>NW_027117330.1:0-5354775 GCF_020726465.1 Chaetomium tenue | reverse complement strand
GCATCACCAAGGCCCTCGGGAAGGCCCAGAACAAGAGCCTGAGGATTGTGGCGGGAGCCTTTAAGTCTACCCCCATCCGTAACCTCGAGACAGAGACGTGGGTACCACCGTTGGACTTATACCTAAACAAACGGCTTGCAGATTTCGAAAACCGACTCCAACAACCCGATCTGGACGACGGCCAAGGCGGCAAAAAGACGGCGGGGAGCGTTATCCTTACCGCCTGCCGCAAGATACAGCAGAGACTCAGCTCGAGGAGGGGCAACAGGGGCCGACCGCGAACCTTGAGACCTCAAGGGCCCACGGCGGTAGAGAGAGCCGCGGGCACGATCATGCGCTGGACGGGGGGAACCATAGACACGGACAAGGCAGTAGAAGAGGCCTGGAGAGCGAGGTGGTTAAAGGAACGGGACGGCAGAGCAATCATCAGGCCGGCGGACGACTTTGACCATCAGCGGGAGACGCTATTCCGGAACGAAACCCTAAGGAGGCATGACGGTCTCAGCAAGGCGAAAAGCTCACTGCTCATTCAAATCCGGACGGGAGCAATAGGCTTACGGGACTACTTGTTTACACGGGAAGTCCCGGAGGTTCTGACGCCTGCCTGCGAGTGTGGCGAGGGACGAGAGACTGCCGAACACCTGGTAGTGTGGTGTTTGGCCCCACCGTTGACTCGAAGATGGGAGAGAACTGGAATTCGGACACGACGGGACTTTTACTCAGTTCTACACGGTATCAATCCCACGACTGCACGGCTTGCGAGGAGGATCCTCGACTGGCTGATGGACTCGGGGAGGCTGCCGATGTACAGCTTGGCCAGGAGGCTCGAGCTGGAAACGGCGGCCTGAAGCGCCCCCGTTCGGAGGCCAGGAGGCCTCCTCTCTTTGTATACGTAGACTCACCAGAACGCATCGTTCCTTGATTGTTGGTAGGGGTTTTTCACCCGGCCCGGGAGGGCACGGTTTTCCTGTACACTAAATAGCAGAGGGTCCGGCACGCCCTAGGGCATAGCGGAGTATGAATAATAATAATATATTGCTATACTTACTTTACTCGCCGACAAAGTCAATTCACATTGGGGGTTCACTACCATCACGGCTCTGCAACACAGGTTACTCATCATGTTTCAACTATTTAAGAGCAACTTCTATAACTTTGAAGCCACTCGTATACTTAGCACCACAAGTGCGGAAGGATGCGAGATTGCCGAGTTTCTGGAAGCTATGGGCAAGATGCGACAACATGACCCGGAAAGCTGGTACAGGGCATGGTCTGAGCAATCTCAGCGAGCCGAGGTCACTGCCCGGGAAGCAGTCCATCGGGGCTGTATTGAGGCCGCTAGAGGGGCGTTTCTGAGAGCATCGAATTATGCTAATCAGAGCATCGGGCTACATGCTTCCATACATGCTTCCATGGTCCGGAACAGACGAGCGGTTTCTTCAGAGCGCCAAACGGTCCATTACGATGTTCAGAGAAGCCATCCCCTATATGGAGACTCGAGTCATGGTCCTCGAAATCCCATACCAGGACCACGTCTCGATGCCGGCCTATCTGTACCTTCCTGCAGCTTCCAGGCGGATGCGTGGCGCCGGAGCAAACCGCACCCCCATAATCATCAGTTGTGGGGGAGCGGATTCAACGCAGGAAGAACTTTACTTTGTTGCCGCGGCCGCGGGCGTCAACCTAGGATATGCTGTCCTTACTTTCGACGGGCCTGGACAGGGGTTATTTCTGAAGAACAAAACCGCCATGGGACCCGATTTCGAGGCGGTCTCGGGCAGGGTATTGGATTACCTGGATGACCTGGTAGCTGGCAATCCTGATCTGGGCCTTGACCTGGACCGCATCGCCGTCATGGGCATATCGTTGGGTGGACATTTCGCCCTCCGCTCGTCGATTGATGCTCGCATCAAAGCATGTGTAACGGTAGACCGATTCTATGGCCTATGGCGACTTGCTTTGAAACGCATGCCAGGGTGGCTCGCAAAGATGTGGACCTCAGGTTGGCTTCCAGAACAGGCCTTCAATGCCTTGATATACCTGCAGATGGTCGCTCACTTCCCGATGCGGTGGGAAATGGAGCTCAGCATGGGCATTCTGGGCACCTCCACACCAGGAGACATGCTACGACGCTGCCAGTCCCTTGACCTCGATGTTGCACCTGACGGCAAAGGCAAGATCACTGACTGGATCCGTTACCCGGTCTTGCTCACCGGCGCACCGAGTTCCGTTTATGCTTCCCCTGACGAGAGCACGATGGTCATTTACGAAGCGCTATCCCAAATATCGGAGGAACAAAAAGAGACGTGGATTCCAAAAGAAGTTGGACAAGGCGGGCTCACCGCCAAAGTTGGTGCATGGGGACTTTTAGCTCAAAGAAGCTTGCAATTTTTGGACAAGCACTTACATGTTGTGCGTACGAGCAAAGGCAATGGGGATGTCTCGTAGTCCTAGAGACAAAAGGAGGCCTCCTATAACAGGCCAAATAGCTGCTTTGCCCAAATCCGAGGTGTTTTATTACCGCCCTACTTCATGCTCGTAAGACAACATCATCCGAGTCCCTTCGGAACCTGAGCAGCGACTTGACTCCCGAACCACATCGGAGCTTTTTACCCACAATGGGCACTATAAAGACAACATGCCTACCCTCTCCTATACAATTCATCTAGCGGGCGCACTGTCAGTTTGAACTTTGTTAGTAACCCACATCCAGTTCCGCCGCCCCAAGTCTCCATTTCGACAAACCACCGGCCTCAATATGCCCACAAAAACAAAGACCATAACTGTTCAGTCCGGCGTCGACATCAACGTCGTGATCTCTGACGCCCCTGTTCAAGGTCTAAATCCGACAACCATCATCTTCCTCCATTACTGGGGAGGTTCCGCGAGGACATGGTCACTCGTCACCCCACTCGTCTCGGCCCTGTACACCACCGTTGCGATTGATTTCCGGGGTTGGGGTGCCTCAACCGGGCCAGAAGAGCCCGATGCTTACTCCATCTCAGCTCTGGCAGAGGACGTAGAGGATGTCATTGCTGCGCTTCATATTAGGCGCGTTATCCTCGTTGGGCTATCGATGGGGGCCAAGGTATCGCAGCTGGTGGCAGCCCGGATGTGCTCTCAGGCCTCCGATAGTAAAAAGGCCGGTGTTCTACAGGGGCTTGTCCTTGTTAGTCCAGCTCCACCAACACCACTCATGCTCCCGCCGGATATGAGGGAACTACAGCTGCACGCCTATGACAACATTGAATCGGCGAGTTTTGTGGCGAGAAGAGTCCTAACAAGGTCCTTCGAGTTCCGCGACCCGCCCTCATTTCTTGTCGCCGATATGTTGCGTGGGAATCAGTGGGCTCGGAAAGCGTGGCCTGCTTACGCTATGGCGGAGGACGTATCGGGGGTCATCAACAACATCTCACTGCCTGTTCTTATACTTGCTGGAGAAAACGATGTTGTGGAAACGCTAGAAAGGGTAAAATTGGAGGTGTGTTCGCGTTTTCCAGGCGCGATACTCGAAGTCTTGCACGGATCCGGGCATCTTTCACCGCTAGAGGTTCCGGAAGTGGTGGCGAACCGACTGTTAACATTCCTTAACGGGTTAGAGGCACATACAATATTGGTTTCGAATCCTTAATTTGTTCCCTACCTAGGTACCTACTTACCTGTATATACTTAGCATCTTGATTGAGTACGAAGGCACCTTTACTATTTATTATTTGGCTTAGGCACGGAACCGTGGGTTACGCGCCGCTGAACCGAGGGGGGTCCGTTCAAAGATCTATTAAGTGGTTCCAGAACTAAGCACCCTACCTAGAACTAATGATAAGTCACACATGGGCAAAAGCCATTCGGAAGCCTCAAGTGTACTTTTACTTAACTGAGTTTATTTTATTTTGAGCAGGTCTACTCGCAGAGTGACAGACGCCCCCCCGCAGAGTAAAAGAAACACGCCCCACCTTTCCACCGTTTGGGCCACACCCTGCATTTGACAGCGACTCATCAACGCTTCCAGATTTCCATCACAATCAAACGCACCACTCCCAACTCGCCACAAAGCTTCCAAATCAACTGCCCCTGCGCGCGCGAGGCGTTCAAGGTAATACTCAGCGTTTCCAACTGTTTTCTGATTGCTGATTGGCTGTAGATGGCAAATCACGATAATAGCGATGGCGACAGCCTCTCGGTGGGCAGCGATTCGGAGCCGCCGCTTCCTCTATATTCGAACCCTCCTGCTGACCACCCTCTCCTCACACGCCAATACGATACCCTCGAAGAACTGATGGAAGAACTGAACGATTTCGCTGCGAGAGCCCACTTTACGGTCGTCAAAGATGGCACTTCCAACCGAGTTCAGGGCTTTGGACCAACAAGGATTGAACTCGCCTGCCAGAGAGGCAAGATTCGGCCCTCTGAAGCCCATTCTCGGCCAACATCTACGTCAAAACGCGGATGCCCCTGGAAAGCAGTTGCCAAAGCCCTCAAGAAGACTGGAAGAAAGTGGGTTCTTGAGCTGCCAGACCCTCTCCCTCAGCACAGCAACCACCCCACGCCTACAGAGGGCCAGGGTTTCTTCAGAAAGAAGCCCTTCGAACCGGAGCACAAGGCGTTTATAACTAGTTATCTCGACCGGCCGGCTATCAGAAACAGAGACATCGCGATAGAGCTTCGATCACGGTTTTCAGGCCTTGTGTTTACGTCAAAACAACTCCGTAACACACGCCACCGCCTCCGCAAGGCAGCACGTAAGGGCTACAGTGCGGTACAAGTTATGATGCAGCTTCTGGATAAGAAGAACATCGCCTATGAGGGTTTATGGGTTGAGACCCCCTTGGAAGGCGAGGGTATTACCATGATGAAGCCCCAGGGGCTCTTTTGGACCACCGAGTGGTGTGAGAGGCAATGGATTCGGTACCCCTGGATCCAGCTGTACGATAACACTTATAGAACTAACAACAAGAACTTGGCATTCTTTCAAGTCGTCGGTCGCAACCAGCTTGGAATGAGTTTTTCTTGCGGCTTTGGACTTATCAACAACGAGAGGCAAGAAGGCCTCGATTGGCTGATGGATACAATCAACGCGGCAAGAGAAAGAATAGGGGCTCAAAGGCCAGGGGTCACAATAACTGACTACGACACCGCCATGCGCAACGCCGTGGCGAGGGTATATCCGGATGCTCTGCCCCAGATCTGCGTTTTCCACCTCAACAAGAACGTGAAGCTCCACATCGCCAAGAAGTGGAATAAACAGGCTGTTCTGGAGGTTGCCAGAGCCTTTGAAGCCCAAGAAGCTATTCACAACGCCGGGGTTGGAACTCAGGGGACCATAGAAGCTCAGGGGGAGCCCATGACCACGCCACCTAGCGCGCAACTCCCCGAGGCCCCTGAAGTTGAAGATCCAGTTCTTGAGGGCCAAGAGAGAGTCGCCAATCGCGTCAATCCGGATCCAGACCACCAGGGCCAGCCACTGCCAACCATTGAGGGTGTTTATTCTATGGCCGGTTTCTACAAGTTGTGGGTTCACATGGTCTACGCAGCAACTGTAGATGACTTCGATCTGGCCTGGGAGAAGCTCCAAGCCTACTTTCCACAGCAAACAGGTCTCCTGCTGTATCTGGAAGAAAACTGGCTTCCACTGCGCCATCAATGGGCCCATTGCTACATCTCCAACAACCTCAACTTCGGCGAACGCACCACCAGCCCTGTTGAGTCTGTCAACTTCTACTTGAAATCATTTCTTGTGAATGGCAATACCCCTGTTGAGGTGCTTGCTACTCAAGTTTTCGCCATGGTCAAGGCAATGGAGGATCGGATCTCAGAGGAGCTTAACGAACAGAAAGATCGGATTTCACGCGAATATCTTGGAGTCCCGTGGCTTGGAAAGGCGCCATTTATCGTATCTCGTAAGGCGCTGAGACTTGTGACCAGGCAATACAGGCTTATGCTGAGCGCTGTTAAGACCGACAGCAACCCAAATTCAGCAGATCTTTTGCCCTGTACGGGCCAGTTCACAACGCGGTTTGGCATCCCCTGCAGTCATGAGCTGCTCAGAAGGCACGAGGCGAAGAATTTACAGCTCCAGAAGGAAGACTTTCACCCATTCTAGTGGTTGGATAGAAGCCTCCTTGATGAAGACCAGTATCTTCGTTATCAAGAGTTTGACCGAGTTACTAACCTCAAGGGTAGACCCAGGGGTTCCAACGCCTTTGCAACCAACCCCAGGGCTCCCCAGCTTATGGCACCTCTTCCATTGGTCAGCCGGCGCGTTATTCCGGCTACTCAGCTGGTTATTCCAGCCAGCCAACCCCCAGCCAGTGCTGAGCCAGTTACCAGCGGTCAGCCAGCTTCTTCTAGGGGTTCCAGGGGCGGTAGGGGTAGAGGTTCCAGGGGTTGTAGAGGTAGTAGCCGTGGCCATGGGCGCGCCGGGAGCGTCATGCCCTCGCTCAGAAGAGAGCCCTCCGAATGGGAGAATGTAGACCTCAGCAACGACGGTCCGCAGGTCTCAGCGACACCAACAGACAGTGAAATGGCTGGCAACCAGTCCAGCACACCCTCTGGAAGTCGAGGCAGGGGCTCCAGAAGCCGAGGGGCAAGGGGTGGCATCATAAAGCGAATATCAACAGGCAGGGTCACTCGTCAGGCCAGCAACAGCGTTGCTGCGGCTCAAATCCGACTTGGCACGCCAATTCCAGACCCTCAGTAGCCAGCAGATGTGGCCAGTCAATTATGACCAATTAGAAGTGTGTGTGTAGGATGGGATAGCTAATTGGAGATGGTTTGCTACGAGGTTTGACTGCAGAAATGGAAATACTGGCCTTGAGGTGTTGATGACAAGAGTTGAGTCGCTGTCAAATGCAGGGTGTGGCCCAAACGGTGGAAAGGTGGGGCGTGTTTCTTTTACTCTGCGGGGGGGCGTCTGTCACTCTGCGAGTAGACCTGCTCTTTATTCTATTTCTTTTATTTCTCTTAACGCAGAGTTCAAGTTGAATCAACAATGGGTTACTAAAACATTGCTAGAGACCAGCGAGGATGATGAAATGTCAAGAAAGTAATGCTCCTAGCAAAGAATTTGAGGTAATTTATACACTTTTACAAATCCTGTCATCTGTTCCTATCTTTGAACAGACATTACCCGCCCGGGACTCACCCTCACAGAAGCTTCTGGGCAGTTTTCATGTTTTCCCGGAGTAACACCAAGACTGATTTCCCTGGTACGAAGCCGCCGGGTTAGCCTTCAGGATCGACTTCGCCCATAACTAACTGTAGGAGGGCTAAGACATTTCCATTGTTGAAACCCCCCCGGGAGACGTGCTTCTCGGAGAGATGCGATACTCGTCCGGCAGTTCCATCAGCGACTCGACACTCTCGAACTGATGCTCAATGATCTCCATTAGGATCTTAATGTAAAGACGACTAGGCATAGCGGGCAACTCGGCAATGCGAAACTCTGGCCGAGGGTGGAATTCACCCATAATATCACCGGTCACATGGCCCAGGACCTGGGTCATGTGAGAGAACATTGCGTTGTATAGTTGAATCAGCTGAAGATAGATAAACAAGGGAAGCAAGCATGTTGCTATGCCGAGTGGACATATGGTGGATCGAGTGCCGGTGCAAGCCATCGAGATGTTTGAATCTGAGGCAGGCCGTATCTCGGGTAAATCACCTTCCAGCGGCGACAGAGACTTGAGAATCGCAACAAACGATGTTGTGCCTTGAACTGCTTTGGCGATAGGGTTCTCGGTAGAGGAACTTATCTCGGCAAAGCAGAGAGGCATCGAGGATGATGTTTCGCAAGGGCGCAACTCAATATGCGCAAGTTGCTGGCCAAGTTCCTCGTTTAAGCGGGAGATTGAGATTCCCCATCGGGGCCTCTGATGCGTCCGGCTCACAGACGAAAGAGATACACCAGCTACCGCGTCATATTGCAAGTCTCCAAAAGTACCGGCATAGCCTGGAAGTGATGTGTCCGTAGTGCGTAGCAAGTCGTTATATTGGGTATCATCGACCCCTAAATCGAGACTCGGGTTTCCATTCCGGGAATCTCCATCGTTAGGCAGAGAAACTGTGAGATTGCTCTCTGCTACAAGTACATCTAAGAGGTGGCCCAGCCCGTCGAATGTTGCTTCAGGCATATGGGGGGGGCTAGTAGGGAGATGTTTTGTACTTTGTAATTAGCACGTAGTCGTGGTTACCATAGTCGCTCGTCATGTCCATAGTTGCATGTGGTAGCCACCCCAGAACCTCCGGAGTTAACACAGCAGTTTTGGGGCCACGAGGCCGTTGCTTTGCGTGTGTTGGCGATAGTAATGACGACGTCAAATTGTGCCGTAATCGTGGGGGACGCGCACGACTGATCGTGACACCTGGGACCGCGGCGGGCGTGGGGTTGGTGCATGGTCGGCCAAGAGGCCGCGTGTCGCTTGTGATGCAGAGGGTGCCGGCCTGTTGGCACCGCACACATGGATCCTCTGTGTTGTTGTCGACTCGAGGGCACCGGAGTTTTTACTCACGGCAGCGATCACAAGCAAACCTTTTTTACACCCCGTGGCAACTCATGGTAGGCGATGAAGGAAAGATTATCCAACGCGAGTTGTGCTTTCATATTCCGCGCGGCTGAACGTTGATTTTATGCAGAGCCCGTATCCTAGCATCTGTTGGCAAAGACGTATTACATGTAGGTGCTCGGTGTCCGAGTTTTACGCTGTATCACAATGATCGATAACGCAGGACCTTGCTAGGCTACGGAATGAACCTTGGTCAACAGAATGCCAAGCAGCAACAGGAGCCAACTCGGAGCTCAGATTGTCCTCGCTAGTATTTGCGTAAAATAGAAAGAGAAGATTGTAGCCAAAACCACCAATGGAAGTCAACCATAGCCCTAACCATTGCCCGAACCACCCCCACCACTAATAGAACCGGATTGGGATGGCATCATATGTCCTAGATGCCGGTGCTAAAACGCAGCTTCAGCTGCTGTGCTACCCGATATGTGCGCGCTAGTCTTTGGATGCAACCATGGAAGCGAGCCCCGGGGCCGGGGACATCCGGCTGAGAGTAAGAACGTAGGAACATGACATGTTCAGGTCACATTGCGGCATCCATGGACAAGACAACGTTGTTTTATCCACGCTCCTAGTACAAATCCAAAACCCAATCAACCAATACCTATCCCCCCCTGCTACATACCACCAAAGACCAGAAGGCTTTGGATGTCAACCCCACCAAAACCATGTTGCCGTAACAGTTCCCGGCCATGATGAACAGGAAACTCTGCCACTACCATGATACTAATGCTTTGAGCACCAACGCCAGCTTCACCCAATAGCCGGAGGACGGCGGACAGCGTCCGGCCGGTAGCTAACACATCATCCAA
The DNA here is from genome assembly GCF_020726465.1 of Chaetomium tenue. Taxonomy (NCBI): domain Eukaryota; kingdom Fungi; phylum Ascomycota; class Sordariomycetes; order Sordariales; family Chaetomiaceae; genus Chaetomium; species Chaetomium tenue. Next base: position 5,345,405 of record NW_027117330.1, on the reverse strand, counting down.
GACCAACACCGATGCCCCTTTACGGACCACATCCCGCTCCATCTCGATCCTCTCCTTCGATTCATGGGATGCCGCCGATGAGATATGTGACGAGGATTTAAGAACGGAAACAGTGGGTGGCGGAAGCTTCCCGGCTTCGCGAATGAGCACCAAGGGTATGTTGACCTGTGAGGCCAACGCCGATGCGTAAACAAAGCCGCCAGCTTCGCAACACACCACCGCATCAAGTTTACTCCAATCGCCGGCGAAGTGACTTGTCATCAGCGACGTACATAGGGCTAGCCCACCTGGTCGCTGAGAGATGTCGAGTATGTGGCGGAACGAGATGCCTGGGCGTGGAAAGTCGGGTACGGAGCGCACCATGGCAGTGAGGCGTTGCAGGTCCTCGTGTAAGAAGGGAAGGAGTTTCTGCTCGGCGAACGTTGTCCCTGCCTCGTTTCCGGCCGTGTCGTTGCTGAAGATAAGATTGGGACGGCTGTCCGCGACCACCGAAGCTGATTTTTGGTTCTCGTTGTTCTTGCTACGGACTTGATCAACATCGTCAGCTTCGAGATGTCTCCGGCGTGCCCGCCGTGTCGCTTCATGGGCTTCCACAGAAACTTCCAGCAGTCTGGACCCAGGTACCAGATGCGACATGGTCGCCACCGGGGTCTCGTCTCTCATTCCCGTGATGAAGAGGACATCGATACCCGTAGCAGCATGCACTACACTCAGAAAGTGTTCCTCTAGTAGTCGGGGACGCTGATGCACTTGGGCCTGGAAGTAAGACGTCAGAGCCGGCCGATGTTGCTCCTTGTAGGCACGGTCCTGGAACAAACGGTCCAGGTCGGCACCAGTAGCCGACGCATACTCGCGTTTGGTCGCATAGCTGATGCTGACTGCTTGTGCCCGAAACTTGTTGTTGTTGAAGAACTCAACCCAGAGGTCGGCGCAGTAGTCTTTGCCGGCGCCGTGCTCGCCGGTGACAAGGACAATCAGTTTCGGATCCATCGGGACTCCCGGGAGCGGACAAGCATATGGTAACACACAGCGGGGATCCAAGGCGTGTTTCAGGCGGGCCAAGCGACCTAGATTCGGACCAAACGCCATAGCCGCCAGCGCGGCGTCTCTCGGGTCTGGCCCAAGGTCGGCTCCGTAAGCCCCGTTGCTGATGGGCAAAAGCCTCTCGACAACCTTATAAACCCAGCGGACGGACGCCAGAGCGATCTCCGTTCCGTCCCGATCCCGGGGCCAGACGGCGGTTATCACACAGGCAAAGTCCCAGTCTCGACAGCCAAAGGCCGTGGAGTCCGGCGGCGCGTCGTTGATTGCTCCGGCACCATGCAGTAAATGGAGATAGCAAAACGGGGTGGGACGTGTCTCCACGGCGGCCACGAGGAGACATGCAACGTCGGCTTGTCCGATGTTCTTAAGGAATAAACTTCGCTTGAATGAGGATGTCTTGCCACCGCCGTGCCCATCGTGCATCCCCGACATGTACATCTCGCTTTCAAATACACCGATGCTGTCGACGATCTCGGAACCTGATGGTGGCCCCAAAGTCATTGCGAGGGGGGTAGGGAGAGGCGTGGATGTTTCGAACATGGTCACCCCGAGGGATAACCGGCCATCGTTCGAATACAGATATGCGTCTGCAGAACAGTTCCGGGGCAATTCTCTCGCGATCCATGTGTCAAAGGTGTTGAGTTTATGCCGCGCCTCAAGGCCATCACTGAGCGGCAAAATCCAGTTTCGAACCGAGTATGTTGGGGCTGGGTAAGCCTTGAACGTGACACTGACCACAATCCCAAGGTTCGCCCCGGCGCCCTTGAGTCCCCATAACAGTTCTTCATCATCTAGGCACACGGCACTGGGCGGTCGATGCTGGCTTGGCACACAGCCAACGCTGAGCACCTCCCCAGACTTGACGCTGACGATGACAGCACCGACAATTGCATCACACGCCAGCCCGTGTTGCCTTGCCAGATGCCCAATGCCGCCTTGTAGCCACAGCCCCGCGCCCACGCTTGGGCGAGCTCCCAAGGGGACCGTTAGACCTGCCGCCATGGCTTCACGGATGATGTCGCCGGTCTTGCAGCCAGCCTCCGCGTGGACCAGGGTCCCAAACTCGGGGTGTGCCCCAGCCGCAAGGATGTGGACCTGGTCAAAAGCGCCCATGTCGACAGCAACAACATTGGGCCAAAGGCAATGACCGCTATGGCCCCCGCTGATGACGGTCAAACCAGTGTTGTGTTTCAACGCCCATCGGACGCACTCCTGGACGTGGCCGATCTCTGTTGGCTTCATGATCGCGGCAGGACGGCGCAGACGCGCTTCCCTGTTCTTGACTGTGTTGACGCCGCCGTTGACAAACGGCACCACAGCAGCCAGCATCGGCAACGCGATTGCGTGTCGGGTAAAGGTTGCCATAATGTCGGGAGCGGCGAACAGGATGTGGCCCGGGTCGGCTGGCTCACGGCGGCCCAACAAGCGGCACACGTCGCGCCATTTGGCTTGAACAGCATCGTCCTCGATACCGAACCCCGCGATGAAAGCAGCAAAAGAGTCCAATGCCCCATCATCATGTGCAACACGCACAACACCGTTGGGAAAGGACTTGATTCGATGGGGCACTAAGCCGTCCAGGTACAGGCCTTCACGATGGAAAACCACCACCAGTGCGTCTTGCGGTCGCTCCACAAGCATTTCAAGCGCCCGTTCGATGAACTTGCGCCTGGGCTTCATACCGTACATGCTGTGACAGAAGAGAATGACATCGAACTTTTCGCCGCAGTCTTGTATCTTGTCTTCCGTGGCGAATGGTACCTGATGAATGCGGGGCGGGCTTTGCAGACACGGCAGCGGAGACTCGGGGGTAGGCCGAAGCCGTTCTTCCAACACTGTCGCAAACAAGGTGTTGGGTTCGAATGCGGTGTATTTCTTGATCTTCTCTCTCAGAAAATCAGGCAAGCAGCCAAGAACGGTGTTTGGGCCCGGTCCAATTTCCAGGATGGAAATCTGGAGACGAGAGTCGAAGAGAGGAGAGAGTACTTGGGACAGCTCGGGGACGATGAAGTCCTCGTACGTAATCCATGCTAGGCCCTGAGTGAAGAGACCAAAGCCTGCGCCGTACTGTGCTTCAGACAGCGGATGCTGCGTAGAGGCTGCGGCTGCGGACTGTTGCTTCAGAGCACGCTTGAGGGAGTCGAGAGTAGCCATCTGAGTTGGTTGCGGCGTGTTGTAAGAAGGCTGTTGGAATGCTCCGAGGGCCAGAATAACTCAGGAACGAGAATGATAATGTGCCGTTATGTCGGTGGATGACTGGCATCGTCGCTGCTCGTATTTGAGTCACATTACGGGACTGTGCCTAAGGGGTTGCCGACCGGGCCGGTCACCTGGGTGACACAATGTACGTGGGCTGTTGGCCTCAGCACATTCAAGATAAACTTATTGGATGATGCGATCTGTGTTGAGGTCCATATTAAGGCCGACAGGGTCGTTTTGTTTGCTGTTTCATTCCCGACGGCATGCTGCTTCCCGACAGTCTTCGCTGGCAGCCGCCGGCAGCGGCACACTTCAGGCGATGCCGCGTTTCTCTTTCGAGAGAAGCGGCCCGGCCACATAACTCACCGGTTTAGCTGCCTTGCCCCTCGGCAAGTTCGAATAAGAGCACAGCCGGAAGACTCGCCGGACGAAGGGCACCGCCAGAAAGCCCACAGTACGGTGACGCCCCAGAATCAAGGACGAGAATGACGAAACGGAAGTTCAAAGTGCAAAGGGACGGCCCTTGCGGCAACGGCACACGAATGAAGCGGCGACATCGCAAGGAGAAAGCTTCTAAAGAGCCTGAGGATGAGCGAAACTCACCGCAGCCAAGCAAGGTACTGAGATCAGGTGGAGAGGAGCCGAGCGCACCCATCCCGGCGATAGACCCTGATGGTCTGAGCCGACCAGGTAGGTCCTATTGCGCGTTCCCATTTCCCCTGAACAGCAGTATAACTCTCTGTTAGGCGTCGGCACTCGAACCAGGATTGAAGAGTCTCCTGAGCAAAGCGTGAAGCGTCTCGACAAGCTGGGAGATGCCGTGAGAACCATGCTCGAATGCATTGGCGAAAATCCCGACCGGCCAGGTGTTCTCGACACACCCGAACGATACGCCAAGGCGATGATGTTCTTGACGCAGGGCTATGGTCAGAACGTCCACGAGATTGTCAACAACGCCATCTTCCACGAAGACCACCACGAGATGGTGATTGTCAAGGACATCGAGGTCTTCAGCATTTGCGAGCACCATATGCTCCCATTCATCGGGAAGATGCACATTGCTTACATTCCCTACCACTCTGTCATTGGTATCTCCAAGCTACCCCGGATCGCCGAGATGTTTAGTCGGCGTTTGCAGATCCAGGAGAGACTAACCAAGGATGTTGCAAACACCGTCATGGAGGTGCTTCAACCCCAAGGTGTAGCAGTGGTTATGGAAGCGAGTCATTTATGTATGGTGATGCGGGGCATTGGGAAATCGACCGCAACGACGATAACGAGCTGCATGCTGGGTTGTTTTGAGGTGCAGGAGAAGACAAGGAAAGAGTTCCTCAGCTTGGTGGGGGTGAACAGACCGTGATGAGACTAGATCTGATATGGTCGGCGACTAGAAATTCAGGATGCTTTCAATAACACTCTCTGGCCAAAAAAAGCTAAACTCCAAGTGGAGGTGCCGCCGAAACTTTGGACGAAAGGAACGAAAAAGAAAGCCATTCAAAAGCCCAAAGTCTACTTTTTATTTGGCTCGGTTTCTATTATTTAATTTATTTTGCTCGGTTTTTTCACATCTTCTTTTTCTTTTCCTTTTCTTTTTCTTTTGCCTTTTCTTAATTTCTTACTCCCCTTTCGAGTTCGGCTTTTTTTGCCCCAGGGAGAATAAGTACACTCGGCTCCCCATACGGCGGGTCTGTCTTGGTTAAGTGCAAAGCAAATTCCGTTCCTCGGAGTGGCGTGGCCCCTGTCGTAACGGTCTTTGCCAGTGCCCACTTTGGGCAGATTTTCTCCCCCCTTCCCGGTTGTCCTCAATATCCCTGATCCTGGCTACTTCTGTTCACACCCCACCAGCACAAAAGCTGTGAACTGGATGCGAGCTCTTAATGGTACAATCCACAACGTACATACATGGCCTCCTGCCGTTGATCTGTGCATCCTGGTGGTTGTTTTGCTCGCTATCCCCGTTCCCATCATTCCGCTGCGCCACACCACCCACAAATGGCTGAGATCTGAAGCCCACTTGGTGGACATGGAGCTTTTGGTCCGGTCTGCTTCCACGCTAGCTTTGAAACGGCAAAGCTTGGTGTAAGATGGTGGTAGGAACCCCGCAAATCGGCTTGCACCGGCCAAGGACAAGCTCCATAACGGGCTGGCTGGACGGTACGAAATACTTGTAGAAATCATCGATTGCTTATTCGGCTAAGGGGGGTCTGGAGGCGAGTTCCATTGCCCCTTCATCTTCGTCCCACGCGGCCGTTAATGTACCCCACATATCGCGCAGATCCAGGCATTCGCCGGAGCAGTGACGTACACGGTACATCAATGATCAAGCACTGCGCAACAGACAGTTACCACGGAAGAGTACAACCCAGAGAAGTCACACCCGGCGTACGCGCATCTGTCCGCAGCTTGCGGGAGACACCCTGAGCAGCGAAAGCTTGCCATGCAACCCGAAACTAGCTCGACCCAGCCTGCCGGACGTGACGTCGGCCTCATCTTCGACCTCGCTCCGCTCGCCCTCCTCATCCTCTCGCCCACATGGCGCATCGAAAGGGCGTCAGCTCGCTTCCTCTCCGACTGGCACGTGTCTTCCAACGACTGCATTGGCCAGTCCCTACTCCCCTTTCTCGAGAAGCAGCTCCGCCCGTTACGGCCCACCCATCTTGCTCACGTCACCGCCGTCATTGACGATGCTATCGCCGCTCGTGCCGAGCGTACCACCAACCCCTTCAACACCTCCCACAACGTCTCCTGGCACGCCCGCGTAGTGCCCGTCTTCAGCGACCATGAGCTGCTGTCAATACTTCTCGAGTGGCACCAGGGCCCTCTAACCGTAACCGAGGACGACCTGGTCAAGCCAGGCTTCTCGACCGACGAGGCCTTCCGCATCCTTGTGGATGGTGTCAAGGACTATGCCATCTTCCTCCTCGACACAAAGGGTTACATCGCGACCTGGAACCAGGGGGCCCAGTTACTCAAGGGGTACGAGCGCGACGAAATCATAGGCAAACACTTTTCCATCTTCTATGGCAAGGGGGACATCGACATTAAAAAGCCCGAGATGGAACTCGAGATCTGCATGCGAGAGGGCCGCGTCGAGGACGAGGGGTGGCGATATAGGCAGGACGGCAGCCGCTTCTGGGCCAACGTCGTCATCACGGCCGTCTACAAGAATGGCGTCCACGTCGGCTTCGGCAAGGTCACGCGCGATCTGACGGAGCGCAAATCGGCCGAGTCCCGCCTTATTGCCGCCTACGAGGAGAGCGAGAAGCTCAAGTCGGACTTCCTCGCTAATATGAGCCACGAGATCCGGACTCCCATGCACGGCATGCTGTCGGCCTGCACTCTGCTCCTCGATACCCCGCTCTCAACCAGACAGCGCGACATTGTTGGCATCATGGACGAGTCTGGAGAGGTCCTGCTGCAGATCATCAACGACATCCTAGACTACTCAAAACTAGCTTCTGGTACCTTTTCAATACATTCCGACATTGTCGGCGTAACGAGCATCATCACTTCGGTCGTTCGCGGCGCGCAGACCTCGCTGCCGCCTTCGGTTCTTTTTGAAGTATTCCTGGCACCTGACCTTCCCAAGTCTGTGCAGGGCGACCCGTTGCGATACCGCCAGATCCTGCAGAACATTGTAGGCAATGCCGCCAAATTCACAGACAAGGGCAGCATCCGAGTCAAGGCGTCGGTGCAGAGCGAGGACGGTGATAGCTATACCGTGCTTACCGAGGTCACTGATACAGGCATTGGCGTCCCAAAGGAGGGCGCCCCCAGCCTTTTCACGCCCTTTATGCAATTCGACACGACGACCACCAAGCAATACAAGGGCACCGGCCTCGGGTTGTCGATTTCGAAGTCGCTTACCGAGTTGATGGGAGGTAGAATCGGTTACCAACCGAACCCGGATGGCTACGGGAGCGTCTTTTGGTTCACCGCACGTTTCAAAAAGATCAAGAGTCTGGAGAAGATGTATGACTGGAAGAGGCCCATCACCGTGGCCGAAAGGATTGCAACACCAGTTCCAGGTTCCGACATGGAGGAGTTGCAGAAGGAGCTCAGGATAGTCTCCTCTATTAAAAACCTGCTGGTAGTGGAAGACAACTTGATTAATCAGAAGGTTATGCTGGGCATGTTGCGCTCTATCGGCTTTAAAAACGTCGGCCTAGCGTCTAACGGCGCAGAGGCCGTCGAAATGGTGCGTGGCAAGCCGGCTGCATACGATGCAGTGCTTATGGACATCAACATGCCCGTTATGGACGGCTTCGCAGCGACTAGAGACATCCGAGCCGCTGGCATCTACGTCCCCATCGTTGCCATGACGGCCTATGCATTAAAGGGCGATAAGGAGCGCTGCCTTGAGAGCGGAATGAACGACTATATTGCCAAACCCGTTAACAAGGAGCGCTTGATCAAAGTGCTTGGGAAATGGTTGCTGAGGATGATGGATTATAGAAAGAGCTTCGAGGAGCGTCTTGCCGCCGCGAGGCGAGACGGGGGCGTAGGCCTACTTGCTACCACGCCTGTTGCGACACCGGCCGCAACACCGTCCGAAGAGCCGGCCTATTTTCCAGTCCAAACCGCCGACGCCCCCGCAGCTCCAGAAGCAGGTAACAGGGCCACCCTAGCCCTTCCAGTCGCGACAAAGTAACTCCGTATCTGTGAGCGAGGTTGATTACGGGTTAGGAGTTAGGAATTCTTTCCGGATTATTGGTTGGTACCACCCAAACCCTCGCGGCTTCGCGGTCTCATCGTGCAACCGGAGATTTCGAACATCGGTCACAGGTGCTCGGGGTCATCAACCTCTGTATCGGAGACTTAAGTACTGAAAAAGTGAAAACCGTAGTGCAGGGGTGAACCGACATAGCACCAAGTCTAAATATCATTGAGTTAGGCACGGGGAGGAAATAGTTGGACATAACTGATAAATTTGTAGTTGATGAGCATTAACGGTGTTCTCTTGCAAAACGTGATGATTCATGTATTCTAGGTCAAGTATTAAATGGCAGGTTTTAAATCACACGATGTCTTTACAGCGAATGCTCTGCTACCTAGTACCCTTGGTTTGTATCAAAAGTTAAAAGACAGAAAGTTTATCACCGTGTTTTTCCATCTCCTAGCAAAGGTATAACCGTACATCAACCAAATCTGCCAGTTCTTGACTATCTCTGGCAGCAGGACCTGCTCAGAGAAGCCTCCCCCATCGTAACGTTCATCGGTACCCAACTCCCCACCTTGGACGCTGGTCACGAAACCCGTCCGCCCTTTACCCTCTATTAAGAAATCCATCTCAAACATCTTGGTTTCGTGGGCATAGTGGAAACTCCAGGTTTTCCCGCTGGTAGCATACACGAACTCGAGTACCCGCCCGGTTAACCTGTCGGCCAGGCTGCCGCTCATATTTCCAGTAAAATCAGGCCGGAACAGCACATGGTCGGCCTCTCGGGATATCTCGCCAAGCTGTGTGGCTACGAGGAGTTGGCCGTCCCTGAAGAACTGAGCTTACAGGTACGACACCCACTTGTCCAGTTTCGAGAACAAGTGGACAAATGAGATCGTGTATGGGCCGAGGTATCCACGGCCAACATTCCACTGGTACATTGACCCAGCCATCCTCGGCCCACAGGCGGGCGTGAGCACCATGGCCGGTAATGCTCATGGTCTTTTATCCATTTGCACACGGGCTACCATTTTGCCTCTAGAGATAGGCTGGTTGAAGTAGAACCCAGGTCCTAGCTGAACGGCGGCATGGCGTTGGGATCGAACGCCTTCCTTTGGGGGCCAGACCAGCCCGTTTGCCAAAACCGGCGGGGTTAGGCCCAGTCTCCCACCACACTTTGGCCGAACGCATGTCTTTTGACACTCTGAAACCGTGGGATGACCAGAGCTGTTCCATATACCTTTGACGTACTTGGTCAGTAGTCCGCATAGTCAATGATGGTGGAGTGTTGTGTATACTGCATCTCCTCGATGCGCGTGCCGTCCTCGAGTGTCATATAGAGTTCGGTGCGCAAGTTTCCCTGCCTGAACATGGTGAACGAAGGATCTCGGCAGAAACCCATCATGAATCCGCCCTTTCCGGAGTCGGCCACGCCGTCAAATTCCCACTGATCCCATGCTGTGGCGCTGTGCCGCTAATTTAGGACTTTCTGGGTGTTCCGCTGCGGAAAGGGACGGTGTAACCGGACCCTCAACTTGGTAAAATGCACTCAGGTGGCTTATAATGCATGATGAATCGTCTCTTCCCGGATGGCTGAATTGGTATTGCCATTCTCCGGAAAATAAGTCAGCCAGGGTTGTTGCCCCAAGTTAGGAGTTCCCGCCGCCAGTTGCAGAAACTTGAACACGGACAAAAACGTCCACTAGATATGCATCTTGAAAACTGGGCTATGTCTAAAACCGTGTCCGGTACAGGGTGCTTGCTTAGGTCAAGTGACCTGGGGTGGACTTGCGCTGCCAAAGGAAGAAGAACCGGTGATCTGTAAGATCTGGGCCTCTATCACTTCATGGGGTCATAACTCGGCGAGTTCTGGTGCATGCCAGTGGTTGATCGGGCTTTTGGGGACTTGTTTCTCGTTCCTCAGAGGTGTGTGATGGCCGGAGACCGAACGATGATGGAACCGGCCGGCCAGCCAATTATCAATGGTGGCTGTACGACGCGGTCTTCGGGGCGTGGGGTGTCAAGACTCGAGATGCATCGCCTGGGGGTAATGCACGCCATTCACTTTATACAAAGCAGTCAATGGATGAAGTAACAAGCTGGATAGATTATCTACTCAAGTTAGGTTCCAGTTCCTTATTCACTTGACACAGCTACCTGACCGTGTTATGTTACTAGTTGTTTCGTGGTTCCTGAAATGTATGTACCTACTAGCAATCCTAGGCTGGAAGCGGACAGATATATTTGTGGAAATACCTTAGATTACCTAGGTCTGGTGCTTTCTAGCTAAGGTAGGCAGGGTAGGGAGTGTGGGGTTCTGGGGTCCGATGATTCCACCTGACCTGCCCTTGATGCACTCAGCCTCAACCGGGCTGTGCCCGGCTTCTTACATTCCCTGATTATCAAGAAGAGGGGTGAAGCCAACGACCTTATCTTTCCCCCTCTGGCCACCACTCAGACCTTTAGCCTCTAGGCTTCCTGGCAGATAACCGTGGTTCTTTGCGTATTCTCTCATGTTCGGCTCTAGCCTTTACCTCGGATTCCAACAACTTAGTTGTTGTGAAGCATCCAATCATCGCACGACCCAGGTTGCCGCCTCAAGCAACCCCGTCTCTGAAGAATCATTGCTCACGGCGTCCTTGCACCACACCCATTTCATCATGTCAAACGAAGGTTCCAACGGCGCTGAACCCTGTGCGGGCACAGCAACCAACCCAGCGACACCTGAAAAGGCTCCTGAAATGAAGCCAAAGGCGAAGAAGAAGTCCCTCTATCAGCGGTATGTCGACGCCAAACGCGGCCGCAATGTTCAAATCTCCGAGGCGGACTTGTTGAAGTACACAGGGAAGACCAACGACGAACTTCAAGCGTGGGCCAAGGATCGGCCGGGCGTTGCAGGGAACCAGCCCGCTGGTAAGCTTGCGATGGGATCGACGACTGGTCTGGGTGGAATGGCGGCCGCTGAAGGATACGGCGGATGGGGACCGAGTGCGGAAGCGAAGCTGAAGTTTCCACCAAAGGAAAATCAACAACAGCAAAGTTAAGAAGGAACAAGATACAGTGTGTTGGGTTAAATTTGTTTGATGCCTCAAGGGAGTCGCAGATGGTGTTTAGTACATTAAGTCTTCTATCTACCTCGCTTGACCCATGCGCTTGACGCCAAAGCTGAGGTAGGTAGTGCCTACATGCCGGTATTCGTGCAAGGAACTGGGATGTACCATCAGGTACATACATGTCCTTGATTGGAACTTCGAAATACTGGCACCCTTGGGCTTATCTGATCATCATATGAATTCCTGATTCACCGAAGTTTGCGCCTACAATTAAAATCCGAGGTGCCTTAGTTTAGGTACCTAGGTATTTCTTTTCCTTTTCCTCTGGAAGTCGGAGGCATGTGCATGTTGGGTACCTACCATCGGTACACATACCAGAGATCTAAGATACTTAGGTATTTACCAATGAAATGTCGGGAAACAAAAGTGCGATATAGGTATTTCTTGCAAAGAGCTCTGGGTGATATCTCTCAGGTCACTGCTGAAATGGAGCCTTCCAGGTTGTGTGTAGGTGGGCAGGCAAGGACGAAGTACCCAGGTACCGAGGTATCTTCCATGGTTTCCAGCTGCAAAGCATCAGAAACACCGTACTCTCGCCGAGGAGTGGAACGTGTTTGAAGAAGCCCTGCTGTCTCTTGTTCATAGGTACCTAGGTATGTACCCTACAATTAACCCGTCCCTAGGGAGCCTGCAAATTTGAACACAGCGTCCCTTAGATGTTGGTTGTTACCGTTCGTCAAATCGCCGACCCGATGACTGCCGGGCGGAAAAGTTCCGGCGTCCTCCATGCCACAACACGGATCTCTGGATCTCGCTCATCAGGCAGCACCGCCTCAGGCTCCGTTCATAATGGAAGACCCAACCAACCGTCAACCCCCTTGCACGAAGCGCAACTGTCATTGGCCAACTGCGGTTTTGATCACACCATCTTGGTCGCACGAAAATGGCACAAGCAACAGAAAGGACAGTGTGATAATAGCAGTCCACACACGGATCTACTGGCAACAAACTTCTCTTGCGTGGCAGACTTGCAACTTGACCAAGCCCCCAATACTGGATTGCATTTCCCTTTGAGACATGCATAGGGCTCCCCAAATGCGCCTCGTGGCTCAAATTATCCCAGCGCGGCACTGACAAACAATGTTAAGCGCGCGGCACGCGACCAGACGCAAGGCGGCCAAAGCCTGCTGAGAGCCTGAGACTCAGCCTGTGAGTGAAGCAAACATACAGTATGTCCTCCAACTTGTGCACTGGGCGAAATGCGGCTGGAGAAGATTGAGTGCCACTCTGCCACCGCATCGCGAATGGGGTAAATCGCATTCTCCCGGGGCAAGCCGTGTTGGTTGAAGCTGCGAATTGTGTTGCTGCGTGGGAGAGGCTGAGTGGCCGGATTGGCAAAAACACGGCGCGTAGAGTTCCGGGCTGTCGGGACAATCACCACCTTACAAGCCCTTCACCTCAGTTCTGCGGTGTCATCGGATGAGGGGTTTCAGACAGGGACCTCTGAACTTTGGAAGGCAGACCTACACAAGAGGTACCAGGCGAAGGCTAACTCGTAGACTCTTAGATTTCAACATTGTCAATTTGTGGTAAGTTACACTTGGTTACCTACCTAGGTAACTAATCACTTACATACTTCGGTACCTGGTGTTGTAGCTTGCTTATCGAGCCTGTCCAATGCATCCCGGAGAGTGTTGCGAGTGTTGGCCCTTGGGCCAGGTCTCGCAGACCGCTAAATCGATGGCCGTCGAGCTTGTCTGATCAAGTTTGGGGGGCGTTCTGCACAGTATCCGGACGGCTTGTTCTAGCAGCTGCTTCGCCTGCTGACCAGTGAAATTGGGTGGCTTACCCTCGGCGGCTAGGATTCCCGTTCGATTCGGCCCCCTTGGCCGTTCCCTCCCCCAGCTGCAGGAAATCCCCCACCAACACTTTCAGCAACCCCTCCAAGTGGGATGGTTACCTTCCTAATGACTACCCCCTGATTTGCCCCCTTCCTCCGACCTAGCATTTTCCTCGTCCTCTCGTCGCCGCGTCCAAGCTCTTTCGTGCATGCGCGCTAGTCCCCGAGGTCTTAAGTCCAAAGGGTACCCGAACCGAACCATCAACAAGCCAACCTGGGCAAACCGTCTCAACTCTTCCGTTTCGTCTCATGATTTTGTCAGCGACTTCTACGCTTCTTGCTACGATGGGGCCAGATACGCCTCTGCCGACGGGGCCAAATCCCTTCTCTGCGCTGGCCCTCTCGCCGGTCGAGACGCGGAAAGATGCCATCGTGGTGTTACGTAGGGATTCGGCATCATCACGCGGCAGCTCGCAGAACACTTCGGCCACTCCCACAAATAGTAGCCCGAGGCCCAGCGCCAACCCCCGGTTCATGCCAGTAGCACAACTTGACCTCTCTTCCGACAGCCCCCCGCTAACACCCATTCCCAACAATCTGTTGCCGCCCGTTGACGAGGAACCCAATACGCCCAGCTCAACCATTGTGGAATTTGGCGACCTGGGGCGGGGGAGCGTACCGTCAGCAGCCCAACTGGTTGAGAGTATTCATCGGTCCTTTAGCCAGTCCCGGGTAGAGTTCCCTGAATCTCGTTCCAGCAGCAAGGTTCGCGGGCCGCATGACGGCCGCGAAAGCCGTGAAGGACGGGAACGGAGGGAGCACAGCCGGAGTAGGAGCGTGGCCACCCCGACGGCGCCCAGAGACAGGTCACAGTCTGCCCAACGCAGATCGAACACTCCAAAGGAGACAAAGACCAGTGCCGCTACTGATCGCGGTCTAGCGGACGATCGAATCAACAGGTTTCTCCAGTCCATGGCCCAACAAGCGACCCAAGCTTCGGAAGCCGACTTGTTGCAAGAGAACCGGAGCCTATATCAACGAATCGCAGCTTTGCAACGGACTGAGCGCGAGATGCTGGCTGAGAACCAAGATTTGACACGCCGGCTTTCCGCGGTCAAACAACACCACGAACGCAGAGCACGTCAGTGGAACGAAGGTCTTCGCCGCAAAGAAACCGAGTACGAAGCTCGAATGCGAGAGTTGGGCGAGCAGCTGTTGGACCTTGCTAGCCGGAACCCGCAAAAGCTCCCACACATCCTTTCCAATGACCAGATTTCGGCGTGGTTTAATGAACAAGATTTGTGCTGGAACAGATGGGCGACAACTTTTGGTCATCAGGAGGAGATCACCGCTACTCAGCAAATCTGTGCTACATTGATCTTCTTTGCGTCTTTTGAGGCAGCTGGTTGAAGATTCTGTCTTTCCAGATGCCAGGTGCGGCGCGCGGCGCTTCAGACGTCATTGACGTCATGAGAGGCGATTCGGGGTCTCCAGGAGTGGGATATCGCCGGCCCCAGCGCAAAAGGGTGAAAACGACGAGGGCGATGGAAGCAATGCAACAAGAAAACAATATGGACTGGGAGGAGGAAAATAACAGTGAGAGAATGTTGAGAAACCACAAAAACCGCACAATTCGGGCCGCAGCGGCCGAGGGAGTAGGAGAGGGAATCCAGGGCCAAGAGCAACCCGCGGACTGCAACTTCGAAAATAAATTGAACACTATCAAAACGGAATTTCAGCTTCAATTCGAAAAGCTCAGGAATCACATGGCAGAAGAAATGGCCAAAATGACGGCCCAGTTGACCGAAGAACTGTCGCAAGCGCGAGAGCAACTCATCCAAGCCCGCCGCGAGCTCGAGGACACCAGACTGCAGCTCCACGCCATGAACGAGGCTCAGGAAGCCCCTCCGGCTCGGCCGGCGTATGCGGATGTCGCCCGATGTACACCTCCTACCAGCGGTCCTAGTCTGGCATCCTCCGCAAGCCGGACGACTACGCCAGAGCCAGCGTTCTGCACTGTAGACATGACTAGGGTACCGGAGGAACACGTCGAAGAGGCTACACCTGTGGCCCTTCGCAAGCTCATCGAGAACGAGATGCGAGCGCCGGGAGACCAACCTAAGTGGCGTTGTCTTGCCGTCACCAGAGACAGAGGAAACATCAACCGCCTTAGAATCGTTGGCAGGAACGAAGCGGAAGTAAAGAGAATCAAGGGCATCATCGAAGCGAAGAAGGCGCCGGGTGCGCAGGTCCTACGTGACCAGCTGTACCCAGTTAAAGTTGACAACGTCAATCGTACGGCTGTTCTCGACCCTGAAGGCAAGGTACTCCCCGGAGCGGCGGAAACCCTGGGCCGAGAGAACGACGTGCAGATCGCCAAGCTGGCTTGGCTGAGCCGGAAGGACACTGCGAAGGCGTATGGATCGATGGTGGTATATATCACCAAAGCTGGCGACGCTAAGAGGATCATCAACGAGGGCTTCTTCCACGCCAGAGGCGAATCGGGATACACGGGAGTCTTCGAACGCCGGACACGGCCGAACCAGTGCTACAACTGCCAGCAGATTGGCCACAAAGCTTTCCAGTGCAGGAACCCTCAAGTGTGCGGAATGTGCGCCAGCGAGGGCCACCGTCACAGCGAGTGCTCAGCAGCTATACCGAAATGCGTCCTTTGCGGAGGACCACATGAATCGTTCAGCAAGAATTGCCGGAAGCTCTATCCATCTCGTCATGAATAGGACGTTTCGGATCATCCAATTGAACGTCAGAAAGCAAGGGGAGGTACATGACAGTTTGATGAACGACGTGGCAGTCCAGGACGCTGCCGTCATAGCCATTCAGGAACCCCAGGCGCGGAGGATCCAAGGACGGCTCCTGACGACCCCTATGGATCATCACAAATGGACCAAGATGGTCCCGTGCACGTTGAAGGAAGGTAGATGGGCTATCCGGAGCATGCTCTGGGTGAACAAAACCGTGGAAGCCGAGCAAGTGGTAGTGGACTCCCCGGACATCACGGCAGCGGTCATACGGCTCCCGGAGCGCGTAGTCTTGGTCGCGTCCGTCTACGTACCATGTGGGGACGGCGAGGCACTAAAGGACACCTGCGAGAACCTCCGCAGAACGGTAGCAAAGGCGAAACGGGGCGTAGGAACGACAGTGGATATAGTGGTTGCAGGTGACTTCAACTGCCACGACCAACTGTGGGGAGGAGACGACATCTCCTTCGTGAGACAAGGGGAAGCCGACCCTATCATCGATCTCATGAACGAGCTGACTCTGAGCACCCTACTCCCGAGGGGCACAATAACATGGCAAGCAGGCGGATACGGTTCGACCATCGACCTGGTCCTGGCCTCGGAGGAACTGACAGAAGCCGTGATCAGGTGTGGAGTCCATGGAACGGAACACGGTTCAGATCACCGCACGATCGAAACAGTCTTCGATGTTGAGATACCTATACCGACGCACCATGACCGACTGCTTCTCAAAAACGCGCCATGGAAAGACATCAGGGCCAAAATTGCAAATACACTAGGGGACACCCCAGTGAAGGGCACAGTCCAACAGAGAACGAACCGCCTGATGTCCGCTGTCTCAGGCGCACTCCACTCCCTCACTCCCAAAGCCCGGCCATCGCAATACACAAAGCGATGGTGGACCACGGACCTGACGCAGCTACGTCGCATCTACACGCACTGGAGGAACCGCGCTCGCTCGGAACGCCGGGCAGGCTGGACTACAGTCGAGACTGAGGAGTTGGCAAAGGGCGCAGCAAAACAGTACCACGATGCCATCCGGCAGCAGAAGAAGAAGCACTGGACCGAGTTCCTTTTGGACAACGACAACATTTGGAAGGCTGCAAAGTATCTAAAAACCGGAGACGATACCACGTTTGGAAGGATCCCGCAACTTGTTAGAGCAGATGGTACATCCACGACCGATCATAGAGAACAGGCCGAAGAGCTCCTAACAAGATTCTTCCCGGCCTTGCCCGATACGATCGACGATGAAGGTCCAAGACCGCAGAGGGCACCTATCATGATGCCTATCCTTACGATGGAGGAAGTCGAACGACAGCTGTTCACAATGAAGTCCTGGAAGGCACCAGGGGAGGACGGTTTGCCGGCAGTGGTGTGGAAGGAAGTCTGGCAGGTGGTCAAGCACCATGTACTGGCACTCTTCCGTACCTCGCTGGAGGACGGGGTCCTTCCCAGCCAGTGGCTACATGCTAAGATCATCCCGCTCAAGAAACCGGGCAAAGAGGACTACACAATCGCAAAGGCGTGGAGGCCAATCTCCCTTCTAGCAACGCTGGGCAAAGTGCTGGAGTCGGTGATCGCGGAACGGCTGTCCCACGTCGTGGAGACCTACGGCCTCCTGCCCACCAACCACTTCGGCGCGCGGAAGCAGCGATCAGCCGAGCAGGCGCTGGTATTTCTACAGGAGCAGATCTACACGGCCTGGAGAGGACGGAAGATTGTCAGCCTCATTAGCTTCGATGTCAAGGGAGCCTACAACGGAGTCTGCAAGGAACGGCTTGTCCAGAGAATGAGGGCACGTGGTATCCCGGAGGAGCTGTGCCGATGGACAAAAGCTTTCTGTTCTGACCGTACGGCCTCTATCCAGGTCAACGGGCATGCTGCGGAACGACGGGGTCTCCCACAGGCTGGCCTGCCTCAAGGCTCGCCCCTCTCCCCTATCTTGTTCCTCTTTTTCAACGCGGATCTGGTCCAGCGAAAGATTGATAGCAACGGTGGGGCGATAGCTTTTGTCGATGACTTTACCGCCTGGGTCACAGGACCGACGGCACAGAGCACACGCAAGGGCATTGAAGCAATCATCGACCAAGCGTTAGACTGGGAAAAGAGAAGTGGAGCGACATTTGAAGCAGACAAGACGGCCGTCATCCACTTTACCCGCAAGGCCTACAAAGCCAACTCGGCGCCCTTTACCATCAAGGGTCAAAATGTTCAGCCGAAAGACCACGTCAAGATCCTTGGAGTGGTCATGGATGTTAAGCTCAGGTATAAGGAGCATATCGCAAGAGCGGCCTCCAAAGGGCTCAGCGCGGCGATGGAGTTGAAACGGCTCAGAGGTCTGTCTCCGGCTACGGCGCGGCAGCTGTTCACCGCCATGGTCGCGCCAGTGGTGGACTACGCCTCCAGCGTTTGGATGCACCAATGCAATTGGAAGACTGCGCCGGCCATACACAGAGTGCAGAGGGTCGCGGCGCAAGGGATCATAGGAACGTTCAGCAAGGTAGCAACAAGCGTAGCAGAAGCAGAAGCTCACATCCCCACGGCCCAAGATCGGTTCTGGAAGAGGTCGATCAAAATGTGGACGGTCATCCACACCCTACCGGACACGAATCCACTACGCAGCACCACTTCCCGGATGCGCAAGTTCCGGAGATCCTACCGCTCGCCTTTCTTTCAGGTAGCAGATCTCCTCAAGGACGTCCCATTGGACAGCCTCGAAACCATCGCTCCAGTCGTATTAGCACCGTGGGAGAGGCGAGTCCGCACTACGGTTGACGGAACAGGCATGCAGCAAAAAGAAACAGAGTGGGCGGTCCGGATCGCCGTAAGCAGCTCCGCGCGGAACAACGTGGTAGGGATCGGAGGAGTCGTCCGTCTCCCGCTACCGATACGAGATGACTCAAGGAACGAAGCCTTCAGTGTGACGCTGGGCTCTAGGTCGGAGCAAAACCCGTTCTCAGGCGAGCTTGCGGCTGTTGGGTGCGCGTTGAGGTTGATTCGAAATGTTAGGTACCGGAAGATCATCCTGGCCACCAGCAACAAGGCAGCCGTGATGGCCTTGGAGCGACCACACCGGCAATCAGGGCAACAATATCTCTGTCAGGCGTACGATGCGATAAGTGCCTTACGCAACGCGGGAAACACGATCTCGGTCGTCTGGATCCAAGCGGGTACAAAAAACGAGCTCCTAAACACAGCCAAAGCGAAAGCAAAGGAAGCCACGCGGCGAGACGCTACGCCGCAAACCCAGGATCCGGCCATGCGGCCAACAGCCCTCCGTATCGCATGGGCAAAGCGGGCAGCGCCCACGTCCTTACCTGACAAAGTGGGCGGACATTCCAAGAGAGTCGATATAGCGTTACCAGGGAAGCATACGCGACTATTATACGACGACCTGTCTCGAAGCGAGGCTGGCGTGCTGGCTCAGCTTAGAACAGGCATGGCCAAGCTCAACACATACCTGCATCGCATCAAAGCAGCACCGTCAGATCAGTGCGCATGTGGACAAGCAGCAGAGACAGTAGAACACTTTCTCTTCCGATGCAGAACATGGACCACGCTCAGAACAGAGATGCTCCGATGCACAGATACGCACAGAGGCAACATTTCCTTTTATCTAGGAGGCAAATCACCCTCGGATGGCAAAGACTGGACTCCGAACCTAAAGGCCGTTCGGACGACGATACGGTTCGCAATGGCCACGGGTCGACTTGACGCAAACTCGCCGCAGACCGACTAAAACACCTAAGTAACCACCCACTACTCTCCATGACCGAATCCCCCCCCCCCCCCCCCCCCATCACCTCGTACCCCGGACAGCAGGCACCGCTTCAGCCGCCGAAGATAGGACGTTGAACACTTGGAGAATCGCCTTCAAGCCAGCCCACTACTAATCCTACCAACCCACGAGAATCCGAAGAAGAATGGTAGAACGGAGCGAACACGCTAGAATGGACTTGCATGGGCTTTAAGGAGATCAAGGCATATCTTTGGAAATGTATGGCTGAGTTAGTATTAGTTGCCCTTTCGGGTTAAACCCGCCGGGCGGAATAAATTGTTTGTTTGTTTGTTTGATGGGAACCGGCTCGGTGGCAGTCTCCACCCACTTCAGCTGCAAGAGTTGTGTGGCGACGTCAGGGGATTCGTTCGTATGACCGACACGGGCGGCCTTCCACCAGAACTCATTGACGGTGGCAAAGAAGCTGTGCACACCCTTCTAAACGGCATGCTGGCGCACTTCATCTGCGCTGAAATCATCGCGTCGCCGATGTGGGTGTTTGTCGCCGCATCCCTCGGGACTCTGGAAAGCCCTGGTATCGTTCCATCCAAACCAGTCCCGGGTCTTCCGGGCTTTCGCATGGACATGAATAGCTTTGGCGACGTCGCACCCCTCCGAACCGAGCCATTCCAAACCCCGCGGAGCCCCCAGTTCCCCCCGCCCTTGATCACTTCCATGATGCCATCTCTTGGCACCAGCGCCTCTTTTCTTGGTCTGCCTCTGAAGGCGGATATGGAACGACTTGTACACATGCTCACAGATGGTTAGTTGGACCCATAGAATACCTTCACACATGTTCTTTGCTAACACGCCTTGATAGCTCAGGATGACGACGCCAGAGTGACTGCGCATCACTGGAGAGCTCAGATGATGCGGCTGTTTGCCGACGGAGGCTTCAGTATCAAAGATGTTGCCGCTGCGGGCCGGAACGAGTCTCGCCGGACATTTGTGGAATCACGCCTGAACTATGCACGGAAGCTTAAGGAGCGTTTTCTGGGTGGCTCTGCGCGGTTTTTACTCCAGGACCAAGACGCAGGCGGTATCGAGAAGCTCGAGGGTATGCTGACGGATATCATCGACGACGCCTTGAGATTCTCGAGCAGACTATGGACACGAATGTCACCTATACGTTTGCACGGGTGGAGAGATCTGGGAAGCAAGGAGGTCAGGGCCACAACTCCCCTTGTCACCCTCTGTCATGCCCAGGTCGAAGTCGAATCTCGCAACCACTGGGCCGAGGCTTCCAAGGAAAAGCCAGCTGGGTCGTCACAGCAGGACAGCCAAACCGACCACCCAATGGTTATGGCCGTGCAACCGGCAGTGATCACGGACAGCATCAACCTCCCAGTGGCCGGCTGCGCAACCAAGGACGACGGCATGGCCTTGGTCTGGCTGAAAGCACGGGTCATGGTTGCAGGCCCAATGTCAGTGGAAGCCCAAGAGTCGTCCGATGCAGCGCGCCAGACTTCGCCACGACTGGAAAAAGGGCGGACGGATGAGCCCTCGAGCACGTCGCCGAGTTTGGAAAAAACACTACATACCCCTCGCACTCCTCAGGCATTCGAAGTGTTGCCCGCTGCATCGTTCCAGGCGTCGGCAGAACCAAAAGAGTAGATGCACGGATCGTGGCGTTGGCCTACCGCTGATCGAAAGTTCAAAACGGCGCTTGGGTGAAGGCAACACTTGTTGAACAGATACTATCATTGTTTTTCTTTGCACACGACAGGCGGCGTCTGGCTCTACACTTGGTTTATGGGCTGTGATTTTGCGGGATCGTCGAATGACTATGTGGCCATGGTATTTATGAAAGGAATGAAAACAATTTCATACTTTTCTTCGAATCGTTTGTTGATATCCCTGATTTCCTATCCTAACACGGCATCCCTGGTTTTCAAGGTAGGTCTTGCACAACATAGAAACGGAAGAACTTGTGATACAAGGTGACCGATTCACTTCTATTGTGGGAAGCAAGAAATTATTCTAGGGCTATATATATCGATAGTGCTTAGAACCACTTGAAAACAGACGGATCCGCATTCTTGACAAGCATCTGGGCGTACTCGTCAAACCATTCTCCAGCCCTGGTCGCGCCGGCCAGGCCGCACTCACCATCACTTTCTCCGCCAGGCTTGACCCAGACAAGGGCGTCGACGACGGTGTTGTTGGTGTTTGTGGTCGGGGCCGGGCCAAAACCGGCGGGCTCAACGTTGCACCACTCACCCCTAGCATATATTAGCAATTGGATATTTGTAAGCGATAAACAGTTGCACTCACCATTCCTCCCGGGCTCCAGGTAGGGCAACGCGACCCTGGTCGACAATGAAGTGGGCTGGGAGACCCTCGGCCTCAAGATGCGGGGCGAGCGACGTGGCGTAGTGAGACTCATCCCACGAGTTGCTCCACTCGGTGTAGTTTTCGCGCACAACTGCGTTGAAGGGGTTGTAGTTGGACACGTTGGTAACGAAGCCGCGGATCTTCTTGCCTTTACCGGCCAGGGCGACCACCTCGGAGAAGACCTTGGCGGCGAGGGGCAGGTTGTCGTCCCAGCCGAGCCACCCGCCATGGGCAGCATCGATGTATAGGTGGACATGGGGATACTGAAGTTTCGCAATGGCATGGGCGATACCCTCGCGGTAGACGGGGGCCGCGTTGGCGCAGAGCTCAACGCCCATGTTGGTGACCAAGTTGGCCAGAGAGTCAGGCTCAAGGACGATGGCGAACTCAAGGTCCTTGGCGGCCGCGACCTTCTGGGCATAGGGCTTGATGAACTCGTCCTTGTATAACTGGAGTCCGTTCTCGTCGCTGTGGAACTCACCAGCACTCTCGCCGGCGCTGCAGTCGCGGTCTGGAAGGTTGTAGAGCACCAAGCCAACGATCTGCTTCTTGCCCGTCTTCTTCTGTGCCTTGCGGGCGGCGGCAATGGCGTCGTCGATGTTGGAGAGGCCGGCGCGGTTGGAAACCCAGACGAAGGAGGCCGTGTTCTGGACCTTGTACGTCTTGGCTGCGTTGACGACATCACCCTTCCGTAGGAAAGACCGCAAGGTCTGGTCCAATTTGGTCGCCCATGCCGGGTTGACGAACTGGGTTTTGCCCTGGAACGGGTTCACATCACCAGGTGCCGGCGGCGTCGGCGGCTTGGGGCTGGGCGCGGCAGAGACAAGACCGCCGGTGGCCAGGGCCGCAAGGAGACACGAGGAACGCATGGTGTATGAACAGATGGCACAACGAGGCGAGCAACAGTGAGGGACCAAGTACCAGCAGGCTCAGCTCGACGAGGGTGGAAAGGCGGCGACCCCTTCAAGTCGTCAATGCTCTGCCAACCACACTTTTATAAAGCCATAAGAAAAACCCTCGTGGTCACCGGCCGGCAGCTTACCTTCCGTTCCCTGGGGCGGCGTGAGCCGTGTCAACTTGCTCAGTCTTGCTGGCTCCGGAGGCCAAGGTTTCCATACCTAGCCGACACTACATGGCATAAGTCGTCAGTCTGAAAGGAGATCGAGCGCCGTCGGCATGGAGGTAGACGGGTGAGGACCCGCCCGGGACGACACGGTTTGTTGGTAGGCTAAGCCCTTGGTTGAAGGGTGGCTCCGGATTGACAGCCGAAGATCCGCATCTCCACTGTCCTAAAGGGGCAAGACGCAAACACTCCGTCTCGCCTTGTCCCCTGTCCCAAGGCCGAGAAGGTGAGTGAATCGCCAGGGGAATCAACGCCATTGCATCCCAAGATCTCATCTGCGCATCTGGCCAATTGTGCGAAGTCGTCCTACGCCCTGGGGTTCTCGCAATTAATCGGCGCCAGAGCTGCGGAAGCACGCAACCGGGTAACGGCATACCCTGTAGTAACCTAAATTTGGTCTTAATTTATCAGCGTCCCTCCTACCTGGTTTTATCATGGGCCACGGGATGGCAGTCCGCCTGGTAGTTAGAACCGCTCTCGTTGCTGTCCTTCCGTCGGTTTGCCATGCCATGGCACAAAAATGGTGGGGCGGTTGGAAGCACATGAAGTTCCAGAGCCGAAGTTTTTCCTCGGCGCGCGCGCAGGAGGCAAGACATAATGCGGGGCAGGTGGGGTTCGGGTTCCCCAGAAACACGGCGGGATCACATCAGAAACCGAGGACCTGACTAACGTATGCCAAATCTACTGAGACCGCTTTTCGCCCGGTGAACCCGTCCCAACTTTCAATCTGGCCCCTGAGAAAGACGATAGATTCTTAAGCTTCCTTTCTTGAAGTCAATGCGACCATAGCACCCATTATTCGCGCCCACCCGAAACCCCCTTGCGCAGAACGCTGGACCTGACCCGCGGGCCGAACCCCAGATTGCGCCGAGTCGGAAGGCGACATTCAGCCCTTCCACAATGCCGGGCTCCGAGTTGGGACAACAGTCGGACGGGATCCGCTTACCACCTTTCTACTCGCCGCGGCCAGACGCACGCATTGCATCGCAGAACGACGGAGACATTGAACAGGTCGACTTCTCGCTGTCCGCGGAAGATCCGGCTTCGGCAACTGCCAAGGATGGCGAAGATGCGACGCTCGCGCAAGAATCGTTGCCATCAACGCAACCCCCGCCCGACTCACTCCTCTCTCCGGCATTCACACCGCCCTCAACACCGGGAACAACCACACCGAGCCATGCTACCGCAGCAGCCACACGTGAACCACGCGGCATCCCGGTCGACAGCTCGGTCCCGACAGGCGGGTGCGGCACCAAGCAACCGCGGCTTCTCGAGACACTACCCGAGGTCGAGTGCATAGTGCGCGCGCGGATCCCGACGACTACCGGTGCTGAGATGTTTCTGCATCTCTACACGAACAATGTGGACAGCAAAGAGCACCTGGCTATTGTGTTTGGTGGCAAAATTCGGAGCAAATCTTTGGATGCCGTGAGGGATGGGGAAACTGAGATGGATCGCCTTGTGCGAGGGGCGTACACCGGTCGCTTATTTCCCGGGAGAACGACAAGCGGACTCGCGGTGGCCGTGCCCGAGGGTCAAAACAGCACTTCGGGGCCGGCGCCAGGACCACCGCTGGTCAGGATACACAGTGAGTGCTACACGGGAGAGACGGTTTGGTCGGCACGCTGCGATTGTGGGGAGCAACTCGACGAGGCGGCAAGATTGATGTCTCTGCCCAGCAATGAGGCCGGCGGCATCATCATTTACTTGAGGCAAGAGGGCCGCGGAATTGGGCTAGGAGAGAAGCTCAAAGCCTACAACCTGCAGGATTTGGGGTCCGACACCGTCGAAGCGAACCTGCTCCTGCGCCATCCGGCCGACGCCCGCAGTTACGGCCTGGCCACGTCAATGCTGCGCGACCTCGGGCAGACCGAAGTCCGGCTCTTAACCAACAACCCGGACAAGGTCCGCGCCGTCGAGGGCCCTCACCGCGAGATAGTTGTCAAGGAGAGAGTCGCCATGGTGCCGCTTTCTTGGAAAGGGAGGGGTGGCTTTAGGGCGCCCGAGGTTGAGGGCTATCTGAAGACCAAGGTATGCAGCCCGCTCCCTGATGATTTTGTCTCCCGGAACTGACTTTGTAACCATGTCGTAGATCGAGAAGATGGGTCACATGCTAGACATGGCAAATCTGCCGCGCTGAACGCTCACGAACACGACAGATGCCCCTGTAATCTACTTGTATTTGTTATAGATACCTTTTGCATAGACTTGGCGTGTTCTTCAAAAAATCATTTATCGACAAGCAAACAACCTGTGGCCAAAACATGTCATAGTAACTACTTAAGTAGAAATGAAAGGCCTGACGCCGAGCCGACTGTGATGCCGCCTGAACCGGAGCCAGCTAAAGCTCCCGGGGTTTAGGGGGATTTTTCGGATCGGTGCAGCGGTGGTCGCGATCGATAAGCAGTCCGATAAGGATCCAGTTGCTCTCGAACCGCAATTGCCCAGAAAGTCCCCTCGCGTCAAGTCACCATCTTTTTATAAAACGATGCGCGACTTGGTTTAGTTCCCTGCTTCATGGTACGAAACTAAGACCATCAACCGGCATTTCCCCCCCAACCCAAGTTCGGCCGCCCGGTTGCCTGCGCAAAGCCCACGCGGCTCACTCGACAATTTCGAACATGCGCGACAGTAATACCCTTCGCCTGCGGTTGGTCGTCCGGCGACACGCGCTACCTGAGGTCCGGGTAGTTTTCGCAGTACAGTTAGACACGGATCCAACCATCGCCCACCTGCTAGAGCAAGTCAACGAGATCATCCCCCTTGAGAGCAATGATTGGGGCCTCGAAGATTACGCCGTCGAGCTCCGCGATTTCGACGGCCACGGCTTTGACTGCCTACATTTCCAGCAAGTTTCTGTCATTTTAAAGAACGACGAGGAGGTCTTGTGAGTTTCCCACTTACCCAACCAACGGTCATCTTATCTCTCTTGCGCTACATCATCAACGCTAACCTTCGTTCGCTGCAGTATTCGACCACTGGATACCGGGGACAGGCGGAAACGCCGGTTAACTGGTCGGGACCAAATCTCGGCGGATGGCAAGCATCTTATTGATGGTGTAGCCTTTGGCCGCCCGCGCCTCAAGACCCCTAGAGACCGACCCACCGTCGACATCCCGCCCCTTAAGCGCCGAAGAATCACCTACGAAGATGAAGAAGGCGAAAACGAGCAACTGAGGTTACTTCTTACAGAGCATGGCGAAGATGGAACGGCTGGCCGACGAGGGCATACCCATGTCAAGTTCAACAACGTCCAAAACGATGGAGCAGACGGGGACGAAGACGATGACGACGACGACGAGTTCTTGGACGAGGAGACCGATGAGGAAGCAGATTTGGCCGTGGAGGACAGCCTTGGCAGCTCTGATCTCGAAAGTGAGCTTCGTGATCTCCAAGCGGATAACGAACAACCATATGGCGAGAAGCCCAAAACGGGCAGGTGTTCAAACAAGGCGGTACACTCTTCCGCCCCAGGACAAGCGGCAGAACTCAACCTGCAAACTCTTGACAAAATATCAACACTTCGAGCCGATTTCCCAACAGCCCGTTTTGAGTCTTGCGAAAGGGCGTTAGCTCAACATGGGGGTGACCTAAAGTCGGCAGGCATCGAACTGGAAACTCGACATCGACCGTCTAGATTGGCGGCTACCGTGCCCGCTACTTCCACTCACATTCACCCCACAAGCAAAATCATCACCGCAGACAATGGATTGGACGACAGCGAGAGCGAGGCAGAGTCGGTGGCTTCGATAGTCAAGCACTACGACCAGCATGGGTTCCCCGGCGGTTCGATCCTTGCAGGAACCACCTCTGCCCAAATCGTTGAGGCCATGCGACAGTCCGGCCACGCCGTGAAGCCCCCGGTGCACACGAAATTTGACGACGAAGCTCACTCCGATCAAACGCCATCCGGCGCCTCCCTTCATGATAGGAGGATTGCGGACAAGCAGTATGACGAAATCGAGAGTGGTAGTGAGGGCGAAGACGAGATTGACAGTGAAAGCGACAGTGGCAGCGAGGGCGAGAGCGGCAGCGAGAGCGACAGCAGCAGCGATAGCGGCAGCGGCAGCGAAAGTGACAGTGCCAGCGAGAGCGACAGCGGCCCCGAGGTTGCATCCTCGAAGGCGCCGGATGAGTTGAGGGGCGTAAACGATCTGGGTCAACAAAAGTCGTCCGCACCAGGTCTTGACAGCGAGAGCGAGAGCGAGAGTGAGTCGGACGCGAGCGATAGCGATCACAGCAGCGACAGCGAGGAGAGCTCTGATGACAGTCACAGCAGTGACAGTGATGAGGCGTCCGATAGTGAGGACAACATCGACAACGATTACTCGGACTCAGACTCAGACTCCTCCAGCGATGATGACTCGTTTGACAACGATGTCGGCGGCGCGGCAGAATCCCACAAGGCCCCACATCAGGCCACGCAGAACGCCTGTGTCAAGAGGCGGCACTCCACAGTACGCCCAGAAAACAAAGGAGCCTCGTCAGGGACCCAAAGTTCAGTGCCGCCAGGGCAAGGGACAACCGCAACACAGAAACGGAATGCGCGAAGAAGAGCTGCTCGAGCTGCGCAGAACTTTGCCGCTGGGGGTGCGGCGCCATCGTTTCCCGGTGACTTCGAGGTCCTGCCCCCATCAGGCACGCAAGGCCTTCATGAATCAGTCGCCGCCAAAAAGACAGCATTGCTCCAGAGAATCGGCATAGCGCAACAAACCGCGGCTAACCCCGAACAAACTCTTACTGCGGATACCTCAAGTGTAGAACGGCCGGCCAGCAATAATCCAAATCGACCGTGCCAGGGCCAGACCTCAGCTCGACAGTCAGAGGGCGAACTCGCAGTGGAAGATCAGCCGGAAGCATGGCGAGACCGGATCGTTTACCGCGCGGTGGAGTGTTGCCAGGAAGGAATCGAGCTGAGCGAGCCACCGTTTCCGTTTGTCCAACGATGGGATCCACAGCAGCAGTACTTCTATGGGGATAAGAACAAACGAGGCGGTCAGTCGAAACGGAAACAGCGGGACGGGGAAGAGTTTCGTGATGAAGCTAGCCGGTCCAACATAAAAAGAAGGCGTGGAGGGGGCTCGGGATATGATGCTGGTTACGGCAATAACGAGTCATACACCAATCACGGCGATGCCCCTGGCTTTGACGACACGGTCCTTAACTACGATGATGAACAACCTGAAGAAGCAGAGGAAGAACAAGCGCCGTCCCTGGATGCGGACGAAGAGGACATGCCACCCCTCCCCGAGGATCTCTCAACTCTGCCGATTCTCCACTCCGGCCAGGCTGTCGCGGGAATGGTTGTGACATGGAAACAGTGGCTTCTTTCCAGGGCCACCAACTGGCAGCCTCAGATATCCTCCCTCGCGGGCGTCGTCGTAAGCGTTCTCGATGACAACACCTTGGATGTTCGTCTTGCGAAGCGCGACCGGAGCCTTGATCACAACGAGAAGGTTTATGATGATGACGGGAACCGTGTGTATGACAAATTCGAACTGCCTGGCATGGATGACGAGCATGACGTTGCCGCTGAACAAGGGTACCGGACCTTGGACTTTGCCGATATGATTGAGCCACGCATTCTCTCGCCTATGCCCGAAGTAGTCAGGACCGCGTCTCCCGTCAACCAGCCGTCGAACACCGAGCAAAGTCCTGCGCCTCATGATGCAACCCGGGCCGCAGAACTCAAATCCCTTGATAATAGAGTATCTGCAACTCCCGAGGGAGCGCAAGTGGAGAGGAACGGGGTCAGTGCTGCACAGGCAGGCATCAACACCCCATATGATGGTGGTCAGAGTATGGTATCCGAGACTCCAGTTCTCTCGGCACCTATCGTCACCTCCATCCCAGAGGACCGCCGGCACGAAATCAGCCTCATGATTGACGATGCCGGTTTTCGGAGGGATGTTGATCCCACTGTCACCGACATCACGGACAATGCGGGCTTGGATCTAATTAGCCCCTCCCAGCAGCTGGAAGAAATGGCCCACGATGCAACTTTCCTCGCGCCCGAGATTTCGGGAGTGCAGGGCCGTACCAGCCCTCAACTCCCCTCACAACTAACATCCAACAATTCCGACTCCCAGCCGGTCCGACTTCAACCGTTCTATGGATTCTCGGATCC
Source organism: Chaetomium tenue (assembly GCF_020726465.1). Taxonomy (NCBI): domain Eukaryota; kingdom Fungi; phylum Ascomycota; class Sordariomycetes; order Sordariales; family Chaetomiaceae; genus Chaetomium; species Chaetomium tenue. The sequence goes on along the minus strand of NW_027117330.1, from coordinate 5,316,485 downwards.
CACCCAGGAGCCCAACGACGAGAGACAGGTGACGTACCCGACATTAAATATCCCCCATTCTGAGACAGGCAGCCTTCACAGCGGGAGGCAAGTAGATCCCGACTTCAGCATCGGCTTGGGCCACGATTCATTACATGATCTTGACGGCCCAGCCACAATGTCCCGTTCAACGATAGGCCGCACAGATGACGAGCAGAACATGCTGAGGGGAGAGGCAGAACATGACGGCGGAAGTACTTCAGAAGCGGACCTATCTGACTCCTCCATCCCGTCCCTGAGCGACATGTGGACATCCGCCTCAACCATCGGGTCCAAACTTTCCAACAAACACGCCGGAAAGTCCACACTGAAACCGAATGTTACGCCGAACTCTGGATATGAGGGGACCATACGGCATCGCGGCAATTTTGGGCTGTCCGAGAACGACAATACCAAACCTGCCTCCAAGCTCGCCCAGAGACTCGTCGAGAAACCCATCGAAAAGCCGACACCGAGAAAAGTGAAGCACAAACAGAAAACATCGAAGGCGTCCCCAGCCCCCCACATCAAGAACGAACGTGCGTCGCTCAGTCCCGACCGCGTCGCTCGTGCCAACACCAGTGGACGCAGCTCGCCATTTGTTTTCCCCCAGGGATCCCAGGTCGTGTCGCTCCTGACTAGCAGCCCGGAGCCCGAGGTTGAAGAGGACTACGCGGAGGACAGCATCGATGAGACTTACAAGGAGACCCGCATGCCCACCGGCTCAGGCTGGGTTAAGAAGCCGCGGGCTCGCCATGGAGTCAGCATGCCAGCAACAGCCTCGCCGGCGCAAGACACAGCGGCGCCCGAGAGGTTTACTGCTTCGCAGTCGAAACAAGCCACCGATAAGCGGACAACCGCAGCATTGAGTTCTCTTTTGCGGGCCAAGAAGAAGGTCTTATCAAGTATGGCCTAGACTTGTACAGTCATGTTTTATACCGTTGTAATTACATTTATTCGTTGCTTCCGGTTGTACCGAAACACCCAGCTTCATGTTGGCTCCCACTAGGACTGGATTGGTTTCGTTCAAGTGACCATCAATAAATTGACGTTTCCAGCTGTGTCCTGTGATCCCACTACCGGCGAATGCCTTGCTAACATTAACCTCGCCACATCTGAGAATGGCCCAGCTAGGGGTTGGCTGGTCTCGCGGCTTGAACCACAGATATCTGACACCTCGGCAATGTGTGGCTGTGCCCGTCCGCAACGTTGGCTGGTGCCTCTCCCTCGATCCATGCGGTGAACCCGAGAGAATACAGTAGCGCGTCCACACTAAAGCCTAGGGCTGCAAGCAGAGGGCACACAAAAAGTGCGAGAAGATCTGAGGGTGTCAGATCTTGGGAAGTGGGATGTAAACGCAGTGACCTAACACCCCTGCCACCGGGTTGAAGTTGCAGGACCGAGCAAGAGGGAAAGTGAGGAGGCGCCCTGCCCTCTATAACCTTAAAAGACTATCGGTCGAGTTGGTGGATGGTTTGGGGCAACTTGCGTAGCCCGAAAGAGCGGCCGTACCCCTGGGATCTCGGACGGCGAAGCCGGGCAGTCGCGAACGACTTTTCAGTCGGCTGGTTGTTGGCTGAACCTCGGGGCCCTGAGACTTCTGTTATAACAAGGTACCATGCGTGGCTCAAAAAACACCTGTCATTGCTGCGCCGGAACGCGACGCGACCTCTATCACGACGGAACGCGACTTTGGCTTGGTAACCGACGACGCCCTGTATTGAATGCTATTGGTCTTGCCACAATCATTGATCCCCTCACGCCTCCATTATGGATTCCAGTTGCATGCTCACGGCATCATATTGGCCGGATGCAACAAGCAGCCCAGGGTAATGCACAAAGCCATAGCCATCGTCCCACCCGCCAAGATACCCGGTATAACAGACGACGCCAAAAGGAAATGCCAGCCGCTCATTTCTCCTTCTTCGCCTTGGGGCCCTTGACCTTCGCGGTACCCCGGAGAGTCTTCTGCCGGTTCTTGCGCTGCTTGCCTGTTGAGAGGAGAGATTGTCAGCCATCGTCAGTTCCAACCAAGAGAATCTTCCACCGCCATCGATTCTTGGGATGTCCAGGATGCGGGGAAGGGGAGACGTACGCTGTTGCCTGCTCGCCTTCTCGATCTTGGTGGCCATGCCGACGCGAACCAGCCTGAAGTGAGGCTCGAACTTCTTCATCGCCTCAGGCGAATCGTAAACGAGGGCGAAGCCGGTGGTCTTGCCGCCACCGAACTGGGTGCGGAGACCGAAAACGTTGACCTGGTCCTTCTGGGCCTTGTACATGCCGGCAAGCTTCTCGCGGAGCTCCTCCTTCGAGATGTTGGCGCGGTTGGGGTGGAGGATGTCACTGTGAACAACAAAAACCAACGGTCAGCGCGCCGTTCCCATCAACCAGCAATTTCGCCGACCCGAGATCCCCCTTGGTTCGATCGATGGCGTTTCAATCTTCGCAAACCGGTCCATCGCAGTGACAATTTGTCGCGCGGCGTACTGAGGATGGGAGGGGTTTTCGGGAGCGCGGGCAGGGCGGGAAACTAGGGGAAACTCACACGACCATCTGCTTGCGGCCGAGCAGAGGGTTGCGGATGAACTTGCGCGTGCGCAGCGTGACCGGAGAGTCGGAGTCGGCCATCTTGGCGGTTTGATGGCTGTCGATGTTGGCGATGCTTCCACGATCTCGAAATCCGAGAGGTTTCAAGTGGGATTTTCGCTTTGGTGGTGATTTTTGCAGGGTCGGGGCGCTGCGCCAGGGTGGAGCTCAAAAAATTCCGGTCCGGTTGGATGAATTGTGCGCGAGCCCTAATTCGAGCTTCGGCCTAAATTGTCAGGCGGCAGGGTGGTAAGTGGGTCAGTGGGTCAGTGCTGGGGAAATGCTCCACCTCCTTCAAGGTGCCAGTCGTCCGCCAATCTCGTGAGGGAATCGGTTGGTGAGTTTCGTCAAGTGCCTCGACAATATCATTCATGATGCGAACCCATGTTTAGTCAACCATAATCTGCTGTCATTTTCTCAATTTACATATGTGTATGGGAGTTGTGTCGCTGTAAAACGGACCGTTTTGCTCGCTCCTCCGCAGAATTGGATACGACTCGTGGGTAACGGTGAAACCCCGTTTCCCGCAGACGTCCAAGAAGCGCTCAAAGGTCGCCCTGTTCCGTTCCGTCGCGGCTATCAGGACTGACGAGGCCGGAAAAAGCCCTGCTAGATCCTCCAGAGTTGCAACCAGTGCCGGAATCACGCTCACATCGTAGGTGATGTCAGCGCCCAGTACCGTGTCCACGTCTCCTCCGCCCACTTCAGTGCCTGCCAGCGCGTGTCCCCATCCCAACTGCATTGGTGTGATCTTAGATGACCCCTTCAGACCGTTAAGGAGGAAGCTCTCGCTCAAGTGGTTGACAACCTCGTCTGATCCGTCGGATGCGATAACATGGTCGGACCCCAGGTACTTGGCGCACAACACCGCGAGGTAACCCGTTCCAGTCCCCAGCTCGAGAACACGTCTGTTCTTGACGGAGGATGGGTCGGCGCAGAGGTATTGGCCAAGATGCAGGGCCGCTTCCCATGTCCGCAACCCAGTGGTGCCAGAAGCCGAGATGAGTGAGCGGGACTCGAGAAGATGGATGTGTGGAGGGTCGACCTCAGTTGGCGGGACCTGAAGAAGCGAGAGGTGGTATGTCACATGATCTCTTTGCTGGGCGGCGTCCGTCTCGGACGGTAGGGGTTGTGAAAGCAGTTGCGACAAGGCGAAGGTGAGGTTGTCAGAGATTCCCTGGTGTCACTGTCAGCGAATGGACTCAATTCCTGGGACGACCGTAACCGGTCAATAGATACCCACATGCTGGTCCCAATCTTCGATCGAAGATTCGATCTTGGCCACCAACTCTTTCAGGATTTTGACCTGGTATCGCCGCGGCGGACGCAAGGGAACGTCGCCGCTAAACACCTGCTTGTAGATGGTTTCCTGCACCTCCTCCTCGCGAAGCAGCTCATTGTCTGGGAAGACCGGGGTTGGGTCTACCTGCAAGTTCTGCCAACAAAAGCGAGAGACTTGGGGGTTGATTTGGGCACCCATCGCGAAAATCGCGACGCCCAGCCTTATGACGGTTGGTTATCGATGGCAGGGAAGAGTCCCAAGTTAGAAGTTCATCGTTTTTTTCAGTGCCACAGCCGGAGTGCCATGCCAAGCCGTTCGTCTCAACGCGGAGGCTCCGGCTTCTCTTATGCAACTTCGCCAGACTCCGGGCTTCGTTTGACGGTTCATCGCCATCACCCCAGTTTACACATACCGACGTTATAGCCTTCATCTCAACATCCAATAATGTACCATAGCTTGGTAATAGTTCACTGGTTCAGCAGTTGAGTTGCGAAGCTATTTCACGTCAAGCCCTCAGATCTGGGCTGAGGTGACCATCCATGATTGCTGTGATACTATCACCAATAACATCTTTTCTACTTAGGCACACTCCGTGGTCCAAAAGAAAAAAAAAAGACAGCTTAAAAAGGCCTGCAACCAACCCCAAACTTTTCTACTCCGCTTGTTCATCATGGTAAACCACCCCTGATCCGAACCCAAAGTCTTGGAAGAGCCACCACAGCAAAACACACTACGGAAAATGCAACCCACTCAGACTTGAAGATGAAGAAAACGTACAGTTAAACAAGGGGCCATATCCCTAACGATAAAGAACGGATCATAGAGAGAGCCTTTCTCAAAGTGGCCAGCCCGCGAGCCAACACCAGAAAGGCCGGGGTCAGCGGGCAGGTGAGAACACCGCATCGCAAGGGAACATAGGTAAGATCAACGTATGGCTTGGGGAGCTGGCATTGCCAGTCAAACGGCCGGTTTCGCCCGTCGCCCCTCCTTTCGAGCCTATACCAGAGTGAGATACCGCCAACTGTTGAGACTCGGGATTGTTCCAAGTTAGAACATGGCGTTGTTTAAAGGAAAAAGATAAATTAAGTAAAAAGTGTAAACCCAAGACACCCGGAACCAAAAACGCCGCAATGTTTCGATCCCGCAAACGTGCATGCGCACTAGTAAAACCCCGCCGATTTGAGCCACACGAAAAAGGAACGTCTATGGTTGGCAAAGATTGAAACAACAAAAGTGGTTGGCTGAATCCGTTGGTCAAGCGGTGTCTCGACAGCACTGAACTGTCTGCCTGCCCTGTGCTGCCTCCTCCCACGCCACGCAGTCCGGCAGCTCTTCCGCCAAACGGGCTGGTTCGATATCCATTGGGCGTCGGAAACTCGTGTTGGGTGTTGGCAGGTGCTTCTTATCCCGCTGTGTGACCTACCATGCATGAGATCGGCGGTGGCTTAACGCTAGCTCAGGCCCCAACGCAGAGAGAAACATGTCGCCAGACCGGGACCGATGACATGCATCCTGGGTCGCTTAAGTTGTTGACTCGGGGATGCAGGCCGAGGATGCGCAGGGCTCGAATTGTGTGACGTCCGTTCAATACAAGGGGTCAGCCAACCCGGAGCTTCTGGCGTCATGGCCGTCGGCCTTCGGGCCCGGGACGTTGCATATCGCCAACCAATGTCAATGACGGCTAGCCACAGCAACATGCCGGTCATCTGTGTGGGCGGCATGACTAGCGCTGCTCCCCGACGCCAGAGCCTGGCCATGGCGGTGGGCGATGGGGCTCGAGGGGGAATCGCTCATGTAATTCGAGGGCATGTGGTGCTGTGAGGAGGCGTGGTGATGGGCCGCGGCCTCATGGGAGCTCTCACCGGGGACATAACCGTGGCCATTCCCCGAACCGCCAACCCCGGAACTGCGGCGAGGGGAGGTCGTGTAACCACCCATGTCGAACGCTGAACCCTGACTCTGAAGGCCGCGTTCCTGCTCGTTGAAAAGGCTCTCAGGTCCGGAGTAGCTGTCCGAGTTGGAGCGGGACGAGGACGATGGGTGACTGGAGAGGCTGCTGCTGGTGGCAGAGGAAAACGAGAGGCCGTTAGTCTCGAAACCGCCCGCATAGCTGGCAGCCGTTGCTACGTCGGCGAGGGTGCTCGCCGCGAGGCTGGAAGTGGGCGGTGGTGGCTTGATGGGCCCCGGATAAGGCAGAGTGGAAGATCGTCCGGCAGGGTTGGGGAGTAATCGGTCCGGGCCTGGCGTGCTGGATAGCGGTAGTGACGCCGCGACACCTGAAAAGGAAAAGTTGGGAGAGTCCGAGGCCGCCGAGTGCGATGGCCGGTGAAGCAAACCCGAGCCGCCGTAACCACCATACGTCCCTTCCGATTCCATGTACATGCTGCCGAACACAGGTGCTTTGGCCCGCGGCCCCCCAGAGCTCCAATGACCAGGCATCATACCAACGGATTCTGGGTGCATCACCGGCGGAGATGCCACTCCAAGTCCGAACTCGAAGTCATCGGGATAGGGAGCGCCGTATGCGTGCATGGCGGGATAATAGGCTTTGGTTGCCGGTGTATATGGGTACCCTGACCCAGGGCCACGGTACGAACCCAAACCATCGCCCGAGTTTAGGCCTGGCAAGTCGTGGGGGTATGGGAGCCCATGGGTTACGGGGGTTCGGCTGGCGTAGGCCCGAGCATCTCCGACGCTGTAAACGAATTCCCCGTTCTCATGGCGCAGGGGCGCTTCTCGAGATGACACCTGCCAAAGACCGAGTCAGAAACAGGACATAAACATGCCCGTGCTTGAAGGAAGAGCACGTTGCAAGACTGAAAAAGTTGGGAACGTACCCTTAGGAACTGACATGATTCCACTCCCGCGTTCTTGCAGTTGGTGCATGGATGACCTTGGCCCGGATCACCACTGCATCGGATCTTTCGTTTGCGGCAGCGACCGCACTAGACATAAAAGAACCAGGTCAGCTGCAATGCTCCAAGCCAGGGCGTCCACCAGTCCCGATAGGGAATAAAGCCAGGTGTGAAAAAGCAAAGGAGGCAAAAACGGCGGAATAGATAAGGATATGGGGAGGGGATGCAGGGAACGGAACGAGGAAGAAGGTGGGGACTTACTGCCACAGCAATGCGTTTCCTCTGAGGTGCCGACTCAGAATCCAACTGGTCCATCATATTGATTGCCCGTGTGTCGTGCGAGGACAATGGGAACCGCCGCTCCGTGGGCGAGGAGAAATACAGCGGGTACTGACGGCTATATCGTCTCCCGTCGTGGGTGCTGTAACAAGCCTGGGACACCATTGCGCAACTGTCGACGCGTGTGTCCTTTTGTCTTCCTTCTCTCTGTTTTCGGGGCGTGATGTGTTTGCTGTCCGCTGCCGGTAGTATCCCCCAACTCGATTTAATTTGAGCCTGGCTCTCGGGTTCTGAATCGGCCGCAACGAGAATCGAAGCTGAAAGTGTCGGAGGGGTGGCAACCCGGCGCCTGCGGCAGACAGACGGGATGGATGGGAGAAGCACCGGATACTCAGAGCCTGTGGAGCAAGCTAAACACAAGTGATCGTGGCCCCAGCTTGTGAAGACCCAAGGTTCGAGGCAAACAACTTCGATTGGGCCGTGAGAGGGTCTGGTCGAGAGTGTTTGCAAGGTGTACCCGCGGTCGGAGCTGACACCAGCAGATCTGATTGAGCACATGAGCGACATATACAACAGAGCTGGTGGGATCTGGCACCTCTAGCACCTCCCCGGCGCCTTGTGCCCCCGCACACTCGCCCCTCTCCTGGTCTTGCACGACCCGGCCGAGAAGATGCGGTACCATGGCCGTCGGGGCAAGATGGCGCACTCGTTGACGCCATCAGAACGAAAATGTATGAGACATACCTGAGCCGTACCAAACAGGGGTAAACTAGGGCAAGAGTTGGCCCGTGGCGTCCTCCTTCTGTCGATGTGCCAGTGGGGGCTTTTTCAGTATGTTCTCGCCTGAGATCTGTAGTTGATTGTCCTAGCTGGTGCAAGGCTAGTGCAAGGCTGTTGCTGGTCGCCTCCCCAGATGCGGAAGGGTAAAGACAAAAGGCCGGAGGCCAATCAAGCAGTGAACCCAGCAGTCGACTTCGACAGCACAAACCTCAAATGTGGCGGCTGGCGAGTCGCGACGATCCACGTCAAATTATGAGTTGAGCTGTCTTATCGACGAAGCCCCCAAAGTCAAGCTAGGGAGAAATACCAGAATCTGAGAATTGGGGAAGCAGAGATAAGAAAGAAGCACGTTGGGATGCAAGTGTTTTGGTGATATAAGGGGTCGTGTTACTACTCCCGCATCAACTCCCTGTTGGCATTTACCAGTGGAGGCAGGCCGTTTGCCTACCCTAAGCATCATGGATCTCCTAACTTTCTTTTGTTAATGTGGTCCATAGCGACCGAAGCAGCTGCTGTGCCACCTCAGTTGCTCCATCCACGATCCGCCTCCGTTTCCATTCCATCAAAAGTACTGGGGTGCCTGTTACACGCCATTGCAGCAGAGGGATCCAACCCATGCACACCCACCACAAGGTCTGGACTTATTGCTGTGGCATATGGGGTTTGTCGGGTATCTGCATATAGACATACCCCCTCGCCCCCCATCCTTAGTGTATCATCATCGTTGGCCCTCAAGGTTCTGCTACTAATGAACTAGCAAGGTATGATATTACTAGAATACTGCATTTATGTAAGAAGCACAGATAAGTTGAATGGAAACCTTGAAGGGGATACTCCATTTCCGCCTAGAATGGTTACCGTAGATACAACACTGTTGCGAAGTTGTGGATGCTATCATTTGCCTCACATTACCAATGTTTGGACATCTTGTAGTCCTCCTAATTAAGGCTTGCCGGGAGTTGTCCTCGTGCCATCACTTGGTGGTTAGAGGAACAGGGTTGAAAGCTTGACATCCCCGTTTAAGTTGGGACGCATGGTCGCGGTTGAAGAGACAGGAGGGACACTGCACAGAAGTAGGGACAGCAGTACCCTACTGACCTCATCACAAGTGAGATGTAAGCATCAAGTTGTGGAGAGAAATACCTGGTTATTCGTTCACATCACTTTCTTGACTTGGCAGGATTAGCACACCCTGCATCCACCACAACAAAAAACAGAGTGACGCAGTCATGCACAATTTACATTAGTAGCAAGTAGGGCCCTCCCCTTGGCTAACGGACAGCGCATCTGGACCACATCGGTTCAGCCGGACGATGGACTGTGTCACGAGCTATTGGGCGAACGTGTGACAGCGGCAACAAGGCACGTCCCACGGACCTTCATGCCCATACAAAGCTGCTGGTGGGCGAGACCCGCAGAATAGAACGGAATTAGCTGTCTCTCAACAAAAACAGTGTCTCTCGACCAAAAAAGGGATGCAGTCTGGTGCTCTCGCACCCGGACCGATTGTTTTGCGTGGCCGAAGACGGAAGGCAGGGCCAACAACGGGATGATTTGGTACCGTTTGATTCAGGGTACTTCCAGGTTCTGGGAAACACTCCAAGGACGGCCATGAACCAGAGGGCACTGACACGCTATATGTAAGGATAATATGTACTGTACTGTACAGTACGAAACACGTTGCCTCGCTCGCCTGGCCCGGCGGCTGACGCAGCCGACTTCTCAGGGTTATATCAAACGCAATAAGAATCAGTATGTAGTAGGGGGCGGTTGGTCACATATCATCTTTGGCGCCGGCAGTTTGTTTGTTGTCTAGCGCTAGGGTTTCATGCAAAAGCTGGCCAACGGGAATTCGCAAGCTTATGACCGGACGGTGCCTCCGAAAAAAGCACACAAGCCGGGTGCAGAGAATAGTGCAGGCGCCACCGGATCCCAGGAGAAGGGAATCGATCGGGTACAGCGCCGGACTGTGGTGTATCCATGGATGTACATGATTGTAGACTCGACAACGGACCCATGGGACCGGGCGAATCGGGGGCTCACGTTTCAGCCACTTGCCCCGAGGAACAGAGAATGTTGAAAGCACTAGCAACTTGATCCAGTCATGCAAGGAGCCTAGCACATTGTGGCCCCGCTGGGCGTATTCAGGGATAGCTCAGGGCCTTGTCGACTCCTCATGCGAGCAATCTGATCCCATCGTTCCAGAATGAAATCCGAGCGATCTTTTGCTGCACTGCTCCATTCCCGCCTCCCCGCAGGGGGATGTCATCCGATTTGGCAGAGGATTGAGAGCGTGGCCCGCACTCCGGGTGTTGCAAACGGGGAGTTTTCATTGCATGATAACTAGCTGCATTCGACATATGTACCTATGTAACTACTCCTGCAGGTTGCGGATCATCCTCGTGGTCGTGTTCAGAGTCAACCTTTTCGTACGCTGCGGATATATTGCGTTAGGTGAGTGTCACAAGCTTCCAGTTTTATTGCCGTGTTACGTTGGTCTTCCGGAGCCTTGATTTCGGACCGGTGCCAGGCTCTCTGCCCGAACGAATGCTGGCGCCCTCTCGGTCCCGTGAAAGCCAAGGGCGCAGCGCGCGCCGGGGGCGTCGACCGTGTCGAAAGATAGAGTCTGCGCAACGGGTAACCGGCCTGGTTTCACCTCACCTGAGTCAACATATCCTGCCCGCAAGGCCAGAGCTAAACTAAAACGAGATGGTCTCCAAGACTGCTACCCACTGATTTGTGCTGATTGTGGCGGCAGTGCTGGCCGGCAGGGCGAGGTTGCAGCTGCTTCGGAGCCGTAATATATCAAGTCAACCGGCAACACTCCTCATGGTATGGGTGCGTCGAAGCCGACGTACCACAGGCCACCTGTCCCTCTGACTTTGAGTGGCGAACTACCGCCCGGCCAGCCCCTTGCGCGCATCAAAACAGGGGGGCCCAGCCGCCATGATGACGGACAGGCGGTGACGGCAACAAGAGCACATGGCAACGGCAGCGGAAGCCTCAGGCTGAGTCGAGACACCGCACTTGCGCACTAACAAGGCACTCTGCTGCTGAGAAGACGCGGAGGATTTGCGGACGACTCCACCATCGGATACTCGCAGGGCTATCCCATGACGAGACATGCTGTCAAGTCTCGTCTGTTGCCACTGAAGCTGCAGCGTCCCGACGGAACGCTCAAATGTCTCTGCCGCGGCCGAGGGGCCCACTAGAATTGGCTTAGATCCAATCAAAATGCTGCCGCGCTCGCGTTGTGCCCAGGGGTAACGGACAATGTTTTACCGTTGCCCACATGTGCCCACATGTGCCCACATGTTGATCCAACCCGCACGACTCCTATGGGTGGCGGGTAGGCCCTCCAACACGCGATGTACTTTCTCAACCTGCGGCAGATCCTGACGTTTCCGCAAGGCGAGCAGCGAGAGCCGGCATGTCGCGCAAAGAGGGTGGGCTAGGCCCATCAGCTGGGTATCGTGGTGACACAAGACCTCCACGAGAGGCAGGTGGGCGGACACTTTACGCACGGCTTCTCTCTAAGCGAAACCAAGTGGGAAAGGACGTGTTTGAGGACCCAGCCTCGTGGTACATGCGCGAGGGCCGGAATCGGGACTGGGGTACACCTCGCAGGGATCCCTCCGCGGCCCCGGGCCGAGAAAGTACATACGTGAATAAACAGGCTTCGACCGTGGTAGGTATCGACTACAAATGGTCAGTCGACAGCCACCGATTCTTCAGTATGGCCGAGAAATAGGGCACGTAGACTCGGGTTGTGAACTTCGAGGCACCTAGAACGACTGACTTAAGCCGATTCCACGATGCTAAACCGATATGTCGCGGCTTTTGAGACACTCACGGGGGGGTCCGCAAAGAGTTGAACAAAGAGTGTCATCTGCAGGATGAGAGGGTACCTGGGAGTACAGGTAGGCATGGACAGCATATGATGCAGCGGTAACCGACGGTAGCGTACTCCGGCACCCCTTGTCGTCTTGGGACCGCCACTGCCACTTTAGTGTGGGCGCAAGCGGACGGCCCGCCGTGGATCTTTCTAGCATTCCGCCAGCAGCCACTCCGACGCCTCTAGGGCAGAACTCATTGCCAGACGTGCGGGAGAGTTGCCGAGACCACTACCTTGGGTCATGCGAGGAAGCCAAACGTCCAAACCTTTGTCTAGACTAGATTGCTGAAGCATGCATCAGCCCCGGGGTTTAATATCTCCTGCAGGCGAGATGTGAGGGAACACGGCGGGAGGCAAGGTGACAGGGTGATAAGTTGCCCAGAGAGGAGGCGCCAGAGGTTGACCTCCGACCCCTGAGGGCTTGCATGTGGATGCCGATTGGGTGCTGACGGAGAAGCGTCTGGTCGGTCCAAGTTGACAGCGACCATGACAGGACGATGCGGCCCGAACCCGAGTGCCATAGGCTACGACCGTGAGAATCCGTTTGAAACACGTGTCCCATGTGGTATGAGAAGTATGAGGTATCGGGATCTCGCCTGCTCAGTGATACAGCGTGGGGGTCATCGTCCAACTGCGATGGCCCGAGTTGGATGGGGTCAAAAAGCAATGTGCCTTACCCACACACGGCTTCAGCCCGCCACGTATGTAGATTGATTGAACTCGTATACCGTGTAAAAATGCAGCGGCAAACAGGGTCAGATATTGCGTTTGTCACAGGCGACTGCATTCGGGCGTAGCTGTCCCGGAAGATGCCGTTCACAGCAAGATCTGGCCTAAGAGCCTCCTCGCCGTGGTGGCCTTGCTGATTGCCATGCAGCCACCACCAGCGCCTGGCAGGCAAGGGCTCGGGAACGGGGGGTGTCGTTGAGGGCGCTGTGAGCGACACTGGTCACGCGTCAAAAGACCAGACCCAGTGGTCCTCACCTACACACAAGCCAAGCAACGAAGCCCTGTTAAGATTTTGACGTCTGACTTGGTCAGATCAAACGGTAACCTTGGATAACGAGGGAAACTAACCAAGAGGGTACGGTGCATATCAGGTCATACCCATGGCCGACAAGGGGCCGTTTGTACGACCCAGACCCAGACCTTGACGAGAAAACGCACGACGTATCATTGCATTATGCAAACAGAATGCAGCAGTTAGTCGGTCATCTGCCCCCGTAATCGTCGCGCCCGCGGTACCTATCCCTCTCCTTCCGGCTGCCTCGATCACGATCGGAGTCTCGTCGATCTCGGCGGGACCATTCCCTGTCGTCCCTGCGTCGCCCAGCGGGTGCCGGCCGGTCATGTCCGCTATCCCTGTAGCGATCTCTCTTGGGACTGCGGCTGCGCCGTTCCACATCACGTTTCCTGTCAACAGGCCCAGGCCTGTATTCATGGCCATATCGTTCCGGCGAGCGCTCTGGCCGCTGGTTGGTTCCTTCGCTTCGACCGGAGGTCTGGTTGCTCGGGCCGCTTCTCGGAATATCCTCGTCTTTTCCGTGGCGGCCGCGGATGTCTTCCATCCCGTGCACCATTCGATAGCCCCTGTCGTCTTCAGGCTCGACGTCTTGGTTGCGGTATTGCCGGCGCTTCTCCAACTCTTTGACGCCTCCCCAACCACCACCGCCTCTTCGGGCGGCGCTCTTCCGTTTCGTGTTCGTCTCATTGCGCCAAACGTCGCTTAGGCGACTCACACTTTGACTGAAGTCGACGTGGATTCGGCGGTCGTCGATCAGGACTGAGTCCATCTTGGAATAGGCATCCTCGCAGCTCTTCTGGTCCTCGAACTCGATGAAAGCGTATTGCAAGCTGTCTCCCGTTTTCTGATCCCGAATCACCTCGCAGCTTAGGATCTTGCCGAAGCGACTGAAGATCAATTCTAGGTCGTCATCCGTCGTGACGGGGTTCAGCTTGCAGACGAAGAGGACATTTTCTGGGGGCTTGACCTCAGCGAAAGGCAGGTCGCCCATCATCTCCAGGGTCAGGGCCTGGGCGGCAGCTTCCCGTTCCTTCCTCCTCTTTTCGGCCGCAGCGGCTGCTTCCTCGTTGGCCTCTTCGTCCAGTAGTTCCTCATCCTCGCCGATGCGCACCGTCGCGAGCTGTGCCTTTGTTGGGGCCGGCGAGCTGGATGGTTCTCGCAGTCCCGGAGGGTCAGGGTAAGGGTCGTCGAGAACCACAGTGTGCTTGATGCGTATGTCGACTAGGGGATGCCCGCGCTCGTCAATGATGGCATCGTTGATCTTCTCAAGCACGTCGAAACCCTCCACCACCTTCCCAAATATGGCCGCTTTTCCGTTTAGATAGTCCGTGTTGTCACCCAACGTGACAATGAACTGAGAGCCAGCCAGACGTTGATCCGGGTCGGACGGGTGGGGTGCTGTCGCCATGCTGACGGTGCCTCGCTCGAGATGTTTCAGCTTCGGATGGAAAAGAGCAGTGAAGGTTCGGTCGGCCGCATTATCGGAGAGCAGGCCCCATATCGAGGTGCCACCGTCGGATTGGGGAGCCATAGGACCCAGAGGGTCGCCAGTCTGGAAAGAGAAGGACTTCTGGACGGAATGGATCGGGGAGAAGTTGTAGTATTTGACTTTGCAGAGCTTGAGGAAACTGTGGCAAAGGATTTGTTAGCGGAACAGTCCCAGAGCGCGGTCATGGAATGGAGTGGGATGAAGTTGGTTCGGTCTTACTTTTCGCACATCTTGGGCGCGTAGTTGACCAGCAGGTCAATTACGATGTCGCCCGCGCTGGTTTCGAGAAGAACGGACATGTTGGCCTCGCTAAATGTCAATGTTGTTGCATAATATGGCGTCGCGATGAGGAAGCGCTGAAGACAAGAGGATCGTGATGATGGATGTCAAGACCGCGGCCATGCATTCACGGACCCACAACAGCTCTCGGGGATTCCAAGTTGCCTGCCCCGAGAATCAAAAAGCCGACAAGGCTCCGGGTTAGGGTTGCGCACTGCGCCTGGCCAAAGGTGTCGGCCTCAACAGGTTTCAATTGCGCGCACACATGCATGTCCTGGCGGAAGGACTCCATCAGCAGCACATGAGAAAAAAAATTAACCTCACGATCCATTGGAATTGTCGTTGATCGAAATCGTAACCGACCCACGCCTGAATTTTCATGCTTCGGCTGTGCTTGCTTGCTAGCCCCAATCCTTTTAAACCTAGAAACCAAGAATGTCCGTTGCGAGCCCATCTCGCGCTTCTTTCCTGAAAAAAGCCAGCAGAGACAGAACAGAAACCCAAACTCCAAACCAAATGCCACGAGTTTTTAGGGGCTAATTACAAAGACCTGTAATTATGCCATCCAAGAGAAACGAAAATAGGAAGCGAAAATCCAGGATCTTCTTCCTTCCTTTCTTCCATGGGCCCGAACCGACCCGAAAGAGGCCCACCGACACAAAAAAAAAAAAAAATATGAGTGTAGGTAAGGTACCCAGGGAGGAGGGTGGTCACAGTGTCCACCGGCGATTCGCAGCCGGGGATGACCTCACCATCCCATCCCTTCCCTTTGGGGCTGGATGAGCCATTTTGGTTCGGCCCGACACCGGCGACGATCCCATGACGACCCCATCACGGATATGTTGGGGCGCTCCGGCGCCGCCTGCCGCTCCGGAGCTCCCGCTCCGTGTCCATGAGCCGGCACTGGACCCACGTGCGGAATGCCATATCGCCGCGCACCGCTTCGCAGTTGAGCAGCTCCGTCAGCGCCCGCTTCATGCCCTCGGTGACCCCGCACAGCTTGGCCTCCTCCACAGCCACATCGGCCAGCGGCGACGACCCGTCCTCGAGGTTGTGGTGGCGATGATGTTCTGAGTCGTGGTGGCTGTTGGGGTAGGAGCCCTTGCGCGCGGGCAGTGAGAAGCTATGTTGGGGTGGCTGGCGCCGCGGCATGTCGGGCGAGAGGGAGCGGCGCGTCGGGGAGCTAGCGGGGCTCGGCGAGACGGGCGTGTACAACGAGTTCTGGCCCGTGGTCGTCGGCCGTAGCTCGTCGATATGCTGGCGCAGCGATTCGTGCTGCTCGTGTAGGAGGAGGTACTTTTGCAGCGCGAGGTCGGTGCAGTGGTGCGGGTAGGGACGCACCGACGACGTCGGCGGTTCGAGGAGTGTGTCTATTGAGATTGGGTTGGCCATGTTCACGGCGCGGAGGTTCATGTTCCCGGTCGTAGACTGTGGTAGAGGCTTCCAAGTGTGTGCTGCTTCGGGCTCAAGAGGGCGGACAGTCGAATCATTGGAAAGCGGGGGTTCGAGGTGGTGATGATGGTTGTGGTTACTCGCAAACGGTGACCTTTACCGGGACTGGGTGGATTGGATAGGTGAGAAGGCGAGATGGACAGGACCTGATGCGGCTGTCCGGGTGTGGGCTCGGGAAATTGCGTGAGACTGCCAAAGAGATGGGAGTTGAAGTTGGCAGCACACGGGTGCGTTCTTGGATGTCGAGCGGTGTTTGCTCATATGTTGCCCCCAGAACCGCGTGTTGAGGGGCGGGAGTATCGATCGAGAGATAAGGATATCAAACGTGGGATACTGCGAGACTGCGAGAGAGGCTGAGTGGAAGGGCTGTGGGGAAGTTTGTTTCTGAATAATTGGGCCAACGTCTCGACTAAACGTTGCGGCTCTTTATTCCACGGTCAATGGCGCTCCGAAAGGTTTGTGATCGTCAGATTGTCGTCACTCGAACTCTGTTTGGCACTGCTGGTAGGCAAAGAAGCTGCCAGTGGTGGGGACAGCAGCCGGGAACTGAGCCCGAGCCGCTGTATGGAGGTTGATCACGGTACGCCGGAGACCGAGTCGGACATTGGGATCCTGTCGTTTGCAGATTGTGTGTTCGGGATTCTTCACCAGGAACGCAACTGAGTTTTGGGACAGTTCGGGCACGAAGCTATCCATATCAAGCCAGCAAGCAGCAAGAACCCCCAGCTTGAACAATATTGGCGTTGGGTATCATCATTTCAGCTGGAAGGGGGCTGATAAGATGAGGTACCTTTGAAGCGACAAAGACAGCCATTGCCGCCGGTAATTCGTGGTGGGTCCTAGCCCCTCCCGTTATTTCCATAGGTACGAACCGGGATTGTGCCCTGGAATTCTCATGGCAAGCTTCCCTGCAACCGCATTGGCACTAGTTGGGGAGTGCAGACGACGGCGAGGTGCCGAGGGCGCCTCCAATGGCCGCCCAGCCGAGACGCACAAGAGCGAGAATTCAACGGTGTGGACACACTCGCCAAGGTATGGGCTGGGCCAGACCATAAGCGGGTGGAGCTCAGCAATTCAAGCCTGACACGTTCCAGCGTGGTGCGCCCCTCCTCCTGAAATAGGTGTTGGTGGAATGATCTTATGACCTTGTCTGGCCAATTCCGACTGCATCCGCTCGATTCCCACGAGAACTTTGCATTTTGTATGTTGGCCGTTCCCGAACAATGTTTGTTCTCTTCGGAAGAGGGCCAAATATCTCGACCAATGTTACCAACCCGTGGTTGTGACGTATTCAGGGGTTGGACGTGCTGAACGGCTGAAGCATCGGGGGATCGGGGGATCGAGAGTTGCCAGTCCCCGCCAACACACCGCTTGGCATCGGGTGGATGATGACGGTCGAACATCAAGGTTGTCATCGAGAAGTAGGGAAAAAAAGCACAAACGAATCCATCCACTCGGCGTCATTAGTTGCCATCCAGCCAGCCAACGTTGCGAATACCCCGGCACACACCCCAGGCTTGCCCGACAGCCCGGAACGAATCCTCCCTCGCATGGTTGCACGACATGCTGTGTGGGCACATGAGGCAAATGATCACGTCAAGTATTGATCTTGTTCTGTTGCTCCGTTTGTTGTCATTGACTATCTCCGCGCTTATCGTACAGCCATCCACTTCTCTCTCAGCACCCTCCCGGCGCGAATATCCGATCACCACCCAGCAGACCCTCCGCCCAAGCATGTGTGACAATCTGGTTGCCTGTAGCGGCTCTGCTGTTTACCTTGACTCCCCAAACCCGCTCTAACTCCCAAAGAACCATGAATCGAGCCAAAGAAAAGCAGTTGTTGATGGCCTTGGGCCTTGATTCATAGCGCAAACTCAATCATGTCCATCCTCTTCAGATACGTGTAGACCGAGTCAGACGGGATGTACGCGTCATACTCTCTCATCCACCAAGCGGCAAACGAGTTCGACCGGGGCCTGGGTGAGAAGACAATCTTGTCCGACGTGAGCATGGCGACCTCCCCTGTGCCGTTGGGCTCCTCCTTCCCCCGCACCTCGCCGAACCCGAGCAGCTCGAGCACCCACGCTCCTTGCAGCTCGGCGAGGATGCCAACCGAGACGATGGCGATGAAGCCGTCGAGCGACTGTGGGTGGCGCCGGGGGAAGGCGAACTCCTCGTCGGCGATGTCGGTGGCCCGGTCCAGCGCCGCGCACATGGCGTTGCCCATCTCGAAGCGGCCCTGCTCGACGTACTCGATGACGTCGTCGAGGCAGGCTTCCACCATCTTGCGGTTCCAGCGCCGGTCGCCCACAACGTCGGATATGTCGGTCTGGAGGGCGTCGTCGTTCCACTCGGCCCGCCACAGAAGCTCCGCCACCTCGCGCGCTACATCCTCGACGCCGCGCGTGTCTTGGACCTGGTAGTCGGCCTTCTCGTCGTACTCGTAGTCGGTGATGGGGTCCGGAGTGGCATCACCGCCGTAGTAGCTCATGGCGTCGTGCTGCTGGTACGGCTCGTTGTCCGAGTACAGTTCCGCCATCTTGTCGTCGTAGATGAGCTCCGTGTACCCTTGCTGCTTTCCCCGTCGGCGGGCCATGCACTCCAGCATTGCGCGAACGGTCTCCATTGCGGTCTTGTGTAGTGTTTGTGAAGACGAGTCCTTGGAGAGCTTGATGCTGATGTGTGATGAGGAAAACAGAGCAGTTCGTGTGTGTAAATTGTCTAGCGAAAGCCGAGTAACAGGCTGTTGCTGCAGGGTGAAGAGAGAAAGGGGAACTAAACGCTCAGAGGACAGGCGTATTTATCTCTGCGAACTGATATGCCACACCGAAGACATTTTCCACTACTTGGAAGCAAAACCTATTGTGTAGTACTTGGCCCTACCACGGCCTGGGCAGGTGGCCTGCCGGTGGCGGACCTGGGGGATGTTGGGGTTGGACCGGCCGACAGACCGGGCGCCGGCCCGGTTCTCGGCCAGGAGGCTTAAGCATGAACTCGAGGCAACATAGACTGAGGGCAAAGGCAACATTCACGCCACTCTGGAAGCTAAGGGAACAGTTTGCATAACGTACTCGCATTACGGATCACTGCTCATTATCGTGATGGCTCAGATGACCAAGCAAACGGTTCGCGATCTTCGTGGTTGACCCGGGCCAGATGGTCGGCCTTTTGGCCACGGCCGCTCTACACCAGCATCAATTGTATGATTGACAGTGCCTGATGCCTTTAAAGCACCCGTATTTGTCGGGATTGGAATTAGTGTTGGTTAGCGGCCGAAGGAAAACGACATGCACGGGATGAGCGATGAGGTTTGCAGGTCCGCACCCGGAGACCATCTGTGTGATAGACAAGTTGGACACAGCAAGATGGTGTGATTGAAGTTGGCTGAGAATGGCCGCACGTAGGCCGTTCGAGCAGGCGGCTTGTCGGCAAGAAAGGATCAGGCAGTCTACTGCGCGGTAGAGAGGAGCTCGTGGACATTCTACATGGTTGTTTGCAGTCCCCTTGTACCGCATATTAAAACGCTTCCAATGGACCGGCAAATTATATTTTTCCCATTACACAGAAAGCATGAACGACGGTGAAAACAGCCACATTATTTTCACCTCAAGCAGGAGGTTGTCCAGTTACGGTACCCAGCCCCTTTCCCGGGACAGCCGCCTTGGTTCTCTATCAGCACGCCAACTGGCGATCTTCCACACCACTCGGCCAACTCGCTCCTGGCCTGTCATGCGTCACCCAAACTCCGACCCATCTAAACGCCTCAAGCAAATCAACAAAACCCGGGGCTCCGCGCCAAGCTGCGCGCAGAAGAAGGCGGGGAGGACAATTGGCGTGTCAGGCCAGACCACACCTAGTCATCAGGCGTGCCGGGGCGGCTACCCTTGTACAGGACAGCCCGTTGCCCGTCGTCCTCTTCCTGATCCTCCCGCCCAAACTTGGTCATGCTGAACTCGGGCACCCGTCTAGACAAAGGTCGCAAGAGGCCGCCGGGGTTCTGCTTCGCGCGCCGCGCCTTTTCCATGTCACGTTCCTTAGCCGCAAGAGCCCGCTCGGCATCGTCGTTGAGGCAAGTGCCCTCAATGCTGAGGTAACCGTAGTCGCCAGCCACGCCGACGTCAAAGTTTTTGATGCGGAACCGCAGTTTTCCGCTCAACTTCTTGCCTTCCCCGTTGACCCAGTAACCCGTGGTGTGGATCTGCTCCACGACTTGTAGCTCCTCGCCGTCGAGAACATCCTCGGCTTCTTGCCCCCCCTGTTCGCCATCATTCTCGTCAGATGCCGAGAAAGCGTTCGGCCGTGCGCCGCCCTTGGCCAAGTCGACCCATTTCCAGATTTCGGGCAAACGCTTCGCCTCAATGCTGGCATTGAACTTGCTCCAGCACACCACACCAATGTGTCCTTCGCTCTGCAGTTGTACAACGCCCTCCATCCATTTGCCTCGAGAAGGGACGAACAACTGGGCATCAAATGTTAACCAGCCGAAGCCGACAGCGTACTCGTCAATCGAGTGTAGCAGGGCGGGCGTTTCGTCTGTTGGCGGGTGTGTGATACTGGCTTTGGCGGGCCTGTCGGAGAGGTTGAGGTTCGAGTAACTGAGGAGTACGCCGCGGAGCAGGGGAGAGTAGTGGTTCAAGAGCGGGTCGAGATGTTGCGCGGCGACGTTTGTCAGAGGCTTGTCGAAGCCGACGGGAAAGAATGGAACGTAGAGCGAAATGGTCTGTGTGAAAAAGGGAAACTCAGAGTCCGATGACACCTCGGCGACCGACTCTTGGGTGGACTGCATCTCTTGTGAGTTGGTTTTGCTCTTCCGCTTCTTTTTTTCTTGGGGTTCGGCATCCGCTCCAGGCAGCTCATCCCTCATCTCGTCGTCCCCGTCCAGCTCTTGTTTTTTGGACTTCTTCTTATCCTTGCGTTTCCTCTCTGCTCCGCCAGCCTCCTCCGCCGGGGCCGGTTCGGGCAGATCGATATCCATGGGTTCTGCTCCTGTCTGTTCGACATCCTTTGCGCGCTTCTTTGACCTCTTGCGCTCCTTCTTCGGTTCGTCGGCTGCTGTTACCCCATCTTGCCCCTCCTCGGCCTCCTCAGGAGCTCTTTGCTTCTTCTTCTTTTTCTTGACGGCCTCACCGGCAGGGACCTCGATGGATTCGGGTTGCGCTGGTCGGTCCTCGGCATCTGCGCTCCTGCTCTTCTTCGACTTCCTCGGGGTTTCTTCCACTACCGCAGCATCTTCTTCCTCCCGCGCCCGCTTCTTCTTATGGTCAGACTTTGTCCGTTTGTGCTTTTTGTCGAGTTTATGGCTGCTGGTGGCTATCGTATCTTGCGAGCTTCCGCCAGCAGTTGCAGACATGATGGGCGGCGAGTGTTGCCTCGATTAGAAGAATCGTTGGGCGATCGGCTTGCAGTTCTCGAGTTCCTTCCAGCGCTGGTCGCAAAAAAATTGTCTGGGATGCCTGCCGCGATGAACTAACATTGGCCAATGAGCTGCGCGAACCTGGAATAGCGTGGTGGGGTTGATCCCCACTCTCACTGTGTCAGGAGCGAACCACCGAACCAAGCACTCAAGTAAACAAGTGAAACTTACAAGTAAAGCCTCGATAAGCGTCAGAGACAACTTTCGGTTTCTTCGCAAAACATAGCCCTAGTCCCATAACGCACGTTTTACGGTCCATCGTATGGGGAAACCATATGTTATGTGTTGAAACAGTCCGCAGTCCAGGGAATGAAACTACTCGGTCTTTGCACCTCGCAAAGTCGTTTACCGTTTCCAACGAAACATACTCTAAGAAAAACAATAGGCGAGCTCCCAGGATAAAGTATCTCCCGAGACACTTCCGGACAAGGTGCCAGTTCCACGGGGAAACGGCTTGATCAGTGAAGTGCACCAGCAAGATAGTCAGCCTGGTGGATCGCCTCTTGCCGGGATGGATGGAAGCCGGTGATATGCGCGCCCTTGAATTACAAACAAGGCGGGGTCTTGATGAGGGGCAGCATGGCGCGATGAGTTGCGAAAGTTGGGAATCGACGCATCTGCTAAGCCACCGCACCTTCTTCAAAGTCTTTTGAAACCTAGAAATAAAAGTCACATTTTCCGAGGCACCATCCACTGACTTTTGATAAACACCACTTCGGTACGGGACCTAGGGAGATAATCACCAACACATCATAATTCGTGCTTAAAGGTTTACCCCGAAATTGAGCAACAATGTCGTCTTTCACAGCATCCAAGATCCTCATTTTCGGTGGCACGGGAACCATCGGGCGCTATATCACAACAGCCCTCCTCCGCACCAAGCCACCTTTCCAGCAATTGACCCTTTTTACATCGCCCAACAGCGCGAAAGAGAAGGCCCAGCAATTGGAGAAGTGGAAGTCGGAGGGTCTCAAAATCATCGTTGGCGATCTCACCTCCGAGGATGATGTGAAGGCTGCGTACGATGGCATCGACACCGTCATCTCAGCGGTAGGGAGAGGTGGCCTTCAACATCAGATCAACCTCCTTAGGCTCGCCGAAGCCTCAGAGACTGTCCAATGGTTTCTCCCATCCGAGTTTGGCACCGACATCGAGCACAACGAGAAGAGCCCAAATGAGCCGCCACATCAGCTCAAGCTGCAGGTGCGAAAGTACATCCGCGAGAACCTGAAGCGAGTCAAGGTCACATACGTGGTGACTGGCCCTTACTTCGACATGTGGGTGGACGCCGCCCCTGGTCTCGAGTTCGCCGGCGGATTTGTCCCTGCCAAGAAGCACGCATACTTGATCGAGGATGGCAACGGCAAGGTCGGATTTTGCACAATGCCAGAGTGAGTCGCCTTAAACAAACGCCGATAACATGCACGCTAACTTGGTTGGCAGTGTTGGCAAGTTCGTGGCCGCCACCCTGAAATCGCCCGATGCGTCTTTCGGTAAGGCTCTCAAAGTTCAGAGTTTCGTTGTCACGCCCAACGAGGTCTTGGCCGAGTATGAGCGACAAACCGGCGGCGAATGGGGGACGACCTTGACACCACTTGATGAGATCAAAAAGCTCGAGGCCAAGTTGTGGGAGGAGAAGAATCCTCGCGCGACGCTTGTCACGCTGCGGCGGATCTGGGGTGAGGGAGGCACTTTGTATGCCCAGAATGATAACGATGTGGTTGCGTCGCACCTCGAGGGACTTGATTCACTTGCAGCAGCGGTCAAGAAGGCGCTTGCGGGCGGTTACAAGCAAGACACCTTTTAGGGTGATGCGTTGTTCGAGGCATGGACTGAGAAAGCGAACGCTTAAATGCATAACCGAGCTTCGTGTGGTTGGTTATTCGCAACCAACCAACAGCGGCTGACACCCTGGAGTTCAGCTCCCCGCCAATCTGCCCGGGTGGTCTGGAACGCTTCCGACTTCAGACTGCTTGCTTGCCCTTTGCATCTCAACCTTCATGCTAAGCTCAGCTCATTAATCCATATTCCACCATGCCTGTCAATTAGCGACTTATTTAGCACAACAATCAAATCTTTGCTTGCGATGACTTCGGCGCTTGGGGATGTCACGCCGTACCTGGTGTTGCTCGTGGCGGTAGCCACCCTCGGCCCACTCCAGTTTGGCTACCATTTGGTGAGAGGCAGATGCCAAACCCCAACCTCCATCTTCGAGGTGAACTTTGGGCGGCTTCGCTAACGTTGTGCTTCCAACACTGGCAGGCCGAATTGAACGCGCCCCAAGATGTCATCACTTGCCAGACGAAGTCCGTCACGGCGCCGTCCTTCACGGAAAAGCTGATGTCCTTCGGTTCCAGCTCGAGCTCAACTACCGCTGCCGACTGTATCCCCATGACTGCAGCGTCGTTCGCCGCCATATCGGCCGTATTTACAGTTGGTGGGCTGGTCGGGGCGCTGGCTGCTGGCCCCTTTACATCGCGCCGTGGCCGCTGGCTCTCGATGCAGGCAACCGCCGTGTTCTACCTTTTTGGATCTGCTATCGAGACGTTCGCCGCTTCGGTTCCGGTCATGATAATCGCCCGTTTTCTCACAGGAATTGGTGCTGGCGCCAGCACAGTCATCGTACCGTTGTACATCAGCGAGGTGGCCCCGCCTACGAAGCGTGGCTTTTTCGGCGCCTTCACCCAGATCAGCATCAACGTTGGTATCCTGTTTACCCAGACCTTGGGTTACTTCCTGAGCCACGACAGTGCCTGGCGGTGGATTTTCGGCACTGGTGTTATCATTGCGGTTTCCCAGGCCGTCGGCCTGCTGATTGTTCCGGAAAGCCCGTCCTGGACGGCGAATGTGAAGGGCGAGGTTGGCCATGCCCGCCGCGCTCTGCAGCGAATTCGGGGTAAGCACAGCAATATCGATGAGGAAGTGGAGGCCTGGGGTGCGGGTGATGGGAGGCCGCCCGGCGAGCGCGAGCGGTTGCTTGCTGCGGAGGATACGGAGTCGGCCGAGGCTGGTACCGGGTTGCAACCGCCGTCATCCCCCGGCTCGAAGTCACCGAAGGCCCACCTGGGGTTTGTCCAAGTCGTACGTGACCCGCTGTATCGCCCGGCCATCATTGCTGTGGTTGGTATCATGTTCGCCCAGCAGCTTTGTGGCATCAACTCTATCATCATGTACTCCGTGTCACTTCTCAACGATCTTCTCCCGATCAGCTCAGCGCTGCTCACCATCATGATCTCGGTCATCAACCTGGGCACGACTATGGCCGCATCGCCGCTCCCGGACCGACTCGGCCGCAAGACTTGCCTCCTGATATCTGTCATCGGCCAAGGCTCGAGCTCATTGGCACTCGCCCTCTCTATTAGGTTTGGTTTGAAGATCATGTCGGCGGTCGCGGTTCTCCTCTTCGTTGCCTTCTTCGCGATTGGCCTTGGCCCCGTGCCTTTCATCATGGCCTCGGAACTGGTCGGCCCAGAAGCCGTTGGCGCCACCCAGTCTTGGGCGCTGGGGGCCAACTACATTGCGACCTTCATCGTCGCGTACTTGTTCCCCATTGTCAATCAAGCCTTGAACGACGCCTTGGGTGGTGCTGGATGGGCTTACTTCATCTTCGCAGGCTTTGCCCTTTTGTGGACGGCATTTATCGGGAGGAACGTGCCTGAGACGAAGGGGAAGAGGGATGCCGATGAAGTTTGGGGCCGGACAAGACGCACCGACTGATAACGATGGACCGTAGGGTGCCTGATCGGTACCGGTGGGGTGGGTTTGCAATACTTGTACATGTGTGTGTTTCTTGCTCTTAAATCCTCATCAAGGTTTCCGAAACGCGCGCTTGCTGCGAACCATTTGCTCTAATAACCCAATGCCGCCTCTCACACCGTCAATGACCAAGAGTTCATGGGCTTTCTCTGGCCCATACTCATCAACGGCCACAGATCGAATGATTTCTTCCAACCCGGCCATGCCTGCGCAGCCCATGACGACACACTCAACATCCCCTTTTTTAAGGAGCCTCGTGGTAGCCTCCACTAGCTTCTCTTGCACAACTTCGGGATCAACGCCTCCGTGAAAGTCGCCCGCATTGAGACCCGTCGTTTCAACCCCGACAAACTTGGTGCTGGAGACATTGGACTGAATCCCCAAAAAGCTATCCAGTCCCTCGCTTAAGTGTTGCTCCCAGAATTTGCCCGTCGTCACAATACCCCATTTCTTCCCGGGTCGCAGCAATGACAGGCATGTCAAGATGCTAGCCTCAAAAATACCCGTTACCGCGAGTTTGCCGAATTCGCCGTCCCTATCGGCCAACATGCCAACCAATGGATGGACGCTGAAACAGGCCACAAGCACTGCGTCGTAATGTTTGAGTAGCCCTATTTCGTCTAAGTTCTGGGTTACAATCCTGGCGCTATTGTGGACGTCGTTGCCATCGTTGATGCTTGCAGGGCTTTCGTCAGGGGCGGTGTAAGTGTGCACTTCGGTGGACTGGTTGGCAGGTTAGCTACGTAGGTAATTAGATATTTTTGTTCCCTTCTTCACTAGACCGTCAAGCTATGGGCCGGGCGACATCGCATACTTGAGAGAGCTCCATTTCACGGATACCTTGCTCCAAGCCATGCGTCATGCTCTTGGACGAGTTGGGGTTCAAGACCAAGATTTTGGTTGTCCGCCTAATGAAGTTGGTGGCCATTTTTGCGGTTTTTGTCAAGCTTCCGTGACTTTGAGCCTGTCGATTCTCCTCGATGCATTGATGCCGGAGTTGTGTTGTTGTTTGCTTCATGGAAACCCCACTTGTGTATGGTTGCTCTGCGGGGTATCACGTGGGTCCTGCCTCAATCCCCTGCATCCCCAGCCACAGCGTTGCTGACGCACTGTGAGAGGCAGCTGCCAGGGTTCCAGGAGGTGCTGCCCGCCGCAACCCCACCACCACCTCAACCCGAGACATCACCACGCCGTAGCTTGCTGTCGACACCCAGCGGCTCGTCGGTCGCAACCATTTCTCTGTCCAACCGTCCATTTTGCTTCCAGTAGCTGCCGCGCAGTTTGACAATGGCGAACCCGCCCCCCATAGGTAAGGACGATTTGCCAATGAGCGACCGCATTATGGCGCCCAGCAGTGGGCAAGCACCACAGAACACCGGACTGGAGCTAACCTCTTTATTTCTCTTCTAGTTCTCGATGGCGGTACCGGCTTTCTCAAGGTCGGCTATGCCGCCCAAAACTTCCCCGAGTTCCAATACCCGTCTATCGTCGGCCGGCCGATCCTCCGTACCGAAGAAAAGGGCGGGAGCGACATGATAATCAAGGACATTATGTGCGGAGACGAGGCCGCTGCGGCACGCACCATGCTTCAGGTCAGCTACCCGATGGAAAACGGCATCGTCAAGAAGTGGGACGACATGCAGCACCTGTGGGACTACACCTTCTACGAAAAGATGAAGGTCGACCCGCGCGGCCGCAAGATCCTCCTGACCGAGCCGCCCCTCAACCCTCTAAAGAACCGCGAGCAGATGTGTGAGGTCATGTTTGAGCGGTACCAATTTGGCGGAGTCTACGTTGCTATCCAGGCCGTCCTGGCGCTGTATGCCCAAGGTGCGCCCCCTGGAGTCTGAGTGTTGGAGCCTGTTGCTGTGCGGAAACCTGCCACTGGACTGTCGCACTAACCCCATTACCATTTGCGCAGGTCTCAGCTCCGGCGTGGTTGTCGACTCCGGCGACGGCGTGACGCATATTGTCCCCGTCTACGAATCCGTCGTCCTAAACCACCTTACGCGTCGCCTGGACGTGGCCGGCCGTGATGTCACACGCAACCTCATCGCCCTCCTGCTGCGTAGAGGATACGCGCTGAACCGGACGGCCGATTTCGAGACGGTGCGCCAGATCAAGGAGAAGCTCTGCTATGTTTCCTACGACTTGGAGCTGGACAAGCGGTTAAGCGAGGACACGACGGTCCTGGTGGAGAGCTACACATTGCCCGACGGGCGGGTTATCCGCGTTGGTTCGGAGCGGTTCGAGGCCCCCGAGTGCCTGTTCCAGCCGCACCTTGTCGACTGCGACCAGCCGGGCATCGCCGAGTTCCTCTTCAACACCATCCAGTCCGCCGATGTCGATGTTCGTTCGTCCCTCTTCAAGGCGATCGTCTTGTCGGGTGGTAGCAGCATGTACCCCGGCCTGCCGTCACGTCTGGAGAAGGAGATTAAGCAGCTGTGGCTCACGAGGGTGCTAGGGGGAAACCCGGAGCGGCTGAGCAAGTTCAAGGTCAGGATAGAAGATCCGCCACGGAGGCGGCACATGGTGTTCCTCGGCGGTGCAGTGCTGGCCAACATCATGGCCGACAAGGAGAGCATGTGGATTTCGAAGCAAGAATGGGAGGAGCAGGGCACCCGAGTCTTGGAGAAGCTGGGCCCCAGATAGGTCGGTTCGGTATAGCAAGCGTTGCGTTTTTAGACGACGAAAAGACTGGGTGTGTTGATGATGCCGACCTTGCGCCTCCTCGCCGTGATTGACCGTGTTATTAGGTGCCTCCCTGGTTGATCTCGATTTGCTCTCCGAATCTCGAGAGGCGAACTAATCTGGGGAACTCCTGCGTCTAACATATTTTCTAGCCAACTCAGCCCGGAGTTGTTAGGACGGGCAGTCTTTCGGCCGCCAAGCACCGAAACACCCATGGAAGCCCCACCTCTGCGCAAACCATCCAAACCATCTCATTCATTCGCAACATCGACCGGAAAACTAGTGTGTCCCATCCATCCATCACACCTGCCAATCGTCATCGCAGTCCTTCCTCGGTTTGGGCAGCAATGAGAGCACACGGCAACGCCGGCAATTTCGCTACATGATCTCATGCCCCCGACTTCTCCGCACTTGCCCGCATTTGCCCGCGCTTGAGCGTATCCGTTCGGCGTTTTGCTGACTCGTCTCATTCGGTAATCTTGCCCCATCCTGGGTCCAGTCGCGTTTGGCTTCCGGGCTTGTCCCCTGCTGGCCTCCAACCCACTCGAGCCACTCATCCGCCCCCGGCCATCAGATGAGCCTCACAAATCCGCCCTCCTCAGCTACCGGCCCGGGGTCGGTCTCCGCTGCCCGAACGCAGTCATTGAAGAGGAGCGTCCAGGCCGCC
This sequence comes from Chaetomium tenue, assembly GCF_020726465.1. Taxonomy (NCBI): domain Eukaryota; kingdom Fungi; phylum Ascomycota; class Sordariomycetes; order Sordariales; family Chaetomiaceae; genus Chaetomium; species Chaetomium tenue. Next base: position 5,288,019 of record NW_027117330.1, on the reverse strand, counting down.
TTTGAAGGTAACGTGAATGTTGCGGGTTCCATCATCTTTCATCTCTTTTCCCGTCCTGTGTCTCGTTCATCAACCCCCATCAAGGCCAACTTAGTCCCCCGTATTGTAACCGGGCTGTGGCTACCCGAAGAGCCCGAGATTTGTCAAGTTTTTGACTGACTCGGTCCTCTCGCCTCTTTGAGGGGCCTAACTCCGACGGGGGGTGTTTTGGAGCTGTTATTTTACTTTACACCCCTCGATGCTGCAGCATGCGGTGCTCTTCTTGATCGGGCCGCGTTCTACTTGGACGGTTTCATCATGAACAACCATTACCATCCAACCGGACACCGAGACGCCAAGACATATGCCGGCGATCAACCCTGGCCTCAGTGGCCGGGGGTCCCGTCTGGTTTGTCCAGCTCATCGGGGCTCTTGCAGAACCGTTATTACGCAGCCGCCGGCCCCTTTCCCCTCCTCCCCTACCTCGGCGAGCTCGGAGCAGGCCCGGACACCGCCATGAACCAGGCCAAACGCCAGAGGGCTGAAGTCAGCTACCAGCAGCCGAGGCCTTGTCAGTGATCACGCTCGTTCCGTTTTTGATCCGTTTTTGATCTGGAGTCGACCCCAACATATCAACCCCCCGCCTGAGAGCTAACTCGTCGCCACAGACCCGACGGGCCGCGGGACCGGATCCATGGGCTACCAAAGCAAAGTGCGAGTAACAGACAAGTACAAAGTCGTCGGCTTCATCAGCAGCGGCACATATGGCCGCGTCTACAAGGCCCTGGGCCGCCACGGCCAGCCGGGCGAGTTCGCCATCAAGAAGTTCAAGCCCGACAAGGAAGGGGAGCAGGCGTCGTACACGGGCATCTCGCAGTCGGCCGTTCGGGAGATGGCGCTGTGTTCCGAACTCCACCATCCCAACGTGATCCGGCTAGTCGAGATCATCCTCGAGGACAAGTGCATCTTCATGGTCTTCGAGTATGCCGAACACGACCTGCTGCAGATCATCCACCACCACACCCAACAACCTCGCCATCCGATACCACCCAGCACCATCAAGAGCATTATGTTCCAGCTGCTCAATGGCTGCCAATACCTCCACACGAATTGGGTGCTGCACCGCGACCTTAAGCCTGCCAACATCATGGTAACCTCGAGCGGCGAGGTCAAGATCGGCGATCTCGGACTCGCCCGTCTCTCCTACAAGCCTCTCCACAGTCTTTACGGCGGAGATAAAGTGGTGGTCACGATATGGTACCGAGCGCCCGAACTACTCCTTGGCAGTCGGCACTACACGCCTGCGATCGACATGTGGGCTCTGGGCTGCATCTTTGCCGAGCTGCTCTCGTTGCGACCGATATTCAAGGGCGAGGAAGCCAAGATGGACAGCAAGAAGACGGTGCCGTTCCAGCGAAACCAGATGCAGAAGATCGTTGATATCATGGGCCTTCCGACGAAGGAGCGCTGGCCGCTGCTGACCAGCACCACCGAGTACAGCCAGCTCTCGACCCTCCAACCCCCCATCCACCACGGCGGACACCACCACGGCCACCACTACCAATCCCAGCGCCAAGCCGCAGCAGCGAACGCCGGGGTAAGCCACCTCGAGAAGTGGTACTACAACACCATCAACCAACAGACCGGCGGGTCCGGGCCGGGGTCGGGCACGAGCCCGTTGGCGAGCCTCGGGGCGGAGGGGTACAAGCTGCTGGCGGGCCTGCTCGAGTACGACCCGCAACGGCGGCTGACGGCGGCGGCGGCGCTGCAGCACCCCTTCTTCAGCACGGGCGACCCCGTCAGCGCCAACTGCTTCGAGGGCCTCAAGACCGAGTACCCACACCGCCGCGTCAGCCAGGACGACAACGACATCCGCACCAGCTCGCTACCGGGGACCAAGCGTAGTGGCTTGCCGGACGACTCACTCCGTCCTGGGAAGCGCGTCAAGGAGGGGTAGTTGGTGGTGACGAGACTGGTTCGTTGTAGTATATGCATTGGATGAGGAGGGGGCAAGGGAGTCGTTGACCGGCACGGCGTTTACAGTCTTCAGCATTTGGGTGGCGTAGGGATATAATAGATGCATGCGTGCTGCTAGCGTTTCAAAAATAGCATGTTGGATTTCCGGTTACAGGCAGGCCCCAGCAAGGGGTATGGTATGGAGGCAGTCAAAGGTTCACATTAATATACCATAGTCGCAACACAAATCACGGGCCCGCATCAGTTCCAGACTTTGTGTTCATTCCCGACGTTCTCAAACTCCGACGTTGCCAATCCTCCCTCCTTCCCTCCTCCTCGCTCCTTGGGTATAGACAGTGTTCCTCCGGCTATGGTGAACAGATGAAGACAAAAACGGGGCGCTAGGGTGCAGCGCCCGGGCCCCGTGCATTAAGATATAAAGAGGTCGTTAAAGTGGACGTGACAGAACATAGGGAAAACCGCGCGGCTGAAGTGTGGTGCAGAGACGTGGCGTGGCGTGGCGCGGCGGGCCAGCAAAAGGACGTGTAGCAGGACATAAAATTAGGGCGGGGGGTGCAGCCCATTAGGGAAATCGGGAGTTGAGTAGCGAGAGTTGCTCCTTCAAGCGGGCCGGCGTCGTGGAGATGCCGCTACCGTTCGCGGCCTGTGCCGGTATTGGTTATAGTAAAGGAGCCCCGTTGTTGGCTTTCGGGTGATTGTTGTGTTGCTTTGCTTGAAGGAATGATCGGGGGTAGATGGATGAGTCCGTTCGCAGCCGCCGTCAAGCCGGCGCTGTGTAGTGCCATAGCGTGACAGGCGGGTTGAATGGGCCGTTGAACCGCGTTCGGCTGTCGAGTACACCGCTCATTTCCCGCTGTACTTGGGCGTCTTCTTGATGTTCTCCGACAGCCAACCGAAACCCTCGGTCAGGCCCTCGCCCTCGGTGGCGATGGCGGGCTGGACGAACCACGGTCGCTCTCCGAGCTTGGAAAGTTCGAGCTTTGTGGTGATTGTTTGGCAGTCCATTGCTGTTACCCCAGAACGTTAGTGGGAGTCATATTGAGGAGGTTTCGCAGGGTCATACATACCGCCCTTCAGATCTTGCTTGTTCGCGAATACCAGCAAGAGGCAGTCGGACATTTCCAGATCGTTGAGAATGCGATGCAGTTCTATCTTGGCCTCTTCAATCCGGTTGTGGTCTGACGAGTCCACGACGAATACGAGACCCTGTGTGCCTGCCATGCTTGTCAGCTTCCGGCGAGCCCTCCGTTCCCAGCTGATTGTGCTCACCGCTGTAGTAATGCCTCCACAATGGACGAATCTTGTCCTGGCCACCGACGTCCCACATGTTGAACTTGATGTTCTTGTATGTAAAGGCCTCGACGTTGAACCCCACGGTCGGAATGGTTGTCATTGTCTGGTTGAGCTTGAGCTTGTAGAGGATGGTGGTCTTGCCGGCGGCGTCGAGGCCGAGCATCAGAATGCGCACCTCCTTGGACCCGAAGAGTTTGCCAAAGAGGCTCGAAATAGACATTGAGGCGCCCATCTTGGTCTGGGGGAATAATCTGGCTGGCTTTGGTGGGTGTCGGGGTTATGGGTCGGTGGGTGGGAAAGAGTTTCCACAAAACGAAAGAGGCCGATGCGAGGAGGTCGGAAAGTAGTCGTGGGGTGATTCCTGACACGCGAGTGTGTGGGTGTGTCGCTGAATGATGCAAAGCTGCGAAACCACGAGATGGGGCTGGCTGAAGCGAATGTGTATTAGCATGGGCGTGGCTGACAATTAACGTAAAGCGGTAAAGATGCGGTCGGTCCCCGGAAATGAAACGGTAGACTGGAGATTAGTGCGACATACCGTATTGCGGTAAGAACGGTTAGGGTGCCGGTTGCACGTATTCGGGTGGGAACAAACAAAGCAGCAAACGAGAGTCAAGATGGGAAAATTTTGAGTTTGGGCTGATGTCTCGGGAGCCCCGTGATGCAGATCCAAATGGTGGTGTTGTGAACGCGGAGCCGCGTTTTCTCTCCCCTGACAGGGAACAATGGGCTTCTGCATGGTCCGAAACCCTGCACCCCAAGCTTGGTGGAGCTGCAATAGATTACCCCTGACTTCTCCACCAATCAAAGCAAAAGTCTCCAACTCTGATGGTCTGTGCTCATTGCATCATGGAGTATTTTTCGTGGAGTCACGGTCCGCTTCACAAACGCTGGGAAGGGCTGAGAGGAGGATCCCGGAGAATGCTGTGTAGCTTTGGAAGCAAAGTTCACCATCCTCTGATCTTTGCAAACAGCGCCCTAACTCTTCTGATGCCTATTCGACCTAATTCCTATACTCGACCACAAACCGCCTTTCAACCAGCTGCAGTGTAACATTATTCTCCTCGCCTTCGAAACGCAGGCTGACCTTGTGCGTGGCTGCATCTGTCCCCATTACTTCAGCCTTGTAGAATGTGGTGCTGTCGGGATAGAGGGCGAGCACCGTTTTCCCCTTGTCGAGATCCGGGAGTTCCACGCCAGAGGCCGGGATCGGGATCATGCTGCTGGCGCTAGTGCGATACTCGACGCGTTGGTCTGGTGGTAAGTCCGGGTCGGCGTCCTGGACTTTATACCGCCGTGACTTGCCCTCGCCGAGGACCTGCTGCACCTTTCCAAGCATCCATTCCGTGGTGTCGGTGGTTGTTGTTGGTTTCGGCTTGAACACCACGTCCTGGCCCTTGAAGAAAGTGATCTTCGCCCGTTGCGCCGCCGTGGCGGCAAGCCCTCCGGATTCCGGGGGGACACTATCCGACTTTCCTGGCGTATCACGGTCCCCGCCTCGTGGGGGGACGCTATCCCGGTTTACCGAGCGGTCGCTTCCCGCGCCAGCGCTTCCTCCCAGCTTCCTTCCCACCGGCGACGGCATGGGTGAGTCCCCCGAGCCGTCAAACTCGTACACCGAACCCGGGTCGCCGCGATCACCGCGATCGCGGTCACGGTCGCGGTCGCGGTCGCGGTCACGATCTCTGTCTCGGTCCCGATCTCGATCTCGCTCCTTTTCACGCGCGCTAATCCCTCGCACTGACCCGGACCTCGCCGAGGCGGATAACAACCCGCCTGGTCTCTCCCGGCCGGACGAGCCCGATGGCCCCGCTGCTTGTGCCTCCGCGTCTTCCCTAGCCTTGACCAATGCCCTCAGGACCGTGACACGCTCGATCAGCGCATCGATTTGCTGTTTAGATAGATCTGATCCCTTGACGCCGCTCCGCAGCAAGCTGTCGAGCTTCTGCTCCTCGACGGTGATGTCAACGCCGTCCTTGTTTTTGGCCATGTAGCTGTCCTGCGCCACTACGGCACGGATCGAGTCATTGCTCGCGTTGATGTCGTCGACCATGACCCGGATGTCATCCTTAACTTGGCTCCATAGATGAGCCTCTTCCCCCTGGGCGTTGCCACTGTTTCGGTTTGGTCCCCGTGAGTTGCGATTGCGTGAAGACATGATGAACGGGGGAGCGTGGGCCCAGTGAATTCCGTCGCGTCTAGTGTCGCCACGGTCTCTGGTGATGGGACTCCGGCCGACGTGTTGCTGGTATTTGTAAGGTATATTTACCCCCGTGCCAGCGGGGCACACAAAGGGATCCCCGGGAACCTAGTCCGGATAAGCAAGGGTAGATACGAAGTAGACAGGATCCGTCGTCTCAGATCCTTCAATTGCTGGTTAAAACCGAGTTAACTAACTACTTCGTAAAGTAGGCGGGTGGGTGGATGGGTGGCTGCGGCTCCCCGGGATGGATGTCTCGGCGCAGGTGCTGATCTCAGGCTGTGTGCCGCGCCAATGTCAGGCAGGAGACAAGGGTGATGGATGAGATGTTTGAGTAAATTGATATGAACCAGCGACCGCAGCTCTGATGTAATGGATTCAGGGGAGTATATATTCCCTGGGTTGTTTGAAGCACGGTTGTTATTTTGAGTTTCTATTGTTTTCGCCTCACCAATGACCATGAGCCAGCGGCATTCATCCTGCCTACGGTGGATGGAAGGCACGTGTGTGATTGGAGAGCTCCTGTATTTCCAGAGACCTCCCTTCTGGGGATGGTGTTCATCAGAATTAGCACTGTGTAGATGGCAGGGCTTGGTGCCTATCACACAGTGCGATCTCAACACCGTAGTCCATCCCAACCCCGCCCGTTCTGCTTGTGGCGTAAATGCGAGGGGTTCAGCTCCAAGAAAACAAAACACCGAGTCCCAGATCACGAAGTCTTTATCACTGGGTTTTCGCTCCCCAACTCCAACGTCCAAGCCTGAACCCCGAGGGAAGCTCAGATTAACTCCCGACAATGCAAGTTCCCCTCATCCGCCTGCAATGCGGGGCCAACTCGTACGAATGGGGGAAGAAGGGCAATTCATCTGCAGTCGCGCGGTTCGCTGCCGCGACGCCCTCGGCCGACTTCTCGATCCAAGATGACAAGCCATATGCCGAGGCATGTTTTGTCTACTTGACCCCTGTTTTTAGGAACCTCAGGCTGACCACAACGACCTTCAGTTGTGGATGGGCACCCACCCCTCCAATCCCTCAAAAGATGTGACCACCGGCCGCACCCTTCTCGACCTCGTCCAAGACAACACAGCGCTCCTCGCCCCATCCGTCGCCGCCCGGTATGACAACAAGGTCCCTTTTCTTTTCAAGGTGCTCTCTGTCAACAAAGCCCTGTCCATCCAGGCCCATCCCAACAAGAAATTGGCGGAGCAGCTTCACGCGAAAGACCCCAAGAACTACCCCGATGACAACCACAAGCCCGAGATGGCCATTGCCATCACCCCTTTCGAAGGGTTTTGCGGCTTCCGCCCATTGGGCGAGATAACACATTTTCTGGATTCAGTCCCCGCGCTTCGCCAGCTTGTCGGTGAGGACACAGCCAAGGAATTCGCTGAGGTTGTCAAGATCACGAAGGACGATGAATCCAAGGAGGCCGTGGAACGGAACAAGAAAGTGTTACAGAAAGTCTTTGGCGCCCTCATGTCGTCCTCCGAAGCTGACATGGCTGCTGCTGCGAAGATACTTGTCGAGTCTGCGGCAGATGCCGGGGCTGACTTCGCAGGGGGTGGTGTCGCTGCCACTTCCGGGTCAACTCTTGCCGAGTTGGTGAACCGCCTCCACGGCCAGTTCGGCGCCGACTACGGTCTTTTCGTCTTCTTCTTCCTCAACTTTGTGACATTGCAACCAGGAGAAGCCCTATTCCTCCAGGCCGACGACATCCACGCCTATGTCAGCGGCGACATCATCGAATGCATGGCTAGCAGCGACAATGTGGTCCGGGCGGGTTTCACTCCCAAGTTCAAGGATGTCGACACACTCGTAAACATGCTGACCTACAGCTACGCGCCCATCGACGAGCAAAAGATGGAGCCCCGCGACTACCCGTATGCCACGCTCAACCGGGCCGCCTACAGTTCCGGGTCCGCCGTCACCCTCTATGACCCCCCAATCGAGGAGTTCGGTGTGGTGCGCTCGACCCTCAAGGGTAACGGTTCAAAAGCCACGTTCGATCCCTTGGATGGCCCCAGCATCATCATTTGCACCGCTGGCAAGGGTAAAATCTCGGTTGGGCCGAGTGTGCAGGAGGTTAAGGAAGGCTATGTCTTCTTCGTTGGCGCCACCGCCGAGTGTGTGCTCGAATCGGAGTCTTCGGGCGATGACGATGAGTTCATCACCTTCAAGGCTTTCTGTGAGGTTGAGGGGCATCGTGGAGCTTCGCTATAGAGCCTCGTGTAATCCTTTTGGCATTGCATAGATTCAACCAGCGTAGAAAACTGAAGCACAAGGGCAGCTCGGGTGTCTGCACCTCTTATTGCCTTCACTCTAATTCACTATACACTCTACCACGGTTCCCCTCATAGCCAATCATTCTCTTTTCATCGGCAAGGCATCGCGGGATCTTACGGCTCACTACACTTGCCCTTTACCCGCTGTCCCGGCAGCGGGTGGTCTGCACTCTATCATCCGGACCTACCCCATCGCCTTACCCACCGAGCCAGCAGCCCAAAATAGCAGCGGCTTGATATCGATTGGGGTCGAACTGCAGCATGGTCCATATTCTCGCCATAGTAGCAAGCTTCATGGACCATCCAACCGGACATTTTCGTTGTCTTTGCCGTTGGTTATCACGTTTGGCGGGAGCAGTGAAGCAGTGATGGGAAGACTACAGACGTAAAAGACAGATCGTACACAAAGGGATACCAGGTTCCCTTTTATAAGCTACACTTGAGCTGTCCTCCCTTGGGCGGGTCCTCAAGGCCATGCATCCGTCTGCAGCGGCTAGAACACAGGCTTTCAACGACGTTGTGGTACCGAGCCATATAAACCCTATCCCACGTTTCCCACCTTTGTGGGAACTTAATATAATCGAACACGGGAACCCGGGTCTTGGGTATGTGCTTGTCCGGGCCTGGGCTTCGGCGTTCCCAGGAGTTCCGGTGGCAAGCTAGGGCTCATTGTCTATAAAGGCGTCCAACCCGGTGTTCCCCGTTTGTTCTCTCGACTACTCGTCTCGATCATCACATCACCCACAAACACCATGCTCAAGTCATATCTACTTTCGTGTCTCCTCCTGGAGCCGGCAGCCGCCCAATGGTTCACACGCCGTCCAACACCAACACCAACACCAACACGTGTCGCCCCACCGTCGGCAACCCAATCGCTTTATGGTCAATGTAAGGGACAGCACCACACTGTTGGAGGTCGGACAGGCATGATCTGACCATGATTTCTAGGTGGTGGGCAAACGTACACAGGGCCAACAATATGTCCACCGGGGGCATATTGCAAGTTTGACGGAAAGTACGTCCTTTTGCCTTCCATAAAGGAAGTTCCGGTGGATCCTCTCTCCCTAGCTATTGCTCTTGATCCCTAGCTTCTTTAACGAGAAGACAATGACTAACACCACGGCCTTTTCTTACCCGCAGCATTTGGTACGAGCAGTGCGTCGCTATTGAAACGGATGGTGGGGGCCAGCCCAGCACCCGGACCTCGACCACTGTGGTCACCGTCGGACCAACAGTGGTGACCACGTTCATCACGTACCTGACCCCGAAGCCGACCACGACGAGGTCGGCACAGGTTGTCACCATCACCGTAGTGCCCGACGATCCGTGTGACCATGAGTATCTGTGCTAGTGGCTGTCGTTGTCTCGGGTTATGAGCTTTTTTTAGTAATGTTACTCTTTGCTTTCGAACCGAAACTGTCTTGACAAATATTCTTGTGATTCCAACTCGAAACATGATTCCAGACGGCACCCCCGGCCAAATGTCTATATTAGCAGTGTTGACGGAGAGCAGATACATTGTTTAGAACCCTGCAAAACGTCTACCCGGTGTGGGATTTTCTGGCACTGTTGAACCTGCCGAGTCTCCGAGTAAATACCCGGTATGTTCACCCACCTGCACCCCGAACCCGGTTGACCACCGGGTAGAACTCGGTCGGGCCATTCGTCAGCGACCATGATGGGACTTAAAGCCCTCGAGGATATCTCAACAAACTTCCCCAAGTAAGCATTTCAACTTACAAAGACCTACAAAGTTAGGGCAATACGTTTAGAAATCCCGGGGGTGCAAAGTATCCACTGTACCGTTCAGGATGAGAGAGAAAGACAAGGATCCGGACCGTTGCGGCTGCAGGAATGAAACCTTGGTTTGGTCGCTTGCACTGTGCCTCGGTATCTTTCTCTTCCCCTCATTCCCCAACCCGCCGAGACAACGGGGCAACACCCAACTGCTTCCCAAAGCGGAATCACCCTTGCAGCATCGAAAGACAATATGATGGCTCATTCGCCTATCACCGGGCGATGTGACAGGTCGAATACATCTTCATGGCAACCCATCCGCATATAAGCCAGCCACGCTGCCACCAGCCATCTATCTGACTTAGACTTTCAACGAACCCCCAAGAACTTCCTGCTAGGAACTTGGAAGTTGACCACCTCACGTCATGGTCCTCCCCGTTCCCATCGCCGCCGCCACCGGTGCCGGCGCCCTCGCCGGAGCCGCCTACCTCAACGCGCGCTTCTCACTCGCACACGATCTGCTCTTCTTCCGCATCTTCGGCGCCACGCTCTTCCGCCTCTTCCGCGCGGGGCGCGCCGGCCGCCTCAACGTCTTCTACGTGCTCGAGGCGCAGGCGCTCGACAAGACGACGGGGGCGAAACCCTTCATCCTTTTTGAGGGCCGCGCGGTTACTTATGTTGAGGCGTATGAGATGGTGCTGCGGTATGGGGCTTGGTTGCGGGAGTGCCGGGGTGTGTGTGAAGGGGATGTGGTGGCGCTGGATTACCAGAATTCGGACACGTTTGTGTTGTTGTGGTTTGCCCTGTGGGCGGTCGGCGCGAAGCCTGCGTTTATTAATTATAACCTGCAGGGCGCTGCGCTGGCGCACTGCCTGCGGGCGGCGACGGCAAAGTTGGCGATTGTAGATCCGCGGGTGGCGGAGAGCGTGTCTGAGGATGTTCGGCGGGAGGTCCCTGGTATGGAGTTTGTTGTTTTCACGCCCGAGTTGGAGGCGGAAGCGCGGGGGCGGGAACCGGTCCGGTATCCGGATGCGGTGCGGGCAGAAAGGGAGCCGACCGATATGGCCATGTTGATCTACACGTCTGGGACGACGGGGATGCCGAAGCCTGCTATCATCTCGTGGGCGAAGGTTTACGTGGCTGCCAATATGTCGTCTAAGGGAACAAGTGCGAAGCCGAGCGATGTGTTCTACACGGTATGGTTCAACTTCCATGCCCGGCTCTCTCGGGTATCGCATCTAATTCTGACGTACATACAGTGTATGCCCCTTTACCACAGTGCCGGCTCCTGTCTAGCGGTGGGCAGCGCGTTGTTTCTTGGGGCCACCGCGGCCATTGGGCGTCGCTTCTCCACTAAAACGTTTTGGAAGGAGGTACGCGAGACAAAATCGACCGTCATCCAGTACGTGGGTGAGACGTGCCGGTATCTTACGGTAGCCCCCCCTGAAATCGACCCTGTCACGGGCGAGAATCTCGACAAGAAGCACTGCGTACGCGCGGCTATGGGTAATGGCCTCCGCCCAGACGTGTGGGATCGGTTCAAGGATCGGTTTGGCATTGATGTGAGTCGTTGCCTGCTGTGTCTTGCTGAGTTGGATGACAGGCTAATGTCTCATTGCAGACCATCTATGAGATCTACGCTGCCACCGAAGGCGCCGCCGGGCTTTGGAACCCCTCTCGAAACTCTTTCGCAAAGGGCGCCATTGGCCGGTTTGGCCTGGTATCAGGGGCTTTATCCAGCCTGCGGACGACCCTCGTCCGGGTGGACAACGAGACCGAGCTTCCATGGCGGGACCCTAAGACGGGGTTTTGCCAGCGTGCCAAAACTGGTGAAGCTGGTGAGTTCATTGTCTGGTTGCCTGCGGACGATATCAAGAAAAGGTTCCAAGGGTATTATGGAAATGCAGAGGCCACAAATTCCAAGATCATGCGTGATGTGTTCAAGAAAGGAGATGCATGGTGAGTCCCTACCCCTTCAGCCCCTTTTCAAATTGGCAACTATAGGGCACAGCTAACGGAGAGTCTAGGTTCCGCTCAGGCGACGTGCTCCAATGGGATAGCGATGGGAGAGTCTACTTTCACGACCGTATCGGTGACACATTCCGCTGGAAAAGCGAGAACGTGTCTACTGCTGAAGTCGCCCAGATCCTCGGGCTGCACTCGGCGGTTCAAGAAGCCAACGTCTACGGCGTGCAGTTGCCGCATCACGACGGCCGAGCCGGATGTGTGGCAATCGTGTTAGACACTCCACAGGTGAACGCGCAAGTGCTGAGTAGCTTGGCTTCGCACGCAATGGAGAAGTTGCCGAGATATGCGGTGCCGTTATTTGTACGTCTAGTCAAGGAACTGGGCGCGCAGACGACGGGAACGAACAAGCAGCAGAAGCACATTCTGCGCCAGCAAGGTGTTGACCCTTCCAAGGTCGAAGGCGATGTCTTATTCTGGTTGAAGGGAGGGACATATGTTCCGTTTCGTCCAACGGATTGGAAGGCCCTGGAGCAAGGGGCCGTGAAGCTGTAGTGCAGCTGTTGTGAAATAACGTGGGAATTGGGCTTTGTAGTATACTCTGGTTTGCTTCAAGTAATAAATTGGTATATACGTGATACCAACTTTCTGAGCAAACGTGTATTTCTTTTGCACATTGGCCGTGTCGGGTCTGTATGATCGACCGACCATACCTCAAGTTATTTGGGCGATCTTGAGCGGCTCTGGACATCCCGTCCGCCAGGTTAGTTGCCAGGTCAATGCACACCTAAACACTCGAATCCTTCAACTGCTAGAACCTTTTCGGAGGATAAAAACAACCTGGCTGCGGCTTAGGATATGATGTTCCACCTGAGCTATCAAGTTCTCCTCAACACCAGCTTCTGAGGTACTAGGTGTCTTCACCAACACCAAAACCACAACCATTATTCTGTACATGTAAAGCTCTTTATGTATTGGTTTGGGCATTAACTTCCATTCTTAGTTTTTATCGTACTTGGTGCCGAGTTTGGGTCAACTAGGTACCGGGATGGGTAGGGGGGTTTCAGGACCGCCCCGGATCGACTCATCCTTTCTGGCACCGTACCAACTGCCGGGTCTCTATCGAAATTGTTAATGTGTATTCCATGCATCGTATTTTCCAACCTGAGGTCGATCCGTTCTCAAATTTATCACAGGCCAGAGACCACTCTGCCAAGATTCCATCTCCGCCCGCTCACACAACATGAACTCTTCATGTTGGAAAAGTATTTCGCTCGGTGTTTTGTTCAACAACTAAATACTCTATTACGTTAGACTGGAGTTGGAGACACGGCAGTAGAGGAAGCTATGAAGAACTCAACATTCCCCACGGAATCCTTATCCAACGACTCCAATGCGGGCCCCGGAGGCAGAAATTCAACGTTTCCTGGCTTCTTCCGTGGACAGGCACAGTTTGATGACCTCGGACCAACAACAAGAGTTTCAGTATGGTTACTAGCGGGGGCAGCGCTAGCTTTCCTGCTGCTACGGTTGTATTGCAAGTTCGTCAGACATCGGAGGCTGCATGCGGATGACTATTTTCTCATAGCAGCTTGGGTAAGTACCGTCAAGTTTTGGATATTCAAGATAATGAAAAGAGTACTAACGGTTCAACTCTGAAACTAGCTAGCCCTGCCCGGCAGTGCAATCTGCAACAACGTAGCCATCGACCTGGGTTATGGCAAACATGTGTGGCAGATACCCTTTCGAAATCTGAACGACATGTACCTAGCCGGGCAAATCAGTATTACTCTAACAATAGAACGCATCGTTCCTTGATTGTTGGTAGGGGTTTTTCACCCGGCCCGGGAGGGCACGGTTTTCCTGTACACTAAATAGCAGAGGGTCCGGCACGCCCTAGGGCATAGCGGAGTATGAATAATAATATTACTCTAACAATCTGTGCCGCAGCATGGGGCAAAACGTCGTTTGGCATCACCCTGTTGATGATCCCAGACGGAATTCACGGCAAAACAAGAGTCTTTATTTGGTTCGCCTTGGTGTCCATGAACCTTCTCTTGGGCATCACTGCAATGCTCTTTTGGGTGGGGTGTATGCCGCTGGAGAAGGCATGGCACCCGTTTATTAGGGGAACCTGTTGGAGCCCCAACGTGTTGATAACGTACAACATCTTCACCAGCGGTGAGTCCGGCGCTCTCTGTCTTCCATGGCACAAGAGAAGGCTAATTAAATCGACATCATATCGCAGCATACTCCGGGGTGATGGACCTAGTCCTTGCTATCATTCCGTGGGGAATTATAATGGGCCTTCGCATGCAAACCAAGGAGAAGATTGGTGTCGCGTTGGCCATGAGCATGGGCGTGTTGTAAGCGACTCGGTCCCGAGGACGAACAAGATCCCGTCTTCCTAACCTCCACAACAACAGTGCCGCGGCATCTGCGTTCATCAAGTGCTCCTCTCTCCCCGAGCTCGGAGGGCGGGATTTCCCTCGTGAGTGCAACTTTGGTATCCTTCCCGCGTTCAGCGTGTGTTCTAGGGGGGCTAACCAGGTACTAGACGATGGGGTGACGTTGGTTATTTGGGGAAGCGCCGAAGCTGCTGTCACGATCATGGCCGCATCGGTACCAATGTTGGGCATGTTGGTCCGCGGTACCAGAGGGTCAGGGCGGGAGAGTCACACTCGGAGCAGCGAAAATAGATCGCGAAGGACATACAACACGACAGGGTCGTCCAGAAAGGTCTATTACTACAACAAGCCGAGACGGGATTTGGTGACGATGACTGGCTCGACATGGACGGGGAGAAGCCATTGACTGGCGAGAGTGGGCGCCCTCCGAGTCGGGAAGGGGCCGGGAGTCTGGGGGAATGGTGCTCGGCAGATGCAACGGGCGGGGGCCGGGCATACCGGCGCTCGGTGGTGTTTATTCCATGGCAATATAGTCTCGGTCTGTGGAAGTCAGGAATGTGTCAGCAACAGAGCTGCCGTATGAGGATGCAAACCAATAGTCCAGCTGCATTGAAAGATGCCAAAGAGCGCACTCTGGGGTTCACGGTCGTCCTTTTTCTGTGCCAAGCTCATAAACACGGGAAGAGCTTGTCGGGCCCTTCCGTGGCTGAAGTTTGGATGGGTTAGCGTTGGCATGTCCGTCGATATTTATAGCCTGTTGTTGATTAATTAAATAGCAAGTTCCGGGGAACTGGACGAGTCCAATTCACCCGCCAAATTGAATGGTACGCCATTCAAGGGGTCACTGCGACATAAATAACCCTGCATTATGTAGAACACTGAAGATAGCAACATGTCATTGGGTTCCCTTAAAATCGAACCGCGATCTGGACCGGAAAGGCAAGCCCAAACTGTGCATGGTCCCAGGAACCAGGACAGGCGTAAGCCCCTCCAATAATCCAGAACTATCGATCCTGGAGAGCAGTTTCGGTTCCGCTGGGGGCTGCACGCCCAAATACAGATGCTCCGTGATAGATAACTCAATATACAGAGTGGCACTTCAACACGAATGCCAAGGGCACCACGGAAAGGGTTACTGCAGTCGGTAAATCCGGGGTAGTCGGGGATAGGGGACTGCGAGTCTGGGGAAAGATAAAAGACCTCGGGACTCCACGATATCCTCACCACGATGAGAGCTGAACCAACTCCACGTCGAAGATCAAACACCGTTGTCTAGTACTGCCAGTCCTCGTTGACTCTGTGCCTACCCGCTCCGTCAGAAACGCAATCCGAACTCTTCAAGATGCTGTCGCAAGTTGTCATCGCTCTCGGCCTGGCCAGGTATGACTTGACTTTTAGTCCCCCGCCAGCCCCCATTTCATAGTGATAGAGGTTGCGCATACATAAGCAGGAGCTAACAGGAGGTCTCGGTGACAGCGCCGTTCTCGGCCAAGTCACGCTCCAGCCGTCAACCATCAAGACAGGCCGGCCAGGTCTTCCGACCGCTACGGTGACATCAACGGCCACGAAGACGGAGACGGCGACCGTGACCAAGACGGAGAGCTACATTAGCGAAACGACGGTCACGTCGACGGTGATCAGCACCAGCGTCTCGACCAGCGTCAGCACCTCCAAGGTCACCGATACCGTTAGCGTGACCAAGACCGTCACCAAGCCCTGCGTCACCTGCCCGACGCTGACCCGCACGGCGACGGCCTGCAAATCCTGCTTCGTGCCGCAGTGCACCACCACTCAGGTCGTGACCCGGCCCGTGGGATGCGACGGGGCGCTGCCCACCGCCACGGTATCCTTCCCGTGCAGCGATCCGGACGCGTGCAACAACATTGGTTGCACAACCGTGTACGACATCAAGACTGCGGCTTAATTGGGTAGGTAGGGAGTGAACGGCCACAGGAGTGGGGAGTCAGCAGAGACGGCGGAGCCCAAAAGGCATGGCAATGAGTGCAGACTGTGCAGTGATTGGCAAAGCGTGGAAGGGATGCGACGAGGGGAGGCAGTTTGAGAGCGTTCGAGCGGCTCAGGGGTTGGGTTGGAGACTGATGGCGGGTGGGGAGAATATTTGGTGCCTATTCGGTTACAATGCCTGGCTGCTGGATTCTCTAGAACGACTTGTATCCGTATGCCCACGAAGAATATGTACAAGTAAAGCAATCAATCCAGTCAGGGAAGACGGCCCCTACTCTCGATCGGGTGCATGCACCGTTACAGTACCTGACTAGTGTGGAGGTACCTATGCAGATGTGAGTCTAACGTGAGATTATGGGATGAAAATCTTCTTATCAACCGTACATAGTCAAATCGTAGTGGCCTCCGCCATCTGCCTTATTTTGTCAGGGTTGCATTTGTGGTTCCTTTGGTGCAACTCTGTTACCGCCCCGTGAGATTGGTGTTCTTGGCCTTCGTCAATGTTGTGTGCTCCTGTGTACTCCTCTGTGTGAGTGCAGCTTACGCCATCAATCGGAAGTTCGGAACCTTTGGACTCGATGATGGGTGGGTGTCAGGGTGATCAACATGATCCTTAATCCTCGAGTCCAACTTGATTCAAGCCTTGTTGGTCCTGGCGTGACCCGTCGGTATGGCGTGCAGGCACAGAATACGGGTTTCTTCAGGCTATTCTCTGTTGACTCCGGTGGTGACTGGCGGTGCTGGCCAAGCATGTCAAGCCTCTCTCCTCGTGCCAAGTGACTCGAGAGCACTGCCAGGGGATAGCCACGCTGCCACAGCAAGTCTCAAGTCTTATCCAAATCCGGAAGCAATCCCGGCTGCCTGTCCACGGCACCGCCACAGTTTTACTGGTCAGTCACGAGTGCCATGTGGAAATTCATGGAGAAACAACCTGAGCAAGGCTGCAGGTCAGATATGCACGTCCTGGGGGCGGAGAATAAACGAATCACGCGCTCCGCAGCCGCTCTCGTGTGTCTGAATCAACCCAAAATAGGCCCCATTACAGGGGTGTTGGAGCAACCTGCATGTGTTTCTATCAACGGCTCATCCCAGAGCCGCTCCAGCGGGACACTCGCCGTCCAACGGTTCCCCGGCTCCTAGCCGCTGTGAAACCACAAACCGCACCCCTTACCCTCCCGGTTTCACAACCGGAGGCAGAAGAACAGAGAACCGTGCATGGGAACTATTGTTAATGCTAGGAAGCCCCCCTGTGTGCATCAATCTAGGCCCAAGCCACCTTTTCACTTCCTTACATTTGACTCGCGATCTCCCACCACAAGCTTCCAGCCGCACGCCAATCACATCGCCTTCACCACTCAGACGACCATATTGGGCCTCGAACGCCGACGGCTCACAGGAGTCACAGCCCACATCAGGCAGCGCTACGTCGTTAAAACGTGTTTATTGATTTAAGGTAAGTTGCCTATTCTGGGCCTAACCTCGTGTTCTTTATTTTGAAGACCCGATCCCGTCCAATGTCCCACGTTTCACGTTTCTTCACTTTTCAAGTTTTAGGCCTTCTAGCCCCAGTTTGACTGGAAGTGCCTATTGCTTGCCTATTCGTTCTTTTGCCGTTCCCTGAGACCCCTCAACATGCCCAGCATCCTGTCGCCCAGGTCACTAACTGGGTCATCGGGCCCTCAGAACACAGGGTTCCCCCCATCTCCAGGTTTCCCTCAGGAGCCGCGGGGTGTGCCGTTCTTCGCACCACTCAAGAAAAAAAAGTCACCCAAAGCCACCATCATGCCGAGCAGCGAGAAGCGCTCCGTATCCGGGGCTTTCCGCGGATTCCGCCGGCACAGCGACAAATCAACGCCAGTGACAACAGCACCCGTTCCAGCAGCGGCGGCCAGCCCGCCGATCCCCGACCTCAACAACTCGTTAGATCTCATCTCCTTTCCTAAGGTGTACGAAGAAGCATGGGGCGGGCCGGAGGTAAACCGCACTGAGCTGGAGCGGGCACGCATCTTTCTCCTGCGCATGGGCGTCATGGTGATCGACGGGCAGGCCAAGATGGCCGAGATGCGTGCCATCGTAGGCGACGAGACCAACCGCACGGTCCCGGGCATCGCGTGGGCCATCCAGATGCGCATCTACGGCAACCGGCACGCCGATTTCGCCGCAACCCCCTTGCTGCAGGCGGTCCGCTTCATGCTCATCAAGGCGCGCGTGCCCCAGAGCGGCTTCACCGACCGGTCGCGGGCCGTGCTCGACTTCTTCTTCGACCCGACCCTGCACCGCGACGTGCAGCCCCCGCCGCCGGGCGAGATGGTGCGCTACCCGTACCCGTCCGGCCGCCTGCGCGTGTGCATCGTCGGCGGCGGGCCCACGGGCTTGGCGTCGGCCATCTCCCTCGCCGAGAAGGGCCAGGGGCGCGTCGAGGTCCACGTCTGGGAGCGCCGCTGGGTCGTCACCGACACGGGCACCGTCGACTACCCGCCCACCGCCCGCCGCCGCGACCAGGTCGTCACCCTGCAGGACTCGGTCACCACCCTGCTCACCCCACGCACCTTTGAGGCCCTGTTCGAGGGGCACCCGGAGCGCGTGTGGCCCGGGTCCGCCAACATCCAGATCCGCAAGGTTGAGGACCGCCTGCTGAGCCGCTGCCAGACCGACGAGTTCCACGGCTTGATCCACTTGCATGCCGAGGGCGTCACGCGGGAGGAGCTGGCGGCGGGCAAGTGCGGCGACTTCCACGTATTGCTGGGCACCGACGGCGCCGCGTCGTGGGTGCGCGGGAACTACTTCCGTGGGTATGAGAAGGAGCGCGGGAAGAGCTACGCCCTTGGCCTAGCGTTTGATCGCGGTTCTAAAGGGGGGCTGCCCTGGACCCAGTCGCTCAACATGTTTTTGACCCTGGGCCAGACGCGGTACTTGTTGAATGCCAGTGACTTTGATGGGAGGGGCTACCTCAACATGCAGCTGACCGAGGAGGAGTGGGATGAGATGGTGGGCGTCGATGGGAAGCCTATCCACTTCGGCAGCCCAGCTTGTTTCCGTCGTCCTGATGGCACTATCCCAGAAGGGTTTGAGCCCGGGCGTGTGTTTGCGCCGTCGGAGGATCGGAACTCGCCCCTTTGGAAGTCTATCGAGGACGGGTTGAAGCTGTTCGGCTTCAAGGAGGAGGAAGTAATCAACTTGGTGCGCATCCCCATCGTCGTCCAGGCGGTGCGAGAGGGAGTGCAACCCTTGCCCCTGGAAGATTCGCGGTTCGTTGCTCGCCCGCACGCTCTTGTGGCTGTGGCCGGTGACGCCGCTATGACTGTGCATTTCTGGCCGGGGCGTGGCCTGAACAGCGGTATCAAGGCCGGTCTGGCTTTGGGTGATGAGATCTGCCATGCGCTCAAGAGCGGCAAGTTTGCGGGGCTCCAGATCAGCGCCATGAAGGAGTACAACGATTTTATCATGAAGCTGCAGGGCCGTGAGCATGACAAGCGCAGTATCCCAATCCTGAACCAGTCCGGATCCCCCGAGATGTTGGGCTGGCTGTTGAAGAAGGCACAGGCTGTGCCGGACGAGGTTGCTATCGAATGGTGAGTTTTCTCCATCAAATCACACGAACAGCATGAGACGTTAACTAACATGTCCTTAGGTTGGTGGGTGCCATGACACAGATTGCCGATCGTCTCGAGCTCCGTGACGACTGGTACTTCCCCCACGAATCCAACATCGAGGCCCAGATCCGCATCATCCTACGCCAACTCAACAGCCTAACCCTCCGAGAAATGGCCGTCAGCTTCCCCTGGCCCACCCGCGAGATGGCCGGCGCCGAGGTCCTACCCATCCGCTCCATGCGCCCTGAAGAGAAGCGCAAGTGGCTCCAGCAACTCTGGAGCCTAGTGAAAGACGAGAAGGGCAAAGACTCGGCCCGTGGCCGGGAACGATCCACATCCACATCCAACGCACGGTTCGAGGCACCCCGTCCGCGATCTAAGTCACCCCTGCCCCCTCGCGGTCAGAGCCCACGGCCCGAGACACCGCCGCCACCGGCCTTCGTCGGCGGCCCAACCCCGCACGTGCCCTCGGTTGCGCCCGTCGCCCAGCTCGAGTCGCTCAACCTCAACTCAATCGCAAACCACCGCCGGTCTCTTTCCCCCACTCCAGGCTCGCTCCGCCGGAGCAACGCAACCAACATGAACGCGGTTCGACGCACGTCTCAGTCGGGGATGCCTCCGGGAGTGGGGATGGGAGTGGGAGTGGGAACGGGAACGGCGGCCGCGATCCCGCCCCATGTCGTCGGCCCCGAGCGGCCGAGGCGGTTCAGCAACTCGCGCACGCTGGCGGTCCCGA
This sequence comes from Chaetomium tenue, assembly GCF_020726465.1. Classification (NCBI taxonomy): domain Eukaryota; kingdom Fungi; phylum Ascomycota; class Sordariomycetes; order Sordariales; family Chaetomiaceae; genus Chaetomium; species Chaetomium tenue. The sequence goes on along the minus strand of NW_027117330.1, from coordinate 5,267,884 downwards.
CGGCGGGGATGGACGGGAGCTTGAACTACTCGTATTTGAGTGACGGGGAGGATTATATGAGCAGTGGGGATGAGAGGTACCCGCGGTCGACGCCGTCGACCACGCCGGGCTCGTCGTCGCCGGCGAGCAGGGGGGATGGGGGGTTGACGAGGCTGTTGAGTGTGAGGAAGCCAAATGACTCGTTTTTGGCGGATGCTATGTCGTTGGCATTGTTTAGGGTTAATGAGGATTGAGTAATGTCACTGGTTGGGTGGATGTGCGGTGTTTGAGGTTTTGGCTTTGGGGGTAATAGGGGTAATTTGTGGGTAGCATGCATGGTACGAACTATATAGCTATGACATTCACGAAGCGAGCTTGCAGAGCAGGTTAGAAGACGCGTTCATAGAATAGAATTCCGGCCTATGTACGTCTAGCTTGTATTCTGAGAAGGGGTTACTCTGTTTATGGCCCTGCTTTGAAATATTCTCATCTTCTTCCGCCGCCTTGACTGTGATCCGTTTAACATGGCTGTGTACTTCTTCGGCGGTGTCTGAAGTATTTCGAATGCCAGCCTCACATGCCGTGTCTGGATTGGGCTTTTCGATACCGGTTCGTTGCTACTGCCCTTCTTCGACTCCCACCCTTCACCCTCTCTCATCGAAAACGGCCTATCATCATACTTCCTCTTCAACCCAGCTCTGCCGTCGACGCCCTGTCATGAAATCGGCCACGAGACGGGCCGAGCGGGGCGCAGCGGGGCTGCGCCAGCCAATCATTTACAACGACCCAGGAGGTAGATAATGGTAGACGGGCTATCATGGGCTACCAGGTAGATCATGGTAGACGGGCTACCTTAGACTATCAGCATGCAACATGCAAACTCAGATAGTATATAGTCATTCGTTCTGGAGAGCTCTGGGAGTTCTCCAGTTAGCAATCACAACTACAGTTCGCTACAAGCTCGCAAGCCTACTGTTGAGACAAGTCTATTGTTGTGCACCCTTTGGCTGCACCGAACCTAAGCATCCTTTGCAGAGATTACCTTCACCGAAGCTGAACCCTAACAGGATAGGATCCTGGAGTAGGTTCGTCACACGTTGCTAACTCCCTTTAACTCTGTTACAGTTCAGGATTGAAGGTCAAACGGCACTATGTCCAACCCGGCCAGACCCACGCCCGACTCCGACGACGAGGAGGTCGATAACAACGACCTCAAGCAAGAACTCGAGGGAGTCAAGGCCCTGATCGAGGGCATCTCCAAGCAACTTGACACTGCCGCCAACGCCGCCAAGGTTGAGACTGCATTCACCGACTTGGCAGCCAAGGTCAACCAGCTGAGAACCAAGGACGTGTCGCCCAGAAGGGGCCAGGACCATCTCAAGGTTGCCAAGCCGCCCAAGTTCGATGGCACCAAGAGAGACGAGCTCCAGGGGTTCCTGACGCAACTTCGGTCCTACTTCCGGTTCAACTCATTCAGCGAAGAGGCCGACAAAGTGCTCTTTGCAGCAACCTACCTAGAGGGTAGGGCCCTCGAGTGGTTTGAGCCCACTCAGCGGGACTATCTCGAGCGTATTGAGGACGAACGCAAGAAAGAGACCAACAAGATCTTCGAGGCGTTTGTCAACTTCGAAGACGCCATCACGCAAGTCTTTGGGATCTTCGACAAACGATCCCAGGCAGAGTCCAAACTCATCAAGCTTCGACAACAAAAGTCAGCAGCCGTCTACGCATCTGAATTCCGCCAACAGGCGTTCCGAGTCCAGTGGGGAGAAGACGCCCTGAAGAGACGCTTCTACGACGGGCTCAAGGACGATGTCAAGGACGAGCTGATCAAGGAAGAACGTGACACGCTGACGCTCGACACCTACATGGCACGCGCCATCGCCATCGACAACCGTCAGTATGAAAGACGACAGGAGCGCACCGGCAAGAAGGACGCAGCTTACCACAAGGCTAACGACAAGAAGAAACGCCAGTACAAGAGCACCTCCTCTGGCACCCACTCAGGACCCATGGACGTCGACGCGATCCAAGGAGCAGGAAGAAAGAACAGCGCCAAGGACAAATCAGGCATCACGTGCTATAGTTGCGGCAAGAAGGGCCACTTCAAGCGCGACTGCCGCAGCAAAAAAGAATGGCGACCTGTTCCGGGAAAGGAAGCCGCCACCATCGACGAGCTCAAGAAGGAAGTCCGATTCCGAGAGGTCGCAGCGGCCAGCTACACTCAAGACGACCTCGAAGATGACATTGACCAAGCCCTCGAACGAATCGACGAATCAACAGACTCGGATGAAGGAAATCCCGAGGAAGACGTCGACCAGATCCCCGAGCACGAGTATGCGCTCTGCTTGTGGCACGACGAGAGGGGGGAAATCGCACCCCCGCCTCACATCGCAATAACCACAGACAATTGGGGACTCAATCTAGTCCAGGAAGACAACGGACTCTGGCGCACCAGAAGGGATACAGCGGAGATCCCAGGCTCCAATCTAACTTTTCTACGAAGCCGAGTCCTGGACCTGCGAGAAAGGGTATTCCAGCTCAAGGAAGAAAAGAAGGAACTCGAAGCAACCCTTGAAAGAAGGAACGCCGAACACCAGCGCCTCCTTGCGGAAGTAGACATGCTCAGGGACGAAGCACTGTCGACTACGCGAGAACAGCAGCAGGCAGGGGAAGCTTTCGACAGAATGGTCCAAGCAGTGCAAGGACTGCACGACGACGTCCAACAAACTAACAGGGAGGGCGTAACGGATCACCTCCCATGGGACGGGCCGTCGTCGGACTTCGGCGAAATCCACATGGACAGGGTCTGCTTCCCACACTACGCCTATCATGAGGCACAGAGACAAAGGAAAACCCAAGGGCACGACGCCCAGGATTGGGACGACTACTGGTCCCGGCATCAATACCTCAGCAGAGGGAAACCGACCTCAGACCTAGAGACGGCAGGACTGAGAGGGGTGAACGGGAGGTTCCAACTTATGGAGGAGGATCACCCACGAATGGATCCCCACCGAAGGGACCACGCCCACCTACCATGGTTCCAGTGTGTAGCACACGAATGTCGCTATCACTTCCAGACCAAATTCCAGTCAAACCACTGGCCCGTCAGGCCACGAAACGAACGCGGCGAACCGGCGCCCACGACTTGGGTCTACGACCACGGGAGCGCCCCCGCAGCACTACTCTGGAAGGTAGACATGATCCCAGACGGCAGGCTCAGGTTCAGCCCTAAGAACGCCTGGCCGGAAGGATGCAACGACCCCCGCTGGACGAGTCACTGCGAACAGGCGGATTGCCTAGTACACGCAGACGCCAAATTGGAGGAGCACGCGCGATTACAGGCGCAACGCAATCAACCTCGACCCACGCGAACGCAGCGGCGCGAGAACAGACAGCCAATGGAGCCACAGATGATGCAATGGCTCCAGGAGCACCAAACGATCGACGCCGCAAGCCAAGGTGCGGATAGGGACGCCTTGATGTACCACGAGAGCTTGGGAAACGGCTCAGGGCCCTCCAAGGGGCCCGACGATCTCTAACTCCACAACAACGGAAACAGGCCGCGCAGTACAGGAAGAACTGGCGCAAACAAAAGCCTTACATCGATCTCCCAGCAGACGAATACGAAATAGCTGCTGTACGAAACACCAAGCCGGACAACAGGCTCTGGATCACAGCGCGATGGGGAAAATGCGAAGCCCTCGCGTTGGTAGATGGAGGAGCGCAGATGAATCTTATCTCGCCCACATTTGTGAATCAACTCAGAATCCCATGGAGGATCAAGAAGAAAGAATACATCGTCAAGGGACCATTCGACACACAATGGGCACGACGAGAAACAGAACCACTCAACATGGAGGTGGAAGGGAAAACCACCCGAGTGGTATTCGACATCGTGGACATGGGACCAGAGAAAGACATGATTCTCGGACGCCCATGGCACAAGGACTACGACCCAGACATCAGTTGGAAGGGAGATGGCCATCTGCGACCGCGAGAACCGCGGGAGCATCCAACCAACCTGATGGGAGAACGCGCAGAACAGGAGCCACGGACGAGCAGCGGGCCAGAACGAACCCCCTCTACGGGCCCACCGCGGGAAGCAGCAAGTGCAGAGAAACGCACTCTGGAATCCGGAAGAAGCGGCACACGACAACAGAAGCAGACACGGGAGGCACGAATCATCGCCGTCGTCTCAGTCGACGAGCACGGGAAGCTCAAACACGAAACATGGGTCAACCGGAAAGAAGCAGCAAGCATTGAGCTGCCAGCACAAGAAGTCAAAGTACTCGAAGCATCATTTATCGAGTCAGGAAGCAAGTTCGCGTACTATGAAGGCGCACCGAAAAATGCAACAACGGGGAAGATCCCAGATGACTACAAGGGGCACCCGGCATTCACAGCAAAGCATCTTACAGGGCTACCTGATCACGGACCTTGGGACCACGAGATCAAACTCAAGGAAGGAGCCCAGTTGAAGTTCTTCAAGGTGTACCACACCAACGAGAAGCAAGATGCAGAGTTGAGGAGTTATCTCGAAAAGAACCTCGAGATCGGACACATCAGACCATCGACATCTCCAGCAGGCTACCCAGTCCTCTTCGTTCCAAAAAAAGATGGGAAGCTCAGGATGTGTGTGGACTACCGACAGTTGAACAACGAGACGGTGAAGAACCGCTACCCATTGCCACTGATCGCGAGGCTTCGAGATCAGCTGTCAGGGGCACAATACTACACTCGCCTCGACCTTCCAACTGCCTACGCCCACATCCGCATCAAGGAAGGAGATGAGTGGAAGACGGCTTTCCGAACACCCTACGGGCACTACGAATACCTCGTCATGCCATTCGGATTAACCAACGCACCAGCGACATTTCAAGCCGCCATCGACCACGCAATTCGACATTGCCTCGATAAATTCGCAGTCTGTTATTTGGATGACATTCTCATCTACTCCAAGACACTCGAAGAACACAAGGAACACGTGCGGCAGGTGCTGGACGCACTGCACGAGCACAAGTTGTCAGTCAACAAGGACAAGAGCGAGTTTCATGTCAAGAAGACAGTGTTTCTGGGTTACGAGATCTCCCCAGGGTGGGTCAAGATCGAACCCGAGAAACTGGAAGCTGTCAGGGCGTGGCCGACACCAACGAACGCCACCGAGGTCAGAGGATTCATCGGATTCGCCAACTTTGTCAGAATGTTCATCAAAAACTTTGGCGACATCGCGAGACCCCTACACGAACTCACAAAAAAAAAGATGCCACATTCCAGTGGAAGCAGGAGCACGAGCAGGCTTTCCAACGAATCCGCGACGCGATAATCGCCGATCCAGTACTCATGCTGCCTGACCCCAGCACACCATTCGAAGTCGAAGCCGACGCCTCGGACTTCGCGATCGGAGGACAGCTTGGTCAGAGGGACAAGGACGGCAAGCTTCACCCAGTTGCGTTCTTCTCCAAGAAACTCGAAGGACCAAGGCTCAACTACCCGATCCACGACAAGGAGCTTCTCGCAATTATCGAAGCATTTCAGGAATGGAGGCCATATCTCAGCGGCACAACACACGAAGTTCAGGTGTACACGGACCACAAGAACCTACGATACTTCACCACCACGAAGGTGCTGAACGGACGACAAACTCGATGGGCAGAATTCCTGTCCGAATTCAACTTCACGATCCACTACAAGAAAGGCTCGGAAAACGCACGAGCGGACGCCTTGAGTAGGAGAGCAGATCACCACGACAACACATCTGAAGCCTCACCACCATTGCTACATCAGCAGACAGACGGATCGCTACGGCACGCTTCCCAACCGACTGAAGACTACGAGATCGCAGCGCTTCAGCAGCAGTCGGAAGATCCCGAAGTCAGGCCTCTGCAACCGTTTATAGAATGTTGTGCGGCCTTCAGAGAACAACGACTGGAACGAGATTTCCAAGGAATCATCGCGGACGACCAGCGCGAAGCATGGCAAGAAGAGCCAGAATCCAAGATCGCAGGATTGCGACTTGAAGGAACGAGACTCTGGTACCACGACAAGGCCTACGTCAGGCCCAGCGACCAGAAGGAGCTCATTCGAAAGATCCACGAGTCGAGACTCGGAGGACACATGGGAATCAGCAAAACAATCGCAAAAATCAAGCAGAACTATGACTTCCCAGGAATCAAGCAAGCGACAGAAGAAGTCCTGGCGGAATGTGACCTCTGCGGACGAAGCAAACCAGGACGACACAAGCCATACGGGTTATTGCAACCATTACCAGTCGCAGAAAGACCATGGAGCTCGGTGACGATGGACTTCATCACCAAGCTTCCGACATCCAGGGACTCAGCGACGGGAACGAAGTACGACAGCATCCTCACAGTGGTGGATAGACTCACCAAATGGAGCTACTTCCTTCCCTACAAGGAGTCATGGTCGGCAGAACAACTCGCAGACGTGATCTACCGCAACGTCACCTCGGTCCATGGATGGCCGGAGGAATGGATCACGGACAGAGACACGAAATTCGCATCAAAGTTTTGGCAAGCTCTGATGACGAAGCTGGGCACGAGAAGTAAGCTTTCGACAGCTTACCACCCACAGACAGACGGACAGACGGAGCGACTCAACCAGATCGTCGAACAATACCTGAGGGTGTACGTCAATTTCCAACAGGACGACTGGGTCGAGCTGTTGCCGACAGCGCAACTCGCCTACAACACCACTGTCACAGAAACCACGAAGGTCACGCCATTCTTCGCGAATTACGGCTTCGAAGCAGATTTGCGACAAGGGCCCGATGTTTCGGTGCCCAGAGCGGCAGTCAAAGCCGACAGAATGAGCTCGCTGCATGCGATGCTCAAGGAAGAGCTCGAGTTCGTAAGGACACGAATGAAGAAGTTCTACGACAAGAACAGGCTCGAGGGACCTCGCCTAGAAGAGGGGGGCAAAGTTTACCTCATTTCTCGAAATCTTCGCACGAAGCGACCAAGCAGGAAGCTCGATTTTCGCAAAATCGGACCGTTCAAAATCGACAAAAAGATTTCGGAGAACAACTACGCACTCGCGTTACCCTCAACAATGCGACTACGGACCAACGTTTTCCACGTCTCACTTCTGGAACCAGCGCCCAAGAACGCGAGGCTCGACAAGGGTGTCGAAGCAGAAGACGAAGAGGAACTCTGGGATGTCGAAGAAATTCTGGATTCACGCACCACAAAGGGACGGATCGAGTACTTGGTCAAATGGCTAGGGTTCGGTCCCGAAGACAATTCATGGCAACCCGCTACAAACTTCAACTGCCCCGAGGAATTGAAGGACTTCCATCGGAGGAACCCAGACCGACCGAAGGAACCCCTTCCGGCAAACCGACCCCGGCGAGGGAAGGGCCGTCCAAGGAAAAACTAAGGAACGGTCAGCATAGGCAGGGAAAAGGAGAAAAGAGGAACGACGTACTTCCGCGCCCAGGTGGGCGGGTCAGCATCGCCGGACGGGATCCCGATGGCCTCCCAGTCCAGTACCCCGAACCCGCCTGCCTGTTGCGCCAGACCTACCGCCTCTTGCAGAGGAGACATAGGGACAGGAGACGGGGGATCTTCCTCCGCCTCCAGGCGCTCCATTCCGCGACGGAACACCTCCGCGCCACGATCGCGCAACAACTTTTGTTGAGCACGCAAACGGGACAAGCGACTCAAAGACTCGGCAAGCGCCCGCTCCGCCGCCTCTATATCCTTCGCTACCTTCTCCTGCTCGGACAGATTCGATAGAACTACAGAAACGTTAGCACGAACACAACACACGATTGCACGGCACTCACGAGTATCGGCCACGTTGGGGCCACTACACTTCTTGCCCATACGCACGCAGTTCGAACACTTCCTCCCGTCCTCCATCATCACGCACCGCTTCCGAGGTTTCGCATCCCAGCAGCGTTGGCAAGGCATGGCCAATTCGTGACCCAAACGATTAATCTCTGATGCAAGAACGACGCGTTCGCGCTGAATGTCGCGACGAGCACTAATCAGACGATTAGCCATGACAAGAATGAAGGGGAGTTGGGAACTCACAATAGGAAGGAAAGGTTGGCGCGTATTGAGGGAATAAGCAGTCTCTTGGGACAAGAGACCTCGAGGAGGGGCATCGTGTCATGAAATCGGCCACGAGACGGGCCGAGCGGGGCGCAGCGGGGCTGCGCCAGCCAATCATTTACAACGACCCAGGAGGTAGATAATGGTAGACGGGCTATCATGGGCTACCAGGTAGATCATGGTAGACGGGCTACCTTAGACTATCAGCATGCAACATGCAAACTCAGATAGTATATAGTCATTCGTTCTGGAGAGCTCTGGGAGTTCTCCAGTTAGCAATCACAACTACAGTTCGCTACAAGCTCGCAAGCCTACTGTTGAGACAAGTCTATTGTTGTGCACCCTTTGGCTGCACCGAACCTAAGCATCCTTTGCAGAGATTACCTTCACCGAAGCTGAACCCTAACAGGATAGGATCCTGGAGTAGGTTCGTCACACGCCCGCAGACTCCCTAGCCTCTTGCCGTTGGACTTGCAAAGCCCGTTCAGTGAGCTTCTGCACCCATTCGCTGGTCAAGAACCCCAATATTTCTAGCACATCATCCTTGGCCCTGTGATCGATTATGACTCCCAGGCCACACCACTCCCGGAAGGTCTTCTTCTTGCGGTAGGTAAACGAGGCTGACCTGCAATCTGACCAGGCGTTGTACTCTTCCGCTGTCATGGTCCGCGTCCGTTCGTCGTTTTTCATGAGGCGGGCGAGAAGCCAGCGACTTGTGGTTTTGCCAGAAGAAGGACCTGGGTCCTCTCCTCCGATCTCGTCGTCATTATCTATTGCGGCCAGGGAGGGGATGTCCGCTGCATGAGGAAACATGGATAATATCGACCAGGGAAGTGGTGGAATGGAGACTTCGGGACCGCTAGCCATAACTGCGGTACCATCACTCTTCGATTGGGGCGTGGCAGGGTCGGGGTCGGGTTCGGTTGCTCCAGTTGCTTCGGCGTCGCCATCCCCGCCTTCGTCTTCGATTATGTCATCCACGTCGTCCACATCGAGGTCATCCGCTGTCCCGTCGTCTTTGACCCTCGCCCTTTTTCGAATTTGCTTCCATTGCATGTGATTCCGGAGCCTGGCGAGACACTCGGCGTCGTTTCGGACCTGGAAGATGATGTCGTCTATCGTGAACTTTGTCTGCCCGCGGCGGGCTGCTAACTCTCCTGCCACAGTCAACTAGATGATAGGTTAGCTGCCGTCATGTTATAGGGGGTGGCGTATGTTCTTGCGTACCATGTGTATTGTTTGGTCACGGACGATATTCTCGACCATGGTGGTTGTCTCGACGTCGGGTTGCCTAGTTTCCCCTGCCACGAACATCATCTACACGGTATGTTGTCAGCAAAAGGTCCTACTATCGGGGATCAAATTAGGTTCCGGGGGCTTACCTTTAGAATCTCATCGCGGTATTTCGGGCCGCTGTTCACCATCTTCATCGCTGCTATGAGAAGTGCCATCTTGAAAACCAAGGACTGGGTATCAAAGGTGTTAAATTCTCGTTTGCGATATCGCACTTGGTTTAAGGAACCGCAATGGGAACTAAGCTATACATTTGGGGAGCAACAAGGACGTTATTCATTAGTAGTTCAACTTGATCAAGCCCCCTGTTGACAGCGAGGCTACGAGCGTCAAACAAAGTGTCCATATTTGGGACAAAACATGGCCGGAGCCTCATCAGGTACAAGCTTCTTTGTTTGCTGGCTCGCCCTTTGAAGGCCTCGTGATTGCCTCGACATTGTTACACAGCCATCGCAAATGCATGGCGGGTTCGGGGGTAAGTGCCCGAGTCACGATCCTAACGGTTCCAGGATGCGTCTTAGTTGTATTCAATGGAGTATTGGTATTACTGACGCCCGCGTTCAAGATCTAAGTATGGGGCTAGGTACCTAAGTACAAATTAACTATATACTGTCAAGTTCACTGCCGCTACTGTCGCCGCCGCCCAACCGGATGATGGAGTATAGGCGACTCAGGAGAGTTGAAAGAAGGTGTGGCCGACAGCTCGACGCGACTGGCGCCCCCGTCGACGAAATGATGTTGACCCTGCAACTCCCCATTTGCCAGATCTCCTTGCACTTCGTGTTTGTGAGCCGGGTCTTGTGAGTAGTAGGCGCTGGATGGCGCTGCGGGCGGGTATGTGGTCACCGCTTGCCACTGACTGTCTGCGGCCAATGCCTTCTTCGTCTTGCTCAATTGCCAGGCGAGATATGCCATGCCTATGATGAGGATAGCACCCACCGCGGCGCCGACGCCAATCCCCGCCTGAGCCGCAGTGGATAGCCCCGTTGGTTCGTTTGAGTTTGTGGACGAGTCGGTTCCCGCCTGGCTTGACCCGCCGGTTTCTTCGGGTTGTTCCGACCCCGAGGTCGACGCAGAGGTGCCGCTGGTTGTTGATGACGCGTCTGACGTATCCGACGCATCCGAACTGGTGCTTGTTGTGCTCATCGAGGCAGAAGATGTTGCCGTCGAAAGCGGCGTGACGACATCGTACTGTGTCAGCTCACTATTGTACACAGCCCATGTATGTGAAGGCGGTGGCAGGAGTTGAAATCGGCCATTGCCTTGTTCGCAGCAGTTCTCCATTCCATAACAACAGTAGATCGTGTCAACCCCAGTGGTATTGAGACAGTTGACTACATCCCAGACTCCCGTGCGATGGTCTAGATTCCTGGGTCAGCACCAGATGTCCAAAGCCACGGCTTCTCTAGCAGATACTTACTAGTACAGATATCAGGGCATGCCGGCGATTTGAACGTCGGGTCCGTACACGATCCTCGGGCAAACCTCATACCCGGTGTGACGCAGAGTTTGTTTGCCAGACAAGACTTGCCCCACGCACTACCAGAACAACACGTGCTGTGCTCGGCATCCGGATCACAGGGGTAGGCGTTTCTGGCTTCCTGGCCATTTGGGTAGTAGCACTTCTTGCCGAGGCATGCCTGGAGGAGGCCGAGATGGACAAGGAGGGAGAATGCCTTCATGTTGCGGACGCCGGGTTGGGTAATAGTCAAACACGAACCCACAAGAGGTGAATCGAGCGGCCGGTCCGGCCCCGGTTGTGCCGCGATGGGAAAGAGGGAGAGTTAACGAGCGCCACGACGAAAGAGTTGCAAAGGGAGAAGAAGCCGAGGAGGGAAAACGAGGTTTCAAGGGTTGAGGTGCCTTGGAGAATTATTATTCTGATTCCACCACTTGGCCCCCAACACCCGCCAGCATCGGGTTGCATTCATTATTTCAATTCCGTCCCAACTGCCCAAGCGTCCCGCGGCTGTGCCGCACCCTCCCCGTCCGCTTCCCGGGCAAGTCTTCCCTTTCGGGAAGAAGAGAAGAATCGTTGGGGGCCAAACCAGGGGGGTGACAAGGGAGAAGCAGGGGGTCGCGAGGACTAACCGCCGTTCCAACCAATACCGCCCGTCGCGGAAAAACGGTTCATTCGGCCAGTTGTTCTGCCAGGCCAGAGTCGAGTCAGGCGTGCCAGGCTATTCCTCTTTCTTGCACGCGTCTGCCAGCGTGCCCAAGCGGGCGCTTAGAGCCTTGCTCACTGATAACTATCGTTCTTCGCCTTTACAAAACCGTTTGTGTCGGTTGCAAAACTTCGCACGAATCGTCGAGCCAGTCTGAAGCTAAAGTTTGAAAGGAAGAAGATAGTTGGATGACGGACACTGCGAAGAGCCAGGAGGAAAAAGAAGCCAAGTATAAAGAAGAAGAAGGAAACAGGGGCAGGGGTTACTGAAGATGTGCATCTGAAGCAGCCTTTTCCGGTTACAACATTCGAGGCATGGATGTGCAAAGTTCATGTATCCACACATGTCAGCTCAGGGGCAGAGGCAGGGTCCCGGGACATTGGTTTGTGCGACCCTTACCCGCAGCCCTTAACTCCATGTAACCACAGCCCTACCGTGCCGTGTAACCTCTGCCCTTGGCAGAATTGCACGTGGTATTCGTATCCTCGTCCCATGGGAGTAACCCTCAATCATGAGGGCACTGGTCTCGTCCGAAATGAGTTCTATGGGAGGTTGAGTTCCCCGCAAATCCTTCCATCATGCAAGAACGTATGGACAATGGACGGTTCTTCTCGTCACTCACTAAACTGGCGATCGACTTACCCCATACAAATACAAGTTCGTGCCAATGACGCCCTTAATTTAGGTAGGCTGGCCTCTGCGGAACATGATTTCCGACAAAGCGGCGAAATAGAAGCGTATATACATACATGAGTGGTTCCAGTGACGCCGGTTGTTATGTCATTGGCAGCCTTGGACTATGGTATGCCTTTTGAATCGGGGGGCTTGACTCTGGGTTTTTGCTTGGGAGCCTCCCTTTCCTTGCTCGGGTACGATACAGCTCCGGCGGGAACAACAGACGCACGCTATCGCGATACCCTTCGTTAGATAGGATTAGGAAATAGATACCTGGTGACCCTGCCCTCCTCTATTCAGCAGAGAAGTCAACACCAACAGAGGAAAGAGACACGGTTCCCCCTTCTATGCCTTCTTCATCAACACCACCCTTCTCCCCACTTACACCTGTCACCGTCACCTGCATCCAACCCTGCCTGCTCAATCCCAAGTCATACCCATCCGCTGCAAAAACGACCAAAACGACCCCTTTGGCACATACCCGCGATACAACTGCTGCCACCACGCCGCGAACGAGCCTAGAGGCACCATCAATCACACACCGTCAGCAAACTGAACAAAACCACCCCCAAGCAGACACCTCTACCACCCCAGGCAGAAATAAGGCAGGGAATGAACAAAAAGAAATAAAAAAAAACAGCAACTCACCCTCAACCGGCCCCGCCCTCCCAAACCCCAAAACCCTCACCAACCCCGGCACCAACCTGCCCAACACCCCGAGCGCCAACACCGTCAGCAACACCGACGCAGCCACCTCGTAGGGGTGGTCTTGCGCGTATTCCCACAGGGAGGCAAGCTCGGCGCGCGCGAGCTCGGATGCGCGCGTGTATGCCTCGTTGAGGGCTTCGCCCCAGGTGGAGTGGTCGCCTTTGAGGGCGTCTTCGAGGCCGTGGAGGACGTGTTCGGCGAGGCGGGAGGTCCAGGATGTGGTGGTGAGGGCGGGGTTGGTGCTGGTGAGGAGGGGGGTGAGGTCGGTGGTGGTTGGGTTGTTGGGGTTGTTGTTGTTGGGGATGGGGGCATGCAGAAGGATGGCCAGGATTTGGGTGGCTTGCGTGGTTTCGCCGGTGGTGAGGTGGGTGGGAGTGGGAGGCGGTTCGAGAAGAGGCGCTTTCTCGGTGATAGCGCCGTCGGTGTGGTTGTGGTTGTGGTTGTGCTTGTCGCCGAATTGAGCGTCGTCGTGCTCACAGCCGCAGAGGCAGTTGAGGAGTGAAGTTGCGAGATCCATCGTCGTCGTCGTTGTTGTTCCTGTTGTTTCTGTTGGTATTGTTGCTCAGTGAGACTTTTGGAGGAGATGAGGAGGCAAGCACTTGTGGAAAAGGGAAATTCGTTGGGATAAAAAGAGCGACCCGGCGTCAACATGTGGGAAATCGCGGGGTTGTTGGTTGGGGCACAAACTTGTAGGCCTCCGTGCAACGTGCGAACAAATCACGGAAGCTGCGTGGCCGGTACCCGGCGTCAGCAAAAGCCGATAGGTAACAGAAACCAACAGCACATGAGCAAGCGTTGGTGCTCCCTGGATGTGCAGGCACAGTGAGCGGTTACATACTGGGTTGGAAGTATGGCCTCGAGTTGGACCAATCGTTCTTATGTACGTCGGAGGTGCACAAACTACACGAAGCCTACGGCACGGTAGAGAGCTACTCCAAGGCCACCAGGTATAAGATCGTTACATTTACGAGGGCCGAAGATAAGAGTCTCCAAGAATACCTACCTACCTAATCTACTTTGGCATGGAACGGCCCGTCAAACACAGCGTTACAACAACAAAGTAAGGGATGCGGCGTCGATGAGGAAACGGTCATGTAACAATAACGGGCATCTGGAGCCCCGAGTAACACGTATCTCGGACCTTGCCCACCACCCCAATATCATGTAGCATGGGGCGGAGAAAGGGGTTTAGTGTAGTAGTGGCCAACTAGATCGCTGCTTCAGACGGGCTTTTCTTACATTTGTCTCTCTACATCTACATTGCCCAACGTATACTTTTCGCCGATGTTATCCTTGGTGTTACGAATCACTCATGGCTTTTTCATGGTTTGCAGATGAAATAACATTCCTCATCTACTGAACAAGACGATGGCTGGCCAATCCAATCATCCTGTAAATGCAAGTCATAACTTTGAACAAGAAGCCCATTCATCCTCCCCGGACGCGCCCTTTTCCCTCCGTCCCAACGGTTCCGTCATATGGCACCCTTCCCAAAGGTCCATTTCTCCAAGGTCATCACTTCATCCTGCAGCCCATCCCTGGCTGCCCCCTCTCTTCCCATTTTGGTAATGATACCTAGTAGGTAGGTAGGTGGTGTCTCGTTCCAGCCTCAGATTTAGCCCGAGGGGTTGCCGTTGAAGGCGAGGCGGTCGGTGGTGCCGCTGGGGAGGCCGCTGATGGCACCCGAGAGAGCAGTGGTCTTGATGTAGTTGCAGAGAGCCGCGGGGGTCTTGGAGCCCTCGAGGGCCAGGAGGTAGGCGGCGAGACCGGCAATGTGGGGGGAGGCCATCGAGGTGCCGGAGATGGTGTTCTAGAGGGAAGTCAGTTAGTATTGATTGATTCCGTAATTATCCCCGCGGGGATGGGAAAGGAAAAAAACTCACGGTGCGGCCACCGATCCAGGTGCTCAGGATGTTGGTGCCAGGGGCCTGGATGTCAACGACGCTGCCGTAGTTGGAGTAGCTGGCCTTGCGGTCGCTGCTGTCGGTGGCGCCAACGGTGCAGACGGAAGCCTCAGAGGCAGGCGAGTAGTTGGCCGAGTTGGCGTTGTCGTTGCCGGCGGCGACGGCGAGGAAGACACCGGCGTTGACGAGGGCGGCGGCGGCCTGGTTGATGGAAGCCGAGTAGCCACCACCAAGGGACATGTTGGCAACGACGCCCTTGGGGCAGCTGCGCTTGGGGGCGTCGGTGGCAACAAAGTTGATGCCAGCAACGACACCGGAGGTGCTGCCGGAGCCGTCGGAGCCGAGGACCTTGACGGCGTAGAGCTTGGTCTTCTTGGCGACACCATAGGTGGTGGAGCCGATGGTGCCGGCAACGTGGGTGCCGTGGCCGTTGCCGTCAGTGTTGGAGGTGTCAACAAAGTTGGCGGCAAAGGTAGCACGGCCGCCAAAGTCCTAGCCAGGGATTAGCATCACATGCACGCGGTTGAGGAGTTTGGTAACCATAGCATACCGAGTGGGCGGTGTAGATGCCGGTGTCGATCACGTAAGAGCAGGTGCCCTCGCCAGCGCTGCTGTCGTAGACGTAGGTGGTGGAGCCCGCCGACTTGTGCGAGAGGCGGCTGATACCCCAGGGGGCGCCGCTCTGCGAGACGTAGGCGTTGATGCTGAAGATAGCATCCTCCTCGACGTACTCGACCTGTGAGAGTGATGGTTAGCAAGGGTATGGTCGCCATCGTGTTCTCGAAGAACACAACTCACCTCAGGGAGAAGGCGGATCTGGTCCAAGAGGGCAGCATCGAGCTTGCCAGCGAAGCCCCGGAACTTGCCGCGGTAGACGTGATCCGCCTTGGACTTGCCGAGCTTGCTGATGGCGGCCTCGAGGGCGTCATCGCTGGTACCCTCCCTCAGCTTGATGAGGTACTTGTTCGGGACGACCTGGCCAACCCGGGCGGCGATGATCGGGGCGCGCTTCTGGATGGGCTCAGCGGTGGGGGCCGCGATGGCAGCAGGCAGAAGAGCCAGGAGGGCGACGGAGAAATGCATCTTGAAGAGATCTGAACCGAAGAATGGGACTTGAGGTGAAGTGTTGACCTTGATGATGAGACTGGGCTTGATGGTCGAGGGGGAGCTGTGTTATTTATCCTGATCCCATCCTGCATGAACCTCGCGTGCCTGAGCCTCCAAACATCGCCTTTCAGCATGTTACTGAGCCTACCTGCCCCTTTCGATCCAGGGGAGGGCCGCCTCTGTTTGGCCAAGGTCGGACTTGGGCCGGGTTACGGCAGGCGGCGGCCCGGCCTCGTGGATGTGATAGTCCTTGACATCTGAGGGTTGCCGGCACCCCTATTGCCAATGCCGGAGAAAACGGCAGGCCAAATAAGAGACACCTTCCCGGTTCGGGCTTTTGATCCGGTGTAGACTGGGTCCCGCGCAGGCGGGCGGGTGCTCCCGCTTTTATCAAGTGCCTTTGATCAAGGGTTCAGGGGCAGACCTAACTTTCGAGGACTAGCAAGGCCGCACGTCGGATGCGCCAAGGATTTGCAAACAGCCGCAAACACCCAGCGTGGATCGTTACCTAACGTAACGGGTTTAAGTCGGCCACGGCGATCTCTGTAACGAGATGTCGGGGTGGTCCGATCTGGCATGTGCCTGGAGGAGCGAGGGGGGAGGATGGGGCGGGTGACTCCGAACTTTCAGAATGTGGGCACAGCCACTTGGGGTAACTGAGGAAGGAGAAAGTAAGTCCATTGGATAGTTAGGACTTATTACAGGAGTACCGAGGTATGCGCAACAAAGTGGTTTGGCGCTTGTGATAGCTGCCACGGGACTCTCCCTGTTCTTGGAAAAGGGGCTTGGCGGTTGTTTCCAAGGCGGTGGGCAGAGACTCGGCTCGATAGAACATTGCCTGGCCTGGGTCCGAAGAAATACAGTGCGGTCTGTCCTCCTCCTCACTGCACCTTTGTGGCTGTTAGTTATCCTTCCAGAACGCCCCCGACCAGTGCACTTCTCTTCTAGAAGGGCTCTGAGACATTGCACCCCGATTCGAGCAGAACGATCTCTATTCGGGGCTCCGACTCCGTAACATTGGTCCTTTTGGGGCAGCGCAGGATGGCTTGTAAAACCAGCCACAACAGAGACGAGACCGAGACCGGCATTGCAGGATCTGGGGGAAAGCCTGGCTCAACATGCATGCCATATCGCAATGCAACATCGCCAGGCAAAACGGGGGATGGCGCCATCGCATTGGCCCGCAATCGATCGGCAACCGGAGTCGTTGTTGGCACTGAAGTGGGGGAGTGGTGGAGTAAGGAGCATGGGGGGAAGACGAAGTGCCGATCGCTCACGCGGGGAGTTGGTGGTTGGTCGAGGGGTTTCTTGGGGAAGCTTGGGCGAGATCCAGGTTGGCAGGTGGTATTCTGGGCGAGGACTTTTGTACACAGTTGGTTAGGAAGAAGGCTCCAAAGCTACGCTCGATGAAGCCGACGGCGCTGGCTTCACTTGAGCCTCTTTCGAATTAGGGAGCCATACCAAGAACTTTCAATCCAACCTTAATCATCCCCTCCGTCCCCGGAACCAGGTTACGCAGCCGGCATTGCAGAGGACCAAGAGAAACCGTTGTGTCACGTCAACAGCATGTAATATCTTTTCTGGCCGCGATACGAATACACACTCAACGAGGTGCCAATTGAGCCCACCCTCCTTCGACTCCCGTTCCTGGAACGAGCCGCCGCTCCCTGCCAAACTTGTCGGGCCTGTGTTCCCCAGACCCCCACTGGTAGCTTCGCTTGGCCGCCTGTCCCGTCCCGCATGGGTCATTTGCCGGCCCTTATCTGGTGGCCTTCCAGATCAAGTAACGGTCGAGTTACATCTTGAGTTGCCCCCTCCCCATTAGCTCCGACCGAGCATGTCACTCGTCAAATCTCCGACACAACGAAGGAGAGGGGATGGTTCGCTGCGTTCCTACCCCCTACCAGGATATCCTTTCGTGTGCCTTTTCAGCTGTGCCATCTCATGTTCTGGTTGGCTGACCTGAAGGAATCCTACCAGTTGCCAAATCTAGCATGACTGGCCGGCCTGTGCTACCTAGACCCTCCCCTAAAAGGAGCCCCGGTGAGTTTTATTGTGTCTTGGGCAGTGATGCGCCGCATGATACATACAATGTCTTTGAAGAAGGTGGCATTCTATTTGCCGTTTCGTTAAGTTACATGGAAGCGAAGGCTGCCTAATTGAAGAGACCGAAGCAGCAGTGATAAGCAGTGGATTTGCACCGGGAGATCTTCAGATTCCCTGTTGACGATGTTCGATTCTCCACGTCATGTTTATGTTGTTATACCAATGTGGGTGATCACATGTGAAAAACTAACACGATGAACATACCACCTTGGGGCTTTAAATTTGACAATTGGGGCCGAAGTGGCTGAGGGGCCGAACGCTGAGGCCGGCGCGCCGGGCAGGATGCAGAAAAGGTCGGAGATCGGTCCGAAAGAAAGACCGAATACATGTAAGGTCGCAGCCAGCGTGTAGACCCCCATGTGCATCCCAACACAGGTACATCAGGGACACACCACCAGGCAGCAGTAACATGGAACGCATGACCATGACGTAAAGTACCCCCGGAATCCTGCCATTAACTCCGGATTTCCAATCAAATGTGCTTAATATCTCATACGAAACCAACGCCCGGAATCAAATGAAATGGAGGAAAATCGAAGTGAAGGCGGGGGGCGAGTAAACTCCCAGATGAAAGATGTGCGCGGTTGGGTGTAGATCCTCTTTCTCTTAGCCACGGCATCCTCTCCCTACTTCAAAACGCAATCTTTGGCTGCAGAGCAACGTGACTGTCCCGCATCCAGTGACGATGGGCGGTCTCGTGCCCAGGAAGTCGGCGGTATAGGACGTCGGTAGTTTAGGGAGCCGGTACCTAATTAGGTCGCCATTGGTAGAGGAATGTTCGGCGATTGTTTCAGTAATGGCCGCGGCACATTCTTAAATGCCATGCTCGGCAAGATCATGACTGATTCTTCCGCAGCCATTGGCGAGGCTAGGGAAGCTGTTGGGGACATCAGGGGTTCAACCACGGCTTTGAAGGAAGCGGCGTCCGGGGATGCGGCCTGTTGTGAAAGGGGTGATTCTTGCGCAGAAATATTCGGCGTTGACACGAGAACACTGGCCTTGGTCCATATCCTTGTGCTGGCGTTTCGGCCTTTGGCTGTTCCTTCATGTCCGGTGGCTGTGCGGACGCTGATGCTGGGTTGGAGAACCATGATCACTGGGTGACCAACGTGACAGGCATGTGGTTCATTTTTGCCAACATTTCTGACAGCTCTTTCGGCTCGGAGTGGCGCTCGCGTTGGATATAACTGCATCTCGTTGCTGTTGAAGTTGAAAGTCTCGTCCGTGAGATCCCGGAGACCGCGGACGAGAGGAGTGTCCCGGCGGCACCAGAGCTGACATGAGAAGCGCAGCGCTGCATCGATTTCCTGCACCAGACGGTATTCAAGCTTCTCTATTCCCTTTGCTTCCTGGTGTTGAAGTAGAAACCGGGCGGGCCCTCTAAGGAATCTGTCCTTGAGTTGTCCCGCGTACTTCAGCCTGGCATCGGCGAGTGGAAGGTGAGAATTGTTCGTGGTTGATGAGAAGTTATCAACCTTAGCGCTCATTCCGCCGTCGAAAAACGTTTTCATGACAGAAGCGCGCCATAAATCTGCATTCTGTCCTCCCCCAGGGACTAACACGGTGTGAAATGTTAGCGAAAGATCCACGCGGCAAAGATGACAAACAGGTCTCAGGCAAGACGTACAGTCCGACAATACCTGATAGAGACTTTCCATTGCTTGCCGTGACGGCAGGCTTTGGCCAGAAAGTTTTATTACTGAGTCCGAGGAGACACCGGGGGGTTGTGTTGATGTGATGAGCCGGGGCGGTTTCCGCATATTTTGAGGTTCCGCGAGGGGATCTGTCATTGGGGCCGGTCGAGGCGATCTAGCCTCACGCGGAGGAGATATATTGAAGTTCCACATGGCGAGATCCATCCGAAACCCGATTGGTGACATAGAGTTGAGTCGCGGAACACTGGGGCTCTCCAAATCCAGGGCGTCGGCAGAGATGACATCGAACACCCAAAACGGAGATTTCAGCGTTTCTGAGATAATAAAGTTCACCAGCATCCCATGCAGGAGAAGTCGAGCCGGCCGAACACCATCGTTGACCGTAGCCAGAAGCTCTTCGGGAAGTTCCCCATGATCCGCGAGCCGGACGAAGTCCTTGACACCTTTGCAAAGCTCACGCAAGTGCAGAGGGTGGAGGCCGGCCCGGACCCTGTCGGGGTCTGGATGGGCAAAGTCGTGGGCCCACTCCTGCCAGGTGCTCTCTTTCTCCACAAACCAGGAAATAATATCAGGATCATCCAAGGTCGTCCCCCCAGCCTGACCCAGGATGACTTGTGATAGCTCCGCCTCTTGTTGAGAGAGTCGATGCTCAAGATCCTTGATACGGGCTCTGAACCCATCTTCCATTTTTATCAGCCCCTGCTTCCATCGTTTCTGCCGACTGTCATATCGCTTTTGAGTAGAGGCCAGCTTGTGAGCGAGGTTCTGATTCTCGTTGAGTAGATCGGTCTCGGTCCGTTGGAGAGCCGCAATGCGCTGGTGGAGGCTGCGATTCTCTTTCGCCAGTTCTCCCGTGGGGCCGGGCGGAGCCATCCGGTAGAGATACATCTTAACCTTCTCATCGGGTACCTGAATGGTTGGACTCGGATCTCTCCGTTGGCGCAATGCTAGCCTGCTTTCTGACGGCGATCTCCAAGCCGTCGGTGTGTTACTTCGAGCGGCGCTCCCGGGCCCGTCGTTGCTTTTGATGGGCGTTTCCGTCCGAGATCGAGCCCGGGTGTGAGGTTTGCCGACATCGCCCGGAATGGAGACGGGTGAGGTTATGGTGTTCTTAGTCGCATCGTGGGGCTTGGAAGCAACGGGACTAAGTGTCTCGGGGAGCGAGGCTGGAACACCAGTTGTCGGCTGAGTTGCGGCTGGCGATGAATGTTCAAAATTAGGAGAAGCAAGGTGGTTTCCCAGACGTAAATCAGGCCCTTGCCGAGTCATCGTTGTTGGTATTCAAGGGATGAGTGAAGTCTTAAGGCAGAAACCGGGCCCCGACGGCGACGGAGCAGGTGCCTAAAGGTAGAAGCAGGGACAGTACCGGAATTCGGGGAAGAGAAGAGTGATAGTATGGGTCGAGCTCTAGTAACCGAGTTCAGTACCGGAGGAAGTGGGCGTATATCACACCGTGGGGCCATGGGCCGAAAACAGCCTGGCTTTTGGGTAGTGGGCTAGAGCCTCAACTCTCCGGCAATACACTTTCCGGTCCTCGGGCAGGGGATCGGCCCTACCACCTCCATGTCCTCTTCGCCCTGCATCGTCAACATGGGAAAGGTGAGACTTTGCCATGTCTTGGATAGGGCGTCTTGTGGCGCCAAGCGCCAGGAACGGTCCGTATTGTTTCGAGATCGATCCATGCAGCATGCTAGCGTGGCATATCAGCCCCAACCGGCCAAGCAGACAAGGTGTTTTCCATCACTATGTGTTTGGTCTCACTACTTGGCGGCTGCTGTAGCGCGGCGGGCGCTTATCGTGAGGAGAGAAGGTTCCGGGCCAATGGTGTTGAGCAGAGTTGCAGACGGGATTGTTTCAGGCCAGAAGTGTCGGCCCTAGACCTTGAAATAGTTACCATTTCGCTTCTTGGCTCAATGCGCGGTCTATTTACATCGTCCAGTTTTAGTCGTTGCAGGTTCCGGTAAAACAAAGTTGATAAAACAAAAAGTTTTGGAACATCGAATCTCGGTTCTCAAACTTTGTGCGCATGTTGAAGGAAAGGGACACAGAAGCCGGTGCTAGCCGACGACTTACACAAATTGGAGCCCTAACCCTGATTTCTTCTGCTTCGACAACATCCGTCAGGCATTCTTCTACGCGAACGGACAAGAACAAAACAAAGCCTTGTTGGGATGCAATATCTCATTGGTAGGGGCGTACACAAGGGGGGGGGGGGTTAAGTCCATTTAACACCCTGCGGTGGCTAAAGTAACTCAAAATATTCACCTGCTCGAGGCGTCAAGGAGAGGAAGTCTGTGAGAGTGGGGCGCCGCGAAGCTCAGCCCAAGCCGGCCAACCGCGGCAGTGCTGCCGAAGTCTGACACCTTCCTATCAATTCCTGAGGTGCGGTGCCCCTCCACGCGCTGCCCTCCATCATCAAAATGCCCCGCACTTCATCCCTCTTCTCCCCACCAAACCTGATTACTTCAAGTAACTCCCTTGGTTGCTTGCTGAGACGGTTTGTTCCTTTATCTCGTGTCTCCTATAGCAACACCAGCACCGCCCATTTCTCATCATCACGAGGTCTTCTCCGACAAACCCGCACACAATTTCGCCCAGCTCCGCCGTCAACAAGAAGCTCCCGAACGTACATCACCGAGGCAACCCGCGCTCACCAAGCCCGCAAAATGGCACCTCAACTCGACGGATATTTCCAGAAGGTGGACGCCTTGTCTGACGCCTTCATCGAGCGTTTGCGCGAGGCTGTCGCCATCCCCTCCATCTCCTCCGAGGCTGCTCGCCGCCCCGATGTCGTCCGCATGGGCCACTGGTTGGCCGACCAATTGACCAAACTCGGCGCGTCTGCTGAGCTGCGGGAGCTGGGCAAGCAGGAGGGCACCGACCTCGACCTCCCCCCCGTCGTCCTCGCCCGGTACGGCAACGACAAGAACAAGCGGACTATTCTGGTCTACGGCCACTACGATGTACAGCCGGCCGAGAAGAGCGACGGGTGGGACACGGAGCCGTTTGACTTGATCGTCAAGGAGGATGGGCGCATGTGCGGCCGCGGTTCGACCGACGACAAGGGGCCCGTCCTAGGCTGGCTCAACGCCATCGAGGCCCACAAGGCTGCCGGCATCGAGTTCCCTGTGAACCTACTCATGTGCTTCGAGGGCATGGAGGAGTACGGATCAGACGGCCTGGACGATCTCATCAACGCCGAGGGCAAGAAGTACTTCGCCGATGCCGATGCCGTTTGCATCAGCGACAACTACTGGCTCGGCACCGAGAAGCCGTGCCTGACGTATGGTCTGCGCGGGTGCAACTACTACAGCATCGAGGTATCGGGTCCCGGCGCGGACCTCCACAGCGGTGTTTTCGGTGGCACCGCGCAGGAACCCATGACAGACTTGGTGCGCGTCATGGCGTCGCTCGTTGATACCGACGGCAAGATCCTGATCCCGGGCATTGTCGAGCAGGTTGCCCCCATCACTGCTGATGAGGACGGTCTGTATGACAACATTGCCTTCACCATGGAAACTCTACACGACTCGCTCGGTAGCAAGACGACCATCTTCGAGGACAAGAAGTCAACTCTGATGGCTCGGTGGCGGAACCCCTCGCTCTCGCTGCACGGCATCGAGGGTGCCTTCTCGGGCGCGGGCGCCAAGACGGTCATCCCAGCCAAGGTCACTGGCAAGTTCTCGATCCGGACGGTGCCCAACATGGAGATCGACAAGACCAACGCCTTGGTGTGCCGCTACGTCGAGGACGTTTTCAAGAAGTTCGGCTCTAAGAACACCTTGAAGGTATGGCCCCAGCACACCGGTAACTGGTGGGTTGCCAGCCCCAACCACTGGAACTTCGCCGCCGCGGCCAAGGCTACCGAGCGCGTCTGGGGAGTCAAGCCCGACTTCACCCGCGAGGGTGGCAGCATCCCTGTGACCCTGACCTTTGAGCAAGCGACGGGCAAGAATGTGCTGCTCTTGCCGATGGGTAGCTCCACGGACGGTGCTCACTCGATCAACGAGAAGCTGGACAAGCGGAACTACATCGAGGGTATCAAGCTTCTGGGCGCCTACCTGCACTATGTTGCTGAGGAGCCCATTAACTAAGCTTTCTGGTGCGGGGACAGCTTGTTGGGGAATCTGCTGTGGATCAGGGCTTTCTCATCCCAGCACGTAATACGACCTTTGGTCCACTAACTAGAGCGGTCAATATCTTGATAAACTAAGAATTTAGACCAAGGTCATTCTCATCATAGTTTATGGATACGAAATGTATTGAAATGCCAACGTCATGTCATGACCCCTACCTATCCTTTAGCCTATTGCCATGTACTAGCCCCGTGTGCCTACCATTATCCCTGGGGTATCAATGTTGTCTCTCCGTTCCACAGTCCAATCTGATGCTCTCAGTCCAAGTTCCAAACGCCGGCCCCCAACCCATAGAAGGAAATGAGAAAATGCAGGAAGTATCACGTGCGTCCAAATCCCGACCAATGCCCCAACACCCATCTCATCTCATCTCTTAGGCTTTACCAGCTTTTCGTCTTCGCCGACACGCCACAACCCTAGAATCCCATACCCCCTCAAACATATCCTCGCACTCGTCCTCATCGTCTGAGTCAAACACAACCGTGTCCAGCTCCTTCTCCCCCTCCCCCTTCCAGTCCTCCGCCCACCCCACAGGAATCACCTCCTCCTCGCTCCCATCCACCCCCAACGGCCGCCCATCCAGCGACAACCCCGCCCGCCCATCCACCACCCGCTCATCCCCTTCCTCCCACCCGCGACAGCTCGCCACCTTCCTCGTCTCCAGGATAAAGCACCCCACCTTATACGCCTGCGACGGCTGGTCCGCCGCGACATACTTCCACCCGACCGTGGCCCCGCACACGGCGCACTTCGCGTCCGCCACCACGTGCTGGCCCGTCATCAGCGGGCGGTCCTCTTCGGGGCCGAGCGTGACGTTGAGCAGGTTGGCGCCCGAGATGAGCTCCTCGATGAGGTCCTCGGCGAGCGCGACTTTGGCGACGGCGGTCTGCGGGGGCCGCTGCTGGAGCAGCACGGGGGTGAAGGGCACGTGCCGCCGGCTGGTGGTGGTGTTGGTGATGGTGTTGGGGGGCGCGTGGATGCGCGATCGGACGGCCGTGGGGAAGACGGGTGGGGGTGGGGCTACGAGGTAGGCGCGCCCGTGCCGGCCACGGAACCCTTTGCTGACGATTTGGGTGTGGAAGGCGAAGTCGGTGGCGCAGGAGCGGCAGCGGAGCGTGTCAGGGCGGGCGCGGGAGAGGCGGCGGCGGGTGGGGGAGGGGGTGGTGGGTGAGGTTGGGGAGGTGGAGAGGGAGGGGACGGCGGAGGTGCTGCTGGTGCTGCTGGTGCTGGTGTTGCTTCCGGTTGGGGATGGGGGGTCTGAGCTCCCCGGGCTTTGGAGCGGTGATTCGGGGATGCGCCATCGAGTGAAGGGAATGCGGAGGGTGGGGAGGAGATAGCGTGGGAATTTCGGTTTGGGCGGTAATGGTGGTGCAGACACGCTGGGTTGTAGGAAAGACATGGTTTTTGCTGAGCGTTGATGTTGCGCTGCTATTATGCTGCTGCTGCTGCTGCTGCTGCCCTTGCTGTTGTATGACGATGTTGTTGAGGATGGGGGGTTTGTGAAAGCTCGGCCAGGCCCAAGAGCTACGGCGTGAAGGTTGAACGGTTAGGGGTGAACCCCAGATTCGACCAGGCGATCAAGCAGTGTTTTTGAAGCAAGTGTTGTTGTCTCCTCGCGGGATGTCCGGAATGTCCATGTCTCATTCACCATCAGTCACCTCAGGTTCGGCGTCTCGGAATCTGTCGCCTGACAGTAGGGCTGGCACACAGCGGCTCAATTTGGTTGGAAGACTGGCCAGACGGCCTCGAACGCTGGGGAATCATTGGACCCAGAGCTCCGTGCGAGCTTATAAGTCAGTCCCAAAAGGTGTTGACGCAATAGCATGGTCTGGTAACGGGGCTCGACCACCTGACACTCCCCGCATTGTCCCTTCTCCAAGCCTTATCTACCTAGGTACAGTGCGGGACCATCCCTGCTCCAACTGCCGAGCCGTGGCTAACACCGAATGCCGCTTCAAATCTCAGAGTGTCAACCACACACATCCGGAATGAACTGTGAGCTGCACAACGATACCTTACTTACTATCCACGTGTTGACTGACACCCGGAGACGGGGCATCTGCAAGACGTCGCCAACAGTGGAGCAACACGCCACTACGTTGGGCGTCTCGACCCACCGCGGCGAAACATGGATACCGTTGCACAAGAATCCAGCATGTCTTGGCTTCCTCCAGGATGGCAATGCGGTGTGTGTAACTGAGAGTCAAGATGGGAGCCCAAGATATGACAGCTAAAGGTTCCCGTCGGGTTGAACTGCAGTAACTAATATTCCGCTTGATTGGATGCTGGTCCTGTTTCTTTCTCTGGTTTATCCATTTCCATCTGTTTCCCGGTTTTGGGCTGGTCCAGAACTCAAAAGAATCCTGTTCTTGCTGCGTGAACCCGATCAGATTGGTTTCAAGAGGTCAATGGCTTGACTGAGCCGTTGAATTTCGTGCCGTTGATCCGCCAAGTCTCCAAAAACGTGTGCCGCAAAAGGCGTTGGTTGGTTGCAGCTTGCCCACAGCCCCGCTTTTCACACCACGTGATAAGTTCCCGGACGCCAAGACTTGCACTTTTGCTGTGGCCGCTGGGATTTCCCTCAGATTCACCGGAACTCTGTTTTGTCAGCCCAACCCATAAAAGCCCAGAATCCTTTGCCACCGCCAGCTTTAAGCTCTGATCAGGCCACCACCTACCCCCAACCACCTCGAACAACTCAATCGACAACGCTTGACATCATCGATCGGTCGAATTGACCCGAACCCAACCCCAACACCCAGTATCCCAACCAGCACCCTGGCATCCAGCAGCAATGGCGCCCATGAAATCACCAAAATCGAACAGTAGTAGTAATTATGGCGAGGACGTTGCCCGTCAGGCCAATATCCTCGCCAGCTGCTACGTTGTGGACTCGTCCACGGCCTCGTTGAAGGGCCTCCACTACTGCACTACGGGGCTCGCAGGGGCCGAGTGGTATTCCTGAGGTCCCTTCGACGGGACTTCCATCGCCGCCATCAAGCCCCCCCCTCGCGGCCCTCACGTCGACCAACCAGCTCGCGCTGACCCCCAAGGCGAGGTCATCATCAGCGCGCGGGCACAGCGTTGGTCGCCACGGCTCGGATACTACAACGGACACCACGAGTAGTGCCTGGCATCGCCGCCGAGGGGGGGCAACACTGCGCATCAGGGAAGAATGTGAGAGATTCTTTTGCGAGACACTGCGCGCCATGCTTCTGGGTGAGAGGAACGCGGCGCTGCAGGGCTCGGGCCTGGCCAGTGTACATAGCAACAACAATTATTACAGCAACGGCACCTACAACGACAGCATCAACAACAACGCCAGCCGGAACGACGGGCGTGCCCAGGCTGTGGGCCACTACGGCCAGCTGACGCCGCCCACCGACTTCCCCATCATGGATGAAACCATGATGGGTCACCGGGGCTTTGGTGCCGCTGGCGGGGTCCTGGACTGGCTGGAAATCTGGGACTACGCCGGCGGCGCCAGCTTCCGCGGCTTCGTAGCTGAAGATGCCACCGGGGAATTTAAGTCGTTGTTCGTCTTCTTCGATGAACACTCCATCACTGGCGACTTGAAGCAAGCGTACGGTCTCCCTCTTTTCTCAGTCCCCATAAATATCGTACTAACATACTTCGCAGACTCGTCGCTCTTATCGAGCTCGCCGAAGGACCGCTTGATTGCTCGCACATGGTTATCTGCATCGAACGGTCGATACCCGCGGAGGAAGTAAATGGATTGGCCAAGGGCCTCCAGTGGGCTGGCTTCTCGCTCACCACGCTTGACTTCTGGTCGCCCGGGTTCGACGTTCTGAGCAATCGATGGCTATTCATGGGTATGGAGGTTTAGGCATAGGAAGGGTCGGCAAACCCTTCCCCGGAGATTTCATCAGGGGTTTCGGTAGCGTCCTCAATCTTTTGGTTCTGTGGCCTTTTTTCTCTTTCTCGTTGGTTTGATGCTGGGTCAGTCACTTCTTGAGAGTATCACGATTGAAAGCGGTGCACTTGCGTTCGTAACCGGGAAGGCGTTGGACTTTAGGACTCAATGTATATACAAAATTCGGAGTATGGCTGTCTATATCAAAAATATTCTTCGTTTTTTCGGCTTTGTTGGTGGTGGCTTCACAGCCCGCCTTCGAATTTCCTCACCGCCAGTCCCTTCTCGCCGAGGTGGTCCTTTACCTGCTGCACCGTGTACTCTCCCCGGTGGAACATCCCGGCGCCCAATGCAGCGTCAGTGGTGGTCTCCTGGAACACTTCAAAGAAGTGGCCTGGGTTGCCTGCTCCGCTGCTGGCAATGACCGGTATCCTGATGGCCTCCTTAACCTGTGTGATAAGCTCCAAGTCAAACCCACTGTTCGTGCCATCTTTGTCGATGCAGTTAAGAAGAATCTCCCCCGCGCCCATGGCCTCCACGGCCTGGGTAAGCTCTACAACATCGAGATCCCTCGTCTCTCGTCCACCCTTTATCGTGCACGCATACCAGCAGTATTCCTCCCCCTTCGGCCCAGGCATCTTCGTCTTTACCGTGGCGTGGCGTGTAGCATCCTGCTTGGGGACATACACCCTCTTTGGATCCACACTCACGACGACCGCTTGATTGCCGTAGGCTTTGCTGATTTGCTCGATAGCGGTGTTGCCGTACAAAGCCTTTCCACCCCGATAGTACTCCTCGGCAGCGATTACGGCGTCGCTCCCGATCGACACCTTATCCGCTCCGCTCTTGAAGTACATGGTCGCAATCTCTAGAGCCGACACTTTCGTCCCATCCACATCCACCGTATCCCGGATGCCGCCGCCGATCGTCAGGGGCACAAACACCGTCTCTGATGTCCTCCGCAGAATCTCCAACATCGGCAGGTCGGCAACGGGGCAATCCCGGAAGGATGTGATGTTCAGGAAAGTGACCTCGTCTGCTCCCTGTTCATAGTACTTCTTCGCCATCTCCACGGGCTTGCCCAGGTTCCGTACCGACCGGTCGTCGGACTTCTCCCGTACGTCGTATTGGTCCCCCTTGGTCACCACCAAATCGCCCTGATCGTTTGTCCGCACATCCAAGCAGGCAATCACACGCCGAGTCAACCCCTCGTTCGCGATCATCTCGCTCACATCACCATCGACCCCGGTGGGCGGGTTGTCCGAGAGAGCCTTCGCGCCTGACCCATCCAGAAAGGCACGGAGGACCCTCAGGCCCGCGACACCACTCTTTTCGGGATGAAACTGCGTCGCAAACACGTTCCCCTTGGCCACAGCCCCAACAAACGTTTCGTTCCCATATGTACCAGTAGCGACCGCCCAGCCGAGAGCCTCCAGCTCTCCCTTCTTGTACGGGAATTTGTACGAGTGGACGTAGTAGTACTTAGAGTCGGGGCGCAGACCATAGAGCGTGGGGTTCGTGGGGCACGACGCATTGTTCCACCCAATGTGCGGGACTGCCTTCACCGAGTCGTCGAACCGGTCCAGTGCCCCCGGGACGATATCGAGGCCGGGGCAACCGGGGTCCTCGGCGGATGCGGAAAAGAGGGCTTGCAGGCCGACGCAGATGCCCATGAACGGTTTCCCGGCGTCGGCGTGGGCGCGGAGGGCGGGGAGGTAGCCGGCGGCGGAAAGCTGGGAGAGGCAGTGGCCAAAGTGGCCAACACCAGGGAGAATGAGTTTCTAAGGGACAGATTGAGTCAGCTTCTCGGCGCATTTTGTCGCGTTAAGTGTTCGTCCGTACTTCAGCATTCTTGACATCCTCCGGTGACCGGATCCATTCTACCTCGTAGCCAACCTTCTCGATGGCATTGACAAGGCTGCGCACGTTACCGGCGACGTAATCGAGGAGGTGGACTTTGGGCATTTTGGAGGTGCTTGTCCGCTGCCGTGTGGTGTTTGGTGACTGACTCCAGGTAACTTGGGTGAGTCAATCGATGGGATGGCTGCTAGCCCAAAATAAATTCCATCTCAGGGCAGTTCAATGGCGGGGCAGGGTCCGTCAATCGCAATTACCCCGCCATGCGGAGTCGCGCAAGGGTCCTGGTTCTGCCTCCAGCGACCGCTAAGATTTCGCATTGATCGCCCAGGATGGCAGCTCTTCGTTAATGTTCAATTGCTGTCGTGTAGTCATTACCCAATTCACATCCAAGAGTCGCGTTTCTTATTCCCACCATCCACTAACATCTTACTCGATCGCAAACCATAACGGCGGTGATATCGGCGACAAGATTTCAACATCATTCGCAATGGGGTCTTCCGGCCAACATCAACTGAATGACCAGTCCGACAATGATGACGGTTGGGAGTACGAATACTCCACGACAGAAACAGAGGTATGCGACGCCATATTGCGTATCGTGTCCACATTTCTCATCGACGGAGCAGACTTATTACCTTACTCTTGATCTGTCGGTCCGCGACTTCCTCGAGCGTAGAACCGACGACGTCGTCCATACTACGCGGACCGGATACAGGGTGTGGTACAACCCTCTTTTCAACGCGCCGGAACCTCAAGCCTTGAACCCAGACCTCCTCGACGACAAAGATGCCGACGATGAAGAGCCCCCCGAGCGCGAAGAGGTAGATCTCGACACGGTTAGTGTCCCACAGCCGCAAACCCAGACAGAGCCCCCAATCGACCCCTTGCTTGTGCAAACCACCGAGAAAGAGGGGCGAAGGGAGCGCCAAAAGAACCACAGACCATCAGAACAAATCCAAATATTGGAGCTGCACTCAAAAGAGCCGATCGTTTCGTACCGCAACCACGTATTCCGCGGCTCATGGTGCGAAAACATTGGCACCGAGATGATCTTTACCCCCCACGATGACCCGGCGCCTCTCCCAGCCCTCCGTCACCTCCCGCAAAACATGGACCTACTCGCGGCGAGCGCGACAAGGATCAACTTCCAAGAGGCAACATTGCAGACAAAGGAACGGGATATGCTGTCGGAGGGCGTATTTCTGGGGTTTGGTTACTCCGAGGAGGATATCCCGGAGCGATACAAACGGAACGGCGGCATCTACGTCCACATCGGCGGAGACAAGAGCGGCCAACGACAACCCCAAGCCCATTTTCTCGAGGACTTGATTGCCCTAAAACGGAAACGCGGGGAGACGGACGAGGTCACAATTCAGCCGCTGGAAACGAGGCAGAACAAGCTCATGGTGGAGGACGAGGAAGAGGAGCGCCGGCGGAAAAAGCTACGGCAAGACTACGTAAGGAACGTGAGATGGCGCGACAAGAGGAGGGAGGAGAGGATATTAGGGCTGAGGTCACCCGAGCGAAACTACGTGCCGAGGATAGGAGGGAGGCGAGGTTGGCCAAAGAGAGCGAGGCGTGCTGCACTTATTCGACGAGACAGCGGCGCGCTATCGCGGTTTGGACAGAGGATGGATCGGGCGAGTCCTTCGACTCCAACACCGATGCACTGGGACGACATTTCGGATGACCAGAACCGGTGATGCGTTGAAAGTCACTCGGGCCGTGAAGCCATACCGCAGGCGAAAGCCAACCCCGTGGCAAACCGTCTGGTGTCTGGCACACCGGCAACTCCGGGTTTCGGAAGCACGGGGGTGTTGTGGAACCTGTCATTTGCCCCAACAGCCGGTCGGATGGTGGGGCGGATGTTCTGTGCCCAGCGCTTGAGTAATAATACCCCCCTTCCAAGCGTTTCTTTGGTGATCAATAAGTACTGGTACCCCTACGCTGACGCATGCACATGCACGTTGCCCCTCCCCTGCCTGCTTGTTCCTGCCAACGCCGTTGTCTCGATGCCAACACTGCAACGCCGAGCCCTGTTCCAGTACCGCCCTGCATCCCACTTGGCGATCTCGACTTTCAATTGTCCGCCTGTGTTTCTTTTCCCTCGAGCCTTCGAAAGAGTCTTCTTTCATTCCCCTTAACAACGACGGTAACTTACTTCCCCGCCTAACCATCCCGAGCAGCAGCGACTGCGCCACTCTCGAACCTAGACTTGCTTTGTCCTCTCACCGCCGATCACATTCCATCCGACCTTCCCGATGCCTAAGACCAAAGACCCTTGAACAAACACCACCTCACAGCGCCATTCTTCGAACGCGACACCGATAATCGTGCGCCTACCCGGGGCACGCGCCGCCACGAAATGTCCCTCATAGCCTACAGCGCTCGGAGGGCAACGATCGCCGGTGTCTTCCTCGCTACCTTAGTCTTTGTGCTTTGGCTCCTGCCACGAGTTCTCAACCCGACGCCGCCCGACGCGGAAGAGCGCGAGAGGGATAAAAACTGGGTAAATACTTCGCCAAGCTGGGTCGATCGCCAAGCATGCCGGTGGCTGGGGCTCTGTGGCATACAACACATACGCTGGGATGCGCCTTCGCTTACAGATAACGACGGGCCTTCGACACTAGATGAGCTGAAATCCTTGGCCGTGGGATTGAGCACATACTGGGTGTTCGGGACGAAGATTGGGGTCAGTGACTGGGAGACGGCCCCGGCGGGGAAAGACCTGAGGCGAGGGCCCCGCGCGCACAGCACCAGCAGTCCGCGTATCCTGGAGGCGGTGCCTGACTATGTGCTCGACCATGCGCCGCTGGTGCATCTCTACTCGGGGGAACACTTCTGGCCGTCCGACATTGCTGAACATGTCCGCCACATGGAGCCGTATTTGAGGGGTGTGTTGGTCAACACGACTGAGCCTTTGGATCTCGGGAATATGGCGCACCTGAATGCCCTGAATGGCACGGTCTTTGCCACAAGCGAGGACGATGTGGAGTCAAGGCCGGAGTGGCTCCATAGTCGATTTTCCATTCCAACACCTTTCGAGGACGATGGCTCGGAGGGCAATGACGGGGATGACGGCGCGCAAGATCCCCCGCGGCGACCCGACGACGATTCTTCCTGGAAAGACGTCGACAGAGACCACCCCCCACGTCGCATCGTCCCGCCCAGGATGTCATCACACAGGCACAAAGGGCTTCGGCGGCGGCAATCCGCATTCGATGCTCAACGCCCCATCGTGTGGGATGGTCCAAAGGATACTGATGCCAACAAGCCTGGTCCTAGCGGCTACTCCAAAGCTCCGGCCGTCCTTATTCTCGTTGATAAGGGAGCCGGCATCGTTGATGCCTTCTGGTTCTTCTTTTACAGCTACAACCTCGGCCAGACGGTACTCAATATCCGCTTCGGGAACCACGTCGGCGACTGGGAGCACTGCATGGTACGTTTCCAGCACGGCATCCCACGGGCCATGTTTCTCAGCGAGCACGCTGGCGGCAAAGCGTATCTCTGGAAGGCCCTCGAGAAGCGAGCGCAAAAGGATGGCAAGCCGGCCCGGCCCGTCATTTACTCAGCCGTCGGCAGCCACGCCATGTATGCGTCACCTGGGATGCACCCGTATGTCCTGCCGTTCAAGATGCTCAAGGATATCACCGACAAGGGCCCACTCTGGGATCCGTCGTTGAATAACTATGCCTACTGGTACGACTATGAGGTCAACAGGGACGAGGAGAAGAACTCAACCGTGCAAGATCAAACCAGCCTCACACCTGCAGCGTCGAACCCTGACCTACAGACTTCGTGGTTCCATTTCAAGGGGCCATGGGGCGACGACATCTACCCCCTGAGCGACCGGCGGCAGTGGCGGTTGTTTGGCGAGTACCACTACATTACGGGGCCGCTCGGGCCCAAGGCGAAGCGGCTAGACCGGAGGAAGGTATGCCAGACGGAAAAGTGCACCGTTGTGGACAGCATCGAAGCGGGGAAGAAGTCGGCGTGGTACTAAACCGTGCCTCGGCTGTTGGGGTTAGTGAAAGCCCCATAGATGGACGAGAACCGTTTGCTGTGATACCCCCTTTTCTCTTTTGTTTTCTGTCATAGCCTTCCATTGCTCTTGAATGCATTACTTCCAGCAGGATGATACAGGGGAGCATAGACAGCACGTAGAACAGTTTCAGGACCAAGCAATAAATTTATGGGTTTGCTCAAATTAAACTGCTTAGGGGAGGTTGATGTGTGTATAGTTACCTAGATTCACTCTATCTGGCCAGGAGCCTGAGTGTATTGGAACTCCCCTGTTTGGTGCCTATGGCCCAAGACCAACGTTCCAAAACCAAATTCCATTAAGCACCCAAGAACGGCCACCGGTACACCCTGACACAGAAGCACCCAACGATTAGGGGGAGACGCTCCATGCGGTGACATTGGGTCCGTAGTTGAAGGAAGACAAACTCTTCAAGGTAGTAATAAACTAAGCAATTTGCTTGGTGTTATTTGATCGCTTCACAATATCCTTAGCTGTATTCACTCGCCGTATCGTGCTTCTAATTTGATAATCTATAACCCTCAACCCAAATACCCATCACCGAACTCTGCCTACCATACCATATCCATCCCCTGTACTAACAATACAAATAGTCTCCAACTAAAATAAGTAGCCGCCTGTGTCTACCACCAGGCCTGAGTCGCCCGACGCTGCTGGTCCGCTAGCAACGACACCTGGACGATCGCCGTCATGGAGCTGAGAACGACAACCAGCCAATACAACCACGGTGGCGGCGTAGCGAAGGAAATCCGACACACATCCTTCACAACTTTAACGAAAGCCGGGAGGATGAGGATGATGTGCTTGACCACGGCGTACGTGATCCGGATGCTGGCTAGGAAACAACCAATGCAGATCCGGCTAATGAGATAATAGCACAGGCCAAAAAAAACGCAGAGGAGACCGAGGCCAAACTTATCGAAAGTCGACTCGGGCATGGTATGCGATGTCGTGAGTTCCTGTCGAGTAACAAGTACGAAGGAGCCCGAGAGGGTGCGTTTGTTCCGTTCTGGGTTTTTGACGGACTGGAACGGGTTCCGAACGAGTGCTGTGTTTGTTTAAGGGGTTGAAAGCGCGATAAGTGGCTGTTGGCAAGTATTCGGAATTATCCTCTTAGTAAGATTGAGAGGACTGTTGGGCTTGATACCGCCGGCTTGGTTGGTACGTTGCGTTGTCGGCAATGTATCCAACGTTTTGTGAAGCTGTAGCCTTTTTTTACAAGCGATTGCGCTCACCGGGGACTAGACGGTATCATAACGAGCTTTAAATTAAACTCAGGGGCAGAGTCGAGTTGAAAGAATCGTTTTGTCAAAGTAAAGTACATGTAAGGACCTACCTATCTGGGTATCTAGTGGGTTGTTCACAAAGAACACTAATCCCCGAAGTCGGATTGAAATGACACAATAGACAAAGGCGTCAATCTCGGGCCCTCGATTGCCTTTTTATTCAACTCTTGCGGCCTTTTTCGGCGTGGCTAGACCGTGATGGCTGGCCAAGATGAATCTGGACCTATGTGGTCAGAGATGTTCGTTGTTCGTTTGGCATAGTAGTACAAGAAGATATCACTGGTTATTATCATGAATAACATTCTAAATTACATATTACAATTGTGATATAATGCCGTATTTTCAACTTCCCAGCCAAAATGGTGTGAAGAACTCGGTTTTCTCATAACTCATACAACCCCAGCATCGAGCCCCCCCCCCCCCCCCCCCTCTCAAAAAAAAAAAAACAATAAAGGGACTTGCAGGTAGGCAACGCCTTTGAGGGTACCTAGGTTATTTTTAGTTACGTAGCCATTTCTTTATTTCAAGATTTCCCCTATCTTTCCCCGTCTGGATTGGCTTAGGGTCAGCCTTAAAGCCGTGTGTCGTGGGCAAAAGGTAAAACGCGGTCATGGACCGTTGCGCAATGAGGCTAAGACGAGTACCCAAGTAGTTCGCCTCGAATAACGCTACCAAGGGGTTCGGTGAACCAATGCCATTTCCTACGATTATTGGGTAAGGACCTTCAGTGTGAAGCGCCTCAATCACCGCGTATCGGGCCATTTTAGTAATTAGCATCTCGTGGTTAGAGCCAAGAAAGATCCCCAGGAACAACTTAAAGCTTTGGAGGGAAAGAGAGTTGCAGAGAAACATTCACTCAAAGATATTGGTAGCGACTATCGAGACCCGCTCCAATAGCTGCTTTGGGCCGTTCAGGATTTGAGCCCGGGTATCCAACCGATAACCTGCTTCTCCCCAATGTTGCCGGAGAACTGGCGCATAGCTCTTGGTGGTTGTGCGGCTCGGCGGACCATTGATGAGTCTTTTGATGAAATCGAGACGCTGTCAGGGGTATTGGATCAAGTTTCCGGGGAAGCCACACCGGCTGGAACCGGCTGCTCTCCGGAATAGAACTCAATCGAGGCACCATCTCAAAGGGAGGTTGGTAATATCAGCCTGTTTTTGAGAAGGGTAACCTCAAGAGTTGCGATGTTACTCCAAGTCCCGATTCCTGCACGGATGAATTCTGGCTAAAGTTTGGCGAAGTCACTTGAGTGGCATTGAGAGGAGAGAGTCTGGCGGTGGCGGTTCAGCACGCATGGGAGCCGAATGTGACAGTGCTTGAGCACATGGCCCAAAAGTCCCCGAACGTGGAGTGGGAATATTCTGTAAACATCTGGAGATGTGAGAATTGGCGATCTTCGATCTTCCCCGGAATAGGGCCCGGATGGCGTACCCAGCATGATCATAGGGATCAGCTCCTTGCATCACGAAGATCTCGGGCTTGAAATCATCCTTAGAGTGAGGATTTTTTCCGGTGTTTTTGTGTTTGGACCATGTAATACAACCCCGTCGTGGCCCTGGCGTCTATTGCCACAAATACAAGGTCTGGACGTGTCGGGGTTGGCGGCGTGATGGCGACGTGGTGGCGTTGTGACGTTCCGTTCCCCCATTTGCTTTGCTCTCGGAAGTAATTCTCGGGGTGGAAGAGCCGTACTTCCCTCATTCAGCAAGTGTGAAGTCCTCATGGGACCAACCAGGCGTCTCAGTGCCCAAGAACCTAGCTAAAGGACCCTTGAGTGTTTGCCGCCCAACGGTCCCGGTCCTTGGGTCGCACCAGGTGTCGTTTAGCCGGCGGTTGAATCGGCAGTCAGTGCCTGTGCAGCTTCTCGGCCATTTTTGCCGGCATCTTTCTAGAAGGTCCCACCTACCCGGCTCGCATCGCGTTTCAACGAGGCTGACTGGCCCTTTCTCATTTGCTGAGCCCCTTTCATCAATGCCTGACCGGGTTTCTGCGCCGTGATGTTTGTGGGACGTGTGGCTCATGTGCACTGAGCTGAGCGTAGCATGTACCTGCTGGTGGGATGCTTTTCTCAAGAAGGTGAAGTTTGCGGCCCCTGGCTATTTCCATTGTTGCATCCGAGGACGAGCAGTTATCTTGGCTCGGAGGCTTATCCCTGGGGTAGCCGGATGCCCCATGATCGATAGCTGAGCGGTGGAGTCTGGTTCACTTTGGCAGGGCTCCAGTCTGTTGTTAGCAACTGCTTGTTATCGTCAGGGACAAGGGCAAGTTGAACGCCGGGGAGAAGCCAGTGGGATCTAAGTCCAGGACAGCATCTTACAGGGTAACAGCATAGCTCGTTTTTGGGGCATGATTGTCCAACACCTTGACCATCCCAAGTTAAAGCTTCGGATAGGCCCGGATCAGCATGGACGCCGCAACAAAATGAATGCCAAGGGCGGGGTGCGTTGCATGACACGCAGGGGGTGGGAACGGAGCATTGATGGAGACGACAGGGGATGCGATCACTTCGAGGCTAGCGTACCCCAGCCCGAATCGGGAGGCGGCATCAACAAGTCCAGAGGTTAAGCTAAGAATAGCGTTCTGGGGACGCGCCGAGGGTATATGCTCCGAGCCAGATTCAGCTGCGAGCCTCTGGAAGTGTGTATATAACATCCTCGGCCATCCCCTTCCAGGATCGGGGCCAGCTCCTCACCCTGTTTCTCACCCACCGACGTAGAGCTTCCTCGAGCACTGAGTCGCCATCATGGTTGCCATCTCTTCCCTCTTCCTCGCGGCCGCGGCCGCTGTCGTGGCTGTCGCCGCCCCCGGCGAGCTGCCCGGCATGCACAAGCGCCAGACGCTCACCAGCAGCCAGACGGGTACCCACAACGGCTACTACTTCTCCTTCTGGACTGATGGTGCTGGTAACGTTCGGTACACCAACGAGGCCGGTGGCCAGTACAGCGCGTCCTGGTCCGGCAACGGCAACTGGGTCGGCGGCAAGGGCTGGAACCCGGGCTCTGCTCGGTAGGTTGAATGGAATCTAAAACAGGACCAACCTTGAGACATGGCTAACAAGGCTTCCAGGACCATCAACTACACGGCTCAATACAACCCCAACGGCAACTCGTACCTTGCCGTCTACGGGTGGACCCGCAACCCTCTTATCGAGTACTACGTCGTTGAGAACTTCGGCACCTACGACCCCTCGACCGGAGCGCAGCGCCTCGGCAGCGTCACCACCGACGGTTCGACTTACAACGTCTACAAGACCCGCCGCACCAACCAGCCGTCGATCGAGGGCACCAGCAGCTTCGACCAGTTCTGGTCGGTCCGCGTCAACAAGCGCAGCGGCGGCAGCGTCAACATGCAAGCCCACTTCGACGCCTGGGCCCAGTCTGGCCTCCGCCTCGGCACCCACGACTACCAGATTGTTGCCACTGAGGGCTACTTCTCCAGCGGCTCCTCTACCGTCAACGTTGGTGGCTCGACCGGTGGCGGCAACACTGGCGGCGGCGACAACGGCGGCGGCAACACCGGCGGCGGCAACACTGGCGGTGGCAACGTACGTCCATGTTCCTTCCCCCTTCCCTTCTCTATCAGCAAGCACCATAATGATCCCGCGCTAACTAACCATCTATAGTGCTCTGCCAAGTGGGGACAGTGCGGTGGCCAGGGCTGGCAAGGCCCGTCATGCTGCCAGAGCGGCTCGACCTGCCAGGCTTCCAACCAGTGGTACTCTCAGTGCCTGTAAACGGTGGCCCTGCAAGGTCACTCTGAAGAGGACAAGATATCAGATTCCAGCACGGTTGATGAGGATCGAGTTCAGGGGTTCAGGGGTTCAGGGGCTTAGGAGTAGTAGGGGGTTTTCGTGTACATAGTTGCCCTTTGCATCTAGCTTCTGTTGGCTGCAGTACAAATATCCGAAGAACTTATTCTTCACCTGTTGGCTTTGGTGAATGGTGATTCTCGCTTTACTAGTAACTGGTCCGGATATCGCGGGTCCAACATGAAGTCAGGGGCTTGCTTGGTAACAATAATAACATCAGATCACGATACCCCTGGCTTTCGATATTTGACAATTCTCGGAGTTGACCCTGAGATGGATATCTCGAGGATGATCATCGGATTCTGTGTACAGTTCCATGGACCCCGGACAATGCGGGGGTCGGCAGTTCAGCCGGACCAGCCATTGGCGGAAGATGGTCAGAACCAACAACCCAGGACGCCCCGCAGGAAGCCATGCTGGATTGAGCATCATGACAGGTCAATTGCCGTCGGGGTTAAAACAAGCCCCGTGCCGGCGTGGCCAGTTCATACCAATCCTAAGACTTCAACCCTTCTTCGTTCATGACCCTCCTCATCCCACTCTTCGACTCTCCTTAACTCGACACACGTTTACTCCGATAGAGGGAAAGGGGAGACGATAAAAGACATGGCAAACACATTCCCGCGCCTTCCGCCGTCCGGCATCAAGGTGATCATCGTCGGCGCAGGCTTCGCCGGGCTGGCGGCGGCCATCGAGTGCGACCGCAAGGGGCACTCGGTGACGCTCTTCGAAAAGGTCGACAACATCGACGAGATCACGCGCATCGGCGACATCATCAGCTTCGACCCCAATGGCTCGCGGGCCTTTGAGCGTTGGCCGGGGGTCGTCGACGCCATGGAAGCCATCGCCCGTCAGACTACCTGGCTCGACCTGTACCACCACGAGGGCAAGTTTGTGACGCGCCAGTCGTTTGCGCATGAGAAGGCATGGGGTAGGCGGATTAACGGCCACCGGGGCCAGTTGCATAACATCATTTATCGGCATGCCGTGGCTCGGGGAATCGATATCCGGCTGGGCTCGAGGGTGGAGGATTACTTTGAGACGGACTTCCCTCCACAGGCAGGCGTAGTGGTGAATGGAGAGCGGGTTTCGGCAGACGTGGTCATCGCTGCTGAGGGGGTGCGGTCGCGCGGGAGGAAGATTGTACTGGGCTCTGACGAGAACCCCAAATCGTCCGGTTATGCTGTCTACCGGGCGTGGTTCCCGGCCGACCGTATCCGGGACAACCCCGTGATCCAGCACCTAGTAACACACGGGGATTCGCATCTGGGGTTTATCGGTCCGGATATCCACTTCCTAGCGTCGAGCATCAAGAATGGGACTGAGGTAAACTGGGTGTTTACGCATATCGACGACGGGAACATCGAGGAGAGCTGGCAGTTCCCGGGCAAGCCAGAAGAGGCGCTGAAGTACCTCGAGGGGTGGTGCCCTGTGGTACACGAGCTGGTCAAGGCAACCCCCGACGGACGGCTCATCGACCATAAACTGGTCTACCGCGACCCCCTCCCGACCTTCATCTCACCCAAGGCCCGGATCTGCTTAATAGGCGATGCGGCACACCCCTTCCTACCGACATCTATTCAGGGCGCGAGCCAGTCGATCGAAGATGGAGTGGCCCTGGCGACGTGTTTGGAGCTGAGCGGGGAGAAGAAGATTCCCACAGCGCTGCGGGCATACGAGAAGTTGAGGTACGAGAGGGTACACCGCGCGCAGGCCATGGGGCCGCAGACCCGGGAGCGGTGGCATAAGGCGGACTGGAATAAGGTGTGGAAGAACCCTGAGATGATCCATTTGGTGCGGGAGCAGTGGCTGCTCAATTTCGATACAGAAAAGGATGCGTATGACCGGTACGACCAGGTCGTGGCCGAGCTGGAGCGGACAAAGCCGCGGCTGTAAGGGGGTGGTAGGCGGGCTAATACTGCCAACAACAAACCGAAGAACAAATCCAAGTCCATTTTTGGTCAAGGCTGTGTCATGATGCTAGTCGCTCGCAGGTAGTCCAGAACTCCCTGTTCAAAGATGCCTTCTCTCACCAACTGCTCGGCGGACTCAACCACCCATGTCTGGCAGTTCCGCTGCGTGATCTTCCCCGGCTTATTGCGCTGTACATGTTAGCTCTCCCCATCATGGAGGAACGGGATGGTCGCCCGGAACCTACCTCTCCCCTATCCCGATCCACCGTCCTCAGCGTCTTTTCCGGCGCCGGCACCTTGAACAACGCCCGCTCAAACTCACACCTAGCCACCCCCTCCACCACCACCTCTCCATCTTTCCCTCGCTCAAACACTTTTTTAACACCCTCGACCAGATCTCCACCCCCATCCGCATTCCCATACCCATTTCCATTCCCCACACTCTCACCCACGCCCTCAAAATACCCCAAGCCAACCCACCCCAACCCCACCCTTTTCCAAACCGCCCTCCCCCCATCGCGCCCAGCCTGCCCCTCTCCCACCACCTCCGCCTCCAAATCCCACCCCCTTTTCACCTCCAACCAGAACCCCTGCCTAACATTCCCCGCCGCCTGGATCACTGTCCCGCTGTCCCGTATCCCATATTCTTGATGTGTGTGCGGGAGGGAGGGGGAAGCGACAAAGTATTCCCAGTGGTCGGCGAAGGGGTGGCCGTTGTAGATGAGGAGAGAGACGAGGGTTGTGCTGGGTGGGCGAGGAGGGAGGGGAGGTGGGGGGATGGGGTTGGGGTTGGGGTTGGTGGTGGAGGGGAGGAGGTTTGTTGGAGGGTTTGGAGGGGGAGGGGGAGGGGGTGGAGGTGGAGGCATGGTTTTTGGGGTGGGAGTTGGTGGGTTAGTGGGTTATGGGTTATGGGTTCTGGGGTTACTGTGTTGGTGTGTAGTCTCGGTCGTCGGAGAGCCAGAAATATTGCATGTGAACTGGTGGACTCGAAATGTGGTTGCGGTTCATGTGCATTGTCGGGAGTCGGGACGGATGGTTGCCGAGCCACGGTCCACTCGCGAGTCCGACGCCATGGCTTAGGGCTGCAGCTTGTCACTCGGTGGTACTTTTTGTGGCAAGCCGCTGTGAGAAACAAGCATTTCCTGAGCACCAGTTGACGTGGGCATTGTTTACCAAATTGTGAGAGTTGAGCCCCCCTTTTGCCCCCCTGTCCCCTTGCTACACAGGGATTGTTGACGGCAGCGCATCGTGGTGGTCTCGTGCAAGATGGGATCATGAGGTCCGTAAATCTCTCAGCAGGTTCAGCCCACTTGTGTGCTTAGTTCTGCCATCTCATGCCGTTGGGACTGTCTTACTATCCGCCTGCCTGCAGCTAGCCAACTTTCTCCAGCCTATCCAGAGCCCTGTTGATGCCGGCGAGTGGATCTAGACAGGGTTGACCACCCTGAACGCTGGCATCTTTTGCAACTTCTGTGCCAAGCGGTTGCACCAGGCTCGGGTTGGGCACATAAACTCGAGGCGTTGCTGCAGCGCGTCAGAAGCGCGAGAGTTTGATTTGATGCCCCGCTGGGCTGTGTGCATGAGTTTTACACGTCGCAGAACAATTTAAAATCTTGAATTTCCACCTTTTGTGCCGTCTTTAACGCAACCCGTGGCCTCCCCGTTGTTGAGGGGGAACGGCGTCAAAGACGTCAAAACGATTAAGTGCAGCAGGCGCTCTTTTTGGGATTCTAGGGCTGAACCGAGGGCACTTGGCGAAGACGGATCCCTGGGTAACACGAGGGCAAAACAAACATGGCCCGCTATGCCCCTGAATGGATGGACCCCGTCCGGCGTCCACGCCCGCTAGCGCACATCCGCACTCCCGAGGCGATCAACCGCTCCCGCCAACGCCGTGACCGCGAAGCCAGCCGGGAATGGGACCGGCCCCGGGACCGGGAAATCCGCCGGGTCGTCGACCACACCCGAGACCGCGACCGGGACCGCGGCGTCGTCGGCATCACCGACGTGCGCATGGTCAACGACATCATCGACGACTACCCGGAACGCCCCGTCAACATCAACCTGAACTACGGCTACGTGCACATCCACCCGGATTGCACCTGCCCCAACCCCTTCGCCCACACCTGCATGCCCCCCCCCAGCGCCAGCAGCACCAGCAGTAACACCCCCGCCCCCCCCAGCAGCGGCCACACCACCACCACCACCCGCCGAAACACCCTCACCTACCCAAGCCCCTACACCTCCACCCCCCCACCGCCCTCCTCCCGCCGAGGCGGCGGCTCTTCCGGCCCCCTCCCACCCGGCCCGGGCCCGGGCGGCCCACCGCCCCTCCCACGCTCCATCCTCCGCGCACCCGGACCCCTACCCCGGTCTCCCTCCCCCGGCCCTCTCCGCCGCGGCAGTAGCAGACCCCCCGCCATCATCTCCTCCTCGGACGAGTCCTCTGATCTGGACGAGCGACGCGCCAGGCCACGGCCACAGCGTCGCGCTAGGCGTGTGAGTGTGAGCGTGAACAGGCCGCCGCCGCCGCCACCGCCGCAGCAGCAGCAGCAGGGGTTGCCGGTGGTGGCGATCTGTGAGGGCTGTTTGCGGCGGAGGGAGTTGGTGGTGGCGGGGTATTGTGTGGATTGTGAGTATTTGGTGGGGGCGTGGCCGGGGATGAGTACTGGTGGGGGTGGGGGTGGTGGGTATGATCCGTCGGGGAGGGATAATGTGTTGGGGGCGACGGTGAGGAGGTATATGAGGGGGGAGGAGAGGGATTTGGGGAGGGAGAGGGAGTTGGCGAGGGAGAGGGAGAGGGAATTGGAGATGGAGTGGGAGCTGAGGGAGCGGGAGAGGGAACGGGAGAGGGAGCGAGAGAGGGAGGCACTAAGGGATGCGGGGAGGAGGGGGGTCAGGTGGGAGAGGGCGTTTACGGTGAGGGATGGAGAAAGGGATAGGAGGTATTATCCTGGAGAATCAGGAGGGTATTATAGCGACACGGACGACGAGAGCGGGTGGTAGGGCCGGATATACAGGGGTTTCTTATCTCTCATTCTCTAGAGATGGCACGTTGTGCGGTATTAAGGGCCGCCCAGCGGAGGGCTTATGAGCGC
This sequence comes from Chaetomium tenue, assembly GCF_020726465.1. Classification (NCBI taxonomy): domain Eukaryota; kingdom Fungi; phylum Ascomycota; class Sordariomycetes; order Sordariales; family Chaetomiaceae; genus Chaetomium; species Chaetomium tenue. The sequence goes on along the minus strand of NW_027117330.1, from coordinate 5,224,193 downwards.
CACGAACACGAGCGACGACGTTACGATGACAATGATTCGATGACAATGATTATGGTTTTGTAAAAAAGGAGCATGGGTGATTATATCTCGCGCATAGCATAGCCATCTTTATACAGCGTGTATGGGACACAGCGTGACTTAACCAAGTATTAGGTTGACAACCAGAACAAATAGAGACTGTGTATTATCTCGGGCGAACTATGCCTGTTCCATATGGGGACCACTTGCTAGTCCTCTTCAATGACAAGCAGAGCACGATCCATTTCCTCCTGTCTCAACTTCCCCCATTGACATCTCCCAATATCTCCCATTACTACACTTCCCTCTGTTCGAGCCGCTGACAAAGATCCCCACACTCCATGGAGAGCCCCGCTACCATCACAGTCGAGACCGGTCCCCTCGCCACTATCACAAAAGAGCAGGTAAATGTGCTGGGTCTCACTCGTTGGGTTCGATCGGTAGCAGTCCGTAGTGATTAAAGGCTGGGATGCAAGTGTGTAGGCCTCGGTGATGTTGTGGGCAAGTCCCGCGATTTCCACGTCTCTGACAAGTGTTTTAAAGGTCGAGTTCAACCACTCCCACGGCTCGCTGTCATCTTGTTCGCTAAAATCTGAGCTCGCTGCTCGCCCTGTGTTGCCGCCAACACTCTGGACTTTTGAAGCAACGGCTGCAACTTTGAGGAGGAAGAGGGACAGGATTTCCTGGGCGCATTGTAAGGGAAGTCGGACTCTTGCGGCATGTAGACGTAAAACTCGACACTCTTCTCGTTGACTTTCTCTGGGCTGGGGTCTTGTGGGTTAGCCTGCCGTTCTTTCTTCTTGCAGATCGTTGTTGGAGAGCTCGCGATGACTTGGAGGAGAGAAAGGCCCCGAAGACGGGCCAAGTATGATAAGTGCCCTGCCGTTTCGGGACCATCCGGTTGATCCCGATGAGCCTGCCACCTCCCTGCCTTGCCTCGCTTGTGTAGACATGCTTTCCTAGCTAGCGCTGTAATATCCCCAGATCAGTGTTACCATCGTCCCACGCTACGACGCGGAGTGTATGAAAATTGTATCTTGCCAGTGGGTTAAAGGTCCAAACATAGTTGATGTAATCCCGGCATCTGCGGTATGGGCTCACTACAGCGTCTAGTCGCCTACTAACTCTCGTTCGTTCTTCCAAAGTGCAAAGCTACAGTTCCAGCAGGCTACGAAGGTGATTTTGATACTCCAGCACCCACGGCCGGGGACCGGAATCCAGCTTGGAGCCTGGTTCGACGATAAACCGAGCTGCCGTCGTTTCCCTCCCGGGGTGAACCCAAGCCGTTACCGGGACGTGCCATTTGTAGCTAGTTGGTTTCGTAAGGCCTTTTAGTGGGCTCAGTCCACTCGATATCAGAATTGACGAACGTTGCAGCGAGTCTCTCGATTGCCTCGGCCAGTCTTGCGGCGATACCTATTGCATGGTTTTGTTGATGCTTCCGCAGAGCCCCAGGGTCTCTGAGTCAGGTAGCCCATCCACCCCCTCAGACGCCAGTGAATACTCAAGGCCTGACAGGTTGATGGACTCTAGAGCGGGGAACAAGGCTTCAACACGACGTGTCGCCTAGAATTGACACCATGGATTTACTTTTCCTTCTTTGGAACTGGGCGGTTGCCACCTTGACCTGAACAAGATTCAGCCCGACTGACCAAGAGGGCTACAGTTCTAGGCTGCCTCAGCTTCAGTTACCACGGGTCTAAAATGGCGATGGAGTTACCAGGACGCAGTTTTGGGAGCTCTACCACTCCCTAGCCCCGCTTTCCCTCGCCCCAAGTAATACAGGAGAACAAACACCTGCAATTGTAATTCATGCGTATCATATTCAGATTCTATAGTGTTGCTCTTGACCTTTCCCTGTGTTTCTAAACCCAGTATGCGCAGATCGAGGTGTCCATTTTCCTAAGCAACTTCTCCTGACTCGGGTGGCTTGTTATTACTACAGCAATGTAAAAGAGTCCAAACGATGTGATTGCCTGAGTGCCAAACCCCTGCTAACATTGAGCACTGTTTTCGGAACCATCATCCCCCTTAACTGACCCTGGCTTGTTGGGAATACCTCCCTCGTACACGCGTCGGATTGAAGAGCAAGCAATCTCTGTAACTTAATGACTTGTTTGAGCCACCCAAGGCGATGATTTACGGTGCAATCACTCTACCCCCCTTCTCCCCCTCCAGCGGCGTAACTTCCAAGAACCCTCCACGATCCCGCCAGTAGGTAGGTAATAAGAAAGGTCTACCACTGCAAGTAAGCATCTCACATATAATTCGGCTTCTTAACAACAACTTGGTACTCTTAATCTCGAATGTGTAGCTGACAAGCCCGTTGTCTATTAGGGGCCGTGCTTTGGCATCTGGAAAGTGATCATTTTCACCGCTGGTTGCGGCTGCCAGAGGTCGCTTTATCCAGATACAAGTCTCAAAGCCCTACCGATGCAAATGTAGGTAGTCCGTCGAATCTATCATGGAATGTGAGGTGAAGATATTGGTTGTGAATAAGACAGCTACCGCATCGCGGCCGAGGTTACATTGGTCGCCATTTCCAACTCCATCAGATTGCAATCCGACTCGACGCCGTTTTCCGTGTCTGCGTCAAGGCAGCCGTGTAACATGATGCTCCCTGTTGCACTGGCACTAAAACTCGTTCTACGAATAAGGACGAAATGTTAGCGAAGCTTTCAAACCAAGCCCAACACCAAGACAAAGGTCTACTCACCCCGAAACCCCTTCACAAGTCCACGTCTCCCTCACGGTAAGACTTATCTCATCCAGATTGAACCGGAAGACGGTCCCAGGAGCGTCACATTTCGACCACTCCCCATCCCAGAGCTTTGCCAGGTCAACATCTTGCACCATGCATTCTACAATCCTGTTGGTCGCCGAGTGGTAGGAGTTGAAGCCGAAGGTGCCCATGGAGCCGCCGTTGTCCCAGTTGTAGACTTTTAGTATGAAGTCATCAATCTTCCAATACGTGGGGCTGCCGGGCGATTGGGAGGTTTCGGTACAGTTGTCTGCTGCCAGGGATGCTCCTGGAAGGAGAGATATGACGGCAGTGGATGGGCGCATCTTGTAGGGGCTGGAAGTTCATTGAGCCAAGGCCTACATTAACTCAGCGGCTTTTCAACACGCGCTAGGTAATCCTGTACGGGCCTGAGTTGCCTTATAAACACAGATCTTCCTCGCATCCCCATCCCCATCCCCATTTTGACCTTGCTATTACCTTCTCCCAAACTGGCCGTCTCCGAAACTCTTTCCGCGGCTAAACGAAAGCGGGCCTCTCAAAACCAGGGCAATTTGAGTGCGCCGGCAGATTCTAGATGCCGGGACCACTAATTAATCGGGCAATATACCCTAGGCAATTATCATTGGACGTGTGGATAGGAAGTCCAGTCACCGCTTCGCGTCTAAGGTGTTTGTATAAGATCGACGTGAACACTATTACCACCCGACTTGGGATGATCCGGGATTTGAGGGGGTGTGAGGATGTCCACCGGGTAGTGGGCGAGTTACAAAAAGTGTGTTACGGCCGGGGTTTGAAGGACCGTGGAGTTTGTCTTGTTTCGCACCTGACGAAGAAAGCAGAGTACCCAAGGTACTGTCGATCATGCGATCTATCTGGAGTGCTTGCGCCCTGCTGCCCGTGGTCCTCACGGGGGCTGTGGCCGAAGGAGATTGGACCTCCAAGGTGAACGTGTAAGTATCCGTGTCAGACCGCTAGCATCAGATTTCAACGACCACTGACCAATACCGCCCCAGACAACGCAATGGCTTCTACTCCCTGGATGTGGTCGACAAGTTCGCGGAAGCCACCATGACCAAAGTTGACGCATACATGGACAAGAAGATTGCCGCGGGGAAGAACAACGGGTGCACACTGGAGACTGCGGGCGTGCGGAGGGAGTGGTACGCGCACCCCTACCTTCCTTCTAGTACCTTGGAGTAATCCTAAGTCGGTCTGATAGGGGCGATATGACGGTCGAGCAGCGGGCCGACTTTATCAACGCCACGCTCTGCCTTATGAAAGCGCCGTCCAAGGCGCCTCAAGATCAATTCCCGGGCGCCCGGAGCCGTTTCGACGACTTCATGGCCTATCACCTGACGAACGCCGGGTCTCTGCACGACACGATTGGCTTGTTCCCTGCGCACAAGTATTTCCTCCTTGCGTACGAGACGGCGCTCAGGAACGAGTGTGGGTATAAGGGGTACCATCCGGTATAGTTCCCTTGTTCTTTCATCTCCCACAAGTGATGCTGACTCGTTAAAACAAACAGTACATGAACTACGACCGTTACACCAAAGATCCCGTCAACTCAGCTCTTTTCAACGGCAACGCCACCTCGATGGGCGGCAACGGTGCCCCTGACCCAAACTACAAAGGCCTGCGTACTAGTGCCGGCCTCATGAAATCGGGCGGCGGAGGCGGCTGCGTCACCACTGGTCCCTTCAAAGACTACATGGCCACGGTAGGCCCCGGCGCCCCCATGATGCCCAACGTGCCCAAAAACCCCCTCGCCTCCGGCGGCGGCTACAATCCCCGCTGCATGCGCCGCGACGTTAACGCCGACGCCGCCCTCGGCGCCACCGCCGACCGCGCCCTTGCCCTGATCCAGCAATCGAAGGACATCAACACCTTCTACAACACCCTGTTGACGCCTCCCCGCAACGCATCCGACCCTTACAACTGGGGCATCCACACGGCGGGCCACTACATCGCGGGAGGCGACCCGGGTGGTGATCCGATGGTGAGCCCGGGCGATCCCATCTTTTACTTTCACCACGCGGCGCTGGATAGGTTGTGGTGGATCTGGCAGATGCAGGATCCGGATACGCGGGTAAATGCGCAGGTTTCGCTGGGAGGCACGAATGGCGCAAGCAGGAAGCTGGATATGAAGTGGTTGACTCCGGATGTGATCCCGGTGTTGGAGGCGCATGATGGATTGGGGGGCCATGCGGGGGCTTTTTGTCATGTTTATGTTTAGATTGGCCGAGAGGAAGCAGGGACTTGCCTGTAGGAGATTTTATAACAAATTGTATGTCTCTTGTCATCGAAATATTGAGAAACATGTCGCGGATGGTGTCGCTGACCGAGTTGATGGTAATCGACGTGGCCGAAACCGACTCCCGATCGATTTTAGGTACTGGCCCCCTTGTTCTGCTGCAGGGAAGTTGTAATACCTACATGAACAAGGTAGGGTGGCGTTCTTTGGGTTTATTTTGGGTAAACTAGAGCTTAATAGGTAGGTAGGTAGGTACTGTTCATACCTCCCCTTGACTTGTGAAGGGTCCAATCACTAATGTCTTACACTGCGGAAGTACTTCGTTTTCACAACATTAGACGTTTTATTCCGCGACCTACGGGCTGAAGATCTGCATGGGAAACAGCCCAGGGCCCAGTTGAGGATCGTTTCCTACCCCGGTGTATGTGTCGCCACCAACACCTTCACGGACAATGGATGTCTTGTGTGATGACGTATGTCCACCGATACGCATTGGGCGACAACCTACGAATGAGACTACGCATTAACAACCCCCATCGATACTCGTCGGACCTTATCGTTTCAACAACCTTCGCTAATCAGCTGTGTGCTCTCAACAAACCAACAGCCATAAACCAAACTTGGCAACATATCACAACCTCAACCAACATGACAACACCGGCAGAGCCCCCTCCATCCTATGAACAGGCTGTTCACGGTGGCCCGGACTCCCTCCCCCAAGAACCACGCAACGGTATCCCCCTCCCCGCCCGCCGCAGCATGGAAGATGAACTCCGCCCCCTCCCCACAGGCTGGGTCCGCGAGTTCGACCCCGACACCCAACACCAATTCTTCGTCGACACCCTGGCCTCGCCCCCCCGCTCCATCTGGCACCACCCCTACGACGACGACACCTACCTCAACTCCCTCCCACACCACGAACGCGACCAAATCCGCACCACCCACTCCGGCCCGCCCCGCCGCCCCAGCGCCGCGGACATCGCCGCCGAGGACACCGACGGCTCCTCCTCCGACACCAACTGCACCAGCACCAAGCGCAGCCTTGGCCGCAAACTCAAAGACCGGCTCACCGGCACCACGCACGAGCAGCGCGCGGCCGACCGCGCCCGCCGCGCCGCCGCCGAGCACGAGCTGTACCGGCAGCACCGGTTGTTGCGGCGGGCCATGCACGAGGCCATGCGCTCGGGCCGGCCGCAATTGCTGGGGCGGGATGAGAACAGGGCAAGGGTGTGGTTGGAGCCGCCGGGGCATACGTTTCCTGGGGTGAGTGGGGTGCGGAGGTTGAGTCCGTATTGGAGTGAAGTGGTTTATGATAGGGAGGGTGGGGGTGGGGGGAGGCCTGGCCCGCCGGGGAGGTATTTGAGGCCGGAGGGGGAGATGTATGGGATGGGGTATGGTGGGTATGGGTGTGGACGGTTTGCCGGGGGCAGGTGGGATCGGCCCGGGGTGGAGTATAGGAGGGTGCCGGGGAGGGGGTTTGGGGGTGGGTTTGGTACGCCGTTGATGATGCCGCTAATGGGGGGGATGATGATGGGAGGGTTGATGGGGGCGGCTGCTTTTTGAAGTGAGGGGGTTTGGGTTTGTTCCGTTAGTATTATCGTTAGGTTCAGCAGTTACACTACCTATGCAAACTTGATCTAGAGTCTTGGGGCCGGGAGGTTTGTCACCATATGATCCCTCGGGGTTCTTATGATCTTTTAATTATTGCTCATTAGAAGTGTAAGTCTATCCCTAGCCGCGAACGGCGCATTTCCTTCACTCTATTCAGGTTAGGCGGCTCCGTTTGGCACCCAGCCGGGGTCAGCCAGCTCAAAGCCGGTCGGGTCAAACCCCGGCGCGACTGCAAGGCGGTCAGTATCGGGGAACATGACAGCATGCGAAGGGAAGCAAAATTCAAACTTACCAGTAGTACCAACAAGCGTCCAATCCCCCCAACTCCTCGCCCGCTGCCACTCCCACTTCCCGATGGCCAGCTGCGGCTGCTGCCCGGCAAAGATGTCCGAACCCAGTTTCACCTCGCGCACCGGCGATCCGTCATCGTGAGAAAGCGAGAGCGTAAGGGGCGCCCCGGCATAGTAGTGCCACACCTCGACGGCGTCAACACGGTGCCAGTGCGAGTAGCCCTCGCTCCCTTCGAGGAGGTAGTAGATGGCCGTGCTGATGGAGCGGCTGTCGGTGATGTTGTCCGTGTCGCGGAAGGTCTCGACGTAGTAGCCCTTTTCGACGTTGGGAATGAGGTTGAGTTGGGCAATCACTTCCTGGGCTGTCCGCTTGTTGATTGGGACGGGGTGGTGGTGAGATTGGCTGTGCTCGGACGAGCTCCGGATTTCCTGCAAATGGGGTGCCTGGGCGACCGCGGCGGCATGAGATCCGATGGGGATGGATAAGCCGAGGGCGGCGGCGAGGAGGGAGGAGAGGCGTGCCATGGTGGTTGGGGCTCGGGAGTTACGAGCTGCACCGTCAATGTTGGTCACCAAGGTGTCACGCAGTCATCGTGGAAAAGCTGGGGTGGGTTGTCCATTGACTTATTTATGCCCGAAATGTTGGCGGTGAGACCATAATGACATAATCATCATCCCATCGCCCATCTGGGCCTTCCTTCGTCTGACATGTCGATCCAATTCCTTGGTAAGCTGCGCCACATGGCGACAGGGCGCGTTTTCTGACATCAGGCCAACGATTGCTAATACGAACGAACGGACTTCACGAATCGGGTTCCATGCGCCGACAAATAAACGTCGTGGCCCCCAATTCGGCAAGACACAATAGGAAAGGTTTGGGTGTCAAGCGTGGATGGAGACGATAATTGTGAACCCTCTTAGACAGGGGGTGCAAGCAGACGGCCGATAATTGACTAGAAATTGCGAATGAAACTACTGCGTATGGGTCTATAGGTGTGTAAATATGTACAGTATGAAGGTGCCGCCCGTATATCCCAAGGTAAGGTTATATGTGAACCCTTTCTGAGGACCCCTTGTACCGGTTACTGGCCCTCAATCTTCCACGAGTAAGTCGGAAACGGGAGTGCGCCGGTTGGCATGACGGGTGTGATGATTGGAATCTCGTCGGCCCCCGTGGACGTCGACGGCGGATCCGACGGGTCCGGCTGGTCCACAAACGCAGCCAGGTCGATCGCCCACTCGACGAACCCGCCAAAGTTCAACGCCTGGAAACGCTTCACACGCGACGCTTTGGTTTTGTCGCTCAGGTAGGCGACCCAGGTGTCGCTTCCGTACGTCATCATGTCCGAGTCGCTCGCGGCGTCGTACCACGAGGAGTAGCCGGGCAGGTTGAGCGAAAGCGCCAGCTCCAGCTCCGCCTGGGAGATGTACCCGGCGGTATTGGTACAAACGCTCGGCCGGGCACCGGACTCGGGCCCGGTGTAGTGGCAGTCGGGTCCGGTACAACCTGGGCTAGCCATGCGGAAACTGCGGCCATAGCTGGCGATCCCGACGGTGATTTTATGAGCAGGCACACCAGCCTTGGTGATCATGGCGAGAGCTAAGTTGGTCTCGGTTATGTTGACGTGGCTGCGCAGACAGTTGCCCCCAGGGCACCCATCTTGACTCCAGGGATGGTCGTAGTCCCACTGCCCGTGCAGGTCGTATGTCATAAAGACAATGTAGTCTAGCACTGGTGCCATCTCGGAGATTGGAAACCCTTTAAGATAAAAGAACGAAGCAGGTGCTGCGATGGAAAGGGTTTTGCCGGCTGGCAGAAGGGAGCGCATTGTCTTGAGGAAGGCGAGGTAGTTCGGGCCATCGGAGGCACTGCCGGGCGGAATTCCAGGAATATCGGCACCAGGGTATTCCCAGTCAAAGTCAACACCGTCGAGGTTGTACTGCTGCACCACCGAGGCCACACTCCGGGCAAACTTCAAGCGGTTCGCGTCAGTGACGCCCTTGCGGAATATCGGATAGGAGTCGATGTCGGTCGAGAACGACCAGCCACCAAAGGAGAGGATGCGTTTGAAGTTCGTTTGTTGAGAAAAGATCTCAAACTGCCCCTGATATTTCGAGAGATCAACAGTATAGTCGTTGGCGACGTCTCCAAAGGCAAAATGCACATGTGTGTACCGGCCCGTTGGGATCTGATCCGCTCTCATCGTCAAGCACTGGCGGTCCTGGCTGAACCCTTCGAAATATCCAATCTTCAGGAACTGGGAGGGAGGCCTTTCGTTGTTTGTTATGTCAGTCCCGCAGTTGGAAATGCAACCGTTCGTCCCTGGGGCTGCTGTGCCTGGGGCACCGGTGGAGGACTTGGACGGCGTGCAGAACTCGGGCGTGATGCCGCATTGGCCCCAGATATTACACTAGTTTAAAGAGGTCAGCTTTGTGTGTCGGCTAGCTCGGGAGGATGGTCCGGACACATAGACAAGGGGAAGGAAAAAAGAACGTGGTAGCCTGCACTTACGCATGCGTTCAGGGGGCATGGGTTTAGCAGCGAAATAGTGGCCCAGTCGGCAGGCCGCGCCGACCCGCTGACCTGGGGTCCGCAAACGGTATTGTCGACAATAGAGGGCATGGGGGGATACCCTGGACTGAGGCAAATATTGGCACCAAGCTGAAGAAGATTGCAGCCCGTCCAGCCCCATGTTTGGAGGTTGTATTTCTCAATGTCGGCAACCGTGAGGTAGTGATGGTCTGCAATAACGGCACAGTAGTCGCCTGATTTGACCGTATAGTCAAAACACGTCCCATCGGGGTTCTTTTGAGGCCTGAGATCTGGTAAAGTCCCCTCCGAGCAGCACACTGGCTGTCTTAGCGCCAGAGTCGAACACAGCGTTGGGCTGGGGTTATACTGGTAGAACTGCTGGCTCGTGATGCCGCAACGGGAGACAAGACTGGCGCATGAATCGCCGGCCTGGACTTGGATGTAGGAACATGTTGTTCCCATGCTGAGTGACATGATGAGCTGATGAGGTAGGTCTGAAAGATGGTTTAAATGGCCCGAGAAAGGGCAGACATGCGCCCAAGGCAACAGAGAGTATTCGACTCTTATGCTTCGTCCATTTGATGGGTGCCTTGCCATTTTCCCTTCTCCATGGGCCAGCATTAATGTAATAAAGCCAACCCAACCCTCATGCACAGTCTTTCAAATTTGGTGCGGACGACCTCGGCGTTCATCCAAGGTCACCCCTGTTGCTTCTGTCCGTTTTTGTAATTGGCGAGCGCAATTATTGAAGGCGAGCCTGACGTGTCGCCGCGCTGATGCACGTTGGTCCGGATATGTTGCCTCTTAGGGCGTTTGCCGTTCGAAGACACGGAGGTTGCAATATCAGTCACACAAACAAACCAATCACATTACACCGCCCAGTTGAAGTCTCACAAGGGCCGAAGAAAAAAAGACCGCAGTGACATTGAGCGCCGACTAAATTCGCTTGATCGATGACCGCCGCGACGCATCTACATCAGAGCAGCCGTCGAATGTTAGAACCAGCAAAGAATACCTTGACTACCTACCTATTGTTAGCCATGTCCCAACGGCAGCGGCGAGCAGCACTAAGGTAGGAAGGACTCTCGCATAGCATATCCAGATTCGTTCCCCATCCCCCAATCGTTATATTTCAGCCATTGGGCTTTATATTTCTTCGATAGCAGCCAACTGGAGGCTGCAGATCAACACTACATAGATCACACTTGTAGGCCGGCACAATTCTCGGCCTTCGGCGTACATAGTGGTACGGAAACTTGGAAGTTCCCCGTCGCCCTCTTCAGCTTCCCACGCCGATGCTACCAGGCACTTTGAAGCCTTTCGGAAAGTGTCACCAGCTAGGCCACTTTTCCACCTCGGCGCCCCAGTGTAGAAACACGTGGGGATGGTGTTGCTCTTCCACTTTTGAGTCGAAGGCTCGCCCCGCGGGACCGTATTAGTACAAGAAGGGGTCCTCCCAGAGCCCTGGGTGAATGGAGTTCCCAAGGTACCCATTCCATATCCAGACAATCACAATACACGTATCCCCCTCATCAATCATGACACTCGTCCAAACTTGTACATTTTTCCTTCGCGTTGCGTCCATTGCCCGTGCCTTCACCATCAACATGGGCCAGGGCACGACGGCAATGGACGAGTATAGACACGCTGCCACATTTGTGATCCCAGATCTGGGAGAGGCAGTGGAATGGCATGTGCTTGGACATACCGGGCCGCCCTCCGTCGTTACTCTGGATTCGGCCGCAGTCGAGACTACCATCGGAATGCTAGAGCGGCGTGCGGTTAGGGAATTCGAACGGCCGTCCAACGGAACCCTACCCCCGCAGGCACTCCCGGACGTGTGTTCACGGGTCGCAGGTTGCACCATGTACGCGGCCGACAAGATTAGAACGTCGATGGTAGCACTCGCCAACCTGAGTCAGCGGAAGTGCCAGGCTTTCGGCGCCGGGGCCTACCGTTACTTCTCGGCCAATGACTACGAAAAGACGAAGGACGTTTTGATTCAAACCATTCTTGCATTTTCTATCAACCTGCTGACGGCAAAACTGGATCCCAACGAACCTTCATGTTACATTAACGGCAAGGTGGGGAACGATGACCCCTTACCTGGCGACGAGCATGAGAAGTGCGACACTCGAGATCCCGCAAACATGGCTGCAAGCTATGCATCATCCATCCACCAGTTTTGTCTGGCCATCCAACGTGCCAACAACTTCACGACCCAGACTCACTACACGGACGGCCAGTTCCAAGCAGGAGAGAGGGTCATTGACGGTTCTGCCAACTTGTTCAAGGGCTTTGTGGCGGCTCAGAAGGGCAACTTTGGTCCTGTGTGCTATTCTGTGGGTGTGACCTGGAAGAGGATGACGGAGAAGTTCAACCTGTTTCATCGCCAATCTGGACTTTTGGCTTAGCCCAGGAGATTGTTTTGTGAAGAATCAAGGATTCGGTGAGGCGGAATGGTAATTATCTAGCCTAGGTACCAAGTAAACTATTGACGGGCGTTGCGCAGGGATGCAGATACATGCATGTAGGTACATGGTTCCAGTCAATGCCCAACGACATGCAATAAACCCTTCATCCGGTTGCAGGAAGCCATCGCGCAGGACAACGTCGACCTTTCACTCTTCGCCTAGACCTCGCTCGGCACCAAGTACAGACAGAGGACAAAATTACCACGGCCTACGGCCTCTTCGCCCGGTAGCCTATCTACTTCCTCCGCTGCGACAACATAGCTGCCAGGCACATCCTCAGCCCCGGCACGCCGACAGAGGAAAACGCCATCACGCTCCCGCAGTAGCATTGGCACACCTGCGGTTGATATGTCGTCAAAGTCTGGTGCCTCTCTCGGAGTCGAAAAGGAGTCAAGGACTCGCATTGGCGTCACCATCCCTGAATCCAAGTCATGGTTGACATCACAGAGGAGGGCTGGCGCAGACCTTGAGCGTCCAACCGAGGTGGCCGTAGAAGAGTTTTGGCAGGCCTGGTGTGCCGCATGGAGCTCGCAAAGAGATTCGAACGATGATGAGTTGGCTCGAGTCTTCGAGGAGAGGATCGGCGATCAGTCTTGTTCACGACGGAAGCCAATAGGTACACGGGTACCCGTGGATTTAAAGGTACACGGGTCCCGTGGCGATGACTAAGCCTGCTTCTACGTCTCCTTTTCGGGCATGACGAGTTCCCGAAAGGCGCGAAAGATCCTAATCAATAATGTATTGTCTTTGGCCTATAAATCGACATTGAAGCCGGTAGAAGTCTTACGAGATTCTTGACTACGAGCTTGCCGAGGCCCTATACTTGCCTAGCCTATTATGAATACAAAGCCTGCTGTTCCTCAATATCTCTCTCAATCCTCCTCCAGAGATCACCAACACCTCTTCTCCCTATATCAAATGGTTCGTGTTCCCTCTCTTGAGCTACCAAACCTTCAATCCTATCTTCTTCTGCTCTACTCCAATCCAGGTAGGCCATCATCTCCTCCTTCGTCCAGTCCCTTGAGCCTGTTGAAGTCGTACAGTGCTTTGTCATCTGCTTATAGTCAAGGCACCACTCGTAGCTTGCCTTGCTATATCGTAGAGGCAAACGCATTGCCTTCCGGTATTGCTGGTTGGTTCTGATGCTTCCACGTGGTTGGGCTCTGTGCCAAGTATCCCTTGCCTTGACATATCTCTGATAGATTGCCTGTGGGTCCCAGTAGTTGAGGGAAGCTGGCGATGGACTTGACAAGGCTGGTACTGTGTGATGCGGCGGTGGTGTAGGCGGCGGTGGTGTAGGCGGCGGTGGTGTATCTTCGGTGACAACCTCGATTGATGGCATTGTGGGTGTTGTTGCTTGCGAGGTCGGTTGTAGAGCTGAAGCCCGCTGCAATAGCTCTGCATGCCTCTGGGGACATGCCTTTGAGGTCATTATATGACCTAATGTATGGCATCTGCTGCAGGTGGGTAATGCCTTTGGCTGTGTTACAGCCTCGACTGTCTCAAACCCGCTAGGCTCTCGCCTGGTGCTTGATTGTGGTATAGTCGAATTGGCAGCAATAGGATCGATGCGCTGACGAGGCTCGAGTAGCAACTGAGGAGCGCCATCGCGTTTGAGATGCCAGCGTGAGGAGAAATGCTCAAGTCGAAGGACCAAGTTCTGGTCAAGCAAAACCTCCAATGTATGGACACAGGGTAGTCCCATAGATAGAGAGAAAGAGCCTGAACAGGTTCGCGACAGAGATGGGCCTTTCCGGGTGAGGAGTTTCCGCTGCTCGTCGACCTTCCTTAGGGCCTCGTGTGATACCCAACCACGTACTCCACTGTATAGTGATCCAGAGAGCTCAATTGGAAACCGAATTTGCTGCTTGGCCTGGTTGGACTTCAGCTCCCCAAGTTGGTTGAGTAAGGCATGCTTCATCGCCCTCCAGGCCTCAAAAAGATCCAATGTAGATCGCTTGAGATACCCTTTGAGCAGTGCATGGATACCTTCAACACGTGAGGTTACCACGTTGCCGAAATGAGGGTGTTGGTCAACCCAAGCCTTAACAAGCTTTTCCTTGTACAAATCGAGCCAAGTGTTCTTGATATACTTGACCTCTTCGACATGGTGTGGAAGATACTGCTTCTCAAACTCTTCTAGACGCTTGTAGAATGCCTCCTCATCTGGCGATCTCATGATCGAATGCCAGAACATGTAGAATTCCTTCCAAGGTTCAAATCCTTCGTGTTGGCTGGTGAAGGCTGGCTGGCAGTGACGAAGAACTGCTTTATTCGCATGCCATAAGCACAGCAGTGAAGCGGCAGATGGAAAGCAGGTAGAAACAGCGTTCATACATGCGATACACCTGTCTGTCAAGACAACAGAGGGAAGTCGAGCATTGCAGACCTCGTAAAGCGACCTCAGCCGGTCCAGAGCCCAAAGGTAATCCTCTTCGGTCTCGCCACGAAGGAATGCGAATGCAATGCAGAAGGATCGCTGGCAAGCATCGACGCCGATCATGTCAAGGAGCGGCATGCCGTATTTGTTGGTCTTGTATGTGCAGTCTAGCAAGAGGGTATCCGGATAGGCTTGAAGGTACGCCAGTGAGTCTGGGTGGGCGAATAGAACAGCTGTGACCCGGCCATCTGGAGAAAACTGCATTCGACTCCAGAATCCTTCTCTGTCTAGCTGATTGGCGAGTGCATGGATAGTACTCTGGCCTTCGCAAATGTCTCGTTTTGTCGCTGCAATGCGATTGTAGACGTCCTGCTGGGTTGCCATAGAATTGCCGTTCTGCCGTATGTATGTCCTGATATCCTTGGGGGCTATCCCAGAGTTGACAAGGTTTGCGAGCTGGGTAGAATCATCCTTGGATAGTTGCCGGTGTGTCGGATGAGCAGATGGATGCTGGCTTGGTTCATGATTGTGTATGGAAAACCGCTTGTCGGGGCGATGCCTTAAGGTCCAGGTACTCTTATCCAGAGATTCTTTGGCCAGGACTGAAAACTGGCAGCCTGTTCCTCGGGAAGTTGTCCTCCGTTGGCGTTCTCTCGACACAGAAGGAGGACGACAGGATCGATCACATATGTATGTAATCGTCTGTCTGCCAGTCTTCTCCTTGGTTGATCTCCCAGTAATGAATGCGTAGCCCTTAGTCGCAGCCCAGGAATTGATTGACGCGAACAGGGCATCCCTCGATTCGTAATCGCGTTCCGGAGGGAGACTATCGTCAGAGAACGAAGTAGCTGCTTTAGCCGAAAGAAGACTCATCGTGACTTGAATAAAAATACGTTGCGTTGTTTAAAGGTCTGAGGAGTGTATTGTAACTATCTGATAATGACTCTAGAAGTGCAAACAAACTTGAAGCAAAGGAGAGGAAAAGGAGAAAATAGCTCTGACCAGGTGGGGATAGTAAGTGCAAAGGGGTAGGCGTGATGGAGTCGTGGGTTTGGGGAGGATGGAGTCGTTGTTCAGGGGGTTTTCTATTGAGGGTTAGGGATAGGCGTGGGTTGTCGAGCCTGCGCAGAAGCAGGCTTAGTCATCGCCACGGGACCCGTGTACCTTTAAATCCACGGGTACCCGTGTACCTATTGGCTCCCGTTCACGACAGGGAGCTTACTCATGACCTTGCTTGGCGCTTGACGGGAACACTCAGCGCCATGCGGTAGCATGGCCGAGGGGTAGCCACTGGGGGTGCTTCTGACAAATCTACAGGTTCTCTACGGTCGTCCAAGGGTAAACTTCTCACTCCCTTTCCCCAGTGGTTGTTGGCCTTGCTCCTCTCAGTCGCCACATTAGTCCAATGCACCCGCATAACCCGCGTGGCAAAGTTAATGACAGTCCGGTTTCCGGAAACGTTGTCCTAGACAATGCGGGGTATAAGTACCGGCTCTGTCCACAATTCACGACGATTCGTGCATCGCATATTTACTCTCGCCAATACAACAACACGGGCAAGCACAACATTCACAATGACCACAAAGACTGACATTACTCTCTACACGGCGGCAACTCCGAATGGGATCAAGATCCCAATCCTACTTGCGGAGCTCGGGCTTGAGTACAAGGTATGAGACCACAAGGTCAGATGGCCAGGGCAGATTGTTCAGGTACTCACATGTACAGTTGCACCACATGAAATTGAGGGAGAATGAACAGAAGGAGCCGTGGTACCTTGACAACATCAACCCGAATGGCCGGATTCCGGCAATTACGGATTCGTACGATGGAAAGCAGATCCGTGTCTTTGAGAGCGGCGCCGTCATGGAGTACCTCGTTGACCGCTATGATAAAGACCACAAAGTCTCATATCCGAGGAATTCGTCTGAACACTGGGAGACAATAAGCTGGGTTCGTGGACCTCCGTAGGCGTCACTCACTTACTAACACTTCTGCTTAGCTCATGTGGCAGGTGGGCGGCTTGGGGCCCATGCAAGGACAGCTGGAGCATTTCCGAAGTCAGTCTGCGACAGATCGGTGCTTTTTCGATTGCTAACTGTGCTTCTAGGATACGCAGCGGAGAAGATTGAGTACCCCATCAACCGCTACGATGCTGAGACCCGCCGCCTCTACCGCACAATGGACACGCACCTCGCCAAGTCTCCTCATGGATATCTGGTTGGTGACCGACTCACCATCGCCGACATTGCCTGCTGGGGTTGGGTATCTGCCCATAGTAGGTGTTTTCTCCTCCCCTCCAAGATCCCAAAAAGCTGATTGTGGTCGGCTCAAGACTCTGATGGCGTCGGCCTCGAGGAGTTCCCCCACCTGGAAAAGTGGCTGTTCAAGCTCTTGAAACGCCCTGGCTTTGAGAAAGGGCGCCATATACCGCAGCATCACACAGCCTTTGACTAGGGATAAAGGACGGATGTAGTCAATGAATGAACGGGTCTGTTTGGTCGGACGGAGTCTGGTGTCTTGCTGGAGGACATTTGTGGCGCGGGCCCCCAAAAGCGTATCGACGGAGACCTTCTAATACAATGAAAGAAGAAACAACGGTGCAGGGGTATTTCAAATTGGAAATGTGGGCGAGAATCCGTAAGGGGGAAGCCCATATTGACTCCCATGAAAAAAGAATGTGATGGTCTGCCGCAATAAAACGCCTCAAGTTCTTCTCAGCACAAGTCTATCTCAGTAAGACCGATAGCCTCCTTTACTTCATCAGTCGCTCCGTTTCCGGGTTTCACACACCCGGCCACAGCGCAGCCCACCACGGTCAACCAGCACCACGCCCAACGACGGAGGCGGTGATCTCTATCCGCCGGGTTGCCCAATGCGCTATGCTCAAACAGATCCCACTCGTATGAAAGACGCATGATTCTGCATGCCCCCTCTTGGGCCGCCGCAAAAGGGGACCATGTTGAGACCTCTCACCCCCCCTTGCTCCCCTAACCTTAAACCGCCCCTGGCAAGAAGCTGTGGTGTGACATGTCCAAGCGAGCCACACGGAGCCAGACCCTCATGTTTGAGTCTTCGCCGTGGATCTGTCGGATCTCAGTGCAGCCCTATCCAAATTCGGGTAACGAACGAGGTTGATTACAGCGTCAATCACAAAAGAAACTGGGCAAGATGAAGTCAGGGGTTGATGAGAAGCAGCCCTTCATATGAGTGACCGGAGGCTCAAGTGCGAAGTTGGCGCATAAACCATGACAAGGTGGGCTACCTATGTAGCGCAAAGGCATTGAGCAAACAATCACGTATGATCTCCTCCAAGACCGATTTCTCATGGGGTTTACCGTGGTTTAACAACTCTTGCGAGACCTGCTAGTATACGGATGGAAGGGGGTTGCCAGGTTAAATCATTAGATGAGGTGCAATCCTTAGAGCGCGGAGGATACCACGACGAATTCCGTCAAACAACACCCCGAGCACAGGTAGGTTAGCAGATGGACTTTACGTGGTAAAGAGATACAGTACTTCACAGTTTAGCAGGCTGTCGAGGTTCAAGTGGCTGGGGCATCAACCGCTTGGTCGGGGGAGATGGGTGGTGTTAAAGTGTTAAAGTGGTGGTAGTAGGGTATATGAGCATACCGTTCCGACTGGTCTCCTAACAGGAGCCAGTTTTCGTTTTGAGATCTGCGATGGAAAGGCATACATAATTAGGGCAAGGAAGTAATGGCATAGCGGAATGGCGGTATGGTTGTCAGGGCTAAGATTTGACCGATGGCTGCTTTTCACCAGTCGAGTTTGCAAATTCTCTGACATGATCATAAAGGGAAGGGCTCCCAAGCACCCACGAAATACTATCAAGCACCCAGCTATACCTAATCGGGATAATCGTTTTTCTTTTACCAGTGACGGGCCGTCAGCTCGCGTAACGTATGTAATTCACGTAAAACAGGGCTAACAGCGCCAAAAGTTCCGAGATTCCCCCAATGGCACAGCAAAATCATCATGTCAATGGACGTTGTTCCAACAATATTGTTTACCTGAGAAGGATACTCTTGAGGGACCTCAATCCTCTATAGTACTGTCTTCTTCCCCGCCTTCGTCGTCTTCCTCAAGAGCTGCAGCATCCTCACGAGCCAGCCGAGCATCAGCCTCTCCGTCAGCAAGCAACGCATCATGTGTATCCTCGACCTCGGGATCAACAGAATCGAGGGCATCAATGATGCGCTGATACGCTCGCGGCGGTGCCGTTCCAGGCTCGTATAGATCTTCTTCAACTTCCTGCAGCCGCAGTAACCCCAGCTTTGTAGTTGTAACTGCAGGAGTTGATGTGGCTGCCTCCGTCTCTGATGTAACTGCTACCACAATGCAGTCAGCTTCCTGAGTTTGCCGCTGAGCTTGTAGCTGCGGCTGTTGTTTGCGAGGGCGGCCGCGTGGCTTGCCCGCCGATGCTCCCTTCATTATGGGAGGAGCAGTTGACGGGGGAACAGCCGTAGCTGGTTCATTCTCGAGCTCATATTCGAACGCCGAAGGCAGCCGCTTGGTACCAGTGATTCCCTCACCCTTCTTCTTCGAAGCAGGGACCGAGGCGATGGCCCCAGCAGGGCGGCCTTCACCCTTGACCTTGACGGGCTCAACGGGAATATTTGGCACGACGTTGACTATCTGCTGCTCCTCTCCGTCGGTCACAGGCCGGTAATTCCACCAATGCTTGTGGATTTGCTTCAGCTCAACGGGGCCATCACCGGTAAGATGCTTATAGAGAGTGTGGCGGCAGGGAAGCCCATGGGTAGCCGGCAGCGGCCATGTGCAAATATCGCCCTCCCCACCCGGCGCGTCTTTCGCGGGTAGCTTTGCCACTTCAGTAGCAAGCAAATGCAACGCGTAAGTTGAAATCTGGCCCCGGATGTAGCTGTAGATGACGCCATGACAGCGAGTAGGGACCTTGTTCGTGTTCCAGGAAGTGTTGTGGTCAAGGGCGCTGCGTTGGTTCTTCTAGAACAGCATGAGGCGCTCGAAGACGCTCTTGAGGTCACCCCTGGATGTGACCAGGTATTTCTTGATGGAAGAATGGGATGATTCAACTACTGAAGTAGTAACGTGGCCCATGTGAGGCACCTGGTTGGTCCAGCAGCTCACTAGTTTCTCCTTCTCGATGTCAGCGAAGATTAGCAAGCGCCCAAAAAGATCCTTACCTTCCAAGGTGTTAGCCACACATTCACGGCATATTTGACCGCTTCCTCTGGATGCTTCCCGGCCAATCTGAAGCTGGCAAGCGATTGCTCGTACGCTTTGGGAGTACTGGCGGACAGGAGAGCGTTCCATTCCTTCAGGAATTCCTTGAACTTAGGGTGACGGTGGTATTCGCTGCCCTGCTTGATTGCTGCTGGAAAGAATCGTCGGGTCTTGGCAAGCACGTTCATATTAACGTGCCAGCGGCAGAGGAGGTGTGGAATCGGGCGCCACGCATCGCTAGCTTCGAGGGCATTGAGCAGGGCTAGTTCACGATCTGTAACAATCAGACCAGGCAGGCGAATGTTGTGCTTCGTCAGGATCCTCAGCTGGGCATCCAGAGCGCCTTCGTAATGATCCTGCTTCTCCCCGCTCATGAACGTGATCGACCAGTTAAAAGTCTTGTTTTCCTGTGTAAGGCCGCAGGCGTTAAACATTGGCATCCCGTGGCAATCAATTTTGTAGGTGGAATCCAGTAAAAGGAGGTCGGGATTCTGTTTGAAGAGCTCCAGGCCGCTCTTGGGAGCGATGGTAAGAGAGGTAATGCGATTTTGGTTGTCCCGGGCGTCGATGTACTCGTACTGGCTCTCAGCAGGTACAAGGAAATCCTCGTACAAGGTTTGGAGTGGCGAACGGCCCCGGAGCTCCTGGCGGCGATGTTTTTGAAGAAGATTCCTTATGTCCTTGCCCATGACTCCAACGCGGGCAGCATCTATCGCAGCAAGGATCTGAGAAGGTCTACTGCCAGCGTTGGCCATCTGGATGACCTCTTCCTGATGGACAGCCAAAACTCGGGTGCGGTTCAAAGCAAACGAAGTCGCTTCATTCCAGCCGTGATTGTGACTTGAGAACTCCCCTTCAGGCACCTCTAACAGCCACTTGCCGTCAGGTAGCGGCTTGGCTGTCAGTCGGAACTTGCAGCCGGTCATCTGGGTGCTAGACTTCCTCCGCTTGCTCTCGTGAATTTCGGAGGAGCGTTGATCCTTGTACTTGCGAGCCTTGGTACATCTGAACTTGTATTTGAGTCCGTTTTTCCCATTCTTGACGATGCTATAGCCGTGTGCCTGTCCGTGAGTGCAGGTATCTTGAAACAGGTCGTCTAGGCTCTCGTAGATCTTGACGGGTGGCGGCGGGCCGCACGGTCGAGGGATCGGTTCCGTGGAATGCTCTGTCATGGCAAAGGTACCTAGAAGTGCATCGAGAGGGTCAGTTTGAGCCCCTAAGCATAAAAGAAATGGCAGCGTACCGGCGTGAGGGCATTACATGAAGAGATCGGGTTGTCGATGTGACTGGGTCGTCGGCAATTTTGCTGCTGCTTCGGCGCTGTTGATCTCGAAGCGACTTTGCGGAAGTCACGCAACGGTATGGTAAGCTGGCCAGGTGACAGCGGCCCGAAATTTTGGTATTGGTGATTCACTCGGACGTATGGAAAAAACGATTATCCCGATTAGGTATAGCTGGGTGCTTGATAGTATTTCGTGGGTGCTTGGGAGCCCTTCCCATCATAAATCGCTGTCGTCTCGGAAACAGGGTTATTAAGCACCATTGGACATGCGGCTCAAGCAGCAAGGATAAGAGTCTTGTCCGATCCTACGGCCTTAAGGAAATGGGTGGTTGCTCCAACAACCTCAAAACTTGTTATTTTGGCTCCAACTATCTGTTCTCTACCACTCTATGTTTCTCCTCCCCGTTTTGACTCCGCTACACAACTCCATCGATGAAGCCAGACTAAGTCATTTAAAGGCTCCCGAATATAACAGTGCCGAGTTGGTCAACGTGAACGTCACCAGCCGCTTCGAGCCAGTGCCAGTTATCGCCCCAGCCATATCCGAGCCTGCAGTACGCCCGAACTGGCGACCAAGAGGGGCAATATCCCAGAGGTCCTGCCATGTTGTTCCCCGGACCGAGTCCCGCCCAGGCTACCAGGGGTCAACACAACCGCAGACATGATGAGGCCGAAAGGAGCGAAAGGACTTACAGGATGGAGGCGTGATAGGAATAATCTGGACGGGCCCAACTGTAATGCCGGGGGTTATCTCGACCCATACGCCGAGGGCCGTCTCGACCCATGCGCCCATTCCTTGCATAAGGCCATCGGCAGTGATCTCTTCGAATCCACCAGCTGGTCATGCCCCGGGCGTTTATTAGCTTCATCGGCCCACAGCAAGCCACTAAGGGTTTAACAGCGGCAGGAGTAAAGAACTCACACATGTTTAACGAGTGATAGCGATGAGAGAGAAGTGGGTTCGTGTAGGCTGTGGATGACAGATGATGTTGAAGAGAAATGGAATGATGGTGGGAGGCATGAAAATAATGGATATCGCTGGGCGCACCGAGCCCTCTTTATGGATAAGCAACCCACCGGCACCGACTGTTGGAGGGGGGCAAGTTGAACCTGACACCGCTCTCTGAGTCCTGCGGAGCGTGGCCAGGGCGGTGATAAAAAGCAACTAGCACGCAGAGTCCCGCATGATGCTTCTCTATTCTGTGGAACAAGGAACTGGGGTTGCAGGGCATCGGAGCACCTCGCGTTGCTTACAAGGGGGAAACTGCCGGTCGACCGATCAGGGGCGTGTCCGTATGAGCCTCCTCGGGAAACCTGCCGAGCGAGGGCGAAGATGATTCGCTAATGGGCGACAAGGTCCGTCTAGGTAGCGGGCTCAATCTTCCAAAACCTAAAGTTTCCATAAATTTCCGTAACAGGTCTCGCGTTTACGTTGGGTGGGGAGTGGGCGAAGAGCTGCAAGCCACGGTGTGTTGTCCAAAAGCACCGGGGCGGCCGGGAGAGACGACGGCTTCCATCCCAACCAGCCAGCCAGGTTGGACAACTTCGAACCGGACGAGAGTCACCGGTGGGTGGGGGCCCTGGGGGTGGTTGAGAATCGGGGCCGGCGATGACGGGCTAAGGAAGGGGGATCATGCATGAGGATGGTGGGCGAGGAGGGTGGGCGAGGTTGGCTCTGAGACATGCGGCTCCCGCGTTAGGGCTACTTCAAGGATACTTCAACTTAGCTGGCGAGGTCGGGTCGCGAGGTCGGGTGCACCAGTAAGGCACCGTGATCGTTCCAGAAGGCTCGCGCTAAAATGGTCCCCGAGTCTCGGCAGCAGTTTTTTCAGGCGGTGATCCGATCCCCGCTCTGCCGATTGACGAGACCCGCTGCTTGAACAGGGATTTGGGCAGTCGTCTGCTTACCTGAACGGGCAGGGCCGTCCTTTCGCCGGGCGTGTAACAGTACATCGGTATCGGTGGACGACACCAAACCGGGGTTAAGCGAGCTCGTTGAGCGGCTGGCTGCCTGGGTCACTCGCGCCTGCAAGCAGTGTAACACAGCAAACCCACTTCCGTTGTGCCCTGGTATACCTGCCTGCCGTGCTCCAGCCCATCCGAGCTCCCGAGATACTTACAGGCACGTAGGTACCTAGCTACCTTGGAGAGCGTCCTGACGTGTGACACGAGAATATTACTGACATGAATAAACCTTGAGCTTTCAGAGACTTGCCGCAGTTTAGCTGACTGGTAGTGTGGCAAGTCCTCGCAGACCAGTAGCTGGGTGGTAACTGCCAGATTTACAGTATGTACCCAGGTACCTCACCGAAGGGTCTGGGGAGTTTTGGGGTGTCAAGCTGCAGGGTCACATTTTGTGATCCCCATCGCTGCCCCACAAGCAAACCTCAACACATGTGCCCAATGAGTCGGCGATGACCCCCAGACTGATGAATCGAGACGCCAAAAGTTGGTCAACTTTCGATGCCCGTTAATGCTTAGAACTTGCAAGAGGAAAAGTCTGTAACCATTAGATATTCCACAACTTAGAGGCTCTGACTAGCAGCTTATTTCAGGACTTCGGCCATGATTCAAGTATTCGAGGTTTGGAGTGGGGGTTTGCTCACATGCATGCATGTCTGCTTCAGTGTTAGCACGCTTGGCTCCCAGGCCCACACACATTGTGCATTGCCTTGCAGGAGTAGTGGGAATTTCCTAATTTACCAACTTGCATTTTGTCCCGCACTTTGTTCCGCTTGTACTTTCGCCCGCTGGCACTTTCCGTGATCCCGGGTTGCTGTGTAAAATGTACGTGCACTTTACACGGGCACCCCAACGGTTCCCACCCCAACTCCCGAGTACATATACTTCATGTGTGTTCCTCTGGCCTCATTAGTAGGTACCAATGATACCATACCCGTATCCTGGTTGAGCGTCCTTAAGCGCAACTGAGCCAGGACCACGAGAAAACGGCCAAAGCCATCTACCTGGGCGAGCTCGATGTTAAGTAAACTGTAAGTGATGCGCTGAGATCCGAGCTATTCGCATCTACTGGTATTACGCCCCCCAGTCCAACGGAAACCCCACCAAGGGTAACCGAGAGTTGAAGACTGCCAACGACAGATGATAATGGCACTACAACTAGGTAACTTGAACAATCATGTTGGGATTAGCGCTGTATCGCAGTAACGGCCGAGCACTCTCTCCCTCGCATCCGGCGAGCCATCATAAGGGTCCCTGTGGAAGGTTGATGTTCCGCTGCCAACCGGATCAGCAACTTCACTGCTTCTTTTTGGTTTCTTAAAGAGGCGAAAAAGGGGGCTCGCTCCGACGTTGGATTTGACCTTGGCGCCGGCATCAATCAGATGGGCCATCAATGTCTCATTACCAAGGCGGCTGCCACACCTAGGGGAGTGAGTTTCGTCACTTGGGTTGCGGCTTGCAACGGATTGACGCCGAGCTTGTACTCTATCAGATCAGCTAGTCGACAGCTTCATCTCGTCCCCTTCAGTATGGTACTCGATAATGCCGTGTAGCCCCCTGAATTTACGGCCGCAGCAGGATCTGCCCCTGCCTTGACCAGCATTTCAACCATGGAGCAACTGCCCCTCTCACGGGCCACCACGAGTATAGCCGGCAAATTGTTTCCATGCGGGTCAGTAGACCTTTGTAGGCGCTGAAGAAATCTCACCACTTTCCGACCCGGGCTTTGTGGAAAACGCTGCGGCTGAAGAGCAAGCGTGCCTAACGCTGTCAAGTCGAAGTAGGTCGCCAACCCCAGCAGAGATTCATTTCCGATCCGGCCGGAATTGGAAATGACAGAAGAGTTGTAAGCTTTGACCCCACCTGCGTCTGGTCAGGGATTCCAGTTGGAATATCGGCCGGTTCAAGTTGAAGAGGTTCTCAGGGGGGCTGAACACTCGAGCGGCGTGATCGAAGCCGTACGCTGTAGCGTACTCCAAAAGCGGAAACCGGACAAGACTCGCATCCCACGATTTATGAGTGTATTCAGTCGTGGCGAACGCTCTCTCTAGCGTCTCCAAACATTGCTGGGCCATGCCAAGGTGGTTTTCACCCACCAACCGTGACATCCTAGGCGTAGTCGATCGGCTTGTCGCTTCTGTTAGGGATTGCCTGACCGAGAGATGCGCGAACGCAATGCCTATATCACTGACGACGAGTAGGGAGCCGCAGCTTGCAATGGCATCCAGAACGGCTTGCTCGGCTGATATGTGCTGGGTAGAGCTGTAACCCATGAGGTGGCCCAATTCCCGGACAGAAAGGGCCCTGGCAGCCGTTGTTATCCAGCGCAAGACTTGGATGGCGGTATCCGACGACACAATATCCTGCCAAATCCGAGCGTATAGACCCTCGAGCTTGACGGGGAGCTTGGAGAGCGTCTTCATGATGTGGGTTGGGGTGATGGCCTGTGTTGGCGATGCCGATTCACGCATTGCTTGCACGGCAAAGTCAGCCCATAAAAAGGCACACTCTGACTTCTCCAGTAGCGTTTTCTCGACATGCCGAAGAAACTCGGGTTCAAACTCGCTGAGCATTGCAAGCTGGTTCATTTCCTGACGGATAGACTTCTCGACTTCGCTCTTTTGGCTGCCCTCATCCATTCTGATCTGTGGCATCCAGGACAAATATGGGGAATTGCGGCTCACAATCAAGAAGCCGGTGTTGAGTTCGTCCGAGTTCCGGATACAATCCGCCAGGAACCGTACGGATTCAGCGTCACACTCGTCCAAGCCGTCCAAGAGGAGCAACCGCCTGACGCTTGATTGGACCTGAGATAGCAAGTCCGCAAACAATACCCAGAGGCCGGCCGCAGTGGAAACAGTAACCTGAAGAGAGCGAGACTCCTTGTTTCCCAGAAGTTTGCCCAGTTTTGATGCTGAGACGTCAATGTCCTGCGTGGCGAAGAGCTGCCAGATCAAGCTTCGAAGTACACCCGTTGCGTTATTGCGGTCTTTGTTGTCGTGTCGGGAGATGAAGTATAGGAAGATGTTCTGGGATTTGGCGCAGAATGCTTCGAGTTTGTGGGTCAGGTAGATGGAGAGCATGGTCTTTCCGCTGCCGGGGCCGCCCAAAATCGACAAAAGACGGCCCTGGCCGCTTTCGTCGTCGGTAAGCCATGCCTTGTAGCGCTCATGTTCCTCGATCCATTCACAGGTCCCGTTTGCCCTACTACCCTTGGAAAAGGCGAGTTCGTCGCGAGCCAAGGCAGGATCAAAGTCACAGAATCTATCTGGGATGTCGTCTCGAGTAGGAGCTTTATTAGTCTCTAAGAATCCGTTGACTATATCGAGATTATGTGAGCTCATGGTCGCTGATACAAGAGTGGGGATATATAACATGGGTAGGGCATAGCGGAGTATGAATAATAATATATAACATGGGAATCCAGCGCCTTCCCCACAGTATGCCGACTGGATGTTGAGGGCAATACATGTAGAGCCACCCGTCGCTATGGTGTTGCTAATCCCCGCATGCCCACGCAGCAGGTCAGTATTCTGCCCCTCTTGGGCACCTGGAGTGCGGCCGAGTGACAGCATGGTACCCTCTCATGAAAAAACAAGCGTGGGTATCCTACTCAAGTTTGAAGATCTGCAGGAGTAGAAATGGATGGGTCCTTCTGGCTGGATTCTTGGGCTTGAGACGAGCGGTTGGTCCCACAGGACTGCACAGTGCACACTTTCCGAACGAGAGAAACATGCGACGTACACTGTAAACGCGCGGCAAGACGTCGGCGCTTGCTCACGGAATTTATTGACCAGTTAAGGTAGGCATCTGCCTCTGTTCGTCAAGGGTACGAATACATGTATCTATACAAAGCACGGCGACGTGGACCCTGTGATGGCCCTGTAACGGACCAACCACGGCATCAAGGTAAATGAAAGCTGGTGGGAATTTGCAGTGATACGTGAAACATTGCAGCCGCCAAAGCCAAGGATAAGGGTAGCATAATGTAACCCTGCGGCTAGGTTATGGGTCTCACATCTCCACCGCTAAGCGCGCGTTAAAGGCCCAAAGTCAACACCCCTTTCACATGGACACTTATAACTTTCATCTCAACCTCACGCGACAGTTACGAAAGTACGTCGTGCCTCGGTCAGGTCAATCACCTCACTCTCTGAACTTCAAATCTTTAAACAGCCCGTCGCCTCAACGGTTTGCTCTACTTCAAATTGTTTCTTTCACGCATCACTTTACCTGTCGAAGTCTTTCTCATAACTCAATCCCACGGACATCTTTCCATAAATTTTCAAGAGTTCAACTGCAATTAAAGCCAAGATGGATGGTGTAACGGCCGTTCTTGGGCTTCTACCGCCAGCCATAGAGGGCGCAAGCAAACTCTGGAGACTAGTGAACGAGATTAGAGATGCTCCAGACGAGATCAGATTCATCAAAGCGGACCTACACGCGGCGATTGCTGTGCTTGACCAAATGGGCAAATTCTGTCGAGGGGATGACGGCCGCCAGCTCCGCAAGGACGATGTTGGCATCCTTTCTGACACCATAGCTGCTTGCCGCGCGTCATGCACCGAGTTTCAGAAGTTACTTGACCACTGGCTAAGGCATTCAAAGGACGGGAGGGTTTTTTGGGCTGATCGCTTGCGGCTTGTGGTACTGGAGAAGGGTAGGATTGAGGCTTTCCAGGGGCGATTGGCCAGATACCGAACGACCCTCACGACCATTCTCGAGACTGCCAGTGTGCGAGTACCTACCTAGCTTGGCGATCCTATCTACATAAGCAAGTGGCCGTTGCTGACCCTATTGGACAGACTGAAAAAGTGGCAGCAAGATTCCATTCCCGAGACTACGAGGAATGGGATGCTGGAGTCGTACATGCAGCAACTCGTGGACAAGATTACGCAAGCCATTGCCGCCGCACGGGATATCGACATTAAGAGTCGTCGGGTATCCGAGACGGCCATTCCTAAGGGCACTCCCGGTGAACGACAATCCTTCGAGAAGCTCAAGAAGGACACTCAGAGAGAGCTCAGTGCCCTCCAGGGAGACAACCGGAGGCTCCAACGGGCTTGCGAGGAGGCGCTGAAAAGGGTCGAGTCAGCGCGAGCCGCGCAGAAGATCAAAGATTTGAACGCGTCAGAAGACAGTGCAGCGCTGGCGGGTTACATCAACACCGGCAACAATTTTCGAGTTGACCAAAACATCTCAAACGCCATGGCCAACAATAAGAGCTTGGCAGTCGCAGGTATTGCGAACAACTTTGACATCAACGCATTTTTTGGGAGAAGATGAGGGGAGGCTCGATGACCGAGGAGCAGCAACTATCTCATGGACTCATACACGCCCCACATTTGTTTCCTTCGTGGTCGGATGGAATCAGGGTCTCGGGTCTCCCAATTCGCTGCTGTATGTTTCCATCGAGTTAAGAGTTACAGGGGAAGAAGCCGGTGGACTGAATGCCCACCTATAGGTAGGCAGCGTCATGGGGCGTTTTGTACATGTATTTGGTCATTCAACTCATACTCCGATTTTGACGCGAGCTTCCCCCCTTGTTTTGACTGGTGGTATTAGTGATGCATATGTGTTTCTAGTGATAAGTTTTGTCAAGAGCCTCCTTGCTCATATACAGACAACCTCGCATAATCATGAGCTGCGACCACCACCTTCTGGTCGACCTACATTGGCTTCCTCCGGATGACCTGTCAAGCTAGAAGAACCACTTAGAGACTAGCTAGCTGTGCACTCCACACACCTGGTTCAAAATGGCGGAAGCTGTTGAGAATCCTCCAACGGGTGTCAGACAATGGTCATGCCGGGGCAACAAAAACCTTTGGACTACCATACCACACACAGATATATTAAACACCAACAGGTTTCTGACGTTTCACAAGAGCAAGAAAAGGGGACTCCGAAAGAGGTAGGTACATTGTTGAGACATCCAAACATTGCAACACCCGAACATACAAACAAGGGAAAACGAGGTAGTTAATTGTATAGTGAGTAAAATCTCGCCGAAGTTTCTCGCGCCGAGGACATGCGCAAGGAATGATCTGGGGCCACAAAGTACATGAAGAACCCTGTACCCCTATATTTACAGTGACTGTTCTATACCAGGATCTGAACTACACCCTTAACCGCAGCGGCCACCAGCACCTCCCCTCCGTAGACACCACCACACCCACCCCCACTACCGACCCTAAGTCTAAGCACAAAGCCTCCTCACCCGCCTCCCCCTCGCCTCAAGCAGCTCACGCACCTCATACCGCTCCGCCGTAACCTCCGCAAGCTTTGCCTTGAGCGGCTTCTCCGCCTCCGTCACCCGCGCGGAAATCTCCCGCTCAAACAAGCCGTCGGACAACTCTGACAGCTCAGACTCGGTCTCGCTGGCTTCGGCGGCGTCGTCCTCCTCAATCGATTCGAGGATATCCGGGTTGGCGGCTGGTGTAGGCGATTTGGCGCTGTTTGGGGTCTGGGGGACCTCCTCCGTCTTGACGGGGGCGGTGGTGTTGTTGGTGGTGTCTGCAATTGGTGGGGGGTTGCTGAGGAGGGCGATGCGTGCGGAGCGGCGGGGGCTGCTGGTGGGCGTCTTGGCGGCCTTGGTCTTGGTGACGGACCTCTTTGGACGCTGGGCCAGCGGCTTTGAGGGTGCCGGGGGGGTTACTTCGGCAAAGGGCGGGTCGATGCTGATGGGCGGAGTGCTGGGCTCGCGGGTGCGGCTTCTGGTGTTGTGCCCTGGTGCCATGGTGTTGGAGGGTTGCTTGTAGCTGTACGGGTGTCAGTGGAAGTTTGTTTACAGGAGCCTTCTGGGAGAGCGGTGTCTGGTAGTCCTGGTTTCAAGGAGTCGACGGGATGGGATATGTGTCTGGGCTTCAAATAGGAATATCAAGGGACGCATAAAATTTGAGTTGGTACGACGTTTTTGTTCACTCACAAAAGAATACGTTGATTGAGGCGAGCACATATCAGTTTTTCGTCGATTCGTGCTTTCGCGACAATAGTTTGGGGAGACAAAGGTGTAGTAAGTTAAAGGAACTGGGATTCAAGACGGGGCTGCTTTTGGTGATTCTAGACTCGGACAGAGGGTGCGAGTCATTGTACTTGCAGCATGGAAACACACGGGACTGGCGCAGCGATTGGGATGTTACATATTGTTTACATTTGGCCTCAGTTACGTCTTCAGCCACAAAAGCTCTTGATCAGCGGCTCTACCTCGCCATCATTTGGATCCCCTGCCGAGATCTGCAACGCATCTTTAACGTCGGCCAAGCTCATCCTCGCCGTCCTTCCCCGCGAGTGAGTCAGGAGTGACGCTACCCGGAGCACGTTCTTGATGCGCCGCCCATCCAAAGGCAGGGTGCCGAGTGCCTTGAACTCGTCCGGCGTGATCGCATGGTTGGCCTGTCCTGCAATCATTGCCCAGATGATGGCGCGGCCGTCGGCCTCGGGGCGGTTGAACTCGATCCGAATGTGTATTCTCGAGTAGAATGCCTCGTCAAAGTCGGCTAGACGGTTCGTGGTCAAGAAAAGGATACCTGATTGATATTCGAGCAATCGCAATAGAACTGCGCGAGGTACGTTAGCTGACGGCGATCTGGTTCAGGGGGTGGGGGGACTGACTTGAGACGAGGGCATTCCTTTCAAGACTGTCTTCGCTTCGTCGGGCCATGAACGTATCCGCTTCGTCAAACAGCAGAATAGCCGCCCATCGTTGAATACGCTGGAAGATGAGGCGCAGACCCTTTTCAATGTTGTCGATCTGGAGTCCCAGCTCGCCTCCGGTTGTGTAGTACAACGGACATTTCAAGCTTTCCGCCACGGTTTCTTCCAATGATACCACATCAGCCGCGGCCCAATCTAAGGGATCCTTAACAAGCACAGTGGAAGAGACATACCGGCAGTCATCGTCTTGCCGCTTCCAGGCGGTCCGTGAAGAAGGAACACAAGGCCCCTGCCCTTCCCTGATACAAAATCGTCGAATGCCGAACCAGCATGCCGATGCTCGCCCACCAGTTTTCGAATTGAATCCTTTTGCTTCTGGTCTATTTGTAGGGCATCATATGCGTTTGGGTTCCACTGAATCTCGGAGATGTCATCGACCAGGCAGAAGCCCCATGCCCGGTTGCTCATGGAGAATCCCGGGATGATAGGCGGCATCGTGATGAGCTGTAAGTCGGTGATAGACTTATCCGTTGGTCCGGTCTGTGGTGGGGAAGCCAACGATGAAGCCGGCTTTTTGGCGTCGATCTTGAGGGATTCCTCAATTGCTTTCGAGAGCTTCAGGCCTGCATGGCGGTCTTCGCCGCCATTGATCTTGGGTGGCCCGGGGAGCGCATTCGATGACCTCTCTGACCCAGCCGATCCCCGGAGAATGGCAGAAGGGCCTGACCTATCCTTTCGCACATGGTCACGATAAGCCGGATTTTCCTCGATGAACCCAGGGGGGTCGACTACGATTCGGCCCTTGCACTGCGGCTCTGATTGTCAGCACGTTCTCCCCACGCTCGGAGCACAAGATGTGGGACTCCTTACTTGTGAACTTGGGGTGGTGTGGAAGGTTCCAAGTGTCTGCGTACTCCCGTCTGTTAGGTTGGAAACCCCTCTTGCCCCGTTTGAAACCTCCCAGAACGGCCCGTCATAGTGGCAGTGAGAGCCCAAGACGATATGGTTCCCCTGGGCTTTGTTGGTACTAGAATCCTCGCACAGTCTTCTGTACTCTGCCCCTCGGATCTTCAGTGCCGACAGAAGAGCCTTTGCTTCAGGGTGGTGCAAGAGTGGGTAGACAGGAAGATCAGTGATCCGTTTGAGCTCGGTGAAATCGTTAACCTTGAGCTTAGCGAACACGGTTCCAAAAGACGAATTGTCGAAAGCCGTGTAGCCCACCGTGATCTCACAGTAGGGCTCCTTGTTATTGTCGAGCAGGACTTGACACGACTGCACTACAGCCGCCCAGTACACCTCGACTGGGGACAAACGCCGATGCGGGAGGACAACCAGCGATCCCGGGATGAATATCAAGCGGAGGAGCTCAAATGTGATCAGCCCGTTCGGTTCATAGGCTTGCAGGTCTTCGAGGGTACGCGTCATGTAGTCAGTCTGGAAGGACTGCAGCAGCTTCAGCTCTCCACGCAGTTTATCGTCAACGATATCGGAGCCGAGGTTCAACACCGCCTGAATGCGGCTTTGGCAGTGGTACAGCTCGACATAGGGCTCGGGGATGATGATGGGGTTCTTGTGCAAGTTGATATTGACGTGATCCGCCGCCAGGGCCGCGAAGGCGGCGCGCAGCGTGGGTGACTGGATCTCCAACTGCGTCGTCTTAGCCACACCACCAGTGTTCTCGCCGTGCGGTACGATGCGCCGCAACACGAGGGCAACGTCACCGAACCGGCCTTCCTTGCGTCGCTGCTCTTGGGGATTCTCCCCAGTCCGGTACACCTCGGCAATGCTCCCCCACGAATATGTCTCCTGCGTCACATCTTCGAAATGGGTCCGATAGCTGCTGGGCTCGTCGTCAACCGTGGCCTTCAGCTTGGCGGGGTACGCAGCTAGTAAATCTTCAAATTCGCTCTCGTCGTTCTCCAAGCTGCTCATGATGTATACGAAGGGCCGGTGTCGGTAGGGGCTGGGACTAGGAAGGTCGAAGATGCGAGGGAGATAAGCTTACCGGGGGGCCAGGCCCGGGGATTTAAAGGTAAAAGATTAGTGATATGTATTGACCCATACATTGAGACAAGGCTCTGGGTGTCAGCGTCTGCCTGGCAATAGTTAAAGCGGGGTTGAGGTCCAGCTCTTCCCGATTTGAATACGCCACGATGCATCATGCAGCAATGTTACAGTTTCCCGAGCCTTGCCCTGCTTTTTGGCGGCCTCCATGTCAGCAACCATGCGGCCTTCGTTCTGGCAATCGGGAGGCAACCGAATATCGTCGAGCCGCCCAACATGAACTGGACATTATTCGACAAGAAGCCGATTCACTGGAAGTTTGCAATTTGAGCCCCTGAGATTCCAGTGCCTCGCACTCTCACTCACCCGACGCCCGGCGTCAAGTTCCACACAACAACAATCACCACGCCCACCATGTCGCACCCAATCCGACGCAAGTCAATGCTCCATGTGGATCCGGAGGGATCAAAGGCGAAGCACCTCGACCCCCCCGCTATGGGCCATGAGCGCTTCATCGAGTACGAGCCCCCTCACCTTGACGCCGATGCTATATGCGCCACACTCAACTGCCATAAGTCGTATGAGCTCCAGGCCGGTTATGTCATCCACGATCTTCCTTGCCTTGGGGCTTTTGCATTTTATGGCGACCTCACCGACGCCGAAGAGCTCGCCCTCTGCGAGCGAGAAGCGCGTCGACTGGTGCGCATCGCCAACACCAACAGCGCCGTCGTGCTCCAGGGGAGCGAGGATATGTTTGGACCCGCTACCCAAGAGGGTTACCTACGTCTGCACCGGCTGGGCCGCAAGTTGATTCGGTCCTTTCAGATTTGCCAGCATGATGCCGCTGTTAATGCGACTGAGAATATGGGTGGCGACCGCAGCTACATGACGTGTGCCGATCTCCAGTCCCAGCTTCTGTCCAACTTTGACATCGCGACGGGCGAGGAGCGTTTCACGGGCTTTACGACGACGGCCGACGCCGAAGTAGATCGCTGCTACCACGCTGTCGTGAACTACATGACGGCCATCCTTGTCCGCATCATCCTCCAAACAGTCCGTGGCGAGTACTGGGTGAATCACCTGGTGGCCGTCGTGGCACGCCTGGCGGCCAAGGTAAAGGTCATTGGAACAGACCTACCGCGATCGGTCGAGCTGTCGCTGCAAAAAGCCACTGACGCCCGCATCCGCATCCACCAGCGCGCCGCCCGAGACAGCCGCTATGCCATTACCCGGCCAAAATGGTACGGCGGCGACGAAGAAATTATCAAGAATCGTATCCACGCCCAAGTAGGCGAAGCGGCAAAGTATTTTGTTGAGATGGACACCCTGTATAACTCCACGGTCCCCATTCTCATCAGCTCGCTATCCGACTTCGCCGTCAGCAACCCCATGGCGCCAGCCACCGACGACTTTGAGAGCTGCGTGGCCATGTATGAGTCCTTCATCACGGCCGAACAGGTGCTGCTCTGCCAACAGCGCGACGGCGGCATTGGGGCGGCGTCCGAAGTCGGCACTACCCGGGCCTTCACGGGCGGGTTCCAGGTTTGTCTCCAGGCGTGGGAGACACTCGCCAAGAAGCCTGTGGACCCTAAAACGACGAGCTGGACATCGATGCAGTGGAAGTGGTCGCGGGTTGATGAGACCACGGGCGCACTGCTGCCAGAGAACAGACAGGGCACCGTCAAGCTCACCTCGATGAAGAGCGTCATCGCCGCCACGGTGCCGTACTCGCTCATCTCGGGGTCATCCACCGCCGTGTTCTCGGGCCTGATCGACATGATCCTCTTTGACTCTGGTCGCTACCACAAGTCATCCCTCCTTCTCATCAAGCAGCCCAACGTCCTCTGTACTGCCATTGTGCGTACCAGTACGTACGAGGCCCGCCGCCCTGACACCGTGGCCGATAACGATGCGTACCCCGTGGCCGAGACCTTCTTGCTTAAAAAGCGCGCTGTCGTGAACACCAGCACGGGACTTGACCCGAAAAACACTGCTCTGACCCCTGTGCTGCGGCGAAGACAGCACGAAAACGAAATCAGGCTCCGCGACCGCGACAGCACTAAAGAGGCGCTTGAGAGCGTGTTAAAGAAGTTCAACACCTGGGTGCTGGACGATAACGTCATCATCGTGCCCTACAAGAAGTACGCTTGGGGGTCCATGGCCATTTCGGCCCTGCTGGTGATAGGCGGCCTCGTCGTCGGCTTCGTGGTGGGCGAGCGTATCAACGGCGTTGACCCTTTCAACATCAGCATGTTCTGCTGGGCGCTTGCCGCGTTTCTCCTGCTCGTGGCGAAGGCCATCCGCGTTGAGCACTGGCCGTGGAGCAGCTTCCTACGCGGTCAATGCCCCTGTCGCTCTGTTAGCGAGGTCGTCGCCGTCACGGGCGTGGACCCGCAGGTGCTGCTCGCCATCTTGCTGCGGTTGGATAACCGGATCTACCTGAGGACGCGGGGGCCGTTCAACTGTTTCTTTCGAAGGAGATCGGACGACGCGGGAGGGTTCTCAATCGACGTGCCGATTCGCTGCTCCACGGCCATGGAAGGTGGGCTGATTCCCATCAAGGTGCTGACGGACTGGGGGCCGAGGCTGGTGTTTATCTACACGCACTCGTGGGCGACTTACAACGTAGCCGAGCACTCAAGCTCACACTCTGGGAGAGTCCATTGCCGCGACGTCACGCACCCGTCGTCGTGGGAGGGAGATCTTCCGTGTTATCGTCTGTCGGTGATGGGCAAAGACGATAAAGTGATCACAGCCAGGGTACTGGGGGTGTTTGAGCGAGATTGTTATTTTTGCTAGAACGAGAATTGTCATTCCATTTATCCACCTGGGAAACCCAGGCCCCTACCAACCAATTCCCTCCAGCACCACCGTCTCCCTTCTGTGAAAATTAACCCCCTCCTTGTCAAGAGTAGTAGTCCTCTGTCTTGTTCGTTGCGAGCCAGAGTGACTTGGCTCACCCCTGGCTCATCCGACCGGCTTCAAGCCAACCACGCGAGAATGCAGGGGATCGCTGGACTTGCAACCTTCCATCATTGGGCCAAAACATGCACAGGCTAAGTGATATGTTGGTTGCGTGGGAACCTTACACGGCTTGGCGGAAGTACCCCCTCCCCCAAAACCCCTCCGCCAAAATGGGTTGTGGTTCCTCGTCCCTTCGCTTGAACCTTGAGGACATAGCTTGTTGTCGATTTTTGTCCCTTTCCCTTACTGGCTTCCAATTTGGTTTGCGTAATGAGCAACACCGTCACAGATACGGGCCAGGTGATGAAGGATGGCCCGACACCCATGCTCTTTAACGATGTGCATTTCAGTCATTGCGAGGCCGTGTCCCCAGTCCCTTGTTTCCCCGCCTGGCCATTGTTCTCGCGCCTACCAGTCGAATTGCGTTTACATATCTGGACGCTCCATCTCCAGAGACACCGCATGATCGAGCTGGATATCTTCCCTGCCGACGACGATCCCCACTGTTACACAGACCGCAACGATCTCGGTCGACTAGTCAGTGGCAGGCGATACACCTTTAGCGTTCGGGGCCGTGGACGATCCTTTGCTCCACCCTTCAGTCTGCTCCTCCAGGTTAACCGAGAGGCGAGAATGGTTGCGCTCAACTTCTACCACATCCATCTTCCCTTCCCTGGGCGGCAGTATAAGGAACAGATACTTTACATCAACGCGGACTACGATGTCGTGTATGTCCGGCCCCGGCAACGCAGAAGCCGCGATCATCCCCAGGGATGCGCAGATTTACTTGTCGACTTTTTACACGACGCTAGAGCTTATGACAACAAGGGCCAAGGGTATATATGCCCCTTTCTTTTGCTGTCACTGCGTGCATTTGCTCCCTGGACTTGGCTTAACTTTTGTTGCGTACCCGTAGCGTTGCCCACCTCGCGTTAGGTGAAGCGTATCCGTATCAGTTGTTCGAGCGCGCCACGGGCTTGTCGCAGCCGCGGGTACATTTGACCCCAGAAACCCTTCATCCAGTTGCAACGGCATCTTTTTCCGATATTCTTCGCTCCCAGCTCCGTTCTCTATTCTTCGTTATCGGTTTCCGCTTCGATACGAGGGGTATGGGCTCAACCCCGGCAACGAACTGGCGCTTCCACTTCGCCCAAACATTCCCTCTCCATCGGCGAGGCAATCCGGTTGGCCGCTTCCATTGGTTTGGAGCGGATCCCAGACCAGGCCTGGAGTTGGACCTCCTCCAGGTGCCGTTTAACAGTGATCCCCGGGGCCTCTTGGAGGGTTGGCGGCGACTAGAATCCGCCTTTGGCATTACACAAGAACATCGAATTGCTCAAGAGAAGCAACCCAACGGGTTCCGCCTCTACATATGCCCTACCCACAGATGGCCCTCTTATTCGGTGCTGATGGCCAGTGGGATTACCACATTCGGCGGACCAGAAGACGGAGAAGAACAGGAGGTGTGGTCACGGGACGAGCTGGCAAAGCATCTGGAATTTGAGGATGAGGATTGGCTCCGAGACCGCGTTCAGCTTACGAGGATATTTCGCGGACCCACGATATTACCGAAATATGCTTATAACTATCCCGAGGCTAGGAAAACGTTGGAGCTGATGGAGAAGCTGCCCTGCACGGCCGTTGGAATGTGGCTTTTCCCCGCCGATGCCTTCAAAGAGTTTACTTGTCCCGAGTTTTTCTCGTTCAACGTAGCTGGTGTTCGTCCTGGCTTGTTTCTATTTGAAGTTTGATAGCATCCCTGGCACCGGCTGGGGACCGTGGGAGGGCGGTTGGACGTTGTTTGGTTGGACTTATCCCCTATCTTACGTAGCTAAGGTACCATGGTCCGTCACCCACCTGGACTCTCTCCTGTACATGCCAAAAAGTAAAGATGAACAAGGCAGTGTGTTTGTGCAATCTCCATTGTAGCCCGAGGAAACGAGTAATACTGAAAATAAGTCTCCCAGGTCAGCCAGGGGCCAGGGCCCGGCGTTGCCGCGAGATGGATATCTCATGGAGCCATCGATCCTCCGCTCCTTGCTCCCACGACGCGCAGCCACACTGGTCAGCATAGAAAACACAGCGCTCTCACTCATGCTCTCCGTCAACGTATGCGCGATCAGGTTATTCCTCCCCCTGATGTACGCGACCACCGGCGGCTTGTCGAGCCGCAGTCTAACACTTCATTGACACGTGCATCATACAGATATCCACCACGACTGACGAGGTTACCACCCAGCATGTGGATATTTCCCCGCCCTGTTAATGGGAGCGTCGGGGGTCGGGACCTTTTGATGAGAACAGGCGCCCGGCGGAGGTAGGGAGGTACGGCTTATGCTTGATGTAGCACTCAAGGAGTGCGTCTAGATGCGGAAGCGGCCGAAAGTGGGAATAATCGGCGACCAGGAGACGGCAACTGTTCTGGACCGGATGCGAAGGATGTTGGCTGCTCGTATAGAGGACGGTTCGACCACCGATGAGATGTTGGATCCGAATGAATCGTCAAATGGCCATTACCTGTGACCTGAGTCGTCAACGGGAGACCCGTCAAGCTACTGTTTGTCAGCAAGCCTGTTTTCGTCATGTTACACGACGCAGGTTACTGCATTTCCCCCTGTTCTCCTAATATCACGACCCCCGTGATATGTAGGATCAACGCCCCGGCCGTTCCGGTAGGACCGCTGGGACTCGTACGCGCCCGTTCCCCTCCGCCCCCCCCCCTCATTGCGCAAGCACTCTTGACCTTTTTCTACCAGCCCCTTCCTTTCAGGCTTTACTTTATAAGATATTGGGCGTGGGAATTAACCAGCGTATCTAGATACAGTCGATCAAACTTTGATGTTTGAGCACCATGGAGCCGTTGAGGGTGTTGATTATTGGCGCAGGTGGGTAACGGGGAGGGGATCCGATGACCTTCGGGAATACATAGCCTCAGGCTAATCAGTGTGTATTAGGTTCGGCTGGGCTATTGCTAGGTCACGTCTTCAAAAAGGCAAGAAAAAGAAACTAGTTTGCTGCTGAGAGTTTCCGGTAATACTGACGAGCCACAATCCCAGGCCGGAATTGCCGCCACCATCTTCGAGAAAGATGAGAGTACCACCGTCCGGTTGCGAGACTGGAACTTTGGCGTCTACTGGGCACAGTCACGCATAGAGGAATGTTTGACTCCCGAACTAAGCGCCCTCATCGACACGGTGCAAACCGATCCATCTTACCGCCGCTACGCAGAATCTATCTTTCCGATCTACCACAACGTGACGGGAGAAATGGTCCAGGCACTTCCTGCCCCCTATGCTATCCGGCTGAGGAGAAGAGCATGGATAAACTTTCTGAAGGAGGGATTGGATGTGCGCGTAAGTACCTCCCGCCCCCTATATCAGGAAAGATATCCTGACGTCTGCAGTACGGCAAGGCGATAGATACAATAATTCCAACTGAGGGTGGTATCACGGCCACGTTCAAAGATGGCACCAATGAAAGTGGTGCCTTGCTCATCGGCGCCGAGGGTGCGCATAGCCCAACCCGAACCTGGCTATTCCAACAATCTCCCGAAGATGGTGTGCTGCAGAAAGTGCCCGTTTCAACATTCGCGACGATATCAAAGCTTCCTCGTGAAACAGCCTTGAGTCTGAGAAAGATCCACCCCACGTATTGCATGAGCACCGGCCCCAATAATATGTTCACATTCGCTTCCGTCCACGACTGCACCCCCGAAGACCCCGGAGATTGGACCTTCATGCTTCTCCTCACCTGGAACTACGACGAAACCGAAGATCATGCCAGGCTAGCAAACGATCCTGCCTTTCTCCTCGAGAAGATGCAAGGCCTCACCAAATCCCTGGCGTATCCCCACAATGCCATGGTCCAAGATATTCCACCGGGAACGAAGACGTGGTACACCAGTCAGATGACCTACTGGCCAACAAAACCTTGGGATAGCAGAGGGGGCCGCGTTACTTTGGCTGGCGATGCTGCCCATGCTATGACTTTTCGTGAGTTTACCCCCAAGGTTCACGAACCATTATCGCCTAGGGACTAGGTAACAAAAGCGCTAGTCACTGACGTAATTGTGTCCCCCAGACCGCGGTCAAGGACTCGGCAACGCCATCACCGACGTGGCCGAGTTACAGACGCGCCTCCGAGCCATGAAGGAACACACCCGGGAGGAGCTGGCTCTGGCGGTGGATGGATATGAGAAGGAGGTGTGGAAGCGCGGGTACCACACGGTGATTGAGAACAGGGACAACACCCTCGCGGTGCACGACTGGAACAAAATATCTCAGAGTGCGTTGTTCGTCAAGGGCACCGCCAAAAGTCCCACGCCCGAGGATGGCGGGAAGCGAACGTTTTCTCCTATCTAAAACCACAAATCACAGGTAATCGGAGGCAAGCCAAGCAATTACTGGGGAGGAAAAGGTACCAGCACGATGGTGTATGCTAAATGAGAGGGTGTGACGAACCTACTCCAGGATCCTATCCTGTTAGGGTTCAGCTTTGGTGAAGGTAATCTCTGCAAAGGATGCTTAGGTTCGGTGCAGCCAAAGGGTGCACAACAATAGACTTGTCTCAACAGTAGGCTTGCGAGCTTGTAGCGAACTGTAGTTGTGATTGCTAACTGGAGAACTCCCAGAGCTCTCCAGAGTGAGTGACTATATACTATCTTGGTCCCTAGGTACTTCCATGCCTGGCTGACCTGATCGTTGTTATTCAGAGGTGACCGCTCGCGATCACCTTGATCGTCGACGGTCACCTTGATCGTTACCGATCACCTTGATTGTTACCGATCAAGTGCTTCCTCAGTGGTCACCTTGATTGGTTGCCTTAACGATTGGCTCGGGTTGCGTCATGCACTTCCCCGCTTCTCCCCGTGTTCCTTATTCGTGACATCATTGCACTCGCTGCCTGAACCAAAGCCAAATCTCCATCTTCTTCTCCAGCCACGCGAACCGTCAAGACCTCAGGACCATCTGGACCATCGATGTCATCCAATGGCGGAGCGTATGGCGGAGCGTATGAATATCAAGGCTGGTTTCCATAGAACCACTGCCGGCCAATCCCAGACTCCCCATACAAACGAAGGTGGCGAAATTGCGCTGTGGTACGAGTCTCCCCGATGGCTTGCCATCGCAAAGGCAAGCCCAAATTACTGCGATATTCGCACTCCCGTCATTAACATGAGAAAGATTAAGGGGCTCGGTCTCTCGGGGGATGAGAGGAAGAGGGAGGATGCCGCCCTCACCCTCCAAGACGCCATGGCCGTGATAGATCGAGAGACTGACATCTTGCACATTACGGGAGACGTGCCAAGCAACGGCGAGTGGGAGGCTCTAGGGCAGCACTTCACCAAAGTTCGCTTTCTCAAGGTCGCCACTGGCTTTAACGAGGACTGGATCGACGCCAAATTTCCCCTCAACTGGCCGCTGGATTTGCTGATCATCGCCGATGCCGCCGGCGACCGGATCACAACGCCCGCCATCATGGAAGGCAGGATCAACCATCTTGTCCTCCTCTTTGCGCACGGTCTACGGTTCGAAGGTCCCCTCACCGAGGACTTGATGAAGGACGCCAAGCCGATGAGCATGATCCCAACGGGACAGCTTCAGTTCAACTACGATGTCGAGGTCTACTCTGTCCCTACAGAATAGTCCAAATGGTTGAAGGAGAAGTACCTACTGGTAAGTAGCGAGGACGAAGAGAAAGATGATGAGGACGAAGAGAAAGAGGAAGACGCTGATGATGCCTTATTCTCCCTCGAACGTGGCGACGATCCCCCATCGTGTATGAAGTACCTCGATATCCTCGGCAACGACGCACTTGAGATGTTGACTTACATGGCGCTCGCCAAGTTCCACCTATTGGCCTCTCTCGAAAGCCTCATCATCTACTCCTCAGACACCGACCTGCCCCTCGTCCCATTCTTCTTCTTCAGCTTTCTTCGAAAGCTAATACATTTGAAGCACGTTAAACTCACCCTCGAGAGTGCGATATATGCCAAGATTTCTGAATCAATCCACCCCGAACCATTCCTCCACCTCATCCATCCACCATCCATCGAGACACTGTGGCTCCGTGGGCCCGTATCCGCGGCCTCTGAGATGGACGAGTTCGCGGCCGACTTGGCTGATCCGAGCTTCCTTCCGAACCTCAAGCTCCTTAGTCTCAGGTTGGATCTGCCGGATGCCAGCTCAGAACATCGACACCAAGCATCGCCGGAGCAGCTGCGCGCGGCCCGTGTGGCCTGCAAGAAGGTGTTGGATGTTGCGGCTACGAGGGGGATCGCGGTGAAACCTTTCGAGGAGCCCTGGGCGGTAATTTACCCCACGCTTTTCATTGACGTCGATCCCCGGTGGCCCAATGCATGAATGGAGTATGATTGATGGAGCTGTCGTGATGGGGGGCAATGACGGGTGAAATGCTGTGGGGGGGGGGTCTCAGTCAAAATAAAGTATACACTCTTCTCTAACAAAATAAACCAAAACCTCGGGTCGGTAGCCCCTGTGTATGTGACACGTTCTTCTTGTTGTTGGTGATGCGAACGGACACCCCGTGATGTACCTCCCTACTTAAATTCGCATGACAACGTGCAATATGCAGGCTTCGTTTTTTTAGCTAGTTCAGTGCCCTTAGGCTTCAAATGAACCAAGCCCATGCATGACATTGGGCTGGAGAGTCATCAATACTTCACCGGTTCTGGCCAGCTTGAACTAAATGTTCCTTCGTTGTGCTCCCATTTTGACGATCTAACGGCCCCCAACAGCCCCCAACCTCCATTCTACCACCCCGCCCACAGCTCAAAGGATTCCCCCACATATGCACGGTACTTTCTGGTTCATCAGCTACGCAGAGGTCACGCCGTTGATATTCTGGACAGGATCACGGGCAGTCCTGATGAGTCCTGGCCCCTGGGCCGGCATGCACCGCTGTTCCATACAGAAGCACGACCGTAGATGCCTGCTGCAGCCTGCCACTGTACAATGTTACTGCCATTGATTGACCCAGAGGGACGGAACGGGTCACATAAACCACAGGACCCAAGCTCGGTAGAGGTCTAGTAGCACGTATTATTTATTTATTACTCCCGGTCCTCTATAAAAACTGCTATCAGTTTGCCTATGTCGGGTAGATAATAATCCGTGTGGTTTTAAGTT
Source organism: Chaetomium tenue (assembly GCF_020726465.1). NCBI lineage: Eukaryota > Fungi > Ascomycota > Sordariomycetes > Sordariales > Chaetomiaceae > Chaetomium > Chaetomium tenue. The sequence goes on along the minus strand of NW_027117330.1, from coordinate 5,181,651 downwards.
ATGGCGATGATAGAGCCTTGTTGTGGCGCAGGCTGGATGGGAGTGTGGAGGCAAAGGGGGTGCTTGAAGTCAAGGGGGGAGTCCGGTATTTGGTTGGTTATGCGTAATTCGAGCATCCGTCTTGTATTACTCCGTAACTTTAACTCGAATAACCGTCTTTGTGATCCTTGGACCTGCCGATCTTGTGGATAATTAAACCCAACTCGTAGGCTGGGTTAAATCCAGGGGCTCTTCCTTTGAACCCACTTTCACTCTATACCGGACACCAATGCCGTTATTTCCGCCGTGCAGACGCAGTTTATGCCCCTCAAGCCGCTGCATCACCTTTCGTTGCTCCCCGGCCCTCTCGACATCCGGTCGAACGGGTGGACAAGGGGTGCTCGTCCGTTAAAGGGCTCACCAACAACCGGACGACGAATGGAGGACTGACAATGTCACCCCGGTCCGTCTCCGGCGCTATTTTGTTCTTTACCTGCGGCTGCTTTCCGCTCCTTCTTCTTGTGTCGTCGGTGGTTTATATGGTGAGGTGTTTTGTTGCCTTCGGCCTTTCATATACTGACCTTTTTTTCTTTTTTCTTTTGGAAACACCTCTGACCTTGTCCTCCCCGAATTCCAAACCTCGCGCTTTCCAAGCCCTTGGCGCGGTTGTGATTGTCCTGGGCAAAGCTTAGCCCTCGCGCCCAGCCCGCCGCGCCGATCTAGGGCTTCTCGAAGCGACGGTTGGAAAGTGGCCAAGACGAGATCCCGATTTGGCTGGCAGAAACTAGCCAAAAGGCACCATTTCCAGGCTCGCAAGTGCTTCTTCGGGACGCGGTTTTATCCCCGTGTGCCCCACCACGGCACCTAGCCCATGTAACATCATCACTGGCCGGGGACGGAACGGCGGATGACTTTTCCCCCTCGACTGGGGCTGCACGAGCTTGTTTCCGTTTGCAGACTTTGGACATGACTAGAGACATGTCTGTTTTCCTTTGCTGCTGGGAGTTCAGCTGAAGATGCGGTATCCGGCCGCAAAAACTGATCTGCTCCTCTTCAGGTTCAAATCTGCAGCTGAAGATACTACCTAGTACCTTAGGTGCCGGCGCGGTAAGCGAATGTGGACGGCCAGTAACTTCTCCGTTGCTTGCAGCAGATGCCGGCTCGGCACTTTCCATCCCAAAGATGGATCTCTTGTTTCGACGCCACTCCATGTGCTCAAAGATCGCGTCTCGTTGAAGGCTGCATGTCGATCCCGGCTAAAGCGCCCTCTTTCCCGTCTTATGTATCCACCCCGGCGACTGCAACCCAAAAGAGGACCGGATTTGCGCTTCGGAGGTAACGCGGAGGAAGCACCATGCATATTTCAGCGAGAGGCAGCGTATAAGCGGCCGACACAAGGAAAGAAACGCCTCAAGCGCCTGCCGGCTTGTTAGTTCTTGTCGGCCCGACCTGCTCTGGCCAGGTGGTGTTCAATATCCCCCATACGAGAATTGCCGTAAGATTGGCGCTGGTCCAATCTGGGAAGGGGATCAGGTTGGGTAAACGGTAAGGTCACGGCCGGTATTCCTGATCCTGTTCGTTTGGGTTTCTCCCCCGGCAGCCAGACGCGTCGACAGGATGGGGTCAGTATCGGCGACACGGGCCTTGAAGGATGACAAGGGTTGAGGTAGGCGTTTATATGCTTCCCCAGACCCGCTCCTCCTGTGCTCCCAAGAGGATGGTCTTTTGTCCAGGGCCTCTCGCCATTTGCGTAAGTGTCACCTCTCCGACCAGGCCTGTGGTCGGACATCCATCTCCTATACGAGCTTCGACAGCTTCCACAACAATACTCCAGCAATCATGGGCGGCGGCAGAGAGGATGACGACGACCGGATCCATCGCATGGCGATGGAGGACCCGGTCGCCTGGTACAAAAAGCCAAACCTGCGCCGGATGTACTTGCTGCTGTTCCCCTGTGTCATCGGCATCGAGATGACATCTGGGTTTGACTCTCAGATTATCAACTCTGCCCAGCTTCTCCCGGCCTGGAAGGACTGTGAGTTAACCCCTTTTTTGCATCGCCCCACTTTTACTTTTTTACTTTTTTCTTTTCTTTTTTTCCGTCTGTTATCGTCTTTTTTTCCTTCCCCTTCTCCTTTATGTCCTTTTTGCTTATTCTCCGAGTCCAATTTTGCCATCTTCTATCTCTTTCTGTTTGTCAAAGTAGCTTCGTGCTAACGTAGCCTCTAGTCTTTGGACATCCCACCGGAGCATACAATGGCATTCTCGCGTCGGCTCTCCCCCTCGGCTCCGTTATTGGTCTCCCGTTCATCCCCTTCGTCAATGATACATTTGGCCGCAGATGGTGCATCATGTTGGGATCCTGGGTGATGATCATTGGTGCAATCCTTCAAGGACTCGCTATCAACGGTAAGTTCTGTGTTGGGGAAAAGCCGGGGCCCAGAACCCCGCCCCCAGTCCCCCCCCCAAGTCCGCCTTATTAGATCGAGGTGGATGTAAATATTACAGGGCTTAACTATTATCAGGTCCCATGTATATCATGGCTCGAGGCATCATTGGATTCGGCCTCCCCTTCGCTATCGTCGCTGGTGCTTCCTTGATCGGAGAGCTTGGCTATCCCAAGGAGAGGCCTATTCTCACGTCGCTCTTCAACGCCTGCTACTTCATCGGTGCTATTGTGGCTGCAGGGTGCACCTACGGGACCCAGACCATCCACAATGACTGGTCCTGGCGCATCCCGTCCTTCCTGCAGATGGCCCCCGCATTGCTCCAGGTCACTTTTGTATTCTTCTTGCCCGAGTCTCCACGCTTCCTCATGAGCAAAGACAAGTTTGAAGAGGCCGAAGCTGTGTTGATCAAGTACCACGCCGAGGGCGACGCAAATTCCGAGTTCGTCAGGGCGGAGATCCTCGAGATCAAGACGACCCTGCAGATCGAAATGGAGAACTCGAAACGGTCATGGATGGATCTGGTCCGGACCGCCGGTATGCGGCGGCGGCTGTTGATCGGCTCGCTTCTCGGCTTGTTTACGCAGCTGTCGGGAAATGTGGTCATCTCGTACTTCCTGGGAGACGTGCTCAAGCTCATCGGATACACGGACCCGGCCTTCCAGACCCAGTACAACCTCGGCAACCAGTGCTGGTCGCTCGTCTGCGGCGTGAGCGCAGCCTTGGTTGTCATGCGTTTCCGCCGGCGCACCATGTACATGACAGGGATCCTGGCCATCCTGGCCGTCTATGTCGCCTGGACCACGTGCACTGCCGTCTTCATCGTCTACCACTCCGAGGTGGCCGCCAAACTCTGCTTGTTCTTCATCTATGCTTACAGTCCGGCCTACAACTTGTGCTTTAACGCACTGACGTACAGTAAGTCGGCATTCTGCCCCATTCATCGCTTGTCAAAGGTTGTGACGTTCTGACAATCCCCAGCCTACCTCGTCGAGATCTTCCCCTTCGCTCAACGCGCCCGCGGCATTGCTATATTCCAGCTCTTCGGCAAGGTTGCCCAGTTCTTCGGGACTAATGTAAATCCGATTGGTGAGTTTCCTGGCGATCGTGATGGTGGTGGTGGTGATGGGCGGTCGGGGGCGGATGTGGGGCGGGGCGATTGTTTTTTTTTGCCACCAGCTATAGCTAACACGGTCGTTTAGGCACTGGCGCTATCGGGTGGAAGTTCCTCCTCGTGTATTGCTGCTGGATCGTCGTCGAGGCGGTGCTGATCTGGTTCCTCTGGCCCGAGACGTCCGGACGCTCTCTCGAAGAGCTTGCTTTCCGTACGTTCTTTTCCCCCTCCTCCATGATAGTTTAGCTAACCTTTCTCTCTCTCAGTCTTTGAGCAGGACGAGTATGCCCTTCGTCACGAGAAACTTGGTATCGAGGAACACGAGGAGAAGACTGCGACCCATGTTGTCGAGACGCAGGAGAGGGTGTAAGGGACACAGCAGAATGCAGTCTTCTTCGTGGCAGTTAATGGCCACTCCTTCTCCAGAAACTCACAGAAGAGCATGCTTTCCCATTTCTTCTTCAAGCGGGGTCGTCGGACTTATCATGGTTGTCCCCCTTATATATAGCCCTAACCCTGGCGCGTGCATCCCCCTTCTCAGCGGGATCCATTAAGTCAAGACCAATAACACCGTCCAATCTATGAACTGGAGCGTGAAACTCATGACAGAGACATCATTGACACTCTCTATCACAGCATCTTTCTTGACTTGCTTCCCGTTTTCCAGCCGTCGATGTGTCATATGCTAAACTCCACGTGTTCCCGCCCAAGTGCACCACATCGATGGCTGCAGCTCGCCCTCTGTCTTACTTCCATGTACAAGTGTCAGTATGGTGTACCTGGATTGCCTGAAGTAAATAGAGTGAAATTTTGGAAAGAAATTGAGAGTTGCGGATACGATCGATGTGACGGGAAAAAAAGGGGAGGCACAGGAGCTAGGGTTGGGGTCTCCTTATAATATGTCGAATACCGAGGTACCCAGATAAGTCACCAAGAAGATTCCGCACATATGAATGCGTCCGGCCCCCAAAATAAAAACAGATCCAGTAAAATAAGCAAGAAGCAAATGACAAGTGGGTGTCCAAAAGCAGTGTTAAGGTATCTCTACATGTTGGCACCCACCCGCACCACCACCACCCCCATTCTAACAGCCACAACTGTGTCAAAACAAATGTAATCTGCTAGGTAAATACAGAAAAAGGAAGCAATTGAACAGGGTATGAATATCTAACATACCACCCACGTGCCCGCACCAGGGCCTTCCAACGCCTGGCCATTGAATCGATAAGGGCATCGATAAACCCCTGCGGCACCGTCTCCCACGCAACCGGCAGGGCATCTAAGATTGCGATATGGGGTTACTGTTGTTCAGGAGGTATTGTTTAGGGGTCCCTAGGAAACCCCGGCCTTATAGCTTTCCAAACATGTTTAATGAGTAGACAGGGTCGAGGTTCGGGTTCTCGCGATCGTCTTACCTCTGTCGTCCCTCCTGCTGAAAACAAAATGACCAAAGTCGAAACGAAGTAAGGATTAGAAAGGAAGAAGGAATGAAATCAAGTAGTAAAAAATGAAAATAGAAAAGGAAGGAAAAGAACTTAAGGAATTAAGGAAAATCGAAAAGACACAAGAGAAGGGGGCTGCGTAAAATACATGAAACGAAGGAAATTAAGTCTTCCAAATACCACCTTTTTCACAGCTATAGCTCAAGGTTTTATGGGTATCTACACAATACGTACCCTAGCATTGGACTACCTACATGTAACGTAACCACCTAATGTATGGGGCCGTGGCGGTGAGAATAAACCTTGAGCTGAGATCGCAAGTATGCGTGAAATGCTGGGAAACATGCTCAACGGCAACCCGGACACCGCCATCGAGCAGTCCGACGACGAGGTTCAGATCCGCTACACGCACCTGCCCGCGGCCGCCAACGTTTGAGCAGAGGTAAAGGGGGCTTCTAGTATAAATGTGATGATAAAACGTCTATTTTGAGAGGCAGGGAGGAAACTGAGCTGAACGTCCTTGAATTTCGGCCCCAAAAGTCCCAAAGCTTGCGTTGATCGAAAGCTCTCGCAAAACCCTATCTAGCCACACCACGTGCACCGACGCGCAATCCGCAGCGCGGCCGCAGTGGGCGTGGAAAGAAGGGCGATCCGGGACACGCAGTGGCCCTGGAAATCTCTATCGCCCACGCACGGACCCACGAGCTACCCGACCCACCCACAGTTACCCAGACGACCACGCCCCCCTGAACCCCTGAGTGGAGGCGGGATGGCCGGCCCTACTGCCCCAGTCCAAAGGGGAAGAAGTGGGCTAGAGCAGTCCCGACACTTGCCCCCCACCCCGCCCCTCTCACCCCCACCCTCCGACATAGAGGTTATCAAGAAGATGGTTGACGAGCTGGTGGGACTAGCAGACCCCGAGAAGAAAGGGACAGCCAGAGGCATGGGACAGGACCTGCTAGCAGCCGTCCGGAAGGTGCACAACGCGTCTCAGTCACAGACTGGAAACATCTCGCTTGCCAACCTCCGCAAGGTGGTGGCCGAGGAAATGAAGGCAGCCGTCAACGGAACCGGAGCCCAGGACAGAGGATCCTGGGCCGCAGTGGCCGCTCATGGAGCTGCCCCCTCTCAGCCGCAACCTAACACGCCGACAAAGATAGTGCCGACCCGCATAAACAAGGAGATTCTAGTCAGAGGCAGAGGAATGCCGGCCGATCTCGCCAAACGCACCCCGCAAGAAACCATCCAGGCCATCAACCGGGTGTCTATCAAGAAGGGAGCAGTTGCGGCCCGAAGGCTCCCCAGCGGCGATACAATCGTCACATTCCAGAACGCAGGCGCGAGAGATTGGCACTCGATGAACACCAACTGGATCAAGGAGGCTTTCGGAGAGCAGGCCGAGGAGAGCAAGAGAACCTTTGCAGTCCTGCTAAAGGGCGTGTGGAAGAAGGACCTCCAGGGGGTCACCGAGGAGGAATTCGGGAAACAAACAGGCCTCCACACAGTCGATAAAGTGAAGTTCAGAGTGCCGAGACACAGGGAGGCGACCCGGGCAACAGTGCTGGTTGCTTTAACCTCCCAGGAGGAAGCACGCAAGGCGTGCGACGAGGGAGTGATCTGGAGGGCTCAACTACTGGACTGCGAGCCTTACTGGGCTGCCCTCAGCCCAACACAGTGCTACAAGTGCTGGAAGTGGGGACACACACAACATCATTGCAAGGCTACCCCATTGTGCCCGCGCTGCGGGACGAAAGCCCATGGAGAGGGCGGCAGGGACGGCGAGAACCAGTGCCCTACTCACAAAAACGAAATCCCGCTCCGATGCCCGGCCTGCGGAGGAAGGCATCCGGCGTGGTCAGGAGAGTGCCCGGAGAAGTCGAGGACCCTTGCCAAGGCCAAGGAGGCCTACCAGTTCCGGCCACGGACTTATGAGACCGCAGCGGCGAACTCTGCCAGCACGGCCCCTACGAGCGCTCCCGCGTTTAACTTCGAGGGCGAGGAGAGGGACGACGACAGCTATCAGGTGGTAGGCAGGAAGAGGTTGAGAGGAAGACCGACGAATGCGGCTGCGGCCCAACGTCAGGCTCTCTTAGACCCCCAGCAGACCAGGATCAACTTCGAGGCTCCGAGGGTGCAGTTCGCAAACCCGGTAGTCAACGGTGTCTACACCGCCGCTCCGCCGCCCCGGGCGCCCGAACCGGCTACCGGACCAACGCCTGCCGTCGCCGCCAACCCTGCGGTCACTGCTACTCCGAACCAACGCGACCCCGAGGGGGACACTACGATGGACTCGATCACCGTCGCAGGCGATGAAAATTAAAATTTTACTCTGGAACACCGAAGGAATCAAGCAAACACTGGAAGTGTTGCTGGAAGAGGCCAAATACGACCTCTTGGCTGTGCAAGAACCGTGGATTAATAAGGCGACGAAGTCTACATACTGCCCCCGGAGCAGCAGATACCACCTGGTACACAAACTCGAGGGGCGGGCAGCGATATATGTAAGCAAAAGATTTGAAATCAGGCAGTGGGACTCCGAAGCCACGGAGAATTGGTGCCGCGTGTGGTTTCCAGAGGCGGACCTCGGAAGGGAAGACCCCGGATTCGAGCTTTGGTCCATATACAACCCTCCCGGCGGCGAGAACGTACCGAGAGCCCTGCAAGGGCGGCCAAGGCCAAGCCACCCGGTGGTTCTGGCAGGAGACTTCAACCTAAAGAACCCACTGTGGGACAAGTTCGGACGCTACGATAGGAAATCGGAAGACCTACTGCAGCTGGGTTCCTTGTGGGACCTCACCATCAGAACTCCAAGGGGGGCGACAACGCGAGCTCCCCAGGGGCGGCAGCGAGGCCGCCCGTCAACCATCGACCACTTCTGGACTTCGGAAAACCTCCAAACAGCATACTACGGGGAAGAATGCCGTGGAAAGTCAGACCACTACCCACAAGTGCTCGAGGTCGGGGAAGGGCATGGGCCGAGACCAACCCAACCGGATGGCTGGGCCTGGAAGAAGATGGACAGGGAGAGGGTGAAGGCTGAATCAGAGCTGCTATGCAAGGCCATGGGACTTACAGACCCGGGACCGGACGGGCTGCTGGCCAGGACCCGAACAGTCGAGGGTCTTGATAAAGCTTTCGGCAGCCTAGTCGAGTGGTTCACCTGGGTCGCGGGGGAAAGCACTCCAAGGAGGAAGGCGAGCTGTGGCTACAGCTCTCCTTGGTGGACAGTGGAAGTGCAGCAGGCCGCCCGGGAGGCCAGGAAAGCCGAGAGGCTGGCGAAGGAGACGCGGGCAGAGTACTGCTGGGAGGAGCTCGGCGAAAGGCTCAAGGACCTTGCCAGAACAACGCGCGAAGCACGGACGAGGGCCTGGAGGAACAACCTGCAGGAAGCAAGCGAGGCAAAGAAGCCCGATCAGATGTGGAGCTTGGAAAGATGGGCCAGGCTACGGAGCTTTTTGCCGCCGGAACCACCGAGACTACCGGCATTCAAGGACTCGTCCGGGCAGGTAACGGCCGAAACGCACGACCAGAAGGCTAGCGCACTGGCCGAGAGGTTCTTCCCGGATCCACCGGCCAACCTAACGGACGTGGAAGATCAAACCTTTCTAGGCAACTGGAATCCGGGCTTCGACGTCTCACCGGCAGTGACACCGACCGAGGTCGCGAAAGCAATAGGAGGGTCAAGCCCCTGGAAGGCGCCAGGAGAGGATCTGCTCCCGATGGGTCTTCTGAAGGCATGTGGAACACCATTGGCTGAAGTGCTCGCCGTATTGGCAACGAGGTGCCTGGACCTAGGATGGTTTCCCGACCGGTTCAAAAGGGCAAAGACCGTAGTGCTACCGAAGCCGGGGAAGGCACCGCCAGTGTATCAAACCCCGGGGGGGTATAGGCCCATTGCGCTACTGCCGACCCTAGGGAAGGTAATAGAGTCAGTGGTCGCCAGGAAGGTCACTCAAGCTGCTGAAGTCAACGGCCTTCTACTAGACGAACAAACGGGAAACAGGGCACACCGCTCCACGGAGCTGGCTGTCCGGCTGGTAGTAGCCCAGGTCCAGGAGGCGTGGAGACAGAAGGCCGCGGCATCCCTATTGCAACTGGACATTTCAGGAGCCTTTGACACGGTCAACCACACGCGACTACTAGCAACACTGCGAGAAATGGGCTACCCGAGGTGGCTTATCCTCTGGACAAAAGACTGGTTGACGGGCCGGGAGGCCACCCTCCTTTTTAACGGCAAAACGGCGGCACCGACAGCAATTCGGGCAGGGGTCCCCCAAGGCTCACCGCTTTCCCCTGTTCTCTTCATTCTCTACATTTCCTCATTATACAAGCAGCTACAAGACGAGCACCCACACTTGGCTATAACGGGGTTTGCGGACGACACCAACCTCCTGGTATTTGGTCGAAACCCCGAGGCCAATGTCCGGCAACTGGAGGCGGCGTGGGAAACATGCATGCGATGGGCGGACAGTCGGGGGATGAAGTTCGCCCCGGAAAAGAGCGAACTGATCCATTTCAACAAAGGACGACGGCAGTGGACAAACCAGCTGGAACTCAGTAACCCAGGGGGAGGCACCAGCCCCGTCAGACCGAAGGAGTCTGCCAGGTTCCTGGGAGTCTGGCTGGACCGGAAGCTCAACTGGAAAGCCCACCTTGCGGCGGTGGAGAAGAAGCTGAGGACCCAGAGCTATGCCCTGTCGAGGCTAGCGGCATCGACGTGGGGACTGGGTCTAGCCAAAGCGCGAGAAGTGTACACAAAGTGCATCCGGTCAGCGCTGGCCTATGGCGCATCGTCGTTCCACATTCCCACGGATGTGGGAGGCGAACCGGTGAAGAAAGGCATCACCAAGGCCCTCGGGAAGGCCCAGAACAAGAGCCTGAGGATTGTGGCGGGAGCCTTTAAGTCTACCCCCATCCGTAACCTCGAGACAGAGACGTGGGTACCACCGTTGGACTTATACCTAAACAAACGGCTTGCAGATTTCGAAAACCGACTCCAACAACCCGATCTGGACGACGGCCAAGGCGGCAAAAAGACGGCGGGGAGCGTTACCCTTACCGCCTGCCGCAAGATACAGCAGAGACTCAGCTCGAGGAGGGGCAACAGGGGCCGACCGCGAACCTTGAGACCTCAAGGGCCCACGGCGGTAGAGAGAGCCGCGGGCACGATCATGCGCTGGACGGGGGGAACCATAGACACGGACAAGGCAGTAGAAGAGGCCTGGAGAGCGAGGTGGTTAAAGGAACGGGACGGCAGAGCAATCACCAGGCCGGCGGACGACTTTGACCATCAGCGGGAGACGCTATTCCGGAACGAAACCCTAAGGAGGCATGACGGTCTCAGCAAGGCGAAAAGCTCACTGCTCATTCAAATCCGGACGGGAGCAATAGGCTTACGGGACTACTTGTTTACACGGGAAGTCCCGGAGGTTCTGACGCCTGCCTGCGAGTGTGGCGAGGGACGAGAGACTGCCGAACACCTGGTAGTGTGGTGTTTGGCCCCACCGTTGACTCGAAGATGGGAGAGAACTGGAATTCGGACACGACGGGACTTTTACTCAGTTCTACACGGTATCAATCCCACGACTGCACGGCTTGCGAGGAGGATCCTCGACTGGCTGATGGACTCGGGGAGGCTGCCGATGTACAGCTTGGCCAGGAGGCTCGAGCTGGGAACGGCGGCCTAAAGCGCCCCCGTTCGGAGGCCAGGAGGCCTCCTCTCTTTGTATACGTAGACTCACCAGAACGCATCGTTCCTTGATTGTTGGTAGGGGTTTTTCACCCGGCCCGGGAGGGCACGGTTTTCCTGTACACTAAATAGCAGAGGGTCCGGCACGCCCTAGGGCATAGCGGAGTATGAATAATAATATAAATGTGATGATGTTTCGTTGGGGATGCATTGTAGTAAGAAGATGGGAAAAGCTCACAACGAAGAGAAACATGGTCTGCACCATTGAATCTTGACAAAAGCATGCCGGCACCCGGTATGCTCTGGACGGCACAAATCCTCTTGCCTGTGCCATCTACTCGATGGGTGCAACGATGAGAGGACTTGGCACAGAACTTTGAAGGCCCCCTAGTTGGAGAAATGCAAGCCTAGTTGGCCTGTTCGTCCTGTGGCGGTATAGGAAGAGCTTCTGGCGGAGGTGCTCATGTAGTAGCAGCTTAAATGATTTAGGTTCCTCGTCGCTTTACTTGATCTCCCCCCTGGTAATATAGGCCTCCTGGACATTCGTGGGCTTCCTGTTATCAAATCTTCCGGCCTGGTCAGCTAATTTATGAAGCTTAGCATTGCTTAATGAGGCTTCGAGGTTATGATATTTTCCATCTACAATTCCTTAACTACTCCTTTATTAAAGCAAAGCTTCAATGATGAGTTTTCTCAATGTACGACGTATGTGGAGAAAACGAAGAAGGAACGTTTTGTTTCATTTACGAGGGCTTTTTCCCCTAGTTCTCCCGGCGGGGAATAGATATCATGGGGCTGAGTGTAAAATCATGTGTGATCTTGTATTTGGTAGCGTTGTAGGTGAACAACACAACCATCGTTCACACCCACTACCTTCAAACCTACTACCATCGCACCCATTTGGACACAGCGCTCGCACCTACAATCTAGGTAAGGTAACAGGTCCCCGGTAACAGGTAGCAGGTGGCAAAGCCATCGTAGCCGACGATCAAGCCCGAGCCAGTAGACAAACCAAGCCATCAAACCCAGGGCTAGAGACAACCACAAGCCAGGAAGTCGACGGCCGAAGGCCGTCGACCATGCTAGCGTAATAGGTCGTCAGCTCTGGGCGATGCCTGGTCGTCGTATCTGGTAGTTGGCAAGGGCGTTCGTCGGCCTGGTGGGGTGGATGGATGGTGGCTAGATGATCAAGGATGGCTTTGCTTTACCATTACTAAATCTTAGAAGGCTTAAGCCGTGCCATGGTCACTTGTATTTTGTACAGTAGGCATAAGTGTATCGGCCTTCTCTTGTTCTGCTATCTGTTAACAGAGTGACTTCTCAACTTCAACTGGTCCAGTACTTGGAGAACCACCATCGCGGAAGACATTACCCTTATATAGCCGTGCCTTCATTGTTCCGGCGTCGGCGGGGTCCTTGGTATGGACCCTGATTCCACTCCCGCCCCCACCAAGAGGTACCTAGATCTCCGGGTCCCTGATGCCGAAGAAGGGTGTGTAGAAGTCCTGTTTGCTTGGAAGTATTCTCCTAGGATCGGCTATAGGTTCTTCCTTCGATAGCTTACAAAATATACCAGGGCCATACAATGGCTCAAGGCCTTCCTCTCGAGTTTAGAGATTTAACTGTTAAACTAAATTTTGTTCAAAGGTTGCGTGGGAGACGGTGCCGCAGGGGTTTATCGATGCCCTTATCGATTCAATGGCCAGGCGTTGGAAGGCCCTGGTGCGGGCACGTGGGTGGTATGTTAGATATTCATACCCTGTTCAATTGCTTCCTTTTCCTGTATTTACCTAGCAAATTACATTTGTTTTGACACAGTTGTGGCTGTTAGAATGGGGGTGGTGGTGGTGCGGGTGGGTGCCCACCTGGGTGCCAACATGTAGAGATACCTTGACATATTTTGGATATCCACCGTAGCAGGATATTCAAATCACCCAGTGTTACAATAAAAGAAAAACATCAACTTAGAATTGCACTTGATACCTAGTCTATAGACCACCCCTCAACGACCCCCAACCTGCCCCTTCGGAATCGGGGGCACCCAGCAAACCGCCAGATTCAGCACGACATGCACAATTCCAATAACCCAAAACCCCTTCGCATAATTTGTGCCACCATCCATAAACCGAAACACCACCGCAAACACCACCCCGCCGAGATTCCCCCCCGCACCCGTCAACCCCGACATCAACCCATTCGCATGCGGAAACACATGCGGAATCAGCGCAAAGTTAGCCCCATTCCCAGCCTCATGAAACACCGCCATCAGCACCACCAACCCAATCATCGTCCCCAAATCATGCGGATCCAACACCCCAATCACAATCAGCAACACCCCCGTTACCACGCCACACACATGCACCCACCCCTTCTTCCACCACAACTTGCCCCCTGACACCTTATACAACACATCGCCCACCACCCCCCCAAGCGGCCTCGTCACAAAATTCAGGAACCCAAACACCGCCGCATAGTTCGACGCGCGCGTCTGCCCCAGATAGGGGAAGTTGCGCAGGTAGTAGGCGGCTAGCACCGAGTTGATGGCCAGCTCGCCGCCGAAGGAGCAGGCGTAGGTGGCGACGTGGAAGAGGGCGTGGCGGCTGAGGAGGATGGGGAGGGCGGAGTGGAGGGAGGGGGGGCGGATGATTTCTTCGGTGTGGGCGGTGGCGTGGTCGGAGGGGAAGGGTGTGGTGGTGGTGGCGGTGGTGGTGGATTTGGGGAAGGATTTCTCGAGGTCGGAGGTGGTGCCGCTGCCGTCGTCTTTGCCGGTGGGGGTGGTGGCGCCCGAGTTCTCGCGGTCGGTGATGGTGCCCGGGATGGAGACGATGGTCTCGTGGGGTTCGGTGGGGGCTTGGATGTTGTGTCGGTCATTCCTGGTGGGAGGTGTTAGTCGCGGGGAAATGGAGCAGCAAGGTTGTGGTGGGGAAGGCATACCATGTCCCCATGGGCGTGTCCTCACATAGCACCAGCAGCCCGACACCGCAGGTGATCAAGCACACTAGCGGCACGACAAAGGTGATGCGCCATGCTTGGTCGGGACTGTGCCCCCACCGATGGACAAGCGAATCATACACGGCCGGCATGATAAAGTAGGTGATGCCGCCGCCGGCGTTGCCCCAACCGCCCGCGAGGGCATTGGCGGTGCCGACAACGTTCTTGTCGAACCAGCCAGTGCACCACACCTGGCAAGGAACAAAGGCCCCGCCTAGGATCCCGATAAAGAGGCGGATGATGTAGAGCCCCGTCGCGTCTTTGATCAGCGGGGCGAGCCCGATGGGAATGCTGCCGACCAACAAGAGGAAGCTGAACACCCTGCGCGGGCCGAACTGGTCGCAGAGCGGGCCGGCCACGAAGCGGACCGCAAGCGTGGCTACGAGGGAAATGATGTTGGAGTTGGCCACCTCCTCGGAGGTGAGGTGGAGGTCCGTCTTGATCGTGACGGACAACTGCGAAATGTCAATAGGGTCTCCATCTGTGGATTTCGAGGTCACATACCAAGGGCGGAAACGTGTACCAGGCCCAGAAGGACAACATGAAGCCGAGCCAGGAAAAGAAAAAGACTCGGCCATGGGCGTCGATGGGGTTTAGGATGGGCACGCTTCGTGCTTTCTTGTTGACTGGGTTAATGGTTGGCGTTCGCCAGAGGTCAGATACCTGGAAGCCCATTGTTGCTGAAGCTGTTGTAGGGCAGCGGTAGCAAGGGATCAGGGATTGAAACTCGGTGTTGATGATATGATGGACAACACCAGGAGCCCATCAACCATGACTGCCGCCGGTAGATATAGATCCGTCCATTGTCGCCGTTGGACCGACTGATGGCCAAGCTTGTGACGTCCCGTCTCAATATCGCGACGATCCGATGGCCGGGTTCTCCAGGGGCCGATGAAAGGAGGGTTCCCAGGAAGTGTTCGGCGTGCATATGCGAGAGACCAACCCATCCCACGTCCGGAAGGGGTCTAGACCCCCACAGTCCGGCCCAAGTCAGCCCTGCCGTTATCTCCTTATCTGCACCGAGTCTGAGGCTCTGGCAAGGGGCCGTCTTGGCAGAGATAAACGGGCATCCTCTCAACCGCGCCGGGTCCTACCGGACACCAACGTTATCTACCACCCGAAGCAGGGTGCTTGATAAGTCTATCATGGAAAGGCCATCTCCGCGGGGATAAAACCTTGCTCATCCCCCCGATCAGTTGAGGCGTCGGACCTTGGTCGTTTTGCTCTCTTTCCGGGTGTAGCACCCGAAATCCAAGCCCGAACATGATTTTTGTTCCTCGCCACCAAATGGACACGCTGATCAGCAAAGATGCCCTTATCTTCGACCCGCCGTGCTGGTGCCGCTGAGGCTGAGACCCAACCACCGATCTTTATTTATCATATGATGATGGGGGTCAGGATGCTGCCAAGGGAAAGCTGCCTTCAATTTCACCGGCGATCGGACCGTTTCTACACTGGTGCCATGGTTGAGGTTGATCAGTAGTAGACAATTTGTGGTTGAATCATGGCTGATGTCCAGGGAACCCTGCGGGTTTCGCGGTGGGGTTCACCCTCACCACTGAGTTGATGATATGAACAGCATGGAAATAAGGCGGTAATGATTGGGATTCGATCGGACTGAGTGATCTGTGGACTGAGTGATCTGTTATCGATAGCTATCCGAAGAAAATAGTGACCCTGGGTTGAGGTGGAGGCGAGTGAATCCTGGAGGGTCGGCATGCTGTCACGTCAGCCTTTTCTCACAAATTCTAGCCCCCAATATACCCAAGTAGCTCTCTGATAGCTCTTGTCCGCGATTTGAACCTGCCATCATCCTTGAATGCCTGCTAGGATACCGGCGCGTGCGCTGTGAACCCCAACCTGAACTGTCCTCGAGTCGCCCCCTCTAATCTGGTCGCCGGCGACTTGCATATGTCCGATAGCGTACCGATGAGAGCATCTCCGGGGCCGAGAGCAGGCGTGGGGATCGATTAGAGGGTAGACTTTGCCGCCTGGCATTGTTCCTGTATCGTTGCAGGCCCTGCCTGGCCGTGCTCGCTCGTTCGTGCGACAATTGGGTTAATGGTCAACCGAAAGCTGGGCCCAAATATCCCAAGACAAGAATAACCAGTGTCAGACACAATGCATTGGCATCTATTTCTGCCAGCCCCCCACGGCCATTTTCCCGCATCCATATGTACACGGCAAGACCTCCTTCCAGGCCTCCTCAGTTGCTCCGCGCACCGGCCTTGGCCTCCCTGAGCTCGTCCATCTTGGCGACGCGCTTCTTGAACTCGACGTACTGGCACTTTTCGTAGCTGTGTCTCTCGTCCTGTGGGTGGCAAGGGCGAGTCAGCCGATGAGTTCTCTCTCTCTTTCCCCTCTCCCCGCATCATCCTGGTCCTGCTCTTGCTCCTGCTCCTGCGTCTTCCTCCGGGCGGATATCGTACCTCGCACTTCCACGGCATGTACCAGGTCTCGAAGCGACAGCGGTTGAGCGGGATTAGGAGGTGGGCGCAGCTGTCTCGGTATTGCAAGGGCAGCTTCGCATCGCGCATTTCCTCGCGGGTCGCCTCTGTGGTCATCTTGTCAGCGGACTCTGGTGTCGGATGGAGGTGGTGGTATGATAGGTTGCTTACGCCGCGGTGTCTCGCCGGATTCTAACGCCATTTTGGGCTGCAATTGAGCGGCTACGGGCGACAATTTGCGCGAGTCGATGTCGTGGTTGGAGAGGTTCGCTCGATACACCCAGAACCGAGAAGCCGCAGTGGAGCTCGGACCGCCCAAGCTCCGGCCTTGGGGTCTGAGGGTGATTCACGTGTGGTCCCACGTGATCTAGTTACCTAACTAACTAAACTTTCGTTAGTTATCTGATCCGCGAATTCTTGGGAATATCGCTTCACGCATTAACCGAAAACGGCAGTAGTTACTTTTCGTGATGACTCGGCCAAACTTGGGCCTTGCAGTCCCATTTCTCGCCGATCACATTCTCAGTTGTCGCGATGTCAATCTTTATTAGTGAAAAACTTCCTATCCATCTACTTGCCATTTTTAATGACTCACGGAGCTACCATGCGAATGCACCCCATGCCGAATTGCCAATTGATGGGGCATGTCCCATGGGGGAGTCGGCCGAGAGCCTTGCCCGGCGCCAGATGCGGCGTTAAGGATTGACGGGCTGGGGAAGCACTGGGAACATGAATGTTGCCTCGAACACGGTGTTGTTCTCCAGGCTATTCTAGGAAATCATCCTGACTCTTCAGTCGACCTGTCGCTCGATCAACTGTCGCACACTGCAGTGCAGCATGCTGCTGTTTTGGGCATCACAGTGCCCAGATAGGCCACCAACCAACCCGGTGGTTTGGTTCAGTTGCAACATGCGAGGTGCAGGGGTACCTGATTTGGGCCATTAAGTGGCAGCAAAGCGGCTTGTTGGGTGCGGGAGAACAGGAGTTCAACTCTTCAAGCTGACGTGTGCGGCGCGTGCAAGATGGGTTTAAATTTGGACGGCCAATCTCCGCCAGGAGACAAGCAACCACTTCAGCGGGCGAGGCCTACAAAACTTGCGCAGCTTGGAAATAAGGAGTAAACGCGGAGGTGTCTCCATGCTGAGATACATATACATATGTGCAACCACAGAGCACTGGATGCCCCGCGGGGTACTTTGTACAACACAAGATCCCCGCATGCAGAAACCACTAAATCGGGAGTTGCCCGGTTTGCGCCCTCTTACCGCCGCTGAAACATGCACCTCGTCACCTAGTTTCCGTTCCAAACCGCCGGGCCAGGCATCTGGTACGGTGCAGGGTTGCTCGTCCACTTGTCGTAGGCAATGCCGGGGTCGTTGGCCTTGTAGATGCCGGGGATTTTGACCAACGGGCCGGGCGTGCCGCCACCTGAGCCAGTAATCTGTACATCGATGTCAGTTATTTCCGTCCTCGCCGGCCCCGTTGGGAAAATAATCAGGGGCTGGGTGGCCTACCTTGAGCTGGGCGCACTCCATGTAGAACTGGGCGCGGTTCTTGAACCCTTCATGCAGACCGATGTGCTCCACGCGGACGAGGTACTCTCCGGGCGGCGTCTTGGGCGGGATGACAAACTCGAGGCGGTCCTTGTTGTAGGAGCACCAGTTTCCGTCCGACGCCGCGTTGCCCCGGCAGAGCCCGGTCTCGTACACTTTGAACCAGTCACCCGAACCGTCGTAGTTGGCCACCCCGTTGGGGGCTAGGGACATGTAGACAAAGCCCGGGCCGGGGTGCTCGATGAACTCGTTGTTGAACAGCTTGAAGCCGATCTTGTCGCCCGCCTTGACCGTGGCCGTCTGGACGCCGCCGCCGGGCTTGGCACCAACGTTGCAGCGCAGGTCGTTGCTGGTCACGATGTCGGGGAACGTGGGCATGTACGAGTTGCTGTTGCGGCGGACGTAGGTGTATTCGCCGCCCATGCGTTGGTCGTTGACCATCAAGATGTTGAAGATGTAGTGCGCCTCCGCAGACGCGGCCAGCGCCGCTGCAACAAAGAGGGACTTCATGTCGGTGTGTCTTGCGTAGCAGGAGGGATGGCGGAAGGTCGACTGTCGAGGCAAAACCACTGTTCTTCTTATCATGTCTCTGGTCCTTTAAATACTCATAAGCAAACTCAACCAGCCTTGGACAGCCTTGTAGACGCGCTAATTCTCAATATGCCCACGTCTCCGGCACTCGATATTAACCTTATTACCCCGGATTTATGTACAGCCATTGACACACGGCAGTGGCTCTGTATCACCCGGATTGGGCGAGATATTGGCCACCTTGGCCCGGCTTGGCTTGCCCTTCCTGGACCATGGTAAGCATCATGGGGTTTGGAGACCATAGTTGAACTGTGTATAAATTGAGATGGAACATTTATGATTGGAGGAGAAACAGTGTTGCATAATATACGTTGGGTTCACCACAATTCTCACTTGGCACCTCTAAGCCAAAGCGTTTATTCGCCGTAATAGAGCATCTGGACGCCGTGCACAAGTTTCAACCGTGCGACAGGAAACGGGTCGTGGATTCTGGGCTTGTGTCCGCCTATCAGAAGCTATTTCCCAAGGAGGAAGATAGGTCTCGCAATAAATCACTTGCTTGTAACTACGGCGGCAGTTCTCTTCGGCTCGGCGATTGTTGTTTGACCGATTTGCGGCGAAAGGTTATGCGTGGACGAGGCCTGAGACATTGGAGCCTGGGATCAGGCTGCCCGTCCCTTTAGAAAAACAAAAACAAAAACAAAAACTAAAGCATGGCCCAGATGCATCACGACAGTATTGTGAAGTGGGCGCTCGCACACTCGGATCGTTGCTTTAAAGTTGGCAGCAACACATTTTACGTTTCAGCTACCTATCAAGTCGGGTGACGACTAAGGCTGGTCCAAATCCCGTGACAACTTCAAATTATAGTAAATGCCGCGTACATTCTCCCGATTTAGTTCTGTATTGGAGGTTGAGGGCCCATCGCCTGCACATGGGAGTTAGTGGTGGATTCCAACCCATGGGAAGACCGGAAGGGCATCTGATACGACTCGGGGATACATTTTGGTCCACAGCAGCCTCCTCCGTCGTAGATTACAGCGGCAACAGCAAATAAATACATCCCATGGCATCAGACTCCTGACGGACACCCCATTGGGAGAATGCCCAGTTGCAGAAGGATCTGGACAAGCGTATCCCGATGGAGGAAGCCTTGAGCTTTCACCTTTCCGTGGTACGGTTTTGTTATATGGATAGCAAGCCTCCTGGGCAGTCTTGGTGGGAAAGTGAGAAAACAGAATCACCGAAATTTCCCATCACATACATACTTCTACAAATTTGACAGCCAAAAAGTACGTGAACTTGGGCGTCTTCCCCTGGTTATGTGGACGGCACCAGTTGGTTTTATTACCGGATGCTTCCAGAGCTGGTGCTCCCTCTCCGCATCCGACAACATGAGTCTTTGGATCTGAAGGTTGGTGTTTTGACAGTTGGTCTGGCGGTTCGCGGACGGGTCATCGCATCTCCCGTTCGACATTACTACTCGGCAACCGAATGTTAGCCCCCTGAAGATCGACTGTATGCGCCTTCTCGTGGCCCCATTGTGCACCCCCAACAATGAGAATATTGGACGATAGGAATGACAAAGGTCTTTCTAAGCTCTTGACAGACAATATCAGGGGAGAGGCTCCAAGAATAACGGAGGCCGGCGGTTCGGAGTTACGGAGTTACAACATATTCCTGCCGATCATGAACCAAAGTCTGCTGATATTCGGGACGCTGGTGATCACAGGAAGGGTTGGTGTTGGGGAACTGGGGAGCCAGTCGACCAATGGTAACCTATGTACACGCTTACACAGTATGTGGCTTCGTTGGAACCGCGTGCGGCGCAGGACTGCTCGGGTGCCTAAGCCGAACTCTGGTAGCAGACACGGGCAAAGTGTGGAAGCGTTTATGGACGGGATGCTGTTGGGGGTGTTGGGGGCCGTTGAGGGCAAAGCAGCCAAGCCAACCTATCTTGTCGCGCAGGCTGAACTTCAGTTGAACTTTCGAAGCGACCTTGAACCAAACAAGGCACCTTGGCCGAGTAGCCGATTGGAATTGGAGAACAAGGCAATGCAAGCCAAGCCGGGGCAACGCGTTTCTCGATCCGCGATCTAGTTCCCGCGGTTGCGCGCCAAAGTAAATAGGGCAAGGCGCGGTACGCGGTACGGAACTCGATGCGATTCTTCTCCCGCAAGGCGTTTGATGAACAAGCCACCCGGGAGGACAGCGGGCCGACAGTTCGGAAGCGGATGTTGAAGGGGGGTTGCGCAGCAGGGAAGCACCTGAAGTGGGCTTGGAGGGGATTATTTTTGGGTGGGCGGCCGCTGGGCCAATCACTGAACAGGGGCCATTGTTTCGACTTTGGACGGCCCGGCTCTTGCCCCACAGAAGCATTTCACCACCCACATTTTTTGGCGATTGATTCGATGGCCAAGTCTTTTCGTTTCCCAGAATAGCTCGGGGTGAATGCCCGAATTACCGCCCAGATAGCCTCCATCCTGTTGGTCTTTTGCAGGCAGAGGACAGCTTTTGATGGCCCGACTTTGAGAATCACAAATTTTGGTATCACACGATTCATGGCTTCGAAAGCGCAAACTTGGCGAAATGTCGTGTTGTGTGTTGTGTTCAGATCGACCTTCCTTTCCATGCATCAATGCCATGGCATCCTAGGGCAGATCTGCCGCGATAGGGCAGATCTGCCGCGAGCCTGAGCTGCAGCGAACCATGGCGCAGTCTCCAACCGTTTCCGCTTGCAACCCAAAAAATCCGAGATTCCGTACCGTGTCGTCCCATGTTGTACTGTGCGATGAGCGACGGTTCGCTTCAGCCCGTGTCTCCAAATAACGTTATCGTGCATGTGAATGCAAAGTACCCCCCCCCTTCGCCCGTAGTAACCCGGCCAGCCTTGATTCGGCCTTTGGCCTTGTACAGATTGCCGACCTGCAGATGCTGGTCTATCTATGTTTCTTCCTGCAAAGCAACACTACACGGGCACCACGTTGGATGGTTCCCCTGCATCCCTGGGAGTCTGGGACCATGATCGCTCCCGTCAAGAGCCGCGCCACCCACCCTGCGCTTGGCCCAGAGAGCCGAGATCATATCGGGCTCATTGATATACGCGAAACATACCAACGGCGCCTAGCTTCCTCGTTTTGGTCACCGCGAGCTACTATTTACGGGAATGGCCAAGAATATTGAACTCCTTCGAACCGTCCTGACGGGACTGTAAACAACAACTGGCTGCATGTCGCTCTCAGGGGTAGAGTATGGCGTCACCCTCACACCTACTCCCCGGTGCTGGGGGATGGGTCGTTCCTATTCCGAGAACATTCAGGGGCTCGGAAGACATCGAGGCTGGCGGCCGTAACCATGCAAGACCAACACTGGCCCATGCTTCCAGAACATGCAAGGCTTTCAACGCCAGCGTCCGTCAAGAGCAGACCACTTTTCGCTCTATAAGACAAGCCCATCCTACCGTTCATCAGATCATGGCTCACCACAACACCACCCCCCAAGGATCACGGCCAGGCCCTCCAGACTCGGTACTCGTCCTGTCTTCGCCAGCACCTAGACCCTTCAACTGCTGCTCGCCAAGTTCCCTTCGCACCACGGACAGTTGTCAAACCCAAAACACACATCTCTATCACAATGACATCCGTGTCAAGACATCTTTCACTTCCAGGGCCACCGGTCCGCCCTCCTCGTCCCACATCTCCCTCGCACACGATACCTCCTCGTCGTGTCCGACCAATGCGTCCCACCCCTATTTACAATCAACAACGCCCTTCCAACCCCAGACTTGAAGCCTCCTTGCCTCCTCCACCCACTGCCCTTGGGGATGATGTTTCAGACTGCGAGTCCGACTGCAGCGATGATGAGTCCGACACACAGCCGCTCCGAAACAGCTTTCTTGGAGTCCGCACCAGCATCGTCCGCGCTCCTCGCGACGTCGAAGAGGCTGGGGCGTCTGTAAACTCGTCCTCAGACACCCTATCAGGAACACCGCCATTGAGCGCCAAAGAGTTCAAGCCCCAGGCAGTTGTTTCAGAACCAGACCTATTCGAGAGCCATGGCCTCGACACTTCACCCTTGCCTCCGAAAAAGGGGCCTCGGTTCTACCGCTATCTGCGATGGAACTTTGGCTCAGTCTACCGCCGCATCTTCTGCCTGGTTTACCTCGGCAACATCATCGCCCTGGCCGTTCTCATCGCCCGGCACTTCATCTCAGAGCAACAGTTCAAGTTGACCTACCAGCAAGCCAGCATCGCCGTGACAGCAAATATCCTCGCTGCCATGCTTGTCCGCAACGAGCATGTCGTCAACTCCATGTTTTGGGTCTTCGGCACCTGGACTAAGAATCTCCCCCTTTGGATCCGCACCCTCTCAGCAAAGGTGTACTCGTATGGCGGCATCCACAGCGGCGGCGCCGTTGCTGCTACCTGCTGGTACATCGCTTTCCTCGTTCTCCTCACCATGGACTTTCAGAGTGCTGGCTCGCTCAGCGTCCTCCGCAGCTACATCTACTTTGTCAGCTACTTCATCCTGTTCCTTCTCGTGTCGATGCTGGTCTCGGCACACCCCCACCTCCGCCGCATCATGCACAACTGGTTCGAGGGCATCCACCGTTTCATGGGCTGGCTGGCCATCTTGCTGTTTTGGGGCCAAGTCATGCTGCTCACGGCCGAGCCCACGCAATCTAGTGGCATCTCCTTTGGCAAAGCCCTGCTCGTCTCGCCCAGCTTCTGGATGCTGGTGGTGATCACGCTGCTGGTGATCTACCCCTGGACGCGCCTACGCCTCCGCGAGGTTGAAGCCGAGGTGCTCTCCCAGCACTGCGTCAAGCTCAACTTCAAGTACCGCAACGTGCACTACGGCCAGGCCATCCGCCTCACCGACGCGCCTCTCAAAGAAACCCACGCCTTTGGCGTCATCCCCTTTCCCACCGCGCCACCAGCCGCATCCCACTGCCCAGGCTGCACTTGCCACACCTACCCCAACCTGGCATCAGAAAAGTCCCCCACCAACGACACTGAAAAAGAAACCAAACCCGACACCATCGCCAGCATCCGCGCCCACTGCCTCACCCACCCCACCCCCCCTCCCACCCCGCAAACCTCCTCCCGCGGCTTCTCCGTCCTCGTCTCCAACGCCGGCGACTGGACCTCCCAGCTCATCCGCAAACCCCCCACCCAAATCTACACGCGCGGCACCCCGCAATTCGGCGTCCTCCGCTGCGCCGGCCTCTTCGCCCCCTGCGTCGTCGTCGCCACCGGCTCCGGCATCGCGCCCTGCCTGAGCCTGTTCGTGCAGGCGCCCACCCACCCCGTGCGTATCGTGTGGGCGACGCGGGAGCCGCTGGGGACGTATGGAAGGGAGGTGCTGGAGGCGGTGTTTAGGGTGGATCCGGAGGCCGTGGTGATTGATACCTCGGGGGGTGGGAAGGGGGGGGAGGCTGTGAGGCCGGATTTGGTGCGGTTGGCGTGGAGGGTGGGGGAGCAGGGGAGGGAGGTGGTGAGGGGGGAGGGGAGGCGGAGGGCGGAGGCGGTGGTGGTCATTTCGAATCAGAGGGTTACGAGGAAGGTGGTGTATGGGTTGGAGAGTAGGGGGATGCCGGCGTATGGGGCGATCTTTGATTCTTGATTTGGGGTTATTTTACGGGTTGGGTTTGAGTTATTGCTACGGTTTTGGTCTCTGGTGTTGATGGCAGGACTAGAGGTCTTTTTGAGTTTGGGATGGGATGGGATTCATGATGGGTTGGCTTCAATGGTCCTGTGGTTCCTTTTCCTCTTGTGATTTCCTTACATTTAGAGGTTTAAACCCGGGTGGTACTCTTCCTCTTCTTTCTGTTTCCTAGTTCTCTTTTCACTTTTTTCTTTTTGTATTTGGCCTCTCTTCTGGTTCCATCTTGTTGTTCCTACAGTGCAAGTACAACTTCAACAGCCAAACATGAATTGATGCTCATTCTCTACATCAATTGGTTACAAAGTCGCTGAAGTCCAAGCCGATATGCCTTCCCCTATCATCTACGCGGTCGCGGTGCAGCGGGTTTCCTGACAAGACGTAAGCCATGAAGTCCGAGTCGCTGTACCAGTGCCGTAAAGGCCCGGTAGGGTGAACAGTTGCTATTTTGCATGTAACATTAACTTGAAACAAAATCCCGCTCTCATTTCGCATCTTCACTGCTCATTCTGACGCGCGTTTCCGGCCGCGTCTAGAGCTAATGTTGGACATCAGTCAGCATACTCTCAGCAGGCCAGGCCTCCCAGCGGCCGCTGGTTAAGCGCCCTGCTCCTAATTTAGGGCTGGACCGCGCAGAGCTGCAGCGGCTACGCCGCCAAACAGCCGCCGGATCTTCCGGCTGAAGCCAAGGTTCGGGACGGGAGCACCCGGGAGGCGCAGGCGGGCGTAGTCTCCAATCTTGGCTGTCCTCGCACGGTTTTACCCCGACTTGGAGCTTCCATTCGTTCTTTAATCACCGGCCGCGTTTCGGTGCAGGGAAGGGGAAAGGGGCTGCAGTATGTCCGGCTGGAACCCCTGAACGGCTATTCACGTCCAGTCACCTCGATATTTCCTCTTTCCTTGATAGCAATGCTTTTCTAAACCGAGATAAAGCTTATCATGCATTTATGGGAACTTGGGACAACTAAGGCCTTCCTTTCCTTCATCCATCCATTTGCTTCTTGTCCTTCCCTTCGTTGTGTCAGCCTGCAACCGGGGTAGGCGCCAATCTCATCCTCGGTCTGGTGATACGGATCAGTAACTGGCTTTTAACAGGCCAATGGGAAAGATATATGCCCGCTACAGGTCGCATTCCAGTGATGGGATGTGGTTGGGTAGCGGCCCCCTATAGGCTCTTCTCAGCCGTGACAATGTAAACATATTGACTTGCATGCGGGTTTAATAACGATTGTCTTGGCCGCCAACAGTCCCCGGTGACCGGTGCGGAGGCAAACCGGGTTATAGGGGCTCGCCTTCATAAGCACCATGATTTCCTTTTCTTGAGGCTCAGAGGTGGAAGATCTTCCACTATCCGTTGCTCCGTCCCCTCCTGTCTGCGGAATATCTGGTTACGCCCCAATATCCTCCTATCGTGAAACACCATGGCTTTGACCATCGCCACTTTGGCTGTTGCCGGGTTGGCTGCAGTCGCCCATGCGGTTGACCCCCCACAGCCAACACCGTCAGATCCCGCGTTGTCGTATCCAGGAATGCCACCGTACAACGGGACTGGTCCCACGCTGCTCCGGTTTGGCTGCCACCAGGTTGTTGTTGACCGCATAGACCCGCTGGTCAACCCAGGTTCCATTCCCTCGCCTCATCAGCACCAGATCGTCGGCGGCGATGCTTTCAATGCCTCCATGCCTGTGTCTGACATCAGCGACCTTTCGACTTGCACAACCTGCAGCTATAGCGATGACTTCTCCAACTACTGGACGTCCAACCTCTATTTCAGAGCCCGCAACGGAAGCTACAAGCGCGTCCCTCAGATTCCGAACCGCCTGTTCTTCGACGACGAGTTCACGACTCGGATCAACGGCGGTATGATCGCATATTATGTGTCGCCCGGCAAGGGCGAGGTGAAGGCCTTTGAACCCGGCTTTCGCATGTTCGTTGGTGACGCCGCCTTGCGCTCGGAGCCCCAGGGCCCCTGGAACCTGTCAACACAAAGCTGCTTCCGATGCTACACTGGTCCCAACTGGGAGGGAGACGACTATGCGCCGTGCCAGGATGCTAACGTCGATACTCAACATCTCCCTAACCGCCCCTGCCACGGTATCCGAACCAACGTCATCTTCCCAACGTAAACTATCCCCAGGACCCTACAATCATGTCCATAATGCTAACCATGTTACACAGCTGCTGGGACGGCAAGAACCTCGACAGTCCCGACCACACGACTCACGTCGCGTACCCCATGGAAGGGCCGCATGTGTTTGACGGCATCGGCACCGCCGAGACGTGCCCGGACTCGCACCCCGTCAAGATCCCGCAGGTCATGTACGAGATCGTCTGGGACACGTCGACGTTCAACGACCCCAACGAGTGGCCCGAGGACGGATCACAGCCGTTTGTTCTCAGTACCGGCGATCGGAGCGGGTATAGCCAGCATGCTGATTACGTATTCGGGTGGAAGGGCGACGCACTGCAACGGGCTATGGATGCTGGATGCATTGCTGCGAACTGTCCCGGTATTGCGACGCAAACAGTGGAGGAAGCAGCCCAGTGCAAGGTGGCGGAAGTAGTGGGCGAGAACTATGACGGCTGTAAGTTTCTAACCCGGGAATCATGAGTTGGTCTTGATGACGAATCCTCATTTGAACAGGGCTCGACACTCTCCCCGGCAACCCTCCGCAACCTTCCGCGACCACTTCGACTTAGGACGGTTGCCCAACAAAGCCTTGTGGAAGGGAACTCGCTATCAATATGGATGTGATAGCTGTGGTGATGCAAGGTATACCTCTTACAGACTAACGAAACAGGATTCTGCCATAGGGATAGTAAAACAGGGTGATGAATTTCTAGTACGCCATAGAATGGTTGAATGAGTGGTCGGTCTAGTACTGCTGTATCCGGTTGTCTATCTACTATTTAAACAATGAAGCTCTTGGAAACCTAAAGCTCCGAGAAAAGAAACTCCTCAAGGCCCTCCACCACCAAACCATCCAACATATCACTTGAACAGGGGATCGTTGACCTCACACACCGTGCCATCGGCGGGCAGAGTTCCGAGGTTGAAGTACCCCGACATGATCTTGGCGGTGCAGTTAGACATCTGGGAAAGCGTGGCGTGCTGTAACCATCAGTGTTAGCCATCATCCTTCATCAGGTAGGGTTATAGTGTTCGCGCAAGAAAACGTACCCCGAAGCCACGCTGCTCAACCACGACACTTCCCTCAAACCCGGCACTCATATTCTTCGCACTCGCCAGCGGCGTGGCCGGGTCGTAGGTGTTACCGAACCACAAGACGGGGTTCTTGGTCTTGATGCCCTCCCAGGGGCCACCGTAACGCTCCTTGGCCGCCCACGGCCAGTTGGCGCACTGGGCGGCGATGCTAGCGAGCAGGGGCGCAAAGATCTCGCTCGTCTGCAGCATGTGCTCGACGTCGGGCTTGATACCTTCGATGGAGTCGACGCGCAGGAAGGTGTCGGAGCACTTGATACCCATCATGGAGTCGTTGTCGACCGACACCCCGCCGAGAAGGCCGTCGTAGTAGGCCGCCACCTCGGTCAGGTTCGTGCCGGTGACCAGGTTGGTAAGGTGCGTTGCCGCGGTGGCGATGCCGCCGGTGTACTTGATCACGATGAAGAGGAGCTCCCTGACCAGGCGCGAGTTGATGATGGTGGTGCCTACCGCAACGGGGTTTTTGCCGTACTTGTCGGCCACGCCGCGGAGGATGGTTTCCAGTTCGGCGGCGTCAGAGGTGAGCGAGGCGAGGGCGCATTTCTCTGGGCCGGCTTCGACGCAGGCGGCCAGGATGGCCCGGAAACCGGAATCGGCCGTCAGGAACTGGTCGATGTCGATGCCGAGGTGGTGATAGTAGTTGTGGGCGTTCACAACGCCGTCGAGAACTAGGCGGTCCATGCGGTCGGGGAACATGGCCGCGACGGTGGCTCCTAGAAGGGAGCCGTACGACATGCCTGGGCGATCCGAGTTAGTCAAAATGTCAGGGGGCGTACAAGCACTAGTTGAACTCACCCCAGAACCTCAACAAGCCATCTTCGTCAAGCGCATCGACGACGCTCATCAAGTCCCTAGCCACAAACGCAGTGCCGATGAACTCGGGGCTGTGGTCCCCTTCGTATTTTGCGCGGCAGATGTTGCTCGTTGCCTGGGCGCCAGCATAGGTCTCGGCCAGAGCCGTCTCATAAGCGTCAACCGGCAGGTAGGGATACTTGAGCCCGGCTATCTCCCTCTCTGTCGAGGTGTTAAAACACGAAAAAGTGAGTGTCTTCTCGGTGCCCCTGAACAGGATGTCAGTAAAACTGAGCGTGGTTAAGGCGTGAAAGGGGGGGGTTACCGAGGGTCGAACGCAATCAGATCATGCTGGCCCCCGGTCATGCTACGTCTCGGTTAGTTTACTGCTGCTATGGTATGAATCAGAGGATCCTTTGGTAGCACATACAAGTGGAACGCGTCGGCCCCGCTGTTCAGCGAGGAAACGGCCCCGTAACCCGGCCCTCCAAAGTTGAACAGGATGCTCTTCTTGACGGACGTGGTGTTGCTACGCGACGGGCTTTTGATTAAAGAGAGCTTGAGGGTTTCGGTTGATTCGGCATCAGTGTAGTCGAGAGGCACAGCAAACGTTGCGCATTCGATAGGGCCCGTCGTGGCGCTCTCAAAATCGCATGGTCCCCAGTTAATCCCGGAAGTGTTTTCACGGCTGTACAGAGGTACGGCCCAGGCGCCCGAGGCCAATGCAAGCCCGGTGAAGAGGCCGGTGAGTGTCATGGTAATGGAAATTGGCGATGCTTGGAGTTTAGTGTATTCGGACCAGTTGTTAGAAGGAGGTAGACGTGAGTGATGAGAGATGTAGAATATGGTTCCATCTTGAACGACACATGGACTTTATACAAACCATAGCTATGTGAGCTCCTGTTGACTGTTTTGTGGATCTGCTGTGTATTGCCCTAGATGGACAAATGCAGCGCTGGGCCAAGACTCAACTCCAAGCACAGCCTGGAATCCCCTGGAGCCAGCCTCAAATGACGTCCCGCCGGCAGTCTGCCCAAGCCCCATAAGAATCTTATGTCGGCCGTTGCCCAATCACAAGTGATGGCGTGGCCGGGCTGGACATGGGAGGATTTGGGGATCGACGGAGGAATTGCCCGAAAGGGGGCGTTGTGGTACCAGGTACATCACCTTGCCAAATCCGGACATAAGCAGGGACCCGCAAAGGATTATGATTGAGTGAAGATCATGAACGGCTTGGCCATTGACCGGCTATAGCTATTCGTATCTGTAGCAGATTGGCCGTAGTTCGGGAAACGGGGATCGAGAGCCATGACGAACTAAGGTTTAATTAGAGGAATTATGCCTTACCTGGACAGGCGCGTACGTGGAAACCGGGAACAGGGGACGGCCCGGATGGGCCTACCAGGAAGTGCCTTTCATTTCATCGCTGGACGGTCCAGCCTAGACCTGCTCAACGTTGTCTACCTAGATACGGGTATTAGACTACAAAACGAGGCCGCTTGCCTCGGCATATACTAAAACCACCTAACCCATTTAACGGTGTTAGGCTTGGCATCGCGTGGGTAGCAACCTGATCAGATCCGAGATCAAGCCTCACTATCGGAGTCATTCTAATTCCGAAATTGAAGGTGAAGGCCGCATGGGTGCGAATGAGACCCCTACATGTACTTTGGACAAGAAGTCCTTTATTGGATGGAGACGGCCCCTCACAAGTTACGCTTCCGGGTAGCGTCTTTGTTAGACCTCCAAGCCAGCATGGTAGACTAGCCCCCTTCGAACAAAGAAACGTCATGCTTTTGAAGTCGTTCAAGTTCCCAGGCAGGATGGCAATCAGAATCTGGCAGAACTGAGCATCTGCCTACCTTATCACAAGAGCCTCCAGCAGGTAGCTACGATGTCCTCGCACCCAGAATTCCGGTACACCCACCACGGGCTCGTTTTCTATCCGCTAGAAGTTCCCGAAATCCAGGAACGGCTCCACCTCGCGAACGACAATGAGAATGAGTCCGCCCAGTATTTGCAAGCACGACGCCAAGGCTTCGTCCTTGTCCATTGGATCCAACCACCCGGGAGCGCCTTGCCGACTTCGGGCAGTGTAGGGGTCTTCGCAAGCATCGACTGCCCGCAGGAGCTGGTCATCATCAAGAAGCTATCCCAGATCATCAGGCGAGGTCAGCTCCATAACAGGTGGCGACCGGTGCCGTCCGAGATTGAACAAAGCTCGCTGAGCCCGCTGGATGCTGCTGTCCAGCGGCAGCTGCCTCTGTATCACGAAAACATGGGCCTGACGCCGTTCCCCCAGCTGCATGCGTTCCAGATCCACAAGCGGACGCCGGGATCCCAGCCGGTCAAGCCGGAAGAGGACATCACGCTCTTCTACAAGTACTACAACGGAGGCACGCTGAAGAGCTTCATTCGGAAGTACGCCAGGGCTGGCAAGCGGGTACCAGAAGGCTTCATCTGGCACGTCATCGCCCAGCTCTGCCGCGCCGTCTCGTGGCTCCATACGGGGCACATTCCTTCACGGGACGAAAACCTCGGGCGCGAAGATCCCTCCCACCCACCTCAGCCGCCCCCTGACACATGGGAGCCCATTTGCCACCAGGACATGCACGCCGAGAACGTCCTCCTACACTTCCCGACCGACGAGGAAAAGCTGGCCGACCCGCGGTTGGAGCAGTTCGACGAGTACTTGCCACAGGTCATCATCGCCGACTTCGGCCTCTCGTTCCAGGCTAAAAACGACCTCTCGGATGAACTTGGCCTCGAGGAAAACCCCAATCTGCCGCAGCCCACGACCTGGAAGGACAAGGCGGACATTGGCGAGGCGGCCTTGCGTCTCATGGTCCCAGAGTACGGCCCAGGGGAGGGTGAGATAAACGTCTTTGACCCCGACGACGGCTCTTTTGACCCGTATTATTGTCACACGCACCCGTCGGCGCTGATGGGCGGCTACAGCGAGGAGCTAGTGAGCTGCTGGCGACAGTTCGATACGTTGATCTTGCCCCTACTGGACCTGGACCCGTATACTTGGCAGAAGGCCATGTTCATATCAGACGAACGCGACTGGAGGGGGTGGCCGCCGAACGAAATCCTGTTCGGTCCCACCCTCGCCTTGGCCGACCGCCACGTCGACGACTACATCCACAGCAGCGACAAGGAATCCGTGCTCTGGACGCAGACCTTCAACGCCTCGATGCCCTACCACAGCGTCCCGCGCGACCCGGCGCACCACCGGGGCGATTGGGTGACGGTCGACGGGCACCTCAACGGCATCATCGCAAGCACCTTCGCCCAGTTCAGCCCGGGGTGCGTCAAGATCCGGCAGGTCCACATCATGGGCAGGGGGCGCGTCGAACAGGAGCTCGACGAAGTCATTCCGGAGTCAGCGCAGCGCGGCGACGAGGACAAGGACGAGGACGAGGATGGGCAGGACACCGAAGGGCCGCCGATTCAGGCGCGTCGTGCTACGGCCCCACACCCCAAACGCCGTCGTCAAGGCCGCCAAGCTGCGCGCCCTCTGCGGCCCAAGCCGTTGCGGGCGAGGGACGCGTCGCCGCCTATCGCAGAGGAATATCTGAATCGTAAGTGGGCTACGATGGTGGACTATGAGAGAAGGTGCCGCGAGAAAGGGATTTGGTGAGCGGCGAAGCGGGAGTTGGGATGGATGGGGCGGGTGGGGGATTTCAGGGGAGGGAGTTCGGGGGCAAAAAGAGGGGCGATTGGGTGGACCAAGGAGGAAAAAGAAATGCCTACTACAGGAATCGAACCTGTGATCTTTGCATGTCGTCGATGGATACAAGTGCAACGCATTAGCCACTATGCTAAGCAGGCTGTATCTTTTTTGATCTGGGTTTCCGAGCATGGCCTTATAAGGGCAGAGAGGCTGTGTCAAATCCAACTCTGCACAGCAAGTCACCCCTGAATTAGCACACAGCTATCATCTTTCCACCTCAGACCCCAAATCCATGCTCACCATTTCTAGCCCTTGTTTCGCAATCTCGAGAGTGTATTTGTATTCCAGTTACACTTAACTTGGATTCATCTAGAACTCCACAACCCGTCTGCATCACGCTGCATCACTCCCATATCCATCACACTCCCCCCTCCACTACCCCTTCCGCCCCCACTTCACTTCCACCCAACTCCTCCAACGCCTTCCTCTTCTCCTCCCTCCCCGTATTCCCATCCTCCCACACCGACGGATACCCCATCAAATCCCTCACCCCCACCCTCACCTCCCTCCCCTCCCCATCCAGCACCACCACCTCAATCTCGGGGTTATAATCCAACAACACCTGCGCGCACCGCCCACACGGATTAACCACCCGATACACATCCCCGCGCTCCCCACGCTCCCCGCGGCGACACACCGCCATAATCGTCTCCATATCCCCCGCGCGCACCCCTTGCGCGGCCGCGGCGCCCAGCACGGAGAGTTCCGCGCAGGGACCGCCGGTGAAGTGGTAGACGTTGAGCGCGACAAAGGTTTGGCCGGTGAGGCGGGTGCGCACGGCGGCCGCGACGGTGTGGTTGTCGTCCGAGGGGGGGATGCGGGCGAGGGCGGTGGTGCAGAGGTTGAAGAGGGGGGGGTCGAGGTGGGGATGGGGGTGGGGTTGGGGTTGAGGTTGGGAGTTGGTTAGGGGGTGGGTGGGTGGCATGGTGGTGGTGTTTGGTGTCTGGTTGTGGGACGGTTGGTTGTTGGAATGGTACTGAAGATGGATAATACTGGTGTTTGCGGGGTTCTGGAACTTGGCAGCTAATGTTGTTGGAGCCTGGTCTTATATCTCCTTTTATGGCGGTTTGTATGTAGTATGGACGTACATGTACGTGCATATGGGACCCGGATCATCCATGGGTCGATAATTCCCGGATCTTTTCCTGAGTAGGTAGTCCGAGTGACTCAGGCCGGGATTATCCCCTCACCGAGCCCAAAAAGATATGGGCTTAGGTGGGCTGTAATTACATCTAGGAAATGGGTCAGGTGGGTAGACTTGAACCCAACAATTTCTTCAGGTGATCCAACCCAAAAATCCTTTCATGGCAGATAATAGGGTATAGTACATTATTAGTTAAAAAAACGCCAATGTCCGAAACGCCCCTCTCACAGTATCGGCTCCTCAGGTTTAAGCAGGACAGACGAACAGCCAGCCCCAGAGTCCCTCGCCTTACCCGTGTACTTTCTCTCTAATAATCCATGTTCTATGCTCTATTACATGATGCCAGCTCATCAAGCCTTCTGCACATTCTTCATCCCCTCCAACTTAGTCTTCTTCTCCATCCGCGCGGCTCTCCACTCCTGCCCCCAATACCAGTTCACCGCGGCAGACGGCGACACGGCTACCACGATGAGGGCCAGACCCAGGAACGCCGGCGCCGGACCAACATCAGCTACCATGGTTTCAACAAAGGCAACGCCAACAGCGCCCATACCGCACCGCACCAAGTTATTGACAGCAGTGCTGCTGGCGCCTTTGCCGGGGCACAGGTCCGATACAAGCGTCTGGTTCAGCGCGAAGACGGCATTGCTCGTCGCTGCAATCAGGAACTGCAATACCAAGGGAACCGCTATCCAGCCGGGCTTGGACGTAAAGGTGGCATCCGCAAGGGAGAACCCGTACGCGGCCGTAGAAGTCACGAACAGGCCCGCGATCCAGGGGAGGTGGCGCAGGCGCGCGTACTCGATCGGGAAATCCGCTGGGACGTTCCTGGCTGGGAGCTTGTGCGTCGGCGGCAGGTTGTTTGCCATTTTGTAGGCGGCCTCGGCAGCTTTGTAATCGCGTGTCATGAGCTTGCCGGCAATGGTAGAGCCGATGATGGTACCGAGACCTGGAGTGAAGGCATCCATTCTTATTAGCGAAACAGGTTTGGGTCGGAAGCGTTCTGGTGGGATGCCTAGGTACGTACCATTGGGCAGGAACGCCAGACCAAGGAGAAGCTCGCTCAGACCAAAGCGTGACTTGAAGAGTCCCGTGGTGCTGGATGTCACCATACTCCAAATGGCGTACACCACGCCGCCGAACAACAGGTTGAAGAGGATATCCATCTCCGTCAGAAGCCTCAACGGCTCGATGAAGGTCATCAGCGTCACCTTTTTGCGCTGGGGTGTATCGCTCGGGTCCTGAATGTAAGGAGGCTCCTTGGTGAATCGTGCGATGAGCGGCTGATGGATGCCGGTGACCCGCAGGGAGCCGTTGCCGGCAATGCTGCGCAGTGTCTCGGGCAGAAAGACGATGATAAGGATGATGACCAAAGAGGAAAGGATGACAAGGAAGACAAAGATCGACCGGAAGCCGAAGGAGTTGGCCAAGAGACCGCCTAGGACGGGTCCGATGGCGATACTAAAGTTGCGAACTATCGGCCGGCTGATTAGGAATACTAGCCCAATGAATGTGATGGTCTATGGTCGCCCTGCACTTACTGGCTTGGTAGAAGCTGATGAAAGCACCCCTTTCCGCTGGAGGTGAAATATCCTGAATGACACCGTTGCCTTTCCATATCTTAGATTAGATGCTGTAACCTAGAAGCCAAGCAGGGCGGTGAAGCACTTACCGATGCTCACAGTGGAAGCACTCCCTGCTGCTTGTAGGCCTCTGAAGATGAGTAGGACGGCGAAGTTGGGCGAAAAGCTGAGGGCAATGTTTGAAGCAATATAGACCACAAACGAAGCAATGTATATCGGCCGCCGCCCCACGGTATCCGACAATGAACCCCAAAACAATGGCGACACGCCTTGAATAATTAGGTAAGACGTGATAGTCAGCGAAACTGTGCCGATGCTGACATTGAGATCCTGTCCTTTTGTTAGCCACGATCCCATCTGGAGGAATGCACTTGTTCGGCGTGCCCTTGCAATGGCGTCTAGCGATGGGAAGTAGATGTTCGACGACAGGCCCGAGAACAGACCTGCAACACCGATAATGCCAATGAGCAGCCTTTTCCGGCCCTTTGAGAAGACGTGGTACGCCTCTTCCGGTTTAGGGCCTGGAGTTGTCGGCCTTTGCCCAACGGCCGCCGGGAGCACCGCATTGTCATCGTCAAAGGGGTTTTGTGGCTCATGCGCCGGAGACCCCACTCTATAAACATCATCGAACGGATTTGGCGGCATTTGCTGTTGCTCTCCCTTCAAGCCGTTGTTGGGTGGCTGACAATATCCGCCCTGCGGGAACTGGCTCGCCCTTGACTGCCGGGTTGGGACCGGTACGTCATCGTGATAGCGCTCTGGATGGTAATACGGATCGACAGAGATGAGCGCAACGCCGGCAGCGGCCGCGACGTACAAACTGTTTCTGACGCTGGTCAAGTCGATGGCGGTTAGGCGACGGGAGGCACGAACAGCGACGGCCGCTATTAGAGACTCGCGACGGTCCTGTGGTTCCATGCTGACTATCTGAATGCACCTGATTTCGACGCTCTGCCCCAGGCAGGGTCAAAGGCATCGTGAGGATGCGATTCGGTATCTATAGGGGATCTGGTAGCAAAGCAAACTGACAGGATCCAACTCATCCGTGTCTGCGCCCCCATGAGTGGATTGTCACAGCACCCAGCCGGAAGAACCCGCCTCTAGTCACCCTTTTTGTGGCTTGATCGGCGAGGGGAGTGCAAAGTTTTGTAGCAGGGTGAAACTAGCGCACTAAGGCTGTGAAACAACATATGGCTCTGAACTCCTTCGACGGCGGCAAAACAAAGCGGGCCCTACCTTGCCACCCCCTGAACATCCACCACGTTGTCGCGGGATATGTCTGTGGACTGGTCTAGATGCTCGATGAGCGGCTGCGGACCTGCGACGCGTCATACCGACACTTGAGGGCTAGGGAAGCTAGCTTGGGATCGACCGGGAGAGTCCGGGACCAATCGTTTCGAACTATGCCTGTCCTATTACTTTCTGGGTGTCAAAAGAGTGTTTATTTTGTTACATCTTCTACAGGAGCCACCCCTGCCCCCGTTTCTCCGAAGCTAAGGCACTGTACTCCAACGCCGCATACCTAGGTACGCTCAACACCGGCGGGACCGGCTATTGCAGGAAGAATGGTCGGCCTTGCAAATAGCAGGCGGAAAGCGCCCCCGCCGCAGATCGATATTCTTGCTTCCCGGGACAGAGACAACGATGACGATGACGATGAGAGGAGGGAACGGGACACGCCCGCGCGGACACCTACAACACCTCCAACGCCAGCAGCCACGACGACAGTTCGGCCAAGTACATCCTCCTTTCCAATACGAAAGACAACATCAGCGCCAGTTGCAACGATCACAGTGACTGCCCCGGCGCAGGCAACGACAGTGACCATGTTTGTGACAGAGGGTGCGAGTCAAGCAACCGTAACGGTAATAGCAACGCCGGTGAGCGCGATCCCTACTGCCGAGACATCAGTGCCAGCTCCAAATCTGGCAGTCGATGCTGACATTCTGCAGATGGGCACCGCGGGGACTAGTGCTACGTCTGCTGTGGCGGCCACGGATTCTGCTCAAACTAGCGGTGCGGTGATCACAGGAGCTGGTGCTAATTTTATCGCTGGGGTGGGAGTGGCAGGTATTATTAACTTCCTTCACATGCCCGTCCGTCGCCGGAAAAGGATGTTGCTGACTTTCTCTCAAAGCTGGGCTGTCAGTTATATTGATGGCTGCAATCATCATCTTGCGCAGGAAGAGACGGAAGATGGAGCAACAGGTACGTAGTCCAGGTTAATCGCCGAGTATTGCAGACAGAGTTCCTAACACGGAGGTGCTCTTGCAGCAAAAGCAGTCAGACCTTCCTTGATGGCGCAGGTCGCGTCCAAAACAACGTCCTCTTGAGAGAATCGAGTGCATCCACGGTTCAGGGGTAATACATACACATGCAACATATAGATAGATATAGACCATGGATATGTTGTGCATGGGGACAGTCTTCCTTACATTTTTTAGTTCTTCAAGCTTCTTCTAGACACCTCACGCTTGCGCTTAAAATCTTCGGATCTGGAAGAGACCGACATTGTCTATCCGGACCATAAATACACCTACTCCATGCAGTCGAGACGAGCAAAAAAAAAAAAAAAGAAAGTGTGGCCACGCACTGGCCGTGATTGGGCGATTTTGGCAGTTTCAGGATTGATCCCGCCCGAGGTTCCAGGCTCATCCTGGTAACTTCAGGGTTGGTTACACTTAAAGCATATAAGAGTGTTCGGCATTACTCATGTTTTGCCCCGAGGTTCCCTAGCGGTATGAAGGCGAAGTTTCTTTCTGCCCACCCTCTCCCGGTGCCGGACTTCCCCGGTTTCAGACTACGTTAGCACTGTTGGGTAAGTTTCGCTACCGTCCACATTACGGTAATTAGTCAACCGCGTTTGATACTTCTGTCTAGGTGGTCAGCCTATCAGGTACGATTGCAGTGCCCATCGTTCTGATGGTGTAAAAGGGAGGTTATAAGGAAGCAAGCTTCGCCGTTAATGCAACTATTTGAATCTGAAAGAAATGACAAGTCGTTTTACATGGTCGCTATCAGCACAAAACGTCCTCCCAGTGGCTCAGGCTTCATGCCGGGTCTGTTAAAAAAACAGAAACGAGGCAGCCCCGACTACTGCCGCCGCCAGCCCAAGACGTATCGTTTTCAGATCGAATGACATCACGCCCGCCGAGTCTCCAGTGCTGTCGGTTGGGGTGCTCGAACCCGGGGTGGTGAAGGCAGGTTTGGTCGCCTTGACAGTGATCCCAGCCACGGCCGTTGTGGCCCCTGGTACGAAGGTTGTCGAGGCGAAGCTGCATTGCGACATGATCCTATCCATGTCTTGTAATGAGTTTTGTCAGCCGCCATTCATTGCCCCTTGTTGCCAGAGAGAAGTCAGTCAGCCCCTACCGTCTGTCGTCTTGCCATTCTGCGAGATGCACGCCGCACACAAGGCCGCAACGCTGCGCACGTTGAAGCTCGTGTTGTTGCAGATACACTGTGCCTCGACGGCTTCGTCCAACTCGTCGTCGGCGTCGTCATCGTCGGCCCGTTGTCGGAGCCCGCGGCGCCTTGTCTCGGTCTCCGGGTCGACGTCGCACGTACCGGTCAGGGTGACGATAGGCCCACATATGACCTTGCATGCATTGGGGACATCGCTGGCATTGAGCTCCTCGGCGTGGGCGAGGGAGGCGATGGCGGCTAGGAAGAGCGTCGTTGCTGTTGTGGTATGCATTGTAGCGGAGATGGTATTGATTTTGTAATGAGTGGAGATGAGAGTTTGAGTGGGTTGGATGATGTTGATCCTAGCATCGGAAACGGCGGCGAGGTCAAGCTGTGGTTAAATAGGTACCATTGAGGGAACTGACGCTCGGAGTCGTCTCTGTTGCTCCTTGGGCGTTGGCTTCCAAGCTGGAACGAGGATGAAGCCAATGCCCCTGGAGCTGTCTGAGATTCGGATAGGTTCAGTGTCTTCAGTTGCCGCACGGTTGTTAGAGTTGTCGGCACTTGCCTATCGAATACGTCTATTTTGTTTCACCATCCAGAAATAGAAAAGTCCAATTCACGGTAGCCCGACAATCCCTTGTTTTAGATCTCTCTGTCTCCGTCGGGGCACAGATTTTGCACGAAACATCTGCCACGCAAAGCGTCTCGGAACCATACGCTAATACTTCTGCATGGCAAGAATAACCGATGAGCAAGCAACATTATGCCTCCCAGATTAGCTTAGGGGAGGACGGGAGCCAAGGCCAACTGCCAAGGGGGCTGGCCCATAGAACCAGAGTGACACCTTAACCTTATTCACACCTCCCGGCTCGTTTGCAGTTGAAACGCACTGGGGTAGGTCAAAACATAATTAGTTACGTACTGTTATTGTTCCATTCTGTGCGGCGGGCAATAACGGTAGGGCAGTCGATGAACTTGTCGGCACACAGGCTTTGAAATGATCCCTTCCCCTGATTCCGTCCTGCAGCATCAGCCCCCTGCTCCAAGGCTCTCTTCGCTATCGTCCCGCAGCCGAAACCACCAATCGCAAAACGACCTCTCCCCGCCGACATGGCGTCGCCGTTCCAGCTGAGCCACCGCAAGGTTGACGCAAACATCAACAAGCTAGCAACACTAGTCAAGGCCAGCCACAACCATGATCCCGGGCGTCGAATCCCGGCTCGCCATTGTCGCAGTCTTTTTCATCCTGCAAATCTTCGTCTTCGCCCTCGAGCTTCTCATCTTCGTGCCGAGCGTCAACGACAAGCGATGGTACATCCCCCTCCGCCAATGGATCGCCCCCGCCAGCTTCGCCTTCCTCGGAACGGTCCTAGTCCCCATCACATTCACCAACCCCACCACCCAGATCGAACGCACCGGCAGCCAATGCACCACGGGCATCGACGCGGACGTGGCCGGCATGGGGGTGCGGATCGCCGTGTGGGTGCAGGTGAGCGTGCTGATCCTCATCACGCTGATGGGCAACTTCCACCTCAAGGCGACGGGGGCCAAGGAGATGGGTGCCGGCCTGGTGCTGACCCACGTCTCGCTCGCCATCGCCCTGCTCGTGCAGCTGCGCCGCGCCACCCTGTCCCCGCCCGACGCTGCCGCCGGCGCCATGATTCTTGATGCTCAGAACATGGCCCTGTCTATCCAGCTCGCTGCGAAGGAGACGTTGGCGGCGCGCTGGCAGGTCGGGATTGTGGTGCTGACGCAGGTGTTTGGCCTGTCGATTGTGCCGGTGCTGGTGTCGAATTTTTTTGAGGGGTCGTTTGCCACGGAGGAGTGTGGTTGTTTGACGGTGTTTTGGTGGGCGTGGTTGAGCAACTGCCTGCCCTCGTCGCGGGAGCGGGCTGTCTTTTGGGTGTACTACGCTTCTCGGTGTGTTGGCTTCTGTCAGGCGGCGTTTCATGCCATCTATAACACGGAGACTTTCCATGAGGCCGAGCCCAAGGGCAGGGGTGATAGTGACGATGAGCAGGAGAAGGGGGGTTTGCTGGTGGGCATCACGTATCCTTACATTGCTGACGGCCAGTCGGGACGTGGGGGGTCGGGCGGCTACGATCTGGCCCGCTACGGCGAGTACCCGGCCACGGTGTCGTTCATGTACGGCTGGTACGGTGTTTATGCGCTCACGTCACTGGCGGCGGCCGAGGTGGCCATGCGGGATCTCAACTTGCAGCCCACCTCAGCCATCGACTCGGTCGGCCAGATTATTGCCCTCGTTATTGCTGGCGCCACCACGCTCCGGGCGGTCTGGCTGTTCGGAAAGCTCTTTGCTGACCAGTGGAACTCCCAGAAAAGCTTCGGTTTTATGTGGCCCTTCCATTTGCCCCTGTCCGCATTCCGCGGTCGTCCGACATACCTCTTGGTCCCTAACTTCGACCTCGCGCCCGACTCGGTCAAACTGGGCTCTATCCTCAAGAGACCCGAAGATGTGGATGATCCGATCAATGATACGCCTATTCCAGCACCACCCGGCGCGGTATCCACAATGCATGTTTCCGTACCCTCCGATTCCTTCCCCAGGACAGCCAAGTCAAAAGCTCCACGGTTCCTCTCAGCTCTGCTGGGGAGTCGAAGTCCGAGTCTGTCCAGGCGGATGACGGTTGATAGTCTAAAAGTGGAAAACCTTCTGGTAGAAGAGAATTATCTCAAGGAGAGCCTCAAACAAGAAAAGGTGGCACAATATCTTGCAAGTTTGGGAAAGAAGGAAAAAAGGGCGAGGAAGGTGTTTATGGTAGTCGGTGTGATCTATGCATCGGGAGTCACAGTGTCATTCGAGACAGAACCCCTGATTCCCCCGGCCGGACCCGTCTTGGTGTCTGCCGGGGCTAGCAAGACTGTTGCGCATAGATCAGAAAGTGACATGGTGGTGGCATATCGGCTAAAGGCAATCACGCTCGACAAGAAGTTGGAGGTGAAGCACTCAGAGAGTTATACAAAGGGGGCTTTGCTTTGACAAAGATAACAAACCTTGTTTTGAGAAACGTAGCGAGATTTGCCTTATGAAGGATGTCAATATTTATTTAGAGAGTTAGCATGCTTTACTTCAAGACAGACAACCAACCTGACGTCAAGTAACGGAACGAGCTTCGCGTTGCTTTCATGTTGCGAAACGGGCACCTCTTGATGGGATTAGCCTATCCTCAAACTACTTCGGTAGTACCTAGTACAAGACCTGAATACAATACAATCACAGCCTGGGTTCCCCCGAGACAAGATATAATTTAGGGGCGCACTGTGATACAGTAATGTTTTGGGCAAGCCATACGGGGGTGGTGTGAAAAGCACTTTAAACACAGCCAAGCAGTAATCTTGTACATGCGTATGTAGGTAGGTATGTACCTACCTTATGTTCGGGGTTCACACTGTGTGCTGCATAGATCTTGGTCCTGCTTTCCAGCCCATCTACCTACCTAGGTACTTACCTAACCCAGATGTGTAGCTTAGTCAAGTGAGAGAGGTACCTGGGTGCCTCGCACCCCTGTTGCAACGGCACTTCCCTATGCCACCCTTTCCAAGATTAATTATCCCACTCGGTCACTCGGTCGCTCGCCCACTCTCACTACTCTCACGCTGCTACGCCGACCTGATCCAGCCCGACACAACTTGAACTCTCTTGATTGCATCAAATTCATCAATGCAGTAATCACTTCTCACCCGTCACCACCATGGGCTGCTTCAGCTTCAAGAAGTACCATCCGCACACGCGGTACAAATCACTGTTCAGCGGCCGTATTCGCGATGCCCACTATGCCTACTACCACAAGGTCCTTGACTTGGACCAACGTCGTGTCATCAGGGTACAGACCGCAGAAAAAAGAGATGAGGACTTTATTTTCGAGGCCCTCGAAAGGCGCCTTGACGTTATCGGCGAAGACCTCGTGAGCATCATTGTGTCGGAGGATGACTTAGAGCTACTATCTTGGTCGAGAAATGAAAAGGATGATATCGCTCTCATTCCATTCTACCCTTCGCCAAGTGATTTTCCAGCAGGGTTACCCAAGGTTCGTCGGAGTCAGCTCACTGAGATTGACCGTCTCGCAGCGCAGACGGATCACACGACTTATGAGCCTTCACCTGGCCACGGACCGAAGCATGTCGTTTTCAAATACTACATCACCGAGGGCAACATAGTCTCGTTTTGGCACGAACTCAATTGCACTTTGAGGATTCCCAATCACCTAAACATTGTTCCTCTGGATTGCCTTGTTATCGACTCGGCCACACCCGGCGGCCCCGACAAGGTAGTAGGGTTCACAACCCCATTCATTGCAGGAGGCACCGTCTGGGACAACGTCAGCCGCACCTTCACACTCGCCCACCTCAACCAACTCACCAAGGTATGTTTCACCTCCTCGTCCGGGGAAACATCCACCTAGTTGATGGCTAACAATCTGGTCTTGCCCCCTCCCTCCCCCTCCTTAGACGATAGACTACCTGAATCTTCAGCTTGGCATCGTCCACGGCACAATCAATTCAGCAAACCTCTTGATCGACCCCGAAACCGACCAGCTGAAGATTTTCAACTTCAGTTGGGGCGCGAAGCTCGGCTGGGAGGGCGACAAGGACCACGAAGGGGCCGTATACCGGTATGATGAACACCGCAACGACATAAAGATGGCCGTATTCGCCGTCTACGAAATCATCACGCGCGACCTCTCCTTCGGCCCTGGCAACGACGCATCCATGGTGCTCGAAAAGGAGACGTGGGAGAAAGCCGCCGAGGTGCGCCTCGAAGAGGGTGTCGACGTCGCCGAGTACCGGCGTGTTCTCGACGAGTGGGTGGCTTTGCGGAAGCCCTTGGATGCGGTCTATACCCACTACACGCAGACGCCACAGCACATTGACTGGCCCTCGGTTCCCGAGTTTCCCCTTACAGAATCCAGAGGAACCATTGCTCGGCACCGGGCACTGTGGCGGTCGGAACTCACCAAGCGGGGCGAGCCTTTCATCAAATGGTAAGTGCTGCGGATTCTGATGGGCCAAGCAATATCTGAGAGCATGACTGATATTTTTCTTCAGGCAGCGCCCACCAACCGCCGAGCTTCCCCTGTCACGAGGAAAGCGACTTCTGGCCACCGGAGAGATAGTTGACGAGGACCCCCAGTTCCAAAGTATGATTTCGCCAGTCCCTTATGAATACCGTTGGAAATAGCCGGCAAAGAGCGCGATCGCGGGCTTCCTGCCCAAAACATAAGAGTATTTCATACGGGGTGATTTGGGGAACCAACAGTGGCTTGGTGGGTATCTCAGGGGCAATCGCCCCGCAGACG
The DNA here is from genome assembly GCF_020726465.1 of Chaetomium tenue. NCBI lineage: Eukaryota > Fungi > Ascomycota > Sordariomycetes > Sordariales > Chaetomiaceae > Chaetomium > Chaetomium tenue. Next base: position 5,138,590 of record NW_027117330.1, on the reverse strand, counting down.
ATCGATGGTGCCTATTTAGAACCTGCGATGCTACTTCCATCAGAAACAACTATAATCAGAATGTCGATCTTTAACCCTTTGCTTTCTTTGCTTCTGTCCCGCGTTACTCTTCTTCCGCGTCTCCCTTCTCTCCTTCTTTTAATATGACGAGAACATATATCGCCACAGCCGGAAACGGGGGCGTTTCCAATCGCACACCGTATAAATAGAGCCCCTCCTCGCCGAGGTTCCTTTGGTACCGTCAGCCTTCTCCCTCCCACATCGCCTTCGCTCGGCCCCGGTTTCTTCATTCCCCTCGCCTTTTCCCTCCCTCCTTTCGTCTGCAGCCCGCTAGCCCAATATCACCCGCACTCCCATCCCCATTTTCCTAGGCTGAAATCGCTCCAGGATGCCTCGTGCTTGGCTGCCCTGTTTAGCATCCCCTAGCCGCCCGCCTTCGCGCCGCTAATCTAGATATTCCTGGCCTTTGCGGTGTATTTCGCCGATTATAAACTTTTGCTCGGCTTGAGTTTCGACCCCGAGTTTCCTCCCCCTTTGGAACTGTCCACCGAGTCTTTCCCTTATAGCGAACCTCACAACCCTGGTGTCAAAGAGCGCATCCATCCCAGAGCTACCGGAGACGAACTGCGTGCGTCTGCGAAGAGAGAATGGGCACGTACGTGGAAAAGAGGGGGTGTATATGAACGAATGGTAATTATGCCTCGGAAGACCGATGCGTTGGCTCAGAGTGACATTGAGGTGACTCCCTTCCTCGTCAAAGTCATACGCGGGGACAGAGATCAGGGGGTGCCAGCCCCTTCCATCCTCAAACGGTTTCTTGCCCTCCTCCCTTTTCGACCAGTAAGAAGGTTTGAGGAACAAGCTCTTTGCTTCAGACGAAAGCAATCTCTCGAGGGAAAACCCCAGTACACAAGGGAAGCGTTCCTCATTTTCTTTTCCTACATACACAACACATTACCACTTCAAACGCAGATTCGCCGAAGCTCCGCTTCAATTATGCCTACCCTATCACGGCCTATGGCTTGGGGTCCGACCGCCCCTGTCTCATCTCCAGTGCGGCGAGGAAAGTATCGGACGAAATTGGATAATTCCACTGGCTTGCGATGCCCCTAGCCTGGTTCCCTTCGATTGTGACACTGCCCATGTCTTTCCACACATCTTCCCCAATGGCCGTATTGACCTGCAATGCGGACCCGGAGGCTTGATTCTCTCTTATATTTCGAGACGTCTCCGGGGTTGTTCGACCGGCAGCCCCGGCCTCCTTGGATGCCAGGAATGCCTCCTCTGTGGATAGGGAGGCAATGTCATCCTCGGTTAACGTCACACTCCCGTCAGCTACTCGTCGTTAGCCCCGTGCTTCATTTTCTTTGAAGGCAGAACAACCCTACCGTTACGAGGCCTGTCTTCAATCAGCTGCGCCATTCTGAGGGTATACGTTGGGCCGAGCCTTTCAGTTAGGCGTTTGTTGACCGTGTCCACGGCGGCTGCGTTGACCTGCAGTGTTTCCCCGAACGCTCGTGTGAGTCCGACGTTGGCAAGTTGGATGCCCAGACTCAAGTCCTGCTTCGCGTTTCCGAGCTCCTTCATGATGCCATCGAGCTTCTCCTGGTCCTGCCGCCCGGATACGAGTTGCCGGACAAAGCCGTGAACACGCCCCTTGGTGTTTGCTACTTTGGTCAAGTGGCTGTGGAGGGCTTCTCCGACCGCGGCCAGCTTGGCGATGGTCGCACTCACATTGGGCGTTCTCAGGGCCGCTTCCCCCGCGGCCAACTCGATGATTGTCTTGGTTTGGGATACTTCGGCCGAGTACTTGGTTATGAGCTCTTGGAGACCTTTTTGGCGCTCGACTGCCTGGTGAACCCGTGAGAATAACGCAATGGATTGCTCGAATAGTCCGGCTGCCATCGCGAACATCTCCGCCTAAGTTGAACGTTAGGCCTTCCCATGGGGCGATTGAATAAAACACGGGAACCTAGAGTGATACAGTACCATTTTGGGGCCTCTCTCTGGTAGGACCGTAGGAGGCGTGACAACAACGTTCGCAGGCGCACCTAGGGTACGGGAGCTCGCGGCGATGGAAGGATGGTGTCTCAGAAGAGCGTAATGCAGTTAACGAGGCCGACATGCGGAGGCGGTTGTGTCCGCGACGTGATATTGCGCTTCACTTGCCTGCTTGTGTCCTCGGTACGTATGTACATGTCACGGGGCTTACCTCGGTACTTCCGGTCAGGTGTACCAATTACAAAACGAGCATCAAGCTGCTGGGTTCGGTCGGCCTCTGCCAATCAGCAATGGCGAGGAACCGCCCGTCGGGTCGAGGGGGAAGCTGACGCCCAACATCTACAAAAGGCTAGGCGGGCACGGCAGTGCAGAGGCCCACCCAGCACCAAGGAACACGCAAGCTGCAATCTCTCTCCAGGTTGCTAAGCCTCCGATTGTCTTGCATTTGGGGCCCGCTCTGATGCTGTTTGGCCGATAGCGTGCAGCAGTCAACCACTGGACTTGAACTTCCGACGGTGATAAGCTCGCAGATCGTCAGCCTCAAAGATTCAAGGTGGTTGGCCCTGCATGGCACTGTTTTCTTTGAAGGCGGCTCGGGGTACCTGGAGAGTCTTGATGATTGATTCATGTATTGCTGATCCTCATTCTTTCGTGCGGGCAGCACTTCATGTGGTCAGGTCGACCCCCCCAGTTACACCAACCGCTGCGCGCCACGCCTTTGCCCTTCGTTCTGTCTTCATTCGCATTCCTGCCTGAGCGGTCCGTTAGTGCCCCTCGGGGCTATGGGTCAAGTCCATGTGATAGGTAGGCCTAGTGATGACACCGAACATGCATTCGCAGCTGCAGCAGTGACTGACACACTGCATGCAGCAAGAACCTAAAGCAATCACTCGGCTGTTTATCATAGGTGGAAGGTTTAACACAAGCGGTTCTAGCCCAGTTTTCCATTTTGTGTGATTCTCTCTGAGGCCTGTATGATAAGCCTCACTATCGGAGCCACCAGTAGTGAACTCCCTTCACCTCGAAGACGGCGAGCTGAACCGCTCTTGGAACCCGACGGAGTCGATGCCACGATAGGCAGCAAACCTCCGCCCGGTCGTTGGGCTGAGAAGGCCCAAATGAACGAGACAGGCGACAGGTAAGGTGATCCGTTTATCATGTCAATGCATCACTCGTCTTGCATAAAAGCCCTCATACCAGACGTGATATCCAAAGGACGTCTCGCATAACATTCCAAGACACCCTCCTCCTTCTCATATCCACAACTACTCACCCTCTCATCGTCCCCTATCAGCCCACACGGCAACAAATCTCTGTGTGGCCCCCTATCTCCCCGGCCCATTCAGGGTGCGTCCGAAAAGCAACACGCTAACCATTCACTGCCTAGGCACCCCAAACATGTTCTCCAGAGTCTTTGTCCGCCGGGCCCCGGGCACCGCCGCCACCGGCGCCCCCGCGGTCCCCAACGCCCCCACCATCACCAAACCCCCCACCACCACCGCCGCCGCCGCCGCCCTGGACATACCCACCCTCGCCGAGGCCATGCTCTCCCAACTCGACCGCGCAGCGCGCCCGATCCGCAAAGCCAGCGGGGCGGGCGACGCGCCGGCATCGCTGCGGCAGCACGACAGCGAGCTGGCGACGGTGCGCAAGCTGGTGCAGAAGATCCGCTTCCAGGAGGACCTGCAGACGCCGCCGGTGGCGATGGCGCTGGAGGAGCTGGAGGCCGTGGTCACGGCGCTGGCGGAGCTGGTGGTGCGCGCGGACGGGGGTGGTGGTGGTGCCGCGGAGCTGGCCACGCCGCAGCTGGCGGATGCGGTGTATGCGGTGGTGCAGGCGGGCCAGAATCTGCGGCAGCGGCTGCCGGGGGATGTTGCGACGGTGGTGAATAATGAGGTGAATGGGGGGTTCCAGACCAATGCGGCGATTGGTGGTGCCCGCCCGGAGGGGCGTGTCATCACGGAGTCGACGGGGAATAAGTCCACCGATGCTACGCAGATTAATGCGCCTATGTATGGGGATCTTGGTGCCCTCGCGCAGTTCATGGCCGCCGCGATGCCACAGAAGTAGCGGCGGGACCAGACGCGTGCTTGTACCCTGGCCGAGTGCGTCGGGGCCGGATGTTGGGTTCAGGGGCAGCGTTGAGCGCAACCACTGATTAGGAGGGTTTCTAAGCACTTGTTGTTTTACGCTTGGTGTGGTAGCTGTTTTGTCAATGATGACCGACTCAGTGGAGATAGCAGCTTTTTTCCCCCTTCGTTTTCTTTTGTTTTCCTTTCCTTTCCAGCAACATTTGTTTAATTAAGAAGTTCGTTTTGGGCAATGTTAGTACGAGACATCAATTGCCACGCGGCAATGACGCGACCGTCCACCCGAGCGCGTTGACTTCTCTGGCGTATATGATGATGTGAAGATATGTCTTTTGCCTGTCAATATTCCTCGATTAAGGTATCCAGCTCTGAGTTTGTCATACCACTCTGGCGTTGGAATTTGATCCTAGAGGGCGACGCCTTTCTGGGAGACGAAGGGGCCAGACCACATGCATTCACTCGGATTACGTAGTTAGAGAAAAGTGAGGAGGACGAGAGGGCAAAAGGGAATTCGGGTGGGCTGAAACGGACTTGCACTCGGCCGGGGTTGCACTGCTCGTGTGTGCAGGCCTGACGGGGCGCGGGGAGAGGGGGGAGTGAGAGGCGGTTAGGCACCAAACAGAACCCAGGTATTGCCGTTTGTGTGCGGCTGCATCTTTGCCCAACAACCCCGACCTCATGCGCTCAATATCTTCATGGGGGCGTCGAGGAAGCAGGACCCCCGTCCGAGCCCCCTAGCTATTTCCGTTCGAGTCGAGCCCCTAGCGCCACTTATCTGACCCTGGGATTTCACTGTATCACAATATCGCTATGGCAGTGAAGGATGGAGCTCAACGCCCGGCGGGTGAGGCCACGTCCACCTCGACCGGAAACGTACTGTCTGGCAGCGGCATGCAAATAAATGCGCCGATCGCCTCGATAAGTCAATACTTCGGAGGTAAGACTGCCCCATGCGTGCGTGGACGACGGTTGTTTGTTTCGGTGGTTTTGACGTCTCGGCCCCTCTCGGGCCTTGCCGCGTGATTAGGCGCCGAGAGCAAAGAGGCCCTATGCCTGCGGGACCTGTATATCACCAACCCCTGGCTCGACAAGCAGCGCATTGAGGACACCAAGGGGGGTCTGCTTCGGGACTCGTATTCCTGGATCCTAGAGCGGACCGCCTTCCGGAGGTGGCGAGACCGCCAGGATGCCCGCCTGCTCTGGATCAAGGGCGGGCCTGGCACCGGGAAGACGATGCTGTTATGCGGTGTCGCTGACGAGCTGCGGGACTACGTCGCGCCCCGAGGAGACCGCTTGGCCTTATTCTTCTGTGAGGCCGGTAACAGAAATGCGGACAGCGCCGTGGCCGTCCTGCGCGGCCTGATCTACCTGCTCATTAGCCAGCAGTCCGGCCTCATCAGCCACATCCTGTCAGAACACGAGAATGTCGGGTCGAAGCTTTTTGAGGGTCCAGGTGCGTGGTACTCTCTACGCGCCATCTTCCTTGCCCTCTTGCCAGAAGTAGAGCGCACGACGTATCTTGTCGTCGATGCGCTGGATGAATGTGGGGACGATATCGGCAGGCTGCTGTTGCTTATCGCTGAGACAGCAAAGACGCCTGGCACACGTATCAAGTGGCTGGTGACGAGCAGGCGGCGAGCAGATGTTGCGAGGCACCTCGAGGTGGGCAAGGCAGGGCGGCAGGGTGTGGACCTGGACGAGTGCACTGAAGAGTTGACACGTGCCGTCGGCGCCTACGTTGACCGGTGCGCGGCCGACCTGGCGGACGGCATGGACGACGCTGACGGCCTGCGCAAAAAGATTTGCGAGGGCCTACGGGAGAAAGCCGGGGGCACGTTCCGGTACGTGACACTCGCCGTCGCAAAGCTCAAGACCGTATCGACCTTTGAGATGCTAGACGTCCTGAGGGAGGCAGCCCCCGACATAGAAGGCCTGTACCGACAGGCGTCGGACCGTATCCAGCATCTAGAGCGAGAAACCCGGCATCTCTGCCGGAGCGTGCTGGCCACAGTTGCCATCGCCCACCGCCCCTTACGCCGCGAGGAGCTCTACGCACTGTCGGACCTCCCGTCTAACAATGCGGCAGCAGCCGACAACATCATACAGAAGTGCAACTCGTTCGGCATCAGCGGCCTCACCACCTTCTCTGTCGACGCATCGGCCCGTGAGTTCCTATACAGCGATAGAGTACTCTTCCCCGAGGGCCTTGAGAACGAGCACCGCCGCGTGTTCTTACGCTCGCTCGGACTCATGGAGGGGGCTCTATGCCGAAACATATACAACCTCGGCAACCCAGGTGCCCTCGCAGTTGATATCAGAGTCCCGGAACCTGACCCACTAGCGGCCGCCAGATACGCCTGTGAGTACTTCATCGAGCATCTGGTGTCGAGCCACTACCACGGCCGCGATACGCGCGATAATGGCGCCCTCAACAGCTTCCTCGAGTTCAAGTATCTCTACTGGATTGAGGCTCTCGGCCTCATACGCGGGATGCGGACCGCCCTCTCCTCCTGGCCTAAGCTCGTCGGCTTTCTCCAAGTAAGTCCTCCTTCCCCAAACCAAAACGAAGCAAACGGACTGGACCCGGGTGGCGGCGGCGGCGGTTGATTAACCTTACGACACAGGGAAAAAAGGGGGCAAAAAAGCTGGTTGAGATCGTCGCGGACGCCCAGCGTTTTCTCGAGTACAACGGCCAGGCCGTTATGGAGCGGCCCCTGCAGGCGTACGCCTCAGCAGTGGTGTTTGTGCCGTCCGGCAGTCCCACGGGAGAGCTTGTTGGTAGCGAGGCGCCGGACTGGGTCACCATGGCTAGCGACGAGATGCGAGAAGAACAGTGGAGCCCTTGGGCCCAGACATTGGAACCGGGCGCCGGTGGGCTCGACATCGTAGGGCCCGTTGCCTTTTCCCCGGATGGCGCCTGGCTCGCGGCCGCGCTGCAGGGCGACGACGGCCACGGAGAGACGAAGCACGAGGTCCACGTCTGGGACGCGGTGACGGGGAATCATGTCTGGACCCTCCAGAACGCCGGCGGCTGGATGGCATTCCCACATAACAGCACTCTGTTGGGGACGGCCGCTAGTGGGGGAGACATGACAGGAGTCCGGTTTTTTGACCTGGCCAAGGGTGCCTGGCACCGCCGCGTGATAGGCCTGCTAGATGTCTCCGCCGCCGCTTTCTCGCCCGATGGCGTGTGGCTCGCGGCCGCCGACGGCGACTACCTGGGTACGTGGGACTGGGTGAGAGGGGACTGCCCGCTCCGGTTCCGCCATGGATCTAGCAACGCCGCGGGCTCTATCGCCTACTCAGCGGACGGCACCCGGCTCGCGTCGGCGCACAGGGTGGAGGTACGGATATGGAACGCCAGAGCGGGCAGCCAACTCCGCTGTATCAGCAACGTGGATGTCACGCTGGTTGCCTTCTCGCCCGCGAGCAGCGCCGGTGGCGAGCTGATATCGGCTAGCAACGAATCGCTAATAACGTGGAGCGTCGAGACTGGAGAGCGTATCAGCATGCTCAATGTCCCTTCGGAACACGACCATTATAGCGCGGTCGGCCTCTCCATCGACGGGCGCTACTTCGCCGCGGCGCCCGAAGGCACCATCATAACGTGGGAAGCGGCGACCAGGCGCCGGCTCCAGACGCTCGAGGGATACGACAGACGCGTACGGTCGCTGGTCTTCTCGCCCGACGGGCGCCAACTCGCAACCATAGGTGCCTGGGGCCTCCGGCTCTACCGGGCCACAGCGTCAACCGAAGGGGGCCTGCTCCGGGCGGCCCGCGACCACCCCGACAAGATCAGCATTATGCAGGTCTCGTCCGCGTCTGGCGGCGGCGCCACCATGGTGTCGGCGTCAGCCAGCACCATGAACATCTGGGACGTCGCCGCCGACGGTGAGTGCGGCCCCCCGCGCAAGATCAAGACGGCGCAAGGCGGCATCCTCAACGTGGTACTCTCTCCCGACGGCGGCCAGCTCGTGTGCCTGTCTAGCCGTGAGGACGCCAGCGTGTGGGACACAAGGACGGGCCGGCGGGTCCAGACCATCCCAGACTTCGGCGCGGCGGCGTCCTTCTCGCCCGACGCGAAGCGGCTCGCCGTGCTCACCGTGTCTGGCACGCTCAAGGTGTGGGACCTGGCTCGAGAGGAGTACGTCCGCATCTTCGAGCAGCCGCCGTCGCTGGAGGCGCGTGCGGGGGAGGTCGGCGCCGGGGCCGTCGCGTTCGCGCCCAAGGACGACTTCATCGCGACCTCGCTCGACCGCACCATCCGGCTGTGGAAGCTGGGCCGTCGACGGTGCATCCAGACGCTCGACGGTGACGACACAACGGCCAAGGGGCTTTGCTTCTCATCCGACAACCACTACCTTGCGGCCTCATACCACGGCAGGATCAAGATCTGGGACCTGGCCGGCCGCTATTGTCTCCAGACGGTCGACACGGGCGGATCCCGCTGCGCCAACGTCACGGCCCTTCACTTTGACGCGGGCTCGTTTCGACTGCTGACGGATGTGGGTCTCTTCTTCCTCGAGGACACGCAGTGGAGTCCGGGTTGGATTAGGACGGGGACGTGGGCGGGAACGGAAAACGGCGCGGGACAAACGACTCGTCGCCAGGGGTACGGGGTAGATGCCGACAGCGGCTGGGTCATGTGGAACTCGCAGAAAATGCTGTGGCTACCGCCGGCCTACCGCCCGGATAGCATGGCGGTATTGCTTGTGGAACTCACGGCTGTGACGCCCTCGACCATTGCTCTCGGTTGCCGCTCCGGCCGCGTCGTGGTGCTTCGTTTCCCAACCCAAAGGCCGCCCAGCGAGGTACAGGAATAAGTAATGTGGGAACTAATACGCGGATTCATTGAACGTTCTTTCATGTCCTATCCATGACCCATGAACTGCAGTGATGTCCTTGATCCTGTTGATTGTTGTTGCTAGGACTAGAGGCCCCTGGATACCTGCTGGCTGCCCTTCGGTCCTACTCCATTTTGCTTTTTTTCAAAAGTTCGTGACGAAATTGAAATGTACAAAAGAAAGAAAAGTGCGCCCGTCATGTTGTTATACAAGTCTGTTCTTCGCATTACCATACCCGCCCCCATGTCCTCCTGCCCCCCTGCCCGCGCGCCCCAACTGTGCCGCTATCCTTTCCCATATGCCCTCATCGCCATCAGTGTCGTTGCGTGGAGAAGTGGTAGCCATAGCGCGTCGCCAATACAATGGAGGTGACGAGACCAATAACCATGGCAGACCTCGCAACGTCGAGCGTGATCCAGTCTCGAATGTTTTGTTGCTGCTGTTGCCATTGTTGTTGCCGTTGTTGTTCTTGTTGTTTCGCCAACATCTGCTTTTCCTCCAGCATCTTTTGTCTCTCTAGCACCTCTTGGAGCAGGATTTCCATCTCCTTGACCAGTTCGTCGTCGGTAGGCATGGTGGTATGGAATTTGCCTCCAGCCGGTTCAGCTTCCAGACGCAGGTCAGCACAGCGTTTGAGTTATAGTGTTTCTACGGGCGATGTCAGCCTGGGTACAATAACAACACCTCCGCTTCCGGGGCTGCAGGCGGCTCACGCGTTTTATGAAGCGTTGGATGTTGGTCAATTGCCGCGGACAAACCGGAGCTGGGGGTTCTCGGGGATAGCGGAATGCCAACGGGCGAAGCTGTTTTCTTATTTATTTCAGGAATTGATGTTAAGCCGGGTAGTGAGTGAGAGGCTCAGATTCGATGCTTGTTTGCCTGGTGGCTTTGAATTGCTGGTTGTTTCTGATGCATGTTGTCATGGCATCACCCGTCCCCTTCTGCTGGCGTAGTGTGCCGTGGGGCCTCCTTGACAGGCTCCTTGTCTGGGTCGGTCAGCGGTGTGGAAGTGACAGCACACTGGCTACACTGCCGATGGGCAGGGGAGGAAGACTCGTTGGCTGCCTATTTCCCTCAGCATGCGGAGGTGCCAACAAGTCTTTGTCTCACTTGCCAGTTGCCACGCATGCTCGCATCTCGTGAGGCGGGGGATATGAGGGGAAATGGGCCCGGACGCTTGAAGCGAATCGAAGATGCAGTTCCTTATCACACTGTCACAGTGCCTTAGACAAAAGGAACGAAGTGTTATTGGGCCCATGTTTGTCGTGAGCGGGGTTTTGGACACTGACAACGACATGAACCCAACGAGACCCGACAAGGTGCATACACGATGTCACCGAGGATCCGTTGCCCATAGGTACCTTACCTTACATACCCAACTGCATGAGTCAAAATTGGGTGTCTATCACCATCTACAATAGCTTGTGCCGGCTGAAATCCAGGTCCATCTAGCACTCGGTCCTCCGGCATTCACGCTGTTACTGTCTGGTTCCAACTTCTCCGAGTAACCCATCAAACGGCTTCAACCGTTGGCAGCACGGAAAGTGACATCAAACTTGTTCCTCAAGCCACCGTGCAAAGAAGAAGCAGTGTCAATTCCGCCCGTCATTGCCCTACATTGTATGTGCTTTAGCTGCTCGACGGGGGCATTGCCGCATCCAGCTGATTTACCACCCATTCAAGGCCCAGGGCTGCCAGGATCTTGTCCATTTCCCTTTGCCTCTGTTCCAAAGCCTTCAGCTTCTCATTCAGCCTCATCCACTCTGCAGCGGTACCGGACCCAGCCATAGTTGGTGGGTTCTCCCGATCGTGGAGGTTTGGAGGTTCCTCTCTCCAGTGCGTGCCCTGCCTGTGCCAAATTTGTGAGCGTGGTTACCGCGGGTCGTTGGTCCCACTACGCCGCCGTCGGCTGTCAGCTCTTTGTTACCATCTGCCCGACTCGGGGAACATGATCAAACCTACCTACGCGTTCTCGGCAACAATCGCAATCCTAGCTACCGGTATGCAGAGAAGAGGGGATAGAGAGGGAGTGAGAGAGCGTGGGAGAGAGTGTGAAAGAGAGACCCCGTGTGTATTTATGTATACCAGATGGAGAGAGCCAAAAGTTGAGATGTACGAAAGCACCTAGACGCGTTTCCTTGGGAAGTTCCTGGGGCGTCGGAACCGCACCCTGGAATCTTCCACGGGCACGATTTGCAGTCGCTACAGAGGCTTTATATGTGGCAAGATGTGATTCGGTCAGTGACACTCCAACGCCAAACATGTCAGCCGCCTCCATGCAGTGGGCCCTTTCTCACAGCGGCCGGTCCTCGAGGGGGCCCCCTGAAATGCGCCCAATTAGCGAAGACGTAGGTATTTACCGCCTTACCGCGATTGCCGTTGGAAGGCACCTAATCGGCCAACCGTTTATGGGATGGGCGGGGGGGTGTCAAGATCTGAAATGTCCGTTTTGTAATGGCGGTTTGTTGGTCGCGGGGGTCAACTTACACAGCGATACCTCCCATGTTCCATGTCGGAGCAATTGCCCCTGACCAGGCACTGACACCTCAAGAGCCGCAACAAAGGTCCCCATCATCGGAGGGTTTAAATCCTTTTACTGGCCAACCCGCCCTGCTGTGTTTATTCCCCGTGATGCCATAGTTTACACTACAAGCCCCGGGATTCCCTTGCCTAGACCTTTCCTACGGTAAGGTAAACCCTACGATAAATCATACCCTTACTCGCCATACCCTAGGCTCCAAGGGCTCAAGCAAAGAGTGCCGCACGGCGTTATCGTGCCAGGATACCATGGCGATCAGCGCGCTTGGGCTTTCGGCCCTGCATGAACCACCGAGGTCCAGCGGTATCACTCCATGCTACGAGTGGGTATATTCCTCAAAGCCAAGGGAGCCGGATGTATCATTATTCTAATGGCTGCTTCAGCATCGTTTTGGTCCATGAGTTTGGGGGCGGCGCGGCCCAGACATGGGAGCCGCTCCGTCCCAAAGACGCCGAGTGGCCGAATGCTAGAGTCTTCACCTTTGGATACAATGAGACCAGTCACCACCCCTACGGGCGCGAGGAGCTGCTGAGCCATGCGAACAGGCTGCTCTGGGCGCTTTCTCGACAACGGAAAGAAGAAGACACAAGGCTCCGCCCCATCATATTCGTCGGCCGCGGCGGTGGGGGTGTCATCATCAAGACGGTACGCTTTTCTTCATGACCGACCCCAGAAACCACGTACACATTAAGGCAACACGAAGCTGACATTTCCTCCCACCCCGGCAAGGCCTTGGTTACCGCTCGCCTCGACACGAGATACAGGGATATATATTTCCTCACTTTTGGAGTTGTAAGTGACGGCCATGCTATGCACCGTGTACACACAGTTGTCCGGCCGTGCGCTCAAAATCTAGCTCACTGACTGGACCTATTCTGCGCTAGGCCTTCTATGGGATGCCTCACGAAGCCACTTCGGACATGTCCTGGGAGGACATCGCCTCGGCCATCTCGAGGGCAAGATTATTCAACCAAGACTTGGAAGAGGAGAGTATGATAATGGATGTATTGCGCCCAGGCGATGCTCTCGGGTTGACCGAGGTATCCGCGGCCTTCGTTCGCATCCCGAGCCTTCTCCTCATAAGCGACATGGAAATCAGCCCAGATGTGAGTCAAGCCGCCCTGAACTCCCAAACTTCGGGCCTCTTCCACCAGCGCAGCAGCTAAATCTGCAACAGGTCGGCATAGATACCAAGGTCAGGGAATACCCCTTGCCCGGCGGCGCGGACGGGTCGCCAACCCCCCAGCTGTTGCCGGAAATCATCAAACTGGTCCAGGAGGAGGCGCCCAAAGCAAAAAGTAAGTCGGCAGCAGCCGCCCTCCAACGGCTTGAGCCCGCACCCACCTTCCCGGGGTATTCTGACGGAAAGCTACTCACACTCTCCTATTTTTAGAGGGGGGCTTGTCGACGGAATATTATCGAGCGCTACAGCTGCTCCGGCCTCACGAAATTCGGCGGGAACAAGCGCCAACGACACCTACGCCAGGGACATGCACCTGGATTGAGACAAGAGGGCCATTTGAGGGATGGTGGCATCGCCGAGGTGCGCGCTTGTTGTGGATCCGGGGGGATATGGGCTGTGGAAAGACATACCTCGCGCGGCACATTATGCGGCTCGTTTCGGATACTCCACTACTCAAGGCAGGAGAGCGTCGCCGGCCCGAGACGGTCGCCTACTGCCATCTCGGGGACATGGCCGAGGAGCACAAGACGGTCGAGGGGGTGCTTGCGTGGCTGCTTTACGACCTTCTCCTAGCCCGCCCGGAGCTTGTGCCTGTCGCCAAGCTCAAGGGGAGCCGGCCGGTATGCGACTTCGCCTTCTATGACGTCCAGCAGCTCTGGACGAGTGTCATGTTCGAGGCAACTAAGGATGGGGGTTATCTGACGCTGGTGGTCGACGAGATTGACGCACTCAGTGCCAAGGGGAGCATCGACGACTTCTTAAGATGCATCACGGGCCACGACCTCCCGACCGTCAACAGCGGCAGGATCCGAGTACTAGTTCTCTCCCGCAACCAGGAAAGGGTCGAGGCGGGGCTCTGGGGTTACAATTTCTCCAGGTACGACATCACGGCGGATGACACGACCCCTGATATTGCCAGAACCACGGAAGAGGTTCTGGCCGCCGTCAAGCGATACCCCAAAGGCGCTGCCATTGCGGACGACATCGAGCAGCAGATCAAGCATGGCGCCAACGGCATGTATCTCTGGGCCCGGCTTGCACTCAGCGAAGCCGCAAAACAACTAGCACCGAACAACCAGCAGGCCGCGGGTAGCAACCAGCTGACCCACGGCATCTTCCCGCTCTTTGACCAATATCTCAAGCAGTTCTCTGACTCTAGCGCCAAACAGGCCGAGGAGGACAAGAATCTCACCAAAATTATCCTCTTCTGGCTATCCTACCAAGCCGAACCCATGAAAGACAAAGAACTGCAGCTCGCCTGCGCCCTGGTCGGCGAAGCCGCCGAAGACGTCCGAGACCAGACGTGGTTCGAAGTGGACATGGGCGATCCGGGCATCCACGCCTTCATCTCCCGCCACCGCAACATGGAACGGGCCGTCCTCCAGAACTGCGCGCCCCTGGCCCGGGTCGGCCCGGACAAGCGCATCGGCGCCGTCCACCGCTCCCTACAGGAATACCTACGCAGCCCCCGACCCACAGGCACCTCCAACTCCACCCTCAACCACGCCCTCTACCACTGCAACCCCTCCCACGCCCACCGCAACATCAGCCTCCTCTGCGCCGACTACCTGCTGCAGCCGGCCTTCCGGGACCCTGGCGCGGCCTACGAGGCCGGCACGGGCTCCACGGACTACTACCGTCCCGGCGCGGAATTGCCCGATGACCGGCGCGAGGCCTGGCTCGACAAGGTCGAGGACCGCGTGCTGGCGCACGCCTTTGTGCGCTACGCCGCGCTCTTCTGGATCTACCACGCGCGCGCCGCCGGCCCGCCCTTTGACGCCGACTTGGCGAAGTGGTCTGAGCCCCGCCACCGTCGGTTGCTCGATGTGAGGGGGTATGGGAGAGGGGATGGGGATGGGGGCGGGCATGCGCTGTCGTGGGTGGAGGTGTGGTGGGTGGAGACGAGGGGGGAGGGTGGCGAGGGGTTTCCGGGGCCGGAGCTGGATCTGGGGGGTTATTTTCCGGATGAGGGCCGGCGGCTGGAGGAGGATGGTGATGGTGGTGGTGTTGGGGGTGGGGATGCGGGTGGGGGGTGGGAGGACCTAGCGGGGGAGGCGGTATCGGGGATTAGTGGCGCAGCTGGGAGTGAGCTTGCTACCGGGGCGTACGCAGAAGAACTCGCGCTGGCGCGGGAGCTGGAGATTGGGATTTCTGGCCTTATGCGGTGGATGGGTCAGCTGAAGACGGATGTGACTGTCAGGATGGAGAAGAGCGAACGGATTATCAAGGACCTGCAGAGGCTTCAGGCCCTTGTGGTCGAGGGGACCCTAGACCCCAAGGTGGTGAACGGGATGGTGACGGAGCTGGAGGAAAAGGTCGAGGCGGCGAAGCGGGAAACCGACAGCGCGAGGGCAGACGCAGAGAAGGCGCGGGTGGATGCGGACAGGGCCAGGATAGAAGCTGACCATAAGGACCGGGAATACCAAGAGCTTCGGGAGAAGAACCAAGTCATGGAGAAAAGGATGGAAGTGTTGAGGGACGCTGTCCGCCGGAGCGTCGACGTCTTAGCCGAGCAAAAGACGTCTCGGAGTTCATGGATTCCTTTCCGCCGCTAAGGTACGGCGGAAATAATAAAGTAGCTCTCGCTAGTTGGCTAGGAGTCGGAGGACTCGGGAGGGAGCTGGAGCTGGAGCGAATGCGGAATGATGGTTGCCAACGCGACAAGGGCGGCGGAAACTGTCTCTATTATCAAGTCACGGGTCTATCGAATCAAATCCCGGCTTGGATTTAATACATTTCGTGCCTCATAATCTTGTATTTGATTTGTTGCCAGCTCTGATGCCAGTTGGGCCAGTTCAATGTTCCCACTGTAAAAGGCTTCGAGGACTTGAAATATCCCAGGACAGTAACATAGGATGTGCTACGTCCTTCCAGGCATATACTGCCCTACCTGAGGGTTAGTATTGCGGGTCTTAAGGGCACGAAGTGGGCCAAACGGGATGTGTGTCTGTGTAAGGGAGAGAGACTCACAGCCGCAGTTGGTTGACTGGGCCGCATACACAAGTGGGTGGGCTTGTTCCAGACTTGTCACCCAGATGCCAACACTTCGATAACCCGAGCCTCGGATAGCATTCCTTCCCCTTTTTTCCTGCTTGACTGCCAGCGAGGGGGGTTCGTTGTTAGAGGGGCCTTGGTTGCAGACCTCGCTATCGGAGACTTGGTTATTAGAGGTTTTATTGGTAGATGAGGTGCCAGGGGCGACGATAGTGGTGGTGGAAGTGACAGTAACAGCTACGATCCAGGTACTACATGTATAGTAGGCTGATGTAGCAGCTCCTTTTTTTCTTATTCAATATTACCTATTCTTATTTCTTATCGCAACACCGCCTAACGCAATATAAGCCAAGCGCTACTGCGTGTACCGGTCGATAAAGCGGGTTCTTTCCTGTTCTTATTACCGCAAGGGCAATGTTATGATAACGCTATTACCTAGTAGACTATATGCTGGGTACCTATAGAGAAAACAGTAATACCAGAGACATACAACGTACAAAAAACCAATCGGTGGGCATCAGTCCAACCGCAAAAGCCGTTGTCGCCGTGTAAGACCTCCGGTCCCTCTCTTCTATATGTCATCGCCTGGGCTGCCCCGTTTCTATATGTTCTTAGGTTCTAGGCCAAAGCCAAGCCACCCGTTCAAAGTACCGTTACAGACCACCCCCACCAAACCAGCTGGCATTTCACCACCCATTAATCGTCCTCGTCGCCGCTCAAGTCGACCTGCTTCCTGTGCTCCTCCTCGTTCATCTCGCGCCACGTGCTCCAGCTGAGCATGGCAAACGCGATAACGATCAACAGCCCGCCAAACATGGCCGCCCCGCTCAACGGTGTGCCCGTCACGAACCAGTCGACAATGGCAACCATGAAGATGGTCAGCAGCGACGCCACCGAGCTGAGCACGGGGCTGGTCAGCGAGATGAGCACGAGGAACGAGCCCGAGAACATCATGTTCATGATGACGCTGATGAACAGCAGCCACGCCGTCTCGCCCGTGGGGATCACAAACGTCTCCCACCCCAGGACGTGCAGCACCGGTATCGGGATCCACAGCACAAACAGCGTGAAGGCCCCCATCAAGCTGCCGAAGGTGTTCGCGAAGATGACCCCCTTGGTGGCGTCCATCCCGTCGGGCGGGCACGCGAACCGCTTGTACAGCACCTCGTACAGCCCGTAGAGCACCGACCCAACGCCGATGATCATGTTCCCGGCAAACCTCGTCCCAGGGTCGACCACAACCCCACCACCACCGGGCACGGCCGACGCCTCCTCCGACGACCCATCCCCACCACCATCCCCATACGCAACCACCAACACGCCCACAATAGCCACCGCCACCGCCAGCATCTTATCCGCCCTCAGCTTCTCCTTCAACAGCGGCACGGAAAACGCATACGCAAAAAACGCGCTGCAGTTATAAATGGCCGTCAAATCACTCGGCGTGGTCATCGACACCGCCAAATACCACGACAGCCCGGCCACCGTCAACGCCGACGTGATCACGGCCGTCGTCTTCCCCAAATACGACCACGGCGAATGCCCATACTCCAACAACCCGCCCCCATGCTGCGCGGCATGCACGCCCGCCTTCACATCCCGCGTCTCCACGACCAACGCGATCCCCCTCACCGTGCGCATATGCCCGTCCCAAAACCGCCCCCACGACCGATCCCGCCCGCCGCGCCGCCGCGCCCGCAGCACCAGCAGCTGCAGCGGCCACAGCAGCGCCCAGGAGCCGTGGGTCAGGTAGAGCATGCAGTAGGCCTTGTCCCAGCCGAGGTCGTGCTGGATGTGCGAGGCGAGGATGGTCTGCGCGGTGAAGGAGACGAGCGAGATGACGAGGAAGATGGCCGAGAGGGTGTATTTGCGGCTGGCTTCGGCGCGGGCGGCGGCCGCGGTGGCGTGGGTGGGGCTGCGCGAGCGCATGGTTGTGGTTGTTGTGGTGCTGGCGGTGGTGGTGCGGCGTGCGAGGGGCGGGCGCGGGGAGAGGAGGTCGCTGCTGGGGAGGGAGGCGAAGGAGGGTGTGAGGCGGGGGTAGGCGGTGGGTTTGGAGGGCGGGATGGGGCTCGTGGAGCGGCTGGAGCTGCGGTAGGAGGGACGGTTGGGGTTGTTGGGGTATTCGTCGTCGTCGTCGTGTTTGGGGTTGGCGAGGAGGGGATCGGCGGAGTGGGCGTCGCTGGGCCGGACCATGGCTCGTTGGAGGTTTGGTCAGAGGTTTGGTCGGCTGCACGGTTGGTTGTGACGGGTTTGCAAAGTCTTGTTCGTTCGTCCTTATGTTCTTCTCGTCTGAAGTTGCCAGGGGCGAGGCCGAGATCCGATCGCAATCTCAGGGGGTTTGGACGATGGCTTCGCAGATGCCGATACGGTTCCGAAGCAATGTGACGTCAACCGCCATTAAGCCGATCGGGGTGAACCGAAGCTGAATGTGACGATTTTGTTGCTGCGTGATGCAAGAAGACGCGCTTGCGAGTAAAAGCAGCCCGAAAAACGGCAGTCAAAGTTGGTTTTGTCTGGGTTGAAGGAAAGACAGAATTATTATCACCAAAGGAACAAACACTCGTAGATCGCAGAAGAGAACCCTGGGAGAACACGTGTGTGACAAAAACCCGGAAATCCCCTGTGAATCCGTGACAATTCCATCAGCTGCGGTCCCCTGCTCTGTGGGGAAGGTACCAATCAGGGGCTGCAGTTTTGCAGGCAGTGCCCGGTTGCGGGGACCCAATGAAGATCTTCCCCTTTCCGATCTGGCACGCTCCCAACTTTCCTGTTAGCGACCTCGAGTCAGCCTCTGTCAAACCATCCAGTGCCGCCCGCGGCGGGTGTTGGCGTCCCGTCCCCTATCTCCCTAAAGACTGAAACCCAGTTGGCATACTTGAACGATCGATCACCTGTGATGCGATTGCTGGGCGGGCCCGGCCGTAACCACATCGATCATTGGAACACCGTCACGAGGCCAACCCGCCTCTAAATCATGGTGGAGCTGACCAAAGTTTCGGGCTCTCACCTGGCTGTACCAATTGTTGCGTCTTTGAAACCACCCGACGGGTCTGCACGAAATTATAAACCGCATCTGTCGGATAGTTGGTCTGAATCTTAGATACAACGGAGGGAATCTCAAGTAAAATCCCAAGGACAATTGCCCCTAACATCGGATAGGAAATCTAGAAAGTCGAGGCAGCCTGAAGTAATATCCAACGGACGATTGCCCCTGGGATCAAATAATATCCCAAGAACAATTGCCCCTGGGGTCAAACAATATCCCAAGTACAATTGCCCTTAACAAGGTCGAAGCACCAACATCCACTCCGTCGAGTCCATGCAGGTTGCTTGGCATGAGGCATAAAGTCCCTAACCCTGATCATTCGCCAGCTGCGGTAATCACGTGCAGGGAAGGGCTTGGGGCACTTTAGCAATTCGCGTCAGTCGCGTCTCCCTCCTTCCCCACGACTACCACCGACGCGTCTTTTCCGACACTTCCACTCACGTCGTCTTCTGCCAATCAATCCATCACACACTCCCTCCCCCGGCATCAGCCTTGTTCGGCAATTCTCCATCACCAACTGCGCAACACCAACCCTCAATCTTCATTCCTCCCAACAGCACCCCAACCTTTCGACTTTTGTCGCCATTGCCAACCTCCCTCATAACCCTGTGAACCACACGCAACCTTCGCATCTCCACCATATACACCCCGAACCCTTGCGTAACAACCTCCATCCAATCGTCAGGATGGCCGCCGACCACCCGAAGGCGGGGATATACAGCGCCACGTACAGCGGTGTAGGTGCTGCCTCCCCAGTCTACCGCCTTTCTCTGGTGCTAACCACCCTGTTTACTGCAGATCCCCGTCTACGAATACCAGTTTGGCCCTGATATGAAGGAGCATGTAATGCGCCGCCGAGAAGACAATTGGATCAATGCGACCCACATCTTGAAGGCTGCCGGCTTTGACAAACCGGCGAGAACGCGCATTCTTGAGCGCGATGTGCAAAAAGATGTTCACGAAAAAATTCAGGGTGGCTACGGGAAATACCAGGGTGCGCCGTCTCCCGCTTCCCAAGCCCGTCGACCCCTAATTGCTGACCCTTACTTTATTTAGGGACATGGATTCCCCTCGAACAGGGCCGGTCGCTGGCTCAGCGCAATAACATATACGACCGGTTACGGCCCATCTTCGAATTCCAACCAGGCAACGAGAGCCCGCCGCCTGCGCCGAGACACGCCAGCAAACCGAAGGCCCCCAAGGCTCGGCCTGCCGTTCCCAAATGGAGCAAAGCCCAAGACCGGAAACCCTCTTTCTCACACCCGCACCCTCCCGTTGTTGTGCAAGAAGAGTACGACAATACGAGCCAGATCAACGAGGATGATATCCCTGATAACCTGACCGTTGCCTCGGCGTCTTATATGGCCGAGGACGACCGCTACGACATGTCACATTTCTCCACCGGCCACAGGAAGCGGAAGCGGGAAGAGATGTTGCAGGATATGACGGAACAGCAGCATGCTGTGTACGGCGACGAGTTGTTGGACTATTTCCTGCTCTCTAGAAACGAGCAACCCGCAATCCGGCCCGACCCACCGACAAATTTCCAGCCCGACTGGCCGATTGATACCGAGAGGCACACCGCGCTGCATTGGGCGTCTGCTATGGGCGATGTGGAAGTCATCAAGCAACTCAAGCGGTTTGGTGCGGACCTCGCATCTCAAAATGTCCGCGGCGAGACGCCGTTTATGCGGTCCGTAAACTTCACCAACTGCTACGAAAAGCAGACGTTTCCCATGGTTTTAAAGGAGTTATTCAGTACTGTGGATGCGCGGGACGCGTTAGGATGTACCGTCATCCACCACGCAACCGTCATGAAGAGCGGCCGCGTTACCAGCCACTCGTGTTCGCGCTACTACCTGGACAATATTCTCAACAAGCTGCAGGAGTCGCGGTCGGCAGATGAGCTGCAACAGCTGCTCGACTCTCAGGATAACGAAGGCAACACGGCGGTACACTTGGCAGCGATGAGGGATGCGCGGAAATGTATCCGCGCGCTCCTGGGTCGTGGCGCATCAACCGATATCCCCAACAACCAGGGAGTGCGAGCGGAGGACCTGATCAAGAAACTCAACGATGCAAAGACGAAGGTTTCCCGAGGACCACCACAGCGCTCATCGAGTCCATTTGCGCCCGAATCGCAACGGCACAATGCCTTCCGCGATGCTATCGCCGAATCCGATAGTAAGCTTCAGGCAAGCTTCCGGAGCGAGGCGGCAAATACCGTGCAGTCACGGATCACCCCTCTTGTGTTGCAGAAATTCCAAGACCTTGCCCAAAGTTACGAGAACGAGCTCGACGAGAAGGAGAGCGCAGAAAAGGAGGCAAGGCGTATCCTTCTCAACACCCAGGCAGAACTGGCAAACTTGCAAACCACCATCGCAGACCTGGAATCTCGCCTCGAAGCCGAAGAGGCGGCTGCAAAGACAGAAGTCGAGGCCGCCGAGACGGCGAAACAAGTCCTCGCCTATCTAACCCACCAGAACCGCCTCGCCATACAAGTCGCCATCAGCAAGGAGCTCGCAACCGTCAACGGCGACGCCAGCAAACCCAACGACAAGCCCAACGGCCAAACGGCGGAACCCAAACCCGACGGATCCTCGGACGAGAAGCCCTCCGACCCCCAGGAACGCCTCGAACTGGCCACCGAGCTGCGCGCGCTCCTGCAGGACCAGCGCCGCGCTGAGGCCGAGTATATCGAGGCGCGCGGGCTGACCGGCACCGGCGAGAAGATTGAAAAGTACCTGCACCTGCTCAAGTCGTGCCTGCCGCCCGAGGACCAGGAGATGCTGGACGAGAATCTCGAGGACATGATCAAGATGATGGAGGACGAGACGGATGTCCTGGCTGGCGCGGGCGCGGGCGCGGGGGTGGGGGGGGCTGGCGTGGCCGCTGAGGGCGCGGCCGCTGAGGCGGGGCTGCCCGTGGCTGTGCCTATGCCTGTGCCGGTGGGTTTGGGCGTCGAGGTCGCGGGTTTGTAGTGCGGAGACTGTGGGATCAGTCTGTTTGGGTCGTGAGGGGGCGGCTGTGTTTGGGATGCATGGCCTGATTCAGGTTCCTGATGAAGTAGGTGGATGATGCGTCTTTTGTCTTTTTTGGCCTGACCCTCCTTTTTGGAGGGGCCCCATCTTGTCGCGAAGTCGGTGGCTTGGTGTATTACCCATGCGTTCACCCGATGGATGTGGTGATTGGGATCACTCACGGCGTGGAGGTTCAGTTGTTTACGTGGTTGGTCTTGGTGTGTGTCGTCCTCTGGTGTCTTAGAGGACTGGGTGGGTAAAAGTAGTAGTTATATCGGGATTTGGGCTCAGGATTCATTGCTTTTTGTTTTATTTTCTCGTCTATTCTGTTCTTCTTCGTTGTGGACGCGAGGAAACTTGTTAGGATCTGGCGTTACGCTTATTACGGGTTGGGTTTTGTTTGCTGCTCGTCTTTGGGCACAGGGATTGTTTGTTTACTCTTTTCGTTGAGTGAAGGTCGATATGGGACTCATGCATACCCGTGGACGACTTTGAGAGAACCTGTTTTTTGTTTTTGTTTTTTGCACTATGATGTTTATGCGATCAAGTCTAAGCTTAGTAGTCAATATATCTAGCAGAAATGGCACGTCACGCGGGTCCAGATCCCGTCTTCCTCGCTCGCACATGTCCCGTTGACGGTTACTAAGGCGCGGCCAGGGCCTGCGGAAGTTAGCCACCCTCATGTCCTCGATGTACGACCGCCAGTCAGGCCAAGCAACACTAACTACGCTACACGTCTCAGGAGCGGCTTCCTTCCGCTCTAGTGGCGAATTAACCCTCGTACCTCGTACAGCCGGCGCTCGAGAGCCAACCGCTCATCCTCGCTAGTCACAAGCCCAGACCCGTATCGTGTACCCGGCACGCTCCCTGTCTCCACCTCGAGCTCTAGACGATGATCACCTCAATATCTCTTCATGCACCGTGCCATGGCTCGGGATCCACGACAAGCAATAGTTGGCCCGGGCTGATCGAGTGGACGTGGCACAGCCGCTTTATTGATGAAAAGCGGTGAGAGAGAGGAGGGGGACAGTCCTGTTGGACCTCCCGAGCCTCCTCTCCCCCTCCTCGCAGGCGCTTCTCGTTGATCGATTGGGCTCGGCCCTTGCCATTGATCATCCGGCACTGGGGCGGTCGGGGCGGTCGGACTTGCTTTTCGCGAGGTCGGCGCGCCGTCGAGGTGCGTCTGTCTGGGGGGGACGGGACGGGGAGGGAAATATCAGGGAAGCGGGACGTCGTGGTGTTGTGGTCTTGGGGAGGGGGGTGTATGCAATGAGTGAGATCGTCCTCCATCAGCACCACCTGTCGCTCTGTCAGTCTCCCGTGAGCCGCAGCGGCGCAGTCCAAAGCTTGCTCCACCGGCAATCGACTTTGGTCCCCCCTTTCCCTGCAAGGCTAGGCCCATCGTCACCTTGATAAGATAAGACCAAGGTAGCCTGAAATAGTATCCCAAGGACAATTGCCCCTATGGTCGGTACCCAAGCACAAGTGTTCTTAAGATCGGTATCCCGAGGACAATTGCCCTTATGGTCGGTACCCAAGCACAAGTGTTCTTAAGATCG
Source organism: Chaetomium tenue (assembly GCF_020726465.1). Classification (NCBI taxonomy): domain Eukaryota; kingdom Fungi; phylum Ascomycota; class Sordariomycetes; order Sordariales; family Chaetomiaceae; genus Chaetomium; species Chaetomium tenue. The sequence continues at coordinate 5,115,314 of NW_027117330.1, read as the reverse complement.
GTATCCCGAGGACAATTGCCCTTATGGTCGGAACCCAAGGACAAGTGCCCCTACGATCGGTACCCAAGCCTGAATGTGCAGATTGCTTGCATGACACAGCCCGTAGCCCTGATCATTCGAGGGCACCCGTTGGCGCGGAGAGGACGGTTGCCAGTCAGGTTCGAGTTCCGATGTCCCCGGCCGGTTTTCATGAACGAGATCCAATCCAGGGACCCATCACGCGGCCTTCTCGGTGGTTCAGAATCGCTTCACTGGACCTTCCAGCCTGTCCGTCAACCAATGGTCTTGTAAAACAAGTCGATCCACCCATGTCCGCCACCGCACGGGAGCTTTTGGCCACTGCGTCTTGGTAGGCTAACATCGAATGGTTGGTTGGCTGAGGTTGGCTACCGAGCGTGGCTGGCCAGTAGGCATTGCAATATGGGTTCTCGCCCGATGTTTCGTGTTTGAGGAAAGTCGGCGACTGATACGCGGCGCATTCGCGAAGTGGAGGGACCACGAGGTTGCGCCAGTTGAGCCTCACGCTTCGCGGCTGAAGGTCGGCTATGGAGGCCAGCCCGGTCTGCCGAGCCTGCTGTCTGGCAAAAAGTCGGAGTGTTACGCAACTATTGCTTTGCTCAGCCTCAATACTCAATGCTAAGGTGGAGCTCTTTCCTGGAGTACTCAGCTTGCGGTGTTCCGGCCTCGAGATAACATGGAACGAGGCCATGACCAGACTACCCAAGGCGGAGACCGCGCAGCCCGGCCAACAACACTCCCAAACCCCGGCTGGCTCGGAATTCTGGACAGCGTATCCTGGCCATTCATATCGCGGTGGAAAGCCATGCAACTCGTCACGAGGCGTGCAACAGGATGCGCAGGTCTTGCGGCGGCGACCGGAAGGTCAGCACGATATTGGGCGGATTACCGCAGGAGAATTCCCCTCTTCTCCTCGTCTTTTCCGGCCGCTGCGTCGCATATGGGCCGCCGGACGGCAGCCACAATAAACGCGCTGAAAGCGAAGGTGACGAGCTCAAACAAGGACACAAAGTTTTGATGAAGTTGGCGTCAAGTGGCGGGTACAGGGGTCGGGGGGCCAGTGGGACCTGTGGCGCGCAAGCCCGTGAGAGCTGAGTGATTGCGCGGCCAACCAACCAATGGCCAGAAACGAGAGTCGCCTCAATGGCGGTCTCCTTCCCAAGCTGAACAGCGGGACCCAAACGTGAGGAACAAGTTTTTCCGTCAACTGATGAAAATATCGCAAGCAGCGAAATGCAAAACCTGGACACTTGTCACGGGCTTCAATGCCGAAATGGGAAACGAGATTGGCGGTCAACGACATCGGCGACGGCGTCACTCGGCGTTGCGCCAACGAAATGACCCTGTTCGGAGATGACACCAGTTGATCCAAGGCCGAAACAATTATGCTCAGTGATCTCCGAACTCCCACGCTCCCACGCTGCCACGGTCAACCCACTCGTCCTCCTCCTGGCTGATTCAAGCTCCCTCGTCGGCGTGTTCTGATCTTCTTGGGGTCTTGTTGCGAGCAAGAGCCGCCCTCGCTTCAAGGGCAGAATGCTAGGGTCCATCCCTACTTGTAAACAGGGGGCCCAAGTGGGGCTGCAGGGGTTTGGTTCGTAGGGCTGAGAAACGAGAGCGGGGCGCTGGGGATCATTCCTCGTTTGTGCAACGCTTCCTGTCAGCGGGATCCTCCACGGCAGGTGTGCCATGATCAGTCGGGCGGCGGGGGGGTACGAAGAAAGCGAGGGATATTGAGAGTAAGCGCCGTCCCAACTCTCCGAGGTGCCCTTGTAACCGTTGGTCCACGGTGTTCCAACAAGAAGCGGATGACCACGATGAACAGCGAAGGAAATCCCGCGTTGTTTTTCCCGCGCGTCGATGTTGAATCTAGATTGAGCAAAGCAGCCGTTGGACAAGATGCCTAGCCGCATATGGCTGCAAGTAAGAATGGCGTAATGCAGCCCGGTATGTGGCTGCATTTTTTTGTTGCGTTTACCGCCATCTCGAACGCGGCAGGCGTCTGGTGGATTGATGGCTGGGGTAAAAATGAAGAATCGAAGGGAACCTGAAAACTGTCAACAGGTTTTCGACAAAAGCCGTTGTGCCTGCGCCGTAAACACCGCATGGCCCGTTCCGAACTGGGAATTGGCCGAGTGTGAACGGGATGCACACCTCCCTTCCAGCTGTCGGGCTCTTGTTGATGGGACGAGACAGACTCCCGTCATCAAACTCGCAGTGAGGAAGTTGCCAGTGGTGGGAAGGATGAGGTGGTGCGACAGCCCAGGTCGAGCCCCACCACCCTCAACAACAGGGCATTACCCGTGAACCCCTCCTTCTTGAATCCCTCCTGCCTGTCTCGGCTTCCCATTTCCGCAACTTCCCTACGCGGTGCCTTGTGAGGGTGCCCTGCCAAGTGCAAATTGTCGCCCCCAACCTTCTTTTCCAGGTTATTCCACGAGACCTGAAGATTTCTTCCACACAACGCCTGCTGCGGGTCGGCAATGCGCGTCCGGGGTGCGACCATCCGAACCTAGAAATAATCGCACCGAAATCTCAACAAAGCGAGCCAATTTCGGTGCAAGGAGCCGAGCACTCGGCAGGGCTGGAATGCGCTCTGACATCAGACGCAGGAAAACCCCCCGCTTCTGTGATGCACCAGAGGAGACGCATGCACGTATCACCCGCCGCCGCCTGTAGCCAGCCCGATGCGAAGACTGTCGGTCGTGCATCAGCAGCCCATGTGCGTCCTGCAGCCCCCATGATCTTCAAGTCAAGTCTTCGGCCAGATACGCGCTAACGCTTGTCTCAAAGATGACAGGCTTGGGCTGACACAGTGCCTGTTGAGACTGCACGGTACCTAACTAGTGGCCATGTTCGGGCATCCAGACGCGCATTTGTGGATAAGAAAATGATGAGACCAACTCGAACCGAGAGCGCAATGCGGACACAAGGCCCGCCAACTACGCGACCCACGAAGACAAGCCGGCGACGAGCCGGCGAGCAAACGACGAAACTCGACGCTGCAACCTCTCAATCAAGAGGCCTCGCGGGCCCACGGGGGGATGTGAGGCGCCGATCCGCCCGTGCCGTGGCATGTTTCATTCCCCAGGAAATGTTGTGGGTGCTGACGGCACCCCCAAGAGGCTCAGAGCGAGCTGAAGGGCACAATGCTAGGCCAAATCCGGCCCTGCAACCAGGGACCGTTCCTGCGCGGCTCGGACTGGGGACCCACGGTCACTCCCACCCCGCCGCCCCTCATGGAACTTCGCAAGTCAATTCGCGTCGCCATGCTCTCACAGGGCTGCAGATCCATCCACCTTCCCTGGCAAGCCTGGCTGCTGCCGCAACCTCATAGCCGCGGCTCTCACCGTCGCCAAAGTTCAGCTCTCATCCATCCCACAGACTCGTACCACTGAGAGGAGACATTCCCCAGCTACGAAAATGTCTGTTTCAACCATTTTCACTCGACATCCACCTTGATTGGCCATCAATGCTGGCTGGCGAGTATCAAGTGACCGGAGGGCCACAGGCGGGTGGCGGGGGTTCCCTTGCCCTTCGCCTGGAGGAGGTCGTTTTCCGTCACCGGCGCCAAGCACAACAAGGCCGCAAAGGGTTGCGAGGGTTCCACCGCTGTGGCATGCAAGGCTCACAGGGCAGGAACAAGCTTAACTCATGCCCGCTAACCAGACCCGCACTACCCTTGCAACACGCCGCAATCGCGCCGCTCAAAGACTTTCTCATCGTGCTGACGGCTGCACAGTACGGTTGGGCGGGAGGTCGCATTGTTGGAGCTCCTTGACCAGTGCTCACTTGCCCCGATCCGGAGGTTTTGATCTTCAATCCCGGCAGCGCAAGTGGGTGTGCGTAATGGGAGCTCGGGTGTGCCCCTAGCTCATGACCCATCAGCGTTGCACGGCGGCTCTCACGAGATTGGTCAAGCTCTTAGAGTCGGCGTCCGGAAGAGAGCTGACCCTCGAGACTGAGGGGCCCCAAACAAATGACACTAGCGCAGACAGAAACTAGTCTGAAGTCCCAACCGTATCAGTACTTCTCGATCCGATCTCCGCCCTGCAAACTACCAGGATGGCGGTCTGTGTTGGGTGGGGCATGGCGGATTCCGCAAGGGCAGTCTCGCCTTGCCAGGCTTGTATAAGTCTTCCGGATTCCCGCTTCCCTCGACTTCGAAACGCGAAGCTTTCGGAACGAGCCCACCACTCCCCCGTCACTACTCCCGAGGCCTCGCATTAGGTACTACGAAGGCCGCTGTTCCCGTCGTTAGTGATTTACTTTACGCTTTTCTCACCCTCCTCGGACGGAACGCCGCGCCTCTCGCGCTTGTGAGACCTCACCCGCGCGTGTAAGTCCCTTTCCCTTTCGAGTGATGCCACCCTATTGGACAATGCCATCCTCACTCCCGGTCAAACCCTGGATATTGACGCCAAACCGACAAGCAGCATCACTCCCCCACTGCTCGTACATCCGCCCTGTTCTTGTGAAAAACTCCATGGTGATAAGGTAAGGCGGCCCTTGGCCGAGTTTCAGACCCTCTGGGCGTCAGCCATCTAATGGTGGTTAGTTCAGCGCAAGTGGAACCTGCGTACGCCCTCCCTGGCGCTGAAGCCAGCCAATTTCCGTGCCACCACCCGGCTTCCAGGGACACCTGCCTGGACCACCCCTAGCTCATAGCGCCGGCCACCCACCGTGACCGAACTTATAGCGGAAACGAAAACCGACAAGTGGCCCCCAAACGAGCGGTAATTTATTCTTCCTTTTTTACCAAAAGGCATTGCCCAAATGCCAACCATCAAGCACCCTCCCGATGTCAGCAACTGGAAGGTACCAGCTCCAAGCTACCACTACCCCAGGACAGTGAGCACGCATATATATCTTGCTGTCGCCTTCCTTGCTATCTTTGTTGCGGCCCGTATTTTTGTTCGCCGCACACGTCCACTTCAAACCCCTGCCTCGGGGCTCCAACCCTTCGACGTCAAGTACAATTCAAGCAACTTTTCACTTCTTAAATCTTTTGGGGAAAAAGATCGAGAGCGGTTTGCTGCTATTCCCGGGCCTCGAGGGGGTGCGCAAGAATCACGAACGGGCCTGGTGCGGGGGTTCGTTCCTCTGAGAGTTGTGCCCAGTCAGCTCGGAGGTCTCCGCAAGCTGCCCACGATGGAAGGCAGTGAGGATGGGCTAGGGGAGGATCATTACCCATGGTCAGCACAGGAAGCATCACGTGGTGTCAGCACCAGCAGCCCCAAACCGCCTTACGGCCCCTCAACAACGGGTCCGAGCTCGGTAACGGTTCCGGCATGGACAAGACGCAGCTGCTCGCCGCGCACATCTTCAAGAGGGTCTTCCGCAAAACGTCACAGCGGCAGCTCAGATGGAATTGGGAGTCAAGCATCAAAAGGAAAGGCAAAGGCGCCCATGGCCGGGAGCAGCGGCCACGTTGGTGATGGTTTGGAGGGCACGGAGATAGCCGGAGGCGGAGGCGACGGAACGCTGGGCCTGCAGTTTGGCGATGAGCAGTTTCGTCCCCTGCCAAGCGCGGACTCCACCGTCCCCAGGCACTTTTCCTTCTCACGCCCTCCTCTGCCGCCTCCCTTGACACCCCCGACGCTCCACGGCGGCGCCTTCTTCCCCTTCGAGAACCGCCGCCCAAGCTATGCCGTCTCGGTGCCCCCAGCACTCGACGCGAGCTTTATCCATCAGCCGAACCCAGAGTATGGAGCCTCTTCCAGTTCGGCAGACGTGCTCAGCTCCAGTCCTCCCAGTGCAAGCACCTTTCCCCGCCGGAGATCTTACACCAGGAACGTCCCCATCGGCATTCCCGTCCCGGCTGCCAACGCGTCTGGGTCCTCTTCCGCGGAGACGATGACCTCCGGAAGCACGACGAACACCTTCTCCCCATCGAGCTACCCGCCAACATCGCCCCTCCTCCCACCACCGCCACCGGGCCAATACGAGCTGCCACCATCGGCACCGCCAGCGTACGAGTTTGTGGGCGGACCAGGCGGGCCGGGCGTCTTCCTATCTCAGCAAGAGATTGATTTGCAAGGGGAGATCATATCGGTGATGGATGACGCCGGCCATGGATGGAAACGACACACCAGAGTGTACGGCGGCGGGGTATGTCTGGCTTGCGTTGCGGCTGCGGGGAGGGACGAACAAGGTGGTTTCTATGGGGATACAGTGCCACTTGAGGATCGGCGGCGGTAACGTGCAGCGACATCGCTTTCTCGTTTGGGAGGATTCGCCGGCGGAAATGGAAGCCTCGTCATTGAGCAGCCGCTGTTGATTCTGATGGTTTTCTGGTGGTGCGAGATCACCCCGGTCCTCGAATTGACGCACCAACGGAAAACTTTCGCTTATGATTCAGTCGGCCAGCGGGACGAGGTCGGATTTGAGTTGCAGGCGGTGGGTCCCATGCACGCCGAGGTTCGTTCTGCTCGCATGCTCGCGTCGGCTACTGCATGACCCAGGGCCATTCTGCATCTCCGATAGGCAGGCCCTACCAACCGTACTCGTATAGACCGAGTGGGGTTGTGGTTCTCTTCCACGGTCCGTTTGGGCGTTTAAGAGACTTGTTGGTTCTTGTGGTGGGCCACGGGCGGTTGCACCCGGTTATTGCATTGCGATGTTGGGACGGCCGTCCACGGTACCGCCGGCTGGGAGGTCCGTTCCTGGGCATACTACCAACGGAAACGCGAGCTGGGATTCGAGGTTCTCTTTGGGTAAGTGCCCGGCGAGCTCAATGGCTGAGAAGACAGCCTGGGAAGAGGGGGTTTGCAGCGGTGGTTTTAGTTTTGGTTACGATTATCATGACTTTCTTTTTTTCCATTTCAATACTCTATCATGCCATTCACAAGACGCTTCTGTCTTCAAAATTCTATACCTAATCCTGTCTATTCGACTTACATTGGTATGCATTGGTGGCGCACGCTCAAATACTTCATGTACATACGGATGCTGTACGGTTAGAAACAGTTTTACAAAATCATGGCCTTCATCTCAAACGCTCACTGTTAATACACTACCGCCACGCCCTTGTAAATATAGTTCGAGTCTTTCACGTCAATAATCAAGCAACACGCGCCCGCAACTGCGGTGAAACCTCACATGCTACCAAACGGACTGGAACCTGGTAAGCACCATATATTTGACTGCCCACGGTCTTGATAAAACCGATCATACCCTGTTACAAATCAACACAGACTTCACCGCACTCGAGGTGTGTTACGCATGTCCAACGCCACTTAGCCCGTAGACTTGCGAGCCAACCACTCCTGCATAGATGGCAAGTCGTCGTTTTCCTCGCTGCTGCATGGGAGTGGCGGAGACAACCTCCACTAATCCGAGGTGCGTACAGCAATCTAGTGGATAAATGGGGGCTCTTCAGCTCCCAGCTATCACTGATAACCCCCCCAACAAATCGAACTTCCCAACCCCGTCAGCGTCACAGTCCTCACGAGCCTAAATCCCCGAACGATATCGGACTCGACACCCAACACCTGTATCACCTGTCCCCCCACCGCGGCATCGATATCGCCTCCCGCGTCCGCCAACAATCTCTCCAATACATACGCCGCAGCGCGGCACAGCCCTATCCCCCGGGGGTGGGGGAGGGGGGGGAAGGCAAGGCTGACGGCGATCATTGCGACTCTCCGGCCCCAGCCGAAAACCTGAATGCCGCTGCCCCAGAAAAAACCGTGACTTGAGCGACCCCCCCAAACCGTGCCGGGCGGAACCTGGGTAAAATGCCCGCGGGGGGACGGAAAATCGGATGCCTAAAATTCTCACGTCATCTGGCGCCGCGCCGGGGCATTACAGGCGTACACACAGTAAGTACATACATATAAACAACGACACTAGCACTAGTGGAGAGAACGCGCCGGTTACCCCCAAGCTTTATTTCAATGTTCACCCCCGGGGGGTTGGTGGGGAGACGGAGATGGAGCTTAAGTGGCGATGATGAGGTGCTCTGGTCGATTGGTACTGCCTTTGATGCCTGTTGGTTGTAATCGTTTGGCATGGATGGGGCTGGTTGGAACAATGTTGACAGGGGCGAAGTGTTGAGGAGTAATCACGCATGGGGGTTAGCTCTGAGGGGCGTCGGTGTGAACAACAAGGCAATAATACTCTTTCCGGGCCTGAGTTCGATCTATTACTCAGCTGGCGTTGCTGCTACCTACCGCAGAGAGGGGAGTCGCTGCCAGATCAGGAATGAACTCAATGAAAGAGGAATTTCGACGCGCCTCCGCTTCATCCGTGAGCTGACAGAGAAACATGTAAGTCCAGTACGCGGCCACATGGTACCGAGACCCCGGCGGAAAGTTGTACAAGTCCGTTCCTCCCCGAAAATATCTGCGAAGGTTGGTTCCATTTACCCCGGATTATCGATGACATGCGTGGGGCGGTGGTCCGGGAGGATCGGGCGGAGATGAGATGAGGCGGATTGCTGACACCAACTCCGAAATTGGTGCCCGGTCCCTTATCCGCTGATCATATAAGGTAACCTGCTTGGAGATATACACTAAATCCAAGTGTACAAACGCTTGCAAGGACGGACAGCAATGCCCCCTGAACCTCAGCCGTCACCTGCTTTTGCTAATGCTTCAGGGGTTATCACTCTTAAACGTTGAGCGGAGGCTTGGGATAGAGCCAGGATGGAAGGACACCTCAGCAACGTGGCGTCAGAGGAGGAGCCTGTCACAGCTCGAGACGCAGGGGTACGTCAAATCGGACAAGCTGACAATATCTCTCCATTCGGTTAGACTTAGAGGAGAAGAACGCGGAGTCACGTTTGCCGACGACTTGGTTCTAAGACAAATACTGTTGGCAATCTTAAGTTGAGTTGCCCGAAACCTATTCACTGCCCGGGGAAAAAGTCAACTCTGAGCCTACCAAGCCTGTTAAAAGCTTGATCTAATAGAACCTAGCATGCCCAAGCGACGGCACAAATATGACAGGTAGGCTCCAAGATACACGCACGATTTTCTCGTACTTGTTGTCCCGTTAAGTTGTCTTTAGCTCTAGGACCCTACGGTGATCCATGGGATCATTGGCGACAGCAACCCATTGTCAGCGCGTCAGAGAGAGGAGTATCTGCTTGGGCCATCTCACAAGTTTGATCACGACTATTTGCTTCTCGACACTAACACTCTCTGTAGGAGTTGTTCATGACTCTTAGATGAAACAAAGCTAATAGTGAGATTCGATTGCGTTACGCTACACTTCTAAAGAAGCTTCACCACTCTGCGGGTGTGGATACCTACTACGAATTGTTGATCTCAGAGCGGAGTTGTGTGTGCTGGCTTGATGCTCACCGCTTCTACTATACATAGCGGCGCTAGGATCCCTTGCTGCGGTTTCCCTGCTTTCTGTTGAAGAGCCATGGGACAGTCTTCGCATCGGCGGGCCCAGCGAAAAGGGGTTCAACCCAAGCCGGCGTCGTGCCAGTATGAACCTTGAACCAGAACAATTCTTCTTAACCGCATGATGACTTGCCCCTAATTTCATCTCTGAGTGATTCTAGAAGCATTCATTTCTTCACGTTTGTCAGTTTGAATGGGGTCTCACAGCCACGTTCATGACTCAGGTTTTGTATGAGCCCCTTGGATTCGCAAGCCCAGTTCCTGTCGACGGAGCTTTTTTTGTTTAAATCTTACAGACAAACCCCGGCAAACACGCGTCATTAAATGGTGCAGGCAGGTCCTTTCCAAATCGGTTCAGTTCAATATGCTCTCGACTATTCATGTTAAACCTAGAGATGTCACGAGACCCAGGGACTGATGGCGCTCTCAAACCGTCCGTCCAAACACGAAGTCTGGTGGCAAAACTGAGTCGTGCAGCATGAACGCCTAGGCATGTCCGGTTTCTTCACGGGCACTGTGTGGGTGCTGCATCATACTCAGAGCTGTTGGCGCCAGGTCAACAGCTCAGCAAGGTGATTTGTGAACCCCGGAACTGTTGGCGTGCGAGTCTCTGTCTCTAACCACCGCCTTGTACATCGGTGATTGGAGCGGACATTCCAATGCCGCTCAGGCCCGCGCATGAAATGAGATGCTGTCATAGGTAGTTGAGCGCTGCATGGGAAGAGTGTTCCTGAACGGGCTTGCTCTGCCACATGGATGTTGGCTCCAACGACTCGATCGTCCGAACATCTGCCCCAGCGCGGTGATTACCGAAACAAGACAGTCCCCCACAGCTGAAAAGCGCGGCGCAGCAGCCGTAACCAGCTGCCTATGGTATGGAGCTGGGCCAGACTCCATGAACCCAAGACATTAACTGACGCGTTAGTTATATCACACGTTGACCGTTTGTGGGTACTTGTTCTCCCTTGAAGTGCGGGATCACTGTCATGCCACGACATGAGTAGTGCAACGGCGACACTCCCACCCTGTCGGTAAGATTGCGCAGAAGGTGTCGAGAAAGGAACCAACAGTTGGAGATCGGCGCTGGGGTTGAGCGGTTAAGCGCTCTTGCGTGCAGCTTGGCTTGCCGGCGCGCCATCACCAAGACGGTTGCAGCGGGGCTGGGGCTGGGGAAGTGATTCATGCGCGCGGGCATGCAGGGTCTGCAGGTGGTGTTTCATCGAGGCGCTGCCTGGGGAGATCGCAGGCCAGCTGCGGGGTTGCCATCCTCGGCCGTCTCTCGCGGCGCGGAGAGGGGAGAGCAAGCCGAGAGCACTGGCCGCGATTTCTTGAGACTGAACGGTCGAGGGTGCCTTGGAAGAGTGTTGGCCAGCCTGATTGCCTGTCCGGCTGGCTTTCCGGGTCGCGTGAGATGGCTCGCAGAACTACAGCCCAATGTCTTTGAGATGGTGGGAGCAAGATGGCCAATCGATCAAACGAGCGAGGATGCAGCCACACTGCAACCCTGTGCGACGTTCAGGGGGTTGCAGCCAGGTCCAGATCTGTGACCCCCTTCAGTGGCCGTCTGTGGCACCCTTTGAGTTCTCCTCGAGAGCTGCTTTGGGGTCTGCCGCGATTGCCTCTGGACAATGACCTTCTGTTGGCGTTTCAAGAATCTCCCTGGCTTGTTCAAGGTCGCCCGATCAGGTCTTCTGGAATCGGGGTTTCGTTGCTGCCAAGACGGCCATCTCGCCGTTTGGCCCAGGACCCATGCCCATGTCGCTAGGGCTGCCCGGGCGACCAGGAGGCCAGGAACAGGAAGCCATCCCGACCCCGATTGCAAATCTTCTGTGGAGTCGTCCCTGCCACGAGTTCCAGGAAGCCCCCTTCTGCGCGCATGGATCGCAATCTGGAAGATTTCCAGCCATCAATGCTGGTGCAATAGTGGCAAGACATTAAGCTCCTCACGTGGTGTTCCTGGCCGAAACGGGAAGCGCGGTAATGAATATGGAGCATACTGTGCAGAATGTTCGGATAAAGCGCTGGCAGGGCACAGGGAGCGAGGCGCTTCCCGACATGCCATCGGACGAACAGGGGTTGAAGAATGGAGCTCGAAGCCGGCCTCGCGGGCCAACGAAGGCGTTGGAATGACAGCGGCCGATTCTGATACAGATCAGCCTCCCACAGATAAAGATGGCTACTATGTAGGTAAAAAAAAAAAAAAAGGCGTGGTTCCTGAGAAAATGGATGGGCGAGACCAGAATTGATCAAAGACCATGGAAAGTGGGCGCTCGGCGATCTCGACTGTTCCCGATCACGAAACGGAAGAAAACCAGGAAGCTGCCGCCAGATTTGCCCTGAATTGCTGGAGCGCATGGGCTTCCAGCGTTCTTGCTGGCTACGGCGAGCCCCCATTGGACTGTTTCGGAGCAGGCGAGCAAAGCACCTTGCTCCATCCGGGTTAGCGGCGGGTTGCGCTGGCCTTCGTTTCGTAACCCGAGACACCGGGAAAAATAACAACACGGGTGCCTCCACTAACAAGTCCATACTGGTATTCTTATGACAAACTGTTAGCTACAAGTTGGTGACTGTTTTGAGAGACGGTACCTTGGCAAACCTCGAGGCGACCCCGCTTATGTCATTGTCCAATTCGCGATGGATTATGGCCCTCTGATTGGACGCTTGCCCATCGCTCCTCTTGCCCCAGCGTGGCAGCCATGGCGCACACGCCATCTCGCCCTCTCCGTCTGCAGGCGTGCAGGCCCAGCAGCGCTCCATTCAATCACGGTGGCCCGCTATCCGCTCGGCCCTTGCCTGCGACAGGTTCCCCTGCCGCGGGACCCCAGCTCGCCGACCACTCACGTTGCGAGGTAGCTCCTTTGCCCCACCCGCTCTCGCCCAGTCTCCATCGATTCCAGCCTTCATCTCTCGTTTCCGACGAAGCCCTTCCTCCTCCTCTTGCTCCCTCCTCTCCTCTTCGCATCACCAGCACACCACCCTTCCTTTTCGTGCTTTCCCTCTTCCTCCCTTCGTGGTGCGTCCCTGCGTCGTCGCCGTCGTTGCTCGTCATAATTCTTTGGCCTGACAACCAAAATTTCCCAATCATCGCCGCATTCACTCGACCCACTGCACAAATCGCGATACAAAAAAAAAAGATTAAAAAAGGAGGCATCTGGAAAGGCTCACCACAAAATCATTTTAATCCTTGTATTCTATTTGCGCACATATCATCCATTTCGTTGCCATTGCCACTAGCTCCGGCCCGATCGCTTTTCGTCTCTATTCGACACGCGGCAAAGGTTAATTTTCAGACGACGAACGAGTCAAACAACTCGAACCCATTTGGCATTCGACCGAGAAAGAACCAATTCACTGCTACGGAGCTCGCACAAACAAGACCACAAATTCCAGGCATTTGTTGCCTTTCACGGTCGCGAGGGGATTTCCCGGTCCACCCCAGCTGTTTCTTTGACGGTTCGATTCGACATTTGCAGCACAAAACACCGCACTCGGCTCAGCTTTTCCTGTTCGATTCTCGACCCCCGTCTGCATCTCGCCACAGCCGAAGCATCGCCAGGAAGTCGCGTCTTTTAACAAAGGCCTGCCTCCGTCATCGAAGACAAGGCGCCTACAAGCAACACTGGCCTTCTCTTTCCTTCCGCAATCGTTTTGCCCACTTTGACGCTCATTCAGCACCCACAGCCTCTCGGCAACATCGTTAATACCATCCTCGCATTTTCAGGTGATCGGTTTTTTTCACCAACACCCATTATTCGATTTGATTGTCCGAGACAAGGCATTCTCTCATCATCGTTTGTTCGGGGCCTCTGCGAGAGACCAAATAGACTCAGTTGCCACAAGTTGAGCGTTCGATCACGTCTTCTTTGCCGCGGCCATTTGCATCAATACTTTCTAATATTCACAACAACGAATTCGCGTCTTTCGACAATCCTCGAGTTCGTCTGTGCCATCAACCTTTTTCGCGTCACGTCTGAGCCTTGATCACGTCGCAATGGACGCTGGAAGTCTCGCTCAGATGTCACACGCGCATCTCAACCAGGCCCACGGCCTGACCATGGGCTCTGGTCTGGCATCCCGGCGTGGAGGCCAGAACATCAAGCCGCTTTCCTTCGACACCCTCAAGTCACCCGCCGAGCGCGGCGACGGTGTGCCGACGCCGCGCACTAGCCGGTCGCACCTGCTAGCCGGTCTTCGCACTGCGCCCAAGTCGGCCACCGCCGCCAGCTTCCCGAATCTTCCTTCGCCGACGACTGCCATGCCCCAGGGCCGGAACCGCAACTCGATGGCCCCCGGAATGTTTGACTCGGCCAGTCTGTATGGACCCAAGACATCGATGCCTCGATTCGCGAGCCAGCAGCAAACCCAGCAATCCCAACAGGCCCAGCAGCACGCTCAGCAGCAGGCTCAGCAGCAGGCTCAGCAGCAAGCCCATCAACAAGCCCAGCAGCAGGCCCAGCAGCAGGCCCAGCAGGCGTATAACCAGCAGATGGCTGCATTCAATCAACAGTACACCGCCGAGCAGGTGCTGGCTCCCCCGCAGCTACAATTGGACGAGACTCGCGAGCACATTGATCCCAACCTCCACGCCCAGCTACTGTACACCAACGCGTACTTGTCCGATCAGCAGCAGCGTCTCCAGCAGCAGCTCAAGGCTCTGCAGGCGGCTGCCCAGCAATTCCAGGGACTGAGCATCAACGGTCAACCCCAGATGATGCAGCAGGGCTACCAGAATGTGTACCAGCAGCAGCTGCAGAACGTTCAAGCGATGATGGCGCCTGCCACGCAGCAGGCCGGTGTCTACACCGTTTACGATCCCGTCACTGGGGGCCCCTCCCTGTATCTGGACCAGAACCAGGCTCAGGCCCACCAGAGCCAGCTTAATGCCCAGCTCCACGCACAGCTCAATGCCCAACTTGCGAACCAGGCCCAGCTGGCGAACGCATACGCCAATATGCAGCAGCCCGCCGTTGGCACTCCGCGCCTCCAGGTTTCCCCTCCGCCGTCGGTCCCCAATGCATCAGGCTTCCGGATCCCGTCGCCGCCGCGCCGCTATGATTCCCCGGCCGAGACCCACGCGCCTCTGCCGCCTCCGAGCGCCAACGCGTTCCGTCGGGGCCATAAGAAGGCCCCGTCGGTTTCCAACAAGGCTCACCTGTCAATCGCGACCAACGAGGACCCCCTCAAGTCGGCCGGTCCCAAGACGGCTTCATTCCCGCTCACACCTTTGACCGCCGGCTACGGGCCCGGCCAAGGTCGTGCTGGCGAGCACCCCGTCCGGCAGCCACGGAACCCCCCGTCGATGGATGAGCTCAAGTCCAAGCCGACCTCCAAGCACGAAGGCAGCAAGAACTTTGTCACGCGTACCCGCCGGTCGGCCATCCACAACCTCGTGCGGGCTGGACTTGAACGGCGCAAGGAAGCGCGGAGCTCTGGCAGCATCAGCCCCATTTCTGAGAGCACCGAGGAGCTCATCGAGACGCCCATGACGGACAACGACAGCGACTCCGGCCGTAGCGGGTCGGGCAGCCTGATTGACCGGGACGAGTGCAGCCTACCCAGCTCGAGAACTAGTACCGGCAGCTGGGGCGCCATCGGCTCTGACCGGCCGAGCTCGCGGCAAAAGACGCATCGGTCCAGCGTGGACAGCATCCCCTCCGACTCGGAGAATGCGCCGGGCAGCTTCGCCAGCCTGCTCAAGAACAGCAACCGGACCGTCAAGGTCGGCGGCGAGGTCCAGCGCAAGGCCCGGCTCGTTCTGGGCAGCACCGAGAAGCGCAAGCTCGCTGTCTAGTCAACAATGGGGTTTGGGGGATGGTGAGCCGGACAACCGGACCTTACGCTAATTCACGATTATGCCCATGTTTCTTATATTTTTGTTTCCTTCTCGTCCGCCCTTGGGCCTATCTCGAAGTTGGGTTGCAGCGCCTCCCAGGTTCGGGGCTATTCCTCCGGCACGGACACGGCCTTACGAAGTTTTTTTTTCCTTGCTACTACCCTTCTCGAGACGACCGGGATCTGTGACGTTCGACAATCGGTTTACGTTTAAGGAACCCTGCTTCTTTTCTCCTTTGCGGTAGGACGGTGTTATTCTTGGTTGCATTTTTGGGGAGCAGTGCCTTGGTCTTTTTCGACTTCGATTCTCGACGGCATCAAAACCCTGCCGACTTTCATCTCTCTTCCACTGCACTGGCATTGTGGAGGCCCGATCTTGCTCGGGCCCGGCCAGGTCCTTCGATTCCATTCTTACAGTCCTTGACCGGCACTCAACAGCAACCAAACCTTGCCACGTCTCTCGGCGGTGCTTTTTTTTCATGGCTCGGGAACAGGCAGCCCGTAGCTGAACCGACCGTGGCGGTTTGGAGCATGGGGATATCGGCCATATGAGCGGATGGATGGGGTAGCTGGGATATCGGGGGTTTCTTTTGGGGGAGAGCAATCAATGCACGCACGCACGGTTCGAGGGTATCATTGCACGTCCGCCCGGGGACAGACTTGGGTGTTGATGGCGTGGTTCCTTGGCGTGCTAGTATGGGGGGTCTTTGAGGGGACGGCAACAAGGTTTTGCGTTGGAGACGGGTTTTGACTCCCCTCATCCGATCGGCGCCTGGTTTGCGGTATGGGAGAGGGGCGGGCTCGAAATGCCGGACGACGGCTTGTAGCTAGCTACCCTCCTTAGTCTTCCATTCATGGTGCAGTATTGCCTGGTTTGATAGCACTTGTGCGTTTGTTGATGTGTGATGGTGTGTGCTGATTTGTGGTATGTGACCTGCTTGTTCCATGAGTGAGCTTTCGTCTTGGCCTGTACCAACCCTGATGTCTGACTTGGCATCATGTTAAGTTGAAGCACACCTTGACTACGCGAGTGCTAGCGAAGTAGACTGACTTGGCTAAGTTTGGCCTATTATTGTGTTTATATGTCCCTTGGGGTGTTAACTCTGGTATAAAGCGGTATGATATCCTGTCTGTCATCGATGACCACCACCACACCAGACTGACTACAATGATACACTACATCCGTACCACCTTCCTGTAGAACCCCAATCTGAACCCCCATTATTACCTCCCCGACCTAGATAGCAACTAACTACCTTACCCATCCACACCCCCCCGCCACACCACCCCATCCATATTCCCCCACGAAAACTGAAAACACACCCCCCTCTCCGCCAACCGCCTCTCCACCTCGGGCACATCCTCCTCCTGCCACTCCTCCGAGCAGACCACGTCCTCGTCCGCCACCGACATCCGAAACAGCCCCAGACTCTCCGGCGCGCACCCCTCCACCACCTCGGCCGCCTCCAGCAGGCTGAAATCCCCCTCCCCGACGCTGTACCCGCCCCAGGCGCACTTGAGCGTTTGCAGGCGCGGGCAGCTGGTCAGGATGGCGCGGAGGGAGGGGACGTCGAGCACGCTGTGGCGCAGGTCGAGGTGCGTGAGTTGGAGGGGGGTGAGCGTGGTGGGGGGGAAGAGGGGTGGGGGCGGGTCGTCGTCGTCGGGGCTGTAGTAGGACGGGTTGGGGCTGGTGCCGTTGAAGTAGGATAGGGTGAGGGTGGTGAGGTGGGGGGCGGCGTGGAGGAGGGGGTGGAGGCTGGGGAGGTCGATTCCGCCGTCGCGGCGGTCGTGGTGCGTGAAGTGCGCGGTGTGGAGGTGGGGGAGGGAGGAGGGGGCGTTGAAGCGGAAGGTGGGGATGTCGGAGGCGAGGGTCGCGGTGATGGTTTGGAGGTTGGGGCAGAGGCTGGCGGTGATGTCGAGGGGGAGGTTGTGGAAGGGGGGCGCGAACATGTCGGCTAGCTCGGGGGAGCCGTGGAGCTGCCAGGAGAAGGTCTCTTTCTGGGTGGCGGAGAGGGTTTCGTGCCAGTCGTGGAAGTGGGTGGTGAAGTAGTCCACGAGGGCGGGTGACGAGTGGGATGGGTCGGCATTCCAGTAGTCGTGGAAATGGAGGGCAGTGGGGAATTGGGTGAGGTCTTTGCGCGCGAGGAGAGTGCGGGCGAGTAAGGGCCACTTCCGGCCTGTGAGGTGGTGGTAGAGGTGGGGTGTGGCCGTGATATTGAGGCGGCGTGATAACAAGCAGAGCGAGGCGAGGAATGAGATGCGCGTCTCTTCTGTGTCATTTGGACCCTCCGTCTTGGTCGGGGCGCAGTGCACGCAGAACGGCCGGATGATCTGGTCGGTGAGCTCGACGGGGAGGTCGTTGATACCCATTGTGCGCAAAGGTATCCGACGGAACAGAAATCTTTAATCTCCTGCGACTTAATTTCGACTGTTAACTTAATCAGAATGGCGAGAAAACTGAAGCTGCACGACGGTTATTGCATTGGAGCCTCGCCAATGCTCTCTTTTGGTTGTTCAACAACGAGAAGGTTACGACCTTGGCTCACCTTACCGTTAAGCGCCCGGAGTTGGGTCCAGATGCCTCCGACTACGGCCTGGGCTTGGAACTGTGGGTTCCACGACTCCCAGTCATCAGAATTGTTCAGAAAAAGCAGTCTTGCCGTTAATGTTGTCGTTCACTCTGTTGTGTTGAATTGTTGAAATAATATTCTTGGTGCGATTGAATCCAAGCGTGTAGTCGAATATGTTTGTTGGGGAAGCCAATAGGTACACGGGTACCCGTGGATTTAAAGGTACACGGGTCCCGTGGCGATGACTAAGCCTGCTTCTACGTCTCCTTTTCGGGCATGACGAGTTCCCGAAAGGCGCGAAAGATCCTAATCAATAATGTATTGTCTTTGGCCTATAAATCGACATTGAAGCCGGTAGAAGTCTTACGAGATTCTTGACTACGAGCTTGCCGAGGCCCTATACTTGCCTAGCCTATTATGAATACAAAGCCTGCTGTTCCTCAATATCTCTCTCAATCCTCCTCCAGAGATCACCAACACCTCTTCTCCCTATATCAAATGGTTCGTGTTCCCTCTCTTGAGCTACCAAACCTTCAATCCTATCTTCTTCTGCTCTACTCCAATCCAGGTAGGCCATCATCTCCTCCTTCGTCCAGTCCCTTGAGCCTGTTGAAGTCGTACAGTGCTTTGTCATCTGCTTATAGTCAAGGCACCACTCGTAGCTTGCCTTGCTATATCGTAGAGGCAAACGCATTGCCTTCCGGTATTGCTGGTTGGTTCTGATGCTTCCACGTGGTTGGGCTCTGTGCCAAGTATCCCTTGCCTTGACATATCTCTGATAGATTGCCTGTGGGTCCCAGTAGTTGAGGGAAGCTGGCGATGGACTTGACAAGGCTGGTACTGTGTGATGCGGCGGTGGTGTAGGCGGCGGTGGTGTAGGCGGCGGTGGTGTAGGCGGCGGTGGTGTAGGCGGCGGTGGTGTATCTTCGGTGACAACCTCGATTGATGGCATTGTGGGTGTTGTTGCTTGCGAGGTCGGTTTTAGAGCTGAAGCCCGCTGCAATAGCTCTGCATGCCTCTGGGGACATGCCTTTGAGGTCATTATATGACCTAATGTATGGCATCTGCTGCAGGTGGGTAATGCCTTTGGCTGTGTTACAGCCTCGACTGTCTCAAACCCGCTAGGCTCTCGCCTGGTGCTTGATTGTGGTATAGTCGAATTGGCAGCAATAGGATCGATGCGCTGACGAGGCTCGAGTAGCAACTGAGGAGCGCCATCGCGTTTGAGATGCCAGCGTGAGGAGAAATGCTCAAGTCGAAGGACCAAGTTCTGGTCAAGCAAAACCTCCAATGTATGGACACAGGGTAGTCCCATAGATAGAGAGAAAGAGCCTGAACAGGTTCGCGACAGAGATGGGCCTTTCCGGGTGAGGAGTTTCCGCTGCTCGTCGACCTTCCTTAGGGCCTCGTGTGATACCCAACCACGTACTCCACTGTATAGTGATCCAGAGAGCTCAATTGGAAACCGAATTTGCTGCTTGGCCTGGTTGGACTTCAGCTCCCCAAGTTGGTTGAGTAAGGCATGCTTCATCGCCCTCCAGGCCTCAAAAAGATCCAATGTAGATCGCTTGAGATACCCTTTGAGCAGTGCATGGATACCTTCAACACGTGAGGTTACCACGTTGCCGAAATGAGGGTGTTGGTCAACCCAAGCCTTAACAAGCTTTTCCTTGTACAAATCGAGCCAAGTGTTCTTGATATACTTGACCTCTTCGACATGGTGTGGAAGATACTGCTTCTCAAACTCTTCTAGACGCTTGTAGAATGCCTCCTCATCTGGCGATCTCATGATCGAATGCCAGAACATGTAGAATTCCTTCCAAGGTTCAAATCCTTCGTGTTGGCTGGTGAAGGCTGGCTGGCAGTGACGAAGAACTGCTTTATTCGCATGCCATAAGCACAGCAGTGAAGCGGCAGATGGAAAGCAGGTAGAAACAGCGTTCATACATGCGATACACCTGTCTGTCAAGACAACAGAGGGAAGTCGAGCATTGCAGACCTCGTAAAGCGACCTCAGCCGGTCCAGAGCCCAAAGGTAATCCTCTTCGGTCTCGCCACGAAGGAATGCGAATGCAATGCAGAAGGATCGCTGGCAAGCATCGACGCCGATCATGTCAAGGAGCGGCATGCCGTATTTGTTGGTCTTGTATGTGCAGTCTAGCAAGAGGGTATCCGGATAGGCTTGAAGGTACGCCAGTGAGTCTGGGTGGGCGAATAGAACAGCTGTGACCCGGCCATCTGGAGAAAACTGCATTCGACTCCAGAATCCTTCTCTGTCTAGCTGATTGGCGAGTGCATGGATAGTACTCTGGCCTTCGCAAATGTCTCGTTTTGTCGCTGCAATGCGATTGTAGACGTCCTGCTGGGTTGCCATAGAATTGCCGTTCTGCCGTATGTATGTCCTGATATCCTTGGGGGCTATCCCAGAGTTGACAAGGTTTGCGAGCTGGGTAGCATCATCCTTGGATAGTTGCCGGTGTGTCGGATGAGCAGATGGATGCTGGCTTGGTTCATGATTGTGTATGGAAAACCGCTTGTCGGGGCGATGCCTTAAGGTCCAGGTACTCTTATCCAGAGATTCTTTGGCCAGGACTGAAAACTGGCAGCCTGTTCCTCGGGAAGTTGTCCTCCGTTGGCGTTCTCTCGACACAGAAGGAGGACGACAGGATCGATCACATATGTATGTAATCGTCTGTCTGCCAGTCTTCTCCTTGGTTGATCTCCCAGTAATGAATGCGTAGCCCTTAGTCGCAGCCCAGGAATTGATTGACGCGAACAGGGCATCCCTCGATTCGTAATCGCGTTCCGGAGGGAGACTATCGTCAGAGAACGAAGTAGCTGCTTTAGCCGAAAGAAGACTCATCGTGACTTGAATAAAAATACGTTGCGTTGTTTAAAGGTCTGAGGAGTGTATTGCAACTATCTGATAATGACTCTAGAAGTGCAAACAAACTTGAAGCAAAGGAGAGGAAAAGGAGAAAATAGCTCTGACCAGGTGGGGATAGTAAGTGCAAAGGGGTAGGCGTGATGGAGTCGTGGGTTTGGGGAGGATGGAGTCGTTGTTCAGGGGGTTTTCTATTGAGGGTTAGGGATAGGCGTGGGTTGTCGAGCCTGCGCAGAAGCAGGCTTAGTCATCGCCACGGGACCCGTGTACCTTTAAATCCACGGGTACCCGTGTACCTATTGGCTCCCGTTTGTTGGGGTTTGCTGACTAATGCAAGGAATGGTCAGAAGCACGACACGCTAGATTCTGTGACATTGAAGGGAATTGCAATTTCGTGGTTCTCTTTAGTCTCTGGCTTGTGCCAGGCCTTATTACAAGGAAGGTCGTCGGGGGCCCTAGCGTAGTAAGGCACCAAGAACCTACCTACCTACCTACCTACCTAGGTCCGCCCCTACGGTAGGTACATGTACATGTGCCTTACCTCTATGTAGGTAGGTATCTAAGGAGGTGGTCGGCCCTGGGCGTTTCGATCATGGATGGCTTCATGTTGTCGTCCTTATAGCCACGTCTCATTTTGCACTAGATGGAACGTATCTGCTATAATAAAACTTATTCGGGATGGGACGAAGATTCGCTTAGGAGATTAGTTCTAGCCAGTAGGTGGACCTTAACCCAATCACTGAGCCCGGGTTGAAACGACATCGTTCGAGCCCCTTTTAATGGCGCCTAACAGGCGGGGATATACGTTTCTTGAATAGGTAGGTACCTAAGTACCTATCCACCAAATTGTACAATTAGAGTCCTGCCGCCCTCTCAAGCTTTTGCCAGTGCCTCTCTCGGAGCGAATGAGACGCTGTGAAAATGGAAAGGTTCCGAGTGAATCCGCAGAATCACGCGGAGCCCGCCATGGCGCCCGTTGCTACCAATCCTCCGAATTCGTAACAATGCATAGGTATCAGCGGATTTGCGGCACTATATTTTGGAACATGCCGCGTTAAACGCTTCACAATCCGGGACAGGGGCGTGTGTATATAAGCGACCTGAGAATACCACAGAGGTTGGGCATATGTTCCAATGAGCCTCCTAACTCTCCTCAATTTAGAGAATACATGTATCCTGCTCAACAGGTGCGGATATCTAAGGTAACCAAGAGTCATATATTCCCTAACAACAACCTCCAAGGCTAAATGCTGAAGTGATGGGGTACAAACAGCTGTCAAGATAACGGCACTGCTGGAGTATCAATAGTGTTTCTTAGCCTGACGCACTTGCAAATATCGCTTGCCAATGGAGCTGGAGCGGTGGTTTCTTGAAAAGAACGTTGCTCAGAGCCTTAGGCTCCAACGCAGGAAATTACCCACCGCCATGGCTGGTTCCTATCCGGTGGTGCTGAAAGAGTCGCATTCTTCTCCCATTTCCTGACGCCCAGAATAGGAGGTTTCTCCACATGTGCATTTTATCTTCCGCCTCCCCTTTTCATTGTCAAGTCAGACAGGCCACACCTATCCACCGACAAATTCCGAGTCTGACATTTAACTATTGCCATCGTCTCTGTCCCCGGATTCTGCACTCTCGATCACCTTGGCCGGTCTTTCTCCCTCCTAATCACCTAATCTTTCCTAGGGGATCATCTCTCTGTCTTTACAATCTGAGCAAGAAGTATATCCATGGTTGCAACGATGAAGATGGACCCTTCAGTGAGTAATCCTCTTAACCAACCTTACCTACCGAATTTGGGGACATGGGTTGCTTACCCCGTCAAGACCTCAGACCCCATCCGCCCTGCTACCCTTTCTGTCCGTCCGCTCGCCACCCGCAGCTTTACCGAATACCGGCTGCCGTTCGCCGCTCAGACACACGAGTTCGCCCGCGTGCCTGGCTCTAATTTCGTGCTACTGTCGCAGATGTCCGACAGCGAGCTTATCAAGATCGAGCTGGACCCGACTAGCAAGGAGCCTCTCGCGTTGCAGTCGTTCCCCATCGGGGGGAGCTGCGACTCCGGGCTCCATGGCGTCTGGCCGTCCAAGAAGTTCCCTGGCATGATGTGGCTGACGCTGCAGTCCGAGAACAAGCTGTTGCTCGTCGACCCCGGCCCGGATCTCGCGACGGCCCCATCCATTATCCAGACCATCGACATTCCAGAGCCAGGGAATGGTCCACATTGCGTGTTTGAGATTGGCAACCGCGTATGGACCGGGCTTAAGGTCGCATCTAGGCAGACGGGGAAATACTACGTATTCTGGGCAGATATCGATGATCCCACCTCCAGCAATGGATTATACCCGTGCCTCAACAGCCCCGTGTTCATTCAAGAGGAGCCAACTACGCGACTTATCTATGTCACACAGGACGTCGAATCGTCCATCATGCGCATTGATGTCACCAGCGGCGAGACGACACAGCTGCCGATTCCCCCAGACGTCGGCAACACGCCCGTCGGCATGACTACGGCATCCGGTCCCCTGCTCGGCTTGTGGTTCACCCTCGCTGGCAACGCTGCCGGAGGCTCCGGGTCCTTCGGCCATATCGGACCTGAGGGCAAGCTACAGTTTTTCCAGCTCAAGGAGCCGATGCTCGGCGCCAACGCCGGCCTTCTCCACATCGCCGACGCTTCGACTCTCGACAGCGGTCCGGCCCTGTGGCTCCTGTCGTCGTCGCTGCTCAGCCCCAACTCGGCCGACGCCCTGATTCGCGTGAGGTTCGACAAGGCCGTCACGTCCGTCGCCGGCGAAGAGTACATCTCCATGCCGACGCAAAACGCCCAGGTGCATCGCGTCGTGGCCCTGGACGCCACGGTCCTGGTGTCCGAACTCAGGACGTCTACGCTTGCCCAGTTGACGTACAAGAATACGGTTGCCGGGAAGTGGTTGCCGGCGGAGTGAGTCGGAGAGTCTCGGTGACGCGACGGTTGCCTGCGAGGTGAGCTACCCAGACTTATCCCAAGGAGACGGTGGGACAGGGTAATCTAGGTAGTGTGTGATGTTCTGTTGAGGTCCACTTGGCTGACCATTTCAGGTGGACATTGGACATCCACACCCTTCCCGGCCTTCCGAGTTTTGTTGCCGAGACCTGATCTTGGTACCTGCAAGGAACACGCTCTTGCTAAGCTGGTTAGGTTTGTCATTCTTTGGCTGGATGGAGCTATCCGCACGCGAGCCGCAAGTGTTTTCCGCTGTAAACGGGCAAGTGAACGGGTTTTAGAATTGAACGGCCAGTTTTGAATGAATGCCTTTCCTTGATGCCAGGCTGCAATGTATCATTAATAGGGATTGTGAGAATGGTGCCTAGAGGTACCTATTCACCCGGGTGGGCTTGGATGCGGGCAGAAAACAACTTGTAGAAGTTGGTTTATTCGGAACCAGTGGTGAGTGCGGTGGTTCTTAATTCCGGCGGTGGGTCTCAGATTCTCGTGCTGAGGGTTCTGTTCGGCCGACTCGGGTCATTTATTGCTAGCGGCAGTTTCTGTCGTCATATCCCTTGCCCGCGAATGTGATCCGGCGAGAGGGGTTCCCTCCCACTTCAATGCATCTTGTCAAGGGGTCTTCCGAATTAGTCAACACCCCGCACTGTTTCTTGTCTTGTTTGGAGAGGAAGTCGATTGAGTGACTCTCTCAAACCTCACTCCATTCAACACTTCAAACCACAAAACAACTCCATTAAATTTGATTGGTAAGTATATTGATGGCAAGTACATCAACCCCGCATCATCACATTACCGCGTGTGTACAGTGTGTCCCTCAAATACTCTCATTCACACTCTCTAGACCACCACCACCATGTCTCCTCTCATCGCCCAGTCACCCACGCCCCGCGTGATCCTCGGTCTGATGACCTTCGGTCCAGATGAGTCCACCGGCGCCCGCATCACCGACGTCGGCGAGTTCGGCAAGGTGCTGGACCTGTTACAGTCCCGCGGCTACAACGAGGTCGACACGGCCCGCCTGTATATCGGCGGCAAGCAGGAGGCCTTTACGCGCGAAGCCGGATGGAAGGACCGCGGCCTGACCCTGGCCACCAAGGTCATGTATCCGGGGGTGCCCGGCGCCAACACCTACGACAAGGTGTTGCAGTCGGTCGACACCAGCCTGAAGGACCTGGGGACGGACTGTGTAGACATTCTCTACCTTCACGCGGCGGTAAGTCCTAATATATTATCAACCCCAGCTCTCACAAACCGCCACCCAAACACCCCACACCCACCCATCAACCAACTAACACCCCCCCTCCCCCGCAGGACCGCGCAACCCCCTTCGCCGACACCCTCCGCGCCATCAACGACCTGCACCGCGCCGGCAAATTCGTGCACTTCGGCGTCTCCAACCTGACCTCCTTCGAGCTCGCCGAGGTCGTGCTCACCTGCACCCACCACGGCTGGGTGCGCCCGACGGTCTACCAGGCCATGTACAACGCCATCACGCGCAGCATCGAGCCCGAGCTGGTGCCCGCCTGCCGCCGGTATGGGTTGGATCTGGTGGTGTATAACCCGCTGGCGGGGGGGTTGTTTTCGGGGAAGATTCGGTCAAGGGATTTGGTGCCCGAGGAGGGGAGGTATAGTGATAATGCGGTATCGGGGAAGATGTATCGGGAGCGGTATTTTAGGGAGACGACGTTTCGGGCGCTGAGGGTGGTGGAGGGGGCGGTGGAGAAGGCGGGGTTGACGATGATTGAGACGGCGTTGAGGTGGGTGGTGCATCATTCGGCGCTGAGGGTGAAGGATGGGAATGATGGGGTGATTGTGGGGGTGTCGAGGCTGGAGCAGCTGGATGCGAACTTGACGGCGCTGGAGAAGGGGCCGCTGCCGGAGGAGGTGGTGGAGGCACTGGATGAGGCGTGGGCTATTAATAAGGCGGATACGAGCGTGTATTGGCATGGTGAGGTCAAGTATGCGTATGATACGCGGGAGGCCTTGTTTGGGGAGGAGAAGAAGTAGAGGGCGGACAGGAATACAATACAACATTGCTTTGTCGAAGGGATAAAGTAGTTACCACTTGCTCGAGTCCCTTCCGTTGTTTGTCTACCTAGGAGCACGACACACTCTCCAAAGTGCCGCCCACTGAGGCAAACTATAGGAAAAAGAGGATAAATCAGTTCGGAGAGAGGGCGCCAAATACACGCAGCGCCATGTCAGTCTTGGGACCTGACTGCGCACCCGCACCTTCGCGACAACGTACACCTAATTTGGTCGGCTATTGGAGGTTACTTCTCTAGAGACTTGTCACGGCGCGACAGAGACGAATCATGGCTGGGGATTACGGCAGTGAAGCTCGTTCATGAACAGCTCAAGGAAAATTTACATTCATTTATGTCTATCACGTTCATCTTTATTCGAGCCAACGACCCAAGGGAGCCATCGCTGATCACCCTTCGCCACCTCGCCAGGATCATAGTTTTAATTGGACCTGTTGCTAGGGGTTGGACTGGGGGTTGGGTTGGGGGTTGGGTTGGGAGCGGGCTGAGGTACACATGGCTTCTCGTAGGCGCCACGTTTCTGGAGGGCAAGGGCCATGGTGAGTGGAGAACCGAGATGAGGATATGGAGAGTGAGATGTTTGCAAGTTCTCTCTATTAGCAGCGGGAGTTGCAGTTCGGAGAGAGAGGTCAATTCAGTGAGGTATTGTGCTGAAAGGAGATCCGAGAGGGAAACAGCTGTATATATGTTGGAATATAATCCATAAATAACTAGAAGTTCCTACTTGTGCGGAGTAGGGAGACGGACAATGACTTTGTGCGTTGTTCCTTGAGTAGTTGCGGGCCATCAGCCAAAGGAGACTGCGTAGCTCATTGTACACAGTCGCCTACAATCGGTCTCTAGGCCAGAGGCGTCTCTCGCAGCGTCTCAGCGCCCGAGTCCACAGAGACGCTTTGTCTCCTAGTCTCTCCCTCCCCACCCGCATCCCTCTGTTGTCTCTCAGCCACGTTCTCTCGAAGGTGTCCCGAAAACAGCCGTGCTCGTCTCGTAATCTTGTCTGTGCTGCCGTATGCTTTGTGGTCACTCAGATGGTCGCAGATGGCGTCAAGTAGCTTGAATGCTTCGTCGTTCCGGCCCTGGATGCTCAGTCGACGACTGATGTTGACCATGCCCCAGTAGAAGGCGTCGTCTGGCTTCGCGCTCTCGTCGTGCAGGTTCTCAATAACGGTCTGCAGCAGTTTCTCCCTGCGCTCCCCGTTGTCATCCGTCGCATCCAGAAAGCTCTCTAGTAGTGCCGGTGGCTGGAGACTGGGCATCGGGATGACGTTGGACATGAGCTCGATGCCGATGTTGTACGCTTGCGCTGCCTCGTCTTTCTTCCCCTGCTTCTCGAGACACTCGGAAAGACTGTGGTGGAACGGCCCGTGTACGATGTACGGGAACCAAGCGCACGCCTTGGGATTCTGTTCGATGAAGTCGGTCATCACGCGCAACAGCGGTTCTACTTCCTTGGCTGGGTTGTGCGTTCCCATGAACAGCGCGGCGCTGGCAACAGTGTTTATGGTGCGCTCGTGTACAAAGGCATCTCTGTTCGTCCAGTCTTCTTGGAGCAGCTGCTTGATAAGACCCCAGGCTTCCTCAAACCTTCCCATTTCCGTCAACACGGAGGCGTGGTTGCCCAAGCTCCAGAGGGTCTCGTCGTCTCGCGGGCCGTAGATCCGCATCCGGTCTTCGACAATGCCCCGTGCGAGTCGTTCCGAGTCCTCGAGCCTGCCGATGTCCAACAGCATCCTGGCATATGCCAGCCTCGCCTCCTGGACGACGTAGGAGTTCTGATGGTCCGCCGTCTCGGCCCGTCGAAGGATATCCTTGTACACGGCCTCTGCGTTGGCGTATTCCCTCTGGGACCGGAGCGCCCTCGCTTTCAGGTCCATGGCGCTAAGGGTAAATTTGTCTGCCGGCCCTAACAGCCTGTCGCCGACGGCGACCATCTTGTTCATCAACGGCGTCGACACGTTGCCGTTCTCTTGCCAGTTGTGGTAGATGGACCAAGCGAGGCCAAACCAGAGCCTTGCCGTCGGCGCATCTTCGGGCTCCTCCTCGGCCAGGGGGTCAAAGTGAATGGTGAGGCCTTGTTGCAACCGGTTGCGAGCCGAGAAGGCATCGATGTTGACGGACGCAGCGAGCATGAACCGATTTTTCCACACCCCGAAATCCCCAGACCGTGCTAGCCACGTCTGGGTGCAGTGCCGGACGAGAGAGTGCATCTTGAACACGTCCTCGCTCGCCGTGGGGATTATCAGTGAGTATCCCAGCAGCGTCTCGAGATCGGCCTCAAACTCGTCGCCAGGGCCGGCAGTGACGGTGGAAGCCACGTCACTCACACTGCCAGCCTCCGACTTGGATGACCACCAGCCCTTGGACAGTGTTTTGCTGATGGAAAACCGCGCCTTCTTTGCCTTGGCCGGGGCAGTTCCCCCCTTACCCAGGTCAGCTCCCGTCCAGCGCCCCCAAGCCTGGGATTTCTGGTCCACTTTCAGCTGCCGGCCGAGGTAGCGACGGCCTGCACTTACAGACGAGAGCAGCGTGGTTGCGTAGGACGGGAGGGTATCCCTGGCCGTCGAGTACGGGAGTGCCGAGGGTTCGGACTCGTACCAGGCTTTGAGGGCCCACCCAGGGATGGACTGGGGGCTGAAGAAGCTCATCAGGGACAGCAGATGGGCTGCCGAGGGCCTCTCCTGCTGGATCTGGTTGAATGTGACGGTCCAGGTGCCGAGGATTGAGGTCGAAGCGCCATGGTAGCGACGGTCATCGTCGTGCTCCCAGTCGAGTAGCTTGCCCTGCGTGTCATTGCTGCGGAGCTTCTCGGCATATTTGCTCACCGTCACCCGCGAGCTGAGGCGGTTGATGTAGGCTGCGGCATGGGAGATGGCCAGGGGCATGTGGTCGAGGAGGCGGACCACCTCCTGGGCTTCCTCTTTCCCGCACGGCTTCCTGAGCTTCGACTGGAACAGCTCCGTGGCCACCTCCTCGCTCATGGCCTCGACCTGGTAGATGTTTTTGCTGTTTCCGATCAGTCTTTCGACCGCCGTCTGCGTACGGGATGTGATGAGGGTAAATCCGTTGTTCGCCAGAGGCAAGAGTTTATTCAGACGTGGGTCGTCGTCAGTGAGAATGGAGTAGTCGTCAAAATTGTCGAGCACCACCGTCCACCGGCCGTTTGGTTCCGCCCTAAGCCAGTCGTGGACACGGGTGCTGATGTCGCCGAACGAGGCGTTGGAGGTGTCCAAACCTAGCGTATGGGATATGGAGCGATACGATCCTTCCAGGGTACTCCTGTTGCTCGCGTTGAGCCAGAAGACGTGCGATTTGCTTCGGACGGTGTACGCAAACTGGATGGCAAGCTGAGACTTCCCAATCCCTCCAAGACCGAGAAGCGCAACACGTGCTCCCGGTATCTTGAACTTGTCCCTCAGCCAGGCGGAAATATCGGCTTGGTCGACAAAGTCAGGATCTTGTGGGAACGGGACGGACCATTTTAGCGTAGAGAGCTTGTCGGCTGTGGGCTCTGAATTCTCCGCCGGCGTATGCAGCCCGAGGAGTGCCTTTGCCACAGATGCCGCGGTTGCTGCTGCGTAATCTTGAAACTTCTTATTCTTGTGGCTATCGGCGTAGTCACAGACCCCCTTGACCACAAGGCACGGCTGGTGCTCCCAGATGCCGGCAGCTTCCATCTCGAAGGCGATGATGCCCTCCGTTTCGGCGACCTTGTCGCGCCTGATGGCAGACTTCATCACCGTGTCCCCTGAACCGACAGGCCCGACGTGGATGGTGGGATCAAAGGCGGCATCCTCCGCATCCGCCACTCGCCCTTCGAGGCGACTTCTCTCGACGAGGAAAGCGTCCTCGCAGCCCACATCCTCGCAGGAGCTTTCCATCGCTTGCTCGCAGACTGGGTCAAGCTCGTTGCTGTGGTCCCGGCACTCGCAGGCGGGCGAACCTTGGTGCTTGTGGCGGTACTCGGGCTGGAACAGTTTGTCGTGTGCTGTCCGGGGAAACGCGTACTTTGGTTTCCGTTGCTGCAAGTCCTTTAGACAGGATAGGGCCCTTGTGCGCATCAAGTCTTTAACGCCAGTATCGAGCATGGCCAGAATGCCCATAATCTCGTGATTGGGTCCAGTAAGGTTGTCTTTCGCGCTGTTCTTGCGGCGGAAGCCGTCCGGATACTCTCTCCCAAAGTCATATTGAACGAGTGAGCGGCTGATAACAACGTCGCCGAGGAGGATCTCGTCATCCCCGGCCTTGGGAACACCGCCGCAAATGCCGACGAGCAGGGTTACGCGCACGTTGGGGTAACTATGGCGGAGGTCACTGGCGACGACAGCGGCGTTGACCTTGCCCATCCGGTTCGGCAGGAGAACCAAAACAACATTGTGTTGCCAGATCCGCCCGTTGACGTATGTGTTGAGGTCGTTGGGGGCCTTGCCGAATGCTGCGCCGCTGGGGTCGGTAGTCCATACCTCGTCTAGCTGTGACAGGGCGGCGTCGAACTCGAGAGGGAGCGCGCATACGATGGCGACGTGGAAATGCCCGCGATGCGACGGCCGCGGATGCGCCATCTTTGGTACTGCTAGACCAGAAGACCGAATGCGGGGGTGGCATGGTGAGAAGGGAAAAAGAGTTCAAGTCAAGCCTCGTGGGGCCGCGGCACAGCAGTCGACGAGCGGAGTGAGGCTGGGTGCGGAGCTGCATGATGGATCATGCGGGCAGCAGGCAGGGGGTTACATTGGTAGGCTCAGGTACCCTAAGCTCTTTTGCTCGATTTCAGTGGCCCATCCCCGAAGGCCCCCAAGGAACGACGTGCAGTCCGCTAATAAGACGAAGTGGGCAACAACTCAAACAATGACTGTGGTTTCGCGCTGTGAAAGAGCGGAAGATTTGGAATGCTCCGAGACGTTAGAAGATGGTATATTAAGAGGAAGGAGTCTGATTAGGTTCCCCTGAGTCCTGGACATTTTTCTGGTTGATTCGCAAACTTGCCTACATCAAGGCAAACTGGAAATAACCACGTAGGTTCAACCTCTACTTGGGTGATGGGCCCGAGGCGGCAAGGGTGGCAACAACGCATCGCTCGTTGGCTCATTTTGTCGGCCCTTGAATGACTGAGTGAACCGCTTCCTCCTTTGTTTGCTGATAGAAAGTGTACCAGAGCAACAACGTGGGCGACGACTCTGGTGAAACGACGGGCCATGAGTAAACAATGCCGGGAACAAAATCATTGTTAGAGTTTTGTTCAGGGGGGATATGGACCCCAAGTTGCCTACCTACATAGCGTGATTATTACATATATACACAGACAACTTTTAGAAGTGACTGTTGCTGCCACCACTGACCTTCATTAACCATTCTCATTAACCATCACACACAGAGTGACAAACCAGACATCAACTCAAGCTAACGGAAACTAGTACTACTGCTCTACCACAACCACACCAACAATCATGTCTCAACAACCGACCCTCCCCTCCAAGCCCATCTCCCACCTCCCCCTCAACCACTTCAACGACGAAATGGCCGCAGCCGCCTACGCCGAATCCGAGCGCGACGCCGTGGCCGGCATGTCCGACGACGCCTTCAGCACGCCCAAGGCCACCGGGCAATCTTCACCGTCCTCCACCGACAGCAACACCGCCATCCCGCTCGCAGCCGCCATCACGCAACTCCGCAGCATCCGAGCCCGCTTCACCGCTACCTACGACAGGTTGCTGTCTTTTGAGATAAACGTGCACCTCATATCGTATGTGGAGGACGACGAAGACATGGAGCTCACGACGCTCGAGCTGGGGGAGCAGCTGACGGCGCGGTACAGGGCGGCGACATATATGTTGGGGGAGTTGGTGGAGATGGAGGAGGGGCGGTAGGTGGAGGAGTACCGGGCGAAAAAGCTGGCGACGATGGCTATGTGGAAGCGTATGCTGGCGTGCTGGGAGCCGTTGATGAAGCGGTTGGAGGAGTTCTTGGAGGATTCGGCGCACGAAAGGTGGGTGCAGACGATTATGAATGGGCTGCACGAGATCTTGAGCGGGTGGGATGAGGTGGTGCCCTGGCCGAGCTCGCCAAGCGAGTAGAGGATGGGATGGGAGAGAGGGGAGAAGGTGGCTTGCAGGGAAGTGGCCAGGGATAGAAGGGTGGCCGTTTCTGGTGCTTTACCTAGGTACCTACCTGTGGGGGGTTGCTTGACCGTAGATACCTAACAAAGAGTGAAACAAAATAGACTTTGTTTCAGGATTGTTGACTTCGTATTCACTAGGTGAAGAATGCTAATGAACACATACGGCTTGGAATTGTCCATGCGAGGCCACATAATCCCCTGAAATGTTTCTTGCCCAGTCCAGAGCGCGTTTGTTGGGGTTTCAGGGGCCGGCTCAGCAGCATATGACAAGTGACTAAATGCCACAGCTCCCCCCCACTATTCAATTCTTTCTTTGTTCAACAGCAACGCCTCATGTTGCGGGTGCGGGTAGCCGAAACATGCTCATTTCCAGAACATTTCCAGAACCCAATGGAAGGAAGCTAAAGTTTTTTTTGGATCCGGATTCCCCCGGTTCGTCGCATAGTAACACGAACTCGCCGCCAGGGATGCTATCTCCGAATTTGGGTCTGACGGTCACCCAACACATGGCTTTTTCCAGGGGTAGACAATTCGAACAAGGAAATTCAGCCACCACAGTCATCCAAGCCGGTCTTTGGTGGGTAACATGGCTTGTGAGTGGCTCCCGGGAGTAGCGGGCGCTATGAAGCCCGGGCCAGTTGATCAAAGCTTGAGTTTCAGAGATTTCGGTGGTCTGTCCATCGGCGTTTCCGAAGGGCTCAGCTGTCATCGTCGAGCTTGGATGAGTTTTGAGAAATCTGAGAAATGGGAATGGTGATGGGATGCTAGTCTTCATTAAGAGCCCGTCCCCCGAACATGGAACAGTTTTTCTCTCACTCAGTTAAACAACACTCTTACCACACACACAACCTTCCTCTCAACCAGACTTCAACATCCTCAATCTCACCTGTGACCAGAAGCTGCGTCCATCACATCTCAAACACCACATCGACCATTATCACCCCAGCAACCGAGCAGGCGCCACTCTTGAGCTACACCTAATCGGGCTCGTGGTCTCTAATCACGTTCCGCATCCCGGCCATTTTCCGCGTCCTGCCATCTCCCACACTCACTCAACATGACCTCCGCCCGCTCCTCGTCCCGGCCGGCGCCCGGTCGGCGCCAAGTCCGCCAGAAACGGGGGGCGTACGAGAAGCCATGCCCGCCCAAGCCCTCTCCCAACCCATCCCCCGACCAAGGGTCCAATTGAAGGTGCGGCGTGTCCTGATGATGGCCGATGTGTGTCGCACCGCTAACATCAATCCAGTGCAAATTTGTACCGTCACACAGGCTGGCCCTGTGATGCCTCGGTTCGGTATGCCATCAGCCTGGACGAGGTCACCAAGTTGAGGGTCCGGGGGCCTCAACATCTGTGCCGCCGCCAAAGGTTCGAATCAGATTTCTAATCATCAATGTCACCTTGAGTACCACAAGAACTGACTTGTTCAATTTAGGGTCTATCCAATATAGTAATGTCTTTGCAATGAGTAATGGAAACTTGGGAGATAGGTTAGATGAATTATAGATTGATTAGACTTTTACAATTAGCACCTCTGGTCCGTAGCTGCAGTGAATTGGCAGATGCCTTTCCTTCCTTGAACAAACTAGAACTTCCACAGCACTGGCCGTGGCGCCGCTAATCGCAATTGAAGACACTTTTAACCATCGCCGACACCTCCAGCCCAGTTTGTCAAAAAGCGGGTGAAGGAGGAGGTGTGCGCGAGGGCCTTCTGGTGAAGCTCGGGTGGCATGGTGACCGTGTAAAGCTGGAGAGAAGGAGGCTGCGCTCGAGACGTCCAAGTCTACCCTCATGATCGGTATTCAGGTGTCAAGGGGGGCTAATCGGGAGGAGCTCGTGGCTGGGCTGAAGATGTCGATGCAAGAGACTATGACGAACATGTTCGGTTATGAGTTTGGCTCGAAACGAATCCAAGACGTCCGGGCCCATCTGGATTCGGTCTCAATGTCGCTTCAGGAGAGGCAACCAAACGCCGGTGCAGCCGCACCAGCTACAGAGGTCAATATCGGTAAGCCGCTGGCCACGGGGCCGATGTTTGAAACCTGGTTAGATTCTTTCACACCCTCCCAGGATAATATCGAGCAGAATCGGAAGTTACGACATCGGTCTTCGAGGATATCATATCGTTCCATGATCGAGTACAAGCCGCTGTTGCGCAACAGCTGGAGGGTGTGCTCAGCGAAGAGCACCGAAGTGACGGACCGGCGCGGATTGGGCTGTTCATGATCCGAAGACGGAGGGGTGCGACACTGACGATCCCCTCAAGCTTTTTGTCGCAATGGGTGCCTCAGTACGGCGCGAATGTGAAGAATGGGGAAAATGGAACCCTTGAGTGAGAGCTGAGAAGAAAGCTCGAAGCGGAATGGATCTCCCCACACCATTCCAGCCTGCCTTGAGTGAGTTGCCATATTAGCGGTACTGTGTACCGGTAATGGGGCTCTAAAGACCAAAATTTCTTGTGCATTGCATTTCGAACCCGATCGTGATGTTGGTATCACCTGGCCACAGAATGGGGGCCATTTTAATTTTTATTCTTTGGGAGGCGGGAGAGGCTGTAAAACAGCAAGGCCATACGTGGAGATCAGTCTTCTGTAAATGGGCAGCAATGCGCGCAGACGGACCAAACACCACGAGCCACATCCCATCCACGCTCGACCACTGGTACAGTGGCTAACTTCTTCCAGCCAGGCATGCCCCATCTGCCTTGGCACAGCGCACGTAAACTGCGCCTATGACAGCACTTATTTGAACGTGGTGGATGGATGACCACCCACCTCATTGGCCCTGCCTTGTGGACTACTGGCCACCCCTGAATCAGAGGCTGGAAGTCCGAAGCTCCAGTGGGCTCGGAACCACCCAAATAAGCCTTGCGCAACATTGCCAAGAGACCACGGAGTGCACTGCCCTGCAGCTCTGGGTAGGATCCACTACCTTACCTAGCAATGAAAAGGCAATGATGTAAATATGAAGCTGACGGGACGGAAAGTGGTCCTCATATTTGTTTCTCATCGAAACCTGAAATTAAAGAAGGACGGAGCCAGTTGTCAGCCAAAACATCCCCAACCACGAGGTCAAAGTAACGATTTATAAGGCGTGTAAACAGAGCACGCAACAGACACGATGGCGGCAGCGTATCAACTTCCACCTGTCCCCCAAGCGCTGGTTATTTTCGACCATATGCTCGCCCAGCAAACGGTAACACTGGTGCTCAAAGAAAAGTCCTTCGACGATTTCACCATCAAGGGCCTCGACCAATCTAGATGGATGCACGTCGAGGGCAAGATCGCATCGCTACATGGCCGCAAGAAGGTCTTTGATCCATCAGGGGCCCACCTCTTCGACATCGTCAAGGAGCTCTTGCACTGGCACGCCACTTACAATTGCGAAACCGAAGGCGGCGACAAGCAGTACATGCAGGTCAAGAGCAAGTTCTCGAGTAAGTGACCAAGCTTTACCTCCTAAGTCTCTACCTAACCAACCCACTCACCATCACCCCGCGACAGTCTTCAGTTCCAAGGCCAACGCCACCTTCACCACATCCCACGGCAGGTCGGTCAATCTCGCCATGACGGGCAACTGGCTGGACACAACGGCGGATATTGTGGACACGGCCAGCGGCGCGGTCGCGGCGCGCATCGACCGCAAGCTATTCAACGCGCGCGAGCTCTTGTTGGGCCATCAGACCTACCACGTCACCATCGCCCCCGGCGTGGACGTGGCCCTGATTATTGCCATGTGCGTGTGTCTTGATTCGACGCAAAATGAGCAGAAAGGAGGGGCGTGTACGATTTTGTAGGGTAGGTATGTGGGTAAAGGAAGCGGGACGCGAAGTGTAGATATTGTCGTGTCGATTTGTGACTGGCCTTGATTACCTGGGTAATTATATGTATATATTGACGAAGCTTCTACACAGTACGGTGGAAGCATAATATAAGTCATCCTGTAAATACCTCATCATATATCAAAGTCCCAAGACGAAACCTGGATCAACCCACCTTGACCTGGGGTTTGGCGGCTGGCAAGATTTCAGCTCCTGAAAATTCTTGAATCGAAAAAGGCCGTCTCCCTATCCTGCGGTATCCCTAATATTCCTTCGAATCTCGGATCCGTTTTTTGCCCAACTTAGGTTTGGAGTCGCCATGCACTGCGACCAGACAACTTGATGATCTCACAATGGGCGCCTTTAGTATTGACGGCACCGTGTCCACGATAAGCATGACCTCGGAATCTGCACATTATAAATGAACGTTTGCCGTGCAAGACTTGTCTATAATGACTCCGCCGCAGCTAAATAAGCAACACAGGCGAGCGCTGCGATCGCCTACTTGAGTACATGTAAATTACAGACTTGCATGTGCAACTATGCGACGCTGCTGGGGTTCAAGTTTTGGCACCTAATTTAGCAACGGTCCAGTGATTACTAGGTCTTCAATATCTGAGTACCTGGAGAAAAGGGTAATTAGATACCTTCTCTAAATAGATGAGGATGTAGAAGACTCTCGATATTTCTTCTCTCTGGTCGCTCTTTCATGCCCTGCCCGCAGGTTTTCCTCCCTTAGCCAGAAAGATATATCCGCTTTCTGCCGCTTGGTTATTGGACCGCGTTTCTGAATGCGAGGAGAGGATCCCCCCACGGTGATGGGAACTCCGCTCACCCATACCGGAAAGTCTGAGCGATTCGGAAGCCGGTCAAGGTCAATCTCTGGTGGGAATTGAGAAAGTGGCGGTAGTGTTTCTATCTTTTCAGCAGACCTCAGGGGTTCGGTTTGAGTGCTCCCATCGACGTAGACTGGGCGGGATGTCTCGGGGTGGACGCCACTGGCAACTTTGGAACCAGAAGCTTGGGCTGGTCGTTTCCCTCCAATCTTACCGGTTGTCTTTTCATCGTTGCGCGCGCAGATTCCACCCAATTCGTCATTCGCAAGTTGAGCTAGATCTGTGAGAGATTGGTTGAACGCCGGGCGGACAAGTCCTTTACTCTGAGCCTGGAGGTGTTTGACCTCGTTCCAGATGTTTTGGACCGTCTCCCTGGTCTCTGTAGTGTCCCTCGCAATTTTGTCGATTTTCTTGGTGTCCCTCTTTGTGACTTTGCTGTCTTGTATCAGAAGAGGTAGCTCTGAGAATGTGGGGACAGAGGGAATGCTTGCAGATGGGCCACGTCCATCCAAATATGGAGCCTCGCTCGTTCCTCGTCAAAGGACTTCCCGAGATCAGCGAACTTGTCCTTGTTCTGGAGGTTACCGGCTTCGCAGTCGGTAATGAGGCCATCGGCTTCTTCAAGAAGGTCGTTGATATCGTCTAAGCAAGTCTCTAACTGGGCTCTGACCGCCTTGTCAAGGAGCTTGCCCTGAGCAAGAAGCCCGCGAACACTGTAGATCAGAGCTTTCCAGTCGTCGCAGTGTCTCAGTAAACGCTGCACCCTTCGAGGCGCATTTTTGTATCCGTCGTAAATCTTTTTCCCCCTCAACACAAGAGAAGTAAACCCTTGGATGAGGGTTAAGCACGTGAGAGCTAAGCCGGTGATTGACACGGGGTCCATTGTTCGGAGCGCGGTCCCCAGCTAGTTAACGCAATGGAGATTCCCGCTTAAGTCGGCGTTATGGTGAGCAGTTGAGATTATGATCGGGGCCACGAAGCATCCAACGCTTGCTACCAGGTACTTACCTATGTAAGGCAATCATCGGTTCCGAGCGAGGCAGATTTGGCGGCATGTTCTTGATTTGGACGAGGCTCGGCAATAAGTTAATTACTACTGCAGTTGGGCGTTGAGTCTCGCTGGTTCCGTCTGCATGCTGAGCTCCGCACCATGCAGGCTCAAACAGGACGTACCTCGCGGATGGATTCCTAGTGGCTATTGCCCTCACTGCCACGTTGGGCTTCAAAGCTTCGTTGGCTAGGCGCCTTATGGCCTGCAGCCCATCAACGCAGGTGGCTGTGTGAGACCGGGCAGGTGATTTGGGCAAAGATTTGGGGAAGATCGCCGGGCGGCAAGTTCACTGGGTGCCCTTACATAAAAGATGCAGCACAGCCTTGAACCGTTCCAAGGGAAAACAAAAACGAGGCCGTCCTTGGTGCTCAGCGGTAGCTTGAGTGGGTGTATTGGAGGTATCGGTTCAACACAGCCGGAAGCTCCGAACGCCTCAGCGTCAGTGGTTTAGGAGTGAAAGCCATGGTCCGAGAGCCCCCAGTGCCGCGTCCGTTCGATACGCGGCTAACACAACTTTTTCCCACCATCTCAGGTGTGCCTCATTCACCCAACTGAAATTTACCTATTCAGAAGCCAAATTTAATCACTGGCCGCAGAGTTTACTATGTATAACCATTCAAGCTGTTACTTGGAATTTGCGGCCTAGCGTCCCGGCGATATAGTGGTCCAGCGTCTCCCTGAAAGAGATGATGACTTTCGCGCGTTCGAGCAGACTGGCCCCCCACGTGTCGGTTTCGTAAATGACGATATCTCGGCCGACTTCTCGAAATCCCCGTCGCTCGTATTTTCTCTGCCAATAATAGGCGCCCATTGCTGCTGGAACCGCACGTTTCTCCGTATCCGCCGCTCTCTGTTCGAGGGCGATGA
Source organism: Chaetomium tenue (assembly GCF_020726465.1). Taxonomy (NCBI): domain Eukaryota; kingdom Fungi; phylum Ascomycota; class Sordariomycetes; order Sordariales; family Chaetomiaceae; genus Chaetomium; species Chaetomium tenue. Next base: position 5,076,942 of record NW_027117330.1, on the reverse strand, counting down.
GGAAGTGGCGTCGCTCTCTGCGCTTCCAATTGTCCCCTACATCTCGCTGAAGACTGTGACGAGGGCTACCTCGTACGCAGGGACAAGAAGGCTTTCGAGATGACGCGAGGGTTGAGTTTGGTCGTATACCAGAATCAGGATTCCAATCCCGTACGTCCCCCCAGCGATATGCTTGATTTTGTTATGCTGCTCAGGTACTGACGTGACGCAGTTGAACGGGGAATACATTATCGACGCCCCTCTATTCTAAAAGCAACATAATGGCCCCGGCAAGACCATCACACTAAGAAAAGAGGGTGATGCCCAGCCCGAGGGGCGAGATGACCTGCTCGACGACTTCGACAGGGTTGCTCCGCCGCAGCCAAATGAGACGGCAGAAGCGAACCCTGAGACAGTTTCCCTGAGTGAACTACGGACCTACATGTGCATGCCGCACACCCTCCCGGGGTTCAACATGCGGCCATCACGTTTGGAAACGCCTTCTGGTTGTGACGAACCTGTCCAGGATCCTATCCTGTTAGGGTTCAGCTTCGTTGAAGGTAATCTCTCGAGGATGCTTAGGTTCGGTGCAGCCAAAGGGTGCACAACAATAGACTTGTCTCAACAGTAGGCTTGTGAGCTTGTAGCGAACTGTAGTTGTGATTGCTAACTGGAGAACTCCCAGAGCTCTCCAAAACGAGTGGCTATATACCATCTGGTCTACAGGTACCTTCGTACTTGTGCCTACTGGATCGTCTTATCCCCTAGGCGATCCGTACTGGATCGCCTTATCCAATTCACGATCCACTGGATCGTGAATTCCCTTCCACGATCCGTTTCTTATTGGCTGATGCCCCATCTTTAATCATTGGCTCGGGCCGCTCCCAGCGCGGTCCCGCTTGGCCGCTGCATGCGGCCGTGTTCGTGACACTGGTCCGAAACATCGAGTACAAATCCCACGTCCACGCCAATGTTGAGGATGCCCAGGCCAAAGTCGACAACATGCTGGTGTCGGATGACCTCAAGGATTCCATGAGAAGAATCTTGGGACCGATGGAATTGAAGCCCAGCTGGCGGTGGCATCGCCGCCGTCAACTAGCCGGTGGCAAGAAGCGACTGGCAAGGATCACCATTGCTCTCCAGGGGGATCACATCGAGTCCGCCGCCAGGGTGCCCTCCCGCATGACCCAAAGACCGCTCTATCGGATCCGGATCTCAGGACCTGACAAAAACCTTGACAAGATCTTTGAAAAAGCCAAAACCCTCAACGCCGACTGGGGTTGCATCTTCCTGATCGAAGACATGATCGAAGCGTACACCTCCCATAACCAAGCCTCCTCTCGAATCAACCTCGTCCTGCTTCCAATCCTCCGCTTCCTCGACAGCTTCAACGGCATCACCATCTTTCTCCTCGCCTCCGAAGACGCCAAGACAGATTCCCTAAAATACGTTGAGCCCCGGATCAAGCAGCGGTTGTGCAGCAGCTTCAACATCGGCAACGAAGACGTTCCTGAGCACACACGCGAGCAGCTCTGGAAAGAGTGCATGATCGGCAGGCTTGGAACGACTGAGGGGTTCCTCACCGATGACACGCTGCAGAGGCTGAAAGAACTTGCCAAGTTTAACCTGACGTGGGACGCCATCAGTTCCACCGTTTATGCCGTCCTGCCTAAGGGTATTGCTCCTGACTCGGTCAATTGGGACCTAATAGAAGAGTTGGCTAAACAGCAGCAAAAGTTCAAGAACCCAGCTCTGAACGATCTATGGTGAGTAGCAACGAATGCGAGTGCCTCGGACACGGTCATGTGTACTTAGCTGGATCTTTGGTATAATCGACATTCACGGGTTCACGCAAATTGCCAACGCTGCTATCTCATGTTTGGCTTGTGGTGCTACCTAGATAGTTGGGGAGCTCCTTCGATGAAAATTTCAGTTTCCTCTTGCTGTCGTCTCATTAATCACCCGCCTGCTATTGGAACGGGCCCCAAGGGTCTGCCTCGATCTCGCCGGTACTGGTGGCGGGGGTGAGCCAATGGCCTCAACATACCTAGTTAAATAATAGTTGTTTTTGTCGCAGATGAAAGACGTCAACAGTTGCTGTCGCCTGTGTGTTTGTTGGGTGACCGTCTGACAAGCAATCCCTGAGCCCTTCCCCTGGTTCTAAACCACAACATTACCTTAAGGTACCACCTTACGCCCCCTCCCCGCCATCGTCCCGGAAGCTTCACCAGAAGGCGGAATGCAAGCTTTTGGGATGCATTTGTCGGCCCAACCCTTTGAGGCCAAGTCAAAAGGAGCCGAAAACACCGCATCTCCTTCCGGAGTTCCGGAAAGCTCTATAACCCTAGCCCCTAGCCTTCTCCTGACGAAGTCGGGGTGGGCTGCAAGCCAGCCTCAATTAGTAAACATCATCAGGCTGCGCGGAGCATGCCATAAGCCTGAGAGCGACAGGCTTGTTGGTTGCAGAATGCTCGACGACTGTGCGCCTCAGAGACGGCCGTAATATTGAGACCATGACTTCAATTAATTGAACTAAGAATGGATGACCAGCATCAAACACCTGTTACGGTCATTGCATATTAACATCAGAAAACAACCGTGGGTGCAGGTCATCGTGCAAGCACAACTTGGGTACTTCCCTACTTTGGGTTCTGGATCCCCATCAAAGAATGGGTGCGATGGACAGAATTACCGGAGTGCACGACCGCAAGGTTTCTGCGGTCCGGACATTGGACTCGGTGCCGGGTCGCAATTGCGGTAATTGTAGCTTGATTTCCAAAACCAGGAGGTTCCTGCCTTAATAGTAGATACCATAGTTTTGACGGTGCAATGAATTTCTACACCAGGCCAACCTGGCCCACTGCCGCGCCTGCCATGATGGCAACGCGCCTGCAAATCTCGTTCTGCACCTTCCAGTAATCAATCGTACGATGAACAGAAATGGGAAGGCACGGAGCCGGGAAGGGGACTTTGAGCAGACTTTTATTTATCTGGCCTTTCCACTGGCAATTGCGTATTAATGGTCCGGTCGTGAAGTAAGAAACCATTCACCTTCGCCATATAGTACGAGTGCTCGTCGTGTTTCCAGGTAATACACAGCCGAGCTTCGGAACCACTCATTGCGATACTGAAAACGGCATTATCGATCATCCTGACCTCTTTGCTGTTGCACTGGCCGAGCCGGCGGTTAAGGCCCTCTCCTATCTTCACGCAGGTTGATCGCCGCCCAAAAGCTCCTAGATCCAGACGGGCCGTCGCCTTTTTTTCTTCCAACCACCTCTTACCATCCTCAACAACAGGCCGCAGCGAGGCGTGGTGGGCGGCGGCGACGACGCGGCGTTGGCTGCCGTCGTCGCCCACCACGCCGTTCAAAGGCAACCCGGCGAACCGACGTTCCATGGCCCGAGCCGCTGCCCACCAGGCCCAGGTAAGAATGCCCTTAACACTTTAATTAGCTACCTACTTGCTAATTTCAAGTTCGCTTCAGTTGGAGCACGCAACCACACAGCACCAGGCTCTAGCCTCGGAGCACGCAACGGTACAGGACCAGGTGCCAGCCTCGGAGTACCTACGCGACCGTCCACTACCAGGAGCAGGCGACCATCCACCACCAGGTACCCTTCCAGGAGCAGGCGACCGTCCACTACCAGGCCCCAGCCTCGGAGCAGGCAACCGTACACCACCAGGTCCCATCCTCGGAGCACGCAACCGTACAGCACCAGGTGCGAGCTTCGGAGTACGCAGGAGGCGACCATGCATCACTAGGTCCCCTCCCCGGAGCACGCGACCGGCCACCACTAGGTGGCGCGGGTCCTGAGTCCCACCACAATCGGCGACGAAGACGAGACAACGTACTCTGACGAGGGAATGGCTTCAGGTCAAATAGCTGGTTCTTGGTAGCAATCGAAACATCTTAACATCTCGTATAGCCTGTATCTCGGCAATAACGAGGCTCTGGTGATGCAACTTATTGGATCCAAAGTTGAGACTCCTGGCAAGAGCTGCAAACGTTTTGCAGGCCATTTCTCAGAGTGTCGCCAGTACCATTTCCAGTACCACTGCCAGTACCTAGCATAACAATTGTTTCTTTTCCCAACACAGCCTATTGTTGACGGCGTTCGTATGAAATAGTAACCGTACGCAATGGAAGCAAGAGCCTTGTCTCCCAGGCAAAGATCTCGGACCTTGCTAGTCCTGTTACGAAGAAGATTCTAAGTTTACCGCTACACAAGTGGCAACCCTTATCCTACCAGAGAATGACCCAGACATGGAGCAGGTTACCCTGTCTTTCGGAGACCAGGATAAGCACAACTGAAGCTCGGAGATGACAAGGAGGTGGCGGACGGCACCCCAGGCGTAGAGGGACAAGTGGCCTAGGAGGGCAATACACCAACTTACCTATGTGGGCGACCCTATTCCTAATTCTTGTTCTTACGAGACCGGTTGTTAAGAATGTTGTACGCTTGACTGGAAGAATGCAAAGAAAGCCATTCGGCAGCCAGAAGGTTCCTGTCTACCTATTTTACTCGGTTTCTTTTATTTGTTCTCCCTTGCTCAATTTCTATACTTCTTTATCTATCCGTTTTCTTTACTTCTTTACTTCCTTCTCTTTCTCTAGGTAGTTACGTACCTTAGCTCCTCCACCACATAAGAAAAGTAAGGTACCTCTAGTATATCCTCTGCCAGCCCCTTCGCTAGCAAGGGTGCGAGGCATGTTTCCAAGTCCTATTACGGGTGATTGACAGGTCCAACGCTAGCTATCCCAAATGCGGACTGGGCGTAGGTGGGTAGCCTCGGGACGAACCGCCTGAAGTTCTGAACTTCCTAGACGAGCTATCGACGTTGGGAGCCATCGCCGCGCCTATGTGACGAACCTGCCTAGGATCCTATCCTGTTAGGGTTCAGTGAAGGTAATCTTGCAAAGGATGCTTAGGTTCGGTGCAGCCAAAAGGTGCACAACAATAGACTTGTCTCAACAGTAGGCTTGCGAGCTTGTAGCGAACTGTAGTTGTGATTGCTAACTGGAGAACTCCCAGAGCTCTCCAGAACGAGTGACTATATACTATCTAGGCCCCTAGGTACCTTCGTACCTCTTCCCTTGGGAACGTGAGGAACGGTGGTCGTTCCTTTCCTTCCTTATAGAGGAACCTCAGGAACGGTAGCCGTTCCCCTCGTTCCTCTGCTGATTGGTCCGGGACCTATCTTTAATGATTGGCTGGGGACGCTTCCCACGCGCCCTCCATCGGGACCCTGCATGCGGCCATAACCGTGACAGCCTACGCCTTGTCATCTCGCACACCCACGGAGTAAACCCCGTTACAGAAAGCGGCGCCCTACCGCATAACTAGGGATCAAGATAATTCTTCACCCGCGAGGAGCATGATTATTTGACAGGGCACGCTATCTTGGTGTTGAAGCTAGGCTACTGCCGTAAGCTTGGTCTGACATCACATTTCCAACTCGGGGCCCCAGCGGTGGGCGTAGAAGAGTGACAAAAAGCGAGTGTGAGAAATGGAAATTCGTCGCAAAGAAAGTACAACGCCCGAGTCTTGGGATGTTGTTCATCTCCTTTGCAATCTCCTCCTTCCCCCCTTCCAACTCCATAATAGTCATCCATTTCTCCAACACTGCATTCACGCGGCGTTTAACAGGTGACCGACACGGAGCCGTAAAGGATGGTCACACAGCCATCGCGTTCGCTGATGACGGCAGACCCGCCACGGCAGTCCGTGCCGCTCCAAGTTTACACGCTGCAGCTGAGAGTTGAACAAGGCATGTTAGTTTTCCGTGCCTAGCAACCATATTCTTGATAAGGGGCGAGGGATGTCCTTGGTGGGTATAGAGGTAGCGAAACATAGGTACCTTCCAAGGACGCGAATGGAACGCTTGCCGGCGGGAACGGGGTAGCAGCGGTAGCCGGTGCCGCTGGCATGGAAGTAGCCATGCACCTGGTCGGTGCATCTGTCACCGCCGAACATGTCGAAGTTGGCGGAGCGCTTCTCCGGGTCGCCGACATCGCGGGATGACACGTCCCCAACCTCGCCGGCAGGGGCTGCCAGAGCCATGGAGCTGAAGATGGAGAAGATGGCGAGGATCTGCTTGGTCTGCATGGTGAATGATTTGATTGGAAAGCGGTTGATGCTGGGTGGGTGTTGGAATGAGGATAGAAGGTGAAGATGGTGATGCTGATGATGATGAGGATATACTCGGGGTGGGAGGGAGGGAGAAGACCCCTTTATATACACGGAGCTGCGTGTCTCGAATTTTCGAATGACATTGGGTATGCTCTTCTTGGTCATCAACGCAGGCCCTTGATACAACTGAGTCGGAGGCATACAACTTCTGAAACCCCGAGCCCGGACGTGATTAAAGTAGAAGGCCTTGTTTGGTTGAGACCAATGACAACATTCAGGCTGACTTGCTGACCATCATTGTTACACCGTAGCATTCTTTATATGCAAGCTTGCTTTTATTTGCTGCGTTGAACTTGTGCTAAGTCTTGGGAGTTGATGCTTTCGGTCGACCACTGTGGTCTGCCAGTATTTACAGACCTTCTATGTTGAGAATGTCCCCCTTTTCGTGACACGGGATTTTGGTGGAGCCGAGGACGTCTTCATTGTTTCCCCTAGCAGAGTGCGTTGGACGAGCTGAGTAACAATGTAAAACGTCGATCAACGCCTAACCATAACATCTGCGGCAAAAAAAAGACGAGTCAAACGAGGGCCGTTGATCTTCCCTAGGCGCCAAGGGCGCTTAATCGGACTCTTAATAACTATTCAACGTACGCGGTTGTCGTACACATAGAGAGGAAGATGCCCGGGACGAGTGAAGAGCAAGATCCTATGGATGAATGCAGGAGGTCAACCAGGGCCTTTTCTCTGAGCACCCGCGCATCTAAGCCACATGAACCTTGAGCGACCACCAGGGCGAAAGCCGGGCGAACATCCGACTAATAAGAACTGTACCACCCTCCCCACCTTCTGCACTGCAACCAAGTCTTTAAGGGTCGCAAAGTATGACAGTGAGGCCATGGCCTTCAGAAACCAGCCGCTTGTGTAACTCTCAATTTGTCTCTTGGGCAGGCTCGATGCATCCAAAAGCTCCGGGAGTCTGCGCCAAAAAACCCACTAATTGAAACGAAGCGTTCGTTGTTCGCTCTGCCATGTTACACAGTGTAAGCTTATGGCTTAGATATGCTCGAACAGCTGTTGGGTTAAGCCGCAGTAACAGAGTGCCCAAATGACAGTGTCGTCCTCGAATTCGTAACAGGCCATTGCTTCCACTTGTCTAGGTAGGTAGGTACCTACATCAACCGTCATCTTATGATTTTCCGTTCCGTTCAGCTCCGCGCCACGACTTGCTCCTCTGCGGCAAGTGCAAGCCCATCGGCCTTTCCCACAGCCTCTAGTACTGGCCCTAGTTGGCGAGCTCGTAGCCATAGATGGTGGCCGGCCGCGCGGTCGAGTCGGACTCGGGGCCGTCCTCGGCCCCGAAGATATCGGGTTCCCTAAGGGTGCTGTGAAAGAGGTAGTACACTGGCTCGAAAGGTTGCAATGTAAGGGACCATGCTGCGGGGAGCTCTGACGAGCCTGACTCCAGGAATCTCATTCAGAGTCCAGCCATGATCTCAAATCAAGGGTGCAAAACTGAGTGGTTGACGGGCTCGTTGGACGCCAAGGTTGAAACCCCCGGCCAAGACCTTGGCTGGGTGCTTCTGCAGGCCAGCCGCTGAGGGGTCGCCGGATGACCTCCTCCCTGATGTCGACGAAGCCAGAGTCCGCCAGCCGTTGCTTTGTGAGATGGCTACCTATCCAAGCATATCTGACGGCCGAAGATATCTATAGCGTCCAAATTTTATTGCCCACTGTACATTGTGGGCAACCCGTGGTAAGGTACCGTCATCGTTCGAAGCCCCGACACGCTTGTAGGGCTCGTTGCCGAAAGCAGCCAGGCTCCCGGTCTACAGATAACGCGTCAAGCTGCCGCTAACCTGGAAGGTCCCTGCAGTCTGCCAAGGCGGTCGTCTGCCGGAACGACTAGGGACGGGAAGTTACCCTGCCCTTTCCGGAGTAGGCAATTAACTCTACCTCAGTTGCCGCTCTCCTCTTTGCCAATGAAGACCTACAACGGACGAGCCCCTCGCCTCGAGCAGCCAACCAACCTCTCTTGCTCGACCACATGGTTTCACCGGTCAGACTCTTGCGCGTCTCTCGGTCCTTGTGCGCAGACACGGATGCATTTTTATAGTTGGCTAGTAACCCCAGCCATTGCCGCCGAGCACTTTCGTGTAACTCGAGGCTATCTCGAGAAGGAAGCTGATCTGCCGCCCTACGAGATAAATTGGCGCAGCCACTAAGGCCTGCCATCATTGGGAGTCCATGTCGTCGGTCGATACAACTGCATCATGCACGGGTACAGTCAACTCGCTTACTTAGGTACCTACCTAATCATGAAGCCGTGCAAAGAAACCGAGAGAGGCCAAGTGGATCACACGAGAAAACGAGTGATCTGTAGATGAGACGGTCTGAGCCTACCGCCAATGAGCGGATACCAGTCTGATCGAACCGCCGCTAGAAGAACGGAACAGGTCCTGCATTCTCGTTGTCGAGCCCCGGACCATCGGATCGCATGCCGGAGATATCGAGGTCTCTCAAAACGGAGGATATATAGGACAGCAAGTCAGACACTCATCCCAAAGCACTGTCTTTCATAGCGAGCCATTTCTGTGGTCCATTCCTACTTATAATAATAAATGGGGGCGACCACGGTACGGACTCGCCCCGGCCCGGCGCCACGGGCACAGCCGTGGCATCATGTATCTGGATAAGATCTGAGTAGGCGGCCCGCGCTTGTATCCTGTACTCTTTGCAAGGAGGAAGAGCGGCGGCCCGAGTTGATTGGATGCAGCGATAGAGTGCCTTGCTGCCCCAGGCGGCGTTGACATTGTTACGTCGTGGCTCTGAGCCTACTAAGATACCTTATTGACGAATATACTTCGTCTTGTCCCCACATGCATCCAGCGCCACAAGGATCGAGACATCTAGGTAATTTCGAAAAGGCCCTGACCACATAGTCCGCGTCGACGGGGCTAAGCCGACAACATTAGGCCTCCCTTCGGGAGATTCTGTCCCCTATCCGTTGACGATACGACCCTCTTTCGCTGATGATCGAAACTTCCCTTGGTAGCCCTCAACCGTTGAACCGGAGTGGAGTCATCCTCCCATACCCGAAACCGTGCCGGAGCCGCTGACCGGATCCTGGGCGTAAATTGAGAAGGGCCTAGCCTTCATTTTAGTCCTGTTTATAAAGAGTGAATGACAGGTTGCCCTTAGTTTCCCCTGCCCACCCCGCCAGGGATGTAAGGCCGCACAGGATGCGAAGGCCCGGGTCAAAACCGACGGTCGATGGCGATGGTTTACGAAGATTATTATATGCACAAAACCTTCGTCTCTTCGGGTATTGGCTGTAGAGCACATCCCGGCCCTGGACATCAGGTGCGCACCACAGCCGGCCACTTCAATCTATACCTGCCAGAGTAACAACCCAGGCTCTTCTATGTGATAATAACCAAGTTATAGAGCAGATCTTCTCGTCTGATAAGGATGAAGACTTCATCTCAAAGGAAGACGTCGATACGGAGGAGCCTGGTCCCGTCTCTGATGTAGAAAATGATATGCAGCCCGAGGGCGACGTCGCGATAGACGATAACACATCGGCTCTCGCAACAATGTACCTCCTTTAGCAAGGGCCATTACCTAGGAGACTGTTGTGTGGTTCCAATGGCTTCAAAGCCTTGTCAAATTGGAGGAAGTTGCGAAACATGCAAACAATTTGCTCTTTGGTCACGGTAAGTGGACGGGCATCCGGGAATTATTAGGCATTGTCCCATACTGTTCTGGGTCACGGTACGTAACTACACAAGGCTGGCCGGCAACGTCTCGCTGTCGTTGCCAATTATAGCACAAGCGTTACACGTCTCTTGACTGTTGAACCGGCGACCGAATTGGGCAGGAGGCCGTCATGAGCGAGTTCTTACAGGAGAGAAATATGCGAAACAAGGGAAATGAGTCATGGAATGCTTTTGATATGTCAGTTCCAAAGCCAGACTGGGACTTGAATATCCACTACATCATACCCACTGGTTGACAGGGTTGACCCTTACAGGCTTCCTCGCCGCAGATTTGACACGTCAGTGTTGAGGGAGGGCCTTGAAACCATCTCCAATTCAACGTTGCGTTGCGTTGAGTTTATTTTTTTTGAGGAAGGTCAAGGTGCGGCTTGTCCGGGGTTTCCGAGACGTTTACTGCCCCCCGGCATTTGTTTCCAAGGACCTCCCTAATTCGTACCTAGTTGGCCGCCTATTACCCAACTGATAGGTCACTTTTAGGTGGATAAACCCGCCGTTAGCCGGTCATCGGTGGCCGTCAGGGGCATTCCCGAGGTTCTAGCCGGGTTCTAGCCACGTAAAAGATCCACCATTGCCCCATCGTCGGTGAGTAAGTGGCGATATTATTAGTCGGCATTACCAACAGGGCCGAAGTGCCATGTACCCCAGACGGGACTGCTTCTCAACTCCACGATTTGATGGACCCAACACGTTCGATTCCTGCTGGATCTGCCCGGTCCTTGTTCGAGATGCTCCATTCTACTCTCCGATCCCGGATTGCCGAGGTGAAAACTGCCATGGCTCGTCCCTGAGAAAAATGGGACGAACCGGATTCCTTCAAATACCAACTCGGCCTGCCCACATTTCCCCAGATTTCTCTTGATTTAACCTCACCCACGACAACCTCCTCAACGGGGTCCCATTCAGCTCAGAAGCTTGGCTTGTTGGCGTCCGGCACGGCAATATTTAGACGCGGGCAAGGCCACAGCTCGAACCCTCAACTCTCACGTCAAGGGCTCCACTCGTTGCCCGTCCAGATGGTGTCAAACGCCCCGGTTGCTGGGGTCAGCCCAGAGGTCTCGTCAGAGAGAAAGAAGAATGGGCCTGACGACATCGAACCAGCCCCGCCGGCCTACTCCCCGGACGGCGAGCTGAAAGATGCTTCCGAGGAGATCAACTATCATACCCTCACCTGGTGGTATGCTCACCCTTAACAATGTGTCCCACCAGAAAGCCTGGAAGCTAACTCTAATGTGCAGGCAAGCCGGCGTGGTCATGATTGCCGAGACCGTGTCGTTGGGTATCCTTTCGCTCCCTGCCGTCGTGGCAAACCTCGGGCTGGCTCCCGGGATTGTCGTGATGGTCTTTATGGGCATCCTCGCGACCTACTCGGGCCTGGTCATGGGCGAGTTTCGGAAAAAACACCCCTGGGTCGAGAGTTTCGGCGACGCGGGCGAGGTCATGGGCAGGTCCATCGGCATGGGCAAGTTGTTCCAGGAGGTCTTCGGCTGGGCCCAGGTCATCTTCCAGATCTTCGTCATGGGCAGCCATCTCCTGACCTGGACCATCTGCATCAACACCCTGACGAACAGCGCCGCGTGCACCATCGTGTGGGGCGTCGTCGGCCTGGGCCTTTTCTGGCTGCTGAACACCCCTCGCACCCTGAAAGCCGCCGGGTACTACTCGTTCGCCTCGTTCGCGTCCATCTTCACGGCCGTCATGATCACCATGATCGACGTGGGCATCGAGAAGCCCATCGGCACGACCAGCATCGAGGTGGCCCGCACCATCGGCTTCAGCTCGGCCTTCCTCTCCGTCACCAACATCGCCGTCGCCTTCAGCGGGCACTCGTGCTTCTTCAGCGTCATGTCCGAGCTGAAGAAGCCCGACGACTGGCCGAAGGCCCTGATGCTGCTGCAGGTGTGCGACACGGTCCTCTACATCATCGTGTCCGTCGTGGTGTACGTCCACGTCGGCCCCAACGTCCCCTCGCCCGCGCTCTCCGCCGCTGCCTCCCCGGTCGTCAGGAAGATCATCTGGGGGTTTGCCATCCCGACGATTGTGTTGGCGGGTGTGATTTATGGCCACGTGGCGGCCAAGTATATTTTTGTGCGGGTCTTTGCGGGGACGAAGCACATCGCGAAGCATACCAAGCTGGGCCTCCTCGGCTGGCTGGGCATCACATCGGCTATTTGGATCATCGCCTGGATCATTGCGCAGTCCATCCCCGTGTTCAGCAACCTGCTGGGTCTGGTGTGTGCGCTGTTCGCCAGCTGGTTCTCGTATGGTATTCCCGGGTCGCTGTGGTTGTGGATGTACTACGGCGAGTGGTTCACAACCCCGAAGAGGACGGCTCAGTTTGCGCTCAACGCGCTGCTGATGCTGGTTGGATTGTTGCTGTGTGCTCTGGGGCTATGGTGCTCCGGAGAGGCGATCGCACAGGACAGGGGCACGGAGCCGTGGTCTTGCAAAAGCAATGCCGCGTAGACGGTGGCGTAGTTAGATACACTTTAATGATAGATTGCCGTTTTGTTTGTTTCTTTACGTTGTACCCACTTGAATGCCTTTGGTCATGATGTGATGTGCTGGTGGGTTTCCTCTAGAATAATGGTCCGGAACCGAGTTTGGCTTTGAAGGAGGGGGAATAAAGGGGTTCAACATCTCGTATAAGTTAGGTACTTATACATACCCTACCCCCTTGATGAACGGGTTCCGTCACTCAGCCACAGATTACCTTTCCACGACTGTCACCATTTCAATTATACCCGGGGGCCAAATACCTATTCCCAGTCTTCGAATTGCACCCGACTTTAAGGATGCAGAAGGTAGCAATTCAGACATAACTTGGGATAGGGAGCAGCCAACGGCGGACCCTCCCCGTCACCACATACAGGTCATAGAATAGACGACTACTAGGGGACATAGATCAATGACATCATGGCAAGGTCCATATGCCTATTTCATACCAGAGGCTTCCTACTACATACATACTTGCATTGTAATAAGACAACCATCGGTTTTTCCGTGTCTCCGGACCCCCCTATCGATACTTTTCAGCGACTGAAACACACCCCTTAAGTCATCAAGCCAAAGAACTTGAGCATAACCGGCTCGTTAACCGGCGCGATATGGCCGACTCCCTGACCAAAGAAGCCCTGCAGCTGGGTGCCATCACCGTACACCTCCTGGGTGTACTGAGCCGAGGGGACGCCCGAGTTCGTCTTGGTCAGTGACAGGCCCAACACATTAGCCCACTGGGTGAGCGCTTGGTGGGCACACTCCGGGCGCACGAGGGTGTCGGCGTTGCCGTGGAAGATCTGCAGGCGCGTGCGGCGGCCCGTGTAGCCCGGGTACGAGTTGCGCACGAGGTTGCCCCATTCGGCCGCCGAGCGCTGGATCTGGCCCTGCGCGCAGGTCTGGTTGGGCGAGAAGGGGGTGGCCGAGGGCGCGCCCAGGAAGCAGGCGTGCGCGACGCCCGAGAAGGCTGCGCCCGCTTCGAAGATGTCTGGGTAGGAACCGGCCATGACGTTGGTCATCATGGCGCCGGACGAGCCGCCCATGACGTAGACCTTGGACGCGTCGCCCTTGTACTTGTCCAGCGTGTACTTGACCATGCTGACGATGCCGCCCGCGTCGCCGCCGCCGTTGTGCGTCAGGCTGGCGGGGTTTTGCACGTCCCAGCACTGGAGAGGTCGGTTAGTAAGTATGGTAGGGCTAGGATTGGCTTTGGGCGATGGGTTACATACGTTGCTCATCTGGGTCGTGCCGGCGTAGATGAGGATGAAGCCAAGCTGATCGGCGTATGAGGGGAGCTTGGTACCGGAATACCACCCCTGGGCGGAGCCACCGCAAGGGTGCAGCTAGATTGGGGGTCAGCCTTTTGCATCGGACTTGGTGGGTGAGTTGCAACTTACGGCAACGATCACCGCTGGGGAAGCGGCAAGCTTGTCTGGGACATAGGTGTACATTTGAAGGCCCGTCGGGTTAGTGCCGAAGTTGGTGACCTGCTGCAGAGACGCGCTCTGAGCCAAGCCCGCAAGGGCGGCAATGTTTGTCAGGGACTGAAGAAGACGCATGGTGGGCGTTGTCGAGGAAGAGATGCTGGGAGTGTATGGAACTGTTGATGGCCTTCAACTCAGCTCATAACGCTGCGGAAGTCTGATATTTAAGATCGCCATCGTCAACCACAAACCTGGATCGGAGCTGATCTGGTTGGTGCGGCACGCGGGCACGGCAATGGTTGGCCGGATGAAGTGGCTGATCCAGGGGGCGTGACGACGACCCCCGAGCTCGAATAGGTAATAGCCTGAGTCCCAGGTAGTCGGGCACGAAAGTCAATTTAATCTACACAGAGCCGCGATTTCGGCTCCAAATCACGGAAAGGATGCAGGGCATAATCTGGTGCCATGTGAGTTGGCGAGGAGCCGATCCTGCTTGCCGGGCAGCGTCCCCTCTCATACCAGGAAAGCCGCGGGTTTCTAAACAACGCCATGCATTTTGTTTATATCACCCGCATAGTGGACGAGGGGTTGCAGCCCATACAAGGTCTCTAACCAGTTACACTTACCCCAACACTAACCCCAGTAATAACCCCAGCAATGCACTCCACGACTGAGCTGCAACGCCTTATTGCTGCTGATCTCCTGCCGAACCCTAATGCCGATGATCAGCAAACACTACCACACGCTTGTATAAACAGCTACCGTGCAAGCAGGTACAAAATGCCCGAAAGTTCCACCAATCTAGTGCCCGTAGGGCCTTTCCGTTTTCCTAATTTGGACCCCCGCGCTACACACCTCGCCGCCCCTTACAAGGACCCTTGATCCCTTCTTGAGACAATGCCCGGTTGAGCCGCTAGACTCTCGCTTGTCAGCCTGCATGTTTGGCGAGACACCAACAACAACGACAACACCAAGATGACGCGCTACTTTGGTCAGATTTTCTCCGCGGCGGCGCTCCTCGTGGCGGCCATTCATGGCGTAACGGCCGCAACACCCTCCAAGGGCTGCGGCAACGCCCCCAAGCTCATCACCGACGCAGCGGCCACCACTCCCCTAAAGCTGACGTCGAACGGCAAAAACCGCGAGTTCTACGTCAAGCTCCCCGCCAACTATGACAACACGCACCCCTACCGCCTGATCTTCACCCTGCACGCCCTCGGCGGCAACGCCCAGCAAGTGACCGTCGGCACCGGCGGCTACCTCCCCTGGTACGGCATCCCGGCGCTCGCCAACGACACGCTGGGCGCCGTCTACATCGCGCCCAACGGGCTCAACAACGGCTGGGCCAACCAAGGCGGCGAGGACATCACCTTCCTCAAATCGGTCATGGACACGGTCGAGGCCGACCTCTGCATCGACCAGAACCTGCGCTTCTCGACGGGCTTCAGCTACGGCGCGGCCATGTCCTACTCGCTGGCCTGCTCGCTGGGCAAGCAGATCCGCGCCGTCGCCGTCCTGTCCGGCAACCCCCAGATCAGCGGCTGCACGGGCGGCACCGAGCCCGTGGCGTACTATGGCCAGCATGGGACCAAGGACTCGGTGCTGCCCATTGCGGCGGGCAGGCAGATGCGTGATCGGTTTGTTAAGAATAATGGCTGTGCGGCCGGGCAGCCCGCGGAGCCGGCGGCGGGGGGGAAACATATCAAGACGGCGTATGAGGGGTGTGGGGAGTATCCTGTCGTGTGGAATGCGTTTGATGGCGACCATACGCCGCAGCCGGTGGACCCGGGCACGTCGGGAACCTTCTCGGCGGTGGAAAGCTGGGCGTTCTTTGAGCAGTTTACATAGGGTTGGGCCACTCAGGTCGGGCTAAGGGTGGTGTGTGTGTGTGTGCGTGCAAGGGAAATATTGATTTCTTGAACAGGGACCTGTTGCGGTTCGAAAGGTTACGTGATTATTAGTATCATGGAAAGGGATAGTGGATGACGAAGATTCTCGCAACTACGCAATGGTTCCATGAAAGAACAGGCTCTTCTCCACAACTTCCACATATTGGCCACACATGATGCATCGCATGCTCTATATATCCCACCTAGTATTGCCAAAAGCTTCCGAGACGTGCAAATAGCATCGCAAGACTCCCTCATTTAGAAAGACACCCTCTATGATGCCTAGTTCGGGTCATCTAGCGTTTACCAACGCTGCTCTAACACTAACTCCGGAATAATGTCAGCTGATGTTGACATGGAAGGGATAATATTCTTTGTGATCGGGTAAGTTGTATGGACGATGGAGCCAGCCAAAGTCTTAAGAAACGAATGATGAGCTCGAGAATCTCAGTAGGCTTAACAGGAACGCAAGTCCTTCCTCTTCGTCTCCAACTCACCCACCAATGGGGGAGGCAAGTGAGGCACATAAGCAAGCCACTTACCCGTTTCGATCGAAACACCCCCGCCTGAGAGAAGAGGGTTGAATTGGGCAGCAAAATGTTCAGCCGCAGAGCCGCCATGTCGCTTTTCTCACGAACAACCGCCTAGTCGACGGGGCCTTATCGCTAGCAATATCGCGAACCATGTCGACGTCTTTCGGGCCTGGGAATAGGGGTTTCAGGTGGGACACAATGATGGGACGATAAATGCGGAAATCCACATACTCACTCCCGGGTAAGATCACCGGCTTTATCACGTACCCAACTGTGTGAATATGACCCCAGACACCTCGCTAACGTCTCTAGAACGGCCGGAAAGCCCGCCGCCGCCGCGTGCAGCCATCCCCTTCTCTCGCGATCCCCATTTTGTCAATCGTGGAGACATTCTCGACCAGATCAGCCAACGATGCTCCGAGCCTCCCGGTCGCGTGGCCCTCGTAGGGCTTGGTGGCGTGGGCAAAACGCAGCTTGCCATCGAATATGCCCACCGCGTTACCGACCGAACTGCCGAGGGGCAACCTGGAACATGGGTATTCTCGGTCTTTGCAGCCACGAAGGCACGCCTCGAAGAAGGATTCAAGACAATCGCAGACGCTGTCAAGCTGCCCGGCCGGAATCAATCTCAAGCCGACATCCCCCAGCTTGTGTACAACTGGCTGTCCAACGACCGGAACGGCAGATGGGTCATTATCCTCGATAACGCCGACGACCGCAACGTACTCTACAGTCCCATCAGCGACGACACCCCCAACAGCCGGCCCTTTGCGACCTACCTACCACAGAACCGGAACGGGTCGATTCTCATCACCACCCGCAACAAAGACCTGGCCTTCAGGCTGACCGGGTACCACCAAAACATTATCGAAGTGGGGCCGATGGCGCAGACAGACGCCCTCACCCTGCTGGAGAACAAGTTGGGATCGCTCCCGGATCCAGATGTTGCGGTCGATCTCGTGCATGCGCTTGATCTCGTTCCGCTGGCCATCAGTCAGGCCGCCGCGTACATACGGGAAAGGGCACCACGGACCTCGCCAAGCAAGTACCTCGCCGACTTCCGGGCGAGCGAGAAGAGACAGACGAAGCTTCTCGAGCACGATGCCGGCGATCTACGAAGGGATGGGGGCGCACCCAACGCCATTCTTACTACATGGCAGATATCCTTTGAGCACATACGGTCCGAGCGGCCTTCTGCAGCTGATCTCCTCTCGCTCATGAGCTTCTTCGACCGACAAGGCATCCCTGGATGGGTTCTCAGCCCTTCTGGAACTTGCAATCAGACGATGCGACAGGCCGGGGATTCGACCGACAGCAACAGTACCACGGACGGCGATTCAGACAGTGATGCGGATAACGATTTCGAAGAGGATGTGGTGATGTTGAGGAACTACTGTCTCATCGTCGCCGACGAGACAGGGGACAATTTTGAGATGCACAGGCTTGTACAGCTATCGACGAAAAGGTGGCTTGAAGCGTTTGGGCAACACGAGACATTCAAGCAACGGTGTATCGAGCGACTGGCAGCATCATTCCCGCCAACAGGGGAATACGAAAACTGGGCGACGTGCCGGAGTCTGTTCGCACACGTCCAAGTAGCTGCTAGTTACCTCCCGAGCGATGATATGACTGAAGTCTGGGCAGCTCTTCTGTGCAGAGGGGGGTGGTATGCACAGCAGCAAGGGAGATATGACGTGGCAGAGCGAATGGTGGGCGAGGCGCGGGAAGTGCACGAGAGGAAGCTGGGAAAGGAGAATGAGGTGACTCTAGTAATTCTATCAAATCTTGCTAGTGTTGTTTCAAGTCGAGAGCGGTGGAACGAAGCTGTGAAGCTACAGGCAGAGGCGGTGGAACTTTCTAAGAGGAAGCTTGGAGTCGATCATCTCGACACACTGGCCAATATGAAAAACCTGGCTTTCGTATTTAAGAACCAGGGCCGACTCGAGGAGGCTGAACAACTACAACTACAGGTGTTGGAAATTGAAAAGGCGAAACTTGGAGTCGATCACCCCAGGATAGCGACGACCATAAACAACCTGGCTTCAATATTTTGGAACCAGGGCCGGTTAGAGGAGGCTGAAGAGCTACAAGTACAGGTGACAGAACTCCGGAAGGCGCAGCTTGGAGTCGATCACCCCGATACGCTATTGAGCATGTCTAGTCTGGCTGCGACTTTTTACAGCCAGGGCCGATTGGAGGAGGCTGAGCAGCTAGAAGTACAGGTGATAGAACTCCGGAAGGCGAAGCTTGGAGTCGATCACCCCGATACGCTACTTAGTATGGGAATCCTGGCTTCGATATTTTCGGAGCAGGGCCGACTCGAGGAGGCTGAACAACTACAACTACAGGTGTTGGAAAGTGAAAAGGCGAAACTTGGAGTCGATCACCCCGGCGTAGTGACGACTATGAACAACCTAGCTTCAATATTTTGGAAACAGGGCCGATGGGAGGAGGCTGAGCAGCTAGAAGTACAGGTGATAGAATTTCGGAAGGTAAAGCTTGGGGTCGATCACCCCAGTACACTAACGAGTATAAACAATTTGGCTGCGATATTTTGGGAGCAGGGCCGATTACAGGAGGCTGAGCAGCTAGAACTACAGGTGATAGAAACTCAGAAGACGAAGCTTGGAGTCGATCACCCCCATACGCTATCTAGTATGGGTAACCTGGCTTTGACTTGGAGATCTCAGGGTCGATACCAAGATGCCTTGGCCTTAATGATGGATTGTGCCGAGGCTCGACAGCGAGTGCTCGGCGCAACGCATGCAGACACGGTATTGTCTTTGGCCACTGTCACAGAATGGAGGGGTTCAAACGACACGTGCATCAAGCGAGTTAGTCGGAGGGCTGGGATTGTGGGGAGGATGAGGCAGCTTTTCGTCTGGCGACCGAAGAAACGGTAGAAAAGGTGAATGAAGGGCAGCTTGTGTATCTAGAGAAGCTCGAGGACCTGTGGCTCTCCCCACTTGATAGTGTTCCAAGTTGTTTTCCGCTAGAGGTTAAGGTCGGTCGATATGTCTTGATAGAACCAGTCAGTCTCAAAAGCAATGTAAATTACACAGGAGATCCCAGTTCTAGCGACGGACCGGGGATTCACACCCATGTGTTCGACTTGGTCGCCGCCACCTGGCTTGTTTTCTCAGTTTCCTCGGGCCGGCGACATTGCAGTCTCCCACTTGTGGGCCCCATGTTGTTTTCTGGGTTTTATCTTGATGGACTGTTCTTGGGGTTCAACCGGGCATGGATTTCGGTACCAAGCACCTGGATCTCGGGGAAACCGGCACGACACCAGACCTCGCAGGACTTCGGGGCCACCGGAAAAATTCTGCAACATGCGAAAGCAGCCCTCGAGCTCCCCAGCACGATGCACGGTATGCACCATATAGTCATTGGTTGCCTCAATCAACAAGGGCCCATCCCGTTCGGACACTACGTTGCACCACCTCGCCTCCCAAGCTTCAACGAGCACTGGCAAACACCGGACAACACGGACCGCATCCTCGGCAGCCACCTTAACTGCCGCTGTGCTGGCCAACAATATCCAGCCCGCTTCGGGATACCTGATTAGGAAATAGCCGAGGGAAGCGCGTGTGGTGGTGGTGGAGAAGCTGGGGCGCCGATCGCTCTCGGCGTTCGTCATGGGGTTCCCACCCGGCTGCGGCTGCTTCTGTTTTTTTTCAATGTTTTCACACACGGCCCGGATGTCCCTTTGATGGCCGGCACTGCCGGGTACGGCGGGTGTCAGCCACACCGCTGTGTCTAACTGGCGGCTGCCATGGCCGAGTTGCTTCGAAGCCCGAGCTGGCCTTCTCGTGCAGTGCGAGAGCGCCTCCCTTGCTGAGTAGACGGTCGAAATCGTTTACTGTCTGCGCGGTCATGCAAAAAAGCTTCACACCTCCATCTTGACATCCACCCGCATGGCCACCCCTCGCTGCCACAATGAAGACAAAAGAGTAGGTTGTCGAAAACCCACGGCATTTGGATAATTGGATCTAGGACCATCCCTCCCCAACCGCTCGAAGTTAAGCCCGATAGAATATGTTTGGAAAGAAATAAAGTAGATCCTACACCGGGACTCCCCAGGGCTACATTTCCTTGGCAACAACGAACCCGACAGAGCAAAGGTGGCCGATGCTCTGAAGGTGGGATGGAAAAGGGTGCCACGGGGCCTGATCGACAGGCTTACCGATTTGACGCCCGTCGGCCGACTACAGAGGTACAGAATCGATATACCGGATATGGAAGTGTGAACTTAGTTCTTCTCCAAGGCATACGAAGGACGCCCTTGTTCGGCGGGAAGGGATCTCGAACACTATAACTAAACCGGGGAGTGACCCGAGTGCTCGAGGCAGCCGGTCGATTACTAATACAAGTGACTATGTGAGAAGTCGTGCTCCCAAGCTCTGGCCTGCAACGAGCTGTTGGGGCCGCCAAATCCTGCCTACATTACAACCCTCAGGCTTCACCTCATGTTACTTCGCCGCTTCAGTAATGTCGACTGCAGTGTCTTGGCAGTTCTCACCGCAAGGTAGTCGAGCTACGGTGCGGCCGCAAAATTTGTCTGGCGGGCGGGCACCGTTCTAAAGATTAACAACCCAAGTCATTCACATGTACTGCTTCCGGACAAGCTCTGTACAGACCGTTAGACTAGGTATAGAAGTCATTTTATGGAAATAGAGGTAGGAAGAATCAATAATGGTATTGCACTCGGTTTCATCCAAATCGGGTTTGATTTGGCCGAAAGCTGGTATATCAAAAAACTTTGTGGGTGTTCGGCCTTTCTTGAACAGGGGGTGACGGGGTGGTGACTTGCTAAGAAGTTCCTTCCATGCCACTTGCAACAGAAAGGCAGAGTGACCAAGGGGTAAAGCGTCGCCGGTAATTACTTTGTCACCTCGAATCGCAAGTTGGTCATGATCTTCTATTCCTTCCATGTGTGGTCATGTCACGTCTGTCGTCTGTGCTAAAATTGGGGTTAGGGGTGAATACTGCACCGGAGAGGGGATGAGCTTCGGCCGGCGCCTTCGGGGGCACCGCAACGCTCGTGGAACGGAGTTCGACAGGCGCACAGGCCCCATGTTGCCGAGAACGGGCAACCTGCTGCACTCCGCATGTGGCTGATAACTCTCCTCGCTGGCTTGGGTACCTATTCACGGAGGGTGAATATTTATGAGGCATGAGCGGGAACGGCCCCGAACTATGAGTAAGGAGTCGCAAAAACGGAGGATGTACGCGGGGTCAGTCCGGCAATGCCTGACCGGGCGGACGCTGGCCGTCACCGGGCCATGGAGTCGAAGGTCGGGGGGTGGTCGCAGGATGCATTCGATGGAGATTGTGCGTAGCAGCTGTTGGATCCGGGGGCCGGCTGTAGCGTTTCCGGTATGGAGAGCAAGGTGTCCCTCAAGGTGTTTAGGGGTACATATCAGATAATCACTCAAAGATGCAGGCTACCTATACGAGACGTTAAGCTATTAAATTTGCTACCAAAACCCTGATTTATAGCACTAGTTCATGCCGTCGTCCGAGTATGTAATCTCGTCCCCATCACCATTGGTGATGGGGCTTATACCCCGGCCGGGCATCTGGTGGTGAGTGGTCGCGTGCTCCGGGAAGGGGACTTGGTGGTTGGTGGTCGCGGAGCCACGCTTAGACAAATGTAAGGTTAGCAAGTGGTCGGTAATGGTGAGAGTGCAATGTGATAGGTTCCAAACATCAGGCAGAGGGGTAGGATGGTTCTTACGAGGGCCCGGTGGGCGGCGCCGCGAGCCTTGGAGCGCCGGCGGTTGGCCTTGGAACGGCGAGGGGGTTGACCTTTGAACAGCGAGGGGGTTGGCCTTGGAACGGCGAGGGGGGCGGCCCGTTGTTGTTAATGATTATGTTACCACGCTGCTACAATTAGTACAGATTGCGGATCACAGGATTAAAACATACTGTGACGTGGTAGGTCGCTATCTTTAGGATCGTCGTGTGGAAAGATGTGGTGGGAAGAAAAGAAAAGCAAACTCAAATGAGTCAGATAAATACCTCGAGATGTAATGAAAATTGCAGACCTCGCCCGGCCCCGCTCATTCCATTTTCGTTCATCGTACGATTGTAGGGAGGAAGGTGCAGAGCGAGATTTGCGGGTGCCTACCTGTAGGTAGGTAGGTTCCAGGTTGTTATCATGGCAGGCGCGGCACTGGGTACTGGGTTACTTGGGGTTCATTAGGACTTAAGCACGGTGCCCGCATCTTTTGCAGCCCCCTGGTCTCATCCTGACCGCCGCGCTGTTTACGAAGTAAACCTAGAATGTAGGCCAACGAGACATGGCTTGATGTGTTATAGCAAATCTCTTGCAGCCAGTAGTCCATTGCACCCAATTTGATGTGCCCCGTTACGAACATGAAGTTTGCGCCGCGCATTGGTGATACTGATCCCGTCAGATCTTGTTCAAGGAACGGCTGCCGGACCCGTCTGTGCAACTGAGCCCGTCGCAAAGTGAGCCGCTGGCCCACCTCTCATCTGGGAGACGTCCAGCACTGCCTGAGCCGTTCGAGGGCGCGAGCTGGATAATGTCGGTTCGTGTGGCCCTGGACGGCCAGCTGACATTGCCTACCTGGCTGAGTATGTGCATACGAATATAGGTAAGCAAGCGGGACGGATTGATGACTGACTGAAGGTGCTTGGGGTGCCGGGAATGGGTTCGTTGTGCTTCACTGTCATGGCACGCTTCTCCTACAATAATATTTACTTTTGTCGTTATGGGCTCAAGTATGTTATCTTGTGAGCTAACCCCACTACTTATCCGTTAGCTATTCCGTATTACCCTTGATTTTGGCGCGTGCTCGAGATTGCCCGTGACAATGTTGGCCTGGGCTGAACCTCGAGCTGGCGACCCGACTGGAGATGGATTTCCCGACCGACCCCTGTCTCGCGTCCGGTCCACATTCGTGACAGGTCAATTACACATGGTTGCACGGTCTCTTGGATAGGAGATTCAACA
Source organism: Chaetomium tenue (assembly GCF_020726465.1). Lineage (NCBI taxonomy): Eukaryota > Fungi > Ascomycota > Sordariomycetes > Sordariales > Chaetomiaceae > Chaetomium > Chaetomium tenue. The sequence goes on along the minus strand of NW_027117330.1, from coordinate 5,053,732 downwards.
TCCATGTGGATATCTAAGTCGAGAAGATCATGTTTGCGGATGGTGGAACGATACCGAGCTCCATCTGATTGGGAAGCCTCTCGGTACCGAGAGCGATGTTGGTCATATCGTCTGGGAACAGCTTGTCAATCTCAGGGACGTTCGAAAGGTGGAAGACGTAACCCTCAACAATGACCTTCTTTACTTTCCGCCCCGTCGTACCACTCCGAAGCTCCAACCCTGGAACCAACTTGATCATCACACTCGGTTTGGGGGGCGTGGCGGGGGGCAACCTGTGCGAACAATACAACATGTCGAGGTTTGAATCCCCGCGTTGAACCGCTTGGCTCCCTGGGCACGGCGGGTATGAAGATGGTATGTTAGGCCAACCAACTGGCGGAGAAGTATTGAGATCTAACGTATCGTCGGACATTTCGATCTCGATGTAAGCAGTCGCTACCGGCGGCTTGTCGGCCAGAACCGTTTCTGGACAGGGGCACCGGGGTTTCTGCATAAGCTGGGCGAGCGTCAATGGGGAAGAACGTATCAAGTCCAGCACCTCGGTATCGAGCAAGTCGCCATCGCTATACCGAGCCCCCGCTGGCTATAGTCCTGCCCCCGGCCTTCTCTGGATAGCGAAACTGCTGTTTCCGGGACTCGGGGTAGCAAACGGATCGCTATCCGGTTGGTTCGACACCCCCATCGCCTCGTGCAAAGCTCGGAGGAGCACTGTGCGGTTGGGGCCCTTGTGGGGAAGGGAGGTGTCGGGTTACGGAAACAAGAGTCATCCTCCCAGAGCGACCTGGAATTCTTGACGCCAAGTTTCTAGCCGTCAAGGAAAACGGTATGGTACCTACCTAGTCATTGCGAATGGGGCGAATGTTCGCACCGGGTTGCTGCGCTTCGCCGCCGCGCCCGGCTTCTTGTTGGCCGTCGTCAGGCCAACTCAACTCCATGTCTTTGGCTACCCCGAACGCACCGCCGCCCGCAGCGAACCCACAGCCATACGCTCATGGGCCCTGGATGATGGGGTGGAGGTGCATCGTGCCAGCCCAGTGTTGGAGAGGAGGGCGGGTAATACCAGCTGGCCTTTGCATACATACGACTCTGGGGAAAGGGGTGGTGCGCAAGGCTGGCAACCTGGCTGTCGGCCGTTCTTTCGGCGGCTGACAAGGTATCTCGGTTCGACTTGGAGAGAGGGCCGATAATCGGCGTCATGCCCGTTAAAGCCTACTCCAAGACCAAAACCCTCTAGTCGGACCGTCCAGATCGAGAGTTAACCGAGGATCCCAGGAGATACCGTTCTCTCGTGAGAGCCTTTTGAGGCGCAAGCTTTCGACCTCGAATGACCGACTTCGAGCGCGGGCGGGGACGGGTCAGGCGGTAACCAGGAGGTATCTGGACTTATCAATTACTATTAGCATTGTACACACTGGAATATTGGGATAGAGACTCACAGTTGGTAGGTAGCCGGTACAGCAAACGTCGACGGCCAGGATTGAAGCTCTTCGCGGCTCCCGAGTTATGTTGCAGGAGGAAAAGGAGCTTGGTTGAAACACGCGCAAGAAGCAAACGAAAAAATACACCATGCCGTAAATGAGTGTAGGGTCCCAACTACAACTGCTGCACCGCGTCAGTGAAGGACCTGGACACATTGGTGGGGATCTTGCTTGCCATCCACAGGATGACTCCTTCGTCGGAGCGGTGTTTGTAGGCAACCTCCAGAGCCATTTGGATCTTCCTGGTACCGGCAGTGTCCCACCGCGACTGACGCTAACCGGGGCGCTTATTCTTCAGAAAGGCAGCGATAATAACCTGGGTGTTGTCATCCCTTCCATGGAACGAGGGGTATTGAAGGCAGGGGATGACGTGGTAGGGAGAAGAGCGTGATTTCGTCGGCGGTAGAGGGCGCATCGACAGTCGCTCCATCTTGTTGCTCTGCCTGGCAAACTTGTTGGAGGTAGATGGTGGTGTTGATGGGTGTAAGTTTCGTCCCCCGCACAGGTATCGACAGGGCTTACACGCAGGGACACGGTACACCTATTTTTGTCGATTTGACAGCGGTTTGGCAGCAGCCCACCAGTAGCCGGACAGGGGGCCAAACTTGTGCACCATACCACAGTAGAACGACGCTTTTTGACCCGAGGCGCTTGTCCGAAAAAAAAGAAAACGCGTTCCCTCCCGAAGTTTCGGGCGAACGCGGCAGTGCCGTGCCGGCCATTCAGGGGGAGATCCGGGCCGTGCGTTGAAACACTGAAAAACAACCGCACCCTGGTCCCCCATGACGAACGCCGAGAGATCGGCGCCCCGACTTCTCCACATTCCCAAACACACTTCTCTCGGCTATTTCCTAATTAGGTATCCCGAAGCAGGTTCGATGTCGTGAGCCAGCCTAGCGGCAGTTAAGGTGGGTGTTGGAAAGTGCGGTCCGTAGTTAACGAGTTTACTGAGTAGTACTTGTCAACACTCGCTTGCAAGGCCGAAAGTAAGGCGGTGCAACGTAGTAGAGTACCTATTCCAGCTGGGTTGAGCCTTTGTGATTGGGGCAAGTAGTTAAGAACGAGGTATACAGTAACTCCATACTGTGCTTCGTGCTACATTAGAAGCCTGAGGGCTGCTTTCGCATATTGTACACGACAGTTTTTCCCTTGGCGCTGCGAGATGTCGTGCCGGTTTCCCCGGGGGCACAGTGGTTGGTACCGAAATCCATGCCCGGGTAGACCCTGGTTGCGTTGAGAACTGAGTTCTCGGGTGAAATTTCCTATGCTTCAGACGGACAATTTCACCCGAGAAGGAGGAGAGGATCACAAACCTTCTCCATTTTCTTCCCCCGACCTGGATCCTGATTTCCCCAGCTTCATCCACTGAAAAGTCCGGGGCCTCCATTGCCCCATAATTCCCCACAAAATCATGCCACAATCCCGTCCAACAAATGCAGGAAGCTGCATGGCGATCCTGAACCTTCAAGTTTCGTGTGACTAAGCCCAGGGGGCGAGGAATTGGCCAATAATGGTTCGCTGGTGTGTGACGGCTGACAGGGTTTGCAGGATGCAGGCGGGGACTATATAGGTAGTCGTCCTTCCGTCCATGAGTTCCTTATCCTTGGGGTGTTACTTCAACCGCTGCCCTCTCTTCTTGGCCCTCCCCTCCTGCCTGTGTACGCCAACGCAAAGCAGGTGAAGCTGTCGACGACCAGTGGGCACCATGAAGAAGTTTCTCGGGCTCCGGGGCCGGGCCCTCAACCTGGCCGTGGCCACAATCGCTGGATGTGACTTTCTTTTATTCGGCTATGGTAAGGACGACTCGCACCATGTATCACCGATCCCACGCGGCTAACGTGGTGTTAAAGACCAAGGCGTTATGGGTGGCATCCTCACCCTCAAGGTCTTTCTCGACGCCTTCCCGCTGATCAACCCCGAAGCGGCCGGCCTCACAACAGCCGAATCATCAACCCGGGCAACCTACCAGGGAATTGCCGTTGCTTCGTACAATCTCGGGTGCTTTATCGGCGCCGTCATCACTATCTTTATTGGGAACCCTCTCGGCCGAAAGCGTATCATAATGTTGGGCACTGCCGTGATGATAGTGGGAGCCATCCTCCAGGCCAGCTCGACCACATTGGAACAGTTCATTGTTGGGAGGATTATTACAGGATTGGGCAATGGAGGAAATACCAGTACGGTAAGCCAGTTTTCTCTTCGAAAACGATTGGGGGGTTGTCTGGACAATGCTTCCGCAGCACATCATAACCCTAACCCTAGCCCATTACCCCTTACCCCTTTAACAACACCAACACCTTCAACACCATCAACACCATCAACACCACAACACATTCAACAGCGTCATCAACACCACCAACAACATTATCAACTGTTTCAACTGCCTCGTCTGTAAAGTCCCTTACTAAAAGCCTTTGCATCTAGGTCCCAACATGGCAGTCTGAAACCTCCAAAGCACACAAACGCGGGAAGGTTAGTGAAAAGAATCCAGCTGCAAACCGAATAACGTTCTAACAGCCCTATCGATGGTAATGGTTGAGGGAGCTCTGATCACAGGAGGCATAATGGTATCTTATTGGCTCGACTTAGGCTTATCGTTCGCACCGGGGTCCGTTGCCTGGCGTTTTCCGCTCGCATTCCAGGTTTTCTTCTGCCTGATCATCCTCATCTTCATCCCCTTCCTCCCCGAGTCGCCGCGCTGGCTAATCCTCAAGGGCCGCGAGGCCGAGGCCAAGGAGGTGATCGCCGCGCTCGAGGACAAGGAGCCGACGGACCGGGTTGTTGAGAACGAGTTCCTCGCTATCAAGGAGACCGTGCTGGAGATGTCCAAGGGAACCTTCGGGGACCTCTTCACCATGGACAAGAACCGCAATCTACACCGTACCCTGCTCGCCTACTTCAACCAAGTCTTCCAGCAGATCTCGGGCATCAACCTGATCACATATTACGCGGCTGTAATTTACAAGGGCCTCGGAATGACAGACTTTATGTCACGCCTGTTGGCCGCCCTCAACGGCACCGAATACTTCATCGCGTCATGGCCGGCTGTCTTCCTAGTCGAGCGGGTCGGCCGGCGCAAGCTGATGCTGTTCGGCGCGGCCGGACAGGCAGCCACCATGGCCATCTTGGCGGGGGTCAACTCGCGGAGCGACTTCGGGTACCAAATCGCGGGCATCGTGTTCCTCTTCGTCTTCAACACCTTCTTCGCCGTGGGGTGGCTGGGCATGACGTGGCTGTACCCGGCCGAGATCGTGCCGCTGCGCATCCGCGCCCCCGCCAACGCCCTCTCCACCAGCGCCAACTGGATCTTCAACTTCCTCGTCGTCATGATCACCCCGATCGCCTTCAACAACATCGGCTATCAGACCTACATCATCTTTGCCGTCATCAACGCCTTCATGGTGCCGGCCACCTACTTCTTCTACCCGGAGACGGCGTACCGCTCGCTCGAGGAGATGGACAACATCTTCCACAAGGTCGAGGATGGGTGGAAGGGTGTGTTTACCGTCGTGCAAACGGCCAAGGCCGAGCCGCGGTGGTATGGCAAGAATGGCGAGCTGTTGGTCGATTATCAGCAGACCGAGGAGCATCAGAGGCATATCAAGGAAGAGGGTGGTGTGGTTGCGCCCGAGAAGACGTCGGGTGAGGGTGATGGGTCCGGGAGTGGGAGTGGCGGTGGTGGTGGTGCCACCCACGACGAGTTCCGCGCGTAGAGTGTCTACTTCGGTGTTTGCGCTTGGAGTGGCTTGGAGATACCCTTACCTTACCTAGCTAGATGGCGTACGGGGCCGTTTTAGAGATAAGGAGATTGAAGATATACCCTGTCGGACAGTAATAGACAGTCCATGGATACCGGAAGTTCAATCGGTTTCTGGTGCTTTTTGGGTTGAGTGCTGATGTTGTTACATGGTATATACGGTGCCCCTGGCCTCTGCCGAGCAAGGGTGTCCTTTTCTCAGCGTGACAGGTGCTGACCGGTCCGTTGTCGTCCTCTTTGCCTTCACCAGATTTCCGGGCAACACCGCCAACAGGGAGATTACAAAATGTTAAGTAAGTATGGAACCCTAAGAGCTCCCCTCCTTTTTATGCGAAGTCAGCAACTGCTCGTTCCCGTAGTAGATGAAGTCGAACTGCTTTTACTTCCCAAAATCGGAACGGGACAGTTAACTACCGGCACTATTGACATCCCTAACGACGTTAACTATTAAGAATGTTCAGGTAGGTATCCAGAGTCGCTGTAATTGCTGGCACATACCTTAAAGTGGGTGTCCAAAAGTATCACGCACGCGCACCACCACGACCCCCATTGTGACGAACCTGTCCCAGGATCCTATCCTGTTAGGGTTCAGCTTCGTTGAAGGTAATCTCTCGAGGATGCTTAGGTTCGGTGCAGCCAAAAGGTGCACAACAATAGACTTGTCTCAACAGTAGGCTTGCGAGCTTGTAGCGAACTGTAGTTGTGATTGCTAACTGGAGAACTCCCAGAGCTCTCCAGGACGAGTGACTATATACATACTGTTATCACCGTCCACCCAAGGTGTTCACTGGTGACATTCCCATGTCGCTGGTGAACCGTCATTATCACCAGTGAGGTCCTTACTTCACTAGTGATAATCCCTTCTTGGCAGTGATTCCCCTTCGATTGGGTCCTTAAGCGATTGGCTGTCGGCGCGTCCCGCGCCTCCGCCTGCAGCCTCCCTGGCCGCCCTTATGGTCATTCATGACACCCATTCTAACAGCCACAACTCAGTCCAAACAAATGCGATTTAGTAGATAAATACAGGAAAGTGAAGCTATGCAATAGGACATCAATGTTCGGTATGCCACCCACGTGCCTGTACCAGGGCCTCACAACGCCTGGGCATTGAATCGATAAACCCCCGGCCCTGCGGTACCCAATCCCACGTCACCTTCAAAGCATCCTTTGTAATTGCGATATTTGCGTCGTTAGTTTTCAGGATATGTAAGCTAGGTTGAGGCCTTCCTCCAGGTCCCATACATTGAATACCCTAGGGGGGGCCCGAGCTTGACTGTAAATTGCCAGACCGACTGTCCCAACACCCATCCTTCAGATGCAAGTATCTGTTGGATATCGGGACGGAACACGAGCTGTCGAGCTCTGAGAACGTCTGGTCCAGCAGCTAACTAGTACCGCCCTCTGTTCAGGGGAAGCCGTACAGTTTCCAGTACGTGCAGTCTCATGGTCGTAAAATATACGTGTGGTGGGAACAGTATCTGGTGATTCCGTTTTCTGATATCCTAACGGAGGCCGCGTTTGAGTCCAACTATATGGTCGAAAAACAGAAAGCATCTTCTGTATGGACAGGGTTTGGCGGGTCCCACTTGCAACGAGCATTTGGCCTAGTAGTATATAACTCTCAATCGTATTCGTCTAACTTGCGTGGGATTGGGCACCGCAGGGCCGGGGGTTTATCGATTCAATGCCCAGGCGTTGTGAGGCCCTGGTACAGGCACGTGGGTGGCATACCGAACATTGATGTCCTATTGCATAGCTTCACTTTCCTGTATTTATCTACTAAATCGCATTTGTTTGGACTGAGTTGTGGCTGTTAGAATGGGGGCCGTGGTGGTGCGCGTGCGTGATACTTTTGGACACCCACTTTCATAGCCAAATATCCCAAGGTACCGGCTAGAAAACAACAGCATATTCAGGGCCTAAAACCCAAATTATGAACAAGACGACCATTGTAATGATGCTAACCAAACTATATACTTTACCAAACCTAGTATTTACCTGCGAAATCAGAATTCGACACCCCAACCCACCACATCACCCCTACCCAGCCCCAACTCCTTAACACAACATCCGTTCTTCAACTGCAGCCACTTCTAGGCAACCGCTTATTTGCCAGAGCGGTAGTTGTTCCAGAAGCTGACCATGCGAGCCTGCTGTCCGGCAGTGAACTCCTCGTAGCACGAGCTGCAAAGGGTTAGCGACAACACGCCCCTTTTACAGACACAACCCCCCAAGACCAAGAGAGAACTCACTCATAAGTGTAATCCATGTAGTTATGGATGGGGTCCAAACCCGCCTGGCTCGGGCACGAGTCCCTGCCAATCGGGCAGCCGCTGCTGGCGCTGGCCTGGGCCGGGGTGTCGGAGACGGAATCGCCGGAGCCGGTGCAGCCGCCCTGGAAGGTGTGGTACAGACCAAACCAGTGGCCGACCTCGTGGGTGGTGGTGTGGCCCAGGTTGTAGTTGGTGGTGGAGCCGCCCGGCACGGAGGTGCTCAGGACGGTGCAGCCGTCGCGGATCTGGGTGGTGGAGCCGGAGGAGCCGCCGCCCGACTCCGGGAAGTAGCAGTAGCCGAGGTTGTCGCCCATCTCCGGGAGGAAGTAGACGTTGAGCGTGCGGTAGGTGCCCTTGCGCAGGGAGCGCTTCATGGTCATCTCGTAGCCTCGGGTGTCGTCGGCCCAGTTGGCGTTGACGGTGTGCGTGGTGCCCTTGAGGGTGAACTGGAAGCCGTAGGGGGCGTAGGCCTTGTTGAGGGTGGCGAGCTGCGAGTTGAGGACGGAGTCCTGGGGTGGGTGGTTAGTTGGTGTTGTTGATGGGGGGTATCGATGCTGGGAAGGGTATCGATGCTGGGAAGGGGACTTACAGAGACGTCATCACTGCTGGACCTGTGCACGACGTGGAAGTAGGTGTCCACGGTGACGGTGGCCTGGATGCTGAAGTTGCCCGACGCCCTCAGGGAAGCCTCCTGAGCGGCGAACTGCTGCGAGACCCGGATGTGCTCTGCATCGGGCTCCGGGGCGCCACAGCCAAAGCCACGGCTGATGGGCTTGGTCTCACGCGAAGGGGCGGCGATGGCACCCTGGGCGGCCGCCAGGGCAAGGGCAAAGGGAGTGAAACGCATGGTGAGAGGAGCGGGGACTGCCGGTGGTAGAGCTAATCTATACAAATTAATGTAGAGGCCGATGCTGTAGATTTCACGCTCCCAAGATGCGGGAGTAATCTAGTCTCTTATACAAGAACCACTCGAGGCCATAGTGAGAGTCTCTCCGCTAGTTCTCGGCCACGATGTCGGATTCTGGAAGGTAGATCGCCAAGCGACCCTTTCGACGGGGCCATGTCTGCCTTGTCTGCAATGCGACCCCTGACACGGAGCTGCAATCAAAGTTCTTTCGGCTTCTTCCTTCCTGATCCGATCCAGCCTTCCCCCGACTTGGGGGCCGGGCCGCTGTGGGGGCTCATAAATTGGCATTGGACCTACCGCATGGGAGATGGCTTGTGCTTTGATTTGGTGCCTGAACTTATGTTTAGTGTGTTGAGAGGGTGGTCATGGGCGGTGGGGCCCGTGGAGGGCCCAGAAGGGGCTCACGGGGCCAGGACGGGGTGGCCCGGAGGCGTCGGCGAGGTCCGGGGGGCCACTGATATCTGGTATGATTAGCATGTGCAAACGATACAAGTGTAGTTACTCGTCAGCCAGATAAGCGAGATCACTAAGCATAACTTGGACTTGTCGTAGGTAGACGAATGCTCCCATGCTTCCCGGTAGTTGGAGGTGCCAAGGGCCGGCCTCGGCAACCCCACGAACAGATGCCGGCGGCTACGGCAGATAGTGGCGACCTCCCCAATGGGGAAGTTGGTGAAACGGGTGTGTTGTCTTGAGAGGCTGATTGGACCCGTTTGCCAAGTGCCCCCAAGCCGTTGTTGGCAGGAGTCTGAGGCTAAATACGACGCTGCCCTGGGATCGAGAGGAGAAATGAGATGGGGGTTTATGATTGGAGGTTTCCCATGGACGAATCTCAAATCTGAAGCAGATTCCTACGCGACCTTCCAGACAATGATACGCGCCCTTTCCGCTCCGGTCCCCAACCTGGGAGCGATCTTCATTTCTCGCTTGTCTCCTGGGCTCGTGTCGTAGAAGTTAAACCTGTCGACAAGGTGAGGGATTTTCAGGGTCGCTTGCATTTGTTTGGATCGCTTGTAAACTTGGTAGAAACTAGAAAGTAAGCGAGTAGTTCGTCGTGGCCGCCCTCAAGAGTCTCGCCCCCAACGGCCGTCGGAGAAAGCCGCAGGCTAGGTACCTTATGTAAGGAGAAGGAAGATGCGGAGGGAGGGAAAGGGGACGTCGAGAGAATGAAACACTAAGAGTACTTGATAGAAAAATGAGTGAGAAAATACCCCCGTGGCATATACTCATTACTCTCTCACATTCCCTTTTCTTTGGCCATTTCTTTTATTTTACTCGTGCGCAAAACGGTGATGTTGCTGCTTAGGTAGGTACCTAGGTGGGTACGGGTACCTACCTAGACTTCCAAATTGAGCGCCGCGTCTTCCACACTGGTACCTACCTCTCTGCACCCGTTATACCCGCTGCTCGGAGGAGCGGAGCACAGAGGCCAACAGGTTGTATCTGTTGGGAGCCTAGGTAAAGTACTCTCTTTTCATGGCAGCAATCTAACCATCAAAAAGATATACGCTATTAGCCGGCCAGTTTAACATCTCTTCTTCACTTTCCGCATCAACAAACAACTTGCTGTCGCCGAGCCCCGCAGGTATGGTTCCCGCCCCCGATTTCGATCCTCAAACTGAGGAAACTCTTTCTTCCGAGAAGAATGGAAGCAGCCGAATTGCCGGCGGAAACGCTCGATCGCCTTTGCGGGCCCCCACCGCAAGAGGAAGTGTACGCCGCCGAAGAAGGGGCGTAGCAAGATGCCCACATCCACGCGTTAACCAATGGTTACGGGATGGTCAAGGATGCCCTCTGTCAGGCCGTAAAAGGAATTGTAGATGAAGACGCCACCCTAGCATGATCTACAGTGGTGCATGACATATGTATGATCGGACTATCAACCTCATCGGCCGTTTATGCGGGCGTAGATACAGGATGACTTCACCGAAGGGGATCGCCTCTATTCTGTGGGGTGTATGACATAGGAGGTACATCGGGTCTCAATTTCATGTAATTAGGTGAGCATAATCGATCGCAAATCGAGATTGAGGGGCTCATTTCGACCGTCACCCGTCTATATAACATCAGTCTCGAATGGACGGATCCCGAGTTCCTCCTCTCCCGCTCTACTCCCACCATCTTTCTTCCCTACCCGCGCCGCCTCCGTCGCCCCGACAAAGAATCAATCTCATAACCACAAGGGCCCAATACGGTTAAACTCTGGCAAGTTAGAACCTAATTACCGAACTCATATGACGCTGATGTAAAGTGTGCCTCTCAGGCTTTTCTGAAAACATGATGAAGATTTCACTGTTGTGCTCTGTACTCCTTTCGGTTCAGGTTCTGGCTCAAGAGGGCGGCCAATCTTCTACGGGGTGCCACCCGTGTGAGTCTTCAGTATGCCCGACATGCTCCTCAGTCACCGTTGTGGAAGAGACTATCCGTGCCCCAACCGTCAAAAACACCGACACGGCTTTCATCTGTCGCTCGGAAATCGTTAAACCTTGCGCTACACAGGCGCCTCCTGAGTGATGAAAGAGTCTTGGTTCTGTTGCGAAGACATGAATGAAAGTGGCAGTAAAATGGAGGGTTCATGGGATTCTGTATGTCAAGAAAACATCATCGCCCGTCACAGAATGGCGCTGGGCCAAATATAAGTTCTGGAAGGAATGACAGGTTGGCATGTCCTGCCTTGCCGTCGGGAAGACACTCCTGGCAGGTCCAGGAGCTCAGTTGATGCCGAATATTAGGTTGTGATCTCGATAACCTCCTGAGGGTTCTGCTTTCTATTCTTTTTTTCCCGGCTGGCTTCTTTCAATTTATAATGTGCCAAGTACCTAGGTACCTATAAAAGCGAGCAGTGGTGAAAACGACCCCACAGGTTACCACATTACAAGCAGCGCCCGAGTTCCACCGCGTCATCGAACTTTCCGAAATACGGCCGTATTGTGGGGTTTATCGCCCCAGGGCCGCCGTGACCTTTTGCAAGAATCATGGTGCTGAGGGGTCCGGGAATTTGCAATAGAATTCTGGACCAGCCCATACCTCGAAAGATTCCCCGGAACAAGTCTTTGGAGGGGACGATACCAACGTCGTCGTATCCGTCACCGGTGGGACCACACAGAGCGCCATCTTGTCAAACGCTTCGATGACCTCAACGTAACGTAGATTGGGCAACCTCGGAGAAGCAGCTACAAGGTTGGAGCCATTTACTCCCGTCCGCATCGAGAAGGGATCGATATCTCGTTTAATCACATCGAGACCGGCGATCCAGTTGGGGCACTGTCTCGACAGGGTACAGGTACCGGACGAGGTTCTGCTTCGACCTCTCAGAACATGCTCTTATAGCGGGCCGTGTAACTTCATAAGCGCAGAGCTCCGATATGGTGGCGCATTAATCGCGAGTCGTTGAAGAAATGAAGCAGTAGATCGCGAGTTATCGCCGGTGTTAGATTGAAACAACTAGGTACCCCTGAACATAAGGATGGGATGGACCACGAGTCGTTGAGGGGGTCGGTGCGTAGATGGCGAGATAGATCGCGGGGCATCGGCGTTGTTACACTGATGTAGTCCGTTCCGTGGAGACGGGATGTAGTCCGTTCAGTAGAGCTGGAGGTCGTGGTTAGTGCTCCGCTCTGATATAGGTCCTCCGTCATCAATGAACGGTACTCCTCTTTCACACATCACCGTCTTCAACAGCACATCCCATGGAAGTCCCCGCCCTAGTTTTCCCCCCTGACACGCGATACCCAACCTTTGGAAGCCATGATGCATAATCCAAAACACCCTTACATGTATGAGGATAGACAAAAGGAATGTATCAACGGTCTATCAACTACATATATAACCGCTGGCACGAAGTGTATAACAGCATCACCCTTCGTCCCCCCTTAGACATTTCACTGAATGAAAGAACCGCACATACATGTAGTCGATCCCGTTATGGTGTCACTTTTAACTCACATGTAGCTAGGTTTAGAATGGTTGGTACTATTCTCAGACGGGCGAGACAGGGGACAACCTTTTGCAGGCGGAGTCATTTCCCGTGGATGAAGGAATCGAGGCTGGTGTGTGGGCTTGCTTTGGCCTCCCCTTTCCCCTACAGTGCGACAGAATCCCTCTGGTCCAAGCAATTTTTAAGTCAAATACTGGTCCGTCAACGACTGCAACCAACCCAGCAACAGCCCAGCATATCTCAGCTCGCACAGAACCTGCACGCAGGGATAAATTGTGAGACGTCTCACTCGCTAGTCCGCGCCAACGAAGTACCCCGTGAGGATCACGTATATTTTAAGAAATAAGCCAAAGCTGAAGTCTGGTAGCGCTCAATACACCTCCTACATGTATTTATGTACGGAAGCGCCCGCAGATCTACGCCCGTAGCAATTGGTGAGCGGACCGCGGTTGGCGCTCGTCCGACGAAGCCACCACCTTCGGATCAGAATCTCATGGGCGGCTGAAGTGGTGCCTTAGTCAAAATCTGCAAGGACAGCCAGTCTACAAAGAAGAAGGCCCGGGCCGCGCTTCTCGTTGAGCCCTGGTATTAATGAGGTCAGTTGCAGTCGGCTTTATCATAAATCGGAAGCGGCGTCTCATTTATGAAACCAAATGGTAGCCACTCCCGACGCAGCAGATCCAACTGGCTCCATGCCCAGACAACAAGTTCCTCAATCCAGTTTCATTCTTCCGCCCATAGAATCGTCAATACCCCAACCTCTGCTTGATTCCGTTCGCAGCTTTCTCCCCAGCATCGCTTGAATCACCCTCTTTACATTGATATCAGGAGAATCTTGCTGTCTTACCTGTCCTCACCAAAGCTCGAAACGATCCGTTAACCTCGACGTCTCACCATCATTCTCATCTCGTTCAGAACTTACCAAATTCCCTCCCAAAACTCTAATATTTCCCTCCTCTCTCGTTGACAACCCCTCCCCCACAACCAGCCACGCACCACCCTCACCATGGACCACCCCAACTCCCACCTCATCGACCCCTCCACCTACGACACCAACCTCGACAACCTCGCCCCCAACCTCCCCCTCCGCCTAAGCCACAGCGCCGCCCTCATCGACCGCGGCGCCTTCCGCGCCCAAAAGGACTGGCAGCACGTCTTCGGCACCACCACCACCACCACCATACCCTCATCACCATCATCATCGCCGAGCTACGTCGGCACAGCAGGACCCGAGTACGGGTTCCTCTCGGTGTGCGTGCCCGACACGCTGCCCGACCGCGCCGAGCTGGTCGGCTACATCGTCGAGATGGTGTTCCTGCTCGACGACCTGGTCGAGGGCGCCGAGTCGCCTGCCGCGGCGGCTGCGCCGTACCTGGCTGATTTGCTGTACGCGCGCGACGCGGTTGAGAGGGGTGGTGATGTTGGCGTTGTTGGCGTGGGAGGTGCTTTGCCGGGCGGCGGGCGTGTCGCGCGCATGTTTGTGGGTGTTGGCAGGGCGATGCTTGCGATTGATCCTGGCTGCGCGAGGGATGCTTTTCGCTGGTTGGAGGTATCGGTGAAAGCTATGTTGGCCCGTTTTGGGGGGAGCAGGGAGCTTCGTGATTTGGAGGAGTACCTCGAATATCGGCGAGTAAATGTCGCTTCCCAGTAGGTTTCTCGTTCCCGACATGTGTCAGAGAAGAGCCAGGCCTAACGAGAGAATAACAACAGGTCCATGTTCGGGTTGGTGCTCTTCGCCATGGGCCTCGCAATCCCCGAAGACCAACAACAAACGTGCCTGGAGCTTTCCGAGGCGTTCTGGCTTCAGTTCGCGCTTACCAACGACTGCCACTCCTGGGAGCGCGAGCGGAAGGCGGCGAGCGACAGCGGCCAGCCGTCTGTGACGAACGCAGTTTGGGTCCTAATGAACAAACACGCGATGAGTTGCGAGGAGGCAAAACAGGCTTGCCGTGACAAGGCCAGTCAGTATGCTGCCGAGTACGTGCGTGTTGTGGAGGCAGCCAAGGCGAGGGATGATCTTTGTCGCGACGCCAAACGCCTGCTCGAGTGGTTTAGGAATGCCATCAGCGGGAATATCGTCTGGGGACTGCAGTGCCCCCGTTATAATGCCGACCGGACGTTGACGGCAGCACAGCTCGAGCTGGCAGACGCTATCCAAGCGGACGAGACCCTTGGTTGGATTTGGGGCCAGGAGAAGAAAGCCATGCGCGGCATTGCGGAGCATCCGAAGGCTGATACAAACCGGAATATTGCAAAGTGTACTGCCACCAACGGCGCTGTAACCACTGGTATCGTTATCAATGGTGACTCCCACCAGAAGATGGAGGTAGTCCAGGACTTCCCTAGCCTAGGCACGGATGTATGTAGCTGGGCTGCCGGAGTCAGAGACTCCGTCTGAACGTTGCTGGGGCTGACTGTGAACGTCTAGGTCCTTGAGGAACCATCACGCTATATCGACTCTTTGCCCGGGAAGGGCATCCGTCACAAAGCTATCCAAGCCCTCAATGTCTGGTACAGGGTGCCGCCCCAGCAGGCTGCCATCATTTCAAAGGCCGTCGATCTTCTTCACGGGGCATCCCTGATGCTGGATGACATTGAGGATTCCTCCTGCCTGCGTCGCGGCAAGCCAGCGGCACATTTAGTCTTTGGGACCATGCAGACAATTAACTCGGCCGGGTTTAGGTTTCTTAACGCCCTCGAGGAAGTGAGGAAGCTGGATAGCCAGCGCTGCATGGATGTTTTCTGCCGTGAGTACTAAGACTTTGGCCGATAGTGGTTTTGGTTGACTGACTTGAAACCAGAGGAGCTGCAGGATCTCTATGTCGGCCAGAGCCATGATTTGTCGTGGACGTGCACCTTGAGCTGTCCGACCGAGGAAGAGTATCTTGCCATGGTTGACGGCAGTGAGTCGAATGCCCTTGTTTGATGAGGTGCAGGGGTTGATAACTAACCTGAGTGGTAGAAACCGCGGGTCTCTTTCGGATGCTGGCAAGGATGCTCGATGCGCAGTCTTCCTCGCCCACCAAGCCGGATGTGGCCCTCATCACGCGGTTCATGACCCTGCTCGGCCGTTTCTTTCAGATCCGGGATGATTATATGAACCTGACGTCGGCAGATGTGAGTTTCTCTGTGGGCATCACAGATGGACACATGATTCGGTAGCTAACTTCTGATGATCAGTACACCAAGCAAAAAGGGTTTTGCGAGGACCTGGACGAAGGAAAATATTCTCTCCCCATTATCCACGCTCTAGGTCGCTCCGATGATTCCAGGCCCTCGAATCTCATGACGAAAGCCAACAGCCACGTAACTATCCTTCAGAACCTGCTCTCCCAGCGACATATTGCAGGGAAGATGACATTAGATCAGAAGCACTTGTTTCTTGAACACCTCAAACAGACAGGAAGTCTTGAATACACGAGGCAAGCTATGGGAACGTTGCAACTGGAGCTGAAGAGCTTGGCAAGGGAGATGGGTATGCATAGCAACGAGAAGCTGGCAGGTTTGCTGGAGACACTGAAGGTTTGAGAGCACAGTACCTACAGACTAGCATAAACATTAGCACAGTATTGCAATAAATAATGCATTGAAACACGCAACAACAGTATCCATGTTCCACGGTTACTGCAATGTTGTTTCAGGGTAGATGCCCTGGTTCCCCCACTCATCAAGTGCAAGATGGGACTTGTTCTCTGTTCTGGGACTCATCACAACCACCAATACAAGTTCACGGGACCGTCCGAGTTTGGCAATGCAACCCACGTTATTTCTACCTGGTAATGACTGACAGTATCCTGAACCGACGCTAGACTAGTCCATCCAGGTCCCCAGAATATCTTCCCTTAGCAGAATACAACCCGAATTCATGCTCTTGCTTCATGTTAACTCCACCGCCACCACCCACCCCCTTGCCCCTGATCAACCCCCTAGTACATTTAGCTGAACTCCCCTTCCATTTACTCAGCATCCTGCTCCGCCGCCGCAGCAGCAGCAGCCGCAGCCGCCGCCTTCGCCGCGCGCCTCTTCTTTCCACCCGGCCAGCCAGGCCATCCGCCACCAGGGAACCCACCACCAGGCAACTGCGAGATGGGACCAGTCGGGTTCATAACACCACCCTTCTCGGTCCAGAACGCCGCGGGGTTGACGGGCTTGTTCGCATTCTGATCAATGCCGAAGCGGATCCACGCAAACAGACCCTCCGAGATGTCCTTGCCGACCAGCGAGTAGCGCACGATCGGGTCGTCGCCGTTAGCGCCCTGCCGGAACAGGAAGTCGTTCACGTTGGGCACCACCCGCATCTTGTTGGTGTTGTAGGGCGCCGCCTTGTCCACGGCGGTGATCAGGCCCTGGTCGAAGTAGATCTGTCCGACGTGGGCTGCGCGACCGCCCGTGATGGTGTTGTTGGGTTGCTTGGTCGCGCCGAGGTAGACGATGGCTGGTAGGGGGGTTAGTGGTGTGTTGTTTGGGGGTGGTTTTGGGGGGGAAAGGGTGAAGTTGGGAAGGAGAGGAGTGGGAGGATAACTCACCGTGGATGTGGGTGGCGCGCCCGTCGTAGTGGCCGGGGAAGAGCGAGTCGAACGAGGCGACGCCGTGGTCGTCGGTCGGCTGCACGCCGCGGAGAGTGGTGCCCTTGAGGATCGAGGCGTCGTTGGGGTCACCCATGCCGGGGTAGCCCTGCACACCGACGTAGATGCCCTGCGCTTGTTAGTCTCTGGCAAACAGCAAACACCCGAAAAGGGTCGGGGGATTCTCACGGTGGAGTTGGAGCTCCAGATGTCGACGTGGGCCTGAGGGACCGTCTTGCACGTCTTGTAGTCGACGACTTGGATGGCCAGGGTCAAGGGGATACCCTTCTCGCCACCAGTAATGTCTTTGCGGACCTCCTCTCCCTTGACGTCTAAGCATGTCGTTAGTGACCTGTGGATACACCACCTGCACCTCGGGTATCAACTCACACAGCGGGCCCTGGTCGACGGCGGGCATCAGCATGCAAGCGCCGGCGTCCGAGAATAGCGTGCTAAGATCCATCCCGGTGGTAACCGTCTTGTTGCTCTTATGGTCAATCCGGCTAACCGATTCGTAGTCACGTGGGCTGTGCACTGTCCTGTAGAGGGGTTGAATGTTAGCACCACGGTATCCCTCCCCCCAATCCTGTCCCCCCCAACCACTCCCCAGCCAAGAAATTCTCACCTCTTCGTGTGGATGCCCAGCGAGCGCTTCAACCGCGCCAGCTCCTGTCCATGGATCTGCACCGTCCGCTTGACAAACTCGGGCTCGCTGAACTCAGCCGAGCAGTGGTCGAGAGACTTGCGCTCGAGCGGGAGGGCCGAGTGCGCGTACACCTTCTCGTGGTGGCCCGGGTGGGCGATGGCGGGTGCTGCGAGCAGCAAGCCCGCGAGGAAGGTCTTGAGCGTCATGGCGTTTGGCGGTGATCTGAAACTCGCACGTCTGCAGATCGAAGAAAGGATGCGCGTTGGGGGGAACGGGAGCGAGTGTCAAGATCCAGAAGGCGGTTCCCGCCCGGGTTATTTAGGTTTGTTGATCCTCTGTCTGTTTCCCCCCTTGCCCCCCCCCTTCCCGCCTCCCGTTTCTCTCTCGCCCCTGCCCTTTCCAACCCAGCAAGGTATGCAGATCATGCTATGAATAATGAACCCACCCCATGGCCCGGCTCTGGGCTCGGAGGCTACATTGCACGACATGCGACGCAGAGAAGGCACCATCAATATCCGGGTCGCATCATCGGTATTCACCCGTTGGTGGTCGCTGGTAGGTTGCTTCCTCGCTAAGTCATGGGGGAAGGAGGTATGGCCAACGGTCGATCCCCCGTCCCATATCGCCCATACCACGTCCTGACATTCACGCCGGGCCTGATTGGTTTCCCCCCCAGCGCGTGCTGCCATCACAACCCACCGCCAAGACTGCTCCCCGGATTTTAATCTCCGTTTGTAAGAGAATGAGGGTGAGGCAGACGAATCGGGTCGTCCGGCGAGAATGGCGGTTTAAGACGCCGGTTAAAAACGAACCAGATCCGAACGAAACCCTATCCCCGTTGGCTGCGTTGGCTGAGCCTGGCTTGCCTGGGCATGACGAGTCCCTCCACCCCTGCTTTATCCATGTTGGCGGTGGGCTGTCGTTGTATAAATTAAGAAGGCTCTTGGCTCGGCAGTTGGGGTTTGTTCTCGAAGTATATTCCCGCATTCCACGCCCAATATTCACCTGCCGCCCGATATTGCTGCGTCTGCAGCCAGCCTCCGGTTGGGTGTGTCTGCTTGGCCCGTGTGAGGTTGCCGGCCGCCTGCGGAGGATGGGTGTGACTACATATTACCCCCGGATTATCTATTTCTGTGGTGCAGTCAGCATCGCGACATGGCGGGTAAAGAGTGTAATAAAAGACTGGTCTCGGTCGTCCCGTGCTCTGTCTGGCTACCCGTTCGTTTGGGTCAGACGGCATTGGTTTATAGTTATTTCTGCTGACGACTGCTTCATTAGAAGCCACTTGATTTGCGGAGGTTGCCGAATACTCGCATTTTGAACCGCCCTCGCTCTCCTTGTTCGGTTGTGTTTCGGACTTGATCCTTTTTGGTTTGGCCCTCCACATCCCTAGGGACCCGCTGTATATACCTTGTTTGTCGTTGCTTTCTTCGGCTGAGCATCTCCACATTCCTGACCTTCTGTTGCCAAGGGAAAAGGTTGTCCCAGATGTCACAGTTGAAGTAGCACATAAGATAATTTTGCAACACCCACAACGGGGACTGAATGAACGCAATTTCAATAATTTAACGAGCTGCCCTTTTGCACCCTAACGCCAAACAGCTCTGCCAACTGCCTTGGCCTGGTGCCGTGAGTGCTATCAGTCTCAAACACCACTGGTTTACTCATACCACATGAGGAGGAATCCTAGCATCCACCCTCAGCCTTTCCTAACTCTCCCATGCCGCACTCACAGTGACTTTCTCCCTCAGAGGCCCTTAGACTCTCTGCCCCGAGATGTGGCTACCCACGATGGAGGGAGTTGGGGTGCACTGTCTGAGAATGCACCGCGCCGTGCCGCTGGGCGTGTCTGTGTGTTGGCAAATAACTAGGTTAGCCTGGCTCTAGGAGTGGGAGACGTATGTGGACACGGGAGTTGCGTCGGGCGATGGGATTGGTAGGGCGGTTGGAATCTTACAATCAGATTCGAGGAAGTTGATGCTGTTGCATCCCTGGGCTTGGTTGTCGCTACAGGTCTGGAGGCAGTCGTCAAGCGTCCTCTGCTGGCCCTGGGCCGCCCCGAAGGAGATGTTCTCGTCACAATGCGTGGCCGCTCCGCACGTCATGCGGTAGTTCACGCCATTGACGGTCTTGATCTGGCCGTGGAGTCCAGGGCACACCGGGTCGGACGACGAGGGGTTGGCGAGCGGGCCGTCCTGTGGGAAAGGGCTGTCGTCGTGAGGAGGAGCAGAGGGGTCGGGGTCCTAGTTATTTTCGCGTCAGCAACGGGCGCCGAGGGATGAGGG
This sequence comes from Chaetomium tenue, assembly GCF_020726465.1. Classification (NCBI taxonomy): domain Eukaryota; kingdom Fungi; phylum Ascomycota; class Sordariomycetes; order Sordariales; family Chaetomiaceae; genus Chaetomium; species Chaetomium tenue. Next base: position 5,033,884 of record NW_027117330.1, on the reverse strand, counting down.
GGTTAGATAGGGATAACAGATGTTGGAAGACTCACGCTCGGGCAACGGCCGCCGCTGCATGCAGCGCATGCTCCCGAGCAGCCCATGGAGTGGGCGCTGGCAAACCCGGGAGCGTCAATGGTCGGCTCGCCTTGGTGCTTTCCGTAGTAGCAGATCTGACGGTGAGCATCGTAGTCGACGCTGTGGCAGGCCAGAAGTCTCCCGCAAGCCTCGATGCACGACTTGAACGACGCCTGACGATCACGATAGATGACCTGGGTGCCGTGGCGCTTGCCGCAATCCATATGGAAGGACTCGGCCACCGACGAGACATAGAGTTGGCCGTCGGCAAAAGGGCACTCGGTCGAGCAGAGAACACCCGCCGAGTCTGGGGACTCGATGGCCGGCGGGTCGATAACAAAGGCGTAGCTGTGAACGTCTCCTCCACACGCAGCCGACGAGTATCCTCCATCTCGGCTCAAGATGCATGTATGCAGCGGCTCCGCCCACGACTCATCGTGGGCCAGGAACTTGACACTGCTGCACTCGTCCGTCCTGCTGCACTCGTCCATGCACTCGCCAAAGTCCACCGTCACGAGCGTCTTGATTGTGTTACCGCCGCCGTGGGTGCAGCACTGGATGAAGAAGGTTGCACCATCAGGGCTTTGATACAACTGGCCGTCACCTGTTGGCCCGAAAGGGTGTCATTAGCAAGTGTCCAGTACTCACTGGGAAGGAGGGTAAGGGGTGTAGGAAACTTACCTGTGTGGCAGATGGGTGAGCTGGCGTATGTCAACGCCTGGCCGGTTGGTGCCACAGCTCGCGTCGCGGGGCATCCCCGTTCATCAAGGCGCGGGCCGGTGGGAGTTGTATCGGGGCACTGGCAGACTCCCGGGGGGGTTGTCGTACCTCCGCCGCTACCAGACCCAGAGCCGCCGCCTCCGAATGGGTTCTGGCTGCCAGTACCAGTGCCAGTACCGGTGCCAGTGCCAGTGCCGCCACCGCCACCGCCACCACCGAACGGGTTTTGACTACCAGTACCAGTACCAGTGCCGGTTCCAGTGCCAGTGCCAGTGCCAGTACCAGTCCCGCCACCGCCGAACGGGTTCTGGCTACCAGTACCAGTACCAGTACCAGTTCCAGTGCCGCCGCCGCTGAACGGGTTCTGGCTGCCAGTTGAGTCTGCGGTAGCTCCACCACCGCCGAATGGGTTCTGGCTGCCAGTTGATCCCGCGCCGTTGAGAGCGTCGTTATTTGCTGCACCAAATGGGTTTTGCGTACCCTGAGCCCCGACTTGGAGCGCGAGCCCCAGGACGCTCGAGACTACCAAGCCCAAGTTGGACTTCATGTTGTTGTGGGGGGGTATGTGAAAGGAGGTGGAAGTGGTTGTCGGTGGGCAGAGCGACAGTGGTATCCCGGAGAGTCCGCTCAGCTTTCTTTATACACTTCGTGACTGTGTTCCTCACTTCCCCAGCCTCCGCGTCTGAACGCATTCTCTCCAGGGAGCGACACTACAGCCCCGGTATTTTGGCCGGTGACCGGTGTTGAACCGCAACCGCAGCCGATCATGATGCAGGGCGTCCCGTCGACTACCTCGTCACAGCGGAGACTGCATTGTCACGGCGCAGTAGAGGTATTCAGTGTGGACCCAAATGTGAGACCTACAAGCCTTGTTCGTTGCTTGAGCAGGGGTATTCAGCTGCCGTCCGGGGTGCCGATCTAACCCCGGATTCCAATCCAAGCTTCACCGGGTATCGACCCGGATCTGATCCGCGGGACGGAACGAGCTGATGAGAAATCTCCGAGTTAAGCAAGGGCTAAAGAAGCCATACGCACTGACCGTCCGATAGATTTCGGCCACCCTAGATATTCTGTTAAGGGCCTTCGTTGGTTTGGAGTCTCTGGACGCAGTGCTGGTCCCGCCTAGCTCCAAACCCAAGACAACGAGAGACACGGCTTAGTTACGGGTTATGTTGACCCATGATTGGTCGTTTGTTTGAAACCATATGTTGCCACCTTGCTTCTCGAGACTCAGCTGATAGGCAGATCGATAGACACAGGCAGACTGTCACATCATTTGGGGAAACTCATGCCCCAAAGAAGGTATGGATAACAATATTGCGCACGCCGCATTCCGGGCCGCATGAAAAACAAGGGGACAACACACAAGGTAGAAGGACCGATGAGAAGCGGCAAGATGCGTGATACGCGTCCCCGGAATCGGATGTCGGTTCACCAGGGAGACTGGTCAGGAGGGGCACTCACCGCTAGCTTTCAGCTTCCTACTTCCGTGATGTGACAACAACAGGCTCTAAGTGAGGAGAAAGGACCAAAGCTTTCCCTTGCGCTAGGCCCTTTGGCACAAGAGCCCCTTATGTTCGTATAAAAGAGGTGTGACTCCCCCTTCACTCCACTCTCCCCGCTCCGTCGGCCGCATCGATAACATAACAGACCTTCCCTCATTCTTGCTTCCGGCCCCGACCTTCCCCTTACCTCGGATCCAATACCAGCATCATGAAAGCCCAAAACTTGGTTCTCGCAGCCGTAGCCAGCTACGCCGGAGTAGGCGAGGCTGCAATCTGCTGGACCAACGGCTTGAACTTGCTCATGGGGGGCAAGCCTTGGGGCGCCGGGTGCAATACCCCTCCAGTAAACCCACCGCCGCCGCCGCCGCCGGGTAAGTTCTACGATGGAAACTGGCAACACAGTGCACAAACAAGCGCAACCGATTGCTAATTTCTCATGTGTTAAACCAGCCTGCGTGCCCACCACAGTCACCTCCACAGTCACCAGCACGAGCACCGTCTACAGCATCAACCCAGCCACCGCCGCCGCCGCTACCGGGGTCTGCATGGGGCTCAACCCCCCGAGGCCCACGCCCCTTTTTGATTCCAGTGGCAACCCGGCCTGCTGTGTCCCCATCTACGCCGGGGGTCAACAAGTATGCTAGAGGACGGTATGGTACAACAGGGTGGTTAGGAGGCGATGGTTTAAGTGTTAGTTCCATTGTGGGCATTTAAAGAGGGAGTGTTGAGGTGGCAGTGCGGGTGGGAAAGTGAAAGAAAGAAGTTAACAAATCTTCCGGGGCTGTGTGGGTGTTGAACACGATTAGGTACTGCATAGTGGCACAGGGCCTGGCATATACAAATGAAAAAGCAAACCAAGTTACCAACAAGTCATGAAAGGGGACCCCTCAGTTTTCGTTTAGTCTCTGGCATAGTTTACATAAATGAGGATATAACAGGATTCTTAGTCGCTATAGTTCAGTGATCAGGGTGGTATATTTAATTGCTCTCCCAGTATCAACACCCCGTCGCTTAATCACGATGTCCCCTTGCCCGACTATCTCGAGTCCTCAAGATTCATTCAGCCTTGGGTTCTTCACTTCGTCATTCGGTCGCTTTCAGAAATGGACCAATCAAATGTGAGGAGTGACATACAACTTAGCCCCTCTAGGTCTCTTCCCCAACGACATTCAAGCTCATCAACTCCCCGCTCGCAACGACAGCTCAATCTCCTATGAGAACATCAATCCCTCCCTTACTTCCAACACCCGCAGCACCCGTCGAAATGGCAACCACCGGCACAACCACCGACGCAACCGCTGCTCCGGCACCATGGTATGCAGCCTACCCCGCCCCCAAATCCGAGGTGGTGACCATCTCGCGCGAGGAAGTGCTCGAGCTGCTCAAGGCAACTCCGCTCGAGAAACGGGACTTTGTGCTGGTTGATCTGCGGCGGAACGATTTCGAGGTATGTGACTATGCCGATCCCCGAGAGAGGGAGAGAGAGAGAGAACGTCTGAAACATGTTACACGGCATGCCCGGGGTAATTCTGAACCACGGGGCCAGCCACCAACCACCGCCCGCCATGCACACAACAAGATAGACGGCGCCCGATCATCACTCCCATTCAAGTAAAACCAACCCCCAACTAACACCTCACCGCACCTCACAGGGCGGCACCATCCGCAGCTCCCTCAACATCCCCGCACAGAGCCTCCCCCTAACCCTCTCCGCCGTCTACACCACCTTCAAGGCCGCCGGCCTGCGCAAAGTCATCTTCTACTGCGGTATGTCGCCCCCCTTCCCCACCCCCTTCGCCGCCTTCCCCAACCTGCCCTCCCTCTCCCCATCCCCTTCCAGCCTCCGCTATCCACCCCCCATCCCCCACACACCCCACACACCACCCCCACATCACACCCTCTAACCAAAAGAAAAGGCTCCTCCAAAGGCCGCGGCAGCCGCGCAGCAGGCTGGCTAGCCGACCATATTGCTGAGGCGGGCGACAACGAGACACAGAGTCTGGCGCTGGCGGGCGGGATCAAGGGGTGGGTGGCTGCTGGCGGGGAGTATGTGGGGTGGATGGAGGGGTATGAGGAGGCGGTTTGGAGGGGGGTTGGTGAGGGCTGTTGATTAAGGACTAAGGTGGGTTCAATGGTTGGGTTAGGGAGGTAGTTTGGTTGGGGGTTGCGGTGTTGAGCTGTGGTTGGGTAGGTACCTAGGCACCTAGTTAGTTGGAAGTGAGTTGGTTATACGCTCATGACTCGTTCGGTGTTCGCTGGTGTGAGGAGGGGTTTGTTGCTGGTGATGCTGCGGAGGGGGTTGTCTGTGTCTTCCCGTTCACCACCTTTGAGTCGGTTCCACGTCGAGGCGGCAAACTCGCGGGTCTCGAGGTACAGCATCCTAGCGGCGTCCCATTTGTCCGCTAACCAGAGAAGGAGGAAGGCGAGCACGTAGGTGATGACGCAGACAATGATGGTCGATGTCTTGAAACGCTGTACCGTCTCGGCCTGCTCTTCCGCCTCGAATAGCGGCGTGCCGAAGATTGACTGCATGGGGTTAGTTACCTATTAGGACTCAAAAATGGGGAATGGTGTGAATACCGATGTCAGGCTGGGGGGGAGATAAAGCACGGTCACGACCGTAAAGACGATGACATAGCGATTCATGGTTGTCGACCTGGCTGCCTCGCGTAGCGAAGTCGCGTTGAAAAGCTGACAGGTTAGTTTTTGGTTCCATGATACCCGGAGCATGCCAGGCCCATCACTTACGCCGTCCCTCAAGCTTTTGATCTCCTCCGTCTTCTCATTGATTCGCCGTATCAACCGTTCCTCTGCCCCCTTTTGGAACTCGGATAGGATCCGCCAGTTTTTCCATAGCGCCTTGTCTGTGGCTGGGTCTTCTCTGAGGAAATACCTAACGTCCCAACCAGCGCGCAGAAAGCTGCCCTGGAGAAGGCGTTCAGGGTCCATCTCTTGCAGGTCTCGGCCAGTTTCTCGTATGATGTCACCAAAAATACGGAGCATCTCCAGGGTCTTGAAGTAGACGCGGGACCGGGCGTATGAAGTGTCGAACATGAGGCGGTTGCTGGTTTCATCGCTAAGGATATCGTTAAGCTATTAAAGAGTGAGCAAAAAGCACATAATAATCGTGTAAATAAGATGGGAACCGCTCACGTTGATATTAACGGTATCCCCCAACGTATCCAAGCACTGAGACCACTCTTTTTCCCAAGATATCAACATGCGGTGCACGGCAGACTGCAGCATATGGTAGCCGGCATTTTTGCCTTTCACGGTAAAGTGGCGGTCCTTCCAGTCGGTAAACGAATCATTGGACGCCTGAGATTCCTGCTTCAATGATTGGAAGTCCCCGAGGAGTACAATAGTGAAGGAGAGCTCGCCACTCAGCTCAGACCAGCGGCACAGTACAGACATGCGGCGCTCGGTAAACGACGGGTTTGGCGCTCCCGGGAGGGCCGGGAACTGACCAGACTCGCGATAGCAACGGACGTAGGGCGCGAAGTCGATTTGGTCGGCAACAGCGACGTTGGAGAAGCAGCGGATGGTGTGCTGGTATGATATTTCGTTGCTGCCAGTCCAGCCGCCGAAGCTAAAACCTCTCCCCCGCAAACGTAGAGGTTTCCAAGGAGCGCAAAATTCGTGCAAGAAGTCGTGCACCGTCTCAAATTCCTCTTCCGGGTTCACTAGGCAAACGGCAGCAATGAGCGCGAGGCGACTGAGGGGAAGGACTCCGTTGGCCCAAATGGGGGTGGTAAAGTGCCTAATGCTAGTAAGTACGGGGCAAGATGGGGAGCACAGCTCGGATAGTTCTTGGTTACCACAGTGCGCCAGGGCTGACGAGGTCGGGATATGTCATCTTGCTAACGAGAGCTTTGGCCCTGTGGCACTCATCGAGAATCGAGTTTGCCGGTGCAAGTACATCGCCGGGGCCATAAACAAGGGGACATGCACAGAGCATGCCATTACGGCGGGGTTCTTTGCCTAGGATCCATCCAGAGTGCCTCGAAACGCGCTCAGTGGATCGGTCGAGATCGAACTGGACCACCCACTGGGCACGGAGGTTTTCGAGTTCCCCGTCCGTCAAGGCCAGTCTCTGAACCCTCGAGCTGACCCTCCAGTCCCATTGTAGTTCCAACGGTTGATCACTAGGTTTTGCTTTACGACCGGGAAAGTCCGGCAAGCCCACGAACACTCGGACCTGGTGCTGCGGCTGGATAGCATTGCCCGAGCCACGCTGTAATTCTCTGGCTTTTGAAACCCGCGATAGGGTTAGGTCGCGGAACCAGTCCAGATGCTCCTGGTAGCCCGAATCGAATACCCTGTGGGCGAGGTCGTCGACGAGCTGTATCGCTTTTGCGCTCACGACAGAGGGCTCTAGCGGTGAACAATGAAGTGACCCTTTATCATTTAGGCTTGGTGATAATGATGTATCGGTGCTCGGGTGAGTCGGGTCCTGATCGTCCGCCCTTTGCGATGCTATCTCTCTCAACAACCGATTCGTTTCTTGCAGCTCGCGGAAGAGGTCGGCGATGTCGAGGGCAGGTTTTATCGCGGAGTCACTCTCTTGCTCCGATTCCAGCAGAGTTGAGGACATGTTGCTGGGGTTTCGTTCAAATTTCAAATCTTGGCCTCTTGGGTCAAAAAGAAAAAGGTAAACTTTTATTTCTTAGATTTCTTAACTCAATATGTTGATGCCTGAGCTGCATCCCCTGACTAATGCCACACAGGGCATGGATCCTTGAAACGGCATTTCGGCGGTGATACGGCGCAGCAGGTTGTCCAGCAGGGGAAGAACATGGGGGGTTGGACGGCTCCAGGCCACGGCGAACATGGGTTGGGTGATGGTTACGGGCGCTAGTGAGGTGCGGCCCGTGCAGCGCGGCAGGGAATCATTCCCCACACAGATCCCCCACTCCGCCTTTGTCTCGGCAGCTTCAAGCATCGGATGCATCCGACGCGACGCGACATCGCAGACGACATCACACAATCACCAACTACCAAAACGAGCGCCTTGACGAGTCGAAACCCCCGATCCAAAATTTACCCACAACCCAACACCCGAATTAATTTTCAGAATTATCACCGCCAAAATGTCGTCACGCAGACCGCCAAGGGGAGAATACATCGAGACGGACACCGGCAACAAAGTAGCTCGCAAGGCGACCCTCGTGGGAACCCAAAACATTATGCTCGGCGGCAAGACCGTCATTCAACCCGAGGCCATGATCCGGGGCGACCTGATTCGGACAATTCAAGCGCAACCACAGTCGGCGAGTGGTGCCGCTCCTAACAACACGGCCGTGTCGATTGGGCGCTACTGCTTCCTAAGCCGGGGCTGCTGTCTGCGTCCACCAGGGCGTCTGTACAAGGGGTAGGTTTCCTCTCTCGTTGTCTGACACCACGACTACTCGCGATAGCAAAGATGTTGACCATGCGTTACCACAGCGCATTCACCTTCATGCCTCTCCGCATGGGCGACCACGTCTTCGTCGGCGCCGGCTCCGTCGTGCAGGCCGCCTCGGTCGGCAGTCACGTCCACATCGGCGCCAGGGTCTCTATCGGCGAGTTCGCCATCATCAAGGAATACGTGCGCATCCTCGACGGCACTGTCGTTCCCCCTAACATGGTCATCCCGAGCTTCAGCATCGTCGCGGGGCAGCCAGCCCGCCTAATCGGAGAAGTGCCCGAGGGTGGCCACGAGGCGTTCGAGCTCCGCGATCTCTACAAGACGGTCGGCAACAACCCCCAGCCTATGCCGATTTGAGAGGGCATAGGGGACAAATATTTGTGAGAGGACTGTTCTGGCCGAGTACGCATCGGATCGTACCCGCGCTAGGCGCCACGAAACGGTCGAATCAGTGATACCCAACACCTGCGCAACAATAACAGGGCGCTGCCTAAAAAGCGCAATGTTGTTGTTTTTTTTGCTATTTCTTCCCCTAAAAATACAAGACAAACAAAGAACCGACATAGGTAGGAAACTGCCAAAGTTATGACACCCTCATTCGCCAATCCGTGCATACCTCTGGTCCGTCACCCCGGCCGACTTCAGCTTCAGCCAGCTTTCGGCATTCTCCTTCACGCTCTCTTCCAGAGACCGCCAGCCGTCCTCCTGACCCAGCCTCGCCAACAACTCAGCCCCTCGCTCGTTCGGCACCTCGGTCTGGTCCCACCCCAGGTCCTTGACCTTGGCCATCCTGTCGGCGTGCTCCGGGTACAACTCCTTCAAGATCTCAGCCACCCGGAAGAAACTGTACCGCGCGCCAAACGCAAACACGCGCTCCCTGTCCACCACGGGTGCCGTCGCCAACAATGCGACATACAACCGGCCCGCATCCCGGCAGTCCACGAACCACTGCGGTTGCATCATGTTGAGCGTGTCCACGTGGATATTCTCCCACACCCAATGCGCCATCCCCGCCGTGCTCGGGATCCCCTGGTTCTCCGGGTCCAGACACTCCCCCAGCACCGTATCCAACAACACAGTGTTAAACGCATACCGCGGCTGCTCCCTCCGCACCCACTCCCACACGCCCTGCTCAACCAACGTCTTAAACGCCATAAACCCCGCAAACCCCTTCCCCCCCTCCCTCACCCCGCCATCCCTCACCAACGCCACCGCCTCCTCATTCCAACTCTCCCCCGTCAACCGCACCCTCCTCCCCGCATCCGGCGTCCACGCCGCCCACGCCGACGACGTAAGCACCACGCTTTTCACCCCCTCCTCCCGCCTCGCCGCCTCCAGCATCCCCACCTGCCACTTCAACTCCGCCTCCGCCGCCCCATCCGCATCCTGCACACTCAAATCCACCGCCCCCAAAACATGCGCAATCCCCCCCACCCCCGCCACCGCCGCCTCCCACGCGCCCGGGGCGGACACGTCGGGGATCTCGTGCAGCGTGAAGCGGTCCGCGCCGTTGTTGTTGTTGTTGTGGTGGTGGTAGCGAGTGTTGAAGAGGGGGAGGAGGTAGGCGCAGCGGGCGAGGGAACGCACCGTGCCGCGGACGCGAAAGCCCGCGGCGAGGAGTTGGTCGGTGATGTGTGAGGCGATGAGGCCGTTGGCGCCGGTGACGAGGATGAGGGTGTTGGGGGGGAAGAGGGGGGAGTGGTGGGTGGGGGGGATGTGCAGGGGGGGTGGGGTGGGCATGGTCGTGGGTTTATGGGTGGTGGAGTTTTGTCGGTGGCCTGGTTGTTGGTTGTGGGATTGGCGATGGTTATGAAGGTACAGACGATGAGTGGGATAGTTAGTGGTTGATGGAGGGAGGAAAAGGGAAAGGCGGGGGTTCAGGATTTACATTGTTTACACAATACGTGGGTGTGTAGCACCTGCGTTTCTGTGCGACCGCAGGCAGTGACGTTGCTCGGAGTTCAACTGGGGTAACCCGGTTTACATGTCAGTAGCGTATTGCCCCTAGCCTTCGCACTGGGCAGCTACCACCTCTGTCTTGCAGCCACTCGCGGTTTGTATGGCAATTGAGGGTTGGTTGATTCTCCTGGATGTACTGCGTCGTTGGCCAGTCGCCAGACCGTGATCCCTACCTCCTGACTGGCATAGCACCAAGCAAGCCGTGTTCAAGCGGTGGAGATACATATCCCTTTCTTATTTCCATATAACTAGGTACTAGGATCCAAATGTACTGTAGGGTGTTGCTATGATGTCTAGAATTGTGAGGGCAGCACATGTGATCACTGGCGTGACATTTTTGGTATAATATTATCAGAGAATCTACCCCTTTTTAACTCCGGGTTACTACGAATAGCTGTCACCCTCGATACCAACTCCATATGACCGGCGACCTTGACATACATATTTCAAGGGACCCTTACTCAGCGGCATTGCCGTTGTTAACCTCTCCAAGATGGCTGTATGCGATATTCGGCGCTTCCCAAAGCTTCTTCGCCCTAGGCCAAACAACCCTATTATTTTTCGGTGTCCCATCGGGCTTTTCACAAGCATGTGCATTGACGAATATTAGGCTCTCTTTGTCTGCAACGTAACCGTGTGAGGCGATATGTGTGCCTTTTTTTAGTTGTTCCTGATCTTTGTAGCAAAAAGTCAAGTGATCTCCGAACGGGTAACGTAACCCTCCTCCCCCGCCGCGCCCCCTTCTCCCCCGTTGAAGTAGTCATCCTCGGCCGAGACCCCTACCACGACCACATCAGGATTCAATTGTCAGAGGTGAAAGTCTTGGGTTTATTGAAGACTAACTACTGAGAAAGCATTTGCCAAAGACCCTCGGTCAAAATCGCCGTTGAAGCTCAGAAGCACCCTACAAGCTCACAAAAAGCGCCTTTCTTCGGCCTCAAGTCTTGCCGAGTATTCTGCAATCTGCTATACCGTCTACTCTAGGCCGTAATTGACGGCTATCGACGGTGTTTAGTCAGTGAGACAGACGCACACAGACAGTACGCGGTAGATGAATGAATTCCCCAGTCTTGAGATTCTTCGGCGTTGCGGTGATCGGATGGGAAAGATCCCCATCTTCCTTCACTTGGATGGATGCAGATTTCCTGGGTAACAAAGGTCCTCATCTTGCTCTATCAGCTGCCCGACCGTTCCCTCAAGTCGCATCTATACGTTTCTGCTCAACCTTTTTCTTGTCGTCTCGGTCCATCCATGTCTCTGTCCTGTCTCGGTCTCTCCTCTTCGGGTCGTTAGTGGAGGGACAAATCAAGTCAGCGATGGAACCATGCACAACGAGGCCCGAGTCTACTAGCACCTTTCACCAGTGTTTGCCGTCGTGACTTCAGCTTGGCTCTCCGTGGGTAAGTTGCACCGCGACAGCATCAAGGCCCATCAACCACCGCAGCCTTTGGGACGCTCCTGTGCAACGGCGCGCATGCGGGTTTTACACCCAAACACTCGCGCAAAACCTTGACTCCTTGGTCCGTGTTCCAAGGTGGATTCTTTCTCCCCCTGCGGGTCTTGAGTTGGTGACATTGACTCTGGGTTTAGAGGTGCTCCCTTATGAGACTTGTTCGGCGTAACCCTAACCCGCTCGTCCCCTTGCAGGTTACCCCTGAACACAACAGCAAACTCCTTTATTCCATCCACAATGCATTGATACGTGTTGAATGCTTTGATTGACGTGGAGTGAGGAACAATAGAGATGAACCATATCTAGACCTTAATAAACACTGCCCACTCCCAACCTGGGACCTGGGACCCAACGGCACCTACACCGACACGAGTCCACCTCAATAGGTACAAACCCGAAGCACACACCAACCGCCCCTGACAAGCCACTAACATGTGTCTCCTCTACATCCCCCAACACCCCTGGTGCCACTGCCCAGACCCAACTGCCGTCGACGCCCTCGGCCACCCCCTCTGCAACCACCACGTCTGGATCGACTCGACCAGCGTCGCCCATCTCAAGCCCCTCCCCCCCATCCCCTCCTCGTCCTCCCCCTCCCCCGCAAACCCCACCAACCAAACCCACGTCGGCGCCCTCCTCGCCCGCATCCCCCGCCCCGGACCACACTGGCAACACTGCTCCCTCTACCGCGCAACCCACCCAACGCCAACCACAACCAGTGCAACCACCATCACCATCACCACCACCACCACCACCACCACCAATAACCCCCAACCCCACCAACCCCAGAACAACCTCGAGATTAGCGACGACCCCGCCGCCCTCGCCTGCCCCGCCACGCAACTCCACCTCTCCCGCCGCCGCGGCTCTCCCCGCGGCTACAAGCGCTTCTACCACTGGGACGGCCTGTGCGCGGCATGTGATTTGCCGGCGGGAGGCCGTCGCGCTGCTGCTGCTGCTGCTCTGGATGGTGGCGGGCGGAGGAGGAATGGCGGTGGGATTGGGTTGGGGTTGGTGCCGTTGCGGGTGAGGTGGGTTGAGGGTGAGGTTGGTCAAAGATTGAAGGGGGGTGGGGGGGTGGGGTTGGCGTCGTCGTTGTGTTGTTTGGGTTCGGCGGCGGCGGGGGAGGGGGCGGGTTCTGGTTTGGAGGGGGGTTGTGGTGTGGGGTCGGGGGCTGGTGCCGGTTCTAGTGGCCGTCCCCGTCCCCGTGGCAAGCGCGCGGCTGCGGCTGCGGCTGCGGCCAAGGAGGGGAAAGATGTGGAGGATGACTGGCAGGGGCTGGTGGCGGATAGGTATGAGACGGTAGAGGGCGAGGCGCTGGATCCCTGGCTGTTGAGGACCATGGCCGATAGGAAGAAACGGTCCCAGGGGGCGTTTGTGCACATGGTGGAGGAGAAAACGGGTCGTGGGGAATGGGCCACCTATGAGGGCCGGTCTGCCGTGTTTCTGATGCCGGGCTCCTATGATCCCACGCTGGTGGGCGAGGACAGCAGGAAGAACGCGCCTGGGGCCTTGACGGCGGCGGCTATGGCCGGTGTGGAAACCGTTGGCCATGCAGCGAAGCGCTGGGCGAAGTGTAGCCGGTAGGCGGCGGAGGAATGCTTGCCACCAGACCGCTACGGGCAGATATCAAACGCCCCATCATCGGCCGATTCTCTTACTCCCCGGCCGCCGTGTTCACTGCTATTCGACTTGACACCAATCCGCCTTCCGTTGGCTAATTTCCATATTTTTACAATTTAGTTTGCATCACAAGAAGCTGTCCGTCCATCTTCATGCCTCGCTATCTCGGACCGTTCCAGAAGTGTTAATGCTCCCTAGGGCTCACGTGGTGGCCCAGAATCGGCCTATATATTAACTGTTCTCAAAGACCTTTTCCTGAACGTGTGCACAAGCTAGGCTTTCAATGGCTTGCCAAAGAGTAAGCTAGTGCGAGCATCTGGGTGTTGGTCAAACCCTGGGTGAAGGGTGCACCTAATCCAATTCTGATTTACCGTTCTCACTATCCTAGAGTAGCCAAACTAAATCATAGTTACACCGGTCTATATTTACCCCTTCTAATCCCAAAAGAAATTGATGTGAGGCCCCCAAAACTCGCTGAAACCTTCTATTGACAAAATTGTGAAATGACAATGGCCAGTTTCCCTGTGTTCCGTCACCCCCTACTCATAACCCGGTCGTATCTCTTGGAGCCGTGGCGGCAACGCTTGTCCTGGATGCTGTATAGTAAAGTGTTGCCGTACACGGTCCCGCCTCGTTGAACTGTAGCCGCATATTGGGCATTTAAAAGTCTTAGCCTTGAGATGATGCGTTTTTTTGTGTCTGCACAACGAGGATTGCCAAGTGTACTCGCTTGCACACCCCGGTTGGTCGCAGCGGTATACAGGCCTGTGGTTATCTGGTTAGCACCTGACGTCTGATCTCAGACCTTCGGAAACTTACTGTTTCTTCTTCGCCAGCCTTTCCTCGTCTAGCTGCCTCTCCAAGGGCCCGCGGCGTTTATTTCGTTGTACGGGATCCCGCTGTTGTGTAGGCTTATTGCCGAACGCTGTCACCGAGTCGGGAGGCTTCCCAAACAATATCCAGCGGATGAACTTCACTTGTCTGTCCCCGGAAGTCAAGAACTCCTGATCCCTTAATTAGTCACATCCCACGGTATCTAAAAGTAGGCTCTGGGTTCATCTTACCTTGGATATCGCGATCAAGAAATCTTGAACCTTTTCCCTGGTCCCGAGCAACCCGAGCCTGACAAACATCTCGGCCACAGCCAACATCGCTCGGAATCCGGCGTCCTCCGTCTCGGCTTCCTTGAGTGGGTCAAAAAACTCACTCCGAAGCCTCTTCTCAGTTTCGAGACGCTCTCTATCCCAGACGGACCCAATCTTACGGTGTTCTACCGTCATGCCATTACCCGCCAACTGGTAAAAGCCGTAATCATCATTTCCAGCAAAGCCTAGAACGGCGAGGAACGTGATGGTATTGCGCAGGTTGATAGCCTTGCAGTAAAAGACTTCGTTGACGATCGGGAAGTAATAATGATCCTGGTCATCGCAAGGAAGGCTTGTCAAGGATGGGCGAGCTGGCGGCGATTCGCAACCAGAGATGGCCAGAACTGGTGCCGGAGGGGGTGCTTCCAAACCGGGGCTATGCGGAGGTGATGGGTTGTATCCGGGGATGTGTTCATTAGGGGAGCAGAATTTGAAAAGCTCTCTGGGATCGATATCGTTTCGGGGCACGTAGGAATATCCACCGTCGACGTGGCGGAGCTGAGAGAAGCCGAACGCCCCCGGGGTGCGGTTTGCCCATAACTCCAGAGTATTCCCTCCCAGGGCGGTGACTGAGGGCCTGGTGTCACCCGCGGGGAGCGCATCCTGGGAAACCTGGCCCATCTCGGCGGCTCCAGGGGGGAGATGTAATGTATTGTCTTGGCCTCCTGGCAAATCGATCCCCTCCATAACGTGAGGGCCGGATGCAGACTGTTCCGGCCTAGTCGAGGACGTATACCTGGACGGCCACATTTCGGATGCCAAGGCGTCAAAGTCGCTTCTTTCATCCAGGGTTTCGATGCCCTCTTTCCATTGTTGCAACCCCGACAGCACTTGGGTCTCTTCCATTCGCTTTTGGCCCACCAAGATCTGGGACATGGCGTGGGATACGCAGGCAACGGCGAAGACTTCCTCAAGAGTGTCCGGAGGCAGACCCTCTGAGAGATCGCGGCATACTAACATCCCATCATGTGCTAACTCTTTGGAGCTTCGAAAACGGGAGCGAAGCCTAAGAGTTGCAGGTGAAGTTGACTTGGACGACACATTGTTGAAGCGTTGGAACTCGGCCTCGACGCCTTCCAGGAGTGATCTCACCCCTGTTAAAGCCCCACCGGTATACCCCGTGTTTTCGGTTGGAAGATCGAGTTTTGGTCTATCGTTGAGCAGCTCGGACGGATTGGCGTATGCTGGTAATCCAATACTGTCATGTTGAAGATGTCAGCATAAACGAGCCTCGCCCGGGTCTGCCAGTGAAGGGGATAATTTGCAGCGTCAACAATAGGTAGATACATGTACTCACCCATGCGGGGGGTTTGAGGGTAGGATAATATTAAGATCATTAAACAAAAGATCGACACAGCTCGACTGGGTCGATTCTCCTCTGTGCCAAGAAGATACATCGTCGTCGCTGTGATCTTTCTCGGCCTCGTCCAAAAACGCTAAGCCTGCGACTACGCCGTCGATCTCTGCGAGTGCTCGTTTTCTCCGTTCATCAAATTTGATTCTCTCGACGGAGGCAGTGAAGGGCGGGTCAGGGTCGGAAAGATGGACTTGCACACGAAGGGTGCTGAGAGTGCTGTGCATCCACCACTCCATGGCGCCGCCACTGAAGTCCGATTGGTTCGGGTGTTGGGCTGCCCAGCTAGACGACAAGGGACGGCCCGAGGAATGGGACATGGTGTTGGTGTGGTGATCGGTGAGATGACGGGAAAGCGAGATGAGTTGCAACCAGGCACCGGATGCTACTCGACAAACTTAAGGGCGAATACCCTCGACATTTGGACATGAACATACACGGGGGCACTGGGGGCATCGGGGGCAGGGCAACCATCGACCCGACTGCCCCTTTGAGCATTTGTCCAACCACATGCGCCCAGTCAGATCGCTCTACGCTGTTCCGCTGCCCTTGTCTGCCGCGTGGATTGTCCTGCCACGTTTTCCCCATCCCATTTGTCCTGTGAGTTTTTTTCCCTTCGCAGTTGTCCTGGCTCACTTGGCCGTTTGTCCTGTGAGTTTTTTCCATTCGCACTTGTCCTGGCTCACTTGGCCGCTTGTCCTGCGGCCATCCCCTCTTCCTATCCAAGAAAGCGGTGAAGAAAAAAAAAGTGGGCGTTCTCAGGTTGGCTGCATTCTTCCATTCGGGAGCCCCCGCCAAGCCCAATAACGCCCTTTCTCTTCCCCTTAAGGCTGCCTCGCCGCAGCAGCAGCAGCACCACCACCACCATCATCACCACCACCACCACCACCACCACCCCTCTCCATCTCCTCCCTCACCCTCGCATCACAAACCCCCGGAAACTTACAATCGCACCCGACCTCCTCCCCACGCCGCACGCTGCGCATCGTGATCGAGTACCGGCCCCGTCTCGGCACGGCCTCCCCATTGTCTCCGCCGATCACGTCGGTCTTGCGCGGCCGGATCGCGTGCGTGTAGCCGTATCGCGCCGCGCCCGTCATTAGCAGCAGTGATCGCGCGGGGAGCAGGATCTCCCAGGGCGGGTGGGGCTCGTCGTCGGGGGCGGAGGAGGGTGGGAGGGTTTGGGGTTGTGGTGGTTCTTTGGGGGTGGTGGTGGCGGCGGTGGTGGTGACGGAATGGGGGGAGGGGGGGTTGGCGGTGGTGTTTTGTTGATGCTGCTGCTGCTGCTGCTGCACCGATCGCTTGGGGAGACGCATCTTGCGCGCGTCGTTGGCGCCGGACATGCGGAACTGCATCGGCACGGCGCTGCCAAAGGACAGGCTGTACAGGGCCTCGCCGAACATGGAATGGGTGTCGACGTGCGGGGGGATGCCGCTGCCGGGGGGGTAGTACTGCACGGTGAACTGGTCGGGGAGGGGGTTTTGGATGGGCAGGCGCGGGAGGAAGTTGGTGATGTAGTCTGGGACGGGAGTGAAGCGGGTGTCTGATGCTCCGAAGGTGGTGTAGTCGAAGTGGTGACCGAAATGCTGACTGATGCGCTTCCTCAGGTTCCCTTGGATTTCTGTGAGCGGGTCTTGGGCGTGAAAAGCCTCAATCATGGTCGCCTCGTCATCTTGGGTGATGAAATCGTGGATAAGCATTAGCCCGATCTCATCCCATCGTAATATGCTGGGGTTTGAAGGGTCAACTGTGGGAGTGGGTGTGGGTGTGCTGTGCAATATTGTCATTGTCACGGTGAAGTTGAAGGTGAAGTTCAAGTTGAAGTGGGACTTGGAGTCCGAGTTCAAAGCACTCTCACAACTTGGAAAATTTACGCAGGAAGGAAACTCTCACTTCAAGGGTTAGGGTAAACTGCGTAGTCACATCTGGCTTGAGCCCTAACCCTCTAAGCGCCAGGCGAGCCCCTGAATGCACTGACAAGAACGGTGCGAGGACAAGGTACCTCAAAGATAGCAATTGAGGGTACGAGCAATAACAAAGATGTCTACTATCTTGAGGCACCACAAGAATAAACCTGTTCGACCCCATGGTTCTCAGGTCAAAAAATAAATCAAATATCCTGCCCAACGCAGAACAAACCGGCTGTTTAATCTATTTAAACACTTCTAATTCTAGTTTGGGACTCCTCAGCTTGATACCCTCACACTTTTCTCTTTAAACCAAACAAACAAGTAATACTGGCCCTCATACTTGTAGTTACCCAGGTAAGCGGTACTAATAAGCAAAAAAAAAAAAAAAAAACATTAAGCAATCCACATACCCCGAAGTCTTCCTATTGCGCGGGCCTTACAATGGACGAGGGAGTGTCGTACTACTGCCCTGGCGGATTCCACCCCGTCCTAATTGGCGACGTCCTAGATGGCCGTTTCAAGGTGGTCAACAAGCTAGGATTCGGCCCTGAAGCAACCGTGTGGCTTTGTAGGCATGTGAGATGGGATGAATGGCGGGCTATCAAGATCTATGCTGCCGAATCATCCCACGAGAATCTTGCCAGCGCGAAAGTCCAGGAAACCTTACACCTATCCCCCTCACTTGACCACTTCTGGGTTGTCGGGCCCAATGGCCGCCATCTCTGCGCCGTTCAGCGCCTATTGGGGCCCTTGGTGTCGGAGGTAGCCTGCCAATTCCCGGAGCGGCCCCTGTTCCTCAGGGATATCTGCCGACAGATGGCCACCGCGGTGAGCTCCCTCCATAAACAAGGGTTCTACCACGGCCGCCTCCACCCCGGCAATATCCGATTTGTGGTTAACGACGCCATCCGCCGCTTAACCGAACAGGAAATGAAGGAGATGATCGGCCGTCCGTATATCTGTCACGACCCAGCCCACCCCAGCAACAAGTACGCCAACCGCCCCCCGTCCACCCACATACCCGAATACCTCGTCTCCCCGACCGAGCTCGGCTTCCCAACCGGCCGTCTCGGCGGCTACGACCGCGGATCGTACACCACGCCCTTCATCGCCCTCGCCGACCTCGACGCCTACACCCAGCACCCCCCAAACACCACCAATCCCCCTCCCCCCCGCAAACCCATCCACCTCCCCACCAGCTACCACCCCCCCGAAACCTGGGCCACCACCCTCACCCCCAACCCCCTCACCACAGACACCGACCCCACCACCCTCGCCGCCGCCGCCGACATCTGGGCGCTCGCCGGCTGCATGTACGCCGCCGTGTGCGGCACCCAAGCCTTCTACGGCGAGAGCGTGATTTCCTGCGTGACGGCCTGCTTGGGCACGGCGCCCGGCGAGACGGCCACGGGGTGGCGGGGGAGCGGGGTGGTCAAGGAGGAGGCGTTTGACGAGGCGTTTGTGAAGGTGCTGGGGCGGGTGAGGGCAAAGAAGGAGGAGGCGGTGAAGGGGGGGGGACTGGAGGAGGGGGGCTCGCTGGTCGCGGATGTGATGGAGGAAGTGCTGTTGGTGAGGCTGGGGTATGTTGCGGGGTATGAGGTCTGGGGGTGGGGGGATGTGGAGGAGGGGGAGGAGGCGGAGAGATCGGAGAAATCGTGGTTGGGGTTGTGGCAGCGGGGGTTGGATTCCGGTTGTAAGAGGTATATGGAGAGGGAGGATATTCGGTTGTTTGCGGATCTGTTGGGGAAGATGTTTAGGTGGCGGCCGGACGAGAGGGCGAGTATTGAGGAGGTGCTGGAGCATCCGTGGATTCGGGATGCCCCGGGGTGGGAGTCGGAGCTGGCTTGTCGTCCGTCCCTGCCATCCACGTCACCTCGTGCAGTTAGTTAAAAAGTAAAATTACTGTTTCCCGTTTTGTATTATGGACTGACTTACCTTTGCTGTGAACCGTTTCTTGTGGACATCAATGGGTTCCATCTAGTAACACTGGGGCGCATCCTTTGAGGGGGTTGCGGCCTCACCAATCACAAACCAGGACGCGGTTGATGTCATCCCTCGGTTTCCCAAGGCGTCGGCCCGCAGCAAGGCTGTCATGATATTAGCTGAAAGCTTTCCAGGTGCGACGCCACACGACGGGGGCGTGGGGGCGAAGTTGGCTCCGGGCCGTCCCGTTTGTCCTCCCACATCCCGCCGCGGTCATGGATTCTGCCCATCCATTCCCTTCACGTTCCGTTGTGCTCGTGTCCCAGCTCCTTTTGAAGGGTACAACCACCGACAGCCAGTTCCCCCTCAACTCCCACGTATGGTCTTCTCGATAAGCCGTGGGTGACAAAGGTTGTCTCGTCGTGAATGGTAGACCGTATACCCACCTTTAAGAATCAGCCACATGAAAGCCCACAACTAAAACTTGAGCCTCGTCCGTTTCGATGGGCCCCTTCATCGTAAATGCTCGACTCGATTGAACTCTGCGCACGCGTTCTATTAAACGACAAGTGAACAAAAAATAAACTGCAATGTAGCCACCAAAGTCGGTCAGCAAAGACCACAAGATATGCCGCCCAACTTTTCCCGTTTTACCTCGTCCAGCTCTAGTAAATGAGATGCCCGCCCAGTAACCCGCACTCCCTCCATGCCACTTTTGTAGCCTACCCCCTAACCCTGGCCACAATAACCGAATTCACCACCTGCCCATACGGATGCACCACCACACAGCACTCCAACCGCTTCAACAACCCCTCCGTCGCCAGATCCACCTCCGGATACAGACAAGTCCTCAGCCCCCAACTACTGCGCACCACCAACAGCGCCCCGGGCCGCATCCGATCCACCACCTGCAGCACGATCCCTTCCTTCTCGGCCTGGGTGATGCCGACCAGCGCGGCCAGGTACACGACGTCGAACTCGGCCAGGTCCTTGTCGGCGGAAGTCGCCTCGGCGCAGATGAACTCCATGCCGCGGCCGGCGTCGCCGAGCGCGAGGGAGAGGGTGAGCGAGGCGGCGATGGCGGTGGAGTCGTAGTCGACGTTGAGGATTACGGGTTGTGGGGGGTTGGTTTTGGCGTTGCGGTTGGGGTCGGGGTCGGGGGCGGCGGAGAGGCTGCTGACGAGGGCGTCTTGCTTGAGGGCTTGGAGGAGGCAGAGGGAGGTTAGGGGGAGGGGGCCGGAGCCGATGAAGGCGACGCGGCGGGGGGTGGTTTTGGTGGCGGAGAGGATGGAGCAGAGCTCGAGGCGGGTGAGGTCTTGGTAGTTTTCGTAGTAGGGGAAGGTTTTGAGGCGGGCGAGGACCTCGTCGGGGGTGCCCTTGGTGGAGAGGATGTGCTCGGCCCAGTGCAGCTCGAGGCAGGACTCGGCCTGGGCACAGATCTGGCGGAGCGAGGGGAGGACTGCCTGCACGCGGGCGTGGGAGAGGACCTATGTACATGTCAGCTGTGGCGGCCGTGATGCTGGTAGCTTATGCGGCCTGAGGGTGGGGGTACCCTGTCGACGACTTCCCGGTCGTGGATCTCGGAGCAGACCGACACGAGGTTGCCAAGAAGCTTGTTGATGGCATTGCCCGGCCGGAAGTGAGGGAGCTTGAGCAGGTCGGAATGGGTCTCGACGATGCTGCGGACCAGCCACTGGACCTTTTCGGCCCTGGCGTCGGCTAATTGGTCGTGGAGGATGTCGGCCTTCTCAACAATGGCGAGGGAGTCGTGGGAGGCGCAGGGACAGGGTTCCATTTTTGCTGTAGGGCTACCGAACCGCAGCCACGAAGTAAGAAGAGACATCATCCTGGAAGAAGGGGTGCCCTGGATTTCCAGGGAGAGTTGATTGAGTATTTAACGGTTTCGATGTTGGACCGGTTTTGGTCTCGGGATCCAGGGGTTGTCGGTCAACACAACGAGCACTGCTGCACTAGGCCACGCCGGCGCCAATCCGTCCCAAGTTGATGTGTCAGGGAGGCAGAAAGGGAGAAGAGAGGAACGAAGGAAGGGTGGGAAAAGACAAATAAGGTTGGAGATGACTGGCTATATTTCCTGTGGCCTCCACGCTTGCCCGCACATCCCACGGCAATGGACAATGAGCAATGGGGGTCCCCTCAGAGTGGCAGGGCTGGTAACTCGCACTTGCTGGCGTTCCATCCCACTCGAACGCGGCATTTTGTGGTGCCCACATTCGGCGCCCGAGTGTCTGCCCAATTCGACGATGGCATGCGGAACACTGCAGGGCTGGTGCAGGGCAGACTGGGCGGTGGGTTGCAGCTCCATGGGTCCATGGGGGGACCCGTAAGGTGTGCTTGTCACTCTTGTCAACTTGCCAAGCTGTTGGCAGTGCAGTTGGCAGTTGGCAAGTTAACTGTCAAACTGGTACCTATCTGTTGTTGGCCGTACTTCGGAGGGGGACGGGACGGGCCATCAAGGTTCTTGGCCATCAGGGTTCTCGTCAAATTGTGAAATTGTCGAATTTGGAAACAGTGAAGCCGCGCAACTGCCAACAAGGGGGGGCGGGCGCCTACCCAAGTGGGCTGGGGTCCAAGCGGCCCCGTTATCAGATCATCTCGCTGATCTGTGTGGAGCCCATCAAGGTTCTCAATCTCGGTGTGTGCGTGTGCCGTGCCCAGACTAAGGTACCCGACTGCCCCTTCCCGCCCCTGCCACTGATTCCCGTCGTATGTTCCGAAGTTTGTGTGCCTTCTTTGACGCAATCTAATTCCGGAATCGGGCATCCAGCGGTGAGGGAGCATTCCAGGGCACCCAAACTGCTCTAAAAGCGAGACACGGTTGCCTCACGGCTTTGAGGCGTTACTTTTAAACTCTTCTTGTAATTCCGTCGGGCCCGATTTCCCATATTTGGTCGCTTTACACGCTTTTAATCTCTCCATTTTCTCCACTGTTCAGAGCCCCGAGTCCCGTCTCCAATTCCGAGTTCCACTCATTCAAGTTTCGACTCTCCTCGAGTGCTTCCTCCTTTCTCCATTTCTATTCTCCAGTGCCGATCACGCACGCCATCATTCCCACCACCATCTCCTTCTCACGCCTACCCACAGTGAGAGGTAAGCAGCCACAATAACCGCCATGGCTGTCGGGATACTGCCGGGTCAGGTCAACGGCTGGCCTCCGAAGTGTTCCTTCGATTCGGACACAGACTCAACCTATCCACCTCTCCACACTCCGCCCTCACCCTTGAGCGCCGTCAACGGTAGGTCAAATCATATGCCGACCATGAAGACTATTTTTTAACGCAGAACAGAACCGAGCAGCCTCTCCCGCCCTTTCTTCTGGGAGATTGTCCCACTCTGCGAATTGTACTCGATCGCTCACATCATCCTCCTGCCCAGTTCACTGCGGCTTTCATATAACCAATCGCCGCTTCGTACCGGCTCCAACAACACCAATGGAGTTAATGGCACCAATGGCCACCAACCTCGTTCGGAGCCCCCCTCTCGTTTCATGAACGCTCTCACAAACCTCGGTCTCGGCCCATCCAATTGGACCCATGCCGGAGTCTCGGTGTTCACAGCCATTCTCCCGACGGCAGACGGCTATGTCGCCCGCTCCGACTTTTTGCGGCTCCGTCTCCAAGATTTTCCGTTTTCCATTTCCAAGATCCAAGAATGCGTGGCTTCGTTCAAGAAGTACACGGCATGCAGGTTATCCTCGTCGTCCGTCAACTCGGAGGACGGACTGGCCAATCTCATCGAGCAAGCAGCTGCCGTCATCCAATGGGGTGACCTCGAAGCGTCAGTCTCCATCCTCAACCTCCAGCACTACCTCCTGGGACTCACCCACGAGCTGAGGGATCGCCTCAACAATGCCCCCTGGCTCACCACGCACCCTACCCCCCGCAAGCGGCTCGCCTTGATAAGAGGCCGACCCAACCTCACCGCCGGCGGGCCCATCTACCGCGCAGCCCGCGCACTGAACCTCGATCTTGTCATCGTCGACGACGAAGGCCACTGGCTACAGCCCGATGCCGACGACAACCGCATGCACTGCGAGGCCTTCGTTGCGACCGACATGACCGAAGACGCCGGGGTCGCCGACCGCATCATCGCCTCCATCAAGCGCTACCCCCTCCCCATTCACGGCGTCTTCACCGTGTCTGACAACTTCTTCGTCACCGCCGCCCGCGTCGCCGACGCCCTCGGCCTGCCCACAAACCCCGTCTCCGCCTTCGAGACTTCCGTCGACAAGTACCGCTCGCGCCTCCTGCAAGACGCACCGGGCCACACCGCGCGGGTGACCAGCGTCGAGGAGCTAAACACGCTCCTAACCGCCCCCACCAATGGCAACGCCGCCTTCACACCCACCTACCCCCTCATCGTCAAGCCCACCAAAGGCTGGTCCTCCGAATGCGTCAGCAAAGTCTCCACCCCCGCCGACCTCGCCCTCGCCGTGCAAAAAGCCACCTCCCGCCACGGCAGCGCGGCCGTCATCGAGCCCTTCTTCGACGGCCCCGAAATCGACGCCAACTTCGTCCTCCTCGACGGCGAGATCCTCTTCTGGGAGGTCGCCGACGAACCCCCCTGCCAGGCCGACCGGCGCGACGCCAGCGTGCAGGACACCTTCAGCCCCGAGGCCCTGACCCTGCCCAGCGCCCTGCCCGAGCGCGAGCAGGCCGTCGTCCGCGACACCCTCCGCGACCTGCTCGTGCGCGCCGGCTTCCGCACCGGCGTGTTCCACGTCGAGGCCCGTGTTGTGCACTCCGGCTGCGAGTACCGCGACGTCGGGGGTGGGGTGATCGATCTTGCCAGGAAGGAGGGCGGTTCCGCCGACGGCGCCGACAAGGTCGCCTGCAAGCTGATCGAGATCAACGCGCGCCCGCCCGGCTACCGCGTCAGCGTGCCGTCGCGCCACACGTACGGCGTCGATTTCTTCGCTGCGCACATGCTCGCCGCCGTCGGCGACCACGAGCGGCTGCGCCTGGCCGCTAGGCCGTTTGACCACCACGTGGGTGAGGGGCGGACCAGGGGGGCGCAGTACTGGTCGCGCCTGGTGTATGTCCCCGCGCCGAAAGCGGGCGTCGTGCGCTGGGCGGTCTCCTCCTCCGGGCTGCCGCCGTGTGAGGAGCTGAGGAGGCGAAGGCCGGATCTGGCGGAGAGGATTGTGGTCGCGGTGGATTATTGTGTGCCGGGGGAGCGGGTTACGCTGTATACGGATGGGGCGAGGACGTATGTGGCGCACTTTTTGGTGTGTAGTAGGGTGAGTAGGAGGGACGCGATTGAGGTGGGGGAGGAGGTGTTGAGGGCGTTTAGGATCGAGGTGGATGAGGATTGAGGGAGGGGATGGATGGATGGATGCTGGGGAGCGTGAGGAGTGAGTGGAGTCTGTCATTGGGCGTCATGGACTTTCCTCGTAATTACAGTAGTACTTGTTTTGCCATTTACGGCGCTGTCTTGGGTTTGTGGGGGGGGGGTGTGTGTGGGAACACGGAGGTTATGGAGTTAGGTTGACTTGACATGATCGTTTTCTATGTGCCAATACAGTAGACCTTCGTACTCAGACTGGCTGCGTTGTTTAGATAGTTGCTAGACGGTACGGATTAGACCAAGGACGTGATCGGTGGGACAGCTCGTCCTTTTTGCTGCCGTGGCCCCAAATTGCCTAATGGTGCAGGCGGGCACCTAGCTGATGGGATCGTGTTAGTACATGGATGGTAAGGAACAACATCTCAATAAAATAAAGAGTTTAGGCTATTTGAATTGGGCTGTAAAGCTGGTCAGATTGTTAAAGGCTAACTTCGGACCCTCGGCAGGGTTCGTCCCAAAGATGAGGAGATGCAAGGGAATGCCTATTCATTCCCAGAACGGTTTTATTCTTCTCGGAGTTGGCCCAATGAAAATGTTAAGAAGGCACCTTACCTGCTTAAGGAGTTCTATAGTTCTACTCTAAACAGACCATATGCCAATATTGACTAAGGTACCTACCCATTTCGAACTGATATATCTGCCAATATCCGTTTTTCTCCTGTCATCCATGTTATCATGTCGCCTTTTTTGATTCATGGCCGTGGCCTCTCCCCAGCTTAAGATACTCAGGCCAGTGTGCGTCTAGTTTCGTGAGGCCTCGGGAGAGTCGAGACTCCTTTTTTGGATAAGGCTTGGCTGGGCCTTGTTGCTGGAGGGGCTTCAGGTACTCCAGCTCAACGCGTTGCAACGCTCGAAGGACCCAGGGCTCCGGCTTTGCGAACCCTTGGGAGGCCAACTTCTTCAGCAATATATTCTGCCACAAAAGCAGAACTGACTCCGGATCCGGATGACCGTGGTATGGAGACCTTCTGAACAACGCCTGGCGCGTACCTTCTAAGAGCTCCAGTTCCAGCGCCCTTCCTTTGCTCCTCTCTTTCGCCCCAAACTGAATCCACTCATGGGGTGCAAAGTCAGCATAATCACGGAAGCCAAAACCGACGAAGTTGTGGTCCTTGTCCAGTACGATGTGCTTAAGGTTCATAGGTCCGGGGCCAAGTACTACTATATGATGAAGATCCATTTCGCTCCAGTCCGGAAAGACTCTGTCTGCCGTCTTCTTGGACATCTCCACGATGGCGTCTACCACCTGGTCAGCAACTTGGGTGCAGATCCGTGTTAGTTCATCAAATTGCTTGCGAGACGCAGAGGTGTTAATCCACCCGCTGTAACCAGGACCTGGCCCCAGCACATCCCAAAAGACATCCTCGAGAGTGCGCCCTTGGAGTTGGCCTATGATGGTGCACTCCCAACCATGGTGTTCTGCGGGATAGATCACCGGAGGAATGAGCGGCCCCATGGCGGTCAGGAAATCCTGTGTCACGGGCAGTGGTGTCATTGGTTGGTTAGTCGAGTCGAGCTCGGCCTTGTAATACCGGCATTCCGCGATTACAACCCTGGGTGACCCCAGGCCCTGTTGTGAGCGAAAGAAGTTGTAGGTCTTGCCCCACTCCCAACCCACGGAGCTGTATAGACCCATCTTGTGCTCAATATCTAGAACTTCAGTCAGCAGCTCGGGTTCCCAGACGGCAAAGTAATATTCTTCACGCTCCCACGAGGCCTTCAGCACTTTCCCCTCTAGCTGGGTGGCAAGGGGCTCGCGTGACCGTCTGAAGGTCCACAATCCACAACCCATCTCATCCACCCCAGTCTGTACACGTTTGACCTGATACATGATTGGTTGGCGATGTTTATATGCCGTTACGTGATTCCCGTAGTTTATGTTTTTGACTTATGTCTCTGTGCTTATACACTAACCGGGCTGGTGAGGGCTGGTGAGGAACCCTACCTGTTTAATGTTCACAATCGTTCAGGGTGTCTAACCGGTTTATTAAATAGGGTCGAGGGGATACTACTGTGTGGGTGGGCATCGAACAATCAACAAAAAAGAACGAATGGTTACAGTTTGTGCCCTATTCTGTACGGGCAGGTTTTGATGTAGTTCCAAGACCTACAAAGAGGTCTCGCAACAATGAGGTGCGAGACCTACACTACGGGGTCCAGTCTTGATTGTTGAAATAATACAAAGACGTTGCACCCCATGCACTGGCACTCAATAAAACTCAATGACACTTGGGTCGTGGTTCAAAAAAGCCTCGACCAGTGACGTTTACGGGGGACTATGATGTTTCTTTATGGCCATGCGGAAGGGTCCCTGGCAGCCGGATCGAAATCATTCCCTAGGCGGTATACCTGCTCAGCGGCCGGACCAGTCAACACAGATCGAGCGACTCAAGGTTCCAATCGGATGGCACCGATCCTGAATTCGGCTCCGCTGCCAACGGATCGGTTCCCGCGCGTGGTTGATTGGGCAGCGGGACGACGCCGAGAAAAGATTGGGACTTGACTCTGCATTAGCCCCTAAAGTGTGATGATCTCCCGGCTTTAGGTAGCAGGCTAGCAATCTGTTCCTTGGAATGGAGCAATGTTATCACCGTTCTGTGACGTCGCCATAGGAACGACATACACTACCTAGGTACCTACATGTAGGAATACTGTCTGCGCCAAGCATTGGCATACTCATCATCAAGGTATCTGGTATGCTGTAAGAGCCATCGTAGTTCCCCGGGCCATTTAAAAACAATGAGATGTTGCTGCTGTTTCAACTTATTCATCGTTACCTACTTGACATGTACTCATCCTCGAGTCATCCCATCAATCGTCTACCTCATCAAGTAACAACTTGGCCTTCTCTTATATTCCCACGAATACATCATCAACCAACATGCGCTCATTCTCCGTCGTTTCCCTTCTAGCTGCCACCACGGCAGCAAAGAAGGCCGTTCCGTCACTATGGGATAGCCAATGTTTTTACCCCCAGGGAGATCCCGGCTTCGAGCTTGACTCGTATCTTGGGCGCTGGTATCAGGTCGCCGGCACCATCGCCCCATTCACTGCCGACTGCAAGTGCATTTTTGCCGAGTATGAGCTGAACGTGAGTTGGAACTCCAGCCTCGTCAGTTTGATCAACCCATGGGGTGCACCTGACTCGTTACCTAGGACAACGGCACCGTCCAGGTGAACAACACGTGCCAAGCTGGGAACAGGCCCGTCAATATCCTCGGGACTGCAACTCCTGCCGATCCTGAGTACGGATCGGCTGGTGCCTTCCGCGTCCAGTTTCCCCGTGGAGAACCGCCAGATTGCCCCGGGCCCAACTACATCGTGCAGGGTGCGTCCCGGTTACCCCCCCCCCCCCCCCCCCTTGCCCCCACCTGACAGAGGGGCCACGAAGGTGCTGAGTGACCATCGAGAATAGACTACAGCGTTGAGTTCGCCTTGGTTCAGTCCAGCAACTTCACCACGCTCTTTATTCTGAGCCGTCTGCAGCATCCGGACGAGAGGCTGATCGATGTAAGTCACCCTACTCTAGTTGTTCCGGGCATGTGACCCTACCGCTAACTCAACCGGACAGGCCTGGATTGAGCGGGCGGGCCTGCTTGGAACCAACCTTACCGACGTGGCCAAGACTGATCAATCTGACTGCCTGTTTACATAATTATGTGGTACTACGGGATCCCGCTGTTGCCATCCGCAGCCTATCGATGGTCTTGTAGGTACCTACACAATAGTTCACATGTATTATAATCAGTAGTGTAAATGGGTATAGGGAGACCGATGCTGAGTTATTTTTGCTTCCTGTCAATCCATAAACCCCCCCCACGCACCCCTCTTAGCGAATGGGGTGTTGAGACAAGGTGCACACGCCTTCAACCTGATGTCAGGCGATGCCGCGGCATAACCACACTGCCCGGCGCCAGAGACAGCCACCACCCAGGCATCCCGGATACCATTACGGACAAATGTGAGACGTACAATGAGAGTCGGGCTCCCAACAAATGACTCCAGAAAATAAGTGAAGGCGATGATATCTGATGTGTGAAGGTGAAAGGAAAGGCTGTTGTCAAGACCGGGATCGCCGGTATGTGATAAAGCGATGGCGCTGCACTGAGGTTCTTGGGGCAGTTAAGCGGGGCCGGTTCAGTGTTTGCAACCGGTCTCCGAAAGACATAATGGCAGCGTTATTGGGACTCGCATTGACGTTCGTCGAGCACGGTTGCCCATATTTGGTACGTCGATCACACTACGCTCGACAAGTAGCTTCACATTATGGGAGTGGATAAGAAGCAGCGAGCTGGGACATTCGAAAGCGAACAGACCTGGCGGACGCAAGACATGACAAGCCAAACACGAGTTACTCCGTACTCTTATTCCTAACCCTGACCGCAGACCATGACGTGTACTTCGATCCCCGCCGGAATATTCACTCCTTTTCTACCAACTCAGCCCATTCCTTGTCCGTTCCAGCAATCATATCGATCAACTCCTTCATATAGGACCGGGAAACGCCGGCCTGCAACCACTCGCTCACCGGACCTTCCAACGGGTTGGCCTTCAGGAAGGTGACCAGCGCAGGGGAGGGGCCCGGAGTGGACTTTTTGGTGCTATGTCAGGAGTAAGCAAGCAGCCAACGGTTGTGAGAAAAGAGACCGCAATAGGGGAAACTGACCATGTATTCAAGGACGAGTCCGAAGTTACAGAGAGCGTTGCTGAGAGCGGCATGTTGGTGTCGTTCGCTAGCATCGAGACTGTGGCAGAGGCAGGGTTTATTGCAAGGGAATCAGAATTCTGTACCGAATGGAGAAGGGCACTGGAGAAAGAGAGATCACGGAGAGTCAGAATGCTATTATATAGGCACTTGAACTGTGTCCCATCCCATGCTCCCCTGTCCGTCTTTAGTTGTGTACAGGACCCCTGGAGCCACATCTCGAGATAAAACTTCGAAAACATTTTGGAATGCTCAACAGCCTCACTCCGTATAATAGGGGTGTACACATTCCCATTGGAGCCAAAGACGGTGAAAGTGCTGCCTGCGTCATGAGATTGGTCGCTCACATGTTGATGTAAGTGCCCCCTGGGGCCCTGATGGCCTACTACAAAAACTTTCAAAACGTTTCAACACCCATTCAAAAAGGCGGGTCATTGCACAGAGCCGTTTATAAACGTTTTTGCCTTTAGCCCCCGCCCATGAATCCCCGTCCTCAATGATTGGCCCCCAGTGCCCATGTTGAGTTGTGGGGGGTTCGAAAGTTTCAAAACGTTCCGATCAGCTGAAAGTAGGTACCAAGGTATCACCACCAGGAAGGCTTCCGAGAAAACTTTCAGCCAGCATTAAATTGGGCGCTGCTTGGGGCTATTTGGCGATTGTTCGAACCATCCAGTCATTTTTCTCAAAGGAACGTGGTCTGATTTGAAGCATTCTAAGAAACTACTACTGCCGGGCAAGATGGAAGAGATGCCAACCGCCAGGACCAAGCCCGACTGTCCGCAGAGTTGTCTTATTCTCGAGCGGGAGTTGACAAACGAAACGGTGGTTGATTGAAGTGTGGACCGTTCAGGGGGCTAGTAACGCTTTCAATGTTGGGTTCGGGGATGGCAAGGAAGGTATGGAAAGGGAGGTGGGAACATGTCATGAACATTGAATCCTGGTAATGATCACAACGGGAACCAAAGTCCCATATCGTGGCGCAGAATGCAATGTAGAATTGGGATAGGGGTGGCGTGGAAGAGCTCATGCGGTTCAGAAGGCGACCAACAAGGCGACCAACAAGGCAAACTCGCACTCCAGGGCTGAAAAATGTTTTGAAAATTTTCACCTCACCGCCCTTGCCACATAGGCACATACTGATTCACCGTCCACTCAAAGTCGTCGCAGCTGGAGTTGGGCGCCGCCAAGGCAGCTTGCCCAAGGAACCCTCCCTCTTTCGGCCCAATACCTGCCAATTGGCGCCTCGGTTTGCCGAAGGCGGCGCGGCGCGGCGTTGCCCATACATGTTCTGCCCAAGGAGTGGCCAGTAAGCGAACCACGTAACTCGTTCGACGCAATAGGAATGGCCATCTCTAGACAGGCTGGAACTGCACTTTGTCTGCGGCAAATGAGTAACTACGACCCGGCTGATGTCAATGATTCAATGTTTTTATTTCCGTCCAGTTTCGCCTGACCCATGGTGCCTTGTTTCTCGAGACTCGACGTCTTCAAGTTCGCATCCAGTCCAGTCGACACCACCTACCTACCTAGTGAACCGAGTGAGCTGAATGTGCCGCTCAAGTTCGCCATGCCCCAGCTTCCTTCTCAGAGCATTCCTGGGCCCCAGAGGGCGGAGAGAGCAGACCGGATCTCTGATGCGGTATGGGAAGGGCATCGAGAAAAGGTCAAACGCTTGTATATCGACCAAGGCATTCGACTAGAAGACCTGGTCAAGCAAATGGAGGAGGAAGACGGGTTTAAGGCGAGGCAAGTACTACTACTGGTATCATCGAGTTGTCGTCTTATTTCCTACGTGACGGATGGCTGATTTCCAGTATATTATGTTACCAACCATAGCGAACAGCAGTACAAGATTCAGTTCAGCAAATGGAATTTACGCAAAAATAAGAGGCGATTTGATCAGCAAGCATCGAGTCCCGAGCCAGGTAAGGGTGTTTGATCTTTGCCGCCGGCCCCACGCGTGGACTCCTTGCACTCTCGCCTCGCATGAACACTACCTGCCTACCGACCTGCCTACCTACCTACCTACCTACATGTAGATACCTACCTAATCTCAAAGCTACCTGGGATTATAGAACAACGCCGACGACCGCATCCGAACACACTGTTGCATGAAAGTACACCATGTGATAATGTACAACTGGGCGACTACGGCGGCATGAGTTTAGGAGCCATGGATGCCAACATAAACCCTTGGAGCTTCGTTCAGCCTGCAGGACCAGATTTCTTTTCCATGCCGGCCGCAAACCCCTATGTGCCTCTCATCTATTACCCACCGCATGGTACTCAGCATGCTCCTGTCAACGTCCAGGTACGTACTAGTAACTGCGAACGTGCTGATTCACGCTTGACGCGCCAGTGCACTTGCGCTGACACCAATCCACATGGCACAAAGCCCACACAGCCCCCAATGTACAGTCAGATTCAGCAGCTCAGCGTTCAGTCAGGCAGCCAGACAGCACAGGGGCGCTTCCAACTCAACCATTACAACATCGTTGACGGCGGCGGCGGCGGCGGCGGGCAGTTTCCCACCAGACAAATGTCTCGCGGTGCCACTGGTGCCGAGCCCTCTCGACAGGCCATCCACCTAGCGGTTCAGTCCGGCTCCTTAAGGGGTACGAAACTTCTACTGGATGCTAACCCAGAATGTGCACACGTCCTCGATAAAGAAGGGGTCAGCCCGGCCTGTCTTGCCGCTCAGGGTGGCTACGCGGACATCCTGAGACTGCTGATTACGCACAAGGTCGAGCTGAACGTTCCGAGTCGCGATAACCACTTTCCAATTCACGGGGCTGCCTATTCCGGATATGCTAACGTGGTGGAGATGCTGTTGCACAACGGTGCCGATCCCGATCCCGTCAGCAACAGTGATGCTACACCGTTGTTGTACGCCGCGCATGGCGGGCACTACGATGTTGTTAAAATGCTCCTCGATTATAGAAGTCCCTCCGGAAAGGTGGTTGAGGTCGAGGCCGAATTCTCCGAGAGTGAGCGCCGCCCAATCCATCAGGCAGCCGAAGGAGGATACCTGAAGACGGTCCAGTTGCTTCTTGAAAAGGGAGCCGAGTGTGACCCCGTGGATAGCAACGGATACACGCCCCTGTGGTCCGCGTCGCAGAATGGACATGTTGATGTGGTGCGCGAGTTACTCAAGGCCGGAGCCAGGGTTGACGCGATGCCATACATGCGTAACAGACAACCTATCCACCAGGCCGCGCAGGGGGGTCATTTCGAAGTTGCCCGCACCCTGTTGGAGTTCGGAGCTAATCCAACGCCCGAGGCCGACACACTTGACGACTCGGAAGACTCCCCCTTGTTGCTGGCTTGCTCGTCTGACAGCCCCGAGTTGGTCAGCCTGTTTCTCGACCGCGGAGCCGACATAAACACCAAGGGTAGCACCGGAAGGGGCCCTCTTCACTTTGCTGCATGCCGCGGCCACGTTAAGGTCGGCCAGCTTCTGATCGACAAGGGATGCGATGTTGACGGTCGTGAGGCTCGCGGCTGGAGTCCGTTGATGCTTGCCGCCCAAGACGGCCACCTGTCTTTTGTCAACCTTCTGGTCGACAACTATGCAAACGTCCATTCCTCTGAAACAGATGGCGTGACGGGGCTGTTGATCGCCGCCCAGCAAGGGCACGCCAGCATTGTCAAGCGCCTTCTGCGGGCAGGGGCCAAGCAGTTGGCATCCAAGAAGACCGGGCGGCGTCCGCTACACCAGGCAGCCCAAAATGGACACCTAGCCTGTGTCAAGCTGCTGCTGGAGCACTCGCCTGAGGATCTCAACGCCCTCACAAAGGACGGGTGCAGTGCGCTTGCGCTAGCCTCGGGGAAGAACCGGCCCTCGAACTTTTCTGTGATGAGGTACTTGGTTGACCAGGGAGCTAGGGTCATGTAAAGCATCTGTGCTTGGCATATTTTGTTATCTGAGTTCCAATCCAACGAAAGGTTACCTGACCGGATCATTATTCGCTTTGTTGGTGCTCCCGGCTATTACCAGACTACTCCTCACGTATCATTGTTCCTTTTCTCTCAGGACATTGTACAGGTATGTAGTTATTGTCAGCCTATAACCATAGCAATACCTCAATCCCTATTATGTACGATTCCCGTCGCGTAAACAACTGCAGTCTCTCTCTCCCCGAACTCTTACCCCTGACTCCCCCCCCCCCGGGCCATCCACCAACAACAACAATAACAACCCCCCCCCTTTCCCACTCAACCCGCCAGCCCATCCCCCAACATAGCATCCACCAACAAACAATGCCTCTCCGCATTCGTCTCACTCCACTCATTATCATAATTCAACCCATACGGCCAAATATGCCCCCCCCCACAATTGATCTTCGCCCCCTGCCCATCCCACGACTGCAGCAACCTCGTCGCCCCCGGCCAGTTATTCGCGGCACACCGATCATCAAACGCGCGCGTCTGGCCAATGCCCAGGGTGTGCGAGATCTCGTGCAGCGCCGTGCGCTCGTTCATGTACGCCCGGTTGGACCCGAACCGGATGTTGCCGTTGAAGTTGCCGTCGGCCGTGGCGACCGAGGGCACGTATTGGGCTGTGAGGGCCTTGTTGGCGCGCGGGGCGAGCCGGTTGTACCGGGCGACGGCGGCGGACATGGCGGATTGGATGCGCTGGTAGGCGTCGTTTTGGTCGCTGCTGGGGTTGTTCGCGCGTTGGAGGGTGAAGGTCAGGGTGGCGCTGGTGAGGGCCGTGAAGGCCCAGAGGAGGGTGAGGAGGACGCGCATGGTGGCGGTGGCCCTGGGGGGGTGGTGGTGATGGGAGAAGTGTGGGTGGTGTAGATTCTCCGCTTCTCGTATAGAGTGGTTATACTCTGGCCTCTTTATAGTCTGCGAACCGGGCATGCTTGGGGAATTATGGGTACCGCAGCGGCATTAATACCACATAGACGATCCAAACGACAACTGAACCTGGATTCGTGGAAATTCAGGCGAGGTTGCTGCTTTAGGCTAATCCCCCGTCTGCCGTGGCGGCTTTGTTTCGCGCGCATCCTGGTTTCTGGGGTGCATGAAATCGACGTGACATTGACGATGGGGATGGTTGTACTCGGTGTTGACCTTCCGGCTGGGCAAGGTCTGATAGTGAGTTGGTTTATGTTTGTGAGATATTGTAATACCACCAGTCAATGCTCTCTCCGAAGCCTCAAGTGACATAGGTAGTAAACAATGAACTGCCCAAACTCCAAACCCCAAGCCAAGCCATCTTTGATGATCCCTCCCACCCACCCCAAACTCCGTTTTATCACCCCCCATGATGCATGCAACCCCTTCACGCCCTACCCAAAACCAACAAAGTATTCCTAACCCCCCCTCCCCCTCCAAACCTACAACATCGCCCTCGCCACAACAAACAACGCCTCCGCCCTCGCCAGCACCACCCCCTCCCCATCCTGCACATCCGCCTCCGTCCAAAACTTCCTCCCCTCCCTCCTTACCACCCTCCCCGTAACCATCACCACCCCGGGGCCCGGAT
Organism: Chaetomium tenue; assembly: GCF_020726465.1. NCBI lineage: Eukaryota > Fungi > Ascomycota > Sordariomycetes > Sordariales > Chaetomiaceae > Chaetomium > Chaetomium tenue. The sequence goes on along the minus strand of NW_027117330.1, from coordinate 4,999,262 downwards.
CTTCCACCGTGCCCGTCCGCGCGGGCTTCACAAACCGCGTGTTGAGATACACCGTCATGACCGGCACATCGGCCAGCAGCCCGTGCCGCTGGTTCGCCACAAACACCTGCGCCATGGTCTCGTCCATCAGCGTGCCCACCACCCCGCCGTGGCACACCCCCTCCCAGCCGTCGAGCATGGGGCCGAGCGCGGCGAAGGCGCGGGCGCGGGTGATGAGGGGTTCGGGGCCGAGGGGGCTGTTGGGGTCGGTGGTGGTGGTGGTGGGGGAGGGGTGCGGGGAGTAGAAGTTGAGGAGGGCGATGAGGGCCCCGGGGGCGTTGAGTGTGTGGGAGAAGTAGACGTCGCGGGGGGCGGTGGCGCGGCGTTGGGTGAGGGAGGGCCCGATGACGAGGGTCTGGGGGTAGCCGGAGAGGTGGGCGGCGCACCAGGGGATGGATTGGAAGAGGGCTAGTTGCTGGTCGGATTCGGGGGTGTGGGTTGGTTGGAGGATCATTTTGGCGGTTGAGGCCCGGCTGGCGACTGGACTGGGCCGGCTGGGGTGAGTGGTGAGTGGTGAGTTCGTAGGTAAGGTGGTTATTGGGGGGGGACACAGGGGATGGAGTTAGGGTTGCAAAGGATTCAAGACTGGAGTTTGAGGTGTTGGAGCGCAGTGACTTCTTCCAATTTCCATTGCAATCATGTTGATTTTTGTATTCATTTCCATTTCTTCTTTTGGACGGGATGAGCTGTTGGGGCTCCCCTTCTCGCGTACCCAAGACCTGGCGGTGAATGCGGTCGGAGTGAAACCCAGTTGTCTCGGGGGTATCTTGGGGGTGTCTTGGGAGGTGACTGTAATGTCAGCTGTGTCTTCGACTTGCACAATATGAGCTTCTGGCCCGACTAGCGCCAACGGAGATCTCGGAAGTAGGCCCGTCAGCCGCTCCCGTGCCGACTCCCGCAAATAGGGCTTCAGAATTTAGGGCTTGGCATCCGTATAAGGAAGGGAATGCCGGCCCAACACCTCGCTTGTGTGTGTGCATATTCCTCCTCGCGTACAGCGGAAAAGAGAGAAAAGAAAAACGAAAAATAGAAGAAAATGGCGAACAAAGAAATTGTTGTAACGATTTCTAAATTGAGGAAGGCTAAAAAATTAAATAAGAGACGAACAGATATTGGAAAGACGAGGGGAAAAGGGATGGAAACAGGGGCAACATGCACCATGCTCGTGTGGATAACTCACAGGATAAGGTATGCATCATCCCTTTACTCGCTCAACCGGCGCTCTGTAGGCTGCAACCTCTGATGTTCTGGCAGGTTTATAATCAGAACAAAATGTCAGAAACTGTTCGATGTATGTGGGCCAACAGTGGCTCACCTACCTAAGTCACCTTCTATTCTTTCCAAGAGGCTCCTTCCCTCTCTATTCTGCAGTGCACGAGCAGCATGGTACCACCTGAGATTATGTATCCAAATCTAATCCAATGCACCTACACCACCCATTTTACAAAAAAGAATTACTCCTCCTTCTTATCCTCAAGTTCATTATTGTATTAATACCCCCACCGGAAAACCACAACAACAACATGTCTTACTTTGAGACAATCATCGATATTAGCGCTTTCGAAGCTCGGCGTAAAGCGGAAGCCAACTCGAGAGACATCAGCAAATGGAAGAAGATCCCGCCCGCCGACAAATGGTCGGCCGCCGAACTCCACGCCGCACGCCTCGTAGTGCGCAGCAAAGGCACAGAATCAAGCCACATGCTGCCCGCTCTCCGAAGAGAATCGGACAGGGCAAAAGAGGCCCACAACCAGGAACAGATCCGAGCCCTGCTGAAAGGCCCTCAAAGACCATGGGGGCAACACACCCGGACAGAGCTGGCCCACCTCTACGGAGACGGCCCCGGGTACCTGTGGGCGCTTCTGGCCCGCTTCCCTCGCCACGACGCCGATCACAACAATCCCCCAGCCGGCCACGTCACCATCCCATTCCACCCTGACCTCGCAACCTTCGAAGTCGCGTCGCTCTTCCCCTGGCACGTAGCCTGGGCCTGCCCGCCGCAGGACGACACGCGCCACTTCAAGCCCGAGCACCTGGTCCAGTACCGCAGCCGACGCCGAGCTGACTTTGTATATTCTCGGCCGCGACGACGGCTACAAGCGCGACAGGACACGCTGTCCGGCTCTGGTGGCGGCGAAGAAGCGGTTTGATGAGGTCAGGGACGGTCTGCCGGTGTTGACGGATAGTGTTCTGGGGCAGCTGACGTGCGAGGCCCTGGCATTGCGGCTTGAGTTAGCTCAGAAGGGTGGCCATGGTGAGGATGATGAGAAGTATGGAGGCTGTCCTCAGCCACGACTGCGTCTCGTGACTAATTTGTGTGACCTCGTAGTGTCTTCATGATCGTGGCCGCGCGGCAATACATGCGCTTTCTCCAATTCAAGATATCCGACGCGTACATCGCAGAGCTGGTTGCCGAGGGTGGGAAGAAGGATATGACGGGCTTTGTGGAACTCTGGGCGACGCCGTGGTTTAGCCTCAAAAACGAGGCCGGACGCCGCAAAGCGGTCGACAACATCGCGGCCTTGATCATTGGCCAACCTTGGAACATGTAAATTGTTACCGTAATTAGTGTATTAGACATTAGCGGTTTTCTACAGGCGATCCTAAACAGTGACATGGCAACGAGAAGTATTGACGCAACGAGTCTGAGACGATCTTGACCATAACCCCGTACAACAAAGCGTCCGCTTGGGCTAAGCCCAGCCCCTTAAGACACGTCGGGTCACATGGACCCCTGCCGAGTTTGGGCGAGCCCGATGACCACGGGAGGCAACTATAGGTCCTGATTGGGCGAAGGAGGCTGGCAGCGTTCGGATCACACATTGCGACGGTATAGCCCAGGCCAGTTCGGGACGGGACCCTACCAGATGCTTGGGCAGACGGCCGTAACCGGAACCAGTCCAGAATCATGCACAGTGATTAGGTATTCTGCTTCTATCCCGTCTATCCCCTTCTATTACCCACTAGCTCCATGAAACTCCTTCGACCTCACCCCAGCGGAAAGTTTCCAATCGCGCCATCCTCACCGCCATCAAACAACGAATTTGTCCCATCCAAAGCAGCAAAGTGATCAGCATACCGCAGCCCCTTCCTCCGCTCCGCCTCTATCCTCTTCCAATCCCACTCACTATCCTCCCCCGCATTCTCCAGCGCCTCCAAATCCCCCAAGTCCTCAGGCGTGCCCGTGCCCGTCTCACCCCCCGTCCACCCCTCACCCGGCCTCTCGGGCAGCATCTTGGCCGCCTCAATCACCAGCGCGGGGTGCACCGTAAACCGCCCCAGCTTAAACACGTACTTGCTGACCGCCGTGGCGATCACGTACTTGGCAAAGTCATCCGGCAGCTGCCCATTGGCACCCCCTTTCCTCACCGTCCTCTTACCCTTCCCATTCCACCCGCCATTCGGACGCACTTTCCCCTTAACCACAAAATGCGTCACCACATACAGCCACTTGCGGTCCCACGCCAGCACGCGGCTCCACATCTCGTACCCCTGCAGCGGCGCGATCTCCTTGCGGAAGCTGCAGAACACCGCGCCCAGCCCGACCCCCAGGCTGCCCCCGACCAGGGCGCCTTCCTTATCGCGCACGATCTTGTTCTTGGCGTTGGCCGCGATGATGGGGAGCCCCGGGCCGAGGAGGTGGGTTACCAGGTGCGAGCGGCTGATGTCGAGGTCGGCGAAGTAGGTCGAGTTGGACTTATGGATGTTGTAGTCGGTTTCGAGGAGGGACGTGCGGGAGGTGGTGATGCTGTATTGGAAAAGGGCGCGCGGTGGGAGGGTCTTGGGCCGGCGGAGCGCGTGGTAGATGAAGGAGTGGAAGACGCGGACCTGGGGGGGAAGGGGAAAGGGTCAGTGCCGGTTCATGGCGGGCGGACATGGAGGGGGGGCTTAGCGTACAGTCCATGCGAAAGGCATGCTCTTCCAGTTGAGCATGATGAAGAAGGTCAGCAGGATCCGGCTTGTGCGACCGGGCCCCGTGAAGAAGTGCGTCAACAGCGTGCGCCAGTCGACGTGCAGCGCGCGATGTCCTGCATATGCGGTGATTGCCGCGCTCATCGGCAGGAACACCGGGTAGAAGAGGGCGAGCGTGCCGACCGCCATCTTGAGTGTCTGCTCTTCTGTTTTTCTTGTTTCTTTCCTTCAAAGTCGCGATCCGATATAGTTATTAGGATCAGGGGTTCTTCTTCTCGGCGGACGCGTGGCGCGTACCAAAAATACGATTTCGCAGGGCACCCAGCAAGAAGAATACAAAAACAGCCACCCAAAGCAGCGCGCTGCGACCAAAGCAAAAAAGAGTGCTGCCGCACTTGGCGAGAAGAAATGACGAGTCTGGGCCAGGAACAGGCATTGCCGGATGGATCGGCCGGTGCCGTTTATATCGACATTTTTCTCGAGACCCGAGTCCGTGGGTTCCTTGCTGGCAGTGGGGGTTTCAGGGGGTCTCGGGTGTTGGCGCCAGGTATGGATGCAGTTACCGCACCGCGTGTCAGCAGAGAACGAACACCGCGTCGGGATCTGAGTGGGGCGCGCCATGCTTCAGGGTCGATCTGGCCGAGGAACCCCCCGCCAAGCCTCGCCCCTCTTCACCAGCCTGAGCCGAGGTTCGGAGTTGGCAGTCTCCGAACTCCGGTCCCACTGCTCTCATGGAGCTCTTAAGGGTTAAGGGTGTTACTTGGCAACCGATGTCAACAACTGCCCCTGAAAAGCTGGCCGGCTTTTTTGGAAATGACTTCTACCCCTCATATTCGACTTCGATCCCGTTTTGGACTTTCCTAAGCTAGCCTAAAGGCCCATCCATAATCTCTCAAAATCCGCATCCAACGTACTGTACATCCAGTCCTATCCGCGTGCGTACACGTCACAAGGTTGTCTACAATCTTGGCAACACAGTCAGGGCTAGTCGGGCAGCTGGCTATGATATAACGACGTTATCCCGGGCCCTTTATCTTGGTAACCATGGCCATCTGCATGTTACATGCTCTTTCCTCTAATCCAGTGAATACAATTTAACAATAACTGGCATCCAAGGGCCCGCCTCCCACATCAGCCTTAGGTACCTAGGTAGGTAGGTAGGCAAGAACAAGAACACAAACTTAGAAACCGCTCGCCCAGAATCGAGACGCGGAAGGTGCGTGTGGCTTACAAACGTAAACAAACTCTCATATCATCAACCTTGAATAGTCCTTTAGCGTAGCGCAAATTCACCCTATATTTCATGAACTAAATCAGGCTATCGTGCGCCGAGTTATACTACATCATGTACACTACCATTAAAAAACACCACGTTGTCCATCCATCAACAGTGGCCTCCGATTCTCCCCCCGCCCCGCCCCCCATGCACCAAGTTCGCATCGCCGTTTACTCAGATGTGCCACGCTTGGCCACCGTGGCAATCGCTGGACGCTCCCATGTACTCGGTTTCCGCTTTAAACACCCCAGCCGCATCAACTACCCTCGAGACACGTACCGCTCGCGCGCCCACATGTTTGCCAACTTCATCACCAACCCCCAGTACATCGTCCTGGCCGTGTTTGGCAAGTACAACTGGCAAGAGAATGAGAAGGTGTCCACACACCCGGTGCCCCATGATCATGAGCTCCTTAAGAAGCCGGACACGGGAGCAGTTTTAGGAGCAGTAGGAGACCAAGTCATTGTCGGAGTTGTGGTTTGGAACTGCCGTCTTGGTCGGCCCGCATCGGACAGTTCTCCTCGATCCCGCCGCCACCAAACGCCCCGGTCTGCTTTGACGGCGACCAGGGCCGAGACAGATACATCGACCAGAAAGCTCCGAGTCTTCGGTGGCTCCGCCGCACAATCCAAAGCCTCAAAAAGAGGTGAGTGCTCTCCCCCAGAACACAGCCATATAATATTATTATTATTATTCATACTCCGCTATGCCCTAGGGCGTGCCGGACCCTCTGCTATTTAGTGTACAGGAAAACCGTGCCCTCCCGGGCCGGGTGAAAAACCCCTACCGACAATCAAGGAACGATGCGTTCTGGTGAGTCTACGTATACAAAGAGAGGAGGCCTCCTGGCCTCCGAACGGGGGCGCTTCAGGCCTCCTGGCCTCCGAACGGGGGCGCTTCAGGCCGCCGTTTCCAGCTCGAGCCTCCTGGCCAAGCTGTACATCGGCAGCCTCCCCGAGTCCATCAGCCAGTCGAGGATCCTCCTCGCAAACCGTGCAGTCGTGGGATTGATACCGTGTAGAACTGAGTAAAAGTCCCGTCGTGTCCGAATTCCAGTTCTCTCCCATCTTCGAGTCAACGGTGGGGCCAAACACCACACTACCAGGTGTTCGGCAGTCTCTCGTCCCTCGCCACACTCGCAGGCAGGCGTCAGAACCTCCGGGACTTCCCGTGTTGCCATATAATAAACGCTCATCAAAACGCCCTGGTTTGTGCGACTAGATATTTTGACCGCCACCGAACTGTGGAACTATTCGCCGTCCATCCGGCCTATTCGCAAATAGTCTGCACCGCCTACATGCTACAATGGGGAATGTATCTATCGGATTGCGATTACGAGCCAATTGGTCTAGTATTGCCGTTCGATTTGAAGCGAAGATTGGTGTTGCCAGCTCATACGATTCTCGCCCAGCATCGAGTCAAGACGAGCATTTTTCCGAAGGGAATCAGGCTGGTGGTGGCTGAATACTCGCCCCTGCCGCTGTACATGGCCGACGGGCGTCAGTATAACCGAGCTCGGTATCCGCTGTTGGCCGCCCAGCATTGTCAAACCGTTAATCCCTCCTACCTTGTATTGAATTGTTAGGAAATAGACTTTATGTTACGACGGGACTTGACATCAGTACCTTGTTGAGGCAGAGCAGGCTAAGCACCTTGTAGATATTCGTGAATGTCTCGTGATGATTAATACTACCTCGGTATACTTATCAGTATACCGCAAAAGAAGCGGGCAGAGTTTACCGCCATAAATCCGTGTTGGACACATCCCGACACCATCAAGTGTAGGAACCTTAGTAACAGCCCTATCACGGAGACACGGCAGCCTTTCTGGGTATCATTCTTCAGGACCTCTTGGGAGAGCAACATTATAATGCCCAGGAACAGTCTACCCGAGCATGGCTTTCTCTTGGATTTGTTGCTATAATCGCGCTGAATGATCGAGCGATTCTCCATTTCGACAGACCTTTCAAGCCTGTAGCCATGTCTTTGATAGAGCGCAACAACAGCAAACAATCCAACACCGCCACCAGCCGCAACATATCAGACGACCAACCCAGAAAGCCTCGAGACACCAACCAAACCTCGAAAACGCCACCCCCCACCACCTCGCACAAACCACCGTGGACCGCTTCCACCCACCTACCAATCCCACGTCCACAATAGACGCCAACACGCGACCCAGAAGCATGGCGGCGGAGGGGCAGTAGACACCAAGCAGCCAGCAGCAAGCATGAAGCAAACACACTGAAAACCAGACACCAACAAGAAGGATGGAGGAAGTCAGATGATCTGCCCTGCCCCGCCTCCTCCGGCACCCATCCACCCATCCCCTCCCCTGTCCTTCCCAATCAATCAATCAATCAATCAATCCAACACTACAGAGCAGCGTAGAGTAAAAAAACAGATGCCAGGCACCCACATATCTTAATTACCCTGGTACCTCTCGCGTATCACGTATCAGGAGAGTGAGACAGGACAGGGACTGGACCCACCGGGCCGCGAGATCGGGCCTTGCCGCAGTTGACGCCCGGTCGGAGGCGGTGACGCGGGGAATTTCTCCGTGTGATTGGTTGGTGGGGCGGAGGCGGTATGGGATGCTAACGGTGGTGGCTGCGGTGAGGCGGATTGGGTTCAACTGGGGGGTTGAGGTTTGATAGTGATGTGATGGGTTAGTTTTACATGGACGGGAAGGTTGGGGAGTTTGATTTTGAGATGATGCTACTGGGTTGGGTAGATTGGTTGGCGGATTCATACAACGATCGGGGGAGAATCGTGTTGGGGAGGTACCTCTGCAAAGGAGAGGGATGAAACATGATGTGCTGTTCGGTTTGTTGTCCAGGCTTGGAGATGCCTACTACCTCGGTACGCTACAACAGCGTCAAACTACGACTTGACGACGACCTGCTCGACAACTTGAATCACCTCTATTCTGACAAGATAGATCGCCCCGGGTTTGATTACGTCTGCGGGTTTGAGAGACCTGAGATGTGGGAGAGACAGCCTCCTTCATGCTGGTCGAGCCAATATCATCCCCCGTCTCGTCCGAGCAAGGCTGCCCCCCGGATAACCTGGCTCCGCAGGCTCCGCAAACAGCACCCCCATTGCTCTATGCTCCTCCTCAGTCCCTCGCTTCGCCCTCACCAACCGCCATCACAAGGCGAACCACCCTCCGCCACGTAACATAGGTAGGTAGCAACTCTGCCGCCGAGTCTCAGGGCAGGCTCGCCAGGCTCTGCTGCCGCGGCTGGACGTCGAGAAGACGACGAAGGAAGCCTATGGCAGCAACCCCCCTCACCGGAACGGCTCCTTCCAGAAACCCCAAGCCATCCATCCCATGCCACAGCCTTGGCCTCGACCAGCACCACCGCCCACTCACCGCCGTTACAGCTCCGTTTTCCAACGAGCCTCACCCGAGTACTAGTACAACCCGTGCTACATCATACACAAAACCCACTCACCATCGTCCAGCAGGATTTAGTTTGCATGGCCAAACTCAAGCCAAGCCCGCTTGTTGGCGTCTATCGCTTGTCGACGGATCAGAAGGCCCCAACATTGGGCCTGCACGAAGGAGCCAACTGCATAGACGCTCGGCTCCACCGCCCCGGGATTGGGTCTTTGGGTAAGGCAGTCCGCCCTCCGCTCTGAGACCGCCTCTGGCTAGGGTAGGGTAGGGTAGTTTGATACATATGGGCACACGCGTGCGGGCAAGACACTGTCCCCACAGCAGCCTGCTTGGCCTGGTGCGCAGACACAATCAACAAACTGCCTCGTCATGGGCGACAGATGGATGGGCCTGGCTAGTGACGTGGCTCGTAGAATCACCGGGCCCTTGCTTGCCCACAGCCAGAGATTGCAGATGTGTCAAGCTGTTGGTTCAACGTCACCCATCAGTTATCAGTGGCCAACCTTGTCATGCCCCAAACGGCACGGGTGCTGCAGAAGCAATTCGTCATGTGAGAAGAGAGAGACACACCCAAATGGGTGGCTGCAGCCCAGCGGTGCTGCAACCATCCCTCGGTGGCTGCCATGCTCTCGTCAGCAAAGAAGCAACACACAAGACGTTTTGTTCTCCGGCGTCCAGAAGCGTGCATGGAACTTCTGGCAGCAGGAGGAGCGTTGGACGGAGCAAGCATGGCGGCGGGTGGGTCGGCTATTGAGTCGATAGTCGCGCCAACGGACCAATCTCTGGCGTCGCCTGCCGCAGGAATGCATGTTGGTTGGCTGCCCGCATGCGGGTGGAAAGTTCCCCTCGGCTCACGAGAGACGACGGAGAGACGCGAGCTAACTGGGGGTCCAGGAGCGCGCTCACCGCCGTCGAAGGATCCGGTAGCCGCGATAGCTTGCGCAGAAAAACACCTAAACCCAGTCTGGGTGTTGGTCCGCGGAGATGGCGGTCGCGGCTGTTCGGCAAGCCTAATTCATTGTTTTTGTCCGGATGAGGATCGGGAGACGACAAAGCCGGGGAGGAGGGGGAGACTCGAGAGGAGGGGAGGGGAGCAATAACTGCAGGCCACGCGCTTCTAAGCGCCGGATGCACCTCTCGTGCAACCCCCATTGGCCGGCCTTGCGCCACCAGATCGCACGCGCACAGTAGCGGGAATCCTGCCCAGCCATTGACACGCGACGGCGAGATTGCAATATTGATTGCCTGCTTGAACCTTGATCTTGGTCGGTCATTCCGGCGGGCCATTGATGCCAAGGTGAAGGTTGCCGACCCGTGGAGAGGGTTACACCACCTTCGCGTGAAATATTGTGCGTATTTCTGGCCCGTGCCGTTTGGGGAAGGCCGTTTATTGCCGTTCAATGGGATATCGAGTGCGTAATTAGTGGGACGGCATGGCTGCTTTGTCAGTGTTTACTTCAGAGTTGATTCAGTTTTGTTTGGTGGGATTTTATGGCAGACCGGGAAGTGTAGTATTTTGGAACACAAATCCGTCTTCGCAACGAACCCCGTGCGGCGTGCCTTGTCTCCCGATCCAGGACTGCACCGAAGCTTTAGCGACTGGTCGGTGCCAGAATCTTGGCTGGCAATTTATTCCGACTTCTGCGGGTTCGCGGCGCAGTCCACGGATTCCGATTTCGAGCTCGGGCCGCCCAAAGAAGGTCGTTGTTCCGTGTTCCCCTCCAGACGAAGAAGGCCCATGGGTTAGTGCGCGCGGGGAAGAGAGCCCAAGGGGGCTGGTCGAGTTCAAGATGCCCTTTCGAAATTGGCTGAGAAATCGGACGAACCTTGAAATGCGAGATTCCGGGTCCAGAAAATGTCGCAACTAGGTTGTGCACGCGGTGGCCGGCGTGTTTGTCTTTCTTCTTCTTCTAGCGACTTGAACGGTCTGTGCGGTGTGTTTCCAGGGGCTTCACATGGCACACGGACGATAACACGGACTTGAAACGAAACAGGAGCGTTGGGCGATTTGGCGATTGTTTCGAGAATGCTTGCGACGATCAACAGAAAACCCACCGATCCCCCTGGGTACCAGTGCCCTGGGAGCCCTGGGGAGTTTGTTTCAGTGTTTCGGTTGGTGCCTTGTTGCGCATCGCCTCCTCGAGAGGGAGGCAGGGTCAAGGCGCAAGGGCTTGCTCCGGGTGTTGGACCTGGACCGAGAGTATGGTATTCCCCAACAGCAACGGGGAAGGGCACAGTCGCGTGGGTTCGTCTCGAGGTGGCCCGGTGGTCTCTGCCACGTGCGGACCTTGAAGCTCGCAAGTTGGTTCTGGAAGCCAAGCATCTGGCGATGGCGGCAGCCCTAGCCATTTCGAGCAGTGCTGGCGATGATCACCTCGTCATGATCGGCTCCGGCTCTTCGTGTTAGTGTATGTATGTACATACATGTGTACCCAGTAGTTACCGAACTAGCCAACCCAGACCATCGGGTTTTGCAGACTCGAGCGATGTTCGTAATTGATGCCAGCACTGTAAGTCTCAGCCATGGCGATAGAGCTAGTCACTTGATGATGCCGCATGGGTGAGCCTTCCTTCTTTTTCCCCGGATGCAGGGCCTTGTGTCATCTCATGTGCCCCCTGTGTAGCTCTGCACATCAACACGGTGCATCGAAGACGGGAAGATCATAATCGTGAGACATTAACAGCTAGGGCAGAATCCATCTCGCATTCAATGTTTCAAACCTTGTTGGGTTTCGAGTTTCGCGAGAAGAAATTGAAAAACCTCACAAGTTGCATCAAAGTTGAGGGGTTTTGGAGGGCTGCACTCCTTCCTGCAAGAGCTTGGTCTCAGTCGCTGCAGGTGGACCTCCTGTCAGCAGCACGGGCCAAAATCACAGCGGGTCTCGTCCGAACTGCGCAGGTGGTGCCGGGATGGAAATCGGGTCTGTGCCTGGGGCAATTCGTAGATGCGATGAACGATTTCCAAGGAGATTGACTTGCCTCCAGGCAACCTACCCCCTCCAAAACCCCCATTTTACACAACGGAATAGTCCGCGTTTCATGGGCCCTGACAGTAACTGTTTCTTCGTCTGTCGGCTCTTTCCAGATAAATTGCTAAGCTGCGAAGCGACGAAGCGAGGCCCGATCACACCATACCAAAAAGAAACAAGCTTCCTTCCCTCTCGGCTGGTCGGCCACTTGGGGCATCTGAAAAATGCGCCAAGCAGCCAAGCCAGATGGGTTAGCCGCGCACCTCTCCATAGGGGACGGCTATTCCTCCCTCCCGCAACGGTCATGGAGTCTTGCTGTCGGGTTTTTCCACCGAGAATTTGCACGACCGCATTTGGTCAAGCTCAACCAAAAAAGCCAAACCCACACCAAAAGAATACGCGTGCCATCGCCACCTGACTCTCAAACAGCCGTGCCCTCAGGTGGCTGCACGTTGGTTGTTGGGTCAAGCAGGGGCGTGGATGGTGGGTGGGCGCACAGCATGAACACTGATTATCCACTACACAGCAGCGGCGCATGGAGATGAGAGAGAGATGAATGAATGCTTGCTGCTTCACAACACCACGTCATCAAACCTACGGCGAGTAGTCGTCAGAGAATGATGATGAAGAGATGCCACGGCAAGCCGAAGCCGAGAGGGACCACAGAGCTTCTAGTATTGCCGCCGCCGTCACCAAGCGAAGACCCCTCATTTCTCTCTCGGCAGCAGACAACCGCTCCCAAGTTTTAGCTGTCCCCATCGAGGCCCGTTATCGAGGCCAAGCGCCTGCAGCGCAACCCTATGAGAGCTGGGCCAGCGATCGGAATCGCCCCGCCTTCTCGGTTCCCATCCCATGTCAGCCAGCATGTCTGCCAGATTTGCCATGGCAGATTCGTATTAACGCCGTCTGTTAAGCAATTTGCCCGGACAATAGCGTCGAGGCGGGAATGCGGCAAACAAGCTGCCAAAAACGGAATCTCCGAATTTACAAAGTACCTACGGAGCTCGCTCAGCCGAATTCTTCCTTTCCATGGATGTGCAGCTACATCACAATCACAAAAAAAGAAACTGCAGCTTTCTCTCCTTCAAACAACAAGCACAACAGGCACATCGCCGGCATGACTTCGCTTGGCAGATATGGACCACGTCGAGGACGGTTACAAACGGACAGACCTCACAGTCGCCTCGAAGGTTGCAGTATTGATGAAGCCCCTGCCATCCCAGCCATCCCACCATCCCACCCACCCTTGCATGACCCCTGTTACCTTCGACGCAGCAACCTTCAAGGATCTGGTGCCTTAATAAACGGCTCCCGTCTGCCGCCGCTCGCGGTCAGGGCACCCCTGTCTTCTCCAACCAACGGGAAGCTTGATTCTCAACCAAAGATGGCTCCGAGTACGTACCCCGTGCCGCTCCCGTACCCTTGAGTGTCATCCTCCTCCCCACGCCTTCGCTCCGTTAGTTTCTGGCATCGCTTCCGTCTGGTCTTCGGCCGCGGAAACGTCTTTCGACTGCGCTTTGTCTGTCCCGAGTGCGTGTTTGCGCAGCTCAGGTATGTACCGGTACATGGAGGGCAGGGGTCATGACCCCCCCCCTCCATGGTTTTTGCGTTCTCCTGTCTTGGGTTTCGATACCCTTCTCCTCGTGCAGCATGTGGGCGCACCAGTAACACAGAACGTAACCCTGCCTGCTCTTTGACTTCCCTCGCATTCCTGCGCCCTTCTCCTGCTGCTCAACCTCACCCATCCTGGTCAGCTTCCGGTGCCGTCGACTACTGCGGTTCAGCAAGCCACCGCTAGCCTGTTCGATCCTTAGATCTCAAACCTGCCGCCTCCCACGAGCTGACCCTGCCACTCGGGAAAGATATAAGGACTCCCCATCCCACCAGCTTCATCCCAACCTCACACTCCACCACTCAGCTCGACTTCCATTGCATCTTCTATCTTGTCTCTTTCTTTCCTGTATCGGGTTGTTTGTCTACTTCAGTCCAGACTTCTTTCCAACCGTCAATCCGCCTTCCCTCCTCATACAGCGACCTCCTCGGCGAGACATCAGTCCAGCATCATGGTTTCCTTCACGACAGTAATGGTTGCTGCCCTGGCGGTAGTGGTGTCTGCTGCTCCCGGGTGCCAGCCGCCCATCAAATATACCCTCCCCAAGATCGGAGGCGGTGAGTCTGCCACCAGAAAACCCCACAAACGGCGACTAACAGACTCTAGGTGACGAGCTTGCCGCGCCGGCCGCCGGTCTCGTAGTCAAGAAGATTGCCATCGGCCACGGAATCCAGAACTACACATGCGACAGTGCGACTGCCACCGAGAGCGCCGCAACCGGCGCCGTCGCCATGCTGTACGATGTCACCGATTTCTATCCGGGAACAAGGAGCAGCGGCATCAGGCCGGATCTCTGGGACAACCTGCCGGCCAATCTGCTCCGGCACCAGGCCCTCCCGCTCAACAAGCTCCCCGGTACCGAGTATGGCGCCGACCCGAACACGCCCTTCCCCGAGCCCTCGGACTTGACCCTTGACGGTATCCCCGCTGCCAAGTTCCTCGGCCACCACGTCTTCGACATCGAGAGCATCCCCGTGTTCGACCTCTCTGCGGCTGGCCTCAGGGCGACCGTCAAGAAGATCGACGGGAAGAACGCGCCCAAGAACGCCGACAAGGGCATTCTTGACACCGGCGCCGTCGCATGGCTACAGCTCGACGATAACGGCCAGGGCCACTCCACCGGTGTGAGCTCTGTCTTCCGTGTCGTCACCGCCGGCGGTGCTGCTCGGCCCTGCTCAGTCGCTGGTGCCGGAGTCCAGAGCGTGCCTTACGCCACCTACTACTGGTTCTTTGGGTAAACGCGCGAAAAGGAGGAAATCGATTTTTGCTCCGCGCGGAACGGCCTGGCAAGGCACATGACGCGGCACGCGTTGGTTGGCAACGGGCCAAAAATGGATTTTGGGGTGCCGATGAGGTGGGTGCGGGAGCCCCCTACCACGCCGCCATCCCATTCCCCATGCGGGAAGCCACTCAGGCTTATTTTTATCTCGGCTCACCAACCACCCGCTCACACTCATCTCATGCTCACTCATCACCCACTAACCCCGGCAACTCACCGCCGACTGGGATACCACCTTCACACACACACACACACACACACACATAGTTTCTCTTCATTCCACTCTTTGCATCCGACCATGCGTTTGCTTGGCACAGATCTGCCTTCTCATTCCGGGCCTGGCTTTTGGTACACAGTACAGCCGTCCGGTTCTGGTTCGGATATACCCTCTCGTTTACAGCATGACGCATCAGTAATGATAGGATTTGGGAAGCCGATGGCTATCTATGGGCGGGCGTTTTGTTATTTGGAAAATATTGTTGGGTTTTTAGTTTCTTGTTTCTTGCATAGAGGGTTATTGGTTATTGGGTATGGAAATACAACGTTTACTGTTCAATATGCCTTATGATGCCTGTCCCTGTGCATGTATTCGAACGAGCGGTAGTGCTTGTGTTGGTCACAGTTTGAACAGGAATACTTTATCGTCCTGTCCTTGATCGGCGAGATCAGGACGGCCAACAGTGTTACCTCGATTATCCAGCTAGTTACCTTCCAGCTCACAACCTAGACAGCCATCATTCGTTGCCTACGAGACTCGAACAGAGACTGGACAGGCCTAAGTTAGGCTGTCAACGACACCCAACACATACCCCATGGAACCAAGGAACACCCCCAAGCCCCAACCCGTCGGTCCATGCACCCCAAAGTGCCTACGCCACCAAGCTTATGGCCCCCAACTGACTGCCGCGCGGGCCTCTCTCTTCTCTCCACCAAACCTCCAGTGTCAGAAACAAGATTACGCTGTGATATTTCCGTACACGAACAGCACATGGTCCCCAGTTAGCTACGCGGCGGCGCCTTAGCGGACAATGACACCCCGCACGCGGTAGAGAAACATAGTTGCTAATTATGTTCTTCCACTTACATACTTGGCTTTGTCTTGGTTTGGCACTTGTGGCTGTGCTGGGCCGTCTTTTAAGTTCTCATTTCCGTTGCCCGCCCCCCTTTCCATTTCCTTTCCTGTCGTCACCTTGTCCCCCCCCCCCCCCCACCTCTCCCCCGTGCTGACGAGAAAGCAAACACGCAGGTGGAAACGGGTGTTTGTGTACGCGTGCACCTTTGGCACGGCATCAATAGCACTGCCGTTGGTGTTGGCCACGGCAGCGGTGAGGAAGTATTCGGGGAAACACGACTGGGATGTAGGAGCGGTGACGGGGGGCGGTTAACGGAAATGGCAACTCGGTTAAGAATAAAAGGGTCGGTGAAGATGAAGAAGACGGTGACAATAATAACAACGTCCAGCTCGCAGTCCTACCAACGTTACATTACCTTGTCCTGGTAATGGGTCGTCGTGCCAGTCTAGCGGTCACTGTCAGCCAGCCCCTATTCGTACCCTAGATAGGTTTGTACATGTACCTCAAACAGCAACCAGCTATCCATACACCACTCCCAACAACAGCGGGACACTGATCAGAAAGAAGCCATTGTAAAATTTTAACACAACTGCAGAAGATACCTGGTATGTAGAATCTAAAAACGGCAAATGGCAAACGCCGACCCGGCCAACCCAAACGGTAGACAGAGAGAAACAACAAGCCGCAACCTGCTGCACAAACACAAAACGCCGCCGCTCGTTTGTTCAATAGCCATGTCCCATCACCATCCCATCGTCTCATATATCCCATCCGAGACCATCAAATCTCCTCATATGCCCCGCCTGCCCCATCTGATATCACCCCGCCTTTTCATAAGCCCCATCTGATCGCTCATACCTACCCAACCAACCCACTCTAGCCTATCCCTTCCCGTCCCAGTCCAGATCAACCCAACCCAACCAACCGAAGCGAGATCAACAAACCCATCCCAACCCTTCCTTACCTACACAGAGCCAGCAACCGAACCACCCCCCTCCCCCCCCCCCCGCCGCCTCAATACCCCCCCTGCCCATAAACCGTCCCAAACTGCCCACCCGCAGCATACCCCCCAGCATTATGCCTGCGACTCGACCTCCCCGTCCCAATATCAATCTGCCTCAACTCCTCCTCCAACGACATATTCCCACCTCCACCTCCACCTCCACCACCACCATACCCATACCCATCATTGTGGCTCCCCTGCCCCCCATACCCATACCCCCCCTCATGCCCTCCATACCCCCCCTGCCCCTGCCCATGATGATGATACCCATCATCAATCCCACTGCCCGCCCTCCTCGCCACACTACTACTATGCAGCTGCAACGCCCCACTCATCCCACCCCCATTCCCATTCCCATTCCCCGGCGACGAGGACAACGGCGGCGGCGGCAGCGCAAGCGGGACCTTGGCGGGGATCGGCGGCGCACCGCCGTTGATGCTCCCGCCGCTGCGGCTGTACTGGTGTTGTGCGTGCGCGCCGGGGCTGCGGCCGGGGCTGCGGCTGTGGCGGCGGTGCTGGCTGGGGCTGCTGTGACCGTAGCCGTTGGCGTGGCGCTGGCTGCCGGGGGAGGTGCCGTAGACGCCGCTGGGGCTGCCGGAGTGGGAGTGGGCGTGGTAGGGGGCGTGGTTCTCGTTGCCGGTGGCGTAGTCGAAGGTGGCGGCGCGCGGGATGCCCCGCGGTGCGGTGAAGTTGTCCATATGTGAGGGGAGCGGTGCGAGCGGGGCTGGTTCCATCCCGTGCCCGCTGCTGTCGCTGTTCTTGCGTAGGACGGTGCCCCGGTTGGGACTGGGGTCCCGCCCCGGCGCTGGGCCGATGGCACCCGACATCATGGGTACGATGGCAGACGTCGACTGGCGGTAGGCGGCCTTCTTTTGCAGACGGTTTCGCCCCGTTGCTGATGCCGAGGTGATGGGTTCGACGTGGTCTATCATCCCCCCGGAGAAGGTGATGGCCGATGAGGAGGGTGCCGGGAGCATGGATTGCGTGCGGGCCGCGATGCGCAGCGGACGGCGACCCGAAGAGGGCACGGGTTGGGGACCGGAGAGCGAGGGACGGGAGGACACGGATGAGGGCTGTTTTGGCTCGGGCTCGGGTGCCCAGGTTTCCATGGGAAGGTGGTCGGAGGGGTCAACTTCGCGGCCATCGTGGGTGATGATCTTGCCGGTGGCCTCGCTGTAGTCGGCACGAGAGGAGGCTGCATCTTTGAGAGCGGCCGAGGAAGTATTGGGGTTCAAAGCTTCGTAGGAGTCGGGGCCGAACGGGACGCCGGACATCTGACGGTTTTCCACCGGTGGCCGTGGGCTGACTGACTTGCGTCGGATGGTGTGCTGGTGGCGCGGGTTCGGGCTTGGATCGCGCGGTGGGTTGGGAGAGTAGGCGCGCGACTTGATGACCACGTTGACACTCGACGTTGATGGCCCGTTGGTGTACGTAACGGGGTTCCTACCATGGGCGGACGGGGCATTGTATGGGACGACGGCCCCATCGTAACCGTAGTTATCGTTCATGGTCCTGCCCCGTGGGGGCGTCTCGACCAGGGCTTGTTGTGCATATCCGCGGGTCTGGTTTGACAGTCTCCTCTCTTGGGTAATCCGCTCCGGGACTTCCTGGGCAATGTTTGGATCGATGCCCGGAACAAGGGATGCTGGCACCGGAGGTACCGGGTAGCCGCTCGAGGTGTCGTCGAGCTCGCTCCGATACGTCAGTGCTTTTTGCGCTGTGTGGGAACCGTGCGATGGTAGGGAAGGTTCCGAGTGCCTGCCGTAGTTTGGCGCATAGTCTGGTGACTGCCTTTGGGGGATCTCGGGCGCTACCATCTGATATCCGTTCGTACCTTGGTGCCTCGGATCTTGAGTGTGCCTCGGGTCCGTGTGCCTTGGGTCTTGCGCGTGCCTTGGATCTTGTGTGTGCCTTGGGTCTTGCGTGTGCCTTGGGTCCTGTTGGTAATGCGCCGACTCAGTGCTGCTCCTCCCTGACAGAGCGAGCGGCGCAGGACTGGCGCTCATGTCATATTCCCGGTCAAGATGGGGCTGCGATTGCGATTGAGGTTGCGGCTGCGGCCAGCGTCCCGAGGTCCTCCTAGGGTTACTCATAGACTCGGGCGACTCGGGCACATCTTCGACGGTAGCCTGCATGGTCCTTTGTGGTTCGTAATTTCCATCATAAGAATAATGCCGGGGTTGGCCCTGGTCCGCCTTGGAGTATTGGTTGCCGGGGAGACCTGCAGGGGCAGAATCGTATGCCTTGTATGTCGGCCTTCCGGGGTAGCTTCCCGAGACAGAGTTTCGGTGGGCTTCGCTCCTTAGCACATCCTGTCGCATGGTTGGCGGCGTCGCTTGGAACGCGGCGTTCATCGAAGGGTTGCTCCCAGTTCTGCTCCTGTGGGCGGGCGGTGGGGGTGGCCGGTCGTCGCTGACAGGCCTATGGTCAATAAGCGGTGGAAACTCGTATGTTTCCTGGCGGTCATATGCCGGCTGCTGCCGGTGTGTGCTGTAGCCCTGGTCGTGCTGGGCGGCATGCTGTTGTTCGGCCCTCTCGGGCGTCCGGTACTGGCTGGGCGGTTCGGCGCGGCGAGGCGGAGTCCCGAGCTCCCTGCCCTGGTCCGGTTGTTGGTAGTACTCAGGTTGTTGGTGCGGAACGGGAGCGGGATTTGGCTGAGGTCGAGGCGGTGCCTCGCCCTGCTCCGGTACGGGCGACGGCGGCGCTGGGGATTTTCCAGTGACGGGATCGGTGGGCAACGGGCGGCGCTTCGGCACTGGCCTTGGTCCGACGGCGGCTGGGGCTGGTTCAACGTCGGTCGGGACTGGCGGTTTCGCCTTTACGACAGGCCTCTCTGGCTTGGGACGGTTATCGTAGTATGTGATCTCGATGCGGACCTCGCCGGCGTACTTGCCCCGACACGCAAGCTGGTGCCATTGGTCGCTCTGCCCCCCGCCACCCACGATAATGTCGCGCAGGTCGATCCAGGATTCCCCAATCAATTCCGTCTTCTTGTCGTCGTTGAATACCGAGACCTTAAGCTGGTAGTAATCGGGCGAGTCGTGGACGGTAAATCGAAGTTCTTGGTCCCTACAGCCGAATTGCTCGGTCAGTACGAGTTCGAGAGGGAAGGGAGAGCTCTGGGGATCTGTGCTACTGTGTTAAGTACTTACCATTTCGGGGTCTGGCCGCCACGGATGTCGGTTGTGGTCTTCTTTGCTTCTTTCCCTAAGCGGGCCGCGCAGTAGGGGTCCTGCTTCCCGATGGTCTTGCGATTCGGCAGGTTCTTTGCTCGGTCGACGACAAGCACCAATGTGCCAATCTCAGGCCCATCGGCGCTCATGTCGGAAAAGATGCCGGCCGTGTGCATCCCATTGAGTGGATGGGTTTTCGACTTGGTCGTCATTTTGTCTGTGTTGCCGCGCGGGGCTGCACCATGACCCGATGTCGCAGTATTTGGGGGAATCGCCGGACAAGGCAAGATGGGTTGTTTACTTTGGAGTCAAAGCTAACGTTAGTTGGTTACCCCGCCGTCGCTCAATTCGGCTCGATTCGGATTTGGAACAAGAAGCAAAAGATAGTCGATACTCGAAAGAGCGGCAGATAAAGGAACGAAGAAGCCCCTCCAACACTAAAAATGCAACGAGAAAGGTTCCGAGGTGGTTTTAGATGAAAGCATCCAAAATCAGCTGGCTTTTGGTCGCAGGGAGCGCAAGAGGTGCAGACGGCAGCATGCAAGTGGGATCCAATGGCCGGCTTGTTGACGTGCGCCAGGGGAAGCCAGCAGCCAAGGTTGGCTCGCGTCCGCAGTGGCTGGGTCTGGTGGTATTGCGCGTCGCAAATCAGGGCATTGGGATTCGGTGGCTGGCATGCGAAAGACTGGCGCAAATCAGCGAGGCTGGGGCTGTTGTGCCCCGCACATGCGCTATGGCCCACATTCCTGCATGGGGGTTTCGTTTCTGGTGCGACTCGGATGCAACGCGGATCGGCCAAGACCAGCGCAAGCCATGCCCAACCCATGCCAACCCATGAAGTGGATCTCGATCGGAATGCAAACCGACAAGAACATCGATCATCAACCACGTCAACTAACAACACGTATAGAATTATACCTAGGTTATGACGGATATCTCTCACCGGTTAACTAAAATACATTGTGGTCGAATCGAAGAAAGTCACCGCTACCAAACGCCTTCCCTGACCCAAAACAAAATGGTATCAACACGAAAACCCCAACCCCCAAATCATCAAGGATCCAACATCGCCCTCCACCCCAAACCCACCATCATAGGTCTGGGCTATGGCAGCTCATACGGTCGGTAATACGGCTGCGGGACGGGCATTTTATACCGCACATGTTCGGGCAGCATTTCATGCGGACCGTAAGCCTCTGCGGGTTTCGGCGGTGGCGGTGGGAGGTAGCCGTTGTCCGCTGGTTGGGTGACTGATGCTGCTGCCGCTGCCGCCGCTGCCTCGGCCTTTCTCTTCCTGTACCGTATCAGATACAAGGTCGCGAACAATGCAGCGACTCCAACGACTCCCAGACCGACCCCCACGCCAATCCCGATGGCTGCGCCCGTCGGCAAGCCAGACGATGTCTCGGGAGATGAGCTGCCGCTGGACCCTGCGCCCGCCAGTCCGGTTGTGGGGTTGGCAACGCCCAACTCGCTCAAGCTTGTCGAGGTGGCAGATGATGAGGTGGGATTCGGGTCGGTGTTGGAAGCAGCGGATGATGTTCTGGTTGTCGACGTCGTCTCCCGCGCGATGTTCCATCCGACCACAGCGATGGCACCGACCGGGGAGGCTCGGGTCAGGGTTGTTGTGGCGATTGTCCACGAGTCGGGGTTGCCTCCGGATGTTGACGCAAAGGTAAAGACCGCACCCGACGAGATCTCGGAGCGGCAGTCTCCAGCGATCGAGCCAAACTCGCCATTCGCGAGGGTGTATTCTCTGGTGGACTGTTGTCAGCATGATCTGGCGACCTCTCCTGGAATCACAAGTCCACTCACGGCGGACAACACATCGCGTGGGTACTGATCCCGTTCACCGACATGGCGACCGTTCCCCATGCATTGGGGCATTTCAGCGGCCCGATGCTAGCGGCGGTGTGCCCCTCGTCGTTCCCACGGCCGAGCCGACCCTGCTCCCACCATGTCGTCACCGCCGGCGGTTGGCATTTCACTCTAGAGTCGATGTCGAGGCCGTAGCCTGGGTCGTAGGCGACGAGGCTCATTCCATTGAGGCGGAACTTGCTCTCGCAACCCACGGATGGCGTGAAGGTAGTTGTCAGTGGCACCCAGGACGTCACCACGCCGTCCTCGTCGGTCTCGGGAGGATAAACATTCGCCATCGCGGAGGAGTTTGCTGAGCGCGCTGATCACTGTCTTTCGCAGAAAGCAAAAGGGGGGCTGTGTGAAACGTGAGCCATGTTGTTAAGCATAGCAGCGAGCCTGCGATGGGATTATAGGGGTTTGTTGTGTTCCTGGCGGTGTGTTGCATGTTGTCTACCAACGAGCCGTTCAGGCACAGAAGCCCAATTTCAGGAGTCCAATCCAAAGTGGCAGACGACTTTTGCCGTGTCGCTTAGAGAGCTGAAGCTGGCAGCCTCACAGTGTTTGTATGAACTGTGCAAGCTGCACGCCCCTTGAGCCAGTCACAAACAGATGCGCACCCGCCGAGGCGTCCGTTGGCGCCAACAGCCGCCCAGGTTGCAATGGGCGACAAGGGTGGCCCAACATCCCGAAAAGCATAAACTGCCATTGAAGTCGGCGTTTCTGAGCATTTCTGGCTTGGATTCTGTCAGACTTTCTCTGTCAAACGCAATTGACAATGGCCGGCAGAAAAGCAAGAAGCCCACGGAGGCCGACCCGCCAACCCACCCCGTCGCGGGTACCCTCCCCGGTGAAGTATATCATTGCTGCTCTCACCGCTACGGCTGCCCTCGGATGGGGCGTTCGTCGATGGTACACCGATAACCCGATTGGCTTCTCACACCACGGCGCCGCTTACCTCGATTGGGACGCCCGGCGGGAAGAAGTCAAGGAGGCTTTCAGCACAAGCTGGGAGGCATACTCCCGATATGCTTGGGGTGAGACCATACCACCTTCGGTCACTTCAAGGCAATGCATTAACAAACGTCCCAGGCAAAGACCGGTATCACCCCGTCTCGGGCAGGGGCTCCCAGATGAGCCCCAAGGGTCTGGGGTGGATCATCGTCGACAGCCTCGACACCATGATGATCATGAACCTGACAGAGCCCCTGGCCGAGTCACGCAAATGGCTGCACCGAAGTCTTTCGTATGACCAGGACCAGGACGTCAACACGTTTGAGACGACCATCCGCATGCTCGGCGGGCTCCTGAGCGCGCACTACCTCGCCGGTCGCTTACCCGACGTGGCCTCGCGCCAGGACTCGATCTACCTGACGAAGGCAGTCGACCTCGCCGACCGGCTGCTCGCGGCATACGAGTCGCCGTTAGGCATCCCCTACGCCAGCGTGCACCTCGGTCGGAAGGTCGGCTTACCGTCTCATGCGGACGGTGGCTCGTCGTCCATGGCCGAGGCGGCCACGCTGCAGCTGGAGATGAAGTACCTGTCGCACCTCACAGGCGACGAGCGGTACTGGCGCAGGGCCGAGAAGGTGATGCAGGTGCTGGACGACAACGCCATGGAGGCCGGCCTCCTGCCCATCTTTGTGCACCCTGATACGGGGCGGTTCACGACATCTGAGATTCGCCTCGGAAGCCGCGGCGATTCCTACTACGGTCAGTTCCCCCCTCCTTTCCTGTCCCCTTTCCCCCTTTCCTCCCCCCTGCCTCCTCCCATCCCACAAAACCCCCCACCCACCAACCCACCCCCCAGAATACCTCATCAAACAATACCTCCAAACCTCCGAACCTATCTACCTCACCATGTGGCACGAAGCCCTGGCCGGCATCGAAACCCACCTCCTCACCACCACCCGACATTCGCACCTCAAAATCATCGCCGAGCTCCCCCACGGCATCGGCGGCCCACTCTCCCCCAAAATGGACCACCTGGTCTGCTTCCTCCCCGGCGCCATCGCGCTCGGCGCCACGGGCGGCCACACCGTCGCCCACGTCAAAGCCCAGGGTGCGTGGACGGCGCGTAAGGAGGCGGAGATGGCGCTCGCGAGGGATCTGGTGAAGACGTGCTGGGGCATGTATGCGGTCACGAAGTCGGGGCTGGCGCCGGAGATTGTGTGGTTTGATGTGGCTGAGGAGGAGTTGAGGCCGAGGGCGGGGGGGAGGGGTGGTGGTGGTGGTGGTAGTGGTGGTAGTGGTGGGGGAGAAGGGAAGGCGCAGCGGGATTCGTTGGCGCAGTGGAAGAAGGATTTTGTCATTAAGCCGCTGGATGCGCATAACTTGCAGCGGCCGGAGACGGTGGAGAGTTTGTATGTCATGTGGCGGGCCACGGGGGATCCGGTGTATCGGGAGTGGGGGTGGAAGATCTTTGAGGCGTTTAGGGAGGGGACGGCGGCGGGGTTGGGTAGGGGGTATACGGCGGTGGGGGATGTGAGGCAGGTGCCGCCGCCGTTGAGGGATGAGATGGAGAGTTTTTGGCTGGTGAGTGATCTTTTCTTTGCGAGCCTGTTCATGTTTGGGAGAAAGCTAACTGGGTGAGTAGGCCGAGACACTCAAGTACCTTTACTTGCTCTTCTCGCCCACGGACTTTTTGCCGTTGGAGGAGGTGGTGTTTAACACAGAGGCGCACATCTTTCCGCGGTTCAAGAGCCAGTGGAAGACGGGGTGGGAACGGAATAGGTAGGGGGGTGTTACGGTGTGTGATGTACTTTTAGGGGTTCTGTGGAGTTAGGAGTTTTTGTCGTTTTTGAGCGTACACCATGCTGTGCACTAGGTAGTAAGTAGGTAGTAATGTCAAAGGTAGTAATGCCAAAAGGCCATATTTTGTGGCATTCGTTGCAACTCGAAACTTTAAGATGCTTGATTTATACAAATACATAAATGGCGAAGGGCAAATAAACACGCTATCCCAAATAAGGCAATGTTTCACGCCAAATAAGCTTAGACTGACCCACTCCACTCGACCCGGCCATCCATCCCCACAACGCCATCCATTCATTCCCTTCCGCATTAACCATCTCAATCAATCCCCTAACCCTCGACCACCCACCGACGAACTCACCATCACCATCACCACCACCACGCCTTCACTAGGACACCCGCCCATCACCCCCCCACCCATCACCATGTCCACCCAACCCCGCCCCTCCAACCCCGACCCCCAACCCCCCGCCATCAATTTCATCCTCTCCTTCCTGCTCGTCGGCCTCGCCTGGGGCCTCACCACGCCCTTCATCCGCCGCGCGGCGCGCGACCACCGCCCGCCGGCCCACCCGGTGCTGGAGACGGCGGCGGTGCAGCAGAGCCGCGTGCGCAAGCGTGTCTATGCGGCCTTCTTTGCGGTCGTGGATTTGCTGAGGAATCCGCGGTATGCGCTGCCGTTGGTGCTGAATTTGACGGGGAGTGTGTGGTTCTTTTTGTTGATTGGGAAGGCGGGTAGGTTGTTTTTTTGAGCCCTGTTTTGTTTGGGTTGTTTTGGGGGTTAAGGAGAGGGAGGGTGGTTTAAGGTGGGGGGAAGGGGGTGTTGTTTGTGTCTGGAACCTGGTTGATGGTGGTGGTCGGGTTTTTGCTTGTCGTGGGGGCTGCTTGTGGTGAAAACGGCTGCTAACCGTGCTACAGAACTGAGCTTGACGGTGCCGATTGTGAACACCCTGGCGTTCTTGTTCACTGTCGTCGGGGAGTGGTGGGTGGAGGGCAAGGTCATCAGTCGAGGTATGTTTTGGTTGCTGTTCTGCTGACGCGTGCGGTGCGGTGCTAACCCGGCCAGATACCATGCTTGGGATGTTGCTGTCGGTTGGTGGGATTGCGTTGTGCGTGCAGAGCAAGAATGCTGCTTGAGCGGGATGTGTCGGGGTCATTCTGCGGACTGCTTTTCTCGTCCTGAATAAGCTTCCATCGAGATGGATTCGTGTTCACAAGTATAGCCGCAACAACATATCACCAATCGCGCAGGTTCGCTCGTTGAGTTCAGCTCATCTTGCCATTCCCCTGAATCGCCCCTCTGCTCCAGGCAGTCCCAGCTCCCCTGCCTACATGCCAGCTGCATCCCTGTCACAGGGCATAGGTATATACAAACGGAAGCGTGCCCGACGCGCCGCGCAAAAGACATGTACAATGGAAACCCGCCCCGCCGTACAATGTCCGGTTTTCCCTGTGTGTTTTCCGAGTGGTATCCCAATAGCAATAAAAATACCAAATCTAACCCAGCCTTTTTTGTTAATGCCCTGTCCCAAATGCTCCTGAGGAATGTAAGCCCGGAGAAGAAGAAAAAGAAGGAAAGAAAGAAAGAAATCCCCAGAGAAAAAAACAAGGGCGAAAATTAGAATTGATGATCCCCGCGTCATCGAGAAGTCAAGCCGGTCCGGAGAGGGGTGGGTATATGATATGAAGGTTGGTAAATATCGTCTTGTCGTCTTGTCGTCACTCAGGATCGGGGTATCATCGTGACGGTCGTTGTGCCGTGCGTAGTATCGTGTGTTGTGTTTTTCAACACCTCCTGGTCCGCACCCAGCGCTGCACCGCGCGCAGGCTCGGGTCTTCGGCCGTCCAGCGGCCCATGGTCATGTCGGAGACTTGAAGCTCCGAGTAGACGACCTCGTCGGTGACGTTGGCGAGCTCCTGCAAAAAGTGTAAGCACAACCCGAACGGTGGCGGTTAGGGCGGAGTAGTTGAGGCTATGGCAGTGAGGAAGGGTGGGAGAAAGGGGGAGTGGAAAGAAAGGGGCGAGAGGAGCAAGATGCGTGTTCGGCGGTGTGCGGCGGTGAAGGAGGGGAAAACGTACTGCTCGCAGCTGTTGGTCGACAGCCCTAAGTTGTTGCTGGTTTCCCGAGTGCGGCCTGCCGCCCATCAGGACCTGGTCCCGCCATTCGATCCAGCGCTGTACCGCCGACTGTCGGAGATAGATCTTCTGCCCTTCGTGCCTGCGTGCGTATGCATCGAGAAGGACCCTGCCAGACGCACAAAAACAAGATGTTAGGGGGGTGGCTTGCGTTGGGAGGAGGGTTGGCTAGGGGAGAGCCAAGTGGTAAGACAGAAAAAAGGACGCAAGGACAACGCACTGCTTCAACTCGGCCTTAGCCTGCTCTTCGGGCCCGCCGCTGGCGCAGGGAACTGTGACATCGGCCGCGCAGTTCAGGATGTGCTGCCCGTCGAGCGCGCACTGCCGGAGCACCGCCCACCCCTCGGTGTAGTAGTCGTCCATGTCGGCCGGGTTGCAGTCCGCCGCCGCGATGTAGTACTGGATCGTGCGGAAATCCGACAGAAGCTCGGCCACGCGCGCCGTGCGGTATTCGTTGACTGTGTTCTCCCGGCGTTTAGGGTTAGTCCGTGCCGTCGTGGTATCGACGCCCTTTGGGGTGGCGTCCGACCAACGCCCCGTAGGGCACCAGGGGGGCGGCCTGACCCGATCCGGGACGGGGGTGCAAGGGTGTGATGGGGGGTGTGGGTGGCAAGACGGGGGAGGGGGGAGGGGTGGGTGGTAAGGATGGGAGATTCACATACGTCCGTCAGCCATTGTGATTCTTGTCTCTAGACTGTTGTAGGATGGGTATTAGAGAGAGAAAGAGAGGAGTCCGAGGAGGCAAACAAGCTCGATGCTGCTCGGTTCGATGGTCAAGGCGGGAGGCGAAGGAGTGAAGTATGCCACGGGCACAAAACAAAGCAAGACAGACAGCGAAGTGCAGTTTATGCAAATTAAGAAGCGCAAGGCTGAAAGTAGAAGAGATTGGCGTCCCCGTAGAGGAGTGGTGATGATGGCTTCAAGGCTGCGATGGCGACTTTGTGGGTGCCCCCCCCATGGCTTTTGTAGAATTTGCCATCGCGGATCCCAAAACCGTTGAGCTAGTAAAGGAGCCGTGAGGACTCCAGCGACTGAGTTCCCCTGACGATACACACATCAGTTGAGCGAGTGCTGTGAGGGGTGACTACCGGGTGTCGTCCCCGATCCCACCTCAACAAGGCCGATACTTGCCACCGCGACTCACCCGCATCGAACTAGTCGACATGTCCCTCGGTGCTACCAGCCATTCCCGGCGCGCCGGGTTGATGCCATGCTGTTCCCGGTGGGGAGAGTGTCTGGTTCCTGCATCTGTATCGAGCAGCCGGGACGCCGCTGATGGAGAGACAGCCTCGCAAGGCCCCTACAGAGCTGTATGCACATGCGGTGAATCCACAGCAGCCGATCCCGCCGCCCAATAATGGGGGCTCGACAGCACAAGACACAAGGGGAAACCGACCGCCGGATCCCACGGCTGCAACGGTGTGTTCAGATACGGGCCCTGGTCAGGCTGGGAGGACGTGCAGCCGATGCAACGAGAGGTGCAGGGCTGCCACGATCGTCCGGAGTTGCCATGCCCTTTCTGCTGCTGCCACGCTCTCAGGGTAGCATGCCTCCGAGTATCACTGCCGCTGGAGCACCCAAGTGGCCGGATCCTCAGATCGGAGCGGTGCCAAGGGAGTGGAGATATCGTCCAGCAGCCGTCCAGCAACCGGTCGGCGTGGCTTGGACGCTGCTTGTCGTGCAGATGTGGAAATGTTTCGACAGGGGGGTCCCAGATCCGGAAACTTTAACGAGGTTTCAGCGGCGCCATCGAACGAACCAGCCCCAAATGCGGCAAGCCCCCGGCCTTGGTCCAGTTTTCGTCGGGAGGCAGCTTGGATGTCGGGAACCAATGGCGTCTGGGGCTTTGCAGTTCAACAACTCCCGTCACTGGACCCGGACTGAGCTGAACAACAATGGTTCAAAGATGTCCTCAATTTTACCTCGGTCGATACGGCTCCAGGGGTTGAAGGGGTTGAACGGCCTCCATCAAACAATTAGCCCATCCAGTCACATCCAGTCACCGCCTGGGGTTGCTGCGTCCTGTGTCACGTCGATGGAAAGTTGTTCGGCTTGGCCTGATTTGAACCTGTCATCGACACACTCGCCAAGGCCGTGAGAAGAGGCTGTCGGTCAGCTTCACAGGGTCCCAAAACCTTACCTTGCATGCACCCGAGGACCCATCCACACACATTCCGACATGCAGGATCGAGAAACAAACACCCCTACCCCCCTTCTAAGCCTCGTGGGTAATCTGATGATCCCACAGTCCCGGGTGGTTTTTGGCGTGCAGGTTAGATGCAGTCATCAACGGCGAGATAACCGGCCCGTTGCCACCGCCTTGCTGGGCTCTCGGTATTGTGTAAGCAGACATGCATATCTGGAGATCACCACCCGCAGGCAGCCATTCATTCGAGGAACCCCCGCAACATGTTCCACTTCCATCTCCTAACTTCTGTCAACGCTTTTGGAGCCGCATTGGGACCATGTTCATTGGCAAGGCATTGCTCTATTTTGGGGATCCATCCCCGCAGGCTGCATGTCGGTGTCATGGCTGGACGAGGAAATAAGTAACGTGGTATTCGGGGATATCAACCTCACCAATGCGATATCCCGCTCCGCCCTAGCACATCTAGGGTTGGCCTCAATAACGAAGATCGCACCGGCTTCCGGGAGCATATTGGCTGCGAACCCCGTTGTGCCCTCCCGCGCCGTCTCAGTCCTTCTCAGCAATCGCCTGTAACCTCTCGTCGATCTCCTCTTCCGTCAGCCGCCTGAAGTCTGGCGTCGTCCCTTCCTTTCCGTCGGCGCGCGGCCCTCCGACGATGCCGATCTCGATCTCGGTCTTCTTGAAATCCATGCTAAGAACGGTGCTGAGGGTTGTGATTGCTAGCTCCACAACCTCCTTCCAGTCGCCAGGGGCATGGTCCTTGTTCTTGAGCTTCTTCTCAAGGTGATTGAGCGCCTCCTGCTGCTTGGGGCCAGCTGAGGTGCCCTTGTACCCAATATAATATCCGGCGGGATCACACTTGAACAGTTGGGGCCCGACTTCGGAGTCGAGAGATATCAACGTCGTCGCAACGCCGTACGGCCGCATGTACGCCTATAAAGGGTTAGACAAGTCTCATCCTCATCTGCCCGCCTTTCATCACATACCCGCTGCGTGTAGACTTGGCTGATGTTGGCCAACCGCTTGGCCAAGGCGTCGCAGGGCATCTCGTAACCGAACTTGTACTTGAAATCTGCTGCTTCCGATTGGGCGCGCTGGGAAAATGCGCGAGCATCGGCGATAGAGCCCGTCATGACGCAGCCCACCGACGGGGAGATCTGGAAGATGTGCGAGACAGAAGAGGGGTCGATGAGTTTATCCTAGCAGCGCCGTCAGCTTGGATGGTGTGCACGGTTGGGAGGCTGGCGTGACATACCGGCACCTTCTTCTGGGACAGGACTACAGCGCAGTCCTTACCCCGCACACCAATCGACATGATGTTTGCCGCTGTGATAGCCTTGAAAGCATATTCTGTAGGTCCGTCCATCAGCACAGCCCAAGTATCCCCGGTTTGGTCTTTGCCCGCATCTCCAACCCCCTCCCAGCCCAACCATCACCCTCACTCCCAACCTAACCAGCCGTGGCAGTCGTTGCGCCGCATTGTTGTCGTTGCGCATATGTACGTACCGACTTGGAACAGTCTTCCCTGCTCCGAGAAGATGGTAATGTGCCTGTCATAACCAGCGTTGCCTGCGCCTGGTGTTAGCTAGCCATGGCCAAGTGGAGCTCGGAGCTGCCATAGGCTCGAAGGGCTGAGGGGAACTCACCTGCCATCTTGACAGACGTTAAATTATGAAAGTTTGTCGAGTATGACGGTGATGCGGGACAAGTCTAAGGCAAGCGGATCGAACTTGGTTTGCGGGGTTGTAGTTTGGGGAAGTTGGAGGGGGTTGTGGTGGGAGAGCTTCGTTGTTGGATGGACCTAGCTTCCCCAGCGATTGACGCGTTGCGGCGGTTTGCCTGGAGCAAGGCAGAAGGGGAGCTGACGGCTGGTGCCTCAAATGCTAGGCGGCAAGGCTGGGGTTAGCGCCACCGCCTGGCACAAAACCAGACTTGCCAGACCCACCAAACGACCACCCCCGCTAGCAGATCTTATCTCATCAAGACCCCTGCATCGGGTACCGATAAGGTCCATCTGGGCAGAAATTTG
Source organism: Chaetomium tenue (assembly GCF_020726465.1). Taxonomy (NCBI): domain Eukaryota; kingdom Fungi; phylum Ascomycota; class Sordariomycetes; order Sordariales; family Chaetomiaceae; genus Chaetomium; species Chaetomium tenue. The sequence continues at coordinate 4,968,597 of NW_027117330.1, read as the reverse complement.
CTGCGGGCGGCATGAACAGCTCTGGAGAGAGCACCAAAAACACCCAATAAGACACACAGAAATCCCCCCCAGGGTTCCAATTCCAGCACTCTCGACAAACTTGGGTCTTGGAAACACGTTGCTTAGCCCCGTCTAGGTTTTACCTGTTGCTGTGGTATCCCGCAGCGCCATTTCTGACCACCCGTCCCTCCTGCTGGGGCCAATTCCCGACAGCCCTCGTTCGCTGTGTTGTCCTGTTCCTCCCTCCAGTCGTCACCATGTCCGCCCATGTCCCGGCCTGGAAGCGATTGGGCCTCAAGCTCAAGGGATCTTCATCGGGCGAAGCTATCCCCAGCTCGGTCGGCCCCAATTCACGAGCAAAGCCCTCTGCGCAGACCCCCAACTCCCACCAAACCCGCGTAAACGGAAGTCCCGCGAGTGCGCTTAAAAGGAAGCAGCCGAGTTCTGCGTCCACGCCGAGCGCCGTCACAGCGCAGACACCGAATAAGAAACCGCGAAGGGAGGACCAATCAGCAGCGGACCAAGGGACACCGTCATCATTGAGGAAATCGGTATCGTTTGCGAACGACACCAAGGACAGCACCAAGGAAAAAGCCAAACCGAAGAAGGCGAAGAGCAAGAAAGCGAAAAAGCCCAGCAGCACTGTCCAATCCGATTTCAGTCTCGAGCCCTCTCTGGTTTACATTCGTCAGTGGCACACGGCAAGGGATTCGTGGAAGTTCAACAAGAACCACCAGACCCTGCTGATTAAGTACCTCTTCGACGGAGACAAGGTGCCCTCCACCGACATCCCCATCTTCTACGAATACATCCGCGACCTGAAGGGCTTCGTACGGACAAGGCTACGGGAAACAGCGGCCGAGATCAAAAAGAAAGACATGGAGGCCGGCGCGGGCGCATTCCCCGCCACCCTCAAGGACAAGGAGACCAAGCAAAAAGAGTACGAGGAGACAATATCCCGATTCCTCCAGGACCTCCAACGACACCAACACCGCCGCCAATCGAACAGCAATTCCTCCTCCAAGAACGCCAATGGCAAGCGCGCCCTCGACGAAGTCGAATACGTCCTGCGGGTCGCCACCCCAGAGATCAAGCAGCGCCTACTGAAGCGCATCCGCGCAGAGCTCGTCGTCGACGAGCTGTCCGACAGCGAGGAGGAGAGCACCACCACCGAAGGGGCGGCAACAACAACAGCAACCGAGACGTCCTCATCGTCGGCCTCGACATCAGCGCGCGACGCCGCTGCTACCACCACCGCCGCCGGAACCGCCACAGGACGCAGCGACGGGTCCCAGCAGCCAGCGAAACGGCGCCGGCTGCGCAACGTGCGCACGGCGATTGGCGACGACGACGACAGCAGCAGCTCGTCCGAGTCGGAGTCGGGGGAGAGCGGGTCCGAGGCGAGCAGCAGCGAGAGCGACGACTCGGACTCGGACGAGGAGATGGATCTGGCGCCGGACGCGGCGGCGGCGGCCGAGTCGTCGAGCTCGAGCAGCAGTTCTTCGGCGTCGGAGGGGGGGTCGGAGGCGGATTCGGATTCGGAGGGGGGGAGTGAAGTGGGGAGTAGTGGTAGTGATGAGGATTGAACTTGAACTTGGGCACCGCCCGGTGTGGGAGTAGGCGATTGTATGTATGTATCACAATGTTGGAGGTGCGAGTGGTGGTAATACCCTGAAGTTTGAATGTATAACTTTCCTAAAAATTGGATACAAAATCCATATTCAGTGCTATGCCTGTGAAACAATTGTACCGCCCGATAATGCTGTGGGATGTGGCCGTAGCCTGTCATCCCATCTTAAAAACGACGACCCGTCCCCCGTGTTAACCCCGCGATGATCAACACAACGAATTGCCCCCCATGAAAAAGCCCATTTCAAACGCCATGCTCGTTAAAACCCCAGGTCGCACGCCCCGTCGGCACGACCAATCGCGCCCGCTCGCTCTTCGCATTCATGCACCGTTACACAAACCCAAACCCAAATCCAACTCAAGTCTCTTCAAACAACGTCCCCGCCTCCAACAACCCAATACATTCCCCCTTCTCCATAACCGCTACAATCGTCTCATCCTTGAACAACCCACTCTCACTACCCGTATCCCTATCTTTACTCAACCCATCCACCCACTTCTTCGCCGCCAGGACGGTAGACTCCGCCGCAACAGCGACAAACGCACGGCGCGGCGTGACCAACCACCCCGGTTTGTCGAGCGGGCTGGCCAGGTCGGTGGCGTCCATGCGTCGGATCCGACGCGGCGAGACGACCCCGCCACCACCGTGACTGTTCGTGCTGGTAGTGGTGTTGTTTGTGGTGGCTGAGGGCGCGTTGACCCATACCCACCCCGACGGGCTGGCGTAGCCTGTGCGGAGCACGTCGAGGCCGGTGAGGGGTGTGTTGTGTGATGGGGAGGGGGAGAGGGTGGAGATGGTGTCGAGGGGGATCATGAGGGTGCGGACGGTTGGGGGGAGGTTGATGGTGGGTATTGGTGGTTGTGGTGGTTGGACCGCTGGTGGCGGTGGTTGTTGTTTTTGTTGTTGTTGATGGAAAGCGGCACCAATCGCACCCCCGGGGTGATTCCGAGAGAAGACCGAGGAGACGGAGGGGTAGAGTTCCCGCGAGACGACAACCGCGAGTGCATCGCCGACGACGAGAGCGACGGTGGTGGAGGTTGTGGGTGCCGCAACGCCGAAGGATGCCGTCTCGGCTTCATGGACGGGCGCTGGCAAGAGGATGGTATCGGGCCGGTGGCGGACCAGGTCGCAGGTCTCGGGGCGGATGTGAGATGTGAGGAGGATGAGTGGGAGCGACTTGTCCAGGTGCGGGAGGAGGGTAAGCAGCTCTGGGGTCTTTCCCGAGAAGGTGATCATGAGGAGCGTGTCATGCCGCGAGATCTGGCCGAGGTCGCCGTGCAGTGCCTCGGTGGGATGAAGGAAGACAGCCGTGATGGCGAAGCTGTTGAAGGTTGCGACGAGTTTCTTGGCGATGTGCCCCGACTTCCCGACGCCAATGACCACCAGCTTGCCGCTGTTGCCATGTCGGGCGGTGATGGTTTCAACGGCACGAGTGAAACCGTCGCGCGCGCAACGGTCCGAGGAATACAGATTGGTGAGATGCTGCAGAGCGGTGGTCTCGGTGGCAATCACGTGGACGGCCCGCGAGAGACGTTCTTCGATAGCGAGTTTCTTAGCACAGACGGTAATGTCCGGCTGTGTAAGGCTACGGGCATCGATAGGTGCATCGTCAAAATCCTCGGCGGGAGTGATGGGTGACGGTGGCGAGAGAGGTGGGAACGGTGGTACTTGGCGCAGTACATAGACCTCGCTGTTCTGCACCGGCCGTTGATGCGAGGCTTGTTGCACCATGGTGGTAGAGGTTTAAGGTGGTTCTTTCCTTTGTTTGAGAGAAAGACGAAGTCGACAGCTGCTTCAGTTGGGTAAGTGGACCCAACTTCAGGTTCGCTGTTCTGGTCGGATTTCGACGGCGACGGTTCGGAGTATTAAACTCCAATTCGGGTGTAGCCGGCAAGGTTAACCCAGTTCGGGAGGTATGGAGACCAGATCTGTTCTTGCATTCGCCCCTGATGGGCTCTAGGCAACCGGCTCTGGGGATCGAGTGCAGGGCAGCAGAATATCTGCTCTCTCTCTGCTCTAAGAGTCTGGGTCGCTGTCTAATACACGGTAAATTCGGACCGTTCGGATGCAATTCTTGGAAAGCGGCCTCTGCTATCAGAGATCATCTATCCCGTATCGGGTGAGACGGGAGGGGTTTCACGGCAGACAAATTTGAAGGAAGGAGGCTCGGCGCGTTCTAGAGTAAATGAAGCAGAGAACCCGCTGTGGAGGGCGGCTTGATGGGCACATGCAAAACTAAGAAGAGAGTGTGGGGAGGACCGGGTGCCGAGCTGGTGGGAACCGTAGTTATCATTCTGTGGGATCCGAGAGAGCAAGACTCTCAACCTCCTCTTCAAGTACACTATTGAGCTATTGAGCAGACTATTAGGTAACTACCTCGAGACAACAATTAGAGGACATCCGCGGGGAGGCGTTGAACGTGAGGGTGAGCTCAGATCGTCGGACATTCCCGTCCGAAAGTGGGGACGACCGAGCTCACCAAGATGCCATGCATCTCTGTCTCACAATCGGGCGGAGTTATCGGCGGACGATTCATCACCAAGAAACAAGATGGGAATGGATGCTGATGAATCAACTGGTATCTGGTGGCGGGGTCGGCACAAAAGTGGTGGCGATGCCCCGCGATTGCGGCTCGAGTCGGGACTTCATACGTTGATGCATGCGGCGACTAAGCCCCCTGCAGTCGCGCAACTTTGCGTGATTTGACCCGCAGCTGCGAGCGCTCAGGGGACCAGCCACTTGGGAGCAGGACAGTGGAACTTGTTCAAGGTACGAACAGTTAACGCAGTTGGCCCAGCAACAAAGCAGTCACTGATGATTCTCGGTGGGATCTCGGTGTTCGGCACACTGAAAAACTGGCTGCAGTAGCCAATTGTTTACAATTTTTTACGACACTACATACTGAAGTTCCAACACATCAACTCGCCCTCAAGTTCTTCTCCATGCCCCGACGCATCGCCGAGCTCATAGTGAAAAAAGGAGGTAGACATCAAAAATTCCGACCGGAACGGCCCCGAAGGACAATTCAAAACGACGGGCTCCACGATGTGCAATGCAGGCCTATCGCTCTGGTACCCCTGCTTCATGATCCAGGTGTACCCAATCAAGGTAAGTATGAAGAAGAAAAAGAGAAGAGGAGGAAGATTTGGGAGCCGAAGGCCAAATAAATAGGCGAGAGCAGCTGGTCAGTGCACGCCTGCAATTGCCCACATTGCAGTTGCTCGCACGTGATTATTCGCCCCAGTTAGTTCACACGTGGCTAGCAATCTATCCCTAACCCTTTCGAATCCCAGCCGAGCCACCGTTGCCCCTCAGATCTTATCAGGCTGCCCCTCGGCAATCTAATCGATTGTCAGTCTTCAATTAACTCTCAAGTCGTTGTCGGGATCACATTTGGAATTGGCGTTTGGCATCACTAGACTTCTAATTGATAGAGCGCCATCTTTTTTCTTCTTCTTTTTTTTCTGGCTCTTTTTTTCTTTTCGCACCCCGTCATGTCGGACCAACTCTCGGTGCTCTTCGTCTGTCTCGGCAACATTTGTCGGTCGACCATGGCGGAGGGCGTGTTTCAATCGTTAGCCAGGAAAGAACCGTACAGCGAGCTTGTAGGAAAGATCGATTCCTGTGGAACAGGTGAGTTCCATTCGCACCCACCCGGCTATCCCGTACTAATCATGGCTTCCCATCTAGGTGCTTACCATGTCGGTGATGGGCCAGACGAGCGGACGATGGAAACTCTCGAGGACCACGGCATCACCGACTATGTGCATTGTGCTCGGAAGGTTTGACTGGTATCTCCTCAACTGCCGCAACGAAATCTGACAGATGTGGCAGGTCGACGCATCAGACTTCGACAAGTTCGATTACATCTTTGCCATGGACCGAGGCAACCTCGCCGACCTGGAGCGCATTCAACGGCGCAAGCCCAGCAGTAAGGCAAAGCTCATGCTCTTCGGCGAGTACTCTGGTACCGGTAAGACCGAAATTATCAGCGACCCGTATTACGGTGGTAGGCAAGGATTCCAGAAGGCGTATGAGCAGGCAACTCGGTTCTCGATAAATTTTCTCAGCGAAGTATTCCCCGATGTGGAACCTCCTCAGCTTTGATGTCGAATAATGCAGGCGTTTCGGTCCGTGGATAACGAAGATACCAATTGTACATCACTTCTAAAGTCGGCAAATTCAAGGCCAGCTGGCGCTCAGGCGGGCTCCCATATGGCGGCGCATGCTCAGCTTCGCCAGCCCTCGATTTGATGATGTGTGCGGGCTGAATCAAACCAGCTCGGCGTTGTGTAGCCTGAGGGGGCAACAGGAGTTTTATATTCCAGCTCCCCCGCGCAGAAGTACTAAATTCAGAGCATCTTATTACATAACGTTGCTCTGGGAGAGTACCTCAGCTCCCCAGCCAGGCTCGAGCCGGGCATGCCGGAGACGATGGGGTAGCCATTCAGCCCCGCACCATGCCCCTGAATGGCCTCAGCCCTACGGCCACTTGGGTGGCCCAAGACCGGCAGGCCGCCGGCATCTCAGCCAGGGAGCTGGCACGGCAGGGTTTCATCCCAGCTCTCACCTGATGTTCACATTGCAGCGACCTGATGAGTGCTTTTTTCTCCCATCTTGGCCTCTCAAACTTCAGACGACAATTTTCCCCTCAGCTGCGGGGCACATATCCGAAAGCAGGATCCAGTTGGCGTCGATCCTCGCTGCTGCGTGTGTCCTGTTGGGTGCAACAAGAAAACAAGTGGAAGCGAAAGGAACAGCGTTTTGCGATGATATGGAACATTGATCCATCACCCTTCGGAACTCGGCTTGGTATCATCGAGATCACCTGCAGCGTGCAATTTCCTGGTGTGGCATCTCAAGTTGTCGCGCGCGTAACAGAGGCCGGAACGGTGATCAACTGCAAGTCAGCTCGACTGCGCCAATCAGACAAACCGCCCAACGACGCCCGAACCAACACGGCAGACCACGGTTTATAAAGCGGGGACCCTTCTTCGCGATCCGGCCAGCCGACGACTGAAACAGGCAAATCGGTGGGGCGCCATCCCTTGTTGGAGCGTCTGCCTGCAATTGCTGTGCTCCAAGCTGTCCCTTGCTGCCCTGCTGCCCCTGTTCCTTCGGGCTTCATCACACCCTACGAAGCACTGTGCCTGCCAACAGGCTGACCTAACCTGCTTGGCGGGCCAAGGTTGCACGCACAGCGTCTTCTGATGGGCCCGGCGATGCCCTTGATCAACCCTCAGCCCCTCCATCTTTTTGCGAGCGGTGCCTTCGTCTCTTGCGAATAAATACGAGCGAGGCTTTGCCATCCTGCCGTGTCTTCCAGTGTGGTGTTTGTCTCCCAGTGTCTATTTTGCCACCTGAAGCTGCCTCGCGCGCTCTCCGTCCCTTCTTGTGCCTGACGGTTTCAGCTCAGCTCGCTTTGTGCTGCCCCTCCTTTTCGGACGGAGCCCTCCCCACTTCGCCAGGGATTCAACCGACAGACACATTGCGAGAGCTGACAGCAGACGACGACAGCAAGAACACTCGCCATGGCTGATCTACAGGGCCGCAAGATCTTCAAGGTCTTTAACCAGGACTTTATCGTCGATGAGAGATACACGGTGACGAAAGAGCTGGGACAGGGTGCCTATGGCATTGTCTGGTACGCGCGCTCTCCCCCACAACGGCCCCCTCCGTGGCCCCGCATCATCGCATCAAAAGCAGCATGTGGACGGCGTCAGGGTGCCAGGACAACAAAACTGACAAAACCTCTACAGCGCGGCAGTGAATAACCAAACCAACGAGGGCGTCGCCATCAAGAAGGTTACCAATGTCTTCAGCAAGAAGATCCTGGCCAAGCGCGCCCTGCGCGAAATCAAGCTCCTGCAGCACTTCAGGGGCCACCGCAACGTGAGAGACCTCGAGTCAATGCCCCCGTGCCATTTGATACTGACGGATCTTGTTGCCATTCAGATCACCTGCCTGTATGATATGGACATCCCCAGACCCGACAACTTCAACGAGACATATCTTTACGAAGGTACGCATCGCAGCCTTGCCCCCTGTGCTACCCGAAGCGCCACCCTCCCGCTGACACACCACAACCCACAGAGTTGATGGAATGCGATCTGGCGGCTATCATCCGGTCAGGCCAGCCGCTCACAGACGCCCACTTCCAGTCCTTCATCTACCAGATCCTGTGCGGACTCAAGTACATCCACTCGGCGAACGTGCTGCACCGCGACCTCAAGCCGGGCAACCTGCTCGTCAACGCCGACTGCGAGCTCAAGATCTGCGATTTCGGCCTCGCGCGCGGCTTCTCGATCGATCCGGAGGAGAATGCCGGGTACATGACCGAGTACGTCGCGACGAGATGGTACCGCGCGCCCGAGATCATGCTCAGCTTCCAGAACTACACCAAAGCGAGTACGTACACCCACGCCACCCTACATCACCACCCCACACCCTCTCTTTGCACGTGTGCTAACTCTTTTGTTTTTTAGTCGACGTCTGGTCAGTGGGCTGCATCCTAGCAGAGCTCCTCGGCGGGCGACCCTTCTTCAAGGGCCGCGACTACGTGGACCAGCTCAACCAGATCCTGCACATCCTAGGCACGCCCAACGAGGAGACCCTCTCGCGGATAGGCTCGCCGCGGGCGCAGGAGTACGTGCGCAACCTGCCGTACATGGCCAAGAAGTCCTTCCCCTCGCTCTTCCCCAACGCCAACCCAGACGCGCTCGACCTGCTCGACCGCATGCTGGCGTTCGACCCGACGCGGCGCATCTCGGTCGAGGAGGCGCTCGAGCACCCCTACCTCGCCATCTGGCACGACGCCAGCGACGAGCCCGACTGCCCGGCCACCTTCAACTTCGACTTCGAGGTCGTCGACGAGGTCCCCGAGATGCGCAAGATGATCCTCGACGAGGTCTTCCGCTTCCGCCAGCTCGTCCGCATGGTCCCCGGCTCTGGCAACCAGGCCGGCAACATGCCTGCTCCGCAGGTGCCCCTGCCGACGGGTGGCCAGAACCACCAGTGGAAGGCGGAGGATCCGCGCCCTCAGGAGTATGGCGTCATGCAGGGCCTGGAGGCTGAGTTGGGAGGTAGGTGAGGGGGTGGGGTTGTGATGGCTGTTGCTGCTTCTGTTTGGTGGTGATGGTAGTTGGGGGGGAAGATTGAACGTGAGCCCGGATAAGGGGTGTGTGGTTTTTGGATCATTCATGTAGAGGCAGCGGCTTCTGAGGAAACTGGCGGTTTGGCACTCGGGGGCGCTTGAGAACCCACGAGGAGGAATAAGGCGATTGAAATTGAGACGAGAGAAACGGCCGTTGTTGGGTCGCGAGCGGAGTCGAGTTGGGATTTCTATATACAGTTTTGGCGGTGCCTTGCACAGCGGGCATGTCAGAATCTCCTTTTGGGTATCTGTTTGAATCGTAGTAATGATGATGACGGCGACAAATGGGATTTTGATCGATGCCGAATTTGACTCATGTCTTGGGTGATGGAATGGGTGGCTGCATGGCAAGCCGTTGCACAACCGAACAACACAACAAACACCGCCAGAAGTGATGAAATGGCTATACACCTGGTAGCCAACTCTGCCCATGGATTTGACATGACATTGTAGGTATCATTCTATCTCCTTCAATCAACCATGGGAACAACGGCACTGGTCGCACACTCTATCTTTTCTTTTTCCCGAATCCCAACCAGGAACGCCGGCGCAATGCAAGAAATTAAGAAGTAAGCCCCCCTTTTCTTCCCCATCTCTACGCAACAACAACACCCCATCCTCCAAGACCCCCAACCAAGTCTTTTTACATGGCCCCAAACATCAAACTTTCCACCATCCCATTCGTCTGAATCGCCATCTGCGCCTTCTCCACCTCCTTCGACACCTTCCCCAACAACGCCTGGAACATACTCGCCAACTCCGCACTGCCACCCACATGCTCACTATAGATATCCAGCAGATGAAACGACACATCGACGCAGATGCCCCGGTAGCGCGGGTCAGCGATGTGCTTGCGCACCCACTTGAGGAGGGGCAGCACGGAGATCTCGTCGCGGCCCTCGAGGGCCTCGCGCAGGGCAGAGCGGTGCCGCAGCGCCACCAGCACCGTCAGCGCCGTCACGGGCTGGTACTGCGCGTCGCTCATGTCGACGACCTCGTCCAGCGCCGCCGCGTACCGGCCCTGCCGGAAGTTGCGCTGCCACGGCTTGAGCTTGACGCGCCGCCCGCCGCGCCCGCCGCCGCTGCCGCCTTGGGGGTCGGTGGGGATGATCGTGTCGACGCCCTCGCCGAGCAGGTCCATGGATTTGTTGGTCATGGCGGCGCGCTTGCGCTTGGCTTTTTGCGCGTCGAGCTTCTCGAGGGCGTCGGTGCCCACGTCGCGCGCGGCTTCGACCGCGGCGCGGTCCCGGGCTTTCTCGGCGGCCGCGCCGGAGAGACGGGTCCGGAGGGACAGGACGCCGGACTGCATGCCGACGGCGAGGTGGCGGTCTTCTTGGGCGGCGCCGGCGGTGATGACGGAGAGGGAGAGAATCGGGCTGGGGTATTTGGAGCCGGCCACGACGTTCCAGTCGGTTGTCTCGAATACCTTGACATGGCCGTCTAAGCTGCCGCTGACGACGCGGCGACCGTCGGACGCGAGGGAGAGTGACGTGACGGTCTTTTGGTGGTTGGTAATGAGGCGGAGGGGCTTCGCGGCGACGAGGTCGAGGACGGAGATGGCGCTCCCGGCGGCGGCGAGGAGGGTGGTGCCGGACTGCAACGGGAGAACATGTTCGACGGGGTCGGCGTGTTTGAAGGTCATGACAGCGCCTCCTGCTGCTCTCGCGTCCCAGACCCGGACCGTTTCATCGTAGGACCCCGACACTAGGAGGTTGCTGTTACCACCCGGCATGAATGCGCCACACCGTACATAGTCGGAGTGCCCCGTAAACATGCGGCTGGGGTTGTTCGAAGGCAGATCCCACAACCGAACCGTCTTGTCATCACTGGCGCTCATGAGAGTCGTCAGCTCTGTGGGAGACCACTTCGTCACCCACACGGGCTGCTTGTGGATATGCCAGGTTTTGAGGATGACGGCCCGCGTTCCACCGCCCACGTCAAAGACCTGCATCCTGCCCGAATCCTCGCCGGCGACCAACACCCTTCCATCGGCGCGAATCTCGCCGCAATGCGCCTCGCTGTCGAAGCGGCCGATGGTCTTGAGGGGTTCGCGCTTGCGGATCGAGAAGATGTCGACACGGGGCCCGGACGTCACGGCAAACAAGTCATTGAGCTTGGTTGCAGCTACGAGAGAATTGGAGACTGTCCCGCCCGCCGTAGGGAAGCTGATGTGGGAAATGGGCCACGACGCCGTCGACGTGTGGGATTTCTGGTTCTTGAACGACCTCCAATACCGCTGCTCGGCCGTGACGGGGCTAGGCCCCGATGGCAGCTTCACTTGTGCCAACGGTAGCACTTCTGCCGCCATTTTTGTTGCTACGATCCGACTGTGGGAGGGGGGTTGGGCTTGTTCGGTCGTTGAGTTTGCGATTCGGCCGAGATCCGGGTCGCGCGCTGTGATTGCTGCGATTGCTGCTTGAAACTTTTTTTTTCTGCCTTTGGCGCTCGCTTGTCGCTTGCAGCAACTCCAGGCCAAGCCCCACCTTGGCACGGCCAGCCCTGCTCGAGCGGCGGTACCATCCAATTCGCGTTTGGGAGAAGCTGACCCCGCTTCTGGGGGAGATCCCGGTACCCTGGCAGCAGGCAAGGTCCAGAAGGCTCCATGCAACCCCATCCGATCGCTGTTTATAACTAATCCTAGAGGAGGTGATAGACTGTCTTGACTGTGTAGCAGACGTGTCACAGCATCATCACAAGATGGCAATGATAGGTAGGTACATAATGTGGTTCTGACAGCCACCGTCAAAGCGACTGCTTAGACAGGCACTCGACTTCTATCTCTACTAGGATCTCGTATGCGGGCTGTACACATTCTGTGAAAAAGTTGTCTTCCCTGTCTCGGGGTCTTTCTAACCCCTGTTCCAACCGCAGATCGATAGTCCTGGTTCTCCTCCCTGTCCTCCTGCGGCACGGTCCCGTTGACGACCGGGAAGGATCTTGAAGTCATCCGAAAAGAAACTTGCAAACGAAAGATAGACCAGAAAATACCAGTCGCATTCTGTTGACCTATCGCGCAGGATACCTGGTGCGAGGAATAAATCGATATTCGCAATTTGTTGTTGAACCTGGCCCGAGAATATGCCCACCTACCCCCCCATGCAACGGTTTTCCTGCTCTTGAGACACACGACACCTGATTGGGCAAGCGTATTCCCGACGGTGTGTGCAACCTCAGCCCATCGCCAGAAACAACCCACCCCCAAACACCCCGTTGGTTCCAGCATCCCGAACAAACCAACAACAAATAGGGAAACATCAAGAGCTGTGGTTATCGACCCAGCTTCTATCATTCCCTACTCAAAACAGACCTCAGGATTTCCTATTTCAATACCAAATGGATCTAGGAGTCCTGAATGGTTTGTGCTTCGTACCATAATTCTTAAGATTGTGGTGGGGCCAAGTTGACGAGGTACCTGCCATCACTTTGTCTGCAAGGTGGGAAACTGCAACTTCCCTCCGCACTGCAGAACGACCGTTCTTGCCACGCCCTCCCGTCTGCCTGTGCGGGCACCCGTCGCCCAACATTTAGTTCGATTCTCTGGCTTTTCTGGTTTTTACGCGCTTGCCCGGGCTGCTCTTCTCGCTGGACCGGCCGACCCTTCCGCCCAACATCCCCCAAGCTTCCCATCAATGGTGCGTGATCCTCGCGCATTGCCGCCCTGCGCAATCTCGCAACCAGCCACGCCCGGCTTTGTCGCCCGAAGCCCGTTTGCGAATCCTGAGATTGACTTCTACTCCACAGTCTCCGAGCATCCCCTGTCGCTTCGCGACCAGACGTTTGGGTGGAGAGTAGAGTACGATGCCACCCCCCAAGCCCACCGTGGCCGCGAATCCCCGTCCCTCGGCCGCTTCCAACAGCCAGATCGCATCCTCTAATGCCACCGCTAACGCCTTTCTCGGCGGCCGACAGCCATCATGGATGACTCCTGGCGCATCGATAAGGAATCCCACTGCTCCCCGACCCGCCGTCCCTCGACCGCCTGCCGTACAGGCTCAACAGCAGCAGCAGCAACAACAACAGCAACAGCAACAGCAGCATCAACCCCAGCAACAACAGCAGCAACAACAGGGACAGCAACAGCAGAAACAGTATGCTCTCTCCCCCATTCCCGCGACCGTCGCAAGTCTGTCTTGCAGGCGTCACGCCCTCTCACCGCCCTATAGAACAAGTTGACGCTAACATTGGCATCTTACCTAGGCCTGCCGTTCTCCCGTCACCCGCTCCGAGCGACGTACCGAGCCCTGCCCACTCGAATTTGCTCGATAGCCCCCAGGCATCTCCTGCCCCTCTCGCCGATGCGCGCAGCATGGGGTCCAGAACACCCTCGGCCCCGGTAACACACCCAGTCACCAATGCCCGGTTTGCCCACATCCCATCTGCCAGCCCGGACCTGCAAGAGATCCCGCGACCAGGGTTGGCCAGCCCGGCGCATCAGGTTGAGAACCCCTCACCTGCGGTTGGGTACATATCGCAGCTTCCAAATAACGGGCCTCAGGCCCGACAGAACATACACGCCCCGAATGCCACTCCTGGAGCTACTCCGTTGTCCAACACCTCTCAAGAACATGAGCCGTCTCGTCCTGCATCAAAAAGACGGCGCACCGGGTAAGTTTAGCGCATAGATGCTGTATGTAGGCCACCACGGAGCTATGCTAACTTCCCCGTTTGCAGAAACACTGCCTCTATTTCGGACGCAGGTCCTGGTCCGCTTATCACAGCACTGGAACGGCATGTCCATGCTTCAGGGGGCGAGCAGGCGCTCACCGGCGCCGTGGAGAAACCAAGAATCATGCTCCTTAGGGAGGCCTGCAAGAAGGAAGATATCTTCTTCATCTTGTTGCACCAGTTGTTCTCCATGTGGTCTCTCAACAAGCAAGATATCCGGACGCGTATACCACTGGATCAGACGACCGTGGATCAGGCATTCGCGATCCTCGAAACTGTCCTCAAGAAAAACGACCTCATATCGCCGGCACACCAGCAGTGGTTCTCCCAGTTCCCTGTTCATACAGGGCAGTTCGATCGGTGGGATAACGGCACCACTATCATCCAGCAGATTGCCAGATTTCTGAATGCCCTAGTGACCGAATACGCGGGTCTTGCCGTCGGGGCGATTACCCGACATTACCCCTTTCTCGTGGACGAGCTGTTGAGTTGCTTGAGTTGCTATTCACCAGTCCTGCAGTACATTCTCTTCACCGCCTGTCGGAGGCGGCTAGGTGTGCCAGATGGCCACTTTGGCGGCTCGATGGAGCAAGCGTTTCGGGACGACCAGCAGAGGCACCGCGTTGCCGGCCAGAACCACCATTTTCTAGTACCCTTCACACATCCAGGGGAGATCGAGCAGCGAAATTCCGGGCTCATCCATTTTTACAAGCAAGTAGTCCTGGCCGCAACATTCCAGCCCTCGGGCCAATCCAACCCTCTCTCCCCGCCGATGCAGAGCACGCCTACTCCCCAACAACAACAACAAGCTGGCGCATCCACCCAAGGGCAGGCACAGCCGCGAAACCGCATGTCCCCGGCGCAGAACGCACAGCAGCACCCAGTAGCTCCCACGCCTCACACCGTCCCAAGTCACTTCCCTGCTGTGTACACGAATATGACTCTAGGGCCATCGCCTCAAGCACTTACAGTCGTGACAAACCCCTACGCCACATCCCAGGCGCCAACGGCAACAGGGCCGACACAGACAGCACCGCTGGGTACGAACACATCGCTACCTCATCCGCAGATGCGGAATGGCCCCCAGCCGAACCCGCAACACCCAGCAATTAGCAACGTTTGGGCTCCACAACCGCCGTCGGTGCAGTCCGTTTGGCAACAGCACCAACTAAATCAGCAACTAAATCAGCAACAAAATTTGCAGAACTTACAAATCAACACGTCTAATCTCGCACACGTCAACCTCCAGTCCATGGTGCAGTCACCAGTTGGCACCACACCATCTTCCCGCGCATCCCAACCCACACAGAATCCTGGGCCGCAGCAGATACCGCCCAGCCCTTGGGCGCAACAACAATTACAGACCGTAATGCCTCCGACGATTTTTGTCCCCAACGTAGCGCATCCCGGGCCAGCCCCCGTGGTTCGGCCTCCAACGTTTCAGGTCCAGCGAGGCGCGCACCCACGACAGCGACTTGTGGCGGCGAGCGACCGCCTGTTGCCGCCCAAGGGCACGTCGATTGGGCGGACGGAATGGCCGCACGAACCGGCGGATCGAAAATCGGTCATGATGTCGCTGCACCAAGCCCATGTCCGCAGTCCGAAGCGGGTCATCAAGGACGGAGAGATGGAACGCTTCTATCAATCTGTAAAATCGCTCGCAGTTGCGCCGACTCCCGTGGCTCCTAAGAAGATCATGTACGAGTTCCGGTTCAATGTCAGCGAGGAGCAATTTGCCCTAGTAGCGGCCAAGTCGAAGGACCCCACAGCCCTTCTACCGGTAGTTGAGCATATTAACGGCACGCTCCGATGGCGGATCCGGTGCTGCGCGGTTCAAGGTTCGAGGGCGGCCATTAGGGAAGAGGAGTGGGTGGGATTGGAGATGGACTGGCCCACGTACATTCACATGACGCTGAATCAGAACCCACTCGACGTCCGCAGGCAACGGCACAACGGCAAAGACCAACCTACAGAGATCACGGACTATATCGTCTGCGGCACCAACTTGCTCTTGGTTTCCATACATGGCCAACAAGGGGAGCACTCCAGAAACCGCCACTTGGCAGTGGAAGTTCTCGAAACACTCAGCCATTCCAACGCAGTCAAGACGGTGTGGTCGCGGGGCGTAACGGGCGAAGAAAGGACGTTAAGGACGATCAAGAAACGGTTGACGTCCTCGCTTGACGACGAAGTCTCCTTCGAGGCGCCTGATTTGCCGATCGACCTTGCCGACCCCTTCAGCTCGACCATCTTCAAGATCCCCGCGCGTGGAGTCCTGTGTACGCACATGGAGTGCTTCGACCTCGAGAACTGGCTTAACACGCGGCCGTCGAAAACGTTAATTAAGTGCCCGCATCGGCAGGTGGCGTGCGATTGCCGGGACCCGGCCGAACCGTCCAATCCCGACAAGTGGCGCTGCCCGATCTGTTCTAAGGATGCACGGCCGTACAGTCTGCAGATCGACGGGTTCTTGCTCAAGGTCAGGAAGCAGCTGGAGGAAGAAGGCAAGCTGCACACCAAGTGCCTTCGTGTGAAGGCGGACGGGAGCTGGTCCGTTGTGCTCGAGGCGGACGATGATGGGGAGAGTGACGAGGAAGAGCGGCGCGGGCCGCAGCCTACGGTTGGCGCTAAAGGCAAGGCAGTGCAGGCCCCCGCTGCGGTGAGGCGAGAGGTGGAGGTTATCGAGATTGACTGAATGGTCCATCTCGGCTTGCGTCCGCCCGGGCATTCGCGACCTACCCAAATCGCCACGATGTCAACCATGGCTCTCCCGTTGCATATTGCTACACGGCTTTACATTATACTTATCGCCAGACCGGGAAACCACGCCCAGCCCCTTGGGTTTCCCCGGCACTATCATTCCTCATAAAAGAGGCCACTCGGTTGGATCACGGCATGCACGGCATGACTCGTTACGGCACATGATGATCTCCCTTGATTTATTTTTCCTTTCTCGGATTTGCATCGCATTACGGCTGGAGTTACACAGTTTTAACAGGGCGGTACTGGGGCAAAACATGGGGTTTGGTGTTTGTTTTGGGTTGTGGCGGCGGTCAACACCGGCAGGAGAGCCGAGGGGCTTCAGTGATTTATGTTTTTGTTAGCGTTTGTTTAGAAAAGAGGTCGTGGCTTAGCGCTAGTTTTCGTCTTGGGTCAAATTGAGGGTGGAGGGGTTGGGATGGGGGACTAGGCCAGCCATACACATAGCTACCTAGTCGATGAATCAAGGCAAACAAACCCCTTTTCACCCAAGCGGTCTGTTCGTCGTACTCCACTCACTCACTTTCAGGTTTGCCCCTACTCATTCAACCTACACCCCCAGCACCAACACCACCAACATCACCAGCACAAACCCTCGCACCCTCTGGCGGGCCCAACTCACTCGCCCTCACCCCCCAGAATCCAACACCACCTTCGTCAACACCATCGTCGGGTTCAACCCCCATCTCCAGCTCATACACCCTCGGCACCCCGCCCAGATCTGTTGCTGTGATCCATGTGTTGCTCGTGACCGCTGTTTCCCAGCCGGGGTGGTGGGTGGTGTTGTCGGTGTTGGGAGGGGGGGGGGGGGGGGGTAATTGGTGTTGGAGGGGTGGCGGGGTGGCGGATGCTGATAAAATGCGCGGCTGCGGTGGAGAGGCTACGCCGTTGCTTGTGATGTGGCTCTCAAAGTCGACGGGGGGCGGGGGGGTGTTGTGGAGGGGGATGATGATGGTTGTGTTGGTGCTGCGAGAGCTGATGGTCAGTTCCACGGCGGACTGGCCTAGCCTGCGGGTGCCGAGGCTCAGTCGATGTTGACTATCGAGTGTAGCTGGGAGGGGCCCCTCGTGTCGGTGAGGGTGTCTGCGGCATTGGTGACGCTGGCGATGGTGGTGTTGGTCTTGGTGGTGTACTGCAGCCGGCCCTTGGCCCGGAGGAAGACGTCTACCTAGCGCTTTTTGGCCGGCGGCATGAACGGCGTCATGATCTTCGCCGCCGTCTCGGCGACTTCAGGGGTGAACTGCTGCGCGGTCCAGTCGCCGAGATAGGTTCTTGGACATGTCGTACCCCATGGCCATGAAGTGGTCGAGTGGCAGCTCCTGCAACCGCGTGTTAGTGACTAACGCCCCTTCGCAAAGTCGGCCAAAGTCTGCCGCGAGATCTCTGATGGCACGGGCGGCAGGGCCTAGCTCTTTGGCGGGGACTATTATAGAGCGTGGTGTAGAGGGGATGGCGAGCAGCAACCCATCCCGGCCGTTAGTTTCGTTAGCGAATGTGAGAATGGTGCCGGCCTGGGCATAATTAGAGCGGCGAGATAATAACGCATCTCGTTGCGTGCTTCGGCCTCGCGCCGTTCTATAGAACACTCGGAAGGGCTGCGTATATGGCGAGCCCGACGGAAGGTGGCCCTTAGCTGCGCTGCTCGTATGCCAGAAGGAGAAGGGGGGTCCTAACGAGGACGACAAACCTCGTAATCCCAGCAGCCAGCTCAGCTCATGTAGAGAGAAAGCTTGTCGAGTACGTCGAGCTTACCGGAGGCAAAGTCCAAGCACCCGTCGCCCTAAACGGGCAATATCCAAGTGGTAGATGGCGCTACCACAGGCACGTGGGTCCAGTACTTCGATACGGTTTACGATGAGGACTTCGCGACGCAACCTGACGGCCAACTTGGCCTCTATTGGTTGGGGACATCTCCGACTTTCTTGGTCCTGCCGGTCTCCCAACCAATTTTGCCGCCCTTCTACTGCCGAGCTTGGGCGGGCGAGTTCGACAACGATCGCTTCGTTTCAACAGCTACCAGGGAAAAGGAAGCCGCCAGGAAAAGGGACCCCTCCAAGACACAGATCGAAGGCTATGTCAGGGCTGCCATGTTCTTCTACGAGGCGATGGACAAGGAGACCAAGAACCCCATCCCCCGGGCCAACGCCGACGTTGTCAAGTACCTCATTAAACAAGAGGACTCCGACTGTGATATAACGGATATCCCAGGCCCCGAGTCGGTTAATAAGGGTATCGTTTGTAATGTTCTACCATTGGACGGCGACGATCAAGTACCGATCTTGCAGGCCGTCCCGGCTCGCGGCTCCCCGGTTTCGGACCCTGCCGAGAAGGCTATATTTGCTAAAGTCCCGGCGTTTTACGCCGATAAGGATGCGGTTCGGGATTCCGCCAACAACGACATGGTTTACAATCTCCTATGGCAATACGAAGAGGTAGCTAAAATTGCTGGCGTCGCTTCGTTCGTCAGTCGCGCGGCCCTTCGCTACGCTACGGGGCGCTTCCTTCCTCTCTCCCGCTCCTGGCAATTTTCCTGTCCCTGTCCGGAGGACAATCCGGGTTAGGGTTGAATACGGGAGAGACGAAGCGCCAATATCTGTCCGTCGGCCAACAACGCTATCTACTTGAGTCGTCTTCTTACACTTAACTATAGCTACTAATCGTTTCTATTCTGCCACTCACGTTACGTCTCTACACTCACGTCCTCGCTACTTACAAATCAATTAGACTCTTGAGGGAACCTCCCCCGCCACAGCATATAACGCCTGCAGTTGCCTGGTAGCGTGATCGGACAACTTCAACCCCATAGCTCGTGATGGTGTCTCGCGGTAGATCCTGCTGCGGTCGAAGGGCCGCTCAAACATCAGTCCGCCGAGTGTCTTCACCCGCGAAACGACCACGTAGGAGAGGCCAGAAGCAAACTCTGGCGCAGAGATATTGCAGACGACCTTGTCCAGGGTGATGCCCTGTGACTTGTGGACGGTGATCGCATAGCTGACCCACAGCGGGAACTGCTCTCTCGAACATGAGTTGGCGCCGACCATGAAGTCCTGCCGCACTCGGAGGATGGGAACAACCAGCTTCTCTCCACTGCGGAGCGGCTCCCTGTTTGGCATCGTGAAGGCCGGGCCGTCGTAGTCATCGAAGGCCACCATGATGACCTCGGGCGGGTTTCGCAGCACGTCGGCACCCTCTTTCCAGGATATGTCGTAGACTGTGCCCTGTGCGCCGTTAACGAGCCCGACGTCGGCCCACAAATTCCGCGTCAGCATCACCCTGCAACCAACACACAAGGGCAAGCGCTTGGCCAAGTTGCCGGCATTTGAGGATTCCACCTTCTCCGCGCCAACACCCTCGTGTTTTGCCTCGACCTGAATGGCGGGGCTGTCCAGGCCAAGCATGTGTTGGTGGTTGTACTCGACGACCTGGGCCTTGGTGGGATAGATGCGAAGCGCATCGGCAAAGCTGTCAACCTGCTCGGGAGAGAGCTTGACAGAACACCTCGAAGCAAGGAGCTCCCAAGAGGGTACTGACACATCAGCCATTCGCAGTTCTTCCAAGGCCCGCCGAAACGGGGCCTGGTCTTCGCCCTGCTGCCGCTGTATTGTGGTCAGAAACACCGACTTGTCGAACGAGAGGTACGCATTACGCCCGACGATCTCGATGTCCTTCAGATCGTCGCTTGTCGAATACAGCGGCTTGTTAAGGACAGGGGGGAGCTGGAAGAAATCCCCAATCATGATGACGCTGAGGCCGCCGAAAAACTCGTCGCGACGCTCCGGGAACACCTCCCGCAGGCGCTGGTCGATCCATGCGAGGGTTTTGAGGCCCAGCATACTCTTCTCGTCGATCACGAGGTAGTAAATGGCCCTGAACCGCCGCTGCAACGCGTTCAGGACTGTCGGGGTCTCGGAGAGCGGGCGGTAATTGCCGTCGACGGGGAGCCGCAGCAGGGAATGCAAAGTCTGTCCCCCGATCTGGTTGCTCGCCACGCCCGTCGGAGCTGCTCTAACGATGGGGGAGGGTCGGCCATAGGAAGCCGCCTTGGCCTGAAGGTGAGAAGATATCACCTTCACCATATACGACTTGCCAGTCCCACCTCCTCCATCGATCTGCAGCCGGAGGGGCGGAGGCCGACGGTTCTCGTTCTTCGCCCTGAAGTGGCGCATGATCGTGTCGTATACCTGACGCTGCTGCGTGTTCAGCGTATCACGGGCTGCGAGAGGCATATCTTCCACGTCGTAATTGCCTGGAGTCTCTCCGCGAAGCTGCGCCTAGTAGCTCCCAGTAATGAACTCCTCGTGATAATAGCGGCCGACGTGTCGCGCCCAGTCGTAGTTGACATCCAGGTCTCGGCGGCCAAGCAAGTCGGCCCGTTCATCGGGAAGCTCAATGTCGGGGACCAACCGCGCCATCTCCTGCCAGTCCTCGAGGGTAATCTCCCCGGCGTCCCCCCCTGGCTCAAACTCCTCTTCATCCGGAGATGGATCAGGCTCGTCAACAGTGCCATAGTGGTCGTCCGGGTGGTCATGATGCTCGAGGCAGTAGCGATAGGCAGATGTAGCGATAGGCAGATGAATAGTTGTCGAACTTTCGACCATCAACCTGGGACAGATCTTCCGTCTGGCGGTGGGGATGGCTGAGCAGCAGCTTGACACGGCAGAAGTCGGAGTACTGCCGATGGGAGCGGACCGGCTTGTACCGGGGGTAATAATACAACACCCTAGGCATCGCAGGAGGCCGCCAAATCGCCCATTTGTCCGCATTTCGTGCCTTGAAGTTCCAGTTTTGTAGGAACTCGAAGTAGGAGACATCCTCCATATGATCGGGCCGTCGGAGATACTTCTCGTAGACTGTCCGAGACTCTTCAATATCGCCATCCGCCGTGATGTCAATTGCACGAGCGTGTCTCTCGCGGGGCCTACAGTCAACGCTCTGCACCACTCGGCTGTCCTCTTACAGAGGGAGTCCCAGGAGGATATGACAGATCTCCTGCGCAGAGTAGTCCCTCTCCCCGATTAGTTTATTCATCATCTTTGACACAAAAGAAATCATCGGGTTGTTGTCTGATATGTGGGGAAGGATACTCTGGGTAATCTGCGCGTATGTGCTGGTCTGGGTCTCGGACTTGCTGCAATACTTCGCAGCATAGTTGATAACAGCCTCCACACTCGTGCAGGGTGAGCAGTCCGTATTGGCCAGCCAACAAAGAGAGAGAAGTGGGTTGTACTGGTTCAGGTGGGTATCGTTGCGCTCGGCTTCGAACGACCACCAGCCCTTTCCGGCCCTCTCGATGACCTCGGCCGCCCCCCGTACAGGCCGGGGGAAGAGAAACCGACACGTGGGCTCTGGCGCCGGCCGTTCTCCACCGGCAGTCTCCCCGGCCGCCTCTCTGGCCCGTTGGGCATCCTTCTTCGTCACCCGCAGACAGTAGGTCGACGAGCAATGGTGTCGCTGACAGCGGTTGACGATTCTGTTCAGCCACTCCCAGGTAACGGGCGTCTCCAGAGGGTCAACAGACAGAGGGTTACCCTCGTCAGCGCCATCCTCTTGCTGCGGATTGACTGCTGTAACGTGATATCCCCAGATCCTTGCGAAGCGCTCTCTCGCCTCGGGGGTTGCCATATCAGGAGGAGGGCTCCCATGGAACCAGTAGAGCCCATGAGAATGACTACTGCCGCGGCCTTGCCACTCGTACCGGTACCAAAAGTCGGCCACGTTGAACTTTTTCTTCAGCACAATCTTCCTGAAAAGCGAGTTCCGCGAGCGGAAGTGCCAGGCCGTGATATGCGGGTTCTCCCGCAACAGCCGGCGGGACTTGGCCATGCGTCTCGGCTCATCAAGCGCCTTCCACTCCTCGTACTCGGGCATGTGCCGGTAGAGGCTCTGCCAGTGCAGGTCGGCTGGGCTCAGTGTGATGAAAGCAGAGGGGACACCAAGACAGTGCGCAAAAGACTCGCACTCGCGACGTCGGCGGTACCAAAAGGGACGTGTGCCTTTGATGACACCAGCATAGCGAGAGATCCGGTTGAGGATGGCCTGGGCCTCTGGCGTGTCCGGATCGGCAAGCGCCTCCTGCAGCGCCTCCTTCGTAAGAGGCGTTCGGTGGTTCTTGCTGACGTAGAATCGACTATGACCCCTCGCCTGTTGCCTCATCAGAGTGTTCAGCGCGATGAACCGGAAGCTGTGGTGTTTGGCAAATCGCCCATCCTCCCACCTCATGGCATGCTGGATGTAATCCTGGTAGGAGATCTTGCGCTGCCTGGGCTCGACAAAATCTGCGACTCCCCGAGGGAACAGGGTCGGGCAGGCGAGAGAGAGCAGCGCGTATTTCTGGTTGAACTCATCGAGGGGAGTGCGCCGGATGGAAGGCATCTGCAGCTGATGAGCAGCCTGGGGGTCGACTGGTTCTAGGGGCACTTGCTCATTGACCTCAACAGCACCATCATTGACTCGCCCTTGAAGCTGATTTATTTCCGAGTCGTGGATCAGCATATCAGGCACTGCGGCTTCGTCAATGACCTCACCGTCCTCTTCCGGTTCTTCAACAGGGCCAGAATCTGCAGGCAAACCTCCAGACTCGGCAGCCTCGTGGATATTCAGCTGGTCAAAAACGTCACCGTCTTCTGGCAACTGGGAGAGGTTGTCGTAGTTCCAGGTGAAATTTCTGTAGCCAGGGTGGTTGTCGGCGAGGAATCTGAGCCATGTCTCGACTGCTGCTCGGCGGACTCGGAAGCGGTTGCGGAATTGTCGATCCATCTGTTCGACCGCTTCGGATCCACGCGGTCGGAGGATGACAATGTCCAAATCCTTGGGCAGCAAGGGAAGCTCTGAGTACACCTTGCCAACGTCGCGCAAAAAGTGTACAACATGCCCACGATACTTGTATTGCTGCCCACGAACCTGACGCTGATTAGCTAGTAGACTCTCTCGCAGGGAAGCATCGTATACCGTGAAGACATTGACGCTGACGTGCACACGCGCAATGAAAAGCTCCTCCAGCGGCTCTAGTTGGGGCAACTCGGGTGGGACGGCACCAAAATCAAGCTTGTTCTCTGCGGAGAAGAGAAAAGGTTCGTCCTGCCGCTTCTTGTCATCTTTGTCATGGCAGCGCTTGCAAACACTATCTGCCATGAGCTGGACGTCAAACCAGCGCTCCTTGCAGCGCAGGCATCGTTGCATCTCCTCTGAGGCAAGCGCTTCGTCGAACTCCCTCTTGATCGCAATGTCTTCGGCCAACAGCGGCGTCTCCTGGTCGTCGCCTGTGAACCGCGGACCGGGTTCGTTAAATTCGCGCGGAAGGTTTCCTTCGGGGAGGTTGTGCGTGCGTGGGCGGCCGGTGGGATTGCGTGCTAGTCGAGGACGTCCGCGAGGGCGTCCGCGAGACTGAGCCGCGGGTTCGTTGAATTCGCGCGGAGGGTTGTCTTCAGAGAAGTTTTGCGTGCGTGGGCGGCCGACGGGATTGCGTGCTAGCCGAGGGCGTCCGCGAGGGCGCCCGCGAGACCGAGCCGAAGACGCAGATGGAGAACGGCGTTTGGGAGGGCGTCCACGGCGTGGCGGTGTGTGTCGCAAGTCATCCGCGTCACCACCCAAATCGTCTCCCTCAGCGGCTTGCACGGGTAGCAAATCGCCTCGGCTGGTCGTAAGCGCCTCGTCCTCAGCATTGAGCTGCTGTTCTCGTCCAATCAAGCTGCTTAACGTCGGGGTTTGCGAAGGCTGCACGCCATGGCGTCGTTCCACGCGGTGGCGTCGCTGGATTGTCAATCGTTGATCCCGAGCGGCTGCCGTTTCCGGGGTATCTGTAGAAACGCGGCCCCTTTCGTGATACATTGCAGCAAGGACGCCGTGCGTAAGGTTCCGTCGAGGCCCAGGTGCAAGCGCCGGTGCGAAAGCAAGGGGAGAATCATCTCCGCGGGCGATTGCGCGAGAAATCTCAGTGCTCGCTCGCGACGCTTCAACCTGCGATAGGTTAGCTGAGGAAAGCAAGATCGTAACCAGAATTATCACATGAAGCTTGCTCTTATGCCGGCAACTTAGACAGTTGACGACAATCCTTCCGTTCCCGCGGGCATGGAGAAACTGGTCAATGTTTTGCTCGGTATTGCATCTGCTACATGTCTTTCGTGCCACAGCTGCCTCCGCAGCCGCCTCGGCGGTGCCGGCCAGAACGACTATCACGTCTTCCATAGAACGACTGGAATTGAAAAGCGGCAGATGTGCAAACGGCGGGAGTCGCGATGGTCGCGATGGTCGAGCGGATTGCGAGGGCATGGATGGATGGATTGAATAAACAGGAGCTTCCAGCTGGAGCATGCTTACGAACCAATCGAAACTCGCGATAACGGGCATTTCCTTATCAATTTTGCATAACGTGATCCACCCCCAAGCGACGCACTTTTCCACAACCACACGACAAGAAACATTAATTACACCACCACAACGCCTGTAATACACCGAAACTATACAGAGTTATATACATCAGACATTACCACATCTCCCTGACACGTGCGCGCATTGTGCCCGGGCTTTCCACACTTGCCACAACGCCGTGGAGCCGTCTCTGTTCGAGTCCGCTGACCACCATTTTCCCGGGTTTCACGCTCTACCTGTTCCTGCACCTCTCTCTGGGCTAATAGATCATGTGCATCTCCTACAGTAAGTGATCCTCCAAGACGCACACGTGTTTTTTTGGCCCTTCGCCGCTTGCTCAGTGCCTCATTTGCCTTCTGTAAGGTACGTATCTCACCCGTCATTAGGGCAACCGAGTGCGCCAACGCCTGCGTCCCCTTCGCAAGCTGGTCGACAGCAGTGAGAATTTGCGTCGGCGAGCTTCCCTGGTGACGGGCAATCCGACTTTTGATGTACTCGGATTGCGAGACAGCCTCTGTTGGGTTCCGTGGCGTCTGGGAGGACCAAGGATCGGCAGCGGCGGAGGGGGGACCAATTGATGTTGGCATCCGTAACTTGACATCCAGCTTGGATATCACTGAATCGGGGTCAAAAGGTACTAGACCTGCACCTCTGAAACTTCCTTTGTTGTTGCTCTCGGTCATGGCGGCAAAGTGGGCGGCTTTGAAGGCGAGGAAGAACTCGACCTTGGTGATGTGGTTGATATGCGCTCTGACGAAGTGCTCGATTTGCCGACCGTACGCCGTTTTCAGGACACTAAAACACCCAACATCGAGTGGCTGGGTTATATGAGATGAGTGAGCCGGCAGGCTGATGGTGACAATGTTGTTCTGCTTGCAAAAGGCTTCGAATTTGGCCGACAGGTGACTCTCATGCCCATCAAGCACAATCAACCGATACACACCCTTCGTACGAGACTTTGTGTGCTTATCAAAGTGTTTGATCCATTCTAGGCCGGTCTCGTTGTCGGTCCACCCATTGGAAGTTGGTTTGATAGCCCAGTCGAGCGGAAGGTTGCTCTCTGTGTACCAGTTTGCGAGGTGGTACATGCCTTGCACGATCAGAAACGGCGGGAGGCACCACCCTTCGCCATTGATGCACTCAATCGCCGTTGCCCATTCCCTATTGCCAGGCTGAACTGCCTTGCCCCTTCCACGTCGATCAGCGCGTGTCACTACCATAGACGCGCAGATAACGCCCATCATAAAGCCGGTCTCGTCGAAGTTGTAGAGGTCGCAGTCGTGGATGCCGTACTTCGCTCTCATGTTGTGCACAAGCTTGAACCACGCGCCAATAAGCTCTGGATCTTCGCAGAGGGCTCTCTGGAAGTCGTATGCGCGATTGAAACGCGTCTTGAGTTCTGGTTGTCGCTTGACGAACTTTTCGGCCCAGTGCTTACCGACACGTCCGCCGTCGCGTTGCGCGAGTAGCAAATTGGCCATATCTTCAACACCAGCGTATTGGGGCGGAAATCCTCGCGCATCTAGGTCCAATATATATCGAACAACTGCCTCCTCTTCAATGGCTGTCAATCGATGAGCTGCAGGTCGCGACTCGGACTTTGGCGTTCGTCCGTTCATTCTGTGGCGGAGCGTAGCTTCGGGCACGTTGTAGATTGCTGCAGCTTTCCGGCGACTAAGTTTCTGGTCTCGTCGAATAGCTTCAATTGCCAGGATAACCTGGCTTTCTTTACAGCGAGTTGCCATTGCTGGTCGCGGAGAAATGCTGTGTAGCAGATGGAAATGTGTGACGCGTGGAAAAGTGCGTCGCTTGGGGGTGTGCGTCGCTTGGGGGTGGATCACGTTAGTAATTTCCAAAAGTTTGAGCGCAATATTGTCCTCCGGACAGGATAAACTTGGCTCTTATCGCGGAGATCAGATGAGGACTACTAGTGTAGTATACCTTGAGATGGACAGAACGTTTTGAGACGGACATTGCCCATTCAGACAAATAGCACATTTTCAGATGGACAGCATAGCTTGAGACGGACAGTATATCTCGGGATGGATGTAGCGAACAACTGTCCGTCTCAAGCTATGCTGTCCATCTGATCCATAGTGAAGTTCACTCGACTCTGGGGTGGCCGGGAGTTACGGTGGGAGTTACGGGATGGCCAAGACAAGTATCTGGTCAAAGTCAAGAAGGGTAGAAGTTGTCGGGCGTGTAGCCGAGGGTTCTCAGAACCCATTCGCGCTTGCTATCTAGCGCGGTCCCAGCACTGGGAGATTTATGCCATGTTCCGGCTGGCTCCCAGAAAATTGCCAGCTTCTCCGTGTCTAGCTCGTTAGCAAACGAGAAAAAAATAATGCTTTTGGGGGCCTGCCTAGGTAGGTAGCGTTACCGGTGTACCGTGACGGCAACGGCAACAAAGTCACCGGCGACAAGAGGGAAGAGAGGCTACGGCGACCACCACCAATACAACAACCAGCCATATAACAACTCGGCCTACCCCATGCCACCAGCCCAACGTGCGGCTGGGCAATATGACACGTATTCGAACACGCAGGCACATCAGCGGTTCGTACCACCCGTCAAGGCTAAGGGTTGGCCCGAGGGCCTCTCTGAAGCCGTGTGAATATCACTACCTGGGTAGATAAAGTACCTAATCTGCTGTGGTATGGGCACACTGCCTGGCTTTGCATGTGAAAATGACTTTGGCACTTTGCATCCTCCATGTACGCTCTCGGGGAAGTTAGCTGTTTGGTCAACACCGCTTGTCACGGGCACAGCCCGTTCCATATACGGGTTAGGGTTGTAGTTAGTCAGGGTCAGGGTTGCAGGGCAGGACCCCTGGTAGTGGGGTCCTGCTAGTGTGGTCTGTGCGCGGCCCACACAGACAGGGTTTTCCCTGGGCGCGCCGCGCCTCCTACATTCGGTTGCTCGTGCAACCACACAATATACCAGAGATCCCCTACCACGGCGATTCCACCCGTGATACCGCTGCCTTTGTTCCAACCACTTGCTTACTACCAATATCACAGCTAGGGTATGTATGTTCATACGAAGGAGGGGGCCCGACGGATGGGGTCTGACCGTCTGACGGAGGGGGGGTATGGCCAACAACATCTGTTCAAAAATGAAAAATATATTAATACATGCCATGCCACTCTTGGGTTGCCGTCCCGTCAACCTTCAAACAAAAACAGACCCGGGTGAACGGCCGAGACTTTAAAGGAGGCTGCCGGTGGAAACGTAAGGGTTGGTTGTTGGAAGGCTTTGAACGAGAAAAGCCATATCCCGATGGCCTGACCGGGTGCCTTCATAATCTCAGATGTTTTGGCGTCTATCATTAAGCCGTGCTTGGGAATGATATATTCAGGGGTGCTTTGTGAGATGGACTTAAGCTGTGACAGCCAACCGCCGGCCTCATATCGCGGGCACTCTGCCCTAAACCCCAACTTTGCTAGGCTGGGGTGATGGCGCCATTGCGACCAAGAAGGGCAAGCAGGCCAGTTTACGGGAGGGCAGATGTAGAAGCGGAACCCGTCGCCACCACTAATGTTGTTGTTATTGCTGTTGTTGTTGTTTCGGGCCGCGCGCTGCTTTTTTGTGATGCCGAAGGCGCGTTCCATCCGCTTCCAGGCTGCAAGAAGGGGATGAGGGTCATCTTCTAGTGGAAGTTGGCGGAGGTCCAGCTTGGCGCCGGGCCGCGGGACGGTATCGAACCAGTGAAAAGAGCCCATGCTATAGACCCGTCGATGGAAGGGGAACGTGTGGGCGAAGTGGTAGTACCAGTTATTTGAGTGGAACTGGCCTACAGCGCCTGAACTCGACCGGGAGTGGGTGATGCAGAGGACCGAACGGAGACTGCAGCGGAGCATGTCGGCGAACGATGCTGCCGCGGCTGGGTGGACCAGGTCTGGTATCAAGCGTGTCTCCTGGCTGCCGTCTAGAATTTGCCTGTGTAGCGCGAGGTGGACGACCCTGTCGTGGTCCAGAATTAGCCAAGCACATCGGACCATGATGTCAAATAAAATGAACACCCGTGGCGGTTTATATATACCCCTGGTCCTTGTCATCGTACGCCTTCGCATCGTGGAGAAAGTCCACCAGCAGAGTGCCTGTCGCAGGAGCGGCAGGAGCGGCAGGAACGGCATGACCGTTGTCGACATAATGCCTTTCGGTTATCCGAGGCTGGACGTACACAATGTCATATTCCGGGTTTAGGTAGAGCATCTGGTCCTTGTACTTGCCGGGAAAGGGCAGGTGTATCCGGTAGAAGCTCAGCGTGGCCTCCCTCGCCTCGGAATTGACCCAGAGGAGTGGGCTGAGAGATGCGGCGTAGCACCTGCGACCCCTTATGCTCGATTTATAACCGCGGCCGCTCACTATCTTGCCTCGATGGTTGCTGTTGGCGTAGTACCGGGATGGGGAGACCTGGTCACCCGGGTAGGATGTCGCCTCTTCATCGTCGGCTGCGCAGACATCCACCTCGATCAGCCGGGGGCGGCGGAGGTACGACTGCCAGACGTGTAGACGCAGTTCGGTAGGGAGTCGGGAGAAGAATGTCCATGTGGTAACAGTACCTGGTTCAGGGCTCTCGCCCGGAACCGGAGTCATAGTCGTAGCCGGAGCCTGGGAATGGGAAGGGGAATGGGAAGGGGAATGGGAAGGGGATGCCTGACGACTAGGATTGAAATGCTTGTCGTTAAACAGGCCGTTACAAAAAGACGCCGGCTTTTCCTCAGTCATAGCATCCATCTCGCCCTTGACTGAGTCGTGATTCGTGAGCCGATGCTGAAAATAAAATAAGAATAATGTGGAAAAGACTGATGTCGGAGTCATGGGCGGGCGGTGGTCTTTTATAGCTGTGCCGGCTGGCTTACGTATATTGCATGATCTCATTGCGCTTTTTACAGCTAAGAAGAGAGGGGAATTGATTCCCTTGACTCAGGTAGGTAGTCTAGCGATTTTGACGTCATGGTGGCCTGATAAATGTATCATGTATCCTTTTGAATGTGATGAACCGAAACCGATTTGCGAACTGAACATGATGAATATTTATCACTTGTAGCAGGTGGTTTAGACGTACTGTGAAATATGAAGTCAATATAAGGTGATAATTGGAACTCGCTAAATGCTTGGACTCCAAGTGGAGGTGGATCCTAGACCTTGTTGATGTTTCTTCTTTTGACCCATGCTGACTTCGAGAGTCAGAAACATGTGGCGTCAATGGTACGGGTATGGAAATTCTGGAATGAAGTTTGGGACTTGGCGAGATACACCGCCCAAAGATGTGCAAGTCGTCGACAACCTATGAGGCTCAAAAGCCATGCTAATTATACCCGATTATTTCGATAAAAAGACATTTGACGCTTCAAAACCGTGGTATATCACACCCAACACACAACACAACCCCCCCCCCCCCCCACCCTTCCCAGGTCAAGCTGCCCAGCTACCCATGTTGAACCAAGTCGAGCACATCCACCACAAAACCCAACCTCCCCCCTCCCACTTCCACCTTCCAACCTTTCCCTAACCACCCCCCCCTTTTCCCAAAAAGCCACACCCAAACCCACCCCCCCAAAAACCCCCCTTACCCCTTCCCCCCACCCCCCCCAACACTACTCGGCCCATTCTCATCCGTGACCCCACTATACGCCGGCCTCGCCGCCCCCGCCGGAAACACCGGCCCCGTCATCTCCTCGGCCATGGCCTCCTCATATGTGGGCGGCGCGTCATCATACGGCGGACTCGCCTGCCCCGGCCCCGGCCCCTGTCCCGGCGCCAGCTGTGGCGGGTAGAGGGCGTCGGGGGGTTGGGTTTGTGGGGGTTGGGACGGGCGGGGGGGGAGGTGTGGTGCTGCTGTTGCTGATGATGATGCTGCTTGGGGTGGTGGTGATGATGGGTTTTGGGTGGGTTTGTTGGGGCGGGGGTGGCGGCCGCGGCCTTGGCGGGTGGCTTCGACGAGCTCGGCTGGGGGGGTGAGGCCGGAGTAGACTTGGATGGTGCTGAATTGGAGGTTGAGGTGGAGTTCTGGCGGGCGGTTGGCGGCGTCGGCGAATTTCCCGCGCCCGAGGAACATGTTGGGGCCAATGGTGGAGGGCTTGCCCCAGGCGAGGCCGAGTCTTATCTCGAGTTGGTAGTCGCGCCTAGGGGTGAGTGAGTAAGTAAGTGAGTGGATGCGTGGGGGGGGGTCTCGTCTGACGAGTTGGGGGAACATACTTGAGATTACATGTGAGGAAACTCGGCATGACGGTGTTGGGCAGCGGTGCGTCATTCCAGAGTACGTCTGGGACGACAAATTCGGTCCCCACGGGGTCTTCTGGTTTGGACACGAGAGTAGAAAGGCCGTGGCGGGCTAGGATCACCCAGCGGTTGACCTCAGCGTTGACTAAATCCTGGCAGCGCACCGTGGTCTTGCCGATGAGCTCGATTTGCATTGCTACTAAATACACGTCGGCCGGCGCGGGCACCAGCTTCTTCGCTATCAAACGGAGGGGTATCGATTTGTTGCAAGTGAGAATGGCAGGGTGTGGGAGACGGGCAGACATCTCGATCGAAGGAGCGGCGACCGAAGCGGGATTAGGCGATGGCGGACCGCCTGACCGGCTACTAGTAGTAGACGTTGAGAGTCCCCCGAAGAAGGAAGAGCGCTTCTTTTGGTACGGTGATGGGCTGGGGCTCCTCGGTTGGAAGGTGAAGGGCCGTCTAGCGTATGCCTCCTGGTTCGACTTGGCTGGCCTAGGGGGCTCGATGGGCAGGAACTTAAGGCCCATCTGGTGCCGCCAGTTCTCCTTGAATATCCCGGGCCGTTGTATTGTAACTTTGACATAGTACCGGATCTCGGCTTCCCCAGGGAATCCCGTAAAACTCGGCGGCAGCGTTTTGGTGACGTGCGAGTACATCAGCTGCTTGGTCCCGTCCATGACCCGGAAGCCAACGCCAAAGATGCCACCGGTGTTGACCACGCCGCCAATCCGGGCCATGGCTTCCGTATTACCGCAGGCGTTGTTGAACGGAAACTTGAACTGAAAGGGGAACCGGTGCTGTCCTGGATTCAAGAGGTAAGGCGAGGCGGTCGGCGGTGCATTCTCATCGGGGAAAACCTGGCCGACCTTATACAGGATCTTGTGGTTCTCGTGCAGGGTGTCCCCGCCAGATATTCGCTCTCTCCCGGCGATGCCCATACCCGGGTTGTCTGTGGGCACGCCTAGAGCTGTCCTGGACTCGCCCTCGAGCTTGACGATGATGGCGCCGATGTGCTCGGGGCGACTGAGGGAGAGTACGACATCGCCCTTGATGAAGTCCAGGTTGGTATAAAATTCGGGCGGCTTGTCCAGAATGACGCGTATTGACATTGTGCCGGTGTTTCGCTATGAGGAAATAGGTATGTACCGTATGCACCTAGTAGGTGAGTGGATAACAGACTAACAGACCTCGAGCCTAAACTCCAAGGCTGTTGCTGCCGACTTGGAAATCTTGAATTTCTTGAATTTGACTTGGGCACGAAGTAATAATTATGGAAAATACACAACCAACCATTAATTGGGTGCAACCCCACATCAGTAAAGTTTAATCAGTGTAAGGCCCAGAAAAGTAATGGCGCCAGTGATGGGATTTTGGTTTGGGGATTCAACTGGGGATCAACCAACAAATTGACCGGGATTCGAGGAAGGCCTGGTCGATGGATCTGATGAAGTCTGCCTCTGGGGCAAGCTCGGCAAGCTACGCCGCAAACGCTCACGCGGCTGGTTACGTCAGTTCGCATGCTTTTGGCCCTTGGGGGAATGCAGCCAGTGGGTCTTTGAAATACAGATTACAGGGGCTTACACAGCCCGGGCAACGTCAGCTCTGTCGATGGGTCGTTTCAGGTGGGGAAGAAAAGCCAGGTTATATTCGTAGTAGATTCGTAGACGCAAGCTTAAAGTTCTAGGAATCATGGCTCCCGGCATTCGCGGCAGTCCTGCGGTGTCGCCGTCCAGCGCAACTCCCCGGGCTGTGTAATACCACTCACACGAGTCGGGTGTTACATACATACACAGTTACAGGGTGGTCAATGACAGACGGGCCCACCCGCACTTTTGGGCCGCAATGAGATCGGCTGCCTCTTCCGGCTCGGGTTCTTGGCAAGCGGTGTGGCTTCTTGCTTGCCTATCCTGGCCACCCACCCTGCCCTATCTTATCGCTTTTGGCGGGGTCTTTTTTTCTGCCAGGTCAAAAAATATTGGCGGCGATGCGGTGAGCGAACATTTCATTGGTGTTTAGCGACGAAAGCACCATTACTACACCATTACCACCGAGACCACCCCTTGATATCGAGTGTTATATCATGCCCAAGGCGGCCAAACAAAAACGTGGAGGGGCCAGCAACGGCCCCTATGATCGTAAAGCGTCCAAGGGCAGTTCCTCGAACACAAACATCTTCCGCTTCGACAAGGACTTTGGCCAGCATATCTTAAAGAACCCGGGCATCAGCGATGCCATTGTCGACAAGGCCTACCTCAAGCCCACCGATGTCGTCGTCGAGGTCGGCCCGGGTACTGGCAACAGTAGGCACTGCCCTCGCCTTCGGCCTCATCCTCGACCAAGCTTAGAACCCTGGAGAACTGACATGGTTGACAACAGTCACGGTCCGGGCCCTCGACAAGGCAAAGAAGGTCATTGCAAGTACGGCACTCTCATTCCCGACCATACCAACGCCAAACAACAGCTAACCCGTGCAGTCGAACTCGACCCGAGGATGGGCGCCGAAGTCACGAAGCGCGTACAAGGCACGCCACTAGCCAAGAAGCTCGAGGTTATCCTAGGAGACGTCATCAAGATGCCCGAGATGCCCCCATGCGACGCCCTCATTTCCAACACACCCTACCAGATCAGCAGTCCTCTCATTTTCAAGATGCTAGCCATGCCCAACCCACCTCGGGTAGCCGTGCTCATGGTAGGTGTCCCAAACGTAAAATATGGGGGGTTAAGGGCTGACGGCGGGCTGTCGGGTAGTTCCAAAGAGAGTTTGCAAAAAGACTGGTTGCGAAGCCGGGGGATGCGTTATACTCGAGGCTGAGCGTCAATGTGAACTTTTGGGCCACATGCAAACACATCATGGTAAGCTGGATCACGGATGTAAAGAGAAGAAAGTCTGACGTCGTCTAGAAAGTCGGAAAGCAGAACTTCAAGCCTCCACCCAAGGTTGAAAGCGATGGTAAGTCGCCCAACAGGTGCCATGGAGCAAAGGCGCTAACCCCTTGAAGTTGTCAGGATAGAACCACTGGTATGGCGCCACGCTCCTACTATCGGGGGAATTACTAACCATGCACACAGCTGGGGTCAGCGCGGCCAAACATTGCCTTTGATGTATGTCGTCCAGTACCCAAGTTTCACCCTCCCGGTGGCTAACCATTACCTAGGAGTTTGACGGTCTGCTCCGGATTGCATTGTGCGTACCTTGCGCTTCTCAACATCCTACGCACCTGCTAACTAACGAATGCAGTAACCGTAAAAACAAGACACTACGCGCCGCTTTCAGCGTAAAAGAAGTCCTCGCCATGTGCGAGCGCGTCAGTCTCCACCCTCCTACCCACCCTCACACACCCACTCACCCCTAGCAGAATTACAAAGTCTACTGTTCCCTCCACAACATCCCCATCGACGAGTCCATCGCGACCGACGATCTCGCAGCACTCACCGCCGCAGACGGTGATATGGACGTCGACATGGACGACAACGACAACCAAGACGGTGACGGGGAGGAGGAGGGCGCGGGCGGCATGGCCCAGGACGAAGACGAGGACGAGGACGAGGACATGCCTGCTTTCTTCAAGGATATCAATGATGCCGACGCTGCCAAGGAGGCCAGCAAGACGCCGAGCCGGAACCCTAAGTCCAAGGTCGCCCTGGTGGTCAAGGCCAAGGTAAATAAGGTGCTGACCAGCACCGCTTTGGGGGAGAAGCGGGCGCGGCAGTGCGATCAGAATGACTTTTTGAAGATGTTGCTTGGTACGTTTGCTTGTGGTTGGTGGAAAAGCCAGTGGTGCTAACGTGGCTGGGCAGCTTTCCATGAGGAAGGGATTCATTTCTCGTGAGGTGGTGATATATATCATGGGTATGATGGCGTTGCTGGCGTTTGGAGCTGGAATCCTGTGGGCTGGTATATATCTAGACATTGATTCGACACGGCGGAGGTGGCCTGAGGTAAAAGACACACATGTTGTCATCACAGGGTGTTCAAGCACGGCGAGACGAACAAGTCCGGTGGTTCAAAACTGAGATGGGAATTCTATCATCGTACCCATACAAGCAAGCGTAAGCGTAAGCAGAGAGTGAGTAGGTATCTCCAGATCCCATGCAGCCCAACGCCAACCAACCAACCAACCCACGCTTGAAGCAACCAGATAGTTAAAGCATCGCTCGCTCGCTTATCCCACCAACCCGGCCGAAGATAACCCAAAAATCCAGAACCAAAACGTATATGCCTGCCTGCCTGCGTATATGCCTTCAACATCCATCCCCCCTTTCAAACAAACAAAAGAAACCCACCGCATAATAGATAAGCAGCTCTAAAAAGCAGCCATGTTCACTCCCACTGCGTATCCAACAACTCCTCCTCCCCCTCCCCCGCGGACACGCCCGGCCCCGCAGTCCCATCTTCATGAATCCTAAACCCCATCACCGCGCTCTGCTGCACATTACCACCAACCAGCCCCACCCCCACCCCCACCCCTTTCTGCCCACCCTCCCCCGACACACCCACCACCGATACCGGCAGCGATGGCTGCGGCGGCGCAATAAGCTGCCACGCGCTCGGCTTACTCGAGTACTCGCTCGGCGCCTGGCTACTCGCCCCGTCATCCTCTTCATCCTGGCCTTGAACTTCCCCTTGCCCCTGACCCTGACCCTGACCCAGACCCCGCACCTCCTCCATATCCAACAGCAGGTGATCATGCTCCTCATCCTCGTGGATGGCGATATGCACCGCTTCGTCATCGTCTTCCAGTTGGTGGTGGTGGTGGTGTTGGCCCAGCTGGGATTGGGATTGGGATTGTTCTGTGGTGAAGGATTGGGACTGGGACTGGGACTGGGAGGAGGCGGTGGTGGGGTCGATGTTCTCGCCGTCGGACATGTTGCTGTCGCCGTCGGGGTCGGCGGTGCCGTTGGCGATGGCGTCTTCGATGCCGGCCCAGGGGATGTCTTCGGGGCGGAGCGGTTGTTGTTGTTGCTTTTTATGGGGGTGGTGGGGGTGATTATTGTGGTCGGTGATATTGCCCGCGTCCGTGTCGACGCCGTCGAGCTCGTCCTCGTCTTCGTCTTGGTACACGTCGATGTCGAGGTCGGCTTCGTCGCCGTCTGTGCCGAACCCGAAGGAGCCTGTGCCGATCTGCCGCCGGGCGCTGCTACCCCCGTGGTGGGTGCTCTGGTAATATCCGCGTTGGTTGGGATGGTGGGGGTGGTAGTGGTCGGTCATCTCACTGTCGCCTGCATCCTCATCATCATCGCCGGTGCCCGTCTCGCTCCCGGTCGTGAAATCATCCATCTCCTCGTCCCCGTACTCCGCATCCCCCAGCTCATCATCATACCCACCCATACGCAAGCCATGATTCCCACCCACAGCAGGCGGAACCGGCCCGCGGCTGACCCCGCGCTGGTACCCAAAGTCGGGAACGGCCTCGCTGTGCGGCGTAGCGTAGTAAAACGGGGTGGTCGTGCGGCGCTCCCTGTTCTCGCGCTCGCGCTCCTCCTGGTACCCGTAGATGCCCCCCGGCGCGAGCGAGGGCGAGCGGCTCATGCTGGTCCGGCTCCAGCGCGGGGTGTTGCGCGGCACCAGGCTCGGGGAGCGGGTGAAGCGGCGCTTGGGGACGGCACCCGCGGACGGGATGGCGATGCCGTGCGGGTGGTTGTGGAGGGCGGCGCTGCTGTTGCTGCCAAGCCGGGGACTGGGGCGGGGGCTGGCGCGGTGCACGAAGGGAGACGAGCGACGCTCGTAGGGCGTTGCGCTGGCGGCGGCGTGGGAGGGGCGGCGGCGGGATTGGGCGGGCGAGAGAAGGGCCGGATGCGTGGGTGGGAGGGAGCCGGTGCGGAGGTGTGGTGGCAAGGAGCCCTTGCGCTCGCGTTGGATGAGCGGCGATGGCGCGCGGGAGCGGCTGGGCGCGGGGCCACCAATGGAGACAATGGGGGACTGTACGCCGGTGTAGAACTGGCCGGAAGGCTCGGTCGACGAGCGGCGCGAGGCACGCTGATGGATCGACTGGCGGAGGCTGACGGACGAAGCAGCCACGCTCGGCGACTCGTCGAGGCGGTCGTTCCAGTTCCAGCACTCCTCGAGGGCATCAGCCTCAGGCACATCCGCACTGCTCTGCGAGTTGGGGTAGACCCTGCTCAGCTGGCGCAGCTTTTGCCAGGTCCAGCCTGTTTCGATGGCGTGGTGCCCGAGAGGGTGGTCCTGGAGATATGCCTCGGGCTGGGTAATGTAGAGGCGCTGGACACCGGTAGCCTTCATGACCACGCTAGACACGAGAAACGTAAAGTCCCACAGCGCCGGCGTCGCCATCTCAGCGGGCGAGAGAAACCGCAGCCGCGAGTCCT
Organism: Chaetomium tenue; assembly: GCF_020726465.1. Lineage (NCBI taxonomy): Eukaryota > Fungi > Ascomycota > Sordariomycetes > Sordariales > Chaetomiaceae > Chaetomium > Chaetomium tenue. Next base: position 4,931,464 of record NW_027117330.1, on the reverse strand, counting down.
TGTGGAGCTTGCGCAGGGGGACCCAAGCCTGCCGCAGGCCGAGATACTCAGCCAAGGGATAGTCAGGCGCGAATCCTGACCGCGCGTCTGAACTGGTCGAGATGCGCAGAACGTCTTGAAAGGCATCGTGGATCGCGAGCTGGACACTCCGGGCGTCGGCTCCCCGGACATGGACCGTCTTGATCAAGCCCCGGCTCTTCAACCTCTGCTCCACGACCCGTCCCGCAGCGAACGCCCTCGGCAGCAGCCAGTTCGACTCGGGCCCCTGTCCGGCCCATTCCTGGAACTTGGGTGACTGCGGATCGGGCGTCGCTCGGCTGATGGTATTGGGCATCTGTGTCCAGCCCTCAAAATTGGAACCTATGGACCGGCGCTGGTTGGTAAACTCCTTGGAGGTGAGCCAGACGCCCTTAAGCGGGAACGGCAGGAACACGACCTCGAGCGCCCAGGGCTTTGCGTAGGACGGCATCGCTGCTGCCTGGAGCTGGCTGACCTGCGCCTGGAGCTGCTGCAGCTGGCTGTACACCTCGGCGCGGTTCGAGGCGAGCACGGTGGCGTTGGTCGAAACGGAGACGACGCTGGCCGTTGCGTCGTCGGCGCCGCCATCCTGCTTGGCCGTCCGCCTGCTGCTCACAACGCTGCCGTTGTCGTTGAGGATCTTTTCTACCTCGTCGACCCGCGATTCGAGTTCGGTGACGCGGAGATCGACGTTCTCGTGCCTGTCGTGGCAGTCCTCGTGGCCGGCAACGGAGAAGGAGTTGGTTTCGAGCCTGTCGAGCCGCTGTTCGTGTGTGTCGACCTTGTCTGAAAGCTTTTGGTAACCACCATCGGGTCCTGCTACCGAACGGTCCTGTGATGGTAGCGCCTTGGGAGTGGAAGCGGAATCTGCTGCGTCATGTCCTGCATCCTGTCCTGGCTCAGCATCGTCGTCCGGGTTAATATGTTCCAGCTGGCGCGACTCTGGCCTTGGAGCAGGGACACCACTTAGTGTATGTAGCCCGCGCCCGGCAAACGGCCGGAGATACCTTGCTTGACTTGACGCTATGGTCGACGGTGGCGGCGGCGGCGACATTAAGCATTGCGAAGGAAACGGCGGCAGTCCATTGGCAGGTCCGGCTTGGGATCGAGCCAGGTCTCCCCAGTTATTAAACGTATCCGGCATTGGGCTGTCCTGTCCGGGGTGGGAATCCGCAACTGGGGCAGGGTTGACGGCCTCCATCCGTGGGGCAGACATGGAGGTCTGAAAGTCCAGCAGGGTGAAATCCAGCGACGACCGGCTCCCCGGTACATGGAACGAGGGAAGCTGGACCGGGCTCAATGGCGCCCGGTGAGTTACGGGCTTTTGGTTTTCCTGTCCTGGGGCGTTCACCGCGGCCGATGGTTGTGTCTGTCCGGGCTGGGCATCCTCGTGGAAGCACGCATGGTGCGAACACATGCAAAGCTCAGCGAGCGCGCCATTCTCCTGGAAAACACCACTGCTGAGGGATGCGCGACTCCAGAACCGGCGGCAGCCACAGCGCGGGAGGGTCGGATCCGTGTAGTTGCAAGGCCCGCCCGGAAGCGCCGGCCCTGGCGCCCGCAGCGCGTGGGCGTCATTGTAGATATCAAAAGCGTATGCGCTGCCCGGCGTGGGTATGTCAAAGGGTGTAGCAGCCATTGGGGCCTCGGGAAACCATCTCTTGGAGCTGATGTACTAGAGGGAAGGCTTGAGAGAAGATGGGGTCGGACGGAACCGAGCTAAGAATCGGGTCGGGGTGTTTCGAACGGCGACGGCAGCGAGGGCGGGATCGCAGAATCGGGGAGATAGGGAGGGTTCCGGTGCGACCCAGCGCCAAGTCAGCTGGTTCGCGACGAAAGCACGGCGGCTTTAGCACATGGTGCTTCATAGAATCAGTTAGCCTCAAGATACGTTAGTTGTCGCAACCCAGCCGAAGCTCGGGGAAGCGGGAGAGAGCGGTGCGCGGAGCAATGCGGGACGGGAAGCTCGCACACCCACACCGACGGAAGAGGTGGGATAGCTAGGCAGAAAGGGCGCGGGACGAACTCTTTTATATATATCGAATAAAATAAGGCGTCTGGTTGGGAGATTTGACTCAGAAATTGCATGGGCGCATCAGATGGAAGCTGATCGCAAGTCGCAAAAATAAAGTGAGGCGCAAGGCAGCATTGGCGTTCCGGGAGGTGTCGCAACTTCACAAGCATCCAGGTCGGGAGAATCAGGTTCGGTGCGGTGCGCAGGGAAATGCAAGGCGGGGTGGCAGGGTGGGTGTGTGCGGGCATCGGCTTCGAAGTACTTCGGCTGAAGCCCCCTCCCTGGTACCCCAGCAATCCAGCAATCCAGCACGCCCAGCTCAATCCCCCCAAGCCAGAAGGAGGAATTGCGGAGCTCTCATCCCTGTCAAACTGCGGAGTTGCATCGCGGCATCAGAGGGAACGGGTGACTCGAGCATGCGTCGAAAAGGGACAGGGATTCATGGGTGATATGTCCGAAAAGATAAGATACCACTGAAGCGAGGCAGAACCAGGGTCACTTCGTGCCATCCTCAGGCCCGACTGCAGCTCTGTCTGGCTGTCTTTTGTTGTGCCTGGGACCTTGCGGGAGCTGCTCAATCGCGCAGCCATTGGTCCCCTGCTCTTCGCAACGCGTCAGGGCCAAGGTGGTCCGGGCGGGCCGCAACGGAATTGGCTGCAGGGCCCCTGTCTGTTTCGATTCGTTGTCACACTGGACTTGTCTGATTGGCACGAAGGCCACTTTAGATTCCTGCAAGCTTGTCGCGTCGCTACGCGTGAAGTGGAGAGGTACCGTGGTGAGCGGCTTCACCGTTCTTTTCACGCAAGCGACGCCGCTTTCCTTGCTCCCGAGCTCCCTCAGAGCCGCCCTCAGCGGTGACTTGCAGCCGTGAGCGTTACTCGACATGGGGCGATGGCATCAGAGTGGCATTCTGGCACGGATCTGTTCTGGTGTGAACTCCCGCCCCCCGGCACAAGTAGCATGTACTTGTTATATCCGAGGCGTACGGTTTGTATGGCCAAAAAAAGCTATTCCTGCAGCACAAACTGCGACAAGAGCAGGGCGGACGAAATGAATGCGCTGATATGTATAGTGTAGTTTTAACCCAGGTCTCGGCGCAACCATGAAATCTGGGGTCAACCTGCGTCCAGTAAAAGCGCAAGGCGAATATTCGGGGCTGGATATCCCAGGGTGTAAATGCATCTTGTGTTTCGAGATCTACCTCTTGTGGTATCTAAATGCAATGAATGCAACCATGTTTTCCCATGTTTCCCCATGTTTCCATATTTCCCGTCAGTCAAAACGCCCAATCCTTCCCTTTGCAATCCCAGTACCACGCGAGAAAAGAGTGTGAGAAGTAAAAAAAAGTAAAATACAACCGTTCACGGCGGTGAGCCCCTTGCGATGACGACTGGCTGGCGCATCACCGTTCAGACCTCGCCCCAACTTCCCATCGGCCCGGTGCTCGCGATAGCGCTCCCCGTTTTGATGGACCCGCCAATATCCCAGTAGTGGCGGGACGACGGTCTCGACGAGATGCTGCTCCTCCGCGCAGACCGCCGGGTGCTCTGGCTCGCACAGCTCCCGGGTGGGTGTCGGATTGCCACGGGGCTGGGCGGCACCGTCGCCTTGAAACTGCGCCGCTCGACCGGGCGGGTTCGGTGGTACCCATGTGCGTGCGCGTGGGTGTGCGCGTGGGACACGAGAGGATGGTGCTGACGCACGCGCGCCGCCTTTGCCGCCGTGTCCTGCGTGCTAGAGGTGGCGAGATGTGAGGTGCCCGACGAGAAGGACGGCGATGCTTGCCGGGACGAGGTGAAACGGGACCGCAGGTACCGGAAGACCAGCCGGACGTCAAGATCCTGTTCCCATTCTTGCTGCGTGAAAGTGTGTTGGGTGTCACTCGGATTCATGTCGGAAGCAGATGGGCCCGGGGGTGTGGGGGGCTCGGAGGGCCGCGCACTCAAAACGTCGGCCGGCCGACCCACGGTGGGCTTGAACTGCGGCATGGACTGAACGCTACTTTCCATCTTCCGCCCGGAATCGCTCACATCGGCAGGTGTTTCGGGGATGACAGGCAAACCGGCATACGGCAGGGCCATATGCTGCACCCGTGTGTAAGTTGAGAAGGCACCAGGATGAGTCGACATTTGGTGCACAAGCGCGCCAAGCTCTCTGGATATCCGGTCCAACATGCGCAGCTGCCACTCAGAGTCATGTGATGACTCCGACCCGAGGCGGCCCGGTGCGGGGGCGAAGGCTCCCGTGGCGGATGCCTGGGGTGTCGAGGAGAGCATCTCCTCGTCCGGAACAGCATCCCCAAAGAGCACCGCGAGCAGCTCGTCATCGACCCCCATCATGTCACGTATGAACTTCCGCGCCATTTGGCTCCATGAGCCGGGCTTTGCACCGCTCCGAGTTGGCTCATCCTGGTCATGCCAATCCGCCCCGCTGAGGTTGATATCTGCCGCCTCGTCGTCTGCGACACTCCTTTCGGCCACCTCTGGTTGCATGCTTTTTGTGTGCTGGATACCGCGAAGCGATTCCTCGGACTGTTGCCTCTTCCTCGTCTCGCTTCGAATGTCTTCGAGAAGCAGCTGGCTCTGTTCTAGCCGCCAGGCCTCTATCCGGTGGTTTCGCTCCCAGTCTTGTGCCTCTTCCGTTTGGGTCTCCAGCTGAGCCAGATTGAAACCCTCGGATCTGTGCCCCACACGGTTGGGGTTGAATCTCTCGAAGGCGTACATTCGGTCTTGAGCCTCGGCGCTCATGCCTGGGGTCTCGAATCGGAAAGAGCCCAGGCCGTCATGCCCTGGGAGCACCGGTGTGGCATGTGCCACCTCGGGTTGGTTGTAGGGGTTTGGAACAATTCGGAACTCGGGTAGGTGGCTGTCGAGACTGTCGAGTTCCGCGTCCTCCTCGGCGACGCTCGCTGATACAACCTCTGAAGCGGCTTGTAGATCGAACTCGGAGCGCGCAACAGTGTCTAGACTGCCGAGGTCACTGATCCTTGATCTACCCGGCGTTAGTTGGCCGTCTTGAGTTGTATTTAGGTAAGAGGACGTGGTCCCGGCGTCAGTTCCCGGAGTAAAGACAACCCATTTCTGAAACTCATTCGGCGTTGGGCGGTCCTGTGGATTGACAGCTGCAGGCTCTACATGCCCCGGTTCGTTACGGTCCAACCGCTGGACGGGCTGCCGTGTCGATTGTTGGAAAGCCATCGCGCATGTCCTAGACACTTTGCAAGTGGTGGTGGTATCGGTCGAGAAGGCAAGAGCAGCCCTGAAAAGCCGTTGGTCGAAAACGTCGAGTTGGTGTTATCTTAGGTAACGTTATCGACAAGTCTAAACAGTAGCCACGTCGCTGGGTCCCTGGGGAAGGCGGCCGCCAGCGCAGTTGTCTCTAAGGGTTTAATTGTCCTGAGTCGCGTGTTTCTCTGAGGCGGTGAAGGGATCGAGCCGGGATCTCGACTTAAGAAGTGGAACAGGGCAACGACCCGGGAACCAAAGATGTGGATGACGGGATGATATCAGACTTCAGCCCCGGCTGCAGCAGGGCGCTCGCTGACTGCGGCGTCGTGTAACCCACTCAGCACAAAGGCGCGGATTAGTCGCGACGGCCGAGAAAAAGTAATCTCAGGACAAGATAAAACCTATTTTGGATATGTAAATGAGACGAGTATCTAAACATTAAAAGGGATAGGAAAGGCCCGAGAACGGCCAGCTGGGTGACCTGGCTGGTTTGTTGGGGGCGGGGGCGGCTCTCCCAGAAGCACGAGATCAACACGGGTGGAGGGGACACGCAGGATGCTAGCGCTGTGCTTGGTCGAGAGCCCTGTTTGTTTAGCCCCACCATCGCCTGACCCTCCCAGCCCCCCATCGTCTTTCACATATGGATCTCTGGCTCTGGCGTCGTCTGCAACCGCCTGGTCGTGGTAAGAAGTACGAAGTAAACTTCCTGTATTCGTAACGGGCCGCCAATTTTTGTTCCTTCTTTTTTCCCCCTCTTTTTTCATATCCGGTACCGGATTACGGTGCCCCATAGATGCGATTGATGATGTGATGTTGGCTCAAGCTTCATCCCAAAGCAGCCCCACTCCACGACGCCACCTTCCATGATGTGACCCGACTGCATTACCTTATCACAGCGACGTGTCCTGAGATCAGCCAAGTTTCGACAACCAAGACCGAACCGACAGTTGAGAGATCTTCGAGGGGAGTGCTTTGCATACTCAGGACCAAGCTAGTCACACGATTTTGGGCAAGCGGCGCCGTGGCTTTGGTACAGACAGTCGCTAGCGAAATCAGCTTCCGCATTGTCTCTATCATCAACTTATTCAGCACATGGACCACTTACGCATCCAACCATCTATCTACGCCATGCGACCTCACATCTGCTAGAGTCCCTTTTCGAACTCGTCGAACGATGCAATTATACCATCTAACCACCCGGCAGCTACTTAGCTCAGGATAACTGGATAGAGTCCTCGCTCGAAGCGGCTCCCGTAGATGGCACGAATGATTATTTCCACAATTCGTTGCAGCAGCCCTATATGTAGTATACAGTACTCTATCACTTGCCGTTCTGATCATACCATTAATGATGTGCATGTCCTAAATCCAGTAGTCACAGTGGAGCCATTGTAACGGTCCCAGGAGTATATTTCCAGTATCTCATGACGACTCTCCGAGTGAGTACACTACACAGTAAGCTTGAAGAAGAAAAGAAACAAACACTCCGGCAACTCGTGGGCTGCTTCCTGGTCGCGAGTGCGGTGGCCCGAGCGCATCGCCACAATGTTCAGTGTGCTCTGGGGCAACTTGGAATAGCTTCATCTCGGGGCTTCGGTGAACCGTCCTGGTATGTGAGCTGGCCGAAGGTTACCAAGGTCCGCTTCGGGCATAACCCGTTACAGCCACCACATGGAGTAAAATATTGCTACAAGGCGTTGTCGCCTCATCAGATACGTACAACCTTTCTGGGTGTGACGAATTTCTCCTGGACCCAACTCTGAAAGAGCCCTTCAGTCGGATTAAAGGTAGAGAAGGGTTCATGTTCCAGTGCAGCCAAAGAGTGCACGACAATGATGTCTCAACAGTAGGTACCTAGGCTTCTGAGTTTGTAGCGAACTGCAGTTATGATTGCTAGAACTCATAGCTCTCTAGAACGAGTGACTGTATAAGGTACCATCTTAATCCTGAAGTACCTTCGTGTCTCAGTCTGTGTGCTTTGTGGTCTACTTACCTAGTATGTTTCAATGACTAGCACGGGCGCTGCCAGCTCGGTCAGGTTCGTGATACGAGGGGGGAATTGAAGCTGATCTGGACGTCTCTAAATGCACGAGTTATCTCGGCATCGCTGAAAGCTTTTTATATAACCATCTACGATAAATGGACTTGTCCTCTCAGACCCTTCTAACGTCAAGCAACCTGAAAAAAAAGAAAGAAAGAAAGAAAGAAAGAAAGAAAAAGAAGGAAAAAAGGGGGGGAGAAAAGAAGAAAAAAAAAGAGAAAAGAAAGAAAAAAAGAAAAGGAAATAGAAAGAGAAAGAAGAAAGAAGAAAGAAGAAAGAAGAAAGAAGAAAGAAGAAAGAAGAAAGAAGAAAGAAGAAAGAAGAAAGAAGAAAGAAGAAAGAAGAAAGAAGAAAGAAGAAAGAAGAAAGAAGAAAGAAGAAAGAAGAAAGGAAAAAGGATTAATGGTGAGAACCTCAAAATGCATTACATAGGTACCTAGGCTGGATGAAAATGCTAACATAGAAGAAGATGGGCATGCGCTGAGGATGCCTAGGGGAATGACACGTCCATAGACATCCTCAAAACTACCACACGCCCAGTCGGACGGCCGATAGCAATTGCCGATCCATCTTTGGAAACGTCTGATACCCCAGGTCGGAAATCAGGGGGAAGCCATATGGTTCCCCGGCCTCGCCATGTAATCCAGGAGCCATCACCACTGAGCTCCCACCTTGGTGTCTGCGCATTTGAAGTCAACTGGCTGTTGGAATTGACTCCATGCCATGAGTTTATATCCCCACCCTTCTTGCCCGCTTTTGCATCCCAGATGCGGATGTCATTATCGAATGATCGAGATACGACTCTGTTGCCGTCCGAGGAGAATGCTACTGAGCAAACCAGACTGCTGTGGCCTACCGAACCGCTGTGGGCCCCCAATTTCCGGACCTTCGCATCCCAAATACAGATAGTACGATCGTCTGATCCGGATGCGATTCGGCTGCCGTCCGAGGAGAATGCCACTGACGAAACTAAACTGTCGTGGCCCTCGAGCTTCCATATCTCTTTGCCTAACTTCGCATCCCAGATACGGATAGTAGAATCGGATGATCCGGATGCGATTCGGCTGCCGTCCAAGGAGAATGCTACTGATGAAACCCGACCCATCCTAACGCCCTCGAGCTTCCGGACCTCCTTGCCTGACTTTGTATCCCAGATACGGATGGTGGAATCGTCTGAACCAGATACGATTCGGCTGCTGTCTGAGGAGAATGCTACTGATAAAACTGGACTGCTATGGCCCTCGAGCTTCCGGACCTCCTTGCCCGACTTCGTATCCCAGATACGGATACTCTCATCGAATGATCCAGAGGAAATTCGGCTGTCGTCTGGGGAGAATGCTACTGATGAAACTGAATTGTCGTGGCCCTTGAGCTTCCGGACCTCCTTGCCCGTCTTGGCATCCCAGATGCGGATCGTGTTATCGAAGGATCCAGATACGATTCAGCTACCATCCGAGGATAGTGCTACTGACGAAACCCGATCGCTATGGCCCTCGAGTTTCCGGACCTCCTTTCCTGACTTCACATCCCAGATACGGATGGTGGAATCAAATGATCCAGATACGATTCGGCTGCTGTCGGAGGAGAATGCTACTGATGAAATTGAACTATCGTGGCCCTCGAGCTTCCGGACCTCTTTGCCTAACTTCGCATCCCAGATACGGATGGTAGAATCGTCTGATCCAGATGCGATTCGACTGCTGTCCGAGGAGAATGCTACTGATGAAACCGGACGGCCGTGGCCCTCAAATGTTTGAAGACATTGACTCCAGATTCTCTCGACTGCCGGCTTCGTAAGTACCCAACCAGGCTCTTCTTTGGCAAACATTCGACGGATGATACTGTCAAGCGGGGAAAAGAGCAATGCCGATATGTATGTTTGTAGTGGCGCCTGTTCGATAATCCACCGGTTCCGTAAAATAAACCGATATGCGTCTTCGACAAGATTCGCACAAGCGTCTATCTTTGCCTAATCTGGCGCTTTAGTTATCTGCCGTTCGAAGTAGCAGGAAGTCGGAACTTACGTTGACAATAGTACTAAGCCTAGAAAGAGAGAGGATTGCATTCGAGACAACCCCCAGGAGACTCAACGCCTCAAGCCAGTGCAGAAAGTGGTCCTGGAAGAATGCCTTAATCAAACCTCTTATTCGGATACTTTTCTCTGATCCTGCGATGCGCCTTCTGAAAGCGTTTGCTAGCCGGTAGCGTTGGGAGCCATGCAAGTCGGCCTCATCCGTTTCACAAATGTGATCGATCCAGTACGTACAAGAGTATCCCACTCCGAGCAAGTGATCAGACGTGGGTGGCCGCGCCTCCACGTCACGGGTGAGCGTTCCTGGATGTACTAGTTGATATACATCTCGCCGGAGTGTGTTCTCCATCACCACTACTGATCTGTCGACGATGCTGCGTTGAACGGCGTATTTACCAGACGGGAAAATCTTATCGATGGCGGTGTCACTGACTAAGTAGTCCTTGGCCGACTGGTGAATCGGATAGACGTAGTCGTCCACCAGAGTGAGAAAGGAACCGCACATGTCGATAATCCTCTTCAGATCTGCGGTTTCGCAACTGAGCCCAGCTATCGTTCGGAGCTCGAGAATGTGGAGCGGGCGGTACGCCAAAGTTGCGACTGAAAGCACAGCAAGACACGAGTCTCGGTAGTCGCTCGTAGACTTGCCAATATCTCCCATCATCCGATCGTAAAGCACTGGTAGGCCTGGCGGTGTTTCGTCGACACGACGAACAGCATCGTCGGCCAACGGGACAGTACGGATAGATCGCAAGACCAGATCGACCCATAAAAAGGTACCTTCGGCCTTCTCGAGCAGCCTCTGCCGAACTTTGGCCTGCTGGACGGGGTTGGATCGAAGTGATGGGACTTGGGCTACCTTGTGAATGATGTAATCCTCAATCGCCTGGGACACGGCTTCCGAGTTCACCTCCAGGCTCAAATCCGCTCCCGGGCTTTCAAGCGCGAGGTTTTCACCGATGTCGACCCGGTTACGGCTCGTTAGGATCCACCGAAGACGATTTTCTTGGAGGGCGGTTTCCCTAATCAGGTTAAGGAGGTCCGGCAGACCGTCTTCGCATTCATCGAGAGCGTCAACAGCCAAGTACACAGGATCCGACCGTGAGTGCTGGATCATCTGCCTGAACACATTGGACAGCGCGTCGAAGGCGTTGGCGTTGGTGGTGATATCAAAGAGGCCCACACCCATCCGGTTGCACTCACACCTGAGGTACGAAACGAGACTGACGTCCTGGAGCAGCAAGAGGTATATGAGGCCTTTGAGGACGGCGACCGCATTGTTTAAGCGGTCATCAGTATTCTGGCAGAAGAAGAACGATAAAGACGAGTTGGCAACGGGGTTGTCAAGTCTGGTCTGGGATTGAAGTTGCCCAGTGATGGTGACCAACAGCATCGTCTTGCCCTTACCGGCACCGCCCTTGATCCAGAGCAGCTTGCTTTCGCCGTCTCGCCACTTCTTGTAACTGGGGTGGGAGAGAATCCAGCTGGACGAAGCTTCGTACAGGCCACCTTTGGTTCTTTCAATGCGTAGCTTGTCGAGGGTGGGATCGATCCACCTGAGTTCCTTGAGTAGGGAGTCTCGCTCGTTTTCAGGGGTAGCGGATGGGAGAATGCCTGTTCGGTGTTAGAGATGTTTTCAACACCGGTCTGGGAGAAGAATACCGTCTGGCAACGAGGGCGGAATTGCTGATACTTTTTCTATCGCCTCCCGTATCACCACCGCGACACTAGTCCGTGTGGACAGTTGCGCTACGCGGTTGCTGGTCAAAAGTTGAACATCCTCCAACATCCCCTTCATCAGCGACTCCACCGTGTTTCCTTTGCCCCAGGTGAGGGCGGCAAGTGCGTATCGATCCATTTTCGAAGCGCCAGCTTGTGGGACGACGTCCTTAAATATTTTCCCAAGCTGTTCTGCCCTGTCCTCACAGCGTTGCAAGACAGGCGTCATCGCCTGGCGCCACTCGTCGTCGGGGGTGTTCTCCGATATAATCTGGAGGGTTCTGCTGACAAGCGGGAGTCGTAAAGCAACATCGCGGAAGGCCTCTGGGAGGCCGGAGGCATCGTTGGCAGCGCTGTAGATCTTTAGGGTCGCGTCGATGATGGCGATAATGCCAGAGATGACACTGATGACCTCGGCGCCTGACATGTCTCCGGTTCTACGGCAAATACGTCAGACTCTCAGCTTAGCTAGGTATGGTACCCGTGCCATACCAGTGCAAAGATGAAATAGAAAGCGTCTGAGAAGTTGCTTAACCAGACAGCCTCAGACAGAATCGCAATTGACGATGCAGAGTCGATGCTGGCCTGGGTTCATGAGAGGTTGGGCTGCAACATTCTGGCGCCCCGCGTCGCTTCACATGAGCCAATGGAGAAGCGCAGTGCGAGTGGCTGCTGCGGGCGCTTGCTTGACGAGTGTTAGCGAAGCGGCTTCATGTCTAACGAAAGTATTGGTTTGAGGATCGGGCCGCGGATGATTGCTCCAGTGGGCTTTAACTTACCACCGCGCCAGCTACCGGTTGCCAGGGGATGATGAGCGTGCTCGCCTTCCGCTGCAGAAAGATAGGCGCGTCTTAGCCCGTCAAAGGCCTCGCGGCCCGCCGCAGCTGTTGTTTAGTAAGGAGGCAGCACACAACATCTGCCACGCAAGATGCGATGAGATCACGCAAAAGTTGAGAAGAACCGCAGAATAATGCACTGATATCCCGTTTGTCCATTGAGAACCACTTTGGTTGAATGGTTCCATTGACTGCTATGCCGAATCAAGACCATGATGCTAGTTGACATGCTCTCATTTCAGCCCTAAAATGACCGTTGACGCCACCCCGAAGCCAAATAACCATTCCCCGTCACCCCACGAAAACACTTAGGCGGTGAAGGCATCCGGGAAGCGCTTCATGTTGTTCTCGAGGTTGCCGCGGTTGCTGAGGAACTGGACGTAGGCACCGTCGACCTTGACGCGGCCAGCGGCCTTCTTCTCCAGGTACTCCTCACGACGGAGAGGGGTGAAACCCCAGTTCTTGGAGATAATGATCTTTTGGCGGCCAGGGAACTTGTACTGGGAGCGGCGGAGGGCCTCAAGGGCAAAGGCGCGGTCTGTAACGGGTTAGTTTTCCGAGCAACTCGCAGTGATGTTCGGTACTACTTACTAGCGTCACGAGTGCGGACGCTCATGAGAATCTGGCCAATGTTGACACGGGCGACAGTGCCGTTGGGCTTACCCCAGGCACCACGCATACCAGTTTGCAGTCTATCGGCACCGGCGCAAGACAACATCTTGTTGATACGGACGACGTGGTACGGGTGGGCGCGGACGCGGAGGTGGAAACCTTCCTTACCGGCCGTCTTGACGAGGTACTTGTTGGCGCAAATACGGGCGGCCTCGAGGGCCTCGGAGCTCAGCTGCTCATACTCGTTGGACACAAGGTGGATGCAGAGCGGGAAGTCGTCGACGGTGGCACGCTTGCGGCCGAGATCGAAGATGCGAATCTTGGGGTCCGGCACACCACGGTTGAACCGCGACTTAGGGTACGGCTAGAAAAGAGGGCCGATTAGCGATCTGGGTTGGTAAAATCAGCCAAATCAAGTGTTGAGCGCGAAATCCTCTTCTTCCCCAAATATCCCAGGCTTTCCGGCCCATCCGTTCGCCTGTTTCTTCGCCGAGCCCTTGCCCATTTCCTCCTCGACAAGAATGTGTGCGAATGCCTCTCGGACCGCACTTGGGAAGCAAAAGTTGCAGGACGCTTACCTTGTTCTTGCAGTACCGGTAACATCTAGCAGGACGGCGCGCCATTGTGACTGATTTACTGTGATGTCACGATTATGGGTGTCGACTTGGTGTTGGGTGAGGGGAATGGTTGGGGGGCCGCTGCGTTTTTGACCAAATTGAACTTCGCCTCACGATTACCAATCCCGGATTCATAATCGCCCCGGATGAGTCGTTCGGAACAGAGTGGAGCCGTTAGGGTTTCGAGGAGCTGCAAGCGCACCCATTACTCAGCCAATGAGAACTCAGCCCACTCTGTGGCGGGAATTCCACATTGGCAAAAGAATATTTCGAAATCGCGGTTTTCCTTCTTTCGAGTGACCATTCAGCCAACGACGAGGACATCACCACCAGGAGCCATCTTAAACTCTTGATCCTCTCACTAACCACAGTACCGTCGCAATGGCCCCCAAGAAGAACAAGTCGGAAGCCCAGTCCATCGGCAGCAAGGTCCGTTTCGAATGTCAGCGGTTGGAGGCTCCGTCGCTAACATCGTGAACAGCTTGCCCTCGTCATCAAGTCGGGCAAGGTTGTGCTGGGCTACCGCAGCACCCTGAAGGCTCTTCGCAGCGGCAAGGCCAAGCTCATCCTCATCTCCGTATGTGCTCCCATATCTCCGATTATGAGTCACTTCCAATGCTGACCGATCCGCAGGCCAACACGCCTCCCCTCCGCAAGTCCGAGCTTGAGTAGTATGTGGCGACCAATGTTGCCAGATGGAAGGGAATGGATGAGGCGCATGCGGCGACGGTCTTCGAGGGCAACAAACCTTACCGATCTGCCGACATGCGCTTCGATTCTCCCGGACATTTGGCAAGCGAAATATCAACGAGGGCTTGTTCGCTAACTTGTCGAACAGCTACGCCATGATGTCCAAGACCGCCGTCCACCACTACACCGGCACCAACGTGAGTTATCCCCCCATGAGAGACGAGATTCCACGAGTTTGTCGGCATAGGCTTCGACTCGTTATTCCTGGTTGGAAAACCCCCGGTTTTCCAGCCTACCCAGAGAAGAAGTCTCGTGGCAGACTTTGGAGGGTACCTGTTCGCATGCTTACTATTCCCCTCGACAGATTGAGCTCGGCACCGCCTGCGGCAAGCTCTTCCGCTGCTCCACCATGGCTATCCTGGATGCTGGTGACAGTGACATCCTTAGCGACCAGGCTTAGGTCTAGCGGCGAGACGGGAATACCGGTTGGCATTCATACGGCGTTCGGGTCTGAAATCGGGAAAAATGATATGACGACTTGGCGATATCCGGCCTTTTACGGCCACATTCGACATCCGGAGTTTGCACCGCAAGAGGCTCTCTGTAGATTAGTCGTAGTTTATGACAACGCGGTTTTCAAGCCTCGGATGGTTTTTTGTGATTTGGAAATTGAGGGCTGCCCGGCCAACGACCGGGCGGACCGGTCCGTTATCGCTGAATCCGGACGCCCTACGCATAACTCTCAAAGAGCGTTGTTAGTTTCGATGGCAAGTGCCGTCAGGTTTGTGACGTGTTCTAGAAGCACGCGACGACCTGCTGAGGAGGGGTGCTCCATGCGCGGCCCAGCAACCGATTTGGGCCGTGTTCCCGTATTCCGGGCCGGGTGTTGCATTGAATCCCAAATTATCATAATCAAACTAGAGCGGAACTCGAGGTTGCCAAAAAGTGCACCACCGACTCGCAAGCCCTCTTCATGTAGGTACTGTGTAGGTATGCCATCTCTGTACGGTGTATGTTTCAAGTTGCTCGCACCACGCAGGGAAGATCGGCCTTGTACGTATAGGTACTTCGATACGTTGAACCAGGCTGGCTGCATGATGCGCGAGGGAAGCTGCTCGTTTCGGCAAACCGCCGAGACGCCTTTGTCCATCTCCGGGCATCGAAGCAGCATTCGAGGGATCAGTGCGACCTGGAGATTCCTCGGTTCAGAGAGCGGCACCCCGTGGACAAAAAGAGCCGAACTCCAAGTGTACTTGCAGGCGCCGACGAAACCTTTGACGAAAGGAACCAAAAAGAAAAAAGAAAAAAAAAACATATTCGGGAGACCAAAATCTACTTTTTACTTACTCAATTTCTTTTATTTGATTCATTTTTCTCGGTTTCATTTACTTTTCTTTTCTCGTTTCTTTAGTATTTTTTTCTCTCTTTTCTTGATGTCCTTCTCTTTTCTTGCTTTCTTTCTCCCACCCCGAGTTCGGCTTTTTTGGCCAGAGGGAGAGCGGTCAAAGGACAGTAGTTAGCTGCAGCCGATTCTGCATGACCATCCATGCATGCAGTTAGCTCCCTAAACACTGGAGGTCGGTGGGTCTTGGCGGTGAAACAGGCGGGGGAGGAGATGGTTTGAAGACAAACACATTCGATGATAGTTGAGTACAATCTTTGTTTGAGTGTCTGCAACTTGGCTCAAAATAAAGAGAGACAACAGGGGCCATACTATGTACATACAGTGCTAGTTAGCTAAGTGCAGACAAGAAAGGCAGTTGTGCTTGTCGCTTTGCCCCTTGTCTTACAAAGAAACCTACAGGGCCTCAGGGCCTCAGGGCCTCGAGCAACATCCCGGGAAGGTTGGGGAGGGGACGAGGGGGAGAAAGGGGCCCGACAGCAAATGACCTTGATTGGACAGGCACTCCCTTGTCTCACAGCACACGTTTCCCCTGCCATGAGACCGCCACTGGCTCCAAAAGAGCCACCACCGCACCCATCGACGCCCTGTCGCCCCGGTCGAGAAAGGTTGCAGTGGGCCAGCAAATATCCTCCGCGTTTCTGCGTCCTTCCGAAGACCGCCGTTTCCCGTCCTCGAACTGTCGTTTTACACAAAACACAAACACACAAACACCACACGCAACGCAATTTTTCGAGTGGGCTGTCCAGAGTAATATTCGATACCGTGATTCAGTTCCCTTGACCGCATCGTGCGGTTTTTGCGAGCCCAGGGGTCCCGATTATCGCCCAGCGGCACCTAACTACTACCATGGCGAGCGCTGTCAAAAAGCCCCCGGCGACAGGCCGCGAGACCCCCACAGGAACGCCCCAACGGCCGGGCCAGAGAGCGTCGACACCGACGTCGGCCGGTAGTCCAGGCGCCGCTGGCGTTGCCCGGACTCGCTCGACCCGCACTGGAACTCCCGTCTCGGCACGCGCGGCCGCCCACCAGAGACGGGAGTCGATGCTGAGCAACGGCCCTACGATGAACGGCAGGGGCACTAACTCACCGGACATCGACCGCGAAGAGGCCATTCGCGCCGAGACGGTAGCCATAATAGACGACCTCAAGGAGCGGCTGGCCAAGGCTGAGTCCGGGTTCGAGTCCTACAAGCGACAGACCGAGGTGATGCAGAACAAGTTGGACGATGCGATGAAGGAGCAAGCCAAGTTGGAAGAGAAGGTTCACGAGAGCGACGAGCAGATTGAGTCCCTCAGGAACGAGAAGCGCGAGGCCGCGCGGCAGATGCGGGAAATGGAGACCATCTACGAGGGCGAGCGGAGCGCCATGATGAAGGAGAAGGACGATATGGCCAACCGCGAGGAGGAGATGCAAACCGTCATCCAGAGACTCAAGGACAGTCTGGCACAGAGGAACCTCGACGAGGACCGGCCAACAAGACAATGTACGTGCTTTCCCCCACAGCTCTTGTTATCTAGCGACCCTCACTGACTTGATTTCGTCTGAATAGCGGTGAACAGCTCGCCAAGCATCGACAACGGCAGCTTCGCTCCCCCAAGCTCGATCCAACGCAGCGACTCCCGCAACAACTCCAAGCTCCTCTTGCAAAAAGACAAGGTGATCGAGTCGCTGAGGCTTGAGCTTGCCGAGGCGCAGCTCAAGCTGGTTGAGTCGCAAAACACGGACGGCGGTCGGTTGCAGGATGTTGAGCGCCAGCTTATGGAAGCGCGCGTCGCCAATGCGAGGTTGATGGAAGACAATGAGGGCTACCAACTTCTGCTCCAGGACAAAACTCTCAAGGGGGATTTCGCCACCAACGACTTCAGCTATTCGGCCGCGTCGGCGAACCAAGACGCACTCGCTGCACTCGAGGGCCGGGCCAGCGGCACCAGTCTCGCTGACGAACTTTCGGGCATCAACGACGACCATGCCCCGGAACACGACCCCGAGCAAAGGCTCCTGGAGGCGGAGTTGAACAAGGTGAAGGATCAGAACAAGGCGTTGACTCTCTACATCAACAAGATCATTGAGCGGCTGCTGGAACACCGAGGCTTCGAGCACATTCTCGACCAATCCAACGACTTCAAAGGCCCACCAGACACCGACAAGGACCTCCCGCCACCACCTCCCCCCAAGCCCGCCGCCTCAGGCGCCTCCCTCCTCCAGCGCGCCAAATCCATGGCCATCGGCAGCGCCAGCACCGCTGCCCCTAGGCCCAAGCCCCGCCCCATGACCTTCATGCCGTCCGCCAACCTGCCCTCGGCCCTCAGCAACCCGGACACGGCGCCCAGCATCCCCATCGGCCTGTCCCGCACGACCAGCACCCGCCGCAGCAGGCCCATGAGCGACCAATACACCAACCTCCCCGGCGCCGCCAGCATCGTCAACGCCATGTACAAGGGCCCCTCCTCCTCCGACGGCCCCCTCTCCCCCTCGCTCCGCTCCAGCCAGAACTTCTTCCTCCCGCAGGGCGCCGGCAACCGCAACAGCAGCGGCGGCGGCGGCGGCGGCGGCAACTTCCCCGGCATGAAATCCGAGACGAGCAGCACCAGCGGCGACTCGGTCTCCTTCTCCACCACCACCGGCGGCGCCGACGGCCTCAGCACCCCGCCCAGCCAGGCTAGCCCCCCGCGCTCTGTCCACCACGAGAAGAACAGCACTACTTTTGCGGGCAACAAGCCCCGCCCGCTGAGGCTGGTGCAGGAGAATGTCGAGGCTACGGCTGCGGCCAATGCGGCGCGCCGTCAGAGCTGGGTGGGTTGGGCGACGAGCGCGTTTGGGAAGAAGGATGATGCGGGGGCGGGGGTGGGGCCGGGGATTGCGGAGGTTATTCGGGAGTGAGGGGGTGTGAGTTGGTGAGGCACTGAGATGTGGTGGGGGTTGAAGGAAGATTGAAGGGGATGGAGGTGGAGGTTGGGGGTGTGGCATGACATGACTGACTGGCTGGCTGACGCCTATGACTTGGCTTGTTTGTGGGTATGTATGGACCATGATCGATGATTTTTGATGGAGCGGTGGTGGGTGGGCTACATACATGGCTGTGTGGCGTGTGCGGGTGGATGGAGGCGGTTCTGGTTTGGCTGGCTAGCTGGCTGCCTAGGCAGCTTGCGTTCTGCTACCGGCCTGGGATTCGTTTTCATCTACCGGCCTCGCTCTTCTTGTCTTGTGGTGGTGGTAGTGGTGGTGGGAACGCTCATGAGTCTGTAATGCGTTGATGTATGCTCCCTGAATCATGGATGATTGATGTGTACCGACGACCACATAGGATATACGACGATGTCATGGATAGGATAGATAGATCGGTGCTTTTCATATCGTTTGCTTCATTGGCCTTTGATGCTTCCTTCGTGGTGCAATGTGGACGTGCTTGCCAGGCGGCTGTTTACTTGATCCTCTCTCCCTGGGCAACCCTTACTCTCTGGGTTGTCTAAGTCTGTGGTCCTCGGGTGTTTGCTTTCTTACATCATCTTACAGTCGAGCGGTTAGTAGCTAACAATATCACCGCCACGAGCTCACATAACGTGGGCTACCCTCTCATGGATCCGGTACGGAGTTGAGCAGGACCCTCGCCCCCCCACTCCCTCACTCTCTTACGATTACTTGCCCCCTATTACCGCCCATCTTCCCAACTCAGGCAAGGACCAGTTGAACGTGGCACACGAGAATAAACTGAAAAGTTTTCCCCTTCTATTCTATTTCTCGTACCTACCACCACTCCCTTCTCTATACCTCACCAAGCAACTCAGCCGGCCTCCCTTTTATACTCGCAGCCTCCTCCGGCGTCAAGTGAATCCCAAACAGCTCCGCCAACGTCGCCACCCTCTCCTCCTCTGTCTTGCACACCTTTACCAACCGTGTCTTGCCCGTCAGGTTCTCCTTGATAACCCCCTCCGCCATCATGACCTTCCCCACCACCTTGGCCGTGCCATCCTCCGCAACCCCCCTCAAAAACCGAATCGCCAGCGTCGTCCACGTCTGGTGACTCTCCTTCGCCTGCGAGGTATACCAATTGATATTCCCAAAATCGGCCTCCGTAAACTCAAAGCGATCATGGAACGCAAAAAACGGCACCCACTCCCTCTCCACCCCATTCCGCACCTCATACACCCACATCCTCTCCGCCCCCTCCCCCCTAAACCTCTGATTCGGAATAAACCTTCTCCCAAACCTCACCTCCTGCGTCCCAATCCCATTATGCTGCACCACCCCCTCCACCAACGGCATCGGCCGCGTCATGCCATCACCGCCGAACCCCACGTCCAGCACGTACTTGGCCGCCTCCCCCGGCACGCTCACAATGTTCACCAGATGCACCCAGCCCGTGTAGGCCTCGCCCTGCGGGACGCCGGCCACGCGCGGACGGATGCGCACGCCGGCGAGGTAGGCGTCGCTGAAGCCGAGGGCCCGCAGCATGTGGTTGAAGAGGATGGAGTTCTCCATGCAGTAGCCGCCGCGGCCGCGGTTGGCGGTGATCATTTTGGTGAAGAGGGCTTGGGGGTTGAGGTTGATGCTGTGGGTGGGGGAGTAGTGGATGGAGAGGTTGTCGTAGGGGATGGTGGTGATTTGGTGGGTGAAGAGGGTGGTGAGGTAGGTGAGGTTGAGGGTGGGGTTGGCGGAGGGGTGGAAGGAGGGTGGGAGGCCGATGTGCGTGAGGTAGGCCGCTACTTGGGCGGGCGTGTAGGCTGAGTCTGGGGTGAGGACGGGCGAGTCCATGGTGATGGTTAAGGATGGTTGGTGAGTGAGGGTGGCCGATGTGTGTGCTACTTTAGAGAGAGACTATCGGGTCTCACAGAGGGTTGTTTACACCTTTGACTTGTCGTATTCTCTTGAAACTTGGGGACTTTATTTACTTGAGTCGTGAGTCACCCAACCTCGGTTTCGGCCATCGGACCGGTTGTCGGAGGGCGTAAGGCGTCATTCTCGCAGAAGGAGGGTATCCCAGTCATGGTTCCTTTTATGCGTATTTGTTTCAAGATATTCGAAACTTGAAGTGAAAGAGTAACCTCACTTGAGAAACTTCGATAAGATAATAAACCAACTCTCGCTTTAGAGCATGGAAGGGACTGGTGCCAATTACCTAGCCCGGAGCATAAGCCTCTGGGTTTCGTAAAACTAATTTACCCTCAACCTGGAGTACCACATGCTCGTTCAGTTGAACCAAGTATTTTGATGAGAATCTATTAAGATCAAGAGATTGGGACTGGTTCTGGGAGTTGTTTCTCCAACCGAAATGATGTTCGACTGGGGTTCATAGCCATCCCTAACCCTTTCTAAGAGGAACAATAACACCGCCAACACCTTGACAGAACTAGGCTCACGGACGTGGACGGCGAGAAAGGCTCGGTCTAGCCGGTAGTACTTCGTACATGCCAACAAAATGACCTCACAATCTACGACGGGTGAATAACTGGATTTACTCAGTACCTCGGCATCTTCTCTGACTCGCTTCTTGGCCAGTCCCAACCCGGGAAGAGCACATCATCAGCGCATTCCCTAAACGGGACATCGCGAGAGCACAACCCTAAACAGGACTGTGGGGGGCACCGGGCAGCTAATGGACTTCAATCTCTGGAATGCAAGACCTTCAAACCAGCAGCATCTCTCAGCCCTACCCAGATCTTCAACCCATCAGAGCCGACAACGAGCCCACGTTCCTGGCATGGAGTGTGGGGGACCGACCAGAGACAGCATCGCCAACTCAGGGACTCAGAGATTTGGAAGATGTGTGTGGGAGTTCAGACAAACGACTGCTGCATCGTGGCGGCGCCGAGCGAGTGACAAGCGCGGGTTCCTGCGCGGGCTGGGTCAGAACGAGCGCCGGTTCGGGTGATGGCGGGCATGCGCCGCTCGGCCAAATCCCAAGAATAGGAGCGGGGGGGCTGCGGCGGACGGGAGTGCCCTCCAGAAGAAGCCTCAGAGGTTATCAGCCCAACCCAAACCCACCCGCAGCTCTATTTGTCGCACAGCCTTTCGGAGAACCAAGCCCTTCGACACGTCGCACTTGGGTGGGTGTCAGCCGTGCAACCACTGCGTGAATGCCCCATGGGGATTGGTGCGTCGTGGGTCTTGGGGAAGAAAAATTGATTCCCGCCCGCACCACGTGTCACACGTCTGTTGGTATCGGTTTCGAATTCAAGAAAGAGTCTTGCGCGGTTTTGAGATTTGCACGAACCACTGGGGTTCTCGGTTTCGGAGAAGCAGGCACGAACGCAGGCAGGTGACGGTGGGCCGCTTGAGGACCTAGAAACGAAACAAGTTCTTCTGTTCTTCCTGCGCCGCTTCTCCCTGGAACCGGTCTGTAGGGAACGGAGAAGTTTGCTTCGGAGCAAACATGGTGCTCGCCCCTGTGAGAATCTGACGATTCTGACCGTCCCTTGCATCGGGCCAACGGCGTGGTGGGGTCGCGTCGGCCCATGCCGGAAACTGTCAGCTCCCCCGGATCCTCCGGACGGAGTCGCAAGACGGAGGGGCGGATCTCGTCGTCATCAGCCCATTACTTAGAGCAAGAACAAGAAGCTCTGCATTCGCTGGGCATCAGGCAGCCGTGCCAGCATCGTTGTACCAAAGGTCTCCCCGGCGTTCCCTTCGCGGTTTTGTCAGCGAGGACAAAAGCAATGGCTGATGACACCCAAAATGCTGGATTGTGGCGCGTTGCGGTGTGCCACCGTCCACTTGTCCGCCTGTGAGAGGCTGATGCGTCTCACGAATATCACGCTTGATAGACCTGTACTTCCCATTCTCTTTCTCATCGCGGGAAGGATGCCTACCGGCGGGTGTTTCTCAACTCCGCCGCTTCAAGTCTGAACTCTCGCCGAGTCTCGTCCGATGGTTGATGGTCTTAATTGGGTGTTTAGACGAAAATGGACTTTCGTTAGAGGCAAAGCGCTGATCCTCCTTGATGAGGAGACCGGGCAACGGTCATCTAACTAGCTCACGTGGGGCGGCCGTTGAGCGAGCTGCTGCTTCGAAGATCGTTCACGAATCAAATCACCAACCGATCTATTGACGGTTTTAGCTTCGTGAGCAAGAGCAAAACAAACCAGCGTGGTCGGCCTGGCAAACACCCGCTCGCTCCGGAAACCGATTCTGCATCCGAGGAGATGAGTTGCAAAGACTCAAGCGAGCCCTCAATTACGACACAACAAAGTTATTGTTGACGGACAAGTGGCGAGATGAGATCTGAACCAAAAAGTTGGGTTTGGGTGCATCTGGGGCGGCCCGTCTTGTCCAACCCGATCTTCGGTTCCCTGAAAACTGGAAAGAGAGTGCAATTCTAAGCCGTCATGGGTCGACAGCTGGACCAGTCGTGCTAGTCGTCACTGACCGGTCAAACCGCTGCAACGCTGCGCTGAACAGAATTCCTCAAACAATTAGCAAAAAAATGGAATATCGTGACTCCAAAATGTCGTCATTATTTGTTGTGCGCAGACTCTGCCGCTTCCGATCTGTCGGCCATGTTACGCTAACTGCCCATCGACGGCTGGCGGCCCCGTTTGAAAGAATGTCCCGCCCTAACAGCACCGTTGAAATGGAGCAGAGCCTTTCTTCTTCTGGGGCGTTCTCCCTTCGGATTTGGCGGGGAAGAAATTCTGGAACCAGAGCAAGTGGGGCGTTACCGAAGTTCCAGCGACTTGCGGTGAGACGCACGCTACCTGCCAATACTTGATCACCTGGTTATTTCCGCGGGGTTTTTGTGGGAAGTTACCACCGCGCTTGTACTCTTTCGCTCACCCAGGTACCAGGGATCTTACACCACCTTGGGCTGAGAAGCGTCGCCTCTGACATTCGCACTGTAACCTTCGTACTGTGCCACTGCCAGGCACCGGGACCTTGCGGAGCAAGTCTTCCGTCAGTAATTGCCTTTGGAGCGTTTCAAAGTAGCATCCTCCTCGTAGCCGGGTGAACAGTAGCATCATCACAATTTTTCGAGAAACGAGGCCTGCGGAACTGCAGAGTGATTGGAGTGACAAGGAAGGGGAAAGCAACTTAAGAAAATCTCAATTTTGGTGCCGGATTGCGCCGTTTTGGCCCGTCAACTGCCGCGCAGGCCATTTCAGGCTTCGTCCCAGTGCTCGGGTCCCCCGAAGCGAGAAGTCCAAACCCAAAACGGGCGAAGGGCGGGCCAGCGCACCACTGCCACCCACCTTCTTCCCCCGGGCCGTTCAGATTTCCCCACTGTGTGCGTGCCTGCAACAACACAATTGCACGGAAGCTTGGTGGGCGTTCTTGGACCTGGGCCAACGACATCATCCAACCCAATTCTTGTGCTCCATCATTCTCCCTCTACACATCGAATCCCGCGCCGCCCGACCCTGTCTGGTCAACAAAGCAGTTGCCTGCTTCTGTCAACAAATGAGAGACCCTTGATATCGCCGACCATCCGTCAATCGCTCACTTTTCCTGCCCCCCCAAAGAGCAGGTGAGCACCTGCAACGCAATAGCACCCCGACAAGCATCGACAAGCATCACCCACGCCGAGACCCCGTTGCACGACACACCCGCAACACACCACACAAACCCCCAACCCCACTGGGGCTATCGTTCCCGCCCACGACAGCCTCCGTTTACGCCCTGGGCGGGTTGTATCCATTCGTTGGCCCCGGCAGACTTGTGGCCTATACCCAACCCGCGACGACTAGGCGTGGCATGTGTGGCTCAGAACGAGCCTCCATCCCCCTCATCCTATCCACTCCAACCAGTGCCGGTGCTCGCATGCAGACATGGACAAGTCACCAAACATATCGCCCGGGACGTCGGAAGTCCCTGATGCCAGCCAGGATGCCCACCCCACGTACACCCGCGAATCGTCTGCCAGCACGGCGACAATAACCCCAATGACCGAGTCGGGGCCGTCCAAGTTCACGTCACAGGCATCTGCCACGTCCACTTCGTCGTCCGCCGCGCCTTCTCCCCTCGTATCACGCGAGCCATCTCCCACCAGGCCATTGTCAAGGACCGCAACTTCGCGCACTTCATCAGCGAATTCAGGAATCCGCTCGAGGAAGAACAGCCAGCAAGATCTCAGCCCTTCGCGATCCGCAAAGCAGGCAAACGGCCCATCAGCACCAGGGTCCAAATCACTCTCCTCCGCCAACACCCCGACTCTCCTCCCATCTACCTCGGATCCGAGCTCTAATGCGGGCGCACCCGTCAAATCACCCACCACAATGGACCATTTGCGAGAGTCGCCCAGATGGCCCGTGTCCCCGAGGTTACGATCTCCACCGCCCATCCTCCAGAAGCCAAATATCGGGTTACCGAGAAGGCCAGAACCAGAGACTCCCCTGATTAACGTCCAGCGCGCCACCCCGCCGATGCCGCCTCCTGGGGACTTGCCATCCGACACGGACCCCGAAGACCTCCATATTGCAACCGGCGGGAGGACACCAGCGCGCGGGGGAGGCGGTAGTACATCGACCCTCGAGACCGTGCAGGAAGTCAGCCCGATAGGATCCCCACGAGCCCCAACGGACTCGATACACGAGAAAATCGACGACAGCATGACTCCGGAGATGTCGCAAGCAGATTCCGTCGGCCTCGGTCTCTCTCAGAACGGAGAGGGAAGGACAAGCGCGGGGGATAGCGGAAGCGAGACCGACAACACGAAGACCGGGCGGCGGAGCGGAGCGATAAGCGCGCCTCCTCTGACGTCCAGGCAGTCGAGCACATGCATCAAGCAGGGTGTCACCAAAAGCAAGACCGGTGAGGCGTCGTTGCAGAGCATGACGGTGGAGACAGAGACGGTGACGTCCATTCCACAAGCCCCGCTCGTGCCGGGTACCGGAGGGCAAGGGTCGACCGTCAGTCTGCGCACAAAGGCGAGCACAGAAACGATACGACCAAAGAAGGAGAAGAAGAAGCCGGCACGGAAGACACCCACCGTGACGGCCGGCAATGGTGAGCCACCAAATTCAGCTGCTTTATTCCCCCGGTTGCGCCATTACCAGTCCATGGGATCAGTCGTCTCATCGACCGAGAATAAGTGTCTCTCGCCGACAAAATGCCACCACGACGAAGGAGATAGTCGCTCTCGTCGAACCCACTCCCGCAGGCAGAGCATGGTCATGTACCAGATGAGCAACTTACTGACAAGACATCGCTTAGCGTCGTCCAAGGCGGATATCTTCGAGGCCAAGGTCGCGAGTGCCGTCGAAGAAGCGAACTCGTCCGACTCTGACGAGACCTTCGTCTACGATTCTAACCCTCCAGATGCCCGCGAGCGGCCCATGCGTTTCCACTCGCGGACCCCGAGCACCACCTCGATGGCCAGCCAGATCGACCGCGCCGGTATGCGCTCGATCCACGCCGTCATGGAGAGCAACGGCCAGCCGGTCGTGCCCAAAAAGAGCATGAAGTTTGTAAACTCGTCGGCCACCAACGGCCACAGCGACAGCGGCTTCGCCGAGGACGACGGCAGGGGAACCGGGAGGAGCAACGCCGGCTCAGGTCGGGGAACCGCCCGCCACCACCACCACTTCGGCCGCTGGGGCCGCAACGGCGGTGGCAACGGCCACCCCTCTTTGTTCGCCGAGCATGGTCCGTTCGGTGGATCACTAGCTCAGGGGAATTTGAACTCGCGACAATCGTCTGCACCCCCGAGCCCTCGATTCGCGAACCGTCCTGTTGCCGGAGTGAACGGCAAGCGGGGGACACACCTATCGGTAGGCTATGATCTTGACGACACCACAGGTGCCGACGACGAGACAACGCCTCTTATCGGGTCTGGGACGGTACGATCATCACGCTCTGGTAGGAGCCGGAGGGGCGGCCACTCCCTGCGCTCTATCGAGGCGCAGACCTACCACCGCTCGGCGCCCTCGGTCCTCAACCGGTTCGCGAGCTGCCTCGTCCTCACCGTCATGCTTCTCCTCGTCGTCTCAGGTGCCATCGGGTTCATGTTTGCCACATCCCAACCGCTCACTGGCATCCAGCTCGTCTCGATGGACCACGTCGTGGCGAGCCAGCAGGAGCTGATGCTCGATCTCACCATCAAAGCCCATAACCCGAACGTCGTCGTCGTCGTCGTCGACTCGGCCGACATCGAAGTCTTCGCCAAGTCCCCGCACGCCATGACCGACTCGGAATGGTGGCGCCACACCCACCCAGGCGAGATCGGCCCACCACCGCCTCGCAGGCCGGTCAACGACAAAATAGAAGCCAGCAGCGGCAACACAATGCAAATTCTCGAGGCCGAACCGGACCCCTCCCCGCCCGACGATGCGGCGCCCAACATGCGGCTGGGCACCATCACGGGGTTCGACAGCGCGCTCTCGTTCGAGGGCTCCTTCTTCCACAAGGGCATCTCGTACTCGAGCGGCGAGGTGCGCCTGCAGAACCCCGGCAACGGCACCTACGGTGGCCAGGAGCGCTGGGAGCGCATCCTCGACGACGAGTTCACCCTCATCCTCAAGGGCGTCCTCAAGTACACCCTGCCCCTCAGCCAGCGCGTCCGCACCGCTACTATCTCGGGCAAGACGACCGTCAAGCCTAATGCTGCCAATGACCCGCCCGGTTTGCCCCCTAATGGGACTAAGGGCGGTGGTGGTGGCGGTGGTGGTGGTGGTGATCATGGCGTTCCCACCAAGGGAGATGGTGATGGGGAGGTCACGATTTCTGTTGCTTTGTAGAAAGCGGGGTTTTGTCAAACCCTGCGTCCAGCGACGCAAATCTTTTTCCTTTGTTTATTATGACTGATTGTGGTCAAGATCTTTGCAGACTTGGTTTTCTTGTTTTTTCTGGTTTGGGTTGGGTTGGGACTTGGGACCTTTGGAGGCATGAGGGGGGAAATTGGCGTGGGGTTGATTTGGAGCGGGTTCTGTATACTGACTTGACTGACTGAATCGGGGGAAGCGTGCATGGCGTGGTGGGCATGGTACTAGGGACAAAATCATCTTTGTTTTTTTTTACACCCCTTTTCTCTTTTTCTCTTTTTTTCTTCCCCCTTCTCCTCGTCTCCTTCCTGAAGAATGGAGTGCTGGAGCGGGAGTTGGTAGGCGGGTTTCTGGGGGCGTTCTTTTGCTTGTTTTCGTGGTTGGGTGGATGGGTGGAGAGACGCATAAAAAGGCACTCGACACATACTAGGAGAGACAGAAAGAGAAAGAGAGAGAAAGAAGCGATTTTGTTGATGGTGATTACGTTACGTCTTTCCAGCCTTTTTCTTCCTTATTCTTTACTCCGTTTTCTTTCCAGGATGAAGTTTCCCGTCAGCGGGAGCAGGGCAGATTTCATGATGATTTAAGCGGGGGCGCCTGGGTTTTATGGCTGGACGGACGGACGGCGGTTTCTCTGTCTCTTGTGTTTGTTTAGGGTTCCTTTTTTAAATCACAACTGCCTCAGGGCCCGGTCACGAGACGATTATGATGGGAGCCGAAGCTGTTTTTTATTACCTGTATTTTTCTTCGCTTTCCTTCCTCCTAGATGGCCGGTTCATTGGTATTAGGCCAACACCTCTGGCGAGCGCCGAGTGGTGTAGAAGGAGTTTGCTGGTTGGAAGCAGCTGGTGGGTAAACACTGAGCAGAGAGTCGGTAAATGAAGACGCATTAGACGTGCTTCTCTCTTTTCCCTCCTTCTGTACCAGTTTTCGTTTTTCCTTCCTTCCACCAGTTTCTCAAAGTCGCCCCCTACCCTACCATCTATTCAACCTAGGTCTCATACAGTCTTGTTTTCCCTACCACAATTTACACGACGAACTAATCCACACCTTTGTTTTCATGTTTCACATCCATTCAACAAAACCACATTTTCCTTCCAATCTGATGATGTATGTGGGTTTAGATGTCTCGGACACAGAGTCAATAAATGATAGTCACGAGTTCATGAAATGGACAGGAAAAAAGAAAGGGGCTTGCGGGACTTAGCTATCAATATATTGTCTTTTGTATTTGTTCCAAGTCCCACGAAGATACCGAGCACAGATCGGTTGTGCTTGTGCTCGTGCTTGTGTTTGTGTATGTGTATTTGCTGGTGATGGGTGATATCTCATGGTGCTCAAGGTGTCAAGTTAAGGTTGGGTTGCTGGGGATTGTTGGGGGTGGCAAAAAGGCCGTGCTGGGGTCTCAACTCTGTGGTTTGTGTCCCAGGGCCTGTGACTTGGGGTATCTTGTTGAGTAAAAGACAAGATAAATGCCGTGCCTCGCGGTCCAGATACCACTCTCTACATCTTCACCATGGCCACGAATATAAACGAGGGTGTTCCTGGCAACTTTGCGCGAAACACGCACGCCCGACCCGTGGAGTTGTTGCCTGTGTAGAGAAACCGAAGCTGGCCCCTTATACGGTGATGTGTCTCACCAATCCGCGATGTGGAACTGACCAGGCACAAGAACTCGGGGTATTTGTAAGGGGGGGGACTGTTGAGGGATGGCAATTTGTTGTGACCCGTTTCACCCACAGTCCATGAGTGAGGTGATGTCGCCAGTGACTTTTCGGTCGTTTTCCCAAGAAAATGACCGTTTTGAAGTAAGACTTTATTGAGTTGCATGACCCAGCTCGGGTTGCTGCGGTCTACATATTACTTTGACAATGAGACTGCCGCAACCAGCCTGAGACATTACGCGCATGATCCCAAGGGGTCTCATATATTATGCGATATCTGACAACTCAAGGCGAACACAAAACCCATCGTACATGCACCATTACCAAGTCTATAACCCACTCAACAGCCAAAACGATGCCAGAAAACCAGCTGCAGCAACCCGCGCTTCATGCCTCAATCTCATCCTCCTTCCAGTCCGCCACCTTCGCCTTGACGGTCCCTCCTCCGACCACTCTCCCGCCCTGCTTCCTCTTGACGCGGCACCGCATGCCAATCTCCTCGTCAAAAATGAAGCGCCACAGCACGTAGGTCCAGCTGCGATGCTGCGGCAGGTCGGCGTAGAACTCCTTGGCCATCTCGCGCAGCACGGGCAGGCGGGTCCAGGGGATGGCCGGGAAGTCGTGGTGCTCGTTGTGCAGGCCGACGTTGTACGTGACCAGGTTCAGCGGGCCGTAGTAGCTGAAGGTCTCGGGGACGGGGATGTTGTTGCCCGGCTGGCGCGCCTCGGGCATGATCTTCTCGTAGACGTAGTGCTCGGCGATGAAGTGGCCCGCCGTCGGGTGCAGCGAGCCGGCCAGGAAGGAGGAGAGCAGCAGGTAGAGGACGGAGTGGAAGGTGAAGTAGCCCGGGAGGAGGCACGCGAGGGCGTAGTCGAACCCGAGTTGGACGGCGACGTTGAGGCCGTGCACCCAGGTGAAGGGCACGCGGTAGACGGTCATGGGCCGGAGGGCGTAGAAGAAGATCTGGAAGGTGCAGAAGAAGGCCTTTCCGAGGATCGAGTCGAGGAAGACAGCTTCGAAGGCAGTAGGGAGGTCGGTGTCCAGGCCGTCGACACCGAGGGACTTGTGGTGCGTGAGGTGGTAGGGCTGGGAGGGTCAGTATTTTGTTTGTGGGACAGCGACATGGATAAGTAGGTAGCATACCCTGAACGAAGCGCTGTATGGGACGGCAATGGGTAGGTTGGCAAAGATGGCAAATAGTCGGTTGGCCATGGGCGACCTGAAGGCGAGGTTGTGGGAGATCTCGTGGATGGCGAGGAACAGATTCTGGTTCGAGGTGGCGCCGAAGACGTATGCCACTGCCCAGAACTTCCATGACCAGAAGGAGGTGTCGCGCAGGAGGTGGGCGAGAAGGATTTGGAGGCCAACGACACCGGCAACGACATATTTGGTCAGGGGCTCGGGACCGCACAGTTTGGTTACCTATAATGGAAACAAACGAACTGTCAGTTAACCTAGTCGTTAATGAAGATATACACAGAAACAATGCTAGACTTACCTCGGGATGCGCCTTGATGATGGCAAGGCGCCTCGTCCGATGTGGCTCCTCGGTGTAGGTCCAGAAGAAGTCGCGGTAGCTCGCATCATCGACTTGTGCTTCAGCTTCCGGAGCTGCACCGTTCGCGCTGCCGTTTACTTGCCCGTTTACCTTGCCATTGGCGGGTTCCCTCCTCTTCGAAGCGCCGTTAGTAGTTGCTGTCACGGAGCGAGCCATCGTATTCGAGGAGAGGCCGAAATTTGACGGCGGCCTGCTTGTGGGAGTTGACCGAAACAAGCGACAGCACCGTGAAGTTGAAACTTGAAAGTCAGGTCCATCGGCAACTTCCACTGCAATATTTCACCGCCCCTGGTACGCGTGGCTATCGTAGGGGTCGAAGCGGGGCTTTCCCCTGGCTGTTAGCGGGGCATCCAATCTGGGGACCAATTGAACCTTTCAAAGTCGCTCGTGTCCGTGCATCCACTTCCAACTTGGATCGAAAAGGGGACTGATCGTTCCAGAAACCAATCTTGGTGGGCTGTCCCCTGTCCAAATCATACCATGTTTGCTGGGTTGCCATCTTGTTGCATCCTCATCCTCAACTTGCACAACGATATCAATGGCTTTCGAAGCAAGGACAATGGATTTTGAGTGTTTTTATTTTCTTGTTTCCCCCTACACTAATCTTCCCCTTCCCTAATACCGCATCGTGACTGTCGGCGGCTTGTTGTTGAGGATCTCGTCAATCTCCTTCATAATCTCGGGCGTCAACTTTTTGTACGCCCGCACCGCCTCGATGTTCTCGTAGACCTGCGCCTGGCTGCTGGCGCCCGTGATGGCGGAGCTCACGTTGGGGTTTGCGAGCACCCACGCGAGAGCCAGCACGCTCTGCTTGACTCCCAGCCTCTCCGCGATCGGCTCCAGCTTGCTGACCGTGTCGGCCATGGCCTGGAACTCGGCCTTGCCCGTCTGCTTCCAGAACCCGGCGATGAACTCGACCTGCGTCTGCGCAAACCGCGACCCGTCCGGAATGCCGTTCTTGTACTTGCCCGACAAGATGCCCTGTCGCATGGGCGAGAAGACTGTCAGGCCAAGACCGACCTCGCGGTACAGGTGTGCGTACTCCCTCTCAACTTGGATGCGCTCGAGCATGTTGTAGCGCGGTTGTTCTGTTCCGGTTAGCTACCCAGTCGCCCTTCACTCAGAGCGAGGCATCCACGTACCCATCACGGGGCCGATCAGCCCCAGCTTGTCGGCGTACCGCCATGCTTGTGCGATCTCATCGGCGTTCCACTCCGAAGTGCCCCAGTACAGCGCCTTGCCCGTGTTGATCAGGTGGTTGAAGGCGCGCACCGTCTCCTCCATGGGCGTGTGCCGGTCCGGGCGATGAGCGTAGATCAGGTCGACATACTCCAGCTGCAGCCTCTCGAGCGACTGGTTCATGCCCTCGATGACGTGCTTGCGCGACAAACCCCGGTTGTTGACTTTGCTGTTGCTAAAAGCGTCGCCCCAGTAGAGCTGAGGAACGGTCAACATTGGGACCGAGAGTCTGAGCCATGCTAGTGAGGGTTGGTTACCTTGGTGGAGATGACGATGTCGTTCCTCTTCCATTCGTACTTTTTGATGGCCTCGCCCATCACCTTCTCGGACTCGCCCTCGGCGTATCCTTCGGCACAGTCGAAGAAGTTGACGCCGCAGTCGTAGGCGGCCTTCATGCAGGCGTACGTCCCTTCGCGGTCGACATGCCCGCCGTAGGTTAACCAACCACCGAGGGAGATGGCCGACACTTGAAGGCCGGAGCGGCCCAGGAAGCGGTATTCCATCTCGGGGAGGTTGTCAGGTTTCGACATGGTTGATGTGCGTTGAGCTGATGGTTGGTGTTTGGGTTTGGGCAAGATGTCAAGGTCGAGTTTGTGACCAAAGCTTAATGCCTCAGCTCTTTAAAGGCCCCCGAGCAAGTTTGATCGACCTTGTGTTCCGGACCAAGTGGTGTTACAGAATCAATAGGGCCGATATACCTGCATGATGGGTTGCGGGGTGTTTGCTCCCCGCTGCTACCCCTCCGCTGGGTCCAGGGTTGGCCTTGCCAACGACCATCACGCTCCTTCTGAATGAATCTCTATTGGATCTGGCGATCCAGCGAGGCTGCATCAGGATTACAAACTTCATGCTTCTTTAGGCTTCTTTTCCGGCGAGAAGGGCCGTATGGAGACAAACAAGTTGGAGCTAACGGTTGAGCAGTCCAAGATTCCATTTAGCCGCCACAACAACTTTCATCTCCATCTTTCGGCGTGACTCAAAAGAGGCAGCTGGGATATCAGACCCCAAACTAGAAATTCTACAACCAAGGTCGCAAGAAACAAGAACTGAATGATCTGCAGAGCGCATCTTACACCGCATGAGGAGGCAGTAATTGCCTTTGTAATCTGTGCGCCTAACGGCCAGCAAGGCCCAGTGCTTAGACAGACAGATGGGAGAAAGCGCTCTTTTAAGACCCATCTTGCCAAGGCTTTATCTCTCCTGTTGCCACAGTGAGATTGCCCAAGTTGGCACCGGTCTGGAACAGTTCACACACATACATACACACGTACATACACGCACAATGCAATTTGATTCTTATTTTTGAGAAATGCGGTGATGGCAAGATCCTGCCTGTCTAGGCATTTAATTTCTCACCCTGGTTCAGTTTCAGGCCCAGAAGGCACTCAGGAGAGACCGTGTGCTGTGATAACTCGCACAGTAACATCCCTGGATGATTGTTTACTTTGCCCCTTTTTGTCCATTGCTGGGACTAAAACACCAAAGAATTATCGCCAGATCTGAATCACAGCCAACACTTCATCACATTGACTGCCCGACCTGGTGTGTGGTGGACGAACTGCGCCTTCCTTTCTTGGGTCAAATTTGCTACGAGAAATCATTCCAAAAAATGGAAGTCACATCACCTGTGCCAACATGCTCCTTCCCAATGCCTCGCCGAGAGAGCACAGATCGTCCGACGACCTCTTCCTCACTTGGGGCTTAGAATCTGATCTTGCAAGCACAATTTTCTTTGTTGCCTTTTTTCTGCAAAATCCCCCCACTATCCCACCTGGCTGCTTTTCTGCCGCCCTCTTTTTCTGCTCTTCTTCGCTCTCACCACCAACTTCGAGAAAATACAGACGCTCGACACCTCGGTTGTCGATCGACTGACTCGAGGCTTTTATCAGAACAGGTAAGCTCATCGCCTCCTTCCCACTCTTTTCTTCATCTGGTTTTCGGCAATCGCGCCGTGGTTGCCGCATCCCGCAAATCGCAACCAGTCGGTCGCTCTCTCTTCGAAACCAAGAGCGTCATCTCTTTTCGACTTGGGAGTTTATCTGACACCAATATTGTAGGCACTTTACAAACTCAAACACCGAACCATCATGTCCTGGGACAACAACTGGGGCGGCGGTGGCGGCGCTGCTGCTGCTGCTACCGATTCCTGGGGTACCGGCAATGCCAACGGCGACGATTGGAATGGCGGTTCCGGCGCTGCCGCAGGCGGCGACAGCTTCGGCGCAGAGAACGGTGGCAACGAGGACACCGGCAACGCTGGCGGCGATCGCGCTTGCTTCAATTGTGGCGAGACTGGGTCAGTATCCTGTTTCTTTACGCGATCAATAACCTAGACTGGCGCGACTAACACGGTCCTGTAGTCACAACAAGGCTGATTGCCCCAACCCGCGCGTCTTGTCTGGCGCCTGCCGTCGCTGCAACGAGGAGGGCCATTGGAGCAAGGACTGCCCTAACGCACCGCCCATGCTGTGCAAGGAGTGCCAGTCCCCCGACCATGTCGTCAAGGATTGCCCCAACCGCGTCTGCAAGAACTGCGGCGAGTCTGGTATGATAATCCTCTGGTGTTATGGCAATGAAAGGTTGCTGACTTTGTTTGAAATGCAGGCCACACGATCAGCCAGTGCAAGAATTCTCGCAAGATCGATCGCGACCACCTTGCGGATATGTCCACTGAGGAAGCCTGGACCCTCATCAAGCGTGCTGTCAAGGAGCGCGACATTGACGATGTCAAGGAGGCCATTCAGGTCTACGTCAAGTCGGCCCCTGATACTACCTACGCTGATCTGGAGCGCGCTTTCCGTGCCCAAGATGTGCCGGTGTGGCTCATCGCCATTGAGAAGACCCTGGCTGCCACCTTCACCAACATGGATCTCCAGGGTTGCCTCGGCAAGAGGTACACGGTCACCTACCGCTTCCAGTGGAACCCCCCTCGTCCGCGCGATCGGGAGCTGTGGCCGAAGGATGTCGACGAGAACATCGAGCGCCTCAGCGATGCCGGTGAAGTCGTCTATGGCGGCCTTCCCAAGTGCAGCAACTGCGACGAGATCGGCCATATTTCCAAAGGCTGTCCCCAGGACAAGGTCGAGAAGGCGAATACCTTCGAAATCCTGTGCTTCAACTGCAACGAGCCGGGCCATCGTGTTCGCGACTGTAAGTTATTCGCCCCCCAATTCTTGAGTGTGTTGTGTTAGCTGACCGTCCCCAAGGCCCTACCCCGCGCGTTGATCGATTTGCCTGCAAGAACTGCGGGTTGGTCACCCCTCGAAAAGATAGGATGTGGTATGCTGACAATTTCCCAGCCAATCGGGCCATAAAGTCTCGGACTGCCCTGAGCCTCGCTCGGCCGAGAATGTTGAGTGCCGGAAGTGCAACGAGAGTAAGTTTCTGTTTCCATCCTACTAAGAAGTTACTGACCACGGCCAGCCGGTCACTTCTCTCGCGATTGCCCGCAGGGCGGTCCCAGCGGCTGCCGCAACTGCGGCCAGGAGGGCCATATGTCCCGTGATTGCACCGAGCCGCGCAACATGGCTCTGGTGCAGTGCCGCAACTGCGATGAGTTTGGCCACATGAATAAAGAGTGCCCGAAGCCGCGCGATAGTGAGTCCTCGTGACCAACTCCACTCTGCCGGCCGTTGCTAATTATCTCACAGTGGCGCGTGTGAAGTGCGCCAACTGCCAGGAGATGGGCCACTACAAGTCTCGATGCCCCAACCCTCTGGTCCCCGAGGATGATGGCGATGGTGGCTACGGTGGTGGCGGTTATGGCGGTGGCGGTGCCGAGAATGGCGGCGGCTCTGGCCCTGCCCCCGCTGATGCCGACGTTGCTGATGGCGGCGATGGCAACTGGGGCTCGGGCGCTGTTGCTGACAGCAGCGGCTGGTAAACTTGCTCAATGGACTGGCTATCTTCTACGGGGCGGGAGTCGATCTTTTTACTTTGACGAGGCATTGGTCGTCTACTTCGGCTGATCTTTG
The DNA here is from genome assembly GCF_020726465.1 of Chaetomium tenue. NCBI lineage: Eukaryota > Fungi > Ascomycota > Sordariomycetes > Sordariales > Chaetomiaceae > Chaetomium > Chaetomium tenue. Next base: position 4,896,128 of record NW_027117330.1, on the reverse strand, counting down.
GCGATTTCTACGGGCTTTGCCTGCATGACAAGGGAGATAGATGGACGGATATGACGCCCGAGATAGTCAGGTAGCGGAAGGCTTAGGCCCAATATTCGCTCACTCAGTGACTTGAAAGTTTTGCTTGGTATTTGTGGCATGGTATCTGGTAGATGTACGATGATAAAACAAGCATGACAGCGTCAAAACCCACGCCAAAACGCTCTGAGATGGCCCAGAGGCTCTATTTGGTGAGAACGCCGATGATGTGAGGCATGGTGAAATACCAGGCCTCGCCATCCAGCTGGTGCAAGTCAACCTGGCTCCATGGAGCGGCCTCCTTAAGCCACTTTCCAGTATCGCGGCACATTTCGCACCCTCCAATAAACTGAGGCCAGACGAGATTCAAGCATGCTAGAAAAGACAAGTCAGCGGATTGCTCCCCTAAATCGCACAAAATCCCTCCAGCCAACTCAGAACACAGGCCAGGCCGGACCGGGCCAAACTCACCCTGATACAACCGCATCCCCCACCCCTGCTCCCTAAAGCACTTCACATGCTCATACACATACCACCTCCCCCCGGGCTTCAAATACCCATACAACTGCGCCATATTCCGCCGCGGCTCGGGGATACTGCACAGACACATCACCGTCACGATACAGTCCACGCTCTCGCGATCTACCCGCCCCGACTCCGCCAGCGCCTCGATCCCCACCGGAACGATCTCGTACTTGCCGTTGTGGTCGAGTCCGGCGGCCGCGATTTGGGTGGTGAGGAGCGGGTGGATGTCGGTGTTGGGCTCGATGCCGTAGACTTTGTGGATGTTGGGGAGGTGGGCGGGCGTGAAGAGGGACGTCCACATGCCGGAGCCGGGGCCGATTTCGAGGACTGTGCCGGAGACGGGGGGGTGGGGTTGCGGTTGCCCCTCAGATGAGGTGGTGGTGGTGGGTGGGGGCACCACGCCGTGGGTCACGCGGCCTTGGAGCAGCGGGATCACGTTGGGCTCGGCGTGGATGCGCACGAGGGGGCCGACGACGGCCCAGAAACGGCCGAACCAGGCCGCGCGGAGGCGGGACGGGGAGAGGAGGGTGCGGAAGTCGCCGGTGAGGAGAGCCGTGAGGATGGTGGGGGGGAGGTGGGTGAGGGCGATGGCCATGAAGTGGAAGGGGTGGAGGAGGGAGGCGAGGATGGGTGGGAGCATCGTGGGTGATTGGGGGTGGTGTGGTGTGGTCGATTGGTTGGGTTGGGTTGGGTTGAGGGCTTTGAGTGGCGGTAGTGGTGGTGGTGGTGATTCTGGATGACGATGAGGGCGGGAGTAAAAGGGGGGTGAAAGGGAGGAGAAAAGGGGGAGGGGGGAAGTGAAAGATTAGTGAGTGAGATGGTTACAAGTGAGAAGGAGGGTGAGAATGTGAGCGGGAGAAAGTATAAGCTACCCCCGGACACATTCCTATGGCCCTACTCTTATCCGGCCACTTATTACGCAATGGCATGGGTGAAGATGTATGGGGTGGGCGACTTTTCAAAGGGACAGTGTCATGCTCTGTAGGGTTAGGGCTGAGAGTGGAAGAGGTGGGTGTGAGAGTGATGCCGAGATTCACAAGCAGCAACTGCCCAAGCAATTAAGCGAATACGCTAGGGACGCTAACCAGATCAAGACGTAACTATCGTCAACGATAAGATAATGGCAAGTAAATAACCCGCCTACTCCTCCCCCGTCCCCCATTGAACAACATTCCTCATCTGCGTCAACCTCCCCCGGCGCCCCGTCCGTCAATTAAGCATCAGTTGACGATAATTCGTCGACAATAGATGACAGACATGACGTCCAAAGAGTTCACGACGCCCATCACCCCAAAGACTCCGCTGTCTAAGAAAGCGCTGGATGCCCTGTTGGAGAGAGCCGGGACCACTGGTTGACAATGCCCCTTGTCGACCGATGATCAGTCAGTATGACGACTGAGTGTTCGGAGGATTGGTTCCATGTGCGCAGCTTTCGACACTTCCAGTCCGGTGGGCTAGTACTGATTCCCTTCCTAGAAATTACACTTGTACCATCTCGATCCCTGAAAACAATTGTGGGAGACATCAAGGCGGCGGCGACTGAGAAGTGGCAAAACCGAACCTACGAAGTGAACCCACCACCATTGGTTTCCCTCCAATGACCAAAGGGGTTGCATAGAGGCCAAGGGGTCATTAGGTTCACTCAAATGCCCCACGACGAGGAGAGATAATGGGGTGTGGCGGCCGCAATGGCGAGCCGGCCACGGGCATCCTTATCATGCCTCTAGCCAAGACAAAAGGCAAGGAGTTCCTGGGTGATTATGCCTCGGCATCGTGCCGACGGTTGGTTGTCTTCGAGTTTCTGGACGGCAGGGGCATTCCCTGTGGGCTGGGGGATGCCCGGTGCGACCTTTGTACCGCAACAAGCGGTATACCAACCGCCAAGTCGACCGCCATCACACCAGAGATGGGAAATCTTGCAATGAGCAGTGACCGGGCGGCAACAACCCCGGCGGTACCAGCGACAGGCCTCCCATCACCCGTATATTTTCACCCCGGCTTTATGCCATGGGGAGCAGGAACCCCAGGACCCTTCGCCCCTGGCCCAGGCAGTGTACCAGGGGTATACCCATACCCAGTACCGTCACCATTCTACTTCAATCCCTATGGACAGCCGACGGCAAGCTTCCAAGGGTTCCCTCCCGCACTGCCAGCACCAGCACCAGCAGCCCCAGCACCAGCACCAGCACCAGCACCAGCACCAGCACCAGCACCCATAACACCGGCAGCACCTGCACGCACAGATGTGGACAGAGAATGACGGGCTGCACAAGGGTCACAGCGCAACCAGGCAGCAGAGGACATGACGATTCTCCGGGCTTTAGAAAAGCTTGCGAACAAGCTGCGTAAAGCAGAGCTGTGTATTGTGTGCTACCTCGACGGCACGAAACCCAACTACAACCGACACTATGTCAGGGACTGTCCCGGGAACCAAGGCTGTTCCGATATGAAGTTTACGGTAACCCGAAGCCTGATCAAGATCCAACTCCCTAAAAGGGTCTGTTGGACCTGCCTCTTCCCGACAGATTGGGAGAAAGAGGACAGCACAAAGACTGGGAATCAACGATGGTAGCCCCGCCCCCCCAGGCTACTTCCTATACCCCGTGGCGTTCCTGGCTTTGAAACGGCCCTCCCCTTCATCCCCGAACTTGTAAATGCGTGATGGTATAGATACCGATCGTGGCGGAGATACTTGATTGAGTATAAGTTAGTTTTAAGATAGCACCAAGTTATGATTAGTGTTCATCCTACGTTTTACATGTCCATCCTAAGTTTTAGTGTCATCCTAAGCTATACAATCAGTCCAAAGATTGTGGTCCGCCCTACGTCCTACTATCTATCCAAAGTTATATTATCCATCTTACGCTGCTTAAGCCCTTCAGAGGTAGGACTGTCGAGGTTTCACCCCCGAAATTGTACATACTGTCGTTGAAATTAGCAAGAACAGAGTATCAACTCCAGACCGGCCCACGCCCCACCCTACGAGCTACCGACGATGGTGGTGAATGTTGCGCGAACCGTCTTATCCGCAAAAAGGGCAACTAATTTTGTTGCGGGAAGCTTCTGAGCCACGGCGGAAATGTGGAAACGATTCATGTCCAGCAGAAACAAAGGACCAGATTTGTTCGGGTTAAACTCCAGCGCGGCTGACATTACGATGGTGTGTTCCCCCGGCTCTCAAACCCTGCCAGAGCGGCCGCGAACACTCGAATACTTCTGCCGGTGGGCGCGTGGGAAATGACTTCCCGCGGAAGGCGGAAGGGTTCTAGCTGGCTCAGACTCCGCCAGGTGTGGCATTGACTATCATCAGAGAGTGAAGAAGAAGGATGAATTGGTGGCCGAGTTACGAGATATGGTTGGTCGTGTGGTGAATTACAACAGATTACGGATTACAAGTTACACGAAACCCATGCTGGGAATGGAAGATGCCAAGACCTGCCGCAAGGCGACCGAAGATCGCGGGCCGCCAAAAGTGCTTGGCAATGCGCCCAGGTTTAAAGAAGTGTCCTTTGCACGGATTACATGTCCATATCAAGACACCATCACAACCCTTTTTCTCTCCACCCGACGACACATTTCCCTCCCACTTCCTGTCGCTCCTTACAGACGTGTGCGCCCCTCCGCTAGCCCAAACACACGGCCATACGATCCATCTTTCGCTACCAATTGGTCTCGGAAATCGCAAGTGGACAGCTTGGCCATCGCGGCTGGCTGCAGCGCATACAAATCATGAGGTTACTCAAGACCATTCTGCTGCCGCTTCTGGCACTGGCCCAGGCTGCGCTTTGCGCCGAGGACTACTACAAGGTACGATCATGGTTATCCCCTTCTCTGTCCAAAAGCCCAGCCTCCTCTAACACCACACCACTCCAGGTTCTCGGCATCGACAAGCAAGCTTCCGACAGGCAGATCAAGTCGGCCTACAGGCAACTCAGCAAGAAATACCACCCCGACAAGAACCCGTGAGTTCGCCTTACCTCCTCGAAAACACCCCTTCTCCCCCTTCCCGCACAAACCCCTCTAACAACCCAACCCAGCAACGACTCAACAGCCCACGACAAGTTCGTCCTCGTCGCCGAAGCCTACGAAGCGCTCTCCGACGCCGAGTCGCGGCAAATCTACGACCAATACGGCTACGACGCGCTCAAGCAACGCAAGCAACAAAGCGGCGGCGGCGGCAGCGGCGGCGGGCACGACCCATTCGACCTGTTCAGCCGCTTCTTCGGCGGCGGCGGCCACTACGGCAGCCAACCCGGCCAGCGGCGCGGCCACAACGTTGAAGTGAAAGTCCCCGTCGCCCTGCGCGACTTCTACAACGGCCGCACCACCGAGTTCCAGTGGAACAAGCAGGAGATCTGCGAGGAGTGCGAGGGCACGGGGGCCGCCGACCGCGTCGTGCACGCGTGCACCGCCTGCGCGGGGCGTGGCGTGCGCACCGTCCGCCAGCAGCTGGCACCGGGGATGGTCACGCAGGTGCAGATGCAGTGTGATGCGTGCGGGGGCCGGGGGAAGTCCATCAAGCACCGCTGCAAGGCGTGTGGGGGAGAGCGGGTCGTGCGCCGCCCCGCGACGGTGTCGCTGACGGTGCAGCGCGGCATGGCGGATGGGGTGCGCATCGCGTACGAGAATGAGGCGGATGCTAGCCCGGACTATGTCGCGGGGGATTTGATCGTGCAGGTGGTGGAGAAGGAGCCCGAGCTGGAGGGCGAGGAGAGCAACCCGGACCGGGTCGATGGTGTGTTCTTCCGGCGCAAGGAGGACGATCTGTTCTGGCGGGAGGTGCTGTCGCTGCGCGAGGCGCTGATGGGCGGGTGGACGCGGAATGTCACGCATCTGGACGGGCACGTTGTGCGGCTGGGGCGGGAGCGCGGTGTGGTGGTGCAGCCGAACCACGTCGAGACGGTGCCTGGGGAGGGCATGCCCAAGTGGCACGAGGACGGCGACAGCGTGTACCACAAGACCGAGTTTGGGAATCTCTACGTCGAGTACACCGTCGTGCTGCCGGATCAGATGGATAGCGGCATGGAGAAGGAGCTGTGGGCCGTGTTTGAGAAGTGGCGGGCGAAGAAGGGCGTCGATTTGCACAAGGACAGCGGGAGGCCTGATAAGCCGGTTATGCATGACCATGAGCACGACGAGTTATAGAGCGGCCGGTTGTGTTTTGTACGTTAAGGCTATATACCACGATAGTTGTACACTGATGTTGGGTTTGGTATAGAGCAATGTGTATACATCACTCTGGCAGCGAGAGCATCAAACATGGAACAGGCATAAATCATGATATTCGTATCTTCAAAGGGAGATATTAGCTCAGCGCATCTGTAACCGAAAACATCCAAACATCATATCTAGCGTAGGTAACATCAAGAAAAGAAAAAAGAAAATGCAAAAAGAAAAACAGAAATCAGAGCAATCATAAGTCATCAGCCGTCAGTCAACCTCATCCCCAAGTCTGTGACCTCCCCACCCCCCTCTCGTACCGATCCTCCCTCCCACGACTCCTCCGTTTCCTATCCTCATAATAGTGTTCATCATCGTCGTCGTCGTAATCGTCCCTCTCCCGCCCACGAGCCCGCCTATCCTCTGCATGTCTACTGCTCTCGCCCCTCTCATCCTCTCGCCGTCTCCGACTGCTACTCTCACCCCTCTCGTCATCCTCTCTCCGCCTACGACTACTGCTCTCCCCGTTATCATCATCCCTCCTGCGCCTCCGTCTATCGTCGTCTCTATCCTCGTCCCTCTTTCGCCTGCGCCTATCCTCATCCCTATCGTCCCGGCTCCTATCGCGATCACGAGAACGATCGCGATCTTGACTTCGATCGGGTGATTTCCCCCGGCCCTTATCACCACCGTCCTCACCCTCACCGTCACCTGGCCCCTTCAACAAGCTCCCACTTAAGATCCCGCCAATTAGCCCCATCCAACTTCCCCTGCCCTCCAACACTCCGGTAACGTCCCGCACAAGTCGTTCCACCGTCTCAGCGTCGGCACCCGCAACGCCCCATTCCCCACGCATGTTGGTGCCGTTGGCGCCGCGCGGACTCCGGTACTCAAAGTCCCCGCGCCGGCTGTGCCAGCCCGAACCGCCGCCGCGAGAAGAACCGGATCCGTCGAGCGGGCGGCCTTGGGCGTCAAAGCGATCTGGCAACATCTCAACTGCATCTTCGTCGTCGGTCTCCGAGGTAGCTTCCTTGTCACGCGGCCGGCGGCTAGACGCAGATGGACGGTCCGAAGATGTATCTGAGTTGCGGCGGCGGCGTGTTTTGTCAGGTTCGCTGTCGGCCGGCTTCTTGCCGCGTTTTCGATTGTCATCGCTATCGCTGGCCATGTCTTCCGTCTCAGACTTGGTTGCTTGGCTCTCATGGTGACGGCGGAGCGTGGCAGATGATTTGGGGGACAACGGGATGAAGATGACCGACTTGGCTGTGCGAGGTGTGTCTGGTGGCTCCATATCCGACGTTGCCGCGTCTGCGTGGGGAGAGTCGTCCGACGGTATTACACGATCTATGAACACATGAACGGTCAGTTCAATCTCCCGGTGACCTGCAATGTGGGGTCTGGTCTCTCAAGCGCGAGAGGACGCACCCTTCTTGTCACCATCAACGGAGCGAGCGGCAGCTTCTGGCTCTAGAGTGGAACGACCAGCACGAAAAGCTTCACTCACATCTTCAGGACCCGTGGGGTGGGGGTGGTTTGTTGGCGGAGGCATCGGCGGAGGCACAGGGCCCGGTGCCGCAGCCGGGTTTGGTGGCGGTCCTGGCATGGGCGGGGTGTACGCGGTGTATGGTGCAGCCGGATCCGGGGCCGGACCCGGCATGGGCGGGGTGTAAGGCGTGTATGGTGCCGCCGAATTCGGCGGCGCACCCGGCATGGGTGGCGTGTAGGGGGTGTATGCCGAGTCCGGGGGATATGGTGTGTATTGTTGGTGGAGGTTGGTGCTGGCGACATTGGGGTGTTGTGTGAAGCCGTTGGCTGGAGCCGCGGCGTTTGGAGGAACCACTGGTGGGGGGTTGTAGTAACCACCGGAAGCATGAGGGGGGGAAGGGGCCCGGCGGCCATAATTGTCATAGCCGTCTGGCGGAGCATCGTCACCGTAGCCTAGTGGTTGTCAGCAAGCCAATCGGCGATATTCTCAAATCATGTCACTCACGTCGCCGGTCCCTTTCCAGCCCCCTATCCCTCTCCCTCTCTCTATTCCTCTCCCGGTCCCTCTCTCTGTCTCTCTCCCTTTCCCTGTCTCTTTCTCTCTCCCTATCCCTCTCCCGCTCCCTATCTCTTTCTCTATCACGGTCCCTCTCATCCTTCTCCTTCTCCTTCCCTTTGTCTTTTTTGTCGTTATACTTTTTAATACCAATGGCTGCTGCGCCAGCTGCCGCAGCACCAGCGGCAAGATCGCGCAGCCTACTCCCGCTGCGCTTCTTGTCTGCTTTTTTGTCACGGTCTGTCTCCGCCTCGCTATCCGCAGAGTAATCGTCACCTCTCGATGTCCCGCTATGTCTCCTCCTCCGCCTGCGGCTCCTCTCCTCTGCCGCAGACTCATACCCCTCTGCCGCTGGCCCCCTCTCGTTTCGTTGCGGGGGGTCCGCATACAGGGGGTGAGCCCCGTACTCAACCATGCCTAGCTCAGGATCAGCTACGGAAGAGTCACCGTCGGGGTACGTGGGTCCGGACCGAGTTAAACTTCTGCTCCTGCTACGGCGGTGGTAATCGCGCGCGTCGCGGTCATAATACTCATCATCACCGCTGAGCTCCCGCTCACGTTCTCGATCCCGCTCCTGTTCTTCCTCCTTCTTATCCTTGTGGCGGTCATACATCTTCTTGGCGCCGGCGCCAGCAAGACCGGCGGCCAGGATCTCAGCACCAGTGCGGAGGCGCGATCGAGAGCGGCTCTTGCCATCCCTGGATTTACCATCTCGCGACTTGCTCTTATGGCGGTAGTGCTGGACTAGCCCGGCAACAGCGGCCGTACCCAGCCCGGCCTTGGCCACTGAGGAGGCTCGGCTCTTGGACCGCTTCCGGCTGGGAGACCGGTCTGTGTCACTATCGCGGTGGAGGGCTCGGCCACGGTTCATCTCCTCCTTCTCGACCTTGTTGCTCTGGTAGTATTTGGCTGCACCGGCGGCCGCGAGAGCAACAGCGGCGATCCCGAGACCGGTTTTGAGCCTGGAATGGGGAGGACGCGAGCGAGAGCGTGAGCGCTCTCTCTCGTTCTCATCGCCGTGACGCTCTTGGTAAGCACTATGTGCGCGCCTCGCGACCTCCGTACCAATGGCGCCGATGGCTGCACCGGCAAGAACCTTGCGACCGCGGTTTTGCTTATACTCACCATGTGAGTCGCGTCTGGATGCAAGGATAGCCGAGATGCCGGCTCCGGCGAGGGCCCCTTCGGCGATGTGGCGCTTGCGGTGCGGGCTGCTTGATGCGCTACGTTCCCGCCGGGTGACGGTGCGCTTCACGTAGTAGCCGTCGTCGGATTCAGCGTCGCTGTAGCCTTCACGGTGATGGCGACGGTGATGGTGGTGGTGATGGTGGTGCCGGTGCCGGTCGTCGTCATAGCGCGCCATCGCGTACTCCTCCTCGCGACGCTCCCCTCGGTAGGGGCCAACTTCACGGGACTCGCGATGATAATAATACTCGCCATCGCGGGATCCCTGGCGGGTAAGAGCGATCTCCCGGTTGTCCGGAGCCTGGTCCCGAATGACGACCGTCGCTGGCGGGGCCTCTTGGAGGATGATCTTCTGCTCCGGGGCGCGCTGCCGGATAACGATAGGAGCGGGAGCGGGCTGCGCAGGCTCGTAGTATTCGGTCTCCTTGCGCCAGCGCTCAACATCGGCGCCTCCGGCGATATAGCCGTCGTCGCGGCGCTCTTCAACGCGGCGTTCTACACGGACCTCGCCGCCATCCCGGTGCTCGACTCTCTTTTCGACGCGCACCTCGGTCTGGTTCTCATCGTCCCAGTACGAGCGACGCTCCCATTCTCTTGGCGAGTGAACGTCGTGACGATCAACCCGTTCGACTTCCTTGGACTCGTACACGGCCCGCCCGCCGCGGCGGTAGTCATCGTCGCGGTCCCGCTCCTCGCGCTCGATAACTCTCTCGCGCTCCACAACGGCGCTCCGGGGCCCATCCCCACGATACTCGACTCGGTCGACCCTCGTGTAGTGGTCTTCTCTGGGTTCCCGCTCGCGCTCACGCTCAATGACCTGGCGCTCAACGTAGGTTGCGCTGTGGGGAGAAGGGTCGTAGGTGGACCGCGGCTTCTCGGGAATGTACAGGCGATCGACGCGACGGTCCACCTCGATGACATCGTCCCGGCTAGAGCGGCGAACGGGGGCATAGCGACTGCGGCGCTCCTCCTCGACGACGTCTATCTCGCGCTCGACGCGCTCGACGCGATCGGGCGTCACCTTGTACCGGCGCACTGTCGTCCTCTTGTAACCCTCATCGTCAGAGGGAGACGTATCCCGCTCCCGCATGTAGCGGGACTCGCGGTACACCTCAGGCATGGCGGTTGGTGAGTGTCGTCACACCCGTTAGAGGGTTGTGAGAGGTGGGGCTTCCCAACCAGTTAATGTCGGAAGTAATAATCAAGCTGTAAGCCAAGAAAAAACAAACAAATGGGGTAGTTAGATATCTGCGCGGTCGGGTATCGCACGAAATGAAATCACAAAATCGCAAAAAACGAAGCGTGGAAGTTGCAAAGGTTTCAAGCAAGGCGGGGTGGGAAGAGAAGGCTGCGAGCAGGGGAAGGTGCTATAAGAGAGGGGGGGGCTGTGGACCGAAGGAAGGTGGGAAGGGGAGGGGGGCATGGGATGGATGGCTGGGGCGGGAGGGTGAGATGCGCCTGCCTTGGGCGCAAGGGCACCTGGTGCAGGTGCTGACAGACAGACCTTGGCCCGCATGCACAACTCAACTGGAAGTAGCTGCATTACGTTATTCCTCGCAGCATGGAACATACAGAAAAACTGCAGTGACTCGGAAACCAACTGCGGCGCGGTTGCCGACTTCACACAGGATGCCTCATTCTGGGTTTCGCTACATCGCCAAAGGTCTGTTGGCCAGGGGCGGCCCGGACCACGGCCAGATCCTCTAAATTAAGGCGGCTAGCTTCTGGTCTAGAGTAGAGGGACCGAATAGAATGGAAACGAAACATTTTGCCCCCCTGAGATGTACCGGTAGAGAAGAGGGGGCCTCCAAAGGTGGTCGACTTGCTGGGGTGAGATGTGATCCCCAACAGATTCCGGGCGCTGTTTCTAGATGTGTTGTGCCGCCCTCAACTACGCCGCAAAGCTGGAACAATTTTCGAGACAATGGTTGGGAGCCGCCTCACACAGAAAAGGCCAACAGTCCCCAAGCCGACAGCGACGGGGTCGAAGACAACAGCGGCCGGCTCCTTGCATATCTCGAGGTAGCTAGCGAGCTAGCATGCAGCCACACTCTGTTGGGAGACAGGAGGAGGTCTTGTGCGCCCATCCAGGTCTTGCCGAATGACCCACCTGTTGCACCCACCGGGGCTCAAACTAATTACCTCGTGGTTCATCCGAAGTTTGGGACACTCAAAACTTCGAGAACACGGTGGCAGAAGGCAAGCGCACGAGGCTTGTTGGAACTGTGTGGTCCACGGGGTCAACTCCGATGCGGCCGGTAGCTCCACACTGGTGCCCGACAGGCGTGAACCGGCACGGAACACCGAGACTCGCGAGGTACGAGGCGCAGCCTTGTGACCTGACTGCTTCTCGTTGCTTCGTAGTTGGCGTACCGAAGCCTGTGGCGAGATCTCCCGGGCGATGTCGGGTTGCGGACCGCCCAGGCTTCAATCGTGACAGCCGACGACAGCTCGTATGACTTGGGCAGGCAGTTTTCAAGCTAGGTTCCAAGCGACAGACTTTATAGTGATTTGTATTTGACGAGCTGGCACCGTGGAACACTGCTTAGAACCCTCGCCAATAAAAGGAATCCCTGAGGTGTAAAACTCCTCATTCCAGCCGCCTTTTGCAGCTGATCGACTTTACCCCTCCCCCGCAATCCTTACCAGGCTCACAAGGCACCCCGGAGACACTCTTGGAGATGAGATATTCAAAGGACTTGCGATATACAGGAACATTGGTCAGGGAGAACCCATCGAGGGAAAAAGACACACAGCCGCCCCGGGCTTTCGAAGAGCCCAGAAACGACGAGGATGCATGGCTCAGCCCACAAATCAACCCACCCGAAAAGCCATTTCGTCATCGCAACCGTGCACAACCGACAACCTAGACTCATGCCAAGATTCGGCCCACAAACCCGAACCCTGAGCCCCGCCATGAGCTGCCACCGGAAGCTTCTCGGTGGTGCGGGTTCTGGGCTTCCAAGGACATTGGGTGTTTTTGAGCTTAGAAGCGTAATTTGAGTGGTTTTAAATTGGACTTCCTTTCGGCTTTCAACGCACAAACGTAGGACCCTGGGAAGAGGGTGGTGACGGTAACCTTGCGTGGCAGCCGAGGAACAAGATGCGGCCTCCTCCTTCCATGCTATGCACAAAATAGTACCTCAGTGTAGATGTCTGGCTGGGCTGGACCGCAGCCTCAGAGGCAGAGAACGGACCCCCACATCCCATGCCGTAGTCGTCGAAAGGATCGTGTCGTAACGCTTGCAAGAGTACATCTAATATTGTGTTATGTATCAACGGACCATCACATACGTGCCTGCATTTTGGCGTTGATCCGAGAATGGGCGAGAAGGACCACAAGCAAGGTTGACCGCATCGATACTCGAATCTGGACTTTCCATTACGGTATGGCATATCCCGAAGAATAAGTCCATCAAAACCTGCCGGAACGGCGACTCCGAAGGTTTGCCCCTGATGTGGCCGTCGTCACCGATCCCACGGGACCAGTCGGCTCGCACCAACCAAACCCGGTAACAGTTGCTCAAAAGCGCATCTTCAGATTCCATGTAAAGCTACGCCGATGAACCCAGACTCCCGATATCATAGCCTCCATCCCTGTGGTCGTGTGTGCGAAATACCGCCGCAAACCCATGCAAGTTTTGGAAGAACAAAGCGAATCAGGCGAGTCAAATCCACGCCCTGCCCGAGTCGATGCCAGCTTAGTCGAAGAGACCGAATCCCATGTCGTCGTCCGACTCCTCCTTCTCTACAGCGGTTGTCAGTAACCCAAAAACATCCGAGGCCTTGCGGCCAGCGCTCGCGAGGGAAGAACTCACCCTCCTCCTTGGCCTCCTCCTTGGCCTCCTCAGCAGCACCGCCAGCAGCGGCAGCAGCACCGCCAGTGGCGGGGGCAGCGGCGCCACCACCCGAGCCGACGGAAGAGAGAAGGTCCTTCACATCCTTGCCCTCGAGAGCCTGCAATGCAAAATGTCCCAGTCAGTCAATCTGTTCGTCTCGATTCGCGGGGTCCGATCGTAAATCGTGTGCAGTTTCGGGTTTTCGTACCTTGGCGAATAATGAAGCCCAGATAGGCTCAACATCGGCGACGTTAGCAGCCTTGATGAGGGTCTGGATCTTGTCGGACTAGGATTGACAGTTAGCCTCGCGCAAATGTATCGAAATCCCGGCACCCGCGCATTTTCGCACGAGGCCTTGGGGCGGTTCTCTTACGGTGATCTCGACGCCGTCGTCGGCGAGGATCAGCGCCGCGTACGAAGTGGCCAGCTCAGCGGTAGACATGGTGACTGTAGTTGTCGAGGCGCAAAGTGCTGTGACTCGAAGGGCTTGTTGACGTGGGATGTAGAGACCGAGCTTGAAATTCGCGAAGGGGAAAATAATTAGTTGTGGGCAATACGAAAACAGAATAGCGTGGCCCTACGGCTGCCGACTGAACAGTGAATCTGGCAGCTGTCAGTCAGCTGAAAACATTGCCGTTGTTCATTGGACAGGATCTCCAACAATTGGCTGGACCCGCTGGACCCCCTGATAAACCACGCTAACCAAAGAGGTCCACCTTCGTACTGTGTGCAGGCAAGCGATACATCGCACTGTGTACAGATAACTTGAGTTTATCTTTGTTCGAGGCCTATTACCTTAGGCAAGCAGCAAAAGGAGGGTTGGCTAGTTGAACATCTTTTACCTTTAGCCAACCCTTTACTTCATTCAGCTTTTTTCCTTCTTTTTTTCCTCCTCTTTCTCGCCTCCTTCTCAAACCAGACCCCGAGCCGCAGTGTGGAGAAGACCTACCCCAAAGACCAAGGATGACAAGGGCCCCTGTATCGACACCCCACCTTCCCACCACTGACGTCGCGAACAAGGTGAATGAGAACGCTGAGAAGTTGCACCCTGCGTGCCTGCGTTTCTGAACCCCGTGCCAACCGGCAAATTAGAGCTCTGTTGCCCCCAGAAGAAGATCGGCCTCTGGTTGAAGTTGCAGAAGTGCAAATTCATCTTTGAAAATATCTCAACCTCCAGTTTTCGCCCACGAGCTTGAAGTGGCGCAAGCGTGGTCTGGAGTAAATCGACCCTCTGATCAGTCACGCGGACAACATTCCGACCCTCCCGATCCAAAATTATTAAAGCGAGTCCCCTTCTTAAAGAGTACAAACGACTGCTTTCACTTTCTTCTACCACTGTTCTCTACTCCTTGACGAGAGCATCCCGACACCACAATGGAAACCCCAGCAGTCCCGATGCCTAAGGACGAGCGGGAGCGGGAGATTCTCGACAGGCTCACAGTCATCCAAGACAAGCTGTTGCTTCTCAAGAGGGACCGTACCAACTACATCAGGACCCAGGATGTCATGGAATTGCAAGACCAGTTTGTGGAGCAGGTTAGACAAGTGAACGATATCCGAAAGGGGGAACACAAGGGGGAGAATCGATGTATGCCAAACCAGGTAGTGCGTGCGGGCCGCCATCAACTGACCATCGTCGCAGTGGATAAGGTCCTCGAGAGCTGTCTCCAGCACATCTCGCTATTCTTCATGACGATCGGACGAACGAGCGAAGTGCCGGCGGCGTACGCGCTCACCTCCACCATCAAACGGTTGCTCGATCACCTGACGGAAGCGAGGCTCTTTTCCTCCAAAGATCTCACCAGCATATCCAAGACACTTGGCCGGATCGAGAGTATCCTAGAGAAGAGGGACTCGACACACTCCCCTTATCTCATCGAGCTACTGGGACACAGGAAGGCACTGTGCAAGTCCATGCTGGCCAATTTGCAAATGCAGCTGGACCAGTTGGAGGAGCCACTGCAGGCTATTTACGAGAAACTCATCTCGGTCATGCGGTCGATGTCTCTTGCCAACACGAAGTCCAAGGTAGGAGCCGAGGCAACCTCAAGGGAAAATTGGTGCTGACACAACGACAGTTCTCTACGACTGAAGTGCAAAAGCTAAAGTCAAAGCTGCAAGAAATCGATGAGTCTATGGTAGACGGCAAATTTGTGGATGGCGAGGGGAAAGAGCTCAAAGGCAGCGAAGTGGTATCAGTACTCCTTGGCCGGTGCTTACAGTGGTCGGACATTGTCCTCGAGAGGTACATACACTCCCACGCCCAACCTTGCTTCGCCACGCCATTAACCCTCAGTCTAGGAAAGGGGTGATTCCAGACGGCTTCAAGGACAAGTACGACATCCTCATCAACATCCGCAATGATCTGGATAAGATCTCCCTCACGCAGGCTTGGTCATTGCGCGAGACGGACCTATACGACTTCCAGCGGCAGCTCGACAAAATCGACGAGGCGCGTGTTGACGGCAACTGGCTGGACCAAGAGGGTCGGCCGGCCGAGCTTTATGTTCAGCGCACGCTTCTCTATCTCATCCGGCGCAGCTACGGTTACATCTACTACCTCATGAACTCGTCTGAGCCAGTGTCGGAGGCACTGCTGCCCGTTTTTAACCAGCTGCAAACGTTGAAGCGGTGCTTGATCGAGGTCAAGAATAACGGGGGTGTGAGCTCCGTCAGGGAGTTGTATCCCTACAGCATGAAGGTACGTCCCCTCTATCCCCCCATTGTCCTCCCTCGGCTTGCTGACGGCCCCTAACTAGTTGAACTCAATCGACAACCTGAGGGTGGACGGCAAGTTCATGGTTAATAACGACATCCCTGAAGGCCAAGGCAGCGTTAGCGAACTTCTCGCAGACTGCTTCGATCTCAACTACGAATTACGGCTTGCCGCCGAGGAGCTAGAAGAAAGCGGAGAGAAGTCGTCCGCCGCACAAGCCTCCGCATAAGTCACTGGGGTTCTTGTATAAGTATGGTTGTTCCTTGTTTAGGTTACCTATGATACGGCGTTTTGAGCAAGCATCATGGATGGTTTCGGAGGCGGCAACGCTTGGGTAACGAGATCTTGGTTTGGGAAGGTTATGTTGATTTTGGTCCAATAATTAGGAGTACTTCTTCGTCGTGCCATCACTAGCTCACGCGCGGTACTATGCCAATATGATGAATCATCACCACGGCCTCGCATTGCAAAATATTCCTTCTCACAAAACCGCATCCCCAGATAACAGCCTACTTTTGGTTGCGGAAGGCACAGAGAAGAGGCCACATCTGAGCCTACACAGTACCACCGATGTCAGTTGCCAAGTAACCACAACATACGAATCCCCCCACTCCTCCAAAGTATACAAAAGAGAGGGGCAAGGGTGGTGACTCGACTCACATTCTCAACATCCCAAACCCCCGAGCTGGCGTACACGTCCTTGCGCAACTCCTCCTTGATCTCCTCGCGGCTCGACGCCAAAATGATGATGGTGCTGCCCGCGAAGGAGAATGTGGAGGGGTCGTCTGAGGTGGGGGGTTCGTTGAGGACGGCGCCTGGTTGAATGGTAAGATTTTGTGTTTTGTTTTCATCGATTCCATGGCATTGTATCGTAAGGGAGTTTTAACCCAAGTATGGGAGGTATGGGTGGTGAGATAGGTAGTGTAGAAGAGGAAGACGTTACGAACCTCCCATCTGGTACAGCCCGGATTCCTTGGCGGGGCCGAGGCCGGCGAAGTGTTGTCTTTGTGGTGGAAGCGGGCAGAGGTTAGCAAAACCGGGGTTTGTAAATAGCGGTGGTGATGTGTGATTTGGTGTGGTTGTTTATTATTATTATTATTTCCTTCTTCACTTACGGGCGCACCTCCAACCTCTTCGCCTGAGCGCCGGGGAAGTCGGGGATGACGACGAGCCATTCGACCTTCTTGGGTGCTTCCGTAGCCATGGTGTTGCGTTGCTGTGCGAGATGGAATGGAGTTACTGTAAACTTTCTGGAAAGGGGGGTCAAGGTGCGGGTGGGAGACGGAGTGAAGAAGGCTCGGACGGAGATGTTTCGCAGGTGAGAGGCCATTGGCATGCAGAGCCGCGAGAGATATTGAGGAGTCTTATGTCCGCAGCCGGCTTATTTAGAATGCCCGATTAGTGAGCGGCAACCGGCGGGTCAGGGACAGGACGAGAGGTGCGAGATCGCTGTCGATGGGGTCGAATACCCCTGTAACCTTAGTGAGTTCGGGATTGGGGATGCGGGGTTAGCGATGGCTCGGGATCAAGCGAGAGACGTCAGCGTGTTCCACCACGTTGAATGGTCGCCTGCCATTAGGGGCATTTATCGGCGCCCTTCACAGTACAAAACCACCTCACGTATAGTGTAGAGAGAGGTTAAATGAGTTGATTCGTGGTACTAATCTTGGTAGGGCGTAAGGCCCACCCAGAATGTTACATGCAGACCCTCCAGCGCCGCCTTTTACCGAGATACCCTGACCGTGGCCGAGTAATATGCTTGAGATGATGGGAAAGGGACAGAACATAGGAAAGAATAGGAAAGAATAGGAAAGAATAGGAAATAATAGGAAAGAATAGGAAAGAATAGGAAATAATAGGAAAGAATAGGAAATAATAGGAAATAATAGGAAAGAACATAGGAAAGAACATAGGAAAGAACATAGGAAATAACATAGGAAAGGACATAGGAAAGAAATAGATGATAGGAAAGAAACAAGCCAAAAATTCCGTGCACAAGCCAGCCCTCCTGTCTAGATCCCGAGCCCCTCAGGTCTATTTCACCACCACCACGGCACTCGGCACAAGGCCGGCCTCCGCCAGTGTTTGCCCGAAGTCAACACCGACATCGAACTTCTTTATCGGAAACGTCGTCGAAAAGCTGCTAATCGGGTGCCCTACTTCCTCCTCGATCTGCTGGGCCACCTCAAACAACGTGGTCTCGCTAGGGTACGACTTGATGAGGTTCCCTTTTTGGGTCTGGAGCCTCAACCGGGCGGTAGAAGCGGACGACCGCGATACCGAAGCCGCAGCTGCCACCACGGTAGCTGGTGTAGTCTGCGGCAAGGGCTTGCCATCGCGCATCGCTTTGGCGTCTTCTTCGCGGCGCTTGCGCTCGAGCTTGTCAGCCTCGATCCGGGCCTTGATTCGCTTCTTCGCTTCAAGGTCGTCGGCCTTTTCCTGGCGTTTCTTGGCCGCCTCTTTGATCTGCTCCTTATGCTGAAGCTTCTCTTTGATGTCGTGAGATTCCCTGGTGGCCTTCTGTCGAATTTGCTAGGGGCATGGTTAGCAACTGTTTGGAAAGTAGGGTTGACCACCGTACCTCGTTGCGCTTCGCCTCTTCCTTGTCAGCAACTGACTGGTTCGCTCGCTTCTCCATGAGCTTCTTGCGAAGATTCTCCAGTTTCGCCTTCTTTTCCTCCTCGGTCAACGGCGCGATCTCGTCTGTTGACTCGGAGAAATCCGCATGATCGCTGTAACACATGTCAGTATAAGTAGGCAGGGTGAGTGAAGCGGATGGATGGCGCACGTTTTGGAGGCATGGAAGGAAGCCTCTGCGTGGTTTCTGAATTTTTTGCCACACTCATTGCAGACGAGCGAGGAGGCAGTCTCGCCTGATGGAATGGATGCAGCCCCCTCCTCGTCGGCTCCGGTAGCATCCGCGGTTGTTTGGTTAGCTTGCAGCTCGTCAAGAGGCTTGTCTTGGTTGTCTTCGAGCCAGTTCAAAGCTTCCTGCACTGCAATGATGTCAGTATTGATGAAAATTGCCTGGAAAGCGTGTTGCGGAGTACTGACGACCACCGGTCTTTTTGACTGCAAGCTCAGCGCGGGCCTGCTCAAAGCCCATCTCGAGCAGCATGTTAAGATCTGAAGTCGTCATTTTGTCTATTGTCGAGTTTTGAGGAGATTGATGGTTATGATAGATGCTTGATGAAAAAGCGTAGTTAGGTTCGGAAGTTTAGGTGTTGTTGTTGAGGTGTCGGAATTGCGAGAGATGATGTTTAGGTTGGCTCGAGCTTGGCAAGCTTGAGGCTCTTCTAGACGAGAACCGTGGCGAAAATTGGCTGCACTCCGATGAATAACCGGGTCAGGTGAGGCTCCTTCTGGTTACCGTAGCTACCCGTAATCTATCTCTCTGAACCGAATCTATGACGACTGGATGCCGTACACGCCTTTAGGACAGTCTTGTATGGTTAGGTTGTTTTCATGTCACATGCCCGAATATGAGGCCACCTCCTGTTTTCTGGAACTGAATCAGCCCATTTGCGATTGAGTACCTTACACACGGTGCCTCATCCTACGTACCTAGGTACCTTTACATACGTGCATACGAAATATTAGGCACTTAGGTAAGTGACTGGTAGGCAGCCAGCCAGACGTCATCACAATCGCCTACATCGGTGCTGTGTAAGTAATTCACACCCTCTCTAAATTAGTCATCCAGATTGAAGTGATTGTTCTGGGGCCAGCAGCGAAGCCAGCCCCACAACATGTGCTGGGGGACGACCAGCAGCACGGACCCCCTGGGTCTGGAAACCTCGCCAGCGCAGTGCCAGCTTTGCCGTTAACGTGCCCGGAATGTTGTAACACGCTTCCACGCTGCGACCAACTGTCCGATTCCATCCGCCACAATATCCCCCCGTTTGGCCTGCCCGAGCCTCTCCCAACACAAACGTCGCGCACGGCCACTACTTTAGCGCAAACCCTTAGCCTCTGTCCCTGCGTCAAATCTGCGCCGACAACATCAGCCGACACACCCTCGAGCCTTTCACAAAGCCGCGACCGCCGCCATGTCCGTCGAAATCGATCCCGTGGAACTTGGGTTCCGCAGTATGTTGTCTCGAGTCTCCACCGAGTCTGCCATTCTCTAACCAGCGCAGGGCCCTTCACTGTGGAGGTTTCGCAGGTCCTGAAAATTAAGAACCCCAACTCTTCGCCTGTCGCTTTCAAGGTAATTTGAACCCGACCCCCGGCATACTCCGGTTCTTGTTTTCTTACAAACCTAGGTCAAAACGACAGCTCCCAAGCAGTATGTGCACACCGGTCGCGAGATGGATGCCTGCCAGTGGCCGAGGTTAACTCGTCATCTAGGTACTGTGTTCGGCCAAACTCGGGCCGCATCGAGCCGGGGCATGAGGTCGAAGTATCCGGTTAGTCAAGATATAGCCCGTCTTTGCCTGCTGGGAGACTCGTACTGACCCTCGCAGTCCTCCTGCAGGCAATGAAGCAGGAGCCGCCGTCCGACGCCAAATGCCGTGACAAGTTCCTCGTTCAATCCGTCACGATCACTGCCGACAAGGAATTCACAAACGTGACACAGATTGTGGGTCCGAACCCCTTGATGCGCGAGACGGTGGACTAATCGGTTTGTGCGTGCAGTGGGATGGAGTAGAGAAGTCGGCCGTTCAAGAAAAGAAGATCCGGGTCGCCTGGCTTCCGCCACACGAAGGGGCTTCTCAGCCCGTCGCTACCCCTATTCGGCAGACGGCTACGAATGGGGTTTGTCCCTCTTTTCCTCTTTTCCGGCCCTCGGATTTCTAACAACAACTAACGCTTTGTGTAGTTCGACGCTACCCCTGACACCGCACCGCCGCCCGCCTATTCCTCCCCGCAGGACGACACCACTGTCCTCGAGGACACCACCGCGATTTCCTACCCCGAGCAGGACGAGCCCCCCCACGAGCCCGAGTCCACGCAAGCCACCCAGGCAACAGCCGTTGCGGGCAGCGTCCGATCCGCCGCGACCGAAACCTACGAGGAGCTCAAGGAGCGGCTAGCCAAGGCGGAAGCGACCGCCGCCTCCCTCAAGAACGAACTGGCCAGCGGGCTCCGGCAGCGCAAGCCAGGGAACAAGTCGGACGACAGCAGCAGCGCGGGGGCGCCGAAGCTCGCACAGGCCGAGAGGCAGTCGTCGCGGGGCACCGAGGGCGTCCCCGTCGGGATCGTGGCCTTCCTCTGCCTCGTGAGCTTTTTGCTGGGGTATCTCTTCTTCTAGGGAAAGCTGATGCCGGCGGCCGGGTAGGCCGGGCGGTCGTGGTGGAAGAGGAAGAGGAGGAGTACAGGCGCATTCGCTCATTTTTGACACCACGCAACACACACGGACACACATACGCACGCACGCACGCACAAGAGGAGACCGGACGGATGGTGGTTGTTGTTTCCTTTGTGGTTATGGATGGATGGATGGGTTAGATGTGGCTAATGCAGGCCGGTTGGCCGGACGTGCGAGCCGGGGCCGGGATGAAATCAATACCATGTAGGGAGGGCCAGAAGAAGAAGGTGATAGATGAGCCGAGAGTCGGGTGGAGAGGGGGGGGGATGTGGTTGTGACATCCCTGATTGTTTACTGGAAGAGATCATGTCTGCTTTTTCTTTTTCTGCTCGCCTCAACTCGGGCGCCCTTTTCTTTTGGTGTTTGTTGAATTAGCTGTGTTTGTTTTATTTGTACGTGGGAATAGGAATATCATGGTGTAGTTTAGTCACCCAATGGTTGGTAATTACCTAGTCTGCTAGCGGAATCATGGTGACGGTTGACTGGCGTGCGGCCTCACTTGAGCCACGTGTCTGGGGTGAGGTGGCCGTGAAGCGTCCTATCATTATGCGTATGTCGTTGCCTCATGAGAAAGTCTCGTCTTCGCCTTGCCAACCGAATTGTTAGCTCTATCCGAGGCCAGGTAGTCGGGTTTCGTCCAACCGTCCGTTTGGATTCGGCTGTTGTCCAACCGTATCGTGTGTGTGTGTGATGCCTGCGCAAAAAAGGCCCCTTTTGAGTATGACGAAGCACAACAGCAACAACCGCAGTAAATAAACCCAAATATTCGTGCATTTTATATTAGAAATGTCGGCCATACGCCATCACGCTAGAAACACCATCTATGTACTGTACTGCCCATGAATACAACAACCACCCAGCCACCCAGCCAGGGGCGTTCTACAACTTCGCCCGCCCCTCCTGCTTCTGCATCGTCTCGGCCACGATGCGTCGCTGGATCTTGCCCGTCGCCGTCTTGGGCATGACATCAGTAAAGTAAACCTGCGAAAGCACGTCAGTATCACACAAAACAACAAACTCAGGAAACCGATGATAGATAGATATGCTCACCTTCTTAGGCACCTTAAACTTGGCCAGCTTCTCTGCCACCCACGCCTTCAACTCCGCCTCCACCAGCTTCACCCCCGGCTTCAGCACCACCGCCACACCAATCTCCTGCCCGAACATCTCATCCGGGATCGCAAAGCTCACCGCCTCCGACACAGCCGGGTGGCGCGTCAGCACATTATCCAGTTCAATCGGCGAGATCTTCTCGCCGCCCTTGTTAATAAGCTCCTTGATGCGCCCCGTGATAACCAAGTAACCATCCGCGTCCTTGCGGCCCTGGTCGCCCGTGCGGAAGTAGCCCTCGGCGGTGTAGGACGTGCGGTTAGCCTCGGCGTTGTTGAGGTAGCCGCCCGTGACGTTCTCGCCGCGGATGCAGATCTCGCCCTCTGCGCCGGGGGCGACGGGCGCGCCGGCTGAGTCCAGGATGACGACCTCCACGCCTTGGCCGAGGCCGACGGTGCCGGGCTTGCGGGGGCCGACGGAGGGGAGCGGGTTGGAGGTCATTTGGTGGGCGGCTTCGGTCATGGCGTAGGCTTCGAGGACGGGGGCGTTGTAGGTCTTTTCGAGGGCGTGGAAGACGGTGGGGGAGAGCGGGGAGGAGCAGGAGCGGATGAAGCGGATGGTGGGGAGGGGGGAGGGGGTTGGGTTCTTGAGGAGGATCTGGTGGATGGTGGGGACCGCCGTGTACCAGTTCGCGCCGTGGGTGGTGTAGTCGCGCCAAAAGTCGGATGCGGAGAACTTGGTGGGCACGACCATGGATCCGCCCGAGAGGAGCGGCGCGAGGAGGCCGCAGAGGAGGCCGTGGACGTGGAAGAGGGGCATGACCAGCATGGTGCGGTCGGACGCGGTGAGCTGGTAGGTTTGCTGGATGTTGTGCATGGTGCGGGTGAGGTTGCGGTGGGAGAGGGGCACGACCTTGGGGCGGGAGGTGGTGCCGCTGGTGTGAAGGACCAGGGCGATGTCCTCGGGGTCCGGCTTCAGGATGGGCTGCTTGGACTTGCCCTTGAGCTGGCCGAGCTCCTTGACGTCGAGGGCGACCTCCTTCTTGGCGGCGTCCCAGTAGCACTCGGCGATGGCAGAGTTGAATTTCTGGGCGGCCTTCACGGCTGGGCTACCGTTTTGGTAGGCGCCCTTGGGAACGAGGACAATAGCCGACTTGACATCGTCAATGTAGAACTCGAACTCATCCTGCTTGTAGGCCGGGTTGAGAGGAGCGGCTATGGCGCGCTGCCATGATGCGGCGAGGAAAGATACGATGAATTCGTACGAGTTGACAGTTGCGATGGAGACGGGAGCTCCCTTGGCGATGCCAATGGCGGCTAGCTTCTGTTGGAACGAAGCTGTCTCAGAGATGAGGTCCTTATAGGTGACGGTCAAGGCTTGGCTCCCAGGTACGATCACGACCGTGGAGTCAGGTGTGCCCTTAATGGCTGTTTGTAGGGTGAGGCCGGTAGCCATGGTGTCTTGGGGAGATGGACGAGTCCAATGAGAGTCGAGGTGGTGTTTCACAATGCTTACCCAGAGTTCCAGATCCGGGCAATTGCAGTTCGATTGATTGCTTGAAAGGAGCGCGTAAAAGAAGGTAAATGTTTGTCTCACAAAAATAACAAATCAATTGTCATGTAAGTCTGATACAGTTACATATAAACTTCGCGACTCCGAGATCCGGGCGTGTGTCGGAGGTGGGCCGAGTGCCGTTGGCTTCATTGACGGGACTCGGATGACACAATCCGCGCTTGCACCTGAGACGAGTGGGTCTGACAGCCAGAAATACCACACTAACACCGATCAGGTTGCACTCAGCGCGCAGATCTTAAATTCATGGGGGCGAAGAAGGAGAATGGCAATAATGGGAAAACGAAGGTTGTCATAGGTGAGCTAGAACCAGTAAAAGAGGAGAAACGAGGAGTTATACGTTGGCGGTGAAGTTGACTCGAGGCTTGATTTCGAATGGATCTCCATCTCATTACACAGTAGTTAGGTCGTCCCTAAGTTGTACCTTCGTGTCTTTAATTAAACCTTCCATCTTTGAGCACTCGCTAGGCAGGGTCGTTCCCTGGATTAAATTGTTCAAATACATATCCTCAATAAACCCCGGGGTATGAGTGTTCATGTAATAGACAAATTGCCAGATGCTACTAACTATACAATAACAGGGTGAGGAAGCAAGTCGGCGTTCGTTGAACTGTCTTCCAAGCTTTAATGACCTAACGTTATTCGAGGTGGAGTTTGGAGTTTGGTGGGGCCTACGTCTGCAGAGCCAAGCACTGACGATAAGATAAGAATTTGGGACCTTGCTGCTTGCTGCAGCGACAGGATGCGGTTGCCGTCGTCATTTGAGCCGCCCAAGTCAACCTACACCCACCAAACTGCCGAGTTGCGTCCATACTCTGCCGCCATGTCGTCAAAACGCTATGCCTTTGTCCCGATGGACGATGAACCTGCGCCTTCCTCCAGAGACGACAGAAGGGAGAGAAAAGATAGGAAGGACCGCAAACGCGACAGGTCAAGGTCTCGCGATCGGTCGCCACGACGACACAAGAGTCGGAGACACGATGGCGACGCATCGCCCCGACGCCGTTCCCGGTCACCGCGCAATGACAGAGATGGCCCCTCGAAGACACGTCAGAGCGAATTAAAACGTGACGACTCCAAGATGTCCGACTTGCGGCTCAAGTCGCGCCAGCAGTACCTCGCAAAGAGGGAGACCGAGAGGCTCGCCTTGTTGCGAAAACAAGTGGCAGAGGAAACTGCTGAGTTGAGGTCAGGGGTCCGTCTGTCCGAGCGGGAGAAGGCCGAGTTCGCAAAGAACCGCGAGATTCTACGCTTAGCCGAGGAGCGCTCCCATATCGACGACTACCAGGATGGCTACCGGTTGCCGGACCAGTACGGTGCCGACAGCAAGAAGAAGGAGGACACGCTCTACAAGCGCCACGTTGAGAAGGATATGTACGGCAACGAGAAACACGTCACCGAGTACGAGGAGTGGGAACGCGAACAGACGGTCAAGGCGAAGGCACAGATACAATCCCGTGAGCGCGAGGACGAAGGAGAGTACGACTTCTTGCTGGACGAGGACGCCATCACCTTTGTTCGAGATGCAGCCAAGTATGCTCAGCCGAGTGATGGGTTGACGCAGGAACAGAGGGCTTTGAAGGACAAGATCGACGCCGCGGAGAAGGCGCATAAGACGATACAGGAGGTTCGGAAGAGTCTACCGGTCTATGCGTACCGTGACGCATTTCTAGACGCCATTAAGGAATACCAGGTCCTTATTCTGGTCGGCGAGACAGGTTCGGGCAAGACGACGCAAATACCACAGTATCTACACGAGTCTGGTTTCACCAAGGACGGCATGAAGGTTGCTTGCACACAGCCCCGTCGAGTCGCCGCCATGAGTGTCGCTGCTCGTGTGGCCGACGAGGTGGGCGTGAAGGTTGGGCATGAAGTCGGCTACTCGATCCGGTTCGAGGACTGCACCAGCGACAAGACTGTCCTCAAGTACATGACGGACGGTATGCTCCTCAGGGAAATGGTCACATCGCCGACGCTCGAGGGCTACTCGGCCATCATGATCGACGAAGCGCACGAGAGAACGGTGCACACCGATATTTTGCTGGCACTGATCAAGGATCTCACACGCGCCAGGCCAGAGCTGAAGCTGATTATTTCGTCCGCGACACTCAACGCCGAGAAGTTCAGTGCATACTTTGACGACGCGCCCATCTTCAATGTCCCCGGTCGTGTACATCCGGTGGAAACCTACTACACATCAGCGCCCGAGAGTAACTACCTAGAAGCGAGTCTGGTCACCGTGTTCCAGATCCACGCAACACAACCCGAGGGCGGAATCCTCGTCTTTTTGACCGGCCAAGAAGAGATTGACCGAGCATGCGAGCGGGTGGAGGATATCAAACGAAAACTTGGGAGTCGAGTACCCGAGATCATAGCTCTGCCTATCTACGCAAACATGCCTTCGGAAATGCAAGCCAAGATCTTTGAGCCGACACCACCAAAAGCGAGAAAGGTTGTCTTCTCAACCAACATTGCCGAGACATCACTGACAATCGACGGCATCGTCTATGTCATCGACTGCGGCTACGCCAAGGAGAACACATTCAGCCCAGTTGGCACAACAGGCCAGTCAACGTTGGCCGTAGTCCCCTGCTCCAGGGCGGCGGCGAACCAGCGGATGGGTCGAGCCGGCCGCGTCCGGCCCGGCAAATGCTTCCGTCTCTACACCAAATTTGCCTACCTCTCCGAGATGGACGAGTCCCCGACACCCGAAATCCAAAGAACTTCTCTCTCTGGCGTGGTCCTCCAGCTTAAAGCCCTCGGCATAGACGACCTCCTGGGGTTTGACTTCCTCGACCCGCCGCCCACTGAGCTCCTTATCAAATCTCTCAACATGCTCTACGCCCTCGGCGCCCTCAACAGCGCCGGCGCCCTTACTCGCGTCGGCCGACAGATGGGCGAGTTCCCCGCGGAGCCCATGCTCGCGAAAGCCCTCATCGCCGCCACCCAGGAGGAGTGCGTGCAAGAAGTGCTAACCGTTGTCTCGATGCTCGGCGAGGTAGCCACCCTCTTCTTCCGGCCCAAGGACAAGAAGGTGCACGCCGACAGCGCGCGGGCGCGGTTCACGGTCAAGGACGGCGGCGACCACCTGACGCTGCTCAACGTCTACAACCAGTGGGTCGAGGCCGACTACTCGCCCATCTGGGCCAAGGAGAACTTCCTCACGCAGCGCTCGCTGACGCGCGCCCGCGACGTGCGCGACCAGCTCGAAAAGCTGTGCGACCGCGTCCTCGAGGGCGCCACTTCCACGTGCGGCGGCGTCCAGAACCCGCAGCCCGTGCTGCGCGCGCTGACCTCGGCGTTTTTCCTGAATGCCGCGCGGCTGAACCGCGGCGGTGATGGATACCGCACGCTCAAGAATAATATGACGGTGTATGTGCACCCGAGCAGCGTGGTCAAGTCGATTGACCCCCCGCCCAAGGTGATTATCTACCACGAGCTGGTCGTCACGTCGAGGGAGTATGTCAGATCGGTCATCCCGGTCGAGGCCAAGTGGTTGACCGAGTTTGGAGGGCATTACTATGACAAGAAGGATGTGGATGTGTTGGAGGCGAAGAAGCTGCCCAAAGAGAGGAAGTACTAGGGGTGGAGGGGGTGGTTGTGAGTTGATGTGTGGAAGGGCATGGGGACTCGGGGGTGGGTGGCATCTAAGCAGGGAATTGGAGTTTTGAATGCATTTATGATGGCTACTTAGCAGGAGCCCAGGAGCGAGCTCATCTCACAAATATATATATTTCTTGCCAGTAGAATCTAGAGAAGGGTCTCCCTCCCGTTTTCGAGACAATTACATACCTCCCTTGCCTTACCATGCACTGCTGCGGGCCCCACCAATGGGTCGGTAATGGAGTTGAGGTCCCACTTAAATACAGTGCATTAGAACCTTGAAGGTTGCTTGCTTCCCTCGCCTTGTGCACAAGGCTGAGCTTAGCCTTGCATCTTCAACAACGACAACAAGGCCGTTTGTTCCGGCCCTAATACGCCATTTCTACGTCAAAATAACGAAACTGTCACAGTATGGCAGCGCCTCCCCCACAGCCGCCCAGCCGCGGCGGCATGTCGCTGTACGCAAACCTGCTCGACACCGACGGCTCAGCTTCCATCGCCCGCGACCCGGTGCTCTTCAAGAACGAGCAGGGCCATGCGCCGGCCAAGAAGGCCATTGACCCAGGTATGTTCTGGGAGACACTACCACTTTTTCGAGGGATATGAGTACCCAGCTAACGACGCCCGCAGCCCTCCGTTTCCAACCCATCCGCCGCCCACAAATCAACAAACCCTCCGCCAAACCCAAACCCGCCTTCCCCAAAGCCCCTCCCGGCATCCCCTCCAGCACCACAGCAGCGACAACAACAACGACACTCCCAACAGCACACCCCACCGGCCCCACCTCCACCCCCGCCCCCAACCGCAGCACCCTCGCCGACTGGGCCGCCACCGAAGACGACGAGTACGAGTACGGGTACCAAGGCGGGGGGCCCGCGGGCGGCGACAAGCGGCAGCGGGGCGGGCGGCGCAAGAAGAAGAACCGCAACAACAACAATAAGGAGGGCGGCGCGCCGCGCGAGACTGACTGGGATGAGCTGTACGATCCGGCGCGGCCGACGAATGTGGAGGAGTATTTGAGGAGTGGGGAGAGGGTGAGGGAGGTCAGGGAGTGGAGGGGGGTGTTGTGGGCGCATCGGAGGGGGAGGGGGGGAAATGGTGAGGGGAGTGGGAGTGATGGGGAGGGGAGTAAAGAGGAGGGGGGTCGGAGGGGCGGGTTGGGGAGTAAGTTTGTTCTGTTTTGCGGTGCTCTGCTTTGTGTGTGTGTGTGTGGTTGGGGGATGGGTGCTAACGGAATTACAGACCAGTTTGCGCCTCCCACGTCGTTTACCTTTGCGCCGCCGCCGATGTCACCGCCCCGCGTGGCGGACGATGCCACCGGCGACGATGCGTACGCCAGGCGGTTAGCATTATCAGGCATGGCACCCCCACCACCACCACCTCCAGAAACCGCATCATCAGCACCCCCACCACCACCACCCCCAGCAGACGCAGATCCCGCCACCATCTCCCGCGCCCCAGTCCGCTACTCCCAACCGCCCAACCCAACCACCACAGACACAGACACCGCCATGGACATCGACGCCGCCGACACCGACTACGACCCCGAAGTCGACTACACCTCCATCCCCCTCCCCCCCAGCACCACCCAACCCTTACCCGAAACCCAACAACAACCCGAAGAAGAACGCACAACCCGCCCCGGCCAACAGGGCTTCGCCCAGCGCCTCATGGCCAAATACGGCTGGACCAAAGGCAGCGGGCTGGGCGCGGCCCAGACCGGCATCACCACGGCGCTGCGCGTGCAGGTCGAGAAGCGCAAGCGCAGGTCGGATGCCGAGGGCGGCGGGTTCGTGGGACCGGCGGGGGGGAGGGGAAGGATTATTGCGCCGAAGTCGAAGGGGATGGGTGGTGGTGGTGGCGAAGAGGGGAAAGGGGAGGAGGGGGGCGTGGGCAAGATGTCGGTTGTGGTGGTGCTGGATCGCATGTTGGATGGTATGGCGGACGTGGAGGGGGAGGTGGAGGCTGGGTTGGGGCAGGAGATTGGCGAGGAGTGTGGGGAGCGGTATGGGCGGGTGGAGAGGATTGTGGTGGATGTCGAGGGGGCGAGGGTGTTTATACGGTTTGTGGAGGGCGTTTCGGCGCTGAGGGTGAGTTTTCTTGTTTTCTTTCGTGGTCTTTCGTCGTCGTCTTTCGGCCTTGGCTGCCGCCCTTCAACCCCACCCCCCACTGCCTTTCCCTCTTTCTTTTTTTCGACCGGCTGGTTGTTGACCATACCAAACTCCCTGACCAACTGACCGACCGACTAACGTGGTTGTGGTGTAGGCTGTCAACGCGCTCCAGGGCAGGATATTCAACGGGAATGCGATTGCGGCAAGGTTTTACGACGAGGAAAAGTTCGAGGAGGGGGTGTACGATGGATAGGGGTATTGCGAGAGCGCCTACTAGAGAATGAAGCTACGCATAGTTAATGGGCCCTGAACTGGTACATCATCCTGGCTGGGTAGCACGGGCATCAAGTCGAGAACGGAGCGTCTGTTTCATTACTACCTACCACAGAATTCAGTGGCAAGAGACACCCGAATCACCAGCACCGAGAGGGGAACAAAACTAAACGTATGAGCAACTTCGTGTATCATATAGCTCGCGTATACTACGTCCATAAGAATTCCAAGACCTAAGGCCGTTGATACCCATGACTGATCAGGATGAAGTTTAACACCAAGGACGGCCACCCCGTTATTACAAGGTACTAAAAAAACTTCATACAAAGCGAATCGACTACAAAGCACAAACTCATCGACTGATTACCGTCCGGCGACTGAACCGGCCCTCCACATCCCAAAATCGTGCTGTCCAAGCTCAACCTGGCCAACGACCACTACCTTGCGAAACTCCAACCTCCATTCAGCGCCATGACTTATTGATGACTCGGCCCACCCACGCCAACATCTTTTCCCTGCCCATCCAAACACCGACGCGAGGGAGAAGCCACATCACAGAAAATTGGGCGGAGAGGAAGCCAAATCAACAAATCCAGCGTCTCTATCGAGATATTAAGTCTAGCGGTGCGGTATGTAGTGTTGCGCGGCGCGCGTGACGGGGTATGCGGAGAGCCCAAAAGAAGCGGGAGCAAAACAAAACTCGACAGTTCATTCAAAGGAAAGACAGGGGGCCGTGGTTTGGTGTCCGCAGCAGAGAACTCGCATTGCCCGACCAAGTAAACTCCAGGTTCCCAAATTGACAAGGTATCCATCATTAGAGAGCCGAGGCGAGGCCAGCGACGGCGACGAGACCGAAGAGGGCAGCGTTGAAGACAAGGCCCGAGGCGCCGTTCTCATCGCTACCATCGGTGCCGTCGACGTTGCCGGAGTTCGAGGTCGAGCCGTCGGTATCCTCGTTGGCGTTCTCGTTGTCGGCCGTGCAGCTGAAGACACCCTCGATAGTGCCATCACCGCCCTGGCTGCGGGGAGCCTTCTCCCCCAGCTTGTCGCACGACTTCCTGATGTTGGCAGTGCTAGAAACATCGAAGGCACCCTTGACGTTATCAAGCGCCGGAAAGTCGACGCTATTGGTTCGGCATTAGTCTTGCAGCTTGTAATATTTCACACGGGTATCTTACGTGGTGAAGTTGCCACGGAGCTTGACAGCGCCGCTGATCTTCTTCAGCTTGGGGAAGAAAGTGACTTCGTCCAGCCCAGTGTTGTTGGCGATGAGCAGACCGCCGGCAATATCGGTCAACTTGGGGAAGGTCATGTTCTTGAGGAAGCCGTTGCCAACGAAGGAGATGTCGCCCTTCTCGGTGTGGGTCAGATTAGGGGCGCTGAAGGTCTCAAATCGGTTGGAGTCAAAGAGAGCGGAGCCGTTGACGACCTGGAGAGCGGGGACGGAGAACTTGGTCACGTTGGAAATCTCCATGTCGTTGATCCATTTAAGCTTGGATAGGTCGACTTCGAGCTCAAGACCATTGGCCTGGATGATGAGCTTGGTGCCGAGCTCAGTCAAGTCGGAGGTGTACTTCGAGAGGCGGCGGTTGTTGTCGAGCGTCAATGTCTTGACGCTAGAGAGCGCAAAGGCGTCCAGGTTGTTCATAAAGGTATCGCTGACCTTGACGTTGTCGGCCTTGTTCAGGGGTCCCAGGGTGACGCTGTCCAGACGCGTGACCGAACCCCAATCAATCGATTGGGCCTCCGT
Source organism: Chaetomium tenue (assembly GCF_020726465.1). Taxonomy (NCBI): domain Eukaryota; kingdom Fungi; phylum Ascomycota; class Sordariomycetes; order Sordariales; family Chaetomiaceae; genus Chaetomium; species Chaetomium tenue. Next base: position 4,864,974 of record NW_027117330.1, on the reverse strand, counting down.
GAGCTTGGGGAACTGGAGCGAGGTGAGGAAGGTGACGTTCTTGAGCTGGAACGTGCCGCCGACTTTCTGCAGGCTGGAGCTTGAGAAGGTCTCCAGCATGCCGTTGTCCGCAACAACAAGATCGCCAGTGATCTCCTTCGGGCCCGACAGATCAACCGTCGCGCCGCCCTGGGAGCCGAGCACGACAGTGCCCTTAACAGTACCGCAGCCGGCGAGCTTGGTGGCCTCGGCCTGGCCGTTGATGGTGGTCGTAGACACGGTGCAGGTCGCGGATTGGGCTAGATTGTCGAGTCAGCGCGTCAACCGACTGCTAAGGAGGGTGCAATCCTATGCCATGGGGTCTCACCTGCGGCCGAGCCGATTGCCACGAGGGCAGGAAGAAGTTGCTTGACAAACATTTTGGTCAAGTCTGTTGCTGCTCGCGGTTAGAATATGATCGTAAAGGCCGCAATGCAGACAGTCCTGTTTTGGGGCTGGAAATGGTGATGCTGGTGAAGTGATATGACGGGGGTACGAGAATGAACAATATGGAAGAGGTTGTTGGGAGGTCGGTTCACGCCTTGGTTGCCGCCAGCGAGGCAGACGCGTTCAGAGCCGTGAGGCAGACAGTGCGACTGACTTGGCTTGTCCCGGAACTCCGTGTTAGAGAGAATCCGGGGAACCTCTCTCTGCCTTCCGTCTGCCGTCAAGTACGTGCTGGACCCGGCCGGCGACTCCAAAGCGGGTATCAAGAAGGCAGGATGGGCCCGGTTGCGATGAGACTCGACTCGTGAGAGTTTGGAAGTTGAAACTCGGGGTTCGTGTGCAGTGGAGAGTTTCAGGGAAGGAGGGAAGCGCAAATAACAATGTCCTGTTTTTTTGTTCTCTTGCCTCCAAACTGCCAATGCAGCTTCGAGTTCGAATGCCAACGCACCTCTTCTTCAATGGAATGGTTTGTGTCGTCGGAATTCCTCGCGGTCGGGGGATTCGAAGCGGGTGAACCGGAAAAGGCGAGTTTTGGAGAAATGGTAAAATGGGGATAAACGGGTGAGTGGTCGTGGCTGGACCTCTTCTTCCACGAGAGTAACGAGTGTAGTGAAGCAAAAAGCTAACGAGGGGAGAGAAAAGGTGATGTAGAACAGGAAGGAGAGAGGCGTGAATTCAGAGGAACCGTCTCGACCAAAGGGGCAGAAAATACAGAAACCTGCCAGGAAGGGGGAATTGGAGCTAAATTATTGTTGGTGGGTCCGCCTTGATCCGGGCACACCCCCCTGCAGGTTGGCAGTTGCAGTTACAGGTTGCGCGCTCCGAGGCGCCACCCCGGTGCCTCCCTCAATCGCTTGTCTCAGCTTTTCAGGGGCTGCCAAATCGAATCCATTTCCGCAAGTTCTGCAGTGTGGGTTCTGGTTCTCGAGCCGCCCTCTGTGTACAAGTATTTCCGCGTTGGCTGCCGCCATATGAAACGGCCTCTAGTTATGTTTCGTTCTCTGTTTTTTTTTTTTTTACACTACGAAGTACGAATACACGACATTCTTTCATCGAACAACTGAACGCGCGGTAGCAACGCCCCATGCGATCGGAGCTTGGCGAGATGAGGGTGTGGTCCTAGTGGCTGCTCACTGGCAGAAGCGTATCACCGTTGCGGGTCGAATTCCTTGAATGGACAAGGTTCCCCTGACAGCTCGTTCCAACTTCCCAGCTCGGCCGAGCCCATGCTTGTCCTCGAGCTGCCCTCTGTTTCGGCGGCAGGCGACCGAGCCGACGTCGATGGCGTTTCTTGGCTGATCTTTGCTGGGGTCGAGATTGCTCTTTTCCTCGGTTCGGTCCTTGAGTCCGGGCTCTCCAAGCTTCTGAACTCCACCACGGTCACGCATGCTGCATGCATGAGTCGCCTCGATTTTGAAAATTCCCACCGGCGCTGTGCCCAATCCTTGGTGTTGTTGGTTGCGCTTTTGTGTCTGGGCCGTTGTTTATTACCTCCCGCGAGGCGCAGTGCTTCGTGATGCAACAATCTGCAGGTGGAGGGAGCTCTTGCAGTAGCCTGCAGGAAGGAAATCCCGATTTGTTGATCCGTTCCCGGCACAACAGCTTCATGTGCTTGCCTTGCTTGCCTTGGTTTTCGTGGATGACGTCCGCCCAGTGCAGCGGACGAAACAAAACACGGAATAGCCAAGCAGGAGTTGAGTCTCTTCGTCCTCATTGTTTCGCCTTCGAGTTTCCAGCCACACACAACCCGCAAACATGGCACCGGACTGGCAAGACTGGCAGACTGGCAACAAGCACAAAGACTGCGCGACCCAGATGCGTCTTTCATCACCCCATGATTGGCTAATCAACACGAAGCGAAGTGCAAAGTTGCACCCCACCTTGGTTGAAGCCGATCTCCATGGCATTCAATTCGCCTCCTGACTTCAATCGCCCAATCGAACCTGGATGATTTGCACAATTGAGACGCCATCTCCTGCCAATCTCGTCCTGTTTTCTCCCCGCAAATTCTCGAGGTCTGGCCGCTGCCAAAGACTGCCGTCCGATCACAAGCTGCGGCTAGTGAGCCTGCTGATTCATGACGTAGCATAATGATGCGTCGTTCATTATGGAGGACCATACGGACAAGATCGTATTCGACATCCACATAATTTTGACCAGGCAACCGGAGTCAGCTCACCTGACAACGTCGTCATGAAGGAGCTCCGAGCCCAATGCGTCGTCATTGATCCGAGCTACCTACATTAGTTATACTCCCATCCTAGTGCCATGTCCTGGCGTCTCCGTGTTGCTATGTGTATGGTTTGTGCACGAATTACATACATGTTCCGGTGCGACAACTCCGAGCGGCCTCCATCATGATTGCGTCAGCTTGGGCTTGCCCTCAGTTACCCAACCGTGGATGTGTTGTTGTTCACGTGTAATTTTGACCTGAGGGCAATACGGAACTGTTCCGCCGTAGATGACCAACGGCGGCAGGGCAACACCATAGTTACTCTCCAGGTGCTAGCCATTAAGTAATCACTAACTCGTAGCGCCCTTAGCAGCGTTTGGGCGGCGACTGAGCATCATCGTCTTCCAGCTGGCCACACCTTGACAACACACTGTCCTGTGCCACCACCAACACGCCGTTCTCCCGTGTAAGGTGCTACCAACCTAGAAATGGTGGCGAGCTGCAGCGGTGCTCAACATACGCGGGCGGTCCGTCGGGAGGCCGCCGTCCTATCAAGCCGACCGACCAGCTCCTGGCAACGACCTCGCCTGACCAACCACCGATGAGTTGCGTGGCCGCCAGAGGACCTGCATAGTTAGTGAGTGGTTAGTTAAATATCGCGAGGTATCGATCATCACTCCCTGAAACATAGCGCGACGCGCACCAGGAATTCAAACTGGGAAAAGTCCTTGCCTGGCCAACAAATCCCCTTGGGAGATCGACAGGGAATGCCGGCAGCGGCAAGCACGATGCATTGACGGAAGCTTGTTTTCTGGTGCCACCACTCTGCTCCCACCCCGACACGGCGTTTGTTCTGTGAAGAAACATGCAGAGGTCTCACAGACAAAGCCTGAGAAGCTGAGCGGTATGACAAAAACTCGCTGGGAACGTCCCACGAGGGGGGGCTTCCAGAGGGCCATCGCTTGCCCCCAAATCCCAAACGGATACACGAACCACACCCACGGGACACCCCCCACACATCCCACCGCCGTCACCCCACTAACCATCACCCTCCCACCCACTCACCCTCCCACCCTCTCACCCACTCACTCCATCGTACTCACATCCGTCTCCTCCACCCGCCACATATACCACATAAACAAACTCCGATACGGCCTAAACCTCTCCGCCACCTCCACCATCTCCCGCTCCCCCATATACTTCCACTTCCCACCCCCCTTCGCCTTCAATTTCGCCACATCCCTCCCCACAAACGCCGCCATCCCCCTCTGCACGCCCAAATCCCCCGTCGAGAACACGTCCAGGCGCTTCAGCGCGAAGCACGCAAACATCTCGGCCGACCACTTGCCTAGCCCCCGCACTGCCGTCAGTCGCGCCAAAACTTCCTCGTAGGGTGCGTCCGCGAGGAGTTGCGCGGTCAGCGTGCCGGCGGTGAATTCGGTGGCCAGGCCGTGGATGTATTCGGCTTTGCGCTGGGAGAGGCCGGCGGTGCGGAGGGTTTCGAGGGCGGTGGAGGAGACGGCGGCGGGGCGGGGGAAGGTGGGCGGTGGGGTGGGGGTGGTGGTGTTGTTCGAGGTGTCGTCGTCTGTGGGAGCTGGTTCGGTGGGGTTGAAGAGGGCGATGAAACGGTTTTTGATGGTTTTGGCGGCCGCGCCGCTGACTTGTTGCGAGATGATGCTGCTGCAGAGGGCCTCGAAGGGGTCGATCTGCTCGGTCAGGCCCTCGGGCGAGAAGATGCGGCAGTGGTGGGCGTCGATGAGCGGCTTCATGCGCGCGTCGACCTTGATGAGGTGCGCGCAGGCTTCTTCGAGGATGCTGGTTGTTGTCGTCGTAGTAGTTGTTGTGGTCGCTGTTGCTAGACTTGTAGATTTGGTGCCGGCGCTGAGCTTGGAGGGTATAGGCTCGACCGCGGTCGGCGCGATGATGCGTGATGTTTTGGGAGACCGAAGGACCGCATTGGTACGGTTCGGGTCTGCTAGACGGGAGACCGCGGCGGGCCGGGGCTTTTGTGTGTGCGCACCCTCCGCGATGAGCTTAACTTCGGCAGGTGTGGGCGTTTCGGGTACGCCGTTGAGCTTTTTGGTTCGCTTCTTTCGTGGAGTTGACGGCGCCTCTTCGGTCTCTTCGGCCTTTGGGGCTTGCGTGACCGCTTTTCGTTTCCTAGATGCCACTGGAGGTGCTGGTGGGGGTGCCGACTCAGCGATCGTAGCAGTGGTGACCAGAGAAGCCAGCCGCGCTGACCTCCGTGCTGCCATGTTTTGGGTCTATGTTCTAAAGGCACGGCTGTGGGACAGATTTCGAAGTGTGAGAACCAGGGGCTTCTCGATCTCTCAACCAAAAATAAATGGCGAGGGAATGGAAAGTGCAAGATCTTGAGACGGGTTAGGAACCTAAGACTTCTTGGTTTGGAGATGAGAGCCAAAAACGAACGTCCGAGGGAGTAATACCGGGGTTACGAGGCAAGTCCGAACATATCCAGCGATGGTAATACTTAGTTCGTTGAAGTGAAGATGCGAGTGTCGGGCGTGTGGGTGCCCCGCGATGCTTTTGTTTACACTTTCGTCGCAACGAGCCGGGTAGAAGACCCTTTCTATCTTACCTAATCTTCGGAGAGTTCTATCCTTCTCTCGCTGCCGTGAGACGCGCGCCCTTCGAGATGTCATCACGCTCCCCGCGCCTGCTCACGTGGGTACCCTGAGCCGCCGAAACTCAATTGGGGTTATGCGCTGCGTCTTCCGGATCCGGGACGGGAGCCCCGGTCTGTCTCATGCCAAGGCGGGCTTCTTTCTAGAAACAGGCCAAGAACGCTCGCGCCTGAAGTGCTGGTCAGATTCGAGGTCTGGACCTCGAACGGTGGAAATCAAAGTTTCCAGGGGATTTAGACCTAGCAGTGCTGTAAAATGACACAAATGAACAGTTGTTCCGAGAGCAGCGGCCTGAGATGCGCCTCCAACTTTAGAACGATGGCAGTGCAAGCCGGGTGATTGGCAGATGCTTGGAGCTCCTTGAGAGAAAATCCAGGGCCCCCAAATTGCTTGCAGCTATCCCTGCAAGCTCGCGGGGACGAGATAGTTGCTAGTGAGTAGCTAGTTAGTGTTCTTCGTAGGTACCGTCGTCCATAGGATATGGACGAGCACTGCTCTTGGTCTGCAAACTTCGTTGGGCTTCTCAGAATGCCATCGAAAAGCGGGAGAAATCTCGTATCGGACAAGATGGCGGCTTGGCCCGTCCTGCTCCCGCTCCTGCGCCAACAACCTGAGCTTTGCCGCCGGGTCACGGCAGAGGGGGCAGCGTCTGAACTGCCTGGCCTGCGGGGTGTAGGCGGTTGTCGAAGCACAAGAGTCAAAGGACCAACGTCTGAGAGAAGATAAAATAAAAATTAAAAGATAATTTCTCAGAGTCTCAGCAGCCCGTATACAGACAGATTATCCTGAAACCCTCGTTCATTCTATGGAATATATCTCGCTGTTTGCGACATCTGCAACTAGAGATTCTGCAGTGGAAGGATGGTGGATGGTGGAGGTGGCTTGGCTCAGACCAAAAGTGGACCATAGGCCCCTCCGGCCCCTAATCCCGGCGCTTCCCCAACCGAGACGGTGCATTCGATGGTTCCTGTCGACAAGGCCTGGAACCAGCTTGCGCAACATTCCCTCGACGACTCTTCACGGCAGCTGCTTACGCACGCGGCCACAACGAACGCAGACGGACCCAAGCCGCCCAAGACACCTCAGTCTCGCGTCCGGCGACACGAAACACGATCTTTTTGGCAGTTTGGATGTCGCATCGAATCCTCGTGGCCTTGCTATTCGTCGCTCGCTAGTGTCGCACTAAATCTAGACACCTTCCAGAACTTATCTCAACTTGCGATATCCCCGCGGTCCTCTGTTCGAATCTTGGATTGGCTCTCGCAAGACAGCACCGAGGAAGCAGACGGCGAAGACGGCCCTAAACACCATCGGCCGAGCCATTAATGCGCTCGCTCTCGTCGAGGGCAACTGTAATACTTTACAATGCTGCTGGTTCCTAAGGGCGGCGTCAGCTGGAAAGCTGCCAGGTCAAATCTACCACCAACAAGGGCAATATGGGTCCTGTTCACCAGGTCGCGGTTCCTGCTTCTCCTCGCCCTCACCGGCATAATAGTCTTGCTATGGCGAGGCATCAGAAGCTCTGCGCCTGATATGCAAAGGTCCGGCTTCCCCGGCTCCCAATACGTTCCCCAGATGCCGGTTTGCCTATCGCTAACACCCCACTCAACAGGTTCTACTGCTGGGGCCCTTCGAAACCACCCATGGAGATGACGCCGAATGAACAGGCATCATGGAGCGCCCACCTCAGCACCCCCGTAATCTTCAACCACCATGCCCCGCTCGAGATCAACTCGTCCACCATCCAGCACGTCGACCTGAACCCCATCAAGTCCACGACGAAGGCCGTGCAAAACAACGAGCGAGTCCTCATCCTCACTCCCCTCAAGGATGCCTCTCGGTACCTCTCCAAATACTTTGAGCTTGTCGCCAAGCTGAGCTACCCCCATCACCTCATCGACCTCGCTTTCCTCGTCAGCGACACCACCGACGACACACTGGCTGTGCTCGCCGCCGAGCTCGACCGGATTCAGAAGCGCCCGGACAGCGTCCCCTTCAGGAGCGCAATGGTGGTAGAAAAGGACTTCGGCTTCATGCTAAGCCAGGATGTTGAGGACCGTCACGGCTTCAAGGCTCAGGCGCCGCGGCGCAAAGCCTTGGGCAAGGCCCGAAACTATCTCCTCTACACGGCGCTCAAGCCCGAGCATTCCTGGGTGTACTGGAGAGATGCGGATATCGTCGACAGCCCCGAGAGGATTATTGAGGACTTCGTTGCCCACGACCGGGATGTTCTCGTTCCCAGTATGGACACGCCGTCAAGGGATCTGTTTGACCTTCATGCTGACCACACGTAGATATCTGGTTCCACCGCTATCAAGACGGCCGCGACATCGAAGGCAGATGTGGGTTCAGCATTCATATTCGTGCTAGAGTTTCAGCTAACCATTGGCGCAGTCGACTACAACTCATGGGTCGAATCCGACAAAGCCCGCAAGCTCGCTGCCAGCCTAGACAAGGATGCTATCATTGTTGAGGGTACGTTCCCTCGACAGCTGTGCCGCCCCACGCACTAGATAAACTAACCTTGCTTCAGGTTACCGAGAGTACGACACCGGACGGACGTACATGGCCAGGATGGGAGATTGGCGAGACAACAAGGACGAGGAGATTGAGCTGGACGGCGTCGGCGGCGTCAACATCATTGTCAAGGCTGATGTGCACAGATCAGGTAGGTGGGAACGCTCCCGAGGCCGTAAAGCAGCAGACTCACACGATACAGGGATCAACTTTCCGTGCTATGCCTTCGAAAACCAGGCAGAGACAGAAGGCTTTGCGAAGATGGCCAAGCGGGCTGGGTATGGCGTTTACGGCCTGCCCAACTACGTCGTCTGGCATATCGACACCGACGAGAAGGGCGGAAACGTATAAACGATTCACGCCCCCTTTTCCGACCCGTCCCACGGAAAAAGCAACCAACCGTGAAGTCGGTCCCCAGAGGAAGCCATGTTTCTCTGGCTTATTGTACGACAGCCCACGACGCATATCGAAACAGAACCCCTCACCAGCTTGGGGGGCAGGCGTTAGGCGGTTCAGATGGGATTTTTGTTTATTCTCTTCCTTGTTTGCATCTTCGCCCTGTTTATTCTATTTGGAAGCGACAAAACCGTGAAGCGGCATAGCACTCGACGACGCCGGGCTGGCCTTTTGAGGTCTCCTCCCGGCCGACTTCATTTTCATCTTCTTGGCCGTGTCATGCGCATTTCGGGTCGGAGACCGAGGCGGTGCCTCGTTAATGCAACTGGCCGTTGGTATTGGGTGTTAGTAGGATGGTGTATGAAGGGGGTTGAATTTGGGAAGGTTCAACGCTACATACACACGTAGGAAAATTGGCGGTGGCTGTTTTTAAGGGGTCACCGGGGCAGCAGCTTACTGTTTTTATGGGTAGATAGTTAGATGATGCTAGGAGTCTGTCTCACCGCGCTCGGTTGAGTCTTTTGGAGTCTATTGCCTCTCTACTCGTCGGTGCGGTTTTCTTTGGCGTAGAATGGGGTGCTTGCAATACAAAATCACTATTTTGGCGACGGCCGGGAGAGCAAGGCAATCATATTATTGTGACTATCCAACACGACGCAGCCGAGCATTAGGAAAAGCGTAGGGGGTAGAATTCTCTAGAATATCCAGTAGGCATAACTTCCTCGGACCCTACTGTGGACGCACACATGAACTTGACCGTCTGGCCTGTGCCGAAACCGCCATATGGGCCAGTCAAACCAATCCTCATCAAGCCAAAGGGTGTGAGTGAGAGCGCAAAGTAAATTGGGCGGGCGAGTCGTCTGGCTGGCGGGACACACCAGAGTCTATACGCATACATGCCAGCCCGTCCTCTCCAATACCGGTGGCAGCTCTATCTCCCCTCCCCAGCGCCTCCCTTACCACACCCCCGTCGGGCATGACTCCCCCTCCCTAAAGTACAGTTTTCTCATCCGAGCGAACCTCACCCCCCCCCCTCCCCCAGGCAAGACTCATCCCGCATCCCCCCCCCCAAACTCCCCCCTCTCCCCACATTCAACAACAAAACACTCTAGTGCTTCTTCAGCACGGTCAGGGTGTCGAGGGCGTGCTTCTCCTTGGCCTCGGCGTAGACCTGCGCGAGGATGGGCGACAGGTAAGGGACGTCCTCCTCGGCCTTGGTCCACTCGTTCTTGGGCAGGATCTTCTGCTGCAGGCTGAGCTGCGTCGCCCGCCGGATCCGGTAGATGCGGTCGTAGCTCTCCTTGGGCGACAGCCGGCCGAGTGCCTTGAGCACGGCTTCGTCTTCTTCGACGAGGAGGTCGTCGGCCCTGTTTTGGGGGGGGGGAGGGGGAGGGTTAGTTTGGTTTGGTGGTTTGCGGCGCTGCTGGGTTGGTTTGCTAATTGGGGGGGTGATGGGGGTGCAATTGGTGGTTTGGGAGGAATTGGTGGGGGTGGAGGGGGAGGTAGGGTAGGTGGTGGGCGAGAAGGGGAGAGAGAGGTTCAACGCACTTGAGGCCTAGTTGACGGTAGCCAGCGGCGTTGGCGTACCAGCCGGCGAGCGGCTTGAGCATGTTCGCAAGCCAAGGCCGCTTGGAGACGGCATTGTAAAAGGACGGCGCAACAGACATGGCGGCGGTTGTGGATTGTTCGCGGGGCGTGTTGAGCTTCTGAATTCAAATTGCCGCGAAATGCAGACCTTCACTTTCGAAGCTGTCCCGGGAATTACCGTTACTGCCTGGTTTGGTGCCTGAATCTTCGGGATGGTACGGTAACGTAAGGGAGCTGATCATATGTTACACAACCCCAACCCCAAGCCCCCCAACAACCACACAATGCGATGAGGTAATGGGTCAGCAGGAACAAGAATTCTTGATCCTTTTGTTGATAGCGTCCAAAGGCTCTGTTCACTGTGATCTGCAAGCTTGAAGCCCTCACTACCTACATGCTTCAAGCTTGCAAGATCACAGGACAGCACTGAGAGGCAATTTCATCCAATCCTTCTGGAAAAGTTGAGACAGTGTAATTGCAGAGTAAAAAACGGCTGAATCAACACTTACACTCTTACATTCCCTCTTACACCCTTAACATTCGCATTCCTGTTTCGGATGCTGAAGCCCGATCGGCCCGCTGCAGACACCTCGGCATCCATCTCACCATCAACTGCGCTCGTGCTCACTGCGCAACTCAATTGTTGCATGACACGAAGGAATTCCACCTCCGAATCGGCCCATCAGGGAGACCCGTTTGTGAGACCCATCATTGGCAAACCGCACCTCCAGCACAGAAGTTAGATCCTGAGCCGGGGAAAGCCAGCCCCATCGGTGCTCACCGGCTTTCCGCAGCGTCCGATTGTGCAATCCGACCGGCCCACCCGCACCCGCACCCGCCAGCACCCGCCAAGCGGATTTCCCTTTCAAAGTCCCACCCATCGACCTCGAAACTCTTAACCCAGTTTCCTAACAATCGGGCGCATTCGTACGCCAGATCTTCCAAGCCGAACTTGGATATTTGATCACCGCCCGTGCGCCCCGCACCTAAGTCCATGAGAAGTAACAATCGCTAGAAGTCACGATCCCCTGCCTGCGCGGGCGCCTTCCCCGCACATCGGCATCAGAGGGAATCGCAGGCACAGAATTACACCAGTGGTCACGACCTCTCGATAATATCACCTCGATTGCGACAGTGGCCCGAGACGTCTACTATTTTGGAACCCCCGGCCCTCGAGGAAACCCGAAATCGAAAGTGCGTTTGCAAACCACCCACCAACGACTACGATCTTGCCCCTTCCTGAAGGCGGCATGTCTCACAACGAACACCTCTCTCCCCACGGACAACCTGCGCCTACATCTGAGGCGGAATATGGGGTAGCATTGCCTGGTTCCCAGGTATTGCAGTCTCGGTCGGCGGACTCATCAACGGAGGCGACAGACTTGGCAGGTTTAGCGGCTGGTGGAGCGATGCCGGACCCGATCCAGCTCACTTTCAAGGAGCGATGGGCTGTCAAGGCCTCGGATTCACAGTTCAATGCGCTGTCGGGCGCAATAGGTGGCTTCACATCAGGAATCGTCACCTGCCCGCTCGACGTCATAAAGACCAAGCTACAGGCACAGGGCGGATTTGCGAGACACGGGTCAGGGCACCCGAGGATTTACAAGGGCTTGTTCGGGACAGCAAATGTGATATGGAACCAGGAAGGACTGAGAGGGCTGTACAGGGGCCTGGGGCCCATCATAATGGGATACCTGCCGACATGGGCGGTATGGTTCACCGTCTACAACAAGTCGAAGCTTTTTTTGGGTGAATATCACAGTAGGTTGCTTGTCCATGGATGGGAAGGTCGGTCTTGGTGCTAACGGGGCTCTGCAGACAACTCATTCGTGGTCAACTTCTGGTCGTCCATCATAGCTGGGGGCAGCAGCACCATAGTCACGAACCCGATTTGGGTTATTAAGACCCGTCTGATGTCACAGTCAACCAGCCACAACAGGACACAGTTCTCACTCTTCCCTAGAGGAGCAAATACACCGACATCACGTCCAACCCTGCATCAGCCATGGCACTACAGATCGACATTGGATGCCGCTCGCAAGATGTACACGACAGAGGGCATCCTGTCGTTTTACTCGGGCCTCACACCGGCTCTCCTCGGGCTCACTCACGTCGCCGTCCAGTTTCCTGCCTACGAGTACCTCAAAGTAAAGTTCACCGGCCGGGGCATGGGCGCAGCGCCCGAGGCAGGCCAGGACGACAAGGCGCATTGGTTCGGTATTCTCTCGGCATCCATCATGTCCAAGATCCTCGCCAGCAGTGCGACCTATCCCCACGAGGTCATCCGCACAAGGTTGCAAACACAACGGCGACCGATGCCAGGTCACGAATACATGGAAGGCATGGGACCCGTGCAGCCAGGTGTCAACGGAGCGTCCCAGCAACCACAGGCCGGACCCAAGTACAGGGGTATCGTTTCTACGGTTCGGACCATGCTCCGGGAGGAGGGGTGGCGGGCATTCTACGCAGGGCTGGGCACCAACATGATGCGTGCCGTGCCGGCCGCTACCGTCACCATGCTCACGTATGAGTACGTGATGCGCCACCTCAACCATGTGCGACTAGATGGGAGGGAGAAGCTTCAGTTGCTGAAGGGGGAGTTCCCTGGGGCATGAGCTGGAAAGGGGCCATTTTTCGAATTCTAAACAGCCACGTTTTTTTTCCTCAAAGAAGTCGATGCGAATCACCTTATCAACATTCCCCGTTGCTCCTGGGTGACGCTCTTGGCATATTCTTGCGCAAGAGACGCCCTCCTACCTCCACCCATCACCCATCATCCACCTAGTCCGGACGACAGCGGCGGGGAATTAACGGTTCTCTTGACACGACATGATACCCCATTTGGAAGAGCAGCAAATGCGATGCAACATAGACCGGGGCGGGCAGGCAGTTGTCTTTGGCACCAAATCAGCAAGCGGTATCCGTTTCATTATGCACCACAGGCAGTGGTCTTTTTCTTCTTCCTTTTTTCTTCCCCTTGGGCGGCCAGACAGACCCACGGACAGGCATCTCCGATTAAGGGGCACTGGTAACCGGGCGGCTGATTCGTTTGAAGGGAGCACTTTCATTTTGGGCTTTTGTTTTGTGTTTGTAGGCATAGCACCGCACCGCGTTGTGTGGTGCTCTGCTGGGCTGGATTGGGGACCATGCATACCCTTGGGGTCGGGACGGTGGGAAGGGTTTACGATGGCTTTGCTCTGTGGGGTGTACTTGTACATATATGCATTTATAGACAGGAGGTGGATGGGGAGGGGAATATGAGATATATTCACCAGTCAGCTGTGTTGCAAACTCTGTGCAGATATACCTGACAGCGCCACTCTCGGCCATTTAACAAATCGTTAATAAAACCCGTAACTAAAAACCCGGCGACATCAGAAAACTAGATTCATTGTCTTTTTGTTGTGAGTTGGACAGTTGTCTCGGACCCGTTACGCCAGGCAGGAAGTGAGCCCCTCAAAACCCCTGACCAAATATTTTGGCGAACACCACGCCATCCATCCACCCAAATCCAAACATCTGACCTCGGTTTACCATGCTTGCTGAGTTGGCAAATACCAACCAACAGAGAATGAGACATGTCTCGTAACATCAACCCAAAGGTATTTTACAGTTTCGGTCCTGTTCAATCCCATCAATTCTGCAAGAATGCTATGCTGACTTCCCGCCCTAATTGATGTAGACCATCATGGCGCCGGTGGCTGCCTTCACCATGGCCGGTCTGTTGTTTTTGTAAGAATACTCCCACTCCGAGCGCCTAAATCTTAATCACACGAATGCTAATTGACTGGCTGCAGCTACACGCGGTCGTCAATTCGTACAGCAAGACACAATGCGGTGAGTGTGTTTCTGAGAGAAAACAGACAGCTGCAGTGTTGTCTCCTACACTTTCCCGTTCCTCCACCTTTCTCATCCCGCTCGTTCCATTGAATGCTAATATACCGGGCGCAGAAAATAAGTCACCAAGATCATCAGCGGCAGCAACAGCAACATGGCGGTGAAAGGCGTCGGTGATGCGACGGGTGAGACGGGGTTGTCAATGTGTTGGGGACCAGACCATATCATGGTCAAGGTTGAGCTGTCTTGAACAAGCTCGATCAATGCAGAGAGATACCCAATTCCCATTGCTATCAGAAAAAAAAGGAAACTTCAAAGAGATACAGATACTATATACAGCTCCTGGTTACCATTTTTCAACCCGAACCATCCAAGAGAGCAGATCACAGCAGACGTCATCCAGACAAGGAAAGGCAAGGAAAGGAAAGGAAAAGAGCCCCTAAATGCCCTTGTTACCTATCCAGCCGCTATTAGCAACAACAAAACACACACTCATTTTACTCCTCCTTCTTCTCGCCCTCCCCATTAGCCTCCTCCTCCTCCTCCACCTTCCCATTCTCCTTCTCCTCGCCCTTAGCCTCGCCATTCGCCTCCCTAACCGGCAAATCCTTCGACTCAGGCTCCTTCTCCTTCTCCGTCTCCGCCTCCACCTTAGACTCCTCCTTCTTCTCCTCCTCAACCACCTCCCCCTTCCCCTCACCAGCACCCTCACCACCCTCCCCTTCCTTCAACCCCTCCACCACCTCCCTCACCACCTCCACCGTCTTATCCGGCCCGCCCGCCCGCGCAGCGAGCACCTTCCCCTGCTTATCCACAACAAACACGCCACGCGTGGTGCCGCGGGGCGTCTTCTGCAGGCCGATGGCGGCGATCAGCGTGGCCTGCGGGTCGCACAGCAGCGGGTAGGGCAGGCGCTGCTTGGTGCGGAAGGTGGTGTTGGCCTTGGGCGAGTCGCCCGAGAGGCCGTACAGGGCGAGCCCGGGGGCGGTGCTTAGATCGGCGTAGTGGTCGCGGAAGAGGCACGCTTGTTTGGTGCCTGATTGGTTTGGTTGTGGGGGTTAGGGGTGGGTTTCTTTATTTATGTGTGTGTGTGTTTTAAGGGGGGGTTGGGGATCTACGAGGGGGTGTATATATGTGTAGGGGAGGGAGAAGGGGGGATGTGATGCTGTGTTATAGAGATGGGAATGGGTGGGTTTGGCTTACAGCCTGGAGTGGAAGCCTTGGGGTAGGTGAAGAGCACCACGCCGGCCTCGCTCTCGTCGACCAGAGCCTTGAGGGTGGTCTTGGTGCCGTCGTGGGTCTCGATCTCGCCGCCGAAGCCGTCAAGGTTGATGGTGTCGCCGACGGCGGGCTTGGCAGCGTCGGACGAGCCATTGGTGCTGGCGACGACGGCGGCGACCTTTTCTTTGACGGCCTCCTTGACCTTGGTGGCGGTGCTGGCGGCCTTGGTCGTCTTGGTGGTCTTCTTGCGCGCCGGGGCGGGCGGAGGCGCGGGAGCCTCCTTGCGCTTGCGCAGTTCCATAGGCATGATGGGCGATGAAAGGTTACGCGCAGCTTGTAACTACAGCTAAAGTAGCTTACAGGAGGGAGAGAGAGGGTGTTTAATGGATGATGAAAGACTACGGGAAGAGGGTCGCCAATGGGTTGCGACCACGATATGATGAAAGTGGAAGGCTGACGGCAAGAGGGAGAAGAAAGATGGAAAGAGATGAAGTCGGGAGCTTGGGGTGGTAAACAGGACGTTGAGCTGGTTGCGCAGGCGCTAACCAATCAGAGAAGGGTACGGCCCCAGAGGAGGCCAGGCCAGGGGAGGGGGGTTCGGTTGCGATGGAGCTCCGCTGCGGCAGAGCACAAGCAGCAGGAGCCAAAAAAGGGTCCGTGGGAGGTTTGCCGTCCAGGGCAGGCAAGCAGGGTATTCGTAGGCCGGGCCTGCCAGATACGGGTGACCTCGGGGTGGCCCGCCAGCCTCGCCCGCAGCTGTGTATCCCCAAACAAATCGAGGAGCGGGAGCTGCAGGACGAGTTGGGGGAATTTGGCCGCAGCCGCCAACGGGCGAGTTAAAGTCAAACTTCCCTCCGTCCCTCGTTGCAACCTCAGCGAGCGAGTGCACGCGTTGAGCCTGATATGAAATGGTTGTGAAATAACATGTACCGACACAATACACCCAAAAATACACCATCTCCATCGTATCCGCAGCCCGGCAACCAAGCCATCGCTGAGTGAAATGAAGAGTCTGCAGTCAGGTGAGATGGTGTAATTTCGGTCATGTCAGACCGGTTTCTCTTCTTCGGAAAGAACAAAAAAGAGCTTCCGTCTTCTCCAGGGGATGTGGTCCATGCCATCCCTGCGAATACTGGAATTCTGGACCATTGATTCTTCATCATCAGCCGGCTGAACCCCGGCCCGTCGAGGCCCTGGAGCTTCAGTTGCCAAGTCCCACCAACGCCTGGGCCTCACTCACCTTGACAGCGGATCGAGCAACTTGAACCCGCTAGTTATCTGCCCAGGCACACATCCGCAACTGCTGCCACTATGGCGTCCAAAGTGGCAACCAAGGCTGCCGGCGAGGCCGTCAGCATCACCAAGGTGAGTTGATCCAACCGCAAGCACCCAATCGGCAAAACCCAAGAAGCGACAGTTATCCCTCGCCATACCCCGAGCAAAGCGATTCCCATTCCAGGAACTAACACCCTTCTCCCCCCCCCCCTCCTCAGAAATACACCCTCCAATCCACCGGCATCTGGGAGCGCATCCGGCGGGCGACCGCCATCGACCCGAACCGGTCCAACGGCGTGCCGCTGAACCCCTACAACCGGGTGCCCGCGCCGGGCAGCAACGATCCCAAGCTGTACGACGACCCCGTGACGGTGCCCGCGGGTGACATCGCCGACAACCCCTACTGGAAGCGCGACGCCCGCCGCGCCTACCCGCGCCACAGTATCGTGGGGCAGGCCCAGCAGGTCGCCCTGCTCACCGTCGGCAGCGCCGCCGCGCCCCGTGTGGAGTTGGTTGGTGAGGAAGGGTCTAAGGCTCTTGTTGCGGCCGAGGAGTCGGGCAAGGAGACGGGCGTGGCGGGTTATTTGGAGAGCAGTGGTGTTGAGGCGGCCAAGCGCGTGCTGGAGCTGAGTGGTGGCCTGCCGCCGCTGCCGAGCGGCCAGAGCTTGTCGACGGGGAAGTGGGATGTGCACAAGTTCAACTTGGAGACGGAGCAGTCGTATTCTGAGGAGTGAGTTTTTGGTTTCACTGTTGGGTTGAGTGAGATGTGGGGCTAACGAGACACAGCTACCCGTGCAGGTCGTTCGTATGAGAGCTAGGCGGTGGTGAAGATGACGGGGGGATGGTAGGGAGTTGTATATAACTCGGCAAGTGGGGTATAGAGATTTGCATTGGAGTGGATGTGTTGCTCGTTGTGTTTGGTGTTGTTCTGTGTCTGTTCATTCCAACTCAAGAGAAAGGGCCTACTCCAGCGCTATCTTACTCCAAGCTACGTCCTATCATATCACTCGACCTAGACACTTACAAACACCTCACCAACCCCCTCAAACATCCACCACCTCCCGCTTTCCAGGTCCCGCCTCAGCCCCAGGGTCATCCCCCTCCCCCTTTGGCCTCCCAACGTCCCCTTCCCCCACCATCCGCTCGATAACCTTGAACCGCCCCTGCGCCCGCCGTAACCGGTCGTCAAAGTCGTCGACCGCCTCGTCGTTGTTTTCCGTCGACAGACTCTCCGTTTCCGCCAGCGCATACAGCGTGGTAATGTGCTTTGCCAGGCGGGGGTTGTCCGGTAACGGGGAAAGTAGACGAGCCACCTGTGCCTCCGCCCCTCCATCCTCAGCGCCATCGCCTTGCCCTTCCCCTTGCCCTTCCCCTTGCCCTTCCGATTCCTCCCCCAACCCCGACCCCGACGGCCCCCCTTCCCCAACAACACGCTCACCCTGACCCCTTGATTTCGACACCACCTTCCCCTCCGCCTTCACCTTCGCCTTCCCCATCCGCGCCCTATTCGCCCACACAATCGCCCTCCCCTGCAACCTTCCACTCTCCACAAACTTGAGGAACCCGCGCTCCAGCCCCAGCTGCCGCCCCTCGGCCCGCCCCGCCACCAGCCCGTCGGCCATGCCCTGCTCGTACCCTTCGTTGTAGAACTGGTCTTCGAGGGTGAGCAGGGTGTCGAAGGGGTCTTCTTCTTGGGGTTGGGCTGTTGTTGCTGGGGATGGGGATGTTGGTGCTGCTGGATGTGGGGGGGCGGTGGTTGTCATTTTGGGGTTTGTTTGTAGGGAGGGGAGGGGGTGGGTGTGTGGTGGTTCTGTTCTGGTGGCGTAGTTTTTTCCTAGTGTAGGTTTTTATGGGGTTGAGTGGTGGAGTCGGGATGGTGAGAGTGAGGAATTTAAGAGGGTAGAGAGTGAGAGTGGGAGAGAGAGAGTAAGACCAAATAGTTGATAGTTGAGCGGTGAGTGTGTGGTGAACATGAGCATGCACGGTGAGGAGAGACCGGTACCGGTGGGTAGGAATGTACCGCGGGGTGAGCGTGCTGAAGATTGGTTTATGGCGGGGTCGACGCTGCAACGCGGGGCTAAAATTCAGGATCCCCGCACCCCGGCGATGGCGGAATAGGCGGGCTCTCCTCCACACTTCCGGTGCACCGGTGTTAGTAGCCCCCGAGCTGGAGAGGGATGGACCGTGGTTTGAGAAGTTGTATTTCTACGTAATAACGGCCAATGCCCGGTACAGGCTGCCCGACTGAGATAGGCCCGGCTAAACGGCGCGTTTGAAATTGTAAAGAAACCATAAACCCTCTAATCTACTCTAACAGCATCCATCATCTATTGCATAATCATCCCGCCGTTGGCGCTCACCACCTGCCCCGTACACCACCCGGCATCCTCACCGCACAGCATGCCCACGATCCCCGCCACCTCCTTGGTGTAGGCCGGCCGGCCGCCGCTCTTCTTCGCATCCTCGACCACCTCAGCGCTATCAATACCCTCCCGCGCCCGCATCAGCGGCGCATGCAGCACCCACCCGGCGATGTTCTCCAGGAACTCGGGCGGGTTGGCCGCGTACATGGGCCCCTCGACAGGGCCCGGATTGACCGAGTTGACGGTAGCGTTGGCGGCCAGCTCGCGCGCCCACGTGCGCGTCATGGCCTCCAGCGCGGCCTTGGTGCCGCCGTAGACGGACTGCGTGACGAAGCCGATGGACGACGACACCGAGCTGAGGTTGACGATGCGGCCGGACCGGTCGTTGGGCAGATACGGCTGCGCCGCCTGCACCACGAGCAGCGGGCCGAGCACGTTGACCCGGTAGCTTTCCTGGAAGTCCTCTACCGTCACCTGCGGGAGCATGCCGTTGCGCGCGATGCCGGCGTTGTTGACGAGGATGTCGATCTGGAAGCGGGAGTCGGCGCTGGTGAAGTTGTCCTTTGTCGCGGCGATGAGGGCCGTGGCGCCCGCGGGCGTGCCAACGTCGGCTTGGACTGGTACCGCGCGGATGTTGTGGGTTTCGGAGAGCTGCTTGGCCACGGAGGCGGCGAGCTCGGTCGAGGAGGCCGAGGTGTAGTTGATCACCAGGTTGCACCCCTTCGAGGCGAGATTCTCGGCGATGGCAGCACCGATGCCTGGGGTTGTTTAGTTGGGTTTGAACCTCTCAGCTGGGGAGGGGAACCAACCTCGAGATGCACCGGTCACAATGCCGAGCTTGCCTTCTAGAGATCTCGCCATTTTGTTGATATCTCTGTTGTTTCTGTTGTTCCGGTTGGTGTTAATCCCGGGTATCTAGATTCGTCTGAACAACGAGACTCGCAAGGTGAGAAATGGAAAAACACAAGGTCAGACACAGAAAGAAGTAGAATCTATAGCTTGTCAAATTGAAACGAAGACCCTTATTATACACATATGCACAATATAACAGGTGGACACAGGTAACCCCGCCGGTGTAAGTAGCCTTCCACTGCTCCTCATCTTGCGAGTTGGAGAATGGAGAATGCCCCGCACCTCGCCCGCGATGTCGGTTAAGACGGCGGCGAGCTGCCCCGCCATTTGCGCGGCTAAGATACAGGGGTCCCCACCAACCCGTTGATTTTCAGAGTCCCCACTACAGCAGCTCGGCCCTAAGCTCAGCACTCAACCCGAACCTCGCAACGCAGCGTAGCCCAGCCCAGCACCAACACACCTCTCAGCCTTGTCTCCATAGACCGAACAACGGCCCTCCCGCCCCGACGCCTCGCCATTCACTCGTCACTCGTCCCCCAAAACTCCGACACGATGGATATCCGCCTCCTCCGATCGTCGGACATCCCGCTGATCCAGCACGCCAACCTCGAGAACCTGCCCGAGAACTACTTCCTCAAGTACTACCTGTACCACGCGCTCTCGTGGCCGCAGCTGTCGTACGTCGCCGTCGACGTGTCGCGCCCGCCCAAGACCCCCTACGACTACCCCAAGATCGTCGGCTATGTGCTCGCCAAGATGGAGGAGGAGCCCGCCGACGGCGTCCAGCACGGCCACATCACCTCGCTGTCCGTCATGCGCACCCACCGCCGGTTGGGTATCGCCGAGAAGCTGATGCGCCAGAGCCGTAGGCCCCCCCCCTCTTTCACCCTTCAGTTTTATTTTTATGCATGTATGTACGTCCGGACGAATGCTAACGCCCATGCCAAAACCCACAGAACAAGCCATGGTGGAAACCTTCGGCGGGCACTACGTGTCGCTGCACGTGCGCGTGTCCAACAAGGCGGCCATCCACCTGTACCGCGACACACTGGGGTTCAAGACCGAAAAGACCGAGAGCAAGTACTACGCCGACGGCGAGGACGCCTTCTGCATGAAGCTGGAGCTGGACTTCATCCGGGAGCAGCTGCGCGAGGAGCAGCTGGAGGAGGCGGGCGAGGGCGCGGACAAGAAGAAGATCAAGGGGGAGGAGACCGCTGAGGACGGCGAGAATGTGGATGAGGGCGAGGCTGTGGGCGATGTTGGGAGGGACCCGGCTAAGGGGAGTACTGCGAAGGCTGATCAGAAGATCAAGGTTAAGGTTGGGCGGGGCTTGGGCGTGGGCGAGTTGATAGAGAAGGATGAAAGTAAACACAGCTAGACGGTAGCTCGGCGTTGAGGGAATACAAAAGTCGGTTGGTTGTTGTTGGTATGTTTCGGGGTATGGGAGGTCGGTCCTCCATCAAGATGGAATACATAAAGGCACTTTGTTCTTTGTCACGGGGCAAACAGCCTGGAAAAGAAACCCGAAATGAGAAGGGTGCTTGACACTCGCTAACTACCTAAACATACCCGATTATGTGTACATAAGCAAAACTGCACAAACCCCCAAACCGCCTAACCGCTAACAGGTAAAGTAAACAGTCTACTCCATCCAAATACCCAGGCTCACCACCCCTAGTTACCACCTTACCGCTTAGCCTACCGCCTAGCAGCCCTCTCCTCCTCCTCCGCCAACTCCCTCGCAAACTCCTCATCCGCCTGCGTGCGCAACCTCTCCATCACCCTCGCCAAATCCTCAATCTCCCTCTCCACCGCCAACGCCTCCGCCTCCATCTTACTCCCCGACCCCTTTTCACCCCCACCCTTCCCCCCATCCCCTGACCTCCCCTCCGCAATCCGCTCATGCAACTTCAGCAGCTCAGCCTCCTTCTCCGCCACCCTGGCCTCCATCTCCCACGCGGCCTGGTATTTCGCCTGTGAGGCAGCGTAGCCCGCCACGCCCTCGTCGTGCACGCCCGTGCTTTGGGCGTCGTCCGCGGGCCAGGCGCCAGGGGCGGCTCGGGTGGTGGTGGTGCTCCAGAGGTTGAACGAGGGGGCGTCGAAGCCTGGTGGTGGTGGTGGTGGTGGTGCGTGAGGGTGGTGGGGCATGTGAGGCATGGGCGGCATTGGCGGCATGGGTGGCATTGGGGGCATGTGTGGCATGTGATGGGCATGAGGTGCGTGGGGTGCGTGAGGAGCATGAGGAGCGTGAGCGGCGTGAGGCATAGGGGGCATCCCGAACGGGCTGCGGCGGATGTCCCGCGCCATCTCTTTGGCGGCGCGTTTCATCTCGCGCTTGGTGTGGCGATGTTCCCGCTTCTCCTGCCTACGTCGATGTTTCTGTTCGCGCCGGAGCTGTTTGCGGTCCCGCTTTTGCTGTCTCTTGAGCTGCTTCCAGTCGCGGAGGAGGTCCTTGACCTCGCGCCTCAGCGCCGTCTTGTCAACGATCGCCGGGGTCGAGCCGGAAGACTTCTTGGCTGCTTTGATCTGCTCCTTGATGTGCTTGACCCCCTCCTTAGTGATCTTCTGGTCCGGGCGATGTAGCGATTCCTGGAGATACTGCTTCGCAATGGGCAGCTGAGCATCCTTCAGGTCATCATAGTCCGGCAGCGACCCGACCGACGACTCGGAGTGGACAGACGACGACCTGGATGTCGCGCTCGATGCCGAACTACACCGAGACTGGTGTCCCTCACCAGAACCCCGATGCTCGCCCCGCCCACGCACCTGCTCTCCCTCACCACCACCACAAGACCCCGAGCCCTGTCCTCGGTCCCACCAACCTCCCCTCCCCCCCCAACCCCCCCTTCCTCCCCAACCACCTCTTCCCCCCCATCCGCCACCACCGCGCCCACAGCCCCCAGGACCACCACCACCGGGACCACCACCACCCCAACCCCATCCCCCCGGCCCCCTCGGCCCACCACCCATCCCCCAACCAGGCGGTCCCCAACCCCTCCCCCTCTCACCTCCTCCTTCACGCGCCTGCTGCTCCGCCCCCGACCCCGGTCCCCCACCCGCGCCAAACATAGGCCGGCCATTGATACGGATGCCATTCCCATCAGCAACAATGCCCCCAATCCGCAGCGAGCCGGTGCGGCCGTCGGCGACGAAGGTGTTGCCGAGGCTGACGCGGTCGTTCTGGATGTTGAGGCCCGCGAAGCGGAACCCGCCGGGTCCGGCGCTGGGGCTGGCTCCGGCAGCGGGTCCGCTTCGGGCGTCGGAGATGCGGCTGGCTAGGAGGCCTGTCAGGCCGCGCCGGGGGGCTGAGTCCGCTGGTGGGTTTGGGTTTGGGTCCGGGTTGGTGTGGGTGGGCTGGTCGAAGGAGCTGTCCCATGGGCCTGGGATGGGGAGGGGGCTCTTTTCGGGGAGGGGTTGCGGGGGTACGTCGGTCAGGCCACGGGTGTTGGTGTGGTTGGAGGGTGGCATGGGCTCGAGGTCGACGCGGATAGAGACGCGGCGGGGGCCGAAGAAGCCATCGTTCCACTCGTGGACGGTGGATTCGACGCCTTGGCGATGCTCGGCCGGGTCGGTGTCGACGGGGGAGCGGATGCGGTTGAGGTGTGCTTCGGCGTGGCTCCGGCCCGAGGACTGCGAGCGGGCGTCGTCATGGTTGTTGTTAGGGTTGTTGGTATTGGTCGCCGTCATGGCTTCGGCTCGCAACTTGCGGTCGATAATTTGTTCGTTGGTGTTTGCTGAGTGGTTAGGCAGCAAGTAGTTGGTGAAGGTCTGCCAGTCTTCGAGGCGGACGTCCCGTGCAGCGAGCTCGCTCGGGTAGGGCAGGTCGTCTGGGGTAGAACCCGAGAGGAGAGTGATGGAGTGTACGAGCTGTGGTTGGTTGTTCAGCAGAGGAGGCGGGCGTGTCTCAAAGTATGCAGCGGCAGCCGAGCTTGTTCCATGGTCGACTTCCCCAGCGAAGTTGGACTGATGGGAGCTACGGGGTGTGAGAGGGGGGGTATATATGACATCCCCGTTAGTGGATGTAGTGGACCTCGAGGTGTCGTCAGCGAGGTGCGCGTCTCGCCCCGAGCTCGAGAAGATGTCTGTCTCAGTGTAGGGCGGGGGAGGCACGTCCTCTAGATGCGAGGGCATAATGGAGTAATGATGGAGTGCGTATAGAGTGCGTATAAGAGGACCAAGCTTTTGATGCGCAAGGATTAAAGGTCGAAGAACGTCGTCGACTTGCCACTTGGATGGAGTTCTGCTGATTAAATGTCAAAATCCTTTGGGTTCACAACTTGCACATAGAGGGGCGGAATTGGGAGAAGGGATAAGGCGGGCTGGGCTAGGTGGGGTGATATGGTTTGACTACCAGGTACCTAGGTAGTTAACTATTGGATGCGGGAAAGAGTCACTGGTGTCCTCGGCTTCGAACGAGGCGTAAGCTCAGGAACCTTTCACTAATCTGCCCCATGCCAGAAGTCTGACTTCCCATTCGCCAAGACCCGATGATTACGCCTTTGTTCTGCGAGGGTTTGGCTCACAGTGCCCCTCTTGTTGGGGTTCCTCCTTGTTCCCCGCATTTTTGTTCCACGCAATCCGCCCCTAGCTTACGCGGCCAGTGGATGATGAGGCTCGTGAGGGAATGATGGAACTTTACGGCATGCGGTTATTTCCGGATTACTGTGGTAAGTTGTCAGAGGCCAAATTTCGATGCGTTTTCAGAGCGACGATGAGCTGTCGCGTCCTTGGCGGCCTCAAGTTAAATGTGCCAACGCGGGCTGGCCTCAAGGCTCGCCAAGCTGCAAAGAGAAACCGATATCCTCCGTCTTATAGTGGTCTGCGAGGATACTGGCAAGATGATGCCGCGTTTGAGGGCCCCTGTTAAACGTCAGCAACACGGACAGCAAGCCAAGCCTGAAAAGAAACCTACAGATTGGTGAGATAGACGTCGATAAGCTCTGGCGGGATGTAATCTGTGACGGTATTCTCCACGTCGAGCGCGTCCACCG
Organism: Chaetomium tenue; assembly: GCF_020726465.1. NCBI lineage: Eukaryota > Fungi > Ascomycota > Sordariomycetes > Sordariales > Chaetomiaceae > Chaetomium > Chaetomium tenue. The sequence continues at coordinate 4,840,652 of NW_027117330.1, read as the reverse complement.
CTGGGCCATTCGCGTAGCTCACATAGCTGGATGGGTTTCCCAGCTCACCCCTTGACACCTCGTCCGACGGATCCTCGGGGCAGAACTTGTAGACGGGACAGAGGACGATGACAGGCTTGAGATATTCGTACGCTGCCTGAGCAGCAATGCAGGAGCCGCTGTCCACCAGTAGCCCTCCGTTCTGGTACACGGCCTTCGCGCTGAAGATGACCTTGTTGACTCGTGGTATGTAGGCCATCAGGCCGTTGCTGGCCAGGTTAATGGTATTTACGCCGGCTGCGTTGAGCTTTTTCCGTAGAGTGGCGTAGGGAGCCTCGGATGTTCCGTAGGAAAAGGCATGACTGGCGATGAGAACGGTAAACCGCCGTTTTGATGCAGCCTTGACAAGAAACTTCTCGACGGTCCTTGACGGCTGATACGCCAGCACGTAGTCGCCCGGGTGAATCTGGATCTCTGAAAACCCTGCGATCTGGTCGTCGGCCTGGTTGATCTCGTCCAGGATCTCCTCAATCCCATCCATAACTTCGGATCGCAGAGCATGCGCACTAGCTGGCTGAGCTTGTGACATGGGAGTCGATGCCCCTGTTATCGGTGAGTCGCCAGGGTTCGCAACGGATAGGAGGTTGAACATGGACTTGGAGACTTGGAGGCCAGTCGAGATGACCGAAGGGGAAGGGCGAATCGGGACGGGTGCCGGCCGTTGCGGGGGGTGGGCGGTCGGGTTGGTGCTCGGAGTCAAGCTCTGGATGTCGGAAGCGGCCTCGCTGGCCAAGTCATCGGCGTTCCTGTCCTCGGTCGCCTCGTCTCGAATCAAACCCAACACACGTCGCACCACATTGCCGATAACAGGCTCCAGCGGGGCAGCGCGCGCCAGTCTCGACCCATAGCTCTGGATCCTAGACAGAAGCTGGTCGACATCGTTCCACTTTGATTTGGCGACAACTTGCCGAAGGATGTGTGCAGTTGCTTTGGCGCATTCGTCCCCCTTGACTTGGCGCCATTTTAGGAGACTGTGACGTAGTGTTAGCTGCCGGGCACAGAATTGTGCCAAAGCCGAGCTTACAAAATTAGAGACTCAATCGATGCCTCAAGAGTTTGATTGTTGAACGACTTTATTAAGTTGTCCAGGGTGGGCACATGGGCCGCTTGTGAGGGAGCCATAGCTTTGTCTCTTCTATGACAGATCGCGGGGCAGAGCTTAGTATTCAATGACCCCACGTTGGGATTGGAAACCCAGATAATAGGTGATCAGGATCGTGAATCGGGTTTATGTTTTTCTGTGCAGTAGGGAATCCTTGATGGTAGTGGATATAGGAGGTGGTTCGGAATCGACTTGTTTGTAGTGAAATTGGCTCCAAAGGCGATCTCGAGGAGGGATGGAATGTGAGTCAAATGTCATGCTCAAGCTCACGCCTCGAGAAAATTATGGTGGGGCTCGATGCCTGCCCCGCACATCCCACCTTTCTTGTTTTCGGCTAAACACCGGAGTCATGCACGAGACAATGCCAGGATGTGGCGCTAAGATAAGCGGAGCGGCGATACAATTGGCCTTCAAAATTTGGCATGGCGGTTCTGTTCAGAAAATCTGGAGGGCGAGCGATTCGGCGCGGAAACAGAGACAGCGATACCTATTTTCAACACCGATTTTCAACATCTCCCTCCTAAATTTTACCGACCAAACCTACCATTGGGACCTTAGTTTCTAGACTTCCGATATCCCACACCTAAATTCCCTTTCACGAATACCAACCATCACAATGGCGGCCGAGGGCAGGGTCGAGGTCGTTGACGACAAGAAGCTGAAGAAGGAGAAGAAGAGCAAGGACAAGTCGGAGAAGAAAGACAAGAAGCGCAGCGAGAGCGAGGGCGTCCGCAAAGAGAAGAAGGACAAGAAGAAGGACAAGGCGAAGCAAGACAAGCTCGCTCGCGCCCTCGATGCCCACCTCCAAGCCGATGCCGCCGCGGCCTTCGAGGCCCAAGACGACGTGGCCGATGTCGACCCCGAGGACCTGATCAAGCCCGCCGAGGAGCTGGTTCCGTTTGCGCTGCCTCTCGCCGACGACAAGGCACACAAGAAGATCTTTAAGCTGATCAAGAAGGGTACGTTAGCCAAACAAACCCCCTGCGGTTGATTAATTGATTGATCCATCCAACGCACCTACTAACCTCACTCCCTTTCTGTCAATAGGCGCCAAGCTCAGGTCGATCCACCGCGGCGTAAAAGAGTGCGAGAAGGCGATCAAGAAGTGCCCGCCCAAGACGGCGGCATCGGGCGAAGTAGCCGCGCCCGGGCTGGTCATCATCGCGGGCGACATCTCGCCCATGGACGTCATCATGCACTTCCCCGTGCTGTGCGAGGAGCACGGCGTGCCGTACCTGTACGTGCGGTCGCGCGCCGACCTCGGCGTGGCGGCGTGCACCAAGCGCGCGACCAGCGTGGTGATGCTCAAGCCCGAGGGCAAGGGCGCCGCCAAGAAGGATGGTGATGCCGAGATGGAGGACGCCGACAGCGGCAAGGTCAATGCCGAGGAGTACCTCGATGCGTGGAAGGATTTGGTCAAGACGGCTGAGAAGCAGTGGAAGATCCAGGTCCAACCGTGGGTCAAGGGCACACACCCTCTGCAAATTGCCGACCGGGAGAAGGCGCGGCTGGTGGCGAGCGCTTGAGTTCGGTTCGAGGGGGGGAATGTTGCTTCTGTCTTGGGGCGTTGACACCGCAAAGGCAAAGGCAAACCCACTAATTCACCAAGTGGTTTTGCCCTGGCTAGCTTGTCCATGGCTCCTTCCGCTCTTGGCCCGGTCACGACCAATTGGCCAGTTCCCGAGCGTCACAACGGCAACTCTCAATTGGATTGCCTGTTGATCACCCGCTGACCGTTGCTGTATGGCTGATCACGGTGATCAGCTTTTCTCTGTTGGCTTTCATGGCTCTCTTGTGTAATGGATGGCGTTACGAGGGTTTGGCACTTTGCATGGGTTCTGGGAAGCTACAAGGCTCCTAGGTGTAGATATTGAAAATGAAAAGTTCCTCTTGTCGTGGATCTAGGCCGGTAACACATTTTGAAACGGGAAATGGTACACAATGATGAAGCAGAGAATTTGGCAAGTTCAATCAAAATTTCCAGATCCGTGAATGCTAACACCGAAGTACAATTACAGCCGAGGAAAGCGCGAAGCCACCACCCATTCTGTCCCCGAGGTCACTCTCTTGGGTGCGCTTGATGCGATTAAAGAATGTCAACTCCGTTATCGTCCCTTGTCTCCGTTTACTCGGACCGGAAAGAGCTCCGGGTCAGAGGCGTGCCACCGGCGCCGGTGCTACAATCTTGTTAGCATTTGAGGTTTACTACATGGAGGATTGGGCTAGTTACTCACTGCTCAAAGGGGTTGGTCCGCGTTCCCCACCAAGCCATAAAGACAGACAGGCCGATCGTCTCGAACAGCTTGGCTAGAACGTTGACGCCCACCTGCTCCAAGGCGCGCTTCTCGACAAACAGCTGGCTGATGAACTGTGGTCAATGATTAGCACAATCGTCCCCATCAACTCCAGATGACGAATGGGCAATATGACTTACAGTAGGAGCACTGGTAGCCGCAAAGATCAGACCGCCCAGGTAGGCCGCACCCTTATAGCTCAGGGTGCCCGTGGCGTTGATGAGGGCGCCCACACCGTACGCCTGCAACCCGGAGCCGACAAAGGCGGTGCCCCATGCGATAGCGGCGCCTGTAGCCTCCCGTGACTTGAGGAACTCCTCCTTAGTGTTAGACGCCTTAGCGCGCTGGTATGTCTGGCCGAAGAGAGGGGTGAGCACGGCCAGCTCGGCGGCGTGGTTGAAGACGGTGCCGAGGGCGATGGCTGAGGGCTTGACGGCGGGGAGATCTGGGAAAAAGGTTAGCTTCCTGGAGAGAAAGGGTTGTTGTGTATTGTTTGTTATAGTCCAATGGCTCAAGTTGACCACCTCAAGCTCGACTTCAGAATTGGATCGATTCCCCGCATTTGAGATTGGCGTCACATCACCCAACCCACGGGTGGCGGCATCCTCTCAATGATCGAGCCTTATTCTCATCGACCGGGTAGTCGCTATCCAATTCTGAGATCGAGGCTCGAGCGGCGTCGACCTAAATATTCCAATTGCCTCATTGGTTCTGGCATTGAACCCAAGTTGTCGGCGTATAAGAGGGCCGGAAACGGGACGGGGCGGGGAATAATACGAGAAAGGGGTGTACTGACAGTGCAGAGACATGGTGGGTGGTGGATGAGATGTCTTGAAAGTCGAGAATTTGAAGTTCGTATTGTTCTTGAGAAGGAGAGGAATGAAATTGGATGTTGTCCTTTTCGCTGAATGGTGTACAGGATGATAAAAAGGCAAGTGCCAGTCAGTGGCCAGAGGGCGAGCTGGTTTATAGCAACAAGCGGGAGGACCGAAGCAGGGTCGGTGTTACTCCCTGGTTTCCTTACTCCCCCTTTGTGCGTCACTCATCCTGCTTGTAGTACAGGAAGGTGCCGCCAGCCTCCACCTTGTTAGTCTATCTGAGCCGGAAACACCAGGCCCATAACATCATCGCATCGAAGCTTCCCTGGGCTTGCACCTTTGAGAAGCTGTAGTATGACGTCACGATGTTCTACCCTGGCCTGCTCGCCCCACCAGAATGCTCAAACGGGTGGCCGGCGCTTTCCTGCAGAGGCTGCGCCGGCGAACGGCGGCCAGAAGCGGCAGTTTCAATATCCAGGCAAGCCAGGCAGTTCCATTGTCACTTTGGCTGGTCTCGAAGCTTGGTTCAGGGAGGGGTCTCAATTACTCCGTACTGACGCAATTGAGGGGATTCTTAGTCTCGGGCCGATGCCGCCCTGGGGCTGCTTTCGGAGCTTTGCCCTGGCAAACCTGGGACTAAGAGATCTGGACCACAGGGATCTGTATGATTCATGTAAAAGGGTTTGTTGAAAATCGAAGACCCAAGGGGCGATAACTGCACTACTGTGCAGCTAATATGATAGTGGGGGGTTGCTTGGAAGAATTGCCCCTTGCATTAGTTTAGTTTAGTGGGTGAACTTATCCCAAGCTCAGCCAGCGCTACATCCGCAACGCGGTTACTGAAGATTCGGGATCAAGAATGCCATCATAAACCTAATCATTGAAGCTTATTTATCGGAAATAGGATGGTGTCCGCACTGGCTGGACTCTGGGAAAAGACGAAGAGTCTGGTGGTTAATAGCCATGTAATTGAAGGGTTAGGGTTCTTCTACTGGCCATCTAAGCCATCATATAACTACCAGGTAACTCCTTACTGTCTGTCATCAGGCGGACATCCACTCGCTACGACCATCTACTAAGTTTACAGGTTCAAGCCCGGTCCGGCTCAATGCCTAGGTAGTTAGTTACACCAACTACTCTCTAGCCACCTGGCCAGCCACTTTCACCAACATCCGTAAAATGACGAAAGCAGGTTCTGTAAAGCCTCAATTACCAGGAAGCTACTCGGCCACAGCAGAGTTACTCAATACTCCTTCACATGCCGTAGGTGTGATGCCCCTCGAGCAACAGCGACCCCCAGGTATACCACACACATAGCACGAGAGCGTCTTCACTCCGCATGCCTTCGCTTGACCCGCTCTGTAAAACATTCAACTCTTTTGCTTGCTTGCTTGCTTGCTTGCTTCCTCCCCACCCACCTATCTCCAAAAAAACAAGAGAGAGAAATGTGATGTTGCCCCCGCCCCCGCCAATCCATATAATGCCACAATAAACAATGTCCCCAATCAATGCCACCCCTCTCTCGTGTCAGGCCATATGCTGCCCGTCCTCGCCGCCGCGCAGGGCAAGGAGCGCACGCACGTCAGACACGTACTGCAGCCCCTCAAGAAAGGGTATCAAGTTCGACAGGTCGCTGTCTGTGGGGTCGCTGATCCAGCCCTGTATCGGGATTGCGTTGTCTGTAGATGGATGGTGTGAGTATTGGTTAGGGAGGTATGGTTTAGAAGGGAAGAGAGTGGAAGGGGAGGGGGAGGGATATAAAAATACCAACCTTGGTGGAACATGTAGCTCAGTGGGCTGTTATCGAGGATCATAACCTTACTCAGGTCGGGCTCGACCGAGCTCAGGTCCTTGATGAAGGCACCGTGGCGGAAGGTGCAGTGTTGGCGGTAGTAGCGGGCCGAGAAGTACTTGCGTTCGGCCTCGAGCCAGTCGATGACCGGGTCGGCGTACTCCTGCACCGACGCCGTGAAGACGACCAGGTTGAACCACTTGCTGACGCGCCGCAGGAACTCGTCGCAGTGCGGCCGCTTGTGCACGTAGTACAGGATCGGGTGCTGGGGCCCGACGGCCGCCTGCCCTCCCGCGCTCTGGTAGGTGGTGTTGAGACGCACCTCCACCATGTGCCCCGAGCTCATGCGCCCGCCCTTGGACAGGCTGTGGATCAATGTCTCATCGAGGTCGAGGATCAATGTCTTTTGGTGTCTGACGTCGGTCATTTCTACGTTCTTGTTGATATACGAGGGCTGTCGGCGTGGGATTAGCGGGCGCGGAGGCGCCGGCGTCTTGGGGTACTTGGTCAGGGCGCCGGCGGGAGAGGTTGGGGACTTCAGCTGGGCCGAGATGCTGTCCATGGCGTCGCCGGACCCGCCGCTTCCGCGAGCGCTGGTTGACTGTGATTTCCGGTGCTTCCTCTGCCGCAGGGCCTCGTCAGAGTGGAGTTTGATTCTTATGGAGCGCTGCGCCGGCGCAATCTCGTCGGAATCCGGTAGCGATTTCGAGCGCAAGTGTCTTCCACTTGAGCCTCGACGGGTGCCCTGCCTCTTACGGTCCGGGTCCGACTCCGATTCCGACGAGAGGCCGGACGACGAAGAAGCGTTCGATCCGACGACACGCAATGTTCTACTATTCCTCCGCCCGCTCCCGCCTGCGGACCCCTCTGTACCCTGTCTGCGCTTCTCGGACGCAGCTATCCCTTCGTGATAATCCAACGCCATCCTCTTCGCATCACCCCCGTAGAGGCCGAATAGCCGCCCGAGCTGCTGCAGCGGCGCGAAGTGGCCGTTCTCGTCGCAAAAGCAGGCGTACAAATAGACGCCGGGCGTAGCCAACGTCGACAGGATCCACCGTACAGAGTCCACAAAGGCGTTCGTAACACGTTTTGGGTAAAGCACCCACAACCAGCCTCGAGGCTTAGAGTCTTTTGCTTGGGATATTAGGGGGGTCGTTTCGTCGATCGCGTATTCGTGGCGCCGGTCGTCAGTTGGTGCGTTTTCTAAACGGAAGTCGTCAGGCTCGGCCATCAATCCATCCTTCTCATTAATATTGCCTAACGCGCTCTCGGTCTGGTTCTGCCGCGGCCCGTCGGCGTCGGAGCTGACTGCCAGTCCTAGAGCGTTAAGCGAGTTTGATCTTGTCGGTCCTGGGCTCGGCGGAGGGGAGACTCGGGCCGAGATGATGTTGAGGGAGTTCATCTTGCCGTCGACATCGAGAAGGCCATGAAGGACGAAGTGCGACCGCGCCAGGGGGGAGGGGACTCGACTGGGCGAACCAGCAGGATTTGGGTCGATGGTGTGGACTCGCGGCCAGGTGGCCAAAAATGAAAAAGCTATGCGCTCAGCACACCGAAGGCCCTTTTCTGCTGTTCCACCCTTGATTCCAAGTTTGCACTCTGTGGGCTCGCTCGGCGAGAGGTTCGTGTGGTGTGGAGGATGATACGAATACCGACAAAATGGAGGGAGCAAGGGACGGGCCCAGGGTTCGTGCTGAAGATCAGATGGGACGGGGCGATGTCATCGGCCTCGGTTGCCTTCAGATTGGAGCCCAACCTTCTTCTGCCTCTTAGAGGCCCGCCTACTGTGAAGCGACAGCAATTCGAGGGAAATGGTTTGACAAAAATCAAACCAAGTTGCAGCCTGTGCAGGTCTTCTCACCTTGCTTCAACGGTAAAGCTGTTATCCGGATTCCGGGTTTGCCAAATCGGCAATGGCGCTACTGGGGGAAAACGCGGCGCTAGCGAGAGGTTCATCAGCAGGTCATCCCGGCCTGCTCAACAAAAGAACCCCCCTGTCGCAAGCCCGAGTTTCTTCACGTGCCAATCCGAGAACAACCTGAAGTCCAGTTTCGGACGGATCCACAGAACCTCCCCCACCTGGGCACGAACCGACAGGAAACCTGCGTTAGCTAGGTGAGTTTCTTTCTGTTACTTGCGAATTAATTTATCACCCTGAAAGTTGGAGATCCGGGGAAGCCCGCGTCTGGCTTGGCATCGAAATGTTAGACGTATTATTTGTGTGTCCGTTCTAGGAGAAGTGAGCTGCAACCCTCCATTAGAGGAGTCAGATCTGTAAGACAACGCCCCAACCGATTTAACTAGCACAATGCTGGTTTCAACAAATCACACAGTGGGCTTGCGCGCGGCTTCGTCGAGGCGGACAGCCATGAGAATTTGGGGGGGACCGGGAGATTCCGGCTCCAACTTTTTTTTTAAGAGGAGCACGGTGACCGATTCCATTGTTCAACGGCTAAGCTACCAGGTGCTTCAGGCCAACCATAAACAACCTAACCCAATGGTGGTATTTTCAATCCGGCGGGTCATAAACCAGGTAGATACATAGCAAATCATGGCATGATCCTGAAAAGGACAGGTTAGAGAATGACAGACGGGCAGCAACTGGGTCTATCCTTAACCCCCATCTCTGTTGTGGTGTACAAGTGCGTCTATTTATTCACACGTTTCCGCTTCTGAGTGGTATCCCTCGTTAGCTCGCCCTTACTCCTCCTGGCCACCGAACTCGGCCCGGCCCTGCTTCGAGTTGAGGTAGTGGTTCCTGACAGCCAGTTAGAGTTGAATTTTCCATGCCGTCAGAGTCCAAATCATACTTGTCAATGGCCCAGTTCACGATGTAGTAACCGGCAATCATCGGGGGAGCCCAGTACAGGACCTGTGCGCTGAACCGCCTCCAGGTGTTGAAGAACGCATCGTGGGCAGCGCCAGCAAGGGGGTACTGGCGGTTGGGGGCAATGCCGTAAGAGATGATGCCCTTCTGCTTCATGCCACCTGTTGAAGAACTCCGTCAGACAAAGTGGCCTTCGAATATCTGGCGGATACGGCGTGGTCGTCTTCTTTGCCCCTCTAGCTTCCCCCCTCTTGAATTGTATCCCGCACTACGCCCAACCTTCCCATTGGCGTCGTCTCGATTCGGATATCACTCACCAAAGTTGCCCCATTCGCCGAGGTATCTGCAGAATCGTTAGCAAAAGCCCCTATGAATAATTGACCTCCCAATGCGCCTAAGGGCTGGCCCTCTCCCGAGCTCGGGAAAAGGCGCACGGAATGCCAACCACGTCACCGGGAAACTGACTTTCCATGCGTGCCGACAGGGGCGCCGCCGCCTCCGAGGAGGTACTGAGTAGGGCGCATCGTGAATCGGGGAGTCGAGATAAATGCGTTGGGGGGGGTTCGTTGGTAGCTACGAGCGCAGTGGTAGGGTTGGCTCTGGGCGGTTTGCAGTCGAAATCAGTCGCCAGAGCCGAGAAACAGCGCCCCAATGAGGCTAGTGCCCGGCGAGCAAACGGGCAAGCTTGCCACGCCCGGACCACCCGGCGAGCCCTCTTCCATCGTTTTGGCCCCACTTTTGCAGAAGCTCCATCGATTTGCCAGTGCAAGCAGTCGAAGCAAATCGGTAGACCACCCCACGACGACGAGCTCAAGCAACAGACGGCGGTTTTCCTCAATCCGACCACACCCAAAATCCACACGGCCGGTATCAGCGTTTGCTGAGTAACCAGACTGCAAAATGGCGGCAAGGGGTCTAGGGTTCCTCTACTCGGCGGCAGTTCCGGCGGCGATTGGCTACGGCTTGTTCAATGCCTCCATCTACGATGTCAAGGGTGGCTCCCGGGCGGTCATCTTCGACCGGTTATCGGGTGTCAAGGAAACGGTGACTGCCGAGGGTACACATTTCCTCATTCCCTGGTTGCAAAAGGCCATCATCTTCGACGTCCGCACCAAGCCGCGCATCATCCCCACGACGACGGGCAGCAAGGATCTCCAGATGGTCAGCTTGACGCTCCGAGTGCTGCACCGGCCCGATGTGAAGGCACTGCCCAAGATCTACCAGGTCAGTTCCCCCCCTTTTTTTCCCTGCATTGTCTTTATTTTCGCCACCGTACTAACCCCCACCACAGTCCCTCGGTCAAGACTACGACGAGCGCGTGCTCCCCTCGATCGGCAACGAAGTGCTCAAGTCCATCGTGGCGCAGTTCGACGCGGCGGAGCTGATCACGCAGCGGGAGGCGGTGTCGGAGCGGATCCGGCAGGACCTGATGAAGCGGGCGCGCGAGTTCAACATTGCGCTCGAGGACGTGTCCATCACGCACATGACGTTCGGCAAGGAGTTCACCAAGGCGGTCGAGCAGAAGCAGATCGCGCAGCAGGACGCCGAGCGTGCGCGCTTCATCGTCGAGAAGGCCGAGCAGGAGCGCCAGGCCAACGTCATCCGCGCCGAGGGCGAGGCCGAGAGCGCCGACGCCGTTGGCAAGGCCATCGCCAAGTCGGGCGACGGCCTGATTCAGATCCGGAAGATCGAGGCGAGCAGGGAGATTGCGCAGACGCTGGCCAGCAACCCGAATGTGGCGTACCTTCCGGGCGGCGGCAAGGGGACGAATTTATTGATGAATGTGGGCAGGCCATAGGTGGTGAGAGGAGATCTGGTGGATATGTGAAACGATAATCGGATGAGGACTGTGTATTACTACGCCATGGCTGCTATTTATTCCCCGCTTCGGATTGTCACGAGAATGAGCACGGATTTCAGTGCAGCCAACACGTCGCTATGCAACTGGGGGCTGCTAGGGCCTGGCGCCTGGCTGTCCTTCCAATCACCAACATACGTGAGAGGTTTACAGCTATGGGGCATGTTTCGATGAGCCCTACTGCTATGAGGCCAACCGCGGAGAGGCCTACCGTGTAATATGGCCAGCTGCCATGGCTGATAAGTCGCCGTTATGGGTACTACGATAGACTGTCCACATGGTCCTCTAAAATGCTCAGGGTCCTGTTGAAGAGTGTCTAACCATGTCTCGACAAAATAGTTTACCAGCGGAAAAGAAAGGAAGGTAAGAACCACAGCGGTGGAAAAATGAAGAGGGTAATAGTACCATTTGGATTATCACAGAGGAAAGACGAGAGGTGTTACTCAAGGGGTTGCCTTCTTTGATCACCCCACTCATCCAAAGGTGGGCTGGTGGGAAACAGCAGGGGTAGCTGACAACCTTGCAGCTCAAGTATAACTAAAAGCAGCCTGGCCGTGCAAGCTGACCGTGTGCTTCTTCTCTTGGCAGGCCTCACTGGCGCCAACAACATCAAACACGACATGAACAAAGCCGTCACAGCATGGGACGAATATTGTGACTCTGTTTACATTTCTAGGTCTCTATCTAAATTTCATCCTTTTGCAACCTTTGGATTCATCTATTATTTATTTTAGCTTATGTGACACCCTCTTACCCTCTTTACTCCCTTCCAACTTCACCAGTGTCCATCCTCTCTCTCCTGTTGCACTTCCAATCAATTGGTCCTCTCCAATCGCTCCTCCCGCATCAAACCAGTCTCACGTTTCCGGGTTTCGCCCTTTCCATTGCTGCTCCCATTCTAGGTAGGCAGGCCGTGCAATAACTTGAACCTCAAACCCATCTTTTTGGCAACCTGAGAACCAACCCAAATCTTCATACACACTCATTTTATCCCCCGAGTTCAGCATTTGGACTTCAAAGGCCTCTGTCGCCTTGCCTATACCATCCATCCTCCCGACCCAACCGCTTCGCTACGCTACAATAACCACCACTTTTCCCCCAACACTGTTCTCGATCTAAACACCATTCCCAGAATACTCCTTTCCGAATCAGCCACAGAAGGGAGTATCCCGAGTTTGGTTCTTTTTGTGTTTGTTCCCATTCTCTTGATACATACATGGTTCACCTGGTACCTCCGCCACAAACCACGCCTTCCTGTTGACCTCTCTCACCGACCAACGTGTCTGACTCATTGCCAGATAACCCTCCCATCAAGGACGCGATGGATGCCGTTCTACGAAACTTCAAGTTGATCCCCTGCCCGACAGGGGACAGCTGCACCAAGTCTAATTGCCCATGGCAACACACCCGGGATCAGGACTCTCCGACAACCCAGGCAGAGGGCGGAGGCCAGGACGGAGGTCAGGACGGAGACGGGCCACGAAAGCGTCGAAAGGTCTCGTCCGAGCCTGCGCCTACCCCAGCGCAGCCTACCTCGACGCAGCCAGAGCCAGAGCCTTCCTCGGCCAAACAACCAGTTTCACCTCCGCCCCTGAAACGAAAGGTGCCTTTGCTCCCAGGCCAGCCAACTCCCCCAGCTCCCCCAGCGCCGGTGACAAAACAAGCTGAGCCAGCACCTGGGCCAGTCGCATCTTCAACATCGACAACAAAGGCTCCCCAAAGCGCCACGCCTCAAAAGGTCACACCCCAGCACAATGCGCCACAGAAGGTCACGCCCAGGAAGCCTGAAACCCTCAACCCCCGCCACCTGAAGTCGGCAGCTCCAGCGGCCCATGACTTTCGATATAAGGCCCTCAAGGTTCTCCATGACCAGTTCCACAAACTCAACGAAGAGCTAAAGAAAGACGCCAAAGACGACGAGAAGATGCTCGTTCTATCGGCTCAGGAGCTCATCTGGTTAGCCCTCGACGAGGAACAAAAAATAGCTACGGAAAAGCCGTCTATTTATCAAAACGTTATTAAAAATCGCATCATGGTCTATAAGCGGATGACTCCGGGCCAGTGGAAGGACGAGCGCGTTGCCGAGCACAAGAAGAAGCAAGCCCCGGCAACACCCGCATCGAAAACACCAAAGAAGCCGGCCCTTGGCCCTCCCAAGGTAGTTGAGACGGGCCTCACTCGCCAGCAAGAGGTCGACTTCCTCACCCACCTACTCACGCCGATCGATAAGCTCACTCAGTGTGGCTATGTTCCGACCGCCCCGAGCGAGGCGGAGGTCGCCAAGGCACGTGAAGGAGAAGAGGCCTCGCTGGGCTACGAAGCTTGCGACCGCTGCAGGACCAATTTCCAAGTATTTCCCGGCCGCCGTGAGGAAGACGGAGCTTTGACGTCGGGAGGCAAATGTCTCCATCACCCAGGCCGGGCATACTACCCGGAGCGGACCATGGCCGACTTCGACAAGCCTGCTAGGCGGTACCGGTGCTGCCACCAGGTCGTGGGAGAGTCAGCGGGCTGTGTGAGTGGCGGCACCCACGTCTTCAAGACAACGTCTCCAGCGCGCCTGGCGTCCCTTATCCCCTTTGCCGAGACGCCGGCGAACCCGCTAGCGCCCAAAGACCGCGCCGTCTGCTTCGACTGCGAGATGGGCTACACTGTCCGCGGGATGGAGCTGATCCGTCTAACAGCTACGAGCTGGCCTGACGGAAAGGAACTCCTCGATGTTCTCGTCCGCCCTGTCGGCGAGATCCTCGATCTCAATTCCAGATTCTCTGGTGTCTGGCCCGAGGACATTGTCAACGCCGAGCCGTGGTCGGCCGAGAAAAGCGCCCAGGACCAAGCACAAAAACAAGAAGGGGAGGAGGAGGGCGCGGGCGCAGTCCAAGAAACAGACCCGAAAACGCGAAAAAAGATGCAAATCGTCCCATCACCCACCGTAGCACGCGACCTGCTCTTCTCGCTCATCGCACCCGACACCCCTCTCATCGGCCACGGCCTCGAAAACGACCTCAACGCAGCCCGCATCATCCACCCGACCCTCATCGACTCCATCCTGCTGTACCCCCACCGCCGCGGCCTGCCCATGCGCAACGGCCTCAAGATGCTCATGGAGACCCAGCTCAACAAGGCCATCCAGGTCGAGGTCGAGGGCAAGGCCCTGGGGCATGACAGCGCCGAAGATGCCCGCGCCGCTGGCGAACTGGTGCGCCTCAAGGTGCAGGAGAAGTGGAGCGCTATGAAGGGCCAGGGCTGGAGGTTGGTGGATGGGCAGTTTGTGCCGCCTAAGGGGGCTAAGGGGGCTAAGGATGGGGCGCTGAGTGAGGCGTTTATTGAGGGGCGGTAGCTTGCTTACATAGGTAGCTTGGGTTCTCGGTTTTTGGTGTGCCATTGGTTTGGGGTGTGAGAGGCGGCTGGCTGGGTTTGGGTGAATCATGGGCCATAGGTACTCGTGGGCATGAGGATACCTTGGAGCGGTGCCCTGCCTTGCTTGGGTGGGTGAGATTTGGAGAGCCCTGCATAGATTCCATTGCTCCTGCATATAGGCATAACTGGAAGTGCGTTATCAGCGGTCACGATGGGTTCTGGGTGGTGTAACAAGGTTGTATGCTCGGCCACAGTGAGCTGATACTGCCGGCGTGAGTGAGGCCCGGGCACACTTCTCTAATTTCAAGACACGCTGGTGAACAAAGGCATGGCTCCACTGCAGTGCTTGGTCCCCTTGGTCCCCTTGGTTCCTTTGGTGACGTCAACAGGTGACTGGGTAGGGGGTTGGAGGCGAGTCAGCTCCATCGTCTGAACAGGGAGGTTCTATAATACTGTGTAAGGTGCACCATAACATGGTGAATCGTGATCAGTCATCCGGTTTGTGTGTATATCCAGCTTGGGACCACCAGGTCGAACTGCAACGATAGCCGTTGCATCTTGCCGATATGCTTTGTTACATGAACCCCATGCTTCACACGCAAGTATCGTATTCAGTTGTAATCCCTATCAGCTAAACTCATCTACAACGACCTCCTTTAAAATGTCTATTACCGAAAAGGTGGTTGATTCAGACAAGAGTAAACATTATCTGTCCCATGCGTAGCCAGAATCACAACCACACTAACACCAACAGTCTGGGCCTGCCTCATAACAAACGACTCCTACCTCACAGGCCTCCTCACCCTCGTCTTCTCCCTCCGCAAGGTCGAATCCAAATACCCCCTCGTGGCCCTCCACACCGGATCCCTCCCGGACAAGACTCTCCAGGCCCTCGCGGCGAGAGATATCCCCACCCAGCGTGTGCCATATCTCTGTCCCGGGCCTCAACCGGAGGAGGGGGGCAATGATGATATTGAGAGAGCGAAGGATGGGGGCAGCAACGACCACGCTGGCGGTGGCGATACTAACGACGGCGATACTTGGTACGCCAAGGACCCGCGCTTCCGGGCTTGCTTCACCAAGCTTGCTGTGTTTTCTCTGACGGCATACGACCGCGTTGTGATGCTTGACGCCGACATGTTGGTGCGGCGGAATATGGACGAGCTGTTTGATGTGCCGTTGGATGAGGATAACCGGCTGTTTGCTGCTACACGTATGTGATTTTTACTTGATTCTGGAAGGCGGCATTTTCTAGAACTACACGAATCTATTTGTTATCCGGGTGTTGTCACTGCATATTCTCCTCTATGTATGCCACTACCCGTCCTCACATTAACCCCTCCCCTTTACTTACACCCTTGACCAACGCCCTACTATCTACCCAACTACCCTCCCCAAGCCCCTCTCAGAAAAACCACATAAACTAACCCTCCCTCCTCCCCACAACCAGACGCCTGCACCTGCAACCCACACCACCTCTCCCACTACCCCCCAACCTGGATCCCCGCCAACTGCGCCTACACAACCCAACAGCAACAACAACAACAACAACCTTCATCCCTAACCTCCCCCCTCACCTCCCCCCCAACAACCCAAACCCAACCCACCACCCAACCCCCAACCCAAAGTACTGCCATCCCCACCCTCAACGCAGGCCTCCTCCTAACCCACCCCTCCCCCCTCACCCACCACACAATCACCACCTTCCTACACCACAATCCCTCGCAATGCACCCCCCACAACCTCCCCTTCGCCGACCAATCCCTCCTCAGCACCCTCTTCCAGGGACGCTGGGTACCGCTGCCGTATGTATATAACGCGCTGGCGCCGATGCGAAGACGCGTGGAACACGGAGGGCATGGGGGTGGTGGTGAGCACAGGCGTAGTGGGGATGGGGATAAGGATGGGGATGGGGATGGGGATGGTAAGGGGGTGGCGCCGTTGTGGCGGGATGGGGAGGTGAAGGCGGTGCATTATATCTTGGTGCCGAAGCCTTGGGAGGAGGGGGAGGAGGACGAGGAGGAGAAGAAGGAAGGGGGGGCAGTGTCCTCTGCTGGGGAGGGGGGTGGGGATGAGGACGAGGCTGAGACGCGGAGGTGGTGGAGGGAGGTTGATGGCGAGAGGCGGCGGTGGGAGGAGGAGAGGGGAGGGACTGGGAAAAGGAGAGAGATGGGAGGAGGAGAAGGGGATTCAGTGCTAAAAGGGGGAGTGAAGGAAGGGAAAGGAAAGGGAGGAACTGTGAGAAGGAGAGAGAGAGCGCGGAACGCAAGGGGCTGAGGAAAAAAGAAAGGGGAAGGTAGAAAATTGACGGGAAAGGGGAAAAGAGACCAAAGTTGAAAGGAGATGTGGGGAAAGAAAAGAGACCATGGATGAGGATAGCGCTTCCCTTGATGCAGGATATCTAAAGTGCGTTTTGAGGACGGTCGTCGAACGGGGACATGCTCGTTGAATACGCATGGTTGCTTCAAAAGTGTCCCATGTAGTTTGCAGTGAACTACGGCAGAATGCCTCCGGCACCATTCAGACCAGATATCAAACGCTCATTAGCCTTTGTCGGAATGGTCAGCAACTACCAACCATAACACAACAGCATACAAAACGTTGTCACTTTAGATATCACCTTGTTTGGACACTCACAACACCAGCCGCCACATATTATAAGAACAATTTTGATTTATGCAATACGCTATTCTTATCTAGAGATGTAACGTGATCGCGTCGCACATATCCATAGCTTCCACCATATTAGCCATGTGTTGTTCGCCACTGGATACACCTGGTAGTGCTTGCTGATCATCTTCGGCTCCACCCGTATCAGCCCCCAGGCCACTCTGGGACGCTGTTGGTTGGTGGATTGACGGGTGGTGCTTTTTTGGGCGAGTATTTGGGATGGGAAGGGTGCCCCGCGAGGCAGGCACCGAAAGGTATATAGGCCGACGGCAGGTGGTCGGCCGGTAGTCGTGTTGATTTGCGGGGATTGGTGGTCGTGTGTGTGGTTGCTTAGGATGTCCGGTGGCCATTCCGTTGGCCGATATTAGAATTATTGGTGCTTTAAAACTCCTTTCGAGCGCCGTGGCATCGTGTCCGAAACCGGTAGCAACCTAACGCGGGAAGTTTGCTGGTTTATCGGTCAAGGGCCCCGCTTTGGTAACGCCATGTTGCTTATGACAATATACCCTGACCATGTTGTGTCGCCATGCCACCCGCCTCAGGTGTCGAGGCGGGCCCGTCTCCTTCCAAGGGCGGAATCATCAGATCCGCTGGTAGAACAGCAGGTAGGCCACCTTGTTCTCCTTCATACTCTCCTTGTGTTGTTGCTTGGCCTTTTGGCCGTTGGTGGCAGCCGGCGCTGCATTGTTGACAACACTGTTCCACTTCTTGCCACCGGCCGCCTGCTTCCAGCCTTCTTCATCACCTGTATCTTCATCATTGATGCCGACGAAACGGTTGCCGGAGGCCAAGTTGCCCGCGTCTCTCCGTCCCTCGGCCTTGCTGGCGTCTTCTTCGGCACCGCCCTCGGCGACATCCTCGTTTCGTACCCGCCTGATGACCGTGTCATCAATGCGGATCCACTCCCGGCCATCTTGGCGACGGACATCGGCAGTGTAATGCCCGCCGCTAGCGTTCTTTCCGTGGTGGTAGATAACCGAAACCAAACGGTACCGAGGAGCGCCCGAGGTCCCAGCAAGGATGC
The DNA here is from genome assembly GCF_020726465.1 of Chaetomium tenue. Taxonomy (NCBI): domain Eukaryota; kingdom Fungi; phylum Ascomycota; class Sordariomycetes; order Sordariales; family Chaetomiaceae; genus Chaetomium; species Chaetomium tenue. The sequence goes on along the minus strand of NW_027117330.1, from coordinate 4,822,868 downwards.
TGTTGCGGGTCTGGCGCGACAGCACTTCCCGTGGGAACTCAAACTCAAGCGGATAGCCGACCTTCTTCCAGATCTTGACGGTGCCACCGTACCCCTCAGCGTCAAATTGGAAGCGCTTCAGGTGCAGAACCAGAACCGGCGGCACGGACTCGATGAAGACCTGCTTGGTCGCCCGGACGTCCTTGCCGTGCGGCGAGTTAAAATCACCGTGAAGCACCTCGGACCGTGTAAGGCCTTTGAGGGCATCGATAATGTTGCGGACCTCTGGGGAGCCAATATCCAGCTGGAGTGGCTGATACGGTTCCAGAGTGACCGAGTTCTTCTTTCCCGGGACACGGAATTCCGAGCGCAGATGGCCGCCAAAGATTTTGTTAATTGGCGACAACGTATGAGAGTGGCCTGAAGAACGCGTGACCGCGGACCGCTGGCGGGGGCCAACCTCAAGCCAGTCGTCGGTGCCCTCTACCGAGTCATTCGCCCGAGACGAGGTGGGCGATGGAGGAGCGGTCGACGCAGTGGAGTTCGGTGCCGCGCGCATCACCTGGGCGCACTCGTCATGGAGGCCCTCGAGGAGGAAGCCGAGAAACTCCTGGGCATCCTCTTGATGGCCGCGCTGCGATTCGTCAGCAAAAAAATCCCACCTTATCGGGTGAGGAAAACCTACTCTCATGCTGGCAAAGCGCGGAAGATTTCGAATAGCTTCGTAGACGAACGCGGGGGTAAAAGGTTCGCCATACTTTTCGTATTCCTCGCTCTTCAGGCGCTTTTTCAGCTGGTCGGCCGACGCAGCAGAGTCGATAGACTTGAACTCGCGCATGAACATGACCCTATTATTATAAGCAATTGCACAATGTGGCAGAAGGATTGGGATACCCACATGGCATCTACGAGAGGGGTATCGCTCTTGAAGCTGTGGGTTGCTTTCTTGCTGACTTGATCCAAGAAGTCAAAGAAAGGAACGCAAAAGATCAGAACTTGCAACACCTATTCTAAAGTCAGAAACAAGTCGGTTGGAGGAGTCGAGAAGTTCTTACCGAATTCATATAGCACATATTACCGGTATTCACGAGCCCTCGCGGTTCCAAGAAAGCAAGCCTGTCTGGGGTGCTGGGCCGGTAGGCTTGGAGGGCTTGAGCTAGCGAGCTCGCGTTGACCTTGGCAAAACTCCCGGCTCCGGACACCGCAGATGGCCCTTCTGCTGTGTTACCGTTGGTTTCACCTTGGGTATCCGTGGTTGCGGAGCTTGTGCTCGCGACTGCCCCGTTGCCCTTGAATAAACCCGCCCAGAGCTTGGGTTTGGTCCAGGCGGGAGCCGGCTGGACCGCCGGAGCAGCTCCATCCACATTCTCAGCGGAGGGGCTGACGGGTTTGGTTTGCGGCTCGTCGGGTTTGGTAACAGCGGGTGTGGTTTCCGCACTCTTCTCAACACTCGCTGCAGCCTTAGTTTCTTTGGGGCTGGCCCTCGGCAGTGCGGGGACTGCGGGGACAGCGGGAACAACGGGGATCGCCGGTACGGCGGGCTTCACGGCTGTAGGCGTGGGGGGTGCAGCGGGAGATGCCTTGACGGGCTGCACTGGGCTCGATGTGGCTACTGCGCTCAAAGCAGCGGTTTCGGAGAGTGGGCCTTCAGTGACGGAGACATCAGTGCTGGCGGCAAGAGTCTCAGCCTTTGCTGGGGCATCAGCGATGCGCTGCGAAGCCTCGGCCGAGCTTGGTGCTTCGTCTTGTGCTTCGTCCTGGGCAACAGTCTCAGCACCGGGAGCGTGCTGCTCAGGTAGTTCTACCCTCTCTGCATCGGCACCCAGCAATTTCTTTCTCATTCTTAGCTTCGACAAGCGCTGAGGAAATGGGAGGTCAGGCCGGGAGAGCCAGGGAAGCTGATCAAGGGGTGTCAGTGCGAGTTCTGAATGCATATGGAACGAAAACAACCCCGCCTAAAACATACCGGTGGCCTGAAAGGTTGCCTCGGTGGCGAGCTGGATGTCGGGGGAACCTTGGTGACGAGGTCCGGCATCTGCCGGGGTGCGTGTGCTACCTGTTGTGGGACCGGCCGCGACCCAAGCTGCGGCTCGGCCTGGGCAGGCTGCGGAAGCACCTGCACCGTGTTTGGTAACGGAAGTTGAGCGGATTCATATAGCTGTTGCACTGCCGGGGGTGTCATGGGGGCAAGGGGCGCGTGCGAATGCGTTGACGAAGGGGTGTGTGGGATAGAAGGATTGATGGATGCCGCCACAGGTGGTGGGGGGTGATACGGCGATGAGACAATCGGAGAATGTTGGGATTGCCGGCCATAAGGCTGCTGTAGAGGCACGAAGTGCTGCATCACCGGCGGAGACCGACCATATCCGTTATTGGGAAACATGTAGCCGGGCGGACCGGACATGGCGCCGTTCTGGTAGTGCGGAGGTGGGTAGTAATGGCCACCGGCGTAAGGGTTCGCCATATAGTTTTGTGGGTACATGGGCTGGCCAGCGTGCTGCGGGTGGTGGCCATGATGAGCGTGTTGGCCGTGGTGATAGGCGTGGGCCGGCACGTAGTGCTGGGACCGGCCGCCACGGCGAGGCGGAGGACCACCAGCGGGCGCGGGGCCCATCTCAGTACCGCCCTGCACCTGCTGCCCAGCCGGCAGATGGCCCCGGTTGTTCATCATGCCGGCGTGGGGGTGTGATATGGTTGTTGCGGTAGCTGCTCACTCGATGTGAGGGCCACCGCGGCGAGAAGTCGCGGGTCGGAAATCCAGCAGAAGCCGGGGTCGGAGAGAGCAACTCGTCGGGGAGTTGACGGGAGGGCGTCGGGGATGGTGACGCTGAATGATTTGTGGTAGGAGTTGCTTCAGATGATTAAGAGCAGCCGATACGGCTTCAGAAACGGAGGGGTTTTTCTGCCGAGATGGCGCTTGCCCAGGTCTGAGGTAACTGATGCAAGAGGTTGGGTCGGGTTGCTGCTGACTGTTACGAATTATGACAGTGCCCGCTGCGCTGCTGGGTGCTGCGACCGTGCGTCGTCGCTGTGAGCTCTTTCTCCAAAGTTTGCACCGGCCTGCACCTTCGGTCGATGCGATTAAAGCTAAACGGAAGGATCGAATAATCTTGCGAATTGGGCAACTCGCAGGTGAGCAACGCAAAGGTATGCCAAAAAGAAGGCGATGTCAGGTGATGTTGGTAGTTGACGTTTGGGGTTTCCACAACGATTGCCAAAATTTACACCCAGGTTGCAGGCAAAGAAGCGCTAACGCAAAACACAGTGGCGACAAAACGCCCAACTGACGCTCGGGCCACAACCCCCGGGCAACGGCTGCTTAAGCCGCTTGCCTTTTTAGGTGGTCGTTACCTTACCTCAGGTAACGAAGGTTGGCTGGTAATTGCCGGTACCGACCTAGGTAGACATACCTAAACCCGCACACATAAAATGAAGAGGGGACAAAAGAATCAAGTCAGAGAGGAGGCCCGGGACGAACAAACCGAAAATAGCAGAGTAGAAAAAAAGAAGAAGAGGCTGTCTGGAAGGGCGCGATATTACAAAAGTCTTGGGTTGTGTCTGTTATATTTTACAACCCGTATATATATATATATATGTATTTACCTATGATTAGGGCGGTTTACCGCTTGTCGTCCCATCTCGGGCAGGACTTGTGACGTCGACTCCGTCCTCTCAGGGCTCAGGAATGATCGATCGATCGATCGACTGCCGCCGTCATTCACCTTAAAAAAATGCGAAAAAGTGTACCTAGTCACGGGATGCGTTAAGTGGCCAATTTTATTCGACCAACAGCGCTCATGTTGCATATAAAAGTGCCTTCTAAGTGGTTGGGTACTGTTCCCGACGTGGCCGCCGATGCAAGCCCATCCTTTGCTCGCCTGACTGGTAACATCCTACTCGTCTCGAAACAGCCACCTGCCTCCCCGCATTGCCTCTCGCCATCTCTCTTCGACAAGACTCCTCTCAGCCCTTTCCGCTTCCTCCTTGTTCTTTTCAATCTCCTGTGTGCTGGGGAAATCTGGGTTCCAATACCCTGGAGGTGACGGCCGCCTCGCAAACCTGTGCCTGTGTCTCCCCAGCCGATTAGCCAAATCCTGGATCTTGGCCTTGAGCCACGTCTCTTGTCGCTCCTCGCGGGTCATCTCGACAAGCTGGTAAGCCTCGGTACCTAGGTAATCCTCCATCATCTTGATGTCGGCTACCCGTGAGAGGATTCCGGGCCCGCCAGCGCTAAGTTCTGATTCTGCCATCGCGCGGAATTGTCTGCCGCAGCAGTTGGGATCGGTGCACCCGGCGAGTTCTGCCCGTTCCTCCCTGCTGCGCACAACCTCGTCGAAGGCATGCTTAAATCCGTTATTGGACCTTGGGTTGACCTTGAAATCTTCCGGCCTCAACCCCGCTGGCGGCCGGTCTCGCAGTCGGCCGGGCTTCGAGGGGTTGCCTTTGTCATGTCTTCGAAGAGGAGTGGCTTTGGAGGCGCTAACTATCGGGGCCAGCTTAACAAGAGCGCCGCTACGTTCCTCGGTCTCCTCTGCTCTCATATTCTCAATGTTTTCCTTGTCGAAGCGAGGGCTAGCACTGCCATGCCGCAGGCGAGCCGGGGAGAGGAAAGCACCAGACTTCTTTGGTGAATTGTCGTTCAGGAGCGAGTGCAGGCGCCCATGCGTCGGTGTCTCATGCGTCGACCCGTTTCCAACGTTCCTCGGCTTGAGAGCGTAGAATGACTCGAACGTCTCTTCAGCAACGTCCGCAATCCCCGAATCCAAAGTCCAGCCTGCTCTGATAGGCCGTTCGCGATCCTTGTGTGCTCTTGACGGCTTGTGTGGAGATAAAGCTGCCGTAGCCGACCGATCAAGGTCCGAATCTGGGCCGCGAGTTGATGTGTACACCTGTTTCTCGATTGGGCGTGCTTCACCTGAACGCTCCTCCATGGGGGCAACGTCCTTATCTTCTCGAAGGATGTGCCTGCTTTCCCATTGCTGCTGCTTCCTTGGTGTTGGCATCCCACGCTCTTCTTCATCGAGGTCAATGCTCTCGTGCGGACAAAAAATGGGAGCTTCGCCTGTGATGACGGGTTCCCAGCTACTGCTCTGCTCGCTCTTGATCCTGCGAGGGGGCGCCGGCATACCCGCCTCGTCATCTGTGTGTTTCCGTTTGCGTATTGTTCTCTCAGAGACGATGACTGGGGCATCTGAGGAAGGTTCTTCTTTGATCCTAACCGCAGAACCCGGGGGTGTACCCTGCGGTAGGGGCAAGTCATCCGCTCCATCGCTTCCATCCTGTGTCTCTTCGTCAAGGGAGCGTGCGTGGCCTGGCAAGGATGTCCCTGGCGTTGGCGTTACTTCTCCAGAGCCCATGAAGTCTTGGGGGGGATCTCCGCGTGACGTAGGGTTGATCGCTTGCTCTGGCTTAGCCACGATGCTCGAATCAAGGACTGCACGATCGGAAAAGGCGCCTGTTTGGTTGACTGGAGCAGGCCGAGGTTTAGCGCTGCTAGAGGGAGGGAGCTGGTCATCAGCGTTCTTGCTGCGCTGGACCTTCTTTAGTTTTGCGATCCTCCCCTCTAACGACTGGGCGTATTTTGTCCAGCCATCCCGCTCTACTCGGTACTTCTTCGCGACTCGATGTATCTCCTCTTGCCGTTCTTCGAGGCTCGCGTATCGCGCAGCAAGCTTTGAGAAATTCCTTTCCCAATCTACCGCTTTCTCGGGGTCACATTCTGAAGCCCCTGTAGCCAATGCGTCAAGTTTTGTGTTAGTCGAGATCTCCGCAAGCACAGGGCGCGTTGCTGGAGGTGGAGAGGTGTCTTGTCTGCTTCGAAGTTGATCTAGTTCCCGGACAAGAGACCGGTTCTCGTTCTCCAATTGGTCTACTCTTTCCGCAACCGCTTGAAGCCGGCCAACCTCTGCCAGGAGTGTTTCATGGCGGTCCTCATACCTCTGTCGAATTTCTGCATATTTAATAAACGTTAGTCACAGAGCACGTTCCGCTCTCAGCAACGCTGCAGCGCTTCACGCACCGGCAGCGAGGTCTTCCTCCACTGAATCGCAGGCCGCCTCCAGAGCAGCAAGAAGTGTAGGTCTCCCCTTTCGTGGCCAGTAGTCCATATTCGCTGTCAAGAAAAAAAAAGAGACAAAAACACAGGTAACGACAACATGAAGGGCTGGAATTGGAAATGCCGAGTCCCGCGACGCGCTCTTAGAACAGAACAGGGGTTTAAAGGCGCCAAGATCGTCATTCGACGCGCCTTATCATGTGATTCGGATAGCTGCGCGCCAGATCCGGTCTTGGAAACGCGGTTCAGGACAAAAGTCCGGACTCGGCTCCCGCTTTTGTGGTTCCGCCAATTGAATCGGTTGATCTCAACCCCACATTCCGCAGGGCCTCGACGTCGCCCTTTGTCTTTTCGGGTGATCTGAGAGGTTGGTTCTGCCCCTGCACCTCGAGTCGAGGTCTTGTTGTCTCGAGGCAAGCAGCCTTTCCCCCCTACTTCTCGTGGACTGTCGTGTGTTTGTTGCCAAACAAAGGTCAATTGAGCACCGGTAACTGCTCTGCCACCGGAATTGGCCGCTAGCCACTTCAGAATTGAAAATTGGTGCTCTCGGCCAACGCGAAAATATTCGGGCCGTCTGGTCTGAGGTAATGGAACTGGGGGGCAAGTCGTTTGCCGTTATCTTCATCAATGGCCCACGGTCCGCTGGGACAGCAATATCGGCAACTAGACTGAATGCAACCAGCCGGCCCAATGGTGCGTGATGCGGTCCTAAGAAAGGGATGCCCACAAATCCAGCCACTTGAGCAACAGACACTCCATTCCAGTTCCCGTGATTACTTTCCCTGGATGCGTCGTTTGCCTTCCCCGCGCGGGTAGCATACTTGCCGAGTCACGGACAGCTACCACTGACAGATTGGGTCCCTCGACCTTTGACGGACTTGGCCACCGCATTCAAGCTCTTGAAGCGATGCTGGGCTTCAGCCGAGAGCAAAGGCCTCCGATCAACAGGCTGAAGGGCGGTCGAACGTGTAAACGAGAGCTATTTGACTGATTTCCCTAGCCCTTGGGAACCCCACCATCCCATCAACTTACTTCAATGACCCGCAGCTTGCTGGAGTGTTGCACATCGGATAATCAAACAAGGCGGCCAAGGAATCATCTGCGAACATGCTTCCAGCGGAGTTCCAGAAGATGTCCCGAATGGGATGATGTGACCCTAGCGAGCGGCACGCAAGGGTTGAGTGAGGCTCGGAGCAAACCAGCACGTCGCTCCAGTGCAGCCACCCTGGAGACACACCAACAACCACCCTGGATCTCCGTGATCTGCCCTCATAATAGCCTGTCAGTGCGAAAGCACCAAAAGAGGGTGCCGGGCCCGACGGCAGAGAAGTCCAACGGCAAGCAGTTTCCAAATGGCACACGCCATGGGTTGATCGCTGTCCGATGGTTCGAACAACCAACCGTCGTGGACAACTCACTGTATGACGCGGGAAAGGCAGAGGTAAGGTATGAGAGATGAGGGAATCTCGAGACTGAGCAGAGTTCAAACTCCCGGGAGGCGCCTGCTTACTATGTACATGGAGAGAAGCAGGCTTTAGCCACGTATCCTGCCCGCATTGGCGAACTGCAGCTGGAGCACTGCCCCAAAGAACCTCAGACGGCGCGGGAAGTTCGAGAAACGAGATGGAAGTTCAGACGAGGAGATCCGCATTGATGCAGGGGCAAGTCACCCGCATGCTCTACGCGCTTGGCTGGGGTCGAGTCCAGCACACCGACCGAGATGAGATGTGCTTCCATGATAGGTAGGTACCTTACTTTAGTTACCACCGCGATTGCCAATTGCTTGCCCGCTTCGACCAGACGGGAGGCAAACCGGACCCGGTGACGCCCTGATGCCGTCCGCTATACTAGCACTGTGTTGATGATACCCAGGTAGTACCGAGGCTCGATGTGGAAGGGGGGATGAAGGAAGGCACGAGGAGCTGGCACGTTCCCTCTCATTTGTCGCAGAAGCTGCATTCAACCGAGAATTCCTGCATTGGGGCCGTTTTCAATACTCTGTATCCCGGCCCGCCTCCCAATCGCCATCCCACACCGTCCCACAGCAACCCGGAGGCAAGGCTCATGTGGAGGGAAACAGGCAGGGAGACCATCGAACAATCCTGGACTGTGAGCCAACTTTCCAGGCGTCGAACATTAGCAGGGGTTGCCCCACACAAAACTGCCACGTCCAGAAAAAATTCAAACCACACAGCAATCCATTTTCTGCCAGGTGAACCCGCTCCTTCATTCATCTGTTTCTCGCCTCGACTCCCTGGCTTACCTGCCTTATCGAGAATCCTGGAACAGTACTTAGTTCTCGGTGCCCCTCCTACCGCCCACAGCTTTCCTTCCCCTTCCTAACATCGAACATACTTCCTATCAATCGCAGGCAAAGTTTGTGTTGCACATTCTTTCCACACGAAATCCCACTTTTTGGTCAGTAAAAATTACCCCACACCTGAAGGTCACCCCACCTTCTCGGTTTTGCACCCTCCCACTCAAAATCTCTCCAATACCGAAACACTCTCTGCAATTCCCCATCCAGACAATTGGAAACTTCCTTCGCCACTACATCCAACCAGACTGACTGGTGAATCGCGTTGCGCAGAACTACCAAACCACCCCGCCGGCATCATCCAAAACCGCATTATCCAAGATGGATCCCAGCGTTACCCAGGGCCGGTCCTGCTTCACCTGTGAGTTTGCCATCGCAATTCCTTCGCTTTGGCTTCTATTTGCCCCGCGGCTCTGAGCGCAATTGCCGCCACCCACGCCCACATTCCCGAGACCTTTTCCCGAGAATATCGCGCATGATCCAGAGCATCGCGACACCGGCTGCCTTGGTCAGGGAGCTAGTGGGTTATCTCGCAAGATCTGTGCCGGGGAAAGGATGCATCAATTGCACACATGAGCACTGGAATATGGCCAATTCTTGGCTGCCCGCATGTCGGCGCATCGCTTGCTGCGGCTTGCTGTTTCTCTGTGCCTCCCTCTACGGCAACGCGGCGGGCCCTCGAAAGGAATTGGAAATTGGTCATTCCAGCCAATGCCCAGCAATTGGGTTGGACAACGACAGGCCCGTCGACAAGTCCTCGGCTTGCGTTCAGAGACCACCACTACCCATGCCACACACAACACTTGAAACCGCCCTTCCTGCTTGAGTTGGGGAGAGATCGTCTGACATGAGAGATTCTAGGCGGCCAAACTACTCACCAGGTATGAAACCGTCGGCGGACGCGGAGAGATCGACCACGAGGAAGTATCGCGATGTTGCGCTACAGACACTAACTGTGTGTTTCTAGGCCCGTGACTGCCCGAACAGGGGTGCGGCTAAGTGGTAAGTTACAATCCGCCATATATATTCTCACAAATGCTCAATTGCTGACCATCTCTGTAGCTACAACTGTGGTGGTAAGCTCCTCTTGACTGCTAATCTAACCTCACCGCGGCGAACCGGACTGACGAGAACTTTTACGATTCTTAGGCGAGGGTCACATGAGTGAGTATCCCGGCCCTTTGTTGCGCTTTTGAGTACATTCTAACTTGGATAAAACCAGGCCGTGACTGCCCTGAGGGTCCCAAGGACACCAAGACCTGCTACCGTTGCGGCCAGCCCGGTCACATCTCGCGTGACTGCCCGACCGGCGGCGGCGGCGGCCACGCTGGTGGCCAGTCTGGCGCTGAGTGCTACAAGGTTAGTGTCATCCATTCGCTGCCGAGTTTCTTTGCTAACTCATTGGACGTAGTGCGGTGAGATCGGCCACATCGCTCGCAACTGCAGCAAGGGCAACGCGTATGGTGGCGGTTATGGCGGCGGCGGCGGCTTCGGTGGCGGTGGCTACGGCCAGAAGACCTGCTACTCGTGTGGCGGCATCGGCCATGTCTCTCGTAAGTCGTGGCGAATGTACCCCTTCCTTTGAGAAACCTTGCTCACAATACGACACAGGCGACTGCGTGAACGGCAGCAAGTGCTACAACTGCGGCGTCTCGGGCCACGTGTCGCGCGACTGCCCCAAGGAGTCGACTGGCGGCGAGAAGATCTGCTACAAGTGCCAGCAGCCTGGCCACGTCCAGTCTCAGTGCCCCAACTAGGTGGTGGACGTGACACGGCCGCCGTTGCCTTCGATGACCCCGGTTCTTTCGTCGGTCGGTCAACCTTTCGGCGATTTGTTCTAGCTCTTTACGAACGAGGTAGAAGAGGATAACAAGGGGAGTCGCTGGGTAGTTGGCGGTCCCAATGGAGGTTGAACGACATGCGGGTGCGCTATACACTACCTTTCTGGTGGATCTGTCTGGTGCTCGCGCGCTGGGGTTCCACGGGTTGTATTGCTGGTATCTCAGTGGCCTGGATACCCTCTCAGTTGGCAATGTCCTCGGCCGGTTGTTGCCGCATTCTCGGGGCTTGGAACCGTTGTGTTCTCCCCCCAAGTTTTTGTTTTCTTTCCTTTTCCCACACTCCACACAGCCCTACCGCGCTTCATTCGGAAAGCATCATCACATCACGACTTACGGATCACCGGGCAACGGAAAAGTTTGACCATCTTGGCGTCGGGACGGCGAGGGCTGCCTTTTCAGGTCTGCATTCAAGTCTCTCTCATCGGGTGGAGCGCTGCATTCATTCGCCTCGTTTGCAATGTCTGGCTTCTCGGTTTTCTCTCACGGATTAACGACTAGATCATGGGACCGAAAATGGGCTTCATCTCAGGTTCCATAGAAATGATAACGGCCCGGGGTTACTGACGCTGCTGCTCTCTCTCGTTTTGGTGTTGAAGTGTAGTATATATTATAAGCTAACTTGATGATCACGCGCAACGATTCATAGACGACTTGTTCGCTAATTAACCGCGCAAGTAGCGAGAAAGTTGATGGATTCCCCAAAACACCAAAATGCCTAACCGCCGACCATGCTAAATGATGATACCTATGTACAACGACAACAACAACAACGACAATAACAACCTAGATGATATCGTGTGACAAAAAACCCATCCGTCCCTTTCTTCCCATCTACAACACCGCCTTGGGCATAAACTTCATCGCCTGCCTGACGCCCAGATCCCCGAGCACCTCCTCGGCGCCGCCCAGGATGGAATCGAACTTGTAGGTGCGGTTGAAGTTCTCAATGACGCGGCCCATGCCCGTCTGGGTCAGGCCGCGGCCGCCCCAGATCTGCACGGCCTCGTCGGCGATCTCGTGGGCGGCGCGCGTGGCGCTCATCTTGAGCAGGGCGATGGGGCCACCCAGGTGCTTGGCCTGCTCCGAGTAGGCCATGTTGCACATCTGGTAGGTGATGGTCTCGAGCCACGACTGGTGCGACTCGCACAGCGCGATCATCTTGGCGAGTTTCTGCCGGATCACGGGCTGGTCGATCAGCCGCTTCTTGAAGACGAGGCGCTGGTGCGCCCACTTGAGGGATTCTTCGACGACGAGCCGCATGTAGCGGATGGTGGCGCAGGCCATGGTCCAGCGCTCGTGGTTGAAGTTGGACAGGATCACGTAGATGCCCTTGTTCTCCTCGCCGAGGAGGTTGGTGGCGGGGACCTTGACGTTGTCGAAGGTGATGTAGGTGGTGCCCGCCGCGGGGGAGTATGATGTCTTGATGGGCTTGGTCTCGACGCCCTCACCGCGCTCGATCAGCAGCACCGAGAGGCCCTTGCCCGTGTTGACGCCCGTGACGAAGTAGTCGGAGAAGACGCCGTTGGTGATCCACTTCTTGGTGCCGTTGACGATGTAGTGCTTGCCGTCGGGGGTCTTGGTGGCCGTCGTGCGGAGCCCGGCCACGTCGGACCCCGCGAACGCCTCCGTGATGGCCAGGCAGATCTTCTTCCGGCCCGAGAACACCTCGTCCGTCACCTTCTTCTTGAGCTCGGGGTTCTTGCAGAAGTTGAGGATGCAGGTGAGGCCGATCACCATGCCCGCCATGTTGCCGTCTTGGAAACCGCGGCACGCGGCGCGGACCTGCTCCTGCGAGCAGATCATGTCGTGGAAGTAGTCGAACTCCTTGCCGTCGACGGCGCCGTTGAGGAGGTTCACGCCGTGCATGTGCTTGCCGGGGCCCATCCGCATGTGGAGGACGCCCGCCTTGGACATGCGCTCGATGAGCTCCTGGCTGACGTACTCGCCCGAGCGCTCCTTCTCGAGTGCCTCGGGGGTGATGTACTGGTCGGTGAACTCGCGCATGGCGCGCTGGAGGCGACGATGGCTGTCGCTGAAGTAGGGCGACTTGAACGAAGGGGTGAGCCAGAGCGGCTCGGCGTATGGCACGGTCGAGATCTCGCCGAGCGCCGGGGTGATGATGGACTGCTTCTCGCCCTCGATGGTGCCGATGGCCAGGTCCGAGTACTTCTGCAGCACCTCGTGCCTGTGGAGGTTGTAGAAGGCGACAGTGGCGTCAGTGCCGGCGACCTGGCGTAGAACGGCCTCGCCGCCCGGGTGGGCATCTAGGAAATCGGAGACATCATAGACGACGGTGTCAATGATGAACCAAGTGCTGTCTTCGGTGTTGTTCTTGGCCACTTCGGCGCGGGTAAAGGTCTTGGAGGGGACTTCGAGAGGCATGGTGGCGGCAGTTCTTTGACTCTTCGTTCTCTAAATTGGGATTTAGAGGCTATCACGAGGGGTAGAGCAAGACAAACAAAAGGGACAGTGTCACTGGAAGTGCAGAGCTGACAACGCCGTCATTTTATTCCTGGCATTGGCTACCAAGACCAGGGTTCCAAGAGCTCCTTCCGGCTGGTCGGTCGGACTTGGGAGGCTTGCTTCGGCTCGTCCCCCTGGACTGCCTCGGCTCCCAGGCGTTTTGGGAACCTGGGGCTCCAACGTGGGGAAGGTGCCAAGAGATGTAATACGGAGTCCATGATTGGTTGCAGCTGGAACCCTGCCCTCGTACCCCGGTCCTTCTTGGAGGTTGCGCATGTGATGTGCGGGAGGCAACTGGCGGACAGAAACTGTTCCGATCCCCTTCATGACTCGGCCATTGTTCGAGGAGAGAAGAGTGGAGACAGAACAGCTTCCAGCATTCTACACATATATTGTTTTCTGTAAGGCTTGAAGTTGGGATAACTACATGTACATAGTTACCTGGCACTGGCACCCGGGCGCGGGGCAATGCGCACCTGCAAGGCCTGGAAAGACATGTCTCAGCCACTCGCGTCATCGCGAAGCCCTCTCCCTGTCCCTCGCTTTTCGCTTCTCACGTTGGCGTTGCTTGGTTTTGTCCTCGGAACTCAGCGCAAGACGAACGGCTCTCGAGTCCATTGAGGCTCACGTTCTTCGCATACCTAAGCTACCCACTGGCTTATCGCTAAAGCGAGGCTCAGTATTGTAATTAGCGAGGAGACCATACCGCTCACGGACTCAGAATCGGGGTTTTGCTCCTGTAGGGGCGTTTTGCGGACTGTGCATGCACGATTGAACGATACTAGCAAACCCGATAACAGCCGGATGATTGTTCCAGTTCACGCCCCGTTACCCAAATGGTCTAGATCTTCGTTGCTTACCTAGCCAAGCTGAGAACAGCTGAACAATGTTCGCATCCAGCCACTCGCTTGTCTAAGGATAGTTATGCGTTACGCCAAACGCGCACCGCACGCCCATTTCCATTTTCATTTGTGGAGGCTTCCGAAGATCCGGCTCTTGTGAGTCGATTTCTCTTGTTGCCATGCTAGCTTTGCTTGACTTTGGCCCGCTTTAGACCCAGGCGCCGGGAGGTCAGATGGCATGCTCAGCAGCGGGGTTGTCATTGGCCACTCGCTCAACTTACTGAAAGGAGGGAGGCACGGAAACACGGAGGAGGAGGCACGCGGCAGACCCAGTGGTCTCTGCCCGTTTCCCATCTTTTCCGCGTTCCAGAATTGCCAGATGGCCAGATTGCCGCACCTAGTCAAGTTTGCTGTGCCTCGGAAAAAGTCGTTGCTATTTTTGTGTCACATTCCCTTTCTTACCTACAAAGAGTACTTTGTACATACGCCGGTGTGGGCTCTTATCGGCTTTTGCGGCCAGTCCGCTCTAGACCACTCCACCATGGCTCGCCGGTACAGGCCCGGGCACAGTCACAGGCACAAGCACATAAGCCTTCCTCTCGGAGGCTATTAGGTGCTTGCCGCATCGGCCCGCCGGCCACGTCCACGGTCGGGTGGTTCTCACCGCGCTGTTGGCTCCCGGGTCTTTGGCCCCGCAAAAGACACGTCTAGATAGATATCCCCGTCATGGCCTCTCGCTTGTGAGGTCCTGGCACATACACATTGCGCTTTTTAACAGACTCTCGCTTTCATTTAGCTACTCCTCGAGTCAAGAGACTAGCCTTACCCCTACCCACCTATTTTCTGTCTCCTGCATGCTTCCAACCACCGCACCAATATGGATGCTCATTCTATGTCCGTCACCAGCGCTGCACGCAAGAAGACGTCAAGGATATACCAGGACCTCAAAACCACCCGGCTTTACTGCGCCTCGCCAAGGAGACAGAGTATTATGGATGAGGTTCTGAAGGTGCATAACACCCATCGCGAGAGTAGCCCCTCGATTCCGTCATGTCCATGAGCGGAATCCATGTTGGGATCACTCTCACAATGCACAACTGGATGATGTGTCGTAAAGTCAATTTGAGGAAGTGTTGGAACTTAGTTAGTACTAGCTAACACGCGTTGTAGCTCGAAAACCTCGACCCAAGTAGAAGACCACATATCGGCATCGTTGGTGCTGGCTTCGCCGGACTTCGGTGCGCCGACGTGCTGCTCCGGAATGGCTTCCGCGTCACAATATTGGAAGCCAGGAACCGTCTTGGCGGCAGGATCTTCCAAGAGAGGCTGCCTAATGGCCATTTGATAGACATCGGCGCTAACTGGATCCATGGTACAACTGAGAATCCCATCATGGATTTAGTCAAGGAGACCAAGACAACGGTTGGCGTCTGGGATAGCCATTCGTGTGTTTATGACGAGGATGGGCAACTTCTTACCCCCGAAGAGGGAGAGAAGTACTCGACCCTGATGTGGAACATTATCGAGGCCGCTTTTGAACATTCTAACAAACATGGCGCGAATATCGACCCTGGGAGGTCCCTACTAGATTTCTTCCAGGAAGAGGTCGTGAAGAGGATACCAGACAGCCAAGAGGGTTATCAGAGGCAAAGGCGGATCCTCCTTCAAATGGCCGAATTATGGGGGAATTTTGTCGGTAGTCCTCTCAAAACCCAGAGTTTGAAGTTCTTCTGGTTGGAAGAGTGCATCGAGGGTGGTAAGACACAAGCTTCTGACCCCCTTCTTGGCATACCTTTGCTAACTGATCCCAGAAAACCTCTTTTGCGCAGGGACATACAACAAAGTCTTGGAGAAGGTTTCTCAGCCGGCCATCGAGGGCGCGGATATCCACTACCAAACCCGCATTTCCGAGATCTACGGCAAGTCTTCAACAAGAAAAAACATGACCAGGGTTAGGACTACCGAGGACCAAGTCTTTGAGTTTGACGAGGTTGTCGTCACTTGCCCGCTTGGCTGGCTGAAGAAGAACCTGCAAGCCTTCTCCCCGCCTCTCCCTGATCGGGTATGCCAGGGAATCCAAAATATTGGCTATGGCAGCCTAGAGAAGGCCAGTCCCACCCCATCACCAATACCAGAAATACAAAACTTACCCTCTCTTAGGTCTACATATCCTTCGGCACCGCCTTCTGGCTCACGCCATCCCCAACCGACAACCGCATAGTCCAAGGCTTCTGCCAATGGCTCGCCCCCAATTACGCCCCCGACTCCAACCCCAACCGCCACCTCACCGAGATCGTCGAGCTGGGCTCCCTCGGCGCCGCCGCCCACCCAACCCTCCTCTTCTACCTCTACGGCGACCAATCCCACCACCTCACCACCACCCTCCGCTCCCTCCCCTCCCAAAAAGACCGCGACTCCTTCCTCCATGCCTACTTCAAGCCCTACTACTCACGCCTCCCCTCCTACGACGAGTCCAACCCAGCCTGCCAGCCCACGGCGTGCTTCGCGACCGACTGGCTGGGCGACGAGCTCGCGGGCCACGGCAGCTACAGCAATTTCCAGGCGGGCCTGCGCGAGGGGGACAAGGACATCGTCGCGATGCGGAATGGTGTGCCCAAGGAAGGGGTGTGGCTGGCGGGTGAGCACACCGCGCCCTTTGTGGCGCTGGGGACCGTCACGGGGGCGTATTGGAGTGGCGAGCATGTGGGGAGGAGGATTGCGCAGGGGTATTGGGGGGCGAGGGAGAGGGAGAAGGAGAGGGGGGTTGGGGTGGTGGGAGTGGTTGGAGTGGTTGATGGGGAGAAGGGGGGCGAGGTGCAGGGTTAAGGTTGTTGTGCTTTGTTTGGTGGTGTTGTCTCCTCGGTGATTTGGCGATGTCGGCTTGCTTTCGGCTTAACGGAGTTAGGTACTTGCAGGCTAGGTAATTAATTATTTTCGCGTCGTTACAGCGATGCGATCTTTGGGAATTTGAAGCATTTGATTGAGGACCAACCCCAGAATTTCCTCTGTTTAAGCTTTGCCGCCTCCTTGCGATCCCATCGAGATCTGGGGTCATCTGATCATCTGATCCGGAGGAGCACGGCATTGGCTCTTTTGGCCAAGAGGGCAGCACGACTCGCAATACCCAGAGTCATGACGGCAAGGCAGCAGTCGCCGTGGATTGGATAATTCAATCATTGCCCCTTGCTCGTGTATGGCCACGTCGGATCTGAGGCTCGGAGGAGACCTGGGGCCTGTTTTCGTTGCATTTCCCCTCTCTGTCTGCCCAATATCAATTTGTTGTTTTTCGACCTGTCATTGAGCGGGAGCTTCCATCTTGAGCTTTGAAGTGGGCGCATCCAGAAGGCGGAGCACCGACGGTTGAGCCTGGCACAGTCATGCAGTCATGTCGTACGAATCTGGAGCGTCAGAGCACCCGATGTGGGCCATCAACCCCCTGTAACTTACCCCACGCCTCACGCTAGTGATAAGGCCGATCAACTGATTGGGCTCTCTGCCCAACACCACAGAGCAACTCAACCGCCGCTTGTCACGGGTGGTGGTTGTCTTGCACCAGACACCGACACCCTGCTAACTACGTCGCCCATTCACCTTCCTTCATCAAACCCCTCGGTCGCTGGTTGACTTTTCCCTTCCATCACACAACACAACCACGACATTAATTGTGCTGTCTCACCCGGCGCCTTGTGTTCTGGCAACATAGGCTTTGTTTTTGTTACCGAGCTATCTCCATCTTTGCCGTCATCCAAAGAACCTTACTCTGACGACCTAGCCCATTTTTGGAACGATTTGGGGCCGAGCACCGATCGATCTCTGCTAAATGACGACGCCCGCCTCACCATGAACTCTTCGGACGGCCTTTCACGTCATCAGTTCTCGACCTTGGTGGACGATTAACTAATCCGTGGCGCTTAAAACGCACCAGCCCGCCCCTCTTCCAGGTTCTCTTCCATCTCGCCCCGAGTGCCTGCGACTTCACCCACATACCTTCACCTTCGATTCACCCCACGTCGATAGGTAACTTTCATCCCACAATTCAAGGCGACTGTCATAACGCCGACCCAAACGGCCCATCATGGCATCTTTCTTCCAATCATTTCGCAGCTCGTCGATGGCGAAGCAGTTACTTCGCTTTGCTCTTTCGCGACTGGACCTACTCGACACCCAAGCCCTTGATTTAGAGAACCTCGACTTTGCCCTTGGTCGAAATACGGTTCTAGAGTTTCGGGATGTTGGACTAATTCTCCAGGTAGGTTTTCTGGGTGACTCTCTAATGTGCCTCCTGCGTCTCGCGCTGTATCTGGGGGTTGACACACTTTTGCGTAGAAACTCGAGAGGCTTTTGGGGCTGCCCCCAGCCTTCTCTCTCCAAAAGGCCAAGGTCCTCATTCTCCGCGTCACTATTCCCATGGACTTTTACGCCAGCCCCATCACGGCCGAAGTAGATGGCGTCGACATTCGCTTGAAAATCGCATCGAAAAAAGAGAAGGGCCGGCAAGACGCCGGGAAGAGAAGCAAGGGCATGGCCGGTTCTGAGACCGTGCCGACAGCTGCGGACCTTGCACAGTCCTTCTTGGAGACGCAGCCCGTGGCGGAGAAGGAGGAGTTGGAGCAAGCTCTCGCCGCCGAAACCCAGGATCTTGCTGCTTCCATGGCTGCTAGCGAACCCGAAAGCGACGACGATTTGCCGGTTGGCACTGGCCAACCCCTTTCGCTCCCCGTTTTCTTGACCAATTTCCTGCACGGCATCGTGGATAGGATTCAGATTCGCGTACAGAGTGTTACATTTCAGGTGGATGTCGAAGTTGCGGTTGATTCCAGTTCCCCAGTTCCGGAGCCCGTCACTTTCCAGCTATCCCTGGATAACATCAACGTGGAGGGCGTAACTTCAACAGCAGAGACGCCAGACGAGGGCCCCGCAATCGTGCACAAAGAGGGCAAACGCCATGTTTTGCTCCATAACATTCGGGCGGCCTTGATCACCGAGGCAAACGTTTTCTCCTCGTTGGCTCGGTCAGCGTCGATGCCCTCGTCCTCGGCTTCGCGATCCCCTGTGGTCCCGCGCTCGCCCGTTCATAACGAGACCACCGCCTTTTCTCCATCCGGGCTGTCCCGCAGTGTCGGCTCCGGTGCAATGGCCGGTTCAAGAGACAGTTCCGATGGCCTCTCGCAAAGCCAACACCTACAGGACAGCGAAGCTGCGTTCAACATCCCATACGATTTTGGCGACAGCAACGAACCAAATGAGGCTGACGAAGCGTCGCCCCTGTCTACCCCGAGGGCCTCTCTTTACCGCGGCTCGCCCCCGCCAACCATCACTGATCATGCGAAGTCGGCGGTCCTCGAGCCTTCGCCTTTAATCTGGTCGACCGCGGAGCGAGAGGCGCGATCGGAGCCATTTCTTCGCCCTCCTGAAGGATTCTCCCTCTCCAATGATCCGTCTCCCGCAGCTTCCGTTCATTCCAGCTCCACAAACCGGAGCTCAGGCAGCTCGGCGAGAGACGATTTGGCCGAATCACACATATACAGCCACGAGGATGCCGAGAGCATGTATATGAGCGCCTTTTCACAGACGGGGTCCCAGGGGCTGCGCACCGGCATGCCGGGCGCCTGGGATGCCTTTGATGACGCGGAGGAGAACGAAACTGAAGCTAGGCCGTCCACATCAACCCAGGCGGCCCCCTACGATGGGTCCTTTGAACCACCCCAACCGGATCGAATTCCTTCGCCTGAGCAGCCATCTCAAGACCCCAAGGTAAATTCCCCCAGCTTCTATGCACAGGATTCTTCAGCAGGGGAACCCGAACCCCCACAAGACGACATACCCACCCCTCGAGGGCCGACGCGCCTGGTAAAGCAGCTCCTATCGCTGAGCGCTATCTCAATCTACCTTCCGTCGAGCCACAAGCAGGTCAAGGTCGATACCCCTGGTGGCGGCAGGTCAATATCGCCAAACATTCCGGGGGCTTTCTCGATCCATTCGGCGGCCGCTATGAGCCCCAAACTTACGCCCACCGACGAACCAATCGCAGAAACAACGCCCATCGACCCATCTATTGAAATCGTGCTGAAACCCGTAGAGATCCAGTTCGACGCATCAATTGGGTTTCTCCTAGCCATGGTTGTCGCCCGGCTCCTTGAAGCAGCTCAAGGTGGGTCGAAGGATGCTGTGGGCCCTACAGCAGCGAAGCCGCCTTCGGCATCCCCGGATGTCAAAGTCACGGTCGAACAGCTGTCCGTCCTTTTCCTAGAGAAACTTGCAGGCGTCGCCGATGTTCCTCAAAGGTTCTTCGAGAAAAGCACGCCAGACCTGAGCTCTGATGTACTCCTCCAAGCTCAGCTTGTTGATCTCATGGGTTCAGTCTCCCATGACGGCCCGCAGACGGAGATGAACCTCAGCATCGAGAAACTAAAGTTTGGGTATGCGAATGACGACATCGTCTCATTTGACCGCTCTGTTCTCATGTTCGAGTCTGTTGCAAACACATTTCCCTCCGCCGGTCAGGATATCTCGGTCAAGGCGACGATGGGACCCGAGATTTCGCGGCTGGAAGTCAACACGCTGCCCCTCTATGTCCAACTTGATCTTCAGAGGCTTGACGAGGTGTTCGGCTGGTTTGGCGGGCTCAGCAGTTTCCTTAACATGGGGGCTTCCATCACCGCAAACACGTCGAGGGCCGACAAGAACCCGGCCAAGCAAGTTCAAAAACCCAAGGGTGTCCGGTTTGACGAGCCGGTCCACCCCGATGACCAAACCATCACCAGGGGGAACAAGACCGACTTGCGCATCAACGGCCTCCAGGTTGATGTATTGGGCAAGGATTGTAGTGTGATGCTGAATACCAGCGCATTCAAACTGGTCAGCCGAGAAGAAGGCATCGGGATACATCTCAGCAGGATACGACTATCAGGACCATACCTCAAAAATTCGAAAGCCGACCCCCCTATTGTAAGCGAGGTTTTGGATACCAGAGTCGAATTCCTGCCGTTGCCCCGAGCCAAGGACCTTGAGAGGCTACTCCAACTCATCACTCCTTCTAACTACAAGTTTGACGAGGATGAAGACGAAATTATGGTTGACACGCTACTGAGGCAACGCAGAAAAGGGTCTGTCCTTTCCTTGGCCATCGGTAAGGTCAGATTTGACGCAGGTAATCTGACACAGCTCACCTGCCTCCCAAGTCTGATCGATGACTTGGCTAAGCTCGGAACCGTTGCAAAATATCTCCCCGAGGATGATCGGCCGGGCCTTCTCACGCTATGCCATGTCAAAAGCGCCGAATGTCGTGTTGATGTTGGCGGCCGGTTTGGTGCCGTTCTGACTTCGCTCACCGACCTAGAAGTGGCACACATCTCAATGCCCCAGTTGGTCGCTGTCGCCCTTGGCGAAATCGCGGTTACACGGAATAAGATTGAGGAGCTGGTGGTGACTTCGCCGCCGCCGGAAACTGGCCCTTGCCGGAATCCTCCGGCCTTCATGATGAGGTTGATTGATGACATGGAACCAGTGTTCAAAGTCAAGCTGATGGGATTGTGCTTGGAGTACCGGGTTCCTACCATCATGGATCTTCTAAACCTCGGCCAAGATGTTACGCCGGAGGATTACGAAGCTGGGTTGGCCGCATCCATGGCGAGCTTGGGAGAACAAGCCCATACGGTCATCAAGAGAGCATCTTCGGGGTCGTTGACGTCGACGGGCCAGGCCAAGGCTCCGAGGTCGCTGAAGGTGGATGTCGCCTTCCGGGACTGCCTCATCGGCCTGAACCCCCTCGCGTTGACGTCCAAGTTGACCGTTGCTCTCACCGACGCTCATCTTGAAATGGTGCCAGGGCCGCAGGATCTCGTTGCGGTAACAACTATGAAGCGAGTGTCTGTCCTGTTAATCGACGACATATCCATCTTGGAATCGCACGGTGTCCGTTTTACTTCGTCGCGACGCCCGCCGGTTGTCACTTCTCCAC
Organism: Chaetomium tenue; assembly: GCF_020726465.1. Classification (NCBI taxonomy): domain Eukaryota; kingdom Fungi; phylum Ascomycota; class Sordariomycetes; order Sordariales; family Chaetomiaceae; genus Chaetomium; species Chaetomium tenue. Next base: position 4,801,411 of record NW_027117330.1, on the reverse strand, counting down.
AAGTTGACGAGTTATGTGCAATGGGATACGTCAACATTTGCCAGATCTCGTCAGCAAAGGCAACAGTGACAGTTTCAAGGGACTCAGAAGGTGATACGCAGCTGGAGGTCGAAGTTCGCGACGATCTCTTGGTCCTTGAAACTTGTGCGGATTCGACGCAAACTCTTATCACGCTGGCCAACGCTCTGACACCGCCTACGCCGCCGAGCACGGAGGTCAAGTATCGGACGACAGTCTTCCCCGTCGAAGACTTACTAGCTTCTATTAGGGCGGAGACATTCGGCCGAGCCGAAGGCGAGTACGATCTTGACAACGACTTCGATGTCCCTCAGGAGCTTGGAGATGATGCCGATAGCGACCTGGACTTTGACGCTGGACCAAGCGATAGCCCGCTGAATCTTGACTCGCAGTATCTCGAAGAGAACATCGTCCAGGAAGAGCTATTTGATGCAACATCTAGCTCGATGCTCCGAGAAGGGGCCACCAAATTCGAGGACACGAACGATGGAGTCCTTCTTAGCACAGCTGGCCTAGATAACCCGAGCAGCAGTGGGCTGGAGATCAGCAGCAGTGACCTTTCTATCACAGACGACTACTTCGACAAGGGACCGGTTGGCCACGGCACTGCGCATCGCTGGGACTCCAAGACGGACAGGTACGACCAGCACAATGAAATCAAGCTCCAGCGCAGCCCCTTGAAGCTTCACGTTCGTGATGTACATGTCATCTGGCACTTGTTCGATGGCTACGATTGGGAGCGCACGCGCGAGGTCATCGCCAAAGCCGTAAAGGAGGTGGAGGCGAAAGCATATGAGCGGCGGGCCAAGACGGACCGCAACGGATACGACCAAGAATTCGGCGAGGATGAACCCGTCATTGGGGACTGCCTTTTTAATTCCATCTATATTGGCATCCCGTCCAACCGTGACCCCAAGGAGCTCGCCCAGGCGATCAACCACGGCTTGCAAGATTTTGGAGACACGGAATCGATCGCAACTTCAACTGTCACAACTTCGACACTCCGTGCGGCGGGGCAACGCCGCAGGTCCAAGAGTTTGAGGCTAGATCGGAGCAGGCGCCACAAAATCACGTTCGAGCTCAAGGGCGTGAGCGCCGACGTGGTCATGTTCCCGCCCGGCTCAGGGGAGACAGTTAACTCACTTGACATCCGGCTCCGCGACGTTGACGTTTTCGACCATGTCCCGGAATCGACGTGGAAGAAGTTTGCCACGTACGACATCGACGCCGGCGAACGGGAATTGGGCGCCGACATGGTGCACGCCGAGATCATCACCACAAAGCCGGCAGATACGCCGGCTACCGAGATGGTCATCAGCGCCACCATTCTGCCCCTAAGGCTGCATGTTGATCAAGACGCCCTCGACTTTATCACTAGGTTCTTTACGTTCCGAGACGAAACGGCGCCGATCCACGCGTCCCAGAGTGACGTCCCCTTCATCCAACGGATTGTGGTCAACAGCATCCCGATCCAGTTAGACTTCAAGCCAAAGCGAGTTGACTACGCCGGCCTGCGCTCGGGGAAAACGACAGAGTTCATGAATTTCATGATCCTCGAAGGCGCCCGGCTAGTTTTGCGCCGTGTCATCTTGTACGGCGTCTCTGGGTTCGACCGGCTCGGCGATCAGCTCAACGATATCTGGACTGCCGATGTCAAGCGCAACCAACTGCCCGGCGTCCTCGCTGGCCTGGCACCCGTACGCTCCCTCGTGAACGCCGGGTCCGGCTTCCGGGACCTGATCGAGATCCCGATCCGCGAGTACCGCAAGGACGGCCGGATCGTGCGCAGCCTCAGGAAAGGTGCCACCGCCTTTGCCAAGACGACCGGCACCGAAGTCGTTAAGCTCGGAGCCAAGCTCGCCATCGGTACCCAAAACGTCCTGCAGGGCGCCGAAGGCCTGCTCGTACCCCAAACCGGGGAGAGCAGCAGCAACGCGGCAGCCGTGGCCGCTGTGCTTGGCGATGATTGGGACGAGGCCGAGTACGAGGAGGAAATCAACCGCAAGTTCAGCCTGTACGCGGACCAGCCCCTCGGCATCGTCCAGGGCGTGCGTGGCGCGTATGCCAGCCTGGCGCGAGACCTGTCGGTTGCCAGGGACGCCATCATCGCCGTCCCCGCCGAAATCATGGAAAGCGAAGGCGCACAGGGCGCTGCGGCCGCGGTGCTCAAGAAGGCGCCTACCATCATCCTCCGGCCGGCCATCGGCGCCACCAAGGCCATTGGGCAGACGCTGCTGGGCGCGACGAACTCGTTGGATCCGATGCATCGGAAGCGGGTTGACGCGGTGAGTTTTTTTCTAGTTCTTTCTTTCTTTGCGTGGCCTACCTTGTGCTAACTAACTGTCGACAGAAATACAAGAAGCATTGATAATCGGCGCCGCGGCGTGGTCGAGTAATGGATGGGGAACGCTGGGATAGGAAGCATCATGGGCTGGAGTTGGAGTTGAGAGGATATTGTCGAGCTTTATGGCGTTTTGTGTTTCCTGTATGCTCTCACGAGTTTCGTCTCCGGGAAATTCTGTTTGTTTACCCACGCACCCCATTTCCTTTTTCTTTCTTTCTCATCATCAGAGCATCTCATATACACCCCCGGATTCACATACCGCATTTTCGTTTCACCTCAGTAACGGAACGAGAGTTTGCATTAGATTGGCGCCGGAAGGATTGGGGATAGGATGCGGATAGGCTACTTACTACATATGATACGCATAGCATCTCCTGCCATGGTCCTAGATGGGATGGGATTGGAAGAGGGATGGGTTGATAGATGGGGCGGAGATTGGAGATTGACCTAATTATGATATGTGCTTTAGTAATTTGGCTTTGTGGATGTGCGGTGAGTGACTTGTTTGCTATTGGGGAGTAGAATGGTGATGGGCTTAGTCTGCTAGGTGGGAGTATACACGTTGCGGTCCGTCGAGAACTATAAGGGGTTGGAGGGCAGCGCCATGTACGAAAAGGACGTTTAATAAGTAGTAGACAAGCATGTCGTCTATCGGGGTTGGATGTGGTAGATCTTAATGGCCTGTATTAGCACGAGGGAGCTTATCAAGGGGAGGAGGCACGAAGCAGAGGAACTGAGCGGTTTAGGCCAACAGCCCCTTGATTCCAGGTATCAACTGCAATACATTCCTTTTCTTTTCGGCATTGGGCCTAGCGTTGCAGCAAAGCTATCATCAAATGCAGCCACATCACCCTTCCGTATAATATAATACATTCCCAGCTTCCCAGCACATCCCAAGTTACCGCCGTAGCAAATTGGCTCCCCCATGAGCACTCAAAACTTGATATATGTTGAACGCACAAATCCGGCCATCGTCTCATAAACCCAAGAGCAAGCCAAGCACCGCCAACCCTGAAGCAGCCAACGTCCCATAAACTCCATCCCGTCCCAACCCCAGCTCCCGCCAAAAATCAATCAATCAAATCAATAACCACTCTCCTCCCGCCTCTCATCCCCCCCACCACCACCACCACCACCCGCCCCCTCCCTCTCAGCCCTCGCCCCCGCCTCCCGAATCGCCTCCTCATCACCACGCAGCTTGGCAAAATAGCCCTTGACGTCCTCGGCGCTAATGACCTGCTTGCTCTCGGCAAACTGCTGGAAGAAGGGCATCAGCTTGTCCTTGAGGTGCTGGTAGGCCATGACGCCCTCGATGGCGCGCACGCGGTCGACGTTGCGCAGCGCCGACTCGCCGCGGTCGTACAGGCTGCCCTCGCTGTTGTTGGCGCTGCCGCCATCGGCGTCCGCGTCGCCGTCTTCTGAGGTTGGGGGTTCGTAGGTTTCTTCTTCTTCGAGGAGTTGCGGGTGTGGGGCGAGGAGTGGGAAGCAGGCCGGGCAGTGGCAGAGGTGGGTGCGGAAGGTGGGGGTGAGGAAGAGGGAGAAGGGGGTGGTTGATTCGGGAGGTGGTGGGAGGGTGGTGAGTTTGCAGGTTGTTGACGGGGAGGGTTCGGTGAGTGCTGTTGTTGTTGTGGTGGATGATGGCTCTGCTAGTTCGGTAGTGTCAACTTCGCTCCTGGGCCGCTTAGAGGTCTGGGAGTCAGTTTCGTCGTCGGCTTTGCGCTTCTTGGAACCGCTATTCAACTCTCCGTTGCTGGTGGTAACAGGAAGCGCTGCCGACCTAGGCTCATGTGACGCAGCACTTTGCTTGGAGAAAACGGGCGCCAAAAAGCCGGGGGTGCCAGCATATCTCTTGATCCAGGGATGGGCCTCGACACATTTGTAGCAGAGAAAACTCTCGAACTCGTCCTCGGCTGGAAAACCTGGGGGAGGCGGGGGGTCATTGTCGTCCTCATCTCCTCCTTCACCCGCTGTCTTCCCATCCTTCTCCGTCACCTCGGCATCCTCGTTAATAGTCGGAAGATTGCCGTTCGTATCCTTGGCCTCTGTCTTTACTTTATTCGCTTCCAGGCCCTCGAACCAGTTCGGGCCTAGCCCGACCACACACCCAGGATGCCACCAATCCTCGCCACAGCCCCCCGTCTCGTGTGTGCCTAACCCGAGGCATTGAAACATGGTACCCTTTTGCTCGAACGGGTCATAATCACACTCGCAGCCGCAGAAACGGTTTCGGAAGTTCTGGTTGTACTTGTTGTTCGGGTTCGGCTCTTCCGAATGGACGCCTCCCTTGGTATTCGTTTCCGGGTTGATGCGCAAGTTGCACGGGCTGGACTCGGGGAATCGCGTCGTGCCGCAGTCGCATGTGAAGTTTCGCTTGGTGAAGATCTCGACGAGGGTGTGCTCGCCGTGGCACTGGACCGAGCAGGCGTAGCAGACACCGGCAGCATTGTATGCATCTGAGGGGTCGGCGGGCGGAGGATTGCAGGTTAGGCAGGCAAAGACGCTCTGTCGGAGAGGGCCAAGGGGATTCGTGCAGTGTTCAATACTCTGGCAACGCGTTAGTCAGAGTTGGGGCGTTCAAGGCGATGATCGTACATAGGGCAAAGCTTCGCGGGCATCGGCCTCGAGCTGCATTTGATCTCGAATAAAGCTAGAAAGAGACAAGTTAGACTTTCTTGAACCAACACAAGGCTTTACCCTATTCAAAAACACATACTCAGCAGCAGTTTGCGAATCATCCGATCTTTGCGAAATGCTATCAGTTCGCGCTTTGGTACGCGCCACAGGCGCGTCGCCGCTATCCGCCACAGACGGTTGAGGAACAGAAGAATGCATTGTTGTGGTCAGTCGACAGAAGAGAATTGTTAGGTTACTGCCAAATTATGGCATTCAACTGGTATCAAGGGCTAAGAGGGTTCGTTTTGAGAGGTGATGGTTGATGTTTATCTTTTGAGAGAAAGAGGCGTTGGAGTGTCAGTTTCAATGATACACTGTGAATGCAATGCCGGGAAGTGGTATCTTATCGAAGGACCCCACCCCAAGCAACCACTTTACACGACCACCCCAATCAGGCTTAGCGGTGTCGCGAAAGCGCGTTGCTCTGAACTGAGTGGGCGACGCGAAAAACAGGGGGAAGCAAGCAATTCGACGCCCAATTCCCGTCGGTTTGCATCCCTCCACTCCCTCCGCACAGCCCCCGAGATAATCACCGTCGCCAGTGCTTCTGCACTTCAACTTCTGCAGCGTCCGTCTCTGGCTGAAATACCTTGAGTTTTTTTATTTATGAACCCATAATCTCCAGGAATATCACAAAAAATGAGGTATGTTTACATCCCAGTTCCCCCGCTTCTCCATCCTCGAGCCGCACCCTGACATAAACCCAGTTCCCCGCTTCGCGAACACCCCTCCTCGGCGAACCGAGGCATGCCACCCGGTAGAGCCGGCCGGAAGCGCGCCCGCAATAATGGTGACGATGCCGCTTCCTCGGTCGGCGGTGCGTCGAGCCCCATCATGCCCTCCTCACCACCCGCCTTCAACATTGCACATGGCGGTGACGACGAAGACGACATCGAGGAGGACGTCGAGATTCAAGATGACATCGACGACCTCGATGAGATGGCCGAGGACGATGTCGACCTGTTCCGGGAGGGCTTTGAGCGAGATTACAACGACAGGGCCGACGATGCGTACGAAGGGGTCGACCTCGATGACGAAGGTGACTTTGATGCCATGAATTTGGGGGACAGGCGCCGCTTGGAGGCCCAACTCAACCGCAGAGATCGCGAAGTCGCCCGGAGGCAGCGCATCCCCGCTGCCTTCCTGCCCGGCGAGGACGATGACCGCGATATTGACCTCACGGCCCAGCCCCGCCGCCGCAGGCATCGGTACGATGAGGATCCGGATGAGGACATGGATGGCGACATTATGGACGAGGAACTCTCGCTAGAAGCCTTGCACGATGTCAAGGCTTCCAGCTTGACCGATTGGGTGGCCCAAGCAGCTGTGCAGCGGACCATCAAGAGAGAGTTCAAAGCATTTTTGACCGAGTACACCGACGACAGCGGCTCCTCAGTCTATGGCAACCGCATCCGCACGCTTGGTGAAATCAACGCCGAGTCTCTAGAGGTATCATACGACCACCTCTCCACCTCGAAAGCCATCTTGGCCTACTTCCTTGCCAACGCCCCGGCCGCCATGCTCAAGCTGTTCGACCAAGTAGCCATGGACGTTGTCTTGCTCCACTATCCCGACTACGAGCGCATCCACTCCGAAATCCACGTCCGTATCTTTGACCTCCCTGTTCACTACACCCTCCGTCAGCTCCGCCAATCGCACCTCAACTGCCTTGTGCGAGTCAGTGGAGTCGTGACGAGGCGGTCGGGTGTTTTCCCGCAGCTCAAGTACGTCAAGTTTGACTGCGGCAAGTGCGGCATCACCCTGGGCCCTTTCCAGCAAGAGTCAAATGTCGAAGTCAAGATTTCATACTGCCAGAGCTGCCAGTCCCGCGGGCCCTTCTCCCTCAACTCGGAGAAGACCGTCTACCGGAATTATCAAAAGCTCACTCTTCAGGAGTCTCCGGGCACCGTTCCCGCGGGGCGCCTTCCCCGGCATCGCGAGGTGATTTTGCTCTGGGATCTCATTGACAAGGCCAAGCCCGGCGAGGAGATCGAAGTCACGGGTGTCTACCAGAACAACTACGACGCTCAACTGAACAACCGCAACGGCTTCCCCGTTTTTGCTACCATCCTCGAGGCGAACAATGTGGTCAAGTCGCACGACCAGCTGGCCGGTTTCCGCATGACCGAGGAGGACGAACACAAAATCCGCCAGCTATCCAAGGACCCCCATATCGTCGACAAGATCGTCAACTCGATTGCCCCGAGTATCTACGGGCACACCGACATTAAGACGGCAGTCGCCCTGTCTCTCTTTGGTGGCGTGGCCAAGAACACTAGGGGCGCTCATCACATCAGAGGTGACATCAACGTGCTACTCCTCGGCGACCCGGGTACCGCCAAATCCCAAGTCCTCAAGTACGTTGAGAAGACAGCCCACAGGGCCGTCTTTGCCACTGGCCAAGGTGCCAGTGCCGTCGGTCTCACGGCTAGTGTCCGGAGAGACCCGTTGACAAGCGAGTGGACGCTCGAGGGTGGCGCGCTGGTGCTCGCCGACAAGGGGACCTGCCTGATCGACGAGTTCGACAAGATGAACGACCAGGATCGTACCTCGATTCACGAAGCCATGGAACAGCAGACCATTTCCATCTCCAAGGCCGGTATCGTCACGACCCTTCAAGCTCGTTGCGGTATCATCGCCGCCGCCAACCCTATTGGTGGGCGCTACAACTCAACTATCCCCTTCTCTGCCAACGTCGAACTCACTGAACCCATTCTCTCCCGTTTCGACATCCTTTGTGTCGTCCGCGACACGGTAGAGCCCGAGGAGGATGAGCGACTGGCGCGCTTCATTGTCGGCTCCCATAGCCGCAGCCACCCCATGACGAACCACCACACCCAAGGAACGGCGGCCAGCAATGGCGATTCAATGGACGTCGAGGCCGACTCGGCGCGCACCGACACGCAATCCACTGCCGCGGAACGCAACAAGGAAGGCGAGATCCCTCAGGAGCTGCTGCGCAAGTACATCCTGTACGCGCGTGATCGCTGCTCGCCCAAGCTCTACCACATGGACGAGGACAAAGTTGCCCGCCTATTTGCCGACATGCGCCGCGAGAGTTTAGCGACGGGCGCCTACCCCATTACCGTATGTTATCCCTACCACTTTTCTATCCCCTCTTCCTCGAGCCCGATCAAAACATACTAACGCCTAACCTCCGTAGGTCCGTCATCTGGAAGCCATCATCCGCATCTCCGAGGCGTTCTGCCGCATGCGACTATCCGAGTACTGCACCTCGCAGGACATTGACCGCGCCATTGCCGTCACCGTCGAAAGCTTTGTGGGTAGCCAGAAGGTCAGCTGTAAAAAGGCGCTCGCGAGGGCCTTTGCCAAGTACACTCTTGCTCGGCCTGGTCAGGGGCAGCAGAGGAGGGGTGGTGCTGGGAGGGGGAGGGGAGGGAGGCAGGGGGTTGTTTCGGCTTGAGGTTTTTTGAGGTTGTTGTCTTTTGGTTTGTTGGGTTGTTGGGGGCGTTTTGGGGAGGGTATGATTGCTGTGTGGTTTCCATGAAGCTGAGAAGATGAATGTCGGTGGTTTGACAATGAGGTGATGACGATGGGAACAAATAAAGTAACCCTTTTTTTACCGAGACATCGGCAATGGAATTTACGTTTGAAACATAACTCATGATACCATTGAGCCAAACAAGCTTAATTAGGGTATTCCATATAATCCTCATAACAACCCCAGCACGCTAAGAGCAAACCCACCCCAGGTTACCTACCTAGGTATTCAAATCTTAGCCTTGCTTACCTTATAATTCGGCTTAATAGGCACCTTGGGGTGGTCACCCGCCAACGCCAACCCCGTCACCCCCTCCAGCGCCTCGACCGCCTCATAGGCCCTCCCCAACGGCACCCGAATAGTCCCAAACCCAGCCGCCTTAGCCGCCTTCAAATTCTCCCCAATATCATCCAAAAACACCACCTCCCCCGCCGACACCCCCTCCGCCCACCCCAACGCCCGCCCCCTCTCCGAATCCGCATTCGCCCTCGCAAACTCATCCACCCTCCGCAGCGCCAACCGATAGATCTCCGGGTCCGGCTTCCGCAGCCCGACATGCGCCGACGACACAAACACATCAAACAAGCTCCGGAGCGGATCCTCAAAGAAATCCCCGCGCGAGTACTCATGCTCCGGCGGGAAAATAACCGTGTTGCTCAGCGCGGCCACCACATACTCGCCGCTGGCCTTAAGCGCCTTCAGGGCCGGGAACATCCAGGGGTCGGGGGCGCGCGCGGAGGACATCATATCGAAGAAGAGCCATTCGCCGTCGAGGTTGGGGAGGGGCGGGACGGTTTGGGGGAGGGAAGGGTTGCGGGCTTGTTGGGCGCGGTAGAAGGCTTCCCAGCGGGCCGGGTCGTGCAGGTCGCGGTTGAAGCCCGCGAAGAAGGCCGCGTCCATGGGGATGGAGCCTGTTTCGAGCCGGTGCCAGAAGCCCGAGGGGGCCGTGCGCGAGATGGAGTAGTTGATCCAGCCGGGGGGGATGCCTAGGCTGAGTTCGTAGTCGAGGATGGATTGGAAGGGGGAGATTACCTGGGGGGTGGGGTGTTAGGTTGGGTGAGGGGGAAGGGGATATGGGAGGACGTCTCTATGAGATGATGGCTTGACTTACACACACGCCGCCAATGTCAAAGAGGATGACCTTTGGTCGTTTGTTGGAGGGAGAGGTTATGGTTGTCATGTCGTCGATGGCTTCGAGAATGACTTCAACAGGGAATTCTTCAGAGAGCATTACAGACTACCGCTACGTGATTCCACAATTGTGACACCAAAAGTTGGAAAGTAAACAAGTCATCATCGTGAGAGTGTAATCAACCCGGCGCGCGGTGTTGTTGAAGCAAGCCGAGCCGGGGCTAAGCGGGGCCGAACCTCGGCTCAGGTTCCGTTTCGACTGGGCTTGGATGGCACGGATGGAGCCCCCTAGACCCTAACCCTGTACTGAGTTGTCGCTTATGTAAGTTTACTCTCGTCGCCAACCTTGCCCCTCCACACCTCGTCCCCCACCCCAGTCCAGCTTAGGGCTGTGGGGTGAAATTTGGCCCACGAAATATTGCTTGCCCGCGAATTTCGTTCTCGAATTTGCAACCCGTGTGTCGACCTGCCTCAGAACGCATCGTCCATCGACAAACCGCCAAAATGGTGAGTTAACCACGCCGACTCGGCTCCCAGTACATACAGGTGGAATTGGAGAGTCAATGCAAGATGCTTCGGACGGGGGAAATATTCTGAAGCGCAAATTGCTGACTCGGGGATTGCGAAAACCAGGCCTTCCACAAGTTGGTTAAGAACAGCGCGTACTACAGGTAAGTTCTCACCAAAAATAACTTGGGAAATATTCAGGCGAGTACTGACTTTGCGTAGCCGCTTCCAGACCAAGTACAGGCGCAGAAGAGAGGGCAAGACCGACTACTACGCCCGCAAGCGCCTGATCTCCCAGGCCAAGAACAAGTACAATGCGCCCAAGTACCGCCTTGTCGTCCGCTTCACCAACCGCGACATCATCACCCAGATCGTGACTTCCGAGATCAACGGTGACAAGGTCTTCGCCGCTGCCTACTCGCACGAGCTCCGCGCCTATGGCATCGAGCACGGTCTGACCAACTGGGCCGCCGCCTACGCCACCGGCCTGCTCCTCGCCCGCCGTGTCCTCAAGAAGCTCGGCCTGGACGGCGACTTCGCCGGTGTTGAGGAGGCTGACGGCGAGTACACCCTCACCGAGGCCGCCGAGACCGACGACGGCGAGCGCCGCCCCTTCAAGGCCAACCTCGATGTCGGCCTTGCCCGCACCTCCACTGGTGCCCGTGTCTTTGGCGTCATGAAGGGCGCTTCCGACGGTGGCATCCTCGTCCCCCACTCCGAGAACCGTTTCCCCGGTTTCGACATGGAGTCCGAGGAGCTCGACGCCGAGACCCTCAAGAAGTACATCCTCGGCGGTCACGTCGCTGAGTACATGGAGACGCTCGCTGACGACGATGAGGAGCGGTACAAGGGCCAGTTCGTCAAGTACATTGAGGACGAGGTCGAGGCCGACGCCCTCGAGGAGCTCTACACCGATGCCCACGCGGCCATCCGTGAGGACCCCTTCAAGAAGTACGAGAGCGACGCGCCCAAGAAGACCAAGGAGGAGTGGAAGCAGGAGTCGCTCAAGTACAGGAAGAGCAAGCTCACCTACGAGCAGCGCCAAGAGCGCGTCAAGGCTCGCATTGCCGAGCTTCGGGAGGAGTAAATGGCTGGCTTGCTAGGAGGAGATACCGGCTGCATCGTCTAGGCTCATGACTTGTTCTTTAGGAGTTTGATTCACACATTGGGCGGGGGCACATGGGGGTTAATGACCAGGGTTTACCAAAAGCCAATCAACTTCTGAGCATGTGCAGACGAACAAGATCCAAACCCCAGATTCCAGATCTCTTGGCTGGGTCGTGTGATGTAAGAGCCGCTTGCGCGGCGCCACATATGTAAAAACCGGTGTGTGAGATTTTGATGCTGCCATCCGTCCTCTGTAACACGTCTCGGAACGGAACCAAATTGTGTTGAGTGAATCCCGCCGAGGCAACCCGCTTGCCCGCGAGGCGCAGGGTCGCCAAGCAGCGCCAGGGTTCAGTGTACGATTTGCATTGAAATCCACTTGGTTGGCCGGCGGCGGGCCTAGACAAACAAGGCTCGGCTGCTGATGAGGTCATGCGGGCACCGCAGGTGTGAGTGCTTGCCAGATGGGGAGAACGAGCGACTAGGCTTCGTTACCAGAAAGGAACTGCGAGCATCATCACGTACGAGTCTTGCAAGTCTATCTGCAGCATAAGCAACGCTGTTTGCGGGCAAGCATAGTTCCGCCATTCATTTGTCGAGGTTTGTCATCCACTATCCGGCCCTACTATGTTCTTGGCCTGCCAACTTCGTGCTTGGCTAGGGGTGATTAACGGCGGCCTTTCCATTCTCTCGGGTGCTCCGAGTCACGATGGGTGGGAACGAATAATAGCTAGATAAACTATGCTCGCCTCCGCGAGCTTCGCGCTTACATATCAGTCCGGCCGAGTCCGGCGAGTCCGATTTTTCCCGGTGGGCGACGAGTCTGTGTCATCCTAGCCTCCTCCCATGTTGGTTTAGTAGCTGAGGGTAGCTCTCACCACCGCCGCCGATCTTGAGTAAATCGTTGGATGTTCCTCGTACAGCAGTTCCGCAGCGACACAAGAGGTTGCTTGTTGCTTGCGTGAGACAAGGATCGCCGGCTGACGATAGACTTAGTGTAGTTGGACCCTTAAACCCAGGGCCGAATCAACAGTACAGCGCACAAGACAGCGTTGAGCGCGTAGGGTGGCTCGTGGGTGGAAGGATGGATGGATGGTGGTGGTTGCCACTGCTCGCCGCCTTCCTTAAAGGCGCGCTCCACGCCGCCACCAGTTTGCGGGCACGCGGGCTTCGTGCTATGATGCGAGAGAGCCTCAATTTCCGGACTCCGATCTGCAAGGTGGGTGCCACGAGATAGTCCCTTCTTGGCCTCTGGGCATCTCGAGTTGTTTTTACCTATTCTTGCCGTGACATGACACACCATTCACTGCCCTGTCGACTTTACAACCCTTCGTCACATCTGGAACCCTCCCCCGCGCAAAGCAGCCCTCCCCGGCTCACCTCCATTACGTGATCGCACCGCGGTGAACAGGCGTCTCGATCAGCCGTCGGCCTCAACCAGAAAAAGGAGGACTAGAAAAAAATAAAATCAACAGCCCTGTTCGGCGCGCGGCATTGCCATCGGGCAAAGAAAGAAGTCCCCGGATATCACGACCGTGTATTAGCAATCACAGACACGCGAGCAATCGCCCAGCGCATCTTGATTTTATAATCCCACCGGCGACACCAACGACGATATTAATTGAGTTCAGCTTGACCGATGCCATGGCCGTCTCCAGTACCACCATAGGGCATCAGTGACGGAATCCCGCCGACAAAGAGCGCACACCACATACCATACCATACCTTGCCGCACTTGGCCTTTGAGCCGCAGACGATAACGGCCGGATTAATAGGTACATTTTGGACTCGGTTCTCTCCGTTCTCGGTTGGCCCGACGGGAGGCACTGCATCGTGCAATACCTAGGAAACTTCATTGGTGGCGCTTTTTGCCCACGATAACTGTTTCTCGGCCAGCTGTGGTGCGACGACGACAAGATGGAGCACGTTCATAACTTGGACGTGAGCTGGATGACCCACGGAAATCCAAAAGGTTCGCATCCACATCGGGCAGCATCTGCGCATCGGTTTTACTCACCGCCCTCTTGGGGGTTTCCATATGGAAGGGAAATCGTGACGCGGAGCTTCAAAGGGCTTGACTAATCTGGTATAAAAACTTTTGCAGACAAAGTTGCGAGGAATGCGACAGCACGGCCAAGATCGCTCTCCAACTCGGTCCACGACACTCCGGCCCCGAGCCCCGCCCCCAACTCTTCCCCGTCGCCCGCGGTCGATAACAGTCAGCCGGAGCAGGAGAAACAGACGGCGCTGACCCGATCCAACTCGGCCAGGACAACTTCCGAAGAGAAGCGACTACCCTCCACGCCCTCCCCCCAACGCCGAAACTCGTGGTTCTCCAACATCTCGTCCAAGTTCACGTCAGGGAGCGGTGCCGCCCATCAGAGCCCCCCGCAAGCCACCAACGCGTCGCCGAAACCCGCCGAGTTCTCAGTGCCCAAGGTTATTCCAGCCAAGAACGCCGTCCTCCAACATGGCGCGAGACCCGAAGGCGAGGCCCCGTACACACCGGCTCCGCCGAAGTCGTCACAGACCGGTCTGCTGCAGGTCTTCAGGCGCTTGTCATCCTCCAACGGCACCCTCAACCCCAACGTAAAAACACACAACCACGGGCTCGTCGAACGGCGCGTGCTGAACGTCGACCGCCACAGGGAACGCTGCGACATCAATGGGCTCAACCAGGCCAAGCTCCGGCGGGTGGCCTTCTGTGTCGATGTCGAAATTGCGCCTATGCCTAGGTATACCGACGAAACGGAAGGCAAAAAAGGGAGCAAAATAAACAAGGACCAAAAGAAGAAGATGAAGGAGAAGGGGGAGGGCGAGGCGCTGAAGCAGCCCAAAACGATCGAGGCACAAAAAGAGGTGGACGGCGCAGTCAAGATCACCGGCGAAGAATTACCCAAGGAGCCACCCAGAGAAGGCGTCGAATCCAGCAGCCCCCCGAGCCTGAGCATAGACGGCATGTCGGAAAAGGCTGCCTCGACCGACAAGAAGAAAGAGAAAAAGAAGAAGAACGAGGAGAGGAAGGCCAGAAAAGAGAAGCGCCGGAAACAGGCCGAGGTCAACGGCACCATCCCCATGGAACTACACTACGACAGCGACTCATCCTCCAGCGGCTCCACCCCCCGCCCCGGCACGCCCAGGACGCAGACCGTGCCGACCACCAACCCGGTCAGGATATACCGCCGCTGCTGCCAGCTCAGGGAGACGCCGATCCTCCGCAAGATCACGGAACAGCTCATGGACCCGAACAACTGCTCGGCCGAGCCGGGCGTCGTGGAGAGGCTGGACCTCGCCGGCTACTGGATGCAACTGACCGACCTCCTCACTCTCGGCGACTACCTCGCCGTCGTCCCCGTGCGCGAGGTCATCCTCGACAACTGCGGCCTGACCGACGAGGGCCTCCGCGTCATCCTCGCCGGCCTGCTCGCCGCGAGAAGGCCCACCAACAGGCGCCGGAAGCCGCTCAACGCCGTGGACGCCTTGGCCGGCCAGGGCGGCGTGGTCGAGCGCTTGGTCCTGAAGAACAACAAGATCGGCCCCGAGGGCTGGCGCCACATATGCTTGTTTATTTACCTCTGCCGCACGCTGAAGAGCCTGGACTTGTCGGGGATACAGTTCCCTCGGCAGCCCGTGGCCGCGCCTGGGGCTGTTAACGGGAGTCCCACGCTGGCGGCGAGGCGCCAGCCGCAGAACCTGTGTCAGCTGTTGTCCAAGTCGCTGGGGGAGAGGCTCGGGGGCTCGACGCTCAATCTGCTGGGCCTGGGGCAGACGGGCATCAGCGCCGAGCAGCTGGGGCTGATCATCGATGGGCTCCTCCTCTGTGGCGTGAAGCGGTTGGGTCTGGCCAACAATGGCATTGATGCTGATGGTCTCGGGCATGTTGCGCGGTTCCTGGAGGCTGGTCATTGCGAGGGGCTTGATTTGGGAGGGAACGATTTGAGGGATGAGCTCGCCACCTTGGCTGATGCCCTGACGGTAGAGAACTGTCGGCTCTCGGCCCTGAGTCTGGCGGACTGCAACCTCACCCCGTCGGCGCTGTGCAAACTGCTGCCGACGCTGGTGAAGCTGGAGGAGTTCCGGTTCATTGATCTGTCGCATAACCAGGAGCTGTTTAACTCCGACCCGAGCGCCGTGTGCGTGCTGAGAAGGTAGGCTACCCTCACACTGTCCTTCGTAGGCTTTACTGACTGGTCCTATAGGTATCTACCCAAGATGGCGTGTCTCAAACGCATCCACCTGGCAGACTGCGCCATGACGCCGGATCAGGTCATTGCGCTGACCGAGATCCTCCCCGAAATCATCGGCCTCGCCCACGTCAGCTTCCTGGAGAACCCACGGCTCGTCGAGCTCACGACCAACGCCAAGTCGGAGGAGACCCAGGAGGATGCGTGCGCGCTGTTTGCGTCGTTGCTCGCCGCCGCGAGGGTGTCCCCCAGCCTCGTGGCCATCGATATCGAAGTCCCCAGCGAGCAGTCGAGCGACCTCGTCAAGGCCCTGGCCAAACAGGTCGTGGCGTACTGCCTGCGCAACATGGAACTGGCGGCGGCCACGGCTGCGGAAGCGCAGACCGAGGCGCTCGCCAAACATGAGCCCGAGTACCCCCATGCCCTGCAGCGGCTGGTCGGCCACGACGTGACGGTGTCGACGGACATCGACGCTGATGTGGATGCTGCGCCCGATGAGGATTATGTCATTGGTGGTACCGGTGTTGTCCGGGCGTTGGCGTGCTGTCTTGAGAATCGTGGCGATGAGTCGAGGCGGCAGTCGGGCGAGTTCATCCGGGACGTTGAGAACGGCGTGGCTCAACCTCCGCGCGCGGTACCGAGCGGTGGGAAGGCCAAGGAGACTTCTAAGCACTTGCTTCTGAGTGCGAGGAAGATCCGCCTGCGCCTACAGCCGGCCATTGACAAGGCTAAGGCGACGGCGGATGACACACATACCTACCGTATGTTGCCTCTTTTCCTCCCAAACTGTACCACCCCACTAACCCGTAGTCCCAGAACGCCTCATGTTCCTCTCCAACACCCTCAACGGCGTAATCAAGCGCTTCGAAGACGAGTTCCCAGACACGCGCGTGTCCAACTCCGCCGCCAGCACCGTCGACCTCCCATCATCAGAAAAGCCGAACCTCCCCATCCCCAAAATGGCCACCCCCACCCCCGCAGGCGGCGGCAACCCCTCCCTCTCGGACGAAGACGAGCCCGACCCGGCCACCCCCACCGCCATCAAATCGCCCTGCCTCTCGCGCTCCAACTCCCTCCTCTCCCTCAGCTCCAAGGCCCTCGCCCACGAGGAGGGCCGCATCCTGCGCGCGGGGCACAAGTTCCGCGTCGGCGTCGTCGCCGACGGGCCCTTCCGCCCCGAGCACTACGCCCTGCTGACGTCGGGGCTGGAGATGGTGGGGGCGGATCCGAATCATGCGCGCGTGCTGCATGATTTGCTGGAGGAGTTGGGGGATGAGGAGTTGGATGCCGAGGTCAGGGAGAAGGGGGTCGTGGCGGTGTTTAGGGAGAGGAGGGCGGAGATCAGGGCGAGGTTGAGGGCGGCGGATCCGGCGCATTGGGATCGCTTTGTGGAGAGTCAGGAGATGGCGAGGGCGAATGCGAAGGTGGAGGGGGTTAATGGGGTTGGGGGGGTTGAGGTTGGAGGTGGCGGTGGGGGTGGGGGTGCGGTTGGGGGTGTGGGCGTGATTGGGAGGAGGAGTAGTAATGAGACGGCGGTGGAGGATTGATTGAGTGAGCGAGATAATTGCAGGGAGAGGGGGGGGAGGGGGGGGAGGGAAAGGGAGAAGGGGGGTGCTTCAACAATCCCCTGTTGTTTTGTTTTTTGGAAGCGTGAGCGAAGAAGCGGGAGGTTGTTTATACCAAGCTGGTTGAGATTGGTGGAGGAGGCGGATCAAGCAACATACACATACCTGACTCCCTGATTTTTAGCGGGCGTTTGAGTTTGGCGGAGGAAAGGGGGGACTTTGCAGGATGGACTTAGCATGTCGGAGATAGGCTATCTCCAGTTAGTATATAGTATATCACTCTGCTGCGGAGGTCTTAGCATATGCTTTTTGCCATGAGATGGACAATCATAATATGCATGGGAGTTCAGCTGCCCAATCACTGTCGCTGTGGTGTCTTGTTGCGAAGGGGGGGGGGGTTGGGTGTGGTTGTGTTGTGATATCATGCTTTCACTGAATTATGTATTACTTCGCTGGCGATGTTTCTCCTATACCGTTGGGTATTATACACCCCTCACCTGCTGGACTTGTCTACGCTTAGTAGACCGCCGCAGGACCCTTGGGGAAGTTGTTCGCCGGATCGTGTTCTTGTAATGATATCTAAAAGATCCAAATGCTATATATATGTACGCTTTTTCAGAAAATAAGTAAGGTTTTTAAAATTAACGACGATAGCACTGCATTTTACGAAAGAGCATATGTTACCTTGACACAATAACGGCCACTCTCTGTATATTTTCAACCATCTCATCCTATTCACACCCCCCGGTATATCTCGTTCCGAGTTGCATTTACATATTGACCTCCGGCATAGGAATACGTTGTAGCAAGATTTAGGGGATAGGTTGGGACTGCAAGATAATATCACTCCATCCTTGGACACAAAGAAAAAGGGAAAGGTTTGTGTGTGCAAAGGTAAGTTTATTTGATGTCTGCTTGTTTTATTCTATTACATTTTAAGGATCACTGACGTACATGAGAGTAACATGGCCGAGCTAGGATCCTTTCAAGATTGAGACTCTGCTTGTTGACCATGATTACAGCAACACTCGCCAAATAGAAACCCAAATAGTGCACATCTTCAAACTCCCAGGTTATATTAATCAGGATATCATGTGAAGTATACAACCAATCTCTCTTCAACGCCATACCCCGCCCAGTGTCCCTCCATACTCCATTGATGCATAAACGGATATCTAAACCCACAGAAAAAAGCCTCCTCACCAAGCAACCGAATAGGGGGAGAAGTAAGCCCAGAAAGCCCTCACTGCCCCGACGACCCCGTACTACTCGCGGCGCTCGACGGCCTCGGCGGCGGGATAGGCAGCATGACCGCCCCAGAATCCTCCCTCTGCATCGGCACCCCGCCCATCACCATGCCCTGCCCGGCGCCCGGCGCAGACGGCACCTCAGGCGGCACGTCCCCGTTCTCGCCCCCTCCCAGCGCGCCCACGACATCGCCCAGCTCGGCGGCGTCCTCGCTGCCCTGCTCGCGGGCGACCAGGCGGTTGAGCTCTTGCTGGCGCTTCTCGGCCAGGTCGCGGCGCTTCTCGACGGCGTCGACCAGGTCGTCGTCGTCGCTCCAGTAGGGGTCGTCCTCGGGCAGGTGGGGCATGGCCATGCGCTTCCAGAAGCGCAGCTCCTGGCGCACGGCCTTGGCGTCGACGCGGCGCTCCCACCGGGCGGCGTCCTCGTCGTAGCGCCCGCGGAACCCGCGCAGGGCTTCGTTGGCGTGCCCCGCGCGTGCCTGCATCTCCCAGATCTGCTCGCGCAGCCGGCAGTTCTCGGCCCGCGCCTCGGCGAGCTGGCCCCGGTAGCTGCGGTGCCATGCTGATACGTCCCCTACGTGCTTGGCCTTGTAGTCGTGGAACTGCTTGAGCATGGTCGAGATGACGGATGCGTATTGTGTGAGGAGGGCGGCGTTGGCGTCGCGCGAGAACTTGGCTTTTTCGAGCGCTTCTGAGAGGATCGAGATGAGCGTGTCGAGGTTGGATTCTTGGGCTTCACACACACGGTAATGTTAGATTATGTTGATTTGTTGGAGGGGTTAGAGGGGATTTAAATTACCCTTGACTTCATCCCCGGCCGAATCGACCAGCTCCTCGTTCCCCAGAGAATGTGCCCTTGCGCGACTGCGCACGCGGCCAACGCCCGAGACGACTTCTTCTAGGGTGCGCTGGTTGTCGGCCAGTTGGCGGCTCAGCTCCTCGACCATGCCGTAGATGTAGTTGAGCTCGGCTTGGTGGCCGGCTGGAGCGGGAAATGGAACCATGCCGGCGCCGGGCATGTTGCCGCCGTTAACACCATTCATAGCGAGGTGCTGTTGCTGTTGCTGTTGCTGCTGTGGGGCCTGCTGTTGTTGTGGTAGGGGTTGCTGTTTTTGTAATTGCTGCTGCTGTTGCTGCTGCTGGACTGGCGGGGGTGGCTGAGGGCGCACGACTGATGGCGGCGTGGCTGTCTGGGGGTATTGTAGTGGGTCGGTGATGATTGATGATGGAGTTGCGAAATTCATGGTGTTTGTCAGTGCTGCCACGAAGCGCAGGCGCTAGAACCCCTGCAGCTGAACAAGGACAGGGGCTTGGTGTGAGTGGCTGTGGCACTTCAGGGTTTGGGGGGGAGGGAAGCAGCTTGACGTCTTCGATTGTCCGAGGTTCTGGGAAGCAATCGGTCTTTTTACTACATTGATTTGATGGCAGCTTCGAGGTTCCATTGGGAGCCGGCACGAGCTGGAAGTGAGATGGACTTTCCGATGCTACTTGATTGCGATCTGCTCGCTGCATGCCCTGGAAGGTTTAAGGTAACGGTCGAGGGATAGGGTTATGTGTCTTTCGTTCGAGTTCTGATTCGCTTGTCTCAAGCTTGTGGCTTGGCGGAGCTCTTCACTCAACTGCACCGCTGTTAGCACATGGAGCTTGAGTACCCCCAGCATATAAACACGAAAACCCATTGACTGCATTCTTTGTCGAGCCAACACCTCACATCTACATAAACCTACAAAACACCTACACTCACTTTAACGCAGACTTACGCTGCCCCCCCGAAGCCATCGACAAGACCTGAGAAGACCAACATCGATTTGTTTTGATAACTAAACGAAATCGTGAATGCCCAGGCATTGTATCTTACATCATTTTTATTAATTCGCATAATCATCGGCAACCATGTCGACGCCAACTCCGGGGAAGTATCCGTTATCGCAGGGCAAGACCCCTTCACAGCCCCAGCCAGGTGCTGCCGCGACTCCTTCAGTTTCGACGCCGTTTTCGGCCGCCGCCGCCTTTTCTCCTCATGGCCCGAGGTCATCGCCCCAGCAATTTAAGAAATCGCCTACCGCAACCTTGGGTCGCTCCACGGGTCCCGTTAACTACGACAGCCCGTCAGCTGCTGCCGCCCTCGGCATCCTGGACATAAGTTCCCTGGGCATAGACCTGCAGAATCTCGGGAATTTGGGGAAAGCTAGTGAGGACGAGAGAGCAAGGCGGTTGGATAGTGTTATTGCCGTCCTCGGGGTATGTAATCACTGATGATAATCCTCTGGCTGGCGGGGCTAACCTTGTCGAAGCGAAGTAAAGGCCTCGTCAGCGAGGCTGGTTTGGAAAGACTGGCAAAGAAACTCGAGCTGGAGTTTATCTGGGAGGATTCAATGGGCAGTGACGACAGCAAGACACTCATAGTAGCCGGCTCGGCTCTAGAGTTACTCATCGGATTCCGAAGCGACATCGTACAATCAGTGAACCTTGCCTTCCCAGATTCGGCCGAGATTGTCAACAAGCATGCCGAGGCCGCTGGCAAGATTCTCTTCAAGGATCTGCGACTTCTCGAAGGCCAAAGCCCCCTTACCAAATCCTTGGAAAAGTTTGCTGCCAATTTTGAGCGTCTTGCTATCCTGGATAAGCTGAGCATTAGTCCCGGCCTTAATATGTACGAGGCTGTGGCCGGTATTTACGAAAGCCTCTGCCGTCTTCACGCCTGGGAGCTCCAGCAAGTACGAGGAGACCCTGCAGCTGCGGCCAAGGGCGAGGACCACCTCGAGAGCCTCGTCCTTTGCACGAGAAGCGGGAATCCAACCATGAATAGAAGGGGGCGAGTGGGCATGGCCCTTGATTACTGGAAAGACAGGAGACTGCAGTCACCACCGACGGACCCGGAAATGATTGAGTGGGTTGAGGAAAACGAACAAGTATGGAGTATCCTCATCGACTGCGCGCCTCTGAGGGAAATCGGTGTCAACCCCGTCCGCATCTCGGACAAGTGGATTGGCCCGGATGTCGAAAAGGTCCCTCTTCCAGATGAGCTACATACGGGCGGCCCGATCATCGACTGGCTGGAGCCGGAAAGCACGTTTGTTCCCACGCCAGACCCAACAAAGGCGGATCCCATGCAGCCCGACGCCTCGCTTTTAGGGCCGCGCCTCCCCGATGCCGTCTTCCATGCCACTTTCGACCCGCCTGTCCACATCCCAACAACTCTGTGGGGACAAATCCAGCAGTTGGGTTGCATGATGGACGAGACGCCCCTTAAGCAGTTGGCCACATTCGACAGCTTGGTCCTCCCTTACCCGCCAGGGAAGGAACCCGAAGCAGCAGCGGGGTCGAGGACAGTGACCTGCAACAGACAGACGGCGTACGCAGCACCAGGCGAGGAGAAACTGTCACTAAAGAGCCACGCCAACACGCTTTATGTGAGCAAGCCGATTCCGAGCCGGACCCTGACCACCATGACCTTCTCGCACCCCCAACAACTCATCACCATCCTCCCCTACCTACGGCAGTATGCCTTCCTCGCCACGCTACTCGAGCGCAGCCTCACCCAAGACCCCGACCCGACCCGCCTCCTCGACCCAGCCGACGTAAAACCGGCCGCTCCACCCACCATCACCGGAACAACCACCACCAGCCAAGACGACTACGACACCCTCGCCAACCCCCTGCTAACCCCTAAGACAGACGACGGCGGCGGGCCCGAAGACAACGGCAAGGACGAAGCAGAGGGCGAGGGCGAGGGCGAGAGCGAGCCCCCCCTCACCATCGACCTCACTCTGACCATGCTACCAGTCCCCCAGCTGCGCGTGGTCTTCCCCTTCCGGGACCGGACGGCGCACGTCACGCTGGAGATACAGGAGAATGGGCACGTGCATGTGGATTCGCAGGACGTGCTGGATGACAGCAATATGGTGGCGCCCAACGGGCGGCAGCGGAGCGGGGAGGATGTTGGGGCGTTGTTGGAGAGGATGGAGGATGTTGGGAAGTGGGCCGAGTTTATCCGGTCGAGGTGGGCTTGATGGGGGGGTTGGGTGAGCGGGTTTGAAGTGGTGGCGCTACCATGAGGGGATGGATGGGATGGGTGTTGGTGGCGTTGGATAGGCTGGGCGGTGTAATGCTCTCTCTGTTCCTGGTTTATGACGTACTTTCTGGAGCGTGGGTGGTAGCTATCGGCCATCATGCGGGGAGATTCCATACGGACAAATGGATGAGGGCGGATGGATAGACAACGCGTGGTTGTTGACACTGGCGTCGACTTGTTTACGGATTTGTTTACGAATTACTCGATCTGGACACACGGAAACGGCGAGAAAAAGGAAACTATGATCTTCCAATATTAGTGTGAATCAGGACCGTCATGCGTCTAAATGCACTTTTCGGCGTCTTGAACTCCTGCAATCTGCTATTTTATTTACCTGTTTCTATTTTGCCCGTGCCGCACCGCATCATATGCATACCCCCCGATTTCATGTATGTAGGGGGGGACCATCTCCCGTCACGATGCATCCTACTAATGCAATGCAAGATGAGAGAAGGGGGTATACTAGTATAGATTCGGATTAAACCACGCATCCGAACGCCCTGCGTGCATGAACGATGGATCTCGGTCCGCCCGTCGTCACTGGCTTGACTGGCTGCTGTCTCTTCCCGCCGGGACGGGACAGGACGGGACAGGACAGGATCAGTGACGCGGGTTGGACGGAAACTTGGAAAGGGCCAAGGAATGCGGGATGTCACACGGATTGGGGATGCGCGGCGAAAAAGTTGGGACGATCGACGGCGGGCGGGCAAGCATGGCATGGCAAGTCAACGCCAAAAACACGGACCACAGGCCGAACCAACCAACCAACCAACCCGTTTCGACTTGCAACAATCGGGATTCCTGGGGTCAGCACTTTGTTTTGAGTTTTGGCGATTGCAGGGGGAGGCGCGCTTGTGCTTGTTCGCGGCGCTGAATGGGGTCCCGTCGGAGCAACAAAAGAGTATGAACTGTGCACTCCGTACCTACGTCGCCAAGAGTGGGAGTTGGTGGGGGAGGAGTGGGACGCGGTAAGTCGCGGTTGGTCGCGCAGTCCGAAAGAGGAAATCACAACAACAAAGTGGTCAAAATTGGGGATGGGAGGAAGCAAAAGAAAAAAAAGAAAAAAAAAAGAGTGACATGCCGCCAGCCACACTCTCTCCGCGTCGTGTCGTCGATCTTCTTGCTTGTCTCCATTCTCTCCCGTCCCTCGTTCCTCCCCATGGGCCGTTGGTGATCAGGGTTCAGGGTCGGTGTGCGACGTCCAGTCGGAAGTTTGGGATCGCCCCCCTGGGCCCGTTGGGACTGGTTGGGAGGGAGGTGGGAGCAGTGGGAAGGAGGGGTCCAAACTTGGAAGCGAACGTTGAGGAAAGAGGGGAAAGGCTGGTGTGGACCGAGGGAACGCGTCTCTTGCCAGGGTGAAAGAAGGCGGCTGGGCTGGTGGGATGGGTGGATGGGGACACCAGGGTGTACTGCAGTAGTTACTTTTTCTTTCTCTTTCTTTCTTAGGGCTTTTCTTCCTTGGGGGTCGTCTCTACAAATTCGTGTGTGGTAGTTTGTGTTCTTCGAGATTTACCCGATTTGGAAGAGGGCCAAGCGAGGCGAGGATGCAGTCGCGTTCGGTCCAGCATCTGTTGTTTACTTTCGACGCGTTGGGCCAAAAGTAAATAAAAAGGGCTTGAGAAATTGCTCTCTGTTTGGGGCCAAACATGTTGAGTTTTAGGCAGAGCTCACTGGCATTAATCATGATGACAGTTTCGTCATTCGGCGAAGGCGGCGGTGGCAATGCGACTGACTTCTGACCAAGAATGACGCCAATGGTGAGTTGGGCCTCAGATGTGGCCACAAGCGGTCATATTTGAGGCTTGAAGGAGGCACAATGCAGAACTGTCCCTTTTTTTTAGGCCTGTGATAGCCGCACACACACACGTTTCAAACTCGGACCTGCATTCTTGCATGCGCTTGACATGCGGCAACTGGTGAGACCGGGACCTGTCATCCCACAGCAACTGGCTGATTTCGAGAGGCGAATGTGGCCTTGCCGCTAGTGACGTCGAACGAGGAGAATGCGTGAGCGGTGTGAATCTAGCAGATCTTGCATTTCAACCCCACACACACTTTTTCTGTGGAAGGCCCCCCTGTGACCCTGTTCCTGACATTCGATTGGTTCTGGACACCACTCAAGGTCTGATTCAAAGCACATGGAAGCTTTCGACTGCCATTAAAATGGAAAATTTCACCGCTCAGAGTCTCGAACGTCTGCCATGGGGGACACTCCGGTTCGTCGGAGGCGGTGAGGTTGAGGGTTTGTAACAGAATCATCCCACTTCTTTTGGTAGAAAATGGTTCGAATGGGCTGGATCGGCTTTCCATGATTTGGTGGCAAACAAGCCAGGCAACCAGGCAACCTAGGTACATAGCAAAAGATGGAGCCTTGAGGCAATATGATATCACCCATTTTACGCATTATGCCATTTGCCGCCTGTTTTGGTCAGCGGTCAGCTGCAGATTGCACTTGTGACGACAGTGATGGGCGGCTTTCTTTGTCCCCGGCCTTGGGAACAATCATGACAATGTGAGGCTGCGGGAGGAGGGGGGTTTAGCTGCAGGTGGCAAAGCCTCTCTCACACCACCCCTTGGACCCTGTGCTTGGCAAGACCTAGCGGGTGGTTGTGGGTCGTGGTACGACGCTAACGTCAGGCACGACAAGGGCCTCCCATGCACAACGCGTCCATTGAACGCGAAAACGCGTGAAATCCGCCAAGTAAACAACAGTCGCCGTCCCATCTTCTTGTGTGCTTCGCCGCACCATCTGCCCTCCTTCGGGTTTCCTTTTCGTCTGCACACTGGCTGCGATCGCCAACAAGTTGAACATTGGAATTCGGTCTCATCCCGCCATCCTTCCGCAACGCCGTTCGATATTGCTGCTCCTCTCTCTCCCTTGGAACAAGACCTGTTAGTCATTGCGTTAACCCCGCTGATCGCATCGCAAACCGATATCCCAGCTTGGCTGGTCATTTTCCCCGCCTCACCAAATCGCAACGTGCGGGAAACCTCGAACAACCCCGATATCCACCTACACCATCGTACCTTCTCATCCGATATGAGTGTGGCCAGCACCAGTAACAGCATTTAAGGAAGGCAGGACTTTGGACGGAGTGTTATTGGAGGAGGACTGTTTCCAATCAGCCAACTGGGCAAGAAGAGGCAGTGGCGACCGACCCGACAATGCCTGATGGCCACCTGATCTGATTGACGTATCTCGCTCTTTTCGACATTGTTTTATCGCATCAGCATTGTGGTGGCAAGAACCTGCTTGTCAATAAAACGGATTCCAGCAACACCAATTTCGCCCTTTTTTTCCATTCTCGAGCGTCGACTGGTTTCGCCTCTTCGGAAACAGACAAAACAACAAACCTGCTATTCTCAACAATCGACCGCTTGTCCGATCACTGTTCTTTACACCATTAGCCTGCTACGCGCGTGCTTTGGTACATCGTTCCGCACTTGCTCCGGTGACACCCTCCGACAATTATACCGTCAGAAGTTGCTAGCCTTGCGCTTTGCCTGCACCTTCTAGAAGCATTAACCGGTCGCGACCAAGGTTATTGTTCGAGGTTTGATCGGAAGTTGCGCGTGAGCCACATCCTTGCGAGTGCAGCAAAGAAGAGTGCGACTAAGCGAACATGTCATTCTCAAGTGGAAGCGGGGGCACACTTACACTCCCCTCGCCAACCCATGTTCACCACGTCGATGTCAGCTCAACTGTGAGATCACTCCGGAGATCACTTTCACGGTCGCCCTCTAAATTCAGGCTGTCGAGCATTGCGTCACCTGCAGCTAATTCAGCTGCATTGCGTCAATCACCAACCCCAAGTTCACGTGCCATTTTTGAGCAAGTCCCGCCCACAACCACACCAGCAACACCAGCTTTCTCAGCGGGACCGCTTTCGCCAACTTCCTATTCGGCACCACCACAACTACAGACAACTGCGACTCCATTCAGACCAAATATAAAGCTCTCAGTGCGCTCTATGCGGTCAAAGCCGATGACTCGACCCCTATCTAGGTCGCGCATGTCACCAAAGAGCCCGCTGAAGCGGGTTTTTGGTCCGTCGCCCGATTCGGGCAACCCTATTCCACCCTCCTCTTCCGCCGAATCGCGCGGCCAAGAGAACACGACATATCCGAATTGCCCGGTCGCGTTGAGCCCGGCCACGCGTGGGAATCTCGACCGGTCCTCGCGCCACTCGTTGCATCTCGACGTCTCGGGTTCGACGAAGAACGGCCTCTCAAAATTCATGGAGGTCAACAACGAGCCATTTCCCTCCATTTCCGTCAGCCCGCTCAAGCGGAGCGACGCGGACATGAGTCTTGGACAGACGAGCTTTGGGAGCCCAGTCGCAAAGCGACGGAGTCTCCATGGGATCTCGACTTCGGGAGCTGAACCCTCGGTTTTTGACCAGACCCCTGCGCCGCCGCCGCAGAATTTCGACATCCATGAGGACGGCGATCATGAATACGAACTAACCGGCACCTATCAGTCGCCGTTCCGCGATTTGGTGGCGTCGCCTGCAATGCCAAAGCGCACGTCTTCTCTTCGTAGAAGCACTCTTCAGCAGCGCCAAGGCAACACACAACCTTCCTGGGGTCGACGTGCAGGCGAGAAGCAGTTGGCACAACTCGCGACTGATCCTGGTACGCCGGCCGCTCGCAGCAGGCCTAGGCTCTCACTGGATCAATACGTCCCGCCTGAAGAGCGATCAAATCCTTTTTCCCAAGCGACCATGTCGCCGCACCCGGCTCAACGAACAGCGAACCACCCTCACCCGCTGTCCCGGCTCGTGCCACAATCCTCATCCGGCTTGAGTCACGCCGATGAGGAGTTCCCAACCCAGCGGCCGCTGTTGCCGCAAGTTTTATCGAAGTCGCTACCCCCGGGATCCCTTCCGCCGGTGAATGATTCCGAAGAGGCCTCAACCCCCCATTACAAAGGGGCTAGGCCGTTGCAGTCGGCCTTTATGTCGACTGGCCTCGTTTCCAAGATGAACCGCAATCCTGACGGTGGTCCACTTGAGCATCCCAGAGCAAAGGCCACTGCGATGCCGGACACGCCTTGCAAAAAGCAGCCCTATTACTCGGCCACATTCCCACCGCAAGGTGGCAGTGGCGGACGTCGATCTCGAATTTCTTTCGGCAGCCCTTCGACGCCTTTCAGTGCGGTCGCTGCACCCATCCGCGGGAACTTGTTTGGAACTCCGGATAAGTCAAACAGCCTCCTTTTCCAGCAAGTTCGTTCCGGCCATACGAGGAAGGGGAGCATGCTTAGCGTGGACGACGATGAACTCCCTGAAGCACATGACGATCTCCCTCCTACACCGACGAAGAACTTGTTCTTCAAGTCGCACACCGCACCGAACGAGGGCGGTCAGTCGCCCGGAGACAGACGTTCCTTCGCCGCCCGCGCTCCGCAGTTTTGCCTTGGTAGGGACCCGAGAGATACGAACGCGAACTCTAAGCCGGATCCTGTCACCCTGAGCATGGATGACCTACCGAACGACAACTCTCCTTCTGTGGAACGTCCACCCCGGCCTTCTACTCCTTTCTCCGGCGGCGGCTCACCTTGCCTCGGTTTTTCGTTCGCTTCGGTGGCCGGAAGCCGCTCGCATCCCGTCTCGTTCACCACGCCCGCGCCCGCGAGAACTTCGCCGGCTCTTTTGGCGACGTTCAACTCCGCGGCCGGGCAGTATGCCAAGGTTGATGGTCCCTCGACAGCGAGCGTTTTGAACATGGAAAATATGTCGCCCCATACTCCCCGCGACGCCCCAGGGCACTCCATGACACCCCCCGACCCGACTAGTCTGTCGATTTCGCATTTGCAGGACGGCAACGCCGGGATTTCCCGGACCCCGGCTACTCCGAGCAACTCGCAGGCACGGCAACTTTTCTCAAGCTTTGCCAGTCGCCGATTGAGTATCACTCCTCGGAATAGCCTTGGTCCCGGCGATGTTGACGAGTCCTTGCTCTCCCGCTTTGACAAGTCGGAAGTTGTCGGCAAGGGCGAATTCTCGCAGGTATATCGGGTTGTCAAGTCGTCCGCTCCCGGCTCTTTCATGATGCCGTTGTCGACCACGCCTCGGACACCCTCGAGCCCTAGCTCCGATAGGGTCTACGCGGTAAAGAAGCTCCTACCGTTTCAAGGTGTGCACGATCGCAACACAAAGCTTCGCGAGGTTGCCGTTTTGCAGTCTTTGTGCCACTGCAGTAAAGTTGTGCAGTTTATTGACAGCTGGGAACACAACAAACACCTCTACATCCAGACCGAGTTTTGCAGCGAGGGCAGCCTGGATGGCTTCCTCAAGTCTGTTGGACAGGCCGGCCGATTGGATGATTTCAGAATCTGGAAGATTCTTTTGGAGACGGCTCAGGTGAGTTGAGGTGTTGCAAATTCTAAAAGTTCGTATTGCTGACAAAAGATTAGGGTTTATCTGCCATTCATTCCGCTGGTTTTATCCACCTTGATATCAAGCCGGCCAACATCTTTATTAATTTCGACGGTTATCTGAAGATCGGCGACTTTGGCCTGGCGACGAGCTGGCCCGCCCCCAAGGGCATTGACGGAGAAGGCGATCGCGAGTATATCGCCGCCGAGATTCTCCGTGGAGAGTTTGACAAACCTGCCGACATCTTCGCCCTCGGCCTCATCATCTTGGAGATTGCCTGCAACGTTTTTCTCCCCGATAACGGCCCGACCTGGCAGGCGCTTCGGGCAGGCGACTTGAGCGCTGTCCCTCCGCTCACATGCGGTGAAGCCGGCGCCATTACCCGCGATGCGAATGGCCTGCCTCTTGCCCATGATTCCGGCATTTCTCAAGTGTCCGACGGACCTGAGGTTGGGCTTGGCATCAGTCCTCGCCGCGGCTCCTTGCCCTATGGGGCCATGACACACAACGCGAGCAATCTGTTTGGCGCCCAGAAACGGACGGAGTCTCAACGCCCGCCCAGCTTTATGCTGGACCCGAACGACCCGCATTCCCTTGACAACCTCGTCAAATGGATGCTCAAACCCAACGCGGCGGATCGTCCTACTGCTGAGCAAGTGTTGGAGTCGGAACCTGTATCCTGGATCTCCAACCACCGGACTGCTGGCGCGACCGTGTTCGAGGGCAACTGGGGTCCCCGCATCGGCCCCTCTGTGGAAGAGTTTGTGGATACCGAGATGATGGATGTTTGAACGCTAATACGACACCCTCACAACCCTGGAGCACACCATCTGCTCTTGTGTCTAAGGTGCTGGATATGCCGCCACTTTTGGGGGCGTGGCAGGAGAATATGTCGGAGTATGGAGTTGAATGGGCCAGCTATCATAGCTCGGTACCCATGGCTGTGGGACATCGGGGCCGTTTGGGATCGATTGATGTGCGGGCGGTATGGAGTTTACGTGGGCGACTGGCGCGATCCTGCAGTTCCAACATTCTTTCGGCATTATCAACGATGCCATGTGCGTTTATGAGTCAACACGCGGGATGGCGCCAACGAGCGCCTTAATACTGCATCTATTTACCGACGGGGATTTCATTGCGGTCGACGTCGTTAACACTGGACCATGTTCCCCCTTGGGCTGGTCATGGAGTTTGGGAAATAGCATTCTTGACGGAGACGACCTGACGATCGGGCGCTCTTGGGGATGCATGGCCTTCCGCGGCGACGGATAGGAACGGCAAACTGGAGAGGTTAATTTTGAGGACGCAGCATTTACTGGCGGCCTCGGGTGTCGGTTTGTTTCGGAGTTACAACGGTTTTCGAACTATGGGTGCTGGGGTTTTCCTGGCGCCGATTTCGTCTCGTTGCTCTTTACGGAGACGTGTATTATGAGCAGCATACATGCATGCGTGTATAGACTACGGCAGGGTTGGCATTGCATTGCTGGCTGGCTATGGACTGGCTTTTGGCGGGACGCATTGGCGGGATGCTTCGGCGCTCGCATCTTACTCTCTTTTTTTTTCTTTTGTTCTCGGTGGCAGGCGGAGGATCATCACGACCATACGACGGCATGACACGATTTAGAGGCAAGACCTACCCTGTATGTACGTACTACTACCTACTTAATCATTTCCTTTGTCGATCAAGATAGGGGATGGTTGTTGCCGTGGGCTGCTGTTCGATAGTTGGCGCTTAGCGTCTGATATGAGTATTCAATCATTTGAATCAGTCTCCTCTACTGTTTTTGAGTCTTACCATGTCACATGTGTGTTTACTTTGTGGAATTTGCTGGGTTGTGGGCCCGGTGTGGTGTTTGACTTCATGGTCTCGTGAAGACCATGGGTGCCCGCCCATCACAGAGATAACCGGTTGTTACTTAGCTACTCTTCTTTGCTGGCTAACTCATGCCAGAAAACGACCGATAGGTTGGACAGGTCACTCGAAGGTCGTCGATATCAAGAAGTGAGCTGATACCGAATTCTATTGCACGACTCCAACTCCTAGACCGAATCCCCTACCCGTTACGAAGTACCTAATCCGTTTCCGAAAACACAACCCAACCATGCCCATCCATGCCATGCCATACAACACTCTCTGTACAAGTCTTCCCACTCCTGCCTGCCCTATCCAGCCAGACCAACCCAAACAAACCAAACACCGACCAACGCAGACAAATAAAGTGCCCTTACCCAACAACCAACTACCCGACAACCACCCCCAAACCAAACGCCCCAACCCAAACCCGACCCCACACAGCCAAAGCAAGCAGATAGCTAACACCACCCCAAACCCCATCCCACTCCTCTCACCACCACTCAAACCTCACAGTCCCACCCAAACCTCAAACTATTACTCAAACCTCCCCCCCCCAAACAACCCCCCCACCACCTTCCCGCGCCCCTCCGCCCCCCTAAACTTGCGCGCCTCCCTGCGCCGCTCCGCCTCAGCCACCGCCGCGCGCCGCTCCGTCTCCCGCGCGAGATAGCTCACGCCGGACCGCTTGCCGGCGGGCTTCTTGATCTTCATGCTCTGGGCGGCGGCGGCGGCGGCGGAGCGCGCGGCGTTGGTGTTGGTGTTGGTGTTTGTGTTGGTGGTGGTGTGGGCGGTGATGCTGGAGGAGGTGGAGGTGGAGGTGGAGGAGGAGGAGGTGGTGGAGAGGAGGGAGTTGGTGGTTGCGCGGCGGAGGAGGGCGGGGACTTTGAATGTGCCTCCGGTTGCTGCTCCGGTGGTGGAGGTTGTGGTGGTGGCGGAGGCGAAGGCGAGTTTGTTGGCGGAGGAGGCGGTGGAGGAGTTGCGCTTGAGGTTGATGCGGTCGATGATGGCGGGCGCGGGCTTGCTGCGGCGGGGGTTGCGGTTTTCTTTGTTGCTGGAGGCGCTGGAGTTGCTGTGCGAGGACTGGGGACGGGCCTCGTCGTCTGAGGAGCCGACCTCGGTGGCGGGGATGAGAGAGGATGCGGGGTTGAAGGGCTCGTCGAGGAGGTTGGAGAGCGACTCGCGGATCTCGCCGATGTTGGAGGGCTTCTTGCCGATCTTGGTGCGGCGGGGGTTGGGCATAGGGGCAGCCTGGGGCTGGCTGTTGGGGATGACAGCGGCCGGGCCGGCACTTGAAGCTTGCGTCTCCTGGCTCTCCGCCCCCGGTGGCGGCGGCGGCGGCGCAAAGATAAAGTCCATTTCGTCATCGCTGCCGCGGTCCTCAATGGTCCGCATGAACGCCTGGTTGCGCGGGTTCTCGGCAACCTTGCTGATGCGCTCGTCGGCGTAGAGGGTGCGCTGCATCTTGGCGAATTGGCGGCGCTTCATGCGACGGCGGGCCTCGCCACCATCGTCAGAGTCGGACAGGTCGTCCCAGTTGCCGTTACGCTTGCGCCGGAGCTGGCCGGTAGTGACGTCGTGGAAGAGCTTCTCGACCTGCTTCTCATCATCGGCGCGGTCGCGTTCACTGTGCAGGTTAGCTTGTGTATTCGAGGGATAATAAAGTGACTTCGACTTACGCATAGAAAGCCGCCAGCTTCCGCTCGTCGCCCTCGTTCTCCTTGGTCTCGTCATCAATCATCTCCTTGACAGATTGATCGTCATCGTCACTGTCTTCACCATCGGCGCCACCGAGGCCGGCGTACTCGTCCTCAGACTCTTCGGCTTGCTCCTCGACCATCTCGCGGGCCTTGCTCTTCTTCTTGTCGAAGGACTCCTTGAGCTTCTTCTCCTTGCGTGCAGCCTCCTTCATGGCGGCGAAGGCGTTGTTGGAGGTAGTGCCGAAGCCGAATTCGTCGGCCACGGAACCCTCGACGACCTCATCCTCGCCGGCAACAGAACGACGACTGGGCGACTCCGGCACGACTGCATTCTTGCGCCTGAGCTTTCCGGTCTTGCGTACCAGAGGCGACTCCATCTGCTCCTCCGCCTGAGTCTGGCCGGCGGGAACTGTCTCCACGGTGGAAACCGGGGGCTCAACAAAGCGCTGGCGGAGCGGCGAGAAGTCTTGGAAGCCCGAGTCCTGGGTTGGCTCAATGAGCTCCGACATCTGCGTCGGGTTTGCGGACTCCTCTAAGAAGGTATCGAAGCCGTGCATCTGGGACTGCGAGAAGCGGATCTGCACGCCCTGGGTTTCGGCCTGCGTCTCTCGGTTCGGCTGGCTGTCGAGAAACAGGTCCTCTGAGGCCTCTTGCGCGGTCTGAGAGAAGTTGGAGTCTGGGAAGGCGGTCACGTCGAAGGTGGGCCGCGGCTGGGTGGGCGATGTCTGGGTTGGCCCCATCTGGCTGTCGTCCATGGTGCCGGCGAAGATCTGAGTGAGCCCCAGACCGGCCGGCCCGGTAACAGGGAGGCCCGGGATGAAGGTCTTGGTAGCAGATCGCAGGACCGATGTTGGCACACTAGGCGACTCGGCGTTGCGGACTGACGGCGAGTTGAAGAAGTGAGCCTTGGGCCGGGGGGTTGCCTTGACAAGAGGCTCAGCATCATCCTCATCGTCAGTAACGATGGTGACCTGCTTTCTCCCCCTACGTCGGACTTGCATGGAACTAGGCAGCTCCTCGTCGTCCGAGTCCTGGTTGTCGGCCTGCTCTTCGACCTCTTCAGTCTCCGACGCCTCCACGACTTCAGCAGCATCGTCAACCAAGCCCTCACCCTCGCCCTCTTCCTCCATTTCTTCGTCTTCCTCCTCCTCGGAGCCAGACAATTCAACCTCCTTCTCCTCCACCACTTCCTCCTCCTCATAGTCATCATCATCACTCTCGTCATCCCAGCCGAGGGGGTCATCCTCACCCGCAGCCCGCCTCTTCTTCCTCTCCGCCTTAGCATCATCGCGCTCCTTATCCATGAGCTCCTCAGCCTCGCGGCGCGCCTTCGCAACCATGTCCTCGACATCCTGCATCTCCCTCTCCCGCTCCTCAGCCGTCTGCACATGGACCCCCTTGGCCCGCAGGGCCTCCAAGTGGCGGTCCCGCTCGAGCTTCGCCTGGTGGCGGGCGCGCTGGAGGAGGTTGGCGTGGAGCTCGCCGGCGGTGATCATGGGCTCCTGCTGCTGCTTCTTGAGCTTGTTGCCTGCGCGGGCCGGGGGCGCCGGCTTCTTCTCCGGGTCGTCGAGGTGGGCGAGCCGGCGGAGGACTTGCAGGGAGTGGGCTTGTTGGGCTTGGTTGGTGGGGATGCGGTCGAAGATGGCGTCGAGTTTGGACTTGCGGCTGGGCAGGATTTGGAGGTCGTCATCGTCGTCCAAGTCCAGGGAGACGGAGACATTATTGGCTTGGAGAGGAGGGAGCTTGACGCGGATGTTGCGTTTCCGTGGAAGCTCAACGCTGGGTTGCTCTTCCAGATCGGCAGCTGTTGCTTTGCCTTTGCCCTTGTCGAGCTTGCGCGCCGCAGCTTCTTGGACAAGTCCTTCCAGGGCGGGGAAGTCATCCTCGTCGCCCTTATTCTCTGTTGTCGTAGGAGGCACATCCTCAGAAGCACCGTCTTTCCCAGGTACCGGCGGCGAACTAGGCGGCGTCTCAACATCCTTCATCTCAGCATCGCTCTGTTGAATAGACACTGGTGTGGGGGCACGGCTTGAGCTCGCGGCCGGCGCGGTCTCAGCTGATGCGGCTGCACCATCAGGCTTGAAGTTGAACCGCTCAAACAAGGCCGACTTGGAGAGCTTCTTCTTCACCTTGGCTTCGTGAGCAAGCTGCAGACTCCGAGTCAACCGCTGGGTTTCGCGATTCATGTCCTCGAGTGCCTTTTTGCTGGCTTTACGTGGAGGGCGTGATGCGCCCGCCTCTTGAGTGAGCTTGCGACCGCCATCGTCGTCGGTGATGCTGTCGTCTTCGTCGTCAGCCATAATGTCATCATCATCATGACCGGCTGCTGCCCTCCGTTGAGCCTTCTTACGCGCCTCTTCAGCCTCCCTGGCAAGGCGCTCCTGTCGCTTCCTGGCGACGAGGGCCTTAAATGCGGGCTTCTTCGACAAGCCGGTTGGGCTGGGAGGACCGTCGTCGCTCTGATCTGCAGAAGGGGACCGAGGCTTGGATGGTGAGACGAACAGCCCGGGTGAATCGGGGGCGTCCTTTTGTGGGGAGATAAAGAGACCGGGTGACGACGCGGCCTGGTGTGGCCTCGGTTCTGGGGTAGAGCTTCGTTCAACCCGGGGTTTTAGCTTCCTGGGACGCGCAGTGATAATGCCGTCCTCCTCATCCTCCTCCTCAATCTCGTCTTGGTTGGTTTCGTTTTCGGGGATTTTCTCCCTCGGCGGGCTGCCTCGCGTCGTGCTCGCGTTATCCGCAGCTTCTGATTCTGATTCTGATTCTTGTGGCTCGTTACCGCGGGCTTGCATCCTAGCGGCCATTTTCCCACGTGGACGGAGGATGGCATCCTCTTCTTCGGAACTGCTATCGGAGAGAGCGCCAAAGCGGTTTTGCTGGATGAGACGCGTCGTGGCAGTGGTGGGCGACACGCTGCGCGAGCGGCGCAGAGAGGGAGACGGAGACCTAGAAGAGGCCATTGTGCCCGCAATTGGGAGTATTTGGGGTCTAAAATATTATGTTGAAAGCTGGTTCAAGAGCATATGCTAAAGATTGCCCTTCGAAACCGGTGCTGGTGTAAAAGAATGGGTGGATGGGAGTGCAGGTGGCAGGGTTGATATGGTGGGGAAGACGCGCTGTGAGACGCGTTGGGAGTGTTAATGGGTCGATCCAATTAGTTACGCGACACCCCTGTTGGAACCCCCTGTAACTACCTAACCTCCATTGTCAACTCAGCGCCCGTTTCAGCACCAGCCACCTCAACCCAGCCCTCCTAGAACATGGTCCATACTTAGCGACTTCATTCAACTGCCCTGCAAGGGAAACTTGACGCATATGAATAACCATATCATCTACGCTTAAAATACCTGGTTACCCGAGGTAGGTACATATACGGCCGAGGACCAAAACTATCAACCCCCCAGTCTCCACGAGGGCTTTTCCGGGTATCGTTCATAAAAATACAGTACAAAAAGCCCTCTTTCATCCACAGCAGCTCCTTGGTATGCCCCCGATTCGACGCCAGAATGTGCCCGCCCCTTTTGAGTCCACCCAAGAAGTTATACAGGGCACGTCGCAACCAAGAAAAGATGACAGTGCCGATGCAATGCGTAAGCAGCCGGTCGCCGCCCACCGCGGCCCCTTTCGTAAACGCCGTCCTTGAGACTCCGTGAAACTCCTGGTGTAATCAGAAAAAAAAAATGAAAAAAAATAATCGCTGGTATATAGCGCTCGCCGGGTTCTGCACAGCGTCAATTAACAGCCAAGCAAGAATCCAGAACCCCGTCGAGCAGGCCCCCCTCTGCCGGGTTAGTGCCCTCCCACCACATGTCGTTGTCGATGTCCATATGGTCACCATGAAAAACCCCGTTAGTGAGTGATTCAGGTTCCTTTCCGATCCCGTTGGTCTCAGCGCCGCCCATCTCAACGTCGCCGTCTAGGTCTGTGATCCTGTCGCGACCGTCCACGTATGTATAGTCGTCCCAGTTCTCCAGCTCTCCCTCCCGGTAACCGTAGATGACCGATGTGCTGATGATGGGGAAGTTTGCGAGGCCACAGTCGCCCATCTCCAGTGCGAGTCGGAGATCGGCGATGCCCAGCGGTCCGCGCTCGCCCGCGGCTTTGGCTTCGACAGGTAACAGCCCCGTTTTGTCGCGGATAACCTCGCCCCGTTGAAATGCTTCCTCCTCCTTGGCCAACTGGCGTCGGTATTTGTGTGTCTGAATCCAGGTGTTGTTGGGCCCGAACCCGGCGTTGCCCGAGTCGCCTGGTGGGTTGCTTCGTGTGCGGCTAAATATCGACGACATGACCTCCTTGATGAACGTCTCAGTTGCGATCGACATGAACTGCGCTGCGTCTGGCGCATGTCCGGATGCGAGGCCTGCCTCGTAACAGAAAGGCAGCATCCGCGCCTCGATATTGCTGACGTCGGGGAACTCGCCCGACTCGACGGCCAATGGTTGCGCATAGCGTTTCCTGATCTCGAGGTCAAAGTCTCGAGGACGTCAGCTAGGTTTGACGATCGCCAGGGTGTGGTGTGCATACTCATCCGGCTTAGCCCGCCGCCCGCACTGGCAGGCACCTCGGCCGTCTTGGCGGGCCGCATCCGGGCCTGGTCCGTAAACACATTCGCGAGCGACTCGTACGGATCAAACTGAGGCACGCCGTCAGCATGGATTCTGCAATACCCCACTGCATGCCCTGGCTCACGTCGTTGTGTGCAAGATCCTTGATGCGCCTCCTGTCACGCGCCGGGAGCTGCATGACCTCCCCCTTTAACCTCCGCTCGGCAGCATCCCCAGAAACGGGTTTGCTCCCGGTCGCCGGCGACGGCTTATCGTTTGTGCTGACCCAAGGCGCAAGGCCCTGGTCGGGCATCTCCCGTGTGACATTGCCATATATGGCGGCGATAAGCTGATTGTGGAGGTGTTCTTTGGAGCCATCGGGGGAGGCGAGTATGGGTTCGATGCGCTCGCTAAACTCGGCCTGGTTAAGACGACCTACGCGAAACTTGTCAGCATATACATTCGCATTCCCAATTGGCACAGATGTGCGCTAGACGGCCAAGTAATACCGATCAGAAAATTGGTTATAGATTCTTTGTAGGTGGGCCATTGCTCTGTGCCGATGTTGGCCTTGAGCGCCGTGTAGATCGGTTCGATGTCAATGCGGGCGGGTATAAGTTGGCTGGTTTTGGGCGCCTTGTGTATTGACGGCACCGAAACATTGATAGACTGCTTTGAGAGAACCGGCGTCGAGAGGCTGATGGATGGCCGACTCAGGGCGGCGGGGTTGATGTCGACCATGGTGGTGGGAGCTCGCGGTGTATGGCCGGCCACGGATAAGCGAGAGCGGGCGCGGGATGCGGTCGGCGAGAGCGCGGAAAGAAGGGCGTCAGAACCGTCGCGCACGAGATGCTGCACAATCGTGGGGCGAAGCCGCGTTCATTTGCGCATCAAAATGTAGGCCTCATTCATGCGATCAAAATTTCCGATTCAAATCGATGGATCGGGCAGGGTAGCGTGGATGAATGGATGATATTATGGTCAGTTCGCCGGACTGAGGTGGTCGGTCTTGGGCAGGCGGGTTCGGTGGTGGTCGAATTTTGATGGAGCTTCCAGCGACAAGGGCAGCGGGCGTTGCAGCGGGAATCCGGGTGACAGCAGCGTGGGG
Source organism: Chaetomium tenue (assembly GCF_020726465.1). Lineage (NCBI taxonomy): Eukaryota > Fungi > Ascomycota > Sordariomycetes > Sordariales > Chaetomiaceae > Chaetomium > Chaetomium tenue. The sequence goes on along the minus strand of NW_027117330.1, from coordinate 4,763,474 downwards.
TACTTAGGTTAGCACCAAAGGTTGTGTGTGTAGGGGGTACCGGTCCCCCACAGGGTCAAATTCAGTGTGAGCGACCGCTAAGGCGTTCTTGGCGTTCGTGCCGTGCGTTCGTTAGGACCTCCAGGCCTGATGCTCATTGTCCCCTCGTCGCGTCGCGTCCCCCGCTCCTAAGCTATCGACAGCGACGAACGGCGATGCAATAAAATAAAACTGCCGCTCAGCGAGCCATCCTGAATAACCCTGCATTATAGCTCGGCATCATGCAGCCATGGCCAACAATAATCGCAACCACATCTCGAATGCCATCGACAGCCTGATCACGCATTTGGTGCCCATCAACCCAAACGACGACGAGCAGACGGCGCAAGAAAAACATGATGAATCCTTCGAGCTCGTCCGGAATATCATTGAACAGTGAGGACCCTCTGTTGATCGTATACAAAATATACCGCCGCTGACACACCCCCTAGGCATGAGGCCCTTCCCGCTGTCTCTTCCGACGTCAACCATGCCTCGGACTTGATCAAGCGCAAGCTGATCCAGAGCAACCCCAGCCAGGCCCTGAGGTTTTCCAACCTCTACACCAGGCTTCTGTCACTACCAGTCCTAACCCAGAAATGGGCGATATTGTATTTGCTCTTGCAGCTTTCCGACTCTCCAGATCCCAACGAACCCCTGCCCTTGAGTCCGCCAAAGCCTCTAGCGCAACGACCACCCCCGCGAGCCGTTGAAAAGGAGAGGCGCTCAAGGGCACCAACTGTCGTCGCCACCCCAGAAGAAGGATCTGTGAGCGATGCATTCGCGCCCGGGGGTTTGAAGAAACTACAGACAGAGAGACCCAAGCGCACCCAGCCTGAGCCCGAGGAGACGCCGCCGACACCACCACCCCCCGTCGAGAGCACCCCAAAAAAGGCTCCAAGGGATGTCTCGATAAAATCCACCCTGCTGGCCGACAACTCGAACGACTTTGAGCCGACAGAGATGGTCCTATTAAGAGATTTACCTTATACACTCCAAGGGCTGTCGTCCACTAGCCTCCCTTTCGCCAAGGAAACTGCATTACAGCTACCCCCTACTCTCCCTCCGCCGATAATATCTCTCCTCCATACTCTAGCCGAGCCGTCGTTACTGTACAGGGGACTAGCAAACTTTGTCAAGTCTCAAGCGAAGGGTCTGCTTGGGCAGAGCTTGCGAGCTGCCATTAACAATGAGCTCCGATCGTACTTGACTCTTGTTGCGACCCTCGAAGCGCAAATACGAAGGGCCCTTTCGGTCATCGATGAGTCTGCTCCCCGCGGTGGTATTGGCAAGGTCGGCGTGACCCTAAAACGCTGTGTCGTGTGGACTCGGGAGGCCACCATGGGCTTGCGATTAATGTCACTGATCGCGGAGGAAAGCAAAACCAAGCACGGCGGGCAAATCATTAGCATGATACACGGGTTCTCCACCTCTCACGGCGATCCCGTAGTGGCAGCCTTTGCAGAGCGCCTTCTGGCCGACGTAACACGGCCATTCTACGACATCCTCCGGCGTTGGATTTACGACGGAGAGCTATCAGACCCACACCTAGAGTTCTTTGTCAGGGAGCAGAGCCCCAACGATGAGGACCGCATGGAGTCCAAGGCTAAGGGCCATGCTAGTGTCTGGAACTCAAAGTACGAAGTGGTTGATCGCATGGTCCCCAGTATCACCACAGCAGACTTCGCCCAGAAGGTTTTTCTGATCGGAAAGTCGCTCAACTTCATCCGACACAGCTGCGGTGATAGTCAATGGGTCGATGCTTATAGCAAGACGTCTTCTAAGCCGCTCAGCTACGGCGACACGGCGACGCTTGAAACTTGGATTGATGAGGCATACAAGACAACAATGCGGCGGTTGATGGATCTCATGAGCAGCCGCTTCCGCATCTTCGACCATTTGCAAGGGCTCAAGAACTACATTCTTCTCGGCCAGGGCGACTTTATTGCTCTCCTCATGGAATCCCTTGCGGCGAACCTCGACCGGCCGGCGTTTGCACAGTACCGCCACACCCTAACAGCTCAGTTGGAACACGCCATCCGCGGCTCCAACGCCCAGTACGACAGCGAGGAAGTCCTCAGGCGGCTCGATGCCCGCATGCTCCAGCTCAGCCACGGCGACATCGGCTGGGACTGTTTCACGCTCGAGTACAAGATTGACGCCCCTGTAGACGTGGTTGTGACCGAATGGGGCAACCGCCAATACCTCAAGGTGTTTAACTTCCTCTGGCGTATCAAGCGCGTCGAGTTCGCCCTGTCGTCGACTTGGCGCAAGTGTATGACCGGCTCGCGCGGTGTTCTCCAGACCTCAGACGAAGAGGTCCTCCTGACCTGGAAGAGCACCCGCGGCGTGCTCGCCGAGATGGTCCATTTTGTCGGCCAGCTGCAATACTACATCCTCTTCGAGGTGATTGAATCAAGCTGGACCGAGCTGCAAACCAACATCCGCAAGGAAGACTGCACGCTCGACGACCTCATCACCGCGCACACCAAATACCTCACCTCCATCACCCACAAAGGCCTCCTCGGCGCCCGCCGCCGGCAATACCACGACTCCCTCAAAGAAGCCGCCGCCCAACAGGACCCCAACTCCACCACCGCGAGCGCCGCCGCCTCCGAAGACCGCAACTCCTACATGATCCAACTCAGCGAGCTCCTGCGCACCATGCTCGCATACCGCGACTGCGTCGACGGCCTGTACAGCTGGTCCCTTTCGGACTTCACCCGCCGGCAGGAAGCCGACGCCGCCAGCATGCTGCACATGCGCCCCAACAAAAAGCCCAAGCTGTCCGGCCCCGCCGCGGACCTACCCCGGGACGACCCCTTCACCACCGGCGACGAAGACGACTCATTTGCCGGCGGTGGCGGTGGCGGCGACGACAGCCTCCGGTCGGAGCTGCCCGCGCTGCAGGACCGTCTGCGCCAGCTCGGCGCCAGCTTCAAGGCCCGCCTGCAGATCCTGCTGGGCGATTTGGCCTACCAGCCGGATGTGGATATGCGCTTCTTGGGTGTGTCCATGAATTTCAATGATGTGTATCAGCCGGTGAAGCGGAAGAGGGCGGGGCCGGGGAGCGCGGGTGGGGGTGCTGCTGCGGCGGCGGCGGCGGCGGCGGGTCAGGGGCAGGGGCAGGGGCAGGTTGCGGGGGGTGCGAATACGTCGAGGGTGTAGGTACGGGTTTGGAGTGAGGGCGGAGATGTATGTGAAGGCGGAAATTTGCCAGTCAACGAAGAGATGCCTGTTCGTGGATGATAAGGATGGAAATTGTTTGTGTTAACTGGTGGGTGGCGTTCTCGGATGGCAGGCGATAAAGCAGCCCAGTTGATTTTATATAAATTATCAGGGGCTTTTGGCGGCATAGCATATCTATCACACACAGGTTGGAGGGAAGCAAAAGCATGAAATCCCAATGTCATTTCTATATAAACGGCTTCCGCTGTGCGTTCTATCGACTACCATCCTTTTCCGTTATACTTTTAGACCCCGACGCAACCCATTTTACAATCCCCATTGGTATTCCCACCCGCTCGCCTGATTTTTATTTCCTCACCTCCCACCCCCCCCCCCCCCCCCCCCGCCACATAGCGAACCCACAACCACAACCAACCTACAACCTACAACCACTCAACACCCCACGTCAACTCACCCGCACGAAACGGCACAATCTCAACCCCCTCCCCTTGCAGCGACTCCTCGACGCGGGCGGCGTCGCGTGTCAGGCGGATCTGGCGCGTCGCGGGCGCCACGCCGTAGAACCGCCGCCCGTACTCGGACAGGAAGCCCTTGAGCGCGTCCTCGGTCACCGAGTCCGCGGGGATGTCGCCCCGCGTGATGGCCTCTTCCAGGGCGGTTAGGACCTGTGTGGGGTGGGGGGGTGGTGGTTAGTGGCAGGTTGATTGGTTAGTTTTGGGGTGGGGGGGTTGGGGGGGTTGGGGAGAGGGAGGAAAGGGGAAGGGGGGGGGGCATACGTAGCCGAGGGCGTAGGGCTGGGTGAAGACGCCGGCTGCGGTGTTGCCCTTGCCCTTTTTGGAAGTGATGTCGTGGGCTGGGGGTGGGGACCATGTTAGCTTTGTGAGGGATGAAGATGGGTGTGGTACGTACGGGCGCTGTCGGTGCCGAGGAAGAACTTGCCGTTGCTGGTGACAACGGCGTTGAGGAGGGCGCGGCGGTCCTCGGGGGACTTGGCGGAGGGTTTGCAGTAGTGGTGCTGGGCGGCTTTAGCTGACATGTATGGAAAGGGGGAGTGGAGAGGAACGTACCACGTTGGCGGACCAGTCATCTACCAAAAGGGAGAGGTGGTGGGCGGTCTACAGAGTCAACACCGGTATCCAGTCATTCAGGAGCGGAAAGGAGACCTACAATCGTCCCGACGACATTCTCAGGCAACGACTTGACCGCTTCAACCGCATCGGCCGAAGTGCAGTGCTCCAGCACGATCTTGAGCTTGGGGTACTTCTCCACCAGCCCCTTCAGCACCGGCAAGAACCTGATCTCAGCGTTCATGACCGTCACACCGTCGGCAGCGCTGCTGGGGACCTCGCCATGGAGGTTCAGAACAACACCCTCCTCCTCCATTGCCTTAAGCACGTCATGGAACGGATCAAACGACACGACGCCCCACTGCGAGTTGGTGGTTGCACCGCGGGGGTAGGCCTATCCTTGGTCAACCCCCTTTTCCCCATCATCAAGTCAACAAACAAAACAAAAACAAAAAAACCACTAACCTTCACCCCCGCAATCCCCTTCCCCCTCCCCTCCCTAATAACCTCCGGCGTAACCAACTCATGCAGATACAACGACATCAGATAATTCACCTCACCATCCAGCTGCTGCAGAGCCTCCTTGTAGGCGAGGGCCTCGGCGACGGACACGACGGGGCGGGGCGCCAGGTTGGGCATGACAAAGACGGTGTCGATGCCGGCCTTGCGGATGGTCGGGGTGGCCAGGGCGGCGATGGGGCCCGGGGCGTTGCGCAGGTGCACGTGCATGTCTGCGGCGGCGGGGAGGGTGTAGGTGTCTTGGAGGGGCATGGTGGGTGGTGGTGGTGGTTGTAATGGTTATGGTAGTGGTGTTAAGTGCCTAGCTGGGGTTGTGGATGGCGGGTTAGGAGTGAGTTGTGAGTGAGTTTAATAACTATCATGGAGGGGCACTCGAATTGGGCATCGAGGGGCTCTTGTCGGCATTGGATTGCATGGTGGGGGGAAGAAATAATAAAATTGTATAAAAGGGTTAGGGTTGTGATAGGTAATTTGATTCGATTCTTTGACTTCGTCTTGTCTCTCCTAACTGTCTAGGTTTCTTATGATAACTAAGGCAAGGTATGACCGAGGTCGGAATTGGAACCAGGCTAGTGTCAATTGGATATTTTGGACACTAACAAACAGCAAGTATAAACCCATAGGTATGTTCCATTGAACCGAGGAAGGCGCGGACAGAACGATCCTCCACCTGCCCCGGCTCGACTTACAAATCAATTAAAGTCTCCGGTTTGAACAAAAAAACAAAAGTATGAAACGTCTAGATCTCTTATTTTCATCGAATTTCTGAGACAGCCTGTCTCAATTGACTTTGTATGGCGCGCTCGGAACAATTGAGTCGAATGTAAACACCACAATCGTTGAGCCATGACGACCCCCTTCAACACGCGGCGGCACGGCGACGACGACAGCTCGGCAATTTCACCAACCGTGGCCGAGAACACACCCCTTCTCCGTTCCGAGTCCAGCTCCGTAACCGTCCGGGATGGCTCACCCGCAAGCTATCGGCAGCCCGGCCCCGGTCCGGAGCAGCCGGCGCTCGGCTGGAAGCGGACAACCTGCATCGTGTTCAGCATGTGGGCTCTCATCTTCCTGCAGGGTGAGTTCATGTACCATGTTACCGCAGCACAAACAAACAATACAGGCCAATGATGCACGAATACTAACCCGATGCAGCCAGCAACATGAGCGGCATCTCGACCACCCAGTCGACCATTGCCGCGGACCTGGATGCTTATGAGTCGGCCATGTGGTTCACCAGCGCCTACATGATCAGCATGTCCTCGGTGGCCCCTCTCGCCGGTCGGTTAGCCATGATTTTTTCGCCGGCCACCATGGTCTTGTTAGCCTCGGGGTGCTTCTCTGTGGGAGCTCTGGTGACCGCTGTGGCGCCGACCTTTGCCGTGTTCATCCTCGGGAGGGTCATGCTGGGCGTCGGCAGCGGAGGCATCATGACGTTGTGCATGATTCTCGTCATCCAGCTCACCTCGAAAAAACGGAGAGGGTTGTGGATTGGCTTGACCAACGCTGTGAGTGCTACGTGACACTACTTATGTATCTAAGCTAACAGTGGTCAGGGGTTTACGCTCGGTGTGTCGGCCGGCGCCGTGGTGTTTGGTGCTTTGCTGCCGGTACTGGGATGGGTAAGAAACACTCCGTCCACTACTTATACGACGATAATGTATTTAACCATTCACAGAGGCTCTTATTCGGAGCCCAAGCCCCAATGGCCGCCCTTGCTGGTCTCGGTGTCAGCCTCAGCATCCCCCCTTTCGCGGCTGATGAAAACACCAAGGATAAGACGACACTGCAAAAGCTCGCTGGTCTTGATTACGCCGGCGCTGTATCTTTGGTATGGCCTTCCAAATACCCATTGTCTCTCTCTCCCAAGACAACCACACTAACTACCCAGACCGTCACCATCGTCCTCTTCCTCTACGGCCTCTCCGGGACCATCCAACCGCTCCCCATCGGCCTCTCCCTAGTCACCCTCGCTATCTTCCTCGCCGTCGAGTCCCGCGCCAAGGACCCAGTTCTCCCCCTAACCGTGCTCAAATCCCGCGGCGTCCTGCTATCCTGCTTTTCCCAGCTCGGCTTCATGGCCGCCCGGTGGACGGTGCTCTTCTACGCGCCCATTTTCGTCCTCGCCGTGCGCGGCCTGTCGCCCGCCCTCGCAGGCTCCATCCTCATCCCCACCAACGCCGGCTTCGGCATCGGCGGCCTGCTCGTCGGGGCCTTGCATATCCGCCACGCCGGGTCCTTCTGGTTTCCCGGACTCCTGACGCTGGCCCTGTTCTCCATGTCACTATTTGTGCTCGCCTTCGTGAGCAACGCGGCTACGTCGATCGGGCTGTACGTCACGGTTGTCTTTGTCAACGGGCTGTGCACCGGCGCAGCGCTTAACTACACTCTGGCGCATCTGCTGTATCTGTCCAGCCCCGATGTGCACTTTATTGTCACTGGGCTGCTATCCACCTTCCGCGGGTTTGCCGGCAGTTTTGGCACGGCCATTGGCGGCGGTGTGTTTACGCGGACGCTACGGGATGCCCTTGTGAGCGGATTCGAGAAACTGGATGGTGGTGAGGGGCTGGGCAAGGCGAGGGAGAAATTGATCACCGTGCTCATTGGCAGCCCCGCGGTGGTATGGAAGGACGGGGTTCTGAGCGCAGCCGAGCGGGTGGTTGCCGTGGTTGGATATGAACGGGCCTTGGAGGTGCTGTACAAGTCGGCTGCCGCCATGTGCGTGTTGGTGTTGGTCATGCAGGCAGGGACGGGGTGGCAGGCGGCGGAGACGAAGGGTGATGATGATAGGGGATTTGAGGAGGATGTTGACGAGAGGGCAGGGGGGAGGGCGACGGAAGCCTGATTGTTTGGAAAGGGGCTTTGTAAGTCAAGAATCTAACTTGTAAACAGTGTACATTTACAACTTGTAGGATCAGAATGGGAACCACTATGCCAGTGATCGCGAGAGCCGACACCGGTGGTGTTTGCGAGACCCGTCAATGGCCAGGGGTTCCCCCACAGGTCCCGGCACCGACCCCTCGGTCCCTTTCTTGTAACCCCTCTTCAGATGGAGTCCATCACCCGTTAGTCTACAGTACGTACCGATGCCAAGAGGCTTGAGTGCCTTGGCCGTGAACGAACGACACGAGGGGAACAAGGACTCGGGGCCAGGGGTAGTTCGCAATGGCACCCGCTATGATTGGATAGGGGCCTGGCTGGCTATGTCATCGGACGGACTGGTTGCTTGGCTTCTTGGCTTCGCGGCTGGCGGGGCGCTCAAGGCTCCAAGTGTGCTGGAGCAAGTGGCTTGCAGTGCCTCGAGACTGCTTGCCCTTTCCGTCGATCAAAAATAGACGAGGGATTTCTGGCAAGCCATTGTCATCCAGTGAAAAGTGCCCACTTCGCCAGTGTTCAATTCGGCCATTTTCTGCCTGAGCTTACGCTGCAGCTTCCCAAGGCTCGGCATGCCCTCGGTGGCCCATTTTATCGTGGAGATGGAAGTTCAATGCAACGCTGGAAAGCGGTGAGTTGGGAAACATGGAAGTCAGCAAAGTTGGGTAGACAAGGTCAAGGCTGGGGAGGATTCACTCGGCCAAGTCTCCTTGTCCATGCCAGTCTCTTGCCAATTTCAGTCTCTGCCATCCTTCAATTCATCTTCAGAGGATACAAGGGCAATCAATCCTACAAAGTTTTCTTCGCCTTTCAACTCACACTGCCACTCAACTCCACACCTTCCAAAGCCCAGGGGGTGCCCACCTCCTGACTCGTGACACCATGAAATGTCATGAAATGGTGTGAAAGACCGTGTGCGAAGTTTCATCTCATCAGAAACGCCCCCGAGACTCAGCTGCCATACACCAGACGGCCGGACACAGACCGACCATCTCATTATCGTGCCCAATATTGCCTCAATAGCGCAGCCACCAGCTCGGTGTCCCCGAGCACCTTAGATAGCACTCGTCCTCTTAGCGATGGCCTCAGGACCAGCCATATACCGCCACCAGAGCACCGTCTTACTATCCCGCCGAGCCGTCCCCGAGCTTCGAGAGGATAGGGCCTGGCGACGGCCCCAGAGGAGTCCCAACTGATTTGACACGCAGCGACATACAAGGACATCCAACGACATACATCATCGCACTCATCCATCTTTAGCCCATCATGTCCAGCCAGGACACAGGGGAAGCCGACGACGATGGCTTCCCCGACCGGGGCCCGGTTGTATTCGCCGTGACGACGGCGGTACTGGCCCTTTCGACCGTGTTCGTCGCCGCCCGCCTGGTGTCCCGCGTCGGCATCGTCCGCCGGACCGCCTGGGACGACTACATGATCGTGCTGGCCTGGCTCATCGCCGTGTTTTTGAGTGTGAGCATCGACCTGGGCACCACGCACGGCCTGGGAAGGCATGATGAAGATATCGAGCCGGACAAGCAGGCCGGTCTGAGGATGGCTGAATATGTCTTTTCTATCCTCTACGTGCGTATCGCCGAACCCGCTTTTGGTTTTCAGTCTAATGACCCATGTCCAGAACCCGGCCTTGATGGCGACCAAGACGTCGATTCTCATCTTCTACCTGCGTCTGTCCAAGAACACGCTGAAGGTCCTCCGCCTGGCATCGTGGCTCGTCCTGGGCATCGTCAACGTTGCCGGGACCATCCTGACCTTTATGAACATCTTCCAGTGCCACCCGACCGATGCGGCCTGGGACCTCAGTGTGAAGGCCGCCCGTTGCATCCCGCTGCTCACCGAGTTCATCTGCTCGGCCCCGGTCAACATCACCACCGACCTCGCCATCCTCGCCCTGCCCATCCCCGTCCTCACCGGCATGCGGTTGCCCCCGCGTCAGAAGGCCATCCTAGTCATGACTTTCGCGCTCGGCATCTTCGTGACCATCGTCGACGTCGTCCGCATCTACTACCTCCAGCGAGCCATCGACCACATCCCGACGACCTCCACGGCCGACCCCATGGCCAGCTTCGGCCGCACCCGCGGCTTCTCGTGGAACGCCTCCCTCTCGCTGATGTGGTCGGCCGTCGAGGTCAACGTGGGCATCATCTGCGCGTGCATCCCGACCCTCAAGCCGCTCATCATCCGCATCCTGCCCGCCATGCTCGTCGACCCGGACGGCACCCTGCGCAGCAGCACCCGCGCCACCGGCACCAGCAGCAGCACCAGCACCAGCAAGGACGAGCACCAGCGCGGCGGCGGCGCGTCCATCGGCGCCATGCTCGCCAGCACCGGCCTCACCCCCCCGGCACCAACACTCTCCCTCACCCCGCCCGCCGTCGACAACGACGCGCCCACCCCCGCCTCCGCCTCGGACGACATCTCCATCCGCGACTTCCTCTCCACCACCGCCCCTCCCATCCCCCAGCGCCCACCCCCCACAACAACAACAGCAGCAGCAACAGCCTCAACCTCAACCTCAACCCCAACCCCAACCACCTCGCCCGACCTCAGCCGCCGCAGCAACTCCCACCGCAGCTCCACCCACCACCACCCCCGTGACCACCACCACCACCACCACCACCACCCCGCCACCTTCATCACCCTCGCCCGCCCCAAAAACCTCCTAACCACCACCGCCCCCGAATCCCTCCGCTACAACGCCTTCGCCAGCATCCTCTTCTTCCTGTGGGGCTTCTCCTACGGCCTGCTCAACACGCTCAACGGCGCGGTGGCGGTGGTGGCGCACATCTCGCGCGCGCAGGTGCTGAGCCTGACGGCGGTGTATTTTGGGGGCGGGTATTTGCTGGGGCCGTTGGTGGTGGGGGGGTGGTTGCTGAGGCATGATGAACATCATCGGACGAGGAGGGGTGGTGGGGATGGGGGTGGGAATGGGGGTGGGGGGGATAGGGAGAGGAGAAGGAAGAGGGCGAGGAGAGTGAGTGTGAGGAGGAGGAGGGGGAAGAGGGTGGGGGATGAAAGTGTGGGTGGGTTTAAGGCGACGTTTATGGTGGGGTTGTTGATCTATGGTGTTGGGACGGTCATGTTCTGGCCGGGGGCGGTGATGGGCGCGTACGGGGGGTTTATGGCGAGTACTTTTGTGGTTGGCTTTGGGCTGGCTGTGCTCGAGACGGCCGCCAACCCCTTTTTGGTGCTGTGCGGCCCGCCCGAGTATGCCGACGCCCGACTGCTGCTCGCCCAGGGCGTCCAGGCCGTCGGCAGCGTGCTGAGCGGCCTGCTCGCGGACCGCGTCTTCTTCGTCGGACGCCTCGTGGGCCCCGCCCGCACCGTCAACTCCACCACGCTGATCGACGTGCAATGGACCTATCTCTCCGTCACGCTCCTCTCGGTCCTCCTCGCCCTCCTCTTCTACTACATGCCGCTCCCCGAAGTAAGCGACGCCGAGCTGGCCGAGCTCGCCTCCCGCTCCCCCGTCGACCCCGCCCAAAAGTCCATCGGCAACATCTCCCTCCGCACCTGGACCGTCGGCCTGGCCGTGTTCGCGCAATGGTGCTACGTGTCCGCCCAAGAAAACATGTCCCTCTTCGTCGAGCAGCTTATCACCTCCTTCACCACCAACCCCAGCGCGGCCCTCGCCGCCCCCGAAACCAGCATGGACCCCTCCACCGGCCTCGCCCTCTCCCTCCCCAACTACCTCCTGATCGCCCACAGCGCCTTCGCCCTCTCCCGCTTCCTCGCGGGCTTCCTCTGCATGGCGCGCGCCCACCTCTCCCACCCCCACCCCCACCACTCCCCCTCCCACCCCCCATCCCCTTACCTCCGCTACCTCCCCACCCCACGCACGCTCCTCCTCCTCTGCACCCTCACCGCCGCCCTCTCCGCGCTAACCACCGCCGTCCTCCCGCGCGCCACCACCCCCACCCAACACCGCACCAACCCCAACCTCCCCTTCATCCCCATCACCCTCTTCTACCTCTCCGAAGGCCCCATCTGGCCGCTGATCTTCTCGCTCGGCCTGCGCGGGCAAGGCACCCGCACGAAGCAGGCTTCCGCGTGGCTGACGATGGGCGGGTGTGGGCCGGGGGTGTGGCCGTTTGTGGCGTATGGGATTGTAAGGGGGGGCGGGAGCGTGCAGGTGTCGATGGTGGTGGTGGTGGTGTTGATGGGGGGGGCGGGGGTGTTTCCGGGGTTTTTGGGGGTGGTGGGGGGGGCGCGGGTGTTGGCGGATGTGCCGCCGGGGAGGCCGGAGGGGGATCAGGCTCAGGCTCGGAGGGGGGTTGGGTGGGGGGAGGGAGGGAGTGTGCTGGAGGGGGATGTGGAGGGCGGTGGTGGTGGTGGTGGTGGTGGTGAGGCGGGTGGTTTGTCTGGGGGGGGTCAAGGTCAGGGGGCGAGGGGTGGCAGTTTGCTTGGGGAAAGGTTGAGCCCGGGCTGGCCTGACTCGAGGATGACGTTGGCTCCTGATGTTGGGCCTAGTCGGCGGTTGAGTAGTCAGGATCACCACCCACAGCAGCAACAACAACAAAAACAGGAGGTGGCACCTTGGGAAAACCAGGTTTTGGATACAAAAATATTGGAGGACTTGAAATGATGGTTATGATTATTATGATGTATGGCGTAACGAGCGTTGGTTTGGTGTTGGGGCCGGTTTGTTTGCTAGAAAGATACCCCCAGCAACGGGTCATGATGTAGTGTTTACGCTATTAGCAAGTTATATCTTGGATAAATTAGTTAATATGTATCATGTCAACCAGAAATCTAAAGAACTTGGTCGAAACAAAGCACGACTAATAATTAACATCTTGCGTTGGATAGCATAGAGCTATATTTTATATTCGTAACCCGTTTAGTAGGCGAGCATTACCCCCTAATCGTTTGTACATACATACCCGACCCGTTCCCTTTTATACAAGACAAACACCCTTCGCCAACTCCACGCTAGAAAACCAACCCTCTTTTCCGCTTAATGTCCACATATGGGTATTTCCAAGTCCACCCACCCCCAGCCATTAAACCTCTCGCCATCACCCCGACGTAGGCGCCCCATTCAAAAAGAACTCCAGCTCATTCCCCCCGCCGCCCATAAACGACTCGTTCTCGGCCAGCTGCTCCAGCAAGCTCAGGAACGGATCCTTCTCTTCCCCCGGCCCTGTCGTGGCTGCGCTTTCATTCGGGCTCGTATCCTTAGGCGTAGTCCCTACACCCGCAGCTCTCCCGTTTTCGTCGCCGTGCCACGGGGTAGGCGTGCCAAACGCATTGGTGGGTATCCCGCCAAACATGGGGTCGAAGTTCTGCGCCGCGCCGCTGGGGCCGGGTGTGGATCCGGGGAGCTGGCCGAAGTTAAAGGACGGGTTGAAGCCGCCGTTTCCCATGCTGGGGAATCCATGGGGTAAATCGGCCGACTGGCTGCTCGCGCCGTTGCCGAGCGAGAAGTTTTGGAGGCCATCTCCGTTAGTGTTGCCGGCTACCGAACTATGCGACATGCTCAGCCGGCGATTCTGCTGGAGGGACCCATGAGCCGGATTAACAGAGGTTGGCGTGTGTAGGATCCCGGGTGATGGCTGGGGTGGCAGTGACCCCGGTGAGAAGAGCGGTCGATTAGCGGACGACGGCGTGGATAACGATGGCGCGGGTGGGGGTTTCATGTTGTTGAGGGACATTAGATTCTTGAGATCCGGCCTCGGACGGCCTGATGGGGCCGTGTTCTTCCTCTTGTTTGGCCGAGACGGCCCAGGATCCGAGGGGCTGGCCCGGGGTGCGTAGAGGCCGTGGCCCGGATACGTATCGGTTGTGAAATCCACCACAACATCGGCGAGACTCAGATTCGCCGAATCGAAGCTAAAGCTCTGCCCCCCTGGTCCCCCAATGTTGGAATATCTGTCGAAAAAGTCTTCGAGGGTGAATACCGGCGAGTACCGCATGGGGCTCTGGGAGAGACTCTTGACGAGCTCCGAATGTGCGTGGTAAATCCCCTGTAGCGTCTCACGCTGGTGTTGAACGCTCGCCCACGCGTACCGCAGCTCGCTCAGCTGCTGCATCTCCCTGGATAGGAAATCGGTCGAGGATCTGAACACGTTCATGTCGCCGGCTGATCCTATCCGGCTGTAATGAGCGCCATGGATGTGTACTGTGCCGGCCGTGCAGATGCAGTAGCCGACGAAAGCAGGCCACTCAACTGACGCCGTTTGTTTTCCGAGTTCGACGAGCTCCGCAATGGCGTTCGCGTGGAGGAAGCACATATTTGTAGCTTCGATCTGCCAAGATTGGTGTTGCCCGGTCCCTGCGAGTTCCGCAAGGTCGATGGGCAGGAAGGGGCGGTAGATGAGACAGTGGATAAGATGATAGATCAGCTTGCTAAGCACGAGCACCGTGGAATCCGGCTGCCCGAACAGGGATTCCACGCTGGAAAAGACATCCTCTGTTCCTGACGCCCACACATCCAAATCCTGCCGGATCTTGGAGAGGTTGGATAGTGAGTGCCATGGAAAATGGGAGTCGCCCTTGACACCGCCAGCTGCCAAATACTGGTTTGTCGTGCCGAGTATGCGGCAGATGTCGATGAGCATCCCGTTGCTTCCCTGGGCCTTCTTGCCCCCACCTTGCAGGTGCTGGAGGTTCGTGTAACTTTGAAAAAAGTCCCCTTCCATGGGTATCGAATTCGGGCTGGGGAACCAGCATGGGAGCCGTAAAAGTATGGCCCGGTCCGAGATGAGGGACGGGCGCTTCGAGCCACAGGACATGAAACGATCAAGAAGATAGCAAGTCCAGAATAACCTTCGGCGGCTTTCTCGCTCGATTGGTGTGACGCGGGCGTTCATGTCCAACTCCCGGTGCAGCTCCAAGGCCATGGCCATGCCAACAGCGCTTGCTACAAAGATGATTAGTTTTACCGCTGCGAATGGGTTCCGAGAAGACATACTCAGCAACATGTACGCCTTTTTCCCCTTCCCCGAGGCTGTAAATGCCGTTACAAGAAGCACGAGAGCCTGCAACGCGTCCACGGATGGGTCGTCCGTATCTATCTCCAGTCTCGACTTCGCCGCATACTCCTCGCTAAGTTTCACGGCGGATTGGTAGCCACTCGGGTGGGGCGCATATCTTCACGGCCGGGTCAGTATTGAGAAATGACAAGGATAGTCGGGTGCTGTCTGCTCACCTGGCGGCTACCGCATAAATGGCGTGAACTAGGTAGCCGGGTACTTGTTCCAGTTGCAAGCGTTGCCGTAAGGTGGACTCGTCAAAAATATAAAAGGGTTTGTCGTGGAAGCGGGTGAAATAGATGTCGAGTAATGTACCGGGATGGGGTTCAGGGGATTGCTCACTACGCGAGGTTAGAATTGAAACCTGCAGTGGAGAATATGGGCTGCTCACTTTGACTGGGCAGGGGAAAACACGATTGTGTCTTGAGTTTCCTGGCCAGCATCGGCTGTCGCTCCAGATGCCGGGTTTGATGCCGATTGAGTCGAGGCGGATGCTTCAGGGGCGTCTACCACAGCACTTTCAGAGCCTTCTGCCTCGGCGTCCGCTTTCTTGTCCTTTAGTCGAGCTTCCAGCCCATCCACCCTCTTCAGGAGAGCTTCCAATACGTCGGTTTTTGGACCTCTTTTCTTAGGAACGGCATCTGTGACGTCGTGTGAGGAAAGGCAGGGAACGTGGAAACCCAAATCCGCTGGAAGAAAAGACATACCATATATACACGGGCATTGGAAAACTTGACATGCCTCGCAAGCGGGACGGAGCCGGTTGCACTTAATCTACATCCTCTAACATTAGCTCACATTGGCTCTGCAGCAGGTGGTGATGCTCGCCAAGCGCCCGTAGAGCGTCAAAACCAACCACATACCTTGCGCTTCCGACACGATTTGCAATTCATGGATTCCCGGGGTTCGTTACTCATGCGGCGTGTGGGAAGGCGTTCGATGCTAACTTGGGGCCGCGGCATGGGGGCTAGCGGTATGCGAGGTAGCGGTGTTACCGCTCTGGGTTCGTAGGGCTGAGCCATCTTGTCGGGTGTGTCTCCGCGCCGCGCGCCTGAAGCGCAGTGCTGAATTCCCACCAGAAAGCTGTACGCTGCACAGTCACCGTTTACTTTGGGGCATGGTTCCTTGGGATAGATAGTCTCTGAACAGGGCGTGGGGTGGTCCGCCACTCGAGAAGATTGTCACCAAACGCAGCAACTGCCAGACACAGGTCGACACTGCTCGATTCGAATTCGTGGTGGCGCCGGCGTATAGGGTCGTTTTAGCACTGAGCCGTTCCTGGAACCCCAAATTTGTCCTTCTATATTCCGTGTTGCTAGTGATGCGCGAGTCGTCGGGGGCGGTACCGAGTATAAAGGTGGCGCTCAGCAAACGGTGTTACAATGCCTTTCTTTGCCTGCAAGATGCTGTGTTAGCTGACTACCCAAGAAGTCGAACATGGGCGCGCCAGCTTTCGATTGGCGGAGAGGCGCCTCGCGCAACCAGGACGCCGAGGAGGTGGTGAGATATCCAGGCAGACGGTGGTTGGCTCCAGCCGTGTAAGAAGCAGAAAATGTAAAGTAGTCGGATTGAGAAAGGACAAAAGACGCGGCATCGGTTAAGCAGCCGGGTATGAAAGGGGCACCGCGTGTTTTTGGAGGAATTGCATGTGGCCCTGTCCTGGATTTAAACGGGGGAAACCCTCACAGGCTCACATTCATCCTAGACCGGGGTCGGCAGGTCATGGGGCTTCTTCGTTCGTTCACCGCACCATCGACAGCTTCATTGCCCAGCGCACATACTGTCAACAAACGTGGTTGCCTCGTGGCATTCGATGCGGTGCTTGACAGCGAGGGCTTGGGGACGAAAAAGGCGGCCCGTAACAGAAATGTGGAGAGTCAATTGCTGGGATTCGAGCGAAACTGGTCCCTGTCCGGGGCCATGTCGAAGGCAGGGAATGCGCCGGCTCAGTGAGGAAGTGGATAGAGTCGGGGTGTCAGGAAAGGAAAGCAGAGCTCATGGCGGATGATGCAGTGCGTAAGCTGTGCAAGGTACGGAAGTCTGTTTTCTGGGTTCGGGACTCAAAACAATTCAATGTCAAACAAGCTCTTAATCCATCTCATAAGGTGTGATCCTCGAGCAACATAGATGGCGGATGGTGCGGGGAGATGGCACGGTGGAAGTGTGGGGTTGGTTTGTGGAGGTCGAGAAGGATGAACCTGCGGAGACCTCGGCCGGTTCCACCTGCAGATTTGGGAGAACAAGTGGAGAGAGTCCTTGCCCTGGGGGCCTTGGCTGGATTCACGCAGTGTGGCCGTCTCTCGCAAGCCAGCCCAGTTGCAGTTGTCAGGAACAAAAACACCAACATCTATTGGTCGTGTCTGTATTGATTTCCAAGGTTCTACCATGATCATATTACCTATTTACCTAATTATTTGTGCCAGGCTCACGTGCAGAGTGCTTAAACCATATAAAACATTAATACTGGTTACCCTCGTTACCAGCCAGCAGCGTCGCTAGCTTTTGGTTTGCAGTTTGCTTGATCAAACGGAACCGCTGACAGAGTAAAGTGGTAGGCTTGGCATTCAACTGCTGCAGGTGGTCTCGGAGCTCCCGCCCTTCAGAGCCAAGCGATGTTGCAGCCCAGATAAGTCATCAATGAGACCTCGGGAACCACTTTCGCCAGACAAGCGACGACAGCTTCCCCGGATTTCTCGTCAGAGGGAGCGACAAGCACACTAAACCCCGACGCTTCCAAGTAAAGGTGCATAAACGAGAGCGGACGGAGTGCCCCACTCGGCAATGGCAGACCTGGCACCTGGGTGCGCTGGACCTGTCGAGCCTCTCTGTTCCTGACTGCAAGGGCCTCTCTGATGCCATTCACGACGTAATGGGGGCGCGGTACTGTGTTGAGGTTGCAATATCCGACCCTTTGCCGCTCCAATGGCGGCACATCTACCGGCTGCCCGCTTCTGCCTACGCAGACGGGTTCAATCTCGAGGCTCTATCCCGGTTATGTTCTGTCCCGTTCACCAGTCGCCCGATGAAGCACCGCATTTCTGGACCTGCCTACCAATGGGCGTCCCGGTCCGGGCCAGATTGTGCCACGCGAGACTCTAGTTTCAACTGTGAAAGATGGGGAAGAGGTACCTAAGTACCTGCACTGGTCAAACCCTACTCCCTGAATTAATTCCCGAGGTGATTCGAACTAACCGATGGCTTGAGGTTCGCTAACTTCGCCCTCCGTCTCCTCCGGCGGTATTGTGCCTCTTTCCGGAGCAACGACAACGAAGGTCTCCCAGAAAATGCGTGATGAGAGCGCCCATGCTACCTACTCGCTTAAGCACCACACACCCGTTCCCTGCACCCCGCAAATCTCAAGCGCCTGGGGTGCCCCTGCTATCCCCACTAATCATCGTCGATCCTTGGCGTTCTGCGGACGTTCGAAGCCCGAGTTGACTCTTTCGTGCCTTGCAAGTGTGCATCGGCCGGTCACATCTCGATTGAGACACCATTCCTCGGATTCGGCTTCTGGGAACCTGGAAGCTTGGTGATCCGGGGATGTTGCATTGGACGAACTGAATGTTTTGAGTATGTACATACACTAGTGGACATACTTTGTACACAGTAGTGTACGAATACGACGATGAAAACTCAACGCGCCAAGTCCTAACTATCGCCAAACTCCCAAGAATCTGGATCAGATCATCGACTGGCGGCCCGCTATACCCGCTCAACGGTCTAAAGGGAAGGAGCCAGCCAAAAAGCCACACACTCTGAGCTAACATTGTCGCCTAACGGCGCAGGGCTGAAAGAGTGGAAATGTGTTCCCTTTTTGGGACTAAAACAACGCCTGACTCTGAGATTCCTTGGTCGGGCGGCTGGCCTTGAATCTAGGTAGGCAGGGAGCGAGATCCATCCGTTAGCTAAAAAGACGCCAAGTAACAACGGCAAATATTCCTGTCACATATGCTTAACGAAGCTTCAGATGCCGGCGCCATTGATCGATTAATCCCTTTCCTCCGATTTCGAATGTGGATAGTTGTCCCGCAAGGACCTATCGGACCGAAACGGTTGTGCCCGCGCTTCTCCTCGCAGGGGAGCCGCGTGCTTTCGGCTCCACGGGCACGGTCTCCGAATGACATGGGTGTCGCACAGGAGGCTTCACAAGACGCCTCTCTGGCCACTGCGAGTTGACGGCAAACTTGGGAGGCTCGGTGGCGTACCCCGGAGCTCGAACCGTGCATCTGATTCGTTTGGAAAGTACATCGGATATTAAGGGGATGCAACTCTTCTTCTACACAAGTGAAAGCTTCTGCTGGCTGCTGTCGCCTTCGTGGCAAAAACACCCGAAGAAAGTTAAGATGGGATCCCAGACTGGGATAGTTTCCTAGCCTCGACCAGGTTGCGCTGTCGATTTTTACTCAAAACCGAACCTAGTTAATGACTTTGAAACAAACAGCTTTCCGAACTCTCCGCCACTGTCATCTCGACCCCAAACAGACAAGCTAAAGCATGTACATATTGCGGTAGGTAGGGAGTGACGTGGTAACAGAGAGCCCCGCTTTGCGCGGAACCAAAGGTCCCATCACCGATGCAATGTCTCCTCATCGAGGCACAATGCCGACAACTACCGAGGAGTACGGGCTGCACTCGTTGATTCGTATGTACACGAGAAAGATCTACTAGTCTCTCCAGCTCTTGGAGCACAGCATCAACCCTGGAGATGATCCTTGTAAACAGAACCAAGCAGCTCTCCCTCGTCTGTTCCCGTCCGCGGTTCGTACCCGGTAGAAGGGATCTCGATTTTGAGCAACGAGATGTTCAGAAACAGAGAGCTGAGTTTGTATCTTGTTGAATACTACATTAGTTAGAGTTCTCCGAAATGGGGGTTGAGCATGAAGCAAACCAGGTCTCATAAGCCTTGGCATTGAATCTCGTAGCCACCACCCCAGATCTCGGTCATGTAACATACATACATTGATTCCCCAGGTGAGCTTTTGGATACCGATGACGATGCAAACCGGTGCCAGGACTCCTCCGAACCGCCTACCTCAAAGCACGCGAGGTAGCAATTCCAGTGCCTTTCACCCGGGAAGGGATAGTTAAGTAATCACCATATAAGCGCTGCCGGCACTGCCAAGCGGCAACGCAAAGCACATGCTCGGATGAAAGGGGGGAGGGCCAGACGGAAACCGTCCCTGGGAAACTCTCTTCCGCCCTCGCTTACAGTAGCGGGTAAGGGGATGCACGACGTCAACGACAAGAGCGCGAGTCAGAGACAACCCAAGTTCTCCAAGCACGCTCATCACACACAAAACACGGCCGCCGACATGCTCCCGACGGCGACGGCTTGACATACCCCTTCAGGATAAATCGCCGACGCGCATCCCCGCCTCTTGGGTAAGTTCACTTGCGCACCCAGCAAACTCGGTGCCTCGGGATAATGTAGGGCGTAGCTGAACCGAACAAGCGCATGTCGAAGGGAGATAGATGGGTAGGTAGGGAAATGTCTTTGAGGAAAAAAGAAAATCCAAACATGTCCACGCTGTATACCGGTACATGCAAAAAAAGAAAAAAGGTTGGGGTGTATGCAAAACCGTCAACAAAACACCAATAAACAATACATGCGGCCGCCGCCACCGATGCTCGATTCCACCCTTCTGCATTTGCGCGCCTAAACCCCCGCCCGCCGCCACCGCTCTGGTCTAGCCGGTTGACCCCCCTGCCACACAACAATCCTTTCTCTCTTAGTCCCTGTCGATTGGTCCTCCAACAACATATCGTGTGTCATGAGTACTGTTCGGCTTGTCGTACACCGTGCGTCCTGATCGAGTATGTCGGTCATGCGCTTCGATGTTCTCCAGTCGTAGGAGACTGACGTGGTCGTGGTCGTGGACGTGGTCGTGTTCGTTTTTCGTCGGGATGATCGCGTCGACCTGCAACAGCTGTGTTAGAGCAGACGTCCCACTCGTGGGTTGATCTGCGCTGACCTTTGGTATCGCCAACGAGGCAAAGGAGTTTTGACCTCCACACACCACCCACTGCTTTTACAACATCCAAAAAGATAGATGGCTGACATCATCTTAGAACAACGTCCTGCCACTGGCCAGCCTCACAAAGCTGTATGGGACATTCTGCCCAACAAGCAGTCGTAATGTTTCCACCGTCGTAAAGGCGGTGACATCCGCCGCGCCATATGCCGCAAACCCACTCTGCTCGGCGATCAAGCCCGGGTCGCCCTTCCGCGAGGCCGACCGGTCCGCCAAATCCAAGAACACCTTCCGGGAATTCGCCGAGCCCCGAGACCCAAACAGCCGGACCAACATCCCAACAAGCGTGCTCTTCTCCGGGCCCAAGGCGCTGACGACTAAGAATGGTGAGCCGGTCCCGGCGTCGGCGCCGTTCGATACCGTCCGCGCCCTTTGGATGCTCTCAAGGCTGGTGAATGGTTCGATGAGGAAGTCCTTGCCGAATGCCGGGGGTGTCTTGAAGCCTACCGTGTACACCTTGCCGACCTTGAGTGCTTTCAAGGCGAAGAGGGCGCTGGCGGCGTCTTCCGCGGAGGACGCAAGAACGACGGCGGCACACCCGAAATATGCCGACGGGGCAAGGTCACGAGTCAGAGTGCTCAAGATGCCCTTCCATGAAGCGTTGTCGAGGACGAGCGATGTGTTGGGGGGGAGACCGGACTGGGCGGGGCCGAAGGTAGTGTACGAATCCCCATTCTTGTGTCGTTGAGGACTCGACGGAATCGATGACGGGGCGGATGTCGGGGCACTCGAGACAGCAGGCCGTACGACGATGGTGTCGACCATACCGATGAGCTGGGCTGCTTCGCTGACTGTGGGCCCAGTCCCGTTGTTCAGGAACGCGAGGAACTTGCTATGGGACGCTAGGCTTTTGAAAGAGACAGCTGGGTTGAAGTAAGCACCGCCAAAATTCTTCTGGTTGCACCATGTTCCGATACAACCAGACGTCTTTGGCTGCCACTCCACGACGGCAAACTGATGCGGCAAGCCTAGCTCATTAAAACACTTTTCATAAAAGGGGGCTTGGGGTGTGGCGCTGCGCATTGCTGGGCTGGTGATGCCGTACATGTTCTTCCTGGGTAACTGTCCCAGCAAAGCCAGCGCCTGGTTAATCTCAGCCGCGCTCATTTGCCCGGGAGCTGCGATGATGGGTAGGAGAGGATGCGTGATGGGCGTGAAGAATTTGTTGAGCGTCCGAGAGAACTGACCCGTTTCGCCCATGTTGACAGCAGACATGGGTACCGAGTCGGGATATTTTGCCTTGATCTTGGACCGGAAGTACTCGAGCTCGAAGTTCTCGTTGGGGTCGTGGATGATGGCGATCATTTTCACACAATCTGCATAGCGTTGTGATTCCAGAAATATGGCCTCGGCCCGATCTGACGTCCACTTGAAGTTTCCCGAGAAGTCGTGGAAGGCGGACATGATGCGGCTATTTCCTCTTTGTTCATATAATTTCTTCCTGATGCTCTCGGGGAGCCAAAGCTCAACATCGATGTACTCGACACCCCATTGAAGTGCTCGATAGAGGTAGTCGTAGTACAAGCCAGGATTATCCATCGGGAACCGGCCGTTCTCGTTAGTACACCTTGTTGTGAGGATGATAGGCAGCTCAGTTCTTTGACGGAGCAGCATGACTTGCTCGCCAACATAACTAAGACTAGGAATATCGGAAAAGGTACCATTCCCCAGGGGCTCCTTTAAAAGATCGACTCGAATTTCGATGGCATCTGCGCCGACGGTCAAGATATCGATGTTTGGTAGGGCGGCATGCACGTCCGGAAAAGTGGTCGATATGATGAAGGTCCTCGGTTTCGCCATGAGCGCCCTGTGATGGCATAACTGGCCTAGGATATGCGAGGTGAAGCGAGCAAGGTCCCGACGGAAGAAAGGGGTCTCGGTGTAGAGAAATTCGTAATCGCACTGAGCCGAAAGATAGATGTCCGGGGGCATGCCCAGGCCGGTGCAATGAGCGTTAATGGCAACGATCAGTCCTCTATCACGCGTCGCAATGTCGTCCTTTGCGTTCTCGGCCGGGATTCCGATGACCCAGTCCTGGTCGTGTTGGCTAACGTCCTCAAAGCGGTTCTTCGTCCTGGACGGTTTCCCCAAAACCTCAGCAAAGACATCGACAATCTTCTCCTGCCCAGAGCCGTAAATGATGACGGCAATCCGGGTGTCTCCTCGCTCCGGTTCGCTACATAACGGCAGGCCTTGCTGGATCGGTGGCGATGAGCGCTCCATATCAACGTCGGTGGTGAAGGGATTGCCGTTCAGGCTCTGCGGCCGTGCCAGCGACGGCATCGGCTCCAATTGCTGCACCGCCGCCATGATGACTCCCGCGGCCCCGAGCGAACTCTCAGAGAATTCGAGGCTGGAACGAACGAACGCTTTTGCACCTCAAGTAGCGCAGCCGTTGCTTGCTTCCTCCTCTAGGTTCGCGGCCAAAGTCCAGCCCAGCCAGCAAGGAGTGAGGGGATGTCAAGGAGGCCTAAAGTGCATGGCCCGAGATTCGCACCTGCAAGAGTTGTCTAGATGAGGCGTGGGGTTCCTGTCAGGCACAAGGGACAGATACAAGAGATAATGGACGCGAGGGAGCCAGGCGCCCTGGAAAGCGATAAGCAGCCGCAAGGTTGCGACAAGGTGGGATGTCGACAAGTAGCGCGCGTGCTCGAACGCTCCGCCCTCGATCTTTGGTGTCGCCTCTCGAGTGCTGCGGTGGTGGGCGTAATGGGTGCCGTTTTCTTCGGCCTTGGCGGCTGATATCCAGGAGAAGGGGGCAATTCCAAGGAAGGCGAAGTTGGAGTATTTTGTTATCGACTGAGCGACGACAGCGTGAACGGTGGCTGAAGGCCGTTTAGAGTGGCCGAGAAGGCAACTCTGAGAGCACAATGCCGTTCAGCAGCGCTTACTAGCGAAAGAATGATCTCGGCATCAGAGCCTCACTAAACAGCCGGGGACACGCAACCGGAAAAAGAAGGACGAAACGGAGCGGGCCAGGACAACAAAACGACGATCCGGCGATAACAGCGGGTATATCACCACACCGGGGCCCGCCGTGACATGGCGTTGGAGTAACAGATTCCCGGGAATCAGGAGGTAGAAAGTGCTGCTGCAACGCAAGGAGGTCGTTCGGGGAGGTCGCAGTAGGCAGCAGACGGTGGTTATGCCAAGACGAATAATGGAAATTTGGCCGAACTTCGTTTTCCGTTCTCAAGGTTGCTGGAGCCAGTGAGAAGAGGGACCTGAGATGAGACCCTGGGGGGCTGCCAAAGCGCGGGATGCTGGACGGACCGTCGGCGTGCTTGGTTGTCACCGAACAGAGGAATAGGAACGGCGGAAGACAGGCTGGTTGGTTTAACTAACGGGATGTGTGGAGTCGCGATCCCGAGAGACCTTCCAGGTTGTTAGCTGCAGCGATGCTTGAGTCCACGCCTTAGCTTTGTTCAGCTTCGATTCGAAAAAGTTGCCCGTCCAGGTCCGGGTCCGATGTCGTTAGTTACACAATGCGAGCCATTCCCCCATGCGGTGGTTAATTACAACCTCGACAATCGTCAAAATAAAAGACACGGTGTTTCCGGGTAGCAGGATGGCCAATCGCGTCGGCCAGATGTGACGAGCAGAATTGAGGTCTCAGGTGCGGTCCGTCGTCTTCGTTGTTGCTACGGGCCAGGCCGACCGTTACATGGAAGCAATGGTATTGGATGGCCACGGTCCCGAGGTGGATTTGGAGAGAAACTGGAGTGCAGGTGCGGAATCTGTGGGTTTGGAGACCGCGACCAGCAGGGTACCCCGCATAATCTCCACAGTTTCTCCAGCTCTGGAGAATCTTTCTCTAAAAGTCCGCCAATGAAAACGGCAGAAAGCTGGGGATCCTGGTTCCATATCCGTGCAGAGCTGCGAAGGCCCGATTCAGCATTGGAGATCCCCAATCCAGGGGTTGACGGGCCTGAGAAGCAGAGAGGGTGCCCCTGAAGGCCGCTAATCTTCAGCGGCCACCACCCACTACGCCGTCCCGGATTTCTTCGACTTGGGGCTCCGCTGGCTCGGGGTCAGCTCCGGGCAAATCTTCGACATCCATCCCATCCCCGTTCCCAACAGACCCGCCTTTCGCGTCCACATGTCCGCCGTCGTGCATCGTCGACCTGGTCCGACCCAAATTCCTCCGTCTGGTCCTCCAGACACGGAAGGGGACGGGATTCTCAGATTCCATCCACATCTCGAACTCGTTGAGCTGATCTCACCCCAGCGAACCGCCACCTTCCGTTCAGGAAACGGCAGCTGCTAACGCCGTTAGCCTCCCGTTCACCGTTACACCCCGTGTTCAACTGCCATGTTGACTTCAGGCTGAATACAATCCCAAATTCCCGTCAGAGGTTGACAACAATTGCGACGAGCCGGCTTAGATGGACAGTGCCACTGTGTATCTGGACCGTATATTTCCATCTCGACCTCAACCGGGACCTTTCTAAACCAACAATGGGATTCTGATATCTGTTTCCAGATCCTTACTCGGTGTCATTCTGGAGAAACTACCGTGGCTATCTCAGAGGTATCGATTGGTGTTTGCCTGTGAACACGCGAGTTGAACGCATTTTTTTTCCGTTTCAATCGAGTTGGGATCCGGCCGGCCGAGACCATGCCACTGTCGGTTTACAACCCCATTCAAGCTTAACATATGAACCGACGGGTTGGGCGGGAAGATACCCTGTGTGGAATGATATACCCTGAGGGATGCCTACCCGGTTATCACTTTGAATTGCCCTTCCGAGATCGCTAATGATAACTTGAGAAAGTGACACAACGTAGGGGGAATGGTTGATCCGGTCAAATGCATAAACCACCGCCACCCAAACTCCGGCCGGTTGGCGCGGATAACTACCTACCTACATAGGTATAAATCGGTTGGTTATCTGGTGGAACCGTTTTTGACGGCATGGAAATCTCCCGTCTTCAAACTCGCTACCAAGGATGTTTTTGCCAAGTCGTCGTGCCTCGGCCTGGAATACTGCGACGAGTGGAGAGGAGAATGAGGAGTCGAGGACAACAACATGGCAGGATCGAGGAATGGAGAACCAATCCTTTGCTCACGCCAGCCAAGTACGCCTCGTGAAGGGCTCACCTGACATGGGAATGGCGGCCGGCCCAGGCCGATATCCTCGGCCTTCCAAAGCCCAGGAAGGTCCCCTGACCGCTTCGCGTTCGACATAAAACGCAGCCGACTACGCATCGAACAATAAGGCACATCCAAAAAGAAGACTCAACCCCCTCTATCTGTGAGCCAGTGCCCTCGGCGGCCTCAACGCCATTACCACCCGCCACCCCCACGGTCAAGCACAACCACAAAAGACCCTGGTCGAGCACACGCACGAACGAAGACATCCAATCCCGCCTTCTCACTCGCCGCCATACCCACCACCCTCCGTCACGCAACAACCCTCTTCAGTCAACGCTACTGCACGATGGTAAGTGACCGAGGCCGCCGTGCCGGCATTGGAGGGAAGTGGTCCTACCAACCAGGGACTGTCCAGGCCGCCAATAAATATAGCAATGAATGATTAAGCCATGTCGATCACCGTATCTAGAAACGACGAAGTTGCCCCGGCGTTTGTTTCCGAGCGCACACTGCGTTTCAAACTTGAATTCATAATGGAGCCCCAAGGCGAAGCGGGCACATGTCTATCGTTTTGCTCCCTGTTCTTTGTCCTTTTGTATTTTGACATCTACTCCTAGTTGGTAACGTCACTGGTAGCTTCACAGGCTCACTCGCGTGAATTCTATGCATCGAAAACACATAAAAGTACACTTTCGATCAGGCGGCCTTGCAACTTGAGTCGAATAAAACATGGATCCCAGCTATTAACGTAGTGCTGGCATTTTGAGAGAATTAATATCAAACCCATCACGAACTCAACAACTTTGAAAATCAATAATCTGAAAAGTCTTTGCCAATCTTTGAGACCAGTGTACGGCAGCTAACCTTTCAAGACTGGAGTCTACGGGGAACCCTAAGTGATAATTACCAGCCTTGGCTATTGCTATAGAAGTTCAGCTATAGCTCTTTTCTAGGCTTTAGTTTCTTGCTATACATCAGTGGATTTTTTCTTTTTCTTGCGAGCATTCAGCTCCTAGATTCAAAATATCGGCTTGTGCAGATATCTGTTGCCCGCAAGACTGAACCTATATCACCGGTGAATCATGTGTTGATATGCCTGGGGCAACAACCTCAATCAGAATGACTTGAACTACCCTACCGGCAATGCCCAACACATCCCATAACATTTCCCAAGCCAAACCATAGAAACCTCCACATCGAACCCCCCTCCGCCCAACCCCCTCAAGTACACCTCTCCATCCACGGCAAACACGCCTCATAAACCCCCAAAATCCCCTCCATCCCCCTATACCTCTCCAACAACCCCTCCTCCACAGTCCACATCGACCTCAACCCCCCCGCCACCAGAAAATCCACCACCCCCGGCCTCTCCCCGCCCACAAACCTCCCCCCACCCCTCTCCCTCAGTTCCCTCACCACCCCATCCACTTTTTCCAACCCCTCCCTCGCCCCCTCCCACGCCTCCTCCTCCCCCCGCAACAAATCCTCCACCCTCAACCCCCCCAAACCCGGTTCCCGCGTCCGCCGAAAATACTCCTGCGCGCGCGGCGCCAGGATGCGCAGCTCGCGCGGCACGACGGAGCGGAAGGTGGGGGGGCCGGCGACGGCGCGCAGCTGGGCTTCGAGGAGGGCGGTTTGCGGGGTGGGGGGGGAGAGCGGGGGGGTGGGGTAGGTGGTGTTGAGGAAGTGGGTGATGGGGAGGGAGTCCATTAAATAGGTGGAGGTGGGGAGGTGGTAGATGGCGGGGACGGTGTAGGCGTGTTTGGGGGGTTTGGGAGGGTTGGTGGTGGTGTCGGGGGGGTGGGGGGGCAGGCCGAGGGCGGAGAGGGTGGGCTCGATGTCGGGGAATTCGAGGAAGATAGTTTGGTAGGGGATTTGTTTGTAGTTGAGGATGAGGCGGATGCGCCAGACGACGGGGGAGAAGCAGACGTTTTTGGTGCTGGCGAGGTCGTAGAGGATGATCTCGGGTGAGGGTTGGGTGGTCATGTTGGGCTGTGTTAAGGGGAGTTGACTATTGCTGTGTGGATATGAAGGAGAGAAGCTTGTTTCGTTACTTCCAGCGACGAGAAAAGTTTCATCGAGGTCCTCGGGTGCTGGATGACACGGCAAGGTCAACCCCACTTTGCTCCCCATCACGTCAGCACGTGAATCGTCGTCTTCCCTCAGGGTTTCTTCTGCATTCAATGCTACCTACTCAACGTGTTTTTGTATAAAAGTGGGTCATCCCCATGTTACTTTACGGAGCTGCGAAGTTGAGCGTTGCCGGATGACTGCTCCAGGCGACCGCTAGGCACCTCGGATGGTGTATGTACTTATAGGTACCCACCCTGGGTGCGAGTCGATGGGATCCACGATGTGCGGGATGACCGCATTCTTTTGTTGAGCTTCGCATGATACCCTCCCATCTCCCATTCTACCACCCCCTTTCCAGCCCCCCCTCCACCTCCGCAAACACCCCCACCCCCCTCAGGCCCAACCCCGTTGCGAGGCCGACCACGTCCGCCCCAGCAGTCCTCATCCGCAGATATCCCGCGGCGTCACTCACCCCACCCACGCCCACCAACCGCACTCGCCCCCTATTAACACTACCCCCGGCCTCGTCCGGCCACCGCTCGTCCAGCAACCGCCGCAGGGTAACCACGTTTCCTAGGGCCAGGGGGTGCAGCGCCGCCCCGGCCATGCCGCCGATTCCGGGGCCGGGGAGCGCGGTTTCCATACTTGGATACTGCGAGTCGGGGTTTGATAAGGATGGTGGTGGTTCGAAGAGGAGGCACGAGCCGAGGGTGTTGGTTGCGGTGATGAAGGAGATAGGGCAATGGCCTCCCGTCAAGGCCGTGGCTTCTAGGGCGGCGATGAGAGTGTGATATTGCGTGGAGTGGGTGTAGGGTGGTGTTTTAAGGCCAACGGGGATGCGCGGGGTGTTATCATCGGTGTTGTTGGCGGTCTCGATGATGACTTGCTGGAGGCGGTTGAGGTAGGTCGTGAGTGCTTCCCCTGAGTAGGCTGGGGGCGGCATGTCGGGGATGTTGGGGCAGCTGAGGTTGATCTCCATGGCGAGGGGGAATTGCACGCCGCGTGCCGCCGA
The DNA here is from genome assembly GCF_020726465.1 of Chaetomium tenue. Classification (NCBI taxonomy): domain Eukaryota; kingdom Fungi; phylum Ascomycota; class Sordariomycetes; order Sordariales; family Chaetomiaceae; genus Chaetomium; species Chaetomium tenue. Next base: position 4,734,606 of record NW_027117330.1, on the reverse strand, counting down.
GGCGATGAGCTTGTAACTGGCGGCAATGTCTTCTACCGACCCCGTGACGGAGACGATGAACCCCTTGGCGGACCAGGAGAGCTGTTCGTCTGAGATGGTTTTGATGAAACCAAGGTAGGCCTCTAATGTGAGTGGGCTGTAGCCGAGGGAGTTGACGCTTGTGTTTTGTGCCGAGCCGGCCTGGGCTGCGTCGAAGAAAGCGTATTGATGTTTTTCAGGGTCGTGATCGAAGCCGTTAACGAGGGACGTCCGAGTAGTGACTGCGCCTGTTGACGGGCACTTGTAGAGGAGCCTCAGATCATCAATTGTGGTTGCCCATGGACACGCCGTGTTGATCAGGGGTGGATAAATATCGAATAGGGGTATCGATTCGCCCATGTTGTAGGTTGCTTGCTGACCGACTCCTGATTTTCTTATCCCGCGCTCTTCGTCTCTGAGAGGCTGCGGTGGCCGGAAACTGTATGCGTTTACTAGTAACAGATAAGATCTGGTACGGTCAGGTCGTTTGCTTGGGTTGCTGCAGCGGGGTTCTCCAGATAAGATAGGCTCATGAAATAACCCCGCTCGGATGGTATCTAGATCAAACATCCCCATGACGAAGGGCCGAGGTATCACAAACTAGAACCTCTCGTTCATTGCAAAAATGGGTCGTAGATTTCTCAATCAAAACATGTCATCAATTGCCTTGTCGGAGTCCTTCTTGATCAAGTCCACCATGCCCTATCACTATTGAGTGAGCGGCAAAGGTCAGATTGGATGATGAAGTAGGTAGGTTCTTACCTCGGGCATAATAGGTTTTCCATCCTCGCTCTTGACGTAGCGGAACGGCATCTCGGTGCTTTCATGCTCGTTGAACTTCAGCTCTGGGTGGTCCAAGTAGGGGATATCTTTGAGGGGAGCTAAAGCACAATTAGCAACGAGCCTCAATAGCGAGCCAGTTCAACACACTTTTGCCCTGGACAACTAGCCGGGTGACTCTAACAGCCGTATCAGTAGTCATCTGGACCGGCCCTAATCGGCGGCCTTGGAATCCCTTCTTCCGTAGCTCAGACGTCCGATCTCTCGGGGGGTCATCTCCTGTTGCGGGATTAGCAAACGTCCGAAGCCACGATAAGCGTTTGAGAAGAAGAGAAGTACCTAGAATTCCGCCAAAGAGAAAGGCGTCAAACTTATCGCCGTCCTCAGGCGAGAGATCACTAGCGGCCGCGGGGTCAAGCAGGCACACCCGTGATTTGTCGCTGGCATACAACTCCTCAACACCCCTGGTCTCTGCTTTGAAGGCAGGAATCTTGGCTAAATCCCCTGGGACCTTGAAAGCCGGAGGAAGAGACGACAAGCAGAACTTAGCCCCTGTATCCTGCGATTCGCGGGCGATGGCGAGGTATTCCAGCTCCGACCAAGTCCCCAGCTCCGGGTCAAGGTGCTCGACGATGTAGGTTTTTCCACCGGCAGCCATTGCAAATACTTATGAGAAAAATCCCGGTATGATTTGCTGAACTGGATATTGGTATTCAACCCTCGATGGCTACCTAAGACATAGGAACAAGCGTTGTGGTGTTAACTGGAAATTTTAGCGTGCGCCCGCTAACAACAGAAATAGCGCCCGATGCCAAGACTGCTTGGCAAGCCGGAGCCGGCAGATCGGCCCCACTTGAAGTGTTCCTGATTCTTGGGCGGGCATCCCGGAGGTTGTGTGTTTCCAATTCTCGTTTCCAATGAGCATTGGACGGCGATACGAAGTAAGCTCGCCGTGCATTATCAAGGGTCCGCATGGCCCGGCCGGCACCCCGGGAAGCTTTGCAAAGGCCTTCCTCCAAACAATAGGCAAAAGCATGGAACTACTGTGCAGCCCCCAAGAATGCGGCGCGTTATTCAACCCCTGTTCTGGGTGGAAGGGGCAAGGTCAGCTTTGTTCGTTGGCTCCGGCACCTTGAAACCCCTCCATCAGGTACATACATACCCTGCCCTGTGCTTGTCCCGCTGTCTCCTGAAAATTCGGAAAACAAGACAAATGGGCAGGAGTTACACAATAACTACAGCATAACTCCAGGCACTGGTTTTTTTTTTTCTTGTCTTTTATTCTCTCTTTCTATCTTTTATACATCCATATTCTCCTTTTCTTTTTCGCCAACCATCCGTACTCATTTCCCATTCTTCTGTCGGCTTGCTGCATTTTCTCGTTGTGATATCGTGCTTTTATTATTTCCCGCTTAAGTTAGGCTCCAGACCGCCAAGCCGCAATAGTTACGAAGCGGTACTCGTCAGCCGCTTCCAGCACTCCATCCCGTCTCAGGACACATCGTCCCGCATTGCAGCACTTCTTTTCCCATTCCAGCTTTTGCTTCCTTTCACTTCTGGCGCCGCCCCAATGACTGTCTCTGGCACTGCTAGGTAGCCAGATATTCCATCGCCCTTTTTCAGTTATTTATTTTACTCTGTTGCTGCTGCGCGTCACCGAACCGCGCAACGGCGCAATCATGGTTCCCAGCTGGCCATCGACAGGCTGCTGGAGGCACCTGCCCGTCGTTCTCGCTGCCCTCAGCCTCCCATGGACTGCGACATTAGCTGCCGCCGATAAGTCGGCCGGCGACTACTTTGTCCACTCGCTTCCCGGCGCACCCGAGGGACCTCTGGTGAAGATGCATGCTGGGTAAGCTTCCCCCGCTAGACAAGGGAAACACTGAAGATCCTGGCTGACGCGGCGGTTTAAGGCACATCGAAGTTACCCCCGAAACCAATGGCAACATATTCTTCTGGCATTTCCAGAACAAGCACATTGCGAACAAGCAGCGGACCGTCATCTGGCTGAACGGCGGGCCGGGATGCAGCTCCGAGGATGGCGCATTGATGGAAATTGGCCCCTACCGATTGAAGGACGACAAAACGCTGATGTATAACGATGGCGCTTGGAACGAGTTTGCGAACGTGCTGTTTGTCGACAATCCGGTCGGCACCGGCTTCAGCTATGTCGACACCAACGCCTACGTGCGCGAACTCGACCAGATGGCCGAACAGTTTGTGATCTTCATGGAGAAGTGGTATAAGCTGTTCCCAGAGTATGAACACGACGATGTGGGTCACCCTGTGTCTCGTACTCTCTCTCGTTTGCTAACGTCGGTGGCTAGCTTTACTTCGCCGGAGAGTCGTACGCTGGCCAGTATATCCCCTACATTGCAAAGCATGTCCTCGCCCGAAACAAGGACGCGGGTACAAAACAGTGGAATTTGAAGGGCTTGCTTATCGGCAACGGGTGGATCTCGCCGCCCGAGCAGTACGAGGCGTATCTCCAGTTCGCCTTCGAGAAGGGCCTAGTAAAAAAGGGGAGCGACATCGCCAGCAAACTCGAGGTCCAGCTCCGCATTTGCCAAAAAGACCTTGCCGTCGGAGAGAGCGCCGTCGATCATCCCGAGTGCGAGAAGATCCTCCAAGAGATTCTGAAACTCACAGCCACGCGCGGCAAGGACAACAAGCTCGAGTGCTACAACATGTATGACGTGCGCCTGAAGGACGTCTATCCATCCTGTGGCATGAACTGGCCATCCGACCTGACTAACGTTCAGCCGTACCTCCGTCGTAAAGACGTCACCCAAGCACTCAACGTCAATCCCAACAAGGTCACCGGCTGGGTTGAATGCGACGGTCAGGTTGGCCACAACTTCAACCCTGTAAAGTCCAAGCCTTCCATCGACCTCCTCCCGGACATTCTCTCCGAGGTGCCGGTCATGCTCTTCTCGGGCGCCGAAGACCTTATCTGCAACCACCTGGGTACCGAAGCTTTGATTAGCCGCATGGCCTGGAACGGCGGTCGCGGCTTTGAACTCTCCCCGGGCACCTGGGCGCCCCGCCGCGACTGGACCTTCGAGGGCGAAGACGCCGGCTTCTGGCAGGAGGCCCGTAACCTGACCTACGTCGTCTTCTACAACGCCTCCCACATGGTGCCCTACGACTACCCGCGCCGCACCCGCGACATGCTCGACCGCTTCATGGGCGTCGACATCAGCTCCATCGGCGGCGACCCCACCGACTCCCGCCTCGACGGCGAGAAGGGACCCGAGACCACCGTCGGTGGCACCGCCGGCAACGGCAACGCCGACCAGGAGGCCGAGAAGGCCAAATTGAGCGCCGCTAAGTGGGAGGCTTACCGCCGGTCGGGCGAGATCGTACTGGTCATCGTCGCCGTCGCTGCCGCCGCCTGGGGCTACTTTGTCTGGCGCGAGCGCCGCAAGCGGCGTGGCTACCAGGGCCTGGCGGGCGCCGAGAACGGGGCTGCTCTCGGGAATTCGGGGTTCCGGAACCCCCGTGGCGGGAGGCCTCGGACGGACGTCGAGGCGGGTGATTTTGATGAGACGCAGCTGGATTCGCTGCATGTGCGCTCGCCTGCTGAGGGGCAGGAGGATGCGCGGTACAGCCTTGGAGCGGTGAGCGATGACGATGATGAGGAAGAGGAGGGGAGTGCGGCTGGCGCGAAAGGGAAAGAAAAAGGGACTGGGAAGGCAGCTGAGAGTTCATGATCTATTCGAGTAGTTTGGGTGAGGCATGGATAGGTTCAGTGTTTTATCTCCGTACATAGGACATACATGGGCGGCGCGTTGTAGACCGATGGTTGGGCCATGGCGTAAATGGGAATGGAATGCTTCGATATCTGTTTCTTGGTCACTGTTGAAAAATAAACAATCCACCTCAACGGCTACTGTGTCGGTCTCATCGAGCGGTTCATTGACCGGGCTGGGCCAGTGTGGTTGCATATGGTTTATTTCCCACCGTCCCTGTCCTAGCTTGGGCTGGTATCGCCAACTAGAACGTCAAAAATCTAAAGGTATCAAATCATTTTCCCTGACAATCAACATCGGTTGAACGCATCCTCCAACTCGACGCCGATAGAAGCGAAGCTAACAAAGCTGCTTCTTACTCGATCATCGTTAAACCCATGGCGTGTCTAATAACCACAGCGTTTCATATCCTTCGCATCATGGTCGTCTTCTTACAACTGGATAGCGTTGTTCGCGATCTTGACCTGCTCGCCGGGTTTCTGCTCAAACGCGTTAGCTCTAGTTCACATGAAAAGCAGGACGATTCAAGATAGACGTACGAATGCTGGCAGGCCAATGTAGGGGCAGTCGGAGCAGCGGAAGGCGTCGCCTAGGTAGCAGCTGCCGCAGGACCCTGTCTTGCCCTGGACAGTAAAGTCGAGCTCGTTCAGGTCCTCTGACTTGAGCTTTAGCGTGTTGAGGTCGGTGTCTGCCTTGGCGCGGCGCGCCTTGTCCTCGGCCTCCATTCTCGAAGCGAGACCGCATGTGCTGGAACTATTAGTAACCTAGGTGGGCTTAGGGAGGTAGTTCAAGAAAGCTTACCAGTCCTTGCACGCCCGCCTCTTCTTCCCCGGCTGCGGCTGGCACTCAGGGGGCTGCTGAATCGGGCGCCACATGTCCTCCTCCGTGAGCAGCGTCTCTTCATCAATCACATCCTCATCATCCTCCACATCCAAATCCAAATCGTCGCTAAAGTCCACGAACCCAACCCCCGCCGGCGCCGCAGCAGCAGCAGCCACAACCGGGGGAACCATCCCCACCTCCTCCTTCTTCCCCGCCGAAGTCGCCGTGGCCATCTTCACAGTCCCAACCGCCGGCCCCGCCGAACTCACAGCAGTAGCCCCAGCAGCCTTCTTCTTCCCAAACCGCAACGGCACGGCCTCCTCCTCCGCATACTCCGGCTTCACAAACCCACCCACCGCACCATCCCCCGCAACCAACCCCGCCAAAACCGCCTCCCTCCCCACCCTCTTATCCCCCAAAAACTCCCCCCCCTCCCCCCCCTTCTCCTCACTCACCACCCTCCCCCCCGCCCTCACCGCCGGCACCAACCGCGCCCACACAGCCCGATCCGCCAGCAGCGCCGCGGCCTCAACGCGCCGCGCGCCGTCGGGGTCGGTCAGCACGAGGACCAGGTCGTAGCTCGCCGCGGGGAGGGTGACGAGACCGGCGGCGAGGCGGTCCAGCATTTGGAGGTCGGTGGTCGCGCGTGGGTAGGTGGTGGTGAAGAGGGTGGCGAGGCGGGCTTCGCCGTGGGTTGCGAGGGTGGGCGGGGCGAGGAGGAGGGTTCGTTGCGCATTTTTGGGGGGGGTTGTGGTTGTGGTGGTGGTGGTGGTGGTGGTTGTGGGGGGGTGGAAATCGGGGGTTAGGTCGAGGCCGGGGGCCATTTTGATGGATGGTTGACGGGTTGGCGGTTCGGCGATGATGGATGTGGTAGTGGTGATGGTTGGATCGAGGGATGTGGTTGGGAAAAGTTGAGGTGATGCGATGGTGTTGGGTATGGCGTGGGTTTGGTCGGGGATTTGTGGTTTGTTATCGGTTTGGGGGAGGGGTGAAAGCGCGATAAGATTGGTAATGGGGAGAATTTCCGTGGAGTTGCTCACTTTACAGCGGAGATACAGTTGTCACCCAATCGTTGTATTACCAAGCATCGCCACCGTTTAGCACAGTGCGATGCTTCTTGACGCACACCACAGCAAACACAATGAGAAGCAATGTTTGTAGCCTTGTTTTCTTCCGTGCCAGGAATTGATTGCTCTGAATTGGAGCTGGCCGGGCTACGAATTCTGGGAATAGCCAGAAATACTGGCTCGCCAAATATGCATACCTTCAACGATCCCATACGGCCACTGTCATGTTCGATACATACAGTGCCCTGCAGTTCGTGATGGTATGTATTCATTACGGCATTGGCCGATATCGGCCGCCAATGTTCTAGGCTGGTCAATCCCTCAAGATCCAGCGTAGGCATGAAATGGGCAAAGTGAACTATGACGCCTTCACCTCTTCAGACCACTCTACTGTGTAATACAATCCACTGACTCTCGCTGAACGCCACATTGTCCAATGTGGGTCGATTTGCTCGGGCTTTTCCCGCCGAGCAATGCCGAGACACGCCGTGAGGTCACGAGATCAGCTCTTTTCCAGTGTTGACTTTCACTGTTTACTCCCTAGGATAGGCAAGATGCGTGCAACCATAAAACATTGATTGGAAATAAGCATCGCTTCATACTGTTGACAACTTGACAGCTTGACCAACACCGAAGGAGACAAGACTACAGCTCCCTGAGACACACAACCTGAAATCGAGAGGTTGCATCGGAACTAACCATCGACCCTTGGGCTTGGCGGCTGGTCCCAGGTGCGGCCTGCTCCGCCGAGTCATTGGGATGACTGTTTGATAGGCCCCTGGGTGCCTGGACAAGTCTGGAAGATGGGATGACGAATCCAGGTCCAGGAAAGCTAGTTAATCGTCTCGAAAGCGGAAGGCCGAGAACTCAATGGATGCAACGCGTCTCAAAACATACCTTTTATTCGTAGGCAGTCAGTCAGTGTGTAACAGCTTCATTCCTGGATCAACAGACCCCTTCGCTTCAATCACTTGTGGCCCTCATGATGACGATAGAAGATTCCAGCGCATGCACAACAGACAAGATGGAATGCCAATCCGGGACCAAGTCGGCTAAGGCGCTAACCCACAATAGCATGGTGTCACGCTACCCCGCAATATGGCTCGGCACCCTGGCCAGACCAGAATCCCCTGGGAATTAGGTGGAGAAGCTGATGTCACACTGGTTTTGGGCATTCGATTCTCCCAACGGGTGAGGAAACAGCCCGTTGAGGTACGCAAAGCATTAAGTGACAGGCGCAGCAGATACGATCTTCAAAGGGCCTCAATTGACAAGTGGGAAGCATGCAACTCCTACTATGGGTAAATTGGATGATTTGATAAACAAGATGTTCAGTTTCGAGGCCCGTCACGGTTACAGATTGGGGAATTGAGTGACTGTTGCCAGGGTCCTGTTGAAAGTCGGCCCAGACTCGTACTTCCATTGTACCCGCTAACACCATATCACGCGACTCCCTCAACGCCTCCTTGCGTGCCACTACCTGCCCCGCCGCTGCGGTTTCCCGCCTCTACCCCCCTTGTTCTTGCCCTTTGGAGCTGCTCGCCTGATCAATGCGAGATATGACTGGTTGATGCCAAGTAACCCATTGGGACGTTGCCCGATCCCCAATGCCTCTTAAAGGCCGGAAGCTCCCATCTTCTGCCTCATATGATTTCCCTCAAGTGTTCAGACCATTGAGAACCCATCAACCATCGGGTACCCTATCGATTTCTTCCATCCCAAATCTATCGCTGGGATATCAGACTAGCCCTGTGACATCACTTAGGCTACGAGTCCCCAATTTTCGACTTTCCTCTCTGTGAAATCAACTGCTTTCTGAAACTGTAAGTTTATCCTGCCCCAAGCCGTGACCCCTCGTTGCTCGAGCACCTACCCGGCCTGCAAACCCCGCATCATCTGTACGACACTGACCTCGCCCCAACAGGCGTACTCCAAGCAACCAACACCAACCCCTTTCTACTTTCCCATCGGCTATATTACATCTATCAAGAGTAAGACCCAGCCTTTCCGGTCTCTGAGACATCACAACAGCTAACTAACACGCGGGTTTCAGTGACTCGTTCTCACAAGTTCGGTGACAAGGACCATGCCGGCCTGGCGGACGGCACTGTCCTGCCGCATGAAACCCTGCCCAAGTTCTTCGCCAAAAACGGCTTCGCTGATGCCGACCCCAAAAAGACCAAGAAGAATGGCGGCGGTCGAGCCAACTGGTAAGTCTGACTGAACGGCCCTCCAATATCACTTGCCATTCACTCATACACCTCACAGGGGCAACGTTGGTGACGAGGTGGTGGACGAAGACTTCAATTTCCACAATGCCCGCCGCCGCTCCAATAGCAGTAGCTTGTCGAGCAACATCGATAACCTCAAGACCAAGTTCGAGGTGAACGAGCCGGAGCCCGTCTTCGAAGAGAACATGGGTCCCGAGGACGAGGACAAGACCGAGACCCCGTCGAGCGGCTCTAGCGTCGACGACAACAAGTCTCACAGGGAGATGTAAGAGTAGGAGGAGAGCGGATTCTTTTGGTGGAGTGAGGAAGTCACCTGCAAATATGCATTGCGGGAACCCATCATCTTGGCGGAAGGCGTTTCTTGCTGGCGCGATCTAGCTCGGGGGCTGCCTTCTATTTGACTTACCACACGACGTTGTGTTCATGCTTCGGGATAGCACGCGATGACGCGGTCGGCATACCGCATTGTACTATATAGTCTCAACTATTTTCACGGACGCAGTCCGATATTCTAACAAACGATGCCCACGAAAGTTTTGATAGAAGTGACTGTGACTGTGTTACAATTATTCTACTCTCTAACAAGACTTGATCACCCTTTTTACTTCCCATACCATCACACTGACCTCGCCCCCCACCCATCAAGCACCACCCTCGCCGGCTTAAACGTCGACCCCTCCACCTTAATCATCCCAATCCTCAACCACGACCCTCCCATCCGCACCACAACCGACTCCCTATCCCGATCCACCCAATACTTCGACGTGACACTCTCCGCCTCCCACGTCAACCCCTCCCCAGCCTTCCTCGCCTCCCTCGTCAGCGGAAGCGCCGTCTTCTGCACCCACACCACCACCCCATCACCATCCCAGTTAACTCCCCTCTTAGACCCGACCCCACCCTTACCCTTACCCTTACCACTACTACTTGCAGAAGTAGATTTAGACTTAAAGCCACCAGGAGGAACCCTCCAATCGGGAGGCGGCCCTTCCACGACCGACAGGTCGGCTAGGATCGCCCGCTTCTCGCCCCCGCCCCCGCCCCCGGTGCTGCTTCGTCCGAGGTGCGTCCAGAGTGAGCCGAGCACGGCCGCTCGCCGCACGACCTCACCCGCGCCGTGGGCTGTCCAGAGGAGTTGTTTGTCTTGGGAGGTGATTTTGGGGGCGTGGAGGAGTTTTGGTTGTTGGGGGGATTGGGGGGTGGGGTTTGGTGGTGGTGCCGTTGTTGTTGTCGTTGTCGTGGTTGCTGCTGGTGGTGGTGTTGTCGTTGGGCACGGTTCGTGCGGCGGGACGTGCAGGCCCTCGTGGAGGGTGCGGACGAGCATGTCGGCACCGAGCGGGGCGAGCAGGTCGTGGAGCTGGGCGGGGGTGCAGTTGGGAGGGATGGGGATGCCGGGTTGGGGGGTTTGGAGGAGCGGGACACCCTCGTCGAAGGCGTGCGGGGAGAGGGTCTGGATGGTGATGCCGGTGTGTGTGCGCCCGGCGAGGAGGGCGTGGTGGATTGGGGCGGGGCCGCGGAGGCTTTTTGTGAGAGGGGGGTTAGGGGCGGTTTTCTAGGAGGGCTTGGGAGAAAGGGGCGAAGAGGGATGGATGACTTACTCCGGGAGGAGGGAAGGGTGGACGTTGAGACCGCCGTATTTGGAGGCGTGGATGAGGCGGGGAGGGACGAAGAGGCCGAAGGAGACGGCTACGATGAGGTTGATGGAGTCGCCGTCTGGTTTGGGCATCTGTTGGTCTCTGTCAATCAATGATAGGGGTAACGGAGGAGTTGAAGAGACTTACATCCCAACCTGTGAATGTGTCTCGCACATGAATGGGGAGACTGAGCTGCTCTGCGAGCCCACGCAGAGGAACTATCGCCATGTTAAAAACACAATGCGTGGAGTTACTATAGATATATTCCTTACCTTCTCTGATCACCTTATACCCCCTTCCCGTTGGCTTACTTGGCCTGACGACGACATCGATGGACTGGATGAGGTTGGTATTGTGCTTGTGCTCATTGTGCAGAGCTTTCAGCGACGCGCAACTGAACTCGTCTGAGCCGCAAAAAAGAATCCTTAAGGGGTCGGACTTCTTGAAAGCTGTGCTATATGATTGTTGCCATGGTCGCAGTCTCACAGTTGACCGCAGCGAAGACCTCACCAGTGGTGAAAGAAGCATTTCAGTTTTGGATGAGAGGCAGAACTGCCGCTTGAAACCACCCAATTGGGAAATTAAGACCGGACTTCCATCAAATAGCGTGATACAACAAGGACGCCAACGTCGAGGCCGGTCAATTGAAGGATCCGGCAAGTCAGGCTTTCGTGTTGGAGACTGAGTCTTGAAGTGGGAGCCCGCCAAGACTCAATCAAGCGATGGCAGATTCCCATTCCCATGGACCCACTTTTCTAACATGGAGCATAGAGCTTCACCCATTATCCCCTGCCCCTTTCACCACCTCCCATCGGTAGGCAACTGCCCACCGCCCATCAAGCTCAACATCCCAAGCAGGCGGCTCAATAGCAACCATCGTTCCAGGGGCAACTTGATTCCTGTTCCCCGTTCCCCCCACCCCTCCCAGTCCCTCGATACTCCCCTCCCCAGCCAGGATCACTCTCACACTGACATCTTGCTCTAATCCATCTTCAGCCCTTCCATCCACCACCTTCCCAGAAACCAACGTCATGCCCGGGCCACCGCGTGCAACCTCGCTCACTACCACCTTCGCCGCACCGGCAGCAGGTGTAAAACTAAGAGAAGAAGAAGTAGCTTTTACCTCCCCCTCGCCGTCAACACCACCCTTCACATCTACCAGCCAGTCACGCAGCTCTGCGGCTAGCCCACCTGGGAGATACTTTGCTCCTCGGCGTTGTGGCGAAAAAATATCCGCCGACAGGTAGGTATCGGGATGGAGTGTGAATTTATCTGGCGGCTCAGTGAGTTTAAAGCGTGGTCCTGCCCGGACGGTGGGTTTCGTATTAGTGCGTTTGGGGGTCTCGGAGTCTGCTGCCTCGGCGTCGTTTTCCATGTCATCAAGCTCTGATTCCTGTCCGTCTCCAGTTTGGGGAGAGTGCTGGTGTGTCGGGGAAGAGGGGATGGACTGAGTGGGTGAGATATTTGGGCCATCGTCTTCATCGACATCGACCTCGACCTCGTAGTCCTCCTCGTCCACATCCGAATAATAAGACACAATGCGGTCGCCCGGTGCGTCTGGTAGGGAGCCGAGGTCGGTGCCCTGTGAATGCTGCGAGCTCACTAATGGGTCTGCCTCGGGCTCGGATGAGGCTATGGATATTCGTCTGCGCTTAGGAGGCCGCCCCTCCCCTGGCTCCTCAGGAGAGAGTGACGACTGTGGTACGAGGGAGGAGTCAATTTCGATGGATTCAGGGAGTGAATCGCGGCTAATTGGTAAGCCGGATGGTAATCCATCTTCAGGGGATATGGGTGAGCTGTCATCGATTATATCCTGGGTCGAGCGATTCCTGGGCACTTTGGTTTTGATGACTAGCGCGGGTGTAGCAAAGGTGGCCCCCGTCTGGGTGGAGGACGGTCTCGGCGTAGAAGCCGCAAATCGTGGAGTGGCATGAAACTGGCTTGATCCCCTGAATGGTTGATTTGGGGTTTGGCTCTGCTGTTGCTGAGTGCTTGGCTTTTTTGAGATCAAGAACCGGGAAGGAGCAGGTGTCTGGGTTGTCTGTCGTTAATGATGAGCTGAAGAAATAGGGACTTCGCACGTACTGCAGGCGGGAGCCCCATTTCACATGGAAAAGAAAAAAGAACAAGTCGGATGCCTGTTGTGAGAATTACAAACCTTATTTTCACGCGATATACGATGAGAGCTCTTGCGTAAGGATACAAACCCTCAAGCAGGCAGCCATGCTCAGTACAGTGTTGTGACACCCTAACCCTAACCCGTTCCAGACAGGGAACCCTGTTTGTTCCAGCTGTTAGCGCATTTCAAAATTACGAGATGTCTTCTCAAAATTACACGACTGGTCTGTGCGCCCCTATTGTCATTAAACAATATTGGCCGCGTGTGACTGCGCTTCCGAGCGCGTGCCGCGTGCAGGGGTCTCGCGTCCTCCGGCATTGACATCCTACATTATCCCACCAGAGAGTCTCCCACTTCGCCGCACTCCAACAATGGTTTGACCAACTCCACCAACAAGTCAATTTTCTCCACCATTTCTCAGTGAGGAACCTCAATCTCACAATCAACCGAGTTCAACCACAACAATGTTCGCGGCCATGCCTCAAACCCCGCCACGATTTGGTTTCGGCCGTCCCGGTCAAGGGCACCACCAAAATCACCGGCCGGCTTTCCCATCGCCTCTTTCCTCTTCCCCAGTTCGAGCCGCCTCATTATCACCACCGCCGTTCCAAAATCAACAGCAAACAGTCTCGCAGCCACTCTCGCCATGCAACCCCAACGTCCTCAACACCCTCCCGCGACACACACAGTCCTCCCCGACCCAGGGTGGCCAAATATTCTACCCCAGCCCCACCCACAACGAAAATCACAACGCGAACAGCAGCAGTAACAGCAAACTATTTCGCTTTGCCTCACGGAACCCGCGTCCTAACCCGGTTGTTAAACGGCGCGAGGACGCTCAGGAGGGCCGTCGCCGTTTATTTTTCCAAAACGTGCGGCAACGGCAGGAGGACAAGCGGTGGGAAAGGCGCGGTGGCGAGGACGAGGTTCGTTTCCCACCTATTCGTCTTTTCCCCCATACTTTTCTTCCTTGACGTCACCCCTACCCCTACCTCGATCGAATAACTCTACGATTATCACATATCGAGATCAATAACTAACCCGCCAACCCAGATCCTCAAACTTGAATGGTGGCGCCTCACGCGCGAGCGTAACCAGGCCAAGGCCGCCGAGGCAGCACAGTACTTCAGCGGTATGGACGCGGACCTCGCAGCTCAAGAGGAGGAGGAGTTGCGGATGCTAGCGCAGCAGCAGCAGCAGTATCTACAGTATGAACGGGATCAACAGCAGTACCAACAGCAGTATCAGCCGCAGCGAGGATATGCGGACCGCGACATGGACGCAATGATGGCCGATGTTATTGGGCAGCAGGAGGAGGCTGAGCTGGAGGCGCTCGTTTCGGACTTGGAGAGGAAGAGGGAATCGGCGCATTTTTCGGACGACGAGGATTATGACGGGCTGTTTATGGATCTGATCCAGCAGCAACAGCAGCGGCAAGACGGTGACGCGGGAATGGGGACGAGCTGGTCGCAAGATGTGGAGATGACTTGATATCCAACCTAGGTAAAAGTGGGATATCCAGTTTTTGGCTGTAGGGATATTGTGTACACATTAGTTGGCGTTCGGGAGGTCATCTGGTAGATGGGGCGTTTTGGGAGATTATTGCATTGAGTTCAGGTATTAGAATTCAATTTGGCTTCAGCGCTATGCATTTTATCCTGAATAACTGCGGTGTCTTGCTCATCATCACGGGCCCAAGCGACACTATTGGGGGTTGCACGACTCGTCTGGCATATTGAATGCGTCCTGGGCCGAGGGCATGTCCCCGACAAGGTCTGGTGGCGGCGAGCCCGAGGCTTGCATCTGTGGCCATGGTTAGGGCGGTACTAAAGGAACGGAGATATGGCTGGCTCACCTGTTGCATTCGATCGACAATGTATTCCCGGTGTGCTTTGTGGGAGTCCGCATAGCCTGGCTCCTCAAACTTAAGGACTATCTCCTTGACTAACGTCTGCTGCTCTTTGTACCGTTTGAGGTCCTCTGCCGACGTTTTCTCGCTGTTCTTCTCGAGCCACTCGGGAAACTTGTCATGCAGCTCCTTCATGGGTTCGTAAAGAATCTCTTTCGTTGTGAGTTGGTCCATCATGCCCATGAGCATCTTGGAGAACTCCTCCTCGCCACCTTCGCCACCGTCGACCCCGGCGCCCTGCATTTGCTTCATTAATTCGGCGAGGAGGTCCTCGGTGCCTTCGGCCGAGGCCGCAGCTGTTGCTTGGTCACCCGAGGTCTGCATGCGCTCCATCGTACGTCGGATAGTGTCTTGAAAGGAAGAGTCCGCGTTGGCAGGGCCTGCGGTCGAAGAGCTGCCGCCGGCGGTCGGTGGGGTTGGGTTTGTTGAGGTGTTGTCTGCGCTCGCTGATGCCGAAGCCCCGAGCTCCTTGAATATGGTTTCGAACTGGGCTTGCATCTCCGCCGAATCTCCCAACCCCCCGAGTAGATCTGCCATGCCGGCCTGAAGTTGCTTCGCAAACTCTTCATCTAGACCCTCCTCCCCCTCCCCCCCCCTCCTGTGTGTCAGCGACCACGGCAGCGGGTGGCTTCGTTGGCCCTGGAGGAACCTCGGCCTTTGTCGGTTCGGCCTTCGCGGCTGAGAAGTCGTCGAGCATATCTAATCAAGGTGGTTAGGCCACATGCTCCTATCTTGCGCGCTCGGCGGACGCCTACCGTCAAGATCGTCGAGATCATCCTCGTCCGGGTCGGGGACATCGTCCACATCTTCTACTGTCGCTGCGTGGGGCTGTTCCGTCTTCGGCACGGCGGGCGCATTACTCTCTACCTCCTTGAGAGGAGCGCCGATATCCCCAGCAGCTGAAGCCATAGTAGCGAGGCGTTGAAATCGTGGAGGGTGTGGGCTGTGAGGGGGCGATAAAGGAGCGTGTGTGTACCGAGGTAGAAACCCCACGTTGGAGATATTTGGAAAGAAGGGTCGCAATAAAATTGGGGTAAGCGAAACGCAGCGTAACGGGCTAGAACTACATGTTTCTGGAGAGAAGGTGGCATCCCTCTCCTCGGGATTTGCATGTGTCAAAGCCACTGCCCCACCACCGAGGGTCGGCCGGCTCATGTCTCTTTCGTCCCGCTCCCGGGATCTGGGGGCCTTGTTAAGCCGATATATTCCTCCTTATACAGAGTCGGAAAGCCTTATTCGTCCGGTCTCATGTTACAAGCAAATAGTATTCCCCCATATATCCTTTCTACCAGATACCATGTACCTACCTGGGTGTGTACCCCGGGCACTGCCAGGTTGGGAGAACCTCGGCAGGGTTGTGTGTTTCACCAGATGCATAACCATCAAAGTCCCCGACGACACTACCTTTTACATATTCTGGAGTACGTAATCCCATAGAACCCAGCAATCTCACTCCTTGGCTACCTATTTCTTTTCAGTACTTCGTGCCTGGCATAAGTAAGGGTTTAAAAGTAGCCTGGGGATTCCATCTCATGTAAGCACCCCACATTCAAATCCCATTGCCCCACACTCAAGCCCCCCACCTTGGACCGAGCTGGGCCCTTCTCCGCCTTCTGTTTTGGGACCGAGAAAGGCAGCCAGCCCGGTCCGTGCGGACCTTAGAATTTCGGCCATCAATGTGAATGAACCCTTGCAAATCTACCATTTGCACGCACTCAACGCGCATCCATCGCCCGTGCTTCCCGTTCCAGGGTTTGCACTTCTGACCTCTCCCAGTGCGTCTTCTCAACCCGCGAGAAAACAGCATTGTCATCTGTTTATCACTCCTACATCAACCCATCTTCCCACGCCTCAGACAACGCATTCGAGTTGTCATCCATCTCCGTCTCTACGCCTCTGCGGTACTCATTCATCGAAGCACGCTTTGCAAAAATCGAGAATCCGTAGTACTAGACAAAATGTCGTTGTGCCAGAATCGTTTGCAGGAGGAGCGGTACGTTAGCGGCTGCCGCCCATGTTAACACGATCCCGCGACAGCCTCACTAACCCGCCCTCCACGCTGTAGGAAGCAGTGGCGCAAGGACCATCCGTTTGGCTTCTACGCCCGGCCCCAGAAGAACTCCCAGGGTGTACTTGACCTCAAGATTTGGGAATGTGGGATTCCTGGCAAGGAGAAGACCATCTGGGAGGGCGGCCTGTTCAAGCTGGTGGTAACATTTCCTGATGGTACGCGAACCCTTCCCCCCGTTTTACTAAAAGCCATGACAACCGCTAACCGCTCGATCCCCTGCAGAATATCCCACGAAGCCCCCCAAGTGTAAGTTGGTCTAGCTGTTGCGCGCCTCGCGATCACCTCAGTCACACAGCTAACATACGCCCCTCTGCGCAGGCAAGTTCGTACCGCCGCTGTTCCACCCCAACGTCTATCCCTCCGGTACGGTTTGCCTTTCGATCTTGAACGAGGAGGAAGCGTGGAAGCCGGCGATTACGATTAAACAAATCCTCCTTGGTGTCCAGGACCTCCTCGACGACCCCAACCCGGAGTCCCCGGCTCAGGCGGAGGCGTACAACATGTTCAAGCGGGACCGTGTGCAGTACGAGAGGCGCATCAAGCAGATCGTGCGGGAGAACGCCGCGCCGTAGAAGGCTGAGCGGGTCAACCGTTCGCTCGGCGCCGATGGGATGAGGATAGGAATGGGGGTTCTGATTACGGAGTTAAGGGATACCAATGGCGGTCGGTGATACAGCACTCGGAGTTCAGACGGCAAGATTTATCGGGATGGTTTCCAACTGCAAGTTACGAATGTTTGGCTTGGGTTGGGCCGGGTTGGGGGGACCGAAGGGATACTGTGCATGGTTGTGCAACATCAGGAGTTCCAGGGTACATGCACAGCCCATTCCATTACGGAACCTGCCAGGCTGGCTCCCATAGGGAAGAAAAATTATGGATATCGTCGGCCCCGTGACATGCACCCCGAGATGCAATGGTGTTAATGGACTCTGCCGTCTTGCGTCGCATTCGCCCCGCGCGGGCTTCAGCTCTGGCCCATCAACTGATTGGCTAGACCCCCACTATGGAGTTGCGGGATCTCACGCCTCCAAGATACTCCCGGTTGGCGATTCCAGCTTCACAACATGCAGTCTCCGACGCCTCTCTCATATCCCTCTCCACGGGCACAGTGCCTCGCGTGGGCTCGTTGTCGTCTTACAGATTTTGTCGTCGAACCGCCCATGCCTCCCGTCTCTCTTATCAGGCCTTGTTTTAGGTAATGGCTTGAGTGGGACTCAAGCCCGGATTGGTGGGCCAATCAACACCACACCCGACATCGGCCAGGGACTGTGACTCTCCGGTTGTCCTTTGCTGGAGCTCTGTCCCCAGCTCGGCGGGCCAACTTGCTCACACTGATTGACAACGGGCGGTGGACACGGCTGGGCGGCCGGGTTCTGGGACCGGGACCCTTAGTCAACTAGCTAAAATTTGCGGTTGTCTGGGGGTCCCGGGGGCGAGACAGCGGATGTATCGAAAGTAGCCGAATTTGGACACCACACAATTTTCCGAGGAGGCGTGTGACTCTTCTGTTCTTGACTTTTGTCCACCTTTCACCTCCCCGACTTATCCCACCCGGCTTGCTTGTGGTTTCTCTCTTGTACGAACAACTCCCCACGTCCACTTCTCCCTACCCATCGTTCTCTGCCACCCATTGCAGCTCCCCCCGCGCCGCTGAGCACCAACATAAAGGCTCGTCTGCTCACTGACATTGATACCCAGGCTCCGCTCCTCAACGCCGGCGATTCCTCCTCAGGTCCCAATTCCATAACCGCCTTGACGAAACAAGTCCTTAGAAGGCAACCTTCAGGATGTGTGGCATCTTCGCTTGTCACAAGTGAGTTGTCCCTCTCATATTTACCGTTTCTGTCGCGTGGCTTTGCGCCGTGCCCCTTGGATGGAGGGGTAGTTTTGCCCCGCTATCGCGCTCTGCCTGCCGAGTCGTTATCGCGACAACATTTTTCGCAAAGGAGCGCATCCGCTAACTTTTGCCAACAGCCACCCTGATGTGGCCAAATTCAAGTCTACGGCTTTGAAGCTCTCCAAGGCGTATGCTCTCCTCGAGAATTGAACCTCAGACCTGTAACTGGAACGGCGCAATTGACCCTGCTTATCTCGCAGCATCCGGCATCGTGGACCTGATTGGAGTGCGTTGCCCCTTTCCTCCCGATTCTTGAGTCACACGAGATAAACAAGTTGAGCTAACACATGCCTGTGCGATCATAGGCGGCAATGTCACCTGCCACAACACGAGTATGCATTGCGCCCCTTGGCGAAGAAGCGCCAATTTTACTCAATTCGAGACAGCGCTGACATGACGCACTCACAGTTCTGTGCCATGAACGGCTCAGCATCGTTGGCGTTGGTAGGTTTGAGAATAGGTCTTATCCGAGCATTTGGTATTGAGAGCAACGTCTGACAGAAAACAGAGAGCGGAGCGCAGCCACTTACCAATGCTGATGAGAGCATCGTCCTCGCCGTCAATGGCGAGATCTACAACCACCGTCTTATCCGCAAGGGATTGAAGCAACCCTACCACTTCAAGACCGCTTCCGATTGCGAGGTTATCATTCCTTTGGTGAGTGCGCCGGGCGGAAGGAGGCATATCTTGCCGGAGGAACAATACGAGGCTCACCCGTGCTGACCTGTCGGTAGTACATGGAATACGGCCTCGACGCGCCCAAGCACCTCGACGGCATGTTCTCTTTCGTCCTGTACGACAAGAAGCTAGACCGTACTATCGCCGCCCGCGACCCCATCGGTATCACCACCCTATACCAGGGCTGGTCCTCCCAACAACCTGGCACCGTTTACTTTGCCTCCGAGCTAAAGTCCCTACACCCCGTGTGCGACAAGATCGAGTCGTTCCCGCCGGGACACATCTACGACAGCTCGACGGGCGAGTGGACCCGGTATTTCCAACCGTCATGGTGGGATGGCGAGAAGGTCCCGGAGAACCCCCGGGATTTGAAGCTGCTGCGGGAGACGCTCGAGAAGTCGGTCAGGAAACGCCTCATGGCTGAGGTTCCGTACGGTGTCTTGCTGTCGGGTGGTCTGGATTCTAGCTTGGTCGCGTCGATTGCGCAGCGGGAAACCCTCAGGTTGAGGAAGCTGGCCGAAGCGGCTAACGGCAGCGCCACCGAGCAGACGGGTGATGCGGACAGGGGCGAGGGGCTCGTCGGTATTGACGACGACAACAAGCTGTCGACGATGACCTTCCTTCCGCAGCTCAACTCCTTTTCCATCGGCCTTCCCGGCTCGCCCGACAACAAGGCGGCGCTCGAGGTGGCCAAGTTCCTCGGAACTAAGCATCACGTCATGACCTTCACCATCGACGACGGTCTTAACGCGCTCTCGGACGTCATCTACCACCTCGAGACGTACGACGTCACCACCATCCGCGCCTCGACACCCATGTACCTGCTCTCGCGCAAGATCAAGGCGATGGGCATCAAGATGGTGCTCAGTGGCGAGGGCAGCGACGAGATCTTTGGCGGCTACCTCTACTTCCACGGCGCGCCTGACAAGGCCGCCTTCCACGAGGAGTGCGTCCGCCGGGTGAAGAACCTGCACCTGGCCGATTGCCTGCGCGCCAACAAGTCGACCTCGGCCTGGGGTCTGGAGGCCCGCGTGCCATTCCTGGATAAGGAGGTAAGCAGATTGCGGACGCCTAACCCCTTTTTTTCCAAACTGACAACTCGATTAGTTCCTCGAGGTGTCCATGAACATCGATCCCCAGGAGAAGATGATCACGGACGAGAAGCTCGAAAAGTGGTACCTCCGCAAGGCCTTCGACACCACCGACGAGCCCGAGACGGAGCCCTACCTGCCCGAGAAGATCCTCTGGCGCCAAAAGGAGCAGTTCTCAGACGGCGTCGGCTACGGGTGGATCGACGCCCTCAAGGACCACGCCGAGATCCACGTCACCGACGAGATGATGAAGAACCCCAAGCCCGAGTGGGGCTCTGACATCCCGGATACCAAGGAGGCGTACGTTTACCCTGTGGTCACTATGGTGTGGTGTGATGGGTGCTGACAGCGGAATAGGTACTGGTACCGCACCATGTTCGACGAGCACTTCCCGCCGTCGTGCGCCTCGACCGTCATGCGCTGGACTCCCAAGTGGTCGAAGCAGACCGACCCCAGCGGCAGGTGAGTGCAGTCTTGTCTGGGAGTGTCGGTTATGAGAGTTGCTGGCTGACTATTTTTTCACAGGGCGATCGCCATCCATCAAGCCAAGTATGAGGATGCTTGAAGCTGACCAATTATGGCATATCTGTACATAGAAACTTTTGGGTAACTGGTTTGGTTCTTAGGTCAGCTATTGTGAATACAGGACTGGTTCAAAAGTTGGGTAAAAGTTGATGTGCCTCGTCTTGTGCATTTGCCGTTTGCGTTGCCGGTAATGGTGCTTCTCCTTCGTCAAGGTGTCTCTCTCTTGCATCCTTGAAGTCTTAACTGTGGAGGAAGCCTTTCGGTGAAGAGTAGGTGAGTAGGTAGACAGGTCACCGGCCTCGAGCCAATCCAATTCGTTGCCGAGATGCAATGACTTAGATAGCGTTTATTCCCGAGCGGTGCCTGAACGGTGCCTGAGTGGTGCCCTGAGTGCCTTGGTGGTGTCCTGGGTGGTGCCTGAGTGGTACTCCGCTTGGTACTCCGCCTGGAAACAAACATATTTCCCAAGGATGTGAGAGATATGATGATCAAATTTTGGTGAATTCCCTGGCTGAATATACTTATCACATATGAACGATGTGATGAGGATGAGCTTCTCCTTTAGGGAGCAAGTCTACTTCCGAGGTCTCACAGTCATTGTTCGGGGGTTAGGGTCCCAGAATTCACCACAACTCGCCCCTCGCCCACGTGGTTTCAGAACACCTGGTCGCCAATGGCCGCCGCCGGAGCTCTGCATGGACGACTGTTGCCGAACCGCCAATCACAGCGCTTAGAGAAATTTCTCGTAACATCGTGGGGCACTTCCGGCACCTCCCACCCCCAACAATTCCCTAGTGACAACAACGGACCTAAATCACCGATTGTGCTCATCTTCCTCCGAAGCATCCTCTACCACAAACACATTCACACCCACTCTATACCCAACAATCGCAACCATGTCTGTTCCGTCTTTCCAGGATATCGCCAAAGCGGCGAACGATGTACGTGCGATGCAACTCCGAGAAACTTAGCTGCGGGCGCGCGCGGTGGCTTGCGGCGAAGCGGCATTTCTCGAGAGCTTGCCCAACAATGGCGCGCAAGACATATGGCTAACTCTGCGCTTCCAGCTCCTCAACAAGGATTTCTACCACCTCTCTGCTGGCACCCTCGAGGTGAAGAGCAACACCCCCAACAATGTCGCCTTCAAGGTCACTGGCAAGAGCAGCCATGACAATGCCACCAGCGGCACGGTACGTACAACCCCACTCGGGGCCTGAAGGTTGATCGCGATGCTGATTAGTGCTTGGTGGTCTCTAGATCGAGGGCAAATACGTTGACAAGTCCAATGGTAAATGCATATGTTTATTCAACAACGCCCAAGCCGAATATGCGACTGGTTGGGTCCAAGGATCGGTTCCGTCCGGCTGGGACATCCAGCTGGGTCCTATCTGCGGACCGACTTTGTACCAGCGCCCCGTCTAGTGGAAGGTGGCGCTCAACGCGTGGGAGCCGACACAGGTGCTAACGCAATGGACACGCGCAGGCTTGACGCTCACTCAGACCTGGAACACCGCCAACTCCCTGGAGACCAAGGTCGAGATGGCCGACAACCTCACTAAGGGCCTCAAGGCTGAGGGTGTTTTCGCCTTCCTCCCGGCCACCCAGGCTCGTGGTGCCAAGTTCAACCTGCACTTCAAGCAGCCCAACTTCCACGGCCGTGCCTTCGTCGACCTGCTTAAGGGCCCCACCGCCAACATCGACGCCATCGTCGGCCACGAGGGTTTCCTCGCTGGTGCCTCGGCTGGTTATGACGTCCAGAAGGCCAAGGTCACCAGCTACAGCGCCGCCGTCGGCTACCAGGCCCTGACCTACAGCGCCGCCATCACGGCCACCGACAACCTCAGCGTCTTCGCCGCCAGCTACTACCACAAGGTCAACAGCCAGGTCGAGGCCGGCTCCAAGGCTACCTGGAACTCCAAGAGCGGCAACACTGTCGGCCTCGAGGTCGCCGCCAAGTACCGCCTCGACCCCGTCTCTTTCGTCAAGGTGCGTTTTCTCGTCCCGCGCCTCAACAGGTGGTGTATGATGCTAACCGTTTAAACAGGCCAAGATCAACGACCGTGGCGTCGCTGCCCTTGCATACAACGTCCTCCTCCGTGAGGGCGTCACCCTCGGTGTTGGCGCTTCCTTTGATACCCAGAAGCTCGACCAGGCCACCCACAAGGTGAGATCCACGCCAGCTCGGCGCAACAACCCTCTAAGTAACGATGCTAACTCGAAACCAGGTCGGCACGAGCTTCACCTTTGAGTCGTAAGCTGTTAGCGCTAGATAGGGTGGCGTTTGGCGCTGCGTCGGGAATGAGCTTCGCGGTCTGAGCTCCGGGATGGTCGCGGTTGGTTGGGCACGGCCCAGTAGCCATGTATCAATTTACTCAGCGTGCATGATTGCGACGTGTTGTACTGTACGGTAGACTTCTCGGTAGCGCATATGCAAATTGCGAGCGATGGATGGTCCATTTGATTCCCCGCAGCGTAGGCAACCTTGTAAATGTATGGTAATCGTACAACTTGGTTGTAATATGGGATACATCACCTCCCCCTTTCCTTCTCCCTTTGCTTGCTATTATTCGCATTCTCTTTTTCCCTCTCCCCGGCCTTCGACGAGCCATTCCCACTCCCGCTCCCAGACGCACCCGCGCGATTGCTCCTCCACCCGTTTACCACAAACGGCCCCAGCACCACAATCGCCAGAATGGCCGCCACCCCGAGGAAGCTCACTGTCGTCGACGCCTCGGGCTGGTCGATATTCACCCCTTTCTCCCTCGCCCGCCGGTGCGCCCGCCGCTCGTCCCCCCTCCGCTGCGCCCGCTCGTGCGCCTCATGATCAAAATGCGGCACGTCGTCCCGGTGCCCGTACGGGTCCTGCCCGGGCCCCATCCCGCCCCGACCAGACCCCATCCCACCACCACCCTGAGGCGGAGGCGGCGGCGGCGGCGGCGGTCCCGCACCCACCCCCGACCCGCCCCCCGTCCCGGGCCCATTCCCAGCCCCAGCCCCGGCTCCCGCATACCGGTGACCCTGGCCTGCATCCGTGCCAAACCCCGACCCCGCACCCGCGGCTCCCGTACTCTCCTCATGCGCCGCGCGCCTCTTGGCCCCATGCGCGCCCCACCCCCCACTGCGATAAAAGCTCGGCGGCGGGCCCTGGTAGGTGCCGCGGCGGCGGCTCAAGCCCGAGGCCGGGCGGCCCCCCGCGGGACCCGTGCTGTGGTAGGAGGCGCCGGGCGCGCCGGGGGGGCGTTGGTGTTGGTGTTGGTGGTGGTTGTGGTTGTGGTGGCGGTCGTAGCGGGCGCGCTTGTCCGCGTGGCTGAGGACGGCGTACGCTTCGCTGATGCGCATGAAGCGGGTGGGGGCGTGCGGGTCGGTGGGGTTGTGGTCGGGGTGGTGCCGTTTGGAGAGGTGGTAGAAGGATCTGAGGGGGGGGGAAGGGGGTTAGTAAGGGTGATGGGTAGGGCTATAGGAGGGGAGGGAGGGGGTGTTACTTTTTTATTTCCGCGGGGGAGGCGGTCGGGTGGACGTTGAGGGTCTCATAGTGATTGACGCTACTGGCGGCGTTGGTCTCAAGGCGGAGGGTGCGCGAGGCGTGGAAGAAGCGATGGCAGCTCCATGCTGCCGCTGTTGTTGCTGGCGCTGGTAATTGGGCGGTCAGGACCGCGCTGGTGGTAGTAAAGCGGAGTGGCATGCCGCATCCTAATGGCTGCTCACATGGTTCAGAGAGGTGTGAGATGGAGAGCCGTTAAGGGAGCCGAGGTTGGAATTTGCCTCGACACCTGCTGTTGTTGCTCGCGTGCAGTGTGGCCCACTTTCGAGCTTCGTGACGAAATGGGTGAACGAGGATGAGCGAGGGGTGGATTGTTGCCAAGGCCGCTCAGCACCGTTCCGGCGTGGCGAGAAATCGTTTCCGTTAATTACCAAATTTACAGCGCCCCAGTGCCCCGCGTGCAGCTTCAAAAAGTAATGGTGGGGTCAAGCTCCATCAGATAACGTTGGCTCAACCCTGCGGATTCTTCGGTTCGTTAGCAACCTTCCGAACCCCAAAATGGCTGCTCAAGCTCCTCCCACAGACGAGCTCAGCAAGCTGAGCGGTACGTCTTAATGATATCTAATCGAATGCCCAGTGATTGCTGACCACGCACAGTCGAAGACGCCGGCAACAAACCCAAGCCGGATGCGGCTGCGGCTAGCAATGGCAACCTAAATCATGACGAGGACGACTCCGAGGACGACGCAGAAGACGCCTCTGCTCCCGCGGCCGGCGGGGCCAAGAAGAAGAAGAAGAGAAAGCCGAGAAAGAAGAAGAAGAACCCTACGCAGCAGTCCGACCCCCCGCGGGTGCTGATTTCGCAGCTATTCCCAGACAAGCAGTATCCCAAGGGCGAGGAGGTCGAATACCTGAACGAGAACAGCTACCGCACGACCAACGAGGAGAAGCGCCACCTTGACAACATGAAGAGCGAGTTCCTCAACGACTACCGCCACGCCGCCGAGGCCCATCGCCAGGTGCGGCAGTGGGCGGCAAAGAATATCAAGCCCGGCCAGTCGCTGACCGACATTGCCAATGGCATTGAGGACTCGGTTCGCGCTCTTGTCGGCCACCAGGGCCTGGAGGAGGGCGATGCTCTGATTGCCGGGATGGGCTTCCCCACAGGATTGAGCATCAACCACTGCGCAGCGCACTACACGCCCAACGCGGGCAACAAAATGATCCTGCAGCAAGACGACGTGATGAAGATTGATTTCGGCGTCCAAGTGAATGGTAATATTGTCGACAGCGCTTTCACCATGGCCTTCAACCCCCGGTACGACCCGCTTCTAGAGGCCGTAAAGGCCGCCACCAACGCGGGCATCAAGGAGGCCGGCATCGACGTGAGGCTGGGTGAGATCGGAGGGGTGATTCAAGAAGTCATGGAGAGCTACGAGGTGGAGATTGACGGCACAACCTACCCGGTCAAGCCGATCCGCAACCTGAACGGACACACCATTCTCCCGTACAACATCCATGGCGGGAAGAGCGTACCGATCGTGAAGAGCAACGACACCACCAAGATGGAGGAGGGCGATGTGTTTGCCATTGAGACCTTCGGCAGCACGGGCGGCGGCCATGTGATCGAGGATGGCGAGGTATCGCACTACGCTAAGCGTACCGATGCGCCCAAGGTCGACCTTCGTCTGAGCTCGGCCAAGTCGCTCCTGAGCGTCATTAACAAGAATTTTGGCACCCTGCCGTGGTGCAGGCGATACTTGGACCGCCTTGGCCAAGAGAAGTATCTGCTCGGGGTAAGTTGCGGCGGTCTTGCTAGGCGAGTGTGTGTATGCTGATTGTTGTAGTTGAATAATCTTGTCTCGAACGGTATCGTCGAGGCATATCCGCCGCTGGTGGATAAGAAGGGCTCATACACGGCCCAGTTTGAGCATGTGAGTAACCAACATCGGCTTCAAGGAGAGCCCTCGGCTAACTTTTGCAGACCATCCTCATCCGACCGACCGTAAAGGAGGTCATCAGCCGTGGAGATGACTTTTAGCGAATTGTTTAAATAAGAGTCGGGTTCGTAACCGTTTCGCCCAGTGTTGGCGGCGGGAATCTGTGCATATGCGCATGGCCATCTTGGGCATGTAGATACAGGTTCTACTGTTGGGTTAGGTGGTCGGGTACCTAGGTATTCTCCGCATACGGAACCACAATCAGGGACCGAACCCGACACCGCTAGTCCGCCACAGTGCCAGACCGCTTGTCAAGGGTTCGGACTGTGATGAAATGAAATCAAGGTGCTTGGATGTTCAGATTAAATCCCCGTAACTCCCCTGTGCCTGGAACACCGTCCCAAGTCGCGGGGAACAATCGGTGTTTCCGGTGTTTCCAGTTGTTTCAATGACGCACTGGTTCCAGACGGTGACGGGCGACGGAGTCAATCGCAATGGCGAAAAGGCGTCCCCGAACCCCGTTTCGCCAACGGTCAAGAAGACCCGCTCGCTGATTGGGTTGGCTCGGTGGCGTTCCAGACCCGTCCGCAAGTTGTCCGAGAATTTTTCATGATACCCATGCTATTACCGTTTTTGGATAGGTAAGCGAGCCTGGCTATGGACAGGGGTTGCCACTCGCCATTCCGATAAGATTTCGCGCTGGCAGTCGCCAAAATTTATACAAAAGGACTCACAGCCGAAGCCCCTCTTGCGGGCTGTTGGAATCTACCATTTTTGCATGTGCCGCAACTTCCACACTCACTTTCTTACCTAAGAAACGCCCCAAAATCCTATCAACAACCTACTCGACAACGCGAAGGCCGATTGTCGAACTGCGAACTGCTTTATTGCAATCGCTTGACTTGCACACGGCAAACTTCTGAATTGCCGATCTCTCCGTGTCCCCCCCTGGGCACGCGACCGCAACCGGAGTCCTCGGGCGAGCGGCCCAAGGTCCACCAAAGGTCGTCGACATCAGGCGAACAGACACAGGAGAAAATGAAGGTCTTTTCCAACTCGGAAACATTCAACTACTCCTGGGAGGAAGTATCGACCGCCAACTGGCGGAAGTACTGCCCATGGAACCAAAAATCAACCCATGTGGTCGCCGTCGACACCGTCAGCCGGTCAGTCGACCCCGAGACGGGCATTCTGCGGACAGAGCGCCTCATCACCTGCAAGCAAACAGCGCCGGACTGGCTCAAGAGCCTGCTGGGCGGCTGCATCGACGAGTCGCAGGTGTTTGAGACGTCGTACGTCGACCCGCGCAGCAAGACGGTGACCATGGTCTCGGCCAACCTCACGATGAGCAACCTCATCAACGTGCAGGAGACGGTCGTCTACCGTCCGCTCAACGACCACCAGACGTCCTTCGAGCAGTCGGCACAGATCACGGCGCTCTGCGGCGGCTGGCAGCGCATTAAGAACCGCATCGAGGACACCCTCGTCAAGCGCTTCCACGAGAACGCCATCAAGGGCAAGGAGGGCTTCGAGGCCGTCCTCGCCATGAGCCGCCGTGTCTTCGCCGAGGAGCGCGAACGTGAGCGGATGATGCTCATCCAGTCGCAAGCCAGCAACATCCGGTTAGCGGCGGTCGCTGCATGACGTGGCAGCGAGGAGCGCCCAACCGCGCCCCACCGTTTTAACGACGACGCCAACACCGAGCATGGCTCCAGTGGTATTGAATACCAATAATTGGGAGGATAAAGAAAAAAAGGAGCCCAAGGCAGCAACGAAACGTGCGCACCCGAAGCAACAAAGAAGGGGCCACGCACCTGCGACGACGGACAACGAAGCGGATTTCTTGCATCTCCTGGGCGGGGTCGTCTTGCATTTTTGCGGCCCTACCCGGAGCCGGATAGAGGAAAAAACGGTCATCAAAACGGCGGCATTAGAAGCGATGTTTGCGAGCGCGAGATTTTGGAGCATGGCGTCACGGTTGATTTTTTGCATTCCTCCGCCGCGTGTACATACCATCACAAGACTACACGGCTGGGCTGTTTATTTTGTTTTGCGGAGTCCCGGGAAATACCCCGCGAGTCAGCACTGGGAAGGAGTTGGGTTGGGTTCTGTGTATATAAAGACTCCGCTCCTGTTGCCAATTTGCATGGCGGCATGATAGATCCCTTTGGGAAAGACTTAGAACGTCTTAGACCAGACGTAATGTGAAGAGAAGAGGATACCCTCCGCCGCCGCACACAACCACTTCATCGTTTCATCTTGTCCTGTGACCGATTCATGGCTGGGACGGAAGAGCACCTCTCAATTAAATCGAATCCGTGACCACCCATTGGCCCCCTCCCATTCCCTAGATCTCAACTCACACTCACGCCAACACTCCCACCGCCGTTATTCCCCTCCCGTGCCCTCGCCTCGCACCGCTCCAGGTAGTACGCCAACAACCGTTTCGTCTCATCGTCAATCCTCCCCTTCCCCCTCCCTCTCCTCCCCGTCTTCGTCTTCGCCTTGGCTTTCCTCACCCCTCCACTCTCAGCCTCCCCATCCTCATTCCCGTTCTTACTCCCATCCCCCTTCCCACGCTCGCCCTTACCCTCGCTCTCATCCCCATCGTCACCAGCCTCAACCTCAACCTCGGCCTCATCCTCCAGAACGCGCCTCACAAAAGCCGCCGCCTCGGCATACCGCCGCAGGAAATACAGCTCCTCGGCCGCGTGCAACAGGGCTTGGGCTTGGGGTTTGGGGAGCGGGGTTGGTGGGAGGGGGAGGGGGATCGTGGTGTGGATCTGTGAGGAGGGGGAGGGGGTTGTTAGTAGGTATTTAACTGTTTAGTTGGGGGGTTGGGGGGTGTAGGGGGTGTTGTTGGGGAGTGTTGTTGAGGAGTGTGTGGGGAGGGAGGGAAGGGGTGAAAAGGGGAGGGATGTGCAGAGGGGGAGGGGTGAAGGGGAAGCACTTGGTGGGAAGGGGGAAAGTGATTACATTGCCGTTCTCGACCTTGGGTCGGTAGCTCCGTTTCAAGGCTTGAAAAGCGTCTTCAGAGAGGGCGGTGCGCTCGGCGCGGGTGGGCTGGTATTCGGCCGTTGGACCGGCTGTGGTTGTCGTGGAGTTGCCAGGGGCGACGCCTTCTTCCGGTTCTGAGTCGGAGAGGTTGAGGGATAGGAGCATGAGGTTGGGGCCTGAGGATTCGGCGTCCATGGTCCCGAGTATGGTTGTTGTAGTTGTGTTATGTGAGAGTTGTTGTGAAGGTGAGGAGTGAGAAGATTTTTGGCTTCACCGAGCGTTAAGCTGTGGAATTAGGGATGAGTGAGATGTGACACTTTTTACTCAGATTTGCCCCTTGAAATTTGTTATTTTTGGTCCGCTTTGTAGGTTTTAGAGACGAGTGTATTTCGAGGGGTATGCCGGAGTTGTGGTGGTTGTTGTATGGGAGTGTGGTTCATTTTGATGACTCGGCACTCCATGGACAAAAAGGGCAAACTCCAAGTGCAGGCGCCGAGGAAACCTTTGACGAGAGGAGCGAAGAAGAAAGCTATTCGGAAGACCAAAGTCTACTTTTTACTTTACTCGGTTTTCTTTATTTAGTGAATTTTGCTCGGTTTCCTTTACATCTTTTTCTTTTCTCGTTTTCTTTTATGTTTCTCTCTTTTTTCCTAATTTCTTTCCCCCGTTTCGAGTTCGGCTTTTTTTGGCCAGAGCGATCGACCTCCGTGCGGAGCCAAAATCGGGGCCGTGCCGTGACCTCCGCCTCCTCCGGCAGTTCTCCATCTCCGCTCCGCATTTAGAACTGAACAAGTTATCTGCCTTACGATTACTTTCTTATAATTTTGGTTGCCAAGTTCAGTTCTCACGCGCAACGGCAGCTGTATCCTTCAGGGGCAACGCAATCGAACGCTTACCAACCGGACTTTCACTCAACCCCAACATCGGCCGCCATGGACGACGTACTAAGCCGGCTCCTTGACAAGGCCTGGGGCAGGTTCCAGGAAACGCCTAGCGACACACGATTCTGTAAGTCAAGCCCGTATCTTACCCTGTATTATGCGGCATACGGGATACTCTAGTCTTGTCGAGGCCTGGGTGTCCAAGGAACAAGCGAGTTTGGGGATAACTCGCTCTATACATACCATGCGCAGCGTAAACCAATATGGTGGAAGGTTGCTGACTCCTTCTCGCAGTGATTGCCATCGCTGGAATCCCCGGTTCTGGTACACCCTCTTTCCCTACCAAAATGACTCCCACTGACGCCCTCCCAGGCAAAACCACCCTCTCCAAGCGCCTCACAGCGGCACTCAATGCCAGACACGCCGCCCACTCCCCAACCGACCCCCCCATCGCCGCCTTCGTACCAATGGACGGCTACCACCACACCCGTGCCCAGCTCGACGCCATGCCCGACCCGGCAACCGCCCACGCCCGGCGAGGGGCCGAGTTCACCTTCGACGGCGAGGGCTTCGTGCAGCTGGTAAAGCGCCTCAAAGAGCCCCTGACCATCGACTCCACCACCGTCTTCGCTCCCTCTTTTGACCACGCCACCAAGGACCCAAAGGAGAACGACATTGCAATAGAGCCAACTCACCGGATAGTCGTACTGGAGGGGAACTGTAAGCCGACTCATCCCTCACCCGGCCCCCCCTTTTCACTTTCACTCACTTCCCCTCCCCTTTCCAAGCCACCCCCTTTCCAAGCCACCCCCTAAACCACCCCCTAAACCACACTCCCCTTTTCTCCCCCCCCCAAATCCCCCCAACCAACCTAACTAACCCCCTCCCCCCTTTCCAAAAAAACAGACCTCCTCCTCCCGCACCCCCCCTGGTCCCACGCGCACCCCCTCTTCTCCCTCACAATCTTCGTCTCCGTCCCCACCTCGCTGGCACGCACCCGACTTGCGGCCCGACACGTCGCCGCCGGGCTCGCAGCCACCCTCGCCGAGGGCGACAGACGGGCCGTCGAGAACGACCTGCCCAACGGGGCCGAGGTGACACGGCTGCTGCGGCGGGAGGCGGTGGATGAGGTGGTGGAGAGTACGGAGGATGGGGGGTGGGCGGGGTTGTGAGGGGGGTGGTAGGGTTTTGTGATGGGGGTAGGGCGTTGTGAATGAAGGGGGTAGGCGTTGTGAGAGGGGGGTAGGATAAGCAACCCATGGGCAAAAAAAGCCGAACTCCAGGTGGAAACGCTACCGACCACATCACATCATACCCAGTCCGGTTTGCTCAAACGAATTATTATTAAACCTACAAAGACAAATTTGTCCCTCTTCCTACACACATTTATCTACTCCTAACAATGCTTCTCATGAAGCTCAGGATCCTCGGACCCCAGCCAGCAGCAGTGATGACCCCCCTATAATACCATGAAGCCGTAAGCGTCCCAAAATTACCGGCCCATTATCTGAACGCCAAAACTCCTCAAGCAAATAAGCCGAAGAAGACAGGATACCCGAAAGCAGACCGAAAGAAGACCGAAAGAGATTGGCCGAAAATGGCAAAAGAATCAACACAAAGGTAAAGTGACCTCCATGATAGTGTCTTGCCAGATTGTTGCGAGACCATGGAAAAGGAGACACTAACATTCCTGATATACACGTTTCGTATATTCCGAAAAGCTCCCTGTAATCCCGAGAAATCTTTCTCGAAATAGCTGGATGCATCATGCGCGGCTGGTGTTTATTCTCGAGCCGTGTCAATACCAAAACTGGCACCCGGACAACCGGGACACCCGTTACCGACGCGCGGAGTTAGGAAGGTAGAAATCAAAATTCCCCGAGTTGGACGGCGCAACACCATCAGAATGTCTAGATGCACCAAGGCCGCGTACCCCAGGTCGCGCCGCCGTAGTTGCGGGCGATTGCGCTGGCACAGCCGGCGGCGGCTGCGTCGATGCCGACCTAATAGGTTCGGCTGAGGTTGAAGGCTCCGTTTGTGCCAGCGTAGGCGCAGGGCGCAGCCCGCTCGGGACCTGGGCCGTGATGGAGACGGGCGACGGGTTCGAGTCCGTCACTGTGGCCCGAGATGCCATAGTAAAAGGGCGTGGCGTAGCCTGAGTCTCGAGCGACAACACCGACGGAGTTGATCCCGCGGATGTGGGCTGTGTGCAGAGCTCCCGATACTGTCGGGCGGCATAGCCTGACGCCTCTGCAGAAGCAGCCAGCCTAGCCGACCGCCTCGGGGGTGCCGTCGGCGACTGAATTGACAGGCGAGACATGTCAACGCTCAAATCCTCCATCTTATCCCTGTTGCCGTCAACAGTAGAAGCCTGAGGACTAGGCTGGGCCCTGGTCGCATCCGGGAGTGGGAAGAAGTGGTCCATAATAGATTCAGTGTCCGCAGTCACGGCTGTATTAGGATCGAGCTGGGCAAGGTCGTCAAGATAAGTTCTCTTGGACCATGATTTCTCGTATCTTAGGCCCGTGAAGCAGTTTGCGTGCTTGGGTGCTTCCCCGCCAGATGCCCAACGCGAGTTTTGGAGACCCGTGTCTGGTGTGCCACCAAGGCCTACCACACTTGGACCAGTGGCTTGGGCACTGCTAGGTGCCGTGGGAGTGGTGTCAACCTCTGGGTTGGGTATCCCAGACCCCGGCTCCGTGGGTGCGTCTCCGCTAAGTACCCATTGCATGGCACTGGCAGACTTCGAGATCTGGGGCTTGTCAGGGGTCGCGTTCTGGTAAGGGGAGGCGCGGCCCCGAGAGGGGACACGGCCTCGAGAGGAGGAGGATCCCGGCTGCGGCAAGTCAGGAATGTCAGCCATAGAGACTTCAGGGCTGATTGCAGCACTCCTCCTCGACATTAGGAAGTCAATCGAGTAGACGCGGCGGAAGTTGGTAACTGCTCGCTGCACCTCGGCCAACTGGGACCTAAAGTACTCGTTGATCGTATCCCTGAGCACCTGAATTTGTTCTTCGCTGGCCCCCTGGGCCCTTGCAGTATTCATGCTGTGTTCCAAGACTCCCGACCTGATCCCTTCGGCTGTTTGCTCCATATCTTCCACGGTCATAGTGGTGCCATTAGTGGCGGCCCCGGTGAGATGAAAGAACTGGAACAGCGTGCGACAAGTGACGATGGCTGCGTTACGGAAGGCCAGCATTGGGCCTGCCTCAGCGGAATTGACATCGGGGTGGGTGGATGGCGTAGTTGGCTCTGAGAAGCCGGCAGGGACGAGCGTCGTCCCACTTATGGAAGGCACATTGGTCGGAGTCGGCACCTGAGGAGATGCGGCCCGAGGGCGCACACTGCCAGTATTTGAAGCCTCGCGGGGAGCTTCCGGTTGTAGCGTGTTTCTAGCCGTGGCGGCAATGGCGGTCGGAGTAGGGGTTCTGGTGACGGTTGGAGTAGGGGTTCTGATGACGGTCGGGGCAGGAACTGAAGCAGAGCCGACCTGATTCGGATGCTTTCCTGCCTGGAGTAATTTTACGGTGTCCATGAACTTGACGAGATCGTCATAGTCCTTGAACTGAAGTCCGTAACCTTGCTGCCCACCATCGTTCTGAAATATGGCAGTGAGGAGGTTGTCCGCACCGGTGGAATAATCAAACCAGGCCGACACTGGCCACTCGCAATATTTGTTGTTGTATATGACCACGGTCATGAATCCGAGCTCCGGGGGCGCGGCTGCTGATAACAAGATCAATGCAGGCAAGGCCGGGTTGATGTCCCGGCTAGAGAAGTTGACCACAACCTTCTGGATGACGTTCTCAATCTCGAAGGACAGAGGAGCATTCGGGTTGATGGTCGTTTCTCGCATAGGCAGCACAGCGGGCGAAGCCCTCACAGGCTGAGCACGCGGCTGTTTTACCTGCCTTGCTCTCGGGTTGACATTGATGACCTTGTGCTTCGGCCTAGCCGAAGGCGCAAGGGTGGATTTGTTATTCCCCCGGTGAGATGAAAGATTGGCGGCGGTCGGATTGTTGTTACGACCGGGTTGGGCCGGGCCTTGGTTTGGGTTGGGGCGTCCTCCCTTGTTGGGCGCAGGGTGCTCGGCCGGATGATTTCCAGAGCTTGAGAGAGTCAGAGTCGAGAATAATCAACAGAATCGGGTACAAAACTAACCGCGCGTTACGCTGGTTGAGGATACGCATCGTCATATGGCTAATCCGAGCCGTCTGGGGCCTGACAGGAGCAGCATTGTCATATAGTCTCCCACCGCCGAGGTCGTCCAAGTTCTTGACGGTCTCAGCTTCATCGTCATCGAAGATTTTGGCCGCAATAGCGTCTGAGGAATATTAGCACAATACGGGTAGACTTTTTAGAGCAACGTACCTTGCCACACCTGATCCATGCCCCAGGCAACCCCGTTGCTGCCAGGTAGCGATGGTTGGCCCGGTGGGCCTCGAGACGATGGCTGACCTCGACGCGAGTTGGCTTCAGCATGGCGACCATGCTGACCCCGAGCATGATCCCTGGACTCAGTTTCCAAGGGTAATTCCTTGACGCGCACGATGCCGAGATCGTCCTGTTGAAACTCGTAAGTAATGAGAAACAGAGGTGAGAAAAATGAGCACAATGCCGCACCTCCATTGCTAGTCTGGCGCGCTCCGCTCGTATTTCGGCCTCGATCTCAGCAGCGGATCGTCCTGAAGGCGCCTGGCCAGGCGTCCGGTTCGGAGGGCCAGTCATATTGATAGTTGGCTTTGTTATCAGTGCCCTAGGCAAGACGAACGAAGGGTTGGCCGAAGTCGAGACTAAAATGGAACGAAATGAAAATATAGATCAACCAACTTGGTTGGTTTGTGACTTTGTGAGGTGTAGGTTGAGCCTGACGAGACCCGAGAAGAAGAAATAGTCTGAAGACTAGTCAGAGCTAAAACAGGAATCGGAAACCGTTGGGCTTTTGCGATGGCGTGACGGTGTCAATGGGGACGCTGGATGGTCAGGTGGAAGATGAAACGGAGAAGGAAGGAGATTTAGGTAACTTGAAGGTGGAGGACGGGCAGTCGATAGAGCACACAACGGGAAGGCGCGTTGCCTGAGGCTGCCCCAAAGCGCGACTCAAATTGGAAGAGGGGTGGGAGTCGCAAAAGTGGAAGCAGGAATGGAGGGGAAGGTGCTGACTGGCAGTGGAAGGAATTACCGCTCACTGTTGGCGAGGAAGGAAGGAGGGGAAAGGTGCAGAAAAGAAAAGAGAGCAAAAGAAGAAAGTGACTATGGTACCTAAATACCAGCGTTGCTTGAGAAACAATCAGTAATCGAGGGGTACGAGATGGAAGGATCGAGGGCGACCGACTTATATTTTGAAGATGCCTCTGCACAATCAGCTCGACCAGCACAGGCAAAGGAACAGGAAGAATTAGTTAGCTTACGAGGCAGAATGCAGTGCTATGACCGTTTTTTGAAGGACTGGGGCCGAGGTGCTCTCTTCCCCCGACCAAAGGTTGGGTGGATGGGAATAGGGAACTTTCCAGACCAGCCCGAAATTCAGCAGATTACCTAAGTTTTATGTCCCTCTGGGCTTCAAAATCATGGGCCGGACCTAGGTCTGTTTCTATCTGAAATTTCAGTTGCAGTTGAAGAAAAGTAGGGCGCAGAGCCCTCAACCCTAGGCCGGATATTATCGAAGAAAGAGAAGGGAGATGTGTATAGTGACGAGAAGCGGGTCCCAGGTAGAATTACCTTGTGAGATATGGAATTTGAGCATTGTATGTGAACATCAGATCCGTTCGTGATTTTGGGCGCACAGCTCAAACTAAACACCAGGGTAATCTTTCTGTGATGCTTTCTCCCTCAAGGTTAGCAGCATACCTAAGAGAACGTCAAACAGGACCTGGATGCACTCAGATGAGCTCATCGGTATATAAAGCATTTGTATACAGGTTATGGTAGTAATCATCTCTTTCAGGGGCATCACTCCAATGAAATAGTTTTGTTACCTATTGTAAGCATCCAAGATGAAAAGATGCCAGCCATTCACGCCCCTAAGTCGTGTTCTCTGGCTCCTTGTTTACTTTCGTTCAGGGGGCAGCGGCATGTGGACCGTGCACGGTGTATACAGGACAACGATGAAGACTAAATTTGTATAGGATGCCAGTGGTATGGTGTTACCTGGAAATCTTACGTTGTTATTTTAAATGCTTACTGAGATCTGGGTGCCCCGGAGATTAATGAGGCAATCAAAGCAGCGAGAAAGGCCTCGACAGCTTCACACCACCCAGGCACCCAGGACAGGATGGAATGATATCTAGTACATTCGAACAGCAATAGGTGCTGTATTAAGCCCGAATCACGAATGTCTAACGAAAGATTCTTGTGTTTTGGCCATGACCATCGGCGCATCATTGGCCTGACGAGCTATTTTCAACATCTCTCCCTCGCTCTTACAAAATGTTTGAAGTTTCCGAAGGCCGAGCTTGGGGGATAGGATAGCTCGCAAGAAATGGCCGACGAAGTATGATTGCTTGAACTAGTTATGATTTTATGTAGTTATCTCGATAAAAAATATACATTGGTCTTTTGACTGTAAACTCCTGCCGATCATGCCCATAGAAATGTTGAGACTTGAAACTCGAGGTATGCTTGTTTTCGCTCAGACAAGAAACTAAAATCAGCTCCGCGCATCCTTGGGAGGGTGTTCTAGACCCTCCTTTCCCTGGCGTCCGATGCCGCTCATGTCGATATCGCCGGAATCTTTGGAGGCAGGCTCCCGCAGGCCAGAGGTGACACCGGCACCTGTTGAGACGTCACCAGCAGAAACCCCTGTGCTGGATGTGGTTTTCATGTTGGCCGACTTCATGTCTCCGGGGACGGGAGGCTGCTCGGGAAGGGGCAGGTTGGCCTTGACCCTGTCAATCTTGTCGGTCTTGGACTCGGGCATTTCTAATGGGTGGTTAGTGATGGGCTGCTTCACAAGTACGACTCGTTCGAGATGGCCGACTTACTGAGTGGATATGGAAATGTGCTGAAACCTAAGTCTTTGTTGGTGGTTAAAAGAAGAGTGGAAAACTGTGGTCAAGCGAGTTGGAATCAAACAGAGGGCAATAAATAACTATTGTAACGCCCTGGATACAAGTTTCGGACGAGACGGTGTTAGGTAACGCATGGAAGATGATGTCACTGACTGTGACGTCAATGACTCTTTAACATCATTACTTACCACACGGCTGCATTACTGTTAATGGAAGCAAAGTCTCAAATTGAATCAAGCCTCTTGCCTTGTCAACCCCACATCCCCATAATGATGAGCTTGTTTTGCTTTGCTGGCACTCGCCAGCTTCAATTTTAATCATCCCATCCCCTAAGCGGGCAATCAAGTAAGAAGTGTTTGGGAATGGAGTAATGCAAAGAAGTACACAGAAACCACACAGCTGCCTTGTAATATAAGAAAACATGGAAAATGAAACAACGGCATTTCAGGTTTGGACTTTGCAAACCCTCGGTGTTTCTCACGAGGAAGGGGGGTTGGTGTTGTGAACCCCTAACACCCCTGTATAACCCTAACCCGTAAGAAGTTTAATTGTCCACCCCTTGTCCGATCTCACCCGACGCGCCGAGGCGCGGTCCCCAAAAATCTTGCGAATGTGACGATGCCAATCTTGAAATTTATGGCAGGGGTTGTTGTTGCTGCGGCAAAGTCGTGCAAGTCTGCCCCAACGCCCACCCCTCGAGATGCGTGCGATTTCCTTGAGTGCCGTCAAACACCTGCAATGAGAGACATCGACCGCACACGATGCTGAAACCAACTTTCTCGTCACTCTTTACGAAGCGCCTCGGCGCTGGCTGGACTTGCGCCCGATGTCGCAGCCAGGGCCCCAGACCGCCCAGCAACTTCCCCCGAGCACCGATATCAAGGCGATATGGCACCGCAGGACCTTCGTTTGGATCACCACCAAAACCAAAGTCACGCCGGCGGGCGGCGGTACTTTTAGCAACGGCTGGGGGAGGAGCGGCTACGATGCTGCTCTCGGTTGGAGACGATGTCAAAAATAGTTACGAAGCAATGGAGCGCTCGGGGAGCGTGGCGTCAACTCTTATCCTATGTATTAATGAGTGAGCACTACCTTGACGGCCAACCATTAGCATGAAAGTGCTAAAACGATAATAGCTACCGAACAACGCTCAACCAGCGGGATAAACTCGACGACGTAGACGAGAGGGAACACGTACTCAAGGCCTGCCACAAACGATGCGCAGACAGGACCTTGAAGGTGCTCGAGAAAAATGGGGGGATATTTATCAAGCTGGGGCAACACCTGGTAGGTCCCCAGAAACCCGACGTGGAACTCGCACTGACAAACCTGCTGTAGAGCGCCATGAACTACCTCCTCCCCCCGGAATGGACGACGACATTCATACCCCTCCAAGACAAGTGTCCAGTCTCCTCGTTCGAGTCGATTGAGCAGATGTTCAAGAACGATACAGGCGACGAGCTTTGGGACTACTTCTCCGAGTTCTCGACCGAGCCCATTGGCGCCGCATCATTGGCACAAGTGCACCTGGCAACGATCAAAGAGACGGGGCAGAAGGTGGCTGTCAAGGTCCAGCATCCGAGCCTCCAGCAATGGTCAAAGTTAGACATGTCGCTCACCAGCTTCACCTTTTCGACTCTCAAGCGCTTCTTCCCCGAATACGACCTCGAATGGCTGTCTTCCGAAATCGAGGTGTCGCTTCCTCTCGAACTCAACTTTGAGTGCGAGGCGGAGAACTCGAAGCGCACAAAGGATTACTTTTCGCGCATCCCAGAGCTCCCACTCGTCATCCCGGACGTCATCTGGGCCAAGAAGCGTATCCTCGTCATGGCTTGCGAGGCGGGCCGCCGCCTTGACGACCTCGAATACATAGACAACAACGGCATCGACCGCGACGAGGTCTCGGCCACACTGGCAAGGATATTCAACGAGATGATCTTTGGCGACAACGCGCCACTACACTGCGACCCGCACGGGGGCAACATCGCAATCCGCAAGAACCCCTCCCGGCGCGGCGCCAACTTCGACGTGATCCTGTACGACCACGGCCTGTACCGCGATATCCCGCAGTCGCTGCGGCGCTCGTACGCCAAGATGTGGCTGGCCGTCATCGACGGCGACATGGAGCGCATGAAGAAGTACGTGAACGAGGTCGCCGGCATCGGCGAGGACAAGTTCCCGCTGTTCGCGTCGGCCATCACGGGCCGCGACTTCAGCGTCGTCAGCTCCTCCATCACCAAGCCCAAGGAGGCCAGCGAGCAGAAGACCATGAGCGGCGCCCTGCAGGAGGGCCTGCTCGTGGACCTCGTGCAGATGCTTGGCCAAGTCCCGCGCATCATCCTGCTCATTCTCAAGACGAACGATCTCACGCGGAGCTTGGACGAGAACCTGCACACGCGACAGGGGCCGGCACGGCAATTTCTGATCCTCGCGCGGTACTGCATGCGGACGGTGTTTTACGAGCAGCTGGAGGAGATCAGCCAGCGGGGGTCCCTGTATTGGCCGCCGAATGCCATCCGGCTGTTCGCGGCGTGGCTGGGGTATGTGAGGGTGGGCATCAAGCTGGAGGCGTTCGAGCTGTGGATAAGCATCAAGCGAGCGTTTGGGTCTCAGAACGGGATTGGCTTGGGCGGCATGGCATAGAGAGATACCTTGATTGGATGGCATTTTACGTAAACATGACCACATTTTAGATCCCAAATCAACCTAATCATCGAGAGGGGGTTGCCTGGTAGTGGTGGCTTGCGTGGGTGGTGCCGTTCGAGCCGGTTGTTTACACGACATCCCTGGACTGACATGCGGCTAGGGCCTGTCTCCAGAATACATGACTAGCTAGTATTGATGACTCAGCAGAGCCAACAAACGCCTGTTCAACGTTTTGCCAGACGAGACCCAGTTCACGGCTGCCTCCTCCGTAACAAACCGCAAACGGCGCCCGCGACGGGGGCCGGAAGCCATTGCTCGTCCATCAACTCTACAACCATACAGCCATCATTCCTATCCCTAGCCCGACCGACGCAAGGCAGGTCAGGAGCCAATTCCCACTTCCCTTTGTGGTGGTTGCACCATTCACGCGTCCTCCACCCACGCCTTCTCCACCTCCTTCACCCACGCCGCCTCCACCCGGCACAAACGGAGGTTGGCCTGCAGTGGTAGTGGTGGTGAGGGCTTGCGCAGGCGCCGTATCCGAGGGCTCATCAGACGGCCCGAACCCCGGGTCGAACGAGGTGGTGCCCTCCAAGGAGGCCAGCGACGTGGCGGACGCCGGGGCCGTGAACGTGATCGTGGGCGTCATCGCCTCGAAGGACCGCCCCGCGTCGGACGGGTCTGTGGCGAGCGCGGTGAGGGTTGTTCGCGTCGTGCGGGCGGAGTAGGTCACGACGGAGGCCCGGATGGAGATGTAGTACGTCCAGTAGTAGTAGTAGTATGTCCTGCGGTGTCTGGTGGTTAGTCGTTGAACGCTGCTGCTCTCTCCACAGGGGGTTGTTGGGTTACATACCAGGTGAGGGTATAGTAATAAGTAAGTGTCTGAGTCCGCGTCACGACGGGAGGGGGCGTCGTAGGCACCAACCGCGTCGTGAACCTTGTCGTCGTAGATTCATAAATTGTCCTGCCATCGTCCTCGACGTATGCTGTGCACCGCAGATCGGTGCAGCATACGATGCTGTTGTCCTCAAATAGCTGCACGCAGATATTACCGGCCTTGCAGTGTGAGCCGTTGCTGCAGCACTGGCTGCCTCTGGGGTAGCAGTTGTTGTACCCGCAGCAGTTGCTCCCCTGCGGGCAGGTGCCGTTGGGACAGCAGACGTCCCCGCGCGCGAGACAGCCGCTTCCGCAGCACCTGGTGTCAAGAGGGCAACACCCGCCGGATGCTGGACGCTGTTAGAGGACCACATCTTCGAGACAAGGTGGGCTGGGAACTTGCATGAGCAGTAACCGAAGCCTGGGTTGCAGTACTGGCGTTTTGCCAGCGAGAAAGCAGGGGCAGCGGTCACGGAACTGCTGTCGTTTGCAACGAAGTAGGACATGAACTGGGCCTCGGAGAACGCAGGAAGGACAACCTCCTCCGCGGCGACCTCGGTGAGAGGTTCGACTGGCTTTGGGGCCCCTCTTGCGCCGATAGTCGCCAGAAAACGAGTGACATAGTTCCCAACCGAGGACCACATGCTTGCGTCTTGGAAGCTCGAACCAAGCAACTTGTGTTTTTAGGCGAACGATCACAGTAGAACCAAGGCGGCCAGTTTGCGTAGACTCGAGCAGCGGTCCATGGCTCTGAGTGTCTACGGGGCAAAACGAACAGGCGACAACTCGGAGTATTTATGTCACTGCTCACGTCTAATGTACGTAAAGAATGGTCAACTCGGAGATATTCGCTAATTAGCTCTCCAGTCGACAGGTGCTTGATACCCGCAGTTTCAGCTCGCGAGCCTCGCCGCCGATCAATAAGCTCGGAGGGACGGGGGGCCGGTCCAAGGATGCCCGAGGCGACTGGCACCAAGCGACCAGGTAGCCGAGCATGCATACGAAAGTCCCTCCCACATGAATTGGCTCCCAGTCTTTTGGATTTTAGTAGTTTGCTTGGCCGCCTGAGCACGCAGAATCGATGCCCGACGGCTTTCGGACCGCTTGAGTTCGCGGTGTTCCTCACGGATGGCGTTCTCGATGCTGTTTGTCATAGACAGCTGCTCAGCGGTGCAGAACAAGGCCCATAAGTTGTAGGATGGATAGGTATAGAACCTGTGCTATCGTGTGTTCGTTCTGGGTGGTATCCCATCTCGAATCAGAATCCGGGTTGCGTTCAAGTCCTGGTCCTGAATTTACCTCATCCCGTCCAGTTTGCTTTTCAGCTCCTGCGCCTTGCAGGTTGCCAAGACATGTTGGGTAAACTTAGCTGCTTGGCTAAAAAGGAAATTTACAACGCATTGTGTCACAAGGCAATGTTGTACGCCATGATGGAGTCAGGAACGAAGTAGCGAAACGGTACAGTGAATGGGAAAGTGCCTGGGTGCAGCGTTTTTGGTACGTGACCGGGGGGTTGCTGAGTCAGCAACTTACCCCAAAAGTGAGTGAACCACCACCTGCAGCTTCTGGTCTTGGTTGTTGTTCAGAGGGTGCGGTTTCCGGTCCTCATATATGCATGTACATGTAGCCGCAAGCTCTGGATACTTCTGAGCAAACACAGAACTTTTATGAGCAAAACCCGGACCTGAGGTAGAGAACCTCATGAAGTCATGTCATTAATTATCATGGATTGAACAGCCGCTTCCTGGATGTGACAGGGGTTATCTCAGCCCAAAATGGACGATTGGTGCCAAGCAGTAGGAATCCCCCAACTTTGTAGGCAACACTGCCACAACCAGACATGTTATTGCCGATAGGACACGACTGAGTGCGTGTCGAACACAGCGTTTAGTTAAGGCAACTAGGCACCTGTATAGGTAGATATATCAGCGGTCCTTCATCCCTCATATCACAACCCAACCACCACCACCACCAACAAACCCTCACCAAACCAACCGATCAGACACCCGCCAAATCAAGCAACAATGTTCGCCAAACTCACCCAAAAACTCACCCCCACCGCCCCCTCCCCCCAACCCAAACGCAACACCCCCATCAAAACCAACTACACCTCCACCGCCGTCCCCCTCCCCCCCACCTTCCTCACCACCCCCTCCCCCGACTCCCTCCCCATCACCGCGACCCCCATCCCCTGGCCATCCACCCCCCTCCCCGAATACACCGGTCTCTACGCCACCGTCCTCGACAACGTGCTCTCCCCCTCCGAATGCGCCACGCTCCTCGCCCTCGCCGAAGCCAGCGTGCCCCCCGCGGGTCAACCGGGCGGGGAGCTGCGGAATGGGGACGACGATCCGTGGGGGCCGGCGCTGGTGAATATTGGGGGCGGGTTTGAGCTGCTGCAGGAGGGGTATCGGAATGGGGATCGCATCGTGTGGGATTGTCAGGAGGTGGTGGATCGGGTGTGGAGGAGGTGTCTGGGGGTGGAGGGCGTGGCGGAGAGGTTTGAGGGGGTCGGGGCCGAGGAGAGGGATTTGGTCGGGCCGGTGAGGGAGGGGTCTAGGTGGGAGGGGGGGAGGTGGGTGTTTTTGAGGGTGAATGAGAGGATGCGGTTTTTGAGGTATGGGAAGGGGGGGTTTTTTAGGCGTAAGTGCTTTCTTTTTGTTTTGTTGGGAGGGGCTTCTTCTCATTCCGGGGGTATGTGAAGATGGTTGGGTTGAGTAACTGGCTAACTGTGATGATATAGCACACTGCGACGCGCCGTATTCCGATGTCAGTGACCCGGCGAGGACCATTCGGACTATGTTCAC
This sequence comes from Chaetomium tenue, assembly GCF_020726465.1. Lineage (NCBI taxonomy): Eukaryota > Fungi > Ascomycota > Sordariomycetes > Sordariales > Chaetomiaceae > Chaetomium > Chaetomium tenue. Next base: position 4,691,374 of record NW_027117330.1, on the reverse strand, counting down.
CATCCACCTGTACCTGAATGATTCCAAGGCCGAGGTGGAAGGGGCGGATTTGGTAGGGGGTGCCACGACGTTCTTTTCGAATGATGAGAAGAGGAGAATCGACGTCAACCCGAAGGCTGGGCGGGTTCTCATCTTTCAGCACAGGAGGCTGCTGCACTCGGGGGATGATGTGCTGGCTGGGATCAAGTACACCATGCGGACCGACATTATGTACGAGTTCAAGTACGCCGACTTTTCGGAGGAGTAAAGGGAAAGGGGGCGGGAGGAGATGTGAGCACATATGTAGTCCAAACAACAAATATAACTGAATCACTCAACCAATTCTTCGCATATATGGGTGTAACATCACCCCTATCATGCATGGTACCGTACCCTTGCCAAGCTGCAGGTGGAGCTCCAACCTCCATGAAACCATTCCATAACCAACCCCGCATCAACATCAACATTAACCTAACATCTCACCTTGACATCTTCACGTTACCTCACAACACACCACAACACCCTATCAACCAACACACCACACCATACAAACCCACCAACCCACAACAACAATGCCCCTCCCCGATTTCACCTCCCCCACCACCTTCCCCCCCTTCACCTCCCTCCCCACAACCACCACCCCCTCCCCCCCTTCCAACCCAGACCAACAACAACAACAACCCCCCTACTACCTCCTCGCCCAAATCCACCAAAACATGACCCTCACCAAACCCACCCTCATCTGCACCGACGCCACCAACACCTCCTTCGCCGTCGTTTTCGGCTCGCGCCCCGCCTCCGGACCCGACACCCTCGACCTGTCCCGACTCGGGTACCGCCGCGGCGCGGTGCTGGTGCTTCCGGGGGCGAGGCGCACGCCGCCGAAGGAGGGGGATGGGAGTAGGGGGTTTGTGAGTATCGCGCGGGAGGAGGAAAAGGAAGTGGGGGTGGTGCCGACCGGGGTGGGGAGGTCGAAGAAGGGAGGGGAGGAGGGGGGGGTGGGGATGGGGGCCGGGAGGACGGAGGGGGTGGAGAGGGCTGTGAGGGTGGGGGGGTGGTTGAGGGGGAGGGATGGGGATGGGGAAAAGGGGGGGAGGGGGTGTGAGAGTTGTGGTGGGGAGACGAGGAAGGATGGGGAAAAGGGGGCGTTGATGAAATGTACTGGGTGTGGAGAGGTTGAGTATTGTTGCAAGGTGAGTTCTATCTTGCCCCGCTCGGTTGGATTAATATGGCGGAGGGCGTGTTATCTGACCCTTTGATACCTAGGAGTGCCAAACCAAGGGATGGAATGAAGAGGGGCATAAAACGGACTGCAAGGTCATTAAAGCTATTCGCGCCATTTGGCCATGACGTTAGCCATGAAACAGCACCTGTTCGGTGAAGCCCGCGGAGGCGTACGATACAATCCCAAAAACAACACAACCCCATCCAGACCACGGAGGCCACCCCATCAAGGGGCCCGCAACTCGAGAATTAAACCGCCAGGAGACGTTAAACCCAAAACTGTACCAAAAGGATATCCACGTGTCATCCCAACGCCAGGCCCGAAACAAATGAAACACAACTAACCACGGTGCCACCGGATACCAGCTCCCCACAACCCATCCCTCACACAATCAGACCCCCGTGCTCATCCACCCAAACGTGCCCATCGCCGACACAATAACCAGAATCGTCAAAATACTCGCCCCCGCCTTATCCCCCGCCGTGATGGGGCGCGAATCCCCCTTCTTATTATTCCTATCCGAGTGCGTGCCCGCCTCCGGGTCGCCCTGGCTCGTCCCGCCCGTCATATTCGTCACGGGCGGCGGGCTCTGCGCGATCAGCAGCGACGACACGGCCCCCAGCACATTCATCTGCTGGCCCGCGCCGTGGCTGCCGTCGTAGGCCTTGGTGTTCCACTTGAAGCCGCACGTGCGGCCGTTGGCCTCGCCCGTGCAGGTGGACACGGCGGCCTCGGTCGATTTTTTGAGGACGGGCAGGATCTTGTCGGCGAGGAACGGCGCCACCTGCGTGGCTACCGCCATCCACCGGTGCAGGTAGCCCTTGTAGCTGAGCATGTCGGCCGTGCAGGACATGTGCTCCTCGCACGCGATCTCGTACGCGATGTCGTCGGGGAAGAAGGTCTTGATGGTCGCGTCGGTTAGGCTTTCGAGGCGCTGTTTCCATTTCTCGCTTCCTTTGGTCTGCGGGGGTTGGTGTTAACGGCGATTTGGGTATGCATATGCGAGAGAGGTCCAAACTTACGTAGTTGTACATGTATGCGGCTCCTTCGAGGTAGACGGCGTTATTGTACGAGAACTGGGCGCGGTTGATGTCGGTGCAGTTGGTTTGGACATGGGCGCCGTCGTAGATGTTGTATTCGTCGTCCATAAGTTCGACCCCCTTTACCCAGTCCCATGTCTTCTCTGCCCAGTCGGCGTATGATTGGTTTCCGGTGTAACGGGCGAGTCTTGCGCCAAGGTTGAAGAAGCAGCCGTTCGCGATGCCTACTAGTGTCAGGTTTGGTTTGTGGGAGCTGATAGAGGGGCACCTCACTGTTCTTGTAGTCGTATCCGTTGTTCGAGAGATAAATCTGCCACCTCAACCCGCCGTTGCTATCCGACTCAAATCAGCTACGGTTCTACCAGAATAGCCGTATTAGGGCAAAGCTAGGGTGGGCTCGACATACCAAGTGTCGTCGTGCTGGTCCGGGGTGGATTGGGTATAGAATACGGCCTGGGCGAGTGCCAGCCACTGCGGCTGGTCTTTCGGCGGGTTGGGGAAGTTGTTTTCGGCGGCCAGCATGGCTGACATGCCCCAGAAGGCTTGGTCGTCATTGCCGAGCGAAGCCGTGACGTTGGGCGGCTTGAAGTCTCGGTTCGGCCCGACCTGCCAGAGCAGCGACTTGGTGATCTCGTCGTTGTATGTCGAGTCGCCCGTCAACTTCCAGTAGTCGATCAAGGTCCCCCACATGGCGCCGCTCTCCCACCAGTAGTAATCACCGGCCGGAGGAGGGCCCGGCAGGATTCCCGGTGTCTGTCCCGACTCATTGCCCTTGTAGTACTGCATCATGTCCCAGGCGACGTCCGAAGCTGTCCGCTTGATATCGGCTGTCCGTCGCTTGTCAGTTTCTGCGGGATGGTATCGCTGGTGACCGACGGCAACGCACCGTTAGACGCGATGCTGTATGCAGCGTTCGCAGCGCCAGCGCCAACCAGGGCGGCCGTCGCAAGGTAAGCTAAAATCATATTCAGATACGGAGGTATCTTGTTAGGTACTAAGCGAGTGACTAAGTGAGAAGCGCAAAGCGCGGAAAGGGAGTAAAAATGTAGGTTCTCCCAAAGTGACGACAAAGGTACAATGATGAAAGGAAAGAGGAGGTGCGGTATCACAGTTGGTTTGGGGTGTGGTAGTTTACGAATTGTACAGATTAGGTAGGGAGAAGGCAAAACTTGGAATTGGGGTGCCGTGGGTCTGGTGTGGGTGCTAACGGGGGTTGAGAACGTGTACTCCATTCTCCTCTTGCGGCTGTGTTCGTTCCGGGGGTACAAGATAAACAATAGTCTCTTGGTGGGAACACAGTGAGGTGTTTAACAGCACGTTGTTTCAGTGTGGGTCGTCCCGATTCTTTGTGGAACGATAGTCGGCTGGCAAACCGGTCTCTCGGACAGATGCATGGGAGGAAACGCGTCGTCGCCGGCTGATCAGTGGGGATAGTTTTGGGAAGGGGGCAGGTGATGGAGCTCGGAGGATTATCCGAACTGCCACTGCCAATACAGGCTCGCGCTGTGATCATTAACAAATATCATCTTACTGTCCCGCGCTCAGCACACCCAACTCGCAGATGACGTGACATACGTCCATGCGTTGAATCGAGGAAACAGATCGCTTGGCTTTCCTGGGCATATGAAGCTTGTTTTGGCCAGCCTGGGCCAATCTCCACCACTGCGACGAATTGCAGGGCTGCAATGCCCTGCCAACGCATCTTGGCAGATGAACAAGCATTGCCAAGCCGGCAGATCCTTGAGAGGCCTGTCAACCACGACAAAGCTGACATGGAAGCTCCCACACTGTTCGTGCTTGTCTGCAGTTTCGGCATCCGAGAAATGGAGCGTTATTGGGTGTCGCGTCCGCATCCTGGAAAGCAGGACGCAGGTCCTGATACCCGTCCGTCGTACCATTCCCGACGCTAAATTTGTTTTCTGTGACCCGAGTGTTCAACATCTTTGCTGGGCGTGGAAAAACCCGGAAAGTGAGGGTTTTGTGTCGAAGAAAAAGGCTGGAACGAAGACTTCTTCAAGCCAAGGGCTTTAAAGCATGCGAAGTAAGTTCTGGCAAAGACTGATACCGTTTGAATTTCGAAGGAAAAAAACACCGAAAAGACGGAACGGAGATCGGGACATAAAGTGCCAAGAGATCTGGCTCCCGTTCTGGGCGGGTCAACCCCCCGCAGTTCTTGGCTTCGGGCATCAATTCCGCCAACTCTCTCATCCATGAATCCAGTTCTGGAGGAATACTGTAGTTTCGCATGGAGCTATATCGGAACTGCGCCGGGCTAGGCACCCATGTGCGTCCATGGGGTTATTGTGTAAAATAGCTACCAGTTACAGAGGGCTTTGTTTCTGGGTATATTCAGCATCTTTGATACCCTATGAGAGCTACCTACACAGTACATGCATCCCTGCCTTACGAGGCGAGATGGTCAAGCCCAAGGTGATGATCCTCGCATCGTTGCGTCTTGGCGACAGGAGCTTCCTGATATCTAAGATGTCATACGCAATGACCCCTCATCTGTACAACCTCGATTCTTAGCATCACAACCCCTCGGCAGTACCGAGCCATCGATCATCAGGGCAATTTCCTGAGCGTTTCCAAGCATGGCCTCGTGGGTTGGCATGCGCGCAACGGCCACGCCGTCCCAGGTGGACGCCGTTGCTCGCGCCATCCGCAGCACCCCGATCATCGACCATCACGCTCACCCGCTCCTCAAGCCGGAAGCTCTTAGCAAAAAGCCCTTGCTGGCCATCACCACCGAAGCGACCGGCGATGCAATCGATTCGGCTACTACTTCGCTGCCCCATCTTCGCGCCGTCCGTCAGCTAGCTTCCGTTTTGGGTTGTGGCTACACTTGGTAGGAGCAACGGTGATGGCTCTTGAGCTCCGAGAGGGGAAAACTAATAAAACACCTAGGGAGTCGGTCGTGGCCGCCATCGAGGAGAAGCGCTTGGAGTGTCCCGAGGACTGGACGGCTGACTGCCTGTTTGGCATCGAGACCATTCTCGTCGACGACGGTCTAGATACCGAGGACGACGCCCATGCATACTCGTGGCATGACGACTACACACGGAGCAAGTGCAAGCGCATCGTGCGTATAGAGACAATCGCTGCCGACATTATTCGCCGTATCGGAAGCGCATGTGAGAAATCTGCTCAGACCGATGACGTCTTCGACGATGCTTTTGATGAATGGATACAGGAGTTCGATGCCCAGATCGTGTCCGCCCTCGAGGACCCTGACGTGGTTGGCTTCAAATCAGTCATCTGCTACCGTACCGGTCTAGACATCACGAACGAGTTCAACGAAATGCAAGAGACACCGGCGCGCGAGGATTTCAAGCAGGTCATCGCCAATTATGCGCTTCTGAACTTTGAGAAGCTACAGACCAAGAGCCTGAACGACTTGGTGGTGCACCGCACAGCCCAGCTGATCCAAGGCAGTCCTGTCAAACACAAGAAGCCAATCCAGTTCCATACCGGCCTCGGTGACAACGACCTCACCCTGTCCAAGTCCTCGCCGTCCTTTCTTCAGGACTTTATCCGCCTGTACCCGACTGTCCCCATTGTGCTTCTCCACGCCGGCTACCCCTTCACGCGCGAGATGGGATACCTAGCAACCGTCTACGAGAATGTATATGCTGATATCGGCGAGGTGTTTCCATTCGTGAGCCAGGATGGTCAAGAGCGGGTTCTGCGACAGATATTGGAGTTGTGTCCGTGGTCCAAGATCCTCTGGAGCACCGATGGGCACTGGTTTCCCGAGACATACCTACTGGCCGTCATCCAGATGCGGGAAGTGTTTGAGACGGTGGGTTTTACTGAATAGCTGGCCCCTTAGCTTTTGTCTGACGCTTCCAGGTCTTATGCGGCTACGTCCGCAACGGCCACATCGGCTGGCGGGCTGCTGTCGACCTCGTGCGAGATCTCCTCTTCAAGAATGCCAACAAGCTCTATCATCTAGAACTTGACTTTTCCGAGGTGGAAGAGGAGAGCGCTCTGGCACAGGGTGGATATCAGAGCGACGCCGAGCTTCTTCGGGCCTTCTTGAAAGACCAGCCGACCCCTGATTTTGTCCGGATATGCTGGGTCGACTTCACTGCGTCGCATCGGATGCGCATGGTCCCCTTCAGGAAGTTCACCTCCCTCCTTAACGAGGGCCATTCAACGGATATCGGCATTACCGCCGCCGTATTCAGCTTACTTCAGAACGACACCATGATACCCAGCGCGTCTCCAACTGGCGAATACCGCCTGCATCCAGACTTTTCCTCCCTCAAAAGAGGACCAATCGAAGGGCACATCAGTCTACATGGCGAGTTCCGCCAGAAATCCGGCGCGCGGGTGCCCACCTGCCCTCGCTCGGTCCTCCAACGGGCCGTCGAGTACGGCGCCCAGAACAACCTCTCTTTCCTAATCGGCTTCGAGATCGAGTTCGTCCTTCTCGAGCGCGTCGAGCAGAAAACCAACAGCACCACCCGCTACTCAGCCCTCACCACCGACGGCCACGCCTGGTCTGTCAGCCGGTCCCTCGCCAACCCCAAAGTCGCCACCCTCCTCCGCGACATGGTCGCCGCCCTCGCCGACATGGGCATCTACGTCGAACAGGTCCACGCAGAGAGCGCCACGGGCCAATTCGAGCTCGTCCTCCCCCCATACGCACCCGTCGAAGCCGCCGACACGCTCCTGCACACACGCGACGTCATGTCCGCCCTCGCCGCCGCGGCCGGCTTCAAACTGACCCTCCACCCCAAACCGATCCCCCACGCGTGCGGCACGGCCTCGCACATGCACCTGTCCCTCCACTCCCCCAACAGCGGCGGCGGCGGCGGCGACAAGCCCGACGTCTACCGCCCCTTCTACGCGGGCGTCCTCAAGCACCTGCGCGCCGTGCTGGCCTTTGCCTACGCCAACCCGGCCAGCTACGAGCGCGTGGCGGACGGCCACTGGGCGGGCGGGCGCTGGGTCGCCTGGGGCACGCAGAACCGCGAGACGCCGCTGCGCGCCATCGAGGGCTCGCATTGGGAGATCAAGTGTCTGGATGGCCTGGCGAACCCCTACCTGGCCATAGCGGCTGTGCTGTTTGCGGGTGTGAGGGGCGTGGTGGATCGCGAGGTGCTGGTGTGGGGGGATTGTGAGATTGATCCGGCGAAGCTGACGGCGAATGATCGGAAGGAGTTGAATGTGAGCCAGATGCTGCCCGGGAGTGTGGAGGAGGGGCTGGTGGCGCTGCGGGGGGATGTGGAGCTGAGCGAGATGATGGGGTCGGAGCTGGTGGAAGGGTACGTGGCGTTGAAGGAGTGTGAGCTGGAGCTGTTGGGGAAGATGGGCGATGAGGAGCGCAGGCAGTGGTTGATGGAGCGGTATTGATCGTTGTTGTGGCTGCTCCCGTTTCTTTTTCCCCTGGGTTTGGAAAAATGGTTGATACAAAATAGTTGTTATCCCGTGTGGGCTGGAGTTAACTCGCAAGAGATCATGTTGCGCCAATACTAGCAATGCAAAGGTCCCATATAACCAAACAAGAAAAAACCAAAATCCAAAACGCAGTTTAATACTCTTATCTATACCGCCTCCCAACCCCTCCCAACCCCCAAAGCCCAACCCTGCCATACCCCTACTCCTCAAAATGGTCCCCCTTCCGCCCCAGCATCCCCTCGCTATGCCCCCTCCGGCGCCGCCCCAGCACCTCTTTCGCCCAGTCCGTCATCCGGAAGCCCCAATGACCAGCCACCAACACACCACTAACCACATTCACCACCTTGATCAAGAACACAAAGAAGCTATCCCGCGTCTCCACGATACTCAGCAGGATGGGCTCGATGTCGTACTTGACAAAGATGCCGGGGACCATGTTCTCGGCGACGGCGCCGCTCTGCTCGGTGACGGCGTACTGGTTGGTGAAGAGCGCCGACGACCCGCGGTCGCCCGGGTGACCCACGCTGTACGTCGTCGGCACCACGGATAGGTAGTACTGGAACTTGTGGAAGTGGCCGGGCGCCGTGTTGACCGTGCTGTCGAGCGGGTTGACGAGGGACGGGAGGAAGGGCCCGAAGGAGAGCTCCGAGATGATGTGTGAGAAGTTGAAGGCTGTGGGCGGGTTAGTGCGTGCGCGGTTGGGGGATGGGGAAAGAAGGGGCAAACGAACAGTTATGATCCAGATGCTCTCCAAACTCCATGTACCCGTGCCCCCTCGCCGTAATATGGAAATCACCCTGCACCTTATTCAACTCCAGACTCCCAAACACGCGACAGCTATCCGGCTCCGCCCCCCACAACCGCGGCGTCTTCCTCCACTTCGCCCTCTGCCTCCCCAACGCCACAATATCATGCACATGCTCCTCGCCAAACCCCTCATCATGCTCCATCGCATACCCCTCCCCAGTCACCACCCTGCCCTGCGCATCCCGCCCCAACCTATGCACCCCGTGCCCATCCACCCAATGCGACCACAGCGTGCCGTCCCTTGTCAGGGCGCCCGCGGCCAGGATCCGATCCCCCGCGGCGTCCTGCACGTTGATGTGCAGGTCGGGGCAGCGCATGTTCACGACGATGTCCAGGTTGATGGGCAGCACGTGGGAGACGGCTTTCTCGACGGCGAAGGTGTGCTGCTCCTCGCCGCGCCACCACCGGGATAGCTCGGTCCAGAAGAGCACGGCGCTGATGACGATCATGGCGACGGTCCATTTGCCGCCGGAGGAGGTGTGTTGGACGTATTGGGGTTTGGCTTTGGCTGTGGGGTGGGGGGTGGGTGGTTAGTGGATGGATGGGTAGCTGGATAGGTAGTTGGATGGTGGTGATGGTGGTGGTGGTGGAGGGGTTATGGACATGGAAGGTGGGGGGAGGGGGAGGGCATACGGAATGCGTCAAAGGCGCTGACGATGCCGCCTTTTGCGCCGAAGGCGTCGTCGTCGAGATGGCGCTTCTCATCGTAGTTGTTCATCGTGGCGGTGGTGGTGTGACGGTGCGGTCACTGGTCTCGTAGTTTCTTCGAGTTGGTAGGTCGTCGAGGGGTTGGCGCAACGCCAACACGAGTAGTCCGGGCGGGAGCCCTCGATGGACAAGACGAAAGCGAGCTAGATCGAGTCTCTCGGTGGTGGAAATGAGCGTGTCAAAAAAGGCCAATTCGCATGCGCATCGCAGGGATCGAGTGCGCGCAGCAGGCGCAAGAAGTTGGATCGAATTGAAGATCCGAAGTCCGTCAGCACCAACAACACTTTCGGCGCATCACCAATGCTTGAGGACAGCTTGACCACAAATAATGCCAGCCAAATGGTTGCGGCAAAGACCCTTGCTCAAGCATGGCTAGGCTGCCCGCTCATTGGGTGTGCCTTCTGGGCTGACACTGGCTGAACGAGCTGTGGACCAGGGCACTCAGCGAGACTGAACAGGGGTCGCGTGCATCACTTCTTGGCATCCAACGGCCTTCTCCCTCGTGCTTTCCCACGTTCATGGCTTTGATGGTCTTGATGATTTTCTTCTTCTTTTTTTTCTTTTTCTTGAGCTACGAGTACACTATAAATCCTACAAAGTAAAGCCATGCTTTATGCTCATAACTGCCTACCCTGCGCCGCGGGCAAGAGGCTGTACCGACTCATCCCTCACCGGATCCCAGAACTTGATCTTCTTCTTTGGACGATAATTTTCTGGTTCCTCCAGGTTCTTGCCCGAAGCTGAGGGGACTGTCGTACCAGGAGAGGGCCTGTTAGAGACTGGTGTGGTCGGTGGTGCCTTGCGCTTAGAATTCTCAAATTTGTCGGAAGCAGTCGGCTCCCGAGACGAAAGCTGGGGCAGGTCATAGACCGGGGGCGGCTCGGCTTTGTTACAATTCATCTCCACGGTTGTAGGACCCTGCCTGTCCTATGCAGTAGGGTCCCTCGCCGGAGTTGGACTCGGAGACGGAGCGCAGACAGCCTCGCTCACGGCCTCGACCCGTGCATCGATGTTCGCATTCGTCTCCTCTTTCGTGTCCGCAGAATCCGATTTGGAGCCCATAGCGCCAGCTTTGGTGCTTCCTAATCTCTTATTATCGGCTACGTGGGTCTCGCCTCCGTCGAAAGTGAAGTGTGACATGGCAGCGCTACACGGGGGCCCTTTGCACAGCGAGATAACCCGCCGTTTCATGTCGAACATGACGAACGCCATCGTCGAGCAGTCCACGGCGCCGCCCACGTGCTGGCAGATGCTTTCCGGGCTGCCTTTGTGGTCCGAGAACATGTCCACGATTTGCTGTCTGGACACGCCGGCCTTGTTCCGCTTGATCAGTTCGTTGAATCGAGAGACCCTGGCCTGGCTGTATTTGCCTCTGTATCGATCCTGCAACTCGCGGCGGTGGCAGAATGCATCGAACGATTGAAAGTGGTTTCCGTGCACAATAACGTCGGCGCGGTGGGAGAAGATGTGCTCTGGACCGAGCTCTAGTGAAGTATAACGTCCGGTCTTTTCGACGGCGAAGATATGTCTCGAGGTATTCCCCGGGGTATCATCGGGCATGAGTGGCAGTGTTTCAACGTCATTATACTCGAGTACGAGACGCTCGAAGCATGTCCTGGGAAAAAGCCATGCCAGGTTTGTCCCCCAACCATCGTCCGTTGAAAACAACCGGTTCCCCGTGGCCACCATTCCTTTGGCATTCATGCCAGAACCGCTGATCCTGCCAGCCTCGGTCACCATGATGATGTCGGCCCTGCTTTCGTCAATCGGGTATTTGATCTTGATGCAGACTAGGAGCTCTGTATTGCCCGGGGGCCCAGCCGAGGTCCAGGACTGGGCAACGATGGGGGTATTATTGGCGGTCGCTCGATCAGGAAAGAAGACGCTGGTGCTTTCACTCGCGCGCTCGTTCGAAGGAACGAAGGCGGCGAGGTCATCCCGCGCGTTTAACACAACTAAATGTGCTATGGGGACGCCGCTAGTCTCCGACATTCCCTGCAGTTCCCTCCACCCTCCTGGCCAGTATTCCCGTAGGCCGGGTAAGTAGTTCTCTTCAGCCATTTTGACGCAAGTGGCCCTGGTCGGGACGGTCAGCTTCCCCGTCGATTCTTCTAGAACCTCCCGACTTACCACGATGGCAAATGCGGGTGCCCTTTGTGCCAGTCGACATTGGCCTGGATCTGGTAGCGCAGCCACCTTCCATACGTTCTACCTCGTTCTTCCGGGGGACCGGTGAGGACCACGCCTATGATATGTTCGGGCTTGCCGTCGTTGACGTATGCCTCCACGGTGACAGGATTGTCAACAGTACCGCAACCATCCATCATGAATATATTTATCAAAATGCTGCTGCTGCTCAATCGGTTGGAAAAGAGGTGGTTGTGTGCTCGGTTGAGGCGGCTTGGATCAGGTCCACGTCGACGACAATGCAATGCAATGCGGCCAAGTTTAAAAGGTGATAGTGTTAAAATAAATGGGAAAGCTCTAGAATACCCCTCGTTTGGAAATACCCCTCGCTCGACGGGGGCAGCTAACGGACCGAACGACATGCAACTGCTCGACCTTGGGCACGGGGCGGGAAGGCGATACCAGCCAGCAATCCAAGGAGGCCATCTGACAGCAATGGGTAGGCACACCGCTGGGTATTCGGGAACGGGTAGGAGGGAATCACAAAATGATGGGAGCATGTTTCGTGCATTCTCACACCCCCAACAAACATTATCACCGTGGCATACAGACAGCCCATAGTGTTGATGTACGTATCAACACATCAACGCCCGCACTCAGTTTGAACTGTCTTAAGATAAAGAAATACCCAGATGTTGACAAGGGAGCAGACATGAAAACCCAGTATTAGCTTTTTGTTCGCAAAAAGATATAAAGGGAGCTCCCAATTGAGTGTATGGTACAGGGTTGTGTGTAGGTTGTGGTGTTCAGATAGGTGCTCTTTCATCGCGCACTCACCATATAGGTAGGTACCTTAGCTTCTCCTTTTCACTTTTGCACCACTCCAAGCAAACTCATAGTCATAGTCTAGCCAAGGCCACTGACCACAGTTTACTTACCCAGTAGTGCAAACATGTGAAAGACCCGTCCACTTGCAGCTTCGGTATTGTTTACACCCCACCGTCAACACTACTAGGTAGTGCTTGACAACAAGCGAGGGTATTCCCTTAACATAAACTTATTTATGTAGATACCTAGCCATTGCCAGCCCTCGATAAATAGGAGGAGCATGAAGGGACATCATCCACTTCTCGACACGTGCTTGTCTCCATCTTTCCAACCTGTCGCTACTCGTTTGCCCGAGGGAGTCTGCGGCTCTGCGGTCTTGGCATGGTATCAACTTGGCTGTACAGGCCTCGGGAAAGCCGTTCAAACCCCATTCTGACGGATGTCAGTCATCGACAACCCCACGGGGTCGGAGAGCCACGGAGTCTCGAAGCCGAGGAGGTTTGTGGCTAACCCTAACCCCGGCTTCTGCAAAACGGGGATTTTGTCGAGTGTCAAATACAATATAATATGACTGATACTCCCTCTCCTTCCCCGTTTCTTTTTTCCCTAGGTAATCACTCTTCTACAAGTAGACCATCCAAAAAGCCCAAAGCGGACATCTGCACGGTCAGCAGAGAAAGAGATCGGATGGCTCGGAGACTGCTGCAGAAAACGTGGGCTCCCTGGGCTTCTTCAGGTGACCGGAACTCGGTCCGAGACGGTCCGGGACTCGGTTTGCTGGACCCGAGATTTGTTGACGAAGCCCGGAACCCGCGCTAAACTCGATGAGGTCGCACCCCAGCTGGGAGCTCTGAACGTTGACCGCCTCAGTCTGGGCGGGCCCTTGGATGGCCCAAGCTCCCTCAACATTGTGGGTTCACCGCCAGTCAGCGCTGTGCAATTGACCGGGGCCAGGGAGCTGACAGCCCCGTCCGTTGGGATTATCGAGATGAATCGACAAGGGGAGGCGAGCGAAACCGGCGGGTATCGTTGAGACAAGACGCGCGTGCGTAAAAAGTCTGGAGCCACGAGAGAAGCTGCAATGTCAAAATTGGGTGGCATTGGCATTGATCAGTTTGGTGCTGTGCCGTCTGAAGAGAGAGATAAGGGCCGGAACGATCGAAGACCGATCGGCATGGGCCTCGATTCATTGGAGCGTGAAACCAGCCGGGACGTGACACCAATGGCGACTGTCTCGTAGTTAGTCTGCAGTCTGCAGTCTGCAGCACAACCATTTTATCCAAGCTTCGTTGTGCAACCATGTCGAGGCCATGTCTCCAAATTTAAGCGGCCCACCAAGTGTCAGGGAATGGTGAGGGGTGGATGGGAGGGAGACTGCCGTGGTACGCAACGCTGATCTGGCGGGAGCTCCTTCTACCATTCCCCAGTCGGAGTCCGCCTTGTTAGTCACTTATACCTGCCGCTCCCCCTTTGAGCACCTGATCAAAGCTTCCCCTCCGATCTGCCACACTGCACTCTGAGCTTTTTGCTTGTCCGATTGTTCCTGCTGCGTTTGTTCTGTCATCGCATTTCCATCAACCAATCCATCCAACAACTCCCCGTAGATTCGTCCAAGTCACGCCCCCATCGCCATGTCTTCACGACTTGCCACTCCCGTCGCCCAACTCACCCGCTGCTTCAGCACCACACCCGCCGTGGCCCGGCCGAGCCACCTTCTCAACCATGCATCAAAAGCAGCTGCCGCAGCCACCGGTGCAGGCAGGATAACCAAGCCCGCCGTTGACGAGCCGTCCGAAGTAAGCAGCCATCCTCTATCAACCCACTCTCTTCTTTATAGTAGAGCAAGAGCAGGCCCAAGAGCAAGCATCACTAACCCTCTCCCCCCAGCGTCAACACTCCACCAACGCCACGACCACCACAACCCCCCACCGCCCCATCATCACCCCGCCCACAACCCGCACCATCCCCTTCATGCAAACCTTCCACCACTCCGCCCCGAAACCCATCGCCCCCACCTTCAGCACCATCGACCGTGCCATCCTCCCCGACCTCTCCTTCGACGCCTCCTCAGCCATGGACCCCTACGCCCACATCCGCGTGCCCCTCCTGCCGGACAACACCTCCCCGTCACCGCTGCACCCGCGACAGCCCGAGGCGGCCGACGAGCCGCTGCGCAAGCCCGAGATCCTGGTCGTGGCCGCCGACCCGTCGCGCGTGCTGCCGGCCGCGCTGACCGAGGTGGAGGGGATGGGGGTGGATGGCGTGGAGCTGGGGTTTGTGCATCTGCTGGGGCGGGAGAAGGAGGCGGAGGAGAGTTATGAGATGGGGGCGGGGATGATTAGGGATTTGTGGAGGGGGATGGTGGAGGATGTGATGGGCCCGGCGGGGAGGAGTAGTGGTGGGAAGGCTGCGCCTGCTTGATTGCTGAGGAGGTTTTGGATGGGATTGATCGGTGATGGTTGTTTTCTGGGAGGGAGGGAAAATGTCCGTTTATCTCTCTATCTTGAGGTGATTGGAGGGCTTGGTTTATAACGGCATGACGATACTGCCCATTTATGTATGGTTGTAATTGCTCCACTTGAAAGGCGGGCCCAGTGCTCAACCGCGGGCTGTTTTCAGGTTGTTTACTATCTACTTCACACTCGCTACGGATCGAGTCTCAGAACGCAGAATGTCTGAAAACCCAAGTATTAGGGACCCTTTTCCGTGCCACTGTGCAAATTGAAACTGTGCTTATCCACCACCCTAATTAACCGTGCACCACCGATTGTCTGCAATTCAAGTACACTATTTATCTCAGTTGGTATCTTCCATCCCTCCCAGGTTCATCCTCCACTTGATATAATCGGCCGGGTTCGCCGGTTTGGTCCTTTTCTTCGGCGCCATCGTCATGATAGCCGCCGCATCAGGGCCCCTACGGGGCACCATGTCGCTTCCCGAGGGTCCCCTGTCCCCGTCGAGCGCCGTCGCAAACAACCCACTCTGGTCCGGGGGCGTCGTTGAGCGGCTCTACCTCTTCTTAACGCTCGGGCGGGGCTTGCACTCGTCCGGCAGCACGGGGTGCAGCATGACTTTGTTGGGATAGTTGCTCGTGTTGCCCTGGTAGCCCTTGGACCAGTCGTAGCTGATGGCATAGGCGAAGATGTTCCCCGTCTTGTTGAACTTGGTCGCCGTGATGCTGCCCCCGACCTGTGGGTACCCCTTCAGCCGGTGCTTGGCGTCCTTGTCCCAGAAGTGGAACGTGCCGTCGCTGCCCGCCGTGCTAAATGTGCCGTGCTGCGGGTGGAACGAGATGTCGTTGACCGCGTACACGTTAGTCACGCTGCCCTGCGGCGGGTCGCGGTGGCACTTGAAGGAGAAGTTGGAGCTGGGGGGGTTGTGTTAGCGGCTTGCAAGGCGAGAAATATGGAGAGTAGGGGATTAATAACCACTTACTTAGAGTCTTTGTCCTCGACATATTGGATAGCGCAGCGGCCCTCGATACTGCCAATCGCGAAGCCTTGCGAGTCGGTGAAGCAGCTGACGACCCGGGTTTGCCACTTGAGCGGACTTTGTAGTGTCTTGTAGAACTTCGCCGGCTCCCCAAGATTAATCACGTTGATGTACCGATCGGCCGTACCCACAACCAAGAGGTTTTGTCGTACGTCCATCGTGTAAACGCGCTCCTGACAGGTGACAGACCCGGCGGGTTGCGGGCTTCGGAAGTCCCAGTATTTGACTGTCTTGTCCCACGACCCTGTTACGGCCATCGGCGTGCCGTTGGCCTCAAAATACCGCACGCAGCGGATCGGCTGGTCGTGCTGTGCTACCTGAGCGGTCTGTCCGGTCGCCAGGTCTAGCACCTTGGCCTGTTTGTCGGCGCCGGCCGAGATGACCTTTTGGCCGTCCTTTGAAACTGTCAGACCCGTCTTCTGTCGTGTATTGAAAGAAAATGCCAACGCACCTTGAAGAAGTCCACCGAGAAGACCGGTCCGTCGTGTTCTATTTGCGCTTTCCCTTGGCCTTGACCGTTGCTCATGATTTCGTAGATGCGAACTTTCTTGTCCCAGCTTGCGACGGCTAGGAAATCCTTTTGGTCGGTCGGGTTTGGGTTGAAAGCAAGCGCGGAGATACTGTCTTCGGGCGGGCTCCCGAGCTCGACATCCTGCTTGAGGTCGCCGAGCGTGTTGCTTGCCGCCGCCGACTGCGTTCCGAAAAGGCCCGCCATCGTCGTGGGTACTCAATCAACTGCTAGATGCTTGTTATTTGAGGTTTCGGTTGAACGAATTTGAGTAATCGTGAATGTGTAGGTGGATGTGGTTGTTGTGGAGTTGACGTGTTGACAGTGGTTTTTTGGTATTGATGATGCTTTTCGACGGAATTGAGCTTCGATCCCCAGCCTCGACGCGGCGCGAGCGCTTGCCACTCGCTAGGCACACACCTGTACTGTAACCTTAAAGCGGACAGCAAAGCTTGGACCATGCCTCTGCGGATGCCCCACTTTCCCGAAAAATTAATCGCTTTAAAAATTCTCGATCGCTGTAAATGGATTGTTTTTCTTTCCTCTTTCTCCAAGTCCCCCTCGTCCAAAAAATCGCTATTCGAAGCTCACATACGGAGAGAGTATCTGCTCTTTCATTTTTCACAAGCTTTGGGAAAAGTCCCCGGACACCCACCTTCCCTCACTAGGAAGCTGGTCGCGGAAACGCGCCGCCATAGAAGCACTGCGGCTGATCTCGGCCGCCTGTTCCTTGCCTGTCTGGCACCGCCCGGCTCATCACTCCAAAGTCGGCCGACTTCTCTGGTACAAGGTTTGCAGCAGTCCGATTCCCGGGCCGGAGCCATCATCAGGACGAAGATATGAGTCCGCGCTCTGGCTGTCTGGGACGTGATTTGCTGTACTTGTTGCCAGGGTAACTGGTCGATGGTGGGCTGCCGCTGGTCCGGTCTGGGCTGGGAGCGTCATGGCTGGCTCGAGAGATTTCGTCACGATTTCACAGAAATGCGATTGCTCGCCGTCTGGAAACAGCGGCGAGTAACTCGACGGGGCTCATTCTTGGTGCGAGGGGGGCTTCAACCAACACAGGGTCGTTTCAGTCCCGCGTCTCGCGGTCGGCGCCCAGCTGGACAAACACAAACTCTAGGCTTCGCGGGAGGTCCCTTGTCCATGCTGCTGGTTGCTTGACACGGGGTCTGAAGGATCGGACAGTCTAGGTGATGATAAACCTTTATAGAGTCAAGCTCTGAGGTGGAGCCGGCGTAAATCGTCGTGTGACCCCGTTGATGACTCAAAATGCGTTATGGTATCTGATGGACTGTCCAATCCTGTATTTTATTTCATATTAGATAGTTGTTAATTTGATGTCTATGGAGACTTAACAGTTCTGAGGCCTGTTGAAGCCAATCGCTCCTTTTATCCTGCTCCCATTCTGTGGTTGAACTTAAAAGCACCTGGTTCCTGACCATGACTCAACGGCGCGCATTCTACCGCGCCGCCTCCTTCTTGCGCTGCTCTTCCTCGAGCAACTCGCGCTCCTTGTGGGCAGCTTCGAGATCGGCCTTCATCCCCTTGGCCTTCTGCCGAGCTTCGTAAAGGTCTCGGCTCTTCATTATCCTCTGCACAATGGTTCCGGCATTGACGTCCTCGAACTCGTGGCGGCCGATTTCGCGGTAGATGCCCATCTCCTTGGGCTCCGTGTAGACGTCCTCGGTAAATGGCATGAAGGATGTCGGGCCGTGGTAGACAGCATCTGGTGTGCCCCACGGAAGCGAGGTGAGGTAGCTCTTGGTGGGCGTAAAGGGGGCGCCAAAGACGACAGCGTTGACGTACTTGCAAAGTTATTAGCCAACGCCCTCTCGAACAGCTCCAAGCAAACTTACTCGACACTGCAAAACGCAGAGACCGCGCTCAAAAATGTTCATGATGGGGTAGTTGACACCCTTCCACCTGTTGATGACCTCGTCGTCGTGGACGCCCGCCACGACGAACGCCGGGCCGTAGTCGGCGCCCTTGCCTTTCCTCTCGTTCACGGCCTGCTCCGAGTACCAGCCGTCCTTCCTAGCGAGCTCCTCCTCCGCCTCGGTTACCAACCGCAAGAACTCGATGTGCCCACTCGAAAACAGATCAAACCCTCCATCCACATACACCACCCTTTGCCCCGGCTTCGGCCCCACACCCTTGAACAGCTCCCTAAACCCGTTATCGGCCCCCCAAAACCAGACATCCGCACCAGGCCGCTTCGCCGTCTCATCGGTCGCATACAACCGGACACGCTCCGCCATGGCCTGGCCCTCGGCGCGGCGCTCGGCCTCGGTACCGGAGCCTTCGAGGCCGGCGAGGGTGCGCTCGAGCGAGTGGATGAAGTGGCCGCGGGTGCACAGCAGCATGCGGCCGACGAGGTCGGTGGTGGAGATGGAGGGCGTGCGCTTAACGACGCGGAAGCGGTCGGCCGCCTTGACGAACCGGTAGCAGTCCTCGCCGCCGCTGTCCGACGTGATGTCGTCCCCGTGCACCACGTACCGGCACCCGAAGTGGCTTATCCAGTCGAGCTGCGTGACGTAGGGCGCGTGCGCGATCGACTTGGTCACCCAGCGGCAGGCGTCGATGGCGAGGAGGCTGGTGGGGGGGTTAGTGGTGGGGTGTGTGAGGGGGGAGGGGAGGGGATGGGGGAGAGATTATTACCGCTCTTTGAGATTCATAACCGTAGGCCCCTTGTTTTCGAGGATGGCCTCGTCGGAGTGGATGCCGACGTAGAGTTCGTCGCCCAGCTGGCGGGCTTGGACTACAGCACCAGCATGTCCTGCGGGGGTTAGCAACTGGTTAGCAACCGGTGACCCAGCCGCATAATACTGGAAGCTTACCATGGTGGAAGAAGTCAAAACAGCCGTCAACCCAGAGACGCCCGTCGAGAAGCTCGGGGGCGGGATCACCTGGGGGCAGTACATTCTCGGTAGCAGACATTGTTCAGTTATTCGAGTGAATCGAGTTCAACTCAAATAGAGATGCAGACTGTCCAAGGTCTAAAGTAGGAGGGGCTTGGGCTAGACAATGACGTAGCGTCGATGCTGTGGGTGGAATATATATAGGCCGTGTCAGTGCGCCAATTTGAAGTGACAATTGACTCTGGACAAAAGGGGTTGGTGATGAAAAGCAATGTGGCTGCTTGCTCATTTCAGAGACTCGATTGCGGAGCTCTGAATCAAGCCTGCAAGCGAGGCCCTAAAGGTGCCCATCCACAGCTCTTGGGCATGACTGCCCCTCGTGCCCCTCCCCCACTTCTAGGTAGGTCCGCATTGCACCAGGTAGGTACTTCGAAGTCTCGCTTGGGAACTCAGGCTATCTGCCCAGAAGGCGGGATGGCCTGGCTTTTGCTTTCTCACGCAATGGACATGATGGATGCCCGAGGCATCGGTCGGGCAAGACAGCCGAATCACCTAGATTCAATCATTTTATACTTCCTTTCCCATGTAGAGTAGTAATACCTTGCGAAACCATCCGCGGCTTATCCGGGGATCTACAAACCCATCACAGGGCGATTGGATAGACTGTGTGACTGCCTCTGGCGGCTGAATCGCAACCCATCCACGCCGCTTTTCATGCCGTGAAAGGCTTCTCTTGCGATGGATGGGATGGGATGGGATGGGATGACATGGGTCAACAGACCCTGTCGACTTAGCACAGCGCCTGGAAGATCCCTGAAGTTCTGCCGTCACCCTCTACCACAGTCTTTTACCATGGGACAGCTTTAATGCCAGTGGGCCGCTGCCACTCCCTCCCCTTCCACCCTCCTCCTTTATCTTCATCTTGATGTTGGTTTTTAACAATCTTCACCGTCTTCGAAGTTTTCTTCCTCAAAGCTGAACCGCCTTTTGCGAGAGCGAAGACCCTAGCATCCCCCACCTTCCAGCCCAGCGGCGCCTCCTGCCCGATTTGGGACGCTAAAACAGCGGCAGCAAATGACAGCGCTGCATTTCGCTACCTAAACAGGGCCGCCTAACTCTAAAAGACGCACGACATGCAGCGCTCGGCAGCCACTCCGACGCAGTCGGCCGCCCCTTTCTTTTCGTCCCTCTTTGGCGGCGGCGGCGGCACCGACAACACCAAAAACCCGGCCTCGAACCCAAACCCCCCGCTTTCCCCCACCAGCAAAACAGCCCAGCAACCGACGAGCCCGGCCGAGGAGGTTTCCGGTGGAAGCCCCCGGCAGCCAAAGACGCTAACCAAGGACCGCAAGCCTTCGTTTGGCCGCAAGTCGTCCTTTGTTTTCTTGTCGTCGCCGAGCAAGAAGGCCAAGCGCCGCCGTGCCGACTCGGCCGCCTCGAATCCCGGGCCACCAGCTGATGGCGGCGGAATTGCTATACCCAATCTTGCCCACCGCCGCCCCTCTACGACCCAGTTGCATTTCGAAGACCCCGTTCCACCGCTCCCCGACCCCTCGCCCAAGACTACCGACGGCCTCACGAAGATGCTCAGCCGCGGCGCCGCGACGCCGATACCCGGCTACAACGCCAGCGGCTCCGGGTCTATGCTCAGTGGTAGCGGCATGGGACAGCAGGGCGGTGAGCTGAACGTCGTCCACCAACACATACAAGAAACAGCGACCAAGAGGATATCAACCCTCGACTATCTACGAAAAGCGTGAGTTTTCCCCCACAGGCCCCTTTTCCAACCTCCCCCCCCCCCCCCCCCCCCAGACAGCAGTGCACTAACAACCCCAAACAGCCACGAAGGGCGCATCTACTGGTTCAACACGCTCCTCTTCGACAAGCCCGACCTCCTACGCATGCCCTACTTCGACGCGCGCAAACTCGGCCGGCGCGCGACCAACTACCTCCTGCTGGGCATCTCGCTCCCCGCAGTCATCGACCTCAACTCGCACACGCCCGTCGAATTCCTCCGCTCTCTCAACACGCTCCTGGCCGAGTTCGACGCCTTCCAACAAATCCACACCGAGACCGGCATCGCAGCCACGTCCCTCACACGCACGCGCATCCCGCAAATGTTCCGCCGCGCCGCGGCCCCCGTCTCCAAGGGCCGCCGCAGCAGCTCCGCCGCCGGCCGCGAGGCCAGCGACGCCTCCAGCATCGGCTACACCCTCGAACAAGTCGACAGCAACAACCCCGGCGCCGGCGGCCCCACCACCACCACCACCACCCCGGGCACCACCACCCCCAACCCCAACAACCCCACCCCCACCCCCACCGTCCCGGGCGCAGCAACCGCAACCGCCGACGCCACCGCCGGCGGCGTGATGGCGTTCGGCGCATCCGAAGTCGACCTGCTACCGGGGGAGGAGTACACCTATCTCCTCACCCCCACACTACCCTTCGACCCGGATTTCTTCGAGACCTTTGCCACGCTGTGCGACGTGCTGATTGATACCTACTCGCGGCTGCTGAGCCTGGTGCCGACGGCGCGGGACTGTGGTGGCGCGGTGGCGGAGCTGTTTACGAAGGCGGATGGAAGGATTCGCAAGCTGTTTATTCAGGCGGCGGTGAGGGAGTTTGAGGATGGGGCGAGGGGGGGCGGGAGGGCGGAGGTGGCTAGTGTGGGGCGGGTGGTGTTGAGTGGGTTGATGTGAGGTGATGTGGGAGTGGGGGTGGTGAGGGCGACGGTGGTGAGGTGAGGGTGGTGAGGGTTGTGAGGGTGGTGAGGGTTGTGAGGGTGGTAAGGTGCGGAGGGAAGCGCGAGGGGCGAGGAGTGGGTGTTGGAAAATGCGACTCTGAAGTGGCCCGAAGTGGAAGCATCATCAGTGAATGGTTTTGGCGGTGGCGTTTGGACGGCGGGGTTTTCTGGGCATGGAAAGAAAGATATCCTCATTGCATAACGGAACGGATGATGGAAATGTCGTTGGTATTCATTCCAAGATGGTTAGAGTTTGAATGTCTGGTATAGATAGTTATAGCCGAACTCGCGATCCGGATCGTGATGAAGAAGAAATTCTCCCTCTACTCTTAACAGCCTTGTCCCCTGATAAATATAAGACGCCTGGGAAGGAAGGGGGAAAGAGCCCCCAGAAGAGAAAAAGACCGGGAACCATAACCGTTATACCGTGCCATGCCATGCCATGCAGTAAACCGAGATGCCGATGGAGAAATATGAAAAGAGTCTGTGAGGAGACAACGCGAAAACAAAGAGTGCCGCCGGTGGTTTGGACATGGGAGAAAGTAAAATGACCGAAGAGGAACGAACGCCATCGCCGAAATATGCATGATTCCCTGACATCATAGAGGGAAAGGAAGGGGAAAAAAAAGAACCCGATTAGGCCGTAATCCCCTGCTTGTGGTCGTCAAAATACCGCCTGCCCCTGCGCCCTGATAAATGCAAATGGTTGTTGCTGTTGGGGTTGCTGTTGTTGTTGCTGCCGCTGCTGCCGCCGCTACCAGCGCTGCTACTGCTGTTGCTGTGGCTGTGGGTGTTGCCGCTGCTGTTGCTATTGCTGCTGCCGTGGCTGGCACTGTTGCCGACATGGCCCGCCGAGCGCGAGGCAGACAGCTTCTGGGCCCTGTCGTTGGCCGACCGCAGGTTCATGTACGACCTGGAGCTGGTCAACGCCCGTGGCCTGTCCCTCGCCTTGTCCTTTTCCTTTTCCTTCTCGCGGGACGGGGTTCTGGTGAGTTTCTCGTCTGTGCTGCTGGGCACATTGTTGCTGCCGCTGGGGTTGCTGTTGGTGCTGGTGCTGCTAGAGCGGCCCGATACTGCGCCTGTTGCTGCTGCTGCTGCTGCTGCTGCTGCTGCCGGCTTCTCTTTGACGAGGGAGCTGGTGGAGGAGCGGGCCGACTTGGAGCTCTCAGCGTCGGACTTGGCGGGGATGGTTGGGGAGCCTGGTCGGTTTCGGCGTTCTTCGGCGGCTTGCTTCTCGGCCAGCCTCTCGGAGAAGGACTTGATTTCCGCAGGCCTGTTGTTGCCCGACTCTGTCGCTGCGGCAGCCGCCCTAGCCGCCCGCAGCGCGACAATGCTGGCACTCGGCCTCAGGTTGATCGACCTCCTCGACCCCTTCGACGTAACGGACGCGGTGTCGTCCTCCGCATCACACCTCACGCCGGCCTCGCCATCACTATCCTCGTCGTCCGACCCCGCCACCGTCTCTTCCTCGACCTTATCCAACCCCGCCGGCCCGCCGCCATCCAACAGCGGCAGCTTGTCGATCTCCTCCCTGCCCCTGCTCACCGCCCCCTCCACCTTAGCTGCAGCACCCACCGCCGGCCGCGGCGGCGGGCTCGCCGGTTCGTTACGGTACCGCTCAGCCTCCTCGACGGCGCGCCTCTCGGCCTCGGCGCGCCACTGGGCCTCCTCCTCCTCGGTGCGGAGCCAGTAGCGGCCCATGGCGGCCTGGTTCTCCTGGTGGCGGCGCAGCTTGGTGGGGCTCTGCAGCATGGTCTTGGGGGCGCTCTTCTGGGCGCCCGGGTCGAGCGGGGAGATGTAGGTCAGCGTGCTCTTGCTCTTGCGCTTGACGGGCAGGAAGCGGCGGCCGGGCCCGACCTCGACGCGGTGCACGGTCGCTTTGGCGAAGCGCACCGTCGTGCCGGGAGACATGGGCCGGTTGACTGGGGACATGGGCCGTTGGGTGGGCGACGTGGGTGATGAGGTTAGAGGGGGCGAGTCGGGGGCTGAGAGTACGGTTTCGAAGGTAGGGGTTGCGGGGGAAGGGGGGAGGCCGGGGCTGGTGGGTTCGCCTGCTGCTGCTGCTGGGGTGCCGAACTGGCTGTGGCGCCTGTAACCATCCGGACTAGAAAACCGGAGGATGGATTTGGGCATAGGTATGGGCGCTAAGGGGGACCTAGAGAGACGTTGTTAGAAATCAACATTGAGGTAATAAACGAGACAAGCAATAAAAATTACCTTGGCTTGTCTCCGGCACTCTGCGGGCGGGACGGGGCGGAATGCTGCTTGCCATCTTGGCTGTCGGGGGCGGCGGCCTTGTTTACTTTCTCGGAGGAGCTGCTCTTGCCGGCCTTGGAGGTCCCCGGAGAGGCTTTTGGGTCTGGTGTCATGGGTGTCTTTGAATGTCTCGTCTTAGTACTAGCCCCATCCTGGATCGTTGTCGCGAAGGAAAACGAAAATCTTCGAAATGCTGTGGAACCTCTACGTGCCTTCGTTTTTGAGTCGGAGCTGGTGCTATGGCTGTGTCTTCGCTGCCTAGTACCGTTGGCGGGGGGATGATGATGGTGATGCTGGGTAGAGGGAGACGGTGTAGGGGTTGATGGAGAAGACGAGGAGGTCGGAGGCTTGGACGTGGTGATCTTGCCCGCCCATGACAAGACAGATGAAAGCGAGTCTTTTCTTTGAGGTTGTCGGAGGCCGTCGGGCTTGGGTTTGGATGAGTCCTTGGCGTCTTTAGACATGGCGTTGGCGGATTGGGAGGGGGGGAAGAGAAAGAAAAAGCGGGTTTACGAATATCAAAACCATCAAGAATTGGTTCAGGGGTAAAACTACAGAGAATTGCTTTAAAAACAGAACACAATGGCTCTCACAGGAGAGACGAACGACATCATCATCATCACCATGAGCAGATGGATAGACCTCGGGGAGTGTGTTTGTGAAGCTGGAGCTGAGTTCAGGCATAGAGGTTGGGCGACAACCGCACCACATCGCCATGAGTGGGGGGTCCAATCACGGCGGCAGGCCCCCATTATGCAGGTCTCTGCTCCCGTCGTGCCATCTGGCATCACTCGATGCGGAAGGCTATTTATCCGTGGGAGCGAGTGGGAGCGAGTGGGAGCGAAACGCGGGCGGGCCTTCGTCCTCTTTTGTGACATTTCGAGAGTAGCTTGATTCAGCACCGCCGACCAAGGCGCTAAGGGACCCCCTGAGGCCACGACGATGGGTTGTTGGCGCTCGCCGGAAAACCGGCCTCGACGCGTGTCAAATTTCGTGAGGATGCTGAAGAAGGTAGGGCTGCTGTTGTTGGCGAGAGGCCTCGGGCGTTCGACAGGTTTGACGTCCTTACCGGTTCCGGTGGTCATCCGGCCTCCACGTGGAGCCTTGACCGGCACCGGCACCGGCGACCCGGAGCAGTGGCCGGGGCATGGTTGATGTGCGCGCACCCCCTCAGACCTTCAGGCCTTCAGCTATCGACCTAGATGAGATGGAGAAAGGGAAATCCTGGAATGAAGCTGTGGAGAGAGCAAGTGCGCGATGACTTGTTAATGACTGAATGATTGTCCAGCTGACTGAACACGCCCAGACACGCCCAGCTTCGACACCGCTTCCGACCTCGATCGGGTAGCACGGGCGGGGTGAGACACGGCCACGAAACGGCCAACTAGCGTGCCGATCGCGACGGCGGGCAGGGCGAGTCGGCGCTGTGAAACTGCGGGGCATTTTCTTCATTGTTTGGGGGTCTCGGGGTTCTTGGGGGCGGACTTCGAGGCCTGGTGGGGCACAATGGGGTCGCTGCGATAAGCTCCCGATTGGGCGGTGTGGCGGGCACGTGCAGGCAGTGCGGCGGTATCTGTCCGCTAACCACTGCGCCTATCGCCGGTTACAGGCGGGCCAATTGATAAACTGTCTAGAAAGTTTGATCCTGGCTCTTGGAAGAGAAAGCGCAACGCTTTCCAGCGCGTTGTGTCGGGATTCAGTGGATCCTGAACACCATTGACATGATAAAATCAGCGATTGACCCGGTGGACAATCTGTCACGCGTCCGATGTTGCATCTCGAAGCCTCTGCAGGGACTCACCTGCGAACTCGGCCATTCTCAAACGACTCCACAACCTCGCGACTCGGCTTTTCCACATCTTTTCAGATGAAGCCACCAATCCCACCGCCTATGAGTCAAGAAGTACTGAAAATAGGATGCCATGTTCGCCATGCCAAAGAACAGTCAACGCCACTTCAAAGATAGATGGCTCGAGACTCCGTTTCTCGGAGGCGTGATGGGGTATCGACGTGGGGAGGATGAAGACCGATATCGAATAGTCACACATTGTATGCGGCAAACACAGTGCCAGCGCCCTTGCAGATAGTAAGGGAACATTCTTGGTATTCTTGTCATCATACGTGGTATGTAGGTCATTTATCTATTATTTCAGCAAATCAGACCGGCGAGATGGGTCACCGCCCACCCAAGAGCGGAAACCTCCGGCACAGGGAACCGGAATCTCGGTATTGCAGGTACAGAATCTCTGCACTTGTTTACCATGTACACGTACAGGCCCCTGCCAACTCCGCACGCCCTATCAACGACGAGGCTGGCCGTGCGGATAACTCTGGGGGCAACGAATTGACCAATCGGCCATGAGTCTTCAAAAGTTGAAGCCGACTGCCCTTGAAACCCACACCCCGGTACCTACTAGCAAGTTGTAGTCACTTGAGCTCTTAGACCGAGACTTAAAAAGTCTTGGTTCGCCCCCCTCGTGACTCCCCCCGAAACACTCACTTTCCTTCTCTTTGCCATCTTGCCCTTAAGAAGACTTTCTTTGTCTGGCACCACCACATCCTCACCATCCATAACCCAAGAGACAAGACGCGGCCACATCATCCACCCACCATGATCCCCCAAAACACTACGGCAGAGGATCTCACCTCGACCGCCATGGAGCACAAGATCGCCGAGCAGCCAGCTCTGGCTAACGGCAAGACCAACGGGCACAGCAACGGCGCCACGGGCCACATCAACGGCAACGGCACCAGCACCCTCCCAGGTCTAGACGCCTCCAAGCTGACCATCACCCGGGCCGACCCCACGGCCCGCACCGTCCCGGACGAAGTAGCCGCCTGCTCCGGCAACGAGACCATCTGCACCGACCACATGATCACCGTCAGCTGGAACGCGGCCACAGGTTGGGCCACCCCGGAACTCAAGCCCTACGGCCCGCTCTCCCTCATGCCGACCGCCTCCGTCCTGCACTACGCCACGGAATGCTTCGAAGGGCTCAAAGCCTACCGCGGGCACGACGGCGGACTGCGCCTCTTCCGCCCGGACCTCAACGCCAAGCGCATGCTGATGTCCACGCTCCGCATCTCCCTCCCGGGCTTCCCCCCCGCCGAGCTCGAGAAGCTCATCCTCGCGCTCATGGCCGTCGACGGGCCCAAGTGGCTGCCGCGCGACCGGCCGGGCTCCTACCTGTACCTGCGCCCCGCCGTCATCGGCACCCAGCCCCAGCTCGGCGTCCAGGCCCCCAAGGAGGCCCTGCTCTTCATCACGGCGTCCTTCATGCCCCGCATGGATGCCCCCGCGGGGGGGATGCGGCTGCACACCAACCCGGAGGACATGATCCGCGCGTGGGTGGGCGGGTTTGGGTACGCCAAGGTCGGGGCCAACTATGGGCCGAGTTTGTTGGCCACGAACGAGGCGCGCTCGCGCGGGTTTGGGCAGATCCTGTGGTTGTATGGGCCCGAGGGGTTCTGTACCGAGGCGGGCGCGAGTAACTTCTTTGTGGTGTGGCGGACGAAGGAGGGCGGGTTGGAGATGGTCACGGCGCCGTTGGATGACAAGCTGATCCTGGATGGTGTGACGAGGAGGAGTGTGGTGGAGCTGGCGCGTGAGCGGTTGAAGGGCGAGGTGGAGGTGGTGGAGCGGAAGTATACCATTGATGAGGTGATTGAGGCGGATAAGGAGGGCAGGTTGGTCGAGTCGTTTGCGGCTGGCACAGCGGTAGGTTCCCTCTCTCTCTCTTCGCTTTCATATTTACCATGTTTCACATTGGAGCTGTTGACTGACATTCACACCTTTTTAGTTCTTCATCTGCCCCGTCTCGCAGATCCGCCACCGCGAGCACGACGTCCACATCCCCATGGCCAAGGGCGAGAGCGGCCAGTATACGGCCAAGATCAAGGGCTGGATGACCGACATCATGTACGGCAACGAGCAGCACCCGTGGGGCGTCGTCGTCGAGGAGAAGCAGTAAATTCGAATTTGGGGGTATTTCTTTCTTGCATTGCTTAGAGTCAGTGCCGCGCTGTGTGCGGCCAAAAGTGGCTTTTTAAGAGAGGCGTTTGGGGCGGGCGGGCGGTTGAGCATGTCATGAATTAGCGGCATACAGGCTTAGAGTTGGTAGACATATCAACATGCGATACAGGTGCATTTTTCGGGAGTGAGAAAGTCACAATTATTAACACCAGGGTATCTCTCTCTACATGAACCACCTTTAGGGGAGAAAGAGCGCACACGACTGCTCCAACCGCTGCGTAGTCCGGTTACATAAAAGTAGCTGCCCCTCCCCGCTGTCAACTCACAGGTTTGCTCTCTGCCTCGCTTCGGGTCTATTGGTCTCCTAGCTGCCCAATCCCCGTGTCGGCATCCCGATTCATCGGGATGCAGATGCCGGGCCGCGCATGTTTCTTCCCCGGGCCGGAATCCCCCTTAATTCGTTCGCGGTCCTCCCCCCGCCCTATGACTTTCCATCTTTTAAGGTACATACATAGTTGGGCCTTGAGACGGGCACACCGGGACGCTTCTTCGTTTTGCACCAGCCCACACTCCCACAACCCAACCCTAAACGATACCTCCCCGAGAGTCAGTCACAGGTAGTAGGGGAGAGGCAGAAGAGCAGGGAGGTGCAAGTGCTTCAAAAGGTATTTCTACCTAGTACGGCCCTGCCCGGTGAAGAGCTAACGCGGATGCCCCGATTCAGGAAAAGCACTTGTCTCAGAGACGCACGCGTCACCGCCCCAGCTCGGTGAATAGCCCGTCCGCCCCGTCCTCCGATCTTCCGAGCCTCGACCAGCACTCGACCCAGCCGTCAGGGCTAGTGAGGACGCCAGCGGTACGATCTCCAGACACCAGAAGAATGTCTCAGGGTGAGGCTGTCCCTGCTCCTCAGCGGGCTCACGAGCAAGAATACGAGGTCATGCTCCTCCATCCGATCGAAGCGGTGGACCGGGATAGGAGGATTACATGGAAAGCCAAATCCCCCTTTGTACAGGCATGTGTAAGAATCGACGGAGTGGACGTCTCGGTTGAAGAACTTAGAAAGGAAGGGGGTTCTGCGATAATCCCGGCAGGGAAAAGCGTCATGGTGATTCGCATGGAGGCTAGGGTTGAGGAACTGTAAACAACTAGTTCGCTTACGAAAGGGATCACTGTCTCGTGATTACAAGGCGACTAGTATCTAGACAGTGTGATGTTGGTTGGGTATTTGATGGACGGTAAACTAGTCTCTACAAAAATGAGGTTACAGACCTTTTCCGACTAGGTGTTGGGGATTTGGGGACTTAGAAATAGGCGTGATATTGACAGCGGCGTCTCGAAGCGAGCCGAGACATCTCGGCCGACAGACCATTTATTGAGGTACAACAAGAGCAATTGATAGAGCCAGGCCACCTATTAACAACAAAGTGCGGGGTGGAAGCAGAGTCCATATACGAGCCAGCCCTACAATTCTTCAACCTTCACTTCCATACGAAGCACTTGGACCTTTTTGCCCGCTGGGACAATCACCGACTGCCCTTCTTTCCGTAGGGTTTCCAGCGGAATTTCCTCTCCGTCGATCTTTATCCATGTATGAGCAAAAGGTGATGCCGGTTTCCATAATAATTTCCAGTCCCTATCCGCCGCTGGCAACGAGCCGAACACGATAGCTTCGTATTGTCCAGATCGCGCAACATCGCCGGTCTGAAGAGTCAGAATATATCCTGTCTCCCGGTGGATAGCGGAATAGAATAGGTACATACGGTATCCATTCTTAGCACCTTTAGAAAAGAATGATTTCGTTATGGAGGGCCGAGTACAAGACGAACGTGAATATCCCTTGCAAAGTTGGGACAGTCTGCTTGACTTAGACTGCCCTCGCGGCCATTCAAGCGGGGGCACTCCCAGGCTGCGTTGGGCTGAGTACGGGACGGATCAATGAATAGACGGGCCGCTCAGGTGATGGGCCTCAAACTGTGATCGGTCCAAAGAACTAACACATGAGGGGCAACAGCTGTGGTCCACATTCATGATTGGGCTTAGGTCAACATGGCGCTGTACATCATTTTAAGCAACTTCTCTCAAGTCATGGTAAGAAAGAAGCAAGTTGAATAAAATCCCAGCACACACAAACAGCCCCAAATTCTACCAAATGGCCAGCCCAGCTTCCCTGCCAACTTCACGGCTCGTCGATGGACTGAAAGAAAGTGTGTAAATCGGGCAGCGTAGCCTTCCTAAAATCCTGCTCCTTAGTTAGCAACCCACCACTCCTTAACATCATTTCCCAACTCACCTTCTCAATATCTTTCATCACCCCCACTGCCTCCTCCCCAATTTCAACCACCTCCTCCTCAGCCTCCGCAATCTCCCTCTCAATCGCCTCCCTAAACCGCTTCACCATCACCTCCCCTTCATCACCCCTATCCACCCCACCAGCGCCCCCTCCACCTCCCCCCTTCCCTCCCCAAGAAACACCAACAAACGACACAACCCCCTTCAACAACTCCTTCACCTCCCCCTCCGCAGCAGTCCACTCCGCCCACAACCCGGCCACCTCCGTCTCAAACACGCTCACCTGCGCCTCCGCGCGGGCGACCAGCTCGCCCACGGCATCTTCCTCGCTGCGCAGCACCCCATCAGCACCGCGCTGCTGCGAGCGGATGCGAAACTTGTCCAGCGGCTGGGCCAGCTTCTTGATGCGCACCTCCGTCTCGTCGAGGAAGGCCGCGTCGGCGCCCCCGTCCGTGAGCGACCGCGTCAGCTGACGTGTGAGGTCGGCGTGCGTCTGGGCCAGTCGCAGCGTGGCGCTCTTGTGCAGCGTCGTGGCTGTTTGGAGGTAGTGCTCTGCTCGTTTCGTGTGCCGGGTGCGGCGTCAGGGGTTAGTTTGGGCTTGGGGGTCTGGTTGCTGGGGAAACGGGGGGGAAGGGAGCTGGGGGTGCCGGGGAGGGGGGGGGTAGAACCTTTAAGTTGCTGAATTAGATCGTCTGCGCTTGGGGAGGGGGAGCGAGCCGGGACTCTTGAGGCGGTGGTAGTGACGTGGTTTGGTTTGATGGCGGTTGCTGGCTTGTCTTGGAAGGCGGCCTCGATGCGTCGGAAAAAGGGGGCAACGGAAGGCTTAGAAGGCGGTTTCTTGGCTGCCACATCTTCTGCCGGCGATATAGGTGTGGGCTTTTTGGGCAGTGGGGCGAGGCGTTCCCGGAGAGACTGGACTGTATTTTGCGTTTGTTGTGCCTTGTGGTCGATAGATGACGAGGAGGACGGGACGTTGTCGGTACTGCTTGGGTTTGTCGGCTTGGGGGAGGGGAGATGATCCGAGCCCCGCCGTTCCTGGGACTTGACACTTCGAGATCTTGTCACTCGAAGTCTCTTAGCCCATGGCTCTTCCAGGGGCGGTCTATCGATTGGTGGACGCATGGTAAAAGTATGTTGTGGGGGGTGAGAGTGCTAGTTTGCCCTCTAACCCATGCTAAGCGCTGATGTGTTGTAATCGAGAGGAGTTCGGAACGATAACGAATTCATAAACGATAGATAGAATGGGTTTTCACCTCGATTGTCAAAGTTTGTCAGGGATTTCCATGTGGCTGAGTTGGTTGCCTGATTTCCATAGAGGAAGGCGCGACGAAGTCCAAGGGCAAGTTGCCCTACCTCTCTTGTAAGCCATCACACCACTCCACATTGAAGGCCTTCCAAGTTAGGTGCTAGAATACTTCTTCATCAAATGGCGTCTGCATTGTTGAAAATAGTTGAACGGATCTGTTTTTCCCTTCTTCGATGGGTTTTGTGACTCTAATTTTGATGGCGGAGCTCTGGAAGACGGTGTATTTGTGCCATCGTTTTCAACGTGAACATCTGACCCTTCTTGGGAAGCAGATTTCAGGAGTGCCCCCAAGGCGACGCTGGCGGGTGCTACTCAGGGATTGACATCGGTCTCGGCCCCTTCGGTCGCGGCTTCTTTGGAGGCGATACATCAATAATCCTAGGCTTTGGAGGTAAACTAGCCTCTGTGGCCTCGGGTTCTGCTACCGCTGCTGCAGGGGGTGGGGGCGGTGCCGGCGGGGTGCGAGGAGGAGGCTTGCATGTAAGGTCGTCAGGAGGATCTGGGGGATGTGAACCAGAGTTGGAGCTCTGAGAAGCAGCAGAGACCTGATTTAAACTGGATGTGCCAGACTCCACCGTAGGAGGAGGAGGATAGGGGGCCGAGACAGGAGTAAAAGCCTGCACAGGATGTGGATAAAATGGACGTGAAGAAGGAGGAGCCCAGGGTCTGGAGACCAGTCAGTATATTTCCTAAGCAACTACTCCCATCTCTGGTGCACACGAACCTCGAATATCTTGCAACGCCACTCCAGCCACTAGAAGACGAGGATGGGTTACAAGAGACTGCGCCCGAGCTGCTGCTGCCGCCATTGTTGCCATTGCCAACACCACCACTGCCGATGTAGCTTCCGCTGCTTCCACCGTTGCTACCCTCTTCTCTAGAGGAACCGCTTCTCAGATCGTACAAGAATACCACGATCAACCCTATGACGATTCCGAGGGGTATCAATTGAGCGGCGGTCGTTACTTGGTTGACGGCGGCCGAGATTCCGTTCCATTGAATGGTTAGTTCAATGGCGGCGACGAGAATACTTGCAACTATCAGACCGCCGAACGTTTCAACCTCTTTCAATATGCGAATTCGAGATCGACTATCACTGTTAGTTTAAGAAACAATACAAAAGAAGACAGCCATGCCATACTTAGCTCTCCTTTGCCGCCTCGACTTCTTTTTCCTGATAAGTCCCGCCTTCATCGCGCCAATAACCACCCCCCCAGCGAGCAGCGCTAACATCAGAAGAACGTTCATGGCCCGGAACCCGCCGCTATGCATCTCGACCGGCCCGAAAGCAAAGCCGACCTGTTGCGGTAGTTCACACGGGCAACACCCGCCCTGGTCTCTCAAATTTCGGTTGATCGATTCAGAGTCGACACCAGCTCCCCAGAACCACATGTGCAAGCTGATGACCACAAGAACGAAGAGACAGCGAGCAGCTGCAATAAAGCCAAATCTGCCACGTTGTGTGCCGAGCCCAAGGTCTGGGCGGATCCACGCGACTAGATCCGTGGTGTGGCGGGGAACGAGAAGATAGACCGTGGTCGAGATAAGTAGCAGGGCGATGTACACCTCGGCAGCAAAGAGATACCCACCCGAAGCCGCCATGGCCAAGCCCAGAAAGACGGCATAGGCGAGGACCAACTCGGCAGCCCGGGGAACTTGGGCGTGATGTTCGTGACACCGCTCTCCGATGAGAACAAAAAACCAGAGGAGGTAGAACGAGACGCGGATGCCCATGCCGTAGAGGTCGGGAGTGCCTGGGATGGCGCATACGGGTGGCATTTTAGCTACTTTCACATTGTCTTCTTGGCGTCGAAGGGGCTTTACAAGAGGATGGCTGAGAAAGAGACGATGAAACTGGGATGAGAAGGGTTATGGTACTAAAAAGCAGTCATTACCATGTGCCAGCACCACCTCTTACCAAAGCGGAACATGGTATGCGTTGCACTGGCGAAACAACCCGAAGGTTTAACGAGCAAACACCCAGGTATCACTTACTACGACATGTTGTTCACACCTTAAACCGCACGACCAACACTCGGTTATCCGCCGTCGGCAACCCATCAAGAGGCTGGGCTCATCTCCGCGGATCTGCGGCAGATATCGCAGACCAACTTGCTTGCAGTAGTTTGCAGGACGGAGTTGCTGTGTCCCTTCCTTAGCATCTAGATACGGCCCACGTAGCTGATTGTTGAGATTAACGCGCACCTGTACGACCGTGGCCGCCGCGACGCAACCATCTAAGTCGTCACAGCAGAGCGACAGGGCAAAGTTCCCGTACGTTATACAACAGTCAAGCCACTGGGGAGCACTAACATGCATGGGCGGAGACATCCCCGCTCACCTCAGAACTGTAGAGAGAAGACGGTATCATTTACATCTAATCATAAACACAATGCCCACGCTCCAAACACCATACCAAGAAACCAATTAAAACATAGCTCATGACGGAGACCTCTCATCTCCCCCCTCCCCCCCCCCCAAGCCCTTCTTACCTGACGGCTTATAGCAACGCCCCCGACTCACCGACCTCCTTACTCGTCCGCCCCGCCACACTCACCCCCGTCCCCTTCCTCTCCCTCACAGCCCGCTCCCACCGCTCCTTATCCCCCACGGGCCGCCCATCCCCATCCAGCCCCAACACCTCCATCAGCTCCGGCACCTCAGCATGATCCCGGGTATTCTTCATGCGATGGCACCACGTAACAACCTTATCCTCCCCCTCCGCATCCGGCTCCCCCTTGCCATCCAAACTCGTCTCCGACCTGCCCCCCTTCCCCTCCCCCTCACCACCACCATCCTCAGCAGCAGCCCACGCCTTCGGCGGCTCGACCCCCACCGGCGTCGACGCCACCACCACCCGCCTCCTCCCGCCCTCCCCACTCTCCACCTCCACGGGCTCAAACAAAAACTCGCCCCCCACTTGCTTCCCATCCCCCCCCTTCAACGCCAGCCCCTTCCCAATCTGCTTCAGCCCCTGCACCACACTGATCGCGCTGCTCTTGAGCAGATGCGTCTTCATATACGCGGGGCGGGCGCCCAGCGCCAGCGTGCGCACCATGCCCAGCTCGGCGTACAGCCGCCGCGTGGGGTCCGCGTAGATGGGGAAGGGGCAGGCCGCCGCGTCGGCGTACATGTTGATGAGGGCCGGGTCGCCGCAGCCGATCACGCAGATGAAGGTGGAGTGGGGGAGCGCGAGGAGGGAAGGGGGGGTGATGGATTCGGAGAGCGTGCGCAGGTATTGTTGGCAGTTCTGTGTTGGAGGGGGGAGGGGTTAGTATTCTCTTTTTGCTGCTGCTTTTTCTAGGGGGAGGGGGGATCGGGGGGTGGCTTACACCGCAGTAAAAGTGCCGAATAAAGATGATCAGGACTCGTCGCGCGGTGTGGCGGCCGGTGTACAAACTCCGGAAGGTGTGGGATTTGCCATCGCGGTCCAGCACCGTGTAGTTGTCGATTTTGCGGATGGTTTCTAGAGTGGGGAGGTCGTGGTTGGTTTCGACCGAGCCTTCAAAGTCGAGGGGGTTGACGCCGTCATCGCCTGTAATTGCTGCGGCCTCCAACTTTGCTGCTGTATCTGGAGCGGGCGCTGACGACGCCGGTTTCGTGGCCCGGGGCGGGGATGTCGGCTGCCCCGCTGCAACTGGCTTTCTCTCGATACTCCGCTTGGCCGGCGAGTCGGTGCCGTTCTGCTTG
Source organism: Chaetomium tenue (assembly GCF_020726465.1). Classification (NCBI taxonomy): domain Eukaryota; kingdom Fungi; phylum Ascomycota; class Sordariomycetes; order Sordariales; family Chaetomiaceae; genus Chaetomium; species Chaetomium tenue. Next base: position 4,656,133 of record NW_027117330.1, on the reverse strand, counting down.
GGGGCGGCGGCCGCTGGGACAGCTTCCGGTGATGCCATCTTGAAAAATAGAGGAAATAAATTCCCAATAAATTATAAGGGCGGTAAATTAAAGAACACCCCAAAAATATGAGGGGTTAGCTCAAGGGTGGTGGTGTCAAGAAATATCTGGGACTGATGAGGTGGGTTGTAGAGAGCAGAGTTGTTGCAGTCGAGTGGCAACCTCAGTATTTATTTGGTACAGGTACTTATGGGGATGGGATCGAATAGTTCCAGGGTGCCAAGCTGGCTTCTAGGGCGAGAATTCAGTTGGTTCAGGAAGGAACACGAGAGTGGCAAGCAGTTGGGCAGCAATATTGGTTAGCTGGAAAGGTGAAGAGGGACAGCAGAACAAAAGAAGCAAGTGAGGCGAAACGGGGACCGTCTATTTCAAGGAGAAAGAGGCTTAGTCTGGCCAGCTGCGAGCCTGGATTCAAGATCTCGGAATGCAACTTCGCGCTTAGACACCAGTGACGACTGCCCTCAGGCGTTAGGAGTGGTGCCCCGCCAAGAGTTAAACTGCTTGTGTTTCATCCGTTGGCTTAGATCGAGTGGTGGATTGAAGCGCCCCGTGGATCCCGCGCGTCCTGTGGGTACAATTTGGCATTACTATTCGATCAAGAGTTAGCCGCCGCTGGGAGCACATGGACGAAGGCATGGCGGAAACGGGGAGTCACCCCTGACATCTGAAACATCTATGCACCGCGGCGAACTCCCGGTGAAAGAACGAATGTCTGTTGCTTTTCTGCCTGTGTTTGTCTGCGTGCTAATCATTTTGAGAAAGCCAACAACTGCCTTAGAAAATGAGTGGCTAAAGGCAGTTGGATCATACAAGAGCCCTAAGCTGGGCTCCCGTTTTGCTGTGAAGTGAACGCTTGCCTCGGCCTAAAATGAGCGGCTTCTTCCCCTTTCCCTCCATTCTCTGCTAAGCCTGTCCTCCGACCTCCCGGGGGCAGAACAGAATGGCCGTTCCCACCAAATGCCGGTGGCTGCTCCGTCGACTGCCCCCAAACAGCTCAGTGAGCTATTCCTTCTCAATTGTCCTGGTATACATGCCGACCTAAGAGTTCCCAGCAACCTGGCTTGCAGTCACAACTGACAAGGCTGATCGAGCTCTTCGTGCGAGCGGTGTCAAGCGTGATGGCTTGGCCAACGCAGGGCAATAATCTGCGGCGGACGGCTCAAGGGCGAGTACCCGGCCGGTTGAGAGGGTGTGCTTTTGGAAAGCATCTACCCAACTCTTCCTGGGCTGCGAGTTCTGTGATGAGCCCGAGGTCGCGTGCTCGACGGCGTCCGGAGAGTGGAGGCGGGTAGGTAGGCTGCTGCTCCTAGGATTCAGTGCGGTACCTGTGTCTGTCCTTGGTTTGCATAGAAGTAAACCACCAACGATTCCATTTCAACTCTCAGTCGAACCCAGATCCGATTTGACTGGCAAAAGCGGTGCTGACGCTCTTCTCGTCATCGTCAAAGCGCCGTCCATATCCGTTGCCGGCCCCCATGCGGCCACCGCTCTCGACGTACTGCTTAAGACGATCGCTCTGGCTGTAAGAGGTCGGCCTCGCCGCGCCAATCGCCTCGCTAAGGCCGGCGCCGAGACTGGCCCCCCCTTGACCGACGCCCTTGGCACCAATGACACTGGCGCTGGCGTCGGTGAATTCGCTGTTGGCAACGCTCTCGCCCGCGATGCTTTCGGCACCGCGACCGCGGCTCTTCGCGCCGGGGCGGCCACCTGCGCTCACACCCGGCAAGCCCGGCCACTGCTCGGGGTGGAAGTTCGAGAACATGTGCGGATAGGCGGAGCTTAGCCCGGCGCCGCCGAGGGCAGAGCTGTGGATGGACGACACGTCATCTGGAATGAACGAGAGCATCGACCCCGTCTCATAATCCCTGGTCGAGCCGTTCGCGCCACCATGCCGGCCGTTGGGATAGCCGCTCGCAACATGCTGAGCTTGTTGGGGGTACCGGGGAGGGCGGAAGGCAGTTTTGGGTCGGCTGAACTGCAGCAGAGACGTCTGCAGGTTGGTAAGAGGACCCTCGACTAGGCACTTGCAATCCTTGAAATGGACGAGGAGATGGTGCCACAGCTCGTGTTTGGAGAGAACCTTGGGGTTTCCGATGATGACCAGACCGTACTTGGCGCGAGTGAGCGCGACGTTGAGACGGCGGGGATCCGACAGGAAACCGATGCCCTGGTTATCGTTGGAACGGACACAGGACAGCACGATGAAATCCTTCTCACGGCCCTGGAACGCGTCCACAGATGCAACCTCGACCTCCTTGTATGTTTCCTTCTTGAAAGTGCCGGTATTCTGCATGGTGCTGACAATGTAGCTCCGCTGGCCTTCGTACGGAGTGATGACACCGATGTCGAGGGCCTTCACGCCGGCCTTCAAGAAACGTGTGACGATCTTCTCGACGTTGGCAGCCTCGGTACGGTTGAGGTAAGACGTGCCAGATGCCGAGATTTCTTCGTTGCCGAGGTTTGACCAGAACATCATGGGCGTATCGGCAACCGGCCAGGGGAAGTCTACATCCGTCCTGAGCCGCTCGCTGACCGTGACGCCGTTCTGAAGTGAGCCATCGTAAAACATGTTGGATGGGAACTTCGAGAGGCAGGGGTGCATTCGGTATTGCACGTTCAGCCGGATGGGTGTCAGGTTCAGCTTCACCAGCCTCTCGAACAGAGACTGATTTAGACCAGCTTTGGCCGCCTTCTTGTTCATGATGACGGGGCCAAGCTGCTTGTGATCGCCTACCAGTACCACCTGCTTGCAGCCCAGGACGAGCGGGATCATGCATTCTGGCTCAGCAGACTGCGTTGACTCGTCAATGAGGACGTTCCGGAACTTCATCTTGGAAAGCCTCGGGTCGCCAGCGCCCACGCAGGTGCAGCATACGACATCCGCGTTGTTAAGGATCTCGCGCTCGGCAGCACGAGTCAGCTGCTTGAACTTCTTTTCATCCTGGGACGACAGTTCGCCTTGGTCGGCCTTTAGGCGCGCAAGTTTGGTGAGCTCCGTGTTGGAATCGTTCATGCGGACCTGTTCGTGAAGGGCCAAGAAACTGACGGACGACTCGACATCTTCGCGCGACTTGGCCGTCAACCGGACCACCTTCAAGCCGGTGCGGTGGATGCGCTCGCACAGCTGGTCAACCGCGACGTTGGATGGCGCACATACCAAGACCTGGCTGTTATTGATCTTGGCCAGATGGTAGATGATGGTCGCCGACGTGACGGTCTTGCCAGTGCCCGGAGGGCCTTGGATTAGGCTGAGCGGGTTCGAAAGCACCGTCTTGATGGCCGTGATCTGGCTGTGGTTCAGTTCCGGTAGGCCCGCGACGTGGAACTTCTTAGGCATCTGCGTCTTCATCGGAGCCACTGCGACCTCGTGCCCCAGCAGTTTGTGGAAGATGTAGCCAGAGAGACTCATCTCGTCCACGGCAAACGTCTTCATAGCGAACTGCATCCGGTCGTACGACGTGGCTTTCCAGACGTAATCGGCCGAAAAGTTCGTGGCGACGTCGGTGGGGACCGACTTGTCGTTGCCCGATTTCCGCAACTCGAGTGTGACCTCGTCCGACTGGTTGTTGGGGATCTTGATCACATAGCCCACACCTTCCCACGGGGTACGGAGATCGCCCTTGTACTTGAGCCTCATCTCGTCGCCCACGGCTAGCTTGACGTCGCCCGACTCGATCTTGGGCAAGATGAAGCTAGCCACATTCTTGTTGTTGAGCCCGACATCCCAGCGAACCTGCAAATTGTCCTCGGACTGCGCCTCTTTGAGCTTCTTGTCATAGTCCGATTCCATCTTGACGAGTGGGCCGAAGATGTTCTGGTAATGGTAGGGGTCGTCGTATTTCAGCAGCACGGGGTGCGGATCGTCGTCGACCCCGGCGCTCTTTTCCAAGTCAGCCACGGTGGCGCCCGGGGTTTCCTTCCACATCTCCTCCAGTTTCGCGATCATCGGCGGGGTAAGATGCCTCGCTCGGAGCTGCTCAGTATCGGTAGGCGGCTGCACGAGCCAGTTCAAGAAGGACCGGTCTTCGATGAGCGGCTGCCATCTCGAGATATCCCAGCTCATGTCTTTGGTCGAGGTGCTTGCGGCACAGGGCTGGCGGCAAAGGAGAACCACGACAGTATCGGATTTCGCCGGAATGAAGCCAAGCATGAAAACATTTTTGGTTCCGCAGTTGTAGCACTCGAGAATCGTATCACCCAGCGAGGACTGTGGGTGAAGCTGAACTTCCTTATGACGGGCTCGAACAAGGTGGTTGACGATGTGGGAAGAGCTGGAGTTGCCGCGGGCACTGCAAAACCATTTGTTGCAGGCAAGGCATTTCACAACGCTGGCTGGGGAATGAATGCCGCAGTACCTAAAAGCATCTGTCAGCCAACTTCTTCTCCGTCTGGCCGAGCGGCATACTCACGCGCAAGCGTGGGCAGGGAGCTCCTTCTCTTCCTCCGGCGCGTTCAATTTGAGGCCCTTCATGCCATCGACGGGGACACTCGCCAAGCTCTCGTCATCATCGTCGAAGACCTCGGTCTCGTTGTCGTCGTCATCCTGGCGGCGTCTAGTGTTTCCTAGGCCGGTGCGGGCACCACGTCCTCCATAGTCGCCGTAGAGGAGGCCCTCGTCTGGGTCGATGTTCGAAAGCTCGTCGGAGCCGCCCGCTTTAATGGCGGCCGCGGAATCGGAAACGAGGTGGTTCCCAAGGTGGGTAAAAGCGCCCTCCATATCGGGGGGATAGCGGAGGGACAGTGGCGGCTATAAATGAGGAGGGATTGTCAGTCACTAAACCACGAGTGAAACATGTAGAAACATCGAATCGCGGGGCGTCGAGGTGCGCCGTGTTGACAGGGCAGTCCTGTGGCAGCGCAATCGGCGTGCAAGGGATAAAGGGGTGGCTGAAGGAACCTACAAGTCACCACTGTTGAAAACAAATTCGGTTGCAATGTAGGGCGGGCAATGCCGGCTCGGTATTTCGAATTAGGATTGAGAAAGCGGGCGTGGAAACTGTCACATCATCGCTGGTAGAAATATAAGCGGACACAAGCTCGCGTCTCGGTGAATACGTCGATTGTCCAGTCCGGATCTATTGTAAGGTAGGTGATGCGTTGGTGTTGCGCTCTTGATCTCCCGCTTCCTTGCCGCGTGCTGTGGGTTGCGATTTTTTGGCGGGCAGTGGCACTCCAGCAACGAGGAGTTGTTGCAAGTGGCGGGGCGGAGAAATCGCATGTCGGCTCGGCAAGGCAAGGAATGTGAGGTCTGTGCTCTCGACTTTTTTTTAGCGGACCCCTCCACTGCAGCGGGCCCCACAGCTTAAGGTAGCGCTGAACTCCCCTGTTGTTCAGCCTCGCAGGGGAATTTTTGCGTCTTGTCTTGGACCCGGCCTTCTGGACTTCCTCTCTTTTTTTTGAGGCGCACCGAGGACAAAGATGATTGTGAGCGCTTTTACTATGGAACTAAGAAGATTAATGCTGACCCTCTCTTTAGCGCAAACAAGCACGTCAGAGGAGAGACTACCTCTACCGCCGAGCGGTACTCTTGCGAGATGCCGAAGTTGCTGAAAAGCGGGCGCAGCTGAGAGCGGCCCTTGCTTCGGGGAAGCCTTTGGCCCCAGAGATTGCGAACGACAAGCAGTTACGGCAGGACTACGACTACGATGCGTCTCGCGATGTTGCTGGTGACGACTCGCTCGACATTGACGACGAATACTCTGAGCTGTCGGGTGTCGTAGGTATGTGCTCAATGGCCGACTGGAACCTGCTGCCGGACAGCTGCTGACCGACGCAGATCCGAGAGTGCTGGTGACAACTTCACGAGACCCAAGCTCTAGGTTAATGTCTTTCTCCAAAGAGATACGGCTGCTCTTTCCGACCGGTATCCGGCTGAATCGCGGAAACCTCGTCCTCCCAGAACTCGTGCGGTCCGCCCAGAGCGAACGCCTCAGCGATGTTATTCTCCTCCACGAACACCGCGGCACACCAACAGCAATCACTATCAGCCACTTTCCCCATGGGCCGACCTTGATGGCGTCACTCCATAACGTGGTGCTGCGAGCGGATATCCCGCGGTCAATAAAAGGGACGGTCAGCGAGAGTTACCCCCACTTGATTTTTGAAAACTTCCAGACCCCGCTCGGCCGACGGATAGTCAAAGTCTTGAAGCACCTCTTCCCTCCGCGAGACGCGACCGCCAGCAAGACGGCCGGCAACAGGGTCATCACCTTCATGAATCAGGACGACTGCATCGAAGTACGCCATCATGTGTACGTGAGGACAAGTTACGACTCTGTCGAGCTGAGCGAAGTTGGCCCGCGATTCACCATGAGGCCATTCTCTATCACCATGGGCACCTTAGAAAACAAGGATGCGGACGTGGAGTGGCACCTCAGCCAATACACCCGTACAAGCCGGAAGAAGAATTATTTCTGAGGCAGGCAGAAGACCTTGACCATAGGGCATATCAGTATATGTCTCCCCAATATCAAGGGACCCGACAGTTAGGCAACAAGTCATCTCGCAAAACATGAGCTGAGCCGGCAAGCGTGCTATGCCCACCTCACCGCGATATCCTAGGTCCAGGAGCACGAAGAAAGGAGAAGGTCGGGGAAAGACGAACTTGCTATACTCAAAAGCGACATTCCGGCTCTTTGGTTTGGGGCGGTTTGTCGCTGTTTCGCTGTTCACCAAGTTAAGGTGGCGGTCATTCGAATTGAAGGGGCTCCGGCGGAGGATCTGTGGAAATCTAGGCGGCAGAGAACATGCCCCAGTGCTTTGACAGGAAAGATCTGCGGGCGTTCAGGCCAATAATACCCGGCAATGTCAGCAGTTCCGGTTCCGTTCTTGGGGGATCACTCGGAAATGGGGGCTGCATGGGATAAGAGCCGATATGTATGCGGTGAGGGATATCAAGAACCAACAAAATGAGACAGTCCAGCCGCAGTTCCAGTTGGTGCAAACCGGCGACAGGATTTCATTCTGCAGGTGCCCCGTTGGAGGAAAACCCCGGCACTGCCTCGCCGTTGAAGCCCACGCAAGCCAAGGCTGAGTTCAACACCGGAAGGCAAAACAGAAAGTGGAGACCTGCAGGTCCACTACCTCAGCCTCGTTACGTGACGCCATCATCTTGTTGAATGTTCTGTGGCTAAGCCCTTCTGTCGAGCGGGGAGCTAGAGGCGATTGGACCTGTTAGTTACACAATTTCGAGACCTTAATCAGATTTTTGGTGATCTGGGCGATTGTCTTGTTTGTCAACGGACTCGATGTATTCCTCGTGTTCTTTTTGCACAGCTGTGCAGCAGCAACTCTCTTTGTGCAGCAACTCGTTACAAAGTCAGATCTGATCCCTGCACGGTGGAGCCAAGAATACGGCCCAGTATCTGAACTCTGGCCGTGAGTGGATATAAACTGTGGAGTAAGCGTGTGGTGGAGACCAAACCTTGAACTTTCTTGGCACAGGCCGTCGACGGCCAGCCACAGTTGACCTCTCAGCAAGCCCGAGGGCGAAGCAGCTGCCTGCACCCCAGGAAAGCCAATTTCGCCAAAAAGGCTGGCCGCCCGCCTTATTCAACCTGTCTTCCTCCCGTCATTGTCGGACGAAAAAAAAAAAACCAGCCGCGCACTACCACAACTCTCAATCTTTCGCGGGCGCGCAAATAATTCGATTGTTACGAAACCGCAAAAGTCCAACCGAGCGAGGGCCATCCAATTGCGCGGCCATGTCATACAACCCTTACAACCAAGGGCCGGGCGCCGAGGCGGGCTATGGCCAGCCAGTGAGTGTTTCCCCGGGTCGCGCGGGATGCTTTGGAACTCGGACGATTGTTTCAACCCACCGAGAGCATGCGGCGACACCCCTGGATTGCGAATTGAATTTGGCCGCTGACTCGGGCTGCGTGACAGGAACAGCATGAAATGCATACCTATGGGCAACAGCCGTATGGCTCCCCTCAGCAATCATACGGCTCGCCCCAGCAACAATACGGCTCACCCCAACAGCAATATGGCTCACCCCAGCAGCAGTACGGATCGCCTTATCAAGAAGATCAGTATGGGTCGCCGCAACAAGAACAACAATACGGAGCACTCTCGCCGCAACAGGGCGGCGGCCACTTCCTCTCGCAAAACGACTTCTTGCAGCGCGTGTCGGCTATTCGCCAAGACATCCAGGGCCTGACGACCAGCATCAACAATATCGCGACCCTACACCAGCAAGCGCTCGCTAGCGGCGACGACGGGGCGCGGCAGCAGCTAGACGACCTAGTAGCGGCGACCCAGGTCAAGAACACGTCGATCCGCAGCCAGATCCAGCAGCTGAAGTCCGACACGGAGCGCACGACGGACAGCACCTTCGGGCTGAAGAAGCGGCAGTTCGAGAGCCTCAACTCCGACTTCAAGGACACGATCCAAAAGTATCTCGAGGAAGAGCAGCAGTACAAGCAGCGGTTCCGCGAGCAGATCGCCCGCCAGTACCGCATCGTCAACCCGGAGGCGACCGAGCAGGAGGTGCAGCAGGCGGCCGACGCCGACTGGGGCGATGAGGGCATCTTCCAGACCGCTGTACGTATTCACCCTCACCAATTGTGCCACCACAAAAACAACGACCGCTAACCTCACCCCCCTCCTCCAGCTCCGAACAAACCGCACCGGCCACGGCGCAACCGTGCTCGGCAACGTGCGCGCGCGCCACAACGACATGATCAAGATCGAGAAGTCGATCCTGCAGCTGCTCGAGCTGCTCGAGATCCTCAGCCAGCAGATCATTCAGCAGGACCCCATCATCAACGAGGTCGCCGCCAAGGCCGAGGACACGACCAAGCAGCTGGACAACGCCAACGTCCAGATCAAGAAGAGCACCACCAGCGCCCTCCGCGCCCGCAAGCTCAAGTGGTGGTGCCTCGGTATCTGCATCTTGATCGCTATCGTCATCGCCCTCGGCGTCGGGTTGGGCATTGCCATGAGACCCCCTAGCAACTCCGACTCCAACGCGCAATGAGCGGGTGGAAAGTTGGGCTCAATGAAGGGGGGAAGGGCAGGGGAGGGGTTGTCGTTATACCTGTGCGGGGTGGGTGGGAGAGGGACAGGCAAAGGCAACGAGTGGGAGACGGTGTGGGAGATGGAGCAATGCGTAATGGAAAGCGAAGCCTAGATTAGGATGAGGGTTCTTTGGGTGGTTGATTCATGTCGGTGTTTTTTTGTCTTGACGTGGTATATTTCTCTGATGAGTTGAGTTAGGCGGAGAGCTTCCGGTACAACGTAGCGGTGGCTGTGCGAACCACGCACCTGCACATGCTTGGCTCGGTACAAAACCTGGGCAGGTGGTGCGTTATGTTAGTTTTACGTGTGGGAAGGGAATGGGGATTTGGCCTGAAGAAGTATTTGTGGTATTACGTACGGCCGTTAACTACCTAGCGTACATGTGTATTCGACACTCAGTAATGATTTCCCTTCATAACGATCGTTTTAGAATACATTGGTGGCTTTTGACTCACTTCGAGAGGGGGAAGCTTGGGTGTACGACATAGGTCGCAGTGGGGGTTAGAGCACATATCGGTTGTCTCGTGGACCGTATCGCATCCACACACCAAGATAATTGAGGGAAGTACTATTAGCTAGAGGTACGCGTTTACAACTACAGCGCCAGGTGCCCCAATCTCGGTTCAGGTGCCCTCGCAAACCATGGTAGAGAGAGACCCTTGCGAAAAGAATTTTTGTGTCTGCCTCCGCGATACGGCCTTTTCACGGAGGACTTCTTGCCTCCCCATAACCCCTCTCCTTTTCCCAATCGTACAGAACAAATAGATCACCTCCTTTACCCCCTGGGGAATAGAAAGAAAGACGTGGGAGCCCGGTCGTGATGCATCTCTGTCACCGCGAGCGTAATACTGCCAAGCAGTTCTTTTTTTTCCTTTTTTTTTTTTTACACGACCCAAACTGATCCTAGGCTAGCAAGTCCGGCTTGATGCACGGACTGACCGCGTGGTTGATCACCTCGGGTCGTCAAGTTCATTCATGAACGCGATGTTTACCGCATCATAGCCTGGCCCTGACCCATCCCCTGCAACTTGCTAGCCAGCTTGGGGTACTTCTCCTGGACCTGGATCTGTGTCCGGGTAGCCTCGGCATATGAAAGGGCGTTGACCAGCTCGCCCTCAGTGCGGGCCAGCTCGGCGGCACGCTCGAAGTACTTGAGGGCCTCGGTCACCTTGCCCTGCTGGAGGAGCAGTTGAGCCATGGTGGCGACGGCGATGTCGCACTCGGGGTCAACTAGTTTCATATGTGTTAGCAAGAAGCGCTTGTTGGAGTGCTGGGGATGGAGCGTAAGAGGTGACGTACTGATAAGAGCCTTCTCGCAGAGCTTCTCAGCCTCGGAGAAGTCCTGCTTCCATTGGAACACGGCGAGGGACTTGTTGATGAGCGGTAGCACGTTCATGCACGTGGGCTTAGTCTCGCGCTCGAGTTCAATGGCCATGTCGAACTTCTCAATGGCCTCGTGGTGCTTATCTTGATCGAGGAGCAGCTCGCCGTAGTAGTTGTAGACGTCAGGAGTCTTCTCAAAGTTCTTCATGCAGCGCCGGAAAGTGGCCATGGACGAGGCAATCGAGCCCGTCTTGTACTGAGTCACGCCGAGTTGGATGTGGGAGAAGATAAAGTCGGGGTCAAGATCGATCGACTTTTGGTAGTCCTTCTGTGCCTCGGAAAACTCGCCCTTGATGAAGTGCAGCTGAGCCCGGTGGTAGTAGATGTCAGGATCCTCTGGGTTCTTGGACAGGGCGGCGGCAAAATCCTCCTCGGCCTTCTCAGGGGAACCTGCGATCGTTAGTTATGAATGATGGGCCATATGAGCGGCCAAACTTACCAAGCTCCAGGTTCATGCTCGCCCTCTTGATGTAGCTCTGGGTCATGTCAGGGTCCAACTCGATGCTCTTGGACAAATCGGCCAGCGCCTCCTCGTGCTTGCCCTTCAGGCAACGGAAGGTTCCGCGGAGGTTGTAGGCGTATGCTTCATATTCGTCGAGATCGCCGAGCTCCAAGGCCCTGTCGAACGCCTCGGAAGCCTCCTCGTAACCCGGCCCAGTCTTGCTCTCCAACGCCTTCAACCCCTTCTGCAGCTGACCCTGTCCGGAGTCCTCATCCAATTCCTCCGAGTCTTCCAAGCCGTCGGGACGGGGTTTTTGGCGGAAGCTTTGGAGGTAGTTCCCGACAAAGGTAGAGCTGGGGAGCTTTGACGGCTTGGTCTCGAGAATTTCCTTCGCTTTCGTCTCGGCGAATTTCTTGAGCAGCCGCTCGACGGCCTGTGCGCTCTGTTCGTTCCGGAAGCCGTCGATGATACAGCTCGCGGTGAAGTCGAGAAGCGCCTCGCTGTACCTGCCCAAGTGGTCGTAGGCATTAGCACGGCGGTTGAGGGCCTTGATGTACTCGGGGTTGAGGTTGATAGCTGCGGTAGTGTCCTCGACGACTTTGTCCCAGTCGCTGAGGGCGTTGTAGCAGGCCGCCCGATTGGAGTAGTAGACCGGGTCGGGCTTGCAGAGTATGGCCTTCGAATAGAGCCCAATGGCCTTTTCGAAATCCTTGGCGCCGTAAGCCCTGTTGCCAGCCTCCTTCAACTTTTGAGAATACTGCTCGCGCTCGGTGTCGGAGAGACCCAGAACAAAGGCCTCGTCGATCTCGGGTAACTCGTCGGCGGATTCGACAGAAGCAGCTTTGCCAGCGGCCGCGGAAGATGTGGCGTCCTTTGCGCCCTTCTCGACATCGACATCCTTCCCAGCCTGCTTTCGTTTCCGTCTCTCTTTCTTGCTGAGTTTGGGGGTTGTGTCCTGTTGACGAAGCTGGGTATTAGTATGAGGAGGGGTTTGGGCTCGGCAGTGATCGCATGGCATGGGGCAAGAAGCTCACCTGGCTAGGGGCGTTGCGGACATAGTAGACAGCACCGGCAGTTGTAACTACAAAGGCGACACCGGCAACGGTATAAACCACGGCCTTGTTCTCGGAGACCCATGTCGAGATGCGATCCCACAGTGACGAGTCGGCTGGTATTGGTGTCGAGGACGACCCCACGCGGCCTGTCGGGATGGTAGCCATGGTTCCGTTGATTGTGAAAGATGGATATGGAATTGAATGCGAAAGAGGAAAGCGAAATCCCACAACGCTAATGCCTATGGCAGTGGGGAGGGCAAATGGTTGTCAAGCGACGCGAAGTTTGGTTGGGTAGGTACCAATTCAACAATGATGATGCAGGTGCGCACCATAGAAAGCTGGACGGCCTGGCGGGCGTCCTCGGCCGAAGCTTGTAACCCAAAAAAAAATCGGCGCACGACCCAGTGCGCCCAATTACGTCGTCTCTTCAGTGTAGAAGGTGGACCGTGACACTGTTTTTCCGAACAGCCCGCCTACATCCAGGTCCATCCCCGGGCTCCTCTTGGGCAAAAAAAACCGGTATATCAAAACTACACGGAGGTGTCTTGATGGAGTCGGGTACTTTTGGGTCAAATCAGACCCGGGTCAGATGAACTCAAGTGAAATACAACCCCTGGCTATTTCCCCCTCCATTCCTATAATATCACATATTTAACTTCTCTAGTACCTAGTTTGTACCTGGCTTCCAGTGTTCGAGAGTAGTACGTTGGTGAAAGTGACTTGCAGACGGGCCCACTGAAAGCCAGTTTTTGGTATATTGGTTTTTTTGGCCAGAAGAGCCGGGCCCTGCCGTGGGTGCCTCGCTTGGCACAGACTTGTGGCTCTGGCATGTGGACCCTAGCGAGTCTGGCTCGAGCCTGGCCACCAAACAACCTGCTAAACGCCCAAAATGAAACATGTTGATAAGGACCTGGCACTGCGGGCCAAGGACAGCCGGCCGAGGGGCACTTCATCCCGTGCCGAGAACCATATGTAGGCCCAAAGTACCTATGTGCATACAATCGAGCACTCCGAATGTTTAGCAAGTAGTGCCATGTACTTACTACATATACCGCTTTGAGGATAACCAAGATTCAACTATTTCTACGAATGTTACTCCAAATTCGTCAATTTCTTCAGACGGCCTCATCAACAAGACAGCTCTCAGTCTCGAGTCACCGGCCCGCTTGGGGGTTCAGACTTTGGCCTTGACAATGGACAACGACTTCCAACTCTTCACTTCCCTCCGCTATGACCCAACCCTGCTGCAAGTTTCGGTCAGCAAGCTCAGCTACGGTGGCTGGAACTCGGTGAACTCGTCTCCTCTTTACATGCTTGACTATCACCGAGACCGCATGCTACGGGCAGCCACCCATTGGGGTTGGAATGCGGCAGTTGATGTCCTTCAAGGGGATTCCGGTCTGAAACGAATAGTAGAACTTGTTGAAAGCAGCATCCAAGAAGATCAACAGTCTCCATTGAGAGTGAGGATAGCTATCACGAAGGACGGCGAACTTTCCATAACCAGTGGTCCGGTCCCAGAAACAACCCTCGCCAACCTCTTCCCCGAAAGCCTTCCTCCGCCAGAAAGGACAGAGCACGAGGGCAGCGGTCAGGATATACCATCCAAGTCTCCGGGCTACGAGATCTTGGTCGATACACCAATAACAACTCGTTCCGAGCACACTCACTTCAAGACAACCAAACGGGCGGCTTATGATGGGGCACGGCAAAGGGCACAGATCAGTCTCTCCGACTTGAAGGAGGTCCTCATAGTCAATGAAGCCAATGGTGCTGTCATGGAAGGTTCCACCACAACGCCCTACTTTTGGAGAGATGGTAGGTGGGTAACGCCAGCCGTGAGTAAAGAATACAACCTGGAGGATGGAAGTGGTGGCCAAAGCGGTACATCGAGGAGATGGGCTCTCGAGAGGTTTGTTAATATTGCCTTTTCGGGCCGCTTGGTAGGTCATCGCTAACACATGGGACAGGGAGATTGCCGTTGAAGACACCGTTCTAGTGGACTCTCTCGTTGATAGCGAGGAGTGTTGGCTGAGCAACGGGGTGAGGGGTTTTTTCTTTGGTAGAGTCAAGCTGAGTTAACCCGTCCTCGTGGGGGGGGAAGGGGGGGGTCATTGAAAACAATATCCCCCTCAACTGCGACTCAATTCAAGCAGCATCTACGGTTGGTGACATGAGCAGTGCAAGGTACTCGCCGCGTCACCGAACACTTTAGGTTCCAATTCACTGTATGATGTCTTAGCTTGAGAGAAGCAAACAGTGTTGTAGAGGAGGAGCGATTCTGGGAAAGGTCACGGAAGCGACATCGAACGTGCCTTCCCAATACCTAAATACCAGCAATTTCACATGCCCTATCATCCCCGTTTACTTCCCCTGGTCACCCGCCCACCTCGTGTTAGTCTGCCGAAGGAGGCGATCACCGTGCCTTCGCCTTTCGCCCTTCGCTCCCCTACCCGAGTCGACAGCCCCCTAGGCTTTCCAATTGTACCACGATAGTTCCCGCCTAACCAAGGATTCTTCACTCGTTCTGTCCTGATTTATCTTCCTTTGTTTGTCCACTCAACTTCACATTTCTCCCACATCAGATCGACTACTTGCCAGTGCCAAATTGTTGCTCTCCTTTCCCAGAAACCCCTCGACAACGTTCTCCGAACCTACGTTTTGACACGCTCAGCTTAGTATTCAACGAAACCCCCTCACCGTCACAGGAAAGGCCATTCTTCAGGATGGACGACGCGCTCTTCCAAACCCATGCCGATTTACGGAAGAGGCTGGCTCTCCACAAAATCAAGGCCATCCCAAACAGCAACTACAAACGCCATGGCACCAAATCCTACGTCTCGGTGCTTAATAGATTTGGCTTCCAACCCACACAACCTGGGCCTTACTACCAAAAGTTCATCAAATCCGACGATGTTCCGCCCACAGCAGCGCCAGGAGTCAGGCCAGGCCGCATATGGGCCGGCCTCTTCAAGAAAGTCGAGGGCAAAAAAGAGGGGGGAGAAGTCACTGCCGAGGACCAGCAGAACGATGCCGAATATCTCTGCGAGGTGACGATCGGCACAGGCGTTGGTTCTGATATACAAAAGGTCATGCTGGATTTCGATACCGGCTCTGCTGACCTTTGGGTATGCTCTCGAGACATTTGCCTGCACCGACACCGCTAACGATGTCACGCAGGTTAGCCACAAGAAATTTGATCACACAAAGTCGTCTTCGTTTCAGCTAGCAAAGGACAAGACCTGGAAGATCCAGTATGGCGATGGAAGTTCGGCCTCGGGCACCGTCGGTACCGATGTTCTTGTGCTCGGCGGCATCATCATCAAGAAGCAAGTCATCGAGATTGCAAACGAGATGTCGGCGCAGTTTAGCGAAGGTACCATGGACGGCCTCCTTGGCCTCGCATTTAGCAAGATCAATACGGTCCAGTCCGGCGGCAAGCCAGATCCCCAGCTCACCCCCGTTGACAACATGATTGCTCAGGAAGATATTCCCAAGGAGGCCGAGCTGTTTACGTCGGCCATTTACAGTAACCGAGACGAGGACCGGCGGTCTTTTTACACCTTCGGCTGGATCGATGAAGATCTTGTTAAGGCATCTGGCGAGGAGATTGCCTGGACCAATATTGACAAGTCAGAGGGCTTTTGGATGTTCTCCAGCGAGCACACGAGCGTCAACGGCGAGCGGATTACGATCGAAGGTAACCAGGCAATAGCTGACACGGGCACCACACTCGCTCTGGTCACAGACAAGGTCTGCGATGCTCTCTACTCTAAAATCCCTGGTGCCGAGTACAACGCGGAGTACCAAGGCTGGACTATCCCTCAAAGCATCCCGGTCGATGAACTCCCCGACTTCAGTATCGCCGTCGGCGGCAAGGAGTTTGTCATTCAGAAGGAGGACCTGATCTTTGCCCCAGCCGATAACAATTCTTTCTACGGTGGTGTGCAGTCCCGGGGCGAGAACCCCTTTGACATTCTAGGAAACACCTTCCTAAAGTCGATCTACGCGGTAAGCCAGGCAGAGTGGTTCGACCACGATATCCTATGATGGCTGACTGACCATGGTCTAGATTTGGGACCAGGGCAACAGCCGCTTCGGTGCTGTCCGCAAGATCGAGCCATTCCAGCACCCAATCAAGTACGACTTGCAACCTTTGTCGTTGGACGAGCGTACAAAGCTGGGGATCAAGAAGGGCTACGGGGATATCAATACGATACCCTTCACAGAGAGGGCTTGAGTGAGTGCCGATGTCCACTTGGCTTTGGTCTTGAGTGGGGTTGTATAGGTATGGCAGTTTTAAAAAGGGTTGGTTGGTTGGTCACTGTTGTTTACGCCCGGTTCCATGTTGAAGCTCCTATTTCCCACTCTTAACCCCTAGTCGGAGAATACGACACCCACCTAAATAAGCTTTTCTTCAAGATGTTCTACACCCAGCAGTGCCGGTCTCATACTAACACCGGGAATTGTCGACCATAAGAGGAGAAGGAAAACAAAAAAAAGATGAAGCTATTTCCACCCGGAGAGGTATCACGCATGACAAGGATGAGATTCGAACTCACGCCCCATTACTGAGACCAGGAAATCTTGTTGGATCTATAAATTCAGGTGGGCCTGAACCTGGCGCCTTAGACCGCTCGGCCACCTTGCCGTGAAGTGTGTTGTGGATATTTTGAGCTTGTGGAGTGAGGGTTTATGTGTGGTGTGGTGTGATGTGGTGTGGTGTTAGTTAGGGGTGGGGTGGATGGTGGGTTGGCCGGCTTAGGGCGGGGTTCGAACGGGGGCATTTCATCCCCACTTGCGAGGAGATAAGCTCATAAGATCGCCGCCGGACTGTGTAACTGGGGAGGGGGTTGGGGGGTTCGGGGAGTCAGCAGCGGTGAGTATTGAAAGTGATGAGGTTGAAGATTGGAAGCGAGACTAGTAGTTCGGGATGGAAGGCGGTTTAGTTATGCAACTGATAAGTTACTGTTGATAGGGGGCTGGGATTTCAGCTCCATGCCCGGACTGTGTCTCGGGATTGTTAACCCCGGTAGGGACTCAGAGCTCCAGTGGCAGGAGAAGAGCCGTGAAATGACAAGCTGTCATATCATATTCGGTATATCACGCCTTCCCTTGGCTCAAGCTCTCCGAAACAAGGTTTGAATAAGTGTTGTGCGGCACTTGGGTACACAGCAGCAACGAGACGGCCTAGGCTAGACGCGGAAAACCAATGAATGATGACATACTGTGAGAAGCTGAGACCACAGCTAGGACCCAGTCGCCTCCTGAGATGGGTTGGGAGGCAACAATCCAATCTTCGAAGAGACCTACCTCATCATACCCATGACCTTTGAAGCGGTGACGTCTTTGACGTACCGGAGTGGCCTGTGTGGTGGGGGAGGACTTGTGATAACTCCTCTCTCAGGCTCGGTCTAGGCGTTCGGTAGCTCCGGGCTTTTCGGAGGGTGGCCTCAAGAAGATGTGTTCCATGCAAACTAACGCCATCGTCTCATGATTTATGAAGGTGGCGCCTGCATTTGAGAGGTTCTTGCGATTGGTCAAGGTTATTCCAACTTGTCATCCGTCGACACGGAATTGACACGGTTTTGTACGCGACAGAACGCTCCGGAAAAGGTGCAATCGTTTTTCGGTTTGCTATTGTGTAGGCAGCCAAGCCCCTCTGTGCATGATATCGCTCCCGCTCCAGGTCCGTTCTTCTGACGGCGAGGGCGTGGCGTGACTGGCGTGAAATCCAAGAGATGTCGGGAATGACGTCCTGTTGGTTGCGTCTATTACACGTTTATAAATCTTTCACCAAAGAACCGCTGCCTAGATGCAGAGGAATTGTGGCGACCTTGGATGTGATTGTGTCGATGGGCGGTGGTTGAATGAAGTAGGCTCGAGGCAGGGAAGCGGAGCGAGTCCACAGCTACCTACCTTGCCTGCCTAGGTGCTGAGAGGTAGCTGCTGAGGACAGGAGTGCCCTGTTGGGCAAGCTCGCATTGACGAAGTCCTCCAGCATGCGCTAACCGGAAGAGGTCAGACACTATTCTTACCATGCCACTTTACCGTAGCAGTCAGCCCGAGCCACCCTCTGCTTCCAGGCTCAATTCAACTCCATTCCGTGAGGAGCAGTCTAAAAAAAAGACAACGCCATCCGTCGCGCAGCCTCGTTGCTTCAAAGGCCAGTCCGAGCCACGGCGCACCAATTCGCGTCTCTTGCAAACATCCGTTCTTTTTGGCAAGCACAGAGGAGCAACCTCGCCTCTGGCTGCTCCATTCTGCTCTTTGACCACTCGCATTCCTTCGCTAGGAGCACGGTCGCTCTCGCTGGCTTGGACAGCCCTGCCTGGGATTTGGTTAGGACTTGCGCTACCTGGCAGCCCCGATCAAGGGTCATCCATCCGGACCGAAGCTGCACTTTGCGCCTTTCCATGCTTCCCACCTCGATCGCCTCCACAGTATTCTTCTCAGCTTGCTTTGGCCTCGTGAGCTCTTTCCTCGGGTCCTTACCTGCAACTGCCTCCGCGGCTTCCACTATCGGTTGATTCTGCAACCGCAGGACGGTTCGGCTCTAAGCATCTCTCTCCAAAGTTTCGCACCGAAACAGATAATAGAGACACCAACCAACCCACAGAAGTCCGACTTCCTCCACCCGCGACACAAAGTCAAGCTGCCTCAACGTCATCGTAGCTCCCCGCACCACCGCGCGCAGGTGCCACCCGATTCCTTCCCTACGACTCATCGCCGAGTCCGGGACCCGCTTCTACACAATGGTTACAGTGACCACACGGCGCAGGAAGATCATCGGCCAGCGCCGCCGCATCGAGGATGAGGCCGAAGACGAGGGCGGTCCTGAGTCACTGGTCGACCTCGATGATGATTCGGTGACGGATGGCTCGATCGCGAGCGACGAACACGACCCCGCCGACGATAGCGATACGAGTAACATCGACGATGCCTCACCAACATTGCCCAGCGCCCGAAAACCCCTCGGCAACGGCAATGCGAAGGCTGGGTTTCGCCGCCGGACCGGTTCTGAGCCGCTCAAGAGTCCAGCCGCAAAACCTGTTGTGCCCGTAATAGCCGATGCCGAGTCCATGCTCAGCAAGCTGTCCCTTGCCGACAAGGAAAACAGGGTAGACGAGATGCACTTCGATGATATAAAACCTGCACCGCATGCTAAGGATACGGCGCCGATTGTCGTAAGCTCAAGCGCTGCTGCCCAGCAACAACCCCGGCTTCCGCAACAGGAGATAAAACGGCGTGAACACGAGGAGTACAGACGAAAGAGGGATGAAGACCCAACTTTCGTCCCCAACAGGGGCGCCTTCTTCCTACATGATCACCGGCATGCTGGCCCCGCTGCGAATGGCTTCCGCCCCTTCCCCAGGGGAGCCCGTGGTCGGGGGCGGGGGGCGTTTGGGAATCACTTCGCCCCTATTAGGTATGTTGAGCTATCCTTTCCTCGCCGTGGGGTGTCTTCGCCGCCGATGCTGACCGCTCCTTCCAGTCAGATACACAACGTTCCAGACCCCGTCATTAATGGGCTGTGGAAACACGACATGCACGAAATGGTCGCCGCCCCTCAACCCCCTCGGCAGAACCGTTACATGCCCAGCAACGAAGGGCTCCCGAACGGCAACGGCATCATCCCAACCGCGCCGACGAGCAAGGTGGCGATTAATAGGGCCATGTCGACCGAAAAGCACATCGGCAACACGACCATCAGGGTGTCTATCCCGGCCCTCGGGCCTCCCAAGCTCTTCCCGGGCGTTGCCCTGAAGCAGTATACCAAACTTCCGGATCATCGCCCCCCTCTTCGCCGCGACAAGCCTGTTCGGATTTCCATTCCCTACCATTACCCGCCCATTATGCCGCGTTACATCTTCCCGGCGATTGACAGGTCCTTTATCTTTATTCCACGAGCGATGCGGCCGAACCAGCAACGGACACGGGGTAAGGGTCCGAGGTCCGTTCTAGGGTCAGGCGTGTTCTCCCGTGCGACGAGCGCTTATGGGGGAAGCATGTACTCGCCCAGCATCGCTCTCAGCCGCCGATCATCGATCGCTCCTGATATTTGCCGGGAATTCATGCTCTCGCCGACGGGGTCCACCATCTCGCGGCCCCCTCACCCGACCGACACCACAAGACCCGTCGTCCGCTTGCCCCCTTTCGCTCAACCGCCAGTACCTGCAATGGGTATGCCTCCTAGGCCGGATGTTTACCAGAAGGCCCCCGAGGCGTCCATCAACGAACTGCCCCAGCCCCAAACGCACCCCCTTCCCCTAAAACCCACGTTCCAGGAGAGCCGACCAAACACCCTCCCGATGCACCAACCACGACCGCAGAAGGCCGTCTCCCTGGAAAACATCGAGTCACCCGTTCAGCAGTCCACAAACGCGCCGGGCGCTTATCAACAACCCTTCCACCAGCAGGTGCCACCGCCGCCGCCCAACGGTTATCCCCAGGATTCCCACGCTCGCCACCCCTCGTACCAGTCCCAGTTCTCGTCCTCTACGCCCCTGTCTCAGATTCCCGAGCGTGCAGTTCACGCTGCTCCCTTCCAACCCAACACCTATGCCCAACCCGGCTACTACAACCAGCCATACGCGCCAATGCCACCGCAACAAGGCTTCTATTATCCCCAACAGTTCAACGCGAACATGGGACCCAATGCAAACGCCCCCACCTTTGTGCCAGCGACACAACAGCAAGGCCAGCCTACCCCGTACACACAATCTGCCCAGGGCGAGATGTCCTCTACCCAGCCTGCCGGGCAAGGCACGCCACAACAGCAGCAAAACATGGTCGACGCGCGGGAGTCGCAAGGCACGGTCTACTATGATTATTATTCACAGCCTCCCCCGATGCCAGGCTACCCACCGTCTTTCCCTAGCGGTCCCCAGCCCTATGCTGCAGGCCCTGGCATGGTAGGCATGGCGGCCGCGCCAATGATGACACCAAGCCCAGACACATTTTACTACCAGCAGCCGATGGCCTACTATCCTCAGTAGAACTGGGGACAGCCGGTCCCGTTCGTACCAGCAGCCGGGGTCTTTCGCCCACCCGCCCCCGGGCCCCCCATCCTCCACATGGCACCAGGGCCTTTGCCCACGCTATTGAAGTCCCCACCCACGAAATCGGAACCGGAAACCTCTGATGGTGATTAAGTGGGGGATGGGGTCGAATGTGAGATAGCCCGGTAGAAGCCGGGGGAAGGATGGAAGAAGATAAAGGATTGAGAGGGAAAGAGGAGGGGGGAGGATGAGGATGGGTGTGGATATTACGAGCTGTCGAATGATTCTGATCATCAAAGAAATTCGCACGTTGTTACGGACAGCCCCCTGCTTCCGTCTTCTCGCCCACCTACCCACTGGACACTGTTGGGAAAAGATGATAAGAATCAGTCAGTATCCGCGCTATTTTTAATCCAACGTTCGAAAAGGTGGACAAGCAAGCGTTTTGCCTCTTCAACTCATCCCGCCGTCAAGGCGTTTTTGTTACCCCGGGCCTTGCTGTTGGGATCTTGATGGCACCACTACGCAGGCATGTTGCTGTGTCTGTTCTCTTTTTTTGCGGGTGGAGGGGATGACATCATGAGTCTGGGAAGGGGGGGAGGGAAGTTATATGGCGCAACACACACTCTTTTTGTGCGGTTTGAGGCGATCCCTGATGGCCGTAGCGGGTTTACGTTTGGGTGGAGGGAGGAAGTGGTTACCTAGGGTATGGTTTTTCGGGAACGAGGTGTGGACATGGACGAGCGTGTCTGGTGACACGGCCTTCTACTATAACGATTCTCTCTTGTATGTTCTGTCTTTTCGGGTTGCTTGTCGCTGCTGCTGCTGCGGCCGCTGCTGCTGTTATTGCGGAATTGGTTTTGTGTTGTTGCCTGTCCTGCGTGGGTGGGTTTGTCCTTACTCACTCACGGCACTACGGCGGTTGCATCATTTCTTCTGTTTCCTTGACTTTTTTCTTTTCTTTTCCTTTTCCTTTGCATGGCGCTGATGGAGTTGGACCTCGACGCTTCAAGCTCATGCTCTGCCTTTTCCATCATCTCCTTTGTCACGTACGGTGTCGTTCTTGGTTGCTTCATGCATGGCACTAGGCTTGGAAGACGGTATATAGGACAGCGTTGGGCTGGGAGGGCGCTGGCCCGTGGCGGTTTTCAAGATACGTTGTTGGTCTGGGCTAGGCTTTGATGATTCAATCATGGGCGGCGTTGCTTTTTTCCCTCCCATCGACTTCGTGGCTACTTGGTTTGGCTTGATGTTGCTTGTTTGACGGGATATCAAAAGTGATGTATTTTTTATTTTTATTCATTTATTTTATTTTTCTGTTTAATCTTAAACTCTGGCTTTTCCAGAGACAATGTCCGAACACAGCCTCATTTTCGGGGTCCCTCGTGACGATGAAGCGAACTGGACAATTTCCGTAGATCTGCCGATGACGACGGCCATGTGCTACGTTCTGCGAAGGATTGGGAAATCTGTCCTAAATCATGTTTCATCGGAATTGGTGAAGTGGAAATACGATCTTGACACGTTGATGGGGCGAGTGAGTGTTTTGGCTGCGAAATTGGCAAGTTCATGCTGTTGATGCTGTTGGGCGGAGTTTCCTGAAATGGCTACATGGCAACGCTATAAATGCCTTGGCTGACCCCATCGTTGAAGCTTATCATTCAGGGGCACATGTGACAGTTGGTCAGACAACAAACAACATTCCATTCCGCGTTCACCAACATATCCTCCCCCAGCCCTCGTCACCTAAAATATCCTTACGGCTTACTTGCGAGACACGTCCCCGATGGCCCCATTGATCGTTGACGCCACCAACGGCAGTAACGGGTGTAAGCGGTTGGGGATTACCGTTTTTTCAGGAGGTACGTGCGAATTGTCTGCAGAGCATCTCAAATGTCTGGCTAATGACTGACGCATCACTTATTAAAGGCACCGCGGCAAATAGCTTAGTAGATGTGTTTAATAAGATTGTGGAAAAGCGACGATGCCAGCTGAATTACGTCATCCCCATCAGCGACAACGGCGGCAGTTCTTCTGAGTTGATTAGATTTGTCGGCGGGCCGAGTGAGTGCATGAGAGTGAGAGATGTTGGTGAGAAAGTTGAGTTCGCTGACATAGCGGTGTAGGTGTTGGTGATATTCGGAGTGAGTTTTGGGTTGAGAACGGGTGTAGGACCAAGAGGGTGATCTAACCCCTATCCTAGGTCGCCTAGTCCGGCTTATTCCCAACCATGAGGACGACAAGGAGATGTCGGCACTCAAACTGCTCTTTGAGCACCGGCTTGATGTTGACCCCCTGAGGGCTCGATCAGAATGGCTCGACATCGTCGAGTCACGGTCGTTGCTCTGGGGGTTCATCTCCAGCCCGAAGCGGGAGCTCATCCGCTCCGTCTTGAACACCCTGAACCTAGAAATCGTAAAGAGAGCTCGGCCGCCAAATGTCTTTGATTTCGCCAGCGCCAGCGTGGGTAACATGTTCCTGGCCGGGTACGTTATCACAGGTTTACCAAGCCTCTCTCTCTCTCCTTCTCACACATCCACTAGATACTGTACCTCACTAACCCACCTTTCAGCGCCCGCATTTTCACCGGCTCCTTCGAATCCGCCATCTACCTCCTCTCCATGATCTGCTCCATCCCGCCCTCCGTCTCCGTCCTCCCGGCCATCAACTCCAACTTCACCCACCACATCTCAGCCGGGCTGCGCGACGGCAGCACCATCGCAGGCCAAGTCGCCATCAGCCACCCCTCAGCACCCACCGCACTCCCCGACGACATGCAAATCGCACCGGCGCTCACGGCCGCGGACCACGACCGCATCGAAGACGCCAACCTACCCGGGTCACTCCCCGCGCTGCGCCAGCCCAACATCGCCTTCTCCAAGCACGACGAGGAGGACCTGCCGGCGCGCATCGAGCGCCTGTGGTACATCAACCCGTACGGGCACGAGATCGCGCCCACCGCCAACCCCAAGGTGGTCGACGCCCTCGCCGCGTCCGACACCGTCATCTACAGCATCGGCAGCCTGTACACCAGCATCCTGCCCAGCCTGGTGCTGCGGCGCGTGGGGCAGGCGCTCAGCAGCGCCGAGGAGGGGGAGGGCACGATCCGGCGCAAGGTGCTGATCCTGAACGGCAAGCTGGACAGGGAGACGGGCCCCGCGGCGGACCCCATGACGGCGCGCGATTTTGTGGCGGCGATTGCGCGGGCGTGTGTGGAGAGCCGCTGGCCTGAGCGGGTGGGTCGCGATGAGGTGCTGAGGGAGTACGTCACTCACCTGGTGTATCTGGATGATCGGGGGTTGCCGGGTAGTGGTGGTGGTAGCGGTGGAGGTGGTGCAAGTCACGGTGGCAGGCCGGCGGTGGATGTGGAGGAACTGAGGGGTTTGGGCATCGAGTGCGTCAGGGTGGCTGGGAAGGTCGTGCTGGGGCGGGGAGGGGAGCGGAGATCTGAAGTGAGGTATGATGAGACGGCGCTGGGGGAGGCGCTCGAGGCCATCATCGATTCAAAATGACGACGATGATGATAGCGTCGTGTGTTCTGGGATGTGGAGGACGAGGGGGGATAAGCTGGGTCACGCCTCAGTGATGCGATTCAGGTGTCTCATTAATGCGGGGACGTTGCTGCTATTGTTGTTATTGCAATAGCGGTATCATTGAGCGGTAATTATTATGCAATATGTACTGTGCAGTTATGGGCATCCTGATCACCGGGTTGTGCCCTGCCTGTCTACCTTAGTTAGACGAAGGGTTTGTAGATATGCTCAAGCCATCCCCTATGCAGCGTAAAAGACGGAGTTGGCTGCGATGATACTGGGTAGCTATCCTCCAACCATAAATCTGCAAAAAAAGCACAAGCAGTCCAGCCAGGTCGGGAAAACCGTTTCATCTGTGGGAGCTAGGATGCTGTCCCACGTTCAGCCCGGCGATCCGAGAATGTTCTGTATGACATCGAGAGCCGGCGCATCAGCACTCTGAGTCCTGAGTGACGCGGACAGGGTGCACGACAGGGCGCCACAGTAGGCTGTAGAACGGGGGCTGAACTTGGTTGCGTGTGCTCCTCCGTCATCTAAAACACAGATGCGATCGATCCCACCCACTGTTTCCTAGGATGCAACCTTCTTGACTCCCTCTGGCCCGTTTCTTCCCGATAGCAAGCGCAGTCATTTGATTGCGGGTAGGTGACCACGGTAGCGCAGACAATCAACATGGAAATATGTCCAGGCCCGATGCCGCTCTAGGCTCACGCTCACGCTCACGGGTGGTCGCGAATGCAATCATGCAATGCAGGACCTTCCCCATCCGTCTCAATCGGGCCATCCGTCCCGCACCACGCAGCCTGGGTGCGCTTTTCTCCGAGAGCTACCCGCCCGGTCTCCGACCTTCGATAAACCGATGAACCGATGGCCGCGCCAACGGCAAAATCTGAATCAGTGATTTAGGTAGAGGTTATCTTACGTGTAGTTGGACAGTTAGTAAGTGGAACCGTCTAGACGTTGCCACAAGCTCTGCTCTGGGTTTCCCAGGCGCTAGGGTGCCACAGACACGCCATCCATGTAAACGACAGCCTCGGGGCCTGAGTCGA
Organism: Chaetomium tenue; assembly: GCF_020726465.1. NCBI lineage: Eukaryota > Fungi > Ascomycota > Sordariomycetes > Sordariales > Chaetomiaceae > Chaetomium > Chaetomium tenue. Next base: position 4,630,609 of record NW_027117330.1, on the reverse strand, counting down.
GTTGTTGACGTCGGTCGGTCGAAACAGCGACGTAATCCTGCCGTCTTTTCCCCTCAGCTCGAGTGAGACCGCCCGGCGCGCCCCGATTGATGGCTTTCGTTGCTGATCAATGCAAAGCGGGCGAGGAAAGTGGGCTATGGTGGGGCAAATCTTGGGGTCGACGGTCTGGCCAAAAGAAGCCGTACCCCAGAAGACAGTCGAGGAGTTCCAAAACTACATCGAGGAAAGGGAAAGGAGTAACCAAGAGAAACCAAGTCCTATGAAATATTCTGGAGCAATAGAAAAGTAAGCCGGGGAAAGAAATCGTCTTTTGGCAGCTGGATGACTTGATTTCATTCCTACGGCCCCGTCGATAGGAAGCCTGGTCCGGCTTTTTCTACCCGCGGGTGACGGCCTGCATGGGTCTTTTCCACTTGGCCCCAGATCCCAAGGCGGGGCCTCGCCAGCTGCCCCACGTCACGTTAGGCCCCACGCGCTAACAGCGCTCTGGTATCGTAACTCCACCCCCGGTACAAACATCCGTTCGGGGTGCATTCATACCCGGTCATGGATGATGAGGAGAACATGGATGTTGGAGAAAGCAGTCTGAAGGAGAGACACAGGCAATTTTACATACACAGTACCGTCACAACCCACACAGGAACAGGAACAGGAACAGTAGATCATAACAGCTTGAGTGAAGACCGAATATCTTGGCCAGAAGCTTCCAGCCATTCGCTGACAATTGCCCCATTAAGTTCTTCGGTCCGTTGCAGTGGCCGCCGTGCCAGGCACCCGACGCTTGGGTGGCAGCAAGCAGGGCGGCTTGGGCGCATGTGGACAAAGGGCATGTGGCTCGAGGTGACGGCTCCAATCCCCAATATCATTGGCCTTGGCTCGAGCCGGGCACACGCAACCGGCGGGGCAATTGGCCAGGAAAGAGTGACCAGAGCCCTGCTAGCAGCTTCGGTCGCTTGGCGCGCACCCGGGGCCCTGGCTCGGCCTTAACAGTAACGCCACAGAGGTATCATCGACCATCGGCTGTTAGCTCCTCATTCACCGCCAGCGCGCCTGTTTGGGCCATTTTCGCCTCCCGTCAAATGCGAGTCGCCTGTCTGCCTGGCAACTTGTCATACCCTGGTCTTACCACATCGAAGTACATCATACCCACCGCCCATGCGCCTGCAGCAGCCGCGAACTCCCGTCTCCTATCCGATTGCCTCAGGTCTGTGCGGTCACTCATTGTTACGTACCTACCTACCGGGGAGGTACCCCTACCCCCCCTCCAACGCAGAAAGCTACTAAAAGCAAGCAGCCCCTGCCAACCCGACCTGGGGCTCCTTCTCTTTCGTTCTTGTCGACCCCAGACATCCACCGACCATACTGCAACAACCTCAAATTTCGGACAAGTTTGCGAGGAGGGGATTTACGAAACCGCCTGCATTTTTGAAGGGAAAACAGCGAGAGATTTCGTATCGCTTGGAAAGCAGCATTTTGGGTGAGTTTTTGTCCTCCGCACCCTGCACCAACCAGCAGCGGCTGTCTGTGGCCACGCGTCTGTCTCCGCACATGCCGTCGTCATGACCCAGCACAGCCGCCGCACCTTTCATCAAGTAGGCAGCCTAGACGCATCAACAAATTATTAACCAAATCGCTGGTGCTTTTCTACAGTCGCCGGTCATCAAGATGGCGTCCGCTGCGCAAACCGACCTCAACACCCCGATTACTGTCAAGCTGACCCTTGACGGCCACCCCCGCCGCTTTAAGCTCGCACTTCGCGATGTGGGCATCGATGTGCTCGAGGAGAAGGTGAGTTTGGCTACCCATCGCGGCCGGTCTTATATGCCATGTGATTGCAACACAGACACTAACGGACGGGACCGTTTGCTAGGTGCGGACTGCACTGAATATGCCCTCCAACACCGAGGCCATTTTCGAGCGCTACTCCGATTCCGGTGGCGCTTACGTTTTGCTGGACCAAGCCAACGTAGCCGTTTACAAGCAGTTATACCGAGCTGCCAAAGCTAAGCACAAGCTGAAGCTCCGTGTCACAATCACGAGGCGCCCGTGGGAAGACGAAGAGGCGCAGGGCCCCAAGCCGGCATCAGTCACGGATGAACCGGAGGAGGAGAACCACCCAACCGTCGAACCCGCCTATGCCGAGTGTGAGCCTGAGCAACCGACCACGTCTGATCCAATGCCCGCCGCCGCCGAGCCTGAGTATGAGCCCGAGCAACCGGTTATGTCTGACCCGATGCCTGCTGCCGCCAAACCTAAGAGTGAGCCCGAGCAACCGGCCACGTCGGATCCGATGCCCACTACCGCCGCCGCCGCCGCCGCCGCCAAACGTGATTTGGAATTCGCCGAAATCGACGCAGCCAACAAAACCCAATTCGAGCACATATTACGGAACCAGTCGGATGCCCCACCCCCCGCACCGCCCTGCAACGTGGATTGCCCCGCAATCCATACCAACTACGCCGTCTGCTGCAACAGCTGCGACGAGACCATCCCGGATGCTCACTACCATTGCTCCACCTGCGACGACGGCGACTTTGATCTCTGCCAGACGTGTGTCAATCAGGGTGTCACATGCAAGGGACCCAACCACTGGCTCATCAAGCGTTTTGTCGTGAGCGGCGTCATCATCAACAGCACTACGGAACGTCTATACCCCAAGCCCAAGCCAAAGAAGAGTACTCCCCCTGGGATCGTACCCTCGGCAGAACGGATCATCCCGGTCTTCAACGACAACGTCTACTCCACCATGCGCACTTGTAACTGCTGCGTGCAGGAGTTGCCCGAGGCGGAATTTGCCCACTGCACATCCTGCGAAGATTTCGATCTCTGCCGGTCTTGCTTCGCCAAGAACCGTCATGGCCACCACCCCAGGCATGCCTTCGTGCCGGCTGTCGAGGGTACTAGGTTTGACAACGAGATCACCCGCCGCCTCCCTGCTGGTCGTGGCCAGGCCCACAACGCCATTTGCGACGGTTGCGACAAGGGCGTCCAGGGCGTTCGCCACAAGTGCTTGGAATGCCCCGACTGGGATTACTGCTCGGACTGCGTGGTGAACGCCGGGTTCATCCACCCGGGTCATCGCTTCGTCCCCATCTACGAACCGCTCGAGTACGATAGCGGTGTTCGCATCCGCACCATGAACCGGCCCGTTCACGTCGGTATCTGCTGCGATGGCCCCCTGTGCTCCTCCGCCCGCGCCAACTCTGCCTACATTGTGGGAGACCGCTTCAAGTGTGCCGTCTGTGACGACACCGATTTCTGCGCGTCGTGCGAAGCCAGCCCTGCCAACTCTCACAACCGCACCCACCCCCTCATCAAGTTCAAGTCGCCTGTGCGCCATGTCAGCGTGACCACTACCGGTGAGAACCTGAATGGCCGGCAGATGCCGGTCATGGGCGACCGCCCCAGGGCCCGTTCGCCTGCCCCAAATACCCAGGCCGTGAACACCAGCCTTCCGCCGTCGGTCCACGAGTCTCTTGAAACTGCCGTGAATGAACCTATCCCTAAGGCAGAGACAAGCGCTTGCGCTCCCGAACCAGTGCCGAGCCCCCCGAAGGACCGGTCTGATGAGAAACCAGTCTCCGCAAAGGACCTCGTTGCCACCTTCGTCCGGGATACCGTCCAAGATGGCACAGTGTTCGGCCTCGATCACGTTTTCGAGCAGACCTGGGTCCTTCGCAACAGCGGGAACGTTGCCTGGCCGGCCGGCTGCTCCGTCAAGTTTGTTGGCGGAGACTACATGGGCCACCTTGACTCCAACCACCCCGCCGCCACCCGGGATGTCGAGTTTTCGTGCGAATCTACCATCTGCTACGCCCCTATCCAGCCCGGTGAAGAGTTCCCCTTCACCGTGCTCCTTAGAACCCCTTCGCGCGCCGGCAGGATGGTGTCGAACTGGCGTTTGTCTACCCAGGACGGCGACAGGTTCGGCCACCGTCTTTGGTGCGACATCGTCGTCGAGAAGCCCAAGACCGTTACGGAGGCGCCCGGGATGGTCTCTCACACCCAGAGCAACCCCAAGGGCAAAGAGGTCCTCAGGCGTGAGCCGGAGGTCAAGCCCGAGTTGGAAGAGCCCGAGGTCAAGTCCAAGCTAGAGGAGCCGGAGGCCAAGCCCGAGCCGGAGCTCAAGCCTGAGCACAGCCAGATGATCTTCCCCAAGCTAGAGAAGGAGTCGCCTGTCGCTAGCGTCCATGAGGGGTCTAAGGCTGTGTCGGTTTCCGCCCAAGAGGACGAGTACGAGGACTGCGAGGACAGCGAGTGGGTTGGGTCTGAGGACGCTTTCCTGTCTGACGAGGAGGAGTACGATATCCTTGACGCTTCAGACGAGGAGTTCAACTTCAGCGGTGACCAGTCCCCGAGGAAGTAACGGCGCACTACTCTTTCCCACTCAAAACGGCGTGGGTATTACATGGGTTATTTGGGGGACATACGGCTTCTTCTGGTTGGGTTTGCAATTTTTGGGGAAAGGGTCATGATGGTTTGCTTTCTTATTTTTTTAACGGAGTCGTTCTCTCAGGGTTCTCTACTCTTCCCGTAGGTGGCTTTCCAAAGCAGTACACGGGATCCTCGGGGCGAAGCTAGGGCATGAGCCGCGGTAAGCAGGTCGCCATCAAACAGCCTGCTCTTTGTCCCCGGTTACAACTCGGACATGCTCGGATCCCCCTCGCTCTGGTTTTTCCCGACAGTCCTATCTGCCGGAGAGATAACGCGGGCCGGTGTTATTTACACATTTGCTCTCATTTACCATTTCCTTCCAGGTCTAGTTCCCGCAGCATGTACTGCTCAGATTGATGTCTGCTTTCACCTTAGCTAGGTTAGGGAAATACGAAATCTGGAATTGCCTTAACTACATGCAGTGCCCGTTGTGACCTCGAATTATGCGATGTTTCGTTCATTGGAGTGTGCTCAAAATAGATAATGCTCAACAAGGCGTACTTGACGACTGTTGAGGTTGGCAGATGTCTAAATGAAGATGGGACACTCCCGAATACATGTGTAGCTAGTATGTGGCGGTGGTAGATGACTTTTTTCATATGCTGGGTATAACTACCTAAGTACCTAGTTCTAAACACCCATTAACAAACAGACGCAGCTCGTGGGTAGGTATGTACCTAGGCCCAAGAGTCTACTCGAACAGCACCAGCCCAACCAACTTCTTCCACAAACAAACAACCTCCAATACTTGGGTCCAACATTGGCCTCCCCCCCCTTTCATTCCCTCTCTCCCCACATGAGCCGGGCTCATCAGTCGAAGGTAACCTTCTTCCCCTGGTGCGCCACCGGCGCGCCCGTCAGGCGAGCGACGCTGACATCGGCCTGGTACTTGATAGTCTTTTGCTCCCGCTCCCCGTTGCCGTCCCTGTCCTGTCGCCCGGGCCCGCCTTGTCTGGGTTTATTGTTGTTGTTGTTGTTGTCGTCGGATTGTGGCTGATCCTGCTGCTGTTGCTGGCGCCTGGCTGCGGTCGCACCCTTGCCGAAGCGCTTGTGGTAGCGCGTCTGGTCGTCCTCGGCGAGCTCGATCTTGAGGTTGCGCCCGAGGAGCTGGTTGACCCACCACTTGCGGGTGCGGATGCGCGCGGGTTCTTTGGTGGGGGCGGGTTTTTGGGGCGCCTTCTTTTTGGGGGGGGACTCGTCGTTTGAGTCGTTGTCTGAGTCGTCTGAGTCGCTGCTGGATTTCTCGTCGGCGTCGTCGGATGGGTTGGTCTCGGCCTCGGCCTCGGCTTCCTCATCGTCGGCTGGCTTGGTATCCTCCTCGTCTACGTCCATGAAATCCTCCAGCGTTTCGACTGTCTCGCGCACCTTGACGAACCCCTTGACCGCCCATGCTGCCGCTTCCGCGTCCTCGAAATTGACCCATCCGTATCCCTTGCATTTGCCGGAGTCTTCAAACGTGGCCACCTTGATCCAACGGATCTTGCCACACTTTTCAAAGTGCGCATACAAGTCGTCCTCGGTAGTGTTGAACGACATGTTGCCTACGAAAATCTTGGTGCTGGCGCCAGGGCCAGCGGCTTTGGCGTCTGATGACCCAGCCCCCTTGCTCGTAGTCCCGTCTGCTGCGACGGCTGCGGGTTCCTCCTTCTTCGGCCGCCCCTCAAAGCTCTTACTATCCTTTATCAGGAGCTTGCGGCGGTACCATTCGGTTTCGGAGAGAGCGATGGCCGCGACGTTGGCGTCGAATGTGGCAAAATCGACGTAGGCAAAACCGCGGTTCTCGGGGGCCTTCTTGGGGCCCGGTCCCGCGGTGGGTTTGGTGGTGGGCATGTGAACGCGGGTGATGGATTCTTCGGTGATGCTGCCGCCCGAGTTGTCGACGAGCCACTTGCGAAGCTCAGGCTTGGTGACGGTGAAACGCAGGTTGCCAATCCAGACGCCATAAGGCGAGCGCTCCTTTTTCTTCTTGCTGTCCTTGGTCCCGTCCGCTTTGCCTTCCTCGCCATCTTCTTCATCGTCACTTGTCGGTTTTACGGGCAATGCCTTGCCCTTCTTGAGCGCACGGCGTGCCTTTTTGGAGGGAGGCTCGGGGAGCGAAAGGTCGACTTGGATTTCGTCGAGGGTGGACTTCCGCTTCTTCGAGGAAGAGGAAACGTCAACCTTCTCCTCCTCGGAGACGATCTGTTCTGGTTCTTCCTTTGCCATTGTGTACGATAAATTCGGGGTGCGCTGTCTGGTCTGGTGAGAGCTTCTATGTCAACCACGAGATCCAATGGCAAGTTGCCCTCAACATCTTCGAAAATTTCCCGGTCGATAAGCGATAAGCTCTCTGCTTCCATTTTTAGCGTACTTTCCAGCCCTGGAAGTTACAGGCTCGGAATGCGGGGCAGCATCCCCAAAACCCACCCACCCACCAACCCCAAGTGCACTACCCGCCGCTGTGCGCATCCATCTCCGAAGACACCTAACCTGACTTTGGTGCTTTCTGTCGGCCACTGGTAGCAAAGAATTCCGAATCACATGGGCAACTTAATTTACCAATAAAGAAGAAGAACTGGGTGTTGAGATTTAAAGTCCTACTTCCACTAACGCACTTCTATACAGATCTTTGGTCCGTACCTAGGGGTGTACTTAACACACACAGTTTCAATTACCTGTACTTCGTACTTTGGCACAATTGCGGAGTACTAGTAAGCCATGATGCGTAGGAATTGCGAAGCATGGAGAAATGGCCTAGGCAATTACGAAGCCCGACTTGACTGGGTCTGGAACCCTCAAATTTATTTCTCTTGGTGGATAATAAACAGACGGCGCAGCCTACCCCATCTCACATCAGTCGCAATCAGACGACGGCTCGGTTCTGGGATCGGGGCAAACGAGCAAGCTGACGTCGCTCCCATTTAGATGAGCCCGGCCTGTTTAGAGCTCATCCGCGCAATATGTTCAGATACAAAGCCTCCTTGCCACGCGGCAGCATCTGGGGCGACCTCGAAGAGTCGTATTCGATAATTGGCTACGGCTATCACGGCTTCGATGGTTCTGCTGTCACTCCAAGCGGCAACGCAGTTCTGTGGAAGCAGGTCAACTTAATACCCGAACCAACGACCCTGAATGGGAGGCCGTTCGTTACTTCGTACATACATACTTCGTACATTAGGTTTGGAAGCAAACGAACTGGAGGACAGGGAATGGTCCCATCCCATAGCGGTAAGTGACGAGGTGCATGTGCCAGTGGACCGTGCGGTTATTTACCATTTACGGTTAGAGCTTTAAGGTGGAATGCCTGGCGCAGTTAGTTCGTAACCCTTGCATCCACAACAAAGGGCAAAACGAGCGGTGACTTTCGTCGCAGTTCCCACTTTCTTGTCTTTGCCTCTCGGCCACCCATCACGCCCTGACTGGCTGAGAGCTTGAACTGGGGTAGCCTGAATGGCTCGTTTGCGCCGCAGCACCTCCTCAATTTTCCCACCCCACAGGCCTTGTTGTCTCAACCTCCTCCATTTCACTCCAGGAGTCGTTCTGCGAGCTCGTTGGTGACTAGTCATTTTGCGACGTTGCGCTGGGCGAACAATGAGCGTCCTTTTATCACTGCAACCCCCAACCTTTCCCCTTCATTGCGAAACCTCTCGGCTCCCACCGACGCTCCCTGGTAAGCTCGTCCCTTCACACTCCCACCTCACCTCCGCCTCTCCCGGACGCTATCGGCCCCGCGATACACCATGATTAGGAGCAGGAAGCGGCTATTTACTGCAACACCTGAACCTCGAGTCAGATTCATTGATCCCTTTGCAGTGCCGCAACACACGATGACTTCCCGGAAGCGGAAAGCCGACGACGACGGCGATGAGATGTCGCTCTCACCACTCAGCTCGCCGGCGATATCCTCACGGCAGCTCGCAAGACCCGCAAAGAAACCTCGAGGCGGCGCCGACCTGGCTGGGCGCCCGCTATCGCTCCCCCGGCTGCTCGAGACACTCGACAACACGCAAATGCGCGCAGTCCTCCACACCATCTGCCAGCAACATCCAGACATCGGTCGGGAGGTGGTGATGGGCGCACCTCGACCGTCGGTGGCTTCAGCGCTTGAGGTTCTGGGCGATTACCAGGCCAAGTTACAGGCTGCGGTCCCTTTCGGCCAATCCAGCTCCGACTACACATACTTCCGGGTCAAACAACCGCTGGCCGCGCTTGTCGATGCCATCTCCGACTTCACGCCCCAATTCCTGCCGCCCGTCGAACAGCAGGCCAACGTCTCGTTACAATATCTCGATGCTGCGACAAAAGTCATACACGAACTACCTGATTGGGAGAGCCAACAATATCGACATCACAAAGATAACGCATACGACGAGATGTCGGGTGCGTGGGCACTGGTGATTACCGAGGCGGCAAAGAGAGGAGGGGGGTTTGTCTTGCACACGGGCGGCTGGGACCAGAGACTCGCCAAACATAACCAACAATCGGGCGGGAAGATGGAACAAGCGATGGCCGCCATGGCGACCGAAATCCCCTGGGCTGGCAACAACCCCAACGCTGCGCCAGCATCGGGGTTGTCGGACCCCAACTCCATCCTAAACCAGCTTATCAACGGGACTTACGGCTCGCCTGTCCGCGTCGGGCCATAGTGGAAGCGGTGATCATGTGTGTGACTCGCTAGTCTGTTACCATGTTTGGGCGCTAGCTAACATCACCGAGGACCTCACGACTATTTTTTTTCATCCCAGCACGGGGCATCAACCAGCATGGGGTATCAACCAGCACGGGGATCAACCGGCACCAGGATCAACCAGCACGGGGCGTCAACTAGCACAGGACATCATGGAATGGGAGGCATAGACTTTTGGGGCTTGAGGGGGTTGGGCCAACGGCGTTTTTATTTTCCTTCATACCTCTGATATCCATCGTTAGCTTTTCCTATGTACTGGTGGTCCTCTCCGTTCCGGCAGTTGTTCTTGCCGGTGACGGAGGGATCATCGATTCGGTGGAGATGTGAGGTCTAGTTTTGTATCTCTGATTACACAGAGGTCGGTAGGAGGCCGTCTTGTTGTCGAGTGGAAGGTGGTTGGGATTGGTGTGTTTCTCTGGGCTGTCTGATGCGATACATACAATTGAAGGCGTTTTGGCTTTTTATGGTGGTGGTTTTGGCATGCTTCTGTCACCCAGCTTTCTTGCCCGCGCTTGACCCAGTTGGCTGACCGTCCGTCGACCTGTGGCTTACCGTTCCAGGCAGCTCCTCTCATTCTAAACACCCAAGCGTTGCCCTCCCTGCGTGACATGTTTCTGTACATACCTACCTGAGTACCGACCTAAACGATTCCGCGGGGTTTCAACCGACCCCGACACATGGGCAAGTCGGTCTTCGCCGGCGCTGTGAAACCAAGACGCCCTGAAACCAAGACGCCCTGAAACCAAGACGCCCGGAGTCGCTGATTGGAGGCTATTGATAACTTCTAACTTTGGTGGTAACTACCTTGGCTAGGTATGTACATGTACCTACTTTCTGGATTTTCGGTGCTGAGCACACCAGCGTTTTACGGGGCAAGCCTCCAAGGCGAAGAGGGGGGGGGGGGGGTAATTATCCACGTGACAGCCTGTGGTTGACGTGCCCCACTACTACGTGTCGCGGCGCGACACGCGGTCGCTCAAGCAATCCCGCAGGCAACACTGGAAGATCCACTCACGACTTTCGAATATGTTGAACTGAGAAACCTGACACTCATAGTTACTTCATTGCACCTGCTTTGCAAATTACATGAGAGAGCGTCTCTCATACAATCCGCCACGATGCCCGCGTATGTTCCAGTCCGGCTCTTGCAACCGCGTTGCTGGCGAAAAGCCCATCCTCGTTTGATGTAAATGCTTACCCGTGTAAAACACAGCCCAGGCGATCAGCATACTTCTGTTTCCAAACCATTCGAAGCGCCCCAGCAGCGCATGTATGAGTACACTGCCGAAGAGATTGCCACACTCCAGAGCCGACTCGAAAAGCAGCTCGGTCCAGAGTTCCTGTCAACGCGCCCGGGAAACGGCCAAAAGGTGCACTATATCAGCGGTGATAAATGCATTGCACTTGCCAATGAGATCTTTGGCTTCAACGGGTGGTCCTCGTCCATCATCAGCGTCGAAACGGACTACCTCGAGGAGGATAAGCAGAGCAAAAGGACCAACATTGGCATAGCAGTTATCGTGCGCGTCACACTGCGTGACGGAACATATCATGAGGACATTGGGTATGGAATCGTTGCCAACGGGCAGTCAAAGGGTACCGCTTTCCAGAAAGCAAAAAAGGAAGGCACTACAGATGCGCTGAAGAGAGCGCTCCGGCAGTTTGGCAACGTGCTTGGGAACTGCCTCTATGACAAGGCGTATCTGTCCAAGATTACCAAGATCAAGGCGCCGCCGGCCAAGTTTGACGAGAGTCGCCTACATCGGCATCCAGATTTTGTGGTCAAAAAGGAGGTCGAGGGCCCCAAGCCAGAAGTGGCCCCCGCACGGCCGCCGCCACCTCAATGTAAGCTGTGAGCCCAGATCTCCCTGGAAGATACGTGTGCTAATCACCATGATAGTACCAACTGCGGACTCTTTTGAGGATTATCTAGAGGGTAAGACTTTGGCACAACTGTTACTCTTGGCCACGGTGACCTAACCCGTTTTCAGAGTTGGACGAGGCGGACTTCAGCATCACCGACGACAGTAACCCAGACGAAATTGCTCTACCGGACTCCAGTGAGACAAAGCCTAACCAATTCAGCGGAACGAACGTGGGCAACAACCAACCGAAGAATGGGGGGAGCAACCCCATGCAACCGCCAGCCAGACAGCTATCAAGGATAAGTTCAGCAGGCAGCAACCCTCCGCAACAAGCACCACAGACGCCAGTTCAGCCAGCCGCGAAATCTAACCCCAACAACTTCCCTGGAGCAGGCGCCCGCGGACCTCCCGCCGCCGCTCGTCCACCTCAGCAATTCAACCAAGCCCGCCCCGCGCCCCAGCCCCAGCCCCAGCCCAATAACGCCAACCAGAACCACCCCCAAAATCACAACCGAAACCCCCAAACCCACATGACACCCCCACCGGCCGGCCACGCCGTTGTCAACATGGAACCCCCGGCGGGCGAAGCCGGCTTCTTATCCGCCCGCGCGATAAAGAGCGTCCCCGACAAGGCCATCGAAGCGGGCGAGTTTGACCGCAAGCCGGGACACGTCTTCAACCCGAGTCTTATGAGCCCCTCCATCCGGCGGACGCCAGGGGTAGACCACTCGGCTACCAAACCCCTGTCAAAAAGCGGCCAGCACGTGCCCGGGATAAAGACTGACGACGCAGGCGGGGATGGTATTGCCAGTGCTGCTACCGGCAGTGGCGGTGGTGGTGGTGGCGGCGCGGGGGTTGGTCGGGGATCTGCCGCTGCACCCCGTCCTGGCCCGCCTGCCGCCCCTGGTGCTGGTGCTGGCGTTGGTGCTGTTTCTGCTACTACTGCCGCGGGCCCGAGAACGGGGAATATGCTCAACCCGCAGCTGGACCAGGCCCGGCGGATTGGCGCCCCGGTGTCGTCTAGCCCGCTGGGCAACCGTGGCCAGTTCCGTCCGCCGACTATCAAGCGGCCTGCGGCGGGTGACGGGCCTGGTCATGGCGCCGGTGCTGGTGCCGGTGCGAATGGTGGTGGGCTGGGAAGGGTGCCGTTGGGAGATGTGAGTAATGCTCCTGGTGGTGGGGGGGGCATAGCTGGTGGTGGTGGGGGGGTGGTGAAGGGGCCGGATCCGAAGAGGCAGCGGACTTCTTGAGATGGTTCCTACCGGCCACTCCCACCTTTAGTGGGATTGTGAGATGGGATTTGGGGAGGGAAGTAGTGGTGGCTGTGGTTGCTGCAGAATTGGTTCCCTAGCGCAGGCGTTTGTTGTTGTTGCTATGAGGTTCATACTTATTTACTACCCGGCTAACTACTTTGCTCTTGTTGCGGTCAAAAGGCATAGGGGTTGCTTTACAGGCGTTGTATGGCTCACAAAGGACTCGGTTGATCGCGAGTTAAATCGGCTGGGATGGGAAAGGGGTAGCTTATATACCTATGTTTTATGGCAGGTAGACTGACTGAATGCTCATGGTGTAGGTTTTGGTGGCACTTTCATGAAACAGGGTTATGACAGGTAGAGGGATATTTTGTTTTTGGTGCTGATCTTGCGAGTAAACTACTGAGGCAAGGAGTGAAGTGAATCTTCAGCTACCTGCACCCGATGTCGTGGCCAGTCCTGTAAGACCTTGTCTGACGCTTTTTACCTAGTCATTACACCAGCCTAGCGCGAACTTCTTCTTACCATGGTAGAGTGCATGATTGCCGACAACTGCCATTCAGAGCTTCCCTTGCTTCAAAAGAGTGTTGCTGCTTAACATTGCCCGAGCCGTGATAGGCTCAATGGCACCCACAAGCCGACCCGCCTCCCCGGTTCCCCAGATTTTCGGTTCCGGGATCGGAGACCTGAGACCCTGGTTGCGATGCCCGAAACCCGATATTTTTTCCCCGTCGCCTTCGGTGAGTCCCGGTAGCAGCGACGCACTTGGCAACGGGGATAGCAACCATGAGGCCAATTGATCTTGCCAGCCGGTCAGGCGTGGCCCTGAAGGTGTGTCTGTATTCAAATACATATCTCTTGCACCAAAACCCCGCTAACAAAATTCATAGAGGGCCTTCCACGCACAACAACTCCGCCGAGTCGCAAGCACGCGACCATACTCGAACGGGCCCCTGCTGCCCCCGACGTACGACAGGCTCTACAACAAGTACTCCGAGGTCCGCCGGGTGCTGGGCACGCAGCGGCTAACCCTCGCCGAGAAGATCCTGTACAGCCACTTGGACAACGTCGAGGAGTCGCTGCTCTCCGAAAACACCAACAATGGCCGCGACGTCCGCGGCAACGCCAACCTCAAGCTGCGGCCCGACCGCGTCAACATGCAGGACGCCTCCGCCCAGATGGCCCTGCTGCAGTTCATGTCATGCAACCTGCCGCAGACTGCCATCCCCGCGAGCATCCACTGCGACCACCTGATCGTCGGCGAGCGCGGCGCCGACGACGACCTCGCGGCCGGCGTCAAGATGAACCAGGAGGTGTTTGACTTCCTCGAGTCCGCTGCTAAGAAATATGGCATCGACTTCTGGCCCCCCGGAGCCGGCATCATCCACCAGACCGTGCTCGAGAACTACGCTCTTCCGGGTCTGATGATGCTGGGAACCGATAGTCATTCTCCCAACGCCGGTGGTCTCACTACCATTACCATTGGTGTGGGTGGTGCGGACGCTGTCGAGGCGCTCGTCGGTGCTCCCTGGGAGTTGAAGGCTCCTAAGATTCTGGGCGTCAAGTTGACCGGCCAGCTGAACGACTGGGTGTCCCCCAAGGATTTGATTCTCCACCTTGCTGGGCTGCTCACCGTGCGCGGAGGTACCGGTTATATTGTCGAGTACTTTGGGCCCGGCGTTGAGACATTGAGCCTCACGGGCATGGCGACAGCCTGCAACATGGGGGCCGAGATTGGTGCAACCACCTCCATCTTCCCCTATACTGAAGCGTCGAGCCGCTACTTGAAGGCGACCCGGAGGGAACAGGCCAGCAAAAATGCCGAAATCTTCCAGAACTTCCGTGGCGTCGGTGCCAGCGCTGGTGAGGACGCCCTCTTCAGGTTCAAGGCCGATGAGGGGGCACAGTACGACCAGCTCATCGAAATCGACCTCTCCAAGCTCGAGCCCCACATCAACGGCCCCTTCACCCCTGATCTCGCCACGCCGCTGTCCCTGTTCAAGAAGACGGTTCAGGAGGAGCAGTGGCCCGAGAAGCTATCTGCCGGTCTGATCGGCAGCTGCACCAACAGCTCGTACGAGGACATGACACGCGTCGAGAGCATTGTGCGCGAGGCTGAGAAGGCCGGCCTCAAGCCCAAGGCGGATTTCTACATCACTCCCGGTAGTGAGCAGATCCGGGCGACCCTCGAGAGAGACGGTACACTCGAAACCTTCACCGAAGCCGGTGGTATCCTCCTCTCCAACGCCTGCGGGCCGTGTATCGGCCAGTGGAAGCGCATCGACGGCGTGGAGAAGGGCACCACCAACGCCATCCTCACCTCGTACAACCGCAACTTCCGCGGCCGCAACGACGGCAACCCCGACACCATGAACTTCCTCGCCTCCCCCGAAATCGTGACCGCCATGGCTTACGCGGGATCCACCACCTTCAACCCCATGACCGACACCCTCACAACCCCCTCCGGCGCCGAGTTCCGCTTCCCGGCCCCGCGCGGTCTCGAGGGCCCTCCCACCCCCTTCGAGCAAGGCAAAGAAGTCTTCGCCGTCGCCTCCCAACCCCCCAACCCCTCCGTCCAGGTCGCCGTCTCCCCCACCTCAGAGCGCCTGGCCCTACTCGAGCCCTTCGACGCCTTCCCCGAATCCGACCTCACCGGGCTCCGGGTCCTCGTCAAAGTCACCGGCAAATGCACCACCGACACCATCTCGGCCGCGGGGCCCTGGCTCAAGTACAAGGGCCACCTGGCCAACATCAGCGCCAACACGCTCAACACGGCCGTCAACGCCGAGACGGGCGAGGTCAACGCCGCCTACGACCTCGACGGCTCCCGCACCACCATCCCCGACCTCGCCCTGCGCTGGAAGCACCGCGGCCAGCCCTGGCTCGTCGTCGCCGAGCACAACTACGGCGAGGGCTCCGCCCGCGAACACGCCGCGCTCCAGCCCCGCTACCTCGGCGCCCGTGTCATTGTCTGCAAGAGCTTTGCGCGCATTCATGAGACGAACCTGAAGAAGCAGGGTGTTGTGCCGCTGACGTTTGTCGAGCAGGCGGATTATGATAAGATCGGGGCTGGTGATGAGGTCGCGACCGTGGGGCTGTATGACATGTTGAGGAATGGAGGGCGTGGGGAGGTGAGCTTGAGGGTGGCCAAGAAGGAGGGCGGTGAGGTGTTTGATGTGCCGGTGCGTCATGCGGTCAGTGAGGACCAGGCGAAGTTTATTCTGGCGGGGAGTGCGCTGAATTTGTTGGCGAAGGGGGGGCTTTGAGAGGGTGGGAGGTGGTGGTGTCTGTTAAGTAAGAAGTAGATTAAGGCTGGGCGGTATACCCCGTTGCTGCTCTCGTGGATGGTGGAGAAAATGGTTGGAATATAAAAGAAGTTTTTGTACACCGCTGTTTTGCTGATTTGCTCTGTCCATTGTGATACATGCAACATGGGTTTTATTGAAGCTCATTTACCGGATTTTGCTCTGATGCCACAACATAATTGGGAGTTTTCCGTCTGATGGAAGTCTCGTAGTAGCCGACAAGTTAAACCCTCCTCTTCCCAGAATATTGATAAGTGACGTCAAATTGTATAGGCATAATCTAATCGCCCCGGGTCAGGAGACTTACTAAATGTGCCCCGTTTAACGTTCATGAGCCGTGCTGTTGGTGTGGCATTGTGACAGGGACTCGGACAGCAACATCGCCAATCGAGGCAGTTGAAGCAGTTCGCTTCACTCCTACAACCATGCCAAATACAAAGAACACTCTTAGCGCGCCAACGAGAATCAGGCTTGCAGAGGCCAATATCATAAATGCGACCAAATCCCAAACTCTTCAAGTCTAACCCCTCATTCTCTCCGTATATGCTGCCCGCTCACTGAAGCCACGGCCTATTTCTCTCCCATTCCACTTCGCGCAGATAATGCATCCTCTTATACGCCGCAGTGACCTCCGGAAACCCCATCTCCCCCAGCCTCCTCTTAACACCCACGGGATACGCCCCGTTGCGCTCAACCCGCACCGGGCCCTCGCCGCCAGGCCCCCTAGCATGCACACGCTCCACACACAAGACACCGCAAATCGCAAACTTGGTCCGCACCCACTCCAACGGCACATACCCGGCCATCTCCCAGTCGATCACGACGATCCGGTCCCCGTCGACGATGATGTTGGTCGGCCCGAGGTCGTTGTGCGCCAGCACAAACACCGAGCAATCCATCCCCAACGCCTCGCACTGCTGTTGGGTGGCCTCGACACTGTCGTCGCGCGTCTCTTGCAATGGGTTCATCCAGTTGCTGTCTGAGGCGGTCATGGTGTCGGACGTGAAGGCGCTGAGGTCGGCGCAAATCTGCGAGACACGGCTGACGACATGCTCTTTTTCCTGCTCAGGCATGGTCCACCAGGCTTCGTTGAGGCGCTGGCCGGGGATGAAGGGCTCAACCAGGTAGGTTTTACCGGCGTCTTCCATGTAGAAAAGAACGGTAGGGATGTCAAAGCTGAGATGTTGCTGCTGTTTGGCGAGGAACGCTAGGGTTTCGGGTTCCCGCCGGGTCTCGTCGGTGGCGAGCCGGATTTTGATGATGATCTCGTCGCCGAAGCTGAACACGGCCGACACGTCGCCCGCGTCATGGATCTGGCGGGCGTGTCCATCAGGGGCGAGCGGGCCGGCGACAGGCTGGGGAACTGGGACCTCGGAAAGCGTGTAATACGAATCGTTGTCTGGGTTCTCCCAGAGGCAAACCCCCTCTCGCGGTCCTTGAAGACGGCGGAGAGCGTGCTTGCTTCCGATGAGCCATGAGTTGGCGTCGATCTGCTTGACCGAGTCTCTCACGGGGATAGGCGGTGTCATCTTAGTTGACAGCAGAGGGAGCAGGCAGGGGAAATGTGGTGGACGGTAACCACAAATTGTGTGTTTAGGGAGAAGATGAGATTGATTCAATTGGTTGGGGCTCGCTGCCGTTGGTTGAGTGATTTGTGATCACCAACAGGCACACGATCACACACTGACAAACACATCAAATCCAAGTTTGAAATCTAGCACACGACGCCATATTTACGGCCCCAGGTGGCAATGAGATCATATTATTCCAGCTTGTCTTTGCGAAAAATGTAGTCCAAGTCCGCAAAGCACAGATGGATTTATGTCAAGGAACTATCTCGTCATGGCAATAGGGCCGCGGCTTGATGTTCTCTCGTTCATACAACGTCTTGCAATGGTGTTGACTCGGTTAAGTTCTAATAATTGAGTTGAAGTTGACTAGGCTAACCGGTTCTCTTGTTCTATGTAGTATTTCATACAGTGCTAATACCATAGTGATACTAGTATCAGGAGGAATACTAGGGTTTCTAATAACTACAAATTCCCTAATTTCTTTCACTGCGTACATGTACCTAGCAAGGCTCCCCGATTCGGCACAGGGACTGAAAAGCAAACACTGCGCATCAGTTTTGGGTTCTCTCTCTTCTTGACATGCACATACTTTTTGTGTACCACGCAGAGATAAAGCTTGGCGAAAGACTAATCTACGTTAGGATACAATAAAAACGAAAATAAGTAGAGATAAATTTATTCTTTCTTGCTTCTTTCGTCTAGGCAAGCTACTGACCGTGCCATTATTGTATGTACGTAACCTGGGCTATATTTGTGAGGCCACTGCCCTCGGTAGCCGACCCCACCCCAGAAACACCTCCCGTTTGCATCTTCCATCCCACCACACCCGCCCAACTCCCGATATGTTTCAATAAAAAACCTATTTACTATTGCTCCCAGCCTCAAGAAAGGCAAAACTGCTTTTGCCCCAGCGCCACACGCCAGTAATAAAGAACAACCCCTTCGCCCTGAGCAAATACTCAACAGCTAACGGCAGCCGATGAACAAAAAAATGGCTGCTCCCTCTCAAAGCAATGCGCCTTTACATGCAAGACCCACCACTGCACCGATCCCCTACCCTGCCCTGCCTTGCCCGCCTTTAACTCCCATCTGCTGCCTTACGCTACACGTTCCCGTCTAACTGCCTCATGGACTTCATTTGCGCGCCATTCAGCCCAGACACAATCACCAGCCCCGAATTGCCAACCCTCTTGCTCGTGACACCGCCAACATTACTACTCCCGTGTTTCCGCGCTTTCCTGTCAGCCCCATTAACCCCACCACCACCCCAATCTTCATCCAGACCAGACGCGGAAGAAGCCGACCCCGCGCCAGTACCAGCACCAGCACCCGCACCAACCAACGGCAGACCCCTCAACCGCCTCAGCGCCCTCACCCACGCGGGGTTTTCGGCCATCTTTTCAGGTAGAGTCTCCTCGAAGGGAACTGCTTGCGCGTCCGCCTCGCGCTGCTGTCTCCGCAGCGACTGGGCGGCGCGGCCAAAGTTGGCCTTCCTGTTCCCGCGTGCCCGTATCTCGGCGAGCTTCGCGGTGTGCCAGGCCGCTGAGTGCTCCTGTGGCCAGTGGATACGCGGGTCGATGTCTAGATACAGGGGCTCGTCCTGGGGTTGGTTTTGGGATGGGGTTTCTGCTGCCGTGCTGGTCGCGGATTGAGTTGGTGGTGGCGGTGGTGGGAGAGTGGTGGGGATTAAGTCTATTCCAGGAGGCGGCGAGGAGGCGTCTCGCTGGGAGTAGATGAGTGCGTCAAAACGGGCGGTGTCTATTTCCTTCGGTTTTGCGAATTGTAAGGGTTGGGTCTTGGTTATTGGGGCTGGCCGAATGGGGACATGCATCTCTCGAGCGGATGGCTTCGAAGAGGCGATGCCGTTCGCTTGAAAGGACCCATAGGAGGTTTGGGCATCCAGACTCTTCCCCACGGGAGGCGTTTTATTAACCTTCCCGTTCGAGGGCTCCGAGGGCCACCGTGTCTTACCATCCAGCGATTCCGTGAGGGTCGTAGACGAAGCCGCGCTGCTCGTCTTCCTCCCAAAGTAGTCTTTCATCTCCCTGTCGGAAGACAATTCTGACCCTTCGGAACTGCGTCGATGGGCATTCCCAGCAAACCCGTTCAGCCCGGAACTCGATTGCTCGGAGAGTACGCCCGAGGTAGCCTCGTCCGGCCCCCCGATAAATCGCAGATTAGAGACCTGGAGGGGTACCCTCTTCAAAGGAAGGTGCCTGAAGGCGGATTTTACACCAGGCTTGGCCTCTTTCTCTCGCGCTTTACCTGCCTGGAAAGGCAGGTTTGGTGCATAGCGACTAAACTGGGGGCTTCGGGCAGGCTCGAATGATACCGCCCCATTCACTCTGGGTTTTGGCGAAAGTTTCTGTCGTTTCCTCCGGGGCTCTCCATCCTCAGGAGACCCAGGACTCTCCGGGGGCGAGTCGGCAGGGGGGCGAGGTGCTAAAGGCCGAGACGAAGGCGGAAAACTGTTGTGCTTCGGTGTTGGTTGTTGCGCGTTGAGTTGGGGAGGGTTCCCCGCGGTTTTGCGTCTCATGATTGGCCGGTCCTTGTCAGTCTCCGGCAACAGTTTTCTAGGATTTGTGGCTGATAGAGGCCGAAAAAGAGGATCTGAGGCGCCCGTTGGGATCTGTGTCGCGCGGGTGCCATTTGCTTGGCCGGAATCCCAATTTTTGTCAGTTTTGGAGAAGAGCTGCAGATGCACCTCGCACAGGATCTGGCGGCTCCCGTCGATTTTGGCGGCGCATCCCGTGAAGGAGCAGGGAACGATACTGAGCCCGGTCGAGTCATCATCAGACGTATGACTTGTGAAAGATGCGCTGGAATTGATAGCAGTGGTTCTGGATGGCGACATCCTGATGCGAGAGCTATCGAGGCCTGAAGATGCGGAGCTGGGAGAGGCGGCCCGCGACGACAACAACAAGTTGTCATGGTAGAAGCGGCGTCGCTTGGCTTGGCCTTCTTGGCCGGCAAGACAGCGCTTGCAGACCCAATCGATGCTATGGAATTTGGTCAATGGATAACTTTATAGTGGTTTTAAACGACAACTTCTAATTGAAAAATCGTCTAGAGACCAAAAAGTGTTGTAATGAGGTAGGCGAGGCGAGGTAAGCGCAAGGCAGAGGGAATGAAATACGGCAGCGGGAAAATAGGCTACATGAAGGAGGGTGGGGGGGGGGGGAGCGCCGCTGCCCTCTGTATGGTTGGTGGCGGTCCAGCCGGCTCGACGTAACAGGGGATACAGGGGATGCAGGGGATAGAGGAGTTGGGTTGCGAGAGGTCTCGGACGCGGGTGTGGGGACTTGGGGGGGAAGGATTCATGGGAGGGTCGAAGGGAATACAAAATGCGGAGGGAGGATAGGGAAAAGCTTACAAGGACCCTTGTGGAAAGGGACGATGGCATGCAGAATGATAGCATCTGCCGCATTGGATGCACTTAAACAGCGGCTTGTCGAGTGCCGCTGGCTCTTTGCATCGTCTACAACGGGGCATTAGGAAGGTGGTCTTGAACAGCCCTGCGCCGCGTCCTGTGATTTGCAAGAACCTGTTAGCGCCACTAGTCAGTCCAGCGTTCCAACAGAGCGGTCAGGTTTGATTTTCAAAATCCCACCCGAAATCAAAATATTGGGCGTGTCTCAGGTCTTTTCAGTCATTGTCGGTCGTCATCCAGCGTAGCTGCAACGGTTTCGTGGTCCTGGGGCGACAGGCGAACTAGTCGCAAGGTCGAGGCTGGTTGCCTCTCCTTGCTCCTTGTCTACCACAGCCTTTGGGTCCGGCTTTGTGAAATCAATGAAAGCCAAACTCCGGGAAGCAGCAGCGTTTTCGACAAACGTCTCAAACGTATTTTGATATACCCGACCGCCATATACCCCATGCTACCGGCTGTCTTGAGGCAGCGTGTGGAAGCTGAGACTGGCGGCCGGGCGCGCCAAGACGCAACAGCCGTGTCGCCCGGAACCACAAAACCAGAAGAGCGCGAGGCTGTCGGACCTTTTACCAGTTTGCTCATCATTGACACCTTGCTTAGGGTGAGGGAATTAGAAATAATGATGAGAATGCGTACCTATGAGATGGGGATGATTGGGGAACACGAATCCCTAAGCTGGCGTAGTTAGGCTATCAGCTCCTCGCTGCAGCCGCCCTTCGCTCGCCAGCCTTCAATCATCCATCCACCTACCGACCATGAGCGTGCGACTTCAAGCAAATGTAACCATATGGTGATATTGCTGGACCCGCCGCGAGCGCCTTTTTGTCGGCCCAAATGCAATGCAAATTGAGGTTCTTGGGTTGATCGTTGTGTGACGAATGGAGTTTGTACCCGGGCCAACAATTTCTCAATTTCTACCTGGAGGGGGAAGGACAACAACAGAGAGGCGGACCGCTGCAGCGAACTGTAGTGGCCCGTGCACCAAGACAAGCTTTCTGAGGTGGCAGAAAGGACCACCGCCTACTATACTTGACCTAGCGTGCCAAGAAAACTTAGAAATGAACCGCGATAACAGGTTGCGGGTTTGCGATAGCCTCCTTTTCGTGATTTCTCCTCGATAAGCGACGAGCCGACGACGACGGCGACGACTAAGCACCTCTCCCAAGACCTCGAACACGGACCTCAACTATACGCCCCCCCACGATGGACTTTCTCAAGTCGGCTGTTGCCTCGGCGATGGCCAAGGGGCCGCCGTTCCCTTACAATTTTGGCGACAAAGTCGATCTCGACCCCTCCATCTGGACTCTTCACAACGGTACACGACGGGTATGCACTCGGCCATGGCTACTCCGCTACGGAGAGATATAGAGGACCGCTTGGCTGACTCTGGGTTGTAGGAAGACGGCTCGAATTGCAGCATCTTCTCGTTCGATATCACCACCAACCGCTCCGCCTTACCTCTTGCCAAGAACGCCCTGAAAAAGCTACGAACACTACGACACCCCGGCGTCATCAAGGTGCTAGACACGGTCGAGGTACGATGCCCATCCGGTAGCCGAGCATAGCCTAGGGCTGATAAATTTGAAAAAAGACAGATTCGTACATCTACATCGCGACAGAGCGCCTAGTACCTCTACGGTGGCATGTCAAGCGGAAGAGTCTCAGCCCCGAAACGGCGAAATGGGGTCTCTACAGCATCGCGGTGCGTCCAGTGGAACTCTATGGGATATTGAAAACCCTGGGCTTGGGCTAACGAGGAGGACAGAGAACAATCAAATTTATCAACGACGAGGCAGCGTCCGTTCATGGTAGTCTCAAAGTTGCCTCAGTTTATACGACCGAGAGCGGCGAGTGGAAGCTCGGCGGGTTTGAGGTACTCAGTAACGTCAAAGACGACGAGGCCGTAGTATATGTAAGACTCCGCCGCCCTCTATATGCCGCGATCAAGGCTTACCAACTAACTCGCCATAGACTTATGGTAGTCTGGTGCCAGACTCGGGACGGTACACGCCGCCTGAACTAGCAAAGTCGGGATGGGATGCCATCAAAAAAAGTCCCCACTCGGCCGTCGACGCTTACGAGTTTGCCGCCTTGATCTTCGAGGTATTTAACGGCACTTTCAACGGCGGCGATCAGGCGGGCCAAACCAAGAATGTCCCACCCAGTATGCAGTCGAGCTATAAACGCCTAACCAACGCCAACCCCAAGGCGAGGCTTAGCGTTGCCCACTTCCTGGAGCAAGGCCGTCGCAACGGCTCATTCTTCGATTCGCCACTCATCAAACTCACTGACGGAATCGAAAACTTGGGTGTCAAGAGCGAGGAGGAACGGGAAGCATTCCTAGAGTGAGTGTTTGATTTTTACTCGTTGTTTTGGATGTTGTATGTTGACGAATTCAGGGACCTGGAGCAACTTACAGACGACTTCCCCGAGGACTTCTTCAAGATGAAGGTGCTTCCGGAACTGCTAAATTCAGTAGAGTTCGGCGGTGGTGGCCCAAAGGCATTTGGAGTAGTCATGAAGATTGCCACCAAGCTGTCGAGTGAAGACTTTGAGGCAAAGATCACCCCCGTCTTGATTCGGTTGTTTGGCAACCCCGACAGGGCCATCAGGGTGTGCTTATTAGACAACCTCCCTCTAATGATTGATCGCCTGTCTCAAAGAATTGTCAATGATAAGATATTTCCTCAGATAGTGAGTTGGACCCTTCAGGCCTGCCTGTTTCGTGTGGAAAGATACTTATCCAGGTCTAGGTTACCGGGTTCACGGATATTGCACCCGTTGTACGAGAGCAGACTTTAAAGTCTGTACTCACGCTCATTACCAAGCTCTCGGATCGGACCATTAATGGTGAGCTGCTGAGATACTTGGCCAAGACTGCCAACGACGAGCAACCTGGCATCCGCACCAACACAACAATCTGTCTCGGCAAAATTGCCAAGTACCTTGGGACCTCCTCAAGGGGCAAGGTCCTAATCGCCGCCTTCACGAGATCACTTAGAGACCCTTTCGTCCACGCCCGAAATGCGTCGCTCATGGCGCTCGCCGTGACATCAGACTGCTTCTCCGACGAGGACTGCGCGGTCCGCATCGTGCCCGCTGTCTGTCCCTCGCTTATCGACAAAGAAAAGGTCATCCGCGACCAAGCGAGCAAAACCATCGACGTCTACTTGGCCAAGATCAAGAAAGCAGCAGCGGGGATGCCCGACTCCGTCCTCCCACCCGAAAGCGCCGTGTCTGCCGCGGGCGGACCCAGGATGAGCACCCCCCAACCGGCCGAGTCAGCGGCAGCCTCCTGGGCGGGCTGGGCCATCTCCTCCTTCACGAACAAGCTATCCACCGCGGCAGGCGAGATCCAATCCTCCTCCACCCCCGTCAACGGCTCGGCCGCGGCACCGCCCCCACAACGCCCCGCGACGGCATCCCAAACACCCTCCACATCCTCCGCCTCCAACCTCCACCGCCAGGCTCTCAAATCCCCCACCCCCTCCGCCTACAAAGACCCCTTCCACGACGACCCTTCCCAAGACAACAACAATAACGACGACAACGACTTCAACGACGATGCGGCCGACGCATGGGGCGACATGGACGACATGGCAGACGACGACAACGACAACGACGGCGCGGCGGGCTACTTCGCCGAAGCCAACAACAAACCCACCAAGCCCACCACCACAACCACCACAACAACAACCACCCTCCCCAAACGAGACCCCAAACCCACCAGCGCGAGCGCCAGCGCCACACCGTTCGACGACGGCTCCGAGCCAGATTTCGCCGGATGGCTGGCGGCGCAGGCGCAGAAGAAGACCGGGGCGAAGGGGCTGCCGAAGGGGCTGGCCAAGACCGGCGGGACAGCGAAGAAGACGACGGCTGCGGCGAAGCCCAAGGCCGCGGTGCCGGCGAAGAAGATTGATATGAAGCCGAAGCAGACGGATGAGGATGATGGGTGGGGTGGGTGGTAGGTGGGTACGTAGGTGGGTGGTGCGTGTTTTAAAGATGATGGGTTGGTTTTGCTTGTTGTGGATTTGTGGGGGCTTTGGGAGGAGAATATATCCCTGGCTGACGCAGATAGAGAGTGATGATGATATTTTGGGAGGGGAGGGGTAATGGTGGAGGAAAGTTGGATTTACAACGGAACGCATGGCGTTTGGCGCGACTGATTAGGTATAGAAGTGTTGTGTAGCCGGCTATTCAGCTATTGGAGACTTGTGAAATGAGATTACATATCCCTCTCCTGAAGTTGAAGGCAACCATGGGGCATAACTAGAGGAGGAAAACTACCCGAACCAAGTGATCATCCATGAATAAATGACATCAAAAGAGTATAAAACCCTTCGCATCGGCGGCTGGTGCCATGCAACAACCCATCTACAAATCATCCTAGCTGGCGATTTCCCACAATAGGGAAATGTCACCAATTCGCCCACGAAAGATACCGCTGAACATAGCGCTAAAACACAATTATTTAGATTACTGGCCACGGCTCCCACAGCGGCTTCGGGAGCGGGAAGGGCAGCGGGGCTGAGAGGGCAACTGGGGCCAGCCGGACCGGGGATAGCGGGGGTTCGCCCCTATGGTTTATGCCCATGGCCCACGCGTGCTCATAAGACAAGAGTGGAGCTGCGGCTGCGGGGGGTAGTCGCGGGGAAATCAGCATCCCCGATTCGTTCGGCTGTTGTTGTGCTGGGGGTCTGGTGGCAGGGCGGCGCTGCTGCGAGGCTCTGCGCACTGGGGCCCTGCGTTGCTGACGTTGCTGGCGCGGCTGTGGCTGCTGCCGGCGTTGGAGCGCGTGGCGCTTCTGAGCTTGAGGCTGCTGCCCGTGACCCGTGCGGAATTGGGCGTTTCGGGCGCTGCTCTCGGTCTCGGACGTCTCGTCGGTCTCAAAATCGGCATCATCCTCGGACGGATCCTAGCGGGTCTCGGAATAGTCGTTGAGCGCGACGCAGACGGCGCCACGGTGGTGGCCGTTATACTGGCGGATGATCTGCTGCGTGTGTAGCTCCCACAGGCGCGCATAGTGATCGCTACAGGCCGTGACGAGGTATGCGCTATCGGCGCTGAAGGCGCAGTCCCAAACCCACCGTTGGTGGCCTGTCAGGGTGGCTTCGAGTGGAAAGGCGCGCGGCTCAGCGTTGGGGCCAGCGGGCTCCATCTCCTTGACCTCCCAGATCTTGGCGGTATGGTCGGCACTGCACGTAGCCAGCTTCTTGACGTCGGGCGAAAGGAGGATACGGGTGATGTACTCCTTGTGTGCTGAGAAGTGGGTCATCGGGACAAGTTGGGTGCGCTCGAAAGCTTGGACAAGTTGCCAGACGAAAACATTACCCTTCGTCGGTCAGCTCGTGTAGCACATGGAAATATAGGCAATCAGTACATACCGCGTTGTTGGCCGCGCAGAGGAGAGTGCCGTCAGTCGCAACCGTGACACTCGACACAGAGACCTCTTCCTCGGGAATGAGTTGGTGGGCGCAGGTATTCTCAGCCAAATCCCAGAGCCGAATGCTGCCGCTCCTATCGCAGCTGATAATCTCGCCCTGGTTCGGATGGATAACGACATCATTGACGGGGAATCCATGGTCGTAGCTTCGCTGGATCACGCCGGTGCGAGTATCCCAGATCTTGACGGTGCCGTCCTCAGAGCTCGTGACCATCCATTTGCCGTCGCAGTGAAATGCCACGCCTGTGATGTTGCCTGTGTGGCCCTCAAAGACAGAGGTGGGAGCGGGGTTCGTGGAGCGAACGTCGAACAGCTTTACTGTGTGGTTACCAGCAGCCGCGAGGTGGCGCTTGTCGGGGGAGATGCACAGTCGGTTGACCTGGGAATCGGGATGCTGAATGGTTCGGGAGCAGATTCCGGAGAGGGCCTCCCAGAACCTAGGAAAAGTGTTAGCAAAAATGCTGCCATTGATGAAATCACTTGAGGGTTTGGTTCGGGACACGATGTAATAGCATGGCGTACCTAATGGTGTGGTCGTAACCAGCTATCTCGATGCATCAGCAATCCAATCCGCATTCCAGGCTTCTCGTGGTTCATGGCAATTGCCAATAGGTAGATTTATAGATTTGTCTTACCTGTGCAGAGGATGACCGACATTTTGGTGACAGCTACAAACCCATCGCTGGTTCCGTGGGCATCGAAAGAGTGAATTTTAAAGAAGCTAAGTTCAGTCGTGCACTGCCGATGTTATCACGTCGAGTGCTAGGCTGAGTCCGCCTTCGGAAAGTTCGCGACTTCCGGAGCCTTGACTTAGCGGGCCAAGTCCCCTGCCCATGCGCTGCACAGGAGGGCTTGGCAGTTGAGCTGCTGTGGGGTTGTCGACCTTCTTCTCCCATGGAATTTGGGCTTCTTTCACCCAACTCAGGCCATCCGAGGAAGCTTTGACTTCCATGCTCAAGATATTTATTTCCTGGATCGGCCTAATGCTAGGCCATTTGAATTTTGGTCCATGCATTGTTTGGTTTATCAAACCCCTCCACTATTTTTCACTCTTTTATTTCATCCCAATTTTCGGGATCTTTCCTCATTTCAACGAGGTCTCAGGTCAGGCGAATACTCATTTCTCCATGCCTGCTACCTGCCTGGGTAGCTAAGGTAGGGAGGTAGCCTATACTCAACTTCCATCGCACCTATTGCATCCATTTCGTATTTCTCCTAAACCGGATCTTTCGCCTCTATTTTAAACCAACCCAAGTCGTTTCATCAACCTGCGAATATCCCTTTAGTGAGGAACCTGGCGCTATGCTCGAGACTCGAACGTTGCATTCTCCTCGGCCAGTGGTCGCCGGAAGGAGCAAGTTGCATCTGTTGTGGAAATCGAGGCCATCACACTTCTCAGTTCTCACATTCCCACCCCTCGTCAGCACACCAAAATGGGCAATGGCGTCCAATCGGCTTCGGCATACAGGCTCCGGGTCTGTGGCTTGCTGATGCTGTGTCTCCCCCCGGGGGCTCTTTCGGGCGCCGATATCACTACGCAAGCCAGCATGTTGGGGTTTAACATCTTGCTTCAAGGATCCCGAATAGATCAGATCGCTTATGCTAGATTTGAGCTTGTGGTGGCCACCGTCACAAGTCAACGCAGGTCGATCGGGCCGCTGCAAGATCGGCCATGTTCGATCGAGCAATGTGACGGCAGTTCAGCCGCAAGGCGTGGAGCGGCAGCCATGTTTCTTCACTTACACGGGGTGGTCAGTGAGCCTCATGATGCCGCGGTTTCTACTTTCAATCCCTACAAAGTAGCCTACCACGGAATGAGAGCAACTCGAACATGCATATTTCGTAGGGGGTAAATCTTCAAACCGTGAACAACAACTAACCCCAACTTCAACTCCTGACCCGAGTGGGCTATCCGTATTCAATATCTCTAGCACTATAAATCCATTGAAACCACTTCATGGGCTTTCCTTCGCCAACGGCAATACCAGGCGAACAGAACATGGACGAATAACATCGTGGAGGAGGGGCAGGTATGTTTACCATGCGCTCAGTGTTAACTAGCTGATAACAACTGAAAGAAATCCGACCATTGGTATAATAAATCCATGACACCCAAGTACTATGCAAATGCAACGAACCCTCATAGGCGCGGGTTGAATGACCCGGTGCCGTTCACCAAAATACCGTGTACGACTCATGCACAGCGCTGACAAGTTGGAACCATCAAAGAAAACCGGAAGAGGCTCGAGCGAGAAACTCACCCAACTTGCTCGACTCGCCTGGCCGCCTAAATCTACTTTCTGAGACAACGCGTCGTTCTTATGAGCCTAGTTACGGCACTTGGAACTGAACCACCGCCTCCACATAGTTCTGCGAGGAAATGCCGCCGCTGAGGAGCTCCTATGGCCATAAGATGAGCCATCCAGCAAGCAAGCGGACAGGGCAACTTGCATTCCGTGCGGCTATAAGTGGGTGCATGGATACCACGTGAGCCCTGTTCCATGGCAGTGGTAACACCCCCTACTCTAGTCAGTTTCGTTGCGAAGGCCAAAATCAGGAGAAGGTCATACATTCTCATGCTTGCCCCGCATGCAGCACAGTTTCCCGGCTGGTACAGGCGACCGTCGCCGAGCCGGACACAACCACAAGCCTCGGGCTGCATTGGATCAAGTATATCGTCGTTGAGGCTGTGGTGAGGGCTACTATTGGTGCTGACAACTGGTACTGACAATTTCGTAGATCTTGCAATAGGAGGAGCCAACGGAGGGAGAGATGCACCGGAGTCCCACGGCACAGGGGCAAGCACTGAGGGTCACAGACCAGTCTTATATAGACAGGTTTTGTTCATCAATCGTCGGTCCCTCTACGACGTGGGCCATGAACCTGCTTACCGCCAACCCCGATTCCCACGCCTGCCCATTTCCGAACGTTCGATCTTCCACCGGCCAATAACATCACCAAATCACCAAGAGAGGGTCTGCTGATCTGGTTATACGCCAAGACGAGCGGTGTTAGTGCCGATGTTCAGATATCCCCGAGCTGTGAAGACGGCACGTTTACCGACACGGGTTGGTGAGACATCCAGGAACCTCGAGGGTTGTCCACGCTCAGAGCCGACCCAGAGCGGTTAACCGAACCAGCATGCGTCAAGTCTACCCTTGCCTAGAGTGGTATCTGCGTCCCTGGTTCTCTTGCCTGTGCTATATCACAAGTTTGCCGGCATGGCGGCGATCGATGCATGCGAGCTGACACTCCTATACAATGTTCGACTCGCTGAAGCCGGAATCATGCGAATCTCATGCAACCAGCCGCAGCCCAAGCCTCAAGACTGCCATTCTTATAGGTCGCCACTTTTTTGGCTGCTACCAACGAACATTTCCCGCCTTCAAGAATCCCACCTGCGGCTATCCGCGTCTCCCTTGGGCCATGAAAACCGTCCACCGGCCTTGAGACATGGACGCCCAAAAGCCGTGTCAGGTCTCATCGAGGACGTATTGCAACACCCTCTTTCCCTTCCCCGCACTTGGCTCCCAAGCTGAACACACAAGCAGCTGGCCATGGGTTCAGACTGTTGTCATTTTTGTTTCCTTTTTGAACGAGCGGCGACGGGCGAAAAGTGAGGTATACATGCAGACGCGCGAGTCTGGTTCCAGAGCGCCGGGTGCCGTGGCCGTTTCAGTGAGCCCACATTACCCACTCGCGTTACACCTACTTGTACATACATGTACACTGCTTATACAGTGGTCACCCACAAATGCAGGCCATACCGGTGAAACAATCAGGCTAAAGGCTATTCACTCTGAGCGAAGCAGTTTCACGGATTGGGTGGGTGACACATGCTCCAAGAAGTTCCTCAGGACGACTCGCGATGTTGCCCGAGGGCGCTTCCGCCATGATTCTCTGGGCAGCTTCCGCAACGTCCAAGTTACCCAGACAAGGAGCAACTGCCGATAACATCTCAGCCAACAGTCCCCACCGGTATCTTCAGACGGTATTCAGATGGGATCCGTGCAACTAATTCGAGCACGTCATCGTGACAAACCGTCATTCGTTCCCAAAGCCGGCCGACGGCACCAGCAGTACGTGATGAGGGCCCGGCGTGTACAGGACAACGTTGTCATGTGCCCATCAACCAAAATTCCTATCGATCGAAGTCAAACCCGGACCATTAACTTGGAGTCGTTGGCCCCCAAGGTATGTACCTCCCCGCAACCTCTGAAGCTCAACCGGCTCGACGATTGAAACCGCTCGGACTCTTGAGAATCTGGTAGTTATTGGCAAAAGGAAATACCACTATTCTCCGAGACCGGCAGCATCAGAGGAGACTTGGTGATCTCTGCCCGTATCGCCCTGGGAAACGGGACAACCGGGGCCCAAGGACCCGGGTGTGAGCTAGCCCCGCCGAGGAATATGGTGTGCGGGGATAACATGTCACACCGGTCAAGCTCGCAGAGACTCGATGAGAAAGGTACCAACGGAAGGGTGGGAGGGGACTGGACCGAAAAGCGAATGTGGCTTGTCTTGGCTGCAGTGACCGCACCAAGACCAGTCCTAGGAGCCCAACTCCATCATGGCTACTCCATGTCGGTCTGCAAGCTTGTCACCCCCAACTAAGGGCCATCGTGAGTGGCATTTGCGTCATTCATGCCACTCATTATTCACGTTTGATATCACCATCCTCGCCCCTCACATCTTCATCCTTCACCCCGCAGCCCGCCCAACCGTCCCCTTCTCGCTGCCACTGCGAAGAGTAGCCCCGTCTGAGTGGACGGCAAGATGCAGATCGATCCTGCAAGCTTAACACGTGTTTCCGCATTCGCATATTCTGACATATCGTTCCGTCTTGGGCATCACTTACCGATGTTCGCTTCTTACGTGCATACTGCACACACTCTTCTTCCCCACGCCTACCACGGCATCGACGCCGTCCCGCAGCTATCATTAGGACGTTCCCAGTCAAAGTCCAATCATGGAGGCCGGGATGCGTCTCCCGTTTATGGAAAGCCGGGATCAGGAAAGATAGGCACGGCTATCAGAGAAGAAAACATATGGCAAACCACCAGCCGATGACCGGGATACGGAGGTACAAGTTCACCGGTCGCCATCCTCCCAGGACCTCCCCTCACGATACCCTCCCCCAAAATAAGTTATTTTCTCAATGGGAGGTAACACCAGGAATGAGGCGGATGCCAGGGAACTTAGTGCAACCAAAAGCACGGTACCATCCTGGTCCATCGCGGGATGTCGGTTCAACGGTCCCCTTTCCCCTCTGCGCAACTTGGGACAACTCACCCTCCACAGACACTCCCTGCCCAACAAGACCGGCATCGCCGGCATATCGGACAGAAACAACCCAGCTGTTTTATTGTTTTGTCTTCCCGGTGCGGGCCATAAGCTTACCGGCTGCAGGGACTTCGGGCCACATTACCACGAGCAACACCGGACAGCCCAGCCAGCCAAACCGAGCGGAACAGCCATGGCTTTTTGTGTAACTCCGCTCCTCTTCCTCTCTGGAAGTGCCGTGCACCTCGTGTGCATAATCGACACAAGGGTTCGCGGGCCTTGCCTTGCCCCGTCTTTCCTCTCCCGTCCCGCATCTGCAGGCAGTGTTGGCAGGAGGCAGAGAACAGCAACCATGTTGGTGGTTGGGGCCGGCTGCCGAAAAGCTGGGGTTGGGTTCTTCGGGTGTTGGCAAGGTGGTACCTCGGTATACCTCTCTCCCATTGTTATTGTTGCTGTCTTTACTGTTGCGGTTCTCCGAGCTACATCCGATATCCCATCTCCTCTCTTTTCATTTTCACCCTCCCGTATCCTCGACACCCTTCCGCATCTCATCTTCTCCCTCAACCCTCCCACCCTCCCCTCCCAATATCTTGTCGTAGTACGCAACGTTGCAGGCCGAGCGGAAAAGGGGGCACGCGCGATGTGGAACACCTCTGTGCTTCCTTCCCATCGGATATTCTGTGTAACCGCCGGCCACGTCGCGCTTCGCGGCTATCTGTTATTTTCCTGCTTTCTACTTCTGTCTCGCCCTGCCTTGCCGAGTTGGCTTGGCTGGGCTTGGTGTCACACGTCGGGCTCCGGTACACGGAGGCGTTCGTCGTGGCCGGCGCGGAGTTGCCTTTTGTGGAAGGAGCGAGCAAAAAGGTCTCGTTACCCTATCCCCTTGGGCAGGGGGGTTGGGGATGGGTCATGCTGGTCGAGTTGTTGGCTTGGTTGTGGGTTGGGGAAAATGAGAGTAAGGGGTGAGCTGGCACACTGTTCTGTCGTGGCGGGAAAGGGCGCTTTGTCTGCTTGGGCAGGTATTGAGGCATGCCCCGTGTGCTTGTTGTTGGGATGCTTCTAATTCTTACCCATCCTATTTTATCACTCCATCTTTATTCTCCTCGGGACAACTCCGAGTGTAGCTACGGTGTAGGTCGATAGTAAGGGTTTACCGGACTCTTGGGTATTTATATTATCACCCCTATTTATTTGACTCGGCCGCTTTTTCGAAGCACTCTCGCAAGACCGCGGTTCGATGTGCCCTTGCTCCTTCAAAATGTTTCCTCTTCACGACTCAAACTAACCAAGTAGGATACCTCCAACCCTCTTTTATGTTTGCTTAATGCCGGGCATCCATATATCCTCACCACGACGATCACGGTGTAAAGATCACCTCGATGACGTAGACAAAAAGCTTGGAGATCTACAAGATACAATGGTAGGGCAGTTGTGACGGACTAGTGGATATGGGATATGGAAGACAATCATGAGATGAGCAGTAAAAAAAAGAAAGAAAAAGAGAGGGAGTAAAAGACCAAGCACTGAGAGCGGTCTCCTTCCCGTCAATATGGCGCCGGAAGGGCATTTGCCCTCTGGATCTCCACTTCGTTATTCGGGGTGGGAATGCTGGGCTGGCGGGTGGGATATGGCTACGCTGCGGCTGATTCTGTGGCAGAAAAAGTAGGCGAATGGGTCGACATCTCGTCATACACATAATGGACAGGCAACATAGCTGATGCAATAGCCCTCTCGACATGGGATGGCGATACCCCCATAACCCCCACCTACACCGCCACCCAAACACTCGAGACACGTTCCCACCCCCGGCCGCCCAGCTCGGTTTATCCACACTCACTCCTCCTGTATGGGTTTCCCCGGGCCGCTGAAATGCTCCATACCAAGCCGATAGATCAGTAGCGGGTAGGTGACTCACTCAAACCTAATTGCCTAGCCATGCCCGACATGTTCTTTGTTTCCGGGAGCCGAAGATGGCATTCAGCAAAGTCGTGAACTCGGTGGTGCGGTCCGGCCTTTCAGCTTTGTCGAACAAGTACAACACATTAACGGCAGAAAATGCAGCGGGTCATCTGCCCCCCCCCCCCCCCCACCCCCAGCACCCTCTCTAGTCAAACCGAGAAAGGCTCATAAGAAAAGAACGCAGATGACCATTATAGTAGTACCTGATAGAGAGAGCGAGTATCCCGGTCAAACCTAAAACGTACAAAGAACGATGGTGTGCGGGGAAGAGCGCAAATTTTGGCAGCCGATATAAGTTGGCAGTGAGCGCCCCATATCCGTCCGTTATGCCGCGCGCCAGACCATGCCTTTGTTCTGCTTCCGTACCGCTTCCCCTTGCCCATACCCTGCCGCGAAGGTCATATCAGACCCGACCGCTATGATCCCATTCCGTACCCCTAGGCAAAGCCGAAATGAGATGAGCCATGTCCTGAACGCCTTCCGTTTCCCCTCGATATTCTCCTCGTTTGCAGTGCCTCCAGGTGAGAAAAGCAAAATGAAGCCAAGCAAAATTCGGGTCACACTGAAACCAAAGAAAAAGGTACGTCATCGCCGTCGTCGCCGCCGTCGAGCTCAACCGAAAGTGGGGGCCGTGTAGATAAGCGTACCAACTATCATGGCCCCAGCCGTGACACCACCGAGAGCTGCATATCCCAGACGCTCGGCAACACGCATCATGCGCGCTCTCTTCACCGGCCTCTCCTGAGTCTCCGGTTCTCCGATCGTGGGATGCTCACCATCGTGGCCCGTCGATGTAATAACCTCTTGAACGGTCTCCGCTGGGGGCTCGGGCTGCGTGTTCGTCTCATCGACGGGCGGATTCAGCGACGGTATCTCAGATACGGAACCAGCCCACTGCTCCTCAGCATCGGTGGTGGTCGAAATATCTTCCGCTTTTCGCTTTGCCTTGCGGTCGATACCCTTTTCGTCTGTTCTAGTCTGCGCTATTTGCATCTGCCCCCATGCTGTGAGTAGGGGCGGGTGCGGCTTTTGGAACAGCACGTAGTTGCTTGACCTATCCACAGGATCATCATCGTTGCAAAGGTCTTTGACCGATATCGGTCGCGAGCGTTCGGCCTTTTGCGCCTCGAGAGCCACCTTGTTCTCGCCCCTCGGCTGGGAATCGTCGACCCCCCGAGTCCAGAGACGTGGCATAATTGCCGGGGAAGAATCTGGTGGAGTTATTCGCTCCTCCCAATCCACCGTTGGACTTGGAATCCGTGGCTTTTCGCTGTTTAGTAGCCAGTCGATACTGGAGACGGTGTTGGTCCCGGTGACAGTCTGGCGCGGTGGGTGCGGGGATGACGACATAGAGGCGATCAACTGAATGATTTCTGGAAAGTGCGGAGCTCGAGAAGTGCCCGACATTTCTTCCCAGCGAGTGAAATCTAGGTAACGTTAATGAAAAAACCTTAACATAAGACAGAATGGACATACCGTTCGTAGACTCTAGGCCTAAACTATCGTCGTCCGACAAGTCTGACGCCTCAGATCGGTGAAAATCGCCGTCTGAGACGATGCTGATCATGTCGTCGGCACTCTGGCTTTCAAGGCTATCCATCTGACTATCCGACTCTTCGTCTGGGTAATCGTCTTCGTCGTCTTGCTCGGCGTCCTGGTCATCATCGTCTTGCTCGGCGTCTTCATCAGTGTCTTGCTCCTCAATTCCATACCAGGCGTGATCTACATCCATATTCGGGGATTCGTTTGATTCAAGATCCGTCATGTCGTAAGGATGGAGAGTTCTGTCTCCCAGATTCTCGTCGGTCGGGGGGCCTCCAAGTTTATAGTCAGTTGTTAAATCATTGATGACATCATCTGCCGTCTCATCTTGCCCCTCGACGAAATTTGCTGACTCCCGGACGTCATGGATGTGAGCCTGAGAGCCACACGGGCCTGGCAAGCTGGGGGCATATCTGGGTGGCTGGCTGGTAGGTGGGCCGGCCAAATCAATGACTAAATCATCACCCGTAGCGGCGGTGTAGGCGGGGATAATGCTCTTTTTCACGGCATGGTAAATGTTGGCACTTATCGACTCAACGCTGTGGTCGGATTGGGAATCATCGAGGTCTTCGTCGTCAGACTCGTCAGGCACTTGGAAGGTACAGGCGCCACCGTCACTGGAAGATATATTAGCGGTCTGTAGAATATGACGAACGGACAAGCGCTTACGGTGTGCAAAACTGGAAGTCGACCTTGACCACAATCGGGACGAATTGCTCGTTGCCCCGCCAGATCGGCGCACCGAATCGTAGAACATCACCTTGACGTAATTCGACGGGGTCATGGGCCGAAAGATGCTGGTCATCGTTCAGGAATGTGCCGTGCAGCGAGCCAAGGTCCTTGATCTCAAGCTTCTGTTCGACAGTTAGTATGGCGATAGAAACTGGAAATGTGCGGCAATGTACCCTATCATCCAGCTTGGCCGATAGTCGGGCGTGTAGTCTGGACATCACCGGACTATCAAACCAAGCGTTTTCGGCACTGGCGATAAAGCCTTTAGTGGAGAGCTTGGAAGCCCGTCCGATTGTGATGCTGCTCCCGCCGTCCCTGCCGTCGTGCAATGTGATGTGGCGTTCGGGGAAAGTATCGACGCCCGAGGATTGATCTTGATCTAAGAAGAGGCGGAGCACCACTAGAGTTGAGGGCGTGTCAGTATCGGAAACTTGGAGGACAAGAATATGAATAGGGTGAAGACAAACCCGATTTTCGAGGGTCGGGCGGAGTGTTCATCCTGAGTAACGCAGGCCCGAGTTCTTCTCGAGTGGTAAGGGTACTGGAGTTTGATCAGCCTAGCCCAGGTGATGGCGTTTTTGTAGCGATTCCTCGTCAGAGCGAGCTCACCTAGCTGCGGATGTGGATTGAGGAGTTTGTGATTCGTGGTGCGCGACGGGGGGTTTTCTCTGCTCGAGCCTCGTGCAAGTACCCGAGGGAAAGGCTGTCCGGTCAAGTGGCGGTTGTGCAAGTGCGCTTCTCGAGAACAGGTCCGTTGTTCAAGGGAACTGTCTGTTGATGGGTCGAGTTCACATATGATACTCGGAAGTGCCCGCTTCGACTTGGAAAGAACCTTAGGGACGCGAGTGAAGCGTTGGCGAGGTAAGTAATCAGGCAGGAAGTGCTGTAACGGTTTCGGAAGGTGGGGCGGGGTGCCCAGGCAGAGACAGGAGGTCAGGGCCGTAACTTCCGTAAGGCTGCTCTTTCACCCTTCCTCGGGCGGCAGCCAGTTGTAATATAATTGCCGATTGGGGGAAATAGAAGATACTGTGATTCCTGGTACGGAATCGAGATTCTAACTTTTTACTACGAGTTAGGTACTTTGGAGAAAGGAAATGTGCGGCTGGGTTTGAGGAATGGGAAACATGAATGGTGTGGTCATGGGATCGGAGCTCTTGGGCGGCGGTGCGGGGCTGCGATAAGATCGGGGAACCTCAGGCATCGAGAACAAGGCATTTCACAAGCCACAAGCTAGGTATTACAAGCACGCCGACTGAACTCAAGTCATTATTACTGTGTCCAGGAAACAGAACACTTTTACTATGCAAGTACGCATCGATTACATTGTACCCTGGCTCGCCTGGGAAGCACATGTAAAAGGTGCAGCCCACAATCTTATCGTGGCAATGGCCCCACTCTCGCATGACTGTTGGCTGGATGCTAAAACCACAAGGCTCAGAGAGGTGGGATGATTTGCTGAACAACATACCTACTAGTGGCGGACACCTGGCACCGCAATCTTCTGTTTTACTCCCGCTTTACTCCGTATTATCTAGAAGATGTTTTTAAACAAGAGATATCAACTGTGAGGTTGCCCATACCCCGTTTGGCCAAACTGCCCACATGCCCCGCGGGGTCAAAGGATTAACCCAATTCGGCTAGCCAATATGCAACCACTTTAACGCTGGATCATGCCAAGGTTTCTGGTGCTCTGGGGGCGCAACTCACATTCACAGGCGCCAAACCTACACATTAGTTAATAGTGAAGTGGTTCGAATGCGAGAGGCGGCAATAAAATAAAAATTCTACTAGAGACGAGGGATTGCGAGAAAGATAGAGATTTCAAATAAATTTGAAGATCAGAAGTTGACGAACTAGCAATGGCCGACGTCTTGAAGCGACAAGGCCAGTGCCCGCCGAGCCCGCCCAGCCCAGGCTTCCAGGGTGCTTGACCCCGCCATCAACGTCAAGCCTGGCCCTTGCAGTGGGTGGGTGGCGCTTTCGTGCGTCACCGTTCGGGACCTGGCCCACAGGCCCAGTTCAAACAACCTGGAAGTTCCGTTTCTGCCGCGCCGACAACCAGGAAGGAAGGCTTCTTGGTGGACTATTTATGTGAGTATCCCGAGGCCACTGCCCTCTTGTTCGGGACACATTCAGTCACCACCCGGACTCGGAAGGCGTTACCTTTGTGTGATTTATTGACATTTCTTCGAACGACCAAAGCCACAAACCACACACCGTGCCTTTTCTGCCCAGGTTGTTATTTATCCTCATGGATTATCACCTGCCAACTGTGAACACCCGACCGCTCCGAGAACTCACGCAACACACTGTTTCCGCCACCCATATTACTTAATCCCATCATCTGAGCCCACGGCAA
The DNA here is from genome assembly GCF_020726465.1 of Chaetomium tenue. Lineage (NCBI taxonomy): Eukaryota > Fungi > Ascomycota > Sordariomycetes > Sordariales > Chaetomiaceae > Chaetomium > Chaetomium tenue. The sequence goes on along the minus strand of NW_027117330.1, from coordinate 4,592,770 downwards.
CGCCAAACTTCGCCCACGACACACCCATCCACACACACACACACGCACACGCACACCACGAAAATCACTCGCTATCGCCCTTGTAACGGAACACTTGCAACAAGTTGCGACGAAACGATATTAAAGATCATGTCTGAGCTTCGAAGACGGGCCCTTGGGTCCGGTAAGACAGTATCCCGCAAGGCCCGCTTGAAGCCAGAGTCTGGTCTCTCCTCGACGAACCATTCTCCAAATGGATCCCCGGCCAACTCGCGCGTGGGCTCGCGTGCTAATTCCAGGCCTGGCAGCCGCTACGCATCGGAAGATGAATTTGCTAGCGACTCGGAGAACGACGACATCATGACCATGAGCGCCAACTCGGTCGACGGAGATGAAGATGTGGGAAGCACTACAACATGGGTTGAGCGGCTTCAGGACCGAGTCACGGAACTTCAGGACCGCAAGCGCAGCAGCGTACAGGGACGCGAAGCCACCCTCGGGGGATACAACCATCTTCTGAAGCATCATTTTGCCCAGGGCCAGCTCCAACGATCCGTTGCCGAGATCATGCCGGTTCTCCTCCGGGATATCAAGAGTGGCAGTAGTGACGAAGAGCGCTTACGGGCGCTGAAGGCTTTCACTTTGACCGTCCTCACCTGCTCGTCAGATACCGTTTTCGAGCAAGCATTGCCGATCCTGAAAGCGGCGTGCCACGACTCAGAGGAAGAAGACAACAAGATTGAGGCGATACACGCTCTCAGCATCGCTGTCACGTACGGAGGAGGTTCGACCGAGGCTGCAGAGGAGGTTCTCGATTTTTTCATGGAGATTATCGAGAGCGACGGCCACTTCGTCACGGCGGCAGACAGCGCCCCGGTAGTGACAGCGGCCCTCCAGGCCTGGGCCTTTGTGGCGAGCCATTTGGACGACCTGACGGACCAGAGTGAGGCGGCCATCGAGGCGTTCATGGAGCAGCTCGACAGTTCGGACCCCGATGTCCAGACTGGCGCCGGAGTCAACATTGCGCTCCTCTTCGAGGCTGCTCGTGATTACGAAGAGGAGACGGGTGAGAGTTTCGACATGCAATACAACCAGCACCGGATTATGACCCGGATGGCCGAAATTGTTCGCGACTCATCAAAAACCGTTTCCAAAAAAGGACGGAGGAACTTGCGGTCCAACTTCTCCAGCATTGTCACCTCACTTGAGCGTGGCAAGGGGCCGGGCTACTCCACAGCCGGCCGGTCGGGGCCAAACCCGCACACGGGCGGGTCGAGGACCGATGACCAGGGTGATTTCAGAGAGTTCGGGTATCGGGAGAAGATCCGTATCTACAACCAGTTCTTGCTCATCGACACCTGGTCTCTCCACACCAGAGTCGAGATGCTCAAGATCCTGCTAGGAGGCGGGTTTGGGATCCACTACTTGGAGAATCCGGTCATCCGAGATATTCTCAGCAGTGCCGAGGTTGAGTTTATCTCGGAACGGAGGCCCAAGAAGTAATTCGGCTGCGAACTTTGGGGTTGTGCCAGGCCATTGGCGTCGAGTAGATCTCGTCTTTGGGCGTTGTGGTCGTTTTGGTTAGGAGGGCTAGGAGGGTTAGGAGGCACCTAGCTTAGGCCGTATCTTGAACTGGAGGGTTTGGCGTGTACCTATATACTTTTGGAAGTATCCCTGTATGGTCGGCCTTTGACCGAAACAGCCCATAGGTTTTAAGTTCAAAGGAATACAAGCGTTGGAATTGCACATCGTACGGTTCACGACTCCTCAATGACCAGCGAAAGTATTGGCCGGGATTGTCTTCTCACCATCGAAGAGGGCAATGCTTGCAAAACACCCATGAAAGAATGACATCTAGAGCCTAGGTACTTCCTACCCTGTAGATCGATCCATGGACAGTGGCACAACCTTACCAGTAACATAGATCATCCTAACTGACGAGGGCAGCCAATTTTTATCTGTCGGTTCACGTACCGCTTAACTGAGGTGAACCCTACACCCACCATACCTACCTACCAAGGCACTTGGGCATACAATAATGCCCAGCTCATATGAAACATGGGGCCACCCTTTTCTTGAAGCTTGCCGTTCCACAGCGGGAGCGATTAGTAAAGCGGTAACAGCGGGACCCCGAGATCTGAGCTCGAGTTTAGTTAGCGTCCGGCTTCATCAGACCTGGTCCCTGACGACGGTATCGAGGACCCGAGATCTTGCTTCAAACAGGGGGCGCAAACAAAGCGATTGGCAACCAGACAAACATAGGAAAAAAAAAGTACATGCTCGTCATCAACAAAATCGGTTGGCTGTCCTGTCTAGGTATGTTGTCGTTTAACAGCGAACCGTTTGCCATTTAGGTAAGTTACTACGAAGTACACTAGGTTAGAAACGCTGACGAAACGGACCGCCGCATGAACTCGGAACGAGTGGTTGGGGTTGAGGTGATATCGTTTTGGGCATGATTGGGGGCGTGATGGCGGCGGGAAGCGGAGGGCGGCACCATCTGCTGAGCCAAGGACCCAAGAGATCGCCCAGTGGGGTCTCCCGTCTCCAGGCGGAGCGGAGCAGGGCCAACTCCCTGCCGGTCCCTGTTCGTCTCTTCGTGGGATTCCACTTCCTTGAACCAGCAGGGCCCTGTCAGTGCCTGTTGGTTTTGCTTGGCGGGAGACGGAGCTGAATGTCAACAAACCGCCAGCCCAGCCTCCTCGATTGTCGAATGCCGACATTTGCTTCCCCCCGCCCCCCCTCATTCGGGTTTTCCCTGTTGGTATGTACTGGGCAACACCATCGCAGGAATAGATTGATACCTGCATCCGTGGAACGTGCTCTCGGGGTTTTGTCTCATCTTTTTTTCAACGCCTTCCCGCCGCTTGGCTCCACAGCCTTTAGTTCCATACCTACCTGGACCTCCCCTCCGAGCACCGCCAGCGCCTGCAGCAGCAGCAACCCGTGAGCCTCGTCTCTCCATCTTGGCTCTGCCGTTTCTTGAGCTGCACGTTGCTGCACCAGAGACCCCAGACTCCACGCGCAATTGGCCGGCCCCATCCAAGCACCGCCAGCACATCAAGCAATCCTGGCCACTCCTGGACCATAACAAAGCCTCCCATAGGCCCCTCCTTGGGTCCGCAGAACAGACGGAAACCGACGTTTACTGCATACTGCAGGGAAGCAAGTCACGGAAGGAAGAAGAGTCTGCCTCCTGCCTAAGCGCATTGCGCACATCCGCCACTTCTCGTCGCCGCAAGACTGGGAAACGGTTCTCTGAGCCATCGTCCACCACTCCTCGGCGCACGTCTCGGTCGTCCCCTCCGAGGCGTTCCCAACAGCCGACCACCCCATCTTTTTCTACAACTTGCCAAGTCTCGGGACGCTGCGATTGGGTCTGCCGTCGTTGCGGTCTGCCCCGCTCTTCCGGCGCCCTTCTCATCTGGTTGCCGCTTCAACAACGCCCCGGCCTTGGGTTTTGCGCCCGCCTCTCGCTTTTTGACAGGCCGCCTCCCCGATTGCCCATTGTTCTGTGCGCCCCTTTGCAGTACGTACGACCATCGCATTTCCATTCTTCCAGTGCAGCCCTCTCAGGGCGCCCTCTTCTCTCGTTCTACCGGCGGCCGAGGTGTGCGACATTTCCCCCCTCTCGAGGCCTATCGGTCTATGGGATGACTGCCTGCTCACATCACCCACGTTTTCAACAGATTTTCCCGCACCCGATGCTCTCTTGAAGGAAGCCGGTCGACCATTTTCCCTGGATACACTGCGCCTTACTTTTTTTTTTTTCCTTTTTTCCTTGTTTCGTAGCGGGCCTCTGATTTCCAATCCCGCTCGTCTCCAAACGGTCGCCGAGGGACTCCGTGGAAGGGATTAATTGGACGACGGACCGAGGGCCCGCTGATACCTAACCAACTAATAGCTGCCCACTGGCTCTCGACGCAACCATGGGGATCGGGAGTAAAAAGAGGAGATCTCCACCGCCGTTGCCCGCGCCCACCGAAACCAATTCGACAATTATGAGCGGCGGCCCAAGTGACTACGTTGCAAGCGACTACGCTCACAGCGACCTTGGCACCGATGTTTCCAGACCGGGCGACGACAAATCCACCTATTCCCTCCCCGACGACGGAACCCCCGTCACCATCAGGACGGGGCATCGGCAAAGCAAATCGCAGACCTCCCTGCTGATCGAATATTTCGAAGGTGGTAAGACGAGCAGTGTATCTGGCACAAGCTCGCATCGGAAACCGAGCGTTCGCGTTCGCGTTAGACCGAGCAGCAAGCACCGGTCCAAGGGCGGATCGGATCGGGATCGCATCAAAATCACACAAACAAAGGCGAGGAGATTGAGCCCCAGTCGCCGCTCTGTGCCTGCCCGTAGCGAAGTTGAAGATCTCTCGGTGCTCAGCGGCGACATGGAGGACGCCGGCTCGTATGCTTCGGCAACAGAAGAGAGCAACGTCAGCCGGAACCCCATCGACATTGAGATCGAGCGGAGTGGCAATGCTCGCCGCCGTCGCCCAGCGAGCCCGCTCATCCCGACGGCCGACAGCAAAGCCAGCTACAATAACTCTGCCATGAGCGAGATTTCAGCCATCCCCGCCGACAGTTTCCTTGACGGGTCCGGGCCGGCTACGTCATTTGGCATGTCCGAGGCCAAGAGCACCAGGAGCAGGAGCCCTTCTCGCACAGGCGATTACCTCCTCGGTGCTGCCGCGGGGCTGGGAGCTGCCGCCGTCGCCGATAAGGTCCGGAACAAGAGCCGCGATAGCCGTGATGGCCGCGAAGACCGCGAGCGGGACAGGGTGGTCGTATCCAAAAACCGAGACAAGGATAGGGATAGGGACCGCAAGCACAGGTCGAGCAAAAGCCGAACAAGTAGCGTGTCAAAGGACGAGAAGTACTCTGAGCGCGCCAAATCACCACGGAGGAGATCCAAGGGGCATAGCGAGTCTCTCATTTCAGGAGTAGATTCCAGCGTCGTTTCCGCCTTCGCACCAAGTCATCGCTCTTTGGACCAACACTCCATTCGGTCCGGCGCTTCGAAGACTTCGTCAATCAATAACCCCAAACTCCTCGAGACGGTTGAGGATGCCATTCGCCGCCTCATCCTTCCAGAGCTCAACGCGTTGAAGAGGGAACAGAGCCGGCGCGGGACTCGCCGCGACTCGACCACATCCAGCGCAACCACGATCTCGAGGGACGAGTTTGCGAACGATAGGCGGCGGTCTGGAGCCCTTGACAAGAGTATTGTTACGCCGCGCGATAGCATGAGGAGTAAAGAGAGCCGAGATCGCGAGGCCCGTAATGACTTTGACGACAGTAGCGCTCTCAGTCACGATACCATTGAAGACCATGATCTTGACGACACCCCGGGCCGCAGCACAGACCGGCTCAAGGCTGCTGCCGCCGGGGCTGCCATGGGCGCGGCCGCTATCGCCGCCCACGAGGTACTCCAGTCACCTTCCGATGACAAACAGCGCTCTAGGCGACGGCGCAGAGCTGAGATGCGGAGTCGCGGCTCCGATCTGGCTCTGGAGGACGAGGAATCAGAACTTGGGCCGCCGATTCCGCCGATGCCGTTGATGAGCGAAATGCTTGCTTCTGATGTGACAAGGGCATCCATCCTAACCGCAGAAACCGATCGGCCACATTCCGCAAGCGAAGAGCTGGCTCCCAGCCGAGAATTACCACACGACCAACTATCCTCAGCGTCAACCCCAACTCCCACCAAAACACCAATCACATTACAGCAGTCGTTGGGAACTCAACACGCTAATATCTCTCACGGGGATCTCAAGACGTTGCCTCATCAACGAACCGGACAATGGGACGAGTACATCATTGATGACAACGGGAAGCGAGTGCCTTCGCGTGCCTCCAAACATTACCAAGAAGACGAGGACGAAGTCGACGATCCCGAGTCCGGCCCGGCATATGCTCCCGACAGCCCTTACGACTATTACAGCACCCAGGATGTGCCGCCCCCGCTGAAGTACGTGCCGTATCAGCCGGAGCGCCGCGGCCTAAGCCCAATCCCAAGTATTTCTGGTTACACGGAGACCGGAAGCGAGATTCCACACCCAGAATCGCGAGCTTCGCACCGAACCAGCGATTCTATTGTATCGGCCGGAAAACCTTCACGGCAAGACGGTCCCACAAACCGTGAGATATTCGATGACGACCGGAGCGTCAGAAACCCGGGCATGAACCCAACGGACAGCGAGCTTGGCGGTGTCCCATCTAGGGATGATGTCCGTGCTGTGAACCTGAACCCTGATTTTGTTCATCCCGCTGGTATCGAATCCAACGTGGCTTCTCTTGTCGACGGTTCGATGCTTGAGGGATCCGCCCTGACAGGCTCCTCTAGCGCTGTTGGCAACCAGCTATACAACGGGCGCGAGTCGATGGCAACGCTCGACGGGGAGATGTCTCGCGATCCGGGCACCCCGGCCAAGCGCTCCGTGGGGAGTCACCACGACTACCCCGAAGAACGGGGGGCTACTCCCACCTCTGCGAGCCACCGGTCCCGCGAGTTTGTCGAGTATGAACTCGACGAGTATGGCCAGAAGGTGCCCCAGACCACCTACCGACAGTCGCCGACCATGTCGGAGGCAGCCATCACCAGCGCAGCGGTCGGTGCCGCCGCCGCCGTCCTACGGGCCCAAAATGCCAAGGGGCAGCAGGTCATTGCGGATGACGAGATCGACTTTCAGGGGGCGGGTGTCCAAAGGAACAAGTCGTTCAAGGAGCGCACACAGAACGGACCGCGCCCGGGCATCGACACCGCCAGTGCCGAGAGACTCGTCCACGGCGAGGAGCAGCAGCAGCCCAAGCTGGGTTTCAGCGGCCTGCCGGATCTGAATGACCCGATGCCGGAAATCGGCTGGCAAGACGACGATGATCTGCTCACTAACCCGTCGCTTCTCGGCGGCGAGGGTGGCCGCGATGAAGAAGAACATTGGGCTGGCGACGCCACACCCCGCCAGCACCCCCAACACCATGACGATGATATTGAGTACCGCGGCTTGGACGGGGCCCACCTTGAGCCGGAATTGCCCCAACAGAGGAGCGGGCATGACTTGGCTATGACCGGTGCCGCTGCGGCTTTGGGTGCGGCGGCAAGCATGGCGGCAGCCCACAGCCGTCAACCCAGCCAGGAGCATGATGAGTGGTATAGGACGTCCGAGGACAAGAAGCGCGATACTCTTGTCACCAACCCTTACGAGGGATCCAGCCCCATTGCAAACATCCCCGGTCTCAACACCAACCTGCTTCCAGGTTTCGATAACTCGGGCTTCGGCGACCTCTATGGTACCCGAAGCCCGATGGGCCACAAGGTGGACGAGGGCTATATCTCACAGGGCCCCAACAAGACGCCTGACCTCCAGGGTGGCGCAAAGGGCAAGGGCGTGGACTTCAACGTCGTCCCGGGTGCTGGCGGCCCGAGCGTTGAGGACCCGTTCTACAACACCCCAAAACACACTCGGCAGCTCAGCGGCATGTCCCAAGGCATGGGCTCCCCAATGTATGATGCCGCGACTGGCACTGGCATCGAGAGGATTGAATCCACGGACATCATTGCCTTGATGCAGCATGTGAGTATTTGTTTCTACCATTCGTTTGCAAGTTACTAACGTTGTTTCAGTTGATGGTTCGCGACGCTCAGCGCAGTGCTCGCGACACGGAGATCCTGGTCACTCTGGTCCGTTCCGCGACGGAGATGCGCAATAACTTCGAGGAGGTCAAGCGCCTGCTCGCCGACACGGAGGATGTGATCATTACGGAGGTCAAGGAGAATACCGAAAAGACTGTCCAACGCGCCATCAATGGTCCCCGCCCGTACCCCGGCAGCGCCCCGCGCTCGATCCAAGGCGGCTCGCAAGCGGGCACCATCAACGGTGATGACATCAACAACAAGAGGAGGAGCATTTTCCGTCGTGCGCTGAAAGGTCTGAGTGCTAAGGGGGCCAACGACCTCGGCAGGATTGAGGACATGCTCATGCAGCTTCTTACTGAAGTCGACGTTCTCAAGGCGCAAACGGCTCCGGGTATCCAGGGGAACCAGAGCACCCACAACGAGCAACTATACGACCACATGGAGCCCGAGATCCAAAGCGAACAAGACCACGGCTATGAGCCCGATGGCATGGCCGGCACGTCAACAGCGAGCCATGCCTCCCAGTCTGGATATCTCTCGATTCAGTCGCGTGGGACGTCGGTCAAACCCGGGTACGACCGCAAGGTCTCAGCGCACAGGATAAGCACCGTGCCCGAAGACAATGAGGAGGAATATGACCACGGGCGGAGGGACGACGAGCAGCACTTGATGACGCCTGTCCAGGATCAACGCGGTAGCTCGGTGCCGCTGGCAACCCCGCCTGCCCCTGCCGCGCAAGCACAGGCCTCGATGAGCAACGAGAACACTCCCAAGACGGAGGAAAGCGGCAAGAAGAAGTCGAGATCCAGCTGGTTCCGCATTCCCAAGATCTCGCGGTGGTCGGAAACGACAACGTCTAGCGGTGTGCAGACAGAATCTCGCCACAGCAAGCAGTCCAGCAAGGACGAGACCGCCCAGTTCCCCACCGGACCCTCTCGCTCAGGGTCCCTAGACCACTACCAAGACAACTACCAGTTCGCCCCTCCCCAGGCCATGCAGACTGATAAGCTACATACTGGGTTCTCGGAGACGGACCTCCCCCAAGGATACCGCGAGGATCAGGATGACCATATGTACGGGCAGACATCATCCCTGTCGCAGCCTGACGCCAACTGGGTCAGCATGAACATGACGCCCGAGAATCCCAAGTACATGACGCCCGAGGATCCCAAATACAAGGCGCACCGCGACTCGCTAAACCTCGTGCACCCGCAACCGCGCCAGGGCCAAACCGAGCGCTTCAAGGCCGCACTCGAGTCCCAGGCCCTTGGCTTCGACTCATCTCTCGGCCCCAAGTCTGACTGGGCCGGCTCCGTCACTAGCCTGCACCGCTTTGGTCAGCAGCAACAGCAGCAGCAGCAGCAGCAGCACAACGACAACTACGGCTCCCCCGGGGGTGACCACCACTACCAGCAGCAACACTGGACCTCCTCCCCGGCCGCGGCCGCGAGTATGACGGCCACATCCGGCGGTGCCCCGCCGCCCCGGCCGCCCAAGGAGGCCCTCGACAGTGACCTCCCCCCGTCCAGCCCCTGCCAGCTGACGCGCAGCGCGGCGGCCACGCCGCCCCAGAACAAGCGGCTCAGCAAGCTGCAGAAGAAGCAGGGCAGCCCGCTGCCGCACCACAGCGTGGAGAGCGGCTACGGCACCATGACGCACGGCGTGCCCACCGCCAGCTACATCAGCCAGAGCCACCACTCGCACCACAGCGCCGGCAGCCACCACAGCGGCAGCGCCGGCAGCACGCGCGAGGGCGCCGGCGGCGGTGCCAGCAGCCCCAGGCTGGAGAACCGCAACCTGAGCGGCGCCCTGCTCTCGGCGCCGGCGAGCGGGGTGAACAGGAGGCCCAGTGGGCCTAGGCCGATGACGCCGACGGGGTCGGGGTCGAGGGGCAGTGTCAATGGGAGTGGTGCGCTCGGGGAGGAGAGGGATCGGCGGAGAGGTTAGTCTATTTTTGTCCCTTTTTTCTTTTTATATTTCTTTTGGCCCTTGACTTCCGGCTCTAGGGTCACTACTACTAAATACCTGCCTGGCTACCCTCCTTTTGATCTGTGTGGGAATATGGGGCTGACTTCGGGTGTGATGATGCAGATACCTTTGGCTCGCAGGACACCGAGACCTTCTAAAGGATGGGGACGGGTAGAAAGAAGAGAGAAAAGAAGAAAAAAGAACGAGAGTGTGTGTGCCGTGCAAGTGGGGACCGCGGACGAACAGATAGGGCTGCTGGTTTGGCCTTGGTATCGATGAGTGGTCAACGCCAATCGACTGTGCGGTATGTTGAGTTGGTGGGATATAATCTTGGGGTGTTGAGGGACAGGGAGGTTGGGTTGGGTTGCGGTGGAAGAGAGACAGGGGTGGGATGTCAGTTAAGCTTTCGTGTGTCTGTGTTTTCATATAGATTTATTTAACCCTGGCCGGGCAGGGCAGGGTCGGGCGGTGGATTTGGATGGATGGGACAACTGATGACGAGCGGACCACATCACACGATATGGTTTAGGGAAAGGGGGGCTATTTGTGTTGTTTGTTGGAAATGCGTGGGGGGTGGCAGGCTGCCGGGGGGGGGGAGGATATTGGGAAATAGGAATAACTAGGTACTTTGGTGGGGAGCGTTTTTGTGTGACGTATGCAGCAAGCAGGCAGGCAGGCAGGCGAGGAGTTGTGGAAGGGGGGCGAGATTTATTTGATGGACCCTCGTGTCTCTTGTTGTCTCATTTTGATTCTCTGTTCATTTTTGAGTGCTGGGATTGTTGCTGGTTGGTTGGTTGGGTGGTTGGTGACTACGACCGATATGATGACACTCGAAAAAGAACCTCGGTTTGGTTTTTCCTCCTGATCTATCCTGATCTACGGGTGTTACACAACCGCTCTTGATTTTTTCCCTCCTTGGAGAAAGTGTCCGTGACCTGTTGCTGTTTATGGCCGTGATGGTTGGGATACCAGTATTTAGCAGCGTGGGGGGGGGGGGCGTGGGTTCGAACGCCTCCCTGCAAGGCTGGCTACCTCTAGCCTGTTTGGACTACCGATGACCGAGGCTGGGGTTGTGTGGAGGGGATCGGGGAATGGGAATGTCTCGGAGGGGAGGGATGGGAGATTGTGATATTGGACTGTGATGCAGATTAACTACGAATGTTGGGGGTTGTTTATCGAGGTTAATGATGATGTGGGAGAATCAAGTTGAGGGTTTTGCGGGTGGGTTCCATGTTCTTCTCTGCTGGTTTGAGGAACAAAAGAACAAAGCATGATGTAGATACATAAATCGTAAACAACAGGGAATTGAGATAAAATAGTCACAGCCAGCGTATGGGTATTGAAATCGGGGTTTTGAATGAATTCCAGGGCTGTCGGTCACCAACTCGGCATGTTGTTAGCTGAGTTTAACATCGGTCTCGGTGGTAGCCCCGGCTGTAACCGCAGTGCGTTGTGGGGGGCGCGGGCCCTGCGCCGGTGGACCGCTCGGTTGACCCCCGCTCCGCAATCGGTGGCCGGACCCAGCAAAAATTCAATGACCAGTCACTCTCACTCCGGGAACGAGCCTAATCGGGCGGCACCTTGAAACTTAAGATAAACACCCCCCCGAGTGCGAGACGAAGCAATTGTGAGTCTTGTTACCCCTCAACTTAACTCCATGAAACTCAGGAGAAAATCGACGAAAACCCAAACAAAACCGGTTAACTAAGACTGAGAAAAAGTGAGACGACAACATCACGCCATCAACTATCAACCAACCAATCGTCAACATGGCACAAGCCGAGTCCTTCGTCATCAAAACCCCCTGCTCAAGCGCCAACATTGGCCCCGGCTTCGATGTCATCGGCCTGGCGCTGTCCATGTACCTTGAGCTGCACGTCGCCATCGACCGGTCCAAAGCCCAGTCCGAGCACCCGCTCAACTGCCGCATCACGTACGAGGGCGAGGGCGAAGGCACCGATGAGATCAGTCTCGACCCCCAGGTCAACCTGATCACCCGTGTCGCCTTGTACGTGCTGCGTTGCCACGGCCAGCGCAGCTTCCCCGCCGAGACCCACGTCCACATCAAGAACCCTATCCCGCTGGGCCGGGGGCTGGGTTCGTCCGGTGCGGCCGTCGTGGCGGGGGTGATGCTAGGGAAGGAGTGTGGTGGGCTGCATGATCTCACACCCGAGAGGTTGTTTGATTTTTGCTTGATGATTGGTGAGTGACTGCGGTTTCACCCCATCTCATCCCTACCAAGTAACTGACACAGGACAGAGCGCCACCCGGACAATGTTGGCGCTGCTCTCTTCGGCGGCTTCGTGGGCACCTACCTCAAGCCGCTGACACCGGAGGATGTGGCCCGCGTGGAGATCCCCCTGAGCGAGGTGCTCCCCGCGCCGGCCGGCGGCGTCGACACGGGCGCCAAGCCGCCGTCGCCACCGCACGGCATCGGCCACCACATCAAGTTCCCCTGGGCGCCCGAGATCAAGGCTGTCGCCATCATCCCCGAGTTTGAGGTCCCCACAGCAAAGGCGCGCGAGGTGCTGCCGTCGCAATACCCCCGGCCAGACGTGGTATGTATCTCTCCCCCTCCCTCAATACCCCGTTGGAAGCGTGGGAAAAGAAAAACCTGTACATCAGCTAATGACAACGGCGCGCAGACCTTCAACCTCCAGCGCATCGCGCTTCTCCCCGTGGCACTTGGGCAGTCGCCGCCCGACCCGGAACTCATCTACCTGGCGATGCAGGACAAGCTGCACCAGCCGTACCGGCAGACGCTGATCCCGGGGCTGACGGAGATTGTCGAGTCCATGACCCCCGGCACGCAGCCGGGCCTGCTGGGCGTGTGCCTCTCCGGCGCGGGGCCGACCATCCTCGCGCTGGCCACCAGCAACTTTGCCGAGATTGCCGACCGCATCATCGCCAAGTTCAAGGAGAACAAGATCGTCTGCAACTGGAAGCTGCTGGAGCCGGCGGATGGGACGACCGTGACGAGGGCGTAGGTGGGCCGACGGTCGGGCGGTTGGTTGGTAGGTTGGGTCTGGAAAATGAATATAAATACAATTGTGATACCCCGTTGGCGAGGTTTCTGTTTCTGGTGTTGCTGCTGTGATATTCTCTGCTTCTAGGCAACAAAATGTCGCCCCTAAAAAAAGGTTGTTGACAGCGGCATGGGCCCCTGAATCTCAGGGGATGAGGCCCTGCAAGCAACCTGCAGGCGTGTGCCCGCATGATCGCCCCGACAACGTGGAAGCCACGACTGCTGTCCTCGTGCTTCGGGCCTTCACTACAACCCGCCATCTGCACAGAATGGGTCCAGGCCAGGCCAACCCGCCGCATCAAAAACAAAATGCACAACATTTCAGTGAGCTGACCCCACCAACCAGCCAATCACCATCCCCCCAATCGAACCACGAAAACCCCCGGACAGCCCCGAAGCACCTCGCCTGGAATGCAGCGCAAGTACCCACCCGGCCTTGGCTCCCCGCTCACAGTTCATCCGAAATCGTGCCACACTCAGGCCAACGTCGGACGGTCCTGCCAGGCACCGCCCTCCCCAATTGGCTGCCGCCGTGTAAGCCGCGGCTTGGAGGGCGGCGGGATGGGATGCTTTCTGTGCAGGCTGGCACCATCTTTTGATGGGAAGCCTCAATCCTTCCGTTGTCGTGACTTGACCTGCGGGCTTGGGCCGATGGGGTTGGATCTTGGTCTATGGATGGGAGGCGACGGACGAACTTGTTTCGGGAGGGGACGGGGTCTGGATTTGGGTTATGGCTCGATTATGACTGGGCTTAGGGGTGTTGGTCGCCGGGTGGAAAGGGGAATGGGGATTACTGCGGGAGATGTCGGTTGGGGTGGGATGTTAAGGTCGTGATAAATAGGATAGTTTGTCTCGTGGTTTTGTTGTCTGTATCATCAGCATCAACATCATAAGCATCATATCAAGCCAGCCTAATACCGGCATACAAATCTCTCCTACATTGTATCATCACGACAACCCGCCACTCAACCAACCTTGTATCTCAAACTCCTTCTGAGCTTCACCACTCAAACAAACACCAAACAACCCCCTTAACCCAAACCAATCCTTGATCAAAATGCCCGCCCGCACCGTCACCCGCCCAGTCCTGCAAACCCTCGCCCGCCAGCTCCAACAGCAAGGCATCCAACGGCAGCGACCGCAACCATTCTCTATCATGCACAACCTGCGCGCCATCGCCCGCTCCTTCGAGCCGCATCCCTTCCAACGCCTGCCCGTGGCCAGCAGCGCGGCGCCGGCCGACTGGGCCCGCCTAGTGAGGAGAGCCGGGGGCCAGGCTGTCGTGTACGTGTTTCCCTTCCTTCCCCCTTCCCCTCCTTCCCTTCCCTTTCCCCGTCCGCCCTCCACCCGGCCCAACCCTACCCTACCTCACACATCCCCAAATCAGCATCCAACAACATACATACCGCAAACCAGTTGCTAACGCCACGGTAAACCCTTAGGTTCTTCCCCGCCGGCCTTCTAATGCTCGGGTGGCCATACGCCGCCGCCGCCATGCTCGACGGGAAGGTATAAATCACACGAACGGATAATACAAGAGGATGACGGGAAAGGGAAGAAGAGGGGTGGTGGTGAGGACTGGGAGATAGGACATAACCTACACGTGCCCCATATTTGCTTTGTTGGCGTTGGCGGTGGGGCTTGGGTACAATACCCGGACAAAGGAGGGATGTGCTTCAGGGGTGGGCAGTATAATTAGGCCTTCATTGTTTTTTGGTAATACATAGGGACATATGCCTGCATCTGTATGGATGCGAAGTAAATAAGGGTTCAATCGTTGCTTGGGTGAAGAATACAGGTATATAGGTAGTATGTGCTTGAAACCATTCGCTTGCTGTAGAGCGCTAGGTAAAAATCAGACGGAAATGTCTTGCTTCGCTAAAATGCCATGTGTCGCTTGCTGAACAGAACGGAAACTGCCGAGACAGCCTGGGCCAACTCCCCAAGCCCGCCTAACACGCCCGAACGCCTCAATCAGGTCCTAGCACATCATTCGGTTGGCGGTGATGGGGCCGTCGGCGGAGTTGGCTCCGGCCGTGGGGGCGCTGATCTCGGCGAACTACCGCCAGGTTTTCGGCCATGGACGACATAACTTGAACTTGTTAGCAACCCGGCCAAAAGGAGGAAACAGAGAAAAAGAAAGCACCTACTAGGGCCAATAAACATGCAGGTTCCGGCTCCTAATCTCCTTCCTCACATCCACCAAGAACACCTGCACCTGCTCCGGCGACCAATTGAGCCCCTTCCCAAACACCCTCGTCACCATCCCGCTCAGCCCGTACAGCAAGTTCTCCATCTCAAACGCGCCGATGAGCTTGAGCCGCTGGTCCTTGGGCCACGGGCTGCACGGCATCTTGTAGACAACCTCGGTGACATCGTCAAAACCGCGGTCCTCGAACCAGCCCTTCCACCGTGTCGGATCGTCGATGGGTGTGCCGTATACCCGCGTGCTCTCAAATATGGCGTCCGATAACTTCTGGAGGGCGCTGTCCTTGGGCAGCGTGTTGTCGTCGCACCCTAAGAGTCCCGTCACGCAATGGAATTCTAGATGGCCGCCGGGTTTGAGGTGTCTGCGGCGGTCAGCTGGCGGTGCAAATTAAGTATCGTCGGTGCCCTTACGTGTAGGCCTGGTCGATGAGTCGAGGCCAGTCCCGGACGGAGAGGATGAGGTCGCGAGCAAAGATCAAGTCGAACGAATTTTGTTTCCAAGCCCATTCCTGTTCAATGTCGTCAAGTTCGAACCGGCAATTTGGCGGAACCCTGGGTCTGTTAGTGGGAGTGCGCTAGTAGTTATCGGGCGCCACCCATGATTGAGCTCACCATTCTGGTTGTGTTGGTGCAATGTCCACCCCGATTACCTAGGTAACACAAGTTAATCTTTTTGGACCGAACAGCTTCGGGACATAAGTACTTAGTTATGCATACATCAGCGGAAGGATACATATCCGCAACGTCGATCGACCATATGCCTGAGACATGTCAATTTCGGATCCATATAATCGGGTTTACCATGCATGGCGCCCAGTGCGAACAACTGCTTACCTGTTCCGCAACCCAGATCTAAGATCCTCTGAGGGTTCTCCCCAATCGGGGCGATGAAGCGATTCTTTTCGAGCAAGGCATAGTACTTGGCGTGGCACATGTCTAACCTCCGGGGTCAGCCACTTCTTTTCGTTCCGGCGCAGTTTTGCGTAATGCCAACGGAAAGATCCAGGGGTCGTTCCCTAGGCCAGCGCGTTGTCGGGGCGGAAAACTCTGAAAATACTGACCGATCCTGTCCAATTCCACATCGTCCATCGGCATCCCGTACTCTAGCTTGGGTTAGCTACTGCCATCACGCCGACCGCTCCGGGGAACCGACATACCTTCTTTGCCGTACACGGCATACACCCGCCCATCCTCGACCTTGCCACGGAGCACCGAGGACGTGATCGAAGTCAAGGAGCTTCCGGAGCTCGCCACCTCGGCGCCCTGTGAACCGAACCATGTTTCAGTTTGCTGGTGACTTTCCCAACGCCCCGGAAGCCATCAAGAACACACACCTCGTCATCAACGCTCGCGTTGTCCCATTGCTGTCGCACAAGTCAGTTTACGTTGGCTACACAACCAAAACCAGAGAGCCAATTCGACCCATGATTTTCACGTGAACTTACATCGTCTGCTTGGATAATATTATCCGGCGCCGGCTGTGACTGGTCCACCATGGCGCTCGACTTTATGCGGGAATCGCGGCGGCAATCCGTGAATTAATAGACGACGGAGGCGGTCGTCAACATCTCTGAGGGGGAATGTCAAATGTCGAATTGCGGAGAGCCGGCCGGTTGTCGAAGGAAAGAACAATGGAGCGCTGCTCTTGGCGTTCCCAAGAAGGGGTGCCACATTCGTCCTAGGCTCATCCCGTTCCGCCGTGGGTTTCTGGGGATCATGGCCCACACCGCCAACAAGGACCAGGCGGCAACCCCACGGGTACCCCTGAGCTGATTGGGCCACAGTAGGGACGGCAGGTCCTGCCTGTGTCCCCGAGAGGTATGTATTTGTTTGCTCCGCTTGCCTCGTGTGCGCCAGTTGGCACGGGTTGGTAAGAAAGTGCTCGGGGAGCTAACCCGACGTTCCATCGTCCAAAAAAAAAGAGGAAATGAACATGAGACAGCACACAGGCTTATCCAGTATTGTCGCTGCCCGCAGACTCTGGTCGTCAGCGGCGGCGCCAAACCAGCAGCCACTATTGAGTTTCGGGTCAAGCTCAACGCCACCAGATGCCGAAATGCGGGTGCTGATTTGGCAGCGACCGCGTGGTGTGGTGTGCGACGGGGAACTAAAACAAGCAACTTCTGCGCCCCCTCGAGCGTCTCCACGCGAGGTCACACCGCATGACAGTGGCTGGCAGAGCCAGATGGTCGGTATTCTGTGATTTGACGAGTCCGCTGGCTTTCTGTCTCCCAAGGATTTCTTTCCTCTTTGCAAATCGCTCCTTCTCGAGATGCAGTGGGACGGGAATCGGACATGTCCGCTAACTATAGCGTGGGGTTGGGAGCCGTCTGTGGAAGGGTGTTGGAGGGGAGCTCAGCGAGGTGGGATTTCATGCCCTCCTCGGCCAACGGCATGCGCGATAAGACGTCCATCGACAAGGTTGCCACCCTGAAAGCCAATGGTTCGATCCCGTGGTTGGTGGGCTTCGAAGCCGTCTAACCGAGACGTATCAACGCGCGTGGGCCCGCCCACCGAACGAACCTGTTGTTCTGCGGGGTTTCCGGGACTTTGGTTGACGAGGCCCGGGAAGTCGGTGCCATCCCTTCCCGTGAGGAGCCCAAGAGTCATGAAAGTCGCCGGCCCGCTCCGGGACTGACGCGAACCAGCGTCAAAGGTAACAACGAGCTGTCTTGCTAGCTTGTTTTGTCTTAAAGGATGCCGGGAGCTGGGCCTGCCTGAGCGTTCTTGATGCCTTGGCCGGCTTGGCCTGCTGGGTCGACCACCGGTCCCCAGCCGGTGAACGAATTCGTGATATGGGTTCGAAGCAGGCCCTGGTCGCTTTAGCTCCTGCGCCCGTCAGTCTGAGGTGTCCTTCTCCGCTCACTACCCCTCAATCCACGACATCGAGGACTCGAGGACGACATTATCTTTTCCCTTACCATCACCTAGAATACGCTCGAAGCACTCATCATGGACGACACCAGCGCAGCGTTGAGAGCCGCCGAGGAGCTTGTCGAAGCCCTCAAGAGCCACCCTCAGGCAAACCATGCGCAGCATTTGGCTCTCCTTGAGCGTGTCGATAAGGTGCGCACGCTGCTCGAAACGCCGTACGATGTGATCGAGAGGCAGCAGGAGACCATGTGCACATCCGGTGTCATGTACACCCTGATCTCGACCGGCGCCATCAAGAAGATTCCGGATGAAGGCACCATCACGGCCGAGAAGCTCGCGGCCGAGATGAACATGGATGTATCGGCCATCCACCGGTTGATGCGAGTGGCCGTGGTCTCCGGCTTCTTCGTCGAAACGGCGCCCAACACGTACGCGCACAACGCCCTCTCACAAGCGTACCAGCTTCACGCCCAGGGTCCCTTTTTCGTCCTTTGCATGGAGTTCAACAAGATGTGTATGGCGCTTCCCGACTACTTCAAGACTCACAAACCCGAAGAGATCTATGATCTGAAGAAGTCGCCCTATTGCTTCAGCATCGGCAAGGAGGGGAAGACCTACTACGAGGCTATCGACGAAGACCCCGAGCAGCGGCTCATTTGGAACTCCTGCCTCCAGATCATCGAGAAGAACATGCCAATCACGGGAATGTTTCCGTGGGAATCGCTCAAGGAAAACGTGGAGAAGGAGCCCGAGAGGCCGTTTGTCGTGGACGTCGCCGGTGGGCGCGGCCAGGCTCTGTTGAAGCTCCAGGAGGAAATCCCGGGGGCTTATGGCGGCAAGCTTATTCTGCAGGATCTCCCTATTGTCATCAACTCGTTGAAGCCGGAGGAGCTTCCCAACATCGAGGCCATGTCGTACGATATCTTTACGCCTCAGCCGGTCAAGAGTGAGCCCCCCACCCTCATCCACCACTGCTATTTTTCTGTGGAAGTTCAGTTCAACTAACCTCAGTCAAGACGCGCACGTTTACTTCATGCGGCGGCTGCTCCACGACTTCTACCCGTCTGTCTGCCTTGACATCCTCAAGAGCACTGTTTCGGCCATGGGCCCCGATTCGCGCCTGATTGTTTGCGACATGCTGGTGCCAGAATTGGTGCAGCCAGGCCGGATGAAGGAGCTATACTGGCTCGATTTGAACTTGATGTCCATCAGCGGAAAGGAGAAGACGTTGGATGAGTTTAACCAGATGTTTGATGCGGTCGGCTTGGAGCTGGTCAAGGTGTGGCCGTCAGAGATCGGAGCTACGGTGCAGCTCGAAACCCGCCTGAAGCGTTCGTAGGAAGAGAGAAGGAAGGCACCGGTTATTCGGATAGTGTTATTCAAGTAGTGAAGAACGGGTAGGAGGAATTTCCAAGACTACCTATTATTGAAATCCAGGTCAACTTTAGCTTTGACAACCCTACTCGGAAGTCGTCATGTCGCTCTTATGGAAAGTATTTTAATAGCACTGAAATGGGTAATTCGACCATGGACGCTTCTGAAATTCCCACCACCTGAATTGAGAAGGGGCCGTTCTGGCCGCACCTGCTGCCCGTCGTTAAAGACTGAAGAGGGTGCCCCGCGGCGCCGCCAATATCGATAAGGGGAAGCTCTGATTAGTTAAATGGTCCGTGCTTCTGCTTCCTCTCTTGGTTATCCCTTGCTAGACCCACAAAACAGCTCCGGGCAGCCACCAATGATGTGCCTGCGCGACGATGCACCGCTTTGTCTAAAGAACGCGTCGTGATTCCAGCCTCGAAGCAAACAGGATCCTGAGGACAGTTTGACGACAACCGGCAATAATCCGACTAGCAGGTGCCAAATATTCGAGATATCTGCGCAAGGATTTACGATTTTATTTTTGCGCCACACACGCGAGTAGTCGAACTGCTGTTCGTGGGTGCGAGTGAAAGCAGGAGACGACTACATCCATCCCTACATAGGTACATACCTGGCTGGGTAGGCACCGATTGAGCGAGGATTTCAGGCGGCGCGCTTTCACTTTCGAGGCTTTAGGTGGCCCGCATAAAGAACTGGGCAACGACTAGCGTCAACACCTCAGCTAGGTACTGCATGTCGAAGCGGTAGTCATCAAACATAACCTGGGCAGGAAAGATGACCGACTCACCACTCAACGTGGCTGTTGTGCTGGACAACGGGTCCGGCAACATACGGGCCGGTTATTCTGGGGAAAGCGAACCAAAAGTCAACTTTCCGTCATGGGTGGGGAGGCCGAAGCATCTACGGGTGCTAGCAGGCGCGTTGGAGGGCGAGGTCTTCGTCGGCGAGAAGGCGGCAGCCGAACTGCGCGGGCTGCTCAAGATCCGGTATCCGCTAGAGCACGGCATTGTTACGGACTGGGACGACATGGAAAAGATATGGTCACATGTGTACAGCGAGCTCAAGTGCGACGCTGAACAGGTGAGCCCCTTCTCGAACCTCTTGGTTAAAATCAGCATACAAAACTAACACCCCGCAGCACCCCTTGCTTCTCACCGAACCGCCCCTCAACCCGCGCTCCAACCGCGACACAGCTGCCCAAATCCTGTTCGAGACTTTCAACGTACCCGCCCTCCACACCTCCATCCAAGCCGTGCTCGCGTTATATGCCAGCGGCCGGACAACTGGCGTGGTGTTGGACGTCGGCGACGGCGTGTCACATGCCGTACCCGTGTACCAAGGGTTTACCGTTCCTAATAGCATCCGGAGGATGGACGTGGCCGGGCGGGATGTGACTGAACATATGCAAACCCTGCTCCGCAAGAGCGGCTATGTTTTTCACACGAGCGCCGAGAAGGAGATAGTGCGGATGATAAAGGAAACGACCAGTTACGTAGCCAGGGACCCCCGCAAGGAGGAGAAGGAGTGGGCAGCGGGCAAGCCAGACGCGGGAAAGGTTGTCGAGTACGTGTTGCCAGATGGGAAGAAGCTTGCGGTATGTATCACCGTCCTTTCCGAGCTACGCCAAAGTTGCTAACATGGGCGCTTCCAGATCGGCGCAGAACGCTTCCGCGCGCCAGAAATTCTCTTCGACCCTGAGATCATCGGCCTCGAGTACCCCGGCGTGCACCAGATCGTCGTCGACGCGATCAGCCGGACGGATATGGACCTGCGGAAAGACCTATATGCCAACATTGTGCTGTCCGGCGGTAGCACAGTCACCAAGGGCTTCGGCGACCGTCTGCTGGCCGAGGTGAAGGGCATTTCCGTCAGGGAGATGAGGATAAAGATCTATGCGCCGCCGGAGCGCAAGTACTCCACTTGGATCGGTGGCAGTATTCTCGCTGGGCTGAGCACGTTCAGCAAGGTCAGCCCATGGTCACCTGTTCTCGTCATGATTTTTTTGCTAATGTGTTGTTGGATAGATGACGATCAAGGTCGACGACTGGCACGAGGACCCAAACATCATCCACACCAGATTCGTATAAGATACTGCAGGCTAGGACAATCGAGATGTAATGACAGGACCGCTGGCTAGATTTTGCTCTAGATAAAGACCCAAATGGCGGCATATAGCGCGTGAGGGGCGCAGGTGCGGAACCAAGCCTGCCTGCGGAAACAATAATGTGTCAAGTCATGGTGGATGGCGTTCGAGAGGTGGTTGTACGGTGGTCGGAGTAACCGGGGCGTCGAGGGGGAGGCCATATCGAGAGCAGCCTACAGTGAGCGTTTTAGAAAAAAACGAATGATACCCATTTTTGATTACCGCAGTCTCCAAAACGCCATGGAAAACAAGTTGTCACGCTCCGCGGGTTACGAGCTTAAGGTCAAAACGAACAGATTATGCCATGTCGCAGTGGGGGGTATATTGATCTGTACAACAACAAGTCTGTCACTCAAGAACAGTTGTCCACCAAAAAATAAACGCCTTTCTCGTTACGCCCTCGAAGGAGAATGAGGAAGACGCAGCCCATCCCCCATCCTTCCGCATCCCAAATAGCTCCCTCCTTTTTTTTCCGTTCCATATCATAAAACCCTTGGTGACCTCGCCGAGCGCACTGCCGTCCGTTACCAATAAAATATCGTCCCCACCCCGCCAAAAACGCCTTGCTCGCAATAAAGAAAAATAACACCTGCCAAAAAAAAAAAAACAGCCCCAACGAAACCCCCTCCCCCTCTGATCAACTCAACGCCCCGCGCTCTTCACCCGCCCCCAAAACCCCGCCAGCGACGACGACGACGACGACGAAGCCTCCGACCGCGCACTGCCCTCGGTGCTCGCGGAATCGCGCCGCGCGAGCGCCACTCCAGTACCATCTACACCCCCCTTCGAAGAGGAAAAGACGTTCCCGGCCCCACCACGGCCGACATGCCCAACAACGCTCGTCAGCGCCGACTCGCGCAGCGCAAACTCCTCATCGAAGGAGGGTGTTGCGGCGGAAGTCTGGGCGTGGTGGGCGTTGCCGGCGCCGCCGCGGCCGGAGTAGAAACGGCGCGGGGTGCTGCTGCTGCTGGAGGTGGTGGTTTTGGTGGTGTGGGAGGGTGTTGGGACGCCGCTGGGGGAGGTGGTGGCCGGGGCGCGGAAGAAGTTGCCGAGTCCGCCACGCCCGGAGTGCGTGTAGCTGTCTTGGGGGACGGTGGGGTGGGGTTCGGTGATTGTGTAGAGGGATGGCATTGTGGTGGTGGTGTTGTGTTGTGTGTGTTTGTTGGTTGTTGTTCAGTGGATTTGGTGGGATAGTAAGATGTGATGTGCGGTGTATGTTCGGTGTGTATGCGGTGTGTAGTGTGTAGTGTTGTAGTGTAGTAAAGTTGCAGTTGACGGGCTCGACACTTTTGAATTGGTGGTGGTACTAAGATCTTTAAGTCGAGACCAAAGTTCAAGTTTGTGTAAGTCGAGAAAGGCAGTTGAGGTGACACTGGCCAACTTCGTGGGAAATCTGGAGCAAGGAGAATTGACTTATATAAAGAACCGGGATGGGTGGTGTAAGTGAGTGGTACCTGGAGTCATCCCCTCAAGCGCCGAGAATCCAACAGCTCCGTCCAAACAAATGTGCAGCTCCAGCACGAGTTCTGGGCAGGGCACCGCATGACCACGGTGCCTTGCCCTTGAATCGCGCAATGCATCCATCCTTCCTTCCCGCCCCTCTGTAAGTATCGATGTACCGAGGAGAAAAGTCTCATGCACGCTCCAACGCGGGGCACTTGCCCAGCCGAGCGGCTTTCCAAGGCACAACTTGCGAGGCAAAATCCGTCAACAAAAAGGGGCGCAACCACACCTGGAAGGGCCACGCCTGCTTAGAGGCTGGTGGCGGTGCCCGACGACAGCACAGCAAACAGTAATAGGCTCGCCTCAGAGAAGCTTCTTTTTCACTGATCCACGCCATCCTGAATGGCGTCAGCAACATCTCTTGGCTTCGATTCAGTGGTTCCAGCTGGGGACATTGAATTTGATGCCGAGACTCCAGCCAGGTCTTTTCGTTAGCTGATGAAAACTCAGGGGTGGTCACGCGGCGGGGCCTGGTCTAATTTTTACGCAATCGTTTGCACCCCGCCCAGGTACCCTTCCGCTGTGGTTTCAAGCCATTCGAGACTTTTCATCGGTCTTGGCGGCAACCCCGGCTGCAAGGCACAGTGCCGGCGGCGTCGTGGAAACAAAATCAGTGCAACCACGCTCGCAATTGCGGCGGACTAGGGTCGGGACTTGGCTTTTTGCACCACCTTGCAGCCGTCTCACGTCAGGGCTCCGAGCTGTCTGCAGTGCAAGCGATTGCGTCTCGCCGCAGCCTCCCTTGGGATGCTGATCTGAAGTCTCGGGACTTGGCATCAAAGTCTTCCGGCCTCGTGAGCTAACGACAAGACTTTCCAAGACTGCGAGAGGCAAGCAGGCAAGGTGGACCGGATTGTCCAAAAAGCGCGAGAGCGCCAATTATTCTCGGCAAGCCGGCTGGCCAGCCCCAGTCAAGTGATGGGCAATAACCCCAGATTTTCAGGGATCATGGGACTGCGAGGCCTGGCGGCGTGGCACTCTCTGGCCACAAAAAGCCGAACTCGAGAGGGGAGCAAGAATCAAGAAAGGAGAAGAAATTGAAAAGAAAAAAGAGAAAAAAAAGGATAGAAGAGGGAAAGAAAACAAAGCAAAATAAATAAAACAAAAGAAACCGAGTCAAATAAAAGGAAGCCTTTGGGCTTTCGAATGGCTTTCGTTTCTTTCCTGCGGTCGAAGGTATTGGGGCACCTCCATTTAGAGTTCGTCTTTTTTTGGCCAGAGCGTGCCTGGTTAATTTTGGCCGTTCGTGAATGAATCGGCGCCGTCCGTTCTTCTGTGCAGGGAGCATATCCTGAAATGGAAAGCCGGAGCGGACAGTCCTGTGCTTCTCTCATTGGTTTTCAGCCCTAGGAAGCTTTGCGTTTCCAATGCTCACGGGATTCGGGCAAAACCCAGTCTGAGCCAGTCTTCCTGGTGCTGAATGGTCACCTGTCAGGGCAGACTGATGAAGAGTTCGCTTGGCCGTCTTGCAGTGCGCCGCCGTCGGATGCCGAGAATGAACGCGTTCGATCTCCTTGGCAAAAGCCAAGCCCGGCAAGGCCGTTGTTCAGCCCTGCAGCCCTGTTTACAACGCTCAGCTTCGAAACCTTGAAGCTGTCGAGATTTCCCTCGTCATCGCCATCTTCACTTCCAGAAATCCCTCCGTGGTAAATCATTGCGCTGATTTGAGGCTTTTACTATTCGCTGATACCCTCCGCTGCCCCCTCCCTTCTTCTCTCCTTCGTATCCCGTGTCCGCCCTCCCCTCTCCCCTCTTACCGTTCTTGTCTTGTGCCGTGTGAAGGCAAACGCCAAAGAGCAGTTTCCACGGAGATGCCT
Source organism: Chaetomium tenue (assembly GCF_020726465.1). Lineage (NCBI taxonomy): Eukaryota > Fungi > Ascomycota > Sordariomycetes > Sordariales > Chaetomiaceae > Chaetomium > Chaetomium tenue. Next base: position 4,568,228 of record NW_027117330.1, on the reverse strand, counting down.
TAGCCTCGAGAGCTGCTGTGCTACGTTTCATACAGATAGATAGTGGCTGCCCGGGTCTAAGACGGGGATGTCTGGCTGGCGATGGGGCGTCGGAGCTGCGATCACCGATATATTCGCATCCTCTTCATCAATATTGCGACCGATTCCTGTTCTGGATACACCTGATGAGGTTAGCTTGGCGGGGTTCTTGAGTATCAAGACATCCGGTGGCTGGGTACGTTGCTTCCCGGACGGCCCGCTCCGGGGGAAAGCTCGAAGCTTGTTTGCGGAGGGACGCGTAGGATGTATGTAGGACCTTTGCTTGCGTGTGATGGGGGCCTTGCTCCTCATCCCAACCTACCCAACGGCTATCTCATAATGGACTGGAGCGGCAGATGTCCCGCATGCTTCTGACAGGTGCCACGCAACATCCAGATGTTTAGATTTTGGGCGTGCGGAACAAAGTCCCCTGCAGCTGCTTCGAGGATCACTACAAGATACATTACAAACTCGTTGACGGCCGGGGATGGGCATCAGAGTAATACTTATGCGCAATGGAGGTGTTGAATGGGCACTGCTAGAGGCCTAGTGAAGGCAGGGTCTTACTGAGGCCAGGGGTGTCGGTCTAATATTGACTCGCGGAGGATAGTGGTGAGGGATAGACATTACAATAGCCACCATTGCAACCGCCACCATCACTCCCCCTAGTTTGTCCAACCGACGCGCCTTTCCCGCCATCATATCCTTCATCCGTTCCACCAACAAGTTTCCCGCCTCCCAAAAACGAGCCGCATCTCCCATCAACTTGCTTCTAGCACCGGAGGTTTTGTTCTTGAACTCGTAGGCAAGCACGAATCTTCGAAGCCAACGTTTCTTTAGCCCGTCCAATTTCCTTTGCCCTCTTCTCCCTCTCGCCTTTTCCCTTCCACGTCCAACCTTCGTCCACTTCCAACCACCCAGCCATTACAGCCACCGCTCTACCTTAACAAGCCACGCCGCGATATACGGAATCAGCTCCCATCCCAGCTCACACAGGCTGTTCCTTTTGCCGACCCTTTCCTCGGCTTGCTCAAAATAAAATAAAAAACGAAACCAGCGGTACTTCCCAGTTTCGAACCGGGGACCTTAGTGCCGCCGGGCCCAGGTATACGCACGGAACCGGGGTCCGCCGTATCTAAGTTTTAACAACCCGACCACACCGTTGATGCTACCACTGCACCACAGGCCAATTTTCTGGTTTCGCTAAAAGCACCGATCACAAGCCTGGCTTATCGACCCCCCTCTCCCACCGTCCCATCTTCCCACCCCCAAGCAGCATCAGGTTCTGCGAGTTGTTAACTACCTCAGATGGGTAGATGGGCAACGCTGAGTCATCCCCGTTCCGTCGGAGTCGAGTTTCCTTCCGGGTTAGCAGACAAGGCTCTTCGTATTGAGTCTCTTGAGATTTCAACCGGTGAGTATAAAGAGCTTTGGGGGCTTCAGTTCCTCTCCCAAACACCTTCTCTCGAGGAGGTCTCTCAAGATTGGACTCGGTGCCATCCCGGAGGCACAGCCATGTCTTGCGGTCCGTGAATATGACTAGTGTACGTATCACACCTGACGACCCCCTACAGTGGAGGGTAGAAGGTGAGAGTCCGGGGGTTACTGAGCCGGGCGGGGGATACAAAACAAGCATAACAAAGGCTAGGATGAAGAATAAAAAAAAGAAAAGAAGAAAAAGAAGAAAAGAAATCTCTATAAGACACCACTAAATCACACCATACAGGTCAGCCGGTGTACTAGTCGTTTTCCCATGTTCACCAAGTCCCTCACTCAAGAACACGAACACACCGCATGATCAAGGGGTATATTATTCTTTACATCCAGATGTACTCGACACACTCGCCATCTCACACACTCTCATCTCTATGTGAAATAGGTAGGTAGGCAGGCCACCTACGGGGAATCTCCGCAACAAACACCTTGCCCGCAAGATCCCACCAAAAGATGTGAAATCATCGGGGGAGAGGGAGAAAGAACAAGGGCAGAAAGTAAAGACCCAAAAAACAACAGCGAAGCCGAAAAAGTAAACATGAATCATAAATATCCGACACAACCCCATCTTTCACCGGCGAGCTGGCCGGTCGGTTGCTGGAATCCATGATAGAAAGATGACCCAGCAGAAGGGAGAACCCAAGGCCCCAACCCGGCCAGGCCAGCAGGACCAGATCGGGCCGGGCGATGCCAGATGCCAAGGTAAAAAAAAAGAAAAGCTCATAACCACGCCACCGCCGCCCCGCCCCGGCACACCGTGCTTTTTCCCGGTCCCCATCATCTAAACACCCCTAAACATCCTCACCACCAAGAACCACACGGCGCCAAGGAACTTGAACGCGGACAAGCCCGCCACCGACCAGAGGACGACGCTGAGGTAGATATTGGCGCGGTCGCTCTTGATCTGCTCCTCGGTCTGGCCGTTGTCCGGGACGATCTTGTCGACGCCCGCGGTGGAGAGGACGACGGCGGCGAGGGCAAAGTTCATGATCATCCACAGCAGGACGACGATGGTGCGGACGCCGCGGTAGTAGTCCATCTGCTTCTCGTCGAGCTGGCTCGGGGTGAGCGGCTTGGACTCCTTGACGGGCTTGCGGTTGAAGACGTTGAGCTCGCGCTCGTACTGCGCGTTGAGGTCGCCCTCGTCCGGCAGGTCCGTCTTGCCCTGCCCGTCCTTGGTGTTGACCGAGGGCAGCGCGTCCGGCTTGTCGTCGCCCTTGGTACCCCACGAGATGTCGTGCGTGTTGCAGAAGGCGTAGACGTTGAGGACGTTGGTGTAGGTGGGCGAGAGGAGCATGTATTGGATGAGCGAGGTGACCATGTGCCAGGGGTCGAACATGAGCAGGGACGCGATCAGCCAGATGCCGTAGGTGGACATGACGGAGACGATGAGCGTGTAGAAGACCTTGTTTTTGAAGAGCGAGTCGATACTGAAGCCATTGGCGTTGAGGTCCGTTATGATGGCGTTGACGGCGATGTAAATGGCGGCGAACATGAGGTAGCTGGGGACGCCAGTCAGCGCACTGTTGTAAAACAAAGGGGAGGCTCTGCCCTTGGAAACTTACATGAAGAGGATTGCCCAGAAAACAATCATGGCCATGTAGTACGGCCCTGATCCAGCCGGTCGGTTGCCCATTGATAAGACGAAGCACGTCATCAGGGACACGCCGTACAACCAGGTGAACACCACACTAAGAATTCGCCCAACGTTGCCCAACAGGTTGTCGTCACCCAAACTAGTTGTTAAGATTTTGAAGACGAGAAAGAAGTTACCGATAGCGAACCAGGCGAAAATCATGTTGACGGTGTTGAAGATGAACTCGATAAAGAAGGCGATCTTGCGGAGGAAAGAATGGTCGGACCGGAAGAACTGGTGGAAGTGGACGATCGCGTAGATGGCGGCAAAGAAGGAACCGTTCAGCCAGCGACGGCGCTGGAGAATCAGCTCGGTCGCCGTGTCCGGCACGTCGGTCTCACCTGTGGCCGACTTGACATACTGCAAGATCCAGTGGCAGTTGCGCTTGGTGACGAGTTCGAAGCAGAGGATACGATCCTCGGCGAGGTACATATTGGCCGTGAAAATGCCCGCGTTGGCGCCGTGCATCTTCTCGCCGGCAAAGTACTTCTCCAACGGGCCCTGGCCGTTCTTGTCGTTCTGGAGGGCGACGTAGCGATAGGCAGAGAAGGCACCAGGCAAGACGGAAATGAAGCCGAAAGCCGATTCCAGGGGCTTGTCCAGGATGTTACTCATCTTGTACTCGAAATTCTGCGTCGCGACCAGCGGGTTGAGCAGGTTCTTGCCGCCCTTTGTTTTAATGTTAGTTAGCCACAAGCACTGGTAAATCCCAAAAGAAGGGCATGGAACCAAATAGTACTAACCGTGCCCAACATAGCCTTGATTTCACCGCAGGCACCGGCACACATAGGCTCGAGGTCAAAGGCCTTCCACAGGTGGTAAATCGAGCTGCCACCCGGCTTGGTACCGGCGTCGATCAACACGCAGATGTTGGGGTCTAGGACGCGGCCAAAGGCCTGGAAGAACCAACGATGCGAGTTGATCTTCTTTTGGTTCTTCTCCTTCAAGCAGAACAACATCTGCACGGGCTGTTGCTTGGGGAGGAGCTGGACGACGTCGTTCTTGATGACCATGCCGACCTGAGACGTGTACTCGTAAATATGGGCCGTGACGTCCTTTCCGTTGACCTGCTGCTTGCCGATACCCTCCTGGTACACGCCCATACCAGCCAACAGCGCTCTTGTCCTCGGGTTGATCTTGGCACGACCGTCGCTGACGACGCACACGACGATCTTCTTCCAGGCGTCCTTGCCCCATGTCTTGCTCTCGGCCCGCTTGCACATGTACTCGACGTTCTTGAGCACGCCGATCATGGTGCGCGCAAACAGGATCTCGTCCTCGTTGTACATGGTCACGACGATGAACAGCTCTGTGTGCCGGGGCTTGCTGAAGAGCTTTTGCCGGAGAGTGAAGTTCTCCTCGTAGAATTCGGAGGGATCGCATGTCGCGGCCGTGTAGCGCATGTGGGTGAACTCGTCGCGCTCGCCGTGGGGTAGCTGGTTTAGCAGCTTTGGGGGGATCGGGCAGTCGAGCACCAAGTTTCCGCGGTACAACAGCACCTGCTTCACCGTCTTCCATCTCTTGATCCCGCCGCCGCTGGGTTTCGGCTTCTGGTTATCGTGGTAAGGATCGCTTGCGCCAACCTGAGAGTCATTATGGGTCAACATCGGCCGATTGTCGTCATCATAAAACGGTGTCGCGTGGTCGAACCCCTGTTGCTGGGCGCCATGGTTTGGCTCGTATGGCTGATTGTAGTAGGCATCATGATGCGCCTCGGGGTTCACCGAGTAGCCCCCGAGGTTGTCTACGGATTGCTGGTGATGTTCATTAGTTTTGACTACATGATAGTCCCCCCCGCCCAACAAACTATACTCACTGCTGTTTGCATTTGTAATGAGTCGCCGGGGCTGAACCTGCCAGGGCCTTGTGGTGGTATATCCAGTGGCGAGTGACCGTACGGGTTGTCCTCGAGATGGTACCCGTGCTGAAGTGGATGCCCCGGGGAAGGGGTCCTGTGCACCCGGTTCTCCATGGGGTGGCTCTCGTAATAGTCGTCGTCTGCATGGCGGAATATGGTTAGCACATGGCTCTCCAGGAATCCAGCAGGAACAGAATTCCTCCTGTTGCGGGCCAACACGAGACCGACCCAAGGTAGTGAAAGAGGGCCAAGAAGCCTGTGCCGGTCTCAGACCAACACTTGAAATCCGAAGGAAAATCCACTTGCTCCTCTGCGCCAGGCAAAAGGAATAGAGTTGCGGCACAAGCAAAGCTCCCGTGAGAGTAGATAGGGCCTGGGCCGTAGGCTAGAGGAAGATGCAAACGAAGACACCATAAAAACCGGCCTCTTGGGTAGGTAGGTTGAAAGAATGTGTGTTACGGGGTAAGGAACGCGGATCCAAGGGTGAAAGCAACCCGAAACGGCAAGTCGGCTGGCTCGTGATGAAGCCGACCCACAAACAAATCTCGGTGCCTCGTGAAAGGAAATGTAGGGATGAATGGAAGGAGATGTCCACTTGCCTAATCGATTATACGACATGGTTGCTAAGTGCTCACGGAGCGACTGACTGAAACACGACGGTCTGGGTATCTATCGAGGAAATGCGCCAAACGGCCCAACTGCAAATGCAAAAGAGAAACAACCTGTCAATGCTCGGTTGGGAGGTCCGCGCTCTGCCCAACGGAGAGAAAAGAGGTTTCTCGATTTAGACGGCCGATAGTATGTCAAACTGTCAAATGCCAGAGGATCGTCCGGCTGTCCCCGCGTTGGAATGTAGGAGGTGTCGTAGTGGGATGTGGGTGTGGGTGTGGGTGTGGGTTGATGAATGTATCAAAGCCGCCGCCGTTGCTTGGCTCTCTCTGCCTCGTCTCAGCCGCGCGGCCGCAGTCTGACAACCCGAGGAGTTGTTAGTGAATCGGCTGGCAGTGTTCCGAAGCGCCTCCTTTTTGCGCGCGGCTTTCCTTGTGTGTGCGTCTCCCTCGTCTTTGTCCCGTTTGTTATGGAGGTATGTCTGTCGCAACCGATCGACTACGGAACTGCACCGCAGACAAACGTTATGCGCCGGGCTTTGTTGGGCCGTCTCTCGGTCGGTCGGTTTACGGCGGGTTCGCGGTTTGCAAGCGCTGGGCTGTGCTCTTTGGCGCTGTCGCAACAGGTTGACTGGCGAGGAGAGTCGAACAGCAGCTGGGCAAAAGTCGCAGTTTCAGGCTGTCGATTTTCGAACCAGGAGTCGACAGCTCGATGGACGGCAAGCAGGGATCCTGAGGGGCCCGGCGAATGAAGGGGCGGTGCTTGCCGGGAAGATGGCAGGTTGATCGTGGTGTTTCAGCGCTCAATTGGGGCAGGTGGTGACGTCGCACGGCCTACGGCACTGTTGATTGGATGTGGGGGTTACCTTCAGGGGGGCAGTACCAGAGCCAAAAGCCTGTTCGGTCGCTGTGGGGTTTTCGGGTCTGAACTTTGTGTGTTTTTGCTGCCCACCAAGATCGACAACCCTTGGAAGTTCTCAGATGCTGCAATGCGGGGGAAATTCGTCAATTTGACAACCACCCCAAAGCCACCAAATGAGCCGGGCTAAGAGCTGATGGAGTTGGGGTCAAAGGGGCTGTTATTGATATGATTATTTTACTGTGTAATATTAATGCCCGCGAGGACAAGACGATGGTGCGCCTTGGAAACCACGGAAACGGCTCGCTAAGCCGCATAGCCCCCTGCCACTCCATCTGTTCCACATGCTTGGAGGTCACTCGTTTTCCTGACGCGGCTGGGTTCCACCCAAGATCCCGGGCACGCCAAGGGATGTCTAAAATGTTTTAGGGGTCTTGGACGACATCAAGGTGCCGATTGCCGCCAACGGTGGCTGGTCACGATCTGGGGGGTCAGTCGTCGAAGCCGAGTTCATTGCTCGCGAGGAGGCCGAATTCAACTTGAAGATCAAACCCGTCCTGAATGGCTGTGGCGTTCAGTTGTCTCGCTCTGCTCGCCTCCGTTAATCTTGAAGTGCAAAACTATTTAAAGTAGCGCCATTGTCGTCAAGCCACAGCCCGGAGAGGGAGGGTTGCCGCAGCCACCTCTTACCAGATCGGACGATCTCTGCCTCCGCATGGCTGACTCCCTTTGACCTCAGATAGTTGAGGGGGCAGCGTTGCCCATTTACGTAGAATCATGTCCTCAACTAACGTTAGGGAGCGAAGGTTACATGTACGGTAGTTTTTGGATAGTTAAGTTTGGTCACCATGCACATGCAAGCCATCAAGCTAAAGAGTTTTGCCAAAGCTTGGCTGCAGTTACAGACAAGCGGCTTGCATATCGTCTCGTTTCAACGACAATGTCATCTCATTCCTGCCAGTCTTGCTGGGGTCCTTGCACAAGGTGAAAGCGTCGATCAATAACCACAGAGGTTAGTAGAACAGACACCGTCGACTGCTCTGCATCTGTCTACTGCGAGGACGTTGAGGTCTATCAGGACATCTCCCTGCCAAGCTTATCCAGCTCCTCGCTAATAAACTGGCCCGCATTCACCAGCTCGCTGGCACCGTAAATGACCCTCCTCGTCACCCGGTCCCCTGCCGCCGTGCGAGCGGCCCATTCCTGTAGGTTCCCATATTCATCCATGGACCCGCCTCCCACCATAAACACCATGGCCTCCGAAAACCCTTGTCTCCGTTGACCGAAGCTGGCCCCGGTCCCGGCCGTCTGCGCGCCAAGAACCGAACCGGGGAGACCTCCCGGCGCCGTGGCCCCTCCCGCTCCTGCCCGCAGCGCCGATGGCTGAGGCATCGTACCCCGCGCGTTCGCGCTGCGAGGATCGAAGTAGAGGTAATTTTCCGTCTTGGCTATCGCCGACGAACTTGCACCCGAGGGGTCCATGATCGATTCAGTGATCTTGGTCACCGTGAGGTCCTTGTCCACGGGCAGGAAGTTCTTGATTCCACCGAGGAGTGAGGCGACGTTGGATGTGAGCGCATTAGTCGGGACACCCGTCTCCTTGAGTCTGTCTGTCAGGCGGGTCGAGATGGCTGAGAAGCGGTTGAAGAGATCCGAGGACCCAGATTGTTGCTGATTTGCTGCCGCCTGGCTGGTGACGGTGGTGAGCTGTGTCATTTTGGTCGTTGCTCGGACCCTAGAAAGTGGCAATTAGTGACTATCCAGTCATCCGGGTTGGCGCGAGGCTACTCACTGCCGGATATATGCCAGGCTGGTCTTGTCGCACCCAGCTGCCTCCAGTGCCTCCTCGAATTGTGTCCATTCTTGCCGAGACACATCCTGTTCTGTGCTGAGGAACCAGATAACAAATAGACGTAGCTTATCCCCCGGTTGACCCTTGTCCTCCGTCTTGATCAGCTCGAGCATTTGCGCTTTGGTCTGCTTCATGACAGTCTCCTCTAGCTGGAAGTAGTTGTCCAGTTGGCGGTTCTGGATCTCTCCCAAGACGGCCGCGAGGATGTTCATGTGCATATCAAGCGTCGCTTTCCGTTCACGAAGTTCTGGGAGGAGGGTAATAGCCGCCTTCAGATGCTGCGCGCTGGCGCTCGTGTCATTTTGAAGGTCCTCAAAATCGCTGACTCCCGTCTTCTTTGTGATCGCCTCCGCTTCCTCCTTGTACTTGGTGAGTTCGGCATCTAGTCATGGTGTCAGCACCGTGAAGTGCGCAATGTGGCTGTCACCAGCGGAACCAAGCTCTTCTTACCGATATCTTCGGCGACCTGAGGAAATGGCAAGCACGCATTCTTGGCCCAGAAAAAGTCATTGGCGGCGAGGTCATATGTCTTTTTCGAGGTTCCTTTTGCTGGGTTGTTGGAATCGATAGGGGTCTCGATGGTGATGCGGTTCAACTCCGACTGTGGCCGAGATTAGTTCCATGATCCTAAATCCTACAACGGAGACTCACCTTGAAAATGTCAAAACAAAGACTCTGGTATGTCCAGGAATGAGAAAGCATGGGTATCAGATCAACGTTGCGGTCAAGGAGTACGAGTACAGGTCTTGATGTGGGGGTTCCAGTGGCCGAAGGGGCGGACCGTGACTGTGAAGAAAAGAGGTTGTCCTTGGAGTTGAGGACATGGTCGCGAAGCTTTCGGTCAAGTTTAGTTGCGATCATCTCGGCCGCGGCACCTCTCGGGCAGCGAATCTGGCGGACGTTAGTCAGTACTCATCATATGGCGATAGTATGTCGAGCGGAGTTTTGCGCAAGGCGTTGGACAAACATACAATGGGTATCACTCCTACCATGTCGTCAGCCTTGACATATTACCGTGCGCAGTGGGGATCAAGAACATACCAGATGTCACCACAACACTAAACAGCCCGCTGACGATCCGGTCTACAACACGGTCCAGCTCCTCATCTTTTGTTTTTGCGCTGTTCAGTGCCCAATAGGTATGCTCCTTTTGCATCCCGAGACTAAAAAGATCGGGCTCGGTGACGATGAAATTGAGGTATTGGTCGTAAACTTGCGCAATTTGCTCCGAGGTGCCTGCGGTGGCTGTTTGCGCTGCAAAGTCTTCCAGTAGTGGTCGGGGTATCGAGGAGAGGAAGTTGATATGGGCTGAACTATAAAGCCCCTTCTGGAGGTCGTTCGTAATCGCTTGTAGGTTGGCCGGAGTTGGCTCGACCAGGTATATCGCCGGGACATCTGGGATAGCGGCTCTCTGGGAGCCAATGTGCCTTTAACGGTCAACAACACACCCCTCGGAAGGGAGCGAGGGTACTGAGCTTACATGTGCATTGTCACACCCATCGCCCTGAGGTCCGACACCTGGAGCACCGGGCTAATCACATCGCGACCAAGATCCTATCCAGCACCAAGTCAACTCTAGCTCTTGCCAATGGACGCTTTGTCCCCAGCATCTAGGCCGCGTGGCTGAGAGTCCGTAATAGAGCCCCACCAGCTCTAGCAGGGTTGCTTACATCAAACACAAGGAGCTTCCAGACGGGAGTCCCGTCCTTCGATATGGGTGCAGACGTCGCCGATAAGCCATTGGAAGCAATGTCGTCGTTCTCGCTCGGTTCGACGGGGTCGTTCAGGTTGAGAATCTTCTTGATCGAAACTGCGGAGACAGGCCTTGTTAGTGGAAGGGCAAATAATGCGGTGGGCAAGGTATAGCTCGAGGCGCATACCAATCTGCTTGTCGCGCAGAGAATTCCCCCGCACCGCCATGGTTGGCTTTCAGCAATAACAACGACGATCACAACAACCGTTGACTGGTCTCCTCTCGGGAACTGCTGTTGGTCGCTCGGAGGCACAAGCTTCGGAGCTGCGGTTTTGTTGTTCAGACGCGGTCGCTAGGCATTGGCTTTTCGCTCCTCGATAAGTAAAGAGAGTGTAAATATGATGTGTTGTCACTTTCTTGGTGGAAACGGGATAATGAACCTCTTCGTTGCGTTGTTCTACTGTGTAGATGTTCCGTCTCGTCTTAAGTTTGACCGAAGCTCCCCCACATGAATTCCATGGACGCAAAGGTGTTCATCATGGTACGTACCGTTTGTGACCTTGTCCACCAAGACACTGTTTAAGGCTTAGCGCCGAGTGCTGGGGCCAAAGCAAGGGATCACTGACAGGTGACAATGGGCCTTCGCCACCTGCACGGACCATGCCCAAGCCCCCTATGGAAGCCAGCAGCCCAGCCCTTTAATGAACTGCCGCGGCTGGCCCGCACGTCCAGGCGCCAACTTTTCTCCTTCAACAACAGACCTCTGGTGGCACTGTTTCCCAATCCTTTTCCCAACGCGCCCTTTCCGAATCATCACCCAGATCACCGCGCTGGATCTAACACTTCCAGCGGCGGATTTCCCATTGATTGCTCGTCATTCGAGCCACTGTATAGGCGGTTTGACCCGCGACGGGCGTTGGACGCAGTTTGACTTGCCCAGGTCTCGCTCGGCCTGATCCTTCTCTGCGCACCCGCGTCTCCCTGTTCTCTGGTCAATTTACCCATCCAAACCTCGTGTCTAGATATACACGGGAAATGTTGTAAGGGATCCGTGAGCAACTTGTCGCCTTCGAGGGGCGCTGGCCATGACGTGGCGTCGCAACACGGAGCGAACAAAACTCTGTGGCCAACGCGGGCACAATCAAAGGGTATGCATAAAACATCCGTCCCCCATCTAAATTCCTGACAGCATCTTGTGTGTTCTTATCCTATAAAATGCGTGTCCGGTCGAACAACCCGGAAGCCGCAGCATTCATCTGCGTGCCGAAGGGCTGGGAGAGCGGTAGCGGAAACTGGCTGGGGGGTGTTCAGCCGGGGCAAATTCGCCATCAGCTGCACGTAACACTTGAGATCCTGTCACGAGGAGAGAAGTGCAGCCAGCCAGCATGGGGAGAGCACCACAGCCAGCAGACAGACAGCCAAGTGAGAGCACCCTGAAACGGCCGGGACGGCCACCCACCACAACTCCAAATGGGGGAGGGGGGTCCCTCCATTTGCAGCCACTGGCAATAATACCCAAATGCCACGGCAGTCATCCGCCCATCGAAATCAACTTCATCCCTTGAGATGGTTAATTGTTCCAAAAGACACAACCCTGGGTTGCAGGCGTTGGGCATGGCCTGGACTGCAGCCCAGGGCAGTGCCGCAAGCACTAGATGGGCGGGAGCTGCGGGGCGACTTGCGCAACACCAAGTCCCTGACTGGGCTTCCAATGGATGGCGGTTCCTGGCAACCTTGGGGATCCTCGCGGACAGAAACGACCAACAGCAACCACCCAAGCCATCTTCCAACTTGCTCATCGAAATGGCCTCAACCTTGTCGGAATTGATTGAAACTGGCAACGGAATTTAGGAAGGGCGCAGCAAAGCGTCGGGGTGTTTTTGAAATGCATCTCCCCTCCCAACTCCAGGGTTCTTTGCTCAGTCATGGTGGTCTTGGCAGGCCGACGCAGATCGCATCTCAAGCTTCCATCAGACCACCCACCACTGGACCAGGACCATGACGCCATAACGACGACGCTGCTCGTTTCGCGCCCAGGGAATCCCTTTCCCGGATGATTTCAGCTTTAATCGAGGCCGAAAAGTTGGGACAGAAAAACGCTCAACCGCGGATTTTCAATCGACAAAATCCGGTCCTGGGCCGTCTTGGGGCCATGCTGTCGCTCACTCTCCTCAGGCCGCCTGCTGTCCGTCCTGCTGCTGCTGGTTGCTCTCCCTGGTTGGGTCGCTGTCTGGAAATGGCTGTGTCTTGCTGCTTGCGTTTGCGTTGCGCTGGTATCGGCGATTTGGTGGGATTTTCTTGGCTGACTTTTGATCAGCTGCTGCACTAGCCGAATTTGGCACCCTGCCCCATCCGCCCCACTTCCGAAATCCCACAACTTGTGGTCCAAGCGCCAGAATAACTCTTTCCGTTAATTACAAATTCCGATTTTAACCGATCGCCACTCTTATAACCCGAAACAACCCGTTTCTTGCACACGCTAAGCTTCAAGTAGGTATTGAGACCAGTGCATGCAGTTATCGGTTATTGACAGTCTATAGATTCAAGGTGAACCCCTTTCACACCCAGGTGCTAAGATATGGATCAAAGCCATGGCCATGGGATCGGCGCCTGGGATCCAAATAGCTTTCCCAGCGAAGCGTGGGACCACCAGTTCGGCGCGTTTGACCAGGGCGCTGGTACGGAGAGCAGCTACCCAAACCCGGACTTCCTCGACGGCGGCGCTGTGAACCCTCAGTTGTCCGGAACTGACAATCAGGGTGGCTTGTATCGCCCCTTCGACTACTATGGTCAGGGTGACGTCTGGTCGGACCACCCTCAAAGTACGGCTGCACCATTCACTCAAGACACCCCGCTACCGCAAGGCTACTTCGGGGAGCAGCGCCACCCAGTTGATACCAATCAGACAATCGACAGCCGCTTTGCCCTCGATATCCAACAGGGAAATGAGTTTCCATCTCAGCTTCACGGCAATGTCAACCAGCAGGTGAATCCTCATCACAATTTTAACCGTGGAGTAGCTACCCCCCCAGGCCCGGCGCCGAACAGCTACCACCAAGGTCCAATTCCCCAGTGGCAAGAACAAGTGCCTACGGGGTATGGATCTGGGCCCCAGTTTGAGAACCCTCTTAGTGCTGTCCAGTCAGCCAACGTATCAGCCCCGGCTTCCAATGCCTCACCATCACCCTTCTTCTCTGGCCAAGGCGTCAGCGCGCCAGCGGTATCGGGGTATCAAGCAGAGGCGCGCCAGCAAACCCCCGTGAATTCCCGACAAGTTCACCCACAGTTTGCGGCGTCATTGAACGGACAGTCGCAACAACCTGCCCCTTCGCAGCCTCCTACACGAAAACCCACACCCCAACAGCTGCCTCAACAGCTCCACCAGCACATTTCCCAGCAGGGAATACCTCAACAGCAGCCAACTCAGCAACCAGCTCCGAGGCCCATTCAGCAAGCAGTCCAGCAACAAGCAGTTCAGCAACAAGCAGTCCAGCAACAAGCAGTCCAGCAACCTATCCAAAAGCCCGCTCAGCAACCGGGCCAACGGTCCACACCACAGCCTACCGCCCAGGGCGGCGCTGCTGGGCAACATGTTTTCCCTCAACAACCGTTCAGCCAGCCCCGGCCGGTTCAACAACCACAAATACCCGAGGGAAATGCCGCGGCAGGTGTGAAGCGTGGCGCCACCGGTGAAACGCAGGTCACCCCAGTTGCTGCGAAGAAAGCCAAGGTATCCGCACCGCCAACTGCCAACCCTTCTCCTGCACCAGTCCAGGATCAGCTCCAGAAGGTGCCCGGTCCCGTATGTAGCATCAGCTACCAGGATACCAACCTCCTCTCATCAGCTCGTGCTCGGCCGGGTGCGAGATGGGTGGGTGTGCCAAATCTTGTAGTCGATTCCGCGCCAGTAAAACTCCAAAAGGGGACACCGACGAAGCGATATGTGACTCTCGCGACAAAGGGTGGTAAAGATCCGTTGTTCTCCAAGATGTGGCGGGCCTGGACCCCAGCGGAAAGTCTCGGAAACCACGCCAACACATATCAAAATGCGACGGATGACTTGGTCCGCCAGCGGGCTGATATCCGTCTTGACATTGAGATGAAGCGAGGGAAAACCGGTAAGTGATGTGCTGCAAGCATGAATTAGATGCATCTGCTAATGCCTCTCCTTAGAAATTCCGGTCGATTGGTTCAAAAAGGGGCTTAAAGATCGCTTAGGCAAGGAGGTATGTTATGGTTCCAGCGGGATCACATCGTTTAAATCTTGGCTAACAGTAGTTCCCTTGAAGCCGCAGCGAGTTGACCCCCCAGCAGAGCCGCTTCTCTCGGGCCTTAAGGCAGTTGAATATTTACGTTTTCACCCAGCTCACCTTCGCAACCAAAAGGTAGCTGTAGATGCCTATACCGAGTTTGCCGCGTTTCTTCACTCCAAAGCTGCGAATGTCAAGTCTGCCCTGCAAGCCGCAGCTGAGAAACCCCCCAAAGGTGGCCAGGCCGAGCTCAAGGCGCGGACAGCCAGAGAACAGCTGGAGCGCGCCATCGAGGAAGGCCTCCGGGTCGAGCCCGGCAATCTATTCGCCCAATTAAGCGGCAGCAACAGGATGCTTGCCGCTTTGAACAACGTTCTCGTGGGGCTTACCAACGCGGGCGAGGCGAATTCGTCCCTGGCCAAGGTAATCCTTCGTCTGTACACGCGGCTCACCAAGGTGACGTCCGATCAGTTGCAAAGGCTGCGGTTGGACAAGTTGAGAAAGAAGCTGAGCAAGGACGGGGATGATGAGGCGAAAGCACTAATATCTCAGGTGTTTGACAATGCCAGACAGAATGATGAGGATGAAAACGAGAACGAGAGCGACTCGCCTAGCGCAGAGTCAGGTGCTCGTGGGAAGAAAGCTCCCCAAACGCAAGCCCGGATGCTCTCAAAACAGATGACTCCGGGGAGCGACCCAAAAAAGACGGCGAGTTCTTCCACTTCGAAATCTGCCACCTCAACTACCGACTCGCGAAAATTCTCATCCGCACCTCCATCATCAAAAACGATGGCACCCGGTTCCGACCCTAACAAGACCGCCCCGAAGGCACCCCAAAAGGCACTTTCTGGGATCAAACGGCCTCGCGAAGACGATCCTGCCGGTGCCGAGGTGCGCACATCCAAAAAGCCCACGCCGGACACGTCGGCCAGTGGTGCGAAAGCAATTCCATCGGCCGCAAAGTCGCTGGCTACCCCCACCAACAAAGCTCTCGACACAAAACCGACGGCGGCGCCCACGGCTCCCGGCCCCGCGGCTGCTCAAACCAAACCTCGATCCGCCCTTTTGCTTCCCGGAAAGGCCCGTCCGGCAGTCAAGCCTCTGCCCAAGGCTGAACCCGCGAAGGTCGAGTCAACCCTCAAAGCCCCGACGGCAGGCGGCGCCGCAAAGTCGGCCAAACCCAAGCCTGCTGAAGCGGCTCCCGCGTCGAAGTCAATCTTTTCATCCTTGATGAAAGAGATTGTCGAGGAGAAGAAAATCAAGACACCCATAACCGACAAGAAAAAGGTGAACGCTCCTGACCCGAACGAGACACCGCAGGAGCGTGAGCGCCGTCTTCACAAGGAGAGGCGCCGGAGTCTTAGAGTCGCTTTCAAAAGCGGTGATGCGCTGGTCGAGATCCGTGAGTTCACGCGCCACCCCGAGGAGATCGAAAGCAGCACATCGCGCAACGTCAGGACCGACGGCCGCAACAAGAACAGCGAAGAGAGTCAGATGATGAAGCGCCTCCACGGCGGTCAGGGCATCAAAGCCCTGGAAGTGAACGACCGAGAGTGGGAGGAGCCGACCACCATTAATTTCGCCGCTACCATCCCTCAAGAGAAGAGGGAGAAGACATTTGTCACTTGCGGTGGCCTCAAGACTTTCGAGACCGATGAGCAGAAGCTCACTAGGGACCGAGAGTCGAAGGAGTTGATGGTCATCTACCATAACCGCGCCGACATACCGCCCACTCCCAGATCGCCACCTTACGAGCCGTCGCTTTCCGGAAGCAGCGCCGTTCACGAGGCGCACCTGTCTCCCGAGACGCCTGAGTATGATGAAATGATGCAGCGTGGCCGGGAGTACAAGCAATGGGGCCCTTATCATGCCTCTCGCGCGGCCCAGGCTCGTCTCGATACCAAAGCCCGCCCGGACTATGCCGATTTCACCAAGACGCTCAAGTCTATCAATTCCATCGCCGACTCGTACAACGGGCAGGCTCTTCGCCAGCCCGATGTCCGCCCTCGCCAGCCCGTTGCCCAGGCCGCCGTCAAAGATCCCCGGTCCTGGTACGAGCCTACTGCGGCCGCCCGCCGCGATCAGCAAACCCTCGAGCTCCTGTCTTCGGATCGGACCAAGAACTGGCAGGACCCGGATCCGTATAACCAATCCATGCCGCGCAAGCTGACGGAGGAAGAGTTGGACAACGACCCTAAACTCCAGAAGGTGCTCGCAAATCTTCAGGCAATTGCTGCGTCTCTGAAAGCGAATCAGGCCGAGCAGCCGCCCAACCAGATCACGCCTACCCACCAGCTCACGCAGCGAGAGGCTCCTCAGCCCGTCATGGCACCGGCCGCTCAAGCTGTTGCACAGGATTACTCGGCCGCTTGGGCCCAATACTATGCTGCCCAGCAACAGCAGCAAGGTTGGTACGGCCAGCAACAGAACCCGTACACTCAGGCGGCCGGGCCCTATCCACAGGCTCAAGCTTCACAGGCCGCCCAGCAGCCGCCTGCCGACCCGAACAACCAATATGCGAGCATCCTTGCGGCCCTCGGCGTCCAACAGCCCGCCGCCCAGCCTCAGTCGCAAGCTGCCGCGGACCAGAATAGTCAAATTCAGGCCGCACTGATGGCCCTTGCTGCTGGTAACCAAGGTCAGGCCACAGCCCCCGCACCGGCTGATGCGCAGAACACCCAGTACCTGCTCGACATGGTTAAGATGGCCACCAGCCAGAACCAGGGCCAGGCGCAAGCCCAACCGGCCCAGAACGCCTACCAGCAGTATTACGCCCAAGCTGCCCAGGGCGCCCAGGGCTATGGCCAAGGCTACGGCCAATCCAACCAGGAGCGCGAGGCCTACGGACAGACATACGGTGGCAGTGGTGCCGGTACCGGTGGACAAGACCGTGACTGGGAGCGTGAGCGGGACAGCTACGGCCGTGACCGCGACCGAGGCGACCGCGACCGCGACTACCAGCGTGGCAAGGGCCGCAACAGTGGTGCCGGTGGTGGTGGCAAGAACGATAACATCCCCGAACACCTCCGCGGCATCAACCGCAACCTGATCGGCACGAAGGCGTGTGCGTTCTGGGCGAAGGGCCAGTGTGCCAAGGGGGATAAGTGCACTTTCCGCCACGACTAGGCTGGCGACCGGTTGAGTCATCTTGGGTTGAAGAAGTTCCTTTCTTTCTTTCATTCCACATAGATTTGTTCTCGTTACTAGGCGGGTCATGGGTGGGTTGGTACCAGCATTTGATGGCGTGTGGGGGGGCGGTTTTGGCGCTTCTTCATATTTGTTTCTCGTCTGAGGTTCATTTCTTTCTAGTTGCGGATTTTCCCACATGCATACATTGCATCGTCGGTCACCACATGGTGGTGTGGAGGGATGGATGGTTTACTCTTCTTGTGTTGTCATATTACCCACAATGCGTTCACTGCACACCACACCGATAGAATAGTTTATTTCACGGCGCTACTTGCATGGCAAAAGGCAGTGGGTGTTCATGGAGTTTCTTCTATTCTACACTCCATTTTGGGATGGGGAGAGGATATTATCGGCGTGGCCTAACGAGGAGGTTTGGGAGCACTCTAATGACCGTGGGAGGTCAACTTTGTACTGTAAAATACCATATCATATCCTAGCCTAATTCACTGGCCATAAGTTACCAGAATCGATGCCCAACAATCGTTCCCCGACATACCTATCCAAAGAGCCCTTGGTGAATAGTGGCATCGACCTGCACGGTCATAGTATACATTCTTATAGAGCCTCTCCCGAATCCAATTTTTAACAACCCCATCCCCCCCAATTCCCCCCTTCTCTCCTGGCATACAACGCACACTCAATTCTCCACCGCCAAATTCAAATCCCGCTCAATAGCCTCGCAAATAGATTCAACCGACGCCATGGCCCCTACGTAAATAGGGTTAGCGCCATCGGACGACGATGTTGCGGCGGTAGAATAGAAGGATTGATCTGTTTTATCAGTGGGACCAAGAGAAGTGAGCACTGGTCAAGCCTGGCGCGTTTCGCAGGGGTCCAGTAAAGCAATGGGGAGGAGGAGGTCGGCTTACCATCTAAAGGGGGTTGGTTAGTTAGCATAGCGTTTGAGGATGGGGGATGAGGTGGGGGGAAGACGTACCTCCGGTGTCGCCGCAAGCGAGGGTTCTGTTGGGTTGGGAGTTAGCTGATGTGTGTGTACACCGTTTGGGGGCATGGAGACGTACTTGCTGATGGGCTAGATTGGGAGTCAGTTTAGCTCTGCTAGTACTGCGGGATAGGATAGGAGGGGGCTGCTCACCGTGATAACCTTGAACCAGCCGACAATCGAGCGTGTTTCGCTGGTGGGGTCCGTTACTTCCTCTTTGACGCCCCAGTCGTCTGTGAGCACTCGAATCTGCTTGTTTGTGACGGGGTTTCTCCACATGGCCTGGTGCAGGAGGTCAGTGTCATGTGCCGTCGTAGCCTTCTTAGGGGCGGTTGGAGGTTGGGATTTACCGAGTTCATGGCTGGCGCAACGAGGATGATCTTCTTCTTCATATCGATGCTGCTGTCGGTGTCCCAGGCGCGTATAACGGAGGTGAGGAGGTTGTCGGACATGCCATGGACCACCTGCAGGTGTCGAATCTGTCAGTATCCGAAGCTTGTGTTGGTGGTCACATCTGCAGTATGATCGAGTACAAACCTTGGCTAGAGTATTTGCGCTAAGTGCTATTTCGCCGTCAGTTGATCTTGCCCGCTGCATTGAGAGAGTGCTCGAGAAACCCCTATTCGGCCGACTTACGTGCCACGACGAGCATATCGGCCCCTGCCCAAATATTCATCAGTAACCGGTAAAACACTCACTCTCACAAGCTTGGGGGCTACCACATACATCTCCGTAGCCTAACCAGGGCGCCCCATGTGGTTAGCCCGTGTTCGCCCTAGCCTAGAAGCTCCATAGAACGGTTAGGGAACAGACTCAATGTGCAAGATACTGGCCCCCCGGCGCCACGGCCGGGGACCCCACTCGTGATGGTCGCGGTAGACGGCGTCGACATTAGGTAAGTGCAACAGCGAGTCGACAGTGGGCTGCTCGTCACTTTGCCCACTCAGGAAATGGGTGGCAGACTCGGTCAGGACGATGCGGATCGAGAGGGTATCCTGGTACTTGGCTAGAGCCTCGACGATGACCGGGACTGCACCGATGAGTCAGGACAGATGTAAATGTAATAATCAACAGGTGCTAGCTTGCTCTTGATGGTCGCCACAGAACCTGACGCCCTGTATGGGGGGATATTCTGTGAGTTTCACGCAGCCAAGGATCACACGAAGGTCGGGAAGCAGGGAGCGTACGCGAGGAGCAGATGCTTCTTTCCATCATCTCGGGCTGCCACTAATGCCTCGATAGAGTTGGAGTGGCCAGACTCATAGTGGTCGTCATGCTCGGTGCCAACAGATTGCAACATAATGGGCGCTATCAATTGAGTCACTTGACTTGGCGATGAGATTGGCTAGAAAAGTAAACTGTATGGGGGGATATCCTTCCTTCGCGTCTGGAGAGAGTTGCTGAAGATAGTTGCGCGGTGTTGTACGTTTCAAATCTTTTCCCTTCTTTTATGATCCTGGCGTTGGTAATCGGATGACGAGAGACAGTAAGAGTGAGATGCAGTGGTTATGATTGCGATCACATCTGGATGGGCCAAGAGTGATGGCTAAGATCATGAGAGATTCTCGGTTGCTGCTTTTTTACTCGGGAATGTACTCTGCAACCTAACTATTTGAAACTCGAACAACCATGCCTCTAAGAGTTCGAGAACCTCCCAAAAACGCCTTCTCCACCTGGGTGGCTTTGTGTTCCCCGGACTCTTGAGTTGGTCTGTGGCCCGCTTGAGCGAGACAAGCAAGTGGCGCTCGTGGGGTGCCCCTCATCAGCTCCAACTGCTCTTTCTCTAGAACTACGTCATAACCCTAACCCCGACCGATTCCAAAGATCTCTTTGAGAACCGCGAAGCTGCTCCAAAGAATTGAGGAGCTGAGCGCGAAAAAGGGCTTTGATGTTAGATGTAATTTTGGCACACTGACCTAAACCTTCCTGCTCTATCCGACTGCCCAAGGGTGACAGGTGGAAGCAGCGATCGACCCCCTGCCGTCATCGAACCATCGAATGGCTTGCCAGAGAAAGAGCCAATGAGACGCGTCCCCCGGTGGAAGCTTCATCCCTCGCGTCAGAAGCTCGTCGCATGCGCCTCCCACTTTAAGCATCGAGAATCATCCAACAAAGATCACCAACTTACCCCAATCCGTTTTTCGATTATCAATTCCGATATCTGTGAAACAGGAATTTCGATTGGTAGTATAACATAAACCATACAACCACATCCAAACCATCGCAACACAGCAACAATGGCGACGCCCACGCCTGGAACCGGCACCTCGACGCCGATGCAGCTAGACCCCGAGGAAACGGCCAAGAGTCTTAGAGTATCGCTCGCCGACCTCTCCGCAAAGGCCGCCGCGCTGTATTCGCAGAAGCAGTATGAGGACGCTTCCGAGGTGTACGCCCAGGCCGCCGAGATGCAGGCCGAGATGAACGGCGAGATGAGCCCTGAAAATGCCGAGATCCTGTTCCTCTATGGTCGCGCACTATTTAAGGTCGGTCAGAGCAACAGCGATGTTCTAGGCGGGAAGGCCCCCGAGACGAAGAAACAGCCGAAGCCGGCAAAGGCGGCTACCTCTAAGAACGGAGGCGCGCCTGCTACAACTAGCAAAACGAGCGGAGCTGTCGAGGCCGTTGGCGACGCTGCTGCTCAAGGAGCGGCAAATCAGGAAAATGAGGAGCCAAAGCCCGAGCAAAAGAAGGCTCTCTTTCAGTTTCAAGGCGACGAGAACTTTACCGATTCTGAAGAAGAAGAGGAAGCCGAGGAAGGTGAGGGCGAAGAGGAGGAGGAGGAGGAGGATGACCTGGCCGTGGCGTTTGAGATCCTCGACCTCGCCCGATTGCTCTTCAACAAACGCCTTGAGGACATCCAGGCAGAGGACGAAGCTCAACAAGGCAAAGGCAAGGAAGTCGCTGAAACCGGTAACGATTCCGCCGCTGTTAAGCACATCAAGGAGCGCCTCGGCGATACGCACGATCTCCTCGCGGAAATCTCGCTCGAGAACGAGAGGTATGTCGCAGGGTCGTGAAGGACCACCACAGTATTTGGTGCTTCCCGAGCTTGCAAACTGACATACCCTAACCAAAGGTACCCCAACGCCATCACCGACTCACGCGCCTCCCTCAAGTACAAAGAGGAACTCTACCCCTTTGAGTCGGAGATCATCGCCGAAGCCCACTTCAAGCTCTCCCTAGCTCTCGAGTTTGCCTCGGCCACCAAAGCCTCCGATGACACTACCGGCGGCGGCGAGGGCGAACACATAGACCAGGGCCTCCGCGACGAAGCTGCCTCGGCCCTCGAAGCCGCCATCAACAGCACCAAGCTGAAGCTCCAAAACAAGGAAGTCGAGCTCGCGACCCTGCACAACCCAGATGACAATGAAGCCACCCGCCGCCAGATCGCCGACGTCAAGGAGATATTAGCCGACATGGAGCAGCGCTTGGTAGATCTGCGCAAGCCGCCCGTCGACATCAACGCCGCACTGGGGATTCCGGCCGCGCCAAAGCCCGAGGTGTCGGAGGAGGTTAAGCAGAAGGCGAAGGATCTGAGTGGGTTGGTGAGGAAGAAGCGGAAGGCCGAGGAACCTGAGGAGGGAGAGGCGAAGAAGGCGCGGGAGGGTGATGCGGGGCAGAGTTAGGGGTTTCGACCCCTGGCTGTGAGTTGAGGGGTGGAAAGCTTTTGCCTTTTTCTGGATGGTGAGAAAAAGCCACGGGTTGGGTTGCACTTATGGTATGTTTGTTGTTGTATGAGTATTCACTGTACTCTTTTACTGTCATCCGGGACGGCGCACTTGAAGTTTGGTCTATGTTTTCCTTTCTAGCAGAAAAGGTTGGTATGTACTGGCGCGTACAAACTTAGGTGGGAGGCTACCGGGACACAGAACACAAAACAATGCGCATCCATCCATGTGCCTTTCTCTTTCCTGGCCCGGGTATTGATATGCTATTCTATCCGCGATGCTATGCTATGCTCTTTTGCTCTTTACCGCTTCGATATCCGCCACATTAATAAAAGAAAACCGTTATATGTCCCCTTCCCGCCGCCTCTTCCCTTAGATACATACACACCAGAATGACCCCAGCAGTACCGTGAGACGCCCCTCCCAGCCGCACCACCCAGGACAGGGGGGGAATCTCCCCCCAAATTCTTCTCCCAATTCAGAGCTGGAAGTTGGCGCTCGGCACCCTGTTCTCGGGCCCGCGCAGGTGGGCCGACGAGCCCTTGAACAGGCTCTGCCAGATGTAGGCCTCGCTCAGCAGCAGCTCGATGTCCTTCTCGGTCCACCCGCGCGTCGGCAGCGACTGCAGGAACATCATGATCTCCTGGAAGTCCATCTTGACCAGCTTGTCGGACCACTTGACGAGGAAGGCGGCGCACACGTACAGGTGGAACTCGGAGAAGCCTTGCTCTTCGGCCTGTGGGGGTGGGTTAGGTGTTTGGGGGGAGCTTTGGAGAAAGGGGGGGGGGGGGGGGGGGAGGAGCATACCATGTAGGTGTCCCACATCCGAATCGTGTTCTTCACGCTAATCTCCCGCATGAGGAGGCAGTTCATCCAGCGGAAACTGAACTGGATGAACTCGACGTTCTCCTTCTCCAGGTGCTTCGCCAGCCCGGCGTCTATCCTCGCCGTTAGGTCCCGTAGGGCAGACACCTGCCGCTGGATCCCAGGCTGCGCCACGATATAATGGTCTTGGATCCCGTCCAGAAGCTTGGTGAGGCACCAGAACGAGTCGGCCTCCACCGCGTCCAGCACCGCCCTAGGGAGCTGGCCCGGGTCCATGCCGCGCTCGATGTCCGCGTCCGTGATGTACGTCCCCAGGAAGACCTGCCAGAAGGGGCTGACTAGATCGTTGATGCCTTGGACGTAGCCGCTCGCTGGGTGCCGCACCGCCCACACGTACAGTATGCGCTCGAGAGAGCGCTGCGTGGCTTCGTAGCTGTACAGCTCAATGTGCGGGTTGGTACGCGGCACGTCGATGCTAATTTGGTGCCAGATGGCCTCGTCGAGGCCACGCCCGCCGCGAGCTGATGGATTGGGCGTACCGTTATTGCTGTTGCTGTTGTTGTTACTGCTGCCGCCCTTGTCAAAGGCTTGACGGACGCCGTCGAGGTACTCTTTTCTTTTTCGTTCGAGGGTGGTCACCCTTCTTTCGCTGCTCGTGGGAAGGTAACTGAGAAGGAGTTGCCAGGTCATGGCGCGCACCTCTTCGGGCACGCCGGACCAGGCTAGGGCGCGGAGGTCGGGCAGGGGTATGGTTGATGCTTGGAGTAACCTTTTGAACTTGTTTATCCTTGTTATCCTTGAGTTGATGGCGTCGATTTCTTTTGGTGTTGCGTTGGGTGGTGGTGATGGGTAGTTGATCAGATGGAGCGCATTCGCGGGATCGCGTAGTATTTCTTTGTATTGCGGCCGCAGTATCTTGCCCTCGCTCTTTTTGGGCATGGGGTATATCGACGACGGCCGCTCGATGGCGATGTCGGCGCTATCCGAGTTTCGTCGTGGCCGCGGCTCTTTGTCGTCGTCGTCATAGCCCAACCCGTTGTCGGTTTGAGCTCTACTCTGCTCGGCCTTCTTCTTCGTCCGCCTCTTCATATTGGATATACTTGGTAACCCAAAGTCGTCGCCGTCGTCCGACTCGTAGTCGTACATCTCTTCGCCATCGTCGTCCACGGTCCAGTCATCGTTGGTATTGGATAAGAAGTTCATGTATGTCTTTAACGGCGGTGCGTTGGTTTTGGAGCTCGCCTTTCGCGACGGAGAGCTCGCGGAGGCTGTTCGTTCGTGACCTGGTGCCGATGGCGGGGTCCTTGGGCGGGATCCGGAGCTGGAGAGGTTCCTATACCTCGTTAACAGTGTGCGAGACGGATATGTTGTCGGAAGACATACAGCGAATCAATCTTGAGCATATCGGCGTGGGAATAGGCGGCGCCCACTACCAAGCTGGAGTCGCGTGTCTTCTTCGCGGGCGGGGTGTCTCGAGAAGGAGGGGCCCTCCAGAAGGGAGAGGTGGCGCTGCGAGAAAGGCGTTAACTCGAAAGCAAGGAGAAAAAACACCAGGAAGAATGACATACTCGGACCTGTCTGTATACAAACCAAGGGTAATATTAGCATGAATGCGCTGTGCGGACGAGGTAAACCGAGGCCATCCATACCGACTTGCACCATCTCCTGCTTCGCGCCAACAGCCCCATCAGTAACAAAGCCCTGAAACAGTCCGGTGGCGCTCTTACCTGGGGAGGGGCCTTCTTGCCGCCGGCGGAAGAAGAAAACATTATGAATTGCCTGTGGTGCCGTCGAGCAATGGCATGGTTGGTGGCCTTGACCTGGTGTCCCGACCTCAACAATTCCGGGTTCTTACTGTTCGTTGTCTTACCTGCTGATGCCAGGACCAGACCGGGCAGCTGCTTGCCAGCTTTGGGCAGCCGACCACCGCAATAGCCAGCACTGTCCCCGGCACAGGCTGCTTGGCATCTCTGAAGATGAAAGAGCGGCCCACTCTTTAGCCCTGCAGCCCAGGCAGTGAACCAGAGTGCTAGACCCACTTCTGCAATGACAGGGCCTGCGCCTGGACTGACTCTGAGCGCCAGGTTCTTAACATGAGCCGAGCCCGCTGTGATTCCGCTTGGAAAACCGCGACCGACTTGCAACCCCGAACCATCAATAGGAGCATTAACCTATCGACCCCGAAACACCACCCGATACCTAGGTTATCGGAGAAAGCACGCAATAACCATCTTCTTTCTTTGTCCTGTTTTTTTCTTCCAAGGTCGCCCTCTCAGTTTCGCCTTGGAGTCTTTGGGCACCGACTCAACAAACACGATAAACGCGTTGAGTTCTTCCGTGTGCACATAGAAAACCAGCACGATGACAGAACCCGAGAATTTCGATGACGAACTGTTCGCTGATCTGTATGTTGCCATTGCGATACCCTTGTTTGAGCTAGCCATTGACCATCAACAGCTACAACGACGATGAGCCTGCGGGCAAGGCACGCGCACCCGAAGCCGACCAATACTCAGCAGTACAGCCTGCAGCCGAGATCAACAACGAGAATGTCGAAGATGGTGGTCAACAGCAAGATCACGACAACAATGGAGGGGAGATGAAGTATGATGAAGAAGAGGAAGATGATGATGACGAAATCGATTTCAACCTCGGAAACGGGCCATCAACTGCAGTGGCGCATCACGAGCCTCACGATAACCATGAACGCCAAGAAAATGACGATGAGAAGCCGACATACAACGCACCGGCTGCGCCTATTATGCACACCAAAGGCCCGAATGCCAAGGAAGATGGGTAAGTGAAGTTCTCTTTTTTTTTTTTTTTTTTGCTTGGACATGACAGATACGTGACAACGGACGCTTGTTGGGGTCCTCACCATGCCGTTCGACACGAGGCCGCCACATGGTCGCGTTGTCCTACTTGACATGATCGACGATCCAGGATGCAAGGGGCGTGGTGGATGGGAACGAGGGTATGGCCTGGACAGGCTTGAGGGCAAGGGACAGACAGAAGCACAAGGGCTAGGTCTTGGCGTTGGCTATGAGGGTCTGTTCATGGCGGGTAGTATCTGGGCAACTTTCGAATCCATGTGGGAAACGCGAAATGCCAGTGCGAGAACCATGCTTGCGGCACGCAGTCAAGCCTGTCTGGAGGGGAAAAGAGGAGGGACTGGAAATTTGCCTGACCGCACCCTCGCCCCGATAATGCCGCGCCGACACGATAAAGCGGGAGTTTGCGCGCTTGTCTTCATAGCCCATCGCAAATAATCTTAGACAACCGGGAGACGGCAGGCCTGAGCAAACTCAGGGACCTGCTGGCGCCGGGATCTAGTTCAAGATTTGGCGGCGATTAGCGCAGCACCCAGAAGACAGCTAGCAGCTAGCTTGACGATAGGCAAGAGCACGAGACAGGAACAAGAAATCAGTTCGGCAAAAAAAGTCATACCTGGCACTCTGCGCTGCATCTTTCACGCTCGTGGGAACTGCTGTAGCATGCTCCACGTTCGACACTGCAACATCTCCTTCCAACAAAATCGCCCTTCAGATCGCCAAGATGCCTGATCAGCATCAGTTCTGGGTCCCCTACCGTGGGCGGTCGAAGCTGTCACCATGGCCCGATTTTATTTCTCTCGGCTTGAGCGACAGCGACACGGACAGCAACAGCGACAGCGACAAGTTGCCCGGCCCCCGAAATTCACCGCCCTCATCCCTAATCACATCTATCTC
Organism: Chaetomium tenue; assembly: GCF_020726465.1. Lineage (NCBI taxonomy): Eukaryota > Fungi > Ascomycota > Sordariomycetes > Sordariales > Chaetomiaceae > Chaetomium > Chaetomium tenue. Next base: position 4,541,604 of record NW_027117330.1, on the reverse strand, counting down.
GCGCGACTTTCGAAGCAATGATCGGGCTGATCTGCGAGTTGATGTTTCCAAGCATAAAACCATGGAGAGCACCACACCAGACCATGGGGAAAGCACAAGGTCGGGTCATAATGAAAGCAGATAATAGCTTACTGTTGCTGTTTACACGCGCCACGCACGCCCCGATTCCCGGCTGGACGTGTCGCTATCTGGATATGAAGCAGCTGAGCAGTTCCATGTGATGGGGGAGGGAACTGCTCAGTCGCTCGGCCGCCACCCTCTCACCAGTCATGTCCAATTATCTGTCCATGCCCAGTTGATACTATTCCGGGGAAACTGCCTGTCAACGAAATACAATAATATGAAGAGAGCGCTAACGGTTTTGTTTCAACAGGAAGATGTTTATTGGTGGGCTTAACTGGGAGACGACAGATCGTAAGCCTCTCTATAACATACGCCCTGACCTTGTTGAAGGATCATATGCTAACTCCTCCCTTAAGAATCCCTGCGGGACTACTTCTCACAATTCGGTGAGGTATTGGAATGCACCGTTATGCGCGACGGCGCAACTGGCCGGTCGCGTGGTTTTGGCTTCCTCACCTTTAAGGACCCGAAGACGGTCAACATTGTTATGGTTAAGGAGCACTATCTTGACGGCAAAATCGTGAGTTCCCATCAGCCTTCCCCTTCCCGCCTCCCAATAGTACCCCTCAAGCTAACCACACCCACCCATTTCCTAGATCGACCCCAAACGCGCCATTCCCCGCGACGAGCAGGAGAAGACATCCAAGATCTTCGTTGGCGGCGTCAGCCAAGAGACAACCGACCATGAGTTCCGCGAATACTTTGCGCAGTTCGGCCGCGTAGTCGACGCCACCCTTATGATGGACAAGGACACGGGCCGCCCGCGCGGTTTCGGCTTCGTCACATTCGAGAGCGAGGCCGGTGTCGACGCCTGCCTGGCCACACCCCTCGAGATCCACGGCAAGCCCATTGAGGTCAAGAAGGCCCAACCACGCGGCAACCTGCGCGACGAGGAGGACGCCGCCCGCCGCGGCGGTGCTGGCGCGGTCAACAAGTTCAACCGCAAGGGCAACGGCATGGGCAACGGCATGGATGACGGCTCCGCCGGTGGCCAGGGTGGCGCCATGGGCATGGGCGGCATGGGCCCCGGCACCGCGGGCATGTCGGGTCAGGTTATGGCCCAGTACCTACAGCGCATGCAGCAGGCCATGGCCATGTTCCAGCAGCAGATGATGATCAACCGCAACATGAACCCGGCCATGTCCCAGATGCTGTACATGCAACAGATGCAGCAAATGCAGCAGATGATGGCCCAGCAGCAGGGCGGCCGTGGTGGCGGTGCCATGCCCCCTGGGATGGCGAACATGAACCCGGCCATGATGCAGCAGCAGATGCAACAAATGCAACAGATGATGAACCAGGCTGGCGGTGGCGGCGGCCCCGGCCCTGGTGGTCCGCAGGGGATGAGCCCGGGCGGCATGAGCCCCAGCGGGGAGGACCATGGCGCGGGGGCTGCTGTTGTCGCTGGCGGCGGCGGCGGCGGGGGTGGTGGGCCCAATCGGGCCGGGTACAACGCCTTCGAGCAGCAGCAGCAGTTCGAACAGCAACAGGGCCCCGGTCAGGGCCAGGGCCGTCGCGGTGGACGTGGCGGGGGCGGCGGCGGCGACATGCACCAGCAGGCGTACAACCAGGGTGCTTACATGGGCGGTGGCGGGCCGGGCGGCCCCACCAGCTGGGAGGGCATGTATGACGACGTCCCCCAGCCCATCATGGCCCAGGGCGGTGGTGGTTTTGGCCAAGGCGGCGGCGGCGGCCGTGGCTACCACAAGGGTGGAAGGGGTGGTGGGCATCAGCAGCAGATGCCGCAGGGTCCCGTGGATCCGAACAACGCGCCGCCGGCTAATGCCCCGACCGGGCCTAAGAACGCGGGTAGGCCGGGTGCTAATTACCGTGGCGGCGGTCGCGGCGGAAACAGGGGGTTCCATCCTTATGCGAGGAGCTAGGTGTCTGCGTTGCATTACTGATGGGGGGTGGGAGGGGTGGGGGGTCCTTTGCCCTTTGCGTTTGGCTTAGCTGGCTTTCGCTTCTGGCCTTTTTTAGTGGCCGATGGTTGTTTATTAATGGGTTGTACTTCTGGTGGCTGCTTGGGAGATGTCCGGGCACACGGGGGGATAGTTCAACATAGGGGGGAGGCTATCTATCTTGGACGCCTGACGGCAGCAGGTAACAGCACAGCGGTGTACCGTCAAGGGTCTTTTTTTTGTACAGTAAAACTGCCTGCATTCATAATTTAAGCTTTTTTTTTAACGGTCGTCGCTGCTACTCGTGCTTTCGTGCCAACACTTGGTATCAAGATGTGGTCATCCCCACTGTATTCAAGGCCTTCGAATATACCCAGCCATTCCGTAATCCCCCTATGCATACAACTTTGTAAAGCCTTCCTCCGGCGGCTGCAACCAATTCCGCTCATCATACCGAAACCCCTCCCCCCCCTCAATAATATGAAACGTATAAATGATCCTCCCCTTCTGACTCAAATTCCTCTCACTCTTATGCAACAAATTCCCATGAATCAACACCAACGACCCAGCCTTCACCTCCCCCGGCACGTACTCCCCCACCCCTTCCCCCTTCAACCCCTCCCCATACTCGCCCCCCTCAGACCCAGAACGAGGAAACCTCCCCTTCCCCTCCCCATTCCCCACCATCTCCGTCCCCCTGCCCCCCTCCCCCCTCACCAACCGCCGATCGATCGGCGCCCAGCGGTGCGACCCCGGCAGGAAGCTCAGACAGCCGTTCTCCAGCGTCGCGTCCTCTAGCGCATACCAGAAGCCCACCGCGCTGGGCGGGTCGGTGTATAAGAAGGTTGAGTCCTGGTGTGGGGGGACGGCGCCCCCGATCTCGGGCTGCTTGCAGATGATCATGCTTTGGAGGACGCGGGGGGAGGCGAAGGAGAGGGAGCGGGCGATGGAGGCGGGGTGGGGGGTGGTGGAAGTGGTGGGGGTGGGGTCGTTTGTGGTGGTGGTGGTGGTGGTTGGGGGGTTGAGTAGGGCGGCGAAAGGGGGGGATAGGCCGTGCAGGTAGTGGCCGATCTTGTTGACGGCGCGGTGCTTGGGCTTGGTGAGGTTGCCGGCAGAGTCGAAGGCGTCGTCTTCGAGGAAGAAGCGGATCTTGTCGCCCGAGGTTAGGAAGTAGTCGTCGCCGACGTGGTCGGTGCCGTCCTCGCCGCCTGTGCGGAAGCGTGTGAGTGGGTGGGTGGATAGGTCGAGGGTGTCGAGGAGCCGGCGTGTTTCGGCGAGGAGGGCGGAGACGGTGGATGGGGGGAGGGCGTCTGGGATGATGAGGTAGCCGTCGCGGTGGAAGGCCTCGAGTTGGGAGGGGGTGAGGCCATCGGAGGGGGTGGCGGTAGTCATGCTGGGTGATAAGCTGACGTTGGCTGGGCAAGTGGTCTCAATAGAGGTGAGATTTTGATTGTGCAAACACACAAGACTGTCGTATGTGTGTGAGATGAGTGCAATGTTAAGTGAGAGAGTGTTTGGCGAGAGCTTGGAGTTGTTCTGAAGAGGGGAGAATGGACCCCGCCATGGCCCGAGCCTAACCGTCCAACTTGCGCCTCGAACAGATAACGCCAAGTACACAAAACAAACCCCAGAAACTTTAAACAAGGTCGCGGTTTCTCAGTCACAGACGGATGGAGATAAATCAAACATACTGCAGCAAGCTGGTAGATGGAGCAAACAAAGTATCAAAGTATTCCGTCGACATCAACCAGTCACATACATGGCTGAGCGATGAGCGAAAACAAGCATCGTCCGAGTCTCATATAAGTCTTGTTCCACTAAACTCACAAACCAAGCGGGCAAGTCATAGAGACCTTCACCCCTGCCCGGCAAGCACACTACCTCCACCCCGGATAAGGCAAACCAAGGAGAGTAAAAAGATATCAGGCAGGCGAAGCTGATTTACAACATATACACCCAATCCTACCCCTCTGTCCTCTATCATACCGGATGCCATGATTAGAGCATGGCTGGCAAAATAGGTCCCAAGATAGTAGATAGGGATCAAAGAGTGGAAGCGAAATCGGACCAGGTTAAGATAGGGATGGTATCAGGCATCCGAGAATCCAGAATCCCATGACGCCAGAGGAAGTCAAGCAAAGGAGAGATGGAAAACAACAACCAAAAAAATAAGAGAAAACCAACACGGGGAAGCGTGCACAACCCAACGCCTCAAACGCCTCCAAGAACCACCCCCTGAGCGCGGGTCAGAGCCGCTCGCAGCTCACGCCCAACCCAGCCCACCCACCGCCCACATCTCCAACCCCCATCCCACGGAACGGAACACCCCCTTCCCCTTTCCCCCAAACAACCTCACTCAAATTCGCGCCCTACTTCCTCAACACAGCATCATACACAGCCGTCAATCCCGACACAGCCGTCCCGACCAGCACGCCCCTCCAGCCCGAGTACAGCGCCGAGTTGATGCGGCCGACCGCGTCAGGGTTGATGACGCCGAACGTCACGCCCTGCGCGTAGACCACATAGGTGACAATGGCCTTGACAATGCTGAACATGACCGGGTCGACGGTATACTCGACCTGGTGCGCGCCACCGACGGCCGACGAGCGCCGCCCACGGCCAGAAGAAGGCTGCTGGTGGGCAGCGGCGCCGCTGAGGTTGAAGAAGTAGCCGCCGAGGCTGGGCAGCACGACGCTGGTGACGGCCCAGGTCAGGGCGGGGACCCAGAAGCCGGCGGTGACGAGGGCGAACATGTCGGGCAGGTGGACGGGGTAGTCCGGGGTGCCGAGGAGGGGCACGGCGGGGAAGGTGAAGGCGTAGCGGTCCGGGAGCACTTCCTGGCGTAGGCGGTACAGCTCGAACAGCGCGATGGCCGACACGACCGAGTGCACCGTCGACAGCCACTCGCGCGTCGTCTCGATGGCCTCGGTCGTGCCGGACTCGTGGTACAGCGACGCCACGCGCGCCCGCACGGCCACCGTGCTGCGGTCTACCGCCTGCGCCACGTCCGCCGGCGTCGCGGGGAGCTGCAAGCGCGCCGCCATCGCGAGGGCCCGGGACGGGGTGCGCACCACGGCGGTGGAGGCGCCTTGTGCGACCTGCGCGGCTTGGGCGGTGAGCGTGTTGGTCTCCTCTTCGTCGTCGACCTCTTCTTTTTCCTCCTCCTCCTCTTCTTCTTCCTCCTCCTCTTCTTCTTCTTCGTCTCTGTGGGGAGAATGGGCCGGTTAGTAAGGGGTGGGATTGGGAAGTTTGTTTTGTTTACCCAGATGAAGGGGGGGGTATCATCCGGAAGACGCGACAGCGGGCTGAGAAAGGGGCAGACTCACTCGGCAGCAACGATCTCCTCAGTTGGCTTGGGTGCCCTCCTCCGCGACACCTTCATGTCGGAGGCGGTGAAGGATTCCTTCTTGATGGGCGAGCCGCCGGCACGAGCACGGCTCTTGAAGTAGTCCTGGAACCGGGGATCCAGTTGGAACTTGGAGGCGTGATCGGAAAGGTACTCGTCGATGACGAGCTCCAGTTCGGGCTTTCGTAAGCCCTCGGATCTATGCACAAGGGGAGCTCGTTAGATGGTGCCATGATAACAGTCTCGTGTGTGTTGCGACGCGTTTGGAGTCAGGAGGCGGGACAGCTTGGTTGGAGTGATGATGCAACGCGCGCTGCAAGTTGCGCCGAGATACATGATCACGGCACAAACAGACCAATACGCGTGCAAATGAAGACCGCGACAAAAAGAATACCACAAGAAACCATTGTGGTGAGTTCCTCCGAGTATCCATCCAAAGAGTGACTGGTGGAAGTAAAACAGGGTGGCAGCAACGTACTCTAGCCCGAGGACTTGCGCCAGGTCGACGAGGTCTGACTTGCGCTGTCGCCCCAACCAACCGTTTCCGCTCATGGTGAGATGACGGAGAATTCAAATCAGGATGTGTGTGATATCAATGTGGTCGCGCAAATGAGGCGACTATAAACAGGATGATGATGGTTGTGCAGTGGGTCGAATATCGTGATAAAAAAGCTGGGATGTTGTTTGGAGCACGAAGCGAGAGCTATGATGCTGAATTGCTGGGGGGGGGAGGTGGAGGGGGAGGGGGCTTCGAGAAGGTGACCTGTGCGTTGTTTATGTTTTGTCCGGCCCGGTAGCTGATGAGGTGCGTTGGAGCAGGGGGGAGCTTCCGGTCGGAGCTGGGCAGGTGATTGCCCAAAACATCAGAAAAATGGGGGGCTGGGGTTGGATAGGCCAATGAGAGGCAATGGTGAGGGACAGAGACAAGTCCAAATCGGTGCATTGAAGTGCTCATCCATCACAACACAAGTCACATCCATCACAAGATGCAAATAAGAAGATAAAAAAAATAAAATATCATCAGAGGTGAACATAAATACAAGCTAATTCGCCATCCCCAGCATACAGCCAACCCATCTACCCCCAATTAAACATAGGTAGTTAACCCCAAAACAATAAAAGAGTAAAACTCCATCCATCATGCAAATCATCATAACTCCGGGTCATTCACAAACCGCTCCTTCCCCCTCTCCACAAACCTCACCGGCACATGCCTCCCCCCATGCAACTTCAACGTCAAGACCGAAATCGCCTGCTTCAGCGTATCCTTACACTTCTCCTGCGCCCGCCCATACACCGCCCTCCGCTGCTCCGCACCCATGGCCTCCACCTCCTCATCACTCGCCCACTCATCCACCGCCAGCTCAATGCTGTACTTCTGAAAGATCACCGCCAACACCGCCCCCATCTCCACCATGGCAATCCGCCGCCCCAGACACGACCGCGGCCCGTCACTAAAGGGCAGGTAGCTGCCGCGCACGGGCCGGTACAGCGACGCGGAGACATCGCTGCCCGTGAACCCGCCGTAATCACCCTTGTCATCGTCAACCACACTAGACGCAGCAGCGCCCTTCTCCTGCACCGGCGCCGCGCTGCGGTACCACCGCTCCGGCAAGAAATCATCCATATCATGGGCACACCCGGCCGTCCGCTCACTAGGACGGGTGGGCCACCAGCGGGGGTTGCGGTGTGCGCAGACGGCCAGGAGGGAGATGGCGAGCCCGGGGGGCAGGACGTGGGTGCGGCCGTCGACGGTGACGGTCTGGTCGGCGCCCGGGGGCACGACCTTGGGGATGCCGGTGACGGGGGGCATGAGGCGCAGGGTCTCGTTGATGGTGGCGCCAGCGTGGGAGGCGAGGAGGGCGTTGATGTTCTTCTCGTAGTCCCAGGTGGACGGGTCGGTGGTGCCGAAGAGGGCGTCGATTTCGGATTGGAGGCGGCGTTGTGTGGAGGGGTTCGTGGCGAGCTCGACGAGGGAGAAGTGCAGGGTGTTGGCGGTCGTTTCGTGGCCGGCGACGATCATGATGAAGGCGTTGCCGATTATGTCTGTGTCCGAGAGGGAGAAGGCGGTGGAGGTGCTGTTGTTGCTCTTGGCGGCTTTGGGGCTGTATTGCGATTGTACGAGCTGGCCCATGATGTCCATGCCTTCGCGCGGGGCGCCACCGCGCCGTGTTTCTTCGACTTTGTCGTGTAGGAACTCGTCCATGTACTTGAGGTAGTTGCGCTTGCCTTTGTAGGCTTCCTTGGCGAACTTGAAGGGGAGGATGCCTGGACGGTGTTAGAGTTGGTCGCTGCGGCCGGTTAGACGGAGGGAGGGGGGAATACGCACCGAGGATCCGCTCGTTCCAGATCATGATGGCAACAATCCTCTCCAGGGTAAGGGCCACCGAGTCGGCAAAAGTCAACGTGTGTCCCGGGGGCGGATCCAAGCTGCCGTATTTGGCCAGTGTGGGGTCAATATCCTTGGGCAGCGTCTGGCCGGGCCAGAGCAGGCGCAGGCCGAATCCCACGTAGCCGATGATGTTGAGCGCCCACGTCATGGTGTCCTGCTCGAGCGAGTTGATGGTCTTGGACTTGCCCGTCTTCGCGCCGTCCGACCCGAGCCACATGTCGAGCATCCCCCTCGTCTGGTTGATGGCCTCGGCAAAGGTGTGCGCGGCGTTCTTCTCGTTGAAGCTGGCGCTGGTTACCTTGCGGTGCAGGCGCCACAGGGGGCCCTCGGTGGTGAGGACACTCTTGCCGAACATGTCGAGGACGCCGTACTTGGCGATGTCCTTGGGGAAGGCCTCGCGGCGTTGCGTTATCTGGTGGATCATTTCGGCGTTTTGGGTGTACATCAGGAGGTTGCCAGGCGATACAACCAGGAAGGTTTCGGACCCTAGCCGGTCAAAGTGTGTCTGGTTGGTATCGTAGGCCCAGTTGGGGAACATGACACTGGGAGGGCTCGTCAGCAACGGTCTGCAGGCAAGCGAAAAAGAAAAAGGGGGATTTACAATAACCAATGCTCCCACAGCGACTTTGGGAGCAGTTTGATGAGGGGGACCCATATGGTGAAGGTAAGCTGCCATGCTAGGTTTATAGGGCAGATAGCTGGGCATGTTTTGTCAGACAGGCTTTCGCATTGCATGGTACATGTACCCGCGGGAGAGGAGGAGGGTTCATGCCACTTACGGACAACGAGATAGACAAAGCCCGTTTTCCGCGCTTTGGCGATATTCTTTTGCAGTCCTGAGACATATCTGTAGACGGCGAAGGCCAAGACGACGCCGCCGGCCGCGAGCACGGGAAAGGCCATGGCCGGGTGGGCTTTTTCCTATCCTGCCGATTCCCCTCCCACGATGATGTTTAGAAAAGGCCAAAGTCGTCGAGGCAATTCAACGGGAATAGGAGTGGGATGCGGTTTCAAGTGGCCGTGCTTGGTTGGGTCGATTCGCGTCCCATGTGTTGTTGCCAGCAACAGTAGAAAGGGCAGAGAGCGGAATGCGGAACAAGTCAGACACGCACGGCTAATGCTAGAGAGATAGATAGCCGGAGGAAGAGAACAGGAAGAATGAAAAGAAGCCTTGACGGTAACTCTTCTTCCATTCTCTGTGTGGGGCGAGAACTGGAACCTCGCTCTCGCAAGCTGCTCCTCTCCCACGGTAACATCGACGACCACGTGCAGTAATCGATACCCCCAGTTTGGAAATGGGGTCAATGACTGACTGCTTCCTCCACAACCCCAAGACAGACGGTGAAACGACTGGGAAAGATATCGTGTGAAAGTTCCGCGCCATGATCGGTGCCCACAACCTGTCTGAAACCATTAAGCTGGGCCGCTGGAACTTGTTATGGCCGCCCACTATTGGCTGCGATGGGTGCTTTGAGTGCGTTTGGGGGGCCCGCCTTGCCGAGCGAAGCTAGCGCATGGAACCTTTGCGCTCCACCACACCCCCAATCAAGCCTGGCTCGCTCTCGGCTTGCCTTGGGCCGACCGGTAAGCTGACGATTTCGTCGATGGAATTTGGTTGTCCAGGCCCTTTGAATTGCCGTTTATGGGCGGTGAGGAAGTTCCGGATCGGCGAGGCGATGACAAGCATTGGGGGTTGGTTATTTCGCATTCGAGGGGGTTTCGGGGATTTTGGACCAACAATCCTGCGCCCAAAAGCTTAAAAGTTCGCATGAGGCCCGGGCCGGAAGCCACTCAGAGGGGCGGGACTGCCCAAAAGTGCTGCCGGCTTGATCAAATTGCTTGCATTTCCTGTCAAAAGTTCCCAGCAAGGGCCGGCCCCGCATCCGGGATCTCGACCAAAGAACCCGCAGCAGGAATTTGGCGATCTTTTAAGGAAAGTTCCACGGCAAGGTTCTCTTATTCCTTCCTTCCAATTCAAGGCAACCTCAGGTCAATTTTTCTGCCGATTGTTAAGAACTTTGTTGTTGGCTGTTTGCACATGCATTCAGGGTTTTCCTAGATGGGCCTCGCACGGTTGCTTACCAGCTCATGTAAGACTTGCTCCTCTGCGAAAATCTGGCGCAGGGATGCCATTACGTTCCTTCGGTTGAACGCAGAAGAAAGAAAGCAGCATGCGCTCCGTTTGCCCTCGCCTGCATACCAAAATCCGGCATTTTGGGGTGACACGAAATGTAGAAACCTCCAACCACCACCAGTGGCCCTTATTTTGTTGAGTTTCGATAATATCACTTCGCCTTTCCGGGTCAGCCTTCCTTTTCGGACCCGGCATCATGCCTCGGTCTTGATGATTCCGATGCAAAGTTCGGACTCAACAGTCTGATCCGACCAGTTCGGAGGCACCGAAGGCCCACTGGTTGTAGGGCTGAGCCACAACAAGGTTGCCTACCTACCTAAAAGCTCTGGTCAAGAAATATGCTCATATTTCCAAGGTTCCTGCCGATCTTGACAAACACTACCTAACATGACCGCCGCCTGCATCATAGCAACTGCAACTATAATACAGCAAAATGCAGCCATTTAACAGGGCTTCAAAATCAAGTGTATGTATGTACTAACCCTGTACTTCCCGCATTGCGGTTGGCGGGCGTGGCATCGAATCCATGAGGCTGTCAACAAGGCGCAGCGGCACCCTCCCCACGTACCTTCAGGACATCGGCCACCTTTCCTCTCTTTGCTTCGTTGTCACTGAGCAAGTATAGGCCTGGGAGGTTTTTGCCCTTCACTTCTTCCTAACATGTCCAATCGGGTTTAAATCCGGGCTGTGGGGGACGGGAAGTGTGAAGCTTGTTTTTTCTCTCTTTTTTTCTTTCTGAAATAACGAGGTAATCCGTAACATCGGTAAATACGGATTCGTACAGACCAACTACATGCTCCATCATTTCAGCAGGGAACTGACAATGGCTGCTGTGTCAGGATAGTCCTTGAGTACCAGGTCCATACCCTACATGGATGGGCCTTGACACAATTCGCCCGCTGCCCAGGACCACATCGCCATCCGAGCACCCTCATCCGATCGATGACTGCCAGCCGCCATTGAATATGAGCGTATGGCCCTTAGAGTGGCTCCATTTCAACCAACACTGTGCGGGCCCGAGCGGGATCACGAGTTGGGATAAGGGCCATTCTAAATGTGTGGGAGCTGTCGTCGTCGTCGATACCTAGGTATCCAGCGTGCTCATCACCGATGGACGCAGCCCTTGAATATGGTCTGAGGCAAACTTGAACGTCATGCTGACGACCTAGCCCCGCGGCAACTCTGTCGGTTGCGGAGCTCTGCGTTCACTCCGACACGCAAATTCGCGAGGAAACCCGGGGCAGCCCGCTTCAACGCGAGCCGACAAGAAATGACAAGATGTGAATAGGTATTAGCAGAGTAAACATGAACCCATTCTCAAGCCAGTATTACTATAGGGCATAGAAAAGTAGGCGATTCCAGTTAATTGAAATAGTTGAGCGCAGCAGGCATCTCCTTCCATACTACAATCGTAGCAAAAGCCCGCCTTCCTACGCAGTAACAGGTTCCTGGCCTTGATCCTCTACCTATTCTTCGGCTTGCTTTACTTCTTTCGATAGAGGGTGTCTTAAATTCCTTGGAAGGGTTCTGGTTGCAATGTACCGGCTTTCCAGACGCAATATCGAGGCACTTGACTCGCTCGAAACTGCGCATTCGTAGGCACCATCGCATTACTACCCCGTTCGGAGGACAGTCCGCCTCCAACACGCGGGCGCTCGTGCTAGAGGGGGTGAATGGATCAAGTGTAAAGCACGAGATGATCCGCTAAGGCCTCATTCACGACCCATTAGCGGGTCATATCTGCCCACTCTGCCCACTTTGCCCAGGTAAACGGACCAGAGGTGTAGACAATCTCCCCAGGCTCGCTCTTGCTCTCCCCGTCTCCGGCCCCAGACGGGCAGCTACAAGGATCGACGTCAGAAGGTCATGGGAGCGAGGCACACGCGCCTCTCCGATGAGCCCGGTTGTCCGGGCAACTCAGCAAATGGCCACCTTGCGTCATATCATGATCGCGAGGCGTGCTAGTGTGGGCGTCTCGCGGCGCTCTTGGAGAGGTATGTGTCATGGGTGGAGAGGGAATTCGGAACATGAAGCCACTCATACGTCTACGTAGGCAGCGTATGTTCGGTCGCCTCCTTTTCTCTTTGTTCATGTGGGGCCTGGCTGCACGCGCACCCCCCCCCTTGCTTCTGGGCGCATGCTTCTCTCGCCCCATTCTGACCGCATGCTTCTCTCTCCCCGTTCTGGTCACGCGCCGCCTCCCTCCCCTCACTCTAGACGCATGCTTCCCTCCCCTCTCTCTCCTTCTAGCCGTAGTAAGGTCTCAGTGCTTGCTGCTCAACGGAGTCCCCATATCAAACACCAGCGACCACCCACGTCGCTAGGCATTCTTGGGGTGGAAATCCAATGTTACTTGATTGGATTGCTAGCCAAACTCAATGCTTGCTGCTCAACGGAATTCCCATACCAAACACCAGTGACCACCCACACCGGTAGGCATTTTGGAGTGGAAAACCCGGGTTACTCGGTTGGATTGCTGGTCAAACTCAATGCTTGCTGCTCAACGGAGTCCCCTTACCAAACACCAGTGAACACCCACATCAATAGGCATTTTGGAGTGGAAAACGAGGTTTTACTCGATTAGATTGCTAGTCAAACTTAATACTATTGAAGATTCCTCATACATCCTGCCAGTCTCAAGCCCACCACCGTAGAATCCATCTCATTCCATTCTGTTCCCGTGACCATCCTTTTTTTTTTTTGACCTGCGAACAAAACGAAGGCAAAACACATTACATTAAAGACAACAAGCAGACAAGCAGCAACACTAGAGTCAAGGTATAAAACCAGAAACTCAGCAGAACGTAAAACAACGCATATTGCCCTCCCATGCCGCGGTGCCAGAAGACCTGACTGTCCGGGCAAGGGAGCTCCGCTATTCGGAGGCAATAAGAAGAAGGGGATAATTTACAAGACAATCTGTACAAAGAAGCAGAAGAGAGAGAAGAAAAAAACAACGAAAACCTTGACCGGCCCCTCCACAGACTGAAGCCAGGCAAAATGCCAAAGTACCAATGCCGCCGGTGACCTTGTTGGTCTGTTGCTGTTTGTTTGATGCCATGCGCCGTATCATGCCAGTTCTATGCCATACCATGTCATGACCCATGCGCCACGCCCATGACCAGTCTTTATCTAGACCGTGATGCGCCCACACGCCAATGAAGAGGGACAAGAGAGAGAAAAAGAAAGAGATTAAGAAGAAGGGAAATGATGCATGCCACCCAAACCGCCCAGCCGAGAAGTAATGAGAGAAATTATCCCCCAATCTAGATCCGACCCATGCATCGCCTTGCCCGAAGCCGATCCCGTCCTACCTAATTATCTCATTCCCGCCCATTCCTTTTTTCCCATCCTGTCCTGTTTGTCAAACGCCGTCCCGAAGTGAGAGCGAGACCAGACGAGCCCAAACCAAAATCCGAGAGAACCAGTGTCCCGAAGGCCGGTTTTGTCCGGTTGGTTGGTGTTGGTGGTCGTCGGTCGATTATAAAATAAGTATGGTGCTGTTGGAAGAGAAGAACGCCAGAACACCAGAATTGTGCTGCAGTGCACCACCCCTGCTGCCGTTTCCTCGTCGTAATCCGTGACCCATGGATCATTGTGATCCCGCCTTGAGGAAGGGCGGCTATTAACCTTTGGGTGTTGCTTGGAGAATGGAAAAAAAAGGGGGAGATTGGTGAAAAGAGATGGCTGGTAGATCAAACCGGGCCAACAAAGAAGTGAACGCTGTGTTTTGGTGATTTTTTTGTGTTCTTTTTTACTTTTGGGGGGGGGGGTTTCTTTTTTGTCTCCCTTGGAGAGAGAGAGCCTAGCGAGGATAACCATAGTAGGGACCGTAGCCTTGTGGGTCGTAGCCGTCGGGGGGATATGAGGGCTCGTAGTCCTCGGGGGAATGTGAGGGGTCTTCGCCCTCGGTGGGATGTGAGGGTTGGCCGGCGACGAGAGAGTTGAGGGGAGGAAGGCCGGACGTGGGAGGCGGCGTCCTGCCGTTGCGGATGGGGATGTGCGCAGTGGGGCCGGTGGCCAAGCGCCGGATGTTATTGGCGCCGGGGCCGGGGCCGAAGGGGCTCTGGTTCTGGTACTGGACCGGGGCGCCGTACATCTCGTTGGTGCGGCTGGGCGCGGCGTACACGCCATCGGAGTGGCTGGTCGTGGGGTACATCTCTGCGGCGCGGCTGGGCAGGGCGCGCATGGTGTCCTGCAGGCGCTCGGGGCCGCCCATCCCCATCCCCATCCCCATCCCCAGCGTGGCCCGCGCGGGGGTGCTCAGCACGGGGGTGCTCGCAGTGCGGGAGTGCCTAACTCCGCTGTTCTGGGGCATGCCGGGCTGGGGGCTGCTATAGACCGGGAACTGCTCCCGTCCACCCGGTTGGCCGTACGCCGGCTGCTGCTGCGGCTGCTGCTGTTGTTGCTGCTGCCGCTGGCGCTCCCGCTCCAGCATGCGCTGCTGGCGCTCATGGAAGTCGGGCGTCCAGTACCCGTTTTGCGGCTCGGCGGTTTGACTCACCAGGTACTCATTGCCCTGGTGGTAACGGCCGAAGCGGGACATGGACGGCAGCGGGGGGTAGGTAGGGGCGGCTGGTGCGCCACCCGGGAACTGGTTGGCTCCCATCGACGAGGACCGATGATGGGAGCCGTGGCCACCAGGGTAGTGGTGCCACGAGGAGACGGGGTAAGACCCGCCGGGAGGGCCAAGGGGGTTGGCGGGACCCGACGGGGTGGGGGCCCCGTACAGGCTGGGGGGGAACGCGTAGTGGCCCCCTTGGCTGGCCGGCTCAGGCCGGCGGCTCTCGTCGCTCAGGCGCCGCCGCTTGTTCCTGGTAGCAGCGGCGGGCTTCTTCTTGGCGGCGGCCCCGTTCCCCGGCTTGGCCCGGTTGGTCTTCCGCCTCGCCCGGTCGCCCGTGATGTTGGGCAGCAGCTCGATGTCCGGGAAGTAGCCCAAGGTGTTGAGCTCCAAGTCAGAGGCGATGCGGGCGAGAATGCGCTGCAGCTCGCCAGGCGTCTTTCCTGTGCCCACAAGGGCCAGAAGCCAATCTGGCACCACGCCACTGGGGAGAGGAGTAGGCAAGGCGCCATTGGGGCCGGCATTGGGGCCGGCATTGGGGTCGGCAGCAGGCGGGGTGACGGGGCTAACGACCTGCTCGTTAGCGCCCTCCCCGTCGTTTGCCTTGCGCTTGCGATTATCCTCCTCCATCTCCTTCTTCCGGCGGCGACGGACCACCAGCGACCAGTCCGCGACGATGCCGTTCTCAGGCTGGCCCGAATCGAAGTTCCTGTTGCTCCAGGCCTCTATGCGCAGGATCTGCATCTCGATGATGCGGGTGATCATCATGCTGTACTCGCGCGAGTTGCGATACCGGGCGCGCTGGTAGTGCTTTCTGCAAGTCCATAACCAGACCCCGTCGGGAATACTCCGTGTGCAGCCCTTGTTGCGGCCGAAGATGTGGGAGATTGCCTTGCGCCAGGGAGGCAGCCGGGGGTCCACACCTCTCGTGATGTTGCAATCGTTCATGAACTTGCACACCCGGGGTTTTGTGTAGTCCAGCTCATCCATCAAGGCATCCGTGGACGGAAATAGGCGGGGGACGGCTGAGCTGATGAGGCGAGGATCCAGCCGGAACGGATGGGCACCATTAGGGTGGTAGCCGGGTGTGGCATGGAAGATGGGGGGGTGTGAGGGCCCTGAAGTCGGGCCAGACACATTGGATGGGTGGATGGTATTTGTATTTGAGTTCTCGCTGCCGCTAGCGATAACAATGGGTGCAGCGGGATGGCCCGACTCATGAGTACTGGGCAGCGGGCCAGCGTTGGTGGCAGCGCCGGTGAAGGAGAATGGAGACCCATTATGAGTACTGGGCGGCGGGCCGGCGTTGGTGGTAGTGCCGGTGAAGGAGAATGGAGACTCATTTGGTGCAGAGGCGGTCTCCGATGAGTGGGAACTAGTGGTATTATTAGTCAAGTTCGGATGAGCTGATCATGAAACAAGTGGTGTATATCGGATGCTGCGGTGTGGTGGGTCAAGGCTGAGGGACTAGTAAGAAGGACCCTGTGTAACAGAAAGAAGAAATAAGTGGCCCCAGTTCGGGACCCAGGGGGGAAGAAATCGGGATGAGGTGTGTGTGATGCCATCTGACATCGGGGAGAAGGGGGCAAGTGTGCATGTGCAATTCATTGACACCCCCCCCCCTTTTTTTTCTTTTTTTCTTTTTTTTTGTTTTGTGCGTGTGAATTGAATTGACTTGTGTGGCAGGTGCAGTAGACACCAAGTGATCTCCCTTTGTTTGACCCTTGGCCATCCGGAGTCATACCCCACATTCGGTGGGTTGTACCCCATGCCCAAAAAGAGTTAGGAAGGGTGGGGGTGGGGCCTGGGTGGAGTCCCACACTCGGAACTTGCCGAGCCCTTGGCCAGCGATCATGTGAAATTCGCGACACCAAAGAATGAAGGCGATCTGAACTCTGGCGATCTGAACTTTCGAGTCTTTTGAGAAAAGCATCGTCTTCGGACCGTGAATATGACCATTTGCAAAAGGACGACTGTAGCATTCAGGGGTGATTCCTGACTTCAGACTCCCTCAACCACAGCCAAAGGGGAACAGAAATACAGGAAATACCACGGAGTGAACGCAGACAGACCGTCCATAATGCCGATGGTGATGATGGGTGCTTTGTGACTGGGGATTTGTGATTGAGACATGTGAAAAATAACTTACTTGGGCGATGAAAAAACGAACCCAGCAGGTTGAAAGGCACCAGTCGTAGCCGCAACCTCAGCAGTGCGACTGATCAGTGGCATCGCAGCATTGCTGGGTGACTCTGTGAGATCGATTGGACCTTGATTGATGGTAAATCGGCGGGGGGCAGGGCTCTGAGGGTGGTTCTGAGGGTGGTTCTGAGGGTGGTTCTGAGGGTGGTTCTGAGGGTGGTTCTCGCCATCTGGACTGGTCGGCCTACTACTGGCCTGGTTGTCGGCCATATCAGCCATCTTGTTGCAGTTATCGTAATAAAGGTGGGCTGGAAAGCTGCCCGTTAAAGAGTGTGCTGAGGGTGGTGTTGGAGGATTTCTCGACTGTGAAGCCGTGGTTGACTGAGAAGCGTTTCGTGAGTGCGAAGGAGTTTGAAGTTGGGGAGTGGAAGAAGTGAAAGACGATTCGGAGCCTCGGGAGCTGGAGTATTTATGCCCGTGCGTGCTGCTGCTGCTGATTGAAGCCCGCCTGCTGGCCGAAAAAGGTGGGATGACAGCATTGCGCTGTGAATCAGCCTTTTCCTCCTCTGGCCCATTCAACAAATGACTGAATCCCGTGGGGCCAGACATGGTGACTCCACTTGCTGGCCAACAACAGCCTTGATCGAGATGAGATAGAAGGTCGAGGCGGTTATTCCGTCACCGGTTATTCCGTCACCGGTTCTCCGAATGCTAATGGCCGCGTGTCAAAGATCAGAGCCACAAAATGGGGGGGCTGGAGAGAAGGCGAATCGGGAATCGAGATCGGTCCTGGAGCAAGCGGAACAATCTGAACAATCCAGAATATATCGGGAATCGAGATCGGCCCTGGAGCAAGCGGAACAATCTGAACAATCCAGAATATATCGGGAATCGAGATCGGCCCTGGAGCAAGCGGAACAATCTGAACAATCCAGAATATATCGGGAATCGAGATCGGCCCTGGAACAAGCGGAACAATCTGAACAATCCAGAATATGTCGGAAATCGAGATCGGCCCCGAAACAATCGGAACAGTCCAGACTACGTCCGGAACAACCTGGGCCCTGGCCCAAGAACAACGTCGGTGATATGGCCGTTATGGCCAGAACCATGTGAATTATGTCAGAACCGGCAGCAACTAGACCAAATAACCTCCAATATTGGCTGGCACTAACGATGGGTGGGGGGGGATGGAGGGCAAGAAAAAAAAGGTAAGGCGGACGATGGTGTTGTTGATCTTTAGGTCATTCTTAGTAGGGTTAGTTCGGGATGTATTCAGAAAGACAACCCAACATTGTCGGAGTGTAGTCAGCCAGAAGCTGAGAAACAAAGAAACAAATTAAAAGGATGAGCCCCAAAAAGACGGGATGGTCTTAAGAATGCCGCGCTCGCCCCAGAGCATGAATCGAGGCACAGTCTGGAAACAGTGCGTGTCTGAGCTCAGGCAGTCGAGGCAGTCGAGTCCACAGGGACACACCCTGGACAACCGTCGTCCGTTGAAGCCGGTGTGGCTCTAGGGGAGGGGGTGCCAGGTCAAGGCGGCGGGAGGGGGAGGGAGGATCGGTCGATTTCCGGGTGCGACCGGGGTCGAGAGTGGATTAGAAGGATTGCTTGAGCTAGCGGCGAGGAATCGGATCGTCCTGTTCGACCCAGATGAGCACGCACAACAGGGCCGTTGGCCACGGGCCTCGCTGACGAAGACTTGGGATGGGCAAAGACAAAGGGGAACTTGTACAACAATCTCAGAGTATAGTCATACAAGCTCTTTTTACTCACGAGGGCAAATGGCGTGGTGTTGGGTTGGAGTGGGGAGGGGGAAGGTGACGTGGTTGAGAGCAGCTCTGCAGCTCTGCAACTCTGCAGCCCTGGGGTGTACGGGGACACAGCTCTGCAGCTACATTAGAGAACGGAGAGCAATCCCGATCAGAGAGCCATCCCAGGGTCCAACCGAATTCACAGTCTGGGATGGTCTCCGCAGGTATTCGTACAGTGGTAAGTAACTCTTGATCAAGTCCTAGCACGCCACCCATCCAGTGCCTTTGCAGTTTTTTTTCTGAGGCGTAGCAGCCGCAAGGATCTGCGGCCTGAAACCACTCTGGGAAAACGCCGTGTTTGGCGGAGGCGGTTGTGGGTTGCTGCGAACAGACAGGGGTGTGTCAATCAAGGGGTGTCAGATCGATGGTGAATGCAACGCCCCAGGATTGTCGCCTTCTCTCACGGCGATGTCATCGCAATCGTCGCATCGGAAGTCCTGCGTCCTGCCCGATCAGCTCCGAAGTATGACGATTCGGTCCCGGCTCTGATCAACCCTGTTGACCCGCTGATTCCGGGGGGTTTGTCTTTTTTTTTATCGATGGTACCAGCTTGTATCATCTCAAACATGATGTTCCAGCTAGCGAGCAAGGGTCAGCATTTGGGGTGCAGGCAGATCGTACAACGGCTCTTGGCACACGGGACCTAAACAGAGCAGAACTGGAGAAACGATCTGCGTACGGGAACATGCAGCATGCACATGCATCCAACGTGCAGCACACCAAGCCTCGAAAATGTACATATGTACTGCCAACTCCTGCGTTGAGGACTTCGAGGGCGGGTACTGGGTGTGCCTATTGATTTTAACGCTACAAACCGTGGTGCCAAATGGACATTTATTCTAGTGTAAAGTTACATTCTCAATAACGTCATCAAGCCGTTTGTACGTTGTTGACAATGCCAACCAAATGGAGACCCTCGTATGTAAATTACTCATGTCAAGTACCGAAGTACCTGTATGTACGAATAGTCGCTGTACCGGACGGTACGTACCCTGCCATTCTGACTCAGCTTGCAAGGGTTCCGTTGCTGCAGGGCTTCACGTTTCAGAAGCAGAAAGAGCTTGGGCTGGGGGGCAGTGTACTTGGCGCTTGGCATCAGGTTTTCCTATTTCGGTCGATCCATTTCGGCCATTTTCTGATTTTTGGTGCAGTCGAGAACCGGGTAAGTCTCTCATTAAGCCCCGCCAGTCCATTCTCAGTCCTCGGCAGTGGTTGTGGTTATGGTTGCAGCTGCACGAGTGGTTACAAGAACCCGCCGTATTTTGAACTGTCTGTCCGGAACCTGGGATATCCGATGTGACAACCCGTGCACTTGCCGCCGTCCCGAAAACTTGAGATACACCAGAGAGCAATAGCTGGCAGCTCGTCTCATTCCATGCACGAAACGCAATGAGCTCTCCAGTGTTTATTTTAATTCAATGCAAAGCGAGTTCAACCCGATCGGCACCAGACGGAGGCCCCCAACACCAACCACCCTACTCTACTTCGCACAAAGTACCCGACAGCATCGGCGAGAAACGAGATCGCCAAGATAAAACAAAACACCTCGAAGCACCTCTGTTTTATACGCCTTCTTCCTTCCCATCAGCCGATCTTGAGTTTCAACCAAAAAGTCTTGTTCGACTTGGAACACCATCTTCGCCCATCTCCGCTTATCTTCGCTCCAATGGTTGGCAATGAAGAATGGCGTTTGCCATTTGAGCCCCCACCACGCCGATTCAGCGCACACCGGCCTTCCATTGTCGCCGCACTCGCTCTTCGAGCACTGTTCAAGCCCTGTTCAACCCCTCCTCCCTCGATGATCGATCCCGGCCGGCAAGCTACCGAACTGCACACCAATCGAAATGGCACTCCAAGCTGGCGGCCGTGCCGGTCGGTAAACGCTTGGTACGAGGCCGGTCGGGCCAGCGAGATATCATCGGCAAACTTTATTCCACATTACATCCGAGCGGCGCCTCGTTCCCGGGTCCCCGTCCCGAGCGCATGCTGGATGCGACGACCCCAAGGGTTGCAAATGTGTTGTAATACCGCTGCCTGCTGACGGCGCTAGTGCACCCATACAGCGCTGATGCGTTTGTCTCATCCTTTCCGAGCGGGCACGCAAGATCGGGACGGTGTCAAAAATAGCCACGGGGATCGTGGGGCCGGTTCAGACGACGGCGGCGGGCCAGCGGCGCGGTCGCTTACCGGGACGTTGGACGCTCGGTATGGGGGGACGGCTGTGTCTTGGTGTACGCTGATTACTCCCAGACAGATCTGTACTTCGTATGAATATCGCCCTCAGATTTGACTTGCCAGTTCTTTACGACAAATGATTGGCAATCAGTTCAACAACAATCCGGAAAATACTCGGCCGGCGGATACGGTAACGCCAAACGGCTGACCTGGGAAGAGAAAGGCTGTTGGTGCTTCTGTGCCGCCTCTTTCGCCGTCCTATCTCCCCCTCCCCTTCCTTATTCCTTCGACAGCCATCTCTCACAAAACAACTCAACTCTATCGATCCATCCGCGATGCAGACCAGCCCAGCCGAATGATGATACCATCAACCACCCACTCAAGATCCCGGTATCCCGCTAGGCACCGATACATCCCATACCCGTGGGAGGAGCCGCGCCGCAAGTGTGGAAATACCTGTTGCTGTCCCACAGTCTCACATTGATGGGAACCTGGCGGCACCATCACGGCACAGCCGTTTTGATATGTTCGCTAAAATACATACACACGGACCCCTGCGGCGCGGGATGGGATGGATGCAACCCTCCGCTCGATCGGCGCCGCCAAGCCTTGCCGCACTTTACTGTTCCAGGTAACCTGATTTCCCTTTTCGTCACTTATACGCCTCAATCGCCAAACAACGTGGTGTGGTTGCTGGGTTGCCAGTGGCATTGGGAAGCGTCGGAAGATAAGAAATGAGGAAAATGTTGGACTAATGGCGCTGCAGAATACAACGGCAAGCCAATTGGTTTTTGAACCCCGACTGCAGCTATGCTGGTGTGAATCCGTTTCAAATTTATTTCTGCATGAGTAAGTAGCTCGCTCTCAAGTTGTGACGATGAGACGGTTTGGTCGCCTCATCCCACGGGCCGATCGGCCGGGCCCTGGTTCGTCTCTCTCTATTTTTCTCTCTCTCCGACTCTTACTATTTCTAGCCCGAACCGGCCCGGCCAGGTACGCCGGGAGCTGTTTTGTTCCGCATAAAAGTTCCACTGTTGGGGGCTGCAGGACCTGGGAGCCACTTTCGGAGAAGCTAGTGCCTCGTCTGGTGTCCTGCCATCGGACGTGCCGGCGCCTGCATGTCTTGCTGTCAACCCCGGCGGCCCCCAATTTCTGAATCCCGTACATGCAGTAACCAGCCCCGGATGGCCCCCAACTTGGGAATTACAATGGCTGGGACCGGATTTGAGGTCCCGAGGCACCGCAGCCTCTTGCCGCTAACCTCCTACCGGGGAAGAAGCGTAGCCATCTTGTTCATCTGTGGGTACCTTCTAAACCAGGCCTGCAAGCGCTGTGGAAGAGGCCGTAGGTCAATCTTGCTTGTAAACTTACAGGTGGTATATCAGGGCGCTGGGGAAACAATCAGTCCGCTGGTATGGCGCCTCACGGAGCCCGCCGACGTGCATTCCCTTCCGAGCCTAGCCACGGCCGATCAAGCAGTTTCGGGCATTAAAAGGAGTTCATGGTGTGTGTACCCGTCGGAGAAACTGAATGAATCAACCCACGGTTTGTGGGGGCCGCCGAGAAACCCCCAGCCTTGTCCACCCTCCCCACCCATCGTGGCTGGCTCTGGTGTGTCCAGTAGCCACCAACAGACGGAACCCCCCCAAAATCCCAGCTTCGTCGTCTGGTCTGATTCCGCTCCCGCCTCCGCCTCATGTTTCGCTTTGCGCGTGTGCTACCCGCTGTGCTGCCCTTGCCTCCCCGCGTGGAACCAAACCATGCTCTTTCTCTTCCCATGGTTTTGATTTGGTGATGGCGACATGGCTAGACTGCATCCCTGGCTGCAGCGGGCTGCCCGTAAATAGATGGATAACCTTTTCCTGGAAAAGGAGGTATACCGTACCATCCTAGAGTATACGGCCTAAAGTCGTGCATGCATCTATTCCATTTTTTCTGCCACTTCCCCGTGAGCAAACCGACCAAAGGTTATCATCTCACAAAACGTTAATCCCAAAACAACCAACCAAAGCCTCCCGGAATCCCGACCCCCCAGACGGGCGAGGCTGATCCAACCCACCCTCCACTTCCCCCGCGCCCGCGGCTGAAGAGGCGGGGGTTTTACCTTTTGAGAATGGATGGTCTGGGGTGGTGGTGCAAGTGTGACCCCTCCTCGAGTGGGCGATGCAGGCTGTGTTACACGGTGAATCTGGGCTGGGCGGTCTGGACTTGGCTGGTGGATGGTAGCCGAGGGGTTGTTGTTGTGATGGTGGGTTGAGCCTTTCTGTTTAGGCGAGGTAAAGTAAGGGGGTGCGGGTGTGTGGTCTTGCTGGGAGGTGGTGGGCTGTGTTACTGTTGCTTGTGATGTGTGTGGAAGGGGGAATAGTAGATGTGGGGTTAAGGAAAGGGAGGGGGCCTTCGCGAGTGCTTGCGGTTGTGGCTGGTGGTACTGAAACGTTTTTGGGGTATGCCCGCGGGATGTTGGCCTGTGATGATGGTCTTGTGTTTTGCTGTGCTGTGCTGTGTTGCGGTTGTTGGGGCGGCGTCATCCAAAACTAAGGGAATATGCCATGCTAGGTCCGTATGTACATGATGCAAGGCCCCTCGCCTGACCTGCTCCGATGCCGGGAGGGTATTTCAAGAGGTTTTCGTGGTCTAACATAGGCTGACAAGCAGCTAATCCCGGTGGTGACGTGGAGGCGTGTCACTCAGACTGTCACGTTGCGTATGCCGGCTTCTGGGTGCACGGCATTTCGTGTGCAAGACTTGGAGCATCGGATGAGGAGAGGGTGCTGAACCCGGGTGTTGTGTTCAGGGGCTAATTCCACCGACCCGGTTTCCCTCAAGCCCGAGTTGCTCTTGATCGGTTAGTGCGACTTCTGTGTATCCACAAGAACAGCACGAGGGCTAGATAGCGTTGTCCGGAGGTGGCTGCGAGTTGTACGAGTGCCCGTGGTGGCCCTCGAGCAAGCCGCTTTCGGCG
The DNA here is from genome assembly GCF_020726465.1 of Chaetomium tenue. Classification (NCBI taxonomy): domain Eukaryota; kingdom Fungi; phylum Ascomycota; class Sordariomycetes; order Sordariales; family Chaetomiaceae; genus Chaetomium; species Chaetomium tenue. The sequence continues at coordinate 4,518,054 of NW_027117330.1, read as the reverse complement.
CTAGCTCAGACGGTCGTTTGCAAGCAGCGGAAGTCTGATGCGAGATAAATCTCCGAACGCTATCCCGACGTGAGACGGAATATCAGCAGCGGTTGGGACACGTCTCATGTTCTCTCTCTCCATCGAATCATCGTATCGGGTTCTTACATTCTGACATGCCCTAACCGATGAACATGGCCCTCACATGCATGAAACAGCATGGTTCAAAGTTCCAGGCCGCCAAAATAATATTCTATTAGAATTCCATGGCTTGACCACGCCGTCCGTTGGTTGTTTAGCGTGGGCCTCGCCCTGTGGTCCGAGGGTGCTGCGGCGAGTGATCAGTCCACGCCTCTGTAAGCAGGAGGATTCGGATCCACACAACCCGTCGCACGACAATCACGACGGACACAAGGTGCTGACAACAAAGCACGAAATTAGATGGTCGCAAGTGTTCGTCCCAAATTCCACATTTCCAGTGTGGTGGGTGCTGCCGTCGGTGTGGCTGTGGGTGTCGTTGTGGATGTTGCATGGGATGATAGGAAGGACCAAGCCTAACAAACAAGACGACATACTCATGATTACAAGAGCAGACAAGACGTTTTGAACACATCTATAACTCTCATCATATCTAATTTCCCACACATCTAGCAATCACAGACTAAACAAGAAGCCAACCCAGCAAAATGAACACCCCCTATATACAAAAATCCCACTTCCACCCCCTTTCCCTCTCCCCATCACGACTCAAAACAAGCCACTCCCATCAACCGTCCCTCACCCATTCCTACCCAATACTCACCCCCTAATGAAACTGATCCTCCGTCACGCCGCTCCCCATCGCCGCGGTAGAACTCACTCCACCCGTAACCATCTTCTGCAGCTCATCGACATAGGTCGCGCCGCTCCACTTCTGATGCTTGACGACGTCGACGCCCAGCTCCATCTCGGGCTCCTGGACGAGCTCGCCGTAGGCGCGCATGCCCTGCTGGCTGTAGGCGCGGGCGAAGCGGTCGCTAATGAGCGCGGTGGTGTGCAGGCCCGCGAGCGTGATGAACTGCCAGCAGTAGCCGAGGGTGGCGAGGCGTCGGATGTAGGTCTCCTGCTCGGCGCGCGGCATGGCCGTCTTCCAGTTGAAGGAGGGCGAGAGGTTGTAGGCGAGTCTGGGAGAAGGGGTTAGTGGTTGGAGGGTCGATAAGGAGAGGAAAAAGGGGGAAACTGACTTTTGCTCGGGCCACACGGCGTGCACACCGCGCGCAAACTCCTCGGCCTGCTTGAAATCCGGCAGCTTGCTCTCCATCCAGATGGCGTCGCAGTAGGGCGCGTAAGCAATGGCGCGGTTGACAGAGCAGTCGCAGCCGCCCTTGAGACGGTAGTAGCCCTCCCTAGTACGCGGGGCGTCCCAGTCAAAGTGGACATCCTTGCCCAGGATGCCGCGGGCAACGGCGCGGGCCTCGGCGTTAGACAACTGCTTGCCCTTGACGGCGCTGTGGTATTGGTCGGCAAGACCCTTGGCGTTGGCGGAGCCGGAGGCGGCGATGGCGTCGAGTACGGCATCGTCGAAGCGCTTGAGGTTGGCCTGGGCGAGCCACTTGTCCTCGATGGCCTGCAGAGCGTCGCCAGACTTGCCGGAGCGCTCGGCGGCCACCATCAAGTCGTTGAGCGGCTGCAGGTTGGGGTTGGTGCTGCCGAGGATGAAGGCGTGGTCGCGCGGGTCGATGGTGGTGGTGATGAGGGTGGCGGCCTCGGCGTCAGTGCGCGCGATGGCGAGGAGGTCAGAGCCTAGGCGCGGTATCATGTTAGTATGCTGATACTCTTCAAAGAAACCGATAAGAGTGTGCTAACTCACCCATGATATCGGCCTGGGCGCGGATGGCCACGAGGCGGTTGATGTGCTCCGAGATGGGCACCAGAACCTTACCGGCCATGTGGCCACACTTCTTGGTACCGGGTGCCTGGTCTTCGATGTGGATGCCGGCGGCGCCCTTCTCGATGAAGAGCTTGGTCAGCTTCATGACAGCGGTCAGGCCGCCGTGGCCCGTGTCGGCGTCGGCGATGATGGGGCGCAGGTAGTCGATGTTGGCGAGCTTAGTGCGCTGAGCTTTGGGAACCGACAGGCGCTCCTGGCGCTGCTTGCGGTCGTGGAAAAGCTGAGCCATGAACAGGTGGCCGACCTTGTTCGGGACGGTGGTCTGATGCGGTCAGCCCCTGTTTTTCGTTTTATGAGATCCTTCTCCTGTTCGTTTCACTCACGTAAGGGTAATCTGCGAGATCCGGCCCAGGCTCGTCAGATGAAGAGGCGGTAGACGACGATTGCCAACCCGAGACGTAGACGGTGTCGAGGTACTTGGCCATCTGAGTGACAGCGGTGGGTTCCAAGCAGCCGTAGGTGTAGCTAGCATCCTTGGTCTGTCACAATCCGAGTTAGTCATCAATTCTACAATGCCATTAGGCTTGGACTGTCTCAATCACGTACCTGGAAACGGTTTTCGAGGATATTCCACAGTTTCTTGCTCTGGGCATTGCTGGCGTACTCAATCTTGAGGTTGCCACGCTTGCTGGCAATCTGCTCGGCGGTGAAGGGCCGCTTGGTGTATCGCCACCTCGAATCGCTCCACCACTTCTTGATCTGGTCGACTTCGTTGGCGAAGAGGTCGTCTTCCCGGTTGGGATCCACGGCGGGATTCACCATGTTGTTGGCGGCCATGGTGGGTATAGATACGGAGAGATGAACAATTAATGTGAAAGACGAGGAGGAATGTGAGTAGGTAGGCAGTTAGGGAAGGGAGATGGGTATCAAGATGACGGAATCGAGATGTGGCAACAACAAAAAGAGAAGAGAGGGAGAGGATAGGTAGATGAGGAAAGAAAAGTAAAATCCGAGACAATATCCTAACCTGTGACTCGTGACTAAGATGGGGTTTAGTTTGAGAAAGAAGAACCGGAACCGCCTAGGCTCGACCGGGCGAGTCTCCGGTCGGCAGCGTGTCCGGCCTCTTTGCCTAGGTAGGGAGGGATGGGGTTGGGGATGGGCGTGGCATTTCGGGACAGATCGGTCTAGCGGCTATTCCAGTCCCCACGTTTCCGAGACTTTGGTACATGTATACACCTTGGTTGGTGACTGCCAGCCTGCTTTATTACGGCAGGAGCCTTTCACTTTCATCGCTTTATCAAGCTAGTGGTATTTACCAAATAGGTACCTGACCATACAATACATGTCTCGTCCTTACCACTATCATCATTATTATCACCTTTTTTCTGTTGTGGTTAGTTCAGACTGACTCGAGTCGTTATCACAGCCAAAGACCATCCAAAAGAGGAAATCGCATCGATCGAGTCATCAGAGTACAGGGGGGTTCAAGCAACAGATGCGCCTCGTCCTTTGAACCGAGCTTCACTATTGAACCCCGCTGATAATTCGCAGGGCTGGCAGCATTCGCCGCCCTCGGCCCACAGCGCCCGTTGACCGAATTGCCGAGCCCAGCCGGGGCAGCAAGCGCAGGTCTCTTTCTTGTCTGCCGTTGGAGCTAAACCACTAAACCACCCACAGCGACCAAACCGGCATTGTTGTGGGGGAGGGGCAGCACCACGATTGCCAATTGGGAGATCTGCGCGCCTTGGACAATGGACGTCAGGAATGGGTGCAGGAATGGGCGAAAGGAAAGGAAAAAAAGAACCGATAGTGTATCTTTGGCCATGCCATAAAACCGCCTCGTATTTTTCATCCAATGTTTCTGCAGCAATGTAGGTACCTTGTTTGACAAAAAGTGACTCCTTCAGACGGGTAGGCACGAATAGGTACTACTTCTCTGCTCTGTCGCTAAGTTCCATTGAATGACATGTGACGATGATGCGTCATGGAGGTCCATGCCCGCTGCCAAGGGTCCATTGTCCGTTTAGCTCACTTTTGCGGCCACCCCTTTGCGCCCTTGGCCTCCCGCCACCTTCGGCCGCTTTTGCCTCGGCCAACTTGAGGACATTGAGGACCGGCTGCCACTGGTCCAAACCGGTTTTCAGAAGCCGAATTGTGAGTTTAAAACATCCATCCATGCTGTGTAACACAGTATGTGGGGCCCGAGCAGGAGAGTGGAGAGCATCACATGCAGCAGACAAAGACAGGACAACGACGCACATGCTCGTGATGCTCTCTTGCGACGGCGTCAACAGTGAGGCGCTATTCGGAAATGGCATAGTTTTCATGATGAGAGAGGTAAAATGCAGGGGTATATTCTCTTGCCTAAACGCCAGCAGTGCGCGTATCTCAAAGTTCGTCGTCCTCGTCATCATCGGACAGGAATATCGTCGGTACCCTCGCCATCTCTGACCTGGCCGTCTTCTCTGTCTTCTCCATTTTTGCCTGTATCTTCCCCGCCTCGATTTGTACCATCGAAGTCCTCTTTTCCTCCTCGACCTCCGCCAAAGGCAGCGACTGGACAGGCAAATTCACTCTCTCCTCCCTCATCCCGGTCCCCTCCTCGCCGCCACATTCACCCTTCGTAGCGTCATTCTCCTTCACCCCCTCTCTTTCCTTTATATCCCGGTCTCTCTCCGGTCCCAGCCCCGATCCCGATCCCAGTCCCGACCCCGATCCCAATGTCGATCCCGTGCCCGACCGGGTCAACTGCTCACGCTCCTCTCCCTTCACCTCCCTTCCACCCTGCTCCGCTCCCTCCCCCCCCAGCACCCTGACCTCTCTCGCACGGTAGAACGTATCCAGGCAGTTGCGCCTCTGCTCCTGCGTCCAGCTCTCCACCACTAGCGCAAAATCGGTGACGTCGCCAAAGCCAAACTCCCTCGCCATGGAGCAGAATTGCCGCCGCATGACCTCCACGGGCGGATTAAACCGCCAGTGCACACGCCCCTCCCAGCCACCACCACCGCCACCTACAGCCCCAGTCCTAGCCCCCGTCCTATTCCTGGCCGCACTCCCAGCTGTAGCTGTAGTATCGGAGGTTGCTGGGTGATGGTGGCGATGATGGTCATCGCCTTGGCTATCCGCAAACAATACGTTATCGTCCGCGCCACCGTCTGCTGCCGGAGCAAGTTCCGCCCGGCGTGAGAGCTGGGCCTCCACACGGCTAGTGCCAATAACCTCGGAGTTTTTGTGGGTGTACTCGACCCCCGCTGATGCTAGGATGCCAGCGATGGCGTCGCTCTTGGGCTTAGTGGCCCGTCGTGCGCGGACTAGGTCCTCTCGGTTTTCTGCGGTGATGAGCTTCGCGAGCTGACTCATGCCTTGTTCGTCGTCGTCGCCGCCGTCGTTCGGTTCGGGTTTGATTAGTCTGAGTTCGTCGTCGTCTTCGTCGTCGGGGGAGCCCTCGTCGGGTTTGGCCATCTTGGCGAGGTCGATGTCGGTGAGGTGGACACCCGCTTTGGCTTCGGCGATGTTGGTCTTGTTTACGATCTCCCGGAGGACAACCTGGTCGCCGTGGAAGCTGAAGAGGTTGCTGAGGCCAAAGATTTCACCCTTCCGAGTACTGTCTTGCTGAACGCCCTTGAAGTAGCGCCGCTCGTTGGATGCGTTGTAGCCGATGTTCGCTTGCTGTTGCTTGTAGATCTGGCGCGCGTAGACGATCTCTTCGATGGTCCCCGCCGAGACGAGGCGGAAGACGTCTACGTCGCGGACTTGACCGATGCGGTACGCGCGGTCTTGGGCCTGTAGGTCGTACGCGGGGTTCCAGTGCGGGTCAAAAATGACGACCTTGTTGGCCGACGTGATGTTTAGGCCCACGCCGCCGGCTTTGGTCGAGATGAGGAACACGAACTGCGACGGGTCCGAGTTGAAGTCGTCCACCACCTTCTGGCGATCTTCGTAGCTCAGTGAGCCATCTAAGAAACTCACATTGTAGCTCGTGTTGTGAAACAGGTGTTGGAGGATACGCAGGAGTCGGACGCTGTGCGAGAAGACGAGGACTTTGTCTCCGTTTTCGTACCAGAAGCGCAGCAGCTTCTTCAGAATCTTCCACTTCCCGCAAAATTCGGGGTTGGCCAGATTCAGCATGGAGTCTCGGTTTCGATAAAGCTCTTTCCAATCGTCGGGAATGCAGGTCTGAAGCGCATTAAGCTCCGAGTTCTGCTTGTCATTTGGATCGGCAGACGATGGAATCAGCAGCGTGATGTGGTTGGATATTTTCTGTAGCGTCATGATGCTTGGGAAAACGACATTCATCCACGACTTCCCGTCAGGGAGCGTCTTGTTGCAGCACCAGCCACTCTTGCGCCCCGAACCGCAGTCACAGGGCTCGGATGCCGAGTTGACAAACGTGACGTGCTCTCCCTCGAGAAAGTTCTGGTAGGCCTCGCGTTGGATATCGGTGAGGGGACAAAACACGACCTTGTCACTTTTCCGAGGCAGCTGGTGGGCGATGAGCGTCTTCATCCGCCGCAGAAAGAACTCCGGAAGCAGGTTCTGAACTAGCTTCTTGGCCGTTGTCCTGGCAATGCTGAGCTGCTTCAGAGTAGCATCATGAGACTGGCCGACAGTGAGAGGTTTGGTGATGGTGTTCCCCCACTCCGCCCGAGTCCCAAAATGGCCGGGGTTTGTCCAGTTCAAGAGTGTCCACAGCTCCTCGTACTTGTTCTGGATGGCCGTGCCAGTCAGACCAATCCGGCAGAGCGCATTTACGCAGTCCATGGCCTGGGTCGTCTCGGACCTCCGGTCCTTAAGAACATGACACTCATCGGCAACAACGCAGTCCCACTCGACTTCGTTGACCGCCTCGCGCATTTTCTTGTAGGTGGTGTACGTTGTGATCATGATCTCGAGTCGCCCAGCCTTGGCAGCTTGCAGAACATCCTCCTTGCCCGCACCATGGTAGGTATCAACATGCCAATACCCCCAGCGATGCAACTCGTTCTTCCAGTTCTGAATCAACGAGCCAGGACAAACGATCAAGACGCGGGGATACCACTGATCACCAGCGCGCCGCATCTTTCTCATCAGCTTCGCATCCCGCTCCCCCGCCGTTTTCCCAAACGCAGCGGTAAGAAACGCGGCCACCTGGACCGTTTTCCCCAGTCCCATATCATCGCCCAAAATGCAGCCCTTCTGATAAACGAACCGCTCATGTAGGAACTTGACACCCGCAATCTGATAGTCGCGCAGGTACTGGGCAATAGACGCCGGTATAACACCCGCCGAGTACTCGAGCTCGATATCCTCATACGGCCGACACGGCTTGATGCCCGTCCTCTCTTCAAACTGCGGCCGCTCGTTGAGCCTCGACGTCGTCGCGTGCTCGCCGCCGTCATCGTCGGAGAAGTAGATGTCGGAGTAGTCGGGGGGCAGCTTCAAGCCCGCATCGCGCAGTCGCGCCCTGTCTTGGTCAAACTGTTTTCTGCGCTGCAGCAGGTATCCCGGCACGCTGGCGTCGGCGAATTCTTCCTGGGCGCTCGACTCGTCGACGTCGTTGACCCAGGCCCGCAAGTCGCCGGCTCGCTTCTTGGACGGTTTGGTTTTGCCGGTGGCGCCCTTCCTCGTTGGTTGTTTTCCTTTGGAAATGGCCCGGCGTTTGGCAGATGGTTGCCGTTTGAGGCTGGCGCCATGGTCGGATTCCTCGTCGGTCCAGGTGACCTTTTCTTCAAAGTCGGTCGTCGCTTTGCGTTTCCCGAGAGTGTTTACGTTGGATGGGTTTCCACCATCAACCGATGACGCGGTGTCATCGTCATCCAATACCTTGGCCGTTTGAGCCATAACTGGCTTTGCTGCGCATTGCAGTGTGGCGAAATCAGGTAGTAAATTGGGAAAGGGGTTGCTAGAATCATCCCTGGCGTAATTGAGAAAGCGCGTGCCGTCGAAGCCAGCAAGGCGAGGGTCCGGCTTGAGCACGTGATTGGTTAATTACACTGGGATAAATAGGCAACCGCCAATCTCTACCCCTCGGCCGCTGTGTAGGACAAGGGAAGGTTTGTTATTAGTATATTTACAAGGTATGTGATATGTATACAGCAGGTTGGGAGCAATGCTATGTGCCCTCAGGAACTCTTGGACTCCCAACCCCCCTGGTACCCGCCGTACCCGCAGTACTCGCAGCACCACGCTCAACAACAGGTTCCGTGTCCCCCCTTAAAATCTGTGCCCAGCGTCGAAAAAATTCCGTGTCTGGCCAATCTTGCCCGAGTTTCGGCTGTATCAGCCCCGGCGGCGGCAGTGGTGGATGCGGCGACACCGGCATCGGTCTCGGCGGTGGCAGTGGCGGCGGCACCGATGACCATTCTGACGCCTCCGAGGCCGGCGCGCCGCCACCAAACTCCCTCAGTAGCGGAATGACTTTGACCAGATTCCGAGACTGCGCGAGCTGGAACGGCGAGAGACCAAGCCAGTTCTTTGCCAAGTGCACCTGGGCACCCCGTTCCAGGAGCCGTCTCATGAGCCGCAGGCTGCGTGCGCACAGCTTATCGTTACCCTCGGTGGGATAGAACTGGCAGGCAAAGTGCAGCGGCGTAGAGCCCCGGCCATCCGTACAATCGACGGTTTGGCTAGGATGTGCGAGGAGTTCCGCCGCGACGCTGTCGTTGGCCGCCCATGCGGCGTGATGGAGAGGGGCCTGGCCGAGGTCGTCACGCGCCATGACCTTGGCGCCGCGTTGGATGAGCTCCGCGACGATGTGGTGTTCCGCGCGTGCGGCCGCGACGTGCAGCGGTCTCTCGTTCGCGTCGCTGCTCGCGTTGGGATCCGCCCCGGCATCCAGGAGTCGCCTGGCGGCCGCTAATGTGTTCGGGCACGATTCACGCCAGACGTTTCCCGCACGGCAGGTCATGTGTAACGGGGTAGTGCCGAGGTTGCTCAATGCGTCGACTTTTGCGCCATATGATAGTAGAAGATCGATGATGCGGACAACCCCGCTAGGTTCCGCCACTCCTCCGCCAGGGTCCGGGTTACCTTCTTCCGGCAACGGTGGTTCGGGGATGTTGTAGCAAACGGCATGTAGGGCTGTGTGGCCATCGTCATCCAAGACATCGCAACGCGCGCCGCTCCTTAGAAGCAATTCCACCATGTCGTAGTCTGCCGTCTCTGCCACCGCAGCGCTGTTACCCTCACCCGTGCCGAAGCCTCCTCCTAAGCTGTTCATGCAAGCAATATGCAACGCTGCCCGGTGACCCTTATCAAGCGCATTGATGTCTGCATGGTGTCGAAGTAGCTCCGAGACCAACGCGGCGTCCCGCGCTGCCACTGCAATGTGCAGAGCTGTCTGACCGAGGAGGTCGCGCCTATCTACCAATGGAACACGCTCACCACCATCTTGGTAGAGAATACCTTCCTTGGTTTGAGGTTCCTCCTGGGCTCGAGAGAAGAATTTCTGCAGCAGCGAGAGGTCGCGTTTCGCCACCAGGGTATGAAGAAGCGGATGGCCATCGACGTCGTCGTCCTCGAAAAAAATAAACCCAAAATGCCGCAAGAGAAAATCTAGGGCGGTTCTGTTTCGCCTCTTCACCGCCTCCACAGCCGCTGATTTAACCAGCCTCATGTCAGGAAGAGGTTCTGACATCTCGCTGTTGACAGCCTCGGAGGGCGACTGCGTGGACCACCCTGTCATAGATAGTGCATGGGCCGTATCCAACCGCTTCATGGTGCTCAGCTTGCGGGCCCAAGATAAAAGCTCTTGGTTCGCGGCAAAGTAGAGTAGTCCAGTGTTGAGGGACAAGTCCTCGGCCAGGGCCAACCACCTGGTCCATTGGCCTTTCTTCTGGAAGCGACGGACAACCGGGCTCGGATCGGCGCCTGCTTTATCAGCCAACTGAGCATGTGTGAAAATCTCAGATACGGCGTAGGAGAGGAGTGCCGGGTAGTCTTCGAGAAGCCGCGTCTGTACCGTCATGGTATCGTATGGAAGGGACGGGTTCACCGAGATCTGATCGGGGGCCATTCTATACATGGTCATCCTCTGTGCAAAGTAATCACGGCCCCAGGCCGCATCAGATGCCTTTTTGAGCTGTTCAAAGACGGACTCCCCGTGTGGGACATTACGACCGGGCTTGGGCCGTTTGGGAGACCACTGGCCAGCCTGGGGGATTATCTCCCGACCGAATGCAAAATAATCGGGCGCTCCTGGAAGGCCGGCCCTCGCCGAATCATGACTGTACCTTCCAGCCCGTGCCCCGTAGCTGCTGGAGTGACTGTAAGCGGAGCCAAAGCTTTTAACACTGCCGGAATCTCTACGTCCCCAGCCGCCAGGGGCCTCTCGAGTAGAAGAAAGGTCGGAGTCACTTGACGATGCCCAGGAGCCCGCTCTACGCGGGACGGATAAAAATCCTGGCCTGGGTCGGGAAGCGGGTTTCTTTGGCCCCCTGCGTGCCTCGACGAGCGCGTCCAGCTCCTTGATATTGATATAGTCCAGGCAGGTGCCAATGATGGAGAGGTGCCCTCGGGCAACGAATGATTGACTGCGAGTCTCGGCAAACAAAGAGGAGCCACCACCGTGCAAGAAGTATTCCCGTACCGATTCGTGAATTACTTGTACGATGCGGTTCTCGCCCTGGTCGAGCTCCATCGAGCCGGCGCCGGCGAAAGCAGAGCTGAGCCCGGAGCCGTCGCTTTGATGATCGCCAAGGCTGGATACGATTTCGATCAAGCCTTTAGATACCGTCCTGATCTGCTTGGCCAACTGGTCAGAGTTTTCCGTGTATTTTTCTGATGTTCGCCAGGCGGCGAGAGACTCGGGTGGTTCGGGCTGGATGAAACCAAGGATGTGGTGCCATTCGTAGAGACGGAGGGGCCTGGTCGCCAGAACAACCCATTCAAAAAGCCGGAGAGTGAACTGCCTCGATTCTGGCTCCAGGGACCGGAGCAGTGACGAGAAAAGGGTCTCTAATTCCTCGGGGATGTTGTCAAGCTCCCCGAGCAAAGCCCGTAAGCTCGTGCCCTCATCCCGTTTCAGAAGTATGTCGTCCACAACCAAGGTCACCCAGAGAAACACGCCAGCCGACTTGTTGATGACGCGGTCCCTGAGAATCTGTCTTTCTGGCTCTGCTTCAGAAATTCCAAGGCCGAGCCTCTGGTCGACATACGTAATAATATCTTGGCTGTTGTGTTGATCCACGGCGATCTCGGGGCAGTTGGTTACTGTGATGGTTGGGAAATGACGGCTTGAAAGACAAACGCTGAGCTCAGTGCCGGCAGCATGGGCAGACTGGGTGATCTCCCTCCAGAAGTAGGCTTGGGACCGCATAGTCTTGGCGTCGCACTCGTCGAGAGCATCAACAAAAATGACGGTCCTCCCCTCCATTTTCGTCGCAAACATGGACTGAAAGAAGGCCTTGAGTTCAGATTCACTGAGGGCGGGTGGCTCGTCTGGGTTCAGGTCACTCTTGGCGGACAGAATCTGGGCGAATCGACGGAGATGGTCAGGATACCGGGGTAGAAGTTGATACAACAGCGACCGAAAGAGGCCGAGGGGGGAATGCTCCAGATCGCTGCCTTTTGCGTTGAAGAAGAAAGCTGCCGTCCAGTATCCATACTGCGCTTGCTGGGCTTCAGCCCTCCGAAACGCTGCCTTCATTAGGGTCGATTTCCCTGCGCCGGGCTTGCCCTTCAGCCAGAGAAGGGAGCAATGCTTATCTTGGTTCCGGTCGTGAAACCAGTCTTGATACGAGGGCTGCTCAAAGAGCCAAAGCGTCGTTTGCGCGGCAGGCTCTTCCACATTCCGCCATCGTTCATCCATGCCCGCATACCATAGGGTTCTAAGGCTGGACATTTCAGTGGCGCTCAGGCCAAGCTGTCTCTCGCTTCTCGTTCGCGTTGACCGCGCCGACCTCATTGACCTAGCGCTGAGAGATGGTTTCTGCCGTTGAATATGGCCGTCGTGGTGGACTTTTTGTTCGTTGAGGCTGACCAACGATGCATAGATGGAGCCAATTTCTCCGGATAGTTTCAGGTAGTTTGGGTCGTCGGGACCTTTGAATCTGCACATATCCATGTGGTTTGCCTGTATGGTTTCTGCGCGCTCACGGGCGTCGCCTATGCATGACGAAGAGTCCGGAACGACCTTGTTGCCCAAAACTGACAAGTTGACGCCCGTCAACCCCAGACCCTCCTGGAATGTCTTTACCCGGAAGTCGTACTTGAACCATAGCGCCGAGAAGGACTCTTGAGCACGTTCAAGATCAGTGGTCCTAAGATTCAGAGCGTTGAGAATGGCATCGTTAGTCTCCATCCTGAAAGTGCTGATGAAGCTTCGGGCCCATTCGCCGAGGGCGGCCAGCTCTGGGCTTCCCCGGTGGGGGGTGCCGAGGAAAACGACGGCCGACGTAGAATCGACTATATTTTTCGACCCCTCCTCGGTGGCCATGGCGGATCGGGCGAGCATTTCCTTGACGACTACTCCTCCAAGGCTGTGGGCGATGAAGATTAGGGGCCGGTCAAGCTGCCTTGCCCTAGACAAGGCAAAGAGCAGGTCTTTGGCGTGGGAAAAGACACTGTTCTTGTTGGTCGCACCTCTGACATACTTGGTAACCTTGGTGTCGTAGCCATAAACGAGGACGCGAGACTGTGGACAGTCCTTTGGGAGCAGATCCCGGGGCCAGTAGATGAACGGGTCGGGCCCCGGGGCCTCCCGCGGCTGATGCAGCTCTGCCGGTTGCGGGGACTTGCCGTTCGGGGAAGATTTTCGGAGCCGCACGGAGAGCATGGCCCGCAGAGAATCCCTCTTCTTGCCGCGCTGCACCGGCAGAGAGGCCTGCCGTGGCGGCGCTGGTCTGTTGCAGGCCCATGTTGTGAAAGGGTGGCCCTGGAGACCATGAACGATGATGATGCTAGAGAAGTCAGTCGGGGCTTTTATAAGAAGCTATATTTTTGTAAAAAAATATATAAAAACAGGAGAAAAGGAGAGAAAGATGGAAGAAAAAGGAAATAAATGAGAAAACGTACTCGACAACGGCGGTTGGTGCACTGCCCTCGGGCTTATGGACTATCGAGAGTCCTGTATCGCTGATTCCTTTTGGGTATTGATGTTGTATGGGCATTTCTTGCAGGGCCCCACGCACCACACTTCATTTTTTTGTCCGATGTTAGGATCGACTTTTGAGTCGCGATGAAATGAGGGAAATTGAAGTTGGCGACATGTTGACGAAGCTGAGTGACGAACAAGGCTCCCGAGGCACACTCTGAGTGGCGGAGACGAGACGCAGCCAGGCTCCTCACGCAGGGGTCTCGGCCCTCCTTTCCTTCTCTCCCGTCATTCAACCAGGGCAGAAAAACAGGAATACACGTGAGCTCGGTAGTTAATGTCGCATCAGGGCAGGTGCGATGCAGGAGGTGTGGTGAGGTAAGGTAAGCACGCTCAGGCACGATAAGGTATGTACCTACCTAACCAGTCACCCAGTGTGCAAGTAAGAGAATTCTAGGCCATGTATCCCAATATTTAGTTACACACAACTTTACCTTTCCTAATTTTTTGCCCGTCGGCCTCGATTACCAACCACCACCACGTTCCAATTTCCTCGCGACAGCTCGTCACACTGAGCAATCCCCATGTTGGGGGTCAGTCTCGGGGTCAAAATAATAAACAGCGGGACAGAAAACGGAAGCGGTAAGGGGTTTCCCCCTTCTTAAGTGTAAGGAAAGGAAACCTGGAAAAGAACAAGAAAAGAAAGAAAAACATTATCTTCAACAGACGCGGTCCAGTCTTGACAAAACCATAAATACCTAGGCAGGCCGAGGTCGTCGGGGAAGTTCCCCGGCCCCTGCTCCCCCGCGTTCCCGGGTTCATGGTCCCCTGACTCGGCCCGACCCACCGGCCTGTGTCGAGACCGGAAAGGGTTTAGGAGGGCGGCTTTGTTCCGCACTTGCTTCTAACCGAGGCCTGTGATACAAGATCAACGATGGTTTTCGGGAAGAGCGAGAGCGAGGGCGAGGGCGAGAGCACGGGTGGAGGTAAAGGCAAAGAGGAGGGCGCTTGTTGAGCACCATGGCTGGCCTTTGTTGGTCTCTCCCACTTGATGATGGGTGGGCATCTCTTCTGTCCCTCTCTTACCTCCGTGATGGCTAGGTATTTATTTCTCTCCTTGCCATCCAGCGGTTCAGTTAGCACACGTCCCGTCACCTATCGTCCCCTCCACTCGTCCAATACGTGATCATGGAGCCGTCTAGCTCCAATAGGGGGTTCTTCCAGCAACAACCCGTCATCAAGAATCAGTTTTATGACGATGTTAGCCTCCGACGCATCACAAAGCGTACGCATTTCGTTTTATTAAGCCTTCTTTACCGTCTCCATCTCTCGTCTGAACGACGAGCCTCCATCATGCTGACCTGAGCAGTGTTCCTCCCCTCCTCTCTCCTCGACCAGATCAGCCCAGAAGCCGGCCAGCTCGGCGACGACGTCCTCTCGCAACAAATCTTCGATTGGGTAACCGACGCCGAACACAATCAGCCCCATCTCCGTGGCTCTGGTCGAGACGCATTTGGAAAGCCAGTGAGCGAACTGGTTGTCACAGAGGGCTGGCGAAAGTTGCAAGAGTTCGGCATCCAAAAGGGGTAAGCAGGCCGACGCGAGCCTGGCTTCGTATACAGAGTAAATAAATACAGTCCAACGTGCTCACTGACACTACAGTATCGTCGCGCTCAACTACGACTCCAATTATGGCCCGTACAATCGACTCGTCGAGTTCATCCGCTGCCACCTCTGGGAGGGGTCATGCGCCAACACCCTCTGCCCAGCTGCCATGCAAGACGGCGCTGCTCGGCTTCTCCAGCGTCATCTCTCGAAGGAGACCGGCCTCTCCCCGACCGAACGCCGAGTCTTCCAGAACGCGTTCGACCATCTCACCTCGCGCGACCCAACAAAGGCATGGACTAGTGGGCAGTGGATGACCGAACGCACCGGCGGCAGTGATGTTTCCCAAACCGAGACCGTCGCCACTTACGACCCCTATCCGGACGCCTCTTCGACTCCCTTCGCCGACGCCGACGAGAAGATCCCCCTCGGCCCTTGGTCCATCTCGGGTTTCAAATGGTTCTCGTCCGCGACTGACTCCCAGATGACCATCCTCCTCGCCAAAACCGACCCTTCCAAAGGCGTCAGCGCCTTCTTCGCCCCGATGCGCCGCCACAACCCTTCTCTCGTCTCCCCGACCGGTGTCCGCGGCGGCAGCGAGCTCAACGGCGTGACAATCCAGCGGCTCAAGCATAAACTCGGCACGCAGTCCCTCCCGACCGCTGAGCTCGAGCTCAACAACATGCGCGCGTGGCTGATCGGCGAAGAAGGCCAGGGCATCCGCGAGATCAGCACCATCCTGACGATCACCCGCGTACACACCACCGTCTCGTCTGTCGGCTACGTGGGCCGCGCCCTCGCCGTGGCAAAGGGCTTTGCCCTCGTCCGGGAAGTTGGCGTCGGCCGTGGGCGCCGTCTGCCTCTCTCCTCCCACCCCCTGCACATGCGCACCCTCGCCAACATCACCACCCACTACCACGGACTCATGCTGTTAGTATTCTACACCGTCTCTCTCCTTGGACAATCCGAGTCCGAGTCCTCCTCCCCCTCCCCCTCCCCACCATTCACCACAACACCCCCAATCACCACCACCCCCCCCTCCCACCTCCGCCTCCTCTCCTCCCTACACAAATCCCACGCCTCCCACACCGCCATCCCCCTCCTCTACAGCTGCCTGCAAGCCCTCGGCGGCGTCGGCTACCTGCTCAACAGCGAAACCCAGGCGGTCAACGTGGCGCGGCTGTTCCGCGACGGGTGCGTGGGCGCCGTGTGGGAGGGCACGACCGACGTGCTGGCGGGGGATGCGCTGCGCGTGGTGAAGCATCCGAGGGAGGGGGGGCGGGTGGTGGGGGGGTTGGAGGGGGTTGTGCTGGGGGGGTTGCGCAGGGTGGGGGAGGGTGGAGGGGTGGTGGGGGGGAGGATGGTGGTGGAGTGGGGGGAGGGGGTGCGGAAGGGGTGGGAGGAGGTGAAGGGGAGGGTGGAGGCGGGGACGCAGGAGGAGTTGTTGCCGGAGGCGAGGGGGTTGGTTTTTCAGATTGCGGAGGTGCTGGTGGCGGTTTTGTATTTGGTGGATGCGGTTACACATCCTGGAGAGGAGATCGAGGAGATGTGTAGGCGGTATTTGGTGGAGAAGGGGTTTGTGCGAGAGGAAGGGGGGGAGGGCAGGAGGGATTTGGCGATGGATCAGGCGATTGTTTACGGAGCTGGGAAGGGCCCCGGTCAGGTGGCGGCGGAGACGAAGCTGTGATGGTCACATCGAGCAGAACAAGACTGGAATAGTCAACCTTGATTTATTGCCAGTGAGTCCACCGTCGCATGTGCTCTAGGAAATCTATATGTTGTATGTTGCCGCTGAATGCTTGCAAAAGTCGTAGAAAACCAATCAACCCCCTTTTCCCCCTACCAAAATTGACCCAACTCCCTTAACGAACAGGCTAACGATTAATTCGAATTATTAATGAATCATAATCATGAGAAAATAGACAATTCGAAGAAATCGAAAAGTCATTATTACCAATAACCCTTTCCCACCATCTAACCCGCCTACCAAGTAAACATCATCAGCGCCGGGTTCAACAGCACAGGCAGCGCAAAATGCGACACCACCGTGGCCGCCAGCGGATAGATGCTATAGAAGGTGTTGATGCGCCACAAGTCGGGGAAGATGGTGTTGCCGCATATCATCAGCGCGGTGCAGGCGAAGCAGTAGAGGAAAGTCCACTTGAAGCGGCGGATAATGCGCCAGATCTCCGGGCCGAAGCGTACCTCCTCGAGCTCCTTAGCCGTGGCGCCCCAGGCCATATCAATCTCGAAGAAATGTGACAGGATGGCCTGCGATACGTGCAGCGAGATGCCGCCGAGGAAGATGCAGAACATGGGGATCCATTTGAGGTTCTCAAAGTCTGCACTCGCGAGTTAGTGTATGGAGGAAGAGGGTTGTAGTGGGAGATGGAGACGTACATGCTGACAGTAGCGATCTTTCGCTCAACCGGTACCGCAGGACCGCCAACGCGAGATTACCAAGCCCGGTAAAGACGACAATGATGGAGATGTAGATGGCGAACGAGTCGAGGTAGTACTTGTCGTACAGGCCATAAAACCAGCCGGTAATGAAATAATTCCCCAGCGTCAGAAGCCACGCCGCGGCAATGGCATAGTACGTCCCAATGTACGCCATGATAGTCATCTTCTTTGGGAACGGGATACTAGAGCCAATAAACTTCTTGAATAACGGCGTGAACGGCCCGCGGACGAGCCAGAATCGCAGTGGGTGGAACAGGAGCTCGTTGCAGCCGTACGCGTACTTCTCCCAGCGGGCAAGCTCGTCGTAGACGGTCAAGCTGACGCCCTCCTTGAAACCGTCGCCCGTGTACGAGGCGTAGCGGAGCGTGTACTTGGCGACCTGCAGGCGAAGCGACATGTCGAAATCCTCCGACACGTGCGACTCGGACCAGTATTTCTCGTACCCATCCTCGTCGGTGAAGGCGGCTGCGTCCTGGAGAGCCTGCCACCGGAGGATGGCGTTGTGGCCGACGAAGGGGCAGGCATCACCCGACGCGACAGCGAAGGTGATGCACGAGTAAATAAGGTTGGTGAACCAGGTAACGCTGCGAGATGTCAGTATGTCTCTCAACCAAACAAAAAGGGGACGGCTGCTCACCCATTCTCAAAGAACGAGTTGGTAACGTTCATGACGCCCGACTGGAACTGCAGAATAGCCACCTCCGGGCTCTGTTCCATCTCGCTGACGGCATCCAGCAGACAGTCGTGCGGCACGCGCGTATCCGAGTCGATAAGTAGGATGTAGTCGCCAATGCGGATGTTTCCTTCGGCCCAGGTGCGGCCTTCGTCCTCCTGTAACACGTCGGCGAGACATTGCTGGTAGGCGCCGTTCTCCTGCTCGTTGTTCCACTTGCTGCCACGCTTGACGGCGAGCAGCTTATCCTCGACGCGGTTGCTGACGTGCAGGGCATAGTTCATGTTGCTGGCCTTCTTGAACTTGCCGCGGCGGAGGAACCGCTTTTCATCGGAGCCGGCCTCGGGATTGGGATTGTGCGCGGGGCGTGCGACCCAGCCGATGTTGTGTTCATCGTAAAAGTCACGGCGGGCTTGGGCGTCCTCGTCTGAGATCAACTGCATGCCGTCGTCGTTGACGAAGATATTGGCCGAGCCGCCCTGCATCTCGTAGGTGCTGATGGCCGCTTTCAGCGAGACCACTGTAGGCTTGATGACGGCTGTGAGGCCTTCCTTATACACGGGCATCTGGATGGTGACGTGCGGCAGCGTCCCCTGGTCGCGGTGCATCCGTTGAGGGGGCTTGCCGCTATAGTACTTGCTGTTGTTGGCCACAGCTGAGATGGGCCCGAAGACTTGGAACAAACTGGTGATGATGGATTGGAAGAAGAACTGATCACAGTTAGCAAAAGCCCCTGGGTTGCCGAGGGACGGCGGCACTCACCAAGCTGACGAACAACTGCGCCGGAGCCGAGGCCAGCAGTGCGAACCTCAGATACGTCCCGTCGACCACAGTCTGGTACGCCAACCATCTCCAACCCAGCGCAGGGCACACGATCCAGAGTGCCAACGTAAGCCCGACCATAAACGCACT
The DNA here is from genome assembly GCF_020726465.1 of Chaetomium tenue. Taxonomy (NCBI): domain Eukaryota; kingdom Fungi; phylum Ascomycota; class Sordariomycetes; order Sordariales; family Chaetomiaceae; genus Chaetomium; species Chaetomium tenue. Next base: position 4,499,538 of record NW_027117330.1, on the reverse strand, counting down.
CTCCAGCCTCACCGGCCTCCGCTCCTTAGCCAACGCCTCCTCGAGCTGACCCGGATCCAGCTCCTGCACTGCGACCGCGGCGCCGCCCTTCTTCTCCCCGCCGGCATCCTCCTCCTCGCCCTCGTCATCTCCATTGCCCCAAATAATCTCAATGAACTTGGCCTCGAGAGTCTGCACCCTACTCAGCAACTTCTCCGGCTCGTCGTCCCACACGACCAGCATGCGCGCATCCTCAACAAACGCCGCGAAATGATGCAGCTGGCCGCGGGGCAGGTCGGCCATGGTGCGCAGCACCTGCACGCGCAGGCCGTCCGGCAGAGGGACGTAGTCGAGGTCAGTCTTGTGGATGATGGAGTCGAGCAGGGCGCGGACGACGGGGGTGTTGACGGTCATGGCGCAGCGCACGTTCATCTGGGCGACGACGGCGAACAGCGAGTCCGGGATGGCGGCCATCTGCGGCGGGCAGCAGGCGAAGGCGCCGCGGGCCTTCTTCAGCACCACGCCCTCGTAGGGGTCCGCCCCGGACGCGTACTGCTTGCGCAGCTGCTGCTCGTACAGCCAGTTGACCATCATGTCGTTGCGGATCTCGTTGATGGTCTCTGAGTCGCGGCTGCGGGCATCGTGCGCCGGGAGGAAGGAGTGGCGGAGAGACGGGGCCCGGGAGGTGTGCGGGCTGGTTTTGGCCGTCTCGGGTGTCTGGTGGCCATGTTGATGGGTTGGTGCGAGAGCCGCGCCCGGGACGGAGAGCATGCTCCCTCGGGCGGAAAGTGGGACGGTCTCGGAGCCAGCTGATGGTGGTGGAGGTGCACCGGCTGCTAACCCGGAGTCCTTCCCTTGTGGTTGCATAGGTTGGAGCTGATGTGACGATGCCTTTGAGCCCGATCCCCGGGACCGAGCACCTGCTACCTGTGTCCCCTCATTGCTTCCCTTCTGCTCCTCCTCCGATGCCGTAGGGGTGAGGTACGATTTGAACTTTTTCATGTTGGTAACGATTGGACCGGGTCGAGAATGCAATGGCTGGCTGCCTTGGCGAGGGTGAGTCCCGGAACACCCTGTCGCCTCTGCTTCAAATTGAGCGCGTCTCTCAGAGACAATTACACCTCCCCGTTGCCGTAGGCCGCTCTGAGAAGATCCTCAGGGAGGGGGGAGACAAACGGGAGCCAGAGAGCTGGGAACGGGTGATCGACAGGTGTGGAAGCTAAAGGGAAGAGGAAGAGAAGCGAGCCGGGTAGCTGGGTGTGCCGTGCAGGTGCATCCGGGATATGAGGGTACCCCTGTGAAAGTCACTGGCTAGCGCCTGGGAGGAGGCTCGAGACCCTACCCGCTTCGGGGGCCAGATGGCGTTCACGAAAAGGGAACCGGACCAGCTGAACGGGTCCTGCAGCCAAGGACGCCCGAAGCCATCATTGCGTTGCCGCTTTGCCGTGGCCGTTAGTTAGTTACGTTTGTGGCTGCTTCGACAGAAGAAGTGCTTGGGTTCGCCAAGCAAGGCGTTGGAAAAAGCCGCCTGTCTCGCTTTCTGGCAGACTGGCGCTAAGTTCTCTAGGATGTTTCGGCGCCTCGTTCATGGCCGTGTCATCGTCGTTTTCCGTTCACGACGGCGGCACCACGGCACTTGCGACAGAGCAGGGAATATCCTGTGGCGAAAACTCCACGGCGCTGAATCGACCGACTCTTTTGCGTTGGTTCGTCAGGTCCTCCCCTGCCCTGCAGGACTCAGCTCCTCAGCTAGCAAATGTTCTGGATTTTCGAGCTCCGCTCCCATCGATGCCGGAGCTCCACGACCCACGGCCCAGTCCGGAAAGAAGTGAATATTTCAGCCTCTCAACTCTCCGAAGCGTCTCGACCCCTGGCCATTGCATGGTTGGGTTGTGATCTGGCCCGCCGTCTATTCCCGATGCGGAAGAAACTAGCGGTTATCTCTAAGATCGCAACACCCATTGCTCTGGTGATTGCCTTGCAGGGCTTGTCGATCGTTTCCTAGACAGGGGGGCGCCAGAAGCCGCAAACGCGGCCCTCTCTGCACTTTTTGTTGCGTTGTCAGAGCGCTAGTGAACTTGAGGAACTGCACGTCTGTCTGCCCGCGACAGAGAGAAGAGAAGAACATGGCATGGTTGCGCGAAAAACGAATACCCCCTATCACGCCACGCCCCACATAGCTGGATGCGGCCGACCGACCGCACCAGTAAACGATGCCCTCATTTTGTTGGCGAGGGGCAAGTCTGTGCTGTCACGGGTAGCAGAATCGAGCAAAACAGAGAACTGAGGAGTTCAGCTCTTCTCGGGGAGACTCGGGCCAGCGCCAGCGACAACCCCAATGCATGAGGCCTGGGGAGGCTCTTTGCCTTCGTTTTCGCCATGTGAAGGTTCAAACCCGTCTCGGGATCGGAATGTCAGCGCGAATGTAACTGTCACCCCACGATCGCATGGCCTGCACCCTCTCTTTGACGCCACTTCAGGAGAGCGTCCAACCACGGCGAAGACGACACTGCGGCTCTGAAACCCCCCACGCGGCATCGCGGCTGATGCTTGTTTGCCAATATGTTGGTGTTCATTTCTGAGAAAAACTTCCCACCCAGCGCAAGGCGTCAAATGTGATCAGTCTTGTGAATGTCTCGGTTCTTCCATGGTTGCAGGCGCACAACATCTCGCTTTTCTGATGTCACGTCGTATTCATCGATTCGTGCCGTCCTTGAATCCTCGCTACTCTCTGCGTGGAAAAGATCGACAATCGCTGGCTAAAGATAGACGCCGCGGGGCTGCCAAGGATCGCCGTGGTCGTGTTGAAAAAAGGGACCCCAAAGCCGTTATCATTGGGCCTGTGAGCCGTTCTCATGGCTCCGCTGATACACGTCTGATGTCTCGAGCCGACGAACATGCAGAAGACTTGCAGAGTTATCAGTTATGTCTTTAATCGGCATCGCCCATCACCGCTCAATCCATACCTGACCGCCGGATATATCGCATCTCCGAAACCCCACCGAAGATGAGCTGGAAGATATGACCAGAACTCAATCCTTCAGACGCAATACTCTTTTTCCAGGTAAAATATGACAGAAGAGACCATTGGCATATTTTATTTCCAAAGCAAATCCATGAATTCAACAGGCTAGTATTTCAGAAGTTTTTAGGCCAGTTCTAATTGCTCTGAGAGAATTGGTATTGTTCAGATTGATCCGCAACGGCCGTGGACAAAAAGACGGAAGGGTACGATATAGGTAACTGGATGTCGAAATCATCGCTATGGAGACTCGAGACGAACAATTTGGCGATTGAGATGGAAAGAACAAAAACGTCACATGGCCGAATGCAGCGGTCTATGTCGAACAGCGGTGTCGGTTCTGTTAGTGTTTACAAGAAACTGCCAGCAAAAGTCTTAACTGTGGGGAGGCGGGGTCGCTGCCACCTGGTAAGCATGGAGCATATCAAGCTTCGGCGTTCGGGAAGCAACTTCCTCGAAGACAACTTGTAACCATTCAACACGCCAAAACTGGCATCAAGCCAGTCAGCCCATCACTACGATGACCACCCAACTGGTTTCTTCAATTTTATGATCCCTCCTTTGAGTACTTGCTGTCTCTTAGTACCATTCCATTTGTGATCAGCGTTTTCAGGTCGAGGCACACAGAGCTCCGGGTCGATCGAGGCAACATTTGGGTTGTCACACCGATACGACTTCTCGTAATTCTACATCGCACAGCATCTCCCAACATGGCCGTGTTTGTGGATTTGGGCGAGGATGACAATGAGTCTCCTCAAGACGGCCAGCCGGTGTGGAACGGCCCAATTGACGCCCTCAAGCCAGTACCGGTATCGGCGGCAGGTTTAAGCCTTCCCGGTGATGGAGGCATCGGCGCCGGCAACGCTACGTGGGAGGAACGCGAGAAGGCTCACGGGCTCGCTGCTAGAGAGAATCCCAACCAAAATTCCATGACGCAGGCCCTGGGATGCTATCCGTAGGCTACACCACCCTGCATGCATCCTCTCAACTGCATGAAACCATCAACACCTTGGCAGTTTTAGTTCTGCCAAGGGCAACTTTGCTGACTCGATGACCAGCATCGTCATGTCGGTTGCCGCTTCCCTTGACCTCAATACCCTCGATAACCTGTCGCGGACCTGCCGCCAGATCCGCCAGGGGTTGCTACAATACCGCACAATGCTGCTCGTCTCAACCATGCATTGCATCAACGAGCAGGTCCCCGTCGACCCAGAAGACACATTCAGGTATCGGGCCCGTGCTAGCAACTGGTATTACATGCAGGATGCGGGCAGATCGAGCTATAATGGCAAGTCGGGCCGGTGTGCTCGAGACATGGTGGCCGGGTGTCGGCGGTGCGGCGTCGTCGTTTGTCGGGTAAGCCTGATTCAACACTGGCTTACTTCGGTAAACACGCAATTAACTTGCCCTTTTAGAACTGTGCTATAAAACCTCCGGCGCCTATCGTGCTGCGGGACCGTCACCGGCGGCTCTGCGGGCCATGCGTGGCAGCACCTCTTGGCTCGCTGGTCAAGCCGCGGCTCGGGCCAGAGATTCGGATTGACTCCGACGACATGGAACGGGCCATCTGCGGGTGCGGTTCCGGGGGTGTCTGGCTTTGCCAGCCCTGTGGGAGGTCCATCCGCGGCGATGACTCCGAATACAGGGGGTAACTCATCCCATCTCCGTCCTTCCCATTTTTTCACTAACACTCTGCATCAGCATCTGGCGATGGCGAAACCAATACACCCAAATCCACGGCGGTCTTGGCACCGGCATCGGCGAAGGCGACCGCGGCGTCATCTGCGGGCGCGAGACGGAGTGCTGCGCGGCGCGGGAGCGCGAGCAGGAGATGGACGGCGACGCCGAGGACGCGCGCGATGCGGAGTACTTCCAGCTGGCCGCGACGACCCCGCCCAGTGGCGCCAGCAGCAGCGGCACCCCGTCCCTGGCGCCTTGGACGGCTGCCATGAGCGGGGCCGGCAGTAGCTCGGCCAGCCTTAGTAGCCTGGTCAGCTCGTCTGGCGCATCGGTCCAGGACAGGAGGACGCCCAGCCCGGCCATAAAGCCGGGGTATGAGAGGCACGAGGTGGAGGGGATTGGCGGGGTCATGAAGAATATGCGGGTGCGGATGGTGAAGGTGGGCGCGTGCGTGCCCGAGTGGGATGACGAGCGGGCGAGGGGGGAGATCCTGGGGCGCGAGGTTCAGGGGAAACGCCGGAGTTGGTGCGGTTGGTGTCGGCGGGTCATCCCTTCCTGCAAGGACTATGAAATGGATAGACAGGCGGATAGAAAGGGGAAGGGGAAGGCCAAGGAGGGGTCGGAAGGGTAACGGCTTGTTGGATGCGGGATGACACGAAATGACGCTTTTCCAACTCGGACTCGCTGCGACTTTCAATTAGCTCTTTCTTTAGCAACACGATTGTAGGATCGAGACAGGGCCATCCAGCAACAGGCGGCGGTGATTCAGCGTCGAGAGGAATATACAAGGTACATTTTGCATTATACAGTGGGAGGCTAGCAACACCAGCCATCGTCCCCATTTTTGCTGTCCTACAGATCCGCCCATGCCCGCCGTTGACCGCCGAATGCTTGCCCTCCGCTGCTCGTACAGTGAACATTTCCGTCTTCCCAAATCGTGACTATTGGATAGTGCCTGTTGCAAACCTTTCGCTCAGAACACGGCCCGAGACACCGCACTCTGTTACATGCGGTGTCTGTCCCCCTCCGTCACTAACAAGCCCACCTAGCCAGTGCAAGCAGCACTAGCATCATCATAGCAGACCGGCCTTCACCTATAACCACCCACCCTCTCCCACTCCCACCCCATCTCATCCCATCCCATCCGCCCGCAGGACACATCCACAACCACAGCACCCTACAACTCGCCCCTAAACAACATCCCCATCCGCGCCCTCCGCTCATCCCGCGCAGCCGCGCGCCGCGGACCCCAGCGCGCCTTGGTGGCCTCCAGCTCGGCCTGCACCTTCTCGCGGTGGCCGCTGGGCGCCTGGCAGCACATGAGCACAAACAGCTTGCTGCAGCGGAAGCGCAGCGACAGGTTCTGCACGCTGTTGGCGACGGGGTCCGCCGCGCGCAGCCGCCGCATCTCCTCGATGTCGGCTTTGGTCAGGTGGTGCCGTGCCCGGTAGCGGGGCTCGCCTTCGATGGAGGGGAAGAGGTCGGTTGGTGATTGGGAGGATGGTGATGTGCTGTCGGGTTGTGTTGCTTGGGTGGGGTTGTTGGTGGGGGAGGGGTAGTTGATGGTGGTGGAGGCGGCGAAGAGTTCCGAGGCGAGGTTGGCGCGCCGCCGCGGGTCTTGCTTGGGGAGGAACTTGAAGGGCGTGTGGAAGACGGAGGCGGCGGAGGAGGGCGGGTTGTAGATAATTTGTCCCGTGGTGGGGCGAGCGTTGCGGTCGGCGGCGCTGCTGTTGGGGTTGAGGAAGGACCCGTGCGGGGGGATGTTGAGCGCCTTGCGTGTGCGGGCGGCCGTCGATTTCTGGCGGATGCCCGAGGGGACGGCGGTGCTGCTGCTCAGTACGAGCCGGGACGATGTCGGGGCCGAGAGAACGGCCTGCCGGCAGCAGGAGACTACCGGCCTTGTTACAATTGTCTCCATCGTGGTCGGTCGGGGAATTGGATCGCAGAGAAGGAGCCGAGTTCGGGAAAGGCGGATCCTTCGATGTGGGCGGGCACAAAACTGTTGAAAAGAGAAGGTCGGGTGGCGATAAAGAAGGTGAGGGAGTGATGGGGCAGCTGCAATTCGGAATTGGCTTGTCTGGTGTGCTGTCGGGGCCGCCGTCCACCTCCTTCACTCTCGACAAGTGTGGTCTGGACTCGCGATGCGAATCAACTTTTTCTTGGGCGTCGGCGGAAGTTGTCACGTGATTTTTGAGATTCTTTTGGTCCACTCCGGTTCCCCAAGCCAATCATGGTAGCGCCGGATTTGTGCCCACCCCTCCGTGCCTCCGGCCGAGTGGGGCTAGGTTCAACCGGCTCGGGCCGGCCATGGGTCGGGATGAACGGCGGACGACATCCGGCTCTTTGCTAGTTATAACGAGTAAGCTATTGTACTTCATGAGAATAGCAGGAATGCGACAAGAATCGGCTAAAGTCGGGAGGCGTCACTGGGATTGATGTATCGAAACGAAATGGTAGATTCTATTATTTTCCTATAAACTATTCTGTGCTCTTCACTCAATGCGCTGAGATAATCACCTATGGATGAAGAGGACTTGTTTTTGCTGGTTTGCTTTGAGCCGTCGGTCCCGATGCGCCTTCTGCGATCGTCAAACCGAATCCTGCAACTTCCGCTCAGCCCAAAGCGGCCAACCACAGACCGCGGTAGGCGACAAGGCAGGAGCAGCGTCGTATTTTGGTCTTCCCCCTGACCCCTCGCGCCTTCTTGATAGTTATCCCACCTGCCCACATGCTTCGCGCCAGCTTGGCTAAACTAAGAAGCGAACGGTTAACAATCTGGCGCCAAGGAGCAGGCTGACTGCGAAACAATGTCGGCAAGGGTCTTTCTCTGTAAAGGTAACGTTGGAGTATTTTGCGCTGATGCAACACCAGCAAATCTGGGCAAATCTTGGGCCCCCAGCACAGTCTTTTGGAGCGCGGGTCAATCGTTCCCATCCTTGATTATCCTTGATGTTACTGTCTGACAGCAGCTCCACACGGGCAAGACCTCGGAATCTGCCTTTTGCTCTCCCCCCTCCAATCTTGACGAAAACCATTGTCGATGTACTCATCCGCCCGTTTCCCGTCCCCTTGATGTCGCGTTGGATACCCTCCCGCCATGTTTTCTCCTGAGCGACGGCCAATGCCGACTCTGCTCGTCTTTCTCGGCTTGTGTTGCGCCTTTGCCGTAGCGGTCCTAGAAGTGCCTGCGCGCAACACCTTTCTCGTTCGAGAGAAGTCGGCCGGTCTGTCTCCCCTAGCGCTTTCTTGTTCGCGTGACCTTCTAACATGGAAAAAGCGACCGTACTGGGCGACTATGTCTACGTTGACGGGGGCGAGCTCTCGCAATGGTCGGTAAATCGGGTCCGTGAAGGTACGCGATCGATTGCCCCGTCCCACCATCCGATCCATGAAGATCCCCGGATTTTTAGGACGTCAGGCTTTGGGTATTGGGGAGTGCTGAAGAAACCCCTACAGGAATTGCGGCCGAATCCACGCTCTCCATCGACATTAGCCGGTCGTGGACTACCAGCGATGTCTCGATCCGTTCGATCAAGAAAACTGGCCCGTTGAAGTCCAGCTTAGTCCTGTGGACGGACAATCAGGCCGGAGAATTCTACTCATGGGGCGGCGAGTTTCCGCCGAGTGTGCATGAAAACATTACAGAACCCGAGCTCTGGAAATTCAAGGCCGACGGCGAGGGTGGGGGAGAATGGTCGATTGTGAAACCTGCGAACGGGGGGGCTTTCGCCGACATCCATTCCGGCACGTTGGCTGCGTCCGCAAACACAGACAATACAGCGTTCGTGATCGGCGGGGAGATCCAAAGATTCTCGGAACCCGACCGCAACGGTTCAACTCAGGTCCTAGGGGGGATGGTGACGTTCAACATGGCGTCGCGCGTGTGGACGAATGAGACGGACAACAGTCCCTTTGGCACGTTGGTTGGGGCGAGCGCTCACTATCTCCCCTCCTTCGGAGTCGACGGTGTGATCATCACACTCGGCGGGCTCACGCCTTCGTTAGTGGGCCGCTGGGACAGCAAGGTGCCGGCCCTGGACTTTTACAACATCACTTTCTTCAATCCTTCGACAAAGAAGGTTTACTGGCAGCTGACGAGCGGTGATATTCCTCCTTCGCCGCGGATACAAGCATGCACGGCTATCATCAAGACCGCTGATGGCGGCTATGACATGTGAGTTATTACCTAGGCGTTAATAAAGCACGCGAAGTCACTGACAGCCTTAGTTTCCTCGCTGGCGGAGTCAACCGACGCGACTTGTTCACCTACCAAGACGCATACGTCTTGAGCCTGCCGGGGTTTGTATGGAGAAAGGCCCCAGACATGCCCTACAGTGCGCGAGGGGATGCCACCTGCGTGCAGATAGGCGGCCGGCAGGTGCTCAGCCTTTTTGGAAAGGATGTCTGGAAGCTCACTGGCGACCCGGCACCCAACGGGATGCTCTTATTTGACATGACGGACATGCAATGGAAGGACTCGTATGACGCGGCTGCGGGGGCGTATGAGAGGCCCAGCGTCCTCGAGACTTGGTATAACAACGGGTAGGCATTCCGCGGTTTTGCTCGGGCCCTAAGGGGCTCGTGCCCGAGCGTCTAGCTAACGGGAGCATAGGTCGTTCGATCAGGTCGACTGGTCCTCGGAGGAGGTGCGGCGATTGTTTGGGCGCAGGTCCACCACACCATCTACCTCAAGTAAGTGACCATGATATGTCCGGAGCCATATATCCGGGGCACACATGCTAATTCTCCCCTAGCACAAAGTTCGGGGCCCTCGCCTACGCCTACTGGATCCGGCGTTCCCGATCCCAACCCGACAGGCGAACCAGAGTCCTCAAGCACTCCGGTTGGCGCCATCGTTGGAGGAGTCGTGGGCGGCATTGGGGGACTAGCCTTGATCGCAGTGGCCGTGTGGATATTCCTCCGACGTCGCAAGCAGGGCACGTTGGTCGGCTCGGTCCAGGACAACAGCACCGATGGAGCTGGCGAGATCAAGCACCCGGGGGTTCCGGAGGCCGACGCTCCCCACGGCCACACGGAAATGTCGTCACCCCGCTCACCTGTCGAGATGGATCCTCGGGGTCTGCCCGCCGAGATAAACAACAACGCGCACGGTTATTATTATCATGAGGCGGATTCGCGCGTCTATCATGAAATGGACCCCCAGTCGCAGGCGTTCGAGATGGACCCGCAACAACGGACGTATGAGATGGATGCTTCACGGTACGGAAGGGGATACTAGGTGGTTCTCTGTGATACCCAGCCTGCGCCCAAGGTGCGGGCACATGTGCGTGTACATACGGACAGATATAATACAGACATACGGACAGATATAGGTATGCTCTGGGGCAGAAACTGTGATGCTTGCGTCAGCCTGCCCCTTGCCCATTTCCAAGATCCCGTGTGATCCCATATGATCCCTGCGAGCGTGTAAGAGAAAATCCGAAGGTCGATACTAACCAACGAAGGTCGGTTTCGGCCGGGTCTGAGGTAGGTTGGCTACTGGGGCGCAGTCAGGGGCCTGCAATATTAGAATTAATGCCTACCTAGGTACCTAATGCTGCAAGCAGGCGTGCATACTTGTAGCTACCTACAGGCCTCCTAAGGAACCCGAACACGGCGGCATCTGAGACCTGTCTTAGTACAGACCTACATACCTACCTGACCTGCTATGTAGGTTGGATCGGAGTCTGCCACTACCTTACCTACCTACTGAACCTACCTACAACGTACGGAAAAAGTGCGAGTGAGTCGAAAGGTTCCACTTCATTCCAGCACCCGTTTTAGGTCTTGCTCGTCTTGGCAGCTGTGCTTGGGTGGGCCTGCATTACGTCGTTAAGGGACCGATCGAACTGAATCACACCCCTCTTTCAGCCTGGGAGCGCTACCAAACAGCGTCATTCCCTGTTGATCGCGATTTGCGTCCGGAGGTCACCGGGTCGCCTGTCCTTCGCTGCCCGCCCAAGAACAAAGCAAAGTGACGAGACAATCCATCCAATCCCTTTTGCGATTTATAATAGCCAACACGCCCGCATCCTGATCTAACCACTTCTACTACTTCTCGATCCACACTCACTCGCGCATCCCGATCCCTATCACCTTGCCGCCGCGTTTACCCCCTCCAACGGAACTGACCGACCCGGATCCGGCAAGCGAAAGAAAGACCAGAAACACGAGAGACGGAGACCAGGGCGGTACGGGGGATTCAGGAACCGGGAAAGCCGCGCCTTCCTGCAACCTGCATCACCTGCATCACACTTTTGCGCCAGACCCGAAGGCCATCCAGACAGGCACCAACCATTGTGCTCCAAACAGAAACCAGAAAGCATCAACCCTCACCACACCCGGTTTTTCTCGGTCGCTCAGCTGCCCCCGCGTCGCACCGAGCCCGGGCCTAGAGCCAAGGTACGACCGCACTCTATTCCGTGATTATTGGTTCCAGACAGAGACGCACTTTATCGTCGATATATTCGCGGCGAATCGGGAAATCTGTCCACCAGTCGCACACATATTGTCTTCACCTTGTCACAACACCTTCTTTCGTTCCACCGCCCGCATACTATCTCTAGTTTATCATCCATCGCCCACTCGACTTCATCTCTCGTCGAGGGGACGGCATCGCTAACAGCTCCACCTTTCGTAATAGACGCGGACGCAGAGTTGCAACTGATTTACCCCATCTCTCCGCGATCCCCCACCTCGCCCTCACACCACAAACCTATCTCGACAATATGAGTCTCGCGACCGCAGCGCCCGCCCAGGGCAGCATTGCAATTCCCACACTGGCCGAGCCGTCGATTACAGAGCGAGACGAAATCAACCCCCAAGGTCAGAACGAGTCAGAACTGTTAGCCCGTAGGGAGGCGTCAAAGGCCGCCGAAGGTGAAGACAAGAAGAAAAAGAAGCGCAGCCTTTTTGGTTTTGGTAAAAAGAAGGAGCCCGCCCAGCCCGCTCCCACCAGTAAACCCACCCCCGCGACAACTCGTACCACGGCCACTTCCCCCATCCAAACCGACCGCGCCCGGTTCTCCCCTTCTTCTCCAGGCCGCGCAGGCTTTGGCTCCTCCCCACGTCTTGCCTCGCCCGCCGGCAGCCAGATTTTCGAGCGCAACGTCCAAGAAAGCAGCGCCGCGCTGATGCCCAGCTCCCCCGCCATCCCCTCGCACATCCAAACCGAGAATTACATCCCTCCTGTCCTCGATGCCTCCTCCGAAGCCATTACTGACGACCACCTCAATCCGGACACCGTCGAGATCATCACCCACGCCTCCCACCAACCCGCCTCGGTGAACGTGACCGGCCTGAGCCCCTACGCCGAGCCTTCCTGGGCCGACGAGCTTGCCGCCTTCTCGGCCACCGGCACCACCACCACCGCCGACACGGCTTCCAACTACGGCAGCTTCGACACCACCGACGTCCGCCGCCTGTCCTTCATCTCCTTCGCCGACGTCGTCCAGGCCGAGCACGGCGGCTTCTCCGCCGGCAGCCCCTCGCGCGACAGCATCCACCTCGCGGGGCTGACCTCCTTCGCCTCGCCCAACCACAACCGCTCCCCCTCCCCCATCCGCTCCCCCGTCTCCTCCGCCGGCGGTGGCGGCCCGGGTGGCGTGAGCCCCCCGTTGAGCAAGAGCGGTTCGGTCAAGGGCGACCTGGAGGCCGCCGCGCGGGCGAGGGCGTCGTCGCCTTCCGGCACCGGCAAGTCTCTTGGTAGCCCCACCAGCATGATGAGCATGTCGCTTTCGCCGGTCCCGGCCAATGGGGGGGAGATTGCTATCGAGACTATGACGCAGGCGCTGAGGAGAACTGGTAGCGGGGATTTGAGTGTTGGTGGGAATGGCGTGAGGAGTTTTCCGGGAAGTCCTATCTGATGGGGGTTGAGTTGAGTTGGATTGGGTTGTCTGTGATTGATTTGGGGAAGGGGAAGGCGGGGAGGGGAGGAGGGGGGATGTGTTGTGGCGGCCAACGGAGAGGTTGCGCGATACCCAACTAGTAGTCACTTCGGGGAACGGAGACTGGAGGGAGGGAGGGAGGGATGATTTGGTACTCCAGGGATTTGGGATTTTGGGGGCTATTGGAGGGGGAACTGGCGTTTTTTTGTCCCTTGTTATCATGTTTTCTATCTCTCACTTCTGTTTTCCGTTTTGTTTTGTTTTTTGTTTTTGTTTCGCGTGCGCAAATACCAAATTTGCATTGTTTCCTGGAGGTATGGGATGGATATCTACGGATGGGATGGGCAGTCGGTCGATTGGAATTGCTTTTTTGTTTTCTCTTCTACCTGCCCGAGGGCTGTTGATTACTGTGGATTGTCTTCTTGGTTGGCTTATTCGGTGGATTAGGATGGGATGGATGGTGGGAGTTGCTTGAACGTGTGTGTGGATGGTTGATGAGGTTCAGGTATTATCCCGGCTGCCCGTTGCGTTGCACTTGTCGACTGTCGATTTCGGTATGCTATTTACCTACCTATATGGCTTGGTGCCCTGGCCGCGTGGTAGCGGCTGAGGGTGAACATGATTTGTTTCCCTCGTATTCTTGCTTGGTTGGGCTCCTTACTCTGTTACTGCCGGGTTGTGACTGCTCAGCAACGCCCTTGGTCTCTTTGACTTATGCGGTGATTGTGGGTGGACGGTCCAGTTTGGTATTGGTATTTGGCCCTGGGCGGGTTGGTTTGGTGGAGGGAGCGTGTGTCGAAACGAAAGGGGCAAAAATATTGAGGTTTGTTTGGGAAGTTGGTTTTCCGGAGGAGGCCATATGGATGATGGCGTGACGCAGGCTCTGCAGCAAAGTTCTCCATGGGCCGGGAGACCTCCATGGTATGTTAGGAATAGTAGGTATTGAGTACTTGCCGAAGTATATGAAAAAGCTGGTGTGATCATACGTTTCGGTTGTGACTTTAGTTCAGGGGATGGCTATACAAACAAACCCCCTTTCGTGTTTGGAGGTAATATCTCAAGGGCCCCTATGTAATTTATGTTATTCATTCCCCCCATGCCGTTTACATCCCAGAAGAGATGGTGATTCCGCCGGGCCCTGGGCACTTTGCCCACCCTTCTCTTCCATCCCAACTTTCGTGACTTCCGGCACAACACCAGCCGTCACCTAGTTAATCCGCTCCCCCGAAGGCATTTAATCCAGCTCACTGCTGCCTCCTTCCAGCCAGAGTCGAAAGTCAGTGGCGCAGTGGTAACAACCGCAACTTGTGGGCGCCATCGGGACACCACACTGCGGATCGTGCAAAGGTAAGCCGCTCCTGGGTTCGACTCTGGCTACCATCACTTTTGCTTTATTTTTAGTCTTTTTGGACCGGAGTCAGTCGATTAAACTCCAAACTTACTTGCTAGTTCAACATGACTACTCGCATATGTATACGTAGGCGTGAGTGAAGTCTACACGTTTTCAACAAAAAAGAAGAAAAGAAAAAACAACAACAGAAAACTCGAGCTTTCTTCGCGTCTTGCCTACCATCAATTCCTCCTGATTTGAGAAAGCAATTCTCAACGGCCAACCCCAGGTAGAAATTAATCGACAATTCCACGAGCCCAGGAAAACCGACCGGTCCCCCGATCAATACCCTCAGCATTACACGTCATTGTCTCGTTCTGCATCATGAGGCACAAGCAGCCTAAACAGTCATTAAACCCTCTTACCACTGCAATGGCATAGCAAATTTAACACATAGACATTCGACACGCACACGCCAAGCTCAAAAACAGCTCACACTGCTCTTAAACAACTCTCGCCCCAAACACCGCTTCAACCCCCCCAAGGGAGACAGACAGACAACTACCTACCTAACATAACCCCCCGCCTTTCCCCGTTAGTCCTCCCGTTAAACACCCCCGATAGTCAATATTGTCAAACTAATTCTTTCCTCACACCCATCCCAAGCAACCAACCAGCAACCGCCAAGAACCCTCTCCTCTCCCTCACCTCACACCTCACTCAGGTAGGTAGCCAACCCCCGACGCGCAAACACCCACAGCAGCACAGCCACCCCCAGCCCACCGGCCATCTCCCCACTCCCTAGAGAGGCCCCTAATTTGAGCCCGGCTACGGGCCAGCGGGGACGGATCGGGAAATCGGAGGTGGCAGCGGTGATGGGTTGTGGGGGATGGTGTCATGCAATACAATAGTATGCGGAGGGGGGGGAGCTGTGCAAAACCTTATTTTGACTGTCGGCTACTTTAGTGTTGAGTAGGTTGGATAGTTAAGCGAGATAGCTGTGGTGCTGAAGCGGTGGCTCCTTGCGGGCTGGGTCTTGGTTTGCTTGGGGGAGTACATACATACATATAATGGAGTGGTGGAGGTCGAGGGCTGGACCAAGGGGAAGTTGCGCCAGCTGTACCGGTAGGGTACGAAGAAGGCTTTCGAGAAGAAGAAGGCCTCGCCATTGGACGGCGAGGATCTCGACTAAAGAGCGGGGCCCGGGCGTCGTTCCATAAATGGTGTACTTATATAACTGTTGCGTGTATATATTGGAGTATCACGGTGCATAGCTGTAGCTACAGCGCCCCTATTGTAGGACTAAATGATAGATCTCACCGGGTGAGACAACGGTTGTACCGACCTGTATTAGCATAATGAAACCCCTCTTGTCATTCTTCCTGCTCTTGATATTGCCCTTAGCTCTCATTTGCTGTAACGATAGAATACTAATTCCGCTTTTCTAGGGTATGTTAGGAGAGTATTATTATACTCTCGAGGTGAGTTGGTGAAACACCATTACCAAGAATCAGCAGGGATATATATGTTGGTGTGTCTGTGAGTAAAATAGAATGGGGAATTAGGAAACACCTAATATATCATTGAGTGCCGATGTGTGTCAGTCTACTTTGGGATCGCAGCTAGTCTGTTTCGGTTCCTGGAAGGAAGCAGTCGCTGTGGGGAACGGCAAGGTAATTCCTTGACATCGGGCCACTGCTGTACAATGAATGACACGATCTATGAGCGACCTGGTCGGTTGCTGGGCGGCGTTGAGAAAGGAGCTCAGTCACACTTCCACAGGGGAGACGCAGTCCCGGTCTTATGCCCCAAGCCAGGAGCAGCCCGTTGCAGAGCAGCGACCACACGGAAGCAACACATAATCACAGCCAAGCAAGCACCACAATACCAACAACAAAGCTCTGCGCGACAACCAGTGGGCACACATCCCACACATTTAAATTCGTCATCTGCCTCTGTCCACAGAGACAAGTTGGTATCAAAGCTAAAACAAACCACAGCAGCCAACCACAAACCTGGTTCGTTCCAAGACAGGCAGGCAGATCTGCTGCATAACTCATCCATTCGCGCACACTCGTGACCAACATAAAAAGACATCACCACACCGCCGCCCACACTCAAACCCAAAAGACTCAAACCCTGACCTCGGACTTCTCGTCGTCCTCGAACTTGGCCTCGGAGACCTTGTCGCCAATGGCACCCTTGGGCAGCATGTTGAGCTGGTCCTCCTGCTTGTCGAGGTGGCGGAACTGGATCCAGAACATGGTGCCGCCAAAGACGGCGAGGATGGCGACGACGGCATAGTTCCAGACGAGGAGCGGGTCGTCGGCGAGGGGCACGAGGGCGAAGCCGATGGCGGACGAGATGGCGTTCATGAACAGGGCGACCGACTGCACCATGGAGCGCATGTTGGCGGGCGCCTTGGAGTGGGCGTACTCGAGCGAGGTGATGGAGGCCATGATCTCGGAGAAGGCGATGAGCACGTAGGAGCCCGTCTGCGCCCACATGCTGATCGGGGAGCGAGCGCAGCCCTCCTCGGTGCCGGGGACCAGGCCGTTGGCGTAGTAGCCGCACTCGTTCTTCTGGTAGATGTAGTACTGGATGACGCAAGCCCAGATCATGGCGCCGGCAGCGACGTAGTAGCCGATGGCAATACGCTTGAGGGGGGTAGGGTTAATGCGCATCTTGCGCAGCGCCGGGTAGACGACGGTGTCGAGAAGCGGAATCATGATGATCAGGGCGAAGGGGTTGAGGTTGTTCATGACATCGTTGGGGACGCCACCGACCTGCATAGTAGCGGCCTGCGAAACCAAGTTGTTGTTGACTAGGAAGCGTGAGTTAGTACGGCGTCACTGACAACAGCGGGCGGAGGTAGCTTACTTTGGTTGTAGCAAAGCCAGAAAAGGGGGTACCACAGAAAGACAGCGCAGGCGTTGAAACCACGGTGGACCTCGTCAACCCAAGCGTCATTGAAGTCCATCCACTTGGGCTTGGAGGCAGCGTCAAACTTGGACGGCTTGACGTTCTCCCAAAAGGTGCCGTCGTGCAATTGCCGGTACGTCTTGACGGGGTTGATGGACCAGCGGCCCTTGTTGGCGAGCAAGAAGAGCTTGAAGGACCGGCCGAGAACGGAGCCCTCGGGCGGGACGCGCTTGTAGCGACGGCGGCCCCAGAGCATGACCAGAGGGCAGAGACAGAGGAGGATGGTAGGGAGCGTGAAGGACAGCCAGAAGCCGACGTAGTGCTCGCAGTAGACCATGGCGATCTGGCCGCACAGGGCGCCGATGTTGATGAACAGGTAGAAGTAGTGGTACACGCGCGAAGCTGTCGCCGCGGGATCGACGACAACGCGCTCGCCGCCCGGCAGTGTCCTGACAACCATCCTCTCGAGGTCGAGCTGTTCGACAATGAGGGGGTTGACGTTGGGTTTGAAACCACCAGTACCAATACCCATGAAGACGATACCGACGACCAAGGCACCCAAGGAGCCGTTGGGGTTTTTGATAACAGCAGGAAGACCGGCGACGATGAGGATAATATGGCCAAGGATGTCGATCATGAGGGCGGTACCGATGGTCCGGAAGCGGCCGAGGTAGCTGTCGGCAACCCACGCACCAAATAGGGGCATGGTGTACTGCCAGAACGAGTTGAAGGTGGTCAGGGCAAAAGCTGTCCTCTGGCCGAGGCCCAGGGCACCGGCTTGCCCATGCTCGATGTCGTAGCTGGCGCCAGTGGTCGAGTATTCAGGCATTTTTTGCTGGATGAAGTTGGTAAAGACCGCCGTCGTACCGTAATACGAAAAACGCTCGCATAGCTCGATGAAGGCAATGGTGTAGATGCTCCAGGGGATTTTGTCAGGCACTCGGCGCAGAGTGTGCAGCTCCTCTTCGGTCGGGGAATCGCCATCAGCGGTAGTGACACTGATGCCTAGCCTGCTGTCTTCCTGGGCGGACAGGGTGGGGGCCAGCTTGGTCTCCTTGTCCTTGACAATGGCGTGGACATCGTCGCTCACAGCGACGCTGGTCGGGTCTGACGCCATGGTGGAGGGGGGAGCTCGTCAGTACAGGGTCGAACTGACTTGACGAGGAGGAGGAGGGGGAGGATGAAGAATCGAGTTTGACAGCTGGAGCTGGAAGTCGCAACGCAGGGACGAAAGATGGGGAAGCTATATAAAAATATAGGATGTCTCGTTATAGTGAGACATCCCCGCACGGGAACCTGGTAACATGGGAGAGAGACATTTGGGATGGTCAGATACCACCCTGGAATTTCTGAAAGTGGTGAGGTCCCTCCGGCCGAGCAATCAGAGGACGCGCAGGACAGGAAGATGGGATGGAGACGCGGGGTCCAGGTGGGCGATTCCTTACGGACCCCGAACGGCGAACCACGCGAAAGGGAGGAATGGCCACCTCTGGAAAGTGCAGAAGTCTTGGAACTCTTGCCACCTTCCGAGATGGTTCAAGAGCGCCAAGTGATAGCGGGCGGCAGGGTTACACCTCGCAACCCCTCCATGTTGTTGATCATGCGAAGGGGATGAGGCGACGGGCAGCTGAATTGCCCCAGGCACCAAAGACCCGGACAATTGTTGTGTTTACGCTTCTCTTACATGGTGTGTTGCGATACTCGACAGGCATCAAATTGGGGCGTATGTCTTGGCGTGCCAGGCTTGACGATGCTGAGACAGTAGCGACTTGAGCGAAGCTTTCGCCGACACGGAAGTACAGCTTGGCTGCGGGCGCCAGGACGCAGCCACGGCAGCCGCCCGCAACGGCTCGAGGTTTGGCGGTCACACTCTGGAACTGAAGAAGCACAGAGGTTGGGTCAAGGTTGGTAAGGATTTGCCATCCACATGGAGAACTTCCTAAAGCAACCATGCCCAGACCCTTGGCGACCAACACCCGACTGGCTCGATAGGCCGTGTAATGTCTCGAGTGCCGCCGAAGGCGCTTGGCACACCCGGGTCCGTTGACCGCCAAGCGGCGCCGAGGCATGGCGACCTGAGCGGAGGAAGCTTCTCTCGCCCCACGGAGGTCGCGCCGTGTTTGTCGGGATTTAGCAGCTGATAACTAGCCGGCCAGGATTCGCGGCTTGCGCTGAGTTACCCCTTCAACCCCAGTGTAGGTGTCTTGAGCCTGGCCCGAGTGTCCACCGGCTCTGGGACCAGGCTCAGCCAGGGCAGCCCAGCCAGCAGGTACCGCCCGGTGGCCAGACCGTTCAAACGAGCCGGCTGTTGTTTTTTGGTTGCTCCAGGGCGGCCTCGAAGGCGGGGGCCGAGGGAATAGGAAAAAGTCAGAAGCCTGCAGGCCGTCTTTCCGACGCTATCTTCGGAGTACTGTGTGCTACGAACAGCAGTACGCTTATCGGCGGCCGAGTCCGAGCCTTCGTACCCGAGCGGCTCGCCCAACCGAGGTGTCGCCATCTCGCCCAGGCTGTTGGGAAGCTTCATCTCCTTCCCGAACGGTACGCTGGGCATCTTGGCCTTGACAAACAAAATCGAAAAGTTCGGCCCACCGGTATGGATATGGTGTGGTCCACAAACAAGAATTTTTCTAGCTGTTTTTTTTTTTCGAAGCTCGCTTGCTCGACATCATCCATCTCATCTTATCTCGGGGTGAATACCTGGATTGGAACCCACAGTTTGGCTACCGGCATTTCTTGTGGTTACACACAAGAAGAGTTCGACCAAAAGAAATGGAGTTGTGACAGATGCGAGGTCCCCAATTAGAGAACCGAGAAACATTGCCGTCGTACCGCCCCACTTGACCATGTCGTATCGTGTATCCGATCCGGCAGCGCGTCGGTCTGGCTGCATTGCTGTTTCGGCCGGTGGAGGAATTCGGTGGTTGACTTTGAGGTGCCGTGAAATGTGGAGGGAAATCCCCCCATCTCCTTATTAATGTGGCTTGAAGAAAAGCCGGAAAACAAAGCCCATCGCCCCTGCCATATGGTCCGCCAAGCACGGCGTTGGCGGGGCACTTACACAGGAGTTACACCTGCCAAATTGGGAAGTATGGGCAGTCTGGCCG
The DNA here is from genome assembly GCF_020726465.1 of Chaetomium tenue. Lineage (NCBI taxonomy): Eukaryota > Fungi > Ascomycota > Sordariomycetes > Sordariales > Chaetomiaceae > Chaetomium > Chaetomium tenue. The sequence goes on along the minus strand of NW_027117330.1, from coordinate 4,479,615 downwards.
ACGGCACCAGTAAAATTATCTGGGATAGATGGAGCAACCAGTTCCTGACTGTGTAACAGAACCTCTAACGAGCGTGCGACACAGAACGACACCTGCTGCCCGGTCCAATAAATCCTTGTTACCTGCCCTCACGGTACCCCAATGGCAAAGGATCTTTGGGATCCCATATGTACACCCGCCATAAACTTCGATCGACTGGATCGTAACGTGACGAGTGGCAACGTTTTGTACCGTGAAACTCCGAAGTTCCGCGGGGATAGGATATCAAACCCCCTCAATAACATGACGTCAAGCTATTCCTTCCTATGCAGCTCGGCTATCACTGCCGTACTCACGCAGCGTCCCGGGTACCTGCACTTGCTCAGGAAGAGACTTTTCGGATTTTGGTTGTCAACCAGTCAATCCGGTGTTCCATGTTGGAGGGCTTTGATATTGATGGGACCCGCACCCGTGGACCTTTTGGTTTCGTGGGGAATGTGGAGCGCTTGGCGCACTGCATCGCCCTGGGAAACCTCACCTCGCCGGAACCAATTTCCATAATTAAACCTAGGAACCCAAGAAAAGAATGAGAGAACCGAAAGCGAAAATATCTACCTTGGTGGCACGGATGTAGGCCCTTGTCTTTGGTTGGCAACTGACTTACGGAGTGCGATGAAGGACAGTCAACCACTACACCTGACCGAGACAAACGGTCACTTCTCGCTGGCTGCCACGGTTCGGGCCGAGAACATGACTTCCGATCCCGGCCGCTGAGTTTCTCGGGATGATGGACTATGGGGGCAACACCGCACGGCGATGCCGACGAGGTCCCTTAGACAGGGCACGGCATCAACACTCAGACATTAGAGTTGACTATTTCGACTTGTAGCTCGAGTGCAAATCTGGCTTGGCCCGGTATGTAATGGGGCTCATTACTTCTCTTACTAGGGCACCTGTTTGAGGTGCTTTTTAAAGGACGTTGGTCATAGGGATCACCGCCGCCGATGGAAGCTGAACTAATAAGACTCTCTTGTAGGTTAGTTAGTTATGCCCCTGCCCAAAATCGTTACCTCGACATTAAATCTCAACGACGCACACAATGCTGTGCTTGACTCCCGTATGCCCTTGCTTACTGATATACTGACTTGCGTCCCAAGACACCACCGACGGTGAGCCCAGTCTCAGGGCCAACTCCTCTTCTCATCCTGACTCGTCGGTAAACTGTTATTGTTCCGTCGAATCCAGTCACATAACGTGTTCGTTAGCTGTTCACTGTCGCCGAGGGAACGAGGCAAGGGTTAGGGTCACAACCATTGGAGGTGTACTGTGTAGATGCCAACGAAACCTTCGGCTGTAGGAACGAAAAGAAAGCCATTCAGGAACCCAAAGTCTATTCATTTTCTCTCCGTTTTCTTTATTTTATTTGTTTTTCTCGGTTTCTTTTACATCTTACTCCTTTCTCGATTTTTTGTTTACCCCTCGAGTTCGACTTCTTTTTTTGGCCAGGTGTCAGGCAAACATTAGGGTTCCCAATTCCATCGAACGCCCAAACCCTTAGGGCGCTCATGGACTGCTCGCAACCTTTAGACCCGGCCGCGCGCGACGAAGTGCGGCGAAAATTCTACCGCATTGTTGAATACTTTGACCACACTAGCGGCCCGGATTCTACTAAGTCGGTGGGTGGGAGCAGTCCTCGATACAACTGTGCCAAACTCATCCGTTTGACACACGACTACGCCATTTCGCCTGTTTCACAGGACACCTATCTACGGGCATTCTTTCGTGCTCTAGAGCTACCCATAGATATAGATGGTAGCGAAGATGTCGAGAGCGACTTGGACGAGAAGGCCCAGGCGAGGTTTCTCGGCTTTGCAGATTATTTACTGAACAATTTCTTTCTCCCTAGTAGGCCATCCTACCTTCCATTTATCTAGGCGTATGCTAATGAATCCCAGTCAAAGCATCCGCCCGCAAAACGTACCAGCCGCCCCCAGAGTTTCACTACGACACACCAAGTCCACAAGACGGCAACAGCTTTGTAGAGACCCCAGATCGGCTCTCAGCTCTAAACGATGCCTGCCTTATTCGCGACCGCCATCGCTGCGTCGTAACACGCAAGTTTGACTCGGACGAAGCCGAGACGCGGCTCAAGAGAGACGGCGAGAGCGCTCGAGATGACGATGGTGTTCCGTTCGAAGATGACCCGCGGCCGTTTTACCTCTTGAAAGTGGCCCATATTCTTCCAGGGTCCTTGGCGAGGTCCAAGAAGGGCACGGAACTGGTACGCCAAGTAAGGAAGCTGTTAATACAAGGTACATATGTTTAACCTCACTTAGAACCCCTCGAAGCAAGCCGCACTATCGATCCTCAACATGCTTGACGACGGAGTTGTCCACTTGATCGAAGGAGCCGACATCGACAAGCCCCGAAATGCCGTGACCCTTGACCACAATCTCCACCATTGGTTTAGCAACTTCGACATCTTCTTCGAGCCTGTTCCAGATGCCGACGACCATACCTACCGCATCGGCTTTTCCCTTCCTTCTATTCTCGTGAGGGGCATCCTCCCTGTCGTTCGCAAGCTCTATCTCACAGAGGAGCGCACAATCGAACCCCCTTCTCCCCGGCTGCTAGCAATCCACCGCGCAATTGCGCACATTTTACATTTGTCCGGGGCAAGCAATTATATTAATACAATCCTCAAGGATTTGGAAAAGGCTCAATGGCATTGCGCGGAGGCGGACGGGTCGACTGACCTGGGGCGGCTGGTGCATCTTGGACTCTGTCTGGACGGCACTATCAAAGCCCAGAGGTAGCGAGATACTGTCAGATGCCTCCTGGAGTACTGTTGGATATAATAAAAATTATATGAACTGTGATACGGGGATAGGAGGTATGTTTATGGCTCTTGACATTTCCATATCGCGTACACCGGGTAGAAACATATAGAAGGAGAAGAAGGAAGAGAAAGAGAAAGAAGAGAAAGAGAAGGAGAAAGATAAAAGAGAAACAAGGAAATGGGAGGGGAAAGAAGAGAAAGAGGCAGGGAATTTAGATCAAGAAAAAAAAAACGGTTAAAGAATTAAGCAAGACAAACAAAAAGTAGAGCCAACTCGGTCTTCCCCTCACAGGTGCTTGGATGGACATACCGCGGATCGAACGCGGGACCGTCTGTAATCAATGGGTCATTGCAAAACAGAAATCATACCACTAGACCATATGCCCGTAGACTCTTGTTAAGGATGTTTTCTCAGCCACTCGTTATCCGACCAGGGTGGGGGCAGCTGTGCCCTTGCCATTCCGTGAAAATAGGAGACTGTGACGGCATGTTCTAACCCTAACCCTGGCCGCAACCCGAGTGGTGGTCTGTGCGCCTCCCACCTGTGTTTTCCCACAGTTGTGCGAATCCTGTATCTTGATTCTTTTCTTTTCTTCTCTTTAGCTTTAGATTCACGTAATTGAGTGGGATCATTTGAGCCTTTGTGCCTCTATTCCTCGCTCGCTCGTCACAGAGACGAAGAAATGAAAGAGGAACTTATATTAGATATCTGTTATTATTTAAGATATTATAGTCTAATAATAAAACTTCTATTTCCCTTAGTAGGGAGTAAAGTAAGAAAGAACTCGGCTTGCATCTATCTCTCCCGAGCCCACTATCTTTTTCCCCACTACGAAGCTCGACAACCACACACATCCTTATAGTTTGGACTACTCCGCAAGTTATCATCCAACAAATCAAATAAGGTTTCGTAGCGCAATGGCAGCGCGTTGCTTTCCGGTTCTCCAGCTGGCAAAGGTTCTGGGTTCGAATCCCAGCGAGATCGATTCATTTTTCCGAGTTAATACAGCTTGGAAAATCTTTTTGATGGATCTTGCACATGCTTCTGCTGTTTCTCATCACCAAACAGTTCATTTTTTTGCTGCCTTGGTGGAGGGTAGAGAGTATTCCATGCCCCCTCAACCGCCATTACTAGGGGAGAAGTCAAGTGTAATAACCAAAGAATGGGATTAACTTCTCATTTCCTTTGATATATAGTCTTGTATTTCCCTCCCTCTAAGCATCGCCAAACTTCGATGAATGCCCATGATCGCTCGAGTGGCCCGCCCCTACCCCCCACGCGCCAGCTCACACACACTTCACACATACCCCCTCCACCAAAGACCAAGCAGCTCATGAATAGGTTTTACATTTGAACTCCCCTCCAAACTCATCTATGCCGCCGATGCAAAGTGAAGCAAAATCCCCACCCAAATGTCCATTTACTTACATGACGCGGCGAGGCCCCTCCTAGTATGTCTATCGACAAGAAGGCAGAACAGAAACGGGTGTTTTCTCCCCCCGAGCAAACACTATAGCCTCCCACCCCCGATTTCACCTCCTTCTCCAGAAACCAGAAGCCAGGGGAAACAAGAAAACCAGACCCCGGCCTCTTTTCTATCCCGTCTATTTTGGATGCGTCCGTTCTAAAGCCTCCCTTCCTTCCCTTCCAAGGGGGTTCAATTCCAAGCAAGGGTGCGTTCGTTCGTTCGTCCGATGAAGTTCAAGGAGCGAATACCTACCGCCAAACACTCTGGCGGGTGCTTATTGCGGAGTCGGCTCGTTCGCCCAGTTGTGCAGGCTAGAAACAGGCGAGTTAGCAAACAGACCCATTCCCCCCTTACCAGATTCACGGAGTGCAGCAAGAAACATACCTGATATCCTGCCGATTATTCGGATTCTCCATGCCGGCGTTCTTATCCTCCCCATTAACCAAATCCACATGGCCACCCTCCGCAGCAACAACCGACGCAGGCGCCACCGCAACCCCACCATCAACCAGCACGCGCTTAGCCGCGACGTTGACAGGCCCGCCGTTGCCAACCACAGTGGCCTGGAACGCCGCACCGGTAGAAGCCGTGGCGGCGCCCTCGGCCATCTTGCGCTTCTTGCCGCGGCTCTGGTTGAGGTGCTCGAAGTAGCCCTCGGGCACGGCGGTCTTGTACTTGCCGCAGAAGACGCCGACCTCGAAGTCCTCGACCTTGCCGTCGGGGGTGACCTCCATGCAGGCGGCCTTGAGGTCGTCCAGGTCCTGATAGATGACGTCGTCGGCGTTGATGTGCCGCGCGATGTCCTCGCGCGTCTTCTCGTGCGCGATCAGTTCCTGCGGCGTGGCGAGGTCGATGCCGTACTGGGGTGTGTTAGTCGGCGGGGTTTAAGCGGGAATGGTTGGGGTGGTTGGAGGGGAAACTCACGATATGGGGGTGCTTGATGGGTGGCGCACAGCTGGCAAAGATGACCTTGCGGGCGCCGGCCTCACGCGCCATGCTGACAATCTCCCTGCTGGTGGTGCCGCGCACGATGGAGTCGTCGACGAGGCACACGACGCGGCCGTTGAACTCGGACTCCATAGCGCTCAGCTTGCGGCGCACGCTCTTTTGGCGCGCCTTCTGGCCGGGCAGGATGAAGGTGCGGTAGACGTAGCGATTCTTGATGAAGCCGTTCGAAAAGGGCTTGCTCAGGCGCTCCGACACGACGGCCGCCGCCGTGTTGCTCGTCTCGGGGACCGGGATGATGACGTCGATCTCCTTGATGCCCTCCTCGCCCAGCACCTCGCGCAGTTTGTCGGCCAGCTTGGCGCCCATGTTCTGCCGGCTGGTGTTGATCGAGATGCCGTCCATGATGGTGTCGGGACGGGCGAAATAGACGTACTCGAAGATGTCGGGCGAGTACGCCTGCGCCTCGGCGACCTGGTGGAACTGCGGTGTGCCACCCTTCTGGATGAACACTGCCTGGCCGGGGAGGATGTCTTGGAAGTTGCGGAACCCCAGTTGGCGGAGGGCAATACTCTCCGACGCAAGCATGTAGTCCGTACCACCTTCGATCGTGGCCGACGGCCGGCTGCCCATGATCAAGGGGCGAATGCCGAAGGAGTCGCGGAAAGCGAGAATACCAAAACCCGCAATCATGGCTGTGGCAGCCCATGCGCCCTTGCAGCGCTGGTATGTCTGGGCCAGGGAGCTGAAGATGTCATCGACGTTGACGCGGGCCTTACCCGTTTCGTTGAGGGCGTTGGCGAAGACATTGAGCATCAGCTCGCTGTCCGAGTCGGTGTTCACATGGCGGTGGGCCTCCTTGTCAAGGTAGTCTCGCAGCTCGTTCGCATTGATCAAGTTGCCGTTGTGCGCAAAGCAGATGCCATAAGGGGAATTGACGTAGAACGGCTGGCTCTCGGCGCTCTGGAGGGGAGGAGTCAGCTTGAGCACACAACAACAACCGACATACAAAGAAACAAGACATTGAAACCTACCGAACTTGTTCCCGCAGTCGGATACCGCAAGTGGGCAATGCCCATGTACCCGGGCAAGTCGGAGACACGCTTGCCATCCTCAAACACCTTGGACGCCATGCCATTGCCCTTGCACTGGAAGATGCGCCCGCCAGTCGCGCAGGTCGCAACACCACAAGCATCCTGGCCACGATGTTGGAGGTAGTAGAGACTCTCGTGCAGGTCGACGGCGGCATCGGCGCTGGACGAGTCGGCCAGGATAAGACCGAGAATGCCGCACATGTTGCCGGTTCCTTTTGTGGAGGGGGGTATCAAGTCAACAATAACAACAAGAAAACACACAGAGAACGAATTGGATCGAAAGAGCAACTCTCTCTGTTTGTTGGGTAGTTCCCGAGGTGGGAGAGGGAATTCACACAGGTGTGGGAGGAGAGTGCCGAAGTCGGTCACAGGCTTGTTTGTTGACCACGCGACGAAAGCACACACGGTTCCTTCGCTAGTGAGTGGCAAGAGAGAGAGATGGGGGATCGGACGAAGAGAGGCCTAGAACAACAAGCCGTCAGGAGACAATGGTAGTTCGCCGCCGTGGGAGAAGGGCCAAAGGCAACAGGCGGTGGCAAAGACAACCCGAATATGCTTCCATTTTTCTAAAAGTTAAGAGTGGTTTTTCGGTTGCTGGAGACCGGGCACCGGCATCCCTCCATATATGGCGGGGAAAATTTTCTGGAGGGGCACGTTCGCTGCGGGGCAAGCTGCAGCGTGCATGCTGTGGCGCTGGGGAATCAAGATTGTTGCTTGGCAAAGCGTTATCCAGCTTATCCGTTGGTTGCCGCTGCAACGGTTGCCGGTGCCCGGAACAAACCCAGGTTACAGTGGGTTCCGGAAGGAGACCGGAACCTGAACAGAACCTCGAGGCTCAAAGTGACATGGCACTTGCACCACAACATTCATTAACCTTAATTCAACAATGGGTTACCTCATTATCAGAGTGTTAGGTTAGGTTATGTGTATTCTGGAATAACCCTACATTGAATGCCTACATAACATTACCAAATCCCAAATAAAGGGTGCCGATGAACTGCCTAGTTACCCATCCAGTCCTTGACCTTGCCATGTCGTTGCCCGGCCTTCCGGGCATGGCACTGTCCTGTCAAACCCTGCCTCCTGACTAGGCTCTTAGTAACAACCCCCCTCCCCTCACGCAGTCATCCCAGGTAATATGCAACAATCTAGGCCGTTTAGACAAAGGCGCTGTTCCCGGCCCTCCACACCAAGAGAGGAAAAGAGGAAGAGGGAAAATAGAGAGTAGGTGAATCTCCCAAAACGCCTATTGATGCCGTGGGAATTGCAAAGGAATCCAGTCCCATTCCCAATTTCAGCAAACTAGGGCGCTCAAACCAACTCAGCCAGAGCTTTGGCCCGGTTCTCTTCGATCGCTTTGACAAACGTCTCGTAAGGGGTCAGCGTGCCCAGGGCCCGGCGCATATGACCGTTGACGATCTGCAGGCCGTAGATGTAGCTGGCGTTGACCCAACCGAAACTGTCACTTGGTTAGCATCTTTGAAACAATTATCCACTTGCTTGCTGCTAGGTGGTACTCACCCCTCCTTAGCCACGCCCTTGAAATCCAGCCCCTGGTTTCCATACTCGGCATCGACGCGGTGGGGATCGATGGGCCGTGTGACGTCGTATTTCTCGACCACAACGCCGTTGAAGTCGACAAAGGCCTTGGTGATCATGAAGAGCCACTTGTACGCGAGCCGCTCCGCCTCGTCGGTGAAGCTGTAGCGGTACAGCCCGGTCCAGGCGAGCATCTGTTGCGGTGCCCAGCCGTAGGGGTAATCCCACTGTCGGTTCGGTCTATCGAGGCCAATCTCGCCGCGGCTTTCCTTAGTGCCGGACAGCAAGCCCCCATAGGCCTCGAACCGCGGTAACGCCTTGGTCACCATGGCGGCAGCCTGCTTGGGGCTGCTGACGCCCGCCCAGAGGGCCCAGAAGGTGGTGGCGCTCTCGTAGTCGCAGCGCTGGCGCTTGGCGGTGTCGTAGTCGAAGTACATGCCTGCTTCCTCGCTCCAGAGGTACTTGTCAATGGCCAGCTTGCGGCGCTTGGCGCGGCGGTCCCAGATGGCCGATGTCTCGACGTGGCCGGGCTGCATGTCGCCGACGCAGTACTCCGCCGGGATAACCAACTTGTCGCCAAACACGTTGCGGATGGTGCGCCCGATGTCCGACTCGTACTTGAAAAGCAGAGAGTTGAGATCGATGGTGGCCAGATCGGCACACACGCCCTCGAGGCGGTACGAGGTGTCATGGCCCGACTCACGCACGGCGCGGTCGTGCATGAAGTAGTCGTCCAACTTGGGCTCCTTGATTTTGCCCGTGTTGTACGCCTCGACGAACTCGTTGAACGTGACACCGTGCTTCGCGACGTACGGCTCCAGAATGTGGAAGAAGTGGTCGGCCTCCGTCTCGGGGGGGACGCCGAGACCTTCAGGCCTGTACCGAGAGAGGCCGGTGACCGGGTCCAACCGAGGTTCCGCCACCCAAACGCTGTGGTACTCTTTAATCGCCGCCAGGATAGCAGTCCGCAAGAAGTCGGCCGCGCCAGGCTCGTGCTTGATCTTGTCGTAGACCCGAAGGGCCATGTCCGTCAAGAAGGGGGGCTGTGACCGGCAGAGGTAGTACGACCGCGTGGCGTTGAGGATTTTGCCGTAGTGCTTGATGCAGAAGCAGAAGTTGAGCACCATGGACTTGGCGAGGTCAACCCTGTCGTTCACTAGCAACCCGAGAGATTCCATGTAGCTATCCCAGCCGTACAATTCATTGAACCGCCCTCCGGGAACGACAAAAGGCCGACCCTTCAGCGTCTTCTCCCCCGTCTCCGGGTCTGTCTCCTCCTCCATGTCCACTGCCAGCAGACCGGGCTTGGAGTTCATATCCCGGACAATCTCGGGGGTGATCTTCTCCGGGAGAAGCTGCACATCCAACCGGATATCGGGTTTTTCCTGCGCTAGCTTGGTGTAGTACTCGTATTGTTCCGGGGCGCCCCTCGGGATGTAGATACGTGGCCGAGGATCGTCGGTCCAGTCCTTGGGATCCCGCGCTGCAATCTCGATGCTCGAAGCGTCGATGCGCCGTGTCAATCCCTCCCAAAAGTGATCGCGGATCAAGCGTGACAACCGGTTGACAGGGTTCTCATTCAGTCTTGCCTCGTCGAGGATGATCTGCTTTCGGCCATATTCTTTAGCGAGTGAGAGCTCCTGCAATAAGTTGGAGAGCATATAGGTGCCTCGAATGTCGAAGCGGTTGTAGCCATTGGAGGCAGCTGTGCGGAGGCTAAGAACCTAAGGTTGTTTGTCAATCTTCCCCCATCACGCAGCATCTTTGTTCGGCTTTCTCACCTTGGGTCCGTTGTCCTCAATGGTGATTTGCATGTTCTGATCTGTGTCCTCCTGCGCTTGTAGACTCTGGAGTGTCGGCTCGACCTGGATCAAGAATTTGCGGGTATGGGGCATGGTAGATTCATCTGGGCAGGCGGTTCCTTAGTAGATGGGCTGTGAACATTTCGGAGATGCTCTTACCGTGACTCCCTCGTCTGTACGGGTCAGGTGTAAAGAACCGCTCCATCTGCTTCAGCAAACCATTCTATTGCAAATATTCCGTCAGCAATCGCCCAATGCCCGCCCAGAACCCAGGGCTCCGCAACGCCTACCTGTGAGTAAGTGCGCGTCCGAGGACCAGCACGGTTGTTCCTATGGCGGTCTTCGGCGGTATAGTAGGTTTTCGCGTCGTCGTAAACATTCGGTACGTCATCAGACAATTTCCTTGTGTGTAGACCGGGAGGAGGAGGTGCTGGACCCGCCATTTGGGTTTCCGGATTAATGGGCATCGTGAACCAGCTCGGTGGAACGATCAATGTGGTCGATGTGGTCGGTGAACGGGCGCGACTCGGAATGTAGACTCAAAGCGCCACTCGGTCTGTGCTCTGTGCTCGCGCCTGCTTTCGGGAGTTGGAAACTTAGCTAGGTTCTCGATAAGGCGAAAGAGAATCTGCACGCTCTTGTCGCTTGTTGGTTGCAAGAGAGAAGAAAGGGACGAGACTGCAGAAGGGGCCTGCGGCGTTGCTGGGAGAACTTGTCTCACAATCGGTGTAGCATCGGCCGGGTTGGGGAGCTTTGGGGGAGGACAGGGTCCGCAAGGTGCCACTTACTGCAGCGAAAAAAAGACCAGGGGACCGACCGAAATTGGGATTCGATCACGGGGGCCTAAAAACTACCGCCAATCTGGAAGCAGCAATGGGGCTCGGCTAGGGGGGGTGGATTGGGGCGAAAAACAGGGCTGAACTTTTGTTTCTGTTGGTGGGTGTCTCGGGTGTGCAATGCGCTTCTTGGGACGAGAGCGGACGGCGTTGTTGTTGGGCTTGCGGTCCTTGCACTTTGCCGATGATCGGACAGCGTCACACAGCTAGTTGACTAGTTGATTCTCGAGGTTGGCCGTTTTCGGGCGTGTCAAGCGTTATCACGAGCTGACAGTTGTCAATGTTGGGGCAAGATTGAGAGTTGAACGAGTAACGTTTGAAAGTTGAGTGCCTGTAAAGTAGATGGTCTGTTCGGACTGGGCAGCTGTTGGTGGAGTTCCGGGTGGCAACCTAGCCCACGATACTTGGGTGAGAGACAACTTTGTATGTAGATCTTCCAATCTCTTGGCTCATAAAAATGACACTTGGACAAGCTGATGGCGATCACACAAGATGGAGCTATGGATCCAGGCTTGCCAGGCTGTGTATTGTCATTCTTCTTTTCCAGCTGTCTCCGGTCGGAATTTGCAAAATGGCAGTTCAATATTCGAGTACCAGCCTTGCCAGCCCAAGCCCGGCGTTCCTGGTGTCGTCACTCTGGGACCCCAGGGCTCCTGCAAGTGGATTGCCTCCAGTGTCACAGCCGGCTGGCTGCGGGGATCATGACGCTGCGGATGCAACATGGCACTAACAGACAGCTCAGGGCCCACTATGACGGAGGCGTTGTCTATGTTTCAGCATCCTCTTCCTGTTCCTTTCCACTCGCAAATCTCCAGTCCTAGGATGAGTTTACGTGGCTTCGAGATGCAATGCCGGAGCCACGAAGACAAGTCTCGGTTCCTTTTCGACACCGAACTTTTTTGGCGCGGTATCGGAGCTCGTTTTCGGAAGTTGACAGGGGCAGAACAACCAAGCATTCCAAGCAGCCATGGACCCCCGCGCACCCACGCAAGGGCTGTGATACCCCGCGGTGTCATCCCGCTTCCGGGGGGGAGGTTGGAGATTGGGAAACCGGAACCGAAAGACGAGCAAGATCCGGTGACACAATAGTCTTACTCCCTTCGTGATATTTTCTCTCCTCTTCCATTTCACTTCACATGACCTCCTTCCGAAGCGCTTCCCGTGGTTCCCGAAGCTTGGCACTTCCTCGCAGCCCGCTAGACCAAGTCAGGCGATATTCAAAACGAAATAGCGTGGGGGTCGAGGAGCGGAAGGGACGGAAACGACAGAAGAGTTCATCGCCATTTTGGGAGGCCCGTTGACGAGGAGGTGGGCAGCTGATATAGGCTCGGATAGTCTGCTCTTTTGTTGATTCCCCTTCTCCAACTCTTCAAAAATATCTAAAAATGATGTGCAGCCCGCCGCGCACGCGCGCCAACCGCCACCAAGCATTTGCACTGGTTATTCCGGTTGCGAGCGGGGAAATGCATATTTTTGCTGCTCAGCGGCATGGCTACGAATCGACAAGTTCTCTTTTCTATGCCTCTGAACGCCCAGTCTCACTCGACCCGAATCCATGGAAAGCTGGCTGAAATCATGTGGAGCGGTGGGCTTGGACGACCTGGAGCTTGCCGATTTCCCGGTCACCGGGCGTGGTGTCAAAACACTGCGGCGTTTCACGAAAGGAGAGAGGATTCTCACCATTCCCTCTGGCATTCTCTGGACGGTCGAACATGCATACGCTGATCCCCTCGTTGGGTCAGTTCTGCGCTCAGCGCGGCCGCCCTTGTCTGTTGAGGACACCTTGGCTACCTACATTCTCTTTATCCGTTCTCGCGAGTCGGGTTACGATGGCCTGCGAAGCCATGTGGCGGCGTTTCCTACGAGCTACTCCTCAAGCCTCTTCTTTGCGGAGGACGAGTTGGAAGTTTGCGCTGGTACTTCACTGTACACCATCACGAAGGAGCTGGATCGATCCATCAAGGACGATTACAGGGCATTAGTTATGCGAGTGCTTGCACAGCGTCGAGATCTTTTTCCACTCGATAAATTCACTATCGAAGACGTAGGTGTTATATACGTGTGTGTTGTAACTCGACTGCTAAACGCCGCTTCTTCCCTTCGTTTTAGTACAAGTGGGCTCTGTGCACCGTCTGGAGTCGTGCGATGGATTTTGTATTGCCGGATGGGAATTCGATTCGACTTGTGGCCCCTTTCGCGGACATGGTGAACCACTCGTCCGAGGTTGAGCCATGCCACGTCTACGATGCGTCGTCTGGAAGTCTCTCGGTCCTTGCGGGAAAAGACTACGAAGCTGGAGATCAGGTAGGTTCGTCCCGTTCTCTGTCAGTAGACCCATTTACTTACGCCAGGACTCTCAGGCTTTCATCTATTATGGATCCATTCCAAATAGTCGCCTTTTACGTCTTTATGGCTTTGTCGTGCCCGGTAATTCCAACGACAACTATGACCTCGTTCTTTCAACGCACCCAAGTGCGCCATTCTTCGAGCTAAAGCAGAAGCTCTGGGCATCGGCGGGACTCGATTCGACCTGTACCATCTCCCTCACTCTCGCCGATCCGCTACCGAAAAATGTCATTCGGTACCTCCGGATTCAGCGACTGGATGAATCGGATTTCGCTGCCATAGCACACCGGCAACTCGCTGCTGCAGATGAGAAAATCAACGATTCGAACGAAGTGGAAGTCCTACGGTTCTTGGTCGAATCGTTCTGTCAACTCCTAGACGGTTTCGGAACGCAGCTGGAAAAGCTCGAAGAACAACTCGCGGAAGGTGTCTATCCTTCGGGAGGAAACGCATGGGCTGCGGCGCATGTCAGTTTGGGTGAACAGCGGGTGTTGAGGTTGGCGAGGAAAAGAGCCGAGGATTTGCTATCCGCAGCGGAGAGTGAAAGCGGCGATGTCAGGGGCTCGCTGCCAGCAATGGCGCGATGCGCAAATTGTGAAAAGGACTCTGCCCAGTTGATGTTGTGCGGAAGGTGCAAGGCTATTCCGTATTGCGGGCGGGCATGCCAGGTCGCTCATTACAAAGAGCACAAGGCAATATGTCGAGCTATCGCTTCCAAGAGCGGTTCTTGAGATGGAATGAAGGGAAGCGGCCTGGCCTCTCGAGCAGCATCTGTCGCGTACATACCTTAGGAATCAGTGTGGAGAGCGTTTGGTATGCAAGCCATCCAGGCAGTACAAAACATCACGTGGTTTCCCGATCATCATCCAGTGACCTAGGTTTCCCCAGAACCCCAAACATCACAATCCTCAGTTTCTGATGGAAGAAACATGGACGTTCCTCACGTGGGTTGGAGACTTGGCAATCATGGGGAGGGTCTTGGCATATTCTCACAGCTCGCTAGGCCAATTCAGGTAATTTCAAGAAGACGGCGTGGGGGTCGAGGAGCCGCGGATTCAACTCTCTCACTTCTCATCAAAAGCGGCTTAGTAGTCAACTAAAACAATACAATAACTATTGCAGATTCAGCTTTGCTAAATGCCGCTACCTTGTTTCTGCGGATCTAATTATATGCTCCTGAAACAAGCCCCGACCGCGCCACCTTCGGCCCTGTTGGCCATCTTCAGCAGCCCCTGTATTGAACCCAGCTGGGCGGGGGGGCCAACCCATTTTCCAACCATGGCCCAAATTCCCACCCCCCAGCGTACAACCATGTAACCAACGCCCATCATTCGTACCATGCTATGCTGAGAGACAAAGTAAAAAAAGGAAAAGTATAACGAACACAAGACAATCTGGAGAAACAGAAGAGGGGCAGAGTGAGCCAGCAACCCACTACCTAGTTAGTTAGTAATCCTCCAGCTCACTCGGATGCTCCCACTTAATGGGATGCACCAGCATGCTCCTCAAACACATGCGGCCGGTACTGCTGGACCTCTCCTCGTCCGCCTTCCCCCCCCTCAGGGTCCCCTCACCGGAGCGACCCCCGTTCGGCCCCCGGCCATCATACTGCGCATAGCCCAGCCAGCGCCTCCACAACAGGCCCGCAAACTCGCTGTGGTAGTACCAGCTGGTGCCCTTGTGGTTGTGTTCGTTGCGCAGGTCGAACGGGCTGCCGCGGCCGCCGCTGGAGTGGTCGCGGCCGCCGTTGAAGGCGCGGTCGACGGTGGCGAGGTCCCATTCGCGGTCGATCAGGACCGGGTGGGGCGCGTAGACGGCCTTGAGCCCGTGGTGCAGGGCCGCGGAGGCCGGGAACATCTCGCTGAACATGGTGTGGTGCAGGCGCCAGTTCTCTTCGTGCATGACGGCGAGCAGGCGGCGGCTGAGGCGTGACGCGGTGATGATGGCGCACCGCCGTGGGGGGACGGGTAGGGTGGTGCTGTAGCCGGTCACGTCCTTGGAGAACACCCACCCGGAGTCTTCGGCGTCGAATAAGGGGTTGAGCGTGATCAGGTCGGCTTCTTCGCCCACCCCGCAGGCCGGGTCCGCGCGCGTGGCGCACTGCTCCGGGATGAACCCCTGCCCTGCTGCTTCGGTGCGGAGCGGGGTGCGCCCGGGGAAGGCTACGGGGCCGAAGACGGCGGAGCGGCCGCTGGCGACGGTCTCGCGGTTCACGAGGGCGGTGAAGTTAGCCCAGTCGCCGTGGTACCGTGGGATGTAGTACTTGGCGGAGCGCTCCCAGGCTCCGACGCGGGACTGCTCCTTGCCCCATTTCCCGAGGCGGTCGAAAAGCTCGTAGTAATTGCCCAGCCAGCGCATATCCAGCTCCCAGTTCCAGAAGTGATCGTACTCGGGGTGGTTCATGGCGAAGTACTGGAGGGGCATGTGCGCACTCCGGTAGACGCCGTGGATATCGCCGCCGCTCGGGTTGGAGAAGCTACGTCCAAACTGTCCGGGATAAATCAGACGCATCTGGTCCTGGGACCAGAGCGTGCAAATGCTGTGGAATTCGGCCGGGACGTAGTCATCGAGAATTCGTTGGGCCGTTACTGGGTCTGCCCAGATGGCTTCGTTGTCGTCACGGACGTGGAGCAGGAAATGGACGTTGTATTCTCCGCCTGACTTGAGAGCGAGCTCCGATATCATGGCGCGGAAGTTGAGAACTGCGTGGTGCGTCCACTGGTATCCAGTGTATACCCGCGCGACAACGGCGGTTCGCGATATCTTGTCCTTCGGGCGCTCGCTGTGTGAGAAAGACCGGCCGGTCTTTTCGGCTGGCGAGGCTACGGATGTTTGGCTAGGGGCGTTGGCCTCGGCGAAGCGATTCTTGTTGGATTCGTAGCATCGAGACTGCGCGTCACCCCAGTCAACTTTGTCGTAATTAATCTTGCCCGTCTTCGCCCACACGGCATCATTCCCTGCTCGCTCTGTATCCATACCAACTTCCACTCCTCCTTCCTCAAACCGGTAGCCTAACCCGTAAGGACCATATCTTCCAAACCTATCGAAGCAGACATCGTCCCTTAACCCCAAGAGGCTATGGGAACCGATGACAGGCTCCGACTGACCCTGGATTAACCCGTTGTAAGCGTAGAGGTCCGGGACGGGAATCTTGTTGTCTTTGTCGAGATAGCAAGGTTGGACCTCGTGGTATTTAGCGGTGTATGACGGCGACTCGTAATCAGGCTGCGGTACAAATGGGGTGGGAGTGGGCAAGCCCGTGTACGAGATTGTGAGTGGGAACGGTGACTTTTCGTCCTTTGGTCTAGGATGTTCTGGCTTGTGATCGGAGGCGGGAACGAGGGCCTTTAGGCCGACGAAGAACCCGTCGAGACTGCCAACGTTAGAGTTTGCTACGCGCCTTGGGGGCAACATCCGGGGTTCTTACTGCTTGAACTTCAGCCAGTGCGGCATTCCTTCACGCCAAACCGGGTTCGGCGTTTTGTCCGGCCCGGTTACCACCACGACAACCCCGGGATTGCCTTTGGCGGCGTCGTTAATACCATTGCCGCGTGCATCCTCATCTGGGTTGGCCTTCGCCAAACCGAGCAATCTCTCCCTGCGAAGACCCCTCTTGCTGGAGGTTAGTGCGAGGAAGAAAAGAAGGATGGCCGCGGCAGTCCAGAGGATGAGCTTCCGGTATAAGCCATGGCCCAGCAATATCCATCCCCGGACCCTCGACCTCTGGCGCACTGAGCGAGGTAGGAGGGGCTTTTCGTCCTTGCTGAGTAGACGCGACAAAGATGAATTGGGTCGGGAAAAGAACGCGGGACGCTCCATCGCTCTAGACTCGGGAGACGGCGAGCTGGTGCGCGATCAAGTTGGTGCGAATCAAGTTAGTCTTTTGCTGGCCAGCAGTAGGCAGCTTGTAATGGGCGTGTAGGAAGGTTGGCATGTAGATGCAGCCCAGAGAATGGGACAGGAAGATGAGGGAAGATGAATGTTGTGTCGGAAATGAAAAACCACGAGGACGAGCGCGACAACCTTAGGTAAGGTACTCAAACTCAAGGCAAACGTCACAAGGCACCGGCACTGGACAGGCCAACCAAACGAGACTAGCCTGAAGCATGACCACCGCATGCGCAAAGGTGGCGACCCATGCAGGCACACGGGGAAACGGGTATCAGAGAAGGCGTCAGACAGCGTCCTCGGTCTGGGCCCGCACAAGACACCCGCCCCCTCCCCTCCCCTCTGAGCCCTAAGCCGTGGTCACGGCGGCCGACTAGGCCCCAAAGCTTAGCATCCCCACAGGGGTGCCGTCGTTGGCAGATAACATCCAATGACACCCATGTCAGCCCTGTGTTAGAGCCTCACGGATCGCCGGGAAACCGGGGTGGTTCTCGCATCCCATAACTAACAACATCCTTGACCGAGGTAATCAAGCTTCTAACCGAGCTACGGCTGCGGCAAGTGGATGATTGATCCGGGGGGATTTAAGTGTCACAAAATGACGGATCCAGAAAAGATCGCTTCTGATACGAAAAAGAAGTCCGATGTTAGAGCTCAAGGTAAATAATATCGGACGCTCCTTGTGATGGTAAGTGGGCATGTTGTATTTGGGGGCCGATAGATCTGGTTGCTGAAAGATGCAGTCGAGATGGATGGCCAGATCTGGATCTTGGTGTGCCTGTCATTGGGCCCCACACCCCACACTAAGGTGCTGGCTTAACGCCGATTGGCCAAAGAGCCCTTAGAGGTTCCAGATTCAGCTCCTTCCAGAACTTCGAACCTTGAAACACAGCACCAAACACTCCGAGGACTGTGCCACTTGCTGACCCCCTCAACCCCCAACATCAGAGTTGGCCAGAAACGTCAGCCGAATCTCTACACCTGGATACCCGCCTTCGGGCCCGTCTCGCATCGGTATGGGGATCGTATCGCGGGTCCACACCACGGCTCGAGTATAGATGAAGCCGATGCCGCCAGGATGATCCGGGAGTTCCTGCCAAGTCGCCGATCCGTGAGAGACGAGAGATGTTGAAGGGTCCTCTTCGACGACCAAAACGCACCCGTTTTCAGATTCTGTTTCAAGCTGCATTATTACATTCACTTCATCACGGCAACCCAAACAAACGGAAACGGGTACGCGCCAGGGCGTCGCTGCCGATCAGCGGCCAAGAATAGAAGCTTGAACCAACTGGGGCTCAGCAACTTGGAGCTGTCGCTAGCTGAGGAATCACAAATATTACTCACCTTTTTTTGCCTTTTTTGTCTGGTTACTTTTTTCTTCTTTTTTTCTTATCGGTTCTCTCCTATCATCCGAGCGGGATTCGCCAATATGATGTTAGAAAGGAGACGAAAACGCCACAACGGCTCGTAAAACTCCCGGGCGTTCTCGAGTTGGCCCAACCGTGGGGGCGTGCCCGTTTCATGTCACGACGCTGCCTTGGAAGCGGGACGATCCACGACTGTTGGCATTAAGCCACCCGCTCACCCGTCAGCGCAACACATTATGTGGAATCCAAGCCACTCGTTAAACTGCGAAATGGGTAAGCAGCCCATCCGAAGTTGTGGCCCTACCGTAGATCCAGATCTCGGCCGGACACATGCTCCCGAACCAGCTCACAATAGCGCGCATGTTTAGTTTTGTAGCGCCGGCATATAACGGCGTTAAAGACCTCAACCACAGTCTGAGGCAATGTGAACTTGCATACATGCTACCGCCGCACAAGCAAGGAGGCACCTCACATCCCCTTTGGCCACTTCAGCCCCGGGCCCTACATCACATCCGAGCAATTGTACTAGGTGGAGTTCGGGAATTAAACAATGCCACAACAACCAGAACAACTTTTCCGGCATGCTTTACGATTTTCCAGTCGTAATTAGTCCTAAACATACACTAACCTCCTCCCTCTTCAGAGTCTAAACTTACCTATCCACCACCCCGGAAACCAGCACCCCCCGGGCCGAGATAGACCTGGCTACGTTAAAGAGTTGCAGAATCTTCCTTTGGCAATGTGACAAAGCGTCCGTCATTTCGCCGTCTTCCACAGTCTACTCGCTCCATCAGCCCCAATGACACAGCCCTCGCGGATAAAAGTGAGGGAAGGTTGGGCTTATTTGAGAAAACTATCAAGGTCAAGTCTGCAAACTTGACGGCTGAGAGACATCAATGGCTTTGACGTGCTCAAAACAGCGCCGCAGAGTGAGCCCAGGTAGTTAGGTTGGAAGCTTCTTCCCTAGCTGAATTTATGGAGTTGACCTTCACCATCTCTCCTTTTTTTTATTTCGCTTTTTCAAGACACATCAGGGCTGACACCTGCAAGTTAATGATATTTCGAACCGCGAACAACTAACGCACCATTTCTATTTTCTAGGCAAGGAGAATTTTGTCACCATGGTGTTCTATTGTGCAAAAGTGAAAAAAGAGTTGAGGATGTTTTCACATCCTTTTTTCAGTGCGGTTTATGTGGATCGAACACATGACCTTCAGATTGCAGTTCCCGAAGTTTTACTTCAGTCTGACGCTCTCCCAACTGAGCTAAACCCGCTGAATGATTGGTCTTCGAAAGGAAAAGAAGACTCATGTGTGGAACGGGGAGTGGAGTTCGGTTGAGGGGCCAGTCGCCAGTACAACTCCAAGATGGTTGCAAGTGGAGCACGGGAGTCAGCCACCCCCGCATTCTTCCATGGCCATAACCATCTCTCGCGTAAATGGTCCACCAATCCGGTTCTCCGGGGAGCGGTTCCGGGACTGCCAGAGGACTTGGAGTTGCTGAGGAGAAGACCAACTCCCTTCCCCATCTCCCCATGTATCCCTGGAGCTAGTGGATGCGTGTAAGTGGCCTTCCTAAAACACTGGCTAGACTGGCAATAATATCTCTTCTCACAGTCAGCAAGAAACTCATCAAGTCAGATAGGGCAAAGATATCGACCGCCCCATGCATGGCATTGGCAACTTGCGGCTATGAACTCCCTGTCGTTCAGCAACTCTTCATCTTCCCCAACTCCAACACCGCCAACCACCCCAAGGACCACGTGCGGGGGAGATTACAACGCAGGTACAGGCCGCTCCATACTACACACCAAAATGCCATGAACACCCGATGAACCGGATGCGCGAACGACAAATAGCCGTCCCATAAGGATTTACCCGGGGTTGGCTCGTCCGGGACGGGGCCAACGGGCTTGGCCTTCCGGTTAACTGGTCCGGCTGAACGTGGACGACTCCAATTCTGGGGTTGGCGCAGGCCGTTGCGTCTATCACTGCTACTCCAACTCTGGGGGGGCCGCCATGGGTAATATGGGATGACGAACTTGTTGGTCTTGTCCCGGGTCCGCGGTGTTGGCGCCGTGCGGGGAGGCACTCTGAAAGTTGTTTATATCACCTCAGCCTTCCCCCGATATTACCATCCTTTCCTACCTCCCTCCCTCCCTCCTCACCAACCTCCCCATCCCAGGTTGCCTCCCCCACCCCCCCTCACACCGCCCACCATGAAACTCTCCACCTCCATCCTCGCCTCCGCCCTCCTCGCCCCAGCGACGGCCCAGCTCCACGACCTGGCCGTGAAGGCCGGGCTCCGGTACTTCGGCGCCGCCACCGACACCCCCGGCCAGCGCGAGCGGGCGCCCTACCCAGAGTCGTACGAGCAATACGACGCCATCCTCAACGACCCCTCCGAGTTCGGGCAGACGACGCCGACCAACGGGCAGAAGTGGCTGTTCGCGGAGCCGCAGCCGCGCCTCTTCAACTTCACCGAGGGCGACTACGTAGCCGACCTCGCCGAGCGCGGCGGCAAACTCCTGCGCTGCCACGCCCTGGTCTGGCACAGCCAGCTGGCGCCGTGGGTCGAGACCACGACGTGGACCCCCGAGGAGCTGCGCGGCGTCATCACGCGGCACATCCGCGGCGTGGCCGGCTACTACAAGGGCCGGTGCCACGCGTGGGACGTGGTCAACGAGGCGCTGGACGAGGACGGCACCTACCGCAAGAGCGTCTTCTACAACGTGCTCGGCGAGGAGTACATCAAACTCGCCTTCCAGACCGCCGCCGAGGTCGATCCGCACGCCAAGCTGTACTACAACGACTACGGCATCGAGCGGCCGGACTCGGTCAAGACGGCCGGGGCGGTGCGCCTCGTGAAGATGCTCAAGGACGCCGGCGTGCGCATCGACGGCGTGGGCATGCAGGCGCACCTGCACGCGGACAACCACCCGACGGCCGAGGACCTGATCGCCACGAGCGAGGGCTACGCGGCGCTGGTGGACGAGGTGGCCTTCACGGAGCTGGACGTGCGCATCAAGACGCCCGTCAACGACACCAAGCTGGAGTGGCAGAAGGAGTGCTACCAGAAGGTGGTGACGGCCTGCGTCAAGGTCAAGGCCTGCGTCGGCATCACCCTGTGGGACTTTTACGACCCCTTCAGCTGGGTGCCCGATGTCTTCCCCGGCAACGGCGCGTCGCTGGTCTGGTTTGAGGACTTCTCCAAGCACCCGGCGTATGATGGCATGGTTGAGACCTTCAAGAAGCTGATCGGCGAGAAGCCGGGCCCGGGCTGCAAGCGCAGGAGAAGGAGCGTGGGGTCGAAGGCTTAAGTGGCCGTGATAGATTGGCCGAGGAGCATCAGGGACGATGAGAGAGCATCGCATTGCTAATAGTTCGGGTCTTCCGCGTTAGCAGGGTAATTATGAACTTTGTACATATATCCTTCATGTTCATATCATATTCATCATAATACCTTGCAAACATCCTTCCGTCCACCGTATCGCCAGAAAAATCAAAAGGAAATCAACGCCTAACCCCATCGCTAACCGGTAAATATCCCTCTCAAATCGTAACCGTCCCAACGAGCGGCAAATCCCGACTGCTCCCTCCCACTTCCACCTTGTACTCTCCCTTAACCAGCCGCCACTTCTGCGCGACCACATCCCACACGCTCAAGTCTCTCCTCGTGAGCCCAAACCGGACTGTCTCAGTAGCCGACGCATTCAGAAACGGCTTCTCAAACCCCCTCAGCTGCCGCATGGGGGCGCCCTCGGCCGGGATGCCCACATACAGCTGCGCAACCTCGGCCCCGTCGACCTTTCCCGTGTTGGTGACATCGGCCGAGACCTCGACCAACACGTCCCACAAATCTTCCTGTCCGCCCTGGACGACCCGTCCCGTAGGATACTCCCCAAACTTCCCCTCGGCCACCTTCTCGACAACCAAGTTGTCATACCCAAACGTGGTGTAGCTCAGCCCGAAACCGAATTCATATCTAGGCGTGATATTCTTCGCGTCAAAGTGCCGATAGTCGAGAAACACCCCCTCGGTGAAATTGCTCTGCGGGAACCGTGCAAACCTATCCCACTCCCCTGTCACATCCGGGCCGAGCACGGCATAGTCGGTTTCATTTCTCGCGACGGTATACGGCAGCTTCCCCGACGGGTTTGACTGGCCATACAGCAGTGATACGACTGCGCGGCCCGAGGCTTCGCCAGGAAGGTGGGCAAAGATTAGGGCTGTAACGTTGGGGTGGTCGACGAATTGGTCCACCAAGCGAGTGCCCGCATTGTGGAGGACGACGACCGTGTTGCCGCATCGGTCAGCGACGTGTTTAATCAGTTCATCGGTGTAGTCGTCGTACAGGCCCGGACGGTCGGCAGCCTCGGTGGCGTAGGCGTTTCCGAATACCAAGCAGGCGTCCGACATGGGGTTGACGAAGGGGGTGCCGTTAACGAGGTCCCAGAAGAGGGCCGTGCCATCATCGTACGCCCGCTGGACAAGCGCATCAAAGGGAGAGATGATGGTGGACTGTGAGGTGGCCCCCGAGCCGCCGCCGGAGTAGATGGTACCGTTGAAGGCGATGGGCGTGGAGCTGTGCTCTCCGATGGAACCAAAGAACCTGACGGCGAACTCGGTATAATTAAACGACTCGGCGCCCCAGAGCCATGGGGAGAGGCCGGGCATGGGGTTGTTGTGGTCGGGGTTCTTAGCCGAGTAGCCGAAAATGGACAGCATCTTCGGCTCTTTCAGGGGCAACGCGTTGCGAATGTTCTTTACGAGAACATGGCCTTCGGCTGCGCCGTCAAGAAGTGTTGATCGAAAACTTGAGTTTCTCGCATCAACTATTTTGTGGGGTCGGGTAAGATCCACGGCCATGCCGACGCCGGGTTGCGGGAAGTCCTGGTCTTGGCCCATGAGGTACCAGGTTGCGAGGGTCCTGTTGATGTTAGTCTAGGGTCAGAAGGTTGAAGAGCCATGTATTACCTGATGGCCATGTCGTCTATGCGGGTTTCTGCAACCGATCCGTTGTTGACAGCATCCACGAGATGCGAACCCCAGAAACCGTTGCCGTCCGGCATAGCAACGTCCATGCCTGCCAGAGCTGCGGCCGTTCCAGTGTGCTGGGCGCCCCAATCGCTGACGACCCAGCCTTGAAAACCAAGTTCGGTTTTAAGAAGACCGTTCAGTGACTTGCTGTTTGCGCACCCGTACGAGTTGTTGAGCCGCTGGTACGAGCACATAATGTTGCCGCTGCCGGCACGGATAGCATCCTGGAAAGGCCTGTGATGTTAGTTAGAAAGGCAATAGGACCCGGATTGCTTAGCTTACCAAAGATAAAATTCGTGCATCGTTCTGTCATCAATGTTAGATGATACCGACTCGACATCGTGAGATGGGTTCCGGTTTGTTTCTTGTTCGTTGGCAATAAAGTGCTGTATGGCGTTAGCACGGGTTCTCAATATCCCAGTCGGAGGAACACACCTTGGTACTCGTGATAACCCCAGCAGCTTGCACTGCCGTAACCGTTTCGTGGGCCAGAGCCCCTGATAGATAAGGGTCGCTCGAAAAGCCTATTCGTGTCAACGGCTTGCCTCGTACAAATACTTATCTGGTTGAAACCATACCTTCCCAGTTCCTGCCGTTCAATACAACGCGTCCTGCCGGCCCGATGACAGGTCCAAGCAGCACATTCACGCCCTTAGTTTTGAATTCGCCTCCCATGCCGGATCCGCGCTGGCGAGCGAGCACCTTGTTCCAGCTGGCACCGACATGGATGCCGCTCGGCCACGTACTGACGAAGTCCGTCCCGCGGAGTCCATTGCCCGCGTCGCCCAGACACATGCCAGGGAATCCAAGGCGTGGAACAGCCGGAATGAACCCAGGGCAACTAGTCTTGGAGCTAGCGCCGGCAGTCAAACTAACCTACGCTACCGTTAGTCTTGCCAATGCCACGATCCCTCTAAGTAAATTTACTCACCTTTTCCTCAAGCGTCATCCTCCCCACCAATTCCCTCGCCTTCTTGGTGGCATCAGCCCACTGCCCTCCATCCGTGATATTCGCTACCACCTGTCAGTCCTCCCAATCCACACAACACTAGAGACAATAAAACCCCACAAGGAAAAAAACTCACGCGAAGGATAAACTGCCGGCGACTGGCCATAAAACCACGCATCATCCGTGACCATGCCCTCGTCATCACCCGCCCACGACGCAGACCCGCCGCCTTCCCCGTCACGGTTACGCAGCGCAGCCAATCCCGCTAGGCCGCCGCCGATGATGACGAGGGCGACGACGACTACGATGGCGATGCCGCGCTTTGTGCGGAGGAAGGCGAAGCGCTGCGTGGGCTTTGGTTGTCAACTGCTCCTTGCGGCGGCGGCGGTGGCGGCGGTGGCGGTGGTGTAGGAGGGGGGGTGGACGTCGCTTGGGGGAGGGGCGGGGTTGTTGTTGTTGTTTCCCATCAGGGGTTTTGAGGATGGGTTGGCCGACATTTTGGGCGGGAAGGTGGGTGTGGCTTGGTGATGGGGTCAGTGGTGGTGGTTGCGTTAGATGGTGATGCTGGCTTTGGAGTCGTGGTTGGTTTCTAGGTTTGGCTAAGCTTTAGATTGTGGGTTGCGGGGCATCTAGTGTAAATTCCAGTTCATGGGTGGTGGTGGTGGTGAGTTGCGGGATAACTATCAGAAAAAGAAGGAGGGGTGTAAACAAGCACCAGGTGTTCGTCGTCAACTCGCTGACTTCGGATTGTTCGAAAGGTTTCAATTTTCAGATCGCTGTTTTTTTTTACCAGATGGAAAGCTGCAAAACCTACATTTTGGAGGAAATCCTATTTTGGCAAGAACTCGATGGCACAGAATGGTTGGACTCCTTCCAGTTGTTTACTTGTACAGTGGATAATAGCGATGCACACACTGTAAGTTCAGAGACTTTGCAGCATTTCATGACCGGGCCATGGAAGTATTACTACAATAATTATTTCAGAATATTGAATGCATTGTTTCGCTATGCATAACAAATTCAAATATATCTTTTCGACGCACGGGTACCTTCAAATGTCGTGTAATGTGTGAAACTGAACCGAGTTCGTTCGCACAGTGGATTGCGTGGATGATGGTTGGCAGGGTGAATGAAGAAAGTGGGAGGAACGACCACTGCACGAAGGACCTTCGTCAAGGGTTCAGTTGCATCTTAATCAATTCTTCTGCCCCTCCATTTGTGGCGCTGTGATCTCTCCGAGACCGATAGCGTCCGATCCTGCAAATAGTGTCTCACATCGCCTCGTGCTCAGAGACAGCATACTTCGTACACAGTGTGTTCCCGGTGTCAACTCCAAATTATTACGAGCCGTTCGAGCCGTTGTACGAAACGACGGCCTCGGCTGTGCAAGATTCCACCAAATCCACTGTACAGACAGCGCGGCATCAACCCACTCATCCACGTGGTTGCCATATGGCAAACCCGAACAGCCGATCCGGGGAAAAGGGCAGCCCACTCATCACCGTCTGACAAACACGCCATCCCGAGATTCGCAACACATCCGACACCGAATGCGACTTTCCCTCGCAAGATCCACCCAACCCTCAAGCCAAAAAGAAAAAGAAATGGGTCTCGCCGTCTTGTTGGACTGTTGGACAACTCTCATTCCATAGCAGCTCCGTTTCCGACCCCATCTTGCAGACCACCATCGCCGGGGAAAAGAACCAAGTGGAGCCCGGAAAGCAACGGTGCTGATCGCACGGAAAAGACTGCCTTATTAGCTGGGCGAATCGCCCATGCTGTGTGCCGGCCCAGACCTCACGGCGGGCCCTGTCGCCGTTCCACAACGCGCCCTGGAATATCGTGTCTCCCGTAGCACAGCATGACCATGAGGGACTCAAGACTCGAGAGTCAAGGTGTCTCGGGTGTCAAGTCAAGATGCGAACAGAGAGTGACCCATGAGAGTCCCAGGAAAATGGCATAACTGACTAGCTCCAGTCCGAAACTTGTTTTGATATCATTGATGATACGGAGGAGAAGCTCCTGCCCCCCCAGTTGCATGAATGGCGTCCAACTACCGAACCAGACCGGCGCCACTAACCAGTGCCCCGGGTCCACCAGAACTCCTAGTTTGAGCGAGGGGGGCACTGGGGGGTTGCCGTCTGGGGGGACTAGCGGCCGGCCCAGTGTGCCGATCCACCTCAGGAAATTTCCCAACACCACCAGAGGACGACATATCGGATTCCACCCACTATCAAACAAAAAGCAACTGCCAAGTGGTCAGCGGACTCCGCTGTGTGGACTTTTCATATCATGGACGAGCGAATCGCCTTGTCTCAGATCCATTTCTCTGGAATCTAAAAGTTCCTTCGCCTTTGCGCCGCAGTACAGATTATCTACAATGAGAGACTATCAGGCAATGTGCCATCCATTCATCCACATCTTTACCTTGCAATAAATATGCATCGTCGTCTCCTATGCAGTGATGAGAATAAGCGAATGACTTGCCAAGGTGGGCCCCCAACTGCCTGAACCCAGAAAGCCACTCACCCAGCCGCATCCGCATGCCCAGCCGCGGCTCGTCCGAACCAACAGCAAGCCGCGTGTGACGCCATCATCGTTTCTCGTTCTCGGCCCATCCGGCGCCCAGCGAATCCTCCGACAAGGACCCCAATACAGGAGGTAGCATTTGTAACGTTGACGGCCGACCGTTACGGTTCGTCTCCACCCCCTATTGCGCCCCACTCTTCGCGCAGGGATCGAAGCCCCCAAGTGCCGCTGGCCACTCATGCTCATGGAATGCCACACATCTTTTATCATCTTCCAGCCCCCGTCGCCCCAGAATCCAACCCAAAAATGATCAGTCACATCGCAAAGAGACCCGTATAACTCAGCCCTAATCCAACAGGAAATGATGAACGAGAAAGGAGAAGGTCGAAGCTCGTCAGCCTCGGTGCGGTCCGTAGCCGGGTTTTGTTGAGAAACGTCGAGACCATGCCGTAGTAAGAGTTTAAGGTATATAAACAATGTAACCGGAGCCGGCAAGAAAGAAGAAAGAAATAAGGTAACTTTTGCCTAGCCCCGCAAGTATAATACAAAACGAACAAGAACAGGGGGATCAATCCCTGTGAGCGGTCCCTTTTCGAGGCGAGGGGTGCGGATGCAGGGCGGGCTCGGTGCAATTAGACCCTATCATCAAGTCACATATGTTAGGAAGGGAGCCACTTTTGAAATGCAAAGTAACATAACGTTTTTGGTATCATAAAAAAGCAGGATTAAAAAAAAGTGACATGTGAGAAAGGAAAACGGACCGGCCGCGTCTCTTATGCAGCCGTGTCCGGTGAGCAGTCCGCACTGGATGCTTACAACAAATGGGGTTCGCGCGTCCCCAGGGGGGAAGAAAAGCAGAACGTCATGGATGCAAATATCGCCTCTTACAGAATGAGCTGCTTCAGGTTCCGCTGGATGATCATGTCCTGCACGGAACTCATCGTGATCTTCAAAAGGTTGGTGTCGGTGGCATTCGTGAAGTGGCCATAAATCTCCTTGTCCGGGTTTCGGTTTAGTGCCCGGAACTTGTCCATAAAGTACTGGCTGGCCTGGTCCCAGTCGTTCGGCGGCCCGTGGTAGTCGGTGAAACCGTGGTCTGTTATCGGGCTCTTAACGAGCTTCTCTTTGAACAGGTCCATCTTGTTGAGGAAGAGGATGAGCGCCGACTTGGCAAACCAGTGGGAGTTGGCGATGGATTCCCACAGCATCAAGGCCTCATTCATTTGGTTCTGTGGCATGCCATGTTAGCTTTCTCTTCCCGCACCGACAGGATCAGGGAGTACGCACGCCATCCTTATCTTCAACCAAGCACTGATCGTACCCCGAGATGGCCACGAGGAACATCAGGGAGTTGACGTTCTCGAAGCAGTGGATCCACTTTTTCCGTTCTGACCGTTGGCCTCCGACATCGAACATCCGGTATGTGAGCTGCCCCAGGTCGAAGACGGTCTCGGTGATGCCGGTTGTCCTTAACCTCGATCGCAGCAGATCCTGGTCTGTCGGGACGTAGTTCTTATCCCAGATACGCTCCACGTCATCACAGAAGCTGGATGCTTGTCAGTCCCTGCAGTTCTGCCCAACATGGCGTTGTCACTTACTAGTCCAGGTTATCATGCAGCGCATACTCGTTGCCCTTCTCCATGGCCTTCTTGATGCCCCCGTCGACCCAGAGCTTCTTGACAGGTTCCAGGTACTCCTCTGGTAAAGGCTCGTGCGCCGTCATCTCGTAGTCCACCATCATTTGGGCCATGTTTTTCTGCCAGACAGCCAGTCAGTATCAGTCGAGAAAAAGAGCTGACCGGCGGCGGGCCGGAAGGCGCAGTAGCTTACCTCGTTCTCTGGGTTCTCGAACGTAATACCCGCGTCATTCATCGCATCGAAAATTAGGCGGAACGACTGGAGAATATTTGTGAACACCACGGGCTTCCACTCCATTTTCTCGGTCTTGCTGAAGCCTTGCGCATAGATGAGCTTCATCTGTTTAAGGACTGTCGACTTTCCGGACTCTCCGGCTCCTGTGCAAACGCAAGATTAGTCGATCTGGCACTGTCGCCACCCGAAACACCGGCTCGTACCTAGAAGCAGAAGCTTCACTTCTTTGGACATGCGCTTCTCGTCGGCACGAATGATCTTATCAAGCTCGCGCGAGCGAGCGACGCCCGACTCATCGGTCTTTTCGCGACCCCCGAAACACATGGCGGCGGTGGTGATCGGAATAGCGACGGTATGGGTAAATTGGAGTTCAGATTGAATTGTCGAAAGTTCGACGGCGTTCGCTGACGTCGTTTAATGCCCGCTGTGCGGAGCTCACTCGGTGGGCGAACTGTGGTGGCGGGGCTAGGGAATTCCGCGGGGAGCTCTGTCGCAACTTTTGAAACGCCCGACACCAGCCAACTACCCAGTTTATCGGGGAACCTCGATGGACCTCAACGATAGGTGTTGGCAACCCGTTAATGTTGTGTCAAGGTCTACCAAACGGTGCCCATGCAAAATCGCCTGCTATATTTCCGGCAAGACCTCCTCGCTACTGCTCCATTCGAAAGTGGTGGTTTTGCTCTCCTTGCGGCGCTTTAAATCGGTTGTCGTCGAGGTCGGCCAAGCGGGCGATGGTGGGGATCAAACGATTCGGAAGGCGAGACGAGAGCATGAATAGGCCCGGTACGGCTGAGAGAAATGTGCTGGCTATAAGTGAAATTTAGCGGCGAAGCACAAAAAGGCGTGTCGGCTCCGAAGTATCAAACGACGGGAAGATTCGACAGGTCAAAAAAGTCTGGGTTACATGGACTCCGGGTCAACAACGGTGGCTCGGGGGCGCAGAACTAGGCCAGGTGCAACCGACCCTCTTATCTCGATTATTTGTTCCGCTGCGGCGCGCCAAAACCAATGCCCTGCATGGCATCTTCAAGGCCCTTGCCCGGGCTCTTCCTGCGGGCTTCCTGCGACAAGCATCCAAGGAGCATGGGTGCCTTGAGGTAGGTGGGTCCGCCTCACCCTGCGTTTCCTTTCCGCATCTCAATCCCCATTCCCAGACCCACCTTGTCTTCCGTTTCGGTGCAGTGTGAATTCCCGCCCAACTTTTCAATTAAGGCAGGTCGACCCCAAACCGTTACGAAAAACTGCATCACCACCGTGCGAGGTCGATTCAGGACTTACAAACTGAAGAAGCTGTCTTCTCAGCTGGTTTACTGGATGCGTGCCTCCTCGGGTTCTCCCGCCCACGCGGGTCCCCAACGGCGGAAGAGGTCGATCACAACCGAATTAGCTCCAGTTTCATGATAGGGTTCCATCGGTTCGCAGTCTTTTTTAGCTCCGCATTCCAATCCCTGGACACTTGGGTCTGGTGTCATTCCGCGACATGGAAATCTCGACACGTTAAACGGCGTTTCCGGATTCTGTAATGACGACGTCTTGGCCGCATCTCATGGCGACGAGGTCAATGGGATGGGAGAAATAGGAATCATGGGTAACTAACTGACTTCCTCGGTGTTTCCCCTCGACCTCCTGTGCTGCTCTCCACTAGTTCCGGCAATGGCAAGATGGAGTCCCGCGCCGCTGGGAGCGACGGCGTTCATGTTTTACCCCTATTCCTGGGAAAACCCCCATGCTCTTGGAGATCTTGCATCTTCACTAGACCGACAAGAGTCAAGAGGTTTCGCTTCGTCCAATCGCGGACCCTTCCTTAGAAGACCTGCATTCGCGCCGAAAGCCAGAGTCTCAACGCTGTGACGCTCTTCCATCTCTCCGTCCACGCCACGCGGGTTGTCAAGCTCTTCTCGGGCGATTGGCTGTGAACTGTCTTGCCGTTCGATCTCATCGCCACGCGGTTTCCTTGCTTATCTCTCGGGAACGGCGGAGTAAATGTGGTGTAACGCCATACATCAGCCCGAAGGTCGATTCAGCCGAGGAAAACTCTTTTGCTTTCTCTGCACTTTCTTTCCAAATCCTCTCCGAGGGCTCGCAAGTCTTTCCTCGTGCCACCCTACCGAAGCGGAATTGATCGACTTCCAGGATTGTCAAAGGTTGAAACTAGCGACACGCACTTAACACGATGTCAATTGGTTTCGCCGAGAGGCGTCTCTGGCGTTCGAGATGTCATGGCGTAGGCGAGACAGCGGAGTAGAAAGACGGATCGACACGCTGCTTCACGCCGCGCCATTCCACAAGGGGGGGTGGAGCGGCATATGTGGTGGAGGCGCATTGATGAAGCTCGTCGTCACAGAAGATTGAACACCACCCTCACGATGCCGAGACCGACAGTCCCGCGCTCGCTTTCCGTCAACGCGAGAAGTGACGCGTGGCCTGCAGTCTTGAGGTTGCTGACTCGGGTGACAGCAGGCAATGCGACACATCAAGTTCAAAAAGTTGCGAGCGTGGCTTTTCTTGACGGCGCCATTCGTGACCCATTGATCTCTGTAATATAATTATCGCCCTGGTTGCCGGGACCGGCAGACGTCTGGGGGTTACTTCCATCATTTCCAACGTAACGCCAGCATGGTCGGCCGCTGACCTCAGCGCTAGTCAACGCAAACACCAACCTTCTGGAACCCGACCGTGCTCTGTCCGTCCCGGGGCCGCGGCGGACCGACCGGGTTATCACGGGAGCCGGGACGGAGTGCTTGGACCGTGAGCATATCCCGGAGGTTTGTTTTTCAACCTCCCAACCCTTACGTAGTAGGAGTAATTACCATATGTATGAGGTATCGCGAGAAGGCAGATAGGTCGTCCGTTGCCAAGTAGGTAACAGTGAGATTGATCAATCCGGTCAGCTCGTCCGGTAGGTGGCTCTCAGGTCT
Organism: Chaetomium tenue; assembly: GCF_020726465.1. NCBI lineage: Eukaryota > Fungi > Ascomycota > Sordariomycetes > Sordariales > Chaetomiaceae > Chaetomium > Chaetomium tenue. The sequence continues at coordinate 4,448,201 of NW_027117330.1, read as the reverse complement.
GTAGTTTTTAAACTCGCACACATACACTCGCACCCGGCTCTCCACCTTTTGGGCATCATTGGTCCCGACTTTTGGGTTTACCACATTCTTATTCGCTCATACAATCGGCTTCAGGGCGACCGTGGGACCGCGGGACCGAGGAAAATTCTGCACAAGTCCAACAAGTCGCACCTGTTTTTGCTGTAAACTTTTACCCCGCCTTGACCTCACTGGCTCACCTTTAAGCTGGCTCTGTTTTGCTCACGCCGTCTTCTCTCCAAGCCGCCTCACCAAATTCTCGGCTCACCTTTTTTCAAGTACCTTCGCCCCAGCCAAATTCGCAAAATGGGTGACATTACACACGCTACCATCCAGGGTATGTTTTATGTTTTACTGCCGTTTTTAGTGAATTTCCTCGTCCCTCCATGATCGATCGCGGGGTCCCTAGTTAAACAAATACCCCGCCATCTCCAACAACGGTCCTATCGACAAACATCCCAAAGCTTCACCTCACCTTCTCCGGTAGTTTGGCGGCACATTCGGCACCGCTAGAATGCCGGTACTCGGTCTTGCACCGTTTTCACAAGCAAAAATGCAGCTTGTCAGCCTCGGAATTGAACGGTGTGGTTACGCGCCCGTGTCACCACATCACTTCAGATGAGCTTCCTAAGCCGTGTCTTGCGCCTCACACGGACAGCCTTGGAGGGTGGCAGTTGGACGCCTAGCCCAATAATATCTTCAACCCGCCTGACTGCCATCGAGGCCGCCGCATTAAATGCCGGCGGTGCATTCGGCTGTCGATGATGAATGAGTACGTGTGCTGACCATATCCTGGCGGCTTACAGATGGGTGGTTCCGCGAGATCTCGGAGATGTGGCCCGGTGAGTAAACAAATCACACCTCGCCTGCTGCACTCATCGGTACTCATCATGCTAAACTCTTGGCAGGCCAGGCCATGACCCTCCGGGTCAAGAAGGTGCTGCATCACGAGAAGAGCAAGTACCAGGACGTCCTGATCTTCGAGTCCACCAACCACGGGAACGTGCTCGTCCTCGACAATGTCATCCAGTGCACCGAGCGGGATGAGTTCTCGTACCAGGAGATGATCACTCACCTGGCTATGAACTCGCACCCCAACCCCAAGAAGGTCCTCGTCATCGGTGGTGGCGACGGCGGTGTCCTGCGCGAGGTTGTCAAGCACGAGTGCGTCGAGGAGGCCACCCTCTGCGACATTGATGAGGTGTGTTCGGCCGCTCCGAGTCTTAGATGTGTCAGCCACTTACACGTTCTAGGCCGTCATCCGCCTCTCCAAGCAGTACCTCCCCCACATGTCGGCTGGCTTCAACCACTCCAAGGTCAAGGTCCACATCGGCGACGGCTTCAAGTTCCTCGACGACTACAAGAACACCTTTGACGTCATCATCACGGACTCCTCCGACCCCGAGGGCCCGGCCGAGTCGCTTTTCCAGAAGCCCTACTTCAAACTTCTCCACGATGCTCTCCGCGAGGGCGGCGTTATTACCACCCAAGGTTGTATGTCTCATTTACTCGAAGAAAGTCGAGACCTGGGAGGAATGCCCTCTTTCTCCGGGCCAGGTGCTTTAATATGCCCTGATCCAGCCTTGTGTCATCTCTCAGGAGGCTACCAAGTGGTAGTTCGTCTCGGCTTTCCCTTGCGACGAATTTCCTCCTTGCTTTTTTCCACGTCATCGTTTCTTTCTTCCATTTCCTTCACCACCAACCCCATTTGCCCATTGTCTCTCTCCTTCTCTCTCACTCCTACTGTTGATACCCCTGCCCCAGATGGATAGGCCGACTAATACGTTGTTTACGCAACGCAGCCGAGAACCAATGGCTCCACCTGCCGCTGATCACCAAGCTCAAGAAGGACTGCGGCGAGATCTTCCCCGTGGCCGAGTACGCCTACACGACCATCCCCACCTACCCGTCGGGCCAGATCGGCTTCATGGTCTGCTGCAAGGACGCCAACCGCAACGTGCGCGAGCCCGTCCGCTCGTGGAGCAAGGAGGAGGAGCGCAAGCTGTGCCGGTACTACAACGCCGACATCCACAAGGCCAGCTTCGTCCTTCCCACCTTTGCGCAGGAGGCCCTGGAATAAGCAGATCACCAGCCTGGTGATGGGTATAGGGACTAAAAGGACGCCCAGGGTTTTGCGCCTTGGTTAGGGGGGAGGCTTGGATGAAAAGGGGTTGCAGCAAGCATTTGGATGATGCTAGACAAACAAGCTGCTGCAAAGCGGGATAGAAGATGGTCGTCTCTTGCCGGGTAGACTGCCCCTGGGCAAATAAATAGGGGCTCCCGGCAACTGGATAGGGACCAAAGCCCAAAATAAACCAGCCTCCCTCCCAATCTTTACATGGCCGAATAAAAAAGTGAAACACAAGCCGCCCACGCACACATACATACACCTACACACGTTATCATTGATTCAGTACAAAACCTCCCCTATACCCCAACCACGCATTCACTGCACCCGACTAACATCAGGATACACATCAAACCGGCGCTGATCCCTCAACGGAATCCCCCTCCTCGCCAACTCAATCCTCTCCCCATCCAACTCCACCACCACAATCCCCTCCCCCTCCCCCGCCTCCGCCAACACCTTCGCCATCGGATCCGCCACCAAACTATGCCCCCACGCATGGTACCCCGCCGCCAAATCCCTTGCAGGACTACACAGCGCCACATACAACTGATTATCCACCGCGCGCGCCCGCGCCAGCAGCTCCCAGTGCAGCGGGCCCGTCGTCAGGTTGAAGGCGCCCGGGTAGGCCAGCGCGAAGCAGCCGCGGCGCGCCGCGATGGTCGCCAGCTCGGGGAAGCGCACGTCGTAGCAGATGGCCACGCCGATGCGTCCGTACTCGGGCAGGTCGACGATGGTGAGTTGGTTGCCGGGGGAGAGGACGTCGGACTCGCGGAAGGTGATCCCGCCCGGGATGTCGATGTCGAAGAGGTGGATCTTGCGGTGCGTGGCGAGGAGGGTGCCGGTGGGGGAGAAGGTCAGGGAGGTGTTGTAGTAGGTTTTTTGGGAGGGGTCGGAGGCGGAGGTGGCGAGCTCGGGGATGGAACCGCCGATGAGGTAGATGGCGTTTTCGCGTGCCATGGTGGAGAGGGCGTGGTAGGAGGGGGATTGGTCGGGGGTGGGTGGTGAGGGGAGGAGTGTCTCGGCGTAGGATGGGAAGTAGTCGCAGCCGTAGGGCGAGTTGAAGCACTCCGGGAGGACCACGATCTTGGCGCCGGTCTGGGCGGCCTCGCGCACTTTGACGGCGGCGTGGGCTAGGTTGGCGGCTTTGTCGGAGCCGGAAGCCAGTTGCACGCACGCGAGCTTGACGGGTTGCTTGAGCACCGGGGGGTGGGTGGTGGATGATGATGACGCCATTGTACGGAAGAGGAGAGAAGTCGATGGTGGGAGTGGTTGTTTTGAGAGGGATTGGCGGTAGGACGGCCGGATTATGGATCGTGAGAGGACGCGGAATGTCCTCCAAGCTTGTGTTCGCATGATGGCGGAGGAAAGCGGGGTTGAGATTGAAGGTGCTGCTCCGGGTCGGTTGCGGGTTCGGAGGTCGTCGGCGCGGGGCATTGGAGTTTAAAGTGGGCCCGGCTCGGATCGCGGCTAGAGGCGGAAGGAACGAGCCGGCCCATCTCATGCTGCATCTCCAGATGACACAGTCAATGATGGAAGGTGCTCCCCCCCCTTATCTTGGATATTGGTGGGAAGGAACAATTGGAATTTGTGGAATTTGACCAGTTTTTTTTTTCAATCTCGTAATGCAAATCTCCCACTTGAGATCCGAGATCCATTGACATCGTTGAGACCACACCCGGATGTCTCCGGCTCAAGGCTTGACATCCAGCACCTGCTCAGGGGCATCGATCGATGATCCATGGGTTAGATTTTAGAAAAGCACAACCTATCCCCAACACAAATCAGGCTACCCGACATGAATTGGACCGAGGGCAATCTCTACCGCCACAACCGCGGCCGGATGCGGAAGATAAACCCAGCTCGCCAGCGCCAGAAGGAGTACTTCGCGCGCGCTCGTGCTCGAGCCGCCGAGCAGAAGGTTGCAGAAGAGAACGGCCCTCCTCCAATCTCGTTCCTCCAACATTGTAACACCCCGTCGTCTCAACGCTCTCACGCCTCGAACAAATCTGACTCCCCGTCAGGCCGGCGGGCGTCACTAACACCCAGTCGGCGGAGAGCAGAACCGGGCAGGAAACGGCACAAGGCTGCAGCAACGACAGAAGACACCCCCCTCCCAACTATCAGTCGCTTTTTTCAGGAACGAGCAGGCGGGCAAGCGGTTCCTAGCTCCGAGGTTGAATATGACGAGGAGGCCCTAGAGCGGATGAGGCAGAAGTTGCTCGCGAAGGACTAGAGGACCACTCGTGAACCACTGCCAGTACCCGCCAAAAGGCCCCGAAGCACGAAGTCACAAGATCGAAGCCCTGCTACAGGGTCACAGGGAAGTAGGAAGAGGCGGTCTCACATTGTCGGCGATGGCTTGGTGGTGGAACGCAAAAGGCAACACGTATATTCCCTCCGCCGGGAGGATGTAACAATCCAAATTGGGAGTCAGGAGAAACGGCCAGGAGAGACCTCCAGTATCACAAAGTGGAAGCCCGGGCATTCCACCATTGGATCGCAGGTCGAGCCTGGCCGCCAACATCCACCGTCTAGTCTGAGAAATACACATGGTATGGCCGCCTACGAATTTAATATTGAAAACATATGCTGACAACGCTCAGGTTACTTGGCTCCGGACTATCTCCCCCCTGATGAGGAGCTACCACGGTCTGTACTACCTATGAGAGAACCACCGAGTGACCAAAGCGAAAGAGAGCAGCGTTGTTGCATTTCAAGCGATGCCGAGGGGCGCATCTGGACTTCATTCCCTCCGCTCTCCCACCCACTTTCAATACGGCCCGTGCCCGAATCATTCTACCACCTCGAGCAGTTTGACTCCGAAAACACCGGCACTGCCATAGCACGGGTTGGCCGGGCCATATCCCCAGTGCCACCTTCCCAGAAAGCCGAGAACGCCATCTGGCACGAGTGGGTTGGCCAGCCGAGCAGCCCAGTCAGCAGTCATGTCGCCATTGAAGGAAGCAGAACTTCTCTCGAACACAAAGTCAGTCCTGGTGTCAGCGAAGCCCAGCGATCCGAGCAAGAGCCTCAAGAGCCTCAAGAGCCCCCTACATTCTTACCACCCCTGGGCGGCTTCATGGTCGGTGATCCCGGCTATTCTAGCGCCAGTAAATTACGAGACGTCAACAAGGCGCCCAGTTCTAGTAACTCCTCGGAAATATTGAACCGGTATGAGGAGCTTGTCGCCAAGCTTCGGCGGTTGGAACAACTCGACACCCCCATACCTCAAAACCCGCCGGTCGGAAGCCAAGCCAAAAAGAGGACAGATCGACCTAGGAATGATCTTGAAGGTCTTGGGGAAGAAATATGGCCTATATCTACCTCCGACCCCACCCAGGAAAGCAGTGCGGAGGCTGGAGTTGATATCCAGGACCAAGGTAGTGTTGCGACTTGCGAGGAGGGTGAGCTGAATCCCGAGTCCCTGTCTGACGATAACTCATCTTCCCAATTTGCGCTTGCTTCACCGCAAACCTGTACAGCGGCGGGTGAAATAACCCCTGATGAGGCCTGGAAGACATTCGTCTTTGGTGACGAAAACAGTGACGAAATCAGCAGGGCGGCGTTTGAAGAAGCCAAGCACGATGTAGCGCGGACTCTACAACCATCGGACACTCCTGTCCCCTCCAGTAGTAGCCTCAAGTCCAGCAACATTGCAACGGTCGGCACCACCTACATACAACAAGACTGCCAAATGTCCGATTCTAATTCGAGGGATGCCTGCTCCCCAGATCGCGCATCTTCAAGCCAGAAAGCCACATATGACCCATCGTTGGCCGAGACGGGGCCAGACGTACCATTGAGCAACTCTGGCAATTCTTCCCAGCCTCCTAGCGTCGAGGTCAACGCGGGTAGCAGCAGTCCGTCGCAGATCGCCACTATCATCAATACCTCGGGGACCAATGAACTCGAGTCCCCAGAACAAGCAGACATCAGCGATTCCCAGTCACCTGCGGCCGCCCCTTCGATGGCGGCGTCAATGGCGACGTCGATGGCGGTTGTCCCGGCCGAATCTGAAGTCGCCCCTAGTGAGATAAGCAATATGGCAGAACAATTCCGGTTCAGCCAACCCAAACTCTTCGTCGGTAGCCGTTCGAATTTGCCACACATCGCAGGGCATGGTGTTGGCCCCATCAATCCCACTAAAAGGAGGAGAGGGCGGCCGAAGAAGCGGGCCAACGATGGCCGAGCAGATATCCGGGCCCTCCCTAACTACAGCAGCGATCCAATCGAAGATTTTGAGGAAGAGAGACGAGTGCGAAAGGAAGGCCGGGTCCCCGAGTCTCTGTTCCATGCGCTCGAGCTGACTTGAGTTTGTCTTATCGGAGAGACAACGGCTTCCCCAGTTCGAATGTTTCAGGCGGCGGGTTATGAATGGAGTACGGTAGCTTGTGACCTGTTAGAGTCCACGTGTTGGTTCCAACTATCTGTGAACGTTGCGATATCCTAGCTTCTGTCTTGACTGGCGTCTCGAGCGAGGCCCTCTCGCCACCATACTCGGCCCTTCTATTGGCCCACTCTTGACTTCTTTTCTTTCCACGACTCAATAACTCGATGTAAATCCCGCAGATGATCGGCAGCTGGACCATGTTCATGCTCGTCCCCGTACCCATGCTAGAGCGGAGCGGTAGCGGGGGATGCGGTCTCCACGTCCGGGGGAGTGCTGATCTCGAAGCTTAATCCAAGCTCGCAAGCTCGCCCCTGTCACCATAGTTAAGCTGCCCTCGTCGCAGGGCCGAAACCAACAAATGTCTCTGCCCCGTCACACATCTCCACTCTCTTGTGGCCAGACCATAACTACCTGCCTTATCTATTTACCTACCTGACTCGAACCTACCGCCTAAGGGGCAAATCGGTGTCTTTTCGGCAGAGGGGGAACCCTGGTTGCCCCCTCGGCAGTGGTCTTCTCGAAGCACCTGCCACTCGGGGGGGTACTAGAGCACACGTGTACGTACCTAACCGCACCTACTCCCGGCCGGCTCTTCCCTAGCCGCTCTAGCGTCCCTAAGTGTACACTAGTACCTAAAAGCTCAATGTCAGGTACTTTCACATGCATGCATTTACTGTGTAGGAACCTCGCCGACTCGGGCTCCCAGACACCAACGAAACAGGATACTTCAACCACCTATCGTGGCTTGCGTAGCTATCAGTAACTGAACCAGAACCCCCCTGCTCTAGTCACTTGGTGGCTATCTCATGATCGCTACAGGACCCTCACCTCACCTGATATTGACATCTCCTATCTTCCACCGCCCCTCCCCCAGGCCCCAACACCCCGTGGCGATCGATTATCGACGATGTGAATGTTCAAAACATTACGTGCTCGAATCAGCTTGCCAACCCCCGCCCAGACCGAGGGGCAAGTGAGGGGACAAGACGGGAACAAGAAAGATGCGGAGCCGGAGCCGGGACTAGAACCCAAACCCCCAGAACCCGGACCCCGAACCAACGCCGTTGCCCCTTGGTCCTTGGTCGGTGGCGTTGTCTGGGGGAGACATGACTAGGTGGTAGACAGACATGACTCGGGACGAGACACCGCCAAGGCTGGTGGGGTTGAAGACAGGTCGAAGGGAGAAGGGAGAACTGGGAGAAGGGGGGTGCGGGGGCGGGCGGAATGTCCGGGCGTGCATACCTGCCTCCCTACACAGCAGGAAAAGGTCCTACGGAGGCAAGGAGGCTCGAGAGTGGGCCGGGGGCGGGGAAGGGGGGCGTTGTTGTCGAGGATGTGCTGGGGATCCGAGGATGGTTGTCCTGGGGAGTTTTGGGTGTGCGTGCGCAGTTTGGGGGATAGGGGGCATCGGCGGTTGCTCCGTGGCACGGTTGGAGGGAGGGCTTTCGTTGCCAGAGCACGCCGCGCACGCACATCACGAGGGAGTCTGGAGTCAAGCATGTAGCAACAGAGGGAGAGGATATCTCCAGCGTGCTTCGAAATGAGATATGGGATCCGTACACTTGCATTAAATTGAACACTAGATGAGGTTATTGCTGTATAATTCCCATAGCTGTACTATAATCACAGGTACATCCATGTTACCGCTTTTCACCCAACTCCCAACCCCCTTACGCCGTTGACCTCAGTTGCGGCACAGCGTGTCTGCACGTCTCGTTGCACGCAACCTCGCCAACCCCATCAATCCCTCCCTTCCTTCCTAGCCACCACATCCTTGCAGTGTCAACCTGGCCCGAGACTGAGTGTTTTGGTAGAGAAAGAAAGAAAAGATGAAGTTAACCGGTCGTTGGTATCATTGGTATCTCGCCGATCCGTTTTTGCCCTGGGATATCATATGGCTTTGATTTCGGCCGACAGCGTCAGAAGAAGTGAAGCCTTTATGCCTGAGATAAAAAAAAAGAAAAGGTTGCCACCGACAACGCCGTGCCCCGGGGTGTATGCTAGAATACAATTGTACAGAAAAGAAGAGGTAAGAATGCTGATGAATATGTGAATAGCTCGATGATGGTAAATAACCAAGAATCGATAAAAAGAAAAAAAAGAAAAAGCTTATGAGATAGCAGTTGAAGGAATGACAAGAAGGGTATCTTCAAAGTTGAGATGTACAAAAAAAGCGTGCTGAATTAGAAAGATGGTGTGCGGTCAGCCACAGTATAGTGCTGATACCGAAAGGAACGTGAGCGTCGTGACGACAGTAACAAAAATTGAAGCGAAGGGCGTCTAGTCGAAGACGACCGAATGCGGTTATGCTGGCGTGTTGAATAATGAATGGCCGTCAAGGCTTGAAAACGGCACTGGTGAGAAGGACCTCCCCAGTGCCTGGTTCAACTGAAAGGGGTGATTTAGTGGAAGACGTTGACGAGGAAGTGGGTGACGAGGAAGTCAATGACGAGGAAGACGGCTTCTCGGCCAGCTTCGGGACGGGCAGGGGCTTTCTTGGGATAGAGCCGCCGCTCGGGACAGAGCCGCCGCTCAGGACATCATGGCTGAGGGTACGGCACAGCTTTCGCCGTTCCGCTTCGGACACTACCGCGCAAGAGTCCTTAGTCTGGGCATCGCAACCGCCCATCTTGGTCACAGTGTCCTCCACATCCGCCATGAGAGCGTACATGTCATGAGCTTCGTACGTGTCAGGAGCTCCGTACACGTCAGTAGCTGCATACACACGGATGGTTTCGGCACGGCGGAGAGGGGGTCCCTTCTCGGCGTTTTTGGCATCCGGGATGTTTTTGGCATCTGTGGAATCTTTCGCATCCACGGTTTGTTTGGCATCCATGGAGTCTTTAGCGTCCATGGAGGCGGCCTCCTCGAACAGGGGTTGCTCTAGGATTGTGGACGGTACTTGGGCTCGATGCGGTGAAGACGACGATGATGGCACGGCGTGTACAAACGAGGTCTTGACCGGGCTCCGCGGCGGGGTGGATAGTTCGGCGTTTTGGGGCCGAACAACGCCAAGGGCAAATTGCAAGCTCTCGCTGACTCCCACCACGCTCCCAGTCGGGGCACCCAAAGTGACAGCGGCAGCAACATGCTCGAGAAGCTTTTGACGGACCCTGATGCGTCGGTTCTCGACATGCTCGAGTTTGGTGGTCCACTCGTCGATCGAGGTATCGAGCTCCGCAAGGGCTTCCTCCTGTTTGAGGATGGATTCGTGACTGAACTTGGCTGTGCGCGGAGAGCGGAGATATTGGCAGATGCGCGAGTGGAGGTTTCGCCTCCCTGACCGAAGGGATGTATGCGTGTGGCGAAGGTAATCGGCACGTTCGTCGAGTTGGCGAAGTTCCTGAGTATCGAATTAGCGGCGTGTCAATGAACCTAAGAGCAAGCATACGAACCCGTGATAGATTATCGACATCCTCTTTTCTGAGGACTTCAAATCGGGCCGCTTGCTGGAGGGCCTGCCTTTGTAGGGAAGCAATTTCTGAGGGGCTCATGATGTTGACAGCGTCACCGGCTTTCCAACCTTTCGGGAGCTGCTCGATTGCATGTCCCTCCGAGCTCTTGTTCCTCTTCGAGCCGCTGCGCTTCAAAGTCGCCGGGCCCGCACAGATTTCGAGTCGCCTAGGCGGCCTTCCCCGATTGATCATACTGTCCGACTCCGACTGGTTCCGCCTGTGTCCAAGGGTGAGGCTTTGTAATGGGTCACTGAGCTCCGCTCTGGGTGTGGTTGAACGTTCAGAGGCGACCTCCTTCGGCGCCGATGTTGCAGCGTGGCCCGTCGACCTCTCCCATGGCCTGGGGGATTCCCTGTGGTCCGCGGGAGCGGAAATCGGAGTAGCCAATGTTGATGTCGTCGTGACTGTCGTCGCAGCCGATCTCGGTGTAGTCAAAGCGGCGGAAACTGGCGTGAACGGCGTCCTTACTCGTGGGGAGTCATCAACCCGCGCGCCGCGGGTTGGGCCATCGACGGGAGTGCTGCCAGACCGGAGTCGACTGTTGGATATCCGTCTCGCCAAGTGGGGGGCGATGGGGTTTGACGTCGGTATGACGAGTGGCGTCAAACTCTTCGGGGACAGTGGCTGTCGGGGCTCGTTTTCAGGCCGCTGTAGCTCTTCATTGCTCCGGTAAACTGATCGAAGTTCTGGCCTCTCATCCAGTGTCCGTGTCCTCCCAGACGTCATGCAGTCGCCAAGGGCGTATTGTTTCCACGAGCTTCCCGGTGCGCTGATAGACCGCTCATGGACAGGTGGCCGCCCTGGGATGGTAGCTGGCGGATGTCAGTCATAAACTAAATAGAGTAAAGGCAACCAGGGGCATACGGGAATCCATGGCAGCTTCCTGCACCGTCGTCAACGGAGCAAGATCCGAGACGCTAATCTTCCGGTTGCGCATCTCGCGCTGATTGAGCCGGAGCTTCAGGTGCAGATTAGCCGTCCTCTCGCTTTTCTCGCCGTTCTGGCTCCTGGCCAGAGCGAATGCCTGAGCCTGCTCGGGATCTAGTGGCTTCCCTGGGGCAGCAGCCGTCTGTTTGCCCTTGGGGAAAAGCTGATATTTCTGGGGCTGCATTCTCCAGGCAAACGGTTTATCTCCCGAAGGGGATGCTCTACCTAACTGCGCAAAATGGTGAGCTTTGACCAGCAGCAGAGAGACGGGACATAAGTGGTTGCATACCGGCTCATTGGACTCCTCGGTGACGGTCTTTGCCGCTATATAATTATTGAGACCAATGGTGAGGTCCTCCTGGTCCATTTCCAGGCAGTTGGCAATGTGAGCCATCGGGGTGGACACAGGGTCGAATCCGTGTAAGAGATAGATGGTTCACGCTGGGCCCGGGAGATGCGGTGCGGATAAGGACCAGGGAGCGTTTTAAGGTTCCCGCGCGGGCCAGCCGGCTGATAGGCCAGAGGTTGTGGTGAGGATATATACTCTGAGGTATGCAAATCCAGGGCGGAGAGAGCCCTTTCAAGCTGGCTGCTACAAGTCCATACATGCAGGCCGGGCCAGAGTGGGCTCCCAGAGGTTCAAAGCCCTGTCCATCAGGGGCGAGAGGGAAGCCATGTGACAGGGGGGGTTGGAGAGGGAGGATCCATGGAGAGCCATGTGCTCCCATGCAAGATTGTGCTGCACCGCCGGCAAGGAACCCCGTTGTCTGTGGGCGATGTCCCTGGTTGGGGCAATGTCCCCGGTCGGGCGTGTTGGAGCAGCTCGAAAGGGAACCTCGCCTCGGAGAGGGCAACACGGCCGGGAGGCTTGATACGGGGCTTTCTTTGTTCGGGGGCACAGCCATGCCTGGGGCGTCTGGTGGGGTGCTCGGTGTCATGGAGATGCAGCCGAGAAGGGAATGGCTCGCGTTGAGGGAGCACGCTGTAACAGGACCGAAAGGTGAGAAGCAGCTGCACGAGGAGGACACAATGAAACCGCTAAGACCGCTTTGAGTGAAGTCCGACCCTGGTCAAGAATCCCTGCCGGTCAGGGATGGCCACGGCAGGGGGTCCCGCATGTCAAGCCTGTCCATATCGGGGAGGCTATGAACAACGCCTGCAACCGACCCCCACTGACAGACCAATGGCTGCTGTTTGGCTAAATCAAGAGACATTGGTTAAAGCTGGGGTACGTCCTGCTTCTGCATGTCGAGGGGTGCTGCTGCTGCAGGCGGCCAGGGCAACTGCCTCGACGAGAAGTGCAACCCGCAGGACGGGATGAAGCAGGACGGGTCCAAGCTCGATGGATGGATGGAACTCTGTGGAGGTGAATATGCCGACGATGATGATAGTGGAGAGAAGCGATGCCGGTGGTTTTGTGAAGCTGTCTCGATGTGAGACCTCTCTCCAGCAGCAGCCGGGAGATCGGCTGTGGCCCAAGCGTTGAGATTCACCAATCTTTCCGAGAGATTCATAACTTGACGCTTCCCTGGGCTGCAGATCACAGGCGGAAGCGGAGGGCATCGCTGGGGGGCAAAAACCGCAGAACCCTCATTGACCCCGCATCCATCAAGAGGCTCGAGAGCCAGACTCAATCAGCAGCACATCAGCCAGCATGTCGTGAATCTTTCAACAGTGGAGCAATTATCGCCCGAGCTCGCCCGAAGCACGGGGCTTGACGGATCGCACAGACACGTCGATTTTTGATCGTTTGTTTCGAGCAGCCTATTGGTGCGAGCGGGAGAAGCAGGACGGAAGCCCGGCAGCCTTTTCTGGTCATTTTCTTCATTACGCAATGCGTAAGAAGAAACCCTGAACTTCCCAGGCAAGGTCTACTGTCGTCATCCATCGTCTAATTGATATCAGCTGCTCGGGGATCAAGCATGGGCGAAGTACTGTGTTTCGTACCAAACGACGACCAAAAAGAGAACGTCCAGCCCTACCCCAACTGATGTGCATGATGCGGTTATCTCCACACTGCTAGCGCTAGTGTCTCTGGAGAGTGTGCATGAATCTGGTGGCGAAAAAAAGAACGGCGTCACTGCGGCAAACTCTAGATCCGAAGACTGGTTGGTGTTGGGAGAAGGAGGAGTCCATGTGATAAGAGTGTCTGACTCGAGTGAACTCCTCCCAACTCTTTTTTGTGCGGAGTTTGTGTTTTCTAGAAGTCTGGAAGGCGCTGTCAGGCCATTCTGACGTTCCATGACCACACAATGTGGAAGGAACCTCCCAGTATTTCGTCCACAGGAAAGCAATGGATGAGGGGCAACCTAGGTAGGTAGCTGGCACCTTCCAAGGTTTCTGCTGCCCTCTGACCGGTCGAGGTTCCTTCCCCTCTCCTCTTCCAGTTTCATTGAGACAGACCCGAACCGTTCATTAACCACAACGGCTCGGGAACAGAAATGCGACAGCTGCAATTCAAATTAGTGGACATACGCCAACATGAATCCTTGCCATACAAAGTGTATCGGCAAGTTCCCTTCGCTAACTAGTGACTCTAACGAAGCCAATATATCAGATTTGCTAACGTGCCGCGTCTCAACTCTAGCGAGGCCCGAACAAGGAAGAGGATACACACAAGTCTCGTCTTTAAGTTGGCTTCAAACAGCTGTGGGCCCTTAGCCAAGGCGCTAAGTGACCGTTCAGACAAAACCATTCGAGACCCCAAGAGAAACCGTCGGCCTTATTTCTCGAAACGGCCTGGGCAACAACGGGCTGCTTTGCGATGGGTAACGCCCCGGAGGTCAGTGCGCCCAGCTGACCGACGCGATGCGATGCGATGTCATCCATTCCGGGCTGCCAGTTCGCATCACGGGAATGGACGGGCGCACAAGTGGCTCGACGGCCGGTTTCCGCCATCTCCAAAAACCAGCAAGCACAAGGTGCTGCTGCCCGGTGTGTCGATGATAAGCTTATGGTCGATTTGAGGGTCGGAGTGCTGCCAAACACCATCTCCCCACAACGGCTTATCGCGATGAAAACTTGGCGTTTCGTCCGATCTTTTTAAGCTCAGGAGGAGGTCAACATACCTTCTCAGCGTAACGGCCCGTCTCACACACACTGCCACTGGAAAACCGGCAGTTGTGGTCGGTGCGTCTCAGTGCTATTCACATACCGGATTTGGATGTTGCTGGGTGATCTGCGTCCTCCACCGGGTTTCGCAGTCTGTTCTGGTCGTCATGGACACCTTTTCGAGCATCGTTAGGTTGCATCACCACCACCTTCCTGCAGTCAACCCCCCTTTCTCACCGCTTCAAGGTTGGGGGCGTTGTTGACATCTTCAGCTCCCTCGAACAAGCTCTGCCCGTGCGCGAGAGCTAACCATGAGCATACTACCCACATCGTAACTGACGCGCAGAAAGCAAGCGCCCTCACCCCGCCCGTTCGCCCGTTCGCCCGTTCGCCCACGCAACTCGGAGAAGCGATGTCGATGGTCGACTTGCCGATTTCGGTCCGGGGAGACGGCGGACGCCGATAGAGATTTCTCGCAGGTGCTGCTTAAAGACATGACGCACAGGATCCCGCCCCACGCAGCCTACACAGCAAACCACATACTCTCGGACACACTTGTGTGGATCGACTGTCGTTGTTGCATTACAGCAACTTGACCATGTCGCAAGACATGCAAAGTATCTGATCGCTTGGAGTGAACGTGGGACTCACATTCAGCTGTGACAATACACGCTGTTCACAGCTCCGCGCACAATTCTCTTGATGTGCCCGGAAACCCTCAAGCTGATGAACGTTCTGGCTCCTGGTGAAAATGTTGGTGGGGGCGAAACCCCAGCCCCAGCCCCTTGACCGTCCACCTCCTAAGCGAAGGGCTGCCCACCCCCGGGATCTTGTTGCCCTTCGTCACACCAAAACTGGCCGTGGATCTTCGTGGAAGCCGCGATCTCCCCGAGAAAACCAGGGATCTCAACCTTAACTGCAACGATATAGACAAGGGCCCATGTGCCCGGCCCCTCTGCCGTTCCCTCAAAGCTGGGAGCTCTCACTTTCCACCACCAACCCCCTCACTATCGGGGAACGTTGTCGCCAGAATCTCGACAGAGCACTGGTTGCCTCGCAGGTTGCTGTTGGCGACTTCATCTCCGAGCTTCCCGAATAACTACACTACCCTTGTGGCTGGCTTGCCTGGTACCTCGTCCCCCAAACACGGCATATTTGCTCGCGTGAACAGAAAAAGAAGAAACAGAAACACAATGGAAACACTTTCAGCCCGAAGAGACGGCAGAAGCCCCGCTCCAAACGAAACGGTTTTCACACCCTCCAACAGGAACATTTCCTCGCACCCGGGACGCGGAGATTTCCAGAGACAGGGATACGAGACGCCGTTTCAACTCTCTGATTCGCGGGTTTGCTTCCGAAACTTGTTCTGCTCCCTTTTTAGCAGCTCGTCAATCAACCTCCATCACATCAGAGAGACGCAGTTTCAATATCTGCAGCACAAATCCTTATCCCCCTTCCCACTACCGCTACCGTGACGAAGATTTCTCTTACATACTTACCGGGTCTCTCCATGAACAGTCACTCTAGTTCAATATGAGTGAGCCGCCCACCCCACATCATGTAGTATATACAACACACAGCTGTAGCTTGACAGTTGCTCGTCGGACGCTTGGATGCCCTCAAGCGCGGGAAGGGCCTTTTTTAGTTATCCACTGCTCCGCTCACCGCGGGCGGTTGAGCGGCAAGAGCGAGCCAGCCACTCAGCGTAACTTGTGGTCGCTGACCGGCCGTGAGCCGTCCCGTCCCGTGGCCCCGGGCCACACACGAGCAGGTCTTGCGCGGGCGGGTTGATGCAAGCACTCAAGTCAGATTCTAATCTCGTAGCCCCGTGCCCCCCCGTGCCGTCTTTTGGATATTAGATATTGTTGGTGGTGGTGAGGGGAAAAGGGGGGGAAACGACGAGATGATGTCCGTGCGGTTAAGTCACGGGATGGGGGAACCGACTGCAAGAAAAAGTCGAACCGTTGCACCGCAGCCCTCGATCTCCGACCCCAAGTCTTGACCATCGTACGATTTTGGCGTGGGTGGGGGGCCCGCCGGCCAGGCCATGTAACGATGGTTGGGAGTGCTTGTCTGTGGTGGCAGATTAGTCATGAACAACTCTGCAACTGACTTCGCGTGCTCTGCTCGGTGTTCCCAAAAAGAAAAAGAGGGAAAAAAAGAAAAGAGCGATGACAAACATCGCGGAGATTACACACCAAGTCCAGTCCCATGTCAGGGGAAACCCCACAGCACAGACGATATCAGACTGTGTTAAGGCTCGAGAGAGCAAAGGATCTTGCCCTGGATCGCTCGCCTCGCGTTTGGTGAGTGTCAGGATATGGCACTCCCTGCTTGCGGTGTCCCTGTTTGTGGTCTCCCTGCTTGTGGTGTAGTCGGCGTCACTGCGGACGAGCATCCTCACATCCTCAGGGGCCAGAAGATGGGGGAATGCGTGGGGGGTTGGGATGGCAGTTGAGCCTTTTTCGGGACCCGAGAAGAGCCATTCGAAGGAACGGTGATAGTGATGTGGCCGGCAGGGGGCTGCTGGTCTCTCTCATTGAGAAAACGACAGCTGACGAGAGCCCGCAGCGGGCTCGAAGCAAGGTGATGGCGGAGTCCGATTCACCTGCGATCCCTCGCATGCGGGTATGTATTCCGGGACCCGCGCAGAAGGAAGGTGGTTACTAGTTCCATGTTTACCGTTCCAACGGCGGTCACAGTCATCAAGAAAGGTGATGGTTCTGTTAGCCGACATAGAGGCAGCTCGGAAGAGTGGTCACGCAAAAAGCAAGCCTCCTCAACGGCTAGCCGAGGGCATAGCGGCTGTGTCTGACTTGATGTTATCCTCGCTCAGGGAGGTGAGACATGATCCAGTCCCAGTCCAGCAGGCCGGGTACAAACCTTATTTTCAGCGTCCCCGAGTTCCGAATACACGCCCGGCAGTCGGTTCTTCGAAACGTTCATCCCCGGGGGGCGGGATGGCCTCGAAGGGCGGCAAGTTTCCGCTGGTGTGTCACGGAATACATGCCTTCTTCCATGTTTTCCATGGTACTGTACATAATAGGGAAGCTTCAGCGCCCAGAAGCAAGCTTCCCCCCATTGGCGAGCAGGGCCCCTGGTCGGTTCCTGCAGTCCAACCCCACTAAAGGAGGGGACAAACAGGGACCAGGTCCGCGGGTTCCTGTCCCAATGGGTTGCCTTGGGACTGTCTCGGATCTTCTTCCGGGGTTGGCAGAGCGCAAAAGAGCACCAAATCCGACGAGAACTTCCTGCACCCTTCCTGCTTTCTTCTTCGTGGGTGAGAAAAAAGAGACTAGTCCAACTGGCGTTCTGTAAGCCCTAAGCGATCTTTCCTTCAGGGGCACCGCACAGATGTTGGGGTCGAGGCGATGCTGCAAGGGCACCACGTTGTCTTGCCATCAACGCTCGACCACTGTCCGAACGTGCATCGCTGAGGGGCCTAAGATTGATCATGCCGTTGTACTTGATGTGCGTCACGGTAGCAACTCCTCCGCAGCATGCAGACGCTCGACATACACTACATAAGAGACAATAAATAGGCCGCATGACGATGTCCGAGCGTGCAAAAGATAGGAGGAACGGTGTGTTGGGACCACCAGCGTGCATGCCCAGGCCTGCGAACGGCGTGCTGGGCAAACCGTCGGCCGTTCTCGGTGCATGGCGATGATCCAACCCCATGGTCCGCGCCGCTTAACCTGCACAAGTGAGCTTCGCTTCGATGCGCGAGACTGCATTTGACAAGGTTCCTGAGACAGACGGCCACTGAGCCGGTGGGAATCGCCAAGACTACCACGAGACACCAACACGAGCAGCCTTATTGTTTTTGGGGATTCCTCGACGGTTGAACCTTGTTGCCCATCCTGGCTAGAGAGGGTTGATGACCCGAATTCCTTTTTGAGTCTGTCATTGAAGCAGTGACCGAGACGGGGAAAGTGTTTGACGAATCCAACTGCCACTTGGCTTCGGCCGACGTAGGGACAGGGCGCTGTCTTTGAGGACTGTGACGTTCCTGCTGGGTATCCATTTGCACGGCGGAGTTTGCGCTCTCTGCTTCAGAGGCACGCAGCTCAGGGAGGCAGATCTCGTCCCGCTCGATGCGAAATCTTCTCGACCGCGGGTTCCACTCCCTAACCGCGACATGACAACCGCGGCCCTTCTTGTTTCGACAAGCCCGTATGTTTCAACAAAGGTTCTTAATTCTTTCCCATGTTGAGCGAAACGCCCGAAATGACGGAAAGTACATTCATGCGACGGGCTCGGGAGATTACCCGAGCGTGAGTCTTGGGGTATAGAACAGCAGGCATATAGGAAGCTGTCAAGCCGGAACCCTGGATATCCGGTACGGAGAGGGGATCCATGGGGATCATTCATATTGTGGCGTTCATTGCTCCAAGGGACTGGGGCCGTGAACCTTTTAACTCCTAACTTGAGAGGGAGCGTTCACCCGAACGGGGTGAGTATCAAAGCAGTCGTTTAATGAAGAGGGGCAAGCGTGGTAAGTGACTCTCCGTCACACCTGACTTCGTCTGGGAAGACTTCCGGGCCCGCCTAACTGTTGATAGGTTTCGCCCAAAAGTCTTCACCGGGACTCGGGTTCGAGCGTCAAGGAATTCAAGTACCATGCGGGGCCTGGGCTAACCATGAGAGGTTTTGTCAGAAAGAGTCCCCATCAGCCAGCTGCAAACTTTAAGGGGGTGTCTGGGGAAAGCGGAGCGCGGCGCGGCTCGTACGGAGGTCTGGCTGATCTGAGGCAGCCCATCTCAAGGTAAGCTCAGTGCAAAATCAAGTTGGATCTCGCCCATCGAGTGGGATAGACTTCGTCCCAGCGACGATGAGAAGGGGGCGGCGCATCGCCATCCAAACTGGTGACCCAGAGGTGAAGGTGCATAACAAGTCCACACTTGCGAAAGGGGTTTCAAACGAGGCCGAAGGGAGCCTCCCTCCCTCCCGATGCAAACCTGCTTAACCGTGATAGTTCCGTGCTGACCTAAAGGCCGGAAAACTGCGATCCCGACTTTGGGAGTTGAAACATGTTTCGCATCGCGGGACCAACCAGACAGACACAGGTAGTCAACGCCGAACGAATCGGCCCGCTCCAAAACCAGGAGTAAACAAGTAGCAAAAAGGAGGAAGGGAGACGGAAGCTAGGGCATGATTTGCTTGAGTTGGACGGAAACGGCAAAGTGATAAGAGAAGAAGCGGAAGACAATACTAACAAAGTGGCAGAATTGCAGAATTATCGCATTGTGTCAATGTTTTGTCGAAGCGATGCAACTGGCAACTGGAAGGAAGGTGGCTCGGAAAAGCCGCCGATTTCCGTACGAGAAGTCACGTGTTTGCCTGATGTCATCAATCTTGGGCCTATCAAACGGTGCGATTCAACTCGCGCTGGACAAAGGAGGAAGGCGTGAAGGGAGAAACGGCACAGCTTGGGCATCAAGCTGCAGCTGAGAAAGCGGAGTGCTCATGTGGGGTATTCTTCGCCTTGGGAGGGCCAGGTTCGCTCAAGAAACGACAAATTCCGCGATTACTCATAACTTGAACACGACAGCAAGAACAACAACAAAATCAAGACCGTATTTTCAACGTCGGTGGTTTGGCATAAGCGTTGCAAGGATGGCACCTGTGCGGGACCCCAACACGCTGTCCAACTACAACGAATGGCGCACCAAGCACACCACGGCCGATTTTAAGGTCGATTTTGCGGCCAAGTGCCTTCGCGGGTCTGTGGTCCTCGAGCTTGAGTCACAGACAGACAAGGCCAGCAAGGAGATTATCCTCGACTCCAGCTACGTCGACGTCTCCGCTATCACACTCAACTCGACGCCCTCGCAATGGGAGGTCAGGGACCGCACAGGGCCCAGCGGCTCTCCAGTCCACGTCGCAGTGCCCAATGGCGCTGGCAAGGGGGAGGTGGTTAAGCTCGAGATCGAGTTGGCCACCACGGACAAGTGCACTGCTCTCCAGTGGTTGACTCCGGCCCAGACGAGCAACAAGAAGGCCCCCTTCATGTTCAGCCAGTGCCAGGCCATCCACGCGAGGTCCATCTTCCCCTGCCAGGACACGCCCGACGTCAAGAGCACCTACGACTTCATCATTCGCAGCCCCCATGTTGTCGTTGCCAGCGGCGTCCCGGTTCCGGGTGAGCCAGAGAGCGAGGGCGAGGACAAGGTCTACAAGTTCCATCAGAAGGTCCCCATTCCTTCGTACCTTTTTGCAGTTGCTTCTGGAGACATTGCTAGTGCCAAGATTGGAAGGTGCTCGTCAGTCGCCACGGGACCCAACGAGCTGAAGGCCTCGCAGTGGGAGCTCGAGGATGATATGGACAAGTTCCTAGATGCCGCCGAGAAGATCGTCTTCCCTTACCAGTGGGGAGAGTACAATGTCCTTGTCCTGCCCCCGAGCTTTCCGTACGGCGGCATGGAAAACCCCATCTTCACCTTCGCGACACCCACTATCATCAGCGGCGACCGGCAAAACATTGATGTCATTGCCCATGAGCTCGCCCATAGCTGGAGTGGCAACCTGGTGACAAGCTGCAGTTGGGAGCATTTGTGAGTTCGGCCCCTTGAACACCATCGGGTAAAGATGTCCGCTAATTCCAAACAGCTGGCTCAATGAAGGATGGACCGTGTATCTGGAGCGTCGTATCCTTGCTTCCATCCACAAGAACGACTCTTATTTCGACTTCTCGGCCATTATTGGCTGGAAGCATCTTGGTGAGTTTCTCAGCCTGGATTTGATGGCGCTATATCTTGCTGATAGAGGGGCCACTACTAGAGGAGGCAATTGAGGAGTTCGGCAAAGACCACGAGTACACCAAGCTATCCATCAAGCACGATGGTATCGACCCGGATGATGCCTTCAGCTCGGTGCCTTACGAGAAGGGCTTTCACTTCATCTGGTCCCTTGACCGTCTCGTTGGGCGCGAAAACTTTGACCAGTTCATTCCCCATTATTTCAGCAAGTGGCAGAACAAATCTCTGGACTCATTCGAGTTCAAGGACACTTTCCTCGAGTTCTTCAGCGCCCCAGAGTACTCCAGTTTAAAGGACAAGATCTCGGAAATCGACTGGGAGGGTCGTTTCTTCAACCCTGGCCTGCCGCCGAAGCCCGAGTTCGACACAACGCTTGTTGATGGGTGCTTCCAGCTCGCCAACAAGTGGAAGAGCAAGGACTTTTCTCCCAACCCGTCGGACACATCGTCTTGGACCGGAAACCAGCTTCTCGTGTTTTTGAACGTGGTTCAAGACTTCGAGGAGCCACTAACGGCGGAGCAGTCGGTACGTATCTTTGGAAGACCCAAATTTCCTGTGATGCCCCCCAGCTAACCGGTCGTAGCAAAACATGGGCAAGGTTTACGCTCTTGCTGACTCGAAAAATGTCGAGCTCAAGGCAGCTTACTACCAAATTGCGATGAAGGCAAAGGACGCCACCTCGTACCCAGGTGTGGCCGAGCTTCTCGGAAATGTTGGTCGTATGAAGTTTGTCCGGACGCTGTTCCGCACTCTCAACAAGGTGGACCGTGACCTTGCAGTCAAGACCTTTGAGAAGAACCGTGATTTCTATCACCCCATTTGCCGCCAGCTGGTTGAGAAGGATCTTGGGTTGGGAGAGTCAAAGTAGCGCCAACATGGAATCGAACAAGCTCCACACGGATGGGCCTATGGGCGAACATCTAGGATAGGTATCATTGATTTGGGCCTAGAATATCCTGCGCTGAGCATCGAATTGGTAGGATAAGCAACAACTGGCAACATGCTCCCCCGTCATGAATCTGGTTAACTCGTGATGTCGTGGCCAGAATGTATTGGAATCAATCTGACTCTGGCACTGACACTGACGCTGACACTTGTCGAATTGACCCACTGAAGCTACTTGAGAAGCCCTGGATTTTTCATTCCTTAGCTCAGAGACTGGCGATGGGGGAAGAAGGCGAATTAACCTTGTCTATATTGATATCAAAAAGTCTTAAGTTTCGCATTGACTTGTTTGCGAAACGGGTAATAATGAGATGAATGTTGCACGTGAATTGCCGTCATTGAGATAATCATCCGACCGTTGACACGTGCAAAGAGCTCGTTTAAGGTTCTGTAATCTCTCGCCATAGCGCACCGCGTCCACCAATGAGCTAGCGCCCCGCCCCTGGAAAGGCCCCCGAGTCAAGCTCGCGCCTCGCGTCCCGCTCTCGAATTTGTTGACACGGGACGCATTCTCGAAATCGCATTCCTTCTGTGCCGCTGGTTCGTCCAACCTGCAACTCCATCTTGGCGACAACACCACCAACACTCGTCAACTTGCACAACTGCGAAACTTTCTGACACCTTGCGCCCGCACAACAACCAAGACAGGCGCCCGACATCAACCCGACATCTCGACGACTCAACTTTCCGGGGGCCAGCGGTTGCCCCTCGCCTCCGCCCCGCAGGCCAAATCTCCACTCGCAAATAGCCGACCGCTACTCGACGGCCGCAGACTGCTAGCTATCGAACGCGACACCGTGGTGGGAGAATGCGTGTGGATGCCGTACCGCGGGCTGGGAACTGCATGCTGGGAAACTCGAGGACCGCGCAATAATCACGAGCTGTCTGAACCTGCCCGGCCAGGAACCGGCTGTCGATCAAGGCTAGCCACGACGCCGTCTTTCGCCGTAGGCCTCGAAAGCCACGCCGGCCCGTCATTGTAAAACCGCAACCATGGCTCCGGCTGCGCCGCCCGCTGGCGGGGGCGGGAATATTAAGGTGGTGGTCAGAGTTCGTCCCTTTAACGGGAGAGGTGAGTGGACTGTCTGGATCGGGGATGGGCTTTTTGGTAGCAGGAAGCTGATGCTGTCGCTTGGTAGAACACGACCGGAATGCAAAATGTATCGTGGAAATGAAGGACAACCAGACGGTCCTGACACCGCCGACCGACAACAAAGCGGTCAAGGATCACGGCCAGAAAGTGTTCGCCTTCGACAGGTCGTACTGGTCCTTCGACAAGAACGCGCCAAACTATGCGGGGCAGGACAACCTCTTCACAGACATGGGCAAGCCGCTCCTTGACAATGCCTTCCAGGGATATAACAACTGTATCTTTGCCTACGGTCAGACCGGTTCCGGGAAGTCGTACTCAATGATGGGGTATGGAAAGGAGGCCGGTATCATCCCGAACATTTGTCAGGATATGTTCAGGAGGATTGGGGAGATGCAACAGGACAAGAACCTGCGCTGCACCGTTGAGGTGTCGTACCTCGAAATTTACAACGAGCGGGTGCGCGATCTGTTGAACCCGGCAAACAAGGGCAACCTGAAAGTCCGAGAGCACCCTTCTACTGGGCCCTACGTCGAGGATTTGGCGAAATTGGTGGTCGGAAGTTTTCAGGAAATCGAGAATCTGATGGATGAGGGCAACAAAGCCAGAACGGTGGCGGCAACCAACATGAACGAGACCTCGAGTCGAAGTCACGCCGTATTTACCCTCATGTTGACCCAGAAGCGCTTCGACCCCGAGACGAAGATGGCCATGGAGAAAGCAGCCAAGATCAGCCTCGTGGATCTGGCTGGATCGGAAAGAGCCACTTCCACAGGTGCAACCGGAGCTCGTCTCAAGGAAGGCGCAGAAATCAACCGCTCTCTTTCTACCCTCGGCCGTGTCATCGCGGCATTAGCGGATCTTTCCACTGGGTCCAAGAAAAAGAAGGGCGCGGCTGGCCAAGTTCCCTACAGAGATAGTGTTCTTACATGGTTATTGAAGGACTCCCTCGGAGGTAACAGCATGACAGCCATGATCGCCGCCATCAGTCCGGCGGACATCAACTACGACGAAACACTGAGCACGCTGCGGTACGCCGACTCTGCGAAACGCATCAAGAACCACGCAGTCGTCAACGAAGACGCCAACGCTCGCATGATTCGCGAACTCAAGGAGGAATTGGCCCTCCTCCGCGGCAAACTGGGCGGCGGAGGCGGTGCTAGCGGAGCGCCCGTTCCCGCCGAGGAGGTATACGCAGAAGGCACGCCTCTGGAACAACAAATCGTCAGCATCACGCAGGCCGATGGCACTATCAAGAAGGTTTCAAAGGCAGAAATTGCGGAGCAGCTAGACCAGAGCGAGAAGATTCTCCAGGACCTCAACCAAACGTGGGAGCAGAAACTGGCCAAAACGGAAGAAATCCACAAAGAGCGAGAATCTGCGCTCGAGGAGTTGGGAATCAGCATCGAAAAGGGCTTCATCGGCATGTCCACGCCCAAAAAGATGCCTCACTTGGTCAACCTTTCAGACGATCCCCTTCTCGCGGAGTGCCTGGTTTACAACCTGAAACCCGGTGCGACTACGGTCGGCAACGTCGAGTCGAACGCAGACCACCAGGCTAACATTCGTCTGAACGGGTCAAGAATTCTCCACGAGCACTGCGTCTTTGATAATGCGGCAGATGGGACGGTTACAGTCGTGCCAAAGGAAGACGCAGCGGTTATGGTGAACGGAAAACGAGTCACGGAGCCAACGAGGCTGCACTCGGGGTACCGCATCATTCTGGGCGACTTCCACATTTTCAGATTCAATCATCCGATGGAAGCGCGCGCAGAACGGGCAGAAAGGCAAGAGCAGAGTCTCCTTCGCCAGTCTATTACCGCAAGCCAGCTGCAGGCGCTGGAGAGGACATCACCGTCACCAAGCCCCAGCAGACCGGGGCATGATAGGAGCTTGAGCACAGCCATCTCCGACTTTAGTGACAGCCGCCCCGACTCTCCGTTCCTGCGCAATGGGAAGGAGTCCGATTGGTCTTTTGCTCGCAGAGAAGCGGCGCCCGCAATCCTCGGCACGGACCAAAACTTCACCAAGCTGACCGACGAGGAGCTTAATGCGCTCTTCGAAGACGTCCAGCGGGCCCGAGCGGAGCGCGTCAACGGCCGGGACGGCGACGAAGATATGGAGTCGATGGCCTCGTACCCAATCAGGGAGAAATACCTGTCCACCGGCACCATCGACAACTTCTCGCTCGACACCATGCTGACCATGCCGTCCACCCCTAAGCAGGGCGAGACCGAGGACCGGCTGCGCGAGATGCGCGAGGAGATGCAGAACCAGCTGGAAAAACAAAAGGACGAATACCGCGACCAACTTAAGAGCGCCGAAGCGGCAAACGTCGAGGTCGAAGAGATCAAAAAGGAGAAAGTCCGCATGGAGGAGACGCTGGTCCAGATCAAGGCGGATATGCAAAAACAACTCGAGGTTCAGCGGCGCGAGTTTGAGGCCAAGATCGAGAAGCTAGATCCGCTCAAGCGGCCAAAGGCGAACCCGAAGCTGTCCGAGGACGAGATCGAGCGTGCCAAGGTCGCCGTGAAGCACTGGCGGAGCCGGCATTACGTGCGGATGGCCGAAGCGGTCTTGCAACATGCTGCCACACTAAAAGAAGCCCAGATCATGAGCCACGAACTTGACGAGCACGTCGTCTTCCAGTTCGCCGTGGTTGATGTTGGCCACATGTTGTGCTCATCTTATGACATGGTCCTTAATGGGCTGACCGGTGAGGGAGACGATATCGCCCTCGAGGAGGCCCCGAAGCCGTGCATCGGGGTCCGCGTCATCGACTACAGGCACGGCGTTGTCCACCTATGGAGCATCGAGAAGCTCCTTGACCGAGTTAGGCAGATGCGGCAGATGTACCAGTATCTGGATCAGCCAGAGTATGCCCAACACCTGAGCCTCGACAACCCGTTTATTGAGGCCTGCATGCCGCAGTACACCCTGGTCGGCGAGGTCGACGTGCCCCTGAAAGCGGTGTTTGAGAGCCGAGTCCAAGACTTTACGCTTGACGTCTTCTCTCCCCATACATCGCATGCCATCGGCATAATCAAGCTCGCGCTCGAGCCGTCCAGCGCGCGGGCGCCGTCGAAAACGCTGAAGTTTAACATCGTCATGCACGAGATGGTCGGCTTTGCGGAGCGCGAGGGCACCGAGGTGCACGCACAACTCTTCATCCCCGGCATTTCCGAGGACGGCATCACCACGACGCAGATGATCAAGGACTTTGACGAGGGCCCGATCCGGTTCGAGAGCGTTCATAGCATGAGCGTGCCGCTGTTCGCGCCCCCGCAGACGACGCTACGCGTGGCCATCTTCGCCAAGGTGTCGGCCATGCATCTGGATAAGCTCCTCAGCTGGGACGATATGCGGGACGGCGTCCCTCGCTCGCGGGGGAAGAAGCGCGCCAGGATAAGCGAGGCGCACTTCTTTACCGAGGAGAAGCACGACTTGCTGGCGCGGGTGCAGGTGCTCGAGATGAACGAGGAGGGTGAATATGTGCCGGTGGAAGTCAACCAGACCAGCGAGCTGGACGGCGGGACGTTCCAACTGCACCAGGGGTTGCAAAGGCGCATCTCAATCAACCTTACCCATAGCTCGGGCGATGCTCTGCCGTGGGAAGACGTTGCTGAAATGCGCGTCGGCAAGGTTCAGTTGCTGGACAGCGCAGGCAAGACGCCCGACATGGGCTCGGTCACTCCGGATATTCCATTGAAGCTCACTGCCGAGCCCTTGTTCCACATCAACGCGAACGGCACCCGAAGCGTCGTCGTGGTTGGGCAGTGGGATTCCAGCTTACACAAGTCGCTGCTCCTCGACCGGGTCACGGCGGATAAGTACCGCGTGCAAATGACCGTGTCGTGGGAGATCAGCTCCGAGAAGCTGGCCGAGCCGATGAAGTTCTCGATGAATGTCTGCTGCCAGATCCTGTCACGGTCGTTCATCCGGCAGACGTCCATGTTCTCGTCACTGTTTCAGCAGGTCCGTATCGTCCACTCAACCACCGGCATCTTCACCCTGCAGATGCGGCCGGCGCCGATCAAGCGGGTAGGCGATCTGTGGCGGATGAACAGCCAGCACGACTACGTCAAGGGCGAGGAGAACCTGACGGCCTGGACACCGCGTGGCGTGTCGCTCGTGGCGGACTACATCAGCTCGCGGAAGAAGCGGCGGATGATGGCGGAGATTGCGGCGGTTCAGTCGTTTCTCAAGAAAATCGGGTTCCAGGATGAGATCAACGGCGTTGAAGAGCCTGAAGGCGATGAGCTCCGGCCCCCGCCCATCAACTCCGATGCCGACTCCATTGCGGAGCTTCTCAAGGACGACACCCCCGAGCCCTCCCCAGTTGCGTCCCCTGAGCCTACGGAAGGCAACGAACATACCGAGGGCGACATCCCGCAACCTTCTGAGACCGAAAATGGAGAACAAAACCCACCCATCCCTTCCCCACCCGAGGAACCACAACCCGACCAACAACAAATCGATCTCCAAAACCACCAAACCGACCTTCTAACCCGCTCCCTCAACCTCTGGCAGCGCTACCCCGACCCCTCCCTCCAAATCCTCTCCCCCCGCAACACGGACCCGCCCGAAGACGGCATAGCCCCACCATCCGGCGGCAACGGTGACACAACAGCCTCTTCCTCGTCCCCCTCCCCCTCTACGCACGCACCCGCCCCACCGCCACAACCGACGTCCATCGCCACGGTCGTGCGCGTGCCCAAGAACCCGGCCGTGCTCAAGGGCGGCTACCTGCTCGTCCCCAACGCCGACGCCACCCGCTGGGTCAAGCGCTTCGTCGAGCTGCGCCGCCCCTACCTGCATTTGCATTCCGTGGCGGCGGGCGAGGAGGTGGGCATTGTGAGTTTAAGGAATGCGAGGGTCGATAGCCAGCCGGGGATTTTGGGGTTGTTGAATCTGAATGGCTCCGGGTCGGGTGGTGGCGGTGGTGGTGTTGGGATGGGGGGTGGGTCGGGGTATGGGTCTGGTTCGGGGGGCGGGTCGTCGGATGCTGGGAGGGATGGGTATGATGCTTCTGGGGGAGTGAATGGTGGTGGCAGCAGTGGGTTTGGGACGCCGCGTAGGGAGCTGTCGCCCTCGCCATCGCGGTCGCCCAATCCGCTGCCGCAGGGCGGGACGGGCCGGTTGATTGCTTCGCTCTGGCCTGGTGGTGGGGGCAACAACGGCACCGGTAACAACACCAATGGCAACGGTGCCGGCCCCAATGGCACGACTTCTGCTGGTGGCGGAGGTGGAGGTGGTGGTGGGGGGATTAGCAGGCTCAGCGAGCGGCTGCAGGCGGGGGTGTTTGCTGTCTATGGGACCGACAATACCTGGCTGTTTGCGGCGCGCAGCGAGCGCGATAAGATGGATTGGATCGTCAAAATCGATCAGAGCTTTGCTATGGGGAGTGCGGCGCCGAGTGGGAATCCCACTCGGGCGGGGAGTCCTGGGTTTGGGGGGTGGTGAGTGAGTGCCCCTTGGCGGCCAGTGGTGGCGGTGAGGACTGGGGATTGGGGATTGGGGCGGTCGGAGGGTAGATGGGGTTGGGTGGAATGGATAGACTGGGGAAGGGGTTGAAACGAAGCGCTACAGCTGCTACTTATTTATTACTAGGGATACCCGGGGAATTTTCCTCCCCTACTCTTCTTCTTGGCCTGGACTTCCTGTCATCTCCGGATGGGGATGCGGAGGCTGGGTATACTTTTTGGTTCCTCCCTGGGCGGAACGGAGGGAGGATACATATATGACTGCACGAGGTTTGGGATGGTTTTCGCCGCCGCGTTTTGGGCGTCGTTTCTCCTAGGTCATGTGTTATGATAGATAGAACTTGATGAGAGCTGGCAGGAATTGCAGCACGCCGACACGAAGCTGGAATGATAGAGTTTTTGGTGTATAGGTTTTTAGCTGCGTGGATTGGGGATGAGCAATAAACTCATTTCCTTATACCTATATTCCCTACTATGGTGTTGCCTCGTAGCGGGCATTGGTGGCATAGGAGATCTCAAGAGTTAGAGGAGAAGTACAAAACCTGGTCTTCTTTATTTGATACAGTCCGCATCTCGACGAGTGAATCGATGCCGTCTCAGCGCAGACATGAGATGGGAAACCTCAATGTTCTAGTTGACGACGTTGAACTCTTTCCTAACTTTGCAGGGGACCGTGTTATACCTCCTGAATCCACAAACAACACTACTCGGACCTTTGCAGGCTTCAATGTGTAAGAGCAAAATTCCAATTAGCAAACAAACGCCCACAGTAAAGCCCCTGAATCCTCCACTACCTACTCATTAATTATTCCTCAGACACAACAGACCAGCCCCTGAGCTCCTCCATTTGCAACCCCCTCCCCTCCAAGCGACCATCCGCCTCTCATACCCAAACAAGAAACAACAGCAACCCCTAGGCTCCAGCAACCCCCTAACCCCCCCATAGCCCGTCCCCCTCTCTCTAGCAACCCACAGCCATCTCCAACCCACCCTCCACCCCCAACCCCTGATCCAACCCATTCACAAACGCCACTTGCCCCGTCCCCGCCAACTCAAACCGATACGTCATCCTCGGGCGACACGCGAACGAGTTCACCACCACCACCCTCTCCGCCGCGCCCGCACCACTCCCCGCCTCGGCCGCGAACCTCGACGTCCCCACCAGCGCCCCCGCCGCCGGCCCGTCCACCGCGTACACGTTGACCGCCAGCGGCGGCCCGCCTGCCTGCACGCTGCTGTCGGTGATGGCCCAGTGGGGGGGGAAGACGGCGCGGAGCGTGCAGGGGCCGGGGAGAGAGGTGCCCGGGCTGGGGGCGGGGAGGATGAAGGTTAGGGTTTGCGTGCTGAGGAGACCGAGGTCGGGGCGGTTGAGAAGGTTGAGGCGCGGGGTGGAGAGTGGGTGGATGTGCGCGCAGGTTGCGGCTGCGGCGGCGGCGGCGGCGGCGGGTTCTTTCTTTTCGTGGTGAGTGGTTGTTGGGAGGGCGAAGGTGAGGGTGGTGAGGAGGAGAGTGGTAAGAGTGGTTGTGAGATGCATTTTTGGTGGTGCTTGTGGTTGTTGGGTGGTAGTTGGTAGTGTTGAGAAGTTGAGGGTCTTGATGACAATTTCTGATGTTGGTTGCAGTGATGCAGTGATGTAGTGATGCGATGATGGGAAGATAGATCAGCTCTGGGGGAGGGAAGACGGCTTGTTTTATAGACGGAAGGAGTCTGTCTGTCTCTTCTGCACCTGCTACCTATGCATCCCAATGTCCCCGATCATGCCATCCCAACATCATGCGCCTTCGCCTTGATTAGCACGACTGACCATGGTACCTCGGCTCGGTGAATACGACCAACAACCATGCATGGCCTCATCCGTCCTCGGCGAGCGTGTTGATTCTTGAGAAGAGCAGTGTCAACCTCGCGGGCGTCTACCACGCAACAGAGCGGCCGCTGGCCATGACTATTCCCAACTCCGCCTTCGCACAGGTGTGGCGGTCGTAGAGTAGCCCGCGGCCTGGACGCTTCCGATATGTCGTCCTCGTATGCTTCTGCTGCAATGTAATATTGTAACATCTGATCCCGCAATTTCCGTACCGGGCAATATGCGGCCCGCTGTCAGGCCATGTGCGGGTGTTGACTCGAGAGTGAGGGAATAACCAGAACTACATCTGCGCTAAACTACGATGATACGTAGTAGCTTACTATTTACTGCTTTACTGTTAATAATCTCGACTTTTAAGTGGTTCCCTCAATATCTCGACCGTGGAAGCAACGAGCATCGAAAGGCGCCTAGACTGACTGGCCCGCAGCCCCGAGGGCCGGAGTGCAACCTGAGCGTCACATGGGATCAATACTATAACTCGATGTCACAGGCACCCTCGTGTTGAGCTGTTGCCACTTTACCCAGCAGATGCTGCCGTACGGTACAAACACGGAGCTGGATGTTGTCGAAGCGCCTCGAAACGCCGACGATGGCAAACACTCAAGCATCAGCCACAACAAGCGACAAACTGGGCATTCTGTGTCTCGGTAGATAATTTATCGCCATGTTGCAGGTCATAGCAACGAGGTATTGTTGCTCAAGGTGTAGACGCCAGCCTCGCATAGGTAACTGTCGTTTTGTTTAGTATTTCTCAAGTTTCTGAAATGTAGGTATAAATGTAAAATGTAGGAGGGGTTGTGGTATTTGCAATCGAGTTTATCCAAGTGGGGGTGGCTCAGGCACTCACAACTCGGGAGTCATTCTGTCGACGGCAGCGCTCGTGGGTTTCTGTAGGCGCGGTTGAAGCCATCATCCCATCCAATCCAATGGCTGGATGGCCGAGTGGTCTAAGGCGGTAGACTCAAGAAATTATCTTCCCCATTCAATGGGGCGTATTCTACTCTCGCAAGAGGCGCGCGTTCGAATCGCGCTCCAGTCAATTACTTTTTCGGGTTGTCTCCGCTGGTATGGCGGGACCCCCTTTTTGGTTAATCGCTGGAGTAAATAAGTTGGGCTATGGCAACCATCCATGAACATCTTTTTTTTTTTTTTCATTACCATCGGCTAAGGAATGTATCGGACGAAAGAACCCGAGGCTGGCAGCGTGTGACAATGCCGGCGGCACGCATTGTATCATCGTAAACACACGCAACCAATGGCGGCCTGAGAGATCCACTGGTGTAATGCAGGGCGCCCGCCATGGATTGTTCCAAGTTAGCAGTCAGAGCGTCATCAGGGTGGGAAGGAACGTCTTGCTCGGTGTTTCAACCGCATGATAAGCGAGTGCCCTGAGTTTCCGTAACCATTCTCCTCACTTCCCTCCATACCGTGCCGCTTCAATTGAGTTTACAACCTCATCGTGCATATACCGCAACCACAACCACGACTACAACCACAACCACAACCACAACCACCACAAACCCACCACAGAGTTCCAATCAATCCAACCACCACAACAACCCACTCCAACAACCCAACCCAACACCACCAGCCCAACATGTCCACCACCACCACCACCGACACCCCCACCCCCCTCAGCACACAATACGACACCCCCCTCGGCCTCGCCCACACCACCATGCAAGCCCTCAAAGACCGCATCAAGCTGCACTACGACCTGGCCAGCGACTACTACCTCAGCCTGTGGGGCGAGCACATCCACCACGGCTACTGGCCGACGGCGGCGTCCAAGGCATCCGATTCCAAGGAGACGGCGCAGCTGAATCTGATTAGGTTGTTGTTGGCTGTTGGGGAGATGCCTGGTGCCGGGGAGTTTGCTGGGGGTAATCATGGGGTGGCGACGACTACGACGGCGGGAGGTACTGCGTTAGAGGGGACAGGCCCTGCTGCGAAGGAGCAGGAGGTGGGCGGGGCGCCGCTGCGTATTCTGGATGTCGGTTGTGGTGTTGGTGGTACGGCGCGGTATCTGGCGCGCGAGTTGGGCGCGGTTGTGACGGGGCTGACTATCTCGGGCAAGCAGGTGGAGATGGCGACGAGGTTGAGCAAGGCCGAAGGGGCCGGTGCTGCTGATGGTGCTGGTGCTAGTGGGGATGCCAACGGTGACGAGGGCTTCATTGCCGTCGGTGACAAGGGCGGGCAGGTGCGGTTTGTTGAGCTGGATGCGGAAAAGATGGGCGAGTACTTCGCCCCGGGAGGCGACGGTGGTGAGGGGGGCTTCGACGTTGTCTGGATTAGCGAGGCGCTATCGCATTTCCCCAACAAGGCGCTCTTCTTCCAGAACTCGCACAAGCTGCTCCGGTCGGGCGGGAAACTGGTGCTGGCGGACTGGTTCAAGGCCGAAGACCTTGCCGAGAGTGTGTTCGACGCGGATATCAAGCCGATCGAAGGTCTGTTCTCTTCCACTCTCCCTAGTTTTGTTCGTGGTCTGGTGGTTTCTGATGTCATTTAGACGGCATGCTCACCCCGCCGCTCTGCACGAAACAAGGGTATGTGGACTTCGCTACGGGTGCTGGGCTGAAGGTATTGGGCGGCCCCAAGGACATCAGCAAGGATGTCAGCAAGACGTGGTAGGTGCTCTGGCGAGTTCATGCGAGGACCCTAGCGCTAACAGTTGTAGGGATATCTCGTGGTCGCTCGTACAAAACCCTTCGCTGTGGGCATTCGCCTTCAGCCAAGGGCGAGATGGCATTGCCTTCCTACAAGCCTTCCGGGCCATGAGGAGGGGTTATGCGAACGGGACATTCCGATATGCTGTCATGTCGTTCTCGAAGCCGTAAGGAATCACGAGACACAAGACGCGCCGCCATCTTGGGGAAATTAGCCGCAGTGTGTTTAGCTAGATAGGAATCTAGCTCCTTGGTTTCTGGGACAGGCTCGCCGCTCACACGTAGCCCACCCCGTCCCTAGAATAGCCACTTAGCCCACCAAACCACCGAACCACAAACGCCGGACCCGGCCAACCAGCTTAATCATGTATCCTCCGCTATATAAATGCACGGGTATAGTGGTCATACACAACTCAAAACAAAAAGAAAACCCAGCCAACGCAAGGGCCAGACTCGGCCAGCGTCCTCCCCCTTCCGCTCTCAAACAATCAATTTCCGCTTGACAGGCGCCGGGGCAGGTTGGTCGTCCACAGTATCTCGTTTTCCGAAGAGAGCGGCCTTGCCGAGTGCTTGAATCTTGTTGAGAAGGTGACTGTTGATGATTAGTATCAAAGTTGTCGAGGCAGCGAGTTTTGTGGGGTGCATTGTAAGTGGACTCGGCCGACCACAGCTCAGATCATGGAGGAGATCGGGCTGTGCGCCAACTTGTAGCCGGTACATATGCCATCTTGGCATCATGTACGTCTGGGGTGCATGTAGACGATGAGAAGAATTGGGGGGAAGTAGGCGTACTTGATGGGCATGTGGCCACGACTCTCTTTGACCGCCAGGTTGATCTTCTCAGCCTGCACCTCGTGGTCCCGGAAATGATCCTGAATTAGCTCCTGCGCATCCTGCTCGTCGGCCGACCTGACGACATAGGTGCAGCCTTCTTCGCTGCACGTCCAAGTGCCGTCGGGTCCGCTGGGTGACGTTGTAGGGAGGTGCTCCGCGTGCACGACGACGCGGACTGCACCCTCGGGCAGAGGCAAACGCGATCCGACGATTGTCTCTTGGCTGGAGGCAACGTCCTCGTCACTTGTATTATCGGCATCGTCTGGCTCGTCGTCATCACTGACATGATGACTGATCTTGGCCGATTTTCTACCCCGGCGATTTCCGCTAGCTTGGTCGTCAAGCTCGGAATGCGGCCTCTTCTTGGAACTTGTGGCTAGGCGTAGTGTTGCCCCTTTGCCAGACCTACGGTTGCGCTGCGGCAGTGCACGGAGGTCGGCGAACTCGTCCTCCGACTCGCTCTCCTCTTGTGCAGCACTTTTAGCCCTGATTTTGAGACTAATGTCCGGGTCCGGGGGTAGCTGGGTAGCTGGTTTTGTCGACGAGCCTTGTTGTTTAGGACCCATCTTCACCCGCCGGAAGGTCTGCGCAGGAATTTTGTCCGGCTCGGTCTGCTCCGACGACGGCTCCCACGGCCGTTTGGAAGCCTCTTCCAACCAGCGATACCATGGGCTACCCTTCCACTCATCGCCCAGGCGTTCGAGGAGTTCCTTGGCGTAGTATGCAAGAATGTCCTTGGCACCACTATAGTGCCGGATTTTACACTTGAAAAACACAGCCGAATTCACCCTGGAAGGTGCTGCGTTGCTGATATTCGCCTCTGCCGCAACCTCGCTGAGGGCTCCCAGTAGCCTGTCAACGGGGGTTTCGGAGTCGGCGTCGGGTATGGGTATGTCTCCCGGCGTGTCAGCCCTAGGCGTCTCTTTCGGCGTATCGGCTTTGGGGGTCTCCCTTGGAGTATTGGCCCTGGGCGTCTCTCTCGCCGCATCACTCTTGGCGGATGTTCCGATACGCCCCGGGGACGGCTCCGAACGCGCTGGCTGGGTGGACTGCCGATATCTCTCTGGCAACGGTATAGGAGTTTCGCTCAGTTTGACCCTGGGTTTTTCGGGATTCGCCTGTGGCATTGGACGGCCCGGTGGGTCGTCTCGGGCTTCGCTGTTTCGACTACTTGCCCCCGCCGACCTGCTCCTTCGGCTATGAGTCGCCTTATCGTCGATGGATTCTTGGGGCTCTGGAAGGGTCGAGGGAGGAACAACGCCGTTCGCAATATCGGTGAGTTTCTTCTGTATATCCTGTACATTGTTAGCTGGATTGTATTGCACGAGCAGAATGTTGCGCATACGGGGTGTGAGCTACGTAGCCACTTAGCGAATAATGTTACGTTCCAGTCCAGATCAAACTCTTTATCGAAGTGGGCAATTAGGAACTCGGCCCATTTGTTGTATAGGGCTTCGACCTCATGGCGCACTATACCGTCCCCGGCCCTGACGGCGTATTTGAGAAAGATGTCGTCCAAGCTCGGCGGCCGCGGCCTCCTTGTCTTCTTCTTGCTGGCACACGCCGCAACATACGTTTCGTAGACCTCGAAAGCGCTGTAATATAGTGTTATGGCCTCGCGAACCTGGTCGTACATACGTTGGTAGGTGGTAGATGGCCGGATCTCGAACCAACCGGCGGGGCCCGAGACCCAAAGGACGAGCGGGCCGTCCCCGATCGAGTATCGTTCGGAGTGCGGGATCTCGATATGCGCAGTTCGCACGCTCGAGCGGACGACTAGGTCAAGTTAGGATACGTTATCAATA
The DNA here is from genome assembly GCF_020726465.1 of Chaetomium tenue. Lineage (NCBI taxonomy): Eukaryota > Fungi > Ascomycota > Sordariomycetes > Sordariales > Chaetomiaceae > Chaetomium > Chaetomium tenue. The sequence goes on along the minus strand of NW_027117330.1, from coordinate 4,412,781 downwards.
AAAGATAGACCAACAGGCTCACGGTTGGGCACAAGCTTATCCTCGTCCACTTCGAGGAGGCCGCGAACGATCAGAGGTCCTTGGAGATGAACTAGGAGCGGGTTGCCCAGCGTCCTGCCATCTTTTTGGTAGATGGTCGCGTCTGTCAGGACATAGCAGGGCCAGTCGTTATCTGGTAAGTCCCGCGGTGTCGGTTTTAGGATCGAGGATTCCTTCGCCCAGCGGATCTGGGTTGGGTCGGCGTCTGCGGGAGTCGAGGCCGACGAGGCCCTTCGCCGTCTAGGTCGACCTGCCATGGGAGCGATTGGCAACTAGTTAATGTAATTTAATCGCGGGTTTGCAAGTCCACAAACCGCATTTCATCGGGCTGATAATATGATGTAGGTGTTCTAGCGAGGTCAAAATAAAGAGATGGGGTCGACTCTGGGGGTTGGTCGAGGAACACAGGTACAATGGATTTCAATGTTCCAGGGAAACGATTCACATATGCCGGCTCTTTAGTTACGCGGCGGAAGGCACGCCGCTAACGCGACCAACGCGAACTCAAGAAAGTGGGGTTGGCTTAAGAGCGGGGGATTGATATAACGACTGAAATCTGTCGAAAGTAAACTAACGCTTTTATTCAGACAGCCCAGCATCGCTTTCTGTATCTAATTAATTATACATATCTTGCCTTTTTTCTTTCTTCTCGTCTTTCGAGTTCAAACCATTCCTCACCTTGAACATTGCGTATTAGCCGAGACCCCGGCAAGTGGGTCACCCCCCGCAATCGATAACGCACCCTCTGCGCGAGCTCTTTTGGCTGATGCGGTGGGTGGGGTACGCAGCCAGACACCACAAGGCCCATCCATGTTCTGGAACCTCTCTTGCCTAATAAAATAAATTTCGCCGTCGCATGCTCAAGAATCCGGCGGAGACATCTGATTGCGCCAGTATTCCTTTCACGACTTCCACCTTAACCAATGCAAACTGAATTGGTTCAAACCTCCTAATTCGCGGACTTTGATGATCCCTATTTCCTCAACCTCGCCTTATGAGGTTTTCTCGAATTGCCAAAATGGTCACCGACAAGATTGTTGACGGCGTTTTCGGTGTGTACTCTCTCGGAGCGTTGCGCTGGTGCCTTTCTTTGCTGACTTGAAGTAGCCATTAACAAGCCCGTTGGCATGAGCTCTGCTCAGGTTATCCGCGATTGCCAGCATCAATTCAACCCATCCGCCCTCTTCGCGTCCCTCCTTAAACAAGAGCAAGCCTTGCGCGACGCGGAGTCCCGCTACCAGAAACACCGGCGCAGCAGGGCAAAGCGAGCCCTCCAAGTCAAGATGGGTCACGGGGGCACCCTCGACCCGCTCGCCACGGGCGTGCTAATCCTTGGCGTCGGTAAGGGCACCAAGTCCCTCCAAAATTTTCTCGAGTGCAAAAAAACCTACGAGACGGTCGTCCTCTTTGGCGCTAGCACCGACACCTACGATCGTACGGGCCGCGTCATAAAAAAGGGCAACTACGACGACGTCACTCGCCAAGCTACCGAGAAAGCCCTCGAAAGCTTCCGCGGCAAGATCAAACAGATGCCTCCGCTCTATTCGGCGCTTAAGATGCAAGGGAAACCGCTCTACGAGTACGCCCGCGAGGGCAAACCGATTCCGCGCGAGATCGAGACGCGAGAGGTCGAAGTCGCCGAGCTGGATCTCGTCGAATGGTACGAGCCGGGCTCGCACAACCACCGGTGGCCGACAGAAGAAGCTGAGCAGGCCGAGAAGAACCTGGTGGATTCGGTGTGGCGGGTTGCGAAACGCCAGGCGGCCGCGACAGAGGAGGGGGTGTCCAGAAGGCTCACCCCTGAGCAGCAAGAGGAGGAGGACAAGGCTCTAGCTGAGTACAACAGCAAGAAGCGCGAGGCGGAGGCGCGCGTCGACAGCCTGGTCAGCGACGAGCCACCGGCACCGCCGGCTAAGCGCAAGAAGACCAACAAGGGCGGCGCCGAGCCCATGATGTCGGGCGCTCTGGGGCAGCTGCCGCCCAAGGGCAAGGGGTCGAATCTAGTACCCCCGCCGCCCTCGGCGGATACACCGCCACCGTGGGAAGGCAAGGGCCCGGCGGCGGCCAGGATCAGGATGACGGTCACGTCGGGCTTCTACGTGCGGAGTCTGTGCCATGACCTGGGAGAGATGCTTGGGTGCGGCGCCATGATGGCCGAGCTGAGCCGTACGCGGCAGGGGCAGTTTGCGATCGGCGGCGAAAACTGCCTGGAGTACAACGAGTTGTTCCAGGGAGAGGATGTTTGGGGCCCCAAGGTAGATCGCATGCTGGATTTGTGGAATAACCCGAACACAGAACAGGCCAAGGCCAAGGTTGGTGACGCGGCGAGTTCGCCAGCAGAGGCGAATGAAACGAGCAAACCGGCAGCTAAGGGCAGTGATCCCCAAGAAGACAAGCTCACGAGCGAGAGCAAGCCGGCGGGGGACGCCAAAACAACAGAGGCAGCCCCTAAGCCGGAGCCGGCTAGTGATTCAGTAACGGCGGAAGAGAGGCAAACCGCAGCGGCGAGTGCGTAGTGGCACCATCTCTTGTGCTCTTCTTCGTAAGCCGAGAAGCGCCTAGCCCTATCCATGGGTTGGTGAGTAAGGGTCCAAAGTCTCATGCCGACTGGGGCGATGATGAGCATGCTCGACATGACTGAACGCATTCAAGAGGAGTGAACAGCGTCGGTGCGCCTTGTGGTCACCATTCAAACGGCGTTGCCATATCAAAACGAATAAACAAATTGCCCAACCAGTGTCCGAACCATGCAGGCCTGTGAACTCCCAATGCCCCCGTTCCCTATGCCGTATCCCATGCCTGCCCATTGCTCAAAATATACAATATACCCCAACACACATGGGCTCACTCATTAGTCATATCTGACATACCCTTCTCCTTTCCCCCATCCCCTCGTTAAATCGATCGACCCTCTTCCAACCACCATCCCAACCCATCACCTCCCCCCCTCCCCACTCCCCCTCCCACTCCCAACATTACCACCCACAACCCCCTCCAACCCCTCCAACTCCCCCAACACCCCCCTCACCCTCTCAATCCTCCCCACCGCCCTCTCCAACCTCTCCAGCCTCCGCCTCTTATCCCCCTCCCGCCGCTCCAACTCCCCGACCCGCTGCTCCAGGCGCGCCCGCGCCCGCCGCTCCGCTGCCACCATCTCGTTGGCCTGCTCGAACAGGCTGGCGCTGAGCTCCTCCACCTCGCGGCTGGTCTCGCTGAGCCGGCCTTCCGCTTCGGCGCGGAGGGCCTGTTCGCGCGAGAGGGCGGAGAGGAGGTCGGAGGGGGTGAGTTGGGCTGAGGGGGGCAGGGAGGGGGGGGGCGTTGGGGTGGTGGTGTGGGGGGTAGGAGGCGGAGGAGGGGAGGGAGGGGATGGGGCTTGGTGCTGGCGCTGGGCGGGTTGTTGTTGATTGTTGGGGAATGTTCGTCAGCGGCCGCAGGGTGGGCGGGAGTGTTGGTGCTGGTGCTGGTGCTGGTGTTGCTGCGACTGGGGCGGGTGGGGATTTGCGGGTGAGCAGGGCGGAGATGCGGGTTGCGGCGCTGGTGGTGAGGAAGGAGGCCCGCGATGGGGAGGGGGACGGCAGGCCGGCTGCTGAGCTGGGCGGTGTCGGGAGGGAGGTTTGTTTTTGTGTTTGCTGTTGTTGGGCCGCTGTTGCTGCTGACGCGGTGGGTGTCTGTGGGCGGGTGTCGAGTTGGGCTCGAAGTTTGGCGAGCTCGTCTTCGTAGTCGGCCCAGCGGTCGACGGCGGCCGAGGCCTTTTGGTTGAGCAGACGGACTTGGGCTTGCAAGTCGGATATATGCTTCTGGGCATCGAGGAGAGCGGTTTGGGTCTCTTCGAAGGGCGGCAAATCGGCACCGAAGCCGCAGTTAGGGCAGCAGGGGGTCTGCGTTGGTGCAGCCCGCAAGGTACCGGGGCTAGCGACAGTCATGGCTGTGATTGCCGTCATCGCTCAGGAAAATAACGATGGTATTGTTCTTTATCGTTCTAGCCGCGATCCGGCGTCGTCGTCGAGTGCCAACAAAATTTCACTGTTAGGCGCCAGCGGCGTCTTTGTTTGTTGGTTGTGTTGTCTCAGTCAAAAGGCTGGAAGGGGCTGGAAGTGTTACTGGTGGCTCGAAGGAGGGGTGGCTGGTTCTTGGCCAGAATGCTTGGCTTTCAGGGGTCCATCGATTTGCTCTGACGTCTCGCATTGTTTCTGCATGGCCAAGCCCCACGATCGACATCGAATACCGAGGACACGCACCACATCGAAACCCGGGACAGGGAAAAATACCCTGAATTACTGGTTCACACGTGGTATTATCACGAAAGAAAAGAGAGCCGCAAGTGCCGTCATCCCGTTGATTGGCCTGGAAGATCTGGTCCCGGGCCATGAACCCAGAAATTGGGCCACACTATGGCAAGCGTGTGCTCGTCATGCACCGGGCCGGGCGCTGCCGTTACACGAGTACCATCTTGCCCAAACTATTTCATCATCTCTCTGTTCAGAGCAAGCAGTCCCAAAGCCATTCGGATGTCCGCTTCCGTCAGTAATTATGACTGCGTGATTCCTCCGGCCCACAGATAGACGGCATAGCTCCCGTAGATCAAGCCGGAGATATCAAAAGCCCCACCAAGAATCTTGATGTTTGGCAAAATGCAGCCGTGTTTGGCTGCGGCCCATCAATAGTTGGGGTATTGGGGTGATGCTAGGGCTGTGGACACCCAGCTGTCGTTCGTTTGTCGCAACAGCTTATCCGAGTATCATCGCGTTCGGCATATGTGAAGCATAACTGCTCAAATCCAACGCAGCGTAGTCCAACTCACTGCGGCTGTGGCTGCGCGACCTTCCTCAACTCCATGGCCCCCGTCTCCGGATCCCGAAACTCCTTCCAACTGACCGGCTGCATCGTATTCCCTGCCTCGCTCACAGCCAACACCACCCCCAACTCATTCCTCGTCGTTGACAGGTAATAATTCGCCTGATCACCCAGCGAAATCTACCCCCACCACTAAAGTCAGCACTATCCCCCACCCAACCTATCCCCCAACTCAGGAACAAGAGAGAAAGAAAGGGGGAAAGAAGAAAAAAAGAGAACTCACCACCTCCGCCCTGACCACATCCCCCGGCCGAAAGCTCTCATAAATCCGCACCCGATCCTTCTCCGTCGCGCGCACGTCCTGCACACGGATCAGGCCCTGCCACTCGGCCTCGAGCACCGAGTCGCCGCACACCAGGATCGCCACCACCGCCTGCCGCGGCGTGATGCGCACCACCCGACACAGCACCACGTTGCCCACCTCGGGCAGCACCTCCCGCTTCTTGCGCTCTCCTCCTCCTCCCCCACTCGCAACAGCTGCGCCAGCCCCCGCCCCCGCGGCAGGAACCCGGGACGAGCGCACCTCCGCGACCGCCACCGAGATCGTCGGCAGCTCGGCGGGCGGCGTGGGCGCCGGTGCCGGCGCCGGGGTGATCTTGGTCAGGCGCTTGGCGGGGCCGGGGGCGCGCTGGCGTTGTTGTGGTTGTTGGGCGGGCTGGGTGATGTGCACGTGCCCTAGCAGCGAGGCGTACAGGTTGGCGTTGTGCAGGTGCGTGCCGGGCCCGGGCTGGTAGCGTGATGCGGGACCGAGGAGTTGGCCTGGTACGGCGAGGGTTGGGGGGGCTGTTGTTGTTGTTGTTGTCGTCATTTTGGTTGGTTTTCTTTGTTTGAGATGAGATTTGAGGTGAGGTTTGGGGGGTGGGGTTGAGTGGGTGGTTGGTTCGTGCAGGTGAGTGGATTTGAATGTGGTGTTCTGATTTCAAGATTGGGCGGGATGTTCCGGGGTTTGTTTGTTTGTAACCTGGATGTCAAGGTTGATGTGGTGATGCTGCGATGCGTTTTCTGGAGGCCGCGGCATGCGGATGTGGATGGGATTTGCGGATCCTTGGCAGGATGCCGGCAACTTGGGATCCGGGTCGTTCGAGCAAGCAACAGAAAAAAAAGACAGGCATTGGATTCTGCCATGCAAAGCCATCTCTTTGGGGAAGGACTTGGCCTGTTATTCGCTGGTTTTCAGTGGTGTCACTCCGCTGATTTGCGGGCTTCCCCTGCCCAGCCGTGCCAGCACCTCACCGCTTTCCTTAGCTGCTGCTGCAAGGGTACAGGGGCAGCGCGCCTGGGCGACGACGCGCATTTCACAATTCTTCATAAGAAACCCCCGTTTGTTTTCTGTTTCTTGGATTTTCCCCATTCTCTTCCCATCCCCCACTCTCCATCCCACCCCATTGCCCACCACAATGGCACCCAAATCCGGCTCTAAGAAGTCGTCCTGCTGCTCCGGCGGCATCGGCGGCTGGCTCAAGTTCCTGGCCGTCCTCCTCGGCGTGCTGGCCCCCGTCTACTACCTCCTGGACCAGAACCTGGAGCGCTTCTACATCTTCAAGCTCGACCAGCTGCAGGATGTGTCCTCGCGCGCCATCGAGAAGCACGGCGATGACACCCAGGCCATCGTCAAGTACATCGTTGACGAGCTCGCCGGCCAGGTCAGCTTGACGAGCTTCGTCAACCAGGACGAGGAGTGGGTGTTCAACAACGCCGGCGGTGCCATGGGCGCCATGTACATCATCCATGCCAGTACGTTTCCCTCCCAACCTAATCAACCCCCAGCCCAAAACTAACGCCCCTTCCCCTTCCTCCCAGGCATCACCGAATACCTCATCATCTTCGGCACCGCCGTCGGCACCGAAGGCCACACGGGCCGGCACACCGCCGACGACTACTTCCACATCCTGACGGGCACGCAAACGGCCTACGTGCCCGGCTCGTACGCGCCCGAGGTGTACCCGCCCGGGTCGATCCACCACCTGCGGCGCGGCACGGTCAAGCAGTACAAGATGGCCGACAGCTGCTTCGCGCTCGAGTACGCGCGCGGCTGGATCCCGCCCATGCTCTTCTTCGGTTTCGCGGATGGGCTGTCCAGCACCCTGGATGTGCCCACGCTGTGGCGCACGTCGTGGTTGACGGGCAAGCAGATGATTGGGAACTTGGCTAGGGGCAAGTTCTAGGCTCGCCATTGTGTTTGTTCGTTGGGGAAAGAGGGGAGTTTCCATCATGTGTAGTGGGAGAGGAATGAACCGCGTGTACGACAATGAGGTGAGCCGAGGCCGGGCTGGCTGGAGCAATGACTGGGGATTAGACTCGATAGAAAGGATCTGGAGGTCTGGGGCATGTGTGTAGACTTGTACATGTACATGGCTTAGTATCTAATTCATAATGAACCAGTGGGGTTGTTGGTAGCTTGTGGGTTCACGATAGACCCTCTCCCTCAGCTTGGACAGACGTCTGGGAAACTGAACGACGAAGATCTCGTTCCGGTCAAGAACAGCAACAGCAACAACATGAATGCAAAGACAATATTTGGCTATGCAATTGCCCTTACGAGCCAACATCTCATATTCAAGCCCCCTAAACCAGCCGAGGAGCCGGACCCGCTCGGGGGAGGAAGAGCACCATCTCCCGCCATCATCAATGCTGCCGCGCACCACTTTTGGCTACGTTTTTTTTGTTTTCCCCCAGCCCCCAACCCAACCTCGAGCGTGCCCTGGAACGCCTATAAAACAACAGAGTGCAATGCATGTTAAATACAAGCCCAAGCATTCACTTAACCCTTTCTCCCCTCCCTAGTACCGGGCCATCGCCCGCCGAAATAACGTAGGCCATCTTTTTTTACTTTTCTTTTTTGGTTCGTCACGCCCCGGACCAGTGCTTCTTAGCTGCTATGATCTTCCATGGCGGCGAGAGGGGTTCGGATAGCGACGAAAAGGCGTGGAAAGATAGAGCGGAGAATCGACCCGGTGCCCGATAACGAGTCCCGATGCCGCGCGGTGGCTCAAGCCAGCCATTCCTCATCGTCTCGCTTCAGGCCCCGCATGACTAGGCCATCGTCTTCCTCCTCGCCATCCGATTCGAGTGTCACCTGTTGGAGGGTGGTGATATAGCCATTCAGATGGTGCACATCGTGCGAGTGAGGGGCATGGCCGGTGGCGACACCGTTCCCGTTCCGGTGTGCGTGATTGCCACCGCCCCTATCATCTCCCTCGTCCAGCATCCATGTCAGGCCATTCGCTTGCTCTTCTAGCGGGAAGACCTCTCGCGCGTACTCTTCCAGGCCCCGCGGGCCCTCCCACAGCTCCAGCGCCACTCTGGGGCAGCTCTCCTCGAGCGCGGCGTCGCCAAAGTATGGGGGCTGCTTCGTGGGATCGTCGTGGCCCATTCCAAACAGGGCCTCGAGCGCCTCCAGCTGGGCGCGGTAGCCCTCGGGGATGGTGACCTTGAGCTCGATGGGGCCGTGGACGTACCGTACCGGCCGGCCGACTCCCCGGGAGAAGACCTCGCAGGCCTCCTTGGGTGAGAGCATCTCGTATGCCAGACCAACGCGCTTGCCGCCTCCCCACTTCTTCACGCCGTCCTTGAAAATCTGGAGAATGGCCGGTCCGACGTCGTGCTCGGCGTCGAGCCACGGAAGTTTCACGTCGGGGTGGAAGGGGGCCTGCCAGATCCAAGAACCGTCTTCTTGGAGGTCGGTACAAAAGAGCGGGTAGGGGAGTGATGTGAAATTGTTGTTGTAAATCCCGGTATACACGAAGGTCGCGGGGAGTCCGATCTTTTTAACATACTCCTCGACCTTGTGCTTCGATGCCCAGAGTGGTAGTGATGGCCATTCCTTATTGTAAGCGTGGTGATCTGGCATGGACGAGTAAACGTAATGCTGAATGCCAGCCGCCTTAGCCGCGTCTGCCAAGGCCTCTCCGATGTGTTGCTCGTCCCCGTAAAAAGTGGTGTTGATGAAGGCCAGCTGGGCGCCCCTGAAGAGCTCTGAGATCAGGGCGTGGTTGATGCCGATGCCGGAGATGGGGCCGTTCCGCGTCACGTCTACCTTGGCCGTCTCGGCCGGGCGCTCCTTGGTGTACAGCTCGCCCCGGAGGACCGTCACATTGGAATTTGTGGACACTTCGGTCGCCACGACACCTTCCAGATTCCTCAGTTGCGCCCGGACATGGTACCCGACCGCGGTGGCCACCCGGATGAAGGAGGCGGCCTGCCTGCCGCTGGCATTTATGACGGCAATTGTCTTGTCTGGTGAGGGCATCGACCGCTTCGCCGGGCGGAAATTTAATGAATTATTCCGAGACATGAGCGGCGATGCGTCCGAGTATGACGAGCGCGAGTGCTTGTGTCTTCTTTCGTCGGTGTTGACGTGGGTGACTCCCCTGATGTCCCGTGGGACTGGTCTGATGACGAGCTCCGAATGTAGTTCGGCCGCCATCGGGGCGGTGGTTTAGGCGTATTTCTTGCCCGAAAAGTTGCCAATCTTGAACGGATCACTCCTCCTCGGGCTCCAACGTCGGGGCCGGTCGGTATATATGAGCTCTCTATTCGAAGCGATGTGGTTTTGCCCAGCTGTTTGGAACGTGGTGTGATGGTTGGCGCCCGGGTGCAGCGATTCAAGATGCAAGGGTTATCTTCGCAGGGAAAGGCTACCTGAGGTACCTGCCGGGAGAATACTATGCACAGCAAGCAGATGGGAGTGCGCACGAGGACACGGGAGGGCGTATGATTGTGTGCGGGATGGCGGTGAGGTAGCTTCACAGAAATTGGAACTTGTCTGCAGGCGTGAGAATAAATCGAATGAATCGAGTAAACCGATCGAGGGCCTTGACGGGTAGCCGGTGCCGCATATCACGAACGGGCAATCGAGCTCGGCGCAGATGGCGTACAATTCTGGATCGCGTTTATCTGTTAGTGGGGTTCCTCACAGATTGCGGGGCAGGCCGCATGACGAGGGAACGCTGATAAACGGAACGGACGAGAGCAAAGAGAATTGATGAGCCGGGCGCAACAAGGCGGGCAGGCAAGCAGGCAAGCAGGCAAGCAGGCAAGCAGGCAGGCAGAAGCGAGGCGGCGGGTGGCAGCCGAGACACCTAACAGACAGACGGAAGTACGCAACTTGCAAATTGTGTTGGGACGGCCCCTCTCAGTGTGGTCATCGATGGTGCAAGCACAAGACGACCCAAAGGCCAGACGTCTGTCCACATGACGAGCCGCAGCCGGGATGGAGACTCATCTCTCTGCATGCCATCGTGTCCGAGGGCCTAGATTTGCCCCGCTGTGTTTGCGACCGACAGGGACCGTTTTGTGCCATGTAGCAATTGAAGGAGGGAACGAGTTTAGCCCATGAGCCCACATAGGCGAACGAGTCGGCCTCTCTCCCCACCACCCGCGTTTTTGTTACCGCTGCATTCATGGGGGGGAGGGAAGGAAGGAACCCACCGTATCCACAAGCTGAGGGCTCAGCAGGCCAGGAAGAAAAGCTTCATCAAGGGGGTAAACTTGGCTTCAGCTGTCCAATCGGGATGATCGCAAGAGACGTGTGGTGCCAAAGAAAGCCTTCGAGAGGGCCTACGCAAATCATCAGGACACGCACTTTCATCCCAATAGGCCCGACCTGGTAATGAATCATTGGGAATTGGGGGGCCTTTTCATCGGTCACCGACCTCGGCTCGCGGGCAAAGAAAGAAAGAGCGGAAAGGATACCAGTTTGTCAGAGAATCCAGGGGTCCGGTATGCCCAAAACATGCAACCCATCTCAGCCGCCATCCAGGTGTCGCCTTGGGGTAGGGAGGCAAGCTCACAGGGTAAACTCGGTAGGCTAGGAAAGACCTGCTGGCCCTACAGGGATGGGGAATGGCGTGGAAGAGGACGAAAAAACTGGATCCCGTCGATAACACGCAAAAGCGGCGCACGAGGCACAGAACCCAGATGCATCATCAGCAGACCAGAGGAGTGGGTTCCGGGGATGGCTGTTAGCAGTGTACATGTACCTGTGCCCCGGATACTGAGCGTTGCACAGGAGCGTAATAAGCGATAGTAAAGATACGGCGGGCCCCGGCGTTTGGCGCCGCTTCCGGAGAGCTTTCACCGTTGAAGGTTCTTGCCCTTCCGGGCGTTTCGAGGCGTCCTTCCAACTGATAACTCGATCCGTCCGAAAGGGGCAACTGCGGTTGCTCGGCATTGTCATTTGCCTTGTGCCCCCGGGCACTTACACCCAAACCCTGATCAGCAGCTGGCAGACGGAAGAGATAAGGCTTTTCGGCCCGCCACCGTCCGTGTCGATGGCGTCAATTTCTCCCCCCACAGGAAAAAAAAAACTTCTGATGATCAACTGGAACTGGGCCTCTGGGTCAATGGGTCAATGGACCCTCTCCTCTGCAGCTAGAGGTTGTCGTTACTTGATGATTACCTTCCGGATTCATATCCGACGACAAATTCGTTAGCAATAAGTCTTGGCAGGGCCCATCGCTGGTCAATTGGAGGAGACAACGGGAGGCATCATCCTGCGAACCCCAAGCTCAGCAACATTCTCCTCACACGGGCGGCCATCCGAGGTGCTGGTTGGGTTCTTTGCCATGCTTGTTTCCTGCCACTCCTGTTTTCGGCCGCCTGTCTCTGCGTTATCAGATCGTCGATTGCCAAGCTGATTAGTTAATTACAGGGAAAGATGCGCCCTTGACGAAGATTCTCGGCGAACGGCGAAACGAAAGGGGACGAAACTGATCAGCGTCCCAACGAAGCGAGTGTGATAACGACAATTGTGGCGTCCCGCTGGTTATCTCTCCGGGATCCGATCAACCGGCCCGGGGATAGGTGGTTCTGGGGGGAGCCCAAACTTTCGGCGTCCATTTCCCCACGATTCGGGGCATATCCGCCAATTTTAGTTCAAATTTGTGGGGAAATACCGTTTAGACTAGCGCCGCCTTGTGAGCCGCTGAACAAGTGAGGGCCAACGCCCTGTATGCTGGGCTTCAAAAGTCGGCGAGGTCTGGGTCTCTGCAGCGGCCGGTTCATGAACGTGATAAACAACCGTTCGCAATGTTGCATTTCCCGCGGAGATGTTGGGCTCGGCGCTGATGCGTTGTGCGACCCGAATTGGCCCAGGCCTGCCCTAAACCGTACTAGCGGCCCTATTTGTACGTAATTGAAAAGAAAGCAGACGCCCGGCTTCCGAGTCTTCATTCTTGTCGAGTCAGGCCAACGCTAAGTCATCCCCAACCCTCGAGTTTTCCAACGCACAATGGCATCCCATCCCCTGTCCTTTGGAGGCCAGCGCCACACCAGACCGCCGTACCTCTCAGACGCCTCGGCACTCCCCACGACATGTCTCTCTCATGCTGTGTTCTGCCGGGGGTCGGAGGAAGAGTAGCCGAAACCCGAGAATCCAATTGATTAATCCATGTGATTACACGTTGTCGAAACTCTGGGTTCATCTCCAGGTCCCCTAAGCCAGAAACTTGTTACGGAGCTCTTACCGCCATGTCGTGGCCCGGATCGCCACGGGAGTTTTACATCGGGGTGGAACGGGGCCTGCCAGATCCGGGAACTGTTTTCTTGGAGGCCGGTGCAAAAGAGCCGGTAGGGGAGTGACATAAAATTGTTGTTATAGATCCCGGTATCACAAATGTCGCGGGGAGTCCGATCTTTTTGACGTACTCCTCGACCTTGTGCTTTGATGCCCAGAGTGGCAGTGATGGCCATTCCTTATTGTAAGCGTGGTGATCTGGCATGGAATTCAGCGGAATCAGCTCCTCTCCCCGAGCAGATGTACAACGGTCTTTTGACCGTCATGTCTCGGGGGCGCCTACGGGTCAATGGTCAAGAAAACGGGTAATCGCCAAGGGGTTCGTGGTACTTGGTGAGAATGGCCAGCCCTCTCGCGGCTACGTGGGGGACGGGAAAGACGAGGGTCAAGGGGCGGCGTTTGCGTCAATGCCCATGTCATCCTCGACTGACTCCCTGCTTGGGTGACTTACCAGTCTTCCGAGGGCAAATGAGATGCCACTCCTTGGTTCTGATAATAGATGGGCTGAGGGTATAGCGGGGGTCGGGGTTAGTACGTCAGGGTATGAGTGAGGCAAGCTCGATACCGCAGCGTGTCGAGTCGTTCGATGCGGGGACAATGATAAGAGGGTGGAGAGGGAATGTCTTGAGTGGCGTTTTACATCATCGGCATCATTCTCGGATGTGTGGGTGCTAATATCATGACTTCACTTTGTTGTGAGCGTGCTCCGCGGCAGTCATGTTTTGATGTCATTGCGTCCCCGGGCCCGGCCATGGCTGGGATATAAGATAAGCCTAGCGTAACCCCAGCCAAGTACATTGTTGTGGTTCTCAATGGGGGCTATGGCCAGGTGCTTAAACGGGTTTCGTACCTCGCAGCCTGGGCGTCTCGTCAGAATGTATCCGTTGCAAACGTGAATGTTGACATACGCCCCGTCTGGGCCCTGACGCAATGACAGCATGATACATTACTCGCTAGCTCTAGCAAGTCCTACCCCCAGGCAGTAAGTCCCATGCTAGTCCTTCCACGAGGTCAGATGTCCATACAAAGGCCAACCTGGTGACGACCCCTCCCCTCTGGAGGCGAGGCTCGGAATGGGCTCGTGACGGTTGCTGGAGTCGATATGGTGATCTTACAGAGATTGGAATACGCCAGGGTTTACCATCCATGAATGAGTTCAGGCAGTCAACTATCCGCTTAGTTACGTCCCGTGTGATGATCTCTTGTTGGAGGTAGGGTAGCACCTTAGACGTGGGCTCTGGTACTGTTCTTGTGCTATCGGACATCGTAAAGTATGAAACGTGCCTCGGCGAGTCTAGGTCGCAGACTGGAATTCTGAGTAGAAAATGGAGACATAGCCAAGGACAAAGGTCAACATGGAAACGCTGATATAACCACAAATGTAAGTATATGTCGAGTCTTCTGATTACTAGGGATGAGGCGGGAAGAGAGAAAGGAGACCTGGGGGAAAAGGGACCAAGAAAGAAAAGGAGGACAAGAGGCCAGGGTTGTAGAAGGTGCGATATGTCAGCCGCCCAGTCACATCTACGCCTATGGGAAGGAGACAGGTATGTCTGGGAAGTGTTGTAGAAACGCCGGTATGGTCGTATTGCGTCGCTTGAGTGTGGTGGTCTCCGCGGGAAATAGATGCACGGATATAAAAGGATTGTTAATGCTGTGTTAAACCGAGTCTCACCACAGCCTGCAGGCTTATGATAGCTTACCTACAAGTCCTAAGAGGTCGCTAGTTTGGCCTTGATACCTGCTAGGCCATGCCAGCGGCCGCGTACCGCCGGTAGAAGATAGCAGCCCTTCCGGCGCTGCCGGCGATGTCCGCCCCTTATCGTTTCCTGGCAGGAAGGACCGATAAGGTACGAAGTCATATGCGATAGCAAACCAGCAATTGCCATTTTGATGTGGGATGACGCACGCAACTCTAAGGGTCGGTAGCTGACGGGGAGCTCTATTATGGGTTCGCGTTTCTGTGAAAACCGCCGGTATGCCCCCCTGACTTCACCTAACTAATGCGACCAATCCATCTACATCCATACAACTGCAAATCAACAGCGCATGCTCCTCCCTTTCCTGCTAATCGCCAAGTGCGAGGACGGGGGTACTGGGCCCCATCACCCGTCATCTCACAACAAGGGATGCGCTGCACTGAGCGCGGACCCCTGGGTGACAAATCGGCCGGCGTTTGGCTTGTGCTCTTCTCGTGAATAGAGCAGTCTATGATGGTCTGGCGTTGGTTTCCGCCAAACCACCGTCTGCGTCTTGGCCGACTTTTGGGAATTGATGTCCTATGCTAGGCGCCGACGGCCACCTCAAGTAGCTGGAGCCCCGGGGAGCCTCTCGATGGCGTATTTGCCTTTCATGACGGACATTATGGGAACACCAGGGACCTTACGGATCCGCCTTTTAAGGTCGCGATCGTTTGCTAAATCACAGTTAGGAGGGATCCCGAGAATGGTAGAGGGGGGCGTAGACATACTGGCAACAATGTAGATACGGTGTTTTTGTATGCGGTCGACGATGCACTAAATTTGTTAGTCCGTGAGCTCCCTGGAGATGTGGCGCACTCGGATGTTACATACGTCGTCGGCATATGTGCCTTTGTGGTCGCAAGTCAGGCGTGTCCACCTCTCATCGCGAGCAACTAGACAGCAGTTTAGCGGCATTCAACCCACAGTTTATTTAGTTCAAGGGCACTCACTCATCAACGCCACACGGTACTTTGGCCCTAGCTTTTCCAATTCACTGTACGGCGGTTGTCAAAACCCACGGAGCCCCAAGAGGTGAAGGTGGATACTCACGCCATAACACAGGATGTGATGATGATGTTGGCCGATGCATAGAGACAGTCCATCGCCTGTGCAGATCGAGTCAGCGAAGATTCCCGGTGGGCAGTACTGATGGATCACTTACCGATTCCAGTAGCGGAAGCTTGGCTCCTACTGTCCTCGAGAGAAAGTTGGTATCCTGGGACAAGTTAGGTTATGAAACCGCCGGGTGAACCCTGGACCAACATACCACCAGGACTTGATAAGGCTGTGAGAGTTGAGGTTAGCGCCGTTCCAAAACAAGAACTTGGAGACGGAATACTCACAGGAACCAAAGCTGTGTTGTGCTGAAAGAACATGGACGACGGCATCTGGGGTCTGCAAACATGTCAGCGACAAGGGACCTTCCTTGATCATGGCCATGATCATCCATGGCGGCATGCCGACGCACACTTCACGGACGGCCTCCTCCTTCTTCTTCTTCAGCTCCAGCTCGGCCTTCTTGACGGCATCTTCCTTTCGACGGTCATCCCTTTTCCCGATCATACGCTTGACCTGTTCCGGGTGTTAGTATCTGTTCTTGTTCTCTGCTGGAAAAGGGTATATGGAGGTCACGTGCCGTTGCGAATTTTCTTGTTCGTTTGGCGACACCCATTTTGTTGTTTTCGTTCGGCACAAGCAGGATGAAGTGCAATTAAAAGCAGCAGATTATGTTATCTTGAAATGATATATGCAAATCACTTGATGTGAAAGCTTGGCCGTTTTGTTTTGGTTGATGTGCGAAAGTTCAGTGCTCTTGCCGTGACGATGATTGAATGATTGATGCGAAGGTTGATGCGCCGAGCCTGCTGGTGGTGAGCAGCAGCTGGTGTCAGATGGCAAAAGTTGGCAGGCAAAGCGGCTCAGGATTGAGCTAAAATTGAAATTTTGTCGCATCTTTATTGGGAGCGACCTGCACCCACAGTGCGAACAAACGGCGAATCTCAGGCACCAGTGCTCAACCACCGCCAAACGCACGTCATAGTTCGTTGGTTAGATGCTTTCTTCCAGCGATCAGATCAAACTTTTAGGGGCCGGGCCGCTAACTAACAGACGGGATAGGCAACTAGACTGCGGGAGTTGTCAGGCACTGAGGGCCGTCCGGGTTTAAGGGTTTAAGGGTCTCAGAGTCTAACCTAGATTCTGCAGACTGCAATTGAATATGCAACATCCCGACCAAACCAGCAACTCGGGAAAGGTGGGCGATTGTGTTGCATTTGTTTGTCAGATCGGAACAAATGGAAATGGATAACTGGTTGCTATGCGGCTGACCATGCTCCGTGTGCAGCACCATCCGTACGGTACCAATGGGTCTTTCCCAGTTTCCAAGTGGGCAGCTGAGCTCTGAGACGGCGGCAGAAAAGAAGTGCGGCATGGTGCCTCTTCCCCTGCCGCTGCCGAGCCTGGGCAGGCCCCAGGGAGGGAAGGAAGGCAGGGGAACGGCGCCTCTCTCGAGCTCCTTTTCCTGCCCTGCCGTTGCTGGTTGCGCGCGCAAAGCCTCAACTAACCCACTTTCACAATCCGTCATTCCCGATCCTGCGCCAGCCATGAAATAAACTCTGTCGCCAACATCAACAGCGGTTTTCGCCCCGTTTCTCAGTCGGACGTTCAGCAGACGCGCCGCATCCTCTCGTTTGTTTTTGTTTCCTTTCAGATCGCCGCCGAAACCAACCCAGTTCGTCCCGTTTGCCCCCGTCTGATCCAGTCGCGGGTCCGTATTGTGAGACCTCGATTCCGACGCCGCACGTCAGCACCCAGCCGCTTTTGCAGGCCCAACCATTTGGTCGCTCTCGTCGACAGTTTACTACGAAACACTACTTCTGCTTCGTACAACAACACACTTACTTTGTCGGCGGACCGCCATCACACGTGTCCAGGCGACTCACCATATCGAACCCCGCCGTATCAACAACAACCAACACCACCATTCCGATCCTTTCTCACCGTTGCCTGCCAGCGGCACACAACAGGTCGCCATGGGGTCTTCACCTCTCTCATTGAAGCGCGCCCTGCTTCTCACGGCATTCTTTGCCCTCAGGGCCGTGGCTCAAGGCGATAACGAGAATGACAACAGGCCGACAGACGAGCCGAACAATAACCCCCCCGCGGTCACCAACACCAACACTCGAGGAAACCCGCCAGCGCAACAAACAGAAACGACTTCAGCCCGCGAACCCCCTTCTACGAGTACAGAACAGGAAAGGACATCATCACCAACCTCATCGCCTTCATCAACATCAACCGATGCCCGGACGCTGCCGCCGTTGAGTTCTAGTGTTTCTCGAGCGGTCCCAACCGACATGCCGACGGTTTCAAGGGGGGGTGCGGTCGACACTGAGGTCCCGGCGTACCCACCACCGACAATCCCACCAACCCGCAATGCCCCCTTCATGAACCACTCCACCCTCCCCGACGGCACCGTCTTCATTGCGGTAGGCGCTATCCTGGGCGCCTTTGGTGTCGCCATTCTCCTCTGGCGCGCCATCGTTGCCTGCCTCTTGCACCGGTCTGTCGAGCGTGCCGCCCTTGCTCAGCACGCTGTCAACAACGGCCGCGGGCCGGGCGACAAGAACGCTGCTTCGTTCCCGGCGCCCCCGGCTCAATTCTACAAGTACATTGAGCGCGAGTCCTCCGCCTCCCTCGCTGGCGCCGGCCTAGCCAGCGGCACCGGACGGCGGACCAACCGCGGCCCCACGCCCTCCGCCACACCCAGCCAGACGAACCTCTTCTTCTCGCCCACCGCCGCCGGCCCTGGCTCCGGCGGCGTCGGCGGATCGAACCGCGACTCGGCCCGCTATCTCCCCTCGGGCTTCTACGCCTCGGCCTCGCCCGTGCAAGGCGGCCACGCCCAGGGTAACTCGATCAGCATGAGCACGCTGCGGCCTTCGTCGCGCGGCCGCGGCGGCCACCTCGGCCCCTCGCCGCCGGAGTCGCCCGACGTCGGGCCCAGGGTCGTCTCGAGGAACTTCAGCACCAGCTCCCTGAACCTGAACCGCCCCCCTAGCCCCGGCGCCAGGGCCCCCAGCGCCTACCTGGACGACTTGCTTGATGAACAGCCAGGCATGTTCCCGCCGGCTGCAGGGAACCCCCCGCCCCCCACCGGCCACGGGAGTCAGCGCGGGCGGTACTAGTGATATCCG
Organism: Chaetomium tenue; assembly: GCF_020726465.1. NCBI lineage: Eukaryota > Fungi > Ascomycota > Sordariomycetes > Sordariales > Chaetomiaceae > Chaetomium > Chaetomium tenue. The sequence continues at coordinate 4,394,434 of NW_027117330.1, read as the reverse complement.
CTTTGCGGGGCTGCTTGCTAGAGGCTAGAGGGGGATGGATGCGTACGGGGTTAGATTTTTGACGACTAATTGGGTGCTCCTTTTTTTATTCGGCCAAGGTTTGGGGATGGTTCCCAAAATGGGGTTGAGGTTTTTGTGTCAACAAAACCTCGAGCACAGAGTGGAGGACGTTGGGGTGGTTTGCGGAGTTTTGACACAGCGAGCCTTGTTTAAGCCTGCTGCTGCTGCTCTTCTACGTACGGCATTAGACGGATGGTGTTGTGGCCGCGCCTGCCTTTTTTTCTTCTCTTTTACTGCTTTTTTTCTCTTTCGCCCACGGTACATAGGCCATGCTGCTTGCTTGTTTACTCCATATGCTTTTATCGCCAGTAATGAACATACCTTCTGCAATAGCGATTCCTGCGAGCGATCGATACCCCCTTGCGAATGACTTCCTAATATATTTGTCTTTCTTACCCATCTACCTACCTACTCCCTATCCCAGTTGAGTTGACTGGCTAGGTAACCGTCTCAGTTCTCGGAGACTTAACTTAAATTAACCCCCCCCCCCCCCCCCCCAAAAAAACTCAACCAAGACATGGCCTGCCCTCCTCGGACCAGACCGGAGAGTATTCGTAAACCAACGTCAAGTGAGTGAGCACTGCCTGTGTGACAACACACACCCCGCTACCAAACGCTGTGGAACACCCAGCTCTACTGATTAGGAAGTGTATGGGGGTGGGCATATGCGGTGAATGCATACAGGCAGGCAGGGGATCTGAGTTGGGTTTGGTTTTGGCTGGTTGTGTGGCTTGCGCAATGCGATGTCATGTCATGTCGTGGGATGGGATGCGTGTGGTTTTCCGCTGCGGTGTAGGCTGTGTGTGTGTATGGGTGTTCTAGATACGTACGGACATAAGAGATCTAAGTGGGAGGGGGGACTTGAGATGCGGGTGCGTGATAAAAGAGTTGGTAACTTCTTGACTGGTCGATGGGATCGACTACCTAGCTAGCTATGTTTGGTTCAGCTACTGATGTATTCGTAATCCTAAGAGGCGATGGCGAGTGGGAAGGTCGCTACGCCTAGTTACTCTACATATCTACCCGGGCGATCGCAGCAGGCGGGGAGACACAGACATGGTTTCGTATATTCGGCGACATCCTGAGTATCACAGCATGTGCCTCCGCCAACCGAGATGTGGAATATGTGTTGCATCGTATAACCACGGCAGCCGGAGCATCCGCTTGTGAACGGGGTATGGATCTAATTTCTCCTGGCATGGCAACACGAGAACTCCACCTCTCGGCGGTTCGTATACAATCCAGCAATCTCTTCTCCCGAACATTGGCCCCAGAAGAATATTTCATGTTTGTTTATGCATTGTTCGCTTGTATTATCATTCACAAAAAATTGTCTACACAGCAGAATATGTATCGCTGAACCTTTTATTATACCCCCCCTCCCAAGCCAACTCCGCCGTTATCCAGAGTGACACCTCAGCGCTTCCTTTTTTTTTAAAAAACCTTATCAGGCCTCTCCTTGGCCCGCGGGCGAACCTCCCAACCCCTCTAGCACTTCCTTCGCACCCCGAATATCCTCCATCCTGATCCCGCTGCGCTCGCACATGCCCCTGAAGATACCGCCCTCTATCGCCCACAACTCGATCGGGGGACCCATCTCGGCGATGCGCCCCTTATCCATGACACAAATCCGATCGTACCCAATGATGGTCCGTAGCCGGTGGGCGATGCACAGCAGCGTCTTGCCGCGGAAACCGGTGGCCATGGTGGCTTGGATCTTGTCGTCCGTCTCCATGTCGACGCTCGACGTCGCCTCGTCGCAGACGATGATCTGAGAGCCGCGTACGAGGGCGCGTGCGAGCGCCATCAGTTGGCGCTGGCCGAGGGAGAAGTTGAGCCCGTCTTCCTCCACGGTTGTGTCGAGGTGAATGCGGCCAGTGTCCTTCGAAGCAACGACCGCGCCGTTGTTTTCGTTGTTAGCTGCGGCTGCGCCCTCCGTATCTGAACCATGCGCGGTGTCGGTCGATACGAGGTCGGCTTGCCGCAGGGCAGACCAAAGCGTGAGATCGGAGTGTTCGCCGAAGGGATCGAGGTTGCTCCGCACCGTGCCGCGGAAGAGGGTGGGGTCCTGCGGGATAATGGCGAGTCGGGAGCGCAAGTCATGCAAGCCGATAGTTGAGATGTCGAGGCCGTCAATGGTGATATGGCCCCCTGAGAGTTCTACCAGCCGGAAGAGGGTTGACATAATGGAACTCTTGCCGGCGCCGGTGCGGCCCACGATACCGATGCGCTCGCCGCCCTGAATATGCATGCTGAGGCCTTGTAACACCAGCGGAAGCCCCGCACGGTACCGCATCTCGACATTGTCAAAGACAATCTCGCCCTTTTCCGGCCAAGATTCCCTGACTTCGATCGTCTTCAGTGGCGCCTCCTGCTCAAGTTCTGTGCCGTAGTAGCGGAGACGCTCCACCGAGTTCATACCATTCTCGACTTCGGCCAGCTGCCGCACAGTAAACTGGATCATCTGAACGATAGAGAGGATGTATGAGAGAACCAGGCCGCCGATAGACGGGTCGACCGAGAATCGCGACGTAACAACCAGAATCCCGGTGGTAAAGACAAGGCAGTTGCCTATCATATCGAGTCGAATGGACAGCCACCTCTGATTGGAAAACGTAAGGAAGTAGGCCGAGTCCACGTCGTCGATAGACTGGCGAAGGTCGGCGATGAACCGGTCCTTCAACCCATAGGCCCTGATGCAGGCAATGCCGGACAGGCCTTCAGAAAACTTGGCAGACAAAGTTGACCTAAGGACCGACTCGATGCGCTTCACCTCTCGGGCTGATGCGCGGTAATAGGTGGTGGCGAAGAGGAAGATAATGACCAAGGGAACCAGGGCAATGGCGAAGTAGTAGAAGTACGCGATGATGAGGATGAACACGGCGATGATACTAGCAAGACTGAAAAAGTACATGCGCATCGCATCTGTAAGGGTGTTGTCCATGACGTCGACGTCACGACTGAACCGGTTCGTGATGCGACCGAGCGGTGTCGTGTCGAAGAAGGACATGGGAGCGCGGAGGACCCTGCCCACGGCTTGCCTCAACATTCCCTTGCTTGCTTTGGTACCGAAGACCGAGAGTGACACCATGAAGAGGAACATTATTATCGCTTGGGTGGCACCGAGGCCGGCATAGACGCCAATGTAGGTCCCCATCCCGTAGCCGAACTTGTCGGATGTCCACCATGATAGCCACAGGCTTGTGACGATGTTGGCTCCTTGCGACAGGATCAAGAGCCCGATGACAAGAGGGGCATTGAGTATGGAACCGGATGCCCTGATGTAGGAAGAGTATACCGACCACGGAACGCTCGCGACAGCGCGCTCTTCGGTTTGCATCAGACCGCCCTTGCCTTTCTTCTTCTTCTTGGATTCGCCCCCGTCACCCGGGGCACGAGTGGGCGCGGCATCCTCCTGCTTCTCCTCGACAGATGTCGACTCCATAAGTTGCTGAAAGCCCTCCGAGTTTCGCATAAGGTTGTCGAACGTGTCGACGGCCCGGACCTTGCCCTCGTCCATCCATATGATACGATCGCAACGATTCAGAACCCAGAGCTGGTGCGTTGCTAAGATCCGGCACTTGTCTTTCAGCAAACCGAGGATGGCGTTGTCAAAGATGTGACGACCAACGTGGGCGTCGACCGCGCTGAGGGGATCGTCCAAGAGCACAATGTCGGCATCAAAGTAGATGGCGCGGGCAATGTTCAGTCTCTGTTTTTGCCCCCCTGAAATGGTGATGCCCCTTTCTCCGATTTCTGTCATATCGTTGCTTGGCAGCATGTCCAAGTCCGGTTGGAGAGCACATCTAGGGGATTGTTAGTTTGCTTTGCGTGACTGAGCGGGATAGGATGGTGTGGCAACTTACGCTTTGATAACGTCGGCGTACCATTTCTTGTCCATTTCTTTCCCAAAGAGAATGTTTTGCTGCACTGTTGCGTTTTGGATCCAGGCATACTGCGGACAGAATGCCCTGGAGGCGCCCAAGACGACCTCGCCATTTGTTTGGCGCATATCGCCAGCCAACGCAGCCAGAAGGGAGGTTTTGCCGCTTCCAACGGTGCCAATGACGGCAACAAGTTCGTTTCGCCCAATTTCCAAATTTATGTTCTGGAGTTTGAACGGCTCCTGCTCCTCTGCAAGGGTGCTATCCTCTTCACTAGAAGCAACGGCCGCGGTCTTGTTCTTTTCTCCCGCTGTCCCTGATGCCGCCGCCGGACCAGCGATAGTCCCCTCCGAATCTTGTGTCGGCGTCCTCTCCCATGTGAAGGAAGCATCATGCATCTCCACGGCGCTTGGGGCATCGGGCTTCAGGATGGATTCGTCCTCGCGCTCTTCGGCCAGCATAAACTCTTGAATACGCGAAAGTGACGATAGCGCATCCGTGACCTGGCCGATGACGAGAGGGAGCATGTTCAGAGGCATCCTCAGCCCATTAAAGAGGGCTAGTGACGAAAATACCTCGGCGGGGTGGAGGTTGTGGTTGGTCAAGGAGTAGGTGATGAACGAGAGCATGGAGGCGAAAATGGGCAACGAGACGCCGATAGCCATGATAGCATTGCGGATGCCCAGCACGACTTGAATTGCCCCGATCTCGCGGTTCCTGTAGTCGTCGAGGCGGGCCATGAAGGACTTCTCCCAGCCAAAGAATTTGACAAAGCGGACCGATTGTAGAATTTCTTGTGTCAAACTCACCCTCTGGTCCGTGATCTTATTGATGTCTCTTCTCCGGACGAATAAACCCTTGACGGCCTTGGAAAGCAGAGGCATAACAAGCACCAGCAGACCGAAGCCAGCAAGGGCGCTGTAGGTCAAGTTGACGAGGAGCAACGCCAGAGTGATAAGAATCGAAATAGGCGCGGTCCAGAGGACATGGAATAGACCAAAAGCTTGATCTATTCTGTAGGTGTCGACACTCATTAAAGCCATCTATAGAGACGTCAGTTTCGCCACGTGGATAATAACACCATTCTGGGCTCATTATCGACTTACAATTCTTCCGTTGTCCCAACCAGCGCCGTCACCAGACACGCCCGGTTGGATTCCGGCAGGGGCTTTCTTGGAATTCTTTGCCTGGCGCGCTTGATCTTTCTGCCTCTGTTCTTCGGCTACTTTAGCAGCCGGGATGTCGGGGAGTTCCGTGCCTCCGGCTCTGGCCCGTCCGGAGATCACCATGGACTTTTCGTAGATCAAGCTGATCAGAGAACCCCTCACCATGCCGCCCACGAGCATGCCACGGTAGATAAAGTGGTTCGTAGCCAAGCTCTGCAGAACTTGCATAGCTGTGACGCCGACCACCAATCCCACGCCGTGCCCAATGTTGGGCGCCGGAAGTCCTCGAAGGCTCGCAACGTAGGCATCGGCGGCAAACTGAATTAGGTAACGCAGCACAAAGGGGGACATGACCTGCAAGATGGAGGACATGAGAGCGCAGAAGCCGCCGAACCATAACTCCCAAAAGAAGGTCTCGTTGATAGCCCAAACGAGCGAGTACTTCTCCCCGGCGTCAAGACGGCGCTTGAAGGCGGCCCTCAGCTTTCCGGTTAAGGGGTCAACGGCGCGGTCCGGGTTGACGCTGTAGATGTCGTTGAACTCGAGTGGGCGTTTGTAGCCGCGATTCATCAGCGGGGCGATCCACTGGAAAACCAGCGAACTGAAGAAGCCAGCTTCGTGCTCTGGGCACTCGACCCTCTCTTTGGGAACCGGAGGAATCTTCCCCCATCGCAGGGGGTTCGGTTGTTTGTACCATGGCTTCTGCTCAGGTAGTTTTGTCGCGGAGGTGGTGGCCACGCTCGTAGCTGTAGCCGTGGTTCTCAAGCGATTCAAGTCGCCTCTCCCATCGACATCCTCGGGTTTTTCGTGTACGGTTTCCGTTTTTTGGAGCTGGTCCCGGTCCCCTAACGTCTCCTTCTCCGCAGACGATGACGCCACAGGTTGTTGTGATGGTGGCTCCGTGGAGGGCTGAGGGGGAGAGACACTAACATCCGCCGACTTTTCATGATCAGGGTCCGTCATAACTGGGCGCCCCTGGCTATAGCCTCATATGAGGCCTAGCTGGAGTATAGTCGGCTTATAAGTCGAGCTGTTGGAATCTATGCGGACATGGAAGCATGCGGATGCAAGTTAGGAGCTTGGCGATGCCTAGTGGAGCAAGAGGTGTATCAATCATGCAACAGGAAAAAAAGCCCGTTAAAACCGTTTGGGTAATGGTGACAACAGCAAAGATGGCGGCGTGATAACAAAAATTCCGAGGGGGCGGGCAGAGAATAAAACCGAAAACGAGTGGAAAGCCGTGATGTCTCTTGACCTAAATGATTAGCAAGCGCCCCAACGGAAATAAAACAATTAATGGCAAAATTTAGTTAGCTACTGGCAGCAAACCTGGAAGGAGTCCATCACTCGGAGACATTCAAGGACCCCATTTTCCGCCCCCCGTTCCCGTTCCTTCCCTCCGCAATTGCCTTCCCTACACAGCAATCGGGATGGAGAAGCAGTCGGCCGAGCGCAACCCTCAAAGCTTAGCGTTGCCTGCATAACCTGCCGCCATCGGTGCACGGCAGCATCAAACGCCGACCCTCTGTTCGAGAAGAGCTCAGGCACTTCCAAGTTGGAATGGCCGTGCCCTCCCGCCTTTCTTCCCCGACTTGGCTCTCGAAACCATGATCCACACTCACACAAACTGAACACCGGAGATATCGGGGAATCCCCGAAGCCCTTTCTTTGCTCCACCGTCCCCATTACACAAACAACAAACAGGAACTTCTCGCTTCAATTTTCAAGCTGGACACAGCCCTATTGGCCGAGCATCCATCACCACAGTTTTCGTGTTCCTCATTGAGCTTTCGCGGCTTACGCTAGTGCAACAATTTCCCGACATGTCACGCACTCCACTCCACTGCCGACGACGCATGTTGAGACCCGAGACTTTGTCCCCCTTGGGGGCCCGCTCGGCAAGGCATATCCGTGCATTTCTAATCGAGCGCCGGTTGATTGGACCGTCTTGCAGGGCTCCCGGGCCATTGTGCTGGTCTGGACTGCCGGGGACTTTTGAACCATTGTTTCACACGGGCAACCTTCCAGAACCAGATACCAGTTCGGTTTCGGGTAACTAGGGAATTGTGAGACAAAAAACAGCAGGTTTTCTTCTTCTACAGCCCAACACCCCGTCTAGAATATCGATCAGAGTAAAAGTCCAATATCCCAATCGTAGTGCCGCTATAAAAAAGAAAATAAAGAAAAATAACAATAATTTAAAGGAAGAGGTAGTATCAAGGCTGACGCCGGGCCGGTGCTCGCAGCCCGAGATGCCCGAGGGGGGCACCATTCGGGTCCAAAACCGCACCTTTCCATTCTATTCTTCGCACTGATCGTTTGACTCACCCATCTTACATCTTACATAGGGGCAACCTGCAGCTCAACCAACCGCCCGAGGAGAAGGATCTGAACAGGCTGTCAGTTAAAGTATTCCCTAAGTCCATCTTCACCGGCTATCTCCGTGCTACTTGGCTCTTACTTCGCTCTCGGCCGATGCGGCGCATGGGGTGGGAGACGGGATTCGTCCGGCGACTCAACCGGGGTTGAAGAAAACTTGTTCTTTCTGACTGCGTAATTCATCCGAAATCCGACGAGGTTGTTGGTTACCAAGCATAAAATATCACAAGGTCTTTGAACGAAAACTGGGTGGACTCAACATTTTCTTACAAAGCAGAGAGTGCAGGGGCAAAAGGCTCCGAGGATTCCCTTGCCTAACGCAACCCGCTGATACCTAAACTAAGCCCAGGTTTGGAATTGCCTGTTGATAATACGATGCTGTCTAAATAGTGGCCCGAGGAAAACAACGAGAGAAAGTGAAACAAGGACCGCTTGGCTCTTGCATGACGAGATATTAGAGACGATGGAAGCGGAAGACGTCAAGATAGACCCACACAACCCAACTCACCCAACCCACTGGTGGCATCTCCCCCCCACACCCGACGAGAACCAAGTGAGGTACGGATTACAAACGCAAGAGCCGCAAGAGCCCCGACCCAACCCCGCGGAACGGGCCGGCCAAGAGATGACATCCCGCCGCACGCAAGAGCCAGGGTTCAACACGCCATGCCACAGCATTATGCGTGTCGCGTTGGGGTGATGTCTCAGCCTCATGCGGAACCCCTTCCGCTTACACGGAGCCCGAGGACATCAAACAGCGTCCGCCAAGACTATTTGAGACACGCGAGGAAGATCATCGCCGAGATTGTACGGATTAAATGGGATCCGACAGCGCCGCCGAACGCAGAATGGACCGAAGGACGGTTGTTCAAACCAGCCCTAAGAACATCAAGGTTAGCTTTTCTGTCTCATGTGGCAGGGGACCTTACCTCTGTCCTGTCCGGATTAGTAGGCTCATTGAGCTGATAACTGCAGTTCAGCACACCATAGGGCTAGGGGGGTTAATGGTGAAGTTTCGGGCCGTTGTTCATGGAATCGACTGGGCGGGAAGAGGAGGCGGGCAGCGGGTTGCAAGGTTCACGCACGGCAGGACGAGATCGACGGCTGCAAAGACGAAGAATCAACGAGCGGAAAGCGAGAGTCGCTGTTTACAGGGTCGCAGGCGCTGCATGGCCATCCAGAACAGGCCGATAGTTGCCAGCTAACCCAGGAAGACGCTGCCACGAAATCGATGGGCATTAAAGGCTGAGTTGGTTGTCACGATCAAGGCTGCTGTAGGTTGATGGTGTGTTGGTATCATGCCGGCTACGGAAGTGAACCCCCCCGCGATAGGATTTGCTGCTGTTGCAGAGTCGTCACGGTATCTGATGTGCCGCTGTGGCGTGAAAGGCGCAAAGAGGAAAAAATAATCGTACAGAGGCGGCTCCCATCCGACCCGTTTTCTAATCCAAACCGAGGGACGCGAAGAGGATTAGATGGGGGCCTTAGACAATGTCGGCTAGTGCTGCAGACCGAGCTAGATCCCATCGCCATCATGTCGAATGTCGCACCACCAATGGCTAAGATCTAGGGGACCAGTTTGATGAAAGGCGATGTGCCGAAACAGGGCCAATAACCCTCCCATGCCTGCCGTGAAACTCCAATCGATCGAATTTTGGGATATCCGAATTATGTGCCCGTGCCAAAAGCGAAAACGAGAGAGAAAAAAACAGAGAGAAATCCGTGCTGTGACTTAGTTAGATGGCAAGCAAGCCTACGCAGCGAGTCTTGATGTCGGGCAAAAATTTAACGGCCGCCTGCTGGTACAGTTAGTATTGCCAAGTTAGCGGATAGGGGGTTGGCAAGCGAAGTTACCATAGGGCTCACGGGTATCGCCACGGGGGGCGGCGTCGGCGTAAGCACCGGCAGCGCTGGGAGCGGGATCACGAGGGCGAGAGTCACGGTCGCTGGGGCGATCATAGCCACGCTCGCGATCATAGCTAGGTCCGCGGCGGTCATCAGGAGCACCACCACGGCCACCTCCGTAGCGCTCGCGGTCCTCACGACCACCGCCGCCGCCGCCATAGCGATCAACGCGGCCGCCATAAGCGTCATCACCGCCGCGCTCACGGCGTTCGTAGCCACCGCTACCACCACCACGCTCCTCACGGTACTCACGGCTGTAGCCACGGTCGTCACGGTAGTCGCGTCCACCGCCGCCACCACCACCATAGCCACGATCATAACCGCGCTCGTAGCCACGGTCGTAGCCACGGTCATCACGACCGTAGCCACGCTGACCACCACGGTACGAATCGTCACGACCATAGCCACCACCGCCATAGCCACCGCCGCCGCCGTAACCACCACGGCGACGGTCATCAAAGCGGCCGCCACCACCACGGGGGTCTATGATAATCAGAAACGGTACAACAGTAAGGAGATCGGGAGTAATAACGTACCACGCTTGGGAGGACCAAAGTACTTGCCCGGGGTAGGAGTGCGGGGACGGACACGGCGTGCCTTCTCGATGTTAAGGGTGCGGCCTTCGATGACCTCGCCGCGCAAGCCCTCTATGGCAGCATCGGCCATTTCGGAAGTGACCATCTTAACGAAGCCGAAGCCACGCGACTCGCCAGAGTGCGGGTCCTTCATGATTTGGCACTTCTCGACCTCACCGTACTTCTCAAAGAGACGAGTAATCTCCGACTCTTCCAAACGAGGGTGGATGCCCGTCACGAAAAGGTTCGAGCCAGGGTTGTGGGCGCCATCGTCGTCCTTATTGCCGCTGTCGCTCTTGATGGGAGCACTGTTGTGTTGTGTGTTAGCGGGCGATTCTGCCGAGGCTGCATCTGGGAATTGATTGGTGCAACATACCGGTCGTTGCCGTTCGGGGACATGGAACGGCGACGAGAGTCGTGGCCATCATCGCGACGAGGCGATGCACTGCGGTCGCGGTCGTAGCGAGGACCGTCATCTGAGGACACGAGTCAGCAATTGTTGCAGCGATTGAACGTGATGGCAAACAGCGAGATGCGCCGCCCGTCACGTTGATGATGGAAAAATAGAGGCTGCCGCTTACCGTCGTAGCGCTCACCGGTCGCTTCATAATCCATCGACGTGGTCGCCATTGTGATGGGTTACAGGTGTTGGGAAGTTGATGAAATGGAGTGGAAAGAAGAAGGCTGAGGGGAACCGCTCTCGACTTTGAGAAGTGGAGCGAGATTAGCAGAAGGCTACGGAAAGGGGAAAAAAAATTATCAGATCGCGAAGATCGAGGCTGGGTGAAATTCAAGTACTGTAAAGTTTCCCGTTCCTCGCAATTGGAGGTGAAAGGGAAATGGGATGGGGTATGTGTCAATGGCGACAAAGAAATCAAACTGGGAAGGGCAGGGTGGAGTGTGTGCCGAGTCGACGCAGGGCGGAAGAGTAAGGAAGAGAGGCGAAATTTTTGGAGGCGACGATGCGTGCAACCACGTTCCTCCAGTCGCGCTCTCCCCTTCCGGATTATTGCATAATAGATCTTCCCATTGTACGAATAAGGCTAGCCGAAAATAGCTAGGCTGCACTAATGAACTTGGCAGCTGTTAGGGTGGAGGTGAAGCTCAATGCGATCCACAATTCTCCGACAAACACAACCACCTTGAACCCCGAATCTTGAATACGGAAAATAACAAAAAAGTCAGTTTCAATGGGATTATTCCTTCGGTTATGTGTTACAGAACAATTCTAGGGCTTGAGTCATTAAACCTACACCATTTACACCATTAGGAATGGCAAGATTGGGAAGCGTTCTCATCCATTGGACAACCCAAGCTCGATCAGCGATTGGTCGCCCTGGTTGTGGCGAGGCTGCAACACCCAAAAAAGATGTTGGATGCGATGATTGTCAAGCCCCGATTCGCTAACAATGCGGTGGTAAACGCCAATGGCACTTGGAGGCCTGTTATACCAGATACTGTGCAACTACTACTCGGTAAATCTTGCACCCGATAAACAATAGAACCACACACCACCGCACCAACACACAATGCACGACATCGGGGCTCGTAGGCTTCAGCCGCGCTTCTAGAGATCGTCCCACTCGTCGTTGTCCGACGCCGCTCCAACATGCCGTTCCACCTGCAGCACCCTTTCCACATCAATCGCGGCGGGCGGTTTCTCGTCCAGGAACCGCAACGCCTCGACGGCCTTGCCTCCACACGCCCTCTCCAGCGCCAAAGACGCAAAGTGCCCGCCGACGACCGGCCGCGCCATGAACCTGATGTTATTCGGGAAATTGCCATCGCCCTCGGTCTCGTACAGATCCGTAAACGGGCGATCTACGTTCTGTTAGCTTCCGTAGCCTCTCCAATGGCCCTAGGGTATTCGTAAGTCAACAGCTGAACGTGGAAACATAACCTACCAACAACAGTCTCATTCACCCACCGCGCCACGGCCGTCAAGATCTCCGTCCTCGTCTTCCTGCCCGTAACAGCCGCAGCAAAGAACTCCCAATCACTCTTCGTATACAAGTGCCTCGAGTCCAAGGGCAAGCCATACTTCTGCAGCACGGCATGGTACCAATCGCTCTGCATCTGGTACACCTCGTCCGGGACAAACACGTCGCTTTCGCCGTCACCACCCCCTCCGATCGGCTTCTGGCCGCCGCCCGGCGTGGACTCGCTATCACCCTCACCCCCCTTAACGTGGAAACACAGCAGCGAGTCGGCATACAGGTTATAGATGGTCGTCCACGACCCATACCACGTATACGCCAACTTAGCATGCGTCCCGTCGCGCGAGATGCCATACTCCTGCCACTTGTCAATATACTCGGCGGCAATCTCGCGGTAGCGTTTGGCGTCGTCGTCCCGGCCGACCAGGTCTGCGATCTCGCTCATGGCCTTGATGCCGACGATGCCCTTGAGGGCGAGGTTGGTCTGGTTGGCCAGCCAGCCGGCGAAGTCGTCGGTGCACAGCTGGTTGTGCGGGATCAGCGACTCGCGCACCAGGTAGCCCGTCCACTGGTCCCAGAGCTTGTACGAGCGGGTCAGCCACTTCTCGGCAGCCTTGCGGCCTGTGCTGCTGCTACCCGTTTCGGGGTCGATGGGCCTGGGGAGGTCGATGCCGTACTTGTCCACGTGGGCTTGCCAGTCGCTGGAAAGGTTGGGGATGGCTTCGGTGCTATCGCCCGCGGGCGCGTTGACAAAAGCCGGGTCGGTGTCGTAGCGCAGAGCGTTGGCGAGCGCGAGGCCCATGATGAGCATGTTGCCGCACTCTTCGACCGGCATATACTCGTCGTTCCCGTCCGAGTGGCCCGTGGCGTTGGGGAAGTGAGACCCCAAGTCGTGCATGCTGTAGTCGTTCGGGTACTGGCCGCTGAGCTGGTGTTCGAGAAGGGGCTCGAGCAGGTACGCCAGCCATTGTGGGTTGGTGTACAGGAAGAAGGGGAAGGCCGGGAAGATGACGTCGACGGTTTGGAAGTTCCCGTTGGAGGAAATTTCCTTCAGGAAAAGGATCGTGTTCTCCGGCGTTCCGGAGAACTGCGTCGCGCCCAGGACCTGGCGGGCCGAGAGCGCGGCGATGTCTTGGTAGTCCTGCGAGCCGGAGTTGTAGGCGTCATGTGCGAGCGAGTCCGAGTAGTTTTGTGCCAACGACGCCGCGGTCTGGAAATCGTTGTAGTGGTACGAAATCAGCTCGTCGGCATTGGGGATATGCGACTGCCAGAGCGGTTTCATGTGTGCAATCCCCTTGGCCCTGGCAAACTGGACCACCGGGTCTTGCACCAGCGCAAAGGTGAACGTAACGCTTTCCGTCTTGGTGTGGCAGCTTGCTTTATGCTTCCCAGCAAGCTTGAAGGCTTGAGCGAAGGCAAACGCCGGCTCCTCATCCATCACCCTGCGGAACTTCCTGTCAACCTCATTCTTCAGAACCCCCTTCTCAGCGAAGTGCTGGCGCAGAAGTGCAGATGTCCCAGCCTGGTGGTATGCATCGGTTGGGCCCGTGAAGTGCAGCGTCCCCCATTCGGCTCGGTCCCCATACTCGGTAAACAGCTCCTCGTGAACCCGGGAAACCTTCCACGTCTTGAGAGCCGTGCCGGAACTGCTGTCCTTCGAGCGCCCGTGTTTGTGCAGCTTCCACTTCACCTCGTTACCCCTATTCCCGGTGACCCACTCGCCGTTGGCGTCCGTGTAGATATTCACATTGAGGCAACCCTCCGCAATAACAGTCAGGTAAGCGGCAGGGATCGACTGCCTGAATGTAGACGACGGCGTGATCGGCGACAAGAAGGATAATGTCAGGCGCGTGACCTCTGTCGGCGATTTCCCCGAGACCTGGTACGTCAGGTTCGTAGTCGACGCGTCGAACGTAGCGCCTAGGTACTCGGGGTATGCGACCTCGTACTTGCGGTGGTCACGCCGTAGGGAGTCGTGGGGCCGTCCGAGGAGGGGATAGACCTTGCCTGTCTCGGGGACGGAGGCCATGACGGAGAATCCGACCTGTTTCCTCGGGTTAGCAAGGGCGGTAAGGGGAGCGTTCCATGTAACGGGTTTTCTCACATGAGCGCCGGTGTAAAACATGGGCCAGTTCTCCCATGGTGCGTCGCGAGCGTTGGACAACCAGGTGCTTAGGTATGGATTGCGGACGATCAGGGGTAGCACGTTTGGGGCGAGCGTTGACGCGCTGGCTGTAGCGGCCAGCACTAAGAAGTGGAATCGCATCTTGGATTTTGGGACGAAAGGGAGGGAGGAGGACGGGGGCTGCTCAAGCAAGACGGCAAGTTAAGTGATCAACAGATCCTCATTGCTTTATCCAAAAGCCTGCCGTAGAAGCCTAGCTAGGCGTGTCGGTTAGTAAAGGACAAGAAGGATATTGGGTTAAAACAAAAAAACTCCCAGATCTTCCACGGATATGAACCATCGACAAGAAAGAAGGGGTGGTGATGTGATATTCAATAACTATCGAGGCTGTACTCGACATATACTCCAAAGCAAAAAGAAAGTGGAGAGAATTCGTCAACCAAAAGGCCCAAACATTGGAGGAACCGGAGCCCACGGACTCAGGGGCAACACCATGCAACGGGAAGGACAAGATCTGGGTCTGCGGCACAAAGGATGACGCTGTCTTGGAGATCGTTTGTTCCTGCTCCTGTTACAGAGGCAGGGATCTCCCCCCGTTCATCCAATCGTTTGCGGTTAGGGGATCCATTTACAGGGCTGCTGGCGCGCAACCCCGCATCTTGGAGAGCGGGTGGTGGGGTGCATCGGCCGCTGTGGAGATGTCATTGAATCGCCGAGACTTCGAGGATGGCCGAGACCCAGCACAAGCGGGCAGGCCCAGAGCGTACATGGACAAGCGTCGTTGAGAAGCCCAACAGACTGGATATTCGTAGAGCGGCAATGATCAGGACGATGATCAAGCTTCTAGTGACTCACCAAAACCTGCAACCTGCAAAGTACATTATGTATATTTATTTTGTATTCCGACAAGGTATTTGTTATCAAAGCCATAAATACAGGCCCATCCATGAGAAAAGCAACTACCTAGTTAAAGCACTTAACTCCTCGGTTCCTGTGTCTGTGTCCACCACAAACCACCCGGCAACCGCCTGTGATGACCGAATTGGCCAAACCGAGAGCTTTATCTATACCGTACTTCATACATCTCGGGATTTCATGACCCCTCCCGTACCCCGAATCATCCCCCATTATCCCCACCGGCGACTTGGAATCTATATGACGCGACATGAATGCCGTCGGTGGTGACAACGTAGTGCAAAGGAATAGCTATACCGTAGCAAAAATGGCACAAGGGAGGGGCAAAACGCCCAAATGCGTAGGCTCGCCAGCGTTCATCGCGGCTGAGATGTGATTAGTTGCCGCGGAACAAGAATTGGAGATCCTGGGGGCTGAGTGAGTCCATGGCTGCATCATCCGCATTGATCGTGGAGTTGATCATGTTAGTCTTCTTCTCCTGGAGCAGAACCATGCGGCTCTCGACCGAATCCTCGATGCAGAGTCTGGTGATGGTGCAGGGACGGGTTTGGCCGATACGGTGGCACCGATCGGCGGATTGCCATTCACTGTTTTGCGTTTCCAGTTAGAATTACAACGATAAACACACACCGCAGAAAAGGAGACGTACGCTGCAGGGTTCCACCAAGGGTCCACGATGAAGACCCGAGACGCCTCGGTGAGATTCAGCGCCACACCGCCAGCCTTCAAAGAGACTAGGAAGACCTCAACATTGACGTTGGTCATGAAGTGTTGGATCGAAGCCTGCCGCTGGGCTGGAGTCATGCTGCCGTCGAGCATGACGGTAGTGATGCCGGCACGGTGCAGGCGCCACTCGATGAGCTGTAGCATCGTTGTGAATTGGGAGAAGATGATGGATTTGTGTGACGAATTGTCGGAGCGGAGCTTGTGCAACTCGTGCACCAACAGCTCGATCTTGGACGACGACGTCCAATTTTCCATCTTGATTCGGTTGATAATGGACGACTTCTTGACCTGGGCCTCGTCCTGCTCCATCTCGGGCTGCTCGAGATCTATGGAGAGTGGGATGTGGCACTGCGGGCAGTTCGGGCTGGTCGTCGAGTTCACGTAACTCTTGACACATGTCCGGCAAAAGTCGTGCTTGCACTGAGACCGAATGGCATCCTCAGCCGGCTCGTCGCAGATGTTACATACGAGAACATTCTGGCCGCCCTCGCTGTCTTTCTTGAGGATCAGATCCGGATGGTCGGCAACCTGGCGCATCTGCATAATAAGGCCGAAAATGTTGGCATAGTTGTTGAGGAGGACGCCACTGGCGACGTAGGTATCGAATTTGCGCTGGCCGCTCGTCATGATGCTGTTGGCAAAATCGTTCTCCTCTTCGCCAAAGAACTGCCGTTCGACGTTGATCTCCTTGACGGGAAGCTCCATCGAGTCGGTGTGGTCGATCTTCAGCCGACGCAACATGATGCGGTCGGTCAAGATGCGCAGCTTCATGAAGGCCTCGGCGCCACCAGCACGGTTACCGTACTTTTGGATGGGGTTCAGAAGCTCCTGGTTGAAGACCGACACGTGCTGCATGCCGCCGTGCCCACAGCCCGTGCATTTCCTGTCATCATCCATCTGCCATTCGAGGGTGGAACAGGGGCAGCTCTTGCAGAGATAGCAAGCGAAAGGACGGACGTTGAGGAAGCGGATCAGCGAGAAAAACTCGCCAATGCGGTTCTGCAGTGGAGTGCCGGATAGGCACCAGCGGTATGTGACTTTGAGAGCAAAGCATGCTTTCGCTGTCATTGTCGTCCGCGTTTTGATGCAGTGTGCCTCGTCGAGGATCACGCGGTGGAAGTCAGTCTGGTGAATGATTGACTTCTCCTTGAACATGCCAGCCTTCCGCTTGAAGCCCTTCTCCTGCTTTCGGTACATCGATTCCAGGCTGTTGTACGACATGATGACAACGTCGTACTTCTTGACGTCCTTGACCGTGAGGTTCTTTGACTTGGCATTGGTCCCGTGGAAGACGAGAGTTTTAAGTGTCCCGTCCGTGTAGGACTCGATTTCCGTCATCCACTGCATCAAGGCAACCGGGGGCACCAGCACCAGCGAAGGCTTCTTGGCAGGGAAGTCAGACATGATGAGGGAGACGGCTTGGATGGTTTTGCCGAGACCCATCTCGTCCCCGAGCAGCCCACCCTTCCACTCGGTCTTTTCCATCGCCATCATCCAAGCCAAGCCTTCCAGCTGAAACGGTTTAAGCTGGCGAGAGATGGACTCGGGCTGTTTCGCCTTGCCTGCTTTCAAGATGGGCATATCCTCAAGTTCCTTCCACATTGTCTTGAGTTCCGGGTGATTCGACTCGAGACGAGAACGGTTGTTCTTGACCCGGCGTCCACTGGCATAGGCCCGATAGGCGCGGCGACTGCGCATGGCCATGTCGAGAGCCGAGAGGGGTGCATTGTTCGCGCTCTCGTCCTCGGCCCCCGCACCATTCAGACCTCGACCGCCATCGCCAGCATCGTCGGCATCATCCTCACTCCCGTCCTCCACGTCCGAAAGGTCACTGTCACTCCACCGGGCCAGAGCCTCTGCGCTGAAATCGACGAAATCGGAGCTGTCGCTATCAGCAGCTGCTGACAGGGAAGCGAGCTCGTCGCCCTCGGGTGCTGGTGATGTTCCTGCTTTTCCCCTTTTATTGACCGGCCGTCGGCCGGCGGCAAGCAGCGTTTTGTGTTTAATGGGGGCAAGTGGACCGGTGACTCGGGGTTTGCTCAAAGATTCAACGGAGTCGTCGCTATCGCTCGAGTCCGAGGGTTCCGTCAACTCACTATCATCACCCCCCGAGTCGGGAACGGTGACGGCCCGCCTCTTGCTCGCAGTCCCGCCAGAGCCCGTGGCTTTTACGGCGGTCACGCGGTTCGTGCCATTAACACGCCGCGGGGCCAAAGAAGTAGACCTGGTGCCATTGTGCGCCGATTCCATGGATCGTGCAGCACGTGCAGCAACCGGGGTCACTCCTCGCCGGCTCCGGCGCGGCGCAGGACCAGGCGCAGGACCAAGCC
Source organism: Chaetomium tenue (assembly GCF_020726465.1). Classification (NCBI taxonomy): domain Eukaryota; kingdom Fungi; phylum Ascomycota; class Sordariomycetes; order Sordariales; family Chaetomiaceae; genus Chaetomium; species Chaetomium tenue. The sequence continues at coordinate 4,376,432 of NW_027117330.1, read as the reverse complement.
TAGCCTCAGGAGACGGCTTGAGCATTGTCGCCGCCGTCGCATCTTCTTCTGCCTGCAGCTTTCGTGCAAGGATGGCATCCGGAGAGCTGTCTGAAAACTCCTCCTCGCTGTCCTCGACCGTATCTCGCTTCCGCTTACTGCCCATGGCGAAGATGCTCTGACGGAGGCTCGCAAAGCTAGACGGCCTCGTTGCGGATAAATGCACCTCGATTCTATTATTGACTCGTTTGCCCGAGACCGGTTGCACGGCCTCCTTTGGGGTTGCGGTTTCGGAAGTGCTGGTGAGAGGGGTGGTATACCCGCTTCCGAACGAAGGCGTGGCCGAGGTGGAAATCGTGGATGAGTCGGATGCCACACTCGATGCGCTGCGTCGTTCCTCAGGCCTCTTTTCCGAGCTTATCGGAATAAGCGGCGGAGGCGCAACTGATTATTAAGTTAGAAATAGTGGCATGTCGATATTTGATCTCCATATCCCGAAAATACAAGTGCATCATTTGCGATCTCGTGATAATCTTTCGGCTCGACCGACCGATCCAGAAAATACCCAATTGAGAAACACAACAGATGAAAATTGAAGACAACGCCGAATGATGCATTGTAGACACTTACCGGCAATCGCGTCGGCTGCCGCCGACCTTCTTGTTCGAACCATGGTGTTTTACTCTCAGGCGTGAAAGACGACTGGTTTTTAGATGTGGGAAATATAGGAAGTGGAGGGAGAGATTCGCCGTTGATGTTTGTATGTTTGGGCGGTGATGCTTCAATTTCAACAAAGAGAGGAATGGTGGTCAGTCCACCACATTGATCGGGTGCAACGATTAATCAAGCGCAGCCCCATCAGGTGGCAACAGCCCGAGCCCGAATCTGTGCACTTCAGATGTGAAAGAGCTGGAGGTGGGCAACCTCTTTTTGTGACGGATATCGTGAATGGAGGGTTCCCATGAAAGGGCCACAAGTATGACAAAAACGAAATCTGCGGCTGGGTCGAAATTGAATCGCCACCTCCTTTCGAGGATTGCCAGTGAGGCAGGGCCGTGGACCTCGGGGAAGGGAGGGGGATGTCGCGTTTTCTCCAACGCGAAGGCACATGACTTGCGGGCTAATTTATTTGCTAGCTTACTGGAGCCCCAGGCAGCAGCAGGCAGAGACCGGAGCTGGTTGGTTGAGAATGAGATGGCTGCAGGGTTTTGCTTGCTGGTATTGAGACTGGTTTCTCTCACTTCATGCTCCCTTGCTTCGTTGTCTTTGATTGTGACAGTGGGCTATTTTTGCGCCAGCTGGTCACCTTCCGATGCCTTTGTCCGTTCTCTGCACCCCTCGAAATAAATCTCGGCATTTCGGCAGGTCTTAAAGACCCGGGTGTAAACCACAGCATTGTTGTCGAGATTATTGCCCTGGCTCCTTTCTCGAGATTCAAGTCCAACTACATTAGTCCGAGACTTGTAGCCTAATACGGTTAGAGACTAGTTGAAATATCTCCATCATCAACCTCCAGGTCCCTTCCCCTTTTCTCCTCTGCAGACAACGGTCAGGTGTTCTGGCGTTGCGATTTTAATTGAATTTGCCCCTCCTCGCGTCAAAGCGTGTCTCAGCTGGCATGCAACACTTTCAACCGAACGATTTCACAGTTGCGCCCCAAACCTCGCATCCCCAACTTCTTCCCCCATCGCCCTTCGAAAGCAAATACCTGATTCGGAACCGCCAAAGATGTGAGATCTTCTGCTCCGATATTATAATTGCAATAAAAAAACATATTCACTAATGCATCATTCAGGTCTCGACAAGGTCGGCAGCAGCGCCGGATTGTAGGCCCGTTAGTGACAGACTAATGTTAAAAATCACGAGGCTTGAGCTGGCTGACCATCATCCTCTTACAGACAATCGGCTTTGACTGACTTCTTGGCGGTGGGGTTCTCCCATAGTGGACTTTTGCACGTTGGAATACTGACGGGCATTGGACTAGTCACATAACATCTCCGCTCATCAAATTCGCCTAGATGCCGATGCTCGACGGAGAGCGGCTCGGGATGAACAGGGCGAGCCGGCTAACGGGGACAACCAAAGCAATGACCAGACTTCGGTAGCTTCCCCGGCCACCACTCCAGCCGTCACTGCCAGCCCCGCGCCCACCACGCGGAGTAGACGTGCGGCGGCGGCACCCTCGCGAGACGAGGAGGCACGGAAAAAGGAGCAAAAGGCCATTGAGAAAATCAAGGCAAGCAAGAAGTTTCAAAAACGCAAGCGCGGAGCTGAGTCGGAAGACGAGGATGAGCTTGCGCGCGCCCTCCTGCAGAGCTCTGCGCCGCTTCCGGGCCAGCAGGAGAACTGCGAGAGTTGTGGGAAGCGATTCACCGTCACCGCGTACAGCCGAAACGGGCCCAACGGGGGTTTGCTCTGCAGCCCATGCAGCAAGGAGCTTGACAAAGACAATGCAGTGCAGAAGAAGAAACCGAAACGAGCCACGGGCGGGGCGGTTGGCCGACGCCGGCAGCTACAGAGCAATATTCTGGACGGGACATACTCGCTCGGTGCCAAGAGCTTAATGACCCTCTGCATCGAAACACTTGCGAAGAACATCGATCTTGCCGAAGACCTAGGTGACCTACCCTCGCCTATCATTGACAAGATCGCCCGGAAGCTTTCCAAGCACCGCCTCCTCGACTCAAGGACCTTGAGTCTTTTCTTGCAACCCACCACTGAAGAGGTCTGCATCTATGACGGCGCAAAACTCAGTTCCGACGATTTCATCCGCATATTCCAGACCGTTCCGGGCCTTAAGAAGCTCAAAGTAAGTAGCAGCCCAGGCGGTTATTTCCTCTATCATCATTCTGGGCACGGCGGCTTTCGGGACGGGGTCATACCTCGCGAAACCCTGTCGTAGCTCCATACCGGTAGCGCAAGTTAACACCATGGTAGGTCCGCAACGGGATTCACTTCAAGGACCAAGTCCTAGACTTTCTCATGACGCGCAACATCGAGCTGGAAGACCTCTATCTCCACGGTGCGAATCTTCTCTCTAAGGGCAAGTGGAAGGAGTATCTCGAGAAGAAGGGCCACGCTCTCCGCGCGCTACGCGTCTACTTCACCGACCTACACTTCGGCGACGAGATCCTCGCGCTGCTGCCCACCACCTGCCCCTCGCTCACCCGACTCAAGGTCTCCCACAACCAAGAAGTCACGGGGACGGGCGTCGCCGCCATCGGGCAGATCAGCACGCTCCGGCACCTCAGCCTCGACCTGCGCAACGAAGTCCACTCCGACATCTACGTCGACCTCCTCAGCAAGATCGGCGCGGGGCTGGAGACCCTCTGCCTCACGCGCGTGCCCCAGGCCGACAACACGGTGCTGGACGCGATCCACACACACTGCCGATCCCTCACCAAGCTGCGCATCACCGAGAGCGAGGAGATGACCGACGCCGGGTTCGTGCGCCTCTTCCGCGACTGGGCCAACCCGGGTCTGGTCGTCGTCGACTTCCAAAAGTGCCGCCAGCTCGACTCGGCCCGCCCCCGCGACAACCCGGACGGCCTCGGCCTGTGCTCCGACGGCTTCCGCGCCCTCGTCGCCCACTCGGGCAAGACCCTGCGCGAGCTCAATGTCCACGGCTGCAGGCACATTGCGGTGGGCGCGTTTGAGGACGTGTTTCGCAGTGAGGTGGGCGCGAGGCAGTACGAGGCGATGCGGAAGCTGGAGATCAGCTTCTGCGAAGAGGTGACGGACTTTGTGGTCGGTTGTGTGTTCCGCTGCTGCCCGAGTCTGAGGGAGCTGAATGTGTTTGGGTGCATGAAGGTCAGGGATGTGAGGGTGCCGCGGGGGAAGATCTTGGTGGGTGTGCCGAACGCGAAGGGGATGGTTATCGAGGGGGATGATGATGAGGACGATGAGTAAGTAGTAAGTGTATCTTGGGGGAGTGCGGTGGTTAGACTTGGCATGGTATTATCGACGATGCTTTGCTTATAGATTGCATTTGGGCTGCGTTTGGAAGCGATGATTGACACATCAGCGTGGAAAAGGACACCCTGCATGGGGGGCTGTGAGGCTGATGTCGTGGTAGTCATGCTCCCTATCTATGGCCCATGTTCGAATATAATTCTTGCTATCAAGAAGGGGCAAGTACCTAGCTTACACAATGGCACAATTTCTCCGTTTACCTCTGCGTTCGAGTTGCCGGCATCGGACGGGGTGATCCTGAGTCATCCTCGGATTATCGTAAAGCTCATTGCAGTCATCTCTGTCTTGTGATACTCACAATGCCAAGACAGGTGATACCGAGGTTCATGGAACGAAAGTCTCCTGAACATTGGCGTCGATGAACGAATACCGAGGAGTATCATCCTTCTGACGACCCCGCAAGTGACGTTCTCGCAAGAGTGCCCCTCTCGGGAGAAAATGTTTATGACGTTATGGCACTTTATACGCATCTTGAATCTGGGGTTTTTCAAAATGCAGTTCCGCGGAGTTTAACAACATCAGCCCGGTCATTCGTCATCTTAGACAAGGCTTGCCCTTGACGGCTTGGCTCCGGGGACCCGACACATTCACAAGCCTCCGCGTGGGTTTGGACCTTGGAAATCCGGGGGTGGCTTGACGATGGACGGGGGAGCGGTGAAGTTCGAGAACCTCGGGGCTGAAGGTGGAGCGTGCCGGGTATGGAATCTCCCATGGCGGTTTCTTGGCCTTTTCGGGGATGGTGGAGACCGGGGAACCTCAAGGTGCATCTCAACATGCGGGGACAAATAGATCCTGGCAGTAAGCGTCATGATGGTGTTGTCATTTTTGGGTTTGAGCCGTGATCGGGACTGCATCTCACCATCCGAACGCAAGCCCGTGATCATGTGCTCCCGATATTCTCCGCGACGTCCGATGGTCGGAACGAGGCAAGCAATGGCGGCAGCAGGGAAATTCCCTTCAGACCATTGCCGATGACCGATTGCCGGGCCGCCGCCGCCGTGTGTGTGGGGAATGATGCCATATTGAATGAAGCATGTGCAAGAATGCCCGATAACCGCATCGGCTTTTGTCAGGTCGAGCTTCACAATCAGCTGAACTCAATCCCGAGAGAAGCGTCTTGAGGGGCGTGGAACTGCAATCAAGATCAATTGGCCCATCCCGAGATGGGGTTAACGGACCGAGAAGCTCCTTGACACCGAGGGCCGTAGACGGGAGAGGATCAAACAGAACGGGCGAGACCACAACTCTCTATCATGCCGGCCCGAGCATTTCCCTGCAATGGCACAGTAAACCCTCCTTCTCTGACGGGTCGTTAGAGCTCCTCGATATGACATCGGTTAACGTGAGCATTGGCCAGATTCCTTCTTCCCATCAACATGCAAGGGAACGGTCGCGGAGCGGTGGGGGCATGAGCCAGGGAGAATTCCAGACGGTTTGCAGCAGGAGAACGAGCTTGGCAGTTCCCAGCCTTCACAACAAACGGCCTTCGCCGAGATGGCATCGTGAAGTTCGGACGACGGCTCGGCCAATTGCTGGGGAGCAAGCGACGCTCAACCGGCTTGGTTTGTTTGAGCATGGTGGAGGCCGCCCGAGAAGACAAGGGCACATCAGACGCGGATGTGACCTGTTTCATCCCATGCCCTGTTCTTCTCGAAGGTTTTCCTTCCCGAAGCAAGCGCGCCCGGGGTTCTTCCGAAGGTGAATTTCGTTTCTGGTCGTTGCGATGCAAAGGCGTCGAATCCCAGTGTCACAGTCGGGAGAAGTCGGGGGGTAATCGTTAGCAGATCCATGCACCTCGTGCCTTCCCCGGCCATGCCCCTGAAAACCCGCTTTTCGATGGCTGGACCCACCGATGCCCAACGCTCCACTGTGGGCTGGGTGGGCCTGATGTGCTGTGGGCCCAGACCGGCAGGGAGAAAGATCGCGCATTTCGAACTGAACCTCGAAGTACTTCGGTACCTGCAGCTCCCTCCCGTCTGCATGCCTGCTTACACCGGAACCGATATTGGTTTCCTCTCGCCTGCCGGGAGACTCTCGAGTGTGTAGCATTGGGCTCGTTCCGTCACGGCCAGTTTTCGTCGAGATAGAGAATATCCCGGGGCAGGGCCGCTGACAAACTGTTGCAAACGCCCGTGCCGTCTCCCGAGACAGGCAGATGCGAATTCCGTCAACAATTCGGATTGCGCGTTGCCCAGCCTTCTACGATCACTTATTATTAGGTAACAAACAATGGCGGTAAAGCCCCTGGCAACAGGGCGCGTGCCTCTTTGCTTCTTGTCGCAGGCAAGGAAGAGATGCTGGTTCCAGACAGACAGGGCCGACAACCGATCCCGAAAGGCCTACCGATGGATCGGGACGGGTGTTCTTAGCCCAAACAGGCAGTCTGCTGTCCTTTGCCTGATATGTGATTGGGCCGACGGTGGCTGACCGGGAGTCCAGCCTGTGCTTCCTGGACACAACAAGGTGGCCCACCGACTTTTCCCCACGGCAGCCCCGAACAGAGGCCCCGTGACCATTGCTTCCAAAAAACATTGAGAAGAGCAAACCACGAAAACAAAACCCATGGTTGATGGGGATGTCCACGACTTCCGTTGGGCGAAATTAGTATGCAAAGTATTGCTGACCGCAGGAAAAACTCTACGCTCTGCTTGTGATATGATAGCTGAGAACTGAGGTCAGTGTTGGCGGCCCATCGGTACGAATACAGTCGTAATGGACGCCATGGCGCCAATGGTTGGCAGCTTGCAGGGGGCGGAAGCTCTGACACAGGGCAGCTCCGGCTAACGTCCCACAACGGCACAGCGATCTTAGACCACCAACCAAGCCACCAAACTGCCCTCCCAACAAAACAAAAAAAAAACGCTCAGAGGTCTGAGAACGTGCCAGGTCGCAGCCAGATTCGTCAAGGAAAGCACTAAAGATCGCTCGTGTAATTTGAAATCCCATGGATTGCGCAGTTAACCGGGCCCTTCGGGAGCCACTCCGGTCTCCACCCGGAAGTCATCTCGGTGACTCCTACCGCCATAGCATCCCACCATTGGCCCGGGCTGCGGTGTAAGTGCCATCACAAGAAGGAACCCGCAAATCCTCTCCGGTTCGCAGGTCTCGCCAGCAAAGGAAAGAGCCAGCGCTGGGTTCTTTCCGTACCAGTACCCGGCCATTTCACCAGGGACCCCGGCGTGCCCTGACATGGTAATTGAGTTTTTCCCACTTTTTATTTTATTCTGCCGCGCCCCTTCCCGGCCCAACGTAACTAGCTGAGGGAGGCGTGCACCGGCAAAGCGCCCTCGACGCCGCCAGCCCTTGAAACGTGTGACGAAACCTCCCAGAACAGGCCTCTGTCGCATCGCCCGCCTTCAGCATCTCGTCTTCGTTTCTCGGTTGGGCATGGGCAAACGGGCAGCAAAGTGGACGCTGCTCGCGTCTCGGGCAGCTAGCATGCAAAAGGTTTTAAACCGGCTCGCCCTCAACAACAAACGTCTGGGCAAGACTCTGCAACTGTCCCTCTTATTAACAAAGGCTCTGGTGGCCCAAACGACAGCCGCTTCTGCAACTGCGCCCAAGACCCGGACGGCTGGCCCTAGTCACCCTCGTAATTCTAATAATACTGCTAAACTCACGCCGCAGGGGGCACTTTTCCTGCACCTGGTCCAGCCCTGCCTCGAGCTCGCTCCGTGGATTTACAGTCTCGTTTTCCTCGCTCGGTTGCCCTTCCTTCCTCTCCCGACTCTCACACATGCAATGGCGTCGTACCCGCTCAACACCAGCACATCCAGCTCGGACATCTCAACACCTCGGTCGATCTCCCCCTCATCCTCGGTGGCGTCAGCCCGCTCCTCGCATTCGTCTATATCTAGCTCCAAGCGCATGTCCATCTCGTCTACCCGCAGGATCTCAGCTGCCAACCCAATGTCCTCCGTCGATATCACTGCCATTGAGGAAGCCATGAGAATGGCGAATCTCGACACCCTCCGCGGCTACAGCCAGAACCGCTACGGCGAGGTGCGCCAGTATGCCACTACTGAGTACATCAGCCAGAGCCAGGCCCTCGGCTACCAGATGCTCTCGGAGCCGATGTGGAATAGAGGTGAGTCAGCTTGTTGTGGTCCCTGCGTTTTTCGAGCTTCCCCTCTCTCTGTCCGTCCGATCTTTTTTGTCTTTTAAAGCGCCTCCCCGGTCTGTCACGGGGCCTTGAGCGGGTTGGGGACGTCACGACTGTACTTTGTTGGGACGCACTTGGAAACGTCATCCGGTCTCCCCCCATACATATTCCAGGCCATTGTTCCCTGCCGCCCTTACTCTTACCTGCCCATCGTCTCCTATCCTCCTGCCCATCACCCATCAACAAAGCACTGTCTGGCCACGACTACCTTCACAATGCCGTCATCCACCTCACGGGCTATACCCCGTCTGCGCGCGCTGGCCGCTAACTGTTCTCTTCCTCAAGGCCTCTCTTTTACCCCAGAACAACGTGTAGCCAAAAACCTGACCGGTCTGATCCCGCACGTCATGGAGGACAGCGACAAGCAATGCGAGCGCGCGCTCAAGATGATTCGGACCCGGCAAACCGGCATCGATAAATATCTCTACCTGTCAACCCTCAAGGCCGAGAACGTCGACCTCTTCTACCGCCTTCTTATCGACAACGCCAAGGAGCTCATGCCCCTGGTGTACACCCCCACCATTGGTGACGTCTGCCTGCAGTACTCGACCCTGTACACGCGGCCTGAGGCGCTCTACATCTCCATCAAGCAGCGCAAGTCCATCAGGACGATGCTGAAGAACTGGCGCTACCCGAATCCCGAGATTTGCGTCGTCACCGACGGTTCGCGCATTCTCGGCTTGGGTGACCTCGGCGTGAATGGCGTAGGAATTCCGGTAAGTGGCCTCGGCAATGCCCAGACTGCCTGTTTTCCCCCAATGGGGATTGCTGGCGGGTCCCAAGACGTCGGTCGGCTAATATGTGCATGCATTAGATTGGCAAGCTAGCCCTGTACACGGCCGCTGCCGGTATCCACCCCGAAAAGGCGCTTCCAATTGTCCTCGATTGCGGCACCGCCAACGAGTCGAACCTCAAGGACCCGCTTTACCTCGGCTTGCGGGCTAAGCGTCCCTCTGTCGCCGAGCAGCAGGAGTTCATGGACGAGTTCATGGAGGCTGCCGCCGAGGTCTACCCCGAGATGGTGGTGCAGTTCGAGGACTTTGAGAGCGAGAAGGCTTTCAATTACCTCGACCGCTACCGCAACAACTACAAGTGCTTCAATGATGACATCCAGGGTACTGGTGCCGTCGTTCTTGGCGGGTAAGCATTTACCCCTACCCCAAGCCCGCCCCCACTCACGTGCCACACATGCATGTCTAACACACCTCGCAGTTACATTGGAGCCGTAAACCTCTCTGGCGTCCCCCTCGAGGAGCAGCGTCTCGTGTTCATGGGCGCTGGTTCTGCCGGCGTCGGTGTTGCGAAGCAGCTGGTTGAGTACTACACCAAGCGCGGTTTGTCAGAACAGGCCGCCAAGGACAAGTTCTGGCTTGTCGACACCAAGGGCCTGGTGACCAGGGACCGTGGCGATAAGCTCGCCGAGCACAAGAAGTACTTCGCCCGGGCCGACAACAACGGCCATCAGTTCCGCACTCTTGAGGAGGTCATTGAGTATGTCAAGCCGACTGCCCTCGTCGGCCTGACTGCCACCCATGGCGTCTTCACCGAGTCTGTTGTCCGCGCCCTCAAGGCGTCCGTTGACGCTGGCGGTCTCGGCCGTCGACCCATCCTGTTCCCTCTCAGCAACCCTCTCACCAAGGCTGAGTGCACCTTCGAGCAGGCCGTGACGTGGACTGACGGTACTGTCATCTTCGCTTCCGGGTCGCCTTTCTCGGCGTTCACCGTCAAGACCAGTGAGCAGCCCGTGACCTACTACCCCAACCAGGGTAACAACGTCTACGTGTTCCCCGGTATCGGTCTCGGCGCAATCCTCTCCAAGTCTAGCCGCGTGACCGACAACATGATCTACACCTCGGCCGCCGCCCTCGCTGGCTCCCTCAATGCTGAGGAGGTCCAGAAGGGCCTCATCTACCCTCGGATCGACCGTGTCCGCGATGCTAGCTTGATCGTGGCTCGTGAGGTCATGAAGGCCTCGCGCCGCGACGGCGTCAGCCAGCTGCCCGAAGAGCAATGGCTCGAGTGGGAGGAGTGGGGAGACCCGGCCCTCGACAAGTACATCAAGGCTCGGATCTACGATCCTGAGCTCTAAGCACCTGGCACTTGCGCGCATTCGACGTTTCCTACGAAGAGTGCCGTTTTATTTCTTTCCCTAGCAGCTTGTACACTTTGCTTTTCCCGGGAGAAGCCAGCGACACATTCCTCTTGGGCCAATTTGGCCGCCACCTTTCTCTTTTTCTTGGTTAATGATTCCCCAACTTGTTGCTTTTTGGCCGACTAAGTCGGGACGGCACGGTCCATGATTCATGCTTGGGCTGGGCTAGGATGGGATCTTGCATTGGGACGGAGGGATACACTACACACGCAGCGATGGCGCTGTCCATTGCTGTGTGCGCGTCACGGGAGAGGGCATGTTTTGCGCATAGACAAAAGATGAGCGCTTTTATTGTTAGAAAGCAGCAGTTCAGTACGTGTCTTCGTAATACGGGGAGGGCATTCGCTTCGGTGGATGAGGCTGGGCAAGTTGGGGCCGAATTGAATATACACGGTGTTTCAGTTTATTCCGTTCCGCTACCGTATTTGATTGTATATGCCTATTGTCGTCCGTTCCATCCTGCGTCGCCGCTAGACATCCACGACTCATCTTGGGTTTCAAAATATACGATGGCTAACTCCAACCACGCCAACCTCCACCCATCGTCCCAGATGACAGATCAACTCTGTCGTGGGCACGGCAACTGGTCTTCTGCCCATCCATGCAACACTTCACAGTTCTCTAACCTCTCGCCGTTAGCACACTAAGCACAAGACCAAACCATGACTTTAAACCGCCCACCCAACCATTCATTGGTTTGTTCAACTTGAAAGTGATAGCTTCCTTAGTTTAACAATCAGATCTTCATCTGCGAACCACGCATATGAAGAATAGTTTGTGTTGAGTGACAAAGATGCAGATGCTCTATTGTTTAGTTATCAATATCGGATTTCGCTCAGATCGTCGACCTCGAAGGTAGTGATTAACTCGCCAGGGCCGGGCAGATAGATGCCCAGAGAGTGGACGAGGAGCATCAAGTCACCTGTGGCCGTACATATCCATAGAGAGAGAGGAGATGCTGCAGATTCATACAGTATCAAAATGGGGGGAGTGCTTAATGGCTGTTATTTGTAAAGCACCCGAATTAACTAGCTAACTACTTGGTTGTGTCTCAACCAACCCAACCCAAATATAAATAAACCTGTTTCTCACCCCACTGCCTAAAACCCAAAACCCATAGGCCTGGTACTAGTAATAATATCGCCGTGCCCAACCCAACCAACGCCTTGTATCCCCTTCCTAAGCCCCGAGTCCCCATTCCACGCCTCTAAAAGTTCAACCCCGCTACAGCACACATTTGCAAGTCACCCCGCCCAATTACTTCGCCTCAATCAGCTTCCGATCCGCCCTCTCCAACTTCCCCCTCGCCGCAGCATCCGCCATGACCAGCCCAAACCACTCCCTCAACGTCCTCACATACCCCACATACCCTTCCCAATCCTCCACCGGCGGGCCCTTAATCTGCGGTGCCGGCACCAAACTCCCCTCCCCATCCCCAACACCATCCCCATTTCCATCTCCATCAATCCCACGCCTTCCCCCCTCCCACACCGCCCACGCACTCTCCGCCCCCGTCCGCAACCCCCACCCCTTCTTGCTAATCGCCTTAACCTGAAAGCGCTGCAACAGCACCACATCCCCCGGGCGCACCACTGGCAGGGAGTCCTTGTGGGGCCGGTACAGGTGGACCTCGACGACGGCGTTGGGCGCCGCCGAGGGGTCGGTGACGTGGAAGGACATGAAGTACTCGCGGGGTCCGCCCTTGGCGCGCGCGGGTTGGGTCGGGGGGGAGGTGGTGACGACGGCGATGATGTTGGGGAATTTGTCCAGGTGCGTGCGGAGGGACTTGAGGGGGACGCATTCTGGGAGCTCGGTGCGCAGGCGTTTGGTGAGGTCGGCTTTGAGAGCGGTCGCGGTGGTGGTGGTGGTGGATGTGGTTGGGGCGGGGCCGTCGGTTTCGACCTTGGCCTTGGTCTCGGCCTCGACGGCGCGCTTGGAGGGTGAGGCTAGGGCTGCTCTGGCAAGGCTGACGCTGGGGTCTTCTTCCTTGGGTTTGTCTTTTTCCGGGGTGACATTGGTGCCATTGGTGCCGTTTGAGCGGAGACTGCTGGATCGCGCGCGGGTGAGCCGGGGGCTGGTTCGGACTGGCTCGGCGGCCTTCTTGTGACGCTTGGATGCCACGGCTTGACGGGCTAGTCGAACGCTGAGGTCGGGGGTGGGCGAGCGGCTTCGCATTTGATACTCGGCGGCCTCTGACTCGAAAGACTGCTGTTGCTCTTGGGTGAGTTGCTCCAAGATCATTGTCTCGTCTTCTAGCTCATCTATTGGTGTGGACGGAGGTTGCTGAGCTGTTTCAAGACTCTCCGGTGTCTCCTGAGATTCTTCGGTCTCCACGAGTTGCTTTCGTTCATCCTCAGCGGGAGGGTCATGAGCCCCATCCATTGGGGCCACTGAGGATAGTTCAGCTGGGGGGTCCGCGTGTAAGGTATCGCTAGTCTGAGCCTTAGTGGCGGTTTCTGCAACCGAGGCGTCAACATCTTCTGCGGCATTGATAACCTCGTTGTTAGTAGCAAAGCCTTTGCTCGTCTCAGGCTGGGATTCCACTGGCGGCGTAACCACATAATCGACAGGACTTGAAGCCGGAGGCTCTTGGGAGGATTCGGGCACCTTTGGAACCGCGAAGTCGACCTGAGTCTGAAAGCCAAACGTGGATGGAGTCACATCGTCCGCCATCTGCTGTAACGATCCTGCTGCGGCCAGCTCTCGGTCCGCCAAAACCGACGACGGAACTTGTTGCTCTTGTTGTGTAGAGGACTGGGCATCTGGGAGAAGCCCATCAGCAACAGCACTGGTGACGGCTTCTGGTGTGACCTCGGTAACCACGAGGCTGGGGACAGCCGCCGCCTCATCCAAGCTTTCCCGTAAGGGGCTAGAAGCTACTTCTTTCAGAGAAGCGGAGTCCACCTGCGACGAGCCCGCATCAACCATGTCGACGTCTTCCTCAAAAAGGGAGGCATTGCCTTTCTCGGAAACCGCAACCTCTTCGACCTGTTCGACCTCTTCGACCTCAAGAGCTGCCGTAACAACGTTTGCAGTGACCGCAACGTTGGATGGGGCATTGTCGTCCACGCTCATGTATTCACTTTCGCTCTCCCCGAACTCCTCGGGCATCTCGATCTGGCTGGAGAAAGATAGATCATGTGCGTCGGGTAGGACAGTATCGTCGTCCTGAGAGTCGGTTGCCCAGGTGGCGGCTTTATCCTCCTCAACCTGGCTGGAGATGGACAGATTGTCCGCGTCGGGTAGGCTAGCATCATCGTCTTTGGGCTTGGTTGCCCCGGTGGCGGCTTCATCCTCCTCAGGCATCTCAACCTGGCTGGAGAAGGACATATTATCTGCGTCGGATAGGCTAGCATCGTCGTCTTGGCGTTTGGTTGGCGAGGTGACGGCCTCAACGTCCTCTGGCATCTCAACCTGGCTGGAGAAAGACGCGTCATCTGCATCAGGCAGGCTAGTATCCTCGGTTTGAACTTGGGCTGTTCGGGCAGCGACCTCCTCCACTTCCTCCTCCTCCTCCTCCTCCCCCTCCTTCTCCTCGAGTTCCACGTCCGAGGATTCATCCTGAGCACTCGCCTCCTCTAGCTCCGGATCCATATCGCCATCCGCAGAGCCCTCAGTAGGCTGCTCGGGCTCATTCACGGAGTCCGCATCGGCGTGCTCGTCCTCTGCATCAGGGGATCGGGAGCGAAGTTGCGAGACAAAAAGACCTTCCGAAGAAGTTTCGCTTGGTGCCGGTGGTGGTTTCGGCAGCGAGACAAAGGGGAGGCCTGACGGGCCTTCTTCGCTGGACATTGGCTGGGGTTGCGGGACATATGACTCATCTCGGGCGCTGGACACTCCGAATGAGCCAGGAAATTGGGCGGTGAACTGCGAGGTTTCAGCGCGGGCAGCCAGCTCTGCCAACGGCGCCCTTGGGTGTTGGAGGATATTGACGTTTCGGGTGGCGAAATCGACAACATCGGTCTGCCCGAAGACAGCGTTGGGAACCTGTTCCTCCTCTGCGTCGCTTGTTTCCACGCTCTCCAACACGCTCGGCGTGTCCTCGCGTTTTGGACTAAACGATGCTTCCGAACTTGCCGGAGGCGCCGGAGCATGTGCCGTTTGAGGAGCAAGCGCGGGTTGTTTCGGTTCTGGGACAGGTTCGTCCTCGTCCTCAGAGTCCGAGAGCAGGCTAATAACGACGGGTTCCCCTGACGGCGCTGGCGCAGCAGGTCTCCTGGGCTGGTAACGGCTTACGTCGTCGTCGTCCTCTTCTTCGTAGTCTTCCTCGCCGCTCTCGTAATCTTCCTCTTCCTCTTCGTCCCACTCTTCGCCTTCGCCATCCTCGTCGTCGTACACCTCTTCGTTGCCATAACGCTCCTCTGTCTCGAGCTCAACCTCCTCATCTTCTTCCGAGAGGTCGTCTTCATCATCAGAGGGCTTATCATAGTTGCGTTGGTCGTAGTCACCCTCTTCGATTTGCTCACCATAGGCATATTCGTCGAAATCCGCGTCTTCGTCCTTGTCTTCCTCAACGCCGACCTCGTCATTACTATTCGTATCCTCATTTTCGACAAGGGGCTGATTATCGTGTGGTAATAATGCTGGCTGTAGCGGTTGCTCCTCATGTCTGTCGAGCACATTCTCATGCCCATAGCTGGTAAAGCCCTCGGGCACCCTATCAGGGGGGATGTCCGCCTGAAACGAGAGCTGTTCGGCTGTGACCCTTGACCCTTCCTCGAGAGCATCCGTACCGAAGTGGCCGCCTTCGATCGAATTGTAGTGCGGGGGCTGTGTCGACATCTCCCATTGACCCTCACCAAAAGTCTCAACCGCGGGGGGTTCCGGGGACATGTTTTCTCCTTGTACAACCATTTGCTCCTCGTCCGCTGCATTGGTGTAAGTGTCCATTTCGGAATGTGTTTGGAGGACAGGTGTGTTATCTAGGAATGCCATCGGATACGGATCTTGCTGATGAAAGCCCGTTTCGGGGGCAGGTTCGGGCTTTGGTGGAGACGGAGAGTGCGTTGTTTGTGGTATATGAGAAAAGCCGAATCTGACTTGATCAGCCAGGCTTAGGCTTGATTCCACTTGAGCGGGCGCACCAGCGCCGAAAGAAGAGAAGCTGGAGGCAAAGGACCTCGAGCCGAACAGAGCATCCGGGACTGTTTCGGCGTTGCTTGCTGCAGGCAAATTTGGGAGAGGAACCGTTGTAGAGGGTTGCCCTTGGGGCCCTCCCCTGTCGACCGGTGGCCAAGGTGAGTGTCGGTCCGGTTCCGTCGTAGGCGCTGATTCTATAGTCGAGGCGGATTCGTCCGACGGTACAGCGATGTTTTGTTGCGGTACTACAGGGACCGGTTCCTCTTGAGGGATATGGGCGACGGGGGTGACCTCGCGGATTGGAGTGTGCTGCTTTTGGGTAGGAGCTGCTGAGGGTTTCCGGGAGAGAGGAGTCGGAGTTTCTGGCGGGGCCGGGGTTTTCTCCCATCTCGGAAGAGTAGCATCACTTGTTTCCGTCTCGACCTCGACGGTTTGACAACCCTCGTCCGCCATTTGCGGTTTGGGCAACGACCCAGGGGTCGCGTCTCCCAAGTGATCCTCGTCCATGGCGTCCGAGACCGACGTATCACGCTCGGGGCTGGGTGACTGACTGCTGTAGCGCCATGCGCTGCTGTCGCGACCAAACCTCGTCCTTTTTCGACCTCTACCCTTGACTCCACCATCTTCCTCGAATATGTCGAAACCGCCCTCGAAAAGGGCGCCGTATGAAAGCCGGGCTCGCTTGACAAAGGCTGGCGAGGGGTATTCGTTCGCTGTGAATTCCGATATTTTGCGAACGGTGGCTGGGTTTTCGGACAAGGTCGGTTCTGGCTCGGGTGTGGCTATCCTACGCGCTTCAGCCATCAGGTCGTCCGTTTGTTCGGCCGTGGGACTGTCGATGCTAATGTGCTTTGTCTCGCCCGACTCGCCGAATTTGACCTAGAAAGGCGTTAGGAAAACTGAAGAAAAACGCTCTAACCAGAATACAAACTTGGAGCGTAAGCTTCTGATTGAATTGCAGCTGCCATTCGACTCTGGCACCCGGGATGCGCCCAGGTGAGGCATCCTTGGACCATTCCGCGCCATCCAAGCTGAAGAGCAGTTCGTCGCCGGCCCCGAGCCCACTTTCAGAAGCAGCCTTGGCACTTGGGCCCTGAAGCTCTATCCGTATTTGTCCTTTCGCACGGCGAAGGCGCACGTCGGGCTCCGCGATTAGGAAGGCGAGCTTCTTGGTGACGGAATTGTAGGGCCAGGTAATGGTAACCTCGCCGCGGACGGCGCGTGAAGCTTGATTGGGCAAATCAGGATTTAACTGCGCGATTGGAGTCCCAGATAGCGAAACCAAATTGGCAGCGCCATCGCCGTCGGTTGTCGCCATGTTGTAAGAAATTCGAGAGAGGGCAGCAGCTACGGCATCAATTCGGTGTCGCCAAAGCTCTTTGTAGAATCGACATTTGCCGGTCGCAGTGGGTTGATTAGGCGTGGCGACGCAAGGGAGAAGAGTGGGAGTCAATTCGGGGGTGAAGTCACAAAGGGAACGGTTGGATGTCGACAACTGCTTATGTGCGTTGTTGAGTCTGGTGGTGTGTTCGGAGCTTCGCTCGCAGAAAGCGCGGCAAGCTCCAATGATCCAATGATGGCAGAGACGCGATGAAAGGGAGCTCCAACATGCCGCCCACCCTGGTCAAACTCAGGCTTAAAACAGAAGGCGGTGGGCTGACCCGGCTGGGCCAAGAAGTCACAAGCAGGTAATTTACGAAACGGTATATTACCCCTGCTCTTTACCCCTCAACACCAACCATTGGGCTTCATGATACATCACATGAAAACCGCCTTACCAGGTGTTGTAAATGACCCGTTTCTTGGGTCTTTCCGTCAATCGCTTAAAATCTTACATAAAACCCTCGTTCCTCCACGCTGTCATGGGCTCCCAACAACCCGATCGCTTCGATGTCAGGAAGGTTGCCATCATCGGCGCCGGCCCTTGTGGGCTTGCAGCGGCCAAATACTTGCTCGCTCAAAAGACCTTTCATAAAATCGACATTTTTGAACAGCAGGCCGAAGTCGGCGGGGTATGGAATTACAGCCCTAAGCCTTCGGAAACGGTGCATGTCCCTCAAACGAGCCCCTATTGTCCTCCGGACCCGCCCCTGCCGCGCGAAGGAGAGGAGGCGCCCGTCTTCCCCTCGCCCATGTACGAAGTCCTGCACACCAACATTCCTCGGGATTTGATGGAATACTCGGATCTTCCGATGAAAGAGGACACGCTCATTTTCCCTTCTCGGCAAGATATCCAGGAGTATGTAGTCGAATACGCCAATGAAATCCGGCACCTCATACAGTTCTCGACACAAGTGAAGGACGTTCGCTTGAGGGTGGTGGACGGAAAGGACCAGTGGGATGTGGACACGGCGTGCCTCCTCACGGGCAAGGCGACGAGCGCAACATACGATGCCGTCGTCGTAGTATCCGGCCATTACACTGCTGTTTACATCCCCGACACCAAGGGAGCGCGGGAATTCCACAAGGCACACCCTGGCCTTATCTCTCACTCCAAACACTACAGGACTGCAGAACAGTTTACCGGCAAAAAGGTGGTCGTTGTTGGGAATGCCGCATCAGGGCTCGATATCGCAGCGCAGATCAATCATGTCTGTAAAAAGCCGCTGCTGCTCTCGGTGCGATCGCCCACATCGCAAGCCAATCTGGATTATTGCGGTGCCGAAGAGGTTCCTGTTATCGAAGAGTTCTTGCCTGAAGGACGAGGAGTCCGATTCCAGGACGGGAGAATCGAAAAAGATATCGACGCCATCATCTACGCCACCGGGTACCTCTTTTCCTTCCCGTTCCTCCGCTCTCTCGAACCACCCGTGGTAACACAGGGGAATCGAGTGCACAACACGTACCAGCACTTATTCCATATTGATCACCCAACACTGGTATTCACCAGACTGCCGATCAAGGTAATCCCGTTTGCGCTCTCCGAAAGCCAGGCGGCGGTGTTCTCGAGAACATGGGCGAATCTCTTGCCGCTGCCGTCGGTGAAGGAGATGAGGCAATGGGAAGTTGAGGAGGCGGAGAGACGGGGCCCCAAATATCACGTTTGGCCGGAGGGGGCTGATGGTGAATATATCAATCAGACTCATGACCGGATTAAACGGTCAGGGACGCCCGGGAAAGAATCGCCGCATTGGAGTCCGGAGTTGCTCTGGCAAAGGCAGATTTATGCCAAGGCCAAGTTGCAGTTTGAAGTGCAAGGGAGGAAAGCCAGATCTCTCGAAGAGCTGGGTTTTGGATATTCACCAGACCAAGACGGGAGCTGAATCTGATTCCATTTCCCTTTTTTGCAAAATAAACAAGAATTACCTTACACAGTAATTGCACAGCAGCTGGTTGGCCGGGATGGGGCGAGGTCAAACTGCCAGCTGTGTCGTGCAGTCAAGTCGCACGAGGCCGGAGCCGCATGCACGTCTCAGCTCGGCTGACCGTTGCGCGGTGATCGGCACTACATCCGGCGCATCGGTCTTACCACCGACTCGACACGGGGCCCGGCCGGTAATATGTTACACGGGAGGTCCGTGATTCCGATTCCGGAATCCGGGTCGGCCATACATACTTGTATGGTATGTACGAATAGCCTTGTGTGGCACAGAGATAACAAAGCCAAGCCCTGGAATATTGGCACACTGGCTCCTGCCGAGGGATAAGTTCCGGATCGAGACTTCCAAGTGGGGTTAGCGGATTCATTAATTCTGGAATCAGTGGCATCCCTCCCGCCCACCATGCTGGTAGCGATAAACGGTTTCTTGGATGCACCGGGCCCGGCGATTTATAAGCATGTCTCCGTCTCGGGCTCAGGGTTCCCGCTCCGACGGCAGTCGGGATGAGCGGCCCCCAATCTCATCCCATGTTTTGGTGTTGCTCTTCTTATCGGCATGAGACGAAACACAGGGCGCAGCACCTTAGTTTCTCGAAAATTGGCTTGTTTCTTCAAGTGCATCACAGGATAACAAGGCCCAATTCCAATTGCAACATCGGCACTAGTACAGTATTTGGACGGGACTCACAATATGGACGCCCTCTGCTCCTCCCATCGCCGTGTCCGTCTCGGCCGCCGTGAGAAGCCGGTGCCATTGGACCTCAGCCACCACTACTCCGTCGTCACCAAGCGACGGATGCCCTCCAAGATTAAGGAGGCGTACAAGTTCTTTCAGATCCCGGGCATCTTGAACGTTGCTGGCGGTTCGTATTATTCCAACTTCAATGCTTATCTGGCCCCCAATGGCAGCCAAGGCTCATTCAGTTTCCCCTACTAGGCCTCCCCCATCCCGACTTTTTCCCCTTCGATACTCTAGAAGCCCAAGCAGCAAAGCCAGAAAGATGGACGCCATCGCCAAACCATCCTGGTGAGACTGCAGTGTCTTCAACACCATCGCCAGATTCCGCAGCAGCCACCCATATCGTAGTACCCAAGGCAGTGGACGAGAGCGATCCGGTGAAGAAGATTGACCTTACCACGGTCCTACAATACGGTCTCGCCGCCGGCTACCCGCCGCTATTGTCATGGGTGCGCCAATTCACCCGCGAGAATCTGCAACAAGACACTCCCTATAAGGGCGGGCCCGAGGTGATCCTGACCTGCGGCTCGACCGACGGCTTCTCCAAGACGCTGGACCTGTTTGTTGACCAGTGGACCGAGGGTGTCAATGATATCACCGAGCGCCCCGGCCTTCTTTGCGAGCCATTTGTGTACACCAACATCCTCGGCCAGGCCCAGCCCCGTGGCGTGCAAGTCGTAACCGTAAAGGCGAATGACTCCGGCATGGTAGTAAAGGGCCCTGGCGGGCTGGAAAATGTCCTGGCGAACTGGGACCCTTCCAAGGGGAAGAGACCGCACCTCATGTACACTGTCACGTAAGCAACAGCTATAGAACCCGACGCCATCTTATTATCTACTAACCCTTTTCAGCCTCGGCCACAACCCCACAGGCATCGTCCTATCCGTCGAGCGCAAGAAGGAAATCTACGACGTCTGTAGCAGATATGACGTGGTCATAGTCGAAGACGAGCCGTACTGGTACCTCCAATTCCCCTCCGCCGCCATCGAAGAAGCCAAATCCCGCGGCCTGCCGCCGCCGCCCGCCTCTTCGCACCAAAAACCCCGCCGCTCCTCAGGCTACCCCTTCCTCGACTCGCTCACGCCCTCCTTCCTATCCCTCGACACCGACGGCCGCGTGGTACGCCTGGACACCTTCTCCAAAACCGTCGCGCCGGGCTGCCGCCTGGGCTGGATCACCGCACAACCCGCACTCATCGAGCGGTTCGAGCGCATCGCCGAATCCACAACGCAGCAGCCATCCGGCTTCGTGCAGGGCCTGATCTCTGAACTCGTCCTCGGCAGCAGCGGCAGCGGCAGCGCGTCCAGCGCCACCAACCAGCGCGCCCGCACCGCCTTCTCCCTCCTCCGCTCCCCGCGCGACCGCGCCGCCTTCACCGGCTGGGACACCTCCGGCTGGGTGCGCTGGCTCGAAGGCCTGCGCGGCTCCTACGAGCGCCGCGTCGCGCGCATGTGCCGCACCCTCGACGCCGGCGCCACCCTCATCACCACCACTCCCACGATCCTCTCCTCTCCCCACTCCGACCCCGACCCCGACTCGGAATGGGCACCCCTCGCCGTCTCCAAAACCACACTCTACTCCTTCCGCTGGCCGCGCGGCGGCATGTTCATCTGGCTGCGCGTGCACCTCGAGGCCCACCCGCTGTGGCAGGCGCGCGGCCCCAGCCCGCAGGTGCCCCTGCTGGACGGCCCCGCGCTCGCCGCCGCGCTGATGATCTGGCTGACGATGAAGCCCTTCCGCGTGCTGGTTGCCACGGGGTCCATGTTCAGCGCGAATGAGGAGGTGCGTGTGGAGGAGGGGTGGCGGTACCATCGGATTTGTTTCGCGGCCGAGGAGGAGGGGAATGTGGATTTGGCGGCGGAGCGGTTTGTGGAGGGGGTGAGGCGGTTTTGGGAGGTGACGGATGTGAGGGTGGTGGGGAGGTTGTTGGGGGAGTTGGGGCCGAGTGGGGAGGTGCAGGCGCTGGGGGAGGGGGTTAGTAGTTTGGGGTGGTATATGGGTTGTTGAGGTGTGATTTCTTGGTTGCGAGGTGGGGGGTGGGAGGTTGTAGCGTTGCGAGATTATAGCATATGTACGGATATATACGTGATGACGAACCATCTATTTGAAATCTTTTTTATTCTTTGTTGGTGCCCTAGATTGACTACGACTTGTACTTCTCCGGGATGATGGGCGGCCCTAGCTCTCGCCTGATATCGTCGAAATCCTGGATCCCGTTCTTCCACTTGCCCTTCTTCACCCGCTTCTTGCCGAACATGGAGTAGTCCCCGAGAAACTCGTCCAGCATCCCATCAAAGTCTTGCCGCGTATTCCCCTGCACCGTTGACATGGTCGATACCGCCGATACGGAGGCTGTGTCCTCCACGTCGGCGTTGTACTGCTCCTCGATCTTCTCGAACCGCGCATCGAGGATGCCCAGCTGCTCCGTCCTTACCAATGAAGACGATGTCATCGAGTAGGCGGACGGGTTTGTCATGGCCCCCTTTCTTGTCTTCTTCCGCCCACCGTTGGTCGTCGTCGTCCATATTGAGGATTGCAGCTCGGATGGTGTGGCCGCTGCCCGGGGCTTCTTCTCGGCCTTCTGGTCGCTCTTGAACTTGTTGAATTCGGCCATCCAGTCGTCTGACCCACCCTCGCCGGCTTGCGCTTTGCTTGTGTCGGCAAGCTGTGGTACGCCATCCTCCTTGACCTGCTCCCCCGCCTTCACCGTGCGGTCCGACACCCACCCCTCGTCGTCATCCTCGAAATCGTCGTACGCCTCTTCAAACTCGTACTTGCTCAGCTCCCGCCCATCCTCAGCCAGCTCCTGGAAGATATCCTCGCCAGACTCCTCATCCACGTACGCCTCGTCCTCAAGCGCCTCCAGCACCTCCCGCAACCGCGGGTCCATGTCCGGCTGGAACCCCGCAATCGCATCCGGCACGTTCTGCTGCGCCTGGTACGTCAGCCGCTGCAGGTTCTTGCTCGGCAGCAGCTCCTCGTCCAACAAGTCCTCGCTCTGGTTCTTCAGATCCAACTGGCGCAGGGCGTCGTCGAGCGACTGCTGCGGTTTGGCCTTTCCCTTGCCCTTGTTGCCACCGACGGGGTCGGCCTCGACAAAAACGGCCTCGCCCGTGCCCTGGCCCAGGTCGCGCAGATGCTGCATGTAGTCGTACTCGGTGTCGTCGAAGTAGACGCCGTAGTTGGCGGCCTCGCCCTCGTTGTCGCGGATGCTCATCGCGTCGGACCCGAGGTCGGATGCCAGGTCGCTCAGCCCCTGGCCCCGCGCCGACTTGTTGGCCCGCTGCGTCGGGTTGAGCACCATGGCCGGCGCCGACTCGTCGTGGATGAGGGGGTCATTTTGCGGGCGATGCACGAGCGTGAAGTGCGTCGCTGTCTTTTTGTTGCTGTGGCGGAGAGAGGGGTCAGATGAGTCGGTTCATCAAATGGCAAGGGAAGGGGATTGCGGGGAGTGCGTACATCCACTTTCCTTTCGGCATTTTGGTTACAGTTCAAACAACAAAATGGTGTTGATGATATGGGTAGATATAATTGTTTAGCACAAGTAAATTGTGGTTCGGAGTGATAAGTCGAGGGAAGGTTGTGTGTGTGTGTGTGTGTATGGAAGTTCTGTCTGTGGATTTGCAATGACACATGACGAAGGTCCAAGCAGAATTGACGGAGGCCCTGACAGTGCAAATCAGACAGACGCACATGAAAATTTTGGTGGGGTAAAAGTGCTTATCTTATCGATAGGGCCGCCGTCACAAGCCGAAAATACATGACGGTACGAAGTAATGACACTCGACTCTTACAAGATGTACATACAATTCGACAATGGTGGGGATATGGGAACCTACGTCTCAATCGTCTTAGAGATGCCAATAAATCGTTCAAACCATTCTATGAAGCCTCCAACATGTGACATATTCGGTCATATTGTGGCGAAATAAATAGGTAGATATACCCTACCGGGCTATGACTCCCCTGCACCGCCCAGCCAAATAACATTGGCAAATTTGCCCCTCTATCGGTATTTATCAGCAATCCCCGACATCAAACACCCCGCCCTGAAGACGGTGACTTTCATTTTCAACTGCACAACCAAGTCAGCACCGTAAATAGTGCTGTTTTTACCGAATAACACCTGTAGCAAGCCCATAGCCGGACGGCTGATTGCCCCTTATGGTGCTCGCAAAGTCCAAGAAGTCGGTCGGCCTCGGCAACCAACTGATGAAAGATCGGTTTGGCGGGGGTAAAGGCGGCGACAGAAAACGAGTTGGCGCAGTCACACGTATCGACCATGCGACAGGCCAGGAATACATCACAAACGACAGAGCCGAGGCCGGCTGGGTCAAGATGCGCTCCGTCACCGAGCAGGGCGCTTTGGACGAGTTCTTGGCTACCGCCGAGCTTGCCGGGACCGACTTTACCGCCGAGAAGACGAACAATGTCAAGATCATTCACACCGACCAGCGCAACCCCTACCTTCTCTCTGCAGCTGAGGAGAGGGTGGTCCTCGGGAAGCAGAAGGAACACAAGGCCCGTCTTACCGTGCCGAGGAGGCCGCAATGGGATGCGTCGACAACCCCCGAGGAGCTCGGTCGTTTAGAGCGCGAGAGCTTTTTGCAGTGGCGGAAGGGTCTGGCGGAGCTCCAGGAGACACAAGATCTTTTGATGACGCCGTTTGAGCGCAATCTTGAGGTCTGGCGGCAGCTGTGGAGAGTCATCGAGCGGTCCGATCTGGTGATTCAAATCGTCGATGCCAGGAACCCTCTTATGTTCCGGTCCGAAGATCTCGAGGCGTACGTCAAGGACGTTGATCCGAAGAAGGAGAACTTGTTGCTCATCAACAAGGCCGACATGATGACCTACGCCCAGAGGAAAGCGTGGGCCAACTACTTGAAGGGCGCCGGGATTGCCTATCGGTTCTTTTCGGCCCAACTGGCTAAGGAACTGCTTGAAGCCCAGGGGGCGGAGAGTGATGAAGAGGATGAGGAAGAAGAGGAAGCCGGCCCAAGCGGGAACGGCGCACCTTTAGGGCAAAACGAATCCAAGGAGGAGAGCGAGGGCGAGCCTGGTGCAGAGGGCGCTGAACAAGAGGAAGATGACGAAGCGGACACCCGGATTTTGACCGTCGACGAGCTGGAGGGCATGCTCCTTAGCTACGCGCCGGAAGACGCAGGTGAGTAATTATCCGATTTCTGATGTGCTTTCAGCGTTAACTCGTACCAGGACCGGATAAGAAACTCCAAGTCGGACTTGTCGGCTACCCCAACGTCGGAAAATCGTCAACGATTAATGCTCTTCTCGGAGCCCACAAGGTGTCGGTCTCGGCGACTCCGGGCAAGACAAAGCACTTCCAGACCATCCACTACAGCGACAAGATCATTCTGTGCGATTGCCCGGGCCTCGTGTTCCCCAACTTTGCCAACACCAAGGCCGAACTTGTCGTCAATGGTGTCCTTCCCATCGACCAGCTGCGCGAGTACAGCGGGCCCGGTACGCTTGTCGCCACCAGGATTCCGCGGGCGTTCATCGAGGCTATCTACGGTATTCAAATACGCACACGACCTTTGGAAGAAGGTGGCACAGGAATCCCGACTGGCGACGAGCTGCTCAGCGCGTACGCTCGTCACAGGGGCTTCATGACGCAAGGTCTCGGCCAACCGGACAGGTCGCGTGCCGCGAGGTACATCCTCAAGGACTACGTCAACGGCAAGCTTCTCTATGTCACCCCGCCCCCGGATATCGAGGATGCCCAAGATTTCAACCGCGAGTTGTACGACGTCGCGCACCTCCCGGCCAAGCGTCAAGCGGCTGCTGCCGCGGCGTTGGAAGAGATGTCCATTGAAGGTGATGACACCGCGTCCACGCTGTCCGACATGCTCCCACTCCCGCGCGGAGCCAAGTCAGAGAGGCTGGACAAGGCTTTTTTCAAGCCCGGCCAAGGCAGCGCCGGCCACGTGTCGAGGCCTTTCAACTACAAGTACTCGGAGCAAGGCAAAGCGGAAATGGAGGGCAAGCAGTTGAGCGGGCGGAAATTGAAGGCCATGATTGCATTAGAGAAGGGGGTCGATCCCAAGGATGTGCAGCTCGCGTCGGGGAAGAAGCACTTCAAGGGTGGAGGCAAGCCGAGGGGGAAGAATAGGGGGAATACCAATAAGGCGGGCGATGAGGACTGATGGGTGGTATGTTGG
Organism: Chaetomium tenue; assembly: GCF_020726465.1. Taxonomy (NCBI): domain Eukaryota; kingdom Fungi; phylum Ascomycota; class Sordariomycetes; order Sordariales; family Chaetomiaceae; genus Chaetomium; species Chaetomium tenue. The sequence goes on along the minus strand of NW_027117330.1, from coordinate 4,350,851 downwards.
GTCGGGATAAGCCGGCGATAGAGATTTTGATTTTTTTCTCTTTTTTTATTCTGGCCGGCGGTGTTTAAAAGTAGAGGATTGAATTGATGTTTATGGCTTCTCCTGCGTATTAATGGAGTGGTGGTGATAAAAGCGGCGAGTTCGTACGATAACCCTAACCCTTCCCCAGCTGCCCGCGCAGCTTTGACCCAGAAAATTTCCCTGGTGAACCTCGAACCGTCTTGTGGTTTTGGCTGAAGCTCCGCGTATCGGTCACTCCAGTCCTACTGCGCATTTCACAATGGCGAGCCTCCGCGGGTTGTCGAGGCCGGCTCGTAGCCTTCCCCTTTCCCAATTATCACGCCAGACTTGCACGGCCGGGTCGATACGATGTGCCTCGTCCGAAGCGGGCTTAACGGACCTCGAAGACTCGACGCTCACGGCGCCGCAGTTGAGCCACGAAGAGAAGAAGGAGTTTAGGCCATGGAAGCGTGCTGCCGACAGGAAGGTTGCGCTGCCTAGCGGGAGGTAAGCCATGCCCCTCCCTCACCCCCAACCCAACCCCTCTCGAACACCACTAAAACCAGACGCCCTCTCTTAGATACCAATACCACCCCCCAAAGTACAACCGCGGCCCCCTCCACCCGGTCCAGTCACCGCCCTCCTCAGACCCAATCGCGCGAGACTTCGTCCCGGGCCCCTTCAACCTGCCGCGGCTCAAGCAGACGTACCAGTCGACGATCGCCTCGGACATCATGACGCTGGCCTACACGCACGTGCCGCCGGGCACGCCCAAGAAGGAGACACCGGAGCGGCTGCGCGGGTGGGACGGGTCGTCGCCGTACCACAAGAACCGCGCGCTGCGCGGGCCCCGCGGCAACCCCGTGCTGCCGCTCCTCGAGCGCGACGTCACCTTCAACAACATCCCCGAGATCAAGGAGGTCACCATCGCCACCTACGTGCCCGACGCCATCAAGGAGCCCGACCATTTGTTGGTGGCCCGCAGTGTGCTGCTCTCGCTGACGGGGACGACGCCCGAGATTACGAAGACGAAGAGCAATGTGGTGCAGTGGGGGATTAAGATTGGGGACCGGGCGGGTGTCAAGTCGACGGTTTATGGGAATGCGGCGTATGAGTTTTTGGATCGGTGTGTGCATTTGGTGTTTCCAAGGATCAAGGATTGGAGGGGGATTCGGGGTGAGTTTTGCTGTTGCCTGGGGTTGGAAGTGGTGGTGGTTTGCTAACGGATGGGATAACAGCGACGACGGGTGATAGCTCGGGTAACTTGTCGTTCGGTATGTCACCGGACGAGGTCAAGCTGTTCCCGGAGGTAGAGGCCAACTACTGGGTGAGTGGAAAACGGGTTTGCTGGTTGGGAGTGCCATGAGCTAACAGCTTGGTAGATGTATCCGGCCAAGATGCTTCCCGGCTGCCGGGTGTTCATCAAGACGACAGCGACCTCGGACAGGCAAGCCCGGCTACTGCTGCAATCGTTTGGTGTGCCATTCTATGGCGAGGTCCGGAACTAGAGCGGCGTGGGTTTGCTTGTACAATACCACTTGTGTATACTTGTAACATCACAGGAAGAACGCATCGTTGCAACGAATAGACGGCCGTTCCTTCTTTCATGTTCCTCTACCTGTATCCCTTTTTTCTAAATCGCCATGAGACTCGTCCAGATCATGCCTTCAAAGCCAGAACCCATCCCGAACGCCGACCATGCAGAAAATGCCACCGTATCTATCCCCGCTCTTCGCGATGACGCTGATATCTTGATCTCGATATCATAGAACGCTTTCACGCCGTTGCCGCACCGTTCACCTTCTCCCTCAACCACTCAATCACCCCATCCACCGCGTCCATATCCCCCGCATCCACCTTATCCCCCTTCCCATGCGCACTCAACTCCGCTGTGGCAGCATCCATCGCCGGCTGGCAATTCCGCACGGCCGAGCTCAGCGCATAGATAGCCTTACGGCGAACAGCCACATCCTCACCCTCCTTCGTAGCCAGCCCCACCAAGGTAGGCAGCCCACCCTCCGCAAGCAGGCGCTCCTGGGTGCGGGCGTTATTCTGAACAGCGGTGCCGACGCACCACGCGGCCATGCGGCGCATCTCGGCCTCGTCGTGCGCCAGCAGGCCCAGCAGCGGCGCCCACAGCTTCAGCGGCTCCAGGTTGTTGGCGTTGTCCAGCGACTCGATCAGCTGCTCGAAGTTGTCGAACGCGATCAGCTGGTTGTCGAGCGTGGCGCTCTTGTCCGTCAGCACCTCCATCGCCGCCTTCATCAGCTCGGCCTCGGACGGCCCGCCGAAGAGCGCGGATAGGATCTCGGGGTTGAGCTTGCTGTCGGCTGCGGCTGCGCTGGTGCCGTTGGTCTGGCTGGGGGCGTCGGCGGGGGTTGTCGGGGTGTTGTTGCTGTCGCTTGAGTGGGTTGTTACGGCTGTTGTGCCGTTGGTGCCGTTGGTGCCGTTAGCGGTTGGGGCCGACGATGGAACTGAGTTCTCGATGCTCCATTTGAGCAAGCTGTTGAGGTTTCTTTCCATTTTTGGAGGGGTTGAGGCTTGGAGTTGGAGCAGTGGCGGTTGGTAAAGCCGTGGATGATATCGATGTATTTTCCTAGACGCGTGCGTAGAGGAATATGGCAAGTGAATTAATATTTTCCAATATTCATCAGTGGTTTTGTTTTAGAAAGTTGAGCCTGGACTGGAATTTGCTTGCTTAGTCTTCCCGACACGGCTAACACTTCATGATTCTGCCCTGTCCGCGAACCTTCAGGAAATTTCCATCCGAAACAGGCTAGTCCGCCTGTCACGTGAATCTTGAATATCTTTCCCTCACCGCGTTATCTAGCGGGAGGAAGGGAGAAAGAGAGGGGGGGAAGGGCTGGCGACATTCTATATCTACTCTTGCTACCGAACTAAACAATATCAAGAGGTCTAAGGTGTTTGCAAGGGCTTGATGTTGCTATCAGACTCAAGGGACGTTGCTGGTCTTGACGCCTTCACGGTCTGTGCTTTACCCCTCCAAAGCCAAGGAAAAAAAGATTGCCCCACTTGCCCCTCGTCGCCGCTCTTGTCTAAAAAATCCCATGGCCAGAGCTTCTGATAATCCCAAAGTCGTGGGGTAATTTGTCGGTTTTCATCATTGGGATCATGGGGGATTGTGACCGCTAATTCTCCGAACTATGTGCATACATACCTACAGACATAGAAAACTAACTAGAGCGGGTGCTCATCATTTCCGGGGCAATGTCGGACCTTTAATAGATCGGAAATGGCGAGATTTCGGATCGACCAAACTGCTTTTGGGGGTGGAGAACGGCCCCTGATATCACTGCCTAGGCCCGTACGTCAGCCCCTTTTCTGCCGTCGCTGAGGACGCTGCTTCGGACGAGATTTGCCCGTGGAGCCGCATTGTCTCCGGTGTTGTTGTGCACGGCATCCGGCTTCAGGCTGGTATAAGATCCAAGGCTATCGTCTGAAATGTTGTTTCGAGTTCAACGCCTGCCAAGCAGCATACGTACACCTCGCCAGGCTACCGAGATAGATACCCGCGTCAAAGATTCCTGTCGAGAATAGTAAACGGTGCCTGCTTGGCAACTAGATGGTGATGCGTCTCTCTTTGTCACAACCTCGATTGTTCTGCCATCGTGATGGTCGTTGAAACCGCTGAAAGTCCCGGGCAACGTCAGCTCTGTCATGTCTGACTTTTAGAACGCGCACCGTGCCAGGACCTCGCAGTCCCCCCCTGCTGTGTGGCAACGCCTTGCCAAGAAGTCTGATGTTCAGCGTTACTGCACCGTAACTGTCGTGCCACGTACTGTCCGGCGGTTGATGAACTGGGCAGAGATGCGATGCGGTGATGCCTTGGCGAATAATTTAGACAGCAAGGGCTTGCCGTTTCCCGCTGCCTGCGCGGTCTCCCGTGCTCAGGCGGGTATGTTTTGACGTGGAATTCTTTGTTGAATCCCAGCCACAGCGAGTTACGAAAGCTTGTGGCCAACCCGCAAACCAACCAACCTCGCTTTCATCAGGCCGTCAGCGTAAAAGAGTAAAAGCGGCAGGCGAATCTTTAATCTCTGCCAATCAGGCAGCTCCATCCGCCCCCTAGCAAACCCCACCAGCTCCCACACCGCCCACCAGCGTTCTTGCTGCCCCACAAACCGTCCAGCTTTCAGAGGGACATGGGGCGCAGGGACCCAAGGCTTTCCTTCCTCCACCCGCGCACATATCCCCCTCTCTCAACCCACGCCAACCCAAGCACTGACCTTAAATTCAACTCCCCTTTCCAACCTCGCGCCGCGACTCTAGCCATCTCTTCTTCTTACCTCTGCTGCGTGCCTCGCAACAGATACCATCACGACTTCCGCAGCTGATCCGGAGATCGTACGAGCTGAATAATTAATTTTCCCCTTTTCCGCTTTTTGCACCTTTCCAGCCGTCAAAATGGAGGGTACGTCGACAGCTCCCGATCTCCGAAACCCGACCTCTTTTTGGTCGGGCCCCATCGGTGTCGCGCGCATTGCATCATGTTGAGCAGCTACTGACTGGGATTCCGTGCTGTAGAAGAAGTTGCTGCCCTCGTCATCGACAATGGGTAAGCCGACCCCCCTTTAGCTCACCGACTCGGCGATCCTGGGCGGAGCGTCGTCAACGACGGCCCACTCGTCTCGCCCAGCGAGCTCCATCGCCCAGTCGACGATAGCTTTACACACAAGACGTATTTGGATGGACGGAGCTGACATGCGAGTAGCTCCGGTATGTGCAAGGCCGGTTTCGCCGGTGATGATGCGCCCCGCGCTGTTTTCCGTAAGTCTCCCAGCTCCGGCCCCGGCCCGGTCGGCGATAAGCCGAGCTCCGGACACTCGTTGGCACAAACAGACAAGCTAACAGTGCTGTTCAGCGTCGATTGTCGGTCGTCCCCGTCACCATGGGTAGGCTTTCAGTTCCGGTATCTCTGCGATATTGGGGTCGCTGGCTAACGCGCCGCTAGTATTATGATCGGTATGGGGCAGAAGGACTCGTACGTCGGTGATGAGGCGCAATCCAAGCGTGGTATCCTGACGCTGCGCTACCCCATCGAGCACGGTGTCGTCACCAACTGGGACGACATGGAGAAGATTTGGCATCACACCTTCTACAACGAGCTCCGTGTTGCCCCCGAGGAGCACCCCGTCCTCCTGACCGAGGCTCCCATCAACCCCAAGAGCAACCGCGAGAAGATGACGCAGATCGTCTTCGAGACCTTCAACGCCCCTGCCTTCTACGTCTCCATCCAGGCCGTCCTGTCCCTGTACGCCTCCGGTCGTACCACCGGTATCGTGCTCGACTCCGGTGACGGTGTCACTCACGTCGTCCCCATCTACGAGGGTTTCTCGCTCCCGCACGCCATTGCCCGTGTCGACATGGCCGGCCGTGACCTGACGGACTACCTCATGAAGATCCTGGCTGAGCGCGGCTACACCTTCTCGACCACGGCCGAGCGTGAAATCGTCCGTGACATCAAGGAGAAGCTCTGCTACGTCGCCCTCGACTTCGAGCAGGAGATCCAGACCGCTGCCCAGAGCTCCAGCCTGGAGAAATCGTACGAGCTCCCCGACGGTCAGGTCATCACCATCGGCAACGAGCGCTTCCGCGCTCCCGAGGCCCTGTTCCAGCCCTCCGTCCTCGGCCTCGAGAGCGGCGGTATCCACGTCACCACCTTCAACTCGATCATGAAGTGCGACGTCGATGTCAGGAAGGACCTGTACGGCAACATTGTCATGGTGAGTTGAATGCTGTAAAGCCCATGAAACGAAACCACAGCTAACGAACGCTTAGTCTGGTGGTACCACCATGTACCCTGGTCTCTCGGACCGTATGCAGAAGGAGATCACTGCTCTTGCTCCCTCGTCCATGAAGGTCAAGATCATTGCTCCCCCCGAGCGCAAGTACTCCGTCTGGATCGGTGGTTCCATTCTCGCCTCCCTCTCGACCTTCCAGCAGATGTGGATCTCGAAGCAGGAGTACGACGAGAGCGGCCCCTCGATCGTGCACCGCAAGTGCTTCTAAGGTAAGATTTCATGCCGCCAACCGGCCGGGGACGTTTGCTTACCGTTTGTGCAGCGCAGAACTTGGGCAGCTTCCCGGATTGTCGCGAGACAAGGCCGGCCGCGCCACGGAAGACCTCGGCGCCGCGCGCGTGTGTCCTGGGCGAGTCTCATATCATACAAAAGTTTTGACCCTGGTCAGGTATTGGTGGGCATCTAGCATTCTCCGTTTGGCACATGTGAACGCACGGGGGCCTTTGTTTCCTGGGCGAGCTGGCGCGTGCAGGGGGCGGCGCGGGCAAGTAGGCCAAGCTTGATGATACATTCTGTTACTGTGCCTGGTGATTACGTCTCGTTCGTAGTTGGTCGTCTTAAGAATCTTGCGTTTATTCGTCATTGTAGTTGTCGAGTGGGAGTGTTGTTGGTTTGGCTTATGAAGCTTGCGCCGCCGTTTATTGTTGTTTGTCACGTAACTTCTTTTACCCTCCTATCGGGTATCATCACCTCCAACTCTTGTGCCCTCTGTTGTCTGGTTTGTTTCCATGTCAACCTTTACTACCTCCCTTCCTCTTTCTTCCCCCCCTCGCCATTTTCTCGTTGCGTTACCCCCTCCTCAGCCCCTACAGAACCTTCAACATGTTGTTGTTCCCGCCCCTCCCCAACGCCACCCTCAAGCTCCCCCTCCTCCCCCTCCTCCCCTTCCACCTCACCCTCAGCACCAGCCAGCTTCCGATACTTGCGCCGGCTCTTCTTCGCCTTGCTCGCCGCCCGCTTCCGCTTGGTGTCGCTCACGATCGCCACTCGCGACTGGGCGCCGTTGGCTAGCTCGTCGAGCTTCAGCGCCAGCAGGTCGCGCGCGATCTTGCGGTTCTGTGTGCGTGAGCGCGTGGCTTGCGATTTAATCACTAGGCCGGTGGGGATGTGTTTGAGTTGGACGGCGGAGTTGGTTTTGTTCTGTTGGTGAGGGGAGGGGAGGTTAGTTAGTTGGGGGGATGTGGTTGGTGGGTGATGGGGGTTAGGCGTACAATCTTTTGCCCACCCGGTCCGCTACCTTTGAGGTAGGACTCTTCAATCTCGGACTCGGGAGGGTGCTTGGGCCGTGGAGGGAGCTGTTTGAGGTTGGCAACAACTGAAGTCGTGAAGCTGTTCCTCAGCTCCAAGCTTGTAGGGGCGCCATGCCGGCCGCAGAGAATGCCTGCGGGGCGGAAGAGGGAGCGCAGGCTGGTAAGGGGCCGGAGCATGACGTGGGCATCTCAAGCCATGTCGTCGCTTGAGCCGTGGTTGTTGTTAGTGCTCGGTGCTTGGTGCCGGATGTTGCCGCTTCCAGTCCGAGAGCCAAACGGGCTTGCATAACGCCCGGTGGGGCTCAAGCTGTTTCTCCAATCAGAACGTTCCCGAGCTTTCCGCCCGGCAGGCAAGGCTTCGTCTCGTCTGATTTGCACTTCGCGGACCCTTGCTCCCGGATTTCCATGCGAACTGACCCTGAACGCGACCTCGAAATTGAACCCGCGACAATCTCGAAAGCAACGAACCTCCGAGCAGCCACTTCAACCACAGACACGAGCGCCCAACCACGCAAGCCTCTCGGGACTTTACAGAATCCTAAGCGACGACGAGCCGCTCCCCGAGAACGCAATCATCACATCGAGCCCACTTTTTGCACAACCCCCTTAAATCGAAATGGCTTCCCAACTCGAGTCTTTCAGCAAGTGGCTGCAGCTCAAGATCTACCAGCTGGAAGTGACTTATAGCGTGTACATCTACACGCCGATCGAAAAATTCATCTTCTGTACGCCGCCCCTGCCTCTCCATCTCTCCCCTCCTTCCCTCTCCCTCTCCCACCACTCCCTCCTCCCTCTTGCCCCTAACTCCCTCCCCTCGTCACCACCACCTCCCCTCGTCACCACCACCACCCCACAAACCCCCTCCCACCCCCTCCATAACCATCCCACCAAACCCACCCGCATCCATCCATTCACCCACTAACCCCCCCTCTTCCAAACAACCAGACTCAGTCCTCTTCCTCCTCTTCTCCCTCACCTTCATCGCGACCGTGCTCTACCTGCCCCAGCACCTGCAGTTCATCATCAGCCGCGCCTGGTTCTACATGCACGGCGACGCCTTCGACACGTCGGCGGCGGCCAAGGGCGCGGTGGGCCAGATGCTGAGCTCGGTGGTCGGGACGGTCGGGACGGTCGGGGCGGCGGCGGCGGCGGTGACGGCGGAGTCGGTGAAGGAGCTTTGAGACTTTTGAACTTTGGGATTTTGAGGGGTTGGTTTGGGGTTGGGTTGGGCGGTATGGGTGGGAGGTACGGCGAGGAGATGAGGATGGGGGATGTAAATGGGGATGGGGAGTGGGAGGGGGTTGGAATGGGATGGGATGGATGGAATGTCTTGTTATGTAATGCTGGGAGGCTCACGAGATGGGGGCTGTTGTCGGCTGGACGAGGGAACGGGGAGGAAGCGCACTCCACAACGGAGGATAATGGCATGACAAATGCGTATGAAAGGGGCATGGCGTTGAGGAATACTTGGGATAGAGCCCGTTTTGGGCCGTAATAGAATAATACGAGACACGGATTTTAACATATTATCACCTTGAATCATTGGATCACATTCAAGCATGTCTTTTATTCATTCATCATTGGCTGGATCTACAGCGCAAGGAACGAGTATATCCTCAACGACCCGTCCTCGCCCGCGATCGCCAGCTCCCTCCCTTTGCGTCCCTCTCTCGTTGGCCGCCACGCAAGCTGCAACACCGCCTTGGGCAACGACAACGCCTGGTCCACAACCAACGTCGACACGACCTCCACCTCACCATCATTGACCTTCAGCGTCAGCACAGACACCTTACCGCCCTCCGTGCCGACGGCAAGCACAAGCAGGCCCTCCTCCGTCACCTCGGGCACAAAATCCAACGCTGTGACGGGATGCTCCTCGGTAACCACCTTGCCCAGCTCAAATTGCCCTCCCTCGCCTCCCTTCCTCACCCACACCTTAACCAACTTATCTCTCCCCGCCGTCGCAAACACCCTCGTGCCATTGGCATCATCACCGACCGGCGCCCACGCCGCATCCAACACCATCCGGGTATGGCCCTTGGCATTTGCCTGCGCCAACTTATATCCCCCATCCCCCTCGCCCTCATCCCGACCTTCACCCGCCACAGTCCGCTCCCAGACAGCCCACCCGCGATCGCGCCCCACACTCAGGATGTACCGATCGTCCCGCGAGAAGCGCACGCGCGCGACGGTGAGGGTATGGGCCTGCAAGGGCGGACGCAGTTCAGTCCAGCCGCGGGTTTCAAACAAGCGGATTACGGCGTGGGTCAGGGAACTGGCGCGGCAGGCACTCGCAACCAGCGTCCCGTCGTGGCTGGCCGCCAGACACGAGATCTCGTAGCCGTGTCCGTACAGCTTCTCGATCTCTGGCCAGAGCGTGTGGCGAGAGAGGGACTCCTCTAAGGGAGGGTGGGTAAGAGTAGAGAGGGGAGAGGGCTGTGTGTGGGTGGTGGCTGTGTCGGGGCCAGCGGTGGTGGGGTCTATCGTTTGGTTAGATAAGTCGCCGGCCGGCAGATGGTCTCCTTCTGGGGGGTGGGTGGTAACGGCCTTGTTAGAGAGGCCGAGAACCGGCATGTTGGCTACGTCAGGGAGCGCCTCTTCGGTTTCGGGAGCGGGAGGGGCTGTGTTTGTGAGGTGACTGAGCATGCGGGCGACGGCTTTGGGCTCGGTGAAGACGCGCATGAGCTTCTCGTCGGCACCCGAAACAAAGGAGGCCGGACCAAGAGCGGAGATGCAGTTGAGATCATAGCCATGTATTTGCGGGCGTGACATCTCATGCCAGGAGTTGCGTGCATCGAGCGCCCATTCGGCGTGGAGGCGGGTTGTCTGGTCGGAGCTGGTCGAGAGGAGGTAGAGACCGTCGCGAGACCACGAAACTCCCGTCACCGCGCGGGTGTGACCGGATATAGCAAAGTTTTGCTTCCACATATCTTCGGCGGCATCGTAATCCCACCGCCGCCAGCTGCCTGTACGGCCGAGGGTAATAACGGTTGTTCCTGTGGGCGACCACAGCCCAGTCCAAAACCCGCCAATACTGCCCGTGGCTGTTGTTGCTCCTTTTTCTCGACTAATCTCTCCAAGACGAACGACGGTGATCCAAATGCCAGATTCGGTATCTGATTCCCAAAGGGACAAGGTATTGTCGGCCGAGGCGGACAGCAACTGCAACCTGCCATCGGTAGCACGAAACCAGCGGGCGCTGTATACCCAATCCTCGTGGCCAAGGAGGAGAGCTTCAAAAACTATGCAATATTCGGTGTCCCCAGCAGTTATTTTGTGCGCTTTATTCCCGGGTGTGAGGGCGTCGGCCGAAAGCCCAAGCCCTGCTGCGTTCAGGGCCGACAACGCTGTGCCTTGGTGAATACGCCAGAGACGGATGTACTTGTCTTGGCTTGCCGATGCAAGGAGGATGTCGCTACCTTTCTCAGGCTTCTCGCGGATGAAATCAAGGGAGCGGATCCAGTTCTCGTGGCCTGGCAGCGTGGCCTGTAGGGTGAACTCGGCCCCTGAACTGCCGTCTGCCGCAGAGGCTGTAAATATTTGAACGGCGTTGGTAGTCCCGGCAACAGCCAAGACGAGTCCATTTCCTTCAAGTGCGCTCAAGGCGAGTGTGAGGGGCATGTACTTTCTCGTGGTCTTGATCGTCTGGAGGAGGGTGATTTGGCCGGCTTTGAAAACCCAGATCTTGACAGTGGCATCCGCAGCGCCCGTGGCGAATATTTGTCTCGCCACATCCTCAGAAGCTGGTCTTTTCAGAGCGGCGATGCAGTTTATGGGTTCGCTGTGCTCCTGAACGGTCTGAACGCATGAAGCGGTGCCAGTTTCCGAGTCTATGGCCCAGAGCCGGAGCTGCTTGTCGTCTCCGCCCGTCACCAAGTTCACCGTCTTGCCCTCTTCATTTCTGCCCGACAAGAATGCGACGGCTCTTACGTGAGCAGTGTGCCCGCTCAGAATATGTGAAATGCCTCTTGGGTCCTAGAAATATCATCCGTGAGACGTTGACTCATAGACAGAGGGGAGAGCGAAAACAAACTTACAGTTGGGTCCCAGAGACACACATTGGAATCGGATCCAAATGCGACGAGCCCATCTTCAGCCCAGTCGGCAGCAGCTGTGTATCGGTTTGCGCCTGCCGACAAGTATCGACTCTCTATCATTCCATCGACCATATGTTCGCTCTTGCCCTCACTCATCATTCACACAAGGCAGGAGGCAGGGGGTGGTTGTTGTGTGATTGGTCCGTTGTTTTACGAGGAAGAGTTTTGGGCAGTTACACCTCTTGGAGCTTCGTAGTGTGTGTGTATGTATGTGTGAAAGACTGAATTACAAAACATTACCAAAACCGTTACACAGCCAGATGGACCCACCCTTCTCCCCAGATCTCGCTTTTGGGCGGCTGAGACAGCGGCATCAGCCCCCAACGCCGCACATGCAACACTGCATTATCACCTCCCCCTCATTCACACTCTTGCTCACTTATAACATCTCACATCTCATAACCAGCAGCACACAGCCCGCGCGCTTGACTCGCTTATCTGCCCGAAACTTTTCGGACACCTTTCTCAACATGTCGAGCGCAACCGACTCGGGAGAAATCCCTATTACGGTCGACTTCTCGTCAGTAATTTTTTTTTTTTTTGGCTTTGCAACCCTTTCAAATAAACCCCGCTACAACACACCCCTCCCCTCCTCCCTCCAGGGGTATTCTATCACATCTCAAAATTTCGATTTTTACACACATTGGCTGACATGATTGCGCAGCGGCGGTCTTGAGATGCTCTTTGACAACCAACGCCGTCACTCTGTCTCGCTCCCCGCCGTCGGCACCGGCGGCCAGCCGGCCAATATTGCGTTCCTCATCCAACATTTATGCAAGAACTTCATGAAGGATCCGCGGGCCGAGCTGTTTGTCCTAGACAACCATATGTATGTCTTGTTGCCCCCATCTCCGTTTTTATACACCTGCATGCTGATTTGCACAGCCGCCCCGGCATTCTGGTGCTCATCAATGACGCCGACTGGGAGCTCGAAGGGGAAGAAGCCTATGAGATTCAGCCGCACGACAATATCCTGTTTGTCTCAACCCTCCACGGCGGCTGACCAAGCCAGCCCTCCCAAGGACTCCGGGGGTCAAACGCAACGTCCGCGAAACCATGGAACATGCCGGTGCCTGAATTAAACCTCCCCGACCGGGCCCACTTCCTTCCGAGCAAGCATCACACTCCCATCTCCGTTCCCGTGTACGGCACCCGCCTTGGTTACTGTGCCACCCACACGGTGTGCCGTGCGAGATGACGCCTGTGATGCCGGCCCCGGGTCCAAAACCAGTCTCTCCCCGGTGAACCAGAAGGGATCACCTGATTCTCCCGAGCTGCAAGCCGGAACGCTGTGCAACCGCCAGCGCCATGTTTCCCTTGATAGCATGGTGTCTCAAAACAAAACAAACAAGTTGGCCGGTGGCTCAACGGTAAACAGCTCGGTTAAGCTCGCGAGTCAACGGCGCGACGGAACGCGGTTGACACGCCTGCTGGCTAGGGCCCACTACACAGTAAGATAGTTATGGGGAGGAGGAATGATCGCCACGGGGAGATGGATATACTCGTGGTGAGGTTAGCTTCTGTAGCGGCCAGCCTCCGACTGGTTCTCGATACGAGCAGGAAGAAAACACTCGATCGAGACAATGAACCCTTCTGCAAGGAACCCGCCAACATCAAAACCCATTACCCATCAAGCCCATGCCCGTCCACCCATCCTTCCAAGACCATCAAACAAACCAGTTCGTGTCAAACAAACGGGGATGGCCGAGCCGAAACAGGCGGCGGGACCCGCACACCCTCGAATGTAACAAAAAAAACCTCAAAAGTGACTATCGCCACCGTCAGGGGAACGGCGAAGAGCCCGAAGTGATGTCGCGAAAAAAGGGTGATCCCGACGATGAGCGGACAGGGCAGGTCGGACGAAAGGGTGTGCTAATTTACCGACCTGGCGGAAACTGCACACACACACTAGGGACAAAAACAGAAACAGGGTGTGCGCGGAGTCGGGTCAACCAACGTAACCCCTCCCATCCATCCTTCAGTTCCAGATGCGCACGACCGGGGTCGAGTTGACTGATTAGTTAGTTACCACACACATGACATTCCGGCCTCCAAAGTCCACCGTCCGGGTTCCGGTCCCGGGGCCGGGGGGAGGGGAGGGAGGGGGGGGGGGGCGTCCCAACCCTCCATCAGACAGACAAGACACCCAACCACAAGGATCGGAACCCACTCCCCCCTCTTCCCCGAGCAAGCGGAGGCAAGAGGAGCAACCTCACGAACCCCCGCGCGGGCCCGGGGAAGTGGAACGCAACAAAAGCTCCTCCAAGCCTCCAAGTCTTGCCAGTGCCTCCCCCGGAAAAGATCCCACCAAGCAGGTCCCGCGACGGGCATCAGACGCAAGGCACAGCAGGGCTCTCCAGCAAGGCATGTCCATGTCCCCCCTCAAGCCACTGGGGCAAAATCACCAGCTGCCCTCTGCCAGTTTTGCCTGATTTGCCCATTTTGCCCATCTGCACACTCGCGCTAGGACGCATCAGGGCATTTTCAATTCCACTGGTCGCCGCAAGGGTTCCCGCTCGCCCAGGGTTTGTGACCTTGTTGTCCAGGGTTAGCAAGGGGTGGCAGGGGCGGGGTATTTGAATTTGAGTTTGCCTGCCGGGATTGCAGCACAGCACAGACGGCGCGCCAGGGCCAGGGAGGGCCAAGGGCCAGGGCGGGCGAGACATGCCACAGCGATCAGCAGCTTACCCAGTGCGGAAATTGACGACACGCGCTAACGGCCCAAGTTAAACCCCTCTCAGCCAGCAAGGCGAGCTCGCGAGAAGGGGGGGGGGGGGGAGGGGCCCACGGGGCCGAAAAGGGATGCAACAAATGTTCGAAAAGTGAGGCTTCGATGGGAGTGTGCCGCTCAGCCAACCACAAGGCGGGAGGCTCTTGTCACTTTTTGCCCGCTGCGTCGTGGTTGGTGACTTAGGAAGAGGGTGGTCGAAGGGAAGGGAGGGCGGGAGGGGGGCGGGGTATTGCCCATGTGTGTACCCTGTCCGGGCGAGCTACCTACACTACATGCCCTCCTACCTTATCATGCGCGTCTCGAGGTTGGAGGGGGGCACGAGGGGACCCCAAAAAGAAAGAAGGGAGGGGGGGATTCGATCGTCATGGACGGTCACGACCTGCTGGATCTTGCAGCACTTGAAACGCAGAGATCTGTACATCGGACGAGTTTTTGATGGAGGGGCTGGGAAACTTGGCAAGATCTGTAAGAATACTCATGTCATGTTCTCACAGCTAAACTACCTAACGCACTCAACGTACAGCCCGGTGTGCACCCCCCCTAAAAGTTCCCCTATCCCAGTGTTTCCCCCGCCCAAAACGTAACCGCTCGATATGTACCGCCCAAAGATCCTCCTCTGTAATGTTTAAACCAGTGCCCATTATAACCTTCATATGCGAGTCCGATACAGCGCTGTCCCTCGGTAAATGCAAGTAGTTAAAAATCAAGTCGCCGCCGCCCCCCGTTTTTTTTTATCCTTGACCACCACTGCCGGTCAGGTTTGACGTCCTGTAGCCCCGTCGTCGACAAAAAGAAGACCAGAGCAGAGCTTGCACACCGAAATAAAACAGATATAATAAAAGGAAAGAACAGCAAAGACAAGAAAAACACGCAGTGCCGCAACCGCCATGCCGTTTCGTAAAAATGAAAAAACAACCTCTCCCAAAGGTTCGCGAACAGATTCTGGCCTCCCCTTTTCGATCCAATATATATAATATGACGTGGGAAAACAATGAACAAAAGACAGATTTGGGCTTTTGTAAACAGTAGGCGAAACAGAAAGTGTTCAGAACAGCCAACCCCATGAGACAAAGTAAACAGAACCCGCAGGTTGATTCTCAGTAAAGCCTCTCACCAAACGTCAACTCCCGGCCATGTTCATCCTCATAGGTGTGCATGACCGGCGTGGAGCCGTGGACGCTGCTGGCATCGCTGAGCTGGTCCGAGTCCATGCCGTAGCCAGCGTGGCCGTACGGTTCCCGCGTGTTGATGCTTAGCGAGCCGAAGAGCATGTTGGGCGGCCTGCTCATGCTGTAGGCGGCCGGGTTGCTCACCCCGTAGTAGGGAAGGCCGTGGTGCACGGCCTGGTGTTGTTGTTGTTGTTGCTGCTGCGTCATGTGGAGATGCGAGAGTGCGTGAGGCAGGAGTGACATCGGGTAGGGGCCGGCGTGGCCATCGGGGTTGATCGGGCTCGTGGCGGGAGACGAATGTGGTTGCGGTGGGTGCAGCATCATGACCCGCTTGACCTTGCGGCCCTTGCCGCGGCCTTTGATACCCTTGTTGGCGAGGTTGTGGACGTCGCCAAGGTATTTGGCCATTTCCTTGTCCTCCTCGGATATCATACTCTTGTCCTTCATGGCAGCGAGCTTGGCATTGAAAGCCTCGATTTCCTCAACATGGTATGTGTTTTGGTGGGCCTATTTCCTAGGTTAGGTGATGTGTGGCCAGGCGAGAGCGGGGAGGAAGAGCTTACTTTAAGGTTCCCCTTTGCAGTAAAGGCCTTGGGGCAGTTTGCAAATCTACAAACCCAAACGGCTCTCAACTCTCTCCTGATGTGTGTCCTCATGTGCGCCTTGACGTTCGAGAGCTGAGGGAAACACTTGTCACACTCGGGGCATTCGTAGGGTCTTTCTCCGGTGTGGCGATTAATATGTGTCTGTACTGTGTGTAAGCCCTCGTCCACTTCCAGACTGTCTTGAACCATGGCATACCTTGAGGTTGACACTTTGTGTGAAGCGGCGTTGGCAATACGGGCAGACCTGAGTGTTGTTAGGATTCAGGATCTGATGTTGGGAGGGAAAGTTACTCACGTAAGGGCTTTCGCCAGTGTGGGATCGTCGGTGGGTGTCAAGGTTGTTCTTTTGGGCAAACATCTTGGAGCACCCGGGAATTTCGCAGCAGAAACGCTTCCGCTTCGCCTTCCCACGACCACGCTGTGTCTTCAAAGAACCGGTCAGAGCGAGTTGGTATGATTATAGGATTCTTGCCCCGCATACCTGGTTGTCTTTTGCCGCCTCCTTCTTCTCATCCGCCTGTACGAGCTCTACCTCGTCCGCAGGGCCGAGGATCTCACGCTTGGACTCGATCACCCGCATGACATTGTCGATGGCGGTGTTGAACTGGTGAACGGGGGTGGCTTGTACCCGAGCGTTGGAAGCGGCGGCCTTGGGAGATGGCGAGCTGGAAAGAGTAGAGTGTGCCTCACTCTTGACTGACGGACTACAGCTTCTCTTGATAAACGGCATCCCTTGAGCCCCTCCGTTCGCGGTCGGCTCCGGCGCCATGCAACGTGGCTGTAGGCGCTCCATAGACTCCTGGGGCTTGAAGGGCGCATCCAGCATGGGCGGCGCGCTGTAAGGGTTGTACCCGTCGTAGGAGATGGGCGCGTGGTAGTGAGGAGAAGGGGGAGAAGGCATCGGGGCCGAGCTGAAGGTGGTTGGGACAAAGTGCTGGGAGAGTTCAGGGCGCGGGATATGGGCTGTAGTTGTCGTCCGGCAGTCATAAGAAATCATGCTGGTCGGCGTCATGCTGAAGTCGGCGCTGTCGTGTTGCGGGTAAGGCCAACGGGCCCAACTTTCCGGGTTTGTAGGTAAACTACCGACAGCCATTTCGCCAGAAAGGATGGTGGTTGTGGTGGAAGACGAGGACTTGGGGAGAAGATGGGTCGTAGTATACACAAGCAGCAGGGAGGGCAGCAAGATAATGCCGGATGGTAAACGTGAAGAGAGAGGTCACTTGGGGTTGATGTACGAAGTATAAGCCGTGTGGTAATCTCTGCTGGGTCTGGATCAAAACCATGAGACCAAGAGGCGTTGGGTTGGGCGAGAGGGCCACTATATCAACGAGAGTAGCAGGGGGTAGAGATCTGAACGAGCCAGACAACTGGGACGCCACGGCTGTCCGAGATCTCATCGAACAGAGAGGCCCTGGCAGGTTCTGTGCGAAGGTCCAGGTCCCTGGACCAAGCCCATGGTGTCCATCTTCCACTCTCCCCGGGCGCGGCTTGTTTCCACCCCGGAAATCGACCAGGACCCCCACCAGAAGCGGAGCCTGAAGCCACGGCAGAACGAGCCGGGGTTATGTTGTATCACTTTGGTGGCTGCCCGGGGGGGGGGGGGGAGGGGTGGCAGACAGTCGTAAACAGACGCCCTCGACTTGTCCCTTTCAGGGTCGAGAATGAGACATTTGACCGACAGGGAACTGACTGGACGCACAGAGGGCAAGCCAGGTGCCAGGGGGCGTCTTCAGTCCAGACCTCTTTTTACCGGCATCTCCCGCCCTTTCTTTTTACTGTAGCGATGGCTGGTGTTGAGGGTGTGAAAGCCAACCTGCAACCTGCAACCTGCTTGAGGCGGCTGCTTGGCGCTGGAACACGATCCTGCAGGAGAAATGACGACTAGTAGATGGCGCGAGTTGAGATCTCATGGCCCCTCTTCGATCTCTCAGCGTTGTATTGTTGCGGTCTTGGGCGTCCTGCGTGTCCTGCGAGTCCTGCGTGTCCTGTTGCTTATCGGCTCCGTTCGCAAGCATGCCCTATCTGGCACATCTTGCGCATGGGGGGCATCTGCGGTTCCATGAGGGACTTGTTGGAGTGTTGGAGTGTTGGTGCCTGCAGTGCAGAGGTTTCAACCTGAATGGCCCCCCGTGGGAGAAAAGGCAGCGACGACGGCAGGATGTGCGCGGAAAGTTTTCGCAGATAGGGTGTGGTAGCAGGCACGATACATCGACAAGGGTTTGGGGTGCCACTCAGAGACTCCGTTCAACGAATTGGGCGACTCCTCTGGAAGGGGTGGGAGGGTCTTGCACCTTCCAGCGTGTTGGGTTGTCACTTCCCCCCCTTCACTGGAGGCCTTTTTCTGGCTCTCAGCGCGGCAAGTCCCATCCATCCATCCTGCCTGCCTGCCTGCCATCCTACCATCCTGCCTCCTGCCATCAAACACTGAAAGCCCACATCTCCGCTCGCCCGTCCGCCCGTTTGACGTTTGACCCGCTACCTATCGCATCCGGGAGTCGTCGTCATCTCTGGACGAACCCACTCGCCCAGTGATAATTTTCATCACCTCGCACGTGCCCGACTCGCGACAGTTCGCCTGCTTGCTCCCGCCGCGGAAGTCGGAATGTCGTGTAATTTACCACGGCGCACAGGCCAGCACACAGATCAAGCAACCCGAGCGCGGCATTCGGTTTCCAATACCACGGTTGCTGACCGCACTGTCGCAACACCGGGGACCCAGAGATGCATCCCGGTGTGGACCGTGCATGCGGCCGGTGGGTAAGTGGTGTCGGGACCACCACCATTTCAGCTCGCTTCGTCTCCTTGTTTTTCGCCCACACCAAAAGGAGCTCGTGGTACTGCACCCTAGCACTCTCGCAATGCCCGCGAGAATCGCCACTCAGTTACGAATAGTTAGCTCTTACGCAGTAGTTATTGCTTTCCGCCCTTTCGAATATTCGATTGTGTGTAGTGCACTCCATAGCGGGCGCCCCAATCCCAGAACTACCTAGCAACCTTCAGCTCCTCCCATCCATCCCGCCGTCGATCTTCCTCAGAGGCCACCAGTTGAAGTTACGGTGTACATGGGTTGCTGCGGTGAGTGTCCCCACATGGTGGAGCAATGGTTGCTCTTTTCGTTGGTTGAAAATCCCCGATGCCTCGTAGTGTACATACGGATACGTACAAAGTACGAAATATGTCCCAGTTGTATGTGGGTAAATTATCATAATTCATGCATCGCAGGACAACAAATGTACCTAGGTCATCTCGACCCCGCTTCCGACAACTCGCGGGCAGCGCCAGCCGCAGCTTCATTCCTGTTATCTCTCTCTCTCTCCTTTCTATCTACATAGGTACATTCATACCGCCACAAGCTTCAGGCGGACGCAGGGAGAATCCAGCTCGACACCTCCCTCCCCCCATACAACAAAACAACACCCAACCCATAGATCCATAGATCCGAGCGTCAACCCCAGATCTCACCTCGGGAGCCATGTCTCGAGCTGAGGGAAGTGGCAGATATTCTTAGCGCATAGAGCTCGTTTCAGCTCGCAAATGACAAGGTTGCATCCTCTGGCAACGATGGACTCCCTTGCCAAACCAAGGCACCCATTCCGTGCAGCGTTTGCCACACCACGTTTCCGGGTCCGCGGTTGTGGGCTCTGGCTGTCCCAAGGGAGCCAACCGGAGCCGGTAGTTCTGAGCCCAGCGATTTATAGATCGCCCCGGAAGCCGGCCCCGGCCGCAAGAAGTATGCTAGCGCCCTTCAGATCTGAGCTATCGCCTTTGCTCGCAAGCTCGCCTGGCCATCTGCAGGTCAAGACAGATGCGGCAGGTCATATCGACAAGGAGGACCCGCTTGGTGCCAGCGGGCACGCACCAAAAGTCAATTTTTTGCCCTTCGCATGTTTGTGGCTCCGGCGGCCATGATCATGGGCAGCGTCATCTGAGCCGCAATGCTACCCCGGAAGCCTGGGCCGTTTCATTCAGCGACCCGTCGATGCGGTCCGTCCAGGTTCCCGGCGACGATGAGGGCTTCCCCGAGGGGGCTAACAGCGGCTAGACAAGGAAAGTGAGGCATTCGGGCAAACCGATCTACCGAGCCAAACCAATCAGCGTGGATATCGAAGCGACGGTGATTGCCCGCATTCCCAAATCATCATCGTACATACAGACAGGAAGGTGGCTGGCAGGGCTCAAGGGGGGGGGGGGAAGAAGAGAAATGCTGAGGGCGAAGGGCGAGGAGAAGGGGGAGGGAGGGGGGGGGATGCCGTAAGTGGCAGAGTGAAAAAAGAGAGCCGCTCAGTGCCTCCGCCCCCGTCCCGGATAACGGTTCAGCTATGTGCATACCTAGCTACCATGTATAACTGCCTAACGGTAGATAACCGTTGGGTGCAGTTCCAAGTTGGTTGTCTCTTGTGTGTGGTATGCACATCTCTCATCCCATCCCATAGAGGTGTGATTGGAGGTGAGGTAAGGTAACATTCGTATTGTCACGTACTGAGCGGCAACCCCACCCCTCATTTCTGTTTCAGGGGTAGCGCGCAGTCGCCCTTGCCTCTTGATACCAGCGCTCTGGTTGCGGGAGATCCCCCGTGTCAGGCTCGGGGCAATCTTCCACAGTCAATTGGCTCGCCGCCAAAAGTCCCATGCCACATTTCGGGAGGGCGCTATGCCACTTCGTGGCACCGAATTCGCTGACACGGCGAAACGACACGTGCTTACAACGGCTTTAAATGGTGGCGGGGGTTTGTAGACCGCTCCCCATCTTGTGTCGGTGTGGTTTGGGCATCGTTTGAAGGCCGCATATCGACCGGGAAGAGTTTTTATTACCATGCAGAGAGTAAAAGTGCCACGAGCTGCGGATAATTGCTCGTTTTTTTTGTTGTAATTTCGCGACGTGGGGGTGCCCTGCTTTCCTCAGGAGGTTGCAACGGTAGGTAACCTCAAGAAGTGGACATTGGGACGGTACGGAACGGGAAGGGAGGGAGGCCCCACACCGTTCCTTCCGTCTTGTCTTGTCTCCAGTCTGTGTGAGTCTGTCTCCCTCCACCTGGGCGCTCCTGCACCTCCACAATTCTACCACTGGACCTCTCTTCCATCGCCTCCACTCCACCACTAGAAAGTCCCATCCCCATTCATGCGTGCCCTGGAATCATACTGGGCAGCCCCGGAGAGAGCGGTGTCCCAGTCTCCCAGTCGCCAGACTCCAATCCTCAGGCACTGAACTGAACCCACTGGCACCACTTGCATCATTGGCACTCAGAGCATGTCGTTCCCATGCGCCGCAATGAACGAAGGGCCAACTTCGGCAACTCGAACTTGACCAATGTTTCACTCGCATCTCGATCCCATTTCATCTTTCCTGCAAGTTGCCTTTGCCGACAGCTCTTGGCGAAGCAGATCCGACAGCGATCCTCCCCGAGCACTCTACCCCTCCGTCACCACCTCGTCATCATCAGATGCTCCCGTGGACAATCGCCGACCTTCATGGCATCATAGGCTAGCTTCTCCGGTCCTTGTTCCGCTTACCGCCAAGAGATAATGTTGGGAATGGCGTCGGTCCCCAGGTTGGGGGGTTTTCGGCCCTTGAAACAAGAGACCACGAGGTCTGCTCCCCGGCCTCAGCCCCGCGATTGGCTACCAAGCTCGGTTGCCAGTTGCCATCGGTTACAGCCGCTGCTTCGGGAAAAACACGCTAATGTCATTGAACCTTGCTATCCTGCCCTCTTTTCTTGCTCATGGTGGGTGGATGTCACCCGCCGCCGCGTTTCGCCCACCATCAAACGTCCCCGTTCCATGTCGGCGGGTCAGCCGCCACCGTCGAGCATATTCATTTTTGCGCCTCGCGGGGGGCGTTTGATACACTCGGTACATGGCGCGAGCATGGATATGGCACCGTTGCGCGAGAGGCCGCATCGCCAGTTTTGTCTAACGGTGGAGTCAAGCTACATACAACAGTGGGCGGAATAAGAAAACGGCTTGGTTGTAAAAGCACAGCCTCTCCCTGACCTCATTTGAGGGTTCAGCCACGCCTTGCCGGTTTCAGAGGGCCAACCTCGCTACAGATGCCACGAGGCAGACCTGTTCTAACTATCGAGCGGGGCTGAGAGAGGGTCTGGACACAAACGGGCTTGCTAGTTGCTGGAAAAGCGGCTCCTCCACAAGCCGGATTACCTTGTCTGCGATGTGTGCCATAACAAAACAACAACAACAATAACAGCACCACCAACGACAAACCACATCATCCCCCGGGCCATGCGCTATTGTATTGGACAATGGGACAAGGGATATCACGAAGCCAATGTCACCTCGACGGTGATGTCCCACAGCAGATCACCTCTGCTCTGCAGCTTGCATGGCCAACTCGTCATCGGCTTCGAGCGAAGGATTGGCAAGCCCAGGTTGCAGCCATCCGCAAATCCTGCCCCTCCCCCCAACTTCCTCGGTGGGGGCGGGGAAGAAAGGTAGGATGCGTGTACCCTGACGGCCTCGAGACGAGCTTTTTCCCCCCCAGACCGTAAGGGAGTTGCATGGCACAATGCGCCTAGCGCGGATTGCGTGTTTTGCCTTGAGCGATACCGGCGGCGGGCGAGACAGCATTGGTTCTGCTCTGACCCAACCCGCGGGTTGAGGGAGCAGGAACATCCCCCCCAAGATCTTATCGTGACGACGGGTACCAGCATCGGAAATCTCGCTCGAGGCAGCACGGGGGCACAGACTCGTCCGGGCGGGTTGGGTGGGACGGTGCCGGGGCCGCTTACCATGTCTAGCCTTTTCCTCGTCCCTGGCCTCCCGTAAGGAGACACACAGACTCCCAAATCCCCGGTGTAACGGAGCATTGCCGGTTCCAACAAAACCTAGGGCCAAAAATCCATCCACTGCGAGTGAGAGGATGCATATGTCATCACTCCCAGGCCGGCTGAGACTCGGGAACACAACACGAGCCATGACCCTCTCGGAGCATCGCCCAACAAATTAGGATGGAAGGACAAATGGTAACACCAGTGCGCCCCTGACCAAAACTCAGCATTTGCATCCGCACCCGCATCTGCGATCATCCGCGCGAGGCAGCGCGGCTGAATACCGACATGCCGGCCCTTGGACTTGGACTTCCCGGGCGATTCCCGTAGCTGCAGTCAGCAGCTGCCTCCAAGATCCGGCAGGTTCCCGGACAATCACAACGCCGCCTCCGCACTCGGTACCTGCATCTAGGCACGGAGCATGCTGTGTTGTGTGTCACAGAAGTTACCCCCCGTTGGACAATGGCTCTGTATCCATCGTTTCCAGGTCCCCGAGGGCCGAAGGCTGCGTCGCCGACTGATGGAGCATGGTCACAGTCTCCTGCGGACTAACTACTCTACCAGGGCCCACGGAAAATTTCCTGGGGAGCCGCACTCCAATGAGCCCCCCCTATCCACCCTCCGCTCAATGGCCCCCGATCTAGGCCGCCAGCACCTTCATCCCTGGATTTTACCCCGGATTGGTCAAGATGGCTCCCGAAAATCTGTTCAATAATCGGCAGTGGCGGCCAAGACGCCCGTCAACCCTAGAGAATGGAGATCGGCCGGGGCTCTCGGTCGTTCCCCCATGGGCCCCCCCCCAGAGTAGAGTCCTCGAGTCCCTCGAGGACTCCCATTCAAACTTCTTCCCGCCAACGGACCAGGCACGTTTCCAGTGGGGGTTGCAGCAAAAGACGTCAACGTCTGGCGGCTCAGCTCTGCAAACCCTAACGGGCACGGGAAGAGATGCTCGACCATCTCCACTTGCTGCGCGGGCAGAGCCGTCAA
The DNA here is from genome assembly GCF_020726465.1 of Chaetomium tenue. Taxonomy (NCBI): domain Eukaryota; kingdom Fungi; phylum Ascomycota; class Sordariomycetes; order Sordariales; family Chaetomiaceae; genus Chaetomium; species Chaetomium tenue. The sequence goes on along the minus strand of NW_027117330.1, from coordinate 4,327,408 downwards.
CCGTCAGCCGCACTGGGCTCCCTTGTTCTCTCCCCGGTCTCTTTCTTTGTCTTTCCCCAGCTCCTTCCCTGCGCTCCCCTTGCGGAATCTCGAGCGAAATACGAAGTATCGCAGGCCTATCCCGACTGCGGTATCCACAGCAGAGCGGCAATGGCGTTGATGAGCCTCAACGATGGCGGAATGCCCCCTCCCCTGTCGCGGGTCGTGTCAGGACACACCTCCCCCATAGGCGGTGTCGAGATGATCCACAGCCAAGAGATGATCTCCAGGGTCCAGCGTCTTGGCCCATTTTCGCCTCTTTCCCCCTTTTGTTTATGCCCACAGCACGCTAGCTTTCTCATCATTCAAGCCCGCCTTGCTGAAATCCGTTTCGTCAACCGCCCAGCTCCCCGCTGCTAGTCACCTCAAGCGAGTGGAGTTGACGTCCGTCTCGGCCCTATGTCTTACCCGCACACGAAATGAAACGCGTGTGTGGGAGATATTCCGCCGGGTGATCGACAGCACTATGCTGCGTCAGTTGTGGGAGCGAAGGGCAACGTGTGGTCTTGGTCCGTGAGTTTCCGCTGGACGAGGATCGTGGTTCTGAGTCCGGCAGCGCTACCCGGCCTGGGCGTGGCGCCCTCTTCTCCTCCACTGCACGCGATGGAGGCTGTCTTTGTCCTCTGCAGTTCGTGCCTACGCACGTAAACGTCGTCTGGCTTGGTCTGGCGTGCCGGAGGCTGCCCCGAGTTGTGCTCCGCGGATCTTGCGGGCCCGCCGGCTGTGACGTTGCAGGCTCCTAACTAGCAGTCAGACTTGCTCCGACGCGGAGGACCTCACGGACTCCGAGGACGTCCCGCTGTTTTGGCTTGGCTTCGCTCTTTTCTGTCTTCGACTCTACTCTCGATGGTGATGGAAGAGACCCAAACGGCGGCCCATGTCTGCCGGATGCCCCCTCCGATGCATTAGACATATCGGACTGCGAGACACACAGGCGGAGCATTCTGTCTCTCCCTACCACGCCCTACCCTGTTCTCTCTTCCCACTCGTTGAAGACCCAGCTGAGTCTTCTTTCCCCTGACAGATCCAGATGCAGAAGTCCTCTGTTCAGACGTGCAGCTAGTGATGGTGCTAAACCAGAAGCCGGATGCAGATGCGCGGCTGTCTCGTTTCGACTGCACCCTGACTACGAACGTGCCAACCTACCTACATACACACACGCGTACATGACACTAGGCCGGCTGAATCCTCAACTCTTTCTTTTCTCCCACCTTATGTATGCACCCTTCCGACGGCGCTCTTCTGGTTACGTCTCCGGCTGCGTAGTGGCTGGAAAACTCTGTCGCGTCGTACAGTACCTGCATATGCGCACGGTGGCGGTGAGACTGTCTGCAGAATCTCACTCCTCAAAAACCTGCAAGATTGATTGTTGTCTTGAGCGTGAGTTGGGGGTCTGAGTCTGACGCCCGGCCCGCCGCTGCGGCCGCCTACCGCGACAAGCCTGTGCGCTGCCTCCTGGCTTCGAGCTGCTACTGCATGTCTTGTTTCGGCTGTGTCACCATGCCCGTTCTCGTCTTCGTTGAAGAATAATGCTGCCGTCGTCAATGCGGCTTCCTTGCCCGCTTGTCAGTGACTTGCCCGTTCCGGCTGTTGAACTACGTCGCACATAGGGGTCGGCGAAATGTGGCGAGCTACGCTGCTGCGGGGAGGAGGATCGGAATGAGATCTTCGAGGCCGGGCGTGTAGTGGCAAGCTCTCTGCCGAGTTCTCTCTTCCTGTTTCTCGTTCCCCGGTGCCGGCCCCTTGGTTTCTGTTCCGTCTCTCAATCCTACTCGTGCCTTTACGGTCTCTCTTTTCGTGGAGGGGTGTGTCTTCCGGAGTCGATCCCGCTCAAACCTACATACATACACACACACCAGAGTAGGTGGGGGGTGCTAACGTTACTCTTTCCCGCCCCCCGGCACTCGAGGCTTGCCCTTGTCTCTTCTATGTACGTGCACGCTGCCGCTGCTGCTGTCACTACTACTGCAATACAGATTGGGGAGGGGCGATGGCTGGAATGATCTGGCTTCTGTTTCTCCAGTCTGGACCGACTGGGCGGGAGGCGCTGCTGGTTGGGCTGAGCTTCCTGCCGGCCCGTCCGATCATCCCCTATTCGGCCGAGCCACATGCGTCTGGCGGCGCCTGCATCATTTGTTTTCTCTCGCCTTCCGTCTCCATCCGTTGCCACTCCGCCACGGGGCGGGGCTCGTCGGCCGTCTCGGTGATTTCCTCTTTCTTGTTCTATCTGTCGCCTTCTCACCAGTTATCCCACTCCCGCTCCATCTACCCTTGGTGTTGGGGGCCGCACCGATAACTAACGGTTGGGCTGCCGTCGGGCATCGGCCGTCCTATGCCGAGGGAAGGGGGGGGGGGGGATTGTCTTGTGTCTCGGGTGTTGGCTGATCTCAATTATGAGAACGGGCGGGATGGGGCGAACCGTGGTGTCCTGGGTGCTGAGGCGAATATTGGTTGCTCGTCAAGATCCTCTCTCTCGCATGGCTTGACTATTCTGGGGACGGGAAGGAAGAGATGGGGCTAATGGCTGATGCTGCTGATGATGGATGGCGAGTGAAGAGGCCATGTTGTGATGAACGACTGACCGGATTGGTGGGGAGTTGGCGACCTTGCTCCGACGGCGTGGCGAGGGTGGCTTCTTCGATAGCGTGGGCGTCGTGAGATGACCTCATTTGATTTGGGGCGGGTAAATCGGCCGCGTGTTGCTTGGGTTGAGCTGCGGTGACTTGGGAGCGTGAAGCACGTGGCGAGAGAGTGCCAGACTGGTGAAGTTGGGGGGTAGAGATGGAGAGACGGGAACCCTCTAACCAAAAAAGGCGGAGCTTGAAAGGGGAGCAGGGTGCGAGGTGCAAGAAAAGAGGAAGAAGTACATAGTTAAAGGAAACGAGGAAAAGAGAGGTAGAGGAAAGAGAGCAGGATGTGTTAGAATGAAAGAAACCGAGTCAATTTCAAGTAGACTTTGGGTTTCCGCATGGCTTCCTTTTCGTTCCTCTAGTTGTCTACTCTTTGATTCCGTAGAGCTAAGAGCACAGTCCATACTAAAGCAGATCAACAGGAGGAGGTATTGTCCAGCTTAACAATCGCAAATAGACTCCCGACAATCCGGTTGGCGAGTGGGTGGCCCTTCAGACGTACGGAAACAGTCCAACCACCAGCGTATACATCATCCCAACTCGTCTTCGTTCGACAAAGAGTTTGTTATTGTGCTCTGCTAGGACTATTTCCTCGGATGGTCTGCGAGAAACAGTGCTGGGGATGTCGTCGGGAGGTACCACAACACGAAGGTTTCGGCGGCACCTTTACTTGGAGTTCGGCTTTCTTTTGGCCAGGGAGTGACGGGGGAAGGGAGGTGAGGTAGTAGAGACCGGTGTGAGCGCCGTCGTTGCAGAATGGTGGGAGTGTGGACTTCCTTCTTGCGAGATGGTGTTGCGGCAGTGCCAGCCCCTTGAACTTGGTCTGAACTTGACACTCGAAGTATGGTTCAGCTACCTGCTAGTTCACTAGGCCTGTTGAGACTCAAGGAAGACATTGTTACCTGTCTATACACAGTCACCATGGTTGGAAGTTAGTCTCTTGTCTCACACGGTGTCATTACTAGCGTTTGTTAATGATTTAAGCCCACATGTTGGTCAATTGAAGTGGTGAGATCTTGCATTGCTGGCTTGGGGGGGTTGTCTCCAAGATAAAAGGGGCGTAAAGACTCGGTTTAAACCCGAGGTTGATATCGCAAGATAGTCGTTACTGTTGCGAGGACTGAAACTTCCATGACGCAAAGGTTGTCATTGTTGGTTGGATATGTGGTAACCTGATAACTAAATACTTTATGAATTAGCGTGATGTGTTGACTCAGTGTATTGCCTGGGTATGAGGTAGGGACCGAGTCGGATCCAATGTGTTGTGGGATAGTTCACTAGTTCCCATTGTCCACATGCTGATGCCCTTCTCCCGCCATTGTTTGTTTATAGTTTTGGTTCTTCAACTACTCACCTCGTCCTCGATTGCTAGCTCGCCGCAAGACCAGTTGCCCGCGCTATTGCTCTCGCGGTCCTAACAGTCACCCATTACTACTAGGCGGTCATTGACCGCTGCCACGAGCAATGGGGCCCTGACGGCCATAAAGGGCCGTCAGACTGTGGTATTAGTGTTTGTTTCGATGTTGTAGGGTGACGGTTGTTCATACCAATGAGGTTGTAATTAGGGTGAAGTCTTTAGTTTCTTATAGTAAGTCTCAATATCCCAAGACGTAGGAAAACACAACTGTCTATCATAAGATATCCTCGCAGAACGCCTTCTCATCTAGTCTAAATGGCCACCTTCCCTTCATCGCCCTCCACCCACCTGGGCAGATAATACTTTACATTCTCATACACCAAAAACGTAACCCACGTCGCGGGCAGCACCCGCACCACGCCGGGCATGACACCCCGATAGAACCCCCTCACGCCCTCCTCCCGCCACAACTTCCTCACCACCCCCGAAATCCCCCTCCCAAACTGCGCCTCCGCATCATGCTGCTGCAACCGACTCCGCAACACCTGCAGCGGGTACGTAGCAGCCCCCGCCACCAACTTGGACGCCGTCGAAAGCACCACAGTCGCCTCATTCGACACCACCCCCTCCCCCCCGACACCAGCACCCCCCTCCACACCCTCCCTCCCCTCCCTCCTCCCCCTCCTCCGCAAATAAACCCTCCTCGCCGGATCATACACCGCGAACTGCACCGCCCCATGACTCACCGCCAGCATGCCCACCCCCAACCCCCTATAAAACCCTGCCACCCCTTCCTCGCGCAGCAGCCGCACCGCACCGGCCCACATGGAGGGGTAGGCGCCGGCAGCGGCGCGGTCGGACGACAGCATGCGCGTCTTGAGCACCCAGATCGGGTTGGTCAGCACCTGGGTGAGGGCGCCGGCGCCGAGGGAGGCGGCGAAGAAATCGAGGGGGGTGAGGCGTTGTTTGATTTGGGCGGGGGTTTGGGGTTGGACGGTAGTTGCGGGGGTGGTGATGGTGGTGGTTGTGGTTGTGGTTGTGGTTGTGGTTGTGGGGGGAATGGGCCGGAGGTGGGCGATGGCGCGCTCGAGGCGGGATTTGAAGAAGAAGAAGGAGGCCCAGCTGGTTGCGTTGCCGAGGAGGTTGGGGGTTAAGCCGCGGTAGAGGGCGGCGAGCGGGCGGTCGGTGCGGGCGAGGGCGCGGATGACGGAGACGGTTGTTGGCGGGGAGGCGGCGGTGGAGGTGGAGAGGGCGGTGCGGTGGACTGGAGGAGGGGGTTAGTTTAGTTGGAATGCCACAGAGGTCAATCAATGGGGGAATAGTAAAGTAGGGTAAATACTCTGCATGCGCGTCTTGACAATGTCGAGAGGGTGGACGATCAGGGTGGCCATGGAACCGGCCGAGAGCCCGGCGACGGTCTCGACGAGGGCGGGGGAGAGGCCCGCATCTTTGGTTTTCGTCATAGAGACGTTGGTGTTGTCGCTACATGTCCGGTGGAAAAAAGGAAATATTCTCCTTTTTTAAGTTGCGCGTACCGAGGGGTGGTCGCAATTGTCAGCGATTAGAAAAAGATTCTAAAAGGTATGACGCAAGGGCCCAGAGGAAACATCCCGGTCCCCGGCCACCCTCGGCCGAACAAAGGAAAAGCCGAAGGGAGCCAGAGGGCCGGCCGCCCGGGAATTTGAGATACGTAGGATAAGACGGTGCAGGAGAGAGAGCCCACTGAAATCCAGTTTAAAAATCGAGGCACTTTTGTCTACACCTCGCTCATCATGGCGGAGTTGGTCCGTTATTATAATAGTTATACAGTTTTGGTCATGGTATCCTGCAGTTCAGTTCCCATTCCCTACCATCCCCCACCCCCATCCTCCCTTGTCGTTATGTTGCGGCGGTCCCCATTTTGGGTCGGCCGCCGGTCGTCGTTGTACTGATACAATGCGTGTAATAGCGAGTCCGCCGGGATGTGGTTGCTTAAGAGAGCGGGGAGAGGAGGCTGCGGCAAGAGTCAATGGCGATCGAGCTGGAAGCGCACTTCGGCGTCAAACATACCGGATGATGGATGGCCTGGGGTCGCTGCGAGTGTAGCCTATAGATATGAGAGTTAGCAAGGTGTCTCGCGGTAGAAGGGCTGTTGTGGGCCTTGACATACCAAGGTAGAGGATTAGAGGTAGATAGCCACTGCTATGGGTCAGCATCCTGTATTCCGGGTTTGTCGAATCGACCCAAACATACTAGTGGATGGCAACGCGCGAGACCTCAATGATCTTGCCAATGCGCTCCTATTCCCAGCCAGTTAGCCACCGTTGTGCCAGCGTTGAAGATTTGAGGGGCTAATCGAACCTTGGACTCTTCGGAAAGGGCGAACATATTGAAAGAGAGTTCCTCGGGATGTCGGGGCTGTGTGTCCTGTTAGAGAGCCGCTTAAACCGATGGCGTGCGAGGAGGTGTACCTGCTGTCTTGTGGGGAATCGTGGTGTGGACGACGGGTCTCGATGGTCGACAACTCGTCCTGGGTCGGTTGATGATGGATTGCGGCAGAATCGATTTTTGGGCGGTCTCGAAACAGGCCTTGGCGAGGCGATAGCTGCCCCGCCTGGGCAGAGCACCCCTGCAAGTTGCTCGTGCAGCTTCGCTAAGTCTAGAAAACTCCGCCAAGCTTCAACCGCGGTGATACATTGGTGCTGCCTCCGCGACTCTCGCGACTGGTTAGATTTTATTTGAGTTGCATCTCTAAACACAACCCAACAATTCGAGATCCCGCCGCCAAAATGTCCAAGCATTGGTAAGCCGGAAATTGGATTTCTTTCTCATTAAGAACCTCTACTCACATATTTAGGGAGCAAAACAAGGATGCGACGGTGTACGTCGGCAACATCGACGAGCGCTTCACTCAGGAGCTGCTCTCGGAGCTGATGACCCAGGTCGGCCCTGTGCGCCAGGTTCACATGCCTCAGGACCGTGTCTCGCAAACCCACCAAGGTTACGGCTTCGTCGAATTCGACACCCCCGCCTCGGCCGAGTACGCCTCGAAAGTTCTCAATGGCATCCGCATTTGGGGCAAGCCCATCCGAGTCAACAAGGCCAGCGCCGACAAACAAAAGACGGTCGACATCGGTGCCGAGTTATTCATCAACAACCTCGACCCCCAGGTTGACGAGAAGATCCTATATGACACTTTTAGCCAGTTCGGACAGATCCTGCGCCAGCCCAACATCGTGCGCGATGACAACAACATATCTAAGGGCTATGGTTTCGTCAGTTTCGACTCGTTCGAGGCCAGTGACGCCGCCGTAAACACAATGAACGGCCAGTACCTCCTCAGCAAATCCATCACCGTCGAATACGCATACAAGAAAGACGGCAAGGGCGAGCGCCACGGCGACGAAGCCGAGCGCAAGCTCGCCGCCGAAGGAAAGAAGCACAATATCGTGCCCGAACAACAAGTCCTCCCACCCGCCTTCCACATGTCCGCGGCATCCGCACAAGCCGGCGCCCCGCCAACCGGCCCCGCCGCGCCCGTCCTCGACCCCTCCACCGCCATGCCCCCCATCACCCCCCTCAGCGCCGGCATGCCCTCGCCCGCCCCCTACGGCACTCTACCCCCAGGGCCCGCCGGCATCGGCCGCCCCGGCCCCCCACCACCCTCCTTCGGCGGCAGCAGCGGCGGCGGCGGCCCCCGCGCCCCCATGGTCCCCTCCGCCGGCCTTCCACCCGCGCCCTCCGGCCTCCCAGCCCGCCCCCCACCAAGCCACGCCGGCTTCGGCGGCCCCGTCGGCGGCTTCCCCCACCACCCGCCACCGTCGGGCTTCCTTGCCGGTGTGCCGCCCGGCCCGCCCGGCCCCGGTGGTCAGGTGCCGCCCCCGATGTACCCCGGCATGCCGCCGCCGCCTGGCGGGTTTGCGGGTCCCGGGGGCGTGCCGCCGCCTGGTGCGCCGATCCCCCCGCCGGGGTTCATGCCGCCTCCGGGGGGCGTGCCGCCGGGATTTGGGGCCGCGCCGCCTGCGGGTTTTGGGAGGCGTTAGAGAAAGAGGAGGCGTTGAGGTTGGATATGGATGGGGGAGTGCGTGTTGGCCCTGCCCACAAAAGCTACGCAAAGGGGTAGAAGAGTAGATGAGTTAAGATGGCGCGTCACACCCCGCAAGAGTCAGAAAGCGATCATCGTGTTCGGCAGTGCATAGCAAAACCGGTCACAGGAAGCGACTCTCTTCTCCACGAGTTATCTGGACTAAGCGGGCAACGGAAGGACTTTGATCGTTCCTATTCCTAAGCTCTAGCTTGAGGTGCATGGGCGTCTTCAAACGGGTTAGCGACCACTGTGTCCTTACGAAATCAAGGGAGCTAACACCCACCGCAGCCACACTTACCTTCATCCGCAAGCTACCCGGAAAAGCAGCCCCGTCAGGACATGGAGACGAGTACTACAAATTTTTACAGCGGGATTTGGCTCAACCGGGGAAGTAGTCGTGGAGGGTATTTGTGAGAGAATGGAAGCAACAGCGAGTGAGGCCGGTGCGAGATACCCATATAATAACTAGAATGTTCATTTCACTGCTTTTGAAAAAGCGAAGCTATCATTCTCCCCCTTTCGCAACCAACCCAATGATAAATATGTTCCAAGAAACGGCCCAATGTCGCCGAGAGCCAGCCATGTCAGGCTTGGTGTTTGTGCCCTTGAATCAACGAACAGACCATGCAAATAATACAACTCGTACAGTACAAGCCAACAGAAAGGCAGCATCCCAATCACCCGGGAGCCTTTTTCTCTCTATGCGATCTCGTCCTCAGCATCCATCGGCTGCGCCGTCTCCGCCTCCCCATTCCCCTGCTGCTGCTCCGCCGCCTGCGCCCTCCGCGCCCTCTCCTTCTCAGCCTCGACCAAGAACGCCTCCTCAATAGCCGCGCGGCGCCTAAACACGCGCAGCCAACGGGCGCCCCACGCACGCACGAGCTTCTCCCCCTCGCTGTTGCCGTCGCCCTCGGTAGCCTCGATCATCTCGTCCTTGCTCCCGGAGGCCCACGAGGCCAGGGCGTCCTCGATGGCGGCGAACAGGGCGCGCATGGCCTTGATCTCGTCCTCGTCCTCGGCGGCGAGGGCGGGCTTGGCGACGAGCTGGCGCACGCGGCCGGTTACCTTGATGACCGTGTTGAACACCATCTCGTACACGTGGGCGACGGAGAGGGCCTCGCCGCGGGTGTTGCCGGCGCGGCTGACGAGGGCCCAGGTGATGACGGTCTCCGGGGTGAGGATGCTGTAGTTGAGCAGCTTCTCGATGATGGAGAGGGCGACGCCCGGGTGGGCGGACCAGTAGGCCATGGTGGCCGAGATGATCTGGGAGCGGGCCGCGTCCGAGGCGGCGCCCGCGTCGGCGAGCCGGTCCTTGGTGCGCTCGATGGCTGCGAGCACGTGGGAGAGTGACTTGCTGCCGACGTGCAGCACGCACGTCACGAACACGTCGGTGCTAGCCACCAACGCATCGATCTCGCGGTCAATGGCCTGCGATTGGATGCGCTGGATGACGGCGTCGATCTCCTCGTCGTCGGCTTTGCGCTTGAGGAGGCCGGCAATCTCGCGGCCTTCGGCTGCGAAGGGAGTATCTATTTTCGTTAGTTTGGGTTGAAAGCTAGAAGTAACGAGCAACCTACCATCTTTGGCAAACTTGAAATCCGGCATATCTTTTTCCTTCTCCGGGCTGATCATCTCCTTGTATGGGTCTGGCAAGGTGTTCTTAATGCGCTGTGCGAAGCTGAGCCTGATCTCCTTGTCGAGCGCTCCGGCGATGAAGGCCTTGCGCGGGTGCGCATCCGGCAGGGACACATCATCCACCCACTCAGTCCACTTCCAGGTAAAACCAAAGTTGCTCAGATGGTGCGCAAACCAGTCCATAAAGCGGGAGGCAAGCTCCAGGTCCAGGCGAGGTGTATTGCGGTAGAGGTGGCGGATGGCACGACCTAGACTCGGAGCAATGGCCGCGGGCGCGAGCTTGCACGCCTCGGTAAGAACCGAGTGGTAGTAGACCAGCTTCTGCTCGGGGGTCGGCAGCTGGAATAGCTGCGAGAATACGGCGTCCACCGCGACATCTTCTGGCTTCCACGTAGACTTGGGCGGCTCGATATCCCGTAACTTGTCGAATGGTGTAGCCCTCGCCGCAAATGTCCGCGGAGAAAAGTAGCAGTCCAGGTCGATCAGATGCCGCGCCGTGATGTTGCGGTTGATGTGGAGGACGTTGATCGTGTCCAGCAGCGCATCTCGAATCAAACACGCAGCAATGTTGGTTAGAGGGGGCACCGACTCTACGTCCTGTCCTGCGTAAACCGAGAGGTATATCTCCGGGAACAGCGGTCGCGGCCCGGCAATGACCGTCTCGGGGATGGTGATGGTAGGGAGCGCATGTTTCGGGGCATCGTCGAGCTTCGACCGCTGCTCGACCTCCCCGATAGGAAACTCCCACGGCCTCGGCAGGCAGGACAATGCCCACCCATTGTTGGCCTCGTCCTGAAGCTGGCTCTGCAGCAGCCCGATCAGACTCTGGGGCTGCGTCGGGTTCTCCCCCTCGGCGTCTGGCTGGTACGGTTCGATGAGCGCCTGCAGGGCCTGCGGTTCCGAGGCAATAATCTCAGTCTTCTCCATCAGGTCCACCGCCTTTTGCACCCACTGCCCCGGCGCAGCGACCATGATGTACGGAAGCGTCAGGAGGATGATCTTGACAATCTCAGTGCCAATCGTCTGCGCAACCAGTTAGCAACACGCGCCTTTGTTCCCCCTTACCCTACCCCCAACACCCAAAAACAAAGACTCACATCCTCCGAACTCGCCGTCTGCAAGTCCACCGCCCTCGCAAACAACTCCTCCAGCACCGGAAACACGCCCTCCCCCTCCAAACACCCCTGCAAACACGCCAACAGCTTCAAATAAAGCTTCGCCTCCCTCCACTCGCCCCCGCCAATCTTGCCCTCCACCAACCCCCCCAACTTCCCCAACAACAAATCCACCACCTCGGGCCTCGCCGCATTCGCCAGCAGCACGACAGCCGCCACAAACGGCGTCTTGAGCGGCTGCTCGACGGCCAGCTGCAGGACGAGGTCGACAAAGTTGGCGCGCAGCAGCTCGTCGTCCCAGTTGTCGGTGAAGAGCGTCGCGATGGCCTGCGCCTCCTCGTGCCAGGGGCGCATCGGGTTCTCGGCGATGGCGATCAGCTGCTTGCGCACCCGCACGTGGGGAGGCGCGTCGAAGCGCCGGCGCGCGCCCCGGCGGTCGTGCTCGTCGTCGTCTGTGAGGGAGGAGGGGAGAAGGGTTAGTTTTTTATTTTTATTTTTTATTGGCTGGTTGGGCTGGGGGGGGGGAGAGTGGATGGGGTTGATTGTGGGAAAACTCACCTCGGTAACGGCGCTTCTTGGGGTTGTAGCTGCTGCCGCCGCCGCCGCCTCTGCGGTCGTAGTCCGCCATTGTGGGAGGATTGTTGGCTCTGGGAGCAATCGCAATCGATAATTGTGGTCGAGGGCAGGTGTGGTGTGATGGGAGATGGTTGAAGAAGTTGTGTTGGCTGGGGTAGTTGATTATTTGCTGACGGGAAATGTAACCGATGCTCACGAAAGACACGGCTTCGCGAGAAGTTCACTTCCAGTGCCAAACGCGAATTGAGAGTGGGTCGGGTCGCTGCAGGAGAGCAGCATTAGTTAGATCGATGGTTGCCTGAGATGCTGGGCACCCTTGCAGGCTGAGGGAAGCTTGTGGGGGAAACGGGGAAATAAATGGGTGTTGTCTCAATTGTCCGTTCGATTCAAGGGCTCGAGTTTCCAACAACTCAAACCACGAATTGGAGAACTTACAAGTGAATTTGGATGTTTACCAATTCAATATACTAAGTATATACCGACCGGAAACAATATCTTCTCATTAGGACGCACGACCCTTTCAAACGCAGATTATCGGGTTGGGTCATGTACCTAGTATCGATTGTTGTAGTAGTAGGTGCAAGCTCTGGATTTTGGGCATCTGGTCGGGTTCCATAGGCAAATTATCATGGAAGGTACTCCTGTTATCACTGCCACTCGGGCTATCACGAACGTCACTTCTCATCCCGCCGGCACAGTCACACTCACTCACACATAGTCGACTGCCTGAACTAATTGATAACGCAATAAGAGTCTTTTTCAGCCATACCTCGGGGTACCAAACACGGGGGCAGCTCAAGTATGCCCGTTTTCCAGCACCAAGACCACCCAGCCAGCCGCTATTCCCACGATGGAGGTGTAAAGTAAAGGTAGTTGAGTAGAGGGGTTTGGGGGGAAGGCAGTGAGATGACGAGCAAATGGAGCCACAACAACCAACCACCCAGTCTGCGGGGAACAAGAACACAACACGAACCCGTCCCATTTCTCTCTCTCGTCTTCCTCTCCGCCGTGCATGCTTGCTAAAGGAGTCATCATCATCTACCCCGCCGACCAAAACCCAACCAGACCTCCGACGCTCGCTACCTTTATGTCCATCAATCCCACACTATACGGTCTCCCATGGGACCACCTTGATTGCCTCCTCCTTTGCAACGCCCCGCGAGGGTTAATCGCCAGTAGAGGTGAGAGGCAAGGCTCGCAAGGCCAACGGCGTCAAGCCGCCGGTTCCCAACCTCCACACAATCCACACAAAAAACCTAAGTTATATGCCATGGCATCCACATCCCCCTCAACAGCTACCTCCCAACAAAAACAAGGCGATGGTCGTGTGAACAAATTCCGGGAAGGTAGTAGTAGTAGTAGGGACAGAAACGCCCCCCCAACCACCATAATCATTGTCGTTTTGTGCGTGCCTACCACGGCACCAAAGAAACATGGAGCCTTGGCCGAAGCGAGGTCGAAGATGGCGGATGAAGTAAGCAAAAGCCATCTCGGTCATGCAGAAAAAAGAAGAGCTCTAAAACAAAGAAGAAAAGAAGCGAAGAAAAAAAAAAGGGATCGCGGTCGTGGCGCCTTTCCCCCCAAAGCGGCCCTGCTTTCAACCACCCGGTTTCGTGCCCGCCCCTATTGAGGATGACTACCCGTGGACTATGGCTGTGCCCCGACCTCGACCAACCTGCACCTCCACACGCGCATCTCTCGACACAGCTTGCTGATGACAGGTGGTTTTGGCGGGGCTCGAGTCTCATCGCCCTGTAGGTTTTCTTTTTTTCATTCGCCACCTCTTTGCTCGGTGTGGGGTATCTCAATGGCAATTCCTTTCTGTCATCATCATGAACGGGGCGAGGGACCGAGAGTTGCTGCCTCCGGCTGCATCTCCGGGACGATATGTTGCTGGCGAAGTACAGCATAAACTCCCAACATAACCGACACTGTTAGACCGTGACTTGAGAGCGAAAGCTCGTCAAGACCGGCCAACTCAATCTAACTTCGCCATCATCTCCTGCTTCGCCATGGGTGTGAAGTTGCTAATATCGAGACCCCGCTCCATGAGCACCGGGATCATGTGGGGAGGGACGAGCTGGTCGTTTAGATGGGGGGCAATCGACAACTCTGGAATGGGTTGTGGTTAGTATACGTGTATTGCAGACAGAAGCGATGGACACAGCAAAAAAATCCCTTACCGTGGCGTGAGAAGTCGAACAGAGCAGGGAGATCGCGGACTTGGCCTGTTCCGTGCCTCGAATCCGGAAGCCTGGTGTTGGGGTCGCGGAGCTCGTCGAAGAACGGATGGACCATCGCATTGACGGCGGCCAGGCGCTCCGTCGGGGTATACTCGAGCAAGCGGCCGATCAGGTCGATAGCATTCGCGTCCGCCTTACGGAACACCTTGTTGAACGGATGAGGCTTGATCTGGGGAAACTTGTGCTCCATGTAGTTCGGGTTCATAGTTCGAATCTGCTCGCGAGTCGGCGTGCCCAGGACCTTGATGATCTCGACGAGTTGATCGATACCCGACTCTCCGGGGAAGAGCGGTTGCCCCAACATCAACTCCGCCATGACACAGCCAGTTGACCACACATCTATTAAGCTCAAGGTCAGTTGTTGTTGCCACTTGAGAGAGCAGGGGCCAAGTTAGTCCGCCCCCCTCACGGGTGCTTACCAATCTTAGTTGTGTAGTTTGTCGCGCCGAAAATCAACTCCGGGGCGCGGTAGTATCGTGAGCAGATATATGACACGTTCGGCTCGTTTTCGACCAGGATCTTGGCGCTACCAAAGTCACAAAGCTTGAGGACTCCGGTGGTGGGGTCTAGGAGGAGGTTCTGCGGCTTGATGTCGCGATGGCAGATACCCTGCGAGTGGATGTACGCCAGAGCTCTGAAAAGCTGGTAGATGTAGAGCTTGACTTCCAGGGTAGGCATGGTCGTCTTCATCTTATTGAAGAACCGCGACGCCCGATACACGGTCTCTGGGACGAATTCCTGCACGAGGTTCAGATAGACCTCGTCTTTCTGTCATCGAATGAGTATAACCCCATTTCACCCGCATCCGCGAACAAAACTTACGCGCTCCCCGTTTGAGTAGTAAAAAGCCTTCAGCTGCACGATGTTGGGGTGCCGCACGATCCTCATGATTTGCAGCTCGCGGTTCTTAAACCTCTTGTCCTGCAGGACCCGCTTGATAGCCGCATCCTCGTTTGATGGCGACAGCTTCGTCTGGAAAACTACGCCAAAGGACCCGTTGCCGACAATCTTGCATTGGGTGTACTGTAAGTCGCGGGTCTCGCCGGTGATGCCGTCTTGGACCTTTTCACGGATTACTTCTGCAGTGCTCGTCAGTATGCTGTCCGCCCGTCCGACGTCGGGCAATGTGGGGCGCGGCCTCACCTCCCATCCGCAGGTTGTTGAATGCTGCTGGCCTATTCGACGCCATGACTGCGGTGCGTGGTGTATTCTACCGCACGAGAAGCGGAATCAAATGGTACTGGTGGTGGTCGTGAAGAGGGATAAACCGGGAAAGAGTCGGTGTCGGCCGTGTTGGGCAACAAGTCGACGTATATGCGAGCGACAAGATGGTGGTTACTGGGCTCGATGTTCGGGTCCGGTGCTTTTTTTTTAGAGCGGCCGGGAAAATAGGTGCGCGATTCGGAGTCGAATTGACGATTTCCTTCAAAATATAGGGATCGTTTGGGTGTTGGTAGTTCGTTGCCCGATGCCGGGGTATCGATTCCTTGGGGCGGGAGCGATGCACTTGGCGGCGCAGAGTAAATTCCAGGCGGGGAGCTGGTGCAGCTGGCGTGGGCTGCAGACAAACTTCCGGGTGGGGTGTGCTGGAGTAGGTTGGTGAGGGAACTGTTTAAGTAGGGCCCCGCGGTTAGATAAAACTTCTGAGAAGTTCGTGAGTCACGCGATGATCTGCCGATGAGCTGAGGAAAGCGTGGTGGTGAGGTTTCCAAAGTTGGGTGGAGACCATGTGAATGTTGCGGGAAAGGAAGGATGTGAGGGCAGCAAGAAGGGGAGGTTTGAATTTCAGAGGCCGGGCCGGGATGAAGTGAGGTTTTGGAGGGGCGGGCGCGCTAGCTAAGTGAAATGACGGCGGGGAACAGCAGGGCACTGTGGTGGCGACCACCCACAAGGGCAGCCTGGCGTGTGCAGCAAGCGGCGCTGGCCAGGGTCAAGTGGCTCCGCGAGGATGCAAGACGCATGGACTCGACGACGGGCGGCTTGATCTGGATCTGGCCTACCAGCGAGAACAAGCAAAGCACCTCCGCTGCAGTACGCCGCGATCAAAGAAATGGCCGACAGCGAATAGCGCAACGTCGCCGTAAGCGGTGCGACATGGAAAAGGGGATTGGGAAGGCGCAAAAGAGACAACAGGAACAACAAGGAGCAACAGGACAGCGGCCGCGAGACGAAACGGATCGACGTGCGCAACACTGCTGTTTTTTGGCTGTTTTTTTGCTGCTCTGCCTGCTGCAAAAATCCTGCCTCTTCGCATGCTGCAGCCCGCGCGCATCTGGTGAGGTCAGATGGCCACAGACTTGGCGCTCTGTACGATCGCTGCAGCCAACCAGCGGAGGCCAGATGAGGGGTTGGGGCCGGGAAGGGGCAAGGGTTGGGAGGCAGGTGAGTGTTTTGGGATAGCTCGGTGTAGGGCGAGACCGCGAAGAGAAAGGGGGGGCACAAGAGTTGAAACAGACAGCGGGAAACCTCAGACACTTACGCGCGCTTGTTTTTCGTGTTGCAGCGAGATTGTACGCAGAGCCGTTTGGGGGGTTGGAGGAGGAGGATTGGCGAGACGAACGGGCTCTGCTCGCGTGGTGAGGGGTTCGCTCCGGGCCGTTGTCAGTTTAACTAGCTCCAACGCAACCCAGGGTTGGCAGGGTGGCCGCTGTGGCTCGTGTGGCCTTGCCCGGTGGAATGGGAGGTGACGAAGTGGAAATAGCCTCCGTTTGGTTGGTTGGGGCGGTTGATTGTTGATCTGGGAAACGCCAGCCCCAAGATCAGCGGCACAGGTTCCAAGTTGTTGACACAATTGATGGGAAGAAAGGTGACAATGCAACTCTCCCGCTAAACAAAGAGAAACTCGGGGGTGCTTGGGGTCGGTGATGAAATGACAGCAATAGCGTGGGTAAGGGAGGGAGGCAGGTGGCCCGTGTCCTGTGTCGGAGTGCTTTGGGCAGATACTGGCCAGTGCCCCTTCAACGGCGTCACTGACGATGCACTCGTTGCTGCTGCCAGAGGTGCCCGGGCCAGAACCTGTTCGTACTTTCTAACGCTAGCTACCTAGCTTTGAGCCGCAACTTGGTATGACTAGGGGAGCTAAATTAGAGGCGTTGCATCTAGATACCTATGACGCCCATTGACGCTTGTGACGTGATCCGATGGCGATGGGGAGGGATCCGTTCTCGTACCTGACGGGGTCTTAGAAATAGCCTCAAGGCGCGCCAGCAAGCTCTAGTGGGGACAGGCTGCTCAGCGTGCCAGGCCGCCTCCAAGCCAGTGAGTGCATGGTGGCTTCCGAGCGTCTCGAGTGTGTGGGTCAATCCTGCCGTCTTTGTTCGCCCCCCCTGTCCACAGTAGGAGGCCCGATGTGGAGCAGAGTTGTATTGGTCACCTGCTCGCTTCTCGCTTCCGGGACACAAATAGCTCTCACGGGTCCAATTGATGAAAGGGTTCCCAGTTTGAAGAGGTTTGGGTGAATGGGGTAATTCGGTCAACATCTACACATTTTTGAAGCCTCGAATAATCAGGTCACAATGAGTTGTTGATGGGGCATTCCGGTTGCGGCCTAGGTGAGTTTTACAGCTTGGGCGGTTAGTGGGCAACATGAGCAGGCAGGTGGGCAAAGCATGAGGCGCGCAGTGGCAACTCTAGCATTAGGCTCTTCGAAGCAGCTGACCCAGAGAGTCTGAGACGCGGCGAATGGACTTTGTTGACACTTGGTTGAGAAAACCTTCAATCGGCACGTGGTGCTCAAGAGACAAGGAGCAAAAAGACCAAGCGGTCTCCTAACATAGCTTCCTTTCCCAAGGGGCCGTCTCGCGGCCCGAGGCCGACCTACTCCTCCTGACCTGAATAACTATTCTAGCATTCCGGTGAGACGGAATCGGGTCTGTGGGTGCCAGGTGGACGGGACGGGAGAGCATGAGGAGCGACGATCTGCGCCAGGCTGTCAAAAGACAGTGTGGGTTCTCTTGCATCGATCCGGAACTTCCATGTCTCCCTGTTCCAACCCGGCGACGCCTCTGAGTGCTCAACATTTGGCAGCTTCGTCAGCCCTTCGCTTGGTCTCCGAGATGCAGCACTAGGGCGTGCTCTCATAGGCTTGTTCCTGAGAACTCAATCCCGTCCCCTTTGCGATCTCCCCCACTCTGATCGTGGCATGTTGCTGCCGTGTTCGTTGGGTGCCAGCTTTCTGACGATGCTGCCAGCGCCGAGTGACGATGGTGGGGCAGCTGCGGATTGGATTGTCTTGCTCCCATGTATGTACCTCGACCAAATAGTCCATGATCAGCCATTACCCGCAGCCCTCTGCTCCATCGTGCTGCCACTCCGCAACAACTCGGGAGGGTGTGCTGCACGAGACTCATTACGGCCAGCGTGGTCCGCCATCGTGCTAGCAAGATGGGACTGCATCACTAGGTAACTGGCAAGCATCGACAACATGGCCCATTTCAAAGCCTAATGACGGCGCCCTTTCCCGAAGGCTATGAGAACTGAGAACTGTGAGTCCCACAGCATACATCCATGAGCGCAGCGAGGGGCTGCCACGAAAAACGGCGATCCGCCTTGCTGCAAGGGTCCCCGATTGGGGTCGTGGACAGCCCGATGCTGGCATGCGTCATCGAGCCGGTCCAAAAAGCCCAATCGCTCACCATCTCCTCTACCACCCAAGGTGCCCGACACGATCGCATCACTGGCATCTCTGCATGCGTTGTTCTGCGACGTCTGGACCTCTGCGGAGGGTGGATCTCTGGAGGCGCTTTGTAGGTCCCATGACCACTTCAAATGAACGAATCCACCTGAATGGACCAGGAAGATCGTGGCTAGGCTGGAATCCTGTTCGTTTGACGGAGCGCCGTGGTCATCTGGGAACCAGAAAAGGGGAGACAAGCATCATCGACTCTCCTGGGCGGTTACTGGACAATGCATTGACGAATGAGCAGCTCCAAACCGAAGCCAGGAGGCACACAAAAGCATTGGAGTTCGTGGGCACTTCATGAATGGCCTGTTTGCCGTCGCCGCCGAAGTGTTGCTCAGGAGTCGGTTTGGATGCGTCGGCCCGTAAAGGCATGAGAGAAAAGTCTCGATGCCTTTGTGGCTGACCATCCATGGCCATCCCGAGTCTATGGTTTCGAGATAGCGCCCCGCGGATGAGTGCCGGGCGCGAAAGGGCCTGATCTGCGGCCACCGAGCGAACAGCCAAAACCAGTGTTTCCTCCAATTATAGAAATAATCGTGGGATTCAAGACTTGAATTTTCGGAATATACCGCCGCTCATTATTGTGTATAAGGTTTCAAGAACAATAAGTCTGCGTCCCACGGCAGCGGTCGACCAACGCTGGCGGGCAGAGGACTGTGAGAGAATGAGGAGTTGGCTCAGTTGGGTAGGTGCATCCGGCAGTTGAACATGTGATTGCTAGTCTATGTGAGATGATTAAATTGGGTGCAACATCCCGCGGCTTGGGTTGGCTGGTGAGAGGGCGGGAATGTCATGGGAAATAGAGGTCCTGTACGAAGTACTCGAGCCAGTGCTTGGATTCTACCAGGTAAGTTGTTGCACTTTTGGGCTTGTGGGTGAACGCGATACGGATGCCCACAGCAGCAACCTCTCATGCCAAGATCTGAGTCTTCAATCGAAGTGGTCCGTGTTTCCCCTGCTAGACCCTTGAATGAGCTAGTGGGGTTATGTGAGCACAGACCTTATCGTTGCAGCCGCAACTTCCATCTTCATCCCAAGCTCATGGGCGCAACTTCCATTACGGAACATTGGCATTAGCCACGATCGATTTGTCGAACAACTGGTTTTTTTGAGTCATACGTAGGTATCTCTAGAAGGAAACAGCAACCCAGTCTAGGGGAGTCTGACATGACTGGTGAGGAGGGTTCACTGGAACTTGTACCAGTAAATTGGCGGATATTGCAGCATCATGCACATTCGCTTCGCTTCAATTTGCTGCACCCGCAGCCTTCCTGCATATATCCGGCCACTCACAGTTATGCCTCTCGCGCAATTCTTCCTCGGGTTCCTCAGATCGGAAATGGGAGACCATAAAGGCCTGTTGTTCGAGAGGGGCGAGTCCCCATCTTGAGCTGCTCTGTTGACGATATCTCGTTATATTATATACCTTGCAGGTGAGTCGCATTTTAACGAAGTAGTTACACACACGATCACACGAGTGTTTGGTGGCACACTTCTCCAAAGTGATGTAGTAACAATTAATTTATATTTGAGATGGTTGTACTTCGTATTCGTTTCTCTACCTCCCACATGCTAGTGTGTTGATGGCTCAGCTCAGTTAGTCCCGGATATTGAAGCTGGCCTGCACTGGCAACATCATGCAGGTCACCTTCTGCTTGTCCATTGCCCAGTCGTCCCCCACGGCCCCCATATCGGGCAGCATGCATCGCGAAGGTTTCAAGAATGGCAACCGAGAAAATCGGAACTCGTCAACCGACAAGTGCCCGGTGGACTGGGAATAATTCGGCGGTAGGTTTCTGCCCTGTCGATGTACAACACCAGCCAGAAGCTATTCGCTATCGTCGGCCATGTGCTACCCACCCCGACGCCCGGCCTTTACCCAACTCCGCCGGGAACACGGTCCTGCCCCCGCCCTTCAACGCATCCAAACAGTGGGCTACCGTGCGTTGGGCACCAGCGGGAGCAACCGGGACAGCCGAGACCGGCGACATGGCGCATCATCATGCAGATCGCGCGTGCATGTTTCTGCCCTTGTCCCACGTCAGCAAACCCAACGTCAACATCACATCTTGCGGGCGAGTAAGAGATGAAAGAGTTGGCACTCGCCTGGAGACTCACAGTCGCTATGGAGTGTTCGTGAAGATCGATCTCTCAGGGCGAGTTCGCAGCTCGGTTGGGCTGAGAAATGGGAAGCTGCATACTGGTTTGTACCAAAGGTTGGAGGAGCATGTACCTTGGTTGTTATTGGCCAATTTGGCCGCGTAGGATGTCTCTGAAGTGAGATTGCAAATCTGAAACTAAGAGGGATGATTAACTTATCGTTAGCTATTCGTCGGATTATAGCGTGGAGGTTACGTCACGTCATGCATCAGTCATTGCCATCGTTCTCAAGGCGATATCAACAGGGTTCCGTTAGGCCGCGAGGCCCGTGATGCCTTCATCATCGTGATATGCTAAAAATGGCACAAAAAAGCCGCTGGCAAGAGGGCAAACCCATCCAAAACACCGTATACTCGAAGAGCAGCAGTGGGGGGAGGGGGGGATATAACAAAACAGCAAAAGCTCACCAGCTAGCCCCCCCGCAGTTTGGGGAGGTAGCTGGCTACGGAATTCCAGTTGCAAAGTTTGCTCTGTCAAGGCCCTCTACCAGGCCTTAAGCCCCGGACAGGTCCTAACTGGAACTCGCTGCCCAGGGCCTGCGATCTTACGACTTGACTAGCCGAGGAGTGCCTTCTGTTGAATATGGCCGTGTTGGGACTTATATAGTCTCTGCGGGCGTTCCCTGGCCACCCATCCTGTATCGTGCCGCCCCTATACACATGAGTAACAACAAAATCGTACCTCAGGAATTCCCGTTCTCAGTGTCACTTTTCCCAAGGGCATCCCCAAACCTCATTGCCAGCTTGACATGGCAGCACCGGTGCACAGGACTCTGGATGATAGATGTCAAGTACCTATATCATACACCGTTCCCAAGCGCCCCCGCATGCCGTATGAGGCGCAGAAAACGCCAAACCCAATGAAACCGCTAAACCGTCCAGCCCATCCCCTCTAACCACAGCACCTCGCCCTCCCCATCAAGCCTCACCCAACGCAAGAAGTCATCCACTTCGCCCCCGATCCGCATCAACCCCAGCCCCTTCCATTCGCCAGCGCCCAGCTCACAGAGAGAGGTTGTATGAGTACTCGTCCTCCATATTTTGGCTGATCCACAAAACCACCGAGCTAGATAGAGAGAGCATCAATTAGCAAACCTGATCCCAACCCCAACACCCCCTTTTCCTCACCACAAAACAACAGCAGCAAAAAAAAAGAAAGAACTAACCTCAACCCCACCAACGCATTCGCAACCAAATTCTCCACCCCCATCGTCATCGCCGGAAACGCCACCCCGGGCACCACAAACTTGAGCACAAACACCGTCACGCCCCCCGCCATGCCCCCCGCGAGCGCCGCAAAGCCCAGGAACAGCACGACGCGGGCCTTCCAGGCGACGCCCGAGCCCGAGTAGCTGAACGAGTCGGCCGACAGGCGCGCCTTCTCGACGCTGTTGATGATGAGCATGCCCAGCGACGAGAAGAGGAAGGGCAGCCAGTCGACGAAAGTCACGTGCAGGGTCGAGCTGTTGAGCGCGGATTTGGACCAGACGGCCGAGTCGAGGAGCGTGTAGAAGGCGAGGGAGAACTGTGAGAGAGACGGGGTTAGTGAGGGGCTTGGATTGGTTGGTTGGAAGGGGGTGTGGATGGTGGGTGGAGGAGGGAGGATGGAGGGGAGGGGGTTGGAGGGAGTGGACCGTACCAGACCGCCGGCGCCGTATACGCCTGCGTTGCGGGCCCAGGCGCTGTTGAGCCATTCTGGCCTGCGGAACTTCCAGAGGCGGTCTTCGGACATGGTGGTGGTTGGTTTCGGTTGGGCGGTACGGCGCGGAAGCGATTGGCCGGGCGGGAGCTGGAGGTGTCGATTTGGTTGCCTATGTCAATGCGATTATGTCGAGAAATAACTTCGCTCAAATGAAACTCGGGGCTGGGCGTGGTAAGTCGTCGGTGGCTGTTGTGTGGTCGTCGTCGCGATGGTTGATCGGAGGATGCACGGGGCGTGAGCTCAGCTGCTGTTTCGAGGATGACGACGTTGGAGCGGCTGGGTCGGATCCACCCGCCAAGGCTGACTTTCTTGGCATGAACTAGGCAATGAGCTGCAACAGCACGTGATTACCCTGATCGTTGATGGCTTGCTTGCTTCACTGGCAAGTAATTGGAGATCGTGGTTGTATAAACTTATCACTGGAGCGATGGCGATACTTCTCAACTCGAACCTCAAATAAAGATGCTGATAATCAAAATACCACTGGCAAGCACAATCATTGGCACATTGTCTATAGCTAACGATCAGCACACGACGGTCTAACCCCCTTAAATGTCGAACGCCTCCAATCGTCACCACTTCTCCGGCTTCCCTATCCGCAACCAAAAAGCCAAAAAGAAAGAAAAAGGCCGAGGCCACATTAGGTAGTAGCGAATAGACCCAAGTATAATGTACAGCAGAATGTCACGTCCCACATCTTCCCCCCACCCGACATCGCTGTCAGCAACATCGAAGCGAACACCGCCCAACCGCCACAAAGTAAGATGGGGTGATGGGGGTAGGTAGAACAAGGTTAACCAGAGCCTCCAAAAGAAGACCTCTGTTCGCAGCGTCTAAAACCGCGGCAACGAAGAAGAATCCCCCACCGCAAATAGCCAGACAGAGACAGTGGGAGCGCGCGTGTCGGACCGAAGCGACGCCGTGTCAAAAGAAAAGATGCCCAAGCAGACCCTGATCCTGTTGTTGGTGATCGGGCAAAGTACGCCTGCAACGCCCGGAGGTATTTCCCCGCCCCGATGTATGTTAATGTATGAAAATGCGTGCTGCAGGCAGTCAGTCTGCCCGAGAGCACGTGCTTGCTTGCAGCTCATCACCCGGTCGTAGCATGGCGTCTTATCTGCTCCTCCAATTCCGTACCGGCTCAAATCAAATCTCAATCGTCTTCATTGCTCCCTCGATCTCCTCTTCTACCGTGGGTTTCCGCTCAGGTGCCGCTGAGCTGTTTGGTTGGGCTGCTCCTGGCTTCTCCACCTTATCGTCGGCGGGGGCATCGCCGTTGGTCAAGGCGGCTAGCCTCGGGGCGGCCTCCTTGTTTTCTTCGTTGCTTTGTCGAGGGGTGTCGACCTCGACCAGCTTCTCGCCCCCCTTGCCGGCGGCTGGGCTTGAAGCCCCCGACTCCTCCGCCACCCGCGCCAAGGGGCTCGGTTTGCCATAGCCGGGCCGGATAGGGCTCGGGATAGGCGAGATAACGTTGGGACGCTGCATCGACCGGCCGCGATGCTCACCGTTGGGCTCGGTTGTCGGGCTGGCGTACGGCGAGTTCGGCGCACTAAGCGAGCTCGCTCCGGGCGCCATGGACTTGCGCTTGGCGGCTGTGCGGCCGTGTCTTTGGTCCGCCCGCCATCGCAGGATATCAAAGTAGCCCGGCTCAACGCGGCTTTGCTTGAACTCGCGCAGCTTAAGGTCGCCCGAGTCTTCCTCGACGTACCACCTCCCGCTGCTCAGATCGTCGGCAACAGTGCCGAGGAGATGCGCCCACGACCGTGCGACCACGTACTTCGTGTCATAGTCCCGGCCGAAAAGAATGACCTGGCCCCAATGGCCCTTGGGGCCGGGCGCGAGATCGATGGCCAGATTGTTTCCACCCCAGTCGCGCACGAGGGGAATCCAGGCGGGGTGAGCATACGCCTTCTGGATCGCATTCGGGGGAACGCAGTCTTGACGGGCCATCAGGTCTTGCCGCCAGTTCCCGTTTCGCGGCGATGTCGGAGCCGAGCTTGACGAAGCCGCCGCTGATGTGGATGCCTGGCTGCTGCTACCGCCGAGAGCCTTGGACGGGACCGCCGGCCGGGGGAAAGTAGACTCGAGCAGGAATTCCTGGTTCACCTTGCGCCAGTTCTCCCATTCCTGCACGATCTCCTCGCAGTCCATAAGCATGGCGCTAAAGAAGATACCTGTGGGGGTCCCGCCGCGCTCTTGGCCATCGTGAAACTGGAGTGATTCCCGAACATCCTGGGGGAGCGAGCAATCGAGCTGGTGTTCTAGGTCGTTGATATCGTTGGACGTGCACCCTTCGCAAAGCTGGTCGAACAACTCGGGGTAGTTCTCTTCGGCCCAGTTGTCGATCTTGTCCCACGAAGCGCCAACAGGTGGCGGCGGCGGCATTCCGTCGCGGAAAGATTGCATGGGGATCTCGCCCGTCGGACTCTGCATCTCGAAACCATCGTTTGTGGTAGACTGCCGCGCAGATTGCGATCTCATGCCGGGGGAGTAGGGTCTGGGGGAGGTGACGGCGTTTCCGGCCGCGTCGAATGTGGAGGATGAATGGCGACTCGACTCATCGTGGTACGGCGATGTGATGTCGGCACGGGAGTCGCCGGCGGTCGTGACCGAGGTCAACCCGTTTCTCGCGTTCAAGGGGACATGGCGCCCTGTTCGGTATGGGGAGTCGTGATTGGAATCTGGCTATCGTTAGTAAATCGCGAACGTTGGGTTGGAACTCCGGGTTTGCTAACGTCGGTCATCGCTGGTCATTGTATGCCAGAAAGATTTGAAGACGGTGCCTATGCTAGATTCGGAACCACTGATTAGCAATCGACAGACAGCCGCAGAGGTATGGGAATACAGAGCTACTCACGAATCCATCTTGGGCAACGGGTTATGAACGCGACGGGGAGTGATAGGAAGGCCGTAAAATCAATCGAGAAAAAATGGCGAACCGCGTTCCCCAGCAGCCGTACAGAGGGAAGCGGGTGTGCGCCGAAAGGGAGAGCGAAGGTGAGGTTGGCGCCGAGACTCCGGCTGGGAGAAGAGAATCTAGGGCCCGCACACGAAACCAACCAAGGGATTAGGGACCGAAACAACCAAACGAGCGATGCGTCCGCATTGATGACAGTGATGATGTACGTTAAGTCGGCGGCTGGAGGAAAACAGAAAGACAATGACGAGAGAAGGTTGCTGTGGCTTCCAAGCTTCTCCTGTTCGGTCGGTCGGGAAAGGAATCAGCCAATGCAAGCCTTTCAAACGGTGAGCCTGCCCGACTACAGCACTTTTAATGAATGGAAGGGGGTTGCTAAGGGGGGAGCGTTCCCACTTTGCTCATGGTGGTGGGGCGTGACAGGCTGGGGAGTGTTGAAGCCAGCTGCAGGCTCTGATTTCAGCACCCTCGGGGGTCCACTGCGCAGAATGCCAAGCGGATTAGGGAGGGCATGTCATGTTCTATTGGATCATTCCCGGCTGGAGGCAGCCCCTGGAGTGAATGCAGGATCAGGGGCATTAACATGGGGGCGTTGGGACAATACCGGTTCTTTGTAACAACGGCACTGCAAAATGGAATGTTACCTTCTATCAGAGCAATCTCGGACCTTAACACAGCACCAAGCTTTTGACAAGGCGAGCCTTGGCCACAATTGACACAACGTCACTGTTGCGCAGTCGATTGGCATTCGAGGTTTTGAGGGTTAACCCAACCTGTCACTGCTTGTCCGTGCTAGGTGCTTTAATATTCCACAGGTGGCAACCGACAGTAAGGGATTTGTAACCTTGAGAGTGTGGGGAACTAAGTCTTGTTATGATCCATGTAAAAATAGAATATGCAAAAGACCCAACTTTGTGAGTTAGCACAGGATGCACGCTCTTCTGTCCTCTGAGACCTCAGTCTAAGCACGTGCTAAGGCAGTTGGTTGATATACCGGACAGACTTTTCAGGTATTACGCTTGATATCGAGGCCCGACGAGTATATCTTTGTGTTCCTTACAACAATGCCTCAGTTTAGCACGCACAGCTGCAACTTTCACCGAAGTCGATCCCCACCTCAGCTGGACAGCGATCAGCGGCTCGGATCTCGCCCTGCTCTCGGTGTCTCGCCACTCCATCGTCACCCAGCCCGGCGGACAACAAGCGCCGTCATTTCGCGTTGACCTTCTCCGACTCACCATCAGAAACTAAGACAAGCCAAGACCAAGCAAGCATTTTAGAGACCGCTCCCCAAGACCGGCGCAACCACCGCCTGACCTAAAAGTCCTAAACTCCGAAACAAACAACCGCCCTTACACAGCCCAATCCTACCCGCCCCCCCCCAATTGACCCCAAAAAGTAACCCCGCACCGGAGGTCCTGTTTAGGATCGGCGGCGGCTGCTGTTGTTGTTGCTGCATCCCTTCTGGTTCACAAGCCCTCCGGTCCTGGACTCGGTCCAGACCAACAAACCTCCACGCGGCCCCAGGAAATAGACGGGGCTTGTTGTTTCAACCCCAGTTTGGGGCGCCAAAGTACCTTACCCAGGCTGCTGTGTTTGGGGGTTCACGGCTTGTTTCGAGTTTCAGAGAGGGTAGCAATGGGCTTGGCTTTTGGGGGGCATGGGTTGAGGCTGAGTGGACGCACCACCGTTTTCCATTGCAGTTGGAAGCGGCAGTTTGCAGATACGGGTCCGACGATCCTGATGGGCAGTGTGCAGGTTGTTTGTTGTTGTGTCCGGTGTGAAGCCACCGGGCAGATAGTGCGGCCTGCGGGCACTTAATGCGAGTAGCCTTGACATAGGGTGTAAGTGTAACCGTATGGGAGATAAGGCTATGGCCGCCTCGACCATGCGCCAGTTCAGGCGATGGTCTGAAGTCGTAGCCGGCCGGACAGGTAGTGCATGCACATCGTAAACAGCAAAGCAAAATGCACCATTCATGCGAATTGTACACCCACGAGGTGCCATTTTGATCACAGCATTTGGATAGCCATCACACCCCAAGCTTCCACGGCCTCTCATCACACATGCTACCAGCTTAGAACCACACCACCCGACCTCCCACGACCCAGAAACTTCCATAGCCGCCAAACTCCACCAACCCCTTATCCCGCCCAAAACAACCCCCTCTATCCGTAAATGGCACCGACCTAGCTCTGCCACATATACTCGCTCAACCCCAACAGCTTATCCGCCAACTGCCTCTTCGCAGCAGCCGCCACCCCCCTCTCGGGATCGGCGAGCTGCTCGCTATAGCACAGTTCCAACAGCGCCTTGAGCTCGTCATACGTAAAGCTCACACCACCAGCACCACCACCTCCCGTAGCCCCGGCCTCCTCCTCCTCCCCACCAGCCCCAGCAGCACCCCTCGCCCGCTCCGCATCCTCCCTCGCACGCTTCACAATCCCATCCGGCCCCGCCGCAAACAATCCAAAGTACTCCCTCGCCCTGGCCAACTCCGCCCCGGGCCCAACCTCAATATTCTTCAGATTCTGCTGCAGCACGAGCACATTCAGCCGCATGCGCCCACACCCCTTAGCATTCATGGGCGCGGTCATAGCCGCATTGCGCACCAGGTACGCGTTGATGAGCAGGCCGAGGCCGGTGCGGACGAAGGCGACCTCGCGCTCGCGCAGGAAGTGCGCGGTGGTCTCGTCGAAGGCGACCATCTCGTTGTTGAGCGAGAGGATCTCCGGGTCGGGCTCGGTGACTTCCTGCTCGAGGAGGTAGGGGGCGGTTTGGGAGGGGGAGAGCGCGGTGCAGAGGGAGTGCAGGATGCGGCAGCGGACTTCGGTGTGCAGGGTTTGGAGGGCGGTGGTGGCGAGGGAGGTGTAGGAGGTGAGGATGCTGTCGAAGGATCTGGGTGGGGGGGTTAGTTTTGGTGGTTTGAATGGGGATGGATCGGGGGGGCGGGGGGTGGAAAGAGGTGGGTTGAAAACATACAGAACGGTCTCTTGCGTCATGGGCAGATATACCGGGCCCTCGTCTGCCGTGGCCTTGTTGGGGTCGTTGAGTAGCGTCCAGCGTTTCTTTTCGGGCTTGGGGAGACTGGAGCGGGACGAGTCGGTCTCGTTCTTGGTGATGTGCCGCAGACTGAGAATCTTGACCGAGAGCCACTTCATGCTGGTGTACAACAGGCAGAGCGAGGAGATGGTATCACGGTCTTGGATGATATCACTGGCGTCGAGCTTTTTCACCTTTGTCTGTGCCATGAGCAGGTCGGCTTCTTTCTCGAGGAGTCCGAAATCAGTCGCCTCAGCTTCCCATAGCTTCTGCATCGTCTCGTGGATCTCGCTCGGTTCAAGAGCTAGCACGGCAGATGCCCGCAGCTCCTCGGCACTGGAAGCTTCCTCTTGGGTTTTGGTGACCAGGGCCTTGTACCAGGTAAAGCACCTGTCGTAGTACCGAAGCATTTGGCTGATAATAAGCGCGCTGAGTGCCTGGTCGTGTGGGATGGTGCCCAACATCCGACAGAATGCTGTCACAATCGTAAAGAAGGCCGTCGCACCCTTGAACACAGGCCGTTTAGCAACCCGCGCCCACTCCGAATCCTGGAAGAAGGCATCCGCCTCGCCAAAAACGGTGTCGCTGAGCTTCCCGAGTGTCTCGTCCAGTTGGGGTTGGAAGACGTTGACGAGGAAGTTATCGAGGAACGACGTGAGGGTGCTGGTCGCCAGGTCTGACCCGGGCGGGACGATGTTCTTTAGACGTTGCAGAAAGATGAGAGTGGGCGGTAACAGCAAGCTCATGTTGAATACGCTCGGCTCAACCAACGATTTGTATGTCCCGCTGCCCTGGTTACTACCATAGCCGGCAGTGCTCTTCCGCGCGGCCGGGTCAGACCGTGGGACAACCAAGCCCTTTTTGCCATCACCCTTGCGTGAGTTGGAGGTCAAACCCGGCACAGCAGCCTGAATTATGCCATCCAAGGCCTCGTACTCGGTTGCCATCTCTGTCGATTTGGAGTCGACCTCGGAGAACTTGAAGAGGTGCTCCCGCGCGGCATCCTTCGTCCCGTTCATTCCCATGCCAGGCCTGGGCGAAGAGCGGAACTGGTAGACGTCGGCATCCGTCGTGACATAGTTATGCAAGAGGGAACGGATCTCGTTTTGATACAAATTCCAGAGCTCCTTGAAGCTGCCCAGCAGCGCAATGTTATTGCCGGCTCCCTCGCGGCGGATGAGCGCTTTGATGGATTCGTGGAATACGCGATGACCCTCGGCCATGGCCTCGAACTTCCCGTAGAGCGTCCATAGCAGATCGTAAATGACATCTGCCCTCATCCTGGTCTCGCGCTGTCCGTAAATATGGAGGCCATGGGAGCCATTAGAGCCACCCCTCAAAGAGCTGGGGTGTTTTTGATCAATGTCGTTAATGGTTTCGTTCACCACCGCAAATAGTTCCACGGGTAACCTCTGTTTTAGTGTGTCGACGGCAGACTCTAGCCTCCCCAACCTATTCAAGGCCTCAACTAGCAGCGTGACGTAGTAGAAGGTGTCGGCTTCGGGGTTCTTGTGCGGGTCTTCGGTCACAGATCGGTCCCAATCGATGGTATCAAGAACAGCATGGAATGGCACTACAGCTGGCGCGTCCTTAAAAGCCTTGCCGAGAGCGCCCTGGCTTTTGGCCAGGTTCTGCCAGCGTTCCTGGCAGTATGGGGATTTGAGGTACAGGTGTTCGTGCAGCTCCTCAACCAATATGTCCATCAGCGCGGTTTCCTGATTTGCCAGATAGTTACGCAGCTCGCTCAGCGCCCCGATGTCGTCCAGCTCGGGCTTTGTCAACTTGCGCAGTGCGTTTTGGAGGACCTCGACGGCGGTAAGAAAGCGCTTCTCTGATATCCTAGCCTCGAGCTGGTCGGGAACCGCGCGCAAGTCGTCTAGCTCGTTCAGGGTCTGCAGTACGCCATCGTACATGTGCGACGTGGCGTGTAGCTTCTTGAGTTCCGGATCTGTAGCGCAGAGGGCCGTCTTGGACGTCGCCAGCGACTCCTTGAGGGTGCGCACCTTCTTCTGCGAGGCCTGTATGCTCCCTTGGATTTTGTGGAAGGTGCCTATGGAGCTGTTGAATCCCTGGTGGTACTCGTGCACAATCTTCTTGAGAGAGTCTTGCAGGTATAGGTGTGTCCGCTGGAAGTTGCGGTACTCGTGGGCACGGCCGACGGAGCTCGTGTCAAGCAGCTGTAAAGCCAGTTGGACGGGGATGCAGTCGTTCTCGCACATGGCGGGCCATTCCTGCTTGATCAGTTCAAGCACCTTTCCCATCTCACGCTCGGCGTTGGTCTCCTGAACTCGATGGGCGGACCGGGGAGGCGGGGCGGCCGCGTTGCGGGCAGCGGGAGGGGGTCGAGGATTCGTTCGGCGGGGAGGGGGGGCATGTCGGTCGCTGCCGTATCCTTCTCCGTAAGGGTCGTACTCGTCATCCTGGCGATCGAGATTGCCGTAACCACCGCCACTACCACCACTACCACCACCGGCGCCGTTGCGGTACGCCTGGCCGTATCTGCTGGCCATGGTCGCTATCGCATCGAGTCGCTGGTCATTCTCGGTCTCACCAACACCGGAGATTGATGGTGTCCGTGTTCTGTGGAGCGTAGAGTGGCTTGGATGTACACAGTACGCAGCACAACGACTGAGCTGTCGTTGAGCTTTGAGAAGTGAGAGGGAGTTCTGACAGCTTTCGGTTCCTGCCGCTGCAGGTGCTCGAGTCCCACGAATGCGGGATGCGGTTTATGCGGCAGCTGAAGGACCCACAAATCCCCCCAAACCCCTGGCCAGATCCACTGACTGACCCCCTGGCCGTTCTTTGTTAGAGCACCTACCTATCTCACAACTCACAAACGTAGCAAGCAAACGCCAAGCATCTCAGTCTCATCGTCTTCCACATTGTATCCGGTTAACTATTGCGCACTAATGCAGGCAAGAGTCCAGTGTATTTATTTACTTGGAGTAGCGGGGAATGAGGGTATTAACCAAACCTGCCAGAACACTCCCTATCGTCCAGCTTGTTAGCGCATTTACAGGTCCTTCAACAGCTGCCATGGCCCTCCAATTCCCAATCCAGGCTCCGGCTGGTTATGCTGGTGAGACTGAGCCTGTCAAACGGCCAAAGGTGAGTTTTAGAACTCTCAGATCATAGTCTGCCGAGATAGAAAATATTCTGATATATTGCCTACTCTAGGAGTTCGCATGCTTTTCATATGACAAAGACCACAAGTTCCGTTTGGACGATTCGTCCATGAAGTGGTACTATCCGCCAGACATAGGCGCAAACTTGTCGCATGGGTACGATACGTTTATCAAGCATGACGACTCGGTGGATGAGCACCTCGACAGCCTCCTCAAGACCATAGCGAACCACGAACAGCAAACAGGCGGACCGATAGATGCACACATCGTCACCTGGAGAGGCATGTTGACCAAGGTAGGAGGATTGGATGCTTCGTTTTTGAGTTTATGGTATAAGAGTGCTGACGCCGGCTAGATCATGGCTACACCCTATGATGACGAGGGGTGAGGCCACCCGTGGATCTTCTTTATCAAAGACCCGAGGCTGAATGTCTTTCGTTTGTTTTAGGTTTGAGATGAATGCTACCCTTTATCGAGTACGTCACGATGTTTCCCACTGACATTCGCCCTGCTAACTGCCCCAGGATTGCATGTAAGGAACGAACTCAAGATGTATCCTTCGAAATTGAATCTGGGTCACCGGGCTAACAATATCGAACCCAAGTTTCATCGAGGAGAATCATGCCTTTAAGGAGCAAAAGCGGCAGATGGAAAGCAACCGGGAAAACAACCGGAAGGGGCACCGGACTCCACCGTCGGTGATGCAGTATTGGGGTGAGGTTCCTCATTGATGCTGCTCTTGGCCTTGACTAGCTAACATTCACCTCAGGGTACAAATTTGAAACCCTCAGCACAATACCACGACCATGGGGCGAGACAACCAGAGACTACATCGAGAACCGAGATAAGGAGGTTACCAACAACAAAGAACAGTATTGCTCCGTCGTTCGGACGGGATTCGGCAAATCCATCGTCTGTCTCGGAGGCGAAGTCGACGCGAGTAAGTAACCGCCCTTTGTACTCTTTAGGATTTTAGAATGCCAACGTTCACACAGTATGGGATACGAAACCCGAGACGCCGGGCCAACCCATCAACTGGGTAGAGCTCAAAACTACCGCCGAGATCCACACTCATAACGACCGATTCAAATTCGATCGGAAACTCATGAGATACTGGATCCAGTCCTTCCTTCTCGGCGTGCCTAAGATCATTGTGGGCTACAGAACGCAAGGCGGAATACTCAGCGGAGTCGAGGAGTTCAGCACCCTGAGCATGCCGCAGGATGTCCAGCGTAGGAAGACGGCGAAGTGGGACGGCAACGTCTGTATCAAATTTGCCAGCCTCTTTCTTGACTGTAGGACAACCCCCGTTCGCACCTTGCACCCTAACAAATACTAACCAACGTCTGCAGGGCTCCGCCAGAGCATCAACGACGGGGGCGTGTGGAGGATCAGACGGGAGAACAAGTCGAATCACATCGAACTTTTCAAGGTCGAGGAGGTCGGCCACGGCAGCATCATCACGGACGAGTTCATGAACTGGCGGATAAAACTGTCACTCAACAAGGACAAACCACCAGGCTTCGAGCCGTCGGACGCCGCGGACGTTGAGCCGTCAATGGCTGAAGAGCCGGCGCCGGAACCAGCAAGCGCGTCTGGGGCGTCGTGAGTGGCGATGGTGTATTTGTCCTGATGAATGTCACGATGTCGGTTGTGTCACGTTACGATTCCTGGACACGTAAATGAGCTGGGTAAGGGCTTTGGAGGGCATGGAATCCTGAATGTACCTATCCTCAGATTTCCTAATGAAGGCAACACATCACAACCTAGCGCAGGTGAAATGGACCAAGTCTCTCAATTTGAAAAGAAAAAGAACGGTGCTCCCATCAAATGCCAACAAACCCAAAGCCATGCCCAACCGTAAAGGGTACAAGTAGCAAAAATACTACAGTATGCGATGCTATGCCCCGCCTGCTGAAGCCACGAAAAAAGACACAGACGACGACAGACGTGAGGAAAATGAAGCCAGGAACCCGAAACCCCCCTCCCATCCTCCCTCCCGCCCACATTACATCCCATCTGACAGAGGCAGCCCGCCCTCTCCGTCAAGGCTCATTTCGTGTCCCATGCATTCATACAAAACTCAACCATCCATCCAGCAGTTGTGCCGTCGCCGAAGCCGCCCAGAACCCAGAATTCAACAGTCCAAAAACGACAAGCAAACAAACACCCCCGTCCCCCACCCTCCCAACCAACAAACACATCAACGAATGAACAAATGACTGCTAGCCCAACACGACCACGGCATGACATCATGACCCGATTCATCCATCAATTCCCATTTCCGACACTCTCTTTCTCACCCACCCACGCCACCCACCCCAGCCCATTTCACACCCACCCCTCCACAGCACAACCCCCTAAAGATAAAGGGGGGGATCAAGCCCCCCCAACAACCCCCCAACGCGCCCTCAACCCGTCCGTCCAGCGCGCATACAGCAAATCCGACAGCGCCTTGCAGTGCTCCATGCCCGGGACCGCCGCGCGGCCGGGAAATTTCGCCTCGAGCGCGAGCGCCACCATCCGCTCCCTCTCTTTCTCTCGTTCTCTCTCTTTCTCTCGTTCCCTCTCCCGTTCCCTCTCGCCCCCCTTCTCACGATCGCGCCCCGCCGCGGGGGGGAACCGACCGGCCTCGCTGAAGGACGAGGTCGGGGAGGTTGGTTGTGGGAGCATGCTCCCGCGGCGGCGGCGGTGGCTGGCGAGGTGGGGGTTCTCCTGGCTGATGATGAGCTTGGAGGGGCTGTTGCCGGCGGCCGAGGTGGGCGGGGTGCCGGCGAGGGTGGTGGCGGTGGAGGGGCGGGAGGATTTGATGAGCACGGTGCCGTCTTGCGAGGGTTGTGTCTTTGGTTGGTGTTGCTGGTGCTGTTGTTGTTGCTGCGGTGGCTGGGGGAGGAAGGTGTGGCTGAGCTTGGTGTCGTGGGAGACGGTCGAGACCAGGTTGCGGAGCAGGTGGTAGGCGCCTTCAGGGTCGACTGCGTCGAGGAGCGCGAAGGCGTCGGAGAGGCGGGCGAGCGCCTCGCGCTTGGAGGAGGCGGCGGTTTGCGCGTGCAGCTCGTCGAGGCAGGGCTCGAGCGCCTTGTTGTAGAGGCGGCGGCCGAGCATGGCTTCTTTGCTGTTTGGTTCTACCGATGCGTGGTAGGTAGGCGGGGGTTGGTTTTCGTTGGCGAACTCACGAGCGGAGGGGTCGACGCCCGAGGGGTTGGAGTTGTCTGACGGTACGCGCCGGAAGAGGCGCATGGTAGACCCGGAATTCCCGAAAGACGTGTCAGGCTGCAATGGGCGCCTGGGCCCGAGCGATGACCGTGGGGATCCGTTGGAGTCTCGGCGACGAATCGAGTCCCGACGGGCGTTCTGGCGCGAGGCTGAGGATGGCTGCCGCCGCATTGTCGACTTCCGGACCGTCCCAGGAGTATTAGGTTGGAGAGGCCCATCCTTGAGATCCAATTTGCGCATGGCATCGTCGACGGAAAAAGCGGACGACGGTTTCCTAGAGCGAACGGTACCCCGTCTTGGTACGATGGATTTCACTGTCTCGAAAACCCACTCGTCGGCTTCGTCCTTGGGGGAGATGCTATGGAGCGTCTCCTGATAGTACACCGGGTGCTTCACATGGTCCACCCTGACGTCGGCCATCCGCTTGCGCTGGATCAGCTCCTGTAGGGCTTCTACCTTGCCGGCCGACCGGATGAAGCGATGCTTCAAGAGTTCCTTGGCAGTTGGCCGGAAATCGGGATCCTTGACTAGGCACTGGGCGACAAAGTCCTTGAACTCTTTGCTGAACTTGCCCTCGAGTCGTGGCGGCGCGTTCTTCGGGATATGGAAAAGGACCTTCATGGGGTGGAGGTTGGCATGGGGAGGTTCGCCAAGGGCCAGCTCAATGGCCGTGATACCCAGGGACCAAAGGTCAGCTTTGAAGTCGTAACCGGCCTGCTGGATGACTTCCGGGGCCATCCAAAAGGGGGTGCCGACGAAGGTATTCCGTTGCGACTTCATGTAGGTCAGCTGTGCAGCAACACCAAAGTCGGCCAGCTTGACCTTGCCCGTCTCGGACAACAGCACATTTGCGGCCTTGATGTCGCGGTGTATCTTTCCCTCCGAGTGCAGGTATTCGAGACCCAGCAGCAGTTCGCGGCAGATGATGGCGATCTGTATCTCGTTGAAAATACCTGATTTGAGCTGCGCGGCTGTTAGTCCTAGCCCAAGAGAGATCCCAACCCGTCGCAACCGTTGCAACACCACGTACCAGGTCGAGGCAGGATCCTCCGCCGAGGTACTCCATAACAATCCACAACTTGTGTCCGCGCAAAAAGCTGGCTTTGTATTGGGTGACATAGCTACTGGCGCATGTGCTAAGCACGGAGATCTCTTGCTGGATTTCCTGGATGTCGTCCTCGCTGGACTCGAGGTCGATCTGTGCGGCATTGGGGGTCAGTTTCGGGCCAAATTGGGAAATGAAACGAGGGTGCACCCACGTGCTTGATGGCGACAGTCTCCCCCGTGGCCTTGTCGATGCCCTTGTACACGACGCCGAAGCTACCACCTGCGCGCGCCCCCAATTAGCCAATTGCAACAAGATATCGCCTGCGCACATGGTCGCAACTCACGACCGAGTTCCTCCAGCACCTGGTAGCGGTTTACGACCCCTTCGTCGGCCATTGTTGACTTTGTTGATGTTGACGAGGACATGCGATGATGTCGCGACTCGAGCATGGCCATGGTAGGATGATGCGATCGTCGAAGCGAACCTGTGGAGACCGATGGTAACTGATGATGGAGCAGACCGGGGAGAGGTCGGTCGAGACGGCGCAGTTCGCCAGGAGGAGGCAATGGTCAACAAAGTCAACGGGTCGACCTCGTGGTGTTGATCTTGGTGCTGGTGGCCGGTAGCCTCGACGTGGAGGAGCGAGGAGTTGGTGATGGGTTCCTGGCGGCGGGCGGGCGCCAAATCGAGTCTCTTACAGGCGTGCCCTGTGCTATTAAAATTGGCCTACACGATCTAGCAGGGTGCATCGGTTGTCCGGGTGCTGGGATGTCGGGCACGGGCCATTGTTTACTTTGGGAATTGGAGATGGGGGAGAGTGGGGAGCTGAGTGCAGGGTTCACCGC
The DNA here is from genome assembly GCF_020726465.1 of Chaetomium tenue. NCBI lineage: Eukaryota > Fungi > Ascomycota > Sordariomycetes > Sordariales > Chaetomiaceae > Chaetomium > Chaetomium tenue. The sequence continues at coordinate 4,291,015 of NW_027117330.1, read as the reverse complement.
TCTCAATTGAGATGGCAGAGGTGAGTGAGAGCTACAGATTGCCAAAAATGAAGCTATGGGATGTCTAATTTTTCACAGTAGCTATGGAGCCCGTGGAGGTTACGTGGTTGAGTCCTCCCTCTAGATTAAGAACTATGGACTCTTTGAAGTGGAATGGGCAAACATGCTAGTTATGTTGTTCGATGCAGCTGCAGTCGGTTTGGCGAGAGACCGATGGAGACAAGGAACGCTGCAGCCGCCTTGCTGTCAGCTCCGAGAGCCGCGCGAGCTCCTCCATTGGTCAACACCCGACGGCCGGCACTTTTTTGGCAACTGGACCAATGCGATGCACCCCTCTCTCTTGGCCTTGATTGGGGTAGCTTTCGAAGGTGGGGGGTTGGTTTGAGGTGGGGTATGAACCGTGGTTGCCCCTCGCAACTGTTGTTCGGCGGGAAGGAGCTTTGACCTGCTCTCACCAGGCAGCTGGTCCTCTCCCTTGGGCGCTTGCAGCCACCCACCAAGTAAAACGGCCGCCAGCTGTTGACATTCGGTCGCTCGTTGGCCATTGTCTTTATTCATTTTCCCGAATTCTCACTCCACGAATCGCGTGTGGGGGGAAACCAGGACACCCCTTCGATCACGACGACGACAACAACTCCCGGACTTATCGCCAGTGCCGGGTTCTCCCTGGATTTTAAGCCTTTGGGATTTCTTTCATTTCGCCTGTGAGCTTGGATGGCTCCTCGTTGCAACTCCACATTTGCTTGCTGAGCAATTCGAGAGGCTGGTGCCGTCATATCCCGCCCCGTCCTGGACCTTCGTACTTCGTCATTTTTGCGACACATCGACCCGGGATCGAGACAAAGAAGACCGTCCGAACCCGACCACAACAATGGTTTTGACACCGCCACCCTTGCCAATGCGCTTCCCATGCTGGGTGCGCGCAGTGTACTCGTGGGGAGGAGAGGTGCGCTTGTTTTTTGTTGTTGTTTTGCTACTCCTGACTTTTGCTAACCGCACCCAAATTATAGTCTAAGCGTGATCTCGGCTTTATCGAAGGCGACCTCATTGAGTGTCTCAACGCAGGCGATGGCTCGTGGTGGACTGGGAGGTTGTTTCGTGATAAGAGGGCAGTGGGCGTGTTTCCGTCAAACTTCGTCGAGGTATTGCCGGACACTTTCCGGCCTACCACCAGATCTGTCAGCCCATTGCCTAACGGCAACACGCCCAGCCCCAGGGGTACTCCGCAAAAATCGAGGACTTTTCGCAAACCCTTCGAGGCATACGCCAAAGCGCCGCACTACACCACGGCCAAAACCCCCGAGACATGGAAGGATGGGATTAAGCCACGCGATGCAGCAGAGGCGTTGAGGGAGGGGGCAGCTCGATCCCGCGACACCTCGAGAAATTCGGTTGATTACACGAGCATGACTTCTGCTGTCAGTCTCAAAGGCGGCCGCTCCCCTTCGCGAGCTCCCACCCATGTTGGGCGAGATGCCTCGCCAGCCAGAGCCCCCAGCCATATCGCGCAAGAGCACTCCCCTTCACGGTCTCCTAGCCACGTCGGCCAAGACTACTCACCTGGAAGGACTCCTAGTTATATTGGACGGGAGCCTTCACCACAGGTCCCGATCCATGCCAACCGGGATCCCTCTCCTGCCCGAGCTCCTAGCTACGTTAACCGGGATCACTCGCCGTCTAAAGCTCCCAGCTACATTAACCGAGACCCTTCTCCTGCCCGGGCTCCCAGTTATGTCAACCGGGATCCTTCTCCTGCCCCGGTCCCCAGCTATGTCAACCGGGATCCTTCTCCTGCTCGGGCTCCCAGCTACATGAACCGGGACCCCTCTCCTTCCCCAGGTTCTGGCTACATTAGCCGAGACCCCTCTCCTGCCCGAGGTTCTGGCTATGTTAGCCGGGATCCCTCTCCTCACCGCGCGCCCAGCTATGTCGATCGGGACCCTTCCCCTTCACGAGCTCCTAGTTTTGGCTCCAGGGGACCCTCCCCTACCCCGTCATACATACCTTACCGGCCTCCACAGGCTCGCCAGCACGCTTACCATCTCAGCTTGGACCAGGTAGAGCCCTACCGGCCTGCCGCATTACAAGGAGGTGATTCCCCTCCTCCGCCGCCGCCTCCGCCGCACCGTTCGAAGTTGGCGAAGCATGGGACCCATGCGTCATACGACGAGGGCTACTATGGGGCCCTGGCAAAGGAACCGCCTCCACTATCTAGGGAGCACTCCAATGCATCATATTACAGGCCGCGACAGGGATCCAACGCATCTTATGAGCCCCCAGCTGCCGCTACGGGGTATCATACTCCCAGGATGCCATCTCCGTGTCCCCCTTCGCCGGGCGGGTTGACTCCGTCTCCGTTGAGAGAGGCAATGGACGACGTGATGGAGCAACTTGATGCGCTAGGGGCTGGCCGGGAGGCCGAACCCCCCGCGCCGCCACCGGCACTGGACCCCTGGTCCCCAGAGTCCTTTGACATGGTACATCACCTTTCGAGAAAGAAGAGAGATCCGCAACGCCGCCCACAATCCACGGCGGGAATTTTGCTTCCTACAGACGAAGGTTACGAAACATATAGCGGAAGTGCTGAATCTTCTCAAGAGCCCACTCCTCAAGACACTCATCAACAGCCTCTTCCTCAGCTCAGCAACTATGTCGAACGAATGGAGTCGCGGCTGAAGACTATGCATCAACAGAATTCTAGCATGCTTGACGTGGAGGACGAGCCGCCCCCTCCACCCCCTAAACGCGGCCATCTGTTCGACCGCCCCAAGTCCTCGGTGGACATCGATGGGCAGCCGGAGCAGAAGCTACGGAATAAAAAGTCGGCTTACGAGATTAGCCGGCAGGTCCTCAACAGGACCTTCACCACCAAGACCAACTCGACAAATAGCTCGTCAGCGACACAAAACACTGATCGTAGTTTGATGAGCGGCGTGTCGGCGGGGGGAATCAGCGCTACGAGCGCCGGGAGTCTCGCGAGGAAGAATCGGAGTAGGGCTCAGAGTGCGCTTGCTATGCGGGACCTTGATCCAGACCGGCCCGGCACGCCTTTCACTGGAGTTACATACCATAGCAGCCATGCATCTGGCGACCCGCGGTCCAGGTCACAATTGGGCCTGCACGAGGACCCCATGGCGTCGGTGGGAGGGCTTGTTTCTCCAAAGCCGAAAAAGCAAAACTTTATCAAGCGCATTCTCGAGTCTGCCAAGACTGGCGTCGCGAGCACCAGGGGGAGCATCGCGACTGCGAGCTCTGCTCAGTCACCCTCAGGCCGATCAACACCCGCTCTTCCCTCCCTCTCTGGCCCCCTGTTTAGCAGACCGGGGCGAGATTCTGGCAGAGAAATGGGGCCCGGCGCCGGTGTGGACTGGGTACAAGTGCGGCGCGATGTCAACCGATCCAACTCGCTGAGCCAGAACGAGCTCTTGGAGAGAAGAGAGAGGTGTCAAATGCTCGACTACCCTGCGTTGGATCCGGTGGAAGAACTATACAGCGGTATCGACGGGGATGAGGGAGCGGACGGAATGCCGGTGGCCGAGCCGGTAAACTACAGCGCCATCAACCTAAGTCAGGTTGATAAAAACTCGCGGTTCCTGGCAAACCTTCCTCCCACCACAACACCCATTACGCTGGCGACAACGTACGTCTGCCGGCCCTACCGTAGTGACGTACAGCGCCTACGCTCCATATTCACCTGGGTGTCGGAAAAGATCTCCTGGGAGGAGGACTTTGACGGCCCCATTGACACGCGACGGGTGATACAGACGAAGCGTGCGTCTGCCGAGGAGTATGCAACTCTGGTCCTGGAGATGTGCGGAGCGGTCGGGTTGACCTGCGAGATCGTCCGCGGATACCTGAAATCTCCGGGGGAGATCTCGGATGTCAACATCATGCCCCGGTCCAACCACTGGTGGAACGCCGTGCTGGTGGATAACGAATGGCGGCTGATGGACTGCTGCCTTGCCAGCCCTTCGAATCCGCGCCGAGCCCTCTATTCAAGCTACAACAGCTCGTCTGCCGACCCCTGGTGGTTCCTAGCGCGTCCCGTCGAGCTGTGCTGGACGCATATTCCCGAACACCACGACCAACAGCACATTTGCCCGCCTGTGGCCCACGAGGTTCTCCTTAACCTGCCGTGTGCCTGCCCGCCATTTTTCAATAACGAGCTGGAGATGATCGACTACAACACCTCGCTCACTCGGATTGAAGATCTTGAGATGGTGCACATCAAGTTCAACGTTCCGGCCGATGTCGAGGTGGCAGCCGAGGTCGAAGTGCGTAGCTACTCGCGCGACGCGGACGGCGACTTCTTCGAATCGGGCGACACAGTTAAGAAGCGGGCGCTCGCGCAGGCGGAGTGGTTCAACGGGACCAAGCGCTACACCATCAAGGCCCTACTCCCGGGTGACGAGGGTACAGGTACGCTCAAGGTGTACGCCGGCAAGCGCGGGCTCATGCACAGCATCAAGGACATCCCGCACCCGCTCGCGTTCGCCCTGCCCATTATTCACACGGGCGAGAACCCGCCCTACGAGTTCGTCACCCGCCACCCGACGCCCCACGCCCAGCGCCACGACATCTACGTCGTCCAGCCCCAGTGCCAGCGGCTCGCGCTGAACAACACCTTCGTATTCGCCATCCGCCAGCATCCCAGCTCTCTAGGTGGCGCGTCGGCGTCGGCCATTTCCCCGATGACGCCCTCCTCCAACCCGGGCAATGCGAGCCCCATCCCGTTCATCCGACCCAGCTCTGCCATGAGCATGACCAGCTCCGCGGCGGGCTCCAACCCGAGCACCGTCGCCAGCGGCGGAAGCAACTCGTCGTCGTCGAAAAAGCCCGCCAAGCTCGCCATCCAGACCCCCGGCGGGAAGATCCTCCGGCTCATGCGCAAGGAGGAGCGGCGCGGCATCGGCGGGGTCTTGGGCGGTGGGAGGGGGCCGGCGTCGCCCGCGGCGTCGGGGCCGTTGCTGGGCGATGATGATGCGCCCGGTGATGGCGGGGTTTGGGAAACTATCATCAAGTGCTCGGAGCGTGGGGTGTGGCGCGGCCTGGTGCTGGCTGATCGCACGGCGAGGTGGTGCGTTTTTGCGGAGTGGGTTTGTGAGGGCTGAGTTGCCTACTTACCGTGCCGTGTTTGTTTGCGCCTGGCCATTTTTGAGATGAGATATGTGGTTTGGAAGTATTGGTTGGGGTGGGTGGGTGGGTTCATCTTTTGATCATGATGATGATGATGGGAAGATCTGAACTGTCGGGTGGTGGGATGGATGGATTGTTTATATTTTATTTTTATATTCTGTGTGGATATGGCTGGACCTTTCCCTCGGTTTGGTGGAGGGTTTCGGCGTATGTACGGATAGGGATGGGATGACTTAATGGGGTTTGTGCGGTGCGTTTACGTGTTGTTGTTCTGATTCATTAGCCGGGTCGGGTTTGCATATGGGGGCGTTAGTAGTGTTTGGTCCTTGTCTTGGGAGCGAGCGTGTTGTTTGGGCGGGAGGGGACATGAGCGCTGGTGGGTAAAGGGGTCTTTATACAGTAAAGTGTATGAGTACTTTTGCAAAAGCTACCTACCTACCTTACCCAGTCTTATACTTTGACTCCATGACAACTGCCCAGATCCTGAAATGTGCTGTTTTGTTGGTGTTAATGATGGTGTTGGTTCTTGGTGTTCCACTTCACACTTCCCGAATGCCGAAGCTGCCCATCCTCGTCGATTTGCCGTGCTCCGCTTTTCCATCTCGAACCACTGATTCCATTGACGCCATACTTGAATCAGCTCACCGCACCACCTGCCTGATCTGTCAATAAAGCTGCTTAGGCCGTTTTATGTCCTTGATATCTTCCTCTTGACTCATTTCCAACCTCGCTATTTTCCCACGCCACTACCATCTCTTTCTTCATCACCACCCAAACAACACCACCACCAAATCAAACTCACCTCTCACCCACTTCACCCCGCACCATACACCCACCCATCACCGACTCACCCCACCACCCACCATGGCCCAACCCACACCCACCCCCCCGGCCCCCACCATCGAAACCCACGACCTCACCTACACCTTCCAAGACTACTCCACCGGCATCTCCCACATCACGCTCTCCCTCCCCTCCCGCTCGCGCACCCTGCTCATCGGCGCCAACGGCGCCGGCAAAACCACCCTGCTGCGCCTGCTCGCGGGCAAGCGCCTCGCGCCCTCGGCCACCATCCGCGTGGGCGGGGTGGACCCGTTCAAAGAGACCGTGGAGGGGGTGACGTATTTAGGGTTGGAGTGGGTGCTGAATGCGATTGTGCGGACGGATATTGGGGTGGGGGAGTTGTTAAGGAGCGTGGGGGGGGATGTGTATGTGGAGAGGCGGGATGAGTTGGTGGCGGTGTTGGATATTGATTTGGAGTGGCGGATGCATGCGGTGTCGGATGGGGAGAGGCGGAGGGTGCAGTTGGCGATGGGGTTGATTAGGCCGTGGAGGGTGTTGTTGCTGGATGAGATTACGGTGGATTTGGATGTGTGGAGTCGGGCGCAGTTTTTGGGGTTTTTGAGGAGGGAGACGGAGACCAGGGAGTGTACGGTCGTGTATGCGACGCATATTTTGGATAATTTGGCGGGGTGGCCGACCCATTTGGTGCATATGCATCTGGGGGCGGTGAAGGCGTGGGGGGAGGCGGAGGAGATGTTGAAGGAGGTGGAGGAGAAGGATCCGGAGGAGGGGGATGGGATCGTGGGTATGGTGGGGAATAGTAAGTTGGGGGAGTTGGTGTTGAGGTGGTTGAGGGATGATTTGCGGGAGCGGGGCCCCAGGAGCCAGCATAAGCGCGGGCCGGAGGGCTGGTCGTATACTGTGACGGGTCTGGGGGGGTATGGGTTCGAGCCTAAGGGAGGGAAGGAGGAGGCTTGAGATGCCCTTGGCGGTGTTTTTGCGGTGTTCGATGGGGATGTGGGCTGAGGTGGTCTAAGGTGGGTGCGAGGGCTGTTCAACATGGATGAAGATGGTTCAATATGATACATGGCAGCATTTAACATGGGTTTTGGGGCGGTTCAACATGGAATGAGGATGGCTCAATTTGGAAGGGAGGAAGGTTTAACATGATACCCGGCGGCATTTAACATGGGTTTACGGCACGGCATGGAGTTTGAAAACGCATCTCGCGGTACTGCATCAACTGGTAGACAGTCAATATCAACATGATTGTCCATTGTTCATCATCCGGGTATCTTCATAACCGACCGCTACTGCTTCGTCGCCGCGCCCTCGGCCCTCCCAGCACTCTTCATCGTGCTGCGTATCAGTTCAGGAATACCCGGGAACCCCTTAGCTTCCAGGTACGATAGCACGCCCGACCTATAATCCTGCCACGACAGATTCAGCCCGCCTCTCTTCGCGAGCTGCCCCAGCGAACGCTGCGTCACCGGCCCCGCGTGCCTGGCGCGAAGATCTTCCATCTCGTCCTCTTCTAGCTGCTTGACGTAAGCGTCGGACAGCAGACACAGCAGCGGCGAGTGCGAGAGCCCAAACGCCGTCTCGAGCGACAGGTCCGAGTCGGCCGCGTGGATGTACGTCCTGAGCGCCGCCTGCGCGGGCTCCGGGATGCGGCACCCCTGGGCGTTGGTGTCGGCGGTTGAAAAGGCGCGGCCGCGCCACAGGCAGTTGCAGATGTCCATCAGGAAGCCGTTGAACACCTTGACCTGGAGTGACTCGAGCTTGGACATCTCCCGCTTGGCCCCCGGCGTCGTGAGGAACCCCCATGCGCGCTTGTAGGTGGCGAGGATGCCGCAGAGCCGGGACACGACGGCGAGTGAAGGGCTGAGGAAGAGGATGTAGACGAGTAGCGGGGGCGGGTTGACGATTTCGGCGTAGGGGAGGCGCTTCGTTTTGGAGTAAAGGGTGGTTGCGGCTTCGTAGAAGTCGAGAATGTGGAGGTGAGTGCTGACGGTTGGCAAGGTTTGGGTGAGAGTGAGGGCGAGTTCGTTGACGCGGAAGACAAGAGGGGCCACGGTAGGCCCAGGGAGAAAAACGGGGCGCTTTGTAGCTTCCAGGGTGATAGTCCACCGTTGGAGGAGGAGGGTGTAAAACTGGAGAAGGGATACTTGAGCAGCCGGCGTGTTGTCCAATATGGCATGCTCTAGAACCTGTAAGATTTTGTTGAGCGCTGTTTATGCGTTAGCTTGGGTGTTTAGAAGGCAATGGTGTGAACACATACCTTCGGACTCCATCATGGGAATATAGCTCAAAGATTCCAAGACAACATCCCGTTTGTCCACACCGTTCCACGTACTCAGAAACTGTACAAAGAAGGTAACAAGTATGGGGGGCAATTCCTGTCATGGAGTTAGAGTTGGCCAAAACCAAGGCGACTGGCCTGGGTGACTGTACAAACCTTGGTGGCAACCGCATAATCATGGATCACATCAATCATGTCGAGGAGGATCTCCGAGTCGGCATCACCGCTGGCAACATCGCCCAAACATGCCATCAACCAGTTGCTGATACGGGACGACGCTTCGGCGTTTGGTCGGAGGAGCAAGAACTTTTGGAGAAGCGGATCCGCCAGCACAGCAACAAGCTGGGTAGGCAGCTCAATCTTTTCGAGTTTCTTGACAAAGGATTCGGCGTTGTCAATCTCTTCCAGGGTAACGGAGCTCTAAAGGTGGTCAGGCCAAGGGTAGTTAACTGACACGACGACGGACAGGCCTACCTCTTGGGCGTGCATGGTATGGACAGACGGAATCAAGACTTTCGCCCCTTGTAACCGCCGGCCAAGCAAGTGGTTTACAGCGAAACCGTTCCTGATGCCTCCTTCATGTTGGCGCTCCGACTGCCGGTGCTGTATCTCGTCGAGTTTTGTCCGCCATTGCGCGTCAGGGTGCTGCTATGGGTCAGCGGTGGACGCGGTTGGAGGCACACGGGAAAGGAATACTTTGAAGGATGCCGCTCGGCCCTTTGTGATATCTCCCACGATAATTTCCGGGTAGTAATTCTTGAATACCCGCAACAGGCCGGTCAGGTTGTGGTCTCCGCCTGTCTGGCGGGACAAGTTGAGTCTGCAGTCGGCTCGTTGTTAACACCATCCACTCTGCACTCCTTGCGATGCATGTACTTACATTCCTTGTATACGGAATGGCCTCACATGTTTTCGCCTCGTCACCAGGGCAAGGAGATGGCACAACTGGGGCCTGTGGAAACGGTAAGCACCGTCCTAGTGACAGGTTGACTGGGCCTTTCTTACCTGATGGCAGCAGTATCCAGCAGATTAAACAAGACGCCATACAATTGCGACAGAATGTTCGGGTTCTCCAGCAGGTGATAAACCATCACAAGCCATCGGAGCAACAGAGCCTGGAGCGGCAGGGAGGGTTTGAGTTGGCCGTGTCCCAACGCCCCGACACAACGCAAGACGACCTCATCGCCAACCTTCCCGAACGGGTACAGGTTCCGGAGAATAGCGCCGAGACTGGCCTGGTCGAGGTGGTTTCGGATGGTCAACAGGTCAACAAGACGGGTAAGTTCATCGGGCAGGGCCCCCCTATCGTAAAGCAGCGAGGTTGTGGTCTCGACGGTCGACTTGATGCTTGTCCCCCGGCGCTTTGCCGGCACTTTTGAGGCTACCCGGATGTCAGCAATCTTGTGCCCCTTTATCCATTTCTCCCCCTTTTTCTTTCTCCATTTCATATTTTTTTCTTCTTTTTTTTTGGTAATTATGAGATGACATGCTTACCCTCTTCGAGATCCTCGATGAGGCCGCTGAGGTCGTCGTCGCCCGCCAATGACATTGTGGTGAATTCGGTATTCGTATTGAGCCCGGATCTACAATTGATTCAGCGCTAATAATCATCCATCACAATAATGCCTCCATTTCTGATGGTTTAGAGTTCCCCGGTTTTAAAATGGGTATCGTGTAATTAACAAGTCGGACGCGTTGTGAGACAAGGAATGAGTGGGACGCGCTTGTAGAGGTAATTTACATAGAATACCACGCAGCACATACGAAGATTACGGCGTTGTGGGTATTTTACCAATACATCATAATTGATCGCTTGATCTTCGTTCATCATATCATCTCTTGTTGCTATATATTTTCTTTACTTCTCTTTTCTTTTTCTACTACATATTTGAAGAGCAACCCAACCCCGCCCAACAGGGCCCGTCCGCGTTCTGATTCGCGACTGCCTGGTGCATGCAAAGCGTGCTTTCCTACCTAAGATTCCAAACCCAGGGCAGGCACTGACCGGTTCAAGGCAGCGACCACCATCGGATTTCCTTTTTCCATTTTCCCATCCTTCTCTCGGTTTCCCGCCCACTGTCCTTCTGTGCCTGTTCCTGGGCCTCAAAATTTACACCACCACAACAATCCCGGCTCCTGGCATGTAACCACACTTTAACCTAACCTCTCTTCGGGCCCACGATTGGCTTTCCTTCCTCCGTCCGCCTCCGCCTAGTTAGGTACTCCAAGTCGAGTTGCTTTTCTGCAGCAGACCCGGCCCCAGGGGCTTACATGGTACCACCTCGGCCGCACGTGCTGTCCCTCAACGCATGTTCTTGATGCTTCGCACCAACCTTGGCGACACAATTGGACAATGTCAGCCTCGAAAGCCGCAATACTCGGATTATCAGGTGCTTCTGTGCTTTCAGGATGACAATTGACTTACATACCCGACACACCCTTAATGCCTTGTCCGACGAAGCACGCTGCCATGGCCACAACACGGCGTCGCTTTCGCCTTCCACCAAGACTCGAAGCGAACGAGTTCTGTTTGTGCTACCACTCCATCTGCGGCCGCCCCCTTTGGTCATCATTCAACGTCGGCTGCTACAACATCTATACCGTGTCCCATGCGTGCCGCTCGAGGAATCGGGCGAGTGACGCGCCCATTTCCAAGATTCCTCCCACTTTTACCACAACAGCCAAGGGCGATCATACCAACTCGACAACGCTTGTTTGTCGTGCATGGGACGACCGTGTGGTGACTGGGCGGCATTGTGCACCCTAACACAATATCCGCGCGCTCTTCTTGTACCACCCCAGTTCTTTTTCAGGCACACACCACGACTATAGCCTGGTCCCTGTGAGCCAATGACGCCGGCAGTCAAGGCAGCATCGTTCATGGGGTGTCAAATCCCCATGCCTTGCCCCCTTTCTCTGAGGCGCCCAAGTCGAACCGTGGCCGCTGCCTTGCTTCAAACCACGTTGTTGAAACACGCATTTTACCTGGCCGCCTGCAAGCCTCGAGCTCTCTCCTTTATGTCCCCAAGTGCGGCATCTTGAGGCCACCGCAGAGCCCCGGCATTGGCTTACGGAAGCCTGACAGAGCCGGGATAGCAATGCTTACTTGTATCTTACCCTTCGTCCCTGCGGTTCCGTTGCCATTTCACCACCCGCGTCTAAAAGAGTCCGGTTCGGGGTAAATGAGAAACAACCGCCATCCGCACCACAGGGAGTGGCAACCAACCTGCCTTGCTGTGGTGCGCCATTGCTCTCTTCCTCTCTTCCCGCTGCCGGCACGGCTGCTTTCTGGTTCTGGTGCACCCCCAGCTCCCCTGCCGCTCCTATTGGCCCCTGGCCCGGATCTCCTGGAAGGGGAATCGAATCCTTCCGCACCTTGCTTAGCTACATCAGATCACTCTCCGTTGGGTCCATGGGAGCTGAGCTCGGACAGCCATAAACACCAACAAGGGTTTCCGGCCACTTGGTTCTTGTTACGCTGCGGTTGTGTGTTTCGCCCGGGGGTACTCGGTCGAGGCTGGAAAGCCTGACCACTCGCGTCTCGTATCATCCGTCGCCACTCAGACGGTGCCACTCAAACGGTGTGTGCAGCACCGCATGATTTGGACTGCTCCTCAAGTCACGATTCGCTCCACCAAGGGGCGCCAGTAAGTGGGCGGAGCGACCCCTAATCATCCCGGCCCTCCACTGACCAGATGGACTAGGTCGCCTGATGCCTTGTGTATTTCTCTGGCCTTCATATCACGAAAACTGGCGTAAAACACATTGTCTCGCTATCTGCGCAACCGCCTACCGCCTTAGCAATGGAGCTCACAAGAAGACGAGGAGTGGTGTCCCTCCAAGACTCTCAGTCATGCATCCCGCTCTCGGATCACCTCAAGGACGGCGACATCATACTGCTACTAACGCCCGGGATTGCGCCAGACGTAAATCCCTCGTCTAGTGACCCCGATACCCTCCCCAGCGATCCCTTCGAGCCCCTTGGGAAGGCCCTGGCCAAGCATCACCCATGGGTCCGCCATGTCCCGTATCTGCCACGCAACGGGATCACCGGTACTCATGTCGTGCACATTGGGCTAGCCGCCGCCGTCATTTTTGTTATTTCGGGCCCTCCGCGTCACGGACAACCGTCGCAAATAGCTCTGGCCGAAATCACCAGAGCCCTCTGCGAGACCCGGCCTCAAATCATCTTAACTTGCTGCAATGTGCAAGAATTGGGGCCTCTCGAAAAGTCTTTCCCTACCATATTAGAGGTGCCTAGCTTTGCTCCGCCAGACTTGGAGGCCGCTGCCGATGTTCTCTTCGAACCGAGGAAACCGAGCCCAAAGGCATCGAAGGTACAAAACATCACCATACCCCCAAAAGCTTGGGCTGTCGAAGTATGGGACGACGACCGCGAGCTATCTGATATTCTAGACCTGTGGTGCCAGTGCTTTCCGGAGACCTTCCACCTTGACCGTTATCGATTCCGGTCATTACTTCGCCGAGACGGTTATGCGATGCATTACGTCGTCCGGAAACCTGGCACTGCGAAAATCCTGGGCTTCTGCGCAACCTACACGACTTACGCCGATAGTGGCGGCGAGCGTTTGCTCGGGTCCCTGGCAGCTCTTCTCGTTCACCCGTCATATCGCCAACAGGGGATCGGCTTGAGTTTGCACACCCACGCCCGGCGCCAACTTACAAAGATACGCGGTGTTTGCCGCCTCCAGCTTGGGAGCACTTTTCCTCGGCTCCTTTACGGTCTCCCGGTTGACTCACCTTATGAGGATTGGTTCCGGAACCGCGGGTGGCCGATCAAACCGCTCTCCTCAACCCCGGGCTCTGGGCAGCCAGTGTGCGACTGGTTTCTCAAGTTCAAGGATTGGCCGACAACTGGCTTGATGTTATCCCATCTTGCCTTCCGTCCCTGCGAATTTGCAGAGTTTGACATGGTGCTGGAATTTGTTGAGAAGGAGTCGAGGAAAAAAGACACCATGGGCTGGTACGACCAATATGCGAAGCTAGCCAACACAATGAACATCCAGGATATTGTTCTGGGGCTCGAAGGGGGCACCATCATTGCGGCGGCATTGACTTATGTCAAGAATACCGGGAGCCCGGCGGCAGACGATCTTCCGTGGGCTAGTACCATCGCCGACGATGTCGGGGGTGTTACGTGTGTTTGTGTCAGCGGTATGCTAGCCCGTTTTTATTACTCCTTGTAATTTCAGAATGCCAACTAACGGGCGCTCCTCAGATGATGTACCGAATACTTCAAACAAGCGAGATGCCGTTATGATTAGGCTTCTCGATAGCTGCATTCGCCTCCTCACAGAGCAAGGGATGAACAGGCTACTTATTGACGCAGTCATAGGAGGAGATGAAGGATTCCAATCCATGGGTGAGTACCTCACCAAACATGATCAATACCTTGACTTGACGCCACTGACTCAATATCAGGCTTCCAAAAATGGGCGAGATACAGGGACGTGTGGCAGGATGTTTAAAGTCACGCGATGTCGCCCTTTCGGCACGGTCAAGGACAAAATGAGACGAGGACGCACCCACAGTTGGAGCGCTTGGCTCGGCTCAACTCAAGGCAGCCTGCATGAAAAGTGGAATGGCAAGTCTGGAAACGTCAACTACATAACTTCATCGGTGCCCAACTGGTCGCCAACTACCGAGCCGAGACACGGCCCGAGAAGGCATGGAGCCGACCGTCACACTCGGCAAGCAATCCCTAGTTTTCAATGGAACAGGTTACAACCGGTTACACAAGCAGATGTTCATACCCTGCCAATGTGTGCCTTTTCAAAAGAAAAAAAAGAAAGGAGGATATAAAACCGAGTGGCATGGCATCATATTTCGGCGCGGCCAGCCTGACGACATCAGTCGTTCGGTGTCCGAGACTCGGCCAGGCTTCAGTTTTGCCCGGAAAAAGAGAATGAAAGAAGTAACCACGTGCTCATCGGATTCTGGTGACCGCGGGGAGCGCCTGGGCGGTCAACCCCCGCTGCCAATCGTTGTTGTCATGGAGCTTCTTGGCTCCTTTGTGAAACATACGTATGTATGTACAGTCTGGCGTGAGCCGCATGACCGGCCGTTTACGCCACGGCCCTTCCCAACAATGGCATCGTTGTACAAACGAACCCCGTCATTGTCGCCTTGAAGGGCTCTCATCCACCCGTTCACTGACGATGGGGCTAGCGGCGAACCAAGAACCCAACACTCTCCCAACACACGGCCCCCGTGTGCCCTCGACATCTAGGCGATCGGCTCCCGAGGCGGTGAGGCCTTCTCGATCCGTTCAAGATATCCGGACCAGACGGAGCCTTAATCAATGCCTTGTATATTCGTCCATTTTGGCCGTGGAAATCTCAGATGACCATCCGTCATGTCAGCTGCATGGTTCGAAATCCCAGAGCCGTATTAATTCATGGTGATTCATGACGTTTCAGGTCTGGGAATCCCTTTCCTCACGCCATGCAATCTGGCACGGCCCGATACTAGTTGATTCATTCCTCCGTCGGCGTCGGGCTCTCGGCCCTGACCCTGGGCTGGCACCGGGCTACACAAGCGTATGGGGCCATTTTCGGCTGTGTAACCATCGGCTCTGTGGTCACACGTCAGTCGAGTTCATATGCTGACACAAGCCAAGCTCGCGGCATCATGTATCCCTCGATTAAAGAAGGTTGCCTCTTCCGAAATACGGGATACTGCGAAACCACACTCTTCCATCTCCCCACCCCTTCCTCTCTTCCTCTCCAACCATGTCCAGCCCAGTTATACCGCTAACATTACAAGGCGTCGCCCACGCTCACGCGCCCACCTGACCCCTTCCCCCCCGCCCCGGCGGCACAGCAAACTACCGCCCAACAACCCTTTCCCACATGCAGTCAGACAAGAAGGATCCAACCTGCGTCCGATCCCGCACGGCTTTGCACCTGCAACATCCCGATTCGGCAGTAATATCTTTCAACAGGCCAACCATGCATGTGTGCACGCACCTGCGTATGTACAGTACACGATATCCATCTGACCGTACCGCACGGACTCTCGGTTTGCGGGTGTCTCGCTGCATGAGTGCGGCGCTGGCTGGCCCGCCGCTGCAGGGGAGACTGAGACCGGCAGGCCCGCCTAGAGTGGTCTCTTGGTTGTCGCGGGGTGGCTTTCCGAATTCCGGTTTTCCTTGCTGTGTGGAAGCGAGGAGCCTTGTTTATTTTTATAATCTCTCCTGGCCCCCACCAACAGCGAGAACGTTGGGGTCGATCGCAAACACACCCACTGCTGAGCGCATCTACTTATATGTACATCGTCTGGCTCACGCAAAACTGTGCGGGATCGCGTGTGGTGCGGGTAGCGGCAGGTCATGGGCCCGTATCCTGCCTGTATGGGACCCAAGATGGGGGGATTCTTTCCTCGATCGGTCCTCACCGTGCACGGTTCTTGCTTGGAAGAGAGCTGGTTCACGCTGTGTAACGGCAGGCAAACCTTGATGGCGGTTGAAGACCGATGCCACTGCTACCACACCGTCAATAGTTCCGGCGTTTTTCTCCCCATGCTGTACTCTTTGAGAGGTCTGCGTATGCTGTGGAACAAAACATTCGGGCCATTATTGTTAGTTTTTCTGGGCCTGGTGGTACGTGAGCGGATACTACTCGTCCGCGGCCTGGTCGAGTGCGTCCTGCTCTTCTTGGCTATGTATGTACTCTTCTTATCACCTGTTTTGGCCAACAATCGTTGGGGGGCGTATATCCCTCATGGCCCCCCATTCTAGATACAAATTTCAACTCTCGACACCTGCAGAAAGCATATACCTGCATCTTCCGAGATTGGCCTCACTCGGTGCAGCATCAATTGGATCCGGTAATAATCGCCGGCGGTGTGGGTGATAGAACAGCGTATCCTTCGTTCCGGCTGGCGGTGAAAAAGTATGTCCCTACATGAGCTGTTACACAGCATTCGGAGACACATCCTCACCACCACCGCCGGTTTCGGGTAACCGTCTTTGGAAAAATCTTTCAAACCCCTCGAGCCCCCCCACCCTCTCTCGATCTTTTGCCCATTTATCGTCGTGGTACAGCATGGGCATTCAACGCCGCTCACCCGCCTAGCACGCTCTGCGTGTATATCGCGAGGGGTGGCTGTTCCATATCAGGTCAAATAACCCGCCGTGCGCACTGCCTTAGTTGTGGGCCGAGGCTGGGAAAAAAATAGAAGAAAATGCCACGCGGGCAGCAAAAGTGCCCGACATACATGGGACATGCTATGTAGAACGACTGTGTTGTGTAACGCGAATACCAACCAACCCGATGTAGCCCGGCCGTTTATGCCCGTGCTATCCGAGGTGGCGCGTAGCTTGCCTGTTGGTGGTAGATCGGCCTTGTATGTTTGTTTGCTGTTACTGGGTTATTGAATCTTCAAGGAGGAAATCTAGGGGAAAAAGAGGAAGGGGTAAGGTGGAAGGAGAGTAAAGACAAAAGAAAGATCGAAGCTCTACGAATCGCTGATCCGATCTCCTACTTTCAATACTATGTATCTCTGTTCATCTTGCCGAAGACATGACCGGAAACAATGAAGGAGGAAATAGGCCCATGCCTTCAAGGAGTGGGTTGAGTGAAGTCTTCAAGTTAGATGCCAATCTAAGCAAGCAGGGTGGCCCTAAGTAAACGCTGCCTCGGTTGTATACTAGAGATGGATAATATGTGCATCCGTAAGTTGAATAATTTCAGCTGTTTACTTGGTAGATCTATTCTGCTTGGGCGTTAGGGGGTTGAGGAGCGAGCATAATTGATTCCCCTTCGTCTAGCATTGACAATAATATGGCCTAGGTTTGGCGATGAAGGACGAAGCTAGCCCTTGGCTCATGAAACATTCTCATGGAGAAGGGAGGGTCCATGAAGATTCCTTGGTATCGTTGTTCAGTCAGTTGTTCGGCCAGTCTAAGTCACACTCGCATCCTCGCCAAACACGGTGCCACGAAAAGTAGCCCAAACCTGAGTCCCGTTCAGCGAGCGCATGGGAAGTGATGGTTGTTATGGAGTAAGCAACGTGGTAATACGCCGGCTTATATTTTCCCGAACTGTCAAGAAGACTTAACCACACACATCCCGAACCCAAGCAAGTTTTGCGCCACCATAACATGATATCGAAGCCGTAAGGCACACAAAAAATCTCCCGTTACACCAATTTTGTACGCCGGTTCATCCTAGTTGTTTAGGATACCCAACCCCCATTGCGTCCATCCATCAAGCAGTTCATCAAATCTCAGCTCCAGTTTTATCCTTGTCCGGTCCCGTCCCATTCCCCCCCCCCTCCCCCCGCCCTCCCACAAAAGGAAGATTATGTCCATTTCGAAAAGTCTACCGAATCCACCAATGCCTCAGCGGTGCTCTGCTGCAGTATCTCTGCATTTTCCGTCGTCACAGTCGACAGCATGCTTGAACGATGCGACTGATGCGACTGATCCGTGCTGGGAGCACTGGTAAAGAACGTCGCGACCGACGACCTGCGCAAACTGCTGCTGAAGCTATCTCGCATGCCGCCCCCCCGCGGGTTGTTCACTCCGCCGGCGCCAGCCGTACCAAACTCCCCACCGGTGCCCAGAACAGGAGCCCCTTGGGCGCTGGGCTGGTGGTGGTGGCCAATGCCTCCATGGTTCCCGCCTACCGTGGGCAGGCCCCCGGGAGCAACAGTAGTAGAAGCGGCCGAGGGTGTGGCGATAGCCCCCGGTGGTGGGGACGCCGAGACGCCTTGTGCCTTCGGCCCGTAGCGGGTGCGCAGGGCGTTGATCTGGCGAAGGCGTTCGCGCCATGACGATACGTGCTCGCCGTCCTCCCTATTGGCCCAGACGAGTGAGAAGACCGAGGCGTTGAGCGCTAGCAATCGGACAAAGCTGGGGAGCGCCTTGAGACTGATCATCTTCGGTTCTGCTGCGGGTGAGATTTCTGGGAAACCTGGCTGGCTCATAACCTGGACCATGCAAAAGTGCGAAGTGCCTTCCTCCTGGGGCATGCGGGAGGCAACAAAAGGGAGATGCGGTGTCGGGGTGATGACGATGTACACATAGTTGAACTGCGACGGGAATGTGTCGAAATTGAAGGGCATACCCGAGTCGTTCCAGACGATGTTGACGTAGTCGTTGCCGATATGCCGCTTTTTCATGATGCACTGCGGGTCGGTCTCGGGGTTCGTGGGCATTTGGGTCGTAACGTGGAACATGATCTCGGTGACTCGGTCCCGGAAGCAGTACGCGTATTTCCCGTCAATGTCGTTTTCGCGGTCCAGGCCATGGGTGTTAAAGGTGGCACCCTTCAACTTCGTCAAGGTCCCTAACCCCTTAAGAAATTGATGATAGTCAGGACTGCCGGTTGTGTTGGCTAGAATTTCGGTCTCTTTGGTTTGCCCTTCCTTGATGTAGACAACGCCCACCTTGTGCCCATCCACCGGCGAGTTACGGTCAAAGACGCGAACAGCTCGGTCAACAAAGTCTTCATCTGGCAAGGGGATGGGGCGGATGGCGGGATCGTACAGCTGCGGCATCGGGGCCAACAGTTGCATTAACAAGTGGCTTGGAAAAATGGTGACGCCATCCTGAAAACGCCCTTCCCAGGCCGCAGCATCGGAACCATCTGGGGCTGGCAGATTCGGTGTCGGGGTGAACTCGACGCGAAGTGCATACGATGATGTGCCGGACGGATAACGGCGTGTGATCTCAGCCCAGCATGACTCGGTTGCCTGTCGAATCGTGAGGATGCTGTTACCGATGATCCAACGCTTCTTCTGGATCTCGCCAAAGAATTGCTCCTTGAAGAGAGGATCTTGAGCAGAATCACCAGCATCCGAAAATGCCACACGCTGCATGAAATCGAGCGTGATCTGCGCGTGCTCTTCGGTGCTTGCAGTTCCATCAACGTCGGTAAATAGGTTCTTCGTAATCCAGCCAATCTGGTTCGGCCGATCTGGAAGCTTGACGGCGAGGAACCAAAACGTGATAACGTGGTATGCTAGAGCATAGACGTACTGAGGGAGGTCATCGCCGGTTGACTGGTGTGCAAGAAATTCCGTGTGATTTGTCGTGTTGGAGCTAGGAGTTGCCGGTTCGCTCGTGATACTGCCACGCATCGCGAGCTTCTTCTCGCGAACGTATTGCAGGTACCTGAAGCAGATACCAAGCACGATGCGATAGTCGTCCTCACGGAAGTTGGAGTACAGAGAATGCAGCCGGCTGAGGCAAGCCAAAAACTCTAGGATATGCATTGCCACCATCGGCTGCGTGATAACTTGCGACATCTTCTGGAGGATGGAGACAAGCGCCTTGCTCACCGACATAGGCAGCTCGTGACAGCACACCGAGAGAGCGTGGATGCATGTCTTTGCCGTCTTGTCTGATATACCGTGTGCAAACGTCCTCACAATCTCGTCCTCGTCCGTCTTTTGGAAATGGCGGTGATAGCTGACGATCATGATGAGCGAGTGAAACAGACAGTTGGCAACGTCGCTGCGTCGGCGACCAGACGAATGAGGCGGCTCTAGGAACCCGCTGGTTCTGATCATCTCACAAAGCAGGCGTCGTAGCTCCTGGACATGAGGAATGACGTCCCTGAAGATCGGGTGATTGCTGAGCTGTGCTGGAAGATGAATCAATATGAAACTGTAAATTTCCCAGTCACACCCTTGGTGGAAGAGGCTCAGCAGCGCTTCTAGCCAGGGGGCCATATCCAAGACTACTGCCCCGTTCTCAAGCGGGTCAGTCTCGCCCATGTCCCGCATATGCGACACGAGAAGCTGACTCGGCCTCTTTGGAGGGGCTTCGGGCAGAGCGTCGGGATCGGGTACGGACCATAGCCTCTGACCTTGATGCATGGCTGGTTTCGGAGTGGATGCCGATCGTGTGGGAATCCCTCGTTCTGTTGCTTGCCCCTGACTAAACGAGATGCCGCGGGCTGGCCGTCCTCCGGACTGGTCTGGTCTCGCTAATCTCGAAGGCTGCGCCGCATCTTCGGCCAATTTCCGAGCGAGAGAGGCTTCAGTCCTGTACAAGGTCCCGGCCAACGTCTCGTTTTCCACTAGAGTCGTGAGATAGACCTGATGTTCATAATCCGCCCGAAGCCGAAAGAGCATCTTCATGGCTGTAAGCCGAGCGTCGATTTCGCATGCGTTAGAGCGAGCGATATGAACCAGTGCCGTATAGGCTTTGGCAGCCTTCGAGCCGTTGCTACTCATCGTCCGGATAAAAATCTGGACATAACCTCTGGTGACCACGTTGGAGACGCTTTGGTTCGCAAAATAGATGGTTTGGCCCCCAGGCTGGAGTGTTGGGCCGGCTCTGTGAGGGGCTAACACGGACGGCGGCGGTCTGGTTTTGTCCTTGGCAACGACCCCTTTGAAGGCATCGAGAATGTCGTCGAATAGCGCGACAGGTGCCGTTTCAGCCACTTTGATTAAGAAAGCTGTCGTCTCCTGCAGAACGAGACTGTCATTCTCCGCCGGTAGTTCTGCAAGGACTTGCTGGACAAGCCTGGCAACCGAATCCTCGTCTACCAGGCCTTGAGCGAGACACAGAAAATCGTATACTTCGATGACGACTTCCAGAGCGCGCAGTCGGGTAAGGGGTTCACGACCCCTATTGAGGAAGAAGGCGTTTAAAACAAGCTTGAGGCTGTCCTCCCAGCCTACTTCTGACGGAAAGCAAGCTCGGGTCTCCTTCAGGTACGCGACCACAAGGGCTGCTGCCGAATCTGGGAGGACTTGCTGGATTTCTGAAAGGAATATCATGCATTCATCTCGCTGCAGGAACTCAGAGTCGTTGTCAGCGAGCAGCGTTTCGATCCGGCTGACCAGGTATTTTAGCTGAACTGCCACGGTCTCTTCCGGCTCCCTCTCGTCCTTAACGATCGTGGAGACGGAGGAGGCGCTAGACTCCGCGGCAGGTGGCGTATGTGTGACCTTTGTCGCACACTGCGCGGCGACCGCGAAAATCGGCGACCAGTTTTCCTCGACCAATATGGGGTTTATGTTACCCTCACGCCCGTCAAATAGAGTATTGATGAGCTTTAGGATCTCCGTCGCTATCCTTGTAGAACTGCTCTTGGAAACAGTTGCTAACCCGTCGACGAGAAGCGCCAAAGAGACAGCCGGGTACCCTTTTTCAGCGGACTTGAATAGGAGCCTCTTCAGAACCGAGAGGGCGCCGCGGACGTCTCTAACCGAGTCTTTATCCTTGCCCTTGTCGGGGGAGGTGGTGTAGGTTCGTAGCAAGTCTAGTAATATTCTGACGGTTGACTGGCCGTGATGTGATCTGCAAATGATGGATATCGTGTGCCAGGCGTCCTTTTGCAAGCTGGGAACCAGGCAATGTATGGAGCTCAAGATTTGTATGCAGTCTTTCAGCTTGTCGTTCGGAATGGCGCCAAAGGTGACCACGGTATCGACCACGTTGATGCACGCCCTTAGGTCATCTTCCACGCTGGTGTTCATGCAGATTTTGAGGAGTATGGCCATCAATCTCCCGACCACATCGTCCCTAGCAAACTTGAAATTGAACTTGATGGCATCTTTGAGGAGCGCGAACAGCCTGGACAGGTTCTTATCCTCGCCCGTAGACAGCGTACTCCCTTTAGAGACCCGGGTGGGCCCACGAGAGGCTTGCCTCCTCGCAGTCCTAGCAGCCCTGTACGCTTCGTCCAACCACCGGGTCAAAAGCGGGAAGATGTCGTAATAGAACCCCGAGACGTCACGGCCCCGGTTTGTCAGGTCCTCGAGAGCAGCCAACTGGAGATAAAAGTCTTCGGGGAGAGCCGGGCTGGCCAATGTGCCGAAGTATTCACGCCGCTCAAGCTCGGTCGAGGAGGGGTATTTGATGCATTCGGTCAGGAGTTCCCATACAGTTTGCCGAGCGTTGGCGGGGTTTGCGGGGTCGATGAGATCTTTCGCGGCGTGCCAAATATCGCGGACCTGGAGCGTTTTCAAGTCAGAAACGCTCAAGAGTATCAACCGATGGAGAAATTATAGCAAGAACACGTACAGGGTTGAGGGGAAAGTCGGCAATTGCATAACGCAGCGAGTTTGCCGCAGCAACCCGCTCGTTTAACTGCCCATTTTTGAGTTGTACAAACAGCTCAGCCTGATCGGGGGAGAGCCCATGGAGGGCAGACATCGGCGGGGTTGCGTCGGATCGCTGAGGGAGGGATTGGGAGCCGGAGATGGGCGGGAAGGGTTGTTGAATGACCGGCGGGGATTTTGTCAACTTCCCACCGCCCGCGAGCCCTTTGAAGACACCGGCAAGGCCACCGCTGCCCTTCGTCTCCTGCGGATGCTGCTCATCTCCAGGCGAGGGCGACATGAGCTGCTGGTCCTCCGCAGCCGAGTGGCCTAGAGAAGCTAATCGCCGCAACATATCAGCAAGCCGCTCATGAGTGATTTTGAAGTCAAAGAAAACACAGGTGGGCATCGGGACCGGAGCCAGGAAAACTGCGTGAGCTTCGGCCAGAGACGGAGAAACCAGATGGTAGCGGCCTTGCCGTGCAGGAACATGCAGGAACTTGCAGCAGCCGCATGCAGGGCAGCTTTAACAGGGCCGGGTCGATCGGTGGGAAGCCGTCAGGTGTGGCGGGAGTGGCAGGAGCAGTCGTATCAAGGTGAGCAGAGAGCCGAGCAAGAAGGGTGTCCGCCCAGAGCCACAAATGCTAGGCCGAAGTTGGGTGGTCACAAATGGGGAGGGGATGGGAACACATGGGCCGACAGAGATGTGAGATATGAGACATCACTTACACGCAGGAGTGATAGTTGCATAAATGGTGTTTCCACAAATGCCCCAATAAATATCATGTAGAGCAACAGGAGGGTCGCTAGAGTTGGGGAGGACGCCAATCGTCAGTCGGCCTCACGAGAAGTCGTTTTTGTTGGTTGGAGGAGCGAGTGAGGGGAAGATTCAACAAGCGATCTTCCAGGTTTCCCAGCCTTTATCAAGGACCACACCCACACCACGATAGCACGGGATGGCAGCCACGCACGCTGCCCGCTGCTGCTCGTTGATAATGGCTCGTTTTATGCACTTCGATTCGTTTTTTCAGTGGTTTCTTACTGTCGGCTCTTGTCGATCGATCGCCTAGCCGGGTACAGCTGCAGGAGGCACAGGATAAACCAGATAAAAAAATGGCCAACCACAAAGATGGGATGACGGAGGTCTGTCCAGCTATCCAGTCAAAATCCGGGGTCACACGCAAGGGGCGCAAGAGTGGATGTCTCTGTCGTCTGACAAGCGATTGGTCGGTCGCCCCGTGTCTGTTCAGCTGCTGGTAAGTTTTTGCTTGGCCTGATAAATGCATAAAATGGTGCAAGGGTAGGTAGAATGCCACAAATGACGAGCAGTTTTTACACGGGTTCCTGGGATGGTAAGCGTGAGACTTTGGATGAAAACTCAAGGTAGCTAAAAGACTGAATGAACTGGAAGATACCTAGCCGGAGCGGGGAACAGGTAGAATTCCTCTTAGCACACGGATAGCTGAGCCCAGGAAGGGACGACCATCACAGTTTGAAGATCAAATGGACTTCCAGCTCCCCACTTTTATTTCCTCTTCCACGGTACGTGCCGCAACCCCACCTTGACCAAGGGTTCCCCTCTGTTTGCCCAATTCAGTTTGATTCTAGAAGGTAGAATCCACTGCCAATACCTCAGCAACCGCTTCTGCTTTTTCTGGTGTTTTGTTTTCCTGCTTCAGCCTTCTGAGCCTCGCCATCGCCATCTCCATCGCCATCACGTCACCGACCACGAAGATTTGCCCGCCATGGCCTCGCCCTTGGATCATCTTGCACAGTTGCTCAACGCAACCCTAGATGCGCAGCACCATCGCAAAGGTTAGTTTTGGATTCTCCAAGCTCCCCGAACAAAACAACCCCGCCATGCCGTGCATGCCCCGGCGCTGCCGACTTTGGCCCGTCGTTTCCGCGTCTGCATCTAGAGTTGAAGTAAGGAAACTAACACCAGTGCTTGTGCAGCCGAGAATGCTCTCAAGGAGGAGGCCAAGAAGCCGAAATACTCGTTGTCGCTTCTGAGCATCGTGAGCACCGGCGCTCAACCTCTCAAGACCAGACTTGCCGCCGCTCTCGCCTTCAAGAACTTCATCCGCCATAACTATGTGGTGCGTTCGATCGGATTCCATCTTCCGGGAAAAGCGAACTAGAGATCTGACCCCAGACTAGGACGAGGAGGGCAACTATAAGCTCCCTCAAGATGAGGTGCTGGCCATCAAACAAGAGCTCGTTGGCTTGATGATTTCGTCACCACCCACAATACAGACACAGCTCGGCGAAGCGATTAGCATTATTGCCGACTCCGATTTCTGGGAGCGTTGGGATACCCTCACCCAGGTACGCCCCGGGTGCATTTGATACTGCCGTGAACAACAGCGGCTAATGGCAGCTTTAGGACCTCGTCAACCGCCTTTCCAAAACAGACTACAAGGCTACAAACGGTGTTCTGGAGGTTGCACACTCGATCTTCGTGAGGTGGCGCCCCCTTTTCCAGTCGAATGATCTCAACAGGGAAATTCTACACGTCGTTGCGATCTTCGGAGAGCCCTACATCCAGATGCTGAGCGTAAGATGGAGCCACCCACCATGAAACCAGACAAGCTGCTGACTGGAGTTGTAATAGATTGTGGACGGGCAAATTGAGGCAAACAAAGACAATGCCAGCGCACTTAAGGGCTGGCTCGAGACCATGAGCCTCTTGATAAGGCTTCTCTATGACCTTGCGTGCCAGGATATCCCGCCCATCATCGAGACACACCTGCAACCCATCACGGTGCTCCTACACAAGTACATCACCTATTCGAACCCCATCTTCGACGGTGAGGAGGACGAAGCCACGCCACTCGAGACCCTCAAGTCCGATATTTGCGACGCTCTTCAGCTGTTTACCAACAAGTACGACGACGATTTCGGGCAATATGTACAGGAGTTCACAAACAACGTATGGAACGTGCTGTCGAGCGTCGGTCCCGAAAAGAGATACGACAGTCTCACGAGCAAAGCGCTGCAGTTCTTGACCGCTGTCGCTTCGGTGCGCCGCCATGCCGAAATCTTCAACAACGAACAAATCTTAGGCACCATCGTCGAGAAGGTGGTCCTCCCCAATGTGGCACTCAGGGAGTCGGATATTGAGATGTTTGAGGATGAACCTATTGAATTCATCCGGCGCGACCTCGAGGGTTCGGATACCGACTCGCGGAGGAGAGCGGCAACTGACTTCCTACGGAAACTTCTCGACAATTTTGAACCGCTTGTCACCCAGGTGGTGTTTAGGTACATCAACCACTACTTGAGCCTCGGCAAGACGGATTGGAAGGCCAAGGACACCGCCGTATACCTGTTTCTAGCCATTGCCGCCAAGGGTGCCGTCACGGCCGCCCAGGGAGTGAAGACAGTCAACAGCTTTGTCAATGTCGTCGAGTTCTTTGAGCAGAACATCGCCGCAGACCTCCTTACCGAGGGGACTGAGCCCATCTCGAAGGTCGATGCCATCAAATACCTCTACACCTTCCGGAGTCAACTCAACAAAGACCAATGGGCCAGCGCCATTCAACCTCTTATCCAAAACCTGGCTTCGCCCAACTACGTTGTTTACACGTATGCGGCAATTGCTGTGGAGCGGGTGCTGTTCTTGACAGATGAGCAGGGCCAGCACCTGTTCCCCCGGAGCGACATCCAGCCGTATGCCAAGGACTTGCTGGAGCACCTGTTCGCTCTGATCGAGAAGGACACATCTGCTGCCAAGCTTCAAGAGAACGAATTCCTCATGAGGTGCATCATGAGGGTGATCATCGTTATGAAGGAGGGCGTCCTTGATTGTGGCGCTGAGAGTGTCCTCAATCATCTGATCAGCATCACCAACGTGATCAAGGAGAATCCCAGCAATCCGCGGTTTTACTACTACCACTTCGAGGCTATCGGCGCCCTCGTAAGGTAAGAAAGACTCAGAGTCTCCATTGATAATCGAACTTGGTCTAACGGCAAGGCAGGTATTGCAGCAACTCGCCCAAACTGAACATGCTTCCCCAGCTGTGGACGCCTTTCGTCGCCATCCTTAACGAGGATGTATCTGGTAAGCTAGGCCGGTAACCCATCTGTTGAACACATCTAACAACCTCGCCTAGAATTCGTCCCCTTCGTTTTCCAGATCTTTGCCCTGCTCCTCGAGCTCAACCCGTCAAACCAGGTACCCGGTGATTTCAAGATGCTCATTGAGGCTGTCCTTGCCCCAGGGCCGTGGGAGACGAGGGGCAATGTACCACCTCTGTCTAGGTTCATGGCGGCTATCATCCCCAAGGCCGCAGAGGAGATCAAGGCCGAGAAGAAACTGGAGCCCTTCCTCGCCATCTTCCAGCGCCTACTAGCGGGGAAGAAGACAGACCAAAATGCCTTCGATATTCTCGAAGCTATCGTTGGCACATTCCCTGGGTAAGTTGCGCACCACTTCCCGACCACGACCCCCGAACACGAATCTAACGCTTGCCAGGGACGTTTTGGAACCGTACTTCGGCACTGTTGTCACGCTTATCTTTACCAAGCTGCAAGCGAGCCCCACCGACTCGTACAAGTCTCGCGTGGCTCGGCTCTACCACCTCGTTTCGGCTCGGGCCGGCGACGGCAAGATGGGTGCCGACTTCTTCATCAAGCATGCCGAGGGCATTCAGCAGAACGTCTTCACTCCGTTCTATCTTACCGTCATCTTGCCAACAACGGGCCAGTTCGCCCGCCCTGTCGACCGCAAGCTCGGCGTTATCTCGTACACCAAAACGCTGTGCGAGTCGGAGGCGTTCGCCCAGCGCTACCAAAAAGGGTGGGGGTTCACGTGCAACAACCTTCTGGATCTACTCAAGAACCCTCCCCGCGTGGCCGCTGGGTTCGGCGACGACATTGTCAACGAAGCAGATGTCGACGATATCGGTTTCGGCGTCGGCTTTACTCCACTGAACACATGCAAGCGCGGACCCCGCGACGACTTCCCCGATATTGTCGAGGTGGACAAGTGGGTCAGCCAGTACATGAAGGAGGCGAACCAGCGCCACAACGGCGCGCTGGCCAAGTTTGTGGAAGAGCGTCTGTCGCCTGAGGCGAAGACCGCTTTGGCGCCGTACTTGGCTTAGGTCTGGGTTACTGGTTGGGCTGGATGATATCACAAGGTTTGCTCGGTGGCGGGGATGAGAGACGGGCGCTGAAAAGAGAGGAGCGAGCCCGATACCAAGGTTGCGTTACTCAAAAGGCGAATGTTGTCGGTGGACCAAAATCCGTGGCGTTTGGGAGACGTGGAATAACTGTGCGATGTATCTTGTCTACGTTTAGACGGCGGGAGGAATGAAAGCCCTTGTGTTTTTTTCTGTCGGCAAGCTGTGTTCCAGTTGGTAATTTAGGAAACAATCCGGATAACTATCTCACCGAGCCCCCCAATGCGTCTGTTGGGACGACCCAGCTGTATGGCAGCAAGACGCGCTATTGGTCCTTTTACGTGGTAGAGACGTGGCTGAGATGCAGACACGCCGTTTGCTGGAAACGAATTCCATAGGTTCCCAAACGAAAGCGAAACGAAACGAGAAATACTGTGTACATAGAAACGGGAGATAGTTAACTAGGTAGAGGCAAACAAAACAACACCAAGGGGCACAGACCCCGAACCGGCCCGATTCGGGAACAGGCTAGGTTCGGGATCGATGCCGTCTGACTGGGACCGAGCCGACCCGACCCCATTCTTGGAAATTGGATCTCGCCGTGTCGTCGGGTCAAGCACTGACGTTGGGCACGGTGCGCGGACCATATTTGTTGTGTAATAGTTATATTATCTTATTGGACAAACCCCCGGAGTGGGGGAATATTAAAAGGATTGATATAGATTCATAACAATACATAGTGTGCATGCATGCGAATGCTTCTTAACTACTTCACTTCGTGTGCATAAACGTTTGTGTATGTACTATGTGTGTGTTGCTATGTACAAGTACAAATGTCCAATGTCCGGACCCCCTTTTGTCCGTCCTGAGAAATGATAAGAATGGGAGGACAAGAACACGCTGTACATAAAATAACATGGGAATTATTTCAGGGAACAGAAGATGACAGAATTGTATGCATGTTACAGATAGCGAACCAGAAACCTCATGTCCCCCTACATCCCACTTCGTTTGATAGAGGGTAGTAAAAACACCACAGAATGTGAAGAATTATGGTTAACGCCAGATGTTCCTTTACTTAAGTAATTTCTCGGTCATGGGCCGGTCGTCATAGAGATAATGTTGGAGTGTATTGGGTGATGGAGGTGGTTGGTGTGAGTCGGTCAATGATATGGCGTTGTACGAGGAGGTTTCGGGAGCACGTCGAGACGGGCGAGGATGTTGGAGTACAAAATTGAAGTCTTGAAAGGCTGGACTGGTATGAAGAATGAAATAAATGCCGAAGATTGTGACACCGAAAGATGTTGGCGGGAAACTCATGAAGCGTTAAAACCAGGGCGATGCATTGTAAAGTGGAAACTGCGGTGCTGACGAGCCATGCTTGGTCACAGAAAGCCGCCATCACCGCCCCCAAATACACCCACACTGCCCCGCCAGCCGCAGCGCTCACGCTCACCTAGTGGCGGGGGAGATTGTGGAGGCTGGTGCTGCTGCGGCGCCGGTGGACCAGCTCTGGGGTGGAGGTGGTGCAGGTGTTGGGGTGGCGACTGTCCGCACTGCTGCATGTCCATGTCGCTGTTGCTCGCCCGGCTGCTGGCCGCACCGCTGGCGTTTGTCTGCATGAGGAGCAAACTGCTTGTGCTACTCAGCCGCCTCGTGAACTCGGTAAATCCGAGGCCCTTGGCGCTCGACGACGACTGCCGCGTCTCGGCAGAGGTGCGGTGGACAGCCGAAGGGGATCCCGGGGTGAAGCTAAACCCCGTCCCCTCCTCGGACTCCCTTGGCGCGTCTAATGGTGTAGACGACGCCAAGATGCTCGCGAGGTGCGGTTGGCTATGGGTTCGTTGTGTCATTCCCGGCCGGTTTCGGTTGTTTGAATACCCTGTCTGAGGCCGCGTTTGAGAGGATGCGGCGCTTGACAATGCCATGAAGGCGTCGTGGTTATAACTCGGCGGAGACCTGATGCTATGGCCTCGCGACGCTAGTTGATGCCGCAGCGTGGGGTCGTACCTCCCCGCGATAAAATCCAAGGCTCGTTGGGCTGAAGTCGATGACGGAAACTGGTCGAGATCCGTTTCCCTTGCGATTCCATCACTATCGTCGTCATCGTCATCCGAGTCTTGTTCTGAATCTGAATCCAAATCCGAGTCGTCTTCGTCGAATGCGCTCCTAGGTTCGGGGCCCGATGTTCTGGCCAGCAGACCTGCCGCAGTCATCGGCCTTGCCTTCGCCTCTTCGTCTTCCCGCTGCCTCCTCTTCTCATCCACCTCCCGCATCAGGGCCTCGAATCGGGCTAGTGAACTCAACTTCTCCTCCCCGGGAACTTCACGTTCAGAGCCGGGTATGCAGCGCAGCTGGAAAGCCCTGTCGAGGATCGTTTCACGCGGCCCTGGCGTGGAAGTGGAATCAGGTATTGGCGGTAGCGAAGTCGGGACCTGTGAGCTGACACTTCCGCGCCCCCTGATGGGAGAGCTGAGGGCCGATGACCTGCCCTGAGCCGACGTCCATCCCTCAATAAACTCGCCCTGGTATTCCCCGATCGTGGTCGCCGGAGACGGGAGGTCGGCAGGGGCCATTGTGGTGTAGTTGTGGAAACCCATGTGAGGCTGAGTCATGACGCTGGTCTGAGAAGACAGGTCGCTCCGTTTCGATCGCAGACTCGGGGAATCGGAGAAAGTCACAGGTCGATCGCGGACAGAACTTGATTGCGAGGAGTTCTTTAAGAAAAACCCTGGTCGAGAACCATTCCCACTGCCCGGCCTCGGCTGCATCTCGCTGGGCTCCCTTGATCGAGGGGCAAACGGGTTGACGAAAGTCGGCGACGCTGGCGTTAGCGGGCTCATGGGGGTTCTGTCCGGGATATGTGGCTGGATGTGTTGCTGAATGAAGCGCGCCCACTCTTGAAGGTTCTGTAGCTCGTCTCCAGGGCGAAACAACAAGGTGGTCGGTCCTGTCTCCCTCGGAGCTGCGAAACCGGCAGTCCTGCTCGACCGCCGCTTCCGGGCCTTGTCCAACGTCGGATCTGGCAAAACATTGAGGACCATTGTTGGGAGGACCGGGCCCTGCTTGCGGTGCGCCATCAACTGGAGTTG
Source organism: Chaetomium tenue (assembly GCF_020726465.1). Classification (NCBI taxonomy): domain Eukaryota; kingdom Fungi; phylum Ascomycota; class Sordariomycetes; order Sordariales; family Chaetomiaceae; genus Chaetomium; species Chaetomium tenue. Next base: position 4,260,551 of record NW_027117330.1, on the reverse strand, counting down.
GCAATCGGCAATCGAACTAAGTGCGTACTGCTGTATCGGCTCGATATCCTCCTGTTGCCGCCCGCGCTGGTTAGGATTGCCGCTCTTTCTAGTGGCAATAACAATAGTTTTGGACTCACCTTGGACTTGTAGATGGTAAGAAAGATGCCTTCTGGAGTTGGCCTGGCGAGATCCCTCGGCGCCGTAGTACGGTTGGCGGGTCCAGGCTGCGTCCGGTCTCGATTCACGCTACCGACAACCACATATCGCACCTGCCAGCAAGTTAACAACCACAGCTCAAACCACGCGATACCACACGCGGGCTAAGTACCTTCCAAACCGCTCTGCCAATAATGGTGCCCCGGTCAGGAGGCACGCTGAGAGGTCCCTCCATGATATCTGCTATGCTGCCTCGTCGACTGCTAGACAAAGGGGATCGGAAGGGGAATCCCGTTAGGGACGAAGGCCTCGGACGAGAATTGAAGGTATTAGCCATTAAAGGGGGCGCATGGCGAAATAAGAAAGTCGAATGCGAACGGGGTATCCGTGAATGACCCGTTTCCTTTGTCGCAGTTGTCCCTCCAAACTCAGACAGAGGCAAACGAAAACCGGCCCACCGAACAACAAGAAGATGCCGCCGGATTATCAACTGCGGGTCACATCCAGAGGCTGATCCAAACAACCCGTCAAGTCAAAGCAAGCGGACGCGGGAAGGGATCGTCCAAGAGAAAGCCAAAACCGGGCTCCAAGTGAACAACAAGAGACGAGAGCGGCATCCGGAAGTCCAGGAGAGAGATTAATAAAAAAACGCCCACTCTGGAGCATGTGGACTGGGGCAGCTGCAGCCAAGGCGAGCCAAGAGACATTTTCCAGAAAGAACATGCGCTAGTTTAGCAGCAGACGATGGGGAACTTTAGTCGCGAATATTGGGGACGGAGCCTGTCGAGCCTACCCGGACATGCACAAGGGGGAGGCAACAAACGAAAGTGGAGGGGTCGCGACAGCGAGGTGACCAGGGTTCCCATCGCCCAGATTGATTGCACCGCAAGCCGGGCCGGGTGTCTTCGGCACCGCTTACCCTTTCTGCTTTACATTTTTGATTCACCTTGTCGACCAATTTTTGTTGAACTGAGAGAAGTTTTGTTCTCCAAGCTCGAGGAGCTCCTTCCTTGTTCACGGGGGTGCAGCTTCCACGAGAGCTCTCAACCTCTCTCCATGACTCTCGACTTACCCCGGTCCGGAATGCATGTTCCCCTGTTTTGAGAAATACCTAAAGCACAGACCTCATATAATAGCGTTTTTCTTATTGTCCCGAGCCCGCGGACAAGCAAGGACGGAAGCCCACCAAAAGGGTAGTAACTAAACCTGTTTAACTCGCGCGAACCCGAAGAGGTAGCACATTCCGCCAACCCCTGTCCAGTCGCTAATCGAAAAAGGGGTGGGGTCGACCTCGCGAGTATGGATCAAGGGTGAAGGTCGCTAAGGTCTTCGAGGTTAGCAACTGTCACCGTGCGTTTGACGAACGTGCCACCTGAGCTTTGACCCCAGATGGAGCCACAAATGTGCAACCTCGGTGTTGGTTTTATTCCTTCTTCCTGTTCTCCGGCATGGGCCATTTGGGGGCGATTTGGGGTTTGCAATTCCAACAACCAACGCCATTTTTTGAGTCCTGAAGGCGACAGCGGTCAGTGATTGAGCCGCTAAGTAATTGAGCGCCCTGTTCCACGGATGCGACTCTGCACCGCAACCATAAACCGTTCTTGCGCCCCTCCCTCCGAGGAGCCTGGTTTTGGGACCTCTGAGCCAAAAATCGAGGGGACCAGGTGCCGAAGCGAGCCCCCCACGCAGCACCCCATTGTCGCATTCTTCCAACCGGCGTTGAGCCGCGGTGTCGCGCACAAGGTGACGAGTCTATCTTTGCTGGCTCCTCCTCATGCTCTCGGCGTGCAGCCTCAACATCGCCGCCCCATGGTCGCACGCTCACGGCAAACGGAGGCGCAGAGGCTTCCGCGCCCCTGGTCCAAAACCATGTGGCCGACCCTGCATGGCGCACCAACCGTGAATCCTTTCGCACTGGGCCACTGGGTCGCACATCATTCCTGAACGAGTGTCAGCGAGCGTGCTGCTGTGAAGCGCGAAACCCCACCCATGGAAGGCGAGTCGGCGTTAGGCCGACCGCTAAAGAGGCAAAAGAAGCAGCAGATGCAACCACGCTTGTACCCCTGGCTGATTGCCCCGTTCCGTGCGGGAAGGACGGCAGCAGGATCGGAAGGTGTCCAGCTGTCAGTCCGTTTGTTTGTTGGCATCTGGCTTTGCACGAGGGAATCGACGGCCGAAAGGGAGACAGAGGAAACGAGAAACAAACTGCTATATTTTATATATACTCCAAACTCATCTCTGGCCCCTCTCTTCCACTGCTCCCTCTTTTTCACATCTTTTCCATGTCTTTCATCTCTTTTAACTTTGTAATCAACAGTTCCACAGCAACAAACAGACAACAACGGTTGAATTCAGATGATAGGATACAGCCCATGCAGGGGACAGGTTGACCGCATTTTTGCTCCAGGTACCTGACGCTTGTCTCAGGGCACAAGCCGGCTTTGGTGACACAACGCAGGGAGTCCAAACTGACAGAGTTCCGGCTTCGGAGCTGGGATCTTGCCAATGGTGGTGTGGAATGACGCTCTTCAAGAGCCGGCAAAGACGTTGGTCGTGTGTGTGGCCTAATTTGTTTGGATGGAGGGGCGCTGCGACCACCGCAGCTAGGGTGAATTTGCTCGTCTTGTGACCTCCACACGCAATATCGAACTGGTGTGCAAACGGTGACCTGGCGACTTGCACCGTCGAATCGTTCCCATCACGACGGGTAGGACAGCACAGCGTTCTCGACGTTGTCTCGGTCAAACTTACCCCTGAGCGTCCAATTGCCCGGTTTCATTGTGGGGCTAACTAACTAACGGCCCGTCCAAAGACTCAACATCAGCCAGTCCGCGACATTGAGAACGAGGTGGGATTTGCTTTTTGATCTTATCTCTCGTGCCTGCATCGCCCAGTCGTTGGTTAACCTTGGCCTTAATTGCCGTGCTATGAGGCCGCAACGTTGAGCGTTTCCTCCGCCGCACGCAGGGGAGATCAGCCCCAGTCGCAAACCCTTGCCGCGCCAGCTGCAGCAAGAGGCAATATCTAGCCCGTGCCTCCACTCAACTTTCGTGGCCCGATGCTCACCTCTTCCCCGGTTCATCAACAACCACCGAGGCAAGCTCCGCTCAAGTCAGGACCAGCGGACCAGCGGACCAGCGGCCCACAATCTTCCCCTTCAAGTTGACTTTGCAGCAAGCGGTCTGGGTGACGGATCCAATGGGCTGGAAGAGCTTTGTTGTGCTCGGGCCGCCTCGCAGGAGTGGCGTTCTCGTTTCTTTGACTTTCATGCCTCAGGTGAGACGAGTGACAAGTATGAGACACATCTCATTCTTGAAAAGGCACATGCGGGAGGCGGAATATGCGGAACCAAGTACGCATACGGCGTACCCTGCGGTCTGGCGGCGGCAAATGGCTACGTGCCGTCTACCCCCCCCCCTGCTACTGCATTGCTACTGCATTGCTGCTGCATCGCTGCTGCAGGCCGATAGCCACACCGAGACACCTCGGTCCTTCAGGGGCTTGGCTCGGGAAGACCCAGAGAGTTTTGGGCACGGAGAACAATTATCAATCCGTACATCTGTGTAGATATGGAAGGGAAGGAACCATCCACCCCGGCCACACTTTCCGGGTTTGAGACCCGTTAAACGATGGCACGTTAACCCCGCCCTGGAGATCTGGCAGCACACATCGTAATTACTGCCTGAATCTGGGGTTTTCTTCTTTCTTGATGCCTTGCGTCCGAGACATCTGGGCATTGATACAACGCCCCAGGCACGAAGCACATCATGCAAGGCACGGGTGTCGTTCATGGCCACCTCACGGCTCATTACTCCAGGTTTTGGAAACCCTAGCGCCCCCGCATTCGATCGATGCATCTCAAAAGAAGCAACGAGACAATCGATATTCCGTGGCACAGCAATGCCGTAACAGCTGCTGATTTGCCGGACTGGGCCGCTCTCTCACACCGAACACCGAACCCAAAGCCGATCACCAAAACCCAGGTTGCATTCGATCCTATCCCTTACCGGGCACCCCATGGGCAAAAAAAAGCCGAACTCTAAGTGTCGGTAGGTACCGTCGAAACCTTCGACTGACCAAAGGAACGAAAAGAAAGCCATTCGGAAGCCCAAAGTCTGCTCTTTATTTGACTCGATTTAGTTATTCGTATTTTATTTGATTTCTTTTACAAAGGTTTCCCTGACCTCTTTTTGTCTTTCTTGATTTTTTGCTCCGCCTTCGAGCTCGGCTTTTTTTGGCCAGAGGGTGCCGAGACATCCACATATTCTCGGTGATCGACGTGGATAATTCCGGGTGGCACGTCCCACTCAGCGAGTGCCTGCATCGCTAGCCCTCTGTCATTCTTTCAGCCGCCAGATCTGTGATCTTGGGGCCCGAGATCCTGAACCTGGGAGAAAGGGGAGGCCGTCTTGGCATATGCAGCAACTCGCGGCATACCAAAGTGTCAGTTACAGTACCTGCCATTTCGAGTCACCAACTGTCGAAGATGTTGCCACCCCCTATTCTCGGCTGACCGCCTGTTTCAGCAGCATCATGATGACTCGAGATGGCGCCTTCATGTTACTGCATGCCAAACGGAAAAGGCAAGCGACAGAATGAGGGGGTTGTTGCGAGCAGAGCCCCAACCTCCAACAACACCAGCTGAAAAAGGATTCGAAGCGATATGGTCTGAGCTCCATCTGGGTTAGGGATACACCTCCTTTCAGGCGGCTGTGGCCGTGAAAGCAAACACCACCAGGAAGTGCCCAGCAAACCCCCCTGGACATACCCCCACCCGCAGCCCAAAATAGCCGTCACAAGACACACGAGAGAGTTAGTGTCAAGATTCCCCTCATCCGCCATACCCAACTCCCTCTGTCCTGCGTAGTCTGCCACGAACATCCCCGACTCACCGGCCCGTCGTTTGACTACAAACCAATCGCGGGTTTGCAAGCTTTCCGAGTCATTCACATCCCCAAGACCTCACCGCGCTCGCCGAGAACAGCGCTGTCGATCTTGTTTCGATTTTGGTATGCATAACGGCATCCTCCGTGAGACGAGCCCGAGAACAATGAGCCAGCATGCCGCCAGCGCCAGACCTTCCTCGACCCCGGATCCTCGATAGCGGGCCGAGACTACCACGCCACGCTAGCTCGCGCACTGACAGAACAGCAACATAACTCACTATCGAAGTGAGCGGGGAAGAAGTGGCTCAGTGGGCACATTCCTGCGAAGGGGAGCGGAAGGAAGAAGTGCGAAAGGAAAGCGAATCACCCCATCACATGGGCATAAAAGGCGACCTCTAAGTGTAGCTGCCGACATCGACTGGAGGAACGGAAAGAACGCCATTCGGAAGCCCCGGTCAACTTTTTATTTTGCTTGATTCCTTCTTCTAGTTACTCGATTCCCTTCACCTTTTACTATTTTCTTAGTTGCTTTTCTCTCTCCTTGACCCGTTGCTCACTTTTCGAGTTCGGCTTTTCTTTTTTTTTCTTTTTTTTTTTTCTATTTGCTAAAGTGATAACACACATTTCTTGGGGGAGGTGAGGAAAAATGGTCCATGATTACTAACTGAACTAGGCAACTTACACAGTCACTAAAACATTTTTCTTCCTTTCCCCTTCTTTTCGTGGGGTCCCTGGCTCTCCTCGGACCGTAACGTCATACACCCACAAACAAAGCAGGGAGACCGCTGCCTCCGTAGCGAGGGGCTCCATAACGCCGGGATCTACGGTCTGGAGAAGGGCCTTATCGCAGCAATAATCTGCGATAGCACCACGCTTGTAATCTTGGTGTTAGGGGCTCCCGGACTGCAAGGGAGGCGATCGGACTGAGGATCGCAGCCCTCACAACGGCTCTGGCCGCGCGGGATTGGATGCGGAACGAGGCCGGTCCACGTGCCGGAGTCAGGCTTCGTGGGAATGTGCCCCGAGAGAGATCGGGGGTTCCATCGAGGGCTGAGCATCCGCCGGCGGGTTTGGGTGATCTGCAATCGACGGCGTTGTGCTGTGGCCATGGCCGGCTGAGAGATTGCCAGATAAGTAATCAGGGATTTTGAGCTTTACACCATCTCTCTCGGAATGTGCCAGATCCGGGATTGCAAGCGGAGGGTTGTGGGATGTCGGCAATGCAATTAACGAGATCAACAATAGCGGCTGCTCGGACACAGATCTCAGAGTGCGAACTGAGTGACAATGTGTAAGATTTGAGTTAACTGCTGTCGACGCTTGGCGCTTCCTCACAAATCGAGAATATGCGCCGACAGAGACCAAAAAAACGCCGTTCACCGTGTAGTGCGACCAAGCACAACAGCTCTGTCATGACAACCGAGCCCCTGAATCCCAAGAACCCAAACACTGAACTCACAACCCCCCTAACTACCACCTCACCCTCACCACCAAGCCCAACACATCCCCTCACATGAAGTCCACATCAAACCGCTTATACTCAAACCCAACGCAAGGTAGAAAGCCCTCAGAATTCCCATCCCCATCCCCACCAACCCCCTCAACGCCGTAGTTAGGCCCCTCACCGTCGTAGTTAGGCCCCTCACCGTCGTAGCTAGGCAGCCCCGTCGTCAGCGACAATGGCGACGGCAAGTCACTCCCTACACCCCCCACACCCCCTACACCCCCCACACCCCTAGCATCATCCTCCCTTACAACCACACACCCCCTCTCATCCAAACACCGCGCCAGCGCCTCCGCAAACACCTCCTCAAAAATGGGCTCAAACATCTCATCGAACGTGCGCTGGAACGCTTGAGCCTCAGCCTGCGCCTGCGCCTGCGCCTGTGCTCGCTGCGCGGCACGCTTCTGGAGCGTGGCGACCGGGAAATTGGAAGTGTCGACGTCGCCGACGGGGCTGTCGGGGCGTAGGTCGGGTTGGTAGGGGGGTGGGTAGGAGCGGAGGTTGGGGAGGTCGAGGTTGAGGAAGAAGGGGTCTGGGTGGGTTGGTGGGTTGTTCTCTTGTTCTTCTTCTTTGGGAGAAGGGGGGGGGGGGGGGGGGCTTACGGGCTTTTACCTCGGCGGCGCCGTTGCGGCCGAGTCGGCGTGTTTTGTCTGTGAGTAGACTGGTGGGTGGAGGCTATGAGTAAGTATGGGAGGTGTTGCTGTTGTTGTTGCTGCTGTACAAGGTTTGTTGGGGGAAGGGGAGGGAAGTTAGGGGTGAGGGGGGGGGTGGGTTCCATGGTCCGAAATAAATGGGTGGAAGGCTGAGGGTGTTGGGGTGGGAGGGTATCGGAGTGTATGTCGCACCTTGCAATGAGATCTTTGGCGTAATGGCTGAGCCATATATCGCTGGGGAATACCAACCGTGACTGCCAGTTGGCAACGGTCCTCATAACCGCATCTGTTCCCAGTCCATGATTGGAGGAATCGAAGGCGAAGCGACCGGTCAGAAGTAGATATCTTTATGGTTAGTTAAATGATCTTGATATCACAGACAATGTACCGCGGGGACGACGATAAATAGGTGCCCATATTGTAGTGTAACCAAAACAGAGAAATGAAGTCGAACTTACAAGATGACGCCCACCGACCACTAATCACTCTCAAAGGAGTATTCCTGGTCCTTGAACAGCTCTGGAGCCATGTATTGTGGTGTCCCAACCACTTCCTTAACATAGTTGGCGCTGTCCTGGTCTGACAAGGCCTCTTTGGATTTATCTAAGATGCAGTCCCAGGCTGAGTCGCGTACTAGGTGATAGCCATAGCGGCCAAAAATGATGGTCTTGTGACGGCTTTTGCTGAGCCCGAAATCGGCGAGCTTCACATGACCTTGCCGGTCTAGAAGAACATTTTCCGGTTTAAGGTCTCGATGAATGAATCCAAGGTTGTGGACGGTCTCGAGTGCTAGGACAATCTCGGCCAGGTAAAAAGCGGCGGTGCGGTCGTGGAAGCGTATCTTTCGACTCAGCAGTGCCTCCAGGTCGCCACCGGGAAGATATTCGAATAGGAAGTAGAAATTCGTCTTGTCCTGGAAGGCCGTGTAGAGTTTGACAATCCACTCGCTGTCGGCGTCAACCAAGGCACATCGCTCAGTACACATCCGCTCCATCGCTAGTCTGAATTCCATGGTTCCTTTCTTGTGAATCTGCTTCAACGCGTAGACCCGCCCATTCTGCTTCCTGCGGACCAAGCTCACGAGACCAAACCCGCCCTGGCCGATTGGGCTGATGATGGTGTAGTTGTCGAGCCCTTCTTTGGCCCTGAGAAAACGGAGGTACTTGTTTTCTGAGATGCAGGCCATCCCCGCGAGTCGTCTGTCTTCAGGGCCCGGCGCCAGTGCATGGTGTCCTAAGCTCCGAAGCAGGTTGTATATCCTGTTGTGACTTGTCATCGCCGCCCGTGTCAACTTCTCAAGACGTCTTCACCTACCGGTCGTTAATTTGCTTCATCTTGACTATGGCATCCCCGGTGAACCGCGCAACCGAGATATAGCACAGTTCCCGGTTGGCGCGCGCCCTTGGACCATACCTCCCGGAGTCCCGCTTAGGGGCGGGTGAGAAACGGAAGGTGTCCATGGCCTTGGAAACTCGGGCGGGGAGGAGGAGGGGGGGGGAAGGGGGTTGGAGCGGTGACGGGCTGGAGAGTACGTGTGCAACGCGGCTGTAGACTCTGGTGTAAGTACTGTTGTTATGGGATGTCTAGATAATTATAATACAATAACTTGAATCAAGGCACCTCGGTTCCTTTGTTGGCAATGTATTTGGGGGCCGATATGTTGGGGATGAAGTTGGGTGAGGATGAGTCTCCAATTTCTGTAATTGCCTCTGGTAAACTTCCGTAACTTAAGCTTCCCTTGGTCCCTTCGCACAGGGAGGGGGAAATAAGGAAATAGGCAGTGGGCCAGGTTGCTGAGTTCAAACAAGGCAACGGTGTTGGAGTTGCCCTGTCCTTCTAAACGGAAGGAGGTTGCTTATCTAGGAGGCTTCCAGGTTGCGTTGGCCGTGGACTGAACTGTACACTACGGGCTTAATTTACTTCGTACAGTACGTGCCACGACAGCGCCGGCGTTCCAGGAGAGACTGATCACTTCCGGGCATCCAATCTTGGCATTCGTGAGTGGACTGCGTAAATTACCACGCACATGAAGCTGTCTGCAGGTACCTTCCTCTTTCTTATCTTGAGCTTATCTGGCATCAAGGGATGGTAGTATTGTAAGTGTGGGTAAGCATGTTCCTCATTTGGTAAAACAAAAGATGATAGTTCAAAAACATTCGCTTGGTAAAAGCGTCCTTGGGCTATGATTGATCGGTTTTGGTTTCCTGGTTTAGAGATATGGATACCCTCTATACAAAGTATGATGACAGTCGGTAATAATACCAGGTAGGATCGTCCAGGTCGAGGTTGCCAGCACCCCGAGACTGCCAATGGCGTCAAGAGCATTCACCGCCTGCCAATCGAAGCCCGGCGCTAGTGTCATTGACAACTGGAGCCCTCGGGCCCAAACAATAAACCTCTCTCTGCCTCGAGGTTTACTCGCTCGTCTCTCTCATTCCCAGTCGCATTTATGACATTACCACTCCACTTCGACCGATCGGTGGGCCAGCCGTGGTTATGCCAGCACAAGCAAGCAGCGATTCCGTCTTTTCTATCTCCCCGGATTCTGCCTGCAACTTCGCCCCGAAACTTCCCGTTTATTACCAGCATTCCCAATTTTTAGGTGAGTGCAGGCTCGGCCCGAACTGGGTCCCTCCCTGCAGGTGGCAGAGAGGTGCCCTGCCCATGTGAGAGGTGCACGGCCCAGACCTAACTCGTTAACCCGACGTTCCAGCTAGTCGGCCCCCGCGGTCAAACCACCGACCCATTCGGTGACGACACGACGACATCTCGACATCTCTATGACGGCTTTGGTCATTCTCTCAGCTTCCGCATCGGCTACTCGATCCGCCCTCCGCTCTCATATCGCACCCAACCTTTCACCATCGACTTCGCCGATAGCTCCACACTTGATTACCAGAGTATCATCAGAACCCGAGCATAGGCTCTGCTCCCCTCCTTCTACCCTTCACTTTTTTCTGCGGGAACGAACGCCGGTCCTGCAGAACCAAACTCGATCGCCGTGGCAGACCATACCCCCAACGACGCTTCTATCCATATCCCACCCGACTCCGCACCCGACAGCCCACCTTCTCAACCGACCCGGGTGCTATTAAACCCAACACCGCCGCTCGAAGCCCCGATCCCGCCCCAGCTTCCTCCACTACGAAGCCGGACGGCGACGTCTCCGGTGGTTGGCCCCTCTCCGATCCACAGGGCCACTGCCCGAACTGCAGCGGTGTCGTCCGCCGCCAATCATTCGACACAGATCCTCGGTAGGAGACAGAGGGCCGAGCTCGACGAGGAAGCAGAGGAGGGAGGAGCACACGACAGCACGTCCGGCAACACCGCTGGTTCCGGCCCGAGTCCGAAGCGAAGACGCCGAGCAAACATGCTGATGGAGCTGGATAAGGGAGAACCCTCGACCCGGGCTTCGCAAACGGTGGCTAACGGGTCCCGGGCCGGCGGGGAACATTCCTTGGGAGCTTCGAGCACCCCGCTTAAGGGGCATTCCGACGCCGCGCGCAACCCCAGGCTTAATGGGGCTTTCGCGGGAGTGCGGCATGAGACCTACTATGGTCATAGTCGGGAGGAGGTCACGCGCATCTTGATACAGGCGCTGAACGACCTGGGTTACAAGGCGGCAGCGGACAACGTTGGCCAGGATAGCGGCTTCCAGGTAGAGAGCCCAGACGTGATTTCCTTCCGGCAAGCCGTGCTGGACGGGTCCTGGGTCAAGGCGGAGGAGTTGCTCTGTGGCAAAACCGCTCGCGGGCCCAGGCTTGTCCTGGCTTCCGGAGCAGATCGCGACGCTATGAGGTTTAGGCTGCGGCGGCAAAAGTACCTCGAGCTCTTGGAGAAGGGTGATACGGGTCGGGCATTGGCTGTGCTTCGGAATGAGCTCACGCCCTTGTGCCAGGAACAACACCAAGCAATCCCCCTTCTCTCGAGACTCCTCATGTGTCAAGACGCCAACGAGGTCAAGGCGCGGGCTAACTGGGATGGCGCGAACGGCCGGTCGAGGCAGATATTGCTCGCACAACTTTCAGGTTCGGCATTTCCAACCTCCGCATCGTTTGTGTTGCATTGCTGATCGTCTTGGACAGAATCCATTTCCCCGTCTGTTATGCTACCGGAGCGCCGCTTGGCTGTTCTTTTAGATGATGTTAAGAACAGCCAGGCGGAGAGATGCCGCTATCACACAGACGACGCGCTGCCATCGCTTTGCGTGGATCATTCCTGCGACAGGAGCCGGTTCCCTTCCGAGATCCTGGTGGAATTGTCACCTCCGGGATTGGCATCGTCTAAGAAACTCGACGAGATCTGGCAGGTCCGCTTTTCGCCCAACGGAAAACGCCTGGCAGCTTGCGGTACCGACGACGCGGTCAACATCTGGGACGTTGAGCGCCTCACGTTTTGCCACCAACTATCTGAACATCAGAAGCCCGGAATTGGCAACCTCGCCTGGAGCCCTGACAGCAAGCACCTGGTTACCTGTGGTCTCGACCATACCGCTAAGCTCTGGGATGTCGAGGTGAGTCATGGCCCCAACGGTCATGTGGGTTGTGTGTAAGTGTGCCGTGAGACTGACAGCGGGCTTTGTTTAGTCCGGCGAGTGCCTGAGGGTGATTGATGATTTCGAGGAACCCGTGAGCAGCTGCGTCTGGGCCGCGGACGGCCAGTCGTTCGTCACCGGGTCGTTTGATAAGAGCCGATCTTTGAAGTTATGGAACCTGCGCGGTGATTGCATCCATACCTGGCCTAATCTGCACAGGACTGAGGACCTCGCCCTCTCGCGTGATCAGCACTGGCTGGTTGCTACGGACAACCAATGCGCCCTCCATGTTTACAATCTTGTCACTCGGGAGCATATGTACGACCTGGTACTCAACTCGAGGGCCGCGTCGCTCAGCATAAGCCGGGATTCAAAATTTCTCCTCGTCAACAAGGTGGATTGCGAAGCAGTCTTGATCAACCTTGAGACGCGCGAGACGGTGCAAAAGTTCACGGGCCAGAAGGGCGGGAACTTTACTATCAGGAGCTCTTTTGGTGGTGCCAACGAGAACTTTGTTATCTCGGGTAGCGAAGGTGAGGCGCCACGACGATAAGTCGGGTTTACCCACGGATTTTGGGACCCTGTTGCTGACCCGAGATTTGCAGATGGCCGCGTCTTTATCTGGCACAAGGTGACGGGCATTCTCGTCCACGAGGCCGAAGCGCACCACACAAGCTGCAACGCGGTCGCTTGGAACCCGGCAGACCCATGCATGTATGCCACAGCCGGCGACGATGGCAGGGTCAAAATGTGAGCAGAACTACCCCTGCCTGACCTAATCTACGTCATTAACGCTTGCCTTCCCAGTTGGTCAAACAGACAACGAGTGAGGGCTCTGGCCTTAACGGCGCAGCATTCTAACGGGATCGGCCACAGAGTTAGTAACGGCAGCTTGGTCTCCGGGGAAATGTGGCATTGAAAGTGGCGCCGGTAAGCAACCCAGGCCCGTTTCTTTACCTCCCCTTCTCTTCCCCAACGGTGGTGGTATTTGGAATACAGGACATAGCATGGGGCGGCGAACTTGGAGATACGGGGTGTTTTAGGAGTGCTGCATTGTTTTTCCATCGAGGCACACACGGTTAAGCCGCGCCCTTTCTTCTTTCGTTTCTTTCGCTTGGCTTTGAACACTTCGGAGGGGCTTGGCAAATCCGGATGGATAACCGGGGACAATGGACGGTGGATGACATTCAGGCTGGACCAGATGATATGATGACGATTGGGGATAGGCAGGCAAGGCGGTGTTGATAGCATATGGGGCACGGTTGGGCGTGGGAGGTGGCAGGTTTTGTGCGTTATCGCTATCCGGGTTATGTATTCCATTCAACACGTTGGAGGCTGGGTATTCGGGCCCATAGACAAAGGGGGGGGGAAACGGTTGGTTGGTTTGAAGCGGGGCGGAGTAGAACAGAAACAAATTGGTACAGCTCGTTCAGTCGATGACCTAGCGGTGCTTTCTCTGCCCTAGGTGAGGAAGGTATGTAGCTACTGACCGCCTGACGGCTGACCCCCCTTCCAGCAGCGGGCCACATGCGCCGCGTCAACTCGAGCCTCAGATGACGAATCCTATCCGGGCGGTCCAAGGTAAAAGTGGTTAGGCAGCAAACCACAGGGGAAAAAAATAAGTATGATTTTTAGCAATTCAAGTATAGAACAGTTAATGCTGGTATAGAGTAGAAGTCTGCCGGCTCATCTCATCCCATGTTTCTCGGGGTTCAATAGGTACCAGGGGTATTGTGCATTCTGTATTCTGTATGTCAATACCAGGGACCACGTCGTCGCATCACGTGTGGCCCACGAGTTACCGGCTGCCTCGCTGCGACCGCTACTGTAAGGTAACCTTGCAGACGGGGGGCTGCGACACGGGTGGGTCCCCACGTAAGTTACTCTGGAACGGTCTGGTTCTCCTGCGAGGCAAACCATCGAAGATTCCATCCCCAACCCAAAAGAGGGAAGATACGACGCGGCTTTCTTCACTCCATACCCTAATTTTGACTCAACAGCCGACGAGAACCCCCCGAGGTGTCACCATTCGAACTACAAAACAATACCTCAAAGTCGCTGCAGTCCGGCATTTCGCACCGTGCTGTTGAACCCTTGCATTTATTGTGTTGAGGCCCCTGGACTGCCTTTCTGCCCTGCACCAACACCACCCACCGCCTGCACCACGCCGCCTACATATCGCAAACATGACGGTCGATGCCGCCTCCCTCGCAACACCCGGCGGCATTTCCGACCCCGGGCTGATCAAGTACGGTTTTTCTTCTCACGCATGGCATACTTTGTTGTCTTTGGGTTTCGTCATCGGGCACTAACATGCATCCTCCTGCACAGGCTTGTCAACAAACTCCAAGATGTCTTCACCACCGTCGGCGTCAACAACCCGATCGATCTGCCCCAAATAGTCGTCGTCGGTAGCCAGTCTAGCGGCAAGAGTTCAGTATTGGAGAACATTGTCGGCCGCGACTTGTGAGTCCCCTCTCCCTCCCCGGCCCCTCTCGCCCCTGGGTCCCCTGTGTCCCCGCCATGTGCCCCACGGGCGTCCGTGTTCACCGACTGACATATGCGACTCGTGCGCAGCCTACCCCGCGGCTCCGGCATCGTCACCCGTCGGCCCCTCGTCCTCCAGCTTATCAACCGGCCCGGCCAGGCTGAGACGAACGGGCACGAGAAGGAGATCAGCGACAGCACCGACAAGCAGGCGAACGCGGAGGAGTGGGGCGAGTTTCTACACATCCCCGGTCAGAAGTTCTACGACTTCAACAAGATTCGTGATGAGATCAGCAGAGAGACAGAAGCGAAGGTCGGCCGGAACGCCGGCATCTCGCCCGCCCCAATCAACCTGCGCATCTACTCGCCCAACGTCCTCAACCTCACCCTAGTCGATCTTCCCGGTCTCACACGAGTGCCCGTCGGCGACCAGCCGCGCGATATCGAGAGGCAGATTCGGGATATGATTCTCAAGTACATCCAAAAGTCCAACGCCATCATCCTGGCTGTCACGGCTGCCAATATCGATCTAGCGAACTCGGACGGCCTGAAGCTCGCGAGGGAGGTGGACCCGGAGGGTCAGCGGACAATCGGCGTGCTCACCAAGGTCGATCTGATGGACGAGGGCACCGACGTGGTTGATATTCTTGCCGGGCGCATCATTCCTTTGCGGCTGGGTTACGTCCCGGTGGTGAACCGCGGGCAACGAGACATTGACAACAGGAAGCCCATCAACGCGGCGCTCGAGGCCGAGAAGAACTTCTTTGAGAACCACAAGGCGTACCGCAACAAGAGCTCGTATTGTGGCACGCCGTACCTGGCTCGCAAGCTTAACCTGATCCTGATGATGCACATCAAGCAGACGCTGCCGGACATCAAGGCCCGTATCTCGAGCTCGCTGCAAAAGTACTCGCAGGAGCTCGAGTCCCTGGGACCGTCGTTGCTCGGGAACAGCGCCAACATCGTGTTGAACATCATCACCGAATTCACCAACGAGTGGCGCACCGTGCTGGACGGTAACAACACGGAGCTGTCGAGCATCGAGCTGTCTGGAGGCGCCAGAATCAGCTTCGTCTTCCACGAACTGTACTCGAACGGTGTCAAGGCGGTGGACCCCTTCGACCAGGTCAAGGACGTCGACATCCGCACCATCCTCTACAACTCGTCCGGTTCTTCGCCCGCGCTGTTCGTCGGCACGACCGCCTTCGAGCTGATCGTCAAGCAGCAAATCAAGCGGATGGAGGAGCCGAGTCTGAAGTGCGCGTCGCTGGTGTACGACGAGCTGGTGCGCATCCTCACCCAGCTGCTCAGCAAGCAGCTGTACCGGCGGTATCCGCAGCTCAAGGAGAAAATCCACGCTGTCGTCATCTCCTTCTTCAAGAAGGCCATGGAGCCGACGAACAAGCTGGTGCGCGACCTCGTGTCGATGGAGTCGTGCTACATCAACACGGCCCACCCCGACTTCCTGAACGGGCATCGCGCCATGGCCATGGTCAACGAGAAGCACAACCCGGCCCGGCCTGTCCAGGTCGATCCCAAGACCGGCAAACCCCTGGCCTCGACACCCGCGCGGGCCGCCAGCCCCACGCTCGCCGCCGACGCCGACTCGTCCAACTCGGGTTTCTTTGGTAGCTTCTTTGCTGCCAAGAACAAGAAGAAAGCCGCCGCCATGGAGCCGCCCCCGCCGACCCTCAAGGCGTCGGGGACGCTGTCGGAGAGGGAGGGGATCGAGGTGGAGGTTATTAGTGAGTTGCTGCCGAATGTGGTCATTATCATAACTAGAAGAGAAACTGACTATGTGCCCCTGCAGAGCTGCTCATCTCATCCTATTTCAACATCGTCAAGCGCACCATGATTGACATGGTTCCTAAGGCGATCATGCTGAACCTCGTCAGGTATGTTTTTTTTTCTACTACCAATTCCCTTACAATACTTCATACATACATAGCACAGCAGTCCATATTAACAACCCCGGGTGTGCAGCTTCACAAAGGACGAGATGCAAAAGGAGCTGCTCGAGAACATGTACCGCCAGAGCGAGCTCGACGACCTGCTCAAGGAGAGCGACTACACCATCCGCCGCCGCAAGGAGTGCCAGCAGATGGTCGACTCGCTGAGCAGGGCTAGCGAGATTGTTAGCCAGGTGCAGTGATTCGACTGCATTGTCCCTTTTCCCTCTCCAAATGTTGGGTGTGTGTGTGTGTGTCTGGGTTGGGTTGGATGGGTGGGGTGGGGGTGTAGAGATGGGGGGGCCAAGCGTGTTGTTAGGTTTTTCTTCGTCTTCTTCTTCTTTATGAATGGAATGAGATGAGATGAGATGATGAGAGAGCGCTGCGTGCCGTTGGTTGGTCATGGGGGGATGTGAGGATTGTTGTATGTGCGTGTGTGTGTGTGTGCAGGTGTGGATTGAGTTGAGTGGGACTTTGAGCGGGTAAGGGGTGAGGATGGTGAGTCGGACTCGGGAGGGAGGTTTGTGACAGAAGGATTCTCCTTATTCCTTTTTCGATACCAGTGGTAGATCATGAAGACTGTTGCGTTTCTTGTGTGTCTGGTGGGTGCCGCGGCGTGTGTGTGAGTAACAGGGCTTGAGTGAGTGCGGAGTTGATGAAGGCCACTTCAGACAACATCATCGTGCCTTGATCGGACCCGTGAAAATTTGGGCAAGCTTCTACAATTCGCACTCCATTTCAAATGGCACTTGTGACTTGATACCCTTGGGTCATGTTCGTGTGTGTCACCGTGAGTAGACAATCTCCCAGGTGGTTCAGTGATGATGAAGGTGTAAGTCTTTTGAAGCCTGTTGTTGTAAACCCGCGGCTTAAGGACGGAGAGCAATTTACCTTCCTTTCCCCATCGCGACTAACTTCGTATCTTTGATCCGGTAACTCGAATCGCGCAATCGCAATACTGCAAGGGGGGGCTTGCGCCCGCGATTCGTCGTAGTTATCAGGTTACGCCTGGCTTCCCCCTTGTTGCTTTTTCGCCAGCCAGCAAGCCACAAAACCGACGAGTGCTCACCCTAGCTCACCTGGATGGACGGGTGAAGAATGCAAGATTCCCCGCGCTAGACAACTTCAGCCTTCTCCGAAACTTAGTTCTGTGACTACCCCGTTAGTCCGCCGCCAGCCCCAGCCCGACCGGGAGCCGGCAGCAAATGTCTGATTGGATCTGGCCTGGGATGCACACCGCATCCCAGGTCAAGGGGGGCTGGCAGCGGGCAATGGCGAGCTCGCTTGCCGTGGCGTGGCGGCGCCGCGGCCTCTGGCATTCCCGTCCGTGAAAGAAGCAATCAGTTGTGTGTATCGTATCAGCAAGCCGCCGAGAAGGGGAAGTCCGATTTTGGGCTCCGGGCGTGCGCGTACAGGGAGCACAGGGACGGTAGGGATTTAACATTTAACTCGCAGATTTCCCAGGGAGGGGAGGGGGTGGGATTTTGGTTGTAAGGCTGAGTTTGTACTTTCAAGCTTGATCGATAATTTGAACGTTAACGGGCCTCCGAAGGCTAAGAGAATCCTGATCCCTTCATATTTCGGTGATTCCTCACAAACACCTCTACAATGCACGCCAGCGTTGAGGAACGGACGGCACACATCAACGTCACGGCCCAGAATTCAAGAGATCCCTCACCAGGGCCGCCGCCTAATCCTCCTCCAAGTCCGGCATGATTATATTGGGGACAAGAGTAAACAATGGGCATAAAGTTTGTGATTTCGCAATCCGATCTTGGACAGACAGGGCTGACTCTTGCTCCCTTGGCTCAGACGGGTGCCCCTGTTTCGAATCAGACACCAAGATCCAGACCGACAAGCCGACCGTATTAGACGAAGGAAATATGTTTTGGGGTAATTGGGTTTATAGAGGGTATCATATTTGTATTCTGTCGGTATTACTACACTAGACACATGGCATCAACTTACTCAGAGATGCCTGCCACAATCGGCTTATTCTTCTCGCACCGCCGCTCACAGCCTCGCCTTATCCTTCAAGACCATGCCGCCCTCTTCAACCTCATACTGGTTGCCCCTCGACCAACCCAACCACTTCTCCAACGTCTCCTCCCCACCCTGTCCCGGTTCAAGAATCTGCCCAACATACCCCTCCCCCTCCACACCCGGGCCCTGCCCATGGCTAGCATCCTCAGCATCCTTCCTCACAGCCAACCACGGCGTCTCCCGCAGCGTAACCGCCGGCCTCTGATCGCCCTCCTTCCCCACCCGATCCTTCTCCATCTCCCCATACTCATACACGGGCGTACAGCACGCATCGGTGCCCTCAAACACCCCCTCCCACTCCGCCCTCGTCTTCGTCTTAAAAACCCCCTCCAAAACCCGCCACAACGCCGGCCATTCCGCCCGGTCATACCTCCTCCGCTCCCACCCCTGCCCTTCCAGCCCCAACCCCTTGACCAACTCCCCAAAAAACCGCGGCTCCAACGCGCCCACCGCCATCCACCGCCCATCCGCCGTCTCATAGCACTCATACCACGGACACCCGGAATCCAGCAAATTCTCCCCGCGCGGCCGATCCCACACGGGCGTCCTCATCGCAAACCTTGCAAAACTCCCCAAATACGCCACCCCATCCACCATATTCACCTCCACCACCTGCCCCCTCCCATTTCCCCCACCCCTCTCCCTCGCCAACAACGCCATCACCACCCCCAGCACCAACCCCCCCCCACCCCCCGCAAAATCCCCCAACAAATTCCCCGGCGCCGTCGGCGCGCCCCCCCTCCGCCCCAACATCCCCAACACCCCCGACACCGCCAAATAATTAATATCATGCCCCGCCATGCTTCCAAACCGTCCATCCCTTCGAAACCCCGTCAGCCGCGCGTACACCAGGCGCGGGTTGACCCCGCACAGGGTTTCTGGACCCAGACCCAGCCGCTCGAGAACCCCGGGGCGGAACGGGTCGATGAGCACGTCGGCGTCGCGGGCGAGGGCGAGGAGGAGGGCGCGGCCGCGGGGGTGGGAAAGGTTGATGGGGAGGGAGGTTTTGTGGCGCGTGAGGAGGTCGGTGGTGGGCGGGGTGGGGGTGGAGGGGGAAGGGGGGCGGTCGATGCGTAGGACGGTCGCGCCCGCGTCGGCGAGCATGAGCCCGGCGAAGGGGCCTGAGGGGGGTTAGAGGGGTGGATGGGGGGGGCGGGTGGAATGGGGGGGTGTGTGTACATACCTGGGGCGAGGCCGGCGAGTTCGAGGACTTTGATCCCGGTTAGGGGGGGTTGGCTGGGCATTGCGATGGAGGTTGGGGGGGTGGTGAGAAATTGGAGGGGATTGGGGGGTGGTTGGTTCAATGGGCGGTTAAGATGTTTAATACTTGCTAGTTTGGATTCTCGGGACCTTTATGGTATTTACACAATACAGATTCGGCGATGCCTGCCGGGAGCCCTTGGCCCACATGTCCCGGTAAGCCGAGGCTCCCGGCCCCGGTCCGTGTGGGGAAGTGAGGAGAAATGGGGAGTGTGGGGTAGGATCCCCGTCGTCTCGGCGGGTTCACGGGAGACTGCCGGGGTGGTCTATTGGAAAGGCAACAGAGCGGATCTGGAGATTATCAGATTAAGTGCTGACGGCGGAGACGGAGGATAGAGAAGGCGCACTAGAATTATATACATACACTAGATTGTACACACCTGTCGTAGGAACAAGGGCACTCACTCGTACCTCCCCAGCAAGGGATCTAAGCGACGTTGGCGGTGATACCCGGTTCGATACCCTCCAGTATCTCCATCAACTCGCCCCAGACCTTCTTCTGCACCATCTTGCCCTTTTCCGACATGACAAACCGACTGGTGGTCTCCACCCTGCCGCCATCCATGTATTTCCCGTGGCTCTCCCTCCCCCCGGCGATGGCTGAAGTAAAGGCCCTCGAGCCCTGCTCGGTGGTGCGACCAAAGAAAAGCATCCCAAAGCCCAGCATCCACTGGGCGAAGGAAAATAGGTCTCTGAAGAGGTCAGACTGGCACAGGCCGGGATTTGCCGTGTTCACCACGACGGGGCTCGCGCCGGCACTGGCGGCATCCAATCGAGCGGCGAGCTCCTGCACGATCAGAATGTCGAGTAGCTTCGTAGTCCCATAGCGGTCGTGCATGGCGCCGCCCGGACGGAAAGACCCGAATATATTTGGCAGGTCTTGCTCGACAAATCTCGTCTGCCAAAACGAGATGGTGAGCCAGGGAGACGGGTCAAGAGGTAGGCCGGGGTAACTCACAAAAAGATGGGCCTCGCTCGCCACCACCGTCACGGCCGTCTCGACATTGCACCGCGCCGCCGTCCTCTTCATCACCGGCAGCAGCATCAACACCAACAAAAACGTCGAGATCACATTCGTCGTCACCTGCATCTCATACCCCTCGACCATCCTGGTATTGAGGGTGAGCATCGCCGCATTCGCCAGCAACACATCCAGCCGGTCCAGCTCGGCATCCGCGCGGCGGCAGAAGGCGCGCACGCTGTCGAAGGAGCACAGGTCGAGCGGCCATACCTCGATGACCGGAGGAGGGGAAGTGGCGGGGAGGGACTGCTCGATGTCGGCCTTGGCGGCCTCGCCGCGCTCGGTGCGCCGGCAGGCGAGGATCAGGCGGGCGGCGCCCAGCCGGGCAAAGTGGCGGGCTGCTTCGAGGCCCAAGCCGCCGTTGGCGCCGGTCACGATGACGGTGCGCCCGGCGTAGGAGGTGGTGGGCACGGGGATGGACCGCAGCTGGCGGCGAAGGAAGGAGAAGGGGTATGTGAGTCTGGAGGGATGGGTGAGTATTCTGATGGGGATGAAGGTGGTGGATGACTTACAGGTCCATTTTGAAAGAACAGCCAAATTGAGTGAGTGTGGTTATGACAGAGGTGGTAGTTATGGTCAAGTGAGTGTGAAGAGATGATGCAAAATAGCCAAAATAGTAACTAACTAATAATTGTTGATATTTCGTTGCCAAGAAACGCCCAAATCATGCCGATCTCCCCTAGCCAAACAAGCGCCGATGGCAAAAGCAAGTCTAACGAGTCTTGGTTATTTCATCGTTGCGTAATTATGATCTCGCGTATTTGGGTATTTGTAGTGGAAGATGCATTGCCGCCAGTATGGGAAGGAGGGATCTATGTATATTGACGGCGGGTTGGGGTTACACCACGGCTTGAACCCTAACCCCCATGCCGTTACCGGCCTGTTGCCGGCGTCCCGGCTTAGTGATATCGTCGCCGAAAAAGTCGCGGGGCATCGGCGTCGCTGTGATTCGCCTCGGAGAATCAACACCTTCCATTGTCACACCACACAACCACCAATATGTTCTCCCGAACGATCCTCTCCAAGGTACGCCCCTAGAATCCCTACTGTCGACAATAACCACTAACTCCATCCCCAGGCAACCCGGCCAAGCGCCTTCTCGGCAATCCGCCCCATCGTCCGCCCTTCCGTCGCTCCCGCCGCCCCCTCACCCTTCCTCCTCTCCGTCGCCGCCCAGCGCCGCCTCCTCTCCGATGGCGTCCGCCAGGCCATCGATAAGGCCGTCGGGTCAGCCCCAGTAGTGCTATTCATGAAGGGCACACCCGAGACACCTCAGTGCGGCTTCTCGCGCGCGAGCATTCAGGTGCTGGGCTTGCAAGGCGTCAACCCGGAGAAGTTTGCGGCATACAATGTGCTGGAGGATGCCGAGTTGAGGGAGGGTGCGTTCCTTTTATTTTTATTTTATGGTGCTACGGGCGGCAAGGTAGACCAGGCTAACGAAAGACAGGCATCAAGGAGTACTCCGACTGGCCGACCATCCCGCAGCTGTACATCGACAAGGAGTTCGTCGGCGGCTGCGACATTATCGTGTCCATGCACCAAAACGGGGAGCTGGCCAAGATGCTGGAGGACAAGGGGGTATTGGTGAAGGAGGAGGGTGCCGCCGAGGGGGGGAAGAAGCCGGAGTAAAATAAAAGACCAACACCACTGCTGGCGCAGCTGTACATTACATCCCAACGATACCACGGCACGTTAGAACTGTAACACATCCCTTCTTCCCATTCCACCCCCCCGCGCTAACTAATCTCATTCACTGCTCAAAAAAAAGATCACGCCGGATACGCCCCCCCATCCCCACGCATATCACTCCCGCCCGACCACACCCCCGTCCCCTCCACCTCATCCACCGTCCACCTCACAATCTGCCCGCGCCCAAACATCTGCCTGCCCATCCCCCCCCACCCGCCCAGCACCTTAACCGGATGCCCCAGCTTGCGCAGCCCCTCCACCGTCGCCTCGGGCATGCCCTCCTCCACATACACCACCTCGCTATACACATCCCCGACATCCGCCATCCCCGCCCCAATACACACCCTCGGCGCATCCAGCGCCTGCTGCGGGTTGAGCGCCCCCACAATCTGCCCCAGCAGCACCTGCACATGCCCCTGCGGCTGCATGAACCCGCCCATCACCCCAAACACGCTATGCAACTCCCCCTTTTTCGGGCCCCCCTCCCCGTCCTCCTGTTCCCCGAGACAGGTAACCAGCCCCGGAATAATGGTATGATACGGCCGCTTCCTCGGCGCGAGCACATTGGGGTGGCCGCGCGTCAAGCTGAAGTTGGCGCCGCGGTTCTGCAGCGTGAAGCCGCACCCGCGCGGCACCATGGCTGAGCCGAAGCCGGCGTAGTTGGAGTTGATGAAGGAGATGGCGTTGCCGGCGGCGTCGGCGGCTGCGAAGTAGACCGTGTCGCTGGAGCGGAGGGCGGGGGAGGGGAAGTTATTTGGGGGGTTGGGGTTGCCGTGGGTGAGGTCGGGGGTGGTGGCGGAGGGGTTGAAGAGTAGGGCGCGCGAGGCGAGGTAGGGTTGGGAGATGAGGGAGGTCGAGGGGACGGGCGTGGTGGTCGGGTCCGTGACGAACCAGTGCGCGTCGGCGAAGGCGAGGCGGAGGCATTCAATGATGGCGTGGAGGTAGGGCGTGGTGTTGTGGTCGGCGGGGGTGAAGGTGGGGATCTTGCCCGAGGCTTCGAGCTCTTGGAAGATGCCGAGCGCCATCAGCGCTACGATGCCCTGGCCGTTGGGTGGGTGTTCCCAGAGCTCGACGCCGCCGCCGCCGGGGGAGGACCGCGGGGAGGAGCCGCAGCCCTGGCCGCGGAATTTGAGCGAGATGGGGTCCACCGGCTCGCTGCCTTGCTCGAGGTGGTGCGCGAGGTCGGCGAGCTCGAGATGGCCGCCGCGGTCGCGGACGACCTTGATGATCTCCTCGGCGATGCGGCCCGTGTAGAAGCCCTTTTTGCCTTCTGTCACGAGCGTGCGGAACGTGCGGGCGAGGTTGGGCATCTTCATGATGTCGCCGGCCTTGGGGGCGCGCACGCCGTCAGGGGCTGATGGGTCGGCCTTGAGCATCTCCGCAAAGTTGGGGGAAGCCTTGCGGAGAGGTGCCTCGTTGACTTTCCACTGGGGGAATCAGCCATGGGAACACGGGAAGAATGACAGACCGGGGACGTGACCTACAAAGAAGGCAGTGTCCTCGGAAACAGGGAACCCCTTTTCGGCCAGCTCGATCGCCGGCGCCAGGATCTGCTCCATATTCAGCTTGCCGCTCCCGAACCGCTCAACCGTGTCGACCCAGCCCGCCGCGGCGCCCGGTACGGTGGCGGCGTGAACGCTGTTCATGGGAATCTCGCCAACCACGTCGTCGGCCAGCCCCAGGTCCTTGCGGATCGTCTCGAGCGTGCACTTGCCGCCTGACCTCCCCGAGCCGTTTAGGGCCGACACCTTGCCGGTTTTGGCGTCGTAGTACAGGCAGAACATGTCACCTCCAATGCCGGTCGACGTGGGCTCCGTGATGTTGAGACCGGCGGCTGGTAGTGTTAGTGTACATGCGGGGTGTAAAACATGTTCAGGGGTTGACTCGGTAGGTACATACCCACTGCGACAGCGGCGTCCTTGAGATGGGTCAGTCTCGATGTTCTTGAGAGTCTGCGGGGTCGGCACTCACAGCAGCATTGCCACCAGCATTTAGAATGTCGATGCCGCATTTGGCTGCCAGAGGCTGGGTGCATGCCACCATGCCTTTGGTGCTGTGCACTACGCTCCGCCGGCTGGGCCATTTCAAGAACTCGCCGCACGCTGGCGGGTACACGGATGGTGTGGTCAGGGGCATGTTGAGCCTGGAGGGGGAGGGAACGTAGATGTCCGTGTAATCAGTCCCTTAAGTTATCTTGGGTGCTTCACAACTCGACGGCGGACGAGGCTGTATAAGTACTTGGCGGTTATCGTCGTTCTACACAGCAGCTCCCCCGATATCCGGCCGGTCGGCATGTGCTTGCGGCCCGGATGGCCCCTCCCCCTCCTTTTGCCTCGCAGGTGGAGATGCGGGGAGCCGAGAGCCGGCCGGGTTGGTCCCTTGACGTATTACCCGCAGCTCACATGCCTGTACAGAGCAAGCCTTGTGAAGCACGAAATGTGTTAGTCCCTCAGCACACATATATCAGTCCAAGATGCTCATCGTCGACCCCATGTGGAAATAAAACGCATGTATTCTTATTGAGTTTTCAGGGGGAAGAAAAGGCAGATCATATCAATCATTAGAACCAATAAACATATATTAAATACCAACAAGCATCACTCATTACAAACGCTGTCTCAACCCAACCTAAACAAGCCCCAACCCATCCATATCCTCCTCATCACCACCATCACGTCGCCCTCAAATCAGCCAGCAACCTCCTCCCCTCCCCCTCAACACACTCCCTCTCATGCACCACCTCCCTCCCCGTCTCCATCAACGCCGCCGCCACCCACTCCCTCACCCCCTCCAGCTCCCCCATCCTCCGCACATACCCCCTCCCCCCCTCCCCCAAAAACCTCTCCCCCACCCCCTCATACGTCCGCAACCTCAACACCACCGGCGCAAAAAACGCATCCACCGCCCCAAACTCCCTCCCGCCCAAAAACGGCCCCCCAAACCTCTCCAGCCCCTCCTCCCACAACTCCGCCACCCTTCTCAACTCCCCCACCAACCGCTGCCCCCCCCCCTCCGCGCCCACAAACACCGCCTCGCCCAGCGCGACGCGCACCCCGATGTTGAACCCCAGCTGCTGGCGGATGGCGGCAAAGCCCGCGTGCATCTCGGCGACGGCGGAGCGCGCCCAGGCGCGCGCGGCGGGGTGGGACGGGTAGATGGGTTTGAGGGGGTGGGATTCGGCGAGGTGTTCGGTGATGGCGAGGGAGTCCCAGAGGATGAGGGGGGGTGGGTTGTGGGGGGTGGTGCTGGGGTTATCGGAGGAGGGGGGGTTGCTGGTGGTGGTGGCTGTGGTGTCGTTCGGGAGGATGTGCAGGCAGGGGACGTGGGCGACGGGGGAGAAGGCGCGCCATTGGGGCTGGGCGAAGGTGCCGGAGATGAGGGGGTGCATGTGCTCGGTGAAAGGGATGTCGAGTTGGCGGAGGAGGAGCCAGGGGCGTAGGGACCAGGAGGAGTAGTTCTTGTTGGTGATGTGGAGGTGGTAGGCCATTTTGTTGTTGTTGTTATTGTTGTTGTTGTTATTGCTGTTGTTGTTATTGTTGTTGTTGTTGTTGTGTGTCACTCCTATTCTAGTTGTTGTTTTGGTGTTGTTTTGTTTGCTTCTGGAGAAGGTGATGGTGGTGGTGGAGGAAAGGGCTGATGGGTGATGATGAGTTACCTCGACCTGGGGGACGGTGCCGAGAAATGAAGCGGGGAGTTGCGAGGGGTTATATGGTGCGCAAGCCGTAGGACAAGCTCGTATTATCGTGAAACGGTTACCAAGACCAATAATTGCACGCCGCCTAGCTGCCTCAATATAGGCAGCTGAGATTATACGCCCTTCCATTGACTGGCCCCGCAAAGCACAGCATCTGGGCGCACTTAACATGACTATCCCTTGCTCTCGGGTGGGGTCAAACAGATAGCAGATAGCCATTCCGTGATCACAGTTCTCTCGAACCGCGGCCCGGTCGTAGCTAACAAGTCTATTTGCTTGCTCGCCTGGTTGAGGTGGCTCTATTTGGCGTCCAAGATGGCTTCTACGCGGTCCTATAAACCCCTTACCAAGCCCAAAATTCATGCCGCTTTGGCTGCTGCTGCTTCCGCCTTCTCCTTTGCCTTCTGGGCCTTCTTGGCCTCGGCTTGCTTCAGCTTCTCGAGCTTCTTGAGCTGGTTTTTGGTCATCTTCCCATCGCCCTCTGCCGCCTCACCGGCATCCCCGTTCTCCACCACTGGGACGACTATCGTCGCGCGGGGGTTGCCTCCCCACTTCAACGGCCGCGTCGCCATGAACTCCTTGACTATCTCGTCGCTCACCTTGGCTCTCCTCTCCTGGAAAGCGGCTACGTAGGTCTGGAGCTCCCTGATGCAAATGGCCTTGAGTTCGCCCGTCAGCATCTCCCCCCTCTCGTACTCCCCCTTGATCCTCTCCAGCTCTTCGTCGTCTTCGAGGAAGAAGCGGAGGTATTGGAACGCCACGTCGACGCTGGTGTCGCCGCCAAGGCTTCTGTGTTCCTCAACCGACACCTTGCCGCCCGAGAAGGCGTATTTGTTGATCTTGTTCTTGATCTGGTTGGGGGTGTCCTTCATGAAGACTGCTGCTATCAGCGGGCGACCTAGTGAATCACGGCCTAGTACGGTAACCTACTTGCGGACTCATCAATAGAGGCGGACATCTGCGGGCAATGTTAGCTCAGCCTTCACAATACAAGAGCCAAAGGCAGGAGTGTACCTTCGTGCCAGGCCCTTGGAGAGCCGGCAGGAAGAGCGAGTGAATGAGGGATGGCTTGGCGTAGGGCTTCCCCTTGTACTTTAACCTCGCCGACACATCCCGTGTCATGCGGAAATCTGCGCTGGTTAATCAAATGCAAATGCCATTAGACAGTGTTGGGTGCTTACACCTAGGGTTCGTCAGTAAAGCAACAACCAAACGAGTGTGGGTAGTCAGGTAGTCAGATACTGCGGGTTGCTTCCAACCCCTGGAGAGGGTTCACCTACGGATCTTGGTCGATGGCGCAAGGACTATCACGGTTAGTTGTGGAAATGATGGAACCTCCAGGGCATCTTACATGAGCGCCGGTATCCCGACGGTCTTGGTCTCATCTTCGCCAAAGATATGTGGGAATGACGACGCCCAGCTTGTGGCCCCTGTGCTTGCGATTAGCCGTTGTATGGCGAGCCGTGGAATGACAAGGCGCACCTTGAATGCTGCCAAAGTGAATCCGCCCAATATTGCTGCTCTCGTTGAATCCGAAGATGGCGCGGGCCTGGTTGAGTGTGATGTGCTTTGACAGGCGGACGATATTCCTGTAAAAGGCGCCGCCGACATAGTCGAACTGGGCTTGAGTCAGCCCCTGAGCTTTCCTTTCACTGGCCTTTGCATGTGCTTACATCAGAAAAGATGAACGTCTTCGCTGGGTCAAAGCCAATGGCAATGATGTCCTTGGAGTTGCTGGTGCAGTACCCCTGCACTTCCTCGATCGTTCGCTTTTCGGAGAACAGATACCTGGCCTGGTTAGTGTGGCTCTCCGTGCAGCCGATAGCCAATTCTTACTTCTCGTCGTCCGTCAACATGATGATGAGCTTTCAAAACGTTAGCATATTACCAACCCCGGTCCGTTACAATTCCTGTCACGTACTGGCACGTCGAAGGTATCCTGGAGCCCTGGTGCGCCGGTGTTAGCCCTGAAACGAAAACAGTCTCCGATATCCACCAAAAAGCCCCTCCTAGAACTATCTCATGCGATTGAGGATCCGCGCATACATTTTGTAAACTCGAAAGGGATCGTATGCCCCACATGTACACTGTCGGACGAGGGCCCGCGGCCCGTGTACAGGAAGAAGGGCTCGCCGCGTTCGTAGCGGTCGAGAATAAGCTCGAAGTCTCTGTGGGAGAAAACAATGCCTCTCCGGAGGAAGTGGTGCGGGCGCTTGCCGGTTACGCGCTCGAAGCGGGCGAGCAGCTCGTCGTCGATCTTCTTGGTGCCGAACTCGTCGACTAACTTGTTGTAGTCGATGGCCTTGACTATGCCGTCCTCGCCGACCTCCCCAGAGACCTACAAGTCGTTAGATTCGTCCTTGCGTTCATCTACCGAGCTTAGGTATTCGTTGTTCGTTCTATGACTGACATTGTAAGGGTCAATAGTCTGCTTCTGCTGCTTGTGAACGGGTTCGGGAATCGGTGACTCGTCAAGAGACGCGGCGTTGGTGTTTGTGGCCATGCTGTGATCGGAGTTGTTGTCCTGGTTCTACAGTTCGAATTGCAGCGCGGGGGAGATCTGCTCGAGTCCACGATGGCCAGTCCACTAGGTACCTTGCAGATTGGTGAGTCAATGTCGAATGCGACTGTAAAGTGTCAGGATGGTGGGGGAGGGGCACTTATTGCAGGGGCTTGGCGTCTGGGGAAGGCGGAGGCCCGCGGCAGAATCAATGCCTGCCGAAACAAATTCCCAGGGGTTCGGCTCAGGGCTGCATTCGCTGAAGTTGCAGCGAGTCAAGCTCAACCTCCGGTTCTACGCCGATGCTCACCACGAGACAGCACCCGGTGTCTTGCGATTATGTTGGCAGTAGCGCCATGGGTGTGCCGTAGCTGTGTGCGGTCCTTGAGACGCGCCGGCGTTTCCCATTTTATTCGGCGGGCTAGCACAGGTATTGCTACTCTAGTTAAAAGTCGCAGTTTTAGTTATCCATCGATTAACCTCGACGTTTCCACCAGACACCCACATCACGCTTCCCTCTGCCCTCCTCGAGCGCGCGCGCAAACTTGCCATCGAGCACGACCAATTGAGCGCGGCCCTAGAAAATGACTTCGACGCAAAAAAGGCCAAACGTGCAGGCGAACTCTCGAGAGTTGCCAACGCGGTCAAGGAGCTCGAAAAAGCCAAGGCTGCCCTCATTGAGCTCCAGGGCTTGCTAGAGTCGAACGATGCCGAGATGCGGGAGCTGGCGAGGGACGACCTCGAGGCCACGAACGCTCAGCTCGCCGAGTCAAGCCACAACCTCTCGGTGGCCCTGACACCCAAGCACCCATTCGCCGACATGCCTTGCCTGCTCGAAATACGGCCCGGTCCCGGCGGCCTGGAGGGGCGCTTCTTTGCCGACTCGCTCTTTCAAATGTACAAAGCGTACTGCTCGAGCAAGGGCTACAGAACGCGGATTGTGCAGTACGAGGCGTCCGACAGCGACGGTTCGACAGGTTCCGAGGGAGAAATCCCTCTGCAAGAAGCCGTGCTCGAGGTCCAGGAACAGGGCGCATACGGCTTCTTCCGCGGCGAGGCGGGCATGCACCGCGTGCAGCGAGTACCCGCCACCGAGAAGAGCGGACGCACCCACACAAGTGCCGTCGCGGTATGGGTGCTGCCCTCGTTCCCGGAGAACGGCACCTCCGACTCGGAGGCCGACTGGGACAAGCCGGAGAGCGACTTCTACATCGACCCGAACGAGGTGCGGAGCGAGACGATGCGGGCGGGCGGCGCGGGCGGGCAACACGTCAACAAGACCGAGTCGGCCATCCGGCTGACGCATATTCCCACCGGCACGACGGTCAGCATGCAGGACTCGCGGTCGCAGCAGCGGAACCGCGAGGACGCGTGGCGGCTGTTGCGGTCTCGGCTTGCCCAGCAGCGGCGCGAGGCGAGGGAGGAACAGGCGCGCCAGCTGCGCAGCAGCGTGCTGGCGAACTCGCAGATCACTCGTGGGGATAAGATCCGGACGTATCAGTACCAACAGGACCGGTGTACAGACCATCGGAGCGGGCTGAACACCCACAACCTGCCGGATGTTCTCCGGGGCGGTGAGACGCTGGAGAAGGTCATGGACAGCGTCCAGAACTGGCTGATCAACAAAGACATCGAGGCGCTCATTGCTGACGAGGAAGCAGCTGCCGCCCCGTCGAAGAAGAAGAAGGGTAAATGATCTTCTCTCGACTTGACCCGTACGTATTAAAATCTTTGTATCTACGGTACATCACAAACAGATGGATAGATAGATCAAATACCCGGATAGATAAAACTCGAATCCATGTTTAGACTTCACCTCTCAACCACAAGTACTGGATCTTATGAAGCCTCGAGGGGGTCTTATGAAGCCTTGAGGAGCCACTTGGACAAGGCCCGCTGAATCACTCCACTGTCTAGGTCGATCGCGGCCCTCCCCTCCCTATTAAACAGAGCATTGCTTGGCCACCCTCCTCTCAGTTAACTCTTACGTACATACACATTAGATTCACAGCCCTATGGGATCCCGAGATTCCCATCAAACCGCAAAAAGTAAGAAGCACGGGAGGGAAGGTTGTCGAGTCGGACCCCTCAACATAAACTCCGGCCCCCAAGTGCGTGGTCCAATCAAACTTGAATCTTTCCCTTCCACCTCCCTAATCGGGACAATCCTTAGACTTATCCTTGGCACCACGGGAGCACCTCCCCAACCCCGTCTAGCTGCCCACCTGCCGCTGCACGATCGGCGTCTGCATGGAACCGTTCCATCTCCTTTCATCATTTCTTTGACCTCTATGTATGTACAGGATGACCCAAGCACCCAAGTTACACAGCCGTGTCAACACACCATGTCTACTTCTTCTTCCGAAGAGCTGCAGACGCCACATTCTCGGGGAAATAGTATACATCGCATTACACACGCACATCCGGATGAATTCGCAAAAAAGAACCCCGCAGTCAACCGATATCCAAAGGTGGATGTACCGTTGTGTCGACTATCTCCGGAATCCATCCCTGCGAGGCTCATCCTAATTGACTTCCTGGACGGGTAGGTGCAGAACAGGTACATACTGTGGCATCGCGCACGCTATTAGCTCAACTCGCTTGCCCTGCCTGCCCTGCCTTTCCGTTCCCATTGGGCATGACTCGGGCCCGTCTGATCCTGATATCGCTGACAATGCAATACCCGTCAATCAATATGGGGTTTCGGTGCCCGGTGGGTATCAGGGGTGGTATCGGGGGTAGCTCGGGACAGGGGGTAACGGGACCGAAAGCTTGCTTGGGGTTCGTCACCTTCCTACCTGATATCCCGAGGGCGGAATGTTATTCCTCGGTCCAAGATCGGGGTGCGGGCAGCAGCAGAGCGTACGTAATCCAGTCGCTGTCATCCGAAGTATAGGTATATCTAGGTGGGTGCTAGTTCCCACCCCGCCGCGCGCGCGAGTCGAAATGTAGCCCAGTTTTCACTCAACCTTGGTAAAAGATGTTGTGGACAAGCCTACTCCCGGCGCTGCTCCTCACGGGGGTGGCGGAAGCTGCTAGCCGTAGTATCGCGCATGCTGGGAAACGTCATGTTGAGCATGCTGCGAAACGGGCGAAGCCGAACGTTGTCGCAGACCATCCTCGCCGGGTGATTGAGCGAGAACAGACGGGGCACAAGTTCTTGAACGATAATACCACCAGTGAGCACTCTACGACGCCAATTGACTAAGAATGGGTTACTAATATGCCGCTGTAGGATTTGCTGTTGATGGAAAGGGGATCCCGGATGTCGACTTTGACGTCGGCGAGTCTTATGCCGGCCTGCTCCCTATCAGCGGTGACCCAGAGGACGAAAACAACCTGTTCTTCTGGTTTTTCCCCTCGACCAACCCGGCAGCCGACAAGGAGATCCTTATCTGGCTGAACGGTGGCGTAGGTTCCCCGAAACCATTATATTTACGATACGCCTACTGACTCCGTGTGTAGCCTGGGTGCTCGTCTTTTGAAGGCTTGCTTCAAGAGAACGGTCCCTTCTTGTGGCAATATGGAACCTACAAGCCGGTCGAGAACCCCTGGAGCTGGCATACTCTGACCAACATCGTCTACATCGAGCAGCCCGTCGGCACCGGCTTTACCACCGGCAAGGCCACCATCACGAACGAGGAGGAGCTTGCCGAACAGTTCATGGGCTTCTGGAAGAACTTCATCGACACCTTTGGCATGCACGGCTACAAGGTGTACATTGCTGGAGAGTCTTATGCGTACGTCCTCTCCCCTCCCCCCCATGATTCGACTAATACCATACCTCAAACCCCCACTAACCTCCACAATCAGCGGCTACTACTGCCCGTACATCGCCAGCGCCTTCCTCGACGCCGAGGACAAGACCTACTACGACATGTCGGGCCTGACCATCTACAACCCGTCCCTCGCAGCGGACGAGATCCAAGAGCCCATCCCCGCGGTGCAATTCACCGAGTACTGGGGCGGACTCTTCCCCTTCAACGACACCTTCCGGGCCGACCTCAAGCGGCGCGAACAAGAATGCGGCTACGCCGACTTCGTCGCCGAATACCTCGTCTACCCCCCCAAGGGCCCCATGCCTTCCCAACTCCCCGGCACCCACCCCAACGGCACCACCCGCGACGAGTGCTGGAACATCTACTGGGACATTTTCGACGCGATCCTGCTCCTCAACCCCTGCTTCGACATCTACCAAGTCGCCACAACCTGCCCCCTCCTCTGGGACGTGCTCGGCTTCCCGGGGTCCATGCCCTACCTACCCGAGGGCGCATCCATCTACTTCGACCGCGCCGACGTCAAAGCCGCCATCCACGCCCCCGCCAACAGCACATGGGAGGAGTGCTCATCGGACGACGTCTTCGTCGGCGGCGTCGACCGCTCCCCGCCGTCGACCGTCTCCACCCTGCCCCACGTCATCGACGCCACGCAGAACGTCATCGTCGGCCACAGCGCGCTGGACATGATCCTGCTCGCCAACGGCACCCTGCTCGCCCTGCAGAACATGACCTGGGGCGGGGCGCGCGGCTTCACGCAGCGCCCGGACCAGCCCTTTTACGTGCCGCAGAATGGCATGACCGACGCCTCGACGCTGGCGGCGGCGGGCGTGTTTGGGAGTCTGGTGTCCGAGCGCGGGCTGACGTACGTTGCCGTGGACCTGGCGGGCCACATGGTCCCGCAGTACGCGCCGTCCGCGGCGTATCGGCATGTTGAGTACATGCTGGGAAGGGTGGATTGTATGAACTGCACGAAGCCGTTCACGACGGACCCGGCTACGCCGCCGCAGAGTGTGGGGGAGCTGGGGAAGGGCACCGCGCCGCAGGGGTGGAGTACTGGGATGGGGAAGGGGAAGGGTAAGGGTGATGGGAAGGGGAAGGGGAAGGCGGATCCTCGGTCGTGGAGGAGGACGAGATAGATGGGTATCAGAATCGCTGAGACCATAAATAAGCACGGCTGATGAGGAATCGGCTTTACATTGATGGCCAGTAATGACAGTGATCCCACATGTCCCTGTGTTTCCTGTCGGCCTGTCCTTGTCCTCGCCAGGCCCCCAAAAGGCCGACACCATGATGCTATCATACAAAATGCGCAGAGAGTGGAACCAGGCAAAGGCCCGCGCCTTCAAACACTTCCAGTATTTTCCCCGCCCTCTCCGCCTTCCATGGTGGTCATGAGCGTAACTCCGTCGTGAAAAAATCCCGTGATATCAAAACAGTGATCCGATACGCCGTTGCCCGAGAGCTATAAAACAGGGGTGAAGATATAAAATGTACAACACGGGAACCGCCAGGGAGCTGGCTTCCCTTTGAAGCCTGCCTCAATAGTTTGAAGCGTGGATTGGAAAATAAAGGGGAGTAGAAATGTTGATTCAAATCAACTGAACGTATCGTGTTGTGTGGTGGGGCGAGAGAGTGCGTGATGTGCGTCAAAGAGACGGCCCATCCTGAAAAAGGATGGGCATGCCGATGAATAGCCCAAAGTCGGAACGTTGCTGCAGTCGGGAATGTTCGTTTCCTTCCAAATCGAGAAGGTAGCACAGCGGGCAGGCTTTGTTCAACGAGCAACTTCGGCTGGCCCGCGTTGGCTCGCCATCTTCCTCAGCTCGAGCACGCCCATGATACCCGTCTGCCGTAGCCTTTCCAGGATCATGCACATGCCCTCGCGGCTCTTGCCGAGCTGGTCCTGTGTCTTGGTCGATGCGAGCGTCTCGATGCTGCGCTGGACGCCCCGGGCGCCCAGTCGTGCGAAGAACCCACCACCGCCTTCGTTCACGGCCGCTTCTGCCTGCGCCTGTGCCTGCCCCAGCCGGTCCCGAATACGTTCGCCCAACCGAGAGCGGAATACCACCCTGGTCTCGACGTCCGTGTTGTCCGCTGCCGGCTTGGTCTTGGGCACGGCATAGAGCTGTCTCTCAACCACCGAGAGCACACCGACAAAGTTGAGGTTCCGGCTTTCCGTCGCCATCCATCCCTCGCGCATGTCCACGATGCTCGTCTCAAGGATGTACGATGCCTTGTCCGTCGTGCCGCCCGTCAGGGACGAGGGCAGTAATTTCATGACACCGGGGGGGAGGCGTGACTTTTTGAGGTGGATGCGTGTCGTGTGTAGACGGCCTGTGTCCCGGTCGACGTGCGAGGAGATGGTGTCGGTGCTGAGAACATGGCTGGCGAAAGGGTTAAGCTGCGGGGAACAGTACCGGAGGAAGAAAGCGAGGGTGACGGTCGGGAAGGGGTGCGAATAGGTATGGCTGGTGGTGTGTGTGAGGACCATGTTGCCTTTTTTTGGCGGGTTCGAGATGCGTATAAGATTGAAATCGAATTGGTTGTACGGGATGTTCGAAGTGGTGATGGAATCTGGTTTATGGGGGGGGGTAAGGAGCTTGGATCTCCAGGCCTGACGCGGGGGAGGCGATAGCTCGAGTTACACAAGGTCGAGGCTCGATCAGGCGGAATTGAGACGATGTACGAAGTAGTTTAGCTCCTTACGTCGTGCTGCAGCGGGGGTAGTGCGAGAAGCCAGTCCGACGGTCTTTACGGATTGGACATTGGGGATGTCTTCCTGCGAGCAAAGACTTTCTCGGTCGTTTCCAGCCTCGTGGCTCGGCTTCTTCTCGTCGGTATCAGAGCGTGCTCCGGCGAAAAGTTCGCTCGGGATACCCCGATTTGGTAAACGAGATGCTATCACAATCGGAACAGGTGGGAGAAATCAGGTTATATATCGGTCTGATTGGGAGATACCCCGGACGAAGTGGGTGGCCAAACGAGCCATAGAGGGGGGACGTAACGGTGACGATCATCAGGTCATGGTTCGCAGGAGCTTGTGCACTTTTTGGGTGGCCCCGCTTCAATCCGGAGATGGAAGCGAAGCAGCCGAGAACTCATGAGGGGGACTAACAGCTGTAGCAACTTTGCCCTCTGACACGCAAAATGTATTTGCAGCCAGATCCTTAAAATTTTGAAATAAGTGTGTGCACATAGGCAGCTGATGGCAGTTCAAAATACGCAAACTTCTTTTACGTCAACCCATCATTACTGGGCTACTTAGAGTTGTTGCTAGCCGGCTGGTTGATAATGTATAAAGTCACCTCGACCGCGTGGAAATGTGGGGCGGGAGCTTCCCTCCGGTTCTCGAATCTTTTCTGCCTGAGGACGAGTGTGGGCAATGCGCAGCAGACCAGGCAAAAACCAGAGGCACCGCTTAGTCACCAAGGACAGGCTGCGTGGGCACTTGAACTCAAACGTGCAGCCCTCGCCTTTCCAAATCGTCAGCCATCTTCCCTTCCTTTTCTACTTCTTCCAAACACGAAAACTCGGCACCCATACCACGCCGGGCCATCGAAACATCATATCCACGAAGGCGGCTCATCGCCCACATTCTTCTAGGAGCGGCGACTAGAGATACCTTACTTTCGGTTCCACTTTCCGCCACTGCGACCGAGAACAAAGCCAACGACCGTCGCTGGAAACTACGCTCGACACGAGAGCCTCGACCTAATCCGCTGCAGAACCGTCGCCGTCCCTGTCGTGGGATTTTTGGCCGACCGCATCTAAGCTCGTATTTCTGCGCGCTTTACTAACCAGGTGTTTCTGAATTGCTGGCCGTGGTGGTGGTGCTATTCAGGAGGAGATCAATTGCGATTCTCCATTCACCCAGTTTTCAATAGGCAGCCAGAGGTTTGCAAGGGGTCTTTGTATTGCAATTTCTTTTCTTGCTTAACCACTCATTCATAAAGCGCTTTCTGTCTCGCTTTGAGAACAATCAGAATTGACTGCATCCAACTCTGGCGTTGAGAAAGAGAAGAGACGAGCACTGCTGTGGCCGTGGGCAATCCTACAAGAACAAGAAAAAAAACATCAAGTCATTTCTTCTCCATTCACCTTGTGCGAAACAGGCTTCGAAAGCACTTAATACTTACAGCCCGCTGCGAAGGCAAACTGCTTCTTGCGGCAGACCTCAACACCCCTTGCGCAAAACACACAAACATCACTGTAAAGCGCTCACGCGACACCAATCAACATGGCTTCCTCGGTCTTCTTCAAGTTCAAGTCCCAGAAAGAACCCACCCGTGTGGAGTTCGACGGGACAGGCATCTCCGTCTTCGAGTTGAAACGTGAAATCATCCTACGAAGCGGCCTCGGCGATGGAACCGACTTCGACCTTGTCATCTGCGCCGACGAGGGCATGAAGGAGGGTATGTATCCGAGGCATGATGACACACATCACAGTGCTAGGCATGCTAACGACAGTCCAGTCTACGACGATGATACCACCATTATCCCCCGATCCACTACGGTCATCGCCCGCCGCATGCCTCCCAAGGTAGCCGGTAGAGGAGGCGCCGCTCGCTATGTCTCCGGGAAGATGCCCGTACATGCAAAGAACTCGTCGCGGCGGGAGCAGGTCGCCAAGCCAGCTGTCAAGGCACAGTCTAACACGCTAGCGCAGCTGAGCAGTGCGATGACAGAAGAAGAAAAGATGGCGGCAGTCTTCCAGGCGCAGACCGAAAACTTCAGTTCGCGCGAGGAAGAGATGGCTACGTATGTCTCCCATTCCCATTTGAGTCGTACTCGACGCTAACACCGTGTAGACAACAATACGTAGCCAAAGGAGGTCCCAAGAAACCGGCCAATGTCCCCGACCATGAACCCCCTCAGGGCTACATCTGCTACCGGTGCGGTGAGAAGGGCCACTGGATTCAACTTTGCCCAACAAACGACAACCCCGAGTACGACAACCGTCCCCGTGTCAAGAGAACCACCGGCATCCCCAGGTCGTTCCTGAAGACAGTAGATAAAGCGACAGCGCTTGGCCAGAACGCCGATGGCGAGGACTCAAAGACTCCGTCCGGCATCATGGTCAATGCGGACGGAGAGTTCGTGATTCATGAACCTGACAAGGCAGCCTGGGAGCAGTTCCAGGCCAAAGCCAAGGCGAACCCCGCCGCGCAGAAGGCCGCTGCCGAGGAGGACAAGGTCATCCGGGAACGAGGTTTGGAGTGCCCCGTCGACAAGAAAATGTTCATAGAGCCAATGAAGACTCCGTGTTGTGAGAAGACGTATTGCAATGATTGCATCACCAATGCTCTCATTGAGAGCGACTTCGTCTGCCCGGCCTGCAAGGCGGAGGGCGTCCTGATCGATGATCTGAAGACGGATGAGGAGGCTGTGGAGAAGATCAAGGTGTTCCTTGCCGAAAAGGATGGTAAGAAGGAGGGCTCCCCAGTCGACGAACAGTCACCAGCAACCATCGGCAGAGATGAGGCCGATAGCAAACCTGACGGAAAAGCGAAATCACAATCACCATCGCCCACTCCTGTAGCGCCAGCGACAAATCAACCAGGCAAGTCGTCAACCTCAACCCCGCAAAGCGCCGCGTCCACGCTCGCTACCGGTGGGCAAGCCCAGGCTTCCCAAAAGCGTCCCGCAGAGGATGCCTTGGAGAACCCCAAAATCCCCAAAGCGCCAAAAGCCATGCAGAAGGCGCAAGAAGTTCAACAAAACATGACGCCAATGATGGGCGGCGTACCAGGCATGACCGGCATGGCCGGGGCAAACGGCATGAACGGCATGCCGATGGGTGGGATGCCTATGATGTACCCCGGCATGCCCATGATGGGTGGCAACTACGGGCCCATGGGTGGTATGCCCAACATGGGCATGGGCATGATGAACCCAATGATGAATCCCATGATGGCAGGCCAGATGGGCGGCGGCTACGGCGGCATGAACAACATGGCCGGTGGCTCCGGTTACAACACTGGCAACTGGGGCGGGCCCGGCGGCATGGGCATGAACAACGGCAACATGGGTGGCGGACGGATGAATGGAATGGGCATGGGCGGTGGTTACGGCGGCGGCGCGCATCAACAACAACATCATCAACAGTACCAGCAGGGTCAGGGGCAGCAACACTTTGGGCACCAGCAGGGCCACGGTCAAGGGCAGAACTTTGGGCACCAACACAACAACAATAAAAACTTTGCTTACCAGCCTGCTGTTGAGGAGGATGACGCCTACTTCCGCAAGCCAGTCAACCCACACCGGCATCAAAATCGTCAGCGCCGCGTCCGGCCTAGCGATTATAGGGAGCTCTAAAGGGGACTTCGCTAAAGGGGACTTCGTTCAGATGAACATTGCTGCCTGAGCGCACTACTTCCGCGTCTCTGCATCGCCGTAAATAACACTACCCGGCAACCGAAACCAGTTGCCACTCACATACATCTCGATCCCACGTCATGGCCCACCATTGTCACCGGACCGTGGGGCCATATATATACGAGATTTACCATGGCCGGTCACTGATCATTGCCATCACGGCGTTTTCGTGTTCGTTCCCACTGGAGGAGGTTTCCATTTCAGCATTAGAGGAGGAGGGAACTTTATTGGACCAATCTATGGATGGGTATTAATGGCGTATACCTTGGGGATTTGGCGTTAGGGGAAGGGTTGGCTTTTTTTGTTTTTACGGTTTTGAGCTGAACAACGGGTCTCTGAAGGGACGAGCGTTGCATTGAGTGTTACTACGGGTTGGGATCGCTCACAGGCCGTTTGGTGGCTGTTTTTTTGGTTGTATAACTATTGCTCTAGCATATTTCCGCTTAGCATAGAGGGAATGGAATCCCATACATATCTCACAATCTCACTACTTGACGCAAGAATCGTGACCCCTGCGTGTATGATGTTCATGTGTTCGATTTGAATCTAACGACTGGGGCTTCTATCCATAGCGCCTTATCCGCACGTATTCGCCATTCCTTGACCACCTACTCCATCCATGCATGGCGTGCTTGATTCCCTGACACCTCATATGCGGTTGCTATCGACAAAAAATACAGTCAACGCAAGAGGGTATCTCCAACCCCAGGCCCGTCTTCACGCCCGTCAGTCACATCGGGGCAGAAATACCGTCACCCACTTGTCCCCGCTCCCGTCCCGCACCACCCGGCCCTACGAAGGCGGCACAAACGGCGTGACCAGCATCTCGCTGAAGCGCTCGAGGCGCTCCTTGCCCCGGACCTCCTCAACCAGCAGCGGCATCTTGACGACGTTGAACTCGTCGTACAGCTCCTCGATCTGCTCGAGGTACTTCTTCTGCATGCGGCGGCGGGCGGTGCACTGCTCGCAGTCGGACCCGGGCTTGGGGAACAGCAGCTGGTTGACGACGATGCTGTGCGTGTCGATGCCGTAGCTGGCCAGCTCCTGGATCATGCGCTCCGTCTCGTACAGCGACAGGAACTCGGGGATGCACACGCACACGAATGTTGTCAGTCGCTCGTCCTTGAACTGCGTGTTCACCTCCGAGATGGTCGCTCGGAGGGTTTCGAGCTTCTCCATCATCTCGTTGAGGTTTTGTCCGTTGGGGAGTGTCCCGTTGCTGCCGAGGAAGCCGTTGAGGAGCGGGCCGTATTGGTTTGATAGCTGGGAGACCTTGGCGAGGGCCTTCTCGAGGACGGATGGGAATTGGAGGAAGCGGAGGGTGTGGCCGGTCGGTGCGGTGTCGAAGATGATGGTCTCGTACGAGAGCGACTTGACTTGCTTGAGGACCTCGGCGAAGGACATGGCTTCGTCGATACCGGGGATCTGTAGGCCGTCATCGGTTAGTCAGGTATTTACGTTTAAAAATCCGGCAGAGGAGGTAGGCGGTATCTTACCGCAAAGGCCAAGTCCTGCATCATCCCCCCCATGCCGCCCATGTCGGCGCCGGCGTCGCCCTCGCCCTGCCCCGCCAATAGATCCTGGATGCTGCCGTTGGGGTCGATCTCCATGGCGCTAAGGTTCTCGAAGCCATCGATGAGGCGAGCCTCCTTGCCGAACTTTTGGCTGAAGGCATCGCTAAGGTTGTGGGCCGGGTCGGTTGAGATGAGCAGCACGGAGCGGCGTACTTTGGCGAGCTGGATGGCGAGCGAGCACGATGTGGTCGTCTTGCCCACGCCACCCTTCCCGCCCACGAAGATCCAACGTAGCGACCGCTGGTCGAGGATCGACTGCAGCGTCGGCTCCATCGCGTCGCCGTCATCGACGTTAATGAGCGTGGCCGACATTTTGGGCAAGGTTGTTCGATAAAGGGTTGGGTTGTGTAGACTTTTTGGTTTGGTGGTTTGGTTGTTGCGGGGTGGAAGGCTATGAGATAGTGCAAATAGGTTCGGTCCGGGGTTCTTGATCGTTTGTGTTGTAGAAAATGGGAGTGAGTTCGTGGCCTCGAGCCGCCAATCACGTCGATAATGGTCTGTGGTGTTTTGGGCTCCTTTGGAACCTCTTCGAAATGCAGAGTCACTTCCGGGACGCGGCCGGTTCGTGGGGTCGAGCCCGGCTCCGGGCAACGTCACAGGGGTTGGTGGGGTAAAGCGACTACAGGGGGGTTACAGAGGCACAGAGGGGTTGACTTGGGCTGGCATGTGGCTGCTCAGCTGAACCACCCACTAACTCTAGACCAAGGGTTCTGGTGGCAACATCAAAGGGAGTTACGTCTCCAACTGGGAAGAGCTGAGAGATTCGTGTCCGAGACCTTGGAAGTGAACGAAGCATCCTCAGTACGCCGCACTCAGGCATACCAATAAATCACCTGGATCCTCGTAATACCGTCTGCAATTCTTGACCGCCTCTTCTATTAGCCAACCCCATCAGAAATATCAGAAACATCAGCGATGATTCAAGCAACAGGCGACCGAAACGGCCATTCATCGACTCTCCGTTGTCCCTCTTGAGGACGTGGGGCTGAGCGGGAGTGGGCAACAACAGCCCCCAAGCAATTAGTGCCATGGTCAGCTCCGCAGATCGTGTGGTATCTCGAGTTGTACCCTAGGCAGCAGAATAAACACCCCGATCTTGCCGCTGCCAAAGCCAAGTATACGCGTTCCCTGAGAATGTGCATATAAAGCCCACCGTCCGAGCCTTTACCAGACCTCCGGAGTGCATTGTCCTCGCTGTGCTCGCGCTGTGCTGTATTCAGTTGGGGTCGGTTCCACTTGTCTCATTGTTACCCCTCACCAAGCAGCACAGCCTTACCTTGACGACCCCACCGTCGCAACAACACGACAACCACCGCCAACTTGCACAATAAACAACGGAAACCTGTCGTGTAAGTGAGTCAGCCTATTTTCGCACAGTATCCCGTGTTTTCTTAGTATATAAGCTCCACACCCTCCACCAGTTCTCCCCAGTTCCCCGCTTACACCCCGCAACACCAGGCTGATCATCACGAACCATCATCGCCAGCAGCACCATAAACTCCCAAGCCTCGTGAGCGACAACCAAATAGAAAACCTTCCTAAAAACGAACCACACCGTCACCGCCAAAATGGCCACCGACACCACCGAAACCAAAGACCGCATAACCTGCCACGTCCTCGACACCACCACCGGCCAGCCCGCCCGCAACATGCGCGTCAAGCTCGAACTCACCTCCACCCCCAACCCCCCAACAACCACCACCACCACCTCCCCCACCACAACCACCCCAACCCCCCCCCTCCACCGCGTCTTCGAATCCCTCACCGACGACGACGGCCGCATCAAATCCTGGCTGCCCTACTCCTCCGCGACCTCCTCCGGCGAGGTACCCGTGTGCACGCTGGGGGACGTGCTGGGGGGGATCTCAGGCGCCAGCCAATGGACGCTGCGGTTTGACAGCGCGGGGTATTTTGGCGGGGCGGAGACGACGTTTTATCCCGAGGTCGGGGTGACGTTTACGGTGAAGGAAGGGGAAAGGTATCATGTGCCGTTGTTGTTGGCGCCGTTTGGGTATAGTACTTATCGGGGGAGTTGAGGGGCGTGCGTGGGGGATTATTAGCTGCGTGCCTGGGGAGTTGGTTGGGGAGGGGGTCGGTTGAGAGAGCGGGAGGTGGGGATGGGGGGGTCCATGTTCTTCGTGGGCTTTCGCGGGTATGGGGAGTGAGGGTTGGGCATTTTAGCTTAGGGGTTGTGGGTTGGAGCGGGCCATCCCAAATCTGTTGTAGCTCAGTGAGTTCTGCGTTTTTGGTAGTTGAAGAAATTAGTTGTGGTATTTTTTCTTTGGCTTGACTATCCCGGAGTGTAATAGCGGCTAGCAATGACAGAGTTGGTGTTGCAAGTTGGGACGAGGAAGAGGGTGGGGGATAATTTAAACCGAAATAATGCAGCCACGAAAACATGAGTGATGCAACATAGAGTTAGAAGATTCTCTCAAACGCTTCACCTGCTGGAACTAGACCCAAATGTTTACAATTTCATCTTGTTTATTTCTTGTTTATTTCTTTTTTATTTTTTCTTATGTTTCCTATTTTGATTCCCTGCCGTTGTTGCAGACCTGACATGCCCCCCCCCCCTCCCTGATGACCTTCAAAAAACAGGATCCAGTCTGTTGACGATGTGTTTTCGCCCCTATCCCGTAGGGGTGAGTGATGCCGCGAGGCTAATAAACCAATGACAAATGAGCGTGGTCTTCCTCTTCTACCCATTAACTCCAATATAACCAAACAATTACCCAACGCAATCTAGCACCAGTCGTCAAAGTCGTAACCGCCTGCTCTCCGCTATGCAATAAAAGCCAATACCCTTTGAGCGCACCTTTGTTGAAACGCACGAGCCTGTCGACTCAAAAAGCCCACATTCCAGACCCTCGGCGTGCCTCTTTCATCTGCTACTGTGGCGCTCCTACCGGTGCATCAGCCTGTTTATGAAACTGCTTCTACGTCTGCCGTGACGTGGGTCCCGCGCCGCGTCTCGTGGGTCGACTTTGGGGCGGTCGAACTCTGTCCCCCGGTGTACCGGCGAGTCTGGGTCCCTGCTGCTCAAGCCGTCACTTGACTCGACACCGTCGCCGCCCTTAGATGGGAGAAAGGCATCAAGCCCGGGGATCTCGGCGGCCCGGATCGAGTTCATGGCGAGCCGGCCAAAGGCGGAGAGGGTTCCTTCTTCGGGAGAATCGGACGTTCGGCTGTCGAAGGTGGATGCCCGGCTGTTGGCCTCTTGCTGGGCCATGAACGACATCCGGTATCTGAGAAGGGCCCGCGCCGGGTTCACATCGTCCTCGGTGATGCAGGCGTCGGGGTTAAGATTCGCTTCGGGGTGCGGCAGTGATGTGTTTCGGCCTGAGAAATGGTCAGTTTCTCCTCAGCCCTCGGCTCAGTCTATCAACTTACTGCCACAAAATGCCTCCGGGAAACCCGTGTCTCTTCCCCGGAGTGATATCTGCGTCGGGCTCTGAGGGATAGGCATCATGTATTCGGGGTTGCTAAACCGCGAGGAGGTCGACCTCCTGAATCTTGGTCTGCGCATGTCGGGCGAAGTTTAGTGGAAGGTTTTCTCTTTTAAGTTCCTCGACTGTCTGTTTATGCAAAGAACCCCGGTGGCTCAGCCAACAACGGCTGTGGAGCTGGCTCGGCGTTGAACTCGGAAGGCCGGCACGGTGCTCTCTGATGGCCAAGAAGGATGTTGGGTAACAACGATCAACGGGAATAAAATGAGCGCGAAAGTGGTCAAACACAGAAGAGAAAAAAAAAGAAAATAGAGCGTACGGGATACTCCAGGTAATCCCTGAGGGTAGAAAGGAAAGGTATTACACTAGGGTTGTCCTTTTGGGCAATGAGTGCGGGAACCGCGGACAGGCCTCGGGGGGGTCTTATGAAGTGCCTGGACAAAGACCCATGGAATTGAACAATGGGGCATGCTGCTCGTCATATATGGCCGCCGCTGGGCGGCCATGGGTCATACCCGGAGTCTCAGAGGCATGATTTTGGCGAGACAGAGGCTCCGTGACCTCAGTCCAGACCGCCTTCGACCCTTTCACGGTGAGGTGTGCTCGCATGGCTTCGGTCTCGAGTTGTTCAAGCGAAAGTGAACTGGTGGATGAGAGACCGTTTCCGCTCACCTTGGTTGAGCTTAAAATGTGGGGTCAGCCCC
The DNA here is from genome assembly GCF_020726465.1 of Chaetomium tenue. NCBI lineage: Eukaryota > Fungi > Ascomycota > Sordariomycetes > Sordariales > Chaetomiaceae > Chaetomium > Chaetomium tenue. The sequence goes on along the minus strand of NW_027117330.1, from coordinate 4,216,315 downwards.
ACGCGGTGACAATTTCAGGCGCGCGGCAGGCCGAGTAGCGCTGGCCAATCGAGCATCAAGCGCTTGTCGTTTCGATGCTGGCCAAACAAAGGCCTGCTTTGACTTGAATGACAGAAATAGTCGTGGTACGCGTCCCGGTAGAATGATCTTTGTACGAGCTGTAGGGGTTGTAGGAACCGTAGGAACCGTCGGGAATTTATGGAGACAATTGGAAAGGAGGGAGCTCAATTCCGACAGGTTCTTAAATCTTGAGTGGGCAGTCGAGGCTTTTAGGAAGTGACGGATGCTTCCTCCGGCTCGGAACTGACTTAGCCCTGGAAGCTGCTGGCAAGAACAGCCACGGATGCGGGCTCGGATTCGCCGGTGATGGCGTGGGCTATGCCCTTCTGCAAGACGGGTCAGCCGGCATGCCATGCAGGCCCGCCGAGCTCTGCCAATTCTCAGCAGGATGGTTCGCCATGACTCTTTTGGGGGATCCATTGGTGCTAGTGGGCTGCTGAGATGGGGGTTGCAGGCTGCATCACGCACCGCCAATGGCTACCTACGCATGCAGGTGTTTTTGGGGGGCTCTGGCGGGTTTTGGCGGGTTTAGCCCGTAGATCAGTAAACCCACCTGGGCTCGGATTTGGGTGGATAGAGCCATAGATCTTGATTTTTCTCCTTTTCCATGGAGGGAACTGGTTATTCGTAGTTTGAGGCGGGAGGGAACTGGTTATTCGTAGTTTGAGGCTGGTATCATCGCCCTGGTCTCCGACGGACCGCGTGGGAGGCCGGCCACCGGGACGACCCGGCCACGCCACCGGCCGGCCGTTCAACTTGGCCTGCATGCCCTCATCAGAGCGAGATGGGATGGGCGTCTGCGGGTCGGATGGTGAAAAGCAGCCAGGTGTGCCGACAGTAAGGATGCCACATAAGTCAACCGAGGAGCGGAGACATTGACCAAGCTCTTGCTGGATTTTCCCACAGTAGCGGCTTCACCGCTGCTCGGTAGGGCAATGATGCCGCAAAAAAATGCTTTTCACTTCGTTGAATGGTTTGGGAGCCCAATTGTGACTGCTGCATGTCTCAGAGCGACGACCGTGGCCATTCGATTATGCAGTGCCAGGGCGGGGCTCTGCTGCACCACCGAGGTCTCTGCGCATCGAGATCGGAGCTGTGCGGGGAACCTAACTCGCTTGATGCCTTGCGAATAGCGACGCTCTTGGGTTACGGTGGGATGGATGTTCCATGATTTTGAGAGAGCCGGGTTTGGCTCACGGAAAACTCGGGATCCTGGCGCAAATGGGATCGATAGCGCCCAAGTCTGGCTGCCACAGCCGTTGTTGTCCCGTGCCATTTTACTTTGCCCAAGAAAGTGGCAGAGTGGTTAGAGCGCAGGACCCCGCGAATAAGTTGCACATTTTGTGAATAACCGAGAACTGAGGTTGATAAAAAACCCGAACCGGGGGTTTATGATAGGTTTTGATTGAGTCTTGGGATGTCAGGCTCGAGCCAACTGTTAGATTTGTGGAAACTGAGAGCAGCTCTCGCCAAGACCCCGGAGCATGACGAGACCGAAGATTTCCCGCCAGCTTCCGCCGCCCCATTTCAATCCGCCCCATCTCAGCCCCTGAGCCAGCGCACGAGCCACGGCACCCTTCCGAGGCCTGGATTGTTCAGGCGATGTGGCACATTGGCAGTGCCAAGAGCTTAGGGAATTGACAGCTCTCCAATTTACGCGACGCAACCCAAAGCCTCCAACTTCTGTACTCACCATCTCACAAGACCACCGAACGTTCTCTCCCCCACGAATTCTTCTTCTTTCCGCTCTTTAATTCCATTCTACCCACCCAGTTCCATCCACCCAACCAACACAATGGCCGACCAAGTCCAAGAGATGCTCGACGTGCCGCGCGAGTTCCTGAAGGACGGCATCCAGTTCATCAACCGCGCGCAGAAGCGTATGTCTGCTTTCTCGCAAGCCGTAACAGGCATCACCCAGAAGGCCCAAATCACTAACAACACTTCCAGCCGACCGCCGCGAATTCATCAAGATCTCCCAGGCCGTGGGCGTCGGTTTCCTCGGTACGCCTCCCCTTCCCCCCTGCCAGAGACAGACGCACGGCAGCACAACAACCCCAGTCCAACTTGCTAACCAACCCGTCACACAACAGTCATGGGCGCCGTCGGGTACTTCGTCAAGCTCAGTATGCAACTGCCCCCTTTCCTCCCTTCCCAACCCAGCAGCAACTAACCTACTTCTCCCCCCTCCAGTCCACGTGCCCCTAAACAACATCCTCGTCGGCGGCGCATAAATCAAGAAATCAACCCGCCTCCCAAACCAGCCACGCCACACGACACGCCCGCACAACGGGCCATTCGCCCGGGGAGAAAGGCAGAGGCATAGAACAACAGGATAACGGGAATTTCAACGAGCGGGCGGACGGGTAGGCGAGGCAGCAGTAATTGAAAACCCCAGCTAGAGCCCCCGATTTATGTCACCGCACGAACCAATTATCACGAGGTCAGGGCGTGGATGGGGGGGATATATTGGTTTTTTTTTTCCATATCATGAAGTGGACTGCGGGTTGGGGAAAGTGAGATTCGAGGGACAGGTGGCGTTCGGCCGCTGAGATACGGGGAACGAGGATGTGGAGTATGGCGGCGCAAGATATCCCAGTTGAGAGGCCGGCTCATATCATACTTCCTATTGCCGGCGGAGGCAATTGTAAAAAATTGATTTCTTGTTTTGGCGGTCTACCTTGCTTGGAGCTTCTGGATCGACTGCTGCGTGATTTGAGCGGCCACGTCCATGCATGGCCATGACTATCATATTTCCAACCCCTGCGGAGGCACCTCACTGACTGTACCAATACATCTGAGAATTCTGGTTTATTATTGACGTAGATCGTCAATTTTTCTTTTTTGGCAGGGTGGTCTATGTTTGAATATACTGCTGAAGGGGCCTTAACACGGTCCCTGGTTGCGGCACCGTTGTACGCGCAACATAGCGACGGCCGACATCTTCCCCTGCCCCGCCCACCGCCGTCATGTCCAGATCCGAATCATTATCTTACCGTCTCGTCGCAAGGTACTGAGCGGCGCTGTCCCAAGCAGAGCGGTCGATCGCCGGAATATCGTTGGGCTTTAGCTCCTTGACGGCGGCATGCAGCGCATCAAAGAAGTTGCAAGCCACATTAAAGTCCTCGGTGAACGATACAGCGTATGGTACATAGACGCCTGGGAACTCCTCCAGCTTTTGGCTCTTGTGGGGGTCATTTGGCACGATATCGTCAAGATACGTCTTGACCGCAATACCGAGGGCGACGTCCGGATCATAGAGGAAGGGAAGTCTGTAGACAGGTCAGCGTGGTGCTCCAAGATTTTACCGTCAGAAACAAAACATACTGATGGCTCAACTCCCAACTGTTGTCCCGGTTCCGCTTGGCCTGAGCATACATAAACATGGATGCGAGAATGGCTTCGATGAGGTCACGATCGGCGGACCGCACCTCGGACACGAGCGAGCGGAATGCGAGGAGGTTCTTGCTAAGGGGACCCGTGTATCCGTTGGCCTGATGTCTCAGCTTGAGCAGACTCGCGCATCTGCTGATCAGGAGTAGGCTCGCCTGGTCGGCTTCGGAGCCGTTGAGGGCAAGGCCGCGCAGCTCGTCATGTCGGTTTCTGGCGTGAAGGAGCTCGAAGCGGATCAGCTCGATCGCGACAAGGATAGACTCGTACAGGTGCGGGAAATCGGGGTACTTCTTGGCCGTCGGCTCAATGGCGGCTAGCGCAGTGGCCAGCGCAGAGCCCCAACTGGTGAGTTCGTGCTGGTCATCGACGTAGCCCCGAATATGCAGGAATCTCCAAATGCAGATTGACTTGATCAGGTCGGCCGATTCGACGCCCTTCAACTTGTCCTCGGGGTTTGCGCGGGTCAGCGCGGCAAACTTCGGCTTCTTCAACGCTAGGACCTCAGATATGATGGAGCCATGGGCAAAGTTGGGAATATTCTCCTTGATGGTTGCTTCATGTACTTTCCAACTGGCAACTTGTGGGGTGAAGTTGGCTTTGGCTTCCTGGCGGTCCCAGACGGTAGAAGAATAGTCGGCATCGTACCAGACCTTCATGCTGATATTCTTAAATCCGATGCCGCGGTTCAGACGAGGAATAACCAGACTCAAGGCAGCCTCTTTGATGCGGGCCGATTGTGTTGTCACCAGTTTCTTATACTCGTCTGAATCGACTCCGTCAAGCGTCGGCAGGACCTGCAACTGGCCATGGGTGATCCAGGTAAGGATGCGCGGTCCGATCAGGCCGGTGCTGAGATAGTGGAACAGCTCCGAGGGGAGCTGCAGGCCGAGATATTCATGATTGTCGTTCGTTAGGTGTTCGTAATCGTGTACCTTGACCTCGCCATTCTCGGCGATATACACGAAGTGATCGACGGCCATTCGGGCCTTGCGGTAGTTGTCGAGCCAATTGGAGTCTTTTGGCTTCAGGATGTCCTGAAAGCTGCTGCAAACAAGTGTTACCGACTTCTCGGCGGTGCGTAGCATATTAACCGCGTCAGCCACCGTGTGAGGTTGGGTTTTGATGATTGTTGGGTCGGTCAGAGGCCGAAACGGCGGTAGGAAAGACGTCCCAGTCATCAAGAAGGCGTCAATGAACAGAGACTCGCTGACGTTCAGTGTCTTTAGTATGTGCTTCTTCGAAACTGCATATACCAAGTTGTTTTCCCAGTCGATGGTGCGGATGACGCAGTCTCGAATTGGGTACAGCAACAACTCCGAAGAACCCATGACGCCGGCACACTGGTCCGAGTCGCACATCTCGAAGTATGCCATCTACCCTATGTCAGATGGGTATAATCGAATTGGCCGAAGATGGAGGGCCTCACCTGGGCAGCGGCGTTGAAGGGAGGGACCAAGAAGTGCAGCCCGCGTTGCTTCAGGATGGTCTGGAGAAGGGGGAAGAGGGCTCTGGTCGGAAATGCGCCTCCCGAAAGTTAGCCCCTGGGCGCTATTGGCAAGCGCAAATCAATGGCAAACGTACTTGTGCTTTGACCAAATGCCGTCACGGCCTCGGCGGCGCGACCGGTGAAATACAAGTCCCATGAAATTTTAGCCTTGTCGAGGTTGGCTAGGCCACGCTTAACTGCTGCCTCGTCCTGGCCGGCCATGGATTGGCCATCGAAGATGAAGAACGGGGTGATGTTATGAGCCTTCCACTGGTCCAATTCATTCTCGAGGCGTCCCTGGATCCCAGTGAGGCCACCGAGAGCCGGGAGGAGGGGCTCGTTGCCCGGAAAGACATCGAGATGCAGCTGAAGGTAGTATGCGGCGTCAACGGCGATCGCGCAATCCTCGATTTCGTTCAGGGGATGGGCCCTAGGGTCGGGGAGTTAGCGATCTAATGTGGGGTTGAACGGAGGGGAGGATCTGGGATGAACAGGATGACGTACACGGCCTGGTTGTAAATGAAGGGGTCCCCGATAAGGTCTTCCATTGTCTCGTTAGCATCGATCTAGGGGTGTGTGGCAGCAGAGCGAGAAAGATATGTGCGTCTTCTAAGTCCAGCAAGTCCAGCGAAAACCGAAGCCCATCAAAGTTCCTCCCGGCTGAGATTTCCCACCAAGAAGCCACCAGTTCCTGCGCACGGCGGCCAGTCGCTCTGGAAGAGGGTGTCCTTGCTGCTTCTGTGTGCCAGCTCGGGGGTAGGTATGATGCGAAACGGTCGCGGTAAAACGGTGTGGGGAGGGGTGTTGAGAATGGGGATTCGTCAAGGAGGAATAAATGTCTTGTCGGCTCGCAGGTTCGAATCGGTGTTGCTGGTTTAAACTAACCAGCGAGGCGACCCCGTGGAACAAAAATGCGCTGGCAGCAACCACCTGTCGTCACAAGGAGCTCGACGAGCACGAGGCACGAAAAGCGACTGACGGGGGGAGCTCCGAAAAGTGGCAGCCGCGCGGAGCAGGGCGGGGCAACGACAAAGGGAAGGCTGGAACCTCCAAAGCGACCTAAGGAAAGAACAGACGACAAAACTTACTCGGCATTGTGAAGGGCTACCGATGAGGGGGGTCCCACAACAATGGCAACAAAGCTCTAAGGTCCCGTCGCTCTAGGTCGGTCTCTCCCAACGCGGCTGACCTAGGAACCAGGAAGCTGGGGTCTCCTTTCCGCGGCACCTTGTGAGGGCCAGAAGTAGCGTGGTAGGTGGTGGTGGTGGGTGGAGCACGGAACCGACCGACCTGCGCTGGAACACTCGCACGCGACAAAGTAATTACCAAGAGGCGCAAAAAAGGGCCAAAGAAGCGAATAACAACAGAGGGGGTAGAATGAGTGACTTGGAGTTGGTCAACCACAAACGCTGGCCATCATCGGGCCACAGGGTCAAAGGGGCGAGACTCTCTTGGGAAGAGGGATAGATGAGCTTCCAGTTGGAAATGAGGCGGCTCAGGGAAGGAACCACTCCCGGGTGGTGGAAACTTTGGTGCAGATGGCCTGAGCGCGTAATACAGTGTCCATTGTTTTACACTGTATATTCACACTGTGTCATTAAGTTCCATGTGGCGGCGGTGTGCTCTAACTGTGGCGCCCACTTACACCGGATTGTGGCTGGTAACCCCCCCTACGAGAGGAAAAGACGATGAGATTCCCAAAACTTCTTGATCGAGCAGGCATAAAAGTTCCTAATGCGGTGGAACCGCCAGAGCCAGCATGAACATCAGTGTGGAATGCCCCTATCATAATCAAACTTTCCACTTTGGTATTTCCAAGAGTAAGCGGAAGTGTGAGAACTACGGCAAGGCTTTTTTTGCTTTGTGTTATTTCACTTTTGTGTAACTGTCTTCGGTGTCGAGAAGAGGCAATGAATGCTTAGAAGGAATTCACACAAAAATATCAATATCAATGAGGTGTCCTGGTGTTTCGTCTGCCCTACCCCTGACTGACTCAGCTGTCGCCGCTAGCAACGCCACCTGCAGACAACAATGGAGTGATGATTAAGCAACCGGCCTGTGAAAGCTTAAGACAACCATTGACTCACGCTGGCTCGGTATGGTGATGGCCTCTGAGACTTCTAGTAAGCTTCGCCGACGACAAGAACGGAAGAAACACCGAGCCCTTCTCGTGCCTCCCTTAAGCGAAGCCCCTGGATGTCGATGCGTTCAGGGGTAAACGGCCAACCATCGTTGACACCGCGCAATAAGCAGACCCTTCCACATCTTGAACCTGCAGGACCTCTACGGAGAACCAAATCGGTTCTCCTTTGTCGAAAATTCCGCGATGGCACTGGTAGGATCGTACCCGGCCCTCACCTTGTCGGTTGCCATCGCAAAAGATATTACAGCGCCTCTCAAGTGGGCCAATGGCTCTAGAAGGCGGCCGTCGGTCCTTCATCATTCTAGATTCCCAAGGCTGTACATACGCGGCCAATCATCCAGGTTTGCAAGAAGCCCCGGACCCCAGATGTAATTCAACGGCGGGCTGTAACAACCCCAATCACGCGAGCATAGGGCTGCGGAGCCGAAAGCCCCCATTCCGGCTCCGGTTGCGGGGCGGCCGCTAAATTGGGGTCCAGGCGGACGAGCCGTGCATTAGCGTTGAGCTCTGAAACCATGGATTGGGTCGACTCGGGACCGAGTAAAGTGGCTTTTTCATTTCCAGATATGTCGAGGCCGCGTGTTGAACAACAAGGGCTTTGCGATGACTTTTGTTGTGAATATGGTTGGGGAAATACCATTTGTGTCGACGGTAGTTACCCCATCCGGGCATATCGTGAAACCTCCGCCGGAGAGACCCAGATGGGGTTTGGGGGCGGGGAAGTCTCAGGCTCTTGGCAGGGCTCACTGGGCTGGTGAATCCTTCGAGGGCCCGGGAATCAAAAAATGCAACCCGGCCCGTAACGCACGAGAGGCCTCACAACCATCGCGGCTCGTTCACTGGCCTGTTGTTTTGGAGAAGAGATGAGCTTCAGCTTCGCATGGGTGATGGGGTATACCATAATGGGCGTGTGACCGAGCATGTGATGCAAGTACTTCGTAAGAGGAAGGATTCCTTGGTGTTGAAAATAGCAGTGAGAGATGAGTTTGGCTCGGTTGCCTAGCCAGCGGGTAGAAACACCCAAAAAAATCGAGAGAAAGCTATTTCCAACTGAACGAACCGCCCAATCGCGGGTTTAGAGAAGGCTCTCGGATTTCACCGTCGACGGTGAGGGTAATTGAGTTGTCTCGGCCCCCAAGAGCCCGCCAGCTGAGAACGGCGCCGCAATTCCGAAACGCACCTCTACATTACTGTGTAGACCGACGCTTTTTAAAACATGAATAGAACCGCTACACGTAGCCCTAGACTGAGAAAAAAAAAGAAATTGATGAGTAACACAAGATAGTCTCCAGGGAACTAATCCACTCGGTTAGTTAAGCTGAAAGAAAGCTGAGCGATCGCCCCGCAGCAGTGCTGATGATCACGACTATTCCAAAGTGGCAGCCTGAGGAAAGCCTAACTCGATGCAGCCTCGTTTTCGCAATGCCGGAGCCCACCTCCACGCCAAGCATCAAACGTCCCCGCGGCAAACGGCTCTGGCGATCCGCGCAGACGCGTGGCTAGTGGCACAAGCCAGGGGCCGGCACGGTGTGGTTCAGCAAGCCCAGCCCACCGGTTTCGAGATGCTGGACCGCACGTGGCGGCATGCAATCGGCAATGGTACCCCCCCTTTTCCATGGAAACACAGCTACATGTCGTACGCGCAAGAGGCACATAGAGCCGCACAACGTGCTGGCCAGCTGGGTCTCTCTATGCATACGAAAGTTCGGACTCTGAAAATAAATCCCAAAACAAGACATACATAGTAAGGTAGGTTCCAAGCCGCGCCGTCACATCGCGGCATGTACCCGATGGCTAGGATACGTGCGGCGGGTACTAAGGTTAGACCCGCGCTCACGGGGAGGGAACATGCCCCTGGCGGACCCCTTTGGTCGGTAACGCTGTGCCGGGACGGGCGGCCGGCCGGCGTCAGCTCGTGGGCCTGGCCGAGCGGCTACCGTGCCTCTTTTTGTTCAAGTCCCCGAAGTGATGACCGACGAGAGCATGTGAAAGGCGTAGTTAGTAAAACCGTGGTCGTGGCATCTTAGTAACGGATTGGCAAGCAACAACGACTTGACTGCGGCGTATCTCGAGAGATCTCACACCGCTCATGACTCCCGTATCAGAAGACCGTGAGATGTGAAGTTCGGAAATAGCGAGGCCGTCGTACGGCCGCGGCGGACCAGGGCGAGCGGATGCTCGCTCCGCTTGGGTACGGCTCGTCCGATGTTCTCCGCTGCCTAGGCTCGTGGCATACGGTGCCGCAATGCAACGCCATTCGGATGCATCCCATCCTAAGTACACCATACCCTGAACACCCATTCACCATTGAGTGATTCAACGCGGGACGGCCAGGAACCGAGTGATCGGGCCATACATGCCAGATAGTATGTGGCTTGGCATGCTGCGCTGGGAACTCAACGGTCCGCAGGGGATGTCACGCTGGATGCCATAGCATAGCCCCCCTGAATACCTTCCTCTTCCGGGTCCCGAGCCCGCTTAATCTGCTGAGAGCGTGAGATGTGACGTATTTTGTCGCACACGAAGGCCTTCCCACCAACCGGTGAAGCGGCCTCAATTGACTCAGTCCGTTCGGGGAGGTCTGGTTGGTCGCAACACGTGCTGCGAATGAGCCGCAGGACCTTGCGTGGGGGGGCTTGCGGATCCTTCGGCACCGCGCTTTTACCACGGGGCCGGACCGGGCTGCCCGTGTTGGCTGGATGCAACTCAAGAATTCAAGGTTTCGTGATCAGTGAGCGTCACGGCTCAATCCGGCTGATGACAATTTACGCCGGACTGAGATGCGCTGGCCGATGCGCTGAGAATTAGGCGAAGAAACGAACCGAAGCGAGAAAAGAAAAAAAAAATCTTCTGTTCCACGAAAAGAAGTCGAAAACGTGATGCCTAGACTCGACTTCGTCAGCAAGCGGAAGAAAAGGCCCGGGATTGGTGGGAGACAATAACCGCTTGTCGTCTCAACATGCTGCATGCAAGCGGCTCCGCCCAAGCGACTGACTGTACGACCCTAGTCGGTGCTTACACAGGCGGCCAGGCATCCAACTTTCGTCCCAGTCGCGCAACTCAGCCCTATGAACGTGGCTCGGGCACCCGAAGAAAGTTCACTTCAGCCCCCAATCCGTTTTTGGCCTGTCTCAACTGCCTGTTTCATACAAACGCGCACATCCAGGGCCATGCATGACCAAACGTCCGGATCCCGCGGTTCGGCGGCACTGCACCTCCCACACACCCTCCAGGACGTCGAATTCTGGACACAATGTCGAAATCAAAGGGCGTTTCCGGCCCCACACCACCGGTCCCAGCGAGACTCGGACCCATACTGGCTGTCCGAGTCACACCTTGGGCGTGTGTCTTTGTAACACCCTGTCTCCGAGGCACCCCTGCATCTACCGGTATGTACTAGCAGCATCTCGAAATACTTCTGGCTTGTGGGTACGCCGAGCGCGCGATCAGCCTTATGTCATCCATATTTTGGGGGCTCTAGGGCATCGCCGCCTACGCCGACAGGGTACCTTGCAAGCGGATTGGTGATGGGACGGGATCCAGGTAGTCGGGAGCATGGTCAGTCCTTGACAGTCTATATAAGACTCTTTGGACACCCGTGTTAGGATCCTGCTTTCATCATCAGCATCACACACTTCAACAAGACAAACAACCTACTACAAAGCAATACTCACTACCAACACCTCCCACCAACAACTTCCAACAACTCACCACCTCTTGCCACCAGCTCTCTCACCATCCAAGTCACACAACCCAACATTTCCCACAACTCTCAACTTTCAAACTCAACCACCAACTTCGCAATGGCTGCCACCACTTTCTTCACCACTGACTCCCTCGTCAACTTCGGCCGTTCCGGGTACAACAAGTGAGTAAACCACTCCCACAGATCTCCCCGCAACAGGGTACTGACACCGAAACTCAGGGGCAACTCCGACGACGATGAGGAGAACAAGCTCGTCAACTTCGGCCGCTCCGGCTACAACAAGTGAGCATTCCCCCCTCCCGCCTTGCAGGAAAACGCAGCAGCTAACACTCATCCAGGGATGACAAGGATGACGAGGAGAACAAGCAGCACTAAGCTCGCTTAGTCCTTGATTTTCTTCTCTTCCATTGCATGCTACTAGACCCCGTCCTCTTTCCGAGCTACTGGTAGCTCGAACGGGGGCGGGAAGCGCCACCGCTTCTTTCGCATTTCCTTTCCGGCGCACTGGACCATTCATCGGGACGCATTTCGGAGCATAGAATAGAATAGACTGTACGACCATGGGCTTAGAACAGCGGGGAGGACAGGGCGCGGGCCCTTGGGGGATGGCGAGTTGGTTGTCTGCATTTCAGGGCGCAGGCTAGCTTTTTGGGACGGGGACGTTGTATCATGACTTGATGAGAATACGCGGTGGATAGACGTCTGGAACGGGTTGGCGGTTTTGGATCCCTTGTACAACAACAACTAAATGTTACACAATCATTTTCCCACACAAAATCTGCCTTTTGGTTAGCGGATATGCCACTGTCTTGCATGAAAGTTCCTTACTTTTCGAAGATGACGCCTAGTACCTCATCCACATCACCGGACTCGCCGCGCCCGGTGATAGAAGCAAGTCGAAGACCGGCGAGCCGCAAATGCTCCGCCGCGAGGACGATGTCCGGTTCGTCATAGGAGTCAGACTTCTTGGCCTCAGTCATGAAATCGCCTAGGTGGCGTTCACACTCTGAAAGTAGTTGGCTTTGCCGTTCGGTGACTCCAAGTAGATGCTGCATGTCATCGGGTAGCGAGGTAAGGCTCGAGAATGACTGTGCTAGTATTTCAGTAAGTTCATGTATGCCGCCTGCATCAGTCAGCCCTGCAGCAGCCTTGCAGGAAATGGTCAGCGGCTCTAGACCACCAAGGCCGTCGATATCCGCCAATACCGAAGATTTGAAATTCTGGATCAGTAATTCGAGTGACTCCGGGCTCACGATGTCGGTTTTGTTCACTGCAACAAGGCACTGTTGCGCGCCTGCTGCCAATTGGAGCGTCTCAAGGTCGTAGTTTATTCGGTGGTTTCCAGATTCCGTCGCCTCTACAGAAGCCAGAACGATGATGACATCCGAGTCCAGTGCCTTCTGTCGTGCTCTCCGGATGCCTTCCTGCTCGATAGCGCCGATGGTGGAAGCTGCAGTCCCGTCATTATGTCCTAAGGATCCCGACATCTTCGTTCGAATTCCAGCCGTATCTGCGAACGAGCAGAGGTACCCCCGAATATCAAGGCTTGCCTCGACAATGTCCCTGGTTGTGCCAGCCTCAGCCGATACGATTGAGGCTTCACGACCGACTATCTGATTCATCAACGAGCTTTTTCCGGCGTTTGGCGGCCCTAAAAGCGCAATACGAATCCCGTTCCGAAGGAGCTCGCTACGTTGACTTCCAAGTTTGTGAAGCTCGATGGAGCGAAGAATGTCCTCGGTCAACCTGGTCACGTTGGTGAGGAGTTCGGCAGGCGACTCATCAAAGTGCTGATCTTCTGAGAAGTCGATTAGCGCCTCGATCTCCCCGCGGGCGAGCAAAAGCTGCTCGCGCCAGCTGTCATACGTCTTTCCAAGGGTACCCGAGTTGCCCCGGACGGCCGCCCGTCGTTGATGCTCGGTTTCGGCGGCAAGCGTGTCACCTAGGGACTCGATCTGGGCAAGATCTAGGCGACCGTTAAGGAAAGACCGTCTCGTGAACTCGCCCGGGCCAGCATAGCGTATCTCCCTTGATGACGAGCATCTCCGGACAGCAGAGAGGACAGCTTTCACGGTTGCAGGCCCTCCATGAACGTGAAGTTCGAGCACATCTTCGCCGGTCACCGTTTTGGGGCCAGGAAAGTACAGGACAAGGGCATCGGAGTCGACGATATTTGCTCCAGGTGAGTCGGCTAACCCAGGTTCAAAGAGCGTTCTCACTCCAGCATACCTGGGCTTAGGTGGAGCCTTGTTTGGACACAATCCATGGTAAACCTATAACGATATCAGCGGAAAGTAAGAGCCAGTGGAAATTGAGAACAACATACGTCGAGACAGCCAGGTCCAGAGATACGAATGACAGCTATACCCGCCCTTCCCGAACCTGATGAAAGGGCATAAATGGTGTCATCGTTGGTGAATGAGGTAGCATCGTCAATCCTGGGGAGATGACTAGCCGAATCGTGGATGCGCCGGCCAGAATAGGACCATGTCTGGGTCTGAAAAAGAGCCGGTGCACTCCTAAATTCCAGTGGGCGCTGGGGTAGGACTCTCTTCAACGCATATCGTAACATTGACTTTTGGACACAACCAAGGAGGTGTGTAGCGGGTGTTTGGGGAGTTGTTGGCAGGTGCAGTTTGCGATTGATACAAGACAACCTTGAAGGGTGAAACAGTGGAGAGCTCAGGCAGCTCTGAACAATGGACGCAAATAATTGGCCAGTTCATTGGATGTGACCCACAAATGATAAGATAAGAAATACCAGGCCGGATCCTGGACCAAAACTTCGAGTCCCCGGATTTTTTTTTCAGCATCACGTTCGCAGCCCCTCCAAAAGCACCATCAGGAACGATTCTGAATTGGACCTCTTCCCCCACCACTCCGAGCCAGACCTGATTGAACTAAGTTTTGCCGACGCCTGCAGGCAGTCTTGAGAAACAATGTCTGACGAAATTGTTTGGCAAATCATAAACCGTTAGTACTACTCTTCGCTTTGTAGGACATACACGTGCTAACCAACATCACAGAACAGTTTTGTGCCTTTAAGCTCAAGTAGGCTTTTCTTGTATTCTTTGCTGTCGCCCTGGCCCCTAACTTTAATTAGGACAACCAAAGGGAACAACTTCTGCAGAAATGAATACTCAGTACGGTGCCTCCAAGAGACATCCCATGTGATTACCTACTAACATTGGTGTAGGTGAGCGGCTTGTGCAACCGGCAAAGTTGCCCCCTCGCCAACAGCCGGTATGCGACGGTCAGGACGTCCCCCAAGGGGACAATCTATCTCTACATCAAGACGGTAGGTGATGTAATAGCAAGGTGCTTCTAGCAAGCTTCTAACAGACTTTTCTGGCATAGATCGAACGATCTCACATGCCCTCGAAATGGTGGGAGAAGATCAAGCTCTCCAAGAACTACCAAGAAGCGCTCCAGCAAATCGAAGGCCGGCTGCAATACTTTCCGAAATTCCTCCTCCACAAATGCAAGCAACGTCTTACCCGGTTAGTCCAAGTGGCGACCCGCATGCGCAGGATAGCGGCGGAGGAGACCAGGCTAGGCGAACAACTCGTTCCGAAAATGGCGCCCAAGATCAAACACCGGGAGGAGGCCAGAGAGCGCAAGGCATTGATGGCGGCGAAGCTGGAGCGGACGATCGAGAGAGAACTGCTTGAGAGATTGCGACAGGGCGCATACGGCGACATGCCGCTCAACTGCAACGCCAACATCTGGAAGAAGGTCCTGAATGCGCTCGAGACGGAGGGCGAGGGTGTCCGGGACAAGGATCTCGACAAGGGCATCGAGGACGAGGACGAAGACGAGGATGAGCTCGAGAAGGAGATGGAAGAGGAGGACGAGGAGGAGGATGGCGCTGTGGAGTACGTGTCCGACTTCGATGAGAGCGACGACGAGGAGCTGGCCGACATTGAAGATTGGCTGGGCAGCGACGAGGACGATGAAGAGGATGACGATGACGAGGAGGATAGCGAGGAGGACGACGAAGAGGAGACCAAGAAGAAGAAGACGGGCGACAAGCGGAAGAGAGGTCGCGCGGTCAAGCCTTCGGCACGGAAACGGAAGGAGATTGAGGTGGAGAGGGAGACAGAGAGGGCAAAGCTGCTTGCATTTTAAGCTGTTCCGAGTTTTGAGGAACGTATAGGTTATTGATATCGGCAGGAGCCCACCGTTAATGATACCGTCGTACATTGGAAGCCATAACACAAACGCCACAGATTTCGTTGGAACAAGGATCGTCCTGGGGTGTGCCTTATTGGCATTGTCCACCCAGGGAACCTGTTGGCATTATTCACTTGGGCATCCTCCTCGAGTTGTTTACTCGGGCATGTGTACCTGACTGAACAGACAGCGGAACTGCCGTTCCAAGGTCCGACTGCCACGAAATCCACGCGTCACCCGCTTCCTTGTTCTCTCTCAACTTACACCGACTCGGTTTCCCTTGCTGCCATAGGTTTCCCAGAACAACTTGCCCTCGTGCCCAAACGTCACAGATCTAATCCGCCTAGGTGGTCAACATATTTAAGTCAACTAAGATTAATTAACATTTACAATTCCATTCTTCCTCGTACTCCTCTCGACAGTAAGCAACTCACTTTTACCCTTTTCGCATTCACCATGGAGGCAAGCAAAAAGGGACTCAAGCAAGTCGACGACAAGGAACCTAAGCAAGTCAACGAGGAACCAAAGGTTGACTCCGAGTTAACCAAGCAGATTGTGGATCAGCTACGGGAGAAGCCTTATAACAGGGTCGCTGCTTACCTCGCCGGCCACGATGCAAGCCTCTCTATTCCAATACTAAAACATTACATTTGTGTTGACGAGTCTATAGGTCATCCAACGCCAATTCGAACCCGCCTCCTACTTCCTGGGCACCGGAAGGGTCGAGACTTCTTGGAACATAGACCGACCCGAGCGCGCCATGGCGATAGCGGTCTACATCTTCGAGGAGGAGACGGTAGAGAAACCCAACTGCAGGCAATGCAGTAAACGCATCGGGCCGACCCCTGCTCCCATTTGTCTTTTACCCAGCAGCGATGTCGTCGACGGAGCATGCACCAATTGCTTCTATTCCGGTCGCCCTTCTGCATGCAGCTTGGTCCTCGGTGAGTTGTCTTTTTATCTTAAGTTCTGTGACATGTGCTGATGTGGGCTGAATATGCAGACGCTCGGCGCGAAGAGAAAGAAAAGGAGAGACAGGAGGAGGAGGAGAGACGGACGGAGGAGGAGAGACGGACAGAGGAGGAGAGACAGAACGAGGAGGAGACTCAGGGGCTGACACCGGCTCTGATTGATCGGATGTCCGTTGCTGAGCTCGAGGTATTGAAGGGCTTGGTGGATGAGGCACTTGAGCGCCACCGGAACTTGAACAGGAACCGGCATCGGGTCGGGGGCAGCAAATATAGAAGAATCGCCTAATTGTCAGTCGAGTCAGACAGACATGCTTGGTGTTGAGTCAAATCAATGTTGGCCCCAAATTATCCTCACTCATACTGGGTAGTGAGAAACGTGTGAGTGACTCTAAATATCAACCATGACTGAGAAATAAGTTTTAAACCTAGGTAGTTCAGGGTGATGATACACCTTGGGACAACTCGGCGTGCATGCATTTTGGCCCCCAACTGTCTTAGGTACTCAGCACGGCCCTCAACGTGCATGAAAATCGAGTCACATCGACTTAATTATACTAGCACTAACTCACCATGTCTGACTGGTCCTTCGTTCTCATGAGTCACGTTCTGTTGGCTCAGGGCATGACTTATATAACCATGAACTTTCACCCGTGCTTGAATTTCACTATTTCTCAATCTTGTCAACAAAGAAAACACAATGGCTTCTCAAGCAAAAGACGGGATAGCAGAGGCTGCTACCTCCATGGCAGCGATGAAACTTGACAAAAAGGGTACCTATGGTTCTCCGAGACTCGAATACTTCTTGACGAACTGCTAATTCTCCTCCTCATTGCAGCCGAAAAGGAGCGCCAGAAGGCGGAGAAAGCCAAAAAGTTCGCCGAGAAACAAGCAAACCAGCAAGCCCGCATCGCAGCAGGACCGAAAGCCCAGAAACCCACCGACCAACCGGAACTTCCAAAGTATGTTGAGCAAACGCCACCAGGCGAGAAAAAGGGTCAGTAGTAGTCGTAGTGTTAGTTACCCATATCTGTCGCTAAGTTCCGGATGCTCTTTAGTCCTCGGACCACTTAATTCACCGTACCACTCGGCCTATATCCCAGGCGTCGTCGAGTCGGCTTGGGATGCGTGGTGGGCCAAGATGGGCTTTTTCGAGCCCGAGTTCACCGAGGACGGCCAAAACCTTGCCCCGGGTGCCTTTGTCATCCCGCTCCCTCCCCCGAACGTCACTGGCGCGTTGCATTGTGGCCATGCCCTGGGGACGGCGCTCGAGGACCTGCTCATCCGCTGGCACCGGATGAGGGGCTTCACCACGCTTTATATCCCCGGGTGCGATCATGCCAGCATCAGCACCCAGTCCGTTGTCGAGAAGATGCTGTGGAGAAGGGAACGCAAAACCCGTCATGATCTCGGTCGGGAGGGCTTTGTCGCGAGGGCGCTGGAGTGGAAAGACGAGTAAGCCACCCTCCCCCGTTATCAAACATGCCGTAACCTCACATAACCAACCCAACAGGTACCACACCAAAATCAACAAAGTGCTCCGGCGTCTCGGCGGTTCGTACGACTGGACCCGCGAGGCCTTCACCATGGACCCCCAGCGAAGCGAAGCCGTCATCGAGGCCTTCGTGCGCCTGCACGACGAAGGGCTCATCTACCGCGCCAACCGGCTCGTCAACTGGTGCGTGCACCTCAACACGACCGTCTCCAACCTCGAAACCGACAGCATCGACCTGCCCGGCCGCACCCTACTCACCATCCCCGGCTACGACCGCAAGATCGAGTTCGGCGTGCTGACCTCCTTCTCCTACCCCCTCACTAACCCCAACACCACCACCACCACCACCGAAACCACCCCTGAAACCATCACCATCAGCACCACCCGCCTCGAAACCATGCTCGGCGACGTCGCCATCGCCGTGCACCCCGCCGACCCCCGCTACACGCACCTGATCGGCCGCTTCGCGCGGCACCCCTTCCTCGACCGGCTGCTGCCCATCATCGCCGACCCCATCGCCGACCCCTCCTTCGGCAGCGGCGCGGTCAAGATCACGCCGGCGCACGACGCGGCCGATTTCGCGGTGGGCGTGGCGCACGGGTTGGAGGTGGTGAATATATTGAATGATGATGGGACGATGAATGGGAACGCGGGGAGGTTTGAGGGGATGAAGCGGTATGATGTGCGAAGGGTGGTGGGGGAGGAGTTGCGGAGGTTGGGGTTGTGGGTGGGGGAGGAGGCGAATCCGATGACGGTGCGGGTGTGCTCCAAGTCGAGGGATGTGATTGAGCCGGTGGTGAAGCCGCAGTGGTGGATGAGCATGAAGGAGCTGGCGGGGCCGGCGATGGAGGCGGTTAGGAAGGGGGATATTACGATCCGGCCGGAGACGGCGAGCAGGAGTTATTTTCAGTGGTTGGAGAATATTAATGATTGGTGTTTGTCGAGGCAGTTGTGGTGGGGGCACCAGATCCCGGCGTATCGCGTTGGGTTTGCGGCTGCTGCTGCTGGTGGGCTGGAGGAGGAGGGCGAGGTTTGGATCGTGGCGCGGAATGAGGCGGAGGCGAGGGAGAAGGCGGCAAAGAGGTTCCCTGGGAGGGAGTTCTCGCTGGAGAGGGATCCGGATGTCCTCGACACCTGGTTTTCTTCTGGGCTGTGGCCTTTTTCTACGCTGGGCTGGCCGCACAAGACGCACGATATGCAGAACTTGTTCCCGAATAGCATTCTGGAGAGTGGGTGGGATACCCTGTTCTTCTGGAGTGAGACCACCACCCCCCACCCCCCAAATCATTCGATGGTGCTAACCAGACGATAGTTGCGCGCATGATCATGCTCAGTCTGAAACTGACTGGCCAGGTCCCTTTCCGGGAGGTGTATTGCCACTCGCTCATCCGGGACGCACAAGGCCGCAAGATGTCCAAGTCTCTGGGCAATGTGCTGGATCCGGTGGCGGTCATGGAGGGCATCTCGCTTGAGGCGTTGCAGGAGAGTTTGAAGACGGGAAACCTCGACGAGTCCGAGTACAAGGTCGCCAGCAAGAACCAGAAGCTGTCGTTCCCGAACGGAATTCCCGAGTGCGGAGCGGACGCACTACGGTTTTCGCTCATCAGCTACACGACAGGTGGTATGTCACTCTCACTCGCCACCACCAAGCCGTTGCAGTCGCAAGCTAACTTTCCCAGGTGGTGATGTCAACTTTGACATCAAGGTCATGGCGGGATACCGCAGGTTCTGCAACAAAATCTACCAGGCGACCAAGTACGTCCTGGGGAAGCTCCCAGCTGACTATGTCCCTCCGTCCAAGCTCGCAAAGACGGGCAACGAGTCTCTCTCGGAGCGCTGGGTCCTCCACCGCCTTGACGTTGCCGCCCGAGCTGTCCACGAGGCTCTTGAGAAAAGAGAATTCTCGCGCTCGGCGCAAGCTGTGTACCGGTATTGGTACGACGACGTGTGCGATGTCTTCATTGTGAGTTTCCCCGGGCTGTGGCAGTCCTCGAAGTGCCGACAGAAGCTGACCAGGCCTAGGAAACCTCCAAAGCCGTACTCCAGGACGGAAGTGACGCGGCCAAAGCAAGCGCCATTGACACGCTCTATGCTGCTGTGGAAGGCGGTCTTACGCTCACGCACCCGTTCATGCCGTTCCTGAGCGAGGAACTGTGGCAGCGGCTGCCCAGGAGACAGGACGACTCGACTCCGTCGATTGTCAAGGCGCGGTATCCCGAGCACCGCGCGGACTTGGACGATGGCGATGCTTCTGAGAAGTTCGAACTCGTCATCTCATGCGCCAAAGGCATCCGGTCGTTGGCAGCTGAGGCGGGGATCAAGAGGGACGGAATCGGTACGTATCAAGAAGTTCATCTGGTGCTTTGACGTGAATCTAACGGCGCATACTATCAGGATATCTCGCTTGCCAGAACGCAGCCGACCTTGCCCTTCTTCGGACTGAGATCGGTCCTCTCAAGTCGTTAATTGGTAAAGTTGTGGCGTCTCTGATCATGCTCGGGGCGGCAGAAGGGAAATCGGACTTGGAAGGATGTGCTGTCTTTTCGGTCTCATCAACCACGACGGTGTACTTGAAGTCGGGTCAGACCAATTGAGTGATAGTTAGGTGCCTTGGCAGCTAGGTAACTCTCGATAATGCAGTTGTGTTGTGGAAAATCGTGAAAGAGTTACGCTACGAGTACAATGGTTACCAAGTCGTAAAAGATGGTGTTCAGTGTAATTACAAATACGGACGTGTTCTGCAACTCGAGTAACAATACTTAACTAGGTGGAGCCCTCCTGCAGCCGAAACACCGCCTGAAATACAACAGGGAACCCTGGCGCAGCTCAAGTCTCAACTCGGCCAAACCAACTCCTCCATCTCCCACCTATCGCATCGGCGACAGCGTGCAGTATCGCAAGTCGCACGCAGCTTGCCATTCGGGTCTGCTGTTCTTTGGATATACCATCATCTCAAAACATCCCATTTTATAGCATCCCGCGCCCCAATCCACGACCACGAACCGCCGATCGCATCCCCATCGACCATTCACCGTCACCGCCGCACCGTTATCTCGACCAACATCTCGTCCGATCTACCCTCCTCCCTCTCAAAAATAAAATAAAAATTAAACCCAACCACCACCGAGAAAACCCCCAATCCCAAACCAACCCTTTCCCCTCTCACCAATTAACAACAACAGCCACCAAACCAGACCAACTACCATCACACCGCACCGCACCCGCTCGCACATCCACTCACCGCGCCCACCATGGCGTCGTGGTACAAGGACCTGCTCTCCAACGCATCGACCAACATCTCCAAGCTGCAGCGCACCTACTTCGGCGGCGAGTCCGACGGCGACACCGACGACGACACCCACGTGTGCCGCGTGCTGCGCGCCTACTACGCCGAGAAGGGCCCCCAGCAGCCCCTGCCCGCCTGGCTGCCCCCGGACCCGCGCGCCCCGCCCCCGCAGCAGACTGTTTATGCGGCTGGTGGTGGTGGTGGTGCTGGGCAGGGGAGGTATGGGGGGTTGGGGCAGCAGCAGGGGCAGCAGGGTGCTGCCGGTGGTGGTGGGGGGTTGAGTAGTCTTTGGGGGGATGGTGGTGGTGGTGGTGGGAATAATGCGGCTGCGCAAGGGCGGGCTCAGTTTGCGAGTAGTCGGAATCCTTTTGCGGCGGGTGGTGGTGGTGATGCCGGGCAACGGCCGGGGATGGGCGGACAACGCGCGGGGAGTTACCAAACGGCGGGGAGCGGGAGGGCTGATGCGGTCAGTCCGGGAGCCAGCGTGTCCTCGGGGGGCGGCAGCGCGCAGGAGAAGTTGAAGCAGAGGCTCTGGGGCGGTGCGAGGACGACAAGCCCGAGTTCGGGCGGGCCGTTCCAGCCGCCGGGACAGCAACAGCAACAAGGGCCGCCACCGGCACAGCCGTCGGGGAACAGATGGGGATGGGGGAACCAGGGGGGCGGTGGGGGCGGTGGTGATGGCGGCGGATATGGAAGGAGGGGCAGTGAACGGCCTGTCATGAGCACGAATGCGCTGTGGTCGGACGGAGGGTACGAGAACGCAAACTCAGGCGGCGGATCAGGAGGTCGAGGACCGGCGGGTGGGAGGAGCTATGGGCTGCCGAGCAACCCTAGGGGAGGGCTTCCCAGCGGTCCACGGCCGCGATGATAAGCCACACACGCGGAGATTAAGAACCGACCTACCGAGACACCAACTCTCTTCGATCCGGATTTACATACAACAAGAGGTATCTCGACGGGGCACGATATATATAGCAGATTGGTTGCTCCACCTATTGCTTCTGGATAACCCTCCACCGCCGCGTCAAGAGGATTTGCAGTGAGGGGGTGCGAGGAAAGATGAGGAATTGGGGATTTGGAGGAGAGACCGTATATATATGGGATAGGCTCCTGAACCTGGTGTTTTTTGAGTCTTGTCTGGCCGGCCAAGACGATAGTACTCTAATGGCGCAGCAACAATTGGAACATTGAACACTGACCTTATATTGAATTCATGCATGCCACTTGTGTAACAAATAATAATGTTTTGCAACGTTCTTGGGGTCTAGAAGTGGTAAGATAACTCTTGGTTACGGCACATGCTGTCGTTAACCTACCTATCGTAGCGTAGTTCCTGATGGCAAATGACGACTGCAGTGTTCCTGGTGTACGCGTCAGGGGCGAAGTGTGAGGTATATCTACTTGAATTTTGCCGCCACTCTGCAGGGAAACCAAGTACTACTACCTTGGCCCGCTACCCCTCCAAGCTCGCATCATCAATCGCGGGGCTGTTCCTCTCAGCACATGCAGCTTAAAAGACCAGCTGACACCAACAACAGGCCACTCGCCTGTGACATGCGCCTCACAGACATTCTGTTTTCAGATTTGCACACCTGTGCGAGGCTATCTGCAAGGCAAATTGGAAAATCAATAACCCCGCGATTACTGGTTTTCCAACCCAACTGGGCTGTGAAGCTGCGAGACTGAAGAGATGACCCGGATCACAAAGATGACGTCGTCCTCGTCGTCGGCAAACCTCAATCCGGAACCATCCTCATTACCATCGCAACAATCATCATCAACAACAGCAGCAGCAGCACCAACTCCGACCACCACCACAACAGCTACATCCTCATTTTCGACCATCTCTCATCCACCCCGTCCACCCTCGCCCACGGGCAGCTTCTACGCCATGAGCGACGACGAGGAAGGCGACTATGACACCATCACCCACACCGAAACTGGTCGCGGCGTCAAGTTGCTCTTCTCCAAGTCCAAGGTCTACATTCACCCAACCCCCTCCGCTCGGGATAACATCCCCGGCTACATCGCCCTACTCCAACAGAAACGGCCCCAAAACACTTTATCCTCTTCCGCCGCCGCCGCAACCAACAATGACTCCCAACGCCCAACCTCCTCCTCCTCCACCCTCTCCTCCCGCTCCCCCCCCGCCTCCTCCGACCTCCTCCTAGCCTGGCTCCCCGAATCCGCCCTCGGCGACGCCGCATCCATCTACGTCAAAGTCGACCTCTGCGACAGCGACTCCCCACCAAAACAATCCTACCTCGTGCCCCCACCCCCCACCATCACCACCCACCCGGCCACCGGCGTCGGCCACTACGCCTTCGCCGTCCCCGTCTCCGCCGTCTACTCGCTGCTCGTGCGCCCGCCCAGCGTCGGCTGGTGGTACGGCAGCGTCATCCTCAACTCGCGCGCCGGCGACAGCTTCCCGCCGCTGTTTTTTCACGACAATGAGTGCCAGAGCACCCTGCTGCAGAAGCGCCGCCGCGCCCGCGACGCTTTTGATCCCTTTGGTGATGCCGGCGAGATGTTTTGGGGCGGGGACGAGGTCCTGCGCTGGCTGAAGCGCTATGTGCCCGTCGAGCGCAGTGTGGCCGAGCCGAATGTGTATCTGGTGGAGCCGAGCGAGGAGGATAGTCTCGCGTTTGGGGGCAAGGGGCCCGGGAATGTGAGGACGGTGGTTGGGAAGGGGGATGGGAGGGGCGCTGGTGGCGTCCCTGGGGCGTCGAGGGGTTCGGTGGGGGGTGGGGGTGCGGGGAGTAGGGATGGCGGGATGGATCCGTTTATGAAGTTCGTCAAGGAGACCGGGTGGAATATCATGGAGAAGTTCAGCAAGGTCACGACGTTTACGCGCCAGACTGCACAGGATGTGCTGGATAACCCGCGCATGCCGCCCCAGGTCAGGCGGCTGCTACGGAACCCCGAGGTGCAGACGCTGCAGGAGGAGTTTGACAGCGCGCGCATCTATCTAGCGCGGTGGGCTATGGGCATCGCCGAGCAGAGCGAGCGCGATCGCAACCAGCGGATATGGACCGCCCGGGAAGTCATGGAGCTGGAGGACACCGACGTGGGCGAGTTCGAGCTGCTCGATAGCACGAGCAGCTTGACGCTGGAGCAGATGCGGAAGCCGGTGACGCTCAAGGAGTGGAAGACCTTCTTCGACCCGCGGACGGGGCGCCTGTCGGTGACGGTGGACGAGGTCAAGGAGCGGGTGTTTCACGGAGGGCTTGATACTGAGGACGGGGTGCGGAAGGAGGCCTGGTTATTCCTCCTTGGTGTGTACGAGTGGTACAGCACGGCCGACGAGCGCAAGGCCCAGGCTGCCTCGCTCCGAGACGCCTATATCAAGCTCAAGGGCGCTTGGTGGGAGCGCCAGATTGACAAGGGCGGAGAGGGTGAGGAGGGCGAGTGGTGGAGAGAACAGCGAGGACGTATCGGTAAGTATTCCACTAAGTCTGCTCTCATACATACCCCCGATAGGTGTCTAACCCTTCGCAGAAAAAGACGTCCACCGCACCGACCGCAACGTCCCCATCTTCGCCGGCGAAGACATCCCGCATCCGGACCCCGAATCACCCTTCTCCACTGTCGGCACCAACGTGCATCTCGAGCAACTCAAGGATATGCTACTGACCTACAACGAATACAACCGCGACCTAGGCTACGTGCAGGGAATGTCAGACCTACTAGCGCCCATCTACGCCGTCCTGCAGGATGACGCCCTGGCCTTTTGGGGCTTCAAGTGCTTCATGGACCGTATGGAGCGCAACTTCCTCCGCGACCAGTCGGGCATGCGCTCGCAGCTGCGCGCGCTCGACCACCTCGTGCAGTTCATGGACCCCAAGCTGTACGCGCACCTCGAGTCGGCCGACAGCACCAACTTCTTCTTCTTCTTCCGCATGCTGCTGGTGTGGTACAAGCGCGAGTTCGATTGGCCCGACGTGCTGCACCTGTGGGAGGTCCTCTGGACCGACTACCTCAGCAGCAGCTTCCACCTGTTCGTGGCGCTCGCCATCCTGGAGAAGCACCGCGACGTCATCATGACCCATCTCAAGCACTTTGACGAGGTGTTGAAATACAGTAAGTTTCCCCAGGCAGGATACACGCATACAATACGGGACCCATTGCTAACACCCACCCCTTCGTAGTCAACGAGCTCTCATGCACCATCGACCTCGACTCCACCCTCATCCGCGCCGAGGCCCTCTACAAGCGTTTCCACCGCCTAGTCGACGCCATCGACAAGAAGGGGAGCTTCCCCGCGCCCCGGCGAAAGGTTCCCGAACCGGCATCTGAGCCGGGCTCGTCTTCTACTGCTGCTGCTACTGTTGCCGCTGCTGATGCGGCCACGACTGTTACGGCTGCTACGCCGGCTCAGGGGAGTGGTGCCAGCGCCGCTGGTGGTACCAGCGCTGCTGCTACTGGTAGTCGAAACACGGGGAAGGCCCCCGCGCAGCCGCAGAAGCAGCCCGAGAAGGAGAAAGTGCTTACTCCTGAGCTGAGGAAGTTGCTGAGCCGGCAGGTGGAAGTGTTGCCGCGGAAGGAGGTGGCTAAAAAGGGGGATGGGTTGGCTGGGGTTGGGGGCAAGTGAAGAAAGCTAGGTAGCTAGCTGGTTTTCTCCGGTTCTGATCTAGTGAGGGTTCTTTTTGTACTTCTAAATGGGCATTATGTGGTGGCATGATGGGGATAACATGATGATGGATGGATGGGTCACGAATGGGACGGGGGAAAACAGCGGGCTTGTATTTTACTCATAGGTACCTAGTTAGCGAAGTCACGATATTTGGGACAGCTTCTCTAGGTAGTTGAGCTTAATCCGCCATCCCTGCCGTCATGCGGGCTCCCGCCCCGACTCGGAAGCAAATAAATGCTATGCCTTTTTGTTTTTTGAACAACTAACCGACTTACAAAACCAATCAACTATTCTACAGAATCTACCTACTCACCTCACCATCTATCTACAACTCATCCCTCCCCGTCTCCGCCCCCGCCTTAGACCCCGCCCCCGCAGCGGGCGCCTCCAAATCCTCCATAGCCATGATCTTGACGACCAGACTGGTCCAGCCAGTGAAGTGCTGCGTGCGCTGGCCCTTGCCCGTCTCGGGGTTGTACTGTTCCCACGCGAAGCCCGTCTCCTCCCAGCTCTGGTAGACCGTCTCGACCAGGTTCCGGCGCAGGCGCGAATACAGGTCACGCGCCGTCTCCTGGTGCGGGCCTTCTTGCGTGGCGATGTTCTGGCGGCGTGGTGTTAGTGTTTTTTTTCTTTTGGGGACGGGAAGAAGGGGAGAGAGGATTTGGGGGGTGGGGTAGATGGATGGTGGGAGGGACATACATAAAGTTGCATGACGGCTAGGTAGTTCACGTTCATCCAGATGGGGCTGCGCCAGTAGTTCTCGGCCGTGCCGTACAACTCGTCCGCCTTGCTCAAGCTGCGCAGGCCGTGGGGGCTCCAGAGCTCGTCCTCGTCGCCAATCAGCTTCAGTAGCTTCCCCAACTTGGGGCTGTCCGCCTTGAGCAGGCCCGTCAGGAACGGGAACAACGAGATGTAGCCTTTGTGGCAGACCAGCTGGTTCTCCTCAAATGCGTCAACCGTCGCGTCGCAGTAGCAGCCGTCCTTCTCAGACCAGTGCAGGTCGTCGAGGTTGCGCTCGATGGCATTGAGGATCTGCTTGTAGGTATCCACGTCCTCGGCTAGGCCCAGCGCGTCGCCAATGTTGATGAGGGATTTGGCCATGACACCGACCCACGACAACAGATCAACATGCAGCTCGCCCGGGTGCGGCGGCTGCGGGCGCGGGTAGTCGTCCAGCCCACTCGTCAGGCAGTGCGTGGTCGTGCGGCCGCGCCAGCGGTAGCCCTCCTTTGTGGAGAAGGCCTCGCGGTCGTACGACTTGATGTCGCCGGCCTGGGTCTTACGGAACCAATCGAACTGGCGCTGCAGGAGCGGGTAGAGACGGCGGAGGTATTCGATACCAACCTCGGGGTTGTCGAGGGATGCGGTGGCGAGGGACTCGTCTTGCGAGAGGTGTTCTCTGCTTGCGGGCAGACTGCCGTTGGTCTTGGCCAATTTCTCGACGAAGGCGTCAATGACGAGGAAGAGGGTGGGGGGGTTGGCGTAGTGCGGGTACTGGGTTTGGAACTCGCCGGGGACCTTGCTGCGCGCTTCCGCGCCGAGGATCTGCTCGCGGCCAATCCAGCCGTCTTCATCCATCAGATTGAACCAGCTCTTGACAATCTCTAGGGTGAGATCAATATCCCAGTCAGCGATAGGGAGCAGGTGGAAGCCCTCGTCCCATAGGAAGCCGCGGGGGAAGAAGGGCCGGGAGGGAATGCTCGTGAAGAGTTCAAATGGGCCCTCTAGCGCCTGTTGGTTGCGGGCACGCGCTTCGGCCGTTTCCTCCCAGAAGCCTTCGTTCTCCTCGTCATATTCGGGCGCGTGGGAGCGGTCCACCACGGATTCGCCGTAGAAATACCCAATGCCTCCAATCAGGTTGGAAAACATGCTGCGGCCAAACTTCTTAAACTTGTCCGCATTAAACGGCGCCTTCGGGGTAAAGACGCCCGAGAAGCGCTCGCCGAACGACTCGGTGGTCTCCTTGATTTCCCGCGACAGATCGGCACTCGTGAGCTCCTTTCCGGCCGACTCGCTCGAGAAGATGACGTCGAACTCAAAATCGCCCTCGAAGACTTTCTGCACGATGTGGACGTTTCCACTGCCGGGTCGGTTGGTGAGCAGGTACACCTGCCACGGCGGCGGAGGGTCCTGGACATCGTATTTGTTCTCGACCAACCAATCGATGCCCTCCTTGAGCTGCCTAAACAGAATCGGCTTTGCCTGCCAGATCTGCTCTTCCGGGTAGGTCAGCGACTGGACGACAGTCTGGCCGGGCCCTCGGATGTTCGAGATGTCGTGGTCGCTCTTGGGCTGGACCCCCTCGCCTTTTGTAACAACAAGTTTGTAGTTCCCCAGCGATTCTGACCGCCCTTTGAGGGTAACATCGCCTTCGTAACCCTTCTCATCCTCGCCTTCCAAAGTCTGAAGCTCGGAGTCTGCCCCCTCTTGGGTAACATAGAAAGCCACGATCGTCTTCTGGTCCTTGGGTGCATCGTCGTTGAGCACGCCCTTGATCCGCGCCGCCCAGCTGCCGCCGTGTGAGCCGCCAGGAACCTTGACAAAGGAGGTGGTAAGGTCAAGGCCGTTCTGGATATCGTGGATGGTCTGGATGCCGCCCCGCCTAGGGTCGTACTCTTCCCAGCCATATCCCTTCATGCCCTCATTTTGTTCGCAGGTGTATCGTACCGCTGTAGCCAGGGCCAGTCAGTTCGGAAATAGGGGGAGGGCAGTGTAGATAAAAGGAAACCAACTCACTATTCTGGAAGTCGGTGTATGTCTCGATCTTGCCCCACATCAAGCCCGTCATCAAGCTCTTGGGTATCCTGGGGCGCACCCCGAAGTAAAGGTTGGGTCGGTAAGGCCCCCATAGCAAGCTCTCGTTATTCTGACGGCCGACCTCGCTGTGTAGGATGGGTTCGCCATCGTTGGTCGTGCTCGCGGATACAGATGCTGCGATGCCTATCAACCCGGGGAGGAGGGCATTGAGCCAGCTAAAAGCCAACATCAATCTCAATTGGCGTCCCAGCGCCATGACTATGCTCTGCGGCGGCTTCGGTTAGCAAATTAGCGTCATATCCAGTGCCGTGGCGGTTTGGCGAGGTAGGTTACGAACCGTTTAGCATGTGCTTCCCGTCACCGTTTGTTGATTATGTGATTAGGTACTCCGTACATTACTCGTATGGAACACGTTCGCGTTAGCGCTGGCAGCTCCAATTGGGGTCCAAATCGGGCTTGGCAGAGCTTGGCATCTCATCTGTGGCTGCTGAGCTGCCTTTTTGCTGTTTCAGGGAGCCCCACTGTAGTGTAAAACAAAACGTGGGGTATGAGATCCATGTGGGGAGCCATTTGACAGGCGATGACAGATCACCACAGGCCCACCTTTTCGATCTTGGACCCCAACTCCCTCAATTCAATTCATCCCATCTCCCAAAAAATGTCAACCATCCATTGGGCGGCAAGGATGACACCTTCTCAATATGATCGGATCATGAATATGGATTTTAAAGTTCTGACATCTGTCGCGGGTACATCGACCGAGGGAACCAACAGTATGGAACATAAATGCAAACCACTCTATTCCCGTGAAAAGACCAGTCCATTGGCATCCGACGACGATCGGTTTCATCCATTTCGAGGACGGCTCATCCATCGAGGCCGGAACCATGACCAGCTGCGGGGGGCTGCGAGATATCCAGGGCTTATGCGGTCTTCGGCACAATGCCAAGGATAGTTCGGACTTCGATGCCTGAGTCCAAGGAAATCGGGAAAGAGTGGCGAACGCGGTCCGAGGAGAGCAAGTTCCGACGGCAGTCCCTCAAAGGGAACCCCCCCGGTGCCCCTCATGTTGTTATTCTGCTCGTGGTATTCCTTTTGCTCCTTGGCATTCGCTATGGGGTAGCGGTATCAGGTATGTCCATGGTCATGCCCATGTAACTGCTACATACCTGCAGGTGTCTGAGCAAGCTATCAGCTGAGGTGGTCGAAGGTTGGCCAACTTTCCTGTTGTTACCCAACACCGAAACTCCGAATCCACTTTATCGTCTCCCCCACAGAGGCAAACTACCGATAGCCATGATCATGATCTCGTATTCCTGTTGTTTCGAAGAGGAGGGGGGGGGGGGGTCGGTGGGGTTTCTGCGTGAGTCGGGAGCGCGGCGCGAAAACCATACGACTTCAAACGTGCGTCGAAATGTCCGACTCGCTGGAAGTCTCGGGATACCAAAACAGGGCCCTCGTGGGGATATCGCTCATGGATATCGCCCCTCCTTCCAGGGGATTGTCGATGGACATGCATGATCCCGCATGGCCCTCGTGTATCCCCGGCGAACACATGGTCCCCGAGAGCCTGTCGGCCTTCAATGTATGGCCTGGTTATCGGCGACCTAGTTATCACCTCATGCCCCCCCTGCGTCGGTTCGGCAGCGATTGCAACGGTTGATACAAAGTGAGTGGACCGGCACGACACGACCTGCATTGCATCTGAACCTAACCCGCAACAGGCGGAATGCAGCGGAGATGTCGTTCCTCCCTCTTGCCACATGCAGGAGCCGCCCTTGGCCAGCGATCGGGTATCATTCAACAGGGGAAAGCTGCAGCTCAACCGCCACATGGCCAGGGGGTGGGGTATGGAGAGCGAATTGAAAGCACAGAGGAAACGGCGTGGTTGACAATCTCTGCATGGCTGTGGCGGCAACAAAACCGGACGAACGGCGAACTTGAGGGAACCGAGGCATCGGCCCTCACCGAGGGTTCCCATGGCCTCTCAATTATTGTTGCGGCCGCTGTGCAACAATTCACCGGCGAGCAATTTGGAACGTGCTTGTGGAACTGGATGTTGAGATGCGGCTCCAACGATACAAGACACAAGCCACATGCAGCTGCGTTCGGGATTGGGCGGGGAAGCCAAGGACTATGATCTATCTTACATCTGGCAAGGCGGGCGATAGAAGGAGATCCTTGCCTCTCGGACAGAGAAACATGGTTTCTCTTGCTTCCAGGTTCAGCTACTGGAACCGGAACCCACGGGCAATGCTCCCGGAAGGCCTCAACGATCCTGAGCATCAGGGACCCGCAAAGCGGCAAGAACCCACCTAGCAAGAGCCCACTGGCAAAAACCCACCAGCAAGCTCGCAGTGCCTTGAAGGTATGTACTTACGCTATTGATGGCAGGAGCAAAATTGGCGAGACAGGCGGGTAAACCGTCTTTCATTGTGGAAGCGTATGTTCCACCAAGCGGAATTGCTGGCTGCAACCTCAAGCTGTCCTCTACGAGTCATGGAAGCTTGGCTTCGAGATTCGCTTACTGGGCGTTCGGGTATCTGGGGAGAGACGTAGATCTATCCAGGTCCCAATTCTGACCCAGACGAAACCCGTCGGCAGTCCAACTGCCCCGCCCCCGGGGAGTAACTGCAACCCCTTGGGCAGATCTCCTGGACGCCTGCCGAGGCAAACGGGCATCACCGATTGCAATCGTGAAAGTATGTAGGACCGCTAACCGCCACGACCAGGCACGACCAGGCAGTATTCGATTTAGGGTCCGCCGAATCTGTGACCGAGAACTTCTCGGCGGCCATCGGATTTTGTCCCGGGGACCATCCCCCGCCGATCCAACCGACCGTGCAGTAGCCTGCCGCAACGCTTCGCTACCAAACCCGGGCGGTCAACTCTCCGCGACACAGATTCGACGACACAGAAATGGAAGCCAAGCGGCGGTGGCTGTGTGACCCTTCGACAATCTTCCACAGCCCCCCCCTGTCCCGCAGCCGGGATCAGAAGACACACATTGCCAGATCGCCTAGCCTTTTGTTCCTTGAGAGCGCAGCAGCAGCGGCCGGGAATAAACTGCGGAATACTACGTCAAAAAGAAATGGGACGGGGTGTCACGTTTTCTCGCGTGGTTAGCGACGCACGCGCGCGGCACACGACGCGGCGCATGCGGGTGCGTGGAGCCCTGCGCATGAGACTTCCTGTCATTCTAGGGTCGAATTGACCCGACTCCGAGGCCGGCACTTCCCACCTTGGTCATTCGCAGCGCGGCACTTGGTACGGCACTTGTCGACGAGAAAGAGCGAGCGATGGGGCCGTCGTACTCTATCGTGTTGCTTGCGCAAGTCGTCGAGCCTACGTACGTCAAACGTGTACGAGTGTACGCGTGCAAGTCGAAGGATGCACTTGGTGGGAGCCTGATCAACAACGTTGCGTAACCACCTCGCATATCTCGCAAATCCATGAACCAGAGCGCTGGGCTCTGAAAGGGAACCAACGCCAAGCCTCCCTTGTAAGGCCCCCCAGCCTGCACTGCAACATGTTGCGGCAAAGGCGTGATTATTAATATTAACCAAGTGAGAGACCACTGCGAAAGTCTTCGGAGGAGAGGCTGAAGGTGAGAGGGAAGCACAAGAACTCTATTCGTAAACCATAATCATGATACTGCCAAGCAAGCAACAACAAAAAAAAAACGCAACCAGAATGCCTCCGCTCCCTGAACCAATCCAACCACCACCTGTATGCCCCCAGCCTGGCCCAAACCCTATATAAAAAAAATGAAAGAAAAAAGATAGACAAATGAGAGAAAAAACTGCTGTCTCTCTAACCGTGGGGTATATGCAGAAGTGAAAGTATGAGTGGTGAAAAGAGGTGGGGGGGAGATATGAACAGAGAAGCGAAGGAAGGGAAACCCAAACCCAAAACCCAAGCCACCAAGCCAAAAGAAAGAAAAGAGCAGAGCAGGGGTCTATGCCAAGTCCCAGAGTCTCGCAAAAGTGCAAGTGCAACAGCAGCAGTGTATGTACCTTTTCACAGCCACACCAACCTCGCTTGCCGACCAACCAAAAACCCCAAGAAAAACGACAACGCCGTAATAGAACCCAAAAAAAAAGAGGTTGCACACAAAGGAAAAAAAAAGGTCCCTGACGTCGACGAGTCGAGTCAACGACGTCGAGCCCGCCACGAAAAGGGCGGCTCACGGTCACGAGGGGATGGGGGGCGGTGACAATCATTCCCTCTCTGAGAACGAGCAGTGATCGGAATGAGCGACCAAGGCGAAGGAAAATGGGGTTGGTTGGTTGGGGTGTGCCCGTTGTCTCGGGACCCCCTTCCAGGTTGTTGCCGCCCATGTGTTTTTGTGTGTTGCTCTCGTTCCGATCGGCACCGTTTTGGCTGCACGCTAATTCGTTAGTTAGCCTCCCGTTTGGTCTATCTTGCCCCGGGAAAAGTAGGTGTTTTGTTTGGTGGTGTCGGCCATCTCCAGATTTCTCCAGACAGTGCCAGAATCGAAGGGGGGGAAGGGGGGAGGCGGCATCGCCGTGCAAAGGAGGGAAGGCGAAAGTTGAAAGAAAGGGGGAAAAGACATACCCATCAGATAGATCGACCGTTGACGATTCCTTCACATCCCATGCCCCTGATCCGCCCCCGACGGATCAAAGTCGTAGTACCCCCCCGCCGCGTACGGCGCATCATAGCCATGATAGACCTCCCCCGCCGCATCCACCATGACGGCATGCCCGTGAACCGCCGCCGTGACCGCCGCCGCCGTCACCGGATGCGGCGCGTACCCAGCATACGGACTCATATGCGGGTGCCCGTACAGCGAGGAGTGGTCGACGGCCGGTCCGGGCCCGGGTGTGCTGCTGGCGGTGACGGCGCCGCCGTGGATGACGCTGCTGCTGCTGCCGCCCGTGTGGCCGCTGTGGCTGTGCGTGTGCTGCCCCGTGCTGGCGGAGGCGTGCCCGCGCGCCACGACGTGCCGCATGTTGAGCCCGCCCCAGGGGAGGCCGGAGAGGTCGCCGCCGTCGTCGAAGGTCAGGTCTTCCGCGTCGGGGATGTGGTAGGCTGAGCCGGCGTGCTGCTGGTTTTGGGCGTCGCGGGCTGCGCGGTCTTTTTGTTCGCGCGCTTTCTCTCCTGTTAAAGGGGGGGGGATGGGTTAGGTTTTGTTGTGGTAGGTAGTGGGTGGGTTGGGTTGGGTTGGGTGGATGGTGTGCTCGAAGGAGGGTCCGGACGACGTACTGAACTTGCGCTGGGCGATCCGGTTCTGGATGCGCCGCCTCTCATCGGGCTCGGTCACCTCGGTCCAGTCGTCGGTCTTCTTGGTCTTGGACGAGGGCTTGTCCCGTTTTGAGATGGAGGAGGAAGAGTGCCTTGATGATCTTGAAGACATCTTGGATGGTTCTTTCTCTGTGTCGGACCCTGAGGTGGGCTTGCTGCTCTTCTTCTTGCTGCTTTGGGTCTTCCCTGAATGGGAAGAGGGAAGAGGGCGGGTGCTTTGTCTAGGCGTAGAGTGACTGCTCCGCGACCCTGTGTCGTCCCACTCGTCTAAGGGTGAGTCGTAGGGGTGGTGGACTTCTATGTAGTCTTGATCTTCAAGGGGTTGGTACGAGGACATCTCAAAAAAAGAAGAAAAGGGGAAAGAGGCTCACAGGCCGGGACTCTGCTCTGCTTCTTGTATGATTCGAGATCTTGTGGTTTCCGATTTGGGAAAAGATGCTCGAGCTTGGTTCTGCTTTCGGAACCAGTGGCGTCCACTCGGGAATTCTCGATCACTTATATAAACCTCTGGACGAGGAGGAGAGGCGGGTCGCCGGTGACAGGCTGCCTTGTCGAGGAGGAGTCGGCCGAACGACAGTTTACCAAAGATGGAACTGACAAGGGGCTTAGCGTTGAAGATGCTGGTCGAGAACTAGAAGACCGTTATTTGCGGCGTTGGCGTGGTACGGATGAGAGACAAGTCGGGGGAGTCCAGGGAAGGATGACGCGCTCCACGCCGTGATATAAGACGGGCAATCCCGAATCGGGAGGGTTGAAATCGGTGCCGGTGAAGGAGAGGGAGGGGGGGGAGACCATGCAGGACCTGTTAGTGGAGCGGTTTGGTCCGGGGTGGTCCAAGTCGCTGGCCCTACGGGTAGTGTGGAATAGAGTCGCACTACTTGGTGGAGTGTGTTCAGTCGAGAACCCTCGTCCCAAGCCCTCAAGGGGAGAGGCAGGGGTCAGGGCTAAGATGGGTGGGGAGCAGGGCATGTTCACGGCACACCCGTCAATGACCCATGGCGGACGGGAGCAGGGATAATGGCTCCACGGCTATCGTGGACGATGCGTTCATCCGTTGGGGGGGGTGGGAGGGAGGGGAGGGGGGTGCTTGTTGCGTCTTGGGTGGGAGATGAAAGTGATTCTTCTTCCCCCCCCCCCCCCCCCCACTCCACACCTTCGTTGAACCCCCCTCCCCCCTCCCCCCTGGTCAACTGCTCCCAGCTTGTCAACCGTGGGCTTACCCCCATATGTGCCTCACGGTCGGCACGGCATGCGAGTGCGAATGCATGCGCACGCGGATTGGCAGAGGCACGGCAGCTGCAATTCATAGGGCGGGCCCAGCCTCATTTTCGATGTGACTCTGCCTCTGCTCCTCCAAAGTGTGTGTGTGTCACGACCGACGTTTGGATCGGCAGCAAGATTAGGTAACCAGGAAGTAGAGAGCAGCTGAGCACTGTGTCGGGACGCGTTCTATGGCTTCCACTGAAGCGAGGAATACGACCATCCCGGTCCGCAAAACCCGAGCCAAGCAACTCCCAAATTCG
Organism: Chaetomium tenue; assembly: GCF_020726465.1. Lineage (NCBI taxonomy): Eukaryota > Fungi > Ascomycota > Sordariomycetes > Sordariales > Chaetomiaceae > Chaetomium > Chaetomium tenue. The sequence continues at coordinate 4,181,424 of NW_027117330.1, read as the reverse complement.
CTTGAGTCGTCTGGACAATCAGGTGCGGAAGATCCAAAAGGATAAAAATAAGGTAAAAAGTGCAAAGTCGGGTTAGTGGTTGCAAAGATGCTCCCTCCTCTCCACCCAAAAGCCCACTCCCGGGGGGGGGGCTCATGGACAGCAGCAAGCTTCTCGGGTTGTGGACGAGCATGTAACCCAAAGCATGGGTGTGGATAGGTGCGGCGCATTGGTGGAGAAGGATGAACAAGTTTGTCCCGGCAAGGCATGGTGCGAATGCGCCGCGATCTCGGTGGCCAACCTGGGGAACGCCTCAGAATCTCAAGGTGTAGGGCTGAATCTCCAAGGTGAGGGAGAAGAGGGTCTTGTCAGCGTGCCAGAGGGTCTGTAAATGGAGCCGATGACTCTTGCATCATCCTGTGTTACCCTATACTTTCTCTGGTTGTGTTTCCTTCGGTCTGGGAAAATGGTGCTGCATGCAGAATTGAGTTGCGTGCATCCTTCCTGTTGCGGGCAGCTTCTTGCTGGTCCCATCTCATATCAGTGAAAATGGAAGGACTGTTGCAAGATTTGGCCTGTGCAGACACAGCCAATGGCCGCCCAACGTTAGCTCATCAAGTGGGTATGCTACACCTATTAGGTTTAGAGGGAACTTTTGGCTCTTGTCTGCCCTGGTCGGCTTGTGGGCCCGAAGTGGGTCCTGCCTGGGAGACCCCATTTTCTTCCCATTCCGCTGTGCTCTTCTTGCCCATGCGCAATTCCGCATCGATGCGACAGCCACAACTCGTTTCGGCTTGGGAACACATCGACAAGAAGACAAGGACCGGCTCGACTAACTAAGCGAACGCCATCGCTTGCCGGTCCAATCGTCCGGCCGATCGGGACGTTCATTCTGTATGTTTGTGTTTCACTTGTTACTGTGTACTGGAGTGTGTGCAACAAAAGAGCGGGTCTCGAAGCCTCATCTTCAATACCTTTCTCGGCGAAGGATCGGGAGCTGAGAACTTTAACTTTTCCCGACTTCTATATCGAGCAACGGCCAATCGGGCTCTGTCGTTTGTGCGATGCGGCGCTGTGCTCTGACGTGACTCTTCGAATATCACATATCCGTGCTTCCTACGCTCTCCTTCCCTAATCCAGTGATTGCCACAAGTCGAATCCGTCCGTCGGCCCGTACGACGACGCATGAAAAGGCACGCTTCCTAGGCCAGGAGGCCAGCCAATTCCGTGGGTTTGTTGGCGCGGGGGTTACACACGCCGCAACCCACAGTGTCTCACAGCAACATGGAAGAAGCAGCACATCGTTCGTCTCATTCGCGCATGCTTCACAGCTTCAGCACGTTTCTGTGTGGGACTGCCAGGATGATCAACTGGAAGTGATGCAACTTCTGGAAAAGTTCCAGATCCCCCCTTGCAAATCTACCCCGGTTCAAGATCGAAAATAACTCCATGTCCATTTCCATGTGTATACTACACTAGTGTAGTTATGCGAGCTTGAAACGGCTTCTGCGACTCGTGTCATTGAATGCCGCCCATCTGTCCCCGGCCGTGGCCGGTCTGTGCTGCTACCCGTCATATTGGTCTGGTTGTCTGGTTGGTGTCCGGGGAATAAGCTTCGTGCACTGCCACACTGGTCCAATGTGACTTGGGAAGTCAACAACCCTGAAGACAGCTGGGACCCTTGGGCATTGGTGCCCACATTCGGGACGACGATCTCTGTCCCAAGATTTCTCCAGGATCCGCAAGTGGCCCACTCGGAGAGGTTATTTTTATTTTTAAACACTGGGCCCGACGACATGGTCCGTCCGACCCCCAAAAAACGCCCAATGCCGTGACCTGGCCCAGGTTTGTTTAGTTGATGTTGTATTTCAGCTAGACGGCCCGTCGCCAATGGGATTCGCTGCCCTGCGTGCGACCAGAGCTATTTGTTCCTGAATTAGCCCTCGTGCTTCATCGATGTTGCAGCGCCGCGCGATAAATCGAATGTTCAGGCATGGCTCCCATGTTGGTTCCCGCTTTTATTGTCGTGACAGACTCATACCTCGGTGATAGCGGGGATCGCCGTCATCTGCTTGCAGCGATTCCAAGAAGCGGCCGCGGAACCCGAGGCCACGATCATCAATCCACAGCGGGCATTTGGTGATGTACATACAAGGTCTCTGACCGAGACCCCACGCTTTGAACAGGCACGATGCCGAATGGCTGCTAAATACTCCCGGGCAGTTCATTGGCTGCTGCTGAGCAAGTGGACTTTGACTTCCATGTTATGATGCCATGGTTGATCGGGAGCTAAGTTCTCTCTCATTTGTAACCTCTAACTGTCGTCTACCTGATAGATCCTTGGGCTATGGGAGAACATGTGTGATCGTTCGTTGTATTGGTTGTGTTCTAAAACCGAACCACCGAATGGCATCTCTATTGACTCACCCAATGCTGCACTACCATGAGAAAGGGCAACGAAATGCTTCACGATTCATAATTGACTTCTAACTGCCATGATCCTAACACGATAGAACTTGGTGGCGTCTTAGCGGCGGGAAGCTTGGTCGGTCTGAAACGGAACTACGCTAACCATTTACAGCAAGGTTGGATCTAAATTTAGGTGACTTCGACATCTGAAAGGCGTGGTGGGGAGCGGTGCGCCCCGTTTGACAAGGTCATGGTTGGGATGAACGGTGAACGCCTTCTTGGGCGAATACAGATCCCGACTAGGCTCAACGCTTTCAAGGACAACTGGCACTGCAAGCCCAGTGTCGTTCATGAGGGAGGGAGAGGAGGTTGCCCCACGCAAGATGCGCATTGGCTGTTTGCGCTGCTGAGCCTTTTTCTTACCTTGGGCGAGGGCGCGGTGGAAAGCATTGAGGTCAGTACTGTGTAGTAAGTCAAAATGAACATCGCATCATGAAAATCGCCGACCCTCGCAATTGCCGTTCCAAAGCCGGATGCTGATGGAATCAGAGACCGATTTCGCGCGGGTGGGCTGAAATCTGCCTTGCCAAGAACGAGGCATGAGGCGTGAGACATGAGGCGTGAGGCGCGACGAGCGCGATGCAACGCTTCACGGTTGTGGCGGCTGGCTTGCCGAAGGGGCGTAAAACGGGCGCCGCTTCACAACAGAACCCTTGGATGCCCGCCACTCTCCCCCCCGCTCCCCCCTCCCCACATCGCGATCCCGTTCAAGCCCCGGCACTGCCTATCCCAGCCTGGAGGCTGTCGACTGAGGAGAACCTTCAGCCGCAGTTTATCTTTAGCATTGTCGAAGGGCCGTGGAAGATCTTTGCCGTTTGCCTGCATCAATCTCGAAATCCTGTTGTTGAGTCCCCCATGCTGCCCGTCCGTGGCCCAGTCGGACACCATCGACCATGATAGCTACCCTAGATGCGAGAGTCAGTCTTCCCGGGTGAACTTTACCGTCGGCTGCAGCGGAATGCGCCATCACAACTAGACCCCTCCGCCCCGAATGCCCAAGGTCTTGCCTCGTCTCGATTTTTACACCCCCGAGACGTAAGGCCGCCGGCGCAAAGGTGCTTCCTTCCCCGCCGGTCGGAGACGAGGATATTCGCCGAATTGTCCGTCCCGGACTATTGTGGTGATGAAAATAGCACGACGTCGCAGTCCCCTTCCTGGCAGGTTTCGATGTCCCAATTGCTGATTGTGCGGACGATCTTTGGCCCGAATTCGCTCGTCTGGCAATCCCTCCCCCTGGTCGTCGCGATACAGTCCGTGTCCCCTGGCCAAATGCCTCCCCCCTCTCCCCTCTCCCCCCGGACCCATCCCAATGCCAAAATAGCCTGGTGCTGTCGGTTTTGACCGAACCTTCTGCCGAGGCTCGAAATCCGCCAAGAGGCGCTGCGCCGTTGAGGTCCCAAAGAGCGCGTTATCAGTGTCGCTCCGTTCCCGACTTGGTGCAAGTTCGATAACAAAACCCCATGCCATTCAAAGGGGGTTGTCCTGCAAAAGACGCTCGAAGCGGTCAAGGTCCATCGTATTCGAACTGCATGCCGTTTTGGATCCACTTGGCCGGATGGCCTTCCCTTAAAACCCGCCAATGAGCCACCGGATTTTTGTTGCACTTGCATGGTGTCAGCGCCACAACCAGTCAAGAACCAGCCAAAAGCGTCGCTCGCCCATAACCGGCACGCTCCTTGGTTCCGCGTCGAGATTGGAGGTGCTGTGCTTGGAGCCGAGCAAATGGAAAGAGTCGGGAAGTGTTTCGTGTGTTCCGTGTGTTTCGCCATTTCAGTGCCTGGGCAATGCGGGAGACCATGTCACCATGGTGTGATGTGGTGCATGCCGATTATTGAGCATCCATCGATGGCAGTGTTGGGAAAGGCGGCGCGGTGCGTGACTGAGCTCAGTGCGTGACTGAACTTGGTGGTGATTGATGTTTGCAGGTTGCGACACCAGAGATATAAGTATCCGACTGCTTTCTGTAGGCAATGGCGGTGCAATGGGGTTTTCTCGTAAAATCAGTGCCTGTTTTGGCCCCAGCGGTGCGAAAAGCTGTTGCCTGCTTGTGGGATGCATCTCAGGTGCTGCTCCGCCTTCTTTTGGCGGCCAAGGATTCTTCGGCAGCGCATTTTGTTTGCCAGCGTTTGCCAGTGCCGCAAATCGGTGTTTCGAAACATGAAACGACTCTCATCGATTCGTCTGAAGCATTTCCGTGCCTCAAAAGTGGACAAGAAGTCGCGGTTTCAAGCTTTGAGAAGCTGGGGTGAAGCATGCCTTTTGTCTGATGTTTTGGCGCTGGGAAGGACCCTCCGTTAAATCCGGTCGCCCTTAGTCAACGCTGACAACGCAGTCCTAGGCCAACTTGGCTGCTGACAGACGGAACGCCACACATCCGGAAGGTGGCAGCAAAGAGCTCCCGATGGCGGGGTGCTATGTCTAAGAGACCAACACACGGACTTTGTACAACATTTAACACCAAAATATCCGGTGTGCTCCCTCCGCGTTCGCTTTAAAGGCCCGATTCGCTTTGGAGCATTTATGATTGGTACGAAGTACGATCTCGAGAATTAACCGAGGCTGGAATGCAAGGCCACACACGCTTGGTTGGGATTTAGACGCCAACTCCATTATTGTACACCTAGGTTCTACACGAGGTGCGCTGCTGGTGCAACTCACAGCTACATATCTAACACGGCGCGCCTGATGCGCCTGGCAACCCACTGAGCTGTAGTGCACCCGCTAATAGAAACCTTGTGATTCCCGTAGCGCCTTCCGTTCCGCCACACGCCTCTTGAAGCGGATCTCGGCCTGTCTCCGTTCACCGCCGTCCACCTTGTGCCCCCTCTTGTCCTCCCACATGCCCTCGGTCACCGAGATACGCGCGCCGCCGTACTTCATGGGCAGTGCATACGGGCCGACGATGGTGCGGACCCCTTGGACCTTGAAGCCGTTGACCAGAACCATGTCCGAGGGCGATACCTCCTCAATCTTCTTTCCGGGCGGCACGTTCACAACACGCCGCACACGTACCAGCGGGGTCTCGTCCTCCTCCCGGACCCTCAGCTCCGCAGAACCGTTCTCGATGTGCTGGAGATCGCCGCCAATACCGAACTTGCCCTCCCTAAACCGTTGCCTCCACCTTAGCAGGTATTTCCTCGTACGTGGAGGCTCGACGCCGAGTTCTCTGAGCTGGTCCGAAGTCAGGGTGAAGAGAGCATCCCACGTGGGGAACTTGGATGCGTGCTGTTTGAGGCCGCGGCCGATCACGGTGAGGAAGGTTTCGACATCGGGGACAAAAGGAATCGGCGCCGGGATCTGGGGAATCTCGGGTTGTTGTGTGGACTTATGTGCCCATCGTGCTTGTATCCTGAGCGCAGGGGCGACGACGGTCGGAGCGACGCAGGGCCGTGAGAGGAGCCCGAGAGCGGACTGTACTCGTAGGGACTTCATCCGTGCTACAAAAAGGGTCAGCGATTGCAGGCGTTGGACGGCCAATTGGCTGCGGAAGATGGATAGATATGAAATGCGGCGGCTGTACAAAACCTACCTATCGAAGAAGTGGCTCCAAAAGCTAATGGTACCCGCGGGTCATACCAGATCAAGAGGACTGGAGCGCCTCGAATAGCTTGTTCAAGCGTCCAAAACAGGCTGACAAAGTGGGAAAGTTTTCGCAGCCTCGGAAATCTGGTGCCCGAGCCGCGAATGGGTCTTGGCGCAGGTGGGGGCGAGGTCGGTTCTCCCCGCCCACACTCGACTTCTCAAGAAGAGTCGATCTCCAGGTCACGACGCCGACCAGACACCGACTAGATATAGGAACCAAACGAGGACTATCTGGAAGCCCAAAGCCTTATCTTTATCTAATTACTTTCTATTACGCTTAATTTTTTTTACTTTAATTTATTTCGGGCGGTTTCTGCTTCCTCTGAGTTCGTCTTTTGGTCAGAAGATGCACCATCCTTGCTGGCCAATGAATGTGCAAGGCTTACAGCCGCCAGGCAGAGAGCTGCACTATCTATTCTCCTCGACCTGACGACCTCACTTCAGAATACTTTCCCTCGAACATCCAAAACGCGGTCTACTACTCTTCTACGTGCACCCGCCGCGCCAGGTTCAATTCAAATCGTCAAACCTCTATTCAATTCTTCAAACCTTTTTATATCAATCTATCAAGGATATAAGTCTGCGGAACCCAGAGATATCGTAGATATATCTCCGTGTTCATACTCGGTTCATCTACCTACCTTGCCACGTCAAGCAACCGATTTTCTTCTCTCCACGTGACCAAAAACCACCCCGCCACCGTTCATCGCGAAATAACCCAAGTTGGATTCACGGGATACGATGGCCGGCACCATAGCAAATGGGAAGTCAAAGTCCCAAGGGCGGCCGGACGTCGCCGCAATGACTAGATCCGATCATATTGCAGCTTTCATGGAGTGCATCGGATCTATGCCCAGTCAACAGCACACATCCCGGCCCAGAAAGCGTGCCAGAACAACCAGAGTTGTCGACTCGATATGCATTGCTCGGGAAAGTATCTCCGTCACTTACAGCGGTATGGATGCTTCCCAGGAAAGTTCAACTATTACACGGACAGATGCGGGGCAGCTTGTCGATATCCGGCTTTGCAGCATGGATTCCGAAATTCCAGACGCCGGCGGCTGGCAATTGAGCCTCAAGCCACGGGCCAGCTATCGCGGACGTCGGTTTGCGTTGATGCTCCCTTTAGATGATTCTATGGTCACACAAGGGTTGAAGACTGCTTTGCGTGTGGCGGAAGTCCATGCGTCGAACCCCGGGGAAGAAAGCTGCCTCTGGGCTGGCGTGGATATTTCTGTGCGACAGATCAGAGAATCGAATGAGCTACACCTATCAACAGAAGTAAGGTGGAACGAGAGACTGACGGTATGGGGAAGCGACCGATCAAAGTCAAATGTGCAACAAACATTGCGAGACGAAGCCCTTGAGACATGGTACCCGCACCTCTACCAGGCCAGCAGCAAGCCACATTCGTGGTCCCCGCAAGATTTCTATGAAGCCGCATGTGTCCCTAGCAAAGAGGGGCTAGATGGGGAGGTCTCGTCTATGGAAATCGCAGGGCTTGAAGCTGTCTTGTACCCGTTCCAACGTAGGGCCGTCCAATGGCTTCTGCGACGGGAGGGCGTGCAGTGGCATCGAGACACCCCAAGCAAGCAAACCGCCATCCGGCCTTTCATTCCGCCGGTATCACCCGACCTGCCGGTTTCCTTTGCCGGTGCCAAAGACGCTGACGGTAACACAATCTATATCAGCCCTTTACTTGGTGCTGCCACCAAGGACACATCTATCTTCCAGCCTTTCCAAGATCTCCGCGGTGGCATTCTCGCCGAGGAGATGGGACTCGGGAAGACATTGGAGGTGATCGCACTGATACTTTTGCATCAGCGCCCCGAGTCCCCTCCTATGGTCTTTGACCCCATTTTGGGCCGGGAACTCCTCACCACCTCAGCGACCCTCATTGTCGCACCCTCTTCCCTCCTTGACCAATGGCTCTCCGAGCTAAATCGACATGCCCCGGGCCTCAAGGTCGTGTTTTATCCCGGCATCAAAGAAATGGCCAAGCTAAAGGGTGAAAACGAGTTATCCGTTGAGAAACTGGCCCAACAGAATGCGGTAGTCACCACCTACGATGTTCTCAGGAAAGAAATATGGGCGGCTTCAGACGAGCCGACCCGTTCCATGCGCAACGAGCAGCAATATGAACGGGTCAAGTCCCCTCTCGTCCAGCTTTCGTGGTGGAGGGTGTGCATTGACGAAGCTCAAATGGTTGAGAACTGGGCAAACAATGCGGCGAAGCTCGCAAGGAAGATCCCCCGTATTAATGCTTGGGGTGTCACGGGTACGCCGGTCAAGGACGACATCCAAAAAGGTACCTAGCAATCACGCTCCCATACTCCTAGTGAAGTAAACTGACTTTGGGCCTGTAGACCTTCGCGGCCTGCTACTCTTTTTACGACATGAACCGTACGCATCGGACACCAAGACCTGGAATTTTCTCACTACTTTCGACAAAGAGTCTTTTCGGAAGATTTTCAACTCGATATCTATGCGCCACAGCAAAAGTCTCGTGAGGAACGAGATTGACATCCCACCGCAAAAGCGTTACGTCATCACCATGCCGTTTACCGCCGTCGAGGACCAGCATTACCAGAGTCTTTTTGAGGAGCTTGCTGGGACATGCGGCTTGGACGCCCGAGGAAACCCCCTGCAGGCCGATTGGGACCCCGAGGACCCCGAAGTGCAGCGCTCCATGCGCGCAGCCCTCGATCGGCTTCGTCAGACTGTCCTACACCCCGAAGTTGGAAACAGGAATCGACGTGGCCCCGGGCAGAAAACCGGCCCCATGAGAACCGTCGCGGAAGTCCTCGACGCCATGCTCGAGCAAACAGATAGCTCCGTGAGAACGGATCAGCGGGCTTTTCTTTCTGCTGGGCTGCTAAAGGGGCAAATTCTCGCCTGCCAGGGACGGGAGCAAGATGCGCTCGACGTTTGGCGAGAGGTTGCAGCAAAGTGCTCAGAATTGGTGGATGAAGGCCGAGCTCAGCTGGAGCAAGAAATACAAGAAGCTCGTCGTACGAAATCGGGCGAAGATAGTGAGGCAGACAGTGATGGGGAAGATCGTGAAGATGCTGTGCCACAACGGGTGGGAGAAGCCAGACGCCGGCTGCGGTTGTCGCTCGAGGTTCAGCACAAAGCAGTCTTCTTCTGCGCAAATGCGTATTTCTCTATCAAAACCAACAAGGAGATGACGACGCCCGACTCGGACGAGTTCAAGCGTCTAGAGAAATTGGAGGTCGAGGCGTATGATCGCGCCAAGGATATCAGAAGAGAGATCTTGAGAGAGGTAGGTTGCATTTCTTCACAGAACCAACGAAGTCCCCGACCAGGAACTCAGCTAACGATATTACAGAGTCATGGTAAAGCTGCGAAGCTAATGGGCCGGCTTATGAAAGCTGCGGTAGAGCAATCGTTCGCGGTTGTTCCCGCCTTCGAGCCTATCGACCTGAGCGGTATCGAGAGCCGAACGATTGCCGATGCGCTCGAGGTGCTTTTTGCGGGGTTGAATGAGCAAGCCGCTGAAATTGACGATTGGCGCGAACACGTTATTCAACTTCTTCTCAAGCCCCTAGTTGACGAGGAAAATGACGAGATCACTGGTGAGGAGTACGAGCAATCGGCCAAGCTCCAGGATGAAATTCTGGTCTACCTCCAAGTATTACGGACGGCACTTGCATACAGGAATTCCTCGATAACGGGACAAAAGAACTTTTTGGTGGAGCATGAGACGAAGGCAGCGGCTAGGAGGGCAAGGGCGGCGGAAGGACCGCTCCCCGGGATGTTCCTCGCGTTATTGGGGCTCTGCGAGGATATCAAGCCGCCGTTTGTCGAAGGGGACCCCTTAACGTCTGTGCGTGGGTTGGTCTCGGAGTTGCGTGCGCTGTCAGCAAAGCTCCAACACGACGCAGGGGCGGGATCATCTAGATCCGCGAAGGAGCTCGCCGTTGTTTCGGTGTTGTTGTCGGCGACAAGCGGCGCGCAAAAAGAACAAGCCAAGGCTGTTACGGCCATGGAGAAAGAAACCGAGCGTTTTATGGACACGCTGAATGCTCGGATCGAGTATTACCGACAGCTGCAAGAGGTCTCGGACACAGTTGCCGAGTACGACGGCTCGTTGGACCCTGATGAACTCAATGCTGCTTTGATTGAGTCGGAAAAGTACGAAGAGAGGCTAGAGAAGCAGCTTGATGCTGGCAAGTCCAAGCACCGCTACCGTAGGTACCCCCGGGGTGGAAAATCGTGGGATATCACTGACAGTAAGCAGTTGTCTTTCTCAAGCACGAGGAATCAAACTCGGGTGAGCAACGAATGTGCATCATTTGCCAATCCAACTTTGAGGTTGGCGTCTTAACAGTCTGCGGCCATCTATTCTGCAAAGAGTGCATCATGCTTTGGCTACGGGCGCACCGAAACTGCCCCATGTGCAAAAAGAAGCTCCATCAGTACAACCTTTACGATATCACACTTAAGCCCCAGGAACTCAGGGTGCATTCGGAGAGGCAACAGGGAAGTGGCGACGGCGGAAAGGACGAGCAATCAACTCCGTCCAAGAAAGTTTCCGCTATTTACAGCGATTTCTCTGCCGACGAGTTGGCCGTGATCAAAAATATCGACTTGGACGGTCCAAGTTTCACGACGAAGGTGGACATGCTGACACGCCATCTCATGTGGCTGAGAGACTCCGACCCTGGTGCCAAGTCCATCATATTCTCACAATACAAGGAATTCCTGGACGTCCTCGCGCTTGCCTTTCAAAGGTACCGCATTGGCTACACCTCGTTCGACAAGGCACACGGCATCGCCATCTTCAAGGAGGACCCCGGCACCGAAGTCTTCTTGCTGCACGCGCGGGCACACGCCAGCGGGTTGAACCTGGTCAACGCCAACCACGTCTTCCTGTGCGAGCCGCTACTCAACACGGCGCTGGAGCTGCAGGCCATCGCCCGGGTCGACCGCATCGGCCAGCAGCACGGGACGACGGTGTGGCTATACATTGTCGACGGCACGGTGGAGGAGTCCATCCACGATCTTTCAGTGCAGCGGCGCATGGAGCACATGGGCGAGAATACGAAGGGCAAGTCCAAGGGGTCGGCGTCTGAGCCGCTGGATGCGCAGCTGGAGGAGGCCAACGCGCTGGAGATGCAGCAGGCGAATCTGTCGAAGCTGATGGGCAAGGATGGAATTTTGGGGGAGGCGGTGGATAAGGATGCTTTGTGGACGTGTTTGTTTGGGCATTTGTATCCGAAGGGGAGGCAAGGGGAGAGGGAGGAGGAAAGGGACCCCGCGAATCCTGAGATTCGCCGGCTGCTCACTATTAACGCAGCGGAGAGGCGGATGGAGGGGGAGGGAGAGGGAGAGAATTAAGGGAGGGCGAATCTAATAGGAGATTAAGGGCAGTAGAGAGATTTGTGAAGTTGGATTTATGATTGTAATGAGAAATTAATAAATAATTATTAATGATTTCGGTTCCCATAACTGTTGTGAGACTTAGTTCTTGAGACTTTTCTCGATCAGGTGCAGTCCCTCACAGCAAGTGTTGGCTGTTGTCCTGGTTGTCAACTATGATTACGTCGCGATACGCTCATTGATACCGTACAGCGTAATTATCCCCTGCCCAATACCCTATCGCGAATGCCGCGCATGCCCATAAGCTTGAACTTGGCACCGCCCGGGCATCATACGGCGGACCGAGTATTCGTATAGTACTAATCATCGCAACACCCCTCCGCTCTTTAGCAACCCACATTTTACCAATGGCATAACGACGCAACGAGACGACGACTCGACCTGTACATACATGATTACCGACCTTTCAACCCACCCGGCCCGTATCCCCTCGACAACAACACGGACAAACGAACAGCCATGGCTGCCGCAACGCGAAGAGGCCCCGGCCCCGGCCATGCGCCGAGGACGAGCATCCTCCAAACACTACAAGCCACCGAGATGATAGACAGCAAACCCGTCCTCCCAGCCGGTATGCTCCCACCCCACTCCCTCATCCCCTCCCCCCTCCCCCTCCCTAAACCCCTTCCACTCCCACACAACCACCACTAACACAACAACCAAACAGAAATCCTCGCCACCATCCTCGACCACCTCCCCGTCGCCGACCAGCTGCGCTTCGCCCGCGTCTCCCGCCGCCTGCGCGAGATGGTCTACGACGACTCCCGCTGGGTCGCCCGCCTGCGCGCCCTCGGCTGCTGGGACGAGGCCGCCGCCCGCCGCCACTTCGAGGAGGTCATGCTGGCGAGGAGGAGAGCCGCGTCGACGGCGACGGTTGCGACGACGGCTACGAATGCTACGAGTGGGAGTGGGGGTGTTGGTGGAGGGGGGGTGGTGGAGGGTGGGATGGGGGGGGTGAATCGGCAGAGTTTGTTGTTTGATGCGGGGTTGGAGGAGGAGAGGACACGGAAAGAGGCGGAACAGCAGAAGGCGCGGGAGCAGCAGCAGGTGCAGGAGGTGGCGGATGGGTTTGAGACTATGAAGGTCGGCGGGACGACGGCACACACACCACACCACCACCAGGACCCGTCGACAGACCCCGAAGCATTGCTGCGGGTCATCAAGAATGCAAAGAGCGTGCGCGGTTTGGCTAGGCAGGAGTACGGCAAGATCTACGGCGCGCTGGCGCCCTTCTACTTCGACCTCGTCCGCGCCAAGACACACACCGACCCGCTCGTCTTCAAGGTGTTCCGCGACCCGGAGCGCCAGGCCCAGATGCTGGCAAATCTGCGGACGTTTGCCAAGAGTGATTGGTCGCAGGGCGCGCAGAAGAGGGAGGAGAAGGTGGACACGATGACGGGGATATTCGAGAGCGCTGTGCTGCGCGAGTTTGAACAGGGGTATGAGTTTTGGGACGTCGACGGGCGGATGAACAAGTACGCCCACGTGCTGGCGCTGCTGAACGGGAGCAGTGCTGCCGTCGAGCTGTTCATCCAGAAGCACCCCGTCTTTACCGACCGCGAGGTGCTGGCCAACTCGATGGACTGCGTCAACCAGGCGCTGGCGGATAGCATTACGCTAGAACCGTCACGGCGCTTTTTTGAGGTGCTCACGCGGAAGGTGAACGAGCAGGCGGGGATTATCGAGCGCATATTCCCGAACCCGGGGCATGTGTTTTGGGTATTTGTCGACAAGGTCCGGGAGGATGTCGTCATGGAGTATGCTACGCCCCTATTCGATGAGACACACGAGAGGAGTATACCGTCGTACTTGAGGGCGGTTTCTGGTATTTTCGAGCAGATGCTGCAGTTCTTGCGGACGTTGACGCCACCGAAAGGGGCAGACGTGAACCAGGAGGCGAGGGCGAAGGAATTGGTGCTCAAGGCGTTTGAGCCGCATCTTGACCTGTATCTACAGGACGAGATCGACGAGTTTGCTAGGCAGGCGGAGGAAGAGGTTGGGGAATGGGAGAAGAAGCTGTCAGAGCAGGACGCCACCGCCGAGTCATTTTACATGGCAAACTTTACAAACCGGCAAGCGGATAAGAAAGACTTTTTGACATCGTTCAAGAAGGTCGTTATGATGCCCGTCACGGTGCTCCCGACGACTTTGACGACCTTTTCATTACCCGGCCTTCCCCTCGGGTCGCCATTTGCGAGCAAGCCGGCGGCGGCGAGCGCAAATGGCAGCATCGCTGCGGCGGATCTAAGCCAGCAGGATTCTCGCGCACAGTCTCCTGCCCCGTCAATACAAGCGGCGGTTGATCGAAGTAGCAGTCCGATGCCGGGCAAGGCGCCAACCGATGAGCTAGCAGCCAAGGCGGCACTCATGACATCGAGGTTAGAGGGCATCAAATCCCTCTTCAGTATTGAAGTGGCACTGAGCCTGGTGCACTCGGCCAAGGCGAGCCTCGGGCGCGTTGCCGTGTTCATCCAACTCGGCGGGCAAGCCGGCGGCGAGGCGCGCGAGCAATGCGAAGCCATCTTCGTCGCACTACTGCGCATCCTGGGCAGCAAGCACGTCAAGCCGGGGTTCGACAGGGCCGTGGCGCACCTGTCGCAATACAACCCCCGCGAGGTGAGCGAGCACGACAAGGGCGGCGTGGCGCCGCTGGTGACCTTCATCGAGCTGGTCAACGTGGGCGACCTCATCTCGCAGATGATCGACGTCTTCTACGAGCAGCAGCTCGCCGGTCCCAAGATCGCGGACCGTAACGATTTCCTCGACCCCGCCGGCCTAGCCAAGAAGAAATTCGAGCAGATGCTCGACGAGAGCGTCGCCGCCGGCCTCAACAAGGGCATCGACGTGCTCATGGACGAGGTCGAGTACCTCTGCGCCACAACCCAGCTACCGACCGACTACAACCCGGGGGCAGCCACAGCCAGCACGCCGGACCCCGCCTCCTCCACAACCTCCTTCGAGAAGCGGGCATCAACCCTCCCAGGCACGCTGGACATGGACATCGGACCGACGCGGACGGCGCAGCGGATCCGCGAGCTCGTATCATCGCACACGTCGATGCTGGTGGGCAGCACGGACAAGTCGATGCTGGACGTGTTCAACGGCGAGGTGGGGCTGCGGCTGTTCACGGCCGTGTGCAAACACCTCAAGCGGCAGCGCGTCAGCACCGAGGGCGCCATCAAGCTCATCGCCGACATGAACCTGTACTTTGAGTACGTCCGCACCCTGCGCAACCAGGACCTGCTCGCCTACTTCAAGGCCCTGCGCGAGCTGAGCCAGATCTACCTGATTGATGCCCGCCATGCCAAGGAGATGGCCACGATTATTGCGGACGGGGATCGCTTTGGGGGGATCTTTAGGGCGGAGGAGGTTTATGAGTATGCGGAGAGGAGGGCTGACTGGTATCAGGTTAGGAAGGATGTCGAGAGGGCCATGTATGGGTTGGAGTGTTGTTTGATGTAGAGGGGTTTGGTTATACGAGGGGTATGGATATGCAAGTAACGCTTCATGAATCGGTTGGGGATAGAGAAAAACGGTAACCGTTCTTGGTTTAACGCGATGATGAACGAGCCTGGCGGCTCCTTTTATGTATGAGCCTTGGCCTACTAGAATAAAAACAACTCCTTTTCCATGTGCCATCCGTTGAACGCCAGGCCCCAACGCCGGATTCAATATGATTATACTCCAAACGCCGCCCCAGAAATGGCAAAACCCAGTGTGGCCTACTTGGCCTGCCCAAAATCCAACTTCCTCGCGACCTTGGCACCGCGTGAAGCAGCATCCTCCTCAATAATCCCATTCCGCCGCTTCAAATCCGCGCCCATCTTCTCCTCGCCCCCACCGCCCGACTTGCGCGGCAAGTCCTCCTTCTTGGTCGGTTTGGGATCGGTGCGCCACCAGCGGTGCTGGAGCATCTCGCGGGCGGTGATGCGCTTCTTGGGGTCGAGGGCGACGGTCTTGACCAGCAAATCAACCCCGTCGGCCCCCACGGCGCCGAAGCGCGTCATGTAGGCCTCCTTGCCCCACACGGCCACCACGTCGCTCGGCACCGTGTACTCGCGCAGCTGGGTCACGCCGGGCCAGACCTCTTCCGTCGGCGTGCCGATCTGCTTGCAGATCAGCGCGATCTGCTCCACCTCGGTGTTGCCCGCCAGGAAGGGCGCGCGGATGATTAGTTCGGCGAACACCATGCCGACTGACCACACGTCCACGGCGCCGCCGTAGTGGCGCGCGCCGAAGAGGAGCTCGGGCGGGCGGTACCAGCGTGTGATGACGTTGGCGGTCATGCGGCGGCCGGGGTCGGCGAATCCGCGGGCTAGACCGAAATCGGCGAGTTTGACTTCGCCGTCGGCGGCAATGAGTAAGTTGTTGGGCTTGATGTCGCGGTGCAACACGAAGTTGTCGTGGCAGAACCATACCGCCCGCGTCAGCATCCCCATCCAGGCCTTGATGTCGCCCGCGCCGTACCGCACGCGGTCCACGTCGCGGATCAGCATCTCGAGATCGCCGAGGGGGAGGTACTCGAGAACCAGATTAAGGTTCTGGTCCTTGGAGCTGAAGACGGAGAGGAGGGAGATGATGTTGGGGTGGTGCAGCTCGCGCAGGTATTTGAGTTCGCGCACTGCGTCTGGCGCCATGCCGTCCTGGTATTGTTGTTGTACTTTGATCTTTTTGATGGCTACCAGCAGGGAGGGGTCGCGCCGCGAGTGGCCGAGGTAGACATTGGCGTAGGTACCCTCACCGAGCTTCTTGCCCTTGATGTATTTGCGCTTCTCGTCCTCGTTGAGCTGTTCGATCGGGTCGAGGGTTATCATGGTCGGGGTGCTCCCGTCGGCTGGCGGGGCGGAGCGGTTGAGGTTGTGGATGAGGCGGGGGGTGCCATTGCCGCCGTTAGAGGAGGGCACGGTGGATGGGACGGCGGAGGGTTGACGCTTGAATGGTGAGGATGTCGCGCGGGCGGTTTGGAGGGCGTCGGATGTGGGCGCGACAAGTGGTGAGACGGCCATCTTGACGGTGGTCCCGTCGCGTGCGGTCGGTATTGGAACGGTAAGGGTACTGTGTGTTTCGGCGATGTTGAAAGAAGGTTACATGGAATTGCGAGCGAATCGGAGAAACCAGGGTCTGGAGAACCCGGGACTGCCAAGGCTAGAACTGACTAGGGGTGGCTTAAAGCAACGCTAACTCCGATGATCTCCGGGAAGCCAACCACAGCCATTCGAAGCAAGTTTGTATCACATCATTTGGACCGCAGGGCCGATCAGGAAATCAAACATCTCGAATCGTAGAATTGCGCCGAGACACAAACAAGTAAAGATGAACGTTGAGCAGATGTAAAGTCTCACACTTACGCGGCGTTGAGTCTTGGCCGTGGCTTGAGCAGGTGTAAGAAGCTTTATTTCTTTATTTCTTCGTTGTCAGCGGAAAGTAATCAGGTAACTAATCAGAGGGTTAGGTGCTGAAATCACAGCACAGAGCCCCGAAAGACTGCCACGCCAAGCCAACTTTGGTCTCACCCTTGCTACGTCACAGCCGGGCTGACGTCACGCCTTTCGGCATTTTCAAACCGTCCGAACACCCGATCGATCGTGTTCCTTTTCTGGACAACAGTCCTCGCCCAACTGTATTTAGAGACACGCGGCTGTCGTGGCGTCTAGCATAGATTAGAGGCTGTGCATATCCAGTCCCAACTAGGAATGTTTCGAGACAATCACACCGCAGACTCGGTGCCAACAGCTTTCCTTGGGATGTTTAAATCATAGAGAAGGGGACGGAATTGTTAGTTAGATTCGGCTGCCTGTTTCACTCAATAATCCTCTCCGATCCTGTAAAACCGGGCCGGGCCAGCGTTGCAACCAACACGGCATTAAGCTCCTCCTTTTGCGTCACTAGCGGATCCCTTCAAAACTCCGAACCCTTCTAGCCAAGATTTCACGACAAGTCATTCTGAATCTTTTGTTTTCTTTTTATCTTTTTAACTTTGGGGTGGGATTCTCGCCAATTGAGATCTCACCATCCCATCTTCGCCCACCCACTACTTGCGATTAACTTTCCCGTTCGCAAGAATACTTTAGAGCCATCAAAAATGATTCGCTTATCATACTGGGTACGCCTTACCCCCTATCGCCTAGCTACCCGCCCCTAACCCGACGATTCTAGGTAACTCCCATCCTCGCCGGCCTTGTCTGGCTTGCGACTCTCTTGGCTCTCCTGCTCTATTGGATCGTCTCTGAGAACAGCGTCCACTACTCTTCCATGTCCGAGTTCCAACAAATCGCCTACATCAGTGACATTGGCGCATCCGACCTGAAGCCATTGTTCGTGACCGGTTGTGTTCTCACCACCGTGCTTCTCGATATCTCGTTCGCTTCCGACCGATGGCTCCGCCACAAGGGCCGGCTGGCGCCTAACAAGACGACCAGCGAGAAGGTGCTCTCGGGGCTAGCCATCGGGTTCGCAATCATCGGCACCGCCGGCCTCATCCTGCTAAGCATCTTCGACACGGCGTGGCAACCCACCCTGCACAACATCTTTCTCCTGTTGTTCATCGCCGGTTACGTGATATCCGCAATCTTTATCTGCTGGGAATACCAACGCCTAGGAATGCGTAAGCCACCCCTCCCCCTTTTTTAAAACCCCCTCCACCCTCCACCCTCCACCACCATCACCCCACCCAACCAAACACTAACCTTCTCAACCCCAGACTACCGCGAGCACCGCATCCTACGCCTCTCCTTCTGGATCAAGCTCACCTTCGTCATCATCGAAGTCCTCCTAGCCATCGCCTTCGTCTCCTGCACCTTCACCCGCCACTACAACGCCGGCGCCGTGCTGGAGTGGGTCATCGCCTTCATCTTCTCCGCCTACGTCTTCTCCTTCTCCGTCGACCTGTACCCGGCCGCCGCCACCAAGCACGCCCCGCATCCATTGCATCCGGGGAAGCACCACCAACAGGAAAAGCAGGTTGGGGTGCCGGCGGCGGCGGCGGCGCCCACGATGCGCCTGACGCGCGGGGATCGGGAGGCGCTGCCTCGGCCGTATAGCGCGGCGGGGGAGATGGAGGAGGGGGCGTCGAGCGAGGCGACCCTGAATGGGGCTGCTGTTGCTGCGCCGGGGAATGGGGCGTCGTTTGAGGCGGTTAGGGTTGCGCAGGGGAGGCGGTCCGGGTCGAGGAGTCGCGCGTTGGCGAGTAACTTTTAGAAGGGGGTGGTTGGGTAGAGCGGGAGGTATATATGTGCATATGTAATTGGTGATGCCGGTTTGGGGGTGGTGGGTTTGGTGTTACAAGGCGTTGGGGGAAAGGAAGATCTGGTTTGGATATCCATGGGTGCATGAGTTGGATACTTGCTTGCATTGCATGCATGGTCTGCCAGCTATTGGGCAGACTTAGAGCCGATACGGCACCACATATTATACCATTTCGTTACATGTCGAAAACTAGGACCACTAGTCGTATGCTTGCTGAGCATTTGATTGTTGTTTTGGGCAGTAACGTCACTCCATGTAAACCCTCAGGGGCTCGTGGCTACTTCAACACTTGAATCAGAATGGGTGATGAAATACCGTTCGCAGACACATCCCAACAAATAAATAATACACACCCTGCACCCAAACATGTCGTGCAAGCCGTCCAAGCTGCCATATCATACTTCGTACATACATACCCCCTCAACCCCAACCCAGCCTCCGAGCCCCCTCCGAGCCCCCTTCTCTGAAACGCCGACCCTCCCCCCAACGAGATAATCACCTCCCCAAAGCCCATGCATCATCACATCATCACCATCATTTAACAAGATTACCCGGCCCTTGAAGCCAAGGAAGTACCCACGGCTCTGTCAGCACAGCGCGCGAGCGGCTCGTCCAAAAAGACCACCCACCCACCCACGCACCACCCTTCACAAAACCAGCAAGCCACCCCCATCACAAAATCTCCGAAAACCTCGACTCCCTAAACGGACTAACCCTCCCCCCCTCAACCCGCCTCCTCAACCTCGGCGGCGTCAGCGTCGCCGACACTCCTCCATTCCCGCTCGCGCCCCCAACCCCAGACCCAGACACCGACCCCGCCTCCCTCTCCGGCTCACTACGCGCCTCCACAAACCGCTCCCCACTACTCCCCACACTACTACCCCCACTGGCCCCCAGCCTGCTACTCCCCGCACTACTGCTACTACTAGTACGCAAGCTGCTGACAGACTGCGGCTGGAACTGGTTGTGTGAGGTAGGGATGCTAGGCTGCAAGACCTGTGACGTGGGCCGTTCGGTTTGGGATTGGGATTGGGGTGTCCCGTCGAGGGGGGGTGTGGAGGGGATGATTTGGGGGGTGGCGCAGGGGAGGATGGCGGAGGGGCCGGCGGTGGTGGTGGTGGTGTTGCTCTCGTCTGCTTTGTTGGTGGTGGTGGTGGGGGAACGGCCGGCCATGGCGACCTCGCGCATGCTCGCGTCGGGGCGGTCTTCGGTTGCGGTTTCCTTGCCCTTGCCCTTGACGTTATCTGTGATGGAGGGCGTGCTGGTGTTGTTGCCCTGCAGCCGGGCTAGGGCGACGCCGCCGATGAAGCCTTTCTTTTTCGCGTCGGGGGTGACTTGCTCGTCGGGCGCGGTTGTGCTGGCCGTCTTCGCTCGCGGCCGGGGGAAGCGGGAGAAGAGCCAATCGCGGACTTTTCGTGTTGGAGACGTTGAGTTGCCATCCGGGCTGATGGGTTCGGAGGTGGATTCTTTACGCCTTGGGTGCCGTTTGCCAAAGTTGATTGAGAGAGTGCGGACGCGGTTAACGGCGGAGGTTCGTTTGTTCTCGATGTCCGGGGCTTGATCCTGGTTGTCCGTTTTGAATTTGCTGGTTAGAACCCCCTTCTTACCCTCTGCGGCGTGCTTCTGCCCAGCTTTAGTCGCTTTTGCTTCATCCTTTCGGGTTTTCTCCTCCTGTTTAATCTCGGCTTTCCTCGCCTTCTCAACCTCCTTTTGCTGGTCTGCACTATAATCAGTGGAGGATCTCAAGACCCACGGCTTCCACGACCTACCTTTGAGCTTCTTATGGATGTCCTGAATCTCCTTCTCCCTCATCCTCTCCGTTTCAGCCTTCTCTTTCCGCCTTTCCTCATCGAGCCTCTCCTCTTCCAGCCGTGCTTTCTCCTCCTCGGCCAGTTCGTTGATCTCATCCAGGAGCGGCTGGACGTTCTTGGCGGCGACCTTGTCGACCTCGGCCCGGTCAACAAACTTCCCACCACCAATATCAACCTTCCCGGCATTCTCATGGGCCGTAGCAGCGGACCTCGCTTGCGCGGCCACTAGCGCCTTCCTCCCCCAGTCGTCCATCGTAACCTGGGGCACCCGGCCCGTGTCCGACTGCACCTTCTTATCCATCTGCTGCAACTGGGCTCTGACGTTCCGCTGCGCAGCCACGAGCAGCGCCTCCTGATCCCGCTTCCTCTTGCCCTCGTCCACCACGGACAGCTTGTTGTTCAGCAGGGACATCTGCTTGCGGATCTGCTCCGACCGCCGTCTGTCCTCCAGCAGATCCCCGTCGCTGGAGGAGCGCCGCCTGGTTAGCTTGCCCTTGATGGTGCCAAACTTGGTCCGCTGTGGCGTGCCTGAGCCGTAGTACTCCTGGAAGGACCGTTGCTTGTCGTGCTCTTCCTGCAGCTTGGCAAGGCGCTCCTGCGCGAGCCGATACGCGGCCTCTTGGAGACTGTTATACACCAAAGGCGGTTGTTCCTCGTCCTGCGAGCTCACGAGGCTGGAAGCGTCGCCGCCGGGGAATGATGCCGACCGGGCGTGCGCCCGGGCCGAGTTGTCGATCATCTTTTGCTGCTGGCCGTACATCCGCTTGGCCATGGCGAGAGCAGACGCGTGCAAGACGTCTGCGCGGTTCTTCTCGTCGGTCTCTGGCTTGACTGGCGGGTTCGAGGTAAACATCTGCCTATTCATGGTGGTATAAGGGACGGCACCCGTTTCGCTGATCAACATGGTGTTTGCGCGTGGCGATGGCCGGTGGGCGATGGTCGCGGCGCTCAGCGCATATCCCTCGCTGCTGGGCGGGTTTGGCACCTTCTCACTCGCCGTCTGAGGCGACGACCTTGCTCTCGGCCGCGCGCCAGCCATTGCCCCCTTCGCAGCGCGCATCGAGTTTTGGCGTGATAACTCAGGACGTTCGGCAGCCGGGGCCGACGTCTTAGTTGCGTTGAAAGCCAAGTTCGCGGCCGTAGATACCCACAAAGAAGGAGGAGAGGCAGGCGGCTTTTGTTGGCGTTGTGCCCAACTAGCAGCAAGAAGGGCATCTGACGACCTAGCAGTCTCATACTGGTGTCCCCGAGGGGAGCCTGGCGGCGAGGCGGTATTGGCCCATCCTAGAGTCGCCGCAGCACTCGCCGCCGCGTCGCCCGGCTTCAGACCCGGGGACGGGTAGCTCGGGAGATCTTGGGCATTTGCGTATTTTAGAGGGCCAGAATGACCTAAAGATTGAGGTTGTAAGCCGAGGACCAGGCGCGTTGGGAAGCACAGAGATTATGCTATGCAATGCAAGGCAAGGCACAAAGCATGCAGCCCCGCGCACGGTTGTTGGACTTACCGGGCAACACCATCGGACGAGATGCGCCTCCAGCAGGAGACGTTACTGTCGCGGACGCCATCGGCGATCGGGTATCGGACGCGACCCCCTACCGTTGTAAATTCCGGCCAGCGGATAATAGCGTGATATGTTATATATGTTATAGCAATATATAACTCTCTTTAGATTGGAAAATGCGCCGTCAAGTCGAAAAGCGCAAAAGCGACTCGCAGTTCAGGTTTGTGACGCGCTAGTAAGGACAAGATGAACCCCGAGTTCGTCGATGTCAGGAAAGCGAGTCAGGCAGTTGCGTTAGAGGCGACGGATAACGCCGTCGGGGCGAATGGAGCTGATTCTGTGTGGACTGAGAACTGAGACACTGAGACACGAGGAACAAGGAACAACCAGAAACTGGAGCCAAGAAAACATCCGACGATCTGTCTGATGCGCGCACCAAGGGCCAACGCTTCGGGTCTCGGGATTTGGAGGAGCAAACTGAAAAGGGCCCGGGTCTAGACCGATATAGAAGGATTTTCGAGTCGAGACCCATTCCCACCAACAATGAATAAAGCCCACGCTTCTGCTCACGCGTCCTTGATGAACAAAGCACCGAGCAACGCAACCTGCCGGAAGTCTGACCGACGTCATTGTCTCCGTACCGTAATTGTAGACCCTGGTTCTCTCGGCGGGCTGTTGGAAGGGCCCTGCAGTGCAACCTGCAAGCAGCTGAAGGAGTGGCTGAAATACCCCCCGCCTGGGCGGGCCCCTGTGGCCCCGCATTCTCCACCCTGACAGGTATCGCACAGGCCACTTTGCGATGCTTGGCATTTCAGCGATCCGACAGCATCCCTGGAGGAACTGCCCGGGCCTGAGATGGTAAAGTCAGGTACCTAATGTTAGGATAGAGCGCGGAAGAACTTGGGATGGGGTGAGTAACAAAAATGATGATATGAGAGCAAACCAGGCATTCAAGTCCCTCCTCCTCTCACAAGCAGCTCGCACTCACGGCTCTCCACACCCTTTTCGAAACTTCGGATAGTGCGTAGACCCTTGCTGCAGGGATCTGCGGTGCGGAAACAGGGACTTGTGACCGCCTGGGCAGCCATGTGCTGCACATGACAGTCTTCGTCGACTAAGCTGAGCAAGAGCAATCGCCCAATGGAGCGTCTGCCCCGTACGCCCATTCGGCCACCAACCATTGGTTTGGACAATAGGTCTCAAACAAGCACTAGCCTGGAGCCAACATGACACATTCATACACTAGAGGGGCACTGATTTGTTTGCACGATCGCTTCCTGTCCACTCGAGAGTCTCATTCAATCTCGAGGTCTGCTCTTGGAAAGGCATAGTCCGTGTCACAAAGCAAATGCCATGTCGGTATCAGAATTCATTGATGTGTGTTTGACACATGCTTAATCCGTTACGCCGAATAAAGTCCCCACAACCAGTCCCGTCCTTTTAACAACCCCCGCTTAGATCTCGTGCAGCTGCTCCTTGAAAGCCGCAGTGGGAGGCTGGGGCTTGCCCGCCTCGGCCTTGAGCTCACCCAGCTTCTCAGCAGCAAACGCCTTGGCATACGGGTTGAGGCGGAGCTGAACCTGCTTGTTGACGAGCGGGTTCTTCTTCTGGACAGCGCCACGCTTGGAGCGGGCGTCGCCCTTGGGACCGCGGAGGACGCTCTGGATTTCAGAGCTGTTGATGAGACGGGTAAGATCGGCCTGGGCAACAACGCTGGAAGGGAGGAAGAAGCCCTTCTTGCTGTCGTAGACAGCGTCGAGCTCCTTGATGGCAGCCGAAGTCCAAACGATGAAGCGGCCGAGGTGGCCACCGGGAGCAAGCTGGAGGAGGTTGAGGGCATCGACCGGGCAGGTCTCGACACCAGTGATGTTGCGGAAGCCCTTGACGAGATCCTTGCCATCGGCCTCGGCGCTGTAGACGACCAGAGGACCACGGCGCTGGCGGTGGCGGCGGCCCCTGAGCTTGCCCTTGCCGGCACGGATCTTCTTGGACCCCTTAACCTTCTCGACATCGGCACCAGCGCCAACAGCCTTCAGGAGGGCGAGGGCAGCGGCGGTCTTGGCGACGGCCTCGCCAGCAACGGCGGAGGAGTCGATGACCAGGGGAACCTCGGGGACGGTAGCGACCTGGTGGCCGCGAGCCATCAGGAGGGGAGCCACGGCAGAGGCGGCAAGAGCCGAGGCAGTAGCGAAACGCCTGTCATGCAAAATTAGAGCCAGTCCCCGACAAAAACCAAATCTCCTTTCACATACTTCTGGCCCTGGTTGATCTTGACGTGCCACTTGCGCCAGATCTTGGTGGGGGCGAACATGCGGCCGGAACGGCACATGTTACCGAAAGCGGCCTGACCGGCACGGTGAGTACCACCGCCGGAGACACGGGGGATACGGGCAACAGCGCGACCTGTTTTCGTCCATCGTCAGCAATCGCCCAATTTCGAAATCGCGTTTCTTTCTCAATCCGCCGTATTTTCGAGCCCGCATCAATCCATATTGTCCTCCTCCCGTTCCCCACCTCCTCAAAACCATTCGGAAAGCCACTCACCAGTGCCCCACGACTCAGCCGAGGTCTGGTGACCAGCCTTCTCGCTGACGGAGTACGGCTGCCTCTTGTTCTTGTTCATGCCGGTGTGGACGTGCTTGACGATATCCGGGCGGATGGGGGCGCTGAAGACCTTGGGGAGGACCTCAGTGGCGCCGGTGGCCTTGCCATCGGCGCCGATGATGGTAACTGTGGGACGGGAGGCCATCTTGTCCAGGTGTCGGGACAAGTTTGTCGGCTGCAAAAGAGGCGGAAGTTAGTGATCGAAATTCGTGGCTTTTCTTGTCGACGTAGCTCGCAGCTGCCGAAGCTTCGATAACAACGGGAAATCAAGTCGGGCGGGCGTAACTCACCTGTTCGTTGGGCGGGTTGTTGAAGATGCGAAAATTCGAGGCCGGCGGGAGCTCCAATTGAAATTTTGCAATATTCGGCGAAGTGTGCCCGTGGGGTTTCCTGGTGGCCCTAAGATGCACTAGTCCGAAAAGGGCATTTGGTGGGGCTCCCGCCAGCTGGCTACAGTCCATCAGCCCACCCAGCTTTCAAGCTTCAAAGTAACAACCACCCAATCGCGATGCCTTCATTGCGTCGTCCGTTACAATTCCTACGGCTATCAAATTTATTGCAAGAATGTTCAAAATAATAGGCGGGCTTATACTATTTCAGGATTCTTGTTTTTATTCCGCAGGCTGCTATTTAGACTAAGATGCATCATCATATGCTTCTTATACGATTTTATCGAGCAGCTCCCTCAGTTTAGTTAAAGACGGTTTAGATACAACACTCACGCATCGAAACGCTCTTTTCTTATTCTACTTCCAACAGCCTTCACAACCACCTCCCCGCCGAGCGGCCCTGTCAGCCCCCCCTAAGATCACACATTCCCCGACAGCTGCTGGGGATGCGACCCCGGACACGACCCGGTGCATTGCAGCCCCATGCTCGCCTGGTTCTTGATATTCGAACACAGGACCTTGGCGGTGCCGCCATTCTTGGGCTTGATATCGATGTTCTCGAAATGGAACCCATCGCACGGCGTCGACGCGCTGCAGTGGATCCCCACGGCGACATTGTACCTGCTCGTGCCTGTGATGTTCTGCCAGCGGACGTCGCTAATCTTGAGGCGCGAGGAGTCGCAGTTCTGGTATGAGTCTGTCACGGGGCTGGTTAGTCCTGAGAGCAGGGGAACGGCAAGCTGAGAGGGGGGTGGGGGGAGGACGGACAGATGCACGAGGTTACGTAAATGGGCTGGTTGACGTCCTCAAATTGCATGTTGCGGAAGGTGATGTTGCGGACGTAGCCAGTGCCGGGGTACGTCTTGATCCAGCCGACGTTGCTCGAGTGGGTAGCCTTGATGTCCTCAAAAAGGACATTCTCAACATAGTCAGGCTGGTTGGCGTTTGAACCGACGCTGCCGATGGTCATGACGCCGGACTCGTGGCAGGTCACATTGCGGACATGGATGTTGGTGCTGTTGCCCTTGACGCCGATGCAGTCCTGGGAAGGTCAGTCCAAGATGCAGAAACCAGGGGCAACTCAGGGGCTCGACTCACATCGCCACACTTGACTGTCCAGTTCTCGATAAAGACATCTTTCGAGTTCCAGGTATTCGTCCCGTCGGTATTCTGGGAGCTCCGGCCGTTCTTCGAGTACGTTTCCATGTCGAGGTTCGTCATGGTCACGTTCTGCGAATGCGCAACAAAGGTATGCCAGAACTGCGACATCCGCCTATCAACACGGTTAGTAGCTACCTCCCTGGTCCTCCCCTGAGCCTATCCCCATAAGAAAATAGGGAAACACAATAAAAAGGGAAGGGGAAAAACAAGGAAACCCACCAAGTAATCCCATCAATCAACACATTCGTCCCATGCCACACCGTCAACGAAATCGGCCTCCCATTATAATTACTAGCCCCATTCGCCAGATCAATCCACGTCTGGCCATTCCCATCAAACAGCGCCTTCCCAAACCCCCTAATCGCGATATCCCTCCCCCCCACGCGCCAGGCCGTCTGGCGACCGGCGTAGGTAACACCAAAACTGGCCTGGCGCCAGTAGGAAATATTATCATCGCTCCAGATCAGCTTGCCGTGGATCTCCACCGAAACGTTGCGCAGGTCCGACGTGTCCATCACCTGCCGGATGTAGTACGTGCCCTCGCGCAGGATGATCGTGCCGTCCTTGCCGCACTGTGTGAAGGCGGACATGATCTGGGGGGTGTCGTCGGGCTTGTTCTGCCGTGGCGTGAGGGGCGCGTCGGCGAGGAGCTCGCTGCTCCCTCGGGGCTGGGGCGAGCCCGGTTCAGCGCGCGGGTAGTGAACCTCGCTGTCCCAATCACGCTCCTCCGGGGGTACGGTGCCGAGGCCGCGGACGGCGATGGCGGCCGGGGTTTCGGAGATAGGAGTGACAATGCATGTTGAGCCCTCCTTGACCATGGCGGTCGAGGCAGGGAGGATGACGGTGCTTAGCACCAGGAGCAGGGCGGTGGACCACATACTGAATTCCTTGTTTGGAGATGATGGTCTATAGCCTTACGACGGCCGAGTCCGCCTTGGCTTCTTGTAGTGAAGCATCTCGGAGGTAGAGATACGGGGGGACGTCCTACACATCGGGTTGTCGACTCAGCGCGCCATGTGCTTCCGATAGGTGGGTATATTTTGCCCGTCCTGCATTTGCAGAGGCTCCCAACGGCCGGTATCCGGGGAATGGGGGATGATATTGATTTGGGGGGGTTATTGATTGTGGTAGCCTCTAGAGACTCCTGTTTGGTCCTCTGAGTTGGAGTGACCTCCGGCTGATTTCCAACACCACCCTCCGAGGTGACGTTTAACCATAGCCGGACGAAGCTAGGATACGACGGCCGGAGAATTTCACGCTTTAATTTGGCATTTGATGCTTGTTGTAGCGGGTGTCTGAAATTAGAACAGAAATGCCGCCGCGTGTGCCCATGTTTAGCAAATCGGATGAATGAGAATCTCATATTTCCCATTCGATGTCGTGCTTCTTCATAGCGTGACTTGAAATACAGTTATTCCGGTGCGTGGTATCACAAACATAACTAAACCGCTGCCCCTGTGGCGCCCAAGCACGCTTCCCGTACACATACCGATCGAACTTTACTAATCCCTCACCAACGTCACTCAACATCCTTGAATCGCCTTGCTAGGGCTGCGAGCTCATCCTGCACCCCCGGATCGTCCTGGCTTTCCCTCTGTAGCTCACTGTATCTCGCCCTAACCTCGGCCAGGGTCTGCAGCCTATTGAGGACGCACGAGGTGAGGAACTCAAAATCATCATACTTGCAGGCCTCGAGAAAGACGCGGCGCATGCGGTCGCTGTACAGCTGGCACGCGGCAAGTGGCTTCGTCTGCCTGTACTTGTAGAAATTTCGCGGCATCTCGCTGCTGTTGTCCTCGTCTTCGATCATCGGCCAGACCACGGCATTGAAGCACTCCTCGCACACGGTGAACTCGGGTACCCGCTCCATGACGTGCCACTTGTAGTTCGAAATCGGGGTGTTGCGCAGGCACTCGTCGTGGATCGAGATTTCCCGGACACGGTCGACAAGCTCCATAAGATCCGGGGCAGTCCTACGGGTGAGTGCTTTATCCGACGTCGTCTTCATCTCTTCGAAATAATCGAAGAAGCGTTTCCGCTCCGGCACATAGTGAAGCTCGCAGATTTTGTGCGTGGCCTCATGTGAGCTTAGGGGCACAAAGATGCCTGCGAGGTTTGGTAGGAGCACTTCAATCATCTTGGTACACCCCAGACAGACATTGAATCTCGGGATAGGCCGCCTAGAGTTGGGCGCCATCATGCTATACCAGACGCGCGATGCGGGCTTGCTCCCCGCGCAGGCCTGTGTCCGCGCTGCGACGGATGCTATCCCTTGCAGCAGACGAAGGTCGGGGAAGTCGTGTTTCAGCGTCAATAGATAAGCGATGCGATACCACGGCGAGGCGCCAAAGTCGCAAGAGATGAGCTGCTCTCCGGTACGGATAGGAGCCGGGACAAACATGTGCTGGAATTCTGTGTTGGCAAACAATACTCGGTAGCAGCCGGGGCAAATCTCGAAATTGTCGGCCCTCTTCAGGGTAAGAAACTGTTCACTGCCCGGTTTGTTCCGAGCCAGGGTGGGATATTTCCATTGGCAGTCGGGGAGTTGGGCAAGAGCGTGGCTCGTCACGTCATCATCGGCAGCGCCTTGTTCGGCGGAGCGCCCGGGTTGCCAATACAGCGTCGGCGATTGCACATCCGAGGATTCCTGCCGAGCAAGGGTCGCTACTGCCGCTGGCAAAGGCCTGTCCAGAGTAGCAGCCCGAGGAAGCGTGCCGGACACTGGAGGTGGCAGCGTAGTAGAACCATTGGCTGAGCCGACGCTTGCATCCCGAGAGTGCACTCCTGGTTGGGCTACTTTGACTTGGGCGGGGCGTCGGGATGGAGAGGCGCTGACAGCGGGAGACGGCGACATGGAGCGCTCGCCAGCCTTCCTACTTTTATCAGTTGGGAAAGTTGCGCTCCGCGGGCTTGGTTGGGGCCCTTCATCTAAAAACGGAGCTGCTAGTGACGAAACGGCTGCAAGCCTGGCGGCTGACCGTCGGCCTTCATCCGGTTCCAATGTCGGCCGGGTTGAATAGAGGCGTTCGGCACGATTGGGGCGCCGCTCCTTATAGCTGTCGTCACTTGAGTACCCGTCGCGATCACGATTTGAAGAGCGAGGCTGGCGTTTGCGGGTCGGTGATCCAGGCATCACTCTCGCGCCGCGGGGATGAGGTGGGGAGTTGCTGTTCCGGGTCCTTCTCGGCGGGGACATGTCCCTCCGCGGCTTTTCTGCCATAAAGTCATCGCCCGGTGCCATGAAGGCAAGAATATCATCATCATTGTAGTAACCGGATGGTTGTTGGGAGAATGGTTTCGACCACCCACCGTCCTGGGTCGGCACATTTGTAGTGGAGGAGGCCCGTCGATGAGCACCTGGGCTCACAGAGTATCTGGATGAGTGATGCGGCCGCTTTCCATCCGCCACTTCAACCTCGGCATCCCTCCTGGTTGAGGGGCTACGGCCGGATCTCGGCCCCGCGTCTGATCTGACATCCGAGTACGCTCGATCACGTCTTCTAGAGCTCTTGCTTTTAACCGCAGCAGGTGATAAAAAGTCGTTGTCGGATGGTCTTGCGCTAGACCTGTCGCGAGATGAAGAGTATCCTTGAGCCTCTTGGTGCACGAGGGGTTTCTCCCGATCACGGCGGCTGCTTGAACGCCGAATAGATGGTTCTTCCGGGTGGAGGTCGGTTGTGAGGCGCGGTAGATCTTGGTGGCTCTTCCGCTTCACAATTTCGGGCCTCCCTTTGCGTGAGCCCGGACGTTCATCAAATCCTGGGGGGTTCTCCTTCGGTGAATCCCGTTTTCGCCTCTCCTCGTTCCCGCTCTCCCCACTCTCCGCATCTTTTTCAGAAGGTACAATGACGTATTTACGGCAGGTGTTCGCATCGTATCGGGCCTGAGTAGTCTTCGGGGCATCTTCCCCAGCAGCGCCCGGAACAATCACAAATCGACGCTCGGGGTTGTGCTCGTGTACCGGGAGTAGAATTGGCTGCTGATCGATGTCGCCGCGGTGCTTGGGCCCTTCGTCGGATGAGTCCGACACAACCGAACTAAGGTGTTCTTTTGCCAACGATTCGTCTTCATCCTCGACGCAGGGTGGCGGTGGCCGTTTTATGCGAGTTGTCGATCCTGCTGTCCTGGGGATACCGATATTTGGTTTGGACGGTTCGTACGCCCGACGTTGTGAATCGTAACTGTGACCATATTGTTGTCAGCAAAAGGCGGGCGAGCGAGCCAAGCTCTACACAACAGCTCGACCAGCGACTTACGGGTGGGGGCTCCTCGAGCGCGCGGTCCTCCACGACCCCGTCTCCAGGAGCGTCTCAATAGCATCCCATTCAACCATCCTTGTTGGTAACGTTGGTCATTTCTAGTGTAGGACTATTCTGTTTTGCTGTCGAGGAGATACGGATGCTGCGCGGGCGGGGTGGAACCCAGGGCCTGTAATGTAGGTAATCACTTGATCGGGGTCGATTCTTTTCAACTTAATCGTGATTTTTAGTTAAGGTAGCCCTTGCTTCCAAGAGCTATGTGTGGTTTGTGGCTTGGCGCCTTGCGAATCAGAGTGCGTCCACGGGTGTTTAGAATCGAAGAGGTTGAGAACTTGGAGCTAGCGCGCAAGGGCTCGACTGTGGGAAGAAGGACGGTGTTGGGCCAGGAACTGGGGCTGCGAGGGCTCCCAACCAAGCGTAGAAGTGAAGGTGGGGTGGGGCTGGATTTGTTCAGCAAACGAAACGGCCGCTAAAATGGGCCAGACCGAGAGACCAATTGGTTGCAGCCCGTTTTGCAACTGTTTGATTCAGCTATGTTGTAAGACGGCATGGCAAGTTTGGAAGAGACAAGGTTCATGGTTAATATATGGATTGCGAGTTGTTGCACGACGGGTCTTTGAATTGCCTCCAACTACCCGGTTGGGTGTTCGCAACATTGATGGTTGGGCGGGCATCTCCCCGGCAACTTCCCGTCTGTCCCTTCTGTCTCTCGCACAGACCGTAGGTACCAGGAACTACCCCACATTCTGTTTCCCCAATATTCGGAGCATCCATGGAATTCCTGGCGTTGTCCGTTCCTGACGGGCCCAGAACCGAGGAATCGGGGCGGTGCTTTCTCTGAGAAGCAATCTAAGGATTATATCCAACCATAAGTCGATGCGGATGCCAGAAAGTCTGCAAGAGGGGTTGCTGTCCTGCAGCTCACCTTCCCCCACCCTGCGCTTGCGGCGGGCCCCGAGACCGAGCCTTGTGGCTGGACCCTCTCGACCCTGACAGGCTTTCACCGTGGCTGACCGCGGCCGGCCTGTCCCGCAACCAATCAAGTTTCGTAGAGAATGGCGTTTGCGGGCCCCTGCAGTTGGTTCATCTGCCAGAGGTCCGTTTCACGAGCTGAGACGAGGCCGACATTTGTGCCAATTGAATGTTTCTGTTGCTCCATCGTGCTCTCATTCTCTACAGCCCTTTCTCCCGTGGAGCTCGCTATGAAGCAATGTGTACCTATGTTTTGAATGAGGACCCGTCTCAAACTTCGAACAGGGTTGGCTGGTAATATCGACGTCATCTCAGTGGGGAAACTCAGCCCTGTGAGCCTAAACCGATCTGGGCAATTTTGATGCATCTTTTTACGTGACCACATCTTTTAACCGCCCGATTGCCAAGCCCAAACCCAAACTTCGTCCCATCCATGCACTGCACGACAAGACAAGGATTGATAGGAAACCATACT
Organism: Chaetomium tenue; assembly: GCF_020726465.1. NCBI lineage: Eukaryota > Fungi > Ascomycota > Sordariomycetes > Sordariales > Chaetomiaceae > Chaetomium > Chaetomium tenue. Next base: position 4,149,573 of record NW_027117330.1, on the reverse strand, counting down.
GCATTGTTTGAGGCCGCTCCAGTTGCATTTCTCTTGGAACCCCTGGTAGGCTTGTTGTTGACCCCATGGGCAAAAAGCTGAACTCCAAGTGTAGGTGCTGACGAAAACTTCGCCTGGACGAAAAAGAAACCCATTCCGAAGCCCAAGGTCGACTTTTACTCGGTTTCTTTCACTCGATTTTTTTGTTCGGTTTCACCTACTCCTTTCCTTTTTTTTCTTTTTTTTCTTTTCCTGATTTCTTGCTGCTTCTTCGAGTTCAGCTTTTTGGTGGCCAGAGAGTGCTGTTGTCGGCTGTTCCACCGTGATCCAGAAAGTTCTCTGTTAACAACGCTGTCTCGAGATACCCATTTAATTCGTGGCAATTAGGTGGCCTGGGGGGACACGGCAGGTGAAGGCAACGGGCGACCCAACCTCCATGGCACGGTGGGTTGCGTAGCCCCCAAGCCCCAAACATGCCGGTTTCTTGATATGGTTCCCTCCTCCACGGGCCAAAGCCGATGAGACCCCCCCCTCATATCACTGCCCACTCTGCCACGCATACTTAGGCATATGTACCCTCGTCTTCTCCCCCTGCGCAGGGTGAAGCCTCCGAAACTACGTGCCGTGTTCCCTCGAGCTCCTCAACGGACGTTTCCACGCACTAAGATTCCATCCATCTTTCGGAGTCGGTCTCCCAGATGAGCCATGTGAGGCCTCTTCTGACCGACCTCCTTTGCGACGAGGCATATACATGTCAGCCCGTGCGGGTGCGGGGTCTGTTCCGTATTCAGCCCGTATACATGCAGGATAGCGAGGCAAGAGGAAAGAAACTACCATGGCCGTCGCCTCTTCCCGCATAAGTATTGGAAACGCCAGAAAGGCATACGTGCGTGTTGTGTGGGTACTACCACGGGACGGCGGTCATGGGGCACGGGAGACAAGGCTGCATGTCACTCCTAAGCCGAGAGTGATAGATCACTTCTATATCTTGCAAGGCAGCATGGTTTAATCTTTATTGATTAGCCAGCCGCACTTGATTCATGTCAGGCAACCCTGTTGTGAGTCCTGGAGACGGGAAGGCAACGGCGGGACGCTGTCAAAATTCCGAGTTTGGGCAGTTTACTATGCTGTTCCAGGTTAACAGGCACGCAGACAGGCACGCCCATCGAGGGGAGTGGAAGGTCAGGTTCAGGCTGCTCTTTCATCTGATCCCTTCCACCATTTGAAGCTCTGTGGCCTGGAGCTGCCTGAGCAGGGTATATGTATTAGATCCCGCACTCACACCGTCACCGCCTCCTCCCAATTGAAGTTAAACATCGGTTTAGCTCAGCGGTATTGGGAGGAGGACCGGTTGGACACCAATCGAAAGAGGACCGGTTCGACTCCCCCTCGCGGCGCAAAACCTTCGGGTTTCGTAACCGTCAACCTCCATTTGACCGGCAAATGGGGCTTGACGGCGAGCTTTTTACACTTCATTTGGTGCTTCATTTTTTACTGGTAACCATCTATCTATGGTCAAATCCTAGCTACCTAGTTCGTTGTTCTTTTTACTTCAACATTGATGTTTTATTCATTACTTTATTTGTATTTAATATCTACTCTTTCTCGTTATGGGCAGGAAAGAGCCAACCCCGAGTGGATGTACATTAAAAATTACAAGTTGAAGCTCGGTCCTCAATCGCAAGTACGCTCAGGCACATAAATATAAGCCAAAATAAAACCCAAATCTGGTGATGTTTTTCTTGGTGTTGTTGCTCGGCATCAGCTCGCCCGAGGAGATTCATTAAATGCATGACCCCGTTTATACATTGCTCGAAGCGACCCCGTCACATTGACCCACCAAAACTTTCTCGAGCCAAGCAATAAAACCATCTTGTTGAGAGAGCTTTAGCTCTAACGGGTTGTTGCTGGAGTAATTGGCAATGGAGTTTGCAAGGGCAGCGTCCGCCCGCGGGCTGCTCAGATGGCAGTCGCCATTGACCCGACCGAGAAGTTGGGTATGCCACCCATACCGGAGCCATGTCGCCGCCGTCATGTCCCGGCGTTTCTTGTCGGAAGCACCATCACCTCCAGCACCACCTGTAACACCTGCAACGCCTACAACACCCGCGACATCTGCACCACCTACACCAGCAGATAAGCCTTTCTATGTCACGACGCCCATCTTCTACGTCAATGCCGGTATGTTCTTCTTACCGCCTTGCCGCCGATCCGTCCACAGCTGCGATGGTGGTCAATGCTGACCAGTCCGGTTGGTAGAGCCGCACATCGGACACATGTATTCGATGGTGCTGGCCGACGTGTTCAAGAGATGGCAGACCCTGATCGGCAAAAAGGCCTTCTTTGTCACCGGCACTGACGAGCACGGCATGAAGGTGCAGCAGGCCGCCGCCCTCGCCGACAAGGAGCCCAAGCAGCTCTGCGACGAGAACGCCGAGAAATTCGAGGAGCTGGCGCGGATGGCCCGCATCGACTACGACCGCTTCATGCGCACCACCGACCGCGACCATGTCCAGGCTGTCGAGCACTTTTGGTTCCTGCTACGGGAAAAGGGGCTCATTTACGAGACCAAGCACGAGGGCTGGTACAGCGTGGGCGACGAGTGCTTCTACCCGGAGTCGCAGGTCGTCAAGCACCAGGAGCCCTTCACGGGCGCTGTGTACATGGCCTCGGTCGAGACCAAGAACAAGGTGGAGTGGGTCGAGGAGAAGAACTATTGCTTCCGCATGACGGAGCTCAAGGACAGGCTCCTAGACTTCTACGAGAAGAACCCCGGGTGGATCGAGCCGGCATCCCGCATGAACGAGGTTGCCGAATGGGTCAAGAACCACTTTGAAGATCTTTCCATCTCCCGCCCGGTCCAGCGGTTAAGCTGGGGGATTCGGGTCCCCGACGACCCTTCCCAGACCATCTACGTCTGGGTTGACGCTTTGATCAACTACATCACCGCAGCCGGTTTCCCCGACTGGACTCCCGGGGAGTCGCACAAGGGTGGCTGGCCTGCCGATGTCCACGTTATCGGCAAGGATATCTTGCGTTTCCATTGCGTATACTGGCCTGCGCTGCTCATGGCCCTAGATATCCCGCTGCCAAAGAAAGTACTGGTCCATTCGCACTGGACACTGAACAACAAGAAAATGTCCAAGTCGGTTGGTAACGTAGTCAATCCTCTGTACGCTATGAACCGATGGGGGGTCGACGCAACACGCTACTATCTCCTGGCTCAAGGTGGAATCGTCGACGATGCGAACTACGCCAACGACCATCTTGTGATTAAGTACAAGAAGTATCTCCAAGGGGGCCTTGGCAACCTGCTCGGACGTCTCACGAGACCCAAGGCGTGGAACGTACGAGACATCGTGACGCGCTCGGCTCCCAACCATGACGCTGATGTCATGATGGACTCGTTCATGTCCAAGGAAATAAGACTGGACCTACACGCAGTTGAGCAAATGTTGGAGGGCGCTGCGCTTACCGTTGCCTCCCGAATGGAGAAGCACGAGCCTAAAGAGGCCATCCGCAAGATCTTTAGGATTATCACCACTGTGAGTCAGGCCTGGTCCAGTTTTTCAGCTGGTAAGCGCCGTCGCTAATAATCTTTTAGTTGAACGAGGTACTGTCGCGGAGAGAACCGTGGGCATTGGTCAAATCAGAAAAACCGGCAGACCACGCAATGGCAGACAAGGTTTTGTTCCTGGTAGCCGAAGGCTTGCGCATCTCAGGCATCCTTTTACAGTCATTTCTGCCCGATAAGGCTGCCCAATTGCTTGACACCCTAGGCGTCGCCCGGGATAAGCGGACGTTTGCCCATGCCGTCCCGCGGTGTGACATGGATTATGGAGTCCCGATGGTGGACCCCGGAAGCGGCCGCGCTGATGGCCTCTTTCCTCCTGTGGTTGAGGACATGGATGTCGAATTTCCCGGGTCTTCTAAGAGCAGGCAGAAAGCGAAGAAGAGCAAGCGCCCGGAGGTGCAATCGGAAGAATAGGGGGTTACTCGGCGTGTCTCCGAACGCGGATTTGTAGGTGTGTACGACTAAATGGCGTGTTGTACATGATACTGGCTCGAGACTTGAGATATCTGTCACCACCATCCTGTACAACAATAGAGACGAATATACGGTTCAAAACAACGGTGGGAAGACACAACGGTGACGGTCTCCGTGAGTGGGCCAATCCTCAATTGCAGCATAACCCCGATAGAAAAACAATTCTAAAAGCACAACAAAAACAGCTCACTTGAAACCCTCATCGAGACATCAATGTGAAAGACGATAAAGCCCAAAATCGATCCAGAAAAATGAGACTAAACGAGTCCACCGGCATGTCAACTACTCCATAACCGGGAATAAACTCAAAAAAAACTAACTCCAACCCCCTCACGCCGCAGCTATCTCGACGACCCGAGCGCTGCTCGTGCCCTACGACAGCCGCCATGTCCCAACCTACCACGCCTGGATGGAGGACCCCGTATGACACCACCCCCCCTATCCCAACCATCCACCTACCTACCTTCATCCCAACACACTCAAAACTAACCCCACCCACCCAGGCCATCCAAGAAGCCACCGCCTCCGAACCTCTCACCCTCGAAGAAGAGTACGAGAACCAGGCGTCGTGGCGCGCCTCGCACGACAAGCTGACCTTTATCGTCTGCGAGCCCCTCACATCACCCGGCAGCGACACCCCCACCATCCCCGCCGGCGGGCCGGACAGCCCCGCGCGGATGGTGGGTGACGTCAACCTGTTCCTATACCCCTACGAAGACGAGGGCGAGGGCGAGGGCGACGATGACGACGGGGACTTCCCCTCCGCGACGCCCGACTACTGCGTCGGGGAAGTGGACATCATGATTGCGGGCGCGCAGCACCGCGGCAAGGGGCTGGGCCGGGCGGTGGTGCAGGGCTTTTTGCAGTATGTGGCGCGCCACCGGGCGGGCATCACGCGGGAGTATGCCGAGGACAAGGACATGGCGGCGGCGGTGCCGGGGCTGAAGCTGCTGATGGCGAAGATTGATGAGGGGAATGAGAAGAGTTTGGCGTTGTTTAGGAGTTTGGGGTTTAGGCAGGAGGGGGAGGTTAATTACTTTGGGGAGGTGAAGCTGGTGCTTCGGGATTTGGACATGTTGGCAGAGGAGGTTCCGGAGGGGTACGCAGAGCTGGTCTATTCGAGGGAGCAAAGCCAAAACGGCGAAAATCATCAACAGCAACAACAATAACAACAATAAACCCAGTTTTTTCGTGAAAAGCAACGCCATATCGCCCGATCCATCCCATCTCGTCCATCCCATCCATCCTATTACTCTATCCCATACGTCGCCTTATACTTGGTGAGGATCTCCGCGCTAGTGTGGGACCCCCCGCACACCACCAACACCACATTCCTGCTCGCCCACTCTTCATCCGTCAACCCCTTGCCCAGCTGCCGCCTCAGCTCACCATTATACGCCGTAGCAATCGTCGCACCGCAGGCCACCTCGATGAGGATGCGCGCATCGTCCAGAAAACGCACGCACGCCAGCGCAGCCTCCTTGTCCGTAACCGTCGAGCAGACCATGCCCTCGGGCCCGACCTTCTGGAACCACTCCCACGTCTTCTCCGACACGCGGCGGGCGCCCAGGCTCGTGGCGATGGAGGTGATCCCCGGCAGCGTGACCATCTCGCCGGCCTGCACGCTGGCGTACAGGCTCTCGGCCCCGACCGTCTCCATCGCGAGCACTTTGGTGGTACCGCTACCACCAAGCCGCTTCGCGTTGCGCTCCAGCCCCTCCATGACACCATTCAACAACCCGCCCCCGCCCACATTACACACCACAGCATCCAACCCACCGCGACCAGAGAACCTACCACCGACAGGGCCAAAGTCCAGCGCGATTTCGTCGACCAGGGTGGCGGCGCCGGCCCAGATATCCGGGTGGTCGAAGGGGGGCACGTAGACCTTGCGCATGCCGTCCTGGGGCGTGAGGAGCGTCTCGCGCAGGAAGGCGTCGGCCTCGGCCCAGCTGGCGCCCGTCTGGATGACCTCGACGCCCAGCTCGCGCAGCTTGGTGACCATGAACTCCGAGGTGGAGGTCGGGACGACGATGGTCGCGGGTCGGTTGAGGGTGATGGCGGTTGTTGCGCAGGCGAGGCCCGCGTTGCCGCCGGAGGAGCAGTAGAAGTGCAGTTGTTCATCCGGGAGGGTGGTGGAGGAGGCTGTGAGCATCATGTTGCCGATTCCGCTAGGGTTTGGGTTAGTGCCGTGCTGAGGGTGATGAGGTGGTGTTGTGTATGGTGGTGCGTGCTTACCGAGACTTGAAGGAGCCGGATGGTTGGGTGTTCTCGAGCTTGAGGAAGATATTGCACCCTGCCGCTCGCGAGAGGGGCGGCGAGGAGATGAGGGGCGTCTCGACCCATGGCTTGGGCGGCTCGGGGGAGAAGGAGCCCATTGTGCTGGTGATTGATGGGATGGGTAGTATCTAGTGATGGTTTGGTAGTGGTGTTGAGTTCTGGGTATTGGTGATTGCTTGCCAAGACTGCGTGTAAGTCGCGAGATGGCTAGAACGTCAATCGGCCAACGGTCTACGCCGACTCTTATATCAATGCCGGGAACCGGGACGATCAGGAACCTGTGAACTTGATCGGCATGCAAAAGGCCACCTCGTTGGCCGTACCACTGGCTTCCGTTTGCTTCCGCTCACTGCCGCTCGAGTGGCGGTATCTAGTACGGCCAGGTACCTGATGATCCCTACTCCTCGCCTTCCACGAATGCCGAGACGTTACCCAAGAATTACAAAACGCAAACCCAGACGTTGGTCTGGTGATGTCGACTATTACTTGAAAGAAACCAGGACTTCCACACCCATGCTCCAGTTGGAGAACAACGCTGGCATTTATCCCTGCATCGAGACCCAGCGGAGCGCCACACATCAATGTCTCCTACTCGCCCATGGTCGCCTCATCCGGAAGGTCGGTTTGCCAAGAGGAGTTGCTGCATGCGAGATTTAGGGCGTGGCCGGATCGGGGGATTTTACTTGGTGGAGTCTGGGCCGACGATAAACGACGGTATCTTTCCGGGGGGGCCGAAAACCGGAGAAAGGCGCGTTCCCGCCCTTCGGTCCACACCGACTCCAGTATTCCGGGGTACTCTTGTATTCCGTGCATGAAGCTCCGGGAAGTTCCTTATTGGGCTGGGGGCCGATGCCGAGCCGACGAGGCGCACGATGCTAGCCGTTTGTTGTGCTATCGAGGCCCAGTTCGTCCTTTGTCATGGGCACATGACCTAGGGACATGGGATGCGACAAAGTCTAGAACACGCCCGCTGGTACGAACCCCTTGATATTGATGAATATGAATCAGATCGCAGGGCATAACTCGTGATGACAACACGTTTATTGGGGCACGAGGACATGTTTGCTGGCGAGGTCGGGTTGTTGGCAAAAATGTAGCGGGCGGACACTGGAATTGGATCTTCATTCACCGTAATCCGCGTGGCGGCCATCCAGGGGTAAAACATGACTCGGGCCTCTGTCCCCAATGGTCCAGCCAATTCTAGTTATTCGAGGATTGTCAACCGTTTCCTGTCGCTCTTGGGCTTCTTTGGGAGTTTATTATCCGGTTGGCTTCGGGTCTCGTTTCTTTCCCAACGGATTAGCAACAAGTCATCCTGGCTCGGTATCAAGAAGCAGTGGCCGTATCCGGGAATGCCAACTCACTGGCCGTGGCAAGACAGATCAGGTCAAGGGGGGCAGACAAGGTCTCACGTCTCTGCCTTGGGGTATCTTAAGCTGTCCTTGACAAGTGCCTACATGTAGTTGAGAAGCCTTTGGCGACAATAGGATGTGCTTCGCTATGTTGCGATCTTTGCCCATGGCGGAAGCGTTGGCGGAAATGGGAGAGTGCGAGATTAAACCATAGTTGTAACATGTCGGGCGACGTTGTCTTTTTTATAGTTTCGATTTCGACAGCAGTAATACAAAATCGAAAAATGTTTGAGCATTCGTACACTACTGCCGTAAGGTGGGTTGGGTTGCCTTCGTAAGATAGGTCTATATTAGGAGGAAGCTTCCAAATTGCTTCAGAATGGTCTCGGTTTCGAGTTGTGGCTTCCCTCCGAACCTGACTTACACGGCACCTGGCAGCCTAAGGAAGGCACAACAAGCTTTGTCCTTTCCCTTGGATAGTTTCCAGGTTTACATTCACCCAGCACAGTGCCAATGAATCTCAATTTTCTACTTCATAGGAAACTTGCTGTGCCCAAAATTTAATTCAGGTGCAGAGGTATTCTGCTTTCCATCATCACCTGGTTGCCCACTTGGGAACAAGACACCCCTAGGTGAAATACTGCCTTCACTACATTCACCACATCCTGCATGGTTGCACTGGTTTTTCTCAACAGCTTGCGATCTCTAGTCTTTTAACTGTCCTACTTCATATATTTACCTAGAATCTAGGTGCATAGCAAGGAGATTCATCCATCAGTTCTCAAGTCAAGTTGGTTGAGAATTCCTTCCCGCACCTTCCCGGCGCACCTCAAGCACAGTGGGTGCATTGAGCTCACTACATACACCAAGGCAATTTGGTTTGTTCTTTCTTTTAAGTTCTTTACATTCTCACATTTTCAAAACTTGCCCATCCCACAAAAAGTTCGTTTTTTTGATCTTTTTCGCACGGCCCTCTCAACATCCTCCCAGGCGAGTTGCCTGGAGTAAGGACATACACCAGATCTCTATTTCACACTCACAGCAACTTTTCCTTTCTTCCAATTGCTCTTTACCTAGCGAGGTAAGTAGAAAACAACCAGCACTTTCAAGATCTTTGATGCTGCCATTGCTGGTTTCTGGCCGCATCAAGGCCATCCACCCGGAGAGGTTAAGGCCTGGTTTCAAGAAAGACTCTTGTTGACATGCCCTTTCATTCATAGATGCATCTCTTCTTCTACTGAAAGCAGTGGCATGCCCTCGTTGCAGATAAAGGGATGACCCAGCGAATCGACAATTCGCAGTGGAATCGCGATACAGGCCAGCTTGGCTTTTATCACTCTACTCCCAGGATGGCAACTCAACCCAACCCATTCCATGCCGCCCTCGGTGGTGCCAACCATCTCACTCTGGCCGAGCTTGAAGCTGCTACCATTGGCTCCAATGGCTTCAGGATGCTCCAGAGACAGGTTGCTCAACCTCGCTCCGAGTTCTCAAAAGTCTCAGCATGGCTCTCAGATCAGGGTGCGCACATGGGCGACGAGTATTTCGTCGAGGTAGATGAGCCCAAGACGCCTCGGTCAAACCGACATAACCCCATATTTATTCCCGATGATGACTCGGAGCCGGCGGTCCAGCCGCCTGGCGGCGCTGCACGTGTTGATACGGCCGCCGCGAGGACACCCCGCGGGGTGCCACCGTACACTCCCCCTTCGTCTCGGCATATTTCATCCAAAAGACGCAAGCACAAAGTGTCCGAGCTGGACGAGAACATCGAGGACGTTATCGTCGTTCAGACACCTTCCAGCACCCCGACACGCCGCAAGCGCAAAGTGATCGAGCTGGACGAGGACATCGAGGACGTTATTGTCGTTCAGACACCTTCCAGCACCCCGACACGCCGCAAGCGCAAAGTGATCGAGCTGGACGAGGACATCGAGGACGTTATTGTCGTTCAGCCACCTTCCAGCACCCCGACACGCCGCCCGCGCCCGACGCCTGTTATTGACTTGACCCAGGCCGATCGCCCGAAGCGTACGAGGTCCTTTATGGGGAATAGGGATGACGATGTCATAATCGTCGATCCTCCGGCCCCTACGGTGCGTCGTGAGTTGCAGGCATTCCTCCGTAGAGAGGAGGGCGGCTCCAATATACCCCCTGGGGAGCGGTCGAGACCGATGCATACGGAACCGGCTGCTGAAGTTGAAGGGATGCCGCGCGAGTCAACTGCGCCCGAAGCAAACGCCAACGAGACATTGGCCTTGATCCAGAGTGTTGAGGCAGTGACCCATTTCTTCACTTTGGCAACAGAGACCCGGGACAAGATTTATCGTCACCTGCTGGTTTCACCGAGACCTATTCACGTCCGGCATCTTTGGACAGATGTGGCCCGCCGCTCTATCCGCCGCGGGGGGCGTGGTGACGGCATAGAGGGTACCAATATCGACATTGGGATTCTGACCGTGTGCCACCGCGCCGCGGATGAGGGTACTCGCATCCTCTATTCGGAGAACACCTTTCTCTACCAGTTGCGAGATCCGGAGGTCGTCGAAGTTGTAACCGGGGGCGGCCGGCGAAGCAAGCGTGTCGCCAATCGCAGGGAGCAAGAGAACCGCAGCATCAATCTCGCCAAGTACGGCAATCTCATCCGGCACATGGCCATCGAGCTGGAGTCGAACCGCACAGCCACTTCATACGAGAAGCTCATGAGCGCCGCGCTCGAAACCCTCGCCCCCAACGGCGCAGAGTCTCTTCCGTCTCCGCCTCGTCCGCTCTGCAGCTCTATCCACCTGCACACGTTGACCATCACCATCTCGCCGCTGTTTGAGCCCAGCCATCGCATCATCCGCGTCCCGGGAAACCATGACACAGTCATCCGCGAGGGCCGCTTCCTCAGCATGGTGAGCTTCTTCAGCCGGGGCGCGCCGGTGCTCAAGGCTCTGCAGCGCCTCAACGTCGAATTCCTGCGCATCAACGTGCACGTCAACTCAGACCTCGGCGCCAACGGTCTCGGCGCAGCCAACTCCTGGCTGGACCCCGCCGGGGATGACACCGACGATTCGGACGACGACTCGCACGACGGGTCGGACCCCTCCTCCCACAACGCCCAGCAGCCCAAGAAACGCCACCTCGAGACAACCATCGACCTGCGCTACCTGCCCCGGCACATGGAGACGCTCCGGCGGGAGCCCGGCCCCGCGGGCCGCCTCTGGGAGAACGATGTGCTGATGCAGGAGAAGCTGCGCCAGAAGGGCGCCGCCGCCGAGAACGCCCTGGCCTACCTGCGCCGCCACATCGAAGACGCCTGCCTCCGGCCGGAATTTGCCATGCGCGGCATCTGGGAGGATCATGGGGCTGCTGAGCAGAGGCGTCGCGAGGAGCGGGCGAAGGAGGACGCGCGGTTCGATGCCGATGCGTATGATGATGCTGCGGACGAGGAGGGCGGGGAGGAGGATAGTGAGGATGAGGATCGCGCTGCGCGGCGGACCAAGTCGCTGATTATCTCGATTGATCGGGTTGGCGAGCAGCTGCGGGCGTATCGCGCTTGAGGGGGAGGGGTGATTAACACGGGCTTTGCTGGACGGAGTTTGGGGGTCGATCATGATGATTTTTTTTGGGGCGTCAAGGATGGATTCTTCGGGAAAGACATTCTGAGCATTTGCGATGACATTTTTCGTTGGCGCTGATTGCGCAACGGGTGATACACGGGGATTTCCCACCGAGATATCAGGGACACATTCGGGAAGATCTTCGCTGAAGGCAGGTAGATATCGGCGGCAGCTTGCTTAGCCGGGCGAACCATCTTGACCATCTTGCCCCAGGGCATCGGCTCGCCCTACATTAACATTCTTTTTTTGTTTTTATTCCTTTCTTTTAGCTAGACCCGAAAATCAAGCCGTGATTTTCACCTTTGACACGTCCAGCGTCTCGGTGTCTATCAACACGATCTCCTTGGTTGCTGCGAACGAGGGGATCAGGACCAGCCGCACCATCTGCCCCTGCGGACTCTCGATGATCTTGGTCCCGAACTCGGGCTGGCAGCCCACGAAGTAGAGGTGGGGGCAGTCCTTCATGACGAAGGGCTCATCGTCTTGGAAGGGGTATGACCCTGTTTGTTTGCCGTTAGCACATGTTCTCTCTCTCTACCACTCGACGGGAGATGTGATAGTGGGTGGGTGAGTAGAGCTTGAAAAACTTACACAGAGTATCCGGCGCCGTCGGCGCGCTGCACCGCCACCGACACATGGCCTCCATCATGCCCAGCCTGTCCTCGCTATCCACATACTTGCAGATGTCGTCCAGGTTCTGCCCGCCCGTGCCCAGCACCCGCCACCCCTCCACCTCGCCCTCCCACGGGTTGGTGACGGAGTCGAACCACCCCGGTTGCTCCGACGCCCCCGGTGTAGCCGTGTACGTGCGCGCGTTGGGGAATATGGCCGGGTGGATCGGCTGCTGCGGGTAGCTGACGTTGGCCGGGTCCTGCGCGCCCGGGAGGAGGGTGATGGGGAGGGTTGGGAGCAGGGAGGAGAGGAAGGTGTCGAGGAGCTGGGAGGGGAGCGGGTTGTACGAGGACGAGTCATAGCCGTACTTTTTGAGCACTTTCTTGTCGGTGGCGGGGTCGTGTTCGGAGGGTTTGGCGATGGAGTTGCCGGCGATGATCAGGCGGGAGATTTGGGAGAGCTCGGCTTGCGCGGCGGGGTCGAGCGCTTCGCCGAGGAGGAACTCGAGGAGGAGATTGAGCTCCATGGCGTAGGAGGTGTCGGTGCCTGAGAACTCAAGGCCGGAGACGATGGCGATCTTTTTGGAGGGTTGGGGACGTGAGGAGTCGGCCATTTCGACATCCTCGTCTTTGACTTTTGGTCTCTTGGGGGCTTTGGAAAGAGACCAGCGGTCTGGCTGTGGAGGGAGGTCGGCGAACTTAAGGTCAATAACCTCGAACTGGCCGTCGGAGTTCTCCGTGCCCATGACTGCGATAATACAGCCCGTGACAAGGAAGTAATCCTTGAGCACGCTTCCAACTAGAGGTACCCGACCAGAGTCGTCCTCGAGCATGATTGACTCCGCCCCAACCCCGTCGTAGTAGTGGTCGGTTGTGATAGGGGCGGAAATCCAGCGCTGATTGAAGTTAATGACCTTGGTCTAACCTCCCTCCTCCCCTCACCCGAGACATGGCACTCACATCTTTGGATACATCTTCTAGCACGCTGGGTTTAAGCGGCATTTCCATGTAAACGGTGCCAACAACCCAACATAACTGGCCCTGGCGCACATCCAAGACACGGTCCACCTTGGTCGCGGTCTCGCCGCCCAATATAGTATCCTGCCATGCCACGGTAGCAACCTCTTCTACGGCAGGTCTGATTTTTGTGAGACGAAGGAAGTATATATCGGCAAACTGCTGTTTGTATTGCCGGTCATTCGGAAGAGAGAAGTTGCCAAGGGATTTGTAGTTGGATTCAGGTCGCTCGAGACTCGCAGTCGGTGTATCGCTACAGAACAAATAAGTTAGTAACAAGTAACTGGTTTTATGTTTCTCTAAGTGTGAACCTTACGAAGGCTTCTGAAGCAGACCTGTGCCTGCAATCTCGTCGAGGGTCACCATTGTCACGGTCAGCGATCTTGGAATCCGGCACAGTAATGGGGTTCTTAGTTGCAAGTCAAGACGCGCTTAGTGAAGCTTGACGCGGTATTCTCACACCCTTGTAACTAGTTAGCAATTAACGGGCCGCATCTGGCAGGTGCCCCGCTGTGCCTGCCCGCTAACCGGGGTGCGATAAGATCGTGGGGTTGCTTATCGGGCCTGAACTTTTGTTGCAGGGACAAAAAAATCTCGAGATCTGGTCGACCCCTGCGACTGGTAAAGAAGACGGCCCGTGGAACCAATTGTGGAAAACAAAAAGGAAAGGAAATAAAAAGAAAACTTGCCTTGAACCTAATACCACCACCTCTCTTAATCGAAAACACAACAATTAGAAACGGCAATGGACGAGCCAATGGTAGACGCCTCCGGGGCGCAGGTCAAAGTCACCTTCACCACCACCGAGGCCGATCTCCAACTTCCCGAGTCTAAGCGACAGCTCCTCGTGCCTGCAGACATCCGCCGCTATGGCCTTTCTCGTGTGCTCAATTCCGAGTCGATGCTCGACACCGGGTCCATCCCCTTCGACTTCCTCGTTAACGGCAGCTTCCTCCGAACCAGCCTCGAAGACTACCTCACCAACAACGGCCTCTCGCTCGAATCCAACCTTACCCTACAATACGTTCGCAGCTTAATACCTCCGGTGTACGAAGCCAGCTTCGAGCACGACGATTGGGTCAGCGCCGTCGATGTGCTCTCCGCGAGCTCGCCCTCAGGTCGTTGGTCTGGCGATAGTTTCCAGCGCGGCCAGGACAGGATCCTCTCCGCTTCGTTCGACGGCCTGTTGAGGATATGGAATGCCTCCGGTCAGGTCATTGCGACCTCTCCTTCAGGTAGCCATGGTGGACACACAGCCAGCATAAAAGCGGCGAAATTCCTCACCAACACCCAGCTCGCGTCCGCTGGCATGGACCGGACGGTGCGGGTATGGAAGTACACCGAGAGCGACCACTTCTCCGGCGATCTCAAGCCAACCCTCGAACTGTACGGCCACACCGGCTCAATCGACTCGCTCGAAGTCGACGGCGCCTCCAAGCGCATCCTGACAGCCTCCGCCGACGGTGCGATCGGGTTCTGGAGCACCTCCAAGGCGTCGGCCCCCGAAGCGGACAGCTCGCTCCTCCCCAACGCGCATACCTCCAAGCGCCGCAAGGTCACCACCTCAGTCACCGCCGCCCAGCGCGGCCCCCTCTCGCTCATGCCCATCCACTCAGCCCCCGCCAGCGCCGCCGTCTTCGACCCGCGCGACCGCACGGTCGCCTACTCCGCCTCGCAAGACCACACCCTCCGCACCATCGACCTGACCACCAGCACGGTCGTGACCACGCACTCGACCACCCACCCGCTCCTCTCCCTCTGCGCCCTGCCCCGCGGCAACAACTCCTCCCCTCTACTCGCCGCCGGCACAGCGGCGCGGCACATCACGCTCGTCGACCCGCGGGCGAGCGCGGCGACGACATCGGTGATGACGCTGCGCGGGCACGCCAACAAGCCCGTGGCGCTGTGCGCGTCGCCCCGCAACGAGTACGCCCTCGTCTCCGCCGCCCACGACGGCACCTGCCGCGTGTGGGATCTGCGCAGCGTGCGCCCGGCCACGCAGGAGGAGGGCGGGTTGGGGAGTGTCAGTGAGGCGGTGTATGTTATTGAGAGGGAGGGTAAGGGGGCTAAGAAGAGTGTGGCTGTGGCTGGGGAGGGGTGCAAGGTGTTTGGGGTGGTGTGGGATGCGGAGTTGGGGATTGTGAGTGGTGGCGAGGATAAAAGGGTGCAGATTAACGCGGGGAGGGATGTTGTTGCTGAGTAAGGGGGTTGGTTGGGGGGTGGGGAGTGGGAGTGTTGATGTAAAAGATGGGGAGGTTATACCCAGATAGTGAATGGATAGATTGGGATTAAGTCGACTAGTGCTGTCGCTGATGTGTGTGTTGGTGCATGGATCACTCAGAGGACATTAACACCGGAACAAATGCATTGGTGACTCGTGTGATCTATTATCCTAATCGTTCTGAGCTTTGTTACATGTGCTTTCCTCATATACGCAGCACTCTTACCGTCTCCCAAGACTGGTTATCTACCTATGTCAAGTACAAATGCCTCCGGTATGCTCGACCCTGAACCTTGCATCTAGTCCCATGTGACAAAAGGAAAAATGAACAACTGCATACGGGTAGGTTTACTCCCGCCCGGTTCGCAACTACATTCGACGGCCGTCGCGTGGCTGCCCCTTAACCTAGCTTTAGCTAGTACTCGAGGGTTCTGCCGCCTGCCGTAGTTGGCTTCTAACTAGCTGGGCCGACGATTCAAAATCGAGGGTCGCTTTCGCAACAGGCGTTTTTCGCCTGGTGGCTTTCGGTTTCGGCGAGGGTTTGCTGACCACGCTGGTTTGGTCGGCTGCCGGGGCGCTTTCGAGGGCTACTTGAGCCTCCACCACTGTTTGGACCTCGAGGACGGGGTCCTCTTCAACAACGACGGCCTCGGTGACGACCTTCTGTTTTTTTGCGGCAGCCGGGGCGATGAATGGGATGGGGAGGTTGAGTTCGGCATGGTGAGGGATATCAGGAACTGGATCAAGCTTTTGCCGGCGATGGTTGAGGATGGCGTAGAGGTGGACGCCTGCGTAGACGTCGGACGAGGAGTCTGCGGTTTTGTTGGTTAGCTACTGCTTCCGCTGGGACGGGAGGAAGCTTACAAATAATCTGAGACAAGTTTAAGTACTTGGTCCAGTCGCCTGTACGAACGTCGCCTTTGTACATGGGAAGACCAAGGTATTCATTGACCTGCGTGCTCAGGGAAACCAGCTTCTTATTGATTTTCTTATGCTCCCCGCTCTCAGAGTACTTGACAAGCCTGTAGAGGTGGCTCAGTTCGAACTGGCCACGGGTCTCGATTTGTAGGTAGTTTGACAAGCGTGTGCAGTCCCCCTTGATCGAAACACCAACCTTGGTGATGGCAGGATTCTGCATGAATTCTTTCAGGGCCGGTGTGGCGAACTCGTCGTTTTTGGGAAAGACGGCGACATGGAAGAGTCCAATTCGAGTTGGAGAGGCGAGTTGGATGAGGGAGACGTTCTGCCTGGCACTCGCGTATTTACTTGCATAGGCCATCCATTCCAAGTCAAAGCCAACGACCTTCTCGTCCTTGAAATATTGTTTGATGACCCGCTCCGTAGTCTGCGCGCTTCTGCAGTAATGAACTTTGACCTTGGAATCGAGTGCGCCGTTCTCCCCCGGGCCTTGGTACAACCTGTAGGTCCAAAACGATTCAGCGGATCCCTCGGGTGCCCTTCTCGCTGCTTGGAAGACTTGGTGAGGGATCTTGTAATCCAGAGGGGTAAAAGGGACAGCGACATCGGGTATGTCCTCCTGTTTGGGCTTCGCCGCGATATCAGCCGCATCACCCTTTTGTCCCTCCGTAGCAACCCCTTCCGTAGCGGTGGCGCTCGAAGTGGCGGTGGTGGTAGTAGTGATGCGAGCAGCCGTCGGAATAGCTGTAACACTATCCAACACGGCTTCGGGCCTCTGGGCAGCAGAGAGCTCTCCAAACACATCGGTGGTGGACACGATAGCTGGCAAAGCAACCGAACTTCCCTCGGAAGCAGCAGCAGCCGCTGCCGGGGCGCTGTGGTGCCTTACTGGAGGCAAAGGGCGATAGGTCGCATTGCTGCCAGTGGAGAACACGATGCCGCGACTAACATGCCAAACGTGGTGTGCAGTTTTTCGGGAACTCATTTTCACATGAGTCCGACGCCTTGCGGGTAAAATTAGGACTTGTACCTAACCGAAAACTAAGGGCGGTGTGTGGTTGGGGGTTACTTACAGTCGGTTCTGTGACGGCGATGAAGAGGATAGAAAGCGACGGTGTGAACGACATTGGAAACGTTCCACGACGACGCCAGCACGACTCGCTCCTCGAAAACGTGAAAATCTCATTGGCCTTGCGAAAGACGACGAACGGACGGCGCCATGGCTGCACAATGTCATGACATGGGCAACAAACTGACTTTAAGTATCTCTGGAGTTCAGAGGTAGTGGCGGAGTGAGTGCAGGCTGGCAGGCAGACTGGCAGGCTTGCAGATTGGCAGGCAGACGCGCGCCAACAGCAGTGATGGAACGCGAGACAAAGGCTCTTTTGCTGAAAACGGCTGTCGTTGGTTGTTAGAGTTGGCGCTTAACCAATTAGCTGATTATGCATTTATCGCGATGCTTGCTTTGTGTGACCAAGAAATGGTGTATGATTCGTATGGTAAATACACAATACCCATCGCATCCCCACTACAGCTCGCTGCTCAGTCGACGCTGCGACCTGCAGGCCCTTGAAATACATCAGAAGCCACTAAAACAGCCGCCAACACCAGATACCCAGACAAGACATCATGGCTTCTCAACTCCTTCCCCTCGGTATGTGAAACAGCTATACAAATGAGAGAAGCCCAATCCCAGATGACCGCTAATCACATAAAACGCCCCAGAACTCATCGACAAATGCGTCGGATCCCGCATTTGGGTGGTCATGAAGGGTGACAAAGGTAAACCAACCTCCCTTCCCCATTCCAGTTCCCCCCTCCCATCCGAAAATAGGAACCCAGAAACGGATATACTAACACTCCCACAGAGTTCGCCGGCACCCTAGTAGGGTTCGACGACTACGTCAGTACGTCCAACCTCTCCTCCCTTGTCCCAGTGGTCCCTCATCCAGTATGCATCTCATAACCTAACTTAACCCTCCCCTCCCCGTAGACATGGTTCTAGAAGACGTCACCGAGTTGTAAGCAGGACACCCACCTCCAACACGGCTTCTGAGATACATGAACTGATATTTTTGCAGCGACTACTCGGGCAACCACACCAAACTCAAGAAGATCCTGCTGAACGGGAACAACATCTGCATGGTGAGCAGCACCCCTGTCCGCTGTGGTTTTTTCTTTCTTTCTTGGCCTGCCTTCTCTAACATACCTTGTGCTGGTAGTTAATCCCGGGAGGTGAAGGGCCGACGGGTATAGCCGCGTCATGAGGAGGGAGGATGCTTGGTTTGGCTGGGGGCGGGTTGGGTTGTTTGAAAGCTAGTTAGTTGGGCTTTTCTAGACTAGAGGGAGGACGAAACAATTTATGTCCGGGTCTAAACCAACAACCATTTGGCAACCGGTTAGATCCAGCCTTTTTATGCCCCGAGCCACCATCTGAGCAATTACATGGTAGGAATTACCCACGCCGTGGCAGCCCAAGCACAAACATAGCACTAATGGCGCTGTGACAACCCACAACTCACATCACACTCACATCATCATCTGCCCCAAATATGTCGGTGACAAAAGCACCCACGTAGTTGTATGCCCTGGCCTAGTAGTAACGAAAAGGCTACCTAACGCCGACCCATAAGCCCAACCCCAGCCCCGTCAACCGAGAACGCCGCCCATAAAGCAACTTCCATCCGACGGTATGGTGGGTGTAAAAGACCCGAAAAGTCACCGTCCCTTTTTCATCCTCTAGAAGCCATTCTGACCCGACGGGCCAGCAGCCGAGGCACCAGCGCCGGCACCGCCAGGGGCGCCACCGGGCGGGTTGCCGCCGGCGTTCTCGCCCTGGTCGGCGTACTGGCGCAGGGCAAGCTCCTTCTGGAACTCGCGGCCGAGCTGACCGTACATGGCGACCAGCTGCTTGCAGACGGTCATGAGGGCCTCACGCGGAGTGATCGTGCCGTCAGTCTGCACGCGTAGCTGAACCTCAGGGACGTTAGGGTGGCCGACTGGAGTGGTGCGGGGTTAGCAACTGGGGTTGATTGCGATTTGGGTGTGTGTGTGTTTGTTGTGATGGGAATCTTACTCTTGTAGGCTGCCATCATGACGTGAGGTGCCATCTTAAGGTAGACGCTGAGCAGATTGCCGAGAGTATGGTCTTCCTTCAGCAGCAGAAAGTCCGAACAGTTGGACATTCCTAGAAAGTGATTAGATTGCGGTGCCAGTGGTGGGATATGTCGATTGCGAAAACCTACCACTCACGACCGTCTCGGTAATCTTCTTCTCGCCGTCAGCGAGAACGAAGAGTTCGAATCTAAAATCGGGCCTGGTTAGCAAACATCCAACTGGTGAGGCAAAAACGATCGCTAGTACAGGAATCCCAACCCGTGCTGGAGGTTATTGTCATGCTTAAAGTTTGTCGAAGCCATCTTGATATCTTGATGAAGATCGAGTTGCTTTGATAGATCCCAGTTGCTGAAGCCCGTCGAGTTGATGCCACTCGACTTTTGTGTCGAAACTGAGGATGAGGGGTTTCGAAAGAGTAATTAAATCGATCGCTCAACAAACAAGTTGAAGAGTGCAGGGCCGGTTGCCCTAAATGGTGGGCATGGGCCGCCCATCGCCCGCTGCTTGATGGGACGCGGGTCCTTCGGTGCAGACTATGACATCGTGCACTGTGCCGGCGATGAACGGCTTGCTGGGGAAAGTGCGGCTGCCTGAGGGCCACACTGAAGCCAAAGCCTTCCCCGTCCATCCCCCTCCATCTCTCTTGCTGCCATGTCGGTCGACTCACGACAGGTCCAGGGCTCGACTTCCTCCCCAAACCCCATTGACGCCAGAATGTTTCCCAAAGACCAGTCCCTTTGCTGCAGCGTTCACCCCCTTTCACACCAGCCCCAAAAAGCCATCCAAGACACCGTAAAGAAAGATGGTTGGCCTACCTGTCGGGCGCGTTCATCGTGGCGAAAAGAATGTATACAATATTCTATTGTTCAACGATGATGCTGATAGAATATTAATATTGGTGAAAGACGGCAAAGCGGCGAGCAAAATGGCGAGCAAGGTAAGGAGCGAGGTGGTTTTAAGCAATGTGGTCGTGATACAAAGTGAGGTGGAGGTTCACAGTTGATGAGGAAGCTCTCAAAGAAACAGTCAAGGCACGTCAACAGAAGCAAGGATCCCAGGGCTGGTCCGTGCACGTGCCTGCAAGTGGCAACTAACAAGTGTGGCCTGTAGCAAAGCGATTAACAAGTGTGGAGATAGACAACAACATCAAGAGATCAAGAATCTCAGAATAAGATAGCACATGCATTCCGCTTTATCTCCGCTATATGCACAGATGGCATGAGCCTTCTACTGTACACACTCCCATGACAACCCCCATCAATCTCTTCTACCACCTACGGCCGGCCATCGTGTATCCCTATCCTTGTCTCTCTACTTCTTAGCCATCTACCAACATATAACTACACAATGAGATGCCTGAAACAACCGAAACTTGCCCTGAACCCAGCTCCGCCCATGCAAATGAAAAAACGCCAGCAAGTGCCATGCTCAGCGACGGTATCTCACAACCACAGAAGAAGATAAGAAAATGACCCTCAACTCAATCCAAGCCGTCAAGTATACCTACGCAGGGCCCTCGCTCTGCCCCACTCTACCCCATTATAGTCCCTTTCCCTCGCAGTGGCTTGGCAGCCCTCCACCGGGGCTGTTGGCCCAGCTCATGACCGTCAGGCTGGTGGTGTACGCCATGGCGATGAAGCCAAAGACGCAGAGCAGGATGTCGGACCACCGCCGGAGGGCAGACTTGGCTACCCCCTTGTAGTGCAGCATCGGCTGTTACCATCATGGTTAGCATGGGAACATGGGTGACGCAAGAGGAGCTTTAGGAGGGGTACTCACCGGGTAGATATAGACCAGCGGGATGCAGGCAAAGTTGCCGACCAGAGCCACGAACTTGTCCAAGTTATCCGCGCCGCACCACGCGACGAACGCGCACAGCGCCACCACGAAGAAGCGGAACACGTTCTTCTGCCACTTGATGTACGGGTTGTACTTGCCGCTCTTAGTGAACAGCGCGTTCTCCGTAATGCGGATGGCCGGGAAGATCTGCAGCGGCGTGGACAACAGGATGGCGAGCGAGTAGAGGAATTGCACGCCGTTGACGAGCTTGTCGTCCTGCGGCAGGTTGAGCAGCACCACCGTCTCCGTCTTGGAGCCGTAGGCGGCGTACGAGACGGCGCCCATGACCACGAAGAGCGTGGTGATGATGACCATGACGATAAACATGACCTTGGGGAACTTCTGGGGGTGGCGCATCGACTCCTGGATCGGGATGATCAAGCCGATGCCCTCGAACGTAAAGATGGCCGTGCCGATGAAAAGGGTCCAGTCCTTCTGGTTGAACATGATGATGTCGGCGAGCCCCTCCGTGTTGAGCGTGAGGATGTCGTAGTAGAAGAGATAGGCTAGGCCGATGACGATGAAGGCGTCGGCGATGAGCGCGGTGAAGCCGAGCTTCCCGATGTCGCGGAGGAGGGAGAAGGGCAAGAACACCACCATTTGCATGATGATGAGCCATGTGACGGGTATCAGGGTCTTGCAGTCGGTCACGGCAAGGATGAAAGCTTGCAGATTCTCCGAGGTGAAGACAATGTAGGCCGCGACAAAACCCAGCTGACTGATGACGATGGAAGCCAGAATCAGGTTCCTCATCCACTTGCCGTAGAGGATGCCGCCGATGTCACCGAAGGAGCCGTCGACCTTCAACCTCGTCGTGACCAACAAGACGAAGCAATAGTAACTCAGCGCCGCCACGAAGAGGAGGACCAAGTTGCTGAAGAGCATGCCACCGTTGAGGTAGGCGCGGGGGAGGAACAGGACACCGGTCCCGACAAAGGACTTGAGGAGGAGTAGCGCCGCGTTCATGGGACTGTTCTGGCCGCTACCTCCGCGGTGCTTCCTCCTCCTCTTGCGCCGTGACGGTGTCAGCAGCGCGCTCTCTTCCATAGGCTCCTCGTCTGAGCCCGACTCGTAAAAGTCGCCCTCACTGCCAGACGTGAAGTATTCGCCGGGACCCAACGCCTCATCATCTTCCTCGAGCTCTTCACCAGCGAAATGGCCGTACAAGCTCAAGAACTCAAGGAAGTTGTTCGTAAAGAGTTGAGGCGCCTGGTTCTGGCTACTGCCCGAACCATATTCCGCATCATCCCCGTCCCTGGCGGCCCTTCGAATGAAGTTGCGCCGGAAGCCTCCGGGGACCTTGATGTTATTAATATCAAGCTCCTCAGTCTCCGGATCAGGCCTCACAACACTGAAACTCTTGCTGCGCTGCATCTTGCCCCGCTGGTCCGCCTCCTCCGTCCATTTATAGATCGGCCGAGTGATGTCGCCGCCTTGTAACTGCAGGCTCGAGAACTCCTCATCCAGGCTAGACTGCGTCGCGCCGGCGGGCTGTTTGCCCTTGGAACCATCGCTACCCCGTCTGGTCACATCCTCTGATGACCCATCGCCGGGCCGCACCAAATGCCTTTTAATGATTTCTGGGTCCTCGTACGCGCCGCCCCATTGTTTCCTCCCATCGAACGAGCCGTAGTTTGTCGGTGTCCCGGTGGCCGGGGCATTGATGGAAGCCAGGGCAGGGGAGGCTGTGCGGACAGGCGGCGTGCCGAATCGCGGCGGTGACGCGCCCAGGGAATTGGAGAGGGCGGCGGCGAGGGCGGACACACCCGGGCCAGCAACGTGCGAGCCGGGCCCGGGGAGGGGAGTCAGACCACCGCTGCTAGAATCATCGCCCGCTGAGGGTTGCTGTGAGCGTACCGCAGGAGACGTTCCGAGGGTCACCGGGGAAGCGAGGCGGGCGGTGGACTCGGCGCGGTCATAGGAGCGGCCACGAAAGGAGCCGGGCGACGTCCCTAAGTGCTGTATAGGCGGAGGTGAATTCTTGATGGAGTCTGGCATGATTGCTTTGGTTGATAACTACTGGATAACCACTATCGCATGCCTTTGTAGTGTGACAACGGAGTGATGATTCGGCGGTCGGGGATCGGTGGATCGGGAATCTCGAGTCGTCTCCGATGCCGCAACTGGTCTCCCACTGCGTAAACAATCGGCGGGCCCAATGGTGACAATTGATTTAATGGCAGGAGAACGAACAGCGAACAGCAAAATAACGTTATTGATGAGCAAGCTGCAGTTCGGTTCTCACGGGGGAGGACCAGCAGCGGAGGACGAGGAGGCTATCGGGATAAGCACCTGACTGTGGCTTGTGACCTGTTGAAGGGGCCGATTGAGAGCTGAGAGACGGCGAATAGGGGACCGATCTGCTTGGGCAGCCTGCTGACGGCCCAGTGATGACTGTCCCAGGGGGCCAGGCTGGCGGGCTGAGGCTGGAAAACCGGTCCCACAGGCCTCTGGGAACGAGCCCCCGCACCAATGAGGACTCCGATAAAGTGATCAGCAACGGGAAGCACTGTGACCAACACAGTGTGTATCATCCGGTACCAGAGATAAGAGAGGTTCGGCATTCCCTTTTCGTCAAATTCAATGTCGTGTTAGATGCACATGCATCAAACCACCAACAACAGACCCTTTTGTCTTCTAAAAGATCATCATCAGGGCTTAGCCTCCCCAAGGCATATTCCAGAAACATAATACATCTATTTCTTTTATTTCTCCTGTGACGCCTTGCTCTGTTAATCCACTATCACGGGGTTGATGGTTTGTTTGCCAAGCCTGAGGCCCAGACGCCAACCCTTGATTCGGAATGGTGCCTGCCGCTGGCAGTGTGCATGGATTTTGCCTGCCTGGAGGAGAGTCGTCCCTGCCAAATGACGTCGTTTTCCCCCCAAACATGAGCAGCGACGATCGAAGCGCGGGACTGAATTCAGACGGCACACAAAATTCAAGTTTCATCTCTTCTTTCTCCTTTTTGTTTTTCGTCGGTCTTCGGCCGTTGGTTGTGTGAGGAGGCAGCGAGCGCCCTTGGCTACCTACCTAACCGCTAACTCAATTTAGCCCGTGATCCCTTGGTCCCTGTTGGCCGGCGATTGTGGCCAACGTCGAGTCAAACCCACCACCCGATCAATCACTGACTTCCCGGTCTCAAGTTACTGCAGACTGCCTTGCTGCGGTCTCAGACCATCCCCTCCACAGACTTTTCCCCTCTTTGTGGAGTTGACGATCTACTCTCTCCTCAAATCGATGCTCATTGTGGTGGAGCGATTGCATGAAGTCGTCTGGGTGCTACCTTTGACCCTGAAACTGGGGGGGCTGAAAGGCGGTCACGGCGCGCTTGAGAGGGGCCAACGAAGGAAGAGCCCATTAGAGTTCCGAGAGGTCAGCTAGGACTTGCCTGCCAAGCGTCTTTCTGTGACCTCTCTTTTTCTCTTTTTTTTTGGTTATGAACTGGCAGAGGCCGCTGTTTGTTTTCCCCATGAACTGTTTCCCACGGGCAATTTGACGTCGTTGCTCCTCCAAGCATCTTTACGTCAACACCGCCCAACATGGAGCCCGAGTCTCTCACCAAGAGGCACAAGTTGGGGGTGGTGTCCGGTGTTTACATCCCGGTCTGCCTCAACATCCTCAGCATTCTTATGTTCTTGAGATTCGGCTTGATCCTGGGGCAAGTCGGGTTACTTGGCATACTGGGTATGTCCTTTCCACCCTGGTAGATGCTATGGAATACGGTTATACTGACACGGCCAGGCCTCATGCTCATCGCCTACACCGTTGACTTTGTTACGACGCTCTCCCTCTCAGCCATTGCTTCTAACGGAGAAGTTAAAGGAGGTGGTGCCTACTACTTAATTTCGAGGTCTCTAGGACCCGAGTTTGGAGGCTCCATTGGCGTCTTGTTCTACCTCGCTCAGGTGCTAAACACGGCCCTCAATGTCGTGGGTCTTATCGACTGCATCAAGCTGAACCTCGGCGATACCATGCCTGACGGGTATTGGTGGGACTATTTCTTCGGCACGATGGCGCTGGTGGTCTGCACCGGACTCTGTCTTGCTGGCAGCGCCATCTTCTCCAAAGCCAGCAACGCTCTGCTGATTGTCTTGACTATTTCCACCCTCAGCATACCTCTCTCCGCACTCGTGAAGCCGGCATTTAGTGATCCAGACAGGGGGATCGAGTTTACAGGAGCCAGCCTAGCCACCCTGAGATCCAACCTCCTTCCTCACTCCGGCAGCACAGAATTCAAGGGGTTCGAGACTTTCCGAGACTTGTTTGGCATCCTGTTCCCCGCAACTTCTGGCATATTCGCTGGTGCGTCTATGTCAGGGGACCTGCGAAACCCCAGTAAGGCGATTCCGGCGGGCACACTTTGGGCCATGCTGTCGACATTCATTGTTTACTTGCTCGTCATCCTCGCGTTGGCTTCGAGTACAACCCATGCCTCGTTTCTCCTCAACGCCAACATCATCCAAGATACAAATATCTGGCCCCCGATTGTCTTCGCCGGAGAGCTGGCGACCACTTTCTTCTCTGCCTTGATGGGCGTTATTGGGTCTGCGAAGCTCATGCAGGCTCTCGCAAGAGACAAACTGTTCCCAGGCTTGTCGGTTTTCGGAAAGGGTACGAAGAAGGCAGATGAACCCATCGTCGCCATTTTCCTCACCTATGTCGCCGCGCAAATGGCAATGTTTGCCAACTTGAATCAGATTGCGACGCTTATTTCCATGGGATATCAGGTAAGAACTGCGAACCGTGACTAAGGACGATAGGCGGCCTAACACCTGCTAGATGACCTTCTTCGTTATGAACCTTGCGTGTTTCCTCCTTAAGATTGGATCCGCCCCCAACTTCCGTCCAGGCTTCAAGTTTTTCAGTTGGCAAACAGCATTCGTCGGTAGCCTCCTCTCAGCCGCCGCCATGTTCTTCATTGACGAAACATACGCCACCACTGCCGTCTGCCTTTTGGTCTTCCTCTTCCTCCTCATCCACTACCTGAGCCCACCCAAGCACTGGGGCGATGTTTCTCAGAACCTAATCTACCACCAAGTGAGGAAGTATCTTCTGCGCCTCAAGCCAGAGCATATCAAATTCTGGAGACCACAAATTATCCTCCTCATCAACAACCCCAGGAGACAAACTCGGCTGATACAGTTCTGCAACTCTCTGAAGAAGGGGGCGCTCTACATTCTGGGGCACGTCATCGTCACGGACGACTTCGCAGCAGGCGTCACAGAGGCAAAACTACAGCAATCAGCGTGGACCAAGTACATCTCCGAGTACTCGAGGATTAAAGCGTTTGTGCAGCTGACCATGTCTCCTACCATAACATGGGGCGTAAGAAATCTGGTCCTCTCGGCCGGCCTGGGAGGCATGCGGCCCAACATTGCCATTATGGGCTTCTACAACATGGATGATTTGCGTCGCGCCCAGCCCGCTTCTCAGATTCCCGAAGCACCAGTTTCGCCTGTCCCGCCGCAACAGGGCGATTCTCAAGCGGGCCCCAAAGTACGAAGGAGGCGCAGGGGAGACACTTCCTCGCGGATTCTAGAGGGAATATTGCCTACCGATTCCATCAAAAATGAGGATATGATGTCGGTAACGAGCTATCTCACCATCCTCGAGGACCTGGCGCTGCGGTATCGCTTGAATGTCGCTATCGGCAAGGGCTTCGAAACCTTGGAAACGCCTCGGAAAGACGGGAGCAACACGAAGAAGTACATCGACCTCTGGCCGATTCAAATGTCAGCAGCAATCACGGCAGATGGGAAGAACGTTCTCACCACAAACTTTGATACATGTGAGTAGCCCCGATCGGCGGCCTGGCTCGAAACTGACCGGAGGTAGACACGTTGATTTTGCAATTGGGGTATATCCTCCGTACTGTGCCAGCGTGGAAGAAAGCCTACAACATGCGAGTCATCGTATTTGTCGAGTACGAAAGTGAAGTCGAGGAAGAACGCGGCCGAGTCAAGGCACTGCTGGATAAGTTGAGGATTGATGCTGAGGTGCTGGTGTTTTACCTAGCCTCGGGCAGCCTCTCGACCTACGAAACCGTGATCCACGGCCACTTCACAAACCCGGAAACAGAGAACCTCGTCAATGAATGCTTGAAGAAGGAGGAATGGTGGGAAGATCTACAGACCTACCGGGGCAGCCGCTCAATGACCGAGGCTCAGGAATTCGCATCAATAGCCCAAGTCATGGGGTCTACTTCCGGCAGACCAGGGCTATACAACCCTCACAGCGGCCCTTCGGACGGCATCAATCGGAGGCGGCATAGTCTGACGCAACTCCCCGAGCTGCCCAGAAAGCCGTCCATGTCACAGCTGAACAAATGGGGCGTGAACATGGGTATCCATACACAAAATCTACCCTTCAGCGTCTTTGACAGCTCGGACTCGGATCTTGTCCCTGACAGCGATTCGGATAGCGACTCATCGGAAACGGATGCGCAGTTCGCTGATGTGGAAAGCGCCTCCGGGGAAGACGCTTCCCGTCGGCCGCTATTAACCACTGTTCGCCGGAGAAGGAGCTTCGCCGATGTATTTGCTCGTGCAAAGAGCCCTCGGAGGGAGAAGAGATTGAAGGGATCGCAGTCGCCAATGCAAGGCTCTTATGGGACCATGCCAGACAGGCAGAGCGGGAGCGACACTGGACTAGAGCCACCAAGGCACAGCAGAAAGGGGTCGGCATCGTCGCAAACACCCCGAGGCATTCTCAAACCGGAACGGCCAACACTCTCAAGGCACGGTTCTTCAGCCCCGAGGTTTTCAAGCAACCTGGTCCCCCAAACTACTATTACGAACGAGGATGGCACAGGGCCGCGGATTATGTTTGCGGAAACGGAAACTCGCACCGAGCGGCCTGCCTTGTCTCGCCAGTCATCGTACGGACGGGGCACTGGCGCAGAAACTGGCTCCGGTACGACGACTCCAGTTGATAAGCGAGTTTCGTTCGCAGAGCTAGCACCGGATGCCAAGTCGCCAGCAATATCTCGAAGAAGCTCGATTTCGAAAGGGTCCGACAGCGGCGGCGATACCTCGCTCAACATTCCTGGGCTCCTGGCCTCGTACCAACTCTCCGAGGACGACAGCAAAAACGGGTCAAGCTATTCCACGCAGGGGCTGTCGCTTTCTTTCAATGACCTCCCTAGCCGGGCTCAGCATCTCATTTTAAACGAGCTCATGCGCCAACACAGCAGCGACACGGCTGTGATGCTGACCACGCTGCCCATTCCACAGGAGAACACCTGCCAGAGCGAGGAGGCCAGCCTGGCGTATCTGTCCGACGTCGAGGTCCTCTGTAACGGGCTACCTCCTGTCCTCCTGGTGTTGAGTAACCACATGACTGTGACCGTGAGTCTTTAACTTGGCAAATTTGGGAAATTTGGGGTTGGGATGAATTCGTGGCATGATGTGCCGCCACTCCTGTGCGTGGCCT
Source organism: Chaetomium tenue (assembly GCF_020726465.1). NCBI lineage: Eukaryota > Fungi > Ascomycota > Sordariomycetes > Sordariales > Chaetomiaceae > Chaetomium > Chaetomium tenue. Next base: position 4,121,152 of record NW_027117330.1, on the reverse strand, counting down.
ATGCCATTGTTTGGGTGTCAAACATGAAGCGCTTGGAGACAAAGAAAGGATGCTTGTTTGGTTGTATAAACGATAACGATGATGGAACGTCCTAATACAAAGAACACACTTGATTGCCCTCTTCTTTATTCGTATTAAAAAGTGCCTGGATCGCCACATGCCCCAACTCACAATGCACCCTGGCAAAACCGCTCTCCAACACAACCAACCCCCCATTCTCTGTTACTGCTTTCGAAATTGGTGATGGCTATTCAGCCAACAAGCGCAACCCGCCGGACCCCTAGCCTTTCGCAAAGGCTCCGCGAGCTAGGCCGGCTCAAGAGCAAGACTGACGAGAAAGCAGAAAGAGAATTTGAGGTTGTCCACACCCCCGACCGGCCGACACGGCTCATCACCCCCATTGAGGCGCCCACTGAAGACGAATGCGGTAACGCAATTACAAGGTGGCACCACGCATCAGCCAAGGAGCGACTTCCCCCTCCCTCAAGAGGCCAGTACTGGGAAGCGTATATGGTACGTAACTCTTCTCTTCGGCACGTCCCGGGGCGGTTGGAGGACATGACACCGGCTGCACCGGAGTGGTTTGACATGCAAGATGTCGACCTAACAAGACTTGAAATTCAGGACGACTCGGCTATTGCCTCAGACAGTGATGACGACGAGGATGCGCTCGACCGGTACTATGACGGGAAGTTTGTGTCTGGTCAGGGGGTGGGCCGAGGGGGTTATAGCCAGCAAGCAGAGCTACAACACACCCACCCCCCGCAGCCGGCGCCCCCGAGACGGGACGGGCCTTTGCGACAGGAACCCGGGACGGACCAGAGCTATGTGCCATCATTTTTTCATGGCATTGCAACGGCTTCGCCTGCCCCGGCCCCGGCCCCCCTATTCTCCGGCTCGGTCTGGTCGCCGCCCCGAAGCCAACCCCGGAGCCCAAATCCCACCAGGGGTAGCCCAGTTCCTGCACCGCGATACACCGGAGGTGAGTGCGTCCAGGAAAGTGAGGAGGACGAGGAACCCCCGGTTGACATGGAGCAATTAGTTCGCATGGAAGTCTACCGCCGCGGTCGCTGTCCCTATTGCCGCAACTTCTTTCCTGACGGCGCTTTACCCCTGACTTGTCCCTATCTAGATTGCCAAAAGGATTTCAGCCTGTACCTGGAGTACACAAACCGAAGGGAGGCACCAAAAGCACCCCCAAGGCTTTCACAGAGAGCTTTCGCGGACACTAGTGCCCAGGAGAAGGAGGATATCGAGAGGGTGGGTCAGGCATGTCGCCCAATTGTGCCCAACTTCCGAGCCGAGACTGGCACCCCTCCAAAAGATCCAAAAGATCCAAAAGAGCAACAAAGGCTATTGAAGCACCACACGCCCCAACGACCATCACCATTGTCACAGAATAGGCGAAATTCTGCTACTTTCCTGGTCGAGGTTTCAGCTCTCAAGGAAGATGAAAAAGAACCACTGAGACACTACGGTTCTCAAGGATCTCACACACCAACCCAACAGAGACGCCAATCTTCTACTTTCCGAGTCGAGGTTTCCACTCCCATGGAGGAATTACATGAGCCGTCGAGGTATTACGTGCCCCAGCGGCCTCTCCCGCCGCTACAACAGAGGCAAAATCCGACTTTCCCAATTGGCAATCTCAGTCCCAGGGGACAGCAACAAGAGCCAATGAGACACCACGCTCCCAGAACATCTCCTCAACAGAGAGACCCCTCGCCGTCCAACACCATCCGGACCATCTGGCCCTCCCCTCTGGGTGTCTACGACGAAGCACAGCCTAGCCGCCAAGCTAGAGCTAATAGACCCGAACGCCAGGAAAAGCCCCTCCCCCCACCGGCTCGTTCAGAGAGGAGACCACCCCCTACTTCCTTCCGGACCCAACCACGGCGCATCGCCACGCCGCGCCCTCAATCCATTTCGACCCACCCCGGATTAGCCCGTCCCGGATTGGCCCGCCCCGGACCCCCCTCGGCTCGCCCCGAATCCGTCTCATCCCGGCGCCAATCCACCTCGGCCGAATCCAGCTTGAGCCGGCCCGGATCCATCACGTCACCCCCCGAACCTCTTTCACCACGCCCCGAACCTGTCTCAGCACACCCCGGGCCTATTTCACCACGCCCCGGACCTATCTCACCACACACCGGACCTATCTCAACACGCCCCGGGCCCATCTCAGCACGCCCCAGGTCTATCTCGACCCGGCGTCAATCCACTTCAACACGACCCGAATCTTTCGCAGCCCGGGATCAATCCATCTCGGCCGAATCTATCTCAACACACCCTGGGTCCATCTCAGCCGAACCTACCCCGGTCGAGCCCGTCTCACGTCGGGCCAGGTCCACCTCAAGACGTCCCGAACCTATCTCAACCCGGCGCCGATCCTTTTCGACTCACCCCGAATCCGTCTCAACCCGGCGTCAATCCATCCCACGGCCAGAATCCATCTCAGCCGAATCCGTCTCGAACCGGCCCAAGTCCGTCACGGCACGCCCTTGGTCCGCCTCGTCCCAGTCCATATCAAGCCGCCCTGGATCTGTCTCAGCGCGCCCCGCGTCCATCACGACCCGCCACCAGCAGCTTTACAGCCCGCAGTCGCAGTCGCAGTCGCAGCAGCCCAAACCCACGTACCTCCGCACCCGCCGCAACTCTTCTGTGCCCCCCGTCCAACCACTCACTTCCCCAGTCACCTCGGGCAACGTCAGTGGCAAACCGAGTCCGTCTCCGACCCCGCCAGTGTCAGTACTGCGGTACAGGAGCAAGGAAAGGGGCCGGGCTACGGACACGGCCGGGGGTAGAGGGACGGATAGAGGAAGGAGCAGGGGCCTCAGCAGAAGCCAAACCATGACCACCCCCCGAGCCGGCTACTTCGACCGAGACGGCGGCGCCCTGCTCACCACCGACCGCGACGGCGGCGCCACCCTCCTCACCTCCGACCGAGACGGCGGCGCCCCGCTCACCCCCACCCCCACCCACCACCACCACCACCACCACCACCTCGAACCGACACCCGAACCACCACCCCGAGGCCGATCCACCGCGCCCGCGCCAACCCCCGCCACGGACCCCACCCTCAGCAGCCGCGAGCGCCTCGACGCGCGCCTCCAAGACCTGAAACTGGCCAAGCACAAGCGGCGGCGGTCGACGCACGGCGACCGGCTGGACGACGCCGACGTGCTGGCGTGGAAGGGCCCGGCGGGCAGGGCGAGGTATCAGCGGGAGACGATTAAGGCGGGGGGGGATGATGCGGAGTTGTTTATGGATATTATTGGGCAGTATGAGGGGGATGGGGGGGGTGGGGGTGGGTATGGGGGGGTGGAGGTGGGGGAGGAGGAGAGGGGGAGGGGGAGGAGGGGGTGGGTTTAGATTGGAGGGTGGTTTTTTTGGGGGGGGGGGGCGGGGGGGGGGGTTGATTGTGGGTTTGTAAATACTCGCTGGCATTCATCGCTGGCATTCATTGGCGTATCGATATCGTTGGCTATGATCAGTTGAGGATTTGTGTTTAGTGAATAGAGAGGGGATAAGACACTTGGTATAGATCCAGTTTCTGACATGCTGTTTACGAGTTACGAAAGAAATACGATAGATTTACTTTTTTATACACCATATCATAATAATCGTCAATTTTGCATAGAATAGACCAGGGATGGCCAGGAAGGTACATCACCCTTGCCGTTAAATAGCAAACATAACATAAATCATGTGTAGAGTAGAATTGACTTCTCCAGTACGATGTCCAACTCCCAAACACCACATCTGTCTCTAGTCTAGTCTAGTCTAGTTGACTTTTGTCACCGTCAGCACTCCCTTGTTTGCGCCATCTAACTCTATCAACCCCCCCGCATCTAGCTTCTTCTTCCACTTGGTGCTCTCATATCTCGCCAAAATTACCGTCATCCTCAAGATGGCCTCGCTACTCGACGCATGCTCCGTGACGTCCTCCGCCACAGGCGTAAAGGTCCACCTCCCAAAGGCCCAATTCAAAATATACCTGCTCGTCGAATGTGATGACGCCGGCAGCAACACATCCTCGTCCGAGTTCTTGACCGCCCCCGCCACCGTCAACACGGCCTTGATCCGGTAAACCTCGTCTTTTGGTGTGCTCTTGAGGAAGCTCATCAGCTTACCCGCATCGACCGCTGCCCCCTGCGCGCCCTTCAACTCCACCGACAGCACCTCCACCTCGGATTGGTGATGCTCGTCCTTCTTATGATCATGCCCGCACCCATCCCCATGTTTACACCCATCCTGACCACCCACCTCCTTCTCATCCTCCAACCCCCTCGCCAGCCCCCCATCCACCCCAAACACCACCCCAGCATCCACCCACCCCTTATCACTCTTCACCCACGCCACATCCACCTCCAAATCCCCCAACCGATCCAGCACCTCATCAAACCTCCTCTCCCCACACCCCTCCCACTTATTAAACACCACCAAATCCGTATACCTCGCCTGTAGCCTCGCCGTATAGCTCGTATCCTCATACCCCTTCCAATTCTCCACATCAATCACGCTGACCACCCCATCCAGCACGTACTCGCCCCCCGTCTCCCTCGCCAACCGATTCACCTCCAGCGCGAGCGTGGCCGGGAAGGCGCTCCCGCTCGTCTCGACCACGACGCGGTCGGGGGTGGCGGTGGCGCGCAGCTCGGCGAGCGTGGGGCCGAGTTGCCCGACCAGGTTGCAGCAGATGCAGCCGTTGAGGAGCTCGGTCACGCCGGCGATGGCCGAGGAGGAGGCCAGTTGGGAGTCGATGGCCAGGTCGCCGAATTCGTTTTTGAGGAGGGCCAGTTTGTAGGTGGGGTTGAGGGCGCGGAGTTGGGGGATCAGGTTGAGGATGAGGGTGGTTTTGCCGGCGCCGAGGAAGCCGGTGACGATGGTGATGGGGATGGGTTTGGGTGTGGTGGTGGGGTCGGTTTGTGTCATGGTGGGCGGACGGTTGATGTGAGTGAATGAATGTGTTGGGTTGTGTTATTGAGGAGGGTTCTTGTAAAAGGATCGACAGAGTTGGCCCGAGAAAAGATGCAAGGAGTGGAAAGTGATAGGTTAGTTGGTGGGGGAGTTGTAGGCTCTGTATTGTGCCGGATGGCGGGGTGTTTTGGAGGGGCGCGTCTTGGCAGCGGCGTCGAAATAAAGTTCGTTCCCTGGAAAATCCCCGAGTGGCCCGTTTTCATGACTGACTCCCGGTTCGTGGGCAGAGGCGAAGGGGAAGCGGCATTCCTTAACGCGCGAGTACATGTAGAGATGTAAGAGACATCCCGACTACCTGGGCATCTGGGTAACTCTGACAAATTTATCACGAATCAGGACTGAACCCTCGCCGTCCCCGGGTCTGGCGTTCGGCGAGGGCGAGGCGGACATGACAACTTGATGTCTGAGATCAAGATTCAGAGTGGTTAAAGAGTAGTGTGATTCGGTCAAGGGATGGATGGGGTTGTCTTGGAAGACAATAAAACGTCTCTTAAGAGCGGGTGATACGAAATCTTGGGGAGGTATATGTGCCTTCTTCAGCGTTTTAGGCTTGGGTGACGTCATGTCCATACCCTGGAATCTGAACATATTAAAGCGTCAAACCCTCAAACACAAACAACGCCTAGTTCTACCCGGTTTATGTCATGTATGTACTTACTCAAACACCATGTCCCAGCCGGTCTTGGAAGAGCAGTCAAAGAAACCCGGCCGCCCCGACTACAAGGCTAAGCTTGATGAAGCTGCGGATCGAGAAAAGAGCCCTTCCCAGGCGCAACAGAGCACCGACGTCGTAGAAAAAGGTATGTGCATGCACATGTTAAGTTTACTGCAACATTTTGCTAATAGATGCGCCGCTAGTATCCCAATACGTACCAACTGTGGGGAGGATACTCGGGGCTCGGGAGTCGGATCCAGGTCGAGAGCCATCACCAGAGAAGAATGTGCCAGGGCCTCCAAACCGGCCCGAGAACGACGCGCAAATCGAAGAGTTTCTCAGGGACCAGCACCGCAGCAAAAAGGTCGTGGGGATAGAGGAGCCAACGCAGGCATAGATGAGCGGCGAGTCCAAATGATAAACATCCAAGAAATTCTCAATCCATGGAGGCCACAGCGAGGGACCTTCACATACTTTGTCTTCCTTTGCTTGCCACCGCTTCCCGTTTGTGCGACTATGCGAGGAATTGATATTTGCAATTACGTTCCTTGAAACGCAGTCATGTTGGGCCATAACTGTCTGGGTAGCAAGCGGGCATGCTTGAGCAAACGATATGCAAACACACGGTTTTCAGCAAGCGATTCTGGAACAACGCCAACTACACACCGAAATACTGACACTGACGCAAGTAGCATTCAAGTCGTTCGGCCATCACTCAGGTCGGCCGCAAATCACGTTGCAGCGCGCAGAAATGTCTCCAATCTTTCAGCATTTCACACCCACATGGATACGGGTGAGAAACTTCCTATCAAGGAGGTCCATCTCCGAAGTAGACCTCATTTGAGGTCAGGCAACCTGGCACCGTGGGATACTAGTGGCGGTCGTGGCAACTTCGTGTCATACTTTTTGATCTGGAGAAAAAAGGAAAAGAAAAGTTTAAGAAATTTTGCACCTGCCGCAAAGTTATAGTCGCGGTGCGGCCCAAAAGTGGGGCCATCGCTTTAGCAACTATCCCGGCTCAACCCACCCCGTCCCCCATTGAAGCCTATCGATAAGCACAACCCCGATCCATCACTTTCCTCCTACATACATACATCCCTGGTCCCAAGCAACACTTCCCCCATAGCATCCCATCAACCACCACCACCACGACATCCCAACCCACCATCCACGAACAAACACACACACAACCACGACCCACCCGATCTCAAATCCTACAGCAACATGCCCGCCGACGAATACGCCCCCGCCGCGCGCGGGCCGCTGCGTCTCAAGGGCGCGGCGGGCGTGACCAAGAAGAAAAAGAAGAAGAGCGCCAAGAGCAGCACCACAGATCTTGCGAAGAATTTGGCTACGGGGGATGGGGCGGCGGGTGATGGGGGGAGTGGGAGTAGTGGTGCCCTTATTTTGAGGGAGGAGGAGAGTGTGGGGGGGAGGGAAAAGGAAAGGGGGGATGGGGAAGAGGGAAGGGGTGGGGAGGACGGGGAGGAGAGGAGGAGTGGGGAGGAGGGTGAGGAGGAAGAAAATAAGACGGAGACGGAGCGGAGGTTTGCTGAGGCGAAGAGGAAGAGGGTATGTGCAAGGTTGTTTCCAAAGCCCACCGCCTTTTTGGGGGAGAGAGGATTCGTGCGAGAAGACGAATGCTAACAATGGTGGCGTCGCAGTTGAAAGAACTTACCGAGTCCGGGCGCATCCGGCCCGAGCTGCTAAAGACACACAAGCAGCGCGTCGAGGAGCTGAATGCGCACTTGGCGAGGCTGAGCGAACATCACGATATGCCCAAGATCGGGCCGGGTTAGGGACTAGACTGGCCGTGCCGTTTTGCCGTGGTTGCCATTTCCAACTCTACGGGTGGTTGTCTCGCTGGACAAAGGGCACAATATGGATGGTTTACGGACGGCGGAGCGGCTGTTGCGGTTGCCGTGGAAAGCCGGATGCATGTGCGAGGCCGTAGGGCGCAAAACAACGGTTGCATATTTGTTTACTCGATACCCAAATCATTTCAAACGGACACAAAAATATCATCCCGGTTGCGGTTCTTCGAGTGATTGTAAATTCCCTTTTATTACGGCTTATTAACCCGGCCAACGTGGCCCGCCCGTCTATGTACTGTATCCTTGCGTGTATATCCCCGGCCAGTTGCCGCCCGATGGTCTATTCCAATTTTCCTGTCTTCTCCCCGAGAAATAAATGAATGTGGTATCGTTTTGTGGTCCGTCCCGGTCCCGATGCTAATGTGTTGTACAATGTGCCGTACGCTATGTGGCGTGTGATGAGAAATGACTCCGTAATGAATGCCGCAAATGTGTAAAAACCAAGGACCAAACCCGCGCAATGCAGTGCTGAAAGTCTCCGAAATAAAGCACAATGAATGAATGGATGGATGGGACGTTCTCCCTGTCGAAGCCGGATAGTGGCACCGCCCTCCGGCTTCCGTCACCTGCTTGTCGTTCCATTTGCTGGCCTAAATCATCAGCAGCAGCATGGCGAACCCGACGATGCCGGCCACGGTGGAAGCACCGCTGCGGTGACCAACGGCCGCGTTCTGGAGGCTTGGCGTCGAACCCGTCGAGGTAGGCGCAGGCGTCTCGCCGCCGTCGGCAGGCACATAGTTCGTCCTGGTCACGATGACGACCGCTCCGTTGGGCGATGTCGACGTGATGGTCTCGGTAGTCTGACGAGAAGTGGGTCGTGGCGAAGTCGTCGACGCAGGCGGCTTGGTTGAAGTTGTCAAGGTCGTCTCTGCTGATGGTTAGATAAAGGCCCGATGGTGAGTTGGTCAGGGATGTGAAACCCAAAGGGCTGAAGTAGGGCAGTGATCGAATAGCATGGGGTTTAAAAAAGAAAGAAAAATCAGAACGAGGCTCACGTACCTCCGGGAATTGAGGAGGACGGCCGGGTCTGAGGGATAGAGGACGACGACGACGACGACGACTCCTCCCGTTCAGAAGAAGTAATCCGAGAAGAAGTAGAGTCACTTGTGCTCGTAGACGTACCAGGCAGTGAAGAGGAAGGAGAAGGAGTCGGGGTCGAGCTCGGGGTATTCGAGGTGGGAGGCGGTGCGCTGCTGCTGCTCGAAGGCCTGACACTCGTAGAGGTGCTGGTGGGAGGGACGTTGGTCGTCGAAGGCGGGGGGGTCTCAGTCGAAGATTCGGAAGTCGGCGCCTCCGTTTCACTCTCCGTCTCCGTCTCTGTCCCGGTCTCCGAGTCCGGCGGGGTTGAGCTGGGCCCCTCAGAGGTCGAGTTGTCGTCGCGCTTTACGAGTTGCAAGATGGAACCCCCCAGAGGCGCATCACTCCGGCGGACAGCCTCCAATGCCTTGTGGTTTGTTGCTCTCCCGTGACAGGGCATCCGTGTCGAGGCAACTCCCAGGAACGCCAGCATGCACACCAGCATGATCATGGTGGTCCGCCGAGCGTTTGTCATCTTTTTGGTGGAGTCTGGGCGTTGCTGGTTGTCGGTCGTTGTTGGCTGAGTCCCGGCAGCAGTCTTCTCCCGGGCGTCGACGGGAAGAAGGGTTTCGGAGGATGGCGATTTGCCGTCTTTAAGCAGGTTGAAGTCCATGACGGAGGATCCGGGTCAGGAAAGGAACAGGTGGATAATGTGCTGAAGTTGGACCACCGGAAGGTTTGCCCCTTGAGTATGCAGTCGACAAGTGACGAGCTGCAGGCCCTGCGTTCGTTGAGTGGTCAAGTTGTGCCTGGCTCCTCCGGTTAGCGGTTTGGAGTTGCAATGGTTGGGCCACCTTTAGTCAAGAAAAACAAGATTGGAGAACGAGTCGATGAGCCGGGCCCGGACCATGAACCACTTTGAAACCCTGGCTGCGTTGTATTGCGCGGTTCTCTTTGTCTCACTGCCGGGAGACTGCAAAGCACAAAGTGGGCACAAGAAATGCAAGAAACCTGATGATGAATCTTACCTTGTACCAACTCGTTTCTTATTACGGACTGGTCTTGTCGCCCGCCACGTTGTGATTCGCACCCTTTAACCCCACAGGAAGAGCCAACTGCACGGTCCTTCGCCTTGGTGTTTTGGATGGTTGGCCGAGTGAGGGTTCGGCGTCGCCTTTGGGGCGCCGCCGAAATATATGTAAAGCTCCCGATTACTGTGTACGGTGACCGGAGATCCATTGAGGCGCTGATATCCTGGTTAGAGGAGGGGCGTGCAGATCGGCTCAGCTGGGATGACGCTGCAAGTACAGGGGTCCCAGAAAGCACTCCCGGTGCCAAGCCGGTCGACGGCGATGCTCATCGAACACTGGGCAAGCTTTTGGCATGTTGGTGTGTTGGTGCGTTGGTAGCACAACCGTCCACACAGACGCGTGTTCACTTTTGCCTCTGCATGCATCGGAGATCAGCCTAGGACGGAAATACTCTCCAACGAGACGAGACGCCTCCTCGCTTCGTGTTTGAAGCCATCGAGCACCTGGATGAAGCGATCGCGGTTATTGGAGCCCGGCTCGCATTGACCTGCACAGCCGCCAGCCATCGCCTTTTCCATGTTTTACCATTGGCGGCTGGTGGTTGTGTGGGGGGCAGATTCTGGTAGTGGCTCCACCAAATCGACACAAGCAGCGCGAGCTGAGCGTGGTGGGCACCCAAGCGCCACCTCTATCGCAGAGAAGGCTCGATTGATGAAACAGCCTGCAGCATTCCAGACCAGACCAGACTGACATGACACGAGTGACACCCCAACCACTGCCAACCTCCATTTTTTCATAGCGCTTTTTAACCGTGTGGCCTGCCATCATGATTACTGTGTTGGTTTAACTAACGGTGACTCCCATATTCTTAAAATTGCTGATATTGCATTTGGTGGATGCTCCTCGTATTGCCGACGTCATTGATGCTGGAACTCGCGAACAAACTTTCGTGCCGGATGTCCCGTTGCCGGTCGAGGCCCGAACCAGGATTCATGGCTTGGCGCTAACACGAGATTTTTGGAACGGTGGTGAGGGTGGGTTGTTGAACCACCCAGACCATCGCAGACCAACAGATCGACAACAGTCCATCATGGCGGACGTGGCTCGTGCACGATTCGTTTGAGCCTCAGTCATCCGATCGGCGCCCAAAGCAACGCCGTTGTCTGCGGGGGAATTTGGGGTTTGGGGTTTGTTGTTGCCATCGACAGCCAAATTCAGGAACCAAATGAGCTGTGGAGTTTGGGTGGTCTCAAGGTGAGACCGGGCTGTCCGCTAGCTTTGAAAATGTCCTAGGCCAGCTCGGCCAGTCAATCCACCCTGTCAAAAAGATGGATACAGCACTCACAATCAAAAGCACCGATGGCGCGGGTGAAAGTGTGCATTGCAGCATAAAGCATTCAACCTGTGGGGCAGCTTCGGCTTGGCTAAAATGCACAAGAAGAAGCCACATGGTTGTGGCGTATCAACGGGATCGGAAACAGGAACGGGCTGCCGAACCCCGATGGCTTCTTGGCCCGTTGTGGGCCGCACCCTTATCGCGCCCAGCCCTGGCAAGGCCAGCGAGCCACTCTGGAGCTTCGACCCATGACGATGGAAGCTGCGCAGACTTTCATGTGATCCACGACTGACTTTGGAATGACACTGGCCGCGCGAGTCCACTTTTAGCACGCGCAACACCCAACATGCGGGATTCCGCAGCGCGACATTCGAATTGTGCACTTGGTGATCTTCAATCGGTGATTTTCCCACTCCTGCAGGGCCCATTTGGTCCCATGTTGCGCCAAATCGACGCCGTCTTCAACTTCTCGACTGGCCATGCCTGAGCATCTTCAACCGCCCTCTGCCCCGAAAGCCCCGACCGGCCCCGGTAGCTCCGACGAAGACCATGATAATCTTAGACTATTATCCCGCTCGCCGCATCCTTATCACAGGCTGAATACCGAGCTCATCGAACCTTCAGACCGCATCGCGAACCCGCGAATCACGATCGGTGACGGCCATAGCATCGCCGAAGACTCGGACGCAGCTCCTCCCCGTCCCTTTCCCGCCTTTACAAGAGACTCGCCGCTCACCAGCGAGAGCGGCACCGAGGCCGACGATGAGCATTTTCTCAAAGGACTCCCCGCCCCGAGGCGATCACACAAGGGATTGAGGGGCAGGAATGAACCGCTCTCGGGAACCTCCACACCGTTGCTCTCGCCTTCAGTATGGGAAGAGGAGGATCGGAAGACACATTCGGGTTCTGGCCATGGCGGGCACGAGCGTGAGAAGCGGGCCGTAGCCGAGAGGCTTCGCCGCCGCAAGGAGCTGATTCGGAGGGCGACCGAGGTGCTGCTTCTGATGTGGCAGGGGGGGATGGTTGCTTCGAATTCCGAGGCCCGATCTTTCATTCACTTATACCGGAAAGGTAACTCTCCTGCTGCTCATAGTAGACAAACCAAGCTGATTAAGAGTTGTAGAATTTTTAGCAGTAGGCGGCTTGTTCTGCGGCCTGGCTGTGGCTTACCCCTTGAGGTTGGTGAGCTGGGCTTACCGTCAGGGGAAGCCTCAGAAGCCCATACTGATCCGCGTCCCCGCCTCCTTTGATCCCGCGCCTGTCCTTTACCCCCCGGTAGTACCCGTCCTCGTGTCCCTGCTTATCGCCGAGAACGTTGAGGGCGCTATTCTACCGAGCCTCGTCCTCAGCATTTGCGCCCTACCAAGGCCGCTGATCCCGGGCGCACGATACTGGGAACTCATCAGCTGTACCCATTGGCTGCTGTCATGTATCCCTTTCACGCTGGATACCCTTATTCCTACGGCCCAGGCGTTTCATGAGGACGACATCTCGCGGGAAGTCCTGGTCTTGCTTTACCCGTTACATCAGACACTGTGCCTCGCTTTGCACCACCTTACAACAACTAGTCTTTTGATATCGGAGCTTCAACTTCTTTCGGTTGCTCTTATCGGCCTCCTTTTGTTGGCCAGCTCACCCCAGGCTGTCATTCTAAAAGCAGTGCTCTGGGGAGGCGGCCTGGGCCTCGCAGTGTTTTGCAGTCAGGTGATCCAATGGGGGATCTTGCTCGCTCGCGTACCGAAATGGCGCTTTAGACGGACGCACCCTTCGACGAGGAGTGAGTCTGGTTGTCAGTTGCTACGGCAACTCTTACCTTTCGGGCGTCGCCGTTCTGGCTCGAGGGCAAGTAACGGCAGCGCTGTATCCGACACAGAGCATTCAGTAGATGAATATCTCGACGGTTTACCCGCCTCGCCGCCCAAGAAGGCTAGACAGGCAGACACTGTCAGCGATGCCGAGCTCATGCCGGCCACTCCTCTGGGCCTGACTAGGGTTCAGTCGGACTCGGTTGAGTTATTACAACAAAGCCCAACCCGGAGACACACCCTACCTACCACGGGAAAGCCGCCCGGCCGTCCCAAAGTGACAACCACTCCCTCAGGCCGCCGGAAGCGCGCCGCCTCAACCCGAGTCCGCGCCCTTTTCTCCCTCACCCAAGCCCAAGCCACCATCCGCAAGTGGCTCTATGCCGGCTATGTCTACCTCTGCATCCTCCTCGTCATCTTCGTCGGCATCCGCCCCTACGTCCAGCACTACGCCCTCTCAGGCCACGAACCAGTCGGCTGGGCCCTGGGCTACCTATTCGGCGACATCCCACAATTCCGCTTCCAAATCGTCAAAGCCAACCTCGAGCGCTGGATCCCCCTCCCCGCTCTCCTCTCCAGCACCACCACCGACCTCCCACCAACCGCCTGCACCCCAAGCGACGGCTGGGTCCAACACACCCGGCTCAACTCCCTCGGCGCCGCCACCACCCGCCTCTTCCTCTCAGCCTACTTCCTCCTCACCATCCTCACCGGCCTGGCCATCGTCTTCCGCCTCTCCCCCATCTACGAAGTCGACACGCGCCGCAAAGTCTTCCACTTCATGATGGTCGCCATGTTCCTGCCCACCCTGTACATCGACCCCTGCTACGCCGCCCTCGCCCTCGCCCTCGTCCTCGCCGTCTTCCTCCTCCTCGACCTCCTGCGCGCCAGCCAGCTGCCCCCGCTCTCCCGCCCCATCGCCCGCTTCCTCACCCCTTACGTCGACGGCCGCGACCTCCGCGGGCCGGTTGTGATCAGCCATATTTTTCTGCTTATTGGTTGTGCTATCCCCGTGTGGTTGAGCCTTGCTTCCCTGTCCCGCGTGGCGGCACCCCCTGCTGATACTGCTACTGCTGCTGCGAACGCCGGGTGGGAGGTCCCCACCCGCGAGGTGGGGATGCTGTCGGGCGTGGTGTGTGTCGGGCTTGGTGATGCCGCCGCCTCGCTGGTCGGTCGTCGCTGGGGTCATCGCAAGTGGCTGTGGGGTGGCGGAAAGAGTGTTGAGGGGAGTGCGGCGTTTGCGGTGGCTGTTTTTGCGGGGCTGATGGGCGCGGCGCTGTGGTTGAGGGTTGGGGGGTGGGCTGTTGCTTCTGCTGCGTCGGATACTGGGGTAAGGGGGGTTTCGGGGATGGAGAGCCTCATGAGCGTGTTGGATTGGCGGGTGTTGTGGCCGTGGCTGCGGGTGGAGGCGCCCAAGACGGTGGTGTGTGCTTCGCTGGCGTCGTTGACGGAGGCGGTGCTGACGGGGGGTAATGATAATGTGGTGGTGCCGGTGGTGCTGTGGGGGTGTGTCAAGAGTTTGGGGGTGTAGGGAGGGATAAGATGGGATAGGATAGATAAAAAAATAGGATACGGCTGTAATGTCATGATGAGGGGAATGAATGATAGTTTGCAACGCTGTACTTGTACAATAAAGGGCTTGGGTTGTATGTGCCAGGACTCTTAAACCCAACCTTTTGTCTCGGTGGCCAACAGGAGCGCCGTTGATGGGATGAACCATGCTGTATCATCTCATTACAAAACCAAGGCACGAGCATGGGCAAAACATCAGACGAACACATCGTACAACTCTATTTTTTTTTTATTGCACAGCCGTACAGGTCGGTCTATCCTACACCTTTTAAGGAGCCGCTCTAGTACACCCATTTCGCCACCGCCCTGGACCCGCCCGTGGTTTTGCGGGCCAGGATCTCCTCGACGACCTCCTTGACGCCCTGCTTCTGGCTCCTCTCCTTGAGGAAGGCGTCGATGATCTGGGGGCGCGACATGGTGCCCAGGCTGACCTTCTTCTCGACCTGTGCTTCGGTGGGCACGCCGAACTGGGCGTACGGGTAGTCTTCGTAGTTGGCCTCCGTCAGCAGCTCCAGCTTGGGTTCGTTGCGCGGCATGAGGAAGTAGTCCTCGGTCAGCTTGGGGCTCTGCTCTGGGGAGATCTCGGTGAGCGAGGCCGGCTTCCAGGTCGCGGGCCGCTTGTCGATGAGCAGCGCAGTGACACCCTCGGTGAAGTCGTGCGAGGCCATGAACTTGGACGCGATGGAGTGCTCGCGGATGAAGGTGTCCCGAATGGACCACTTGACGCCGATGCGCATCTGCCGCAGCGCCACGTGCACAGCTGTGGGTGAGCGCGCGTGCAGCGTGGTGATGGTCTCCTCGGCCCATTGGCGCGTCGCGCCGCTCTCCCGCTTCAGGGAGCGCAGGATCTGGTCGACGCTGTTGTGGCAGAAGCACCGGTCGATGGCGCGGCGCAGCTCGCCGCTGAGAAGGATCGGCTCGTCGTGCGGTAGGCCCGTGACGAACTCCTCGATGGTGGCGTTGATGGTGGCCAGACGGGTCTCCATATCTTCTTCGTCATTGAAGCGCAGCTCGGCGAGGCGGGACTCGAGTCGCGGAAGAGAGGTCGAGTGTAGATAGTGGGTAGCGAGGCCAGAGTAGAAGACGTTGGCGCCCGTGAGGCGCGAGCTGGTCAAGGCGAGGTAGGTGCCGACGGAGCCGGGCATCCTGGGGAGGAAGAAGGAGCCGCCGACGTCGGGGAAGAAGCCGATGTTCGTCTCGGGCATGGCGAAGACGGTGCGCTCGGTCGCGATGCGGAAGGGGGCGTGGATGCTGAGCCCGACGCCGCCGCCCATGGTGATGCCATCCATGAAGGCGACGTAGGGTTTGTTGTAGGTGGCGATCAGGTGGTCCAACTGGTATTCCTGTGCGAAGTACTCCTTGGATTTCGCCTGGCCCTCAGGCCCGGACTGGTTCCACTCGGCCAGCTGGGCGACATCGCCGCCGGCACAAAAAGCCTTCTCTCCAGCGCCCTTCATCACGATCACGTTGGCCATGTCCGACTTGGCCCATTCCAGCATGCGCGGGGCGATTTTGCGGATCATGGACCCGTTGAGAGCGTTGTACTTCTGTGGCCTGTTGAGCTCGACGGACCGGAGGCCGTAAAGACTGTTGAAGAGGACATCCTCGGGCTCGTCGCCGTCGCGGGGCTTGAAAAGATCGTAGGCTTGTTGTGTCGACATCTGGAGTAGCAAGCGGTCAGCGGTGAGATGTTCGGATGAGTGATCGGGGTTGGTGGTGTTCAAGGGCATACCAGCCGTTGTGACTGCGGCTGTTGCGACAGCAGCTTGGCTCGGAGAGGCATGGCAAACAGGGTGCTTGTGCGTGTGGAAGGTCGGATGCAGGCCCGGGAGATGGTTGCTGCTATTGTTGTTGCTGGTGCTGCCGGCACCGCTCGGCTCGCAATCGTGTGGGCGAACATTTAATATGACTTGTCCCAGTGTCTGGTGGTGATATATATTCCCCCCTCGGACAGTGGACCATTGACCTTGAATTCGCACCGAGGCCCAAGACACTTGCTGCCGCCGCCGTCTTTTCCAAAGTCGGCTGCGATTGGCGATTGCAGCTTTTACTGGACCGAAGGTGACCGCGGGACTGGAGCAGGGGTCCCTGACTGCCAGTGGCAGCTGTGGGTAGCAGCTGTAGCCGGCCGTGAGATACAAACCACAGCCAATAGGCATTCTCAATTGGCAGGGACTCAGACGGCGCCTCTCTTTCCTCACACAACGAGCAGCGAGCAATCCATGGTTTCAAGGCCAACTTTAATCTGCCCGAAACAAGTATTTGAGATGACGGTAAAAGATATCCGGATGTCCATGTCTCATACGTCTTACCAACAATTACAAGCTTCCGGCTTGCGATGACAACTACAACCCCCCCCCCCCACTCTGCCCCTCACAGTTTCTCCCACCCTTCATCCACCTTCTTAATCCCCGCCAGACCCAGGAAGAAACTGGCAAGTCCCCATGCACCCGGGTCAGGTACCTGCTCGAAACCAGACCCTCCGATGTATACGGTCCGGCCTAGACTAGGCTTCATACCCTTGGTGCCGTCGGCGGCGTTTTGAGCTGCCTCGGCTGACTTCTTGACGTCGCCCGTCTGTTCAAGAACGTCGACAAAGGGGTACAGAGCGTCCACTAGGGTGCGGTCTCCCGGCCGAGCTGGCGTGTACTTGGAGAGGGCTTCGCAGCTCTGCTTGAGCGCCGCCGCCCAAACCTGGGTAGATGCCTGGCCTTCGCCCTGGGATCTCAACGAGGCCAGAAGGGCATTGAGGAAAATGGCGTATAGTGCCCCTGAAGTGCCGTCCATCTCCCTTTCCACGATGGGCACAATGTTAGCCAAGTCCACCACAGCGTCTCCCGACAGCGGATGTGACTGCAGGTGGCTCAAAATGGCTGCGTCTGTTGTTAGCGATGGCCAACTAGCACAGGAAAGGGGGTGGGTGTCTTCTCGCTTACCTTCGGCACCCCTCTTCAACCCAATTCCGCAGTCACCATCCCCTACCACCGTGTCGTAGCGTGTCACTTCCGGCTCAACCGCCACGACGGCCTCCAAGGCCCGTCGGAGCGCCTGCTGTGCGGATGTGCCGTCCGTCGTCAGGCCACTGGGCTTGATGTCACCTCCTCCCGACGTGTCCTGCTCCCGGGTCGCCGTGTTCTTCTCCTCCCACGTCCGTTTCGAGATGGGGGACGACCAGCCCGTGGCCTCACAGGGGTAGTCGAGCAGCTCGATCATGCTGGGCCCGCCAATGTCGGTGTTGACCACATTCAGCAGCGTGATGCTGAAACCCAGCCCGTTGAGGCTGGTCATGAAGGTCCCGCTGAGGATGCGCACCGGCCGGATATTGTAGCTCTTCTCCAGCTGCGCCACCACCTCACTCACGATGCCACCCATCTCCAGCACGCTGACGCCTCCCAGGTTATTCACCAACAGCACCATCTCGTTCGAGTTGACGTTCACAAACGCCCTATCCTCGTCGCTCTGGTCCAGCATTTGCGCCAGCATCTTCCGCACTAGCTCTGGCAGCGCAACCACCTCCTTGCTCGAGCCCGGCTCGTTATGAATCCCCATCCCGATCTCCACCTCTCCATCCCCCAAATACTCCGCCGAGCTGGCATCAGGCTTCGCCCTCCCCGGCACATGGACATGCTCCAGGCTCGCCCCAACACTCACCAAATTCCCCGCCACCAACCGCGCCACCTTCACAACCTCCTCCAACGCCCTGCCCTGCGCAGCCAACGCCCCACTGATCTTATGCACCAGCACCGTGCCGGCAATCCCCCTCCGCCCAACCTTCCCGGCCTTCGCCCTCCCCACCCCAACATCATCCCCCACAACCACCATCTCCACCCTCACCCCCGCCGCCCTCGCCTTCTCCACGCCCACCCCAAAGTTGAGCACGTCGCCCGTGTAGTTCATGACCGTCACCAGCACCCCACCCCCCTCCTCTTCCCGGGAGGAGGATGAAGAGGAATGATGCTCATCGCCCACCCGGCCCATAATCGCCGCCCGCACCTGCTCCGCCGCGGGACTCGCAAAGATGGTGCCCGCGACGGCGGCGCTGAGCAGGCCGGGGCCGACCATCCCCGCGAAGGACGGCTCGTGGCCCGAGCCGCCGCCGGAGATGATGTGTACGCGCTGCTGCTGCTGCTGCTGCTGCTGGTGTGGGTGGGTTGGTGGCTGGGGGAGTGCGCCGTATCCGGGTCGGCGGTAAATGATTTTGTTGGCGGCGTCGAGGGCGAGGCCTGGGTTGGTGAGGGTGAGGGAGTGCAGGGAGGAGGCGACGAGGTCCGTGGGGGAGGGGAGGAAGTGTTTGCTGGACATGGTGGTGGTGGTGGTGGTAGTGGTAGTAGTTTGGTGGTTTAGTGGTCTTGTTGTTAGGTAGGGGGTTTGGTATTGTACTCGGTAGGCGGTTATGAGAGTATATAAGGGAGAGGTAAAGAACGGGGTTTCGTTAGGTGCGTTGTAGATCTCAAGGCGATGGAATGAAGAAGGGCTCAGGCCTGGTTGGATCTTGACTCTGATAGTCGTGACTACAAGTGAGCAGGTCCGTTGTTGGTGTATATGAAAGCGTTACTCTATTCGAGACCTTGTTGGGCGTGTTGAAGCGGCACCTAATACCCTGAACCAAGCGCTCGGAACACACTAGAATTTAAGTATTTCTCGAAAACTAAACCCGAACAGACAAGCGGATTCAAACGGTTATGACGGATCGATAGCGCCTCTCGGCAACCACGTTCTCGGGAGAGCTTGCCCGATGTTGAACGGCATTGATATCGCAGGAAGGTGGGGGTGAGTGCGGGGCCTGACTGCTGCAACTTGATTTCCCGTCGTACCAAGCCCAAGTGACCTCACTTTTGACTCCCGATCGTCACTACGAGGATTGAGCAAGCCATGCAGGCAGGTTTCTGCCCGAGGAATGCTTTCGGGTCCAAGATTAACCGGTGGTTCAGGAAGAGAACAGGAGAAGGAATAAAAGACGGGAAAACTGTAGTGCTTGAGGAACAGGAAGTCGGGTTTTAACCAAATCATAGGGCAGAGAATATGCCTTATTTATTCTCAATTGTTAGCAGCATGGTGTCTTCCATGTGCTCTTAATCGTTTTTGTTTTGTCCATATCTCGTCATCACTTATTCCAAATCCAAACCAGCTCTCAAAGCCGCAGATGTGATGGATCCAGCATCCAAACCACAAATACCCAAACGCCAAATAATGCCAAATCCCAAAACGCCTCGGTCATGACCCCATACCACACCAATCCCTTCCTCTCCAAAAAACCAGCCACCCGGGCTATATCATCACGAACGCAGACCCCGCCACCACCCCCAACGCCAACGCGGACGTCACAAACCCCGCCGCGACCCGATCCCCCAACGTGATCTCCTTATACCCCAGCGGCTCCTCATGCTCCATGGCATTCGGATTCCCCTTCGACGTCCCGCCCGTATCCGCCGTGACCGGCGCCGCCACCCTCCCCACCAACGTATACATAACCGCCGACAGCGCATTCATCTGCTCGCCCACACCCACGGACCCATCAAACCGACCCGGCGTCGTCCAGCTAAACCCGCAGGCGGTGCCGGAGTGGCCCTTGAAGGCCGGAGCGGGCGTGTCGCCGACGCAGACGGCGGCGGCGGCGCGGGCGTCGTTCTCGAGCAGCGGGTGGATGGCGTCGAAGGTGTAGGGGGCCATCTGCGTGGTGCCGGCCAGCCACCGCGTCAGGTAGCCCTTGAAGCTGCGCTGGTCGTTGTTGCAGAACCCGCTCGGCTCGCACAGCTGCTCGAACACGACGCCCTGTTCATTGAAGAAGCTGGCCCGCGTGGATTGGAGCAGCCCGTCTACGCGGGTCTGCCAGATCGAGGAGGCGTTGGTGTGGTTGTACATGACGGCTGCGCCGTGCAGGAAGATGCCTGCGTTGTAGGTCCACCGGTTCGGGTCCATGCTCTCGCAGGTTTTTGTGTCGATGTCGACGTGCACGCCGTCACGCACTATGTGGTCTTCTGTGATCAGTCCGACTTTTTCCTGCCATGCGAAGATTTTGTCGGCCCATTCCGCGTACGTCTCGTTGCCTGTGTAGCGTGCTAGTCGCGCCGCGATGTTGAAGAAGCAGCCGTTGGAGATGGAGTTCTTGTAGTTGAAGCCGTTGTTGAAGGTGAAGATCTGCCACCGGAGCCCGCCGCCGCAGGCTTCCTCGTCCCAGCGGGATGCGAACTGGTTGAAGAGAGACTGCGCGAGCGCGAGCCACTGCGGTTGATCCGGTGGCGGGTCGGGGAGCTTGTTCTCGGCCGCTGACATGGCCGCCATCCCCCAGAATCCCTGGTCGTCGTTGCCGAGTGTGCGTGTTTGGTTTCGGGGCTTGAAGTCGCCGTTCTCGGTCCCTTGGTGCAGAAGGGCTTGGGCAGTGATGGCGTTGTACGAGTCGTCTCCGGTTAATGCCCAGTAGTCGATCAGGGTCCCGAACATGGCGCCGGCCTCCCACCAGAAATACGGATCGGGAAGGTTGCCTGGTGTATCGCCTGTGTTATTTCCGGTGTAGTACTTGACTAACCCGAATGCTATTGTGCTAGCGGCGGCTTTGACGGAGGCTAAACATCATGTTAGCTTCTGCGGTTGTTGAAGTTCCCGACAAGGCTGCTACTGCCTTACCTTCATCTTCAAGGACCAACTCTATCGCTTTCCCATATCCCACCAACAGGCCAAAAGAGGCCACAAGCCCGGAAATCCTCATGATTCTAGTGTATCCGTATTTACAACGAGTGAGGGAAAACGATGTCCAGCCTAGAGCGTATGGGAGCTAGGCTTGCTCATGGAGCTAACGAAGAATGGCTGACGTCTAACAATAAGACGAGGGTGGGCGATCGGCTCCAACAATGAGCAATTCCAACAATAAGAGACCGTATTCAAACGAAGCCACAATTCCGAGTGGTATCGTCAGATTGTTTGTAATGAAAGAAAGGGCACAGCCTCGATAAAAACAGCGGCCAAAGCGCGTTACGAATTGAAGGGAAAGGAAAGGAAAATGAAAAGAAAAGAAAGTCTAGCAACTGGTTGCCATAGACTGTGGTCCAACAAAAGGATCCAAAAGAAAGGTAAGGTTGAAGTGGAAACAGGAAAGAAGGTGAGAGGAAGAAGATCTGGACCAAGTGACATGGGAAACTTTCCCTAGTCCAGGGAGGGACGCGCACGTCCAAGGAAACGTCCCATCACAGCCCCAAGCCAAGGGCTACCTTGAATCTCCCTGGTGTCTTGGTTCCCGGAACTTCCTGGTACCGTAGTGTGGGCGCTCCGGGAGACAAGAGAGGCTGAAACACTTGCAGTTCGAGATGGAGGTGGAACCCCTGACCACACGAATCACTGCCGACGGGCGGCAGGACGGGTATCATGTTTCTACTGGCTGATGATCTGAGCATTCTGGAAAAATACTGAAGAAACTTCAGATATACGGGACTTGAATAAGGGCCTCCCCTGCATTAAAGCGAAGATCTCTGCTATTCTTGTTGCTGTGGTACGTGTCGTGAGCCAAGCCGGTGGTGGTGTTGATGGAGAGGGAAGTCTGAGACATCCCCCACCCCTAGGGTACCCCTGAACTGCCGTTGGCGCCAAGAGATCTGGACCACTGAGTTCACCAATGTTTGGAAAGGAAATGTAGGAAATAGCAAGAAATCGGGTACGAAGGAAGTAACAAGAAATAAAGAGGAGGGGAGAAAATAAAACCATCAAAAAAATGAAGAGAAATAAAGAACGAAGCATAAAAACGAGTGAGAACTCCCGAGAAAAAAGACAATAAGCTACTGACAACGCAACCTATTCTTAAGCGCCCTTGGCCATCTAGCTGGGCGGCTCGCTTCACCTAACGAGCCATGACACATAGTTTGTTGACAACCTGGATTGAATAGCTCCCTAAACACGTTGGGAACATCACCTCGAGACTTGGCTGGCGCTTCATACCAGGAGGCATGGGCCAAGCGAACAAAACTTGACTTTCGAAAGTCCGAGCTAGTTTTCATTCTAAGAGCTCTTGCCTATGCGGCAAAACAAGCCATTTTTGTCTATCCATCATTCATAACAAATTCCTGTCCAAATCATGAGAGTTTAGGGGGTATCGCAGACCTGATCGTGAAGAGACCTAGCAGTTCCAGCTTAGTGCTTGCAGCCGTGGGCGCAGGCGCCCTTGTGCTTCTTCTGCGGCCTGTCGGCGCCCTTCTCCTCCTCGTCATCCTCGTCCTCATCCTCATCGTCCGTCTCGAAGTCGAGCTCGCTCAAACCGTCCTGCTCCTGGGCTTGGACTGCCACAGGTTAGTGAGCCATTCGGTAGAGGGGCCAATGGTGGCAAACTCACTAAAGTACTTGAGCGCGCCGGGCCACAGGTCGTCGGCAATGGCCATGGCAACCGCATCACCCATGGGGAAGATGTCCAGGTCATCCTCGTCATCCTCATCATCCTCATCATCATCGGTCATCTCCTCATCCTCGTCCTTCTTGGGCACCTCCTCACCAGCCTTCCTCTTCCTCCGCTCCTCCTTCTCCTCCTCGATCGCCTCCTTGCTCTCCTCAGCAGAGACGTACTCGCCAATGTAGCCGAACCACGCGAAGAAGCTGACGCCGCCCATGCCGGTCTTGTCAATCTTCTCCTTGAGGGCCTTCTGCTTCTCGGTCAGGACGACCTTCTCGGGCTTGCCGGCCTTCTTCTCCTGCTTGGGCTTGGCCAGCTGCTCGTCATAGACGGCCTTGACCAGGCCGAGGAGGCCGTCGGTCAGGTCCTTGCCCTTCTTCCACTTGATCTCGACGGGCTCGCTGACGAGGCCGACGAAGCCGTCCTTGCTCTGGCGCCACCAGAACTTCTTCTCCAGCACGGCGTCCTCGAAGTGCTCGTTCTCGGCGAACTCGAAGCGGATGGCGACGCTGCGCGGGTCGCCCTTCTTCTCGTCGGCGTCGAGCTCGAACCGGCTCACCGAGAGGTTCTTAAGCGAGGTCAGGAGGATGGCCGAGTCCGACGGCTGGATGTACTCGTCGATGTCCATGGGCGCCTGCTCGAGGACGAGCGCCCAGAAGTTGGGGATCTTGGCGAGCAGCTCGGCGCGGCGCACATAGAGCGGCTTGGAGAGGGTGTACTGCTGGCGGACTTGGGAGATGGCGTTAATACTCTGTCGTTAAGGTTGCGAAATGATCATTAACTCACTGATCTCGGTCTCGACGTCATCAAACTCTTGCTCGAGGTCCGAAAGCTCCTCGTAGCTAACGGGGGTTTCTTCGATAGTGGCGGCCATTTTTGCTGCTGTTTTTGGCTGCTAAGGGACTATCTTGGGTGGAAGGGGGATGAAAAGAGCTCTGGGACCACAATGATGGCGACAGCTGAGTGAAATAAGGTGGGATGGCAGAAAAATTCTTCTAGTTGCCCACTGTTTGTAGCGACTAACACGGCGCAGGTCCCGCCCTGTTGCGAAATTGTGCAGGCCTTGGCATTCACAAATTGTTCAGTCGGCGGGGTTGGATGAGCAGCGGGGCCCTGCCAAGACGTGGGGTCCAGGGCCGTTTGCATTTTCTGGGCCATGACCTAACGGCACCTGAGGTTTGCCGAATTCCGGGCCGAGAACACCCCGGCCTGAATTGATCTAGAACCATTGAATCACGGCCTCCCTTTCCAATGTCAGGTCTGTTGTGTACCAGTAGAAACTGCCCGATTTGGATCAATTTTAGCTCCTCAACGGTTCTCTTGGCGGCGGTGTAGTATTCAGGTACCCCAGGATCCAGGTGGATAAAAACCAACTGCTACAACTCATTTTCACTACCTAGGTATTACTTATTCGTACAACACAAAACAACTGCCGGGCGCCAGAACCTTTCCGGCGAAGGTGAGGAAGCTACGCAATTATCGTTCAACTCCTTCATCGTGACCTTGACCATTCGCCTCCTTGGTCCCATCTTGTCGAAACTCTCCGACCAAGCCTCCTATATCCCAATCCGTGACCGACTGTACAATATCCGCCAGCGCAATACTTGCAAGGCCCGTCCGTTATCGGGTTTCCGAGACAAGTCCGTCCACGAGGAATCCCCGGCAACCCTGACCGGTCTTCACCGAGTCCACCACCGCCAAACTGCCGCCCATGCCTTATCTCCTTCCACAACGATGCATCGGTGCATTACCCATCCATGACGAAGAGGCCCGAAATCGGTGCTGATGCCCTTACAGGGAATTTTCACCGCGGCTGCCAACGGCTCCTAAATCCTGGTCATGTCGGGTCGATCCGCAATTGACTTTCTGTTAGCTAAAAGATCTGGAATCCGGTGGGCGCGTGACTACCGCCTCTCCAGTAGTTTATTTTCGTCCCGTCATCGGTCTGCAAGGGGTTTGCCATGTTGGATTTGTTTATCTTTTCATCTTTGAAAACCTTAAAAGTTGGAATTCCACGCGATCAGAATTTCGAGTCAAGGAACCCCTGGACATAATTCGGATCGAACACCACGGTCACTGTGTGGAAGTTGACAAAGGACCTATGATCTTGTGACCTGCCTACCTGAACACTTTTCAACTATCTCTCAGATAAAACAGGCAGAGAAGTTCTAGCCTAGACAGTCGACAAATCCACGCTCGCTTCCAACAATTCCACATCACAGAAACACTCAACTTTCTACCAAAACCCGCCATCCTCCACCCAATATGGGTGGAACGCTGCTCATGGAGGGGACAAACCCCGATTCTCGCTACCCAGAGTCCCGGGTGCTCATCATCATGACCGGCGGGACAATCTGCATGCAGCCTTCAGCGGACGGTCTGGTTCCCATGACCGGCTTCCTCGAGAATGCCATGGCACCTCGGCCGTCGTTCAACGACAATTCTTCACCTTCAGGTAAGTTCAAAAGGTCACTCAGAGATGCCGCCGTGATATGGCATACGTTTCGACTGACAACATCTAGTCAAGATCCACGCCTACAAGAACGGCGTCAAGCTGACCCTCGACAGCCTGCGCACCCCCCCGAGCGCCTACTCGCGGCACATCCGCTACGGCATCCTCGAGTTCCAGCCGCTGCTCGACTCGAGCTCCATCTCGTCCACGGGCTGGACCGAGATCGCCATGACCATCAAGGAGAACTACCACATCTTCGACGGCTTCGTCGTGCTGCACGGCACCGACTCGCTCGCCTACACGGCGTCGGCCCTCTCCTTCATGATGGCCGACCTCGGCAAGCCCGTGATCCTGACGGGCTCGCAGGCGTCCATCTTTGCCCTGCAGTCCGACGCCGTCGACAACCTGCTGGGCTCGCTCATCATCGCGGGCACCTTCGTCATCCCCGAGGTCTGCCTGTTTTTTCACCACACGCTCTTCCGCGGCAACCGCACGACCAAGGTGTCGGCGTCGTCGTTCGAGGCCTTCGACAGCCCCAACTGCTCGCCGCTGGCCAAGGTGACGTCGCTGGGGGTGGACGTCAACTGGGCGCTGGTGCGGCGGCCGACGAGCATCGCCAGCTTCCGCGTGACCAAGTACCTGGACACGGCGCACGTGGCCTGCCTGCGCATCTTCCCCGGCATCAAGCCCGAGATGGTGGACTCCGTGCTTAGGGCGCCGAACCTCCGCGGGCTGATCCTCGAGACGTTCGGCATGGGCAACGCCCCCGGCGGCGTGGACGGGAGCCTTACCAAGGTGATCCGTGATGCCGTCGAGCGCGGCATCGTCATCGTCAACGTCAGCCAGTGCACCAACGGGTTTGTATCCCCGCTCTACGCCCCCGCCACCGCGCTCGGTCGCGCCGGCGTTGTCTTCGGTCACGACCTGACCACCGAGGCGGCGCTAACCAAGCTTTCTTACCTGCTCGCTCTGCCCGAATGGGAATACAGCGAGGTGACGGCCAAGATGGCGCACTCGATGCGCGGGGAGATGACCGAGATGGCGCTGACGTCCTTCTCGCACCCCGCGGGGAGCATCGATTCTGTCGTGGACAGACTCACCTCGGCCGGTACGGCCCCTTCTCTTCTATGTCCCACCTGTTTTCTCCCCCCTCCACCCCTGCTGTAACAAACTCATCAGCCACCAACCCATTAACCACGCCAACCAATAACCCCAAACTAATCTCATACCCTCCTCCCCATTTCAGAAACCGCATTCACCGCCCTCGGCTACGCCATCCGCAACGGCGAGCTCCGCACCGTGCACACCATCATCGAAGGCGACGAGTTCCACCACCAACTCGTCAAACGCGCCGACTACGCGGGCAACACGGCGCTGCACCTGGCCGCCGTCGGCCCGGAGCCGCTCGTGCTGCGCGACCTGCTCACGCGCGGCGCCAGCGTCCACGCCCGCAACCGCGCCGGCAACACCCCGCTGTACCTCGCCGAGAAGATGGGGAACGCCGAGTGCGTGCGGCTGCTGAAGGAGGCTGGTGCGCATCTGTGGTTGGATAATGAGTTGAAGGGGGAGGGGAGCAGGGTGCCGAGTCGGGGGGCGAGTAGGGCCGTTTCTCCTGACCGTGCTTCTTCTGGGGAGGGGCGGCCTGGTGATGAAAGTAATGGGAAGGGCGAGGCTGCTGCTGCTGTTGCTGCTGTTGAGGCGGCGGGGGAGGAGGGGGTGGGGGCGGCGGAGGCTCCTCGGCCGTTGTTGACGGGGGATACGGGGAAGATCGTTGGTTGATTGATTTACGAGCGATCTATCTGGCTGCTGTTGCTGCTGGTGGTCAGGCAGTTGGCGGTGCTGTTGTTGTTGGGGGGGTTGGGCCACGATGGGTGCAGCCAGCAGCTGCGAGTAAGCTGCACTGCATACCTACCTTACCTGGGAGGT
This sequence comes from Chaetomium tenue, assembly GCF_020726465.1. Taxonomy (NCBI): domain Eukaryota; kingdom Fungi; phylum Ascomycota; class Sordariomycetes; order Sordariales; family Chaetomiaceae; genus Chaetomium; species Chaetomium tenue. The sequence continues at coordinate 4,094,133 of NW_027117330.1, read as the reverse complement.
ACCTTAGTTGGTTCAGATCGCGGCTTATCAATCTACAGGTAACATGGGTGGGAGGATCCGGCTCTGAGCCGACAAGGCCATGCTGTGAGCCGCGACACCATGAGGGAGTCTCCCAACGAGTGGGTGACAGCTCGCGGATAACCAATGGAAAGCCGACTATGCACACTAGTCAACGGTGCTGTGGCTATCGAGGCGGTGACTTGTGTTCCATACGTCCGGCGACTGTCTCTGAGTTGTCTGCCCGCCAAGAGGCTCAACGCGGTCGTGTTGGTAGTGCTCAGCTTGTGCTGTTGTGACGATCCCTGCTATGTCGAGAGGGAGTGTTACATTCTGTAGCAGGTCGGGTATTTCCCAATGTCGACATGTCGATAGTATTTTGGTGTTTCGTTCCATGCTCGGCTTGGTGGCCGCGACCCGTCTTAAAACATTCGGCATAATTATCGAGGCTGAATTTGGGGCCATCAGCGGCCGATAACTCGCTCGTCGTCTCGCTGTCTGCCTTGGGGGTGATTAATTCTTTCAGCTGTGTGGGTAAAGGACGATCAGTCGTCGTCATGCAGATAACTGTCAGTTTTGGGAAGCTGGGGAGGCACTGAAATGGATGGTCGATTGGGGGTCTGGGCTGGGTGCAGTCTTGCGTTTCAGAAAGGTCCAGGGACCTGGTCAGCCTGTAATGACTTGCATTTGGGGCGGTGGCAGATACAGTGGGGCTGAACCCTAGACACTTAGTTTCTAACAGACTTTTTTATACATATCACCTAGATCTGTTAGGACCCAAGTATTTACATCGATCTGCTCATCTACCCCAGACGCCAGGCCATTCACTGCAACCCAAAGCCGTCTTCAGCTCCGCCAACCGACCCCTCCAGCCCTCATCTCATCGCCTGCACATCGCCTGCACATCGCCTGGAGACCACTCCATGCCATGCCCTTTTTTGAGGCCAACCCCATCTCGAACCCGTGTCTCAAAAGAGGCGAGACACAGCCACATCTATGCTCTCAACAATCATTTCATTGGACAGCTGATTCCCGATTTCTTGCCTCTTGACTCGTCACCGGAACCGATGCCACTCATGCGTACCAGGGAGTCATTTAATCATATCCCAGTTCCATGAGCTTGGTTTGGGGCCAATCCGCTTCTTTGTCGACCCACGAGCGACTCTGTCTCGGTTGTTGTTGGCTTCTTGGCTTTCTCCCACTCGTTGCCAGTGGGTCGGTGTCCCCTTAGACAGCCTTGTTGGTCCCGGCAGTCTGGTGAGACATTCGAGAGGAACCTTGGACGAACAGTCTTCCAGCAACACGGGGACAACGTGGACGGACTTGGCAGGTATTGAAGCGGCCGAGGACGGACCGTTGATGCCTTAACCTCAGGCACTGTATTTTCGACGGGCTTGTATCGAAAATCAATCATTGGACGGTGAGGACTATGAGTTGGTGGCCCGACCGCCGTCCGTTCGACTAGGCCGCAGAGAGAAGCCCCTACCGAACCAACGGGCCCATGATTATGCGGCCACACGTACATAGCCAGGACCCGGCCCCGGAGACAGAGGAGGTCCTTGGTGCCTTGATACTCCCTTCTCGTCCGGGCCCGTCTCTCCGGCCTACGGCCCAACTGCTTAACATGGCCTGTATATGTGTCCCTCGGATCGCGCGTTCTGACACACACATCGCGTGTCATGATCTCATTGTTTGTTTGGGTGGAGCGCTGGTGACTCTTGATGACGACAACAGGGGAGGGAAGTCATCCCAAGCCCAACACGAGGTCGGATACTCCGTCCTCGCGCACCGTTTAGGCCAACTACTAAGGATATATGCAGACGGGAATTTCTGGCGTCTCTGATACTATCTGGTGCGCACAAAGGAGAAAATTAAGTCGCTGGAGGGTAGGACTGCCTGTGTACTCTTGACGCTGAGCTACCGTAACTCCCGGCGTGTACGACGGAAGCATGATCAAAGTGCCGGCCATCTATACCAGCTCTGCGGGTCTGCTTGTTCATCCCATCTTCTTTTTTTGCCACGAACAGGCTCCGCCGGGATCGAGATGGCCATCTCTCCAGCGGCCGCCAATAGAGGATGAGGCAGCCGTGTGTTTACACATTCACCACCCTTTGCGGACCCACCGCCGTCTGAAAGGTATAAGGTCATCCCCGCTCCTCCCAGATCGGTAATTCTTCCTCTTCTCAACACGGCATCGTGACTATTCGGGTCGGCGTAACATAGATTCAACCAAGTCTCATCGGTTGTCCTTTGCCCCCCCCCCCCCCCACTCCCCCCAAACACGCTCGCTGGCTCTGCAACCCCGATGGACTTCAGCAACCTTTTACGAGGGACTCTGCCTACCCTCGTAGCTAATGCCACCCATGGCGCCAATGGTTCTGCCGAGAGTGCCAGTGGTCTTCCGGATGGCCTCTTCGACACACTGTCACCCCTCCTCGGCTTCCAGTTCAACCCGCTGATGAAGCTGTTCATGATATTTTACAACCTCACGGGGAAGCATCTTGGCATCGACCCAACTTACATCCTGACCGTGGTTGGCCTGCTCTGGGCCGCCAACAAGGTCTGGATGCAGCTCTACATGGGCTTCTTCACATTTGCTCGTCAGTATTTCATGGCGGACATCGCGGTCAGCAACTCGGACGACATTTATTTCCACATGATGAAGTGGCTTGCCTCCCAGCCCAAGATGGTCGACTCTCGCTCCCTCACTGCCGAAACGGCATCCAAGGGCGCGTGGGAAGAAGAAGACGAGTCGGAACTCACGACCGGCTGGGTGTCGGCCGATGGCTCCGACGTTTTCCTCAACTTCTCGACCCAGGAAGCCAAGGCGCCCCCACGCTTCACGCCCGCCCTAGGCTTGCACAGCTTCTGGTGGAGGGGCCGGTATTTCAAGCTGAACAGGAAGCAGGAGTCCTTGTTCGACCCTTCAGCTGGGGCAACCGGCATGCCCCAGTTCAAGGACAAGGAGATTCTGGTGTTTTCGTGTTTCGGCCGGTCTCCCGAGCCCATCAAGCAACTCTTGCAGCACGCCAAGGAGCAGTACTACCTCGACCACCAAGCCAAAACCATTGTCAGACGCCCGGCCGCCCAAGGCATGCGCCGCTACGGCCATCGGCACTCGTGGCAGCAGGTCGCCAACCGCCCGGTCCGTCCCATGCAGACCGTGGTCCTCGACGACGAGCAAAAGATCCGCATTCTCTCTGACATGAACGAGTACCTCCATCCCGCCACCCCGCGGTGGTACGCCAACCGCGGTATCCCACTGCGCCGGGGCTACCTGTTCCATGGTCCGCCGGGGACGGGAAAGACGTCGTTGTCATTTGCCCTGGCTGGCGTCTTCGGTCTTGATATCTATGTCATCTCCCTTCTAGACCCTTCCCTGACGGAGGAAGACTTGCTAGGCCTCTTTACCTCCCTCCCCCGGCGTTGTGTGGTCCTGCTCGAGGATATCGACACGGCCGGGCTGAAACGCGCCGAAGATGAGCCCGAATCTGAATCTTCATCCTCGGACGATGGCAAGAACGAGGAGAAGCAGCAGCAGGAAGACAAGAAGTCCCTTAACAGGTCTAGAAACCACAAGGGCGGAAGAGACTGGAGAGTCTCGGACCTCGCCCGCGAACTCAGGCGAGCCGGGGGCCAAGGCGACTTGGGCGAGAAGAAGTCCATCTCATTATCCGGCCTGCTGAACGCAATCGACGGCGTCGCTTCACACGAAGGCCGCGTGCTCATCATGACAACCAACAAGCCGGAGGCCCTCGACGAAGCCCTCATCCGACCAGGACGCGTCGACCTGCAAGTCTCCTTCACCAACGCCACGCAGCAGCAGGCCCGGGAGCTGTTCATGCGCATGTACGAGCCCGAGAACACCGACACCGCCATCCCGCCGTCCACCTTCTCGCTCTCCGACCACCTCTCCTCGCCGCTCCCACCCCTCACCCCCTTCTCCGAGCCCCCGCCCACGCCCCTCTCCCTCGCCTCCTCCAAAGACGGCAACATGACGGATGTCTCCGGCGCCACCGAAGTCGAAACCGACGACCACGACCAGGACATCTACAAAGACGACACCTCCACCCCCGCCAACCCCCTCTCCAACACCGACAGCACCACCACTCCAAAGAAACCCACAACGACCAAAAAATCCCCCCCAACCCCTCTCAACCTCAACCCCTACACCAAACCCCTCCCCGAACCCACCACCAGCACAATCCCACCCACCGAACTCCTACAAATCGCCTCACAGTTCGCCGCCAAGATCCCGCCGGGCCAGTTCTCGCCGGCCGAGCTGCAGGGGTTCCTGCTCAAGCGCAAGAAGACGCCGCGGCGGGCGCTGGAGGAGGTCGAGGTGTGGGTGGCGGGGATGGTGGCGCAGAAGGCGGGGCGGAGTCGGGTTTTGAGTTTGGCGGTGCAGTGAGTGAGTGGTGGGTGGGGTTGTTTTGTTTTTTTAATTGTTTTATTTGTGGAGGAGGGTGTGGTTGGGGGTGGAGTGGTGATGGGAGAGGTGTTGGGGGGGGTGGTTGTCATTTGTTATGGAGGGCAAGGAAGGGAAGAGGTGGTTCGTTGTGACGGGTATTGTGAACGGTTTAGATATCAGATGGCACATGGCTTGATTTCTTTTGTAAGGTACGGTGGATGGATAGCAAGACAGAGGTTGGCTGGATTCGGTACGGAAAGACGGGCGGTGTTGCCGGAGGGGCGTTGCAGGATACGGTCTGGGATAATAGGTATCGGAATCAAGAGGTTATATGTAATGAGAAGAATCATTTCCTACTGCTTCCTCTTAGTACTTCGCTAGGATAACAATTTCTTTTCGGGGCTATGAGGACTAACATCTTTAGGAGCACTTCTTAAGATGCCACAACCCAATCCTACTATGGCTACTCATAATACACACCGCCAAACTCGTTCTTGCTAGAACCCCCCTCATCTTCCCAAGTCTGGTGGAAGCCCTCACCCTCTTCATCATAGAACTCCTCCTCCTCATCACCATAGCCCGCCTCGCCGTCCTCGCCGCCACCATACTCGTCCTCATCCTCCTCCTCTTCCTCTTCGTCCTCCATATCCTCCTGGTCGTCTTCGTCCGAGTACCCACCCTCCTCGTACTGTTCCTGTTCCAGTTCCTCTTCCAGCGCCCGCTCCTGAAATGGCCGCTTCTTTCTAGGCGTTTCTTCTTCTTCATCACTCTCCTCCTCCTCTTCCTCACTCCCATCTTCTTCCTCGGTGCCTTCTTCATCCATGTCCTCCAGAATTTCTTGAAACATGCGTCCCTCTCCTCGCTCTTCGTCCCTCTCGTCTTCCTCTTCCTCCTCGTCCTCCCCTCTGGCGCTAACGCGTTTAGCCACATTCCCCACGCCGTCAGAGGTTTCAGCTTGGCGCAGCGCAGCGGCGCCTGGAGCCGGTCCCTCCACGGTATCTACAACAGCAGCCCCGTCAGCGGGCTCCTCGACGGCCTTCTTGTCCTGCACATTCTGCGTGAGCAGCTTGATCATCTTGATAGCCTCGCGCTCCTCGGCCTCCTTCAGCGGGATGCGCACGCGGTAATGCGTCCTGCGCCGCCGCGTGACGCCCTCGACGACCTCGCGCCCGGAGGACTTGATGCCGGGGCGCGGGCGATACTTGCCGCCGCGGAGCTGGTCGTACTCGGCCGCCGTCAGCTGCAGGTCCGGCAGGCTGATGCCAATGCTATTGCCCGGCCCGGCGCCGTCGCCGCCGTCGTGCGGCACGCCCCGGACGACCTCGAGCGCGGCGCCAAAGTCGTCGTCCGTCAGCGTGCGGTTGAACCGGATGGCGACCATCTTGCACTTCATGATTGCCTTGGCTACCGACCACAGCACGCGGTGGTAGAAGCCGCTGATCTCGACGTCGCACTCGGCGCGTTGCTCGGCGTCGGCAAACAGCCTTGACAGGAGTGGGTCGGTGATATCGCAGACCTGCCAGACCTTGCCGTCGGTGCTGAACGACTCCCCGTTAAAGACGTGCGTGTTAAGCATGGCCTCGTCGCCGACGCCGAGGTCCTGCCAGGCCTTACCAAAGTTGGATACGCCGAGCTCCTTGCGGCGCACGGCCTGCCACGAGCGGCCGACCGACCCGATGCGGGTCTTGTGCAGCTTGAAGATGAGGGTCTGGTAGATGCGGTACTGAGGATCTGCACGAGGGTCGAGGCCGTACCGGACGAGGGCGTCGCGCCACGGCCCGCCCTTGAACTGGTAGCCGGCGTACTGCAGGCAGTGGCGCACGAGGCCGCCGTTCTTGGGCAGCTCGGCAAACTTGGCCCCCAGTCGGTTCCACATGCTGCGGCGCGTCCAGATCGGGCGCTCGGCCATGGCCTGGCGCATCTCGGTGATGATGGCGGCCACCTGCGGGTCCGACATGTCGGGCTGGCGGCGGGGGGCGGTCGGGACGGGGTATTCGTCGTGTGCGATAAAATAGCCCGCGGCAGGCACGCGGGAAGTGATATTGACAACCCGCTCGTACTCTTGGTCCTCGGATAAGTTGCCAGAGGCGTCGGAGTGGTTGGGGCTGACCTCCTTGGTATGGGGGTTCTGGGCGTAGTTGTAGCCGAACGGGAGCGTGATGGGTGTGAAATAAGGAGGTGGGATAAGGTCGATGTTGGAACCCGATTCGATGCCTGGTTGAAGAGAGAATTCTTTTAACTTCGCAACGTCACCAGGGAGCACCTTGTCGACGAATTTATTCATGAAACTGGACTCTCCAAGAGCGAACTGGAAATCGGCGAGGCCTATCATGGTACTAGTTAGTCTAGGGCAACAAACATCTGGCACGAAAGGCGATGCTAACCTCTGTACCGGTGGGTGTTATTTATGACACCGACTGGTTCAACCACATACTTCCCGACATTGTCCTGGAGTTTGCGCCGGATAACTTGCGGTGTGTCGAGCCTATCCCTTGAGAGGACCTCAGGAGAGACGACTGAGCTCCCGCCATGAGCGGATTGTTCAACTTCCCCTTCCCAGGGGCCGTCGGTGCCCCGCTTGCGTTTCCTTCCAGTGCGCTTCGGGACCGTAACCTTCAAGACAACATTGTGTGTCAAGGCATTGTGCGATGTTAGTGGTCTCGCCGTTGGGTTGTCATAGCGAAGATATAGCGGAACCGAGATTTGGGGGCTGGCCGAATCGAGAATCTAATCGAGGTCAAACTCAATCTTGATCTTCATAAAGACGCAACGGCAAACATACGGCTTGGAATGCATTATTTTGACCAAATGTGTTGATTCCCTTGTCGAGGTTTTTGATGATCATCGGATGCTCGAGTGCGCCCAGCCGTCTCGAAGGGATGGTGTATGTCGGCGCAGTATCGCCATCCTCAAAATGAAGGGAAGACGCCATCGTGGTTGATGTGGTTGATGGGGGTCCAAATTCTAGCCTTTTATTTGTTGCCGGTTTGTATTGCGACTAAGTCAGGACTGAGATAAAAAGAAGATGTCGATGAGGGCAGTGTTTCGATGTAAAGGTTGAGTTCCACCAAAAGTTTCGAAACTTGCGGTTTTACCGATCAAAGAAACAAGTTGCATTTCTGCATGATGCAATTGGTTGTGCAGATAAATAATGCGGCAATAGTTGCATCATTTCATAGTTTTACACTTCAAGTCTGATAAAATGCATCTCCAAATCCAACTCGAGAAGAGTTCACACACCAATTGATGGCCCAATGCGAAGTGACTAAAGCAGGAACCCGGCCAAGCACCAGACATCGGCAGGAGGGCTGGTCTGTGCGCAATTCTGCGCCGCAGGCGGATGCAGGGACCACTGGTCGTAATTACCAGATGACAGATGGTTACGGTGACGATGGAACGGAGATTTTACATTGTGTCCCGTTTCAACGCATTTGACTCGAAATAAATTCTATGCCGTCCTGGAAAAAGCGTAGTTGTATAAGACAGGTACACGAGCCATAAAACAACATTAGAACCACAATTTGAAGCTGATTGAGGAACCCATCAGCCCATGTAGTTGAGGTGGAGAGCAGGCTCCATGATACCTTGACTGAAATATCGTAAGCAACCGTGATTTCGTTTCGGATTGGTGCCAACAATACCAAAGCGGGACACTTGGTGGGTTGTTAAGCTTCAAACCGCGTCCCCTCCCTGGCGCTAACAGCCAGCCCGTTGTATCCAGCCTTCCATTCACGAACCGACTTCTCTTCTTTTCTGCTGAACACCCGCTGTTCAGCAAGGCGGGGATTGGTAGTGAGTTTTACTTTTGGTTTACCTAGTTGTGGTGGACTCCTTATACTTGAAAATACGCAAGGGAATGCGGCTGTTGCACATCGCACACACTATCTCCATCCAAGCCCGGCTCCCCGACCTCGTTACCCTACTCCATCCATCCATCCATCCATCCCGTCTCCCTGCACTCACAGTCGCCCAGCCTGAACTTAACCCAGCTCCCGATCTCCGCAAAACTCGAAACCAAGCAGCTCCAAAGATTACGGATGCGCGATACACCTAGGTCCCGGAACCAGTGCGGTTAGACCGTCGACACTATCTATTTATTTGACCGTCTGACTTTCATAGCCCCCCGTTGGCCCCTGGACCCCAGCCCCGGCAGACCAACCCAAAGACCAAGGACACGGACCCGGACGGGGCCCGCGACTCTGGAGCCCCCGCAAAAACACCTTAGCAGCCGGGACGTCAGCTCAAAGCAGCAGCGGCAGCAGCAGCACAGTCTCCATCTCTCCCAAACGCCTGGCACTGCACTGCCAGCACAGCGATTCCAAGGTGTGTTCCCCTCACAAAATCACAAAACAACAACAATAAACATTACCACCGCCCCAACACCAAAAACTTGAGATTCTAACTGCATCCAACCACTCTGACAGGCATCTCGGCCCATCAGCGCCAAGTTGTTTCGTCGCGCTCCATCTCAATTGCCGCCCTCGCTCCCTACCCCCCTTAGACCCGCCGCCGCCATTCTCGCCCAGCCGCAAGGAAACCGCCGATTCAAGAGGAGCCTTCCGACTGCGCCGCTCTGACCATTTTAGCGGCACGGCTGTGCCTGGGATACCCTGCGCCGACCTACCCTTCCTTCGATTTATCGACGACGTCGGTTGTCCAACACGGTGGTTCATCCCGAACCGCCTGGGGGATCGCATCATATGAGGACTGGAGTCGAGCCGATACCCCCTCAGTAGCTGAAACATCCTATAAATCAACAGGCTGCTCCGGTTCGAAGAAGGATCGAGCTGGGCGCCTCTAGTCGCCCACAGAAGAGAAGCTGTTGTCTTCAAAGATGAAGCGTTTCGGCGCCAAAGTCGTAAGTCAGTTGGGAGAGACACATTGCGCATCTTGTTGACCTTGTTTTGGTGCAGCTCTCGCGAGGCAAGGACAGCAAGTCCTCTAAGAAGAACAAGGATTCCAAGGATGGAACAGCGTCGCCGAATGCCGCCGCTACAAACCAGTCGCCCGTTTTGACCCCATCGTCCTCTACCTCGACCCTCAACGATATCCGTAACAAGCCGTTGCCTCCCAACAGTGCCTCACACGTCGACCACGCCGCGCTAGCTGCCCAGGCCCAGCTCAACAATGGCGCGAACGCCGTTCTCCCGGATAGATTCAACACCGGCGGTCCCGGACAAGGCGCCAATGGCGGCGGAACGCCTGCGAGGCACGGCCCCTTACCTCCGACCGTTATAATCAGCCCGAGTGCTCCGGTGAGATTAGACACTGTGTTGATTTTGGTGCGTACGGTACTGACATCGCTCTGCAGCATGTGCCACCACCCGGTGCTGCTGAGACCATGCCGCACGATCTCGCCCCCCCCAAGGCGGGCCAGAAGTCATTGATGTATGACCGCCTACAGCAGACCCCTAAGGATGTCTTGGAAGGGCCCAAGACGCCGAGGCGGCAGCATTCGTCCCGTTTCGACATCTCTGCCCACCGTGAGCTCGAGAAGCTCCCCGGTTTTCACGAGGTCCCGCCCGGACGCCGAGAGGACCTCTTCATGAAGAAGATTGAGCAGTGCAACGTCATTTTTGACTTCAATGATGCCAGCGCCGATATGAAGTCTAAGGAAATCAAGCGCTTGGCCCTCCACGAGCTGCTGGACTATGTCGCCAACAACCGGCAGGTCATCACGGAACCCATGTACCCGGTCGTTGTTGGTATGTTCGCCAAGAACTTGTTCCGTCCGATCCCGCCTCCCATGAACCCCCAGGGCGAGGCCTTCGACCCCGAAGAGGACGAGCCCGTTTTGGAAGTTGCCTGGCCCCATATTCAGGTCGTGTACGAGTTCTTCCTTCGCTTCATTGAGAGCCAGGACTTCAACACGAATATCGCGAAAGCGTACATCGATCACAGCTTCGTACTTCAGCTCCTCGAGCTGTTCGATTCCGAAGATCCGCGGGAACGAGACTTCCTGAAGACTACTTTGCACCGCATATACGGCAAATTCCTCAACCTTAGATCTTTCATCCGCCGTTCCATCAACAACGTCTTCTTCCAGTTTACCTACGAAACTGAGCGGTTCAATGGCATCGCCGAGCTTCTCGAGATCCTCGGTTCCATCATCAACGGCTTTGCCCTCCCTCTGAAGGAGGAACACAAGCTCTTCCTGACGAGGGTTCTAATTCCTCTCCACAAGGTGAAGAGCTTGAGCATGTACCATCCTCAACTCGCCTACTGTATTGTGCAATTCCTGGAGAAGGATGCTTCGCTGACAGAAGAGGTATGTCCCTGCAATGCATCGCCTCGAGGCTCGCTTGCTAACTTGAAACTCAGGTCGTGCTTGGTCTCCTGCGGTTTTGGCCCAAGGTCAACAGCACGAAAGAGGTTATGTTCCTCAACGAGGTTGAGGACATCTTTGAAGTCATGGACCCGGCCGAGTTCGCCAAGGTCCAAGAACCCTTGTTCCATCAACTGGCGAAATCCGTGGCGAGTCCCCATTTCCAGGTCGCCGAACGCGCGCTCTACTTCTGGAACAACGAGTATTTCTGCAACCTGGTCAGCGACAATGTCGAAATCATTCTGCCCATCATGTTTGCGCCGCTCTACGAGAATTCCAAGGGTCACTGGAACAGGTTAGTATCTCGCTGCTAGGGTTTGACCGTGGCTTTTGATGATTAACGGCTTTGCAGGACGATCCATGGCATGGTCTACAACGCCATGAAGCTGTTTATGGAGATCAACCCTCAACTATTCGACGACTGCTCGCACGAGTATACGGAGCAGCAGAATAGCGCCGCCTCGAGGGAAGCCCTTCGCCAGAGGAAATGGGCCGCTATCCAGGACCAAGCCAACCGCAGGAAATCAACGAATGGGTCGACTGCCGCTGCCGGGACGCCACCGCCAAGGATGGCCACGAGCTCGCTGCCGAGGGTCGACGAGGTGGACGCCGCCGAGGACAACCAGAAGAGGCTGAACTCGCTCAAGTTGCAAGATGGCGACCGGAGAGACCGTCGACCCGAAATGCACGACAGACAAAACTCGGTTGGATCGGCGCGGAGTCAGCGGTAACCTTGCGATTATGTTGGATTTCCTCTAGCCTTCCCCACGCGACGTCGCCCGGTTGGCCATGTCGTTTCTTGCTGAAGATGATCCTGTCCTCGCTATTAAAGCCCCCGCTAGGCAGCTTTGGCTTTCATCCCGGCCTGTTTTTAACCTGAGGAGTTAGAGTGTCTGAGGAGGCTCAAGCGAGGCATTAGAAGATCAATCCGAAGCATGCCGACATGGAAATGCTCCTTGCTCTGCCTTGCGGGGGAGGGGGGTTTGCTCTATCGCCGGCATCCTCAGTCTCGCTTTATTGCCTCTCTACCCCAGAGGTGGATGGATTTGGCGCATATTGCCCTTAATACCGGGGCGCGCGTGTTGATGTCGGCTTTTGTTTTGGTTTGATGGTGGGACTAGAGAGGATACAGGATGGAGAGGAAGGGGCAGGGTTCACTCAGGGCTGGACAGGACTGGGCGCTGCTACTTATTGGACGGAGAGGGGGGCTTTTTACAAGCAAAAAGGGGTGAAGCGAGAGAGAGACTGGGCTGGGCTGGACTGGGCTGGACTGGATTAACCTCGAACGTGAGCGGGTCAGGCGAGAACAAGACCCCCCCTCCCCTGGACCGAGCCCCAACCTCAACCGTTCGCTTTTGTTGTTTGGCATATCTTCTACTACTTCTACTTCGCACTTCGTCTTGCTTTATTTTCCCTTCTCATTTGTTAACTTCAGCTCTTCCCTTCTCCGAGTCAGAGTCCCTTTTCTATAGCGGGGACCTTGTTAAAACAATGAGATGGCTATTTTCTGTGTGGTTTTATCGGTCTCATCCTTCCTTTGCCGTGGCGGGAGGCCAGTTGTATTCCCATCGCTCTCGCCATTCCCCAACACAACCAAGTCTTATGATGTGGGATATTCCAGGAACTTAGCGGCCGGGTCAAATGGTTCGGATTGAGTTTCCCTCTTGAACACCACCAGGCGGGACTAACGAGGGGAGAGGTGGCCATGGAAACATAATCTGAGGTAGTCTTTTCTTTCTTTGTCCCGCTATTTTTCGTTTCCTCCTTTTGTTATTTTCTGGATCTCACGGGCGCATTCCGGTCACGGCGGGCTTTGGTTGAACAATAATAGATCGCATGATTTTCTCCCGGTTTGAAGGTAATCCCATTAATCACCACTGGAACAGGGTTGAAGGGACTATTGCACTATGATCGGATATGTTGATACAACCCAAGATCTACAACGCGGGCAGTAAGTACCTTTTGGAGGCAAGAGGTTCTATCGACAGTTCATCCAACCATTGTAATGCCCCCAAACAAAAAGTTCCCATCTCCCCTACCGCCACCCACCGCGCCCGTACCCTCCCCTTCCTTGGTACCCCCCTCCGCGCCCTTGTCCCTGGCCCTGACTCTGACCCTGACCCTGACCTTGCTGGTACATGCCACCCCCATTCCCCGGCAACGGCCCCGGCCCCGGCGGCGGAGGTGGCGGCACCGCCCAGCTCCCCTGGAAAGGAGGCAGCGGGACGGGATTCGCACCGGGTGCGAAGTAGTTCTGCGGCGGCTGTGGCGGAAGCGGTGGGGGTAAGGGTGGCCACGGGCCCTGGTAGTTGGGCGGCGGGGCGGGGAACCCCATGCCGCCGAACCCGGGTTGGGGTGGGAGGGGGTGGGGCATGGGGAAGGGCATTTGTGTTGGTGGCGCTGTTGGTGGTGGGGGGTGGTAACCCCAGCTGTCGGTTGAGGGCGGGTGCGGAGGTGGGAAGCTGTTTCGAGGTGGTGCTGCTGGTAGGTTGGGGTGTGGTGGGGGAGACTTGGGACGGGCCCAGGATTGGTTTGGGGAGAAGCTGGGGCTCCGTGGTTGGTAGTTTCCCTCTCGGTTGTCGTTGGCGCTCCGGGGCTGATATCCTCTGCTGCGCGATCTGGACCTGGATGGTGATCGCCGGCGAGACCGGCTTCGTGATCGACGGTAACTGCGACTCCTGTGTCGGCCCGGACTGGACAGGTCGCTCGCGTCCCGGCTGCGGCTGCGGCTGCGGCGCCTGCTTTGCGGCGACGCCGACATTCTTTGGCGTTTGAAAGCGGGTCGGCTGGGACTTCGGCTGGAACCCTCGCTACGGCCCCGATGATGGCTGCGTGATCGAGTCTCAGAGCGGCTGTAAGATCGGGAGGAGCGGGTCCTACTGCGCTCGCCATCGCTACGGCCTGTCCGCCCACCGCGGCCCCGTCTTCGGCGTTTCATCTTCTCGCAGAAAGCGCGGGACCAGCCGTAGTACGTATCTCCATCAATAACTTCCCCTGTTATTTCGTCCACCTCGACACGCTCGCCCAGTCGGCTGACGTTGGGCGGCGGCTCATCGTGGCTCACCTCCTTGGTGTATATCTTGTCGATATCTACGAGCAAGCTCTTGACGGCGTCCACGAGAGCCTTATCGGCAGGGCCCTGTGATAGGACTAGAGGCTTGATCATCGAGGGGTTCATCGGCCGGGTTGAGTTCGGCTCCAAGACAGGGAGCCAGTTCCCCGCGGGTAGATCGTACCACAGGGTTGAAGGGTCGCCGTGCGTCCCCGGCAAGACCCACGGCGCCGTTTTGGCTGCTTTCGCCACAGCGCTCGCCGAGTAGTCCCCGTCGTTGCGACTCTTCTCCTCTTCGTTGGACGACGGGCCTTCCTCAACGGCCGCCCGCAACTGTTGGACAAACCCGCGGGAAAAGTAGCGGTTCTCCTCCCATAGTCCGATCAAGTCTTGAATTTTCCTGCTGTGTTTCGGGCTGTTGTTGAAAGCCGCTGCGCTCGCGACGAGGGCGGGTAGTGTTGGCTCCAACTTTTGGGCGAAGGCTTCGTCTCGATTGCGGTGCTTTGCGTGATAGAGGATATCGTTCAGAATGTATAGAACATGGAGACGCCGGCGCTTGGCTGACGGCACACGGCCCGTCTTCGAATCCCCAACAGCGGCATCCTTTTCGCTGCCGAAGGACTTGGACAGCGCGACCAGGTATTTGCCAAACGGGGCGATCCGAGCCGACGAGGGAACCAGGTTGGAGAGAGCCCATTGCTTGCATCTCTGGTGCGCGGCTTAGCCCATGGGTCCACACAATAGTCAAAATCGACACGGATAAAGCGCGTTATCAAACCTGGACATTGAGGGGCGAGCATTCGGAGACGGTCGAATTAACGAGGGCGATCATCGTCTCGATATCGTCGCGCGAACACGGCCGCGGATCTGGACGGAAGAGGGCGCCTGACAGCGCCGTCTTGGCGACAATCAGCTCTGCCGACGCCATTATGGGTACCCTAGCAAGAGGGGTGGCGACGAGGAGGCTGATTTTGTTTTATTTTGTACTGTCGCAAACAGAAGCGTTTCTTGGGTATGGAGAGGCTGCTTTGAGATTGGCGTTGCGTTGCTGGTTCGGCAAGGTGCCAAGCCGGCCAAAGTTCAGGTGCCTTGCAGGGGAGATGCGGGAGGGAGGTCCACCACGATTGTTTGTTCAACATGCATTTACGGAGGCCAGGTGGACTCTTACGATACAATATGTAGCTAATGGCTGTGTAACTTTCCTGTCGTGTTCAGTTCTCTATCCCAGACGACTATCTATGCCGTGTATCCTCATTCAATCTAACAAGGCACGAAACTCCCGAGCATAGCAAGAAAATCCTTTGGGTGTTGCATTGGTAATACAGATAAGATAGAAGATAATGACGCAACGAGCGTGCCATGGACGAGGACCAAGTGCCCGGTGTGGCCGAGGTCTACGACTAGGTCTCGAGGTCCCGAATGTCGATTTATCTGCCATGTGTGGCCGAACAACAGGCCGACCAATTCCACCGCTGTTCCAGCTGGTGCGCCATCTGTTCCAGGCAAATGCTCAAGAGAACCGATCCCCTTTCGGGCTGTTGAACGGAACGGCTGCCTCGTACTTGCTCTTCTCTGCGACTCTCTGATTCTCGGTGGCCGGGGCGTGCCTCGTTGGGGCCGGGTCGCTGCTAGATTCCTGGCTCGGTGAATATACGGCGTCTGTTCTTGCTGGGCCACCGCTTGCCACCCCACCATTCGACCCGCCCATGGTTGCTGATGAAAGCGGACGGTTTGGGACGTTCTCGGAGTACTCGAGCGAATCAACCATAGCCTTCTTCTTCCGTTGCTCTTCTAGTCGAGACTGGCGGTCGGCATTGATGCTCTTTTTCGCGAGGTAATATGCCCCGCCACCGGCTAGAAGGAGGCGCGACACCAGTCAGTCGCCCATGGTTTTTCGTTTGGTTATCTTCAGAATTGGGAGTTAGAAGAGCATACCGACACACAACGAGCCCAAGCCTAGCCTGCGCAATATTCCCCATTAGTCTAGGCAGTGGTTTCGGACGCATCAACTGGTGGTGGTCTCACCAGAAGGACCTAACCTGAGCAGTAAGTCAGCAACATTTGTTGTGCGGCAGTTTCAAGGACAACAACCAGGGAGCGCCACTAACAGTATTCATTGTGGTTCAAAACAGACTGTTCTTTGGGTGAAAAATAAGCTGCTGTAAAGGAGAGAAGGTTCGGTGAAGAATGCGCGTTTAGAATGACTTAAACTTGACCTTTCTTCCTCCAGGACCGGGGTGATGCAATCGATAACAGCCGAGCTCGAAAATGGGTCGATAAAGTTCTGGCCAAGCGTTCCATGTGGGGCCAAACAGCTCTGGGCGATTTTTGCCGCGGACCATCTAGCCATAAAAAGCTGAACCTAGAAGGAAAGCAAGATACCTATTAAGCAAAAGATAGAAGCAAAATAACAGAGCAAAAGAGTTCAAACAAATGGTAACAAGTAAAAGTAAAGGTAAATACAGTAATCACAGGTCTTTTGGCCTTCCAAATAAACTTTATTTCATTTTATAGTCAAGATTTGGTTACCATCTATACGTGGAGTTCGGCTTTTTTTGTCCATGGGACGCCACTTCAGAGGTTGCACTGTGACGCACCATGTGAGCTCCAAGATCAAAATTAGGGCATCATGAGTCTCAGCTGATTCCTTACACATGTCAAATTGGCCACCACCCGTCTCTATTCCGTGCATACCTGGTTATCACAGTTGTTGACAGCATGAGGACGGCAGCTCTATCCATGTGACTTCATCAAGCTACAAGGATCAAGGGGGCCTGGTATCCAAAACAGGACTAGCCCAGGCACACAGTATGCATTAAGCAACGGCATTTCACGATCCTGATGGACAACCAGTTCATTTTCCCGGCCCCTGTCATTGAGCTGCAAGCCGCAAACCACATCGAGATTTGTGATACAGTCACATCCCGGCCGACCAACAACTCCTCCTCTCACATATGTAGAAGGTTTTGCTGAGAGAGATGGATGCCTCTGTGAGAATGGATTTCCGGTTGGCTCTGCTGTTTCCGGCGGATGCTTGGCTGTGGGGCGGTACTTAAGAAACATCAGACGGCTATTGCTCGGATCCAACACCCGACAGGCGACTCGGATTACTGCACGGTACTCCCTTCACTGCTATAATTACCTGTTGGTCAAAGAGGAGGCACATCGTCATTTGCCCACCAGCAAAGCCCACGGGGCATCCACTTTCTCATCGTGTGCACCACCAACACCGACTAGACGGCCCCCAATCATCTTCAGGGACTTGCCAGGTTTCCCTTGACACGCGCCACACTTTGCCTCGTCTTCGTCTCGAAGGAGTGGGAATTTCCTGGGCAACTCTAAAACAAAGCAGATGGTAATCTGTACATAACTTACATATGAAGGCGCAGTTACCTACTTCGTAAGCACACTACAGATCACTACAGTTTTACCTTAACAGCGACCTTCCGACACAAGTGCCCCGCGGCTCGTCAATGCACACCACCAACCTGTCCTGCATCGCATCGACCGTGCATGTACATTTATTTTCCGTAACAGTGGGCGGTACTGGTCTCGACTCTCGAATCCCCTCCGGATGTGCGACATCTCATGACAACAGAAGTTCCCTGGCTGAGGGTTAATGGAGCGTGCAATCGTTGAAGTACGATCCAGCAACTATTGTTCTCGACCCGACTTGTCATTGGCATGGATCCAGTGTCAAAAGATGGGCCCGATGGCTCATCCCTTGTGAGCAGCTCCGCACCACCACCACCACACCAACGGTTGGAGTCGCGAAACGGAGTGAGACTAATTATTGAATGTTGCACCAGAGACCCGTGTCCTCGCTTTTAGCCAAGTTCGAAAACCTAAACAAGATCGAAACTCCCACCAATCCACAAACCGGGACCTCTTCAAGAACGGCATCCCCTGGCCCGGCGCCGGCAACAGCACCGAAGCCCGTGCGACTCCGAGAACGGGACCCGAGCCCCTCGGCGGCCCGAGAACCACCCGCTGTTCCGACACCTCGTCCGAAAGAGAGGTTGAACGTCTCTAACATAAACCCGGCTGCCGCGAATGTTGGCCTCTCGACATCCCCTACCCGACCGCTTCCTCCACCCATCAGCCCACGACCTGGCCATCCCCCGTCGCTTACCATCGAACCTCCCCATTCCCCGCCTAAGAGGGGCGTGGGAATACCAACAGGAGACCGTCCGGCCTTTGTGAATACCGACTCCCTAATAAAATCTCCCACGGCTGCGACAGCGACAAAACAGTTCAGGGGACCGGGCCGTCCTCGGACGCCCGTCCACGAAGCTGGTGTATCGGCCCGCCCTACACCTTCAAAACCGCCATCCCCCCCTCCCCCTCGACGGTCCGGGGAGATCAGGCGAGACCGAGAGAACAAGGATGCTGGCAGGCCTGCGATTCCACCCCCGGTCAACCGGGCTGAGAAACCGCTGATAGGGGCAGCTCGCTTCTCGCTCTTTTCGCAGCCCAGCTCACCCGCTCATGTACCGAACCGCCCAAGTGACAAGATCTCCCCCTTCAGCAGTCCGCCGAGTAGTAATGGGACCACTGAGGAGGACGCTCCCCCCGCGTTGCCCACCCGTCGGAGAACGGAACTAGAACGGCCACAGCGGTCCGGAGCGACATCTCAAGCAGCCAGCGATCCATTCGAAGCACCGCCGCTTCATCATTCGCTGGCCGCCAGGAGGTTTGACGGAGATGGCGTTAATGGTAGGGCAGGAGATCCGCTCACGCCCCAACTCACTGGCGACCAACCGCCCGCGCTGCCGGCGAGACCGCGGAGTTTCATAGACCCTTCCCGTACTGTACATGCAGTTTCAGCACCGCCGCGGCCACCTCGACCGGCGCTGAATACCAACCATCCTCACGAAATCGGCACAGCTGGCGCCGCCGCGCAGAAACGAGTCGCATCCACACCCACGACGCATGCTCCGCCCACCATCCCTAGGCTCAATGGTAGGTCCATGACCATGGGGGTGGAGCGGATGCCGAGTCGGGCTGTCAACGAGCTGCGCGCCCCGGCTACGCCGGCTACCCCGATTGAGCACCGATCTTTGGATACCCTGGCGGGGAGCTCCAGGGGCGACGTCTCTGCGCCGGTTATCACGGCCTACCCAGATACTTCGAGAACGAACCGGAGCAAACCTTACATGAACAAGGGCGTACACGAAATTCCAACCAACTACGACAGCCGGGTGTTCGATGTCTGCGGCCCGTTCGTTTGCGCTACAGGCGCGTACACGAGGGCCTGGAGTGTGCAAGACGGCGAGTTGATAATGAGCCTGGCCATGGGCGAAGGCTTGAAGGGGACGGCCGTGATATTCAAGCCGGGCGAAAACGTGGATGAGGAAGGCAAGCGGATCTGGGTCGGTAATAATCACGGCGAGCTGCTAGAGGCCGATGTCCAGTCGCAAGCCATCCTGAACCAGAAACCGGGCGCCCATGGCCGATACGAGATTATCAAGATCTATAGGCACTTTAACGAGTTGTGGACTCTGGATGAGAGCGGCACGTTGCATGTTTGGGGCCCCGACGAAAACGGTGTCCCGAACCTGTCTCTGGGTCCCTCGCAATCCTTCCGCGTACCAAAAGGACACCTGTTTTCGATGGTTGTCGGCGACGAACTGTGGCACGCAACCGGCAAGGAGATACGGGTTTTCCTGCCGACCCTGGACGGGAGAACACAATTCCAGGTTTTGACACGGCCGCTCATCCAAGATAGCGCCGGCGAAGTCACCTCGGGCGCCATCCTGGCGTCGGAACCGGGAAAGGTCTACTTTGGGCACAGCGACGGGAAAGTGAGCATCTACTCGAGGAAGGACTATTCTTGCCTCGGGGTGATGAATGTCAGCCAGTACAAGATCAACTCGCTCGCCGGGGTGGGTCGATACATGTGGGCCGGTTTCAACACGGGCAAAATGACGGTGTTCGACATGGAGCAGACGCCGTGGGCTCTCAAGAAGGACTGGCAGGCACATAAGAACCCCGTGGTCAGGGTCGGCGTCGACCGTTCCAGCTTCTACAAGCTCGACCGGTGCCAGGTGGTGTCGCTGGGCGCAGACAACATTTTGCGCACCTGGGACGGTATGCTCCAGGAAGACTGGCTCGAGGGCGAGATGAAGCTCAAAGACGTCGAGTACTGCAGTTTCGAAAAGATCAAGGCGTTGGTCTTGACGTGGAACGCGGGCGCCTCGACGCCCCATAGCCTGCGCTATTCCGAGTCCGACGCGACCTTTGTTCGCGACCTCTTGCAGAGCGGCGACTCGCCCGATATCATTGTATTTGGGTTCCAAGAACTCGTGGATCTCGAGGACAAGACGGCTACGGCGAAACGCTTTCTCAAGCCCAAGAAAAAGGAGGGCTCAGACCAAGAGCGGATGAGCCACCAGTACCGCGACTGGAAGAACTTCCTCGCGCAGAGCCTAGACGACCACATGTCCAGCGGGGGGCTTTACCACGTCCTCCACTCGGCGCCCCTCGTCGGACTCTTTACTTGCATCTTCGTCAAAGCCGACCTCCGGGAGCGTATCAGCAACTTGAGCAGCGCCGAGGTCAAGCGTGGCATGGGCGGGCTGCACGGCAACAAGGGCGCCATCGTGATCCGGTTCATGGTCGACGACACGTCCCTGTGCTTTATCAACTGCCATCTCGCGGCAGGCCAGACGTCGGCCAACGCGCGACACAACGACATCGCAGCGATTCTCGAAACACCACTGCTCCCGCCGCAGCGCGACCCCGGGGTGCGGGTCGACAGCTTCGTCGGCGGCGGCGACGGCTCCCTGATCCTCGACCACGAGCTGTGCCTGCTCAACGGCGACCTCAACTACCGCATCGACACCATGAGCCGCGACACGGTCGTCGCCGCGGTCAAGGCCGGCAACCTCGCCAAGCTGCTCGAGCGCGACCAACTCCTCGTCGCGCGGCGCCGCAACCCGGCCTTCCGGCTCCGCGCCTTCGAGGAGCAGCCGATCGCGTTCGCGCCCACGTACAAGTACGACGTCGGCACCGACACGTACGACACGAGCGAGAAGCGGCGCAGCCCGGCCTGGTGCGACCGCCTGCTGTACCGCTGCGGCGGCGGGCGCGGCCGCATCGAGCAGCTCGACTACCGGCGCCACGAGGTGCGCGTCTCGGACCACAGGCCCGTCAGCGGCCGTTTCCGCTTCCAGGTCAAGCGCATCGACCCCAAGCGCAGGGCCGTCGCGTGGATGGAGTGCCAGCAGCGCTGGGAGGACCGTAGGGGGAGGGAGGGGGAGGGGGAGAAGTAAGTTTATTCTGTTACTACTACTACTGTCTTTACTCGTTTGATTTGCGCTCTTCGATGCTAACCGCCCCGGTTCTAGGATGTTTTACTTGACCAGGGTAATTGGCTACGACAAGGCGACCGCCCAGCGACTGATTAATGAGCGGGCTTCGAGGAGAGTCCATCGGAGCCCCAGCAGGCATCGGGAATGAATGACGCGGGGGGCGGGAGGGTGAACTCGGACGGACACCGCTAATGAATAAATGAGGCCGTATGGGTATTGGGTGTCCAATGATGGCAACAAGATCACGGGCGTGGGCCAGTGTTAGAAGATGCATACCCCTTGGAGTTGGGTCGGATATGGATGATAGAGGCTTGATTGCAATGAATTGAATTGTGGCGGGGCGGAAGCCCTGTGTTGTTATGTCCAATCTTGGGAGGGTTATTGAGTATTCGTAGTTTTTGTCATATTTGAAACCCCTTTTAATGTTTATGTTCTTGCTATGCTTTTGGTTGGGTGAAAGGGCACCTTGTATGATGTCATTTGATCCCCAAGTCTCACCCTCACCCAACTCTCTCCCTCCTCCATCTCCTCGGGCGGATACTTCGTACGTCCGAGCCAAAGCCGAACCACAACTGTTGCTCATATTACAAAGATCAGTGACATCAAGTCGTCCAATATAAGACGGATGAATAATTAGTAACAGTTACTACTTCATTGCTCGAGTATATAAGAGTGGTTGGACTTCAGACTTTCTTGAAGTTCTCTCTCACTCACCCTCAACTCAACTTGCATTGAATGAGAGCCTTCACTCGAACTATACCAAGTCTAAGGACACTCGCAACTACCACCAAGATGGCTTCCACCGCGGACCTCCCCTACAAGATGCACGTCACCCCGGATAACACCGGGCTCTGGCACATCAAGCAGACCGACGAGGCAGCCAAGAAGGTGTCGGAACTGCTCCAGGAGGACATGGAAGTCAGTTTCCCTTGCCACTCGCCCCATCTATTCTTGGTTCTTGACACTCACACACAACTACTACAATACAGAAGCACCACGTCTTCTTCAACGAAGACCACTTCCACAACCATGTAAGTCCTCCCTCCCCTTCAACCCATTTCCCACATCTCCAACTCACTCCCCCTACCTCACCCTCCCACCTCAACCCCCTCCCCCCCCTCTCCCCCCTCCCAACTAACCCCCCCCCTTTTTTTCTCCCACAGATCCCACACCACCTCCTCGCCCTCTACGGCACCGGCGCCCCCCCCACCGCCCTCCAAGCCGCCTACCGCACCAACACCACCTACCAACGCCCCGCCCTGCCCCCGCACACCCCCTCCCTCACCCAAACCCAAGCCACCTTCCACCCCTGGCCGGCCGCCGCCCGCCCCCACTTCGGCAACGAGGCCTACTACCCGGATTTCTTGCGGTTCTTTCAGGCCGAGATGAGGGGGGAGGGGGGGTGGAGGGGGGTGGTGGGGCGGTATTTGTTCGGTAAGGATGATGATGAGTTGTTGGTGCGGTTGTTTGCGGGGTTTTTGCATCCGCTGATTCAGCTCATGTACGGGGTGGAATGGGGCCAGGAGGCGGTGGTGGCGGAGGGGCTTGCGCAGGCGGCGGTGCATTCGGGGGAGATCGGGGGGTTTTTGTTGGGGGCGGAGGAGAAGGCTAAAGAGGGAAAGGGGGGGGAGGGAAAGGGGGGGGAGGGAAAGGGGGAGGGGGTGTTGGAGTTGATGGCGGAGGTTAGGAGGGATGCGAAGTTGAGGGGGGCTGCGAGGAATGAGGATGCTAATAAGGTCAGCGATGGGGTGCTTGCGCGTGCGCGGGACGAGATGATCGCGCTGGCGGCGAGGGTGAGGGTCAGGCCTGAGGAGGTTGAGGAGAAGACGGCGGAGATGTTTGATGCGGCTGTGTATGTGGCCGCGGCGGCCACGCTGTTGAAGGAGGGGAAGCAGCCCAAGTTTGACTTCTTTTTGATGTGAGTTGTGTAGAGGGAAGTTTGGTTGCCGAGTACTGACGTTGCTGACGATAGGCACCATGTCAACGCGAGTCCCTTTTTCGTCACGATCAACGCCCAGGACTGGATCCCAGCCGAGAAAAAGGCACGCCTGCTGGAGTGGAAGATCCGGATGGACTTACTCCAGTATGCTGCCCGCGGTGCGCCCGAGCTGTCCGTTGAGAAACTGGCTGCTTACCAACCGCGAAAGCCCAAAGCCGGGGAGTCGTTGGCTGGTACGTTGCATGCTTTCTGCGTGAGATACACTAACACGAGGAACAGACATTGTTGCCCGTTTGCACACTTACGAAGATGACGGACATTCGATCAAGCTGGCCCGGGCGGCCGTGATCTGCCGCAACATCTGCAAAAAGTACGAGGACGAGGATAAGGGCTGGCTGAAAGTGAAAGGGGACGACATGTGGGCGAAAGTTTGTCACCTGATCGTCGACTCGGTCGAAGCGCCCGGGGAGCGCTGGTTACGGAGCTGTGGCTTTGACGAGGCCTGGAAGGTATGTTCGGCCGTGACATTAGGGAGAGAGACACAAGCTGACTTTCGTAGGACGTCCCGGACATCTAGTTCTCGCAGAGGAAGTTTGGCGAGCCCGATGGGCCAAAGGGCCTCAAATAGCACAGCATATACAACAACAACAACAACAACAACAACAACTGAATGTGGTATCAACCTGTATTCCTAACGCCTTCTTATGCCTGCTTATTCTAGCCCAATCCACTCCTCCTCACTGACGTCTTCGCGCATCATGTCATCTATTGTCACCTCCTTTGTAGTAGATGGCAATGCCTTCACCTCAAGGCCCTCGATTCCGTCCGGCCCACCACCAACCGGCTTGTCTTTTGCCTGCCCAATGAGGTAATCCACCATGTAAACATTCTCATCGGCCAGCCGCCTGATCTCGTCCTTCATCTTGGCCACGGCCCGCGCCACAACACGCAACTCCACATCGACCTTGCCTCGGTTGGCAGTCAGCCATGCGCCGTGCTTGTCCACCAGCGCTTTAATCCAGAGCAGGCAGAACTCGACGTGTGGTGACTGCTCCGTTTGGGCTGCCACGTAGCGCAAGAGGCGCGCCACATACACTGTCGGAAAGTGCTCAACAACCAGCCCAATATCCGTGTAGGGGATGGCCTGGAAGACACGCTGGATCAGGCCGGCCTCGTTCAGGCGGAAGGCCATGACTAGTGCCTTGAGGTAGTCCTTCTCCTGCTCGAGCACCGCAAGCGTTGATGCTGGCGTGATTTCCATGTTCAAATCGAACGGGTCGAACTGCACGGTGCTGTCAAGGCTGTAGATCAACAAGCCTTCTGTCGACGCAGCGCAAAATGATGTTCCGCTTGGTGAAAATGCCACGCCAGTTACCCTCACTTCCGGCTTTCCCCTCCTTGCTGAGGGATCGCCGCGTTTTGAGCCGGGCAATGACCTGTCAATCCGGTCCTCCAAATCTGACGCCTCGCCCTGCTCGTCCAACAGCCCGGAGGGCCCCGCTTCTGTGAGCATCTTGCTGTTGAGGAACTCCTGGGTGCCCGACAGAGACAGGTTGACGCTGACAGTGAATTTCTTGAGAAGAACCATGGTTGTCACAGAGTACAAGCAGATGTACTTGCTGTTCCCGCCGGCCAAGAGGCAAGACCCATCCATGCTGTAACGGATGGTATTGAAGCTCTTGGTTCCAGCCACGTTGGCAGCAGCCCTGCGGTCTGTGATCCGACGACCTCCTGAAACGTCACGGCGGCCGTCAACACCAGATATTTGCTGCGCCTCCGAGACAGACCAAAAGGACAATTGGCCGTCAAGTGTGGAGATCGCAACCTGGAGCGAGTCAGGCCTGAACGCAATGTCTAGGACGTCTGATTGCAGCTGCAGGGGCTCGCTGGTTTGTGTCCGGTTGAAAATCGACCAAATCCTCGCTGTCCGGTCCCAGCTACCGCTGACTAGTAGGCCGCCGTTCGGGGCAAACGCAAGAGACGAGACTGGCCCCTCGTGGCCCGAAAGCCGATCAAGCAGTTGCCCGGTCTGGACCGACCAGATGTGAACGTCGAACGAGTCGATTGAACCTGCAGCGACCACTTCACCGCTTGGGTCGACTGCCATGCAGGAAAAGGATAGCCTCTCAGCGGCGGTGAAGGTTTTGAAATTCCTGTACCTGATAAGATCCCACGCCCTGATCGACCCGTCCAAGCTCGCCGTGAAGAGGACGTTGCCCTTCTTCGCAAACTCGCAAGCCGTTATACCACTCGTGTGTTCGGTAAACGTGACTATGCAGAACCCGGACTCGATATCCCAGACCTTGATCTTGCCGTCATCCGCTGTCGTGACGATTCGTTGACCGTCAGGAGAATAGACGAGGGCGTTCATCGAGTCGAAGTGGCCTTGTTGTTTCAGGATGTACGACTCGGATTGCCATTCCCACACCAGCAACTGGCCCAGTTTTGAGGCCCCAAATGCCAGCCACTCTCCGCTCTTGTTGATCGTCACAAAATCGATTTCGTTCTGGGAGATGCTGAGCGTGTGGATCATGTTGAAGTCTGGCATTTCGTACAGCCCGAATATGCCATTCGAAAAGCCGGCAACGAGCAGATTTGATTCCGGGTGAAAGGCGGCGCATCGGAGGGTGGCGGAGTTTTGCATGAAGTAGTGCCGGTTGACAATCCTCCACTGCATATCCGATTCGTCCACCATCTCGTCCTCGTCGTGGCCCGGTTTTGTGGTATACTGCCAATCAAATATGGCCCCATCTTTGCTGACAGTGTAGATTGTTTCTTGGTCCTTGGAGAACCAGGCGCCCACCACTCCCTGCCTGTGACCTGACAGAACCGTGGGCGTGAAACCTTCCTCCGCGTTCAGACTCCATATCCTTGCTGTTAGGTCCTTTGAAGCGCTGAGGAAGAACCTGGAGTCGCTCGACCATTCGATATGTCGGACATCGTCGAAGTGTTGTGTGTGGGTGTGGTGGCGCACGAACGGCGCAAACTCGAGGTCGCCGGCGGCGTTGGAGTCAGGTGTCGACGGAACGTGCCAGACCTCGATCTTCCTTCCCAACCCAACCACAAAGTATCGCCCCGAGGGAGAGAAAGAAAGCGCCGTCACGCGCGACTTGAAGGAGAAGTGGTATAATACCACACGGCGCGGAACGTGGGTTAGAACGGCTTGGCCATCTTCGTCGATCGATAGGAGGAGGTTGCCCTGCGGGGTCAAGCCTATCCTCGAGATATTCTTTCGGTGGGCGAACGGGAGGGTATAAGACTTGTTACTGCTTCCAATTAGCACATGTCGACCCGGATCAGATCGGCAGAGGGATGGAGGGGGGTTATGCATACTCGACGAGATTGAAGACTGTGACTTTATTGCCAACAGGAGAGTATAGATGAGTTCCGTCGGGACTGAACAAGAGATTCCCCTGGCAATATACCGTCCCCAGCAAATTGGAGAACTTAAAATCTGTCTTCATGGTCGCTGGCAATCCATCTCCCAAAAACCAAGAAATCGACCTGCAACAAAGCTCCAATCGCCAAAGCGGGATATCGCCGGTGCTCGCCGCCAAAAATTTGGTAACTTTTTAGCGGGGACGGCGAATTCTTTCTCCTAACCCCCGACGCGCCTTGTTCACTTTACACAGTGGGTGTCGAGCCTGGCTTGGCAGGGACCCTTTTCGGTGGCTTCTGGGGAAAGTGGAAAAGGGGAGCACGGCCCACTCAATTTTGAGTTCTCGCACCCTGACTGCCTGACGAGAGCCCGCCCATCAGTCTAGTCCGTGCTTGTTCGCTGATCCGTGCACGGCAGCTTCGCTGGTCTGGAAATTTGATGGGCAAATTCCCCTGAAGCACAAGCTCCCGACCCCGTCTCCTCGTACCCGTCAACTCCAACACATCCACCACCTCTTCCGCTCCAGCAACATTTCTCCCAATTGCATCTGCCACGGTTTTGGCTGTACATTCTTGATACCCTCACCCACTTTTATTTCGTTTCGATCAATACTTAGCTCGAGATGGCTCCTGCCGCTGCCGAGAGCGCGTCGCCTATTGGCATTGCCAATTTGCCCAACCAACGGCACAAGATTGTCGCGAAGAGGGGTGCCGCGTTTACTATTATGGTCAGAAGTGCCGGAAGTTGTGGGGGTTGCGACTTGTTCTGACCCGTTACTAGGTTGCTGGCGAGTCCGGGCTGGGCAAGACCACTTTCATCAACACGCTCTTCTCCACCACGATCAAGAACTACGCCGACCACAAGCGCCGGCACCAGAAGCAGGTCGACAAGACCGTCGAGATTGAGATCACCAAGGCTGAGCTGGAGGAGAAGTTCTTCAAGGGTACGCAGCAGCCAGGCATGCCGCCTAGATGTTACGAATACACCACTGACTGGCAACTAGTCCGCCTGACCGTCATCGATACCCCGGGCTTCGGCGACTATGTCAACAACCGGGACTCGTGGATGCCCATCATCGAGTTCCTCGACGACCAGCATGAGTCTTATATGCTCCAGGAGCAGCAGCCGCGCCGCCAGGACAAGATCGATCTCCGCGTGCACGCCTGCCTGTACTTCATCCGCCCCACCGGCCACACGCTCAAGCCCCTCGATATCGAGGTCATGAAGCGCCTGTGCTCGCGTGTCAACCTTATCCCAGTTATTGCCAAGGCCGACACTCTCAGCCCGGCCGATCTGGCCAAGTTCAAGTCGAGGGTGAGCACGGACACCGGTCGTTGAGTCGTTTCGGTCCATGCTGATGTTGTTTTTAGATCCAAGCGGTTATCGAGGCCCAGAACATCAAGATCTACCAGCCGCCGATCGAGGAGGATGACGAGGCTGCTGCTCAGCACGCGCGCAGCTTGATGGCTGCTATGCCCTTTGCCGTCATCGGCTCGGAGAAGGACGTTAAGACGAACGACGGCCGTATTGTCAAGGGCCGCCAGTACTCGTGGGGCGTGGCGGAGGTCGAGAACGAGGACCACTGCGACTTTAAGAAGCTGCGGTCGATTCTGATCCGCACTCACATGCTGGACCTTATCCACACCACCGAGGAGCTGCACTACGAGGCGTACCGCGCGCAGCAGATGGAGACGCGCAAGTTCGGCGAGGCGCGCCCGAGAAAGCTCGACAACCCCAAGTTCAAGGAGGAGGAGGAGGCGCTGCGCAAGCGCTTCACCGAGCAGGTCAAGATCGAGGAGCAGCGTTTCCGGCAATGGGAGCAGAAACTCATCGCCGAGCGCGACAGCCTCAACAAGGACCTCGAGCAGACGCACGCCCAGATCAAGCAGCTCGAGGGCGAACTGGAGCAACTGCAGGGGAGCGCCGTCCGCAGCCACGGACGTCGCTAGGGAACTGTGGCTACGAGGTACTGACCTGCCGCGTCCTGCATTTTGTCAGCCGTCGGCTTTCGCCCGTCTCCGTTGGGCTCACATGGCCCCTGGTACGGTGTTAAGCAAGCAGTTGGTTAACCAAAATGGCTTGTCGTTCGGCCTTTTTCTATTGTTTTGTCCGTTTTTCGTTTATTCATCTCTTCCCCCCCTAGTTATTTGATAGCAGACGGGAAAAGGTGCGCAAATTCTCGGAGGGTAGAGGGACTTGGAACTACCCCCAGGGACTTCAGGTCGTCGTCCTCGACGGACTCAACCTTCACGTCAGTTGTTTTCCGGAGCCCCTTTTTTATTCGACCTTAGGAATGATGTAATTTAGCCGCCTTCATGATACCAGATAATGAGAAAGGCTGCCTGTCCTGAAGGAAGCGACTTCTGCTGACAACGGAAGCCCTGTGTTGATTTGAAACAATCCATCTTTCGTAGACGACAGCAAGTACGAAGTACAGACATACAAGAGACAAACCTACTAAAAGAACGCCCGCTCAAACGGAGAAAACCCAGTTCGAAAACTGACCCGAAAGCATGGTCTGGAAAAACAAACCGTCCACCAACGCCTCCATGCCTTCAAAAGTTTACACGGCATCCATAGTCGCCCTCGTCGTCAACTGCTCGTTCTTGTTTCCGAGCTTGGATATCTGCAGAAACGCGTCCACCCCGTACCCCTCCAGACTATGCACCGCCAGACTCCCTGCCCAGTACTCAGCATACACCCTGCTCAGGGGCAGGCCCATGCCCAAGCGCAGATTCGGCGGCCGGCTAGATAGCGAGGCCAGCGAGCTGTTGACGTCGCGGCCGATCTCCCCGCCCTCGACTGAGGTGCTGCGGTTCTCGTGGCTGTGGTGGTGGTCATGGTGGTGTTTGTCGTGGTGATCGTCCTCCTCGAGCTGCAGCTCCTGCATGGTGGCGGCCATCTTGGGCACCTTGCCCAGGTTGGCCAGGATCTTGCCGCTCGCGGGACCCTTGCTAAAGGACCACAGGTAGGGCAGGCTGTCGCGGGGGATGCCGCCGCCCTGGTCCGAGATGCGGATGATGACGTGCTGGTGGCTCTCGCAGATGGTGACCTCGATGGGCGGCGGGGGCCTGTGGCTGTGCGAGCTGCTGGCTGGGTCCTTCTCGCGCCGCCGCTGGTGCTGCTCGGCCACGGCCTGCACCGAGTTGCGCAGCAGCTCGCCGATGATGTACTCGAGGTGGCTGAGGATGTAGGGGAAGTTGGCGTCGAGGTGCCCGTCGATGCGGATCTCGGGCAGGGCTACGTCCGGCCCGTACGCACGCTGCAGGATCTCGCGCACCGCGCTACCGCAGCGCGTGACGACGTCCTTGGCGACGCACTTGAGGAAGACGGCGCCGATGAACTCGGACTCGGAGAGCTTGGCCCCTGGTGAGAACCATGGCGCGTGGAAGGTGTCGGTTAGCGCGAGGTGCTGCTCGGCGATGACGCGGCGAGAGATGCGCTAAAGAGTGTGTGTTAGCTAGTGACGCTGTTGAAAATTAGGGGTGTGCCGGCTGAGGGGACGAACAGATCGGAGAATGGTGTTCATGAACTTGTCCAGCTCGGCCGAGTCCATGAGGCCGTTGCTTTCAAGAATACCCATTGCTAGTTTGGGGATGACCGTCAGGTGAGCCTTGAGCATAGAACGGATTGTCTTGCAAAAGCGATCATTGTCATCGAGCGTTTTAATTTCCTTTACTTTCCGGAACGTATCAAAGGCAGTGTAATAGAGGTCGTAGACCTCGTTAACGTGTGGATTTGTGACGACGACATAGGGCAGTTGCTGCATGTCGCGAATTCGGTGTGCGATCCTAGAAAGCACCAGTCAGTACAGTGTTTGGCAATTAATTGTGGGATACAAGCTCACCTCGTTGGCAGTTCGGTCCGAACATAGTTCGCTGAGTTGATCAACCTCGACTCGGCCAAGGTGCGGCCGAACACCATGAGCTGTCGCAAACTAATAGGTCGGGCTTCCTTTGCAACCCATCTATTACAAGGCGTGAGCACGTCAAGTCAAATACGAAAGGGCCGAACCAAGAGACAGAGAGGCACGCACTCATCCAAAACAGAAACGGGGCGCCATCTTGGGCTATGAGTAACGTGATGTGAATACCGCACCGTGGGCACCATGTGATGATGGCCTATTGATTGCGATATCGCTGCTATGCCCGGTTGCCCCGACCTCCTCATTAACCGGGCACACGCCGTGACGTGAGACACCGAGAAGCGCTGCATGCCTTCGTCGTTGCCATGCGAGAGAGCGCAGGTGTGTGACTCGTTGGAACTCGACCAGGGACAGAGATTGGCGTCTTAAAGGTTTCAGAGCTTAGGTTACGATGTAAAAGTGGTTGGCAAGAACACCTTAGAGAATTTTCGACTTGGGTTTTTACATCCAGTGGGCCGAAAAAAGGAATGACAACCGCTGAAGCAGCTATAACTCAAGCAGCAACTGCTCTGGGCGTACTGCAGTCATCAGAGATGTCATCTCCAGCGGCTCATAAGTTGTGGCATGACGCTTGCGATACCGCACTGGATGAAGCTTGGTTGATGGGTCATTGAATTACCCCACATTTGGTTGGTCTAGCGAGTTTAGTTGCTGCAACTCACAAGCATGTGGAGCGGGGATTACCAAGACAGTGCGGCAGGTACCTAAAACCGGTAATTATACCGTGCCTTGTGTCCGAGGTTTCGAGTTGTGGTTCCAGAGCGAGAGCACCGAGGAACACTCAGCATGCAAATATCACCCTTCTACAATTTTCTTATTTGCACGCGAAATCATTCTAGAAAAATCAATTATTGGCATTTGTATTGATACATACTTTTGAAGAGCCGTCTATTTTACTTTAGCTTCTATGTTGTCACGTTGACTACTCTCTGCTGGCCTTGCTTCACAGGCAAGATGGAAACAACCTTCATACACAGTATAATACCTAACCAGGTAAATACCGAGGTCGGTAACCAATACATGTCATCTCAACGCTGGGCTTTTATCAAGCCACTTCCAGGTTCTAGGTTCTGACAATCGGCAATATTGATAAGCTTGAAGGCATCATTCAGCCCAATGCTCAATCCAGTCCGATGTTGCTTCACTGTGCCTGGTCGCATGGTTTCTCTGCACCCCACGTCATTGGAGGGGCAAGGGTTGTTTGTGGTGTAGGTCGTTTTTCCATGCAATGCGTTAGAGAGGTACCTTGAACCCTTTGCCACCGCCGTCTAATTTGTGCAAAGAAAGAGGTACCCGCTAACCTGCCGAGCCTCGAGATACCCACATGTCAACTGTACGACGCTCGAGAGCCAAAGGCCGGTTGCTGCGCCCGGTTGCAATACTGGGGCAACAGAAAGTGGTGCAGTGCTTCAGTTCAAGTTCCCTTTGCACCATCTCACATCCATACCTCCCTACTAAACTTTGTTGCTGCTGACTGCTCTCCCCTTCGCTGCACACCTTCTGTTGTCTTTGCCACAACAGAAGTTTGCTAGAATCCTAGGGACCGCACAGCCTATTTTTTACCAGCATTCTTTACCTTATTTGCCCCTCAAAGTCGTTGCCGGATCGCCCGACAGTGGCACTGGCGCCCGCTTCAGTGTGCAGGAGGAAGCTTTGACTTGGCCCGCCATCAACGGCTTCTGCCTTCCAGACACGGCCCCTCCACAGGATGGTGAGTTCCTTCGCTAGAGAACTTCTTTTTGACCCACCACTTTCTCCACGATTGTTTGGCTCCTCTACCTACCCTCTACTCGTCAATACCTGCCTCCCACCTCTTTCTCGTCAACCATTGGCGCCGAGACTCGTTCTTGCAAACATCCCCTCCTCCGATCGACAACATGGCAGGCGCTACCCCGCCAACCGGTGCCCTCGCTAACCTTAACCTTCAGGATGACAACCAGAACCCCGAGGCTGCGTCGCCTAATACCACGATGGTTGATGCGCCGGAGGAGCATGTCGTCGAGGCGAATGGCACCGAGGCTGAAGACGTCGCCATCATCAACCCCGACGCTATGGACACCGACAGCCCCCTCCTGGCAACCGACCGTATGTCCTCTAGTTTATGCCGTCGACGGTCCCGCGCGCTAACTCGCCATAGATGATGCCATGAAGGAGCTTGTGCTTCCGCCCTTGGTAGAGGAACCTCGAACCATAGACGACCAGGTCCACACGTGGTCTGTGGAAGGATGGCGGGCGCTATCTAAGAAGGAACATGGGCCCATATTCCAAGCCGGCGGTTATCCATGGTCCGCAAGATCCCCATCGCACCTATTTGCCTATCTGATGCAGATTCACTGACCTAGCAGCGCAGGCGGATCCTGCTCTTCCCGTTTGGTAATAACGTTCCAGAGCAGTGCTCTATCTACCTCGAACACGGCTTCGATGCGAACAACGTCCCCGACGACTGGAGCTGTTGCGTGCAGTTTGCGCTCGTGATGTGGAACAAGAACCACCCCAATATCTACTTTCAGCACTCTGCCCATCACCGTTTCACAAAGGAGGAGAGCGACTGGGGGTTCACGAGGTTCCTCGAGACACGCAAGATGTTTAACCCCGTCTGGGAGACTGCGGACCGACCGCTCATCGAGAACGACTGCGCCAACATCAGCGCATACGTTCGAGTTGTCGAGGATGAGACAGGCGTGCTGTGGCACAACTTCAACAACTACGACTCGAAAAAGGAAACTGGCTACGTCGGTCTCAAGAACCAAGGGGCCACCTGCTACTTGAACTCCCTTTTGCAGTCATTATATTTCACCAACGCCTTCCGCAAGGTAACCCGCCCTATGGCAATTCCAAACCTTAACGAGGCCGTCTGACTAACATTGGATAGGCCATTTATCGTATCCCTACAGAAGAGGAGGAGAGCATGACCAACAGTGCTTACACATTGCAAAGGCTTTTCTATCAATTGCAGACATCCACCTCAGCCGTAGGCACCGCCGAGCTCACCAAATCCTTTGGCTGGGAAACACGCCACATTTTCGAGCAACAGGACGTGCAGGAGCTCTCCCGGAAGCTTATGGAGCGCATGGAAGAGAAGATGAAGGGCACCGAGTTCGAGAAGGCGCTACCGCAGATGTTCAGCGGCAAGATCAAGACGTACATCTCTTGCATCAATGTCCCCTACGAGTCGAGCCGGATTGAGGACTTCTGGGATGTCCAGCTCAACGTGAGCGGGAATGAGAATTTGTTGGACAGCTTCCAGGACTACATCCAGGTGGAGAAGCTCGACGGGGAGAACCAGTACTTCGCCGGCGACCAATACAAGCTCCAGGATGCAAACAAGGGCGTCATCTTCCAAGGCTTCCCCGACGTCTTGCACCTGCAACTGAAGCGCTTCGAGTACGACATCCAACGCGACGCTATGATGAAAATCAACGACCGCTACGAGTTTCCTGAGGAGTTCGACGCCTCGCTTTACTTGGACAAAGAGGCGGACAGGTCAGAGTCCTGGGAGTACCAGCTACACGGCGTTTTGGTACACAGCGGCGACCTCAATGCCGGCCATTACTACGCCTTCCTCAAACCGGATAAAGAGGGCTGGTGGTACAAGTACGACGACGACAAAGTCACCAAAGCCACCAAGCGGGAAGTGCTGGAGGAGAACTTTGGCGGTCCGTTCAAGTTCCCTACCGGCCAGGTGCGGCCGCTCAGCAACAAAAAGGGACCGGTGATGAGGCCTAATAGTGCGTACATGTTGGTATATATCCGAAAATCCAGACTCGACAGCGTACTCTGCCCTGTCGCGGCAGAGGACACTCCAGGACATCTCCGTAAGTTGCTATTCCTCCATCAAACGAATGACGGATATTTTGCGATGCTAACCTCATCTTAAGATCGGCGATTTGAGGAAGAATATGTCGCACGGGAGGCGCGGCGTAAGGAGAGGGAAGAACAGCATCTCTACCTTGGTGTCAAAGCCATCACAGAAGCGACATTCCAACAACACGGCAACACCGACCTTGCCAGCTTCGACGCGTCGCCAGATGAGGACTCGGCCGCGCCTAGGCTCTACCGCTTCCTCCGCACAGCTACCATGCAAGAGCTGGTTGACCAGATTGCGGCGGATATCGAACAAGACCCGAAGCGTGTGAGGCTTTGGATCATGGTGAACCGCCAGAATAAAACAATCCGGCCGGACCAACCTGTGATGGACCTTCGTCCGACTGTCGAGGAAACATACAACAGAGCAGCGGCGCACAGGGACCAAGCACTACGCGTGTGGGTCGAGGTGGCCGAGGAAGTCGACGCCGAGGGCGCCGCTGTGTGGCCGACATACGGCCCCGGACTTGCGAACGGGGTTGTGGTGAAGAACGACCTCATTCTGCTCTTCCTCAAATGGTTTGATGCCGAGGCGCAAGCGCTGAAAGGCGTCGGTCATGTGTACATCAGCAAGGAGAAGAAGGTGGAGGAGCTCATCCCCACCATTATGAAGAAGATGAGCTGGGACAAGCTGCCGAGCGACGAGCGGATCCAGCTTTGGGAGGTGAGCATAATGATTCGTAAATCTGCCGCGCAGTCAAGAAGCTAACATTGGCAGGAAATCAAACCTAACATGATTGAGGGCCTCAAAGGGAAGCAGTCTCTTAAGGCGGCAGAGCTCCAGGACGGCGATATCGTTTGCTTCCAACGGGTTCACGAGAAGAAGTCGAAACTGAGCCTCACGGGTGGGAGCGACAAGCAGCCGTCCGAGGAAGCGTAGGTTGCAAAGCATTTGATCCACTTTGAGACGTGTAACTGATGACTCGGTAGGAAATCGCTGGACCGGGCTGAGGATGCTCGTGAATACTACGATTTCCTTCTCAACAAGCGCACCGTCATGTTCCGCGCGCATCCTCAGAAATGCGACCCCGACGCGTATCCGCCGTTTGAGTTGGTCCTGAACTCCAAGATGAGCTACGACAAGCTGTCGGAACAAGTGGCCGAGAAATTGGGGATAGAAGCAACGCATCTCCGATTCTACACGGTCAATGCCAGCTCAAATAACCCAAGGGCCGCAGTTAAGCGTGGCCAGAACCAGACACTCCAAAACATTCTTGTCCCCACGGGGTACGGCCAGTTGAACATGAACCAACGGAGCGACGCCCTTTTCTTCGAGGTGCTAGACATGAGTCTTGCCGAGCTGGACACCAAGAAGAACATCAAGCTCACGCTCCTCAGCGAGGGTATCACCAAAGAGGTGAGTCAGGGAAATAGGTTGAGAGCGGGATCCGGCTAACTTTGATTCCAGGAGCAATTTGATATTCTTGTGCCCAAGAATGGTCAGGTGGAGGATCTCATCGACTGTCTGACCAAGAAGGCAAAGATCCCTAGCGAAGCAGAAGCAGGGCCGATCCGGGTCTACGAAATCAGCAACCACAAGTTCTTCCGTGAACTCGAGCGAAGCTATCCCGTCATTAGCATCAACGACTACACGACAGTCATCGCGGAGCGGATACCGACGGAGGACGTCGAGGTTACGGACCAGTCGCAATTCATCTCGGTGTTCCAGTACCACAGCGAACCTAGCAGGGCGCATGGCATCCCGTTCCGGTTCCTTCTCAAGGAAGGCGAGCCGTTTTCAGAAACGAAGAAGCGGCTCGAGAAGCGCACGGGGTTGAAGGGCAAGAGCTTTGAGAAGATCAAGTTTTCTCTAGTCCGAAGGGCGCAGTTCTCACGACCGCAATACTTGACAGATGGTGAGCATCCCTCCAGGCCTAAACACACACACACACACCAAAAACTGACCCGGCTACGCAGATGACATCCTCTGGGAAGTGGCGACGGGTGCGGACGACTCCCTTGCTTTAGACCACCCCGACCGGACGAGGTCGGTAAGGAACGGCGCTGGAGACCTGTTTCTCAAGGGTTAGACATTCTCAGGGAGGGTATGCATTATTCTTTCGGCGGTTACGGCTTCCCGCGTGTGTATCCTTTGTCATGGCGCCCGGCAGCGGGTTGGTCGTTTAGGCAAAAGCGGTGGCCTTGGAGATCCAGTCATATCGTTTGTGTTGGTAGTTGTTATTTTTTGGTTTCTTCCGTTTCTCATTGCTTGCGCTAGGAGCTGGCGACAGAGGGAATTCGACCTCTTGATATGCTGCGTTTCACGTGGGTGGCATGGTAGAGCATGGCAGGAGAGAAGGGCTGAGCAAGCCGGGGGGGGGGGAGGGAAGGCTTTTGGCAATAGCCAGGAGGAAAAGAGATGTATGATTTGGCATCGGGCTCGTGTTGCTTGTGCGTTTTGCTGCCTCGCCCTGCATGACGATACCCATGTTGTTTAGGTGCATGATTGGTGTTGCTAGCGGAAACTCCATGGGCTTCGTAACTTACAATGTTACCCCTTTCTCGGCGATACACCGTATTGGTATGTTTGGCGTAACTTACCTCCACCAAGATCGGGCGGTGGCAACCAGCAAAAGTGATCCCTG
The DNA here is from genome assembly GCF_020726465.1 of Chaetomium tenue. Taxonomy (NCBI): domain Eukaryota; kingdom Fungi; phylum Ascomycota; class Sordariomycetes; order Sordariales; family Chaetomiaceae; genus Chaetomium; species Chaetomium tenue. Next base: position 4,057,343 of record NW_027117330.1, on the reverse strand, counting down.
CACCGATAAGGAACTTTTTGCCAGGCCCCACCAGCAGATAGCCTCAACATTGAACCCATTCATTCATTGCCTTGCCAGCGCGACAACGACGACGACTTCCTCAAGCCCAGCGCAACGACGGTCCTTGTCGCTCCCCTCCCGGCATTACCATACGGGGGCTCACACCCGGTCCACGACAACACTCCACCAGCCGCCGATTATCCATACGAGCGAAAGCGGACGTGCGACAGAAAGACAAACCACACATTAAACCACCATGAACTTCCCAGGTCTCGGCGGGCTAGGCGGCGGCGGCGGCGGCGTCGGCCCCGGCCCCGGCGTCCCTGGCATCCCGAGGGTGGGCGGGAACGCGGGCGCGCCCGCCCCGCCGGGGTTTGACCCCAACGATCCTAATGTTAAATGGGTATGTGTCATAGTCCCTCCTTTCCCCGCGCGTGGTTTTTTTTGGGTGTTGGGGGACTGGGTTTGCTGACGGTTTTGGGGCGTGTTTGTAGCTCTCGAATGCGATGGAGTCGTGCTATGCGAAGACGGCTATGAGTGGTGTTGCGGGGTTTGCGTTGGGTGGGTTGTTTGGTTTGTTTATGGCTTCGGTGAGTCGGGCCTCTCCCTTCCTCCTCCTACTCTTTTCCGATTGGATAGTTTGCTAACCCGAGCGTGTAACAACAGATGGCCTACGACACGCCCTACCACACAGCCGGGGCCGGGATGCCCGGCGCCCCGGGCGTGCCCGGCATCCCCGGGTCGGCGGCGGCGGGCAAGCCGTTCACGTCGCTGCCGCTGCGGCAGCAGGTGGCGCACGGGTTCAAGGACATGGGCGCGCGCTCGTGGAGCACGGCCAAGAACTTTGGCGCCGTCGGCGCCCTCTTCAGCGGCATCGAGTGCGGCATCGAGGGGCTGCGCGCTAAGAATGATCTCGGGAATGGGGTTGCTGCTGGGTGTCTGACGGGTGCCATCTTGGCTCGGAACGGGGGGCCCCAGGCGTCGGCGGTGGGCTGTGCGGGCTTTGCGGCGTTTAGTGCTGCGATTGATGCGTGGATGCGCATGCCGAAGGATGAGGATTAAAAGGGGGGCTGGGGTGGTGTTGTATGATATTGTTTGTCCATGCTCTTGTTCTGGCTGGGGTGCTGGACGGGAAGGGCCGGTTGTGTTGTCCATGGCACTGGCGTTTGGGGTTTGCTTGCATAGACCTTGGGGCAAGGGATATCCAGAGGGATGGATGTATAGATGTGATCTGACAGATATACGACACGGCGCGAAGAACTCCGCTTAATTTCATCAAAGACGGGTGGATGGCCGCTAAGGAGTGAGATGTACCACCGCATTCACGAAGGGGAAACAATAGGGGTCTGTTGAAGCACAAACGTATGTCGGTCGAATACCGTAGAACTTGAGTATTACAATCTGTAGGTGAATATCACAACTGCCAAGCACTCAACCCTCTTCTTTTCCTTTTATTTTCCCCCTTAATCACCGCGCCTCAAAAACCTGGAAAGCCCCAAATTCCCAAAACGCATTCCCAAAAGCCGAGGGATTGTTGGCAACATAATCCGTGCAAGTCGAAGGGCCTGTCCAATGTCAGTCATGTCCTCAACCAAACAACACTTCAGGGGTAACCACTTACACCCAGACGACTCCCACACAGCCTCCGTCAAATACCCACACAAATCAATATTGACCACAATACTCTGATTCCGAAAGTGCCTCCCCATATCACAACTCGTCGCCGGAAAATCCGCCAACGGCCTCCCCCACGCACTCGGATCCGGCGCCGTCTCAACCGGCAAACTCCTCACCCCCTCGCCCCCCCCCCTCCCAAACACCCACACGCGAATCCCCTCATTCCTCCACTCCAACGCCACCACCCCCCCACCCGCCTTGTTAAACTCGGCCCCGTAGGTCGCGCCGGGCCCCGTCACGGTGCACCCCGTGTTGGAGTTGGTCGCGTTGTGGCAGTCGCCCTGGCCCGCGGTGCCGACCATCTGGCGCTGGATGTCGGACATGCTACAGTCGTCGGTTGTGTGCAGCGCGACCATGTTGCCGGAGGTGGCGCCGTTGACGGCTTCCAGGATGTCGATTTCGCCGTTGGTGGGCCAGTTGGCGGGGCTGTAAGGGGGGGGTGTTAGTTGGGAGGGGAGGGGAGGGGGAGGGGGTTATTTAGGGTTGGGGGAGGGGGTGGGAGGGAGAGGAGGGCCGGTGCGTACTCTGTTAGCCAGAGAGCTGGCCATGTGCCGCACCCGTAGGGGGTGTGCTTGACGTCGAAGAGGAAGAGCCCGGGCCCGTACTGGGCTTTGGACTCGAGGCGGACGGAGAAGCGGCCTGTGGAGGCGTCGGGTTCTGAGCCGGGGCCGACGGTTGTGTCAACTCGGATGAGTGCGGTTGACGGTGTTGCATAGGTGAGGTTCTGGGGGCGTTAGTAAATGAGGGGAGGGTAGGGGACGGGGTGAGGAGTCTGCCTACGTATTGGCCGGCATAGGATGGGTCGACATAGTGAACAAAACCACCAGCTGATGACGCTATTAGTCGTGGAAGGGCAGGAGTCATCAAAGGATTGCATACCTGGGTCGTAAGTGTTGAAGTAGTCGAACTTGTCAAAGAAGGATGTGCCCGAGTCTATCAAGTCAGCCTCAGCGACTACCACAAAGTATCTCTCAAACATAACTATATCCAGTTTGACTCACAAGTGTCAATCAACGTGTAGTTCAACTTGAAATAGTCGGGATAGCTGTTGTTGCCACCGTTATTGTCCCTCGTGGCTCTCACGCCGACAACGGCTCCGACAATAACCACCACAATCAAGATAATCACGGTGGCTATAATCAGCCATATCCTCCTAGTCCAGTGTTTGGGATTCCAGGCCGAACTCGAATCCGACGAGCCGCCCGCCTCATAAGTCGAGACAGCAAAATCACTCCGCCCCATTGTGCGTGTGTGTGTGTGTGTGTGTGCGTATGCGTGTGAACAGAGCAAAGGGTCACTCGGTTTAAGCGAGACGACAAGGCCTCACGACGATGCTCCGTGTCTTATACCCGCACGGGCAGCCGGCCGAAACCAGACGACAGACAACCAAAAACGCATCGTGGGGCGAGTCACAGCACATATACATTCCTGCAGCCCTCTCCCTCGCCCGTCATCTGCAACCCACACACCCAACAACCCACAGACCGGGACAGGAGGGAGCAAGCCCAGTCATTCATGCACGCATTACTTCCATTCTCGTATTCCGGGGCCGCGACCGCAAACCTAATCTCCATCCCGCTCGCCTTCTCTTTCCAACGGAGATGCCATAGGGCAGAGCCCGCACGGCAGCCGCCGAGGTACAACCAACGACCCGGGTGTGGGGGGTGGGAAGGGGGCTGAGCCACAGTCGGCCCTATCAGGCTGATGGCACTCAGACCACACCGAGGATGCATTGGAATGGAATGGTATGCAGGAGCGGAGTTCGAATTCGGTAGGTTTCCGACCACACGGATATATGATACTGTGCTGAGTGTGTGCGTGCTTCCTGTTGTGTGCATGTTTCCGGTGGCGAGGATTTGCACACGGCCCCTGCATATTCAGCGATGGGGCTGCTCACCACTCACCAATTGCTTCCGTCCGGTGCCTGGCTCGCTTGATAGGAAGTCTCTCGCCAACGGTTGTCTCGGCAATGAGAATGGGGCCAGATGCTCTCGAAAAGGGACTAAACGGGTGACGCGGCCTTGACCCACCAGGGATGCACCCTTCCCATTGAGAAAGCGATACGTCGAATCGAAGCGTATCGTGAACGGTCACTTCACCTTCATGACACTGGCAGTCCCACGCAATACAAGGCATGTCGACCAAGCGGCCGTGTGGCATTATTTTTCGCTGGTATCAAACAACTATCAGCACCATCCCTCTTCCAATTGATATATATATAACATCCATCCCAACAACACCCCTCCCCCCGATCCGACTGAACCTCACTGTTCATCATCATCATCGTCATCCACCCGGCTCCTCTTCGATGTCCTCGCGTCCTCCTCATCCCGCAGCCCATACCCCCGCTTCGACGAAGACGCCGCCGCCGCCGTCGCCTCCTGCTGCACCTCAGACAAGAACTTATCCACGTTAAACGGATCTGCCGAGTCCTTCTCAAACTGCACGGGGCCCTCTCTGACCTCGGCCTCCTCCGTGCCCTTGAACGTGCCCCTCCCCAGCGCCTCGCCGAACCGGCTCCCCTTCTGGATGCGCGCCATCTCCTGGTCGCCTGCCCCCTCCTCGTCGTCGTCCTCGGCGTTGGCCCGCGGCCGGTAGATGCTGCTGATGGCGTCCTGCGCCGCGAACAACGGCTTGTCGTAGGGGTTGTCCTCGTTGAAACCGCTGTCGAAGCCGCTCGATTGGTTGAACAGGCGAGAGTCGTACATGCCCTCCTTGGACTGGGTGGGCTTGGCGAGGCCGAGCGCGATCTTCTCCGAGATGTCGCGATCCATCTCCCGTGCCATCACCTGGGCGCGCCGCTCGGCGCCCATGCGTGACTGTCGTAGTTTGCGCTCCTCGTCGCGCAGTTTGTCCTTGCGCGCTGCTCGCCGCTCGTACTCTGAGTCCTCCGAGTCGGAACGCGATTCGGAGCCGCTGTACGAGCCAGAGCGGGAGCGCGATCGTCGCCTGCTGCCACCGCCTGCCTTTTCGGCTCGTGCTTGTTGGGCGAGTTGGCGGAGGTGATCCTCCTTCTGTGCCCGCTCCTTCTCTGCTAGCCTTTGTTGCATCATTGCTCGCTGCCGGACCTCTTCTCGGGCGTGTCTGTCGGCCATGAATAGCGCTTCCGAGAACTGTGCGAACTTATCGTTGATCTGGACGTCTTGTAACCCGCGGCCGTCGGCGGCGACTCTCTTATCAAGAGGGATGGTAAATCCCTTAGAATTCTTCCACATGGACACCGGGGGTGCTAGGGGCTATTAGCATATGATCTTTACCCCGAGCGTTGGTGACACGACTTACGGATGCGCCATGCCTCTTGGTCTTCGGCGGTGAGTTTCCTCGGCGGGGAATGCATCACCTGCATTCAGATTAGTACTCCAACTTTCAAAAAGTGCAGAGCGTACAGCTAGACATACCGGTGGGGGGGGAGTGGGTGGCCCTCTTGGAATCTTCTTGTGTTTGAACTTGGGCGGCTCCATTGGATCTGGCACAGGTCAGTCGAGCACCACAACCTCAGTGAACCCAAGCGGAACATACCCTTTTGCCTCTCCACAATCTTCATAATCCGATCTTGCTTCTTGGAATTGTCCCCCATCTGCGCCGACGGCGTGTACCGCACGAACGTCGGATCCCTCCTCCCGCCGGCATTCACATTCTTCGGCTTCTGCGCCGCGAGCGCGCCGCTGACCAGCGCAGCCAGGGCATTCTTCGTCCGCTCAGCCGTCTCGGTGACCTCCTGCTGGCTGGGGCGCGACAGATCCAAATCGCCCGCCTCGGCGCGCTGCCGCAGGGGGATCAGGTCCTTGAACGACGCGTGGATGACTCGGTCGCTGCTGTGGCCCTGCCGCGCGATGGCGCCGTAGTCGACTTTGCCCTCCTCATCGACCTGCACGACTAACGCGTTCGACTTGGACGAGCCGTCGTTCTTGCCCCATGGGTATTGCGCGACGGGGATCTCGGGGAACGCGCCGCCATCGCCAAAGTCCTCGGGCGCGCGCGGGCGCCAGCCTGATCGGTTGGGGTAGGGAGGTGGGCCGGCTCTCTGTTAAAGAGCGGCGGTCAATTCACTGTTTTGTGGAATGGGAATGGTAACTTGCAACTAACCTTCAAGACGATCTGTGTTTCGTCAATCTGGTCGGCGGCGACAATCCGTGGTCCGCGCTGTTGTGTTCGTTGTTCTTCGTGTTCCGAACTATGTTGGGGCTTCGGGAGAGCCCGCGCGACGCCTGTCGCTATCGAAGTCATCGTTGCTAGCTGGCGTCGGTAACGAGCTGTTGGAGTTGGAGATGACGGTTCGCAGTGGGGACCTTGTTCTAGAAAAGTTGCAGGCATCGCGGCAGTGGCTGGGCAGAGTGGAGCGGCAAAGGTCACTTATCGGCGCTGTGGCTTATCGCTAAACGCGCAATGGCTGGCAGCTGTAACGGCCCGCTGTCCATACATAATAGCCAGCTAACCCCTGAGCTCAGTCAGGGGTTCGTGAACATGGACATAACTAAATGTTCGTCACTGACAGTTCTAAAAGGAGTGCAAATTGGTCCTGATGCCAGTCGTAGACCTCTTTTTGATCTAGTGGCTAGTGCCATCTACACACGCAAACCCAATAATCACGCCGAAACAACACAACAAGACACTACCTGAGCCGTCCCTCGTTAAACCATGAGCCATCCGTGATGATACATAAATTTTTCATGCAAGACATGCCCAGTTCGCAAAATTACGCCCACCAAACCAACGAGTTCCATAATATAGCATGTGAGACGGCCGCCGCTTCATACGTAGCCCTTCCGCGCGCCTTGGAAGAAGAACCGGACGATGAAGACCTGGAGGGCGCCCATGCAGACAACCAGCGCGATCTGGATCAAGCTGAAGTTGACAATCCTCCCCTCTGTGCTGCGGACCGTGCTGAAGTTGCGGTTCTCGCGGGTGCGGAAGTATTTCTGGTTGCGAGTGATGGTCGACATCTGGCCCGAGATCTTGAACAGGGACTCCTCGAGGGACGAGGTTTGCTCAGGGGAGGCGCCCTGCTTCGAAGGAAGGCTGACGCGAGCCTCGTTCTCGACCTAATAGTTGTCCGTCAGTACCTAGGGAACACAATGATGCTGGGATACTCAGGGGGTTGTGCTTACCGCAATCTCGAAGTCGACAAACTTCTCCGTGTAGGTGCTCATCTCGTTGTTGAAGCAAAACTTGTACTCGCCGACCTCCTTTGCCGTAAAGACAAAGTCGCCTTGCCGCTCCTTCTCGCCATCCAAGATGTATTTATCGTTCGGTCCGGTCACGCGGTAGTTGATATCGAACGAGCCACCGGATTGCACCTGCAAAAAAGAGTTTCAGCATTCGGCTGCGCTAGGGAGGTATTGTAAAATCCGATTCAGCCACCGGTTCGATGAACGTACGGCAAAGTAGAATGCGATCTTCTCGTCCTTTTGCTGCGACAACGTGTAGAAGCAAGCCTCCTCGTTCGCGTTGAGCTTGTACGTCAGGGCTGTCGCCGCCACCTGGACGGTCAGCAGGGCCCAGAGGCCGTACGAAAGTAGCGGCAGCTGCATCGCGAGCAGAATTGTGGGATTGCGTCGGCGGGTTGGGTTTCGAAGCGCTCTTCAGGACAGCTCACGAGTCGCGGCGTCGACCATCAAAAGACACGGATCCAATGCTGAAAGGCCAGGCTTGGCTCTTGGCTCGGTCCCCACTGTAATTATGGACGGAACAATCAGGTCCCGGCCCGTTCAATTCGGTTTGTTGGTCTCCACTTGGTAATTCTGTGAACCCTGGCCCCTGAGCCTGGACCAAGCCAGCAAGCCAAGCGCGAGCCCACCTAAGCGGACCTTTCTTTCCCCCTTTGTTTGGCCGCCGATTCGTCGAACCTCAAGAAGCGGGAGCTGTTTCCGGCCAGTGACATCAGCGACTTTGAGCAACTGCCGGGTTGCGTCAAGCTCCAGTGAGAATTGTTTGCTCTCTCGCTGGAATCAGACAAGCGGTCTCGAGCTGCAGGCTGCTGTTAATCAAAGCACCTTTCTTTTCTTTGATACACTGACTGCACATTAACTAATGTCATTTCCCACTTTTCGCCATTTCATTTGAAACCTCTTTTAAACAACACCATGGTCCCTTGATCTCGAAGGTGATAACGAACTGATATTGGCCTCGAATCCTGATTGTGCTGTATCGTGTCGAAGTCGAGATTGCCAGCATGGCGATAACGCAGACCAAGGTCGCAACCGCGGCCTCCATCGGGCTGCGGGCGTTGTCCTACATTTTTCTGCGATGGGTAAGTTGGTCAATTCATGATGGCTTGTGAATCAAATACTAATGCCAAAGTCTCAGGCGCTGGTGCCTGTGAGTACACACGCATACTTACGTTGGACCGGAGGAGGCCGTGAACTAACACTTAGGAGATCGCTCCTGCCATCATCTTTACCCTTTTTGCCGTCTACGTCCCTACATTTATCTCCAGTTACAAGAACGAGCCCAAGTACGACTTGGTTGACGAGGTAGACGTGCTCGTAACCGAGACAGTTGTGGGGGATGACGATGCTCCTGAAAGCAGCAATGACAGATCCACCAACGGTGACAAGGAAGTTGTTGCAGAGGATGTTACCATCAAGGAAACTCTTTCGCTCGAGGATCGGCCGCTTAGCCCCTGGAAGACGTTGTTGAGCGGTGCACCTAGCCCGCGCAGTCTGGGATTGTCACTTGCGACGCTCCTCATCAACGGTCTTTGCGTCAGCCTGGTCGCCGACCGTCTGTTCCGGGAACGCGCTTACAGCGCCCATGACCTGTCCTTTGCCAGGCTGGGATATGTGTCCGAGACCGAGGCCAAGCTGGTGATCCGGGAGCCCGATCAATCCAAAATGCCAATCAACGTGGAGGTTCACATCAAGGACCCGCACCCTCCGTTCGACAACCCGACGTGGCAGAATGCCGGCGGCGTGAAGTGGACAAACAACGAAACTGACTACACCGCGGTACTGTCCATCCCCCTGCGGCATTCGCAAAGGCGGACCTACCAGTGGCGTACCTCGAACAACCACTCCGGTGAGTTCACCACACCTCAGCCTATCGGCCGTGCCGTGGAGACCGACGCCGGGCCGTTCACCTTCTTGTCGACCTCCTGCATCGTGCCCCGCCTCCCGTACAACCCCTTTGACCACCCGCTCGCCATTCCGGGTTTCAAGCACCTCGCCAGGGTTCTCCCTACCCTCAACGCCCAGTTTATGCTCTTCCTCGGCGATTTCATCTACGCCGACGTCCCGCGCTACTGGGACAAATCGGCCGCCTACTACCGCGAGAAGTACCGCCAGATCTACGCCTCCCCCGACTGGCCCTCGGTCGGCCAGAACCTCAGCTGGATCCACGTGATTGACGACCACGAGATTGCTAACGACTGGTCCGCCAACTCAACGGGCGTCTACCAATCCGCCATTGACCCCTTCCACCACTACCAAGCCGCAGCCAACCCGCCCCCGGCCAAGAAAGTCGGCTCGTACAAGTCCCGCCCGAACGCGACCTATTTCGAGTTCACGCAGGGCCCCGCCAGCTTCTTCCTCCTCGACACGCGGACATTCCGGTCCCCCAACGACCTCCCCGGCACGGGCGCCGGCAAGACCATGCTCGGCGAGGGCCAGCTGGCCGACTTCCTCTCGTGGCTGCGACGGCCGGAGCCCAAGGGCGTCAAGTGGAAGATCGTGGCCTCCTCGGTGCCCTTCACCAAGAACTGGCCCGTCAACCGCCAGGACACGTGGGGCGGCTTCCTCGAGGAGCGCGCCCAGGTGCTGCAGGCCATGTGGGACGTCGCGTCCAACACCGGCGTCGGCGTCGTCGTCCTGTCGGGCGACCGTCATGAGTTTGCCGCGACAAAGTTCCCGCCGCCGCCGGAGGAGAATACGCACAGGTGGCGGGAGGACGCGGCGGTGTGGGAGTTCTCGGTCAGCCCGCTGAGTCAGTTCTATTCGCCGTTTGGGACGTACCGCCAGAAGGATGACGAGGATGTCATGGTGAAGTGAGTCTTTTTCTCGCTCTCTCTTGGAGGTTGGCCCTACGATGGGTGGTGGATGAAGAGGTATTGTGTGTGCTAACTGGCTGTTTCTTTCTAGGTACATCCATAAGGGTAACTCCAAGTTTGGGGCCATCACCATTGAGAATCTGGAGGGCGGCGAACAGAGTAGCCTAAAATACCGGCTGTATATCGATGGGGAGGAGACGTGGAATACGGTTCTTCTGTCCCCAGGCAAGCCGGATTGGTATGGAAAATCTGGCGGTTCGTTTTGGGGTAGATTCGGGTTCGGCGGGTAGCGGACTGGGCGCTGAGTGGGGTGTAAGTTTAAAAGGGGGATTGTGGGCGGAGGGTTAACTAGGTAGTAGATGATTTGATTCGGGCTAGAAGGACTATGGTTTTGAAGGAGTTATATAAGTTTGCTTTGAAATCTCTAAGAGGGTCCTTCAGCTGTGTAAGGAGGTTTTTTGGCTCTTGTATTAACGGGTGGTAATTAAATACATACTTCATTCATAATGCCATCAACCGGATGAGCCAGCCTGGGCAATAACCCTAACCCCATAGTTTGAGCCATTTTTCTCGTGGAATTGGAGGTCTGTTGGTTTAGTTAGGTAGGTATTCACAAAAACATGCCTCACTGTCTCCGATCTGCCGAGGTCATTCATCCCCGGAGTCTTGGCGTGCAGTTGCAGCGCATATTCTCGGGCTTGTTCCCAGTTCCTGCATGTAATTTCCAGTTATTTTTACTGGGTTCTGATCACCCGTAGCGTACAGCTATCAGATGATAGGTAGTGCTTTTACATCTACCATAAGCCTCGACCTCGGCCTCGCCCTCACCCTTAAAGGCTGCCGTTAACAACGATAACAATACACAAGATGAAGCTCTATCGGGCCTTGCGGCCAGCCCTCCCTTGGCGTAGTACTCTAACAAGGTCCGTCTTACAAACTCACAAGTCCATCTTCTTATAGGGGTAAACCATAGTAGAGTGAAAGGGAAACTGATGCATACCCAACAGACAACCTCTCAACCAACGCGCGGCTCGGGTCATAGCACTGCAGCCAAAGCGATACTCCTCCTCCCAGACTCCCGATTCTACCTACTGGCCGGGGACCGTGGAACCTCTCGATCATGGGCTTTCAGTGGACTTACCCAAGGAGTTGGAAATCCAGTTCGGGAGACAACAGCGCAAGGTCTTGTGAGTACCTATAGTCAAGTTTACCCAGAGCCATGTTGGATCAACATGTTGTTTAGTAGCACACTGGCTAACGTCTTTGCAGCTCCTCTATTTGGCTTCGGTGAGTGCAAAACCTGCCAAGGTCCCAAAAAGACTATCCATGTTTCTGACACATGGGCGGCGGATCATAGAGACAACTGCCGTTGTCCCAAATGCGTGGACCCGCAAACCATGCAGCGAAGCTTTGACACTTTCAAGGTAGATATGCGAGATGCCGCCATCGTGTTCATCTTGATCCGCCCGTACTTACCAGACCGCAGCTACCCAAGGATTTACAACCCGTCGGTGCCACGGCGGATCCCACCAATATCCATGTAGAATGTCGGTTTCCCCCGAAAGATGAACGAGGGCATTTTGCTAACAGCTGGTAGGGTCGGATGGCCATAAAAGCACCTATACTTGGGAGTTCATTCGCTATTACGTATATCACAACAAGCGCGTTGACAGGCTGGTCCCGAACCTTTGGGGCAATGAGGTGCACAAGAACCCCCCGACGGTCGACTATCAATCTGTGATGGATGATAAATCATCTGGGCTCGCCCAGTTGACCATGAAACTCGTATGTGGCCCTCGGCTAGATGTTCGCTATCATACTCTAACCCGTCGTTACGCAGAAAACGGATGGCCTCTGTTTCGTCGAGGGAACCCCCTACGACGACCCGGAGCACACAAAGAAGCTGCTCGAGCGCATCGCCTTCATCCGGCACACGCATTACGGCGGCTTCTACGACTTCAAGCCCGACCTCGCCATGGCCGACACGGCCTACACCAACCAGGCACTGGCACTGCACACGGACACCACCTATTTCACGGACCCGGCAGGCTTGCAGGCTTTCCACATGCTCTCTCACGAGCCTGTCAAGGGCAAGGATCGTGCCACCGGGGGCGAGTCGGTGCTTTTGGACGGGTACAACGCGGCGGGCATTATGTACAAGGAAAGCCCGGCTCTGTACCGCCTCCTAGCCGATCTCCAGCTCCCGTGGCACTCGAGTGGAAACAAGGGCATCAAAATCACCTCGGACTTGAAATACCCCGTCTTTGAGGAGCGCCTCGCCGGGGAGATACTCAAGGTCCGATGGAATAACGATGATAGGGGGGTGGTCCCTTATGGTACCATTGCCCCGGAGGAGTGGTACGAGGCTGCCGGGAAGTGGCACGAAATCATCAACCGGCCCGAGTTGCAGTATTGGTTCCAACTGACTCCAGGCCGCGTATTGAGTGAGTGCCTCCGGGGGAAGAGGGGTGTGGTTGTTGTTACCTTGAAATCCTATGGCTTACTGACATGAACAACCACAGTTTTTGACAACTGGCGTGTGCTCCATGGCCGGAGTGCGTTCGAAGGTGTGAGGAGGATCTGTGGAGGATACAGTGAGTACAGCGCACCTAGCCTGGCTAGGACTCCTTTTTTATGTACTGTCTGCCTCGCTAACGCCCAACCACCCAACCAGTCAACCGGGACGACTTTATGTCTCAGTGGGGGAATACCAACCTCACCGAGGAGGAGAACATTGCCAGGGTTATGGGGTAGAGTAAAGCACAGCATCATCATCCAACTGTCCAACACTCCTTGGGATGCAGGCACTCTCTGCGGAGTTTCCTAACTCTGTGTGCTCCGACTCCTGAATGAGTTCCTCCGAAACGGGTCCCCACCCCCCACACCACCTACCCCGCCAACCGTCGACATTCCCGTCTTTCCGGCTGAAGTGAATGTAGTTGTACTGTGTAGTATTTATGGACGGCCACCTAGGTCAACAAAAGGATCAACTCATCTCAAATAGTTGATCTAGGACTGAACCCCGTCTACATTTCTTTATATCACTTCATGGATAGATGATACCCAGACCACCCCGTAAACCCTCGCCTCTCTCGGCTTCCTAGCTCCGACTCAAACTGCAAACCGGGCCCCACCTCGGCCCCACTGATGTCATCACGCTGCTCAAGGGGGGCAAGGGTTCGTCTCCATCCGCCTTGGGTAACTGCGCACTTGCCCCTCCTTCGGCCAGAGATGCCGTCGGGAATGGCAAGCTGTGTGTCTCGAGCCGGTCTCGAGCCGCCCTCGCGTCGGTACCTGGCACTCTATCCGCTGCTGGGTCCTCATGTTCTATGTGTGTTACTGAATCAGGGAAAATAGCGCCGATCATAGTTCCCGGATGGCGGCTGAGCTCGGTGTTACTCGTGAAGGAGGGGCTGTATATAAACACATGGGACATCCCACCTTCGATGTTGGTTGCTCTTCCCTCGTGTGTTACTTTAGTCATAGTGCTGTATCCGACGTTACCTCAGTCTCTGTCCCTGCGAGTTACTGTTACTTAACGGTGCGATAATACCTCATCGCCTTGCATAACACCTCCCCCTCCTTCCGTCGTTGTTAGCCGAGCTGTGCGACATATTCGGTCTCTTCTCAGAGCTCTCACCACGCCCTCGCGAAGCCATTACCCATTACCTACCCATCTACCGTAAATATGGCGGACATGAAAGACGGAAAGTTCGCCCACGACGCCACGGTGGCTCCCAAGTCGGACCGCGTGTTCCCTCTCTTCTCCCTCAAGGGCAAGACCGCCATCGTGTCCGGTGCCAGTGCGGGTAACATTGGATTGGGAATTGCTCAGGTCCTCGCCGAAGCCGGCGCCAACGTGGCCATCTGGTATAACCGGAGGAAAGAAGAGGCCGAGCAGTCTGCCGCGGAAATTGAAAAGGAGTACGGCGTCAAGTGTAAGTTTGAAACCCTGCCCCGACAGGACAACATAGGCTCACACAACCCGCTTCCCCTCCTCAACAGGCCGAGCCTACCAAGTCAACGTCACCGCCTACGACGCCGTCGAAGGCGCCATCGACACCATCGTGCGGGAATTCAACGGGCGGCTGGACGTCTTCGTCGCCAACTCGGGCGTCGCCTGGACCAAGGGCGCCATGCTAGACGGGCCCATCGACATGTACACCGACGTCGTCAAGACCAACCTCGACGGCACCTACTTCAGCGCGCGCGCCGCGGGCCTGCACTTCCGCCGGCAGAAGCGCGAGGGGACCGACCTGGTCGACAACAAGCCCCTCGACCCGCCTTTTACCACGGGCAGCTTCATCGCCACAGCGAGCATGAGCGGCCATATTGTGAATGTCCCGCAGCTGCAGGCCTCGTACAACGCGAGCAAGGCCGCTATCATTCATCTGTGCAGGAGTCTGGCGGTGGAGTGGACCGGCTTTGCGCGCGCCAACTCGGTAAGCCCAGGGTATATCATCACGAGCATCTCGGAGTTTTGTGACGCGGATACGAAGAGGGCGTGGAAGGACAAGATTCCGATGGGGTGAGTGCCGCTTTCTTCGCCTTTCCCATCTCACCACCCACTTTCATTCTTTTGCTCCTGATGGTTTCTACTACACCCCTACCCCCCTTCCTTTTCTTTCTTTTTATCGCATCGTTCTCGGCGCTGACAACCTGCAATAGCCGTGAGGGCGAGGTGAACGAGCTCAAGGGTGCATACCTTTATCTGGCGTCGGATGCGTCGTCGTATACCACAGGGGCGGATATCAACGTTGACGGCGGGTACTGCGCACCATAGAGGGGTCGGTTATGGCGACGATGTAGGAGGATTTCAGAGTGTATTGAAGGACAATTTGTTTCATACCACAGGTACCTTGGATAGAAGAGATGAGGGGGTGGCTTGAGACCCTAACCCTACCTCGTAAGATGAAAAGGGGTCGCACAAGCTGGCCCAATTGACGGAATTACCACATGTAACGTTATGAATTACAAAGCCATTGTAGCACGGTCTAGACTCACTAGGCCTGAAAGGATAGGAGGTCCCTGAAAGCGCCTCTTTTTCTTGGATGAAACAGGCGGGGGAGCAACAGGAACAGGCGGTACAAACAAAACAGCCCCCACCTCTTGCCATTTCCTCACTCACCGCGATTCAACTGAATTGAGTGCGGCGCTGCTGCGCATATCCGTGCCTTTTCATCTCTATCATTGACTGGGCGAAATCAATACGGCTTCGATAACTCTATTTTTAGAAGAATCCAGTAAGTCCCAGGAGAGGCACAAGAAAAAGAGAATATAATTCATCCAAGGTATCCTGGGGGTTCACTGTGACAGGTACAGGTAACTGACATCCGAACCTGGAAGGAGTTCGGATAATTACCGTATCTTCAGCCCTCAACCCCACGTGCCCCGTATTTTACCAAAAGATACATCTTGGCTCGGTGCAAACCGGTGAAACATCCAAGTACCCCTCCCCGCTCATCCCACCCCAGCTTCTGGCCCTGGAGCTGCTCAGCATACCGACTTGCAAAAGGTTGCCTCCCGTCCCTCGGCCGCCCAACCCTCAGCCCTACCTGTCCCTCGACCCTACCAGGCCTTTGCACCAGTGTCCCACCTGTATACAGACCCAGCCCTTCCACCACATGACCGCCTCGAATAAAAGTTCGGCGACATAGAAGACTTTGGCAACACATTTTCGCTCGCTGCGGGACACAGCGGGACAGCCTTTCGTTCACCGTAAACCAATCAACGGAAAACGGAAACCAACCAACCTTTCCCGACCGACCGATACCCCGTCGCCCGCTGAAGGATTCCTCTTGCCTCTCCCACCTACACTTACCTCCTCCGTAAAAAAACAGACCCAGCGCCAACATGGATCCCGAGGACGCCAACGTGATGGGCTCGCACGATGAGCGCGATGCCAAGGACCTGCAGGTCGACAATGCCATCCGCGCGATACAGCACAAGAAGCCGCTGCCCGAGATCGACTTCACCATCCATACCATGGAGGACGGGACGCAGGTCAGCACCATGGAGCGAGTCTGCAAAGGTATGGATGCTCCCCGCCCGCCACACGCCATTACCCACCGTCCGTTGGGTTTCGAGTGGCCTAGAGACTGACTCTATGTTGTGCTCCTCCCTTAGATGTGCAAGCGCCCGCCATGTACAAGCCCACCAACGAGCAGTTCTTCGAGGATGATACGCACCAGAAGCCCGATATCCAGTTCCTGAAACAGCATTTCTACCGCGAAGGCCGCCTGACCGAGGAGCAAGCGCTATGGATTCTTCGGACGGGCACCGAGCTCTTGCGTGCCGAGCCCAACCTGCTCGAGATGGACGCCCCCATCACCGTTTGCGGCGACGTCCACGGCCAGTACTACGATCTGATGAAGCTGTTCGAGGTGGGCGGCGACCCGGCCGAGACGAGGTACCTGTTCTTGGGCGACTACGTCGACCGTGGGTACTTCAGTATCGAGTGCGTGCTCTACCTGTGGGCGCTCAAGATCCACTACCCCAAGACGCTCTGGCTGCTGCGCGGCAACCACGAGTGCCGCCACTTGACCGACTACTTCACCTTCAAGCTCGAGTGCAAGCACAAGTACTCAGAGGCCATCTACGAAGCATGCATGGAGTCGTTCTGTTGCCTGCCGCTGGCGGCGGTTATGAACAAACAGTTCCTGTGCATCCACGGCGGCCTCAGCCCGGAACTGCACACACTTGACGACCTCCGTAACGTTGGTATCCCACACAGTGTCGAGCCTTGTATCTCTAGCTAACGTTGGCGTAGATCGACCGGTTCAGAGAACCCCCCACTCAGGGGCTAATGTGCGACATCCTCTGGGCTGACCCCCTAGAGGACTTTGGCCAGGAGAAGACAACGGACTACTTCTTGCACAACCACGTGCGTGGGTGTTCGTACTTCTTCTCGTACCCTGCCGCCTGCCACTTCCTGGAGAAGAACAACCTGCTGTCCATCATCCGCGCCCACGAGGCTCAAGATGCCGGGTACCGTATGTATCGCAAGACGCGTACGACGGGCTTTCCCAGTGTTATGACCATCTTCTCGGCGCCTAATTATCTCGACGTTTATAACAACAAGGCCGCTGTGCTCAAGTACGAGAACAATGTTATGAACATCCGGCAGTTTAATTGCACGCCGCACCCATACTGGCTCCCCAACTTCATGGACGTCTTCACATGGTCGCTACCCTTCGTCGGCGAGAAGATCACCGACATGCTCATCGCCATCCTGAGCACGTGCTCCGAAGAAGAACTCCGCGAGGACTCGTCTGCCACCTCCCCCGGCCCCGTCTCCCCGTCCCTCCCCTCCGCCGCGAGCGCGAGCAGCCAAGATCCCGAGTCGATCGAGTTCAAGCGGCGGGCCATCAAGAACAAGATCCTGGCCATCGGGCGCCTGTCGCGCGTGTTCCAGGTGCTGCGCGAGGAGTCGGAGCGCGTCACCGAGCTCAAGACGGTCTCGGGCGGCCGCCTGCCCGCAGGAACCCTCATGCTCGGCGCCGAGGGCATCAAGAACGCCATCAGCACTTTCGAGGACGCCCGCAAAGTCGATCTGCAAAACGAGCGGTTGCCGCCGAGCTCTGAGGAGGTCCAGAAGCAGCACGACGAGGAGCGCGCTCAGGCCCTCGAGCGCGCCACCCGCGAGGCCGACCAGGATAAGAAACTGCAGACGCTGTCGAGGCGGTTGAGCACGTGAGTCTTTTTTGCTGTGGATGGCTACTCTTATTTTTCTAGACTGTGACTAACGGGGTTGTTAGCAGTGATCGTAAACGGTAATGGGGATTCTCGGCCTAGTTCGAATAGTGTGGGGTGGCCGGGTAGGAGGGTACAGTGGATGTAGAGACGGGCGCTCGGGGGTGGAGGAAGGGGTGGGGGGGTTGGGGGGGATTGCACGTTGTGGCCGGTGCGGGTTACACCTGGTGGTTTATTCAGGACAAACGCCAGATACCTCCCTTGGTTTTTGACATGCTTTGGCATAAAGAAGTAGCAAGACAGAGATATCATCAGTCTTGAGCACGGGGCTAGCGAGGAAAAACAGACGACGGGTGAGAGAGCGAGCGAGACATGACTTCTCCTAATTGTCGTTTTTTTTTATTTTTCTATTTTTGTAGCTGTTTGACAACAGTAATGAGTCCCCGCGGACAAGATAACGGCGGCGCGTATCTGGTGCCAAATGTATCGCTGTCTCCTTTCCTGCGCGTGTAGGTGTTCTTGTCTTGTCTTGATGTGTTGCCTTCGACGTATTCGGAATGTGATTGTTAGCTGAAACGCATCGTCGTAGAATATCCCGGGCAATGGTAAGGTACCTAGTAGTAGTACTTCAACAAGGCCGTGGGGTGGTAGGCTGTTATAACTTGACTCCTGCTTCGACAAGGAGGAACGTAGGCTTAATGTTTGCTGTCAGTTTTTTGAGCGACTGGCGCCCCTCCCCAGACACACATGTAAAACAGGGCCATGCGAACATCGCTACCTTTGTGTACCCATACATAGGCCTCTAGGGGCTATGATTAGTGTGCCTTGAAGCTTACAGTCCTAACTCAGCCCAACACTTAATGTCCGTCCCGTTTAGTTATGGAGAAGGTTTCGAGGACGTAGCTACCCACTCAATGAATGCCGATGACATGGAACTTAACCGTGAACAGGGAGGCGCGAGTACAGCAAGAGAGTAGAGAGGAGTACGCCCCGGGCTCCACTCATCCTTCTCTGCCACCGGGTCACGCCGCAGTTTCGACTCATGGGAATCTTTCCAGTATTCCGGGCCGGTCTTCTTATTTCAGAGACGAAAGACTCTCGCCGTCACCTCACATCGATTCTTTGTATCAGCAGCTCATTATCGATTCACGCCAGATTGTGTTGGTGCCATCGACCGCCCCGCCTCAGTCTCTCGGTTTGCCATTCGCCAGCAGCTGTGACCGTAATCCTGTACCATGAACTCAATTGCTCAAACCTCAAAATGGATATGGAACACAAGACGGCCAGAAACCCCAGATGATGCGAATAAACATCCCATTCCCTTGATGCTGCAATGCGGGGTGTGCTTTTCACTACCCCAAGGACCCAACCATGACTCCGGGACCCAGCACTCATAGCTGACGACGTTCTGGCCGTCTGATCCGTCCCATTGGGCTCACTATCCGGTTGTCCCTCGTAACCGAAAATGTCAATCGCTAGCCTTTGATTTAACCGTAACTGCGTCCGACTTAAGCAACGAGCTCGATGACACCACCAGCCGCCGTAACCTTGCGCTCCGCCTCCGCGCTGACGAACCGCGCCCGAACGACGAAGGGGATCTCGGGGAGACGGCCTGGGACAACTATTAGTTCCACATTCCTCCCGCGAACAGCTTCTCACAGCGGATATAGTACTCACCCTTGCCGAGGAGCTTGGCGTAGCCGTGGGACAGGAGGTCGATCACGGGAGCCGAGTCGCTCTTGGCACCGCTGACGTACTTGTCCCGAGTCTCGACGGGGACGAGAGACCAGCTGGACAAAGTTTAGTGCATGTTCATGATAGCCGGGTTCGTGCGCGACGTACAGCTTCTCGATGTTGATGGTGGGGGCCCAGTCGTGGTTGCGGAGAAGGTGGAAGTCTAATCGACGAGTTAGTCCCATGTGTCCTACCAAAAGCTCAGATGGTGCCTTGGTACGTACGCCTCATGCCGACCTTTCCAAAGTAACCGGGATGGTCTGGTCCATGTTGTTAGCTCGTGTCCTCGAATATGGGCGCGACAGATTTGAAGCTTGTTGCAAGAACTCGAGATTTCTCGCGAGTCTCCTCCAATAAGCTAAAAACTGCTTCCGGGTGCTGTTGCGTACACTTATCGAGGTTGGTGCGGTGGTGGTGCTTTTCGTCGAGTTAGCCCACGTCCATCAAAATCCCATATCGCGAATCGTCGTACCTGACCACCGGCCATACCACGACCACCCGGATGCTTTCTGTGCTTGCCGACACGCCTGAAAGATTTCGTCAATATGAATTCGGTGGAATCGGTCGGTTCGTAGCGACGTACCCCTTACCGGCGGACACCTGAGAGAGCACAAAGTCAGCATTTCGGTCAAGGCAAACGAGGCCGGGGAAAACGTACATGGCCGCGGTGCTTTCTTGTCTTGGAAAACCGGGTAGGCTGCGAGAGTCAGCATTTGTCTATGCATCCAAGCGCAGCAATTGGCATACCATGGTGGCTGTTGGTTAGTGTCGATGAAGCCTCGAATTCCTCGACGGTGATGCTCGCAGGTCTGCTTTTTCGGGGTCCCGCCGCATGGAATTTAGGGCTGGGTTATTTTTTGGTGGGCACAGAAAGCGGAAGCTTAGGTAATCCGAGAATTCGGGTTAGCGTCTCGGTTACGGTAAGGGTTAGGGTATTGTTGGGGTGCCACGTGAATGCCAACCCTAAGAGGGGAAGCAAGGATCCTTTTTCTTGCATCTAACTTATCAGTGATGATGAACACTCCTATCTCATCGTGCAGTTGCCTTGTACTATGGCACTTCGTGCCCCTTCCACGCTCGCTTGGCGTATCTTCAGTTACAGAAATAATACACACGATTTCCCATGCTATGCTGGGAACGAATCCAAATAGCACCCTTGAAAATAGCCAGGTTCTGACTCTGAGCGGCCCAACGCTTTAATTCGCCATATATCTCAAAGAACTTGCAGCACTAACTCAAGCAGATCATAAAACGCCTCTCCACCACCCTCAACACTGTCCAAACCCAACCCCAAAAGCAATGTTCTCTTCTCATCAGAGTTGCGGAGAGCTAAATGACTTGCAATCTGGCTAGCATAAAGATGACCAAGTGTTTCCCGTTCTTCACCACCCATGCCAACGAGTGTCTTGGGCGTTAGATGGACCGAAGGAAGCGCGTTCAGGCCAGCCCCGGGCAATGCCATATCCACGGAGGCTGATGACGGCGCTGAGAGTGGCACTTGAATCTTCCAAGGGAATTAGTTAGCGGCGGAGTTTAGAAGTGTCCTGCATCGTGTTTGCGGACTCACCCATTGGGCAAGACGTCCGCTTTGGGAGACAGTGATCATGATCTTGTCTGCGAAACTGATAAACTCGACTTCAGTTGAGATGCCATTAACAGTTCCAGTTGTTTTCTTTGACGGAGCCGGGAAAGGCTCAGCCCGGGCGGATTCTCCATCCATCGTAAACTGAAGCTTCGCGAATGCAGCGAGTCGAGCTCAAGGTAAGTAGTTTATTCGATAATTACCTTCCTGGATACGAACAGTATTCCGGTGTTGAGGCTGGCAGCTGATTGATACAACACTGTGATGTGCACTGTGACTTCTGCCCCGCTATTCCACATTAGCGCCAAAATTCTGCCGGGCGGACAAGTTTTTGGATTCCTCCAGGTTCAGCATGAACATGACAAAGTCGGGGGGATTGAGGACAGGAGGGCCATATATGGCAAAGTACAGCTCTGAACAATACCTACTCAGCTCTTCCCCCTTAGTCTTCAATTCCTAAGTGACTGAGGAATTATTGCAGCCGTGTCGACACCCTCATTTCGAGATACGCAAACCTCATCTTCCTGTCTGATGTGGGCAATTCTAGACCTTCCAGTGGTTCACATTTAGACGAGCCCGAGCGCATCCTCCAGTTCTTCAACTTTTCAATCCGACTCTTATCAGGCCCTAATTGGTTTCACTACATCACACCTCTTCCAGCTGCGGTATCAAAACCATACGGTAGCATTCCGGCCTCTCATCAAGCACTCGGTTGAGCATCTTTCGACTCGGAGCAAGCCAAGCCACCGACGACAAGATGCCCCCCAAGAGATTTGTTCCGCGTGAAAGGAAGCGGAAAGTTCTTGACCGCCAGAGGGCGCAGCAGGATGCCTCTCACATTCCCGAGCCTGACAGCAATGCTCTTGAGATCACGCCTTCACAACAGGCTGATGCGGATCGGAGGAAGGCACAGCTTCGTGATGAACTGAGGCCCCAGGGGGTCAAAGTCAGCGCTCAAAAGGCCAAGCGGCTCGAAAAATACATAGACAACAAGCTGAAGAAGGACGAAAATCGGGAACTGCTCGCCAAGCTCGCCGCCAACAAAATCGACACCAGTCTCTTCTCCAGCAGCAAAACCCTGGGCCAGACGAAAGAGACCAAGAGGGACGCTTTGAGACGTACCCTCAGGGAAAAGGATGCTGGCCTCGGCCTTGAGAAGTCTGACACACAGTTGCTCTACCAGGTTCGGAAGAGAGCCCGCAGCGAGCAACCAGAGGACGAGGAATCCGCCGACTCAGATGATGAAGACGATAACAGCCCAGCGGCTGGGGCCGAAGATGCTGGGTCCGACCGGCCGACACCATCCGGCCCTGTAATAACCGGGTCTGGCTTGAAGCGGCCCCTCAAACTAGATGACTCGGGTCACCCGGTTCTTGCAAAACGGCAGAAGCGAGGAGGGGTCAAGACAAAGCATCCCGTGGTCACCTTTACCATTGAGGAGAGGTCTGATTCGCCTGAGTGGGATGGTTTTAGCGATGAAGATGGGAGCACGTCTGAACATGGGCCGTCCGTAACCTCTAACGGCTCGATACCACCTGCTAATCACGTTGGAGGACGGCCGGAGGAAGACTCAAGCGAAAACAACTCAGGCTCGGGTGAAAGCGACTCAGATTCAGGCGAGAGCAACTCATCCGACGACGTGGAGAGCTCGGAAGGGGACAGTGAATCTGAGGATGATGACGAGGTTGCGGAGGGAGGACAGGAAAGGATATCCGCATTCAAGGCCTGGGCCCATCAGCAACGAAATGAAGCCCAGGGGTACAAGCCAGTCGCCTCAGATCTCACGGCCCTGGGCATACCAAAGCCCGCAGATTTCACCCCTCGCCCGATCGAACAAGACCCACTGCCAATAGAATTGCAACCCACGACAAACACCACAAGGAAGGCATACACTGTAACTGTGACAAGAGACGCCAAAATCCAAGAGGCTCGCTACGAGTTGCCAGTTGTTGCTGAGGAGCAGAAAATCATGGAGGCCATCCATAACAATGACATCGTTGTTGTTTGTGGTGACACCGGTTCCGGAAAGACCACACAGCTACCACAATTTCTGTTCGAAGCTGGTTATGGTTCACCAGGAGGGCCGACTCCCGGCATGATTGGTGTAACACAACCGCGGCGAGTAGCAGCAGTCAGCATGTCGAAGCGTGTAGCCCGTGAGCTCGGGGATCATTCCCATGTGGTGGCCTACCAGATCAGGTTCGAGAAGAATGCCTCCCGTGACACCGCTATCAAGTTTATGACAGACGGTATCCTCTTACGTGAGCTGGCGGAGGACTTTACTCTTCAAAAATACTCAGTCATCATTCTTGACGAGGCCCACGAACGGAGCACCAACACCGACATTCTGATCGCACTTCTCAGCAGAGTGGTCAAGCTCAGGGCAAAGTTGATGGAGGAAGACCCCTCTAAGAAGCCGCTGAAGGTGGTCATCATGTCTGCAACACTTAGGGTCGAGGAGTTCACCCAGAATCCCAAGCTATTCAAGACACCACCGCGTCTTGTTCAAGTCGACGGTCGCCAGCATGAGGTCACGCTTCACTTTGCCAAAAAGACACACCATGACTACGTTGAGGAGGCTTTCCGGAAGACCAGCAGAGGGCACCGTAAGCTGCCTCCCGGAGGCATGCTTGTCTTCTTGACGGGCCAAGAAGAGATCCAAAGGCTGAGCAAGCGGTTGAATACCGCATTCAGCGGCGGCATGACCCCCGCCCAGGAACCGAAAGTAAGGGTCTCGGGGAGTGAGGTACCCATTGAAGCGGAAGACATCGATTTTGGGGCTTCCGACGACCGAAACGGCCCTGATGACTACGATGAGATCGAATTCGGTTCGGACGATGAAGATGACGAGAAGGACTTCGAGATTGAGGATGAGGAATCGGGTACGGGCCCGCGGCGGTTGCACATTCTACCGCTATACTCTCTACTCCCAACAAAAGAGCAGATGAGAGTTTTTGAACCGCCCCCTGACGGTTCGCGGCTAGTTATCCTAGCTACAAACGTGGCGGAGACGAGTTTGACCATTCCTGGTATTCGCTACGTCTTTGACTGCGGCAGGTCAAAAGAACGAAAGTATGATCCTGTGAGCGGGGTCCAGAGGTTCGAGATCGACTGGATTAGCAAGGCCAGCGCACACCAAAGAGCTGGCCGTGCTGGCCGTACGGGTCCCGGCCACTGCTGGAGGCTGTACTCGTCAGCAGTCTACGAGAGAGATTTCCCTCAGTTCTCGACACCTGAGATTCTCCGGACACCTGCTGAGGCTGTGGTGCTTCAGCTTAAGTCCATGAACCTCAAGCATATCGTCAACTTCCCCTTCCCGACCCCGCCGGATCAACAGAGCATTGTCAAAGCTGAGAAGATTTTGACTTACATATCGGCCCTCTCGCCCGAGAGAAACATTACGCCGGTCGGGTTAACGATGTCCAGGTTCCCCCTGGCCCCTCGCTTTGCACGGATTCTGCTTGTTGGACATCTTCACGGCTGCCTGCCTTACACCATCGCTATGATCGCGGGGCTATCTGCGGGTGAGATATTCGTATCGGAAACCCAAATTTTCTCCGCTCCTACGGACACGACCGAAGAGTACCGCACCGACCAAGTTGTCATCGCCGAATACAAGCAGGAAAAGCTACGGGAATCATACAGGGCGGCTCACAAGAAGTTCTGCTCCCTCGACGCCAAGTCTGATGCCATGAAAATTCTCCAGGTGGTCGGCGAATTCGCCTACGAACCCACAGAACAATGGTGCGAATCCCATTTTGTTCGGTTCAAGGCCCTCAAGGAGATTATGCAGCTCCAAGGCCAACTCGCCAACCTTGTCAAAACCCACATGACTGGTTTTGAAAACTTCACGCTCCCCCCGACTCTCCCACGGCCCTCCGAGGAGCAGGTCCAAGCCCTCAAACAGATGGTATCCGCAGGCTTCGTCGACCAAGTCGCCATCCGCGCCGACAAAGCGCCCAACCCACCAGAAATGTTCCGCAACCCGAAGCGCGCCATCGACGTGCCTTACCTCCCCTTAATCCCGCTTGACAGCGAAGGTTCGGCCGACCCGGCGGACAGGCTGGTGTACATCCACCCGTCGTCGCCACTCGCGCGTCTCAGCGCCGCCGAGTGCCCGGAGTACGTCACGTACGCGTACCTCCAGCGGGCTACCCCATCCGGCCCTGCCACCGCCGCCGGGAAGAAGCCCAAGACGAGGATGCACTCCTTGACTGATTTGACTGGGAGGGAGCTAGCGAATATTGCTAAGGGGACCCCGCTGCTTACCTACGGTAAGCCGGTCAAGGAGATCAAGGGCGCCACGGATAGCACTAGGGAGGTGTGGGTGGTGCCGTATTTGAGGTCGGAGACGGGTGGCGGTATGGGATGGTACGTATCTTCCCGTTTTCTAAAGTGCCCGCTTGGAGCTGACAATTTTGACCATTTGAATAGGCCCCTTCCAATGCGGAAGATCAAGCAGAAGAGGGTTGCGGGGAAAGGGTGGGTAGACGAATAGATGGGCGGTTAATGGGGGTCTGCACAGGTATGTTGTTATCTTGTTTACCGTTCTTAATATTTATTCTTCTCTCCTTTTCTTCTTCTACCCGGCATTTCTCTTCTCTTCTCGTTCTGCTTGAATATACCTTTTTTTCCTTGTTTACTTCTCCCAATTTTCCCCCACGGCGCCCTGTCATGATGAATGCTCGCAAGAGGCTGTTTATGAATCTTATAATGATTATAAACCATCACCTACATTGTTCTTTTTCTGAACTAGGCGTCTTGGGAACTTCTGTTTTTCCTTTTTTTCTGTTGGCTCTCCGTTTAGGAATCGGTTACAGTACAGATACAGATGACTGACCACCCTAGCGAACCCATCTCAGGCCGTTTGGGGCCCAAGCGGCAAGATATAAGATGTCTATTGAGACAAGAGTAATTCGATAGATTATAAAGACGGTTACTTTCCTGCCATTTGATTAGCAGGCTGGGCTTCGCGAGTAAACCGTGTCCGCGCTGAGTGATATGCTTTTAAAACGCGATTTGTATTGATGTCGCTGTTTTTTTCGCAACCACGCTGACCCCTTTTTGTTACGTCCTAGTAGTAGGAAACCCGGGGTATCATAATGATAATCAAAGCACA
Source organism: Chaetomium tenue (assembly GCF_020726465.1). Classification (NCBI taxonomy): domain Eukaryota; kingdom Fungi; phylum Ascomycota; class Sordariomycetes; order Sordariales; family Chaetomiaceae; genus Chaetomium; species Chaetomium tenue. The sequence goes on along the minus strand of NW_027117330.1, from coordinate 4,031,555 downwards.
ACCTGAACGCCCATCCATGAGATCCCATCCCAACCATAGCAGCCATAGCAGCACCCCTCCCAATGCTATCCACATCACAAAGAGACCCCTCCCCACCTCACTGCGGCGTCACGGCCGCCTTACTGCCCTTCCGCTTCTTCCCCTTCTGCAAACTCCCACCCCCGGGCGTCTTAGGGCTCTTAGTCTCTTTCCCCGTGGGCTTAGCCGAGAGGGGATTCTCGCTGCCACCGCCGCTGCCGCCGCCGCTGCCCCCGGGCCCCACGCCCCCGAGCTTGGTGTTGAGCGTCGGCAGCATGGGCATCAGCGCCCCCTTCTTGGCGTTGAGCGCCGCCGCTGTCGATAGGTTGACCGCCTTGCGCCCTGTTGAGGCGAGGAGGAACTCGCCCGGTTTGCCGGTGATCGGGTTCTCGTCCATGAAGTGGTCGCCGAATTGGTGCTGGATGCCGAGGGCTTCTTCGATGAGGCGGGAGGATGGTTCGCTAGTGGTTGGGGTGGCGGTGGCGGTGGTGTGTTTGTTGGTGTCGGGGAGGGGGGTGGCCTCGCGGTGTTTGGTTGTTGTTGTGGTGGTGGCGGTGGTGTTGGGGTTTTGGTAGACGCGGCCGAGGGCGGGGGACCAGGATTGGGCGCTGGAGGAGCTGGGGAGTATCCCGTCTAGCAAGGGGGAGGCCGCTGCCTATGATGGAGCGTGGTTAGGGGGGGTTGAGCATGAAGAGAGGGGCGGGCGGGGCGTACGATTCTGGAGCTGAGGATGTCGGCGAAACTCGCCGCCATGTAGATGTTTTCCCCAACAACAAAGTATGAGCTGTGTACAATGATCTCATCCTGGGGCGACTGCTTCCGCCGGGTCTGCTTGTTAATCACCCACACGCCGGTACCGGCTCCGGGGCCTGTCTCGGCGGGTTCCTGAGCAACAACGAATTCGAGCCCGGACATGGTCTTCAGGCGTCCCTCGAAGAGCTCGCGGGTTGCGAGGTACGGTGTCAAGTTAGGGTTGTTTAGACCTTGCTGAAACAAAACCTCATTGTTGGAGGTCCTGTCGTAGAAGGGCGATTGGGCGAAATAGAAGAGCACGCTGTTGCTGTGGATGCCCATGTCGAAGTCGGGCGGCGCGCGCCATTGGATCTCGTCCAGCGGTGGGCCGGTGTATGGTGCTGGGTCGAGAGCCATGGCTGACGGTTTATCAAATGAGTGATACTTGTGGGCGTGTGTAGTGACGAGGGTGAGAGCTTGTTGTGAGTGAAGGGTTTCGGGGGGTTGGGTGCGTTTCTAGAGAGCTCTACTAAAAGGAAACCATTAAAGAACCGTGGTGGTTTAGTTATCGGCGGCGTTGAGCCGCGATTGGAGCTCGACCCGCAGCTAGGGCCGTTCGCGGGACATGCTTGGCAAATGCGACAGGGGGTGAGCATCTCTCAACCGTCAGCCAAGCTTCAACAAAGTTCCCATCAACACACCACACCACCAACCTCACACCAACTCGCAGGCCCTCATCGCATTCTTTTAAGGTTGCTTTCCAATTGAAATTACCACAGCATCACGACTGAATCAACAGGCAGGAGGAGTCATGGACCTCCTTTCGACCGTCCGGAAAACAGGTTCGCGCGGTGGCGTCAATTTCAGTTGGGATGATGTCGCCACATCCCAGTACCGCGAAAATTACTTGGGCCATAGCCTAAAAGCGCCCGTCGGGCGCTGGGCCAAAGGGCGCGACTTGAATTGGTACGCCAAAGCAGACGCGAGTGCGGCAGATTCGAACGAGACAGAGGAGGAGAGAGAAGCCCGGGAGCGCCGCGAAGAGATCCGCAAGATCAAAGAAGCGGAAGAAGATGCGATAGCACAGGCGCTAGGCTTGCCCATCAAGATACGCGATGCGACTGGCGCAAACGCGGTAGAGGTGGAAGGGTCGAAGGTTCCGAACCGTGTGGCGGAGAACGACAAGGCTACGACGCAAGCACCCGCGCCCGATGCGCGGAGAGATCGGCGCAAAGAATCGGACCGACATAGAGACTCAGAGCGACGACACAAGAGGAGGCATAGAAGCAGGGACCGGGACCGAGACCGAGACAGGTACCGCGATCGCAGCCGGGATAGGCGGGGGCGGCGTGACAGCCTTGAGGGTAGGGCGAAGGATAGCGGCCAGCGAAGGAGAAGCCGTAGTCCAGACCATGGCCGCCATCGGCAAGAGAGACGGCGGGATGATGACCACAGTCGCAGCCGCAGCCGCGATTTGCATCATAGGAGGAAGAACGATAGGAGTCGGAGTCGGAGCAGGAGTCGAGGCGAACGTGAGAGGCCAAGGCACCATGATAGACGGCGTAGCAGGAGCAGAACTAGACGCCGCGAGAATGAATCTGAAAGGTGAAAGGGCTGGTAGCGCATAGTTACCGCCCATGTACATACATATTTAGGTACTCATCACTTAGAACCAGGTTCGGTATGCTCCAGCGAGAGGCTATCACATGTCGGTAAATTCATATGGTATTTACATCCTTGAAATTACCCAGGTACCTTGGTGGACCTAGGTAATTACACAGTTGGAACGGCCAGGGCGGGGCAGTGCAGGTGGCTTTCGGTAAAATACAGCGGGAAGGTCCCATTGGTGTTTCAGTCCAGGTAACTCATTGAGTACGCCAGCTCATTGGCGTCTCAGGCACGTTCTCGAGGCTGCAGCCTCCTGTCTCCGGTTGACTCGGTGACAGCTCGACTCGTCTGATAAATCGAACACTCCCTCCACTGCCCCCTCATTCATGCCTGCTGTGCAGAAATACATAGCAACTCGATGACGACTTTAGTGACGCCTGCCCCCCACTTCGAGCACCTCTTTGGGTGCGCAATCCCCTCCGACCTTCCGCAGCGGTAAACCGAATCTCTATCCTCCGCATCTCACAACTTGACCGCCGAATCTGTTTTTCTCTTGCACTCTTTCCTTTTTACGCACCTACATTTGTGTGGCAATCGGACGTCATGGACTATGCGCGTCTCCGCGCCGCCGCTATGAGCGGCGAAGACGAGGAGGCCGTTACAGTCGACACCCGGGCGCTCATCGACAAGGTCCTCGCACGATACTCGGGAGAATGGACTACGCTGAGAGAGCTCATTCAGAATGCCGCCGATGCGCAGGCTACGACGGTCAAGGTCCGTTGGGAAACACTTCCGTCGACACAGGTGCCCCTCCCGGCAACCACCAACCAGTCCGAGCTTATCAAGCATGCCATAACCCACCATACACTGCGACGACTCGTCGTTGAGAATAACGGGCAGCCATTCACTAAGACCGACTGGGCGAGGCTGAAGAAAATTGCCGAGGGTAATCCGGACGAGACCAAGATTGGCGCGTTTGGTGTTGGCTTTTACAGTGTATTCGCCGACTGCGAGGAGCCCTTCGTCAGTTCCGGCAATGAAGCCATGGCTTTCTACTGGAAGGGGCACGCTCTTTTCACGAGGAAAGTGACTCTCCCTCCCGACCAGTCAAGCCCAAATACATCATTCGTGCTGGATTACAGGAGCACTACTACCCCCATTCCGAACCTGCTCTCCGTGAGCCAGTTCCTCGCTACCAGCCTGACGTTTGTTGCCCTACAAAATATTGAGTTTTGGGTGGACGACTGGAAAGTGCTGGATCTGCACAAGAACCCGTCCTCTTCCTTGAACCTGGACATTCCGCGAGACTTGGAAACCAAGACCAAGGATGGGATCATGAAGCTCACTTCAGCCGACAGCACCGCCATCAAAATCCAGGCCAATTTTATGAGTGTTATTGGCTGGAAACCACAGACCGTAGCATCAGCCACCAAGTCCAACGACCCTTACTATGCTACTGAACTACCTACGCTGAAGAACTTTTTTTCGAGGTTCACATCGGGCGTGTCGTCTGCAACCCGGAGCAAGGCGGCCAAGGAGGAGAAGGCAATTCAAGATGCCATAACAGAAGATCTTACGGCGCCGTTAACGTCGGTCATCTTCCTCCGTGTGACATCGGGCCAGATAGCCACCCGTGTTTCTGCTTCGTTCGCTGCGGAACTGGAGCGGGCGACCAAGAAACCCCCTCCCAAGACCACAAAGCTTTCCATTCTGACTTCATCATATGAAGCAACTATGGCCTCGGCGGAGGCATCGTCGGACCAGGCCTCCAAGATTGCCGATGTTTTTGCTTCGGTTTTTCCCAGCAAAAAGCCGGGTGGCCGCATCTTCATCGGGTTCCCGACCACCCAGACGACTGGCGCTGGCATGCACATCTCGGCGCCCTCGGTGATACCTACAGTTGAGCGGGAGGCAATCGATCTCAACGCACGTTGGGTGCGCTCCTGGAACATGGAAATGTTGCGTGCGGCTGGCATCATGTCCCGGCTTGCCTTTGCAGACGAGATGGGAGGCCTGAATGACAAGCTGAAGAGGTTGGCCGAGGCTAGCGGTAAGAAGGGTTCTGCCCCCTTGCTGTCTGACGTGCAGAAATGCATCCCCGAGGCTTTGCATATCTTGAAAACATATAGCTTCCAAGACTCGACGCCAAGTGCGCAGGTGTCCCAAATCATCGAAGAGGCGTTCTGGATGGCCTGGAAAAGCGAACACGTAGACGTCTTGTCTTCTCGTGGAGTGCTGCCCACGACAGAAGTCCGCACCTCATCTGACGAGGTTGCTAAGTTTGTCGCCGCAATCCCTGTGGTCATGAAAGAGATGATGGAGGATCCGTTCATCAAGCGGCTGATTGACTTCGGGTTGATCCGGGACGTCACGGTCGATGATATCTGTCAGGAGCTCGGAGCCAAGGCTCTGGACAAGGACCAGCTGAGCCATTTCCTCCAGTGGATTGCCAAAGGCGCTTTCAACGGGGACCTTGACCACCGTTCCGTCCAGCGGCTTTTGGACGTCACCGTAGCCACCATCAGCGACAGCGGTGGCTCGGGCGGTATCATTGCGCTTGGGGCAATTAAGAATTATCCCAACAACAGAATCCCGTCGACGCTCCCAATGCCGCCTACTACCCTTCCCATGGCCTTTACAGGGCCCATTACCGAATCGTGGCTCCAAGCCTTGGGGTGGGAACCACTGGCCATAGTTCCTTGGCTGAGGTTCTTGATCGAGTCCGCCCCCGGGAGCGCGGATGAGCAGAACCTGAAAAAGTCAGACAAGTTCGCTCTCCAAGTCCTGACCGTTCTTTCGAAAAACTGGGACAATCTGAGCCAAAGCGACAAATCTTCGGTGGTGTCAGCGTTACAGCACATCACGGTTATGCCGACCAAAGCGGGTATGAGAAAGCCTAATGAGTCCTTCTTCCCGACCGTGAAGCTATTTGATGACCTACCAACTCTTGAGGGCTGTGCGAACGTCAAGGACAAGTTTCTGTCCGCCTTGGGTGTTAGAAAGACGGTCGACCTGGATACAATATTCACTCGGCTGTTGAGCCCATCCCCCGCGGCGGGGGATGGTGTGGCTCATGCTAAATGGAGCCACATGGAACTCATCAAGTATCTCACATCGGTGAAGAACGACATCCCTGCTGCCGACATGAAGAAGCTCCGGGAATCGCCATTATGCCCTGCCGAGGCTGGCCCCCGTGGGATGGAACCAACGAAGGGCTCGAAACGGCTGTACAGGGTGTCGGAACTTTTTGAGCCCAAGGACTCGCTCAGAACACTAAGGCTGCCTATCCTTCATTGGCCAGGCCCGCCAGGGAGTTTCAGAAGCAATAGCGCAGAGGCTCGGTTTCTGTACGATCTTGGGCTGCGTTCAAATCCGGCAGTCTCAGAGCTTGTCGATATGATGGCTTCGTCAGACCAAGACCTCCGAACAAGCGCTATGTCGTACTTCATTGCGAACCATCACCTGAACGGATACACGTCATTTGATATATCGGTCACGGACAAGTGCATTCTTCCCATCGAAGGCAAGGAGAAGCAGCTGGTCCCCCCCTCAGCCTGCTACGCAAACGACAGGGCGGCCGTCCTTGGCTACAACGTTCTCCGGAAAGACCTGCATCAGCATGCTGCCAAGTTCGGCGTGGCTCGCGATCCCCCCATCACGGGATGTGTGGATAGGCTCATCGCGAAGCCTCCTCAGGATCGCAGCACGGCGATCACGCTGTTTGAGTACTTTACTACGCGGGTCGGTGATTTGGGGCATAATAGCCTAGCCAAACTGAGAGACGCTGCGATCGTACCGGTTATGAGGCAGCATGATCGCCACGCGGGAGTTGGCGAGGTAAAGGGATCAACCCTGGCCCACCTCCGGCCCCCCCATTGTTACCTGGGAAGCTCGTCCACATACAAAGATATCTTCGACTTTGTCGATTTCGGGCCTGACGCCAACACCTTCCTTTTCAAATGTGGTGCGAAGAGCGAGCCTACCAAGCACGAAATTGCCCAACTGGCTTGTACTGAGCCGGCACGACTGCTGAGTATCCTCCAAAGCCCGGAGAAGTACCTTAACCTCCTCAAATCCATCTTTGAAGACTTCGCGACCCTTAGGAAGGATAAGGAACTTCTCAAGAAGATGAAGTCGTCAGCATGGCTCCTTGGCTTCCGGGAGCTGTCATCGGGGAAGAGCCAGGGGTCTGAGGCTCTCGAGGAGGATGAAGCTCCCATCAAGCACTACCAGCTCGCAACCGCCGACGCCATTGTAGTCCTTGACGATTACATCAGCTACCGGCTGTTCAAGGAAGCGCTGCTGTGCGCTCCGGAGGACGACTTTCTCGAAGCTTTCTACATGGCCCTGGGGTCCAACACTCTGGGCAGCAAAGTCAAGGAGGATTTATTTGTGGGGCATCAGACGAGAGATCAGGATGGGGCTGGGTGGCTACGGAAGCATGTGCTGGAACGCTCCAAGCTCTTCTTGCACGAGTATTCCAAGGACAAGCATGACGCCGTCAAACATGACACACAGTGGCTCGAGAAGAACCTGCAGGTGTTGACTGTCTCCTCTCTCGCCCTGCGGCGATCGCTGAAGGGCCACGCCAAATCGCACCAGGAGAAGCGGTCGGCGGCGAGCTACAAAACCGCCAGCGGATGGATGCTCTATGTCGCCGCTGAGAACAAACCGGACATGTACCAAGTCGGTCAGGCCATCTGCCAACTCCTGCTGAACCGCCCCAGCCAGCAAGCCTACTTCTTCTTCGAGCCCTTCTTGAAGCTTGGCCTGTTGGAACTACGAGCGCGCGGGTACAATGTCGACCGCATCCTGCGTCTGAAGGCGGCCGAAGCCCGGCTCGCTGAGGAGGAGCGGCGCAAAGCGCTAGAAGCGGAACAGCAGAGGATCCGGGAGGCCGAGAAGGAATGGGTCGCACAGGGCCCTCCGGCCCGGGATGCCAAGACCCCGGAGCGGACCCGGAACCGCATGCCGGGTGGTTTCGACCAGTCCCCAGAGAACAGCCCACCGGGCCTTCCACCACCGCAGCAACAACCACTCAGAGTCGGTGGCGGCGGCCTCTTCTCGAACCTCTCCCGCCGCCTGGGGTTCGAGTCCGCGGACGACAAACCCCAATCCCCAACCCCCGACCCACCGCTAATCTCGACCCCGACCCCAACCGGCGACGGCAAACCCACTACCGACGGCGGGCGCGTCACCTCCCCCGCCACGGTGCAGCAAAACCTGCTCAACGCCATCAAATCCACACGCGCCTACGACTCCTCGGCGCTCTTCACCCCACCACGGCAGACCCAAGTCCAAGAACAAACGTCGTACTGCGACAGCATGGCCGGGCAGAACCTGGTCTTCGCGGCCGAAGCGCCCCGCGGCATGCGCGTCTTCCTCGCGCGCGACCTGTCCGTCCCCCACGGCCAGTTCGTCGCTTCCCGCGTCGATAACATCGCCCGCTTCGAGAGCCTGCTGCGCGACGTCGCGGCGGTGTATGGGCTGAGTGATCGTGTGCTGCATATGTATTATGATGAGCAGGGGGGCACGATTGCGTTTAATAGCTCAGGGAGTGTGTTTTGTAATATGCGCTTTTGGGAGCAGTTGCATAAGGGCATGGAGCAGGGCCAGGCGAGGGTCGAGGCTGCGACGTGGTGGTGGGTGGTGCTGGCGCATGAGCTGGCGCATAATTTGGTGACGGTGCATGGGTCGGAGCATAGTTACTATTCGTGGGTTTCTTCCCTTTCCTTCTTCCTGTCTTGTATCCTGAGCTAACGTGAGGCAGGGAGTCGTTTGTCCAGCAATACTTCCCGAAGATGATGGCCATGGCGGCGCGCTGGACGGCTGCGCCCGCTGCTGCCGCTTCCGCGCCGGCGACTGGGAGCTCTACGGCGGTTGCTACGCAGGAATCGCCGCCGCCGTATAGCTTGTGACTGGCCGGGCAGGTTTGGGGGTAGCATGGTGTTGTTGGCTGGGGGTACGTAAGACGGGGTGGGAGTATCGCGTTTTTGTTGTGTTTTGTTGGGTGCATTTTCTGGAGGTTCGGCATGGATGGATGGATCGGTTGCATGAGACAGACGGAGGGATTCGATTCGGGGGCATATCATCTCCATCCATCGTCTTCTACACGGGGACAACGGACGTAGACGGGGCTATCGGCGTTCGGGATTTCCATGGTAGACAGAGAGGCCATTGTCATCTGTAATGACTCGATAGATAGACAGTCGTGTACTTGGAAACATGATCTACTCCCTCCGAGTCCCTTTTCGCACTCGGCCTTGCTCGGGATGTTCGTGGCGGTGGGGTTGGAAGGAGGTTCTCGGGAAGATGGAGCTTTTGTTGATTCAAGTCAGTAAGCAACAGTCGTCAGTCGTCAAACATCATCCCTCTGTCTGGCTGGGGTCTAATCGTGGTGGAGGCGACCGTCGACGGGGATAACGTGGATGGAACGTTTTTGGTGTGTTGTTTCTTCGGAGACAACCCGGGTCAAGAAGGGCATGACACGCAGCCAAGACAACTTTCACGCTGCAACTGCCCCCTAGGCGCTCGCTGACTGCAGCTGGGTCCTTCGTTTACCCCGCTCTGTAACATCCCAAGGAGCCAAGCCCGCAGCTTTGGTAGCGGGGCCTGCCAGGGGCTATCCCGAGCCATCACCGAGATACCGATACGGGCGCCAGAGAAGGAACGAACCGTCCGGGACTGTGTCCAACAAGTACCGAGAGGCCAACGAAGCCTGGATCATTGACCCGACTGCAGCTACAACGGGCTGACGGGTCAATGGCAGCTTACCGGCGGTTTTGGCATCCCGCGTGAGGGGAAGGGGTTCGAGAGGAGGGGTTTGAACATCCAGTGTGGCCTGGTGCCCTGATCAAGGCCGAGATCTGACTCTGCTTGAATTGGTATTCAACGTGCATGCCGTCAAGGTGTTCTTGCTATCGATGCAGTGCCCGACAGCCTAGCAACCCCATCTGTTCGCATCGTCTGCCGGCTAAACCATTAGGTTGTTCTTTGAGTATCTGCATCCTGCTGAGCGACCCCAGGTTGCGCTTGGAATCGGCCATTGGAAAGCCATGACGCATTCAACCACAGGTTGTTTATGAGAGTCACCAATCCCGTCGTGGCTCTCTCGACGCCCCCTCATCTGAGTGTGTGCTGCAAGTGGCCCTCGTACAAGCAACAGCATGAACAGTGTGCACGGCTCAGGCATGTCATGCCGTCGATCGACGTGCACCACATGGCAAGCAACCGTTGATGTGGCTGCGGGCGCCAATGGGACGAGCCATTGGCGAATGAGCAGGATGGAAGGGACGCCACGCTGAGCTGCACGAATTGGACTCGCACCGAGCTCGTTCACCCATCCATCCATCCACCTCATCCCTCCACCCATCCCTGACGCCTCGGCATCCCACGACCCCGAGCGGTTGCACACTCCGAGGCACCTCCAATCCAAGGTAGATGAACTGATTGCCGGGCATGAGGATCGGATTCCACACGCGGTATAGGAGGACGGCGAGAGGAAACGGGAGCACATAAATATCCCCGAGCCTGCTCCCACCCATGGGGGCCATTACTTGATTCTATTCCTCACTCCCTTCTCTTTCACTCATATAACAACCAGATCTCCACCCCTGAGTGCTGCACCACACTTCAACCGTGCATTCATCCCGTCTGAACAATACTGCAACCTCTCCGATCGCTATAAAGCATACTCCGTCCCGCAGACTCGAACAACCCACCGGGATCCCTCTGATCTCAGAACACATCCATCCCACAAAACACACAAATCATCAGTCACAATGGTACTTGCAACGCGCTCCGCATCCCTCTTCTCTTCCCGTTCCCTACCCCTTCTCACCTCCTTCTCCCGCCCCAACCCCAGCCATTGGCGAGCTGCACTCCGCAGCAGCGGCCGCCCGGGCGCTCTGAACAGAGCCACCGCCTTCCGAACCGATATTCTCGGCTCATCCTTCTCCAGACGCTTGCTAACCACCAAACACGAAAAGGTCAAAGTTTTGGCAGTCCTATACGATGGCGGCAGGCACGCCGAGGAGGTAAGAGCCGTCCGCTCCTAGCCGTCTTTTTCTATTTTCCCTTCGTTCTGGAACTTGGTCGCCTCCGTGCTCCGTACCACTCGCGTGCCCGTGTTGTTCCCAAAACGGCGCGGTGCAGCTACAAGACTTGCCGCATGGCAATGTTACGTCTGGATGCGGGGTACCGTGGAGCGGGTTGCGTCACGGTTCCAGAACTATACAGCCAGGCGGGATTCATGGTTCGGAGGGGTTCGGGGAAGTGGGGATGGTCCAATGCCCGGCCGGGAGGATATCCCCGTCTTGGCGACATCTTCGGCATCGCTCCGGGGGAGTGTTGAAAGAAGAGAGGGAAAAGAAAAAGGAAAAAAAAGAAAAAGAAAAACAGCTAACAGCATTACACAGGTCCCCGGCCTCCTAGGAACCACCGAGAATGAGCTCGGTATCCGCAAATGGCTCGAGGACCAGGGCCACACCCTGGTGACCACCTCGGACAAGGACGGTGAGAACTCGACCTTTGACCGCGAGCTGGTCGACGCCGAGGTCATCATCACCACTCCGTAAGTTTCTCCTGACATCACAACACCCGCCGCGCCATTCGTCCCAAGCTAACAGACCACCCTCCTCCCCCAGCTTCCACCCCGGCTACCTCACCGCCGAGCGCCTGGCCAAGGCCAAGAAGCTCAAGCTCGCCGTCACGGCCGGCATCGGCTCGGACCACGTCGACCTCAACGCGGCCAACAAGACCAACGGCGGCATCACCGTGGCCGAAGTGACGGGCTCCAACGTGGTATCAGTCGCCGAGCACGTGGTCATGACCATCCTGGTGCTGGTGCGCAACTTCGTGCCCGCCCACGAGATGATCGAGGCCGGCCGCTGGGACGTGGCCGAGGCCGCCAAGAACGAGTTCGACCTCGAGGGCAAGGTCGTCGGCACCGTCGCCGTCGGCCGCATCGGCGAGCGCGTGCTGCGCCGCCTGCGCGCCTTCGACTGCAAGGAGCTGCTCTACTACGACTACCAGCCCCTGTCCGCCGAGAAGGAGAAAGAAATCGGCTGCCGCCGCGTCACGGACCTCGAGGAGATGCTCGCGCAGTGCGACGTGGTCACCATCAACTGCCCGCTGCACGAAAAGACGCGCGGCCTGTTCAACAAGGACCTGATCGCCAAGATGAAGCCGGGCAGCTGGCTGGTCAACACGGCGCGCGGCGCCATCGTGGTCAAGGAGGACGTGGCGGCCGCGCTCAAGTCGGGCCACCTGCGCGGCTACGGCGGCGACGTGTGGTTCCCGCAGCCCGCCCCCGTCGACCACCCGCTGCGCACCGCCAAGAACCCCTTCGGCGGCGGCAACGCCATGGTGCCCCACGTCTCGGGCACCTCGCTCGACGCCCAGAAGCGCTATGCCGACGGCACCAAGGCTATCCTCGAGAGCTACCTGTCGGGTAAGCTGGATTATCGCCCGGAGGATCTGATTGTGCACGCCGGTGACTATGCGACCAAGGCGTATGGCCTGCGGGAGGCGGCGAGTGGGAAGTCTTGAGGGAGGGTGAGGTGAAAGGTTCTGAGAGAGAGAGTGGGAGAAAGGGTCAAGATTGTACTGTAAATACTTGTTAGTGCGCGTGTTCCTCAAACGAAGAGGGCGTGCTGGGTCGGTCTACTTATGAGCTATGAATTTATTTCGGTTTCTTTTTTAAATGGCCCATCGGATTGCTGGTGTGTTTTTAGTAGTTGTAATAGTTCGTGGATATTATTATGTATCGACGCCGTGTCGTATCGCGTCATCAAAACTATATCGAATTCGGATAAAAGCGATGCAATCGTCCGGTCCCTGCCATCACCGGGCCAATGTAAGATACCCAATGTGATATTATATACATGTCGCCCATGTCACACCCAGCTTCCCGAAGCCAGATCAATACCCAACCAAGCCAATCCAATCCAACCCAGCAGCGGCTATGGCAGTAGCAGCCCCTTACGTCCTCTTCCAAAACTTCCACCACGGCCTCCCCTCTCTCCCACCACCACCAGCCTCCCTCTTCACGACCGGCCCCCTCCGCCCGTGCACCCGCCAGTAATACACCGGCACGCCGGCCACCACAAACGCCACGACAAGCAGCGTCTGCAGGGGCTGGGCAAAGACGGCCCTGCTCAGCAGGAACAGGCTGACGCAGCAGAAGATGATGGGCGTGGTGATCCACGTGCGGTAGGGCCGCTCCAGGTTGGGCTCGCGCACCCGCAGCACGATCAGGCCCAGGACCGTCAAAAAGTAGAACGTGTAGCCCGCCACGCCGTAGAAGGTGATCAGCGTGCCGAACTCGCCCACGAGGATGTAACCTGAGGTGAGCAAGGCGTTGAGGATGAGCGCGGGGATGGGCGTGAAGAATAGGCCTGTGTCTTCGTCGCCGACGAGCGAGGCTAGTTTCTTCTTGAGCCAGGAGCGTGTGCGCAGGCTGGATAGTTCTGGGGTAGGGGGCACGCCGGTGCCGGTGCCGAGGCGCCCGAAGAGTGAGGGGATGTAGCCCTCCTTGCCGGCCACGTAGACGAGGCGGCTGCTGGTGAAGGTTGAGGCGTTGAGGGCGCCGAAGCAGGACGCGCTGACGATCAGCGCGAGGATGAGGGACCCTACTGGGCCGAAGACCTTGGCGCCGAACATGACGGCGACCGTGTTGGTCGAGTTGATGGCGTCGAGCGGGAGGACGAGGAAGTAGGCGACGTTGGCGAGGATGTAGCTCGCGATGACGAGCGGCATGGCCGTGTGGATGACCCGGGGTAGGTCCCGGCTGGGGTTGCGGAATTCGCCGACTACGTAGTTTGTCTGGGAGGGCTGTTAGTTGATATTGACCAGGGGTAAAAAGGGTGCGGACGGGAACAACTCACATTATCCCACCCATCGAACGCCCACAACCCGGCGTACAGCGCCACGGCCCATGCCGACGCATCCATCTTGGTCCCCTCGAACCACGGATGGTCCTTCCAGTCCCGGTTCGCCGGCCCCGATAACGAAAACCCAGTGGCGGCCACCACGATCCCGATCACCGTAACACCGAGCAATGCAACGAATTTCAAAAACATGAGCATGTCGTTCAGCCGCGTCCCCATCCGCGTCGAGACGCAGTTCAAAAACGTCACCAGCGCCAGCCCCACCAGCGCAACCGACTTGTCGACCCAGATATTCACCGTCTCCGCCTCAGCGCCAATGAACGCCCGCACCAGGTACTCGCCCATAATGATGGAAATGATCGCCGCGCTCCCAGGCTTCAACACCAACACGGCGACCCACGTAAACAAAAACCCCGCCAGCTCCCCAAAAATCTTGGAAAGATACACCTGCGACCCCCCATTCAGCGGAATCGCACCCCCCAACTCGGCATAGCTAGCCGCGCCCGTCCAGGCCAGAATCCCCGCCACCACCCATATAATCAACGCCGCGCCCGGCGAACCCGCATGCGAATTGACCTGGCTCGGCGACGAGAAGATCCCCGACCCAATGATCAGCCCCACAATCAACGACAGCCCATTCAAATACGTCAACGTCTTATGCTTCTCCAACGAGCCCCCACGGCCACCCCCACCCCCGCCCCGAGCCCCCGCGCCCCCCTCAAGCCCGGACGATGACGATGCGCCCAGCGGAGCGTACCCCCCTGCGGCGCCGGTGGTGCTGGAGAGGGGGAAGAGGTTGGAGGCGAAGTCGAAGGTGGACGAGACGGAGAAGGAGCGCGAGTGGTGTTCAGGCCGGCTGCGGGGTGCGGCCGCGGCGGCGGGGTTATGTGAGTCGAGCGGGTCGTCGCGCTCGAGCGAGGCCCGCCGCGACGAGGATATGCTCGGCCGCGAGGAGATGTCGTCGATTTCGGAGCCCGAGCCGGAGCTGGCTAGTGAGGCGAGCTCGAGCGAGTCCCGCGCTGTGGGCGGTAGGTTGGAGTAGAGGGGTGGCATGGTCTCTCTCTCGTCTGGCTTGGCCTTGCCTGGTCTGGTCCGGTTCGTGGATGTCGATGCCTGACCGACCCCTGGATTGTGTTATGTGTATGCTGTGTTCGGCGAAGCGGAGACCATGCCGCGCAATTGTCGGTATGGCTGGCTTGAAGGGTGGTTTGCGGAAGAATGCAGGAGAAGCAGCACCACCTGGCGGTGTGTGCGTGCGATAATGCGGTCGGGCCCGTTTGTTGGTTGTTGAAAGTTTCGGCTTCTTTCGGTTGAAACGAGACGACACTGACGCCTCGCAGAGTTGATTAGCAAGTTATGGAGTTATACTGTTCAAATTAAACGTATAGCCGTCAGACGTCAATATTGTGCGGATATCAAAAACGGTGTGCCCAAGTTGTTGAATCAAAATGACGAGGAAAGGAGTCGTAGTGGAGTTTGAATTCAAGATTGAATTGAACAAGCAGAAAGGGGGCCAGCGAACAATGCGTGCCATCCATACACAGTACCTCCATGGCAGGGATGGGGCCGTTGCAAATCTGGAAGCCAAGATCTTGAAAAGGCCCGTGCAGTGCCCCACCTGGCTGCCCGAGTGCCGTCTTGGCAGCAGGGAGCTTCAGTAACTTTACAGTGGGCTAAGAGCTTTATTGAAGCTCCATCACCATCACCAGCAACTTTAACTATTGCATGACGAACTCTCGTCGCCAGTGATGGCAACCACAACGAATTCAAAAGCGAACCAACCGATAATGTAACAACAATGCCACTGATTCACACGAGGACCATTGGCCGCTCCGTGCCCAAACTGAGCTCGCTCTATCTCAAACCAGGTGTGACTCGCCTTCACACTCCCCGGCATTTCACTTTATCTTCTTCACCATGCTCCCCTCCTCGAACCACACTCCGATCCTTTAGCGCCACAGCTCGAATCTTGGCCGAACCCAGACTGGACCTCCCCGCTCTGGACTCCAAATGGCGTGAGAAGTGGGCTTCGTTACCGGAATCTGCCCCCGAGATCAACGACGCCACCAAGGGAAAATATGTCCTACCCATGTTCCCGTACCCCTCGGGCTATTTGCATCTGGGACATCTCCGAGTCTACACCATTGCCGACGTTGTTGCAAGGTTCCACTCTCTTCAGGGGCAAAATGTCCTGCTCCCAATGGGCTGGGATGCCTTCGGGCTGCCCGCTGAGAACGCCGCCATCGAGAGGGGCATCAACCCGGCAATTTGGACCAAAGCAAATATTGCCAAGATGAAGGAGCAGCTGGGCCTGATGAATGGGTCTTGGGATTGGTCTTGCGAGCTGTCAACGTGCGACCCAAGTTTCTACAAGCACACGCAAAAGATCTTCCTCCTCCTGCAGGAGCAAGGGCTCGCCTACCAGGCCGAAGCCGAGGTCAACTATGATCCCGTCGATAAGACCGTGTTGGCAAACGAGCAGGTCGATTCGAATGGGTGCTCCTGGCGGTCTGGGGCGAAAGTTGAGAAGCGGAAGCTGAAGCAATGGTTTCTCCGCATCTCGGAATTTCGGGAGTCCCTACTCAAAGATCTGGACGTGCTGGCGGAGAACGGCGCTTGGCCGGAGAGGGTGTTGGCCATGCAGAAGAACTGGCTGGGAAAGTCCACCGGTGCCACCATCAAGTTCCCGGTCATGGCATTTGAGCACGGGATGCATGCCGCCATCGAGGTCTTCACTAGCCGTCCGGATACCTTGTTTGGTGTTCAATACCTGGCGCTTGCCTCAACCCATCCGGTTGTTGCCAAACTCGCAGCGGGAGACCCAGAGCTTCAGGCCTTCCTAGATACTCTCCCCGGCCTCCCCCCTGACTCCAAGATCGGCTACATGCTACCCCACATCCGCGCCGTCAACCCCTTGGCATATCACGAAGAAACCCCCGACGCGACCAAGGGGTCCATTCCGGTATACGTGGCACCGTATGTACTCGGTGACTATGGCGAAGGGGCGGTAATGGGCGTTCCGGGCCACGATGTCCGCGACCATGCCTTCTGGAAGACGCACCACTATGACGAGGCCGTTAGATTCGTTCTCGCCGCTTCCGAGGATGAGTCGACGACAGCCATGCAGAACGAACCTTTTATTGACCATGGCATCATGACGGAACACAGCGGCCTGTACAAGGGAAAGTCTTCCAAGGAGGCTGGTAAAATGCTTGTTGCCATGCTTGAGAAGGCCGGCTTGGCCGAGCCGGTCGAAAAATGGCGTCTTCGAGACTGGCTAATCAGTCGCCAGCGTTACTGGGGAACACCCATCCCCATCGTGCACTGCGACTCATGCGGGGCTGTGCCGGTGCCTGAAGAACAGCTCCCGGTCGTGCTGCCCGAAGTCGACGAACACTGGGCTGGCAAGAAGGCGGGTAACCCGCTCGAGACACAGGAAGACTGGGTGAACACATCGTGCCCGAAATGCAGCGGGCCAGCCAAGCGAGACACGGACACCATGGACACGTTCGTCGACTCTAGCTGGTATTACATGCGCTTCATAGACGCACATAACAAGCACGAGCCGTTCTCCCCCGAGAAGGCACAGTCCATGCTGCCGGTCGATCTCTACATTGGGGGCATCGAGCACGCAATTCTGCACCTGCTCTACGCTCGCTTCATCTACAAATCCCTCATGACAAACCCCCTTACACCCGGAGAAGTAGACGCCGCGGATAAGGCCCACGAGCCCTTCCAGCGCCTGATCACTCAGGGGATGGTGCACGGCCGGACATACGCCGACCCCTCCACCGGCAGGTTCCTCAAACCAGACGAAGTCGATCTCAGCGACCCGCTTGCACCAAAGGTAGCTGCCACGGGCGAGGCCGCGACCGTCACCTACGAGAAGATGTCCAAGTCCAAACACAACGGCGTCGACCCGACCGACGTCATCGCCCAGCACGGCGCCGATGCCACCCGCGCACACATGCTATTTCAAGCCCCCGTCAGCGAGATCCTCGACTGGGACGGCGACAAGATCGTCGGCGTGACGCGCTGGCTCGGCCGCGTGCACGACCTCGTCGCACGCGTCGCCGCAACAACCCCGTCCTCAGACACCCCCCTCCCCACACCCCGAGCCTACTTCGAATCCACCCCGGACCCAACCAGCACCATGACCCCGCAACAACTCGCCCAATGGGACGCGGACGTAGCCGTGTGGCGCGACGTGCAGCGGACCATCACCTCGGTGACGGCCTCCTACGAGCGCGTCTACGCGCTCAACACGGTCGTGTCCGACCTCATGGCGCTCGCCAACTCGATCCAGGACCGCGCCGGCCTGCTCAGCGACGCCGTCCGCCGCCCGGCTGTCTCGGCCTTGGTGTGTATGATGGCGCCGATTACGCCCGCGTTTGCGGAGGAGTGTTGGGGGTTGTTGCATGGTGGTGGTGGTGAGGGTGGGGGTGGGTCGATGTTTCGGGGGGAGGGCAAGGCGGCTTTTCCGGTGGTGGATGGGAGTTTGGATTTGCCGGCGTTGCAGCCGAGGAAGCTGAGTTGTGCGGTGCAGGTTAATGGGAAGTTGAGGGTTGTGGTGGAGATTCCGACGCCGGGGGGTGGGATGGCGGGGGATCAGTTGAGGGAGTGGATTGTGCAGGAGATTTTGAAGGCGGATGAGGGGAAGGGGAAGCTGGTGAATGGAACGCTTGATATCAAGCAGGCGAAGAAGGTGATTGTTATCAAGGATGGCAAACTTGTAAATTTTGTATTATAAGGGTCGGGTAGATGTAACTGCATGTAGATGGCTTGTAAGTCTCCTGTGGTTCGGGAAGCTGGTGGTCAAACAAAAAAGTAGGCCATTACCGGTGTTGTTTACATCGTTTTTTATTAGCTGCTCTGGTCACCCCTGTGGTATGTAAACAAAAGAGACAATATCTAAATGTGATTATAGTTTGTAAAAGATTACTGTTTTATCAACTTCCTACCTGCGCCTAGTTAGAGGAGAAAGAGATAACATTTACACCGACGCAAAGTGAGTGCAAATCAGCGACATAACTCCCACCATAAATACGCATCCTCCGCTTCCCTCTTCTCCCTACGGCCTCTTTCGTGCATTCCACACGTCTCTTAGCTTTTAATCACACCACATCGAGATTATATGGGACTTTATAATAAAGTGTGGACGAGATGCTCTCTCATGGAATGAAACGTTGGCGTAAATAAAATATAAAAAACAGATCCCCCGACCCAATTTGGATCGAACAGACAGGTTGTGGTCATTTCACCGTCCTCGGCGCTAGGTCTTGCTTCAACAAGGAGGGAATCGACAGCACACAACCTAACCATTGCGCCACGAAGTGGTCTGTAATGGGATCTGTTGAAAGCCAATAACCAAAAAGTAAACTATATAGCCTGGATTCGACAATGGCCACTAATTTCCCCTTGGCAATAAAAGATAATAATAAACAAAAAACAGCGATGGAACACTGGGAGTTCTGGCCACGAGTCCTCGAAGGTGAAATGACCAACGGAAGTAGGGAAGCAGAGGAAACCTTGGGCTGGGGACATTGTTTTAGATCCAAGGACGGACTCGAGCATTGAACTCAGAAAAGCGAGCAACTGGCCAAGGTTTTGCCACACCGAATGACAAACGTGAGGGACAACATGGTGTGTGAGGTACGTTGCAGACTCGAGAGAAATGGGCATCACCAATACCGCATCAGCCGACAGGTTCACGGAAGGGAGGGTTCTGGGAGAGGGGGGGTTCGCAGACTGGTGTATCTAGTGGCGATAAGGCAGGTGTTGAGAAGAGAATATGAAACTACAAAGTTCACATGAGATCCGTACTGTGGTAGTTTGGAGAGGGGGTGGAGAAGAAGACGATATCAAAAAACGGAAATGTTCACATCTGTTGGTCTTGCTAATGAGTAAGGAGCAACTGGGAAAGTATAATACAGGACGGCCAGCCAGTGTCTTCATGCTGCGTCCACCCGGAAAACAATTCACTGGGCATCAAATCGCAGGCACATAACTCATTAAGATGCCTCTATATAACGCGCTTGGAATAAAGTGCTCGCTATTGTCATTTTTATCTTCATCACGTCGTGACATTTCCATGAAACTCGCATCGCTCAGAATTGGTCTGCCTAGTTGTTAGTAGCCATCGCGGATAAAACAAATGTTGATGTCACTCACCCAGTGTCATGCTCATGCTCACTAAATAAAGAAAACGTTAGCCTTCTTATTGAAACCCAAACACCGGGCCTGGGGTTACCGGTGGCCGCGAAGGGCAGCATATAAGAAAAAGGAAGAAACGAACCATCCGTGTTCGCAACAATGGATGCGAACTCCTCGAAGCTGATCTTCCCGTCGCCGTCCAGGTCCGCCTCCATGATGGTCTTGTCGACGATCTGCTGCAGCTGCTGGTCCTTGAGGTTGTTACCCACCATCATCTTCAGCACGATGAACAGCTCGCCGTTGCTGATGTAGCCGTCCCGGTCGATGTCGTACACCTTGAAGGCAAACTGCAGCTTCTGCTCCTTGTTGCCCTTGCTGCTGAAGGCGCTCAGCCCGGACACGAACTCCTGGAAGTCGACGTCCCCGCCGCCGTCCTCGTCGAAAATAGCGATCATTCTGGGAGCGAGCTGTCAGTCTCGCATTCGAAGGAACTAGACCGGCAGAGATACGGACCTCGTAGCGAGTGGGTTCGACGATATTTGAGGCAGGCTCAGGAACTCTTCGCGCTCAATGGTGCCGGAGTTGTCCTATGTCACCACACCACCATGTCAGCTCCTGTCTAACCCCTGCGACTCTTGCAGCCCCTCTCCTTAGCTCTGGGCGCAACGCACCTTATCCAACTTCATAAAACGCTTCCGTAGTCTATCAACTTCGTCCCTGTCGACTGCCCTTGTGGAAAGACACCGGTCAGCCACCTCGTGCCGTCGTGGCGGAGGTTAAAACGAAGGGCATCGTACAATTCGACCCCTGGACGATATTGTCCAGCACCGCGCTGGTGGTGTTGCCCATCTTGCCGGCTCTTCTGCTAATCCAATCGTTTTCGCTATGTATTTTTCGGCCGGCCTTCGGACTGGCGGCAGATGACTCGAGGGTTCGTAAGCGATACTAGGTGTCGGGCGGCTCGAAAACGCGGTGCTTAGGTATCGATACGGATGTCAGGGTTGATAATGGCTCCACTCGCTTTTTTGGATAACGGATTACGCTCGCTTTCGCAGGTGGGGAGGGTATTTTGCGGTTCAAGGGTCGAAAGAGGGAAGCGGTGGCAAGGCTGAGGCGGAGACCGTAGGGTGGTTTCGGTCTTGCGATTCCGACCGAACCAACAGCCAGGCGGGGTTGAGGGGTGCGGCCCAGAACTGTGGCGCAAATTACATCCAGCCACACCTCACCCTCCTAAAAGTGTTGTCCATTCGTCGCCACTGATGACGAAGAGAGCACGTGCTTTTTGTGCTCCTCGCAGACTGTGGGGAAAGGTGGGTACCACAGAGTCAGCTGCTCTTTAAACTGCACTGGGAAAGCATCGCTCTACTTGGGCTTTATTTTGTTCTGTTATTCACCCATAAAAACTTCCAGGTTCCTATCACCAAACCTCCCCTTTGTTGTTGTTAGGAAGGAACAGCCCTAGTGGTTCGGTTGCTGCTGCGCCTCGAACGGGATCATGTTTCTTGGCATCATTCTTGGATGGCAGGCCAGGCTATGTGGGTCGTGCCTTTCAGGGGGACCAATCGCTTGAAACAGCAGCTGGAAACAGCCGGAAAATGCAAACTTTGCAGAGGCACCACAGCAACGTCACTTCATCGAGTGACGGAACATTGGCCATCAAAATATCAACAACAACGCCATATTTGCATCAGAAAACTCGACAGACGGGTTTCTTATGACGTACTGCATGATATAATTTTTTGTCTCCGGGTTTTCCCGAGACTTTTCGCCGTACTATCCCTCCTTCGCAGCCATGGCGACCCGCAAAGTCCGATACAAGAAACTGAGTGTGAAAACACTCTTGGGGGTACTCAGAGAGGAGCAGATAGATCCTGCCGAGTACGAATCACTCACAAATGAGGCCCAAATCGCGACTGGAGTCGAACAGGCCGAGGAAAATGTGAGTCGAAATCTGTCATTATCGCGTCTGGGTCACGTGCCGGTGCACGTGCCACATGTTCATCGGATTTGGAGTTGGGGTTGATACTGACCTTCATACTAACCTTGATCGCCAGGAATACCATCTCCAAGCTGTTCTGCAGAGCGCGGGCGTCGCTGCTGACAAGGAGATCCCCGTGCCGCCTCCACAAGAGAGCACGCTTAATTATGACGAGCTTTATACTCGCCCGTTCTCCAAGACAGCCACATACATTCGGTTCTCCCAGACGGTGGAAGAATCCATAGGATGCATGTATGATATGACCGAGGAGGACGACGTATTTCTCAAGTCGTACAACCAGAAACGGGGCCCCTCGGCCCAGCTCTCAGAGGATGACTTTGAGAGGCTTATGGACGTGTACGAGGACACCTCGTACATCAAAGCCCCGTTCGCCTCGATAGACCAGACCATAGTTCCGTACGAGGACATGGTCCAGGCCCTGCAGGACCTTGACAGGGCCAAGATCATGTCACACGCCAAGGAAATCTATGAGTACTGGAAATCCCGGCGGCAGGCGCTGAACAATCAGCCACTCCATCCGACGCTCAAATTTGAGAAGCATCAGGAAAGTGACGAGGCTGATCCGTACGTCTGCTTCCGGCGTCGCGAGGTCCGCCAGACAAGGAAGACACGGGCGAGGGATGTCCAGAGCGCGGATAAGCTCAAGCGCTTGCGAAAGGAGTTGGAGGAGGGGCGGCAGCTGGTCCTAGCGGCGCATAACCGCGAGCTTCTGAAAGCCGATATGTTGAAGACAGATCGTGCCATCTTCGAAGTGCGGGCTCAGCTCAAGGAGCACAAGATCCGGTTGGGCATCAAAACCGACGACGAAGACCTCATCAACCAAAAGGTCAGTTCCCCGTTCTCCGCGTGCTTCCGTGCCCGGTATGATGCTGACAACTCCCCGCAGCCGCAGAAGAGGAAGGCTCCAGATGTCTCGACCATGCAGCGGCCACCGCCGCCAACACAGCTTCGCATCGCTGTCCGCCCGTCCCCTGCCGAGGCAGATCTTTCGGTCCTTGCTGACCGTTTGGCTGAGAAGGAGAACGAGCTCCGTGCTGACATAGAGAAGAAGGTGCAGAGCCATAATGAATGGAACCGGCACCATCTAGACCTCACACGAGGTCCGCTGTCGCCGGTCCACGGGCCCAGGCGGGATCCTAGTTTCAGGCCGGCCAAGACGCAGTATTTGATGACGCCGCCAGCGTCTGCGTCGTCAGAGTCCTTGGATGAGCCCATCCCCATGGACCTTGACAAGCCAGAGCGTCCGCAAAATGTGTTGGTACCACCAGATCCACCGGCTTTCTTCAAGTTCCGAGGCGTGGCTCGGGACGAGGAGTCGAGGAAAGACCCACCGGCGTACCGGCGCCGGATCGGCCGTCTTCAGCGATTATGGATTGACCGCCGTGGGATGGCGAGTCCACCACGCGAAGTCAGCGCTGAGGTGCTAGATCGGTGGAAGTACGACCAGTCGTCGGATGACGAGGAGGATCCGCCCACGTACGAGGCGGATCCTTTCGACACCAACGCCCTGAGGTTCCGCGCTTCAATACCGCTCCCTTTGTGGATGACAAACCGGGCAGTCCCCAACACTCGGATCCCGCTGACCCCAGCACCACCACCACCCCCAGTGCAGCAGGCACAACAGACACAGACACAACCACAACTCACATCGCAGTCCCAGGCGGGCACATGAAGCCCATGGGACTGCAGGCTACTGCGGCCTTTTATTATACTCGCCCACCGCCCATGCGCGGCTGAGCGCTGGTAAGAACAGCATTGTTCTTGCCCTGTACACCCTCTCAACCCTCCGATTACTGCATTTTAGCGATGGCCTTGGTAGAAAGAAGGATTGGCCTGGCGTGGTGTTTGGCGTTATGTGCTCAGATCAATGATAATGTCAGGCATAGACGCCATGTATATATGAACCGGCGGCGCGCCGGGAGCCCATGGGCCAACCGAAACAACGTTCTGCGCCCTTTTTCGTCTTCGTCTTTTTGCGCGGTGACGTGCCGATGAACATTGTCCGACCGCAGGCTGTAAATCGTTGTTGTGCCAATGGCTTTGAAGACGTGGTGGTCGTGGCGCGACGTTCGGAGGGCCGTGCGAGGAGGATATGACGAAAAGAGTGGGGACACCTTCAGCGCATGTCTGGCGGAGCATGATTCTGGTGCAGACAGCATAACTCCCAACTGCCAGACGCCGAATGCAGTCTCCGCAATGCCCAGGTCGCTCAGGTGTTGATCTCCATCTTCTTGCTGCTCCAGGTTGAAGGCCGCTGGGGAAGAGAAAAAAAAACAAAAAGCGAGGCACAAGATCGACGGAATCTCGGCGACCCCGGTCTTCGCGTGGAGAGGAGGGACAGAAGTGGTACCGAAGTGAAGTCCCCTGGGCCGAGATTGCTCCTGTCGTAAAGAGAGCAAACAGGCAGTCCTCTCAACTCAGCCCAGATTGACTTCCAAACCACACGTGGCCTGAAAATACCAGCTTTCGCAAGTTGGTTTTTTGCGACTTGGGATTGGTGCGCGGGACGACGGTGTAACCAGTAGATATACCGAAATATCTGAGGAGGAGGATGCTTTGGCTCCTTTCCAGCTTAAGAGCCGCAAAAAGTGCTGTGGTCGTGTGCCTTGTCCCATTGTGACACCTCTGATTGCTCCGAGTTGGGGTCGGCGGAGGTAGCGTCAGGGTGAGGAGAGAGCAAACGGAGGCACCCACTGTCGCCGGGCTTTGGTTTTCTTGGGGAGTAGAAACCCATAGTCAAGGAGGGTAGCTCTGGAAGCCAATTGTTGCATCGGAGGGCGATATTTGCATCCCTGATAAATAATAACGGGTCAGTCTCAGAATTGCAAGCACCGAAAGGTAACCCTCCGCCCTAGGAGGACGTCGTGTTGGTGGCATCTCAATGCTCGAGGGGAAGCATATGGGGGCATACCTCAGAGTGTACGGGGGAGCAGTCGACTGAATGTGTTTCTTCGCTGCTCTCTCCTTAACCCGTGGGTTGGAATAAGGGTTGGCTGTTGGCAGCTGGTTCGGTGATCAGCAGATGCGTCACTCGCCACAGAGTGATTTCAGGAGTCCAAGTGTTGAAGCAATGGTAAAATTAGGGCCGAGAGGACGGCCCTGAAGCTTAGAGGCATTTTGTCTTCTGTTGGTGGAAGAGTTTGCTGGCGAGATGGAGGTAGGGAATTGTGTACAGTATTCTCGCAGCAGTGGGGGGATCTGACGGAAGAAACCCCAAAAGACGGCCGGCTCCACGATGCGGCGGCTGTACGGGTGTGGGTCGGGGGTCCAATCACTGCTGACCTGCGCACGTGCCACGCAGCAGGTACTGCGGTACATCGGTACGACGTCCCAATTCTGATCCGCCAAATGACCCCTCATCGATGCCCCGCTGCGAAATGACGAAATAAATCAACAACCATAAGACTGCCCCTTGTTTTGCGACAACACGACTCATGGTTATATCCTGTCTCGAACTTCCCTCGCATAAAAGGTGACGCGATCGCAACCCGCGAGGGTTAGACCCCAATCCAACGACCGGCCAGCAAACCGACACCCCCCTTTCCCCGTCCTACCACCGAAACCCAACCAACCCCCACCATGGGTCTCGACATCGCCCAAAAGAAGCGGCGCATCGCCCTCGGCTGCGAAGGGTCCGCCAACAAGCTCGGCATCGGCGTAATCCTCCACGAAGGCGAGACCTCCACCGTGCTCTCCAACGTCCGACACACCTTCGTCTCCCCCCCGGGAACCGGCTTCCTCCCCAAAGACACCGCGCAACACCACCGCGCCTTCTTCGTACGCGTGGCCAAACAAGCACTCGCGGACGCCGGCATCCGCATCGCCGACATCGACTGCATCTGCTACACGCGGGGCCCCGGCATGGGCGGGCCGCTGGCGTCGGTGGCGGTGGCGGCGCGCACGCTGGCGCTGCTGTGGGGCAAGGAGCTGGTCGGCGTCAACCACTGCGTCGGCCACATCGAGATGGGCCGCACCATCACGGGCGCCGACCACCCCGTGGTGCTGTACGTGTCCGGCGGCAACACCCAGGTGATTGCCTACGCGGAGCAGCGCTACCGGATTTTTGGCGAGACGCTGGATATTGCGGTGGGGAATTGTCTGGACCGGTTTGCGCGCGCGCTCAATATCAGTAATGATCCGGCGCCGGGGTATAATATTGAGGTGCTGGCGAGGAAAGGCGGGCGGGTGTTGTTGGATCTGCCGTATGCGGTGAAGGGGATGGATTGCTCGTTTAGCGGCATCTTGACGCGGGCGGAGGAGCTGGCGGCGCAGATGAAGGTAGATGGGGGGAAGGGGCCCGATGGGGAGCCGTTTACTGGGGCGGATCTGTGCTTCAGCCTGCAGGAGACGGTGTTTGCGATGCTGGTGGAGATCACGGAGCGGGCCATGGCGCACGTCGGGAGCAACCAGGTGTTGATCGTGGGAGGTGTGGGGTGCAACGAGCGGCTACAGGAGATGATGGGTCTTATGGCGGCAGACCGCGGCGGGAGCGTCTATGCGACGGATGAGCGCTTCTGCATAGACAATGGCATTATGATTGCCCATGCAGGCCTCTTGGCATATGAAACGGGGTTCAGGACCCCTATCGAAGACAGCACATGTACACAGCGATTTAGGACAGATGAGGTGCTCGTCAAATGGAGGAAGTAACGTGCTTTCTTGTTGCATCGTGATTTATCGTGACATGCGCGGCAAACTCAAAGTCGCCGGCAGCAAATATCCCATCCCACCCCCCAAGAATAAAGTATAATATGGCTTCATTTAGCCCTGTACTGAACCCGAAGATCATGCAGTCGTCAAAAATAGCCACTACCTAGGACAGACATTGCCGATGCTCTTACGCCACCTTCTGCGACAATGGGCGACTACGTGGTGTGGAACGCTCGAATTCAGTCCGTTGTCGTGGGCTTGTACATGATAGTCGTCACGTACTGTACAAGCTGTTAGCATCAGGACGACAGGGGGAAGAACCAACGCCGACCCACCTTGCTCTTGTATCTGGTTGTTGCCGAAACCGCCAGCACGTTGTTCTTGATGCTGCTAGTGGCAAGATGGTTGAGAACAGTATGGTTCGGCTGGGTCAAGACGCTGTTGTCATCCTTCCTCGGCGTGGCCGCATTTAGGATGGGCTTGCTCAGGAAGCCGGGAAGCCCAGGCGGGTTCGGCAGCTTCTCGGTGGCCCGGACGGCATGGTGATATTGAGGGGAATCCTCAGGTTGATCTTGGTCAATGAGATACTTCGGGATCTTCTGCTCGAACTGGCTGGCCGGGGGGATCTCTCTATCCCGGGGCGGGGGCACCTGGCCGTCTTCCTCGGCCGGAGTTGGTTCGGCGTCTGTCTGCTGCTGCGCAGTTTTGCCCTCCGACGACCCCTCCCCGTCGGCTGGTGTAGATTGTAGATCGTCGGGACTGACTTCGATGTAGTTGACCAAGTTGTTACCAAAATCGACCGTAGTAGGATAGTCCGGAGTTGTTTGCATTTGCCCGTCAACCAGGAAACGGATATGGTGTGTTCCGGGGAGGATGTCGATCGTCGTCGCAAACACGCCCGGTTCCCCCTCGCTACAATTCACACTCAACGTCAGCCCACCCGAAACCGGCCAAACTATGTCTCCGCCAATCTCGATACTCACACTGGGTGTAGCCGGGTTTTGCGATTCCACTGAAAAATGGTGCCCGTGACATAGACCTTGTCACCGCCATGGCGCCATTCGAGCTTTGTCGGCACCGTGGGCCTAGTTTTGTCGACCAACAACTCCTCGGCATCTTCTTCTTCTACTATCGTGTCGCTCAGGTTCGAGGTCGGGTGGGCCAGTGCTGCATTGTCCAGGCCTTCAACGTCGTCAACCGGCTCCCCGACATCGGTGGGGGCGATAATGGGCGACCCCGGGGTGTGGACCTCCTCCTCGATTGGAAGTGGCAGACGCGGCGGGCGAGTCAGATACGACACGTCCTGCACGCTGCTGACGGGCATCGCTGCGACTTCGTAGCTGTCTTCGGAGCGGGGGGACCGGGGCGATCGCGGGGACGAAGGGGAATTGTGCGAGTTGGGCACAGCTACGGGCTTGGCAGGCGCATGATGGGGGCTAGGTTTGCCCTGGTTGACCTCGACAGGTTTCGCGGAGCTCGTGGAGCTGGCGGCGGTAGCAGGCGAGGAAGCGGTCGAGTAGCCCGATGCAGCAACGCCGGAGCCGAGGGGTCGGGGCTGCAGCGGCTTTGGCCGGCTGGCGACGCTGCTGCTGCTGCTCGACGGCGGTTGGACAGAGGTGCCCTGGGCCTGAGTGAGCGAGGGTTCAGGCGGGGCAGCAGCCCGGAGGCCCTGCACTGGGATGGGATTTCGGGCTTCACGCCTCACCGGCCGGTCATGCTGCGAGCTCGTTTGTGACGATGACGACTGGCTCGCGTTTTTAGACGTGGAGGGGCTGTTGCCCATTTTTCATTCACTCGGCGTTCGGCTGCTGGGATCTCACACACGAAGCAAGACAGGATAAGAAACAGGTGCTGATAGTGAGATAGTGAGGCCGTTGCGCTCTACTCAGTTCATTTTTCGGGGGGCTCCGATGGTGATGGGTGGAAAATTGAACGGTCGACCAGAAGGATGGCCGGGCGCATTTGTAAGGAGCCCGTCTTCGATCCGGGACAGTTATGGAAGGAGAACGGGGCGGAGGGACGCACCGGGAATTCAGGGAAGTTTCAATGAAATCGAGAGACATGCAGTTCAAGTTGCTCGGCACGGCACACTGGGGTCAATTCACCACCCAACGTTATCTGCCAAGTGCCTGCCAGCCCCACTTCAGCTTGTGCACCGTGCCACCCTTGCGTAAACGGCAACGTTTCCGGGTTCTGCTTGGCTCTGATCCAGCCCGCCCAGGCTCTCTCGCAGCCTCATGCTTTAGATACATAAATAAAATAAAGCCGGTCCTGGTCTCAGTGAAAGCCGAGTCTTTCAACAAGCAACCAATCTACATTTCAGGGTTTAGGGCCACTGCGCATCTATATTCTTTCTTTAACACCCAGCTCAAACGTTCCTTTGGTCAACAAACAGAAGACAGATTCAAAATGTCAGAAAACTTCGTCGCTCCCGGCCAACACCGCTACCTGCGCGCCTGCATGGTGTGCTCTATAGTCATGACCTACGCAGTAAGCCTCTCCATCTAATCCCACCTCACTCTCATCCCACCACCACTCACCTCAACCACCCCCAACTACTACCCAATACCACACCCACCGCCCCCATACTCACCCCCGTCTGCAACAGCGCTTCCGCGACGAAGGCTGCCCAAACTGCGAAGAATTCCTGCACCTGCAGGGCTCGTCGGACCAGATCGACAGCTGCACGTCCCAGGTATTCGAGGGCCTCATCACGCTGGCCGACCCGACCAAGTCGTGGGTGGCCAAGTGGCAGCGGCTAGACAAGTACGTACGCGGCGTGTACGCGACCAAAGTATCGGGCCAGCTGCCGGACGACGTGCGCACCACGCTGGAGGAGGAGTATCGTATTACGTATATCCCGTAGGTGTTGTTCCTTCCCCTTTTCCCTCCCCCCTGTCTGTTGGGGGAGTTGCTCGCTTGTTGGGGTGCGGTGTGGCTGACATTGTTGGTAGACGTGATGGTAGCGCTTCCGAGGCGGATTAGGGGTTCGTTGTTCGTCTCGGGGAGAGGGCAGCAGCATCAGGCGACGGAGTTGGGGAGTTGGTTAACAAAGGCTGATTTTCGGTGTTCACCGGCTGACATGGTCTAGATTAGATCTATGGTAAAATTGGAACGTGCTATTGAATTCCTGGTATCATGTCCTTCCCAAATGACTGTCCCCCCAAACGCCGCAATATGCTACACAACCTCCCAAGCCCTTCATCCTCAATAATTCCCCTAAAACCGCGGCCTCTTATGAGGGGGACCGCCGCCTGCCTCCCGCGCCCTCTTACGTTCCAACTCCTCCTTCATGATCCTCTCCGCCTCGCTCATCTTCTTCGGTTGAGCAGCCATGACCTTTTTCGGTGCTCCGGCAAAGGCGTTCTTGAAGACGTTTTTCGGTTGTGGCTTGATGCCAAACTTGAGCGAGACGGGCTTCACTGCTGTTGTCGTCTCAGCCGGCTTGGTATCCTCCGCCTTCTTTGCCTCCCCATCGCCCGCCCCGTCCGTGGCTTCCGGTGCACCGCCCTCTTTCTTTGGGTCTGGCACGGAACCCTTATCCTCGGGGGTAGTACTCTTGGCCGGCTTCGCCCCAAAGCTCAACTTGATCTTCTCTCCCTCCTCACGCTTCAGCTCCTTCCCCTCCTCCTCGGCCTCCCCATCCACCCCCCTCGCCTCGGCATCCCTCTGCGCACGTCGAATCTGCGCCCGCAGCAGCATCTGTTCCCGCTCCTCATCGCCCTTATCCTGCATCTCCTTCCGCCGCACGGCCTCCCGCCTCTTCATCGCCTCAGGCGAGTCATCAATCCAGGCGATAAAAGTCCCATCCTCCTTCTCCTCAGCGCGCACAATCCCCTCCCGCGAAATATGCTTGACAAAGTCGGTGAGCGAGTGCCAGCGGGTGGCGTTGAGATGGACGTGGTCGCGGCGGGCGATGACCTCCTGGTAGAACTTGTTCGCGTGGACGCTCTTCTCGCCGTGGGCCGTCTTGAGCAGCGACACGAACTCGGTCAGGAACTGCTTGCTGTAGTCCTCCTGCACGCTCTTGAAGTTCTGCCCCGCGTCCAGCGCCCGCCGCATGTGGCTCTCCGACTGGCAGTGCATCTTGAACGCGTTCTCGTCGCGGCACGGCTTCTCGCAGATCTGGCAGTACCAGCGCAGCCGCGTCAGGCCCTTTTGCTTCATCTTGTTGGCGAGGTATTTGGTCGATCCTGGCTCGGCTTTGCCCATGGTGGAGGGGGTTCGACTCGCTGCGCGGAGTCGGGCGGGTGTTGAATTAGGGTTGTTTTCGGTTGTGGGAGCGAAGTTAGGGCGGCGCGGTAGGTGGATGTGGAGGTATGCAAGTTGGTCGGGAGGGCAGCGAGTTTGAATGCAGGTTGTAAGTGGAAGTCTATCAGCGATGTTGAGAATGTTCCGTTATCAACAGCGTTATCTGCAATCGCCACGCAGGCTCGGCGAACAGCGAAGGCTTTAATAGGTAGGCAGGGTTAGGGTCAGCTTCTTAAGTTCCTTGCAGGAGCCTGCAGATATCGGCACCCCTTTACTGTGTATAGTCATTGCTTGTAATGTGCTTTCTATTCCAAAAGTTGCTCGGAAAATGAGGGAATCTAACTATCTACAGTGCGAAGTATATATGGCATGCATCGTAATGTGTACCCAGTCCTCCTACAGTCTCTCCGTCTCCGGTATCCCCCAGATAGAAAAGAAAATACGTCCGAAATTCAAACCCATAACTACACGTCACCGACGATCTTGTCAAAATTGAAAATCCGCTCCCAGAAACAAAACTACAGTCTGTCTCATCGCAATTCTGCGTTGTTGTGGCACGATGATAGAGGCTCGCCCTTAGTCAAGGAAGGTAAAGAGACTCGTATGCAGGATGTTCATAGCCCTCTCCGCATCACGAGCGTCAATGACACAGGATATGTTGATCTCGCTCGCACCTAAACATCATGTTAGTCTCTGGCACTGAATAGCTTCCGGTCCACAATAAAACGTACCTTGGGAGATCATCTCCAGGTTGACCTGGTGTTCTCCGAGCGTCGAGAACATGCGGCCAGCGATGCCGACCATGTTCTTCATCTCGGCACCGACCAAGCTGAGAATAGTCATGTCGTGCAGCACGCTGACCTCGCCGCACTCGGCACGCAGCTGCTCCACGGCCTGGTCGAAGTTGCCGAATTCGGAGGACGCCGCGTGGACCGCGATCGAGACGTGGACCTCGCTGGTGGAGATGAGGTCGACCGAGATGCGCTGCTGGTTGAGGATGGAGAAGACGCGTGCCAAAAACATGTGCGCTATCGACCGCTTGTTGGAGTGGATGTTGATGATGGAGATCTTGTCCTTGACCGTGACGGCCGTGGGCCTCTTTGGCTTCTTCCGGAGTGACGGGTCGGAAAGTTGCCGCGTTCTTTGAATGCGTTGGTCCGCGGCTAGTAGGGGATCCGGCCTTACGATGGTGCCTTCGCCGTGGGGGTTCTTGACGTTCTTGATGCGGATCGGGATAGGAGGTACCGCCTTGATGACCTGGTCCATGGTCAAGTGGTGAATGACTTCAGAGCCGTAGAATGTCAATTCTGACGCCTCGGAAGGGGTGATGAACGGGATGAGTCTCGCAGTCGGGACCTTTGACGGGTCGGCAGTGAAGATGCCGTCCACCTCCTTCCAGATCTGGAGCTCCTTGGCCTTCAGGCCGACCGCTACCAGGGATGCGCACAGGTCTGTGTACCCACGGCCAATGTCGCCGTCTATGAGGCTGCCGGGGACATTACCGAAGAAACCGGTCACCACGGGTACTC
This sequence comes from Chaetomium tenue, assembly GCF_020726465.1. Taxonomy (NCBI): domain Eukaryota; kingdom Fungi; phylum Ascomycota; class Sordariomycetes; order Sordariales; family Chaetomiaceae; genus Chaetomium; species Chaetomium tenue. Next base: position 3,999,726 of record NW_027117330.1, on the reverse strand, counting down.
TGTCCTCGCAAGCCATGATCTTCTTGCAGATAGCCTCGGACGTATTCTTATAGAAAGTAGAGTCGAGACGCCCCGGGCTCTCGTTGTGCATGATATCAGCCAAGTCAATGTACTGGGCGTCCACCCCCTTTTACCTCGCGCGTCAGTATGGAGAACAAGGAAGAGCGCGGCTAGAAGGAAACTCACCCTGTCCTTGAGGAGACATGTCATGAACCGGCAGCATAGTTTCTCGCCGAAGCTGACCACCCGGTCCTTAGCCCGGGCGTTGATCTCAAGGTTGAAACGTCTCGCCGCCTCTAGATAATCGACGAGGAGCTGGCACTCCACCTCAATGCCCGCCTTAAGGAGGGAGCTGAGCTGGGAGTCCCGAACAAAGTTGTCGGCGGCGGCGATATGGTCGATGCAGATCTCCTGCACGATGTGCTTAGCCTCCCCCAGCAATTCCTCCTGGGCCTCGTGGTCGCTGGTGGCGGCACCGATGGCGCGCAACTTCTTGTACACCTCCAATAGCCTGCACGAGGGAGCACGTTGTCAGTCATCCCGCAGTGGTTGACTAATTAGGGCGCCATGCCATGGCTCGGCCTTGTGATGCGTGGGGGAAGTGGACGAGGGGTAAGCAAGCCAAGAGGACTTACCGGCTTGTGGTACCCGTCACCTTCTTGCCGGTACTCCGTGCTGAGCACACAACTACCACTCGGTTGTTTTCAACATATTGCCTACTTCCGAGTCAGCTTCACTTCGTCCCCTTTCCTTGGACCAATGGGGTAAGAGTCATACTTGACGATGTCCTCTGCGATCTTGTCCGGGAACTTGCCAACGCTTGTGCCTCCAAACTTCTGCACAACCCAACCGCGGTCACCGTGGTTCTTCAATAGGGCCCGATCCATCTCCGGGTTGTTCACCGTCAGCGGTGGGCTCATTGGCTTAGAGTGTATAGTGTGGGGGGACGGGGTCCTAAACTGCCAAGGGTGAAGCAGCAAGTGATGTACCGCCAAGGAAGAGTTGTGGTAGAAGAGGTCGGAGGCTCCAATGGTTTGGTTCTCAAGAGAGATGGTTGTTGTGATTGTGGTTCTTGTTGTTGTTGTTGTGTAGCCAGTGAAGATAGGGGAGTGGATGAGTTGGACGATGAGTCGCGGGGGTGGGCACCTTCTTAAAGACAGCCGCAACCTTGAAATCCGGGGAATTTAACGTCGATAAAAAGCCACAGACCCAGGCAACCTAGAAATCACTCAAACAAGGCTCGGTCTAGGAACGATGGAACAACCCTTTTTGGGAAAAGGCTCAGATGATGCCTGCGGGATATGCTGGAAAGAGAGTGAATTTCGTCAGAGAGAGAGAGTGGGCGGCTCAACCTAGCCACTGCTGTGAAAGTCCCAGGATGGGGGTCTGTTGCGTGGGTAGGAAAAAGTTAGGTACAGAGTTGGTACCAAAATGCGATGACAAAATGGACAGCATGGCATTGGAGCCGTAAAAGGCACAAAGGCCCCAATATAACCCACCCCGAACTCGCCCGCCTGTGTCGAGTCACCAATGCCCAAACGCCTAATTCGGCGGCAAGGTTTTCAAGACTTCGCTCATCGCCAGCACCCCTGCTGGGGTTACAGTGGTGGGGCTTCCCTGACAAGGTGGGCACGGTGGGTTCAGGGTGGGGTTTGCTGCATCTTTGACGGCAGCTTGGGGGGCGCCACGGTGGAGTGCATGTGAGATGGATGCTGCATTGAAACATGGCGAATGCGTACCGGGTAAGCCCAGGAACCACAATGGAACTTAGTATGGAAGGGAGAAGGATGATTTGAGAGAAGCTAGAAGCTTGAGGAATTGCGAACTTAAAAGTAAGGCACCAATCGCTTCAAGAAGGCACCTGCGCAGCTACCTATCAACATTCTCTCCCGTTCCTTCCTCTAATCCAGAATTGGTTTCCTTCCGAATTGGCCAAATTACATTACATAGGCGAGGAACCTGTACGTTTTATTCGTACCTGCGAGTACATACCCGTCCCTGGCCTGTGCAACCCCGGCAAATCTGAAAGTTGATTCAGATGGAAGGCAGCGGGGGTCAGGTAGCATCACACCCGCACATTCGACAATCGCTTTTCCGGAGGTTGATGTGTAGACTATCACCCGATCTCAACTCGTTACATGATTCAATCGCATTTGGCCGGAATGTGATCTTCGGACACAAACCAGCTCATCGAGTCGTGGTACCTTGAAGTCTGCTTCGACATGTAAGATGACAGAAACATGGAAATGGCCATGGAAATACAGAAAAATGTCTGATTTCGCCACGATGCCAAGACATATTCTCAGCGCAGCGCTACTGCTCACCGAACGCCTCTTTCACCCCCCCGGGAACTTAACAACTAATCCTAGAAGCAACTCCCACGCCTCAGACACGAAAGCGGGATGTCCTCGCGTGCCCCATGTCCTGCGCGGGAGATGATCCGCCAAGCCACCCGTCCCAACCCGCCCCAAGCCGGCCCGAGTGGGTTGTGTGGCTTTCTGGGTGGTCCGGTCCGTCGTGTTCGTCCTGCCAGACGGAAAATGGACGAGGGTGCCACGGCCCGGCTATTCCAAACAAGACACCGAAGGGTCGCGTGAGCATCCCGACTGCGTGGCCGGGACCCCCGCGCGACCCCAGCCGGCCCGGACATTAGGTAACCTTCCGAGTTGGGGCTCGAACAATTTCACATGGGGCCTTGCTGTTAGGGCGGCGTGGGTGGCTTCGATGGGGGTACACACAGAATAGCTACATGGTAGAGACTTGGGGCCAGTGAGTAGGCCAGAGTGACATGTCGGGTCGCTCGCTGCCTTGCTGGGAATTTGTCTAAAGTGATTTCTGGCGCCTTGCTCTCCATCACAATTTATCCAATCCGACGAGGTTCCATTCAGGTTGTTTCGGATGATCTCTGGTTTGAGTCATCTACGTGTGTGGCTTCACCCCTTCACTCCTGATTCGGGGGATGAGCAACGAACACGAATACGGCCACGAGATCAAGGCCTCGCCAACAGATCAAACAGATAAATATAAAATACTGAGAACGGTAACCACACAACGCCATTTATGAAAGCTATGTAACTAGGCTGCTCCGCAGGACACTGCAACACCATGCCTGCTAAAATATAGTTCGAGAGCCCTTCGGTTACCAACTTTCTTCTCCTTTCCAGTCCGAGTGGAGATTCCTTATCATCGAGTAAATGGAACGCGCATGTACATACATACAATACATCCGACAAAACAAAGCAAAATTCCCTCCCGCCAGACGCCCATGATGCAGGTCTAACCAATTCAGGTAGGGAGCCCTCCCAACCGCACCCGACCTATCCCCGTTGGAAAATGACATGACGGGCATCCCGTCCCACTAAGGCTGCGGTTTCCCGCTCCAACTGCTGAAACCCCAAGCCGGGAGGCCACGGCCACTGCCGCGCGTCCCTTTTCTAACGCTTCTTCTCATCCTCCCCCTTCTTCTTCTTCTCCTCTGCCGCCTCATCCTCCAGGTAGTCATCATCTTCCTCCTCCTCCTCCAGCGGATCCTGCTCCAACTCCTCCTCGATCTCCTCCACCTCGGTAATCATCCCCCCCGTCGACGGCGGCCTCTGGTCGGCGGGCACCTCACCCCCACTCATCTGCCACTCCATCAGCTTGCTGAACGCACTATTTTTATCCGCACTCAGCATGGCGTAGCTGCCGACCTCGGCGACGGTGCCCTCGCTGGAGAGGACGATGATCTGGTCGGAGCGCTTGATGGTGGAGAGGCGGTGGGCGATGGAGATGGTGGTGGCGCGGCCCTGCAGCAGGGCGGCGAGGGCCGAGTTGACGAGCGTCTCGGACTCGGCGTCGAGCGCCGACGTCGCCTCGTCCAGCAGCAGGATGTCCGGGTCCTTGAGCAGCGCCCGCGCGATCGCGATCCGCTGCTTCTGCCCGCCCGAGAGCTGCGCCCCGCGCGCGCCGACTTGGGTTTCTAGGCCCTCGGGGAAGTCGCTGATGAAGCCGCAGTTGGCCTTCTTGGCCGCCGCGATGATGTCCGCGCGTGTGGCTGTGGGTTTGCCGTAGGAGATGTTTTCTGCGATGCTGCCCGAGAAGAGGACTGGTTCTTGGGCAACCATGCCGATGCGCCGCCGGAGGGACTTGACGTTCATTTTGGAGACGTCCACGCCGTTGATGGTGATGGAGCCGCTAGTCGGGTTGTAGAAGCGGAGCAGGAGAGAGGCCACGGTAGACTTTCCGCCACCCGAGGGCCCGACGATGCAGACGTTGGCGCCGGACGCGATCTCGAAGTCGAGGCCGTTGAAGATGGTGACAGCTGGTCTAGTGGGGTAAGCGAAGGTAACCTGTGAGAATTTAATATTGCCCTGGGCGGAGGTGACTTTGGTGCCGACGGTTTGGTGGATAGTCGGTTTGCGGTCCTGGAGTTCGAACAGTCGGCTGGCCGCACCCACCCCCTTCATCAGCTCCGAGTAGAAACCGCTCAGGCCGAAGAGACTGGATCCTGCAAATGCCGTGTACATCATGAACGACGTAAGGTCGCCGAGAGATAGGGTCCCTGAACGGACAAGGTTTCCTCCCACGATAAGCATGGCTAGGATGGTCATATTGCCGCCCCAGCTAGTCGTGGCGAAGAATGTACCCGAGATGAACGACTCCCTCTTGCCGAGCGCAAAGACCTTTCGTACTTGCCTGTTGTACCGGTGGATCTCCTGAACCTCGCCGGCGAAAGCCTGGCTGGTTTTGACGTTGCCCAGGCGCTCCTCGGCAATCTTGGACATGGAACCCAGGTTCTTCTGTATCTGCCTGCTAAGCTGTCGGATGCTGCGCCCATACAGGACAGCACCGATGGCCATCGGCGGGACCATGACGAAGATCAGCGAGGTCAGCTTGGGACTCATCCAGGCCATCATGACGAAGCCCGCGGCGCCGCTCACCAGCGCGCGCAGGCCGTCCGACATGTTCTGCGTGATGCTCTTGCCGACAACGACCGTGTCGGAGCTCAGCCGCGAGATCAGGTCACCGACCCTGTTGGCGTCGAAGAACTCGGCATCCTGCACGTACGTGCGGCGGTAGAGCTGGGTGCGCAGCCGCGCCACCACACGCTCGCCCACGATGCGCAGCAGGATGATCCGCCCGAAGTTGGCCGTCGCGCCGATGGTCAGGACCGCAGCGAGGCCGTAGAAGAACTGCCGCAGGGTGAGGCCAAAGATCTGGGCCTCGTCGATCGAGCCCTTGGTGGAGAGGTCCATGATCCTACCGACAGAGAACGGGATTGACATGGTGACGGCCGAAGAGATGAGCAGCAGGATGAAGGCCGCACTGAGCCACTTGATCTCGGGCCGTGCGATCTTAACGAGCCGCCAGACTTCGGACATACCGGGCTTGCCTTGCGCACCGACGCCTTCCTTAGAGAGACGCGCGCTCATGTTGATTTGGGCAGCCTTGGCCGCCCTCTCGCTCTTTTGGAAGCCGTGGGCCTCCAGGTGCTTGTCCACATCCTCTTCCTTGGGCTCGGCCGCGGCTGGCTCTTTGTTGCCGGCTGCCACCTCCTTCGACTCCTCCTTCTGCTGGAGGGCGGGGCGAGTGGTCGAGAGACGGCGGAGAGCGTTCATGGGGGACGCCCATCGGGGCTGTCCCAGAGAGTGCCGGGCTCCGAGAGGGAGGCGGGGTGTTGCGGCGGTGGGGGCGGGGAACGGGGGCGAGCGGGGTATCGTAGGGGTCTTCCGGACCCCGAAGCCGGAAGAGAAGGGGCGGGTGGTCTGCCGGCTGGCGGAGATGAGCGCCGACGAGGGGAAGGGAGACGCAGCGACCACTGCTGCCGCTGGCGAGGTCGGATGGCCGAAGCCGGAGACCACGCCCACGCCTATAGCGCGTTGCGGGAGCAGCGCGGCGCGGCGCATCGCCGTGGTGGCCGCTCCCGAAACCATGGCGATCTGTCTCGCTTCTTCTCGCGCTATCGCAAACCCGTTTGTATTTTTGTCCTGTTATTTCGGGATGCGTGAAAATCGGAGGTGTGTCATGTTGCGCTTGCGGAGGTTAATGGCTGTTGTTCGGAAACCCATGCCCCCATGCAGTGTTGTGTGCGTCGCCGGAAAAGCAAAAGAAGGGATCGAAACAAGCGCAAGTGAGAAAAATCGCCGGGCCGATCCATGGAGGTTCACCGGAGCTTCGGCCAATGCGGAGCCCCTGGTCCAGCATTTTTCTAGGCGAATCGGGATTTCGTCATGCGCAATCGCCGAGCCGCCAGCACCACCCGCCGATTCAGCTGCTGAGGGTGCGTTTGTGAAGCGGGTTTTCTTCGTGTGTCCACAGTGTGCATCCAGCTCCCCCGGCTTGGCGACCAAGAGAGCCGCAACCCCTGCATGTTAGCACTCCAAACGACGGAACAAAACAAAACAAAACAAAACAAACTATGTAAGTGCATAGAAAAGGGGTTCTTCATCGTGACAAAGGCGAGCATCATGCATGTGTGGCCTTCTTGAGACAAAGTGTTGCCTTGAATGCTACTAGTATGCTTGTAAGTTGGGTAAACCTCACAATTTCCATCTCCTCGCTTGCACACCATTGAACAAACTTGAATGTGTAATACACCCACCCAACACAAAAGGGAAATGTAAGTCACACTCGCAAGGCACAGAGCCGAACAATGAAAACAGACCGCCCCCCTTCCAAACTCCAGAATGTAGCAGATAGAAAAACGATGCAAGAAACAACGCTGGCTTGAATGGCGGTTCTACCCCTGACTATCCTTCCTCAGCATCTCCTTGACGTCCGCATCGATACCATCATCAGCACCCAAGTCAGGAAATTCGTCCGAGGATTCGATCTTCCGCTTCTTGTTTCCTGCAATTGGCACAGCCTGGTATTGGGATGCGAGGTTTGAGAGCATCTCGAGGTCCGGGGCCGCACCTGAGAACCCGGGCTGGGCGTTGGCTGGGGCAGGTGGACCGTGAAAAGGGACAGGCTGCTGATGCCCATTTTGAGCCCCATGGTCCGCAGATGAAGTCCCATAAGCGCCATCGATATGATCCTGGACGTGTGGAGGCGTGAGCGCCTCTACCTGTGGGCGATCAGGTTCTGGAACAGGGCTCACAGTGCCGTGGCCTTGTGGCGATGTCTCCTCCGCGTTAGAGAGATTGCCGATAATAGCCATCTCTACAGCCTGTTTCTTCTGCTCAACCTCAGTCCGACGGCCACTGAGCTCCATCATCTGCTTTTCATCGGCGTCGAGTGCTTCACGGTTGGTTGCAAGAATTCCCTCCAGCTCCTTGATTAGGTCCTTGCGCGCCCGGATGCATTGAGTGACTGCTCCCTCGGCATTGGCAAGGGTTTTCAGCAACCCACTAAGCCGCGCAGCTTGGACTGGGAGGGCTGCAGTGGTGGTTGCGGGGTCCGTCAACTTCTCATACTCGGTGTTGGCGGTATTGAGCGAGTTCTTCATAGGCTGGGAGGCCTTAGTGGTAGCCTGCTGCGGGGCAACGAGTGGGATGAGCTCTGGGGGGATGGAAGGCCCAGAGGAGCTGAAGGCATTGCCGCCAAAACCGCCAGCATTAGCCGCAGGGCGTGCCTTATCGATCTCTGCGAAACCATGTCAGGATGAGAGTAGCATAAAGTAGGACTCAAGGCTAGGGCACTTACCTGCTAATCTGTGCTCTAGATCTTGCATGACTTCCTTGTCGAAGATACTTCGTTCCCTCCAAACGTCCATAACTCTCCTCAACTTTCCCTGGACATCGACCGGCGCTCCCTTGTACGTAACCGAGGTTGCATCAGCGATGAAAGGGGAAAAGGCATTGAGGAAATCCTCCTTATGGCGAGCTTTGGACTGCTGTACGACTTCTGGAAAGAGGTCAGTGGCTATCCGGACAATTTTAGAATGGATATACGAACCGTTCGCGAGGTAAATCATGTTGAGCCTCTTAGAGCTGGGGAGATCTTTCAGTTTGTTGAGCCACAGGTGGACCGTCTGTGACGCATGTCGTCTGGATTGACATCCATGGTTAGCCGCATACAAATAACAATCAATTGTTCATGCAGCGTGTGCTTACCGATGAAACATAATCCATTGTGCAGTGGTTGCGATGCTCTCATGGGTTTCGTTAAGAGCTGACAACTTCGAGAGCACGGCATCATCCGTGTAGGCCATGGTGGGCGAATAAGATGAAAGGTCGGAAGCGGCAATGTGATGTGGGATAGGTTCGAGATGAGAGGGTTGTTATGGTAGGAGCGAGAAGAGAGGAGTGGTGTTGAGTGTTTTGTCGATAGTGATTCCTCCTAGTGATTTGTGAATCGCGATGGTTGTTTATGTTGTTGACTTCCAATCAGAAGGTCACTAAATTACGATCCCAGAATTGGTTTTGTGTTGACAGGACGGCAGGTGGCCCTGTCGGCTTTTTGGCAAGCTAAAGTTTGCAATCCGAATGCACCAGCTTGGACCACAGCAATACAGGAGTAGGTCCGATAACCCTTTTGCTTCTTATTTTGCCTGCCTAGTGTGAAGACGAAGCAGATGCAATGAAGCGATGTGTATGTGGTAAGTTAAGTTTGTTTTGCGAAAGTGGGAAATGGAAGAGGTGAGGAGCAGGAAGCTTTAGGTTGGATTGGAGCTTGCTGGGTTGCATCGCACTGTTTTGGGTGGAGCAAAACGGCTATTTACATGTGACAGGGTACGTAGACACCTCGATACAACAATAAGCAACGCTTTTGTGGTAATTAACACACCCCTGTCTGCACACTGCAGCGCCTCAGCGCCAGGGGCCAATGCAGCTGGGCAACCTGGCGCGATCAAAGGCACCTTCCTGATTTCTTGTTTTAACACATCAAACAGTGCACACAACTCTCGAGTCCTCCAGCTGATCAGACTCTTCGAAACCTAATACAATCAGAGTCCACCTGTCAAAATGGCTGACCGATTTCCCTCGCTGGATGATTTTGACTCCGGTGGTAAGTTGGGCAACGACTTGCGATCTGGTGGCAGGCTCTCTAACCCTGCGGCCAGCCCAGACTGATGTCAAGGACACCTCCGATGTTCCGTCTGCGTCCAACTTTTTGGAACGAGAGAAGGCGATTCTAGGCGAGGATGCCACCCAGTTTGCGACAGTCGAGGATGCCGAGTTCGACGAGGGTGACGACGACTTGCTAGGTGGGGGCGGCGGCGTTAGCTCCCCCGGCAACAACGCTGCGTTCGAGAGCCAGTTCCCCGACCTTAGCGGCCCTAACGAGGTATGGGATAGCATCAACAGTTCGAAGGCGAGAGCATTCTTCTAACCACAGCGGACCACAGGGCGTCGCACCGGGCGGTACCATCACAGGCGGCCCCTCCGTCAGCTACAACTCGGGTTACCAGCCGTACGCCGAGGACGAGGAGGAACCCGAGGTCATCAAGGAGTGGCGCGAGAAGCGGGATGCGCAGATTGCGAAGCGTGCCGAGCAGTTCGCCCAGCAGCGCGAGGAGACGGTCCAGGAAGCCCAGCAGAACATCGACGACTTCTACGAGAACTACAACAACAAGAAGGAGAAGACGATTGCGCAAACCCGCAAGGACGCCGAGCAATTTCTAGCCAGCCGTGAGGACACCACCTCGGGCGGCACGAGCTGGGAGCGCATCGCGAAGCTGGTTGACGTGAGTGGGAAGGGCGCCAAGGGCGGTGCGGCTGGGTCGGGCAAGGAGCGGTTCCGCGAGCTCCTTGTCAGCCTTCGGAAGGACGAGAAGGCGCCAGGTGCTGGTGGTTATTAGAGAGGCGGGGCACACAGTGACTGGCGACAGCAGGGTGGCGGGGGTTGCTCACAGGTCGAGCTCCCCCTGCCACCACCCATGGCAATGACAATTACAGAAAACTGCGTTTAATGTACTTCTAGAGGTAGCCTCTCGATATGTAGGCAGGGGGGTAGGGTATTTGGCAGTGCGGGCGTCAGAGACGGGCGGAAACACCATGATTTGGACGAAACACTCGATCGCTTAGATCACTGCACATGGAAAACACGGTCAGGAGGACCTCGAATTGTTCAGGTTTGTCGTGAATACCCCCACGCGAGCGCTCTTGTCGCTTCTATTTCCCGGCCCTTGCCCTACATATACAAGCCTGAACTCTATCCCCTTGCTATCCGAGCCAACAACGAGTCGAGCTTACTCGCTGAACCAGGTGTTGTGGCCGAAAATCCGACGGCCCATGGCGTACATGGTAGCTGGGAAGCATTAGCAACTATCACCCATCCCAACTCTAGCATCGCCCCGTGGTGAATCATACCGGCGGTGGTTCCCCAAAGAACAATGGTGAACGGGGTCAACATCATCCCGCTGCGAGGGTTCTGTGTGCCGCAAGCCAATCCGTCAGCAAGATGCCCTTATATCCCCTCCCTCCCAAATTCCCTTCCCCAAGCATCGCCGGCCCATCCCCTCCCCTCCCCTCCCATCCCATCCGTCCTTCGCTCCCCCATCAGCGGCCCTTCGAATTGCGGGAAAACTCACGATCCGCCAGATGCGCGTGTGGGCCTTGTACGCCTTCTGGTACGACTTCTGGTACTGGTTCACCTTGTTCTGGGAGTCCATGAACCTGTTGTGGGAAAAGAGAAACCCGTTAGCATTTCGTTCCCGAGATCATACGATCGATGTGTGCGGTAAATCCCCCTCCCAATTGCCGGGCGGATCCCAATTGCGGGCTGCAATTGTCCCCCTCCTTGTGGTGTCGCAAAAGTGCTGGGGTTTTGAGAATCGCTGCTTACGCCATCTTGAATGAGTGGGGAGTTGGAATGTGGTCGTCGGGGCGGTTGCTGGTGTTCGCGGGGTGACCGAGGTGGTGATTGATCGGGTGTGTTGCTTGCAAGGCGAGCTCTGGCCCGAGCTGGGAACCATCAAGTGCATGACGAGTGGGTTGCCTGCCCAATTCAGATTGGCCAATTCTCAGGGTTGACTCAGCATGCTCTTTTGTGGTCGGGTGCCAAGATATTTTCGAGCTCCAACCCTGGCACGATGGCGCATCCCTTGCTGATCGAATCCCATCTCGCGGTCTCACGATCACCTTTGAATGTTCTCAAAAAGCATACATTGGAATCACGCAGCCGCGCCTTACTGGGGGCTTCTTGCCCGGCCGAAAGTAGGTATCGTACATTGAAAAATTTGAATCGGATTACGCTCGCTGCCCGCCGCCTGCAAAGGCCCTTCTAGCCACGCCGGTCCCTGTCTAGGTATTACACTCTCTTTCATACATGCGCCTGGAGGCATAGGAATGGTTATGCGCTCTCTTCCTTCGACACGCGCTACCTCTCGTCGTCGTTGGCCGCGCCGCGCTTTTTCGGTTTGATAACCAGCAATATTATCATGGCGGCGATAATGAGTAGCAGGAGGAAGATGATCTTTCGCTTCGTCGTCTTCTTCTGGTACCCCTCCGCTGTTTTGAGCTCCTTCGCGGCGTCTTTCACATGACTCGCCATGGACTCCACGTTGTAATCGATCCGGTCCAGCATAGTCCCTTGATCAATGACTATGGCTTGCATGTCGCGGAAAAGGTCGGACAGCTCGATGATGCCTTGAGCAATTTCCTCGATTTCCTTTTCGCGCTGTGATATGACGGCATCGTTGGAATGGAGGAGTTTTTGGTGAGTGGTCGTCTGGAGCATTGACTGCGAATAAGTCCTGTCTGCGTCGGATTCGAGGATCGAGGGGTCGGTATAGCTACCCCCGGCGAGAGGGGTGGATGAACGCTCGATGGGGCTGGCCAGTCCGGCCATATCCCTAAGTTCTGCAAACAAGTCAGCGGCTTGCCCATGTATGACCATCTGCACATGCTGCCCTACTCTTGAGATATGTGCTCTGCTTCTTGCGGAACCCAGCGCTCGCCTCCTGAACCCTCGCTGCAAGGTTGACCTTGATGTTTTTCGCCATAGTTTGGTCTGCACGGCTCATCTGACCCTTCGCCTTGCCCTCGCGCACCATTTGTTCAATGCGCTGTATGCATCGGCCACACTCATGAAACCCGCGGGTGATGCCCTGTGTCAACCGCTCGATCTCGCCCTCCTCCGCCTTCTTGGTCTCTTCGTCATTGAATCCCGGTAAAACGTGTTTTTGATGTAGCCGCTCCAACTTCTGACTCTTGCTCGCAATATCCGCCAACAACTCCGTCACCTCATCTGACACGTCGGCCCATCGGGGGGGAAGCAAGTCCATCTCGATTACGGCATCGCCATCGTCCACGTCATAGGCGCCTGAGGATAACAGGCCCCGCCGATCCTCATCCGCAGAGAAGAGGACACCAGTGCTCGCGCCGCTTCCGCCGAAGCGGTCGCCCGTGGTGGATGGTCCATACCGGTTGCGCTGCGTCGGGTGGTGGGCGTAGGACTGCCGGTATGAGATATAGCTAGGGCTCTTAATCAGCTACGCCCTATGAAGGGAAGACCCGAGATAAGTGCTCATACAGGTTCGTGCGGTCTCGCCACATGGCGGACGCCGGAAGGGGTAGCGATCCCCTCAGTCAGCTCCAGAAGCTAAGGAAGGGAAAGTCGAGCGCTCTGTGTTTGCTGCCAAAGGCCGGGATGGGGCGGCATCACATCGTAAGTCGGTACCGCAATGTGCTGGCTGTTTCGGTAGCTCCAGATGCTACGAGCACTTGTGTTGCTTCCGGGTCGGCGACGTTGGACAATGACGAAGCAGACAACAATGCCAATTGCAGGGGAACTTGGCCGTTCAGCTGCGAAGCGAGCGACAGCCGTGAACAGCTGCAAGGCGTACGCGTTTCAGATGTGGGCCCAATCGATTACCTTGGCACTTTGGCCGGGACCCGGTGTTTGCAAGGGGGAGGCAGCAACGCAAGCTGAAGCTGACAGGACCAGCCAGCCAGCTTGCTTGTGGGAGACCCTGCAACAAGCCGTGTTCCCAGGGCCCTCTTTTGGGAGGAGTGTGTGCCCCGCATCCCCTTCTTGAAATCTCCAGGTTGCCCGCGTCTCGTCATTTAAACACCACAACCCAGTTGAGCAACACTGCTGCCCAACCTATTACTTGACCTTCTGCGAAGATCCGCAGCCGGACCGCGATCGACTTCTTTCGCTTACCAAACCCGATACCCAACACCAAACCATCAATATGGTCAGTGAACGGAAGCTTACGATTCGTCGGAGCCAGCCCCGCGGGCGAGGGGCAGTCGGGCTGCATCGGTCAGAGCATGAGGAGCTAACCATCTCTTCGACAATAGGCGGACTCTCTTACCGAAGAGCAGGTCTCTGAGTTTAAGGAGGCCTTCTCCCTTTTCGTAAGTCCATCCTTACTTATTTTGTTTGCCATACTACTATCATACCCGTACTAACACCCTGATAGGACAAGGATGGTGATGGTTAGTGTGCCCGCCCTTTCCAAACCCGACCTACGCCCGCCGCAAGGCAAGGCCCTTGTCAAGAAGACAGCCGTCCCTCCACGAACGATGCACGGCAATCCAGAATGTACGGATGCTAAAGGCGTATAGGACAAATCACAACCAAGGAACTGGGCACCGTTATGCGCTCTCTCGGCCAGAACCCTTCCGAGTCCGAGCTGCAGGACATGATCAACGAGGTGGACGCCGACAACAATGGCACCATCGACTTCCCCGGTATGGGCCATCATCTGCCCAACCACGCTAGTTACGACCAATTGCTGACAGGTCCTAGAATTCCTCACAATGATGGCGAGGAAGATGAAGGACACCGACTCTGAGGAGGAGATCCGCGAGGCGTTCAAGGTATGTTGATTCGGCATCTGAATCCTAGGGCCCCCCTAACCACTACGGCGTAGGTCTTCGACCGCGACAACAACGGCTTCATCTCAGCGGCCGAGCTGCGCCACGTTATGACCTCGATCGGCGAGAAGCTCACTGATGACGAGGTCGACGAGATGATCCGCGAGGCCGATCAGGACGGCGACGGACGTATTGACTGTGGGTTACCTTCCCGTAACTGAGCTTGCCAACACCTACTAACGGCATGTTAGACAACGAGTTTGTGCAGCTCATGATGCAGAAGTAAACGCCTCACGCCCAAGCTGGGCAGAACAACGCAACGCTCCATCGCCATCAATGCAGCTCTCCTTCGGGTTTGCCTTTTTGCTTCATTCTGGATTGAACCGCGGTAGCTTTTAGCATCTTTCTGCAAAGGGGTTGATATTTCAAGAGCAAGGATCTCTCGCTTGCCGTGGGCCCGGCATTGAGCACATGGGTGCTTGATGAAATTGTTGTTACAAAGCTGTGTTGCTCTCCAGCACCTTTAGCCTGGATGATAATGAGAATCAAATTCAGAGGGAACCGGTTGGAATACCACCCCTTCTATCTGACACCGCCTTTTCCAATTTCTACCAGCACAACGCCATATCTTTAACATGTGGCAGCTAAATCACACTTGTACTTGATAACGAGGTATTTTGCATATACTCAACACAAACCAGCTTCTACCTAGCCATTCACGTTACAGGACGTCATTTTCTACCAGATTTGCCGGCCCAACCATGTGAAAGCTGGAGTGTCGACCTCTCATGCAGGTGGATCGTGGCAGTGCTCAAACTAGCGGTACCTGCACAACACACACAAAGTCCACGTTTGGTTCCCGTACTTTAACCTCCCGCTTGCGCCTCCATGACCTTGACTCTCATGCAGCCCTACAGGGCGCTTGGCTGCAGGGTATTGATGTGTTGTAACTTGTGCAGGGCTGAGCCGTTACAATAGAGATGTGCACACACACTGGCCCCCGTTGAACCCGAAGCGGGCCACGCCGACTGCGAAACATCAACGCAAGATGCCACAACCTCTGGAGCAATCTTTTAGTCAAGAATCTCGATCACTATATCGAGTACGGAGTAGTGTGGTATTTATCTGCCATCAAGTGCTTCGGGGACCTTGAGTGTCTAAGTATTCTTTTCACGTTAATATCATCTCGACCAGCTTCTGCCAGCCGCCTGAGGACCATGTTTGGGATTGAGAGGCTTTCCCTCGTTGTTCTCGTTCTCGTTATAGGATAGAAGGACGGTAAGTAGAAGATTAGTAGTTGATGTAATAAGGCACAAATATGGGAAAGGCCCAAATAAAACAGATCGCACCCCCGCTTCCGAGCATTTCCTCATGGAAACGAAACCAAGCTCAGTTGAGTGAGTGGTTGCCAGCGCTGTTTGGCAGCGAGGGGAAGGCAGAAGGGGGCAGAGTCAAGGGTTAGGGTTGCTAATATTGCTGCCTCAGGCTTCTACCAAACGCCAGGCGGTCTCAGCTGCCCAGGAGCAACCACCGTGCCACATCGCAGTGAGAGATTCAGGGTCCGTGATGCGGGCTGAAATCAACGGTTGATTAATTTGCCCAGCAGCTCCTCTCTCGGCGTCCGCCCTCGCATTTGGACCTAATCCACCTCTACGCCCCATAGAGGGCCTTACGCATTTCACCATGAGCTCCCGTGAGTCTGGCCGCGCCCTGCGATAGTCTATAGACGATTGCCTCACCCCCGGTGGAAATGGTTGCAGCGACTCGGCAGCTAACCTCCCCGCTACAACTACCCCACAGTCAAACAGTTCATCCGCAACGTACGCGCCGCGAAGACCATTGCCGACGAGAGAGCCGTCATTCAGAAGGAAAGCGCAGCCATCCGGGCGAGTTTCAGGGAAGAGAGCGGGGACCACAGCGTTAGGTACTTACAGACCGGCGAGAGGAACCCCTGAGGATATGCCCCCGAAGAAAGGAGGTGCTGATAAAGGTGCTTTGCAGGAGAAACAATGTGGCCAAGCTACTTTACCTTTTCACCCTCGGCGAGCGGACCCATTTCGGCCAGATCGAATGTCTGAAGCTCCTTGCCTCGCCCCGTTTCGCCGACAAGCGATTAGGACATCTCGCAACAAGCTTGCTGCTCGACGAGAACCAGGAGGTCCTTACTCTGGTCACCAATTCTCTCAAAAAGTGCGAACCATGGAGGGGTACCGCAACGTGGGCATAGGGCGGCTTGCTAACTCGGTGCCGGTAGTGACCTGTCCCACTCGAACCAATATGTCGTCGGCCTCGCGCTCTGTACCCTGGGCAACATTGCCTCTGTTGAGATGTCGCGAGACCTGTTTGCCGAAATCGAGAACCTTGTATCCACCGCGAACCCCTACATACGACGGAAAGCCGCTCTGTGCGCCATGCGGATATGCAGAAAGGTCCCGGACTTGCAGGAGCACTTCATCGAGAAAGCGACCCAGCTATTATCAGACCGAAACCACGGCGTGATGCTATGTGGCCTCACCTTGGTCACCAGCCTCTGTGAAGCCGACGAGGACGAGGGCGGGGAAGAAGGCATTATCGACAAGTTCAGGCAATTCGTACCGGTGCTCGTCAGAACGTTGAAGGGGTTGGCATCTTCGGGTTATGCGCCGGAGCACGACGTCACCGGGATTACAGACCCCTTTTTGCAGGTCAAGCTCCTGCGCCTACTTCGAGTTCTAGCCCTCGGCGATGCCCAGGTTACGGAGCAGATCAACGATATTCTGGCGCAGGTTGCGACAAACACCGATTCCTCCAAGAACGTCGGCAACTCGATTCTCTACGAAGCAGTGCGAACCATTCTAGATATCGAGGCGGACTCGGGCCTGCGCGTATTGGGTGTCAATATCCTTGGCAAGTTCCTCACCAACAAGGACAACAACATCCGCTATGTCGCCCTCAACACGCTCGTCAAGGTAGTTGCGATTGACACCAACGCTGTGCAAAGGCACCGAAATACGATTTTGGAGTGCCTGAGAGACCCGGACATCAGCATCAGAAGGAGGGCTCTAGACCTCAGTTTCACGTTGATCAACGAGAGCAACGTCCGAGTGTTGATCCGCGAGCTGCTGGCGTTCTTAGAGGTGGCCGATAACGAGTTCAAGCCGACCATGACCAGCCAGATCGGTATCGCCGCTGACCGGTATGCCCCGAACAAGCGGTGGCACTTTGATACCATGCTACGCGTTGTGACGCTGGCAGGTAATTATGTCAAGGAGCCTATCATGTCATCCTTCGTCCGCCTCATTGCTACAACTCCCGAACTACAAACCTATGCGGTGCAAAAGCTGTACACAAACCTCAAGAAAGACATCACGCAAGAGAGCTTGACACAGTCTGGCGCGTGGTGCATCGGCGAGTACGGCGAAGCCCTGCTCAGGGGCGGCCAGTATGAAGAAGAGGAACTCGTGCAGGAAGTAAAAGAGCACGAGGTCGTCGATTTGTTCTCAACCATTCTCAACAGCAACTATGCTACCCAGGTCACCACCGAGTACCTCATCACAGCGCTGGTCAAGCTCACAACAAGGCTGTCCGATGCAGCGCAGATCGAGAGGGTGCGCCGCATTCTCCAGAACCAACAAACAAGTTTGGACGTCGAGGTCCAGCAACGTGCTGTCGAATTTGGCAACCTGTTCTCCCACGACCAAATCCGCAGGGGTGTGCTAGAGAAGATGCCTCCCCCGCAAATCAAGGAGGAATCACGCGTGTTGGGCGAGGCGGCTAAGAAGACAACCAAGGCAGCGAACCGGAAGTCTAAGGCTATTAAGCCAAAGGAAGAAGACCTTCTTTTCGACCTCATGGGTGACAGCAGCGGGCCCGTACCGGCTCCGGCCAACGGCAGCGGGAATGCGGACCTGCTCGCAGACATCCTCGGCGGCAGCACATCACCTCCACCCACCACCGCCTCCCCTCCCCCCGGGCAGTCCAACGTCGCCTCCATCATGGACCTCTTTTCCCAAGGCCCCGTCTCTACACCGTCCCCTGCCCAGAGCGCGGCCGCAAACCCCCCTCCCAGCGCCGATCTCTTTTCCACAACCGCCTCACCACCTCCCCAAGCCGCTCCTGCTGCTGTCTCTGCGGCAGTCAGCCACCCCTGTTACGATAACAACGGCCTTAACGTGACCATCCAAACACAACGAAACGCTGAGGGCACCATCCAGGCCACTGCCCGATTCCGCAACACGTCACCTGCCGGGCCGTTGTCGAACGTCGGACTCCAGGCGGCCGTGCCAAAATCGCAGAAACTGCAGCTGCTGAGCATCTCGTCGACCGATATTGGCACCGGGGCGGAAGCAACGCAGATGATGAGGGTTGCTGGGTGCAAAGGAGTAAGTTTGATCTTTGATATTGTTGCCCCAGGTGTGGTTGATATACTGACATGTGCCTTCGTTTTAGCCTCTGCGGTTGCGTTTGAGGATAGGGTATTCGCACCCCACGGCGGGACAGGTGATGGACGTAGTCAACTGGGCGGAACGGTCTTGATAGCGGGTGAAGGATACGGGTTTGCCGTTGTAACGCAGGAGATTTTACGAGCGTGGTGGTTAAAAGCCAATCTGCCTACTGTTGAAGTGTGTTTTGTGATGACACCGCTCCCGCCATAATGAAATGCAGGGAATTATGAGTCGAACATGTGATATTCCTCTCAACGTAGTGAGTAATAAGAAGAGTGTTGCTATATACTGTCCCAGGGAAATGAACCATGAGAATCTGGTACATGTATTTATGGTCTTGAGCATGGTTCGGCGAAAGTGGGGCCACAATGCACTAACATCTATAGCCGCATATAAGTAGTATTTCTGTTAATGCAAAACTTGCTGCTCTCGCTTTACCAGGATTTTCTTGAATCAACATCGCAAGTGAAATAAATGGTCAACCACACCTAACCACAAAACAGTGACCGACGTCAAAACAAAGCCACTATCGCCAATTCCGCAACCCAGTTAGTATCTAATTTACACGTTTCACAATGTCGTCAGTCAAGCGGAAAATGCCACCTAGCAGTCTACTCCAGAGGAGAGTCAAGCCCAGATATGAGCCAGAGCCCGAATCAGACATCGAGGATGTGAGCGAGGGGCCGAGTGAAGAAGATGCCGAGTTATCTGGCTCAGATGGCGAGGATGACGAGGGGAGCGAGCTTAGTGAAGATGGGTCGGGGAGCGGCAGCGATGAGGTGAGTTTAACGCACCCACGCAATGCACGAATGAGCATCTCTAACAACAATCAGGTTAACTCAGATGCGGAATCTGGTTCTGAAGAGGAAGATGATGATGAAGAGGACAATAGCCCACCAATAGACGCCTCGCAGCTCTCCTTCGGCGCTTTAGCCAAAGCGCAAGCCGCCATGCGGTCGTCTTCATCCAAACCTCAAAAAGCCAGCGACGCCGCAAAGAACAAGGAAGACGAGGGCTACGGCCACCCGACCAAACTAAGCTCCACCAAAAAGCTCGACAAGCGCTCCAACAAGCACGCGCCCGTCGAGCTAACCAGCAAGAAGCCCGTGTCCCGCAAGCGCGACTTCCTCGCCGGCACGGCCGAAGCCAAGCGGACACAGGCGCGCGACCCGCGCTTCACGCCGCTCGGCCCGGGAGCATCCACGGCCGCCGCGGCCGGCGGCAGCGGCAGCACGATCGACGAGATCAAGGCGCGCAAGGCGTACGCGTTCCTGGACGACTACCGCGCGTCCGAGATGCAGGAGCTGCGCGCGACCATCAAGAAGACCAAGGACGCCGCGCAGAGGGAGAAGCTGCAGCGGGCGTTGCTGTCGATGGAGAGTCGCAAGAAGACGCAGGACCGCAAGGATAGGGAGCGCGCGGTGATTGAGGAGCATCGGAAGAAGGAGAAGGAGCTGGTCAAGCAGGGCAAGACGCCGTTTTACTTGAAGAAGTCGGAGCAGAAGAAGCGGGTGTTGGTGGATCAGTTCCAGGGCATGAAGAAGAGGCAGGTTGATAAGGCGATTGAGAGGCGGAGGAAGAAGGTTGCGGGTAAGGAGAAGAAGATGCTGCCGATGACGAGGAGGGGGGCGGAGGAGCGGTAGTTGAAAAGAGGTTATTCTTTAGTATTTTGTTACAGTCCGTCCTCGCTCGGCTTTCTAAGCGGTTTAATCTAGCACACAACAAAGTGTATGTACAAGAGATTACAATATCATACACCCACCCCTTCTACAACCACTACCCCCTCACAAACCCCGACTTCACCAACGCCTCCTCAAATAACTCCCGACACCTCACTCTACTCCCCAACCTCGCACATAGCAAAAACGCACCACTCAGCTTCCGATGCAGACTATACGTCTCCTCCGGCGGCGGCGCCAGCCGCTCATGCACCATAACAGGAATCTGGGCCTTGACGCGCTCGGTGATAGTCTGATTCCGGAAATCATACACCTCCGGCGCCGAGCGCAGGAACGGCTCCGCCAGCGTCACCACCGACGTGACGTGCGCGTCGAGCATCGCCCGGCTCTCGTGGCCCGTCAGGTAGCCTAGGCGCTCGCTCAGCGCGCGCACCCCTTCGCGGTCGGCTCGTGAGGCTGCTTCGAGGAGCTGCACGTATTGGGTGATGAACTCGGTGGGGTATTCGCGGGATGCGCCGAAGTCGAGCAGCTCGAGGCGGTCGGTGGCGGGGTTGTACAGGAAGTTGGTCCAGTTGGGGTCGGTTTGCATGAAGCGGAATTCGGTGATCTCGCGCAGGCAGAGGCGGAGGAGTTGCGTGCCGATTCGGTCGCGTTGCGCTTGCGTGAAGGATCCGATGCGGGTTACGGCTGTGCCGTCCATGAATTCCATTGTGAGCACCTGCTTGCCGCTGGCCTCTCGGTAGACGCGGGGCACGGAGAAGACGGATTCTTCTGAGGGGGAGGTGGCGGTGGCGGTGGTGAGGAGGTGTCGGTAGTGCTCGGCGCACTCGGCTTCGCGCGTGTAGTCGCATTCCCAGGCGAGCTCGGTGCGGGCGTTGTCGATGGTTTTGTTGAGGTAGAGACCTTTGGGGAGGAGTTTGGTGGCGGCTAGGAGGACGGCGATGTTGTCGAGGTCGGAGTTGATGGAGTCGGCGACGCCGGGGAACTGGATTTTGACGGCGACGCGGGCTCCGTTGGATTTGAGGGTGGCACGGTGGACTTGGCCGATGGAGGCCGCTGCGATGGGCTTTTCTTCGAATTCGTCGAAGAGGTCACGCCAGTTTTCCCCGAGGTTGGAGGTTAGGACGCGGTCTCGCTGCCAGCCCGGCATGTAGTCGGCACGGTCCTGAACGCGCTGCAGGACCTCCTGCATAGCGGCCGGGAGCATCTTGGCATCCTGGAAGCTCATCATCTGTCCGAGCTTGAGAGCAGCGCCGCGCATCCGTGAGAGCTTGGCCACGAGCCGCTCCATATTGGCGGCGCTGAGCATCATGGAGCCCGAACCGCCGCCGCCGACCGCCCGGCTGAGGCCTTCCCCGATGGCACCTGCGAACATGCCAGCTGCGAGGCCGCCGTAATTCCAGAGCCGGCCGATCCGTGAGGAGGGCACGGCGGACTCTCGAAGCTGGTAGCTAGGGGTTTCGGATGAGGTGGGTGTTCGGCTTGCCAACTCGGCCACTATGCTCGCGTCTTCTTGTGACAGTGGTTTCTCCTGGGTGAGTTCTGGGCTGGGAGTAGTTGAGGCCTCGGGTTTGGCTTCTGGTACAGGAGCTTCGGCACCTATTGTTCCTGCCGTTACCTCTCTTTCATTCTCTAGAGAAGCTTGGGTTTCAGGTTCAGATTGTTGCGGCGTAGCGGGTTTTCCGTTTTCCTCCTCCAAGACCTCTTCGATTGTTGTGACCTTTGCGTCAACCTCGGGAGTTAAGGAGGCTGGTTCCAACTTCGGGGTTTCGGGTATAGCTGCCGCTTCCGCCTCCTTTTCGCCAGCCTTTGATACCTCTGCTTCCCCAACCGGGCCTCTCGCAGGTGGTTCGCTGCTCTCACCCTCCGAGGTAGCCAACGACTCCTTTCCTCCCTCCTCCTCCTCCATCTCTTTCAACGCATCCAGAATCTGCGACTCCCCCTTCGCCCGAAAGAGATTCGCGCCAGGGATACCCACCACCGGCATCCTCAATGCTTGCGGAGGCCGCCTCGGAGGGACAAACCCCTGCTTCAGCATCGCAATCCCGCCCTCCGCCCACGGGGCAGGCTTGAACTCGGATTTTTCCGCGCCCGCCTGCTGCACCGGCTCTGTCCCTCCCACGCCCGCCCCCTCGACCGGCGGTGCAACCGGCGTCGCAATCGGCGTCTCATCAACCCGCAACCCAGGCTCTCTCCCCCCTTGAGCACCCTCCACATCCTTCTCAGGCCCCCCCTGCGACTGCACCTGCTGCCCCTCCCCTCCCGCAGTTTGTGTCTGCGTCCGTTGCTGTGTCTCCTGCTTTTGCGGTTGCTGCTCCTGTTGCTGCTCCTGTCGCTGTAGTTCCTCCTGCTGACCCTGCTCCCCCTGCCCCCCCTGCTCCCGCCCCCTCAGCACACTCCCAACTACACTCGACTCCCTGCTGTACCGCTCGACCTGCCTTGACCGCAGCGCAACATGTTTGCTGGCGACGGCGCGCGACGCGCTCGCGACGGCGGCGAGGTCGACGAGCAGGTCGGTGAGGCGCATTGCTGATTATGGTTTGTTTTTCTTACTTTTTCGTTTTTTGCCGACTTTTCTGCTTTGCATATATAAAGGAAGGAAAAAGAGAAAGGGGAGGTTTGAATTGGGTGGGCGGGCGTGTTACCAAGGTTGCGGTGGTTCCATCCCGTGGTGCCCGAATTTGAAGGAGAGGTTTTGATATTCAAGACGTGAAGATCCGGGTTGGGCCGGCACTGTCCGGGTGCGGTGACCGGAGCCGAGCAGCCGCAAATTTTTGGGGAGGTGCCCCCGTTTAAGAATGTGGCAGGGGGCCCTGCTAGCGCTGAGAGTGAACCGAACTGACGGGACGCGATAGGGCTGACGGCGGTGGGGGGATCACAAGTTCAGCGGATCCTTGCCTCGCTATAATCTGTGGGACATGTACCCGATGAGACAGGATGGAATCATGGAAGGAATTAATTAATCAAGTGTATTAGAACTCATCAATGTACATTATTCATTATTGTAGTTTGTTAGCCCAGGTCATCAATATCCAACGCTTTTCCTTCTTCGCCCTTCCAGTCTCGTGCTCTACCTCGCCAAGTTCCTCAACCCAGACCTCTTCCCCACCGGTGTCGCTTTCGGCGTAGACTTGATAGAATCACTAAACGGCGACGCTGCACCCCTTCCCTCTGACCCGCCAATTCTCCCCCATAATCTCTGCGCCGCCGGCGTCAGATCTCCACCCGACACCCTCGGACTGCTCGGGAACTTGGGCACCGGCGTACGCCCCACGTTCCCCGTGAACCCCAACCTCGCCGATGTCCGCTTCGACAGTGAAATCTTGTCCACCATCCGGTGATGCAACGCCTCTCGCTTCCTCTGCTCCTGAAACTGGAACGGATTCGGGGTGGCGTCCCCCGGACCAAGTTCGATCACCGGCACCTTATCTTTCTTCCGCCGCACCGGTTCCGGCTCCGGCTCCTCGTCATCCACAAACGCATACCCATTCACCCGCGGCGTCTCCCCGGCACCACCTGTAACGCTCGTCTCGGCATCACACGCCCTCCTCTTCCCCGCGATCGCGTTACGAATCTCAGACAACGAAGGCGAACCCGGCCTCGACGGTCGGTCGTCCTCCCCAGCCCCCTCCCTCGCCGCAGGCTGCGGCATCCGCGTGTTCTCGTAGACGATGCGCTTCGGTGGGGCCTTGCTCTCGGTCTGGGCTCGCTCCGCAACGGTTTGCAGCTGGCCGCCGTCCACGCCGTCCGGCACAAACATCAGCTCGTTGTCCGGCTTGGCTTTGTTCCAGTGGTCCGGGGCGGCTGGCCGGTCCGCGGCGCCCTTGTCGAGGATGGCCAGTCGGTCGCGGGCGAATCCGTCATCTCGGAGGGCGCCGGCGCCCCGCTCGGCTAGGAGTTTGGTCTCGACTTCTTTTTGTTTGATTTGTTGTTTGGATGGGAGCTTGTTCCCTGTCCAGAGCCAGGCGTATTTCTCGACACGTTTTTGGTTTTGCTTGTCGAGGAGTTTGTAGAATGATTCATTGTCTTCGGAGGTGTATTTCGATTGGAACATGGCAAGGGAGACACTGGTGTCTATCGGGGGTTGCTTTTGTGCTGACGTGGTGGCGGTAACCGTGGAGACCACCGATGCGGGTGTGTCGCCGACAAAGTTGAGCGGGGTGTGGCCTCCTGCGGCTGTTGCCTGGCGGAGTGGTGTGGCAAGCCCTCGCCGTCGACCGGGAGTCATGACTTGTCGGAGCCGGCGGCTGGCGCTATCAATCCATTCTTCGTCTTTGGACTCTAACGCGTCGAGATACTCTTGTTGTGTTTCGCTCTCGAGGAGGCCGGGAAAGAAGTCGCGGGCGATGATGTGTGAGAGAGCGTCGGTGTAAGTGTCTTCGTCGAGCACGCGTTTCGGTCGCTTGATGCGCTTCGCGGGTGGCGGTGGTGGCATCAACTCAGTCTCTGCCTGTTTGCGAATAAGAGCCGTGGATTGAGCGTGCGTGGAGGACTCCATGGCATTGCTTGGAGATGCAATGTTGTTTGAAAGTGGTGCGTTGGTTTAAAAGTGTTGCGTTGGTTTGGAAGTTGTTGCTTTGGTTTGGAAGTTGTTGCTTTGGTTTGGAAGTAGGTCCTTTGGTTTGGAAGAGTTGCCTTGGTTTGGATGGAAGTTTGCCTGCCGGTTGGCGCATTGAGGACTGACAGTGGGGTCCGTTGGTGGGCCCCGCTATTTCGTTCCACACAAATCTGGTATCTGGTATTACGATGGTATTACAGCCTGCCTAAGGATGCATCCGCAACCTCACGTCGTTTTTATTCAGACAGGTACTTCCTTTTTCTTTCTTGAAAGGTCTTTTGCGGGTTCGGAAGTCCGCAATATGTGCACTATCTAAACCTAGCACATAGGGTCCGGAGCCACCTTTTATCTTGTGTGCTGTGGTGTGGTGGTCAGACGATAACGCGAGAGAAGAGAGGCTGCCACGACGTCAGCTGACACCTAACTGCCGGGCCCACAGGCTCCAGCCGTCAAAAGTGCATGTGTGCAGCGTCTGCCCCCACCCCACCTCCAGCTCTGCTCGCCTTGAACAGCCCAGAACCCAAAAGGCTTCACAAATTGTAGCTGGTAAAGTACCCAGGCCCCTGTAGCAGGGTACCTAGAGAGGTGCTTGGCTGCGCCCACGAACGAGACCTTTAATCCGGCTTTTGAATGGTATTGGGATAAGTTTTTTTTTTCCCATATCTTCTTCTTCCCAGCAATAATGTCATAGGAACAAGGTGTTGGCACCGTTGGTTTGTAATTTTGTTGGGAGGCCTAAATGCCTAGAAACGGGCCGGTGCTGCTGCACCCAACCTGCCCGGACAGCACGCACCTGCATGGGCGGAACAAAGACCTACCTAAGGCTGCCTCCCCTCCCTCAGCGTGACGCACCACTCGGAGGCATTTGTTGGAGGACCGAGACCCTCAACCTTTCTCCAACCTCCCCATCTTTTCTTCTCCATTCTCGTCACCTTTCCTCTTTTCATTTCCAACCCCAACGCCCCGGATTTGAACCCCTTCTCCATAACGCCCCAGATACTCTGTCGTTGGATACTCTTAATCCCACCATCTCCCAACACAGCTGTTTTGTGAACTCGCCATCTTCCGACACCTGCAAGTCCCATGTCCGACAACAGCGACGGGTTAGCCCCACGGCCCAGCCTGCCACTCCTCATCTACATCCTCCGTGCTCCTCTTCTCCCCGCCATCGCAGCAAAGCACCTGATTGCTTTTATCTACTCGCTTGCCCTTTCTATGGGGCGAATGGTGCGCGGCAAAGCCGATTACAGGCGGTCTCGAGCTGTTTCACCAGAGAAGCATTTATCCACCGTTCAGATTGAAGAGACAACATGTCTCATCTGCCAGGAGACTATCGGTACCCGCAATGCAGAGGGCCTTAAGGAGGGCTTCAGCATGTTGCCATGCGGCCATCGCTTCGGAAGCCGCTGCATCAAGCGCTACCTCGCCATCACAGCCGACGAGCAGCCGTTATGCCCCATCTGCCGACACGTATCGTACCACGATGCATGCGGTCACCCCGTGCTACCATTTCTACTCAATCGCGACGGCACGCACCCTGATCTCATCGCGGATAAGGACGGAAAGATACGCCCACCGAAAACTAGTGGGGAGGAATTGATGACGGCACCTTGCGAGTACTGCCTGCTGCCGGACGAGGAAAAGAACAAGCCAGAGAAAAAGCTCCCGGGGCGCCTGGAAACGGTGGGGATGCCCTTCCGCTGGCTGCGTGCCGTGCTGCCCTTCCCGCGCAAGAAGAACGTCCACGACCAGCCAAGAACGAACCAGGAGAACACTACCGGCCAA
Organism: Chaetomium tenue; assembly: GCF_020726465.1. NCBI lineage: Eukaryota > Fungi > Ascomycota > Sordariomycetes > Sordariales > Chaetomiaceae > Chaetomium > Chaetomium tenue. Next base: position 3,973,592 of record NW_027117330.1, on the reverse strand, counting down.
GACCACCGCCTGTCTCGCCAGGAGGCGCGGAATAGAAGGAGGACGCCGGCCAGTACCGGAGTCTGGGAAGGTCCGTGGATGGATGTTCAATCCCGAGATGTTGGCTGGGAGACGTGGTGGAAGGCTCAGGCTCCTCGCGAGGTTTGAGTAATTCTCGAATGGACTTTGGATGATGATGATGGACTCCTTCCGATCTATGCAAGCTAACTAACCACGGTGGAGTATTTTTGACATCTATTTCCTTTCTTTTAACGATTTTCTTTCTATCAGCGATGGCGTTTGGAATAGCATCAGATCTCCCTCCTAGACGACAACGGGTCGCAGATCAGTGGAGGGATAGGACGGGGGGATAGTGGGGTTGCGGGAAGGAATGGAGGCACAGGCAGGCGGGGTGGGAGCCTAGCAAGGTTTCCCCGCAAATGTATTTACTATACCACATCATCCCGGTTTTACGATACATACAGCCAGGTCTGTACGTATCTCGACCGTCATGTATCTCGTATTATTCTAATTTACACATAAATTTCGCCGTGATCCCACGACGTGGGGGGTTGCACTTTACGCGACGCGGTCAACAGCATCCAACGCCAGAACATGATCCAACTTTCCCGATCGGCAACATGCGGTTCAAGACCGACCTCAGGAATGTGAGGACCTTTTCAAGTAGGCTACATGTTGAATTTATAACCGATTGTCGATTGACATCTTTTGTCCAACAGAGCTCACCGCGGCGCTAAACTCGCTCGAAAAGATCGCGTGGATGCGCCTTGACGATGAAACAGTCCGCTTCACTGTGATTCCCGATACCGGGTCCCAAGTCTGGGCGTATGCAGATCCCCCTTCAATTTACATTCCATGATTGAGACCAAACCTGACCATGTTAGCTCTCTCTCGGTCGACCTCATCTTTGACAACTACAGCATCCAATCCGCCGAAGCCAACAACACCATCAACCTCGAACTGCCCCTCGGCCCCCTCCAACGTGCCCTCAAATCCGCCGTCGGCAGCAGCTATGCCAACCTACGTCTCACCAAGCGGGACGGCGTCCCCATGCTATCCATGACCATCCACACCATGACCAAAGACGGCGCCCAAGACGCTCGCGGTGGCGGCAACGGAGGCGGCTTCCCAAGCACAGCAGCCGCAGCAGCAACCGGACGGCACGACGCGGACCCCTTCGGCGATCCAGACCTCTTCGCACAAGAGTCCCTCGAACTCACCATGAAGCGCGAGCGCGAGAAGATCATCACGCAGGACATCCCCGTCCGAGTCCTCCACCCCGACACCGTCGAAACCATCATGCAGCCCAAGGTGCGCGAGCCCGACGTGCACATCCAGCTGCCGCCCCTCCTCCAACTCAAAGCCATCTCGGACCGCTTCACCAAGCTGGCCCTCACCGCCTCCTCCACCTCCACCACCCGGACAGGTAGCGGCAACCAGAACCCCAAACTCACCCTCTCGGCCAACATGCACGGCGCACTGCGCCTGCGGCTGGCGACGGAAACGCTGGATATTACCTCCGTGTGGAAGGGCCTGGAGAACCCGGAGCTGGATCCGGCGCAGCTGGCGATGCCGCTGGCGGAGCACCCGTCGACGAGGTTCCGCGAGGCGGGGCCCGAGGCGTGGGCTACCGTGCGTGTGGACGGCAAGGATTGGAGTCGGGTGTTGAGTGTGGGCCGGCTGGAGGGGAGGGTGATTGCGTGTTTTGCGGATGATCATGCGTTGATCTTATATGTGTATGTGCCGCATGTGGATGATGTGGGGGCGGAGGATGTGGTGACGTATTATGTTTCGAGTTATAGTGCTTGAGGCTTGCGTGGTGGGGGAGGGGGGTGCGTTTGGTTTGCTTGCTGTTGTTGCTATGGGAGACTGGCGTTCTGGGGTTGGGTTGCTGGGATTTAGAGAACCGTAGAGGGCCATGTGGATGGAGAATGGAATGGAAATGGCAGCTGTTTGCCGAGTTACGAAACCAATATCGCTCCCAATCTCTATAGTATATCTGACCTTGGCCTGGAAAGTGAACTATTATGTTACTTCGCCGTAGATTTAACCCCATCTCACACAACCCAACTAACAACAACACGAGCATTAGGTTAGCTGAGATTAGAAGGTGGATGTTTAAACTAGGTATAGCCCTAGTTGCTCCGTTGATAAAACTCCTCGTTCCTTGTTATCGCTGGTATGTGTAGAAGAAAGGACTGGAAGGAGGAAAAAGAAAAAAAAAAAGGCAAAAGCTCACCGACCAGCCCCCCGAAGGGAGGTGGCCGGCTACGAAACCCCCGGTGGGGTTTACACCGAAGAGGAGGGGGGGGGCCCCCTTTAGGTTGCGTCTCTTTTCAAGTGCCCCGGCTATGGCTCGAACCTGCAACCTCCCGCAGAGTGCGGTACGCGGTTGGGCAGCTCAGAGCCCGGGGCAGAGGACCACCGCCAGTGCCAATTAAGCCACTGCCGCTTGGGCGGTGGTCCTCGTTGAATACTGGCAGGAAAGAACTTCTACATATAGTAAAGGCAGGGGTTAACTCTGTGCCCGACTCATTCAGGTGCTCGACCATGATTTGTATAAACAACCATCATGTCTATCATCGTGTTGCCTCGTCTCATTAAACCCATAGGCCCGTTTAAATATACAGGTGTACACAGTCAGTCAGTCCCGTTCAACCCCAAAAACGCAAAACAAGCAAAGAAAAAACGCCCAGCCAAGTCCACCACCATCCTTTCCAAGACAGCAGCAACAGCAGCCTTGTTAAAAGGCAGGCGACATCAAGTAATTACACATATATCATAATCTATACAGCCCCAAACCCAACCCCCATCCCCCTTCACTCCCTCACCCCTCCACCTCCTCACTTCCCCATAACATCGACATACCTCGCCCCCTTCCTCGCCTTCCTCGCCGCCCCCGGCTTCCTCGGCCCCGCCGCACCCAGCAAATCATCAATACTACTGGAATTGCTCAAACTAGTCGGCGGGCGCGACGACGACGGTGGACCACCACCACCCACCAGCGGCGGCGCGCTCGCCGTGCTGGTATTCGACACGGAGCGGAGCATGGCGACAGGGCCCGGGGGCGGGCCGAGCGCACCACCACCAGCGACGGAGCCCGGTGATCCGGGCATGGCGGCCGGGTCGGATCCTGAGCTGGTGGGCGGGCGGCTGGCGGAGCGGGGTGGGCCGCCCATGGGAGGTGGTGCGCTGGCGCCGCGGCCGGGGCCCGGGGAGAAGGGCGGGGAGGCCGGGCTGGCGCTGACGGAGCGCGGTGCACCGGCGGCTTTGGGGGGCGGCGGGGTGGCCTTTTTGGTGGTGTCTTCGGGCCCGGCGTTCTTGTTGACCCAGCGCTTGAGCTCCGGGTCGTAGTAAAAGGAGTTGGCCTCGCCGAGCTTGGCGCGGATGGGTTTGTTGGGGTTGGCGCCCTTGGGGTCGGGCGTGGCGGCGTCCTTCTTGGCGCCGCCGCCTCCGAACCAGGAGGTGAAGCCCCAGCCTTTTTTGGCTTGTTTGGCTGCTTCGGCACGTTGAGCTGGGTGGCGGTGTTAGTATTGTATGAAGTTGCGGTTGGGTAAGTGAGGTGTTGTGCTTACCATCTTCTTCTGCAGCTTTGCGGAACATTTCGTCGTTCTCGCGGTCTTTCTCCGCCTTTGACTTTTCGGCGGGTCGTGGGGTGGGGAAGTCATCGTCGTCATCATACATGATGCCCTTTTTCTTAGGCTTGGGCTTTGACTCGTCGCCGGAACCAGCATCCTCGTTTGAAGGCTGCGCATCAGGCTCGTACGATGGCGGTTCGTAGCCATATGGCTGGTACGAGGGAGCCTCGTAGGAGCCACCGTTAGGGGTTTCCTCTGGCGTACCGTCCTTCTCCTCGGTGGGAGCTTCATACGGAGTAAACGATGGGGGCTCGTATCCGTACGACGGGGGTTGATAGCCAGAAGCTTCGGGAGACTGGCCAGGGGCTTCCGATTCCTGGCCCGGAGCAACTCCGTTGGCTGGCGGGCCTGGGTACCCGACCGGCTGGGGAGCGCTGGTGGGTGCTTGAGGTAGCGCGGGTTGCGCGTGAGAGATTGGCTGGTACGGTGACTGCTGCGGCGAACCAAAATCGGCACTTTGTGGCGTGTACATGGCAGCCGGCGAGCCGCTCCTGACAGGGCTATAACTGGCCCGATGCCCGCCTTGCATCTCCAAAGACCGCCTGGGCATCTCAAATGAGCCTCTGTTCAGTTCACTCGACGTCCGTTCCATTGACGATCGAGGCGCGTACGCCGAGGTCGAGGGCCTGCTGTTAGAGCCTGTTGATTGGGGTGCCCCTGGCGCGTAGCGGGATGCAGCCCTGGTCGCTGGCGCGGAGACCGGTACCGGGCCATTAGGCAGAGAAGAGGACATGCCGTAGCTGGGGACGGCGGCACCAAACGTCTCCAGGTTGCTGGCTGAAGGAGACCGACTGATAGTCGGGGTGCCCCCCGCGACACGCGAGAATGGTCCGGGTTCCCCTTCTCCCGTGGGCCCCTGGCCGGAGCCGTCATCGTCACCGGAGACAAACTTGTTAAATGTGCTCCAGACGCTGTCACTGACCTTGTTCATGGTCGGCTTTGGAATCCAAGAACCGGAGTCCTCCCTTGGAGCCTGCTTGAGGCGCATCATGAGGTCCTCAACTGCGTTCTCCAAGATAGGATGGTGATACGGAGACCTCTTGGTCTGCGAGGTAATCGCTGTAGCGATCGCATCACAGTATTGCAAGGCCTTGTCCCGGAATCCATATTCGGCCAGAGCAATAGCATGCTGCAGCTTGTAGGCCGCTAGATGTGGGTTTGTCACCGGCACGCTGAAGCCTCCAGCTAAGCTTTGGCCGTATTCGTAGACCTCGCTCAGCAACAGCGGCTCGATCTCCTTGGCGAACTGCTCGGCCTGCTTCTTGTGATCGGACCCAACGAGAACAAAATGAGATGCCGGGTCGTCGAGGCCACCGAAAACGGTGTGGTTGCGCGCAAACATGAAGCAGACATGAGCAGCCTCTGCTCTCCCATAGCCGGAGAGTAGGACGCCTAGCGAGTTGATCGAGCGGCCGTCGTCGGTGCTCCTGTTGCTGAGGATGAGACCGAGGGTCTCCCGCCACTTATCGAGGCCTTCCATGGCATCCTTTGAGGGGCCAGACGCCGTGTGTGTGGTTACGAGCTGGAGTCCGGCGCGGGCATGGCTCGGGACGAGTTCGTCCACGCTCTCTTCGTGGTTCCCAGAGAGGACCCCGTACAAAGCAGCGAGCGACTCGTTGTTGCGGCCCGGAGAGTTGACCTCCTTCTTTATGAACTCTTGCGCAACCTGTTTGTACAGGTTTGGCGCGAGAGCATTGGACAGAAGAAGAGCATGGCCCCACAGGCGCTGGTCCGCGGCAGTCCAGATAGCTTTCTCGTGATCCCCGCTGAGAAGTTGACGGCGAATCTGCTCGACCGTGGAGGAACTGACTCCGTCCGATTGCAACCCCGCCGACGTCGGATCAGCCAACCCAAAATTACCACCACCGTTCATATACGGCGCTGTGCTCTCGGCGCTCTCGAGGCCCGGGGACAAGAGATCGCGGATGGCCTTGTCCACAGTGGGATTCCCTTCCAGCACGCCGTCGTGCTCGACAAAAACGCGGAGAATCTTCCACAGCAAAACTCGCTCAACTGCACGCTTGTCGTCGTGGGAGAAGGGGGTATGAAGAGAAAAACTGGTAGGCAGGCCCTGTTCGAGGCTCTCGATGCCGGCCGTTAGCCAAGCAATGGTCTCCTTCTTCTTCGACTTCCCCTTCAAAGGCCCGGGAAACTTCGCGAGCCGTTCCTCGAAGGGTATGATGTCTTTGATATTTTGGATTTTGACTTCGCCCGGACTGCGGATCACGGAGGGGATGCTCTGGTTCATGCCATATCGAGGCACTTCCTTAGGGAACATGGTCACCAAGGTCCCGCCAACACCCCATGAAATGATTGGGGCTCCGCGCCACTGCTGAAGTGGGTCGTGTTCGCGGCCATCTGTCGGAGGAATTACGTTGAGGTTCAAAGTCGCACCCCTGGGACGTCCGTAGGTTGTAGCGGGAGCGACCGGGGCAAAGGGGGCTGGGGCAGCGGGGTACGCCGCCTCTCGTGGGGAGGTAGGGTCGTGGACGGAAGATGGGCGAGGAATTGGCTCAACAGGCTTCGTAGGGCGGTTTCCATACAGGGCTCCAGGGGACTGGGTCTGTGAACGAGCGGGCGGAGCAAAGTCATATGCCGGTGCCAGAGGGCTGTGGCTGGACATGACCCTTTTTGGAGGTGACAGAACCGTCTGTCCGGAAGGCGCCGTGTGCGGGGGTGTCTGCCTCGCTCCCTGGGGTGGCGGCGCATATCTTGGAACGGGCGGCGACATCGGGTGAGGAGGCGCCGGGCCACCGGGCGATGCTTGCGCCTGCGTCGGAACTTCTTCTTCCTCCACCTCCCTAGTAGAGGGCAGCGACGGTACCCTCTGAAGCCGGTGATCATGCAAGGAACTGCTGCTCCGCCGTTCCGCTAAGCTACCCTCGACATGGCCGATGGGTGCATGAGCTCTCGACCTCTCGTGGCTAATTTCAAAGTGCGCCAGGGGGCTAGAGGTACGGGGTTGATGTGGTAGAACTGGCGGTCCAGGAGTCGTGGGGGTTGGCCCATACCCGCTGCTGGGTTGGCGTGATGCTGGTGGAGCCGGCGAATACCGACTAGTAACGGGGGCCGGGGCCGGAGCGTTGGTAAGAGGCGCACCGGGCGGCGCGGGAGAATAGCGTGATGATGCGACGGGAGGCGCCGCGGGGACGAGGTTGGGGGCGGCGCTCAAAGAAGCATAAGGGTTGACGCGGGCCGGGGCGACGAGGTTCGGAATACCAGCCTCAAACCCACCCGGGGTTGGTGGTCCCGGAGGAGACATCGGGTGAGAAGTCGCCGGGGGTGGAACAGATTGCGGCGGGAAAGCATGAGAACCCGGCTGCGTCGGCGACACACCTTTGTGGCTTTGGCGCGATGCAGGGCGTGGCTTGGTTGTCATGGGAAGGTCCTCGAAGAAGCTCTCATGGGACGGCTTGCGCCCGCTTGAAGGTCCTTGCGCCGAGTGGCTTGATGCTGGGCGTGCCGTGGTCGGCGTCGGCGCACCGGTGGAAGGGGAAGGTTGACTGTACATGCTTGCACTCCTAGGCGGCGGTGGCATGGTACTAGGCGAGTTCGGCCCCGATGTATTATTCTGAAGTGGCAGCGCTCCGGCGCGGCGCTTCGGCTTGACGACTTCCATAGGCAGATCATAGGGTGACGTGTAGCCACCCTTTTTGTCCACAAAGCTTTGTGCCTTGTTCTTCTCCTGCGTTGGCGGCGGAGCACCATAACCAAACTGCGCCGGCGCCGGCGCCGGAGGGGCAGTTGATGGGGGGGCATAAGGAGCTGCGACAGGAGGTTGAACTGCTGATACTGGGGTTGCCGGAAGATATGGGTTTGCTGGCGTCACGGGCGAAGCGGCGGGGAGATAAGGATTCGTGGGCGTGGGGACAGCAGGGCCCTGGTTGTGAGGAAAATATTGTCCGTTGACCGGCTGCGCGCCAGGGCTTGGGGCCGGCATGTATCCGGAAGCAAGGGGCTGGCTTTCCTCTGGCTGCTCGGTCTCAGAGTCCTCGAGGAGGCCCTCGTCGTCGCTGCCAAGGAATGCCGACGCATCCAGTTCGTTGGGCCCAGTACCCTCGTCGGGCAGAAAACCCTCCTCAGCGTCGTCATCGCCAAACATTTCCTTCCACTTCTCATCCAAGTTCTCACCCTCCTGTGCCTTGGGCTGATCCTGCGGGCTCTCCTCGACCTCTGGTTCTTCAACCATCTCTTCCAAGGGCACGAAGCTGGTACCAGCAGAGGGCATATCCAAGGAGTTGAGTACATCCATGGTGGACTTCCGTTGCACCGGGGTGGGTTGGAAGTCGTCGTCCTGTTGGGTGGCTTCATCAGAACGGACGTTGCTGAAAAAGTCATCCTCTTCCCCGACCGCCTCTTCTGCAAACAAGTCCCGCCCAGCCTCCTGTTGGCCTTCTTGTGTGGCATCCTGGTCGGCAGATGAAACAAGAGGTAGCCCTTCCTCAAAGCGGGCGCCTAGAGCGTCGTTGGCGGCAGCATCAGAGCCCCCGGTGAGATACTGCTGGGTGGTAGTATCATCTTGGGCATTCCGCGTGGCCGACTCGGCGGCGGCGCCAGGGAGTGTCCCTTCCTCTCGGCTCTCCTCCTCTTCGATTTCGCGAATGAGGTCCTCGGCCGGGTTGAAAGAGATGGGGTGGTCGAGCTCGTGCGGCGCCCCATGTGCCCTGTCCTCCAAAGGAGATACTGCTGGGAAGGAGTTGGTCCGGTTCGTCTCGGGGATGAACTTAAAAGGGTCGGTGTCAGTCCGAGGGAGGCTCCACTCAGCGTCATCATCGTCGTTCCAATTCACTTCGTGGGGCACAGTCCGTGTGAAGGACATGGTGCTCAAGTGCTTGGAGGTGGTGCTCGACTCTTCCGGAAGAGCTTCCTCGGCGGATTCGGCCGGTCCTGTTTGTTCCGGCGTCTCGGTATCCGGTGCGGGCGCGGGCGTGGGTTCGGATTCGGGCGCATTGTTCGTGTCTGCCAGCCAGTCGTCGCCGGTGCCGTCATCCTGAAACCAAGCGCCGGCCTCTTCCCCAGCTGCATTTGGCTGTGTCGTGTTGTCCTCTACGGGACTATCCTCTTGCGCCGAAGAAGGAACGGTGTCTTCTAGTCGATTCCGGAGGTCGGCGATCGAGTTTGGCATCATGGCCGGATGCCATGATGAATTGGGCGCATCGGACACCATGATGGCGCAGGTCTAAAAGTTGCGCAAGGTCCCAATGCAAATGCGCCGCTGCGCTATGAAACAAAGAGAATTACTAGAAGAGAAAAAGTTGAGAATTAGCAGCCATTTCTTCAGGCCAGGGATCGACCGAGAATCAAGAACAGCGAGACGGGAGCACGCGTCGGCCAACCCCTGTCGCACTTCCTAACATGGATAGGGGCGAAAAAGTGCATACTGATACAAACAGAGACGAATGGCTAAGAAGGAACATCTAATCACGAAGCATCGTTGCTTGTGTTGGCAAATATGGTTTTGGAAATGTACTCCGAAACACAAATCCCAAAGTGCAAGTTGGCAAGAACCTCCAGTTGATGACGAGATCCGTCTCAAACGCTCAAACGGGAACTCGGAAGCGGCACTGCACATGGCGCAGACGAAAGGGCAACGCTGGCCTCAGCAAGATGCAGGCGGGCCGCGGGCAGCCTGCCTTAGCAGAGCTATTCTTATCGTAGGGGCTGCTTGTTAAGACAAGGGCCCTAACAGGCCGCTAAATGCGAGGATAGCGAACCGTTGCTTTAACCGATAAGAAGCCGCCAAGGCTCTCACAGCAGCTTCCTCGTTAATGCGTGGCATCTGAACAAAGACCCCTGTCGTTCCACCTGCGATCTTGTGAAGGCCGCGCAGTAGTCGTCGTAACGTTAGGCGTAGAATAGTTGGTTGTCACAGAAGGTTTGACGGCTAAGCTGTTCTTCAACCTTGGAAGTACCACTCAACCTTTTTGTGCTTGTAACATCTTCCATGCATTTCCCAGCCATGGCATGAAGCTGTAACTCCCCGATAGCTAATCTAGGATCGAAACTTATTTTCAGTCTTTTTTTATTTTATTTCTGTACCTCTCCGCACGGCATCCACAGCCACCACCCCCCGGCGACTTTTTGTGATGTGCACGACGTGATCCGAGACACCGCGAGACTGGCCAGAACGGGCGCAGAGTAAAGAGCGCATCGTGTCCGAAGAGGAGGATCGCGTTTGTTGCTGCATTCTCCCGAGGCCCTTGGCCGATGCGGAATGCCTCCCTCAACATCATATCCCCCCACGAAGCCGCCAGACTCGCCCGTCGACGACTCCGATTCCGATCTCGAACTCGACCTCGAAGAGCTTGATCCCCAACCCGTTTCTGGAAACGCGGAACCAGGGAGGAGGAGCCTACTGGGACAGGCGCGCGAGACGGCCGAACAACGAACACCCAGGATCGCTCTGCGCACGCTTCGAATGGGCGGGTTACGACGTGGCGCCAAACGCAATGGGTACGGCGAGCTAGGGCGCAGTCAGGATGGGGGCGACGAGGATGCCCAAGGGTTGTTAAGAGATGGAGATGGAGGCGATCGGCGGTATTCAGACGCCAGTGCAGCCGGGGGGGACGATGCGCCACTGCTCAGCGAACATGGCCAGGGGCAGAATTCCGGCAAACGGCGAGCGTCGTTCACCCGCGACGGATGGCGCCGGTTTGGCCTAAGGCTCCCTAGCTTCATGTCAGGCGCGGCTGCACCTCCTGATAACCCCGGCGAGGAGCTCGACAAGGAGGAGGACGACCCGTCGTCATCGAGGTTGGTGGCTGTCGGTTCATTCCAGTCAACCCGTTTCCCGCCAAACATTATCTCCAACGCCAAGTACACCGCCTGGAGCTTTCTACCCGTCACGCTCTACAACGAATTCTCCTTCTTTTTCAACATGTACTTCCTCCTGGTAGCCGTCTCCCAGGCCATCCCTGCGCTCCGGATCGGCTACCTCTCGACATACATCGCACCGCTAGCATTCGTGCTTGTCATCACGCTCGGCAAGGAAGCTTACGACGACATCGAGAGACGGAGGAGAGATAACGAGGCAAATTCCGAAGAATACACGGTTCTGCAATTCGACGAGCCCGGGAAGGCGGGGGCTGCGAGGGCTGCGAGGAAGAGGAAGTCCACGCACGTACAGAAAGGGTCCAAGCGTTATAATGTCTCGGAGAGGGATAGACTCTCGGACATACAGGAGGAGGAGGAACAGACAGAGGGAGATGGGGCTAGGAGACCGCCGTCATGCGTTGTCTCGGAAGTGAGCAAGAAATCACGGGATCTCAAGGTCGGCGACGTTCTCAAGCTTAGCAAGGGGCACCGTGTGCCCTCAGACGTCATTATCCTGAAGTGCCTATCGAACGATCCAGCCGCGCAAAAAAACGAGGACGAAAACGAGGAAACGGCCCCTCAGGAGGAGTCATTGCTACTGGACCATGCGTCCGAGGCTGGGGAGGGCAGCTCAGGGGCCGGGCTTGATGTGGAGGAAGACTCCGGGGCTGCGGAAGGCGGCTCGAATGGGGAAACATTTATCAGGACAGATCAACTCGACGGCGAAACTGACTGGAAGCTACGGTTGGCATCTCCGTTATCACAAAACCTACCCACCGAGGAGTTGGTCCGTCTTCGAGTCACCGGGGGAAAACCCGACAAAAAAGTCAACGAATTTATTGGCTCTCTGGAACTCCTGCCTTCACGGCACGACGCCATGAGTACCACCGCCTTCTCACAGGATGAGGCTGGCGGCTTCAAGGCGGCGCCTCTCTCCATCGACAATACTGCCTGGGCAAATACTGTCATTGCTTCGCATGCCACGACCCTGGCGGTAATAGCATATACCGGGCCGCAGACTCGTTCTGCCCTCTCCACCGCCCCCTCTCGGTCCAAGACTGGCCTCCTAGAGTATGAGATCAACTCACTCACCAAAATTCTCTGCTTCCTCACGCTCGCGCTTTCCATCATCTTGGTTGCGCTGGAAGGGTTCAGCAACACGAAAGGGAATATCTGGTACGTCAAAATCATGAGATTCCTGGTTCTGTTCTCGACCATTGTGCCCATCAGCTTGCGAGTGAACCTCGACATGGGAAAGAGCGTCTACTCCTGGTTTATCCAGCGGGATCCGGGCATCCCTGGCGCCGTCGTGAGGACCAGCACCATCCCAGAAGACTTGGGGCGGATTGAGTACCTGCTCAGTGACAAGACGGGTACCTTAACCCAGAATGAGATGGAAATGAAAAAGATCCACGTCGGCACTGTGTCATACGCCAACGACGCCATGGACGAGGTCTCGGCCTACGTGCAGCAAGGCCTTCACCTCCCTCCTTCGAGCGGTAACACGGCGCTCGTGACCCCGTCGACATCCCTCTCATCGGCCGCAAATGTCGGCGCGACGAGGACACGGCGAGAGATCGGGTCTCGCGTCCGCGATGTCGTGCTTGCCCTCGCGCTCTGCCACAATGTGACGCCAACCACCGAGGAGGACGAGGAAGGCCGGCTAGTAAAATCATACCAAGCCAGCTCGCCCGACGAAATTGCCATTGTCCGCTGGACCGAATCTATCGGCCTGCGTCTTGCGGCCCGTGACCGCAAGAGCATGGTTCTCGAGTCTACCGAGACGGGTCGGCCTGTGGTCAAGGCCCGCATTCTGGACATTTTCCCTTTCACCTCAGAGGGCAAGCGCATGGGTGTCATTGTGCAGTTCTACGAAAAGCTGCAGTCCGGCGTCCCAAAATTGGGTTCGAGTGAGATTTGGTTCTACCAAAAAGGTGCCGACACCGTCATGGGCTCCATCGTCGCGGCGAATGACTGGCTCGATGAGGAGACGGCAAACATGGCACGCGAAGGTCTCCGGACGCTTGTTGTCGGGAGAAAGCGGCTGTCGACCGCCGAGTACCAGGAGTTCACAACCAAGTATCAGGAAGCGTCCTTGGCCATTACCAGCCGCGAGGCCGGGATGCAGGCTGTCGTGTCCCGGTATCTCGAGCACGACCTGGAGCTGCTCGGCGTGACCGGCGTTGAGGACAAGCTGCAAAAGGATGTCAAGCCGTCACTCGAACTTCTGCGCAACGCCGGCATCAAGATTTGGATGTTGACAGGCGACAAGGTAGAGACGGCACGCTGCGTGGCCGTCAGCTCCAAGCTAGTCGCCCGAGGTCAATACATTCACACGGTGGCTAAGCTCCGCCGGAAAGACGCCGCTCAAGAGAACCTCGACCTCCTCCGCAGCAAGACCGACTCCTGTCTCCTCATCGACGGCGAAAGTCTCAGCATGTACCTCACGCACTACCGCACCGAGTTCATCTCGGTCGCGGTCCTCCTCCCAACCGTCGTCGCCTGCCGGTGCTCGCCGACGCAAAAGGCCGAAGTGGCCAAGCTCATCAAGGAGTACACCAAAAAGCGCGTGTGCTGCATCGGTGACGGCGGCAACGACGTCTCCATGATCCAGGCGGCCGACGTCGGCGTGGGCATCGTTGGCAAGGAAGGTCGCCAGGCCAGTTTGGCGGCCGACTTTTCGATCGAGCACTTCTTCCACCTGACCAAGCTGCTGGTCTGGCACGGCCGCAACAGCTACAAGCGCAGCGCGAAACTGGCGCAGTTCGTCATCCACCGTGGCTTGATCATCGCCGTCTGCCAGACCATGTACAGCATCGCGCTCAATTTCGAGCCCGAGGGTCTCTACAAGGTACGCCACCCCCCTTTCACTCTTCCTCTCCCGCTCACAACTCACAAACACCTACTAACCCACCCCACCCAGGACTGGCTCATGGTCGGCTATGCAACCGTATACACAGCCATGCCGGTGCTCTCACTAGTACTCGACAAGGACGTGGACGAGGAGCTCGCCAACCTGTACCCGGAGCTGTACAAGGAGCTCACATCAGGCCGCTCGCTGTCCTACCGCACCTTCTTCGTCTGGGTCTTTGTGTCGGTCTACCAGGGCTGTCTTATCCAGGGCCTCTCGCAGGTCCTGACCGAGGTCGATGGCCCGCGCATGGTGGCCGTCAGCTATACCGTGCTGGTGCTGAACGAGCTGCTGATGGTGGCGATTGAGATCACGACGTGGCATTGGGTGATGGTGGTGTCGATTGTGGGGACGTTTGTTATGTTTGTGGGGTCGATTCCGTTTTTGGGCGGGTATTTCGATTTGGGCTTTTTGTTGACTCTGTGAGTGACCCCTTTTTATTCTACTTGTCTGTCAGTAGGGGATGGGCCTTGCTAACTTTGTGGTAGGGGTTTTTACTGGCGGGTTGCTGCTATCGGGGCCATGTCCTTGATCCCAACATATGCGGCCAAGATTATACAGCGGACCATGAAACCGCCTTCGTACCGCAAGGTCCAGGGGATTTGAGGGTTGGGCAGGACGAGCATTGGAGTGGCGTTGGCGGCCGTAGAATTAGCATGGGAATGAATATCAGCCTTGATCACACATTTGTCCGTGGCCGTGATGAGCGGCACTTGACCCATATTCACAACGGGCGCGCCTCTACTTCTATATGATTCTTCGCTTTCTATAGCCAAACAACTCGCCCTGTATCTATTACATCTTTAATACGAGCCAATCCTCTTCAAGGCTGGGGTTCTGCTTCTTCAAGTCGCCAATGACTCCCTTCACCGGCCCTTGCATCTCCTTCCCGGCGCCCCATACCTTGGCACCCGCGAGGTGTTTGACGAACCCCTCCGGCCCAGAGACCATGAGCAGGTTCTTTCCACCCCGAACAATGTTCCCATCTATATCCTTGCACTGGCACGATTTGGTGTCAGCGCCGGCGTGGGGATCGCTTTCGTCAGAGACGACTAGCTCCTTGGGCGAGTGATAGGAGCAGGCGTCCGAGTTGACCGTGGAAAGCGGCTGTGATACCGCATTACTCTTCTGGCTCGTGCCGCGTGATGGCCACAATCCCCAAGCTGTTTGGCCTTGGGTGGGGGCGAGAGTGGGTGCGGATGGTGATGGGATCGGCTGCGTCACCCTCGCGATGGTGCCAGCGTCGATGAAAGTCCCCTCCCCGTCCACGGTGCAGGAATATTTGAATCTCCCCTCGTACTTCCTCCGGAATTCCTCCAGCATCGCAACCACGGCCCCCTGTTGCTCCCCGCCATCACATCCAACGCAGTCCTCCCTGCGCCGGTTCGCCCACACAACCTCCATCTCCACCCCGGGGTTATCCAGCAGGGCCTTCGCAGCCTGCAGCGCAGGTGAGATGCCCGTCCCGCCAGCCAGGAACACCACTTTCTTTTTCTCCCCCATGTCTCCTCCCTCCGCGTCCCCATGGTCTTCAACCCCCACCCGCGCCCTCAAATCAAACCCCAGCTTCGGCCCCCTCAACTCCACCTCATCCCCGACCTTCATCCGCGCAAGATAGTTCGACACCTCCCCACGCTCCATCCTCCTCACATACAACCTCAACTTCCCCCCCTCCCCATCCACACTCTCACCCCCCTCCACGCCCCCCTCCCCAACCCCCTCCGGCAACGGCGTATAATCCCTCGCGACCATCAACTCCGGCTGCTTAACCTCCAACGCCCACAACCCCGCCCTCCACGCCTTTTCCACCTCCTCCACCGTCCTCCCCACCACCTCCTCCCCCCCACCACCACCGGCCTTCTTCCCCAACCACGCCACCGTCGCCGCCCCCTCCCCCCCCTTAGCACCCCCCTCAGCAACACCCGCCGCAGCAGCAGCACCCGCCGCAGAAGCGGTAGGCACCACAGTCAAGATAAAAGCCGTCGGGGAGACGTCCTCGCGGGCGGTGACGGTGAAGGGGGCGAAGGTCTCGGTGTTGAGGGGGCGGTGGGTGTTGGGGTTGGTGGGGGAGGTGAGGGTGAGGGTGGGGGTGAAGAGGGCGAGGGCGGCGAGGAGGAAGAGGAGTTCGTTGCGGTAGCGGAATTTGGATTTGCTTTTTTGGTTGGAGGAGGAGGGGGGTTGGGGGGGTGAGGGTTGAGGGGTGGTGGTGGTGGTGGTGGTTTTGGGTTGGGCTTGGGCTTGGGGTTTGGGTTGCGGTGGTGGGGGTTGGATTTTGGCGATTCTGATCGGGGGTGGTCTGCGGTGGTGGATGGGTGTGACGTGGAAGGTGCGGTGTTGGTGTTGAAGGCGCCGTTGGATGGTGAGAAAACTCGGGCATGGCGTGTGACATGATGAGGTCGTCCCAGGGCTGAGGAGCCGGGCCGATCCCGCCGGTGACCGGGCGTAGAGATGGAGAGTAGTTTGTCTCATACTGGTCGGGTGGTTGAATTGTGGGCTTGAGTGCCGGGTTACCTCATATCTTCCTCACAGCATAACGCAATTAGAGTAAGTGGAAAGCAGCTTGAATTAGTTAGTTGAATTGACGATGAGCCAAGAAAGCATGATATGCAACTAAGCAATATCCACCCCGTCAATGGCAAGCGCCAAGGCCCGTATCAAACACTCCGTTAGCCAATACTTAGCGTTCTACGAAGTACTCTTCTCCTCTATCTATGATCCAGTATTTTTAACATGCTCCATCTTATCGTTGGCATGCTCCATCTATAGCCTCAAGATCTGCCCGTCCTGCCTAATCCCCCCCCTAAACAGCTCCTCAATGACCCTCCCCTTCAAGATGGTCTCCCCCACAATCCCCTCCACATGCTGAGGCTCAACCCTCCCATACCATATCCCATGCCCCGCCAACGGATGCACCTCTCCATCCTCCGTCCGAAAACTCGGCGGCAAATACACAATCACATTCCCCGCAAACTTGTGCCCCCCAATATGGCTAATCAGCCCGACCCTCGCCGCCGTCCGCCTCCCCGAACTCTCCCCCTCCACCAACCCCCCTTCCCCCCACTCCCCTTCCACCTCCACCGCCCCCCTCAACACCTCCACCCCCTTCCCCGGCAACACCCTCTCAAACTCCCCCCTCAACAGCGGCCCATACACCCCACAGCGCAAATCCCTCCCCCCATGCCCACAGACCAGCACCACCACCTCGCGCACATCACGCACGCCCCACAGCGCCTCGCGGAAGCGCGGCTTGCGCAGCAGGCGGTCGCGGTGCACGGGCGACAGACCGTCGTGCATGGGGTGCAGCCGCTCCGGTTGTAGGTAGCCGCGCACCAGGGCCTCGACGTGCTCGAAGGATACGCGCGGCAGGAAGGGCACGTATTTGAATTGTGGGAGGAGGTAGGCGGAGGTGGTTTGGAGGTCGGGCTGGCGGTGGGGCGGGGGGGTGGAGGGGAAGGAGGAGGCGAGGGTTGAGATGTTGTGGAAGGGCTGTAGGGGGGGTGGCAGGTTAGTTATGGGTGGATTGGGTGCAGGGTGAAGGGGATGGAAGGGCGGGTGAGCGGCTTACATCGCTGAATTTCCCCTTGGGTCCGATCAGCTCGCGCAGGTCGGCCACCAGGTTATCGCCGGCGTTATCCTCCTCGATGCGCGATGGCCAGTCCTCCTTGCCGGTGCAAACCAGGACATGCTGCGCATAGTTGGATATCAGGCCATTGAGTGACGCTTCGCGGTCGATCTTGAACTCCTCCGGGAGCTCCGGTGACGGGGCGCATGGACAGGTCGGGGCCGGGCAGGTCGGCGTTGTCGGAAATGGCGGGGGGGTCTTGGTTGCCAGCGGCCGCAGGGTTGGTGTGGTCCTGAATGCCGATCTGATGCAGGGAGACTTTGCTCTCGAGATTATTCGATGTATTGTCATGGTGGGCGAGAATGAGCGGGGGGTTTTCTTTGGCAGGACCGAAGTGATCGTTGGGGAGCCATGTTGTAGGTTGTTCAAGAATCCCGATTTCCCAGAAAGCTGAGCCGGGATGTCGGCGATCGGCGGTTGATGGTGGGTTTAAATCCGAGGGATGATATGCAGCAATCAAATATTGATCCTAAACCCACTAAGTCAATATCTCATGCTTTTCTCAACCAGCATCGACGAAGTGACGACATGCGAACTTGTGGGATAATGAACTTGACGGATCTTGAAAATAATGTTATAATTCATAATTAATCAAATCAAGATATTTTCTTTTCAACCATCACAGGAGTAAAGGCACAACTTCTAGTTCGTCCTTCTCTGTCTACATCCCACCTCTTAACCCGCCCCCTCCCCCATCACTACCTAGGAGCTACAAGTTCACTAATCTCATACTAGATCCTACAAAATGCCCCGGCTTCCACCATCACTCTTTTGGAAAGCCAGGCGTGAGATATCGCCCCTGGCCGCCTCACTACTCCCAGCCTGTCGAGACCTGCAGTCTACCGCCAACGAGCTGCGATGGATCAAAGAACACGTCCAAGACACCAAGTCACCCATTCCGGCCAAAATTCGTGTCTGGAGGTTAGTCGAAAAGCGAGCGAAGGGAATTCCGCTGCAGTATGTTCTCGGAACACAACCGTTCGGCGATCTTGAGATCAAGTGCCGACCAGGCGTGCTCATCCCGAGGTACGTTTTCTTAAGAAGTCAACCCGTTTTCCCTTCCACCATCTACCATGCTAACCAACCTAAACAGACCCGAGACAGAAACCTACACCCTCCACCTGGCCACCCTCCTCACCCAATCCCACCCACCACCCCCTTCCCTCTCCATCCTCGACCTCTGCACCGGAACAGGCTGCATCCCCCTCCTCCTCCTACACTCCCTCCAAACCACCCTCCCCCAGACCACCCCCATAACCATCCACGGCGTCGACATCTCCCCCACCGCCATCGCCCTCGCGCGCAAAAACCACACCCACAACCCCCCTCCCTCCCCTTCCCCCCACCACACCCTAACCTTCACCCAACACGACATCTTCTCCCCCACCCTCCTCTCCACCCTCTACCCCCCCAACCAAAACCAAAAACTCCCCCAAATCGACCTCC
This sequence comes from Chaetomium tenue, assembly GCF_020726465.1. Classification (NCBI taxonomy): domain Eukaryota; kingdom Fungi; phylum Ascomycota; class Sordariomycetes; order Sordariales; family Chaetomiaceae; genus Chaetomium; species Chaetomium tenue. The sequence goes on along the minus strand of NW_027117330.1, from coordinate 3,955,162 downwards.
TCACCTCCAACCCCCCCTACATCTCCCCCCACGACTTCACCCACCACACCGCCCGCGCCGTGCGCAACCACGAACCGCGCCTCGCCCTGGTCCCGTCGCCCACACAGCTGGCCGATGGTAGCAATAGTCGGTATGCGTGTCGGCCCGAGGATGTGTTTTACGCGCACCTGTTGGAGATCGCCAAGGCGGTGCGTCCGAGGAGGGTGTTGATGGAGGTGGGGGGGTGGGAGCAGGCGGTGAGGGTGGTGGGGATGGTCTTTTTGGGGGGTGAGGGTGGGAAGGATAGGGGTGGTGGTGGTGGTGTTGGGGGGTATGAGGTGGAGGTTTGGCGGGATGAGCCTGCTGCTGCTGCTGCTTCCTCTGGTGCTACTGGGGATGGGGTGGAGAGGGTCGAGGTTGCGGGAAGGGAGGTGGTTGTGAGGGGGGTTGGGAGGGGGAGGGCGGTTTATTTGCGGTTGAGGGAGGACTGATTTTGTCTCTCAAATAGCGTGTGTGTATGATGGGGCGTGTAATTCTAGATCTTTAGAGGGGGGTCAAGCGGCGTCTTATGTTTACGTTCGCCGTCGTCAGCTTGAAGCGTTCCCTGTTTCAAAGATGGTCACTATGGATCCTCCTCTGAGGTATTGTATTCGACGCCCGTACCTCCATACACCGTAATATATTTCCTCGCTGCCGGCTTGGATTGATATCGCCGTAAATTCTAAATCAAGGACCAGTTTCCTCTACAATTTGATATTTTAGCTCAGCCTTGGGAAGGCCCTCGTTGGTCTTGTTGCTCGTGTCTATCAGGTCATTCCATTCCTCCTACAAGTACAGATACTTACACCTGTTGTTAAAACGTTCATTCTACTATTCCATATTTCCACACCTCCACGTTTTTACGCTCTCATTATCAAGCTGCATTAGCGTTGGCCAATTCATGGATATCAATTATATATATGTCGCCTTTTCAGGGTATCATTGACGTCTTGCGAGCTCTTGGATTCTTTAACATAGGATTGATTCATTCATTAAACTTTGATATCAAAACAATATATGCTAGTTTAGACCCTTATCATACGTCCCTTGGCTACAAACGGGTAATGGTGAAGAATGTAGAAAGAGTTAGGGGGGCTCCAAGATAAAGCTGAAGGGTCCCGAAGACGGAAGGTCACAATAAGGGCCCGAGGAAAGAACATAAGTAAATTGTCAGGAAGATAATGAAGTGAAAGCTAATCAAATATCCAAATAATGAGCATATGAAGAGGTACACATCAATATTAAGGGTTGAGTCCGACATGTATGGCAGACTACTAAACTCTTAGTTTTCAATGGCATCCACGAGACGCAACTAACACTCCGAGATACGCAAGGCTCATTGATAATGTCACGTTTGTTCCCTTGCACACTTTGAGTGGATGAATCATACTCGAATAGACTTATGTCTCGTGGACAAGATTCGGCAAAGGTCGGAATGGAGCGACTCGGCCATCTACTGTGCATAACTACTATCAATCAATCTCCCACCTCTCGGGGCCCTGCTCTCAGCCTTCCTCTCGGAAGTAGGTGTTTCCGTTCACCCATGCCCTCATTACGACTCGGCTCATCCGGGCGAGGCTGCGGTGCGGGTTTGTGCAGCGCGCTCGGCGAGCCCGTGCAGCAAGGCTTGAAGCCACCTCTTACTAGCGGCGTACGCCTACGTACAGGGCGCGATGCGAGGCGCCGGATCTAGCAGATGCGGAAGCAGGGCGGGCCGTCCAAGATCCGACCGCCTGCTGCAGCACCCTGTACCTATGTATGTAGGTATAAATCGTGCGTGCAGATGCACGGCAGCCAGCCTCGGAAAATGGAAGCGAGGCTTTACTTTACGTACCTAGCATCTAACGTTGATACCCTCCCGCCCTGCTGTCTCACGTTGCTCTAAGCTCCCTGCAGACTGAAACGCCCCAATTCAATCTGTGGATATTACCGTTTTTTTTGTTCATTTGTCGGGAATCCGGGGTAGTGAACTGGTGTTCATGTCTCTGTACATCTTGTTTGTACCGGTACATCCCAAAAAGCAAAACGCAATCGGCGAATCCAGTCGATAGAAGTCCGGGCCCAGCCCCAGCTGGACAGGGTGTTCGTGGAAGTGAGGCTCTTGGATCGACAGTGCAGCCGCAGTCGCTTCCAAGGTTTTGTGGTGGGCGGCTGGCGTGATGTGGCAGGGGGTGGAAGGACCCCTGTTTCTTCAAACTCTCGAATCGGGTGGGGCGCATGATCCATGGGCCTGGGTCTGGGTTCTGCCGAGATCAGTGGCAGATCTGATCGTGTTGGGGGCACGCGGTGGTCATCTTGGCGCGCCTCTTAGCGAATCTCTCAATCTTCACTTCGCTCAAAGGCGGCTTCGAGGCGGCCGACCGCAACATCGAGGTCGAGATTGCGGATGGGAAAAAGGGATGCTCGGGATCTTCGGTCGAGAGGAGAATTGTGGCCGTTTGACCGGAGTTGGCCTATTTCGGAAACCCACAACCGTTATTATTATTTTCCTCGATCGGCAACACCGAAAACCACACCTTTCCCCGGTAGTTGTCTCGGCCCTTCAACCGCAACGAGCAAGGTGAGGCGTCAGTCCCGGCATCCCACCAAACACGGAAATAGGTAAGGCGGCATCACACGGCAAACCCCACGGCCGAAAAATAATGGCCGATTTTGTGTGTGTGCGTGTGTACTGTGTATGTGTTGCCGTTGAGGGAGCAGCGATGTCTCGTCGCGGTAGGGCACAATCAATATCCGTGGATGTTTCAGCGCCCTGGTTGGTTCGCATACCCACGGGATAGTGGGCGGGCTCGTGGATTGCGGATTGTGCTGCGAGGTCTCAAACTCGAACGTTTGACACGATCGAGTCAAAAGTTGTGTCTTGCAGCACACATGCCCCCCGTCACACTCGAGTCCCGCACTCTGGTGTTGCCTGCATGCAGGGTCCAAACCGGGAAGGTACCACATCAAAAAACGCGGCCCAATTGCGTGCGAGACATTTGGATCTTGATCCGATGCGGGGGAGGAGTGGACGTAGTGTAACGGCGAGAAAGTACAGATTAGCGGGGATGACGCAGATGTCTCAGAGATGGGATTTGCGGCCACCTGGCCAAGAGAGCCAGCTAGACGAGCCAAATTAGTTTAAGCCTCGGCCGGCCAACGGAAATGTCGCGAGGTCGCCGACATGCGGTGAGTTGCAAGAACAAGGAAAAAACAGAGGAAAAGGGCGGGAAATGGCAAATTGAACATGCTATTGGCTGCGAAGGCCACTGTAGCGCGGTCCCAGCAGACTGGGTGCTGCTGTTAGCGCGGTCCTTTGCCGGCGATCTGCGCCCTTGATTGGCTTACCGGTCGCTGGCACCGCCGATTTGCCCAGGCCAAACCGAAAAATACTCGTGCCTTCTCCAGCATCTCTCATCGGCCGACCACGATTCCGAAGTCGCATGGGAGATGGATGTCGCAACATGCTGCATGCTCAGCTGGGCTAACGCCAAGTCCCCCCCCCGAGAATCGTGCGTGTTCTCAGCTGCCGGTGTCCAATCGTTGCCACCGCCTTTCGACGGCAACTGCTGTGTTGGCCATGATGGATCCTCAATTGGCATATTGGCGTTTGGCATTGTTTTGATTACCCCATTGACCGAAATGTCATTTTCCCGACTCTTCCGTCCGGAGCGGACGGGTGCAAAAGAACCGGGTGTCATTCAGCTGGGATGAATAGATGTCGGTGAATGTGTGGTTCTGATGTCCCCGTGTTCTGAACGGCTACTGCCGCAATCTGCATTGCATTGCATCCGTCCCCTTCCACACAAACCCTCGATGCTGTGTCACCAAATCGCCTCCCCTTTTTATTGCGCATACCGCACGGCACGAGTTGAATATCGATGTACTTTTGCATATTTGAATAAGCAACGCTTTACCCCCTACAGCTACAGTCTATGCATAAAGAGGGAATACATACAGTGCATCCGCGAAGCGAAACAGTCAGACCAGCCGACCTCTTTCCTCCTTTTGCTTTTCCGACCCCAGACCATGCCGTGTAGCCACCCTATCTCCAATCTTGTGACTCCGTGCCATCCTTTCGTGTACAACATGGTCCAGTCATGCTCGTATCTCTCTCTCTGTCCACAGCAGCCCCGCCGAGTTCCGTGTGATGGTTGCCAATCGGACTTGTGCGTGTGTGTGGTATCCTCCGATTTTCCCTCCTCCCCGTGAATCATCATCGTCAGACTCCATCCGCCCACACATTCCTTGCTCTCCAGTTCCGAGCAATAACAAAAGCAGGTACACCGAAACGCCGGAACCAGCAGAAAAGCCGGATCACCAGCCGCCCTTCCCCCCGCCCCCCCGCGCGCCAAAAAAGAAACCGCCACCCCTTTCATTGGAGACGCCGTAGAGCAAGCCTTCTATTCCCCCCTTGTCATACGCTCCAGCCCAAAGTAGGAAAGTCTCGCCCGCAAGAACGGGTGCGTGAGCGGGAGGAATGCCCCTCGTGACCGCCCCCCCCTCTCTCCCCCCGCGTGTGATGTTCTACACCAAACACCTCGGCCAACTCCAAATCCAAGGGCCTCGTGGAAGCACGGAGGCGGTAGTCCGACGACGCCTTATACCGGAGCACATGATATGCTATGTTGACCAGTTGTGGAAATCAGAATGTAAACGAGCAAAACAAGCCGAAAAAAGGTGGTACACGGATCTCAGGTCAAGTTGGGACGCGGTGCAAGCCAAGGAGGACTGGCGATTACAATCCCATTGTGTACCCAGTGCGTGTTAGCGGTGGCGTTCATTAGAGCTCCCCTCGCCGCCACTTCCGGATGTGTTGGCTTTTTCATAGAGATCTAGGCACTCCTCCAAGACTGCGGCCATATTGTTAGTAATGTGCATGAGAGAGGCATGGGTGAGGTAAGAACCTACTCTCGACGATACGCTCTTCCCAAACTCCGTATTGGTAGTCGACGAGGCCGTGTCGCTCGATGCTGTCACAATGCTTCACGAGATCCTTGCCCATCTTCCGGAGGCCTTCCGGAGTGACAAGGCATTGTGGTTTCTGCACTTGCTGCCCCGACTCCATCATCTCCTTCTGGCGCTGAAACATAGCCAGCCAGGCATGGTTGAAATCGTCCCACAGTTTGACCCTCTCGTTTTGCAGATCCTGGTTGTCAGAAGTGAGGCCTAGAACGGAGTGAATTCGTCAGTCTGTGCTCCAACTATTCTGTTCGGGGGGGGAAGGGCGGCAGCGTCTTGCCAACATACCTAATTCCACCACATGCCCCAAGAGCCAGTCGGAGATCTGCAGGAGGGCATCACTGGCTGGTGCGAGCACGCCGTTTTGGATATCCCCGAAAATTCCCTTCAGCGCCGCTTGGTAATCGATGTACGAGGCGTCGGCTGCCGTGCCGGGAGGGTACTCTGCGGGCATTCTCACGTCGGCAGCAGGAGTCGTTTGCGCAGCCATCCCTCCAATCGTAGCTATGCCACCAGTGGAATAGCCATGCATGCCCGGCTGCTGATATACCTGGGGCGTGCTCGAAGACCCCGTCTGCGCCTGCAGGCTGGACGTGGTCGCTGCGTTGGTTGGCTCGTTTTGGAAGTAGGCACCCGTGACATCCGTCGCCATCATCGGCAGTCCTGCAGCCTGCCGCGATGAAAACTGCTGGCCCGCATCGTACACCGCAGCGGCCTGTGGCCCTCCCGTTTGTTGCACGTTATACATCATTCCCGGGGTGTACGTGCTGCCAAAACTTTGGCTCGGCCGCGAATCCGCTTGCCCGTAGTCGGTTGTGGACTGGTGGTAGCTCATCCCACCCTGAGGTATCGCCGCTGTCGGGAAGCCTGTCGTCGATGTATCTGGATAATAACCACCGTAGCCGGTCGAGCTGCCTATCCCTCGCGATGACCCTGACGGCGATGTGCTGAGGGGCGGCGGTCGAAACCTCTCCCCCTGAGCGCCCGGGAAGGGTCGCCGTGGCTGCGGCTGCTCTTGGAGCGATGGGTTGTGCCGCGAACTGGAAGCGGAGTAGATGGGCGGTTCATTCTGCCTCCGCTGGCCCCTGTTGTCGTCCATTCCCCCCAAGTCCTAGAACTAGTACCCGGCAACCGAAAACGCCCAGTCCACCTAGTATCCCGCTACGAGTGGAGCAGGGCCGCGATGCAGAAACCGGATTTCTCGGCGATCTGATCACGAAATGGACGGCCCCTGAAACTTCCTGATGTCGATAAATTCGCAAACAAAAACTCGATGCGTTGCGTGGTTGTCGATTTTGGTGCGAAAGCTGAGCGGGGGTCCGCTCCAAAACGGTCAAGGCGAAAAGGCAGCGGGCGTTGCGGGGAGGCGAAACCGTCGGCGCAGGTCTCCTAGTACGTACGACCCGATTTCTCTCTCGTGCCAAGTGTAGGCGGGTTTCTGTAGAAGACAGACCGCCGCGTGGGAGGGTTGCTGTTGGCCTTGAACGTCGTCGTCTTGGTTTCCGTGCGTGCTTTTTCTCAAAGTCGATGACTGGCGCAGAACTGACGGATGGATGGGTACTGTCTAAGGCTCCAAACCCCGACGGAAAGATGCTTTCGCAAGGATACCGCTTGCTATGGAGATCTGGACTTGCGACTCAAAAGTGGGGATAACGAAACTTTGACCAAGGTCGAAGAGGACTTGACCGCGAGTCGCCGATTAGGGTTGTGTGCGGACTGGGATGGACGACTCGCTCAACCACACGAGCGGGGATCATATACCCAGACTTGAGGCGGCGGAGGGTCCAAGAGCTCGAACAGACCTTCCACTCGGACCAACTGGCACCTTCCGCTCTGACCAACTGGCCGGTGCGGCTGTCCGTAAAGCCCCGAGGAACGGAAGCTGTGCTGGAGGAAAGGTATGGTTCGGTTTGCACTTGGGCGCATACCAGCCCTCCGCCGATGCGTACAGGTCTATCCGGGGAGAGGGCAGTGAGCGCTGAGGCCTTTGTCCGTTTGGGGCTGGCGATAGAAGAGTTTTTGGAGAAACGGGATTGTCCAAGACAGGGGACCGCCGTCTTCCAGGAGCGGGCCGGGACCAGGTTGCTCACTTACACAAATATATCGCGAGCGGCGATCCCTCACCCTCACCCCAACGGATACTGACCTCGACGGCAGCTCTGTCCGCAACTGCCTCTGTCTCGTTTGGGCGGGCAGCAGTTTGGAAACCAGGAAGGTGTAGAGTTGGGAAGCAGTTGATGTTTCTCAGAGGGAGACAAGAGACGCACGTCTCGGCCAGGTATCCTGGACAACAAGGGCCGAAATGCTAGTGCAAGACAGCGCAGGTTGGCAAACGTGGGAAGGGAAGGATGCAGCTGGGGGAGATGGTGTACATGAAGACTACCAATGGGGAATCGCATCTCGATTAACTAGTAGTTCTCTGGGGTCGATCCGGAGGACACTCGCGCTGCTCCACACGGCCGACCATTTTAGTTGTCGCAGTTACGTACCTGAGGGACTGTGGCCGGTGCTTGGCTTCGACATGGGAGAGGTGTGTGTTGAGGGGTGTCTCGAGGTGGAATTCAAGGATTCAAGCCGCAAGCAGGGTCGAGATCTCCAGCGACACACCCCCCCACCAAGAGGGAGACGCCATGCGTGCCCACAGGACCGGATCGCTGACTGATGAGGGGGGCGGGTGGATCTGCAACCGGGAGGCTTGCCGAATTGACGTGTTTTTGCAGCGCGTGCAGAAGCCGGGTAGCGTTTGGTAATGTTGTAATCTCGACGCCCGGTATTATTTTAGAGACAGTATGCTTTTTCCCTTTACTGTGTCTGGGAGTCTGGGAAGGGGGTTAACAATGCCGTGAGGGAAGGCCCCCCGTCACAGACAAGCTTTTGGGGACCGCATCACTGATTGCCACCGATTGCGAGTGCCGAATTCGAAAGCAACATGATAAAACGAAGAGCCATGACCATGTGCGTTTCTGGAACGCCGGTGACGATTGCAGGAAGGGGAGGCGAAAGTGTTTGCGATACACACACCCCAAACGGCCAGGGTACCTCCTGTTGTCTATCCCAGACTTTGGCAGGACCGTGTTTAAGCCCTTTGGATCAATCAGATCGAAGCAAAACCCCAGCTGGGCCGGCGAATAACTACGGCGGTATCTACCGACTTATGACGCTGTGACTTCGCCGGGGGCGTTCTTGGCTAGGTAGCTAGGTACCTAGCTAGCTCGGTAGGTATGAAGTACTGTTCTCCGCAGTTGTTGAATGCAATCAGTGTCGGACATGAGTCGGTTGGTCGCAGGCCCGCATGATCGGGCTGGGCTCCGGTGCGCATGTCTCGTGGCTCGTGGCGCTCGTGGCAGGATGATGGACAAGGGTTTTTTTGGCTGCAGTGGAAAGAGAGAAATGGGTCCATTCTGTTCGTGGGCGTGCCGGCCATCGCCGAGACAGGGCATCCACAGGAAATGGGAAGGCACAGGCTTCGCTAGTGTGTTTCCGCATGGAAGAAACGAAGGTTAAATCCACAAACGAAGCAGGAGCGCAGGACTTCCATGGGATTTCTTTGCCTGACCAGCCGTGCGCATTGGTGGCAACGGCAACTTTGAGAATGGCAGGAGCTTAAAATTCTGGCGTTAGGGAACCCAGGTACTTCGTAGGTCGAATGGCCTGCTCTGCTCATTCCCGCCACCCAAGGTATCCCGGACTCCCATTGCCAGAATCCATCGGTCTCTTCCGCACCCCCTCAATATGCAGCACCTCCACCGAGACAAATGCCCCTTGCAGGTTCGGGTCACGTACCACATTTTCGCAAGGCTTTGCAGAGCTCACGGGCCGACCGGAGGGTTCTCGTCGCGTTGTGCCGCTGCTCGTATCTCAATGGTGTTTGAGACCGTCGTGGCGGTGATCCCGGCCCCCCCGGGCCATTTGCACCACCACCGCATTCAACACAGTAGGTGCAGGGCGCTGTGACGACAGCCGAGCACCCGGTGGTTTGCTGCGAACTTGATGAAGAAAGTGGGCGGCGGGTGAGGGAATTGGCAACATGTTCATGCCTTGGCTGCAGCGATTTTCAGGTCCGAATTGCTTTTTGTCGTTAGCTGCTTTCCTCCCAGTGCATGGCAGATGCCTGGCCAAACTGCTAATTTTGTTCTATGCAGGGCTTCGGTGCAGAAAGAAGTCACCTCCGTTGCTTGGTCGAACCCGCCGAGGTACTGGTACCGCCACGCTGTGGGCGAGAAGGAGGGTCGTTCGAACATCCTAGATCCTTGTCGTTGAGAGGTTGAGTTTGCCAGGATGAGGCGTCGAGGTGTGTCGTCGAAACAGATGCCCAGGACTCGATGCACCATGGCCGATCACGTCCGTGCGAGTGGGCTGCGTCGCAATGGGACCAGGATCAAGGCCCAGTTTCATGAGCCCCGGCGCTCGCGAATCAGAGACGACGTCAAGCCAGCTTCTGGAACCATTTGATGAGGGGCCGTTGACATGCATGAGAGGATGACATTAGCCGGAAGCAAGTACATGTACGTCTACTAGTTATCTTCCATGCCAGCAACCGCCTTCATGGGGCCCGCTGACTTGCGTTTTCTGGTGCGGATATGCCTCACACCAGACCCGAGGCTCGCCTCCGCCGTGGACCGAAGATAACGAATTGCGAGGGTCCTGTCTTGGGTTCAGAAGAAAATGCGCTCATCCGGGTGGGCGGCATCCAAATGCAATGTCCTCGGCAAAGTCTCGAGTTTACCATCTGCTTTGACTCGAATATTGCTTGGCGGAATGATCCAAGTGTTTCTTCCGGGTACACCTCGACCCGGGGGATGCCGTCCGTCCAGGCTGCGGCATGATGCCCAACTACTACACGCGCCCGGACCGATTGCCCGGATCTTGACGCCTCGAGTTTCTTTGCATCAAAACACCTTGACGGGATCGCCCACAGCTGCACCACTGCCGCCAGCGTTTTACTTACCACCCAGGATGAGGTTGAATCGACCGGGAGATGAACTAGGCTATGTATACTACGCTGTTGCGTAGATCTCAGCTCTGGGGCAGCGGCCATTGGTGGTGCTGCGTGGGGAGTAGTTGGTCGATCATCTGATGTGAGGCGGCGACAGGGCGGGCTGCTTGGCAACGTTCAAATTCGGCCCTCGTGTTGACCATGGCAAGTGCACGGAGTTGGTGTAGCATGCTCGTTCCTGAGACAGGCCGCATGTCCTAAGCGACATCGATAACCGAAGCGTATTGGGCTCCAGCCAAGGTCGGCTTCCCGGTACTAGCACGGCACCCGACCGACCAGAATGCCATAAAATTGGGACGTCGTGCGGGTAGGGCTGCTGGACGTGCCGTGTGCATGTGTGTGGCCCGGCCGGGGTCGGGTTGTCGCGGGTATGCATGCTTCGTGGTACTTATAGGGATGACCTTCATGCCTGGAGTGGCGATCGCGCGCCGCCAACTCCCCACCACAGGTGTTGCTATAGAAAACCTGTTGCCGCCCAGAACAATGTGCTTCCGCGGGTACTCCCGCCCGTGTGACGGCGCAGCACCCTAGCCGCAATCGTCCCTGCATCGGCTTTTTCTGGTAGACCCCGACCATCCGATGCCCTTGAACCATGCCTGGGGGGTAAATGTCAATGTGGATTGGAATAACCAGCTGGACCGCCTATAAGTAACGGGTTGTGCGTTGGGGTTGGGAGTGGTTGATGTATAAAACAAGCAGCTATCAAATGCTGCGAGGGAGCAAACCTAAGCTATTTTTATTGCCACCGGTGTTTTGCTGCCCCTATACTTGATTCCTCCTATCTCGCTCTTCTTATTTTTCTTCGAGAGGACCTTCTAAACCTTGTTAGTGAGGCGGGAGGTAAAGAAACCCGTTCGCCAGCACGCATGCGGCAAGGCTACGAATAATTGTTCAAGCTGGAGGGGATGATCGGCAGGTAGAGAGGACCTATATCCTTCCCACAAGGGATTGAGAGAGTACAGATCAACGCCAGACGCCCTTCAGGCCACGCTTAACCTGCGGTTTCTTGCAGCCCTCACGGCCCCCTTGCTCATCCACCAATGACGCTGATCTCTACTTAGCGCTCGCCATGAACACGCCTGTCTCATCTACAGCAGCAGTTTTATGGATTGGGCCGGCTGCCGAATCATAACCTGGTCCAAACCCTACCGTCCTATCCTCCAAGTCCCATAGTCTTCAGTCGCTCTGCCCACCACCATGCTTGATGGTTTTGGAAGAGTGTTCTTTAGGTTCTGGTTGCGGCCAGCAATTTGCAGGAGGTCCGTTACGGTGATTTGCCTCTCATGAGCTGTAGCGATGCATGCCTACGCCGCGGCGGCGTACAGCGCGAAGAATCAGATATCAGCGAAGGTATAGTCGATTTCCATGAAAGTCGTGGCGCATCATGGAGTAGCGTAGACAGATCACCTCGACTATATCCCTCGGCCGGTGACGCAGATCTGAGACGCTGCATGTCTTGTATTGTACAGTTATCCGTGATACAGTTGTTACAGAGAAAAAGCTTACAGAGGGATAAGCATAGACGTGACCACCAAGCCCATGGGGGTGGTCGGCCATGCAGTTCTGAAGCACACAACGGCCCGCCCAGCCGAAACTATCTCTTGACCCATGTAAATCCCTTTCTCGCCTTGACCCGGCCGTGCTTCTTCCTCTCCACTCTCCTCGGGTCGCGGGTGACGCAACCAGCTGAAAACAATGGGTTAGCGATGACCTCAACTTGCCGTTGGTGGTTAGAAGAATGTTGTTTCTCACCTCTCCGTAGCGCGGGCTTCAGCGCAGGCTCGTGAGCCAGCAGGGCCTTCGCAATGGCTAACGTGAGCGCTTCCGCCTGCCCTGTGGTGCCACCCCCTTCAACACGCGCCCATACGTTGTACTTGTCGATCCGATCTGTTGAGTGCAAAGCCCAGACGGCGCTCTCCCTATCGTGGATACGACCGAAATAATCTGGCAGCGTCTTGCCGTTGATTAGCACCTGGCCATCGCCCTCGACAACATACGCCCTGGCGATCGAGGACTTTCTCTTGCCGACTCCAAGGGCTCGTCCAAACTTGTCGATGGGTATCGGATTGGGCACGTTGAGGAAGGCCTGCACGTCCCGCTTGAAGTCTTGCAGCGCCCGCTTTACCGCCTCTGGCTTCAGCTCGGGGTGGATCTGGTGTAATTTCTTGACGATGGTGAGGCACTTGACGTAATCTGTTGCCTTTACTGGCTCGCCAAACGACTGCCTCAGGTCTGCCAAATTCTTCCAAGCAATACGTTCGGCATCGGCTACCGGGATCAGCGGAAGATTGCCGTATGCCCTGGACAGTTTCTCGAGGGCGAGGTAGCGGTCATTGAAGGCCGGAGTGCGCGAGAAATAGGAGGGCGATACGGGCACTGGTCGAGCATGGGAAGCAAGAAGGTGCCCCTTGGCCAACTTGTCCAGGTCGATTTCGCCGGCGGCGGCAATAGGGGCCGGAGGTCTCCCCCGCATCGAATCGGTCGACATGCACCGTTGGCCAACGATTGCTGAGCTTAATCGCAACGACTGGAATTGCTGCTCGAGTAACTGTTGTTGCCCGCCATTGAGGCCGGTAGAAAAGCCGCGGAGGGCTGAGGCGAGCCTTCGTCGTGAAAGGGATGTCATCGTTCCGTGCGGCCGTCCACCGTGGGCATTTGTCGGCGGTCGCGCCAGGAGAATCCCGTCGTTCGGCCGAGATCGTTGCCCCGTGGGTTTGGCGGGCTGCGGCTCTCGGCGGAACAATTTCGCATCAATTTTTCCAGACACGGAGCTCGAGCCCGGACCAGATTGCGGCCTGCTCCCCCACCTTAGCGCCCACCAGTCAGGACGCGTGAAGCTGGACCCCACCTGAACTACCCCGCCACATAAATTTTCTGTGAATCCCCTTTTCACTCATCGACAGCTTTCTTTGCCCGTCTCCCTTCCCCTCGACCATCAGCCTCCTGTCAACTCACAAGCAAAGATGGCGTTCGGACAGCTCTACACCTACGCGGTATGTTATGCGATTCTCCAGGATGGCGCTAAATATTTAATTGACGCCGTTTTTTATTTGCGCGCGCGTTGCTGACCTCTCTTCGCGACACAGGGCAACCCCCGCTCGACGGGCATTCGCGCCGTCGCGAAGGCGAACAACCTCGAGCTTGAGGAGGTTGACACCGACACCACCCAGCCGAGCGCCGAGTTCCTCAAGCTCAACCCCCTTCACAAGGTTCCGACCTTCGTTGGCGCTGATGGCTTCGTGCTCACCGAGTGCATCGCCATCGCTGTCTACGGTATGTGGCATCTTTATTTTCTGCGCTGCTCTGCGCTGCTCTGCGTTGGGCTGGCCCCTCTGCCCCGCTCCCCCCACGGTGGCGGCATCTTGGTTGCCCAGGTGCCCCGCCTTCGACAATGATGACCGAGACATTCTCAATAACAGTTATCCCTATCTGAAAACCACGGTGTTGACTTAGTTCTAACTTCTGATTGTCCTTTTTTACCCCACTTGGATTGTTACCGCATGCACATTTCTTGACCAACATGCTGACAATCATCCAGTCACCTCCCAGAACGAGAAGACCACCCTCCTCGGCAAGACCAAGCAGGAGTAAGTGCAACGTAACGCTTACCGGTTCTGAGCGCGCAGGCCGCTAATAACCCTGGTAGCTATGCTTCGATCCTGAGGTGGATGTCGTACTTCAACAGCGAGGTACTGCCCAAGCTCGGCGGTTGGTTTCGCCCTCTCCTGGGCAAGGACCCCTACAACAAGAAGGCTGTCGAGGAGTCGCAGAAGGCTGCCCTCGCGGTCATCTCTGTTGTCGAGGCCCACCTCCGTGACAACACCTACCTGGTGGGTGAGCGCATCACGCTGGCTGATGTCTTCGCCGCCGGCCTGATCTCGCGTGGCTTCGAGTACTTCTTCGACAAGGAGTGGCGCCAGCAGAACCCCAACGTCTCGCGTTGGTACGAGACGGTCTACAAGCAGCCCATCTACTCGGCTGTTGTTCCCGAGCTTTCTCTTCTCGATACCCCCAAGTTGACCAACGTCGCCCCCAAGAAGCCTGAGCAAGCTAAGCCGGCCAAGCAGGCCCCCAAGCCGGCTGCCGCGGCCAAGCCCCAGGATGAGGAGCCGCCGGCCGAGGCCCCCAAGCCCAAGCACCCCCTTGAGCTTCTCCCCAAGGCTTCCCTTCCCCTTGACGAGTGGAAGCGCCAGTACTCTAACAACGAGACCCCTGATGCCATGAAGTGGTTCTGGGAGAACGTCAACTTCGAGGAGTACTCTATCTGGAAGTGTGTCTACAGGTACAACGATGAGCTCACCCTGACGTTCATGTCGAGCAACCTCATCGGCGGCTTCAACACCCGCCTTGAGGCTTCTCGTAAGTACGTCTTCGGCTGCGCGTCGGTGTACGGTGTCAACAATGACTCCGTCATTGAGGGTGCCTTTGTCATCCGTGGCCAGGAGTTTGAGCCCGTCTTTGACGTCGCTCCCGATTATGAGAGCTACGAGTTCACCAAGCTCGACCCTACCAAGCCCGAGGACCGGGAGTTCGTTGAGCTCCAGTGGACTTGGGAGAAGCCGGTCGTTGTCAACGGCAAGGAGTACCCCCATGCCGCCGGCAAGGTCTTCAAATAAATCAAAAAAAGCGAAGCGCATGACAGGCCAGACGTGGCGGGTGTGCTAGACTATGGGACATGACTGATGAACGGGAATGGACAGGGAATCGGAAGGGATCAGGGCCCACTGGGTGGTTCATTGTGCTTTGATATCACCAGTAGTCAAGTCGAGCATGACTCGATGAAATAGACACTAGCTACCGCGTCCGCGGGCTTGCTCAATGAGAATCAATGATCATGACAAAAAAAAGTGTGCAAAGTGCTTCGAGACATGTATTTTCGTTTCTCTAACTTTCAATGGATATCTACAAAATTTCGAACAGTTGGGGTGTGACATTCGGTCATATAACAACACGGGTTTCTTCCCTCCCTCCAAAATAGCGACGGCCTTCTCCCGTCGCCGCCTAAGCTACAAACAAAAAAGACCTCCCCTTCAAGCCGACGGCGGAGTTGACGCCCGAGACGACGCCCGAGAGGATCCCCGAAACGACCCCCGCGCGGCCATCCCAGGCGGCGACTGACTGCGCTCCATGCTGAACG
This sequence comes from Chaetomium tenue, assembly GCF_020726465.1. NCBI lineage: Eukaryota > Fungi > Ascomycota > Sordariomycetes > Sordariales > Chaetomiaceae > Chaetomium > Chaetomium tenue. The sequence goes on along the minus strand of NW_027117330.1, from coordinate 3,940,070 downwards.
GCTTGTTCTTAGGCGACTGACCTCGCTCCTTGCTGGACGGCTTGTTCTTAGGCGACTGGTCCCGCTCCCTGGTGGACGCCTTGTACTCCATGCTGAGCGGATGGTCCCTATCTGGAATCTGCTCCGTAGTGAACGGCTTCTCCCTGATGTAGGTACTGATGTCGTTCTCAGACGACAAGGCCTCGAGGTACCTCTGCACGTACGCCAGGACCCTCCCGGGCTTCTCGTCCCGGTTGCCCGCGAACTCGGGCAGCGTCACGGCGTTGTACGGCTCGCTGCGCGACTTCTCGGCCGTGTCGTCGATCAGCACCGTGTTGGCCTGGTTCCACGCCCCGCCGTCCAGGAGCTCGGTATCGTCGGGGACGGTGTCCAGGCCCTCGAGGAGGTTGGCGTCGGAACCGGGGCTGGCGAAGGAGCGCGTGCGCGGCGGCCGCGGGTACGAGGCCGCCACGGTTGGGTCGCTCCAGAGGCGTGTTAGGCGCTTGTAGCACATGGTGCGGCGGTCGTAGTCCTCGGCGGTCAGGCCGAAGCGGTCGCGGCCCCAGACGGCGACGACGCGGGCGAGGTACTCCGGGGAGAGCAGCTGGGCGCACATGCGGCGCACGTTCTCCGGGCGCGCCGACGACCAGATGACCACGTAGTACTTGTCGATGCAGCTCTTCAGGAAGGTGCGCGCTAGCTGCCGCTCGACGAAGGTCGTGGCCTGCCGCTTGTTGGGGCGGTAGAGCAGCGTGCCGTTGAGGTCGATCACCACGAGCATGGGTTTGGGGGCGGCTAGGCGGTAGGGCATGAAGGAGGCGCGCTGGAGGTATTCGTCGGTCGGGTCGGGGACGCCGCCCGACGCGAGCGAGGGGTCCGTGATGGGGTCGCGGCGGCCCAGGCCGATGGCTTGGAGTTCCGCGGCGATCGGGGGGATATATTGAGGATAGTGCTTTTGTTTTACTTTGTTTTTCTTCGTGCCGCTCCAAGAGATAGTCGGCATGTCACTTCTTTTTATCCTCGAGCCGTTCCAAGAGATACCCGGGGTGTTCCGCTGCGCCGGTCTGGTAGGACGAAAAGGGCCCGTGGCGGGGCTGTCCATGGGGAAGGGAAGAGGGGCGTTCTCGGGGGGAAAAACCCAGTCAGGAGGAGTGGCTCGCTGGGGTCTTGGGGATCTTGGATTCCGCTGCCGTTCGTTGCGGCGCGAGCGTTGGCGCTTACGGCCGCCTGAGGCACCGTCACCACCTTGCTGGTTCTGTGGGTTGGGTTGGGGAGCAGCAAGCTGAGGTAACGGGCGATAAAAGTCCCCTTCGCCCTGGCGCCGACCATAGTCCTGTTGGCGAGGCTGACTAGTCTGGAAAGGGTTCCAGGAGGTTGGTTGACTGGCCTGTGCCTGGCTGTGGCCTCTGCCATCGTTGTGTGAAGGGGGTTGGTTGCCTTGAGGAAGATAGCGCTGGTCCCCTACGCGGCCGAAGGGCATATGGCTCTGATCTCTACCATTGTTTTGTTGGTGCGTAGCTTGAAATAATGGCCCAGGGAGCCCTGGCAGACCGAATGCCCCATAGCCGCCCCAGCCTCTACCACCGTTTTGTTGCTGCGGCTGGCCTGGTTGGGGAAAGGGGTTCTGTAGTGCCGGCTGGGTCCACCCGGGGTTGAAATTCGGAGGCATGCTGAACGGCATGCCGAATGGGTTCGGACCATTAGGCGGCGGCGGGATATATTCTCCCTGGCCGCGTTGGCGCCAGTCCCATGGTTGATTTTGGTCCATTTGTGTCGATTGTAGGGAGGGCGAGGCCTGTTCGACGAATGATGATGATCTGGTTGGGTTCTGTTTAGGCTCACGAGATCTACATGAGAAACCCCGGTGCTCAGATGGCGGCGCAGAGACTGATCGTTGGTTAGCGAGCAGAGGGGTAAATAAAGACAATTTCAAAACGTACAATCTTGTGGTGCCTGACACCGATGTGGTTTTGATTGTGTTTTTTGAACGCGCCGGTTATCGGCACTCGATGCTGGTCTCACGTTTGAGACGGGAAGATGATCGGAATGGTCAGAGGCAGCGAGATGCGCCGAGTACTGTCGTGGTCGAAGTATATATTGTTGTGATTTGACGTCAAGAAATGTCGCTGGCGAACCAAAAGCCCTCGCTGGTGAATTCCGGCATGAAGGATGAAATGGAAATCTCAGTGAGAAGAGATGTGAGATAGCGGGTCGCCCTTTCCTCATGGCAAGAAATTCTTGCGAGGCTAAGAAAAGTAAAGTAATCCTGTAATGTGCCTAACCAACCACAGTTCGACTTAAATCCTACACGTCGCTTTCTGTTGCTGCGATTCGGCTGGATTTTATTTCATACTTCTGTTGTGTCAATTAAGTTGACCACAGGGGTCAAAATCAAATGGGTATTTTTTCCCACGTGATGTTTCACTCCTCCCTCTCCTAACCCTGACACTCACTTTAATTTTCCCACCTTTGGGAAGGTCCATCAATCCGTTTCGACAACCATTGTCACGGTCTAGAACGTAGGCTTCGAGTTTATGTGTTATTTTATTTGATTCGGCAATATGTGCATGATGTAGTAAGTGCGCGCCTCCCCGACCTGAGGTTGAATGTCACCTCTGGTTTCCTTTGCTCCTGGCAAACACACTCACCCTCGAAAGAAGAGAAGCGCTACATTAAAGAAGTTGAAACCTCCAGGATAATACCCCTAAAACCGGAACTCCCTACACAATGCAATAATGACAGAGACCCTCCCAATATACAACCTTTTCGAAATGATCATTTTCCTCTCCGCTTACTTGGCGTAAAACCAGTATCTGTCATCTCATTAGCACCATGTCTTCCCGGACCACAAGAAACAAATAGCAAGGGGAGGAACTCACTGCGTCGAATACTGCACCTCGAACGCATTCGGCAAGCCATTGCACGTCGCCGGCGCGCTGCCGCCGACGGTCTCGACGCGGAAGACCTCCTGCAGGCCGCCGGTGGCGCCTTGCTTGGCGATGAGCTTGAGCCAGGCGACGGCGCCCTCGCCCTGCAGGCCCTTGGGGGCGTCGGTCGGCGCGTCGGCGCTCGCGTTCTTGCCGCAGGGGAGTTCGCCCAGCTGCAGCGCCGGGGTGACGTCCAGCTTGAAGAGCGCCGTGGTCGCGTCGGTGAAGAAGTGCACGCCGCTGAGCCCGATGTTGGACGGCGCCAGCTGCTCGCTCCCGGCGCTCTGCCCGACCTCGAAGTGCAGCGCCGCCCGCGTCAGCGTGTTGGCTAGCTGCGGGCTGGTCGCTACCAGGCAGGAGGCGTTGAAGAGGGTTGCAAGCGCGCCTGCGGCCTTGGGCGCCTCGCTGGGCTCGGCTGGGTTGCAGGTGTAGTTCTGTGTCCCGCGGCCGATGGCGATGTGCCGGAGGTGGAGGTCTGGGGATGGTGATGGGAGGCCAGCGGCGCCTAACGGGGGTTGTTGTTAGTATCAGGGGTTAGGTCCGTGGGGGTGATGGGGGTCAAGAGGTGGTTTGCTTGCTTACCGGCTGGGAGTGAGACTTTGGAGAGATCGCAGACTGGTGGGCTGTTGAGTAACCGGCTGTCTTGCACCTTGGAGGCGAGCATGTTGAAATATTCGGAGACGGTGCGGATGTTGTCGGGGATGCTGGCACCCGCGTCGATCTTGGGATACGTAGGGGCAGCCCAGACGGAGGCGGCTAGCGCCGATACGAAGAGGAGTGAGGCATGCATGGTCGGGGTTGTGTATATGTTGGTCGAGTGGCCGGCAGTCAGGTCGATCACAGATCGAGGGAGGGGTATCACGAAATGAGCAAGGAAACCCAGACCGAAGAGCAGAAGACACAAAAGACTAATAGAAAATAAAAGGAAAGAGGAGGCTTATCCGGGAGGGATGTATATATGGAGGGTAGAGGTGAGACAGAGGATGAGCATCATGACTTCGACGGGCTTTGAGGGAGGTTGGATGGCTATTATACAACACTCCGGACATGGCGGCACAAGGCTAGGTCTCCAGCCGCCCCGACAGCACCGCGGGTCGCACTCGTCCCGCCAGGTCCCGCGCTCCCACGGCCGAGAATCCATAGACTCGCTAGTCCGGCGGGCAGCCGCCGAACGAACAGCAAACGGCGGCGGGACGAGGGTCTTGTCGCTGGATGCTGCCATCTGACTGGCTGTTGAATTCATTGGAGGGGTTGGTTGACCCCTGCCTATCTGACCCCTGGCAAGCGCCGTTCCACCACCTGCTTTTAGGTCTCATCAGCACACCCCTCCCCTCGAGGGGGGTGTCCTCTCAAAGACGCGACGAATGGATGGAGTAGAATCTTCCCAAAACCCAAGTCCATGTCTCGATGTGGTAGGACGAATCTAAGAAATGTTGTCAATATTCCTAGTAGTCGGTTATTTGCTTATTACGTTTCCTCGGAGGATTGAGCCCGAAATTGAGTGGACATGCATGTGATCGTTCCCGAGCTCAGGTTTGGTTAACTATCAACAGGCAAGCAATTGTGACCACTAAGATGTAGATGTGATATGTCCATACCTCTCTGTAAGAGTACTAACAAACCATAGCCTCCCCCAGCCTTCTCTCTTCTCCAATCTAGTGTAGCGTGCTTCCTGCGCCGCTCAAAAGATTCGCAACGCCGTTAGATCGTCGATCTCCCGATCACTGGAACATCTCACGAGGACCCCCAACCATGGTGATGAACTTGACAGTGACGATCAATTGGAAATCGCCTGCACGGAAGGGTGTGAGATTATCACCATTGACTTTGGTCCAGAACGGAATCTGGAGAAATTGGGCTAATTTCCCCTCTTCGACTGAATTTAGCCCACAAAATTCTACAGTTCCATTGGCCAGTGCTATTTTTGCCCACAATGTTTGCCGCGCCCAACCTCACCAACCCTGCAACCTTAGCCGCCCGCAGTCCCGGCTTGGGTTCGCTTCCATCAACCTTCATCGTCGGGACGTCGCTTCTCCAGATTAACGACCACATCTTTTCGTTGCCAAGCGGCTTTTTTTGCTCGCAACTGCGATCTGCCTAGATCCCCGATCGCTTCATGCACCTCTTTGCGTGTCCCGTACTCCGCTGCGCCGTGTCGGTTGGGGAATTAAGTTTCTAGCTTGATTCTCACGCTACTTCCCTGGGAGTATTTAAAAGTAGTTGCCCGCAGCGGAATTGTTCACATCCGCTTCTTTTCCTGGCATCTTCCATATTGGGGGGTTTTCAACCCCACAGCTCTTTGGCTCATCCAGCCTATCAGACATTGATAGAAGGTGAGGTTCAACCCGCGGCCGGAACAATATGCGTGTCGTCAGAGGTCGCGTCTCAGGCCCGTAGGTCGCGAACAATGGCTAGCCGCGGACAAGCAAAAGCTTGGCCTCGGAACAATCCACATGCCCACTTCCATCCAACCCTCCTCCAAAGTCCAAAACAACTTCCATCCACCAACCCCATCCAAGGGATGCCTCCCACCGGCCATGTGGCAACCCTACCGGTTAGCGAGCCAAATATTGTCCGCAGAATAAACGCTGGCCACTTGCTGCGGCCTGGTTTCTGCGTGCCCCTCCCGCCCTCGCGTCCGGTGCCGGTTCCGGTTCCACACCCACATGTCTTGCGGGCGCCTGGGGCGGCAAGACCTGCCGTTGCGGCCTCTTCAAATCATCTCGGTTCGCTTGTGTACATGTCAACATGCCCAGCGGGCCAAGACGCCAGAAGCAACCCATCAGCTTCTAGATGAGGTGCTTGGTACGGACCTATCGGAAATGTCTCTTTGGTTTCTGATTTTGCCATGCCTCGGCCTTCACGGTCGGCGCCTGTCTGTAACTCATGACGAATACGCTGTCGTCATCCAGCGGCTGCGTACATTCCTTCATTGAGAAGGTGACCGGGAAAGTTCCCTGGCTGCCCCGCAGTGAGTGGCTAGGCGCATTTACCCATCCGACATCTGCAAGATATGGCGATCCATTCACCTCACCCCATCTCCTTGCTTCCATCCCTCCCCTTCAACCCCTCACAAAGCCCCCTCGTCACCTCGCGCTGCCGACCCCGATATACTCCATACGGACTACCATCCCCCGTTCTCTCAATAATACCCTCCACCAGCCCCATCAACCACCTACCCTCCTTCCTCTTCCCCTGTCTCCGGCCAAACAACTCCAGCAACCATTACCCTCGTTCCCACCGTCCCCTCGCGTTCAGCGCCTACAGCACTCTTCTTCGGTCTCCCATCCAGCCAATCCCTCACGGCCTTGTCCCCTCGGTTGACCTCGTCATACCGCCCTGTCTGCAGTAACACCCTAGCCCGTGCTGCCTGCCCCCGACGGTGAACCACATCCCAGTCCCATCCCCACGCGGAGAAATCTGCCTCGTAAATGAACTACCCAGACCTGGTGGCGGGTAGGCCTCGGTTGGCTTTTAGCGGTGGAGGAAGCGGTGGGTAAGGACCGTGAAAGGAGGATTGGGTTTATGGTTACGACGTGCGATGAGTGATTGTGGTTGGTGTGGCGGCACGGGGGTTGATGAAGGTCCTCAACGACGTGATCTATAGTTGTTATTCGCAGAGGCCGTCCGGATGTACTTAGAAGCAATGTTGATCTGGACGACCTATCCTGCCCACGGTAAAATCTTGACATAAGCATTATCTAGATAGGAAACAGGAACTGTCCACCTAATAATGGATTATTGTCGGGAACCCTTCTCACCCAGGCACCGCAACGCCCCGTCTTCTCCAATCCATGAAAACAAAAAAAAGAAGACAGCATCGAACACGCCATCTTCCCCAAGCCAACCCATCAACCACGCCGTGAAAAGACACCACGCGAAGCGGGAACGCAGCAACCACGGCCAGCCGCAGCCAATCCCGGGACTCATCATCTCCGCAGCCGCCCGCCGAGACGGCTGGCCGCCTCCCCCATGACCCCCCATCAACCACAACCGTTCCGCATATTGCAGGACACCAGCGGCCAGAGAGAGTACCCACTCACATGGCTCCCGTACCATACCATACAAAATACCTTATACACATATCTAAGCACATGTACACACACCGCAAATAGCCATCGCAAAAGCTGCGCGTCATCCACCCATACAAGTCATATGCAGATGCAATCCCCCGAAAATTCCATCCACCACCACCACCACCACCATCCTGGTCTACCAAATGAGCACCACCTCAACCCCCCTCTCATCCGCCCATCTACATCCACCCATCCACCCCCACCCCCTCTCTAATCAACCTCGGGCGCATGCGCCGCCATAGCCGCCGCGGCCCCCCCCGCCTGGGCATAGCGATCCGCGTCGCCCGCGCCCACCCAGAACAAGTTCCCAAACACCAGCAGATGCAGGGCCAGGCAGTACAGCGCAAACAAGTTACGGCTGGTGCGCGACGCAAGAACCATGCGCGTGACCGAGTAGACGACGCGCTCGGGCAGGCTCATGCGCTTGTAGGCGCGGGCGGACTCGCGGCCGCGGAACTGCGCGAAGGGGGAGAGGTTGGATTCGTACGCTTTGCGGTAGCGGTCGAGGCCGAGGGGGGCGGGCCCGCCGCCGGGGCTGGGGAGGGCGGGGGAGGTGATGGAGACGGAGGTGGGGTTGGGGTTGGCGGTGAAGGCGGAGGAGGAGGAGGTCGTGGCCGTGCCGCTGCCGGCGGTGGTGGTGCGGTTGTAGGTGGATACGTAGCGGGTTTTTTCGTAGAGGTTGAGGTTGTCGCGCTGGAGGGCGGCGATTTCCTGCCGGAGCTGGGAGACGGTGCGGTGGTTCTCGGAGAGTTCTTGCTCGAGCTGCGTGTTGCGCTTCTTGAAGCGGTCGCGCTGGGCCGTGATCATGGGCAAGATGCCGGAGCCGCCGCCCATGGGTGGCCGGTCGTCGGGCGAGTCGCGCGGGTTGAAGCCGCTGATGATGGACGAGGTTGGTGATGTTCGTCCTCCCTTGCGGCCCGGCGCGATGGAGGGTGCGTAGCGGCTTACGTAGGTGCCTGCGACGGAGGCGCCCGAGGGGAAGGCATTGGGTGCCTCGGCTTGGACGGTGGAGAGCTCGTTCTCGAGCTTTTCGTTGAGGTTTTGTGATTTCTCGAGCTCGGCGTTGGTCCGCGACAGCTCCTCCTGCAGATTCTGCAACCTGCTTTGCAGATCCTGATGCGACACCCGCAGAATGGTGAGTTCGTCGCTCAACTTTTTGTTTCGGGCCAGAAGCAGCTGTTCGAGTGTGTCTCCCTTGCCCGAGGCTGCAGCGCCGTTTTCGTCCCCGCCGATATCCCGCGTTTCGTCGTCATCGCCCGTTGAGAACTCGATGCTCTTGAGAACTTCCAGCTCTTGTTTGACCTCGTCGTAGTCGCCCCATTTCTGCACCTTCGCCTTAAGACCGTCCCGCTCGTCCTTCAACATTCCGACCTCCCTTTCAAGGCCCCGGAGTTTGACGCTTAGATCCCTCTTTAGGCCCTCCTTTTCCACTCGTGCCGCATCAAGCTTTCGGATGAGAGACGAGTTCTCCGACCTCACCCGCAGGTAGCCGGGCTCGTCTTCCAGGTTGACCGAGGCCTGGGTTGGGACCTGTGACTTGGACTGTGCCAGCTCTAGACGCAACTGCTCGTTGCGAGCTTCAACCTCGGCAAGCCGTGTGCTCGTCCGTTCCAAGTCGGAATGTACCATCTCCAGCTCGGCGCTCGTGACGTGCCCTCGGCCCTCGTCGGCATCGTCGGATTTCCCTAGCCGTTGGTTGACCTCGTAGCTAGCCTTGATTTCGTTCAGCAGGCGGTCCTGATTCTCGATCTTGTCCTCCAGCGCCTTCTCCTTTGCCGACCAATTGTCCTGCTTCTCCTCTACCACGGCGGTCCATGATTCCTCGGCTTCCTTGACCTTGCTCTCCAGATTCGCCTCGAGCTTCTTCCTCGCATCGCGTTCCGTCTGAAGTCGGGCTTCTGTATCGTCGAGCTGGGTCGTCAGCCGGGAAACACTGTCCTGCAAGTGTTGGTTCTCCTGGGTGAGCTTCGGTAGTGTGTCCTCCGAGACGAGTATTGAATCGACGGAGGCCTCGAGTAGCGGGTATGGGTCCGGCGCGTCGGATAGCGATGTGTATGTGTGTAGAAAGGCCGAGTTAACGGACTTGGAGCTGGTCGTTAGGAGATCGATGAAGGTTTGGTAGGCTGTATCGTGTCAGTCTCAATAAGGACAGTCGGAGCTCTGGCGAGAGGGCGTACCCTTGAGCAACCCCTTGATTTCGGTAAGCTTGCTTGCATCGTCGAGTTTTCTAAAGTCTTTCGTCTTTTGCGCCAAATCCTTCCTCTGCACGGTCGAGTCCCGCTGGAAGGCCACGATCTCGGAGGCGGTGTTGTCAAGATTGGAAACGAGCGTCGTGAAATCGAGACCTGGATGCGCGTTAGATGCGTGCTTTGAAGGGAAGCGATATAGAATTAAGACGCACTCCTCCATTGCGAAATGGCGTTTTGGAACTTGTTGACGGTGCTGGAGTCGGCTGTTGGTGATGGCGGCGCGGGTGTCCCGAGCCCGGGAGCGTCTGAGCTAGTTCTTTCGGCCATTGCGTCGTGTTGCTCACGCAATCCGCAGAAAGACTACCGTAAACGGTTATGAATCTGGTGTTGTTGTGTGGTTGACATCAACCTTACTGTTGTTTATGGAACGCTGTTCCAGTTGTTGAAGGCCAGCGCGAAGCTGTTACGGTGGCCGAAGGGACAGTGCCAAGGTTGATTGATCCTCGAGATCAACTGCGGTTGGTTGTGGGGCTTCGCCTAGGCACTGGAAGTGGACCGCGGGATGCAGGGGCTTGAACAGCTGCCCTGCGCTGCTCCCCCATGCTAGCTAGCGCCTGGGAGCTTCCCCAGCCTTGCATGACGACGACTTTGAGGTTCCGGGCTCCTGTCCCTCCTTCACCAGACAGCCTCCAAATAACCGCTCCACTCCGCACCCGGTTGATTTCTCCCGGCGCCGTATCCCACGGCGACCCCGCATTCACGGCCGGGCGACAATGGTTCGGGATGCGCCATGGCATCCGACCCGCAGAGGAAGCAGGGCCAGGCAGCACCCCCCGGCGCTCGTCCCTATGCTTTGCGCCCGCTACTCCACGACGTGCCCCTCTCCGCCGACGGCAGCGACGAGGATATCAAGATAAACTGCGTCGATTATTATGGTATGCGCGGGTTGGGTTGTGGTCGAGAATGGGTGGGACGCTTGCTAACTAACTCTTCTCTTCTTTCCCAGACGGCAACCTCTATGTTGGCACCAGTGCCTCCGAGCTCCTACACTTTTTTCGCATCCCTCCCGATCCCAACGACCCCAGCAGCCCTTCTACCTTTATTCTCGCCTCTCGTCTTCCCCCAGTATACTCCGAGCCCGCGGGTGGCATCAATGGCTCACGGCCAGGCGTACAGCAGATCCTCCTTCTGCCGCGCGTAGGCAAGGCCTGTGTCCTGTGCAACTGGACCGTCACCTTCTACTCACTCCCCGAGCTGAGTCCCGTTTTTGGCGCCACCCAGGTCAGGAATTGCAATTGGATAGGCGGCGTGGACTTAAACGAGGGCGGCGATGGCGGCAACGAAAAATCCGCTGGGGTTACCATCCTCTTGTCGCTGAATCGTCGGATACAGGTGGTCAGGATAGGGGAAGAAGATGCGCGTGTGCTTCGGGTATGCTGCCTGGGCTCTTTTTTGGTTAATCTCTCTGACGCGACATCCAGAAAATCGACTTTGCCGGAAGCACGCTCTCGATACGCAGAGACTCGATTGCGTGCGTCGCGGACTCGAGGAGTTATGCCCTGTTAGATGTTGACCGCCAACTCAAAATCCCGCTCATGACCATATCGTCACTCGACAATTCCCAACCAGATGGCGGCTTTGGTCAGACTCAAAACATCGCTAGCGCTCCGGATGGGGGCCTGGCTCGGAGTGCGTCGTCGGCGACTGCGCGTAGCCCTGCCAACTCTCAAGGCCATTCTAGGAGCACAAGCCTGGGAAACTTCATGGGCAGGCGAAGGAATGACGGACGGTCCGGAGATGCAGAGGACCCCGTATTCCAATCTTCTGACGCCCCCTCACCTTCGCGGAGCCCGGGACCAGCAGACAAGCCCTTACCCGCGCCGCCGCGTGACTCTGGGGACTTCTTAACAGCCCAAGCAACACCGCCACCTCGGATAGCAACGCCACCGGTACGGTCAACGCCGTCTCCAAAACCCGGCTCCGTTTTCCTCAAACCGCACATTGTATCACCTACTACAGAAGAGTTCCTCCTTGTCACCGGAACTAGTCCCCTTGAACCAGGAATTGGCATATTCGTAAACCTTGACGGAGACCCGACGCGGCCCACGCTCGAATTCGAAAGGTACCCTCGTGAGATCGCCGTTGACGGGGGCTCGGCCGATCTCTCGTCCTCACTCCCCTCCCCGAGTACGCAGGAGGGGTATATTCTTGCCTCAATGACAAAAGAATTCGAGGACGGCTTACATCACGGCCTGGAGATCCAGCGCTTTGACGTGAACGCCGGTGAAGATGAGCCAGAGAAGTGGTGGTTGGAGGTAGGGGATGACGGAGCCAAAGAACCCACAGCTGGCACCCCGATTGGTATCCGGCCATTACTACAGAAGGAAGATATGGTGTTCGAAAACGTCGTCGAGCGTTTATGTCAGAGGCGGTTTTCGCCCTTCAAGGGGCACCCAGAAACTCCAACCATGTCTCTGAAGAGCAACGATTCTCGGACGGCGCTATCGCTACAGCGCCTCACCCAGGAACAAGCGCTCTTCGACCGGGATCCTGAGTCGGACGATGAGCAGCTACCCCCAGGATGGGAAACGACGAGGAATCAGGAAGGGGAAGAATTTGTGCGACGGCTGGCAAAGACATCGTCACGTCTAGCTGTCTGGGCCGGGGACAACATATGGTGGGCTGTGCGCAATCCATTGCTCACGCAGCTAGATTCTGCGTTAGAGCGAGCAGCTCACCAAAGCTCTCAAACCACAAATGGCTCGGAGACGAGGCAACAACTTCTTGCCCTGCTCAACACCATCAAAGACCGGGAACCGACAACCGAACTTGAATTTATGACACTGGGCTACATCAAACAGAAAGCAAGTGTCATGCTTCTGACAGCATTCTTAAGCTCGCCAGCGCTGCCATTCACGGATGCCGAAACGAGGACAATGGAGGAGAACCTTGTTGGCGGAGATCTGGACGCTCGGGTAGTCTTGTCTCTGATACCTGCCCTTCGGAACGAACTCATCATGAACCGAAGAGGAATATGGATTTATGGTGGTATCAAAAGTGTTGTTGAAAGCTACATTTCAGCCCAAACAGACGGCTTGGACATACAGGGGATCAGCTCATTACCGCCCCACATCCTTCAATTCCTGAGACGCTTCCTTTCTGCCTGGAGAAAGAAAAAGGGATTTGGCAGTATTCCCGACGAGGTGTTCCGGACTGTAGATGCGTCCCTACTATTGGTGCTCTTGGAGCTTGACCAGAACACGCCAATAGGCCAGCCCGGGACCCTCGGTTCGGTACGGAAAGACCTGTACGAGCTTGTGGACCATGGCGTCGACTGCTTCGATAGAGCAGTGGATTTACTCGAAACCTACCGCCGCCTCTTTGTCCTCAGCCGTCTCTACCAGCACCGCAAGATGACAGCAGACGTGCTTGGGACATGGAGACGTGTTATCGAGGGGGAAGAAGACAGGGGCGGCGAGCTAGGTGATGGCGAGCAGCGTTTGCGGAGCTACCTCTCCAACATCAGCAACCAGGCGCTGGTCCAAGAATACGGCCTGTGGCTGGCCAGCCGCAACCCCAAGCTCGGCGTCCAAGTTTTTACCGATGAAAAGGGCAAAGCTCCGAAGTTCGAGCACGCCCAGATCGTCGCCCTCCTCCGGGAAGAGGCCCCAGACGCGGTCAAGTACTACCTCGAACACCTCGTCTTCGGCAAGGGCAACACAGCCTACGTCAACGAGCTCATCACCTACTACCTCGACATCGTCATCACCGACCTGCAGACGTCACCGGCCTCGCGCGATAACATCGCCGCCTCCTACGACACCTACCGCGCCCTCCACCCGCCCAAGCCAACCTACATCCACTTCCTCACCGACAACGCCCCGCCCAACGATGAGGTCTGGCAGAGCCGCTTACGCCTCCTCCAACTCCTCGGCGGCGGCCACGATTACGACGTGAACGCGATCCGCGCCCGCATCGACGATTCACTCGCCGCCCTCCCTCCATCATCACCCCCACCCCACCTCAACGGAACCACCACCGAAACCGACACCCAACCCGCCAAAGAACCACCCACCACCAACGGCATCCCCACCACCACAACAACTACAACACCACCACCCCCCAACCAATTCTTCCTCGTCCCCGAATCCATCATCCTCGCCTCCCGCGCCCGCCACCACGCCCCCGCCCTCCGCCTCCTAGTCCACCGCCTCGGCGACTACGACACGGCCGTATCCTACTGCGTGCGCGGCGCCGCCGCCCTCACCCCGGCCACAGGCACAGGCGCACAACGGCGGCAGCGGCGCGACAGCGGCAGCGACCTGCCGCCGACGTGGGCCGAGCAGACGGCGCTGTTCCGCGCGCTGCTGGGCGAGTTCCTCGCGCTGGACGACCCGCGCGAGCGCCTAGCGCAGACGGGCGCGCTGCTGGAGAGGTTTGGGGGTTGGTTTGATGTGGTGGAGGTGTTGGAGCTGGTGCCCGAGGGGTGGGCGGTGGAGGTGGTCGGGGGGTTTTTGGTGGCGGCGTTGAGGAGGTTGGTCGGGGAGCGCAGGGAGGCGTTGGTGGAGAGGGCGTTGAGTGGGGCGGAGAATGTGAGGGTGGGGTTTGAGTTTGTGGTGAGGGTGGAGGAGGAGGGGGGGAGGGTTGAGGGGGCGTGAGTGAAGGGGTGGAAGGGCGTAACTAGTTGAGGCGTGAGTGAGTGAAGGGGACGGGGGGTGAGGGTGGTCGCGTGTGGGAGGGGTTGGGGAAGATAGGGGTTGATACAGCTTGGGGTTAGGGTTGGGTAATTATTGTTTACATACACCTTCCCACCTGCATCAAGTTGGACGTTGATGTAGTGGTTTGGGTGAATTTAGAATATCATAATCTCTCTCTCGCTCCGCTGTTGTTCGCGGTTCTCGACAAGGAGTGATGAGTTTGGTTGTCAACGCCAAAAACGGAACCGTGTTCCGTTCACACAATCCGTCTCGTTGGTTGACCGTCAAGCCCTTGCTGCTGATCGCTGGTTTTTGGGTTCCCTGCTGACACAGTCCCAGGGCGAAACTGGTTCTACACAGTACCCCTCTGTCTGTTCCAGCTGCCGGATACCACGGAGATATTTTTTCGGTTGACGGTACCCGAAGGTTCAGGGGCACACCGTAATCGACGCGGTGCGCTCACCGGTGAATCTGTCCTGCTGGGTCGACACATTGGCACAATGAGATCTTCGCAGACACAGTCAGCCCAACCCTTGAATACCACCTCGTAAAGCCAGCAAACCGGGTTTTTGCTCCCCTGGTCCGCACAAGCCGAAAGAAGGTCGCAGCGGGCGCTCGTCTACAGAAGTCTTGTTTTGCAGAAGCGAGACGCGGCAGAACCACATCCACGGAAAAGTGAGCATGCACTGACATGGTCAGCATGCTGTGGCAGGGAGGCAGGGTGGGTTTGAACGTCGGGGGGGGATGGGGTAGCCTGCCATCCGCTGTAACCCTTCTCGATATTGCTTTGACAGCCAACCACATGGGCGGGGAAATTATCAAACGGAAACAGCACGGGGGAGGCAGGGCTTCTGTTGTCCGTCTCAGTTTTCCCGGCTCCAAATTCAGCAAACACACTCGACCGGCTTCTTCAACGCGGAGTTCGTTGCATTGGGGGCCGTTGCTCTTAGCCAGGGATGGATAAGATAGCCTTGCCAGGGACACCACATACATAGTTACATGTCTCAAGTGTGTCAGCAGTGAATAATGACGAGTCTTGGCTCCTTGTTTCCTGGTTGGAAGGGTCAGAGCGCAGATGCAACTCAACCAAGCCACAGACTCGGTTGCAAGACGGGAAGTGGGCGGGCTAGAGACGCCTCTCTTGCGACAAGGCGGGAGTCTGTGAGACGCGGTTCGGATAATGGCCGAGGTGGCTTGCAACGGTTGAGGCGATCTTGGTGGTTCGCATCCCCAATCAAGCCATAAAAACAAAAACGGAGGAGAAAACGGCACGAACCGAAAAGACTTGGCCAATCTTGGCTGAACGTGGCTCGGCTTGGCCCTGCAACGACTTGACTTGACTTGACTTCACCCGCAGCAAACAACAACAAGCCCACACTTCCATTTATCCTCACCACCAATAACTAGCTCCGCTGCGGTGTCTCGTGGTCCAGGCCCATGCTGTGAAAGTTAAGGTACTTACCTCCCGCGACGTCCAATATCCATCCCGTTTGTTGCAACATCGGCCCGCGAGGCACAGCACACATCGGATTGGACCCCCGATGCAGTCCGTCAGGGGAATAACTAACATGTCAGCAAGTGAAACAATCTGAAATAATCTATGCCTGGACGCATCGGGGTGCACACGCAATCCATCTTTTTCCCTCTGTCCGCCCAACACCTGCCGCTTTTCCGAGTCCAATCAATCAATCAATCAACCCGCAAATGTGTGCGACATGCATGCATGCAGAGTGCAGCATGCAGCGTGCAGTGGTGCATTGAAGAAACCAACAGACAAGACATCCACCCAATTCGTTCATTAGTTGGTAAGTATAGTTAGAAGAGAAAAAGGGGTATAATGCCATTTGCCGTCAACCGTCGCTTTCCGTTACTTTTTCGTTGCCATCATCCCCTGAAACAAGACCCAGATAATAGAAAACAAAAATGCAGGTCCAGTCTGTCCGTCGAGCCTGTGCTCCGCCCAGTGTATATTACAAAAACCATAAGAAGTAGCAGCCAGCCCAAGGCACTGCCCATCCAATTAGGGTGAAGTGAAGGAAGTAAAAGAAATAGAAATAGAATGAAAAAAACGTCGACGTAGCAAGGGGGGCGCATTCTCGTCAAACAAATAAAAAAACGCAACCTGCCTGCCTGCCCGCCTTCCCACCACCCAAACTCCCAACTCACACGCCCATCTTCGCCGTCTGCGGCGGCGGCAGCGGCGTCGCCCCACCCATCATAGTCGGACTACCACTCGACCCAGGGCGACTCGCCGCCAGCTCAGTCATGCTCTCCGTCTCATACGTCTTCTTCGAGTCACTGGTCTTCCGACTCCCGCCCACCATCCGAAACGCCGACCTCGACGGCCGGCCCAGATGCAGGCCAACCTCCCCCCCATCCTCCCCATCCCCACCCCTCCCTCTCCCCCTCCCAGCACCCATCCCCACCCTCGACCACCACGACCTCACATCCTCCCCCAACATCCGACACGCACCCCACGAGGTGACACAGTAGATAATCGCGTTCCAGAACCCCTGCAGCGGCAGCACAAAGGCCGACATGTACTCGAGCGGGAGGGAGGTCTGGCCGGCGTGCACGACGCCAAAGACGCGGTTGGCGCTGGACGGGATCCAGGTCACTAACATGGCGGTGAAGAAGAGCAGGGCGCACTTGGTGTAGGACCAGGTTGCGTTGGTGGCTTCGTAGGCGGCGCGGCGGCGGAGCGGGTTGGGGTTGGTGGTGTTTGGGGTCGCGGTGGTGGTGGTGGTGAGGGTGTTGTTGGGGCTGTTGTGGGTGTTGGTGGTGACGCGGGTGAAACCGGGGCCCGTGGGTTGCGGGTTGGCGGTGATGGTGGTTTGGACTTGTTGCTGCGGCTGGTGTTGTTGTTGCTGATGCTCGTCTTCTGCGCTGCTGTCGCCATGTGTTTCGCCGGGGCGACGAGAGGAGATCGTGACCGAGTAGGCTGCTTTTGGCGGTCTTTGAGGCGACGAGCCCTCTGATCGGCGTGGTTCGCTGCCCCCTATGGGTGCGAGGTCGATCGAGCCGCGCTTGTCGATCACTTCGGTAGTGACATAGACCTCGGTCGTTTTGGTGGAGCTGAACAGGTCCTCGACGGCATGGAGGGGCTCCGGGTCGTGATGGCTAGTGCTGAATTCCCTCAACTGCTTGTGTTTCTTGTAGATCTCGCGACCCGCGCGGATATAGATGAAAAAAGTGACGAGGATCACGATCCTGTATCCATGGTTAGGTCTGTATGCGCCCCTATCCCAGGAAACCCCGTGCTTACCAGACAGGCCCGTAGAAGATGGCAATGCGGAAGATGTCCCATTTGGGAGCAATCCAGCACCACAACGTTGCGTTTCCGTACATCCGGCCCTTGTCGGGGGATGACACAAACACCAAGGTGAGGGAAACGATGAAGGGGATGCCGTAACAAAAGAGAAAATACGGTAGCTCCATCCGTCGTAGCTGCCGAGCGTCAAATTTGTAGTAAAAGGTGAGGTGCACGTTCAGAGCCATGGCCAGCATCCAGAAAGCATCGGCGGGCATAAACCTAGTAGACACACGGTCAGCCGAACCTGAACCCCCTAACCCAACTCCTGGGGAACGTACATCTGGATGAGGAAAGCCTGGAACTGGCAGCCTGCCTGGTCGATGTCGTTGACAAACGACCGGCCCATTAATGTGGCTACATTTGTCATAAGGTTGCCGAACGTTGCGTAGAAGACAAGCCGGTTGATGGGCTTGTGGAAGGCCCGGGAAAAGGTAAAAGTGGTGATGACCACCATGGACCCTAACAGGGAGAAGACCGACGTTGCGCGTTCGAGGATGCCGACGACGTCGATTTCTGACCCTGCAAGGCCGGGATCGACGGTGGCCATGGTTCACGTCGAGGCGCCACACGACGCAGGGCCGATGACAAGGGAACAATGCCAATGTTTGTCGGTAGTGTATAGTTGATTGCTCGTCTTTGACGGCCCGCCCCGTGTTTGGCCCCGCGGGCGAGCCTTGGAAGGAGTATCAGCTCGATGGGTTGGTCAAGTGAGAATTACACAGTATGCTGTCCAGTTATTCCAAGACGAGGCGCTGACGCCCTGTGATATCGATCGGAGAGGGAGGGGGGCCAGGTGGTGGTTCCAGTAGGATGGTAACGACCCGAGCAGTGGGACCGGCATTGAAAGAGGGGACTTGTGAATTCAAGTACTCGACTGGGAGCAACTGACAGCAGACAGATACCCGAGAAGGCTAGCTAGGATACCAGAGGCGCCATCCTTTGAAATGGGCCGAAGTCGACAGGCGTTCGAGAGATCTTCCTGGTTCAGACGCAGGGTTCGGAGCAGACCACACTCCCACACCCAACCACACCCGTTGCCAACCATCGAGGACCCCTGCCAGTCTGGGGATCTGTGGGACACCATGCAGAAGTGAGCTTGCACTAACCAAGCAAGGAACCCTTTTCCGCTCACCAGAAACAGGGCGATGGCCAAAACGGGGAGACGCAGGGGAAGTCTGCTTCGAAGAATGGGAAAGCCCGTAATTGGCTATGCTCTTGGAACTAGGTGGGTGGCAATGAGCGAACCAGGTCAGATTGGGTAACGAGGGGGGCAATCTGAGGAAAATTCGGGCAGTTGAGGTTTGTGTGTTTGTGTGCATAATGCGCCGATGTACACGTACGTGTATTGCCTGAACTTGTTTTGAAACGGAGAGGTGGCACTTTTTCGCCCGATTTACTCACAAAGCCAATGTATGTAGTGTACCCACGCAACCATTTGCAAATTTGTGAGTTTTACGAATGATTCCAAAGAGAAGAAGAGCACTTGCAGATCGGCAGAGGGGGTCAGGCAAAGCTCGCTCGACGCTCACACACCGAAGGAAGGATCGAACAGGTGGACCCTGACTCCACAATACCCTGTGACACCCTCCCACACCCCTGCAGGGCCAGACTTGGCTCGCAAAGCCAACTCCTTTAACCCCTGTCACTGTTGCACTCATGATGACGGAGGGTGGCATTTTTGGCAGGAGAGGTCCGGGGTGTTCCATCGTTCGAACAGCAGCTTGCTGCAGCTGTGACAGAGGAGAAGCCGACTGCGCTTCCCTCCGTCAGGAAACAACAACTTGCCGATTTTTCTGCCTCTCAGGGGCGCTCTTTCCCGTGCTAAATCACCGGCTATTGCCAGGCTAGCCAGTTCGGATCTATCTCGGGACCGGTGTGGTATCGAACCGCCATCCGCCTCAATGTATGTACCGTGTCGCATGCTTTTTCAGTACGTTCTGCCGGCTGAAAGACGTGGAATGAAGAACGATGTTCGGTAGGCCAAGCCGTCACCACGTGGGAAACGCCCCACTCGCGCCGCACAGGGCATCGCGTGTTGAATTGCTGTTTCCGTTTCGACCGTTTCCCTCGCCCACTTCATTCCCAGCCTTCTACGCCCATCACCATCTCCCAGTTGCACTAGTTAACTAGTCAGTTAACGTCAGCATTCATAACCTCGACAGGAAACAACACCCCGGTCCTGTTGTCGATTCTTTTGTCAATTCTTTGACAGCACAGACATTCAGAGATCTCAACATGTCTTAAGAGCAGGCATCAGACGGTGGCCATATTGGCAAAGCGTTTCTCGATCTCCAGGATCGGTCCAAGGATGCCGAGATCGACTCTCTTCTTTTGCCGCCTGCCATGCCTAACGTTGGCGATGCATCCCAACCGGATGACGTATATCTCGATTTGGTTTGTTTGCGAGTGGCGGGCGTTGTCAAAGACTCAAGGACATCCACTGCACCAACGGCCGTAATCGGGTCTCGGTACACCAGCAGACCCTCGTCAGAGCCGTTTACCTCGCCGAAGACCCGACAACCGAGTCGGCAAGTCCCTTGCTCTTTCATGTGGATCCGGGGCGATGGTGGTCGATAATTGTTTCACAGGTTTGATAAGCGAGTAGTGTCGGACT
This sequence comes from Chaetomium tenue, assembly GCF_020726465.1. NCBI lineage: Eukaryota > Fungi > Ascomycota > Sordariomycetes > Sordariales > Chaetomiaceae > Chaetomium > Chaetomium tenue. The sequence continues at coordinate 3,920,275 of NW_027117330.1, read as the reverse complement.
GGGTTCAAGGACAGTCATGAGCCGCATTCCGAGGCGGTGTCCTTGTTCGACAACAAGACGTTACATTCTTCGACAATCGCAATGAAGCAAACACCGGACACAGAGCCTCGATTCGGCACACCGCCGGGGGAATGCCGCAATGCCCTCATGCTAAAACCCCCTTTTCCGGCCCCACTGGAGAAGCTTGTTCGACTCTCAAGCTTTGAAAATGAATGCACATCACTGCCAGCTCCGTCCAGCCTTACTGGGTGACATGGCGTCTCAACGATTGACATCTCGAAAAGCTTTTTATTGTCTCCACTGCCAGGAACACGACCGCCAGTCGTTCGAACCACTCAAAACCAAACCCCACCCTCTCCGCACACTTAGCGGGGCCGGTGCGGGGTGGTCTGAGCCTGCCCGGCACCGTTATTGGTTTGCCGACTTCCTCCGTGAAATTGACCGGACAGGGACAGGCCGGCATCACAGACCTCAACGGCCCCGAGTCCACATGGGTTCCTGCCGTTCAGCAAACGCCTCGAGCACACCCCACCGAAAGATAACTAGAGCCCAACGAGGCGGCAAGTTTAAAGGAAGCCCCAGAACCGTCAATGGTTTTTTCAGCTTTGGTTAGTTCACAACACATAGACCGAAACGTAAACATTGATCTAGGCCTATTTCCACCGACGTGCAAATCGACGATGCGAAAGCAGATCATTCTTGTCCCCCGTCGCGTCGAACCAGCAAGCTGACGTGATTCTGCCACGCCGGGGCATCTGTTTCAATGCCATGTGACACTTCGTCACACTGATTTCAGTGGCTGAGAAACAAGCGCCAGAAATCAAGGGGAGGGACGTGCGCGGAACCAGCCGAAAGCCACCATCGCAGAGAGCCGAACCAGCCCTGAGTCCCTGCATGATGCGTGTGTCTAAGGGGCAAGGGGGTCAAGGAGGAGAGGGGGGCAGGTCTCTCGCAACCGGTGGTGGGTTACCCCAGATCCCGTCAATCATCAACAACCCATCAGTCGACCCGATAGCTCGGCACTTGTGAAGCCACCTTGACGCCCAACTGGTGATTGGAATCCCCACCAGCTGAAAAACTGCCAGAGTCTTCACGGAAGATACCACCAGAGTTCCCAGACGCGCAAAAATGACTTAACACTATACCTGTTCAGCTGTTGCGCCCGGCTCCCCCAGTTGCAGATCTCAGAGTGCTTGCTGCAACAAGGGTGATTACAAGCCGAAGATCACAAGTGACAGTGTGTAATAGCTCCGGTCCTCCCCCCATGAGGACCGGGGCCGAACCAGGCTTGGGTTTTCCTGCATTGGAGATCACAGCCTCTTCCCTGCCCTGTGCCCATCGCCAACCTCCCTCTTGCCACTTTATTCCCTCACGGGGGACCAGGGTGGATAGAACTCCCACACTCAAACCCTTCCATCGCTCTCACTTGCCTGACAGTAGGTCACAACTAACGCAGCTACCGCACCCTCGGCGCTGCCCATCCTTTTTTGTTACCTAACACTAAGTCCCCCCGAAGTGAGCTAACGGAAGGCTATGCCTGGGGAGTCATGGCGTAAAAGCGTTCAGAACGTCAGACTCTCCACAAACCTCTTTAACCACACACCTCCTTCTCACTAGGGAAATTAGCCGACACCGTCTGTGTGGGGAAGTACACGCTATATCTCAGCTCTCCTTGTATGCACATACTGGGAGGTAGTTCAAGAGACCCGAGTGAGGTCATGCTGAGGACGAGGATAGGAAGATCGTCCATCAAAGCACCCAACCCCCGAGGTCTCCAGACTCGTCAAGAGATGAGGGCACAATACACACAAACTAGGGTATCCTGTTCGGGCGTGGCAATTGGGAAGGAAACCACTGCTCGCCACAGGTAAAGACGCCATTTTAGGTGGGTAAGACCATCATTGCCACCGCCCTCTTGCCAGCGTCGAGAGCCACCGTTTGGGGAACGCCAAGGGGGTCGCTCATAGAGATAACATGCTTCTCAAGCACAGGAATCAACCTCGCGAGCTGCCCGAGAGCGGAATGCGGGAGCACGGAAGCACTTCCACGGAGGGAAATGTAGTATAGTTGCAGCACTAGCAAGTAGAGACCGAGCGAAAATTAGGGGAAGTATGAAGAGGGGAATGAACTTGCTAGATATAAACACACGTCACCTGGGCCCTCAAACTTAACAACCCGAGTTGTAGAGCGCCTTTCGAGACCTATCGAGCGAGAGCCTCTTGGACTGTGAGTATCTCATTCTCCGTGGGAGTCAACCGGCTCTAACATACAGTTAGCAGCCCAAGGCCACGATCAACCTTCTCCCTCCCCATGAGTTCAGAGCCTGTCTCAAACCCGGCCTGCTCTGTCCGTCGACGGCACCCAAGATTGCAGGATATGGCGAAGCCGATACCTGTACCAAGGCTTTCCCTCCATCAAGTCGCCCCCGCCACTGGCCCCTGGATCGCATAGTATGCCCCCCTTCCCTCCCCCAGTCCCATATGTCGTCACGTTATTTTGTCTCCCACCCCATATGTACCCCTTGATATGCTCATGCATGTCCGGCTTGAGATCGCCAACTAATCCGAGCCCATAGAACGTTGTATGTGCAAAGTAGGTGGTTCGGAGGCTTACTTAAACCGCCGGTCTGACAGACCGACCACTCTTCCGAGCTGTCTCCGCGTTGTTCTCCATTGGTGCAGAACGAGGACCCAGTTCCGCCGCGTAACCCGCCGACCGCTTGGCACGAGGAATGCCGGCGTTCCGCCGGGCAGTGCCGCTCTCGCGAACAACTTCCTCTTGGATGTGGATGTCCTTCAGATCGGCCGCCATCAGGCGCATGATCTCCTCGTCTTGCACGGACTCTTGGTTCTCGATGGGTGCTGGCGGCGCGCGAACGCGGTCGGAGGGTTCCCGCTTCCGCTGGGCCACCGGCGTCCAGTCGTCAGGGTTGTCGGCTGCGAACCGTATCGGCGTCGACCTCGCCGGGAGGAAGCAGGCATCGCTCTTCTTTGCGGACTGCCGGGTGGGCGTCTCGGGAAGGGCCCGGCGGATCACGTTGGGCGGGAGGAGGACGCCGCCGCTCCGGAACGTCCCGTTGGGGCCGGGCTTGAGGGCCGGGCGGACTGCTGGGTGGTGCAGAGCTGTGAACCAGTCGTCAATGAGCTCGGAGGCCGACTTGGCGTCGTCGGCGGGAGACGCGGGGTGCATGACCCGCGACAATCTCGTTTTGCGAGGGGTCCTGGAGCCGGCCGTGATCTGCGTCCCGACTCCGGATCGGGTAGAAACGAAGGGGTCGGTTTCGCCATGCTCGTAGGTTGTCGTGACGACCTTGTTGACGGATGAGCCCTTGTCATCGAGCGTCTGGACGAGCTTGATCTCGGTGGTCGCATCGTTTGTCGGCTCGTCACCTTGCGATTCCAGTGTGGGAACGGTCAATTGGGTCATCCTGGACAACATGGACTCTAGCTCAAGGTTAGTTGAGAGGGCAGCGATAATAAGTTTTGGGCGCGGGTACCTTTTGACGAGCGATCCGCGGACTGCGGTGAGTTCGACTGCATCGCATCGGCGATGTTTCTCATCGTGCCCGAGGGTTGAATATTGAGAGGTTTGTTCTCGAGTCCCGTCGAGGTGTTGGCTGTGGGCGGTGCCATCATAGTTGTCGTGATTCCCGAAAAGCGCAGTGAGCCTCGCTTGAATGTCCCATTCGACTTGGTCGACTCAACCTTTGGTGTGGTGGCTTCCGGCTTATTGCTCTTCAATGAAGCGGCAGGTTGCTTCCTGCCAATGCTTCCAAAGAATGTCCGGTGATGCTGGTCGGATGAACTGGAGGTTCGAGTCGACAGTGTCGAATTGCTCCTGTGACCACTGCTGGCATCATTGTTCTTTTTCTGTTTCTGTTCCTTCTCAACTTCCTTTCTCACTCGGCGCTGACCCACGCGCTCGCAGCCGTAATCTTGCCAGTCGACTTCAAACATTTTGACCGAGTGTAACGAAAAATACGGCCATTTATCGTGACTCTTGACTCAGCGACCAAAAAGGTCCGTGAAAGATTTCTGGGAGACGGAAAATACCAGGGTTCATTGGCTTTTAGAAGAGAAGGTTGGTGATATGAAAGAGTAAATCGTAGAGATGAATCGGGCGCAGCCTGAATTTGCGATTTTGGGAGAATGGCCAATCTGGGGTCGGTAGATGTTCGCATTGAGAGAACAGCTGTGATTAGAAGAATGAAAAGGGTATGCCTCCCTTCCAAGCTGGCCACTATGACACCAAAGACACAAAGCTGGGTGAAAAGAAACCCGCAGTTTGTAATCAAGATTCTTGATGAATCTTGAATACGAAGTGAGACACTCAAACTCACTGATTATCACTAACTTAACCAACGCTTTCATTGTCACGGTAAGGCCATTTGTTTCCGTATGGGGAAAGCACACGTGGGCGAGGTTAACCCGGAAATCATGAAGGGCCGCACCCGCACCCTTGGGCATGCCCGCTCCTTCCCGCTCCTTCCCGCTCCATCAGGCAAACTTTCATTCCAATGACTGACCAATTATAATAATTTAGGTAGCTGGCTAAACCAAGCAGCAGGGACAACACCAGGCTTGGTTTGTCTCTCCTCTCGGATAAGGTACGTACCTATCTACTAAGCTAAAACGGCGAGAGTGAGAGGCCTCTGCACTACCTTAAAGTGCCAGAGTTGTCTCGGCCGTTAGCCTGCAGTTTGATGGTTTCTAGGTTCAGGTTTCCACCCCCCAGCCAAGTTAAATATCACTGTAAAGCGCAGATGGCAAGACAATTACACAGTAGGCGTTCAGACAATCCTGAGAGACCCTCACCAGGATGTGAGTGGTTTCAATAGGGAGGTGGCCAAACCTGTCTAAGGTAGCGCGCTTAAAACCTACAAAGCCTTGGCTAGAGCCATTATTTCGAGCTGGAGCCGCACCTCATCACGTCTCACTTGTCCGTTGGTTGTTGCAACGGTCTTGCAGGCGGCTCCTCCCGGCAGGGTTCCATGTTGAGCAGCAACTGGTGCGCAACTTGGGAGGCGTGGTTTCACAAGGCCGCTTCCCGACCAAATACCGAGCGACTACCTAGGTAACATCAGTTACTGGGCTGGTATGTTAGGATGGAATGTTAAGAACTAAAACCTCCTGGGTAGGCCAGTTGCCGTTACGGTACCTAGTTTATCCAACAACCGTCAGCAAGATCGACAACTTCTGATCATAGCTACATATTGGTATGTTATTCCACAGCCCCCTTGCTACAACAAGTGCATCTAGGAAACTTGTTTGTCCCAGATTTATTCCTCAGTGTACAACCTTCCCATTTTGACCCCGACATTAAGGGCCGAGGTTAGATTAAAAGGTGTTACTGCCTGTGCTGTGTCGCGAGTTACACGGGAATCCGGAAGATAGTACCAAGCTGGTTAAACCTTCCGGGTTAAACCCACTACACTACGAAGTACCCCCAAGCTCTCTCGATCTTCAATCTTGCTGGGAAGAGTGACGTTCTTTTTGAGAGCTTGAGACCCACACACCTCTGCCCTGCCAAGAACGACGGGGCTTGGTCGCGGCTGGGCCCTCGGCACCACGCTAACCAAATGTAGTATCTCCGACGGGGAATCTGGGGTTGCTCGGCCCGGAAACGTGGGACTACCCGTTGCCGACCGCGTCACTACCTACAGGACCTCTCCTGCAAAATGGATGCAACACTCCCATCGATTGCTTTTCTCGGATACCCCGTATTTGACCTTGATTACTTGTTAATTGTATCCGACGCATGTTGCGAAAGTAAATGGCAAGACATATGCCTAACCAGAGGAAAAATACGTGGTTGACGAACACGGCATGTGGAAACCCGAAGAGAAACCTCGTCCTTCTCCGGTGGACATTTTCCTTACCGAACTCGGTTTGGGGTGAGTTCCGAGTCTACGGCCCTGCGGCAAAGGCCCCGTTGGCTCAACTCGCCCCTCTTCGGCCCGCTGCCATGTGTTGCATCGTGTACCCTCGGTACCTCAACTTAGCATTTCAGGGACACCGAGAGGCTCGGTCGTCATACGAACGGGAGGGAAACCTGCATCTCGGCGAACCTGGCAGATCGGATGGTCGGCGGCTGTCACCACCAGACGGGAGTACAAAAGTACCGGCGCTGAAAAGGCAGGCACAGCACCAGGCCATCAACGCTGCCTGTGCCCAAATCGATCCGTATTGGACCCTTCTCCACTTGATTGATGTCTTGCCCATCTAGTGTATGGAGTAATAAAGGAAGGAAGCCTAACCATGAGTACATAAGTTTATTAAATGTTGCAGCCGGGTTCCGTTTCACCCTCCCCTGCGCCTGGTCGAATTTGGCCTGGTCCCACCATCCGGAGTTGGGCAGCACAGCAGCTCAGTCGGTGCCACCAAGCCTCAGACTTTTCCTTGGGGTTGAGGGAGCGCCAGGGGATTAGGATCGTGGGTGCAGAGCACTTTGACATATCCTTGCCTCGATTGCTGAAGATTACCCCTGGTCAGGTCGCATACGGTGAGAGTTCGAGATGGCTCCATGTGTAAACCAGAGTTGGTTTCCGACTTAAGGTTTATCCGCTTGCATACTAGAGTAAGGGAATCTATGTGGTTTCCAGTTATCCGACCTCGGGTAGGGAACCGAACAAGCCCAGATTGTCATTGTCTTAACCTGAATCTACGAGGTTATGATGGCCAACCACCAACCAAAATCAGACTCATCATATTCGGAACATACTACATTAAATTTGCAGCAAGGGATTTGTGAATGTATCTCCAGCTTCTCTATCAGTCTCGAACTTACTGGATGGGGGCAGCGAGCCTGCCATGCCGGTCAGAATCGCACCTTCCCTCTTGACTTGAAGTTAAATCTTAGAACCTTTTTGGTTTCCTGCCCTCTACCTAGGGCTCCAGTTCATTAAGGTTCTCAATTATCCGTCCTGGATTTTCCGCACAGAACAAATCATTTAGAGAAATCCTAACGTTGATACCCCGCGCCATTTGCTTGATCTTCCTCTTTCTGAACCGACCATCTTAGCCACTCACAAACAACCCATCTCTTTCACAAACTTGACTTGGATCTCTTCACTCTTCGGATCTCGCCGGTTTTATTTGAGATTTTTACCTTTATTTACCAACTCAATCAAATTGGAAACAAACCAACATCATCACGATGCTCCGGCGTTTCTTCCCCAAGCTGGGGAAGTCTTCTCCGAGCCCTCTCCTCACAACGTAAGTCGGTCGTTTCGTTCCCGTCTATCCTTGTCTCCTTGTCCCTTGCCAAATTATGCACGGATCTGCCGCCTTCCGTGAAGCCTTATTGCAGAGAAGAAGGTCTGGATGATGTGTGCTGTAGTGCGACCATCGCCGGCATGAATTCTGTGGCAGGCCCCACGAGTTGTATGCAAGTCCTCAATGACTTGCACGACTCTTATTCATCCTTTATTCCCCTCCCCCCCCTCCGCTTCCTTCATACCAATTTTCAGCTTCTGTTCCAAATGGCTAGTAGTACTGACACTCACAGTGAGGAGATCGAAATGCGACCAGTACCTCCTACCAGGCCAAGCACTGCTGGCCAAATGCCGCATCATGACCGCCCAAACTGGTTCAAACGAATGAGAAATTCCGTCTCGAACCTCGTCCAGCGTATGGACCATAGAGTGAGCAAGTCACCTGTTGGCCAGCTGTTTCGACTCAGAGGATGTGGCCATGTAAGCAATAGTCCCCTCCGTCAACGGAACCGAAAACCTTCTGACACATCCTTCATAACAGGCCAAGGAAATTGAGGATGCTTATTTCTCAACCGAAATCCGCGCAGTATGTATCTTTAATGCTTGGGGGTTATTTCTGGCTGTATTGGGACCACGATGGCTCCCCCAAATGCCATGCATGATCATGTGGCTGACATTATTTGGGAAGGGCATCACAACTTTCACAACCATGGCATATGTCATTGCCGTAAATGTATGGCCTCCCTTCCCGTGCCGGGTGTCTCTATTGCTAGGTTCACCTGACTAACATCTACAGGCCTTCATTCTGGCAGAGGGGGGTTTTGATTGCCCCTGTGAAAAGCCACTCGACCTGCAAGGGAACTGCGCCAATGATGCCGAATGGACTCAATGCTACAATGGTTAGTTAACAGTTTCTCAGGGTACTATTTGGTATGGACCGCTGATGGGGGAACCCAAATCAGTTCTCAAACTCGACCTCATTACTGGCACCACTGCCATAGCCGGTTTCTCCAGCATCCTCTTCGGTGTTTTCACAAATCTTCCGGTCGCCCTCGGGTAAGTTTGGGATTGCAAATTTTGACCGAGTCCTGCTAACACCACCCACAGCCCTGGCATGGGCCTCAATGCCTACTTTACCTACCAGGTCATAGGTGTCAAGGGCACGGGCCCTATCAACTATCGGGTGGCTCTCACTGCTGTCTTCATTGAGGGCTGGATCTTTATGTTCCTGGCTCTGACAGGCTTGCGGCACTGGCTGGTCAAGATCATCCCGGGCACAATCAAGATTGCAAGCGGTGTAGGAATCGGATTGTTCTTGACCCTCATCGGCATGTCGTACACCTCTGGCCTCGGCATGGTCACGGGTGGTATTGGTACACCACTCACCATCGGCGGCTGCCCAGTCGAGGATCTCAACAAAGTTGGAGAGTGCGAATCAGGAATCATGTCAAGCCCAAAGGTATGGTCCTATTGTCCCTGGTGAGTTGTGAGTTCGGCACTGACTTGTCACAACAGATGTGGGTGGGCGTTATCTGCGGTGGTTTGCTTACCTCCTTCTTGATGGCATTTCGCGTCAAAGGAGCCATTATCATTGGCATCGCCTTTGTTTCCATTCTCTCGTGGCCGTCAGTACCTCATTCGCCTTTTATTTACATTGCTCAACAAAACTCACATTCTTTGCAGACGCAACACACCCCTGACTCACTTTCCCAATACCCCTGACGGCGACGAGCGGTTCAGTTACTTTTCCAAGGTTGTCAGCTTCCACCCAATTCAACGCACGTTGCTCCAGCAGCAATGGGATCTGACAGGTGGGGCGGGGACACATGTCGTGATTGCCCTGTTTACATTTCTTTATGTGGACATCATCGACTGCACTGCGACAGTTTACTCGATGGCTCGGTTCTGCAGCAGAGCCCGGAAAGACAAGGCCGACTTCCCCCGGTCGACGATGGCATTTTGTGTCGATGCCTTCTGCATTTCCATGGGCTCGCTGCTTGGACTGTCCCCAGTAACTGCTTTCATTGAGAGTAGCGCTGGCATCTCGGAGGGAGGCCGGACTGGTCTAACATCTGTTTCTACTGGCATTTGTTTCCTCATCTCCTTGTTTTTTGCCCCGATATTTGCCTCCATCCCGCCCTGGGCGAGTGGGAGCACACTCATTTTGGTAAGTTTTCTGAAGGGGCAGTAGGTATGTTCCTGGTTCAAATGTGGCTAACTGTGGGTTTCTAGGTTGGTTGCATGATGATCCGCCAGGTCACCAAAATCAACTGGGCATATGTCGGCGACGCCATACCATCCTTCATCACCCTGGCCTTCATCCCGTTTAGCTTCAGCGTTGCCTACGGGCTGATCGCGTGAGTTGGCCACATCCTAGTTTCTACTTTCTCACCTGCTAAGAAGTCTTTGTTTAGTGGGATTTTTGCGTACATTATCATCAATGGTGCCATCCACATCGTCGTCAAGGTCTCCGGGGAGACCATCACCCCACAGAACTACGACCTGAAGGAGTACTGGTCTTGGCGGCCTCCTGGAGACAAACCGTGGATGGCCAGAGCCATTATTCGATGCATCGACTGGGCTAGGTACAAAAAGGATCGAGACGCCTCCTTCTCCCTCAATTCGCGGGATGATGCCATGAGCACTGAGCAGTACAGGTCCGACACGTCAAAGTCTGAGCACATGCCGAGAGTCTCGACGCCTGAGCCGATGCGTCGGATGTTTTGATCACCCGGCGCCTGTGTAGCAGCTGTCTCGCTACATTTTACCATCCAGGAAGATGGCACACATAGGGGACTGAGGATGCTTACTATGTGAAAGGGGAAGACCTATCTGACAGTTTGAGTAACGCCTTGAACAGCAGAGGTAATTCACGCTGGTATGACACGAAGGAAATGACTGATGAGACAGGGGCTGGTGTTTGGTAATCTTCTTTTCATTGCTTGGGAGGATGGCTTGTATGTATATCTATCTGGCTTAGCTTTTTATAGCAAGTAACACTTTATTTTGTACATGCCTTGTCTGGGAATTTCGGAACCTATGTCCCCTCGCACGACGAACAAAATGAAGGGGATGCCAGGGAAAATAACCAACTTGTGGAAACCCAGATTTGTGGTTTCTGAGGTCGGTTGAGAAACCCCTTTTGTTGATGTTTGGCGAAGGCTTGGCACACAGCTGAGAGACAGCTGGCAGCGAGGGGCACAAGCTCAGGGCCTGCTCGTTGCTTCCTTATCTTATCTGACAGGCAGCTGGGGACTTGCATCATCGACCCTGAAATTCGGGCCGTGGGTGAAAGAAGGTACAATCTTGGGCCTGGCTCAGATCCAGCACTCTGTCCTTCTCCCGTTTGGGAAAAAAGAGAAATTCTAAATGCTTTTGATTTAAGCGTGGATCCTTATTCACCACAGTCGCATAACTCTAAGGACGGGCAAACTCAATTCCGGACCAAACTGCAGTGCAGTTAGAGCCTCCAAGATGAGTGGTGGTTGGAATACCAGTAGGCTTCAGTCGCATGACCCCGACGAGCTGAACCGCTGACCAACGAATCATAGTCGAGTCCGATGCGGTATGTTGCTCCCACAGCACAAGACCTTGGCCCCTGGCAGGCGATAGCGCACGGGGGACAGCTCGAATCAATCACGGACCTGCTGGCTAACCAGTAGCTCCAGGGCGTTTTTACCTACCTCCTCGACAACCTTGGCGTAAAAGACGTCCAGTTCGAGGAGCTCCTCTCCCTCGACCCCGACGCCCTCGCGCAGCTGTACCCCGTCTACGGCGTCATCTTCCTCTTCAAGTTCCCCACCGACACCCCCTACCACGCCGGCGACAAGCCGCTCGACGGCACCTTCGACGAAGATGCCTCGGAGCGCCTCTTCTTCGCCGCGCAGACCATCCAGAACGCCTGCGGCACGCAGGCCCTGCTCAGCGTCCTGCTCAACAAGACGGCCGACGGCACCACCCCGCCCGACGAGACCATCAACATCGGGCCGACGCTGACCGACTTCCGCGACTTCACCATGGCGCTGCCCCCGGAGTACCGCGGCGAGGCCCTCTCCAACAGCGAGCTGATCCGCGACGTGCACAACAGCTTCGCGCGCTCCTCCCCCTTCGCCGACGAGACCCAGCGCCAGGCCGGCGACGAGGGCGAGGACGCCTTCCACTTCGTCGCCTACACCGCCATCAACGGCACGCTGTACGAGCTGGACGGCCTGCAGCGGGCGCCCATCAGCCACGGCCCCTGCGGCGGGCCGGGGGAGCAAGAGTTTTCCACACGGGTGATGGAAGTGCTGCAGCGGCGGGTGGCGCGGTACGACGCGGCCGAGATCCGCTTCAACCTGCTGGCCATGGTGCGCGACCTGCGGGTGTGGGCGCGCGAGATCGGCGACCCGGAGATGCTCGCGCGCGAGGAGCGCAAGCGCCGCGACTGGCAGTTTGAGAACGCCCTGCGCCGCCACAACTTTGTCGGCTTCGCTGGGGAGGTGCTCAAGGGCGTTGTGGCGGCCAAGTTGAAGGAGGGCGGCGGCGCGTATGAGAGGTGGGTGGAGCAGGGGAAGCGGAAGATGCTCAAGAGGGCGGAGGAGCGGAAGAAGGGGGCTGGTGGCGGTGGTGGTGGGGGGGATGTGGAGATGGCTGGGTAGCATGGAGAGCACAGCTTTCTGTTGCTCTGTCATGCTGCGATGATAACGAGCACATATAAATAAAAAGAAAATCGATGAGCATGATGATCGAGATGACAATCCCTTGGCACGAGGTGAAAAAGACCCGGGAGGCCCTGCATTGGGCGATAAGTTTTAAGAGACGATCAATGAGGTGACATCACCACCTCGGAGATCTCCTTCGGCCATTCGGCCGCTAGGCGGGCAATTCTTCATACATATTGGCCTAGAGAACAATTCACCAGCACAAACTCGAGGCTGGACTGACTAGAATGGCATATCTTCCTCTATCATCGAAGCGGCGCGTAGCGGCGGCAGTCGAGTCAAAGCAATGATATTCGGTTTAGCGCCCATGTATCCCCAACCGGCTCCGCGTGCACCATTATGGTCCTCAATGCTTCTTTATTGAGTGTTCGTGACCGACTCCTTTTTTGTGGAATCGTAGCCTTGACCCGAAAAAATGCCATGCTCGCGTACACCGTTCCGGAAGAAAGTCAAGCCCAGTCAAAAAGATCCCCCGTGTCCCCATCAACTAACAGCCCCCGACTTAAGCAGCGGTGATAGCCCGGCGGACGCGGACACCGCGCTGCCTCGAGGTAAGGTGCTCATCACGAACAACAGCCTCCGACTTCTGGATCGCCTCCTCGGCCTCGGTGAGGATCAACTCGATGTGGCAAGGGTTCGACATGTAGGGGTTGATCTGTGCAAGACGTTAGTCTTTCGGATTTCGCAAAAATGCATGCTGGGACATCGGAGGACGTACGCGACCGTGGGCGCGGTATGTGCGGCGGCGCTGCTTGGGAGCCTGGTTGACCTGGATGTGCTTGACGATCAGGTTGCCGGTGTCAAGGCCCTTGGCGTCGGCGTTGGACTCGGCGTTCTTGAGGAGACCAAGGAGGAACTCGGCGGACTTGACGGGCCAGCGGGCGCGGGTGACACCAAACTGCTTGCCTATTTTCCATCACAGTCAGCACTATCCCTCAATGCCTAAACCGACTCGCCATGGCTTCTCCGCCCAGTTGTAGGTGGCTTTGCAGCCCCGTTTCCCAACTCCATATCGATTACCGGGCATATCGAGGGGGTTCGTGTTCTCAAATCGTACCTTGGGCGGTCCGGCCGATCGAGCCGCAGTAGCGCCTCATGGGGACGGCCTCCTTCTTCTCGCAGACATTCTCGAGGAAAGCCTGGGCGCGCTGGAGCTTCCAGCCGTTGATCGCCTGGGCGGTCTCGCGGGTGTTCTTGAACGAAACCCGGAGGTACGACCCGCGGGAGCGAGCCGACTTCGCGGGCGCAATCTCAGTCGCGGCGTACCGAACCTAGAAATCGCCAATGCACCGGTCAGCCTTGTCCTGTATGTTTCTCGACCGTCCCCAGCTCGATCCAACATTCGGCCCCTCCAATACCCGCAATTTGAGCGGGAGAGATTCCCCAGTGCATCGGATTTCGGAGCGACCGTGAATGATTCGGATTTTCAAAGGTTACTGACCATCTTGACTGTTTGTCGACGTGAGGGCGGAATCGACCGAGTTTGGAGTTCAGGAATGGTGGTTGTTCCAAATTTTGGCGCAAGTGCGATTTTCGCGATTAGGGCTCTGTGGGTTGCGGCTGATTGGCTTGTGCGGCAAGAATTATGCCTGAGGCAACAACCCAAAACGGCGCCGGGCCGGGGTCAGCTGCTAGGACTGGTAACTTATTTTCACCAAAGTTATGCTATCATGTGATAGAGCGAGAAACAACTGCCAAGACCTCTCGAAACCGACCTATCAGATTGCCAGAGAAATCCCCAGCCGACCGAAGACCCAGAGCCAAGAACGGGCCCCCGCTTTTTTTTCTGAAAGTTTAGGAAATTTTGCATCCAGCTCCATCAAGCTTCCTGAACGACTTCGACAAGACCGCGCATCTGCACCCATTGTGTCCTCAGGGATTGTTGGTGCACTTTATCAACCCGACGACGTCGAGTACAATCGGAATCAATTCGATACCCTCACTTTCAACCTAACATTCAAAATGGGTTTCGACCGTGGTGGACGGGGCGGCGGCAGGGGAGGCGGCTTCCGCGGCGGTGGTGATCGCGGTGGTCGTGGCGGCGCGAGAGGCGGCGGCCGTGGTGGTAAGTCGCGACTATCTCTTTATCACGCCTATGTGTTGCCATAGGGGTGCCAGTTCATTATGTCCCTCCTAAGCATCGCCGACCTCAATCGCGCCACTCTTGTGACCCCGCGCGCACGGATAAGAGACGTTTGCTAACTAAGTTTTTCCAGGTTTCGGCGGCGGTCGTGGTGGCCCCGGAGGGCGCGGTGGTGGCCGTGGTGGCCGTGGAGCGTATGTTGTGCTCTTGCCGACGGGCCAATCGTCTAGTTTTGCTAATACTCCGGATTAGTCCTCGTGGCGGCGGCCGTGGTGGTCGGGGTGGTGGCCCGGGAGGGGCAAAGGGCGGCAAGAAGGTTATCGTCGAGCCTCATCGTCACAAGGGCGTCTTCGTTGCCCGCGGTGGAAAGGAAGATCTGCTTGCCACCACCAACCTGGTTCCCGGCGAGTCGGTGTACGGCGAGAAGAGAATCTCTGTCGAGAACGCCAACAAGGGTGACGATGCCGTTGCCACGAAGACCGAGTACCGCGTAAGTACCATCACATGTGCTCTAGGCCAACTAGAATATTCGAAGCATGAGCTAACCAACGCCTTGTAGATCTGGAATCCTTTGTCAGTCAACTCCGCCTTCGTCACGATAAAACACATACTGACATAGAGCAGCCGGAGTAAGCTTGCCGCTGGTATTCTCGGGGGCCTGGAGACGATCTACATGAAGCCCGGTTCGAAGGTGCTCTACCTCGGTGCCGCCTCCGGTACCTCGGTGTCCCACGTTGCCGATATTGTCGGGCCAACAGGCGCCGTCTATGTATGCCGCCGTTATTCCTGTCTGCCATCCGGTCACTAACAATGCGCCCAGGCCGTTGAATTTTCGCACCGCTCCGGCAGAGATCTTATCAACATGGCGGTATGTCAACCAATGCGCAATACATTGTTGTCCTCCAAAACACTAACAACTTGATAGACCCGCCGCACCAACGTTATCCCGTAAGCAACGCTGTCACGGCGCCTAGGCATGCATCAGTATGACTTACATTTGAACAGGATCGTTGAGGACGCTCGTAAGCCGATGGCTTACCGTATGCTTCTCCCGATGGTCGACGTCGTCTTTGCCGATGTTGCCCAGCCCGATCAGGCCAGAATTGTCGGTATCAACGCGAAGCTGTTCCTGAAGCAGGGTGGTGGTCTTCTCATCTCCATCAAGGCTAGCTGCATTGACAGCACTGGTAAGTGTCAGATGAAGGCTACTTGACTTGACACTCGCTGACCTGTCCTAGCACCCCCTGAGCAGGTGTTCGCCAGCGAAGTCCAGAAACTCCGTGAGGACAAGTTCTTCCCTAAGGAACAGCTTACTCTTGGTGAGTACTCACCGTCATGATGGCCCTAAGTTTTAGGCGTGTCCACTAACGATATCTACAGAGCCGTACGAGCGTGACCACGCCATGGTGTCTTGCGTCTACCTGCAGAAGGAGTTCGAGGCTAACTGAGAGCGATCTCGTTGTGCTTCTTAACTTCTTTCCAGGGCGTTCTCACATTGGTTGGTGTTCAACAGGACGGTTGGCTTGTTTGAGTCTGGGCGGCGAATGGCGTTTGGGGCTTGATCTTCAGCATGTGTGACTAAAGTAACATGATGTGAATTGACATCTGAGAGGAACCTGTCACTGCCCCTACGCGAGCCCCCCCCCCCCCTAGCCAAGTCGTTGCCGTCCACAACCCAAGGTGTAGGTCTGCCGCATGAGCGCAGAGCACTATGCCTTTGCAAGAGGAGGATAATACCAACGGACATGTTGTTTTGCCCGTCACGGGCTCGGGGAGGAGCGTGGGGGTAAGATATACCCATATGGCAATGAGGGCAGATGCTAGTTGGCTAGATGGATGAGATTGATGTCATGATGCAATAGTTACAATGGTTCTCACAATGGTTGTTTGTTCTTCTCTGCTGTATAGTCCCCTTTGATGTGACAGCATACATGTAGCCCTGGCATGTCTCTCCCCCATCAATTGCGACTTGGGGCAGAGATTGGTCGGCTGGTTGGAGTTCATACTGCCTTATGCCTGAGACGTAAACCTTTCATGGATACGTGTGGTTGAACTGTGCAAGGTTGAGGGGTCTATCTGCATGGAGCCTGTCTGTATGAGCCTCTTTGCATGAACCTGTTTACATGAGTTTGTATGTCTCGATTACTGCCGCCGGCTCGTCACCCGGCTACACGGCTTGCTCGAAGGATAGCTCACGATAATTAACCGCCCAGCTTGCATCCCGAGTCCGAAATAGCATCCACTCAGGTCGGGAGGTCACTGCAAAGAAGCAGAAAAACAGTCATCCCCAGAAGCCAAGCGCTCAATCTCCTCTTTGGCGCCGGGCGTGGAGGACATAGTTTCAGGGCAAGACGGTGGATATTATGTTGTGAGGCACCTATGGAGATGGTCTACGCATTGTTCAGGGGGTGGCGCCTTTTGGCTGGTCAAGGTGCATGTGTACATAGTACGGTTTCTGAATGTTTTAGTTAAGATTTTTCTCCTCACCGAGGTACGTAATATGTGTTAAATGTCTGGGGCCATCCAAGACATCTGTGGTCAGGGATCTAACCGAAGCCATTTTCCAACATCTTTGAGGTTGAAGTCAAGCAAGGCATGACGATACAAACAAAAAAGCAAAAGATGATCACGGAAACAGTTGAAATCACGAAACGCGCCTCGACAAATCAGAGCCGTCGGAGTTTTTCCCGGATCCGCTAATAAAAGTGGGGGAAGATCGATTGACCCGTGTTGTCGCTCATCTTACCGCAAGGAATTTGCTGCGTAAATCAGAACCAAAACGAAAGGAAAAAAAAAACGTGCTTTGGGTGTTGGGACTGCTTGACTTGTTGACACCAGCAGCAGCAAATGCGTAAAGTGGTCGGCGACCACCCTGCAGCAAAATTTCATCTCGGCAGGCGACGTCCCCGAGGCAGGCAGGGGTTCTTGACTGGCTCACTGGCCAGCGAGTGGGCTTTGTCTGGGCTGGCCCGCCAGTGCCCGCCCGTCCCCGTCCATCCGTCCACCCTCGGATGCGAAAAATCCCAGGGTTGCAACTGGCAGGCTGGCATGGGGTGAAGAGGGGAGGCAACCCCGGGAGGACGGGATTTACCGCGCGCCTGCCTGCCCTTGGTTGACCGACCCAGCGGGTGACATGGGAAGGGACATGGGATACCGGGATACCTGCATACGATGCGCGCATCGGGATTTGGATGTGATGCTTTGGTGGTGACTCTGGCGTGGAACTTTCGTCGCCCAGTCTAGATTTTTTATTGGTTTTTTTTTCTTATCGTCCGCTGCACGCGCGACGTCTCATCGGTCGGATTGCTCCTTTGGCGTTTGGTGGTATGAGGATGGGGAGGAAGAGGAGGGACGGTCTAGACCGCTCCGATGGAGGGAGGGGGTGGTGGTGTGTGTTTCCCAAGCCACCAACGCAGGTCGGATTGACGAGCAGGGCGGCCGGGGCATCCTCTCCCCGGTCTCCTCCCATGTGGCAGGACAGGGACGATAACGTGAGTTAACTTGCGCAGATGGTCCAAATTGGAGCCACTAGCGTGGGGACTGGGCATGGGATATGGGAGGATTCTCGCGAGTTATCCGACGTGCTTTTTTGCTTGATGATGTTGCGGTGTTAGAGTGCATGGCAGTCGATGTCACCCTGGCCGGGGCCATGCTGGGAGACCATTTCACCAGAGCGAGGGAGACAGAGAGGCCAGAGAGCCACTCGGCGGACGCACTATTGGAGTTCGAGATCGTTGGCCTCCTAGCATGATAAGGGAATGCCGCAGGCATCACCACGCCTCACCGCCGGAGGATTGCCCAAGCTCAGTATCAAGCGAGTCAGCCCATCCCAACCTGTCGGGTACGATGGAGACGGGCTCAACCGTGAGCCAAGTCGAGTGGCTTGCGAGTTCGGGCAGATTGCTGGACCAGATCCTCGGAACAGAGTGCCGCGCTAGGATCGCCGCGCCTCATTCAAGCTCCCTTGTTGTCATGCATGTGTCTGACTTGTTCGCTTCTCTGCTCCCTTCCTTGCTTCTTACGTCTTGCTGGTTGGGGGCCGATGCGGTGTTGGAGTTTCCAGGCAAGGTGGCCTGCATACCAAGCACATACGTGTCTGTTAGTTAGCAAAGGCGGGAGTGATCATCCCGGATGCCACCTGTCTCTCTGTCTCTCTTGGTTCGCTTCCAACTTGGCCAGGCCGGGGGGTTATGATTCTCGCTCTTTTGATCAGGCAATTTCCCCTTCCCGTCAATATCTGCATACTACGCAGAGACGGACGTATCGATAGCTACGGTACCTCTGCAGCGACCCCGAACAGCCTGGGTCGCGTTCGCACATGCTGGTGTCCGTCCTAGTTGGGAGGGGAAACCTGCAGATTGTCGGGTCCTCGACCTTGAAAAACTAGCTTGTTCCGCTATCGCAGACGAACCTCAGGGCATGCTTCTGGCTCACTAGCGGTTGGGAGAAAGTTTCTCGATCCATGGCGCCGGGCGGCATTGGGGGCGATCCCGAACCACTCTGCTGGGACGACCCAAGAGACCCGGGGCCCTGCAAGCCTGCAAGCCTGCAAGCCCAGCTCGTCAAAGTTTACGACCTGCCTCTTCCGGACAGCTCCCAAACACGGGAGGGGGGTCATGGTGGCGTCGCAGGAGCATGCTCTGGCAGATTTGGTTTCCGATCGCCGGGACAGCCATGTGGAATGCGACCTCATCTCGTTAAGCAACTTTTGATCAAGCAATGCCAACGATGCGAGCGATTGATGTGCTTTTTTGTCGGTGTCCTTGCTTGTTGATTACTTATCTGACAAGGTGACACGGCCGGGAGGTTCCTGCGCAGATATTAAATTAATTGAATCATGCACTCCACAACCCTCCAAGCCAGGTTCCATGCTGAACAGGGTTGATATTTGGTGGGGTCGGAGGGAAGGTGGGGGATTGGGGATTATTCACACGAAGATGTGAGAATCCTTCCGGATGACTGCCACTGGCGAGCTACGGAAATGAAAATGGTGTGGATAAGGTAGAAGAGGTCTCAGGTTGATGCTGGGGACTTTTGGCGGGTGGACCAAAGCAACATGCACTGTCCACAGTAATTGTCGTTGGAGATAAGGTACCTCTAAGTCACTATTGCTGAGGGGGTGGCAATGAGACAGGCGCGTGCTGAAGGTTGCAAAAACGTGGTCTGGAACACCGACACTCTAGTGTAGTTCACTAGTTAGGATTTTGACGAGTTGCGTGTAATTGACGTTTCGGGAGTCCTCGGGCTTGACCGACTGGCGTCCCTCATGCATATCCCGAGACTCTAGGCCTGCGACAATGTCGGCAATGGACGTGGCGTGTGATTGGTGTTATTGGGCGTGGCGGGCGGTGTGTCCCTCACCGGCGTGCTCCGGAGCGCCCCGGAGCGCCCTGGAAAGATCCACGATGGCGTCTTCACATCGCCGACGGGCCCGAGCCTTTCAACCGTTCTCCGCCGTTGCATGTTTGAGGCGAAGAACGCGGGGGAGCCTAAGTTCGTTCGTTGGGTAGTTACGTTAGTGGAAAACAAAGTTCCCACGTGTTGATAGGTTACGAAAAGCCGTAGCGCCAGAGATAGTGGCTTTGCAGGCAGGCGCAGAAAGCTCTGCCCTGTTTGGGTCGTGACTGGCGAAGTGGCCTCACCTCATTTCTGCTTTGGGTAGTTGGCGGGCCGCCACGGTTGCCAGAAATGCACGAGCAACGCCACTTGTCGCCGTCTCGATCCTACACCAAACCCCAGGTCTCAAGACTGTGGAGAGCGACACACTAGCGAGTCCGGAGTCAAATCCAACGAACTCCGTCGTCTCGTGTGAATATTGCAGTAAGACAAGACAAAGCAGCCATCGGTAGTCCGGTTTCACGACGGACCCTTGCGTTTACCAAATTTAGGCCTACATGTCGCCACTTATTACTCTGGTTGTCTGGGGTTGGTCTGCGCATCAATGGAACTTGGGACGGGTCACGAAACGGGATGAATGAGGTTCGATGTCTGGGCTCGTGTGGCACGGCTGGTGCCCGGGCCGCTGCGACATCAGATCATTTCGACAGGGGATTACAAAGTGACCTTGCTGTGCCTGTTGCAGGGAACCTATACGGTATGTTCAAAACAAGCTTATTCATAGTGGAAAAGAATTCTTTACATCCCCACGGAGACATGGTTAAAAATATGCCGCGGCGTGGGATGCATTCTCAAGCAAGTTGTTTTTACCTTCAAAAGATGAGTGAGGGCTGAGGGTTAGGAGAGGAGAGCCGGGCTTACAACTCCTGATTGGTGAGCCAAGGCTCTTCAGAGCTCGAGACAAGATTAACTGTAACAGGCTAGATTGGCTCAAAACCCCTGGCTTTCGTCTAATATTTCCATAATAAGCTAGTAAGCTTGATTCATCTCGTCACTTCAAAAAATGTGGCACAGCCGCGGTTCCTGCCGTGGCTGGAAAGTTCACTTCCAGAGAGAGGATGAGCGCCTGGGTTCCTTGCCCCTCCGCGGCTCACGGGGAGCCTTTCCCGGCTTTCAGAACAGAGCCGCAAGCATTGGTCCCTGCGCTCCCACGTCGAAACTTGTGGAGTTGTCAACCTTGACGCTTTCAACCAAAACAACCGCAGCTCGCACCCATTTTCGCACTTGGGCCGAGGCTGATCCATCTCCTCGATGCGACTCTGGACCGGAGGCCCCCCTGTGAACTGAGCCAGGTGACTTACACAGTACTGCTCCGTGAGCGATTTTATGTACAAACATCTTCACAGTCGGCTCCAGAAAGTCCGGGGAGTGAGCCGGGTGTCTTGGGCCGGCGAAACCCGGGGAAGGATGGAAGTTCTTGCCGACCATCCGGACCTGCATCCGGACTGTTTAGCTTGACGCCACTGTCGTGACCGTTTTCTGCGGTCAGACATGACCCGGACCTTGCGACACCAGCAGTGCCGGCAGCGCGAGTGCCCCCCGTTGGAGGAGGCGTTTTGGGCGCGCGGAGAAGACTGTGCGATCAACGGCAACAACACAAACAAGCGTGCGAAGCGTGATAGGCAAGCGAGATCGGCTTCGTGGGTCTTGCACTAGCGCGACCCAACTGCTGGGAAAGATCTCCGCCAAGGGATCGGCATCATCCGCTTAATTCGGAGAGGCCGTCTTGGCGGCCTCTCTTTCGGAATATCACTCCGTGCACGGCCCACATGTGGCACGTGGGAATTTTCCCTGCGATCGCTGGCTTGCTGTTGGCTTTTTGGTGCTTGTTTGCAAAAGTACAAGTAATCGGAATTGGCGGTGTTGTCTGGGCAGAATGTGGAGAAGGAATCCTCCTCAGAATGCCTTCCCATTCGTATTGTAGCCGGCCCCTCAATCGCTCAATCTGGTGTCAAGCAAGTGGATCATGAAATTGTCCGATCGCGCTGTTCCCGTTTCGGCTGGTCGCAATGATTGCCGGAAATGGACAGAACCTGCCAATTAAGCCTGAGGCACGCAGGCAGCAAGCCTGGACCCCAACCCTTTCTTTCTCTGACCGAGCCACGGATCGAAGAGAAGGCTAGAGATGCGGCTCTGGGGGCTCTCACGCGATGAGGCATTTCTGGTCTGGAGTTCGGTATCCCAATTCTGAAAGGGAAATGCAGGAAGTGGCGTCGCCAGCTCACGGTTTGGGAAGGATGAATTAGCTCAGCCCTATTCCATCAACCAAGCTGGGATGTCGGATCAATACACGTAATCTTCATAACTCATAACTGTACAGTACTTGGCACATGGGTAAGTAAGGTATTGTCAACGAAGAGACCGCGACTGCCGCGAAAACATGAGAGCCACACCGCCGCGTTCCGGTCCACGCCTTATCTGCGCATTCGCCCCATCTCGGCAAAGTACCACGAGGCTGGCGGTTCGATGAGCATTCGATTCCATACCGTCCCTTCTAAGACGTTCCACGCAGTCGCGACGACGGCAAAGCAACTTCATCTGCGGCACAGTGCATCGCTTAACTTCACGGCTCAACGTGAACCACTGTTTCCCATATCGCAGGTTTATGCTAGAAATGTTCGACCGCTGAGTTTGCCCTTCTGGTCACCTGCCGTGTCCTTGGATCTGGTTCGCTTGAAGGAGATCATGGGCTTTCACCCCTTTTTCTCGCATACCGCGAAACCGCATCCTAGCCAATCACCGGTCGGACGCCCAAGCGCATGAAGATGAGATAATTAACTACGGGGTGCAATCCCTCCACAAACGTTTCGTGGGGTGAGATTTGCGAGGTGAGATTCGCGAGGTGGCTCGCTCGGGGAAGGGGCGCGTTGAGCTTGGGTTTCGTTAGGGTTGACTAGTGAACGCCATACTAGTGAACGCCGTTGGGCGCGCCCAGGGCCACATCCACAAGGTCCACGAGATGGCTTGGGCCCAGAACAGACCATGAATGGTTGTGGGGGTGGCGGAGTTTTCGTCAAGTTCCGATGTCTCACCAAGCAGGAACCAACATAACGGTGTGAGTGAGCGGCGAGGCGGTGATAGCCCGGCCACGAGTTGAGGGAAACAGCGCGGACCGTGGGAGCGTGGACGGCCCACACGAACCACACCGCTGGGACCCGTAGGGCTGGGTGCAAGTCCTCCTCCCGTGGGTCTCGGTCTCCTGGCCGGATTTGATGGCGTCGGGCTGGGCCCTACCCTCCGAAACTTAGTGTCGACTTTAATGCAGCAGGACGAGTAAGCCATTGCTGCAGGGACGGCTTGCAGCTCGGTTGACCAGAAACGAGACGTGTTCACTTTCAAGTTCTGACCGGCTTGCGTTCCGCCCGCTCTTGCTGACCACCATCACCACCACCACCGCCACGGAACCAGTCGATTGGGAGCTGGCGGTGGCTGGCGAGGCGAGATGGCAACAAAGCTTGGCATGGATAGTCCGGATGGTTGGACAAGGATGGTAAGAAGCTTCTGCTCTCCAAGTTGAAGTTCAAAGCCCGACCTACACTACCTATGTCTGTATTTGCTGTGCCCCAAAGCCGACGGCGCCCTTCGAGAGCCAATGCAACCCGTGACGCTCGCCCGGCTCCCCGACCACGGTGTAACTCTGCTGTTGTCGCGACCCTGCTGAAGTCGGCACAGAGAAGTAGACCCCTCGAGGTTCAAACTTCCACTGCCATGTCTCGTTGCACCCTTCGTTGTCCGACACCACCCCTCGTTCTCCTGGCCAATGGCTTCGCAGTGCAACACCTGCACACAACATCGGTCCTCGGCACCTTCGGGGATACCACCATGGCACAAATCGGCGACCATAATGCAGGAAATGTACGACAGCATACGACATCAGTTATTTTTTTTCGCTGATAGTTTGCGGATGGCCGCATGGCACCCCCGTGTCGGTGTTTACAAGGGGAATTTTCAGGGCGCACCGTCCACGGTGACAAACCCGGAAGGATGGGTCGATACATGGGGCCCTGTTGCTTGGCGCAATTGCCAACAATCATTTTGCAGGGTCAGAACCAAGCAATGCCCTGATCTGCAACCGATCAGAGATGCGATACGATGAGTGATGGGGAGTGCGTGGGTGAGTCGCATGGTGCGCAAAAGAGATGTCATCATTCTCAGACGAAACAGAATTGTACCCGGCCGAATGCAACAGTGACGTGCCGTTGCCCATCAGTTGCATAGTGGCAGTTCATCATGGTCCCAAGACCAAGGTCGTAGTGTTGCACCGCCCCCTACCCGAAGATGCTGTCGTTCTTTTTTTGGATTTTACCTTTTCTCTCTCCCCACACCAAACAGCGGGGATGATGGCCGAGGGAGGGCTGGTGCCCCACCGGGCGTAAAAGACACCACTGAGGCGCGGGGGCCCATCTGCCGGCTCAGCCACGACTAGTCCCGATCTGGTTTCTTTCATCGAGCCGACTTTGGCGCGCGCCGATCATGTTGGGAACTTTGCTCGTTTTGACTTTTCTCCAAGGCTTTGGACCCGGCTCGCTTGTGTTGTTGAGACGATTTCAACACAACAAGAAAACAAAATAGGTGTGGAATAGTGATGGAGCTCTGGAAGGGCATGGCGACACTCGTAATAGTAGTTTTGCTCACCGCCTCTCTTTATTCCCTCCATACCTCCCTCCTGCACATTGAAGCAACACCAGTGGTCTGCAAAGCCATTCCCCACACAGGTACACAGATTACATACATGCCGTTTCTTGTTTGGTGTCCACGTCGTTTACCGAGATATACGCCGCTGTCGCGCGGGACCTGAATGGCAAACTCGCGGCAACTGGAACCAACGCTGAAGCCCGTGACATCTGCCGGGGCGGGACGGGAGCACCGTGCCACCGGGAAAGAATTGACCGGTCCGGTCCCATATACAACCTGGAAGCAACAGGTCGTAAAACATGTAACAACATGAACCAACCCAACAGAACAGACCAACAATCCAACCCACGAATTGGGATCACCAACCACGGCATGTTTCTCCCCGGGACCGTTCCTGACTCGCACGTTTTTCAACGCCTAGGCGAGTGACCTACACAGTATGCACATAGCTATGCCTGCCTCCCTCCCCTGTTGCACTCATTTCAACATTATGCTTTTCTTGGGGTTGATGACGGAAGCCAGCAAAAACTGACCTGGTTTCAATCCCGCACTAAAAAGCTTGGTTGATGGGATCAAAACAATCTCTCGCAAAATGCCTGTGGGTCGCGGTCCTGTCTCACCCCACAATCAAACTCCGCGGTCGGCAGCGAAAATTTGAAGGGTTTTGCTGTGGACACACAGCGGGGAGGGAAGAAGGAGCAAACGCAAACCCCACGTGCACAAGGTCCCATTCTCCAACTCATTACCGATGCAGCAAACTGACTGGACCAAATACGAAGAAGCGATTGTGCCCTGTGGTCCACCAACTGCTTTTTCCTGTCGTGCAAAAGAAGAATTGAGTTAAACGCAGAACTTCCAGATCCAGTCGAAATGTTCCATCAGCGAATTCGAAACTGCGCCCAGCGCCCAAAGTTAGTTTTAACTGCAAGCGCGTGTGCGCGATGCAGCTTCGCCAAGAAAGGTCATCGATGCAAAGAGCGCATGCAAACCACAAGCCACGATTCACACCGTTTCGTTCTGCTTTCTGGACGGGAGGGTTGTCCCAATGGGGCCGGGATAAGGCTGTGCACCTGCACGGTGATCACCCTGACTCCCGGCTTCTTGGCCACCATTGGCCGCCATGGGCCTCTACAGCAACCTAACTTGCAGCGAGTGCAGCCAGTGCAGCGACTTTGCAGCCAGCAACTGGGTGAAAAAAGCCCCCAATTCTCCAAGTGCGTTGGGCAAGCCAGGAACCGGGCACAGCGAAGCCTTAATCATCACCCAGCAGGTCGGGAATGCGCAGCAACCAAAATACTGCACAAATTGAAAAAGTAAAAATATCTTTCGGGAAATCTGGCATGCCATGATGCAACCAAGATGCAGAGATACAGTCCCTGCGGCACCGCCAGAGCCTCCACAATATCCCACCGCGGCGCTCCACCAGACCACAATCGGCTGCTTTCTCCGAAGCAAGGGGTGGGTTGACGAGAACGGCTCTCGCAGGTCCTACACGGTAACTAGTTCGCGACCTACGCCGGCCGCAGTCAGTCGTGTGGATGCCCGCCGTCTCGGTGGAGGGAGGGGCTGGAGGTGCCTGGCAGCCTGGATGGTCGCCGTGATTGAGGTGTGCGGGCGGGGAGAGGGGAAAGGTCCCTTCTTTTCGTTCTGGCCCTGCTCGAGTGGATTTCGAGGGTTTGCGTTCCCTCGTCGTCTCATTAGGGGACATACAGCAGGAGCAGACAGACAGACAGACACACACACACGGGATGCAAGCGGACTGCATCGGGAAATCGATGCTTGGCTGCTGCGGCCCTCCCGGTCGCGCTTGATGAGTGGCTCTCTTAAACACCCGGGGAGAAGAAGCAAAGACAACAACGCCAAACGTATGATTTTTCAGGGGTTCCAGGAGAAATGTGCCGTTTTCCCCAGAAGTGGGAGGAGCCCCTGACTCCGGCAGCATCTCCATCACTACCTACATGTACACAATGGCACGGGGGCGGTCTGTGAAGGAAACTGACGCAGCGAACAGGATGTCCATGCGAATACTGTGTGTGTATTGGTGGTGCCAATAATGCGGGGCCGAGAAACAGAAAATGACGAGAGGCGTGTGGGGGAGGAAAAGTACCCGGCCAGGAAACCCGGCCAGGACGAGCATGATTGTTTCAGTCGTGGGTGGTTGAACACGCGCGGGAAGAGATGGCCGCGGGCTGGCCCCCTCTGGTCTGGCGCTGGCTAACGTGGTGCCGAATCGATCCCCGCCGCTTGTCGTCTGTGCTGTCTCGCTTGTTCGATACCTACGAGGCCATCTCTTCCCTCTCCCTGGCTCCCGCGGACCCAAGTCGAGGCCCACCCGCACGTCAAGCACAAAGCACACACCCAAGCCGCCTTCGAGGTCTCCGCCCAGTCGCTTACCCCTGTCGGGCCATCCACGCCAACCACAGGCTGGGACCGCGGGTGGTGGACTGGCCAGTGGGCGCAGGACTTGCAGGACCTCGTTTTCCAAGAGGGCGCCAATGTACCAATGTA
This sequence comes from Chaetomium tenue, assembly GCF_020726465.1. Lineage (NCBI taxonomy): Eukaryota > Fungi > Ascomycota > Sordariomycetes > Sordariales > Chaetomiaceae > Chaetomium > Chaetomium tenue. The sequence continues at coordinate 3,893,739 of NW_027117330.1, read as the reverse complement.
CCTCCGTACCTGGGTCACATCCAACCCCCCTGTCACCCGAGCCCAAACGCAGCCCCATGTCACCCAAGTGGTATCCAGGTATCCCTGTACCGCCTCCTCCCCCCCTGTACCCGCCCGCGCATGCAATGTCTGCACTGAGCCTCGCTGGACCGGGAGCCCTACTGGGAGAGGGGGGGGGGACTGGAGATCGTCCTCCACCAGGGCCCGGCCGACGAGATGGTCGCTGGGGCTATTTAGAAACCTCACCCCCCCCAAACTGGTCCGTTCGTCTCACACACTCTCGCCTTGCATCAAACACCACCAACAACCAAGACCCCTTGCATACCTACCGCGCCAGACAGTCGCAGCAAGGACTTACACAGCACAGGACTCTCGAGTTCCACTCTTCCTCCGGGTCGATCAAGCTATCCACACCACCACAACGCTAGAGCACCCCTTGGGGAGCTTTACGAAACATAAACGACGAGCTGAAGAACAGGTCTTTAAAGGCTTAGACCGGCACTCGCGACCCATAAAGTTGGCCACCGTCTGAACAACGCCCCGCCGGCCACCACAAGGCACGGTGCTCTCCCCGAACGGACGAAACCCTCACCAACTCCAACAACTGCAACTTGGCATGCGCATGTGGGAAGGTTAGTTAACAGCGAGCTGGTGCGCTGTGTGAGAGGCCGTGACTGACACGCCTGCTTGTCCTCAGCCTGAGGTTGCGGCTTTCTCGAAATCTCTCACGAAGAGAGCGCCAGCGAGGCCGCCCCCTGTCCCACCAAAACCTGTTGTCGCGCACATGGCCACCCTCAGCCACTTCGACAACGAAGACTACAACAACATGAGCTACCCAGAGCCACCCCACTACTCAACAACGATGGACCTTGGTCTCTCGCCCGAGCCATATAGCGCCTACCCACGGTCCGCGCACGAATACCCGACAACGATGGGGTACGAGAACGGCGCCGTGTACGCCGAGGCACCATACATGTACAGCAGCGGGAGGGCATCGCCGGGCACGTACCCGGACGACAGCGACGCGGTGCGCGGGCCCGCTTCGGACCTGAGCATCGCGAGCGCCTCATCATCCAACATGGGCTCACCGCTGTCAAGCCACGGGCACATGGCGCCAATTCCTGAGTGGGCCTCGGCACCACACGGACTCGGGGTAACCCCGAGCATCGTCGACCAGGCCGATTATTTCCCTGGCGAGTACTCTTTCACGCCGGGAGCAATTGAGGCCTTCAACCCTCCTCCCTACGACTTCCCGGCCAGCAAAGCGCCAGGATTTGTCGGTGAGTTGTCACAGGTCCCTAGGTCTTCTTCTTGTCTCTCTCCGCGCCCGCCCAACCACGGCGGGCAGCAGCACGCCCGGGCCCCTCGTGGCTCCATTTCTCCCTCTGTTTCTTGCCATTCTGGCCATTCTGGATCCACTATTGTCCCCCTCAAATCATCACCCTCCAGTCCCGGCCTGGCCCTCGACACACGCCTGGCGCGGCAGGCTTCCATGTCTGTGTCTGCTGCTACTGCTGCTGCTGCTGCTGCTGCTGCGTCATCCCTGGCATCCACGCCGGCGTCTTCCGTGGTGACTTCAGGTCTCCTCCTGACGCCGCCCACCACTTCTGCTGCCTCTTCTTCCTCTTCGTCTTTCTCGTCTCGCTCCGCCTGGAGCAGCCCGCCCGTGGGTTGCGGTTCCCCGGCGCCCCGCAACGCGCCCAGTTCTCGCTTGGTCTCTTCTTTCTTTTCTCAGTCTAGCGGCCATTTCGTTCCTCCTCTTGAATCTTGTTGGTTTCCTCTTGTCGCCACGCGAAACCCCACCGCACGGCCCTGTTTTGCTGACATGATCCCCGTTCGCGCAGATCCCTCTCTCATCCACCCAGACGTCAGGCCCATGGCGATGCCGTATGAACCGTCCTACCCGGCGCCGCCCAACTCCGGCTACCCCACCTCGCCCGCCCTCTCGGTTTCCGCGTCGCCCCAGCTCCGGCCCGGCAGCACCTCTCCATTTATGCATAATAGTAATTACCAGCCCTACTCCCCGTTCCAGCCCCCCGTCGACCCCCAACGCCGCGGCAGCCTCGTGTCGTACCAGTCCAACTTCTCCGGCGAGCAGCCCTTCAGCGGCGACGAGTCGAGGGAGAAGCAGCGATGCCCCCACCCAGACTGCGGCAAGGCCTTCAAGGACCTCAAGGCGCACATGCTTACGCATCAAACCGAGCGGCCCGAGAAGTGCCCCATTACGACCTGCGAGTACCACGTCAAGGGCTTTGCGAGGAAGTGAGTTTTTCCAATTACCCCGCCAAAAGTTGCATTTCAGACTCCGGTATCCTAACTGTGCGCCCCCACAACAGGTATGACAAGAACCGCCATACCCTCACCCACTACAAAGGCACCATGGTGTGCGGCTTCTGCCCGGGCTCCGGTTCCGCGGCCGAGAAGTCGTTCAACCGGGCCGACGTGTTCAAGAGGCACTTGACAGCCGTGCACGGCGTCGAGCAGACCCCGCCCAACAGCCGGAAGAAGGCGGCGGGCGCCAGCAACGGCAGTGCGAAGCTTACCGGGTACGCGCCCGACGCCACCGGCAAGTGCTCGACATGCTCGCAGACCTTCAGCAACGCCCAGGACTTCTACGAGCATCTGGACGACTGCGTGCTGCGCATCGTGCAGCAGGAGGACCCCGCCGAGGCCATCAACGCCCAGCGGCTGGCCGAGGTCGAGAACGACCGGGACGTGCACAACACGCTCGAGAAAAACCACCTCCCGACCACCACCATGACCACCACCGACGATGCCGACGAGGACGACGAGAACATGGACGAGGACGAGTACGACGACGAGCTCAAGGGCGGCCGCGGCGGCAAGGGGTCACTCTCCTCGCCGAGGCGGACCAAGGGCGGCAACCCCATCAACGGCGTGCAAAAGTCGCGCGGCCTCACCCACTCGCGCGGCGGCGTGCCCCTCCAGAACCCCAAGACTCGCGGCCGCAAGAACAGGCGCGACTACCCTTCCTCGTGGGGGTTCGACAAGGGCCAGATGACCATGAAGAAGCGGGTCATGGCCGTCTTTGACGGGCAGCGCCGCCTGGCCAAGGACGACATGATGCTGTCGACGGAGCAGGAGGTGCGCATCAAGCTCCAGGACGGCAAGTCGTACGTCACCGACCTCGACATGCAGACGCTCAAGCGCGCCGAGGGCTTCCTCGGCGCCACCGACGAGGAGAAGGGGCCGTGGATCTCGGACGACCCGACCGAGGAGCAGCTCAAGCAGATGCTCGAGTACCCCGAGCCGCCGGTTGCCGCCGCCGCGCAGTGAGGGGCAAATACCCAACCCCCCTCCCACACTGAACTCGCCCTCGACGATGAAGAAACACACAAATCTCCCCGCTTTGATACCCAAACACCTACTATACAACACCATCCTCCTGTGACATAATAATCACACTTGTACTTAATATTCTCGACCTCTTTTTTACTTCTTTTTCTCACGCTCTCTCTTTTTTCCGGCGAACCACATTGGACACGGGCTGGATTGCATCAAATCAAAGTCAAATACAACAAGTGGAACAAGACCACAACGAGTCTCTGGCGGCGCGTTTGGGCGGACTGGAAGTGGACCATGGATTCAATACATGTGGCGTGCGGGACTTTGCTTCTACCTTTTTTTTTTTTTTTTTCCCTCTTATTCTTTTTTATTTCCTATGTCTTTATGTCTTCTCCTTTCTGTGCACCTTCAGACTTGGGAAAAGGGACGGATCTAATAATGACTGAATGACTATGGGCCGGGTTTTCGGGTCGGACGGCGGGTTAGCGGGACTGGGACCGGCGAGCGGGATACAGGCTAGGAGCGTTTCTACATCCTTTTTACTTTTCCTCTATTGAGACCTACTACCTATCCTTCCTTCTGTGTTTTTTGTTCGCTTCCTTCCTCTTTAACCACCTGCTTGCTTGACTACGGAGCGGTGGAAAACGATACCCTGTCTCATCACCATCCACTACTATTACTCGCTTTTACGTTTGTTGCTTTGGCTTGTCAAGAGTTGCGGGCGCTGAACGATATGGGACGGAATTGTTGGATTAATTTGAAAGTTGTGCTCTCTCCTTCTCTGACTGTGTGAGAATTGCTAGAGATAGGTATAGAACCGTGTTAAAATGAAAAAGGTCACTCATCTTTCGCCATTGGCTCAATTGTGACATGATATGTGACGACTTATGACTTCTTGACTGAGATCTTCCGATGAGATCAATAATGATCTCCCTCCAAGCTCAGCACCGTCACATCGCCCGCCCCACTAGTTCAAAGTGTTCTTGGCTCTATCAGCTTCGGTGGGGCTGAATCGACGTAATAAGTTCATGTAAGTCGTCGCATGCAATTCGGACGATAAGTCGATTTTGAGGGATCGTTCAACACCGCAACGGGAGGAAGACACCGAAAATTTCGTATCGAAATGAAGCACCCAGCAATTACTTACCGTGTTCCATACGTACCTTACATGCCCTGTGTCACGCCTCAGACAATGGTCGTTACCCCACCTCAGACATCTCTCTCCACGCCGTCTTGCTCTCCCTTCCTTTTCTTTTTTTTTCTTTTTGGCTTCCCGTCTCTTATATGCCCGCGCTCCATCATAACTCGAGGTTGTAAACCTACCCACGCATAGTCGATTCGCTTTTTCCCTGGACAAGTGTCGGGTGAGAAAAAAAAAAACCGTTTCATGGCCCTCACTCACCGGCTCACCCTCACTGGCCCGGACGCCACCGACCCCGAAGGTACGTCAGACCTCGTACTTTTCACTTTCCCATTGTGACTCGCGGCGGCCTGCTAGGGGCGTCTTCACTCTCGGCGCCCCCAAACCCCATCCGAACCCCCCGCCAGGAAAAAACCAACCCCTGACATCACATCACCGGGGGCAGATTTCCTCAGCGCCTCCCTGGGCGTCATCTTCCCCGACGACGTGACCAACCAGCACGGCGACGCAGACCACGGCCTACTATACACATCCCCCCACCTCCCCCAGCCCATCCCCATCGCGCTCGCCGACATCCAGCTCGAGTCGGACCGCGTTCTGTGGAGCCACTGCCTCTGGAACTCGTCGCTGCTGCTGGCAGAGCTTATCGAGGCGGGGACGCTCGGGTTGGGAGAGGGTGGCGATCATGGCCATGGTATTCCTTGGGACGGCCGGTTTGCGCCGCCCTTGAAGGGGTTTGATGTTTCCGGTTTGAGCGTGATGGAGCTGGGCGCTGGTACGGCGCTGCCGTCGATCATGGCGGGGTTGCTGGGTGCGAGGAGGGTCGTGGTGACCGATTATCCGGCCCCGGCGGTCCTGAAAACCTTAAAGGCCAACGTCGCTGCGTTGGTGAAGAAGGAGTTCGCACCGGCCGGGAGGTTCGCGGTGGAGGAGGTGTTGGCCGGAGCCCATGGATGGGGCGAGTTGGACACGCCGCTTGCGCTCGAGAATAAGCATGCCATTGATCGGGTGATAGCCGCAGATTGCTTGTGGATGCCGTGGCAGCATGAGAATCTAAGGCGGTCGGTTTCGTGGTTTCTCGGCCACGGGGAGGACGCGAGGGCGTGGGTCGTCGCTGGGTTCCATACCACACGGGATACAATGCGTGGGTTCTTCGAGAGGGAGGCACTCGCGGCGCTCGGGCTCGAGGTGGAGCATATGTGGGAACGTGACTGCGACGGGCAGGACCGTGAGTGGGCCTGGGACCGCGGTATTGAAGACGTGAGCCTGCGGAAGCGGTGGTTGGCAGTGGGTGTGTTGAAGAGGTTACGGAAGCCTGCCAGGGAGGGTGAAGAGGGGCCGTGACCAAGGCGAAAGGGAGACTTCGGTCGAGTTTTGTCCCACTCCGGCGAATTTCGGGTGTGTGTAGCTTAGCTCAGCGACCTCTCAGGAGACGCCGAGGAAGGCGAGGGGGGGTTTCTCGTGCCCTTATAGACATGACCTGGGCCACTGTGGCATTCAACGGTGCTTCAGCTGATGCATGGTTTGTTCAGCTCAAACGACGACCTTAACTCAATCGGGCAACGCTTGACCCGTGGCGTCCACGCTGGTTCTGGCATGACCATGTAAACGGACCAACCCGGCCCCATGCTTACACGAACCGAACATCTCCCGCGCAGCAGCTTAGCCTGATGAGGTCTAGAGAAGCGAGTTCAAAGCCCGTGATACTGCTGGACACCGGTATGTTGGGAGGACATAGGGGGGCAGACATGACTCGGTTTTAGCAGCGGGATTATCATGCACGAATGGCCCAACTTCGTTACCCGCTCGATCCTCTCTTCACCATCATGGGTGCATAAATGATCCGCAAGGGATGAAGGGCAACCTAATAACCAACACCCATCAGCTATTACAAGTCAGCAACCTCGCTTCTCCACCCGAATCCAGCAGGGCTGCTCTGGTCAAGCATGGTCATGCCGGACGCTCTGCATATTTCGACGACCACACTGCGCACAGCCTTGACTTGCTCAACCGTGGCACCGCCATTGAGAGCACCCCTGAGATGACCCTTGAGCTGGGGATTCACATCCTGGGGTATCAAGGCGGCTATCATGACGAACGAGGTTTCGGCAGCGCTGAGCACGCTGGTGTTGCTCAGGACATAGCCATACATTAGGCGGGCTACCAGCCCAAGGTCTTCTGTCCCGGAACGGTCCATCTGGCCCATGACTCTTTTCGTGATCTTGCCATAGATAGCCTCGAAGAAGGTTTGGCCGCGCTCCATGATTTCAGGAGCAGGGGTGTCGTAAATGTCGCCACGCCGCCCGGTGGGAGAGGAGTCTTCAGGCTCATCAAGCTGCTCCTCTGGCGTCACTTTTTTGAGCTCAAGCAGCGCGTTAATGGTCTGGAACTGGAGTCAGCCAAACATCTAAAGGGAAATTGGTACAAGAATACTACCCTCGGAACACCACCCACTGCAGCAGCTTTAATCAGGGCTTCGCGTATACGGCGAGAGACACGTATCTTATCGTCATCTTGACTCGGCGTACTATCGTCTGGGCCGTGGCGTAATGCGTATTCATAAACTTTGGAAATCTCATCGGGCCGGTTCAATTGAGCGAGCGTTGTGGCTGCAATAAAATACCAAGTGTGTCTTGGCAGATTTGGATGATTGCGGATGGATGAAAGGAGAGCGGGTGTGATGATGGCGGGCAGTGAACCCATGGCGCTTGTCAAAAATGGTATACAATAATTTAAAACGAGATTGGAAGAACTTGCACAGAATTTGGAAGCTGAGTTACTCTTATGTATTTTATTTGCCTTAAATGTGAAGAGGCAGGAAGGACCACAGCTCACAGCTCAGGAGGTTCTTGCTGATGTTCATTGCAAGCTGCACCGCCACTTCCATATTTGCTTATACCTCCGTTTGGTGTTAGTTATCCGTTTGATGTTACCCGTTTCATGTTATACCAAACCCAAAACAGGCAAAGTGTGGCTGATACACCCCACATGCTGCGTCACCCCCGTTTAGCAGCCCACTCACTGTGTACGGATCCGTACGGAGTAGTCACTTCTACTGTTATAACGTGGCAACAAGCGAGACAGGGCCATCATCTTCCACGCCGCATCCCACCTTTCGCGACCCATTGCCATTGTCTCCGGCGCAATGGACACTTGAACCCCCCATCAACATATCTGGATTTTTTTGCCCCGAATTAGCATTTCCACAACAGCCCGCCGATGAAGATGCGGCTCGCGTGGTACGCAGGGGTAAGTTGTCCCGCTGTAGTAGCTCTTGTAGCGTATGTAGCTTTAGCTGCTGCGCCGAGAGCTCGAAGCCCATCTGAGACTCCCCCACGATTCCCGCATCACCATGTCAAAAGCTAACATTTCTTGCCTTCCTAGGCCTCCACGGCTCTCGCGGCCGCCGTGGTCGCGTCCGCCTTTTATCAGCGTGCCAATTTCTACTCGGCCATGGTGCATCTCGCCCAGAGCAGCCTATCCCTAATGGTCCGTTTGCTCCGACCCCTCCCCGAGCCATCCGTTTGCTCCCCCAACCGCTGACAATGAATGGGCAATGCAGGTTCTGGTTAACCTCATATTCGTCGTCTACGGATCCCTCATGTACGCTCTCCAGCGCCTCTGCTTCGGCCCCCTCCGCCCCACCGAAATCGAACAGCTTTACGAGAAGGGTTGGTTCGCCGTCACCGAGACATGCTTAGCGATGACCATCTTTCGCGACGAGGTTGGCGCCTTCTTCCTCGTCATGTTCACGGCCCTCGTCACCGGCAAAGTCTGGGGTTGGATTGGAGATGGCCGTGTCGAAGTCCTCGAACAACAACCCCCCGCGAACCCGCTCCTCTTCCACGCCCGCCTCAGCCTCTCGTTGTTCATTAGTGTTGCCTGCGACATCTGGCTGCTTACCTACGCCGTGGACGCCGTGGTGCAGGAAGCCCGTCCTACTATGATGGTCATGTTCCTGTTCGAGTTCGCCGTCCTGACCGTGACGTCCCTTCACACGGTCGCACGGTACGTCATGTCGTTGGTGGAGCAACGTGTTATCAAGACGCAGACGCACCAGCGCTTGGAGGATCGGCGCCGCCAGATCAGGGAGCAGCGTGCCGAGATCTTGAGACGGAGAGAAACCGAAGGGACAACAGACGAAGGCGAAGAGCTGCCGGACGAGAACGATGTTGATGAGATGGACATTGAGGTGCCTGGTTGGGAAGCAAAGGGACAGTGGGTTTTATCGCTGGACTTGGTTGCGGGTAGGTCGATTGACACTCCGTTGGGACCGGAGAGAGACGCTAACCTTGATCATAGACTTCATCAAATTCGGGATCTACACGGCCTTCTTCTGCGTTCTGATGAGTTTCTACGGCCTCCCTATTCATATTATGAGAGACTGGTTCATGACGACGAGGTCATTCCTTAAGAGACTCCATGCTCTCATCCGCTACCGCCAAGCCCTGAAGCACATGGAGCAGTACCCAGACGCTACCGCTGAAGAGCTTGGCCGAGAGGACACCTGCATCATCTGCAGAGAGGAAATGCGCCCCTGGGATCCCGCCGATGCCTCTCATGTTGAGCGAAGCCGGGCAAAGAGGCTCCCTTGTGGTCATATTTTGCATTTCGGCTGTCTCAAGAGCTGGTTGGAGCGGCAGCAGGTGTGTCCCACGTGCCGGCGCCCGGTTGCCAGGGACGGACAGCAACCGGTCGCTAACGGCCCGGCTGGGGTACTTGGACTCTTCCCTGCAGGCCAAAACCGTCCGCTTCAGCCGCCGGCTAACGGCCAGGCAGCCCTCGGCGGCGGCGGCCAACCCGCACAAGGAAGGCCAGCGGATAATAACGCGAACCCGAACGTTAGAATGTTCAATCTCGGTCCTATTAGGTTAGGCTTCGCTCAGGGCGGAGCCGACGAAATTCGGGAAATGGCACAACGGATGCGGGCGCCCCCAGACGCCGTAAATCCACCTGTGCCAACGCCCACCGTCCCGACACCGCAAGAAAACGACGTGGGCTCAAACCCGGGCCTCGATCAGCTTCGTGGGCAACTCGTGACGCTGGGCCATCAAGTTCGGCAAGAGTTGATCAACACGCAGAACGCAGCGCACGAGGTACTGGTTTTGAGTCATCTCTTGAACGAAATCGCCCGTCTCCGTCAATTACAGCAGCAGCCGCTGCAAGGCCAACAACAACCAACACAACCAACACCACCAACCGCCTCAGGTGCCTTCCTTGGTGGACAACCACCTTTCCAACAACATCAACAACAAGCTCTGATACATCCTTTTATGCACCCACCAATGCAGGGGCCCCTTCAGGTCTCGAATTCCCCGCACCTTGTGGCTGCAAGACACCCATCCTCCGTCACTAGGCATGTCGGCACTGGGTACGGAACGGCCATTCCGGCGGGGAGTTCCGAATTACCAGACGGGGTTGTTATTCCCCCGGGTTGGTCGTTACTCCCCCTCCAACGACTAGACGGTGAAACACAGCCATCCGAGCCCGCACACCACACCCAGGGAGTCGCACAAGACATGCTGCGGTCCGTGTTCGCACACCACCCCCGATCTCGGGGTACCAGCCCAGCCCCCAGTAGCACCCTTTCTACACAGCTTGGAAGGGCCGCCGCGCCAACAAGCAACGCCCCGGAAGCATCTCGACGGCCGGGTTCACAGGGTGGCACATCTTCAGACACGGCTACCCGCAGGCAACCCCCGGTGGCGGCACCTATTCCTCTGACGCCAAATTGGGGGGGCCCTGCGCAGCTCTTTGGCGGCGACCGGGCGCCTGCACCCATGTTTGGATACCAAGTCGAGCCGCGCCAGGGTCCCGAGCCTGGGGAGAGTAGTGTTGATGGCTCAGCGGCCAACGCGTCCATGGCGGTGAACGGAACCGCTTCTGGGGAGAGGGGCGGCGATCAACGAACAGAAGGTGTCGCCGATGTGAACGGGAGTAGCGGCGATCGACGTCCCAGACCCGTGACGGTGGAGGAGGCAGATGATGCCGAGGACGAGCGATAGACATTATCCTTTGGGCTCTGTTAGAACTTTGTCTGTTTGTTTGTTTTTTCGTAAAGCGAAGCACAGGACAACCGTGTACGGCGTTGGTTTAGGTCTGTATTTTCTAAATGTAATCCATCCCCCTGAGTGGAAGTTTGAGGTGTTATTCTTCAAAGTGAGTGACAAACGCATGACATCTAAAGTGGGGGGGACTACCTACGTTCTTGCCATTCCAAGGGCAATTGAAATAGTCAGAGCTAAGGTATGGTAGTCACGGTCAATACAACACGGGAAGGCGAACACTATCCCCCGGCCGACGTGTCTCCGGCTTCTCTCACAACTCCATAACAAACTGCCTTATCATTGGACTCGTTGACGGACAGGCAGCAATATCGTTGCCAGCTTCTTAACTATCCAGTTAACGCTTTCGACATCACATACTGCGTCGCTACGTGGCATTCTTAGAGCAGACGGTCCCGCCGTTACTGCTTCCTTCATCTCTACGATCCAGGACGGAGACCACCATGTCCAGCCTGAACAGGATGCCCCCTTCGAGGCATTCCAGCACCGGATATCCCACCTCCCGAGCGCCATCCCGCCGCGCCTCCATCATCAACTTTTTCAAGTATCGCAAGAGCAAGGACCACAGTCAAGGCTCGACCGAGCTCCTTCAAGCACGAGAAAATCAACCCCTCCACAACAACCAGCAAGAGACCCAACCACCTCACTCCCGGCGCCTTCGACGCCACTACTCCGAAGCACCAGCCCTCGACAGCAACTCCATCCTCGACGCCCACACCCTACCATCCAGAACCAAGCACCAACCACCACGCCCTCCCCCGCCTCCACATAATCCACAACAACCCTCCCGCGTCAACCCGTCAGACACCGAGCTCGACCTCTCAACAAACCCAGCCGCGCCAAGATCCTCCCCCAAAACCACTACCACCACCGGCACTACCACCACCACCACTGCCCCCACCGCCCCCACCACCGCGGGCATCAGCTCAGCCAACCCCAGCAACCCATCTCCGCCCTCCGCCGCTCTGTCGCTTCCATCACCACGCCTCCCGCCATGCCTTCCACCACATCCCCCCTCGCCGCCCACTCCCCCGGCTCGGACGACCTCTTCGAGAGCGTTTGATCCGCGGGCTAGTCTTAGGGCGGTGTTGGGACGGTTTTCGTGGTCGGGTGCGCTGAGTGAGGAGGGGGATGGTGGTAGTGGTAAGGGGGATGGTGGTAAGGGGGGTGGTGGTGGGGGTGGTAGCCAGGGTGGGGGCGGGTCGTCTTGGGGGAGCTGGAGTCGGCATGGGAAGAAGGGGGAGGAGGGGAAGGAGAAACGAAAGCGGTTGCGGAAGAGTGGGCGGAAGGGTAATGGTGATGGGGGGAAGGATCGGGGCGGCGGTGGTGGTGGTGGTGGTGAGCCTGAGGATAAGGAGGCTGCTGAGAGGAGGAAGAGGGCTGAGGCAAGGGCTTTCAAGGCGAATGAGGCGGCGAGGATTATCAAGGCGTCGTGTATGGCCGGGCTGAGGATCCGGAAGCGGAAGCAGGTGGCTAAGCGGATTCTGGAGCATGTCAGTGTGAATGAGCGGGAGGGGCGCGCGATGGATAGTTCGGCCGCGGCGGCTCGTGGCCGGGCGTATCGGGCGGAACAGGTTCGGAAGCTGGGTCAGTTCAGCGCGGATATTGACCCGTACCCGGAGCTGTACTGGCGTTTGTGGGGCGAGGATATACCTACCGGGTTGGAAATGAAACCCGTCGGGGAGTTATGGGAGGGCGCCGAGCTGGAACGGATGGCACGAGGATTGCCGTGTTTGGCCTGAATAGTGGCATGTCTAGTCCTGCTACCTTTTAGATATACAACAAGTCTTGAATCCTCCAATATCACCGACTGCCCCTTCATCATTGACAGGGGCCGGCCGCGAACGGGAGACTGCTGAACACTTGGTAGTGTGGTGTTTGACCTACAAGGCAGCTGCTTGCTGTTTACTGTATGAGAGGATGATAAGATCCCATCTTGATTTGACCAGCAATTCACAACTGTTAAACCCCGAAACTCGACTACCTTACTTTCCACATTCCTCTTCCTTCCTCACTCATCATCGCCATCCACATCCACCTTCTCCTTTTCATCCTTCCCACTCCCCGCCATTGTCTTCCACCCTTTACATAGTTTGAAACTCCATCAAGTCTTTTTTTTTTTTTTTAAGTTGCGCAAAAAGCCGATATGGCGCGTTGTGCACTCGGAGTATTTTGGCGCGCTCAGGCATCCTAAATCACACCCTACGTCATAAATTACAGCGACTGCTCTAGAAAACATCAAGCAGACAACAGAAAGCCAAATCCCCCAGTTTTGCCTTCGGGGGCCGTCTTGAGAGCCGTTGACAACAGACCTTGGGTCAATCGCAAGTCGGTCGCCTACAGCAGCACCGAGGCTCGTGTGAGGAAGAATCTATCCGTGGCAAGCAACATCGCTGGCCACTCATGGGTCGATCTATGTTTTCCTGGCTACTCTCAAAGGTATATCGAACCCGCCGTTTCTTTTCATCTCTCCGTCCCCCCTCTCCATAGTCCGGGATTTCTCAAACCGAAGTGCTAGCTTGCCAACCCCATCTTGAGGCGAACCCCGCACCCGACCGCGGCCACGGACGCTCGCGACATTGCCAACACTCACCCACATTTCGAGCTTCTCAACCGCCAGCGCCAGAAGCTGCTACGCAATGCCCCGTCCCTCGTGGGGCAACGCCCAACAAAGCCCCCCCGAGACCTAGTCCTCTCTCGCTTCCAACTAGTGGCATCTCAGAACGTGCGCAATGCTGCAATGGGACGGGGAGGAGCCCTCCGAACGTCCCACCTGCCGCCGTCGTATCCCCCGTGCGTCGCGTCCTTCTCCGAGCTCAAGAAGACCATGATCGATAACTTGCTGCTCGAGACGCATCACCAGGGTACGTATATTCTTGTACGATCGCTGACGCCCCAAAACCGGATGGTAGCTGTCACGGTCGTTGTAGAAGACGAAAACGGCGATATCCTCCCGCTTCTCTTGTACCACCAGGCGGATGATGGGGAGCCTCTTGTGCGTGAGGGTACTGTCATGATTCTAAAGGAACCGTTCTTGAAGGCCATGGCGGACGGTAGCCACGGGCTCCGCGTGGATCACCTGTCCGACGTTGTGTTTCTCCCGGCCAACGATAAACGGATCCCGGTCGCATGGCGGCGGAAACCTAATCACAGCAGTACTGCCCTGGCTTGGAAGGCGCAGGGCAGCAACCACTTCAATCAGTCCGAATATCGGTCTGCGATCGAGTGGTAAGTTGGAGTAAAACCTGCCAAGGTACGAGGCTGACTTGTGTGTGGGTAGTTACACCCAGTCACTGACTTGCCCGTCGACCCCAGAAGAGATATGTACCACAAGGCTCAACCGGTGTCTGGCATTCCTTAAGGTCGGACGATACGATGCTGCTCTGTTAGATACCGAGTTCGTGTTAGCTACCGCGGTAGCGGCTAGCAAGCTAGCGGAGAAAGCGCGGCTCCGCAAGGCCGAGGCGCTCTACGGGCTCGAGAGGTACCAGGAGTGCTACGAAGTGCTCAAGGAGCTCCACCTCGACCATCCCGACAACGCGGCTGCCGAAGTCCAGCGGACCCGCGCTATCACCCGGCTCGCCGAACAGACGTACGGCAAGTACAACTTCAAGCGGTTGCATGCCGAGGCCGCCCAGCGAAGGCCGCCGTACCTGGACCATGCAACCTATATCGGCCCCGTCCGGGTCCAAGACGCTGGCTCCCGCGGGCGTGGGCTCTTCACAACCAAAGCGGTCAAGGCCGGCGACCTCCTCTTCTGCGAGAAGGCCTTCACATACGCCTTTGACGACGAGAACGCTGGCACTGGCGACTCCAAACTGCTAATGGGCCATGACGGCATAGCCACAATTGGTACGCAGGTGGACCTATTCAACATGGCCATCCAGAAGCTGTACCGCAACCCGTCACTCATCCCAACCATCACCAACCTCCACCACGGCTCCTACCAGCCAACCGCCACCACCCAAATCGATGGCCAGCCCATCGTCGACACGTACGTCGTCCTCTCTCCCTCTGCTTAATCCCTAACAGACCAAACATTAACCAACCCCTATCAGCTTCCTCCTCCACCGCATCATCGCCATCAACGCCTTCAGCAGCTCCCTCACCACCCTCACCAACCTCGCCACCCCCGGCCCCCAAACTACCCCCTCCGCCAGCGGCATCTGGCCCCTTGCCTCGTCCCTCAACCACTCCTGCCTCGGCACCGCCTTCCGCTCCTTCATCGGCGACTTCCTCATCGCGCGCGCCACGCGCGATCTCCCCGCCAACGCCGAGCTCACGTGGTGGTACCACCCGCTCGAGGCGAGCGATAGGAAGGAGACGATGCGGCGGCAGTGGGGGTTCGAGTGCGATTGTGCGCTGTGTGTGGATGAGGGGCGATTGTCGGAGGGCGTGGCGAGGAGGAGCAGGGAGGGGTTGGTGGAGGGGATCCGACGGGCGGTGGAGGCGGGCTCGCTGGATGCGGTGGAGAGCGACGTGGAGGCGCTGCAAGGGACGTATGTGCGGCCGGCGGTTGAGGTACCGCGGTTGGAGGTGTGGGATATTTTGTGGGAGGTGGTGGAGGGGGTGGTGGTGCGGAGGAGGACGGTGGCGCCGGAGCAGGCGGCCAGGCTGATACTCGCGGCGCTGAGGGCGCTGGGCTATGGTATTGAGGGTGGAGAGCGGGGGACGCTGGTGGTTAGGGAGTGGGGGGTTATGGTCAGCGGCGTGGTCGAGTGCTGGGTACTGCTGCGCGAAGCCTATCGGGAGACGGCGCCCGAGCTGGTGGCGCCCGCTGAGCAGTATGCGCGTACGGCGTACCGGATTTTGGTTGGAGAGGACGAGTCATTCGGGCTGTTTGGGGAGGGACGGGGAGTGAAGGGACGTTCTACTACAACAACGCCTAGGGCACGTCGGTCTCCATCAGTGGCAGCACGCCCCTCCGCTTCTGACAGACTATCCGGCAGCTCCTCACCACCACGGCCGACGCCCCCAAGACCAGCGGCCACATCGCGCTGGAAAAGGTCTACTGGCGTACCGCCGCCTTAGGTGGCCACGAAGCCGAGGTCCCCCCCCCCCCCCCAATCTAAGTCAAAGTGCTCATCGGCAAAGAAGCAAGGCAAATGGACAGTAGAGGAAAACCACCGGATTCTTATGCTCCCAGGAAGGGATATGACATGGGACAACATCTCATCCTTCCTTCCGGGCCGGAGCTCCATCAGCTGCCGTCTCCGTTACTAGAGGTATCTAGAGCGCGCCGAGTGTAACGAGGCGAGGAAGGTTTAGCTGTCTAGGCTCTACGAGCGGTTAGGCTTACAAGCCGCAACCACTCCCCTCAATGGCTCAACGGCCAAAGTGTGAGTGGTCAAAGGCCCGGGGCCAAAACCCCTGGTGTCTCTCACCGAGAGCTCACCAACCCAAGGCGCCCTGGACCATGCGAGAATACGAAGGGGATTCAGCCTCTTCCTCGCAACCGAAGTAAACCCCAAAAAGGGATTTTGTAATCTGACATGCCCCTTTTCGAACGGGGTTGGTAGGTCGGTGTTTGCCCTTCTTGTTGACCGACGTTCTTTTGTTTTCCTCCAAGCCATAGGTACATACATACCCTGGGGTGTTTGGTATTCGTTCTGCCTATTGGTCTTGGCTAGTCTTCAAGAAGCAATTGTATTTTCTCAACCACGACTCCCCCTAGTCAGCGCATTCTCGGCCGTATGTCGTCAGTCCCCGCGCCCACATTGACCGTGAAGTTTCAAAGGTTTGAATCACACTCTTTCACCGGCCACGGAATTTTCTCGTCCTACCCTCTCAGACACATGTCAATCCTCATCCAGAGACGCGTCTTAAGGCAACCTGTGTCGGGGTGAAGGAAGATCACAACCAATGAACAAAAGCCAATCTTCCAGAAAGGAAAAAAGGGGGGATAGCTGCGCAAGGCTTTGCCCAGCCCCGTCGGCAACCAATCGAGCTTTCCCGAGCCCACGACTGGGTGTGGTGGCACAGCGTAAAATCCCGAGTTACATCAAATGCCGTCCGTCACTTGCCTTGCTTCCCGGCTGCACATTGGCCGCCTTCCGCGCTCTGCAGACTGACAGGCAGGCAGGCAGTCAAGGGATACGATGCGTCATACTTTCGACAATGAAGAAGGCAACTATAAGCCAGGGAGGTCAAGTAGGCAGCCCTGCACAAGTATGTACGTCGTGCCGTTGCAGTGAACCCAGCATCCACTGACATGCCACAGCAGCCGCCTGATGTCAGTTCTTGTGAGACATGGGTGACAAAATTGGAAAGGATGGTGGTGTGAGACGGGCTGTCGGGCGCGAGGTGCGGCACGAGAAGGAATGTGATCCGATGGATGGATGATGACAAGGGGGCTTCCTCCCTCCCTGCCTTCAGCCCTCGAAGGCGCCGCCCGCATTCATGCACCTCTTCCATGTCAGACATGCCGAGGCGCCCGGGACAGTGGTACCGAACCGATGGTAATCGGCTGTAACATGACCGTTCCCCGTGAGCGTACTGGTACGTACGATAGGGGGAGGCATACATACACGCACAAAAACAACAAAACGTCATAGACCAAACGGACGCGTCGTCTCAAGAAACCCTATTACAATTTAGAGCGCAAAGTAAGAAGTGTATCGACCAGAAACCCGACCCAATGCCCGTGGTATCTCAACCTTACAAAAGGAGGAAATAGAACGCTCGCCGTGCATAAAGACCCAATCCTGGTTGCTGTAGTGCCCCGAGCTGTATCCGAAATACCCAAAAAAGACAGGCCCAACAAACAGACAGAAAAATCCCCAAAACAAAACTGTAGCTGCGTTCACCAACCCTGGATATCACTTTTGACTGCCCCATCCCAACTTGAACCGAAAGTTGCGCATAAGTAATCCAAAAGCAGGCCCCAAATGCTGGTGCCAATAAGAAGAAGAGAAATAAAACTGTAAAAAAAAGAAGAAAAGAAAAGAAAAAAAAGGGAAAAAAAGGGCAAAGTAAACAAAGGGGAGTAGCCAAGAAGGTGGCAAGATAAAGTATGCGCTGCAGTGCAAAACAATCTCCAGAACCTCCCATCAAACACACCCAAAAACCCGCACCCAAACCTATTCCAGGCAGCACCCGCCGCCCCTATTCCAAGCTCTTAAACCGACATCGACCGTTCGGCCCTGACCCCCGGACTCCCCATCCCCCGCCCCCCATCACTCCTAACCGTCTGCCCCTCCCCAATGGCCGAATTCACCCCTCCACCATCACTCCCCCCGAACCCACCACCCCCTTCACCACCACCACGCAAAGGCAGCGGAAAAGGCGACGGCGGCACCCCCACCCCCCCACCAACCAGCCCACTTGGCGCAGCCCCAACCCCAACCCCAACCCCAGTTGCAGCCGCAGCAGGCTTCAACCCCAACGCAAACACCCCCCCCATATCAGGGAGCGACACGGGCCCATCAAACAACTCGACCCCCATATTGGCGGCCTCGTCCAGGCGCCAGTAGTAGAGGACCTCCTCCTGCCAGCGGCGGAGGTTGACGACCTTGAAGACCCCTTCGCAGACGGCGAGCATGAGCTCGGCCTCGATGGGGCTGGTGCGCAGGCGGTGGATCAGCCACTGGTTGATGTAGTCGGGCTTGTTCTCGGCCTTGGTCATGAGCGTGCTGATGCCTAGTTCTTTCATGCACTCGGCGCGCCGCAGCGCGCTGCGCGGGTCGTCTTTGGGTAGTTGCAGCGTGCGTTTGAGCGCTTGGAGTGGGGTGAGTTGTGAGAGCACGTGGGAGGGGTTGGAGAGGAGGATGGGGAACCGCGGGTGGGCGAGGGAAGGGGGTGGTGCGTGTGGGTGGTTGCGGTTGGGGGATGGTCGGGATGGGGGCTCGATGGCCATGTTGCCGTCTTGGGGGGAGGGGAGCCAGTCCGGGGAGCTGGAGTGGATGGCTAGCTCCTCGTGGTAGGAGGCGTGTTGGCGCATGACGCCCTTTTTGAGGCAGAGGGCGCGGAGGTGGGACAGCGTTTCGGTGGCCGACTCGAGCTCCGTGCGGGCACGCTGGAAGGCCGAGTCGTAGTTGCGGAGGAATTCAAGTTCATCCTCGCTGATGGTGATGCCAAAGAGGTGTTCGAACTCGGCGGCGTCGGTGGGAACTTGGGCTAGCGAGGATCGCAGGGAGAGGAGATCCTCCTCGCTGATTTGGTTACCTTGGTTCTCACGCACGCGTTTCCGATGGAGTTCGATTTCGAGGTCGTAGAGTATCTTTTCGCGGCGCATCCCGAGGTCCTCGACGTCCTCTTTCGCAAGCTGGCGGTCGCCGGCCGCTTCCAAAAGAAGCTCGTACAAGGGATGCACGTCCTCGGGCAGGTGCCCCGATATCCCTAGCAGGCTAACAGGAGTTGGCGGTGTAGAGTCATCTTCGTCACTGGAGTCATCTTGTTCTTGGGCCTCCACAGTGTCGGGTCCTCGCATAGTTGGCGGTGGTAGTGACAGCTCGATCTTTGGGACCACATCCGCCCGGCGGAAGGGTGACCGAGATGGCCTATCCTCCAACTCTTCGAGCTTACGCTCCTCCATTTCTAGCTCAATCTCCATGGCTTCACACGCAATCTCGGCCGTGTAGTATTCGTCCCGAAACTTTTGCATCTCGCCGATTTTCGCCTCGAGAACATCCATAGGGATGACAGCAACCCCGTTCTTTGTTGACACTAGATGAGGCCGGAAGAATTGCATCAGGGAGTTGTCCGTGTCGTCCTTTCGGCGTCTGAGCCCCCGTAGTTCTTTTCGTTTGCCAGCAATTTCATGTCTCAACTGCCGGATACGTCTTTGTTGGGCATCGAGCAATTCCTGAAGCTCGTTGCGCCGCCCGCCTTCGCTGGGCAGGCTCCTCGTCGCTTCATCCGAGTCTTCCGACTCTGGGTCAGAATAGACCGGGCCCGGGCCCCGAATATGCTGGATCGGGGGCTGTCTGCCGATCGGCCCAACAGGCGGGTGACGGTGCCATGGTGGTGGTGGTACGAAGCCAGGGTTGCCGCGCGGCGGCAACGGTTGGGGTGGTGGACGTCGCCAATCCGCTGTTGATGGTGAATAGTAGCCATGGTCGTCCGAGCTGGTGTCGGAGTCCTCCCGGGACGAAACGATCGAGTGCTCGTTGGACAGGACGGTGGAATCGCCCGTGTTATTGCGGCTATACGGTCGGTCCATGGGGTTGCGCAGCCCGGCGTCTTCGTAGAACGGGCCAAGCTGCCACCGGGCCGGCGGTGGGATATGCTGGGCATCTCGATTGGCAATCTTGAGGCGGGCTAGATCGGTCGGGACGATCGGGAGGGGAGAGGTCGATCGTGCGATTTGGAGGGTCGGAGTCAGGGCCCCAACGCGATCATGATCGGTCCCGTTGGAGCGTGCCGACGCGCGACGGGATAATGGAGACGACTTGGGCATGGTTGTGGGTGCCATAGGGATCGAGGCCACGCATCCACTCGGGCAGCTCCCCCGACAGCCTGTGCCATCGAAGCTGCACGAGGTCGACGGGGGCTGCGGGTGCGCATGCGAAAGTGGCCGGCGAGGGCGACAGTGCGACAGGGAAAATAAGCGACTGGAATGTTCTCGACTCGTTGCAGGGTGCGGAAAGTTGGCGCGTCGTTCTTCTCTCAGGGGGCCGGGTCAGCTCGAGGAAATGCGGAGGAGGATGGATGGAATGGAAAGGCTACGAACACGGTGGTGCCTCGAGTCTGGTCGGGCTTTCCCAATAGTTACATCGGTACCCAGTACCGTATTTATTAGTTACAGCACTTTGACTGTTTTACATGGTTATGACTGATCGGCATTCAAACCTCCCCTTGCTCTTAGAATGTCTTATTTTCCTCAGTTTTGGATTCCTCGGTGAGGCTGAGTATCAAAGATATGGTACGTCGAGCAAATCGCAAGGAATTATCGCCATCCCACTCGAAGATACACCGAGTGCGACGGAGAGTCAGCTTGTAACACATGTTACTTACGTATGTATGGGTTGGGTGTTCTCGAAGCGCCAAGCAGGGGAGTTGGGGCTCTCGTCTCCCAGGTATTGATGTATTGATTGGGACAGCACTGCTGCATTAATCACACAGCTTGGAATTCTGCTGTTTGTGGATGCGGCGCGGAATCTTTAATCTCGCCAATACACTCCTTTTGAATGCCGCAATATCAAGCAATTCTTCGTATATACAATGTCCTTTGTTGCGTCGGGCACCTTGCAATCCAAGGATCGTCACGAAATATCGTATTAGGTTATCTGATCTTGAAATACATCCCAAGTGGGCCGGCAACCTCAGCCCATCGATCTAGGGTACATACCTAAGGTACCTACCTAGGTAGGAACCTAGCTCAAAAGATACTCCAGAAGGAAAAGAACCTACAGAACTGGCCTTTCCGCGGATGCCGTCAGAATTACCATTAGTATATCTCAGGTACGAGGGTGCTTTTCCCCCCTCACCATGTGACCCTTTGCAATGTGTCGGGCAGTTCCTCGACATCTCATCGTCAACCCAACCTGCAAACTTACCAACTAGAACCCTGCAGTTTGGTGGAGTCGTCGCTCGCTCAAGGCTCCACTTGTGAGGGCGGCTCCGATCCCCGCCCGCAGGCGGTTTCCGTCCGCACCACATCCCCACAGTCCAACCCACGCGGCGGCCCTGATGTGGTGGGGCACATGAGGGAATGGGATGCACCTGGCTGATTCGGGGAGGTGTATTTTGGCGTGGGACTGTCTTCAACGGCCCGTGACGGCAAGTGCTCCGCCAGCCGGTGTTTCCTCTTTCCCTCGGTTCCCACTCGAGTGTCGCAGCCTAATGCAGAGTTAAGTGGGCAAGAGGAGCTGACAGGTTGCTGCCCCTCTTCTCCCCTCCCGTCCTCTCGTCCCCTTCGTTCCCCGGCGCACCACAGCTGGCATTGGCATTGGGCTAAAACATGCAGTCTGTGTTCGGGCCTGGAGAGCGCCACATCCCACTGGCAAGTTGAGCACCGACAGGTTAAGCAAGTGCTCGGCATAGGACCAACCGGAGCGGTCAGCGGTCGGCCGGAGGGTGCCTCGGGTCTTGTTAACATTGGCCACTCGGGCCCAAGATAAGAGGGATGAAAAAGCAGCCACTTTCGCGGAAGAGAGAGTTACCTAGTTAGTCCCATTTGCAAGCAGGCCCGGCTCATATGTTTCCCGCGGTCGGCAGAGGACCCCTCCTTTCCAACCTAGTCGCGCTGCCCCTCCATCCACTTACTTCCCTCCGTTCCCGACTTCCCTTCCCCACTGTTTTGCACCTGCCAGTAGGTATTCCATCTGCAATCCCTTGACTTGGCTCTCCCACCACCTGCACCCCGAAACCAAAAGGTCACCCTCCGTCGCCCTCGCGGCCACGCCATTCAGCGCCATTCAACCGGCGACGAGAGTTCGGTTCCCGCCGCGAATGAGGGGCCGAACCGTGTGTCACGAGATTCCCCCCACCAATTGTAGCTGCATTTAATATACGACAGCAACGCCAGCAAGTAGCTTGAGATCCCAAGCTGCGTCCTGCTGGAAAGCCGGTCAAGGTTGCGCCGGACCGCTGATACTTACTGCTCCCAGCTCCCGGCTGGTGTTGTGAGGCTCTGCGAGGCAATCGAAGCTCCACGGCCTTATCAAACCACCCCAGCCTTCCGGAGCGCGCGATTTCCCAACTTCGTTTTCTTATCGTATTTTTGGTTCCTGGAGTGCTTTCTTGAAAGACTGCTTGCTGCACACGGGACAAGGCCCGTTCCGTCGTCGTCCATAGCACCGGTACCCCAAGACAGCTAGTGCTAGCAAGTGTCCTAACACCACATCGAACGAACTGCGTCTTGCTGTCTGATGCTTCCATTCCACCCCATCTTGCCTGCTACGTTACAAAACATCCCGACTGCTCTGGCCCGCGAGGCAAGCCATCACCATGGACCCCGGTGGGACTGACTGGAGCGAGTGGGCATGGGATTACTCACAGAATTGCTGGTACAGGGCCAGGAAGGATGCCCAGGGTATGAATCCCCAAGTCGACAGATGAACCCCTTAGTTCAGTATTAACCATGCGCATCGCTTAGGCCTTGTGCACTACGACTTTCAAGCAGCCCAGACGGCGCCGCGAGGGAACGTCGATGATCTTGCAAACTCGCTCAGTAATGTCAACCTCGGTATCCACCAAGGCACACATTACACCCAGGACGGAGCCTACACCTATGGCGCCCCGGTTCCCGTCGAAGGCGCTGCCGCCGCTGCTGGCATGTACGGCGCATCATCCGCACAAGCAGCTCATTCCGCTTTCTCCGCCAAGGGCCAGGGGAGGAGCGCCGACACGCACTCCAAGCACAGATCGAGGGATAAACCCTCCTCGAAGAAGCAACGCCCGAGGACCGCGAAAACCGGGAGCTACGAAGACTCCGAAAATCCTACCCCCGCGCACATGGCCCCGTTTTACAAAAGAACTGGCACCGCTCCCGGTTCTGACTACCCGCCCGCATCCGATGCCGAACCCTGCATCCACCAGGAATATGCTGATACATACGAATCGTCACACGAATCAGCATATGCATCTGGTTTCTCACAGGCTTCTAGCTCAAGCCAACCGTACCGCCAAGGTTCGACAAACGCTCACCCCCTTTATGGTAGTTTGACCGCTGACTAGAGGGCAGGGCCACCAGCGGAGTTTGATGCCGAAGACGAATCGTCTAGTTCAGGGACCGTACCCCCAACATCCGACGCGACAGAATACCCCGATGCCGCGGGAGAGGATGACACCAGGCGTTACTCTACGGGCCAGGGTAAGCCTTCAAACCCAATACCGCTGTCGCTTTTGCTAACTTGGTTTCTATCCACGCTCAAGAGTCCGTTGCATCAGACACATCGGGCGATTTACTCCATGATGCGTTATTACAGGCCGAGGCCGATCCCTATCACACGGGCGATCTCGGCTCACCTTACTCGGGAGGAGAGTCTTCTTCGATGGCAGCAGCGCAGAGTCATCATATGTATCCCCCGTCTGAGGACAATGGCCGAGAAACACCGAGACCATCATTCTCTCAACGACCAACAACATCAATGACGGAAACCGAAGACTACCAACACCAGACCAACGGGACCGAGAGTATTACTTCCGGACAAGAGCCGGGCTCACAAGACGGTGAGGAACCCTGTCCACCTGACTCTGGTTGCGGTATGCTGAATTTCCTAGGATACGTTGTTGAACGTTCTTCCAGGTTCCAACCTGGCGAGGTGAGATAGTATCAGCCCTCGGCCCTAACATCACTAACACGCTTCATTCTAGGTCTTCAAGATTAACTGGTGCGAGCCTCTCGGCGCCGGGCCGCCAAAAAGTGAGGTGATGACCCATCAAGTTCGCTTCGAACAGAATGGTCGGTCCTTCTATCAGGGGCTCCGACGTTTTATTGTGGTGGCCAACGATGAAGGCCATTGTACCTGCGTGTAAGCATGCCCTGCCTTATAATTCCTCCGTTTCGGCCTTGCTGACCCGCCTCACAGGCCCATCTTAACATATGAGCACCAGGCCTGCAGAAAGAGGGGCGTCAAGCCCCTGAAACATGGAATCATCTACCAATCCGGGAAGCGGCCCAAGAAGCTGGATGGAGAGCCCCAGCTGGGTTTTGATCCGGTGTGCGTGAATCTCTACGAACGAACGGAACGACTCGTCAAAGAGTCTCGCGTTAATTATGCGAAACTCACCACCATCGAGCACAACTTCCCAGTCTTCTTCATCGGTTCTATTGACCCGGCGGATTTTCATAATGTTGTCCGTCCGGCAGTTGATACTTGCTGGGAAAAGAAGAAACGGCATGCCAGCACCTACTAGGTCACTTCCGTTTTGACTCTCTTGGGTCGGCCTCTGCTATCAGTCGCGCACCATTGCACGACACTGAACGTTTTTTGGTATTTTTCTAGGGGTCCTGCCCTGCGCCAGCTGAAGACTAGCTGGTATTCGTCTGAATTTTGTATACGTTGATGGCTCAGGCACACTTCTCCCTCGTTGCCGGGACCCAGCCAGGTCCTTCTGCGCACAGGTCGATTTTGGCTTGAATCGAGGCTGAATAAGCTCTCAGCATGTCGTCTTTCTTTAGGGATGATTGGAGACGACCGCCCCCCGACGGTTCCGCTGTCGAGTAAGCGCCTCTCTCGAGATGCTACTCGCCCTTTCTTTTTTTTTTTCTACTTCTGCATACCTGGCCTCATTGATATCCAGCCAGCGGGTGGTCTGGCAGTTTATGACGTATGACATTCACGATTTTCTTTGGGCTACTTCCAACACAATACCCTATGTTGCAATGAAGGGGGGGCTGGTTGTGGGCATGAGGGAGGGTTACGACAAAACGACGGTACAGAATGACTATACTTTTTTGTGGTTAAAATCACGGCATAAGCTGATCATCGTGGCTTTCCTCGAGACCAAGCTCTGATAACTTCTCCTGGAGTTGATGTGATAATTCGCTTGAATGTCTAGCGCTGTGTCACCCACTGTGTCATGAGCACCCCTGATCCATGATTCAACAACTTAGTAGAGACACATATGACTTTCCTTCATCTGCTGATGGCGTGAATGGAGGAGCCTTGAACTCTCTTATCCAACCCCTGCGCGCCTCTCTGACGACCTCGGGAGCGATCCTACCACAATGTCACTGGACTGTCTAAGGAGTAAGGAGTGCGGTTTTGTACCGCTGCGAAGGTAGATACCAGCTCAAGGGCAATCAATGCTTTCCCAACAGGACTAAAAGCTATCAGACTGACGAATAGGACGCTTGGGGATTGCCTTTTTGCCTAAGATTATATCCCCCATGATTGTATGTTGTAGTAATTTGTATAAATACCCCTTTTCCTTGTTGAGATGTGGTCCTAGAAATACGAAGTAGGGCGATGTTGATCATGGTTGGAGTTATGGAGATAAAGATGCCCGTAGCCATTTATCCCAACTATAGATCGGACAAAGTTTATTACAACGTCCATAGTCGAAAGGCATTCTTTCATTGCATAGCAACCTAAAAATGGTTACAAAATACCTTGCGGCTTGTTTTTCCTTGCGAAACAACACACCTAGTTCTAACTGTGAGAAAACCAAGTTTTAAATGCAAGCTGCTATGCTGAGAAAAGCCAAGGATAACCAACTAGCCACGTGCTGGAATTCAGTTACGAAAAGGTTGACCCGAGAGCTCGACAAGGTTTGCCGAACGGCGCGGTGGGTCAGCCGGTGCCCTGGTTCCGGAAACCATTCGCCGCTCCGTTTCCGCGGGGAGCGCGAGAAGCCGTCGGTCGCCGCCGGGAAAAGGAGGGGGTGCTGGCTGGGCCCACCGTTGGACCCTTTTTGCTGCTGAAATTCAGGGGGAAACTGACATGAGCGAGACGAGCGATTAATCCCACAGATTAACCATGCTGAACACGTGTCCTGTGTTCTTCGCTCGACCCCACGATCCCGCCATTTGTTTATCAGATCAACAAATTTAGGAAAGGGGCTGACTGATGAGATTCTCGAGCCAGTTTTGGTCACGAAGTGGGGCTGATTGATAATTCTGATTGATTAGATATCTGGGCGTCATACAGTGTCCGTACTTTTAGCCGGACACCGTGCCATTCCCCTGCCCCTAATCAAAGCAGACGCCGAGTTCGGAGCGAGCGCGAGCACTCAATGAGCAAGGCCGTTTTGAAGAGGCATTATCGTTGGCACGGGATGTCTTATCAAAGATCTCCTTGCAACAACATCCCACTCACCTCCATCCTCTCGTCGCTCGGAGTGCCGGGCCCCAAACTGTTGGGGATGGGGCTGGCTGGGGCGAGTGGGCCGAGACTTGGCTGTGGAAAGGAGTGGCGGTTTCGGGTCTGAAGCGCCGAGTGGCCTGATACTCACAGAAGACCTCATGACCGGTAAAGGAAATTCAGTCCAGTGTGCAGGCTATGGCTTGATATTGTATTGAAGGAATCTGAGAGCAAATTTAACGACACTCGTCGTACTCTCTGACCGCTCCGCGACGAGCTCGCGCTGATGGAGCAGACGCAACACATGCCGAAGCGAGACACATGCAAAGTACATAGTGAGTTTAGGATGGAAGGGTGCGTGATTGATCCTAATTCTTCCTCGCATTGTCGCGCATGCACAAATGCCTCAAGGCGTTTTTGGGCGTCAGATAGTTATCGAGAAATTTAAAAGGAACGAGAGAGATTTCCCGCAATCCGCGGGAAAGCACGGCCTGATCGGAGAAGCGTGGATGGCGTCGGCCCTTGCTCGCCATCTTATCCAAACAGGCCATGTGAGTCCAAAGCCCTCGCACTGTGCTCGTACCCTCAGACCGTCGCTCAACGGGTCGAATTCGCCTGCATAATGGAACGCACTGGGTTAAAGATGTCCAGCCTCCCGCTCAGCAAATGTTTTCAACTTTGTGATTTGAGTTTGATGAGGCCTTGCTTTGTAAACCACCAGGCGCAACCCAATCCAACAACCGAATAGCCGGACAAACCGCTTCACGGCCTAGATTGGTCCACATCAAACCCATACCCGACCGAGTGAACCCCGTCTTCGATTTAGTGCAAATTTCGGTCATGAGTCTGGGCTTCTGACTTCTGCTGCCCAAAACCCCCTTTATCAAACCACTTCTTGCTACTCTCGCCCCGTCTACACTCCTTCGACCTTATCGGGCACCCCGACCGCAACGCAAAACAATGGCTACACACATCGACCGTTTCCTGGCCGAGCATTCGGTCTCGAGCATACCCGAGGAACCTCGCCCTGGCCCGTCAGCCGCACCCTCGCTTACATATTCATATTCTGAGTCCTCTGACGAGCACGAATTGGAAGAACCCCGCCAGCCCGAGCCCCGCCGCCGCCGCGCATCGACGCGCCTGATTGCACAGAGCCCGGCCGACGTGCAGCGCATTACGGGCGAGACCACAACTCAATTGATCCGCCGATGCTGCGGAGGCGGCTGCTGCCTCGGTCTCGGGCGCCCCAAGAAGGACAACATCGAGGTTGAACAGATCGAGTTCCCCGACAACGACGCATACCGATCGCTGTGTCTTAAGATCGACCAGGTTCCTGCGACGCTGAACGGCGTGTGCGATCTGCCCGAACAAACCGCTTTCCTGCAACCGCTCCGGCGGCCCTCGAGTGTACCGTCTCCCACCGACTCAGGCGTCTCTCTGGGTGGGGACAGCCCAGTGTCGGCGGTGGGCGATGTAGAGAAGACGTTACACAATCTGACACTGGAGGATCTCGACACCGAGATACAGCCGCCCTCGTTTGTGCAACCGCACCCCCCGTATCACGTTTTCCCCGCCCGCATCCACAACACCCGCGAATTGACACGCCCGGGCGCCGAAAAGCGGACATTCCATTTCGATCTCGATGTCACAAACTACCCCGAGGGCGAGGAGCACGACTTCAAGGTCGGCGGTGCGATTGGCGTCTCGGCGCCGAATGAGGCGTCCATAGTCGAGGAGGTCCTCGATCTCCTTATGGTGCCCCGCTTCCTCCGCGACAAGCCGGTCTTGCTTCGCACAACCTCGGGAAGATGGCCCACCGTCTGGGGCGATGACCAGGCGCGGGAGATCGTCACGACCCGCCGCGACCTGCTGACCTGGTGCTCCGACATCCAATCATACCCGCCGACCAAGCAGATCCTGCGCCTTCTCGCCGAGCACGCGACAGAAGCCAACGAGCGCAAGATCCTCCTTTTCCTCTCCTCGGCCGAGGGCCAGGGCGTGTTCTGCGACTTCCGCACGGGGCCGCACGTCTCGCTCGCCCAGCTGCTGCACGCCTTCCCCAGCGCCAAACCGCCCCTTGACCACCTGCTCTCCGTGCTGCAGCCGCTGATGCCGCGCTTCTACTCGCTATCCAACGACCCGCACGAGTCGTTCCTGACGCGCGACGGCAAGCAGCACCGGCTGATCGAGATCGCCGTCACGGTGCACGAAACGGCCGACTGGCGGACGGGCACCCGGTCCGGCGTCGGGTCGGGCTTCTTCCAGCGACAGGCGCTGAAGTTCCTAGACGGGCAAGCACAACAACAAGGCGACCGGGCGCCCGAGTTCTACATCCCCATGTTCAAGGGCCTCATGGCCAACCCGCTGGCCAAGCAGTTCGTGACGGACGGGCCGATGCTGCTGATCGGGGCCGGGGTGGGCATCGCGCCCTTCCGCGGGTTCGTGCAGCGGCGGCTCAAGACGGCCAACTGCGCCAACAAGGTGTGGGTGCTGCAGGGGGTGCGCGACTCGCTCGTCGACGAGCTCTACAGCGGCGAGTGGGGCGTGCACGAGGACGAGGTGAAACGCGTCGTGCAGAGCCGCCGCGGCGAGGGCCGCTACGTCCAGGAGGAGGTGAAAGCCCAGGCTGACTTGGTGTGGTATATCATCAACTCGGTTGATGGCCGTGTCTTTGTGTGTGGGAGTAGTAGGGGCATGGGCGAGGGTGTGGAGAAGGCCCTCGTTGAGGTTGCTATGGAAAGGGGGAAGCTTGAGCGCGAGGAGGCTCAGACGTTTTGGGATCTGAAGAAGCAGGCGGGGCAGTACATTGCCGAGACATGGTAATGGGCTATTTCTCTTTTTCATTTTTTACTACTTGAAATGGGTATGGTCTCAGGGAAGCTTGATGCTTGTTCTATGGCCATCCGTAAACATGGTACGGTCTGGGACAACAAAAGAGAAAACGGAGAGGGCGTTTGGGCGCATGCATTTGCAGCGGAGATGGTTTTTCTGATTTTATACCATTGGCTCGGGCCGGCACTAGAGAATAGGAAATAGGCGGTATTCTAGATTTAGCTGGCCGTTAGATGGCTTCATACGACGCACATGGACTATTTAGTTGTAGGGCTTTACGTGTGTAGAGCTGTGTTTTGTTCATAGATCAATCAGAGGTATCAACTGAGGTTGTTTACACAGTAATCCCGTCATTGCCACGTTCAGATGGTGAACCTCTTCGGTTTTTATTCGTCCTCAGTCCTCATCCAAAGTTCTGTCTCTTCTCAGCTAATCCAAAACCAAACTCTTGCAGTCCCGGGGTCGGACGATAGGGGCAAACAAGCAACATTCGCAACTGTATCTGTCTGAACATATTGCACTGGAAGTTTCCACAGATGGTTTACTCAAATATGACAACTTTTACATGGGAAATGATGTGTTGTTGATTTCAAAGACTTGCGCGCGCATGTTGCGATATCATCATATCGTCGTTCTGATGGCACGAACGCCGAGACCGAGAGCGGCGAGAATTAAGAGCGGTGACCCCTGCTGCTTCAACAGGGGCTTGGGACTTGTTCAGCATTTGAAATGGATTTGGCTCCAAATCTGGCCCACTGCCGTGCAGTGATTGGAGAATAAGGGCCACGGCCCTCGTGTAAAAGCTGACATAACCATTATGACTTCCGTTTTGGTCTCGCGCGCGGCCAGCGGGACCCAGTTTTAGTTGGCCAGCGTTCGTCTTCAGTCAACTCTGTTACTCAGCAGTGGAGACTCAGGGATGGATTTGGTGAAATGCCGCGCGCGGCACTCTAGTAGGTGAGTAACCAAAACCAAAAATTTGCAGTGTTGATTGCAAAGCATCTACCGGGAAAGAGCCTGTTCTCTAGGCTGGCTCGTGTGGATAATTCAAGGATGGCAAAGTTTAGAGTCAAGTAGTTTGGAAAATGTGTATATAACCCATTCGCTCGTTCCCTATCCGAACCCCTATTCTCGACATCACAAACAAGCCTTCACATCCAGCACTCACTCCACTGCCTCACACACAAGACACACACAAGTGACATACTCCTCACTTCAATGCAAAGAATCTTCACATCGGTCTCCCGAGTACTCTCCAAGACCCGCCCTCTGACAACCCAACTCCCCAAGACCACCACCACCACCACCACCACCCCCAAGTCCTTCACCACCACTACCAAAATGGGCAGCATCACCACCACCACCACCACCGCCACCACCCCGGCCCCCAACGGCGCGGACACCTTCCTCAGCCACATCACCGCCCGCCGCACCTTCTACCCCCTGAACAAAGACCTCCCCATCGCCACCACCCGCGTCCAAGACATCGTCGGCACCGCCCTGCAGCAGGTACCCTCCAGCTTCAACTCGCAGTCGAACCGGGTGGTGGTGCTGTTCGGCGCGGAGCACGACAAGTTCTGGGACGCGACGCGCGACATCCTCAAGGCGATCGTGCCCGAGGCCGGGTGGGAGGCCACGGCGGGCAAGATGGCCATGTTCCGGGGTGCGGCGGGCACGGCGCTGTTTTTTGAGGATCAGACGGTGGTGGAGGGGATGCAGGCGAGGTTTCCGACTTATGCGGATCGGTAGGTCTTGCTCCGTCTTTTTTTTTTTTTTTTTTTTTTTGGTTGATAGTGGGGGCTAACTGGATGGAAAATAGGTTCCCCATCTGGGCTGGCCACTCCAGTGGCATGCTGCAGTTTGCCGTGTGGACGGCGCTTGAGGCCGAGGGGCTCGGCGCCAACCTCCAGCACTACAACCCGCTGGTTGACGCCAAGGTCGTCGAGGAGTGGAAGGTCCCTGCTACCTGGAAGCTGAGCGCGCAGCTTGTCTTCGGTGGCAAGGTTTCGCCTGACGCCGGGGAGAAGACGTTCCTTCCGCTGGAGGAGAAGCTCAAGGTCTATGGTGCTTAGGCGGATAGACGTCCTAATGGGTAATTGATATCATGGAAGGGGGTTAGAAGCAAGCATTCTTTAGGAGTCATTTCGTCCGGTTGTTTAGGCATTCATATACAGGCGCATTAGAATAAGAGACGCTCGTTGAGACATTTAAAAAACAGATCTGTTCTATAATCTTTTGTGCTTAGACCTGACGAAATTCTAGTGAGGGCCCTGAATTTGTTGCTTACATGCTGGTGCCTTCCGTGCATTACCCAAACACCTTTTTTGGTACGATAATTTCCCAAATTCAGTTGGCATGAGATGAAACATCAATCTGCCCCAGCGCCTGCCCAACCTTGACCGTTTGCCCCTTCTCCACAGCCCACTGCCACCCGCCCGTGTGCCGCCCGTTCTCGTCGTGCTCCCCGGCCGGCGCCTCAAATACCATCACAATGGTACTGCCCAGCTGGAAGCCGCCCATCTCCTCGCCGCGCCTCAGCGCATGGCCCCTCAGCACAGGACTCGCGGCCTCGTACGTCGCCTCAGCGTAACCCAGGTACGGCTCGCCACGGTTGGCAGCCTCCTCGGCGGCCTTGTCGGCCTCGGTGTCGGTAGTCAGACTGTTGGTGCGGAGTTCCCTGTCAAAGTTGATCTTAATAGATCCGACGTTGGTAGCGCCGACGGGGACGTAACTGAAGAAACCCCAGCGCCAACGGCCGAGCAACACGACGCGCTCGTTGAGCGTGAACAGGCCGGGCATAGTACGTTGTAGATAGGGCGACACGCTGTACAGCTCGCCGGCAAAGTGACGGCGGCGCTCAACAACCCAATTAGTAGGCGAGTGGAAGCGGTGGTAGTCGCCGGGCGCGAGGTAGATAACGGCGTAATAGAGCACGTGCCGGCTGTCCGGGGAGAGATAGTCAAGCCAGGATTTCTCGCCTAAATCGAGCTCCGCGCGGACCTCAGAGACGGATGTGGCCGAGGCAGTGACGGATTCGTCCTTGGGGTGGTCGAAGCTGTTCTTGCGCTTTTTCTTGTTGCCTGAGAGGAGGTCCGGGAGAGTGTAAGAGATGCCATTGACCCGTGCGAATTCCTCCTCCCTCTGGACAAGCTCTTCATCCCCTTCCAGCTCGTGTTCACTTCGTTTCGGAGTTGCCTGGCCCGAGATGCTCGGGCTGGGGCTGTTTTGGCCGAGGAGGGCGTCGATGGTGTAGGTCATACCTTTCACCTGCTCGATATCGCCGCCCTGGATTTGTCCAAACTGCAGGATGCGCCCGTCAGACGGGGAGAGGAGCGCATTCGGGTTAGGGTCGAGGGGTCGCGCGCCGGGCTTCAGAGTGCGGTAGAAGAAGGCGGCCAGGTTTGGGAACACGCGGAGGTCCGTCTCCTCGATCTCGTCTAGGTTAACGCCGAAAAAGAACGAGTACATCTTGAAGCCGGGGATTCGGAGGAAGGTCGGGAGAGTCAATTCATTGAACCTTCCCCATAGCCGGGACATGGCCTTTAGGGGCAAGGTCGACATAATTTGCACCTGCCTGAACGTCTGTTAGTTCCAACCCCATATACCGACACTCACACCCACATAAAAAAAAGGGAAAATCCTACCAGGGGCCATCTGGGCGAACCCGCGGTCTCTTTTTCGGCCGTTGCCCGGGCTCGCCATCTTCGGTCTCTTTTTCCTGCTCTCTGGTGTAGACCTTGTAGAACTGCACCAGCCCCAGGAACCCAACGCCGAGACCGACGGGGATGGGATACCAGTGGATCTTGGAGTCGTGCACCTTGGAGTCGGCCCTTGGCCTGTGTGACTGCTGTGAAAAGGGGCGATGTCCGGGAGTTCGCTGGCTCGACGGTTGCGGTCTTCGAGACGCAGCCCTGGAGAAGCCGTGGAAGTTGGAAAAGTTGGAGATCTGGTGGCAGCCGCGGCAGGTCGAGCGCCGGACAATCGTCGAGCGAGCTACCCCGACAGTAGAGGAAATGGGACCAATCTGGAGAGACGCCATATTGTCTTCGTCTTAACAAATCTTGACCTTTTACGGCGAGTCCAGAGAGGAAGGGACGGCGGCGTGCCGTATCTCACGAACCTGCATCGTTTGCCAAGGGAGCCTCTAGCCGGCGGCGATTGACGCCGCTTTTGCAATTGAGGGATTCGATGGCGGGGGTTTCGCGGCACGGTAAGCTCAAGCGGTTGCTCTCATGACGCAGGTGTGCATTCGGACGAAAGAATCCAGTCCAGTGATGGATCGGCGTTTCCCGATGGCCCAAGAACTTGGGACGGATCGGGCACCTTTTGTAGTGGAGGTTGTGGCTACTTGAAGAGCGGTCAATTTCGCATATTTGCACACTAAATGCGGCATAGTGGATTATCCCTGGGGTAGATTATAGCCAATTTTATGTCTAGCATGTGAGAGGGGCAGTGGGGCAAGTAGCTGTACCCTGCTGTACCTGCATGTTTTTGTACACAGTGGTCAGTGGTCAGTGGCCAGTGGTCTGTAATCCTCCGGATGACAGCGTGGAAGTTCCAAGTCGGGAGCTCGGGGGCTGATGAATATACAGCACAACGCCGTCAGCAGTTCGGAAGAGGGGAGCACATTCAACAAACACGTTATACGCTTTGAGGTCAATGCAACTTTAAACCAAACTCTGAGACTCTTTCAAGTTTGCGCCTTTTGCTTTTACAAGACAACCCCTGGTTCCCTTCCTTGCAATCGCTTTAAACGTGTCCGAAACAATTTATGCCGAGCATCCATGGCTTCGTCATAGACGCCAACCAAAACACCGACGAGTGAACCAACTGCCCTCAATACCACCCGTCACGCCATCCCGACAGATCCAGGTTTCCGTTGCGCATTTTAAGCGACCGTGCGATAGAGCTCCCGATTATCGCACCCGGCCTCGAGATCGAGCGCAATGGCGGACGAACAGCCGGGCTCTACCCCACCGGCGTCGCAAGACGATGCGCCGCTGGTGGTCAACCTTCAAATTGTGTCGCCATCTGTCGGTGTTGGAATCCTACGGTTCCCTGACCTGCCGGCTACCACGACAATTCAGCAGCTGAGAGGAAACATCCGAAACGCTCTGCCATCGAGACCGGCGGATGACCACCAACGTCTAATTCACCGAGGTCGGCTCATGGCACGCGACACAGATACATTACAAGATATCTTTGGAGAGGAAACAGTACGCTTTTTCTCTCACCAAATTGCGAGTTTGAGAGGGCGCTAACGGAGTCCATGATAGCTACGAACAAATGATCAGCAAACAATACATCTTGTGCTGCGAGACACCGGCGATCTCCCTCCGTCCGATACTCAACCACGCCTTCTTCCACATGCGCTCCGGAATGCGCCCAACGCCGCCGCGATCCCCCGGCCGGGCTCGGCGCCTATTGGTGTGCCCCATGCCACAGCTCCTTTTTCACAGCACGCCCATCAGCATGCTCAACAGCACGCCCAGCAACACGCCCAACAAGTGGAGCTACTCCAACGAATGAATCAACTCCAGCTGCGGGAAGCAAACTACCGCCAACTTTTAGCCCAGCAACAACAAACCAACCGTACCGTGATGGGCCCCCAGATCTTTCAGGACGGTAACAGCCAGCCTCAAGCTGGCGGGGTTGATCCTACGGGAGGGAGAAACAGCCCCGTCGGGCAGACATTCCGGACCGTCACAAGAGAAGGTACTGGGCCAGATGGGCAGCGATATAGCTTCAGGATCGTTCTTAACGATGTCATCAACCCCACTGGCACCGGCTCCCGTCCCCCATCGAGGCCCGGGCCGCCTACTGATCCTGTCGGACAAAGGCCGCTTTCAGCCGCTGATGTCCGCAACATAATCCACGGAGCCGACGCAAATCGGGCCGCTCAAACTATGGCTAATGCTATGCAACGGAATACGTCTGGCGTGCCCCCAGCGAACATGCCGACCGAGCTTGCTCACTTCAATTTCAACACCCCTATCCAACCAATCCAGCCAGGCGTCACAACCCCTATCTTCCCGGGCGTATCAAGAAATGTTAGTCGGGCAGCCACTCCAGACACATCGACTAGATCTGTTAGCCATGGAAGCGGCATTGGACCGAGTAGCCTGCCACTCCCGGCACAATTTCAAGGCCACCCCGAGGTGTACATTCTCTCCTCGCCGACGGGGCCCCGGGGGTTGTTAATCAACAACGGTTCGGAGTTGTACACCACTCCTGCCGCTCGGTCGCTGCCTCTAGTACCCAACCTATACCGGCCACTTGTCCCATCCTCATTATTCGGCGAGACGCATCGTATCGAGGCCCAAATCCAGCAGGGGCTAGGACAGCTGGCCGGCGCAAATGCGGGTCAGCCACAATCACATATTCAGGCGCCGCATACACAGCCCTATCAACCGCCTTCACCTCTCGCTCAACAACCCTACCCGCCGGCTCCGGCCATGGATCAACAACAACCACTTCCTCAGGCACACAACCAACATCAGCCCGCGATCCGCCGCCGGCCAGTAGCCGGTCAAGCAGTACCCGCAGCGCCAGCAGCTGCAGCACAACCGCAGCCACAGCCGGCACCCGCACTCAATGCACACGGAAATCCGGGCGTGGCCCCTCTAGTGGCAGCGATATGGCCGCACATCTGGCTGCTCATTCGCCTAGTCGCGTTCGCGTGGTGGTTCTCATATACGGACCCGTCTTGGGAGCGCTGGCTATCCCTCGTCCTAGCCTTCACCGTGGTACTCGCCATTAACACGGGCATATTTAACGGAATGGTCAACAATGCGTTCCACCCGGTGAGGGAGCAGCTTGAGGGGATGATTCCATTCGCGGACCCCAATCGGCCGCAACAGCAGCAGCAACCGCAGCAGCAAGAGCAACCGCAAAACCAGCAGGAAGGGGCCGTGAACCAGAATAATGAGAACGTCGCAAACCCGGACCCGGCGCAAACAGCAGCGAGACTAGTGGCGGAGCGGAGAGTCCAGAACGGGAGTTGGCTGAGGGATCATATGAGGCGGATCGAGAGGGCGGGGATCTTGTTCCTCGCTAGCTTTGCGCCGGGTGTGGCCGAGAGGCATATCCAACAGCTCGAGGAGCAGGAGCGGGCGGAGCGGAGAGCCGCTGAGGAAGCGAGGGCTGCCGCTGCCGCGGCCGCAGAGGCGGCTGCGCAACAAGAAGCCGAACAAGCCGCCGCTGAGAATCAGGAAGGGCAAGAGGGAGGTGAAGATGGGAGTCCCGCTCAGCAGCAAACAGAGGCCCCTGAAGTTCAACCTCAGCCGCCTTTGGTCGAGGTATAGGCGTTGCCATTGAATTGCGGGCGTTCTTGGGATGCGAGGACTATTTTTTGAATACCTGAGTATTTTTCTGGGGCGAACCGGGAGCGGTATATACTGTCTCGAACTGATGTACGAATTCCGCCGTATTAAAGACGTCGTTTCTCTTCTGCCCTCGATGTGTCCATGTGCTATGAAAGTCAGAACTATGCCGCCATGTTGACAATGGGATATCTAGTACACAGTTCTTACTATGTAGGATACAGAAGTCGTCAAAGCAATCTGGATCAACTCCGGCGCCGAGCCCCCTAAAACCTCCCGAGGCTGTCTCGGAGTTGGCCCGGGGCTTGACAGCCGAAGTGGGGCCGCGACACCACTCAACGCTCGCACTCGGCCGTGGACTACCGAGGCATCCAGGATTCCCCGCAAATAGCAGGGGCTCCCTGATAAAGAGAGTAGGAGGAAGGAATCTTGAGGGTGGTTTCAAGCGCAAGTATATCCCAAATATATATTCCGATCATCTACTGCTCCAATTGACCTTAGGATT
Organism: Chaetomium tenue; assembly: GCF_020726465.1. Taxonomy (NCBI): domain Eukaryota; kingdom Fungi; phylum Ascomycota; class Sordariomycetes; order Sordariales; family Chaetomiaceae; genus Chaetomium; species Chaetomium tenue. The sequence goes on along the minus strand of NW_027117330.1, from coordinate 3,856,879 downwards.
CCCCAGTCTTGACCCCTCGCTCATCTTGTCTGACCACAACGAAACGAAACAAAACCCACGTCATATCACACATCACAGACAGTCCATCCCACCACCCCAAACCATCACCATGGCCGAAGCCCAGCTCCACGATTTCCCCTCCCTCTTCTCCCTCGAAGGCAAAGTCGCCGTCGTAACTGGCGGATCCCGCGGCCTCGGCCTCAGCGCCGCCTCCGCGTAAGCAACCCCCCCCCCCCCCCGAATCAAAACCACCCCTCCCACTGTATATACCCCAGCACTAACCAACCACCCCCCCCAGCCTCCTCCAAGCCGGCGCCTCCAAAGTCTTCATCACCTCGCGCAAAGCCGCCGCCTGCGACGCCGCGTGCGCGACCCTCAACGCTTTACCCAACCTCCGCCCCGGCGCGCGCGCCATCTCGGTCCCCGCCGACGGCGCGACCCTCGAGGGCGTCAAGCACCTCGTGTCGCAAGTCTCCGCGCAGACCGAGCACGTGGACATCCTGCTGGCCAACGCGGGCGCGACGTGGGGCGAAGCCTTCGACACGCACTCGGACGCGGCCTTCGCGAAAGTGCTGGACCTGAACGTGCGCGGGGTGTTCAACGCGGTGCGCGAGTTCGCGCCGCTGCTGCAGCGGCGGGCGCGCGCGGCGGACCCGAGCCGGGTGGTGATTACGGCGAGCGTGGCGGGGCTGGGGGTGGGGACGCTGGGCAAGCAGGGTACGTACGGGTATAGTGCGAGTAAGGCGGCGGTGTTGCATCTGGGAAGGAATCTGGCGGTGGAGTTGGGCCCGAGGGCGATCACGGTGAATAGTATTTGCCCGGGGTTCTTTCCGAGTAAGATGAGTAATGGGTTGTTGGAGATGTCGGGGGGTGCGGAGGCGTTGGGTAAGGAGAACCCGCTGAGGCGGCTGGGGCAGGCGGAGGATATCGCGGGGGTGATTGTGTATTTGACCAGCAGGGCGGGCGCGTATGTCAATGGGGCGGCGATTGAGATTGACGGCGGCGCGTTGTGGCAGAAGGGGCAGCTGGATGTTAAGCTGTAGACGGAATTGTGTATAACCAGTCATATATTACGTTATAACACATACTGTTCCGAAACGACGGTAAATATACATTATTGTCAAACTGCAGATGCCGTCGCTGGCTTGCGAGCAACCCATGCGCTGGCCTTATACGTCGTTTGCAGCATCGACTCCTTGTCGACGATGTACGGCGCCTCGATGCCCGTCTCCCTCGACACGATCTCGAACCCGACGTCGGCCACCAGCGCCATCACCTCCTCGTCCGTGAGTTCAAAGTTACCCGGATCTGCTATCCCAGATGTATCGTGGCCGGAGTCGGGGTCGCCGTCCTCGTGTTCGTCCCGGTCCCACACGCGGCCCTCGAAATGCCATAACAGAGGGCCGATGTTGACGAGGATGCCGCCCGGCTTGAGACAATGAAATATGGTCTCCAGGTACCGTATGAGGTTAGGCGCCGTGTCCAAAAAGAAGACAGTAGCAACCACATCGTAGGCCGCCGCCCTGTCTTCTTCGGCGTAAAGGCATAAGAAGTCGGCGGCGCTCATGCTCATAGAACCAACGTGTTTCGTCTTCTCTGCCTCCGTGAGCTCCGTGGCACAGTGCAAATCCGGGACGGAGTAACTGCGCAGGTGGTTGGCTCTGGATCTATGATTCGAAAAGGAGTGAATCCAGGGGAAGATCGTATGCTGGCCGGCACTCTGGCAGCAGTTAAGGATGTACGAGGATGCCAGCAGCTGGTGGTACGAGATTTCGTTGCCCTCGGCTTCGTATCCGCTCCTGCACAACTCAAAAACGAACCGGCCGAGACCTGCACCAGGAACGAGGATCTTGAGTGGGGGGTGGTCCGGCCCCCTCGCGCTCTGCTCTGCAGCGATGGCGCGCAAGACGGGCCCAAAGCTGGCCTCCCGTTCCCCGGCCCCTTCGGCCGACCAGTCACGGTAGAACTGGCGGATTGTGCTGCGGGCTTTGTCGATGTCGCCGGGCTTGGCTGAGCCATTCCATTGCGGAGGCAACTTCAGTTCACCCGTCTCGGAGGGAACACCAACATGGAACATCTCCAGGCCCCTCTTGAAAATGGTGCGGGCGAGCTCGGCGTTGGATTCGATGGCGTCGTCTATCTTGTTCAGAGTGTCTAGATAGTTGAATGGAGGGCCCGCAAGCCTCTGCCAGTGGGCTTGTGGCAAAGCGTAGAACGCCTGCCTGCGCAGATGCGTACATTGGAAGTGGGATGTCTTAGCATATTGCCTATTGCGAAGTCAATAATTGATGCAGTTTGAGGGCAGGCAACGGCAGAGTTGAAAGATTTGACACAGAACAAACTCACACGGGTGGCTGAGTTATGGCAACTGAAATAAGCAGGGAGGGTGGTATAGGGGAATTTCCCTACGGTGGCTGGCTGTTTCATATGCAATAGAAGGAATATTGGGTTTGGGGTTGAGTCAAACATCGGGATTTGCCCATGCTGTGACCGGGAGAGTGACATGTGAGAATTTCCGAGATGCTACTCACTGATAAGAATCAAGTGTGCGGTAGATGACCTGCAACTCTTCCGGATCATCGATTCCATTTTCGATGCCGTCCCACGGGCTGTCCTCCTCCATTTCTGTATTTATTTGCGTAGTGGTGGAGGGGAGAAAATGGAACCGGGAGTGTTCGAAGATGGAGTTGACGGAAAGAGCGGAGCCGGAAACCGGTGGGTGTTTGCCTCGGAGTGACGGATGCAGTGGCACCTTCCTCCATCCCCGGTGCTGACCAAAACCCGAACTCGGCCCGTTCAGGAGCATCGTTTAGCTACTCCGTCCCGTCCCGTTGCTTCTCCGATACTAGGCCATTTCTAAATTCAGGTTTCTATTCGTGTCATAAATGCGGTCAACGTGGTGCACAAAGCTTTCTGCAAGCTACATTTGACCATACCAAGCAAGTATAATAATTCAATTGGGTCTGAGTTACACCTCTTCGGCTCAAACAAATGGCCCAGGCCTCAAAATTCAGTATATGAGACAAATCTTTCAAGTTATGTTGAGATAGGTACGTAGAAGAAAGCACAGTCAGTTCACTAAAAACCAGGGAGAACACACCCCAAGAAATCACAGACCCTAACCCTCTGTCCATTCTCATCAACTCCAATCGTTGCCCGAGTGAAGGGTTCTAACATCTGCACCTTATTGTCGCCGTGTCATTTCACGAAACTAAATAAACTTTTCAACAGTGGCAATGGACACCCCCATCCAACTATCTTTCCCTCTTCCGCGGTCACTAGACTCGCGAATCTACCTTCATCTGACGGTCAAGTCCAAGGCCATTCTACTCTTTCTCACAACGGCGTCGATGGAAGAGGCGGGTTCACCAACCCCCTTGGGGTCATTTGTTTATGCTCTTCCCGACGTACGCCCGCCTTCCCACATGATCTGAATCAAACTACCTACTGACCTTGGTTCAGAGGTACAACCCCAGTCAGCCTCTGGCAACGCCACTTTGCACGGTGGAACCGACAATCGAGTTCACCACGCGGCTAGCCAAACTGCTGGCGAGGAAAACCCAGCGACCGATCTATGTGGGCAACTCTATAAGCTTTGCGAGCACCGGACTGGGCGGGACTGTGGATGAGGAGATGGACGCGTTCAAGAAGGTCGTCGAGGTCACTCTGTCCCAATTAAAGCCCGTCATTGAAGCTGCCCAAGCTCGCGGTGATGAGCCTGCTTGAAATAGTGGATTATACGACTTCAGCTCTCATAATCCATAACCGTTGCACCAGATGGAGTCAGACACAACACAAAGCGAGCCATCAGTCAACAGCCCTAATCGGTCGCAGGCCACCTCAAACGCTCCGACACCGTGTTTCACCGAACGGTGCACGTGGTTAGAAGAGTGCTGTGCCATGTATTATCCGAAGACAGCCTTTACGATGCTGGAATTACCGGGCCTACGATGACACGGTTCCTTCATGATGAGGTCAGCCGTCGCCGGGATAACCCATCTCACGTTTCTTGTCTCGGGGCGTCGTGGAAAGAGCTGCAATGAAGGATAACCGGAGTTCCCATATGCGCAACAGGGTCTTTTCTCATTGTTGCACAGATATTATGACGTGGGCCAGTACAAGTGTTGGACACAGTATCCGTGTGAAAGATGAAGAAGTTTAACGATTGGGCGAGTGAGACTGCTCATCAGCCAGAATAAGGCGGGCGGTTTCCTCAGCAGCAAAATGGAGTTTTGCCCGGTAAACGGTGGAGCTGGCCTTTGGGCCGGGTCCGAAATATTACGATAGGACAGTATCGTATGTCAGCACAACAGAGGCTGAAGATGGAAGATACCCCTACATATCTGAGGTAGGTGCCTGACAGATTACTCGGGAACAGAGGGAACGAGACGGGCTCCCTCTGGCCAAAAAAAGCCGAACTCAAAAGAGGGGCAAAAATCAAGAAAAGAGACGGAAGTAAAAGAAACTAAGAAAAGAAAAACAGAGAAAAGAAGCTGAGCAAAATAAATTATATAAAATAAATTAAGTAAAGTAAAACGTAGACTTTGGGCTTTCGAATGGCTTTCTTTTCGTGCCCCTAGAGGTAGTCGAATGTTCGGTTGACACCTAGACTTTGGAGTTCGGCTTTTTTTGGCCCATGGGTGACGGGCAAGATGGACCCCGCTGCCAAAGCAGCTCTCTCCGACTTCCAAAGCGGCAGTTACTGTGGAGTTCCGGGTTCCTGAATTTCTCATCCTGGTTGGCCACATGCTGTTATAGTCCCACTATAATTCTGACCGTGCCCCGCCAGACCTCTGCAACAAGGTCTCGCCAGGGCCCCGCGGCGCAAAATTTAGGGTGGGCGACCAACGTCGGTTTTGAAACAGTCGGTTGCCCACTCTTCTGTCAAGATCCGACGACGAAGGACAGAAAATCAAGGTGCGTGAGGTCAGAATCCCACCGGGCCGGGTAGGCGGTTAACCGCAGGTACCTCGTTTCGTGCTTGACCTACTACTTTTTTTGTGCAACTCATCAGATTGCCTGATGGCCCAACCCCAGTTCGTGCGCAAAGGCTAACAGCTTCTGGTTTCACCCCACTTTGCGCAGACCAGAAGAATGCCGTGACCAGCACCACCAGCACCACCTTAACCTTGACCTTTTCAACCCGTAATAAATCAACCACGAAAAAGAGACCTGTTCTTCATTCCCGCCAAGGCAATTTGACGACCTATCTGCCATATTTTGATCTTCGTTTGTGCTTCGAAGCTCTGCAGCTCTGGGGCCAGCGTTTGCCGCTTTTCCAAACACCAAAAACTCACAGGGGCTCTCGCTCAACCACACGTTTGCTTGCCTGCCCCCGCCCCGCGATACTCGACGTCGGTTCTTCGCCATGGATTGGCAACCAAACCCAGAGTCCCTGCGGACTCTTGCAGGATGTCTCAAGAATTCCTTGAGTGGCTTCGATAAGACCGCACAGAAACAAGCTGAAATCGTGAGTGACCTCAGAAGCTTTGCGCCTGCGCGCGTTTGGTGGGGAAACTAACCCAAGCCCCCGCGCAGCTGCTGTCCCAAGCAAAAGCGAGCCCGGATTTCAACAATTACCTGGCCTACATCTTCTCGAGTGCCAATCCGCCCGCCGGTCTGGCGCTGGCCGCCAATGACTGGCATTTAGTCCGCTCGGCCGCCGCCATCATGCTCAAGAACAGCGTCAAGTCGAACTACAAGCAGATTCCCGAGGCCAGCATCGCGCTGATCAAGCTCGCCGTCCCGATGGGCGTGCAGGACGCCAATTCGCAGATTCGCAATTATGCTGGCAATATTGCGACCGAAATGATCCGCCGCGGCGGCCTCTACAGCTGGCCGGAGCTGTTGCAGGAGCTATTGAAGCTATTCAGCAACGAGACGGGCCAGGTATCAAACGAGGCACAAGAGGGTGCTATGGCGGCCATGGCTAAGATTTGCGAGGACAACACCAAACTTCTGGAGCGGGAACATAACGGCCAGCGGCCGCTCAACATCTTGCTCCCCAAGTTCATCCAGGCGACCAAGAGCCCCTTGCCCAAGGTCCGCATTCACGCACTCACGGCCATCAACGTTTTCACCCCTAGAAAATCACAGGCCATGCTCAACTCCATCGACGACCTCCTGCAGCACCTCTTTTATCTTGCCGAGGACCCCGTGACCGATGTTCGGCGCCAGGTCTGCCGCGCGTTTGTCCGTCTCGTCGAGACCCGCCCAGACAAGCTTCTGCCCCATATTAACGGGCTGGTCGAGTACATCATTTCGCAACAAAAGAGCGACGATGAGGACCTTGCCTGCGAAGCAGCCGAGTTTTGGTTGTCAGTCGGTGAACACGACGATCTGTACCAGAGCCTTGACCCGTACATCCAAAAGATCATTCCAGTGTTGTTGGAATGCATGGTCTACAGCCCAGAGGACATTGCCATGCTGGGCGGGGAATCGGACGACGAAGACGAAGAGGACAGAGAGGAGGATATCAAGCCCCAGTTCGCCAAGAAGAACCTCAAGCGCGGCGCCAACACTGAGCCGTCAGAGGCGTCGGCCGAGGCAAACCAGAACGGGAACGCGTTTGAGAAACTGGCGAGCATGGACGACGACTTGGAAGAGGGCGAGGTTGACGAGCTGGATGAGGAGGCGGGCGACGAAAATCCCGACGAGAAGTGGACGCTCCGCAAGTGTTCGGCGGCAGCGCTCGATGTCTTCGCTACCGACTTTGGCGGTCCTGTGTTCACCTCCATCCTGCCGTATCTGCAGACCAATTTGAAGCACCAAGACTGGCCGCATCGGGAGGCTGCCGTCCTTGCGCTCGGCGCTGTCGCCGAGGGCTGCATGGATGTCGTGATCCCCCATCTGCCCGAACTTATTCCCTATCTCATCAGCCTGCTAGACGACCCGGAGCCCGTGGTTCGGACCATAACCTGCTGGACACTCGGGCGGTACTCGGCGTGGGCGGCTAACCTGCATGACCCGGCCCAAACACAGGCTTACTTCGTCCCCATGATGGACGGCATCCTGAGGAAGATGATCGACAAGAACAAGAAGGTGCAGGAGGCTGGGGCCTCAGCTATGGCGAACCTCGAAGAGAAGGCGGGGAAGCATCTCGAGCCTTTTTGCGTCCCCATCGTCCAGCAGTACGTCCTATGCTTCAGCAAGTATAAGGACAAGAACAGATGGGTCCTTTACGACTGTGTTCAGACGCTGGCGGAGCACATCGGTCCCGTGCTGGCCCGCCCCTCACTTTGCAACCAACTCATGCCTGCTCTCATCGACCGGTGGCAGAAGGTTCCGGATCAGTCAAGAGAGATGTTCCCGCTCCTAGAATGCCTTTCATACGTTGCCATTGCCCTCGGCGACGCCTTCACTCCCTTTGCCGAACCCATCTTCGGGCGCTGTGTCAACATCATCCACCAGAACCTTGAGCAGACCCATGCTGCCAACAATAACCCCGCATTCGACCAGCCCGATAAGGACTTTTTGGTCACCAGCTTGGATCTCCTGAGCGCCATCATCCAAGCTCTCGACAATGAGAAGGCCGTCAAGCTGGTCCAGAATAGCCAGCCAGCCTTCTTTGAACTTCTAAGCTTCTGTATGGAGGATCCTGCCGATGAGGTTCAACAATCGGCTTATGCTCTTCTCGGCGACTGCTCCAAGTTTGTCTTCAACCAGCTGAAGCCCTTCCTGCCCTCCATCATGCCTATCCTACTCAAGAGGCTAGATCTCGACAACATCCTCGACGAGGAGATTGACGGCAGCTTCAGCGTCGTGAACAACGCTTGCTGGAGCGCCGGCGAGATCGCGATGCAGTACAAGAAGGATATGGCACCCTTCGTGCCGGAACTTCTCCAGCGCTGTGTCCAAATCATTTCCAACCCCGGCGTGCCTTACGGCGTCAACGAAAACGCGGCCATCGCCCTCGGCAGGCTTGGCCTCGAACACCACGAGCTCCTCGCCCCGCATCTGGCCAAGTTTTCAGAGGAATTCCTCAGGGCGGTGGAGGAGATTGAGCCGTCTGAGGAGAAGGCCACGGCGTTCAAGGGATTCAGCATGGTGGTGGCGCAGAACCCGCAGGCGATGGAGAAAGACATGCTGCGATTCTTCACCGCGATCGCGAGGTACCAGGACCTGAAGCTACAGAGCCAGATCAAGCAGGAGCTACACGACGTCCTGCAGAACGTGAGTTAATTTCCGTCAAGCCTATCCGGCCCCTGATGAGATGCTAATCGTTGGTGTGATGGTAGGTTCTCACCCTCTACCGCCAACTGATCCCCCAGTTCAACGACTTTGTTGGCCAGCTCCAGCCCCAAGACCAACAGGCCTTGAAGGCTAACTATGGCATTTGATTCGATGCTCGGTCAGAGTGCGAGGCTAGCATTGTGCTCAACACACCTCACCGCCAGCCCACTTCATGCATGGATATGCTTCTTCTTTTGGTAGCCAGGACGAGAGAAAACAAAAATGATATACCCTGTTGCGACTTGGTTCTTTGGGTTTGGACGCATCGCCTCAGCACCATGGGGTAGTTAACTGGGGACCAAGTAGGGGTTGTTATTTTGAGAGGGGCGTGAAGTGAATGCAATCTTTCTTTGATTTCGTTGGTTGCCCGTACGCCGCCAACGCTATTCTCTGTCAAAGCTGATTGGGGGAGGTGAGGGGGCAAGGAGGGCGGGGAGGGATGGTAATAGTAGGCAAGCGTGGCACGGTGGCTTGCATGGGGGATACGAGGAGTGGTGGGAGTTAGGAGAGAACAAATTGGAATGGGATTATGGTTCGGCAGAGACTGCTTGAACGGTGGCTGGGTGACTGGCTATTGCGGGTGGATTTTCGGAAGGCTTGGTGCAGAGAGATGCCCCTATCCATATGGACTGGGGCCATGGTAACGACAAGACTGCCAATGGCTTGGAGAGAGGAATGGGATTTCCGGCGATGCTGTTGGGGCAAAGGAAGCAAACATGGGATCAGCGGGTCCTTCGTCGTCGGCCCCGGGGCTATGGAATGCGCTGCCGGCGGTGGATAAATCTGGGAAGCAAGGCACAAGAATGTGTTTTTCGCTGGCTGGCTCAGGCCGGCCAGGACGGCGGGAGCACATAGGAGGAACGGATCATGGATTACATAGATGCTTTTTTTACGTAGAGAACTGGTGGTGCACTGTACTGCATTTACACTTAGATAGGTCATTAGATAGCTAGTAGGTAGCTTCGCGGTGTAGTTTTTAGTAAGGCGTGTTTGCTGTTTCAGTCTTGTTGATGGTTCGTGGCTAGTGGCTTTCGAGTGTCGGTGTTTGTTTACTTTGAGTCTTGTTGTACAACTCGGTGGGAGTCATCCCCAGGGTTTGTCATGTTGTTTGTTTCCCTCGAGTTGTTACACTGCTCGTGAAGTACATTGCAGTAAAATGAAGGAAGAATTAAGTGGAAAGGCTTTTCGCGTTCAAGGAGTTGAGGCATGAAGGATTGCCTTGCCATCTTGTGATCGTACCTCTGCCTCCTTTCCACAACTAAGTCACCATGGGGATTTGCCGTTTGGTATATCTGAGTGTCTATGCAGCCTCATCGACGTGAAAAGGATGTTTACTTTACTTGAGAACGAATTACGGAGGTATAACTGGGCAATGGGCCGAGTTAACAACCGATGCTTCGGCCCTGTCTGGAGCTATCATGTTTCCAGAAGACAGCACAACGTGATGCCATATCCATTGCTTCAGAACTGGGCAACCCGTCTTGGTTCTGACTTGTCCCTGAACCATCTGAGATTGGACCACGGCCGATGACCCCCTGAGGTGTCTTGGAGAGTAAGAGTAATTAGGCGCCGCGTAATACGGCGTGACAACCTGCTATCACATTTCATGCGAGGAAGGATGTTGAGTACCGAGCTATAATCATGATCTATTTTCCGAAGAAATTGCAGTGGCGTTGCGCCATTGGAGGTGCCTCAAGTTCCTGCCACCGCGCTTCCACGCCCACACTGACGACGGAGCTGTGGAATAAGCCTGGGTTAGGGGGGAAAAGGAGACGTGAAGAGAGAAGGACCGGAACCCATCACAGTTCAGACTCCCTGAACAACTGGCACTCGCCCATCTGCCCGTTCGTCGAACAAAGGCTGCAAAACGGCACTAGCCAATTTGCTTCCGCGCTTCGCGTCAACTTCATGTTCGGTCCCACGCCCAACCTCCTTCCGGAGCTCTTCATGCGCGCCTCGAACAAGCCCCTTCTCCTGTCGTGTCTCACTCAACCCTATTCCCGAAATAGCTCCCTCTTCCCTCCTACCCAACATCTCCCCCACGGGGATCCCGTAACTATGCCTCAAGTCCAGGGCAGGGTTGCCATTCACGCCGAAGCTTGACGGAAATAAGACCTAATCAGGACGTGGCACGTTCAGTAGTGACCTGAGCAGGAGCTGCGCCTCGTCGCTAACGTCGCGATGGCATTGGGGAAACCGACCGTGGCGCGCGTCGGGGCGGCAGCGGCTGTATTGAAAAGGGGCCGAGGGAGACGGAGGGAGGGAGACAGGCGTGATGGGACGCGCACTCCACCCCCGAGCTCGTTCGAAACAGACAACGGACGGACGGGATTGGGTGGGAAGAGCGGCATCGTCATGATGGTCGTGTCCGACTTGGGCAGCCGCGGTGGCTGTGCAGGCGCTGCTGATGGGGACGCATCTCGGGGGAAACCGATGACAAGGGCCTAAGGGGGCCACTCAGCTGTTGGGAGAGTTCCGGCGCTGGAAATTGACCATGGGGCTCGTTCATGCGTCGCGTTTTCGCGTTATCTCTCTCCGTACGTACGTATGGGGATGGACAACATCGTGGGAGAGGCTATGATGGCGCGATGTTGTGCTAGGGAACTCCTGTGTCCTGCGCGGCCTCAATTAGCTAAACTCTTGCTGCGCTGCACCGCACTGCAACCTCGCTGAGTTACAGGGCGTCCGCCGTTGTGTTCCTGACTCGGACATTTAATTGCCCAATCAGTCGCCAGGCCTCGCCCTGTTTCACTAGCAATTCGGTCCGGCACGGCGCGGGTCTTATTGAACGCCCCCAAACTCCCTAACGATCCTTTTTCCCATATCGGTATTCTTTCCACACCCAGCATGGAAAAAGCCGAAGGGCCAATTCCTCAGCGACGGGGAAGCGGTTCAGTTTCAGGACCTCGCGCGGCGAAGAACTGACGCTGAAGTGGATTCTGGCGATCCCTCGAGGATTCCCAAACAGGCAATGTTTCCAAAACAGGAAGGCGGCAGGACGGATATCGGCTGGGGTTGAATGTTTAAGTCGATCCCGGTTCGATTTCCGGGTCCGCTGGGCTGCGAGTTGTGGTCCTTGATGATCACCCCCCGGATAAAGTTCGCAACGGCTCAGGCTAGTCAGGATTATGTAAATAGTAACATGATGCGCATTGGCAGTGGTTGTAACGTTTCAAGAACAATCATCAAATTGTCGGATAACGTTCTATGTGTACAGACTTTGCGGTTGTTGGGGTGATTCGTTGGTGTGGAAAAGTGAATTCCTTCGCAAGGTAGGAGCGTTTGACAACTCGAGGTTTCCGAATCGAGTTGAGGAAGAGGTACGCACAAAAAGAAACTTGAAACAGGAAAAAAAAAAAAAAACCCCTTCAGAAAACTAGGGGTATGCCAATAGCGCTCTACCTTCTCTTCTGTTTTCCCCTTTCAAATCGCCTGTCCATTTTCCTTCAACTTGTTTTCGGTTTATTCCCCCCTCTGCGGGTACTGTACGAACAAACCCACCGGGGGCTGCACTGATCGTAGTTAGTGTATGTATGTACTTCGTACGTCTTCAACTCCCGAAACGTGGCGGTACTCGGACCAGAAATAATTGAGACAGAACCAGGGCCGCTGCATTCTGGAAGACAACTCGAACAAGATTGGCTATGTCATAACCAGCCACAAGGTAACAGAGGCGCGCACCATTACCGAGACATCCAGCACCTACCCGATACAGTGAACGGATCTGGAGATCGAAATCCTCGAGGCAGGGCTGTCGATCTCTCTGATCCTTTCCAGACCATACCGAGACCGAATTCAGCCTTGCTGACCGCAACGCAAACCTGACGACACCCCCTAACTACAATCCCATCTAGAAAACGTATGGACAAAACCACATACACCAATGTAACGTTAGGTATTATGCATGGATCTACTTACTCTGTCAGCGAACCCCTTCCCCTGGAGACAAACAACCACCGTCCGCCGGCCAACCACAACACACACCCACTCAGATCTGCACCAACCACCACGCAAAAGGATCATGACGCACCCAGGAACAGAAGGGAACACCAAATCTCCCACCACCGCACGCAACCAGCCGGACTCAGATCGGCTCAGGCCGTCCCCGAGGCAGTGTAATCCTCCTCCTTTCTCTCCCTCTCCCATTAGCAGCGGCAGCGGCGGTGGCGTGACGTTCCGTGCGTGCAACTCGGGCCTTTTCCCTGCTTGCTGCCGGCGACGGACATCCTGTCGGATGGCATCCAACAAATCCGTTCCCCTTCGACCCGTCCCCCCACTCCGCCTCACCGCGCTTTGGTGTCTGACAGGATTTTTCCGGGGGACGGGAGGGGGACGCACGCAGGTGAGCGTCCTGCGATGCTCTGCTGCGCTGTGCTGTGCTGTACGTGCTGTGCTGTGCTGTGCTGTGCTGTGATGTGATAGAGTGCCGCGTGGCGTAAGGCAACGTTGGGCCGAGTCGCACGAGACCGACTTGTGTCTGTAGATAGATATGTCGGGGGCGAGCTCGTCGGGTGGCCAATGGGATGTTGGCCATATGGCTGCTGGTCTCAGGTCCTGCCGTGCAAGATTGGGAAACAGGGCAAGCTAGTCTTTGATCTCGTCCTAGGGGCGGCCAGTGCCGCCCGCGAGGGCTAGCGGAGAGTGGCGGCGGACGGGTTACCTTGCGGACGGGCTGGCTCTGAGTTGAGAGTGTACCCGTACACCCACCCGTCCATCCATCCATCCATCCATCGATATGGTGGCGAGGTTGCTAGAAAAGCCACGTTCTGCCGGCGAGTCCGTCCCGGCCGTCTGGTTCGGGCCCGGGGTGGATGGGGGCTTACACATGGGGGGCGAACCTACCCGTCGGCGGGCCCTTTTGGGCCATGGTCACACATGGTCCTTACAGCACTTTTCTTGCCGTCGAGCCACGGGCTGTCCCCGAATTGGTCAAAAAACGAGCAGGCGGTGAGGTTCGGGGGGCTGTGGTGGTGCATTATTATCAAAAGTGAAAGCGAGAACGAGACGAGAAAGGGGAAAGAAGGCCCTTGACCATTATGCCGTGCAGACGAAAAGGTGGTGTTGGACGCTCGGGATTCGACAGTTGCGAATCTCAGCCGCGCCCAGCTAACCACCATCACCTGGTCTCTCCACCCCATCTCGCGGCCCGATGAGGAAAAACTACGTATGTATACTAAGAGACGGCTATAAATAGAAGAGCCACTCAGAGCCGATACCCAGGATGTGGTTTGCCCTTGTACTGCCGTTGGGCAGCCGGGGACGAATCCTTACGTCATGCCGGCAACTACTCGGTGCTTGTCGAAAGCGTGACTCGTGGGTGTCTATGGCCGGGATGTATGGATATCGGCATGGGGAGCCTCCGCCGCTTGGATGGGTGGGGGCATTGTGATGTTGTTAACCAGTGGTGGTTTTGGGGTGACAAAAAAGTCAGCCATGCAGGTCGTCCCTTTCGGGGGCTCCTTGAGGTTGTGAGAAGGCCTAGAGCCATGCAGCATAAAGTGAGGAGGATAAGCATGCACTATAACATGTCACGATAGCTTCGATCTCGACGTCAATCTGGCATGATGCTCGGCTGTTGGTCTTCGATCGGCTGTTGGAAGATTCTTTGACAAGCGAAGCGATGGTGGGGTTGACGCAGGCCGAGGGAAAAGGACCTCGATCGGAGCACGGCGACCCTTTGTGATTGGCGTGGAATTTTCTTCTCAGTTGTAACTGGTGGTGACCCGGAGGGATTGTTCCTCGGCACCACCTTATCTGCACGGCACCGTGCCGGTTCCCGGATCAGCCCATCCTATACAAAATGCTAATTGCTCGCTTGCACCGGAACTGCCGCCATCGGTGGCTGATCTTTTGGTGACGCCTTAGTCATGCCCGATGGAGAATGGCCCGGTAATGTGGTTCTTGGTGCAAGATCAACAAAACGCTTCAAACCGAGGAATCCGACTCGGGCGGCGGACGGCGGCCCGAGTGTGAAGGGTGGGGGTCGAAGACTCTGGAAAAGAAAGCCACGAGAGAGTGGAACGTTGTATCGCAGCAGATCGGTTGTTGTGAGTGGCCTGTTGCTCAGTGAACATGGCTGATTGGCTGCCGTCGTCGTCTTCTGGTCCAATTCGGCCGGATGTGGCAAGCGACGTCAGAGTGGAGAAATGCCGGGAGAAGGGCGACGAGGGAAAGGGATGCTGGAAGGTTATCTTCAAGAATAGCAACGGGCTATTCCCGACTCGGACAAGCCACGAGTTTTGGTGAGTCGTGGAATGGCCCACGATGAGCCACCGCCGACTCTCACGCGCTATTGTCACCCGAGTCACGAACTGAGACAAAGAACTTTTGGGCGCAAAACACAATTCGTCGGGAAGAAGATCTACAAGGTAAGTCATGGTGCCTGGGTGGATCGTGGCCACGTCCAGGCGATGCATCAGCTTCCCCCGCGGCGGGAGCAGCGGCGTTCACGGCAAAGCGGCCCAAGCGGCCTCAGGGGACCCGAGCTTTCCAAAGAGGAAGCGAACTCGTCCAAGGGAAAAAATGTCTGGCAGAATCGCGGAATGAGTGGGGCTGGAAAGAGAGCGGTGAAAGTTTGGCCCATCACCAAGCGGGCAGGTGGAGACGGAACTTCACACCAAGCACTGCCTCCGCCTTTTTGCCGAAGAAATGGACTTCTTTCCCAAAAGGATGGTTGGCGGGTTTTTATGAGGTCGGCGTGGAAAAACGGGCCACTTCTTGCACAAGGTTGATCCCTCCAATTTCAGCAATTTCAAACGAAAGAATGCCGATTCCAGACGAAAGACCAGCAACCTGTTAAGCCAAATCGCGCGGGTTTGATGGGAATTCGATGCGAATGGGGGAGGAGGATTTTGGAGAATGAGGGGAAACATGCAATGTTCGAGCAGGGAACATGAGACGCAACGCGGGAAGCCAAAAATGGACACGAGAAAACCGTTGCATCGACCAATCAAGGGTGCAGACCCTTCAGAAAACCCCCGATCCACTAGCCATCCTCCATCGACGCAAGGGTTGTGAACAAGGGACCAGCATCTTGCAGGACGTGCATGGATCGCTTTCGGGGTTAGCACACCTGCGATGGGCCGACAAGCCAAATGGGTGCGGAGCGAAGAAGGTTTTCAGATGGTGTTTCCACATCCCGGGGTTGGGGTCGGCGCATTCTTCCTCGGGAACTACATCATCATTGGCGCCTCCTTTGTCTGGAGGGCGCTCCGTTCGCTGTCCTGCGATGTCCCACGCTCGGCTCGGGGCGATGCTCGGCCCCGCCCCGAAGGGCACCCTGGATACCAGACTGGAGTTGGGGTCTACCGCCGGACAACGGTCGATAATGGCAGATACAGCCGAGGTGGAAGTGGACCTGGAGAGCTCTCGGAGGTAGTTTCGAAAAGCTTTTGGGCTCCAGCTCCCGACACAATGGCTGGGCGATGACGAGGGAGGACCCCAAGCCATGGAACCCTAGGTTGCTAGCTACAAGCAGGCGGTGGCGGTTTCGGCAGTCGGTGTTGTCCCACGCTCAAGAGGACCTTTCGCGTGCCCCAGACTCCGCAACCTTGTCCTGGCGACGGAGAGCCACAGCCGAGTATCCCCGGCCGTCAACAACGATGCCAGAAATGCGGTTCTGGTGTGGCCTTGGCCGCATGTCCATGCAGCAACCCAAACTCTATTGGTTGGACCTTTACCGACAAGGTGCAGCGACGGGGGGCCTGATGATGGCCTGAGCCCCGCATGAGCACAGGCTCGAAGGGCAGCATTCACAGAGACTCCTCAACGAAATACTGCACCGCGTCGTCTGTGCGCTTCGGCATTCCAGTCCGGGACTCAAAAACAAAAACTCATGTTTGCTTTCGAGATCTATGGTCTTGTGAGAGGGCGTTGCCGGTGTTGGTGGCCTGATTTTTGCAACAGTCAAACTTGGGTTGGGTTGTGACTTCCATATTCGTCAAGCAAGCACGCCCGCCCGCGCACACACCTGCTTTGAAGCATCAGGAAAGTAAGTACCTATCTATGGAGAAAGGACAGTGCAACTGCTGTATAGACTCTCCCACCGGTTATGTCCGTTGCTCTGGTTTGGCCAAGATAGACAATCAGCAAGCCACAGACAAACAAACTAGGCTATAAACTCAAACATCGGCCTATTTGCCCATTGTCAGGCCTCTTGACAACCCATCTGCGTGGGGTTCCTGACGGCAACGGCGGTCACCACCCCGGATTTTCTGCGGCGTGTCGGCCGGCCACCAGTCACAGAAAACAACAAGCGAGCGACTGACAAGTGCTCAATGACTCCGCCCCAACGGGCTAGCCCCAGTCGGTTAGCAGGCCCTTGCAGTTCGCACACTCTCAGACCAAGCAGGAACGCCAAATCCGCATTTTTATTTTTATTTTATTTTTATCATTGGTGAGCAGGACAGAGAAGAGGTTCGATGCTCTGAGACTCTAAAGACGAATGAATATCAGACCTGGTATTGTGTCAGCGGAAGTAACTTATGGCTAACGTGAGGTGGCCGTTCCACAACCGTTAATCATCTCTCTGTCAGACAGCATGTCAAGCAAGCCAAGGAGGGCCCCGACGCTAACACGCTTGTCTGGCTCCGGGTCCAAGTTAACGTAACATTGAGAGAGACTCTCAGCTGCGTTGCGCGGGATTCCCAAGGATTCCCTCGCTGCACCGTCTGCACGACGCCGCATGCCGATCACATTGGTCAAGCCTCTGAAGTGCCCGTCCACAGCACATCCATTCATCAACATGCTGCATGAACAAGCAGAGCACACACTTGCTGAGTGGCTTCCACGGCGCTTCTTCGATGGTAACGGAGATCCTGCACGGACCCTAGGCAGCACCTGTCCAGGTGACCACAACCGCTCCAGACGCCGCCGGTGCAGCCGGAAATCGGCCGCCCTCGACCGCTGGCTGCATGCACTGACTGACTGCCCAAGCTAGTTGCCCTACTTGTAGTCTGATCTATGTAGTAGCGACCCAAGCCATCGATGACGATGTCTATTTAGAATTAGATGGGTGGTTCGATAGGCAGACGGCAAACGTGGGGTGACATGTACGTCAAGCGGAGGTAAGCTTGGGTAGCTTTGTCCATCCCGCTCTGTTCCCGCCACTACGATGCTGTGCCACTCTCGTCCGTCGTCCGTCCTCTTTTCCTTTGTCCACCCTACCCGCTGGATGTCACCAGCGAGACCTAAGCCTCCCTCACCCGTCGCGACTCTCGCGGGGCTGACATCGTACCCGCGCCGTTCCAACCCAAGCTCCCAAGGTGCTGGTTCCCGTTTTCCTAGTCCCTTCATGCGAGCAATGCCGCAATTAGTCAGGCTCCATCGATGATCGCAACAGCCCAGTTGCTGCAAATCATCATCATCGATCCCCGGTCCGGTCTCGCGCTCTCCGTCCTTTGTTCCGCGGGTAGCCCTAACCCGTTAGGGCGTGTTAGGGCGTCGACTGGGATCAGTTGCTGTGGGGCCGCCAGCACATGGTGTGTCAACTGGGACCAGTCTTGGCCGCCCTGGTGTCCCGATGGGGCAAATGCCCTTGGCTCGGTGGGTCATCGGTGGGTGGTTTCCCACGCTGCCCACCACTCAGCGCGCATGGGCGCTATTTAACTGTGCAGCTCCCCCAACGGCCCCATCTCTTCCTCTCTTGGTCTTCCAGATACACCATCATCAACTGCTCCGGCCCCTCGCTGTACCTCAACAACTCACCTTCGCTTTTAGCAACCAACCCCCTAGGAAGTCCTCGTGACTCCTGTCATTCGCTTGTTTCTTATTTTGTCTCGTGTTGGAAAAAGTCTCGAAAACGAAAACCCGCAAAACCACCCCTCCTCCCCAACCTAACTTCGCCAATCGCTGCACCTACCGCCTTTCAGTGATGCATTCATAAATACAACCATCTGCAACCTCACAATACGTAGATGCCTGTCTGCAAGGCCTAGCTCGCTCGCTACATCCACTCTCGCTCAAACCTTCTTGTATCGCTCGGACGCAAGGAGTAACCCACACGATCGCTACTGTTAACGGGAACGCTGAAAGGGGAAAGGAAAAAAGAGTCTGGAAAGAACCGAGAAACGGAAGACGGCTTTTGAAATCCGATTAAGATTCGAAGATCCACGAGAGAAGGAGTTGGCTCGCTTTACTCGCTTTCTCGAATCGGCACCATACAGCTCTCGGTGTTTTTTTTTTTGATCACACCACCACCGCCCGCTTGTCACCGCATCAATCTCACTGCCCCTCCGTATATCCGGCTTCTGCGCTCGCCTCGCTCGCCTTCCCCCACCGCACCCTCGCCACATTCGCTATCCCGTCGCCTTTAGGGCACGTCGTGTGTTTTCATGTTAGCATGCCAGTTCCCCGACACATGTCACGTCCCAGCCGTTAACCGCTTCCCTAGTTCTTTCGTTAATCTTTTTCCACCCCCCTATTCGTAATAATGGCCGGTCCCGGTGGTGGTCCCCCTCGTCGGAGGTGAGTTTGCGAAACTGCCTAACGGCATCTTCTCCTGTTCCGCGTTGCTGACAACTTTTCTAGCCACACCAAGTCCCGGAAGGGATGCGAGACTTGGTAGGTCTTACGCGGCAGTAGCAACAGCCTTAGCTTGCCTCTTCACAGCATGATGTACTAACAAACTTGTCACAGCAAACGTCGCCACATTCGGTGTGATGAGAACTTCCCTCAGTGGTAAGAGCTCCCAAGGTTCCGGCTGGAGATTTCACCAGGCCATTGGTTTACTGACATCCGCTAGCCGCAACTGCACCAAGCACAAGATCCGCTGCCCGTACAATGATGTGCCTGCCCCCGAAGACAGGGCTGGCTCGCCCGACAAGCCCGACCTGATGTGGACGCCGGAGATCGAGGCTACCATCGACCAGTGGCGCCGTACCGGCATGTTCCCGTTCCCGAGCCTGGGCATCTATCCGGCACCTGCGCCTGAGCTTCTGACCCTCGAGGACCTGAGGTTGATCCACCACGTTGCCTCCATCAGCCACCAAATGCAGGAACTTGACGCCAATGACTTCACGCTCTGGACTCAGCAGATCCCCACGTAAGGCTTGGCACTGAAAGCTGAGAACGCGCTTGTCGTACTAACGAATTTTCTAGAATCATCAGGATCGGCGCGACCCACCGCTATGTCTTGCACTCCCTGCTCGCCTTCTCCGCTATGCATCTCGCGTACCTGACCGGCTGCCCAGCCGTCGGAAACATGGCGTATGAGCATCGCGGTGTCGCCTTGAAGGGACTGCAGGAAGCCATCAGCACCTTCTCTCGCGAGACGTCGGACGCGGTCCTCGCCGCTTCGCTGGTCCTCTCGTGGCAAGCCACAGATTGGTAAGCAATATAATGCACCTATCCGAACTCCACCGACAGGAGGCTAACCCAACCTGCTTTCGTAGGCGGAGCTGGACCCAACTCATGCAAGGAACCTCATCTGTAAGTCGCACCAGGTACACCACCGGCTCGGGAACGCACACTGATAAATATCGCCTAAAGGTCATCGAGGCCATGGATCCCTGGAAACACGAGTCGCAGTTTGGCGACTTCATCGCCGAGAGCAGCACCTTCCCGACCGCCCCGCCCTCGCCCACCCCGGACCACCAGCCCAGCCAGCCGCGTGAGGATGATATGGAAGCTTTTCAGCGCGTCCTGCAGCAGCTCCAGAAGCTCGAGGCCTTCCTCAAGAAGAACCGCGAAGACACGAAGCCGGTCGCCCAGCTCATCACCTTCATGAAGGGTTCCCGCAAGGTCACCTCGTCCCTGTCGGTGGCGCAGCAGTTCGACCGCCTGAAGCCCCTGCGGACTTGGCTGTTCTGGCTGCCCGTCATGTACCTGCAGCGGAATGGTGCATCGCCAAGCGCCCTCGTCGTGATTGCCCACTACTACACGGCCGCCCTCCTGATGGAGCGTCTCTTCCCCGAGATCGGCGCCGCGTACTTTGGAAGCATGACCATTGGTCCGGTCGAGGAGATCGCTCGCCGCCTCTATGCCGTCCGCAACTCGGGTCATCTCGAGGGGGACCTCCAGACCCCGCTCAACTTGATGGAGTTCCCTATCGAGACGGTCAACGAGTTCCGCTCCCGGATGGGATGGGTCCAGCCTGCGCGCACGCCCTCGTTCCCCCAGTTTGACCAGTTCGACCAGTTCGACCAGCCCAACTTCTACATGAATGAGGGCTCGCCGGTGATGTTGTCGGCAAACTTGTCTTCTGAGTACCTGCCGTATGGGGACAATGTGGCATTCAGCTACAGCACCGAGGACTTGTCCGTCATCCCTGAGGCCGGCCCTGCCAACGCTGTCAGCCCGCTCCAGCTGTCGTCGCCCTACGTCAACCCGCACTACCTCAACATCCCGAGTCCGTCGTTCGGGGGGTATAGTCCGGCTTCGAGCACCTATGGCGACTTTGGCGACGGATCCCCGATCGTCTACAGCGATGCTGAAGACAATGGCACCTACGGTTACACGGCCACCTCACCAATGCTGGGCGGTTCCAACACTTATGGCGTCGGGTTCGTTTCTCCAATCCAGACCGTGTGGACCTGATCCGGGTTGCACCAAGGGCTGCTAGCCGCGTCGCGCAAGGGCAAACGTGATTAACCATGACGACCAGGCCCTCCTATCTGAGCACCAGTCCGGATTGCCCGCCTCCTGAGGATCTCTACGCTTGGCTGCCATCCCAACACCCGGCCCTTGTCCCTTCGCCCTTCCTGAGGCCCGAGGAGTCCTTTCAACCCATCCCGGAGTCGCCCAGCTCTCAGTTTACCCCGCTGGCCACCCAGGAAGGAGGTGGCATGCCTGCCAACAACACCTTCTCCGTGCCACCCAGCCCCCAGGACAAACATAAGGGCAAGGGCGCATAGCGGTGCCATCCCTCGCCCCCGCATCTGGTTACGAATTTTACGACCACTTTTTCTTATTTTTTGTCAAGCATCCGAGCTGCTTGCTGGCTGCTTTCTTCACCTCAACACAGACGCAATTGTACACCACCTTCCTTTTAGCGATCACGCACGCAACACAACTCTCGACGAGACAGCAGCAACCCCACGGCATTATCATGACGTGTTACACTCCTTTTTACGACTGCCACGATCTCACCCTAATATTATTTTTGCATCTTGATGCAACGACGCTCCTTTGTCACAGCAATCATTCCGAATGAGATACCCAACTTACGACACTCCTTTTTTACAACCGGCTGGTCCACTCGCAACAAACTATAGACTTTCCTTTAGCATTTCCGCGGATCGGAACGGTTAATCATACCCCAACGGGGGATAGACACTCCTTTGACGACACATACACACTGTACCATGATGAAAGGCTTTTCATCGGGATAGAATTTCGCTCCTTACGGATGATCACGATACCCAACTGCATAGCGACTGTTGTTTTGGCTTGGCTTCGCTGTTTGTTTTCCCTTTTTGGATTTTGGTATATCGGAGGACTGGGAAGCAAGACCGTGGACGGGATGGATGTCCGGTCGGTTTCTGTCGGGGAAAAACTGTGGAATTGTCTTTGTTTTTGGATTTCATGGTGTTCCCTGGTTGCATTGGGCGGCGTTTATATCGGTCTATTGTAGGATCCTGTTGCACACACTCTTGTGTTGGATAGTATGTGGAGGAAAGGTGGGAAGTAATAGGGCCTACATGGTGACGGACCGCTTGGGTTGTGGGACACCATCTAATTAATTGTACGAGAAGTGAAGGATTAGTTAACTATACCTGTCTTGGGTAATCTGAGTCTCTGTTCTCCTCGGTGCCTACTCTAAATCTCCTCTGCTTGTGTGCATCTGAGTGACGCCACTTTGTGCTTAACCCCATGTCACCACACCGGTTTAACCTTCAGCTCAATCGGTAACCTCTTTCTACCCGCTTCTTCTCTCCGTCGCCCCTCCCCAGGCTTGGTATGATATTGGTGATGTTCTAGCTTCTCTCCGATAAAAATGAGGGTGACTATTGCCGACCTGACTCAGTCGATTCCAGCCCGAACCATCATCCTGCTCCTTGGTTCGGCAGGCTATATAGTGTTGGGGGAAATATGAGAGTTATCGTGCTCATTCTGTCACAGAGGATAGGTGGTTTGCTGTACTGTAACGAAGGGAAATAAGCCACTGACTGAACATCATTATAACGTAGCTTGGGCGGCGGAGGTTACGACAGATGGGGCAAAAGACCAGCAATGGGACCTCCGTGCCACGCCGTAGACCAGCCGGTGCTTTCGGGAAGGGGTGGGGGGGCTTGCTTCTGTTTCTTGGATATCAAAGCAAGGTGATAAAGAGGATGGTACCTCCCAGTAGAAGTACGGTAGCAGGGCTTACCTATTACCTCTCCTCTAGCTAGCCGATCATTCGCCTTTTTGAAGCGAGCTAGGTGTCGGGCCATTACGACATGAGCTACTGTGTGGAATCTAGCTCGACCGGATGGTGATTGGGACCGCGGGCAAGCTACGGCCGTGTGGGTTAGTTTTCCCAGGACATCTTGGATAGATGCTCTACCAGCGTTGCCCCTTGATAGAGGTCGGGATGAAAGCTGCGTGACGAGTGAGAGCTACTGGTAGGAAGGAGGTTATGGGCGCAATATTATCAGGCTCCATCTTACCGCCTTCCCTCGGCTGGTCTTCTGGTAGTAAACGGGACATGCGAGATCACGGAGGAGAGTGTCAAGTCAGGAGATCACGATCCACCGTCGGGCTTCTCAAGCCACTTCCCTTTCCAACTCACCATGAGATGAATGATGTTAAGAAGCCATCATAAGAGGGATTGGCTTAGGGGAGGACTGGGTGGCCCCAGAGGAGCTGGCGAGACCCAAATACCTCTGAATCACAGCAAATAAAGTATGTCCTCAGTATATACCGAATGCTTTTGATTCCATGTTACAGTATCAAACCAAGGAGCCTGCCATGCACAGTGAAAACAACTCCGTTACCGCTTGCTTTGCTCAACCAAGAAGAACCCAAACTACCAGATCTAGGTAAGGATCACCACACCACCCCCAACCCACAACAGTAAGGAAGGTGGCGTGGCCGCGCCGTGGTACCGTGTGCCCAATTTCAAAAGAATCAAATGCCCGTCCGCTTCTTAACTCCGTGCCTATACTTGTTTGTTTCCTGCCAACCTCCCGACCACCCAACCAGCAACTTCTGTTGGGGACAAACCGCATCGTTTGCCCCAGGGGTATAATTTCGATTCGACTCGACTGCTCCGGAAGAAAACACCAACACCAGGTCAAGTTGTGCCGTTTATCTCGACCCCCTCGCGCTTCTTCCGCTCCGGGCACTATCGCTCCTATCTCTTCCAGCCCCCTGCCGGATCGCGTCTTGGTATGTAGGAATAGGGGGACTAGGCGGTCCCCGAGCCTGGGGCGGGGTTGATCTGTTATTGTTACTCCTGGCCGTAGCTGATGATGCCCCGCGGCTTCTAGTCAGACGAATCAAGGGCGCATTTTCGCTGTCGCTGCTGTTTCTCTGGCTGCTCGGCTCTTCGGCATCGGAGTGTTCGGGGCTGGTGTACTCCGGGGGTGGCCGGTTATCTTGATGGTGTAGGCCAAGTCCAACCACGGTTGGCTGGTGGCCCTGATCTTGGTTGGTGCTGCCGAGCGATGCAGCACTGCCGCTGGGTTCACCGTCGTCATCGGTTGGTACTAGGTGGGCGAGGGAGATATCGGTGGGGCTGCGGAGGGGCCCTGGACTTGTGGGCGAAAGCATCCGGAAGTTACCCGACCTAGAACGGGCGTGGCCACGATCTGAGGCGTTGGGACCCTGCCTGTATAATTGAGCGGAGTGGCTGTACTGGTGACCGCGGGCCGGTGAACTTGTGAAACCGTCCTTTGTGCCCGTCGCAAGGAGAACGGTATCGGCCTCGACGCCATAAGGCGGAGGCGGCGCCAACGAACCCGTCATGGGGGCAAGGCCCCATTTCTTCACATTGGCCTCGATGAAGACGAAACCAGCCTGGCCAAAGTTAACGTGCACGATACACGGCCCGTTTGCGCCAATTGATGGGAAAAAGTTCTGAGACTTCAGACCGTGCATCGCGTCCTCCAACTTTTTGCCGTTTCGTGTGAAGAAGATAGTCCCGGTTCGGGGTCGGTAACCGACACCAATAACGTCACCCTGGACGATCTGGGGGCCATAGGGGGTTCCGTAAAAGGGTTGGTTGTGGCGGCGGGTGCCATTCGAAATATAAGCAACCGAGGACTTGTGGAAGCCTGTTGCTGTTAGTCTGGGGTTGTTCGGCGCAAAGGGGGTGGCGACGCCTTACCTGGTAACCTGAAGAGCGGATAGGGTTTGGTGGCCATTCCTATGCTCAATAAGGTGCTGTCGGGCTTTTCATAGATCTTTGCTTCCCAGTAGTAAACGTCGTTTTGTTTCGGGACGGGTAGGTTGCTCATAACGGTGCACTCAGAATCGAAGAACTCGATTTCGGTCCTGGCCTCCACGAAGCAGTTGGCGATTTCCAGCTCTGGTTCAAACTCCCACGCGGAAACGCCCTTCTCTTGGATGGCCAAATATTGTGATAATGAGATATCGGTTTGTACGGACTCGGGAGGATTTGCGGCGATGAAGGCTGTTCAACACTAGTCAGCGCGTGTTCATGGCTGGGGTAAACCGGGAACCAAAATCGACATACCCTTGGCCCTGAGATATTCGGTCCTCTCCATATCATCCATGGTCTCCAGGGCCTCGGCCTCCTCACGCGCAAAGGCCTGCTCGTCATCGTACTCGCCGGGTCGACCGATGCGGTCGAGGAATATGCGTCCGGACGCTGTGTATCGGAAGAAGTAGAAGACTAGGAATATGGTAAGGATCAGGATTGCCGACCCGAAGGACGACAGGAGGCCGATGACGATGCCATTCAGCCCCGGGCTGTAATTGGCCATTTTGAAATAGGATCAAGACCGCCGGATCTGGAAGGGTATTTGTCGCTTTCTTCGGTCTTAGGATTCCGGCACCCGATCGAACCGCGGCCGCCGCCAGGCAGCAAACGATCGCACGATCGCCAGGTTTAACACAGTCCCTATGTTCCTCCTCGGGCGCTAAAAAGGGGCGTCGCAATTCTTTGCGATATAGAAAATCGCAGTTTCTGTCCTGTCCCGTAGGTAATCACAAGGAGTCGTCGGGAAGGAAGCGGAGGTGTGGTTCGAGGTGTCGAGGTATCGCGGGCGCGCGGTGGGATGTGGCGATCGCAGGAGGAGTTGCTCAGGCGCAGCTGAAAAAGCGATCGTGTGTGGTTCGTTATAGGTTCGTGGGACACTGCAAGTCCCAGGTCTTGAAGACGTCAAGCGTGCGATCAGACCCTGACGGTGTGTCACGCTGGCGGGGGGGCGACGCAGCCAAGCACCAAGCAGCCAAGCAGAGGGATGACGAATGGATCAGAGAGAAGCAAGGAAATAGCAATGATGGGAGGAAGGCACCGCCCGCTCGTCGATGTGCGCAATGAACTGAACAGAAAAGGCGAAGATTGAAAATGAAAGGAAACGAAAATCAAGAAGGCGAGCAGAACACAAAAGGTGCGCAGGATGGCATTCGGAGGAATGATGAAGGAGAGGACCGTCGTTGGACGAGATAGATGGGGATTGCCTGATGTCACTTGGCGGCGGACGGAATCCCAGTTGGCCCTCAGACCGAGCTCGCCTGGCAATGCGCTGGGCTGGGCTTGGCCGCAAGCGACCGTTCACTGTTGGTGGCCTATCAACAAACCGCGAAAGGGAAAGTGTGGAGCAGTTAGGGTGCTATCAGGTGGCGGGGAAGTGCTTGGCAAAGGGATGGATTCTGGGTCTTGGAGTGGCAGATGACGCCGAATGGGACGTTCGGAGATCGCTGGATCCAAGGTCCCTCTTTTGGTCGTGTCCCTCTTCCTGGCCCGACTAGTCAGGGCAAACCCCTCGACACAACCGACCAAACATCGGACCAGAAACGGGTCGGGGCCCATTATCGGGCCATCCTCGAGTATCGCCAGGAACCGATTTTGAGCCTCTTTTAACACTTGGGACGACGCGACGATGCGCGGGTCTATTCCGGATGCATAAACTCGCTGGAGCATTCGTATCCCTGGTCAGTTACCTCGGGCGTCTGTCTAGGCGCCTGAATGCGGCGGCAGTGCTCAACGCTGCCCTGCGGGACCTGGAAGGGGCTGGACGGGTTTCAGAGGCGGCACCACGGCGGCGTAACAGACCCAAAATCAGCATGTTTCGGATCTCGTTGCACGGGTGGCCTTGTTTGGCAGCCGCCTGCAATTTTACGATTTCACGATTTTAGCCATCCGCATCTTCAAACAATAAAAGAGCGCCAACATGCCCGAGGGCGCCGGCTCCGTTGTCGATCTCCAAGGGAACCAAACAGGCCGTATTTCGTACAGTAACGCATGTGCGCAGCACCTGACGTGGACAAACACACGTACTTCGTACTTCGCCCTCCAATCCTGCTGGGTGTGTTGTCGTCAGCTCAGGGATTGCTAGTATTGATCATTCCCTCGGTAATTTCTCCCTTGCGCGTCTGCCTGCAAGCAATATTCCACCCAGCACATCCTTCTTCAAAGGTATGGACGATACAGTTACAAGACCCGAGGATCTGTCAAGTCTCCCGGTGCCCCCATGCGCCGGGCCGGCCGGAGAACAGGGTTGGCCGACCGGCCCGCCCGGTCTCAGATCTGCGTCAAGGTTTCCGGTCGTGCCACCTCACAACGGCCATCTTCACGACTGAACTTCTTTCCACAACTGATCACAGTACATGGGAAATATATGATTTGTACCGTAACTAAAATCAATGAAATCATCCGCCGTCGTGCTCGCTTATCCGTATCGTACTCTACATAAAATCCCTTGGCCGACATGATCCACCCAACACGCTGGCAGTTGCCGCAAACGCCCACATAACTAATGAGAACCCTTCATTCCGAGCCATTCACATCTCATCGTCAACCCGCAACCCTGTGTTTCATCAACCATCTCCACCATAAATAAATCCCATTTCCGAAGCACCGCTTAGGCAGCACTATCCCGGTTCCGCCTCGCCCCAGCACCACCCCGCTTCTTCCGCTTGTCCTCGGCATACGCATAGTCACTAACCGACGTGCCCGTCACGGAGCTACCGGTGGGGATGTGATGCGAGTGGGTGTACACCTTGGTGCCGGCGTCGCTAGGCGCGCCGACCTCGCTCTCGACCCAGCTGCCCGGGGGCCCGCGCGAGTCCTCGCTCGGGGCGGGGGCGGGGGCGGTGCGGCTATGGCGCGCGCGCGAGCGCGAACGAGCCCGCTTCTCCCTGTCGGCGTAGTCGTTGGCGCTCTCCGAGGCGTACGACGACCCGCTAACGACGGTCTCGGCGGGGGCCTCCTCAATGCGCCGCAGCGCCATGGTCTCGTCGGCGCCGTGGGTGAAGCTGAAGTCGCGCTTGACCCTGGACGAGGCCGCTGCCGCCGCGCGGCCCTTCTCTTGAAGACGGCGGGCCTCGGCGCGGATGCGCTCGTTCTCGCGCGTCGCGTTCTTGTCGGCCGTGGAGTAGACCTTGCGGATGCGGCCCGCGGGGCGCTCGCTGGCATCCTTTTTGGTCGGCGTGGTGGTGGGTGTGCGCTCGCGGTTGGAGATGAGCTCGGATGTCACCGTGCTACCGGCCTCGGTGGCACCGGCTCCGTCGGCGTGGCTGGGGCTCATGGTCGACCAGCTCGGGTTCGTCGAGCCGTCCCACTCGGAACCGTCCGCATCGCGGTTGATACCGCCCACACGGGCGGGCTTTTCATGGCGGTAGTTGCGTAGGTGTTCTTGTGCTTCGGCCTCTGCCTCCTCGTCGACGATGACACCACCATCAACCTTGCGGCGGGATTTCTTGCGTTCTTCCTTCTCGCGGTGTTTCTCTTCACGCCGGCGTTCCTTCTCACGCTCCTTTTGCTCGCGCTTCTTGCGACGCTTCTCCCGGCCAGAGAAATCCGACACGCCGCCAGTGATACCAGTGATACCCGTAGTCGCGCTCACCACCGTTGTTAGATCGTCACCCGTTGTAGTCGTGTGGTCGTCAACATCCTTGTAAACACTACCGCCGCCGAGAACAGTGCTCTCTGTCGCATCTGAGTAAACGGTGCCGTTGGGGCCCTTGCGCCGCAGGACAGTGGACTTGTAGTCCTCCCAATCATTTTCCTTAAAATAGAAGCCACCGTTCTTCGCCCAAAAGAAGAACCAAATGCCGACCAAGACAAAGGCAACGCCGAGGATACCAAAAACCGCAAAGACGGCGTTGTTGTTGATATCCTGGGGATGCAACGCGCCCTCGTCTGGGCGGTGATGTTCCTCAGACGGGTCTCGGGCGAGCAGCACTGCGCGCGCAGCCAGCGGGCCGAGCCTCGCTACATCGGATCGGCCGAGGA
The DNA here is from genome assembly GCF_020726465.1 of Chaetomium tenue. Lineage (NCBI taxonomy): Eukaryota > Fungi > Ascomycota > Sordariomycetes > Sordariales > Chaetomiaceae > Chaetomium > Chaetomium tenue. Next base: position 3,828,303 of record NW_027117330.1, on the reverse strand, counting down.
GGTTGTTGAGAATTGCAGGCGCCATGGTGTTGTGGTGGCGATTGCGAGTATTCGGTAAGCTGGCTGGCTTCGCTGGTTTGACCAGCCAAGCGGAACGGTGAGATTGTCGATGCAATCACCAAATGGAAATGAAATTGACGACAAAAATAAATGCAAAAGACCGTGGGCGGCGATGAGCGCAGCTTGCCTGCCCCAAGTCAAAGATTTGGTGGTGACGCAGAATGGCAAAGCGAAAGAGGATCGTTGACCGCAGGGGAATGTTGTGGTTCGGCTGGTTAACCCAGAAACCGGGGGGCTGGGACCGGGGTGGGCGAGGAGGCGGGATTCCTCCAATTCAAAGGCGAGAGAGGCCAAGGCAAAACAACAATTGAACGGCAGGCAGCCAAACGAATCGTCCCAAGTCTTGTGGATGGTGCCCTAAGGCGCTGCGCCGCCGTCCAGGGGTGCCTTCTCTGTTTTGTCGAAAGCCCCTCCTGCCTCTTCTGAGCACACACGAGGAAGGATGACGTCGGTAAACAAAAGCGCAGGATTGCCTAGCAACCGCTAGGCAACAATCTGCACCCAATCAAATCCGAGTTTGAGGGTTGAATTCATCCAGAGCTCCAACCCCAACCCCAACCCTCGTAACTAACTATTCTCAGGCAAGATGTTGTCGTCCCCCATTCCCGGCAACCCACTTCACCAATCTGCTTCCCGTCGCAGGCGGCTCAAGACGGTTCACTGCCGTGTCCGGCAAGTCACAAATTAATTGCCCACCCGAAACAGTCGCCCGGACTACCGCGCTGCCAATCCTCCCAAGAAAACCCACAAAACAGGCCATGTTCGCATTGCATTGCAAAGGCTAATGAACGCCACACTCAACCTTCCGCCCGCCAGTCCCCGCTCACCCCCTCCTTTCGGCAAACTAACACGCGGCACGACAAACTGAGAGGAGAGGCGAAGCGAGGAGAGGAGAGGAGAGGAGCGGAGGGGAACTTTCGGCCGCCGAGGCGCATCCAAAAACAGCAGCGGCTTCTCTCGGAACGGGCGGGAAACAACCTACCAACGATCGTGTTGTATTTGGATGTAGTCAGTCAGTCAGTCAGTCAGTCGTATAACGAACTAACCAGGGCTCGAGGGGGGCGCAGGCAGAGCAGCTCCTCCCATTTCATGATCTTTCGTTGCTCTGCAGGGCGGGCGAACTGGATTAATGGCCACTTCACCCTGCTGCGCTGCTCTGCTGCGGTACCCCGCGGCAGGGCTCTAGTCGGTGCCGTACACGTGGTGGTCTGATGGGGCCCCTTTGGAGACAGATCTGAGAAAAGCCCGCCTCACTGCCTTCACCGCAACACCTAACTACACCACTGCAATCACCGAGGTCTCTGCGCCCGCCACATAACCATGTCCGTCTCCACACTGGCAAGCGGCGGTCGTTGCTGCGGGTTTGCTGTTAATGTTATGTACCTGCATGTTCTGTGGGAAAATCACAACCGTGGCCTATAGTTCACTACGTTCGCGCCCTGTGCTGGTCAGCCCTGGTTTAGCGTCTCAGGTCTGTATCACCAACCGCTGGGGTCATCGACTGGCGCGCGGCTCGGTGTCGGCGATGGGGAGTCCGTCATGCGGGTGAGTTTGTGGACTGGGTTCACGTCACAGGTAATTATAGGTTTCGGGTAAGGAGGCAATGAAGACAACGAGCAACGGACCGAGAGCTTAGAGGCAGGGGTTATAATTGACCATCGTCGAAACGATCGTCGATGATGAATATCCACAAAGAATGAAGCCAAGACCTCCAGATTCAAGGTTGTATGCAGGGATAACTCTTGAGGTGAGTCGACCCACGGCTTCAACCCGGACTAGGAATAGTTGGACTCCAATGCCGACCAGATCTCCATCCTCCTCCACTACCCCTCCCTGCCTTCCATCAGATCCTCCATTCCGTCCAAGAATGCAAATGCCAAACAGTGGCACTTCAACAATGGGGTATGAGGTGAAGCCAGAACACAGCATGACACAGCCAGGTGTCTATGTGAAATAGGAAATGTCGTGAAAGGGTTGATGTCAATCTTGTGGCGGACGAAAAGTGAGAAGAAAAGTAGCATTCCCAATCCCTAGCACCTCTATACATTTCCCAATACCAGCTTCGAAAAAGCCAACGTGAGGGAGGTATGAAGGTTAAGTGGTGTCCATATTAAAGGCTTCCTCCACTGCTTTTTCCATGCCGTGCCATGTTCGGGGTATAAGTAAACCGCTTTTATCTCAGCAATCTCAAATCTCGAGAGACCCGACGTAGAAAAAAGAAGCGCGGCCGCCATGCTTTAGCACCGCGGTAGGATACAACAAAGAACCATGCCTATCCAAATTGCAAGAAGGAAAAACGAAACGAAGTGGTATAAGAAACAAAACTGCCAATCCAAAAAAAGGTATTGCCCCCCCAAGCAGCAAGAAATGAACCAAAACAAATAAGCCAACGCTCGCTAGATCATATCAGATAGGTACCGCCAAGAATAACCAGAGGTAAAATAAAATTGCCGGCCGTTATGCACACGGAAACATTATCAGCGTCATTATCATGTCTCGAACGTCTCGGCTCGTTGTCGCCATCGTCAAGTGCGTTTCCATCCAACATCGCCATTCGCCTTCTGCTGTGGCCCGTTACAGTGGTGGACCGCCAAAGTACTCGCCATGCCGTGATGAGTACGACGAGGGATATTCGGGGTAGGGTGGTGGCGGCGGCGGCGGCGGTAGCGTCGGGGCGTAGGTGGTGTACGCGTCATAGTCAGGGCCGCCGTCATACCTGGGCCCAGCGTCGTACCGACCGACCTCATACTTGGGAGCGGCAACGTCGTACTTGGAAAAGGAGCGGGAGAAAGACCTCGGGCGAGACTTGGCCCGCGACGTGGCTCGCACGCGTGACTGAGTGGGGATGTCTACCCTGGTACGACGGTCGTCCTGGTCAACCCTGGTCCGGCGATCGTCCTGGTCGACATAGCTCGACCTGTCGCTGCCGGCAGCCCGAATCTCGGGGTTGCCGCTCCTTGAGGTGATGTTGATTTCGGCTCCGTCCTGGCACTGCATCTCTGTGTTGCCGAACTTGAGCACCGTGCTCCCTTTCACGCGGATCGTGACATCCTCGTCATTGTTGGGCGCCGTAGACCTCGTGGTCCGCGTCGTTGCCGACTGCCTGTAGTCGCTCTCGTCATGGCTCCCCGAGCTCCTGGTGGACCTGCTGCTGGTGCCACTCTTACCCGCCTTCCGAAGCGTCTCTGCTGTCAACGGCATTTGGGGCACGCCGATGATATCATCCTGGTAACGACTAGCCTGGCGCATTTTGTCCTCGTATGCACTGCCGGAAGAGATCGAGTTGCCACCGTAATACGAATTGCGCCGGCGGTGCCCAGCTACTTCGGTATGCTGGTCAGCCATATCGTACCCCGATTCGGCACCAAAGCTTGGCCGTGGGCGGAAAGGAATCGGGCTGAAGTCATAGCCCACTGGTGCCAGTGGGGAAAGGTCGGAAAAAAGAGCATTGTCCATGTCGGGGTCATGCTCATCGAAATCGCCCCTTCGCCTGGCCGGGGTGGATGGTGGCGGGCGAAATGGCATTGCGGTTGGACGAGCAGAGGAAGGTCTGCGTGGAGGGGGCATCGCTCTCTTGTCATCATCGTTCTTGGATACTTTCCGAGGCATCGAAGGCCGCCGTGCTAATGCTTTCTCGACAGGCTCTTCGTAGTCATCGTACTCAATGGCACGGGGTGGCCGAAAGCCCATAGAAGACTGTGGGCGGGACCCAAAACGAGATTCAAGCGGGCGGGCGAAGTAGTCCGACGTCGGGGGAGGAGGAGGGGGGTGGTGCATTACGAGAGGGGATGACGATGGCGGGCCGAAAGGTGATGGTCCGTGTCCGTGTCCCGGTGGTCCATGTCCCGGTCCTGGTCCCGGCCCTGGGCCCATCCACGAAGGAGGAGGGAACGAGGTGGGCGGGGAAGGGCCCGGTGTTTGGTTTGCATAAAACCTCGCGTTGGCTGCTGGTGGCCTCTGTGCGGCATAAAAGCTCGTTGGCCTACTTTGGGCCCGAGGCCGCGAGATGGCTGGGGTGACGGTGGGGTCCACACCATAGTAGGCAGACTCGTCTCTCCTTGGTATGCCTTGCGCCGTCTTCGAATGCTTGACCGGTGGGCGTGAGGCAGCCATGAGCGCCTTTTTGCTAACCGACTTCTCCCGATCCTTGCTCGACTTCTTGAGCGAGTCTCTCCTAGGGTGTAGTGTCGAGTCGGAGTCGGTGACGATGCTCGTGGTGATAGGGGAGGAAGAACCTCTCCTAGCCTTCTCCCTTCTCGCTCGGCCGGTGTTGGGCTGCTCTTTCGCTGGGCTGCTTGGGGCAACCGAGTTTGCGTAACGGCCCGTTCCCTCGATGATGTTATCAAATTCGTCGACGTCTTCAACGTGCGCGACTATTGTCTCTGCTCGACCCGACATGGCGGTACGAGCCCACGCCCGTAAAAATTGGTGTCGTTGTAGCTCAGAATCGAGTAGGTATGTGGTTGTGGGTGAGGCAACAATGCCTCGGAATGGAGACGCCCAGTGTCAGGGCGGGGCGGCAGTCGAACAGCGGCTCGGCGGCAAAACGGCCAGGTGGGTTTATCGCTTCAGGTGATCACGACCGTGATAATGCGGTCGTTGAAAGAAAATGGTCAGGCGCCAGCAGCCGGTGATAATAATATTGTGGTCAACGACGGCAGGGTGCGGTTCGACATTTGTTGCTGCAAAGTTGGGACGACAGTGAACTAGGTTAGGTAGGGCGGGAAATTGGGATGAAGTGTAATGGGACGGTGACGAGTTTTATTCCACAGCGGGGGTGCACCACAACGTAAGTGGAGGGAGCGGGAACGACCAGCAGGGGGGGGGGGCTGTTGCTTGGTTCGTCTGGGGAATGGAACTTGGGAAGCGCTGACAAGCGGGGCAGCCCCAGACAGCCAGAAGACGGGATTCCTTCTCGACTGCGACATGTAACTAATATGGGCAAGGAAACAATAGCGAACATAATATGCTCGGAGCGGGAACCGGCCGGGCGACGAAGTTGATTAACATCACCGTTTCCCATTGCATCTCCAGGCCAGAAGTGGTTGTGGTCTCGATCCCTTGATGGTTCGTGCTGGCCCGCTGCAAAGGTTAAGGTACTTCCATTCATCCAGCCTATACCTGGTATGTACTTCGGTACCAACCGAACTCTGATCTCCGGTTGAACAACAAGCAAGCCACTTTGATGCGAAGCTGCCGCTTGCGCTGCTGGCTGCGGGCTGATGCTGGTTGCTTTTCCTCTCTGCCTGTCTCGTGGGGGGGTCGAAGCCGAAAAAGAATCCTGGCGTGCGGATCAGTTTGGTCAGCATCAGCCCTGCCACCCTGCACAGATCCAGGGCCGCATTCAAGATCTCCCGGCCAGGGAGTCGAGAAATGGCCAAAAAAGAATGGCACAAAAAAATACCAGACAGGCAAGGGGATAGACGAGGCGAACCAACAGCGGGGCTGGCGCAAGTCTGTTCAAACACCTCACGCAGACTCCCGTCGCCCTACTCTGCTAGTCTGCCGGGGCCAGCAAAGTGATGCTTCGCGGGGTACTGCATGGATGTACCTGTGCACTGTGCCAACTCAGCCTGGAACGAAGCAAGTCCCTTAAACGGGGCAACTTGTCTGGATGAGTGACTTGGGGAGAGCTGTGTGGTCGAAGCTTTGCGTAAGGCCTCAACCGGTGGGTATCGTAGTGGGGTCGCTGGCCTGAACGGACACGGCACGGCGAACCTGAGCCCGGATTGGGGAAGCTGCTCCCAAAATCGACCATTGACCAGCTGCCCTCCCACTCTTTCCCCCTCTGCTCCGCGCTCTTCGTGCCCGACAACGCTCTTGGGTATCAACTCGCTCGTGGGCACAACGACAACAAGGAAATCTGTCCTCAGAAAAAACAGGCTGCAAACTTTTATTGTGCGGAACGCAGCGCGACAGGGATTTCCCAGGCTGTCGTTGATGTTCTGCGAGTGGAGGATTGGAACCAGACTGAAACATCAAGAACATGAGGCGGGAAGGGATGGGAGCCCAAGTTCCATGAGCCGCGCACCACCAGATGGCGACTTTGATGCCTTGCGAATTGGAAGAGACAAGCCCGATTATCCCTTCCTCGGCAGCGGGCAGAAGACCGCAGGCCAGCACACCATTTTCGTCCATGCCTGGGAAGCTTGCGGCCCCCATTGGAGCCGTCGGGCGTGGAATGCAGTCTTCTGCAGGCCAATGCCCACTTGATGGTTCTCATAGGGCAGCGGCCCGAGGGAGTCAAGACTAGTCCTGCGCATTGCAGTCATCGGTCTTGATATCTGATCTGACGCCGCCGTGCTGCAACCACAGCGTTGAAATGTCGCCATTTCCAAGTTGCTGCATCAAGTTGCTGCATCGCGATAACCCCCAGTTTTCAACCGCAGTTTCGCTCCTGCGCGACACGGTCACACACACGGCTATACCGGGCGATGCTAACTCGAGAACTGTTCGTTTCCCCAGCGACCCGGAGCACCGGCTGCCGATCATCTCATGCGGGATAATTGCAGTACGACGACGAGTTCTCGATCGAACGTTCCCCGGGGCCGCTTACATACCCCAGCCTGTCAAGGGATGAGACAAACCATCGTCGCGGGAAGCAGCTTGTTTTGGGTTTCATTCTCGCCGTCCCCATCTCATTGGCTTTGCCCGTCTCGAGTTGAGCTGTAACAACCAATGGTTCCCGACTTATACCCTCCAACACGGTGTTAAGCGCATTGAGCCATTGAGTGGGGATCCCGAGATGAACGCTTGACACAGGGCAACTCTTGAAAGCAATCTCCTGGGTGATTGGAATGGTCGCCACAACAACAAGAAACTACTCGCCGCCATCATCCTGCGAGAGCAGCTGCATATGATATGGTATTGTTAATCAAGCAGGACAATCGAGTGGCTCTACTTGCAGCCAGGGTAACATCAGCCCGGCATCCGAATCTCTCCGCAGGTTCTCCAAACAGCCAGCCACCAGCTGCCGTCGAGTGCGCTTGTGAGTCAAGTCGACATCGCGGGTAGCCCGACTAGGCCCGAGTGGGTTTGGCGTGGAATCTCCGCATCAAGACGCACTCCCACGCGGGATCGCTTTGCTGCACGGAAACTGGCGCAAGTCGAGCTGGTCCCGTGATGCCGCTTCGTGAGGGGAGAGCAGGGGTGTTCCACGAGAGTGCCGGCCGGGTGTCACCACAGAGCGGGCATGTTGGAAGTAGAACCACGATTGCCAGGCTTGATCTGCTTTGGGCTCTTCTTCTCCAGGGATGGCTGGTATTCCCGGGCCTGGCTTTGCTTGCGTGGGACAAGCCCGTTAGATGGCTCGCTTTCGTTCGCGATGCCTTCATGAGAAAGTTAACCGTACGAAACTTCCAGTGATCATATGAAGTACAATGATCTCACGATGTTCATTCACACCGCTCTTTCCGTACTTCCATCGTCGTCTGCACGTACTATATCGTGCGTCAGGTAACACAACGCCTTCTTATACTTTTGTGACAGCCGAGGGATCAGCCCGTTGATGAGAGGCATGATGGGTGAACTCGTCCGTCGAAACACCGGTCTTGACTGAGTTGAGCTGTCACACAGAACCCGAATATTCCAAACATTAAGGACCTTCCGTACCGGTTGCCGTTGTGTCCAACTGTTGGGGACATGTATACCAGTTGAGGTTCGGTCTGAGTCTTACAACCTTCCCAAGTCTCTGATGGTAGCCTAGTGGAAACTGTAACCTAGCCTGACACGATACGAGCTGTCAACTGAAGGAAAATACCTGATTCTGAAGAGTGCCACAGGATCTTCCCTGAAATTCTTGCCAAGAGACTGACATGAAAGTGCCTAGTGCCAGTGTTGGTGTACATAAAGGGGGGGGTGGAGCGGGAGCCCACACTTCCGGCCATCACATGGCCGCCTGAACTGAGACCTCGACGTCTGCAACCACCGGCCGATGGTCTGAGAGATAAACCCCATCATCGAACTTGTTGGGGAGGATGCTGAAGCTCACAAAACGAAGGCTGCCCAAGTCCCGTACAAACAGGAAATCTATCCTTCCCGGATGCTGGTTTGGGTCGTCACCGAAGGTGGTGAAGGTTATCTCCTCGTTCCCGTACTTTGCATCTGCCGGCAAGATATTAAAGATATCTTTCACCCCTATGCCCGGTTCGGTTAGTACCTTGTATGCTCGCCCAGTCGGAGTGCTGTTGAAGTCGCCACCGAAGAATACGGGAGTCGACAGGCCAGAAGCACGCTCTCCGCACCAAGTGTTGGCAAGCTTGAGGAGAAGATGGGCGCTTTGCTCGCGGGCAACCTCCCCCTCATGATCGAAGTGGGTATTCATGACTACCACAACTGCCCCAGTCCTCTTGTGGCGGAAGGAGCCCATAGTGACGGCCCGCTCAAAAGAAGCATCCCATCCCTTCGATGGCACTTCGGGAGTTGGCGACAGCCAGTATGTCCTGCTGCGATCGCACTCCCAGTGATCTGCACGGAAGAAAATCGGAGAGTACTCCCCGGCTTCCTTCCCGTCCTCCCGCCCTTGACCGATACGCCCCCAAGAAGGCCCCAGTCGTGTTTGGATATCGGTGAGCTGAGAATGCAGGACTTCTTGGAGGCAGACAAATGGCGATCTTGCCCGGAGGTAATAAACCTTAACTGTGCACACAGCCTCGGGCAGCGGACGGACCATGGCTCTTTCCCCGGGCGGGTCTTGGTGTCGACCCGAATGTTGAACGTGACAAGGCGAAGAGAAAGTGATGCGGAGTTTGGGGTGGTCATGGCCGCTTCCTGGGCGTGGAACACGCGTTTTCGGGGCAAGGCGTGCGGTTGGCGAATGGAGAGCCGTCGCTATCAGTCTAGTCTTGATGCGTCTGTCAAAACAATCCCACGAGGCGGCAGCCAGTAGATACTCGAAGCAGAGTTTAGGTGTTGGGGTTGAGGTGGATTTCACGAGCAGAGAATACAGTATGGGTGCTTGGGTACGGAATACCTTACAGGTTGCGGGATTTGGTACCCGACGACACAGTGGTGAGAGCAGCTGGCGGCTGCCAAGCAGCTGTGCATACCTAGACGGCGGCGGCACCAGCTGGGCAAAAAGAACTGGATTCTAAGTGTGAATGCTCGATTCCCAGGAAAGAACGAGGGTGATCCGAAGCTTTTTTACTCGATCCCATTTCCCCGCCCCTGGTTTCATTATTTGGACCCTTTTCTCGGTCCCTTTTCTCAATAATTTTCTATTTTCCTATGCATGAATCTCCTTTTCTTTTACGAGTCCAGCCTTTTTGCTGCGCCCGAGTGTGGGCGGGCATAAACCTACTTTTTTGTCATCGTCAACCCCGCATCAAGATCATCCTCTCAACATGCCTTTCAGGGCCGCTAGTTGATCTTCGAGGACTTCCTTCCCCGCCGACGAACATCCCGTCCTTCCAAACTGGCACCCTTCACCAACTTAAGAAGTCTCTTGGTGTTGAGCGGGGCTTGGCAAGCCCAACTACGTCATAAGCAAGGGTTTCCCGCTCGGAGGGACTCGGCTTCGGGCTCACATGCACCGTCATTTGACTGACCCCCAAACTCTGACAAAAGACAAGTCAGAATTTCCACATTTGGAATCCCGCGTTTCGTAACACGGCCGCGCGATATGCAATGGCTTAGTTATTAGTTCGCGCGGGGCGCGCCACTCATCAACAATCCTTGACCTTCGCGAGTCGGCAGAGACGGCAGAGAAGCCTAGTAGCCCAAGCAAGAAAAATATGGTGACTACGCGGTTGCCTTGCAGACGCGTAAAGTGTGTGCAGCAGCCCCTGTAAGTTTGCCGCTCTTGCTTCTTGACAGCCAGGATCGAGTTCGACAGCCTGGGAGTTCCCCGACTCGTTGATAGCCTCGCATCTTTCTCGGTATTCCTCTTCACTCGCTCGATCTGCGATGTGAATCATTCCGGGGGAGAGGGTGTCGGGCAGCCTGGTCATCTGCCGTTCACGGACTTGGCAGCATACCATGCAGGTACGTCGTGAGTCCTTCTTCTCTCGAGCAAAATGACTGGGCCGCTTCTCGGAAGATCGCCAAACCACAACCAAACCTGACCCTCCACCCACAAACCGCACTCTTTTTCAGCTCAGCAAGCTCAGCTATACACTTATCGACGCTCATCGATACTCACCGACACACATGGATGAGAATCCGAAAAGATAGCGGCTGCTTTGGTCTCGGCCACTCATTCCTAATGGGGCGGAGGACAGTCAGATGTCGGAGTTGGTGGTTTCCACTCTCGGTCTGGTCTCAGCTCAGCCTGCTGGCCTTGTCACGCGTCGAGTCAGAAGGCGGCATTCTGAAGTCAGAATTCCAAGAGACTCGTAATCGACTTCCGACTTTGCCGGGCTTTTCTTGATGTCGCTCCTCTTTTTGCCAGTATTTGCAGACACATTACCCCCCTTTGATTGCCCGTGATGCTCGCTTTCATTCCTTTCCTTGGAAACGTCCTTACACCCGGGGCGCGGGGGCGCACCAGCGTACCATCACCGTTAGTCCACACCCACCCACACAGCCGCAAGTTGGAGGGAGGGCGCCTTGTATTGCCCCGCGAAATTCAGACTTGTCACCTTGCTTGACCGGTGACTTGCCAGGAAAGGTGACCGCGCCAGCCGTCCTTGAAGGTTGGTGGTGGGGAGCTAGCATCAGCAGCAGTGTGCATGGTTTCCGAGTTCACTACATATCTGCGCGGCATGTCCGTTCTCAGCTGGCCACTTGCCCTCCTCTCTTCCCTTTCTGTCTTCTCATGTTCCACGGCATTAGTGGATACCCAATATCATAGCCCTCAACAATCGTTTCTGACAGGACGTTTCTGAACCGGCAAGGCCGGTGACAGTCGTCTGCCTCTGAGTATTATTGAACAGCCTCATTTTTGGTGCTTCCTCCCACCGCCATTTACGGGAGGACCGACACATCCTCATCACCAAGGTGCCTTATCGTCCTTGGTATTTCTCGCCTAAAAGTCCACAGGATGCCCGCCTCCAGGTCCTCCGCACAACACCTACCACGGGACTCGTGGCTGTCCAACCCAATGTTCCTCCAACCCAGCATCGAGCGAGACGATGGGGAGATTGAGGACCTCAACCTATCCAACATGGAGGAGGATCCCCTCATGTATTTCCTGACCCCCGCGCCTTACTCTTGTTCCGGCGACGACGACGGTATGGACTTCGATATGGAGTTTGATGCCGGGATCGAGGACGCCAAACACCCAGCTCCCATCATCAGGAGCGTTAGCCCATCAAGCCTCGAGGGCCTTAGCCGGCCACCTCCTCGGCCGCCAACACCGCCACGGTCACCAGCCACCCCCGACCTAGACTACGACCTATCCGGCACACCAGACGAGCACGAACAATACGACTACATGGAAAGCTCCTGGCCACCCCGCCGCGGCAGCTCTATGAACCTGCCCCGCCGCCTCAAGGACAAGTTCAAGGTCCACTACCCCAAACCGGATGCCGGCCACCCAGACAGCCTAGCCCCACCACCGCCATCGCCATCGCCGCACTCGCCCCGCACATCCAGCCGGGGCCGTGCGACGTCGCGTGCGGCGGGCGGCGGTGGCGGCCCACAGCAGCAGCCCGGCAGCAGACGGACCCGCGCCGCGCCGGCCCGCCTCTCGCCGCACGCGTGGCGCGAGCCAAGCCCGGATGTCTGGGCTATTGAGGAGGAGCCCGAGGCTGAACTGTACAGTGAGGGAGGGGATGGCGGCAGCTTTTTGGGGAGTGGGCCGGTGGATATCCCCGCGGCGAAGAAGCCGAAGAAGAGGGTGAGGTTTGTGTTGCCTGCGGCGGTGGTGGCGGTGGATGGTCTGGATGCTGGGGATGAGCGTGGGGCCACGTATTAACCTGATGGGGCGCATATCTCACTCATGTCATGTCATATCATACCATACCGGGGATGGATTGCATTTTGCTTTTGGGTTTGGGGGTTTGCATACATACATAACAAGGCGTTGGTCGGGGTGGGCGGCGGTCTGGTCTTTTGTTTGTCTTTCGTCGGAGGTGGTCACTCTGCTGGCTTGGGAAATTGGGTAATGGTTAGGTTAGGCAGTTTGATATCATGGTTGGGAGGGCATCTGCAATAACGCATTGTATCAAGTCTGGTACTTGACAAAACTTGGTTCCTGTCCCACTTCCGATGGTGCTGTAAACTTGACCAAGGGGTGATCACTTCAATACGAGATCAGACCAAGTATTGAGATGAGGGCCGTATCTGGCAATCCAGACTTCAGACTGAACTTGAGCTTGGGTCAAAGTCTCATGGTTGAGGACACTGTGTTGTAGATTTGAAGGTGCATCTGCAATATTCGACCAGTTAACTGCGTACATGAACGCATTGACAAGTTCCTGCATGCGTTCCCACAGAAACCGCTGCGATGACCTGCATGTAATACGTGTTGTTCTTGTTGGTGATCTCCTCGGATCAAGCTACACCGTTGTGTCGCCCGGTTTCTCTGTCAAAAAAACTTGCAAGATTCGGTATAGTGAATATATCCCTTCAGTTATAACCGATATTTCAGGAACCCTTCAAACCTGTCTGCCTCCTTGCGGCAAAGCCTGCCATTCATATGTATATATATATCCCCCGGCCAGAGTGGAGCTTCCTTCCGCAGCCAGGGTTCCGTTCCCGATGCCGCTCCCGAGAATCTCCACTCGAGATCCGGGCGGTGATGATGTCAGGGGCCACGCTGTCAAACGTCTGGCCAGACAGTGGAGAATATGGCTGGGATTGCTCCAAGGGTCCGTCCGATGCGGTGAGAAAGATCAAATAGCTCAACTGCGAGATAGCCTCATGAGCTTTTTTTCAGGTGCGGCCGGCACTTCTGTTTCATATATGTCGCCGGTGTGATCGCCAGAGTGGAAGCAATTGCAACCCTCAGCCCGCAAATACCGCGATGCGCAAAAGCCGAAGTGGCTGCGCCGATGCGCACTTGTGAGCTGCTCGGGGTGTCGGTGACTTGCGCAGCTGACGGCTTTGGTGGTTGCCGCACCTGCCCCGCTGTTGCATGCTGGATGCGGAAGCCTGGGCTGGCCGCCTGCTGCTCATTGGCCCGGACTCCCTGGTCTCTGCATCGTGGGCTTCGGGCCAAGGAAAGCAAAAGTGTGGCAGGGGGGGTGGGGCATCCAAGCATCCCTCCCTCGATTTGTTTACCTTCGATGGCTGCTGCGGCCAATGTTTATCGTCATTGGGTGGGACAGCGGGAAAGCTTGCGGCGCTGTCTTCGAGGGAGGAAGCGCCCGTTTCACTCGGTTTTCCGACAAGAAGCACATGCGGCGCGGGTTTTGACTTCTTTCTTCCCAACTGACTGCGCAAAATCCTCAGGAAGACGGCTTCGGTCTCATTGACAGTTTGCCGGGTCGGGTTGTGTTGCGCAGCACAGCTGATGGGTGCTTGCTTTCAGCGGAGCTTTCTGCAGCGGCCCGTTGAGCCAACCCATTTCAAGCTTTTGGCAAGAGTGCCGCAAGCCTTCCTCTCACTTCTTTCCTCTTTCCTCCGCGCAACGTCATTCTCATTTTCTGCCAAATTTAAGACGGTAATGTGCTCATGATCCAGCTCAATTCACCAAAATCCGCAGCGATATTGTCCCATCCCCGGCAGAGAGCGGACAGATCCGATCTGGAGCGCAGATCGTCGGCAGTTATGCGGTTCACCGAGGTGACCTAGGTGGGTTGGTCCCGTTTCCCTGGTTATTGTTTGTTGATTATCTCCCCCCAAACGTCAGCCCCCGAGTCCAGACACTCTGCACCCGATTGGCAGCTGCGCTCTCCGCTCGGGGTCTCGACGGTGGATTCTTCTTCGATCAAACAAGAAAAACTTCTGAAATTTCACGTCATGTCACAACTTGCTATACACCATTGGGTTTGAGGAATGCAGGTTGCTGACCGAGTCCCTCGTCCTCTCCTTTTCTTAGAATCATGTCACCGCCGACACAAGACGAACCACAGCCGGAAGATCCACAAACACCACAGCGCAACTCGACAGCCAAATATGCCAATGCGGCAACACCAACAAATAAACGGGCTTCAGCCCCGGTCGCTGCCACCCCGAAGAGCGCACCAGCTGCCGCCGGCAATGCCTCGGCCAGCAAGAAAAAGGTCGAGCCCAGCCTCTTGGGCGACTTCTTCCTCGGCCGTCAATCACCGGCCCGCGTTGTTGCTCAGCGGGAGGCTATGAAACAGCGGCGGAAAAGCATGGCGGCAGATGCGGCCAACGTGCGGGAGGAATTGCGTCAGGAGATGCGCGCGGCGGCCGTGCGGAGAATCCAGCAACCCGGGGGCGTGACGGACAGGGTGAAGGCCTGGCAGAAGGGAAATGCGGTTGCCATGAAGCAGCAAGGGGGTGTAATACCACAACCGGACGATCTCGCGAGCGTGCCAACCGAGATTGCCGCCCAGGTTCCTGCCGAGAGCGTAACGGAATCGGATCGGCTGCGCATCAGGATGAGACAGAAATCGAAAAAGAAGAAGGCCAATTCCGACAAGGCCGAGGATAAGGAGAACCAGGATGATGTGGCCAGCGACGAAACAGAACGAGAGAAGCCGACCGCCGCCACATCGGGGACATCGCCCAGCAAACCACCCGTGGTGGTCAAGCTGGCGCCGAAAAAGAGGATTGTCAGTGATGACAACTGGATGAAGCAGAGGAAGGGCAAGAGCCCACCTCGAAACCGCCCGGCAAAACCAAAAGCCGAGCCGGCCCCGACGCCAATGCCAATACCCAAGGACTTCTTGCAACGAACAGCGAAAAATCCCACGGTGCAGAATAAGATCAAAGATTGGGCCCAGAGGGTGGAAATCCCTGAACCTCCACCGCCAGCCAAGGTGAAGCAATACCGTCACAGGAAATCTGGCGCGACGTTGACCGTCGAGGAAGACGCCCCGAGCGTAATCGCATCCGACCCAGGGATAAGGCCTACGCCAAAGCCCCCGGTCGATGACGGCATCCGAGTCAAACCGGTGAAGATGAAACCAGGAAAACCGAAACCTGACACCGAAGACGGCATTCGGATACCTCCCGTACGGAAGAAGGAGCCCCTTGATGATGGCATTCGGGTGCGGCCTATCGATACCAAGCTGCCAGACGACGGGATCCGTGTTCGGCCGATCGACAGTCCGCTCACAGCTGACGGTATTCGAGTCCGACCAGGCCCCGATGTGTCCGCCGACGACACACCTGTACGCCCTGCTTCATCCGGGCCCACTCCGGCAGCAAGAAGCAGCAAGGCGCCAAGCGCAAAGCGCGCCCAGTCCCCAGGTTCAGATGATGTGATCGAGGTCATGGAGGACCCGGAGACCGAGGTTGAGACACCCATCAAGAAAAGAGCCCCTCGGCGGCGGCGCTCAAAGCGGCGAAGCCGCAGTCCCATTTTGCGGACCGTAGAACCTCCGGAGGACCGACACTCTGAGTCTGAGACCGCGCGCCAAATTCCTTCACCAGTAGGCTCTGATGGCGAGTCTGATTTGGTACCTCCTACAGTTCTGGGGAACAAGTCACTAGCAGATATTCCGTTTGGGTACTCTGCATTCAGTGAGCTTGACTTACCCCTGGGTGCCGACGCACGCAACAGCACCGCCAAAAGACCCAAAGCTCAACAACGGAACCCGAGCTTCAAAGCGATGCCCAAGGTTTTTAAGAAGGTTGTAACGGGCGCCAAGGACATCATTCAAGAGATGGCTGAGCCTCCAAGGCCCGTCGCAACCAACAAGCCGCAGAGCATTGAATCTTGGCTGAACGGCACGGTTGATCCATTCGTGGAACCCAGCGCCAGTTCGCCAGTTTCGCAAGAACTCACCCACAAGGAGCCAGCACCTAAGGAACCTGCTCGCAAAGAGCCCGTTCCCCAGGAGTCTTCCCATAAGGCGCCAGCCCCTCAAGAAGCCACCCGTAAGGCTTCGGTTTCTCAGGAACCCGCTCGCAAAGCGCCAGTTTCCAAAGAACCCACACGAAATGTGCCAGCCTCCAAGAAACCCACGCGGAGCGCGTCAGCCATCAAGGAGCCCACACGGAACGCGCTGGCCGAGGACAGGAAACCCACTCCAGAATCACCGGGGGCAGCGCTGGAGAGTCATAAGCGGTCGACATCAAGGCCATCGTCGAGGCCGCCCTCGAGGCAGGCATCCGAGGACCGATCCAGAGACACGGCTGACTCCGCTCTCTCGAAGAGCTCCGGTTCTCAGGACAATACAGAGTCGCAAAGAGAAGAAGATAGCGATGTGACGCCCAAAAAGGCCAAGTCCCCCCCTGCTTCATCGGCTGGGCTCAAGAGGAGACGGGCAACCAGGGGAGCTGCGCCTCCAACAAAAACGGGCGGTAAGAAGCCATTCCGGGAGCTACTGAAAGAAGCATTCCGGGGCGAGTCCGCCGGGCATAAACTCCCGCCCACAGTGTACCCCAGTTGCGAAACCGATGACGAGAGCGACCATGAAGGAGATGATTATGAGTCGACAATCCGAAGCAAGGGACCTGCTGCATCTGATTACTCGTCCGGTTACTATTCATCCACCTACGATTCCCTGCTTTCGTCTGATCTTTCGAGCCAAGAGGCCCAACGAAGGAAACCCCCAACAACCGGCGTTCATGAGTTATCAACCATCGTGTCGGAAGAGGTCGGCAGCACAATCAGCTCGGACGCACACTCTGATGTTTCTCACACTACTGTCACCCAGACGACGGCGTTCACAAAATCAACCGATATTTCGAGGCAGAAGAGCCAGAAGTCGGGCCTCAAGCGCCGTCTCACAAAACACTCGGACTTTGTGTCGGTCCTCTCGTTGCCGGATAACGGCCAGCTGGTCGCGCCCAGACGTTCCAAGAGCATCAAATCGTCACATAGCCTTCACCGCAGGCCCAGTAGAGCGAACAAGAGCAGAACCGATGAACTGCTGGATGAATTTGCGGATGATGAGCATTTCTACGGCAGAGAGCTGAAAGCTCTGGTTGACGGCGTGGTCCCAGTGCTGCTGAGAGATGTCATGAATGGTGGTGTTGGCGAAGCAAAGGCGGATGCCACGGTCAAATCGGTGGTTGGTATGGGCATGGCGCTTGAGAAGTTGAAGAACTTCCACAAACAAGTACCCCTTGATGACATCTCGGAGTTGCTCTTCTGGCTCGAGGACGTCTCGCCAGTTTACGATAGCTACCTAGACGTCTGGCGGCTTGGCTTCCAGGGGCTGGTCATCAACCTTGCGCCGAGAAACGGCATGTTTGATGATGAAGACTCGCTCCTGAACGCGCTTCCTCTGAATGAGGATGGCGATATCGTTGGGGAAAACGGGGAGCGGGTTGATGTTGCATTCCTCCTGAAGCGGCCGCTGATCAGGGTCAAGTGGATGGTCAAGTTCCTCAAGGTGAGTTTTCCGTCTGCAATTCCCATCGAAAACAACAGCGCTAACATTCAATTTAAAGGCTGCCGTGGCCATCACTGAAACTCGTGACGCTGAGCGGCTGTTGTCGGTTTTTACGGCCCTCCAGGAGAAGGCTCGTAAGCGGCACCGAGAGGAGACCGCTCGCATGATGGACGAAGACGCGAACAACACAGACACCTCACGGTGTCGCGATCTTCGAAATCTGCTGTCTCTCGATGGCATAATCATGAACCGAACACGCCAAGTCGCCGCGCTAGACGTCTTCTCCCTTGACTTGGAGCATTCAAGCGGCCAGCGGCTGGGATGCCAAGTTGAGATGATCTTTAGGGATAGCCCGGCGCTTCCCGAAGACAAGGGCGACATTCTCATCAGGGAACTTGGCAACAACACCCGCTCATGGCTACTGTTCCCGCCGGTCCCCAGACAATACATTTCCGCCCGACTGGGCGACGATGACGACTCTCTAATCGTCATGATACGCGGAAGCCACAACGGGAACGACTGGTATGAGCTTCTGAAGATCTCAACAAACAGCGAGGAGCAGATCGATTACTGGTTTCGCATTCTGGGAAGCCACCCCATGCCGCCCCTAACCCGAAGCAGGCCAGCCAGCATGGTGCTGGGGTCGACATCGCCGAAGACAGGCGCAACAGATGTTCCCGTCGGTGAGCGTAAAGTAAGCGTGTCAAGCTTAGGATCGTCCGACACGGAGAGACCTACGACGCCATCCCAGCACCGCAGAGGACAGCATGGCGGTTCTGCACCGCCGGCTGCAACTGGTTATGCTTACCCTGACATGGCCGCTCAGGAGAACTACACACAAGACCGCCCAGAACAAAGCACAAGGCGGTCTTCCTGGGACCACCCTTCGGCAGATGTACCGAAGATCGTGAAAGCGCCTCCCAACACTACACCATACCGTGAGGACGGGGCTCCTCCCCCGCCCATCCACCGCAATCTCAGCTCAAAGAGCACCGGTCTGCTCGCTCCTCCCGTAGAGTCCCGCCGACGGACTCGTCTGAAGCGCCGGATGTCCTCCCCGTTGAAACATGAATACACTCCTTCCGATGTGTCATCTGACAGCTCTTGCACTGCGAGCGAAGACGAGTCCGACTCATCAGAATCATCCGGCGGCGACGACCTCGATGAGGATGAGGTGCCCGATACCATCCCCGGATACAGCATCAAGGAACCCGAGGTAGCCCCAGCTGCATCGGTTGTTTCGGATAACAGTGTCACGCCCTCTCACTCGGCGTCCCAGATGGAGCTCGCAGTCGGAGATGATTCGCGGCCGGAGAGGCCGGTGACAAAATATGTCGGGACCGTTTCGTACTGGTCTGCCCGGAAGGGCATCTGGAAAGACGTCAATGACGGCCAGCCGGCTTCCATCGTTATCCACCCGGGGTGCATGGAGGTGCATCCCCTTAGCGAACAACACTCCAACCGACAAGCATACCCCCTGCAATCGTCGGGCACATCCGAAGTCGACAACAGCAACAAGGATGCCGGAACTATCGTACCGCTTGTTGCCCTGATCTTGACCCCGGTGGTTATGATCCGCCGCAGCACAGCGCTAGACCTCGAGGTCCGCAGCCCAGCGTCCCCAGAGGCACGGCTGAAGATCGAGGCCAGCATGTTCCGTTTCCGTACCGTCAACCAGGCCGACGCCAGAGACCTCTACGAGTCTGTCCACAACAGCCGCTTGAACAATGCTCGATACATCCAGCTCAGCGAAGAGGCTCGCTTCCAATCATTCGGGCAGATGCAACCCGTACCCGGCGACGGCAGCGCGGGCGATGAAGGCTCCAGTCAACGACGCAGCTGGTTCGGCCGCAAGAACAGCTACCGCGCATCCACCCGCGCACCTAGCGTCTCCCAGGGCAGCATCTCGACGACTGTTTCCGCCACTAGCTTCCTCCGACGCCTAATGGGCGGCGGAAACAATAATTCCTACAACATCGACGAATCCACGCTTGACAAGCCACGGCCGCACTCAGCAGCAGCGGCGTCAGGGGGTGGCAGCCTCTACACCTCAGGCTCAGGCTCCGGAGGATCCGGATCGGGCTCCATCACCCCTCCCCGCAGCGCGTCCATCTCGCTCTCCAACTCGGGCAGCCAAAGCCGCTGGAGCTCCGGCTTCGCCAAGCCCTTCTCGCCGGACCAGCCGCTCGAGATCCGCTGCCACCTCAACGTGCAAAACAACCGTTGGCTCGACAAGGGCGACTGCGTCCTGCACATCAGCCGCCCGCCACCGGGGGTGCGTCAAGAGCTGCCCCTGTACAACGGCCTCGAGAAGCGTGTCATCGTCACGCACGCGACCAAGAAGAACGCGGACCGGCCGCTCATCCTGCTGGATGCCGTCCTGGGCTCCAAGTGTTTCAGCTTGCTGGGCAGCAAGGGTGTTATGTGCAGCGTGTGGGAGAACCTGAGGGATGAGGAGGGTAATGTTGGGGTGGCGCCGAGGAGTGGCGCGATTGCTGGTAAGGTTACTAAGTGGTGCTTCCAGTGTAAGAGTATGCAGCAGGCTGGGTGGATCATGCAGTTGTTGACTACCGAGGTGCCGGGGCTGATGATGGGTTGAGGACGGGAGGGGGGTTGACTCATTCTTTCCGTTTTTTATGTTTTTCCCTTTGTTTTTTTCTGATCTCCATTTTTTTCCCTCGGTTGGTGGGTGGGATGGTGAGGAGGGAAGGGAAACGGACAGGGATGGTTGTGAGACATTGGGGGAGTTGTGGTCAGCTTTTTGGGGGAGTTTGTTTTGGCGGGAACCGGTCGGTAACATCATCATGCTGCATGGAGCTGGAGCTTTGGATTCGGTATTCTCCTTGCTTGTCTTTCACCACACATTCGACTTGGTTGGGGTGTCTCATTTGTCAATTGCCCATACTATACCCATGTTGGCGATAGAGTTGCTTCCGAGGTTGCATAGCGTATTGTTTGTGTTGCTTTCTACTACTAGAAACATTTAACGTAAAGGAATAATATTTTGTGAATTTAGAAATATGATGAAGAACAGGGTTGAGTGTTGTTAATTGTAATATGACGTTTTGAGTTTTTGTCATCGCCAGTGCCTGCGATCGGATGATGACAACAATTGACCGACCTGTCTTGCATGGATAACATCATACACGTGGAGCCGTCCTTGGTAGAACGATACCCTGATAACCAATAGATAAGTCGCCCCAGAACAGCACCCCTGCTGTTAGAACAAAGCTGCCAAATCTGGATGCAACGACGCGTTCGCTTTGCGCGCCCTGTTCTCATTCTTCCAGCCCCAGAACCACTTCTTCCTGTCAACCTCACCGACATCGCCCACATTAAATTCGGAATCAACCAAGACCTTTCCCTTCAATTTCAATCCCAATAACATCGCACAGCTCGAAATTCACTCCATTTCCGCACCTCGTCAGTCGTTCTGCGCTGCGACAGCGCAACCGCCCTTGCCATGGCCGACTACAACTCCATGAAGGTCCCCGAGCTGAAGAAGTTGCTCGGTGAACGGAGCCTTCCTCACACCGGTAACAAGGCCGACCTCATCGCCCGCCTCACAGAGAACGACAAGCAGAAGGCTGCTGAAAGCACGGCGCCACAAGCTGGTAAGCTCTAATCCCCTTCCTTGACCGCTCGCATGTCCGATGCGACTTTTGTCGCACGGTCCCATTGTTCCGCATACGGGAAAGCGTCCCCAGCGCAACAAAGGTCGAGGACATCGGCCGATCGCCTCGAGATAAATTGTTATCCCAAGCTCCAAATGCACGGTGAAAACAACCGCTGACCATGACTTGTCGCTAGACTCCGCGCAGCCTGCTGCCGAAGACGAAATTGACTACGAGGACGACGACCTTCCATCAACCAAGAAGGATGCCGTAGCAGAGAAGCCCGCTGCTGCCCCTGCCGCCACGGAGACAAAGCCCGCTGCCGCGACGGAAGCTCCCACCACGACGAACGAGGCTGCCACCACCACCACCACCGAAGAGGCCAAGACAACCGAAGCCGCGGCGCCCGTCGAGGGCAGCACAGCCGAGGAGGCGGCCAAGCCGGCCTTCACGCAGAACCTGCCGCCAACGAACGCGCAGTCCGAGGCCGAGAAGCGCGCCGCGCGCGCCGCCCGCTTCGGCATCACTCCCGCTGCCACTGCTGCCGCTGATGGTGAGGGCGAGGGTGAGGGCAAGAGCGAGGAGTCTGAGGAGGCCAAGCTGGCGGCGCGCGTCGCCCGCTTCGGCGTGGCTAATGACCGCGTCTCGGCTCTCGACAGCGCCCTGCCCGACCGCCCTCGCAAGCGCGGTCGTGGTGCCGCGGGCGCTGAGGGGGGTGAGGGCGCTGCTGCTGCTTCTGCTGAGAAGGAGGAAGGTGGCGGGCGCGGTAGCAAGCGCGCGAACCGTGGTGGTGCCGGTGCTGGTGGGAGGAATCAGAACCAGCAGCAGCAGCAGCCGAGGCGTGGCGGGAGGGGCCACCGTGGGAGGCAAGGTGGTGGTGGTGGCGGCGGTGGTGGAAAGGGTGGGAACGCGCAGAAGGGTGGGGATAAGGGCGCGGCGCGGACCATAGACCCGGCTGAGAAGGCCAAGCTGGAGGCTAGGGCGAAGAGGTTCGCTGCTGCTGCTTGATCGAAGACAGGTGATCACCTACTCTTTTGTTTTGTTTGTTTGGCTGGCCGTTAGGGCATCTAGGTAGGTAGGTATCCCCGCACCTTTCGTGCAACTTAGTTCGATTTCTTATGCAATGTCTGTCGTCGAGGAGGATTGGGGGACGGAGGGATGGGGGGAATGAACTATGGATCGGGATTTACAGGAGGGGAACGGAAATGCGGACCTTGTAGCCATATCATACCCATATTATTGGAGCCGAGTTCTCGATGCTTTTCCGTGTGATGAAATGGGGTGGTGGAATGGGCGAGTCTAAATGCTCAACCACCTCGTCACAACTCCATTTGTTTACATCGCAAAGTAGGTACCTAGTGAGGGTAAAGGGGAGAGCGCACCAGTTCGTACCTACCTACCTACCTACCGCGCTATATGTATCAGATCCGCGTTGCTGATTTGCAACGAGGGCCACCGCCCACTCGACGGTTGGCCAAATGGTAACTGGCGGTGGTCCTCGAAACCCCGGGCAGCAGTTCAACCCCTCCCTCTCCTACGGGAAGGTTGTGGGTTCGAATCCTGGCTGCTCGGGGTTTTCGGAGCAAACCCACCGGGGTTTCGTAACCGGCTACCCCCCTGAACCAGTCTCGACTGGCCGAGAAGGGGGGTTAGTCGGTGAGCTTTTGCTGTTTTTAACCCTTTTTTATTTGGTTTCTTTTTCGATCATGTTGTAGACGAGGCAAGGAGGAAATTCGGGATCTTGTGTTCTGTAACCAACGCTAGAAATCAAAATTTGACACCGTGCGAGGGAGCCGTTCGGCTATCTGAGATGTGGCTTGGAGCGAGTATCTGAACCACGATTGTACAACGGATCAAGGCCTAGACCTAGTCCCCTATGTATAACCTAAAGCTCAACCTAATGTTGGAAATTTTTCGGCGTGTCGATGAAGCTGTCACGAGGTTGGAAGCATTACGGAGCTCTAGACTGGACTGCTTACGACTTAGCTATCTCCAAAAGGGCAAATACGATACACATACGGGTCTGTAAATCCCCCTCAATATAACTAGTAGCAGCTGAGTTCTTGGTTGGGTGCATGCGCACAAAATATGAGCGGAACGGAAGGGGTATACGGAGACTCATGCCGTGGCCGGTGATATTGAAGGCCTCGGGGTCAACCTATGTAGTGACTGGGTGAAGCAATAACGTGCCTGAATTTCAGTGTGGTGGTCTTACTCGCGCCACTGTTCAAGTCCTTGTTTTTTTCATTGTACCTATTATTTCTCATGGTGCTTGAGTCGGGTCACTGCTATGGTCTTTGGCAAAACGGATGTTGAAAGAAGGCGAGACCTGCTAAGAATAGCGAGGTATTTGATGGACTCTCGCTCGTTTATCACTGCTCCAAACAATACTAGCGTGATGCATAGTCTAAAAGTGAAGTGAGAGGGGCAACCGAGATTCATCACACCAGTCGCGACGTGAGCGTCCCTGACTCGAATGCATGAGATGAGCTATCACTTGCAGCAGAATGAAGCGCATCCGTCTTAGTCTGACATGACTCGCAGAAGGATCGGAGCTGCATCTCCGCTAGGTACGTTTCTTCAACAGTGAATGGCTAAGCATGCAGCTGAGCCAGTGACGCTAAAGACGAAGTGTGGTGGCCCTGGTGTGTTGGCTGGGACATGGAAAAGAGAGTGTTGCCTCGAATGCCACTCTTCGGTTTCTGTACCCTCGTTATTGGAAGACTTGCACTACCATGAGGGTTGCGACGGCAGATATGACGGGCCAGTCAAACCTCTTTTCTCCCAGAGTCTTATTTATTATACTCTCCTGGCTGAAATGGATGTGGGTGTGTCGTTGAGAGCAACCATAGGTCACGGCACGCCGCGGTCCTGCATGCACCTGAAGTCACTTGACTTCCCCCATCCGGTCGGGTAAGGAGTTCGTCTGACGGAAGACGGGAACAAGGAAACCCCGGAGGTCACGGGGGGGAATGTCTGGCCGTGAGCTGGTTTGCCGTGTCTATGCTGGCCGGACACTGGGCGGGACGGACCATGAAGAATCACTGGTCCTCGACGGGACGGGGCGTCGTCTTACGCCATGCTAATCACAAGACGAAGACATGGGTAGCCGTTGCTCATTCGCGGGGAAGGAAGACAGAAACAAGGAGTAGGGGTCGAAGGGACGGATTCAAATACTGCCATCCCTGGCTAACCGTGATGGCGTCTTTCCCTGAGAGGAATAAAACCTTTCAGCAGGAATAGCCGAGCCTTACAGGGTGAGACATCGTCAAGCCTAGGGGGACGAGTTCTGCATTGGGACGAGTTGCAAAAAGGCGAGGCGTGACGAAGGCAGGGGTTTTGCTAAGCGCGGATAAGAACGGCACACGTGAGAAATCCCATCAGCAGGACGGCTCAACCTGGGGTCATCAAAAAGGGGAATGGCAAGAATGGGTGTGTTTGGCTGAGCTCGCGCAGATCGAGGGTGTCAGAGTGTCGTTGAAATGGTCGGTAAAGACGCCACATTGGAGATTGATGAATGGGATTGTCGATGTGATGCAGGGTGACAAATGGTCGATTATCCTCTGGTGTCGTCTCATTGACTGTTTGTTGGCTGTTAACTAGTGGCGGTGGGTTGCATCGATGAGAGGAGTATCCCGCCGATGTTGACTGTTGACTTCTCGACACCAAATTCGATCCCGGCGATACCGGCGTGATCCGTGCCTCAAAGAGGTCAAAGATTCGTGATTGCTGCACACCCTCTCGCAATCACGTTTTGTTGTTGAAGAGGACTCCAAGAAAATCAGATCCTGCCCGCCGCTGCTCGCAACCTTAGCCAATGAGAGCTGTACAACCCCTGCTTGGCCGGGATGGCTCCCTGTCATTTTGCGCTTGGCGGGAACGCGGGGCTCTGACAGGGACATGGTTTGAGACAAGGGTACTGAGGCGATCTCACGGCCAAGCCAAGAGACGCCACTTTTCGAGCCGCCATCAACTTCGTCCTGCTCTGTGTCACGGCAAGTTTCAATATCCGAGCTCCAAACTTGATGTTGATGCATCACTGCATCATCAACCTGGGTTGACCGCCTATCTGGCTCCCAAGATGGCAAATTTTCAAGAGGCAGCCACTGACGATATGCTGGTTTATTTGTGCCACGTCACCAGCCTCAGCGCTGCCAGGGTTTGCGACCGAACCCGGAGACCTGGGCTGTGGCGGAGCCTGCAGAGATTCGCGAACTCCTGTTGGTGTTGGACGTTCCAATTCCAACGGCCTTGGTTCCTCGGTAACGCACTCGCCACAATTGAACGACCCAACAAGCCGGTCGGTCCTGCAGGAATCCAGTCCATCGGAGTCGCTCACCGTCGGCCGACCCGGCAGCACGTCGCTCGATCCAACCTATTTTGCAACGTGCTGATTGAATCCGCCTTGCCCTGTGCTCAGTAGGCTCACAACGACGCCCTCGTGCCCTCGTGGTCCCGACAACGCAACGCCAACTCATCCCCTTTCAGCTCCCGAGCACGCCGAGGTTTTGGTGATCCTTTCAGACCGCGTTGCGTTGCACAGCTTTTGTCAGATATCCAAGTTTTCTCTCTGCAGAGACGCGGACCTGCAGGTAGACCGAACTTGTCGCCGATCAACCACATTGGCGCCAGCAACCCCGCTCGCAGTGCGGCTCATCCATCTTGCTCCATCTTGCTCCATCTAGCTCCATCTAGCTCCACGGTTGTCGATCACCCTCGTCAGCCAGATCCAGAGCAGGGCGGTACACCCTCCGTTCGCACACAGCGCGCAATCCTGCAGATGGTTCGCATGCCAGAGTGAGACATGCATGCATGCAGCAAGATCAAAACGACCACGAGATGGTGTCCAATATCCCGGGAAAGGCGATTTCTAGTAGGCTCAGGTGGAAGAACACGATTTTGATCTTATGCAGACTGCCGAATCCAGCTTGAAAAGGAGTCTGCGTTGAGATAAATCAGGGGTTTCTCTAATCGCTTGCGATGAGAAACGCCGTTGGTTGGCCAGAAATGCTAATATTTTGACCAATCAAAAAATACAAACGACTTCTGGCCAGCCGCCGCGGGGCAACCATGCTTCGGCCGACAAATCAACCAGCAGCAGAGGCGGCTGTTCAACCTGAGCACCTTGTTGGTCGGTTGGGTGGGTTTACGACTCTGAGAGAGAAGAAGGGGGTTATCATGTTGTGTTTCCCCAAAGAAGAATCCCGCTCAGAATCCGCCGAGGACGGAGCTGGAACCCCCGGAAGTCTCCAACTCCCGTTGTCGTCTTTGCTCGACCAAAAAGGTGATGAGAGTTCAATTGTGATTTAGGAGAGGCACGGCTCCAGACTCGAGCTCACTCATACAGGAACGATGAACTGGTCGGCCGAGTACGCCGTTGATGGCGTGTCTTTTTTGGAGTTTCGACGTCTCGGCCTCGTGGATCCCCACACTTGATAGAGGGACTTTCCCAAAGCGACCTTAGCTTCCGGGGGATCGCCGCCATGGGTCAATCGTGACGAGTCGATACGCTGCAGCGAGACTTGCCCACCATGCCCGCCTGAGACAAATGGAGGATTCAAGCAAAAGTCCCGAACCCTGTCATTGGATCATGTCAACCTTCATGAAGATGATCTGTCGTACGCCGAAAGGCCCGACCTGGAGAGGTCGATGAGGAGGTCAAAACTACCTAACTAAACTAGAGCAAACGGCCTTTGGGCTCCGGGCCCGCAATCAGAGTACCCGAGACACACCCCACTGCCGCCGTTCGACTTGCCCGTTGGCGCCGCCCCTACCCGGCACGAGTGGCGAGAAGGCATTCCGTTTCCAACCGCTTTTCCAAGCCGGCCCCTGGTTCATCATATAGCGGGAGCCATTAAGGGCATCGCTTCCGCCGTTTGTTGGTCTCTCTCACCTTGTTGGTCTCTCTCACCTTGAGCCATATTGGAGATCCACGAGCCACCGACGGACACCGGAAATCAGAGCGAGATAGTGGATGATGTCTTCATCCTGAAGGCACCAAATTCAGAAAGTGTCCCGCTGGGCGTCGAGGGTCTGCTGCCCAATGACACCTCAAAAAGTGCTTTTTGGGCCCTCATAGGGCATGTCCCTCCTGCAGCATCCAGGGCTGTCTTGCGCGCATGGCGGCGCAGCGCCAGTAATGTCTTGTGGAGCAGCCGCCCTGGCAGGGAAGCGACAGGGCCTGAGGGCTTGATGAACGCCGACCGGCAGGAGGAAAGTGGGGAGCTGTCTTCCGCCCTGTTCCCGGGCCCCACCGCGCGTGTACCGATTGCTCCACTTCCATTCGCACCGCTCTGGTCGCTCTGGCTTGTCCTGCTTCGCTCCTGCCGCGGGCTGCCTCGAATCCATCCTCGCAGCTTCCTGCATTCCATGCTTGCACTGCATTGCATGGCTCGCCTCGCCTGCGACTGGCTTTCCACCGCTGTCTCGCCTTCCCGCATAGCGTTTCCCGTGGATGAGTCAGTGGTTGGCGTGCCTGTCCGAATCCCCCACCTGCATCTTCCCGCCCAATCGACCTGCGTCTCCCTCCCCTGTTCTTTTGCACCAGGGCCCACATGACTTTGCCAACGTCTTCTCTTTCTGGCCAGCGCGGCCTCGGGCGAGATGACTACGC
This sequence comes from Chaetomium tenue, assembly GCF_020726465.1. NCBI lineage: Eukaryota > Fungi > Ascomycota > Sordariomycetes > Sordariales > Chaetomiaceae > Chaetomium > Chaetomium tenue. The sequence goes on along the minus strand of NW_027117330.1, from coordinate 3,800,659 downwards.
CACCCACTTAGGCCAACCGAATGATGTTGGGATCGAGTTACAAGGTGTACATGCAATTTTTCAATTGGGCTTCTTCGTTGGCAGGGGGGTGTTCGTCCCCTTGTCGTGTCCCTCCTCGGTTGTTGGGAGACAGGGAAAAAACGTCGAGGTATCTTCTCGCCGCCTCATTAATATATTGTTACTTCTCCCAAGTCTTTCACATGAACGGGTGCCCTCTCTCCCTATTCCCTCCCACGTTCTCTCCGCTTCTTAATACCAATATCAGGAGGCAAATTCCCCTGCGCCTCACTTTGCCTGCCAACCGTTCCACGACCTCCACATTCTGCTTACTTTTCAACCATATCTCACTGCTGGGCGGTACATCGCAGGGGAGGCCAGATCCGAGCAAAGACCCACGACGGCGCCAGCGCTTCCTGCCGCCGCCCCCCACCTTGTTTCCCGCGGGTGTGATCTTTGCACCACACACCCTCCCGTTCGCAACCCCTCCACCCCTCCCGGCGGGCCTCTTGGCCTTTTAGGGTTTCGATTGATAACTGAACTGGGGTCCTGGAGACTCGTCACTTTTTGTGTTTTTTCCCTCCTGTTTTGGATTCTTGATCTTTTCTCCCCCCCCTCCCTCGGATACTTCCTTCTCCCCGGCTCACCGGGGTCTTCTTGTTTTCCCCTGGGGTCTGAAGGGAAACAATAATCATCCACTCCCACGGCTGGACCATTAGGCCGCAGGACAGGCCAAACTAATAACTCTGACCTTCAACTTCGCCTCTCGACCTGGGTCACGTTTGCGGCCCATACACAACCACCGAGGCACGCCGTAACGGGTTTCCGTCTGCCAACCACCCGGCCATAGAATAGACCACAGTCTCGCGCAGTGTGGCTCGAGGTTGCCCTCCTCATTCGCCACTAACCTAGCCTCTTCCACTAACGTCTACTCCAGTAACCGAAATCGCCTGTGTTAATTCATACATTGCCTCCGATGGTCATGGGTCATTGAAGCTGGGTGATTATGGTCGAGACGTCCAGGGTCCTTCAAGAGAATACAAATAGCAATGGCTTCCAGGAGGCCAGGAGGACAGTCGTTTGGCTGGTCGGGTATCAGCAGGCCCAGGGATACACGGGCCGGAGCGGAACCTCCGCAAGAAGAAACGAAATTGAGACCCGGGTGGAAGACCAAGAGGGCGGCCGAACCGAGTCACCAACCTTCGAGGACGATTCCGCAACCGAACCCGTCCAGCCGACTGCCACAGACTCACCATCGCCGGCCTTCTGATGGCCAACCAGAACAAGCACGCTCAGCAGCGCAACCATCCCGGGTTCGGAGCTCTGTCGGGAGTGTCAGCAGTGTGGTGGTGGGGAATTCACATGGGTCATCTTCGATGGCCCCGGCTCCGAGCAGGCTTCCGGCCCCAAGCCTGAAGCCCCGGAACATTCTCCGCCGCAAACGTTCAGGATTATCGCAGGACACGGCCAACACCCATAGCGAATCGCGGAATGACTCGACTGGAACCACCTCCTCCGACTCATACCCCCGTTGTCAAACACCTCTGGACCCCTTCCACCTCGACCGCGAGCTGACCCAGAGCCCTATGGAAATCCGGCTTGCTCAGCAGATCGAGATCCCGATGACCAAGGCGCAAACAGTGACAATATATCCCGAACTGGATAGGTATCGAGATGTGCAGTTACCACCTCGATCTGAGAGCCCGGGTTCGAACCTACCATACCGCCTTGCGACCCACGACCTTCCACCCCCCACGCCCCTTTTCTCCGGAACGAGCAGCCAGGTTAGTGCCTTCAGCGGCAGTCCATCCACGAGATGGTCGGAGTCGCCGGGGCCGGGGCCATATAGCCGTGACACCACGCCCACCTCCATGTCGTCACAGTCCCCGGGCTTGGTCGCCCCAATTCGGATACCTCCGCCTGGAACAAGGCGACCTCCCGTCACCCGAAGAAGAGCTGAGAGCATATCAAATGATGCCGGCCCTGCAGCCACCGACCCCCAGGGTTTGGCAATTGTTAGGGAGTTGTCGACCTCGTCATCTTCCAATTCCACTGTCCGCGCTGGCGTCAACGCGAAAGACAAGAAGAAAAGCAAGGGATCATCGCATCGTGCGCCAAGCCCACCACCAAGGAAGTCGTCACACAATCCCAAGGAAAGCCGAGATGAAGTGGTTGCGCCAAAAGCCTCCCGTAAGGCTCCCCCAACACAGGCCGCATCGCCGCCCACCGTGAAACCCACCTCGTTCTCCCGTCCTCGGCTTGTGCAACCTACGCCGCCCACCGGTTCGTCTAAACTCGCGCCGCCTCGGCGGCCCAGCCGCGATGGGACTGCCGACCTACAATCTCAGAGTGGGCAAACCATCCCTGTCATTCACAGCAATCTGTCCTCGACCTCCCTCTCTGAAAGACGGCAGAGTGGCCATCTGGTCCCAGGCCCGGCCAACCGGCCGATCGTCTCAACGGCTGCCCCGGAACGACCAAGCTACCTATCTCGACGGCCCCCAACTAGGGAGCCTACGCCGACCCCCAACCCTGCTGCCTCTCGTGATGTTGTAGGGACATCCAAACAAGAACCGGCGAGGCCGACACGAACGCCAAGCCCTAGCGTGTCGTCGACCTTTAAGACCCGGTTTCCCATCTTTGGCCGACGCACGAAAACAGTTCCCGACCCAAGCCAACAAGATAAAAAGGACAAACCTGCGAGAAAAGGGCCAGCAGCTGGAACGGGCCACGAGGGTTACGGAAAGCTGGGCTCAGTGCGCCGGAGAAGCAACAGCCTCACGAACACGGCACGGGCTATCCCGGGGACTATGTCCTCGCAGGAGAGCCTGAGCAGCCTATCCCGCGACTCGTTCCTACTGGAAAGGATGGCTCCGGTCGTCATTGCTGGTGGCGAAATAATCGAGAACAAAAACGCCAGCTCGGAACTAACCCGCGTTGAAAGCAACCAGAGCTCAACATTCAGACGGCCCAGCATCGAATCCCGAAACAGCTCCCAAGTTTCGCTCTCTTCGTCTCGCGAAGTCCCCCGCAAAACCCTGTGGCCGTCTCCTTTCCCGCGCAACGCTTCGCAGACACCTTCGCTGAACAGGAGGCGCCCGTCTGAGAGCAGTGATTCCGAGGCCGTCACCATGAAGCCGACCCTAGCCCTCAGGAGATCCATGCAGCGGCTTAAGGCTGGCGAACAGGAACCCGCAAAATTACCCAAGCCAATCATCACCCGACCCCAGGCTGTGTCGCCCGCGATGGGTAGCCTGGACGCTAGCATCATGTCCGATGACTCTGTCTTCGACCCTTCAGCTGAACCGGCCGTAGCAACCAAGGAGCCGGCTAACCCGGCGGCCACCTCGGGACCGAAGAAGCTGATAAGGCGAGCTCGCTCCCCGCGCAAGTGGAACTTCTTCGGTCGCTCGCACAGCCAGGCACCCGTGGAGAAAACAACGGATACAGCCAAGACGGTGGCTGCCACGGTCCAAGTAGTCCAGAGCAAGCCGGTGGCGTTTTACACTATGATTGACTCATCAGAGCAAGATGATTCTGACCCGGTTGACCTGGAAGAAGTGCTCCGCGAAGCTAGGGGTATCCCTACTACGACCCCTGAATTTCCCAAAATGGAAGACCCATCAAGCAGAAGACCGTCCATTACAAGTCAGTCACCACCAAGCGAGCCAACACCCCAGCAACCCGAGGTCCAACGCCCCTTGAATACGAAGAGAGCTTTCACAAGCCAGACTGCCTTGCCCGTCTCTCCTCGGTCAAAAGTCGAGCCGACGCCAGCTCAGCCGCCTGCACCCCATGCCCCGATTCGGCCGAGCAGACTCCCTCAAGTCGGCCGCATTCCCAAGGTGATAAGTGCGAGGGCCGAGCAAACCTCACCGAAAAGCTTCTCGAGGCCTTTTCACCGGCTGAGCGTCCAGGTGCCTCCCGTCGTCCTTAAACCCCAGGACCAGGATTCGGTCGCGAAGGGGCCGAGCCCGCCCAAGCCTTCCACTCCAGAGGCTTCTCACGATGACCCAATGGCGGAAAACAACTCCAATATCTCGGCTCTAATTTATGGTGTGCCAAGGTTGCTCCCACCAGCCTCCAGCCAGCCTGGGCAAGAATTCCTCTCGTTCTCGCCCCGCAAGGACTCACAATGCACTATGACAACATCGTCCAGCAGCTCCGGTGGACTCATGACCTTTGCCGATGCTACCGCTGTAGTGCCGTCACCCTGTGCCCCGCTTGCCGAAGACGAAATTTGGGACGAGTACAACGACCTGCTTGGGGAGGAAACAATCAAGCTGTCAAACCTACAAGGGCAATCCTGGCCAAAGCCGTTGCGGCTCGATGGGTCTACGCACAAGAAATGGATCGAGCCGGCGTTGGAATCACCTACGCTTAGCCCGCCGCCCCTACCGAGCTTGGTCCAGGCGTTGCGAGCGGGGATGGAACACACGTCGTTGAGCGTCCGAGGCTCGGATGTTGCTTTGGAAGTCAAGCGGATGCTCGACTACGAACCCACGCCGGTAAACTCGATTGTCGTCCCCGATACGCCATACAGCCAAGATGACGAGGTTAACCGCGCGACTCCGGGAAATCCGAAGGAAGATGCGCCATCCGCGCAACGGGATAGCTGTTCTTCTGCCCTCCAAGTGCGACGGTCGAACGCCAGCAGCAGTACTCAGTGCTCAGAAGACAACTCTCCCCTATCGCAGGTCAATCTACGAGTCGGCTCCATGACTGTCAGCAAATGGCTTACCTTTGGCCATGTTCTCTTCAGCCCCGTTCGGGACGAGCTGGTTGCCGAGGTCGGCTCGCTCAAGCGCCCCTCGATCCTCGTTGTTGACGGCCTCGGTAACGACGACTGGTCGTTCTACGCGGCCGAGACATACCCGGCCGCTACGTTTTTTAACCTCTCGCCCCGTGCTCCTCTCCCGACCGAGTACCAAAACGAATCTTCCTTCCCGCTCAGCCCTCCTAACCATCACCAGGTTCAGTACTCGTCCAACACGGCAAAGTTTCCCTTCGGCGCGCAGAGCTTCACCGCGGTCGTCGTCCGTTTCCCCTCGGCCGCTCCCGAAGGACACTACCGCAACCTCATTTCCGAGGCTCGTCGGGTGCTGAAGCCTGGTGGCTACATCGAACTGTCAATCCTCGATGTCGACCTGAACAACATGGGCAACCGCTGCCGCCGCACAGTCCGCCGCCTCAAGGAACGCATCCACGCCCAAGCCCCCGACACCAGCCTCGCGTCGGCCTCGGACCTGATCCTCCGTCTGATTGGCCGACGAGGATTCACCGACGTCAAGACCTGCCGCGTCGGCGTCCCCATTGCTAGCAATGTCGCCCGATCTCCACGCAGCAGCGGCAACGAAACCGGAGGCAGCGGCGGGAAGAGGCGCTCGACGGGCGGCGCTGCGCCCGGGACCAAGCACAAAAAAGACGAGCGCAGCCTGCCGGAGATGATTGCCGACGAGGGCCCCGTCGCGGACGAGAGCATCGCGCAGTCCGTGGCGAGGGTTGGGCGGTGGTGGTACAGTCGGTGCTACGAGAGCGCGGCGGGGCCGGGGATTGGCCCGTCGTCGAAGGGCAGCATCTGGCGCGACAAGGCGCTGCTCGCCGAGTGTCAGGAGTGGGGGACCAGCCTGAAGCTGATGGTCTGCCACGCGAGGGTGCCCGATGGGAGGGCGAGGGTGGCGAGTATTTGAGGGCTCGCTTCGGTTTGGTGGTGGTGTTCTTTTTTTGCTCTCGACATTGTTTGATGGAATGGACGGAAGAAGGAGTTGTGCAAACAACACGACATACGAGGATGACATACAACAACATACAACAACATGGCGCATACAAAAGACCAAGAGGGCGCGAGCCCGAGGGTATCATCCACCCATACATACACCACTCTTCACGACCATCGCATTCACCACCAAGGCGCGAGCCGGTATTGGTGCGAGGGCGGCTTCAGGCAGCCGTCTTAACTATTTCTCCTTCTTATTCTTCTACCAACCCTCAATCGACAGGAACGAAAGCGGGACGGATTCTAATTCTTTTTTTCGGCATACATATTTCTTCTTCGGTTCTTTTCGATGGTCATCCTGGGGAGGACACACACTTAATAATAACGCCACCTACCACGACAGGGACCCGCTGGCTGGCTGCAATGGTTTGGATTTTGGACAGTTTTTTTTTCCCGGTTTGGGAATTGGGGTTTTTTTTGGATATCCCTTCTTCCGCGAGGAGATGCTTGGGACGAGATGATGTGGCGTTGGCTTCTTTGGTCCATACTTTTTTGGTTCTTTTTTTTGGTTTACTTGTTCTTGTTGGCGAGCGAGCGAGCGAGCATCCGTGAGATACCCCCCCACCGGTCATTTTCCAGCTGGGCTTTATGAGATGGGATGGGAGGATGGAAACGTACATAGTATGAGTGAATGATGAATATGAGATGTTGAAGTTTTATCAATGGGCGAGGCTTGGAACGTGATGATTTCGGTGAAGATAAAATGATATAAGGGTTTGTCTTTGTTGACATGTTGATTCTATATGCTTCTATTCAACGTTTCGGGGAGCATTCCGCCGACCTGTATATACATGAGATGAGCAAAGTTTTATCTGGACCTGCTCAAGTAGATATTCCACACATCATTCCTTTCCCCCAGGGTATCCGTATCCAACGACCAACCAAATCACGCCGCCTTAGCCAACTCAGCCTTAACCCAAGCCTCCAACCCCCCAGCCGCAATAATCTCCTGCACATTCGCCGGCAGCTCCCCCACCTTCTCCGTCCACGTCTCCCCGCCCGCACCCTCCGTCACCTCGACCCGACTCCGCCGCACATCCCACGTCAGCGTCCACCCCGTCCGCCGCGTGAGAACACGCCCTTCGGCACCACCGCCCCCAGCCGCCGCCGGGAAGCGCGCGCGCAGCCGCTCGACCAGGCGCGGGATCTCGAGCCCCATCAGGGCGTTGTTGATGCTATTGCGCGAGAAGACATTGCCAAAACTGGCGGCGACGACGAGGGGGATGTCGCGGGCGAGGATGGCGGTGGCGCTCTGCTCGCGCGACGAGCCGCAGCCGAAGTTGAAGCCCGACACGATGATGTCGTTGGGTTTGGCGATGCTGTTGAAGGTAGGGTCGTAGTTGGAGAAGCAGGCGCGGGCCATGTCGGCGCGTGAGACGTTGTCTTGGTAGGTCAGTTTGCCGGGGTAGATGGCGTCCGTGTCGAGGTTGTCGGCGTCGCAGAAGATGATCTCGCCGCTGATGCGGGAGGGGAAGCCGGGGAGGATTTCGGTGGTGTTGTTGTTGTTGTTGTTGTCCTCGGCGGGTGTTACGGCGGATTCGACTCGGTCGATGAAGGAGTCGAGTTGCTGGACGAGGCCGGAGAGCTCGGTCTCGGTGGTGGGCGGGAGGCCCATGCCGTATCCTGCGTCAACGCCGGTCCAGTCCTCGGGGACCTGGTAGATGCCCGGGCCTGTGATGATGCCGCTGAGGGCGCTGGCGGCCACAACCTCGGGACTTGCGAGGTAGGCTTTTGCGTCGCGCGATCCCATGCGCCCCTTGAAGTTGCGGTTGCTGGCGCTGATGCCGACCTCGCCGGGCTCAAGCAGCCCCGTGCCGAGGCCGATACATGGCCCGCAGCCGGCCATCAGGGGCTGGGCCCCAGCCTCGACCAAGATCTGCCAGTCGCCCGTGGCCTCGGCGGCCTCCTGTTCTGCCGCTGAAGCCGCGGCGACGTAGAGCTTGACGGTGTCGGCGATCTTGGGGACAACGCCCCCGTTGGCGTCGGCGGCGTCTCTGAAAACCTTGGCGGCAGCCCTGATGTCGGAGGCTCGGCTGTTGGTGCAGGACACAATATACGCGCGATCGACCTTGATCTTCTGCGGCGCCAATTCGTGGAGAGGCGTTGCCACTTTAACCGTATCTGGGCCAGAAACGTATGGTGAGAGGGTAGAGAGGTTCAGGTAGAGCTGCTTGGCGTATACCGCGTCCGGGTTTGCGGTGACTGGGTTAGCGAAGAGCTTGTCGACCGTCTCATGCGTGATGCGCTCCCGTGTAGTTCGGTCTTCAAACATGGCCGCTTCGGTCGCCTTGTACCGTAACCAGCGCTCCAGGGTTTGGTCGATAGGGAACAGGCCAGCAAGGGCGCCCCATTCGCAGGACATGTTGGCAATTGTTACGCGAGTGTCGACCGGTAGGGTCTTCATCGTCTCTTCGGGTCCTGTGAACTCAACCACGTGGTTTAGAACGTCGCTCTTAAAGATGCCGCACAGAGCCACGATAACATCTTTGCCAGTCACACCCTCTGGCAACGTTCCCGTAAGCGTGACACGCGCAATCGGCGGGGCGTTCCACCATGTCCGACCTGTAGCCCAAATACTGCAGGCGTCGGTGCGTACAACGGGGGTTCCAAGGCAACCGACGCCGCCATAATGGGTGCTGTGGCTGTCCGAGGCAACCGCCATAGTTCCTGGCCAAGCGTGACCCTCCTCGACCATAACCTGGTGACCAATTCCGTGACCGGCAGGGTAGAATGCTGCCCCTTGAGCCTTAGCGAAGTCTTGGATATGCGCGTACTTCTTCAGGTTGACCTCGCTCTTGTTGGAGACATCATGATCCAATGCCATGACCAGCTGGCTGGGGCGGTGGACTTTAGTTGCCCCTATCGACATGAAGTTCGTCATGGCTGGGAACGAGTTGTCGTGGGTAAGAATCGTAGCTGGCTCAATACTGATGTAGTCGCCGCTCCGGACGAGCTTTGCCTGGGGGTAGGCCAACAGCATAGCGTTGAACGATCTTCTCGGTGAGGGTTTGGGGTGTCCGTTTTTCGTGGGAGGTCGTCGTAGCATAGCCACGATGTTGCGCGCGAAGGCACTGGGACTGAGGAAAGGCAGCCGTAGGCGTATGAAGGCACCGGAACGTCGGGGCTGGCCTCAATGACTGGATCGTTCGTATGCTGGCCTGAGTGGCAGGATACCAACTGGTGGAGGGGCGCATAGCCCGCCTGCTCATGGGGCAGAGCTTGGTAGGGTTAGCTAAAATGTTAGGAAGAAAAGAGTACTGTTGGACTTACCCCTCTTGCTCTGTACGCCATGTTGTCCCGGGAAGGCGTTCGCAAGACCTCAATGCGTACCGAGGTGCCTTGGTGTTGACGGACAAAAGTTTCGAAACAGAGTCATAAATGTTACAAAATCTCGGCATCGATTGGCTCAGGCACCGCCCGCAGGGTTGGACGGACGGGCCTGGGTAATTTTTCCTGTCACATTAGAACCCTGACGGTACGGTTCCTGGGCCTTTGTTAACTCGATTCGCCGCCGAATTAAGGGCAATATGATTGGCCTAGTGAGCGGTGGTCAGGAAGCGGGTGTATTTGAGACTTGACTTTTGTGGAGCACCGTATTATACATAGGATTCGGATGGAAGAAACAAGGTTCTGAAAAAGAGAACGGAGAGAATAGGCAAGAGGAAAAAAGAAGGAAATAAAAAAATGAAGGTGGTGCAGTTTTACTTAATGTGTAAGGTAAGTAATCAGTACGAAGCATTCATGATCCATGTTACCCCTTCTACAGTGGGGCACATATTTCCATCCTCTGGCAGGTGCTCCCGAGAGATATCCGAGTGCGAGTAAACGGGACTCAACGAGGCCAAAAATCAAAACGGGGCCAAGTGCATCAACTGATGTGCATTCATGTGAGGATAATCCGGAGCTGACCTCCCATATGAGTTGGCTGGACGGGTGGCGGGATTAAACATCAAATGCCAGATACTTTACAAATTACGAGATACGGATATGTCGGGTGTATTTGCCCCATGGAAGGCATGCACGCCGCCCGGAGGTGTGCTTTGTTCCAACGGCTTGGGTCTTGCTTGGCGGGGTCGCTTCCCCGGATTGGCGGCCGCCTGGCGGGCCAGACCTCTCCGATCTCCGAGGAGCAACAGCAAGACTTTCTAGTGCTCCGAACCCCTGTCCCCGAGCATCTCTCTGCACAGGACCATCGCAGAGCATCCTTCTCCATCGCACGCACACATGCCGTGTTAAACAGGCGGAACGACACCCCTTTTCACCAAGCAAGGAAAGCGCAGGGTTGCTTTCTGCTAGGTACCGATTCCACCTGCCGTGTCCGAGACATGGTCGATCATGGGCTTTGAGCTTCGATTTCGTCCACTCCCTCCTATAATTCATCAGAGCCGGGTTGAACACGCCTTTGTTTTCTTGAACGACTACTAGCTTTTTTTGGTTTTGGAGTAGAGCTAGTCACCCCACTAGACCGGACGACGCGACACCAACAAACACATACACCCGAATTGCACGACTTCGGTTAGACGAGGGCGAGCGGTAGATAAATGCCTGGCGACTCTCGCGCCCCATTACCCCCCGCTCCGAGTCCACCATGACGCGGCGCATTGTACGATCTCCTTCCCCCTTCCCCCTGGTGATAGAAGTATGAGACTAACCAGCATCCCTCCTTTCTCCCGACGTACAGGTCCGCACCATCGTGCAAACCACCACCGCTGCCGTCTTCACCTTCATCGTCATCTTTTTCCTCGACCGCAATTATCGTGTCCTCCCTCACTCCATACACGGATACCTACCCTCCCACCACACCGGCACCGTCGTCACCGACATCACCCTGAAGAAATGCTCGTCCCTCAACGTCTTCTCGTCGTGCAAGCTCGACGCCACCGTCTGGCACCGCATCGATAAGGACTTATACCTGGGGCACGGCATGTTCTCATCCGCCTACCTACACATTCAGCGCAAGCGCGAGGAGGAGCTGACGCCCGAGGACAAGGTGGTCATCGACGTCAGCGTCGGCCGCCTAAATCCCGATGTCATGGCAGCCAAGAGCAGCGGAAACAAAGTCGCGAGGGGGGCGCCTGAGAACGGCGACCATGCCAGCGGGGAGGAAAAATGGGAGTTACGCGACGGCGGCCTGTGGATCAAGCGAAGCAACAAGCGCGGCGTGAGCGATTCCAAGAGCGCCGTTACGGGGGTCGACGTGCTGTTTGGGGATGATGCGGTTGAAGCGCGGCCTGGGTGGGAGATCACAACAGGGACGGCGATGCTTCTGGATGGGGGGTCGGGAAGTTTGCCGGCCCACGTCACGATTCGGCGCGGCGCTGAACATGAGCCTTATCAACCGGCGCCGAAGATTATGGACAACGGCCGGTTCAAGATCATGCAACTGGCGGATTTGCATCTGAGTACGGGAGTAGGGAAATGCAGGGATGCAGTGCCGGAGGACTGGAATGGGGGGAAGTGCGAGGCCGATCCCAGGACGCTGGAATTCGTGGAAAAGATTTTGGAAGAGGAGAAACCAAATATGGTCGTGCTCAGCGGGGACCAGGTAAACGGCGAAACTGCGCCAGATGCGCAAACGGTGAGTCGGAGATATACTCGGCCCCGTGCACCAGGCACCGTGCTAATCATAACTAGGCTATCTTCAAATACGCCCAAATTCTCATCAAGCACAAGATTCCTTACGCTTGCATTTTCGGCAACCACGATGACGAGGGCTCCATGTCGCGCTCACTGCAGATGGAACTCATCGAAAAGCTCCCCTACTCTCTCTCCAAGGCGGGCCCCGCGGACATCGATGGGGTAGGCAACTACTACGTCGAGGTTCTGGCGCGCGGCGGCTCAGGCCACTCGGCTATCACTGTGTACCTGCTCGACTCACACTCGTACTCACCCAATGAGCGCAAATTTAAGGGATACGACTGGATCAAGCAGAACCAGATCGACTGGTTCCGCAAAACCGCCCAGGGCCTCAAAAGGAGCCACAAGGAGTACACACACCACCACATGGACGTAGCGTTCATCCACATCCCCATCCCGGAGTACACGTATCCAAACCTAACGCTGGTGGGTGAGTGGAAGGAGCCGAGCACGGCGCCAGCTTATAACTCAGGGTTCTATGATGCACTCGTCGGCGAGGGGATCTCCATGGTTAGCTGTGGACAGTACGTACCCTTTGTATATCACCCCAGCTTCGCAGGTGTACTAACTTAACTCCGCAGTGATCACGTAAACGAACACTGCGGCCTCTCTTATACGGAAGACGCAAAACCGGCCCTCTGGATGTGCCACGGTGGCGGCGTCGGGTTTGGCGGCTACGCGGGTTACGGCGGCTTCTACCGCAAAATCCGCATCTTCGACTTCAACATGAACGAGGCCCGCATCACCACCTGGAAGCGCGTAGAGCACGGGCCCGACGTGAACAAGAGGCTCGAGGAGCTGATTCTGGTGGACGGGGGGCGGGTAGTGGCGCCGATGCAGGAGTAGCTCACTCCACGTTCTCACCCGCCCCAAGGGGGGTAAGGTTCGGCATAGTGTAAAAAGAGGGAGGGGATGGGTGGCGACATATACCACGTCTTAGTGTTTTGTATTTTGGGAAAAGCAACAATATCCTCAACTGAGTTGATCGGGGACAGGACATGGCATGGCAGGCGTTTTGGGTTATGCCTTGAGGTTCGGTGGCTCGGTTTCTTATTTTTGGTTGCGCGTTGAGTAAGTGGTTAGGATATCCGATACGGCGCAAGTTAAAGCAGATTTTGTGGTTGTGGTTAGAAAGGTTCATAGCAGAGATGAAACTATCATGGGAGTACCGGCTCTCGAAACCAGTTTTTGGTTCATTGCTAAACCGTTGAATGTCGGCATCTGGTTGAGTTGAAGTCGCCAGCGGGTATTTACCGAGTTCAGCCTGCCCCCTGAAAAAAACCACACCCCGTTTCTATATAAGGGGGCCCTGTTTTGGAGGAGACGGCACCTTCGGTACAGCGCTACACGCCCACCTCGCTGCGAAAGGTCCTCGGAGGGGACTTGAGGACGGAGAACGAGTTACCATACATTGGGTCGGACGGTCATCCTCATCATTATAGTTCTATTAGAACTACATAGTCCCAAACAGCTGTCACTCGATCTCGCCGCCGTCGCTGCCCCTGCTACCCTCGCCGCCGCCCTTGCCGCCCTCGCCGCCGCCCTCGCCGTCCTCGTCATAAGCACTCCTCCCCAATGCGCTTACAACCAGCTTGCTCGCATCGAAGCCTTCCATCTGCCAGAGCAAGAGTGCCAATACTAGTTGGGATACTAGCCGCAGCTCTTTCTTATCCGTTATGTAGAACGGGCCGAACTCCTCAATCTTTAGTAGCTGGATTACATCGAGAGGAGTCGTTTGTGGAATGACTCTGGTGGAGTCTGGCGACGAGCTAAACAAATAGTCGAGGTAGGCGTTAGTGTAGGTGCTGAGGCTGAAGTAGATCTCGGTTGCGTTCTGAGAGATGAGAAGCGTGTGGTAGTGCTGTTGGGAGGAACTGACTGAGCTTGTGTTGCGGGGCTGTAGTCGATTTAAGTACCTGAATCAGCTGCCTCGTAATAAAAAGAGAAAGAGAAAGAGAAAGAGAGAGAGGGAAAGGGAAAGGGAAAGGGAAAGGGAAAGGGAAAGGGAAAGGGAAAGGGAAAGGGAAAGGGAAAGGGAAAGGGAAAGGGAAAGGGAAAGGGAAAGGGAAAGGGAAAGGGAAAAGAAGCTAGCCCACCAGTTCCCTACTATGCCGTTCCCAGATGATGGCACAATGTTCCATGGTCTCTTGTGCCCGGATCTCAACGTCATCCTGGCCTCGATAGCTACGCTTCACCTCGAAAGCGACAAACAGCTCACCATCCACCTGGGGCTTGCAGCAGGGTATCCCTCCGTCGACTCGGGCGAGAAACGAGGCAACTGGCTGCAAGGGCCGTCCTCCGGCGCCCACCTCTTCGCTCGGCGGCCCCTCTGGGAGGTTTTTCCCCTCCTGCTCGTGGTGTGCGGCCGTGGAAGTTAGTAGTGAATCTGGCGCTGGACCCGGCACCGGACCTGGTACGGGACCGAACCGAAAGTTCTGCTCAAACGCGTCGGCTATGCACACCGGCTTGCGCCCAAATGGTTGGATTTGGACGGCGATGGCAGCCAGGAAATTGACAAGGTAAACAACCACCACTGTTTCAGGCGGTGCCCGAGGCGACGGGAGGGGTGGGCCCGCAGCCTCTCTCTCGCTCCCACCGCCTATCGTGCTTTGGCTTCCCTCGAGTAAGTCCTGTGAGGCACGGGGGTTGGGATGGCCGGTGGTTGAGGCCAACCTCTTAACGCCCTCCTGAGGCTCTTTTCCCGTTTGCAAACTGAGATTCGCAACCGCTCTGCCCAAATTCAGCATGTCACTTAGCGGAGAGGGGGGGCTACCACCGCCGGGGAGCCTGGCATCCCGAAACCGTTTTGTCAGTGGAGCGTCCATCACTGGCTGTGTCTCTTCGAGTGGAGGTGTAGCGGCCACCTGTTTCATCAGTCGGTTGTATAAACTAACGAGAGAAGCGAATACACCGAGAGCGTCCCCTAGGCTGCCGGCGATCCTCTTGGGGGTACGGGGAGCCTCGTCCGGCGACAGCGGGCAAATAAGATCGAAGAGCGTCTCCAACTTGTCCATGCCTAGCAGCTTATGCTCGAGGATATGCTGTGCCTGCTGAAAATGAAGTGGTGTAAAGAATTGCTGGGTTTGTGATATGGCTTCCGCTGCATCCACAGGTGGCCGTCTTGGAGACCAGACAGGCCTCATAGTGAGGAGCGAATCAGCGGGGACGGTAGACGCAGAGAAGCCCCCTACGGAGGAGGGGTGTGAGTCTAGAACCTAGTTTGACTAACTAGGTAGTCACGAAGCAACCAAGGGGGAGAGAAAGAGGAGGGAGCAAGACTATACCACGGCGACAGAGGTCGGCGAGGGTGCGTGCGGCCAACCCGTGGAGGGTTGCACTCTCAAGCCACTCCTCGGGCGACTGGGGCATCCTCCGCAATCCTGCGCCCGCCTTGCCCTTGATCCTCCCGGTTGTTGCTGAAATGCTGGGCTCAGGAGGCTTATGGTTGGCTAGGTGATCCGCCGGCCCCATGGTTCCAGTTGTTATAGACCAGTTGTTATGGAATTGAAGTTGCAGTTGCGGGCGAAGTCAGTTGCGGGCGGAGTGGGTTGGATGACCGCGCAAGAAGGCTACCAAGGCTGCAAGGCAAATCACTATAATAATTATAATAATACCCTTCCACCTAACCTCGCTGGCACCCATTTCGGCGGCCTGAATAGTTATCGCGAGGAATTGCTCGTTGATCTTAAATTCGACTGGGATACGGACATCCAGTGCTGCATTTTGCATAATAGCATGTGTGGCTTTGTTGCGAATAGGTACCTACCTAGGTAGGTAATTTGCTGCTTACTCGCCAATACTGTCCCTCCTAATGTATAATTCTGTCCATCCCAACATATAATACTGTCCATCCCAAGGTATGGAGTCTGTCTCATGATAACGTCCGTCTTAAACCCTGTTATCAGTCTGAGGAAGCAGGGTTGGTGGGCTGGGAACTGATGGCCAAGCGATTTTCCCTGAGCGCCTAGCCTACCCTATAAAGCCTGGCAACGGTCAAAGGTTCACGGCAAGATCTAGGCCGTATTTATCCTTGACCTTCATTACCCCAACCTGACGAAGGTGTGGTTCAGCCTCCTGGTTGCGAACGGCCCTCCGGACCACTTCATTCACAACCATATACCCTACCATGACGACAATCTCGACTAGCAACATGCTGGACAAGTCCGCCTTTACCCATCCGACCCTGTTGGCTTAGCTGGCTTGCCAAAAGCTTATTGCCGCCCCTCAGCCGCTGGGCCGGATGCTGGACCACTGGCAGAGTTCCTCGCTCTAGGTGCTCTTCTACCTATACAAAGAGATAGCCCTTAAATGATATAGTAGGTACAGGATAATAAATGTAAATAGACATACATCCTATGGTAAGAAGTTCCCCTCACTAGCCGGCGAGCCAGGCTAAAATTATGTAGGTGATGATAATAGGTATCCAATATGGGGGTAGCCACGACCCTCTGAGCAAATCCTTGATGTTCCATTGTATGTATTTTTGTTGTTTTACTCTCCTGTGGGGTACCAGAACCTACTTTTATAGGCGACATTTGTGTACACACCTGTCACATACGACCATATCCACAAGAGAACTCGGGATCCCGTCCGCTCTCCCCTCGATAAACTTGTGAGAGCCGGATCAGTACTCAGGTCGGTGACGACTGGGGAATCCCCGGTGTTGTATGTTTTTGTCTGTTTTGTTTTGACCCCGAACTCCAAGTGGGCCCCCCCTGACCATTATTTACCCCCCTTCAACTCCTCGTGATAACAATATCAACCTTTTTCGTAATGCCCCCCGGCGTCGCGCACCGATCATGACGGCTCGCCTCCACATCCATATCCCCGGTATTCCCACCACCAACCCTACAAATCTCTAACAGCACGGAATCCTTACTCCCGTTCTTCCCCCCATTACCACCACCACCACCCCCAGCAGCAGCAATACCCCCACCAGCCCGCTCCTCGTCAAAACTCCCCATCTCAGTCGCGTTACTCGCCAACGTCTCCATCCCATCCTTCGCCCGCGACCGCCACCCCCCATACCACGAGGCCACCTTCCCCCCCTCTCTTCCCCCACTTACCAACGTTGCCGTCCCACCCCCACTACTACCACCACCACCTCGACCCCGACCCCGACCCCGACGACGCGCAGCAGCCGCACTCCCACCACCACCACCCCCAGTAGCGCCGCCGCTGCCCCCCCGCGAGGTACGCTCACTGTAATATTTCACCAGCGGCGCGAGGGTGGGCACGTTGGCGACGATGAGGCCGAGGTTGTTCTCGACGGCGGACCACAGGATCAGCGGGGCGGAGTCGGTGTAGTCGGCGAGGCGGGCGACGGTCTGGATGCGCACGACCTGGATGACGGTGATGAAGATGCCGAGGCCGAAGAGGCCGAGGAGGATGAGCTTTTTGCGGGTTTGGATGTGTGATTTGAGGAGGAGCGGGAAGGGGAGGAGCATGCTGTTTTTTTTTTTTGGGTTGCGTTAGACAAGGGGAAAAGGGGGTGGGTTTGTTGGGTGGGTTGGTTGGATGCACGGTTGGTGTGTAGGAAAGGGGGAGGGGACGTACACTGTCACATCAAAGACCATTGTTATCGAGGCCATGGAGGTATAAAAGGGCACGCCAGGGAGACATGAGCCGTAAGTGATTGCCGGATCCCACTGTTTCCGGGCGGGCTGACAGAGGTTAAGTTGGACGAGGAGGAAGGATAGGTGGAACAGCACACAGGCTGTGATAACGGTGAGCAGCGTGAGGCGGTAGGCGCCGATGGGGACGAAGCGGCGGTAGGAGAAGAGGAGGGCGAGTTTGAAGCCGAGGATGCTGGTGATGTAACTGCATGGGGGTGTTAACCACCACGGCCATCTAGAAGATATGGGACCGCTTGAGATACTTACAAAGGGGCACCGATGTACTGGAGCTGTAGTGTGGTCAGTACATCGAGTTGCATATATATCATCACACTCTCACTCACAAGACCAAAGTTGTAGATATCTTCAGGTGGTAAATCTTTAATATTCAGCAAGCCAAGGCCCCATTTCGTCTCTATCACAGGCAGTCAGTCTTATGGCGCATATCCCAGCATGGATCTGCTACTAACGGACGATGCTGATAATGGCAAACCCTGCCGCACATATCTATTTTTGTCAGGACTCGGGGATTGCCCATTCATGTTGGATAGAACCTACCCATGTCACCAAAATAACCCAATCATCTGTTCACCTTGTAAGCCTCAATTTCGCCGGAAAGAAGGGGGGGTTTACCAATCCCAAATGCCTTGATCAAGCGCGCTCGGACATAGGTCCGAAGGCAGACAGTGACGAGCGAGAGGAAGGTGAGGGCAGTGGCAACACCCGTGATCATGGGCCCGATTGTGGGGGCATCGGGATCTTTGGTGTTGTATGTCCAGCCCATATTGACGATCTATCTGGTGGTAGATGGGATGGGAATTTTCGGGAGTATCATAGATGGACTCGGAAAATCCGATGATAAACAATTGTTGGCTTCAAAGCTGCCCCGGACTCAGGGTTTGGCGGGTCATTTGATCTTATGCTGAGTGGCTGGCCAAGGGCAGAGAGGCCCTCTTGAAGAGACTTTTACAGCCCACGGGGGGACTTGAACCACTGATCCATGGATGGCAAAAGTGATTCTACGATACGATTTCGATTGCGGCCGAAGGGGTGAAATATGGAAAAAGAACCGGAGGGGGCCACGGTCACCATGGGAAGTTGGGACGTGAATGATAATACATCGACAGGTATATCACATGTGTTTGTGGAAAGGAGGCGGTTCCATTGAGCTGGGATCCCCGATGCAACAATGGGCAGACCGGCCACACGGAAGGTTGATATCCAACAACCGTGACACGGTGGCGCTATACCACTCCCGGCATGTCGTATCCAGAACGCCCGTGCGGGTTGTATATGCCGATGAAGGTGAACGAAGAAGCTAGGAAATCCCTGTGGCGGCCGCAGGAAGGGTACGGCGATCAGACGAAGATGCCCTCTGAACCCCGAATTCGAGTCAGGGAAATTTAGGTGGGATACAGTCCACGATATTCCGCAGCGTCGGAGCTCCCACCTGACCGGCGAGCCGGAGTGGAGTGACAATAGACATGTACCCGAAGGCGCAAGGATGGGAAAGGGATGGTCCCTGTGTACCCTTCGAGAGATCTGCAATTGCCGAGCACGAATCCAATTGTCACATGGTTAACCTAGCAGAGGAGAGATGTCGACATGCCTTTACCTTCCCCCTCGAGCAACCTCGAGCAACCGCATTCTCCCATTGCCCTGACAGGCCATTGATAGCTAACTGGTGACCGCAGGAGGTCGTTTGTAGGGGTCTGTTTAGTTAGACGTCGTTGTTGGGCAACACCCAACTCCTAGCAAACCAAGGTTCGGGTCCCGTTCTCTACTTCGTGTTCAGGGGTTGTTATGGTGATTTTTTTTTGTTGCTCAACCCTTGAATCGTTGCAGTTTGCTGGTACCAGACAGACCCCGCGCTGCATGGACGTGTCGTCTCGGGACCCATGCAGCCAGGAACAGGAGAAGGATGAAAGTGACATACCTAACGGGAGACAAGGGACCCAGGCAACCAGACGGGAAAGATCGAAGATCCAAAGGCAAGCCGTCAAGGTCCCGAGTGGGTCTTTCCGTTTTCGGTATTTGTGAAGGAAGACGTAACGTCCTTCCTAGTCGAGAACACAAGCCTGCCGATCGAGGAAAGGGCGAGCAGGTTCTTTCCCGGTTCGAACCGATGCCCTTCAAAACACGCCGGCCGCCGCCCTGCGTTCGACTTACTGTGTAAAAGCTCCGTGTTCAGCAATGGCATCCAATCGCCTTTTTACATCGTCGATATCGAAATCAAAAAAGGTTCCCAGGACCTGATGCCAAGAGCAACTGCCGCTTTAATCTGTCGGTTCGGCCCCACTGCCCCACAGCCCCGAGACTCGGAGCCGGAAGTTGAGCGGAATGGGGCTCCCTTAAATTTGATCCGGCACTGAACTCGACTCCCACATCTTCATTCATCTCGTACTAGTTAGGTGGCTAGGTCTCGTTTGGCCGCACAATGACACCATGGGGTTGGAGACTGCGATGGACGTGGCTGTTAGCCCCCATGCGCGTATATCCTCCGATGCCACGTATCGCTGCTTACCGGCCGATCCAAACCCAGGAAAGAGCGAATAGGTGAAACCGGTGCTCACTTATTGCCATGGCCTTCCCGGTTTTTGAACAACGGAATCCCGGTACTAGCTGCAGGTGGTGGGGAAGTTCAGTGGAGAGATACTTCCTTTTCGTCCTGTTATTCCGAACCCCGAAAACCTCCTCCCCCATTTCCGCTGCCCCGGGAACTCGTCAGGGTTCTCCTTCGATGGCCATTCGCAAGGGGAATAGCGCCGTTGATGTGCGAGGCTGAGGCCGGCGGAGGGTCAGTTGCCTGGGGGTTTCCTCTTCGTGTAACGATGATGTTTCTTTAGGAGATTCTCCTCCAACACCTTCCCCATGTTCGTTATTGTTTTGATAATCTCACCCTTCGTCACTCTTTTGTAGAAACTATGAAGGCGCCCCTTTTCGCCGCGGGTCTGCTCGCGGCCAACGCGCTCGCCATCGACGTGGATGTCTCGGTATCAGTCAATCTTTCCAACTGCAAGTGCTTCCCGGGAGACGCGTGCTGGCCATCAGCCCACGACTGGGCCAATCTGAACCAGACGGTCAGTGGCCGACTGGTTGCCACGGTTCCTTTGGGCCAGGCTTGCCACGATCCCGACTACGACCCCGTGAGATGCCAGGCTCTGCGTGATGGCTGGCAGAACCCGGCGACTCAGTAAGATATGCCTCTTCTGCTCCTTTGCGAGCTTCTTTTCGAAGCGCGGGGTTGTGTGATGACCAGGATCGACAGGGTTGGAGGATTGTATGTGACGATCACTAACCGGGCCCTCGGCATAGCATGGACGACTCGGCTTCAGTCATGGCCCCCTTCTTTGCCAACCAGAGCTGTGACCCTTTCACCTCACAGTCGAAGCCCTGCACCCTAGGCAACTACGTGGTCTACGCTGTCGAAGCAGAGTCGGCCGCCGACATAGTTGCTACGGTAAAGTTTGCTAAAAAGAACAACATTCGTTTTGTCATCCGCAACACTGGCCATGACTACCTTGGCCGTTCCACGGGTGCCGGGGCACTATCGGTGTGGACTCACAAGCTCAAGGGCATCGAGTTCAAGGAGTGGGACGACGAGAAATACAGTGGTAGTGCCGTGAAGCTCGGCGCCGGCGTCCAGGGCTTCGAAGCTATGTCGGCGGCTCTCGCAAAGAACCAAGTTGTCCTTGGCGGCGAATGCCCAACCGTCGGTATTGCCGGTGGCTACACCCAGGGCGGAGGCCATTCCGCTCTGAGTACTTCCTTTGGCCTGTCCGCCGACAACACGCTCGAGTTCGAAGTGGTTACAGCTGCCGGCGAGATCGTCACGGCCTCACAAACGCAAAACACCGATCTGTACTGGGCGCTCTCCGGGGGCGGCGGGGGCAACTATGGCGTCGTGGTCAGCATGACGGTCAAGACCTTTCCTGACGCGCAAGTCGGCGGCGCCACCCTCTCGTTCTATGCGAACGAGAACCCGACTGAAACCTTCTACGACGCCATCGATGCCTTCCACGCTGCCCTCACCGCCATGATCGAAGCAGAAGCCATGGTGGTGTACTACTTCACAGCGGACTTTTTCACGATCGCCCCTTTGACAGCGTACAACAAGACCTCCGCCGAGGTCGAGGCCATCATGGCCCCCTTCCTCACCACCCTCACCTCGATGGGCGTCAAGTACACCTCCGCCTCCAGCTCGAGCGCCACCTACTACTCCCACTACGACAAATACTTCGGCCCGCTCCCCGTCGGCAACATCCAAGTCGGCATCGCGCAGTACGGCGGGCGGCTCGTCCCACTCTCCACCTTCCAGACCAACGCCACCGCCATGTCCGCCGTAACGCGCTACATCGCCTCCCAAAACGTCACCTGGATCGGCGTCGGCACCGACGTCTCGCAGTTCGGCCGCGGCGCATCCCAAAACGCCGTGCTGCCCGCCTGGCGCGCCGGCCCGCTCGTGCACGCCACCCTTACCACGGAGTGGTCGTTCGACCCGGCCGCGTGGGACCGCATGCTGGCCAACCAGCGCCTCATGACCGAGGAGATCATGCCCGCGCTCGAGGAGGTCACGCCCGGGTCGGGCGCGTATATGAATGAGGCGGATTTTCGCCAGCCGGGGTTTCAGGAGGTGTTTTTTGGGGAGAATTATGCGCGGTTGGAGAGGGTTAAGGGGGTGTATGATCCGGAGGGGTTCTTTTACGCTGCGAAGGCGGTGGGGAGTGAGAGGTGGGAGGTGAGGGGGGATGGGAGGATGTGTGAAGTTTCTTGAGGGGGGGAGGGGGGGGTTGGATGTGGAGGGGTGGTGGTGATGGCTGGATGAGGGATGATGACAGCGAGTTGCTTGCTTTGATGGTGGTTGGTTGGCAGCACATAATCTTCTGTTTACATTCGTTTCTCAACAGGTTTTAATATAATTGCTGAAAATTTATTCTTTAATTATAGATCTAAAATCAGAAAACCGAAAGCACGAAAGAAGCAACAAAACGCCTGAAACTACCACCAGTCGATCGAGCTCAGAAAGCTCTAACCGCCGACGGTAGTTTCCCCGTTGCGGGATCTGTCGCGCCTCGTCGCGATGGCTCGCAAAGGAAAGGGCAAGACCGCGCCCGGGGCTGGGAAAAATGCTGCACGGGGGGAGCCTGCCCCACCTACTGGAGGAGCCGAACCAATCACAACGAAGGACAGCGACGAAGTGATGGAAGATGACATCTACAATGGCCCCAACCCTCTACACGACGAATCAGACGAGGTACTTGCAGGGACAATAGTCCACTTGGCCAAGGAACCAAACGAGGCGGTCTCCCAAGTAGTGGCGGATGAGATCATGACACGGCTGCGGAGGCTGCGTAGACTGGAAAGCGGAAAGGCATCAGAGACGGGAAACGAGGGAATCGACGTTGCGAGGATTCAAGGAACCGTCGTGGACGCCGTGGTGGACGGTATCGGACAAGGGACAGGGAGGGCCATAGAGGAAGTGAGAAAACAGATGCAGGAAGTCCGGAAGGAGATGCAGGAGGTCCAGAAGGAATTGCAAGAGGCCCGGAGGGAACTGCAGGATCAGAGAAAGAAGCAAGCTCCTGCACCAGCAACAACGGTAGCCCGGTCGTGGGCTGCAGTGGTGGCTGGGGAAGGAGAGCTCCCGAAGAAGATCATACCGGGGCGGCTCAACAAGGAAATACTGGTGAGGGGATCTATAGAGCCGTCGCTGACCCGGAGGTCTCCACAAGAGATCGTCCAGGCGGTCAACGGGGTTTCCGAGAGGAAGGGAGCAGTGGCAGCACGCAAGCTCCCTAGCGGGGATGTTATCGTCACTTTTCAGGATGCTGAAGCGAAGGAATGGCACGCGAAGAACGGAGGATGGATCGGAACGGCGTTTGGAGAGGTGGCGAAAGAGGCAAAGCGGACATTTGCGGTTTTGGTAAAAGGGATGTTGAAGAGAGACTTGAGGGACGTCACAGAAGCGGCATTCGGCAAGCAGCTGGGGCTGCAGTCGGTGGAACGAGTCAAGTTCCGAATTCCAACGATCGAGGGAGTCACGAGAGCGACGGCACTGGTTACCATGACCAGTCAGGAAGAATCCAAAAGGGCCTGCGAGGAGGGAGTGGTTTGGCGGGCCCAGATGCTCAACTGCGAGCCGTACTGGTCTGCACTGCAGGCTACCCAGTGCTATAGGTGCTGGAAATGGGGTCACACCCAACGGTTCTGCAAGAAGTCTGCGCTGTGCCCGCGCTGCGGCACAGCGGCCCATGGGGGAGGCGGGAGGGCGGGGGAAGCCCAATGCCCAACCCACGGCAACGAGATTCCATACTTTTGTCCGTGCTGCTCAGGGAAGCACCCGGCCTGGGTACGGTGGTGCCCGGAAGCAGTAAAAGCCCGGGGTGCGGCGAGGGAGGCATACCATTTCCGGCCTCGAACCTTTGAGCTTGCTTTGCAGCAACAAACACAACAGCAGCAAGAGAGACTACTACCGAGGATGCGGAGCGTCACATTCCGGGGTGCGTCCACCCTGGAGGAGGCCGACGATGGCTTCCAAGAAGGGGGAAAAAGGAAGAGACCACGGGGCCGCCCCCCCGGCTTTCTCATAGCCCAGGAGGAGGCTGCAAGGAGTTCGAGGCAAGGAAAGCTGACCTTTGCGAGGAAGGTTGATACGGATCTGACCGGAGACCGAGGAGACGGTGTTGGGGGCCTAGGGGTTACGACTCCAGAGGCCGCGGATACCTTGGAGGCGGACGGTCAGGATGTCGGAATGCAGGGAGCTGGGTAGGCTCCCTTCAACCGTAGTACGACGGATTCTGAAGAGACGGGCCAAGGTAACATCGGTACAGGTTTTTAGTCCGACTGGGAAACCAGGACGGTTTTCCTGTACAACTAGCTAGATAGTTGGACCGGCGAGCCCAAGGGCATAGCGGTGTAGGAATAATAATATAATTGCTGACGTTCATGTTTTCCGTTTTCCCTTACTTTTTTAGTAACAACACCGAGGTACCTGTGGTGGGTACGGACGCCCAGGGCAATTAAGCCTATTCGAAGTACAGAGTGATTGGTGTAAGTGTATACCTTTTGATTGTTATATGCTGCTTACTGATCTTGAGTCTCAAGTGCAGCAAGGGACATTCAAGCCAGACGTTTGATCTCTAAGAGGATGGCAAGGGGTTGGAGTTGCACTCGCATCATCCCCATGCTAGGTGTCGATAGCTGTTCTTAATCCGTCCACAAACAACCTGGGGATGTCAACAAGCTTTCCGAATTGATACTAGTAAGGTACTATCCAATGCAGCACACCATCGGCGGGACTACTAAATTCGTCCCAGAGTGCCGGGGAATCTCGCGGGTGGTCTTGGTCTTGGTTTTGGTGTGTTTCCCCTCCACATTGCGGAGTAATCGACAGAAAAGGGATTCTGATTTCTAAGCCCCGCATCGATGATGTATGCTCGTGCTCCGTCCCTGCCGTACGCACCAACTCATTTATAATACGAGGAGAGCGCTCACAAGTATTTAAACCATTGGCCTCCAATGCAACGAGTGACCCTGTTAGCATCACACTTGACATCAAGCAACGACAACACATCCAGCAAAATGGCCGAGACCAAGTCCGATATCCACCTCTACACGGCCCAGACGCCGAACGGCATCAAGGTGTCGATGCTCCTTGAAGAGCTCGGCTTGCCGTACAAGGTATTTCACCAAGCAACGCCATTACGTAGGTGGGCCTCTAACACTGACTTGACAAGGTGACCGCCATTGAGATCAGCAAGAACACCCAGAAGGTAGGTTCACCGCCCCTCACCAGCCGGACGGGACTCGGCCACCTTACCACAGACCCGTTGACTCTCCCGTGAAGGAGCCCTGGTTTCTTGAGATTAACCCCAACGGGCGCATCCCCGCGCTGACCGACACCTTCACCGATGGCTCGCCCATCCGCCTGTTCGAGAGCGGTTCGATCATGCAGTACCTCGTCGACCGCTACGACACCGAGCACAAGGTGTCATACCCGCACGGCACGCGCGAGTACTACGAGGTGAACAGCTGGGTATGTATCCCCTCATCTCTAGGCGGCATGAGTAGGAGAGACGGCTAATGCTGGTGGGCGGGGAACAGCTGTTCTGGCAGATGGGCGGTCTTGGGCCGATGCAAGGGTGAGTGTGCCTGGAGGGTAGAGTGAGGGTCATGATTGGGACTGACTCAAGGGATCAGTCAAGCAAACCACTTTGCCAGTAAGTCGACAGCAGGTAGTATGCTTTAAGGTCCTAAACCTGACTAACAGCGACTAGGATATGCTCCTGAAAAGATCCAGTACGGCATCGACCGATACCAGAATGAGACGCGGCGCCTGTACCGTGTCATGGATGATCACCTGAGCAAGTCCAAGTCGGGCTACCTCGTTGGTGACAAGTGCACTATTGCCGACCTTGCCTGCTGGGGTTGGGTCGCCGCTGGCTGTGAGTGTCCTCCACCTATTCTTGAGAGGCGATGGAGGCTAACTGTGTAAAGCTTGGGCGGGTATTAAGTTGGACGACTTCCCTTCCTTGAACGCCTGGGTTGACAAGATTGTGTCCCGACCTGGATCGGAAAAGGGTAGACATGTCCCGAGCCCACACAAGGCCCTGGAGAACCGGCACAAGACTGAGGAGGAACTGGACAAGGCTGCTGAGCAAACAAGGGCCTGGGTGCAGCAGAGCATGCAGGAGGATGCAAAGAAGAAGTGAACGATAACGTAAAACATGTGGGATTACCGCGTAAATAACGTTCCTGATGAATTTAAAAAAGAAATCACAGATTACTTTATCCCTCGTTCAATCTTCGCCCATGATTGTTGTTTTGAGGAACGGTACAGTGCCAGGGTGTGAAATGTGAACGGTGTGAGCCTTGGCACAGTGATCCACCACATTCAGCATGATCCATGTAAGGGTCCATTTAGTTATCACGTGAGCGCGCCCTCGAGCCTCAATAGGGTTAGTGGCAATGCTTCTTGTTCTTCGCCTCGTCACCTCGGTTTCTTTGCAAGTCTTACAGTTATCGTTTTGCGATATCCACCAACACCCATTTTCCCGTTCAAAGACCAGAGCCAACCAAAAAAATGGCGTGGAGAAATCAAGGCATCACTGGATCCAACAACATCCCGCTGGGAAAGCGCCGATTTGGTGGTGACGACGGCGAAGACATTGGCGTCGCGAACGGCGCCTCGAATGGCATTTCTAATGGCACCGCATCGCCAAATGGATTTTCGAGCAGCGATCGCGATGTCAAACGCGGTCGCAGCCCTGAACGTGTGTTCAGTTAACCACTCCATTCTCTATCATGATGCTAACTGTCCATAGGATCCGAGCAAGATGGACCGAGACGTCGCAAGAAGCGCAACCGCTGGGGCGAAGCAACCGAGAACAAGGCTGCCGGTCTTATGGGCCTACCAACGGCCATCGTGGCCGACATGACCAGCGAGCAGCTCGAGGCTTACACTCTTCATTTGCGCATTGAGGAAATTACTCAGAAGCTGAAGATTGACGATGTCGTCCCCGCCGACGGAGACAGGTATGCCCATCCCCCCGCCCCCATCGCTATCGCGATTGCTGACGCGCCCGGCTAGGTCACCCTCGCCGCCCCCTCAATATGACAACCATGGTCGTCGTGTCAACACCCGCGAATACCGTTACCGGAAGCGCCTCGAGGACGAGCGTCACAAGCTGATCGAGAAGGCTATGAAGACTATCCCGAACTACCACCCGCCCCAAGACTATCGCCGGCCCACCAAGACCCAGGAGAAGGTCTATGTGCCGGTCAACGATTATCCAGAGATCAATTTCAGTATGATTGCTAACCCTCTAACCTTTCTAACCACTCTGAATTTCCCCACCCCCCGTAGTACTTTGCCGGGCACTCACTCGTGGCAGCATCCCGCCGTGATGCTGTGCCTTGCGGGCTGACCTTGCTGGGCTCTAACTCACTCACCGTTCCATTCTTTGGCCCAGTTCACTAACACCTAGCTTTCCCTACTCAAGTTGGCTTACTCATCGGACCCCGTGGCAACACGCTCAAGAAAATGGAATCAGAATCCGGCGCCAAGATTGCCATCCGTGGAAAGGGCTCCGTGAAGGAGGGCAAAGGACGCTCGGATGCTGCCCATTCTAGCAACCAGGAGGAGGACCTCCACTGCCTCATCATGGCCGACACTGAGGACAAGGTCAACAAGGCCAAGAAGCTGATCCACAATGTCATTGAGACGGTTCGTGTTCCTTCCCCCTGCCATTCACTCGCGCCACCCATATTAACAATGTTCCCAGGCCGCGTCTATTCCCGAGGGCCAGAATGAATTGAAGCGTAACCAGCTTCGCGAACTTGCTGCCCTCAACGGAACGCTCCGCGATGACGAGAACCAGGCCTGCCAGAACTGCGGTCAGATTGGCCATCGCAAGTATGACTGCCCCGAGAAGCAGAACTACACGGCCAGTATCATCTGCCGTGTCTGTGGTAACGCTGGGCACATGGCTCGTGATTGCCCCGACAGACAACGGGGTGCGAGCTGGCGCAACGACGGCCCTATGGGCCGGCCCGGCGCTCCTCGTTTGGGCGGTGGTGGCGGCGGCGATGCGGTGGACCGCGAGTACGAGGTATGTTTTATTCTACTTCTGGGCCACTCGACAAACTCATGTACTAATTCCCTTCACAGCAACTCATGCAAGAACTCGGCGGGACGGGCGCTGCTCCCGCGCGCATCGAAGCAGGGCCTGGATCTCAAGGTCCTCCCCCCGCTGGTGGCGCTGGTGGTGCCGATGCTCGGCCCTGGGCACGTGGCCCGACCGGCGGTCCTGCTCCCTGGCGTTCTCGGAACAACGACCGCGACAACGAAGGCGGACCCCCTGCCGGACCCCCTGCCGGCCCCTCGGGCGGACCTGCGCCCTGGGCTCGGGACCGCGGCGACCGCGATAGGGATCG
This sequence comes from Chaetomium tenue, assembly GCF_020726465.1. NCBI lineage: Eukaryota > Fungi > Ascomycota > Sordariomycetes > Sordariales > Chaetomiaceae > Chaetomium > Chaetomium tenue. The sequence goes on along the minus strand of NW_027117330.1, from coordinate 3,772,699 downwards.
TGGTTATCGCGGCTCCGATGGTCGTGATGGCGGCGATAGCTACTATCCAGCCCAGGCCTCGTACGGTGGTGGCGCCCCTTCAGCCCCGGGTACTGCTCCCTGGAACCAGCCAGCAGCGGCCGCAGCTGGGTATGGTGGATACCCGGGCTACGGCGGCTACGGCGCTCCTGGTGCGCCCCCAGGAATGGGTGGTGCTCCTCCTGGCCTGCCTCCCCCGCCTCCTCCTGGCGGTGCGCCGCCTGGTCTCCCAGGCGGACTCAATGCCCTCATCAGCCAGTACGCCAATGCCGCCCCGCCCCCGCCTCCACCGCCGTCGGGAGATGCTCCGCCGCCTCCTCCGCCCATGGACCTGCCGCCTCCTCCCCCCGGTGCTTAGGGTAGACGCTTAGCGAACTAACTTTGCTACAATGCATTCTGCATTGGGCAGTGGGATGCTACTGACCGATAGGATGTTTGTTGTTTTATTTTGCGATGGCGCGCCTCTCCCATAGCCTAACACATCAACCAGATTGATAATAGCTTGAGGTCTGCTGGCTCGGCAGCGGCGCGAGCGCCAGTGGGCACTAACGGTACAAGTTTATAGAGAGAATACCTATTTTAACCCGTTTGCATCGTGTGTAATCTGTGCAATGTAAACTTGAGAGTGTTAAGTAGCTCAAAGAGGCAGTAAATATGCGTCGAGTGCCATCAAGATAATCTACTGCTTGTTGTAAATGGGCAGGTCAAATGAAGTTCTGATGCATTGTTTCATTCGATGGTTCGGTCTTGAAAGCACCGAGCTAGGGTTCCAATATCAGCCAGGGTCCTGTGACATCACATCACATGGGAGCTTGGGCCACGCATTTGCTGCGGCCTGCCCCAAATGCTTCCTCAGCTGCTCCCCGCAGCTTTCCCACAGCGGCTCACTCACCGGCCCTTCCCCGTTCACAACTCTAGGTGGCGTCTCTTTTCAGGCCGGAATAATCGAATGGGGCATATGCTGTATTATGTTTAGTTTACAGCATTGCTATCAGTGACGGAGAGACACAGAGACACACAGATACACGCACACCTCAGAGCTTGCTCACTCACCAACCTCCCGTCAATTGCCGACATAAACAAGCCGTAACCTACCCCAACAAACGCCGAACCCTCTGAGACATCACAGTTCGACTCGCCCTTTTTCCTTGCCTGATATTCCTCTTCAGAGTTGTCTACGCAATACCGCTACAATTTTTCCCGGATTTGCACTTGTTTCGTTCTTAATCTCCGCCAATTTCATTTCATGTCATCTCAAAACCATCCGCTTTGTTCATGAGCAGGTGTAAATTCCCGGTGCCTCCCGTGCTCACCTAGGTGGCTTCGCATCAACAACTCACGGGGGGTTTGCAGCTGGGCGGCATCCCCTGAATCGGCCAATATGGTCAAAAACCCTTTCTCGTTCCGGTCAGCCCCGGTCACCTTCTGGACGACCGTCACATACCTTGCCCTCCTCATACCTATCATCATCATCAATGAGGAAACGCCACCAGCGCCGAGCGAGGAGTCACCGATCCGCGGCACCAATCTCACCGAGGCGTGGCTCGATCTCGGCACACTTACCAAAGGTTATCATCCATACAACAGTCACTACAATGACGACCTTCGTGGATTCCTCCTCAAGCGGATACGCTCGATCCTCGATGGCAACGAGGTGGCCTGGGCAATGGATGGGTGGGTAGTAGAGTCTATCGATCTAAACCTTAGCTGACCATGCAACAGGTCTGGTTCAGACAACTCGGAGGCCGCTGTCACCGTGTTCGACGACCTGAGCTCCAACTGTACTTTTCTTATGTCGTCGGGTGTCGCCCCGGCCCCCAACACACCCCAGGTTGCCGCATACTTCGAGGGCACCAACATCCTTGTTTACATCAGGGGTAAATCCGATGACCAAGGCAGGTGGTGGGACACGGCAGGCGTTCACGATTCTAAACGAAACGAGAAAGGCTTGACGCTGGTCAACGCTCACTACGACTCGTGAGTCTCGGTCCTGTTACAATTAGCTTTGGGGTGACTGACAGCGGTATCAGGGTCTCGACCGGATACGGTGCCACAGACAATGGTATGGGCGTCGTGAGTTGCCTGCAACTGATCCAGTACTTCACACGCCCCGAGAACCAGCCAGAGAGGGGTATCGTTGTCATGCTCAACAACGGCGAGGAAGACTATCTCTACGGCGCTCGAGCCCTTGGGCAGCATCCCCTGAACCCATACATCCACACCTTTTTAAACCTTGAGGGAGCTGGCGCCGGTGGCCGAGCCATCCTTTTCCGCACCACCGACCGTGAGGTAACCGCCGCCTACGCCGGGTCCCCCGACCCCTTCGGTACCGTCATCGGCTCCGACGCGTTCGGCCTCGGTTTTATTAGGAGCGGCACTGACTACTCGGTTCTCTACGACGTCTTCGGCCAGCGCGGTCTCGATTTGGCCTTCTTCAAACCACGCGCGAGGTACCACACCGACCAAGATGACGCTCGACACGCATCCAAGGGCAGTCTATGGCACATGTTGTCGGCCTCCATTCACACGGCGACTCGGCTGTCGAGCGATACTGGCAATACTTTCATCGGCCCCCGCTCCGATGGTGCGCCCGGAAAAGTCCACAACGGCAGTCCGAGCGACGGGGTGTGGTTTGATCTTTTCGGCAAGGGATTCGTGCTCTTCGGTCTCAGGGGAATGTTTGCTTGGTCGTTGACTGTGCTTATCGCCACGCCGCTTATCTTGATGCTGCTCAGCTACCTGCTGCACAGGGCGGATAAGTATTACCTGTTTAGCTCGAGCGTCAAGCCTAGTGACCAGCCCGACGATGAAGCATTGCCGGTCGGCGGATGGAAGGGCTTCTTCCGGTTCCCGTTTGCGCTTGTGGTCGCCGGCTCTTTGACCATTGGAGCGGCGTTCCTGATGCGGAAGGTTAATCCCTTCATCATCTACAGCAGTCGGTATTCAGTGTAAGCTTACCCTTTTCCCTCGATGCGGAGAGCATTAACTGACAAGCGCACAGTTTGGCCATGATGGTCTCATTGTTTTACTTCTCCTTCTGGGCCATTATGCGCGGTGCCAACTTCGCGAGGCCCAGCGCTCTTCACCGAGTTTATGTCCAGATCTGGCTCTTTATCCTCGGATGGGCCATGCTCGTCGCGGTCACTGTTGCCGAGGACCGCCTCAGGATCGGTGCAGGGTACATGTTTGTCTTCCTCGAGTCCAGCGTGTTCCTCTCACTCTTCATCGCGCTTTGCGAGCTTTTCGCGTTGCCAAAGAAGACCGCATGGGCCCAGAAAACGCGAGACGAGCAGGAGGAGAGAGATTCCCACCGGGGCCGTCTTCACAGCCCCCTCTCGTCGTCTCAACTCCCGCCCCCAGTCCCCAACCAGGAATCAACACCCCCCGGGACGAGACACTCAAACCACACCGCATCCACCCCAACAATCCGAAACGACGACGACGACGACGCCGCCGCCCCAACCGAACGCACCCCGCTCGTCGGCGGCAACGCCGACCCAACCCGCACCACCTTCGCCACCACCTACCGGCGCTCCATCTCCGCCCTCGTCACGCGCGCCCGCCGCTACAGCGACAGCGACGGCGGCGGTCTCAGCGGCCCGCACCACGACCCCTTCCAGCGCGAGCAGGCCTGGTCGGGCCGCTTGCCCTCCTGGACCTGGATCCTACAGTTCCTGCTGCTCGGCCCCTTCACCATCACCCTCGCCGCGCAGACCGCCCTCATGCTCGTCGACGCCGTCCACCAGACGGGCGCCGACGGGAGTAGTTTGCTGATGCCGTATCTGATTGCCGCGCTGGGTGTGGTGGTGTTGGTCTTGCCGCTGGCGCCGTTCGTGCATCGCGTCTCGCATCATGTGCCGGTTTTGTTGGTGGCGGTGTTTGCGGCGACGTTGGTGTATAATCTGGTGGCGTTTCCGTTTTCGGCGGCCGCGAGGTATAAGGTGTATTTTGTGCAGACGCTGGATTTGGAGACGGATGCGAATCGGGTGTGTTATCATGGCGTGGAGGAGTATGTTAGGGCGGTGGTTGAGTCGCTGCCCTCCGCTTCGGGGAGGGAGGTCGATTGTGCCGGGGGGTCGAAGAGGGCGGGGTTGGTCAGCTGCTGCTTTGATGGTGTGGCTACGCCGCCGCGGCTTACGGCTGGTGCTTCTGGTGGCGGTGGTGGTGGTGAGCAGGAGGAGGGGTATGGGCATCTGGTGACGGTCAATGCCTCGCGTACGGGGGAGCATGCCGCGAGGATTGAGATCGACGCGAACAACACCAAGGCCTGTTTCCTGGAGTTTGACGAGCCGGTGTCGGGCCTGAGCGTGTATGGCAGCTCGGGGTGGGACGAGCGCTTCGGGCAGTACCCGGAGGCGGGCGTCAAGAATGTCCGGCTGTGGCATCGCCGGTGGGATGAGAAGTGGGTGGTGGATGTGCAGTGGAAGGATGCCGAGGGAGAGGCGGTTGCTTTGGTCAACGGCGCCTCTTCTTCTTCCTTTTCTGACGGGGATTGGGAGGTGCTGGGCGACGAGGATTTGAGGAAGCGTGGGGAGGGACTGAAGGGTACGGTCGTTTGTATGTGGAGCGATGCGAATGTCCCGGGGACGATACCGGCGCTGGATGAGGCGCTTCAGTTTGTGCCAGCGTGGGTGGCGGTTACGAAGTTGTCCGAGGGGTTGGTGGAAGGGAGAAGGCGGTTTGAGGTGTGAGTGGCATGGTACAGGAGCTGTGGAGGGTTGTGTATCTTGGGGAGAGTAATACTGGGTTCCTTTGTTCTGGTTTGGAAGCATGGTGTTGCTAGTGGGTAGTTGGGGGATTTTATTAGTAGCTTAGAAGCATTTGTGCGTAATTGTTCTGGGTAAGCGTCGAGTGCCTTGGAGAGTTTAGTGGGGGGGTAACACCATGTTGAGTATCAAGGTCTGCGATATACCGCTGTATACTCCTCCTCCCCTAAACATGATACTTGCCCATTTTTCAGATCTCGCACATAGGAGTTTCCCGGTTGGGGTGGTGTAAGTGATGCTTCGTGCGAAAGCTATCATTTGGGTAAATCGACTTTCTTTCACTTTCAACTTAGTTTGCCCCCGGACTGCCCTGGTTCACTTCAAGAGCAGGCATTTTGGAGGGGCTTGCGTCAGAATGTCTCGCTTGCATTGTCCTCCTGCTCTGCGGTTACACGAACCGCCCTTTGATCTGCCGATGGTGCAGTTACCCGTCTTGCGTGACAGGATCTAACACAGAGGTTCGAGTTAGGGGTGTGTTGGACAAGTAGCTTTAAGAGTCCAGATGCACTCATTAACCGGAATGTCTGTTACTGGCCGTGTGCCTTGTTGATCTTGCCTGGCTGGTATGGATGGTTGTGTCGGAGATGGGCGGATAATTCGGGATTGATATTGAGCAGCCACCCACTCCTACACACCTTTTAGAAACCCGTCCGGGGTAGGTGAGGGACGGATCATGGTCATCATGGTTGCTCACCACTGCCTATCTGAAACCCAGAGATCATGTTTCTCTTGATGTGGTACCTAGTACCGAATGAGCTATCATGTTGTACATATAAATGCTTGTGACAAGATCGAAATTGACTCGCAAGGTAAGGTAAAGGGGTAAGTAAGTCCAGTGGCTGTTTGGGCCCCGATGGGGCTCTAGATGACCAAAGAATCCGGTTAATGAGAGAGGTTGTTCCCGTTCTCTTGCTGTTTATCGGCTTCTTGACAAGGCACAGAAGCAGCAAAAGCAGGGAACGCGTAAGCTGAAGCATTCACGCGTTTGATGAATAGAAGCTTGGAGTTGGAAGAGCAGCGCGTAGCTAATCTACCTAGTTATCGCTCCTTCCGTCCCATTCTAACAGTGGAAATTTTCACTCTTGTTAGCGAAGCCATTTCCCTCGCTCTCCTCAACCCTTCCGACCTTCTTTCTCCTTCCTTTCCCTTTTACTTCACACCCATTCTCACCGTCAACCGTCTTCCTTTACAAAGCTACCTTGAAATTGAAACTCCTAGTCTTCAAAAGCTCCACACCCTCCTTGTTTATAAGATGGCTGTCATGATGAAATTCATCTCCTCCCTTCTGTTGGCGACCTTCGCTACAGTGTCGCTGGCCGCGCCTCCCCAGGCCATGCACCATCCGACTCCCGCTGCCATTTCGGCAACCCGGACTCGCGATGCCATGGCCTCGGTCTGTACCAATGGCGTGCCGGCTTCCAAGCAGTACCCCAGCTACCCGATCTATGACTACACTCTGGTGACTCCGGGCGACAACTTGACTTCGTACAAGATCAACCAGGACTGGTACAGCGAGCACTTCGTCTCTGGCCCGCACGTAAGTATTATACTTTCACTATCTTGACGAGAAATAGTAGAATATCCACTAATCGGGCGATAGATCATGAGCTTCACTCACCAGAGCGATCCTTATGGTCCCTTCAAGTGCCAGTATAGCTGCAATGCCGATGTCAAGTGCGCTGCCTACTTTGTCTGGTATGGTGAGTACAATTTCCGAAGCCTCTCCCAATTCGAGCTTAGGTTAACCGGGGTGTAGGGAATGCCGGCACCAACAACGAGCACCTGAGCTGTGTTTTGTTTGATGCTGTGTAAGTACCCAGATCTCATCTCTTTCATGGTCTTGCATTTCCTAATCGTTGACCACCCACAGCATTCCCACCTCGGCCTTCGTCAAGACTCAGGGTGTTACTGCGTCAGGCGCCTATGACAAGCTCTGCAGCGACTCGTACTAGAGAATGCTGTAGAAGGCGTCGCATGGCCTGTTCTGGCTTGACCTAGAGGGTTTCGGAGTGGTATTTGAGGCGGGAAAGGGATTCGCGATGGGAGCCTAGGCATAATTGAGGAGGATCCACCTTCCATTGTAACTGAGGTAGACCGAATGACCAATCTCACCTGTATACACCGCTTCACGCCCTTTGTATTGGAGTGTTTGTGTCAGATCAAGGGGAAAAATAGACGCTGTTGACAATGATGCATACCGACTACTTTCCAGGGTATATCCATCGCTTCCGGGACCAACCCAGCCATGTCGTCAACGCCAGCCGTAGTACCTCAAACCCATCCAACAAAACGCCAATCCATAAACGCCAAAGACCAACTTCCCTCCCGTCCACCCCACGATCAAAGAAACAAACAAGCCAAAATCTACTCCTCCATCCGGTCCCCACCCCCACCCTCCTCCCTCTCCCCCACAACCTTCCCAAGCTCCTCCCTCGCCCGCTGCCACAACTCCCTCTCCATATCCCTCTCCACCGTGCTACTAGCCATATTCAACTTCCCCACATCCAGCGAGCCATACCGACCCATACCATCCGGCTCCAGCCGCTTCGGCCCCGCAGCCAGCGCCTTACCGGCACCGCCAGCCTCGCCCCCACCAAGCTGCTGCTGCTGCTGTTGTTGTTGCTGTTGCTGCTGGCCGAGGCCTACATCGGTTCCTTGTTGGCTGTCGGCGCCGGCCGCCGCGTTGTTACGCAGCGTGATGATGCCGGCTTCTTCGAGCGCGAGGATTTGCCGGGTTAGGTGTTTGTCGATGCGGTCGACCGTGTTGAAGAAGGTGGATTGGGCGGTGTTGAAGGCGGTGATGGGGTCGGTGGCGGCGGTGGTGGCGTCTGGGGATGGGTTGAGGTTGGAGGGGTGGTTGTTGTTGTCGCTTGGGATGTGGCCGTTTGTTGTGGTGGTTGTGGTGGTATTTTGGGGGATGATGGTACCGGGGGGTGTGGCGAGGGCGCGCATGGAGGATGAGAGGTGTACGAGGAGGGAGGCGATGTCTTGGTCGATTTCCCCGAGTTGTTGGATGCGCTCGCCTGAGGTGAATGGTTTGTGGATGTCGATTGGTCCTCCGCCATTAACGCTAGGTGGTTGTGTTGGGTTGTTCATGGCGAGGGTTATTGAAATTGATAAGGGAAATTGTTGGTTGGATGTTCTTGGTGGTTTTCCTTGTTGATAATCCTATCTTCTGCGGTATAGTTGTGGTTGTGTTGGGGAGTGTTGCCTTGATGGTGATAAAACCAATGCCTCGAGATCAAATCGGGATGTGCCAAGCTCCCCTCCACAAATTGGGCTGCGGGACGCACAGACCACTGTGCAGCAACTGCTGTGTATGAGCCTGGCAGGGTCCGTTCTTGGCTTGGGTCTTCACAACCGCATCCCACCTGCATTTCTAGGGTCAGGTATGTACCAGCGAACAACGAAAACCGACATCGTCATCAATATTCCATCAACTTTAGGACGCCATATACATCTACGCAAACTACGACTTCATTCATACCTCAGAACTTATATTTCGTGAGAGCAGAGCTCAGGGGGACAACGCGCAGCAGGCCCTTGGTTGCTCCTTCACAGCGCCACACCACGCGTTGATAGAGGTGAGAGCTCACCAAGACCGCGACTGCCGCTCTACCTTGTCGAAATAAACGCACTTCGGCCAACCGAAATGTCAAACCAAACACCCCAGGGCGGCATGCCTGGATCAACTGGAGGTCCTTATGGTGTCCAGCCTCAGTCGGCAGGAGGTCCTGGCACCAGTAATGCGGCAGCGACGACGAACACAAACAACGCGCCCTCTACCCAGAATCTAAACCAAATTGTGAGTACCTGGAAGAAACCTCATCTGCTGTTGTCTGTTTTCCCTTCCTGGATTTCTCCATCTCTTGATTCTCGTCCTTAAAAACAATCCATCAAACGTCCTGCAAAGCCAAACCAAAACCATGGGCAGCCTCAACCACAGCACCACCTCCATACAATACAAAAAGTCCCCTCAACTCAGGCCTCACAATGGACTGCCTAAACTGCCTAAACTCACAAAAGTTTTGTCCGATAAAAACGATCGGCGATTGGTGAGCCGTTTCACCCTGCCGGCCGGATTCCCCCCGTTGTGTTGTTATTGTTCTTTCTACTCAATACACACACACGGGCACAAAGCCTTCGCCCGACATACATGTTCTCCAATTCCAATCCCCCCCTCATTCATCCTACATCACTATTCCGACCAGCACCGCCAGATACCCCAACATGCCTCCCAAGTCGAGACCTCACCCGCCCGCTGCTCTTCAGCAGGGCCCCGCCAGATCCACGAACCATAACTCACTAATGTCCAACCAGGTCACCGATTACTTGAAAAAGAAAGGATTCACCAAAACCGAAGCTGTCTTTCGGCAAGAAACATCCTATCTGGGCCCTGATGGGAGACCAGCCCAGCGAAACGATGACCCCGGCCCGAAGAAGTATCTAAAATCCTTTGCATTGCTGAGGAACTGGATCGAGAACAATCTCGATATTTACAAGGTAAGCATTCCGACCGTCATAGCTTTATTCTTTTTCCCTGGCGATTGATTGAAAATTCTCTAGTTTGAACTCAGAAAGCTCCTCTGGCCCGTTTTCGTTTACTCCTACCTGGAACTCGTCGGCCAGGGCTACGCCGATGATGCAAAGCATTTGCTGGATACGCTGCGGCCGCAGTTTGATGCGGTTCACCAGGATGCCCTGGCATTGCTGGCCACGGTCACGCTGCCCCAGCACGTCGAGGAGAACCAAACCACCCGGCTTTACCGGGAGAACAAGTACCGAATCCCGCTGAACCAGTCGCTTTCTGGCAATCTCTTCCACTTCCTCGAGCGGGAGTCGGACGAAGGCGGTGCCACCATTACCTACATCCTCCAGACCTACTGCAGCGTTGAGACGAGCGCGCGGGGCCCAATCGAGCCTTACAGCTTTGAGGCCATCTATCGTCGCGCCCAGAATCTCGATCTGGACGAGGTGGACGCACAAGAGGGAATTCCGGGCGTTTTCACGGGAGTGTCGAACCGTGACGTTCTTGATACGAGTGCTAAGCTCAAGCTTGGACCGATGCCGATGGAGCTCGATTTGAGAGACGATGTTAGGGCCGAACTCGAGGACGAAGACCAGCGGAATCCACCGGCTGACGGCCGGCCATCCTTGGTCGAAGAGTTTGACAAGCGCATCAAGCGTGAGGAAAGTGCCGACGCGCCTTCGCGAGCGGACCTACCACTTCCTCCTTCACGGGCTCGGGACGTAGTGATGGAGATGCAAAAGGTGCGCGAGAATCGCGATAGGTTCCAGATTGAGGGTCGCACAGGCGGTGTTGGCGTTCCGGTATCTTCTTGCATGTTCACTTTCCACAATACGCTCGGAAGGTTTGTTGCGTCTTCTTCTTTTTTTGCACCCGTTAAGCTAGTTGGGACTGACAGTTTGTTAGCGTGTCATGCATGGATTTCTCCAACGATCACCAGCTCGTGGCTGCCGGTACCATGGATTCTTATATCCGCGTGTGGTCTCTCGATGGCAAGCCGCTCCCGACCAGTGTCGAGAACGAGAAGGACCTCAAGGTCAACAACCGGAAGCTCATCGGGCACTCAGGCCCGGTGTACGGGGTGGCATTCTCGGACTCCATCGCCAACTTAAGCCGCAACATCTATGGCGAAGGTGAAGACAAGAAACCCGACACTGGCACGAAGCTGCTGCTGTCTTGTTCCGCCGACGGCCAAATCCGCCTTTGGTCTTTGGATGTGTGGGCCTGCTTATGCATCTACAAGTCGCACTACGGACCAGTTTTTCGTGTTCTCTGGAGTCCCCATGGACACTACTTCGCTACGGCGGGATGGGACAAGACCGTCCGTGTCTTTTCCCAAGACCATGCCTCGGCGCAACGCCTCATGGTCGGTCATGACACCAGCATCTCGGCCTTGGCTTGGCACCCGAACGGCACCTACATATTCTCCGCTTCGGACGAGATGGACAAGTCGATCCGCATGTGGTCCATCACCACGGGGAACTGCGTACGCGTATTCACCGGTCATGCCCACTACATCAGCGCTCTCGAGTGTGCCCACAACGGCAAGATATTGGCGAGCGCCGACGCAGGAGGAAACATCATCCTCTGGGACATCGACAAAGGCACGCGCATCAAACGATGCCGTGGACACGGTAAAGGCGGAATCCCGTCTCTCAGCTTCAGCGCCGAATCGAACGTCCTCGTATCCGGCGGCCTGGATGGTACCGTCCGTGTCTGGGATGTCGAGCTACCGGCAGATCCCAGCAAGGCCAATCCTCTCACAGCCGGTGTTATCCAGCCGGCCCCGCAAGTGGACGGGGCAGTGGCTGGCGACAGCATCGCCGTCGGCGGCCCTTCGGATAGCCGCAGTATCACGGTAGGCGGCCAGACAGCGCCTGCACCTGGCGCGAGCGCATCTGGGGGCGGCGTCGGAGCTGGCGGCGGCGGTGGCGGGAAAAAGAAAGGGAAGGAGGTCCAGATCACACCGGACCAGATCAGCGCCTTCGCGACTAAGAAGACGCCGGTTATGAAGGTCCAGTTCACACGCATGAACTTGATCGTGGCGGGCGGCTGCTATGATTCTGAGCGGTAGGACCACCAGTATTAGGCAGTTATGATTCCCGACTGGGTGGACGCGGAATGGTTGCTATTCAAGGATCGGACGGTTGATTGTAAGCTTTTAGCTGGGCGGCCGGGTGAGTCTGGAGTTTGGGATATGTATAGTACAAGGGTGCAACAAGGCTGAGATATCCACGGTTACATAATTTGACATTTTTGCTATGACTGTTGTAAATATTCGATGATGGGGTCTATCTACATTACCTTGGGCAAAAAAGGCAGATGACAGCCAAAGAGCTCTTCAGAGGCCGAGGGGCATCTTGCATCCCGCGAATAACCCCACATCGATCGGCTGCCAAGAAAGGCTTAGCTTAACGTCCGCTTCATACGTAACGCAGCAACAGCAGAGAGCTACTCCCTCCATCCACAAACACCATCCACCCAGTATCCCGCAACCTACGCCAGGCCCCATAACCTGGTCGGGAATTGCTGCACAACGCGTCTAGCTTCGGGCCCCTCCAACGCGACAACTGAACAATCAATTCACATCCATCTAAACCACTCGCCGCCCACAATGGAAGACCCCTGGGCCGACTCGGCCGCCACATCGGACCCTCTCGGTTCCTCCACCCAGCCGAGCGCCGACGACAACAGCAGCGGTACCGCCCCGGCTGGCTCCTCCAACGCCCCCTCCTCAACCACCGCGCCATCCTCCTCCTCCGCCGCCCGCCCCTCGCGCACCACCCCGCGCCGCTTCGTCGCCCAGCCCACCCGCCTGCAAGCCGTCGAAGACGACCCCCTCGGCCCCCTCGGCGCAGCGGCAGCAGCAGCAGCATCCACAGCCGCAGCAGCAGGCAGCTCACCCCTCCCCACCACCGCCGCCGACGATGCCACCGCCGCCCTCCACTCCCCGCTCGGCGCCCTCCCCACACCAGGCCAGGAAGGCGGGCCCCCCGTCCCGCCGCTCAAGGAGAACAACCTCCCGCTGCGCACCACCATGGGCCCGCCCACCCCGGGCTCGGCCGGCGGCAGCGGGAGCAAGATGCTGCTACAGCGTGGTGGGCCGCCGGATCCGCATCGTATTGATGATGATGAGGATGAGGGTGGGGGCAGTGGATTGGGCGGTGGGCGGTTGGGTGGGAGACAGCCGCCGCCGGTGCAGGCTGCTCATCCGAGCCCGGTGCATTCGGCGACAAGACCGAGTGTCAGTGTGGAGCAGGCGGCGCGGCCGAGTTTCCATATTGCGGTGGGCGATCCGCATAAGGTGGGGGATTTGACGAGTAGTCATATTGTTTATTCGGTGCGGACTACGGTATGTGTTTTTTCTGTTTCTCTTTTCTGGGGCCTGGGGTGGTCTGGGGTGGCGGTGGAGAGACGGGCTGATGGGCTAACGTGCTAACTTCGTGGGCAGACAACGTCCAAGGCGTATAAGCAGAGCGAGTTCGAGGTCAAGAGACGGTACCGGGATTTCCTGTGGCTGTACAACACCCTGCACGCGAACAACCCGGGCGTGGTGGTGCCGCCGCCCCCCGAGAAGCAGGCCGTCGGCCGGTTCGAGAGCAATTTCGTCGAGGCGCGGCGCGCGGCGCTCGAGAAGATGCTCAACAAGACCGCCGCGCACCCGACGCTGCAGCTGGACGGGGACCTGAAGCTGTTCTTGGAGAGCGAGGCGTTCAACGTGGATGTCAAGCACAAGGAGCGGAAGGAGCCCAGTCTTGGGGAGAGCAAGAGCGTGCTTGGGTCGCTGGGATTCGGTGTGGGCAGTGGGAATAAGTTCGTCGAGCAAGATGATGTGAGTATGCCAGACTGATGGTTTTGGGAGTGGTGGCTGACAACCGGCAGTGGTTCCACGACCGCAAAGTTTACCTTGACGCCCTAGAAAACCAGCTCAAAGCGCTTCTCAAAGCCATGGACGGCATGGTTGCCCAACGCAAGGCCATGGCCGAGGCCGCCGGCGATTTCTCGGCTTCCCTCCACGCCCTATCCACCGTCGAGCTCTCGCCCACCCTCTCCGGGCCCCTCGATGCACTCTCCGAGCTGCAGCTCACGATCCGCGATGTCTACGACCGCCAGGCGCAACAAGACGTGCTCACGTTCGGCATTATCCTCGAGGAGTACATCCGCCTGATCGGCAGCGTGAAGCAGGCGTTCACGCAGCGCCAAAAAGCCTTCCACAGCTGGCACGCAACCGAGTCGGAGCTCTCCAAGCGCAAGGCCGCACAGGACAAGCTGCTGCGCCAGGGTAAGAGCCAGCAGGACCGGCTCAACCAGGTCAACGCCGAGGTCGCCGACGCCGAGCACAAGGTGCACAAGGCGCGGCTCTTGTTTGAAGATATGGGCCGGCTGATGCGGTCTGAGCTGGACCGCTTTGAGCGGGAGAAGGTGGAGGATTTCAAGTCGGGCGTGGAGACTTTCCTTGAGAGCGCCGTCGAGGCGCAGAAGGAGGTAGGTCAATTTCTAAGCCGAATCGTTGGAAGTATTTTTGGCTGACGTTTTTCTAGTTGATCGAGAAATGGGAGACGTTCCTCATGCAGCTCGACGCCGAAGATGACGAGACAGTCTTCTACCGGCCCCCTGTTATCCAGTCGAACAAGCCGGCCGGTGACACAGCTGTGGATCGGGCGAGAGCGAGGATTCACGAAGATTCGGATTAGGGGTAATTAGTTTGGGAAATACCCTCAATTTTGTCACGGAGTAGATGGCACGGTCGCCCGAAGCAGCCGTGCCAATTGATCAAGGGATGTAGGGAGGCGCGAGGTGTTGAATGGAACCGTGCGGTATTCAGTTAGACAACTTAGATGCCTGGATGGCGTTGTTGTCATTGTATTATACACAGCCGTATCCGCATGCTGCGGTAGCCTTCTCCGGTTTATCAATCCATCCACCCATCTATGAAGGGACATCGGCTCCCCAAAATACACAGATTGTTTTCTATGTTACAACGTACACTACTCCCACAGAACCCCCGACCTTTTTAAGCCCTTATTTCTTCTTCTTCTCCTTCCTCGCCTGGTCCTTGGCACTCAATCCGCCCTTGATGTTCTTGTCCTCGGTTGCATACGTGCTGATGAGGTCGACAAGCGAGTCGAACGGATCCTCCGCCGGCGCCGCGGCCTCTGCCGGTGCCTGTGCCGCTGCTGCTGGCTTGGCGTCCTTCGCATCCACCTTCTTCTTGTCGCCCTTCTCCTCCGCACCCTTCTTCCCTACCGCCGCGGCGCCCTTCTCCCCACTTTCCTTCGAGCCATCAGCAGCAACCGGCGCGGCGGCAGCCGGAGCAGCAGCACCAGCAGCAGCCGCAGCTGGAGCAGCAGGCCCGTCCAGATCCCACGAGCTGCCGTAGCGCTCGCGGAAGGCGGCGAGCTTGCCGGCCTCGTCGACCTCGACGTTGCGCAGCGACTTCTCGGTCGGCTGCCACAGGATGTGGTTGCGGCTGTCCTTGGCCGACTTGTACAGCGCCAGCGGCGACGTCGTCCGCACCGTGAACGTCGACCCGTCGCTCAGCTGCACCAGCTGCGTGAACTGGTACGGCCGCCGCGACCGCGGCACGAACGTCGCGTGCCGCACCTGCCCGGCCGCGGAGGTTGTTGTGCTGGTTTGTGATGTGGGGAGCCTGATGCCCGCTGCTGTGGGGGTGTGTGGGAGGGCCGGTGTTGTCGAGGGGAGGTAGCCAGCCAGGGATGGCCGCCGGAGGAGTGTTGAGGGGAGCTTCCCCATTTTGGAGGAGGTGGTCGGGAGGGGTGATGTCGGTGGGTTGGTGTGGGTGGTTCGGGCGCCAGGTGGGGATGTTAAAGGTCGAGGACGGGTGAAAGGGGGAGTTGGAGGTTCAATTGGTAGGCCTCCGTTCCTTGTCCACGTCGTCGGGGTTGTGGTGTTGCCCGGGTTCGTCTTGTCGTCGGCTCACGTTCGGTGCTGGGGCTGCAATTGGGACTTCGCCGGGAATGAAATTTTGATACGGTGGGCGGTACAGCCAGCTGTGCAAGTGATATTGCGGTTCACAGCTAGGGTTCTTATCGGGTCGCTTATCGCCGGCAAGGTTCCGGCCGGGTTCGCCCTCGCCCCGGTTCAAGCTTCGTCAAAATTTCGGCCGCCCGAAGCCGATCACCACCGGGTTGTCAGCATAACAACTCCGAAGCAATCCAAGTGGTTTCAAACGAAAGCTGTTGGCGTTGATGGGGTTGAAATGAACAGTCCCCGCGTCCTGGTGGGCTTGGCCGCCGAACGCGCCCCCCTAGCCCCTCTCGTTCCCCGGCGCAATCATGCTTCCTCGGCCTGGGCAAACCCGATGCAGCGGCCCCGAACCGCCGCCGCCCAGCCGCCATTAGCCTTCGGGAGGGTATACTGCTACCCCGAACGTACGCCAAAGAACATATCCCCACCCCCAACCACCCTCACCATCTACCTCGCATAGCGCTGACAGCTTCCCCTTTCCCTTCTAGACCCTCCCCGCTCCCCACGAACCCGACGATGCTTCCACAGCACTCCCCAAACCCACCGCGACCGGCACCCACGAACCTTCCACCTCACCGACCCCCAACCCCCCTCCATCCACTCACACTCCTCCTCGCCCGCCTCGCCCCCCCTCCCCGAACAATTCCGCAGCGTCATGCGCCTGCTCACGCACCCCGTCGTCGTCTGCACCTCCACCCACCCACCACCACCCACACCCACACCCAACCCCCCCAACTCACCCAACCCCCCACCCCCACCACAAGGCACCCCCCGCGGCATGACCATGTCCTCCTTCACGTCCCTCGCGCTCGCCCCCACCCCCGTCGTCAGCTTCAACATCGCGACGCCCAGCCGCACGCTCGACGCGGTGGCGGCCAGCGGGCGGTTCAACATCCACGTGCTGGCAGACGACGCGGCGGGGGCGCGCGTGGCGGATTGGTTTACGGGGGGCAATGCGGAGGGGAGGGGCGCGTTTGAGAGGTTGGTTGGGAAGAAGGGGGAGGAGGGGGAGGGGGAGGGGGGTATGGTTGTTGTTGGTGGTGGGGCTGGTGGTGGTGGGAGTAGTGGTGGGAGTAGTGAGGAGGCGCCGGTGCTGAAAGGGGAGGGGGTGTTGTATGTGCTGAGGTGTAGGTTGCTCGATGACGAGCCTACGAAGGGGTTGGTGAAGGTGAGGGATCATGTCATTGTGCTTGGGGAGGTGCTGGAGATTGTGGAGGGGCCGGGGGTGCAGAGGGAGAGGGAGGAGAGGTTTGGGTTGTTGTATGCCGATAGACGATACAGGCAACTTGGGGGCTGCATCACCCCCGAAAAGGAACTTATAAAGTCATAGATGGGGGATAGAGGACATGTACAATTGGGTGTATTCTACTCTAGATTCATTGGCGCCGGCGTTGGTTAGGACATTGCACTAAGAAGCGAAACATGTACGAGGGGAAATCAAGCGATTTTCAGAAATATTTCGGTTCGGATTGTCGCAACTCAACGAGCCAGTGTCATTGCTTCTATCTAGGCTTAAATGCCCAAAGCCGACTCCTGCCCGGAGGCATCTCATCCATAATATCAAAACTTCGTCCACCATTTACTTGATCTGAACGAGCTCCGTCTCGAAAACCAGGGTCGAGTTGGCCTTGATGACATTGCCGACAGCCTGGCTGCCATAGGCGAGGTGAGGGGCAATGGTCAGCTTGCGCTTCTCACCGACCTTCATGCCCAGAAGACCCTCGTCCCAGCCCTTGATAACCTGACCGGCGCCGACCTTGAAAGCGAGCGGATCACCACGGCCAGGGTCACGGCTGGAATCGAACTTCGTGCCGTCGAGGAGCGTGCCGGTGTAGTGAACTTCAATCTGGTCGCCTAGGTCGAGAGTCAGCTACTGTGTAAGGCTTGCGCAAATGCGCAGGCACCTGGAGCTCCTCGTAGGGGCGCTGGAGACGCGGGGTAGGTAGATCGGGAAAACTTACCGCGCTTGGTCTCAGGGCCCGTGCCCTGGGCCTGGACCTCCACCGTAAGACCCTCAATATCCGGAACGGTCATTTTGGTTGATGATTGAATTTGGACTGGGTTCCAATTGATTGATTTTTGGAAAGAGGTGAAGAGTTTGTTGTTTGTTGAGGGAGAAAGAATGGGAGAAGGGAACCGAGTTAGGTATTCAAGGTCAATGGGGGGAATGGGGGAGGACTTGAGGCGGGGTTGCGGGGTAGCTTGCAGGTTGGTTTTGTGACGCAATCGGAAGGAGGTGCGGATCGACGGCACCTTCTATTTATTTCAACCAACTAACGCACAGGATGGGGGATTCAGGTACGCCATCTCAGCCCATCTACCCGCAAACACTGCATGTTTCACCGCTCCGAACTGCATGGGACTTCCATCTGCCTTGTTTATTGAGGGGCAGTGCATCGAACCTGATGTTGTGCCAAGCGCTCGGGTGCCACGCAAGCCACGATGGATTTCACGATTCCCGCTCGCTGCTCACAGGGTTAGGGTTTCAACTGATTCCTTACTTCCCCTACCACCCTCTGGCCAAAAAAGCCGAACTCAAAGGGGGAGGAAGAAATTAAGAAAAAGAGAAAGAGAAACAGAAACAGAAAGAGAAAGAAAAGGATAAAGAAAAGGGGCAAGAAGACAAAAAAGAAAAAGAAGGAGGAAAAAATAGGGTAAAATAAAAAGTCAACTTTGGGATTCCGAATTGGTTTCTTTCAGTTCCTCTACCTCGTCAAAGTTTCAGCTACATACCTGCTAAGGTACCTAACACTTTGGAATTCGGCTTTTGTTAAGTGCCTGCTTGTAAACCACTCAACAGCATCCGTCAGACTTGCAAGCTCGCGGGGAGCGCATGGAAACACCGTATAGGGATCGGGCACTATAATTACTTCGACCACTTAAATTGCAAATCGCGGCGGAATTACTGGATTCATCAGCATTATGGAGCTGCCGCTTACTCACGCCAACCCATGTTCAGGAGCACAAGGTATAAAATCATCACGATGCGAGTTTTATTAGGTATATAAAAATGAGTAGCTGTGGACAGAAACAGAAATGTTGTCGAGGAAGAACCAAGCGAATATACCTATGTTGCGACTCAAGAGACGCCGGATACCAATAGTTCGATGCCAGCTCCCTCCCTGACCCCGCCACCCACGGCAAAGAAAAGCCAATCCAAGGTGGCAGACTCACGAGATGTCGATGGCGCATTCGAGGGCTCATTTGCTGGGACTGGGCGGGACATTGTCGTAGTTCGCCCTCAGCCGTGGTATTATCGACGAGAGTACTATCTCGATGGTTGGGCGGATCCCGTCATCCGACGAACTGCTGTAAGTGTGACTCCTTTTAGAGCTCGTCTGTCACTGACAAGCACCTAGTTTGTTGAGTGTGTTGCTACCACATGTTCAATCTACATTTCCTCGCAGTTTGGCATGACACTGGTTAACACCGGTGTCACCCAAGTCACTGCGTATGTGGGCATTTACAACGCCGTTTTCCTCACCCTCTTCGTATACGCAACAGCTACTGCCACGGGCGGCCACATAAACCCCATGATCACGTTTGCTACTATGCTCTGCGGCTTGGCGCCCATACCAAGAGGTAATAGCAACCAAACTTGCCGACATAAAGCCGATAACTGACAAGCAAGGCGTGGTGTTGATGACGGCCCAAATCCTCGGCAGTGTCCTTGCCGGAGGTGTCCTGCTGGGTTCCTGGGGCCGAGACATGGCTATTTCGTGAGTAGTTTTGTCAGTGAATCTCTACTGTGGTGAAGCTGACCGTTGGTGTCCATGTCGGCAGCCGCATGGGAGGCGGTAACTTTTTTGATCCAACGACGATCACGCCCGGCCAGGTCTTGCTAATTGAGGTCATGTCCTCGATGACGATTCTGTAGGCCCCCCCTTTGTCGTCTTTTCGAAAACCCCTCGGACTGAAGGCTCATGCTCAACGATTCCTTTCATAGCTACTTGGCAATCGGAACGGGGTTGGATCCACGGCAGCAAGTCTTATACGGGCGCCAGCTCGGGCCGCTGCTTGTAGGCCTCAGCTTAGGGCTCGTATCCTGCTCAACGACAGGTATTGCCCCAGGGTACACAGGCGCTTCGATGAACCCTGCGCGAGCACTCGCGCTCGCCATTGCAGGACGGAACTGGCATCGTGAGTATTTCTTCTTTTCTTGTATCGCTGTGAAGAAGCTGACTGGGGTAATTTAACCAAACACGTCTAGACCATTGGATATGGTGGGTAGGGCCGGTAAGGGCCAAACTCCTCGTCATCAAGCTCCGTGCGCGGTACTGACGCAACAACTACGCAGGCTCTCGCTTCGATCTTGATTGGGCTGATGTACCGTTTTGCCCCCCCGTCTTATGCCGAAAGGGTCAAACACAAGGCAAAGGAGGTCGAGTCGTCCGGACAGCAAGAAGCACACACAAGTGTTTGAGATGTCGGGGCACAACATTGTCAACGGCGCAGGGGGAGCAAGGAGTGGGGGCAGGCTGGGAGGGAAGCACATTCTGGCCAAAAAAGCCGAACTCGAAAGTCGAAAAAAGAGAACAAAGAGAAGAGAAAGGATAAAGGAAATCAAGAAAAAGAAGAGGTAAAGAAGACCGAGCAAAATGAATCAAATAACAGAAACCAAGTCAAATAAAAAGTAGACTTTTGGCTTTCGAATGGCTTTCTTTTCGTTCCTCTAGTCGAAGGTTTCGGCGGCACCTGCACTTGGAGTTCGGCTTTTTTGGCTAGACAGTGCCGGGCTGTGGGAATCAAAGAATTCACGCCGACTGCCCATGGTTACCTACCTATCGCCGTATTCACAGTTGTTTGCAATTCACGACTGCCCGCGGTCACTGTTTGGGTTGCAGGTGGTTGACCGCCTGTTAGAGGGGCAACTGCGGGGCAGTTGGGCAACCACCAGCCTCGTTTCAGCCTCGTAGGCGGGGTTGTGGTCGAGACTCTTCTGGATGATTCCGAATTTCTATGCCTTGTCACAGGCAGTGCTTGCCAAACAAAACAATGGAAACATCACCTGCTTCTTGATGTTTGTAGGGGCTTAGTGCCACATTCCCGATTCCGGACGTGCACTTCTTTCATGATCTCGAATCTACCCTGAACGTTTGATAGAATCCAATCCCAAGCTTGTGATTCCATTGCAGCCTTCAGTGGGCCGCTGCCTGAGCGGACCTTGCATGCACACGCACAGCCAATCAGTGGTATCCATTGGTTGCTGTGGAGGCGGGGAGAGGCGAATCAAAAGAAGGCCGCAGAATTTGGGCGATAGAATCCCGTAGAAACTCCCTGAGCACAGCCCAGGAACAGCCCGCAATACATTTTAGCTGCCACGGCTCCTCCTCCCCCAACTCTTCCTCCTCCATCTTCTCCATCGCTCCTCTTCTTCTCGTTTTTCCTCTACAAACCCACAGAAAGGTCTTCGAGGTGTAGACCGTTGATCATCTCCCACGTCTTCATCTTTGGTAAGTGCATCTGGGTTCCTCGCCATCGCTCTCGCCTTCAGCCTTGCCAACGGCCTTCCACTGCCCCCCCAACGCTTTCCCCAATTATTGCACTTTTCCTCCCTTGCCTTTCACAAGATCGTGGCCTTGAAGTCGCATTTTCTTGGATCTCAATCTTCCAAGATTCGTTTTCTGCTGCACTTCTCGCTGCGGCGACGAACAAAACCACCCCGCACTTGACACGAACGGAGCTTGCCCCGCGGCCGACCGACTTTTTTTTTTTCTGCGGTGGTACTGACTTTCAACCACCAGATACCCCACAGATCATACAAATACCCTCAAGATGGCCGAGACTTTCGAGTTCCAGGCTGAGATTTCTCAGCTTCTCTCGCTCATAATCAACACCGTCTACTCCAACAAGGAGATCTTCCTGCGAGAGATTGTCTCGAACGCCTCTGATGCGCTCGACAAGATCCGCTACGAGGCTTTGTCCGACCCCAGCAAGCTGGACTCGGGCAAGGACCTCCGCATCGACATCATCCCAGACAAGGAGAACAAGACCTTGACCATCCAGGATTCTGGTATTGGCATGACCAAGGCTGTAAGTAACCCTGCCTTTTGACTCTTACCCTCGTGCGGGGGCATTCGCTAATGATCATCGCAGGACCTTGTCAACAACCTTGGTACCATCGCTCGCTCTGGCACCAAGCAGTTCATGGAGGCCCTCACCGCCGGTGCCGATATCTCCATGATTGGCCAGTTCGGTGTCGGTTTCTACTCTGCCTACCTCGTCGCCGACAGGGTCACCGTCATCTCCAAGAACAACGATGACGAGCAGTACATCTGGGAGTCAAGCGCCGGTGGCACCTTCAACATCACCCCGGACACCGAGGGTGAGCAGATCGGCCGCGGCACCAAAATCATCCTTCACCTGAAGGATGAGCAGATGGACTACCTCAACGAGAGCCGTGTCAAGGAGGTCATCAAGAAGCACTCCGAGTTCATCTCGTACCCCATCTACCTCCACGTCCAGAAGGAGACCGAGAAGGAGGTCCCCGATGAGGAGGCCGAGGAAGTTGAGGAGGGCGATGACAAGAAGCCCAAGATCGAGGAGGTCGATGACGAGGAAGAGGACAAGGAGAAGAAGCCCAAGACCAAGAAGATCAAGGAGACCACCATCGAGGAGGAGGAGTTGAACAAGCAGAAGCCCATCTGGACCCGCAACCCGCAAGACATCACCCAGGAGGAGTACGCTGCCTTCTACAAGTCGCTCTCCAACGACTGGGAGGACCACCTCGGCGTCAAGCACTTCTCCGTCGAGGGCCAGCTCGAGTTCCGCGCCATCCTCTTCGTTCCCAAGCGCGCTCCCTTTGACCTCTTCGAGACCAAGAAGACCAAGAACAACATCAAGCTCTACGTCCGCCGTGTGTTCATCACCGACGATGCCACCGACCTCGTCCCCGAGTGGCTGAGCTTCGTCAAGGGTGTCGTCGACTCCGAGGATCTGCCCCTCAACCTGTCTCGTGAGACACTCCAGCAGAACAAGATCATGAAGGTGATCAAGAAGAACATCGTCAAGAAGTCCCTGGAGCTCTTCCAAGAGATCGCCGAGGACAAGGAGCAGTTCGACAAGTTCTACAGCGCCTTCTCCAAGAACCTCAAGCTCGGCATCCACGAGGATTCGCAGAACCGCTCTATCCTCGCCAAGCTGCTGCGCTTCAACTCCACCAAGTCTGGCGATGAGCAGACCTCGCTCACCGACTACGTCACCCGCATGCCCGAGCACCAGAAGAACATGTACTACATCACTGGCGAGTCGCTCAAGGCCGTCACCAAGTCGCCCTTCCTCGACTCTCTCAAGGAGAAGGGCTTCGAGGTGCTCTTCCTGGTTGACCCCATTGATGAGTACGCCATGACTCAGCTGAAGGAGTTCGAGGGCAAGAAGCTCGTCGATATCACCAAGGACTTCGAGCTCGAGGAGACCGACGAGGAGAAGCAGCAGCGCGAGGCTGAGGAGAAGGAGTACGAGGACCTCGCCAAGGCCCTCAAGAACGTCCTCGGCGAGAAGGTCGAGAAGGTCGTCGTCTCCCACAAGCTGGTCGGCTCTCCTTGCGCCATCCGCACTGGCCAGTTCGGCTGGTCTGCCAACATGGAGCGCATCATGAAGGCCCAGGCCCTTCGTGACACCTCCATGAGCAGCTACATGTCCTCGAAGAAGACCTTCGAGATCTCGCCCAAGAGCCCCATCATCAAGGAGCTCAAGAAGAAGGTCGAGGCCGACGGCGAGAGCGACAAGACCGTCAAGTCGATTGTCCAGCTCCTCTTCGAGACCTCGCTGCTGGTCTCAGGCTTCACCATTGAGGAGCCTGCGGGCTTCGCCGAGCGCATTCACAAGCTCGTCTCTCTCGGCCTGAACCTGGACGAGGAGCCCGAGGCTGCCGAGGAGGCCCCGGCTGCTGATGCCGGCGTCCCTGCCGCGGAGACCGGCGACAGCGCCATGGAGGAGGTCGACTAAACGATAACATGACTGGGAAATGAAAAAACGGCCTTGGGAATTCGGAGTTGGACGGTTCATTTTTCTCGGTTTATTGGCACCTTAGTTACCCATCTGCATTAGTTGCCGACCTTGCCTAATTCCTTACAGTCTCATTGCTCTGTAACCTTAGTCGAGGACGGGGATGGTCACGATCTGACGTAGACATGAATACAGCAATTAGATGGAATAAGGCCTTGATTTGCTCTTGCGTAGTGTCTGTTTGTTCAATGTGAAACTGCCAACCAAGTCATCCGTTGCCACGTTCTCATGTCCGGCCTACCTACAAACTGGAGGCTTCCGTGATATCAGAGACGAGAAGACACATGATATTGTTTGATTCAGTTTGTGTTTCCTTTGTCGATTGGCTCCGGGCTGGGTATGTGTAGCTAAACTTGAAGTTCCACACTCTACTAAACAAACTGAGATTGGGCAAAGTAACTAGCCCAGAACTCACTACACTTCCTCGGGCACTTCACTCCTCCTCAGTCTAATATTAGCCTGGGGATGCTGGTAAGATGCATACTCTTCCCACCTCCGGCAACCTCGTACCAGGGCTTCGAGGTGGGAGTAGGTTTCATGAATAGAAGAGGACGAAGGTGCAAGAAGGCTGTGGCATGACCTTAGCGGATAACATAGAGGGCCCTTGGGGAAGAAACTGCGAAACCACTAACACACGGCAACGCCGAAGGTTGAGACACGATGTGGATATTTTGGTATTTATTTTTTACTTTTTTAATTCTAACGTAATGATGGGATGCCCCTCTACGTACAGGTGGCTATCCAAAACAATTCTACAGTGCATGGCTGGCTGACTGACTGACTGATAAATAACGATGATATGATGCGACAACCCAGCCGTTCCCGCCTTCCAAAATAAATACAATGCATATATAAACCCCCGCTGGCCCCGAGTCCTCGTACTTTGAAAACGCCGTATCCTCGTCTTGCATCGTCATCATCATCATCGTCTTCTCCTCTTGTTGTATCGTCATAAGTTAGGTAGTGAGAAGAGGAAAGGGAGAAGAAAAAAAAAGGATATGCTAATTTACATCGCACAGCAGAATGAAGTCAACCAGCCACGAACCCCCGCGACCTCTCTCTCTCCCCGTCTCTCGTGGTCAACTGCCCCCGGCCTTGCAGCGCGGAAAGAAAATTAATAATGGGTCCCCCGGGCCCAAGTCCAACCTTCGCTCTCAAAGATGCATCAAAAATTACCTCCTCTCACCGCCTCTTCCCATTCTCCGCCTCCCACAAGCGGGTTTGACCGCTCGCACTTAATTATACCAACCCCCTCCCTTTTCCCGGCTGGTTTGCAAGATAGGTGGCAGGTAGAGAGGTACAGGGTCATACCTCCTCGCCCTCCTCCTCCTCCCTAAACCTGATGCCGCCGTCGACCGCAACACCGCCAGCGACCCACTTGTTCTGAGCCACCGTGCTCAGCGGCCACCTACTCCTGGCGCGCTTGAGCAGGCCCTCAACAACCTCCATGGCGCCGAGCATACCCTTCTCCTCAAACTTCTTGGGCTCGGCCTCGTGGTCGCCCTCGCCGTCCTCACCCTCCCCGGCACCGTACTCGAACCAGCGCCACTCGACGCGGGCGATGCGGTGGCTGGTGCGACTGCGCATGCGGATCTGCATGGCGTGATCGACGCCCTGCGGGCCGGCGGGCGGCGGGTCGAACGGCAGGCGGGCCTCGAGCAGGGCGTAGAGGAGCACGCCGAGCGACCAGGCGTCGGTCGCGCGCCCGTCGTAGGGCTGGCCCATGATGACCTCGGGGGCGGCGTAGTCGTCGGATCCGCAGCGCGTCTCGAGCTTCTCGTCTGGCGCGATGCGGCGCGAGAGGCCGAGGTCGGTGAGGGTGGCGACCGAGTAGGGGTAGGTTGTCCAGTCGGTTTCCGGGGAGAGTTCCGAGGGAGGGAGGTTGACGAGGACGTCTGCAGGGAGATGTTAGGTGGGGAGTGGTACGGGAGAGTGGGAAGGGGAGAACAACTCACTCTCGAGTTTGATATCCCGATGGACGATGCTTTGGGCATGGAGGTAGGCGACGGCGCCGACGAGCTCGGAGAAAATGCGGCGGATGAGGGATGGCGTGAGAAGGGTGCGATGACGAGTCGCGACGTCAAAGAGATCTCCGCCGGGGTGGTAACTGAGAACGAGGATGGCGCGGGATGGCTCGATGTTCCATGCCTTGAGGTTTACGAGCGATGGGTGCCGTACTGACTTCATGATCTCGAGCTCTCGCTTCAGGCTCATCTCGATGCGATCCTCGGATGCCCCTCCCCGGGGCCCGTGCTCGCAGACCTTGACGGCCACTAGGGATCGGCGTTCGTGGGCCGGAGCTTGATCCGAGTTCTGGACGGTGGTACCTGGACTGCAATCTTCATCGTCGGAGGAAGATGAAGATATTTGGCTGGTGGCCAAGTAGACTTGGCTAAAAGTGCCTTGGCCGAGCACCCTGACGGCCCGCCAACGGCGACGCTTCCGGTCGTATCGGCCATGCGCCTCGAAATATTCAGCACTTGACCGTTTGCTGCCACTAGTCGCCGAGGCGGCGGGCAGGGCCAAGTCCGTCGTGCTTAGTGATGACTCGCTTGGGGGTGGTGTCGGCGGCTTCTCGATGGGGGTTAGACCCCTTGCTTCGGAAAGATGGGGTTCCCGCCGCAAGTGCCCCTCGCCGGTGCTCTTCAAGTCCTGGCTGACACGGGTCCCAGACACAGTCGACATGCGCTTAGGTATCAACATGGGGTCCGGGATATACTCGCTAACGCTCCGATTCCTGGTGTGGTGTAACGGGGGCCGCGCGAGTCTGCCGTTCTGGTGTTGGCTGGCCCCATCGGCAGGCGCAGGGCCGGACGTAAGACCTGCGTAGCCTTTCTTCGCATACCCCGAGACATGGTTTTGATCGTTCGAGTCGAGTGGGCCCGAAGCTGGTGGGGACATGGCAGCCTCGCGCGACATCCTCCGACCCAACTGTTTCCAGGGGCCTGGCGAGTCGCCTGCCAAAAGAGGCGATGGAAAAGGAGTGAGATCGCCCATGGCAGCAATTATCGGACTCGCAACGGTTGAGCTGGCGGCCGAAGCGGAGCCGAAAGGGCCGTAGATGCCGGCTTTGAGACTCGGGGTCCTCGAAACTGGCCGGAGCGACTGAGTAGATGATTGATTCCGCAGCGAGACGGCTGGGCGCCTCGTGGACTTAACAGGCGTTGCGTAGCCGTAAGCTGGGTGCGTAAGGTCGGTCTGCAGGTTCAAAGTGGTCTCCCTGGCGTGGGGCAGGTGGTCGGGAGAGTGGGTGAGGCGATTTGAGTCTTCAAGGGCCGCAGTTGAGGGAGACCGAGGCCGGTTCGAGGGGGCCAATACGGGGGGTGACGGAGCGATGGTGTAGGTGCGAAAGGGGATGGTGTCTCCAGATGTTGTGGTACCCGGGGTATCGGACACGTCAGAAACTGGAGAAGCGACAAAATCAACATCAATTGTCGAGTCTTCTTGGGTGCTGCTGCGGTTGTCCAGGGCCGCGACAGCGACTACCGCAGCCGATGTGTCCACGAGATGTGCATTGTGACCACTTGGTTTGTCGCTTCTGTCGGATGATAGCGATTGGAGAGACGTCGAGGTCATGGCTGTGCGCACTTGCGGTTGAGAGGACCTAAGCCTGGGTAGAGCGGGCGACAAGGTGGGAGCGGGCGAGTGTTGAGACCTCGCCGGGTCGGCGTAACACGAGCGGGTGCTGGAGCGCTGGAGGTTATTCCAGCAGGTTGTGCGCGGAGCAGAGCCCACCCCAACTCAGTGTTCTGGCTCTCTGGGCGCCCTCTGACTCTGAGACTTGGCGGCACTTGTGGTGGGCGGCAAGTGGGGCTGGGCCAAACCAGGGGCGGGCTTTCCAGCTTTCCACAGTTGCACACTTGCAGGGGCTGGTAATTGCACACCAATTGTCCACCAACAAACAACCTGGAAGAAGGCCCGGGGGGCTGGAGATAACAGGAGGAAACAATCGTCGCCTACCTGAACGAAGCGGGATTGCACGATGATACACTTTGTTTCGAACGTTGAGGTTTGCCAATGAAGGATAAAGAAGAGTCGACAAGTACGAATAGGTAGTTTCAAGCCAAAAAGGTGATGGCGCAGGTGATGCCTAAGAATACACAAGTAACGTTAACTAACCAGGAACGTGGGTCGTGGGTGGTTAGGTTGTCTGTCTGTTGGTTGCTGTCCGTGGGCGGTTATCGGCCGGAGTGCGGTACTTGTATTTATTGCAGTTGCTCAAATCTCGAGCACAGACGTCGAGATAAAGAGAGACCCTTAGCCGCCGAGATAAAGCGAGATAAAGAGTAACACCACGCCGAGTCCGAGTTTAGAGCACGAAGAAGACAAGCCGCAGTTTGCGCGCTTCGTCAACCGCACTCAAAAGACTCAAAAAAGTGCCAAGACGATCGGGAACAATGGAAGCTTCGGTTGCGTGGGTCTCAGGCCTCGTCTAGCCCGCTTCGAGCCCGCCTGGTTTTGGCTCGAGTTTGTCGAGGACGTTTGCTGATGTTCAAAGCCGCTCGGCCTTCTTTGCTGTAGGTGACATTGCGTGGCCTTTTTGAGTCACGTACTGAGGCGCTGCTTACACGTAGTTATCCCGTGCAGGTTCCGCCTCGCTTGCGGCCGGTTATCAGTGTATCAACTCAACCAAGTCTGTCCAACGTCAAACTGCCCAAGATTGGTGATTACTGTGTAAACTGGCCCCGCGTAGAGCTACAAAGGGATGGACGGCAAATTCACCTCGAATGTTACATCAGATCAGACGAGGATCATCGAGGACAAGCAACCCCTCGCTGGGCTCTACAACACCACGATGGCCGATCCTCGACACCAATTGGTCGCACTCTTTAGAACACAACCAAGCTGCGTCTGGCCTGTCTTCCAGACTTTTTGCTGCGGGCAAGTTGTGCGGCACGGACTCGGCGTGCAGGGAGGACGATGTTTGCCGCAAAAATATCTCAGCCATGCGGTGGCAACTGCATTAAATGCAAGAGCCGCGAATGCCGAGTCCTAGTGCTATGCTGTGCAGTGAGTGCACCGAATAAGCTGCGAGGCAGCACTGGGGTCAGCTTCGTGGTAGCTGTGAGGTTAGTTTTAGCTTTAGGGGATGTTATCCGGCCACATTCCTTGCATGGAAGAGCACCCGGCAGGGGTTTGATTGCAAGTACCCGGACGCGACAATCGCTGCACTTGTCGAAGACAGAGTTGAAATGAATTTATAGTCAGGTGCCCCGCCGAATTCTTCCTGGGGAAACTCCCTATCTGAACCCCTGTCGTACCTGGGGACAAGTTGAAAAGACAGGCTAATCACGTGGCGGTGACGTAGTTGGCTGACGTTCCCAAGCCAGGAAGAGCAGCAGGACAAGCTGACAACTTGCCGAAATGCGCCGTTGGTCAGATGGAAATGGAAATGGAAATGCGCAGAAGATGGATGGATCCGTCAGAGGCAATGCGCCGCGCCCCTGATGGATGGAGGGCTAACAACCGAACATTGAGTTTGGTGAATCAATGAATGCATCAGTTGATCTCATCATTTTTATCATTAATTTTATCCCATCAATTGATGCCTGCCGACTCGAAGAAGCCGATCCATTCCCGATTCGACTCCGATACCCGTCTTCTCCAATACCCATCTCCAATATCCATCTCCAGGTGCAACACAGCAACGGCCTTTGCGACCTGCTGGATCAGGAGATCGTGGAACTAGACCAGCCATAATCATTTTGCCAGGAATTGGCCGTTGGCACTACCATTGGAGTTGTTCAACCCCCGACAAAAAGGAGTGAAAAGGCCCCGTGCCCGGTGGAATTTCCGACTGCGCTCCTCCTGATCCATCTCCCGCACCATGGCTTCTACCTCGGCTGATGTCTTAGATGCCACCGGCGAGTACCTCGTGCGGCCCCGGCCTCGGAAGCCTCTCCATTCCCAGCTGTCGCAGATTAGCAACGTATCCGAGACAAACGGCACACTCGAGCCCCCTAGCAATGGCCACGGTACTGGTTCAACAAGGTAGGTTTGAACGAGTTATCGAACGTTTTGCAACCGAAGTCTCACTGTTCCTCCCGCTCACAGTGGCCGTTCCACGCCGGTACCCCTCGATGCGCCACCTTCGGTCAAGTCCCTCTCGACAGCTCGCAAGCAGGTCCGCGCAGAGCAGCGTCGCCGTCTCTTCCCAACGATCGAGTTCGCAAGCCGCGTGTCGCACTTTGATCCGAACAGCGACTACCGCGATTTCCGAGGCTTCTTCAATCTCTTCTGGATTGGCCTTGCCATTATGGCCATAACATCGATGCTGCGGAATATAAAAGATACTGGATACCCCTTGCGCGTCGAGATATGGAGTCTGTTTACCGTCAAGCTCTGGCACCTAGCCATTGCCGACTTTCTGATGGTGGCCACCACTGCCGTTTCTCTCCCATTACAACACCTTGTCCGCGCTGCACCGAACGGTGGTCGATTGACGTGGGCCAAAGGCGGTATGGCCATCATGAGCGTATACCAGGTCTTGTGGTTGGCCTTTTGGATTGCCGTGCCGTTCTTGCTGGGCTGGACGTGGACTTCCCAGGTCTTCTTTTTGCTCCATACCATGGTGCTCTTGATGAAGATGCATTCCTACGTCTTCTACAACGGCCATCTAAGCGAGACCGAGAAGCGTTTGCGCTCCCTTGACGACCCCTCCACCGCATCGCGGGGACCGGTATATCTTTACCCGACCCCTGACAACCCCATGGGCACCATGGCCAGCCCTAAGAGATCCGGGGCGGGAGGCGAGGTCGAAGGCGATGGCGAGGGTAAAGAGGATGCGCCTGGCGACAGCGATGAGATTGCCCAGCTCCGTGAGGACTTGGCCCGCGAGTTGACGAGCCCCATCGGCACAATCACGTATCCGGCCAACCTGACGTGGCCCAACTATGTCGATTACATCTGCTGTCCAACCCTGTGCTACGAGATCGAGTACCCGCGGAACGACAAGATCGATTGGCAGAATCTGTTCTCCAAGATCGCTGCCATATTCGGCTGCATCTTCCTCCTGACCATCATCTCGGAGGAGTTCATCCTCCCGGCCCTGGTCGACGCCTCGCAGAGGCTCGACCCGGCGCTGCGGACGGCTGACTCGGCCCTGACTGCCCTCGAAGTGCTCCTCATCCTAGCCGAGACCATCTCCTGGCTGCTCTTCCCCTTCATGCTGACCTTCCTGCTCGTCTTCCTCGTCATCTTCGAGTACGTGCTCGGGGCCTGCGCCGAGATCACTCGCTTCGCCGACCGGCACTTCTACAGCGACTGGTGGAACAGCACCGACTGGATGGAGTTCTCGCGCGAGTGGAACGTGCCCGTCTACAGCTTCCTCCGGCGCCACGTCTACAGCGCCAGCCGCCCCCACATCGGCAAGGCCAACGCGACCGTCATCACCTTCCTCATCAGCGCTCTCGGCCACGAGATCGTCATGGCCTGCATCACCAAGAAGCTGCGCGGCTACGGCTTCATCTGCCAGATGCTGCAGCTCCCCATCGTCATGCTGCAGCGGACCAAGTGGGTCAGGGGCCGCAAGACCTTCAACAACGTGTGCTTCTGGTGCAGCATGATCCTGGGCCTGAGCCTGGTAAGTCCCCGTCCCTGTCCCGGTTCCCCGTCCCCATCCCCGTCCCGCCCTTTAACGTGTCCCTCTTCCGCCCGCATTAAACAAACAAACAACAAAATCACAACCACGTGACCATTGTTGGCTGACCGAACGTAACAATAATTTCCAATTCCCTCTGCAGATCTGTTCACTCTACGTCTTGGTATGATGAAGGCAGAACAAAAAAAGAGCCAGCCAGTGGGATTCGCGGGGGGTTGAGGTGGAGGAGTGGAGGGTCCGGCATACGGGCACGTGGTACACCTGCGCCCCAATCCCCCCCTCCCAGCACACGCCTTCCCTCCACTCCACACACGAGTCGCATGCGCATTGCCCCCAACCGACCTGCTGCGAGCTTTTGCTGCATGGGCCGAGAGATCCGACAGGGTAGGGCATTTGGGCGGACGAGGCGCACGCGAAAGGGCAGGGCAAGGCGGACAGGTCTTCCCCCTGGTCTGGTCTGGTCGGGCGCCCTGTTTTTTTTTTGTTCTGTATTTTGCAATTGCCCCCTTGCCGGACTCGGAGGTAGGCCCTGACGTGGCTTCGTGAGCAACATCCGTGGCGCGATGATGCAGCGAGGCGGCAGTTGGTTCGACGACGGATGTGCGGGAACTGGATACAAGGCTACATTTGGCAGAAATATATTGGAATGGACGGGTACAGCGGCGCGGGAGACAGACCTGTAGATGCACATATTCGGCGCTTATCCATGATACCAGTGGTGCTACATGAGATTATGACAAATAGAAATCAAACCTCATATTTGATGTGTACGAAGTAAGGAAGGGAGGGCATTGCGAGCTGGCTAGTTTCAGATTCATGTGATGGCTAAGTTTGAAGTGATTGCTTCCACCGGCACGAGACAGTCCTCGGGAAATCATGACTGTGAACGAGAACACCGACGACCGAGTTTGCATCACTTTGTCTTTGTATTTATTTGTATTGTGCGTAGCGGGGCATTCATCACCCAGTCGTAGCTAACTAAATACACCCAAAAAGGGGGTAAGGAGGAAAAGGGAACCAAGACAGACGACGAAATAAGGATCCAGAAAGATGCTCTCATCCAGTCATTCCAAATTCCCTTCCTCCCATTCCATGCCAGGTGCCCCCGAGGTAGGCATTCATTCCGTGCCGAAGATGGCAAGCGAGGAAAAAACTTCAACTCTTTCGAGGTTTGAGTCTTGTCCATAGCTCCCATCCCAGCTCCCAAGTGCCCTCGTACCATCCTCAACCCTTTCCCATCTGAACCCGTCCGTCCGTCCATCCATCCATCCATCCATGCTAGCCCGCCCGCTCAAAATGCCATGACAGCCCCCAAAAGCCAATTCCTCATGATGATGAGAAGACCCATAGCCAAAAGGAGAGATAAAAACACGACTGGTTCGTTACTGTTTTTTTTTCTCATGACGCTCCTCCATCGTTCATGTCAATGCTGCGTAATGAACCAAAAAGAAAACCAAAAAGAAAAACCAAAAAAAAATGAGCAAAGGGCCCAAATACTCCGAATCTCCCCATCCGAGATCCCTGAACGCCTACGACAAGTAGAGAGAAAAGGAGAAAGAAACATAAAACTCATCATCATGACCTCATCTTTGACACTTACCATCATCCGCTCATTAAAGATTATAACAGAAATCAACAAGCAGATGGGAGAAAATACACCGAGAACGAAAGGAGCGCCTCTCGCCTCTTGATCGGCTGCCAGGTGCTCAGGCCTTGGCGGTATATGCGTCCCCGCCGTGCGAGCCGTAGTACGCTGGCTGATCGTAGTGAGCGAACATGACATCGTCCGGCCCGTAGCTTTTGGTTTGTTTGACTCGGAACTGGGCACCGGAGTAAGTCGCCGACGACGGCGAGTGCGCGAGGTGCTCGGTATACCCGTCAGCCGCATACCGCCTTGTCGAGGATGGCGATTCGCCATATGAATACTGCGGCTCCATCTTAGACGTCTTGACGCCATCGACCTTGTACCGGGTGGACTGGCCCGACGGCGAGCGTGTGCGGCGGCTCCGGCGGCGGCGGTCGCGGTCGTCTTCAGACTCGATATCGTCATAGTATACAGGGGTAGAGTTGCTGCTGGGGGCCCATGTCTGAGTGCGGGACAAGGACGGTATCGCTCCGTAAACAGCGTGCGGCGCCGTCTGCGACCGACTGACGCGCGGGGGGGATTCCGGAGCCGTGGGAGGAGTGCTGTACGACTTGGAGAGAGAGGGGATCGGCCGGCTCTTGGGGGTCCCCACGTCGCTCGCTTCGTATTTAAGCTTCTCCCTCGACCTCGCAGGGTCGTTAGAGGCACGGCGGCCTGCTGCGCGGGCTGCCGACTGCCGAATGCTGTCGTCCTCAAAGTCACCACCAACAGGCGGAGGAGGAGGCGGAGTTGGCGCGTGTGGCGCAATATACGAAGTCTCTGGCGGGGTTTGCGACTTCCAGAAGGCGCTTGAGGCATGAGTAGTAACACCCGAGTTTGCCAAGTAACTCGCAGCATGCTCATAAAGGTTGACATGCTTCTGCTCGCTGTTCACGTGCGGCGATTTGGCCCGTCGCGAGCTCGACTTGTCTCGTTCCCGCTCGCGATCCCTATCACGCTCGCGCTCACGCTCGCGCTCGCGTGTCTCGTCGTGCTTCCTGCTCGAGGACCGTTTCTTTTCCGGTTTGGACGTGGACGTGACATACTTGGTGTCCTCGAGGATCATCTCCTCGATGTTGAGATCGATGTCGGCAGTGTAGGCATCGTAGTGTTCTACGTAGGGCTTGTTGTGACGGCGGGCCTTGTCTTCGGCCTCCCGTTTCCTGTCCTTCTCCCGTTCCTTCTCCCGCTCCCGCTCCAGCCGCTTCTTCTCGGCTTTGCGCTCACGTTCCTCTTCCTTCTTCCTCTCCCTTTCCCTCTCCCTGTCACGTTCGCGTTCCTTCTCTTGTAACCTGAACGCCTCCTCATCTCTTCTACGTCTCCGCTCGTCTCTGTCTCGCTCGCGCCTCTCGTCATCTCGCTTCGCGGGTTTCTCGTAACTCGCGGTCCTGCGAGCCTGCTTATCAACCTCTTCGTACATAGGGTAGCCGCGGGAGGACGGCATCTCCTCGTGCGAGCGGGTGTGCGCCGTCGCCGTGTATGTGTACACTTTCCCACCCGACGGGGAGCTCTTGTACCGCGAGGCCGGCTCGGCAGTGCGCACCTCGTAGGCGGCATATTTCGTAGACGAACGCGGAACCGAGGTGTTGGGCGAGTTCTTTACATCCTGCTGAACCTTGGCAGCGCGCTGCAGCTCGGCGAGCCGCAGCTTCTGCTCATACTTTGCCTTCTCAGCATCGTCATTGAGCAGTTCCCACGCCTGCTGGACTTTCTGGAACTCATCGGCCTTCAGTGCCTTCAGCGTTGGATCCTGGATCTTGTCCGGGTGGCACTTGAGCACCAGCTTCTTGTACGCAGTCCGAATTTCCGACTTGTCTGCATTCCTCTCGATACCGAGAGCTTTCCAAGGATCGGGGGGGAGAGACGAGGTCATCTTGGGATAGTGTCGAGATGCGAGAAAAGCGGATCCCCGTCAAATACCAGCGCTGGGCGTCTGATAGAGAGCGGGAAAAGGAGAGAGAGCCGGTGAGGCAATTAGACGAATGTTGTGTAAGAGTCGTATGCGAAGGCAGTAGCAGTCGATAGTCGACTTTTGGGGGTGGCTATTGCATCGGATGTGCGACGAGATGGCCTTGGCTCCGGCTGAAGGAGCGTGGGTGGTGGTGGTGTTGCGGGGAGGCGTGTGCGGCGGTAGAATGAGAGGAAGGCTGGCTGCTCGCGGGGGTCCAAGGGTCGGCGGCCGGCGGCACAATTAGATGTACAAGAAATGCAGTGCTGAGATGGTTTTGGGGGGTGCGTGTTGCAAGGTCGTAGGACAGCAAGCGGGGGGGTGAATGGGGACTAAAAAGGGAGCGGTGGGAAGAAGGGGGCGTATTGTATATGGGATGAACAGGTCGGCTGGTGGAGTACGCCCCAGCACCAAGCAACCGTCGTTGCCGTCGTGGATGGATCGTGGCTCGGCTGTTATTCCCTCGGTATGGGGACTCGATGACAAGTGCAAAACAAATGGGCAAAAGTCGGCCTGTTTGTTGGCCCGCTGGCAAAAGATGGTCAGGACCAGCCCAAAATCCGGCCTGTTATTCGAGCTCAGGTGGTGGCTGTCGTGGTGTAAGGTGATGGGAGAGAGGGAAACAGGCGATGAGATCACCCGGTTCAAGAGGGTCGGGACCTGGCACGCCTGGGAAAGGCGGGATGGATGGATGGCTTGTCGGGCAGCGGGCGGCCAGGGCGGGTGAGGGGGGGACCTTCCACGCATCGGCCAGGGCGGTGGGGCACTTTTTGGGGGGGAGACCTTTCGGCGGGTGATGGCTGATCCCCGGGCCCCGTTCCTGCCAAAAGGAGGTCGATGGAATCGATTGGGGGGCAACAGAGGCCGCTGCCAGTGAGAGCCCAGCAGATGTCTTCCCTGTGGGCACAAGATGGGGCCAAGGGGGTCCGCTGCGGGTGGTTGTGGGGAGAAGGTGGGCCAGCAAGGGTTGCGTTGAGCATCTTCGATTGGCTTCTTGTACCTTGCTTTTCCCATTTGGGATGGCTTACGGCATCTCCTCTGTGCGGACAAGCCAAGAGGTTCCCTCTCGGTCGTCCCTTCAGTTCTGTCGGCTTCTGTGCCCTCAGCTTTCGTTCTTGCCGCTAGCGATGCAGCTGTTCCGGGCGTCTGCACACATGTCCCTTCAGAGCGCGCGAGCAAAAACAGCCAAAATGCACCAGCCTCAACGGCGGCGCTGCTAACGTTAAGCTGACGCGACAGGTGCCGCATCATGGATGACAGACCCGCAGCCACCGGCAGGGTCTTCGATGACAAGACCCAAGACCTCCATTCATGCCGCGCTGGGATAGGGTATGAAAACAACAACACTGTCTGGGCGAGGCCAAAACGACCCCTGCACAAGCGGCCTCCCACCCGGGCTTCGGCAAACAGCAACGCTGCGAATGAATCACAAGCCACAGCCAAGCTCCACAGAAGAGCAAAGTCGCCTTCCGTGGCAACGTGGAAGCTGAGCGCTGGGATGACATGAAAACCTTTCCAAGGTCTACGAACCCGGTATAGGTAGTTACGTGGACTTTGACTAAGCTCCTGGCTCCCAAGACTCTCGAATCGGACGGCTGGCGTCTGAAGTTTCAGCCGTGCCACAACGGCAGGCGCGAGGTTCCGAGGCTCAAACCCAAGCACGGGTGGCTTGGGCTTTAACTTTGCCGGGGCTGTGGCGGTAGACGAGGCCTGAGGAACGGGCTGCCTGTGGATTTTTCTATCTTGGTGGTGGCAACGCTCAGAACGACCGACGACCTCCAGATCTGCATCCTACCACAACCGATCATGCCTAGGTTCCTCGGCTCGGAGAGAGCGTTGACGAGAGGCCTGGGCACCATCAAGACGGAATTCGAGCAATTATCGACGCCGGACCGATAGCGGACGGTGCGCATCGGGAAGCAGAGGCAGCGGTGGGTGTTTCATGCAGCGCAAGAGAATCGGCGGTGAAGATGCAGCAGAGGTCTTCACCCGGCAACGAGGTTCTGGGATCATGGGCGATGGGTCATCCCCATCAATCAAGGGCGGGTCGAATGTTCGACTGCATTCCAAGTGCAGTCCGTCCCAGACTGCTGGATGACCGGGGAAGGCGGCCGTAGTTCCTTCTTCTTCCCGTCAGCCTCAACAGCCGCCAACTACATAAGTAGCCCTACAGATCACCAACTAACTACCTAGCCAACACGGCCTGTCTTGTTTGTTGTGCTGTGTTGGCGGGCGGCCCCTCTTTGCCTACCTTACGCTCCTTTTGGCAACCCTTTTGGCAACCCTTTCTGGCATGCCGCTCTGAACCTATCTGTCAGGCGCTTGTATCACGAGTTCGTCTCGTCTCCTCATACTGGCTGGGCAACCCCGCCTATCTCGTCTCAACCCATGCGCCGCTACGCCTTTTGAAGCACGTCCCCAAAGCGCACTTCATCGAGCAATGGAAATGCAAGATTGGGCGCCATGTCTCGACCAGCTGCAAGACCCCATCGTGCGGCAGTTCGCAGCCAGGCCATCTCCCGTCGAACTCCCGCTTTCCATCCCATCTGAAGTGTCAGCTAGCGTTGCACTGCTGGAGAGGGACCAAGCCGCTCCCGAATCCCGATTCGATTGTGAAAGGGATGGCCGGGGCGACGCTGCGCCAGTGTGGTGCAGCCAGCGGACACACGCAGCCATGCGAGGCGACTTGGCTATCGTTTTGTGGCTCTCGCCAACCATTCCCCTTCGGTTGTGATGTCCTGCAGGAGACGAGCCATCACCCACCCCTTCAAGAAAGCCCCGCGCCTATTTCATCACTTTGAGGCTTCCTCATGACTTTCAAGGCTCCTCGGAGCCGTGGCACACAAAGGGAATTGACGAACCATGTTCGAACACCCACCAATTGGCCCAGATTTCATCGTCAAATCGGCGCCAGCCGCGGACTCCCAACTGTCTCTTCTCGACCGTAGATCGGCTTGCAAAAGTCAAGGCCCACTGCGAGGTGGGATTCGTAGCGGGTGTTAGGTAAAAGTCTTTCTGCAAGACGGGGCTCAATCCGCTGCCGTTGCCCTAGTGAGAGTTCCAACAGAAGGCTTTGTAACGCTGCCCCCCTCACAAACATGGCGCGGGGCGAGACACCAACTAACACCAACACCACCACCACCACCCACCCCCAAGACCGCCCCAGCCAACCGCCTCTGGCCCATCCGGTCGACCTCGAAGCAGGTACGGTGGCACTGCCGTGCCTCCTGCTCACCTCACAAGGCAGAGGGCCATGCAGCACCGACACCTCGGGACGGCAATGATTGGGGCGCCGTGAACCCGACGGTGAGCCTCGAGGGGAGCACTGCACACCCTCACAACGAACCATGCGGGCCACCCTTTGGGGCCCGACCACACAGCAGCAGCCGACAAGTCGATGACGCGAGTCATTGGCGGGTTGCTTCCATCTGGCCTCCCTTCCCCCCCTTCCTCGGATTGGCCAGGGTGAACCTGCCAGCGTATCAGCGTTGCGTGGTGCGCCGAGCGAAACGGTCTGTGAATGGACGATGCATGTGCTGGTGATGGTCCTATCAGCGGCCAACGCGGGGCAGATTTGTGGTGTGGGGGCGCTGCCTTCGTCTGCCAATCACCCGCGCCCGAGGCCGAATATGGCGAATATGCAGGGCGTTCAGCGGCACTCGATGGGCCTGTCTCACCGGCCGCCGCGGGGGAAAGCGGGCCATGGGGCACACAAGCCCGATCGGAACGCTGGGCTTGCGCTTTTCCCCACGGATCAACCCGCTGTCAAAAACTAACACGGGAAGGTGGTGCCTGAGGGGGATGAGGGGCCGC
Source organism: Chaetomium tenue (assembly GCF_020726465.1). Classification (NCBI taxonomy): domain Eukaryota; kingdom Fungi; phylum Ascomycota; class Sordariomycetes; order Sordariales; family Chaetomiaceae; genus Chaetomium; species Chaetomium tenue. The sequence continues at coordinate 3,734,407 of NW_027117330.1, read as the reverse complement.
TGACTGTGCCTTGTGCTGGTGTGGTGTGTAGGTAAGCAACGGTTCGGACGGCTCGGACGGCAGCCGTTGGTCAGGCATGGTCAGCTGTTGAGACTTGAAGGAGACACGCACTGTCTCTGTTTCTTGTTTTCTATCTTTTTCGACCGATGGCATGATGGTCATTCCTGTCCACGTTTCGAGATCAGCGTGAATTGCCGGTTCCACGCTACCTCTCAGACCCCCATCCTCAAACTGAGACTACTGTCTTTCGCAAGACTTCCTTTCCCGTAACAGGATCGTATTTCCGATGGTCGACTGGAGCTTTCTGCACCGCTCAGGAGACCCACGTTGCGTTTTAGCGAGTCGGAGGTTAGAAGCTGCGACTTTACCCCGCCAGAAACGCACGTTACCCCTCCTTGCCCGCTTCCTTCACCAAACCTCGAGAGACACCATCCATGGATTCATCGATGTGCAGAAGTTTCGTGGGAGCGGCAGAATGACTGGTACCGGATTATTTTCTGCCGCGCGGATCGATCACAGAACCCACTCTCCTGCCTTCTGATGGGGGCGGAAATCCTCGTCCGATGAACCCAAGACTTTGTGACACACAAACCCACCTTGGTAAGACGATGCGGTCAAGGAAAAAAAAACGAGAAGCAAACTCTTGTGTAGTCCGCGTTCTGCGATTCGTCCGTTGGCCGATGCCCACCGAGTAACACATGTCACACGCAGTTGGCCGCTCTGTGTGCCCTCGTGTGCATGGCGGTGAGCCGCCCGGAGTTGGCTCCAATTCGTGGTCTGGCCCCTGATCGAAAAACTTCCGCGTCTTCTATTTGTCCTTCGGTGCTTGCGCCATCCTATGGAGAAAAGGGGACGGGGGTACTCGGCAGCCCCGGCTGCTTGCGTCGTTGCCGCCGGGCTGAAAGGCTAAGCGTGGTGTCTGGCCTCGGTTTCTCAGCTCGAAACGAGGGTGGTAGTACGAGGTGACCGCGCAATACGGCGAACGGCTGTGTCATGGAACTAGTGCAGTCACCGGTTGATTCATTCACTATACCAAACGCCCTCGCGTAGTGCACTGGGATAATCATCCGCATGAAGGGTTGTATTATATCAACGTACACCACCACATCGAGGCTGAGTTCTGAGGTGAGATGACGCAAGTATTGGATGGATCCTTCGTGTAAGTCCAAGAGGAAGCCTACGGGTTACGTAGATTGTTACCGTATGCCCTTGTTCAAGCTCGACCTATGGTTAAGTTACGGGGATCAACTTCGGCAATGCTCGACAGGGGATCAGTGAGTCGTTTAGCACGTCTCGCTGTTTCGCCAACTTGGTGATACCTGTGCTCCCCTTTTCAACGGTATACTATTACGAGCAAGAACGAGGAGACCAGCCACCTGAAGCCCGGGCCTCTTCTCATCGATAAGGGCTATCTGTGTAGCGATGCGTTGAGATATGTGGAAGTTATCATGAAGCAGCGAGAGTCTGCCTGACACGGACATGCACCGGTGCGTCTAAGTTGATACACCTCAGCTCCACACCGGCAAGTCAAGGTCAACCACGATCGGCTTGTTGAACCGCTTCCCCCCTGTATGCGGCCAGCCCGTAGCAACAATAGCGCAGTTGACAACGCACGTTTCTCGTCTGCCCGTGCGGTCCGTCGCGGCGGCGGCGGCAGCAGGCTGCCCCATGCTTTCGGAGATGGCGCCCCCATGCTCAACCGCCAGAGCTGAATCAGGGTTCCCGACCCGCGCTTCCGGGTCCCCCGGCCCCACCCTATCCTGGGCCCCGGGCCCGGCATGGGACGAGGCGCACGGGAACCGTTGGGCTAGGGGGTCCGGTAAGTGCTCGGGCATGTCCCCGACTGGTTGTGCGGCGTTTGTGAAATCGAGAGGGCGCTTCCCCCCGCGCGCGGTGAGGTCGACCAGGCTGATCTTGGCGGATGATGGATCCGGATTGGGATCTTCCCATGCTTCCACGGAGGCCTCGGCGGCAGCCTCGTCTTCGGTGGTGAGGCGGTCCGTGTCCCATCTCACCCGCTCCGCTCCTCTGCCCTGGTGGACGTGGCCGCACACGTGGAGACGGGGTCGTACTTTGGCGAGCGTCTTCTGCAGCTCTCCGCAGCCGCACGCGTCATCGCAATGTGAGTAGGGCGGCGTGTGGGTGACGAGGATGTCGGTGGTTGGGGGGATGGCTGCCCATAGCTCTGCTGCCGTGTTGGCCGAGTCTGCCGATTCTGGTTCTTGACTTGTTGAATGGGGGTACATGAAGGCCCATGTGCCATATTGGGGGCTGTAAGGAGACCCGAAAATGGTGAACTCGGTGCCGGGACCGCCAGGCTTCGTTAGTCTAACGGTAGCGCTCTCGTTCTGGAGATATGTGATGGTGCGGCTTGAAGTAAACAGGGATAAACACTTTGCCGGATCTTGAGGGGTTTGGTTGTGGAAACTTGATCCGTGCTTCAAGTAGAAATCATGGTCAAGTGTGATATCATGGTTCCCTACGCCGTATCAGTCCTTGCCTTGTAGACACTATGCAAGTAAACTGGTTCCGACCTGCAATGACAATCTTGGCTTCAAAGTCGGCCTTTTCGAGCCATTGAACAGCCTTGGAGAGCTACACGGATGTGTTAACCATCCCATCTCATTCTAGAATGGAAAGGCTTCGAGGCACGGCGATATCGCAGATGGTGCCTACCTCCGAGTAGCTCCCCTGGTTCGTGAGGTCGCCAGCGTGTATTAGGACATCGCCTTTTGGCAGCTTGACAGTGGAATTATGGGTGTCGCTGATACACACGATCCTGGTCCGGCGTGTGGGACGAGGAGTCAATGATGAAGAAGTCGACATAATTTTTTTTCTTCAATCTCGGCTTAGATTTTCCGATATTAGGTTTTTGGGACTAGGGTTCCTCTGCCCGACCAAACCCTCATGAGTTGTTACCCAACACACAAAATCGACTCCGTTGTCAGGACAATTGACTCTAAGAGATGAGGTGAATGTGAATAATATTGTGTGATAAAGGTGATGAAGGTCGATCTCGTTGAATTTCATGCCCCGTTATGGCAAGGGAGGTACGGGAATTTACCGACGATACGGGCATCGCCAGTGGCGGCGAGTCCCGCTCCATGGTGTTGGCGGAATGGCGGTTGATGGCTGGCAAATGGCGAACCGAATAGGGAAGCAAGACCCTGTAAATCCGCGTGACCCACATCATTGGCGAATAAAGTTACGAAGGCAGATTAATGGAGCTGGTACCCCTGTCAGATCCAGTCGACGGGCGCCCCCTTGAAGCGAATTCTCGAAGCTCTTCACGTTGGGGAAAACAGAAGGGCCATTCACAGGCCGCCACTCTCGAATCTCGCTGGAGTTTCTGGCTGGCCTTGGATCGCCTGCAGCAATCGACACCAGACTAAACAAAAGAGAGAAAGGCTAGTCGAGTGATGCGCTATCTAAGCCATCAGACGCCCCTCATCTGTTAGCTGGCAGGCGTCAGTGCTGCTGCAGCGATCGAGCCTCACTTTCGGGCTCGCATCATCCTGCCTACCCGACAAGTCGACTGCACCTCCTGACGACAATATCCCCGTGATCTTTGCCAGAAGGCTGCAGCAAACCGCGACGCCGGACAAACAAAGGGTGGCAGATAAGAAGGAAAGCTTGGAACCCGCCAATGCAAGGAACGAGAGTTGCTTTTTTAGGAGGCAGGATCTGGCACCTTTGATCCACGAAACACCAGAATACCCACGATTGGCAACACACCGCCACCACCAACCGACCCGATCCCCGACCGACGCTGCTCAACCCAGCAGTAGTACATACAATTCGCGGGGCTGGCATCGTAGCAAAACAAATCGGTCACATTTCCGGCGCATGCGTATTCTGGAAATTGTTCTGCCGAACCTCTGAGAATCTGTTGGCCAATTTTGGCCCGCTGGAGGCTGGGCCGGGCGCGAGACCAACCATCGTCCCACCCTCGCCGACAGCCTCAAGCATTCGACCCTTTCAACACTCCATTCTCTGTACCAAAAAGGACGACGCCTCTGACGGGGTGGATTGAGATTTACAATCTTGCCTCGTCATCGCCAGATTTGAATACCCCGAGCCACCATTCGACGCAACTTTGCCGACATCGCTCGGCGTTGAATAGCAAGCGGGGTGGCTCGTTAATGAAAGGATGGCGACCGTTTCTCAGACTGCGACGGCTCTGACGTCGTCCCCTTATTTATGGGAAGACACTCTACCGGCCGAGACCGAGGTAAGATGCCATGCTGGCTCTGTTTGCTACGCCCCTCCAGATCCCAACAAAGGCGATTGACTATCCTTTCTCCCCACACGCCCGTGCCCCGCCCATGTACTCAAGGCTAACGCGTCTCTGTCTGTGCAGAATTTCCAGAATGAAAAAAACCAACTGAATGAGCACAGCCTCCCTACGTCTGGCCGCCTGCCGCTGGCATCTCAAAATGGGAACTCGACTCTGCGCACTGCTACGAACCCGGAATCCTTGCCGCAAGCCTACAGCGGTGAGGGCCAAGGCGTAGTTCATTTAAACGCCCAGGGCGTCAATGGAACCCACCCTCCACTCCTCGATCACAAAGACATGATGACCCCACGGAGCATCAAAGAAGATGGCACTCCCGAGAGCTCAATGGAGCAGCAGGACGCCGCGAACGGGGTACAGCCTAAGGATGCACCCAGGAAAGTGTCGGGTAAGCGCTCGCCGGATTCAGACAGCGATGAGAACTCGAAATGGATTCACCGAGACAAGCTCGCCAAGATAGAGAGCGCGGAGCTACAGGCCGCAGGGATCTTTGTCCCCCGTCAAAGAGACAGGGCAAGGTCAAAGAGCCAAAACAGGCCGAGGCGTGATCAGAGCCAGGATAAGATGAATGGGTCGGGTAGGTCGATCGGAGGCTCAGAGTACACAGTCTCAAGGTCGAGGAAAAACTCGGCGGCAACGACGACAGACGTAAGGCTCTTTGAACAACCGGCTACCCCTAGCTGGGATTTGCGGCGACCTGAAGAGATTCTTGAAGAAGGGGACGGGCACGGGATGGCGAATGGTAACGGGAAGGGCTCGTCCCGAATACCCGTGGCAAAGACCAGTCCTGTGCCTCTACCGAACGAGCACCTCGCACGAGACACGCGACTAGCGCGGAAACGGGATGGCAGCCCCGGCGCAGAGGAAACTATAACGTACCCTAAACCCCGTACGAGGAGTGGTAGCACAGGCAACGCGCTGGGGCTTGCGAAGCCCGCAGGCATGGCTTCGACGCCACAACCAAACAAACGGCCTGATTCCTCCCCGAAAAAGCCCGGCGCAGGCACAACGGCGAGAAAGCCAAAGCCGGCCAACGGGGCTGCGGGACGACCAAAGACGCGAGGCGGCCCGAGCAAGGACTCGACCAGCAGCGGCACCGGGACTCGGCCATCCACCCGATCCGGCGAACGCGAGTTCTCTAGCAACAACTCCAAACCGATGGAGGGTGAGCCTCCATGGATGGTTTCGGCCTATCGGCCCGACCCACGGCTACCTCCCGACCAACAACTACTACCGACGGTGGCGAAGCGGTTGCAACAGGAGAAGTGGGAGCGGGAGGGTAAATTCGGGAGCATTTACGACAAAGAGTTTAGGCCGCTCACTGACGAGGGCTTCCTCAAGCCCCCCGAACCCGGCGCCCAGGATAAGGAGGAGGCCGAGAAGCAAGTCGAGGAAGAACAAAAAGAAGAGCAGGGAGACTGGCCACTCAAAGCAGAACCCAAGAGCCCGACACTTCCCGGGAGGACGAATTCTTACTCCACCATGCCCAGGATTTCCGACGCACCGGCCGCCAACTCTATATCGAGTCCCAGGACGCCCGCGCATCAAGCTCAGCCGTCACAAACACCAGGGGTGCCAGAACCCACCGATGAGCCCGAGGATAAGAAAGCAGGCTGTGGTTGCTGCATCGTGATGTGAGCCAGCCTCGTTGCCCTGGCCACAATACGAGGCGTTGGTCGTCACTCCCGGCGTCCAAAACCCCATAGTACTGCAACCAAGCTTTGCGCCAGTCAGAGGATAGACTTGTCCCCCGTACCACCATTTCCTACAACACTTCCGGAAAGACCAGCCGGCTTATGACGAGACGACTTTTTCGGTTCCAGGCGCCGTTCCCATCCCCCCGCCCGACCATCACACATGGCCTACACTTTACCTTTCCCCCAGGCCTCGTCTTGCTTCCTTTTGTTCTCCTATTTCATACCCGCTTTGGCCCATTGCTGTACCTATCTAGTTCGTTGAGTCCAACATAACATCCCAGCGGAGCCCGATACGCGCAGCAAGGAGCCGAAGCACCACCGCCAGTACATACACTCGTGGCCAGGAGCCACGGGGACCTTTTAATACAGAGGGGAGGATTCCTTATTTAGCCTGCGCTGTTTCTCAGTTTCTTTCGTTTATTTTTGGCGTGTCCAGTTCAGATCTGTCCGACTTGGGACTATCGCAACTGGAGATACCTACCTGCTCGCACCGTCATAACCACACATCAAAACGAGGGTGACCCCATTTTCCTTTATTTTCATTGTCTGGGTGACTGAAGTGATCTTGGCTTATTGACAGAGGGAAGGGGGAGAGTGCCATGCCCAACCATGTTGACCGGCGTCGTTGTTTTTCCCTTGGGCTGTACATATTAGACCGTCGAGGGGGGTTCGTTCTGAGTGGCTCCCTGCTTTTTTTGTTGGCAAGCAGGGGAAGGGGACGGGGCGCTTCCAGCCGGTTCGTTGGGGAGTTGCGGTTTTCGAGGGTAGCATAGCTGGGCAGCAAGATAGAGAAGCTCGAGATATCTTGATGTCAAACACGTCTACGATCGTGGGTGAGTGCTGATGCCGGTGGTGTTGTGACGAACCTGGTGTGATTCTGTGCGCCCCTGAAGCAAAGCGAGTGCAAGTTGAGCCGACCAGTCAACGCCGCCCAACAAAGCAGCACTTCCTGATCAACCTTCCCATTCCCTCCCCATCTCACTCTGCTGTTCTCGCTAGCACGCAATGCAAGGCCACGTGCTCGACAGCAACCTGCAATGCAAGCAAACAAACAACCCAAACGGGCGAGAACGCCGTCCGCATGCAAGAGCCCAACCCTCAGGCTACCCATCGAGGTGCTCGCGGGGTACGTACCGGCCTAGGTTGGCAACAACCAACAACCGCCGGAGAAGGCCGCCAACATGCCACATCCCGCTCTCTCTTACACACACAACCCCCGCCGTCCTCCGCTCCTTTGCCCATCTCTTGCCATTTTGTGTCCCTTCACCGAACGGTCTGCCTACGCGTCAGGCAAGGATGGAGCAACTTCGGCGTCTTTCTTTTCCCCCGCTCGGTCAAACGATCTCGGGCGTCTTCCCCCACTCGGTCAAACCGGACGGACGGTCTAGACAGCATGGTGACGTGGGTTGGGGAGGTAGGTGGTGGAGTGAAACACTTTTTTTTTCGCGTTTGTTTGCCATCAGATACCTAGATCACTGGACGCCTACGCGGAGTGGAGATGGGACGGGGAAAACCGTTTGGAGGTGAAAGATGGAAACGGGGGATGGATAGAGATGGAACGTGCTGGAAGCGGCGGCGAGCCTCGTCTCGCGAGGCTAAGGTTATTGTGGCGGGGAGGCAACATGCCATGCCCATCCTCAGCAGTTACGATCATGACTCGGAGGTGATGGTGGGGTTGGGACCCCCGAAGTGTATCGGGCGGTTTCGGCGCGGGCTAGATGCCTTTCTTGAGCCGAAGTTGGGAGAGTGTTCGGAGGGGGGCTCAATGCGGCGGCGGAACCCGCTCATGGTCTGATGTCGATGGGAAAAGGGTCAGATTAGAGAAGGTGCATCTCTGGCGAGAACACACCACGAAAGCCCCCACGGTGATCATCGCGGGCTCCCGCTGATAGCGGCCGTTACAGATGACTCTCGACACTGGGATCGTCCGGAGTCCTCCACAACCAGAGCATATCTGATGCACATGCTCTGAAGCCTTGAGGGAGATTACCTTCATTCTACTCTTGTTTCAGCCAACAACCCGGATGCCTGGCGTTTTCTCCTGCGCCAAGGACAAACTCCAGCGATCATCCCATCTCGTGCTCCGGCGGGTGGTGTAATAACCGTAACGCATCGCGGAAGGTTTGAACAAAGCCAGCTACATCTGTTTCGAATACACGAGCTCCGGGTATGTTTACCTTTTCTGGGGAGATAACACCTCGAAGGCCGGTTACGGTCGGTCCTAGAACTCGCAGTATGCTTTGTCGACCGATTGCGGGGCGTGGTGAGTACGCGTCAAAGATGACTCTGTCCTCGGGCCACGTACCTCGAGCGGGATAGTTCACTCTCTTTTGGGTCGAATTGATGACTCAGCAGAGGTTGTGTTACCTTATTGTTGTTGAAGACCTTGACTGAGAATCAAGTAAACGGTAAGAACCGCATATACGCTTACTGTTCAATATTCCATTTCCCAATCCCGTTTCATATTCATACTAAGACGGAAATATCAAGCTTCACATCACTCCCACTAGGCAACGGAATAGGGAAGTGAGCTTTCATCATAATGTCCGACCCACAGTCGAGGAGAGACAACTTTGCGACGAGAATTCACTACCTACTGACCGGTGTTGAGCATAATGAGGACCAGCCAATAAATACCAAAAAGAGAGAGAGTCCAGTGTTGATTATTCCAATTACTTCCACTTACATCATTGTTGTTTGGGAAGCTGTTTGGTTTTCAAAAATGTGGACACAGGTGTGGTTCGAACCTGAGAACGAGCAAAAAACAGGTAGCGTCTCTTTGAGTAGGTCTTCTCAGTTCTAACCAAATGGCCAAATGGCCAAATGCCTGCTTTGTCCGAAGACGAAATACCATCCACTTTCATAGGCTTATATTTGACGGGCTATGTCTGTGCTCTTCGCTAGCCCCATTTCACCAACATCGGGCACCTCACAGCTTGCATCATATTTGCGATGTCCCTCAATCACCATCACATAGCTGCGGAGGAAAATCGATGGTTTCCTTCGGATTGAAGTTACGACACACCGACAAGGTCAAGAGGGACTAGGCAACAACCCTAATGTTAACTATCTTTTGACTTTCAAGTACCTATTATTCATGTTAGTTTTCAGACAAGCGTGGACAAGACGGTAACGGTGGCAAGTAGAAAAAAGGTGGCAGAAAGATAGGCTTAGTTTAGGTAGTCTATATATCTATTGTGCTCCGCTGGCGTGCTTTGAGCAACTAATGGCTACTCGTTACCCTCCTGCCCCCATAGCGCTGCTCGAGCAACCCCCGAGGATGTAGCGCATTAGCGCTCTCCTAGTACATTTTGGAGAAGCGTAACTACCTAGTATTGTACCGCTGTAGTGAGCTAAGGAGTGCGCTACGAGTAGAAAGAAGAACGAGAAAGCATAGATGGAGAGGAAGCAAGGCTACGATGGTATAAGTGAGCGAGGCCAGCACCTAGTAGCCTCGAGGCTCGAATGTAGTTGGCCCGCACCCCTGTCTAGGGGACGGGAGCCTGATGCCGAAAATGTATCATCGCCAATGTGTGAGATGTGTCTTGGAGGACCTCGATGGGCGTGAACGACGTAGAATGAGCAGCGTTTTCCGGCCTCCGTCGGCGCCGCTTGTCGTTACGGAGGCGGCCCCGGTTTGGGAACGTCCAGGACAGGATCTCGTTTGGCAAAATATCGGGCGAGCGTCGGGTCAAGCTTGCTGGTGAGCGACCGCAGCTGTACTTCGTTCGGTACAGCGCCAGAGACTTTTGCTTTTTGTTCGTTGCACCTTCTCAACAAGTGTCAGATCTGCAACAGTTTTGACGATGGTTGGCCGGAAGCGAAAATCCGATCGATCGGTCTCGAACCTCGCACTCGCATGCCAAGCACGGGAGATGGCTGAGACGGCGGGTCCTCCGGAATAGGGCTGGATAGGCCCATGTCGCCCGGTCAGCGCCTGATCAACTAGTTTTTTCCTGCATCAGGCCGGGAGATTGGGCGATCGGGCAAAAAGCGTTTGTGAACCGTAAAAGATGCATTTCCAGGTTCGCGGCTTGTTTGGCATGTTTGGCATGTTTGGCTTTTCTCGGTATCCACCAAAGTTGTTTCCTCGAGATTGAGCACATTGGTAGGTGGGTCAGAGGTGAAACGTTCCTGCGCCCCACAGGATATTAAGGTCGGATGACGGGTCCCGCTAAGGAAAGAGCCCGCATGAACGAGATGACTTCTTTCTTTCTTGAGTCCAATGAGCTGATTTGTTAAGTTGTTCATCATCGGGAAACTAAAAGAAAAAAAAAGGGGGGGGGGAGGGGGGCGGTGGATGGGAAACAGCTTCTTGGGGCAAACGGAAGTTTCTAGCATCGGGAATTGGATGGAGGGCGCCCATCATGGCCCAAGTTCCTGACGACTGGGAATCGCCGATCAAAAAGCAGCTGCAAGCTGAGAAAAGTGGGGTGGCAACATCCAGTTGAAGTTTCATTGTCGGAGCTTCATTCCCCGTCCTCGGTCAATTCCCAGAAGGAGCGCCAGGAAAACGCTTTGCTTCCCCGTCCCACGCCTTGTCGTACATGCGAGTTTTGACCGACCGAATGGCGGACAAGGCTTTAACTAACTATGGTTTGGCGACGCTGGACGTGAATTCTGCAGTGTCCCGTGATGATATTTACGCGGAGATGCTGGTTCCAGTTCTCTTGGCGCAAGTTCTCTTGGCGCAAGCTCTCGTGGCTTTGGTCCAGACTTGGCCGCACTGACACTTAGGTAATCGGTCTACTGGAGCCTGGACTTGCTAAAACGCGAGCCCGAATCGAGGGAGTCGGGCGAAATCGCGTTCTGGATTGCGGACACAAATTTGAGCATCGAAGCTTACAAAACCAAAATCTAGACCGACAGACTGGTCTCCGCGCTGATGATCTGGTGATTGTGCGATAAGCAGCTTCTCGAGCTAGCCGCAGGATCAGCAAAGGTCGGCGGCCATCACTTGGCCCTGTATTTATGTCGATGACAGCGCCACTCGTCCGATCCCCAGCCGTGCGGGAATAACTAAGGTATCAGAACACTCTCGCGCTCAGGCCGTGCGCTTTGGACGCGCGAGGCGATGGAGTAACTAGCGATGGTGCCTGTCTGAGCCCGATTACACCACCACCCGGCAGTCAACCACTGCAAACGGCACGACTTGTGAGTCAGCCCTCATCACGTTCGCCGGGGCTTCTCGAACGAGCGTAAGACCGAGGAGATCGAATGACAATCTTCGATTTCCAGTCGCAAACCCCGATCACCGGGCTGCGTTTGTGGAGAGGGTGTCGAAACGGCAGGCGATTCTGTCCAATCGCAGTTGTCTCGGCATGCTCGCCGTTTGGATAACTTTCCAGCATGCGCGGCCCCGGCTGTACGCATGCAGCGTAATTTTCGGAGGAGTTGGTTACAAGGTGAAATCACACCGGCATGGACATCCTTGGCTCCTCGCTCCCTGACAACCTGGACACCCCTGGCTTCCCAAACGGACCCACATTGGCCAGACCCCAGCCCTTTTCAGTTGGTGGGACCGAAACCAAGCCCCAGGCCTTGGTCTGGCCCAGCCCACCTCCCGCAAATCCCACTGCTCCCCCGAATAAAGCAGCGACACACCCCCCTCCAACTTTTGCACCCTGACATCTAGAACACGCCCAGACTTCCAACAACCAGACTTGCAACAACCAACGCTTCCCTATCTATCTATTCCAATGGTTCTCTCCTGGCTTCGGCCTCAAATCGATAGATAAACCAACGCTCCCCGAGGCGACCATTTCGCCCACAATGCCCGCCACTGCAACACGCCCACCACAAGTCCCATATACCGGCGGTGCCTCATCCTCGTCTTCATCATCTTCATCGTACTCGGCATCCGACTCGGATCTCCCGTCTTCGGACACCATGAGCTCGACAGTCGCCGTCCGGACCAGCATGGAGTCAGCATCCCGAACCCCGGTTCAGGTCGCCGTCATTCGCTGCCTAAGGTGCGCCCGCGCTGAAGAGCTGACCTCGACCGACGACCCGAGCCTGTCCGGCATGGTCCAGATTGGCACCAACATCTACTATTGCAACCGCTGCGCCAAGATGGTTGGCTACACTTGAAGGGTGTCCCCCAAGGGGGGATGCTTAGAAATGAACGGGACGGACGGACGGTGAACCATGGATTTCCTGGGGCAGAATGGAAGAAGTCTTCCCCTAGGACGAACATTATGGCCAACCGCCCAACGCCCGAATGTTGCAGCCACCGGTTTTACCGTTTGAGGGTTTTGCGTTACAAAACCAGGACGGTTCCATCCATCCCACAAACATGGGATGAGATGTGGTCAGAACTGGGACCCTTTGGATCGTGCGGCCGAAGCCGAACCCCAGCGACACCTGTATCTCCGGATCGCCGGACCCGCCGATTTTCTCGGCCGACCGAGGCTGAGCCGCGAGCCGCAGCCGTTTGCTTGTCGCGGGCCTTGTCCAGCTCGTCCGGCTTTTCCGGCTATGCAGGCTTGGCTCAACACCGCTGACGAAACATCCCGCCAACGCAGGAGGTGGAACTCTCCCAACCGACCTCCGCTTGCGACTGGGCCGGCCCTTCGCATCCGCGATCTTGGGTCCGATAACAGACTCGGCCTTTTGCTCGCCAACCTTCTTGGCAATCATCAGGCTCGGTTTTTTTTCGAGGAAAGCAAGAGCGTCGGCAAGAGCGTCGGCAAGAGCGCCGGCCGCATCGCAAAAGCTTCACTTCCCTTTCCTGTCATTCCACAACACAACGCGACACGACATCAAATCGACTCACCCACAGCCCTCAATCTCTCTTGTCGCAGCGCGGTATCATCATCGTGCGTCAGGGCGCTGCAGGTTCTGGACCCTAGACACGCCATTGGGCGGCACCGCTCGCCTCAGCTTGCAACATACCCTTTTCCGCCAATCGTGGGGTTCACGATACCACCCCCTGGGCTTTGCCAAGCCGCTGACGTCGACGTGCTTCAACTCATCCGCACCTGGCTCATCTTGGTTAATAAAATCGAGAGGGGTCGACGCATGCGACAACACCATGCAACAATACACTGCATGGGCGGCTGGACCCAGGCCCGGAAGGGGACGCCGGCGTCTTGTTTTGAGGCCTTTTTACTCTTCGTGGACACTTGTCGCTTTCACACACACATGCATCTCGAAGGTGTTTTGTTTACCCGGCCTGGCGAAGGTCACTTTCTCCCCTCTTTTTTTTTTTTTTTTTTTTTCATTTCTACTCGAGCGCTAGGGTATTTGTGGGTTGGCCTGTTACTTTGGGGTTGTGATCTTTCAGCGACGGCGTTTTGGGAAAGGAGGTTGGGGTAAAGAGGGGCATCACCAAAAAAACGGGAGGGACGGAATATACGGAATGAACACCGCACCACATGCGGGAGCCACGGGATACCAACACTATCGGGTTACGTTTTGGGTTGAGTTGTGGACATGCGGGATTAGATGCACTATACCACCTTGTCGTTTGGGTCATTCTTTAGCTTAGCATCCTCACTGATAAGTGATGGAAACACACAAATCGAGAAATGGGTTCACCACCTTGAAAACTGCTCCGTTCCATCACTGTTTGTGCCATGTTCGCTGTCCTGAATGATCTGCTTCCATCGACCCAGCGATCCGTCTCTTAGCAACCATTTCGTGCTTGATTGAACGAAAATCTGGGGTCTGCAGCGAGCGTACATGCAACCTACACACAGTCAGACTGCGCTAATAAACCACACCCAATCGCCTCGTTTCGTTTCAGCGTCTCATGTGCCGTGCTGCCAACTGAACCCGAAGCGGAAAGAGGCCAGAGGGCCAGCAGCTTGCAGCAGCAGCAGCTTACAACCCCAGCGAGGGAGGGCGCGCCGCCGCCGCCGCCGCTGCTGCTGCTGCAGTGCCAGCTCACCACCCACCCATCCACCTCCAACGCCGCGGCGGCCGTCGTTGGCCCCGAAACTAGGTGGGATGGAACCAATCGCACCCTCCCCGGCCTCTTTTCAGGGCTTCCCCTCTCCCTTGGGGATGTTTTACTACCTACCATCTCCGGACCGCCACCCATCCCATCCCTCCCCCTCTCCGCTGGTAGTTTTCGCCGGTCTCTTTTGTCCCAGGTCCCACTGCACACCCACCCTGCTTTCTATGCATAAGGATGGCGGGGGAGGCTGCTGTGTGCAGTGGCCGGTTTCGATCCCTACTCCTACTGCAGGCGGGGAAGGGGGCTGCTTCTCGCCTGGCGAAATTTTGGCTGAGCTGACCCTGCGAGGCGCAATGCAGCGCATTCGTGTCTGCATGTCTGTGATACCCGGCGTGAGTGCTTTCTGTGTTGGGGAGATGTTCGACTTAACATGCCATGCGTGCGGCTGGGCTGGGGAAGGATCGCCGCGCCGTGGCGTTCCGCGCGCCCCTGATCTGGGGTTTTATGGTGTGGCATGTAGGGTATGTATGTATGCACATGCCAGCGAGGGAGGTGGTGGTAGTACAGTGATCGAGATGGGTGTTGTGTTTCTTGTTAGGCTTCAACAAGACTAGGCTGGGACTGTTCCTACGCCTTCGTGATTTTGAGCCAGTTACTCCCTAAGGTTAAGACCTCAACACTAGGAGTTGGCGAGCTATTCCTGATGTTGAGGAAGACCTCTGTACCTAACTTGTATGTATACAATATCCATCCCACGGGTCAACCGTTACAATGTTGTACTTGTAATGGACACTTGGCCAAACGGACAACCACCAGCCATCAGTGACCGTAGCGTAGCCTGAGTCCGCTGTGCAGCAAGGGATGACCTACAAAATGGACCTGTAACCTATCAAGGGAACGGCACTTTGTGACTATGGGATGTGTCGTCTTGGCTCGGGCCCGCTCACAGGTCTCTTACAGCGCCTGGAGGGTCCTCGCTTTCGGAATGCTACTGACTCTGGGCCCCGTGCCTCTCCGTGCCTCCCCACCGAAACACCGCGTCCATTCCAGGTCCTTGGCAGGCGCCCCGCCGCTTCCACGGTCGGCATCGGTCGGCATCCGTGATTCACAACTGGTCGCCGATGACGTTCAACAAGGGAGAAAGCATTCCCTCTCCCCTCTAGCCCGTTCTAGACCAGGGACGGCCTCTTTGGCGATGATCGACACACAGCTCCTTGGTTCATGCCTGCTGGCCGACGGCGTGCTTGGCTAGGGCCGGAACGGTTACACTAGCGAGACAAGGCCACCATGGACAACACTAGTTCACTTAGTTCACTTCCCCATCCCGGGCATGGATGAACTCAGGTTCGTCAGGTCACAGACAAGGCCGGAAAAAAGGGACACGGCACCATGGGGACCCATCAGCCAGAATCCCACCCTTCGACCCTTCGACCCTTCTTCCGTGACCCGCCAGATGACCTCATGTCGCATTCTGCCCTGCGTCCGTCGTTGCTTCGATGTTAGCGCTCCGGTAGTTAAAAGCACCCTGAGACGGCGCCCACTTGGATACGTGATATGACGCGCGTGGGACCGCGTACTCCATTCACCGCAGTTCTCGATCGCCCCGATCATCCCGATTCAGAAGGCTAGACATCATTACCGACGTCAACCCGAGACCCTGCCGTGTAAGACATCATGGCCAGACATTGCAAGGCGTCAGAAACACCCCCAGGTCTTGGTTGGTCCACAGCCTAACACAATTCGATCGTCACACGAGCACAGCATTGACAACAAGGTCTCGCTGGCAACTGGCAAAGGGATGAACGTCAGGTTGGGATAACCACGGCCGTCCCCTCTTCATCGGACCGGATGGTCAACAATGACTTCCCGAGGACGGGACGGGGTGATGAACACAATGACAGACTCGGCCCGATTGTCCTCGGGAAGCCTTTGAGAATAAAAGTGTGAATACCTTCAAAAAGTCATAAAAATGAAGCCAGACCAGACAACATAAAAAGTGCACAAAGCAGGGCCAAGAGCAGGCAAGAAACCCCATCGGACGTTTTGATCCGGCCTCACATCAACGAAACAGACAAAACCAACAAAACCCAACCAGAAACCTGGCAGAACTGCATGCAGTCGTTCAAGATCCTCGTTTCGGACGGCGCCGAGCGGACCGCTACTGGAGCCACCCACAAAAACACCAGGATTTGGGTAGGCTGATGGAGCCCGAAAAACCGTTATGAGTTAACATTTCCTGCTTTTGTCTTCCTTGTGTTAAGTGAGGCTGCTAGGCAAGGGTAGCGTTTCCACTCTAACGGTCTAAAACCGGTATAGCGCTCTTGCCAACCCCCGAGGGGATCATTCTCCCTGTTCTCCCAGCGTCGCACCCGATCCGTTTTTTCGATGGCCGTCTGTTGCAGCGCGCTTTGAATCGACGCAAGGGGTGAGGGATCGAAAAACCGATCACACTTCTCGATTTGTCGCTGCGACTGGGAGTGAATTGTTACCGTAATTCGTTACATCACGTATTTGCTGGTCAATCGAAGATTGCGACGGCGGACGCAACGGAGCAGCGAACGGTAAACCGTTTTCTTTTTGGGTTGAGAGGCTTCGCTGCTTGCTGTTCGTTGTGGATGCACACCGTTGAAGTTGTTTTCACTCGCTCGGCGCACCAATTCGGGCTCGGTGTGCCAAGGTGAGGCTGCCACGACCTCCGTAGGACCGATTGGAATCTGATAAGTATCATTTGCAAACGCGTGAGGTAACGCCTGACCCTTCCCTCGTGCTTACGCCCTGCGCATTCACATGCTAGGCTGTTTGTTGCATGTGAAAGCCCAACACCGGCAGCCTGGGACGGGCGCCAAAGCCAACCAAATCCGACACCACAACACCACCATCCCGAATCCCTTCACCTGCCATCCCACGCCCTTGAGACACAACAATATATAAAGCGGTGGGGGTCAGGCGTCGGCGCAGCTGACCCTCCCACCTGAGCCCACCCGGTCTGGACTCTGTCACTTTTCACTTCGGAGCCATCCTATTTCGTCTCATCCCGCCGTCTCATCACATCACATCACCCTTCCATCTTGACATCCGCCTTCTCCTGTTTCGGCTTCCCGTCCATGTTCTTCAGCAGGTAGCTCCTCTTGAAGTACTCGTTCGGGTGCACGATGGTCTCGAGCTGCGCCGCCGTCATGATGCCCTCCTCCTTGGCCCGTTTGATTTCCCTCTTGTGGATATGTTCAAACACACTGCAACCCCCCCCCCCCCCGGACTTGCGTTAGCTTACGTACTTTCCCCCTAAGAATAAAAATAGAAAAGGGACGAAACGCGTGTGCATGACGCCGCGCAACGTGACGTGACATGGGATACAGATAAAAAAAAAACATACCGGTTACATGCCATGTGAAACTTCTGGCTCTCCTTGTCCTCTTTCACACCCTTCAGGACCGTGTTGTCGGCCACGCCCGACGCGCGGAGCAGCGAGGTCAGGTTGTCCAGGCTGAAGTGGCGGTACGGGCAGCCGTGGGCCTCGCCGGGGCCCGGTGCGTGCTCGGTCAGGATCTTCTGGCAGCTGTAGGGGCTGTAGCCGCCGCCGCGGCGGTTCGAGTCGCCGCCCACGTCGCCGTAGACGTGCCGCACGTTGTACCGGTAGTTCTTATTGAAGGTGTCGTCCGTGATCTTGCTGAACCCGGACCGCCAGAAGATGAGGCACTCCTCCAGGTTGAGCCCGATGCCCTTGAGGAAGAGCGTGTACTGCAGCCGCCCGAAGTGCTTGAGGTGCGCGTCGCGCCGGAGCGACCGGTGCAGGTGGTTCATGCACATGGGGAAGTGCTGCGAGAGGTTGTCCATGTTGCGCGCTGTGATCTCGGCGCCCTCGATCGCCGCCCCGGAGCCTGTGTAGCTCGCGTCCGGCGTGGTGAAGTTCTTGGAGAGATGGTCGAGGATGGGGGCGAGGCGGTCGTCTTCGTCTAATCGGGGGAGCGCGCGCGCTGTGAGCTGTGGGATTTGTCAGTCAAAGTCCAACCCCCCAAAGTATCTCAGGTGTATGCCCACCTCCAACGCCTGCCCCAACCGCTTGCTGAACGCATTCAACACCATACTCTGCTGCTCCCTCCCAGGCACGTACGCCATGCCCGCCTTGACAAACACCTTGCGGCCCTCCACCAAATCAGGCACGCGCGTCCAATCCACCTTACACCAGTCCTCATCCAGCACCTGCTGCGCGCGCTTGCCGTACCCAAACCCGACAGTCGTCGCCAGGCGCGGCGCCAGCTCGCGCTTCTCCTCGTCCGACACGGGCTCCCAGTCGAGGTTGAGCTTGCTAACGAAGGCGGCGCGCTCGCGCGAGTCGTCCGTCTGGAAGCGCAGGCGGAACAGCATGGTCTCGACGCGGGCGAAGCGCCGCCGCAGGTCCTCGGTCGACGCGAAGGCCAGCCGCAGGATGAAGTGGCTGTAGTGGTCCTGCTGCCGCTGCAGGTGCAGCACCGAGCTGTTGGAGCTGCTGGCGTCGAGCGGGAGGTACTTTTCCAGCAGCGGCTTCATGTGCAGGGCCGTCTCGGCGAGGGTCTTGTTGCGGAAGGAGCACGCTTCGAGTTCGGCGAGAACTGGAGTATCATTCATGGCTGGTTAGTATTGGGAGCTCGGGAGAGGGGTTTGTACTCCGCTTATGTTTGTACACTAACCTCGTAGCCTGTTGATGGCCCATTGTTCAAACTGTTCGAGGGTGATGTCGGCGGTGGGTGGTGTTGCGTAGAAGTTCAGGCGGTGCGGGTACTGCGTCTCCTTGTACAAAGGACCCGCGAACTGTTTCTTTCGGTGGTCGAGGACTCGCTTTTTGACATCGATACGATTCATCGTGAAAATTATGTGGCTTGTCCGGCAGGATTCCTGAGTCTTGCTTGGGTCGTCGTTGGGGATGGACACGGGCAAAAGGGTCCCGCAGTTGGGAGACGCGCCTTGACGCGCTTTCTTTTGACACAATTAAAGATGCCCAATCGTCGTGTCGCGCAAGCCGGATAAGCAACCCTAACCCTGTTACGTTACCAACTTCCCCCACCCATCGAGCCATCAGCCTTCAGGAGAAGTCGTGCGTACCACCTGTATGCTCAAGATCAAGATGAGAGGTGTATTATTGGTATTTCACCTTTCTTCTTCCCAAGCGGGCTGTACCGTCCTAATATCATACAAGCACCAGTTTTGACCAGCATGCCAACGCCTCATTCTACCGAAACGTCGCTATTACCATGACCTGTACATGCCTCGAACATCCTCGCTGTGGTCTAGAGTCGCAGAGATAATGGAATATCGCTGATGTACAAATATCCGAGGTCTCCACGGGGCACCGCTGGAGTTAGCACTCTCAGTTTCTGATGCCAACCCAGGCGGGGTCCCGCCCTGGGTATAAGATACAAGTCTGTTTGTCACCGATGCGTCTAGCCCGGACCGTGAAGCCAAAGGTGTTATTCTGGCGAGCTGAACGAGCGTCGAAATGGCGTTGCTCTCACACATCCGGGTTGGTCCCGGGCACGGAACTGAACAATTTCAGGTCGAGTGGCCGTAACTGGGTTTTGGATCCCCTGGACCGGATTTGGATTTTCTCGGAGGGTGGTCGAACTGAAAGCCCATTTCGTTGATTGCGGTATTGCTGGAAATGGCTGGACCGGTGTGGTTTCTTCCAAGGAACGGTCACCTCCCGAACATGACAGTCGCGTGTTTATCATGCTGAGTCGCCGTCTGGATTTGTGGCGCCTTGTTGTTTTTCCCACGCCATATACCCCTGGAGCTTCCATAGCATCATCTGTAGGGGACTGGTCGGCATCCTCCCAAGAAGATACAGAGACCCGTCCCGGAGCAGTTCGGCCTGCTGCCTCAACTGACCGAGGTGCTTCTCCCCCAGCAGCTCACGCATATTGTGAACCGCGAGCTTTGCCCCAAATCGCACAGGCCCCATATCCATTGTCGACAACCTCGGCGGAACATACTCGGAAATCGACTCCGAGGACGCACTATTATCCGGGGGTCCCAGATATAGCAGACATCCCCGATGGTCGAGTTCCTTGACATCGTCCCATTTCTCGCACTTGATGAGGTAATTCCGGTCGAGGCCCGTAACCATCTTTGAAAAGTAACCCAGGCGTTCAACAACGCGCCTGCGCATGATTTCCAGCAAGACCGCGTCCATATCACTGCGCCAGTGGGCACGATTCAGGAGGGATCCGGAGTTGGATTGCCCATATCGGCTCATGCGGAGGAGTCTTTTCTGACCCCTGAAGTACGGCGACTTGTCTCGCTGCAATTCCTGGAGCAGCTGTTGACGACAAAGAGTGTACGCGGCGGGGCCCACCTTGTTGGAATCATTCAAGTACGTGGCTGACTTGCCAGCCTTTGGCCCTGCCTTGGCCGACTCCGGTTGGTCGCGCGCCGGTTCGAGTGAGGGGGCCCCAGCCTGTTCGGACACGGGGTGGACTTCAGGCTCGGCCGTTGTGGCATTGGTTGGTTCTGGCATCGACTGGGCTGTTTCTGAAGGTTCAGGTTCGGCGGTAGTGACAGCGGTTGGTTCTGGCGTGGACGGGGCTGCTTCTGAAGGCCCAGGTTCAGCTGTTGTAGCCGCTGGCTCTGACGCGGATTGGGCAGCTTCTGTTGCTTTGGAATCCGGCATGATGGAGGAGGCCGGTACCTTCGTCTCCAGGCCGTGAGGCACAAACCAGGGGTCACTTGTCTCCGGGTGTGCGATGAGATTGAAGCGCTGGAGGAAGAAGCTGGGAAGGGCGGCACCGGTAATGGGGCATTTCCGTATTGGTGTGGCCAGAGCTTGGGCTAGGAACAAGTTAAAAGAGAATAGGTATATAGACTCGAGAACGCCGGGAGAATTACCGTAGGGATTGCGGGCCAAGTGCCGTTGCCATTTAGTTGGGCTGTGTTCAATGTGTCGCGGTTTAGGCTTGG
Source organism: Chaetomium tenue (assembly GCF_020726465.1). Lineage (NCBI taxonomy): Eukaryota > Fungi > Ascomycota > Sordariomycetes > Sordariales > Chaetomiaceae > Chaetomium > Chaetomium tenue. The sequence goes on along the minus strand of NW_027117330.1, from coordinate 3,713,586 downwards.
TGAAGCGCTGCCTGGCTCCGTGGAATGTTGGGTCCATCAACGGGGATAACGGTAGTTGGCCGAAGGGCGTCTTGAGCGTTTTGTCTTCTGGATTTATTGGCACATCCGAATAGGTATCATTTGAGATAGAGGGTGCATCTTGTGAGGCCTCTGGTGGTTGCGCATCATCGCTATTGTTGTTTCTGTTGACATTGCTGCTGTGAAAACCTCGAGCGCCGAGGGCCCGATATGTCCCATGATATACCAAGCATATTGATGGGCGATACCAATTTCTGTGTACAGCTTTCATGACGAAGCCGGGATCGAGATTTCAAGACCATCGACAATTTGAGTTTGAAGCTGATCGAGATTAACCCTGATTCGATATTCTGAGACAAGGGGAATATAAAATGCCCAGACATCTTAGTGGAAATAGTGGACCACCCCCGAGGTGGGATTTTTGGATATCTTGGCAACGCCGAACCAGTTCCACCCGGCCATTGATTTCGCCGGCCGTCACGGTGCCTGCCGTGCCGCCTTTCCCTCATCCCACCGCGTCGGCCGGATACTCTGAACCACCCAACTCACCAATATGAACACCCAAAGAACAGCATTCCGCCTTCTTAAGGGGATAGGCACGCGGCAATGCCGGAGATTCTCCCAATTTGGCGCGCCCGCGGTGGGAATGCCACCAACAGGCCGCATCCCCATGCCCTACATCACCGAGGTCACAGTAAGCTGTCTCTGGCCCTACCTCCGTGTTGTCGTATTGCTAATAGACTAGTCCGGTGGCTGGCGGACTTGTGAGTTCTAGTCCCGCAACGTCCTCGAGCTTCCAATTGTCGCTAATTACACCCCGAAGCCGACATCTTCTCCAAGTTGCTGCAAGTCAGTGTACACCCCAGTCGACACCATCGGCGCAACACCGACTGACCTAATCAGGAACGCATAGTATGCCTTAACGGGGTCATTGACGACACCGTATCGGCAGCGATTGTAGCCCAATTACTGTGGCTCGAGTCGGACAACCCTGATAAGCCCATCACAATGTACATCAACTCGCCCGGCGGCGAAGTGAGCTCGGGACTCGCCATTTACGACACCATGACCTACATCAAGTCGCCCGTCTCGACCGTGTGCGTGGGCGGCGCAGCATCCATGGGCGCCATCCTTATGATCGGCGGCGAGCCCGGGAAGCGATACGCCCTGCCGCACAGCTCCATCATGGTGCATCAGCCCCTGGGCGGGACCCGCGGGCAGGCCGCCGACATTTTAATCTACGCCACTCAGATCCAGAGGGTACGGGAGCAGCTCAACAGGATCGTGCAGAAACATATCAACAAGTCGCTCGGGTACGAGAAGTACGATATGCAGGCCGTCAACGACATGATGGAGCGGGACAAGTACTTGACTGCCGAGGAAGCCAAGGAGATGGGGATCATCGACGAGATTCTGCATAAGAGAGAGAAAGGGGACGACAAGCCCGGTGTCGGCGACGGGAAGGTGAAACCATGATGCAAGCAGTCAATGACAGGGCGCGGCATGGAGGGGTGCCCAAGGCCACTTCGCGTTCCGAGATAACAGCGAAGAGCGGCATGCATGGAGGGCACCAGGATCCCACTCCATTTTAGCCATTGCCCTGGTCTTCGCGCTGATCAAGGTACCTACCTATCTGCCTACCCCAAGAGTAGATGGACGAGACCCCTCATGTTGCTGAAGGTGATGAATGGGCTGGACCAGACAGTGAGTTTGGCAGAAAGAAAGTGGACAGTGGAACGCCTAGTACCTTGTACGGCGGGAAACAGAGTCCTTTGGCTTGACTTTCCGATGGGGTTGAAGAGCTGCCCGATGTGCTGAAGTATACTTTCCTCGTTCCTCTCTTATGTCGAGTCACACAGAAAGGTCAAAGCTCCTTGACACTTTTCTCACAAGCCAATGGGGAAGCTTGTATTTCGACGTAGCTGTTGCGGGGATCTAGCGGGGACCCCTGTCTCTGTCCCTGTGACTTGGGAACACAACTATTATTTTAGCTCCGACTTCGCCCAAAAGTTCGACTCAGATTCCATTCCCAAGACAACTCACTCTTCAGATATTCCTCGAAGGCCAATTGACTGGTCTTTGTGGCTTTTGGTCCATTCAGATACGCCCTAGTTCCTTTCTATCTTGACCAATTGGTATTTTTGTCTCTTCGTTGCTTCTCTCTAACGAGCGTCATGCTCTCTCCGTCTCTACTGCGCACTGGCGCTCCCAGGGCCCTGGCCATGAGCCGGGCCTTGCCTATTAGGAACCAGTTGTATGTCAAGGCCGCCCTGCAATGTCACTTCTCATAGGAGCACAAGCTCACCCATACCCCTACTCTACTCTAGCCGTCTCCTATCCACAACACCCCGCCGATATGCCGACGAGCAGCTCAACCGGATTTCCTCCAAGATCACACAACCGAAGTCGCAGGGTGCCTCCCAGGCCATGCTCTACGGTACCGGCTTGAGCGAGGCAGACATGTCCAAGGCCCAGATCGGCATCTCGTCCGTCTGGTACGAGGGCAACCCCTGCAACATGCACCTGATGGAACTCTCCGGTCATGTCCGCAACAGCATCGAAAAGGCCGGGCTTGTGCCCATGCGCTTCAACACCATCGGTGTTTCTGACGGCATCAGCATGGGCACCACGGGCATGCGCTACAGCTTGCAGAGCAGAGAGATCATCGCCGACAGCATCGAGACGGTCATGCAGGGCCAGTGGTACGACGCCAACGTCTCGCTGCCCGGCTGCGACAAGAACATGCCTGGTGTCCTGATTGCCATGGGTCGTGTCAACAGGCCCAGCATTATGGTGTATGGTGGCACCATTAAGCCGGGCTGCACCATGAAGGGCGAGCCCATCGACATCGTCAGCGCCTTCCAGGCGTACGGCCAGTACATCTCGGGCGAGATTGATGAGAAGCAGCGCTTCGACATCATCCGCAACGCCTGCCCCGGTGGCGGCGCCTGCGGTGGCATGTACACGGCCAACACCATGGCCTCGGCGATCGAGACGCTCGGCATGACCCTCCCCGGCAGCAGCAGTTTCCCGGCCGAGGACCCGCGCAAGAAGGCTGAGTGCGAGGATGTGGGCGAGGCCATCAAGAACCTCCTCCGCGAAAACATCCGGCCTAGCGACATCCTGACCCGACAGGCGTTTGAGGACGCCATGGTCGTTGTCGGCGTGCTGGGCGGCAGCACCAACGCCGTGCTGCACCTCATCGCCATCGCCGACTCGGTCGGCATCAAGCTCACCATCGACGACTTCCAGGCCGTCTCGGACCGCATCCCCCTGCTCGCCGACCTGAAGCCCTCGGGCAAGTACGTCATGGAGGACCTGTTCAAGATCGGCGGCACCCCGGCGCTGCTCAAGTTCCTCCTCAAGGAGGGCCTCCTCGACGGCTCGAGAATCACCGTGACCGGCAAGACCTTGAAGGAGAACGTCGCCGACCTGCCCGGTTTCCCCGCCGATCAACCCATCATCCGGCCCCTGAGCAACCCGCTCAAGCCGACGGGCCATATCCAGATCCTGCGCGGGTCGCTCGCCCCCGGCGGGTCGGTGGGCAAGATCACGGGCAAGGAGGGCCTCCGGTTCGAGGGCACGGCCAAGGTGTACGACTACGAGGACGCCTTCATCGAGGCGCTGGAGCGGGGCGAGATCAAGAAGGGCGAGAAGACGGTGGTGGTGATCCGGTACGAGGGCCCCAAGGGCGGGCCCGGCATGCCCGAGATGCTCAAGCCCAGCTCGGCCATCATGGGCGCCGGGCTCGGCCAGGACGTCGCCCTCATCACCGACGGCCGCTTCTCCGGCGGCAGCCACGGCTTCCTCATCGGCCACATCGTGCCCGAGGCCATGGAGGGCGGGCCCATCGGCCTGGTCCGCGACGGCGACAAGATTGTCATCGACGCCGACAAGCGCGTGCTCGACCTCGAGGTGCCCGCCGACGAGATGGAGCGCCGCAAGGCCGAGTGGAAGGCCCCCGAGCCCAGGGCCAAGCGCGGTACCCTGAAGAAGTACGCCGCGCTGGTCAGCGATGCCAGCCAGGGGTGCGTCACCGACAAATAGGGGTATGATGAGTAAAGGGGATTGGTTGAAGATGTGTTTCGAATTTGTGGCTGTACATATGTTTTGGGCTGGAAAAGGCGCTTGCAATGTTTCCGCTTGGCCGGTGCTAAAAGGGGATACCGGGTCAGCGGTTTATGATTTAATCGTCATGTTATTGATTTTCGTGTTGAAACAATCGTCTCCCTACAGGCGTACTTGCTGTGCTTCACGAACCACAGCCGCCTTGAAAGTTTAACAGATGCACCAACCAGTCTGAGCATGTCGCATTTTACCGTCCATGGGACACAACATACAAGTCATCCCTTGCCCCCAACCAATGTTTTTCTCTCCCCATTACCACATCACATCACCTCTTCGCCCAAGACGCCAAAAACCTCTTCTTATCCTTCAGCGTCAACCCAACCCTCTTCACCCTCCCCAACCTTGCCAACGCCTCCCCAACCCCATCCAACAACTGCTGCTCCTCCACCGTCGGCTGGTCCTCCGCCCGCCCCTCCCAACCACCCCCACCACCTACCACACCCCCCACCGCCCCCTCCGGCACCCCATTCGGCGCCGCCGTGGTATTATACACCGCCTGCGCAATGCGCACGCGCACACAATGCGTCGGCCGGCCCAACAACTTCCACACGAACCCCGCCCACCCGGCCCAGCCGAGCACGGGGGTGGTGACGTCGGGGGGCGCGTAGCGCAGACTCAGCGGGAAGATGGCGCAGTCGGCCGGGGCGGTCAGCAGGCTGGGGGCCAGCGGCAGGATGCCCTTGCCGTTGGTGGTGCCGCACTCCGGGAAGACGGCGATGACGCGGTCCGGGTGGCGGGTGGTGAGGGCGTGCAGGGTGGTTAGGGTGGAAGGGGGGTGTTGGGTTTCCCATTCTTGGAGGGTGAGGAGTTGGGCGCTGGGGGAGAGGGCGGAGGCGATGGCGGTGAGGAGGGAGATGGGCCGGACTTTGCGGGAGGATGGGTGCGAGGCGACGAAGATGGGGTCGAAGACGGCGGCGAGGTAGAGGGCGTCGATCGGGGAGGTGCAGTTGGCGGCGATGATGGAGCGCGCGTGGGGCACGCGGGAGCGTGGTTGTTGGCTGAGCGAGCCGCGCTTGACGCCGTCGAGTTGGAGGTCGACCCACCACACGCCTGGGATGGCGAGGAGTGACCAGAGGAGGAGCTTGCGCGCGAATGTGGGGAGAAGGGGGAGGTGGTGCAGGACGAGGAAGTACGCCGTTGCGTAGGTGAGGAAGAAGGGGAGGCGGGTGAGGAAGAGGATCGCGTGGAAGATGGTGGCCGGGATCGAGGACGGTGTCGTCACCGGGAGGAAGGGGGAGATGCCGGAGCCTGTTGGGTAAGTGTTGGTTGATGATATGGATAAATAGGGGGGGTGGGATATGGATAAGTACCTCTGTCGCGAAACTGGGAGAACTTCTCCATGATGGGCGTTGTCTACCTAGGTAGCTTCCTCGCTTGGTGTTGACCGTCGATGTCCAAATGCACTCAAAGAAAATATGGCGTGCAGGCCGTTGCGTTGATTTTATGGTCGCATGCGTCTTCGGAGGTGCTGCAATAGCTGTTCAGATAAAAGCTACCCCGATGTTTCGGATGGCCGGACAAAGATGGGTTGCCCACTTCAGCGTTTGGCTTGACAGAGACAGCTGTCCCTGGGAATGAATTCCTTCGATTGGAGTCTGTGGGGTCCATTGCGTGCCTGCTAACATGTGAAGGGATCTGAAAGAGCCAACCCTAACCCCAAACGTAACGCGAACTTCTCGATATGCATGTCGTAATTGGACCCCCCTGCTCTGGTTTGGTTGCCGGGGTGATGTTGATAAACCGAACTTTAAGCAAGCAATCTACGCCACACCCATTGCGGAGAGAGGAGCAAATAACTGCGACAAGAACCCCCCCCCCCCATTATTCACGACGTCACCAACAACCACATCTGCGCAGGGGGCTTTGCTCCTCTCCTACTTGCTCGTGCACTTTGTCGTCCCTCGAATGCGCACGCTCAGCATGGAACCCTCCGAGAACGCGAACGCGGTATGTGCACCTCTCGACAATCTTGAAGCGCTGTCGCCCAATTCGACCTTACTTGCTAACCACAACACATCAGACCCTCCGGTCGGGGCTGAGGCCTCCTCAAGTCCGCGCCGGGATAGCTGGCCCAGCAGCAACCGCAACATGTCTCCAGGAGATTACCGATTCTCAACACAATTCGCGGGTGCAACAGACCGGAATCCCCCAAAAACGTACACACAAAGGAAGCGGTACGCATTATGTCCTCGCCCGGGCCTCCAATGCTCTGTTGATAACTAACCTGGAAGGACCCGAGCAGTATCATACCCAGAACAGAAGCGCAAAACATTAGCAGAGCAGGCGGGCGAACCTTCGAGGCCTAGAATTCCTCCCCCGGCTGCCGGTCTATCGCGGGCTACGAGCGTTAAGGGCGCCTCGATTACCAGCCTTGCCACCAATCCCACCGCCCAAACATCACGATATGGACATGGACGCACTGGCAGCTTCGCAAAAAGCGTCGGTCCCACAACATCTCGTCCCCCGGTGTCGATGAGAGCTCCGACCTCGCTAGGCTTCAATCAATCCTCGATGACCCGACCACGTGGGAACACGAACACGCGGACACGGCCAGCGACTGCTATGACGAACAGAGAACTTGAGGATGAACCTGAACCGGCCAACCAGAAGAAGGGTATGCAGATCCCCGTTTTTTCAAATCTCCGTCTGCGGGATTCTATGTTGCGACAGACCCTTTCTCAGCAGTCAGCGCCTTTGCAAACGCAGCAACAACGTAGGGATATCTCGTTGCTCGGCAGGCAACTCAAGGCTTTGTCGCTTAATGATAAGCCCAACGAGAACTCAAAAGGGGGCCAAGTGGTCTCTAACCAATCCCAGCAGCCTCCGTCCCGGCCATCCCAGTCAGAGGTCCAGACGGAGATCATAACTCCTACCGCGGTTCAACAAGACGACGCAGCCAGAGGAAACCCACTCGGGCCTGCCGACTCTCAAAATGCGCCTGTGCCAGTGCCAGCAACACCACCAGAATCCAAAAAGTTCAACGCGGCGATGGACACAGTGCGCAAGGGCCTACAGAGTCCTTGCAAAGCGTCCCTTTCGCCGTTCAAGTCGTCTTTTTCTCCGACAAAGTCGTTTCTCACTAAAGACTCGAATGTAACATCTTTTGCAGGTTGGGACGTCGACGGCCGACTAAACGAGTTCGAATCGCAATTCAAGGTAATGAAGGAGACCTTCGAGGGCACCATGACCGACAGGAAGGTCTTGGAGGAAGCGATCGACATGGCCAAGAATCGAGGTATATACCCTCAAGCCGCGAGTTCTTAGCTTAGATACTAACCACAGGGGGGTAGCGAGCGATCTCGAGAGGGAGCAACAACGGCTGGTAGACCAAAACACACATCTCCAGGGCCAGCTTGACCTTCAACGACAGGAGAACCACTCACTACAGCAGGAGAAGCAATCGATGGTCCTCGAGATGGAGGCCGAACAACGAAGACAAAAGTTCGAGATCGAGGACAGACAACGGGGGCACAAGCACGAAGTCGACGAAATCAGGCGTGAGTTCAAGGGCGAATTCGACCAATTGAAGAGGGAGCATGCGCACGCCTTGGAAGCTATGGAAAGGCGCTACCGGGCGGAGCTAGCCGAGGAGCAGGCGCAGAAGTCCAGGGAGCTGCAAGATCTACGCTCAAAGTTGGGTGCAGAACAGCAAGACATGAATTTGGATATCCTCAAGAAGGAGCGGGAAGTCCAGGAGATGCGGTCACAGGCCGAGATGCTCAGATCCGACCTCGACCGCGAGCAAACAATCAAGGCCACTCTCCAGCAGCAGATCGCCGAAATGACGGCCACAAACATGACGCTTGAGGACCGGATGCGCGGGCTGCGGGCCAAAATCGACTTCCTTGAATCCGACAGCAAGCAACAATCCGATTCGTACGCGAACATGGAAGCGCGCCTCCAGGAAGCCCTGCGTGTTGCCGAGGAAGCACGGCAAAAGCTGATCAAGGAAGAAACCGAGCGCCGTGTGCTCTTCAACAAGTACCAGGAGCTGAAAGGCAACATCCGCGTCATGTGCAGAGTGCGACCCGTCCTCGACTCGGCAGAAGGCGAGGTCGCCAGGATAGCCTTCCCCGACGTCAAGACCTCGTCACAAATCGACGTCACCGGCCCAGAGGAGAAGAGCAGTTTGGGAGCCATCAGCCGCAAGGTGCTTCCCTTCGAGTTCGACCGCGTTTTCGACCCGCCGGTGCAGAACGAGGAGGTGTTTGGCGAGATCTCGCAGCTCGTGCAGAGCGCCCTCGACGGCTACAACGTGTGCATCTTCTGCTACGGCCAAACCGGCTCCGGCAAGACGTACACCATGTCCTCGGCAGACGGCATGATCCCACGGGCCACGCACATGATCTACGACACCATCACCAAGCTGCAGGAGAAGTCGTGGACGTACACGATGGAAGGCAGCTTCGTCGAAGTCTACAACGAGGAGCTGCACGACCTGCTCACGCCCGGGCGCGAGGCCGACGGCCGCAAGCGGCTCGAGATCCGGCACGACGACGCGCGCAAGCAAACAACCGTGATCAACTGCAAGACCGTGGCGCTCGACACCCCCGACAAGGTCGAGACCATGCTCAAGCAAGCCCAAAACAACCGCAGCGTGGCGGCGACCAAGGCCAACGAGCGGTCGTCGCGGTCGCACTCGGTCTTCATCCTCAAGCTGGTGGGCGAGAACAGCGCGACCAACGAGCGCTGCGAGGGCACGCTCAACCTCGTGGACCTGGCCGGCTCCGAGCGCCTCAAGCACTCGCAGGCCGAGGGCGACCGCATGAAGGAGACCCAGAACATCAACAAGAGCCTGGCGTGTCTGGGCGACGTCATTGAGGCCCTGGGCCGCGGGTCGGGTCATATCCCCTACCGCAACTCGAAGCTCACGCACCTGTTGCAGTACTCGCTGGGCGGGAACTCGAAGACGCTTATGTTTGTTATGGTTAGTCCGCTGGAGGCGCATCTGAAGGAGACGATTACGAGTTTGCGGTTTGCGACGAAGGTGAGTTTTTTTTTCTTATGGAAGGAAGGGTTGTTTACCCGTGGATTGGGGCTAACATTGTTGTGTGCTAGGTGCATAATACCCATATTGGCACGGCCAAGTCAACCAAGAAGTTGACGGCTGGGTCGCCCGAGTCGGGGCGCTGAGTGTTGAGTCGAGTGTGTGTGTGTGTGTGTGTGTGGTGTGGTGGTTGTGTTGCGAGGCGGTGTTGTGAGAGTGTGTGCGGTTGTTGATGGGAGGCGTCGGGCGGCAGTTTCAGTGTTTATGATACCATGACTCACTCTATAGTATTTACCCCGTGGATCGCGCAGCGGGTAGCGATGTCGAGTATTGTTTTTGTTTTGGGAGGGGGGGTTTGGTTCGGTTTTCAGGGGCTGACTGGTCACCGCTGTGTTTGGGTTGGGGTTAGGTGGGGTTGTATCTTGGGAACGGTGGCTAGCTGTCCTTTTTTCTTTCGTTTATTATTTTTCATTAACTTCCCTGAATGTGGATATCACGTTGATACTTGGCGATATGGCTGCGAGTCGTTTGGTTTGGCGTTGGTGATACTTTGCTGTGTATGATCTCGTCATTTTCTCTTCGTTCATGGCATCAGGATCTATCTCGTATCTTCCTGGCAAGCACAGCCGCCTCTCTGGTCAATAGCCGTTGGATGGTCAAGGAAGCGGCCATGTTAAAAGGAAAGCCAAGCCCCGATCTTTCGCGGTTGCTGGGAAATCTTATCAAAAACCTCCGATGCGGTCGGTAAAAATTGAAAGACATTGCCGCCCTCGTAAAAACGTCAGCGCATCCTGCATCCTCCCAACATTAACACGACCTACCTCGGACGTCGGCGCAGCGCGCAAACCGGGATCCTCGACGGCGGCCCGCTTCTTTTGTCGGCCTGCTGAGTGGCTTGGCGCTTGGCTCGCGCTCCGGTAGCTCAGCCAACCAGCGGGGTCGGCAAGTGGCGGCTCCGACTTGACATGCCACAATGGAACCCACTGTTGCATTCAAGTCCCCCGTCTTACACAACCAAGACAACTGCCGGAACGAACAGTCAAGATGCTCCGACCATCATCGTGGATTTGGGATTATAAAGGATCTAGGTCCGCGCGATACTTTTCTCATCTTGTTCATTGATCTCTCTCAGCATCATCTACCTACCTGAAGAAAGAAAACTACTATGACGTACGACTGTGACGTCCTCATCGTCGGCGCAGGCCCGGTCGGCACCGCTCTTGCGCTGGAGCTCGCCTTACACCGTGTGTCCTGTCGCATCATCGACCGGGAGCCGATCCGGAACGACAAAAGCCGGGCATTGGTCATGCAGCCCCGGACGCTAGAACTCCTGAACCGCCATGGAGCCGCCGACGCCATGGTGAAGCGAGGCCGCATCCTCCGCGGCATGCAAGTGTACATCAAGAAGAAGATTGCCTCCAACGTCACTCTTGATGACCTCGGCACCACCGACACCGAGTTCACTTTACCCCTGAACGTCTCTCAGGTCGAAACAGAGAGATTCCTGGAGACATGTCTCGACGAGTACAACATCAAGGTCGAGCGCCCCGTTGCCGCCACCGGTATCATCCAAGACGATTCGGGAGTTACCGTCACCCTCGAGCGGCCCGATGGGAAGGTCGAGACAATCCGCTCCAAGTACGTTGTCGGCTGCGATGGCGCCCATAGCACCGTGCGCCACGCCTCCGACAAGATGACTTTCCCCGGCGGCGCCTACCCCCAAGACTACGTCCTCTGCGACACGCGCCTGCGTGATTCCTGCATCCCGCTCGATCGCCTATCCCTCGCCCTCAACAACAAGGGCATCGTCGCCGTCTTCCCCATGGCTAACGACGTCATCCGCGTGGTCGCCTCGCGCAGCTCCATCCGCATGCAGAACCAGGAAGAGCAAGCCACGCCGACCCTCGCCGAGCTCCAAGCCTACTTCACCACCATGACCCCCGCCGGGTCCGGCACGCTCGACGAGCCCACCTGGCTCACGCGCTTCCGCCTCCACCACCGCTGCGTCAGCCAGTACCGCGACGGGCGCCTCTTCGTCGCCGGCGACGCCGCCCACATCCACTCCCCCGCGGGCGGCCAGGGCATGAACGCCGGCATCCAGGACGCCATCAACCTGGGGTGGAAGCTGGCGCACGCCCTCGCCCTCCAAACTCGGGCCGGAGCCCGCGGCGACGAAACCACCACCCTGGCCGCGTCCGCCACCGCCGCCGCCGCCGCCGACGCCCTCCTCGACAGCTACGACCTCGAGCGGCGGCCCGTCGGCCTAGCCCTGCTGCGTGGCACCGACCGCCTCTTCACCTTCATGGCCACCCCGGGCCCCTTCCTCGTGCACGTCCGCGACTTTGTCCTGCGGCATGTCGCCCCGCGCGTGTCGCGCAGCGCTGCGAGGCGGAGGCAGATGTTCCTGTTCATGTCGCAGTTTGGGGTCAACTATCGCGGGTGTACGAGCTTGGTGGGGGAGGCGGGTCGTGGTGGTGGGTGGTTTGGGGGTTGGTTTGGGGGGGCGGGGATTAGGGGCGGGGATCGCTTGCCGGATGGGGTGGTGCGGGTTGTTGGCGATGGGGAGAAGGCGAGTCTGCAGAGGGTGTGTGTTGGCGCGCCGCATCATCTGTTGCTGTTCTCGGGGGATGCGGCCAGGGGGGGGCGAGGGGAGGCGGATTTGGCTAGGGCGGCCGAGAGTGTGGTGCGGGCTTGCTGGGCGGAGGTCAGGGTGCACTACATCGCGGGGGATGAGAGGGCCGCACAGGGTGAGGACTGGTATACGGACCCCCGCGGCGAGCTGCACCGCTTGTTTGGGTTTGGGAAGAAGGCTGGCTACGTGCTGGTGCGGCCGGATGGATATGTGGCGCATATCGGGCCGCTGGCCAAGTTGCCGCAGTTGCTGTCGTTTTTGGAGGGGTATCTGGTCTCGTCTGTCGTCACCCCCCGCCGGGCACGCTTCGGGTTTGTGTATCCCCTTGCGTGGGCGGTTGCGGGTGCTTGTCTGGCCGTTAATCGGAAGTGGGTGACAGAGGTTGCCCAGAGGCTTTGGCATCTTGCCTCTGGTCGGACTTGGTGATGGACTTGTCTATTTTCTCGTCCTTGCTTTTGTTTTTCTCTGCTCATTGTATACCCTGTAAGCTAGTTGTTTGAATCCATCTTGGGCGGCGGATAGCGTTTGCTTTTATATTCCATGTACAATTACAAATCGGGACTTCTTGGAACTACCATAGCCATTTGGATATTCTTAACGTTCCTCACTCACACGCTAATTAACAAGGGGTCAGGTTTTGGTGATGGCTGCAAAGTCCCTTTCATCCCATGTGGCCCCTACACCCGGCTACCGCACTCCTCTGTCACCCACTCCCCCAGGTGCCCGATGCCGCTATGGGTGCCGCAGCGGTTGACTTGGGTCAGTGTGGTCCACATCCGGGTCCGAGATGTGCTAAGACAAATCCCGTCGGCGTTTTCGTAGCCGCCTACCCCTCAGTTTCGTGGTAACTACCTAGGGTTAGACGGTGAGCCTCTTGTATTTGTATTATTTCTTTAATAGTCGCCCTAGAGCTATGAGTTTCTCCTTCCAAAAATGAGGCCACAACAACTTTCAATCCACTATCACGGCATCGTGATAATATCAATTTGACTCGTCTCGCTCATCCCCTCACAGTAACCAGATACAACCCCAACTGCATTTCTGTGAAATCGGTATTGCCAAATTTGTTGCTCTTTTTCTTTTCCTCTTTCAATGGCGAATTATGAAGGTGCCGAGACTCAGTTCCCCGACGTCTCCTTCCCCAACTCCAACGCACTCAACATGGCACCCATACTCCTTACCACCGGCTCCAGAGTAGTTGGCTGAAAACCCGGCAACGAGTAAAACTCCATTTCCATGAAATTTCTACCTTACCAAAGGGCACTGGAGGAAGCGTGCAAAACTCTCAAAGACGTCCGTTTTCAACAACTCTCGGATGCTGTGAAACGTGAGAACAGTGGGACAAAACCCAGCAGACCGGTTCAAGTTCGCGTTACGGGCACCTTAGGTAGTGTCGATACTCGGGAGGATGAAAAGACCCGCTGTGTGTAACACTCGTCTAATTTTACCCCTTTTCTTACATCTCTATCATTGTTCATCCACCAGATACTGCTGATTCCGCCCTTTGATTTATTTTCCATGCCGGTGAAACCGCCGTTTTTAGAATGTTTGTGATTAATTGAAACAACGTCGTTATACCGCAGCTAGGTTTTGCATTCCATGTCGAGGCTGTGGTTGCGGTGGTCCTGGTTGGATGTTCCGGCCATGATTTGGTGGGGATGAGGGTGCTCTTAATATCCGCTCTTATCTGCAGCTCGATTCGGCTGCCAATGTGACAATGCCATACTGCGGTGGTAATCCCGACGAATGCCCTCCGAACCGGTCGGCATAATCGCCATCCGCGCCACGAAGCCAATTCAAACAACAACCCGGTCCTCGCCGGCCAGTGAGCTCGCCATCGCCGATCGCAGACGTTCCTCACCTCACCAACACAAATATTTTGATCATTGTTTTCCTTCCCCGATTAGCGCCATCATTTGCGAGGTCATTGGCTTTTTACGCCGATCCCTGCCCAACCTTTTGCGACATCGAGAACCACAAAAAACCTTATCACCACCATTCGAGCTGAAACACGTCCCAAACCAACATCGGTTCTTCACCCTCACTATGTAACCCCCATCCACCCCCAGATCGCGCTCACACCAAAGCTCTCCCTCTAACCACAATCACAGCCCGCCAGCCGACCACCATCACCCACCCCAACCCAACTCCCAACCCAACCCACCAGCCACCCACAACCCACGGCACCAACCCAACCCCCCGCCACCATGGGCAGCCACAGCATGTTCGACGAACAGCCCAGCCTGATCCAGATCTTCGACCCGGACACGGCGCCCACCCCCACGCCGCCCACCCCGCTCGTCCTCATCCACGACGGCGGCGGCACCATCTTCTCATACCACTGCCTGGGCGAGCTCGGCCGCACCGTGCACGGCATCGCCAACCCCCACTACGAGTCCGCCCAGCCCTGGACCGGCGGCATCCCCGAGATGGCCCGCCACTACCTGGCTTTTGTTGAATCCGTCATCCCGCCGGGCGGGGAGGTGATCCTGGGGGGCTGGTCGCTGGGCGGGCTGCTCGCGCTGGAGATGGCGGCGCAAGCGGCGGCTGACGAGAGGGGGCAGCGGATCCGGGTGGTGGGGATTCTGATGGTGGATTCGGTGTGTCCGCTCGCGGAGGGGGCGGTGCGCCCGGCGGTGGTGGTGCCGCACGCGGTGCAGTGGCATGAGCATACGCGCCCGGAGACGCGCGAGAAGGTGACGTGGTGTTTTGCGGAGGCGGTGCGCATGGTGGGGGAGTGGACGCTGCCGGCGTGGGAGGGCAAGGCGGGGGGTGGGCCGAGCCCGCCGCCGGTGGTGATGCTGCGCGCGCGGGAGAGGGTGCCCGTGGGGGAGGGGGTGGCCAGGGTGGATTTGCATAGGTCGGATCGGCTGCTGGGGTGGGGGGGTTATAGGAAGGATCTGATCAGGGAGATCATTGATATCCCGGGGCATCATTATAATGTTTTTGATACAGAGGATAACTTGGATGCGGCTACGGAGGCTATCATGACGGCTTGCTCGGTGATTGAGAGGTTAGATGGCAGCCGGGCGTTTTGCTGAGTTTGGGTTGGGTGGAGGGCCCGGGGGTGAGCGAGTATGTGGTTTTCAGGGCTGGAGCGTGGTTGTCTTTGGAGCACGACGTGGACAGGCTGGGACTGAGCGGGAAACAAGCGATGTTGGATTTCAGTATAGACCGTCTTTGATAGACCGAATGGATACCTACATAAACTGTCTTTCTTGTACAGCGCTTCTACACCGGACTCTAGTGGTATCGCTGCCGTCTTGTCACTGGCGTCTGGTTCAAGGTCTGGTCACTTGTGTGTTGTGCGTAGTTCATCACTGGCACATAGCCCCCTCTGTGCGCAACATTTGAATAATAGCGAGATGATTATGGGAACCACAGTCTGCTTCTACAGACTATGTACATACCAGAGTTTCTAACAACCATGTTTGATTTTCACCCGGTTAGATCAAATCTTACTCGTTACCTCTTCGAGTCCGCCTCCATCTTCCACTTTACTAGTAGGGCTAGATGTATCTCGTCATCCATGTCGGCGGTATAGATGAGATATCCGTGGTAAATTGCCATACTATTCACCAAATCAAAAAAATTTAGTTGTTGTTATTTGGTCTGAGTGATCAGATCATCATCAGCGAGGTAATTTCTCTCAACCTCTCAAGTTAGTTTAAACATCCTTTTTTGCTTTATTACCCGGGAGGGATAACTGCACGGTGAGTCGCAACGTCGAATAACAAGCTTGAGAGCAGTTCACCAGGCAGTTAGGTACTTGAGCCTGACGAGCCTGAGCCTCAGGCCCTGAGGACAGGGAGTGCCAAGAGAGGATCGAACATTTCTGTGACTCCACAACGGTGGCGGCATCGACCGAGCTGGAGTGGGACTCGGGAAATCGGCAGTTGGGGAAATCCAAGTGTTGATTGGTGGAGATTTGAGGACCGACTCGGAGCGGAACGGCGACTGGATGTTGCGTTGCGAGGCCACACTGATGACCTAATGAAGTCCGAGCTCCATCTCACGTGTGTGCAAAAGCTAAAGTGGGGCTATGCAGATTGCAGACGTGCACAGACCAACAACACACACCTATATATTCTTCGCCTGGCCGCCAAATTCTGAAACTCTTTTCTTTTCTTCTTTAGCTCTCTTTGCCTTTTGGCTTAGATCAAGTGTAGTATCTGTTCTTTTCAGTTTAATCTCTGAAACTGCTCTACGGAGTAGATTTATTTGATTAAATTAATTTTTGTCCCTCGGGACTCAGTCCACTCGGCTTGCCGAGCCTGAATCCCACCGTGTCTCCAGTATTACACTGTCTCTGGACGACGCAAACCTCTTTTTCATTGCATTCTCGGGCTCTGCTCGGGATGTGGGGAAGAAGATTGTTGAGCATGACTCTTACGGTTGCGCATGGCGGCATGCCACTGGCGCTGATGTTAGGCTGACTGAAAAGGGTTTGGAACAAGGCGCAAGGACAGAAAACGCCTCGGCTCGAACCCTAAATTTGACTGTTCCAACACAACCCAGCCATGCATTCAAAGCATACGTTTTGTTCAGCTGCCTCGCGATTTTGTTCGGTATGAACAATCCCATCTTCGACGCCGGGTGAGCGACCTGCTTGTGACGTCGGTGGAGCGCGGGCAGCCTCGACCATCTATTTCTCGACGCGATTCGCGATCTTCGACCGGCCATTTCGAGATGCATTTTACGAATCACCTACACGTTCATTGATACCCCCCATCTATTCTTACCATGGCGGGCCTCGCGGCTTCACGACACGCCACATTCTCGCGACGGCCGACACGAAATGGCGATTACGCAGCTGCCGCCAACCTCACGGTAACCCCGGCCCCAACGGGGGACAACGCCAACAGCCCCATCCCCCGCTCCCCATCCCCATTGCCATCATCAACAACACCCCCACGACCCCACCACGCGACAACCACGCCCGCTGCCACCGCCACCGCCGACGCCAAACGCGAGGTCGCGCGCCGCGAGCTGGCCCGCTACACCAAGATCGTGCGGCGGCTGCAGTGGAAGCTCCCCTTCCTGGCACAAGGCTACCGGCTCGCCGTGGACCGGGTGGGCGCCGACCCGCTGGCGGTGTCGGAGGCGGAGCTGATGTTCAAGCTCGACTTCTTCGAGTACTACATGCTGGTGGAGCGGGCGCTGGTGCATTTGTTGGGGGTGTTTGGCGTGGAGGTGCCAAGGTTTGGGGTGGGGGTTGGTTTTGCGGGGGTGGGGGATGTGATGGAGATGGATGTGGATAAGAGTAGGAGTAGTGGTAATAACAACGGCGGGAGGGGGCTTGGGGCGAGCGTGTGGCGCGAGGGCAGGCATCGGTATCATGCCAATGTGCTGGCGATGTTGGACCGGGAGGAGAACCCGCTGCACGACGCGCTCGGGACTGGGGAGGTGAGGGCGCAGTTGGGGAGGGCCAAGGATTTGCGGAATAGGTGGAAGACGGCGGCGGATGAGCCCGAGCATGACCAGGGCCCCCGGGGCAGGTCCCCCGCAAAGGGCGGGGCGAGCCCGGAGAGGGAGTGGCGGTCTAGGAAGGTCGCTGCGCCGCTGGACTCGTACCGGCTCGAGCACATGCTGGAGGTCATCTTCCAAGGGTTTGACAAGGGGTTTAGGATTGCTGAGGAGTATGTGAGGGGCGACCAAGATGCGAATATGCCCGACAAAGATGCGAGGGCGACGGATTGGACTGTCATTGGGGATGAGGAGGATCAGTGGGAGTTTATGGTGGAGGCTATGGACTGGGAGGCGGTTTGAATCGCCGGCCTCCTTTTGGTGACTGAAAGTGTTCTTTTGGCTACGGCTAAGCTATGTAGATGACATATTTAGATCGAGCATATTTCGGGCAGGATAGTCTATACCCAACCGCATCATCAGATTCACCCGTTTTCCCACAAAGACTGCTTGGGCTTGGCCCGATATCTGGTGTTGATGCTGCGGCTCTATGGCCTGAATATCGAGCCCTGGTCACAAATATGCCACAAATAACCGCTCCCTTGACACCCGGACTTAAGTTAGGCAGCGGCCCGACCATGTTTCCCAAGCTGACAGAAGGAAGCCGCCGCCGCCCAAACACGCGCCGATCATACCAGTTACAACGGCCGCGAGATCCTTCGCCGAACAACTTGTCAGCTCGTGTCTGCATGTCTCGACGATTTCGTGGCTCAAGTCGGCGCGCGTGGTGCTCACCAACTCATCGTCATCCCGTTTTCTGTTTTTTACTGGTGACCAACAGGGGCTGGGCATCCTCCGTACAGTTCATAGTTAGTTGACCAAAAGGGGAATTATTTCCCAGCAATGACATGTCGGGCCTCCCGTAAGTAACGTTGCTGCGAAGAGCCCGCTCCTTCACGTAGTTCTCCGTTGTTTTGTTTACACGGTGTAAATGGAGAATCCGATGCCTGGCAACTGGCTTCACTGTGAACCGGTCTAAATTAGTTGACGCAACGGTTGAGCACGGCATCGACCGGAAATGTGCCGCCTCTACCCTATAGCGACGGAGCCGAGCCGACCGGGAGGTGCTGTTCGGCATTCCGACGGAAGCACCGGCCCCGCCCCGCCGGTGCCCAAGCCCAATGTTTTGCAGTGGACGTAAATAACACTGGCAGTGCTGCGGTTGTCTCACTCTCAGTGACAACGGGGGCCTATAGGTGCCATCACAGCGAGGCATCGGCTAGCCGGTAGATGATCGGCGCTCTGCCGACCTCGTATTGCAACGGTTAATTCTCCGCTGTGCCACTTTTTGATGGAGCACAAGGGAAAACTGGAGACCCCGCTGCAGTGTTGGCAGTGCCCCGAGTGCGCATGTGCTTGTTGGAATACGAAGACGGCAGGCATAGCTGCAGCTGCATCGGCTTCTTGCTGTGCGCATGCATTTGCGAGGAAGTCACGATGGCGCCGGAAACAGAATAAGGCGATGGATGCAGCTTGGCAGCCTAACAGCCTACCGTTCGGGGGTGTGAACAGGGTTCAATGCCGGTTCTCGACTTAGACCATGACGACACGGGAAGGAGCTTGTCGTATCGACGGCAACCACGGTGTAGCGGGGGGGAAGGCATGAAGGGCATGAAGGGTAGCAACACCAAATCCATGATTTTCCTATAAATGAAGAGCTTAGAACCTCGTTCAAACTGCTCTTTTCTCACCATCATCAGCTCACATCTTGGATTACCAGACTACTATCACTCACCAAACATCTTCAAACATCTTCAACAGCCTACCCACCAGACTCAACATCACCATCACCATGCAGTTCTCCAAGATCCTCAGCATTTTCTCGCTCGCCGCTGCCACGTCGGCCATTACCGGTTAGTTAACACCCGTCCTGTTCGCTCATAGTCACGCAAACAGCTAACACCGGCGTAGTGAGCTACGATGAGGGCTACGACAGGGCTGATCGTTCCCTTACGGAGGTTGCTTGCTCGGACGGTGTTAACGGCCTGATGTGGAAGTACAACTGGTAAGTCAGGACCGGCTATTTCTTAAATGGATCGCCAAAGAGACCACAAGGCTGACATCATTATAGGAAAGTTCAGGGTGACGTCAAGGGCTTCCCCAACATCGGCGGCTCTGATTCCATTCCCGGCTGGAACTCCCCCAACTGCGGCTCGTGCTGGTCGGTGAGCTACAACGGCAACACGATTTACGTTGTGGCCGTTGACCACGCCGGCGCTGGCCTCAACCTTGGCCTCAATGCCTTCAACAAGTTGACGAACAACCACGGCGTCGAGTTGGGCCGCATTGACGCTGCGGTGCAGCAGGTGGCTCTCAGCAACTGCGGTCTCTAGGGGGTTTGAGAAATGTACGAAGCATCAAGGGTTTGCATCATTGGGTGGGTTTGGATTCATTGCATTAGTATCATAGACGTTTAGCCATGATCTCGGATTTATAACGCAGTAATGAGATTAAGATTCTTCATTTCCATGTCCCCAATGAGTCCGAACTGCTAAGAATGAGGCCATATCGGCGAGCATCGCCGCCGAGTACCAGTGACCGAGGCCTTCATACGCCTTCCATTCAGTATCCATATCAACAGCAGCCAAGCACTCGGCCGCCGCCCTCCCACGGTCAACCGGGACCTTGTCATCCTCAATCCCGTGGCCCAGAAACACCGGCGTATCGAACGACGGCGGACGGCCAACCGGCGGCTTCCCCTCCAACTCCAACATCTCCCTCAGCACCCTGACCACCTTTCCTTCCACAGAAACCTCCTCCCCCTCCCCCTCGTCCTTCTCATCCCTCTCAAATGGATCAAACCCCCCATCCCCACCTCCATCCTCCCCCTCCCCCTCCCCCAAAACCCCCCTAACCCCCGCCTCAAAAACCAACCACCCACACATCCCCCAAAACCCGCCCAACGCCGGCCCCTCCCACAACAGCAGCGCCACCAACCCCGCCGCGCACCCCTGGCTCAGCCCCCCCAGCACCACGTTGTGCGGCCCGCCCACTGCCGCCGCCTCGGTGCGGATGAGGTCGTGGAGGTGCTGTACGGTGTCGTGCAGGCCGGGGGCGCAGCGCCATTCTTCGGTGGTGGTGTTGATGCTGGTGGTGGTGGTGGTGGTGCTGGTGGTGGAGGAGGGGGGAGGGTTGAGGTGCCAGCTGTCGAACCATTGGTGGATGATGCTGCGGGCGTAGATGGTGGCGCGGTGGCGCGGGGCGAGGGGGAGGAGGAATTTGGCGTGGGGGTGGAGGGTGCGGAGGGTGGTTAGGGAGGGGGAGGGGGAGGGGGATGGGGATGGGTCGGTGGGCTGGGATATTGATGGGGATGGGGTTGGTGTGTCTGATGGTGAAGTGGGTGGATATGGAAAGGGGGTTGAGATGAAGTCCTGGCCGAAGGTGTCCCAGCTTAGGCCGCGGCCGTGGAGGAGGATAAAGGTTTGTCGGTGGGGAAGTGAGAGGGGCGGTATGGAGCGGGCGGGCGGGAAGAAACCTGGTGGATCGGGGGCCATCTTGTCGGTTTCGAGGTAAGTTGTTGATGGGATGCCGTGGTTATGGTTTTGTGGCTGTTAATGGGGTTGGTTGTCAATGCCCTTGATGATGTTGGGAGTCGTCAAATAATAGAGAGTGAAGCCCACAAAAAGTCAAGATGTTTTAGTGCTGTGATGTAGGCCAACCCCCAGGGAATCTAAGACTCCAAATATCCCACGAGCCTCATAAACCCATGACGTGACTTCGGTCTTTTGGTGACAAGATAGTAATGAGTCGAAGCCAAGAAGTGTTCCTGCTGCACGATCGCCTATGGCTGCCAAGCACTCACCATCCAATCGCATGTTTACTGGCTCAGCCCACAGCGAGACATCAAGGCTCCCCATTCCTCGTCCTCAACTTCGCCATCCAACGTCGCTGAGGACGGATTTTCCATCGATCACACCCGGCAAGGTTTCGACTTGGTAAGATATGGGGGCCAACTTAAATATGCCTCCGTACCTAGGCAAACTGTCTCGAGCTAGCTTCAGTATGGCAACTTCCGCACCGAGCCCCTCGCATCATATGCCAGCAGCTTCGTTTCACAATTACCTTCCATCTTTACGAACTTATATATGACTTGTTATGCGGATCCTTTAGCGTCTCCCCCAGCATGTCTCCTCGACGGGCTCATGAGCTGCCACAAGAGTCTGCCTGTGGCCGCCGACCCGTGCTATTTCTCTCCCGAGCGGGTGGATGTTGCCCACCTAGCTCGCTCTAAGACCAGAAGTTGCACGCTAAGGGGATTCGCCATTGCACGAGCTGTGGTAACTAGGCTAGGACCCTACCTACCTACCCGTCTGCTCCTGCCCCTTACCCCTGAGCCACCCCATCCCGTTCTTGGCCGCCCAAACAAACCCGCACACCCAAGGACGAGAAGCAAAACAGGCTACCTAAGCAGCCACCACGAATAGGCCCGACCTCTGTGCAGCGGCACCGACGACGCATATTGTACGTAGCATGTCACCACACTACACCAACGCCGCCTCCATCCTCCAAGACCGTGGTTCAAGACAAACCGCTCGATTCCTCGAAACGACCCTGGCTAGCACCACGTGCAGACGGGCACTTCACCCTCCTGCTAAGCCTAGAGGGAATGGGGATGTGGGAACCGTGATCGCCGACTAAGATAGGTGAGGTGAAGTATTTGCCCAAGAGGAAGGGAGAGGTTCAAGAGTTTGTTTGGGTGGGATGGGTTTGGTTCGGCGTTTTCGGTGCATCTTATTCACTGTATAGGGAGATCCATGGGTGTCGGAGTTCAAGCGGAGTTCGTAGCGAGTTCGGTCTTTCGTGGTTACTGGTGACGACGATCTCTTCAGATCGGACATCTCAATGGCTACGACGTTGAGGTATTGGGGTACAGCAAGCTGAGGCTCTAATGCAGCACAACCAGCATGCCATGCATGACGGGCCGACTGCGCAAGCGACACATCTAAACAACAACATCGGGTGTGACCGGCCGCCCACTTCCCTACCCGCACGTGGAAGCGGCCTCTCGTCTCAGATCCATCTCTTTAGCATTCCTGGCCAATGACCATGTCTGAGATTCGCGAAGGGTGGTGTTCATGTAAGGATCTCGACCAGTGTTGACTAGTGCGACGCAGGCACGCCAGGGGCAAAGGACCGACTGATGATGCGCGTCAACTACTAATAGCGCACGGGCGCGGGAGTAGTGTATAGAATGGGAACAGTTGTTGTCGTTCGCCGAAGTCGCCGCCCGGCTTGGTTCCCCTTTCCGGACAGGAGCGACACCGCCCTGCAACCGAGACTTGCTCCGGGCTCCGGACGCCGGCATTCCCCGCGCATGTGTTGAGATCAGGACCTTATGCTGCCGACCGTTGGGGGCTCCGGGCGGTCCTACATGAGGATCGCGGAGAAATAACCTGGAGAAAACAAGCCGCCTAGCACGAAGATCGGTCCGAAGGACCTGGTTTAGTAGAACCTACAGGTTAGCGTGGTGTAAGAACTGGTGGCAGCTCGTTCGGGCAAGCTTGGACATAGTTGTTGTCGTGATAATAGAGTAGCGAAGCAACCCCGCTCTCATCCACTTCGGCCCTACGTGATGTGCAAACGGTTGAAAAGCTTGCTTGACGATGCTGGGTTGGGGGTTGAGGCACAGGATAACCACCCCACAATCTGGCCGAAGTCGAAATCTGGGGTAGACTGCTGGGAGAGGGTGTGCCTGGACAGGGCCGCGATGCAGCACTCAACGGCGCTTTTAAAACTGTGAGCGCTAATGCATCAAGGGATCGAAAGGTTGCGGGGTTCCGTTTCGAGGTTGGCATTCATGTGAAAGCACGAATACTTCGGAGTCGAGGCCGAATGGCCAATTCGAGTCGCAATCACAAGGCTGGAATCTAGGCTCAGCCCTGTTGCTGGATTAGCGAGGGCGACAGCGAGTTTTAGGCCGCCGAGCGAGGAATGCGTAACACGGCATGATTTTGAAACTCGGAAGTTTAATGTTGCAGTTCAGCTTGCATCTTCAAATGGAGGCCAAGGAATGAGGCTTCGATCTTACTTTTTCGGGTGCGTTTTGATGCGGGGCGGTTTTTAAAAGGGCAACGGACTGAAATCGAAGCCTTGTCGGCCCTATTGTGGGGCCACGGGCGAGAGAGCGCTGTCATCCTCCGCATTCCACGCCCACACATCGAGCAACCCCAGCTTTCCCGCACTCCGATGCGACCTGCTTCCCGTTTCGCCGTCTTGTGTGCCGGAGGAAACGGCTGAGTTAATATTTATCTTTGTCCTCGCACCGTGCATCATCCAGATCCGATGGACATGTCTCAGAGTTTACCGCAGGGCTGGGTTGTCGCCGCTCGCCCTGTCCTGACCCCTCATTCTGGGTCCTTTGTGTCCATTTGAACTCGATGACACGGAGTGGACACCGGGGATCCCGTTCGTGTCCGCGTCCAGAGGCAAAAGAGAAGTGCTTCGGCAAATGCGGAGTGGGCCAACACCACCGCCTCGGCAGCTGCGCGCCAAGCAGACAGACGGTGCCAAAAAGGGCGCAGAGAGAAGAAACGGAGACGTCACATTCTGTTTGCGACGCGAGCGACTCTCGACCGCAGGCCGAACCTGCGCAAGCTGCGGCTTGTGATTCCCAGAAGCCGCGCCTTCCCGTTTTCGGGACGAGGAATCCGTGTGATGAGACCCTTGCGGCGCCCAATCCCCAGCGATTGAATCACACTCCAGACGACTACAATTTCCCTGGAAGCTACGAAGTAACTGCCTACCACCCATCTCGCAGTCTGGTTGGCGATGGTCTGATGCGGGCTCGGAACACTGGTATTTGTAGCTACCTATGTATGTATGTATTAAGCAAACTTTGGGCGCCTGGAAGTGGTGAAAGCCAGACACACTGGGACGAGAACGAGCGCTTCTTTCCAAGCAAGCAGACCCATCTCCCAAATTTGCGAAGTTTGTTTCGAAACTGGGACGTTCATGCGCCAGCGAGCCAGTGAGCCAGTGAGCGCGAGCGGAAAATAAGAGAATGGGGACTCCGTTTTGGGTGAACGGCGCGCCATTATTGGTTCTACATATAACTATGCGCACAGGCAAGAAGTCCAGCCGTCCCTGCCGTCAAATGAGAGAGGACCCTTGGCTAGCCCCTTGCGGCTTTCGCCCTGGCTCAGTGTGTTCCCCAGAGCTTCTTTCATTTCCGTCCCTTCCAGGTTCCTCTCCTTCTTCACACCCATCCCGTCGCCGTGCCTGCTCTCCGACAAGCACATATCATCAAAACCCAGCCCACCTCACGACATTCTCGACGACAAATGCTGCGCCCGAAACACGAATTTTGGTTTTAGTCCTGGACTCACTGAGGGGCTGCCGTCTTCAGAGCGCGGTCCCTTCCTGGGGATCTTAGCGACCACTCTACCGGGCCGATTCAACCCCAGACCGCCTGCAATTGACTCTGGAGTCCCCACGATTGCGCACCGTCACCCCAGACCAACCGTTCCCGACGCTCTGGATCTCGTTTGAATAAGGCTGTGGATGCGGCACTGTCACACGCGTTCCCCGCCCTTCGCGTTCAGCAATTCAAGGACACCGACGGTAACACGGCACAGTTGAAAACCATGACGACGGCGGCAGTGAAGCGGGCGTGCGACGCCTGCCACCGTCGCAAGGTGAAATGCGACGGAATCACGCCTTGTCGCAATTGCTCGGCCTCCCAGCTGGCCTGCACCTACAATGCGGTCCCGCAAAAGAAGGGACCGAAGGGGTCCCGAGCCAAGGTCATCAACGAACTGAAGGAGACGCAACGCCAAACCAGCCTCTCGGCCAAGTTGCAGGGCGGCATGAACGGCGGCATGTCGAGCGCGACTCTCGCTCCGACGCCGGGGCTTTTGACCAAGGAGATGCTCAAGACGTGCATCGAGTTTTTCTTTGCCCACATGTATCCGACTCTCCCGATTCTCGAACGCCAGCGCCTTGAACACGACGCCATGTACATGGACCAGAATCTCGATACCTATTGCCTTCTGACGTCCTTCTGCTCGTTCGTCTGCCTCCAACCGGGCATGGTGATGCCCGGCACCATGCCCGGTGCGGGAATGAACGACCCCTTTGGCTCCGACATGATGATGTCCGGCAACAACATCGTCACCAGCACGCATCTCATGGACGAAGCGATCCGAGTTCGTAAGGGTTACGACTACGTGGCTTCCCCGACCGTCAACAACCTCTGCACAAGCTACTTTTTGTTCGCGGTACACCACGGGTTGGCTCTGCACGACAAGGCGTGGTTCCATTTGCGCGAAGCCACAACCCTGACGCACATGGCCAAATTGAACGAGGAACAAACCTATCTGCAGTACGACGGCAACGACGCATCACGACGCAGGCGCTTGTACTGGCTCCTTTTCGTTACCGAACGGTTCGTGACAGTCCTTTGCGGTCGATTCATTTTTTGCTCTATTTCCCGAACTTGCAAGCTGACAAAGAAACCCACAGTGCCTATGCTCTGCAGTATCGTCGCCCGTTGACACTCCAAGCCAGCATCAACCCCTCAACCCCCCAGGAACACCCCGCCGATCCCTTTGTGAACCACGGCACGAGATCTTTACGCATGATTAACCTCTTCCGAGGTTTCGACGAAAGCTTGACCCCGCTTTGGACCAAGTCAAGAGCCGAGTGTCCTGATTCATACCTCGCAAACCTCGACAAGCAGCTTCAGGAGGTCATGTCTCCGTACGCCAATGACACGCAAGCTCAGCTCGGCGAAATGCTCGACAACCAGCAATGGCTGAAGCATAAAGCTTGGGGCCTAAGCGCAGCGACCGGCAACGGAAACAACTCCGAGCCTTCGTATATTGATAACATCCAAGACCTTCTCCCGATGGTGTCACACTTCCATGGCAACTTGGGTTTACAGGGCCTCAACCTATGTGAGCATTTGTTCAATGTCACTTGCACCGTGACCGACATCCTCGCCATCCTTCCAGTACCCCGCACACCCTTCAGGACTCAGCTTGGGCCCCAGGACGAGCTCCGCAAGATTTTGAACATCGTAACGGTTATCCGCAACGGCGACCATCGATTCCTCCCGCTATTGCTGAGCAAGGTCGCCTTGGCTCTTCCGAAGCTTGCCAGCCCAATGCTTGAAAACGAGCCGGAGAGTGCCATCCCCTGCAATATGGATATGGATATCTTTGACGGGTTCGGCAGCAGCAGCATGTGCCCGCCGCCGGTTTATTCGTCGGCAGACTACGACAATAAGTATGCCGTCTCACGCTTTGATGAGATGAGCTCGGATTCCAACAGTCCCAACGGGCCCTCTTCGAGCAGTAACGACATGAATTCGCCATTCGCCAGTTCCCCAGCGATCATGTCCCCTGGTGTGGAGATGCCTCGTAACCTGCAAACCGAGTTCACTCCCATACCAGAAATGACGGTTATGAGTCCGATAACCCACGCCCCGCCCTCGTTGGGCACGCCGGGAGGTATGAATCACCAACCGCATCACCATCCACACACACCGTTGTCGCCGTATCCAAACTCGAACCCTCATATGCAGGGTTTGAATGCCAATAACATCAACCCGCCGCCGAATATAAGCCTCGCCTCTCAAATGCACCCCGGCCAGGGCCTCGGCGGTGGGATAAACAACGGCCTAGGGCAAGGAGTCAACAACAGTAACTTGATGGGGAGAGCGCCTCCGCAACGAGCGAACAGTTATGCCGTGAACTTGACCCAAATAACGGTCGGGGACTTCCATGCACTTCAAAGGTCTAATACGGACATGAACCATCCCATGGGCTCGCTTGCGATGAGCCCATTAGAACCCGGCATGGACTTCAACTCCTTGTCAAGGCAGTGACGCTGAGCTACCCAATGTTCGCTTATCTATTTCTTTTGTCGGCTTCAAAAGGTCCGTCAGCAAGCATTCAGCATCTATTTTTGGAGTATGCCTGGGTTTTTTCCGGAAGCCTTTCCTATCTATCCCCTTGTCATTTGACCTTTTTCCTTTTTTTTCCCTTTTTTTGGATTTGGGGAGGAGGTTCTATCTGGATTCCGAAGTACGAATGACGAATCATCAGGGGAACAGTACCAGAACGGGCAGAATTCTCGCGGCACAACACCACCTTTCTTTTGTCTCAGACCCAGCAGTTGGTGCGTTACTCTCAGTATTTTGGATGGGGGCCATTTTGTATAAAGATTCTTTAGGATATGGAAAGCGGGACGGGTGTTTGGGGGTTCTAATCACTGGAGGGCCAGCGTTTTGGGAGGTTGAGTCGGCGAGGCATGCATGAGCAAACATGACAGCCATTGGAACAAGTTTGTGACAGTTTCCTAGCTTCCCAACTTACCGCCGACGTGCAAGTCGTGCTAGCTGGTTAGTGTAACAATAGAAATGTGATATAGTATGGCCGTCCCCGCTTTCTCGTCCCTTTTTTGGTGGCAGACTTGGTAGTGACCGAGCTACACCGTGACCTTCGACCCGCCTCTCGAGTTTCTTCCGTCCTCCCCGGTCGGACATCGGGTGTCAAGTGCGTCACACGGGACAGGTGACGTGTTGCGGCGGCAAGGAGGGCCAGACTGCATGTCCAATGCGCGCAACGGGCCCCTCGGTTCCGGCTGCATTGACGCCGGAATTAGAGTCAACGGAGCACAAGGATGGCACACATACGTACACAGCACATCACGACCTTTCACTCCTGGGTAACAAATGGAAGCGGATGTACAGGAGGAAATGTCGGGAGAGAAGGGCGGATAATACGTTGAACGAAGCAACTAACAGACACGTGGGTGATCGGGCTTTTCCCAACACAACGTCCATCCATCTTCCAGTTATGCCGAACAGTCTCAATTTCGTGAGTGGCGTCCGTTGTTGTATAGTTCGGATAAAGAACTAACAATTAGTCGTCCGACGTCACCCCTCGTATGATTGCCTGATTCTAGATCGAGGCGGAGGCTCCAAAGTTGTTGGGGTTTACATCCCCTTATGGATGGCATGGCCAACATGTATCTACACAGGGCAACACAATCCTCAACGCCATCCTTCGATAACGGGTCTGCGCTGGTGTGAGCCACCACAACACGCGTCTACGTCATATCGGCGTTGTAGGTGGCAGCCTGGCAAAGCTAAAAGGCTGCGGACCTCACGCTCACCTGTCATGACACAACAGCTGTTTGCGAAGTTCGGACGTCTTGCTCAGACGAAGCTAGACGATGGTCGAGACTTTTGCAAAACGTCATGAGTAGACCTTAGAATGGGGCGCTTTGACGGCCAAAGGCTCTGACGGGGAGTCATGATAGCTCATAAAAAGATGGATGTAAAGGTTGGGAAAAGATGTTGCGCTTTTCTTTTTCATCACACCAGAACGGTAGCGTTGTGACTCTCGCTGTCTCGTCATCGACACACTCCAGGAGTCGATTCCTTACATTTTGTGTCACCCACCCTTGGCGGACATGAACCACACGACGCCGATTCCCGTAGCCCTTTGCTGCAAAGACGCCCGGCTCGCCCAATCCGTCTGCGAGAGGCTCCTACCCGATCTTGATGGTACATCACCATACTTATCCTCCTTATCCTCCTCCCCCCTCGCCCCCCCCTCCCTTCTCTTTTACCTCTACTCCTCACTTCGTTGTTCCCCTACCCATCGACTAACACATCCCCGCAAAGTCATCCACGTCTGCCTGGACCTACCCACGGCCCTCGCCGAGCTCCCGTTGCTCTTTTCGCCCATGACCGGCGAGACCACCAACCCCACAGCCACCCCGCCAACCCAATCGTCACCACCACCACCGCGGCTGCCAGCCTCAGGCCTCGGCAGCAACAGCACCCACCGGCCCCCCAGTTCCGCCACCCCCCGCCCCGCCAAACGCCCCCAAGCCGTCCTCTTCAGCAACAAGTTCACGCGGGACGAGGCCCACGCCGTCGCCGACGCCGTCCTCGCCGCCACCACCGGCACCACCATCCCCGGCACCATCACCGCCACCACCGTCATCACCATCATCAGAACCACCACCCCCTCCACCCCCTCCCCCCGCCTCCCACAATTAACCTCCCCCCCCTCCCTCCCCCTAATAACCCCCACCACCACCACCACCACCTCCGGCACCACCCCCACCACCACTAACACCTCCGCCCCCTCCTACACCACGCACCTCCCCTCCCCACCCTGCTCCCCCTCCTTTCAACACCACACCTATCACCCGCACCACAACCCCCATTTCCCCTTCCCCTCCCCCTTCCCCTCCTCCTCTGTCACCGTAGCCATCACCAGCGGCCCGCCCGGCGGCGTGCTGTTTGTGCGGGCCAGCCGGCGCGATGTGTTCGTGGCGGGGGGGTTTGTGGGGGGGAGGGCGGGTGGGGAGGCGGGGGCGGTGGGGAGGGTTTTTCGGAGGAGGGTGGGGGCGGAGCTGGGGTTATGGGGTGGTGGGGGGGAGGGTTCATGGAAGGGGGGGGAGGGGGAATGGGGTGAGGGTGAATGGGGTGGTGGGGAAGGGGGGAAGGGGGCGGTGGTGGTGGAGATGGGGGGAGAGATGGAGGGGGAGATGGAGGGGGCGAGGGTTGTGGGGGGGTTAGTGGTGGGGGTGGGAGTGCTGGGGACGGTGAGAGTGAAAATGCTAGGTGCGGTGGTGTTGTTAGCGTTGGTAGTGTTGGCGGAGTTGTTAGGGATGAGAGTCAGAGTGGAGGTCTGAGCGCCAGTGATCGAAGCGAAAGTGGTGATGTCAGAGTCATGAGTGACGTGGAGGATAGCACTAGTGAGGTCAGCGCAAGTCATGCGGTTGGGACTGCGGCTGGCCCGGGTGCCAGTGCAATGAGGATTGGGATGGACGATAGCAGGCGTAGTAGCAGCAGCATCATCAGTACCGTTTCTTTACCGAGGGTAGCCGCCGGCCCTTCGCTGGATTCTGTAGCTAGATCGAGGTCATCGAGGTTTGGGCTCCCAACAAGGTGGTCGTGGTCAGGGGCCGAGATTGGATCTAGATCTAGATCTAGGAGGGCTTCATTGCTCTTTGACGGTGGCGAGGCGGATGATCGGGGGTATGCCCGATCTAGTTGGTATAAGCGGAGTTCGGCAGTAGTTTTGGGATGGCGGCGGGAATACATGGTACTTTTCGAGGAGGGCGTTGGAGGCGAAGACCACGAGACGGAAAAAAGCGCGTGGTGGGAGGCGATTATGGTGGGTGTTGGGAGCATCTCAAACTTGTATGTTCCCGTCGGAGATATCTGCGAGCTAGAGCCAGGCTTAGCACCCCAACCAGGCCTTGGGGCGATCCTCGAGGAGGAAGGGATAGAATTGCTGGAAAGGTGAAAGTTATTGTTTTGGCCCACTTAGCAGTCATCTCGTCTGTTCTTCAGTCTGTGAGCACCCACGTAAAGGAAGTAGGTGGCAAGGAGCACATACCATGACAAGCGTCAATAGATACCCACAAGAGATGGCGGCAAAACAGATACACGTAGGAACGACAAAAACAACGGCAATATATTCCTACATGACCCCTCAGAACCCACGTCCATATTGCACCTTTCCCTTTCCCTCCCCCATCCGAGCTGCCAAGCTTCGAGACAAGCCGACCGGCCGAACTGCCTCTCCCACATCTTCCCTTTAACTGACTGGCCCACCAGTCATCCAGCCCGGCGAACCCAAACCAACCCATGTACTGTGGACGCGCCCCCTTCATTGCCCGCATACCATTCCCGCCAGCCAACCAAACGCTCAAGCCAAACCAAACCGACCAGACCCAGGACACGGAAGGACGAGGAGATTGACGTCGAGGAGAACGGCGACGCACCGGCGGGACTACGGTCAGCCCCTCCGATCGCCGCTCCCCGAGCCAAAGTCGGGCTCCTGAACCATCTTCTTGTCCTTCCTCGCCTTGATGACTAGCTCGGCCATGATCTGGATATGGTCCGCAGGGAAGTGGTAGTTCGGGAACCCAGGGACGCGCTTGAGGTGGTCGCGGTCTGGCGGGCCGAGCAAGCTGACGACCTCGAGCGTGTTAGTCGAGTACCAGATGTAGTCGATCACCTCGGCGAAGCCGGGGACGTAGTTGGTGAAGGGCAGGTCCTCGGGAGTGCCCTTTAGGTGGACGTATGCGGAGCGCATGCTGAAGGGGTGCTCGATGCCGTCGCGCGTGAAGCTGCCGTACTGGTGGTCGCCAAAGTCGCTGTGGTTCGGGGCGACGCGGCCCATGGAGAGAAGCTCGTACACGCTGCTGTCGTACGTGGAGTTATAGTCACCGCAGACGACCAGCGGAATGTCGGTGTTGTTGCGGTATTCTTGTGACGGTCCGGGTTCGGGCACGTCGGCGCGCTGCTCTCCCTCTTCGAGCGGCAGCTGGATCATCTTCTTATCCTTGAGAGCGGGCCACCTCGAGTATTTCTCGGCGAGTCGCGTAATGTTTTCCATCATGATGGCTGTCTGCACAAGCTTCACATCAGGAAGCGTCGGTTCCCAGGCCAGGTGGGTGTTGGCGACGATCATCCGCGCACCGGTCTGCCTGCTCTCGAACAAGCAGATCAGGCCGATGTTGTCCTTGGGCATTACCCGGTTGAAGATATCGTGCTGGTTCTTCATGTCCGGACGATTGATGGCGATGTTGGCGTAGTCGAGGAGCTGCTTGTCGAGCAGAATCCACTTGCTGGACTTGTAGAAGACGGCGCAACCGTCGACGGCTTGGGCGTCCTTCTCGGCCATCGTCTTGGCCTTGGGCCTCGGCCAGTGCACCCCCTTATAGCCGTCCTGCGCCAGTTCCGGACTGAAGAAGTCGCGGAAGACATCGGTCGCGATTTCCTGCAGGCACAAGATATCCGCATCCCTCTCGTGGAGCTCCTGTAGAATCCTCTCGCTGCGGTAAACCCAATGGAGCGCCGGAGGCGGGGTGTAGCCGTATAGCGTAGAGGTGGCGAATTTGTCGCACAGGATATTCCAGGAGAGGACCTTGACCCGCTCGAGGGTCGACGACACGTCTTCTTGGATAACGATCGGCTTTCTGTCGATGGGGGGGATCGGAACTGTGCAGGTACAGAAGGTCAGTGACGAGGCCCGGGGTATCTTATCGGGAGGGGTTGGCTAACCTGGGGCGTCCGTAAGGAGCTTATGAACGAGCTTCTTTGTGTCACCCGCCATGATCTCCTGCTTAAGGGACGGATCGAGGGGATTCCCTTCGATACCGAGCATATCCAAGAGGTACAGGGACCCAAACTCATAGGGTAGGTTGCGGATTTGGTTATTGAACAGGTAGAGCGACTTGAGGTTGGTGCACATGCCGATCTCAGGAGGCAGCTCCGAGATGAGATTGTTAGACGCGTCCAGGTGCCGCAGGTGGCGCAAACGGCCGATCTCGGCGGGGAGATAGGTGAGTCGGTTGGACGCGATGTAGAGTTCCTGCAAGAACTCGTAGGCAAACAGGGGCGGCGCCAGGACGCGCAATCCCTGGCCGCTCATGTCGAGGTTGTACCAGTCCTGCCTCTTGTTCGTCTTTTCCAAGCTCCACGGCCTTCTCCTGTCGTCCTCGCCGTCGACCGAGGGCCCGGATTCACCGCTGCCTAGAGCGGCGCCGCCGATACCGCGATTCTCGGCCGCCTTGAGGCGCGCATAGAAATGCGGTTGGTGTTGCTCAGTCATAGTGGCATGCGCCCGTTCCGCTTCCTTGTGCAACCGCAGCTGCTCCGCCCAGTGTTCGGTAAATTGTTGTGTTTGCCCTCCCCGGGAAGCCGACGTGTGGCCGTTCTGCAGGTTGTTGGAGAAGGGACTGGCGTTCGGTAAGACGCCGCTCGAGAAGGCCGAATGGCCCATGATGGAGGCGCCGCCATGGTCCTGCTGTATGCCCTGGTGGTGCTGCGCATGGGCCTGGTGGGGGTGAGCCGACTGCTGCGGGAAGTTGTACAGCATGGGCATGGCCTGCTGCCGGCCCGGCGCCCCATTAATGCGGGAGTTGTGCCCTTGTTGGTGGTTCTGGCCGTACATGCCGCGCGGATTCTGGCTCGCGGAGCCGTGGGGGGGTGTTTTGGAATGTGAGGCTGGCGGGGCGGTGGCGAGATGGGTCAGTAGAGAATTTAGAAAGACCTCGTTGGCGATTTGGTCGCGAGAGGCGCCGTTGGGAGAAAGCGGGTTCGAAAAGGCGTGTGACAGAGGGCGGTGACCATCTGCCATCTACGATCCAGGGTGTAGCGGGTCTGAGGGCGGGGAGGTGGGGAGGCGGGGAGATGGGCTCGAAAAAGGTCGAGGATATGGGGGACGCGGTGGGTTGATAGCTCGAAGCAACAGAGTTCGCATGGGGCACAGCAAAGGGTTTGTCGTGCATAGATGCATGTGCTGGTCGCGCTGCTGTTGCACCCGGTGTTGTGATGTTTGCAGCTGGCTCAGAAGGCCATGCGCCGGCACGCGAGAGATGCCGATAGTAGACAACCACCTTGAAGTGTGGAGGGGGCCGGTCGAAGATAGATCGTCGTCGTTCGGCTCTTGGGGGGGTTTGTGATGTGGTCGCACACACTTGTTGGGAGAGGAGGAGGAAAAGATGCTCGCTGTCCGAGTGGGTTTTTTGTATTTTTTTCGTTTTCTTTGTTTTCGGTACTTCGGGCTACAAGTCTAGGAAATGAATGGGGCAGGGCCGTGAGTCAGCGGATTGACCATGGAGTTCAGAAGATATTCAGTGGTGAGGGTGTTGGACGTGCTCGTGATGTGGTGGTGGGAGTAGGGGGAGTGGTGAGACTGAATGTGGGCCCTGGGCACGATCGACGGATGGAGACAAAAGGGCGACGGGCAGCAGCAGCAGCTGAATCGCCGAGACGACTAAGTCGTGCTCTGCTCCCCCAGGTCCCAACGAAATTTACACCGCTGGGTTTCTCACCTATGGAAAACAACGTGTAGCAACCTTTGATGGCAATGATGGCAATGGTTTAGAGCTGGAGAATGTATACTCTAGAGGAACGATATGGCGTGGTGGTGGATAACCAGTGTAACTAGTGGCCGGGTGGGTGCTCGCTCAATGCGTCAACCACCTCCGTTGGTTGTGGCCTCCTTTCGTGCCAGCCCAGCTCCCCAGTTGCAGCCACGGGCCATGGAGCCAGGCTGGCTGGCCTGACGCGGGTTCCACGTGATGCGTGTATCACCATCTTCAGCCTCGCGCCTTGGCAGGTGCCCCTCTGTGGGATCTGTGCCTGAGTCTCTGAACATACCTAAATTGACCTGGGAAACAAAAAGGAAAACGGTGAAGGCATCAGACCAAGCAAGGACAGATAGTTAGCCACAGGAGTCACATTATTCAATAAGCGTATGCCCCATCGGATAAGTTATCCTGGGAAGTCGCCAACTTGAGATGAATATCAGAAATGGGAAAATAACTGGGTCGAGAACATGATTTCATTTTGAGACGGCCGTTTGGGACGATGCGATTTTGGCGTGCGGCAGGCGCAGGGTTGGGCGCCTAGGAGCAGCGCTAGTTGAGGTTACGTAGCTGAAAAAAGAAAAAAGAAAAAAAGATTCTGTAGGCGTCAATTTGTAGTGCGTTTTTAAGCGATTCAGAGGCTCCCGGATAGTAAATTTAACTACATTGACTGTTGATTAAATTCGATTGAATTGATGGATCTAACAGAGGAAAAGGAAGGAGTTGGTGCCAGGGTTGGGGTTATATATGTGGGAGAAATTATTAAGGTTGGGGTTATGTACGTGAAAAATCATGTATCATATCC
Source organism: Chaetomium tenue (assembly GCF_020726465.1). NCBI lineage: Eukaryota > Fungi > Ascomycota > Sordariomycetes > Sordariales > Chaetomiaceae > Chaetomium > Chaetomium tenue. Next base: position 3,678,702 of record NW_027117330.1, on the reverse strand, counting down.
CATTGTTGAAAATGACACACCCAAGCGACCGTCTGTTCATCTCTAAACGAGCGACTGTGTCCGTACCTGTACCGTATCTCCCCACCCCATACCCCACGTCTCATTGTCAAGGGATGTTTGCCTGTTTACCCCTCCCCTGTGTGCAACGCCTTGGAAGTGTCACATTCTTCTGATATTGACCATGGCTATAACTCCTTGGATAATACTCCCACGAGAATCATGTGCTCTCGTTCAGGCCTTCGCCGACCACTCTAGACTTCGGTTGGTCGAGCTATTTCTGGGGTTATCGTTGCCATGCATAAACTTGCATAGTGGCAAGGGACTTGTCAAGTCTCCCCACGTCTGCCCAGAATGGAGAGATGGCATTTCCTGGAGCCATGGCATCCGACACCAGCGAACTCCATCATTCACCGAGGGCCGTCGTTCCAGAACGATGCAAGCCACCGGTAGTTCTTTGGGCTGTTCGGAAACATTTCCGACTTGGCTCCAAACTTGGAAATAACCGTTCGCATCTGCAGCTCTCGCACCTTCTCGTGCATACCTCGCACACCAGTCACGGTGAAGGATCATCAACCGCAGGATGGCGGCCGCCGAGCCTCGAAAAGAGTATGGTTCGCAGCGTTTTGGGCACGATGCCCGCCGGTGCAGCGACCGGTCAGAAGCTCGGCGGTCCAAAAGGCCAGCTTGATGCCTGCCAGAGCCATGGCCTCGCCCCTCAGGAGCATGTGCTTGGCTAATAAAGCCAATGGGGGCCACCGGATGGCGTTCTATCCAGCGTCCGTGGCCTCCTGGCACCGGCGCCGAACAGGGGAGAGACAGGCAATGGTCTTCCGAAACAGCCAATCCACGGGGAGCAATGGCAGTGCGGGGAAGGTGGAAGTGCCCTCACCACCATGTGCTCCACACCACTAGGTTGCGGGCGCTGCAAGGGATGGCCCAAGTGAAGCTGGAACGGCCAGAATCGGGGAAAGTCTGGGGGAAGGCTAAGAGACCATCATGGGGCCATCTCGAGCAAAATGCTCGCATGGCAAGGAATAAGATGAATGGAAAGGCCGTGCCATCGGCGACTTTCATCGATCGAACTTTCTGGCGTCCGTGTCGTGTTCCTAAATGTTGGCTTGCCCATCTTTGGTGTCTCGCCCTCTCGCGCCCCCGAATCAGTTTTCCTGGATCTGTCCTACGTGCCTAGGTACCAACGAGACTGTCTAGACCAGCCAGGTTGTCAGGCGCTGCGGTCTTTTTCGCCTCCTTTCATTTCGACTTCCGACAATCTCCAAAAATAAACTGCAAGTACAGCCAACCGCCCGTGGGATATCGCGAGTTTTACTTGCTTCGGACCGTCACGGCCGCTCGAGCCCCACTCAGAAAACAGAAAAGAGCTGAGGGTGCCCCCGAGACCCTCCCGCTGTCGCTCCTTTAGAGCCTCGGCCGGGTCGCGGAGCCAGACAGCCGACCGTGGCCGCGAAAGCGTGGAGTGTTAAAAAGTCTGGACTTGCCAGTTCGCGCTATGCGTCACGACCTCCAGCAACTTGGAAACTTGCTGTTTTGCAGCCGTCGAGGAGGTCGCTGAATTGGCCATGACGAAGCTTCTGGAGAAGGGTGAAAAAGCCAAAAGAGTCGAAAGAAGCACTTACACACGGGACAGCAACTCCTAATCAGACAACCGACAGCCCAGGCCTCCCCCCCACCAACGGATTCGCTCCAGCGGGTGACCCCCAACTGCGAGATACCACCCGTTGCACCTCTTTGGCCGCCCATTGCTTTTGTCAGTTCCAGTTCCACCCAGTTGGGACGACCTATCACCTCAGCCCTTATCACAGGGAGTGCTGTCACAGACAAGAGCTGCAGCCGGGGCTGAGCGAGTGGGAACGACGGCACGCACACGGGCGAATTGACGAATTGGCGAGTTGGCGAGCTGGCAAAGTTGCTAATCTCGACCGATTGATCGCAGGGGCAGCAGGAGAGGGCGGCCAGCAATTCCGCCAAAAAAGCGAGCTCTCACCGGTTGAAATCCAGGCGAGCAGGCAAGCCAGGGCAGGCGCCGGAGGTGACAGGGACACGAAACCGGCCCAAACGCGGAAAGCTTCTAGACAGGGGCGGTGTCCAAGTCGGCATCCCCGGTACCCCGTTGATCGGCTCGGGGGGTTTCTCAGGAATCCAAGGCACGGTGACTGGGAATCCTGGGGCATTCGGGCGGGTTTTAGCTTTGAATGCGGAAGGTCTGACGTCGAAGGGGATAAAACCAATTTCCGCGCCTTTTTGCCGGCAGCGCGCAGGGCCCCAAACGAGGCGGCCGGAGGGTGCTGCAAGGAGCGGCTTGGTGCGTGGTTTTGGGTTTTTGGGGCGGTTGAGCGGCAGCATCCCACTGGAGCTGCAGCACCCAACGCACCGGAACACGCGCCGCGGACAGCCCGGGCGGGGCACCTTTGACCCCCGTTCCCGGCCGCAGCAACCCCTGGCGGGTGGCATTGAGGAAAAAAACCGCTTGGGGTCAAAATGGAGTTTCTCTCGGGATACGCAGCCGCCAAGGCCCCTTACCTCACTTATGAAGTCGAGGGCTCGCCGCATTCGCGCTCGAAGCCGACCCGTTCCAATTCGACATCTGCGCCGGCGACCAAGAAGCGCTCGCGCATTCCGGGCCACGCCAGGACCAACAGTGCGAGCACTAGCAGCAGCGGCGGCGGGCGCACTGAGCACCAGGCACCACCGCCGCACGGCAGCAGCGCTGGGTGGCTGCAGCAACAGTCGTCGGCCGGTGCCGACGGCGACTCATCAGGGGCAGCAGCAGCAACAGCAGCAGTGACGTCGACAAGCTTGGGAGACCGTGCGGACTCCATCGCCGAGCACCACCAACACCACCCCGCGGCCCGCCGTAATTCGACCCGCGAACGAGAACGGATGCATTCGTCATTCAAGTACTTTCAGGACAAGCAGCTGCCGGCGACGCCCCGACTCAACACAGCCGAAACAATCTCCAAACACTTTGGCGCCGGCAGCAACTCCGAACCACCCTCGGCCCGCACCCCGGCTTCTGCAACCGCCGCCACGGCCGGCCATACCTTCGGCAATCCCGGCGCGGTTGTCGCCGCCGTTGCCTTTCCCGACCGCCGCGCGCAGCACGGCGCCATGCTCTCGTCGTACGCAGAGTCCGGCCCGGGCAGGATGCCCGGGAACGGCGGCGCTCGGGCCGAGAGCATATCCAGCGTTTCCGGCGCCACCACGACAAGCAATCGCACCATGTACTCGAGCGAGCATATCGACTCGGCGTACCTGCAGCGACCGTTTGTCGTCCGCAGCGGGCGGACCTACCTCGCCGACCCCTCTCTACCATACCCCCTTCCCGTCGATCTTGAAGAACTGCACCGCCAGAGCCTCAAGACGATGCTCCTGATGCAATTGTTCGGCCGCCCGATCTGCGCCCCGGCCTTTGCCAACAAACCGCCACCGCGGATACTGGAGATCGGCTGTGGGACGGGTTTCTGGAGCACCATGTGCTACAAGCACTACGAAGCGCGCGGGCAGCACAAGGACATCGCTTTTACGGGCCTCGACATCGTCGCGCTGCCACCCAACGCAGCCTCCAGCGACGCCGCCGCCGACACGCGACCAGACAAGTCCATGAACTGGCGCTTCGTGCAGCACGACCTACGCAAGCTGCCGCTCCCCTTCCCCAACAACAGCTTCGACTTCCTCATGGTCAAGGACATCACGCTCGTCACGCCGACGCACATGCAGCAAGCCTACATGGAAGAATACATCCGCATCCTCACGCCAGGCGGCACGATCGAGGTCTGGGAAACCGACCACCTGGTGCGCATGCTCCGCCCGCACGTCCCCGACATCGCCACCACCTCGGGCCCAACCGAAGGCGACGACTTCGACCTCACCGCCCCCTCCCCCACAACCACCACCGCCTCCTCCGACCCCTACAACAACCACGACACCACCACCCCCACCAGCAACGGCGACTCCGACCCCAACAACCCCCCCAGTAACAACACCATCGGCGGCGCCTACGTAATCACCACCAACACGCCGCTCTCCACGCCCCTCAACAACTTCCTCGTCGAATACAACGGGTGGGCGTCGCGCGCCCTCGAAGTGCGCGCGCTGTGCGCGGTGCCGTGCACCGTGGTCGGCCCGCTGCTGCTGCAGGAGGCCGAGGTGCTGGCGGGGCTGGGGTCGCGGCGGCTGGCCGTGCCGCTGTCGGAGATTCGGTGGGAGAGGGAGGGGGTGGGTGGTGTGGTGACCAAGGATGGGAAGAGTTATATTGAGACGGGGGCGAGGAGGGGTGGTAATGGTGGTGGGGGGAATGGTGGGGGTGGGGGTGGGGGGAGTGTGAAGGATGGTGCTGGTAATGGGGGGAGGGGGTTGGAGCCGGCGGCTGCGGCGTTGAGGAAGACGGCGCTGGTGACGGTGGTGCAGATGATTCAGGCGATGGAGCCGATGCTGCGGGAGGCGAGTGGGAAGAGTCAGGATGAGTGGGATGCGTGGATGGGGAAGATGATGAATGATTTGGTGAGAGAGAATGGCACGAGTTGGGGGGAGTGTTTGGAAATTGGGGCGTGGTGGGCGAGGAAGCGGTGATACAGATTGTGTGGTGGTCCCCGTGTACTTTTTTGTTGTGTGTAGGAAAGAAAGGCTGGGTTTTGTTACTGTTTGTACCTAGGGATGTGGCTGGGGGTCTGGTGGCTGGTTCATTGGGCTCCTTGCTGCTTCGTGGGAGCAAGGGACGGGTCATGAGTTCGATGTATACATGGATCTGTGAATGTTATACTACCGCTTGTACTTGCTTGCTGTCTATTTACGGTTTGGTCGTGGGTGCGCTCAATATCCTATGCTCCGTCGTATCTCTTTCGCAGTGTGCGGTAGCGTTTGAGGTAGTACCTGGGCATGGTTGATCAGCGAGAAACGGATGAGACGGTAGGGAACGCTCAATTATGCATGGGGGTGTGTTTCTTGGGATCGCGAGAGAGCTTCAGTAACTTACAGTGCTTCGATCTCTGTCATGAGGGCTCGTGCTGTTAGCTTCGTTCCAATTCCAATTCCCATCAAAATACTTCATCCCATCCCGCTGGTTGCCAGAAAGTATGAGGAAGAACCCCATCGCAATGGCCACATTACCTTTCCTTACAAAGTCGGCTCTGGCGATGCCCTCCCGGATAGCCCCCTCATCGGTGAGGTTCGCGTTGGCCATGAAGGCTCGGTGCAGTCGCGGGCGAAAGAAATCGTAGCCCTGGGGGTAGTCACGGCCGAGATAGAGGAGTTCTGTCGGCAACGAGCGTGTAAGTATTGATGACCCCTTGATATCCTGGGTGGATGCTGAGAGCATGGAGGGAGAGGAATGACTTGCGCTTGTAAATGGCAATGACCTGCCGTCTCAGCTCGGGATTTGGGGCTGGAGGCATTGTGTTGGGTGGGGTGTCGATGCTATATCCTGTTCATGGCTTGCAGTCGTGGCAACGTTTGATATATTGTATCGGTTCAACGCACGGATGTTGACATTTGGTGTTGAGTCTCGAGGCTTCTTTAGAGTTGCAGCAGTTGCATGAGTGACGACATGCTCAATTGAGTCTTGGCGCAACACAACGCTGCAGAATTGCAGCTATGGCCATGCTCGAGCATACCTATAATCTCACTCCATGTATGTATGTACAATAAAGAATTTGCAATTTACATTATCTGGTCTTCGCAATTAACTTGAATTTATTTCCCGCCTTCGCAGCCTGCAGTGTGAAGTTCGATGGTACGAAGTAACGCCGGTTGACATGACCCGGAGGTTAAGCCCCACCTCCACTCGTCCTCGCTCTCCGCCCTGCCGAGGGCCCGAAGCCGATGATGACCGACGACGGATAGCCGGACGACACATTGCGTGCTTGCCTCAAGCCTGTAGTTACGCACGTTGAGACAGGCACCTAAAGTCGTGTTACCGTTCATTCTGTCCCATGTAACGACAATCGGATCAATTGACCCACCAGCTCCTCCAAATCATGGCCGCGCGCTCAACCACCACAAGGCTCGCGGGGAGCGCATGTCGCCGTGCACAACAACCCCTCTGCATGCGCCGGCCCTTCTCCGCCGCCACCACCTCGCCTGCCAGTGCCCGCAAAACCACCCCCCAACCCCGGGAAACAACCTCACTCTCGCTCCCTCCACCACGATGGACCAGCGAGCTGCCCGCGCGCATCGGCAAGTGCCTCGCCTTCGGCTGCAACGCCCAGCAAGTCTCGCAGGCGGCCGCCGTCCTGCGCGTCATAGCGGCCGAGTGGAGGGACTTACTAGCCGGCGCTGAGGGGTTCCTGACGGGCGGCCGGCGCGGGTTGGAGGCCAGAGAGATCGCATGGGGCGAGATGGACACCTACGTGGGTACATACCTACCTATCCCACCCCCCTCGTCGTGTTCTCTTTTGTTGGGGGGCAGCGGGCTAACATGTCTTGCCCGACCAGGCGCACGTTAACAATGTTAACTACTACCGCTTTGCCGAGTCGGCGCGCATGAACTGGATCACCAACTTCGCCGTGCACGTCGACCCGGCGCACCACAAGCAGTGGCGCGAGCTGATGGCACCCATCTCGACGGGGCTGATCATGCGCAGCCTGAAGGCGGATTTCAAGTTTGTACGTCTCACCCGTCGGCTCTTCTTCTATCTGGCAGATAGTTATCAGGCCTATCTATACCCAATGGCTGGCTGAGGGGGCTAGGTGGCTAACCCCGGACTTAACAGCCGATGGTGTACCCCGACAGGATCTCCGTCTACCACAAGCTGCGGACCCGGCCCGAGGGGGAGCCGGCGCCGAGCTCCTTCTACCTCGACTGCGTGGTGCTGTCGCACCGCCACAGGCGCGTCGCGTGCCGGCTGGAGGAGGACATCGTCGTCTACGACTACAAAAAGGCCGGCAAGATGAGCATGCCCGGGTTTATGCTGGAGAGGTTTCAGGAGACTTGGGAGCTTCAGGAGCAGGCCATGCTGCAGGCGAGGTCGCGGATATTTGGGCTGTACACGGCCGTGGATCGGCTGGAGAGCGAGACTTGGAATAGACCAGACGCGGTCGAGGATATGGGGGGTCCAAAGGGGAGTCAATGATGGATGGGTCCAATGGGTTGAGGCGGGTGGTTGTGTGTGTATAGACGGCGTAGACTCTTAGAATAGAGCAAGCCTGCCTTTACTCGTTTGGATTTGTGTCGTGTCTGGAGAGACAAAACCGCCATGGAATTTCTAACTACCGGGAATGGTGTCGTCTCCGACCCGCTGGTGGTGATGGTGAGACCCGGGAGTGGCTCGTCCAGCCGGAAAGCACAATGATTCGCACGGTTGGACGCCTTGATGGCTCGTGCTAGGGAGGGGGTTGATAAGCCCCTCTTATGCTGGGATTGATATAGGTCAAGGGTGCTTGATAGCTTCTAAGCGGCGGTAAAGCACGCGATCACCCACGTGGCTCAACAGGGAAACGTCATTGTCCGAGGAGATGTGATATAGTGAGGAATTCGGTACCGGCGACGCCCACCCCAAGCAGTCCCATGATAACTTCAATTTGGTGACTGTCGGAGAACGAGCGGAGTGAGCTCGGCGTCTTGTTGGAGTGAACGAGAAAATCTGGACGCACAAGCACTGTGAAGATCAAGCCGTCCTCTCGATGCTACCCTGCACTCCACAATCCAAACGGCCAAAACCAATCACAGTGGGACGAAAGAAGAGAAACTCGGGCGGGTTGCATGCGAAAGCTTGGCTCAGAGACGATCGCCAAGCTCCGCCCCGTGGTCTGACTGCGGGATTTGCGGAGCAACAACCGCTGCACTGGTCTGATGTTTGTCGCTGGGCGAAAGGGAACCACGCGTGAGCACGCGAGTCGCCTGGGTCTGCGAAGCTGGCGCCACGGGCTTCCATCGTTTGTTTCCTCTCGTCCAAGGACATGTCGCACTTGGACCGAGAAGGAAGGTGGTCATCCTTAATGCCGGGGTCAGTGGGCCAAGAGATCAGTCTGGCCAATCCGGGCGGCCGGGCGTGGTTCAAATGCCGAAAGAGATCGACGACTGCGTCTGCGTGCTTGAGTTTCGAGATGAGGTCCTCCTCACTGAGGGGTTTGTGAGGGTTGCCTGGGCATGTGGTGCGATGCTCATGTCGATGTGGTCACAACAGAAAGCCCTCCTACATAGGTTGCAAGACGAGCCAAGAAACGCACAGCGCATCTCTCGTGGTTGCCATGGACGAGGATCAAACCTTGGCCTGAGTGGTTCTGGGCTTGAAGTCTCTGTTGAAGGGTCTTCGTCGATGTGGAGTCGCTTTTTTGCCTTGTGGGCTTGCGCTCAAGGTCTACTATGGAAGGATTCCGCTTCCAACGCCGCCTGAAAATGTCATGTACAAGTCTGCTAAAACCAGGAGATACCGGCGGCTGCGCGGGGAGCCTGAAGGCTATTTGAATTATCGGCCGATATCAAGCAGTGATCGGCGTGGTGAAGTCGCTCCCCCGCATCCCGCCATATGGATTCGGGGTTGGTTCGCTGCGTCTCATTCGGCACTCCTTCCGATAACATGCTGCTTGCCTTTGATACTGTGTACTGTGTAGTTGGTGTAAGAGATTGATTTGACGGCTGCGTGAATCGGGAGGGAATCGAGCAGAGGTCTGTGGGGGTCGCATACTTTTCTCACCCGGTTTGGGGTCGTTTCTTGGGTAATGGTTACCACCTTCGAACAATTCGACTCCCCAGGAACCTTGCGATTGGTGCATGTCCAGCCGCCCGGCGAGAATGCCGATGGCCGTTTAGAAAATTGAAGCGAACTTGAAATCCACCAAAACCGTCTTTTTCACGATCCACAAGCAACTTCAAAATCAAGGTGGCCCCACCACTGCCCGGCAAAGTCCATTCAAGGCTTACTTCCATGGAAGCATGGATTGCCCGTAGGATCAACGGCCCAACAAGCCGGGGAGGTCCTTACTGTGTGAGACTCGAGACTCGAGACTCGAGCACTCGAGCACTCGAGGCGTCGAGGTCTCGGGAGGCGTTGCAAAAGACATCCGATTTCACTGCCCCGGTCGATCAACGTTGGAGCCTCACTGGGCTGCTCGGATTGGGTTTGCTTGGTTTGACCCGATGTTCCTGACTCACTTTTTTATGTCGAAATGGGACGCTGCATTTTGTACTGCCATGTACCTTGCATCGGCGCTGAACGGCTTGCCACAGGCCCACAGTGCTGGAGCGACCTTGTAGAGACTCATTTCATTTCCTCGACCCGCACACGCCGCAGCACCCGTCCCAGCCAAGGTGCGCTGGAATGGAACCGACACTGTGCTCGAATCGTCCCGTCAGCCGCCAACCCAAAAATCCGCTTTTCTCCTTTTAAACACAACCAACCGACTGCATCGCCTCGATTCGGACCCCCCAGCATTTAGCACGGCATTTCCTTGGGTCCCGCCGCCACGACTACTGTGTCAAGGCGAAACCTCCCCGCTACAAAGTATATACCCTCGAATCCCACATGTGCGATCCCAGGCCGACTGTGATCGTGTACGACTTCTTGGCCGTCACCCGAGGAGGAAAGGAGAGGACGTGATCGCTTGGAATTTTGGGGAAAGTTAGCCTCTGTGCACTCCCTCCCTCTCCCCCACCACGCCCGCCGCCTCGACCCCCCAACCCCCCTCGTTGGCCTGGCCCAGAACTCGCTTCTGGGTCACTGGATGCGCATGCCTCGCGCGTCAAATTCAGCAAAGCGACACCAGGCAGCGAGCAATCAGCGCGACACCCGCCACGAGAATGGCCTGGTAGGCCCCGGCAAGCGCGTCATCAAGCGAAAGAGCCAAACCCAGCTTGATGACGGCTCCAAGCTCGCCGTCGACAGCGCATCGGTGCCGCCCGTCCCCCCTCTTCCCACTACTCTGAATGGTTTCGCCACACATTTCGACGACATGCCCCCCGAGCACCGAGCCACCGAGCTGCTGCGCCGCGGCTCTCTGGGCACCTATTCCGAGTCCTCGTCCACCGATTCGCTCCCCGCCCCTTCCGCGCATGATGTCTCCGAAGCAACCCATCGGCGGATCGATGTCAACGATGCGAAGAATACCAATGTGCACCGCGATCCGGGCCCCCTGGATCTTGCCATCACCGTGCTCCGGTCCTGCCCCCTCGCCGACACCATTGCCATCTTGATCATCCTCATGCAGGCGTCGCCCGCTGTCTTGGCCACCATTTACATGCTCTTCACTGTTCTCACTTTTGTCCCTCCGGTGACCACCAGCTCGGGTCTCAGTTTCACCGAGATCTTTGACGGCAGTCAGGGCATCCCCTCCCTGTGGACGTTGATCTGGATGGATGTTATCATGTTGCTCATATGGTTGTTTCTCTGGGCGCCGGTCCAGCAGTTCATACTGGATCTCGCCCAAGTCGTCATCTCGTATACGTTAGGAGGTGGAGGAACATCTCGGCAGGGAACGACCCCCGGTATCGTGCTCTGTGTTGGCCTTGTCGGCGTGACGCATTGGATTCAAAAGTGGAATGGGCTGTCTCGGTTTACAACAATATTTGGTTCGAGCCGTCTTCTAACTTCCGACGCCGAGCCGAGTTTACGGATGTTCGATAAGAAGGGCCCCTACGGATGGGTGAGGAGCGTCTTGGCGATCCACATCCTCACGCAGGGCATTGTTCGATGCATCCGGGAATGGTATTTGCGCAGGGAACGACGGGACTTGCAGTCACAGGGCCTTTTAGACCCCGAGTCTGGCAAGACGGTGTCGTTTCCAGGAGAAGGATGTTCCGATGTCGCCCTCATGGCGGCCGACAGCGATGCTCACCTACAGACAAGCGCAGCCCATCTCACCAGCAAGAAAAGGAGGAAACAGAGCGCCCAGGTCAGGATCAAGCAGCCGCTCTGGGCAGCACTTGCTAGCACCAAGATTGTCATGGTTAAGGAGTATGAGTTGTCGCACGCAGCAAGCGAGTCGGCCGGCTCCAATGCCACGGACATTCACAATCTTGGAAACGCTCCCTTTCACACCCAACCCGAACAAGTCTGGATCTGCTACGTCGGTTGTGACGAAGTTTGTTTTAACACCAGCCACTTTCCGGATGTTGAGGATGACGACGTGCCGCTCGAAGAGAGCAAGCAGGGGATCGACGCTTCCAAGCCATTCTACGTCCGGGTCAACAAGGCGATTTGGCAGCCGACTCGAATTATCCCGATTGAGAACCCAGAGGAGGAAAATTACGAGGGCACGCGCTGGACCGGCGACATTTATGGTCTGACCCCTCTATCCAACTACGAATGCGAGTTCATCAGCACACGGACGGGTGAGGTGCTGTTTTCGACAAGCATTCGAACCGTTGCAGCGAAGAGCAAGGACACTGAAACTGCGCCCACAACCAAGCCGCGGTCACATTCGCGCCATGACTCCCCCGCCACAACGCTTCGAGCCTCGATCGCGGCAGCCGAGGTGAAGCTGGCCGACGAAAAGGCCCGCCTCAAGGCTGTCCGGAAGGACAATAACCGGAAGCTCAATGCTACCCGGAAAGAGATCGAGAAGCTCACATCAGCTGTTCAAACAGCCGGTGGTGACGACGAGAAATTGCGACAGAAGATCGCCCAGAACAAAATCCAGGAGAAACGTGCCGAGGAATCTACCTGCGAGCTGGAGGCCCAGCTCAGGGAGCTTGAGGCAGTACCAGAGAAGCTTGTCAAGGAGCACCGCGCGAAGCATGACGAGTGGGCGTCGGAGAAGGCCAAGTTTGACAAGGCCCGGGCATCGTTCAAGACTTTCAAGTCATCGATCGACAAGCAGATCAAGGCTCTGGATGAGGAGAAGGCCACCCTGCAGGCGAAGAGGAACAAGATCGCTGCTCGTATCGCCAAGGTTGACGACGAGCACGCGCGCATAACGGATGCGAATGCCCGGGGGTTAAACGAGGCCGAGCGGCGTCGTCAAGAGCGCGCCAACCTCGCCGCGGAACTGGCGCGAGCCGAGCAGAATCTCCGAGACAGAGTCCAGGCCCTGCGCCTCAATAACGCCACCAAGCAAGCCCAAGTCCACGCCATGGCAGCCCACATGCAGGAGTACCTAGCCAGCTTCCAAAAGGAGCCCTCGTACGACATGGCCCCGCAGCCGAACCACTTCACGTCCGCCGGGCCGTGGGCAACCATCCCGGCCCCCCAGTTCAACCCGCAGCCCGCATGGCCACCGGTATCGATGCCCATGTCCACCCACGCCACGCCGCTCATGGCCCACGCCCAGCTCTCCACCTTCTCGACTCCGATGCAAGCCGCCCTCAGCACCCCGCCGCGGCCTCACCGCATGCGCGGCCGCTCTTCTTCCATGCTCAGCGACGTCTCGGGCTTCACCCAGTCCACCGACGAAGACGACCACGACAGCGGCAACAGCCTCAACAACGCGAGCACCGTCGTCGGCGCCCCCATCGGCGCCGCCCACCATTACCCCCGCCGCGGCGGACTCCTCGGCGGCAGCAGCAGCAACAACAACAACCCGTACGGCATGCCGACCGGCACGGCCACCACCACCACAACGCTACGGGGCCCGCCCCCCGGCTTCCACGTCAAGAGCGGGTCGGCGTTTGGGTCAGGATCGGGGTCGGGGTCGTTGGGCTCCGGCTCTGGCGGCTCGGGCTTTGGGTCTGGCGGCTCGGGCCGCAGTAGCGTGCGCTCAGGCAGTGGTAGTGGTGCGTCGTTGGGTGCGGCGGAGGCCGTTAGTCCGATTTGAGGTGCCCGTGGCGTGGTCGTGGCGTGGCCGTGGCCGTGGCCGTGGTGTTGGGGAGGAGGTTGTGATAGGTCTCTTCTCTGCGTCGGGCTAGCTGTCTGTCTGTCTGCTGTGGATGGGTTGGGGTTGGATTGGCTTTCTCTGTGTTTCTGGTGTCGTGAGCAGCGCTGGGTGGCTTGCTTGTGTTGGGGCGGCGTGTTTTTTTTTTGTTGATTCGTTCGCCCCTGCCGAGTAGGTGGTCCGTAGATGATGCATTGGATGTACCTAAGCGTTGGTCAATGCTAAAAGTTGCTCTTTTTTGCCTTACTTTACCTTGCAAGGGGCTGATGCCTTCTTGCTTTCCGTCGGTCAGCCCATTTTGTGTGTGAATGTTGCTTTGTTGCGCCCTTCTGGCAGGCAGCAAGGCTGTTTGTTTGTGGTTGTGTTGAGTGAGGGAAGGAAGCTTTACCCCGCCCTGTTGCTGCTTGTGCCTTTTTGAAACATGGTTGCTTCCTGTGCTGTTGTGGCCCTCCGAAGACTGTATGTAGAAGGCTGATTCACTGTGTGTTGCTTTGACTGAGTTGTGACGGAATCTGTGAGAGGTTGGACGAGTAATGCACAGTAGACATCCTGGTCAGGGGTAAGAAGAATGGTCGGGTTGTGACCCTGAACACATGTTTAAGTTGTCTCACCCTCGCCTTTTTTTCTTCATTGGGTTGCGTGTGGTTCGCTGTGCCACAGGGTCTTGTATGCAGTCGGGTCATGAGTCGCAGCCATGGTTTATAGGCTTGTCTTCTCAAGTGCAGTGGCCAAGGCGCCATGTTGTTTATGACGCTGGATGGCTGAGCAGAGTCGGGTCTCTAGCTTGCCACAGGCAAGGGAGTAAGTATTTAGTAGGGTGTTAAGAAAGGGATACAATGGATATTATACACCCCGGATCCTCTTCAGAATAGTTACTTGTGTAGTCGAGTCACATGATGGGTTTCCTGGAAGACCCCTTGCTTTAAACCTTGAACAACAGACTCAAAAGTGCCTCAACGCTCGCCCGGAAGTCCCAATAAATGCTATGAGTTATGAGTACAGACCCTTAGTGTCGTTCAGCGAGCAGGCCCAGTATGTGACCCGGCCAGGGAACCCCATCCTGCTTTGGCATGCGGGCTCATCAGCCCCGGCTCCCTCTTTGACACCGTCATGACAACACCCAGGTTGTCAATACATTGAACCAGCCCGGCAAGGCAATTCCAACAAAACCAGGAGTGCCGGTGGCTTAGTGGCAAGTGTCAACGTTGCCATGAAAGTCCTTGTCCCCCAGCTACTACGCAGAGGCTAACTGTTCAATCCAGCAATCAACGTGGTGGTGGTAGTTTCGTGTGATTTCGTGCATTTCTTGTGTGAGCCCGGCCGCATGAGGTGGGTGCGTGTTTCAGGACAAAATAACAAAATAACAAAAATAGAGGAGGGAAAAGCAGAGGAGAAACACAGCACAAGATTGTAAGTGTACATATCCTCTTCCTGGCACTGGCACTGGCACTCCAATTTTTTGAATCACTTTTCTCTCTCCTGTTTCTTGGTTGCTGTATCGTGCTCCAATCTCAAAGGAGTTATTGGACTTTGACATGAATTCTATAATGTTAAATAAGGTGTGTTCTCAAGCGTCGTCACTGTCTTGTCCTTCATGTAAGGTACCGAGCAGCACTTCGCATCAATGCCATTAATAAAGCTGAGCGCCAAACCAGGGCAAGCAACCAACAGCGAAACCGAAGACACAAGCAAACATCGGAGCCCCAACACAATCATATGTCTCTTGGCATCGCCTTGGTGGTCGGCCTCGGCATCGGGCAGCTGCAGCTGGGCGATGTCCAAGGACAGGAAAGGCAGGAAGTGGATGCGGGGAGACAGATGGGGCAGGGGTGCAGGGGCTGGCTTCCCCGCAGAATTGGCCTAAGCCCCTGTCTCTCATCGGGACGCTAGCTGGATTTGGGGTTCACGGCCCGCTTTGCATGTCAGGGGAAGGAGGGAGGGAGGGGGGTGGTTGCCACTTCATTCGACCTTCTTCGTCTCCTTGAGTAGCCGTGTTTCTGATGAGAGGATGTTCTGTTGACGAATTGATGCGCGGGTATGGAAAAGGGGTTGTCAGTATGGTATTGATTGGTGACGGTTGAGTTCAGCAGGGCATCCTTGGGTACTTTTTATGTGAATATTCCAACCAAGTCATCGAACAGGGACACCGGCAGGCCGGCAGGCCGGTCACAAACATTGCCTCATGTGCTTCTATGGAGGGGGTTGGCCGGAACTCGGCCTTGTTGGTGGACAATATCGGAGCATAAACAATCTTAGCGACCAACCCAACAGACCAACACAAACTAGGGTCATCCTGTCCAACACGGGCAGTTCCCACCACGCCACTGTTGCAGACGGAAGAATTAATCTCAAAATAGGACTTCCTCTGTGTCAGCTTGAGGAACCGGAGGTACGCTTTCGAGCTACACAATCAGCTGAAAGGTCGGGGAGGACAACTGTTTCGGGCAGTCATTAAAAAACCAGACAGCCACACCGCGTATTGGGGCCGAGGTTCCCCTTCCCACGATCATATGCAACGTCCCACTTCCCCGGATTCGATCCTTCGACTTGGCTGACGGTCCCTGTGGCGCTCAATCTGGGGGAAGTTGCATTCAGGAACAGGGAACCCTCTCGCCTCCCATCGGGTTTATCCCGACCAGCCAATGAAGGACTTTCATGCGGCCATCTCCCAACATCGTCACGGAATGTTGGACACAGTGTCTCCACCCATCCCCAGCGCCGAGCTGGATCATGTTCGTCTGGTCTGTCATGACACGGGAAAGCGGATTCTTGGCTGTGATGTAAGGCAAGACCTTGCCGTATAAAAGACCGTCCGCCGTCCCTAGGCTCGCCTTGTCCTCCCTCTTCTCTCCCCATCACACTCGTTACGTGACCAGACCAGGTTATAACCAGACGCTCGTTGTCTCAACCTCTTTGCCTTTTGCACATAATACCACATCCCTCCAAACCGCCACGATGAAGTACAGCACCGTCGCCCTTGCCCTGGCCGCCGCCTCGGCCTCGGCCCAGGACATCTCCATCTTCCCCGAGTGCTCCCTGCCCTGCATCATCGACGGCATCGGCACGACCTCGTGCGAGGCCACCGACTTTGCCTGCGTGTGCAAGAACATGGAGGCCATCAAGCAGGCCGCCACCCCCTGCGTGGTGGACAAGTGCGGCATTGATACCGCCTTGAGTGCGTCCACCTTTCCCCCTTCCCTCTCCACCACCACCCCACTAACACCTCCCCCCCCCCAAACAGACAAGGTCCTCCCCGCCACCGAGAAATTCTGCGCCGACGTCGGCAACGGCGACGGCGGCGACAGCAGCAGCGAGGCCCCTCCCCCTCCCACCACCACCCTCGCCACGGTCACCACCTCGACCCCCTCCGAGACCGAGACCCCCGGCGGCGGTGACGACGACGACGACGATGGTGAGGACGACGGTGATGACGACGACGATGAGCCGACCGAGACGGCTTCCTCCGGCGGCTCCATGGTCACGCCCGGCCCCACCGGCAGCGCGATTCCCTCGCCGACTGGTGGTGATGATGATACCCCGCCGCCGGCGACGTCGTCGATCCAGACGGCGGGCGCGGCCGTGGTGGGTGCGGTGGGCAGCTTTGGCATGATGTTGTTGGGTGCTGTTGCGGCGCTGTGAGTGGGTGAGTTGGGCTAGCTAGCTCAGCTCCCTGGGATGAGGATGGGGCTGAGGTGATGACATGCCATCTTTGGGTGGTGGTATGTAGTAGGAATTAATGAGCTGTGATGAATGGAATAATGGCTTTTTTGAAATGCTGAATTTGTGTCCTTTGAATCGTGGTGCTGTTTGGTGATTTCTCTCTGGGAGGTGAAGTCGGCACTGGGCCTCAATCATTCTGTAATAAGACCGCGTGCTGTTCCATACTGTGAGGGCCTCTGGGGCTGCGTGGGTTTGGTTCAGATCGACTTATACTGGCGGGCTAGAGAGCGTTGGCTATAGTTTAGGACAAGGTCCAAATCGGAGTCGGCAAAGTCATCTCAACACCCACCGAACCAGCAGACACGCCGGCCTCCATATGCAAAATTTATTTCAGGGTATCAAGTTCTCTACCATTCCAGCCCATGCCATACAAAAAAAGCCCATCCCCTCCTACGGCTCCTCAGGCGGCTCCCCAAAGGGATAGTTAAACTTCAGCAGCCCATTCAACCCGCCCACCCACGAATCATCATCCTCCGCAATACCATCCCCCTCAGCCCCCCTCGTCGACGACGCACGAATCAGACACGGCACGCCGCCGCGCCAGCCCTCGCGGCCCTTCTCGAGGCGCTCCCCCTCCACACGCACCTCCATGCCGATGGTGACGCCGACGCGCCGCTTGCCGTCGATGCTGACGGGCAGCTCGCGGCCGCGGTTGCGCCGGCTCAGCTTCAGCACCACCTTGGTGTGCAGCGGCAGGACCAGCGGCCGGAAGCTGAGGCTGCGCGGGCTGATCGGGGTGATGAGTAGGGATTTGACGAGCGGGTGCACGATGGAGCCGCCCGCGCTGAGCGAGTAGGCTGTGGAGCCGGTGGGGGTGCTGATGAGGATGCCGTCGGCTACCGCCTCGGTGAGGAAGTGCCCGTTGACGTAGATGTCGATGATGGCTAGGTGCGGGTGCGAGCCGCGGTCGATGGATACCTCGTTGATGGCGTGGAGGTGGGGTGGGTTTGTGGTGGTGTCGGTGCCGGTGCTGCCACCGCTGCCGGTGCTGGTGCCGAGGTCGGGCTCGGCGACCGTGGTGGGCAGGAGCTGTTCGTTGATGTTACGGCCTTCGCTGTCGTAGATGCCGACCCGGAGGCGGTTCCGGAGAAGGACCTTGGAGGTGCGGCTCAGGCCCATGCATTGTCCGTTGCCGCGGACGTTGTCCCAGCCGGGGAGGGGGACGAAGCCAGACGTGGCTCCAGGTTGCGTGCCTGGTACGGCTGCGCTGGTGTGCTGGTCCCCGAGATCTTCGATCGCGACGGAGCAGCCACTCATGTAGCATTCCCTCCAAGCACGCTTGTATTCGCTGAACTTCCACTCGCCTAGGAAGCCGAGGGTGCCCATGCTGAAGGATAGTATCGGCGGCACGCTATTGTGCATGGAGAACAGGCTCGCCGCGCGCAGGATTGTTCCGTCGCCACCCATAGTCGTGACGAGATCGATCTTTTTCGCAAACAGCGCCGGGGCATCGTTCGGATCGGTTGTGTAGATGGGAAACGGCAGTGTTTCGTGGATGTCGTTGGCGATGTGGCTCTCGAAAATGAGGTTGAGCCCCGGGTAGTTGTTGTATATGTGCTTCGCAAACTCGATAGCTCTGGTCGTGACTCGGGGTGCATGCAGCTTGGGCATCAGCAGGATGTTCTGGGGCGGTTGTGGCCAGTGTAGCGAAAGCAGCGACGAGGCTTTCGTCTGTTGGTAATGGGGAACGGTCCGGTCGGGGAGTGAGGCGACATCGAGAATCTTCCTATGAGCGGCCGAGATGGAGAACAGCCGGTATCCTCCAGCTGTGCTTCTTCCTCCAAGCCTCCAACAACTGCCTCTGAGGGCGACCATGGTGGGGTATTTCAAGGCCATGGCGGTGACAAAACGGGAGCGGCAGTTTCGAGCCAGAAATGAACCTGGCATCCCGACATGGCGCTGGTGACGGTTGTTCTCTCTGGTTGCGATGTCGGCGTGGTGTTGAAGCTCTGGGTCAGGTTCCGTCTGGTATTTTGGCGGCGATATCTCCGAAGCTCGCGGGTTCAAGATGGGGTCGTTTGGTGGATCTGATTTCCAGTGACGAGCAACGGAGTTGTGCCCTTGTGATCTGAGCCGACAGTACCCACGTAGGCCGCTCTAGACCCAATCACGGCGCACGGAAAGCAACCAACTCCGACTGGGCCCTGCAAGGTGCGGGAATGGAGCAAGTCAAGCTCATGACAGGCTGCCAGCAGTGGTCGGCATGATGGTGGTGGGGCTTGCTGCAGGGGACATCCGCACACTCAGCAGCTTGACAGCAGCAATCAGCAATGGAGCACATGCATTGTTCTCCATCACGCAAGTTGGTCAATCCCGTCACCGACCGACTTGGAAAATGCCCACCTGATCAACCTCACATTGTTCCTCGAGTCTTTGGTTCCCTCATGGGCTAAGTGACATTGACGATGCCGTCATCAGCAGCTGCGCCACACGAGGTTTAAAACCGTTGGGCTTTTTTTGCTGCAAGGCTGTGGTTGTGTACTCGTTGGTGAAATCTGTGACGAGCTGCCCGAGTCTTTGCCTCTTTGTCTCTTCGTAATTCGTACATGGTACAACACGGTAGTTTCCATCTCACCGGAAGTGTCGGTCATCGACCCTGCAGCAGTGGTGCACCAGCTCAGCTTGCGCCGTCGGTGCCTGTCCTTGTGGCTGGGTACCTCCCTTGACCTGCCTTGGGTTCCATGTGGTCAACCGCTGCATTTAACTCGACCTACCACAAAACCCGGCCCACCATCCGCCCGTCTGATCTGACCGCTCTCCTCCTCGATCGACCTTGAGTTTCGCAATCTCGTTTTTGCCCCTCCGCTGGCTGACCGACGCCTCCCTTGCTTCGCTTCCCCGGATCTCGACCCGAAAGCTTGGCACTCATCGCTGCAGACGAGGTCTGCGTCATTGCGCGCCGAGTCAAAATGACGGCCCAAGCCAAATCGTTGGCTACGGCGGTTCCGACTACAGACCACCCGTCGGGTCGAGAAAAATATGGCCAGGTAGTGCAAGTCCTCCGGACTGTCTCGCTTGCGCTCTACTTCCTGGCTGGCGCCACTGCGTATGCACCTCCTACCGACCCGCCCCTCCCCCGATGCTGCTTGTGGCCTGTAGCTGACCTGGATGATGATGGAACCACAGTATCCACGCAACCCAGCTTATCGGCGCGCCCCTTTACTGGATCAACCGCGAGCTCTACTATGCCTACATGTCCCTCACCAAGCAGTCCTTCGGGCTGCTCATCACCACCATGACCCACTGGTGGGGCCCGACCACGATACGCATCAGCGGCGATGCCTCGGTGGCCGATCAGATTCGCAAGACGGAGGATGGCTTGGTGGAGTTTTCGTTCCCCGAGCGCATGGTTATGATCGCCAACCACCAGGTGCGCAACACGGCTATGGGTTTGGGTGCACAGCTTGCGGGGGGCTAACATGACATGTGCAGATCTACACCGACTGGTTGTATCTGTGGTGGGTCGGCTACGCGAATGCCCCCAAAATGCACGGCTCTCTCTTTATCATCCTAAAGGAATCCCTGAAGTACATCCCCATTGTTGGGCCTGGCATGATGTTTTACAGCTTCATTTTCATGTCGCGGAAGATGGCCATCGATCAGCCCCGGATGGCCCACCGTCTACAAAAGCTCAAGACATTGCACACGGCGCCCGACGGGAAGAAATATCTTGATCCGATGTGGCTGTTGTTGTTCCCCGAGGGCACCAATGCGTCGCAGAACGGGAAGAACAAGTCCGCAAAGTGGGCGACCAAGATTGGCGTGAAGGACCCGGAGCACATGCTGCTCCCCAGGAGCACCGGCACCTACTTTTGCCTCAACGAACTCAAGGGCACCGTTGACTACGTTTACGACTGCACCGTAGCCTACGAGGGGGTCCCGTACGCACCCTTCCATCCCCTGTTGACTTATGAGCGTACCAGCTAACAATCCCTCCTCCCCAGCCGTGGTAAGTTCGGTGAGAGGATCTTCACCCTTGCAGGAACCTACGTCAAAGGACAGACACCCAAATCGGTCAACTTCTACTGGCGCCGCTTCCGTATCGACGACATCCCGCTCGACACCCCGGAGGAATTCGACATCTGGCTGCGTGAGCGGTGGTACGAGAAGGACGCTCTCATGGAGCAATATGTGTCGACCGGCCGCTTCCCCTCGAACCCTGCCGAGGCCGTCACAAAGGGCCAAGAGCCCTTCCTCGAGACCGAGGTGCGGACAAAGTACCCCTGGGAGTTCCTTCAGATTTTCAGCGTGCTCGGCGCGTTTGGTTTGATGATCAACTTCTTCCTCAAGACCTGGAACCGTTTTGTTTCGGTGCTATTCTGATATCCTGAGCTTCGGCGTTTTGGCACGAGATACCCCTCCACTCTCACCTGGATTATGCTTATACGGACGCGATGCGATTTATGAGGAGGGGAAGGGGCGGGCATTGGCGTTTGCACTTTGGTTTGCTGAGATCGAGATTGGTTTTGCGCAGGGACTCTTGGAAACGGGATTCCTGCGGTTGACCCAAGAAATACAGCTGGGTTTGCATTCGATACCTTGGGTTGGCGTTCTAACGGGCGGAGGAAATGGATCATACGGGGAAGAACGAGTTTGCCGGTGGTATATCCTTTTTAGAAACACTACCTACATGGTATATGGAGTATGGATTTTAACGCACCTCTCAATCCTGAGGATCAGGAAACGGTTCGGCCTCTTTTCCTCCGTGACTGACCTCGGCGTATTTAGTGATAAGTCTGCTCAAGTTCGAAGCGTCGCTTAATGTCGGCCGGCACCGCTCTCGAGAGTCGGAACGGTACCGGAGCCATGGGTGGAGATATCCCGGTTCGGCATCGTGACAACCGCTCCGATACCAGACACCGCTCGGCACGGGAGAGAATGGACGTCGACATTCTTCAACGGCCATATGACCTCGTGCATCTGTCGGGAACCAATCGGGTTCATGCTCCCTCCCCCGGGGGTAGCGGACCCACGGGGCGACTCCAGTTCATGCACAATGTTGGCCTAGATTTGGAAGGACATCCCTCACTTCTCGTGTTCTGCATGGAAGCTGCGGCTCTTGTTACCCTGCCTTGTTGGGCAAAGGGCGTCTGGGCCCGGCCGAGGGAGCTGTTGGAGGCGTTCTCCTTGGCCAGGCACCTCGTCGGCACTCGTTGGTTACACCGCTTCCATTGTCGAAACCTGCAGCATGGCCCGGGTATGGTTACCGGGACTAGAGAGTGCCAGTCTGGCCAGCCTATAGGTGATATTGGTTTGTCAACCCTCGACCGCTGGCTCATGCTGCTGTCGTGATGCGACGAGAAGGCAAACTTGCGACTTGGGAATG
Organism: Chaetomium tenue; assembly: GCF_020726465.1. Taxonomy (NCBI): domain Eukaryota; kingdom Fungi; phylum Ascomycota; class Sordariomycetes; order Sordariales; family Chaetomiaceae; genus Chaetomium; species Chaetomium tenue. The sequence goes on along the minus strand of NW_027117330.1, from coordinate 3,656,897 downwards.
TTCCAGACCGCCAAAGGGGGATGAATGCTTAGAGCGTCTTGGCTCCGGACTTCGACTTACACACAAACCGTATTCCCGGAAACCGTCTCCACTTGAGGTCGGCATTCACGCCGAGCATCATGAGCATGTTGAGCAATGAAGTCAGTATCATGCTTCGTTCTCATACATTCTGAGCATGCTGGTTGCTGCCCTCAAACCTCCGTTTGGATGTGCATCGAGCATCACAGCCGGCACGGGAAACAGGACCGCTTAAGCGACTGAGAACCCACTCTCGCCGATGCCCTCCAGACCGGACGATCTCTAACCAGGGCTAGACCTTGACCCACGTTCGCCGATGAAACCGGAGGGCCATCGGACCCCTCGGGCCCGGCGCTACGGACCGTCATCGGAGGGCAATGACACATGGACTTTTCGAGACGGGAAGGCATTCAGTCAATGGCAGTCCAGCCAGAAAGGGGATGCCGACCAAGAATCGTGCAAACTGCACTGTATGCCCTCAATGGGGCCGATTGTGTGCTTGACTAACAGGGAAGAGGACTGGACGGCGGCTGCCATGCCCTGCACAGGATGCCATTGTGCTAGCCGCAGACATGGCTTTCGCAGGAGCGCAGAATGAAATGGTGATCTAGAATCCTTCAAACTGCGCTCTCACCAGAAGTTGGCCAAGCCTAACAATCCCCTACTTGTCGTCATATCGGAGGCCAGTGTCGGATCCTTGCCAGAGGAGGGTGAACGGATTCCCAATTCCGAGGACGGTATAAAAGGGAGCTGCCATGCTCGAATTGTATCTGTACCAAAAGCTTGTTATCCATAGCCCAGCGCCCCTGAATCGCCGATACAAACACCTTTGCCGTGCCAGTCACCACTGGTGTTGACTCCGCCCTTTCCCATCGGTCATCATTTGTTGCCCTCTCCTATCACAACCATGGAGAAGGCGATTCACGATGAAGGGGCCGAAAAGAAAGGCCCCATCGTCACGATCTCGAGTAGTAGTAGCAGCACGAAAAGCGAGACTGCGCCATCCTTGACAGACAATCACCGACGCTCGTTCTCGCCGGCCTCACCACAAATAGACTACACCGTCGTCTCGTTCGAACCCAACGACCGTACCAACCCCCACAACTGGTCAACAGTAAGCTCCTTTCGTCTTCTCCCTCGACAATACCCACTCACCTGCCTTGTCCTTCCCCCTTCCCCTCCCCTACCCCTTTCCAACCCCCAATTGCACCCCTCAACCAACCCCGACCGACCTTTCTATCACTCCCTAACCCCTTTATCCCCCCAAACCTCACCCCCAACCCACCACACCACACCCAAGCTAACACCCTCCCCCCTTTCCCCAACGCCAACAGCTCACCAAAACCCTCATCTTCCTCTCCGCCTTCCTCTCCACCACCACCACCTCCTTCTCCTCGACCCTCCCCTCCAACTTCGCCCCCTCCCTCCCCACCATCTTCGCCATCCCCCACCCCTCCGGCCCGCAACGCGTGCTCCCCGCCTCCCTCTACCTCGCCGGCTTCGTGTTCGGCCCCCTCGTCTGGGCCCCGCTCAGCGAGTCCCCGCTGGTGGGGCGGTGGCGCGTGTTGGTGACGGGGGCGGGGTTGTTCGTGGTGATGAGTTTGGGCCAGGCGGCGGTGAGGGAGGGGGATTGGGTGGGGTTTTTGGTGTTGAGGTTTTTGGGGGGGGTGGTGGCGTCGCCGCCGGTGAGTGTGTTTGGGGGGGTGATTGCGGATTTGTTTGAGGGGGAGGTGGTGAGGGGGAATGTGATGATGTGGTGGTGAGTTTGGGGCTTCTTTCTTTCCCTTGTTTGCTTTCTGGTTGTGAGTGGAGGGGAGGGGAGGTGGTGTGTTGGAACTTGATACTTGGGGAGGCTTAAGCTTGTTCCTAGGGATGAGAGGCCTTGGTTGGTGACGGATGGAGCCGAACAGCTCAGTGAGACTAACACCATCATCAGGTCCGCAACAACATTCGTTGGCCCACTGGGTGCCCCGATATTGGCCGGCTACGTGAGCACCGCGCTAGGATGGAGGGCCGTCTTGTGGTAAGCATGCTTTTGTTTGCTTTCTCTTTCCCCTTCTCGGCGTCGAACTGCTGCTAAGTTGTGTCTCAGGATTGCGCTGGCTCTGGCCGTGGCCTCGTTCATCGGCGTTCTCCTCATGCCCGAGACACTGGCGTCTACTATCCTCAGGAGAAAAGCGGCACGGCTGAATAAGGAGCTCCCAGAGACGGGGAAGCTCTTTGTAGCACCGTCAGATCTGAAGCAGGAGAGCGCTTGGTCAGAATACGTGAGTGAGACTCGTAACAAGACGGGCGACCCCTGGATGAGGTGATTGAAGAACCCGACTGACATTAGCACAGAAAACGACCTTATCGAGGCCATGGCGTCTGCTCTTCGGGGAGCTGGTGGTCTCACTCTCATGCGCGTACCTGGGCTTTGTCTACGCCGTCTTCTACATGTAAGTTCATCGTGGACCCCCTACCGCTCCGCCCCGTCACTAACACGCCCAAGGCTCCTGCAGATCTTCCCGCGCATCTTCCAAGGCGTATACGGCTTCACCCCCGGCATCTCCGGCATCATGTTCACCATCAGTAAGCCCACCACCCCCAAGCCTCAACCCCCTTCCTTACAATACTGACACCCGCCCGCAACAGTGGGCCTCGGTACGGCCATCGGCAGCTGCCTCTTCGTATGGTACGACGGCGTGGCGCCACGGCTGAGCGCAAAGCACCCGACCAAGCGCGAGGAGTACCTGCGGCTGCCGCTCGTGTGCGCCGGCGGGCCGGTCTACGTCGCCGCCATGCTGTGGCTGGGCTGGACCGCGCGCGCCGACGTCCACTGGATGGTGCCGCTGTCCGCTATGATCCCTTATGGTTTGGCTTATCACTTGATCTATGTGGGTATTGTTAACGTGAGTCAACCCCTTTTTGTTTTGACCACTTAACCTCTTTGACCCCCATCCCTTTCCCCTAACCCCCACCCACTCACCCCCTTAACCCACATCCTTCCACCACCCCCCAATAACCATCCATCCACCACCAGTACGTCGCCGACGCCTACGGCATCTACTCAGCCTCCGCCCTCGCCGCCATGAGCATGACGCGCAGCGTGCTCGGCACCCTGCTCCCACTCGCCGTCGAGGACATGGCCGACGGCTTGGGGATTGCGTGGTCGTGCACGCTGCTGGCCGGGGTCAGTGCCGGGCTGGCGCTGGTGCCGTTTGGGTTTGTGGCGTTTGGGGGACGGATTCGGAGGGGGAGTCGGTTTAGTGCGGCGTTAAGGAAGGGGGGGGTTGAGGAGGGGGGTGAGGGTGCTGGGGTTGGGGTTGGGGTTGGGTTGGGGAGGGTGACGAGTTTGTCGGCGGTGTGAGGCATGGGGTGGTGGGCGTTTCCGGGAGGTGTGAGGGGAGGGAGTGGTGTTTCGGGGCAAGACTGATACGTGAAAAGCTGGTATGCGTGTTACGTGGGGGGGCATGGAGCTCCGTTTTGAAAAGATAGACGGTCTGGAAATAGAAAAAAGGATATTTACGGTTCAAAAGTTACCTCATCACCCGGAATACGTCACGGAACAGGATCGGGCATAGCCGAGACTGACGCAGGATATCTCCGGGAACGGGGCCAAGTTAGGACCCTTCGGTCTTCTGACTTGTCTTGCACCCTCAGGGACAGCTTGTCTGTATGTAGGAAGTCAAACTAGGTAAAGCAAACACGCACGTGTGCGGGGGTGGGAGAGTGGGTGCCCCACGACGGCAGTAACTTTGAGTAAATATTGAATAATGGTGACAGGAGCGGAGTCCGGTGCGCCGGCTAGGAAAAGGGGTTGCTTGGAGGGGGGATGCGTGTAAGAAACCCACGGCGGCCCATCCATCCACCCCCACCCAGCCATATTGGAATCGATATTGAATTGCGTGTCAATGTACACTAGCTTCCGCGCCGTAGCCGCGGCCCTGAAGAGTGAAATTGAATGTTGCACTGGCTGCGTCGTCGTCGACTCGTTGGGGGCATGGGATCTCGCTCATCTCGGTAAGAAGCTGCACCATGTATCACTTTCGATGTCGGAGATTTTGCATGTGCGGGGTTTCCTGCATTCAGTTGTGTAACGTGGCATTCGCTACTGGTCCTTTTCAAGTCCTCGAGTCGCATGGGAGGATCTGTTGGGTGATGCAGCTTCCAAACCGTTAGTCAGGGCTTGTAAAATATGCTCGATCGCCAACTGCATGCAACTAGCTTTCAGGTATCACCACGTCACGCGTATGTGGCCGTTTAAAGTATAGTAAGTTAGTGGTGGCTGGATTCGTACCTACGAACTCCTTTCCTTTTGTCTCAGAGTTCCACCAGACGGTGTTAAGGCCCTTGAGCACTTTGCATGTCATTGTCAGATATGCCCTTGCGATTGAAGGTACAAGTGGGGTCTGCTTGAACCAACTCGTAAATCTTGGGGATGGCCCGGGGAACAAACAATAAGTGAGGGGAGTGACGGGGACGGGTACGTGCCGGGAAGGGTGTGGTAGTAACCGTATCAGCCTTTGTGTCCGTCGATATTATTCGCGATATCGGCAGTTAACGAGATGTTGGGTTCGATCTATCAAAGGCCAAGGCGTGATAGGAGGCACTCCTACCCCGGAATACGCCGCTGGTGGAAACAAACCTGGGGGTGCGGTTAAGGGAGGACCAGGGGTAGGTGAGGAAACACTCGATATCAACGAATAGGGGCTTCGAACACATTTGTTGTACCGGTATAGGACTGCGGAAACAAACACCAAGCGGCCTTTATTTGGGAAGAAGGATTGGTTCAACCAAAACCCTGTACGGAAGGGTTCATGCTCGCTTCCAGGCCTCGCTCGGCCCGAAACCCTTCGGTGCTTACGCGCGGGCCGCGATTGCATTAGACCAGAGTCGGTACCAGGTATGTCACAGTATCTCAATGTCCAGGCTGGGGGGGGGGGGGGGGGGGGTTCAGGAACGGGCGATATCCCGCGGCGGTGGACAAGGTCAGCAGTGAGAGATGAAGGTATTCAACGGTATGGTAGTGACATGGAAAGGGACTCTCTACCTTGTTGTTCTACATAGTCAAAGTGATTCGGTAACTTCGTTCAAGGCGATATCATCCACCCATCGCGACGGGAGGACGGGTTAAAGACTCCCCGCCGGCTCCTTGGATGTTAAATTAGAAGGGCGGCGTCCGACCAGTGCTGCCACCGGAGGATGCCCAAATCAAGTAGTGCCCGGCGGTGTAACCAGGATTCCTGCAAAGGATTTGACGCGGAGCATCCTGTTGGTTAGCGAAGTATTCGAGGAGGGTGTCCTGACGCGGATTAAAAGGTCTGGGTGCCGCGGCGAGCCTGTTCAGATGACTCCTGACCTTTGGGGGGCTGTACCTCATAGGAGGAAACTAGGCGTTTGTCATCCACACGGTATTCTGATTAATCAGAGCGACAGCGGTTGATCTGTTGTTTGTTTGATGTCGACAGGGAATCGTCAGTGGTGGTTGGGCCTCGTCACCCAAAGATGCCCGACATAAACCCCTTAACCCCGGCGAGGGGGGTACTTTGGTACAGACAGCGGTTCCTCCGTGATAGTCCGGTTGTGGCAGTGGGGTTGAAAAGATGTGACCCTCACTTATCTTCAAAGCCGAGCCCAGGCTGGATGGATCATTGGTTGATAAGTGAGCGTTAACGGCGGCAACTCTTGAATATAGCTCATGCCTGCCTTAGTCAATATGGCGCTCAACTTGCCAAGTATTGGTTGGCGGGAATGGAAAGGTGGCGAGGAAGAGGTGGCCCGGCAAGGGCACCTACTGGAAGATCTACGGCTTCGCTATCCACTTGCGGGAAGCCAGGATATAGACAGGGGGCCGGCTGTCATGTCGTAAACCCGGGGGCATGTCGCGAGAGCCGAAGCCGGGGCAATGTGGCCACCGGTTCGTCTGGTCCTTACTGGAGAGTGGGGTGGGTGGGAGCTCACTAACACCGGACCGATGATGCAAGCTAAGATGCGGGCATATCATTATGGGTACCCAAAGCTAACTGGTACGTCGTAATCATGATTTCTGCGCTTAGGCCGGGCGGAGGATCTCCATTCCCCTGCCTCCCTCGCACCCACTCCCTCCGAGAACGGGCCGCAGCCCAAACACATTGCGTGGTGGCAAGGATTTGTAGCCAGGTGCAAAGAAAGGACATAATAGTCGTAAGAATTGGACAGAAATGCAGTGAGATCGTCATCTGGTGCCAAGTCTTTGACTGGTGCGGCCGTGTCGTTGAAAAAAAAGGGATGAAGACAAAAGTCTGAGGACAAAAGAACGCAACCTCTGCTGGCAATTTCGGACGTTGTGAACTGGATGCAAAAGTACGTAGAGATACGGCAATATCCGCGGCATGTGTCAAGAACTCACATTGTTGACATCACCGCCGTCGTCGAGAACGAAAGCCGCCGAGCCGGCTGTGTATTTGGGTGGCTTGTACACAGGGGTCGGCTTCACCGGATACTGTTTCTCAAGCTCGGGAAAGCCGTTGCCGTCAGGGCCAAATGCGGCCTCCCAAGGCACCCGCATCGACTGCGGGATTGTCCAAGCTAGCTTTGAATTCCGCAGCCACAAGCGGACAAAATGACGGCCAGGTCCGTCGCTAGGGTCGACATATGAGTCGCGGGCGTGGAGAAGGCTCAGGTTGTTGATGAAGACCATGTCGCCCTGCTTCAGGTCCAGACAATATTGATGTTTAGATGCCAGGGCGGAAAGAATCTCGAGAGAATTGAGTTGTAGAGGGCTCAGAGCCGGAACACAGGATTCGGAGCCCGTCTTGGCGGTTGCAGGATGGAGTCCCAGCCGGCCTGGGTCGACGCTGATCAGGATCTTGTCCTCGGAAACATGTAGCAGGGGCGCAACGATATATCGCGGTGGGTTTCCCGATCTGTGTTTCAATGGTTAGAAATGTCTCGGACATTGAACAAGATGTGTGACAGAAGTCAAAATCAAAACTGGCTCAGACTTACACTTGAATCGGCCAGCTCGGGTGACGTAGCGTCTCCAAGGCTTCCGGATACGACGCGGCGAGCTCTTTGTAAATGGTCCACGACGATGCCACGAAGGTATTCCCGCCAGTCTCAGCCAGCGAGCGGGAGTGCAGCGCGAGGATATCGGCTCCCATGTCACAGTGCCAAGCCTGTTGCCGCGTCTAGTCAGCGAAATGAGGCTCTAGGATGTTTCCAAAACCGAACTTGCCAGGCTGGTAGTTGTGTGAATGCCATGGCGCATCTCGGGGGGCGTGGTCCAGATCTTGGACTCGGTGACATGAGCTATTGTAATCCAGTCAGTATCGGAGTTAGATACCAAGGGAGACAACAGCCTACTCAGCATGGTGCCTTTCTTGTCTTGGATGCCCCTTTGCTCGCCAATGTAATTGGAAGTTGCCAAAAAAATGATCATGTTATCTTCGGCATTGTACTCCCGTGGGTCGATCCCCCTCACGATGGAGAAACCCCGACCTTGATGGATATCGATGCAAGCACGGGTAAGCTGCGCTTGGATTGTCGGAAGGGGGAAGCTCTCCTGCGTCACGGCATCTGGGCTGAGCCCAAGCTCTATTCGCAGTCAGTTGTTGTCCGGAGCCCCAAGAGTAGGCTGTTACCGACCTCTGAACTTTTTCAAGGCATTTCTCACTTCGGCGGCCCCTCGGTCGCCAACTTGCGTGACGTGCTGAGCTGGGCCGGCGGAATCTTGGGTGTTGACCAAGTCATCGGGCGTCCAAGACATTGGGTGAGAGTCCATGATCGAAAGCCCTTCAGCCATTCTACTAAGGCCGCACGAACTGGTATCAAATTTGGGTAAAAGGATGATATTGTAGGGATTCGTAGGACAGCGATGGCTGGATGACACTCGAAGTGTTCTGGGATGGGGGGACCGCGACTGGTGTGGGACACTGATAACTGCTCCATATTGTCGGGAGACGACGAGATCAAGTATTTTGCACCTCCCACCGCGGTGGGGTCATCGCGGAAGCGACGATGTGAGAGCGTGCGGTTGGTCGGCCTGGCATGTCGTTCTCTTCTCCTCTTCGGATGGGTTGTAGCCCAGAGGGAGGGGGCGAAGGATGGAGTGGTGGGTTGCCCAGCAGCGTCGAAAACGGCGATTCGTTCTGATCGTTCTCCGTCGAGGGGATGGTAGTGCCGGTTGAGGGGTTGGGGGGTTCGTGTGAATCCCGTTATCGCGCGGGGGACTCCGGTATCGTCGTTGTCATCGCCACGGTTATTGGGGCTCGGCAGGATGGCAGGAGAGCAGATGGTCAAGAGGGAGTTTGGGTGGGAGGACAGTTGAAGCAGCCAGGAGTCCGAGAACGAAGGGCCACCTGACACACTGAGCGAGCGAAGGGGCCCCAGGGGGGTTGACAATAACTAACCACAGCAGTGCAGCGGCACTCCAGTACCCGCCGCCAAGGGGGGTTAGGTACACCCCTGGCGAACCCGGGGAGAACAACGAGCTCATGGTTCCTGTGACTCGCTTCGGACCAATGGGTCCCGCAGGACGCTGGAAGCACTCCTCGAGAACACCGCGAGTCTCTCGGACGAATAGACAGTGTCGGTTTTCGTCGGGGTAATTGTTCCCATCGTCGGGGGAGAATCGGGGGATGCCATGCGGATAGAGTCAAGCGATTTCAGGTTTGAGCCCATGCCAGGATACGGATTGCATGCTTACCTCGTCGTGCTCATAACCATCCAATAGCGGCGCCCTAAGAGACCGGCGAACCCAGAACCCAGATTCAGTTGAGCCAGTTAGTTTCCAACCTCCTTTACTAGCGCATCGAGCAGAGCCGCGGGGGTTGAAGCGTGGCGGATCCCCAAGACCCAAGCGCGAAACACATAATCAGATGATGCCGCTGCTCTTTTACTCGTCGCGCTCAAGTGAGGGCCCCAATTCCGACTCACGGCCTTGCCTGAAGGAGGCCAGCTCCCGGGGAGATCTTGCCGGATCGGAACGGTCCGCCCGCGGGGCCCACGTCTTAAACTCGCGATGGATCCTGCATTCATCCAGCATCACACACATGCATCGCGACCGTCGCCGTCTTCATCTTCGTCCATGATGTTTGTATGTAGGACGTGATGGGGTAGTTTTGTGGCCAGCTGATTGACCATTGTCGTGGTTATGGTCATGATTCATGAAACTCATGCTGCACGAGTCCGAGCCTCGTTAGTTATCTCATCGCCCAGATTCCTGCCGATCTTCAGTTTGCAGTTCCACTGATTATGAACCGGCGTGACCGGGGATGCTCCCGAGACCTGACGTGATGGGGAAACATGGATCTTCGGAACTTTTACTCCACACTGGCTGTTGGCCTTCTTCCGAGTGGCTTTGTGTAACCTAACACAGAACCATCTTAGCGACATTCCATGGGCTTGGCAGGAATGCGAAAATGCAAAAATGAAGAAACAAAATGAACTTACGAAAGAAACAAGAAATACTTGTACAACAAAGTCGTGACGGGGCCCATATCAAGAAAAGCCACGACAACAGTTCGTGTTGGCGTGAGGGGATTGCATTCCAATATTTGCGACTGGGTTTTGCCAGTGCAAGAAACGCGGAAACGCGTGGCCCTGGGCTCCGTACCTAATCTTCTGCTTGATGGTCCAGGCCATGTTGGCAGGAACGACTCGACAATTGGCTGGGCGCTTGGGTTCCGTTGGGCTGCAATACACATTACATACCAAATACAATACGAAACCCAGGGTACGTAATCGGTAACCAAAGCTTCTCTCAACTACAGCCACTCAATGTTGTTGATCGGAGTTCCGAAAGTAACAAAATACCTTGATCCCGACCTTCTTTCGGAACGCCGACTCCAGCAACACCACTCAGGTATTGTATTTAACACATGTAGACCAACCACTTTCGTTTCCAACTGTAACCATTATTTTCATTTTTGAATTCAAATCCTCACCAAATAAATGGCCCCTCGCACAATTCCAGAACCAGACAGTGTGTCAAATGTCTCCCGTGACGCCCAACAAGCGTATGAAACTCTCAAATCCGGCGGAGTCGTCGTCGTCCCAACCGACGTGGGCTACGCGCTCTTGACGAGCACCCAAGCCGGAGTTCAGAGAATCTTCACCGCCAAAGGCCGTCGACAAGGCCACAACCTCGGCATCATTGGAACCTACCAACAGCACCGAGAAATCCACGTGTTGCCCGAATCTAAGTTTGAGTTCACTCGCGTCCTAACCGAGGACATGGGCATGATAATCAGCATCATCGCCAAATACGACCCCACTAACCCGCGCCTGGCAGCCCTGGGCCAAGCCACACTCTCCCAGGTCACCAGGGGCGACACAATCAGCGTCGCCATCCCAGAAGGGCCGTTCTTACGCGAGCTCGGCCGGCTTTGTGATGCGGACCCGCAGGGCACGCTGATGTTCGGTTCCTCAGCGAACCTCACAGGGCAAGGGCAGCGGTTCCGCGTTGAGGATATTGAACCTGCCGTGCTGGAGCATGCCGACTTGGTGGTGGATTACGGCCTGCAGAAATGGCACACGTATGGCTTGGGCGCCGTCAATTTTGATGTTGAAAACATGAAAGTCTTGAGAGCGGGGGCTGGATACGAGGTTTTCAAGGACAGAGTCAAGAGGTGGTTCCCTAAACTGTTGGAGGAAGCAGGGGTAAACCTAGACGAGGTCTGAAGCATGTCACTAAGTTGTCGAAATTGGCCCTCCCTATCGAACTGAGAATCAACCAGGCTGGCCACGTAAAGAGAGCAAGAAAAGTCTTAAACTAGAGAATTGGATAAGCAAATGCGTTGGTTGCAGAGGGCAAAGAGCTATAGAATAATTAATGTAACTAAGTTCAGAGATAGAAGTTGTCAAGTGGCAACCCATCTAGGATTTCGAACTTCTGCCTTACAACTTACAGGCTTGTCTGCGAGCCAAAGCTGCAAGAGATTAAAAAGAGCATAGTTGCCTGCCATACTGGAGGCACGTGTTAGTCAAGATCCCGAGCCAGCCGTACTAGAATAAACGGAAGGCGGGCTAAGACAAGAAATATAAAACCCGGGGTGCTCGAGGCCCGTTCGATGCCGAGTGCCCGGAGCATACGTGTCGCAGCCAAGGGGAGCACTCCTCCGAATGAGCTCCTGAAGAAGGTGTTGCCAGCAAAGACACTTGCCACATACCTCAGATATGCCTCGCCGAGGTAGTTGAGGACCGACTGGAAGGTGAGGTAGAACCCCGGTGCGAAGAAGGCGGTTCCAAAAATTGGCACACAGCCCAGTGCCGCGGGTCGGCCAGCACTAGCCAGTTTATTGAATGTCTGCGTCGTTGGATACCATCAATAAATTCGAAGGAATTGCGAGCAGCATTTTCTTTCCAGCCGAGAATGAAACCTGTGGGTAAGTGTCTTTTGTGTCGGGGCCAGTTTAGGGGGCGGCCAGAAAGACTTCCACGAAACAAGACATCCATAGTGTTGTTGATATGCGAATTTCAACGGAGCGGTCGATGGCATCAAAGATAGTCAAGTTCTGCCATGTTAATGACAATCCCATCGGAATTTTATATCAACCTACCTGTGCCATGGTAAAACAACGACGGGATTCGGGACTCCGAGTCGGCAAATGGGTACCTTTGTACTTAAGGGGTTTCATTTGTGAGCCCGAAGAACGAACCTCGTCACGCAGTGGACACGAGGCCCGCGTGAATAGAAAGTGAGCTCCTTTCCGGCATTTCGATTTCAGAGGCGATTGCTTTCCATCACCTTCGGAGTCCGAGCCCACAGCAGTGGAGCCAGTATCGTTCGAATCATGAACAGTACGAACTCTGCCTCGAGATGCTCCAGCTTCTCTGACAACGCCGAATGTCATTTCTCGGCAAAGCTTGTCACCGCTCCAAGGCATCGCGACACCTATATCTCTTCCAACAACTTGATGAACTACATGGATACTGCTTCTGAGAGTTCGGTGGTGGATAGGTACCTAGTCAATCGATAGCCACACGTTGGACTGGCAACTCCTCGGACCCCCACGGTACATGTACAATTTCCGACGTCCGAAAATCGTGGGGACAACCCTTTAGACTTCTCAAATTTGAACCTCTTACCCCTTGCCGACGCAGAACAGATTCATCTCCGATGGATGCGGCCGTTCTTCGCCGTCGGGGACTAGCGTGTTAAATCTCACCTTCTGCCCGTTGAACGTGTACAACGCCGAGAACGGCGCTCCCAACTTCCTCGCCGAGGAACTGAGAGATATGTTTGGGCCAGCTACGAAATCACTTTGGGGAGCAAAGGCTCGGCTTGACTGGGAGAGGATCGGTCGGTGGGTGGAAACTGCTGACGAGTTTGGTATGATGCTGTGTGCGCTTTGCATTCACCGCCACGGGTACCAGGCTTGCATTAATAGCGGAAATGGAAGGCGAATTATTATATCCGTCAAATCGTTATCACGGTGATGATAGGTGACCCAAGGTTGCTCTTCATAATCGAGTATGGCTAGCCCGGCGTTGTGTCATGTGTTGAATTTGGTGAACTAAGACAGAGACATTCAGGGGTAAACCGTAACGACCTACTGATATTTACAATACATGGAGACATAACCGTGTATGGTTGCGGTTGAGAGCCGTTATACCAATCCTGACAACGGTATTTCGCCATTGAGCTTTTGATCTGTTGCTGACTCTGCCTTTACAAGTATACATCCACGACAAGTTCATTTGTCAGTTTGGCTTCTTAACAACTCTAACCCTCCCACCCTTGAGCATTATGTATCCAAGTCAATGTTCTGGGACTCTCTAACAAGCTTGTCTTCCTCAATTTTCTCGAGCTCCAAGAAGGCCACTTTAACTTACACGCTTGACAAGGATAGCATACAGCCCGCGAAAGTGACGAAACGAGGCGAGGTTGCATATAGAATTGACCATGTGCATACTTAGTACCTAGGTAGTTTGCACGTGGGCAGCACGCCGAATAACGTGCGGCATCCCTGTATATTTAGGGGCCATGGACATGTGTAGACAGCGCGCCATGTTGGGATCGGCTAGAGATGGTATATGATTTAGATATCTTCCAAAATGTTTCATGTTGCGCTCTAAGCCAGTTTTCGAGATGTTTAGCACGGGAGAGCATGCATATCTCCGTCCTCCATCTTGTTAAGCCATATGAGCTTCCATATCGATCATTGCGATTTTGGCTGCGCCGGGGGCTGGTTTTGCCAATGCACTTCAACTTCCAGGTTGTCAAATGGCCTGTCAGCGCTCGACTCTCCCGAGAGCTAGAGTTGCGCCGAGCTGGTATTTTTTGTATTGTTCCTTTTTCTGGAGGCGATTTGTCCAAATGGCAATTGCTGGTCGTGAGTATTAGGTAGTCTGGTAGTGTAACTTGGCTCTGCTTATTGACCCCTGGCCCCACCCAACCCTCTAGGTGCTTGGTAGGTATGCATACCATCTTCCTTCATTCATCAGTGAAGGTGGGTTGCGTCGGAGGCGGGGAGGCAGGATGAGATGGGATTTGCTATCGGAATCGGATTATCGCTGACTGAGAAGTGAATTTACCCCGCATGCCCGATTAGTCGGCAACTCGAAGTGGGACCACAAACGCGCTTGGTTCGCATGTGCTTTGCGCCCGTTCATGGAACTCGTGGGAATAAGGAATAAGGCAATGTTAAAATCACACCACGGGAAACGGAGTCTGGAGCTGTAAAATGACCTTAAACTGAGCGGGTACGCGTTCCCTACCGTTTTACTCTTCACGAGTGTCTTAATACAGCTCATTTGTCATCCTCAGCAAAAAAACGAAGGTTAACTCCCTAAATACTTAGGTCCGGATTCACTCTTTTACCCTGCCTCCGACACCGACAGCTTGTGGTTTTTATTGTTGTTGCTGTCTATTTTTCTCTTGTTTTTATGACCGCCTCCAAGTTCTGAGCAAGCGAAGAATTCTGAGGAGCACAACACCCCTCAAAGTGTGATTTTCTCTCAGCTCAGCGGGCAGGAGCGGCCCATGCGCCCTTGTCAGCCCAGAAGCAGCAGCCTGCATGTTCACCGGTCGATCGCATCTTCTGGCACTTCCGACCCAGCGCACCTTCTCGACTTACCGATAGACATCCCATCCAATTCTTAAATTTCATTAGGAAGGCAGGTGCGGGCGTGCATCAGCCACGGTACCACAAATCCAACGTTTGTTTTTCATCGCCCATGGCCCCGATTCGCGAGTCTTTTATAATCTTGCATGCCGGAAGGATTCGAAGGCGGGGGAGTGCCGAGGTGCCGTGTCTTGGATTCGGAAACGGTGCCACCTTGTGTGCTGTCGGGTTGAGTGATAGCCTTGTGCAGGGTTCAGATCGCAAGTTCCTTGCGTGAACGTTTCACGTCACCGCTCCGGCCCTGGGGAGACGTTGAGGGTTTATCGCTTGGCAGCTTTTCGACTCCTCTCCATCCTCTCTCGTTGGGTACCAACCTGGCGGGTGGTATCTGTCTGGCCCGTCCTTCCCCAAAACCCCGGTCTCACCTCTCGAAGCCTGCGCCAACTCCCCCAGTCCACCAGCGCTTGCAGGTTTGTGACCCCTTGCGCCTGCGCAGTGGCCCGTCAAACACGCCGTTGGGCCACGGCATGATTCGCGCAGACTTTCCCGAGAGAGAGAGAGAGCCCTTGGCCGGCTCGGGGCCGTTCGCCTCATTTGGATGTTGAGCTCACCACCCTGTTCCGGTTGTACCACCCACACCGGCTGCGAAGCAATTCCAGGCCCATCCACCGCGACCTTCGACGACCTGGATACTGTTACCCACCTCCAATCGGAGAGAGGAACCGCCTCGATCCAGAGCCACGGCACCGGGAACGACACATCCTGCGGTGCCTTGCCCGTGCCATGCCTGGCGCCTTTTGGGGTTGGACAACCCGGAGGCCCCGGAGGTGACGCTTGGTTGGCGGTTGTTGGACACGCGCCGTCCATGGAAGCAATGAGTGTTGCAACGCCATCGATGTCTCCACATGCAGCTGTAAATGCACCTCCAGTTCCTTCATTTTTGCTTTTACTCTTTGAACCATCCCTGAGCCCTCATTAACCTTGCGTTTTCTCAACCTAGGCCGCTATCCCTGTGGTACCAAACAACGCCTCGCATGCGGATTCCCGGCCATCCAAGAAACGTCGCACCAAAGCCCCCCAAGCGCACGTCAGCCCCAGCCAGGTCCAGGCCGAAGCATTGATTTGGCCCAACGAGCCATTGTATGGGCGGGTGACGCATGGGGCGGGGACGGGCAACGCCCACGGTATCGTCAGGTTAGCGGTGCCAAGCCTCCCCCCATACTCCCCCGACAACGAGTATCCATTCCGCCACTTTGAACCGGCCTTCGACCAAACCCCCCACCCATCACGAGGAGGGAACTGGATGCCAAACGAGCATCGATTTGATGCAGCCCCACCGCCACCATTGGGCCCAGTTACCTCGGCGCCCCCCGGTCGCATGCTGTGGGACTTTCCTCCCTCACCGGTCGATCAGGCCGCCGCTGGGCCCCTACCCTATCATTGGCCCCTGACTGCGCCAACCATCCAACCGCCAGGACCATATGATCAGCTCCCTTCTCTTCCAACCCCGCCAATCCTCACTGGAACAGATCCTCATTCGTTTGCTGCCTTTCCCTCGGACAGCGGGTGTCCTCCTCTCGCAGCAGAACAGCTAGCAGGTCCGCCCAGAACGCTAGGTGATCAGGGTCCCTATCTGCGTTTGTTACAGGGGCCAGTAGACGCGATACTTCTTCCGAATAGCGCCGAACCTGACCAGGTTGGCGGCTACGGTCCCCCCACTGTGTTTGCCTTGTACCAAGAACCTGCCACCCTCCACCTTGCACCGAATGGCAGCCCACCTGCACGGCTCAACATCGGGAGTTTGAGGCTGTCTCCGCTGTATGGCCAAACTGTCGAGCGGTTGGAAGATGGAAATTGGATCAAAGAAGAACCCCCGACCCCGGCCAACGGGGATTGGGGTGTACCCACTCCCGCGGGAGTCCCGATGAACGTTCATCATGCCAACGTAGGAGAAGGGCCACCGAGACCCGGAAACGAGGTAGATGATGAAGAGGCGAGCAACCGGAAGGAGCGGCGTCGGCTCAATGAAGGGTTGCGCACTGAGACGTCAAATACCCGACAAATCGGCGCCTGCATACGGTGTCATAATCAGCGGATCCGGGTGAGTGATACTCCCCTATGACCTTTGCATAGTTATGCTTCCTAAAACTAACATGTCGCAGTGCAAACCTAACAAGCTAGACCCCACAAACCCGGACGCGCCGTGTGAGAGCTGCCTCTTGGTGCGAAAAACCTCCAAGAAGACCATCCATTACATCTCTTGCCTGCGGTTCAAGGTCACCTCGATGGTTGTGTACCGTGCGGGTGGTTTGGGCTACACCAAGCGGTTCGACCATACCAGAATCGTGAATATCGACGGCTACAGCGACGGCATTACTTACGACATTAAGATAACACAAGGCCTTTGCAAGGCCCCCATTCTGCTCCAAGTTCGACGGTTTCGTCCGAACCAAACCGACAAGACGCACTGGAGTTATCGGGTTGATGATACTACCTGCGCCCATAGGTACCAAGACACTGGTGCGTTTTGCCTGGTCGACATTAAGGAAACAGCCAAGAAGTTCAACGACTACATCGATTGCAATGCTGCCGATGGCCTGGCGGAGGCGGTAAGGGACTCAGATGACATGGTCAAGGAGGTCTTTGCGATGATCGAAAAACAATGTCGCTCGCTCCCGGTATGGACCTCCAGCCCCTTCCCCTCCTACCCAACCCCCGAGGCTCGCTTGAATACTGACTACCTCTCCCAAGGTTGTCATCGAAGCCCAAGGTCAAGGAGCAAAAGGGGCGAAGAGACAACCGGACCAGAAAGAATTTCTGCTCAAAATGGTCCGTCTTTGGTTTGCGATACGTAAGTATCCCAGCTTTTCAGTCAATGTATTGTTTGCATCACTCACAGTGCCGTCTAGGGCATGGGACAGGTTCGGCATGGCTCTGTGGCGACGAGCGGTTAGGGCTGAGCCCGATATCTGAGCCCAACCACCCTTTTCGGGGTCGGGTTCTCGTATCACGCATGATCGTCGCTCAATTCGACAGCATACGATATGAGTGTATTTACAAAAAGCTCGCGCCGGATGTGCTCCGAACAATCGACGCCTTCCTCACATCGTCCAACAAAGAAGCCTGGTTCACTGTCTTTCTAGCCACATTTTTGCTTCTCCATCTTGCCGCCTGCACGTCCCAAGACCGGTATCGCCATGCCAAACAGAACGCGGGGGACAAGCGGCTCGTACGTGTTTATACTGATCCCCATTCCCCCCGCGGCTACCTAGTTAACAGGTTTCTAGGATACACGATACGGAAACCTCCATGACCCCCTCACTGGTTTTGTCGAGGAGGTTCATCATAGTGCCGTCATGCTCTTGGCTCATTGGCAATACTTCAAGCGCTGCGATCTCATGAACTTCAATTGGAACAATGTTGGAGAGTCAGCATTGATGTGTCTTGAGCCGGACCAGATCGACTGTATCAAGAGCGTTGTGGGGCATCTTAAAGAAAGGTGTAAGTTGAGTCTTCGTTTCCTCCAAGAGCCAAATGGACGCTGACGTCTACATAAGTGCCTTTCATTCCCACCACACCGGATGCAGGCTGCTGGGAACATGAGCTTTTCTGGATTTCCAAGATGTTTATATCCAGCCCGTCCCCGAAAACAGATTGGACGCCACCAGAGACGTTTACAAAAGCCAAACCTGGCGTTGGCAGGGAATAGCTTGGTCGGATAGAGTGGGATGCGCCTCAGAGAGAAGAATTTACATTCGGTAATACGGGCATAGGGTCGCGGTCTGGGTATGGGGTGGAATTTTGCCAAAGGTGGGCGTTTGCGGGTTGGCTTGGATGGCTCGCTCTGATCCATGGTTTACATACCCGAAGCCGCTGGTTTTGGGTTACAAAAAAGGTTGTCCTAGATATCATATTATACCCCAGAGTGTATCCTCCGTTTCTGCCGTCGAATAGCGTCACTCGATGTTTTTGCGGTAGTATGCATAGCCCGAGCTACCTGTGGGCGGGCGATCAAAGCGAAGGAGGGCGTTTTGTTGACGATGGACAGGGGTAAAGTGGGCCCCACGGCCCCGTCAACTGGCTGGCTTAGTCATTTACTTTTGGTCGATAAGATAAGAATTTACTGGGGTGCTGGGGTTGCACGGTTGACAGTTCAACTCACAGCTGTCCTTTTCTGGCAACGTGAGCGCCTCCATTGTTCAGCATCAACCCAATGCAGAGGAAACAACCACTCCTCCACACGCCACATCAGGAATACCTCGGGCTTTATTACACCAGAAGCCGCTGATAGTTGCTTGTGCTCCTCTACTGCCGCAGAAATTCCACTGATCGTTGGATTGTCACGATTTCTTGAACCCCCGGCCAACACCATTACCACCACCCAGCCATAACCACCAGCACCACCACATCCCAATCGCTCTCACACAACCCACCGCCACAATGTCCGACCTCGACTCCTTCGACTTCATCCCCCTCCACATCGACCCCAAATCCAAAGCCATCAGCGCGGCCGCCCAAACCCCAGCAACCCGCGCCCTCGAGGCCGAGCTCGCAGCCCTCAACACCCTGCACCGCTCGCTACACGGCCTCGACCCCCCGCACCTGGTCCCCCCGCCCCCCGTGCCCGTCAACCCCAAACGCAGCGCCAACATCGGCAAGCTGCGCGAGTCGGGCAACGCCGAGTACCGCAAGCAGCGCTACGGCGAAGCCGCCAAGTTCTACACGCTGGGGCTGCAGATGGCGCTCACGCGCGCCGCCTGGGAGCCCAGCCAGCTGGTGCGCGAGGAGCTGCACGCGCTGTACAGCAACCGCGCGCAGGCGCACATGCACCTGGGCTTGTGGGCCGAGGCGGCGTCGGATGCGGAGGCGAGTGTCGAGGCGAAGAGGCAGGGGAATGCGAAGGCGTGGTTTAGGAGGGGGCGGTCGTTGGTGGAGATGGGGCGGTTGGCAGAGGCGAGGGAGTGGGTTGCGAGGGGGCTGGAGTTTGAGGGCGAGGAGAAGGAGCTGATTGAGTTGTTGAAGGAGGTGGATGCGAAGATGGAGCAGGAGAAGGTTAAGAGGGATGCTTGAGGCGGCCGATCAAGGAGGGGCCGCTCTTTGGGAGAGAGGTGGGCGAGATAGGAGGTGTGATATAGCGACGACGGCGTAGAGGAGTCGTGTGGGGGAGAGGGGAGCATGTTTATTATTTCGAGTTATGGTGGTCATTCAACCTTTAGGCCAGGCGTTAAGGGATCTTTCTGCACCAGGAATGAAAGGATCGTTCAAGGAAAGATGTAAATGGAATTGTTTTGAACGGTGAGCAGAATATTGACCCAACTCATGACCACCTGCTCCCGTCGTGCAACGACCTCATAAACTCCGGCCCCCGCTGGGCGTTGCATCCTTTCTTTCACTCAATCTTGTACTTCCGTAATTCCGCTGCCTCGTTAGATCCTCCTATGGACGCCCATTTCCACGCCCCGGTTATCTTCTCCCAGAAACAAGAACGATGCCAATATGATGATGCCCAAATACGAACACGAAAAAAAAATCGAGGCAGAAAACCCAATCATGCAGCTAATGAACTAGCCTTCCCACTATCCTCTCTTTCCCTCGTGCTTCAATCCGTCGTACAACTCGTGGCCCAGAGATCCTCCAACGGGTAGATTGCTCGTCAAGAGAAAAACGGTGTGTGCTTCCAAGACCGATGCCGCCTGTCGTAAACCATGGCACCGAATGCCACGCCTGTGTTCGTCGGCCGGATTGCTCTCCCCCATCACTGTCGTGTTTGCTTCACATCTTCTCCTTCTCCGAAGTGACCTCCAAAACCGACGGCTTCCGCGGTCGCATCACGGCGTCCTGGCTGGTCATGCGGCGGTCGAGGGCGCGCTCTAGCTTAGCGCCGAGGGCGAGCTTGGCGAGCTTGGTTGTCTTTTCCTCGTTGAGGAACACGCGCTGTTCCGAGAGGTGCGGGTTCTTGAGCCGCTCGAGCCCGTCGACGATGGGGCGGATTTCGGCGGTGACGCTGTCGGTGCTGAGCACCGTGGGGGAGACGGATGGGGCGGTCATGCTGTAGGTGGAGAAGCGGACTGAGGTGCGGGTCTGGGCAGCGAGGATTGGTTTGGCCGTGGTTAGTGACGATTGGGTTTATTTCAGATTTGTTTTGGGGGTGTGTGAGTTGGAGGTGAACGGGGCGGGCATCGAGGGAAAAGACGAACCGAAGGGGCCATGATCGGGCGCGAAGACTCCAGCGAGGCAGGCATTCTGGCGGTGGTACGAGCGTGTGTTCGGACTTTCCGTACTGGCTTTGTTGACGAGGAGCGTGGCTTGATGACGCTGTCCGATTTGAAACGCCGGAGCAAGGCAAAGCCTGTTGAGAGCAACCTTGGCCCAGGGGTGGAAATTCGCTGGCTCCGCTCACAGTGGCGGAAACCCTGCCAAATCGTCGCTTGCCGCTTATCGCTTTCGCCTGTCAGCCTGTCGGCGCTGTTGTTTGGTCAATCGTTGTGGAATGCCACACGGTCGATTCGGGTATGGGATGAACGAGCAAAAGGGGGGCGATGAATCAAAGGGGAAGATGCCGGGCGGGAGGGAAGCAGGAAGGTGGCACCACTCAGAATGACCCGGGAAGACTGGCGCACCGCCGCACACCAGGACGCCCATGTGGGAGGGCTGCAGCTGCCGCGGCAGCGCGGCCAGGCCGCAAAAAGCGTCAACCCCCAACTAAAAGTGGGACTCAGGGGTTCGTCAGAGCAGATCATCGCCCAAGTGCGCCAGTGCCTAATCACACCAGTCATTCCTAGTTACCCATCACAAACGTTATCAACGAGAATTTACCTGGTCACATTTCAACAATATATCTTCTAATTCTTTTTACAGTAAGAGGGTATATTAATACGCTCATTGGGCCTCATCCCATGTTGTTTTACGTTCCACAAAGTACACAGGTACTTCCTGGGGCTAACAGCGGAGCAGAATGGTGTACGCCCGTTGAGGGGGCAGAGATTGGCGGTTCGGCCAGGGTTTCCTAGGCGCTGCTGCTTCCTTCTCGGCAAAATGTTCCTTGAAGATATGAAGCCAGTTATCCTTTTGGTCAGGCGTGCGGGGAGCCTTTCTCCGACAGTATGTTGCTCCATTGGCCGTCAGGCCCTCCACCCTGGGGTCCGTGGGCTTAGGGGAGACTGGGGATGCTTCGAGTAGTGCCACCTGTGGATATGGATACGAAGTGTACCATGTTGAACGGTATTACAAAGTAATCATGTGGTCTTCCCATATAAAACCCCCGCCGGATTGTGTTTTGCCTCATGGCTCAGCGGGATCCGACGGACTGGACAGCGGAAGATGACCTCTGCAGTCATGTAGGGATTTGAACCTTGCTGGCGGTTCCGAGCATGTGAGCAAGCAACACTGCCGAAGATCTGGTGCGACGCCCCGCTGCGGCGAGCCAAAGAACGCACGTGGCATTTTTATCAGGTCACCATCCAGCGGGGACAAACCCGGCTTGGCGATAAAAGTGTCGGGACAACGCCAAGACCGAGGAAAGGCATCTCCAGCTTGCGATCTGACGCCTCTTCTCATTCTGCAATTTCCGAGCCAGACGGCTGAGGGAATAATCTTCACACACGGTCTGTTCTCCCTGTACGACGTCCATCTGCCAAGCCAGCCCACAGACGTCTTGCGGCCTGGCCATCCGTATGGCTACCTCTGGTCATTCATTGCGTATTACCTCGGTGAGTAACTACGCTCCACGGTAGGTACCTAGGAAGTGTGCCATACTCCACGTATGACTCGTTCTATATAGCCACTCGGCGAATTCGGGTGCCGACGCTTGTTAGTAACCAATGCAGAGTAGCTGGCTTCACGTTCATGATTCAGGTCGTCTGACTCGTCCCTCATCTTGGAAGCTTACGATGCATTGGCTGGACTACAGATTATGGCAAAGGCCGGAATAATATTTCTTAAAACATGACCGCGTTGAGAGGCTTGTCCTGGGCCCGCCAGAGCGGGCAAGTCCAGGGCTGGCATGCGCCCGCCCGAGGTTGGTCCGGCAGGTCTCGAACTGAAACTCGAAGAACACAAACACCAACGATTCACAGTCCAAGGGCTCGAGATACCCGTGAGTTTGGATGGGTGGCTGTGGATCGCCAAGGCCGAATTGATTTGTGATACGACTGAATTGCAAGGATAAGGCCACCACATCTGCGCATGAACCGGTTCTCTGGCTGCCTCCGGATTCTGGATTACCTATCGTAAGGTTCATATTCGGAAGGGGATCAGAACACGGGACTTGAAAGTGCAAGCCGCCTGTGCCGGCTCATTGCGAATGGATCGGGTAGCCGCTGGACCTCTCTGCCTTGCCCGGTTGTCCCTTATAAGAGGCCAGAGACCATGACCTTGTTCCTTCTCCGATTTGCAATGCATCTACCAAAGCACCGCCCGCACCTTCCTCAAGATTTAGCATACTACCGCAGGAGTCACTCACATAATAGAGGGGCACCGATCTAAGCACCTTATCTGCCACCTCTGATTCTTTCATTGTCCCCATTTTCAATATCCCTTCCCTCCCTTTCAAAGACGACGATGGGGAATTCCACACAAGCCCCAAATCGGGTCGACCAACTTTCATGCTTCGAGTTTATCCCGAGTATTAGGATTATTTCTACAATCCCCAATACACCTGCAACAATACTTCCACCACCATAACCCCCTCTAAAGGCATTTGGGCGCCGATGTCTCTCCGTTCCAACCAAAAATACAGAGACGTCCCAGCCCCCAATCCCCAAAACTCGATCAAACCGCCGCGGACTCTTGCGAGTCTTCCCAATCTTTTGACCATTGCGCCGCCCCGGAAAGGAAATAACTAACAAGACTTAAACCAGGCAAGCCTCCGATTTCCAAGTTCATTCCGCCGTCGCTCGTTGCCCTCCCCCTTCGCTCGTTGAGTCCCCCCTCGTTCGTTGCGTCCCCCTTCTCTCAAACACTTAAACCCCGCTGCAGATAGGCCTCCCCGACCAACCCTCTGTTGTCCAGGTGGCTGACTGTGGTAGGCCATTTTCACCTTCTCCTGTGCGACAATTTGGACGATCTGTCTCCGTCATTCCCGCTATAGTTCAGCTCGATATTATACGAAGCAACTGAATCAGAGCTCGGGGAGCTGGATGACGTGTTTTGTCGGTGTCTCCTGGATTCTTTTCCTTTTCGGCCCTCTTTGCGGTTGACGTCACCAGAGCTAACCTGAGCTGAGAATGTGTTAGAACCGCCCAATACACACGCTAAGGGGAGGAAAGGCGACGACCCAGTCATGCGCGTGCGGTCATGGGAGTTTTTCTTACGATCTTTGGTACAGCTGCGACAACACCCGTGGTCGCACCTCTCCATCCACTCCCACTCATTTGTGATAGAGTTCTTCTCCCATTTCGGCTCGGGCGACGCGTTCAGGCACCATCCGCTACTGTTCCGCCCTCCGCATTTGCAACAAGTCCACCCGCCTCCCCCCGCACTACGAAAGTCGCAGTTTGCCAGTGGACACGCTGCTGTCGACGATTGGGATGCGGCAAACGTCATATTCGGGCATGGTGTCTCATACCCCGTTTCCAAGTCGATGAGTGCCGACGGGCAGTAGTGCCACGTCACCGATTGGTGGCCACACGAATGGTAGTGAGGATGCCCGTGACACATAGCTGGTTTTGAAGGTTGGAAAATCGAGGGTGCTTAGATGCTGAAGAGCCAAAGAGGCCGTGCTGATCAAATGGCTTCCCGCAAAGTGTGGGTGTCTGCTGAAAGTTGCCGGACTGTGTTGGCTGGACTGACATGAGGATCTCAGATAACGGCTTGTACGTCCAACTCAAAGCAAGCGACGTCGGATGATTATTTATACGTCAATCATTCGTCATCTCAGCAGCTAGACCCTTCCGGACCGCCCCGGTTGTTGTCACCGAGGCCGAGCGAGGCTAGTCGAGCCACCGCCCTTCAGCTACCCCTCCTGGACAGGGTGGCTTGACACGCGAGTTCTCAATGGAGATGGGAAGCTCCTTCTGGATTTCACATAAAGCGGCCGATCTGCACTGACGGGCACCTCGCTTCCCTGGTGATGGACACAACTAATATCCTTGATAGGCTGCCGAATGCCCGAGGAAACGCGGAGCGAGCCTCAAGAAATCACCATCATTGCGCCGTCTCTTAGTTATGGCGCAACCGCCTTGTTGGTAAGATATTTTGCGGTCCATCTTTCCCCTCAGTCATTTCACACTGTTATGGGTGTCGTTGGCGTGTGCGATGCTTTTGTGATCCGAAAATCGATCGGCCGGCCGATCACATCGAGGTGGCTTCTCGACAAATCAGATCCCTGGAGAAATACCCCGAGACTGGTTCGCCAGGACCCTGGTTGTCCGATTCCTCGGTAGTGATCAGATTGGGTTTCCACATCCAGGTTGATCGACGCGCCATTGGCACCACTTGCTGCTGCAGCAAACCATTCTTGACCACCCGCTTCCTCGCATTCCAGCCTTCGTTCACCCAAAAGCAACACCCCTTCCGACGAGAGGATTTCGGGAGATGCCCTTTGCGGGTGATCGGCACCGGGGTAACAATGCCCGGTTTTTATTCCCAGCAATTTCCCTTGTTACGCTACTCTTGCAGGGTTCCGGGGTCAACCACCAAACATGAGGATCGGACTCCAGCAGGATCTCCGCCCACAGGTATGCAACACAAGATCTGGCGAGCCAAAGCCACAAGATTACCGGGCATGTCTACCATGGGACTGGGACGGCCGCGATGCCGCTAATCTGAGCTCCGGCGATTCGCGGCCTCGATCGAGAGCTCGGTTCAGCAGTTCATTGCCGGTTTCGTCGCTGGTCGCCCGACGACCCAGCTGGACTCAACCTGCGCTGGGCACCTGGGCTCAGCTGGGACAACCCACTACCCTAGTCCATGGTGTTGGGGACAGCCTCAGCGCCAATAAAGTCAAGCATTAATTATCAAGACGTGGGGGCGTTTACCGAGTCGGGCTCGACCGCAAGTCAACATCACGCAGCCTCGCAACTCAACAACACCGCGTTGCGGCACCAGGTGTGTTTCATCTGTTCACACCGCCCCCCCGGCCCCCACCGCATTGTTGCAAGTGAGAGCGCACCCGGGAACGACGGCTAGGCCCAGCCCACTACCGCTTTTCCTCATTGATACTCTTGAATTCGAGACAGTGACGCCACCGCAGCCTCACTCACCGCTACCATGTCCGCGTGCATGGGGATGACCCCCGACGGCCTCAATCTATTCTTGCTTTGATATCCCTCATAGTTAATTGGACGGGCGGCATCGGGAACGCCTGATCTTCGTCAACCGAAGCGATGGCGTGGCTAACACTAGCGTAAGAGCGCTGGCGGAAGATTAGCCCCGAGGCGAGTGAAAACGTGGGCTTCGTGTGTTTGCGTGCGTGGTTTGCCGTTGACATGACCAAGAGAGAGCCTTTGCTTGGTCAGCTGCCCCAAAGACACCAGGGCCGATACACCCATCCACCGAAACCAGCATGATTGGCATGCACCGCGACGAGAGGTACATATGTCGCCGGGTTTCGGACCCGTGTGACCCATGTCCACCCGAGGAGTTGTGTAATCGGCACCCAAATTTGCTGAGAGCCTGACGTCGAGTCGACACTTGACGTTCGAACCCCTTGTAGGAATACCGGATCCCCTCGCAACTTCCACCTGACCAACGAAATGGTTGACGGAAGTGAATTGGCCGCTTGCCTGCAGCACTATCCGTGGGGCCCCATTGGTGTGACCAAAGGAGGAACCGGGGTGGCAGTTGATACTCTGAAAATCTAGTGTAGGATAGGGATGGTGGGCTTGTGGCTTTCCTGCATGTCATCATCCCGCCTCCTGAGCTTCAAGCTTCAGATCCTGGTGGCGATCTCGGCCGTGATGGCATGATCGCAGCGGTATTGACACGCCGGGCTTGTTGATATACCCTGCAGTGTGGAGGGCGGAAAGCTCGGAGCGAAGCTAAGGTCACCCCAGGGAGCCATATCTTCGGGCCGTGGAGCGGGAGCTAAGGTAGCGGGGACGCTGGCTCGCAGTTCCGCGGCCCCAGCGCAGGGCCTCCTTGTCGGGGGGGTGGACCAGGAGTGAGTGGGCAACAATTGGCTGGGGGTACGGGGCGAGCCATGAACGCCCGTCACAGGTGGCTTGGTCTTGTGGTTGGCGAGTCCAGGAAACATCAAGAGCGGCTTCTCCCGAGGTGTTTGAATTTCTCCTGTCGGCCGCCACCACCACCCCCCGAGCGTTGATTACTGAACCTTGATTCGCCAACGTTACACGACGGCTGGGTTTGCGTTGAGAAGCCAGCTGAACGGCTCATAGGACGCAGAGGACGGTCAGAACACAACCGTCCATCATGAAGAACTTGGAAGCAGCTGAACCAAGGATTTAACCCCTGTGAGGCCTTCCACTCGGGCCCACGATAGGCCGCTGCAGGTGATGGAGATGCCCAAAATAAAAAAGATCATTGTTTAGCGGATCTCCAGCCAGGTGTCTCAGACAACGGGTCAACGCCTCGACGACTCACGGATGACTGGTCGCACTACTCTGAGACTTTCGCCGGTCTCGAACGTTAGTCGTACCCGAGCAATGGCTTGGGATTCTAGAGAAAAAGAAGACAAAAATACAGACAAGAAGATAAGCAGGCAAAATCAAGGAAGGTCTGCTCCGAGCCCGATAACTGTCGGCACAATCTCTGGCCCCTGCTAGCAAGCTCTAGCGAGAGGCCCATGCCCCTTCCCGGCTTCGATGACCGCACAGGGAACTCTCCTCTCCCGACCGGCAGCAATGCGGTTCGTAGGTACCTCGGAATGAGCCTAAAACTTTAAGGACCCTTTCCTGCCCCTCCCCCAGAGAAAAAAAGAACAACAACAAAAACCCCAGAAGAAAAGCCTGCCCCCCTTTCCACAACAACCCCCCCACCCCCTTTTCTTCTCCCCTCACACACACACACCCACACCCACACCACCCACCCACACACATCCAGTTATCACCTCCGGCTCCTCCGGGCGGAAGCAGAGGAAGAAGAAGAACCCGCCGCCGCCCCACCCCCCGGGTCGGCCCTGCACCCCTCGCAGCAGGTGTGGTAGCAGAAGGTGTCCGGGCTGGTCCGCAGCCGGTGCTGGCACCAGCGGTGCTCGTTGGCCCGCCCCCCGCACTGGCAGCACGCCCAGCGCCCGCCGAGCTGCGACAGCCGGCACCCGCCGGACTCGCAGTCGGGGGAGATTAGGCAGCCGCCGGTTGCGCTGTGGTGGAAGGTGGGTGTTAGTTGGGTGGGTTTGGGTTTGGGGTTTTCTTGTTTGGTTCTTGCTTTGCTTTCTTGCCTGCCTGCCTGCCTTGTCTAGAGGGAGGGAAGGGGTGGCGGTGGATGGAAGGGGGGTTGCACTGCTGGGGGGACCAGGCTGCGAGTTACGTACCATGGATCATTGTAGTCCACTTGGTTCATCGGCGAAGCGTTGTCGCCACAGAAGGCGCGGTCACACGGCTGCCTCTCGCCCGTGATTGGGTCGGCCATGGCCCATTGGCAATACTCGTAGTTGATGATGATCTCGATTGGCCGCGTGCAGGGTGGGAGGTCTGGAGCCAAGCGGTTGTGTCAGTCAGCGTGTGCGTGTGTGCGTGCGGTTACAACCTGGAAAGGAAAGTGGTTTCGGCTTTGGCTTGGTTGGTTGGGCGTGGTCGGCGCGGCGGCGTCTGCGAAGAGGCCGTGATGCGCCGGTGGCAAAGACATCTGCCAGAAGTTCCCGAGCCAGCCGGGGGGGAGGGGGCCAATGGAGTTAGGGGGCTGGGGTTGACGTACGGTGGTGGTGGGAGTAGCTCCAGAAACACATCTTGGTGAGTTTTCGTCCTTTTCCGTTCTCACACTTTTCTTCTTTACTTTTCCCTTTCTTTTTCTTGCGTCGACCTTATCTCGGCCTCGGAGCTTGAAGTCGTGGTACGTATGGCCGTTCTTTTGTCAGTCCTTGGTGTTCCTTAGTGTTATTTCCTTCGTTTTGGCGGGCACAACCGTCAACGCAGTCACACGGCGGCCAGTGGCACGTTGTTGGGTCGAGAGGGTGCCAAGTGATGGGTTGTTGTGTCGTGATGCCCAGGGTCGAAGCTGGCGATGGGTGGAGGGCGATGATACCAACGGGAAGTGTTCCCTTCGCGGCGTGTCGGTCAGGGTGAGGAGGCTCAACTAATATACCGAGTGGTGATATCGTTGTTTGGAATGATGGACTAGCGGTTGTGTATGGCTTCTGTTTCGCAGTGTAAGGGGGTACAGTACGGTTGACTTCAAAGGCTCAAGCCCAGTTTCAAGCTGGTCGTCCCGGGCGACCGTACTGGTTCACGGGCTCAGCGATACCCTGGAGATTCGGATGGGACGTTCAAGTGACGGCGAGGCGTTCGAGTGACGGACCTTGGACGGATGGTCGAGGCTAAACTCAAGCGGAGGGGGGAAGAAGATCTGTAAGGCGAGACCACCAAGTGGTTGCTGAAGGACGATAAAGCTGGACTGTGGTAGGGTATTGTTGGCGCCGACTGCGGAAAAGGTTGATAGGTGAGGTTGAATAGAGGAGGAGTCCAGCACGGCTCGAGCCAACGGCAACGTCCTCGATGATGTCTACACGGCGGGATGCTGGTGTTGCCCGGGTATTTCAAACAAGGAACTCGGCGACACGGTCCCTTATATATCAACCCGGCCGGTCGAGGGGAGACGAGGACCGCAAGGCTGTTGGTGTTGACGAAGCCTGGTACGGACCGCCAGCTGCGGCATCGATGAAAACGGTGTGACCGTGTGTCTGACTTCCCAGCCGTCCGCAGCACACCGGGCCTCTTCAACCCCTCCTCCTCTTGCTAGGCGATTGGGCTTCGTCGTCATGAAGCCTCCCCCCGGTGGCTAAGCTCTGACTCCGAAACCTTGGCAATATTTTGTTCTGGGGCTCTGTGCCATGAGGCGGGGGGGCCCGAGTCGTCATCAAAGACGAATGGGGAAACCATAGGCGCCCGGGGGCCCCAATCTGTCTCGTCACTTGGTTGGCGCCCATTATTGATAGCCATTGTCCAACATAACGGTGAAAGCACGTGGCCCCGGGGTAGTCCGTGAGCTTACCTGCCCGCAGGGTATGGTAGAAACGTGGTACAGTGCGGGTGTGGGCTCGAGACAGGAGTGACACAAAGCTGAGACATGGTCTTCTCTCACCCCCACGGTGGCACGGATGGAGCACTCTTAGCAACTTTGGGCTCCGAAAGAGGTCGGACAAGGCGTTTTCATTGGCAGTAGCTGACATCTAAGACAAGGTTGGGCTTGTTATATCACCTTATTTGGGTATTTTGGCGTCGGTTGCCTCGGTTCAGCCCCATCATCCAGCACCGAGGGCTCGGGTCCGCCGGAAGTCGAAGCCTTGTACCAACGCGGGACCCCGGAACTTGCCATGAAGAACATTCTATTAATATTCCAAGCCGAATCTGTCGGAGCTGAAGTCGCCTACAGTACCCGGGCTTGCTGTATCTCATCACATCCCAGCCCCCCCTCGAGGTTCGGGCACTTTCTTGATTACCGCCCACTCCTCTCACTGAGACACGGAGAGGCGCGATGGGGAACAAATTCAAACCCGGTGTGAAGCACAAATCTCCACTGCCACTATTTACAGCAACATTGACAAGAATTGATGAGAAAGCAAAAGGTGATTGATAAGATCCCGCCCGCCACAGCTGCCGATTGGACAGTTTGACTTTTCGAGGTCGGACTCCTCACACACCTTGGATACGCTTCTGAGGGGGTAAACCATTGACGTCTCATGTACAGGGGGGCACCAAGCAGGGGGGGGATGACAGTTCTAGAACGGACCCCATAAACCTTCTACCAACACCCATGACTTCCAAGTTTCGTCCTTGATTTGACGGACACTTGCTGGGGATGAAGTCGAGGTTGGAGTCTTGGGGATGATGGGGAGCGGGGTTGAAGCGGCTCTTACACCGCACAGCCACCCCCCCCTGGATCCCTGTAACCTGTTCCATCTTTTTGACGTCTCAACGGTTTTGGAGGCGAGATCAGAAGATCTGCACCGACGGCGATCACCCAGACCAGATCGACTGCGCAGACGCGGGCCATATCACGGCATCGGACTGTATGGATGGTAATCATGATCAATGGCATGTTGCTGCCGTCGATCACGAAGGCGTGGAAGCTTCTATAAAAAGCAATGCATCCCCTCGAGATACAAGAAGGGCTGTTGCCAAGCCGGGAGCTACTCCGAGCTGAGACGGTTTTCTTGCGTCAACCTTCATTCACTTTCCATATGCTTTGGAATTCGAGATGCTGATGAAGCACGGATTCCCCCCTCTCCAGTCTGGGGCGATGACGGCGGGGCTGTTCTCGATCTGCCTAGGGTGTGACTGAAACCCTAGCGATGGAGTCTTGATACACCAAGCGGGAACCCCGTCCCGATCCCCGGTCGTATTTCTCCGCGCTGGCCTGTCGATCAAAGATAAGGTATTCGCGAAAAGGCCATTAGAGAATTCAATTTGTGTTCATCAAAGTATGCCCCGCCATCAACCAGGAATTTTCAGACAGTTTCCCCGCCATGTGAAGGCTTGACGTGCTTGACATGCTTGGCCCTAAGACACCAAGAAACCAAGACTGAAACGTGTCAAAGTTTCAAACAAAACGCCATTCTCATAGGGCAACACTAGCCCTCCTTGTCGAAAACTCAGATCTAGATGCCTCGGCACTTCTTTCCAGCCACACGCGCCGAGCCTTGTTGACCGATGACCGGACGAGCAACCAGTTCGGACGCTTTGGTGACAATTCCTCCCATCAGCAATCTATGGAGGTAGTCAGTGAACTGACTACTGTAGCTTCCTTCCCTATCACTTCCTATGATAACAGCTCCTCTCTCATAAGCCAGCTGGAACAGTGAAACTAATCATGTCTCCTACCAAACATTACCCCCAACATCGTCCGAGAACGCCGACGGGTGGTCTTTGCATCTGTAAACCGTTAATTCACCGTTTTGTCTGATGCCGCCCAAACCTATGAATAGAATAGAGTAAACGCCAAACATGGGCTAAATGTGCAGTTGAAACACCAGGCGGCTAGCTGGTCAGAGGTTGAAACAGGATGGGAAAACAACAGTCAGGAACAGCAACCCACCCATGGGTGTTTTGTTTCTGTTTTTAGAAAAGAAGCCCCGGGGAAGAAAGAGGCTATCAGATCGTTTGGCTGGAGTTAGGTTGCTCGTTATTATGGAAAGGGACTAAAGAAACATACTTGATACAAAACGGTACCGATTCCGAGACACTCATGACGACGGCTCCTGCTTGTGCTCCCACCGCTTTGCTTTCCCCGTGGACGTGTGTGTGTGTGACAGTACAGGGTGCAATTGCGACGTAGCTTTTGCGACAACGTGGAAAGCAAACAAGTCCTCGAATCCTTTCGGTGACAGTTCCAGCTCGATATCCGAGGTACCACAAAGAGTCACGAATCCTCCGCCCGAGACTCCCGACGCGTGTCTACGACCGAGGACACAGCATGTAACACCACCACAGCCCTGCCAGTGACACCCTCCGCCTGCATGCAAGGATCTTCATATATCCACGTGAGAACCAGATCTGTCTGTCTATATGCAACTAATCATCATAGCCCCCTCGACACTTGGTGGTGGGCCCAGCCAAACAACCGAACAACCGAACAGCCAGCCTTCAGGTCCCCTTGGAGAAGGACACGACCGCCCACTTCCCGTTCCACGCCCACTTGCGCGCGCCCGAGTCACCGCCCCCATCCTCCATCGCCTTGAGCTTCTCGTCCTTGCCCGGCTGCAGTCCCACCACGACATCGGCCTTGCAGGTGCGCAGCGCCAGCACGTTGAGCCCCGAGCCGGGCCCGAGCGGGCCAATGGCCTCGGTGAAGGGGGTCGTCGGGTCCCAGGCAACCTGTCCAGGTCAGTCATCAGCCCAGTATTCACCGCAATGAAAGGAGGGTTACTCACATCGCCCACCAGCTTCCGATAGTTCAAATCGCCCTTAAACACGACCAACTCGCCCTCCCTCAAATCCTCCACCAACCCCCCCGCCTCACCCGGCAGACGCCAAAAGCTCCCCGGCCCCGTCCACACACGGTTCGGCCTCAGCACGAGCTGGCCCTCCGCATGGAAGCGGCTCCACTCCGCGAACAAAAACCCCAACTCCTCGACCTGCGCCTCGCTCAACCGCGGCGGCTCGACGCCCTGCAGGGTATCCTCCTCGGTGGGAGTTTCGTAGAAGGTGCGGGGGTCGGCCAGCGCGGTCAGCAGCGAGGCAAAATCGGCCGGCAGCACGTCCGACACGAACCAGGGGATCGACTTGGGATGCAGCACCACGGTGGTGGCCAGCCCGGCGGACAGCAGATACCCGGCGAGGATCAGATCGACGTACAGCTCGAAGCCGGCGTTGTCCAGCACGATATCCACGCGGCGCTGCTGGCCCCCCGCGGGCTTATCCTTCTTGACGGCTTGCAGGTGAGCATAGACCTGGGGCAGGTCGTTGACGAGGATGTTCTTCTCGGCGGCGCGGCGGGCCTCGGACCCCTGCAGCTTCTGGATGTCCTCGTAGGTCAGGCTGGTGAGCAGCGAGAGGTCGGTGGCGTTGCCCCACAGGCAGACCTCGCACATCTCGGCGAAGAGGAGGGCGTCGGCTTCCGGGTCGTGCGGGGCCTGGGCGCGTAGTTGTGTGACTAGGTCCTTGTAGCGCGCGGCGAGTTCGAGGACCGCGGGGCGGGAGGACCGGAAGGTCTTGATCTTTTGGCGGGCGAAGACGTCGTAGGATTTCCAGTGCGTGGAGAGGGCGAAGGAGGTGGATATGCGCCTGGGTTGGGGGGAGGAGGGGTGGTTAGTAAAGGGAGAGGGTGGGATAGTAGGGGGTGTGATGGAAGGGGGTGATGGTACCGGAAGAGATAGCACTCGGTGAAGAGCCAGGGGGCGTTGTGCCAGGTGATTTTGCCGAGCTGCTCGAGCTCCTTGTTGTATCCGGCCACGTCGGGGTGGCCATCATCGCGGATGGGCCTGTAGTGCCGTATCTTTAGCCGCTGTTCTTCGTCTCGAGAAACTGTAGGCATACCCACGTCAAGGCTCGGTCGTGTTGCACCTCGTACTTGAGCTCGGCGAGCTCGGCGACGATCTTCTTGCCCTCCTCTTGCTTCTCACCGGCGTCGCAGGAACCCACGGTGCGGTAGGCATCGTCAATTGCTTGGGTCTAGAGGTGTAGCATCATTAGCCGATATCCTCGAGGTTCGGATAGAAGCTGGCAAGCGGTAACCGACGATGATGATGGGCCATCGCTGCCGGGCCGTCTGCCAGGCGAACGATGTTGGGTCGGCCGTCGAGTACGGCGCTGCAAGGATAGGAGCTAGTCAGTCTTGCGCTGAATGGGTAGAGAGAACTCCCGTACCGAGCTTGGGGTCGAGATCCATCTTGGCGGTTGGTTGGCAAGTGGTCGAGTTGTTGCTTGGGGGGATGGAATGGGAATGTTTATTGGCGGGGTAGCTTTGGAGGGGTCAATTCGGGGGCGCGATAGCGATATCGGGCTCGGCGGACAGGGGAGTTGGAGCTTCCTTGCCTTCTCTGAGCACCATACGCTGGGAGTGATGTTCACAGATAATTTATGTTTGGCAAGAGAAGTTGAGTTATATATTTGTCGTCATCATCATCATTTACATTCTTGAGTTGTGTCTAGTCGTTAATCATCACGCCGGATATCACACCCCTGATAACCCCGGCCCGCCCCCTAAAAAACACAAAACCCAAACCAGAACGCCATGGTATCTCTCCCAAACAAACGAAAATGAACAACTTCAATACCCCATCCCCGTAACAGCTCCCACAGCCAACACCTCAATCCGCCCCGCATACAGCTTCATCATATGCGCGACAGGATCCCCCCAAACAACATTGCGCAACTGCTCATCCGTCACAATTTGCGCGACGACACCCTCGTGCAGCCGCTCCTCGACCGTCGTCTTACCCCTCCGCAGCCGCGCCTTGGGATCCCCCGACCGCAGCACCACCACGCGGCCCGCACAACTCAGCGTGCTAGGCGGGACGTTCCACGCCGGGCCGGAGGATTTGGATGATGACGAGGACCGTGAGGTTGTTGTGAGTGCCGATGATACGGTGGTGGAGGATGATTTGCTGGAAGCTTTCTCGCTGCTGCGCCGGGATTTTTTGCTGTTGCTGTTGCTTCGCGAGGATATAGACTTTCGCGAGTCTGTGGTGGCCCGCGGTGTGGGCGCGGCGAAGAGCTCGAGAAGGCTCTTGACGTACGCCTTGTCGGCGCGCGTTACGGGGTCGCCTTCGTTGACGAAGCTGAGGAAGACGCTTTTCCTGAGGTGGGGGCGGCGGAGGTAATCGCTGGGTTTTGCTAGCGGGACTAGGCTAATGGGTGGTGTGCCAAAAGTGATGCAGTGGATGCGCTTGAAGCAACCGGCGACGATGTTGAGGTCCGTTTCGGCTTCCTTGGAGGTCGCGAGCATGTGGCTGTAGAGGAGAGCTGCAACTGCACCGCCAGCGCTGTGGCCTGTGATGAGGAGAGAGTAAGATGCTCGCCACGGGTCCTCCTCGAGAAGTTGGCGGAGGCGGCGGGCGACTGGGGCCACCATCTTGCGGGCCACAGAGAGGAAACCAGAGTGGCAGAGGTTGCCCGGGTCATCCTGATTTGAGTTAGTATTATGATGTCCTCGGGGAGAAGACAATAACATACCAGGAAGCCTGCCGGTGATGTTGGCGTCATATCTAGGTTCACCGCCCAGTCCATAAAGGTTGCCGTACCGCGAATGGCAAATACAATCGTGTTCATGGAATCCATGGGTATCGATTTGATAACCATGGCCTTGGTACCCGTTCGCCAGTCGGCGTCAACGTGGGCATCTCGCTCCGCGCGTGCAGTTGGCGGTTCATACACCCTCTCCGAGTATTGTGCCGCTAGACAAAGAAGGGGGTACGTTGGGATGTATCTGAGACCTTGTTAGTGAAGGCGTTAGACGGCTCGGCGTTGGAACCCATACAGTTTGAGCGGCGGTAGGTTCATCGGTAGCCTCGAATTCGAGTAGTGGTCCACCTTCGCGAAGAAGCTCCCGGAGACAACTGCAGCGGCAGCAGTTGTTTGGCCCTTTGGATGCGCTTTGCCATGGCTCTTCCTACTAGACTTGGAAGCCACTTTCTCAACGGCTGGTAACTCGGGTGATGGTGGGTGCCCGGAGGTTTGCGCAGATTGCCACGCAAATATGTCGTGTTCTTTCCCATTGTAGCCGCCACAATCGATTTTGGTCAAGACGTTGTCGAACCGGTGAGATATCTCATCCACCATGGCGTTGCTCTGGCTGACTAGCTCTCCCCCGCAGCTCTGCCATGACGGCGGTAGCATTCCATCTAGCAATTGCTGGGTACCCTGATGGACGCGATTCGAAACCTTCTCTACCACGTTGTTGCTTTGGCTGACTAGCTGGTTCCCACAGTTGTGCCACGCCGCGAGGCTATCGTCTAGTAGCTGCTCGGTGCCCTGATATACCTCCTTGGCCAAGTCCGCTGCGGATCCGAGATTCAGTTTGCCAAAGGATGCGCTGGGTGCGTATGATGGTGGCGGGGCCTCCCTAGGCGGCGGCGCACCGAGATAATAGTGGTTTTGGTTCACCACTATGGGCGGATATGAGCCATGGTGGTGATACTGAGGTGGGGATTGCGCTTCACCATTCCACCCAGGCGGTGGAGGAAGCAGACCTGCTGGCTGGAAAGGGGTTGGCGGGACTTGGATTGGCGATGGCGGCGACGGTCGGCTCTGCAAAGATGACCTTCGACCCTTGGACTGCGAGGGCGGTGAGTCTTTCTTCACCTTCTTGGATCTGAGGAAGAACCCCATGTTGGCGGAGGGTTCAGCATCGATGAGTCACCCTAGAAGTTGCTTCACTTGCAGAAATAATGGGACCGAGTGAGGGTACCCGACGCGGTAGTAGCAGAAAAACAAGATGAGAGGCAAAAGTCACTCGAGCTCTGGTCGGTGATGTTCGAGGGAGAGATCGAAAAGGCCAAGAGACAGCGGCCCGATCAGTCTAAGAGGTCTGGTGACACCACGCAGTTCAACCCGAGGCAAACGGCGGTCCTCCAGGTCCTCGAGGTCGGGGCGGGAGTGCCTTGCTGCTTCTGCAGCCAAGAATGACTCGACAATCCCAGTCCCGGCAGACTGTGTGCTCCCATTCGCTGTTGTGGCATTGCTTCGCCTCGAATCGCGATCCGCGGTGGCGGGTTGGCAGACCCTACCGACCCATCTCCGGCCAACTACCGGGCTCAGAATTATGGTCTGCATGCGAAAACCCCAGGAAAGGTTCCATTGTTCTCTCGTAGCCGCCAAGCTAGTGTCGCGCGGGTGGGGGGGGGTACTTGGGATTTGATGGCGACACTTCACTCAGCATGTGGCCCAACGCCAGTTAGCGTGTTCCTGGTGCAGAGATGCAGATGCCCGCCTGCGGCCTGCGGGCCGTGGGCCAGTAAACATGCGGGCCAGCCGTTAAAGAATGGTACTTGTCAGAAACACTGGCTGTCGTTTGACCCCTGAACTGCGAGATAGCCTCGACTTTTTGATAAAGCTGCGGGGGATGCGTTGGCTTTTCCCCATCCCCCAGATTACGTAGGTTGTAATCGGATGCACCAGGAAGCCACCCATACCGCCCGGCACGTTACAATGGGGTTGTGAGGAAGTGCATGATTAGGTTTCGGTGGTGCCCAACCTGGTGTCTCTGAAAATGGTCTGATTCGAAAGAAAGGGATGATGTTCGTGGGTGGAAGAAGGGCATTGGTGTTCCTGGATGGGGAGTCAGGGAGTGCCCGTTGGAGATGGAATGCGATCCGGGGATTATCGTGGGGGAGGGAAAAGCTGCAGGTGGGCCCAACCTCCACTGCTTGGTAAATGGCTGGCACCATTGGCTGTAATGCAGTGAAATGTCTGTGCTCTCAACCCCAGCAGCTGCTGCCGGCCGAGGAAGCGACAGAGGGGCCTGGACCTGCAGCTGCAGGGCAGCCCGATGCTTCAACGGCCAAACAATTTCGCGGCACTTGGAACACGACAGTTCATGCATCACCGAGCAGGAGCTCCGGACTAGCCCGCCGAGGTAACCGTCTACACCATTTGGATTCTCTCCCGAGATGAGTGCAGGGACGCTATGGATTTTGTAAGTGATTGTCCTGTCAAATCTAGGATCAGATGGATGGACGGATGGATGAATGGATGTTGCGAGGTGCTCCAAACAGTGACCGGATCCGCTAATTTAACACCCCCAACTTCCAGTGGTCGCGCCTCCTAGCACACACGCCGCTGTCGTCGGCTAGTTCCCGCAAGGACTTTGCAAAGGACCCTGCCCGTCGCCTACATCGGTTCGAGAAGGAGTACAGCCAGTTGTTGGTGAGCATGGTCAGGATCATGGAAAACGGCGACCCCCAAGCTGACGTTTCCAGCACGCATGGCGCAACTCGTCCAACCTTGCCCACGATGATGAAGCCGCTGAACATATCGAGATCCGCCTCCAGGAACTGACGAACCTACTTAACGACGAGTCCCGCCGACCGCTACCCCATCCCTGCATCTCCTTCGCCGCCGCTAAGCAGGTCTACATCCCCGTGGCCAAGATCGCAACGAGCTCCTTCAACGAGTGGATCATCAAGGAAGCCGTACTCTTCTTTGCGAGCCTGATCGAGAGCGAGGAGGAGGCCTTCGTCGAGAATGAAACCTTCGCCGCGAGTTTGACGAATCTGCTGGTCCGGATAACTGGCGCTAACAGCATCCGTCTCGGAGCCGATACCGAAGCCCGCGTCGTCGAGTTGGCTTTCAACATCACTACCAAGATCCGCCTCGACCCAGAGATCCTGACCGCCTGGTTCAGGTCTCAACAACATGGCCCGTCAGACACAAGGCAGCTGGACCACCGCGAGAAGTTTGCAGGGAAAACACAGAAGCAGGACTTCCCCCTGTTCTACTTGTTGATGGACTACATTCACCACGAGGGCAAGATTGGCGACTTTGCAAGGACTGGCCTGCTCTACATCATCGAAGCTGCTTCAAGCTCGGTTCCTCTGGAACAATGGATCGTGGAAAGCGATCTATCGACTCTGATGGCAACAGGCCTGGGTGCTTTGTATAGTCAACTGAGCCGCAAGCTTGTGATCGACCACCTTCCCAATGAACTCCCCCCTATCCTCGCCTTCTCCGACTACCAACATCCCAAGTCCAACTACGAAGTTGTCAGCTCTTGTTCTTTCCAGTTCCAGTCCCATCTGGACACATTTCTGTCCCACCTTCTTTTTTGGCAGGATGTCTTGAACCACTGCAGGTCCGTCGAGGTCAAGTCAACTCTTCTGGAGCACTTCCAGGTCATCTTCTTGCAACAGCTATTGTAGGTTTCCTTGTCTGACCTGCCGATCTACTGCTCACCTCTTCTCAGATACCCCTCTCTCCTCGAGTCTTCCGATGTCGACGGCGGCTCCTCCGTTGCTGTCTTGACTTACCTCCGCCGTATCCTGGAATCGTTGGATCACCCTGACATGGTCAACCTTATCCTCCACTATCTGCTCGGCCTGCCTGACCTTGTGGGCTCCGTCAGCTCTAATACCGTAGATGTCGTGAGCGCCGCTCGTAAGCGCAAGTCGATGGACCTAGCCACCATGATGGCCTCCAAGGGAGAGGCCGCCGCAGACCCGTTGCTGTTCAATCTTGTCGATCTTATCCTGGCTTGCCTTCGGTCGCAGAACAACCAGACAGTTTACGTCACTCTTCAACTGGTGTCGGTGATTCTTAAGAGGCATCACCGATACGCAGTGATCACTTTGCTCTACACCGAAGGCGTCCTGGGCGAGTCTCATCACAGGACATCAGGTGCCCACCAACAAGAGGTCGAGTACTTGATGTCCTTGGCAGGAAGTATCGGAGGAGAGGATAACTTTGACGAGATCTACGATAATATCCTGAAAGACACCCTGTTACGGTTGGAAAACCACCCCTGTTCCATCAAGTTGGTTACGCCGAAAACGTCAACGCACAACCACAAGCTCCCCGCGGTCCCCGATTCTCTCCCCGGTGCGCCGAGGGATGTCCGGTCACACACCCTTCATCCGAGTGACCCCCTGCTCAACATCGTCTTGGATCGACTGGACACCTTTTTCCTCAATTCGGTCGACACGAATCTTGCCTTGACGGAAGCCATCTTCGACCTCGCCGTGTGCGGTTTCATGCACCTCGAAGGTTGGTTCATGCGGAATCCGCTGAACTACGTTTACGAAGAGGAGGACGACAGCCCGCCATTACCCGAGCCCCCGCTGGACCCCGAATCCCAAGAGTACATTGAGTACAAGCAAATGCAATCGATGCAGGAAGCTCGCCGCCGCCCGAGGTGGATTCAGTCGGCCCTACCTCGCCTGCTGAAGATACTGCAGACGCTTTGCGACCAGGTCGCCGGCTACCGGGAAACCGTCCCGCGCTTTGACGATCTGCTACAGCAACGCCGCGAGGCCTTCCAAATAGCAGATTCTGCTAGCCAACCCCTTCCCCTTCATCCTCCCCGGGCCAGAACCCCGGTCTCTTCAACGGCCGGCACCGCCACCCCCAGTACAGAACGGACAGTTATTTACAACGACGAAGGGCGTGAGACGTCCCGTGAGCGGCCCTCCGGCCTCGAAGGTTTTGCCCAGCGCCTCCTCTCCGAGCTAAGCACGCCTACCCGTTCCGGCAGTCCGCAGAGCCGAAAGGAGGGAAAACGGGCAGTATCGGACCGCTCCACACCCATTTCCTTCCCCTCCACTGACACGCCTTTGCACCTACCGCCGCCGCCGCAAATCGGTCGATCTTTCTCGCCCCGAAGCCCTTCCCCTGCAAACGGTCCTTGGGATAACGGCAAACCCGACGCCTTCGCAAGTCAAGCGAAAGCATTCCAGGCCGTCGACCAGAGCATCCTTGCCCGGCGCGTCGGCGTCCCCGACGTCAAGTCCTCCGAGAAGTCAATCGAGCCGATCGGTTTAAGCTTTGACAGACAGCGCACAGCCGGCGGCGTATCCTCGGCAGACGAGAAATACGCTGCCGACGAGGAGGAGGCCAAGGCGGAGGAGGGCGGCGGCGAGGACGCGCTTCTTGCGCCGTCAGAAGACGGGGAGCAGACGGATGACGACGATCGTGATGGGGGTGCTGCGGGGGCCGGGGAGGGCGAGCCGGGGACGCCGACGATCGACCGGTCGGTGTCGGTGTCGCATGTGCTGACGAATGTTATTGTGCTGCAGGCGTTCTTGTTTGAGCTGGCCAGTGTGGTGCAGGTGCGTGCTGGTTTGTTTGATGAGGTGCGGTTTGCTTAGGAGGCGGACGAGGAGGGAAGTGATGCGTTTGAGGATGGTACGTGCGAAGATGCATCAATGGGGAATGTGGTATCGCCGTTTGTTGAGGATGGGGGAGATAGGGACTGGTTAGGCCCTGCGTTTGATGCGAGGGACGTTCTAAGGGGGCTGCTTGGGCTCTACTCGTGAGCACTGAGCCAGGATGCAGAGAAGAGAGAGGTAGGCTTGGGATTTTGGGATGCATTGCTTGGTGTTAGTGGACTGCTCGTATTGTTGTTGACGCGGAGTTAGTGTTACATGACATGGTGCTTGCATACTATTGAGTTGAAGTTCCCCGATTCCCTTTTTGCGAGGGGTTCACGTATCTCGGTCATCTCATCACGTTGCCAGGCTATGCACATGTATGGAAGGACCTCAACAGGATCAAAACAGCTTGGGGAAATGGGCATTGGCCGCGCATCGCAG
This sequence comes from Chaetomium tenue, assembly GCF_020726465.1. NCBI lineage: Eukaryota > Fungi > Ascomycota > Sordariomycetes > Sordariales > Chaetomiaceae > Chaetomium > Chaetomium tenue. The sequence goes on along the minus strand of NW_027117330.1, from coordinate 3,616,055 downwards.
CCAGCCGTCAAGTTCACACGCAGGGAAGACCTCTATGAACGTCGCCGTCTAACGCTCTTTTTGTAAGGCTGCGGCGCCGACTGACGGTTGACCCAAATAAACTTGGGGCTCATTTTGAAGCTTCGAGAAGATTTCGCGCGTCTTCTAGAAAACACTCTGGCTGCATTTGACGCACACCCTTGCCCCTGAGCTTCGGAACTGGAACCGAACCCGGTTTCACCAACGACCATCACCATTCACGCAACACCACGAGGTCGCATATTCATCAAATACCCGCATAATGTCGCAGGGCTCGGCAGGTGTATCTGAAGGCTAACTAAAGAATGCCAAACTTCAAGCCAATAGCGCATGATGGTGCATTGACCAAAGCCATATTTACAGCGAGGGAGCGTGGTGGTTGCGTGGTTCAGGGGTAACAATCCCGCGCTGAAACGCGCAAGATCGACGACAGCAGATCGTCTCGCCTGGACACCGACCTGTCGAACGAGCTGAAATAGCATGGGAGTGCAGGCCCGCGTGGATGAGGCTTCACGGAGAAACGGATGTGATCAGCTCATACGCGGCCTTGTCTCCTTACGACTAGGGGTATTTTGGTGATCCGGGGATAGATATAAGCTCTGTTCCCCTTTTAGGAAGGAATACAAAGAGTATTAGTTCAACGATTGGCCATCCAACCATCCAACCATCCAACCATCCAACCATCCAAACCATCCAACCATCCAACCATCCAACCATCCAACCATCCAACCATCCAACCATCCAACCATCCAACCATCCAACCATCCAACCATCCAACCATCCAACCATCCAACCATCCAACCATCCAACCATCCAACCATCCAACCATCCAACCATCCAACCATCCAACCATCCAACCATCCAACCATCCAACCATCCAACCATCCAACCATCCAACCATCCAACCATCCAACCATCCAACCATCCAACCATCCAACCATCCAACAGCACCACGACTTCTGAGAGCATCGCCAAGAACCAAACCACAGGAAATCTCACAATGGCGAGACTCACAGCAGCCTTGCTGCTGACATCCAGCCTAGCATCCAGCGCAACAGCACAGAACCAGACTCAAGGCGAGGGCCTGCATTCACTTATGGTGGCAGCGGGCAAACTCTACTTCGGTACAGCCATGGAGACCAACAACTTCAACGACGCCGCCTACCAGGCCATCGCTAGCAACAAGAACGAGTTCGGCATGTTCACGCCCGAAAACTCCCAAAAATGGGAAGTGACAGAACCCACACAAAACAAATTCTCCTTCACCCAAGCGGACAGCGTCGCAAAGAAAGTCCAGTCCAACGGCCAACGCTTCCGCTGCCACACCCTAACCTGGCACTCCCAACTCCCCCCTTTCGGTAAGCCATCCCCCAACCCCCCCAACCCACACCCTCACCACACCTAACCACCACCAACCCAGTCTCCAACGGCACCTGGACCCCCGCCACCCTGACCGCCGTCCTCACCGCCCACATCACCACCGTGATGCAGCACTACGCCGGCCAATGCTACGCCTGGGACGTAGTCAACGAAGCCCTCTCGGAAGACGGCACGCTGCGCCCCTCCATCTTCCTGACCACGCTCGGCGCCGCCTACATCCCGCTCTCCTTCACCATCGCCGCCCGCGCCGACCCCACCGCCAAGCTCTACTACAACGACTTCAACCTGGAAACCACCCCCGCCAAAGCCGCCGGCGCCCTCGCCCTCCTGCGCACCATCCAAGCCGCGCGCGCCCCCATCCACGGCGTCGGCTTCCAAGCCCACCTGACCGTCGGCCAGACCCCCTCCCGCGCCAACCTCACCGCCCTGCTGGGCCGCTTCGCGGCGCTGGGCGTCGAGGTCGCGTACACGGAGCTGGACATCGCGCATGCCGAGGGCACGCTGCCGGCGGATGGGGCGGCGCGGGAGAGGCAGGCAAGGGATTATGTCGCCGTTGTGGGGTCGTGTTTGGATGTGAAGGCGTGTGTGGGGGTGACGGTGTGGCAGTTTAGTGACCGGTATAGTTGGGTGCCGGGGACGTTTCCGGGGAAGGGGGAGGCGTGTTTGTGGACGGAGGGGATGGAGAGGAAGGTGGCGTATGCGAGGGTCGTGGAGTTGTTGAGGGGGGCGGCACAGGGGGGAAATGGGTCGAGGGGTGTTGATGGGGGTGCTGGTGTGGGTGCGGGTGGGAGTGGGAGGGGGATGGGGTCGAATCGGACGAGTGGTGCGGGTGAGGCGGGACGGCCGGTGTTTGCGGCGCCGCCGGGGTTTAATGGTGCGGTGAGGGTTTGGGGTGGGTTGGTTGGGTTGGTGGTGCCGGCTGTGGCGGCGCTGGTTCTTTTGTAAGTGGTGTCTGTCTTGGGCTAGCGCTGGCGTCCTGAAAAGGGGGTGTTGATCTGGCGTTATGGTATGACGTGGAATGGGTACCGAGCGAATTAACTGGGTTTATCCAAATCAGAGTGGCAGTTTGCGTACAGGCGAAGCAGTATACATCGTGGCAAGGTACGGGAGGATAGGGGTTGGCTCAGCCAGGGGTAAGTTGGAATATGTCTTGTGGTGATGTGTACAGGTCTGACGACCAATTCCCTCATTTACAGCTTTGTATCCTATGCCATGCAACCTTCTAGTCCCTTCATCTTCTATAATGCCCCCTTTCCCAATGTTTCCATGCAACAGCTCGCACCGCTTTCTGAACCAACCGTACCCTACACGGCAGGCATGACACCCTGCGGGAAGTGGAACACATCCTCCGGATCAACGTCCTTCTTGATGGCCTGCAACTTGGGCAGGTTGTCACCCCAGTAGTTGACCTGCGCGTCCTTCTGGTCGAGCCTCGAGTTCGGGTAGTTGATATACATGCCCCAGTCGCTCCGCTCCATGCCCTGGGTGATGTTGCCGGCAAAGTTCTCCATGACGGTGTGGCCCTCGGCCGGGTACTCGCCCTTGTCGACACGGTCGTACAGGAGGTACATCAAGAGGTAGTCACGGTGGGCATACGACGTCGAGTCGGCCGCGGGCGCCGACACGGCCGAGTTCTCGCCGCCGTGAAGGTCGATCTGCACGTACCAGTCCCGCGTGTTGTTCTTGGCCTGGTTGAACCAGTACCCGACAAACTTCTGCAGCTGCTCGTCGTTGAGCTCCTTGGTGTACAGGCTGGTCGAGTAGAAGGTTTCGTGCTGGGCGGGCAGGTCAGTACACTCTCAGTTAGGGGGGTCGATCAACCAGAAACTCACCTCCTCATAACCATGCCCCTGATCAATATTCGAACCCCCACCAAAATGCTTAATCTGCTCCATCCAATCCCCCGTCGTCGCCAACGCCAACGTAGCATTCGTCTTCGCCACCAACTGCGCCAACGCCGCCTTCAGCCCCTCCTTATCCCCATAATACAACCCCTCCAAATTCACAAACCGCCTCGCAATAAACAACCGCATATTCAGCTCCTTCGGCATGGTCTTCGCAAACTCCTGCACCGCGGTAACCCCCACCAGCGCCCGCGCCTCGGTGGGCCACTGCACGGGCGCCACGAAGTAGGTCAGCTCGCCGGGGGCCTCGAACGTCTTGAGGCGGAACTCGGTCACGATGCCCATGGACGCGCCCGCCCCGCGCAGCGCCCAGAACAGTTCCGGGTGCTGCGTCTCCGAGCACTCCACCACGCTGGCGTTGGCCAGCACCACGGTGGCGCCGATCACGTAGTCGAGCGCGAGCCCGTGCGTGTGCGAGCTCATCCCGTACCCGCCGTGCAGGAGGTGGCCGCCGACGCCGACGCTGGGGGCGTGTTAGTGGATGGTTTCTTGTATTGCGGGGGGTTGGTTTGGCTGTTGGTTGGGTCACTTACCCCGGGCATGTCCCGTGGCTGATGGCCCTCTTTCCCTGGGTGTAGAGCTCCGTGGCGAGATGGCCCAGACGGGTGCCGCCCTCGGCCGTGGCGATGCCCGTGACATTGTCCAGAACAACCTTGTTCATGCGGCTCATCTCAATGACCAGATGGCCGTCCTCACCACCCAGACCGAAGGAAGCGTAGCTGTGCCCGCCGCACTTGGCCGTCGGCTTGATGCCGAACTTGTTGGCGCACACGACGGCATCCTGCACGTGTTGGGCCGTCGAGGCGGCGACGACGGCCGCCGGGGTGTAGTTGAGCCGGAGGTTGAAGCTCGCGACGTCGATCTTGTATTCGGGCGTCCCGGACTCGCCGATGGGCACGCCGGCCTTGGTGAGACAGTCGGTGAGGGTGCCTGTCTCGTTGGAGAAGCGGGCGAAGGAGGCGGCGTGCGAGGTCACCGCCAGGCCCAGAAGGGCGAGGAGGGGTGCGAGGGTCTGCATGGGACGGGATGGGGCCGGACGTGTGACGGGGTCTGGTGTGACGAGAGACGTGCGGCAAGCGGGCTGCTATTATTGGGGATCTCCGTGTCTCAGGCCGCGGTCTGGGGTATGACCGTGGGGAAGAAGTCTGGGGAAATGCAAGCCGATATATAATTTATAATTCCACGGCCGCGGGATGGGCCGACGAGTCGGTGTCTCGGGCACTTCCTCGCCCTCGTTGTTCAGGAGGCGGTAGAGACAGACGGAGACGATGGTGCCATTTCTGGATCCAAGTCGTACGGTGTTCTCACCTCCCTTATTATACCATCATCTCGCAGTCTCCTCGCTCCGTCGCCCAGAGTCCGTCGTCCCAGCGGACCCATAGAATCGGATCACCTACCCTTTTGCCGGCTCTGCTTTAATTTACAACCAGCATGTGTTCGGAGCAACAATGCCCTGGGACGGCTGATCCCGGGAATCCTCTTCCTGCCGCGCCTCGCCGGAGGCTGAGAACCGTTGGGGGTACGGGCGGCAAAGGCCAGATTAATCCGGACCTGCAGCATGGTTTAGTCGCGCTTAAAGAGAGGATCTTCAGAAGCGCAGGTTGCCGAGCTCGTTAGGGGGTTCGGGCTGACCACCGTTGAGGCGTGCAGCAGGAGGGCGATCTTGTAGACGGCTTGTCGGGAAGGCATCCGAAGACAAGAGACGATCCGCGCTGTCAGGTGGGTACCGACACTCTACATATTGCCGGGCTCGTTGGTTGAAGCCGTCAATGTCATTCGCTTGAATCTTGAATTCTCTCCTATGAAGCTCTTGGCGATCTTGACATGGCGCTTGCCTGACCGGGGAAACAAGCTATCCAATGCAACAGAATGTTCGACGACTATTCCTTACTGGCGGGCAGTGGTGTGTGTGCGACATGTTGGGACGACTCGATCAGAACGTCAATGATCGGCGCCCTTCCCTCGGGCGCGGGATGATATGAAGGCCCCTGAAAACATATATTGCGCGGCTTGATATTATCCGGCAGTCAGCCTCCGAACAGCATGGATTGCACCGAGATCTCAGGGGGAGGCCTGTCATATTTGGGGGCGATTGTGGGGTCAAAGGAACGGATCCGGGTGCAGCAACCAGGAGAATGTGATGTGATTGCCAATCATGATGCCTGAAACAGCCCAGCTGCAGAGGGAACTGGTTGCGAGACTGGCACCATGTTATGTTGGTGAAGAAAAAAACGTCCAGACGACATGACAGTAGAATGGTCCACCAATCATGTAGCTAGTCGCGACAGATAAGCTTAAAACCCACTGCTCATGGACGACTGTGTGGGGGTCTTGTGCAAAAGGAGGCTTGAATCAGGCTGGCGGGTCAAAATATGGCGGCCGAATTTAGCCAGGGGCCAAAGGAAGAAGGTCCGATATTGAGAAAATGACAGTTGTTTTCCGGCTCTTCCTTCCGGATCATTGCTGGGCTGCGAGCTGCATTCCTGAGCCGAACAGAAAGTCAGCAGTTTTGATCCGTGGCCTGACAACAGGTAAAGTAGGACAGGGATGTTGCTGTTCACATGCTTTCATGGCACACCTCCGATATATCCTGCCCTGGGCAGTAACCGTATGCCATGAAGGACCGTGCTTCCACTTCTCTGAATATATAAACTGGGCTCGCGTCTCCCGTCATTGACAGGCACTCAATCTCGAAGTCAAGTTACCTATCTGCTATCAACAGCAATAAACCTCGGCGCAGAGGGGAAAGCGGTACCTGATCCTTATTCATCAGTCGTAACATCAACAGAGGGGTGTGATGTAGCAGACGAATGGAGTTGGGCCTCGTCGCTATAGCTAGAACGTCGATAACGAGAGGCGTCTTGCCACAGAAAAGCAGGGATGCTGAAAGCTGTGAGTGATAGGCGATGCTGGTCGATGGCTATTGCAAGCACAAACAGGAACCGGGAAACGTCAAACGTGTCGGAACGGACATTTGATATATCATGTTCTCCAACAATGACTAAGGGGTTGGTTTTGGGGTCGATGAGGTCAATGGAGACCCGGTGAGCGGGGCGAAGGGCACAAAGAGGGCGAAAGCACCGAGGCTTGCCGAGGTTCGGTCATAGGGAGCGTCTCGCAACAATAACTGTTTTAGTTGGCAATGTTTCCGTGGACGTGTGATATGATCCGAGGTCATGAGAGAAGAGGTATGCCATGGACGTTGTTGTGTACTCTCCTGTCTAATAACTAAGGTGTCCCTCAACCCAATGTTAAGTTATTCCCGCCAATCGCAAGCTACACTCGTTATGGCAAGCCTGCCCCAAGCCTTGTTCCTGAGTCGTGTTTCACTAAGCGGTGGAGCCCGGCATTTGACACCGGAGCAACCGGGGCACATGGGATGTGGGACTTCTCCGGATGTCCCGAAGCAGCATTGGCGCCGGCACCGCAGATCCTCATCCAATCGGCGGGATTCGATGCTAGGATTCCCCATCCGAGGAATTCTTGGACCTACTACGTTGGGAATCACAGTATCATTGGCAACTCCTCTGGGCCAGGAATCAGAATACCTCTCCACCTCCACCAGTCGCAACACTAGAGATGGTGAGGTTCTTGGCCGGGGATCGACGCATGGCTAGTACAATCGTAGAATGGGTTGGCGCCCGGCATTGGGACTTACCCCACGATCCGCCGTTTTGACAGTCAGATGAGGGAAGCATCGAGGTCGCCAAGGGGTTTTGAAGGGTCAAGTTCGGCGCATAAATAGGGGTCTGGAGGCACCATCGTTATCGTTCTTCAACTTGCTGTGCTAGTCCTCCACTCACTTGTTCTCTTCGACGCAGCCGCGCCCATCCCTCGTTTGACAACGTTCGCCCACCGCAACCATGAAGTTCGTCCAGCTCCTCAGTGCCGCTGGCCTCGCCGCCGCTCTGCCGGCCGCCACACCTGCCAACGACATGGCCGATGTTATGGCCCGTCAGTGGGGCGGTTCTATCGGCAGCACCAAGGACGACCTGCAGAACGGCAGCTCGGCGTCTTGCCCGAGTGTCATCTTCATCTTTGCCCGGGCTTCGACCGAGCGTGGCAACATGGTACGTTTCCCCCTTAAGTTACCCCCTTCTCATCTTTCTTGGGTAGCAACTTACACGGGTACACTCCAAACAGGGCTCAAGCACGGGACCTGCGGTCGCCAACGAGCTCGCCAAGACGTACAAGGACATGTGGGTGCAGGGCGTGGGCGGCCCCTACGACGCCACATTAGGCGACAACGCTCTCCCCGCGGGCACGTCCAAGGCAGCTATCGACGAGGCCGTGAAGATGTTCACCATGGCCCACGACAAGTGCCCCGACGCGGCCGTTGTTGCCGGGGGTTACAGCCAGGGCACGGCCGTCATGTCCAACTCGCTCGGCCAGCTGCCGGCCGAGGTGCAGGACCAGGTCAAGGGCGTCGTGCTCTTCGGCTACACCAAGAACGCCCAGAACGGCGGCAAGATCCCCGACTTCCCCGACAACAAGCTCAAGGTCTTTTGCAACACGGGCGACAGGGTCTGCACCGGCTCCCTCGTCATCACCGCTGCCCACTTTGCCTACGGCGGGGTGGCCGCGAACGAGGCGCCGGCGTTCCTCAAGGAGAAGATTGGCAGCGTGTAAAGGGGAAAGGAATGGCGATGATTGGTTTGTTTCGATATAAGCTAGTCCATTTTGTAAAAAGGCAGCAGCCAAACATACTTACCTGTCCAATAGGCCCTCGGTTATCTTAGTACAATGTAACATAACAATGGTATAGCCGTTAAAGTCAATTGACGTCTATCCTAGGTAACTTTCACCTGTTCTCGTCTAGAGTCTTAGATCTAATTCACTACCTGTAGGTATACAGTGCCACCAAAGCAAACCCTTAACTGTGTAATTAGAAACGTAGTAACCTACTAGTAGTAACCTAATACCGAGTGTAATGAAAAGAAACGGATAGAAAGAAGAAGCTAGAAAGATAATGAAAAAAGGGGGGGTTTGGTGGTTGCCCCTTTTCGAGATGCCGGTTCCGAGTACTACTAGTCTTCCACGAAAACCCACCAACATCCAATCAAACAGCCCGATTAGCTCAGCTGGTTAGAGCGTCGTACTAATACCGGGAAACCCGTATAAGGTATGCGAAGGTCAACAGTTCAATCCTGTTATTGGGCATTTGCTTTTGCACTTTTGTAGTCTTTTTGTTTGGTGCATATTTGTACAACTCAGCAAACAACATGGTTGTGTCTGAACTCTGAACGGCGACCTTCTTTTGCACTTGATAAATTGTGCTGGCTGTTGCCTAATTATTACCATCGACCCGGCCCGCAACTTGGAATATTATTTCGCCCACAAACCACTTGATAATCGACTCATCGAGCCTTGACCGCTTCCCACATTTAACAACAACATACAACACCAACAAAAACTACCAGACAACACCAACAATGAAATTCGTCAAAATCAACACCCTCCTCGTCAAAGCCGCCGAGCGCCACCACGACACTCCCCAACAAGCCTTCAACACCTCCTTCCACCCCGCCGCATCCGCACCCGACCTCCCGCGACCCGACGAAGCACCCTACTCCTTCAAGCGCTGGCTCCCCCTGATCCTACAAACCCGCCAACGCCCCCTCCCCGTTCCCGCCCCCAAAACCCCCCACCCCTTCCACCACTGGCTCCCACGCCTCACCCAACCACCCACCACCACCACCACCACCCCCCTCACCACAACCCCCACCACCCCAACCACAATCCCCCCCCTCCAAACCATCACCCTCACCCCCCCGCAAACCCGGCTCCTCCTCGCCGCCACCAACGCCTCCCTCCCCCGCGGCGAGCTCAACCGGCTCTTCCGCGAGGACCTCGCCGAAACCATCCTCCCCGCACTACGCGCCCAGCTGGTGTTCCCGCCCGAGGGGCTGTTCCTGCGGCTGGCGGCGTGCTCGCCCAAGGATGGGGGGAACGGGCCGTTAAGGACGGTGGAGGAGGTGGTGGGGCGGTTGGTGGTTTCGGTGAGGGCGAGGAATGCGGTGGTGGGGTGTTTGGAGCGTGCTGAGGGGGGGGGTGATGGGGATGGGGGGGTGGAGTTGTTCTTTTTAAGGTTTGATGGGAGGATGGCGAGTGAGAGGGAGTATAGGGTGTTTTGTTGTCCTGGGGATGGGAGGGTGGTCGGGGTGAGTCAGTATAGGTGGTATAGTCCGTGGCGGTTTCAGCGGGTGGATGTGGAGGAGAAGGAGAGGTTGGTGCGGGGGCTGGTGAGGGCGGCGGAGGAGGTGAGGGGGTTGATTTTGGGGGTGGTGGAGAGCAGGGGGGATCGGCTGGATCGGTTGATGATGGAGCAGGGGTTTTCGTTTGACTTGTTCTATGACGAGGAGTCGGAGAGCTGTGAGCTGGTGGAGCTGAATACGTTTGGGGTGAGGAGCGGGTGCGGGTCGTGCCTGTTCCAGTGGGTGGAGGATCGCGGGGTGTTGTACGGCGAGGAGGAGCCCGAGTTTCGGGTTTCGGTGGACATGTTTGGGCGTGGCGTGCCGGGTCCGGAGATGGTGAGGGTGTCGAGGCTACGGGAGGAAGGGGAGAGCGGTGCGCTCGAGTCAACCAAGTTTTGTGGCGATAACTGGCGGGCTTCTGTTCGGGAGTTTGACTGGAAATTTCCCTAGATTATCCCTCGTGGTAGCTTACGGAAAACATCACATTCACCCAGCTGCTGGTACGGGTTTCTCAGATTTACGGTATTATGAACTTCTTTATCATATGAACGCCGCGCTGGGGATATTTGGTGATCTATGGACCGCCAGAACTGACGGCTGTGGGTACTCCGTCCCGTCGAAAATAGCATCCCAATGCGGGCGAAAGATGCTTTCCCCCTGCCGTGTCTCCAGCCACAACATGCTCTTGATGTGAATTGAGGCGTCGTCCCAGGCCCCCAGCTGTAATGGTACGGCTATGGCCCTTGCTGTGTCCCTGAACCAGGCGTAATGAGGAGTTCCGGTGGATGCCACCATCCCAACTGCGAGAAACCAAACATCGATTGGGTCTTGGGTGTCCTGTTCGCGCCGTTGTAGGTGCCCGGCGAACCGGCCAAGAATGTGGCTGAATATTACGACGTGTGTAAAGTAGGTGGGGCCCTGCATGATGAACATGTAGAGGATGATTGCGTAGCGCACGCATTCGGTCAATGGCTCTGTTTCGTTTGCCATATCTTGAGCCGAAGGTAGCAGCCGATGTATGACGAAACCCGCCAGGTCATGGAGCCGGGTGGATGTAAATGGTGTCTGCTGTGCCCTCTGGAAGACACTGCGCAGACGGATGAAAACCTCTTTGACTTCCTCATCGATGTCAAGGAGGGTGAGTTCGGAAGGAGCCTCTAGGATGGCATTCAAACTTAACTGCCACTCCGGTGTAGGGGGTATGCCGTTTCCAGTGCCCATATCATCTTGCGTCTCAAACTGGGGATGGCCCATGATGAGCATCGATACCCTGACGTGTGTAAGTGTTGCCATATTGTTAGTGGAGCAAGGTTACTTGGCTTGGTACTCACCAGCTGACCATCCTTGCCGTGAGCGGGCTAGTTTGCCTCACCGAGTTGATGCCGCCCCTTAACCCGACTAGCCTTTTTACCCCGTCGACATGCATTTTGGCGACTTGTATGTTGCCTTTGCCAAACTAGGGGCGGGGGGGGGGGAGTCAGTGATTATTAGCCGGAATCTTTAGTGAGAGGTTCACTCACCTCAATAGTTGCTAGAGTGATGACCGAGTTCATGGTCCCGTCCTGCACAGCCAGAGACTCGTTCTCAACCTTCCGCCGAAGTAACGCGACGGAATCGGCCATGAGGATCTCGGAGTTATGGAACCCCTTTTGAGCGAGGAGTTCCTCATCTAGACATGCTGTTTGAAGAGAGACATGGAACAAAGCTGGATCACCGAGGGCGAGTGGCCACCAAGACACGAGGAAGGGATTTGTGGTTGCGTTGAGATCGAGAGGGTAATATTGGAAAGCAATCTTGTGGAGGACTACGCTTGATGAGTGACGGGCCGGGAGTAGTGATGGAACTTGGAAGAAGCACATACAGCTGTGGATGAGACGCTGGACGTGTGCCCGGGGCAACCTCGTTGACGGATATGATTCAAAGGGGTCGACGGGTGGAAACTTGTTGTAACCAACCAAGGGTCCGGATGAGCCGGATTCGTCTGAAGGCGGTAATAGGGCCGCGGTTAGGGGCTCGTTCGCGTACACGCACTGCACTCTGCGCTTGGTGCAGCGAGAGCAACGGGGTGTACCGAGATCGCAGCTGTGCTTGGACTTGGCACAAGCAGCACAAGACCGCCGGAGAGTGCGACGCATTTCGGGAGGGAGGGGAGATGGTGTTGGAGATGGCGCCGGGTTGGTTCAGTGGTCCCTGATGAAAGTTGGCACCAAGGAGTGCAAGGACTTCCAGACTAACTATTCGTAGTGCAGGTAACAGTGGGTTGAGTGTGTGAGTGAACAAGCTGTAACCGGGGTGTCGTTACCAGAAAAGGTCGAAAGGATGGAGACGTTTCCACTGTTGTCCTAGTCACACGAGACGAGGGCTTGGAGATGATCTGCGGCTTGGTGTCGTTTCAAACTGGCCACCGCTCGATCAATGGCAACCCAGCGATAAAACGACGCAAATTTGCAAATTTCGTGGACGTTTCTGAACATTTGCTTCAGTTTGTCAATGAACGGAAGCGGGTCAGGAACGAAGGTGTGGATGAGCAGACCACGAAGAGGCGAGAACCATTCCAACCTGGCCATAATAGGACTAGTCTCCGGTTTCTTGGCCTTGGCATTGAATTACACGCAGTATTCGGAGTCTAGTCCTACTTCGGCAGTTTAAATTGGAGCTTCTCCAGCGACCCGGAGGGCCAACCCCGATACCCCTATCTCGGGGCCGAAAAGTGTGTAAGTCAAAAAGGTATGAAGCGTCCTGTTTTCCACAATTTGGCGGTGGGAAGTTTGTCTCTTCAACCCCAACTTCAAGATGGCCGCTGATCTCGTCAATGCGTCCAGCAGTCTCCCCGAGCGGCTCCTGAGCTCTTCAGGGTTGGCTTCTGGGAGTTCATCATGGCAGTTGCGAGATGGTGTTGTGGGCGTAACTGCAGGATGGTCTGCATGGCAGTACGTTATCACGGCTTTACTCGGATTGGTGGTTTATGATCAAGGTATGTGACCAAGCGCTGGAGCTCCCTTAGCTCACCCATGGAATCTAACTTCACTAAGCTAACACCTCGTTCAAGTCATGTACTTGTATCGGAAAGGCTCTATAACAGGTCCTCGGTTCAAGGTCCCCTTTACCGGACCTTTCATTCAGGCTTTGCATCCGAAATTCGAATCATATCTTGCACAATGGGCAAGCGGGCCACTCAGTTGCGTCTCTGTCTTTCACAAGTATGTAACATGTCCCAACCTTTCCCTGATGCATACCAATCTAACGCCTGTTGCAACAGATTCGTTGTCCTCGCCTCCGACCGCGACCTCGCGCACAAGGTGTTCAAATCCCCGACCTACACCGAACCGTGCATTGTGCCACTCGCAAAAGACATCCTTGGCCATAAAGCATGGGTGTTCCTCCAGGGCAAGACCCATGCCGAGTACCGGCGGGGACTAACTCCCCTTTTCACCAACAAAGCCATGGCCACCTACCTGCCCGCCCAGGAGAAGGTCTTCGCCGACTACTTCGACAAGTTCGTCGCCACCAGCCAGGCCAACGCCAACCAGCCGCTCCCCTTCATGACCCTCTTCCGCGAGATCAACTGCGCCCTCTCCTGCCGCACCTTCTTCGGCGACTACATCTCGCCGGCAGCAGTCAAAAAGATCGCCGACGACTACTACCAGGCCACGGCCGCCCTCGAGCTCGTCAACGTGCCCTTCTCCATCTACATCCCCTTCACCAAGCCCTGGCGCGGCAAGCGCACCGCCGACGCCGTGCACGCCGAGTTCGCCAAGTGCGCCGCCGCCTGCAAGCGCAACATGGCCACCGGCGCCGCCCCGACGTGCATTGTCGACCATTGGGTCCGCCACATGTTCGAGTCCAACCGCTACCGCGAGCGTGTTGCTGCGGGGGAGACGGACGTGGAGAAGCCGTCGAACCTGATCCGCGAGTTCACGGATGTGGAGATCTCGGAGACGCTGTTCACCTTTTTGTTTGCTTCGCAGGACGCTTCCAGCAGCGCTACCACGTGGTTGTTTCAGATCCTTGCCCAACGTCATGATGTGCTGGATAAACTGCGCGAGGAGAACCTTGCTGCGAGGGGCGGGGACAGGAATAGGCCGTTTGACCTGCCGATGCTGGAGTCTCTGACCTACACCGCGGCCGTGGTCAAGGAGCTGCTGCGGTACAGGCCGCCCGTCATCTTCGTTCCGTACCTGGCGACCAAGGCCTTCCCCATCACCCCTGACTACACGGTTCCCAAGGGTGCCATGGTCATCCCGTCGTGTTATCCCGCGCTGCACGACCCGAAGGTGTATCCCAACCCGGACACGTTTGATCCGGACAGGTGGATCACTGGCGATGCTGAATCCAAGACCAAGAACTGGTTGGTGTTTGGCGCTGGGGCGCATGATTGCCTTGCGAGGAGATATGTACCCCTTACCATGGCGGCCATGATCGGGAAGGCGGCTCTGGAGTTGAACTGGAAGCATGTGGCTACGGACAAGTCGGAGGAGATTCGTGTCTTTGCGACACTGTTTCCGATGGTGAGTGTTTCTTCCAAGAATTGTGATGAATGGTTGTGCTAACGTTTGTTGCAGGATGGTGCGCAGTTGGTGTTCGAGAAGCGCCCGTGATAGGAAGAACCCCTGATGGCCAGGTGAAGGAAGGGTTAGGACAAAACACAATGGGGCACTCATACGCAATACAGGCGTGAAACTAATACTATCAGTACCTTAATTTGTATAAGCCGTTTGCCGGTCCGTTAATACCAATTACCATCACAGAATCAGGCTATTTCTCTTCTTCCCCTTTCCCTCCTTGCCTTTGCCCTTTCCTTTGCCCTTGCCTTCACGAGGAGCCAACTCGGTCTCTGTGATGTACTGCCCGTCTCCCGTGTACCTCCACTTCGTGAAGTACGCATTGGGCGTATCAGTAGGGCAATCAACACCCACCCCAGCACCATTGCAGGTAGCATACACTCCGATCAAGGTCCCGACGAACGATCCCGAACCACCACTCAACAACTTCGCCGAGGCTTTGCCCAGCTCAACCGTCTCCTTGGGGTCAGACGCCAGAGAAGCCGAGAAGCTGTACTCGGTAGGCTCGGCCATCTTGATCCCCAGCTGGACCTTCTCGCCCGCCCACGCCTTCGGCACCGCACTCTCCTTCACCTCGCCGGACACATTGAACCTAAAGCTCAGCTGCCCGTCCACCTGCACCAAACCCAACTGCAGGTTCGCATTCTGCGTCAAGAAAGCCGTCACGCCCGCCTCCTGGCCATCAGCCAGCGGCTCGAAGTCTAGATCCACGCTGAACGTAAACAGACTATCCGTCTGGCGGCGCCCAATAAACGAAATCGCCCTCGCCGCAGGCTCAGAACCACCCGGCAACCCAGCAAGCGAATTCCTATTCAGCACCACCTGCAACCCCTTCCCCTCCTCCGCCACAGAGAACGCACCCTCCCTCGGCACGCGCCAGTACACCAAATTCCTCGGCAGCGCGGCCCCTGCCTCCTTAAAGTCATACACATCCGGATCTGAATTAAACGGCCCCGTGCCCGGCACATCGCGCGACGTCGGCGGCAGCGCCCACCCCTCCATCTTGCCCCTGACCGGCTGCAGCACCGGCCAGTCGCCGTCTTGCCACGTCACAGGGAACAGCACCGTCTCGCGGCCCATCGGGTACGACTCGTACGCGGGACCCGACCGCGTCGCCAGCGCCGTGCCCCACCAGTTGCCGGCGGCGTCCTGGAAGAGGTCGCCGTGGCCGACGGTTTGGAAGTACTCGTCCGTGCCGCGGTTGGTGAGGATCGGGTTGTTGGGGGACGGGGTGTAGGGCCCCGTGAGGGCTTTGGAGCGCGCGATGGTGATGGCGTGGTCGGTGGCGGTGCCGCCCTCCGCGATCATGAGGTAGTAGTAGCCGTCGGGGCGTTTGTAGATGTGTGGGCCTTCGGGCCAGACGCCGCCCGTGCCGTTCCAGAGGGGGATCATGGGGCCCATTTCGCCAGTGTCGAGGTTCATTTCCTGGAGCTGGCAGCCCTGGGTGGCGACGTAGGCTTTGCCGTCGTCGTCCCAGAAGAGGTCCGGGTCGATCTTGGGGGCGGGGAAGGTGACGGCGTCGCTCCAGGAGGCGTCGTCGAAGGGGTCGGTGGTGCGGAAGAGCACGCCGGCTTCTTTGCCGCCGACGCCGAGGTATTCGCAGATGACGTAGAAGGTGCCGTCGCGGATGCGGATGGTGGCTGCGTACATGCCGTTTTGCTGGCCGAGGGTGGCCCAGCTGTAGCCGGGGAGCTGGGACTCGCGGTTCCAGACATGGCTGATGTGCTTCCAGTTGATGAGGTCTTTGGAGGCGTAGATGGGGAGGCCCGGGAAGGAGATGAAGGTGGAGGTGACGCAGTAGAAGGTGTCGTCGACGTGAATGCAGGATGGGTCCGAGTGCCAGCCGGGGAGGATCGGGTTGTAGTAGGTCGAGTTCGCCGCCGCTGCTGACCCGGCCAGGGCCAGAGTCAAGCCGGACAGGAGTCTCATGGTGGAGTGGGATAGACAATGGAGTGACTACTGACTAACAACCCACGAGTTCTGGATGAGAGAACCGTGACGCACTTAGAGCCAGGGAACGGGATCCGGGTGAGAATATATATCCCTTCCTACCCTTCCTACCTTGCCATAGCCTCCTGCTTGAATATGCATGCCTGCATCATCACCGCTATGCCAAGACGGCTGATCGTTGTTTACGCTGGCGGTCTTTTAGTTGATTCGGGCGCATCGATACCAACCGGCCGGTAAATTAGATGGCTAAATCGTTATTGTGGCCCCCAGTCGCAGTACCTGACATGGCTGAGATATCGACCGACCCGGTTCCCGGATTTAACACTTCCGTCAATGGGCGCGAGGGGAAACCTGGAGGAGCGAGTAGCGTTGGCAGGGTCGTATGGAGTGGGACTAGCTAATGGGGGAAGTAACTCATTTAGGTAACTTGGTCGAGATCAGGAATAGAGTCGGTGGGTTCCTTGCATCCTTTACAAGGAAAGCCGTTGAAGTTCGACATAAATGCCTTTCCATCCTTGAGACGAAGGAACATTTACGTTTATCCAGCTTCCGGGCCTAGTTTAGAGGCAGGGATGAGAGGCTTAGATCTCGACCAAAGATCAACGTTTAGTCAGGCATTCTATACATATCACTAAGTATGATGCAGTATTGAGAGTATTAGCAGACATGCCCCTATAGTTGGATTTTTAGTCTTGACTCAATGCCTGGTTGTTGTAGTTTAAGCCCTTCAACTGTTTTGGGTGGATCAGTTAGCCGGATGCCTCGCTGGCTGCCGATGGAACATCAGGCATGGCCATACGTCAAGCAGCTATACTCCACTATATCTCAGAACGGTCACTTTGGCGGAGTGGTTAACGCGCTGCCCTGCTAATCAACAGTTAGCATGTTAGGCAGTTCCTTCGGGAGCGTAGGTTCGAATCCTACAGGTGACGTGCTATTTTGCTGCAGGGGGTGGTTCACCTTTTTGCCTTATGGCTATGTTTACTTACTTCTATTGAGATCTCTAACACGATCAAATAACGGATTCGCTGGGGGTATTACAGTTATGTTAGCTAGAATGGAATTGAAATTTATGAACTGCTACTTTGCGAGCGGCGACAGAGTGCGAGAGTGCGTACATCTAAGGGCTTTGGTTTCAAACGCATCAGTCAGACCGTAGCGTTTGGAAGTATACGTCTCTCACTTTCCGCCGCTCTTCTTAGCTTCCTCCCTTGCAACCCTGCGCCAGTGCTTGGGATAGCCCCTTTCGATCCTCCACTCCTCCACCTCCTTTTCCACCGCATGTAACAACCCCTCCCTCCAAGTACCGATCATGTCCTGCCTCCAAGTCATGTCACCCCCAAAAGACCACGAGATGACGCTCTCAGCTCTCGCACCATCGGGTGAGTGCAGCAACCCGATCGCCACATCAACGATGTCGGGCCGCTCATCCACAGCATAGAACAAGGTTGCAGAGCACCGGCCGCAAAAGTACCGCTGAACGTCGGGCGAACTGGCGTAAAACGTGATGGTACCGAGCCTGGGATCGCGCCCCTCGCCCTTTTTTGCCTCAGCAGCCGCTTTCAGCTGCAGAGTGTCAGCAGGAAAGCCCTCCTGGTTGGCCCCCGCAAACGAGATATGTTTGAGCTTCGCAAAGGTCCAGTTGTACACCTCAGACCCGGCCGCGGTCCGGCACGAGTCGCAGGCATCCAGGGAGCCGAGCCCCTTGTGCGTGGTAGGGTCAACAAACCACGGCAGCTCCCCACCCCGCCTCTGCGTCTCCTCGAACTCCCTCTGCGCCTCACCCGCGCGCAGCACCAAATCGATCCCACCACAATGGCACCGAATCGGCACATCCCCCTCCGCCCCGGCCTGCTGCTTCAACCCAACCTCATACCCCTTCACCCCCTCCATCCCATCCACCGCCGGCCACCTCACCCCAGCCGGAACCTCCTCACTAACATCCCTTCCCCCCAACCAAACCCTCGCCGGCGACACCTCCCCATCCCCACCGACACGATCCAACCCCCCCCTCAACCACGGCAACGCGCCCCCATCCTTCGTATCCCCCACAAAAATATGATCCACACACCTCACCACGGGCCCCATCCCCCCCTCCCACCCCTCCACCCCCAACACCCCCGTAAACACCATATACTCCACCCCCTCCCCTGTTTCCAACCACCCCCCGTACCCCCCAGGCTCAGGATGCTGCTCACAAAACAACTCACTCCCACACCGCCCACAGAACAAGATATTCATCCTCTCCGTCTGCGCATACCGCCGCAGCAGCGTGCCCTCCCTAGTGGCAGCTTCGAGGATGGGCTGGGCGGGCCCCGGCCAGGGGGCGTCGGAGGCGCGCAGGGCGCCGGTCAGGTGGCGGCAGGAGGTGCAGTGGCAGGAGGAGGTGGGGAGGGGGAGGGAGGTGGGGGGGAGGGGGGTGCTGAAGGTGAGGGTTTGGCAGAGGCAGCGGGCGTGGAGGGTTATTGTTGGGGGGGTGGTGGTTGACATTTTGATGGGTGGGCGATTGGATTTGTGGAAAGTTGGGTTTTGTTTTGTTGATGAGTCTTTGGTGGATTGTTGCGGTTTGTTGTGGGGATGGTGGCGTGTCGTGGAGTTGTTGTTAAATACTTGGCTGTTTTGCCCGGAATGAAGGCGGAGATACGGACTGGTGTTGTTGTCGGCCCGGTTGTATCGGTGCGGTTGATGACGGTTGGGGAAATGAGGGGTTGCGGGGGATGAGCATCATGGATCATGGATCCGTCACATCGTGCCGGTCTGACTCTTGATCCTGGCCACGCCCTTGACGGTATTAGGAAGGTGGTTGTTGATCAAGGGCTGGAGAAGCCCTGTGTTACCTAAAGGGCGTCCCATCAACGTCTTTGCAAAACTGCATCATCAGGGGGGGGTGGGATCCATGAGGGCCTGCGGACGAAGCAGTATCCTTCGATTGACATCTCGGCGCCGCCATAACGCGAAAGGTTTGACCGGAGATAAACCCAGAATAGCACTACTATTGCTGAAACTTCAATAACTATTATCTCAAACTTTCGAAAAAGGAATGACCACACCGCTCTCCAAATCGGCAGCCCAAACTCCCAACCCAACCCGACCAAGCCCACCATTAGTAATGCAGAGGACGACAAAACAGAACAAAACACGCTCTTCCACCCCCACTCATCTACGCGACGCGATCACTATTCCTCCCCACCGTGCTCGGGCTGCTCGGCCCATCTTCCTCCTCCAACCCATCATCCGTCAACAGCTTCCGCCTCGCAGCGCGCTCCTCATCCTCATCCTCACTAACAAGCCCGTCCAGCTCGAACTCGTTGGCGTCGCGCAGGCGCGCGTCCTCGCCGCCGGCACCGCGAGTCGTTTGCCCTGTCTTGGGGACGGGGTTGGCGCGGTCGTAAACGTGGATGAGCGTCATGGTGAACAGGAAGAGCAGCGACGCCAGGCTGTACAGGATCATGACGTAGGCGACGTGGTCGATGCCCGAGCCGGCCAGGAGCAGCATCTGTTCTTCGGTGGCGCCCATGAAGAGGAAGCCGGCCGCGTAGAGGAGCTGCCGTTCGTGTTAGTCTCTTCTGTGAGGGTAGCAAAGGTGGGGCACTTACGAAGACGGGGATGAACTGGAAGCTGTTGTACTCTCGGCCGCTTTCCGAGACACTGGCCTTATCCCTGAGGATAAACGAAACCTCGATGATGCGGGTGAGGCCGGCCGCCATGAGGGTGTAGCCAAACATCTGGTGGGTCATGGCGCTGATCATCAGTTCCTGCGGGTGCGCCGACATGCCCCAGCCGGTGATAAGGATGACGAAGCCGGGGATGAAGTTGCGCTTCGGCGCGCCGTCCCTGTCCCTGCTGAGCCACACGCCCACCAGGCCCGCGCTCCACCAGATGATGCCCATGGTTGTGTGCTGCCAGTCGTTCCGGACCCACTCGGTGCCCCAGCGGTGCTCGGTAAAGGTGTTGACGCAGCCCCACGCCGCGATGACGGCGCTGTCGAAGAACTCCTGGCTGCGCCCGGTGCGGCGGAGCCAGATCTGGCCGACCAGGAGGAGGATGGTGAGGAGGACGCCGTACGCGATGAAAGCGCCGCCCATGATGAAGTGGGCCAGGCATTGTCCCAAATGGTCGCCCTGGCAGAAGCCCAGCGCCGTGATGCCACCAAAGATCATTTGCACCCATGCGTAAATCGGAAATGCCTTCCCGTTGATGCTGTGTACCAGGCGGAAAAAGGGTCGGATGCGGCCGTGGATCCCTTTCTCGAGGTGCAGCTTCAGGTAGACGCCAAAGACAACCTGGGCCACCATGAGGAAGAAAAGGGGCGTGGCGGCTTTTGCGTGGACGTTGTCCGGCTGGAACTGGCGGCCGCGGTGTAGGTGACCAAGGGCGTAGCCCAGCAGTGCGAGCGCGGTGCTGAATATTTGCAACGGAACGTGCCATCGGCTCTTGATTATCTAGAAACAGACCCGTCAGTCCTGTACCACTTTTGAGCCGGCGGCCTACTCACCCCTAGGACCATCCCGAGCGGGAAGAGGATGCCAAAGGCAAGCATCTGAACGAAGATGTGTATCCATAGTATCGTGTCCTGCGCCTTGTCAGCCAACTGCTGGCCATCTCCGTTTAACATGACGCCAGCATACCATCGGCTCGAGAGAAATAGCCTCCCCTTCGGGAATTTTGTCCGCATTGTGCCCTCCGTGCCCGAGCACCGTCGGTAGGAATGTCGCCGCCAAAAGTATCGTCGCAGCCGGCTGTGAGATTCGAAGCCGGAGTGGTCGCACTGAGGGGTCACTACCCCGACCCGCGTGGAGGTGCATGGCGACGTCGGGCGGACAAGCAGCGTACTTGTCTTTCGAGGGGCAGATTCGCAAGATCGGGCGATACTACGGTCGCCTCGTGTGACGGGAACGCAGCACAATTGAATGCCTGCTGTGTAGGTTGGTGAGACCGGTCGTGGGTTGGTTGGGAAGAATCGGAACAGAACGAGCGAATGTTCGCGGAGAGCTGAGATTCGGCCTCGTCGGAATGATGGCTCGATCCTTTGTCGTGAGAGGCCAATATCTCCTGAACTGACCCGCCCGGTACGTACCGATCCATGCATCATGCGAAAGAGTTCGTTTTGATTGGGCTGGACCTGGCGAAGGTGGGGTTCAAATCTCTCCCTCTTCTCGGGTTTCCACAGGCAGAGCTTGGCCTGGAAGAGACAACCAAAATGAGTTCATGCTTCTTCGTATCAACGGAGGAGAGTATGAGAGGAAGTAATCCGTGAATAGCAGAAACACTTTGACAAGATTCGATCGAGCCTAACATTTTCTGGTTCCCAACGGATCGGGCGGCATTTGGTGACTTGAGCACTCTCTTCATTACACTTGCGATCTCCTTTTTTCTCGCCTCCAGGACCTTCATCATTTCAGCGATTCAACCTCCCTGCACACAACTAGTTATTTATGCCAACTCATGACGCAACCTTCCCCTCCGCCGCCCGCTGCATATCTTCCTCCCATTCCCTCTTGACCTTTTCCGCAAACGCATCATCACTCAACACCTTCCACCCCACCGCCGCCATGCCCCGCCCGCACTCCAGCGCCCGCTCAAACGACTCCGGCGTCCCAGCAGCAGCCGCAAACCCCTTGGTGTGGTTCGCCTCGCCCTCCTTGGTGTCGATGCCAAACACCCCATGAAACCCCGGGCACTCGTAGCACACATCACCCATATCCGTACTCCCCGCCAGGATATCCGCAGGCTCGTCCATGCTCACCGTCCCCTCAGGCATCGCCTCAATATACGCCTCGCACAACGGCTTGCTCGGGCGCACATCAGCGTACGAATTCAGCGGCTCCAAACGCATCGCACACCCCGTCGCGATCGCGGCCCCCTCAAAGCACTTCTCCAACCTCCCCCACAACGCCTCCGCCCCGCGCTTCGTCGCACTACGGCAGTAGTACTCCACCGTACAATCAGCGGGAGTAACATTGGGGCGGTCCCCCGCGGCGCGGAACACCCCATGCACGCGCTCGTAGGGGCGGATCTGCTGGCGCAGCATGCTGATGGCGTTGTAGGACAGGCAGACAGCATCCAGCGCGTTGACGCCGTCCCAGGGGGCGATGGCCGCGTGCGACTCGCGCCCCGTGTAGTGCACGCGCGTCTTGATGTTGGCCAGCATGCGCACAAAGGCCACGCCGCGGGTCCGGGGGGGCAGGTTGTGGCCCGGGCCCGGGTGCACCATCAGGCAGGCGCCGGCGCCGGCGAACGCGCCGTTGGTGATCATTTTGAGTTTGCCGCCGCCGCCTTCTTCGGCGGGGGTGCCGAGCAGGCGGACGCGGCCGGGTTGGTGGGGGGAGGTTTTGAGCGCGGCGGCGGCGCCGAGGAACGCGGCGAAGGAGGAGGATGCGATCAGGTTGTGCCCGCAGGCGTGCCCGATCCCCGGGAGCGCGTCGTACTCGGCGTTGTAAATGACCAGCCGGCCGCCGGAGCCGTACTCGGCGGAGAATGCCGTCTCGAGGCCGAAGGCGTGCGGGGTGACCTCGAACCCGAGGGATTGGAGGACGGAGACAAAAGCATCGTGGGCTTTGTATTCCTCGTAGGCCAGTTCGGGGTTGGCGTGGATCTGCTCGTTGATGGACGAGATCTCGGCGTTGCGGCGCTTGATCTCGTCGTTGATGACGCTGGTCAGATTGGCCATGATGGAGGTGAGATGTTGACTTGAGCTGCTGGTTGTGTGCAAGATCTTGTGTGCAGATTGAGGCCGGTCTTGGCTTCAGTCTTCACCAATGCCGCAAAGTTATTGAAGGTCCTTAATCACTTGTCAACTCAACCAAAATCCCTACGTTGCATTCAACCGGGTACTTGTGTCTCAACCACGTTGGGTACGGATCCGGACAACATTGGGTACGAATTGAGACAGTAGGTGGGTGGGAAGCTGCATGCAGCATGCTCGTCTGAGTCCGGCGCACTACCCCGCCGCGCGCCGGCCACCGACCCCGCCTCCGGCCGAGATCATGACGCTTGGGTGCAGTAGCTTGGCCGCCAACTAAGGGGCTTCAAAACAGTTCCTCAATTGAGTCCAGGCAATAATACTGCTCTGTCCGCATGTGTCGACAAGTCAACGGCGACACCGAATTTTGCCATCCACCGTACATCCAACTGTTCAGCACAAAGGCAGATTCGACAAGTCGAGCGAAAATTCCATTCCGCAGCATTTTCGGGTTTGGAACCCCCAACTAAACACCAAGAAGAAAACATGTAGTAGACATCCGGGCCACAGCCCCGAGTCATTGCAGCGAGTTCAGCTGAGCCGCATCCAAAATATGCAGACCTTGCCCGGAATAAGCGAGCGGGAAAGTCTTCATTTTATTGATTTGGGGGTTTCTAAAGCACTCCCAAGGGGTACATTAGATGGGGGAGTAAAGGGGCGAACCTGGAAGCCACGCCTTAGGAATCTCGTAGATCGAACGATAAGTCCCTCACAATATGCACATATCCACAACGGGATCTATCCCCGCTCCGACATCTCCTCCGCAAGCCGAACGCAACAGCTAGAAATAGTAAGACCATTAATTAAATACCAATAGTGGAATAGGTCGTATTGAAGTCGTCGAAGTAACTGCTTTGATTTACACCGAGCACATTGTTATCCATGGGCAATACGATATAGGCTTGCGCCTTGCTCGTTTCAAAGTATCCAATAACAGGGCCCTATGGCGTAATTGGTAGCGCGTTCGACTCCAGATCGAAAGGTTATCCGTTCAAGTCGGGTTGGGGTCACATGTTCTGTTTCTTTTTTTGATTATTTTTAATAACATTCTTGCAACTCCACTACGAAAAGGGGGATGCTACCTTAGATGAAGTAAAGATATTATTCAAGCTTTACTTGATGAGCAAGAATGGTTTATTTTAGTTGTTCAAGTATTAAAGGATGCCTATATTAGAGTAGGTTTTCTTTCCGCTGTGATGGGCCTTGTCCGAGAAAGAGACCACAGCTCACTTACCGAGTTTACAAATCAAGCCATATAAGCGCTTGGGTCATGCAAATCTATTTCTACCGTATTAACCCCAGCCAACCTTTTCAATAGAGGCATGCCGCTTTCTAACCTCTGTGGACTTCGCCATTCTATCCTCTGCCCTCCCTCACTCTCACTCAAACGACCGGGATTACGAGCGAGTGCTTCTCCCGGGCCGTCGGGGTGGAGACGTCGGCTCCCGCAGGCCTAGTCTTCCGTTTTCACCCATCACTTGTGTTAAGGCTCGAGGACGATGCGCCTGCTGTTGCCGTGGTGGAGGGCGAGGGCGAGGGGGCGAGGGGCCACTTGGACGGGAGCGCATCGCCTCCGCCGGCGTGCGGGAGTGATAGCGGGAACGATGGAGCCTCGGGGCGGATCGTGCCTCCCGTGTTCATCGCCCCGACTCCCGCCTCTTTGCCCTTCCGGGGCTGTCTCGCGCTAGACTTGGAGCCCCGACCGCCCCGGACGGTCTCCTAGGTGTCCGCGTTGTCGAGGGCCGAACCCGCGCCAGAGTGCGGTGCTGATGATGCGTGCTCGCTGTCGCTCTGCTTCTCGTCCCGCTTCGCGCCCCGCTTGTGGCTTACACCCCTGGATTTTGGCCGGGCCGGTCCACCTGGATTGGCCACCGGCGGCGGGGCAGGGGCGGGGAGGGCGGGATATTCGGCGTCATACCGAACGCGGAGGTCCCGGAACTCCCGGCGACCAATGACGAAAGCCGTCTTGAGTGCTCCGTAGGCTAGGCGGCCGAGGCAGAATGCGGCTATGCCAAAGCCCCAGGTGCACGAGGCCATGCAGAAGGTGACGACGAGGACCGGGACCAGGACGCAGAAGGCCAGGCCCACCCAGAAAAGAGTGAAGAAGAGGAAGCCCGCGACGAGGGCGAAGAGGACGAACAGGCCGAAAGTCAGGAAACAGACAACCGGCATTGATGCAAAGAATGCTTGGGCGAGGTAGAAGGTCTGTTGCAGCGAGGTTAGGGCTGCACCTGGTCCGCTCATGCATTGGGGCAGGGGTCATGTCATGCATGGTATGTATGTATGGACTATGGAGCAGTCTAGAACTTACGAAGCGCAAGGGCTGCTCGGCATAAAAGGTTTTGGTTCTGATCCACACGTCCCGCCGAACATTGGGAGGGGCGAGACGGTCGACCTGGCGATGTGCGAACTCGAGCACATCGTTTGCCATTTTGCCTAGAACCATGATGACGGTGGGCTTGATGCGATTGCGTGGTACGGTGTTGCAGTGTTGGGATTCCCGGATGCTGCTCTTGATGGAGTCTGTCAAGGTTAGAATGCACAATGAAACGAAGGGAATGGAGCAAGTTAACGCAAGCTGACCGCTGAAGGGGAGATTTGGGGGCATTGGTGGGAATGGGGATTGGGGAACGAGCACATCAGCACCTCGTGGCTGCCGCCAACGCGTTGAGGCAAGGAACATCATTGCTTGGGTTGCTTGGGAAGGGGCGTGGCTGTAACATTGCTTGGCGCTTTTTCCGGGACCCCGAGCCTCGGGTGCTCAGCCAGGAGAGTGGCAGGGTCGAAACCCGCCACGCCGGCCTGCAACTTACATTTAGGTACCTTAAGGTAGGTACCTACCAAACCTCATCGCCCCAGGCCCCTAACATGGTGGACCTCCTAATCATCTTCAATGCCCGAAGAATGGCCTATCTTCGCCTGGAAGGGATCTCGGGTATGTTACGGCCTCATGGTGACAAAGAGCTCTCTCATGAGTCTCATCATCTAGGGATGACAGGTGATGGTCGTCTGCTCGCGATTCGCCCAGAAAACGAAATGCTTTCACAATAGGTAATTTCCATCTCTCCCACCACTGGGAGTGGTTTTATAGGTAAGGCACCGTAGGTAGGTAGCCAAGCTAGGTACCTATGCCTTACGCAGTCTTTATACCCATCAGCTCGTCTCCTCTTGAAAACAAACTCACCCTGAAATGCATGCCGAGCTCACATGCCACAGCGGTCAGCGGACCCTTGCCGCCTTAGTTTCCGTGTAGGGATGGAGGGAATCCCCGGGCTTCGTTTGGCATACTGAACAATGCAAATAACTTGAGCATGTCAATATTTCTTAACAAGAGATTCCAAATGGGCACCTGGAAAAAGGCACATGAAGCATCTCGCAATGTGACCAGCCCGAAAACACGATGCAGCCACCTCTTCTCAGCCCTGGAGCCGCGTGATCGACTCATTTTCCAGTCCTCTTCGCATTGCGAGATCCAGCACCCTGGAGGTTGAAGTATACCGTAAAGTATATATATAGCCCTACAAGAACCCTGGGAAATATATTCCCTTTTCAGCAGAAACCTGAAGTTACTCCGAGCAATATCCAGGATACTAACACCGACTCATACCAATCACTTCAATACCATTGTCTCTAAGAGCCACGGCACTTGCGATACCTTCGTGCAGATTCAAGGCATCCTCAATACCCCTAGGGATATAACTAGTCCGCTAGCAGCCAGTTTGGCCATGTGTCTTCTGCATGGAACTATCGACTACTCCTGCCCACACCGGGAACTCGTCAACAAAGTCAAATGCGCCAAAGAGTTTAGGTGGGTGCACGTGGGAGCAGGCTCCCCCTGCACCCAGCTCCAAAATGCGGACGGCTATACATCTACGAGGACCTGGGTTCGCTGCGGTGCATGCCATGACACCTGGATCACTCAATGGCGCGATTATTGGGTGGGCACATGGACGGTTCACTTGGACAACGCGGAATCCAATGTGCTAGTGCACGACCGGATATCGAAATTAAAGGCGTCGTTCGATAAGCGGGTCACGGCTACCTTCAACAGATGGTTTAGCTCTGCTGCCAACGTTGGCTCCCCAGAGCTTTATGTGCAATTTGAAGTAGAGGTAGATCGTCTGTTAGCCGAGGCTCAAAGGACAGTGGGCGGAATATTTTGAACCCCTTGTCTACGCTCGAGGGACAGGGCCTTTGGGTGTCGATAAGTAAGCCGACCATTACCGCCATTCCAGCCGCTGGACCGGTGAGCGATAGGAAGTCGCACAAGAGCAGATTTACCGAAATAACGGTGAGCTTGGCCGTTGAGTGAGGGGGCAAGAGAGGGGGGGGGGGATAGATTCGCAGGCGTGGGTGGTTGGTACCGCTAAGTACCAGACCTTACAGGTAGTCATCCCTGGACTTTTATGGGCGGGATTATTGCTAGGCAGTGAGCAGGCTCTTAGGGAAGCAATAAACGTTATTATTCATACAAATAATCAGGGAATGGAGGAATGGCGCTGTTTAAGAGTGTCTCGGATGGATGCAAATGGATATATTACATGCAGGTAACGGCCACCTCGTAGTATGACTGTGGCTAGATATGTTTAGCAATGTATATAAGTGTCTAATCACAATAGATCCGCCGTGTTAGAGTGTCTCTCCCATGTTAGACGTTTTGAATGAGGTCATTAGCGTTTCACGCCTGTTTATTCTTGGTTGTTGGTATGATCTATGCGTCGTGGTAACTTGCCATGATCCGTTTTCAATGCCGTAGACTGTTGTATAATAATAGACGTTGACTTGAACTGAATGAACGATGGAAGGATAATTACCTACGTCTAAATGGCCCTTCTGTGCGAATGTCGCGTGAAGCATGCATCAATTCATTATTTAAAGCTGCCTGGAAACTATCGGCCGTCCTCATGCTCTGGTGCTCGATGTCTCTTTCTCCCTTACTAAGAGCCACCCTACATCCTGCGTGACACAAGGCCTTGAACCAGTTCCTAAACAGGATCGTTGACTCATTTACACCTGCAGGCTTGAATGGACGCAGGGAATGTTCATCAGGCTTGGAGGGGGTGACGTCCCATAAATCTATGCGTTTCATGCGACATTCACGCAAGCATGCTGGGATTGGGGCCGGATTTTGGCGCTGCGCCAAACAAAACGGCAATTCTTCTTCACTGCAAGGTGGGCTGGTCTTGATTTTCATCACACATCGCACCATCGAACCTGTATCAGTCTGATCCAGCATGGCAACTCCAAGTGAGACACCAGGGCTCTGCCCGGATTGGGTGCTGGCGAGCGGCTCCAACGTGCAGTAGGTTCCGATTCGCAGCGGAGACCGGACGGGAATCGTGGGGTGAACTTGCTCGGACACGAGGAGGCTGATGCTCCCCTTTCTTCCAGTGTTGCGCGTGACCGTGCTTGGTTTTCCACGTACACGGCGACCTCATATGTCATGACGAGCCCGCTGGAAGCTCTCGGCATTGGCGACGTTCATCTCCCAGTCAAACCATTCCCAAAGCGCTCTGGCCCCAGAGCTTACGGTTCTCTTCATCTGCGGAACGTCCTCCACATGCCTACCTCCGTCTGCAACATTGTCGGCAATCCGGGTACTGGCGATTATTCCGACATTGTGCTCGCGGGCCTTGGAGGCGGCGGGAAAGATGCGGTGATTACCGCACAGGATGGTCGACGGCTCGGATACTTTGTCAGTCGCCACCTCTGGGTTCTTAAGCTCAGTGGGCCTCCTATCGGCCCTATTGTTGGCCCTTTCATGTTCGAGCCAGGGACGCGCTAGGTATGTGATCAACGCACCTGGCCTGACTCGGAGCGCCAGAGATGGGCCGCAGTACGGGCTGGTCGCTTGGGTTTGGATCACGGTACCAACCGGGAGGTGTCGGATGGCGGCAAGGTAGACGAAAATGGGGACACAAATATGTAGACACAAGGCGTCTGATGTTCGGATTCCGCACTGGACCGTCGAACCGGCTTCTCGGCCGGTCTACCTATAACATTCCTCGCAAGATGTTACTCTTGATTGCAACGGGAAGATCGCGGGACGGGTGCTGTCCGGCAGTCTTGGATGCTGTGCAGTGCAACTGGTGTGAGCAGGTGATGACCGTAATACGCTATAGTATCTTACATCGGTTGGCAGCGAGCCACCTCTCGTGGGAGGGAAGGCGATGGGGGTTGTGGTCGGGAATATTGAAGGTGGGTGGAAGGGGTAACCAGCTACGAACCTCTACTGTCCCAAGACTGAGCTCCATCGACAAAACCCAGACCTGCAACGGCTGCACGACGCACCGGCCCGGACCACGGCATTGTCCAGCCCCCCAACTTGTGGTGCAGCACTCCCCTTTGACTGAAGACGTTCGTTGCATGGGGTTGGGTTTTGCAGCTCTCGGCGGTGGCCACGGGGTGGTTGAAGCTCATCCGGCAGTGTCAGCTTCGTCGTTGCTGTGACCACCCTCCCACTCCCGATAGCTCAACCGACGGACACCCTAAGACTGAGCTTCTGAGATGACCAAGGCCAGATCAAGGAGGTACAGTAAATTATGCTCCAGTGGGTGAGGTGGTGCTGCGTGGGTTCGTTCCAAGAGAGCGGCTCCCGGGGTCACTCCAAGAGTCCAAGCCGCCGCGCCGGAAAGGGCAAGGGGCTTGTGACGTTCTCGGCCTCCTTCCACCAGTGGATGTTCATGTCCGCTGGCCAAGCGCGCCACCGGCTGTGGTCCGCACTAGGACATTCACGCCACCTTGCCACCACCTAGAGTTGGGTCTGAACATCTCGAGACGGCACAGTTTGCAGGACCGGAATTACCAGTTTCTGGGCATTGGCCAACAAGCGTGGACCGGCTACAGAAAAGCTCGGAGGTAACCGTGGCAGTCCATAGGTTGGTAAAGGATCCATCCCCCTTGTTCTCGACACTCCTTGCATGTCAACGCTACGCGGGGACCGCAACGGACCAGCCATTCTGATTGGGTCTATCACCAATGACTGACAATGATGCCCCGCAACAGCACAGCCATTCCCTCTCATTCCCAGCGGGGCTGGGACTTTCTGGTCCTTACACGCGTGCCAATGCGAAGCAAGTGCTCCCGCACATCACCCATCACCATGCCTCCCTCCCATCACCGCCCGTCCATCTGTCCGCCTTCACACGCTGCGCGGCGCCTGCCCTGCCCCTTCCTTCCCGGAGGAACGTCAACCTAACCCCAACCCCCCCCCACCCGCCTAACGCCTCGCCGCAGCGAAGAAGTCAATCGGTCGAGTGGGCTTCTCCGTATCCTTATTGAGGATCCTGGGCGGCGGGGCGACGTCCTTCTTGACGAAGGGCAGCCTCTTGTAGGCGGCTAGCTTCCGAGTCGCGGCCGCGTTGGCTGTTGGGCCTGGAGCCGTCTTGTTATTTGGGGCCAGCGGGCTGGGGGCCGTCCTGTTATTCGCGGCCGGCTGGCCCAGAGTCGGCTGCCGAACCGGAGTCCTGCTGTTTGTAGACGCTGCCGGTCTGGTCGACATGTTGAATGAGAGATAAGTAGCTGATTGGGTTGGGAAGCCGGTGTGGCGGGAGAGAGCTTGGCAGATCTGAGGTGATGAAGTAGGACTGGTTGGTTGGCTGGAGGGTGCGGGATGGGGAGCTGTGGGGGTGGAGTGGAGGGTAATGCGAGGGCAGGGCCCGGTCTTATATATCGTGAAGAGGAAGTGACTCGACTGCGGGTATGATGATGCTCATTGACACGGCCCTCGGTGACTGGCGTGCTCAGAGCGGGTTGAGACGGGGAGAGGCACGGCACTTTGGATGAGGACGACCACGCCGCCTTAGGTGAAACGATCACGCCGCATCAGATGAGACGACCGCAATTTAGCTCATGATGGAAGTTTCAAGGTTGAAAGATATGAATAGATTCGACCGGGTTGACAAATCCCGAGCGGTCGCTACGCCGCTTTGGACGGGCCCGACCACGGCAAAGCGAATACAAGAGCAAATCAGCTCGTGATGGAAGTTTCAAACAATGAAAGATATGAAACAGATTCAACCAAGTTGACAAATTCGGGCAGTCCCTACTGTAGATAGCTGCTGAAACGTTTCGTCTGTCTTCAGTTTCTGTGCCCGTCTGCCGCCGAGTTACAGAGCCTGAAGTCCCTCATGTTCACACACATGCTGTGGCTTATTGCCAGTGAAATGTAGAATCCGCCAAGTGTTGAGGGCAAAATGGAACCGCCCCAAGCTGTGCAAACTAGGTGGCGCTGCAGCGCATGTGAAGAGACTGAGAAAATCATGTCTAGTTGACGCTATTGCTACCTGAGATCTCGCGCTCTTATTATACACCAGCCACAATTTGCAGGTCGCCACCTAGCTCATGTCGGCTTCGCTTACTCGAGCTTGTCCGGGACGGGGGCATAGCTACGCACAGTATCCTTGCCTCCAAAGCGTTTCCTCAACCACTCCTGGCGCAACCTGGGTTTTCTTTGCCACTCGTCCGGGATCCAACCCCAGAACTCCTGCAGCGGGTCGTCCCAGTGAAGCCACATGGGATTTGGGGGGAGTGTCATGCCATCACAAGGTCCACGCCCGCGAATGGTCTTCGCGTAGACGACCGATGAGTTGTAGTCAATCAGAACGAGCCGGGGCATCGTTTTTGGCTGCGCTTCCTCCGTAACACCAGAAGGGAACTTGAGAACAACGTTGCGTGCAGCCAGATCGCGCTGGTCGATCCCGCTGAGCCGCAGCTTCGCGTCGCCATCCAAGACTCTTGCGAGCACCTCCAGGCGGTATGCGTCGTCAAATCTAGCGGCGGAATAGAGCTCCCGGAGGCTCGGCCCCTGGATATACTCGATAAGGATGAGGCGCACGGGGCGGGATTGTATCGTGCTGCCAATCCTGATACCGATGGTAAAAGTCCAGGAGCCAAAATACCTGGGAGCAAAGGCGCCAGTTTGCTTGACGTTTTGCAGATGCTGGTACGCGGCGGCCTCGCGGCTGTAGTCCTGGTCGGCAAGCCAGGTCACATCGCAGGGCACGCTCTCGGCGATCTTGCTGGCAAAGGAGTAGTACAGCGGATCGTAGATTTTGGCCACTGCCTGGAAGGGGGCCGGAACGGCGGGCGCCTGCCCGAGGGCCTGTCCGGGGGAGGGCTTTGGAGGCATTGGCGCGATGGTGCAGACGGCCAGCTGGGCGCCTCGCCCATCGACGACAGCGAGGGGGCGGGTCACCAACAAGGTGCAGGTGCGCGGGGTGGTCGCGGCGGTCGCGGAGGTCCCAGCGATCGGGGTTGCCGGTTGCAGCGGTGGGTTGGCCATGACGAGCTCGGTCTGCTTGAGGGACCGCAGGGCCTGGTCGGTCACGGCAACCCGTGTTCCGGGGCCGTAGTCTCGCCCGCCAAAAGGGGCGGGCGGGATGTGGCTCGTGATGTTGACAGTGAAGTCCTTCTGGTAGGGGCAGGGCAGTGGTTTGTTCGGGTCCGCAGGGGGCCTCCATGTCTGCAGGGGGGGCTGCGAGACGATGGTTGTGGGCCGTGGGGGCATGGTGGGCGGGGAGTGGCACGGACAAGGGCGACGGGCCTGGGAGACTTGGTGTGAGCGAGGGTGTTTGGTTGTTTGCAGACTGGAGCAGGCTGCGGGTGGACTCGAAGAGAAGGTGGTGCCGATGGGCGGCGAGCCGGCTCGTTAAGATGTAATTGGACTCGGGAATGTTTGATAATTGATGGTGCAAGGTGCTCGTTGCGGTTGGTTGATTTGGTTCCGCGCAGCCTGTCTGTTGGCACGCACGAAGGCGGAATTCATCCAATCAAAGCGCTGCGTGCCTCTCTTATTTTTAGTCTCGACGGATAAGTAACTAACTACTGTGTAACCTTGATCTGTCCTCAGAGTCACAGCCTTCACGACTCAGATTGGGCCAATGGGGCCTGGTTTCACCGTTTCAGCCGCCTGCGCCAGTCCGCTTCCCCTTTCTTCGAGTCCCAAGACAGAGAGACGTCACCCGTGGCCTCGTCGCGACTCGAGACAGAGACCTCAGACATGGCGGCACACTGCCAACATCCCAAAATAGCCCGAGGGCCCCGAGATGGCGATGCATGTGTAGGTGGAATCTTGACTCAGTTCAGGTGCGTGATCGATCTGATGGTCGAACCAAGTCTCCCACCGGACCAGGTTGCCAGCCCGTGACAGCGTGACTTGGTATTACCTGCTTCACGCTCAACTTGCCACATATAAAATGGCAGCTTCCGCCTGCCCTCCAACTCCAAGACCGACTCTGCATCGCCTTCAAATCAGTCCCCAAAGCCGTTTCAGTTCATACCTACCTAGGTACCTACCTTAACCCACTCTCAAGAGCATCCGAAAGGCCAAAGCCAAGATGGCCGCGCCCGCCCTCCGAACCATCCGCCAGTCCTTTGACGATGCGCTCCCTAACTATCCCAATCCCAACCTGGGCGTTGCTGCCCATGCCAGCATTTCGGGTGATTCAACACTCAACACCGATCCTCCCCACTTCTCCATCGCCGCCCAACAGAACTGGTTCAACCTCGGCAGGATCGTCCTTGGCCACGCCAACATCGCCGGGCCCAACCACGCAGTGAACCGCGAATGTATCTATTTCAACGAGGTGGGCACCTACCACAACAGCGAAGGCGACGTCGTCCGTTCTGCCGCCGAGTATCTGCTTCACCCCGTTAACCAGGTCATCGGTGGCCTCGGTGCGCCCATCCGATGCCAGTCCGAGGCCACCACAAACCGGATCCGCAGCGACATCACCTACTACCGTGGGCCCCTTGCGCCCGTTGCCCCCACTCCCGGGAACCCCGGGCACGGGGGGAACCCAGAATACAAGGCCATTGCCGTCGTCGAATTCAAGAAGCGCGGCGTCATCAAGCCGAACGAGTTCACCACCGCCAACCGATTCGCAAATCCAGCCACTCCACCCACCCAACAGCAGCTTGATGACGCCGCCATGGCCGCCCAAAACAGACCCAACCGGAGCTATTTTGCGGGCGACGCTCTCATCCTGATCAAGCAAGCCGCCTCGTACGCCATCGCCCACCGCACCCCTTACGTGGCCCTGTTTGATTGGGACTTCCTCGTCCTCGTCCACTTCACCCAATTAAATCTTAACAATAAATACGCCGGCGACTTCTGCGAGGTGCAAGTCATCCCATACGCCCAGTCGCAAACGATGCGGGCTGCCCTGCTAGGATTCATGGCCCATGCCCACACCCATGCTCCCGTCGTCTAGAGGTCCATCTTTGTGTAAATAGCAGCGGGAACTGCTATTGAGGTCTGGTGTTTACGTTGTTGCAAGAGGTGGAAGGGGGGATGCCCACCTAGGTAGATAAAGATAAGTGGTTGAAAAATTCGACTTAAAGGTAATGAAAGTCGAAGAAAGAAAGGCGATAGAGGTAGAACAAAGAAAGATGACGGCGAGCTACATTCCATTAGCCCGTCCCCTAATTGCATACTCGATCTCTTCTATCACAAAGGGCATCGAGGACTATCTCCTGTAAAAGTCTTCGCTCCTCTAAAGCCTAGCTTTGATGTAAGAGCGTATATCCTCGTTGATAGAACTACTACCTATCTACTAGGATCCTATTATCGTTGTAAATCTATTTGCTGAGACCGGATTCGAGCTCCTCTTCTTATCTACTTATAGCAACGAGGTGAAGATATATAGAGAGGGAATTTTGGGACTGTAGACACTGGTCCCCGCGGACTGTACTACGTGACCTTTTCTTTTGAGGCGTACACTTCCAGTTCGGACTGTGGCCCAGACCTTCCGGATTGTACCAGGGGCCACAGCCCGAAGTATGCCGCACCTGGAGGTCATCCAACAAACCTCAAAGCCTATAAGCAGATCTTAGATGTACGTTACAAAACACCTCGCAGTGACCGGGAGGCTACAATGTAACGGTACGTTGCCGGCTTGAACCCTCCGATCCGCTCGATCTGCAACCCACTCCTTCCCTTAAGCAAACAACCGTTGCTACCTACCTACCTTCCAAAGCGGTTATTCAATGGCTTAGAGTAAGGAAGGCACGGCTTCAACAAAATAAGCCTGATAGGCTTGTGGGCTGGAGAGGGGAGGTTCGTTGCCACGAACTGATCTTCCGGCTTGTGGAGATCTGCTTTGAACCGCTAAGAACCACCACCACTGAGTCACTTAACCAGCATGTGTGAAACAATTAAGATAAAATATTCCTGCGAGCATCACGAGGAAATCGATAATCCATGTGAGAGAGCCAAAGCAGCAGAAAGCAACAACAAAAGCACACCATGCACGGAACGTTACGATCCAAACCATTACACGCCTAGCGAAATGCTGTGCAATGCTTGCCACTCCGCATGGTTTGCCAACAGTTATAACGAAGGTTGGGAGAAGAAATGGAAGCCCTGGCTCGATGGCTCGGAGTGGAATGCGAACTTGCACAATCAGATCAAGCTGTTGAAGAAATCATATAAAAGCAGGATCAACGGCGACCTTGCGCGGTGGGAGGCTGAGAACGTTGGTTTCGCAATATACGCCAACTATTCAGCAAAGCTAGACGAGCATTGGACCGCGGTGCAACCGACACTCAACATGTTCTGGGACGCGGCGGACCCGAGTCACCCTGCACCCTTTGAAAGTGCCAGTGGTTGATTGCTCAGATACTGGTGGCCGTAGATCCGGTTCCCATCGAACATATTCATGAGTCTTGCAGGGAGGATAGCAACGTGGACAGCAGGAGCAACAGCAAGCGGTTGTGGCAAGAGAGCACGCTTCGTGGATACGGTGGCTGTCCACACAACACACATGTGGGCTACACAATTTCGGACGGCGGAGATCGAGAATTCATTTTCTGGGGTTCAGGCGGGCTGGGATCACCAACCTTGGGGCCTTTCGGCTGGCCGATTACCGAGAGCAGCTCTGGGCGGATTTGAGAGATTACCTAAGATACAATACAATTCTTAAATGCCAATTTTCCATGCCTTTGAGGCTGCTCTGCGGCCGTGATATGATGAAAACTCTGGGTAAAGAATCTGCGTAAGTGCTGTCTAAAGTCAGAAGTTTCAAGGAGCAACCTCCCTCCCGGTTTTCGCACTCTCTTTCAGTGCCTCAATGATTCTCAGCACTTGGGCTGCCTGCGTTGCCGGTACAGGCACATCCTCCTCCTTCCCGCTCTCCACTGCCTTCGCGAACAACTCATAAAACTTGAGGTAAGTATCCGGCTCAACAGTCGGGTAGGCGCGGTCCACAACCACCCCATCCCCCCCAAGGACAGAGAGGCGCCCAAACTCGGCCTCGGTCTCCCTGCCAAACCCGGCATCCGTTGCCTTCCCACCGCCCCTGAGCTGTCCCTCCTGCGGATCCAACCCCGTCTTGTGATAGCTCCCCTTGCTCCCCCTAACCCAGAACCTCACCTGCTCCGACTCCACACTCACCACCCCAATCCTCACATACACCACCAGCCCCGTCTCCTCATAACTCAACATAGCCGTAACACTATCCGGCTCATCCCCCTCCCCCTCCACCCCCTTCACCAACCTCCCCTCCCGCTGCCTCACAAACCGCCCATACACCGCACTGGGCATCCCAAACAACACAAACACCTGATCCAGCAAATGCGTCCCCAAATCAAACACCACCCCCCCCCCCTCCGCCATCCCCATCCCCGCCTTCCACCCCCCGGCCACCGGCGGCTGAATCCGCAACCGATCAAAATGCGTCTCGAACTCCACCACCCGCCCCAACACCCCGTCCTCCACCAACCTCCTCACCGTCAAAAAATCCGAATCCCACCGCCTATTCTGATACACACATAACACCCTCCCCTTCTCGCGCGCCAGCGCCGCCAGCTCGTCGGCCTCGCGCGCGGTCGGCACGAAGGGCTTCTCGACGAGCACGTGCTTGCCGGCGTCGAGGGCGGCGCGCGCGAAGGGGGAGTGCGTGTTGGGCGGGGTGCAGAGGATCACGATGTCGAGGGCGGGGTCGGCGAGCAGGGCGTCGAGGGTGGTGACGTGGGTGATGGTGGGGTGGTCGGCGGGGGCGGAGTTGGTGGGGGTGGGCGTGCGTTGCAGGATGGAGTGCAGGCGGAGGGTGGGGGTGAGCGCGATGAAGGGGATGTGGAAGACTTTGGCGGAGAGGCTGTACGGGGTTGGTTAGATTGGGGATGGGTGGTGGGTGGTGGGTTGTGGGTTGTGGGGTGTTTGGGGGGGAGTAAGAGACTTACCCGTAGCCTACGATGCCGACGTTGAACTGCTTCGGGGAGGACATGTTGTTGGTGTTGGATGGTGTTGCTGGTGATTAGGGATTGCCGTGATTGCGAGTGTGACGACGAGACGATCATATAGCGGATGAGGGATATATCATAGGTTCAGCGCATTATTAATACAATGAAGTGAAGTCATTGCCTGAGTCAGGGTCTTTCGTGTCGTTGCGGGGTAATAGTTGAAAGTTCCAGTCTCGTATGGCTGTGGGCCATTTGGACATCGGGCCGACCACACTGGAGTTGCTTGGCATGACGTTTCCTCTGGGAGTCATCAAGCGATCAACATGGGTATAGGTGAAGACAGCAATCGTGCTTGGTAATACCCTCGTGTA
Organism: Chaetomium tenue; assembly: GCF_020726465.1. NCBI lineage: Eukaryota > Fungi > Ascomycota > Sordariomycetes > Sordariales > Chaetomiaceae > Chaetomium > Chaetomium tenue. The sequence goes on along the minus strand of NW_027117330.1, from coordinate 3,578,753 downwards.
TTTAATCTTAATTCACAGGCAATTGTTTACTTCTCAAGTTTACGGTACAAAATCTAGGCTTGTAGCTGTCCTTCTCAAACTCAGGGGTTGGAAAGGGGGTGGCCTGTTTCCAGGGTTAGGGTTAGACTGCGCTTGTGTTGACAACCCCCTGAACTTACCCCTGAGCCCAGAAACAAAACAGCGTCGAAAGCAACTTTCGCTGTTTGTGAGCTTTGAGTCCAACTTTGTTTGATGATACTCGAATGTCTGAAAAGGTGAAGTATGGGTGACTTTGTTGTTGGAATACATAGCCATACGAAACCATAAAAGCCACATTGACAAACCCAACCACCTTGGCTGACTTACAACTGCGTTAATTCATGTTGTCAACCAGGGTTCCGAGGTTATTGGAATATCACCCATTAGTATTTTGGTAGGCTTATTATTGTCCAATTCCTTGTTATTAACAATGAACTCTGCAAGTCCTCCACCTTCTGCCGAACCTGAAGAGTAATCTGTTTCGCTTAGTCGTCACCAGCCAGGGCCGGGGCTCAGCCCTCTTTCATTTTCCATCCAACCCTGTTGGCCTTGTTGTTTGTTTATGAGGACAATTTTCACATCCCACTGCCATTATGGGCTCTTAACCTTGAGGCACAGTGGCTTCCTGCACCGAAACACTCGTTTCCACCCAAGAACACAACCCATTATTGTATCAATGTCCATGGTCCCTGTCGTAATTAGTTCAAGTCCTCTGAGACACAAGACCAACCACCAGACTTCCAATACCATTGTTGCCTTGTCTCGACCAGACTCTTACCAGTTTCAGATTCCGCTTGCTGCCAGGTGAGGACCTATGGCCATGACACTCCATAATATTCAGAGTGACTATGAATCCCTTGACGTGTGAAACATGTCATATGCGTGTATGCTTTTGGTGCTTCCTGAGACTTTGAATTGTTGGTATTTCAGCATCAAGACATGACCTCCTGATAAAGATAATTCACTTCCCCACGCCCAATTTCTTGTTGGAAGCCCCTCCTTGTGCAACTTTCTCTTACCACATGCTTCCAAACCAAACGACATCAGAGCATGAACGACTTTTCGGAATCGAGCCGCGTTATTCGCCGCCTGTTAAGAGCGGGTCTGTGGTTACCAGGCCGGCCAGCCATTTTCCCACAACAGCCCGCTTTCGATTTTGGTTCTCACTTCCCTTTCTCCCCTCCTCCCACAAACCAAATTCTTCCCCTTCTACTTCCTTTCTGTGCTCGCTCCCTCTGCAAATCTCATCAACATTACCATGATCATCAGAGCCATCTGAAACGAAGGTTCGCTCTACTATTAGCTCAGTCTTGCCATCGACAACTCCCACTCCAACTTTGTTGGCCGACCGATCGGCTCTCCCTCCAGGCACCGGTGGGCTGAAGCTCCGGGCAGCAGTATCGCATGTTGTGGCAACAGTAAGTTCTGATGTACTCTTCCTCCCTCTTCCCCTGGCCGCCTCATCCACACCCCATCATTTCCACCTCACTTGTGCTAGCAATGCTTTGGGTGGCATTGGCTTGCTCGATGAACCTACTGTCACCTCATCACACCTTTCCCGCCCATGGCCGTATTGGTGGCCAGCGATGGCAACAACTCCGGCTTCCAACCTGGGCCTGGGCATTGCTCTAGTATCTTGGTTTCGTTTTGGTGATCTCGTCGCTGACTTGGCAACCGTCTTCTTGCAGAATCAAATGGCGGGACAGTCTGCGGACTGGATTCCCAGCGAGCGGTATTGTTTTGGACCACCTTTGGCGTGGTGGTTGTCACCGAAACTGCAGCGAGAGACACTCGACTTTCCCAGTTATGCCGGTGCCAATCCGGCCTGCGCATTGTTGACCTTGAGGTAAGCTCTTCAACTCTGGCATCTCGATCAAGTCTCATGCTAATCTCCTTACCTCATTCAGGTGCCAGACAGAATGTGCCCGATTCATTTCCGTGTTGGTGGGGTCCGTCAATCTGGTACATGAAGCAGGCAAGTCATTTTTACGACACTCCAGTCCTAAGACACCATGATGACACACACCTCAAACTTTCTGAGCGGCTGAGGCCAGATGACAAATCTCTTTCTGAGTCCAAAACCGACGCTTCATCATTTCCTGTACTTCGGTCAGGGACTTCGCTGACTTGATGCTTCACACAGACAGATCTGCCTACCTTCCACCACTTCATGTCCCAGTAAGTTGCCCCCCTCCCCTTCCCCAACAAAGATCCCGCCGGCGATGATGAGTCTACTCTCCTTCCGAGTAACCGTGGGGAAATTCCGCCTTGGTCTGAGCCACTGAATCCTCTTCGTGTTAAACATACTCACTTCAAATTATTGCTTGCTAACGTTTCTTTTGATCAAAGTCAATAAATCGACACCTCATGCCATCCCGATGGACTTCAAATCGGACTTCGAACCAACGACCAGTTTTACTATCAACAACGGGCTCGGAAATGCACAATCCCCAGAAACGAGGCAAGTCCAAGCACTCTCTTCCAGTAACTTGGGGATGATGATCAATCCTTTTGTCCTTCTTTTGAGAACACACATGAGAACAACTCTAAATATCTGACCCCCACCTAAAATCGCCTTAACAACCTTCAACGTCGAGAACCATCTTCTGATCTTTTTCTCCTTCAGGGATACAACGGACACAAGCTGGCGTTCTTTTCTGGCCAACGGTTTCCTGTCAACCCGTCCTTGGTTGCCGGAGAGAAGTCTCCGAGGCATGGTATCAAGTAAGTGTTCCGGCTGAAGCCCTCATTCCCTCTTTGGTAATGATGATTCACACTCTCGTCTTTTTGAGCCTCAAAGGCATGATAATAATCTCCGTGTCTGAGCCATCCTTCCCGCCCCCGTCTTTGAGCTTATGGCCCTCGATCCGAGCTGACTCGCCACGAGCTAGGAGGGTTTCCACCCTCTCAGATTTCAGCGTCCCCGGGAGCATGAAAGCTAGCGCAGGTTTCTTATCGAGGAGTTCAGTGGGTACCGCTACTCACCCTGTTCCCACTGGCGCTCTTCAGTGACGAGCACCGTGGGCTGTCCACACCAGGCAAGTCTCACCATGGCAGCAACCCCCACAGCGATGATGACCAAATCGATGTCTGTGATCTGAAACTACAATTGATGACAACTCCATTTATCTGAGCTGCTCCCCTTATACATGCGTCTTTATGCGACTTTGCGGTCTTGGTCAATTTGGCTAACCTTTCCGCTCTCTAGGCGTTGTTTTGGCCGCAAATTTCCCCATGACCTGTCCGCGAGTTCGACCATCGCGGCAACCATGACACCATGGCATGGCAACAACGACAAGTGAAGATATTCGACACTTATCTCCTAAAGGGCCGCCCAACGCAGCGCCAGATCCTTTTGGCGGCTTGTTGAAAATCTCGGTGCAAGGCATGTTCCCCGTTCCCAAGGCCGAAAGCCCCTGATACCCCCTTTTTGGCACATGATGAAGACTTTGCCTTTGCTCTTCGACGCGAAGAATGAAGATTACCTTGTCGGTCTGACTGCCGATCACACCTGTTCTTTCCCGTCTTTTCTTTTGGCAGAAGTAGCGGCTGACCTGAGTGATGTTCAGACTTTCCACTCGAGCTGGTGTTCGGCTGGCCCGTCTTGGCCAGCGGTGCCTCTCCATGATGTGACATCAGGGGTGGCGGACCAAGGCGAGCACCTTTCTTCGGCGAGAGTCGGCGATGCAGCATGTCGACGCCACCACCCTCATAGCGAGCAGTAAGTTGTGATTCCCAACCCCTCGCTTACATGAAGTCTCCGTGATGAAGAGAACCCTCTTTCCAATGGCGTAAGAAGCCATATGATGACACACAAGGTTATCTGACCGAGGCTTCCTTGCTTTTGATCTACTTCACAATCCGATTACTTGACGTCGCTGACATGGGCATTGCCCAAGCAGGGATATTTATGGGTTATTTCTCGACAAGATGCTTCCAGCGGTATACAGGATATTAGCAGGCATTCACATCCACCATCCAACAGCTCCAGCCAAGACAGGAAGCAAGCAGCGAATGACGTCCGACAAGAACAGTTGCTGGCTTGGGCGGGACGAGAGAGAAAAATGATTCATACAATATCGTTTGGGTTAGCCGCCTTGGGACACGAGTGAACGGAGATCAGTATCTGCCATGCAGGCCTTGGTACTTGAGGCACCTCAGCCGACTGCTCAGGAGAACCATCTGTTCTATTCCGTCATCCAGAACACGAAGGGCAGGCCCGAGATCGACTGGGACGGCGTCGCGGCCGCCTCCGAGTCCAAGAATGCGGAGACCGCCAAGGTTGGTAGACTTTCTTTCGGTTTCAGTCCCAGGGATTGGGTCGTTACATCAATCCGAGTCAATCCGACCACTTCCGCAGACCGCCATATGAAAAGTCTTGGGTCATGGGAATTTGTGGCTGAGCCTGGCGGGTTCAATGCTATTTAGGTACCTACGAATACCATTAAGGGGATCAACGCCAGTGTCGGATTCAATCCGACGGCGACGTCAGCAGCCCAAGTTAGGCCAATCAACCGCCCAAAACCACCTTTCAGTCATCTTATTCATCTCGGCGCCATCAAGGTGAATACTGTTGGCGAAGCTGCGCATGGGCGAGATCGGCACGATTCATAGCCCGAGATGTGATCCGTTGCGTGGCTGGAGCTTGGCGGTAGAACTTCTATAATAATGCCCATGGATGGGTTGTTTTGTTCATAAATAGACTGGCTCACGCTAGAAACAAGTCATTCAACAACCTGATTCGAACTTCGAGGCCCGTATCTGTTTGCTTCGTGAGACGCAGTTCAGGTCAATACTTACTCAACACTCAACACTCAACACTCAACACTCAACACTCAACAGGATGGTGAAGTTAGGGTCTCCATTACTGGGCGCGCTCATGGCGGCGGCTAGCCTCTATGACACTGCCGTCGCAAAATCATGTGGCCCATCGCCGGCCGCTAAATGCGTCAGTTTTATCTCTCTCATACTCGGGCTGGTTAAGCTTGCTGAACCCTTAGCAGTGTGGAATGCTCAGCGGAGCCGGGTTGGGAGACAAAGTCCTCCTGCCCAACCAGACCGAATACACGGCCCGGCTTGGTTCGTACTGGTCTGTGAGCGCCGCTTTGAGTCCATGGTGCATGGTGCTCCCGTCCACGGCCGAAAATGTCTCCACAATCATCAAAACCCTGGTGTCGGGAAACTGTACTTTTGGCGTCAAAGGGGGCGGTCATGGGTCCTTCGCTCTTTCGAACTCGGTTGAAGACGGGGTCACCATCGACTTCGGCATGTCTTCCCATACTCTAATCCCCACAAAGACAGGACCTAACGGTTGACCTCAACAGCAAACATGAATGGAACCACATACGACCCACAAACCGAGATTGCGTCCATCTTGCCTGGCGGCCCGTGGCAAGAGGTATACGAAACACTGGCGCCGCACGGGGTTACAGTTACCGGTGGACGAGCGGGGTCGGTTGGAGTTGGCGGCTTCTTGACTGGCGGCGGGAATTCGTTCCATGCAGCATCCCACGGCATGGCCTGCGACACGGTCGTCAACTTCGAGGTTGTCCTCGCAGACGGGTCCATCGTCAACGCCAACGCCGAGCAGCACGCAGATCTCTGGGTGGCACTGAAAGGGGGATCCGCCAACCTGGGCCTCGTTACCCGATTCGACTTGAACGTCATCAAGTTCCCCGATGCAACAAAGCCGGATATCTGGGGAAAATTCATTGCTTTCGATCTCGCAGACGGCGACAGCGTCATCGACGCCATGGTCAATTTCACCGAGCATGCCCACCTGGACCAGAACACCTCTTCCATCATGTTCTTCGGCCACGTCCCGGCAGTCGGAGGCATGGTTCTCCAGCTCGGCCTCGAGAACACCAAGGGCATCGCCGACCCTCCCGCCGCGGCCGGCTACCTCACCGCCGGCAAGATCCTATCCACCACCTCCTCCGTCGTCCCCATGCCCGACCTCGTCCGATCAGAAAACCCAGCCCAACCAGCAGGCGTCCGGTAAGCCCTCCCCCCAAAAACCACCCAACCCCAACCCCAGCCCCCACCCACCCACTAACACCCCCCTCCTCCTAATTAGCAACATCTGGTTCACGCTCACGACCGCCAACGACCCCCGCATCCTCAAATACGCCGCCGCCCGCCACACCGCCGCCGTCGCCAAACTCTCCGCCGCCCTCCCCCCCGGCAACTTCACTACCATGTGTGCCTTCCAACCGCTCAACCACATCATCGCGCAGCATGGCGTCGCCAATGGTGGGAATGTTATGGGGCTGGACTACTGGATGCAGGACGGGGACGGCGCCGCCCGGGACGGGATGCTGTTGTTGTTTGAGGTGGGGGTGTATGGGGGGGTGGAGGATGAGGGGAAGGCGGATGTGGTTGTGAAGGCGTGGGCGGAGGAGGTGGAGAGGTATGCGGAGGAGCTTGGGGTGGGCTGGGGCTGGAGGTATCTGAACTATGCGGGGAGGGAGCAGGATCCGTTGGGGACGGTTGGGCCCGTGGCGTTGGGGAGGTTGTGTAGGGCGGCGAGGAGGTATGATCCGGAGGGTGTGTTTCAGAGGTTGCGCGGGTCGGGGTTTAAGATCCCGGAGGGGGCGTGTGTTTGATGGTGAGGACTGGGGGGTGGGGGGGGCTAGGATGTGCTGGTTGGGTACATGTAGGGAGGTAGGTAGTCTCTGATACCTAGTTACACGACGGTAGCACAGCCACCCAGCTTTCGGGTTCTTGCAGCCGAACAACACAGAGCTCGATCTTCACATTGCTGCCCGACTGACGGTCCTGAGTCATGGCCGGCCTCCGATTCTGGCTTATGCGCTCGTTTTCCCTTTCCCTTTCAGCGTCAGAAGTGACTCCGGCCCATGAACAATACATACCGTACTGCCAGAGCTCCTTGGTCAATGGCAGAACCGTTTCCCCTCGACGAATACAGGTGGACCGGCCACCCAAGAAAACTTTGGAGGGTCACACACGGCAACTCCCAATCTCGATGGGACCATGGAGATCTCCTCGCAGCAGACGACTCGCGCGTGTTCCATGACGAGGCTGAACTGAAGGAAGCAGTCGAAGATCATATCAACTGGTATAGCTCCCAACCAAGCTGTTTCCTGTCGGTCTTCAACGACGAGAACCACGCCGTGAACTGGGCCGCACAACGCGGGCGGAGGGATCCCCCCGCTTACATCCACGAGATCGACACGGCACGGCTGCCAATAGACACCGAGATCCTGGACATGGAGCTGCTGATGGACAAGTTGGGGATCGAGAACCCGTACTCGGCCCATGAGCTGCTGTTCCTGCACCGCATCCCATCCCAGTGCATTGTGCGTAGTAGAGCAGTGTCGGGGACCCAACATGAAACAAGTTCCTCTGAAGATACGTGGTGGCAAACCACCATCGAGCAAGGTATGCGCATCGTGCTACAACAAAGCAACGTTCCTTAAGCTGATGCTTTGGATTTAGAGGAGACAACTGGTTTCGACTTTTCAGAATTCCCGCTTTACGATTCCGATGAAGACTATTATGATTCAGAGGGTTTGGAGTACGGCTATGGATGGGGGGGTTATGACGACCGTTATGATTCCGATGAGTCGGCTGAAGAACGGAATCGAAACGACGATCTGCTCAAGATGATCGATGGCTTGTGGGACTGATGGTCGGGTAGGGGTTCATGTCTCAAGTCTGGAGATCATGGGTAAAATTTTCCGTTTCATTATTCATGGTTGTCACATTAGGATACTGCTGCGGGGAGATCCGTGGGGGCCGAGGAACAGAGAAAAGGTAGGTGTATTGAGTCCGATCCCTGTCCAGTCCAGACTTCTACCGCCCTCCGAGCGCATGGCCGCCGACGTAGCGTGGGAACCCCGAGTAGCCCACCCACAGCTCGCCAGTAAGAGGCGAGGTACCAACGATCTCCTTCTCGCGGCTCTTGAGCTCATCGACGTCCCAGGCGGCAAATACAACCTTACCGTTGAGGAACTTGGCCTCGGGCGATACGACCCAGACTAGGAAATCGGCGGGAAGGGAGACTGGAGAGAAGCATAGGTAAGCGCTGTATCCAATCAATAACATTAATAGGGTGAGCCTTACTATCGTCGAAGCTGAAAGGCAGCTTGGTGGTCTTGGACAGCTGGGCAGACATGGCTGTATCAAGGAAGCCCGGGTGGACGTGGTGGATGCGAACGTGGGGGTTCTCGGCGCCGAAGGCCTGCAGCAGCTTGACGGCGGCCATCTTGGAGCTGACATAGGCGCCCATGCCGGGGAAGGGAGGGAAGAAGATGCCGGCCGTGGTGAGGTTGACGAGAGTCGCCTCCTTACCCTCCCCATTGCCCAGCACCAGCGCCTGCGCCAGGGACAGCGTGCCTACCACGGTCGTCTTGTAGCCGTCGAGGAACGTGGCCGGGTCGGCTTCGACGAGCGGCACCACGGGCGCCAGCACGCCCGCCGCGTGGATCACCACGTCGACGGCACCGTGGGCGGCCGCAACGTCGGCGAAGACTTGGCGGAGTTTGCTGCTTTCGATCAGGTCCACGGCGTGTGACTCGACCGTGAGAGAGTCGTGGCTGGAATGGACCAACGCCATCGTCTCGGCCAGCACGTCCTCGCGTCGACCGAGCAACACGAGTGCCTTGGGGCCCGAAGCCGCAAACGAGAGCGCTGCCGCCCGCCCGATGCCGCCCGTCGCACCCGTGATCACCACCACCTTGCCGGCGGAGGAAAGTGCGGGGAGGGTCGGGTTGATCGCCGGATAGGTGGCCGAGTGTGTCACCTTGGTGTATGAAGGCTGTGGTGCTGCCATGGCTGATGCTGCCTTTTAATTCTTTCCGTGTTGGCCCTCAAGAGACTGGAATGTAGGGAGAGGCAGACAGGCGGAGATGTGCGGGGAAAACGAGAAAGAAAGAAAGGAGGCACACATAAATTGGCCACTTCCAACCTTCTTTATAGGTTCGAAACTGTGCCTCCCTCCTCCCGTCGAACTAGCTAGGTACCTAGGTAATTTTAAAGCCGTCCTTAATCCGGGTAGCATAAGCGAATTCCGCTCCAACGCGATGGATTCGAGGTCTATACCTCAATTTCATTGGACATCACTAAATGATTGACTCCATCTCCCGTACAAACCAACAGCACGGAACTTGTGTGTGACTTTTGAAGTGGGCGTACCTTATATGCGTTCACGGCCTTGTGCCCACCCTTTCTCTCGTGTATCCAGCTCAACTGCGGCTGCAAACTCCACAGGGCCAACAAGCAGCTCTAAGACCAGGGCCTTGCTAGTATTTTTGTGGCCCAAGTCAAACCGAGATCTCGATCAATTGACGAGTACGGCATGCCCAACGACCCCCCCCCCCCCCTGCTTGTTTCTTGCTAGATACCTACTTAGGTACCTACTTAAAGATTTAACCTCTGGCGCCGACTCAGTGGTCCCTAGTCTTCTTGGCCAAACCTCAAGGACAAACCAAAGGGCTAGGTCATAATTGTTGAGTGTGTGTGAGTGTACTGGCCGTCCTCCTGGTGTTTGTATGAGTCCTTCTACCGGCGACACAGCTACATACGTACCGGTGCCGATTGGACCATATAAGCCGTTACATAGATGTCGTGAATGTGGATTTCCATTTTGTTGTCGTATGTTTTCCTGGTTTTCTTTTTTCTTTTCTTTTTTTTCGCCTGCCAGTTGATAAGCCCGGGCTCTCCATAGCAACACAACAATCAAAACCCTCATATCCATATCTGACGGATCTACGAACAACTATCTGTTTCTCCGACTTGGCACTTGGCCCTCGGGCAAATGGTAGAGACCTCGGTGTCGGGTTACCAGCCCCCTGGGTCAACTCCAGTATAGTGCGTCGCTGAATCGGGCAGGTCGGCGTGATGTTGCATCGAGCATTACGACCCAGGCCGACGCTCTCCTCCGTCTTATTTTACCTCCACCACCGCAGTAAAACCTGCCCAAACCCACTCCCCTCCTCCCCGTTCCTTCATCTCTAAGCTCTCCCAAAACTCACCAAACCATCCCACTCCGATGAAGCTCACCCACCTCCTCCCCGCCGCCCTCACCGGCGCCGGCCTCATCCAAGCCACCGTGATCCCCGTCCCAGCCTCACCCTACAAAGTCCAATGGACATCCACCGAGCTCGTCGACCCCGCACGGCCGGACCCCTTCAACGCCACGCACCCACGCCGCATCATGATCTCGCGCTTCACACCCGTGCGCCCCCGCGACTGCCAGCGCACCTGCCGCGTGCCCTACATGAACGCCTTCATGTCCGACGTCGAGGACGCCATCATCGACGCCTTTGCCGGCACCGACATCGGCTGGCCGCACGGCGTGCTGGGCCGCATGGAGCTGGAGGTATGCTGCGCAGTCCGCACCACCACCAACACCAACAAACCCCACCCCCCCAACCCCCTCCCTGGTAAATTCCCCACCATCCTCTACGGCACCGGCCGCAACACCTCGCGGCTGCTCTACTCCGCCGCGGCGCAGCACCTCGCCAGCGTGGGCTACGAGGTCGTCGTGATGGACCACCCGTACGAAACCGACGCGGTGCAGTTCCCCGACGGCAGCGTGATCTACGGCGGGCTGGTGCCGCGCGACCCCGACGCCGTCGAGGCGCTGGCGGCCGCGCTGGATGTGCGCTCCAAGGACGCGGGCATGGTGCTGGATTATTTGGGGGTGCCGCGCGATAGGAAGGGGGTGGTGGGGTTTGTGGGGGATTCGTTTGGGGGGCCGGCGGCGGCGGATGTGATGTTGAAGGATGGGCGGGTGGGGGCCGGGGTGAATATGGATGGGATGATGTTTGGGCCGGCGGTGGAGGAGGGGGTGCAGGGGCCGTTTTTGACGTTTGGGTCGCCGGGGCATAATTCGTCGAGTGAGGAGACGTGGGAGAGGTTTTTTAATGCGACGAGGACGAGGTATCCGCGGACGTGGCTCAAGGAGTTGAGTGTGAAGGACTCGGCGCATGGCTTGTTGATTGACTTTGGGTTGGTGGCGGATGTGGCGGATCTCAGGGGGGAGGACAAGGAGGTGGTTGGGAACTTGGTGGGGGTCATGACGGGGGCTAGGACTATGGAGATCTTGCGGGCGTACTTGTCGGACTTTTTTGAGTTCACACTCGGAGACAAGGGTCAGGGGTTGCTTGCCGGGCCGAGCAAGAAATATCCCGAGGTGTTGTTTCTGTAGCAATGCATGGTTCCGCCTCAGAAGATAACATGTCTCTAACAACGATATTTGGACATAACCTGAAGTAGCCCGACTCCTGGCTTGGTTTAGCTTGGTTTGATAGCAAAGATTTACTCCTAGCTGAATGGTATAATGCCATGGAAAATTGGGCGGCGGTCGCGGCGGCGGTCCAGTCACCCACAGTGGGCAATGATGTTTCGGAAAGAAATTGTTAGGTACCGCACATGTACCTAACTTGACAGTAGTCTCATTGCTGCCCAACCGGGTCTGACCTCTCAAGTAAGAAACAGCTTTTAAAGCTGCGAACCTGTCCCTCTGCTTGGGGAGCGCCCCTCTTCAAACCTGTAAGTCGCTTTGTTGTGCTCATCTTCGGCGGCCACATTAAGATGGCACCAAAGGGCGGTGGAATTCTTTACACCATCTATGACCCCGAGGTATCCCACTCAAGGGTTGCAAAGTTAGAGTAAGCACGTTTTGTGTTCTCGTTTACCTACTTAGTCAACCGTAATCAAGTCACCCGAGGCGCTACTGACTCCTAGGCAGTCTGGTTTTAGTACACGGATTGAACGGCGACCACATCGAGTCCTGGACGCACCAGGAGAGCGGAATTTGCTGGCCCAGGGACCTACTGCCCGAGCAACTACCCGGCATTCGCGTATTATCTTTCAGCTACAGTGCCGACATCTACGCCAACACATCTGTTGCCGGCATACGGGACAATGCCCAAAACTTGCTGTCCAGTCTCCGCGACTTGAGGGAGGAGGGAGCTGAAGAAGAGAGCAGGCCCATTGTTTTTGCCGCTCACAGTCTTGGTGGCATAATTGTAAAACAGGTGAGTGTTTAAGTGGCCTTTTTCTTGTTGGAATTGGGCTGTAACCGATCAAAAACGCACCTGACAGGCCTTACGCATGGCTCACAACGATGGACTCTTCAAATCCTTGGGCATCTTGACGCGAGGTCTAGTACGGCTCTCCGATTCCGGCTGTCATGTCACGTATTCGCCGACACTGATTCTTGGATGTAGATCTTCTTTGGAACACCGCACGCCGGGTCAGATCATAAGCGCTGGTTGGGCATGGCAAAGAAGTTTGCACCGCTTGCTCCAGGACCCCGGTTCTTCGGCTGGAGCAGACCGTCGCCATTGGTAGAGTCGCTGACGAGAAACTCCCGCGAGCTCCAAGCCTTGTGCGATGACTTCCGGCACTTGGCTAGCGAGTACGACATCGTAAGCTTCTACGAGATAGCATTCTTCCCCGGTTCTAAAAATATCATCGTCAGCCAAACAAGCGCTGTCATGGGGCTGCCGCGCGAGGAGCCGATTCCACTCGACCAACATCACATGGACATGGTCCGCTTTGAAAGCGAGAGTGACTCTGGTTTTATCATCACTTGCGGACGTCTTGGGCGTATCATGGGGAAAGGCTGATTGGAATGATGAGTTTGATACAGGCTAGGTACCTACATGTATGAATGCTACCTAGGTAGGGATTGATTGTGACGAGTACTAAATTTTAATTACAAAAGAAAACTAAGCGATAGTGAGAACTACATAGAAAATAAATGTTAACGACAGTACCCAGTGCTCCCAAATCCTCCATGACTTGCTCAAATGCACCGTTCCGCCACCAGTTGAAACCCCAAAACTCGACCAACCCCAAATGCCAGCCTAATGGCAGCCCAGTGCTTCCAGACGGGCGTTACTCTTCTTGAGGAGGTCGATCACGTATGTCTGCCTCTTCCGCGACGAGAGTTGATACTCTTCGTACTGCTTCTGTAGCGCCTTGAAATTGTGTTCCAAAGCGGCAACCGCGCTGAGAGCTTTCAGATGCTGTTCCTTCTCCTTGTTCAACCGCTTCTCCGTGTCCTCCTTCTCCACATTCACGGCCTTGAGCTCTACCACAACCTTCTCCCAGTCTATCCTGACACTGGTAAGTTTGACCTCAAGTTCCTGCCTCTCCACCTTCACAGTCGTAAGTTCGGTGGTAAAGTTGTCCTTGTCTCCCTGAGCAGTTGTGAGCTGTATCCTGAGCTCCTCATTTTGTGTCTCAACAGTTGTGAGATCGGCCGCAAGTTTGTCCTTCGCCGCCTTTACGGTCGTAAGTTCGGCGGCAAGGTTCTCCTTGTCTGTCTTGACAGTTGTGAGTTCGGTGGTAAGGTTCTCCTTATCTGTCTTGACGGTCGTGAGAGAGGCCGTAAGTTTCTCCCTCTCCTCCTTCACAGTCGTAAGTTCGGCGGCAAGGTTCTCCTTGTCTGCCTGGACAGTTGTGAGTTTGGCGGTAAGGTTCTCCTTGTCTGTCTTGAAAGCCGAGAGTTGTGCGGCAAGGTTCTCCTTGTCTGCCTTGCCAGTCGTGAGCTCCGTCTTGAGCACGTCATTTTCTTTTTCCATGCCCGCAAGGTCGAGCTCGAGTCCCTCTATCATCGCCTCCATCTCCTGAATATCGGTCTCCAATCCTTCCCCCTCCTTCTGCATCTTTGCCAGCTTGGCTCTCGCGGCTTCCAGATCCGAATTGAGTCGTTTCTTCAACTCATCGGCATCCTTCTTGTCGGCCTCGGCGCCGTCGAGTCGCTGATCGAGCTCTTTGACAAGTTCGTCGATTTCGTCGCTACGGTCGACCAACATATTGGGGGGAAAGTCAAGGCCGCTATAGGGGACGTTCGTGATGGCGTTGAACTTGTCTTCGTTGTGCTTGACTTGCTGCTCTAGTTGCTTCTTTTCCCGGGCAGCCGCCTCGCCTCTGGCGGCGGCGTCTGCGAGACCTATCTGCAGTTCGGCAAGTAGCTCGTCGAGGTCCTCATCCTCGGCAGAGACAGAACGAGGCGGGGTGTTGACGGCAGCGAGTGGCGACTGGACGGGCTCAAAGGTGCTGGCATGTCCCCATCCGGCACCCTGGTAGGGGCCCATGACCGCGGCGGATGACATGATGAAGAAGGAGTTGATGGTGTGAGTGTGTGGTAACGTCTGCCAAAAATGTAAGAATGGCTGGGAAGAGCGCTGATATTGGGATATTGTGTTGGGGGTTGGAATGATGCTGCTGATGGAGGCAAAAGAGAGAAGGCAGATGAGGTTATATACACAGGTAGGTATGTACATGTACATACTTGTAGATAGGTACATTTACATGCACTCATCAGCCGAGCACTTGAGCCGCACGCACACTCGAAGCCCGCGGACTCCTGCAAGACACAAACCCAATTCCATTTCCCCTCATTGCTTGCTAATCACTGACGATGATTCCATTTGGGCTTCTGCGTCTGCGACCCTACGATCAAGAGGCTGCCATCCTTTCGCCCGCAACCTGTTGGAATCTTGGAATCTGTGCCATGCTGTCTCCCAGCAACCAAGCCTGGCGCGAGTGTCGTACCAAGAAATGAGTCACTTGAAGCCCAGTCCAAGGAGTTGTGATCTTTCCACCCATTCAAATTCATTGAAATTTCTTCAAATCCAACTTTACTGTTGCTCGTGATGTAGTTGGGCTCTCCGCTGTCGTGTTCCCTTCGCCCAACCTTAGATCATCCCGCGAGACAGCGGAAGGAAACCAAAACTACGACGTCGGTGAGCCAGCTCACACTTCCGCACTGTGCTTTCAGCTCAGCCACAGTCGGTGAGTCCCATTGATGATTGCAATAAGACGGGCGATTGGGCATTGGGTTGCATTGAGGCTTCCTTTCCTGGCCCTGTCAAAAGCTGGCCGCCAAACCCACGAATTGACGGGCAGAAGCCCCCATGGCCGGAAACCAATAAAAATAGTACACATGGAAAATCAGATGGATTCAAGTTTGTTTCAAAAACTTGGTGTTGCAGAGCTATCTCTCTGGGCTGGCGATCTGTGAGTCCAATGAGTCTAATCCCCTGGGCCCAACATGAACCTTGCCTCAACCCGCAGGATTGGTGCCAACTTGCTTGATGCAAGAGCCGTACGTGCCTGCCCCTCCCAATCGTATCAAAGGTGCGGGATGGAGAACCCTGGGCTCAAAGGGACAATGTGCGGCTCAAAGGTACATTGTGCGGCTCAAAGGTACATTGTGCGGCTTAAAACTCTTCGAGAGCCCCGTTTTCATGTTTTGCAGGACAGCCACTGCCGCCCAACCGTGCCCAACGTGGATCGGCTTGGGCAGCCGAGAGACCGACGGTATACGCTGAGCACGTAGCAGGCATCTTGTGGTCTCTGTTTCCAAGACTGTCGGTCCTTGCATTCAGAATGTTGTCATCCCCCTCGGGTTTTTTTTCCTGCCTGCCTCACCTCCTCACAAGTTGATAATGCCCACACTCTGCCATTAACACCTTCACGTGCCCCATCCGCCTTCACCTCTTGGTCCAATATGCCGTCACTTCGCTCCCTGTTGGGCCGCGGGTGCCCATCACTAAAACCCCAGCCCCTACCAAGAAAGACCGGGTTGAATGTCCTCCACGAGCCAGGAACACCAGGCTCCGGGGTGAGTATGGAGTAGGCCCAAAGCGACCCCCGCCCTCCACGAGGGCTTGTCGTCCAGCTCATAACCAACAATTCTCAGCATTGTTTTTGTGCACGGCCTGAACGGGCACTATATCCACACCTGGGAGGAGTCCTCGGTATGTTGGCCCAGGGACCTGCTCCCTAGCCGGATAAAGAATGTCCGCGTCCTCTCCTTCAGCTACGACGCCGACATCTACAACAGCGCGTCCGTGGGGAGAATCCGAGATCATGGGTTGAACCTGCTCACCCACTTGATTGCCAAGCGTCCTCAGACGGGCCGAGAGAAGTTCACGAGGCCCATCGTCTTCGTGGCTCACAGCCTTGGAGGACTGCTTGTGAAAGAGGTATGCAACCTCGGTTTAACATTTCATTTACACCACGTATCTGACGCCAAACAGGCACTTCGAGAAGCCAGACAGCATTCGGAGGATATGGGCCGCCAGGCCATTCTTACCGCTACCCGTGGATTTGTAAGACAATAGCCCCCCCCCCCGGCCCCCCTTTCCCCTGACTCCACAACGAAAATTCTGCACAAAGAAAAGCCCACTCCCGCGACCCCGTTTCCAACAAATCGGGACCACACACGATTCAAATCGGGTATGGTGTAGCGGTAACATCGTTGACTCTCACTTCTCAGGAGTGACTGCTCTCTCAACAGCCCCGGGTTCGACTCCCGGTATCCGAGTCTCTATCTTTTTCTTTCCAGGGCCACCTGGTTTCCTTTTTTGTTCAAATGCAGCAGCATTGGAGGAGAACGAGAACCATCCATCCACCCTCCGCATCGCAAGACAAGACCAAAAGCTAACCACCCCCAAACCAGGTCTTCTTCAGCACCCCCCACGGCGGCAGCACCAAAGACGCCTGGCTCCAAATCGCGGACCGCTTCGCCCCTCTCAGCAGCACCACCAGCGGCACCACCACCACCCTCCACCGCCTCGGCCTCAGCCGCGGGCGCATCTCCCCCCTCGTCGAAGCCCTCAAGCAAAACGCCTCATCACTATACGACCTGGTGCAGGACTTCCGGCACCTGGCCGAGCACTATGCGCTGATCAGCCTGTACGAGACAGAGGCCTACGACAGTAAGAGTAGCAGGCCGGCGGTGATTGTCGACAAGCTGTCCGCGCTGACGTACCTGCCGCATGAGGAGGCGCTGGGGATCCCGGCGTCGCATACTGAGATGTGTCGCTTTGCGAGTGCGGACGATCCGTGGTTTGGTAGGGTGGTGAAGAGGATTGAGAGGGCGGCGCGGGGAAGGGGGGGTGCGGTGGCTGTGCCTGGGGTGGGGCGCGGCGGGTTTGGCTTTGGGGGGGTGAGGGTGGTGGAGGAGTTGGTGGAGGCGCCGGTGGTGTTGGCTGTTGGTGGTGGTGATAAGGGGTTGCGGGCGCCGGCTGTTGGGGTGAGGGAGATTACTGATGGGTCGGAGACGGATTTCAGTTTGTCGGCGGGATTTTATGATCACTGGGGACAACATGTATCGAAGGAGGCGCTGGCGTATCGGAATGTGAAGGTGGTGGGTTGATTAATAGAGGCTAGAGCTTTAATAAAATGAGATATCCCGACTTGATCTGTTCTCGTCCATCACTGAGCTGCTACATTCGTGCCTGTCTCTGCCTGTCCCCCATCCCTCTGAATAGGCTGTGACCCAACGACGCCGCCGACTGCACCGCCAATAGTGATAAGGACGAGTGCGCACAGGGCGAACCAAACCCGCTTTTGGCGCCACCATGACTCTTCTTTCTCGTTCGGCGATGCAGAGGGTGGGTTGTCTAACACGGGTGGTGGCTGGTTGAGCAGCGGTGCCTCCTCGCTGGGCTTCATTTTCAAGGGGAACAGATCCCAGGGAAAGCTCTCTTCAGGATACCCGACCCCTTCGTCCGCCTTGGTCCAATACCACAACACCTCGGTCCAGTTTCTCATGTATCCTTTCTCAGGGTCCAGGAGCTTCCGGAACGGCGAGCCTTTCCTATAGCTCGTATGGCGCGGATTAAATGCAAACCCAGACCTCTCAAGGTGCTCGATCCAGCGAAGCGATGCGTACCGCATGAACTTGTTCCCCTTCACCCGGTCGTGAACTTTATCTTCCCATTGGTCTCTACCCTGCTCAGTTACCCGGGGGCCGGGATTTCCGAAGCGTCGAAGCAGTAAATAATCCACACAAAGCCGGCTAATAACCTTATCCGCCTTTTTCTGGGAACAGCGGTAGTCGCGATGGATGGATGTGTCAGTGCTGCTCGTGAGATACTCCCGAAAGGAATCATGAATGAGACACAGCCTTCCAGGCCAGACCTTGACCAGGTCACCACAGTTTCGGACAGCCCGCACCAGGGTGCGGTAATCAATCCTCCTCACATCCTCTTCCTGAATGCGCTTCTTAGGACGTCCATCTCGGGGACCATCTCGTCCGAACCCGGTCGCCTCAAGCATGCTACACCCTGCTCGTAGTTCTTCCATATTCATGGTACCAATGTGGTGCATCATCCAGAAAAGCACGTTGAGAGATCGCGTCGCCAGCCCACCGGTCGAAGAAATCCGTTGAAGGATGGTGCCATAGAGCGCATCAAGCATGCCGCCATCGGAGCTACTGTTGAAAGACTCGAGGAACGCGACCAAGGATGCCTTGTCAGAAAGGTCGGCCGTCTCGATCTCACCCACGAGAACAGTAGCCCAGAGGTGTGTCTTCTCCCCACAGGACGATATTGTTTTCCACAGCAGCTTCCCCAGTTCACTGTCCCCCATCCGCCCGGCCTCTCCATCACGCTGTTGACCTTGTTCTCCGTGAGATTGCCCCTCCCCAGAGTGACGGCGCAAGATCGCATTGACGCGGTCTCTTAAGGCGCACTCGACGTCGGGCTCGAAGCTGTCCGTGGTGAGCTGATACGACGGAAACTGATTGAGATGGCGAAGGTCCTCCGAGTCGTTGGAGAACACGAGGACCTGAAACTCGGCCCTGCCACCACTGCTAGCTGCTTTTGCGGCCGCCTGCGCTACCCAATCCAGGAGGGTGGGCAGGGCGCTTGGGTCGCTACACTTGTCCATCCCGTCGGCGATGAAGACGAGAAAGTCTACCTCCTTGGACACCGCTGCAATCACTTCCTGCCAGAGGTCGACGATGCGATCTTCATCCCAGTCGCAAACGTGAAGGCCGCGGTTATCGGCGGCCTCCCTGTCGTATATGCCTGTCAGGTGGCGGATTAGTATGGGATAGGCATCGAGGACCTCGCGGAGCCAGCATATGGCCACCGAGGTAGCGATTCTGTACTGAGTGATGATGTCGTTGACCGAGCAGTGGGCTACGATGGCCGTAGGCCGTGGTTTAGGAGAACCAGGGTCTCTGGTTTGTTCCCATTTCTTGACCATGTCTTCTTCCCAATTCTCGGCCATGTATTTGGCGAGATGAGCCTTCCCACAACCTCTAGGCCCTTTAACCCATAGGGTTCTCAAGTTACCATGGCCGTCCTGAGGCCCAACATGCCATTTGTCGAAACACTTTTGGGCTACGGACTCACAAGTGCCCTTAGCAGGCTCGATAGGCCGCTTGCCAGGTTGCATCTTGACCACGCCCAGCCACTCCAGGGTTAGACGTTTCTTGTCTGCAAAAGCTGTTTCCCGGCCCTGTCAGGAACGGGTCGTTATGCGAACTCATGAGACAGACTCACTGGTTGCCTTTGCCGAACCGGTGATGATTTTCTTAGTCTCCTGTGCCAGCAAGTTCCCCGTATTATCGGGAGGGTCCTTGGTTCCGCCGAGCTTGCACATGCGAATGTGATCCGCCGTATCCACCATTATTACGGTTTCTGTTGTCCAGCCCAACGTTCCCGAGGTCTTGTCCACTACCTGCCATATTACACCCAAGTTAGTCAGCTACTGGCGGTTACGGCGAGGGCAACCACAAACACGCACCAGTTCGCGCATCCCGGGGACGAAGGCGCCTTCGAGCAAGCTGATGAAGCTGAGATCGTTGACATACTGGAAGCGGCCCGGGAGATCGCCGATCCGGTTATCCGTCTCATCCATCTCGTTGAGCAGTTGACTGTTGAGCAGCTGACTCGGCGCGCTGTTACAGAGCCCGGCCAGTGGGTGTCGGTTGGCCATGGCGACTTTCATGACGACTTTCTTGAACACGCTTGCGTTGAGGCCCCCGTGGGGCGTTCCGAAGAAGAACTGTGCCAAAGAGAAACAAGCCGTGGTAAGCGTCTGACAATACTGGCTGACTGGGTGCCCTCCGGCCGTCACTTACAACACCGCAAGTAGAATAATAAATGTCTCGATGTTCGCCCCCGGATCTACCTTTTTCTATCACAAGGGCTTCTTTGATGATGTTTCCTCCTAGGTTATGCCCGGCCAATATGAGAGGGCGATATTTGAAACGGGGCAAGTCCCGCTCGTCAGTGAGAAGACTAAGGAAGTCAACCGCGATGCTATGGACCGTCGCTCTGTTGCACGCGCTTTTGGGGGTACCAGCATAGCCATATGCAAAGACCCTGAGGTTACGAATGGATGACGGCAGGACATCCCTGGCCCAAATGATCCGGTCCTCAGTTTCCCATGTGCTCTCTCGGCCACCACCCAGCCCGTGTACCAGGACGATGCTGGTGATAGAAATGTTAGGTTAGGTACCCAGGAACAAAATAATGTACCTTGTGTACGCCAAAGCACTTACTCGAGACACTCCTCTTCGGGCTTCCCCTCGTTGGATTTATCCAACAGCAGCTTCAGCCCCCAACCGAACCTCTCGGCAATCGTGTCTTGAGCCATGTTTCCGCACCTCGAACGGCGGCGGCGCAGGGCCGGATGATGAGGGCTCAGCCGCTCAAATCAAAAAAAATTGTTGCTGGACCCCGGCATATGTGTGCTGGCGTGGCGGATGGGGCTAGCCAGATTCAGGCCGTTTTCGCCCAAATTGGCCCAGCAGAGCCGCAGCCTCGCCTGAAAAAGCAAGTGAGACACGGCCCCAGTGGGTTGCGAATTGACTGGCAAAGGCAGGGGTGGTCCCCAAGATCAACAACCACCCGAGATAACGCGTCCGTCTTAAAACCCCAGCCCCGAGGGAGAACCGCCCAGGTCGAGTCAGCGTGCCTTTTCTCTCACAGACGCGGCTGTCGCTGAGTGGGAAGATGGATACCAGGTGAGTTTGACAATGGCGCGACGGAGACTCGTCGGAGAGCCAAGCTCTGACCATCTGTTTGCTTCTGCTAACGAGACCGGAGCAGAGCCTGACCTGTTTGTGGCCATCACCGCCTCTTTGCGCCCCCCCGCAGCATCACCCAAAGGCCACTGCCCTAGAAAGACCTACCGCCGCCTTAGCGCTTCTGAAGTCGCCTCCGAACCGCAGTGCCGACAGTCGTGATTGTCGGCGATATAGCGACGAAACGCGCAAGTCACCACGTCTCCGAAGTCATGGAGGGCTCGCGCGGAGCAGATGGCCACAGCGTCGGCATTGCACTGGGAGACAATCAAATGCCTGGTACCGAATCGGTTGAAAAATCTCGGAAACAGCTTGAGGAAGAGCTCGACAAAGAGATCAAAGAAGAGCTCGACAAAGAGCTCGAGGAATTGTCTCGCAGAGTCGGGAAGTCGACCATACCAGAGCTATACGATGAGGTTAAAAAGCTAGCGACCAAGGTTGGGAGATTGGAGGCACTAGCAACCAACGTTGAGAAGCTGGACATTGAGAAGCTAGAGACACTGCCCACCAAGGTTGAGAAGCTGGAGGGGCTAGGGAAGCTGGATGTTGAGAAGCTGGAGGCGCTAGAGAAGCTTGATGTTGAGAAGCTGAAGGCGCTAGAGAAGTTGGATGTTGAGAAGCTGGAGGCGCTAGAGAAGCTGGATGTTGAGAAGCTGAAGGTGCTAGAGAAGCTGGATGTTAAGAAACTGAAGGCGCTAGAGAAACTGGATGTTGAGAAGCTGGAGGCGACTGTCCGGGAACTGGAAGAAAAACTCGCGAAGGCTGAGACCAAGACAGGGGAAGCCTGGGCCACGAATAACAAGAAGTTGGACGACCTGCTCCGGGAGGTGATGCTGGCACGGCAGCGGAGAGACATGCCCGGTGTCTCTAGCAAGGAGAAACCGGCTAGCTTTTTCAAGAGGTTTTTCTGTGGGAGTTAGGCATTTTGAAGGGGGTTGATAGTGTGTGTAAACACAATTTGACAAGAGGAGGGATTGGGGATTTCCCGAACCGACGCCTTTGGCATCGGTACTGCGCATTTGCACATGTACTTGTATGGAAAACTTTAGTGGTTCTGCTTGACAGAAAAAGGCCCGTACAGGTAGTTGACAGTTGAACGGGCGGTGAGCCAATTCCTTTGGTAAGGGACATTCATGTGTTGTGGACAAATGTGGAGGGGCGACGTTGCGACCAGGGAGGTTCCATTGAGTGCTGACCAAGAACCCCGAGGGTTACAGCACTTCATTAAAACCCCCGACCGTTCGATACAGTCGGTGTGGATGTTCCCCTTGCTGGCGCATTGGAGATCGAGGTCAGATCGCCAAGGATTCTGGATGCACCAAAAGAGTAAGAGCGAAATGTGACATGGACCTCGAATTAACGTAAATATTCGGAAATTTGGGGGCGAGTCGGTCTCGCATGGAAGCTTAGGTGAGGAGCGAGAGGAGAGAGGAGGTGAGGAGCCATTTGGAGCAGCGGGGCAGTGCACACAATCATCCACATGAATCTCTTTGAGACCTCGAGCCAATTTGCCAATCTTCATCGCCGCCATCCAGCCTTTCCAGCCATCCACCCATCGCAGCGAATTTGGCAAACCCACCGTGTTCTTGTCGTTTTCTGGTGTTGATGAACAAAATGGTGGGGCACCTGTTGGGGCTGTGCATGCCGAGCTACAGGGGTTAGCGCCGAGCCAACCGTGTCTTCTGGGCAAAGTCTTGTTTCAAGAACCAAGCATTTTTCCAAGAGCACCAAGCATTTCCAAGGAAGCCATGCCGATCCCGAACCTGCATGTCACCAGCATGTCATTGTATCGCGCGCCAAGGGGGAACAAACCTCAATCGACAAGAACAGTGAAACCGGTCACTTGGGAATGCCGGTGTGCAGCTGTAGGCGTCTCGCCCAGCCCGGGGAACCCTGCCAAGCTCATCAAACCTCGGCCAGCCGAGTGCGCCATCGGATGGGTGGTGGCATGGTGGCAGCTCGCGAAACATAGCACCACCACCAAATCCTTTCGTGTTAATACGACAATTTCCCAACCCGCAAACTAGTTAATGCTCGTGTCATTTGAGGTCACCACCCACACATCCAATCCAGGCGCATAATGGACGTAAAGAACCAAACAATTACATGCTCTCTGGTCCCATGCTTCAGCGTTCCGTTTCTTTGTGATTGTTACCTCGGATGCTCCAGACGGTTCCCCTGAGCAGCACGCACACCGAGATGACGATGGAACGACTGCTCGCTAGCGCTCCCCGAATGGAACCCTGTTTGCTGCAGCATTTGGAACTGTGCCTGCAGATGGGTGGATGCTCGCGATCTGCAGGTATCTCCGTAGCCCCGACGAAAGGGGTGCGTCAGCTATCTCCTGCCGACCAGTGACCTTTCCAAATCCAGACTGTCAACGGCGAGAACCCTGCCCACAGTTCCACATCAAGTTTCGGCTGGATCCAGCACCCACGCACAACCGTTCGGTGTTGGTGGTATTTGTGGGGACACCCAAGGGGTACCTTCCTCGCTTTTTAGCAACCCCGTCCCCTGATTCCGCCGTGCCCGTGCCGCTGTCTCTCCAAACATTCCAGCCTTTTTCACCCTTCTTGTAATCTTGGCGGAAGGGAGCTGCATTCTCGACCTTCGCTACACACTCTTCTCATTCTGACACTCGTTGATAAACAAGCCTTGATCTTTCTTTTTGACTGTTTTTGACTCGCGCGTTTTCCATTACGTCAACTCCAAAATAGAACCACATCAACAGTCACTACGCTGCTCTTCGACTCGATAACCATCAACCAGCAAGAAAAAGAACATCGCCCGAGGACGCCGCCAAGATGCGCGCCACGACCGCGTCCATTCTTTCCGCCTCGCTCCTCCTGGGGCAGGCATCCGCCGCTCTTCCGCCCATTATCATGAAGGTCAATTGCGCCGGCCCAGCCCTTGCTAATCACGCTGACTGGTTCACAGGGCAGCAAGTTCTTCTACGAAAATGGCACACAATTCTTCATGAAGGGCATCGCGTATCAGCAAGATGTGGCCGCTGGGGGTGCCTCAACCGGCAGCACCAAGTATTCCGACCCTTTAGTCAACGAGGCGGCTTGCAAGCGCGACGTGCCTCTTCTCAAGGCGCTCCACACCAACACCATCCGGACCTACGCCATCGACCCCAAGGGCGACCACGACACATGCATGAA
Source organism: Chaetomium tenue (assembly GCF_020726465.1). Lineage (NCBI taxonomy): Eukaryota > Fungi > Ascomycota > Sordariomycetes > Sordariales > Chaetomiaceae > Chaetomium > Chaetomium tenue. The sequence goes on along the minus strand of NW_027117330.1, from coordinate 3,554,759 downwards.
GCTGCTGGATGATGCCGGCATCTACGTCATCAGTGATCTTGGCGAACCCTCGCTGTCCGTCAACCGCGACACCCCGGCCTGGAACGTCGAGTTGTTCGAGCGCTACACGGGCGTGGTCGACAACCTCAGCAAGTACAGCAACGTGATCGGCTTTTTCGCCGGTAACGAGGTGTCCAACAACAACACCAACACCCCCGCCTCGGCCTACGTCAAGGCGGCCGTCCGCGACACCAAGTCGTACATCAAGAAGAATGTCGACCGCTGGATGGGCGTCGGCTACGCCGCCAACGATGACCCCTTCATCCGCTCCCAGATCGCCGAGTACTTCAACTGCGGCGAGGAGAGCGACGCCATCGACTTCTGGGGCTACAACATCTACTCGTGGTGCGGCAAGAGCAGCATGTCTGACTCTGGCTACGACACCCAAGTCGAGTTCTTCCGCAACTTCTCCGTCCCCGTCTTCTTCGCCGAGTACGGCTGCAACATCCCGAACGGCGCCGACGGCCGCATCTGGCAGGAGACCACGGCCCTGTACTCGAAGGAGATGACCGACGTTATGTCCGGCGGCATCGTCTACATGTACTTCCAGGAGGCTAACGACTACGGCCTCGTCGAGCTCTCGGGCTCATCCGTCTCCACCATGAAGAACTACGACACTCTCAAGAACGTCATCGCCAAGGTCGACCCCTCGGGCACCTCGATGGATGAGTACAAGCCGACCAACACGGCCGCCGCCTGCCCCGCCATCGGCAAGGACTGGAAGGTCAAGGGCGGCACGCTGCCCCCGACGCCGGACTCCTCCCTCTGCGACTGCATGTACAAGTCCCTGACCTGCGTGCCGGCCGACGACCTCAAGCCCAAGGCGTACGGCGCCATCTTCGACTTCATCTGCGACGCCAGCAAGGAGAGCTGCGCCGGCATCAACGGCAACACCACCTCGGGCGTGTACGGCGCCTACTCCATGTGCGGCGCCCGCGAGAAGCTGGGCTACGTCCTCGACCAGTACTACCAGAACCAGAACAGCGCCGCCGACGCCTGCGACTTCAAGGGCCAGGCCACCCTGCAGAAGGCCGCCGACGAGAGCACCTGCAGCGACGCCCTCGCCAGCGCCAGCTCTGCCAACGCCGTCGCCGCCACCGCTACTAGCGCCACTGATACCGGCTCCAGCGACGCCGAGGAGAGCAGCAACGCCGCTATGGCTGGTGGGCCGCTCAGGGGCGGCTTCGCCATTGGTGAGCTGGCTGTTGGCCTGTACGTTGTCGTGGCCATGGGTGTGGGTGCGTCGATGGTGCTGTTGTAGAGGGGGATTTGGATAACGGATAACGGAGGGTGTGATACGGGGTTCGCTTTTTGTTTGGTGCTAACTAGTTGGGGGGTGTTTTAAACTATGCTTTCGGGCTGCTTTGTTTGGGTTATATTGGTTGTACTTGAGTAATGCCGACTTTTTTGCGCAAGAGATGAAGCTTAATGCTGTGTGATGCCTACGGGGTACTCCTACCTGTGAGGGTGAGTTAAGACTGTGGTGACCATTGAGGTTCATGGACGGCCATTTGGGTGTTCCAGGTCACTTCGGGTCCGGCTTCCGTGATCAGTGAAAACGTCATTCAACACTGTAAATTTCACTAACTAAAGTATCCTAAATATCCCCCCATGTCATTCATTCTCAAGACCCCTTCACCAAACAACCCCCCCCTCCCTCTGTCTCTCCCTGGACAAGAATCGACACCCCCTAAATAAGAATCGACACAGCCGTCAACCCCGGATCCAACACCATATACGGAACACTCCCCGCATCCATGCCCACACTATTCCGATAAAACCACGTCTGCAGCCTCTTCAGATCGGCATACAGCTTCGCGCTCGCCTCCTTGACCCTTACATCCCTCTCATCCGTCTTATGCCGATACACGCGCCACTGGCTGGCCGCGTAGTTGAGCAGGCTGCGGTCGGGCTCGACCTTGAAGCTCAGCAGCCAGGGGACCTGGGCGGCGAGCAGCCACTGCCGCTGGCGGTTGATGGGCAGGGCCGCGACGAGGTCGCTTTCGGTGTACCCGCGGAGCTGGTCGAGGGTGGTGGGGGGTGCGCTGCAGAGGGCGGGGGGCTTGGCGGCGACGAAGGCTTGGTAGAAGTTTTGGAGGTAGTTGATGGCGGTGTGGAAGGGGGAGGCGATGAAGATGCACATGGTGGCGGCGTCGATGAGGCCGTCGAGGGTGGTGATGGTGGGGAAGGTGGGCATGTGGCCGGCGGTTTGGATCTCGGTGGCCCAGCGCTGGATGGCCTCGTCGGCGGCGACGTTGCCGTCGGTGGGGAAGGCGATGCGCAGCATGGATTTGGTGTAGGCGCGGAGGGCGGTCCAGAGGGCGAGGACGTTCTTGGCGTAGGGGTAGTTGCGGTAGCGCGGGTGGGCGAGGCCGTTGAGCGTGCTTGGGAAGCCGCGCCGCTTGAGGTCGTTGGGGACGTAGCTGGCCACGAAGTCGTACGTGTCGTAGGCGTCGCAGAGGAAGTGGTAGGTCTGGTCTGGGCTGAGGCCTACGATGTCTACGGCGATCTGGGGGACCAGCGTGGAGCGTCCGGCCGCGTTGAGCGACAGGGTCTTGTACCAGTGGGGGTAGAGCAGGCGGTACACGGGGTGGTCCATGGGAATGGTGCGGTTAGTTGCGACGATGATGGCTTCCTCGACGAAGTGCGAGCACGTTAGATGCACAGCCAGCTCATGGCGCATCCAGTCGGTCACCTGTGCGCATGTCTTCGCGTACCGCCACGGCCAGTCCTGCTTTTCGCTTCCGGTAGAGTCGCTAGGGCACATTCGTTTGTTGAAGATGGTGACGGAGTTGTCCAACGATCCCCTGTAATCGATGCAGATAGCAATCGGGTGTAATTTCCCATCCTCGTGCAGCTGGAAAAGGGTGACCGCGCCTACAGTCCAGCACTCGTCACTGCCCGGTTGCTTGTGGTGGAGGATCGTCGCAGGGTCCGACACACCGGCGGCCCTCCGGAAATAACTGCCATCCTGTACATAAAGAGACTTCGGATTTGCTCTGGCGAGAGCACCAACCCATGCACGGTAGTTTCCAGCTTGAGCCGCCGCGGTGAAGTCAGCGATCCAGGCCGGGGTGGCGCACGTGATGGTAGTCGGGTTGGTGCCCGTGAGTTGTTGATCTGCGAACCGGCGGTCGCCGAACCAGTCATCCAGCAGGCCAATGTTGCCGCCGTGTTCAATGTCGGTCCCAAATTTGCGATGGTATTTGTTGTAGTCGACAACATCCTGGATGGTGATCCCCTTGTCCGGATCGCCGCCGAAGGCCGCAGCCTGGGCCTTGTCAAGAAGGAATTCCCTCGTCCGGCCCTTGATACCGTCCTCCTCGGGTATGATCTTCTGCAGGAGGACACTCGTCTCGAGCAAGCCCCCAACGTTGAAGATCCTGAACACGCTGACAGATTGGTCCTCGGGTACGTGCTGGATGTGTGGCGGGTACTGAGCCGGGGTTCCATCGCCGTTTGTTGGATATGCCGAGAACTGATAGAGGCCCTTTTGCTCCTCAAGCGTGCGGTGCCGCGGCAGCGTCGCTTCGATCCCGAGAACGTCGAACAGCGAGGCGAATCTGGTACGGGGAGTGAGCATATTTCTGGGATCTACCGATAACCGATGGATCAAGCACGCTTACCTTTGCTCTATCCGGGAGTAGGCCTGAGTCAGGGCTACCTGTGTACCTACGTAGGTCCCCTCCACGATATTCCCCTCGGGCTCTCGCACGTTAGACGGGTCATTGGGGTCGACGGATGGGTACAGCTTCTGTTTCATCATCTCATTGTCGAAAACGCCGGGGTCAAATGACGGTAGCGGAACATCTTCGACGGCATCAGGCAGGGTCTGGGCCAAATACTTTGTTTCCGGTAGATGTTTGAGTATGGTCCGCTGGTTAGGACGGCCGGCAGCTAACTTTGCGGGAGGGGTAGGGAGGTTCTTGTTGACGGGCTTCTGGAAGAAGCCCTGGACGAAAGCAACTGCCCGAGTGGGCCACCACGGGCCTCTGTCACTAGGCATGGCGAAGTATCGGCGATGAGCTCCTGTGGTTTAGAGACAAATATGCAGGTGCCAGATAACCACTGTCGGAAATGAACTGCAAGCTCGGGGACGCTTGAGGGAAATGTGCAAGTGCATCAATGCCACGAAGCATTGCAATTCTGCCCACATACCGTGGATCAATGTGACATGTGACGTGATGAGGGGGTGTCGTCGTCATTGAGTCAACGGGAGCTGACGCTAGCCGTCATCCCATCTTGACAAGCAGTCTAGCTGAGTCGCTGGGGGCCCCCGGGGGTCCGAGCTAGGAATCCGGCTCAGCATGTGCTCCAGCGGTCCTTCGGTAGCACCCGAATACTGGCCCTACCGGTCGGAGAAGGATGAGTATCAAGAACATCAAGGATGAGGATCAAGAACATCTGGGCATCCATGTTCCGGAACGTTAACTCAATGTCCCCGGGGTAGGTAGAATATCTGGGCGGTGGCTGGCCCCGGTGGCACCAGCCCTGAGTCATGGTTAACCCAGGAGATGCGGTACTGGCCCCCAGTATTGCGGGCCATGAGGGATTCCCACTCGTTTGCGCCAAAGGCAGAGAGATACGATCTTGGCATCGCGACTTCGCACACTCTGAGGCTTCTCAGACGCTGGATGGGGCCCAAGTAAAGGTCCCGTAGTTCAAACGGTTGTGAGTTCGGGTCAACTTGGGGACACGAAGGCATCAAGAGGGCGATTCGTAAGCGGGAGAGGGCGGGCATCTCGGCCAGAGCATCCCAGAAAGCCTCGTAGGCATCGCGACCGCACAAGTGCGGTACCATGTTAGCTTGGTTTCGATCAAAAGGAGCCACCTCCCATTTGATCTCGAGAGATTGGATGAGAGGCCAGTGCTTGGGCATCTTGGCTTGGAGGCTGCGGATGTCATCGACGGGCAGCCTCCGACTACCGCTATTGATGACGAGAAAGACGTTGGAGTGGTACAAAATAGGGATGCCGTCCATGAGCCTATACTGCTTTAGTTTATGACATTAAGCACGTCGCCGTCTATGGTGGCAGATTCGGACTTACGCTCGGTAGCATGTAAAGAGCATGGAGATATCGAGGACTCGGCGACGGGCAGCAGTGAGACAGTTGTGCTGGCGAGCAATTACAGAGGCAAAAGACGTCTGCATGGTATCTTCGCAAATACCATGTCGCCATCTCCGCCTATTGCCCACTTTATCGGCGCGCAGGGGATGCGGCATGAACTCGAGGTGGACGCGGCGGCCCCCAAAAAGTTCAGTGAAGATCATGGCGCGTAGCTCAATGGGCAGCCTCGAAAACAGTGGCGATGCCAGCTGCTGGTCAGGCGCAACGCATGGTTTGCGATGCCCAGAATTAGGATTCATGATAATTTCCATCGCAATTTGGCTCCCATGAAACCTAAGCTGAGATGTTGGAAAGAACGGCTGGGGTGTGATGTGTGTTGGTGTTGTTGTGTGTGGGCGGGAGAGGCAAGCTGCCAGCAAGCGCGAATCGTGGGGAAGTGGGGCCCCCGATGGTGGGGCAAGGCCTAGCTGTTTCAGGAGATTCTTTGCAGCACCTGCTCGCCCAAGCAGGCCCGGAACCCGGAACCTCAGCTCAGGTCTCTTTCAAGCTGTATTTTCCTGACCATCTCGACAACTACCTCCCGGGTGCCTACCTTGTTTTATTTTGAAATGCATCCATGATATGCCCCGAGATGGATTGTCGCTTCGACTGCAGCTCAGTTCTCCTGTCTAATAGTACCATCAGCGATTTAACTTGACTCCTGTCATCATCTTGGCGGCCAATCCCGAAACATCCAGGAAGCACTTCTACATAACATCAACAACAACAACAACACGGCTGCACTTCACCGTACAACGGTTGATGACGGCCGTGGTCCTACTGGCAAATGCATGATGTCCATGCTTTTAGGCCTCAACCACCAGGCTTGTTGTTCTTCAACGCACATCGTTACCTAATAGCTACCTCAAGTCCCCAAATGAACTTGGATTGCTTGCTTTACTCCTCCATTGCCCAGAGCGAGGTCCACCTGCTTCCTAGCTTCCAAGACTATCCTATCCACCTACCCCATGTAGAACGTTACCCCCGGATAACCCGGGCGAACTTCCCCGCCTACATCGTAGGACCGAGGTTCGGACTTTCCAAAGGCCCACTTCTTAATAGCATCTCGCCACGGGTTAAGGATCCCTTAGCATGTTCCTTTACCAAAAGAGGGCCGTCTCAACCTTAAACTGACTGATACACAAAACGTGGAAGACGCGGTCATGAGATCACTAACATTCTCGCTCTTTGGAGCGTTGCTTGCCTATGTGCTCTACACCGTTGGCCCACTTGTCCACCGAACAGCCGTCGTTCTCGGGGCACTACGCAACTATCCCAATGATGCCACCGTCAAGGGCGAGGTGATTGCGATCCCGGACACCGTCCACTGCGAGGACCTCCATTATCATGCCCCGAGTGGGACACTCTTCACCGCCTGTGAGGACAATGCCGAGACGAGGTTCAAGTGGTTTCCCCCGCTAGCCAACTTTGAAAGCCTGGAATTGGCTAGCAAGAGCCAGGGCTCTCTTCATGTCATCGACCCCAAGGTATGCCGGTCCCATCTCATAACCTAGGTAGCCGACACTGACGCACGCGTCCAGTCCATGAAATCCCGGAGGCTCACATTTGAGAACTTTGACGGGCCCTTCATTACCCACGGCATCGACGTGATTCCAGACCAGAAACGGCCTGACGGAGAGGCCGTGTATATTTTTGCCATCAACCATGTTCCCGAGACCCAACCTTCGGGAGAAAAGGGGCCGCACGCAAGTTCCCAGCTCGAGCTCTTTCACCACGTCATCGGGTCATCGTCCGCAAAGCACATCCGTTCTATTTGGCATCCCTTGGTCATTACGCCCAACGATATCTTTGCCCAGAGCGTAGACTCGATTTACGTTACAAACGACCACCGTCACCGATACCCGGGCTTCAAGCGCGCGCTTGAGGACATCTACTCTGGCGCCAAATGGACCGAAGTTGTGCATGTTCAGCTCGACTCCTTGACCGTGACGGAGGCGGCCGCGGGCGTCACTGCTAATGTTCCCTTGTCCAATCTGCACAATGCGAATGGTCTCGGGCACGGCCGGTCAAACCGCGAGATCCTCGTCTCAAGCTGCACCAGTGGGATACTCCATATTGGGCAGCTCCCCGCCGACGGAGCGGGCAACATCACAGTTGTCGAGTCTGTCACGGTTGACCATGTCGCCGACAACCCTTCTTATTTTGCTGACCCCTACGCCACCCCTGGCGACGACAAGAGCGGGTTCCTTGAGACGGGCCTAGCACGAGCCATCGAGCTCGGCGACACCCACCGCGACCCGGCCGCCAAAGACCCCGTCATGGTCACCTACCTCAAGCCAATTTCACCTGGCCATTGGGAGAAACGGGTTCTATTCCACGATGATGGTACTACTCTCAGATCCGGCAGTGCTGGCGTGCTCGTGGCCATTGATCCAGCAGCGGGGGGAAGTACAGGCGGAACAAGACAGGCATGGCTCTTCGTGACAGGCTTTATGTCCAAGAGCATCATTGCAACCAAGGTTGACTTGTAATGTACATTAATCGAATCAACTGGGGACTCTTTGTTATTATAGCCACTACCATAACCCCTCCTCCTCACGCCTTTGCCATCTCGTGGATCTTGTTCACGTAAAATTGCTACCCCTAACGTCAGTATTGACTTTTTTGTGGTATCGGCCTGGAAGTATGGAACTCGCCACGTACACTATCCATTCCCGCGCCGATAACCGGGAGCCCGAGGAACTTGGCGAACCACGGTGTTTTGTGCTTTCTTCGGTACACTCTGGCGTCCTGGTCCTTGACCTCGGAGTTGAGCACGAGGTTATTGGGAAGCAGAGGGTTGAGGACGGCCGGCCTCGCAAGACCGATCAGATCGCAGTCGCCGTCGACGACTGCCCTTTCCATCCCGCCCCGGCTGCTGAAGCCGCCCGTGACCATGAGCGGGACGTCGGGAAACTCCTTGCGGATAAGCCGGGCAAACTCAAGGAAGAAAGCCTCGCGGGCCTTGGTGCGGTCCGACTTTTCTTCCTGGGCGCCATCCGGGCCATCGTTGCCCCATATCATCTAGGTCGCCAGTCAGTCAGCCATCGGACCATCCACCACAACAACCACATGTACACCCAAACACCTAAAAAAACAACCAACACGACCCCAACAACAACCCCAAGTAAACAACACCACAACTCACCTTCGGATCCTCATAACTCCCCCCACTAACCTCCACAAAATCCACCCCCTCCTCCACCACCGCCCTCACCTGCTCCACCCACTCCCCGACCTCCCCCTCCCTCTGACAATCCACACTATTCAACTTGACCCCCACACAAAACCCCTCAAAACCCCTCGTCGCCTCCCTCACCGCCCTCACCACCTCCACCAACACCCTCCCCCTATTTCCCCCCCCATACCCATCCCCCTCCCCCCTCTTATTAACCGTGGGACTCAAAAACTGCGCCAACAAATACCCATGCGCCGCATGCACCTGAACACCATCCAACCCCGCCTCCGCGCACACCCGCGCCGCCCTTGCAAACTGGCCCACTACCCCCTCAATCTCCGCGACACTCATCGCCTTGGGCGTGCCGAAGGCCAACACGCGCAGGGCGCGCGCGAGCAGACCGGGCCCGAGGGAGAGCGGCACGGCGGAGGGGGCCAGGGCGGGGGTGAGGAGGCTGCGCGTGCCGGCGCCGCGGGGGGATTGCCGGCCGGGGTGGTTGAGTTGGATGATGGTGGGGGTGTGGCCGGGTTGGTTGCGTTTGGGGGGGGATGCAGATTGGGGGTTGGTGGTCTGGCTGGCGCGGGCGAGGGCGGAGTAGGCGGTGATGAGGGTGTCTGAGGGGAGGGAGGGGGAGAGGGCGGGGTCGGCGGGCGCGCCGAGGTGGGCGTCGTCGATGTGGACGTGGCCTGGGGAGGGGGGGTTAGTGTTGGCGTGTTTGATGGGGGAGGTGAGGTTGCTGAGGTGAGGGACGTGGGGGGTTGTGTGGTTTGGTTCAAGGGAAGTTGTGTGTCTCCTGCCACTCTATCTCCGTGTACGTATGTATATACCTGTAATGATAAGCCCCCAGCCGCCTTGCGCCCAGTGCTTGTAGAGCGTCAACATCCGCTCGTCTGGGAGCTGGTTGGGCCCCGCCATTTGCTCAGCCATGGCGGCCTTGACCAGCCTGTTCGGGAGCGTGAGCCCGCATTTGAGGGTCAGGGGCTGGGCGATCTGCAGATCGGATGGTCCACCCATTGTGAGGGTTGTGGCTGATAAGTGAAATAAATATGATGTGAGGCTTCAAAAAAAGGGGTCGTCAAAAGGGGCGTCTCAAAAAGGGGCGTCTCAAAAAGGGCTTTAAAAGCGCAGTACCAGCGATCTGTGGCGACGAGACACTGAGGAAAACTGTGACTTCATTCAACACAGCATCACCTGGGGGCGGCGATCAATATTTTATACATTGTTAATTTGTTGACCTCGCGCCTTGCAGACCCCAAATCCCGAAACGCAAGATACCGCGGCAAGGTGACCCCTGGATGCTGGCCAAGAAAATCCCCCCGACTATATGCTCCGCCGGCGGGACTTCACTCCGGCGCAAGAATATGTTCCCGCTAGAAACGTAGCGTCACAATTTGGCCAAGCCCGGAACGTTTTGACGGACGGATTGATTAATCAACAATGTTGTGGGGTGGGCGATGCTAGAAGCCAACGGACGAGTTTTGGAGTAGTGTTTTGCCGACAAATTGTTGTTACTTTTCGTAACCGAGACATCTGACAAGAAAATCAGCGTTATATGCTGAGGTCGTCAGCTACGTACATGGATTAGTTTCACCACAAGGCAAGACACAGGGAACGAAGAAATTAGCACTGCGTATTGGGAACAAGACGCATGACGGTACAAGCGGAGACCAAGAACGCTGGCATTGTAGCAACATCGCCGAACCAATGTGCAGACAGTGCAGGTGGCTAAACAATCCAAATGGGAGCACTTTCTTCTCAGATGCGTTACCACAACACAGTTCCCGCACCATCAGTACCTTATCCAGCACCACTCCCCCCTCTCCCTCAGTTCTTCGTCATCTCAAATGTCGACGGCGCAAAGTGAGCCCCCGGCCTCATCTCATTCACCATAATCACAGTCGTCCCCTCCTTAGCACCCATAGTCCCGTTGATGCGAATCTCAATCTTCTCGCCGGGGGCCAACGCCGCGCCCTGCTGCCCCGCCTTGTCCCTAATACGAACCACAAATTCGGTCGAGGTCATGCCGGTGCCGTGAGGCTTCTGCAGCGCGATATCCCACGCGCCCGCGTCGCCGGGGAGGGTCGGGCAGCTCCACGTCCCGTCGGTCGCCGCCGCCTTCTGGTCACCCTCGCGGGAAAAGCCCGGGTTGGCGAACAGGGTGTTGTCGTCGGAGCCGCTGAAGAAGTTCAGCGTGACGCTGTTGACGGTGTCAGTGGACGGGGGCATGTCCTTCGTCGCCGGGGCCGCGTCCGAGAAGGTGATCTTGTTGGCGGTGTCGTTCTTAAGCGTCAGGGTGAGGGACCAAGGCGAGTTCTTGGTTCCCGAGGTGGGTGACACGGACGTAGTGAGCAGAGGCGGGGGCGAATCTTCAATCTGGGACAGCCAGCCACCGGGGGCACGCATTCGGTCGACAAACTTCTCACCCGGTGTTTTTTGGTGCTCCGTAGTGCCGAAGACGGTGATAAGGATGCCGACTATGATGACCGCGATGAGGAGAATCTGCCCAATGACTGGGATGATGCTAACCGCCGGCAAGATGAGCCCAAGGATCTCAACCACCACGATAGCGACCTCGAGAATGATGTTGATGATACCGAGCGCCAGCTGGCCCTTACTCATGGTCTTCCCATGAACGGCAATGTCCCATATCAGGAACCCGATGAAGGCGATGGCGATAACGGTGGCAGCGATGCGTATGAACTTGGGCGACACGCTCAGCTTGCCCTTTAGGCGCGACATGAGCCCCGTCTTGGCCGTAGTCTTCTCCAGCTCGAGCGATTCCTTGCCAAGCTTTTCCATGAACTTGACCTTCTCCTTGACGAGTGCCTTGCGCCGCCAGCCGAATGGCGTCTTGCGGACCTTGTCGTTCATAAGAGCCGTCTCGGCGTGTATCTCGGCAGCCGTTCGCGGGCCCGTTTTAACAAGGTGCGGCCCGACAATGTCCATAATATTCTTTGCCACATGGCCACCCACGACGGCAATTTCGGAGGGGCTGAGCGAGACTTTGCCGAAAACGAGAGACGTGATGTTGGCGGCGAGCGCGAGGAGCTGTCCGTCATGCCACATATCAGCTACTCGGCGCATCTTTATTACTTTCGCCGTGTGTTTCTTCTTGACGTACCTTGATCACAGTCGCGAGTTTGCCGCCCGTCTTGGTGATATCGTTGTTCCTGAGCCACGACTCCCCCTTAACCACTCCGGTGCTCCGGTACCACAGTCCCTTTGCAAAGATACTCGCTGCGCCGAACGCCTTGGGCATCTGTGAGGCAAGCCGGAGTTGCCCTATAATCACAGCCGCCGCCTGCTCCCTGTTGTTGCGGTCAAACTCGATCTGTTGCGATGCGCAAAAGTCCGTAAAGTCCTTCATAAAGGCCTTCCTGACGTCTTTTGAGATGGTGTTGTTATTATCATCCAGCAGCGCATCGGTCAGAGACTTTATAGCGTCATTGAGCCACGGCGTCTCGATCGAACCACTCCAGGTAGTGCCCTGGATGACAGTCGTGCTGCCAATGTCGTGCACGATGTCATCAAACATCGTCTTAGCGTACATCGTGTCCGGGTCGAGAACGTATAGAATGTTGCAGTACTTCTGGAGCGGTTGTTTCTGTCGAGCCCAAGTCAGTCCAAGGCTCGCAAAGGAGATGGGGAAATGGAAAAATGGAGAAAAGGGGAAAGCATGTTACGTTGCCGGCAACTAGTTCCTCCTGAGCGTAAATCTTGTTTTCCTGGACCTCTTCATAGTATTTTTTGGCCCACCCGGGCCCATCATCAGAAATGAACTGGCCGAGAACCGGATACAGGTCCAGCATGGCCTGTCGGACGGCGAGCCTATTGAGCTCTTGGTACTCTACCGAGTTGGGGAGACACTTGGGGCCCTGATGAAGAGAATAGGCCAATCAGTCGACCTGTCAAGGTTCGATAATGTTCGCCGTGTTCAGTGCAAGCGAGACTCACATTGCCGGTCCAAAAGTATACAATCTTGTTGCGCTCCTTGTTTGTGAACTTGGACACCCAGCTTTTGGTGTTGAAACTGTGTGCAACTGTGTACGCAGTGAAAGCGGGAGAGTAGGTGTCCCTAATCCAAGTCCGGAGGTTGCTCTCCAGGTTCCTACCGAGGCGGTCTGGGAGGCTGTACGGCCGCTCCTTGCCCATGATTTCGTTGAGGTCACTTTTATCCATATGGAAGTACATCATATTTTCGAGAACGGTCTTGGCCTTCTTGTCAATCTGGTTAAGGTACGGTCATCTGGTTAGCCTGTCGACCGTGTTTTGATACCAGACGGGGGTGCTTTGGCAAATCCTCACGTCTTCATTTTTGTAATCGATTGAGTCGATTGTCGTAACGTGATAAGCCCCACGGGGTCCCATCCGGGTAGGGGTCGCAGGCTCCGGCTGCTTCACCACGTTGCCTGGATTTGTGGCTTGGTCAGGCAGCTTCGGGTGAAGGGGTTCTCTCGTGGCATTTTCACCAGGGTTGGACAGGAAAAGGTGCCTGGGTCGAGGTCAGCTTTCTATTGGAACGTTGTGGCGTCCTTCAGCAGCACATACTTTTGTCCTTCGCCCGTGAACGAGTCAGAGTTGTACTCGGTGATGGTGCCCGTGGCCGTCTTCCCATCTGGTCCAAGCGTGATATCAATCGTGGCGAAGGGCACAGCGAGCTTGACGTCAGTGTCGAGGCTCTGCTTGAATGTCCATTCCAGCGAGTACTCCTTGTCGCTGTCATCCTCATCTCCGGCTGGCTTGTCGCGGTACTCTCTTAGTAACTCCTGGCCATTCGGCGTCATGGTAATGATGACCCTGATGCGGCCGTCCTCCTCGTTGGTCAGTGTGCTGCTATAAAATTTCGCCAGCTTGCCGAGCGAGCTGTCAACGTGCTTTTTCGTGATGATGTCGTGCAGCTTGTCTAGGTCGGGCAGAACAGCCTCTCGCACCGCTAGGCCGTCGGCCTTCTTACGGCCGACGGGCAGGGTGAGAGGACCAAATGGCACCGCGTCGCCGGGGATGAGCTGGTTCTTCTTGTATCGATTCGCATCGTAGATCATGTTGAATTTCAATGGTGGCAACAGCGGCGTCCTCTGATCAGGTGGAAGGAACAATGGATCTTTGTCAGCGCCATCTTCCGCGGCAGGTGACTCTACCGGCTCCTTCTCTGCCATCCTTTCCACGGTCCCTTCTGTTGCCATCATCGCATACGCAGGAGGGTTTTCCTCAGCAAATGCTTGGTCGTAAGATGGGGGCCCGTCCAGCTCCCCGCCCATGGCGAGGTAGTGTATGCACCCAACGGGAAGAAGCTTCTGGCCCTCGGCGTCTTCGCTGTAGCACAGCTCGCCCTGCGCTGACAGCAGCAGGGGGTCAACGGTCAGCAGTCCATGCTCAAACAGGACGTCCCCGCCCCGGTTCGTCATCTCCCTAGACCACCTGATCTCATTCTTCATGTTGGAGATGGTAGACCGCAAGCAAGCCTCTCCTTCGACATGGACGATGCCGTCAACGACAGAGACAAGAGGCAGTGAGCGGGGAAGGCCCGAGTAGTCAACTCCTGGAATCCACTCGGGCGGGTACTGCAGCGTCAAGTTGCCAGGCCCGGTGAGCTTGTTTCTGGACGTCTTGTACAGCCGCATGCTGTTCTTGTCGCTCTCCAGCTTTACTTCGGCCTTCAACAGGTCGCTGATAGCGCCGATGCCAAAGCGCTCAAAGAGCGGCCGGAGCTCGTCGAAAGCCATCATCATTCTGGTTTGGTCCTCAACGGGGACGGTCCTCAGCATTTTGCAAATGCTCTTCATGGTGATCTGTCAAGTCTCGTCAGCAAACCCTGCTCTGGTGGTTCCATGATTCGTTCTCCTTGCGAGCGCCAATAGCACGGACCTCTGGGTAGTTGACAGCCACAAGGTAGTTGTTGGCATGGTAGCTGCGACGTCCCTCTCGGAGATGGACGCCGTAGACGTGCGTTAGGCTGTCCATGATATCGGTCGAAATGCTCCTAATTCCTACGGGCTCATAAGAGCTGTTCTCCGCATTGAGCCGGAGTAAGACGTGGCCGTTCTCCAGCCGGCCAACATCCGCCCACGGGTTCTCTTTCATGGCGAGAGTCGGGTTCAATGCCCGGAGTCCCGTGGTCGTGTGGAAGATGTGGCCGGCCGTGAAGAACGGGGCTTCATCATCTAGTGGTGTGAATTAGCTTTGCATAGCGCAGGCAGCATCCGTTGCGTTTGTGTTTCATCAACTTACTGAAGCCGTGGATATGGGGCGCGTCCACGGGTACCTCGACCCTTTCATCGGACACGATCCCCCACTCGCCAGAACCACCGCCCCTGGTCAACACCATGTCGTGCTCAGCCAAGTCCTCAATGTTAGTCACGCCGGATCGTGTGATGATCTGGGTACCGGGTATGAAGCAAGATCCAAACGGCTTTTCCATTTCCATTTTCCAGTTCTTCGGCGCGTCCTTGACGATCAGCCTGGGGTAACGTATATTATAAGCGAATGACCCATATAAGCGAGTGACCCACTTTCTACGCGACGCGATACCTTTGCACCCAACATCAATTTCCTCAACCATCTGAGATGCCACCTACTTTAAGAGAAGACCGGATAGTCTTGGCCCTCGAAGCTCTTCAGAACGACAAGAATCTGACCGAACGAGCCGCAGCTAAGATATATGGCGTCGACCGTAGAACCCTAGGTCGTCGTCGCGCCGGCAAGCCTGCACGACGCGATATGCCAGTCAACTCGCGTAAGCTCACAGATCTCGAAGAGCGTACGATAGTTCAGTATATACTTGAACTGGATGCGCGCGCATTTCCCCCTAGACTGCGTGGTGTGGAAGATATGGCCAACCACCTGCTCCGCGAACGCGATGCGCCCCCTGTCGGCAAGCTCTGGGCCCACAACTTCGTCAAACGCCAGCCACAGCTCCGTACACGTCGTACACGTAGATACGATTACCAGAGGGCCAAGTGCGAAGATCCAAAGGTTATTGGCGATTGGTTTACGCTTGTGCGGAATGTGAAGGCCAAGTACGGTATCCTAGACGACGATGTCTATAACTTCGACGAGACTGGGTTTATGATGGGTATGATCTTCCCAGGTATGGTAGGTACGACCTCAGATGGCCGTGGCAAGGCAAAGCTAGCCCAGCCTGGTAATCGCGAATGGGCGACTGTGATCCAGGGGGTTAACGCCCTTGGCTGGGCCATCCCTCCATTCATCATCCTGGCCGCGCAATACCACCTCGCCAACTGGTACCGCGAGTGCAATCTACCACTCGACTGGCGCATTGCGACTACCGACAATGGCTGGACTACCAATGCAGTTGGCCTTGAGTGGATCAAGCACTTCGACTACCATACGGCGCCCCGGACAAAGGGTATATACCGGTTGTTGATTCTCGACGGCCACGAAAGCCACCACTCCACCGAGTTCGAGCTCTACTGCCGGGACAACAAGATCATCACACTCTGCATTCCTGCACACTCCTCCCACAAGTGCCAGCCACTTGATGTTGGCTGCTTCGGGCCACTGAAACAGGCATACGGTCGCCTGATCGAGGAGCTGATGCGCGCACACTTCAACCATATCACCAAGCTCGAGTTCCTTTGTGCCTTTCGCGAAGCCTTCTTTGCTTCCATGACAGAGAGGAATATCCAGGGCGGCTTTGCAGGAGCTGGCATCGTACCATTCGATCCAGAGAGGGTGCTTTCTAAGCTGGATGTCAAGCTTCATACACCAACACCCCCAAACTCCCGGCCTGGTACTGCACAACCTTGGGTCTCTAAGACCCCGTATAATGCCCAGGAAACCCACTCGCAGTCAGACTTCATCAAGACCCGGATTGCCAGCCATCAAAATAGCTCCCCAGCTTCGGCGTTAGTTGCAGTTGACCAGCTTGCCAAAGGTGCAACGGCTGTAATGCACCAAGTGGCTCTTCTTCAATCGGAGGTCTCTTCGCTCCGTAAGGCCAACGAAGCACTAAGCAAGCGCCGGAAAGCCAAAAGAACACGTATACAGCTTGGAGGGGCACTTACTGTACAAGATGCACAGGATCTACTGGACCAGAGGGATGTGGGTAAGGGGGCACTGCAGGAAACACAGCCGGATAGTAGTGGTACAGGGGGGGCTCGTACGAAGGTTCGGCGCTGTGGTACATGTGGCAAGCCTGGCCATAATGCGCGCACTTGCCAGGAGGCTGTAGAAGTCGCTGATACAGCTATTTCCGATGTAATTGTAGTTAGTTCCTAGGGCTGTTGTATTGTAATTGTAGATAGTTGTTGCAAGGTAGTGGAGACTGGGTCACTCGCTTATATGGGTCATTCGCTTATAATATACGTTAGGCGGAGCGAACTAAACTCGACTAGTTAGTCCCGTAGTCTTGTCTCATCACCAACTGGCAACGATGGAGGAATCACGGGATCGAACGTACCCTGCTGGATCCAGTCCTTGACCCTCTGGCCTCTGGTTGTTGTAATGGTCCCAAACGTCGGCCCATTGTACGGTGAGGGGGGTGCAGGCTCGTAATGCGCCGATTGGGCAATGGCGTAGCTGCGCACTCCTGCTTCGTATTTGGCTGCCACGTCGTCCCAGAGAGTCACCATAGTCTCACCGTAGGCTTTCCAGTCGCCGAGATTGAGATTCTGAGCGCGATGGTTCTCTATCTCCGTCTTCACATCCTCGGGCACGTCCATCCCAGCCAGGGGCTTAAGAATCTCCCCGGACGAAGGCGGTCTGAGGAACTCCTCGTCATGGCTGTCTCGCCAACCATACGAGATGGTGAGCGCCTGTGACATAATGGATACGATGGACAACAACTTGTCATTGTTGGCGGAGCCGACTTTCGTGAAGCCGGCTAGGATGTTGACCCTGGTAATCTTCCCAAAGGCTTGAACCCAGATCTTGCTGTGCTCGTGCAGGCGTGGCGTAGCCTCGTGGGCGAGGTAGTTTGCCACGAAGAGCAGATTCGCGCTGTAGTTATAATTGGACACTGTGACGTCTTGCTCTATCTGATCTAGGATGAAGTCTTCCGTGAGGAACATGTCGAGGAACTTCTTGACGAAGTCTGGGTTCGCTTGGAGGTCTGCAAGACTGGAGATGTCCAACGAGGCAAGGTGCTCGTCGATCATGTCTGCGTAACAGTATCCCATCAACCGGGTGAGGGCATCGACCATTGTAAGCTGGGCGATTGTCTGTACATGTCTCTAGTCAGTTCCTGTTCGCAGTTCTGTTTGCCTGGCTTTTATATTCACTTGCCTCGTCCGCACAAAACCGAAACCCGTGCGGGTCTTCATTCGAATTCAGCTTTGATAGCCCACGGGCGGCCGTGGGCTGGGCCAGTGTCGAAATGAGAGCCCTGGCCTCGGGGCTAGTAATGTGGCTTCCACGCGACATGCTCTCAAGAGGCAGCCCCTTTCCCAGAATCTCTCCTATGAAGGAGAGGCCTTGAGCCACCCGGGCGCGTTCCAGCAACTGATCCATCCATGCTGAAGTGATGAAGGGAGGGGCGGATTTGAGTGCAAAGCACAAATCCCCGGGGGTTGTCATGGTGAATTAAAATCTAAACGTCGGCAAGAGCAAATAAGCTTGGAGACGGAGAGATGAGAGGAAACTGGAGAAACGAGCAAATGGTCGGCGTTGTGGCATCCATTCCCCTGCTCTTTATAATGATGCCATCATGCCCAAACCACTACCGATGGAACCACCTACGCCTGAGGTTATTGGAGTCGGCCTCTCCAATCCTTAGCCCTCCGCTTCATTCTGCGTCGTGAAGCCACTTTGGGTTAAAAGAGGGTACCTAGGTGGGGGTGTCCGCAGTGCCGGGAGGGGCAGTGATGCAAACAGAATGGATTGATTTTGTGGTGATGGGACCCGCAGGCTGCTAGGTTCAGGTAAAAGATGCCCCGGAACGAACCCCGGAAGGAGAATTAGAGGAGTTCTGGGTCTGTTGCCCAAAATTTGGTATCTATCCACACCTAGGGTACCTTAGGTAGTTCCTTCCACAAGTGCAACCTAACAGCCTACCTTGAGAACCGCGGCAAGCGCTGGCCGATCAGAGAACCACGATAAGCATCCCCAGGTTCCACTACTGTGCAGCTCAGCTGGCGATCCAGACTCTTTTACGAGGTACCGTCATTCTATCCCTCATGTCTCTCGATGAAAGGTGCCCTGGCAGCCTCTGGCCAAAAGAAAGCCGATGTCGAAAGGGGAGCAAGATCTACACTTGGAAGTTGGGGTTCGGCTTTCTTTTTGCCCATAAAATGCCTAGCAAGACGATTCCTCACAATCATTTGTGCTATGCATGTCTCACTCTTTGGGACATGCATACCTGCAACTGGGCTGCATTTTGACATCGGCCCAAGCAGCGCGCCGCGCCGACCGAAGGACCGGCAAATAGGTGCATGTTGTGAAGAGGGGTTTCATGCAATGCACCTCGACGATGATGGCGAGCCAAGCAGCCTATGCGCCAAGAGCTCAACCGGGACTGGACGCTCTCACTCCTGCCACAAGTGACAAGCGGCTCTGTCTCTCTGTTCCCGAACAAACCCTGCTTGTCCGGGATACCCCCCCATCCCCCCGCAAGATATACGCAAGCGCGAAAGGTAAGATGTACTGTGATGAAGAGATCGGCGGTAGCCTATTCGGCGCCTGCAGCATAGCTTTCTTGATGAGGCAAAGGTAATTCCCAGAGGCTTGTCGTGCATCAGCTGAATATGACTCCTCCCAACCCCATCTCCTCTATTGCTGGCGACAGCAGGTTTGTTGATACGGGCCCCGCCGAAACAGGATATGCGCCATTTCCATGCCTTGAAAAATCACCTCTCTCAAAACTTTGGCAAGTCCTTGAGCCGATCCGTCCTCCAACCCCCGCACGGTGACCTCCAGTCAGCATCGCCCGCATTGTTTCTGGGCCGGACAAGCAACATGCAAAGGCTGACAAGCAGAGTGAAGGGCCGCGGCTCGCGGGGGTAGATGCCCAATCTGCCCAACTCGACCCCCAACTTCCATTGCTTTGCCCATCTACTGAACTGACAACCAATCGACTGTGTGAACCGATGAAGGCCTGGAGTCGTTGATGCAACGGTAATTGGTGTTTACAACAGCCGACGGCCAGATCGACCGGGGGTTTTACTCCGGAGATGAGGGAGGTTGATATAGGTACAGTAACAGAAGTGGCGAAAGAGCGAGTGAGCCAAACCAATAACGCAGAGGGCCGTCTCTGGAACTCCACCGCGATCCTCCTGTCGTTCCCCTGGTCTCTCAAGTCCCGATCCCGTCTGCTACTTGCGTTTCCGTCTTCAACCTACCTAATCCCCAGTCACTTCCATTGTAAGCGCAATACGGCCGTAGGGGGATGATCCCGGGCACACCCGAGGGCCGATAGGGAGCGCGTCCACCCCACCTCGGTTACTCTACGGCTTAGAGGGAGGACAGCTTTGACAAATAAGTCGTTCAAGTTTGTAAACCGAAGAGAAAGGGCTGACTGACGGAAGATGATAGTATCCGGCGCATGGGAAGAAATTAGGAAAAGAGAAAGAACTAAAGAAAACCAAGAGAAGAGAAGAGTGGAAGGAGAGAAGTAGAATTAATTAAGAAAAGAAAACGAACTAAACAACCGAAATAAGTAAACTTCAGGCCTCCTCGTAGCTTTCTTTGAGTTAGTTCCTCTCATCGAGGGGTGTTCCTAATAGGCCCCAAATAATACTCCAGCTTTCTAAATAGTCCATTATTTTCCATGCCATATCTGCCAAAAGTTATTTTGTAAAAAAAGTAGCAGGGCAGTGAAACGGCTCAAGGACTTCTCCTAGCAGCAGGCTATATAACGATCAATTTGCATTTGGTTTAAGAGGCATGTGAGAGGATGCTGGAGAGGTTTGTGGATCGCCTTAATGATTCAATGCCTGGGTGTCTGGTGGCCTGGTGCGGGTAATATTGTTTAATGGCTTCGTTTTCTTGTATCTAGGTAGCAAATGCATTTGTTTCAATGGGGTCGTGGTTGTCAGAATGGTGGCGGTGGTGCGGGTGGATGCCGAGGTCTGGAGATAACAACACTTTGGACACGAACTTTACATGCTCAAATGATGTCTATACCAGCTCCTATTATAAGCTAAGCTAATAAAAAACGGCCCACACTCTGACACAAGGAAAAGGAAGTTCTCGCAAGTCGCCGCGCTGTGCATTGCCGTGCTGTATGTATGCCCCATCCCCGCCCCTTGGTTCTCCTCCCAAACATGCCACACGCCATTCCAAATGATCCTCCATCCTTCCATCCACCTGTCTCTTTGTTGCTAAGAAAAGTTGAGAGCCCCCGTGGTCTCATTTTAGCGTTCCCGTGCCTTGTCTGTTTCTGGCTGGGTTTGGCAAACACCGTATCGCCAAGCAGAACCCGAACAAGCGCACACTGGTGTCCTTTCTCCGTACTCGTACAATGCAGCCCGGCCCGACGGCCATATTTTCTTCACAAGCTGCGGGTAAAATGTGTTGCGTCTCTGGCGTTGAAGGCCAGGATGGACGGGAGGTTGGTTCTGAAACACGAGTCATCATCCCCACCCACCACTGAGCCCGGCGGCAAGGGGACTAGATCTCGCCATCCGCGATCGCCAGCCGCTGCTTGGTAGTCTTGGCTTTCTTGCTGCCCATCTTCTTGCGCTTGCCACCACGCCCGTCGTCACCGCCGCCGCCCGTGGGTGTCGCCGTGCCGGAGCCCTTGTTGTCATCAAAGTTGCCTTCACCTGTGTGCATCAAAATGCTGCGTCAGTTTACGTCGTTTCTTGGCTACGCCAGAGCTAGAACCGGAAACAGATAAAGAAAACGCGTTGGACGGATTAAGAGAGTCGCAAACAGAAAAACCGGGCTCACCCTCATGGTACATCTCGTCCAGGCTGACGGATGCTGCCGCAGCCGTGGCCGCAGCTTCGCCACCACGTTTGCGCTTGCCACCGCTGCGCTTCTTTTGTATCTTGTCGTACTCGCCGCTCTCGAGCAGCTCCTTCTCGCGCCGTTCGATGAGCTCGGCCTGCTCGTCGTCCGCGAGCCACATGGCAATGTCGCGGTTGCGGTTCTCGGGCGCCCTACGGCCCGAGAAGTCGACGCCTCCACCAGCCGCCGAGGACCCGCCGGTGATGACGACGCGCTGAACTTCTTCCTTCTGCATCGCCCGCTTGCGGATCCGCTCCTCGATCGTGCCGCGCGTGATGAGCCGATAGACGGTGACTTGTTTGGTCTGACCAAGACGATGCGCGCGGTCCATGGCTTGCGAGTCGATTGTCGGGTTCCAATCCGAGTCGTAGAAGATGACGGTATCGGCCGTCGTGAGGTTGATGCCGAGACCGCCTGCGCGAGTCGAGAGCAAGAAGATAAAAATCTCGGGCCGGGTTTGGAAGTCGGCGACCGTGTCGCGTCTGTCTTCGAGTTTGGTGGAACCATCCAGCCGGCAGTACTTGTAGTTGCGGTATGTCAGGTACTCCTCCATCATGTCGATCATGCGGGTCATCTGGAAATACAATAGGACACGATGCCCGCCTTCCTTCAACTGTCGCAGGAGTTCGTCCAGCTTGGCAAGCTTGCCGGAGTCGGTGACAAAGCGGCGCATAGACGGCACCGTAATGCTGGTGAACTTCTGCTTCTCGTTGTCCGGTGCCGGCAGCAGAGCAGGCGTCGGGTAAAACTCGACGGGCACCTTTTGCGTGACAAAGGCCTTCGCCTCTGGAGGTGTGGGTCCATACAGCGCCTTGCGCATCTGAGGATTGAACAAGATATTCTCATGCTCGATAACGGAACCGCGACTGTTGCAAGAAACTTCAATCGGTGGAGCCGTTGCGCGCGAGCGCGCAGCTTGTTCAAGGCGACTGAGCCCAAGATCATCGTACGTTGAACGGGCCACGTTCATGAGGCTGCCAAGCACACCTTCCTCGGTAATCTCAGCCAACGGCCTGCGATCTTCGCGCTTGCAGATCTGGAACAGGGCATGCGAGGGAGTCCAGTTCCGGTCCTCGGGCTCGCTGTAGACAACCTTCATGGCCCCCAGTCGGTCCTTCTTGGTGGCGATGTCCGTTGCTCTGGCGAAAACATCCTGGTGACTGGCTTTGTAGACTTCCTGCGGGCTGGTGTTGGCAAAGCGGAGCCACGTGAAGTTGTCGGTTCCGCCCAGGCTGTCCTGGATGTTCTCGGGCGTCCAGATATTCATCATCTGTTCCAGATACCTGCTGCGGAAGCCAGCAGTAAGATTGTCGGGCCCGGCCTTGTTTAGACGTCCACCGTCTCGCCACACGAGACGGGGTAACTCGTACTCGATCAGACTCCGCGTCGAATAACCCACACTAACATTTGTGCCCTCCCGAACAAACGAGGCCGTCTCTGCAAAGTAACCGCAGGAAAAGGGCGAGGAAGTATCGGCACGCTCGAACAGGTCCGGATGGTTGCAGACCTTGCGGAACTGCATGACGAGATTCATGAGACTAGCGGAATCGTCGTCGCCAAGGGTTGCCTTCTCGATCAGGTCCATGATGCTGATCTGGTTGCGCAGGTTCGAGTACATCGCCCGCTGGCGGTAGGTGAGATCGCAGAACACATCCAGCTCGATTTTGTCACCCAGTTCCTTTTGGACATGCTTCTTGACGCGACGAAGCATGAATGGCTTCAGGATCATGTGCAGACGCTTGAGCTGGTCCTCGTTCAGTTTGGTGTTGCTCTGCGCATGCGACTCGATATCCTTGGAGAACCACTCGCTGAACTCGTCATGGGAGTCGAAGAGGGACGGCATAATGAAATGCAGCAACGCCCATAGTTCCTGCATGTTGTTTTGAATGGGCGTACCCGTCAGAAGCAACCTGTTGCGGCAATGGAAGCCCAGCAGGCATTTCCACCGGGAACTTTGGGAGCTCTTGATGGCCTGCGCCTCGTCCAAAATCATGTACTGCCACTTCATCTTTTGGAAGTATGCGACATCGGAGACGACAAGCTGATACGAGGTGATCATGACATGGAAGGGTGCATCCTTCTTGTACGTCGTGTGCTTGCGGTCCCAAAATTTCCGCAGCACCTTGCGATCTGCTGCAGTACCCCAGTAAGGGAGCACCTTGAACTCGGGAACAAACCTTGTGATTTCCTGTTGCCAGTTGTGCAAGGTCGATGCAGGGGCAACGACGAGGAAGGGGCCCCAAATGTCGTACTTCTCTGCCAGGTAGGCCATGACCGAAATGGATTGGACTGTCTTGCCGAGACCCATCTCGTCGGCGAGGATGCCGTTGATGCCTTGTTCGTACAGGTTGACCAGCCAGTTGAGGCCTTTGAGCTGGTATTCTTTAAGTTGACAGTTGAGGAGCTTCGGCTGCTCGATTTCGACGTCGCCCATGCCAGTGGGGTTCTGGAAATTCATCTCGCCATCTTCGTCGATGTTGTTATCGTCCTTGTTGAAGTCGCGTGCCTTCTTTTGTGCCTCGGCGATGGCATTCTGGGCATTGGCCATGGCGGCAGCACGGAGGGTCGACTCGTCCTCGGCATCGAAATCCAGGTTCTCGAAATTTGTGACCTTGCTGCCAACGGGCCCTGTGGGCTCCTCGACATCCAACTCCTGATCCGGGATTTTGTCCTTATCGTCCTTGGCGACATCGGGATGGTCGGTGCTGCGTTCGACCTCGTTGGTCTTGATCTTCTTGCCGATAAAGTGAGAGTACAGCTCGGTCTGTGAAATCAGGAAGTTGAGCTTCCTCTTCTGGCGGGCGGCTTCGCGGTCGGCTTCCTCTTTACGAGCGTTCTCGAGCTCCTGCTTCTCGGCAGCCTTGCGCAGGTCACGCTCCTCGCGCTCATTCCGTTTCCAGAAGCCCATCATGTCACGCATGACACGCTTGGCGCGGGCTTGCAAATCCTTGGTGCCCTTGTTGGTTCGGAGTTGCCATCGCTTCGCTTCCTTGGACGCAAGAATAGCCGTTTTCTTAAGGTTGGATGCCTTGGTCGAATACGAATCCGTCGCCAGCCTAAAGACCTTGTTCACATCCTTTCGAGCCAGGTCACGCCAGATCTGGTCGTAGATCTGGTTGAACCCCTTGGACTGGAATCTCGTCTCGAGCGGGTCCTTGGGCTCCTCCGTGGCCTTCTCCTTATCTTTGGAATCCTTGGGCTCCTTGTTTTCCTTGTCGGCATCGTCCTTCCCGCCCTTCGACTTGCTGAACTTGATGCGGATCTTGGCAGTTTCTTCCCTGCTCGGGAGCTCCTCGCCGGCATCCAAGGCGGCTTGTGCAGCCTCGGCCGATTCCTTCTCCGCTTGCTTCTGTTCCTTTGACTTCTTGAGCCTGCCTCCAGAGCGACCTTTGCCCTTCGTCTTACCCGGCTCCATGTTTTCGGCCGAGAAGGTGGCCATGGTGCCGCCCTCGAGATTCGGTTCAATCGGGCCCATATTGCGAGCGGGGCCCTTCAGCCCCTTCTGCAGGATGTACTTGGTCTGCTGCACTTTCTTGTTTGCACGCTCGGCCTCCCGCATATACTTCTGCCTCTCGGCCTCGTCCTGGGCAGCAGAAGCTCTCGCTAGGGCCGCGGCCCGTTGGTCCATCGTTGTCGCCATGGATTTTTCACGCCGCCTCTTACGCTGCATATCTTTCTTCCGCTCCTTCTCGGCGAAGAGCTCTTGCTCTCTGACCTCGTTCAACGCTTCATCGTAATTGATCTCGTAGTACCGGCCTTTGCCGAAGTCGGCATGTGACTGGAGTTTGTCGGCCTCGAGCTGAGCGTAGTCATTCCGCCGGGCTTGTCGGTGAGTCATATCTCGCCGATTCATTTCTTGTCGGCGGCGCTGGGCACGCTCCTTCCAGGCGTGCAGCTCGTCCTCGAAATCGGTTGCATCCACGTCTTCAAAGTCAAGCTGTTCCATGAGCTCTCGAATCTTCTTTTCCTTCTCAGCAGAAAAGACCTTGTGCTTCGGGAGGCCATTTGCCGATCTCTTGGCCGGGACTCGTGTTGAAGAAGGGGTGTCGGCCTTCGGTTGGGCAGGCCTACGGGGTATCTTGGGGGTCGACTCGATGCTCCTAATGTCCGAGATGCGTGATGTCTTCATGCTCTTTCGGTGGTGCTTCTTCTCCTTGTCCGTCCTCTCCAACTTGTCGACGGTGATGACAGTGTCGTCGGCAGGGACCGGTGAGGTCGGCCGGGGTTTAGAGACAGGCTCGGAACTCGAAAGGATGTTGGAGAAAGACATGACGCCCGCAGCCCGACTAGGGGTCTGTGCCAGACCGTCAGTAAATGGGATATGCACAGTAGGTTCATCGAGACTTACACCCGAAGCAGGGGTTTTAGAGGCAGGTGCCGGAGACTCGGTCCGTGCCAGGGCGGGTAGGACCGATGTCCCGTTGGTGGTCGCGCCGGGCATCGCGATTTGCCTTAAGCTGGGTGAGGCAATGGCAGGCGGTCTGATCGATGGACTGGTGGGCCCTACCGCCGGTGAATGGCGAGGGTGTGCGGTGGGACTGCGCGGACGATAAGGTGCTGTCGTCGTTGGGGATGCGTAGGTCCCGTTATTGTAGTATTCTGTGGAAGATTGCGAGTAATTGTAAGGGTCGCGGGCCTAACGTAGAAGGGAAAAGGTTTCGCGTCAGTGAGTTCGTCGGAAAAGGAAAGGCCGGTTTGGCACGTGGAAAGAAGATAAAGTCACGCTTCGCTGCGCGCTAGAAAAAAAAAAAGCCGCCGTGCTGTGGTGATGGCGTGTCGATGATTGAAGAGCGGCCACAACCGAAGTGAAGGAGGAAACTGATGATCGGTGGTAGGTGGGTTGATGGGTTGATGGGGCAAGGGATGGGTCGGGGACAAAGGAAGGTGGGCAAGGCTTGGTGCCTGGCAATGGATGGCGTTGGAGGGTTGCCCAAAATTGAGATTGCTTACCTTTGGCGGAGAGGCGTGCGCACTGGAGCGCCAGGAGCCGGTTTCTGAAACCCTGCGTTCACGGTCTCGATTGCCGTCGGTTGTCGGGTCGTAAAAACTGCTGGTTCTCGATTTCTCGCGTATCTGATCGCGATCGCGTATTTCTGTTGGGTAGTATACCGTCGGCGCGTGCAATGGTGACCGCGGCGGATGCTGCAAGCCTGATGTCGCCGCCGAGACAATGTTTGGTGGAGCTTGCAATGGTGGCGGCAATGATGACGAAGCCGCGGATCCAAATGGGTTGTTTAGAATGGAACGTGACCCGGATGACTGACCCGTGGCCGCCGATGGTGAGGCGGCATAGGTGTTCGGATGGTGGTAATCGGATTGTTGGGTCGGGGATCGTAAGTTGAATGACGAGTGCGGTCGAGGCGGCGCAGGTGCCCCAGGCGTTCCCGGCTGTGTTGTCGAGCTCACCGGGTTCAAGATGTCGCGCAGACCCCCGCGAGGACCTCGATCTTCGCCCACGGCCCCATTGCTCCCATCCTCATCAAAATGAGGCGGTCGCTGCAGCACCGTGGAAAAATGATCCATTGCTAACCGGCCACTTCGGCAACCCTGTTCCGCAACAAGTTACTCGGTGGTTTTTACAAATTATGTGAGCCCATCGAGCTCTCGGCCGTCGCGGATCACGTCGGAATCACGGCGCTATTCGACACCTTGAATCTAGTTGCAATGCAAATGCTGTCGACGGCGACGTGGCCAGGTTAATCTATGCAGTACCAAACTCCAGGCACCTGTGAGCTCGATCTGGCGCGGGTCGAGGGGTGCCGGGAGCGCGCTGTCACCGGAGAGCAACACGCCGATTTCGGTGGTGGTCGAGTAGACGTCAGGGTCGATGAATGTATCGCGAATAAAATCGGACGAAATCGATCGAAATCGAACAGTCGGCAGTAAGCGCGATGCCGCCTCGGGTTTACGTGGTCTTCTTTCGGGCAGGGGGTTGGAACTGCTGGCATAAGAGAAACACGAATCACTAAAATGGACAATTAAGGAATTCGGACTCGGGCGCCGGATGTTGGAGGGCGGCGCTGCCGACGATGTTGTGATGGAACGCAGCGGCGGTGATGACGGTGATGCGAGAAAGAACGTGCGACGGGGTCGGTTTTGGTGGTTGGGAATCCATGGGCCAGGCTGGATCGCGCTCCTCGATTTGGCCACATCCGCCTCGCTGCGTTGGTGTGCCGCGCAGAGTCTTTCCCCCAAAATGCCCCTTTGACACCCGCTTCCACGCACCTCTCGCGAAGGTGATCCATCCAGTGGCCCACCTGGCCTACCGATTGAGCAAAGTGAGTGCCACTCCACCAAACGTCAGCCCCCTGTTATGTATACCCCTGGCTACTGTTAGCCCTCGGCTTTTCAAATCGCCCTTCTTGTTGCCAGAGCCAATGCTTGGAATTTCACAAAACATCGTGAATGAGTTCCTGTATGGTTGATATCTTGTAATTCATTGCCCCTTAGGCAACTAATGATACCACGAACGTCTTTTACTCCCCAACACTAGCTTGCAAAGATCTCGCCAACATCCGCAAGTAACCTAACACCCTAGCAACACCCCCTCCCTGCTGGTCAGGTACAGTCCATCTCAGCCCTGGTGCCAATTACCCGCCGGGGCTGGCCGCTGGTGCGTGCGTCAAACCATGCTTCCACAAAGCCCTGCTTCTCCCGCGCCCCGTCGGTCCGGGGCCTCGAACCAACCAGAATGGAAAGCAGCCCAAACCAAGACCCTCGCCTCGCGGCCGTCAGAGCTGGATGATGGATTTATTGGTGGATGACCACCGCTGACGACAAACGGGGATTCTCGCGCAAGAGGCTCAAGATGTCACTTGAACTGATTGCATCCGAAAGACGGCGTACACTTCTCCGCCCTTCTGTCGGCATCGCGCCAAATGCGGATGCACAAGTAATTAACCAACAATGGACGCATTTGAGGGTGTGGGATGGGGCAGGCCTGGACCCAGCTTTTGAGGTTGGGGAAAGAGGCACGGAGGCGGGTCGGCGGGGTTCTAAACGGCGGTCCAGCAACTCCACCGTTTTCGGGTATCACTACTTCGTACCTGACGGTTCCCTGCTTTGGCCCTGGCGAAATGGGACGGTGATATCATCAAGTAACAAAGCATGGCTTCTATCACGGCGTCGTGGAAAGAACACAAATAATCCATTCTGAATTCCGTCATTACTCGGCTTTCTAGCTCTCGAGATATGCAACTCACGAATGGCGGAATCTGTGGGTAACGCGGAGCAAAGGGTCACAATCTATCCCATCCCAAAAGCATCATGGCCGCGCAAAGGACCGCCGCCATACCGATCCAACACTCTCTTTGCCCCTCGGCCCTTCCCGTGCTATCTTGGGTGCCGCCGGGGCGACCCCCTTTTCCGCCAGGCCGCCTTGCAGCGTGGCCTGCTGTGTAGGGCATCTGCTGCGATGCGGCCTGCCGTTGTTCTACTCCTCTCGTACATGCGAGCCGTCTTGCTCAACCACTTCAAACGGCGCCAGCGGAAATCATCTTCTTCCGCAGGTAGTTCTTGTAGTCGGAGATGCTGCCATCCCATTGCTTGATAGTCCTGTTCTCGCACACCAAAATCTGCTTGGCGATCTTGTCCAATAACCTACAAACGTGTCAGAATCGTCACCTAGAATGCATCTAAACCGGAGATGGGGGCGCGGGGAGCTTACCTGAAGTCGTGACTGACGACAATGACACCACCGCTAAACGCGTTGATCGCATCCGCCAAACTGTCGATTGTGGGGATATCCAAACCGTTGGTGGGCTCGTCGAGCAACAACATGTTCGGTCCCTCGATGGCGAGCATGGCAAAGACGATACGGCTCTTCTGCCCGTCGGACAAGGTGCCGATCAACGAGGTCTGGGCCTCTCCCGTCAGGCCGTAGCGGCCGAGCTGCTGCCTCCAGTACTGGTAGTCCTGCGACTTGTCCTTGTGCTTGTCTCGCACGAAATCCAGCGCCGACTTGGTGAGGTCGAGCTGCTCGGCGGAATGCTGTGAGTAGAGGCCCAGCTTCAAATGGGTGTGCCTGGTCACGGAACCGCCGGTGGGAGACAGCTTGCCGGTCATGAGGCGCAAAAGTGTGGACTTTCCGACACCGTTCGGGCCAACAAGGGCAGTCCGCGAATCCATGTCGAAACCAAGGTCAATGTTACGGTACAAGTCGTCTTTGGGGTCGCCCGAGTAGGAAAAGGTCACGGCATCGAAGGAAAGAACCGGCGGGGGAAGCTTTTCGACATCAGCGAAGCGGAAAGTGAAGACCCTGTCGGCAACGACAGGCTGGATGAAGCCATCCGCCTCCATCTTGTCGAGAATCTTTTGACGTGACTTGGCTTGTCTGACTAGGTTGGCGTAGGTACCGGCGCTGGCGATAAACTTCTTGATATGGGCAATTTCGTCTTGCTGCTTGTGGTAGGCCTTCATCTGGTTCGTCTCCTGCTCGGTCCTGGTCTTGGTGTAAGTGTCGTAGTTTCCGCCGTAGTAAATGAGCTTCTTGTCCCTCATGTCGATCATGTTTGAGCACACGCCGTTTAGGAAATCCATCGAGTGGGAGACAAGAACAAGGGTACGGTCCCATTTCTTGAGGTACTCCTCCAGCCACACGCAAGCCTCGAGATCCAAATGGGCGGTGGGGTCGTCAAGGAGCAGGAGGGTGGGCTTGACGAAGAGCGCCTTTCCGAGAGCGACACGCATCCTCCACCCACCAGACATATCCTTGGTCTTCTTGTGGATGGTTTGCTTGTTGAAACCCAGACCCGTCAGAATGAGCGAGGCGCGAGTTGCGAAAGTCGAGGGGTCCATCGTTTCCATGTGCTAAAGGTTTGGTCAGTGTTGACTGTCACGGAGTAAGACCGAGAGCGGTGTCTACATACGTCGTAAAGATCCATCAGGACGGGGGACTCGGGGCCCTCCTCCTCAAGCAGCTTCTCAGCCAGCTTATCAAGGCGCTCCATCTCGCGCTCGGCTTCCGTGACGACCCACTCCAGGGCGCCCATCTCACTCGGGGGGGCACCCTCGTTCAGGAGATAGATGTCTACGTGGTCGGGGATCGGATACTCGCGGGCGGCGATGGCCTTCAGCAGCGTACTCTTGCCGCAGCCGTTCTCGCCCAACAAACCGTATCGGCGGCCCAATGTGAGTTCGAGAGTGGAATCTGTGATCAGCACCCGACCATGGAACACCAAGCTCACACTGGTAATCTTCACGTCTTTGCTGGCGGCTGTTGAGGATAGAACACCGGTGGTGACGCGGTCCGAAAGACCATGCTTGTCCAGCTGCTCGGCCAGGCGCTTAACCTCGCCCATCTTGTCTGAAGAAGTAGCGGGCTCATCAGGCTCGACGGGGTTTCCGAAAGCGTCAATCTCGGTTGGAGGCGTCTCGTCGCCGTTCACAGATGCGGCGGCGCTGGCAGTCTTAGAGTTCGCCTTGGACCGCGAGGCGACAGTCTTCTTCCCCTCAGCAGCGCGCTTGGCGAGGCGCTTTTCCTTGGATGCTGACGGCGCCATGATGAAGGTAAGGAATAAAGAAGAA
This sequence comes from Chaetomium tenue, assembly GCF_020726465.1. Classification (NCBI taxonomy): domain Eukaryota; kingdom Fungi; phylum Ascomycota; class Sordariomycetes; order Sordariales; family Chaetomiaceae; genus Chaetomium; species Chaetomium tenue. The sequence continues at coordinate 3,524,003 of NW_027117330.1, read as the reverse complement.
GAAGAGAATTAAAAGTCTCGAGGTTTAATTTCCGGAAACTGGGAGCAAGAGTTCTGCCCTCGTTTTGTTGTCCCCGATCGAGATGATGAAAGAGGCGAAAGTTAGCGGCGGCGCCTGTGGTGGGTTGTGGTATCAGAACATGGAAGGTGGGGGAGTTGGGTTTGGTGGGGCAGCATATTTTCGAAAAATTCTGATAACAGATAGCGGCCTTAGTTTCCAGCAGGCACCAAGGCATCCATCAATATTCCCATGATTATTTTGTGGTGTACGGGATTTATTATGGATCCAGCATCTGACAAGCCAAAATACCTTCAAATTAAAACCTTAAATGGCCCACTGACATCTAACACAAAAATACTGACATCTGCAACTTTGTGGGAGCCATACCCGGTCGGTTTGTCGGGCTCGAGTCGAGGGTTAGTCGATACGACGACTGACGTCACTGCCCTTCTCGCCAGCTTCGCCAGTTCATCACGTGATGGCGCAGTTTTGGAATTGGATTGTTTCATGGAGAATTTGTGAGTTTGGATCTTGGCAGAAATGCGGTGCAAGTTTCAGCCACACTTGGAGCTTTCGAAGAATCCGCCAGCGCCGCAATGAGATTCATTCCCTGTACGAATACCCCGAATAAGACCAATACCAATAACTAATGCAACAGCCTGTGGAAACATCCACACGCCGTATGCTTCGTGCTGGTCTAAAATAGTAGTAAATCCTCCTCAAGCTACGCCAGCACCCCGATCGCGGATGTGACCAATTCGCGATCTGCGACCAGTCCTCATTAACAACGCGTCAATAACTCGTTGCGAACTTGGAACTTAACTTGGAAGCATCTTGACTTCCCGACGCATCCTTTTGACACGCATCTCGCAATTACCAATTTAGATGCAAGCTGCAGCCTTAGGGTTAAGCGTCGGCAATGTTTCACCCTACGCGGCGTCTTTTTGGGGCTCATCTCCAATCCCAGACAGGCAGAGAGAAGACGGAGCGGGCTCAGCATTTTGAGCCGCAGAGACCGGGACCGAGTGACATCCACCGGGGTGAAGGAGGATGCCTCGAGGATGCGCACCGGGAGATCGGCACCGAAGGTCTTGACGGCCCGGGGTACCAAGGGATGTGAATTACGGAGGCCGCGGGAATTGGCCACCTCGGGCGGCGGAATTCATCCCGTACTTTGGGGGTCGAGATGGCGCCTTTCTACACTACCTATGTAAGTTCCCTGCAGGTTACGAGTGGCAAAAGTTCTCAAAAGCAAGACCATGAGAGGCACGCGGCTCTTTCGGCTCTTAAGATTGCTTAGGACACGGGGGAGCGCGAGGGAATGTGTGGGACGGGCATCCGCAGCCCATGACAGGGGGTCGTTATTCGGGTGCCTAAAGCCTATTCCACACACCAGGACAAGCGCACCAACATCCCAGCGGATTCCCAACGGGTTTAGCAGATTCGGGTCTCCTTAAAGAGTCCAACAAACGCAGCCTTGGTATTCTGGGTTCCATTGAAGCTATTGCTATATACGACCAAACCAACAATCTCGTTGGCAAGTTGATTCCGGGCCTGGAACGTGATGGACACATGCGGCATTCCCCCGAGTTGACACGACCGGCCCACGGGAAAGGGTTCCATTCCAACCAACCAAGGCACCCCATCCATCACCCAACGGACACCTGCAGCTGGGAGACGAAGTCTGGCGAGGCCGCATATCCGCCAAGTTCCAACAACAGGGCTTTCCTAAATCATCCTTCAGCCTTACACTCCGGGAAACTCGACATGCTGCGCGACAGCACCCGAAAAAGAGTCGATTCTGCTCTCCGAACACCATCATAGGTCGTGGACCATCCGCTCAATGTGGAGGATCAACTTGCGGTCACAGCCGTCTCGGCCAGCTCCCCCTTACGATCCCGCCGTCGAAGCTTGGCTGGATTCACTCCCGCCGCCAACAGCGAAGCCCTCGTCGAAAGAGCTCCAGCAGTGGAGGCTCACCGATTATCATGGCCTGGGCTGGAGCGTATTCGTTACTTGCAACGTCCTTCGGACCGCATCCTTGCTCGTTGCTCTCTCCGTGATAGGCATCATCGCTTCCGTCGCCGCCGGGCGGCAAGGTCCCTTCGGCGCCGTCGAACGCTTGGTCCCAGTTCTAGTAGTGGTCAGTTGGCTCGCGGCCTACCGTGCCTGCTGAAGGCCCCTTATGCTAACATAACCCTAAACAGTGCCCCGTGGTTGCTCTTTGGAACACGGCCGAGCTGGTTGTGGCAAGTCTCCGCCGGGATGGCGGGATTCCGCCCAAACTCCACATTGGGGTCGACGGCGTCCTCTTCCTAGGTATAGCCACCGCGACAGGCACACTGCTAGTGGATGTGATCTGCGGCATCACTGACTTTGGGGCCATCTTCGACACGGCGGGAGAAGAGATCGCCAGCATCTGCCTCTTGATTGTCATGATGTGAGTTATTTCCAAGACGAGAGGCTTCAGATTTGGACGCAGCAACTAATACGACGCGGCAGGGTGATCCACTCGTTTCTCCTATTCTTCTTCATTTGCCACTACGTCGAGAGCATCCGGAATAGGGCGACAACCCCAGCGACGACTGGCCCAGGCGTGGTGCCACAGTACGCCCAAAACTCCGGGCCATGGCCTTCCGCTGAATATACAGCAAGCAACACAGTGCCGCACGCTACGCCCGAAGCCCTGAAGGCCCTACCAATGACCTCGACTTTGGAGCTGCGAGACTCCTACCAGAAGCCCCATTACAAAACACAAGTATTTGACGTCCCCTCACAACCGGGACCAGCAACTGGGCTGCCCCCAGCCGCAGTCATGGAGGGGACTGCGCTAGCACAGGCGATGTCGGGGTTGTGGGACGTGGAAGCGAAATCACCTCATCAAACTAGGTGGTCCGGCAGCGACGAGAAGACTCTCAGCGGCAACGCAGTCCAAAGCGTGGGCCGATATTGGATGTAAAGCAGTGGGTAGGGTCACAGGCGTTTGGGTGCAGTGTTACAAGACATTAGAGGGCACTGGTGGTACTGGAAATCAGGGAAACGATGGCGCTGACTATCATGGGCACCCAAGCTGCGGCATGCGGACGGGAACTGTACTGTGGGCTTCTGCATGCATGGAATGACTGAATCAACGGGTTTGGTTACGGCGTTCTCGATAGGATACCCAAATGGCGATTGATTTTTCCTCAACGCATGAGACAGCAAGAGACCAGATTCTGTCACGCTGCACCTAACCGAAAGCCATCGGACTGCCCGATTGGGAAATAATGGTTCCCAATGATGATCACGGCATGCTGCAGTTGAGAGCTGAACCTTGGAGTTTTGTTCTTTTGGTGGAGCTGTCGCGGCCAATCTTGGGCCAGAGAATTCGGGTGCCTAAACTTGGCTGTCACCACCGCTGCTCTCCCGCTCTCCTGGATCGCGGCTGCTCCACTAGCCACGTTGAGAAGCGAAAGGTCCGCCATCCCATTGGGTCGATCGTAAAGCAGGTTGTATCCCTTCGATGCCTCGTTGCGGTGTCGGCAGTTGGGCGGTGGATATCACCTAAACAGTCGACGTCGAGATGGGCTTGATGGGCCGGGATGGGGTGCCCCTGTCCGGTCCGGGCCGGCCCCAGGTTGAAAACCACACCGGCTCCCCTTGTCGTTGGATGAATCATTCAATGAAGATGCAGGGTGCTTGCTTGCCACGGAAGTAAGACGGCCTCAACAAGCTGAATCCGGCTCACTTAGGTACGTTTGGTTGCTCCATGGCCTTTGATGCGGACAAACCTGGCGGCTCGCGACGGAATGCTTCCGCCCAGAAGACTCAGCGTTGTGAGGTGGTAGGGTAGCTGTGGCGGCCACAGGACAGCGCAACACGGTCGCATATCGAGGCTCTTGGCCGCCAGGAGGGCGTCTGGGTGGTCGCGTATCCGGCCTTCCCCTCACTGGCGGCCGGCAATCTCCTCGATCCAGCCTTTCACCCTCTCCGCCACCGTTTCACTATGATCTGTAGTTATCCATCCATGATTAGCCACACATCGACCACACAAAACAGACAGTAAGTAAACTCACGAAGACAAAACGCATGCGGAATACCCGACCCATCCACGACCACCCTCGTCCTCCCCTTCTCATGCCTCCGCCTCCTCTCAATAAACTCATCACGACACCGATCCGCCACCCAATGATCCCTCTCCGCAAACCACAAATAAAACTTCTCCCACCCCTCCCCCCCTCCCCCCTTCACATCCCCCTCCCCATCATCAACCTCCCAAACCCCCCTCCCCCACCTCTCCCCCCCAATCACCCCCATCTCATCCACCCCCAAAAACAACCCCTGCCAAATCCCATCCCGCTGCCCCAGAAACCTCAACGTCGCCTCCGCCGCGTGCGCCGGAAACCCCAGCACGCGGCGCACCAGCCCGCCTAGCGCCCACGCCGGCCACAGCGCCACAAACCCCTTGGCTATGTGGGGCGCGGTGCGCTCGAGGAGGGGCAGGCTGCGGAGCAGGCTGAGCTGCCGCCCGCTGGGGGATTGCGCGATGTGCGTGATGGTGGGGAAGAGGAGGATGCTGGAGCGGAGGGGGAGGGTGGGGAGGTTGGGGTGGGGGTTGGGGTTGGGGGGGTCTGTTGTGGTGTTGGTGGTGGTGCTAGTAATGGTAGAGGCGGTGTGGTGGCGGTGGAAGGTTTCGAGGGCGATGTAAGCGCCGACAGAGTGGCCGATGAGGATGACTGAGTCAAAGGTTCGTCCGTTCTGGAGGGTGGAGGTGTGGACGGTGTGGATGTGTGAGCAGACGCCGTTGATTTGGTCCTCGAGGGAGAAGGGCTCGGTCAGGGTGCCGGAGCTGGTGGTTGTTCCGAACGGCGGCTCGTGGTCCTCGTCATCGAAACCTAGGAGGTTGCGTCCGTAGATGTGATAAGCGTAATGGTAGTCCTGTCGGACTTCTATCTCGTCGAGCAGCTGCCGCAGGGTCTTGAGGAACGGCTCATAGTAAGCGACGAGCCCGGGGTTGCCGGGGATCATGTAAATTAGGCATTGCTGGCGGTTAAGGTCGTCTTGATTCAAGGAGGGGAATTCTAAAAAGGGTACTTTATCTTGCCGAACTGTGGCGGCGCTCGTCCCGGTGCTACCCATAGTGGTGATGTTTGTAATTTGGTGATGTTTGTAGCTCGGTATTTCAGAAAGCGAAGCTGTCGGTGAGAACCGGGTTACCGGGTTCATCCGAGTTCAGATATCGCTGAAAAACAGGGCGGCCAGTGAGAATGCTGCTTCGGTTCAGCGGGGCGCCACCTGTGGACGGGCCGAAAATAGATTCTGACAACCGCCCTCGTCGCCTGGCTGCTTTGGCTGGACGCTCTTCATGATCCTTCTCAAGTTTCGCTTTCCAGGTTTCAATTTCCAGGTTTCAATTTCCAGGTTTCAATTTCCAGGTTTCACTTTCAACCTCAACGCTGACGGCCAAGAGAGAATAACCACCCACCAACACAACCACAAGTGACACAATTCATCCCAGTGAAGAAGCCCCGACCATCTTCATACAAAAATGAGGAAAGGACAGACGTCCAGAGTCAAACAAAACTACCGGCTGCATTGAGGACTCTAGGAGCCACCCTGAACCCTCTCCTTGTGAACTAAAGATGTTGGACCTTTAAACGCTAAAACATCAATTCCTATCTCTGTGAGCTAATACAAATATCGAGCCAATGTCTTCAGTTGTTCCCGTGACCCCGGGAAACAGATGGTCGGCCGAGGGGCCGTATTTTCTTCATGGAAAGGATCGCCGATGGGAACTTTCCATGGGTTCCAACCTAGGATTTTCCACATTCCGGACGCTGTTGCTCCGAGTGTGCAGGCCACTGCAACCTCTGCTTCGAAACAGCCGGGCTAACTTTGCGCCGAATACCCTCCCGCAAGAACCATGGCTTGTGTGGGAGTAAGACAAGTCCAAAACTAGAACTGTCATCTAACAGAGTATATTAGTTAAAGATCTAGATCCATGAAACATATACACCTTTCTTTTACGCAGCCTACACGAGGTTTACCGACAAGCTAAAGTAGGCAATAGGCTAACCAAGTCAGTCAACTGCCTGGGAGTCTGGGAAAGGCTGCCGACAGTTTATCATCTGCGATGCCACCATCGTGATCGATTTGTGGTCAGCCATTCTGCTGGTTTGGTGCGAGATATGGCACGGGGCTGGCGGGTTCCAAAATCAGATTGCCATCACACCGACCAAGGCCAGGGGCCGAGTTTCCGCGGAATTAATCAGCGCAATCAGTTGTGTCGGATTGATATCGTTACATCGGCATCTGCAGCACTCTTTGAGCAATATAACATCCCAAAGGCCGGCACCCCAACCAGACGTACGGCACCTGGTATGTCGTTTTCTCTGGTGACCTCCGTCCGGGCATCTGGGTTCACATATTCAGAAAGAGTCTTGACAGTCGCCGCGAGAGACTTTTAAACATTAGCAAGGCCTCGGCCCCCTTTTCAGGATTTGTGCCGCGTCTCTTAGGCTCAACCAGCAGCATATTGCCAGCCAATCGTCTACAGTCGCTATAGTCCTTCTACCAACAACGAGGGTCCGCAAAGTTGATTTACCCGGACGTGGTTTATTAAACTATCAAGATAGCAGATAAATGCTCTATAATTAGGCTCACTATCGCGGGCTTTGCTTGGGGGCCGCTTGTGCCTGCGACGGATATCAAGCATATCCCAAACGGCCCTTGTCACCGAATTGCACACTCACCGAGCCACCCAGGAAACTGGAACCCGGTTTGCCTCCCCGATCCAAGCTTCCAGGTGACAGCTCTAATGACGACCTTAATATCAGCGGCTACCCCTCTCTCAAACACGTTGTAACCCTGGGTTGCTTCCAATTGCCTCCAGCACGGTTCTCATCAATGATCCTCCGGCCCATAACCCCCAGAAGCTCCAGATTCCTGGGCTGACTACACCGCTCTCCGCTCCAGACTCCGCTTATAACAAGTCACACACCTGGCACCCCAATCGGGATCTGATCAACAGGTACTAGATCTTCACACGCAAACCTGTAACCGCCATGAAGTCCATCTTTTCCATTCTGGTCCTTGGCCTCAGTGCCTCCGGCGTTCTCGCCGCCAACTTTGCCGGATCTTGCGAGACCAATTCGATCAAGGTTAGCGGTAGGACGTTGACGGCCAACTGCAGGAACATCTTTGGGCAGTACAAGTGCTCCAAGCTCGATCTGAACCGGTGCCTCAAGAACAGCTACGGCACTCTGCAGGCCGATCCAGCTGGAAATGGGTATGCTCAGTGTGCTATGACTTGATCCCAGATCAGACTGACAAGGGATCGACAGTGCCCATCTGGGAGACCAATGCATCCAGTGCACCAATGGCAAGCCTGACAACGGCCTGATCGTCGACGCTGGACCGTCGCTGATGTATTGCAAGTGCAATCCTGGCACCGGCGCTGCCCAGGCCAACTGGCCCACTGCCATTTTCGACCTCAGTCAGTGTCCCTGAATCCTTGAACTGTAACCCTAAACTAATCAGACCACTCACTCTACGTTTAGACACCATTGTCGACAACCGCAACGGCGCGCTGGAGTGCTACGGCATCAAGTCTACAGGTTGCTGAGCGTGTTGGGAGCCACATGTGGCGATGCCAACTTCTATTCAAGTACCACACTTATATCTAGCGGTACCCACATGCCCATATCATACTGTTTATCTACCACGAGTCCATGACTATCCCACCACACTTTCCGTCCGTCCCATATCTCCTCCAACCTATGCCGCGTTCGCTGCGTTCAGAACCCCCGCGAAACTCTCAAACGTCGCCGGGCCATCCTCAAACGCATGATATCCCCTCGTGTTAAAAAACGTCGCCCCAATGCCCCTCTGCACCACCGCCCCAACCAACTGCTCCAGCACCGCCGCCGTAGCACTCAAATTCGCCGACGGCCCATTGAAATCATGAAACCCATGCACCAGCACCGCCGTATTCGCCGCGTTCGCCGCACCCACACTCGGCAACAGCACATTATCAATCGAGCTGCCCACCCCATCATGATCATACCTCTCATACAACCCCGCCTTCGGACACTGATCATAATCCTCCCCCGCCAGCTCCGGCACCGTAAAGCACGTCTCCAACGCCACAATCAGATCCGGCCCCAGATCATAAAACGGCTGCAACGTCCCCGTCCCCCCCGGATTATACACCACCACCGGCCGTGGCCCAAACCTCTCCACCAACTCCACATCCGTCCGAATCAGCTCCGTCAAATTCCGCATATACGCCACGCAGTCATTCCCACTCCCATTCGGCGCCTCATCAATAAAAACCCCCTTAATCGCCACCCCGCGATCCACCCAGGTCGCCCACTTGCGAATATCCGCCGTGATGTCCGCCCAGGGCACGTTGCAGCGCGTGGCGCCAAAGTCGGTCGACGTGTGCACGTAGCCGAGGAGCTGCGCGTTGGCGTGGGCGGCGAGCGCTTTCGTGCCCGCTTCGTATTGCGGGTCGTCGATGCCTTGGTTGGGACCGCCGGGGCCGTTGTTGGGGTTGATGATGATTTTGGCGGTGAGGGAGGGGTGGGCGGTGAGGGCTCTTTCGATGGGGTCCCAGATGGCGCCGTTGTTGGCGGGGTATTGGTAGAGGGGGAGGAGGATTTCGGTGGCGGTCGCTGTGGCGGCGAGGGTGGTGAGGAGGGTGGGTTTCATGGTGGGTGGTTTTGGGTGGTGTAACTTGGGTTGTGCTGTGTTGTTGGAGACAACCTGAAGCTGCTTGGAATGTGAACCGCGAGGGTGGTGGCTAGGTACTCTTCGAATCTTATATGTGTAGTCGTCACCCACACTGGATATTCTGTGTAACTACCCCTGAGGCTGGCTATGGGGTGCTTAAACCAATATATGAGGGGGGTGGCTGGCTGACAGACGCAGGATCCCGGGACCCGAGTAAAGAGGTCTCGTCCTCTTATTTGCTGCAATAGTCCCAGGGACAAATCAGTTTCCACGCCGCGCTTGGCGACGGAGGGCAGCGCTGAATGGGAAGTTTCAGGCGCTCCTTTTTCTCCTTTGAAGCGGTAACCAATGGATTCCATGTCTGTTGTCACGCTGACGGAGTAAAATAACCTTAACCCCTGCGCCGGCTCCTCTTCCTGGCTGCGCCGCACGCCATGGTCTCATCCTTCAATGCGATCCGCTGCCGGATGCTCCGAGAAATCCGGCCGATAGGCTTAGATTTGATATTCTCATAAGACCGAGAATCCTACCCAACGTACGGGTAGTCCGATCTGGTAGTGATTGTTATGCCGAGGAATCTCGAAACTCACGGTGGCGTGGTCATACACGTCACTCAAAGCTGCTTGTAAAGTTTTAATTGCTGGGAGTATTCAAGCAAAGGCTTAGAAAAAGAAGAAACAATGTAGAAGGAGGAAAAGTCAAAAAGCTCACCACCAAGCCCCATTCGCCGGTCGAATGGAGGTCGGTGGTTACGAAAACTCTGTTTTTTCAGAGTTTTGCGCCGCGAGGGGGAGTCGAACCGGTCCTCTTTCGATTGGTGTCCAACCGGTCCTCCTCCCAATACCGCTGAGCTAAACCGGTGTTCAACTTCAATTGGGAGGAGGCGGTGACAGTGTGAGCTGCGGACCTAATACATATAGTGCTGGAAGGTGCGCGGTGGCTTGTGCGAGCCGAGGCTGGCATGAGATCGGATGGAAGGGTAGTAAGGGACATGAAGTGGTGCTCCTCGATGGGCCACTACCGCTGGGGCCAACCACTGGTGTGAACCACATCTCTTGACCGTCTATGTTGCCGTTGATACCTCCAAAGAGCTTTGACCCGACCAGAGTGGACATCGTCTACCGGGAAACATCTCATATTTGTCCCTGCATCAACTACCTACCTACCTACAACAAACAAACCAAATAAATACACTCCAGAAGCGAATCACACCCCAAATTTCTCAGCCCCGACCTCCAAACCCCCAACCACTCCCCAACCTTCCTCCCCAAACACCATTTTGACCTCCACCTCCCCCTACACAAAACACGCGCCCACAACCCGCCCCTCGGACTAATCTCCATCCCCCATTTCACCAGACAGCCCCACTCCTCCGTACACACCCACCCCTCAACTCTCAATAACCATACCCATACCCATACCCATACCCAGGCTGCGTAAAATCCGTCGTCGTCGACCCATCCGCCGGCCTCGAGGACGTGACAGTCAACAGCGTCGTCGGAGTGGACAACAGGGACGAAGCACCACCACCACCACCGCCGTCGACATCAGTGCGGGTGAGGGTGAGAGTGAAAGTGGGAGTGGGAGTGGTGGTGGCGGTGGCGGTGGCAGTGCCCTCGATGGGGTCGACCAAGTCCACGGTGCTGGCGGATGAGGACGGGGAAGGGGATGGGGACGGGTAGCTGTAGCTGCCGTAGTTGCCGCCGGCGTCGTCGTCGTTGGTGGTGGTGGTGGTGGTGGTGGTGGTGGTGGGTGTGAGGGAGATGAGGGAGGTTGTTGGCCAGGGCGGGGTGAGGGTCGTGTTGGACCAGGTTGGGATGGGGGAGGATGTGGGGTCGGTGAAGAGGGGGTCGTTGGTTTCGGCGGTGAGAATGGTGTGGGAGGTGGTGTTGGTCGGCGTGTTGGAGATGGTGCTGGTCGGCAAGTTGGAGATGGTGCTGATGTTCCAGCTGGGCGGGGCGGAAGGCCAGGTGTTGGTCGCGGTTTCGTTCGTGGGTATGCCGGATGGTTCCGTGGAAGGGTTAGCTGTGGACATGAGGACGCAGGTGGCCAACTTACCCCGAGTGGTGGTCTGGTATGTCAGGCTGAGGTGGTAGGACGGCGGAACTTCCGAGGACTCGTGGCCGGGGAGGCCAGTGCCAGTGCTGAAACCGGAGCTGGGTGCGGAGTAGCCCGAGGTCATCGTCGCGTTGGCAGTGATCATCGCAGAGGAGGTCACTGTGAGAGTAATGACGCTTGTCCAGTCCTCTTCCGCGGTCGAGCTCCGGGTTGAGTTTGCCCAGCGGACGGACGATGTGCCGATGGGGTCGGCGGTCTCGATGGTGGTGCCAGCTGTCCCTGTCAGAGTTGGAAGTGAGGTGGCTGTCGTGTGGTTCCAGCCCATAGAGCTGGAGAAGTTGCTCGGCACGGCGGTGGAAGTCGATAAATCATGGGTGCAGGGCACATCCGAGGTGAATGTGGCGTTGATCCAGGGGCCATGGCTGCTGTAGCTGCTGAGAGGCAGGCCAGAGGCGTCTGAGGTCGAAGAGCAGCTAGTGTAGACAGTCACTGTCGTCGGGGTGTAGACAGCATCACAAGTGTTTCCATCGACAGTCACCGTGGAGATCTGGGTTGTCGTTACAGTGGCCGTGACGGTAGGCTGCAAGAGAATCGGGTCGCCATACCCATAGTCACTATTAACGTGACCCAGGGCAGGCGCGAAAGTGCGGCTAGAGGATCATTAGGCGCTGAACTGGTGCCCGCAGGGCATTGTGGCCATACCTGAAGCTCAGAAGAGCCATTAGATGATGGACCTTGGTCATGGTGATGCTGATTCTTGGTACGCAAGGGACTGTGTCGGTTCCGTAAAGGAAGCGTATGGGGCGACGACAGCCAGAGGATGACTTCAACCATCTTATTAACCTTGGTTGACTCGTTGCTGCCTCGCCGTGCTGGGCTTCCTTCGTTCGCAACCGCGACCCCTGGATCCCGTCGGCTCCACAGCGAGTGTGTTTGCACTCAACCACCCAGGAATACCTCCTCCCATCAATCTCATTTGATCCACTGCTAACGAGGGTATGCCGGGTTGGGTTCCCGTGAGCCAGGCTGGGTGGCGGAGAACATCTTGTTGCTTGCTCGGATTGGATAACGGAAAGAAACAAACAAGACTCGGGGGCTGTTCCGTCGACATCACCAATGCCAGCTAAGCGTTTGGTACTTTGCTGGCGGATGTTTCTGCACTAATCCGGTTTCCCCTCCCCGCGGCTGTGTGTTGCCGACGGCACCAGACCTGGCCCTCGATGGTCCCGTCGGGGTTATGCCAGATGCATCAAACACATGTCCCAAAAGGCGGCCGTATTTGCCAGAGCGCACCGAAGATTACGGTCCTCCCATCTGGGAAGGTTGTACAGAGCCATGGGACACGGCGGCTAGCGGCTGTAGTTGAGCAACTTCGGAGATTTAGCTGTCGTTGCGTTTCTCGTGCTGTGCCAAGTGTGAGCATGGAAGAGCTGCCGCGGGCAAACAGTCCCTGCGGATGTTATGTGGAGGCCCATCCCACCAAGCCGAGCTGTATTTGGCTTCGACCAAAGAGAATGCGCTGGCGAAGACACCTGACAATGTTGGCGGCCCGTGTGAGTATTAGCAGTTTTCGATTCACAGGCTCCGCGACAGCAAACAACGCCGATACCCTCGACATGCCGATGACCCGAGCATAATAAAACGGCCTCAGACACGCTGGGATCGGCAAGTCGCACGTTTACGAGTTGATTCCGTTCTGCTCAGTTCCTGCAGCGGCTGAGCTGCAGGCTGCCGGTGGTACCGGTCGAGATCTGGCAAACGCAGCGTATGCGTCACACCGAGAGAGCAACACCGAACACCGATGGTCGGTTTCATGGTGCGCAACACAGTGCTTGCTCGGCCGGTGGACTGGTGACCTCGTGGCTGTGAGACCGATCTCGCATGTTGCTCGCTTTGCAGTATGGGGAGAGCCCGTGTTGGTCCGGGAGCGTGCAGAAGAGGCGCCCGATGGAAGCAGATCATGTGTGCCAGGTAAAATGACTTGCACAAGATTCGAGGAGGATTGTCTTTGACGGAGTTGAATGAGCCGAAACTGGCTGTTGCTGTTTGCCGTGTCGCCCGCGGCGTGGGCCGACAAGTTTAACCGCAGATGTCACAGAAATCCACAGCCACCCGTGTTGATCATCAGCGCAAAGCAATAATATTTCGCTATCATCCAACCGTGTAAGCCTAAAGTTCAGTTTTCTCATCAGAATTTCCCGAGAAGCGTTCCTGGGCGGTTTGCCAGTTGATAACGTTCCAGATATTCTCAACATACGCCGTCTTCCCGTTCAGATACTAAAGTCCAGTCAGCAAATGTCGACATGATCAAACAGCAGGGGGGACCAACCTGAAGGTAATATGCATGCTCCCACATGTCGACCCCAAAGATGGCCACATCCCCGCCGACGACAGGGTCCTGGTCCTTGGTCGTGACGATGCGCAAGCCGGCCCCGTTCCCGGCCTCCTTAACCAACCAGCCCCAGCCACTCCCTTGAAGCCCCAGCAGAGCCGTGGAGAAGGCCTTCTTGAAAGCGTCAAAGCTCCCCCACGTCTTCGCAATCTCGGCCACTAAGCTGCTCGCCCGGTCCAGGCTCGCCTCGTCGCTCCCCGCCGGGGCCAAGTTCTTCCAGAACAGCGAGTGGTTGATGTGGCCGCCGCCGTTGAACTTGATGATCTGCTGCAGTGCGATCTGACCGGCCACATCTTTGGATGCGACGGCGGCAACGTGCGACTCAAGGGCCTTGTTGAGGTTGGTCACGTAAGCCTGGTGGTGCTTGCTGTGGTGCAGCTCCATGATCTGGGCTGAGATGTGAGGCTCAAGAGCATCGTAGGAGTAGGGCAAGGCCGGGAGAGTGTAGGCGGTGAGGCCCATCTTGGCAAGATTGAGAGTGGTATTGCTACTGTCCGTGATGGTGTCGCCCGAATGCGGTGATTGCAGGGCGAGATACTGGAGGAGGTTGCCAAAGTTGACCATTTTGACTCTTTGCAGCCTGGTGGGCCGTCTGGTGCAGGTTTTAGTGTTCGGACGGGATGGGAATGGCGAAATGGCGAAACGTGCTCATCAAGGTGCGCAGTAAGTTACGTGAGTGAGCAAGTTGTCTGAGTTGCACTTGCCGTGGAGTCCGTCGCGTCAGGTCAGGGCTGCATTTGCACGCGTCAGGTGTGTGTTGAAATGCCCCGCAATTTACCCGCGCAAATGTGCTCAGTCAGGCCTGGTGAGGGGCGAGTGGCCAGGGCTAAAACTAAAAATCGAGTGCCAAGAGGAATAAACGACAAAAACGGCAGTTTTGGCATGTTTCAGCGGGCTTGATTGGTTTGTGGTGGTCCCTTGTTGGGGCGATCTGGGCATCTTTAGCAGGTCTGGATGCAGGCTCAAACGAGACGACGGGCCGCTGATCAGGCACCTTGAGGACTACCTTGTTGGCCACCAACTCGCAAGGTAGGCCACGACTCAGGCTCATGTTCCGAGACAGAAAGTGGAATGGAGCGTGGAATGGAGCAAGTCATCTTAAGGGGTTAAACAAGATACATCAAATAAAGCCCAGAATGTCCTGCCCGCCATCTCAAATCCGAATATTCACTTTCTCCCACTCGATCACAACGTCGACTTGACTTGCCAGCCCATATCATCCATACATTTCCCTGGGGCTTTTTCGACTTATCCTCCATCACCCACAACTTACCGACGTACCTAGATACCTAGATACACACATCCAACCCACCCAAACCAGTACTACCCACCTCCCCACCAACCACTCAAGATGTGCGGCCCCGAAACCCCCTCCTCCACTCCCCGCATCGGCGCCCGCGTCGACCTCTCCTCCCCCAGCGGCCGCGGCAGCCTCGGCAACCTGCTCTTCCTGAACCCGACCTCGCCCTCCAGCGCGCACGCCACCCACGTCCGCTTCTTCCAGCCTGCCACCGCCAAGCCCACCACCAGCTGCAAATCCCCCTTCGACGACGACAGCCTGCTAGTATCCATCCAGTACGCCCACCCCCCCGTTTTCCCCCTCTCCCATCCCCCTTCCCCCCGCATCACCACCCACCCAACTAACACACCCCGTGCACCCACCAGCCTAACAGGCGATCTCACCAAACCCCTCGCCGACGCCGGCCTAATGCAGCAGTTCACCCTCCGCAGCCCCCCCTCCTCCACCCCTTCCAGCCCCATCAACAGCCCACACGACGACGGCGTCCCAAACGGGTATTTTGAGGAAACGGCACTGGGCGCCGCACTCTCGCTGCAGGTGGGCAGCGACGGCATCATTGGGCGAAGGGTGTCGATGCGGCGGGGGGAGGAGCTGCTGGCGGATGGGATTGTGGGGTTTAACTCGTTGCCGGTGGTTTTGGGTGGTGGTGGTGGGTTGTGATGTAAGATGGGTGGAAGGTAGGTGTGGGGAATGGGTGAGGTGTTGAGGTGTGCATAGATGGGTTGGTGTTTGGCGTTGCGTTTGATGGGGGGGATGGTTGGGTTGGGCTGGGGGCATGGCCGGCGTTACCTACTTTGCTGGTTTTTTTTTTGTTAGTAGAACATTCTTACTCTTACTAGCTACATCAGGTACCCTGGGTTGGGCACGCATATGGAGTTCAAGCCTGGGAGTGCGAGATTGTCAGCGACATGGCGTCACGTCTCGCGAGATCAACGCTGTGATATTGCCGTCATTAAATGCCTACGATGCACCCCTTCAAATACCCCCCCAAAATGCACAAACAAACACCAAAGCAATGCCAAACACCACAACCCCCCTCCCCTAAAGCAACCCCTCATCCCAATCCGACCACCGCCTCACCACCTCATCCACATCCGCCACCGCGCTCCGCGACGCCTCCACCTCAAACCACTCGCGGTGCTCACGCCCACACGCCTCGCACTTCTCCCTATCCGCCACGCGCAGGCCGCGGCCCGTCAGCTCGATGTGCACCAGGCGCTCGACCTTGTGGCTGTGCGGGACCTTGCGCGGCGCCCCGCCGCTGCTGCCGGGGCTGCTGGAGGGCACGTAGGGGTAGTAGCGGATCAGCGAGAGGTTGTAGCCGCACTGCCGCTGCCACTCGTTCAGCCGCCGCTGCACGTTGGTCGCCCGCCCGATCTTGAGGAGCACCTTCTTCTTGGGCTTGTTGGTCTTGTGGTGGCTGCCCTGTTGGCCCTGGCCGTTGTCGTTGTCGCTGTCGTCGCCGATGGCTAGTCGGGCGAAGGTAGAGAGGACGTCGCTCGGTCGGCGGCCGCGGTCGGAGGTGGAGGGCGGCGACAGTAGAGAGCGGGCTGCCTCGGCGGGCGGCGTGGCTGGCTCGGATTCGGGCGTCAGCCAGAAGATGTAGATGTATCCTGCTTCGTCTTGCTGCGAGACGGTCTTCTCTAGTTCGGCGACGAGCTGGGCGGTCGTCTCCTCCGGAAGGTCGTCGGGGATGAGCGACGAGGCTTTGCGTCGGCCCGAGCTCTTCTTCTTGCCCCCCGGCCGGTGGGACGTGGACGCTGGCTGTACCGGGTAGGGCTTCGGGCGCGGGGGGAGCTCGACCTCGTCGAAGGAGGGGAGGCTGAAGCAGCAGCAGAATGTGGTTTTCGATTTCGGCCGGGCGGAGTTGCCTGAGGGGTTCCCACTTCCCCATCCATACTGCGGTTTCTGGGACTGTGTGCGCACGAGCCCGAGGCGTTCGGCAAGCGTGTCTATGCTAGTTCGCCCCTCCAGGATGGACGTATGAGACAACTTCGGCCCCGGGGTCGACTGCGCCGAGGCGCTCGCCTGGTCCTTGTGCTGCCAGCAGTACAGGCTCTCGTCTGCTAGATTATCGGTGCGTTTTTTCGCGGGCCTCAAGCGCGAACTGGCCGGTGGCTCGTCATCTGCAGACAGTGCACGACGGCATGGGCGGCCGCCGCCAGTGATGCCTCTGCATGTCGTTGACGGGTCTAGCGAATCTGCGCGGCCCAGTCGCGCCTCGGGCGTGTTGGCGTAGAAGGGCATCGTAACTAGTTACCCAGGGCTCGAGTTGTCGGTGCAATGGCAAAATAGAAAGAAGGGGAAAAGCCCTAATAACCCTCACCCGAACCGCGAATAATCCATGGGGAAGAAAAGGGGCCCAGTGCTCCAGCGCACGAGAACTGGCGCGCGCAAGCGTGACCAGCTGTGGGCCGCCATCATGGCTGCATGGGTTTCGAGTTGTGGATGACTCGGCCACGATTCCGGGGGCTGAACTGGGGTGTGTTGTGTTGGCGGCGCGAGGCTGGCTTGGCTTGACAGCATTTTGAACACCGGAACGTGGGGCTGTTCAGGCACAGCCACGGTTTTGGCAGGTTGTTGCAGGGTGTGTCAGCCACGAATCCCCGCTTTTCCAGATTTGCAGCCCCGCACCCGGCAGCAATTGGGTCTCGGTGTCTCGGTCCCAACTCTGCCACTGACGAATCCCCAAACACGCTGGCAGTGAAGTCGCTGGGCTTCTGACTGGCCCTGCACACGTAGACACCTCTCAGCCCAATACACCCGCTGGCCACGCGACCAACGCAATACGCTGCAGCCCGCCGCCTCGCCATCGTTCATCGGGTGCAACGTCCATGCGAGGGCGTTCGTTGTTGCCGATTTTCCGATGCCGCCTGCGCCCTACACCTGCCGATTCCTATCCAGCCGAGGGTCTAGGGAATCCCTTAGACGAAATCTTGTCGAGTAGATCGCTTCCGAATATTTCGGGGTCATCCTCGCAACCTTCCCCCGGACAACCCGTGCCCACTCCCTCCTTGCATCAGGGGCTAATGAGAGCGAGGCCATGAGGCCAGGAAGACCTGGCCGGGACTCGCAGATCAACTCGTTTTTGCGCTTGATATATTCGATCGGCACTCGATCCAAATCGAGGTTTGCGTAGCCCCATTTTTCGTCCAAGTCCATGCCGTCGACGAGGTCCTCCAGGCCCGCGTAGTTTTGCGTGTCGAGCAAACTCTGGGCCAAGTGCTCGAGTTTAGGGTACGGGATCCCGTTGTAGCTGCGCTCGCGCTCAGCGGCATCGCAGTCAATGAACGGCTCAGAGGCCGGCACGAGGAAGAAGGTGAAGGCGACATGCTTCAGCTTGAACAGCGGGCATGTGTGGATGAGAGACTTAGGCTGCGGCATAACGGGTTGCAGTGTCTCATAGTCGTGATTCTGGGCGAAGACGAGCCGGGCATGGTCAACGAGCTCGTCTGGGACGGTGACTTCCCAGTCCTGGAGGCCAAAATTCGTCAGTGTCACTTCCAGTACAGTCAGTTATACCTACTGATATGGACCGACTTACTTGAGCAACTCTGCCAGCGCCATAGTACACTAATGCCTTGGAACCGGTAACACAACTGGGGATGCTCCCGTGCTCGAGTATTTGAATGACTCGGAGTACTTCCGGGACACCCAGGCCGCAGTTTCGGTCGCCCGAGCGGCCGAGACACACCGCTGTGTGTTGGTTCAGGGGCTGCTCTGAGTTTGCATTTTTGAGGTCTGTGGATGTCATGTGGGAGGGGTGGGGGTTAGTGGTGGTAACCTTGGTTAGATGTCAATAACGGGTTGAGCACTTGGATAAGGAGGGCATGTGCCTTTGACTACGAGAGGCCCAGCTGCTACATTTAGGGACTGGTGCACGAGCGTAGGTTTTAGGTCGTTGTGGTAGGTGTATTTGCCCCCGTCTGACCCCGTTTTGCCCCGAGGAGGGTTGGCCGCCAAAAGGACTCGGCCTGATTGGCAGGTTTCCGACTGCTGAGTGGGACAAGCCCGCGTCTGTCTGTCGACGCACGGCTGGAAAAAGGTGATAGGCAGGTATATAGGTACCTAATCAGCTCCTAGAGACTTTATCAGCAGCCACTATGGGAAATAACGACCGTTCTTCGATAATATTACCAAGTAGGATCTCACCTCAACCGGCCTAACCAAGCTCAGTTATATCCCAGCCATCGCTGCGGAGATTCTGGAGGGTAGCCTGGATGTGGCCGTTCACGTTTGTGGGAGGGGTCAAACACATTGTATACCTACCTACATCCTAGGTCCGAGCTTCAAGTTAGAGAATTAAGTTCACTGTCGGACACGAGAAGGTATCATTTGTATAGCGTTCAATTTAGCCTGCCTTTATGATGGAAAGACAGAAAAAGCAGTGTTGCAGAGAAGTGAAGCGAGTAAATGAGTACCGTTTTCCGGTCCCAACTTGGAATGAAAATGATGGAATGTTTGGGTACTCCCATACGTGCATATCCCAGCAGCTTCTCACGGCGGGAAAGGTACGAGTTCTAGCCTGCTAGGATGGTTAGGTAGGAATGGCTGGTGGCTCAATGGTTAGTGTTTAGCTGTCGGTCCCAACTCATAATGTAGGTACCCAGGATGGCCACACAAGTGGTGTGGGAAGAAAGACATGGGACGAGAATACCTTCGCTGCCCGTGCACACAGAAAAGAGATATCAAGAGGTAGGTCGTTTTGACATCCCTTGCACGTGATATTTGTTGACATTGTTGTGTTGTGTATATTATGAGGTTGTCTCTGACACGCCAACCCACCATCCACGAACAACAACAAACTCCATACCTGGAATATCCGCCAGGACAACTGACAACCTAAATCATTTCACCATGGCCAACCTTCACAACCACAATTCCTCAAACAATCCATACTCTCAACTTGACCGTCCCCAACGACAAAATGGCTATTGAGCGCCTTTTTACATTTTTATAACATCGCCATTGACTGCCATCCTGTCACTAAGGGTAAGAGCATTCGGATCCCCTATTCTTGAGATAGCGTTCATTCTTACCATGCTCGATTTAATCAGTGGCATCAGAGGATGCATTCAACATTGTTGTGCACTCCATTGTCAAGGCCAAGACGGTCGAAGAGTCAATCGCGGCCGCCAAGTTAGCATCGGCCATCACCGAACAACAGATGCGCGCCCGGGCCGCGTACATGCGGTCCCTTCGTGTACCGGTCATCACGGCCGGCCTTGTCGTTGCTGGCGTTGCCGTCTAGGTTACAGGCGGCGCAGACATGGTAAAGGCGGCATGCGGTGGTATGTATTCACCCGTCATTACAATTTCTTCTTGCATCTTGTTGGATCGTCTTGCTGACCGCTCTCTCACGCAGTGCCGGATCGCTGGGAGCGCAAGCTTTAAGCAAGACGAGAAAATGCAATGCACACCCGATAGCCCACCCACGACAGCAATGTTACCGGCAGCCGCCACGGGCTTTAGACGGCTCCTAGAGTGATCCCAAACGGAAAGGGTATACCGGGCCGGCCATCATGGGCAAGGAGAACAGGGTGCAGAGCACAATTAGGGGTTGGATGGCTTGCTTCACTTGGGGTGCAAACATATGACGACACCTGCCTTGAGCGGTATTCATCATATAGACTGAAAAAGAAAACTACGTACCCATCAATTTCTGCTTGGCCTCAAGTAAATTAACAACCAGGCTCTTCACAGACACAACCCAGGTTTCACTCCAACATCCACTCCACTCTCGTGCTAGTTCCCAACACGTCAGGTTCAAGCTCTCGTCGGACATTAAACCGCCCACAATGGCACCCCCATCAGCGCCTGACCGGGTAGCAGCAGCACGTCAGTAACGGCAGCGTAGTGTAGGTCGGCGGTGGGTGTGAGCGAAGTGAACAAGGGGACCGGACAAGTGAGACGAAGCAGTGTGTTCTGGGGGATGCAACCCCCCCGGGACGCAGCCTAACCTCGTTAACCTGGTCTGAATTCCAATTTCCCGCAGTAGCCTTGAATTCAACACGCCCTCGGAGATTGAACAGCTGCCTTGTAAATCCCACCACACAGCGATGTAAATACGACAAGCCAATGGAGGATCAGCATCCTTTTAGCTTCCTCTCTCTTTCAGACTCGCTGCTCGGGCCCTGGTCACACATAACTATTCCATCTCCCCTTCTGGTCCCAACCTCATCATCGCCATCAATTCCTTGATCATCAGCTCCTGTGAACCGGAATGCCTCTCCAGATACTTTGCCACAAAGTTGTTCCGCTCGTCTTCGTCGAACGTATCCGCCGCCTCGGTAACCTCGCCCGTGAAGTTCATGCAAAGCCACTCCAGATCGCCAAAGTCCCGCTCCGCTTCCCGCTGGTACAGCGCATGCAACTTGGCCCGACACAGGTGCTGCACAGAGAGAACACTGTACGAACGCATCCCCGCTGCCGTCTGCGCCGTTTTGGTGGTCGTCGCACCAACAAGGGATCTCGGAGCACCGAGATGCCCTAGCAAGAGGTCAGCCACTCCCCCTCAACACACACACACAAACAAATCCCAAAAACCAACACGAAAAGAGACACACAACCCCGGAACTCACCCGCCAAAACAACATCCACCTCCACCACCACCCTCTCTCCCCCAACCCCTTCTCCCCCATCACCCTCCCCCTCCCCCTCAAGCAGGACATAAAACCTCCCACACCCACTCCCCGCCACGGACAACAACGGCGGCGTATACACCCCCACAACACCACCACCACCACCACCACCACCACCAACCCCGCCACCACCCAACCCCCCAACAACCTCCCTCGCCCGCACCCCCTCCCCCACCGCCACATCCACATCCCTCGTCGTACGATTGCGGTAGCCATGCAGCAGCAGCGCCAGGCCGCCCATCAGGGCCCAGGGGATGCCGGCGGCGTCGAGCCGGGCGCCGACGTGGTCGAGGGCGCGGACGAGGTGCGTTTGGGAGACCAGGAGGCTGGCGCGTTCGAGGTGCGGGAGGGTGGCGAGGGTCCAGGGACAGGGCGCGGGGGGTGGTGGGAGGAGGGGTGGGGGTCCTGGGGGGGGAGATGGGGAGGAGGGAGTGGGAGATTGGGGGGAGGGAGATTGGGGGGAGGTCATTTTTGGTTGGTTGCTCTGTCTTGGGCGGTCGGTATGGTTTAATGGTGGGGGATATTGGGTGGTGGTGGCCTGGGCTGTGTTTGGGTAACGGTTGGGCTGGGTGGGCGGATTGGCGTAGGCAACAGATAGAGGATGAGTTTGGGGGCCAAAATCGGGGGCCTGTATGAAACCTTCCAGGCGGGGATCTTCCACTGCTGCGTGGGTTGGAGGACGCATAGCGAGTTACGAATATAACCGACTGTTCTTGCCCGTGAATGGAAAGATAACCTCGGGGGTCATACTCAGGTTGACTTGACAGCCCCTATTTGTTGCTACGGCAACCGTATTGTTTAATAACTCCTGTCGACGAACTGGCTCGAGGTTGCGTGGATGGTTAGAGCCCGTCGCTGAACATATGTGCAATGGGCGGCGCAATGACCTGTCTTGAAAGGGAAACAATATCTAGAAACATAACCTAGTTTATCCAAAATATTTTGCTTTCTAATCGCTGATCCAGCGTACCTACTGAAATTTGAGGAAAGGCAAGTTGACAGAGCCAGTAAGGTCGACACAAAGATTGGGTATCTGATCGTGAACTCCAGCAAGTTGAAACATGAAAACCATCGTAAAAACATTCGCTCGCAAAACATAATATCCGCACCGCCTTCGAAGAGAGAAAGCAGCAAAGGACCCCGTGTCGGCTCACTACCAGATAGCCACCTCGTCGTCAACGTGTGCCGGGGTTGAGGAGCCCCTCGTCTTCTTATCCTTCTTCCCCACCACAACCTGCTCTACCGAATCAGGGCCCGCAGATCCAGTAGCAACCGCGGTAGTCGTGCTTGGCGGTCCCTCGAACGGCGCGTCAGGGTCGTCCCTATACCGGTCACGCTCGTTCTGTTCATCGTCGATGAAGAGGCTGGCATCTGCATTCCTACCCCTCATCCAGTTCGGAGCCTTCCACTCGCGAGGTCCCTTGAAGCCGGATAGTTTAGGCACGCTGATGGCTGGGAGCGACGGGCGGGAAATGGACGGTGCCGTGATCCGCGGGAGCGACACCTTGGGCCGGGAGACAGTCTCGTACCACGGAATAGGGGGCAACGCGTCGGGCCGCAGCCGGTGTCCGCAGTGTGGGCAATCCGCAGGCACGACGCGCCACGCTGTGTACTCAACGAGGCCCGGGATGGCCAGGCCAGCGACAAGCTCGCGTGCGGCGAGGTACGAGTGGATCAGACTATACCAAGATTAGCAAAGCACCGCCCCCCAACCCCGCCATCCCCAAACTCACAAGTTGGCCAACAACGGCATGGTACTGTAAGCCGCGAGCATGGCCAGCTCAGGGCGCCTATCCCCAACGTGTCCGGTCCGGATCCAGGTAAACACCAAGACCACCATCAACGCAGCCGCAAGCACGACATCCACGACAAACACCAAGATCCGATGCGTCAACACCGACCCCCGACGGCCCCCACCCCCACCATCCTCATAATCCTCCTCTTCCCCTACTCCAAGCCCACTCTCCTCTCCCCCTTCCTCCTCCCACTCATCCCCACCCCTCCCCCTCGCAGCAGCAGCAGCAGCAGAAGAAGCAGCAACCAACCCTTCCAACCCGGCTTCACCCCCCAACCGCCTCGACGCCCCCTTCCCCTTCCCCCCCTCACCACCAACACCACCAACCCCCCCACCATCTTCACCCCCACCCCCATCAGAACCCGACCTCGACCTCCTCCGAGCACTCAGCACCAAACCCAACGACACCGCGGATGAGAAAAACAGCGGGACCAGCCCCAGGGCGGGGACGATGTCGCGGGAGAGGGCGCCGTGTGTGATACATAGTGGGAGGGCGGGGACGAAGGTGAGGAGGGCGGTGGTGCGCAGGAGGGGGGCGGGGAGGGTTGTTGGTGTTGGGGTTGGTGTGGTGGTGGTGTGGGGGTCATGGTTGGGGTTGGGGTTGAGGCGTGGCATGGTGGATGATGCCATTGTTGTTGGTGTTGTTGGGTCCGTTGAGGGGTTGGGTGTTGGGAATAGGGAGGTTATCGTTGTGGGGGATGGGTTGCGGTGTTGATGGCTTGGCGCGTGGGTGGGTGAAATAGCGGTGGGACGCGACACACACAAGGTAAGAATGGTTGAACAATGGTTCGGGATGAGTTGGACGTCGACAATGGGATGGGATGATGCTGACTGCCCGGCGACTGGTGTAATGCCCGCGCGTTCAACGACGCGGGATGGTCCCAGTGAGGTGCGTGCCGGAGGGGAAGAAGACTGAAACGCCGAGGGGCCTATTCTGGGTTGTTTGGGATGGTGGGGTTCTCTCGGACACTTGGCCAATCAAAGAAATGAACGAACGGCGAGTCAGTCACGTGCATATCACGCGCAGGCGTCTTGGGTTATCGAGTCAAATGCCATCCTAGCCCGATTTTGGTCCACAAATGTGAGCCACGCTCCCACGGGAGTGAGGAAGCAAGACGAGAGCGCGCCGACATTCCTCGCTTGACTCCGCGGCCCGCAACACTAAGGACACCCACTTTTCTCGGATCCCGGTCGAAGTGATGCGCTAACGAACACAGCAGGGTATTTCATCAAAAAAGAGCGGGGGGGACGGGCTGGGACGCTGGGTGATTACTCAAACCATCGCCATTGGCAGGATTACATCACTCCATAGGAATGGTGGGACATCTATCACGTTAGTAAGTATCTTTGGCAAAGAAACGCTCGTGGTTGGGATCATCAGTGAGATGTCTCGATGTGTTGTGAGTTGTCCGAATCGAAATCGGCAGGCATCCTCGAACCGGGGCAATGTGCGGTGTCACAGTGTCTCACTGCAACCTTGGCAACCCTGGCGTGTCGGAATGGAATTTATGGGGACGGCTGCAGGTGTGTTGGGTTTTGGACTGATCCGGATATCTTATGGATACCACCGTAACCGTATGCGGACTGGCCACGAACCGGTGCCGGTACTTTTGCTCCTGTTGGCGCGGGGATGTCATGGGAAAGACTTGATATGAACATGTCACATCTCATGTGTCTGGCGTGATTGGCTACCCAACGCCGAGCCGCCTGCAGGATAGTTAGCGGACACCATGAGGGTGTGACCCCTGCAACAGGCCAACAACCGAAAACTCGAGACAAGGGATTGACTATTCCGGAGACGGGCAGCACAGCCATTGCTTCCCCGCTTCAAATACTCCCTGGTGACATCGAGCCTCGTTCCCGGGCTCTCACCTTGCAGCGTCGCACCAAGGCCTTATGACGGCCCACCACCGAGACACGGTGACATCAACAAACACCAACGAGAGACTCACGGTCACTGTGACCCACGGGCAAAGATGAGCGACCACCTTCTAGTCCTCATCCCGGGGCAGATACTCGAAGCAAGTGGGCTCACTAAATACCTGCTGGCGACTCTGGGAGCCCTTTTTGCCTACCTCCTAGCCTCCTACCTCGCTTCTCCCCTGAGGCAATATCCAGGTCCATTCCTGGCTAGTAAGTAACTGCAAGCTCCCAAACTCCAGAAAGACCCTATGATCTGACCGATGGTGCGTAGAATTTACCAATCTTTGGCGAACGTACCACATCGCCCAGGGCAGCTTCCACCACGTCCTGGTCCGTCTTCATGAGAAATACGGACCAGTTGTACGCATCGGACCAAACGTCCTCGATGTGGACGACCCCTCGCTGATTAAAACCGTTTTCAGCACCAAGGGGGCTTGGAAAAAGGTTCCACGCGCATCCCTTATCACCACACGTACCATTATGTAGCTCCTTTGCTGACAAAACATCATTGATAACAAGACCACCTACTACAGCTCCGGCAGCTCCCTTATCGACGGCCACATTGTGCACACCCTGTTTAGCCAGGACGACGAGGAGAAGCACGCGGCCGAGAAAAAGCCCATCGCCAAGTACTACTCTCCCGCCAGCGTGGCCACTCTTGAGCCCCTCATAGACAAGACGATCGCGCAGCTCTGTAGCGAGCTAGACAAGAGATTCGCTGCCACTAGCGGAGCTACCGGAAGGGCCTTTGACCTGGGCAGATGGATTTTGTACTGTTAGTAGGCCCTTTTCATTCTTCCCCCTCGGTAACCCCCCCCTTGCCACAGAAAAAGGGAGGAAACCAGAAGATAGGTATCTAACGAGGCCTGCGCCCCCATCAGATACCTGGGACGTTGTAGGTTCCGTAACCTTCTCCCAGCCACTCGGCTACCTCTCCGCCGGCGCCGACTTTGACGGCACCCTCCGTGCGGCCGAGAAGATCCAGGACTACTTCGCCTGGGTGGGATGCGTACCCTTCCTCGACCGCGTGCTGGAAAAGAACCGCATCGTCCAGCTATTCAAGCGCCCCGGAGAGATAAACGCTCTCGCGGGAAGCTGCGTGGGCCGGCTCATCGCGCGGTACCAGGGCGCCGACGCGTCACAATCCGAGAAAACCCCCACCGCTGCGCCGCCCCAGCCCGACTACCTCGACCGCTTCATCGAAGCCAAGTCCGCCAACCCCACCATCAGCGACGGCCAGATCGTCGGCTGGCTCATGATCAACATGCTCGCCGGCGCCGACACCACCGCCATCTCCATCCGCTCCGCCATTTACCACGCTCTACGCACCCCCGGCGTCTGGGCGCGCCTCCGCACCGAACTCACCTCCGCCGGGCTGCACCCCTCCCCCACCACCAAAAACCAACCCCCCACCATCGTCTCTTACAAACAAGCCCGCCGCCTGCCCTACCTCGACGCCGTCGTCCGCGAAGCCATCCGCTACCTGCCCGGCGTCGCGCTCGGCCTCGAGCGCTACGTGCCCGCCGGCGGCCAGCGCCTGGGCGTAGACCCTGCCAACAACGCCGCCCCCGTGCCGCAGGGCACGGTCCTCGCCTTCAACCCCTACATCATCAACCGCAACGCCGGGGTGTGGGGCGCGGACGCGCACGCCTTCCGGCCGGAGCGGTGGCTGCGCGGGGCGGGGGAGGGGGAGGGGCAGTTTGCGGCGCGGTTGCGGGCGATGAATGATGCGGATTTGAGTTTTGGGGCGGGGTCGAGGATGTGTATTGGGAAGCATCTGGGGCTGATGCAGGTGTATAAGGTGGTGGCGACGGTGGTGCTGGGGTATGAGGTGGAGCTGGTGCGGCCGGAGGGGGAGTTAAGGGTGGTGAATAGTTGGTTTCCGAGGCAGGAGGGGCTGGAGGTGAGGATGGTGCGGAGGGGGGCTGATGGCGGTGACGAGTAGGCTGTTTGTAAGGATGGGTTGTTGAAGATGCTGAAATGGGAGCTGGTTGTGGACCTACCTTGGCAACACCCCTCGCTTCTTGATAGGTATTTGTTGTGGTAAAGAAAGTGTGCCAGATTTTGTACTCCGGGATATACGCCTGCGAGGGCCCATCCGTAAAACCTGCTTTGAAGGGGGAGTTCAGGAACTATTCCCACTCGCTGTTCGCTTAGCCAACTCAGAAGAAGGTATCATGCCACTTGGGTTCCACACATAAACTACTAGCAGCTAATGAACCATGGGGATATCGAAGCTGCCAGGCCAGGGCCACCTTGAGCAAGGAGAAGGGCTGGAAATGACGAGGGGATGTGACGGGGCAACTCTATGTACGAATACCCACATGGTGACCCCTGAATAGGTGGTCTGCACGAACGTATGTTCCCAGAATTCAGGAAAATGTGTTTGCATCTCCTCGCACCCAAACTCGGACTGTCTTCTTATGGACAACATAGATCGGGGGAGCGGTTTGAGTCGACCTCAACCCAGGTTCAACACAGACAGCAGCGCACCTCTCCACCCTTAGAAATAGGACCGGGATTCGGGAGCTTCCCCTTTCCGTACTTGCTTTCTTCGGGCAACGAGAGCCACGGGACATGGTGCACCGCATCACGCAACGTCCCGCTCAGCCACGGTGCCGACCACTGGCCAATAAGATGGGCTACCAACTCCTCGCGAGATGCAGCCACCTCTTGCTTTTCAGCGGCAGGGGTGGGCCGGCCATGGGCCTCCTGTGTGGAACGTCCAGCGGCAGCCGTTTTGCGGAACGGCAGGGTATCTGGAGAGGAGAGAACTTGAAAAGGAAATTGAGGAGAGAGCAGACACGGTGCGAAAGACGTTGGGAGAATGGGAGGGTTGGTACGGAGGGGCGGGGACGTCGCAGATGTGACATATGCCTTGCTTCGACGCAAAGATCCCGGTTTGGCAGCTGGTATGCTCGATAGTCAGAGATCTTAGGTGTTGTCTGGCCGCCGAGTGATTAATGCCGTTTGATCGCCTCAGACTTTCGCAGAAAACTGGATGGCGACGGGGAGAGAGGCGTCATCTAATTACCGAAGCCGAGATTGCTGACGCCGGTACATGTAGTTCAAGCTGCATGTTCAAGTAAGGCGGTGGCATGCTAACTCTTGCTGCTGAGCCAACCTAGAAAAGTGCGGCGCCTATACAGGTATACAGTGATCGGCTAGCCGTCAGCTTTGACCGTCTCGCAACTGGGCTTGATCAGTGGCCAGGAGAGCGAGTGGAGTAAAAGGCCAGGCTGGTGAGAGTGTGAAACAGACGACCAAGGCCCTGATTGGTGCTCCAAGGAGGCATGCTTAATCAAGCGGGTAGCCGCGAGTTTGCTTTTCGAGTTCGAGTGTCAACAAGATGGGGAGCGTCCGTCCCAGCTGCAGGTATATGCCATGCGCAGGTCGAGAATGGGAGTTCGAAGGTCATCCCAACCAGCAAAAGTCCAAGACAGATGCTCCCGACTGCCTGCTGGACGATGGCAACCGCCTTCCACGGTGCCATGTTGTGTAGCAAAGCCCAAATACCAGCGAGGTCATTGACTTCAAGAGCAATGTGATTGTAAAATCATGCGTTGACTGGCAGTGATTTAACAATCCCGGCTTGACGAACTCCTTCCACGCCCAGTGTAACAGTCTTTGTGGGTAGATCTCGTTTATGTTATTCCGACGGCACACACGCCGTTAGGCATGTGTGCGACAAGCGTGAATGAAGTTGAGGTATTAATGGTATCCTGCCCCAAGGAGGTTACCTAGGTAGCCAGGCGGAGCGCGGACCCGCAGATAGAGATGGGTTGAGAGGCATTCGGTGCCACATAGGCAACCAGGATATAAAGCACGGTGGGCAAAAAGCGGCTCAAGGACGAGTGAATGCCCGTCGGGCGTTGCTAATTTGAAGGTCGCGTTGTCGGGGCTTTAGGGCGTGTTCGGAAGCGCTCGTCAACGATATACCCGGCGGGAAGCGAATCCAGTGCTGCGCCCCTGTGGTCTCGGCAGAAAGGGGGCGGCAGGCGCTCTGGAATCCTCACTTAATGTTCTGTCCAAGAAACCCAAAGTTAGCAAACTGTTATGAGGACTCGGGAACAGGCCACGAGGGAGAACGATGACGAGACACGAACCGAAGTACCAGCATCCACGGTCCACTCTCATCCGATGATAAACAAAAGCCCGACGCGTCTGTAAGCTCGGGCGTCGTAAGTCCGCTCCCACTGCTACACGACATCCACAATCAACGCGGCTCAACGAGCATTGGGACTCCGGGCAATGGGGTGTCGGAGGGGCCTCGAGATTCAAGGAAGAATTGGGGCGTCGCGGTGCCTGGAGAATAGCAAAGTCACAAGGGCGTGGGAGAAGGGGATGCAAGTCATCGGCTATCGGGAGCTCACCGCATTCATCAGTGGCGGCCTCGGAGAATGACGGGTGAAGAGACTTCAGGGCTTCAAGGTTCAGGGCTTCAGACTTCAGCGCCAGAACACTGAACAACCGTTTTTCCTTGTTTCTTCCTGTGTCACGCCCACCCCGGCTTCTTCTTCTCCTCGGTGTGCGGCCCCCGGGTTTTGGTGTGTTGCCATTGGCTCTGGACGCTCCCCTTGAGTCCACCACGCTGCGAGGCTGCGGCCAACAGAAGATACATGATACATTGAGTCTCCCCTATTCCCCATTCAGGCCCAACCAAATCAAACTCTGCAGGTTAACTGAGACACGAGGGCATTGCAACACATCCAATGTTACCCAAACAAGGCGGCATCTTGATCTGGACCACTTCGCGCCCCCATAGCTATGGCCCGCATCCCCGCCCCCCCCCCCCCCCCCCCCGTACCGGGGCGGCTTCAGCCGCTCCCGGTTCTCCCGCTCTTTTCATTTCGGTAAACTTTTCTCTTTTGGCCGCTTTTTCTTCCCTTCACCTGCCAAAGTTTTCCTCTTTCGGCAGAGCCGGCCGCTTTCGGGTCCTTAGCCTCCCCGGGTCGTAGCCCATACAGGTAGCGTACAGCGGCGAATAGCTAAACTTAGCTCCGCCCAGTCAGCCTGGCTTGGGCGTTTTAGCATGATCGGCACGGAAGTCAGGGGCCAAGGAGGTGCGGCTCGGCCACCACCACTTCCCCGCGGTTGGAAAACTTTGTTTGGGGTTGACGAGACACAGATGACGCCCGGAAAAGACACTAAGCTTCCGCCGCTGTGGATCGGAGCCGTCCCCCGGAAGTGGTCCGGAATGATGGGCAGCTATCAAGGTTGCCCACTTGGCTGTTTCGCCGGTCTCGTTGGTTTGCCACATCCAATTCCTTCTCCATCCCATGCCCATGTCAGCGGGCTCGGCATTTATTCCCCGGTATCTCGATGATACCGCGACGCTAGTGTTGTTCCTACACCTCGCTTGTTTCCCGTGGAAATGTGGCTTGCCAGCTTGAAATGTGACCTGTCAGTTTTTCCACTGCCGAGTCAGAAGCTTCAGATCCGCCGCTGCAAGCCCCCCGGGGAAGCAAGCTTTCGGATGCTTTCCAGATCATTGGAGGTCCCTTTCTTTTTTCTCCGACCATGAATCATTTTCTTGTTCCCAGGGCCCCTGGTTTGCCACTCGCTTGACATGGGGGACTATACGTTAACCGTTATGCCAAAAATTGAAGTCTTGTTGGCATTACTGAAACTATTCGCGCCTCCATGGCTCGCTGTCGGTTATGTGTTACCATAATACGCAGTTAGGTACCTACTGTAGTTACCCGGTAATGTGGCTGTACAGCACATGAACCCGACTGTCGTGACAATAACCATGGCAACAAAAGCAACAGATGCTGCATCAGAGAATCTGCAGTCAAGTCCGGAATGAGGCAGCTGATCTTCGGCGACAAGAGTCGAACCGTCATCTATAAAGAGGTGAGAGGACTGAATGATGGTTCTTGCCGATTTCCCCTTCATTCGCAACTCCGGCGGCGGCGAACTAGCAAGGACAGCAACCTTGGAGATCACCATCACCATCCGTGTCAGCAAGATGTGTAGGTCCCCTCCTTTGTCTTTGGTGATTGAAGCCACAAGGCCCTTACTCATCTGTTATGGTTCTCACAGGCAGGGAGGGTAACGCGAAAATCGAGGACGCAATTCGCACCATGGACAGCGTTTCTTTTCTCGGGATCGGTTCATGGACACAAGGCGTGCAAATCTTCGCCACCGATGGCTGCGAGATAATGCTCCCGACTCCTGCGTTGTCAGGTAAGTTCTGAGACAAGAAAGTCCTGCTTATACCCTCTCCCACATCATCTGACAATCATTATCAGCCTGGACGGCCTTAGGCCGTGAGAACACCTGGTATTGGTTTTCAGCTTATTCCGATCCGTGGTCCCCATTAAGGGTGCATCACCTGTCGAACCACGACTGAATCGGCAGCCGAGAAAACCCTGGCTTGAGCGGAGAGGACTCGGATACCGACTCGTCGTGGAGCTGCAGGTATCTAGACCCATCTTCCCGTGAATGAGAGGGAGTGGGATCGTTTTTGTTGGACACGTGGATTCTGAAAAATGGCTGGGGCTTGAGTTTCGCGCGGGGGTAGCAAAAGTACCTGGGTAAATAAACTTGTTTCTGCGGAAGACCGCCGCCGCCACCACAAGGTCCGACTGGCGGAATGGCTTCATCGCCACCTAGAACAAGACTTTTGTCCTCGTATTCAAGTCTCCTCTCTGCACGATGCAAAGAACGGAAATGGTGGGCAATAGTGTTGTGATTTGACCAGGAGTAGCCATGTTCACTACATGTATTAGCGCGTCATGCCAGCGCATCCGACGGTGAGAACGACAGAAGTGGCAGGCCGACTGAGCGATCATTCATGGCGAGCGAGCCAACCAAATGGGCGCTGCGCTGCCCCAGAACAATGCGGCGCGCCCTAATTTCGACACGTCGGGATGGCACGGGGGATGGGGGGCGCTGGCTGGCCCCTTAACGACTCTTGCGGCTCTTCCGAAAGGCTGGGCACAAGATGGTCCGAAAGGGGCTGAAAGACCATCGGCCCGGTATCGCAGAGTACCCGGGTGACCACCGAGGGCGCATGAAAACCTGGAAGGCTCCAGTGCTCCCCGCCTGAATGCCTGAATGGTTGGGGAGAGAACAAGAAGGAGGGGAACCTGGGCCATTCCAGATTTCCAATTCCCTCTTCTGGTTTGGGCCCCGACAGAAAAGTCTGATCGGTGAAATCGAGTGGATGAGCCTGTCCCAGGAGTCAAGCCCTGAGTGCTGGATCCGTTATGTTCCTGTTGTGGAATCGAGCGGTGATTCGGGTCAGGGCCAAACTGCCGCCAACGACTTCGTTTGATGAGTCTGATCCTCTCTGCGCGCCAGGGTTTGTGATTGCCTTGGTCAGACAAGTCGGAGGAGGCGTCGTATTTCTCGTTGCCGAGCTCACAAACTTGCTCCAGCGTGCTCCTGCAGTGGTCGGGTCATTCCGATGGCCTAACCTCGCCAGACCTCGCCAGCGAACACGATGGGGGACTCTTTGGCCTTCAATTGCACCAGTGTCCCCGAAGGCGCAGTTGCGCTAGGCTCTAGCCTCAGCGTAGCCCTTTTGTCGCTGAGTCGTGAGCTGTGGTATCGGGAGGCGTGAGTAGCAAAGGTAAAGGAGTTGTTTGGATCATATGGCGGATTAATTAGGTACCTTATCCATGGTGTCTGCTTGGGACTGCAATCGAGGAGGGCCCGCACATGCTGCATGCATGTGCATGCAAAGTAGAAGTGAGGTGCCTTGTTGCTCCGGTCCGCATTATCTGCTCCGTCTGGAAGACGAGTTTGACGCGCTGCGAGCAAAAAAAAACACCTTTGCCAGCAATCGGAAAAGCGTACGGCCAAGTTGAAACGGAGATAAAAAATGAAGCAAAACATACAACACCAGGGATTCGCTGGTCGTCACCGACCCAACTACTGGTCTGGCTCTCACGAGTTTAACGAGGGGAGAGCGGACGGGATCCCGTGCTTTCTCGTGGATATGGTCGTATGTGACGGTTGAGTGAGATTGTGTCGTTGATGAAGGTGCGCTCTGGTAGTCTACAGAAAGGTGCAAAAATACATACAACACCGAGGATTCCCCAGTCGTCACCGACCTGAGTACTAGTTCGGCTCTCACAAGTTTATCGAGGGGAGAGCGGACGGGATCCCGAGTTCTCTTGTGGATATGGTCGTATGTAAAAGGCAGATGGGTAAGCGTTGTTAATAAAATCGAGGTCCAGTACTCCACTCTGAATTCATCGTGGATGTAGCATAAAAGAAATGAAAAAGAAGAAGAAAAAAAAGTTACGCTGGTGAACGGGAGCCTCTCGCTAGAAATCGCTGCGCTCTACCGATCTGGAAAACAACGCTGTTGCCCGAAGGCGAAAGTGAGTATCCAAATTCCTTCTTATAAACCCCTTGCGCACAGAGCGAGCACGGGCTGATCGTGCAGGAGCCAAGACAGGCGATCTTGCCCCACAGATTTCAAGGACTCGCGAATAACCAAATTTGAGGCCCAACAATGAGCCAGAACACAGAGTCTGAAGGGCAAGGATTTCATAGGCAATTATATAGAACAACCGAGCGGTTTTCACGTTACGAGCACACCCGGAGCACGCCATTGACTTCTGCGCAAGCGTGCATGGGCGCATCGGCCAGCACTCCCCCTCTCCGACCCCAAGTTTGAGGCTGCTCAGGTGCATCTGCATATGGATGAGACTTCTCGCCTTCCCTTCCACGCATTACACTTAACGCCGTGAAGCGATCTTGCTGGACCAACGTTGAGGATTCATCTTCGCTATGTTACCCTGACTGGTCGGCTTCCTAGGGGAAACTGTACGAATATCCACACGAGCCCTGGATGATCTGCACGAACACATCTTGCTGTGTCGAGGAAAGTGTGGATGCATCTGTACGCAGCTAGACCCAAACTTACTCCTCATGGACAAGAACGGCTGAGATTCAAGCCCACCTCGCTTCAATGCAGTGCACTGTCTTCATCAGGAATGGTGCCCGGGCCTGAAGCCCGTTCGGCAGCTTCCCCGAACCCTCTTGTTGCTTCTTCTGGGGCCTAGGGGTGGCCGCCGGTGGCGGTTCGCTTCGATTGCGACAAGTCACTCCAGTCATTAGTCTCCCCCAATGCAAGCGTTCGATACCGCCAAGATGGCAAGAGACACGGAATATTGCGCAACGTCCCGCTCGCAGCTCCAGTCAGCCCCGATGCTGGATGCCCGCCGTCGACCAATGGGATAGGCAGCTAAACCCTTGCGAGATGCATCCACCCATTCCCCATCCTGCGGCAAGGGTGGGCGATGGAACTCCGCAAGTATGGGGCTGACGGTAGTTGCCGTTATGGAGGAACGACATGTCGTCAAGACATGGGAATCTGGTGATGCAGAAGGAAGAGCAGCGGCGCTCAAGGAATTGCCTGGGGGAATGCGAGGCATAGAGTGCGCTAGGAGCCACTCGGTGTTGCTAGTTGACCACTTCGAAGTCGTCGACGCACATTTACGTCCCCAACTCGCGGCTTATTAGCTGCTTGAGTGCTCGGCGTCGTTGATAGGCTTTGAGGTCTGGTCGCTGGTCAATTGGTTGGTGCCATTGAAATTGCATCACAGTTCCCGTAAATTAGGCCCGTCAAGGCACGAGAGTAACCAGTATCCGCTTACTTACGCAGGGATTTCCCCAACCCCGGCAGCTGCGTGCGTGCATGATGTGATCGAATGCCGATACACTCAGACGCGTTTGTGATCGAATTTGGCGGCCTCGCCCTGAATCCGATTGGCAAGCCCAACCTGAAGGAAAGGACGCAATTAAACGACGGCGAGCCTGCTGAAGATGCTAAGCCGAAAGCTGAGCTGTCTCGTTTCTCTGACCGTTGATCGATGCTGGAAGAAGGCGTGACTATGCTGCATCCTTTCTTAAACAAGCCGCAAACGAGTAGCTGTGAGTTTCCTCTTCGAATATCGACAGGGAAAGGGGTCGGCGCAGCAGGCTTCGTATGCCATACGACATGCGCAGCCACCCGGGGATAGGGGGGAATGCGCCCGTCATGCCAGCGAGGAACAAATCGGCAACCAGATTGGAAATGTCGGCTCAACTCAACGTTAGGCGTCTTGATGTGTGTTTGGCATCTACCCTGTCATGTTCTGACAAGAGGAAGAAAAGGTCGGCATCGCATATGTATACCATGGACGAAGGTATCGCAGCCTATCCTTCCAGTCAGGTATGTTGTCGATACGCAAGCACCGACGGGATTGGAGAGCGGAGGTAGACCGATGGACGAGTCGACGAGCGCCGTTGGAGCTAGTTGACACTCATGTTGCCAACACCTCGATTAAGCGGCGAGGTCTAACGAGCAAGAGTGAAGTCGTTCGGGGCGTGCGTATCTAGTGCGAAGCCAATTTGCTGCTGTCGGCACGAGTTCTTTGAGGAGGGGTTATGCGAGGGGCCCGCACTTAGCCCTCGCTCTCTATTGCGAAACGCAAAGTTAGCCAACAGTTAACAGTTGCCCTGCGGTGTTGGAAAGGAATGAAAATACAAAAGAATAACCAACTTTCCAACATGAGTGATCCATCATCAGTGAATAAACAGGAGGCTGTCTCAATCGTAACCCAGGCGTGGCGAGTCACGGAAACCGTCCATCAACAAATGGGTATCGCGTTTTGGGGAACGCGACGCAACGCGAATAAAAGCCGGCAGTTGCCGTTTCCAAAGAGTTGGCAGACTCGTGGGCCCGTCACGGGCAAGAGAATGGATCCAAGCAAAATAAAAGAGACAGGAGTCAGTCGGCTCGCCGCAGGTAGCTGTTGCATCACAACGAGTGATGGTCGCCAGGAGCTCGACATCTCAAACGGGGCGCGAGTGGGAGGAGGGATGGCTTCAAAGGGCAGGCAACCAGACATGAAGGCTTGGCTTCGGCCGCTTGGCGCCAAACGTTTGAGTCGGCAGTCGCGTTTCCTTCTTGCTCGGTGTGTGCGGTTTGTTGTCTTGCTATTGGCCGACAGCTGGCTCGGGCCGTACGGCTGCAGAAGGGAACATTCGACGACAAGAATCATGAGCTCTTGGGCATGCACGGCCGGGCAAGAGGGCCGAGACATGCCAACCAACCCACAGTCCCACATCCCAGCCACACCCCTCTGCATTGCATTTGCATGAGACTTTTTTATTATCCAGTGAGGACCTGGGTTCCTTTCTTTTGCTCCTCGCTTTGAATCTGTTCAATTAAATCCGCAGGGTTTACCCCTTTCGACAGACACCCGGGAGCCAAGCCGAGTGTCGGCTCTCTGAGATCGGCCCGCCAAGTGGCTGTAAAAAAATCTTCCGACCACCGAACACAGAGCTGAACTGAGAACCATGGTCGAACCAGTCGGGACCTTGTCTTCCTGACAACGATCGACATGGGGCTGGCAGGGGGCAGTGAACTCCAGCCGACATCTTCCGCGAAGTGCCAAAATAAGTAAAAGAATAGATAAAAGAAGGCGCCCATCTACTTGGGGGGGTACCTTGGAAGTTGGAGGCGTCACTTCCAACCCAAGCCCCTGGGGCTTGGCCTGGCCGTTAGGGATGCGGCATGCCTAGGCATGGCTTCGCCCGCCTAACCTTCTTCAACCAAAAGCCCCGAACCCACGGCACCGGATTCGATTGTGCCGGTTCAATATGCAAATCGGCTGCGAGCCGGTGCTTCCGGTCGATAGTTGCCCCTTTGGGGCCTGGCCTCATGAACCCCAGAAGCTCAAAGCATCGAGATGAATACTAGGTACATATCTAGATTTATGGGATACCCCTGCCGACTCAGAGTTCTTGGTTGGCTCTAAAAACCTTTCGCCTGAGGTTGAGGCCTACCACCATTCATGACCTGTGTGCTTTCCCACCCCACGGGTGACTTTCAGACCACCACGGTTCCTCCCGGCTTCTCCTCGCCGTTGACCCCGGGCGGGAAGTGCGTAAGATATTCCCGATCTAAGTTAGCGTCAAGAAAAGACCCTGGGCGACTCTCAGCTATAGGTATCGCCCGCATAATGGATGGCCCGATGGTACACACATCGCGGTGACAGCACATCGGCGATGGGAAAAGCAAAACATGACTGGGAGTGCATCTGCACGAGATACCGCAAGAGGGCAGTAACCCAGTTGGAGAGCTTTTGGGCGATTGTGCTTCGTCTATAAGAGGGGAGGGTAAGACAGGTAGCCGGTATCGAAATCTCGTTCATCCACAATCTCGAACCTCAACAATTGAGCCCAAGCAGCTGAGATCACCAAGTTACAACCACCCGCTGCACTGTTGACACAACGTGTAGGCCCTCCCACGCCGCTCAAGCATCATTGATATCACCGGGCTCGTACTCGTGTATTGTGCTTGCAGCCGGCGGAACTACCCCGATGAACGACAACGAGGACGCAAGCCCCATGATGGACGACGTGCTTCTCGGGATCGATAAGCGGGTGGGGTCACTACTCGTCTATGCAATCGATGGCCCGGAGATAACGCTGCCAGATCCGGTGTCAGGTAAGTCCCTCCGAGACAGCACATTACTTACCCCCGTCCCGGCTTCCCCTGCGTTAGATGTTTTCAGATTTAACCACCACTCTCAGCTTCGGAAACCCTGAGCCTTGAGAATGTCTCGAGTTATCAGTTTTCAGCTCACTGCCTTCCGTGGTCACAAGGGCTGGTTCAAGGTCTACCGGAATCGTATGGTTGGTGGTGGGTCGACAATGGAAGAAGCGGCTGTGCTCTCGGTGACACAGAAGATCTTGTGATCAACAAAGACGAAACCGCCTCCTCGTGGAGCCGTGGTCACCTGCACCTCTCTGCCTTCGAATAAGCAAAGCAGGATCCTGAGATAATACTGCCCATTTGACGGGTGGTGGGATCGTGAAAAAGAATGCTGGGATCTCCGATGTACGAGCAGTGGAAAAATAAATGGATGCCGAGATCCGACCGGCACCAATGGCTACCTACCTATTCGCCCCTTCAGAGGCCTGAAACAGGCTTTTGCCCTCGTATAATAAAGCTTGCTTCTTTTGTGTGCTGGAGATAGCGCTGACTGTGGGGAAGACCGTTGTGTTTTGATCGACGAACGAAAAGAGTTGGTCCTCGCGCATCGCATCCTGCATTTCGGTGGAAAAGATGGGGGAGGGAGGGGAGTGGGGGTCCCACGGCGGAGGGCAACCAGCCCGTCGCTACCCAGCTGCTGAGAAACCCCGTGCGCCCCGGGTACCTAATCTTGACATGCCTGGAGGGCGGTAAAGAGCGTTGCTCTTGTGGCTATTTCGAAGGGCCAGTGGAATCTTGAGGTGATCCAAAAACTAACAAGGGATGCCTTGGGTAGGGGATTGCAGCGGCCGGTCGTTGCTTTTCCGCCTTGATCACAGGCTTCCATCCCGGTGACCCGGTTTCACCGTTCACCGTGTTTGCAAGCTGTAAATTCACAGAAATGGAGAAATAGCGCGTGTCACTCTGCCCCGCAAGGCTCTGCGCAAAGAAAGTGCACATGAAATTGATGAGAAGTCGGAAGGCCTCCAGGCTCCAGGCTCCAGGCTCCAATGTTTTCCAGTCTGCCCGCAGCCCGGTCGCCTGAAGCCGTTGGTGGGCGAACCACCCACCATGCTCACCAGGCGCCTTGCGACAGGGTCAAACGGGGAACGCCAATTGAAGAATTACATTTCCCTCACTCGGCTTAGCCTTCTGTTCAGTGGAATCGAGTGGAATCGAACGGAATTGGATGGATGAGTGTCTCACAGGCGCTTTCTGTTTGGGCTCTTTCTTAATTCTCACCGGGCACAGAGTGACCCCAAAATGGAATGTTCCGACGAGCGAGCAGCACATCCAAACCCAAGTTCGACGGTGCCCGGGCGTTTGCCCTCGAGCGGGCTCGACGGTGATTTCCAGCCTCCTCAGTGGCAACCCGTCCCCCGGAAACAACCGAAGCGCCTAAATCTCCAGGCCCTACTGCCCCGGCGTGCAGTTAGATGCGGCAGTCGAAACAGGGCACCCGTGCCTCGTCCGTTCGAAACGCACCTATTGAACCATTCGTCCCTGTCATGGCAGCGAACCGGCATTTGAGATCATGCGCAGCGGCATCTGACGTCTCCATCCAAAGCGCTGAGTCTCTTGTTTCTTATGCCCATCCTCCTGCCCCCGAGGATCTTCTGGAACCTGTTCGGTTGCTTAAGTGACCTCGTCTTCATCAACCGTAACAGGCCAACGCAGAACAGAAGCACAGCCGTCCATACTAACGTCACCTAAACCGCAGGTCTTGCAGCAAGACTCTTCAACCCGCCTACTCCCACGCCGGGGAACATAGTTACCGACAATCTTCATCACTCCCACCGACCCAACCGTTGAAGACAACAAAGTTATCCCCACTCTCTCCCACGCCAAAAAAAAAAAAAAAAACGTTCCCGGGACCGTCGGCTGTCAGAGGGGAAGGCCCTTTAGCAGACTGAGAAGAGAAAGGGAAAAGAGATCAAGATGGACAGCTTCTAGTCCCGGGTCGTGCCGGCTCTAGCTTTAGGGCCGCTGTTATCTCTGTCGCCCCAAGACCCAGCGACGGTGTTGTGCCGCCGTGCGCTGCAGTCGAAGCTGGCATCGAGTCTATGTGCAAGCCAACATAGACTCGGCAGCCGTGCAACTCAGCATCAGGCCTTCCGCCCTGCCGGTGCTGCGGCCCTCCGGTGTCGGCTCACTCGACCCTCTCTCTAGAAGGTGCCGAAAAGAATGCCGCCTCGTAACGCAGCAGACACGGAAGTCCGGGTCATTGACGAC
The DNA here is from genome assembly GCF_020726465.1 of Chaetomium tenue. Classification (NCBI taxonomy): domain Eukaryota; kingdom Fungi; phylum Ascomycota; class Sordariomycetes; order Sordariales; family Chaetomiaceae; genus Chaetomium; species Chaetomium tenue. Next base: position 3,484,466 of record NW_027117330.1, on the reverse strand, counting down.
GAATCACGCAAGTGTGTACAAACAATGTCGAAACACAGTCAATCGGGCTTGATAAGGTGACTAAGTGGCCGGTTATTCAATCCCTCGTGCCCTTTGGGTTGTTCACCTTCCATGGCGAGATATTAAGCTTGAAACTAGTTGCCATCGCCGGTATCGAGGAGCGACCGGACGGATTGATTGAACTGCCGCGGCGGCGCCCTCCTGCTGGAAGATATCCATCCTCCCTCAGGATAGACGCCTGCCCGCCCCTTCGACAGTCCTCATGGCCCTTCTCAAGTAAAAAAAAAAAACCGTGTGCTATTAGTTGAGCTAACTTACAACAGGTCGAGCAAAGACGACTCCATGTGACGTTCTCAGTCCAAATACTCACGTGCTCACTACGACCCGATAGAACCGATTCGACGGAATTCGCGGCTGGGGTCCGCTCCAGATATGCAAGTTGCAGCCACTCAGAAGCTGTCCGCACCAGATAGGTAGCTGAGCAAGTAGGGGGTAGCTAGCTACCTGCCGTCCGATCTTGTGCTGCGGGGCTAGAGGGTGGGATGCTCATGATTCGTCGTGGCCGTTTTCGAAGGACATCGGCCCAGAGACTGACCCTCCGACCTAGGTAGGAAAGTCTTTGTGGTTTTTTGCCATCGTTTACTCGGTACCTCCCTCTCCTTATTTCTCGTGTTGGGCATGGCGGATAAGCTGACTGGGGTGACGAAACACCCTGGTCAATGGTTTCATTACTTACCCCGGCAGGATCGTTAGAGTTATGCAGAACGGCACTAGGATGTGGTCACTACGGCCAAAAGGCGAGCATAGATACCTAGCTATGCTTGTTTTACCTAGGTTAATTCTCTTCAGGGGTGCAATATTGTCCCTCACCGTGGCCCCTCCTAGGCTCAAGAATGATGAGAATGCAACGGAGGCTAGAAATCCATATTCCATGCACATTTTGAACTATCCAGTCATGGCAGATGATGCTTATCCCCGCGAACGCCTCCCAAGTTATGCATGCTCGTGTCGTGTCACCCAACGCCAAGTTGTCCGTGAAACAGCCAGCCCGAAAAAAACATTTTTCTGACCAGCTTCCATGCCGCCTGCCGTTGCCATCTATTCCTCCGGCCCCGGCCTCCCATCGAGCCACTTGCTCATGTAAGGACCATCCAGCCAGTACCCTAACTTGGCATAGTAACTCCGGACGCCCACCCCCGAGATAACACTAATCTTCTCACTCCCATGCTCCTCCCGCGCGATCCGCTCCGCCTCCTCCATCAACAACGTCCCAAAGCCCTGGTGCTGGAACTTTCTCGGGTCGCGCGCATGCACGGGCACCGCCATGCCATACACGTGCAGCTCGCGCACCAGGCTGGTCGGCTGCCCGACCAGCTCCTCGCGGAACGTGTACTTCTCGCTGCACTTGCGCAGCCGAAGCAGCGCAACCAGGATATCCTGCTTGGGGTCCTCGTAGGCGAGGAAGGTCTCCCAGCCGCCGTTGGCCGTGTAATCCCTGCGGACGAGCTCGATCTGGTTGGGGCGGATCTTGTGCTTGACCTCGTTGACGCCGACCTCGCGCGTGCGCACATCGCGACAGGTGGTGCCGAAGTCCATCATGCGCGCCAGCGCCAGCTCCCGCAGGTTGCCATTCTCCACGCCCGACGAGACGAGCGGCATGGGGATGTCGCGCTGGACCCGGTAGATGCGCGTCCAGGGCGGCACGAGCGCGAGGATGCGCGCCACCAGGTCGATGAGCCCGTTGGGTGTGTAGTTCTGGTACCGGCCTGTGCGCCAGAGCTCGTAGAGTCCCGTGCCGCGGATCACTAGCGTCGGGTAGATCTTGAGGCCGTCGGTGCGGAAGGCGGGGGACTCGAAATACTCTTTGAACTGGTCTAGGTCGCGCTCCATGCCGACGTTGGGAAGATCGGGCATCATGTGGCTGACGACCTTGAAGCCGGCGTCCTTGGAGAGGCAGAAAGTCTCGGCCACGGCCGCTACGGTGTGGCCACGGTTGGTGTCGCGGGCGACGTCTTCGTACAACGACTGGACACCCACTTCGAGGCGGGTGCAGCCATACCGAAGCATACTGGAGAGGTGTGGTTGCAGGCAGTAATCCGGCCGCGTCTCGATGGTGATACCCACGCACTTGATGCTGCTCTGCTCGCCAGCCCGGACGGCCTCGTCCACGTTCAGGGTCCCGTATCCGCTCAGCGCGTTGTGAAGCTGTGATATGAACTCGTCCCTATATGATTCCGGCAGTGACAGAAATGTACCGCCCATGATAATGAATTCCACTTTATCCACCGAGTGGCCAAGCGCCTTGAGCTGGTCGACTCGCCCGCGAGCCTGTTCGAACGGGTCGTACCGAGCCCGGATGGCTCTCATGGAAGTTGGTTCATAGCCCGTGTATGATTGCGTGCTATATTCGAAGTCTGAGTCCGGTCCGCCGGGGCAGTAGACGCAAATGTTGCCTGTGTACGCAATGTGAGGGCAACGGTGTGGCTTGCACATCACAGCCACGACAGCGATACCGGAAGATGTGCCTAGCAGGTGTTAGTGGTCGGAAGCTTTCTTATCTTCGAGGACGAGACAACTCACGGATCGGCTTCGCGATGAGCCTCGGGAGGATGTACTTCTTGTAATGCTCGGGTACCGCCGCGATAATGGCAGTGAGAGGAGGTACATTGTTGATCTTGTGCTTTTTGGCTAGTTTGGATCGGAGGGTGTTGAGATTGATGTCTTTTCGAGGCCGGCTCGGATCCCTGGCCGCTTCGTGGTCTTCGATTAGGGCGCTAGCAATATCCGCACAGCATCGGAGGAAGCGCTCGTTTTCTGACGGCAGGTTTGCGTCCTTCTTTCGAATTGTCGCCGTTACCGTCGTCGTCGCCATCGCGGCTGGAGGCGAGGTGGAGGCCCTGTCGAATGCCTTGTGTGATTTGTTGCTATGCTAATTGAAGGGCGCGGATGCTTTTGGCCGTGTCGCTTCCCGGTGCCGTCCTGATGCGTGATGGTTTGGTGTGACGATTCAAGATCTGTCTGGTAATTTTGGCGGGGTAAAACCGTTGTAACGTGAAATTGTAATACCATTTAGCTCGGCTTAACACACGGCTGCTGTCTTGGTATCCACAAAAAATAATCTGCACACTTTACCACTTACATACAGCACGTGGGGTCAGACCCCGGAAGCTCCCGATCTTGTGCCGCTAGCCAAGGCCGGCGGGTTTCATCGGAAAAATACTACCGCCGCAATTGCCGAGACTTTGCGCCTGGACCAATGACCGCAGCCTGGCCCTTGCTTGTCAGATGGAGAGGAGCCCTGTTGGTTGGAGCTGGAGACAATTTTGGCCATGGTCGCGGTTTGGAGAGAAATGACGAAGGCCGTTGCATCCCGTTAGTTAAACGACCCTCAACCAAGCCATCACTATCCTGCATTGGCCGCCCTCTCCGCTCACCTTGCCCCGACGACATCCTTCCGACTTCTCCCTTGCTCACTTCAAAACACAGCACAATGCAGGCGTTCTCGAGGCAATCGCGGCCCGCGGGCGCTCTCCTGCGACAGCTTGCCCAGAGGAACTACAGCTCCTCCGTCTCCCCCTATGCCGCAACCATTCAGAACCTTCGCATCAACGGCGACACCAAGGTCCTCTACCAGGGTTTCACCGGCAAGCAGGGAACGTGAGTACCCAATATTCATCTGTTTCTTTCGCACTGCAACCTCGTTGTGCGACTTATCGCGGCTCGCGGTTTACCCCCCCGGCGCAGAGTTAGGGGTCGTAAAAAGAGTCAAGACTAACGGCGAGTGTTATTACAGATTCCACGCGCAACAGGCGATCGATTATGGTAATTTTACCTAGAACCGAACGAGGACTATCCAGACAGCGCCGGGGCGAACATGGGATCTAATACGCGCGATTTGTTCAGGCACCAAGGTTGTTGGCGGGACCAACCCCAAGAAGGCCGGTCAAACGCATCTCGGCCTCCCCGTCTTCGCCAACGTCAGCGACGCCGTGAAGGAGACGGGCGCGAATGCGACAGCCATATTCGTGCCGTAAGGAGACCTTAAAACAACTCACCCGAGGCAAGCCGCGCTAACAAGCTGCGGATCAACAGGCCCCCACTTGCGGCTGCTGGTATCGAGGAGGCTATCGCCGCCGAGGTCCCGCTCGTTGTGTGCATTACGGAGGGCATTCCCCAGCATGGTCAGTCGCGAGCAGGAGAATGAATCGGCGCAGATGTGGACAAGGGTTTTGACATGGTTTCAGACATGGTGCGCATCACCTCGATGCTCAAGTCGCAGAGCAAGACCCGCCTTGTGGGACCCAACTGCCCTGGTATCATCGCCCCCGGCCAGTGCAAGATCGGCATCATGCCCGGCTTCATCCACAAGCGCGGCCGCATCGGCATCGTCAGCCGCTCCGGCACCCTGACCTACGAGGCCGTCAACCAGACGACCCACGCCGGCCTGGGCCAGTCGCTCGTCGTCGGCATCGGCGGCGACCCCTTCAGCGGCACCAACTTCATCGACTGCCTCAAGGTCTTCCTCGAGGACCCGGAGACGGACGGCATCATCATGATCGGCGAGATCGGCGGCTCCGCCGAGGAGGACGCCGCTGACTTCATCCGCGAGAACAACACTGTCAACGGCGGCAAGCCCGTCGTGTCCTTCATCGCCGGCATCTCGGCGCCCCCCGGCCGCCGCATGGGCCACGCCGGCGCCATCGTCTCCGGTGGCAAGGGCGGTGCCGACTCCAAGATCAAGGCCCTCGAGGCCGCCGGCGTCATCGTCGAGCGGTCGCCCGCCGGTCTGGGCAAGGCCCTCCGCGACGAGTTCGTCAGGCGCGATCTGCTCTAGGCGCGAGCACTGTAGTATCATGGTAATGCTATCCCGGTGCTGGCCTTGTACATGTTGGTCCTTTCCTCTTTTTTTGGTCGCTGCGAGTGAATGCGGAAGTGACTAGAGATGAGGCGGCGGTTGTGAGAGTAAGGAGACTACGCTCGGGGAGCGGGGTGAACCTAAGGCATTAGCAAACTTATAGACTAGGGGGGACTTGGTGGTTTGGCATAATACGTTTGTGCATTATGAGCCTCTTGTTGTTTTATCTTGCAGTTCACCACCCTTCTTCACGGCCCATCTGCATGTTGGTGCATGCAAAATCGTTGTCCTCCTCGAGGTTGCGTCCGAAAGCGTGGTGCATGAGTTACCGGATAGCATCGCCGATGGGGGTGGTCGGCCAAGCAAATGTGGTTATCTTGCGGGTTCAGCTGAGCATGTTTGCATGCGGGAGACTCGATGTCGGCTCCCGTTTCGACGTAAGCAACACAGAGCCGGAAAAGCGGTTGCCGTGCGAAAGAGGCAGTGCCGTCCTACCCAAAATAAGAACCACGCTCGGCGGCGTTTAGAAGGGCTGATCTCACGCCGTTTACTGTGCAGATTCAGCCTGTCCGCCCCTGGACGACGTGGTAATTGAGAGACATGTTGGAGGCAAGGTGTTCCATTTGGATTTCGTCTAAACACTAAAAGAGAAAACAATCACAAAGTCCCATAAAGTTATCCGCCGATGCGCCATCCATAAACTCCTTTCCTTATGCGTGTAGGGACAAGTAGGATCGGCCTCTGCCCGCCGGCGACGCCTAACACCGCTCGTCTCCCCCCCGTGCCCGCCGCAACCGTGTGAAGTGGCGCTTTGGAGTGTAGCTAGATACGCCGCGCTCAATCCACTGATTATATGGGACGTCGGTTTGGCTATACTACTGCTCGCCGAGGAGCCGCGCGGTGATGTCGCCCATGTACGCTTCCTCCAGTTCGTAGTCCTCGCCCCCGTTGCGGTCGATACCCACGAAGATGAAAGCGTCGACTACGGCATCAACCTCGAAGCCCATGTTGACAAACCGATCCACCAAGTCCTTATTATAGCCTTTGTATCTGCAAGAAAGACGAAAACAATCCTCCGTTGTTAGCATGATCCCAGTCCCATGGCTGCTAATGATGTCCTCAACCCCAGTTAGACCTCGCCATATCTAAAGAACAACGTACCGCGATGGATCGTCCTTGACAACAGGTGTGGTTGACTTTTCGTAGTTGTGCGTCAGCGTTTCCCTCCGTGGGGCGCCGGCATGCTTCACCGCCCAGTCGTGAGCTTTGGCGGCAAACTCGTTCGGTTGCTCCATCATCATCTTCGCGACTTCGGCGTCTTGCGGGTCTTTGGGGTTCGGCGATTCGAGGAGCATGCGTAGCGAGATGAGCGCCATCTTGATGGTGCCGACAGGGGACCACCCCGAACCGAGTGTGTCGAGGCAAATGGCTCCCTAGTAACGCTGCGAGTTAACCTCTGTCGTCTTGCCCTTGATGCCCGAGCCCCGTCTGCCTTGCCCCGCTCTCCGTTTGCTTCCTGCCTTCTCTGCGACGCTCGGACCTACCGTCACACTGCTGACGTTTGGGTGCCAGATCTTGGTGTCGAATTTCATGATGGGCGACTTGAAGGGGTACATGTCGGGGACGACAATATCGATTTGGTAGGTGCCTCCGGCATAGGGTGTGTCGGGTGGCCCTGGGAAAGTTCCCTTGAGATGCGTCAAGTTGGAGGGGTCAACGGGGTTTGCCAGGACCCCCGAGTTATCCTTGTCATTGTGAATGTCGGCTAGTTCCTTCGCAATACGTCGCTCGCGGGTGGTGGCCATGACGGTCGACGATGTCCAAGGAAAAGAGTCGGAGCGCTGATGGTTGTGGTTCGGCTACACGTGGTTGAGGCTGCGGTTTCGCGGCAGAAGACGATAGAGTGGGTGTGGGGGAGATCGCAAGGGGGCGAGTACTTAGGTACTTCTTGGAGGGGTAGCGCTGAAATGTGGTTCGTTCTCGCCAAATTTAGGACAGCGATAGAAACTCGTCTATCGTCGATGGGAATGAAGGTGGTTTGGTAGAAATAGTATCGCTACGAAATTGAAACAGCCTTGTCAGGTGTCTAAAGCTTTCTCGGATGGTCTTTCCCACTAACAAGCACTCCGTCATTGCGGGTCGCGGCCAGAACTCAGCCGACGAAGGGCAAGGCGCTTCGCCTCCAGCTCTGGAATGGGTGTTTAAACACGGGCAGCCTTGGTATTTTGCCCAAGCAAGTCTTCCAGGCCTACAACTGCATCGCTGATAATAACCAGTGCGTAACCTAAGAAGGATCTCTCAGACTGGTGGACAACACAGATTGCATCCCCATTCTCTCTCCTGTGCCATTTACGGATTACACAAAGCTGGTGGGCTGATTTGATGTCATTGGTGGTGCAACATCTTTGGACCCACTCCCTGGTTGGCGCGTTCCTCTGCCGCCTGGCGGCTCCCAACAAAGCTCGCCTCAAGCTCGCACCGACCATCGACATCGCACCTCGACCAACAAACCTAGACCCGCCGCCAGATCACTCATCGTCCGCATCACCACACTACGCACTGGGAACCTTCAGCAACGCACCTTGTGTGTCAATAAATCCCGTAGCACCAAAGCCGATCGTTTACTCCGTCGCTTCGACCAAGGTCGCACACCAGCACCATGGTACAGTTAGCTCAGTCGAACATGACCGCTAAGTGGGCTCTGACGGTTCTTCTAGGGTCAAAATCAATCCGGCATGGGCGGCGGTATGGGCGGTGGGAAGGATGGGCGAGATGATAAGGACAAGAAGGTTCGGCTTCCTAGGGGTCGCGGCGGTCATCTACCATCGCCAACCAAGGCGTCGCCGAGTACATCACTGACCAGCCTTGCCACGAACAGAAGGACAAGCCCAAGTATGAGCCACCCCCGAGGCCGACCGCGCGCATCGGCCGCAAGAAGAAGAGGGCCGGTGGCACTAGCGCGGCCGCAAAGATGCCTCCCGTTTTCCCCACGAGCCGATGCAAGCTCCGACTGCTGCGCATGCAGCGCATCCACGATCACCTGCTGTTGGAAGAGGAGTTTGTCGAGAACCAAGAACGCCTTCGGAAAGCAAAGGCTGTCAAGGACAACTCGGCACCCACTTTAGAGCTAGAATCCACAGACCGGGTCGCCGACGAACGCAGCCGTGTTGACGACATGCGGGGCAGCCCCATGGGAGTTGGCACGCTCGAGGAAATGATCGACGATGACCACGCCATCGTTTCCAGCACAACTGGGCCGGAGTACTACGTCAGTATCATGAGCTTTGTCGACAAGGATCTGCTGGAGCCCGGCGCCAGCGTACTGCTGCACCACAAAACCGTCAGCATCGTCGGCGTCCTCACAGACGATACAGACCCGCTTGTGAGCGTCATGAAGCTAGACAAGGCGCCCACGGAGTCGTATGCGGATATCGGTGGCTTGGAGCAACAGATCCAAGAGGTGCGAGAGTCGGTCGAGCTGCCCCTGTTGCATCCCGAACTATACGAGGAGATGGGCATTAAGCCACCCAAGGGTGTCATTCTCTACGGTGCACCTGGTACCGGAAAGACGCTTCTGGCCAAGGCTGTGGCCAACCAAACCTCTGCCACGTTCCTGCGCATTGTCGGAAGCGAGCTAATCCAAAAGTACCTCGGTGATGGTCCCCGGTTGGTTCGGCAATTGTTCCAGGTAGGCTTCACCGGACTAATCACCTCGAGCTTCCACTGACGTACTTCAGGTTGCCGCTGAGAACGCCCCCTCGATCGTGTTTATCGATGAGATCGACGCCATTGGCACAAAACGTTACGACTCCACCTCGGGTGGCGAGCGCGAAGTGCAGCGGACCATGCTGGAACTGCTCAACCAGCTCGACGGCTTCGACGACCGCGGTGACGTGAAAGTTATCATGGCCACCAACAAAATCGAGACACTTGATCCGGCCCTCATCCGACCTGGCCGTATCGACCGCAAGATCTTGTTCGAGAACCCCGACCAAAACACCAAGCGCAAGATCTTCACGCTGCACACGAGCAAGATGTCCCTTAACGAGGACGTCGATCTGGAGGAGTTTATCGCCCAGAAGGATGACCTTTCGGGCGCTGACATCAAGGCCATCTGCTCCGAGGCCGGTCTCATGGCTCTCCGGGAGCGCCGCATGCGCGTGCAGATGGCCGACTTCCGCGCCGCCCGTGAGCGGGTGCTACGTACAAAGCAGGAGGGTGAACCGGAGGGCTTGTATCTGTAATTCCGTATATAAGGAGAAGCTGGCCGCTTAGCGGAGAGCTAGCCGAATGCAAAGAGACAAGCGATGCTGGTGCATAACATTTGTGTTTTCGGCCCCTTGAATGATGAGGCTGTGACCGTCGCAAGTGACCGAAGTGATAATGTAACCAACAACCAGCGCCCCACCGCCCTTCGTGTCCCACCCTCTGTCCCCCCTTTCGTCTCCCGACGCAAAATAAATGTTCTTTGTCAGTTAGAGAGATGTTGTAAAAAAGTTGGTTGAAGCAAAAGGAAGTGGGAACTGTGAGGCTCGAACTCACGACCTCAGGATATTTTCGATTTGACACCGAATCATACAGTAGTATGAGACCTGCGCTCTTCCAACTGAGCCAAGCTCCCGTTGTGATTCGTTGTTCCAATGGGTTCGAATCTTTCCCTGATATCAGCAAGTTTGCTCTGTTCACAGTCGTCCCGGCAACGACATTGTTTGGATCACCCCTATACTTCCTCCTCACTCTTGCTTTTGGTAATTTCCATAGTCTATAGGCCCGTTCTCGCAAATAAAGTATTTTCCTTCCTAAATTCTCTTAGCATTACAGCGATGCCGGCTTGGCCTGTTGAGCGTTTGTTGGAATTTCTCTTCTCACATATGACATCCACTAAACTGAGTCTGAGACTAGATTCCGGAACTAGAGGACTATTAAGGCGCAAATACAAGACGATAGCAATTTCTTTTAGGAAGCATAGAGCAGAATTAACTATCAAGTCTTAAAATGGCTACTATGAGAGTCGGGTTAGTAGAGTTAAAAATTTAAAGCCGGTCTCGTTCTTTGCAGTGCAGCTTTTGTTCGACATCGGCTCATACTAGCGGGCGAGGTAGGGGATAATCCTCAATCAACTTTTTTATTAGGCTTGAATTCACACTCTAAACATCTAGGTAGATAATTATAAAGCACTAAGGAAACCTTGGTTTAATACCTTGGACTGATAACGTTCTCCAGCCTCTGCTTCTCAACGACTAGAGTTAATTAGTGAGAGCAGTCAGCCAGCATGTGTGCCGCATACAATAGCTTCAAGGACTCGGCAAAGTTGAGATGCTAAGTAGTTGTCACAACCACTGTGCCGGATGAAGTGGGGCGCGGGACGCCCCGAGCCAATCGTTAGTATAACCAATTAGCAGTTGCTCAGTGTGCTCGACGACTGAGCAAGGTGAGCAGCGTGCTCAGTGTGCTCGACGACTGAGCAGACTGAGCACCCAGGAATTAGATAGGTATATAGTCACCCGTTCTGGAGAGCTCTGGGAGTTCTCCAGTTAGCAATCACAACTACAGTTCGCTACAAGCTCACAAGCCTACTGTTGAGACAAGTCTATTGTTGTGCACCCTTTGGCTGCACCGAACCTAAGCATCCTCGAGAGATTACCTTCAACGAAGCTGAACCCTAACAGGATAGGGTCCTGAAGTAGGTTCGTCACAGTAGTTCAACGCGAGCGTAATCTACGCTTAAGTATTGATACACTCTATCGGATAAGTTAGGAAACTAGGCAAGGTATAGTTAAATTGAAAGTCTAGATACCCTCCTAGATACTTAATAATATGCGTATGTTTAGTTTTCCAAGTTAGGTTAGGTCTACAAAAGACAACCTCTATTGATACTAAAGCTAGCCCCCCTATATTACCTATCTAAACATGAAGTCAGCTGGCTAAGGAGAACTAGAGGGCTGCTCTATGGCGCGTGCGTACGGGTGGTGGTGTGCGTTATCATTAGGAGAAAGATCGGTACTTAACTTGAAGGTACAAGTTACGCATAGGGAGATGATTGAGGATAGACTATGGGAAAGTACCAATGACGACATCAAAAGGGGGCAATGCTTGCCCCATGGGAGTGACCTGCCGCCCAAATTGAAGAAAAAGATCATCTTCACACATAGCAGAGAGCGGAAAGCTAAGTACGGCAGGGATCCCGTCAGAATGTCTATCTAATCATCTCGGAACCTCATTATGTATGTACTTGAGTTCCAACCCAGCTCAAACGTCGCCGATTTTTGAAAATACATACCACCACGTACCGAGCGTTGTAGAGTTTATACAAGCACATTTGTTTTACAGCGATTAGGAGAGATAAGACATCAAGCCTTTTACCCGCGACTTTTCGTCGAGGTCAGTGAAGGGCTTCTAGATATAGCCAGGGAGGTGAGATCAAAGAACGAGGGATTGAACATAAAGCTTGAGTGCTCAGGTTGTTGGTGTAGATATACCAGGCCCCTCATCACCCTCTGGACGGGCAGCTATCCATGATTGAACTCGAGGGCCTCACAACTGTCCCGCAGTATTCCAGATTGTTATCATTTAAACGAATCTTATGTATTCTTCGTATGATGGCATCTGGAACGCTGAGAATCCGGGTCGAAGCAGTGCAACGATGGAACAATGATACAATTTGAAGCAGTGGAATTGGTCTGCCGTACACTTTCACGGTAATTTATATTCATTCGGAGCTGATCGGTTGGGTCGTGATCTCCCAGGTTACGGAGAGCGTTCCGGAGGTTCTCAAGAAAAGTGGCACTAAAGAATAATGACGAGGGGATACCTTGATCATGGAAACCCCTAATCACGAATTAAGCCCCGACTAGCGACTGGGGTGGATGGCGTCCCGCGCCCTGAAAGCTGTTCACCCCATGTCCGAGCCGGCCCCTTCGGTAAAGGTCATGAGCTTGAAACCCATCAGCTTATCAATGAAACGTAGCAAGTGGTGGTCGAGCTTCTTTCGACTGGCACCTAAAGTTAGTGAATGCGATCCCTTCTATTCAGTGTATGCAAGTTCCTGGGACCAGGGGGAGTACTGGAACTAAGGGGGGTACCATCTGAACCCAGCTTCCACAACTTGAGTACCCCTGGGTATCGTTTTTCTCGTAACCAGTCCCAAGGCGGCGGCTCGGGGAACATGGAAAGGCGCATAGGTGTATGATGATGCATCCTGGGATGAGATGGTACACTCGGGCGGCTTAGTTCTTTGCGGTTGACTTTTTGGCTCCGAATGAAGAGGTAGAAGAACTGTGATATACGAACTGGATAGGTAGGTAGCCAGCTTGTTGGACGAGTATCTGAGAGAACACCAGTACCCAAAGTGACGCAACATGAAATCACCATGATGGAAGCCTTCCAGTCCAACAGCAGGGTAAGGCTACAGAGAACAACGCCGTGGCATCTGAGCTTAAGGAACCCGGAAGGGCAGAACCGTGGCATGGGCACAGAACCTTGATAAGGTGAAGAATGTAGAAAGTGACATCGGGGTTGCTGGGGCTGTTTGCAGAGTGACCGAGACATGCTGTTGGGCTAAGGCTTCCAGTTTTGGGTGGGCAGTTCCTATTCTCAGCACGACTTACACCCTCCAGGGGCGGTACGTCATCGTACCCACCACCTCTGTAGCTCCCGGACTCGTCTCGATGATCTCGGAACCACATCAAGGGATATCACATCCGCTGCCTGAATCTGTGCCTTGTGTGCTGTAAGCAGCTCGAACGGTTTCCGAGATTTGGCCACAAAAGACAGTCAAGACATTGCCAAATGGTTCACCAGCCCACCCGGGCTCGTCCCTTTGCATTCACAACTAACTGGCGCTGGTACAGATTATGGTCATTTATTCAGCATGAGCGAGGCACTGGCCGAGGCGTTCGGCGGTCATATCGAGAGGCCTGACTTAACAGCGCCTCTGCCCAACAACATCACGAAGCCTTGCCGCCAGCACCGGGTATTTCGTTTTGTGCTGTCTTCGTCCCATGCAACCTCGGTCTCCATTGGTTGATCTCATGTATTTATGAGGTCCCAAGCCTGGGACGCACAGCGAGTCAGATAGCCATTGCCTATCCCCACCATCCACGCAAATGAAGTTGATGCCCCGAACCACCGCGCCAATCTAGAGTGAAATCGCATAAAGGACAAGGAGGTGTGCGAGTCGGCCACTATCTCTAGTAGCCAAAGGCCTGGAGGGCCTCGGTCGTCTTCGTGTCGACCTTCGCGGTCTTCTTCGCCTCGGAGAGCTGCCTCGCGGCGAGCTTCTTGCGCTCGTAGTAGGCGGCGCCCTTGGCCTTGCGCCTCTCCTCGAGCCTATCACAGAGTCAGTATTCCAGCGTTTCCCCTCGACCCGCAAGAGCCGGGCCCGTTCGGAGATCCCATGAGGAACATACCTCTCGACAACGTCCTGGTACTTCCAGCCGACCTCGTGGCTGAGACGACCGACGGTGCAGTACTTGCGGCCGGGCTGCAGTCTCAGGACACGGAGGGCCTGGGGAACAACCATCTTCTTCTTCTTGTCGTACGGGGGGGGGACACCCTCGAAGACCTTGAGGCGCTCAAGGGCGGCGGCACCGCGGGCGGTCTTGTGGGGAATCATGCCGCGGACGGCCTTGTAGAAGATGCGGGAAGGGGCGCGGAAGTGGAAGGGACCTGTGCGCGGTTAGATTCGCCTGGTCGCGGAGCCTCTGGCCGTGCATGTTCGACTTACCACCGCGAGTGGGGTTGTACCGGGTCGCCTTGCGGAGGTAGGCGTGGTACTTGACTGTTCCCAACAGTTAGCATCCTGTCCTCAATCCCGCCATGATATTCCCCCATCATCCGAGCGGCCAAATCCCAAGTGCTCCCTGTTCCCGTCCCAATGCCCCGCCTTCACTCTGACCACCGAAATCCCGCCCAATGCCGAACAATGAAAGGTGGTACGTACGCTTCGCGCGGAAAAATTCGCCGGAGATGTTGAGGTCCTCGCAGCGAACGACGACAATCTTCTGGCCGCTGAGGAGCTGCTTGGCGACGATGCTGGCCAGGCGGCCAAGCAAGTGGCCCTTGCCATCGATCACGACCTGTTGCGCATCGCTGTTAGCATTCTTGAACTCCTGAATCCCAATGTCCCACCCCGATTGTGCCGCCCTCCAGCCGTCCGCCGTTCCCGCCGCTGTCTCCCGTGATTGCATCGCGAACTTGGAGCGGCCGGCATCTCGCGCGGCTTTCGAGGTGCAGGTGTTGAGGGAAGCTGAGGCGTACGTACCACAGACTCGAACGAAGACATTTTGGCGTGATGACCTAGGCTAAAAGAAAGAAAGAAAAGGTTGATCAGTCACAGTCCGGCTGATCGAGTAGCAGCTGGCTGCTTCCTTACCCTTGTGATGGTTGATGGTCGTTCTTCGACTTTTTTGTGTGTGCTGAAAATTGGCCTTGTGCAGCCAACCCGGCGAAAATGCGCTAGGCCGAATTCGGAGCGAGTGGAGGTCGGCAAGCGAGCGCTGATTGTGGCCTGAGGCAGCGTGCGATAGGGTTAGACCTACCGCGCCCGCATGGTGGGGCTTCGACTCTTTCTTCCCCAGATCCACCAGCTGGTTTGGCGACAGATGGGCAGCTGCCAGCCATCACGACCCATTTGAGCCTTAAGCTTAGGTTTTTTGCAGTCACCCCTTATGCGAAACTTGAAGTCTAATCGTGGCTCATGGACGTGAGCTGGCATACGCTTCAGGAAGCAAGTTTATTATTCCATTATGAGGAGAGATATTGATCACTAAGGGGAGGTCGAGAGCCAGTTGACCTCCCGAAGTAAAGAACAGAACAGAATGATGACTAACAGAAACAAAGTTTGGGCTCTCATGCTTGAAGTAGAATCGGAAATAACCATCTGCATCTCGCTATGCTGTCTGTATTAAAAAAAAGTGGAAGAAACTAACTACAAGGGAACAGGCAGGAAAGGGAGGATGGAAAAGGCGCAGAAGGAGCGAAGACGTTCAGGCTGGGTTTGTCCCAGAAACGCGTCTGGAATTAGGACTGGAGTGCCACATGTCGGGAGCACAAGTCACTATGATGCTGCATTCTTCGCAGCATCCATCTTGTTCAGGACGCCCTGCACCTCGACCACTAGCGCTTTCCTCATAGCCCGCGCGCCCTGTTCTGTGGATGTATCGACGGCGTCAAGCTTTAACAGGGTCTGCTGCATGACGGTTTCGGAGATCTTGCGATGCTCATCGACGCGCTTCTTCGGGTCGCTAGGAGTTCTGGCGATGTACTCAAGGCAGAGGGGGAGCCATTTGCCGTTGAAGTCTGCGGAGATCCCGTTTAGCTTTTCGATAGGGCCTCCGGGCTTGCCAACGGGAGTGGCGGCAGGAGCACTGGCGGTAGACACCCCGGATCCAGGGGATTGAGTCCGAACTCTCGATGCAGCTCGTTTCCTGTTGTCGTCCACCGGGACATCAAGACCAACCTGCGACCCACTGCCACGCGGACTGCGGTCGTCCCACCTACCCGACCTGCCGACTCTCGGAGAGCTCGCCTGGGTCTCATAGCGTTCCCGCTCGTCTCGGCCCAGTCCCGCGACTTCCTCGCTGGTCTCACTGCCGCTCCCACGACTCGACTCTCCGGGAACCATGAGGATCTCGCTGTTATTCTTGACACCATACTCACGTACCGGCGCGTCAGCCTTCTTCAAGCGGCGGCCTTTGTAGTAGAGTTTGATCCGTCTCGCCTGGCGATCTGACAGGTCCATGACTATTCTGACACGCTCGCGGAGATCGCTGACTAAAAGCTTCCCGTCGCCGATGGAATACGCTGGAAAGTGCTCGGGGTAGTTGACGGCCTTGTGCTTGATCAGCAGGACGTCGTCCTCGGGTCGTTGTCGGCCGTACGTTGGGGGCGGCGCCGAATGGGGATGCGAGTCGATGTGAGAGTGAGGAGGGGCGTAATGGGAATGCGGAGGTGCGAAGTGAGAATGCGGTTCGACCACATGAGAGTGAGGGGCATATGGCCGGGGCATGTCGATGCCATGGTCTTCCAGGTCTGCCGACGTGATGTAGCTGTAGTCATCCGAGGTCACGTCGGGCACGCCCTCCTGAGAGCTGAAGGGCGAGACGGCCCAGCGATTTGAGAAGCCATAGCGCGCCATGATCCCGGATTTCTTGTTGGTTTGTCCGTTGCGTGACGCGACGGCCGGTATCGCACCGAGCAACAGGATGACACCGGCGGTGGTGTAGAGTACTGTGGGCGAAAAGCCGGTTGTTGATTGGAGATACTCGGTTGCACCAACCAGGCGGTCCGCGGTGGTATCCAAGTAAGGCTGGAGTGAGGCAGGGAGACTCCGTAGTGCTGAAGTAAGGTTGCCAGCAATGTTGGCGAACGAGGCACCTGGTGATGCCCAAATTTCCGAACCTGAAGCCACCTTGGCGACTTTAGTGCGGTCTTACGACAGGATGCCGTCGACCTGATGAGCGAGAGAGAGGGACCGGTAGCCGGATTATATCAGCCGGCTCGTCGCCTGGTACGATGAACGCGGAGACGCGGGGAATCGCGAAACTTGCTGGGCTGATGCATCAGTCGGAGGGAGAGGACTGGTCCGTCAATGACCACGTTTGGGCTAAAGCCGTCGCCCTTGAAAGGGGAGCACAAGAGTTGTGTTGTCCTCACACCAGAATTCCGGAAAAGGAAACAAAACAACGCCGTTTGGTCGATCACAGCCTTGGGGGCAATGTGCGGGTGACGTTGAGGTTGCTGGCCGTTTGAATGTCTCTGCTGTTCCCGACCGGTCGATTACTTTTGGGTGGCGGTCATGACTGACGGCAGGGCTGCAAGGGTGCCAGTTTTTCAATGTCCTGGAACGACCCCGTGGCCCGAGACCCCGCCTTAACCCGGTAAATGTGGATCAAACCCCTCCCATCTGGTTGGGATCCGCTTGTTCACCATCCAGCTGCGATTTGTCCACAGTCGAATTTCTGACCAACCGTAACCCAGGTTTATTGACCCTGAGTCGTCTCGATGCAAACATGCTGCACAACCACAGATCGCTGATAACCCGATGCGCATCCCGCGGAATTCAAAAATGGGAATGAACTGGTTGGGGGATCAGCGGTTGACCGGATAGGCTGCCCTGTTGAGAGGTTCAATACGGGCTGGACACGCCTGATGTTGCAGTGTGTGCCTGGCCCCAATCTCAGATCCCCATCAGGATGGCGGTATCTGATGTTGAACAGAATCAAGATGCGTATCATCCCATCTAAGCCGCGCAGCCGCTTCGTTCTAGACGACTGGTTAGAAATCCACCACGAGACAGGCGCGCACGATCGTCCCAGGCCCAAGAAGTTTGCCTCTTGACATTGCGTGCTCTGCAGTTGAATGGGGGCAAATTACAGAATGGAATTCGAGACAATGAGGTCATCCACTGCTGACTGGACCTCGGCCGCCTTGAGACGGGGATGGCCTTTGCGAATAGCTTCGCTTTTAGCTCCACGGCCCTTGGTGCATTGCTACCTAACTCTACAGGATTTACTGGGCACGCCTTGCTTCCATCCTTCTGATCGAGTTCAGTCTCACTTTTTCATGATACATTCCACCAGGAGTGCAGGAGCAGCCATGGAAGACCACGGGCTTTGCAATGCACGGACCATTTGCGTCATCGGCTTTGGAACCAGTGTTCCGTGCAGGGAAAGGCGGATCTCAAATCCAGGGGCTTGGCAAAAGACAAATCTGTTTCCCGAGATTCGGCTCCAAAGAGAGCGCAGAGAAGCATTTTGGCTCACTCATCGCGACGGTTTATATTTATAATCCCCCTGGCATTTGGTCCCTGCTGATTCCAGTGTAATCCCGCCATCGGCTAACTGCGGTTGACAAATCCGTCGCATCGGCATCTTTTTTGGTACCTGCCTGGGTGGTAATTCGTACCTTGCTGGCTGTCCTGCAACCACGACCCGGGCCATTAAAAGGAGTCCGCTTTGCCCCTCACATCCGTCGCATTCTTCTTTCGCAGGTCACCACCCCGCATCGACTTCCATGTCCTTCATATTCCGCAGACTATTCGGTTCAGCCCCATCAATCAACATGGAAGCCGCACAGAAGAAAGCCCAGGCTTTGATCGACGAAAATGCCGTCAGTACGTTAACCCCCGAGACAGCTTCCTTCTCACGCAGACCTCGGACTCTCGCTAACCACTGCCACCCCGCAGTGATCTTTAGCAAGTCGTACTGCCCTTACTGCCGCGACGCCAAGGGTGTCTTCAGCAGCCGGGACGTCAACTACAAGGCGGTCGAGCTCAACGAGATGGACGACGGCGACGATATCCAGAACGCTCTGCAGAATATGACCAAGCAGCGCACCGTCCCCAACATCTTCATCGGTGGCATTCACATTGGAGGGAGCTCGGATCTAAATAAGGTCGTCGCTAACGGCAAGGATGACAAGTCATTCGAGGTGCTGTTGAAGGAGGCTGGTGCTCTGTGATTGTGGCCGTTCCGAAGGGTTCATGCATGAGGAAAGATACCCATTGTTCTATAGACGGGCGGCGCTGTCTAACATTCGTGATGTATACAAGCGTTTAGTTGGAATGCAGCGTGCGGAGTAGTATTTAAGAGTACATGAGTTGATGTGTGTTAGCATAACTGCGCAAGCTCTCGCTGCTCTGGAGGTATTTCTATTCGTACAAAACCAAGATACACGCGCTTCAACCCCCCCCCCCCTACACCCTCGAACTCACAACCGGCACAACTTGCGCTGCAACAGTGCCGATGGGTCGCTCCACGAATTCCATGATCCCCTCCACAATGCTCTTCCTCGCGGGCTCACTGGCGACCTTCTTACCCGCCAGGTAATTCAGCCACAACGCTCTCGACACGCGCTCGTCCTCCACGACGCCAATTAGCTGCCGCCCCGCGGCGCGCCCCTCCTTCTTGTTCGCGCCCGCATCATACGAGATACTCATCCTCCCCGTCTCGTCCCGCACGAGCAGGAGCTCCTTGCGCTTGGGCACGCTGCCGCGGTTGAAGACAGCCCTAAACTGGCGCATGGCCTCGCCAAACGCATCATCGGCCGCGGTCTCGGGCGTGGCACGCGCCTGGACGGCACGCACGAGCCCGTCGCGAAGGTGGTGGAAGTCGGTGTCGCGCACGGGCACGACGCGGAAGGCGGACCGGGCGGGAATCCCCGCCGCGAGCAGCTCGTCCCACGTGCGCTCGCCCTCGGCCGGGTCCAGCAGCGCGCCGCGCAGCTCCTCGCGCTCGCCCGCCACCAGCGTCGTCGCGATCGGGTTGATCTTCTTGGTGAGTGCGCTCTGCAGGGCGGCGATGTCGGCGGTTGCGACGTAGTAGCCGACCACGTAGACTTGCAGGTTGATGAAGGTCACTGTGCGCAGGCCGAGCCCCACGAGGGTGTACTCGGTTGTGTTGCCGGAGGGGGTGGTGAGGGCTGGCGTGAGCGTGTCGGTTTGGGTGGTTGGGGAGGGGGTGGTGATCGGGGCTGTGAAGGCTGGGAGGTCGAGGGTGCGGGGAAAGGTCGGGACCGTGCTGTTCCCGGTTGCTACGATCTCGCGGCCCTCTTCGTCGTGGACTACTACTTTACGGTCCGCGGCGCCGGGTGATGCGAGCGGATTGGAGGAGGGAAGGTTGGCGTCGAGCTTCACGGGCTTGGACAGCTCGACCTTGAGCTTCCATGCTGTGTATATGAAAGAGAAGACGCCGGCGACGACGCCACACCAGAGAAAGGTGCGCCGGTTGCGGTGCCACTCCTCCGACTGTTTCGAAATGCGTCTGATATCGAGGTTGTCTTCGACAGCCCGGCCAGATCTCCTGGTGCTCCGCGGGGAGAAGAGTAAACGGCGGGGAACATGGACTCGCAATGGCGTTGGAGCCCCGGGAGCCACGGTGATTCGTCGTAGTGCTGATTGTCGGAACATGGTGATGCTCCCAAACTGGTGCAATTTGGGCGTTTTGTTTCTCTTCTTTTTCAACTTTGACCGTCACTCATAGTTCGAGAGGTGATGGTTGTCGGCGACGGCCCCGCTCTCCGGCAAAGAACTGAGCTGGGGTCGGGTCTCTTGTTTGTGGACCGTCCCGGCCGCTCCGCCAAAATTGACATCATGTTTTGACTCGGCCCTGCCAAGAACCATCGTTCATCACCCAACCCTCGCTTGCTGCAAACCCAGTAAATCACGTCCTGCATGTGATCGGCTGCAGGCGGGGTTTTGCGCTGCAACTTCAGTTCCATTCAACAACGGAGGACCTACCTACCTTCAGGCGACCTACCGATCATGGGTGTTTTTGTTCGACACAACCTTTGCCTGTTCGTAGCAAAGTTGATGGATCGGGATGAGGGCGAAGGTTTAGAGCAACTGTCACCAAAGCTGTACCGGTTTCGAACTTGTATGTCCTTCCTGGAGAGTGCATGTCCTTCCTGGAGAGTGCATGTCCTTCCTGGAGAGTGTTTCCAACCCAATGAGGTCATTCGCTAACCGGGAGTGTCAGGTGCACGGCGGACGGGCCCGGATCGACAAATATAACTCGAAGCTGACCAGTTGTAGTATCCGGATGCTGTGTCGGGCGCCGTCCCTGAAATTTACTCCGGTAACTTGACTCAGATGGACTGTGAAGACGTTGTTTTTCTGGCTTCCGTTCCCGGGACGCGTATTCACATTCGTAAACCCATTACGACGACGTCGCAAAGCCATCACTGCTGCTGGGTATTGAGTGGTTTGGCACGGGACTTTTGCCCCCCGAACGCCGACCTCGTTGACGATGGCATCCCGGAAGATTCTGACTGCTAAGTACTTGCGATTTTAATAATAATAATTAAGCTGAGCTTCGTGGTGATGCATGGTGAGAGGCATTTTCGATCCTCTCCAGGAATGATCGATGCACCCCAACTTGGAACCGCTGCACTCCCCATAAACTCGCATATTTTCATATTTCGACTAAATCCCCAGTTCCGATATGACGAGCGAACTAAGCGCCTCGACTTGACCGCAAACAAAGCATAGCGGGGGGCGCAAGTAATCCTTGAGCTCTTGAGCCTGACCTCAAGCCGGTGTAGCGCTGCGTGGGATTGTTTTGGGACCCACCCAATCCCGCCGCCGCCTCGTTCCCAGAGCTGCCAACCGTCGTCCTGGTGTGTAACTATTTAGTTGGGCGCATGACAAGGACACGGGCAAGGCAGCGAGCGACCTTCAACTCGAAAAACCTACCTACGTACCTAAGGCAGGTAGATAATCTTCTATCGTGCACCCACCAACCTTCGAGCAACCAACGTTTGAGCACCCAACCTTCCTGGTCGAAAAACCCTACGTTCCAAAGTCCTACGTTCTAAAACCCGACGTTCGAAAAAACGCTCCTGCCCGATCTTACCTTGCCCGGGCCATGCTTGCTGTTTCATGATTGCCATTCAAGCAACCGAGCTGAAGACTTGTGGCGCTGTGCCGACAGTGCCGCCCAAACCTGCCAAGCCTATAACTATTTCGGGCTTAGGCCATTCTCAATCAGCCTGGGCCCCGCTGGTTGACTCGTCGTTAACTGAAGCCCTGCATCCCGCCAACAGCCCACCCTTGCTCTCGACAACCACAACCACCGCCATCGACCGCCATCGATCGCAACTTTCAATCAACCTCCGCTGATTTCCCAAAACATTCACAACAACCTGCGCATTGCGCCACGAAACCTTTACAAACCCTTTCCAACTACCACGATGAGACAAGCGGCATCTCTCGATGCCATCGCCGATGACGGCGGGCCACAAGCCTACTTCCTCAGTAACCCACCATGGGCCCGCGTGACCGACCGCCCGTCTCAGGAAGACTCCCGCACGACCTCGTCGACCAGTTCACCCGTTCCTCCCGACAATGAGGAATCCGATTTCTTCCTCGCTACCAACGACTCACAGTCCTCGCTCGGCGTGCCCAACATCCAAAACATGCAGGTCTACGACGACGAATGCCTCCAGCCCATCCAGCGGCTGCCGAACGAGATCCTGATCGCCATCTTCGCTAAGCTTAGCACTTCGGGAGACCTTTTTAATGCCATCTTGACTTGTAGAAAGTGGGCTCGAAATGCCGTCGAAATCCTTTGGCACCGCCCTTCATGTTCAACATGGCCGAAGCACGAAACTATTTGCCAAACGTTGACCCTCCAAACACCTTCCTTCGCGTACCGCGATTTCATCCGGCGTCTTAACCTAGCCGCCCTAGCCGACAGCATCAATGACGGCAGTGTCATGGCCTTGGCTGAATGCACACGGATAGAGCGCCTTACTCTCACCGGCTGCAGCAACTTGACAGATTCTGGGCTCATCGCCCTCGTCTCGAACAATAGCCACCTTTATTCTCTCGACATCTCCCTGCTCCCCGCGACTGCTACGGCGGGGGGCTTTCGCGACAATATAACCGCTGCCTCGATCGACGCGATAACCGAGCACTGCCCTCGCCTACAGGGCCTCAACATATCAGGCTGCCAAAAGATCTCGAATGACAGCCTCGTCCGACTCGCACAACGTTGTCGGTACATCAAGAGGGTAGGTCGCACCCTTGATTGCCAGGGGCCGGTAAACATGTCGGCTGACACACCAGTATAGCTCAAGTTCAACGAATGCTCTCAAATCCAGGACGAGGCGGTTCTTGCCTTCGCCGAAAATTGTCCCAACATTCTCGAAATCGATCTCCAGCAGTGTCGACTCATCGGCAATGAACCAGTGACTGCGCTCTTCTCTAAAGGCAACGCGCTACGTGAGCTTCGCCTTGGTGGTTGCGAGTTGGTAGACGACTCTGCTTTCCTAGCACTCCCGCCCAATAGAACTTATGAGCATCTCCGTATCCTCGACCTGAGCAACTCCCCTGCAGTCACCGACCGCTCCATCGAGAAGATCATCGAGGTTGCGCCGCGACTTCGAAACCTTGTACTCCAAAAATGTCGCAACTTGACGGATGCTGCCGTCTATGCTATTTCGCACCTAGGGAAGAACCTACACTTTCTTCACATGGGCCACTGCAGTCAAATCACCGACGATGGCGTGAAGCGCCTCGTCGCCAATTGCAACCGGATTCGTTATATCGATCTTGGGTGTTGCCAGAACCTGACAGATGACTCGATTACCAGACTTGCCACTCTTCCGAAGCTCAAGAGGATTGGCCTCGTCAAGTGTACTAGTATCACGGATGCCAGCGTCATTGCCCTGGCGAATGCGAACCGCCGACCAAGAATGCGCAGGGATGCGCATGGCAACCACATCCCGGGCGAGTACAGCAGCAGCCAGAGCTGCTTGGAAAGAGTCCACCTGAGCTATTGCGTTCATTTGACGCAAGCGGTACGTTCCTCCGTGTTGGTAGCCTGCCACTAGGTATCCACTAACGTCTTCTTCCAGAGCATCATCCGGCTCCTCAATTCATGCCCTCGCCTGACTCACCTCAGTCTGACCGGAGTCCAGGAATTTCTGCGGGAGGATCTGGAACACTACTCCCGCCCCGCCCCGCCTGGTAAGCATTTCCCGTTTCCTCGTCCCAATACCGAGGGCGTTGCTAATAACCCTCGTTTAGAATTTACCGAGCACCAGCGCTCAGTCTTCTGTGTGTTTTCCGGACAGGGCGTTGTTGGCTTACGCAGGCACTTCAACCGCCTGATCCAGGCCGAGGAGACGCGGCGCTCAGCACGGCCCGCCCCCGCGGATGCTCCCATTTTCCCACCGCCACAAGGGACCTCTCCGCTTATTGAGCCTTCGGTCGACGGGGACCAGGACGGCGTGGAAGACGACGATGTTCCAGAAGACGATATGGTCATTGACACGCAGCCACTTCTCAACCAACACAACATCGGTCTTGCCGCCAACCCTACAGCTGCAGGAACGATACCGGCACCCCCACCCCCACCGGCGGCGCCGCCATCCGCCCAACCCCAGGAGACGGAAGAAGAAGAAGATCCTTTTTATGTCGCCGGGTATGAGGTCATACGTGACGAACAGGACACCGGAGCCTCCGGAAGCGGTACGGCCGGACAGAGCTCGACGGCCGGACAGAGTTCGACAGCCGCCGGTTTACTGAACAACTCCAACGATCGCCCCAGACTTATCTATGCATATGCCGACATATCAACCGACCTTGAGCAGTACCTACGTGATCACCCTGGTGGGGTGCATCCTTATGGGAACCGGGAACGCTAACGACTCTACGTCCTCGGTTCAGGTGATCTCTAAGATGTTCCACCGGGTTATTGTGTGTCTCTTGCTGCATGGATTGAAGAGGAAACGAAGATTATGGATACCCCAAGGCAACCTCATCTTCCGTGTTTTGAAGCAGAAGGATGCGTTGCTATTTTCTGTATGGCTTTTTACACAATGTTTCTCTTCAATGTAGTGCCAACCGTATCGGGCTTTTCTCGGCCTGCTTTTGGCACAGCGAGTTGTATGTTTGTCATTGGCCGCAAGGCATCAACTTAGGTATCACTCGTCCCTGATTTTCTTTATTTCTTTTTTTTCTTACCTTTTCTTTCTCTCTCTTTTCTTACCCTTTATTTCTCTCTCTTTTCTAGCCTTCTGTTCCCCCTATGGCGTTACAAGCGATCACATCTGCATTTCAGGGACGGGGAAACGGGCTTTTATGGGATGGGCCCTGAGCGAGACCTTCTCGGGCTTCATGACGAGATGTGCGATGGATCATTCGGAATAGCATCGAAGATAATGACCTGGGATGTTTCGCTCGCCCAGGAAGGGGAACTCGTTGCCCTATGTAATGTATTACGCATGTGATGGACAGAATTCAGGGACTTTTACCCCCCGACACTATTCCCATCCTGATATCCGCCCCCTCTCACATTGGCCAAGATCCACATTCCCCAAGCCATGCCGGCTCGGTTGGTTAGTCCGCCCTATCCGTACTCCTTGATGATCAACAGTCCCGAATGTTACGGTTCCCCCTCTAGTTTCCTCTCGTCGAATCTTATTGGTGCGCCTTGTTAATTATCCGTCGCCCCTGGATGTGCCGGCCAGTCGACTCTAACAAACAAATTGCTTACATGCCCCAAGTTAGCCCGCTCTTATGGCAGGGCAAAGAAATGGTGCATGATACTTTATCTTCCCGTCCGCTGCCCACATCTAAGTATTACTTTTCAGTCGGTTCACGCACCCAGCCTTGGCCCCCTCTCTTCACATGTGGTAAACGTCAATAGTTGCCTCCGGTGCACGTCTTCACAAGAAGCGCTTCGTATACCTCGAGTACCATGATCTTCTGGTGCCCCATAACGGGCCACTTTCGTCACTTCGGACGGTTATTTGGACCCCTTTCTTATCTCTTGTTTCTTTCCCTCCTCTTCCAATGCGGCCTCTCCGCCAACGCTTCCTCGCTATGGCCGATACTCGACAATGGACTCCAGAAGGAAATTCAATGGGACCATCACAGCATCATTATTAATGGCGAACGCCTGTTTCTATTTGGGGGAGAGATGCACCCCTTCCGGCTGCCAGTCCCCGAGCTGTGGGAAGATATTCTCCAAAAGATTAAAGCCTCGGGCATGCGGATGGTCTCGATCTACACGCACTGGGGATTTCACGCCCCAACCCCGGATACGGTAGACTTCAGCACCGGGCCCCGTAACATAACTCGGTTCCTCCAGATGGCGAAAGACATCGGCTTGTATGTGACGGTCCGGCCGGGGCCTCATATCAATGGAGAACTGAATGGTGGGGGCATGGCTTTGTGGGCAACAACGGACGAGTACGGTGCACTGCGACTCAACGGTACAGCCTACACGGAGGCTTGGACGCCGTATCAGGATGGCATCTCCCAACTCACGCGGCCATATCAGTTGACTGAAGACGGGACCGTTCTCATGTATCAGATCGAGAACGAGTACGCGAAACAGTGGAGAGACGAAAAGGCCCGGGTTCCCAACCTAGAAGCCGTGTCCTACATGGAAAAGCTCAAGGAAAACGCTAGGACGAACGGCATTGTCGTGCCGCTCATACACAACGTGCCGAACCGCAGTGGCCCCTCGTGGTCGAAGGACTATGATACCGTTGGTGCCGGTGGAAACGTGGATATCTACGGCTTGGACAGCTATGTAAGTGCGAGGGGAGACAACCGTTCTGTTTCAAGGCACTGACATCTCCCCCTCCCACTTAGCCACAATGCTGGTCCTGTGTCCTTGAGCAATGCGGCCCCATCACGCCCTGGGCCGTGTCCAACTACTCAGACCAGTTCCAATACGCTTCACCCAAGCAGCCGTCCCTCATGCCCGAGTTCCAAGGCGGGGCCACGACGCCATGGAACGGTCCGCTTGGTGGGTGCCCGGAGAGAACGGGCGTGGACTTTGTCAATTTCTACTACCGGGACAACATCGCACAGCGTGTTACCATGCTGACCCTGTACATGATATACGGCGGCACCAACTGGGGCTGGCTCGCGGCGCAGTTCCTCGGCAGCAGCTATGATTATGGCGCTGCTATAGCTGAGGACCGGAGCATCGGTGACAAGTACTATGAGATCAAGAACTTGGGCTTGTTCACGAGGGTTGCCGACGAACTTGCGCACACGGAGCGTGTGGGTACGGGTCTCGATTACACCAACAACACGGACCTCTTTACAACCGAGTTGCGGAACCCCGACACAGGAGCCGGCTTCTACGTTATTCGGCATGCTGACACGGCTTCGACGTCAGAGGAGTGGTTCGCCCTGAAGGTCAACACCAGTATTGGAGAGTTCTTTGTGCCCAAGATTTCCAGCGCCGTGATTCTCAGCGGGCACGAGGGCAAGATCCTGGTGGCTAATTTCCACTTTGGAGATCACACGCTGTACTACTCGACCGCCGAGGTCCTAACGTACTCCATCATCGATGGGAGACCGGTATTAGTGCTGTGGACGCCCAGGGGTAGGTCGGGAGAGTTCTATCTGAAAGGTGCGAAGGAGGGAGCCATTTTATCAGGGCCACCCGTCACTATTGTTGCGGTCGAACACGGAATCATCATTGGATACTACGACCAAAAAGAAGATATGACGGTTCTCGACTTTGACAACGGCGTCAGGGTGGTACTCGTGGACCGGAAGACGGCTTACAAGGTCTGGGCTCCGGCGCTGACGAACGATCCCAAGGTCCCCGTGGATCAAACCGGTACGTCCCCATTCGTGCTCCCTACCCCTAAATTGAACTTGAACAATGCTAAAATTCTTGCCCCCGTAGCCCTAGTCATCGGCCCGTACCTCGTCCGCTCCGCCCTCCTCACCGACAACACCACCATCTCCCTCACGGGTGACACCAACCGCACCACCCCCCTCGAAGTCTTCACCTCCTCCAGCATAACCCGCATCCTCTGGAACGGCATCGCCCTCCCCACCACCCAAACCAACCACTCCACCCTCCTTACCACCATCCCCGCCCCCCCATCCACGGACTCCTTCCAACCGCCTAAAATCACCTCCTGGAAATCCCACGACGCCCTCCCCGAGCGCCACCCCTCCTACCCCGACACCGGCCCCGCCTGGTCCCCCCTCAACACCACCACCACCACCACCAACACCACCACCTTCCCCCTCTCCGCCGACCCCCACGGCTTCCACACCGGCACCCTCCTCTGGCGCGGCCGCTTCCCCACCACCCCCAATATTACTGCACCAACAGGCATCCGCCTCGCTATCCAAGGCGGCGCCGCCCACGGCTGGTCCGCCTACCTCAACGGCGTGTACCTCGGTTCTTGGCCCGGGCGCAGCGATACGACGGTTAGCAACCTGACGCTGGCCTTTCCTGAGGGGGCGTTGGTGCAGGAGGAGAATGTGGTGCTGGTGGTGCAGGATGATACGGGGCATGAGCAGGGGGAGGAGGCGGGGAGTTTGCGGGGGTTGGTGGGGGGGTGGTTGGTGTTTGATGGTGACGGGGAGGGGGATGTGGGGGAGTGGCGGGTTGCGGGGACGGCGGGGGGGAAGCGGGGGGGGTTGGATGTAATGCGCACGATATATAATGAGGGGGGGTTGGTGGCGGAGAGGTTGGGGTGGCATTTGCCGGGGTTTGATGATAGTGATGGGGAGTGGGAGGAGGGAGAGGGGCCTGGGGAGGGGTTTGAGGGGGCGGGGGTGCGGTTTTATAGGGGGAAGCTGCCGCTGGATGTGCCGGAGGGAGTGGATGTGTCGTTGGCGTTTCGCTTTACGCCGGCAGAGGAGGATGTCCAACGGGAGACGCTGGCTTACAGGGTGCTGCTGTTTGTGAATGGCTGGCAGTATGGGCGGTATTATCCGTCGATTTCCCCTGAGAATACGTTCCCCGTGCCGGTTGGGGTGCTAAATTACAACGGGGAGAATGTCGTGGGTTTGGCGGTGTGGGCGTTGCAGGAGGAGGGGGCGCGGGTGGACGTCGAGGTTGTGGTGCGGTACGTGTTGGGCTCGTCGTTGGATGTCAAGTTTGACAGCAGCTATTTGCGGCCTGGGTGGGAGGCGGGTAGGCTGGAATATGCTTGAGAAGAGAAGAGGGTATTTTTATGATGGGAGGAACAACACGGGTACCTCATCGCTAACGAGGTAGTGGAGGTGTATCAAGACCTGTGTGCTAGTATCTATTCAACCATGGGTCCTCCAACAGCTCCCCCGCCGTCATCCTATCCTCCGGGCGCCATTGCAGCATCTTCCGCATAAAAGTCAAAAACTCCTTCTTATTATCCCCTTCCAAGTTTTCTTCGGATTCCTCTAGGCTTCTTCTGCCTTCGGTAATAGGAATGTCGGCCTTCCATTTCCCTAAACCAGCGCCGCAAAACAGGTAAATAACAGGGACGCGGAAAGGTACGGCAAGCGGGTGGGACTTACCGTCTTCCGTGAAGAACTCCGGGCTTCGTGACCCTCGCTGAACTAGATCGAGGGGAGGTGGGCCGAGCAACTCGATAACCTCGGCGAGATGCGCCCGTGTGGTGTAATATTTCTTCTCCCGATCGTACCCGTAGAACATATGTTTGTCTTGAAACACGTCCCAAATCTAGCATTGCGGTTAGAGATGTCTGGGTACCGAAAGAAGCTACTGAACACGAAAGCATACCATGGCTCCGACATTCCAGATGTCGATGGGGTAACTCCAGTCCATTTCCAGCATGACCTCGGGTGACCTGTAAACATTCGGCTGACAGTCGTATTTCCTTTTCTCATCGCCATAGACAGCCGATCCAAAATCACTCAGAACGACGCCGCCGAACACCTTTGGCAAGTCGAAACCGCGTGATTCATACACGGGCACACCATTGACGAACTTCCTCCTCGATGGGGTTTCTAGCTCGGCGGTGGTAAAAGCTTCAAGAATCTGCTCATCGGCGATCTCATGCAGAATGTTATCGGCTTTGATGTCTATTTTATTATCATTTCAGCCGAGATAGCTCCACAAGGCATGTATCTGGCCTCACCCGTGTGGACCACCCTGCATTCAGTGTGTAGGTAGTCAAGGGCGAATAGGAGCTGTTGAAGTGAGGTCTTGAGTAGAATCTCGGTGTATCTTCCGGCTGAGTTGCGACGGAGAAGGTCCTTCCAGCTATCCCACATGGGCATCTGGACAAGACATTGGTGGTCACTCCCTTGGCGCGAGAGCGTGAACAGGTCCAGTGCAGTTCGAACGTGATGACGGCCGGGATGATGGGAAGTGGCTGCTTTACGTATCTTCTCATAGATCTCAAACTCGTCTGCGCTGCGCCCATCTCGAGTGAAGACTTTTAACGCAACGTGCTTGTGCTTTCTGGGTCTATTATTTAGTTCTCGTTTTCTTTACCGGACAGAAGGCCTACGTACTCGAGATTGCGAGCAAGCCACACAGTCGAAGTGGTTCCGAAGCCGAGTTTCCCGAGCACTTGGTACTTAGAAGCGTACACATCCCCAATTTGTACGGGATAATACTGGCCTGCTGCAAACTCAGTGAACCGTTCTTCTTCCAGTATCTCGGAGTCATCCACGACTTGAAAGCCGGCCGTCGGAAACTTCAAGGGCGTCAATGGGGCTCTGCGCAGGAGTTGTTTGGTCCATTTGATGAGTGATGACATGGTTGCGGCTCGGCCAGGGGCATGAAAGATGATCCAGATGGGAGGCCTGAAGCTTGGAAGAACCAACGGCCGTGCTATGACAGGGGGTAAGGAATCGTTGCTACCTGGACGGGTCACGTGTTTGCTTGCCTTGCCCGTTCCATCCTTTTTGTTCCTAACTTGGTTTTGCTTTATAAAACCTTTGGGGGTGTGGTAATTTTGACCCTCAAAATGGTTGGTGATGTTCCATGTCCATTATTCCATATCGTCAAAAGGAGAAAGAGGTTCGCTCCCAGAGCCGCGACTACTCTAGATCATTGTTTTAGGGAGAATATATACCTCTGGGATTTGATACACTAACATCACATACCTGTACATATTATGAATCTCTACTATGGTAAGCACCTATTCACCGACAGATCAAACAAAAAGGAAACCCACAACTCTGTGCTGGATATACCCGGGATCGAACCGGGGACCTTTCACAAGGGCATATTCCAATATGCGAAGCGAAAATTATACCACTAGACCATATACCCAATTAATGGTTGTTGAGGGTCTGGGAAGAGAATGCTACAGAGTTGCGTAGGCCCGCAAAACCTGGGAGGTTGTGACCGCGGCACCAATTCAACAACCTGGATCCTTACTTGGTTAGCCTCAGTGCTTTATCTAGATAACTGATTCCTTTGAGTGCTATCGGACCTCGGACCCCAGCCCCCCCCCCTAGTTTGTACTTGGTGTTAAGGTTTAGGTTCAACCTACCCTGAGAATCCAGCGACTTTAGTCCTTCCCTATCTACCTACGTAGTATCATAGATTCGTTGAAGTCCCACAAAGGGCATTTCCCGTTAGCTACATGTACGGGAACCCTCCAGGAACATATGAGAATTTCCACCCTGAATGTTCAGCATATGACTTTAGCCCTCAACCCTCGTATCAATATCTCGTCGAGGGCAAATAGGAGGCCGTGAGAACAAGCCTGAGTACAGCAATATTATCACCGCGGTGTCATTACAAACCACCCCTATCCCTTGACCCTATTTGTGTTCTGTAATTTGGCTGGACTAAACACAAAGTATTCCTTGTTGTTAAGATTGGCGTGGCCTTGCACGACCTGCCGAGGACCTTTGACAATGCCGCATTCAGCCAACCACGCCCTAAAGGCTAATCATACATATAAGTAACCCTGAGTCCTCCGAGCGGTACCGTGGCCCAACGTTGCATACGGGTATTATAACCGATGCGAGGGCGTACGTCCCGCACAATAACATCCCGGCATTACCAGCCATTGCCGCAATCTCGCCAATTAAGTGGCCAGGGGCGTGGTGAGGGGAATTCGGCATATAGGGGTTGGCATTTGGCTAACGTGGACCCCAACCAATTCTGGATGGCTGGTTTTGATGCTGAATTCTGGACCATTTGTCTAAATACGATTGCAATCTAGGTACCTCTTTTCTTCTTCTTCTTCAACATGGCCTTCTCAGGCCCGCCTCCCCTCCCATTCCCATAACGAACCACACCATCCACCACCACCACCACCACCACCATCACCGCACCCACAACCACTCCATCCTTTTTACTATGACAACCCCCACCCCACCCACCCCTCCCCCCGCGCGCAGCCGCCTCCTCGCCGAAAAGCGCGTCGTCCTCATCAGCTTCCTCATCGCGCTCGGCCAATTCCAGTACGGCTACGACTCGGCCGCCATCGCCGGCTTCCAGAGCATGCCGGGCTTCCTCGAGGTGTACGGGTACGTGGACGCCAGCAACCCGCTCGGGCTCAACATCAGCACCGACGTGCAGCGGCTGATCCAGTCGCTGATGAACGTGGGCGGGTTCGTGGCGGCGGTGGCGATTTATTTTGCGCATGCGCGCGTGTCGCGTCGGGTGGGGTTGTGGGTTGGGTGTGGGTTTGCGGTTTTGTCGGTTTCGTTGCAGTTGGGGTTGCATAGTTTGGGGGGGTTGTATGCGGGCAGGTTGTTGTTGGGGGTGTCGAATGGGTTTTTGGTGCCGTATTGTGTGACATATATGACGGAGGCGGCGCCGTCGATGTTGAGGGGGCCGATTGTGGGGATGAGCACGTTTCAGACGTCGTTGGGGGCGTTGTTTGGGATTTTGGTCGATAATTATTGCCAGCCGTATGGGGGCACGGCTTCGTGGAAGATCCCGCTGGGGGTCATGTACATTGTGCCGGCGTTTCTGACGGTGTTGTTGCTGTTTCTGCCGGACACGCCGCGGTTTTATGTGACTCAGGGGCGGGAGGACAAGGCGATGCGGGCGATCCGACGGCTGCGCGGGATCAAGGATGAGGTGCTGCTCCGGGCCGAGGTGGAGGACATCAAGAGCGCGTTCTTGATGGAGCAAGAGATACACGCCGGGGTGCATCTGACCGATATGTTCAGGGGCTCGGACCTTCGACGGACACTGCTCAGCTACGGGGCGAATATTGCCGGTATTGCCACTGGCGTCACGTTCATGGCTGGGTTCTCGGTGTACCTGTTCGTGCAGGCCAGGGTCGGTTCACCCTTTGCTTGGGTCATGATATCCTTGGCGATCGCGTTGACGGGCAACATGTTGGCGTTCCCGGCGATGCGTTACTTTGGGCGCCGCGAGCTCCTCGTCGTCACCTCGGTGATCTCGTCAGCCATGATGTTTGGCATGGCCATTGTCTACACCGCCTCGGGTGGGCACTCGTCTGCCGCAAGCAAAGCGCTCGTCGCCTTGAGCATCGTCTACACCTGGGTGTATGGTGTCGGCCAGGGACCGGTTTTATGGGCGCTTGGGACCGAGATTCCCTCCCAACGGTTGCGTTCGCAGACTGTGGGTACCGCATCGGGGCTGAACTTCATTGTCGGCTGGTTGGTCTCCTTCTTTACCCCCTACTTCATCAACCCGGACCATTTGGGATGGGGGCCAAAGTATGGGTACATCTGGGGCGGGAGCAACTTAGTTGTGGCCGTGTGGGCGTTTTTCTTTGTTCCCGAAACGAAGGGGAGGAGCTTGGAGCAGCTGGACGAGTTATTCGAGAAAAGAGTGGCTGCGCGGAAGTTTTCGTCCTTCGTTCCGGAGCGGCAGCTTGTTGATGATCACGTTGGAGAAGCGATTCACAGGAGAAACCGGGACATGGAAGATCAAGAAGCCGTTGCTGTTGAGACAGAAGATTTGGAGAAAAAGTGATTGATGGGGGGATGAGGCCACTAGCCATGTACTTCTTTTGTCTAGATTGTTTTGATATCACTTTTGATCGGTTATCAACTTATGGAACATGGGATGGACAAAACGTTAGCATAGAGGACGTGCCGGTGCTACCTTGCAAGTTTGCCCCTGGAGTAATGTTTCCTGACGATCAGGTGGCAACCTAAAGGTGCTTGCGAAACTTCCCTTATGTTTGAAGCAGAGTTAAGTAACATCATGGGAAGGCCCCGAAGAGTCGCCAAGGCAGCCACTCACACTGCGTTGATACTGCCGCTCTTTTCTGGTTATCCTCGTCTATAGTCCTATTAGGGGGAAGCAATGGCAGAACCAAACTCGGCTACGGTAGATGATCCACTAGGGATGAATGGTATCAATGTTGGAGTATCCTAATAACCCAATTTCTCACGACCTTTCCTAGTCCTTCCAAAGCTCATAGTCACTAAAGTATTGCTCGTGAATCCTCCTCGCATAATCCACAATGACGGGAAAGCTGCGGACTATCTGTTCTGTAGCCGGTGCCCTAGGACGGTCGTTAACACTGGCTATCACTCCAACGTTGACATCTCAGGAAGGGGAAACCTACTGTGCGCAATCCAGAGCCGCAGCAATAAAACCAAAGACGGTCGCGTCAGCCTCGGTGGGATTGGCGCCACCGAGAATCCAAAAAGGACCGGCCTTTTCGGCCTCGTAGGCCTTATTGCGCGAATCAACCAACAGGGCGTTCACGTTCCCCCAAACCTCCAGCTTCGTGTTCTTGGCCTCGTCATCTGTAAACTGGAGCACGCCCTGGCCGAGGAGCCTAGCTTTTGTGGAACGGTAGGCCAACAGACCGATGAAGAACCTCACAAAGAAGGGCATGGCGCTGAGGGCGTTGTCCCGCATCACGTAATAGTTGTCAATCCACCGCTCACGGACCTGCCGAGGTTAGCCGGTCGGCCCCTTTCCCCTTTTCTAGGTACCACCCGCGTCGGCCGTCCTCACCTGATAAAAGTACAACTTATCCTCCAACAACGCCCTCACCGCCAAATCCCTCGCCCTCTCCACCGGCGTCAAACCCGCATTCAAATCCTGGAGATACCCATCCCCAACCAGCCTGCGCGTGATGAGCGTCGAGTCGGCCAGCTGCTCCGGGGCCGTGCCCGGGGCTCCCTCGACATCGAGGTAGGGGATCTTGCCGCGGGGCGCCTTAAACACCGACCCCGTGGCGACCTTGTAGGTGACGCCGCCGAGGCGCAGGCGGGTCTCAAGCTTGTTTACGAAGGGCGAGGCGACGTGCCGTCCGCGTGCGGGGAAGCCGCTGTAGAGGGTGAGGGATGGGACTTGGATTTCTGGTTGGGATGTCATGTTTCTTTTGGGTTGGGGATTTAATACGTAGGTGACTGTGGATGGGTAGGAATATTAGGTGGAAGTTAAATTTCAGTGTGTGGAAACTGGGAAGGATGCGTTGTGTACAGATTAAATTGAAGAACAAAGAGAATAAAAAGAATGATGCTACATGGGGATGAATGCTGTTTGAGATGTTCAATAAATGGAAACGCTCAAGGCAGAAGTCATCGCTGGCTCCGGAGCCGTCAAGTATTTCCGAACACTTCCGAGTCTCCGAGGCTGACTCGATCGGCGTCGATGAGCCCGGAAGCGGCGCCGTTGGGGGCCGATTTAGGTTTTCAGCCCCCAATTCAACGTTTCTCATGAGAGCTGTTCCAGGCAGCAGCTGAGGGGGCTGACTGCAGCGGTCTCAGGTCGCGTGCCCAAGAGCGAGAAGGAAGGTGGGGCCAAGATGCCGCCTTTCCCTTTTGGATTTTTAACTTTTTACGGCGAACCGCGAACCGCGACCCCAACCCAACAATCTCGAGCTAAAAGAATTAGCTTACGGAGGAGTTCCTTGGAATTGCGCCGACATAGCCTAGCAAGGGGCATGCTATCTTGTCTGGCCATGTTCCCCGCAAGCGAAGCCGAATCCTTCACCGACAGGCGATAAGGCTCAATGGCCAAGCTCTGCGAGGGGCCATCAGGTGGTGCCAACTTCGGTATCAAGCCTTGCTTATCTTGGTCAAGACTGCCGACGAGGTCGGATCTGCGACCGAGAAACGTGCGAGGAGGCTCAAAGAGCCACAAAAGCACGTAAGGGGTACCGTACCTTCTCCACTACCTTAAACGTTACCGGGCTTTAGCTCATCAAGCTTGTCAGGTTCCCCACATTGTCTCTCGGTTTCCAAGACAGGATTCTCGGGCCAAGAGATGGGATTGTTCTCCTCGGTGACTGCTTCCAGCTCTTCGCCGGCTAGAGACAGGGATTACACCCGATCCAGCAGCGCGAGCAACGTCGGCTCATAGATGAGAATCTGGGGCGGGTAAGCCGTCCCTTGGCTCGCGCCGAGCCGCCAAGTCTCGGTTGTCTTCCTGAGTTCTGGAGATTTTCCTTGGACCTTCCTAACGTTGTCACTTGGCACTGGGCAGCGGCGAGAAAATCCTCAAGGATTGGTCCTCGCGAGGGTTTCCCCGCCAAAACCATGGCACCCATGGCAGACCAACAGCCCCTTTGTGTAACCGGATGTGGCAGGTCGAAGGACGCCCGAGGACGCCTACCCCCGGTCTTGGTGGTGTGTATCTCTGACCAGTGGTGGCAAGGTCGCAACATGGCTACCAACGGGGCCTCTGGGGCGCAATCAAGGTCGGGCCGAAGCAGAATAATATTAAGGTGAACCCACCCTCCTCACTTGGTGCGGTGCGAGCCTCATCGGACCTCTCCTCTCCCACTCGGTCGCGCTCTATCCAGGCCCGTCGACGACGCATCACCACGCACGTCTGGAGTCGCGAGAGTCCCATCACCACCGGCACAATGTCAGCAGAAAAGACGGAAGCGATGCAGGACGACGTGCGCCGCACGCCCACGTCGACGAGCTCCCCGCCCCAGACGGCCGAGTTCGAAACGGCCGAGCTCGAAACGAAGAAGAAGCCATGGTGGAACTCGGTCCGTGAGGCGGGCTCGGCCACACAAATCGTCATTGCCGCCGCCCTAGGCATCGGTATCGGGCTCGCCGTGAGCTCGACTGTTGACGATATTCCGGCGGCGGCGACCACCATTGTGGCTATTCCGGGCAGGCTCTGGTTGCGGGCGTTGAAGGCTGTCGGTATGTGGCCTACCACTAGGGGTTATGACAACGGCACCGTTGCGTAACGTGGTGGGGCAAAGGGGTTGAGCTGACAGCCGGTGCCTTTTAGTCTTGCCGTTGATTGTCACAGCTATGATTTTGGCTGTCCAGCGTCTTCGCGTGATGACCGGTGGTAAGTGCCTGCAACAATCTACAATATCAAATTAAATATGTACGAACAATGGCTGACATGGCGGGCTAACTAACCAGGCGGAAAAATCCTTGCCCGCTGGACTGTTGGCTACTATGTCCTGACCACGCTCTTGGCCATCGTTATCAGCACCATCCTAACGGACCTCGTCTGGGGCCGACTGATGCAAGTGGTTAGCGGCGACAGCCTCGCAGTGTCCGAGGAAGACGCCAAGACAATTGCGGACCGCGAAAAGCTTGAAATCGCAGACGTAGTGTCTCAGATGTTTGACTCGTTCATCCCGGCCAACGTCGTCAACGCTCTGGCCACCGACAGCCTGCTTGCCGTCCTTATCACCGCTATCGTTGTCGGCTACCTGCTCAACCCGGCGTCGGCCATCGTTCGCGTTCTGGAGGAGGTGGAGGTCATGATCACCAAGATCATCACCGTCCTCATCAAGCTCGCCCCCATCGGTGTCTTCTTCCTGATCCTGCCGAACCTCTTCAAGCTCGATATCGCCGAAATCGGCCTCAACCTCGGCATCCTGATCGGTGGCGGCGTCGCCAACATGGCGCTTCACCTGTTCATCGTGCTCCCCATAATCTTCTTCGCCATCACAAGGACCAATCCGTACAAGTACTGGTTCAAGTGTTCGCAGGCGTGGATCACGGCGTGGGGTTCGGCATCGTCCGCGGCCACACTCCCCATGACGATGAAGTGTGTCACCGCTCAGGGTGTGCCCCTCACCATCACCAAGTTCAGCGTCCCGCTCGGCTGCCTGGTCAACATGGATGGCACGGCCATCTACTTCCCACTGTATGTCCAAGCCTTCCTCACATTGCGTTTGGGGATTACGATGAGGAGACTAATCGGCGCGGTTTAGATGCGTCGTGTTTCTTGCAGTAACGCAGGGAATCAAGCTCACGCCGGTTGACTATGTCATTATCTGCCTGCTTTCCACGCTCGCCAGTATCGGCACCACTCCGATCCCCAGCTCTTCCCTGGTCTTGACCGTCATGATTGCCCAGAGCGTCAATGTGCCCATCACGGGCATGTACGTACGTATTATCCTGCCGTTGTGTGGCCTCCATGCAGTACAGTACCTGGCTAACACACAATACAGGCCATTATCATTAGCATCGATTGGTTCTTGGACCGTATGTGCCCCTTATCTCTTTGCCCACACCACCCCCTGGCCCCTATTTAACATGCAACTAACACCCCTCGATAG
This sequence comes from Chaetomium tenue, assembly GCF_020726465.1. Lineage (NCBI taxonomy): Eukaryota > Fungi > Ascomycota > Sordariomycetes > Sordariales > Chaetomiaceae > Chaetomium > Chaetomium tenue. The sequence goes on along the minus strand of NW_027117330.1, from coordinate 3,446,944 downwards.
GCTTCCGGACGGCCGTCAATGTATCGGGCGATATGTATGCTGCCAGAATTCTCCAAAAGCTTACTGGGATCCAGGACGACCCCAGTGAGATGTCGAGCGAGGATGAGGAGCACGTCGTGGGCCGGGTCGAGGAGAACTCCCAGCGAGTTTGAGATACTCGAACATGAGGGGTGGGATACCTCGGGCGCGTGGTTAGGTAGCGTTAAAGCAATGGAATTTTATGATGTCATGCCAGGCAAACCGGCCGAGACCGAAAGAGACTTGGCATTTCCACGCAATGCGCGTTCACGCCAACTGTGAGGTTCCTCATCCATGATACGGGGTTGTGGGGGTGTGGTTGTGACTCCAACGACCGTTTCCTGTTGGCAACTCGACCGGTGGCCCCGCGAACCCGCCATGGTTCGGCATCTCGACGACGGCTGATTCGCTTCCGACCTCGACGCGGCTCGGCTGGCTCCAGACCTCGGCAGGAGTCTGCTGGTTCGGGGAGAGCATCGTGCCCGCGTACTTGTGGTCGTACTGCGGGTGGTAGCCATACTGTTGCTGGTGGTCGGACTGCGGCTGGTGCCCCCCGGGCGCTCCTTGGGCATCCATCTCCGCTGCTGCCTCCGCCTGCTTTCTTTTCCTGTTCCTGATAAACCACAGCACTGCTAGCACGCCCAGCAAAATGCCCCCCAGCGCCGCACCGACAGCGATCCCGACGATTGCCCCTGTCGAAAGCCCACCTCCATCTGCGGCCGCCCCAGAAGAACCGGGTGAAGCCGCGCCTGAGCCGGTCGACTGCGAAGCCACCGACGTTGTATCATCCGACGCTGAGGATCGCCCTGTCGTGGACGGAGGTGCGGTGGAGGATGCGAGATCGGAGGCGCGATAGTTCAGCTGGAACATCGGGGCGAACAGGGTGAATGGTGCCGAGGTTTCGACCGTACCGGTCGACGTGTCGTCGGTCACGGTCGCCGTGATGTCGATGAAGGCCGGGTTGGTGACCTGGGCGAGGTTGACCAGCACCGTGCCGGAACAGGAGCCGGTCTGGGCCACCAGGTCGGGTGCCGTGGCGATGCAGGTGTTGCCGTTGTGGTTCGTGCACTCGAAGCCCCTGCGACAGACCGGTCAGCGCCAACGGGGACTTGTCAGTAGAATATGGTAGGTAAGTAAGGTGGGTGTGTACGGACGTGGGACAACACCCGATGGCGGTCTCGCCCGCGATCAGGGGGAACTCGATCGCCCAGTCCGATCGGCCGCTATATTCGGCCGTGCAGGCCGCCGTGTAGCCCGTCGGGCAGGCCAAACCGGGGGAGTAGAACCCCCATCCGTTGAAAGCGGGTACTGGCGTCCCGGCGCGTTGGATCGCAGGAGGCCAACAGGTGGTGTGGTCCTGTGGTATCCCTCTCTCGTCGCTTATCACGCATTGCTGACCCCTGTAACCCTCCACGCACGTTATACAGTCGATGACATGGATGGTGCAGCTGTCGGGCATCGACCATGTTGTGGTTAACGGCCCGAGCAATGTGCCTTGCACGCCCCTGAACTCGGCCATTGCGTTGAAGGGAAAGTCAAAAGCGCGACGAGATGCGAAAACGGTTGGGAATTTGACGCCTCTTTTTTCCATCCTGGAAAACCGGGGGGAGTTGGCTTATTTATTCGTCAGCCCCATTTCAGCTTTGCATTCGAGCCCTCCATGTCAGCCATTCAGCTCGTCTCCCATGTGCCCCTCCCCTGCTTTTGTCAAGTTCATTGGCACAAGGCTTCGGGAACAAGGGGGCTTGCCAATATCCCCGGTTCAACGGTAAAGCTGAGCATTTTAGACGGTCACTGCGCCTCTGAGGTTAGGGGTCTTCATCCTTTCACATGGACTACGCAGTACGCACCCCTGAGCAAAATACAGGTCTCACGCCACATGCATAAGTACTTCACAGCCGAACCAAGCCCGAATTTGCAAAAAAAAAAAAAGAAGAAAAAAAGAAGAAAAAAAAAGGAAAAAAAAAGAAAAAAAAAGAAAAAGGCAAAAAAGACGAGGTGCAATATAATCCTTCATTATCATTATTGCTTAAGGTTACTTAGAGTTCAGGTTACCTAGGATTTGGATGGTGGTTGTGACTCCAACGGTCGCTTCCCGATGACAACTCAGCCGGCTGAGTCCAGAGCTCGGTCCGGTACGGTTGGTTTGAGCCAGGCATCTCCGCTGGGTACTTGTAATCGTACTGCGGTTGCTCGGGTGGTTGGCTTTCTGCCAACTCTGGCGCCCCGGCCCTCCTCTTCTTCCTGATAAACAAAATCGCCAACACGCCTAGCAAAATACCCCCAAGCGCGGCACCGACGGCGATCCCAACGATCGCCCCCGTCGAAAGCCCGTCTTGCTCCGGGGCACCCCCGGGATGGCTGGAAAAGGAGGAATCGTCTGGGACGAACGGGTCCGAGGATATCGGCGGTGAATTTGAACTTTCCGAGGGCTGGGCTTGGGCCGTGGGAGGCGTTGTCGTTTGTGCGAGGTCCGATGCCTGGTAGTTCAACTGAAACATGGGTGCCAGCAGAGCCATCTGCTTTGAGGCTTGTGTTGCCAGAGGGCCTCGCCCGCCGGTGGAAGTTGCTTCTGTTATGGTCGTCATGATATCGATAAACACCGGGTAGGTGACCGGGGCGACGTTGACCAACTCTCTCCCAGAACACCGACCGGTGGTGACGGTCAGCTGGGTGTTCGCGGCGGCGGCGACGCATGTCTGGCCGTTGAGATTTGTACACCTGAAGCCCCTATGATAGTGAACAGTCAGTCCCAATAAAAAGTGTTTAGTTGGCGGGAGACAACATACTCAGGGCAACATCCAACTGCTGTCTCGCCAGGGATCAGAGTGAACTCCACTTCCCAGTCCGACCGCTTCCCATATTCCGCCGTGCAGGCCGCTGTATAGCCCGTCGGACACGCTAGGCCAGGGGAGTAAAAGCCCCATCCCATGAAAGGGAACTTTGGTGTCCCGGCCTCTGTTAATGCAGGAGGCCAGCAGCCGGTATAGTCAAATGGAGCCCCTGTCCCTTCCTCGTCATCTTCTCGCACCTCACATCACTGACCACTGAAACCACCATCACAAGTTGCGCAGGGGACGATATGGACGCTGCAGCTACTGGGCATGGACCACGCCGTGGTCAACGGCCCCAGCAATGTGCCGGGTCTGCCAGTGATGACCATTGGATAGGTTGGGTTGGGTTGGGTGAAACCGTGAAAGAGAATATGGTAGGGATGGGCGGGCGATACTGATAGAATGCAGCAGCAATACTGAGATTCAGAAGGGTTTACGGGTCTCACTTTGGCAGGCCGCGGGTCATTACTGCACGAATCGATACTTTACCGCACCGCCCCCACGGCGTTGCATGTTTAGACCGTTGCAATGGCAGGGAGAGCGCGCTTAATTTCCGAGATTGGTAGGGTGCGGGCGGCCTGTCACAGTGTGCTTACCGTACGACGGAAAGAGATTACCTTAGTTAAGAGAATAACATAGGTACATAACATGCACAAGTCGATCCATAAATCCCTTACTTTTGTGCTATTACATATAGGCTCTCCCTCAATATGTATACTGCGTAGAGCACAACAGACACGGCGGTAATCTATCAGGGATATTCTTCTCTTTAGGTACATTCCCCGCCACGCTGAGAGAGATATTCACATCTGCGTCCGATACCAAGTGTACATACACAGTGCTGTGGCTTGAAACAGCGAACACGGCCCCCAAATGTCGCTTGGCGGATCGTCTCGCCTCTGTTCTTGCCAATCGGATTTGCTTGCTCAGACACACCCTTGCTGAATATACCCAACCACTTGGGCGGGCGGTTAGGGAGGTTACACGACGAATGCAGTTGGTTGATAAAAAGAAATGACGAGGCCATGATTCCTCGCCCCTGTTGATGCGTCGGAACGCGGAAGCAACCGCAGCCCATTTCTGCCTCGCCAACCCTCACTCAACCTTTTCCGTTTCTCGAGACGAGCTGCTCCTCACCGCCGCGTTTCCTCCCCCGATCGTTATCCATGTTGACAGCAGCAAAAGCCCTCGTTCCAACATCTTGGGGCCGGGTGCCCCTCCGATATGTGATCGTCGGCGCGACCTTTCTCTCGCTGATTCTACTTCTCGCAACGAACCACACGCGATCCTACCTCCCATCATGGCCATCACAAGGGTCAACGCCAGCATCCTCAGCGGGCGACACAATCCCTAACACCGTCCACCTGGTGCACATCCTCCCGGAGGACGCGACCGACTTCACCTTTCAGTTCAGCCGTAAGTACCAAGCACCACGCGAAGCATCCAACCAACCCCCTCCACATCCACAGAACGCCATCACCCACCCATCCAAACCTCGATCCCTCCCACTAACCCATGCCCCCCCAACCCACCAGACTTCCTCTGCATCTTCGCCGCGAACCACCACCTCCGCCCGCACACCATCTACCTGCACACCAACACCGACACCCACAGCGGTGCCTACCTGCGCGCAGCCAACGGCACCACAGGAAAATGGAACCGCCTCATCTTCACCCACTTCCCGCACCTCCAAATCCGCCAAGTCACCGTCCCCACCCACGCCAGCAACGGCAAGGCCCTGCAGAACATGGAGCACCGCTCCGACTTTGTCCGCGTGCGCGCCGTGCACGACCTCGGCGGCGTATACCTGGACTGGGACGCGCACGCGCTAAGGGATCTGGCGCCGCTGCGGCGGGCCGGGTTTAAGGCCGTGGGGGGAAGGCAGTTGGGCGGGCAGGTGAATAGCGGGACGTTTATGTCGGCGGCCAAGGGGCGGTTGATTCGGTTGTGGATGGAGCGGATGGGGCAGGTGTACACGGGCGGATGGACGGATCATAGTAATGCGGAGTTGACGCGGATTGCGGAGCGGTTGGTGGCGGATCCCGCGGGGAGGGAGGTGCTGATTATGGAGAGGGAGGCGTTCGCGCCGGGGAGTTGGCAGACGGGGGATACGGATATGCTGTTTCAGGTGCATGAGGAGGAGGTGTCGGCGTTGGAGGGGAAGAAGCAGGGGGATGGGCTGGCGGAGTATCGGGAGGGGTTTGCGGAGCGCTGGGATCACCCGGAGAGGTTCCCTGAGTGGGTGAGGGACTGGTCCGCTACGTATCTGCTGCATGCGTTCTCGCCGCATCGTTGGGGGCATGAGGTGCCGGGGTTTAAGCAGATCACGCCAAGGTATGTGCTGGAGAGGAGGAGTAACTTCGCCAGGGCTGTGTATCCCATGGCTAAGATGATGTATGATCTGGGGTTGATCGAGATAGACGATCCATGGTCGGGGACATAAATAAGGTTTGGTATTTAAAATCAAATTTCCTTCTGAGTTACCCTATTGCATTACTTCCTACCGCCGTGGCTTAGAACAAAGCGATGGCGTTGGGCGGCGAGGCGACCAGGCCGGGATGGTTCAGGGGCGCCGAAGTCAACAAGAAACTGTATCTCCCCGTCTTTTTGGCATATTCGCCCAACGCCTTGAGATCCCACAGCTCGCCGATGGACATGCCAAACTGGTTGAGGAACCAGGGGTGGAGGACTACGCCAGTGGTTAGCACTATTCACCGTTACTGCTTTCTAGTCTGGCTAAGAGTTAGGAGAAACTCACCCAGATCCGACACACCACCCGGTGTTCCGTCAGGTTTCAGCGCCGGGATGGCCTCGAAACCGTGGGCATCGCCCGCCACGGCCGCAAACCGGTGATTCCACACCCAGCGCGCCGTATCCGCATGCCCGTGGACACCCGACAGCGTACCGGCCTGGAACTTGGCAAAGTCGGCGGGCGTCGGGGCCTCGAGCATCTCGGTGTACCCGGTCCGAATAATGAGAATGTCGCCGTGCTTGAACTCGACCCCCTGGTGCTTGGCCACCTTCTCAATATCCTCGACCGTGATACGGTACCCGTCCAGCGGGTGGTACGGTGTTCCCGTCGTCTCCTCGTGGTACCGCTTCCAGTCAATGAGGACACCGCGTCCGGCGAGGGCCCCGCGCGAGTGCCAGTGCTCAATGGTCGGGAGGGAATTCTCGGCGGTCGACTGAACCGACAGGCCTTCCGGCGTCGGCTTGAGGCCGTTGTAGGTGGTGCCGTCGGTGGTGACGTGGCAGAGACTGTCCCACTGGCTGCTGAACTGCGTGTTGAACTCGAGCTCGTCGTCCCAGCCCTCGCAGTCCATCCCCAGATCCCTCAGGCGGTGCGGACGATGAACAGGCGGCTTGCGGCCCGGTAGCGGGAATTTGATACCGTTCAACGGCCAGCTGCGCCTCGTTAGCTCTATTGTGATCGTCTGTCGGCGTGGCAGAATCAACCTACTTGAGGGAGATGGAAACGCCATCCTTGACCTCCGCCGCAGCTTCGGCAACAATCTTGGGCGTGAGAAAGTTCAGAGTGCCAAATACATCTTTCTTGCCGTCTTTGTCAAAGATGCCCCAGGCGCACCCCTGAGGTTGTCCTTCGACCTTGGGGAGATCGTCAAAATCGGGAACTGAACTCGGGTCCATGATGAAGAGAAATGTCTATAAGTGCCTGAATGGTGTTCGGAACCTGAATCGCCAGGACACAAGTTTGCTCGAGATCTTATAAACCTAGGCTGCCCCGCAGGAATGGGGCGGTGAGTTCTATCGGCGGCTTTGGCCATTGCGACATGTGAATAGGGGTTGCAACCTCAATGCGGAGGACCCTCCATGGTCCGTCACTTGGCATATCAGCCCCCTCTTTTCACCCGCAGGGACGGGACTGTGACGACACTTCGACGCCTGATGAATTGTCCGAGGGCCCAGTCAACAACCCCGCTCGGACAATGACCCCAGTTAACTCCAATACGCGGAGTCCTCTCAGTTCCACGCCGTCAGACGCCAAGTAGACCTACTTGGTCGAGTGCCGCCCACCCGCCGTCCTCGCAGCCGCATTAAAGTTGCCCGAATGCGGAGTCAAAGCCGACATGTCCACTAATATCCAATGCCCTGAGGCCAAGCGGCCGCGGGAGCTGCGTCTGTGGGGAACTTCTGGGATTAAGCTAGCCAGCGTGCCAGTGGGGGTGACAGAGAGGAAGAAGGTCTGCAGATCGAGGAGGATTCCCCTTTTAAGATATCCTAGTATTAATCATCTTGGGATTGCCGGCCGGCAAAATGACTCTACGAGTCTCGATTTCCCAACCTGCCAGCCTGCAGCATGAGATATCCTGATCCGACAGGGATACCACGCATAAATTTGGTGGCACGTTCGCATTCCTCTTGGTTCCTGTATCAAGCAAAGGCGGGGAATCAAACCTCATCGATCCACTTGCTTTTGCCCCTCGGTTACATCCTCCAGAGACATATCAATATCCCTTCCCCGCACGCCACGTTGCCGCAGCTGTTCGTCCTATGAGCTCGAGCGATCAGATAGGTCCTCCGCGTGCGTTGCTACTTCCAGGTTGGGCCTGCAACGCTGAGCAGGCACGTACGATGTGGCCCTGTAGGAACGGGAGCGGCTGATTCACCACCCCGAGTTTCCGTGGTCGTGTTCGGCGCATGTACTTCGTATGCAACATACACAATAAACGAATGCGAATACGACGGTAGCATTCGTTTTCGCTCCCGACCTTTCGTCCATCTTTGGGCTCGCTAGGTCCAGTCCCTTCCCTGTACTTTCGGGCTTTGATGCATCCCGAACCACCCAGAACCACGTCCCGAGACCGAATATCAAACAAGCCCTGCTACCCTGTGCCTGTCCAGCCCTCCCACACCGCCGCCGTAAGGAGAGCCATATAAACCACTCCTTAGGCCCGCCCCCAAGTATCGTGCAATAATCCATAACCCCCCATCCCAAACACCACACCCAACATGGCAGCACCAGCCGAAACCGCCAGCGGCACCCCCGCCGCCCCCAGCGCCGAAGACCTCAAAGTGTACGAGCTGACCCAAAAATACACCGCCGAAGCGGCCAAACGCTTCCGCCCCGAAGGCCTCGACCAATTCGTCCGGCTCCGCGAATCGGGCAGCGCTCGGTTCCGCGCGCTCGCCGAGGACCCCTGGGTCGACCACGCGGCGCTTAACACCAAACCCCTCGTCCCGGACGGCGCCCAGCACAAGTTCATCATCCTGGGCGCCGGGTACGGCGGGCTGATCTACGCGGTGCGGCTGATCGAGGCCGGGCTCGCCAGCGGGCCGGATGACATCCGCTTCGTGGACGCGGCGGGCGGGTTTGGTGGTACCTGGTGGTGGAACCGCTACCCGGGTTTGCATTGTGATATTGAGAGCTATAGTTACATGCCGCTGCTGGAGGAGACGGGGTATGTCCCGAGCAAGAAGTACGCTACGGGCGCGGAGTTGCTGGAGTATGCGGAGCTGCTGGCGAAGAAGTGGGAGTTGCATGATAAGGCGCTGTTTCGGGCGACGGTGAAGGCGACGAGGTGGGATGAGAAGGCCCAGTTGTGGGATGTGGAGGTTACGGAGGGGAGGGGCCCGGGTGAGGCGAGCAGGGAGCTGACGCTCAAGGGCCAGTATGTGCTGGTGGTGTCGGGCATTCTCACGACGCCGCATGTTCCCAAGATCCCGGAGCTGGAGAACTTTGCTGGGCCTATCTTCCATACGGCGCGTTGGGATTACAACGTCTCGGGTGGGACCCCGAAGGACGCGACGCTCACGGGCCTCGAGGGCAAGCGCGTGGGTATTCTTGGTACCGGCGCCACGGCGATTCAGGCCGTTCCCAGGCTGGCCAAGTATGCGAAGGAGTTGTATGTGTTCCAGCGCACGCCGTCGGTCGTCTCGTGGCGTGGCCAGCGTGAGACGGACCCTGAGGAGTGGTGAGTTGATTCCCTGGAAGATGCCACATGTTGGATGGTGACATGACTGATTCTGGGCGCACAGGAAAACAAAGATTGTCAGGGGTAAGGGTTGGCAGCGGGAGCGGAGGTTGAATCAGGATTTGTACCTGATGGACAGCGTTGAGGAGGGCCAGGAAAACATGGTGGGAGATGGATGGACCGAGTTCCGCAGTTTCTCTGCCGTCGTCGGCTCTTCAAAATACCCCATCGTTGAGCCCACGCCGGAGAAGATTATGGAGCATGTCGGGCGTCTGTACAAGCTCGACGCGCCCCAATCGGAGAAGATGAGGGCGCGCGTGGAGAGCATCGTCAACGATCCCGAGACGGCCGCCAAGCTCAAGGCATGGTACCCAGTTTGGTGAGTGTTTTCGTTTTTTTGATGACTGAAGGGTTCGATAGAAGACAGCGCTAATCTGAATTCCAGGTGCAAGCGACCGACCTTCAGCGACGAATACCTCCAAACCTTCAACCAGCCAAACGTACATCTTGTCGACACTGACGGTAAGGGCGTCGACGCCGCGACCACCAGTGGATTGGTGGTTGCTGGGAAGGAGTACCCTCTCGACATCCTCATCCTGAGCACGGGCTACGTGACGCCGAGCATTGGCGGCGGCAGCCCGGCTGTGCGCACCGGCATCGACATCTACGGCCGCGGCGGCAGATCTCTGGACGAGAAATGGAACACCCAAGGGGCCTCCACGCTCCACGGCGTAGCCACGCACGGGTTCCCCAACCTCTTCTTCGCGCCCCTTTCCCAGTCCAGCCAGTCGTCCAACAACGCCTTCACCCTCGACATCGGTGGCGAACACATTGTCCACATCATCGAGAAGGCCGAGGCCAAGGTCGGCGGCAATGCCATTGCCGAGGTGACGAGCGAGGCCGAGGAGGCGTGGGCCCTCGAGATCATGAAGCGTGCGGGGTGGTTCGCGACCGTCATGGGCTGCACCCCCGGTTACATCACGTCTGAGGGCGAGGCTCTGCGGCAGTCTAGTGATCCGATGGAGATGGCCAAGAAGGCTAGAGGTGGCAACTGGAGCCAGGGTATCCATACTTTTCTGGCCCTGTTGGAGGAGTACCGTGCCGATGGCCAGATCAAGGGAATTGATGTTGTGTCGAGGACTGCTTAAAATTCAAGGCTATTTATTACATTGCCTAAGCGGCGTCTTGCGTAAGTTGCGTTTTGTGGCTGCAGGATTTTGTATTGTCTGTTGTGGTCTCATAAATTCAGCAGAATGAAAATGGATAAATACAGATGGGGCAGCGCAATAGTTTTCGCCTGTTCCTTTTTCTTTTTTTTTTTTTTATGTGGGAGAACACATTCATTGTTGTGGGTTGATTTTGGTCAGGTTAGTCAAGATATCAGAGGATCCGAGTTTCGTCTGGTCATATAGCGGACTACCCGAGGTGGCTGGTCCTCTGGACGAGAGACTGGTTGACTGGTCGAGAGGCCACCCTTCTTTTCGACGGCAAGACGGCGGCACCGACGGCAATTCGGGCAGGGGTCCCCCAAGGCTCACCCCTTTCCCCTGTTCTCTTCATCCTCTATATTTCCTCATTATACAAGCAGCTAAAAGACGAGCACCCTCACTTGGCTATAACGGGGTTTGCGGATGACACCAACCTCCTGGTGTTTGGTCGAAACCCCGAGGCCAATGTCCGGCAACTGGAGGCGGCGTGGGAAACATGCATGCGATGGGCGGACAGTCGGGGGATGAAGTTCGCCCCGGAAAAGAGCGAACTGATCCATTTCAACAAGGGACGACGGCAGTGGACAAACCAGCTGGAACTCACTAACCCAGGGGGAGGCACCAGCCCCGTCAGACCGAAGGAGTCTGCCAGGTTCCTGGGAGTCTGGCTGGACCGGAAGCTCAACTGGAAAGCCCACCTTGCGGCGGTGGAGAAGAAGCTGAGGACCCAGAGCTATGCCCTGTCGAGGCTAGCGGCATCGACGTGGGGACTGGGTCTAGCCAAAGCGCGAGAAGTGTACACAAAGTGCATCCGGTCAGCGCTGGCCTATGGCGCATCGTCGTTCCACATTCCCACGGATGTGGGAGGCGAACCGGTGAAGAAAGGCATCACCAAGGCCCTCGGGAAGGCCCAGAACAAGAGCCTGAGGATTGTGGCGGGAGCCTTTAAGTCTACCCCCATCCGTAACCTCGAGACAGAGACGTGGGTACCACCGTTGGACTTATACCTAAACAAACGGCTTGCAGATTTCGAAAACCGACTCCAACAACCCGATCTGGACGACGGCCAAGGCGGCAAAAAGACGGCGGGGAGCGTTATCCTTACCGCCTGCCGCAAGATACAGCAGAGACTCAGCTCGAGGAGGGGCAACAGGGGCCGACCGCGAACCTTGAGACCTCAAGGGCCCACGGCGGTAGAGAGAGCCGCGGGCACGATCATGCGCTGGACGGGGGGAACCATAGACACGGACAAGGCAGTAGAAGAGGCCTGGAGAGCGAGGTGGTTAAAGGAACGGGACGGCAGAGCAATCACCAGGCCGGCGGACGACTTTGACCATCAGCGGGAGACGCTATTCCGGAACGAAACCCTAAGGAGGCATGACGGTCTCAGCAAGGCGAAAAGCTCACTGCTCATTCAAATCCGGACGGGAGCAATAGGCTTACGGGACTACTTGTTTACACGGGAAGTCCCGGAGGTTCTGACGCCTGCCTGCGAGTGTGGCGAGGGACGAGAGACTGCCGAACACCTGGTAGTGTGGTGTTTGGCCCCACCGTTGACGCGAAGATGGGAGAGAACTGGAATTCGGACACGACGGGACTTTTACTCAGTTCTACACGGTATCAATCCCACGACTGCACGGCTTGCGAGGAGGATCCTCGACTGGCTGATGGACTCGGGGAGGCTGCCGATGTACAGCTTGGCCAGGAGGCTCGAGCTGGAAACGGCGGCCTGAAGCGCCCCCGTTCGGAGGCCAGGAGGCCTCCTCTCTTTGTATACGTAGACTCACCAGAACGCATCGTTCCTTGATTGTTGGTAGGGGTTTTTCACCCGGCCCGGGAGGGCACGGTTTTCCTGTACACTAAATAGCAGAGGGTCCGGCACGCCCTAGGGCATAGCGGAGTATGAATAATATACATATAGCGGACTTTGAGTGTATGACGCAGAAAGTGGCCTGTCATTGTACGCTATGATGCAAAGCACGGTCGGGGGCGGTACGAGACTGTCTGGCGAAGTATATAAAACGGTTCTCCCATCAAAGTTCCCGAAGCGATTTTGGAACCATCTCCAATTACTGTCTTTCCTTTTCCTTTTTTTCGTTCTTTTTTCTTTCTAAATCACCCCTTCGTTTATTTCACACTTCGCTTTTAAACTTTTAAAAGATATCTGTTCACCTGAAACATGAATCTCGATGAACGCATCGACCTGGTGCGCAGTGTGGAGGTAGATGTCTGGGTAAGAAGAGTCAACGATGCCCGGAGGGACGGTCGCATGGCCTCGTGGATATCCTCTCTCCATCCCCGGAGACTTGGCTGCGAACTGGTCACTGGCTCGATGAACGGAACCTTCAACCTTTGCCAGAAAGTCATCTTCGATGACAAAACCACGGCGATTCTGCGCATGCCCATTGGCGGCCGTAACCACCCCGATTACGCTGACGAGAAGGCCGTGGTGGAAGCCGCGACGCTGTCGCTCCTTCGAAGGCAAACTAGCATCCCAGTGCCAGCCGTGTACGTCTGGGGGACCGCAGACCACAACATACTTGGGCTCGGCCCCTTCATCTTGATGCAGGTAGTCGACGGGGTGTCCGGCAGCGATCTTCACTGGAACCACGGTCCCGAAACAAGACTTCTTCGCGAGGATATTAGCGAGGCCAACCTCGAGCTCTTGTTTCGACAAATCGCCCGGTACCAGCTCGAGCTTTTCAGTCTCAATTTTGACACCCTGGGCAGCCTACCATTGTCAATCGGCGGTGTCGACGTCCCAACACGACCCTTGACATGGAAAGCACACGCAAGTCTCCATGGCAGGGGGATCGACACGATTGGTCTGCCGTCTCCCCCTTCCTTCCTCCCAGAGACCATTTTATACTAACCGGAGTTCACAGGAGATCGAAATCGAGGCTGGTCGTCGTCAGCCGATTATTTCAAGCACATCTTTGAACAAGACTACAAGCACTTGTTTGAGCAACTCAATTCTGTACCCGATTCCCGTGATGCGAGGCGGATATTCCGATCGTTCAAAGCACTAGAAACTGTGATCCCCCGATACCTGGTGAACGAGCGGTGGGACCGGGGCCCGTTCAAGATGACTTGCGATGGTTTCAGGTTGGATAATCTGATGTTCAAGAGCGAAGACGACTTGACCGTGGTCGGTGTCGTGGATCTGGAATGGTCGTACATTGGACCGCCACAGCTCGCGGCCTCGGCGCCGTGGTGGTTGCTTCGGGATTGCCCTGTCCACGTCTTGTGGGACTATGTCAACGGGGAGCCGCCCGCTTTCACTGGACGGTACTTCAAGAACCTTGAACTTTACAAGCGCCTTCTCCGAGAAGAAGAGGCTATAAGACAAGGGCCGGAAGACAAGGCCTTCTCCGAGCTTGTCCAATGGTCCGAGGATTCAGGGGCCATGTGGCTCCATATGCTCTTCACCTTCGGAGTCGGGGGCCCCGATGCCTTCCCGCTTGCAGAACTGCGTCGCCACGTGGGTGTTGAAGAATGGAAGGCATTGGAAGAACAGGTTGACGACGACGCGATGGAAGTGTTTGCCGAGGAGAAATCGATGGACCTGAAGCAGTACCATGCGGATCTAGAAGCGATTAGAAGGGACAAGGCTCAGGTGGACAGCGGTGAGTTGAACGCGTCGGTGTTCCTTGACCGGTATCGTCGGCTGTCAAGGTCGAGGTTAGATTGCCGTTGGCCTGCGGGCGGGAGTATGGACAGGTGTGTTAGCATGGAAACCAGTGAGGGACAAACCAGCGAGACAGTGCTAGAATAATAATTAATACTGGCCTTATCCTCTGGCATCATTGATTCGAAGTGGGGCTAACTTTGTGGAACGGGCACCTTCGCGCCCAAACAACCTCGCCCACACAACCTGAACACCCGAACACCTAAACGCCCAAACACAGCTTCCAGCCTGCTCGCGCGCGCCAACGGAGAACGGACCCGAACAAATTGAAGCATAGCCCAGCAGGCTCCATCCCCCAAAATGAGCCGACAGACACCCCGCAAGTCGCGGCACCGCCACCACGCAAGCAACAGCGGTCCCCGCCAAGTGGCCGCCTCCGACTACGAGTCCGATGCCGCCCAGTACATGGAGAACCGCGAGACGATGCCGCTGTCCAACGCGCAGCCGGCCCGCGACAACACCGAGCTTAGCCTGCGCGTCCTGCGCCGCTACCAACCGAGCATACGGTCCATCATGGCCATCGCCGCCAACGCCGTCGCCTACAACTTCCTCGAGGCTACACAGGGGTGGGAGAAGCACGGCGCCGAGGGCACCATGTTCATCTGCGAGCAGGAGCCCGTCATGGCACCCACCGGCCAGACGCTGCCGCGGGTGTGCGTGTTCGTGTTCAACCGCCGGAGCATGGAGAACCTCGTCATCGACCTCTTGCGCGTGACGGATTGCGAGGTGGTCGGGGAGCTCATCGTCTTTCGGCTGGAGGACGGCGCTGTCAGCGGCAACAGCCAGGGAGCGGACGGCACCGCAAAGAAGATCCTCGGGCTTTGGATCCACGCCGACGAGAGCAATACACGGGAGGTGCACGCGAGCTTGATCCTGGGCGCCTGGAAGCAGGGCCGCCAAGCTTTGGACGCGTACATTCAGGCGGTGACAGTAGAGGCAATGGAGAACAACGGCAACTTGGCGCGAGAGTCGTATGCAGTTGCCGTCGCGGGGGATTCGGCCACTGGGAAACGGCTGAGTATGACGGAGCTCTTTGGGAAGAACAACGGGGCATGAGTAGGGATTTTACTGTCGGCAAAGCACTTAACCTGTGTTTTGGAGGCTGCACGCAGCGGCAGTTCCCCACCACATGCGATCGCTCGACCCCGCGCTTTGCCAGGCTTCGCCCAGCATGCGTGCACAGTGTTTTATTCCCGACCTACCCACTGTGCATCCTACCGTTTTGGTGGCTTTCAACCTCTGAGTGCTTGCTTCCCCACTGAACCTTCCATCAAAATGGCGACCGACAGCAACGACGTCAGAATTGGCGCCTCGTCATCGTACGATAGCGATGATGCAATTGGCATTGCGATACGCACTCAAACATCCCTTGCCACGTCATTCCAACAATGGCTAACCCCCAAAAAGCACGACGACGGGGATCGCCACGAAGTTATCGCCAGGGTTCAATCACGATTAGACAGCTACAAGCAGTGGCTTCAAGAAGTCAATACCGTGCCAATCAACGTCCTGGGGGATGTCGAGCCATGGGACATGAGTGCTCGTGTGCAGCCTGGGGACGAGGATGGGTCAGTCATCCTCGTTACGGGCCCGGGTTCGGGTGAACCCATCGAGATCGCAGCCAAGAACGAGCGGGAACTCAGATACCTCATGAGTGTATGAACTTAGATTACAGCGCTGAATATCTGACCAGGTAGCTAATTCACTTGGGCAACGTAGGAGAATTACCTCGGATACATGACCAAGATTGTGCGTACCTTACCTGCGTTGAAGTAGTGCCCCGGGCTACGTTGGCAACCACTTGTTTAACTTGTTCCCCTGACCTTAGTGCAACGCCTTCGCCAAATCCCAAGACACCTTGCGATTACTGCTCCGCACGTCAAGTGAGCTTCAAGACGCAGAGTCTGAACTGAGGTACATGTGACTGACTCTTCCCCGTAATTTTGCGTAGTGCCAATACGGTCCTGTTAACACTTCTTGTCAGTCAACCACCCGACGCCACAGTCAAGACCTACATCCGCCGTCTGCAAGAGTACAACGACATCAAGGACATTGGCCAGCAGCTCATCGGCTTCATTGCCGAGAATCGGGGCGTGTCTGTTCGGACCATCTACGAACAGGGGGAGTTTGGTGTCAGTTACCCACAATAGCCTTCTCGAATTCAATTCAGTCCATGAACTGTTCTGTTACTTCTCGTGACCATCTTTCACGTTTCTATTTGATGATCCCTATAATCAGCAGCTACAAAACATGGGCAGGTGACAGGCACGTGTGGGTTCACTGGCAGGCGTTGTCTTTACTCTTATTTCATTTCCGGCCAAGCGCCCAACTTAGGTCGCAATTGACATGCTACTACGGTAAACAGAAGAAGTCACCAACCCATATATACCATACCACCAACCCGACTCATCCCACAACCCCTCAAGACATCCATCAACCAACCACGTGCAACGCCCTCAACCAGCGCGGCAAGCCAAAAAGTTGTTGCCGCTCGCGCCCGTGTGGGTGATGAGCAGGTCGAAGTTACCGTTGCCGTCGAACACGACGCGGTCGGCCCCCGGCGACCCGCCGTTGTACACGCTGTGGCTGGCCATGATGGGGAACTCGTACCAGGGGCCCGGCGTCGGGAAGTCGAAGCCCTCGTAGTTGTTGTACCGGTGGGGGTAGTTGTCTGGTGGGTGGGGGGAGGGGGGTGGTGAGTATATGTGGCTGGGTAGGTAGCGTTGGATTTTGGAGAGGGGAGTGGGGGTGTAGAAGGGGAGGGAGATGGGGAAAGGGGGTATTGGTGTGAAAGATCGTGGATGCGACTCACTGACGTCGCCGCCGCTCTGCTGCAGAGAGTAGCCCTTGTTAAGGGCGGCGGTGATGTGCGTGGTCTGGTAGCACACGCTGCCGCAGGTGTAGGCGCACGCGCGGGCCTCGAGGCCCTCGACCTCGGCGCGGAGAGGCGCGGCCGAGACCGAGAGGACGCTCACGAGGGCGAGGAGGGCGGGGATGATCTAGCTCCGGCGTTAGTGATTTTGGTTGCGCACTCGGGCGTTAACGATGGAGGGTTCTTATGTTTCTTACCCGGACCATTTTGTCTGTAGGGAGACTTGAGTGTAGGGTTGATGCTGGGAGAGTGGTTGCGTGTGCTGGGAGTTGGCTATGTGCGAAGTGCACCTCACTTATATGCTACTCGAGTTCTGGAGGAGCCCGCGGGTGTGTGTCCAGAAACGGAAGGTTCGATAACTCGATGGTTAGTTGATGCAGATCTCTTCTATTATTCGCTTGAACCCCATTAAACAATGTAACCACCCCACGGTATCAGCATATCTATTTCTCTTACTTGGAGACCTTCTATTTCTGAAGACTGAGGCACGTTTAGGACTCTTCGACCCGCTAACCCTTAAATCTCACCGAGACAATGGAGTAACCCCTGGTATCCCGCTTGAATGGCATGCAGATTCGGTGGCTGTTGCTGTCCCGTCTGGGGTTGTTTCAACCATGCGTGCTCCTGCCCGCACGAGTGAGATCTCCAACACTGATTGGGCCGAGGTTTGCCAAAGTCCCGCGCGGAGCTTCCGCAGATCGGCATCAGGGCGCGGCACCCTCGGCGAATCATTGTCCGCAAACTGCCGAAGAGAGGAGCTGCCCCTGACATCGGGACTTTCCGAAGCGGGAAGCTGCTACTACAAAGTACTGCAGTAAGGGACTGTGTAATGCTGCTGCCTGTCACGTTGCCGCTTGTTTGGCTCGAGTTGGTTGTTATCAGTCGTCTTGTCGCCTAACGCAGACTCAAGCTACTTCTACCCCCACGCCTAAGCAGCGCCACCGCTGGAGTCCCATATTTAGGTAGCATTTCAAGCTGCTAGCCTTGATAACTCCCCGAGTGCACGGTAACGCTATCATATGGGATAAAGCACAAAAGATTGCGCCGGCTATCCAAAGCTCAAACATGCCCGCCCCCCGACACTTCGGGGTTTGATGTTATAACTGCCATTCATCTAGCCACAAGTAACTCGGGCGAAGCTATAGTGTCTTTTATCGTTATCGCTATGGAAACTTTTGGCTTCGACGCTAGAAGCGCTCGCTGGAAATACGGGCAACTCGAAACGTTTGAGCAAGAGGATCGTCAACTTTGATTCAGCCGATGGGAATATTGATCTCAACAGGAACATTGACAGAACACATCTCATTGAGCGAAAAGTGAAGTTTGAAACATAATATGAATTTAGACGAGAACAAAACTTAAGGGAACAAGTACCTATCATCACTGCCAATCCCCATCATCCAGATACGCCTTTTTACCAATCCGGTCGCTTCTTTGAAAACTTTCCTTCCTCCGCTTTTAAGAATATCTGTTGAACACCGCTGGTCCGAGAGTCTGGATGACCACCAGCGGCGTGACAACCATGGGCGGTAACTGGGCCAAAGGATTGGCCTCGGTCTGTTGGGGGTTGTTGGGAACTTGAAGCTTGATCCATTCAGATAAGGCTGCCTGCCAGTGAGCTGACTGCATGTTAATGGGGTATTGAGTTCCAAGTGGTGGATTAAAGAACTGGTTCCCGTTCATGCCGAGAAAGAAGGGCTGAGAAGGATTGAATTGCCCCTGGCTCTCCATATAATCGGCAAATTGCTGACTATCAAATTCCTGGTTATCACCCAAGTCGTGAGAGACCGGGCTCTGGGCTGTCGGCTGGGGATCATCCTGACATGTCTCATTTATGTCTGGGACCAATGGCTGGTGTGGGTTGTCAGACTGATGAGGGACCGAATCGGAATCCCTTTGAACTGAGTCTTGACCTAGAAGGAAAAAACAGTCATCCACGGTATCGGCAAGCATGGCCTCATAGTCATCAGCTATGATTTCAGGAGTTAGGGCAAAATATGCGCCGGGATCGTAATCGCTAGCTTCAACCTTGGGCGTTAAGGCAAGGGATTCGGGGTAGTTATCGCCTGAACTTTCAGTGCCATGCTGTTCGTCCGTCTTGTCCGTCTGCTCGACCACGTCTAATTCCTTTCCTGTGTCCGCAATGATGTCAACTTCCTCGCCCACTGTTAGATCGGCCGGCACGAAGTCAAAACTATTCTCAAAACCATAGTCATTGTCGTTAAATGTATCAGACATAAAACGCCAGACTTCTTCTTCGTTCATCCTGTCCAGCTGTTCGCTTAGTTCGGCCGAGGATTTCCACCTGAAAAGCATATCAATCGCCTCTTCTGTTGTTTCCGCCGACATCTCCAACTCCATCGACGCCAGGTTAAGGATGTCCTGAGCCATGTTTCTAGCAGCCAAGAAATGTAGACAATTGCAGTCACAATAGCGATGGATACAGGTATCGATTTGCCGCCGGATGGAGATGAGGATGTGTGGCCGTGAGATCAAATTTGAACTGGGAGTCTTTGAACAAATAATACGTTTATATGGAGATATCGATTTCAAAGAAAGTTTGGACCGGTAAAGGGGTGTCAATAAACGTACTGAGTGTGGCCAGTACATGGGATGCAGTTATTTCTTTGTGCCGTCCTGGGAACCAGAACGGTATTGTTTGGCCGAAAATGTGATCATTGTCATGGTTGATAGGTTCCTGGGTGGACCGTTGGACACTGATCAGCACCTAGCTGCCCATTTTTCAGCAATAGGGGAGTTAGTGAGGCCAAAGTAGGAACACGGTGCGGGAATAGCGGAAGCTCAAGCTAAAGTCCCATAAAGGTAGGCGTTGATCTCGCATGGCACCAGGACTTGAGACCCGGGATATCTTTACACCCGCATAATTACCTGCTTTAGAGTACTAGGACTACCGATTGTCCATTATTCTACGATCAGATTGCTCCGAAACTATGGGGAGGAGCGGGGATACATGGATTAGTAGGGATTCGCATCGTCGAGGCAAAGTCAAAATCACCGTAGCAACGGGGAGAGCACACAGTATACGGTGAGAGTTATACAAATCATGTACAGTCATGCGGGGGCCACTCCGATGTTCAGAAGCTGAACAGACCGGAAGTGATCCCCGGTGTTAACGCTAGGTATGTACAAGAAGCCACAGGGTGCCAGGAGGTGCGAGGGCGACCAAAGGGGCTGACCATGGCCGACCACCTCCATGGATGCAATGCCACCGCCACCACATCATGCAATCAATACCGCCACCGTTTCCCACATCCCATCATTCCATTACCACATCATCGAAAGCGCTTAGCAGGTGAAGACGCTGGGGCCGGGGATCTGGTAGTTCTCGACCGGGGGCCAGTAGATGCTGATCTTGACTCCGGGGTCGGTGCCCTTGTAAGCGCCAGGGAAGCTGACGGTGTTCGAGGGCGTCTTGCTGCCGGAGCCGCCAACGACTATTGAAAAGAGTGTTAGCAAACTGCTTACTTCACACTCTTCCTCCCCCTAAGGGAGATGGGGCTTTGTAACAACTTACCATTAATCTGAGCGCACTCCATGTAGAACTGCGCACCCGGGTAGTTCCCGGCGCCGTGCAGGGCGATCATCTCAGCACGGAGGAGGTATTGGCCCGGGGCAATGCACTCGGGGATCTTGATGCTGTGGCGGCCCTGGCCGTTGATGACCTTCTCGGTACCCCAGACGCCGTTGCTGTAGCCGTCCTGCTGGATCTTGAACCAGCCGCCGCCGACGCCCGAGTCGGAGGTGGCATCGCCGACCTTCTTGAGGTAGGCCAGGGTCGGGCCCTTGTGGCTGCTGTCCATGACATCGTTGGGGGCCGTGCCGGTGGTGCTCAGCATGTAGCGCCAGACGGCGGTCACGCTCTGGCCCGCCTGGACGGTGATGACCTTGGAGGTGGACGAGGTCGGGTTGGGGTTGCCGTTGCAGGCCATCGAGTTGGACGTGACGTCCTCGATGGGGCCGTTGTACGAGGGCACGCGGACACCCTGGCCGACGCCCTGGTTGACGCCGCCGACCTCGAGCGACGAGAAGATGGTGTGGGCGCTGGCGGCGCCAGCCAGCATCAGGGGGGCGAGGACCTTCATGGTTGTGGTGGAGATGGGAGGAGGAGGATAGGGATAATGCACTCGAAGTTGCTCGCCACGAGTCAAGGGGAGAGACGTTATATAGGTAGCACTGGGCTCCAAGACCCCAGCTTAGACGCCGCTTTCAAATTTCGTGAGCCATGTTGCTTTCCTGCCGGCACCTGGCTCCCTCCTCGCCCCCGGATTACGCTCCCGCGTGAACTGCTCGAAGTCTGGAGTGCATGTGGGGAGCCGTGCTTGGCTGGCGGCTCTCCGGGGACGAATGAATGTAACACTTCGGGCGCTATACCGAGTCGGTGCAGGGAGTTGCCGATCCGAGGCTCCCTCCAGGGGGTTGGCGGAGGGCAACGGTCCGGTTAATATATTACAGGGGGTCCGGCAGCCTTACCGTTAATTCCTAGAGCGGGCGAGCCAAGCCTCTGGGCTCGGATCTGCAGGGTTGTCAGGGGGTTCCCGTCGTCTCTTTGGCCCAGGCGCAACCAGTTACCCGGTTTCACGACTCTGTTGCCCCACGCTTCCCGCGCCGTCGAGCAAACACCAAGAGCCCAAGACGGAGAATCCGCCCCCGGGCAGTTGCTCACGAGCGCCCTCCCTCGGCATATGAGGTGCTTTGGCCGGCGCCATGTTCGGTATGCTCCTTTGGGCTGCCGCCACTCCCTCTCGGTACCGCTCTCGAGGTTCCATTGGCCATCTCGGAGGAGATGCGGGATGATGGATGTCTCTATGTTTTATGAGCTGACGGCACCCAAGACACGTCCCTTATCTCCCACCTGCTTTTGTTGGGAATGAATGAGGGAGTAAAAGAAAATGCCGCGAAACACCTGCTGCGGCTTGAGATGAAGACGAGTTCTCGCGTTTTCCCAGCGTAGTATTCCGATAGGGATGGCGGGAGAGTTGAAGGCGTGCTGTTGAAGTCTGATGATGGTGTTGCTCGGCCACGTTCTTGACCCCTGAAAGCTTCGGATCTCACGAGAGAGAACAGTTGGGTTGAGACCGCGGAACGTACCTACAAATGCAATAATGATGTTGTTCATCCACCATGTTTGTCTAATCTCTAATGTTTTCCAGCGAAACCTCAGATTAAGGTTATGAATTTCCGGTAGAACGGATGCCTGGCATTCTCGCCGTACATGCTACCATGAATATAGGCCTCCCCGACAACTCGATAACGGTCACCCTCTTCGTGTCGTAAGATGAAGGGGACATCAGCACCTTCCAGAATCCAGACCTCGTCTTTGCACCCTGGTTTATTACCGATTGATTTAGGCCCAAGGCCAAGACGCCCGCGCCATGTCCTGAAGAATGACCTCCCTTCGGTAGCTATCCGCATCCTTTCCTCGAAGCATGCCGCGCTCTTTCGTTCTTCGGATGTCAATCGGGAGCGGGCGTTGGCTCTATAAGCCCCGCAAAGATTCTCTGGGACAATCTCTGCATCCAATTCGTCGACCCTATCGTGTACACATTCCATCAGCCGGTTGGCAGTGGGAAAGTGGCGGATGCCAACTGTAGGTTCCGGGATGCCAAGGTGGAGGTCGAGCTGGTACTGTTCGCGTTCGTCTTGCCTTCTGTGACGGAGTTTGCTGATGGTGAGATCATAATACGAAAAGTTGGCCTCGACCATCCCCGAATCTGCCGCGATCTGGTTGCCATCGTACATGGCCGACCACAGGGCAACTTTCGATGAAAGGTACTCCAACCCAAGACCTCGCACCCATTGCTGCTTGGTTTCAGCAAGTGCGTGAACGGCGACGCGTGCCTCCAAGATGTCCCGAAGCACCCAGCTGGCGAACCCATTGCCCAGATACTCAGCGAACTCAGCCGGAGAGTACCCTTCCGCTCTGACGTTGTCCGCCAGTAGAGTTCGCCATAATGCCTCGACACGACTCACAGCCCGTGGACGGAGCTGCTCGGAGGACTTCCCTTCGTTTGTCTTTACGAGACTCCAAGTGAGGGGTTCGTCGGGATACCGCACTGGTGAACCAAGGGCCACCTTCAGGATCTGAGGCACGGGATCGAGGTCCATATTGGTGGCGGCACACACTGTATCGACGCGGATGGCCATGACGGGTAACGTCCCGTCAGGACGGACCACATAGTTCCATAGAGTCTCTCCACAGGGGCGGAAATGGCATTCCTTAGAATTTCCCCTGTCAAACGGCACTCTACCGAGCCGGGCGCTGAAATCCGGGACCCAGCTTAGGAGATCTGGGATCTTGGTATTCTGAGCATCTTGGACTTGGGAAAGAAGGCGGAGAAGGTGCCTTTCCTCTAGCATGGCCAGGGCGGCCGTTCTATACACATCCTGTACGGTTGCACCATAGTCTGGTACGATACCTAGGTCGTTGTCAACAATACTGAGGAAGGCAAATATTTTATCCCTGGGATCAACAGCGTCGAGATCACGGAGCGCTGAGAGGACAGACGTGAGCCGAAGCCGGTCGGATCGTCGTATGTAGTGGAAGCCACGTATGAAGGTGAAAATGTCGTTCGGTTCAACCACAAGCGCCGTCGTCTTCGAAACAGATGAGTGCTGTCCGCCTTTCAAGTTGACCGCGGCAATGACCTTCGTAAGGTGCCTGAGCGGGTCTGAAACGGTCTCGTCGGCGAGGAATGTGCGGCCAAAGGCACAAAACTCTGAGCTCAAACCTCGGTTGTCTAGAAATGACAGCACCCGAACAACGAGAGCCATATCCAGCATATTCTCACCACAGATCAGGTACGTCTTCTGTGCGAGGATGACCGCAACCGCAGCCCAAGCTTGACGGAACCAAGTTCGTTGGAAAAAGGCGAAGAGGCCAAACCAATGCGCCGCCGTCATCTCTATGATGCTCGAAAGCGTAAACATCTCCGATAATGGGCGGTCTAAGGCAATCCCTAGACGATCTCCCCCCCGGAGCGCTTGAGAATGCATGTAGTCGAGGATAATGTTCACCGCCTCGACGGCCAGGTCCCCTAACCTGTCACTCGGCCCAACCCAACCAAACACCTGCCGCGCCGACTTGAATACCGCTCTCGCTCGCTTCACATGCGCGGCCTTCTCGTCCAGGTCGTTTTGATTGACACAAATGGTATCAATCCAGATGGGCAAGCGCAGCGCATCCCTCGCCTCGAGCAACTCCGTGGCTTCCAACGCCTCCTCCGACATCCGCTCCCTCAGATCTCCAAGCGACGCCAGAAACCGCACCAGGTTCTCACCGACCCGCACCGCGCAGCCATTGACCTCGATAACAAACGGGGTGCTGTCATCATCATCGACGCGCTCGAACGGCATGTTCTGGGCATGCTCGGGCGTCTGCTCGTAGTACTCGCGGCGGGCCTCGTCGACCACGGCAAAGACCTCCGGCACCGCCGGGTCAGAAGGGGTTGGGTTGGAGACGGAGCGCTCAAAGGGGGCCTTGAAATTGTCTACCTCTAGGTGGTCCAAAACGAAGGGGTCGGAGAGGCTGCGCTCGTGCACCGTGATGGGGTTGCGGGTTGTGTAAGACAGCACCGTGTATGCGGGGTTGTGGTCCAGGTCGACGACGTGCATGGTGCAGCGGATTCCGTTTGCGGTCGCCTCGAGGAGGTCAAGGACCCGGATCGAGGTGGCGCTGGGGAGCGCATCGTACATGAGGTCGGGTAGTAAGGTGGGCGCTGGGTGCTCATCCTCGGGTTGTGTTGGTGATGACATAGCGTGAATGTTGGGATCGTAGGTGAAGAGGAGTCCGTGGTGGTTTACCGATGGAGTGGGATTCTCTCGTTTCTGGATTCTGTGAATGTAGTTGAATAAGCAAAGTTGCGGAATTCGTTATTGTTGAGTTTTGCAGCTGTCTGCTTCAGGAAGCGTGATGGACAGTAACGACTAGGCAGCAATGCATGAGGGGGACATGGGGCTACTATGCCAAGGAGGGCGATCCGTTGGGAGTGCTGGTTGGATGAACATCACATGGCAAGCGCTGCAAGGCTAAAAGACTTAACGGTTGTTGGTCGAGGATATAAGACGGGTGGGTGTTTTCCATAGAAACAACTTTCCGAACTTGGGAGCAGGGAGCACGGGATGGGCTAGACAGAACAACAGAACACAGGAAGGAGAAATGCTTGGGCTGGGAGGGCCCCTGAATGGTATGAATGCATTTCATAAACCTCCTGCCTTACTAACACCGTCCACCGACCTGTAGAGTCCCAACTCTCATCTACATCCTATCCAACCCCGCCTATTGCCCGCAACAGACAGCTAAACAACAGCAATCACTCGCCAAGGCGATACCCAACTTTTCCATCTCGTGTACCGGTATTAGGCGGTGGGGTTCATCTTGTTGATGAGCTTGGGGTTGCCCCAGAGCTCAACAGCGGCGGCGAACAAGTGATCGCTGAAGTTGTTGATGCCGTCAGCCTCCCACTGTTCGGGGCCATTCGGACCGCCATAGTTCTTGATGAACTGTTCCAGCTCGTTGACGCACTTCTCCAAATCGGCGTCGGTTCCGGCGCCGGCCTTCGTCTTCCCCCATTGAATGACGAGCTTCTCCTTCTTCTTCTCCTTGCTGATGTTGGGGACCATCTCAATGCAGCGCTTGTACGGCATCCAGGACACCATGCCGTGGTAGAGGGGCTGGCCCTGAGCGCTGATGCTGCGGAACAAGGTGGGGATGCCGAACTTCACGCCGGCTTCCACGCCCGCCAGGCACAGGTACATGGCCTGGGCTGGGCTCTCCAGAGCGTAGGCCGCTGCCTGTATCGTTTCAGTTAGCACAGTTCGTTATAGAATATCTCCTGAGGGAAAGGAATGCGGCTCCAGAATAACGTACCACCTTGCCGTCAGGGTTACCATCTCTCTCGAACTTCGACTTGGACTTGGGCTCGGACTTGAACTTCCAGCTGGCCTCAGTCTTCTCGAACTTCTTCCACTGACCCTCGGGGAGAACGAAGGCGCCGCCGGGGGTGGTAGAGCTGGAATCGATGACAACCTCCGTCTTCAGGCAGCGCGCAACGCGGTGGCCCGCCAAATCGTAGGTGGCAAAGTTATACACCGGCTTCTTCTTTGAGTCGACCTTTTGAGACAATATGGCAGTGGCCTTGACAGCGAAAGATGTGCAGCGGCCAGTCTTGCTGGCCCAGACGGGCCGCATTTGCTCAAGGCTGTGCTTGCCGACGATTTGGTTCTTCGTGACATCCTTGACGGTTTCGACGGGGTTTGCCACGAAGTTCGGAACATTCTGTCCGCCTGCTTGAAGAATGTATTCTACCATCTTCAGCGCCGTGTACGGCCCTTCGGAAAAGATGCCTTGCCACGTTGCCACGGCCTCGGGCGGCGGCGGGGGAGGGGGAGTAGAACCGCCGCTGTTAGACTTAGACATGGTGTAGTTTTAGAAGACGGGGAACGCAGAAAAGGGAGAGGGGGAAAGTAAGGGATATATGGGGAACGAGGAGATGTGGATGAGATGGAGCTGCCGTGACGGATGAGATCAGACTTCAATGTCGAGAACCTAACCAGAGGTGAGAGTGAGTAGCCAGATGTTGGATGGAGGGAGAGTTGGCAGTCGATGGTAGGATATCATCTTTATATCCTTCTGGCGGCCGACGGCACCATCAAGGCCAGGGCCTCCTTTACCGTCCCTTGATCTGGAGTCACTGACGGGCTAGTTTCCACGTCAGCACAACGGACGAGACTTGATGCCGCCGCTGAGACCAACCGTAAGGCCATCCGGCGGTGCCGCGCTATACTTGGTTCTTGCTCCCAAATCTGAGTGTCCAACGGCGTGGGAAGCTTCCAGCTGGGTGCTGACAACGGCCGCAGGATTCTCGAACTCAGAGTTTGGGGGCTGGAAAGGTGTGCTGACCTTCCATGAGTCCTAGGGCCTCATTGAAACTCTCCGCAAACCTTCTGTGGTTAGCCCCCGAGTTTCAAAGGGTTCGTGGGGCATGGCCATCATGACAATGCGGCGAGGGAAGGCCAAGGTCAACTACGGTCAGCTAGTGGGGATCCAGCTTCCTTTCGCTTGTGATCGATGATAACCGTAAATCCTCCGAGAAAGTGCGGGTCAAATCGCCCCTCTGGTCCCATCTATGTTCCATAAGGTTTGTGAGCTTCATCTCACCATCAAAGGATGTCGGGTGAAACAGTAGTGCCCGTTCTCTGCTTGGCAGAACTGCCCAGTAGTGAGCCCTTACTGTAACCGGTCTTAACCCCACAAGATAGTAAGCCCTTGAGCCCTATGAGATCTGGTTATCGTGAACTGCGCCGCCTTGGCCTCGCGGGGCTCCCACAGGAAAATTACGCAGTTGGTCGCGCGTAATTGTTCCCCATCTGTCTCAGGGGGTTAGGTTGTGCGCCCGCCGACCATCTACGCACGCCGCAATCCGCCACTTTGGCAATGTCAGATCCCGCCGCGCCGCATCTGAGTCGACACAAACGAGTTTCGTCTGGGATGACCGCAGGATTTCCCTCACCCGGTCGCGTAAGCTATGACCCCGACGGCAAAATGCCGCTCATCATCGCTAAGAATGACCAAAGCAGAGGCGGATAGTAAAAAGTGGCGGCCAGGCCCTGAGGCTGTACCTGCCGTTGTTTCCCATCTGTATAATAAAGGCCTCGTCTCCCGCCTCTCAAAGACAGCTTAATAGCGCAAGCAGTCGAAACACAGAGACATACCGGTCTCCTCTTCCGTTATTACCAGAACTCAATCGCAAAACAACACTCATCCCCCTCATCCGCGAAACAATCACCATGTCGTCCCAGACGCAGAAGAACGTGTTGCTGATGCTCCGCCAGGCGCGGGCAAAGCCCCGGAACACAAACATCACGAGTAAGCCTTTCCAGCCCCAGCCCATAAGATTTGAGCCGTGAGCCCCCTCTGTCCGAGAAACAGACTGACAAAAGTATCAGAGGTCTGCGGCCCACCGGCGCCGGTTTCCTCGCAGGCCGCCCTGCCAATGCTGTATGAGTTGGAGCATGGTCCGGCTCCGACAGCCGCGCCCGCCGCGACGACCCTGCCCGTTAGGCCTGCTGCCACCAAAGCTACTGCCACTGCCACAAAGGCCACTGCCACAAAGGCCAACGCCACAAAGGCCAACGCCAGTACCACGAACACTAGTACCACGCGGACTACTACCACCACCAATGCCACGAAGGCTACTGTCACGAAGAGTGCCACGAAGACCACTGCTGGTGCTGGTAATGGTACCAACACCACCGCCTCGAGGTGATGGGATGAAGATTGCGGGAGGCAAGCAAAGTAGGCGAGCTCAACGAGACGGCTCCTTCCCCGTTTTAGATGGGGCGCTTGTACTGGGCGCAGAAGAAGAATGGGTACTGGGCCTAGGCGGAAGCTGTCAGCATGGGGGCCAGGCTGATTGCGAAGGGTAGAATCTTGGCTGGACCAGGAGGAGGTAGCTAGATGAATAGACTCACGCAGGGGGTTCAAGCGCTCTGATCATCTCCTGCCAACGTCGCTGCGTCTGTTGATGGACCTGCATTTCCCTGTCGCCGTGTCAGTCCAGGGCCCGTCATTCATGAGCATCCGAGCCATGGAGGTGGCCGTACTCTAGCCGCTGCCTAATCCGGGCGCGCTCTTCTTCGGTGGTTGAGGGGTCCGCCAGGTCCTCGCGCATCCCCTCCGCCTCCATGTCCAGTAATGCTTCCATGGCGACAGCTGGGGAGACACCATTATGGGCGGGGGCCGCTAGTGCCAAGCATCAGTGTCCGGATTCGAACATTTTGAACGGAGATTGACTAACAAGAGGCGTGGTTGCTCGTTGCCCTGGCCGCCTCGAACATCGCATGTATCTGTTCTGAAGTGACGTGGCTGCCGGTAGGTGGCTGCGGGTTGTTGCTTGCACCGCTGTTGTCCTTGTCTGATGGCGCTTTACTACTCTCAGCCATGATACCACAACCCTGGGACTTTATGTAACGATGAGATGATGAATGCCGTGGAGATTTTCGGGGTTGTTGCGTTATTAGAAGCGCGGGTGCCTGATTAAAGGTTCTCAATGTTGATAAAAGAGAGAATAAAATCCGAGACTCGAGAAAACGGTTTGATGGGGGAGAAGGGTTCTTAATCAAGGCCGACATTTGGTTGCCTGGAGTGGCCTCAGCGGCGACGGCGAGCTGAATCGGGGCAGAAGGTCTGGAAAGCGGCCAGGAGGCGACGATTCCCCACACTCCCCACCATCAATCCCCGCGCACAAGGGCCCGACCAGGGGTCCAGTGCCCACCATGCCCCAAATCTGCCAAAAGCCCCTGGGCTTGAGGGATGTCGGTCGCTTCCAACTTCCATCACAACTCTGAGAGCCGCGCACAACCGTTGCCACAAGTTCACAACAACACGTTGCCCATTCCAACGGCAGCCATGATGTCTGTTGTTATTTATTTGCTACCTTTTTTATAACACCGCCTTCCACAAATCTAACGAGCGTTTCTCTGTACCCGGCGTTGTTTTACCGTTCGCTGTGCTCCTTCCTGCCCCTCCACCAATGACCTCCGAGGGTCGGGTTGTCGAGTCCGCAAGGCGCACGAATACATACAAAAGTTGCCCGCCGTACTCATTGTTACGCCTGCCACCCGAATACACGACAACCCCTCCGGGTCGGCCCGCCCACCTTAGATGCCGTGATGGGTTCCTCAGGGACGCCCCCCGGTTCCGCGACCGCCGAGGCCATCGATCTATCATCCACGAACCCGTACTCCCTCCACAGCGCAGTTCACGGTCGCCGCTCCGAATATGTGCGCCCCCATCGTATGCGCATAAAAGTTGGAACTTGGAATGTCGCCGCGTGCCCGGGCACGGATAAAGACCTTGCACAGTGGTTCATCGACGAGGAAGGGCTGGACCCCGCTCTTGGGTCCTCGAAGCCGCCCGATAATGGAACAGAGCAATGGGGAGGGAGCCAGGACGGGTCCCATGACATTGGGGAACCCATAGAGCTATCGAACAAGGGAAGGATCGGGCTTTACGTTCTCGGGCTTCAAGAGGTTAATGTCCTAACGGCCCCGAGCCAGTACATGTCCTGGATCTACACCGCCGACGACACGACGATGGTAAAGTGGAAGGCGGCTATCGAGGCTGCTCTGCCAACCGACTACCAACTTGTTGCTGCCGAGCAGTTGGCGGGTTTGCTGTTGCTGGCTTACGCTTCGCCGGAGATTGCCCCGACAATAAGCAATGTTAGCACCAGCGCCGTCGGCACTGGCGCCCTCGGATATTTGGGGAACAAGGGGGCAGTTTGCACCCGCATTGTGGTCGGAGAGGCCACGCAGTTATTGTTTGTTAATTCCCACTTGGCGAGCGGGGTCGAGGACTATTATCTGGAACGTCGAGTCAGCCAGGCGCAACAGATCATATCTCAAGCACGATTCGAGCCCATTACCGTTTCCGGTGTTTCTGAAGACGAGAAAGGCAAGATTGGTGACGAGGACTTTGCGTTTTGGTTTGGCGACCTCAATTTTCGCTTGGATCGCTTGCCTGGCGACGACATCCGGCGACTGTTGATGCTGCACACCCGAGGCGAATACGATCTATCCAAGCGGGAGTTGCGCCGCGAGAGCTCGCTCGAAGGAGAGCCCATCGTGGTCGATCGCCTATCCGATAGTAGCGATGAGGTTGCAGACAGGGATCCCGGCGACCAACCTCAGGAAGCAACTGAGGCCAACGCGGCCGCCTCCAAAGGGTCGGATGACGACTCGATCAACCTGCCGGATCCAGAGGAGTTCCCTGAAGACCCGCATGGGGATCCCGCATCGCTTCAAGCCACGCTTGATTCTCTCCTTCCACACGACCAACTCAAGCGACTCATCAAACAACGCAAGGTTTTCCACGAGGGTTGGCGAGAGGGCACAATCACCTTTTTACCGACTTACAAGTATGACGTGGGAACTGTCACGCTCTTCGACTCCAGCGAGAAGCGCCGGCCGCCTAGTTGGTGCGACCGCGTTTTGTATCGCACACGTGAAGACATGCAGAGGTACGAGAACAAAGTCAACGAAGAGGAGGACACACGCAAGAAAGATGAGGAGATGAAGGCGCGAGGCATGGAAGAGGGCGTTGACGACGACGTCCTATTCTCGTACGATCCCGACAACGATGGTGAGGAACAGCCAACTTCAAAGATCCTAGAGTACGACGAATACGACGAAGCCGAGGACGGAGGCGGCGACGAAAATCCCAGTCAACCTGGCCACGACAGGTTACGACTTGACCTTTACACCTCCCACCAGCGGATTACGTCGTCGGACCACAAACCCGTTACGTCCATTTTCACGCTTGACTACGATGCTGTGGTCCCCGAATTAAAGGGCAAGGTGCATGCCGAGGTTGCGCGAGAGCTGGACAGGGCGGAAAACGAGGGGCGGCCGGTAATCACTGTCGTAGTTGACCGCCACGATCCTCGAGATCACCCACGGCTTGACGACTTGGATTCCCCGACGCACATTGACTTCGGGGAGATTCGAATCCTTAAAAAACAGACCGCTACATTGACGCTGGCGAATACCGGCGGCGTCCCTGCAACGTTATCCTTCATCGAGAACCAGGCAACAAATGATTCAGAGGGCGACGATTCAGCCCAAATACAATGGTTGATGACCTCTTTTGTGCACCCGGAGGCCGCAGACGATGAAACCGAGTCTGTCGACGTTGGGAAAGAGGTCACGCTACAACCTGGCGAGACACTCAATGCGGTGCTCGATGCCCTCGTTATCGAGGTTGCGCACGCCCAAAGGCTTAACGCAGGACAATCGATCTTGGAGGAGGTTCTTGTGCTCAGAGTAACAGACGGCCGAGACCACTTTATCCCTGTTCGTGCGTCTTGGTCGCCCACCTGCATTGGCCGGTCCGTTGAGGAGCTCATCCGGGTCCCCGATTGTGGTATCCGAGCGTTTGCCCAGTCCCTCTCGAAACAAAAAGGCAGCACCGGCCCGATCCCGCATGATCTCCCTGCCCACCGCCCAGCTCCCAGAGAGCTTTTCCAACTCACCGAAGCCATCGAAACTGTAACCCAACGAGTGTTAGCCGACTCCCAGATGCTCGAAGACTGCACCATCCCCTCCGACCCCGGCTGGCCCTTCGACGAAGCCTCCTGCAAATCCACCGACATCGACACTCGAACAACCCACATCCTCTCGCTCCTCTCCGCCCTCGACCAAAACACCCCCCTCCCCTCCACCTTCCCCCCAGAAACACCCTCCCTCCACCGCCTCGAAGCCCTCTCCCAAACCCTCCTCCTCTTCCTAGGCGGCTTAACCGACGGTATCGTGCCGGCCCCCCTCTGGGCGCGCATCGAAGCCGCCGCGCCCTCCATCCCCTCCCTCGCCAACCCCACCACCACCACTAACACCAACCCCACCGCCGCCGGAACAGACGACGCCGCCCTCGACTCCGACCGCTCCACCCTCCTCGACATCCTCCAGTCCGCCCCCAACCACAACATCTGCTTCGTCTTCCTGACCACCACCCTCGCCCGCGTCGTGTCTGAGCTGGCGCCCCTGTCCAAAACGGACTTGGAGGCTATCCGGAACGATGCCGCCGCGTTGTCGTCGTCTGGCGCGGCGGCGCGGGGCGCTGGGATTGGTGGCGTGTTGGGTGGGGTGGGAAGGAAGTCGCTGAGTTTGGTGAGGAGGGGGACGATTGGTGGTGGGGGGTTGGTGGGGGAGGCGGTGGCGAGGTTGGAGAGGAGGAGGGTGAGGGAGAGGAGGGTGGCGGAGGTTTTTGGGGGTGTGGTTTGTCGTGGGTTGGGGGGTGGAGAGGGGGTGAAGGAGAGGAGGGTTGGGGAGGCGAGGAGGCGCGCGGTGATGGAGTTGTTTTTGAGGCGGAGGGGGGAGTGAATGGGTGGAGGGGATTGGGTGGGCGGTGTTTTCAGGGAATGGTTTAGATTATCGGCTGGAACTGGAATCATGGTGTTTGGCTTTGGCGGATGGCCTCGGCTTTGGGGATAGACATATCAGACTGGTTTGCATTTCGACAATGGCGTTGATACTCGATTCCTCCGGGGCGGCTGCTCATGGCGCTGAATCAGCGGTGGTATTCTTGGACTTTGTAAAGGAAGTCGTCGCCATGTTCGTTTCCTTTCTCATGGCCCAATGCAATGGCCCCCTATACTCCGATGTAATGCAGCCCTGATGCCTGAGTATATTTCACTTCTCCTGATCCACGCCACCGCCTCGATCCACTGGGCAGTGGGAATGAGCCCTCGGCTACTGACTTTTCGTCTGCTCAACACCTACCAACCAGGAACACGGCAACGTAACTGAAGTCGGATTCCATGTCGATCCCTTATATCTGGGGTATTATGGGTTCATTTACGCTTGCATCGGCCCCGTCTATTTTTGCCTCGTTCGCTCAGCCTAAAGTCTGTCTCCCTGTCTCCGACCCAAAGTCCTTCGCAGACTGCCCAAAAGGACCCGGTCTTGCCGATCTCGAACCGGCAGCCTGGTTCTCTTTAAGAAAGGCTCGCCGTTAAAACTTGATATCCCTTCTTGGCATAGCATAATTGCTCCAATATTCCTGATATGAAACACTCTGCCTAAGAGTCTCAAATGTGACGCTAGAAAGGGGCTGGTCGGGCCTCGACTTTCCGCAATTGTTTCGAAGACGCATAGAAGCCTTAAACATAGCTTGTAGAACCCAAAAGTATTGCCGTCTTTGCTAGCCGTCGGCCAGATCCGAAGGTCCCTTGCATGGCCCCATTGCGCGGCAAGCCACCCGAACCACATCCCGAGTTAAAGTAGAAGACACCTGACAGTGTTCCTTGTCAATGGGCTATGACAGAGTGCTACCGGGGTTAATTATACTACTACTCTTTTGCGGGGCTTCCGGGTTTATGAAGACTGATCTGCTCGGATAATTAATACGTAAATAACTGCGCTGGGGTGTTCAACAATCGCGCCGTGTGAAGACGGTTCCCGGTTCCAACTCCATTCTCACGCAATTCAAGACGAGAATCACGATGCATTTCGCTACCGCCGCTCTCGTGACGTTGGTTTCACATCTGCCCCTTTCGGCAGCCAAGCAGAATTGCCCTCTCTATGGCCCCTTGCTTCCCCGGCCGACAAACCTTGCAAAGAGTCCAGTGATCGCCAGCGTGGCCAAGACTCTGGACGACGTCTTTTTCAAGAACATCGACAATGATACCAGCACTGGCTCGCAATACTTCTCCTATGCCGTGGAGGTGTTCACCGGCAGTGAGGACTTGCCGTTATGGTCTCGTTATTGGACAGCACCAAACTTGAACACGTTCAACTCGAGTGGCGTTACCAAAGTGGACGGCAACACCGTCTTCCGGATCGGCAGCGTCACAAAGATTTTCACGGTGCTTACTTTTTTGGCGACGGTGGGAGACGGGATCTGGAACGACCCGATCACAAAGCATCTGCCCGAGATAGCGGAAATCGCCAACAATGCCTCCAGCTCGCCCATATTTACTCCTGATTGGGAGTCTATCACAATCGGCTCACTCGCAAGCCAGATGTCCGGGTTGATCCGAGACTGTACGCTCTCCAATGAATTAACATCTGTAATTACATGCTAACCGGAATCCAGATGCCTTACTCGGCGAACTCAGCTACCAAATCAACATGACCACCCTGCACAGTCTGGGCTTCCCTCCTCTGCCTAACGGTACTTTCCCACCCTGCGGTACCAACCCGACCTGTGATCGGGAACAGCTATTTGAGGGGTTGGCAAAACTGCCGCCGTCATTTGCGCCCTACACAACACCGGCCTATTCTGATCTTGGCTTCGTGTTGTTGTCATTCGTGGCGGAACGTATTACGGGCAAGACGTTCAAGTCTCTGGTCACGGATGCGGTGTTGACGCCATTGGGCCTTGAGCACACGTTTTATGACGAGCCGGTAGAGTCCGTCAGCATCATTCCAGGGACGAAGCGGAAGACGACATGGGGAGCGGAGCTGGGCGAGGAAAAGGCGTAAGGGTGCAACCCAATTCTTGCTTTCTAATTTGAGCTCACTGGTATTGCTAGGACTGGCAACATGTACACCTCAACCGGTGATATGTCATCCCTTGGTCGTGCCATATTGCGGTCGTCCCTGATCAAACCGGCTATGACCAGACGGTGGCTTAAGCCGACATCGTTTAGCTCGGATCCAAAAGCGGCCGTTGGCATGCCATGGGGCATCCGGCGGATCGAGCTACAGAAAAGTCCGTCTCCAAGCCCTCGGAAAAGCCCCGTCCGTCACAACTGACAAAATAAAATAAAACCGCAGACCAAACCTACCAGTTCGTGCACACCTACAACAAAATCGGCAGCATCGGCTCCTACAGCTCCCTCTTCGCACTCATCCCCGAACTCGACATCGGCATCAGCGTGCTCGCAGCGGGGGACGCACCCGCGGGAATCACCAACGCCATCGCCGAGGCCCTCACCAACACCTACATCCCCACCCTCTCTTACATCGCGCGGGCCCAAGCGAGCCTCACTTTCTCCGGCCACTACCGGCACGCCAGCCTCGCCGCCCCGAACTCCACCGCACTGCGCTCCGCCCCTTACAGCAACACCACCACGCCCCCCCTCAACTCCTCCCTCACCATCACCGTCGACGCCACCGCCCCCGGCCTCAACGTCACGCACTGGCTCTCCAACGGCACGGACATGGCGCTCCTCAGCGTCGCCCTAACCAGCAACATCTCGTCCTCCCTCTTCCCCTACCTCAAGCCCTCCGTCCGCCTCTACCCCACGGGGTTGGAGGAGGCGCGCCCGGACGGGGGGCGGCGCGTGGCGTTCAAGGCAACGTTTGAGGAGGTCAGTGGGGAGGATAGTGAGGGGGGCGTGTTTGTGACGGATTGTGCGACGTGGGTGGGGGTGACGGCGGTGGTGTATGGGTCGGTGCCGGTGGATTTGTTTGTGTTTGAGGTGGATGGGGAGGGGAGGGTGGAGGCGGTGGTTAATGAGGGGTTGAGGGTGCGGTTGGAGAAGGTTAGTTAGGTAGTTGGTTGGTTAGGTGGTGGTGGTGTGGGGTGGGGGTGCGTGGTTGTCAGGTGGGCTGTGTGGGGGTCGGTGGGGGTTTGTTTTGGTTGGAAAGGGGAGAGTTGGAGAGGGGTCAATGTAACAAGTTTGAGCACGAATGATTTACTGAAGATAACATAAGTTGTGGAAATAGGCAGTAGTTATTCCCTTATAATTCCCGCCTACTTCCATGATGGGTAGGGACCAGCCAATACAAGTCTAAGAGACTTTACCGGTGATCGTAAAGACTACCTAAGATCATTCAGTTTAAAATCAGATAAACTAAGGAAGGGGACGGAACCTCTATCTGCTCCACGAGGTTGTCCTCAACATCTCACAAAATCACATTTATTTATTTATCTTCAGTTATCATCTTCAATTCCATCATACACTTCATTACAGGATAATCCGATACCATTAAAATTCTACTTCCCCCTTTATTTTTCACATCCTCGACCGCCTTTCAGTCAACACAACAAACCCGCCCCTGAATCAATTCTCAATACAACTCCTACCATCACCATCATCGCTATGGCTCCCAAACCCAAAGCCCGCCTCATCCCCTCCAAAAAGTCTACCACCACCAGCTCCTCATCCCTACCCTACGCCTTCCAACCTACCCCCGCCGCCCTCCAACCCTTCTGCGCCACGCTCCTGCCCGGCCATATCTATATCACGCACGTGGACCCGCGGCCCTCCGCCGCTAAGCGCAAGCTCTTCCTGATCCCTATCGGTATCAACCTAACCGTGGTCGCGCTCTTCGTGTGGCGTGTAGGAAGTCACATTAGGGGTCCGTTGGTTTGAGTTGAAGTCTACATATTGAAAGTTTCTGGTTCAGTAGATACTCCCAGTTGTCTTTTGTTATTTCATGAGTAAGTCACATGTCGGTGTCTGCCCATAGCGGTTCCTACTGTCTCGAACGGCCTCAAACCTCGATGGTGATCTTGCTAGGATTACTACATGTACATGAGTTATGTGATGGAGAACGCTTGCAGTTTCAATGAGGGAAGTCTCGCCACCCTTCATGACGGAACTTCTTGTGCCCCGACTTCCCGAGGCCGGGACCCGGCCCCGTGACCCGACTCCCCGTGAGCCGAGCCCCCGTGACTGTTTTCCTGCTTTCCTCTTCTGGACAGGGGCAACTTGCTGGTTGATTGTTGACTGATTACCGTCCAGTGGCTGTGTTTACCTCCTTTCCTCTTCTGGACAGTGGCGACTTGCTGGCTGATTGTATCTGTTTACTGATTGCCGTCCACTGACTCTGTTTTCCTCCTTTCCTCTTTTGGACAGTGGCAACTTGCTCGCTGATTGTTTACTGGTTATTCACTGATTGCCTACTGATTGTCTACTGATTGCCATCCAGTGACTACGTTTTCCCCTTTGGGGAATTTCCTTTTTTGGCTGTGGCGACTTCTTTACTGATTGCATTGTGCTTTTATTCTTGTCTTCTCTCCCCCCAAACCTCCAGCCGCCTTCCCATCAAGAACCAAGAAGTCCGATCAAGTGATGATATACTTTTTTTCACTTTCTTTTATCGGACACCTTCACGATGCGGTTCTTTCTCTTCCTCTTCTCGTTGGTGGCAGCGACTCTCTCCTTCGCCCAGTCGCTGCCAGAGGTCATCGCCGCCCAGAGCGGCAACCTCTCCACCTTGGCCGCGTGGCTCGCCTCAGAGCCACTGGTCAACCAGATCCTGGGCAGTGCGAGGGGTATCACCCTCCTCGCCCCAAGCAACAACGCGCTGGCCCAACTCTACGGCAGCGCGTTGGCCACGGATCTGGCGGTGGATCCAAACCTCCTCGCCGCCTTCTTGAGCTACCACGTGCTCGAAGGCGTGTACCCCCTGGCCGACTTTGCCAACGTCACGGCGAAGTCGGCCCCGACATTCCTCAACCTGGCTGGCTACTCGAACGTCACTGGCGGACAAGTAGTCCAGTCACGGTTCCAGAACGGGGGCGTGGCCTTCCTCTCGGGGAAGGGCGTTCTGTCCACCGTCACGGCCTGTGTATGTCCCATCTCTCCCTTCATCCCCATTGCTGCTCTCAACTGACATTGACCTAGGACTTGAACCATACGGGTGGAACAATGCACATCATCGACACCCCGTTGATGATGCCCACCCGGATGACGGATACGCTGGTCGCCGACGGGTTTACCGGAGCTGTGGGTGCACTCCGGCAAGCCGCCATTGAGGAGCCGCTCAACAACGCGGCCGACATGACACTGTTTGTACCCAACAACGATGCCTTCAACGCCATCGGCAGTGTCATCAGCACCATGACGATCGACCAGCTCACGACGGTGCTCAACTACCACGTCGTGCAAGGCCAGGTCTTGTACAGCCAACATATGGCTGCAGGCACCCAGCGGACCGCCCAGGGCGCCAACCTCAACTTCCGGGCTGTGAACGGTTCACTCTTCGTCAACAGCGCACGAGTCATCGCCACCGACCTGATCATCGCCAACGGCGTGGTTCATGTCTTGGATGGGTAAGTAACCTTGAGGCGTCCTCGCGCCCAAACCCAACCCGGGCAACTTGCACGATTAGGTGCTAACGAGCTGAAAATAGAGTGCTCAACCCCGCCAACACCACGGCTACACCCAATCCGAGCGCTGCCACACAGGTACCGGCGTTCATCGGGGCTAAGACCACGACCGGCGGTGTACCATTCACGTCTGTTGTCGCAACCCAAACTGTCACGGCGCCTACCCATTCCCCGACCGCGGGTGGCCCCTACACAGCGCCTGCCCCAACTGCTCGCCCCACGGGGCCGCCTACAGATGGGGCCGCGCCAAGGGCCAATCTTGCTCTGGGCATGGTGGTAGTTGCTGGTTGTGCTGCAATGGTTGGAAGTTTATGAGGGTTGAATCTTCACAAAGATAATTGGGAGCTTGGTTAGATGTTGGATACATAGATGGCTGGTCCGGAATTGTTAAGATACCCATTAGTGCTACTCAAGTATAAGAGTTCTAGTACTATTTATTCTACTAAAGTACACTGTTAAAAGTATGAATAACTAGGTACCTCTCTAAACATCCATCATGTTCTCGTATAATTATGTATTATTCATTGTCACGGTTATGGCCGCATGCAGCCGGCCGGCGGGGTACGCTGGCAGTACCCCGGTCCAATCACTGCGTACGAACGCGCAGCCAATGAAGGAACAGCCCTGTTGCTCATAAAGGGCCGTGCCAAGGGAATGAGCAGGTGCTCATTCTGCTCGTTAAGGGAACTGTGAGCACCCTGAGCATCCTGTGCTCAGGATGCTCAGAGCTGAGGCCCTGAGCACTCTGAGCACCCTTAGATAGCTAGTATATAGCCACTCGTTCTGGAGAGCTCTGGGAGTTCTCCAGTTAGCAATCACAACTACAGTTCGTCACAAGCTCGCAAGCCTACTGTTGAGACAAGTCTATTGTTGTGCACCCATTGGCTGCACCGAACCTAAGCATCCTAGAGAGATTACCTTCACCGAAGCTGAACCCTAACAGGATAGGATCCTGGAGTAGGTTCGTTACATTCATACTCCGCTATGCCCTAGGGCGTGCCGGACCCTCTGCTATTTAGTGTACAGGAAAACCGTGCCCTCCCGGGCCGGGTGAAAAACCCCTACCAACAATCAAGGAACGATGCGTTCTGGTGAGTCTACGTATACAAAGAGAGGAGGCCTCCTGGCCTCCGAACGGGGGCGCTTCAGGCCGCCGTTTCCAGCTCGAGCCTCCTGGCCAAGCTGTACATCGGCAGCCTCCCCGAGTCCATCAGCCAGTCGAGGATCCTCCTCGCAAGCCGTGCAGTCGTGGGATTGATACCGTGTAGAACTGAGTAAAAGTCCCGTCGTGTCCGAATTCCAGTTCTCTCCCATCTTCGCGTCAACGGTGGGGCCAAACACCACACTACCAGGTGTTCGGCAGTCTCTCGTCCCTCGCCACACTCGCAGGCAGGCGTCAGAACCTCCGGGACTTCCCGTGTAAACAAGTAGTCCCGTAAGCCTATTGCTCCCGTCCGGATTTGAATGAGCAGTGAGCTTTTCGCCTTGCTGAGACCGTCATGCCTCCTTAGGGTTTCGTTCCGGAATAGCGTCTCCCGCTGATGGTCAAAGTCGTCCGCCGGCCTGGTGATTGCTCTGCCGTCCCGTTCCTTTAACCACCTCGCTCTCCAGGCCTCTTCTACTGCCTTGTCCGTGTCTATGGTTCCCCCCGTCCAGCGCATGATCGTGCCCGCGGCTCTCTCTACCGCCGTGGGCCCTTGAGGTCTCAAGGTTTGCGGTCGGCCCCTGTTGCCCCTCCTCGAGCTGAGTCTCTGCTGTATCTTGCGGCAGGCGGTAAGGATAACGCTCCCCGCCGTCTTTTTGCCGCCTTGGCCGTCGTCCAGATCGGGTTGTTGGAGTCGGTTTTCGAAATCTGCAAGCCGTTTGTTTAGGTATAAGTCCAACGGTGGTACCCACGTCTCTGTCTCGAGGTTACGGATGGGGGTAGACTTAAAGGCTCCCGCCACAATCCTCAGGCTCTTGTTCTGGGCCTTCCCGAGGGCCTTGGTGATGCCTTTCTTCACCGGTTCGCCTCCCACATCCGTGGGAATGTGGAACGACGATGCGCCATAGGCCAGCGCTGACCGGATGCACTTTGTGTACACTTCTCGCGCTTTGGCTAGACCCAGTCCCCACGTCGATGCCGCTAGCCTCGACAGGGCATAGCTCTGGGTCCTCAGCTTCTTCTCCACCGCCGCCAGGTGGGCTTTCCAGTTGAGCTTCCGGTCCAGCCAGACTCCCAGGAACCTGGCAGACTCCTTCGGTCTGACGGGGCTGGTGCCTCCCCCTGGGTTAGTGAGTTCCAGCTGGTTTGTCCACTGCCGTCGTCCCTTGTTGAAATGGATCAGTTCGCTCTTTTCCGGGGCGAACTTCATCCCCCGACTGTCCGCCCATCGCATGCATGTTTCCCACGCCGCCTCCAGTTGCCGGACATTGGCCTCGGGGTTTCGACCAAACACCAGGAGGTTGGTGTCATCCGCAAACCCCGTTATAGCCAAGTGAGGGTGCTCGTCTTTTAGCTGCTTGTATAATGAGGAAATATAGAGGATGAAGAGAACAGGGGAAAGGGGTGAGCCTTGGGGGACCCCTGCCCGAATTGCCGTCGGTGCCGCCGTCTTGCCGTCGAAAAGAAGGGTGGCCTCTCGACCAGTCAACCAGTCTCTCGTCCAGAGGACCAGCCACCTCGGGTAGCCCATTTCTCGCAAAGTTGCTAGCAGTCGGGTGTGGTTGACCGTGTCAAAGGCTCCTGAGATGTCCAGTTGCAATAGGGACGCCGCACCCTTCTGTCTCCACGCCTCCTGGACCTGGGCTACTACTAGCCGGACAGCCAGCTCTGTGAAGCGGTGTGCTCTGTTCCCCATTTGTTCATCTGGTAAGAGGCCGTTGACTTCTGCAGTTTGAGTGACCTTCCTGGCGACCACTGACTCTATTACCTTCCCTAGGGTTGGCAGCAGAGCAATGGGCCTGTATCCCCCCGGGGTCTGATACACCGGCGGAGCCTTTCCTGGTTTCGGTAGTACTACAGTCTTCGCCCTCTTGAAACGGTTCGGGAACCATCCTAGCTCCAGACACCTTGTCGCCAGAAGGGCCAGCACTTCAGCTAACGGTGCTCCGCACGCCTTCAGAAGGCCCATCGGGAGCAAATCCTCGCCTGGCGCCTTCCAGGGGCTTGCTCTTCCTATCGTTTCCGTGATCTCGGTCGGCGTCACTGCTTGTACAACGTCGAAGCCCGGGTTCCAGCTGCCCAAAAAGGTTTGATCTTCCACATCCGTTAGGTTGGCCGGTGGATCCGGGAAGAACCTCTCGGCCAGTGCGCTAGCCTTCTGGTCGTGCGTTTCGGCCGTTACCTGCCCGGACGAGTCCTTAAATTCCGGCAGCCTCGGTGGTTCTGGCGGCAAAAAGCTCCGTAGCCTGGCCCATCTTTCCAAGCTCCACATCTGATCGGGCTTCTTTGCCTCGTTTGCTTCCTGCAGGTTGTTCCTCCAAGCCCTCGTCCGTGCTTCGCGCGTTGTTCTGGCAAGGTCCTTGAGCCTTTCGCCGAGCTCCTCCCAGCAGTACTCTGCCCGCGTCTCCTTCGCCAGCCTCTCGGCTTTCCTGGCCTTCCGGGCGGCCTGCTGCACTTCCACTGTCCACCAAGGAGAGCTGTAGCCACAGCTCGCCTTCCTCCTTGGAGTGCTTTCCCCCGCGACCCAGGTGAGCCACTCGACCAGGCTGCCGAAAGCTTTATCAAGACCCTCGACTGTTCGGGTCCTGGCCAGCAGCCCGTCCGGTCCCGGGTCTGTAAGTCCCATGGCCTTGCATAGCAGCTCTGATTCAGCCTTCACCCTCTCCCTGTCCATCTTCTTCCAGGCCCAGCCATCCGGTTGGGTTGGTCTCGGCCCATGCCCTTCCCCGACCTCGAGCACTTGTGGGTAGTGGTCTGACTTTCCACGGCATTCTTCCCCGTAGTATACTGTTTGGAGGTTTTCCGAAGTCCAGAACTGGTCGATGGTTGACGGGCGGCCTCGCTGCCGCCCCTGGGGAGCTCGCGTTGTCGCCCCCCTTGGAGTTCTGATGGTGAGGTCCCACAAGGAACCCAGCTGCAGTAGGTCTTCCGATTTCCTATCGTAGCGTCCGAACTTGTCCCA
The DNA here is from genome assembly GCF_020726465.1 of Chaetomium tenue. Lineage (NCBI taxonomy): Eukaryota > Fungi > Ascomycota > Sordariomycetes > Sordariales > Chaetomiaceae > Chaetomium > Chaetomium tenue. The sequence goes on along the minus strand of NW_027117330.1, from coordinate 3,404,705 downwards.
CAGTGGGTTCTTTAGGTTGAAGTCTCCTGCTAGAACCACCGGGTGGCTTGGCCTTGGCCGCCCTTGCAGGGCTCTCGGTACGTTCTCGCCGCCGGGAGGGTTGTATATGGACCAAAGCTCGAATCCGGGGTCTTCCCTTCCGAGGTCCGCCTCTGGAAACCACACGCGGCACCAATTCTCCGTGGCTTCGGAGTCCCACTGCCTGATTTCAAATCTTTTGCTTACGTATATCGCTGCCCGCCCCTCGAGCTTGTGTACCAGGTGGTATCTGCTGCTCCGGGGGCAGTATGTAGACTTCGTCTCCTTGTTAATCCACGGTTCCTGCACCGCCAAGAGGTCGTATTTGGCCTCCTCCAGCAAGACTTCCAGTGTTTGCTTGTTTCCTTCGGTGTTCCAGAGTAGGATTTTAATTTTCATTGCCTGCGACGGTGATCGAGTCCATCGTAGTGTCCCCCTCGGGGTCGCGTTGGTTCGGAGTAGCAGTGACCGCAGGGTTGGCGGCGACGGCAGGCGTTGGTCCGGTAGCCGGTTCGGGCGCCCGGGGCGGCGGAGCGGCGGTGTAGACACCGTTGACTACCGGGTTTGCGAACTGCACTCTCGGAGCCTCGAAGTTGATCCTGGTCTGCTGGGGGTCTAAGAGAGCCTGACGTTGGGCCGCAGCCGCATTCGTCGGTCTTCCTCTCAACCTCTTCCTGCCTACCACCTGATAGCTGTTGTCGTCCCTCTCCTCGCCCTCGAAGTTAAACGCGGGAGCGCTCGTAGGGGCCGTGCTGGCAGAGTTCGCCGCTGCGGTCTCATAAGTCCGTGGCCGGAACTGGTAGGCCTCCTTGGCCTTGGCGAGGGTCCTCGACTTCTCCGGGCACTCTCCTGACCACGCCGGATGCCTTCCTCCGCAGGCCGGGCATCGGAGCGGAATTTCGTTTTTGTGAGTAGGGCACTGGTTCTCGCCGTCCCTGCCGCCCTCTCCATGGGCTTTCGTCCCGCAGCGCGGGCACAATGGGGTAGCCTTGCAATGATGTTGTGTGTGTCCGCACTTCCAGCACTTGTAGCACTGTGTTGGGCTGAGGGCAGCCCAGTAAGGCTCGCAGTCCAGTAGTTGAGCCTTCCAGATCACTCCCTCGTCGCACGCCTTGCGTGCTTCCTCCTAGGAGGTTAAAGCAACCAGCACTGTTGCCCGGGTCGCCTCCCTGTGTCTCGGCACTCTGACCTTCACTTTATCGACTGTGTGGAGGCCTGTTTGTTTCCCGAATTCCTCCTCGGTGACCCCCTGGAGGTCCTTCTTCCACACGCCCTTTAGCAGGACTGCAAAGGTTCTCTTGCTCTCCTCGGCCTGCTCTCCGAAAGCCTCCTTGATCCAGTTGGTGTTCATCGAGTGCCAATCTCTCGCGCCTGCGTTCTGGAATGTGACGATTGTATCGCCGCTGGGGAGCCTTCGGGCCGCAACTGCTCCCTTCTTGATAAACACCCGGTTGATGGCCTGTATGGTTTCTTGCGGGGTGCGTTTGGCGAGATCGGCTGGCATTCCTCTGCCTCTGACTAGAATCTCCTTGTTTATGCGGGTCGGCACTATCTTTGTCGGCGTGTTAGGCTGCGGCTGAGAGGGGGCAGCTCCATGAGCGGCCACTGCGGCCCAGGATCCTCTGTCCTGGGCTCCGGTTCCGTTGACGGCTGCCTTCATTTCCTCGGCCACCACCTTGCGGAGGTTGGCAAGCGAGATGTTTCCAGTCTGTGACTGAGACGCGTTGTGCACCTTCCGGACGGCTGCTAGCAGGTCCTGTCCCATGCCTCTGGCTGTCCCTTTCTTCTCGGGGTCTGCTAGTCCCACCAGCTCGTCAACCATCTTCTTGATAACCTCTATGTCGGAGGGTGGGGGTGAGAGGGGCGGGGTGGGGGGCAAGTGTCGGGACTGCTCTAGCCCACTTCTTCCCCTTTGGACTGGGGCAGTAGGGCCGGCCATCCCGCCTCCACTCAGGGGTTCAGGGCGTGGTCGTCTGGGTAACTGTGGGTGGGTCGGGTAGCTCGTGGGTCCGTGCGTGGGCAATAGAGATTTCCAGGGCGACTGCGTGTCCCGGATCGCCCTTCTTTCCACGCCCACTGCGGCCGCGCTGCGGATTACGCGTCGGTGCACGTGGTGTGGCTAGATAGGGCTTTGCGAGAGCTTTCGATCAACGCAAGCTTTGGGACTTTTGGGGCCGAAATTCAAGGACGTTCAGCTTGACCTAAATATTGTATGTCCCTGGGTTATGTTATAGGAACCTTGTTCCGAGAACAAACTGCACACCCCCTATACAGTGTGACGGGAGACGCTCGAGCACTGACGGAGAGTCAATCGATCGGCCGACGATTGGCGCGGTGGGTTGAGGAAGTATCAAGGGAGGTCTGATTGACGATGCCCTTGATGGCAGAATGGCCAGTAAGTAGTTACCACCACAGGCAGGTTATTGAGATGAGTGGACCATCGTCCTCAATCTCTTGATTGCCTAGAAGAGCAAGCGAAGCTCTGCCTTCCCGAGGCAGCTAGGAACACCACGGGCGCCATCCCATCGTAGCCGTTGGCGAGGTGGAAAGCAGACTGTCCCAGGATGGCGGCGCGAAGGTGGTTCAGTCTCATTATCCTGGCAGCGTCCTCGTTCAGGCGAAGGCTTGTCACTAGTTCCGTCGAATGACATTACGCGAGCCCGGCCGCGACTGAAGTGTGCGACTGACAAGACCTTATGCACATCATCCCGGTGAAACAGAAACATATCCTCGACCTTGGGAACAGTGCACGCTGTAACGTCGAGTCCCTGGGTGTCGAGCAGGGCGAAAAACGCCTTGTGGTTGCGGTAACGGCGGTTGAGCCAAGCAATTAGCAGTGTCATCGTCTCCGCGTCGCAGTGCTGATCGGCTTCGATGTCGAGCTGGTATTTGGCCTTGGCCCTAATGCGATTGAAGTTCACTCTGTCGATCTAGATACATTTCTTGTCAGCTGCGTTGCTGAACGCGATTCTGAGTCCTTGGGCTACTCACGCCAACCAGAGGCGCCGCCATGATGCATGCACGTTGGTTGGAGGCTGAGCTGTGTCGTTTTATCCGTCTATCTGCAGGTAGTTAGCTTGTTGGGAGAGGTATACTCTGGAGAGAGAAATCGTGGATTGAGCGACGGAAAATTGCCTTGAGGTGGTGGCGGTGAAAGCATGGTGAACAGAAGGCTTTTTCTACGACCGGAAAACGAAAAGTTTGGCGGTTGCTTCTACGTAACAAGCCGGGCAACGTTACGTGGTGCGAGTGCGTAGGCGCGTACGCAACACATTCATCAACGTACGTGTCGAGAAACCCAGCATCACGGTCATCGGGTTCAAGGAGCACTTGGTAGTGGACACCCCACCCGGCTAATGATTGGCCGGCCGGTCTGGTCCGGTCCGAAAAAACTTGCGGCGCTCACTGCCATTCCTGGCGTGGTGGCCGAGGACGGATGCGATGAGCAACCAACACTGTATGTATCTAATTTTAGTCGTCTCTATGGATTTCTCTTTTCTTAAGACCAGACTTCTCTATGCAAAATACCATATCTGATATCTGATAATGGCTCACCATCGCATTCTAGCCAATCATCTTCATCATTAAAGCGCGCGTCTATTGGGACCAACGTGAAGCGATCAATTTGGCGCGGGCTAGTGCATGGGATGGTATTGTGATAATCACACGCGTTGGTCGGATCCGCGGTTCCGAGAGCCACAACTCTCAATGAGAATTCTGCATAAAATGCTTTTTACATTATTGTACCGATGCACTGTCTTGGATAAAATCAATCATGACACTCCTACATCTCCCTATTATTGCCTTCAACTGCTTATTCTGACGTTTCTGGACCCGGTACTGTTGTTTAACACGATAGAACATCCGCTCATGCTGCTTTAGTCGAAGCGAACTCTCTTCTGCCAGGCTCTCGAGCTCAGAGTTCGCGAGTCTGAGTGCCTGGATTTCGTCGATGGGACTGCTTTGTATGGCTTTTTCCTCCGTTGACGGCCGCTTCACGGCGTGGAAGGAGCTCCCCACCTCTCGATACAATTCCATAAGGGGGCCGGTTGAGAGCTTGCTGAGGTGTTTCTCAAAAAGATGCCCTTTCTCAGGAAGCCACTGCCATCGATATTGATCATCGTCGCCTGGGGTCAACCGGACGTGTAGAGGGTCTACATCTAACCCTATCGTGTCATCTGGACCTCATTAGCTGCTTTGCCAGACAGACGCTTTGGCTATCGTACGTATATGTTGAGATAATCTGGTCCTGCATTTTGTTCTCCATGTCGTACGTTCGACGTTGGACTTTTTCATTTTGTTGCAAATGTATGAGAAATGCAGTTGTGGAGTACAAACCGCGAGACAGTTCTACATAATGCACATAACATTGTAGCAGTCTGTTTATAGGAAAGTGTTTATAGAAAAGTGCTTCCTGGTCAACGGTATTGTCCTTGACCTGAATCTCTCTTTTGGGTTCAGCGGATTTATGATGGTCAGTTTTACTATGGCAGAGGACAGGGGACGATAGTGGGAAAACAGGAGTGAGAAGGCGAAAAGGGGGCGAAGTCCACAACCTCAAAGGATGTCACATGACACGACAAGATGGAAACACTAAGGGCAGGGTCCGAGAAAGAGAGAGCCGAATAACGACTTCGACCTAGGCGAAGTCCCGGGGAACGATGGGGATGCGTAGGAGGCGTAGGCGTTTCACTGTCACGAATATGCCAACAGGTGGGACCACGGGGCGCAGGACGCCCGGACCAATCGGTTGGAAAACCAATCAGGGAGCTAGGGAAGTGATCAGGGTGATCAGTGAGCTCAGTATGCCAAGTCCAGGCTGGACAGACTGAGCACACTGATCACTAAGACCTCACGCCAATCAAAACACGAAGGAGGGCTCAGTAGGAGTAAAGAGACCAGTGAGCTCGGTGCCCACTGATCTCCTCAGACGGACTGAGCACACTGATCACCCTAGAATCAGACATGTATATAGTCACCCGTCCTGGAGAGCTCTGGGAGTTCTCCAGTTAGCAATCACAACTACAGTTCGCTACAAGCTCGCAAGCCTACTGTTGAGACAAGTCTATCGTTGTGCACCCTTTGGCTGCACCGAACCTAAGCATCCTTGCAAGATTACCTTCACCGAAGCTGAACCCTAACAGGATAGGATCCTGGAGTAGGTTCGTCACATTCACAAGGGCAAAACTGCTTGTGGCAAAGGACGGGCGCCCGCTATCGACGAGAGCTTTGATATAGTGGACGACCTTCGTCAGGTCGGAGGGACGGTCTTGTGTGCCTCGTAGTGCAAGGGCTTTCTGTCGGTGTTCCGATCGTGCCTGGCTGCTCGGCTCCCTTGGGCTCGAGGTCTTCGCCCCTGCGGCGTAACGGTTGGAAATATGGGATTCGTTAGCAATCCTCCCGCTTGAATGCGGGTCCGAATCGCTGCTTTCTCAACTGGTCTGGCGGGCCGGTATGTTGCCGTGCGGCATGCGGCTCAACCAATCGGAAATCCCGGGTCTTGCAGAATCGTGATATCTCGCTGCCTCTCAATGGCAGGGGTTTTGCTCGGTCGTTTCCTTATTGGCAACGAGGCGATTGACCAGAGAAAGCTCATCGAGGTTTTAGATAGATGTTCTAGATATTAATGTAACTAACTGTTTGTGCCGTATGTATACCCAGCCGTGACCGAGATCTGAAACAACTCTGCTACGCCATGTTGACCTTCCTGGGTCTACTCCTCTAACGAGTTGACTAACTACTTATAATAGTGACACGTTTTAAAGGTTAATAACAATAAAAGTCATTGCAGTATTGTCAGACAAAATCAGAGAGCAAGTGAGCAGGAATCACAACCAGGCCGAGCAGGCCTACCGCCCACACTATAGCAACCCAGCCATGTTGGCCCGCTTCCAAGCATTCACCGCCCTCCAGCCCTACCCCATTAATCGTATTGCCTGGGTTAAATCATTGGCCTAATCCGGATCTGCCTTGAGTAGTTCGCCAATACTCCGGAGGGTTGCATAATGCCCGGCATACAGACCGGGCGGCAAGTGGCTCTGCTAGACCCGACGTGGTTACTGACCTTACCCATTATTCCCTAGTCTAATGAAGTGCAACTATGATACAGGAAGCCTCAAACTCGGGGCTTTTTGAGTCCCTATCTCCGCTGGAAGTACCCTGAGTCCGGTCATTGTTAGTCTTAGCTTCAGGGACCATAGTACCCCTGAGGCCAATCTTCTTCATCCGTTTGAGTGGCCGAACATCCTCCAGGCCGCTCACTGCATTGGCCTTGCGTCTTTTGCGAGCTTGTCGAGTTGCAGGAGCGGAGGCGGCGGCCGCCGCCGATTCACTGGTTGGTGATACTAGAGAAACAAGCACGCTGCCGCTGCGGCGCAGGTGTGGCGTACCCCCGCCGTGCATCCGCCCTTTTGGGGAAGCGTCGACGCCGCGATCTTGGTCATCTTGACAGCGTTCGTCTGCCCCCGAGAACCTGGTCGTTCCAGCCGGAACCGCAGAGGCATGAGGGTACACATTGTGCTGCACAGACAGGCACTCAAAGAGACTGTCATTCTCCGAGAACAAGTCTAGATTGCGACTGTCCTTGTCGAGAATCCGCTCCTCGGTGCTCCCGTTGTCAACACTCAAGGTTGATGTGGCGTCATCGGACGGCGAGGGAAAACAGAAAAAGTCCTCCATAAATGCGTCTGAGGTTAGTGAGGTCGCTGGGCTGTAGCTCCGCAAATCCGTTTCCGGCTTTGGACTTTCGTGTTTCTTGTAGCCACAAGTTTTCAACCACTCTGCCCATTCACCGACGATCCTGATGCGCGTAGATCGCTTTTCCGAGACAAGCGTCCTGGTAATGTCCATGCACTTAGTTCCGCCGAGATCCGCGGCCTGAAGAGATGCAGAATACGCCTGGTTGCCTTCAAGCGTGGCATGATCCGACCACAGCAGGTCATTCGGGGGCGGCGGCGGCGTCAAGGCTAAAGTGGATGGGGACAGGGGCGGATTCCCCAGTTTGTGCTCAGTCCTACCGCCGTCCGGAGACGACGGGAACGGCGTGCTTGTGGCGGCAGGGCCTTCGTCTCCCCGGATCGGCCACTGGAGGAGCTGGGGGTCTAAGTATGCCGGATCACTCAGGATGACGGCAGCGACACCGGAGTCATCAGATGGCGGCCAGGTAGAAGCCAATGACGGCAACTCAAGGTGTTCTGACCCGCGCACCGTCGAAACTTTGCTGCCGCCGCTTTCGCCGCCAGCCCATTGCTCGCTGGTGCACGTGTTCAGGGGTGCAATGCTCTCTGACAACTTGCCGGTCTGGGTGCGTGGGGTAGAGTAGCCGTGGGCGTCGTGCAGGTGATCAAAAGAGACGCTCTGGACATTGCATTGGTGGCATTCCGCAGGCAGTCCGTGAGCTTCCAGCATGTGACGGATGGCATCCGCGTCACGTTCCCAGTACTGCATTCTCTGCGATGGAGTGAACTTCTCGGACTGTCGGCAGAAGAGACAAAACGCGGGTAGGATGATCGTGTGGCGGTATGTGACTACGCCGTACTGTCTCAAGGGCGGTCGCTGTAGTTCAACCCGGCAGTGTTCGTCCCACTCGCTGCCGTTTTGGAACCACTCCGAACAGAAGAAGCAGTATATGAGGTCGCGAGACCTTGCGGCACGGCTCTTCGCCTCAGCTCGTCTTTTGCAGTCGTGGATATGACGCCATCGCCGCTGTTCTTTGAGTCTGTTAATTGTCAGCATGTGCGTACCTCGGAAAACTGCGCTCCTCGCCTTACCTCTCTAAGCTCTTGTTGCATTCAGGACAGCACCCGTCTCTTGGTCTCTCGCCGGGCCGGTACAGGACCGTCCAGTCTTCCTTTAGAAGAAAGAGCACATCCTCCATGGCAGCCTGCAGGTCTGCAAACGCTATGGCTGAGTCGTCGGCCATCAGAATGGCGAGCCGGCCCTTTTGGGGTATCAACTCGTTCAAGGGGTGCGGGTCTCGCTCCGGGCATTGCGCAAGGCGGCCACGGCTAAGGACCTTCTCCTTCCTCCTCTGGACTAGCCAGTCCCATCGATAGGACTCGAGCTTCTCTCGGCGGAGTTTCTTGAGGAGATTCTTCTTTTCGGTGAGAATTGCCACACGTTCAACACCGGTAGCTACCGACATGGCCTGCTCGAGCGCGAGAACCTCGGGATTCCGTTTCAGGGCCGTATCCAATGCCGTAGGAAGCTCCGTGGGCACGCCCCGTTCACGGAATTGACCTATGCCTCGGAAAAATTCTGGGACGCTGTGGTCTGGGTCTTCGTCAAGGAAGGCGGCGCCTCCGTCGCAGGAAGAGATGTTCCCGGCGTAGAACTCGTCGAAAATCCCGGGATGGAAATGCAGGATGTGCTGCGATCTTTCAGCCACTGTGTATCGCTCTGCCAGCCAGTCAGCCTCCGTAAAACTCGACCTTCGGGACCAGGTGAATTACTATTGAGTTTTCCAGCGGTCTCGCGACGGATCTGATGAACACTCGGCGTGATACCAACATAGTCTGAGCCTCGGATGACTGCGTCAAAGATCGTTCTGAATCGTTTTTCCGTCATAGGCTCGCGAGAAACCTTGCCGTTCTCAATACGGCGCGCGATCGGTAGGGTTGATGCTGAGTCGTTCCACAACAAGTGCGTCTCATTATCCCCATCTGGGATCCGTTGCTGCCACAGGTCATCCGGAGAGGAGATCCCAAACAGCGCGCCGTCGGCGATAGCCATCATCACAAGGAGAAATCCGTCGTTGTAACGCAGCTTGTTACGCTGCCTTCCGGTCATACTATGACTGCAAGCGGTTCAGCGTGAGATAATCAGTAAACAAAGGAGAAAAAAACAAGGCGGGAAAGAGGGGCTAGAGCGGAGAGATAGACTGGACAAGTGACCAATTCTTACGCGATGTCATCTGGATGAAGCGCATTCTTGACATAACGTTGGTCAAGCTTCCACATCAGAGCCCACTCGCCTTCCTTATTCGTACGTCGGAGCACGAGGGTGGTATCCTTAAGCGCTTCAGCAAACAGTCCCCACGGTCAGGGCTGCAACATACCACTTACCTTATACTTTAGGCCCCCACCCTCGAAGAAGGCGCCACTCCTGCCGCCGCTCCAGCAGAAGGATTCGAGGATGAAGTGGAACTGGGCGCGCTCCCTCTCGTGGATAAATATAAGATCCCGGCGGGTCCAGAGGGTAAGCAGTACTCTGTCCAGATCTGCTACCCCGAAATTGTACTTCGGCCGCTCCGCCGCCGAAACTGTCCCTTGAGGGTTACGTGTCCCCTGTGTGATGCGTTTGATGTGCTGAGATATGGTAAGTTACAACCTTAGTAGCCAAGGGAAAAGCAGTTTACCTTGTTTACCAGCGATACCAACTCAGCCGGCATCTGTATCCCCGTCCTCCTGCTAAAACCCCCATTGAACCTCTTCGCACTCATCCGTAGCGACTTCATTGTCGCGTACGGGTTCTTGGAGCCTCTGATTCTACCTTTGGAGCGCTTGTGGTAGAAGTCCCAGAAGTCCCTGAGTTCCTCTATAGTCGGAATTTCGGCTCCAGGTCCGAGAATGGAGACTTCGAGGGACTCTATGTCGTCTGTGCAACCCCGTGCGACCCATGACCAGCTGGTTGACGTCAGACTTCGCGAGGTTGAAACTATCACATGAAAACACTCACTCCACAAAGTTCTTGAGGACGCCGTCCTGCGCCTGTACAACTTGCGGGCTGTAGTCGTGATTAGCTCCCTCTTCGTGACACCTCCGGCTCGCTCCTCTTTCGTATCCATTTTTCTTCGCAGCGAGAATGTTCTTTCGGGCTTGTTCTTCTCTTGACCGAAGACCGCGCTCTGTGGCCACTGCAGGCGGCGGCGGAGGAGAGGGCGTTGTCGAATGCATCCTGGAGACGGAAGTTGGCAGGGCACAGCAAGGGCCCGGCGGTCGTGCCCGCCAGGCCGGACAGGACGCATTTTAATACAGCACGCTCAAGCGGCGCCATGCCTGCAGGGGTCTGTTTTTTTTTGGTTTTTTTTTTTTGGTTTTTTGATTTCGTGAACTGGGAATTCACGAAATAAAACCACTTTTGGTTGCTTGGGGGGAGGGAGAGGAAAAGGAGAGTGGTGGCGAGAGGCGGTTGGACGGGTTGCCTTGGCGCCTGCAGCTCAGGCTGCTCACCCAGGCTCGCGCGACTGGATTTGAGGGTGAGCTGCATTTGCTCACCCGGGCCACTTAAAGCGGCCGGAGCCTGGGCGGAGCCAACCGCGCAAGAGTAGACTATAATTTGGGGATCAAGCTACTCTTGCGTGCATGGCTCAGGTGAGTAGGGTAGAGCCGGGTGAGCCTCGCCGCTTTACACAGTAAGCCCGCGCGAGCGGGGTGAGCAGGCTCGGCAGGGTGAACCTGTAGCTGAATGCGGCGCAGCCAGGGCCGCTTTGGTGGTGGGCCTGCATGCAATGCAACCTCTTTCGAGAAAGGTACCTACCTACCTAAAGACAAACTCCAAGTGTGGGCAGCGACGAAACCTTTGACTCGAGGAACGAAAAAGAAAACTATTCGGAAGACCGAAGTCTACTTTCTACTTTACTCGGTTTCTTTTATTTGATTAGTTTTGTTCGGTTTCCTTTACCTCTTTCTTTTCTCCTTTTCTTTTTACTTCTTTCTCTTTTCTTTTCTTAATTTCTTTCTTCATTTCGAGTTCGGCTTTTTTTGTTCCAACCTCGAAGGACCTTGTATATCGGTTGACACTTTACTCTTTATAGCTGAAGATATATGGTGTATTTGTCACGGTTATGGCCGCATGCAGGGTCCCGATGGAGGGCGCGTAGGAAGCGTCCCCAGCCAATCATTAAAGATGGGTCCCGGACCAATCAGCAGAGGAACGAGGGGAACGGCTACCGTTCCTGAGGTTCCTCTATAAGGAACAAGAACGACCACCGTTCCTCACGTTCCCAAGGGAAGAGGTACGAAGGTACCTAGGGGCCTAGATAGTATATAGTCACTCGTTCTGGAGAGCTCTGGGAGTTCTCCTGTTAGCAATCACAACTACAGTTCGCTACAAGCTCGCAAGCCTACTGTTGAGACAAGTCTATTGTTGTGCACCTTTTGGCTGCACCGAACCTAAGCATCCTTTGCAAGATTACCTTCACTGAACCCTAACAGGATAGGATCCTAGGCAGGTTCGTCACAGTATTACGCATAGTCAGTTAGGTAACTTTGAACCGCAGAAGTCGGGACCGTAGAACCGAGTCCTGTTCTGGAACATATATGGAACTAATAGCATGTCGTCATTTGGAGGAAACCGGCCATTCACCGGCACCCCGTATGTGCGTTTGTAGTCCCAGTTTATACGCTATAAAAAGGTAACAAATTTCCCACGAACCAACTTTAAATTTCTCTGCTAAGCTCCCTCTCCAAACCCAACATCCATCAACCTTCAACCCAACACCCAACTGTCTCAAAGACAATGCCCACCACCAACCAAAACCGACCCTTCCCGCGGGCAGACGCTTTGATCGACTACTCGCTAGAGCCGGGCAAGCCTCTCCGGGTCCTGGTGCAGACCAAAACGCACCTCGTGCCGGGGGACAAGTCGACGTACTCTCCGACACGGATGACCGAAATGGAAAACCGGATCTGCCGGCACGTCTGGCAGCGCGACCAGCAACAGGACAGCGAGCGCATGTTTAGCTACAACACTTATCTGATGATTGACAACTTAGACTGCTGGTTCCTCGTCGACCACCACGGCTTCGACCCGCGCCCGGATGTGGACCCGCCCGTGCTATGGTATAAGTGGACCGGGACGGAATTGTACGTCGAATTTCCTTGCCGCAACACTATTAATCTTTAACTTGGCTAACTAACGACGGGTGCTTCTCTGCGTACTGTTGATATAAAAACCCCGCTCCCTCGCAAACTATGCCGCGCGCTGCGATATTATCCGTTCCAGAAAGTCGTGCCATTGCACCTTCGGGACCCGAAACCGGAGAGAACGCCCCTATCGCCGGCCCAGGAGATACTCCGTCAGCGCGGCAGCCTTTGGAGGACATTGGCTATGGGATTAGGCGTGCTAGACAGACATATACAGTTTGTGAAGGAGCATCCGGACCATGCGGAATGGGTTAAGACACATCTTCCGGCGGAGCTTTGGGGGGAAGTGGAGACCTTGTTGGCGAGCTCAGTGAATCAGTAAAGGAGTCCGTATGGCGGGGTTTCTTGGGCTACTGTCATGAGCATATACTTTATTGAGGTCAATGGCTTACATGTAGACTACCTACATTACATGTAGGTACCTTATTAGTGGAGTTATTGAACACAAAAAGAGAAAGAAGCAAAGGAAACCGAGTTAAAAAAGCAAAGAAAAAGAAGGCGAAGAAAAAAGGGAAAAGAGAGAGAGAGAGAGAGAGAGAGAGAGAGAGAGAGAGAGAGAGAGAACAGCAAAAAGAGTGAACACATTTTCTGTAAACTTCCGGATAGCTCTCATTTCACCTACTACAAGTCAAAGCCACGTGCCCGCCAAAAACAGCAGTTCAAACCGCGGAACATAGAGTCTGGGTGGGAAATCAGTATGACCTCTGGTTCACCGTAGAACGACAAGAGCATTCAGAGTCACGAGTGAGACAAGGGGGTTCGGCGTCTCGTATTAAGGGGCTAGGACCGATGTTCGAAGTAGGGGGGAACCGGCGCGGTAGACCCCTGCTCAATTCCGATGGTAATTAGTTTTGTATTATATATAAAAATGAAACAAACAGCAAAGGCACTCCGGCCCGTGTGAGCCCTAACTTAGAGCCCCTCAACAACGCGAGGCAGGAGCACCTTGTTGTACTCCCACAAGACAGTGGCAAAGCCAGCCGAGAAGGCAGCGCCCGTGTAGTAGGTGCTGCGGCGGCCCTGAAGGGAGTTGAGCTTCTGCAGGAAGCCGGCGCGGAGCTCGTCGGCCGAGACGTGGGCGTGCATGTGGCCGTGGTTGGCAAAGATGTTGAAGCTGACGCTGCCCTCGGACGCGGGGAGCGTGCCGGCCGCAATCATGTTGTCGATGGACTTGGCGATGAGCGCCTTCATGCTCTCCGGGGTGTCCTGAGAGGTGCCGACCGCCGTGAACTGGAACAGGTCCTCGGTGCCGCCGAGGTAGTCGATGCGGCCGACCTGCGGGGCGACGGGGAAGAGCGTGTAGTTGTACGACGCCGGCTCCGGCGACCGGTCGCTGTAGGCGTTGAGGGTCTGTAGCGAGGGGTGGCGGAGGATGCCGGCGTAGACGGTCGGGTACTTGAACTTGCCGAGGATGGCCTTCTCGGAAGCGTCGAGGTCGAAGGGGGCCATGTTCTCAGGGGTGGGCTCGATGGCGAGCAGGAGGCGCTTGGCCTGGATGTAGGTGGTCTTGCCCTTGGGACCCTTCACCTCCAGGATGACGTCCTTCCGGGGGTTCGCGTCGTTGTACCGCTTGGCTGAGACGACGGTGCTCGAGTACAGGACGTCATTGCCCAGGAACTTGGCGACGCTCTCGAACAGGTCGTACAGGCGGCCCGAAGGCGGGACGGCAGCGGCGCCGATGCCCAACAAGGCGCGGACCATGGGGATGCCGGAGGCCTGGATAACCCAGATGGTGGGCACGTTCATGGTGTCGCCGAGGCCTTGGGCGGTGGAGTCCCAGATTTGAGGGACAGCGGCAGCGAGGTCGTACTTCTCGACAAAGTCGATGAAGGGCATAAGTAGGTCCTCGGGGATGTTGGCGGGGTCGGGGAAGTTGAAGAAGCCCGGCAGCAGCATGTCCTCGTACTTCTCAATCACGTCGAGGTACCTCTGCAGGGCGCCATACATATCCGCGGCCTCGGGCGCCTTGTAGTCGGGCACAGGCTTGCCCGTCTTGTAGTCGATAAACTTAGCCGCATTCGGGGTGAACGACATCGACCCACTCGTCGACACGTTCATGCGCTTGGGGAAGTCGAAGGCATCCTTGTACTCCATCCAGGCCTGAACGCCAACGTTGATGGCCTTGCCCGTGGCAGGGTCACTGTAGAAGTCGGTGTGGCCACCCTAGGAATAAGAGTAAGTATCACGGCAGAAGGGACGGGAAGAAGCGGGATAAGGGCCACTCACAAGCTGATCAGCCTTTTCAACGACAACAACGCTGTGACCATGGTCGCGTAGCCACACAGCGGCGTGGGCACCAGAGGCGCCGCCACCAACGACGACAACATCGCGCTGGATGCACTCGCCACGGCACTGAATCGAAGCGGCTGCCACCGTTGCTGCAAGGCAGCTGAGGCTCACACCGACACGCATGATGAGCTGCATCTTAGTCCGAAAAATGCCACGAGGCACTGCTGCAGTGTGGTTCCTAAAATGTAACGGCAACGGATGCAGCGCACGGTGGAGGAGGAACTTGGTGCATTTTAAGGGCGGACGCGGCAAACGACATCCTCCCCTTTCCCATCACGGCTAGGTTGTCCGGCGAGAAACGTGGGCAGGGTGCACCGTAGCAGTCAGGACTGCCGACGGCGGCGCAGTGGCATTCCCGGTCTCCGTGGGAGAAAGTGTCGTACCATAAACAATAGTCCCAAGGGGCTAATCAGGGGCGAGGGGCTTCCTCGAGATGGGACCAACACATCAGGGCGGATATGGCGAATCTGAGGGACCAAGCTGGCCGGAGAAGGGGCTACAAGTTCGAGCCGGAAATTACAGCAATGCAGTCGGCATCCACAATGTCGGCCTAAATGCTGGTTGCAGGAGACAATGCTACTCCATGGAAAACTGCCCCCACCCAACTCACTGACCCAGTAACACTCGGTCTCCACGTCTTTCTCAACGCTAGTGGAACGAAGGATGCGAAAGAGATAGTGGCTCCTCCTGGGCAAACCCCACAAGCCCCTCCCTCCTAGGCTCCACGATCTTCGATCGTTCTCAAGGCCCGGATCGACGGCAACGGTGGGCGCCGCTGATCTGATCTGCTGAGTGGGTTTCTCCGCTGCTGATCGAAACCAGAGAACGTAGTTCGAAGTCTGGAAGAAGATATAAAGAACACCACCAGCCATGTTACTAAACATGAAACTTTATTTTTTCGCTGTGGTGCTGCATAGACCAAACCCATGTTAATATGTTCCGATCTGAGACCCCTGTTGCAGGCAAGTTTCTCGTCTCTGGCTCACATGCGGCGACCAGGTTGCGTGAAACTCCGAGCGGACGGATCTCACTGGCCTAGCCGGTCTTCCCAAAAACCGGGACATACCCCTGATAGTAGAAGGGGCTCGGCGAGTCCAGTCGGGTAATTCGATTCGATGAGTAGCCCCAAACAGAAACTTCGCATTCGCCACATGCACTAGCAGCTCCTGCAGCGTCCAAACCAGTCCACTGTTTTTCCAGGTGGTTACCCTGGTTTCGGTGCGAAACCCGAGAGGAGGCAAAGCAGCCCGATGTAATCATGCGAGAGCTCTCGCTTCCGGCAGCCAGGCCGGCACAACGTGCAAACCAGGATAGGTGCCGAAGCGAGTGCTCCCAAGCAAGCAGGCGATGTGCCCGTTGCGGACGTCGAGGCTCGCGAATGTCCTATCGAATGTAGCCCGATGCGTGCCGCCGAGGTCGTCAACGATGCCCCCTGTAGAGGTCTGGGCGCTACTGCGCTAGGATTCGAGATCTATCCTGTATCGAGCAAGTGGGCACCGAACGAGGTGTCCGTCGGAAAATCCCCCAGCGCTTTGTCTCACATGCCAGCAGGTTCTTCGTGCTTGTCGGACTGGAGCACCGCCCTTTAAATAAATCCCGTCGGACCCACCGCTGGGCACCATGGCTCCGGACGATAGTTTGCTGTCGGTGTTGGGAAAACTGGGCACCATGTTCAAGCAGCGGTCGTGGTGATTCTCCTGCCCGCCGTGTCCGCCTTTCTTGACCGTGAGACTCCGAATCCAACACCATGAACCCCTCTCTCGCACCGCCAGATCCCTCCACTTTCCCGCCAGAGTATGTCAACGCGAGCAATGCGGGTCGGATCGTGGGGATCGTGGGCTTTTTCCACTTCGTCGCCCTCACCTTTGTCTCCTTGAGGCTCTACGTCCGAGTGTTTATGGTCAGGGCGTTTGGAGTTGACGATGCGCTGATTCTTATGGCTTGCGTAAGAACTGTCGCCCGGTTACCGATCGAGGAGCATGATTTACTAATTCAACAAAACAAACCAGGCTCTCGCGCTCATGTCATGGATCTGTTTGGTCCTTCAAATACCTTACGGCCTTGGCCGCCACGGGCTGGTGGTGCCCGTCGAGGATAGGATAAAGTTCGAGGAGATTACCTTCTGGAAGACGGTCTTCTCGGACGGCTTTGCCATGGGTTTGCTGAGGATATCCATGGCCATCAGTCTGCTACGGCTCAAAAAGGACCTCCAATGGTATCGGTGGTCTCTCTTTGCCGTCATGGGTAGGTCACCTACGTCCCTTGTTTCAGTTTGCATCCCCTCGCTGGATACATGTACTGATTGCCCTTGAAGGTTTCGTCGTGGCGTATTCGATCCAAGCCATTGCATGGCTGTTTGTTTACTGTACCCCCTTCTCAGGCTGGTGGGAATTTCAATGGATGAACCCCTTTGACCCGAGGTGTCACGACTTCAACCTGTTTGTCAATCTGGTGTACTGGAACATCTGTGAGTCTATATGCCCCTTGCCCAACAAGCAATTCTAACACCAGCCAGCTTGCAACATCTTCACCGACGTGGTCCTGGGCGCTCTCCCCGTCCCCATCATCTGGAGCCTCAAGATGAAGCTTCGCGTCCGGCTCTATGTGATTGGCATTCTCAACCTGGGATATCTGTAAGCTGACACAAACTCGACCCCCCAAATTATTATCCGCTGACCATGGGCGACGTCCTGCAGCTCTGTCCTAATGGGCGTTCTTAAAGCAATCTACATGCTCACGACCGGCGGCGACCCCGACGCCATCTTTGATTATTGGGTCCATTTTTGGCAAAAGTAAGTCGAACCACACAACGCCAACCATCGAGGCTCCCATACTCACCTACCTTGCCTTCACAGCCTCCAACTCAACATCGGCATCATCGCCGCGTGCGCCTCCTTCCTCAAGCCCCTCGTCGGCCGCCTCCTCAAGATCAACAGCTCGGTCGGCTACTCGTACCCGAGCACGCCATACGGGCGCAGCGGCGGCGGACGCAGCGGGCGCACGCCCATGGGGGTCGAGACGATCGGCAGCAAGTACCCCAACCGGCGGCGGGCCGCGGACCAGAGCCACGCGGACGAGTTCGAGCTGCACACCAAGAGCGGCTCGCCGACGGGGGAGAGCCGCGTGGTGACGAGCGTCGAGGGCGCCCCCTCGCGCAGGCACTCGCCGGACTACTCGGCGGAGCGGGTTGCGCCGGATAATAATAGTGAGGAGATCATTCTGCAGAAGCAGGATACGGGTCATGGGATTATGATGACGAGAGATGTTAGTGTACGGTATAGTAATAAGGGATGATAAAAATGAATATGACGCAGAGTATTTCACTATAGCCAAGTACAGTTGTCCATTGTTCCTGAATCGCTCATCCTTTTCTTTTAAAAAAGAAAATACATACCTAACCAACTACAAGTGCTGATCATCCAAGTTTAGGCTCAGGGGCCTCTCACCAGATATCGATATGAGCCCCTAAACACTACTTTACGCGGGGAAAGACGGCAAGTCTTCGACAAAACAAGTGCGTGGCAGCGACTCAGATAGATGGACGAATGATGCCCCGAGATTACGAAAACGCCATGAGTTTCCCTCCCTGCGGATGACCTTGGCGGCTTGGCTGCTGATCTCTTGGCGGCCTCATCGCCGCAAAGATAACGACGACGACGACGAGCCGTTGGCTGCTTCCTGACGCGACAACATCTTCAGCCCAGCGACACCTTCCTTACAAACCAACGCCAGACCCCCCCTAACATCCCGTAGCCCTCCAACCCCAACCAACACGAACATGGGCCAACGCGCCAAAGGAGCCACGGACTCCTCCTCAACCGTCCACAACCAAGAACTAGACACCACCATCGAGCTCCTCCCCCCATACGAACCCTACCACCCCCACAACTACACCTCCACCACCTCCACCGCCCCCCTCCTCCCCCCCAACCCCTCCCCCTCCACACCCTCCAACACCCCCCCCAACAACCCCCCCGACGCCAGCATCGCGCACGACAAAGCACGCATCGACGCCGCCGTCGCCGAGGCCTCCCGCCTCGCCGCCACGCGGGTCAGCCGCCAGCTGCTGGTGTGTGGCGCGCTGCTGGTCTCCGAGGCTGTTGCGGTCGGGCTGGTGGCGTCGGCGATGGGGGACTGGAAGAGGGTGAAAGCGTTGCCGGAGGAGGTGCGCGCGCCGGTGTAAGTTGCTGTTTTTTTTTTTTTTTGGGTTGGTTGGTTGAGGTTGGGGTTGGGGCTTTGCTAATTTGATGGGTTGGGTTGGGTAGGACGGTGGTGATGATTCTGGTGATTGCCGAGGCGATGTGGATTGGGCTGTGGCTTCCGATTGTGCTGCGCTGCTTCCTTGTTTGGCGGCATCGGATTCTTGCTGTCACGGTTGGGATTCTGGGGGTTGCGGCGGGTGGGGTGTCGATTTACATGTTGGCTGTCATCGGACCCTATCTCGGTAATGGGACGTGTGATACGGATAAACACCCGGATGCATGCGCCAGGGGGCTGGCTAAGGGGGTTGCGGGGGGATGTGTTAGGGTTTTTGTTACGTGAGTTCTGGAGTCAGAAAGGGGGTACCGTGATCTGTGTTACTGACTTATCCATTGAATAGTGCTCCTCTGTGCATTGCCCTCGCAGTTATTGGTTTCATGGCTGGGAGGAGGCATCCTCCACCTAGGGGGCCATGGACGAGATTCGTTTACGGTATAGGGGCACTTATGCGGCCGGTTCCTTCTTGAGATCTTACCACACTCAGGAGCGGGCATTTTGTGTTACCAGGGCCGTCCACTTACAAGACCAGCTCGGACTCGGAGGTGTACCGGACCTTAACCCGGGTCTGTGTAATGTTCCTGATCCGAACAATTTGAGTGGCGGTATAATTGACGGGCTGGTATTCCTGCGGGGCATCAGACTTTTAGACCCCATTCTCCATTCTCTGCGGTGGTGTGGCCGCCGAAACCCGGGCGCTGTCAGCTGTTTTACCCTTGTTTGGTGGGGCCGGGTCGCGCCGTTTCCACCCAGATCTCGGGTCTGCGACCGGGTCTCCGGCCCCACAAAACGGAGCTCATGCCGATCACCCGGGGAATCATCTCATCTCTCCCTTTTTGAAACACCCATCCCATTGGACTTGTTGAAACATCTGAAGCTGCCCACTCGTTGCGGCGCAGGTCTAGAGGATTAAGACCACCAGACACGCCAATTAAACCCTCTGATCCAAGCCCACGAGGGATGGTCGCCATCCATCAGATGCAGAGTATTGTACTGAACTGGAATGTGCCCGTTGCACAGGGCGGGGGGCTGACCCCGTTGCCCCTAGGGAGCTAGTATGATGATAGTCCGAGCCCATCTCTCCGAACCGCGAAACCCAGTATCATCCCTGGGACGAAGTATAAGATGGACCACCGTCCCCGGGCTCCATAACTGCTCAGCATCACTTACAACCACAACTCCAGTCCTTAGACAAACAACAATACACACACTCCCTCAGACACTCCTTCAAACACTCCTTATCATCTTTCCTTCATTACCACCCACCCACCATGCTCGTCCTCACCCTGACCACCGCGCTCCTCGCGCTCGCGCACCACGCCTCCGGCCACGCCACCGTCTTCCGCGTCTCCGTCAACGGCCAAGACCAAGGCGACGGCGTGAACAAATACATCCGCACCCCCGCCAACAACAAACCCATCCGCGACCTCTCCAGCCCCTTCCTCGTCTGCAACACCGCCGGCGGCACCGAAGTCGGCTCATCCGTCAAAGCCGCCTCCGGCGATAAGCTCACCTTCCACTGGTGGCACTACAACCCGGACGACCCGGCCGACTACCCCTTGGACCCCTCGCACAAGGGCGCGATTCTCACCTGGATCGCCAACTACACGTCGTCGGACGGCACGGGCGCGCTCTGGACCAAGCTGGCGGAGGAGGGGTTCGACGGCGGCAAGTGGGCGACCATCAAGATGATTGAGAACAAGGGCGCGGTGGATGTGCAGCTGCCCAAGGCGCTGGCCAAGGGGAAGTACCTGATTCGGCAGGAGATCATTGCGCTGCATATGGCGGATGGGCGGGGGGATGACCCTGCCCGGCCGGATCGTGGTGCGGAGTTCTATCCGAATTGCGTGCAGTTTGAGGTGACGGGGGATGGGACTGCTGTGCCGGATCAGGAGTTCGACTTCAACAAGGACTACAAGTACGATGATAAGGGGTTGTTCTTTAACATCTATATCCCCTTTGACAAGTACACCCCGCCGGGGCCGAGGCCGTGGACAAAGTGAGGTTGCGGTGGACAGTTGCGGGGGTTCGAGGTTTGGGGTTTAGGGCTTGGTGTTTGGGGGGTTACCCTGTTTTGTTTCTGTTGTTTTCGTTTGATAGAATTGATACCGTTGTTATTCCAGCGTCCCTGGCCCAGAGCTCCACGTCTATGATCATCTTCATTACAAGTTGTAACCACGCCCGTGCTCTCATCCCAAGTGAGCTGTCCGTGTTTGCAGGGCGCATGCCCTAGGTACATACAGATGTATGTGACTCGCTATTCGAAATAATATGAAAGAAAGGGGTATCCTGAACGAGATAATAGCAGTAACATGAACTGTTCGTATCGACCGGAGTGAGGTCGGTTAGACGTTAGGGGAGTGAGTGCGGTGTGTTTGGCTTCGGTGCTGATCATGGCGCCGTCGATAGACAGCCGTGCCCAAGATTGCTTTTGCCCTCGACGACCGGTTGAAACGCCCAACGGGCAGCATGCTCAAATCTTGGGAAGCATAACATGCGGCAGGGCCGGCTCTTGAGCCTTCACTGGCGGAAACCGCCCCCGTTTCGAGCGTGACCGTCAACCCAGACGGGCACAACTGGCCAGGTGGTTATCCAGTACCCGCGTCTTCGGCCAGCTAGACCGGGTGACTCCGCGGCACCCGGGAACGCATCATAGCCAACACCAATCGTCAAACCACATTGCCGGGACGGTTCTTCAGCCGGCTGTAGCCACCCCTACGGTACTTGCGGAAGCACCGCAGACCCACCCAGGAGACGACCCCGATGATGGCAAACAACACAGTAAAGAACAGCAGCAGGTGGTCGCCGATGCCCGCAAACAGCGTGTTATCCCAGTTGTTCCACGTGCCGCCGCCGTCCTCCTGGTGCGAGAAGAAGACCCACGGATCAGCGCCGGGGGCCATGTCCATCATGATGCGGTACAGGCGGTGCTCCGACTTTTGCCCGTCGGTAGGCTTGGGGAGCAGCGCGTGGTACTCCTCCCACATGGCCGTCAGGAACCACTGGCCGCTCGCGTACATGATGGTTACGTAGGGCAATGGCCACTTCCAGTCGTAGGTGAGCAGCGACAGTGTCATGCGGTGCCAGAAGGGGTGGTTCGGTCGCGCGCCGAGGATGTTGTTGCTGAGGGCGCCGCGGCCGCCGTCGGTCACCCAGGCGGGGTAGTAGAGGAGCGGGGTGAGGTCGGTTTTGCAGCCCTGAAACAAGACTTCTGTCAGCATTTGGATGGTATTGGTACCACGGTAGCCCAGCAGGAAGGGCACCTACGTTGTCGAGATCCATGTAGATGCCACCGTAGAGCAGCATGATGAAGTACCGAACCGCATCAACGCGCTGAACCGGGTAGCGATAGCCATCGTAGGTGCGCAAGAACCAAGGGTATTCCGCCTCAATAAAGTCTCGCGATGCTTTCTCGGTCCAAAGCTGGAATGGTCCGATGTCAGCGTCGATCTAGGCTACAGCGATAGGCATTGTTGGAGGGACAAGTTGGGCGCACCTTGAACTCAAAGTCTGGGTTCAAATTTATGCAATTCTGCCGTATTTCGGCCCAGTCCGCCGGCAGGGTATCATTCCCAGGCACGCGCCAGTTGTGGAAGACATGGTGGACGAGTTTCGGGATCTGTTGGACGCGGGCGGGTGCTTCAGGACCAGCCTTGTCGACCGACGCGGTTGCTACTTCGGGCTGCGTAAGTCGGATTCCGGCATGCTCGAAGAAAAGGGACTTGAAAAATAGCAGTCTCGAAATGGCGTATCCAAATAGTGTCACGAGGACAATTGCCCAGAAGACGAGGGATACTCTAACTGGGATTCGCATCGTGGATTTGCGCTGGCGGCAGCGGTAGGAGACGTGACGAAAGGAAAGAAGTTGGGACCCCCAAATTCGAGGTTAGGTTGACAGGGGATGCAGGGGATGCAGGGGCTGTGGCAAGGCTGACCAGTGGGTCCACTCCACCACACAAGCCGTTGGGACTTCAGAACGAAGGACTTCGTGACGGCATCCATTAATTTATTCCATCTTTTGACTTTCGCTCTGGAATCCCGCTATCGACGCTATTATTGTATTACGATGTAGCCTCTGTATCCCCTCCCTCAATGTAAATTTGATGCTCTAATCCACCACTAATTAAGGGAGGCCGGATGCGCGCCGACCAGCACCCGTGCCACCTCGGCATCTACGGTCGCCGAGGGGGCCAACACGCCAACCTAGGCACGTAATGCGCCGGTTGAGCCTTGAGCCTTCCATAACATACTGTCCAACCCCAGTAGGGTTTCCCCTGCGGCCCTAGGGTCGGGTGTAGGCGGCACGCGGCATCGCACACGCTCCAAACACCCGCGCTAGGTCCCCTTCCGGATTTATGGGAGGCCACTTTCTGCCTGTGTCGACGAAAGAACCCAGATTGTAAAGCCCTTGTGTGGCCCGGCCGTTGGCTCAGACAAGACCGGCCACACGACGGCCGGCCCTGCTGTTTGGCCAACGGCATCCCCCCGCTTCCCCGTTCTCATCCCAGATAGCCATGCGCCGTAGCGCTATAGTAGTGTCAGAACTCCGTAGATATCGCAATCTCCCCAACCATCCAACTCTCGAATCAGTACTGGATGCAAGTGGTCTCCAGTGATCTCGCCCGCGGAGCATTGACGGCAGAAACATGCCCAGCCGCTGCCCGGCCAAGAATCATCCAATGGCTGATATAGCAAGTCTCCGTCTGGGGGTCCCACGACCAAGCCAGAGAACTCCGAGACCTGCGGTTGAGCTGCTTCTCGCACGCCTCGGCAGTCTTGACCTTCGAAATCGCAAGTGTGGACTCATCCGGCTCCCCCACATAATCCCAATTATGGTGGAACGCACCGTCTGTCTGCCTCCACGGCGGCGTCTTGCCGTAGATTTCCCACAGGTCGTTCCACATGACCGGCTTGCTAACATTCCGGAAGTACTCGCCAACCTCCCGCATAGCCGAAGGCGTCGGTAGCTTGTGGAAGGAGATGAGCGGCGAGCAGAGGCGGTCGGCGCGGATCTTGCTGAGCAGCGGCGGCTCGCCGTTGAACAGGTGGCTGTACGCCTCGTCGAGGTGGATGCCCAGCTTCAGCAGCGCCTTGGCCAGCAGCCGGTCGCCCCAGGTCTCGTCGAGCGAGTCGACGTAGACGGACGCGAGCGCGCGCTGGTTCTCGATCAGCATCCGCATGGCCGCGTGCGAGAGGATGACGGCAGATCCTCCGTGCGCGAAGCGAGCCTTGAAATCGCCCACGGCGTTGCCGAGGTAATGGGGTTGTTGGGGGTCAAGGTGCTCGAGGAGTGGTTTGAGGGAGGGCTGGATGATGAAGGTGTCGTCGTCGACGAGCAGGTACCACCGCTTGTGCGGGTATTTTTGGTAGGTCATTTCCAAGCCAGAGATGAACTATAAAAATGAGTTAGCTCTTAGTACGTGACTAGGCTACGGAACCCGGAAACGCAAAATATACCTTCATCGCATCCAGTTCCCATCCAAAAGCCCTGCAGTGATTTTGTGCCAGTGCCTCATTATTACTAAAGATGGCCTCGGTCAACTGGTTGTATTTTACAACCCTCGGGTGATCCCCATAGCGGCGCAGGTGAAGCCTCAAGGAGTGGCCCACAGCGTCATGAACATGCAACCCCTTATCGTGATATTTGTCGTTAAAGTCAATGTGGCCCTCCGAGTCGGCGATGACGAGAATGTCTCTAAACTCATTCGTGTCGCTCAGAGCGTCAAGCCAGGCCGGCACCCGCTCCCGCGTGCCATACCCCGTCTTGACGATCACCACCAAATCCTGGCCCAGGTCGACAGGGTGCTCAGGGTGCGCATACACCCACCGCTCGCTGGAGCGCGAGAAAAAGGCCGCCTTGAGCCTCTTGGCATTCCACCGGAAGGCCAGCCGCACGGCGTTGTCATATGGCAGGACCAGCCACAAGAAGAAGATGGCTAGGGCAAAACCAAGGGACGGCCGTATCCCGATCCGAGGACGGGATCGAGGACGCGTCTTCGGCCCCAGACCCACGCGGTTCCACGACGTCATGCTCGCGAGAGTCGCTAACCGAGTCAGTTAGACAGACCATTTCCGGATGAGGGAAGCAAGTCGCGGGTACAAGCAGCGATCAGACGGGACGAACCGGTGATGGGTAGGGCGATACCCCTGAGATTTGGGAAAATCGCAAGTTTATGGTCCGACCCCTGTGGATTTCTGTGTTATTGTTTTGTTACGCCCTCAAGTTGCAGCAGCGGAAGCCGAGAGTTTGCCGTGAAACAAACACTGCAAAAACCAGGAACATAACAATACTACTCAGGATGGAAACCTAGGAAAGGAGAATGGCAGGTTTAAAACCACATGCTTCGCCATGCGCGCAGAGGCTGAGGTACGAATTGTCAGCGAAGGTTTTTGTTGGTTTCAGCGACCCCGGCCCGTTATGCTAGCCCAATGCCGTTGCAGAGTGGTGGTTCGGCCAGCATGTGATGACAGGGTTAGGGTTAGGCAACAAGGGTCAGCCATCAACACCATGATCTTTATGGACATTCAGAGCTTGGGTGGTTCGTACGGGAACAACTCGTCCCTCCTTTTGATAAACCGATCAATCGATATCCATCCCACGAAATAACCCCAGACCAGATCTCCAAGCAGTTCATCAGCCCCAGCACCAACAAAACATCTACTCCCTCCTCGTCCTCTTCACCTCCCCCTCCGCCACCCCCTCAGCACCATCCCCCACAACACCCTCCTCCTCCTCCTCTCTCCCATGCACCGCCCCCGCCCCCTCCCCAAGCTCACCACTCACCCCCTCCTCCCCCCCAATCCAATTCCCCTCCTCATCAAAATACTCATGAACATTCTCCGCCGTAATCCACCCCCCACTCCCCGGCATCGCCGGCGGCAGCCCGCCATCCCTCGCGCCCGCAAACACACCACTGAACCCCTCGACCGCCTCATAGTCCCCCTCGAACAGGATCTGCGCGCCCCCGTCCTCGTCGGAATCCTCATCATCCCCGTCCTGCACCGGGTCTGGGTTGAGGTTGGAGCACTCCGAAATGGCTTCGAAGAGTAGGGTGGCTTCGGGCTTGGGCGCGGTTGTGGTGGTGGTGCTCGCGTCAGGGGCGGGGGTGGTGGTATCTCTGGGTTGCGGGATGAGGGTCAGCTCGATGGTGTCGAAATCGTCGTCGCCCGCGCCGCCCTCGGCGAGTTCGAGCTGCAGGTATACGGCCGGATGGGCGGTTTGGTTGCTGTCCTGTAGGGTCTTGACCGCGTGGATGCTGATTTGTTGGTAGGGGATGGAGACGCCGGATTCGGCGGAGGGGCAGAAGATGGAGAGGTTCCTGGGTGGGCGCGGTTAGTTGAGGGGAGGGGGGGAGGAGGGGCGGGGTGGCGGCGCATACTGTGAGTTCACGAAGATGTCGACCTTTTGCTCGACGCTCTCTTCGGTCTGGCCATTCAGGGCGCTGTTCTCGGGGGGTGTTGGCTCAGAGGAGAGGTCGGCTGGGAAGAAGGGCAGCTTGCCCCGCTGCGACTTGGGGATCCAGGCCTTTGCGCCGGTCGCATGGTAATGGAGCACCGGCTTGCCATCGTAGAAGCTGTTGGGGGTTTGCTCCTGGTGCTCGGATAGCGCAGTGTAATCGTTCAGGAGGAACGGAGACCTGACCGTTTGGAGGCTCATTTTGGCGATTTAGGGACAATGGATGCACTTGACGAGACAATGTTGACTCGGCGGGTCGTCGAGGGGTGTTGGTTGAGCTTCGAGAACTTCGGTGGGGTCAAGCTCTTATCGGCTTATCGCAAGGAGGGCGAGTTGCCTGCCGGCGAACGGAGCGGCGGTTTCTATCCTTGCACGACGTTTTCTATCCTTGCACGACGTTTTCTATCCTTGCACGACGTAATCGATTTCGAGAAGCTCCCCGCAACTCTCCCCATATCATCTGACAGCCAGGACTCGACCCATTTCCCATAACCAACACATTCACATCTCGCACACAACGTACCACATTCCCTTCTCGGAATTACAACACAGAACATTTACATCTTCCATCACAACACTCCGGCATTCACAATGCACGACAATCGTAAGCCGCTTAACCCTCTCCTCGCCACAACCAACCCATCAACTAACCAACCCAGGCACGCACCCCCTCCTCCAACAACTCCCCTTAACCGTCTCCCCCTTCGTCAACCTCCCTACCGCCACCACCCTCCCCTACCGCTACAAACCGATGCCCTCGACCCTCCCACCCTCCACAACAGGCATCACCGCAACAAGCACCACCAACCCCTCCGACACCGACCCCTCCACCCCCAACAACCCCACCCCCAATAATACCAATCCCCCCAAACCACGCTACGTCGTCTCCCCCTCAGGCTTCGCCGCGCACCCGGACGAGATCCTGGCGTCGTGCCGCGCCCTGCACGCCCACGTCACCGAACTGCTCGCCTCGGCCGAGGCCGACCTCGCGCGCTTCGACGAGCGTGTCCGTGCGCGCGAGCTCGCTGAGAAGAGGCGCGTGGCGCCCGGTTGGTTGGATAGTGAGGCAAGGCTGTTGGAGCCGGAGCGCGCGGCTGGGGCTGCGGGGGCTACGGGTGGGGTTATGGGTGGGAGTGGGAGTGGGAGTGGGGGGGTTGTTGGGGCTGGGATGATGGGGATGAGTGAGGTGGGGGATGGGCAGTTGGGTGGTGGTGGGGGTGGTATTGGTGGTGGGCAGGGGGAAATGTTGCTGCAGCAGCCGGTGAGGAGGTATGGGGAGGGATATGGGAGTGGATATGGTGATGGGCATGGGCATGGCCGCGGAGGGGCGAGTGAGATGGCCGTGCCAGATGAGGGGGAGGAGTTGGACAGGGCATTTGGGATGCTGCAAATGGGGAAGTGAGGACCAAACAGGGGGCCCATTACATAAAGGGCCCATTTTTGGATACATTGGATGGATGGACACCAAACAAGACTGTCGAGAATGGGTGTCCCATCTTCACATCCACCATTACCTACACACTCCAGATGTGTCTAGTAATTCGGTGACCAAATGTTAGTGGACATAGAAATGCAATGCCACAACCATTCAGAATTATAAGCTAGCCCATTTTCATGCAATCAGTATCTCCTCTTAACTAAATCCCTACAAAGGGACATTCTTCAGGCGGACCGGCTCAGGTACCCGGTGGCTTGTGGTCCGTGCTTTGCGCCTCGAAAACGCGTCCAGCGGCCAATTCCTGAAATTCAACCCCGAAACTCGCTTCAACTGTCGCAAACCAACCAACACTACCAACCACCATCACCTCCACTTCCACCCGCCAAAATGCCGCCCCAAAAACGCATGACGGCCAACCCGGTCAAGCCAGCGCGTCATCGTGCTGGCAAAGTCGCCGCAGCCGAATCATCATCCGAATCCGACGCCAGCGGCTCCGAGCAAGAAAATGAAACCAAAAAGGCACCGCCCCGGAGGACAGCACCGCCACCCAAGTTTGCCAGCGCCGCTGGTGCGGGTCGCGTCATCAGCCGTGGCGACGGCGCCAAGATCAACCTCAAGGGCGTCGGGTTAGCAGATGCCGAAGAGGAAGAGGCGCGAAGGAAAGCCGCCAAGGTGGCCAGACTGGAGGCGGAAAAGAAAGCGAAAGAGGAGGGTTTCGTGACCGAAGAAGAGGAGGAAGAAGGCAGCGATGAAGAAGGCAGCGAAGGGGAAAGCTCAGAAGAAGAAGAGAGCAGCTCCGAAGAGGAAGCCCCACGCCGGCTGATGATGCGCCCCAAGTTCATCCCCAAAAGCCAACGACAAAACAACGGCACCGCACCCACACCCTCAACCACCACAACCACAACCACCTCCCAACCCCCCGCCCCCTCACACGACAACGACGACGAAGCCGCCGCCGCCGCCGCCGCCGCCGCAGCAGCAGAAGAAGCCCGCCGCAAAGCCGCCGACGAGCTCGTCGAAGAACAAATCAAAAAAGACCTAGCCGCGCGCGCCGCGGGCCGCAAGCACTGGGAAGACGACGCGAGCGGATCCGACAACGGCGTCGACGACACGGACGACGTGGACCCGGAGGCCGAGTACGCGGCGTGGAAGCTGCGCGAGCTGAAGCGGCTGCGGCGCGAGCGCGAGGCCATCGAGGCGAAGGAGCGCGAGCTCGCCGAGATCGAGCGCCGCCGCAACCTGACCGAGGAGGAGCGCCAGGCGGAGGACGATGCCCATCTGGCGCAGCAGCGCGAGGAGAAGGAGGGCCGCGGGAAGATGGCGTTTATGCAGAAGTATTTTCATAAGGGCGCGTTCTATCAGGATGAGAGTAAGGCGGCGGGGCTGGATAAGCGCGATATTGCGGGTGCGACGTTCGTGGATGATGTTAATCGGGAGCTGTTGCCTAAGGCGCTGCAGATGAGGGACATGACCAAGATTGGTAAGAAGGGCGCGACCAAGTATAGGGATCTCAAGAGCGAGGATACCGGGCAGTGGGGAAGGCTGGACGATGGCCGGGGGGGGCGAGGTTTTGACCGCAATGTTGATGAGAGGTTCCAACCGGATGACCACCGCCGGGATTGGGAGAGGAGCGGCGATGGTGCCAAGGGTGCGAATGCCATCCCTCTCGGCGAGCGGTCACAGAGGCCGCGTGAAAGCCGTGATCGGGACAGGGGGTACGACCGAGACAGGGGCGGATACAGTGGGGGCAGAGAACAGCGCGGAGACGACCGCAGGGACTCATACCGACGGCGTGATGACGACCGGGACAGGAGACGTTCGAGGTCACCCTCCAGGTCTCGGTCGCCCCGGCAAGACCGCGGTGATCGGCGGAAACGGTCGCCTTCCCGAGAACAGGATCGGGACCGGTATGAAAGCGACAAACGGCGGAGGGTGGACACCCGATAGGCGGTCCATGAATTCCAAACCGCTCCAGTATGTAACTTGTAATATAACATGCTTGATACCCACACAATCCTCATGAGTTCCCCAGCCCACGCTCGCAGCCATCAAATCTTCGTTATTTCCACCC
The DNA here is from genome assembly GCF_020726465.1 of Chaetomium tenue. NCBI lineage: Eukaryota > Fungi > Ascomycota > Sordariomycetes > Sordariales > Chaetomiaceae > Chaetomium > Chaetomium tenue. The sequence continues at coordinate 3,375,312 of NW_027117330.1, read as the reverse complement.
TCGCCCTCTCGAATATCATATGCGCAACCATGCCTCCGCTTACCGTATTATCCTGGGACGGCGGGTAGAGAGTCATCTTCGCGTAGGTCCCAGCACCTTTCCGCTTGGACAAGCTGCCAGGGTTGATGACGAGCACGCTGTCCACAACCTACACCCGATGTCAGCAAACGCCACAACCAACAAAGCAGAGACAAAACATACCTTTGCAAACGGCGGCATCGCACTCGGCACAAGCAACACATCCGGCCTCACCTCCACCATCTCCCCCAACTTCAAATAACTCACATCCAGCATCGCCCCCGGCGGCACGCCCCCACCCGGCCCATCCACCGCGCCCGTCTTCGGCAACCTCTTCCTATCCACCGCCGGAAACAGCGGGAAAAAATGCCTCTGCTCCACCAAATACCGACTCAGCCTTGACAGCGGATCGCCCCCCGAGCCCGCCCCGCCCACCAGCTCCTCATGCCGCAACTGCCACAGCACGTCCTGGCTGCTGACGCCCAGCACCATCTCATTCATGCTCAGCATCATCGGGTTCCCGATGATGCGCACCGCCTTGTGCAGGCCCAGCTCCCGGCGGGGGAAGGCGTCCTGCGGCCAGGAGACATGCTTGGCGAGCACGTCGCGCACGGAGGGGACGAGGAGGATGGTGGCGGAGGGGTTGGAGGCCGCGAGGCGGTTGAGGGCGGGGGTGACCAGGTATTTGAAGACGGTGGACATGCTGGCGGTGTCGGCGTCGTAGGAGGCTTCGGGGGGGAGGTCGAAGTCGCCTGTTGCGAGGAGGGGGTGCTCCGCGTCGAGGAAGGGGCCGGTGAGGACGACGGCGTCGGCGTAGATGTCGGCGGCTTCGCTGCAGAGGGTGTGGAGGGGTTCGAAGTCGAGGTTGTCGTCGGCGGTGTAGGGGCCCGAGGCGAAGAGGATGGTGAGGGGGGGGGAGGAGGTGTCGTCGGAGTCCATGGCGTCCGGGCCGCCGCGCAGTCGGGCGAGGTGTGCCGAGAGGGTGTCCGGGTCGGAGGCGGCGTTGGGGAGGAGCGGGATGTCGAGGACTTGGTGGACGGTGAAGTCCCGGCCGGAGGTGTTGATGCCGCGGAGGGCGACGATCTGGCCGGGGAAGAATTGGTAGCCTTGGAGTTTGCTGAGGTTGAGGGGCACGCGCAGGCCGTTGCCCAACCGTCTTGAGGACTCTAGTACTAGCGAGGCAGCGTTGAGTTTACCTTCGGGCGAGTCTGATGCGATGCGCCCGACGGCGACGATCTCGGCGGTTCCTTGGCTCGCGGGACTCCCAAACGCCGAGTCTTCGAGCTTGTGGTGTTCCATCACTAGGTTGATGAAGTCGTCTATCCGGTCGTCCAAGATTTCGGATGCCTCTGACAGTTTCATCACCAGCCCTTTATAGCCAAGTTTCTTTTGGTCTGATGTGGCCGTAAGTTTGATACGGGGTTCGGGGAAAGGGGAGATCGGGGGTTCGGCGGGCTCGAGTTTCTCGTTGAGGATCTCCAGTACTTCGCCGGCGTTTGGCCTGTCGTTGAAGGATGACGGACTGTGTAGGCACGGGATATTAGCCAGGCACGGTAGCCCTCTCGAAGAAAAGAGCTACATACGGGATTGCGCCCAGGGCGTTTAGTTGGTCTTCCATTTTCAGGGGGGAGCTGGTTGGCTCGGCCTTCACCCGCGAAACTGCAGGTGTCCTCCTGGCAATGGTCTTGGTCCTCCCGGCACCCGGTGTTGCAAGCCCATCCAGCATCCCAAACACATCACCGCCCCCCTTGGCTACCCGCGGGGTGGCACCCCCTCGCTTCTCCGTCTTGATGTGCACTTGCGACCGGTTGCTCCGCACAAGTTCGTCCTGTAGGTTCTGCTTGAATGCGCGGAGATTGTCGATGGATGCCTTGAAATCGTCCATCCCCATCTTCATGCCGTAAGACTCCCATTTGAAGAACAAGTCCTGCACCGACAACTGGTGCATGCCCATGATGGATTTGAGTTCTGCCACCACATCGGCCTCGAGATCCTTGGTCCCCGAGCTGAACCGCTCGTTCAACTCTACAATGGTTTCGTCAGCCATTGTGTAATCGTGGTACCTTTGTTTGTGAAGTTGTCGTGCTGAAACTCGCCGGCTCTCGAATACCTAAATATCCGATCTCTTGGAGGGGTTCGTTCTCGATATTTGGTTAGTGGGACGCGGTTGTGACGTGACGCGCCAGGAGCACTTAACGCGAAAATGCCAGGCTGCCCAAATCGGTTAGGTTGGCCATGTGCTGGCCCCTGCAGGGGCCTGTGGAGCTGACAGGGAAATTGACAGGGGCTGGTTGATACCTTCCACCTTGCCCAACACCGGTTTACAGATTACACTTGCTGTTTCCTGCTTCAAGCTCTCGCAAAGTTGGGGCCTTTGGCGGTTGAGCTCGGATAGTAATCTTTTCACTCGGCTTTATTTTTCTGGTTTTACCTCGAATTTTTCACATTCAAATTTATTTCGTAGAAAGAAGCAAGCCCGAACAAGTCGTATCTTTGGGTGTTTAGCGGTGTGTAAATTTCATAAAGTGCATACCTTTCCTCCCGACCTAACCTCTGTTCCCATGACATGGTGCTGATCATTTTCCAGCATTCTACACTCTCCAAGCCCAACACTAAGCCCAACAACTAGTTCGCTTATTTTCGCTACGCTCCGGAATACAATCATGTCGACGACTGTTGCAGGCCCCGGCGCCGACCCGGTGCATGAGAAGGAGACAGCAGCGGGTCCCCTTAAGCTCCCGCTGCTTGCTCCCACCCCCGAGAGCGCCCCCAAGGAACGGGTAGCCCTCACGGCTGAGCAGCAAACCAAGTACGACTGGCTACTCCAGCAAGCAAAAGCCTGGACTGAGGTCCCATCCACCAAGGACAAGGCCGGCCCGCTGACCGACAGCGAGAAGTTTTGGCTGACCAGGGAATGCCTCTTGCGCTACCTGCGGGCAACCAAGTGGAACGAGAAGGATGCCGAGAAGCGCCTGCTCGAGACGCTGACCTGGCGGAGGGAGTATGGCGTCGAGGAGCTGACGGCTGAGCACATCTCACCCGAGAACGAAACCGGCAAGCAGATCATCCTCGGCTACGACAAGGAAGCCAGAGTCTGCCACTATCTGAACCCCGGTCGCCAGAATACGGAACCGTCTCCGCGCCAGGTGCAGCATCTGGTCTTCATGGTGGAGCGGGTCATCGATATCATGCCTCCGGGCCAAGAGACCCTTGCCCTCCTCATCAACTTCAAGCAGAGCAAGTCGCGGTCCAACACGGCGCCCGGTATTGGCCAGGCCCGCGAGGTGCTGAACATTCTGCAACATCACTACCCCGAGCGCCTTGGAAAGGCCCTCATCATCAACATGCCCTGGATTGTCACCGGCTTCTTCAGGCTCATCACGCCCTTCATCGACCCCAACACGCGCGAGAAGCTCAAGTTCAACGAGGACATGAGCCAGTACGTGCCCACCGAGCAGATGTGGTCCGAGTTCAGCAGCGGCAAGCTCGACTTCGACTACGACCACTCGGTCTACTGGCCGGCCCTGCAGAAGCTTTGCGCCGAGAGACGGGAGGCTCGGCGGCAGCGGTGGGTTTCTGGCGGCCAGCAGCTGGGCGAGTCGGAGGACTATCTGTCGGGTGCCGCCGAGGTTGGCGTTGCAGGGTCGAAGTCTGACGGGGCGGCGAGTAAGAAAGAGGGCGAACTCAGTTAAGCTGGCATCGGCTGCCCAACCGACTCCGGTTGCTACAAAGCAAAAGACACCCGAAGTCTCCGTGGAGCCTGCCGCGGCCCAAAACGCCGTTGTCTGGAAGAAACTGGGCCATGGGCCTACCTCGGCCACATTTGCCCCTCTTGTTAGTTTCAGCCGCAATTGGCATGCAAGTCTACGGGAATGGCCGGATCCATATGATACCACCTCATAATCCATCTTTCTAATAACTACCTACCCCCCATCATTCTGTACCCGTGACTGAGCCTAACCTCCAAGTGGCCTTTGCTCCGCTCGGCTTAATTCGCGACCGTTAGCTGCAGGAGCTGAACAGCGACACGATGGTAAATCGTAGCCCAACGGTTGGTTCACTGGTCTCAAGCCACATGCTTGGCCCCCTGAACACGGGACAACTGACGCGGCCACCACGACTTTGGGGTCGTGCAAACACAAAGAGAGACGTGGTAACATTGGCAAATCGTGACTCCATGCGGTAGTCGGTTGGGATAAACATGTTTGTAACGCCTCGAGGTTGACTGAGAATCGTCTCACAATACTCGGCGCATCCATCCAGTTAACGGATACTGACTGAGCCTTCCGTCTCATTGAATGACCACCGGCTCAGCCTCATCCGTACCTATCATTCACAGCACCAAACCAACACCCAAAACGATGTCGTCCTCATCACCACCCCCACCCCCCCAAACATCACCAACAACAACCAAAGCCTGGACCTTCCACCGCCCCGGCCCCTACCGCCAAACCCTCTCCCTCACCACCACCCACCCCCTCCCCACGTTCCCACCCCCAGCCGCAATAACAGACAACGAAGAATACCTCCTCCTGCGCGTCTCCCACGCGGCCCTCAACCCCGCCGACCTGGTCACCCTCTCCATCCTGCCCTTCCTCCTGCGCTCCCACCGGCACACCAACCCGGCCGCCGTCCCCGCCCTCGACTTCACCGCCACGGTCCTCGACGTGTGGCAGCCCTCAGGCGCAGCCGCAGAACCGGCGCGCTTCACCCCCGGCGACGTGGCCATCTGCTTCCCCACCTTCGCTTACACCCTCCGCACCGGCGTGGGCGGCTTGCAAGGGGTGGTGGCCCTGCCGGCGCGGTATGCGGTGCGGTTGCCGGCGGGACGGACGGCGCGGGAGGCGGCGGGGTTGTTGCTGACGGGGTGCACGGCGGATGTGCAGGTCGGGGAGTGTGGGGTGGGGGAGGGGCAGAGGGTGTTGGTGGTTGGGGCGAGTGGCGGGGTCGGGAGTATGGTGGTGCAGATGGTGAGGGGGAGGGTTGGGGGGAAGGGGTGGGTGGTGGGGGTTTGTTCGGGGCGGAATCGGGGGTTGGTGGAGGGGTTGGGGGCGGATGAGGTGAGTGCTTGTGTCTACTTACTTATGCTGAATGGTTGGGTGGTTAATGGGGTGAGTTGGGCTGACGGTGATGTAGGTGGTTGACTACACGCAGTACAAGGACCTGCCGGGGGAGTTGGCACGGCGGTTTGGCGACCGGCCGTTTGACAACATCATTGATACGTACGGCAACCAGGAGGTGTACAAGCAGTGTGCGCGGTACCTCAAGCCCGAGGGCATGTACAACGCGGCGTCGATACACTACTCGGAGTATACTTTCCGGGCCTTGCTGAAGAGCGTGTTGACTCTGGCTGCCAACACCATCTGGCCGCGTTCGACTTGGCTTGGTGGCACCGGCCGGACCTGGCGAGCCGCGAGTATGATGGATCCGGGATTGGAGATGATGGAGCGGGTGGTGAAGCAGTTTGGTGAGGGTAAGCTGCGCGTTGTTGTCGACAGTGAGTGGCCGTTTGAGAAGGTCCATGAGGCTCTCGATGTCGTGAGGAGCGGCCATGCCGCTGGTAAGGTTATCATCAAGGTTAATGAGGATTGAGGAGGTGGGTTTCACTTGGGCGCCTGTATCATATGTTTATACCCAACTCTAACGCATCGTTCACTCTCACCTTACCAAGCATCAAAGCATCTCAGTGCCGAGCCGTCAAGGCACTTATTCTTGGTGACTTCAACGGCAACTACACTCCTCCCACTGACAAACCTCATTTTTTGTTGGTCCAGTCACTAGTCACTTTATAGTCTCAAAAAAAAGCCATGCTATATTTGCTCTCGACTTGGGTATCTCCCCTCTTTTTGACAAGGCCTCAGCCGACAATGAATGTGATGCAGTTAGTCCAAAATATCCCAAAAAATGCCGAGATATCCAATGCGAAAATGCAAGACCAAATGCCCAAGACGCCCAACAACCCATGCCGCCTGATAAATGCCCAGATATACACAGCGGTATATATACGTCTGTATCGTCCCTTGTAAAAGCACGATAACCAACCCCCATCCAATGTATCTCATCCCGTCATAAAACAAATGCCGCCTCAACTCAACCCCGCTGCGCATCCCCCTTACCCTCCGCACCCACGCTCCCACCCTTCGCGCCCGCACTCTCCATGGGGTTCTCGCGCTCCTCGGCGGGCGGCGTGAACTGGCGGCGCACAAACTCCCCCGTGAGGCGCGCACCCCCCGGTGTGCCCGCCGCCCCGCCATGCCCGTACTGCGCGGCCTGCCCCTCCCACCGCTGCCAGCCAGGCACCGTCTCCAGCTCAGGCGCCTGCGACGGCGCCGACGCCGACGCCGACATGGACGTGACCGTCTTGAGCGAAGCCCCATCACCGCCCACCCTCACCGCCGGCGCCGCACCAGCACCAGCACCACTACCACCCCCACCGTCCGGATCAACCCCCGCGCCGCCATAAGCGAGCCCCGCCTCCCCACCATCCGCATGCTCCCTGAACACCCCCTCCACCCCCTGCACATGCTCCACCTCCTGCATCAAATCGCGATCCGTCGGCCACAGCGCCTTTCTCACCGCCGACACCCCCAATTCAAACACCACCAGCGCCGACAGCACAATGAAATGCACCAGCCACCACATGCCATCACGCCCAAACCCCTCCAGAAACGCATCCCGCACGACATACGGCCCGATGGCGCCACGGAACAGGGCACTCAGCAGGATATTCCACAGCCACCACCCCAAAATGGACAAGCCCATCCCCCCCAAGATGACCAGCGTACGGTCATGGACCTCGAGGAACATGAGCTTGAGGTTGATGAAGACGACGGCGAGGGAGAAGGCGAGGGTGCCGACGGGGTAGAGGTCCGTGGGGGCGGTGCCGTGGGTGGCGAGGGCGTAGACGTAGTAGACGGCGTAGTAGATGATGGCGGACTCGGCGACGGCCATGAACATCCAGCCGAGGTACTGGGGGAAGTTGAAGCCGCGGTTGCGCTGGCCGAAGGTGTACAGCTCCGGCACGGCCAGCAGCGTGGCGGCCGACAGGTCGCGCTCGAAGATGCCCGGGATGATGACGGACAGGGACGTGAAGATGGTGTTGAAGACGGTGAGCGAGGTGGATTCGAAGAGGGAGGTGCCGGTGTAGCCGTTGTAGCGCTGGTAGTGGGCCTGTAGGAGGTAGAAGACGACTTCTTTCCAGAAGGTGCCCAGGATGTACTTGCCGCTGCGCGCGTAGTTCCAGCGGCCGTGGACGAACAGAAGGCGCTGGAGGAAGCGGAACTGGGCGACGGAGTAGTCCGAGATACGCGCGGCTTGCAGGCCCTCGCGGCCGGAGATGCCGATGCCGACGTGCGAGGCCTGTATCATGGCGATGTCGTTGGCGCCGTCGCCGACGGCGAGCGTGACGGCCGAGGGGGACTGCTGCCGGATGCAACGGACGAGGCTGGCCTTTTGCGAGGGCGATGCCCGGCAGCAGATGACCGAGTCGACTCTAGCGACCAAGTCGAAAAACAGCACGCGGAGCGCGGGGTCGTCCTCTACCACCGACAGCGTGTGTCCGTCGATGACGGCGAGCGAGTGTGGGACCATGCCGCGGCACACGTCGGTGAGCGTCATGGCGAGCCGTTCCTGGAGATCGCCCTGCGTCACATCCATAATATAGACTTCGGAGAAGGGCTTGCAGATCCGGGCTGAGTGGGCAATGTTGATGGCCGTCTCCCGCTTGTCGCCGGTCAGCATCCAAACTTTGATGTTGGCGCGCCGGAGCTTGTCGATCGTCTCGGGCACTCCCTGCTGCAGCTTGTCTTCGATGGCCGTAGCCCCGGCGAGCTCGTAGTCCTGTTCGATGAGCTCGGCCGCACTCTCAATGCGCTCCTGGCGCTTTACGAGACTGGTAGTGGCCTGGAGGTACACGTCCTTCCACCTTCGATAATCGTCCTCCTCCAAATAGCGGTACGCGAAGATGAGCGTCCGGAGTCCTTCGGTGGCAAAGTCGTCGACGTGCTGGAAACAACGCTCAAACACGGCGCCCTCGTTAAGCGCCAACGACTCGTCCACCATTCCGTCGTAAGGGTCGGCAAGACGGGCGAGCTCTAGCGACCGGGCACCTGCCATGGAGCGGCGGGGGCTCTGGTAAAGATCGGGTTCGCCTGGTAACTCGTCCACGCCCCCAGCCTCGCGGCGAGAGAGCCAGTGATCGACTTCGTCGGTGATAGCCATAGATCGCCGCCAGCTATCCCTCCGGTCTAGCGTCCGTCTGATATTCATGCTGTCCCGCTTGTAGCTTTGCATGCTTTGTCGGCGGAGGGCCATCTCCTGCTCGACACTCCTGCGCATGCTCGCCCGTCGCTCGACGGCGGAGGCAGTCTGGATGGCGAGTTGCTTTTGCCTCAGACGCGGCAAAATGACACTGTCGGCGCCTTTGGTGAAGATGCACAGCCTGCCGTCAGGCATACGGATGATAATAGACATGCGCTTACGCTTGCTGCTAAACTCGATAACGTCCATGATCTCATACTTCTCAGTGATGGTTGCGCCAGCAGAGTTGCGCATTTGCAGGGTCATGGACTGCGATGCCCTGTCGACAAGCAGGAATCCCAGTTCCTTCGCGGCCTCTACCAGAGCCAGCTCGTCGGGAGACGCAGCCTGGAAGCTGATTTCGCCGTCTTCTCCCGTCTCGGGGAGACAAGTATGGCACAGCGCTAAGCAAAGGATGAACTGCCGGGTTTTGCGCGAGAACTGAGAATGGGGCTTGTTGGTGAGATAACGAAGCAGATCCTCGGTATTGAGTTCGGGTTGGTTTTGAGCCGGATGGACGGACGATTTCCATCTCGAAGCAGTACTCGTCCGCGGAAGACGGCCGCTCTGGGAGCGACGACCCTCAACGGGAGACGAGTCCATCATTTCCGTCTCAGCTGGACGCACCGATACCCTAGGGCTCGAAACCGGGCCCTTTCCGGTCTGTTCAACTGCCTCCTTGTGCGGCACGGCCCGGCCAAATTTCTCGTCCTCTGCGCGCAGATCCGCGTCATGGAGCCATGCAGTTCCAGCCACGCTCATTTTGCGAAATTTCATCAAGTTCTCAGTTAAGGTGCCAGTCTTGTCGGAGAAGACATAGCTGACCTGACCCAGGTTCTCTAGAATCGTGGTCGTGTTGGCCACCATGGGCGTATCCGTAACCGGGTCGTACATTTCGATATCGCTGAGTAGGAACAGCTGGCCGAGCTTCACAATCTCGAGACTGACGTAGAGGGAGAGCGGAATGAGCGTATTGTAGGCAATGACGAAGGCGATAAATATTTGCCCTAGCGGTACACTCCCACGGTTGAGGTACCACGCGCGGGACTGGTACTCGCGACGCCACACGATGTAGCCGACGGTGCAGCCGACGCTGAGGATGATGACGAAGAATACCAGCATGAGGACTATGCGATTGACAGCATATTGCAACTCGGGGGCCTTGGCTCGGACGTTCTTGTTGGCGTTCATGCGAATCTTGCATTCCTCGCCGCTGTTGATGACCAGCCCAATGGCATAGGTCGTGTTCCGTAACGTCGAGCCCCTGTAAACGACTTCATTCAATGTCAGGGGCATGGTTTCGCCGTTGATGGTGACTCTGCCCTCGAAATTGTAGAGGTCGAGATTCGGGTCTTCCGACACAACCTCGGCCTCGCTCTCCCCCATCCCGGCGATGGATGAACAGTGTTTGGCGAGTAGCGGGCAGGCCTGTTTGCTTTTTAGGTTCGTCTCGCCATCCAGCGCCATCGTCTCGATGAATGCGACGCCATTCGGGCCGGTTGCGTGAAGCAGGACGATGTCGGCGGGCACGTTTTCGTCGCGGTGTAATCGAATGATATCCCCCACTCTCAAATCCTGCCACTCCACCTTCGCCCACTGCCCGAGCTCTGCACCCTCAGCACACGCGGATTCTAACTCGGTCGCTGGCTTCTCCCTCTTGAAAAACCCCTGAGGTGCGCGGCGCTCTATCCTCGACTGGCTCTTGACGGTGCCTTCCGGATCCAGCACAGAAACCGAACTCCTATTCTCCAGCTTGTCGAGTCTGTATCTGCGGTAGTCGTCATATCCTTCCTTTGCCATGCTAAGCGCCACAAATGCGATCAGGGGCCCGATTGTCGTATACGTGCCCGTCGTGCTGAGGCCGGGTATCATCTGCAGAATACCAATGATGAGGAAATAGAAATTGGCGAGTTTGCTGAACTGAAAGAACAGCTGCTTGGGCAGAAAGTTCCAGACAGTATATCGGCTCGACCGGATGAGATTGGGCACGTAGGAGTGGCCCGTCCGCTCGTCCTTCAGCGGCTTCCGTCTCGCCAGCCCCGGTCTCAGCGGGATATGACGCCCATCCTGGCTCGGTGGGATCGGTTTTTGCCTTAACAAGCCCTCCACAACGTACCGATTGTACGCCTTCTCTGCAGCCGCCTGGGCCTTGGCCCACGGGCGGCTAGCAGGCCCCCTCTTGCGATCCCTTTTCCACCCGCTCCAGCCGAGCTGCGGGAGCGTGACAGTGTTCTTTTCGACATCGGCGGAGATTTCGATGTTGTCTCGCAATTCGTCGAATGTCTGGCGGGGGCGGGTCAACGAAATTCTCGGCTCTTCCAGACGAAGGCGAGCAGGGACGGCAGGGGCGGTCGAAGGGCCATCGTGCCTCGGTGGGGGCGGAAGCGTGTGCGACTGAATGGTGTAGAGCTCGGGAGTTCTTATTTGCAGCGGTGAGTGAGGTTGCCGAGCGCGGGGCGACCTGCTGCCGTCAAAACTATGGGCACGGGCGCCGGCGCGGGCAGGATGGAGTCTCAGTGCTGGGCGCGAGCGTGCTCCTCGAGTCTCACCAGCCTGCGAATTCCCTTGGGCGACGCCAGCGCTCGAAGGCAAGCTGGAACTCGAGCTCTGGTGGCGCAATTCAATGTTCTCGAGCCGGTTCCGTAGCTCTTCTGCGGCATTTCCCTGGCTGTTCTCTGCCATGCCGCGAAACTAACCAGGTGGCCGGCACCGGACCAAGTCACCTCACCCAGTCAGTCCTCCGGACCAAAAAAAACAAAGTACCTTAGTCGAGGGAAAAGCGAGAGAAGTGGTTCTGGTATTCGGGCTGCATTTCGAGGTCGGACAAAAAAACAACTACACAACGAAACGAAAATAACAATAATTTGGGGGAAAGTTGAAACGAGCGACTCTGGCTTGTCTGTCGCCAAGTTGGCAGGATATGGATCAAAGTGGGTGGCTTCCAGTGGCAGTGGGTGGCAGGAGTGGGTACATACATGTACAATCCACGCGCGTATGCAATCTGTCGACTCTCGGAGCCGGAACGAAGCGGCTGTCGAACGGCTGAAGTCCTGGTGTGGGCCTGCAACCTATCAGGGCCTGTCCCAAGCTGGAACATTGTGGCTGTGGAGACGGAGAGACCGCCCAATGCCCCTCCGTCTCCGATCCTGGCAGTGCCCAGGCGCCAGGGCAGGCCTGGATTCCCAACAACCTTACGCCCCTCAACCCCGCTACCTACCCGCTTCAGCGACTCCGACGTGTCTGGATTGAAAGTCTGCGAAATCCTGGTTTGCATGTACACGAACGACAATGCAGAATATAAAAGTACGCTCATCATCCCATGGTACTTGTCACATCGACTTCCATGAATGGACGTCTGTATTGATGATGTGAAGTTCACGAGTCACGAGTGCCTTACATTCCAGATACGATCTATGCCACATGATGACATCTAAAAAATCTACCCAGCGGAGGGGAGCCTGGGGAGGAAAAATAGCTACAAACGATCAACATTTCCACTGTGTAACATCCATAGGTGTATACCTAGGTACATACCTAGACAGGTGTTAATTGCCGAGACACAGGCCGGATAATATGTACAAAACCTGATGTCACCCCCAACCTAACCCAGTACGTTACTTGTCTATAAAACTATAGTCTCGATCGTTACATTCCGGATGCACTTCAGATTCGTGTACTCAGCCTCCAGGCCACCCAGAACAATGTCCAAACCGGCGCTGTGATCATCACCACACAAGTACCATATGAGCTCATCCTCACCTCCGTACGTGACCTTCTGATTCTCGACTCTAAATGGCCCCGTGATAGGCGGCTGTTGGTCGGGAAGCTGTATATGCATCAGTATCACGTCATATGTGGTGTCGTGTAGAAATGGGGGAAATGTACGGGCACCCTGATTCCCTTTCGCTCTAAGCGCCACATGTCCTTGATGAGGTTGATGAACGCGATGTCGGTGGACGCCTCCAGATTACCATCGGCATCCAAGGAGAAGTGCGCCGCCTCCTCAACGGGGGGGTCGTAGAACCCGACCCGGTAGTCTTGGAAGCCGGCGAACGCCCGCCTGTCGACCGTGTTCTGCTGAGATCCTAGGTAGTAACCAGAAGCTGCCTGCGAGAGGAGCGTTGTGGCCGCTAGGAGAACAGATTGGAGCTTCATGGTCAAGGATTCGAGGAGTGAGAGCAAGGTCGGTGAGTTTGATTTTCCGTTTTGGCGAGTGCTGGCTGGTTGAGAATGGAGAAGAAGGTCGAGAAACGACAGACGGGCAAGTAGCCGACGTATATAGAGTTTTGACATCATCACCTGTCAAGGCTTGATTCTAAGATCGTCAGAGCGCCAGAACAACGAAGTGACTATCCTGGGCTATCTTGCAGCATGTTTCTCCGTCGTCTTTCCCTGGAGGAGATGATCGGCCCTGATCGGCTCACCGTCACACCCAAAAATCGCTCTAAATCTACGATAATCCCGTTAACCGGGTCCCGAGCCAGCTGGAGTTGGAACACGTTGGTGTTTTTGTTCCAGTTATGTTTCAGGTAACTAGCTGACAACACTCCAACATGTGTCTCCCAATGATCGGGGGACTTCTGCAGACCCGATGTCATCCGCCCATCTTTCCTCTCTCCTCATGCCTGATGAGTCTCAGACTTCTACCTACCAACCTCAAAACACCAAGACACGGCGTGGATGTAACTAACACTCAGAGACAACCACCAGATTTCCTGCCCAATCACGTTGTTGAATGCGGCAAAGTGATGGAGCGAATATAACCCGAACCTAGGTAGTCTTCTAGACTGAACGGAACACGCCCATTGCCTCGAAATGACATAGGTGTTAATTACTTAAATACACGCAGGATGGTGTATGCACGAAGTACAGACTGTACATTAGATCAAACGTGACATATTACACGCCCTGCTCCAGCTCCACAGCCTCGATCGTGACATCCGAAATGCAACCCTCGTCCTCCCGCCCGGGGTGAGCCAATAAGATGTCCACACCAGATGAATTACCACACAAGAACCATACTAAGTCTATTTCGCCTTTGTATAGAAGCTTCCCATCTTCTATCGCAAATGGCTGGTCAAAGGCCGGCGGTCCTTCGTGTTCCTGGATATATATCAGTATAACATCATACGTGGTGCCATGTAGAAATGGGAGAAGCGTACCTGGTAGAACTCCGGGGTCCCCTGCTGAAAACACCAGAACCCCGGGCCTTGGTCAACAAAAGAGGCCTGTTCCTGCTGCCCCACCAGCTTCCCATTTACATCCACCTCGAATTCCAGATCCGTGGGATCGCTATCATTGTAGAACCCAATCCTCGGGAACCGCATACTGGCGTATTTTCCCGGGGTGACCACATTCTGGGGCGATGACAGGAAGAAACCAGAAGCTGCCTGCGCAAGGAGCGCTGTGGCTGGGAGGAAAACGGATGAAAGCCGCATGGTAAAGGATGTGAGGAGCAAGGCCGGCGGGTTTGATAAGTTTTTGGTTTTGGCTGGTACGGGCTGAGAGGGAGGAAGAGAATCGACAAACAAGAAGCGGGACAATCGGCCGACTTATATAGTTAGGTATTCAGATCACCAGGAAAATAAATTGAACATCTTGAGCTATGGACCCTGCAACAAGCATCTCCGCTACCTCTAGCCCCGTAAGATGATCAGCCCTGACTCGAGATCGGCTCACCGTCACGTCCAAACATGGCTCGAAATCTGCGATGATCCCGCCAATCTGGATCCGAGCCAGCTGGAATTAGAGCATACTAGCGCTTTGTTCTAACTGCTTTTTGGCTAGCTAAGACAACGCCTTAATACGTGTCTCCCAACAGTTGAGTGACGACTGCAGTGACGAGAGACCTGATGCCGCCCACCCTTTTGTCAGCTCTCCCCACCATCCCGCTGAGTCGCAGCCTTTCACCCACTAACCTCAAAGCACCAAGGCAAAATGTGAATCCAACACCCAGCGACAATCACGCAACCTCCCTTACTTGCCTACCCAGTTGGTTTGTTGTTGTATGCGGCGCATGTAACTAGCGAATACAACCCGAACCCATCCATCCACGCCGTTCGGTTGTTAGCGCCCGCTGCTTAACTGTTGTGGTCGGCTTGGCAGCTTGGGTTGGGTTGTCAAGACCCGGCCGCCCATCAATCAGCCGCACTGTCGGAGCATGCTTGGCTGCTGGCTATCCCTGTGGTTTGGCCGATCCCGGAACAGTAGGTGGCGCGACGATATGCTTCAGGTGATGCCGCGATTCCATTAACTAGGCCCTATGCTGAGCCATAACCACCGTGGCGGCAACAACCTCGCACCCAACTCCAAGTTCCGTCTGGAGAAGGCCTCGACTCGCATCCTCACTCGCTTCACACCTCGACAGACCACCCTGCCTCCTCACCACGCAATAGAAAGGGCCACCATCACCGTTCACAGTTCTCATTCATTGCTCCCTAAAACAATGGCAAGCCAGATATCAAACTCCAAATTCCACCAAGCCAACCATCCCTAGTTATTGCGAAACGCAAATGATGCTCCCAAAACCCCCACAAAGATAAATTAGAAACACATTACCCAAAAAAAGAAAAGCCTCCTGGGCTTTCCTTCGCCTTTCATCCTTCCTCCCGCAGCCAACGAAACATCCCATCTCCTTTCTCTAGAGATCCTCTCCGGGTGGGGTTTGGGAGACCAGGTCGCCAACGACTAGGGAAATAGATATTAAAAGGCTTCTTCCCCGTGAGCGTCGAGTAAGGTGCGCCCTTGGGAATAGCGGCAGGCGGAGAAGATCCGCATGCAAAAACGGAAAAAAAGCAACGCAAGCAAGCAATTGCGAGAGATAGGGTGAAAACAAAAACCGAGAAACGGGAAATCCCGAGTCACTGTGCCAAGTGGGAGCACAAATGGCGGGATATCGTCATGGTATATTCGTGGCTGATGGATGAAATGCGATACGAAGTCGGACTGAAGAGGTATTTGTTTGTTTGCTGGTGAATCGGAGATGGGTTGGATACTGTCGCAGCCTTTGGTTGGTCGACATGGGCAAGAGGAAGAGAAAAGACGGCAACCCGAACAGGCTTCCTGGTATATACACTAACCCTTTAAACGCCGCAAGGAAAATTCGAGCCAAGAAAAACAACTCTCGATGGGGGTATATTGCACGTCATGACGCCGTCCATGCTTTTGTCGAGAGCCAAGTCGGGAGGCATCGCCCGAGTCAGATTTGCAGAACACGAGGCGAGAAGCGGGTGATCGCTCCCGGCCAGTTACTGGGCTTGGACGCTCTCGGGCGAGAGCGAGGCTTGCTCCGCATCGAAGCGTTTCAGGTCCATGAACTGGTTGAGCTCCATGTCGGCTTGGTTTGGCTCCACAAACGGCGAGTGTGGGTGCATCGGAAGCGTCATGGTCGGCTTTCCGGTCTGGTACATGTCGTTCAAGTTGGCACCGTCGTCCGAAATACCGGAACCCTCACAAATCGGAGGCATCGACATGGGTGGTGATTCTCCCACAATCGCCGGGTCAGGGTGGTTGAACGAGAGCGGTGAGATCGACGGTGGAGGGACGCCCAGGTTTGCCGGGTTGACCAGAGGAGAAAATGTGCCGCTGTATGGGGTGAAGCTGGGCGCCGAAATTCCACCGTTGTCGGGTGCCTGACTAGCAAAGAAGTTGGGACTCGAATAGTCTGACGGCGAGGGAGCCGTTGTCGCGGAGAGCGGGTATGCTCGCATGTCCAACGCACCGAAGCCAGCCCGGGTATCGATCCGCAGGTTCGGTCCGACAGGGCCCAGCATGTTGGGCTGCTGGGGCACCGGGCTGAAGATCTGGGGGTTGTGGGTCGGCGCCTGGTTTTCGGGCTGCGTAATGTGGAAGCTCGGGGGGTGCTGTAGCATCTGCATCGTCTGGAAATCGATGGGACCCGGCACACTGCGGCTGCGCTGCCTCTTGTGGCCTGGTCCACGCATCATCATGGTCTGGTGGTGATGAGGCGCAATACCCCACTGCGATTCTTGAAACATGCCAACGTGTGGCTGTGCGAAGTTGGGTTGCGACGACGGTCGTGCCGGCGAAACCGGGGCCGACATGGACATAGGGTGAAGCTGGTCGAAGACGGGCGCAGGGGCACTGTGACGGTGAATGAACGCTTCCAAACTGACCAACTTCGCCAGCTGGCCGCTCAGCACCTTAGGGTTTCCACCAAGGTGATGCGTCAGCACCCGGGAAGCCTGAAGATCCTCGGTGAAATCGTTGACCTGGATGAAGGTCGCAGTCGTCGACGAGTCCATGAAGAAATTGGGGGAGTTCAGGAGCTCAATCGTGATGCCGCCAAGCTGATCCCCGCCCTCAACGTTGTTCAGATAGATGTTCTTGATGTAGGAAAACGGGTATTCGATCTTGTAGCCGGCCTGGTCGTTGTTGATGTAGTAGGTCATGGTGCACTTGTCAGGCGAGTAGAAGATGATCAAATCCATCGCGTTCTGACCAACCCGCATCCACCTCCCGATGGTTAGGGAGCGACAGCTCAGGTGGTGAATCACTGTACAAGTTAGTGCAAGCCCTTGGGTGTGCGCGTTCATCGGCTGTCACTTACAAACTTTGCCAGGCCCAGACTGCTCACCACCCATCATACCTTGGTGGCCGTAGGGCATGAGGCCGGTACGACCGAAGAAGCCCGGGATGCTCTTGCCCGACTCCATAGCCTGCATCGCAAGATACTGGCGCATCGACTCGGGGATGGAGTCCATGTCTTCGCCGCTTTCGAGGCTCTTCTTGGCCAACATCTTGATCTTGGCGCGCCTGCGCGGGGTCAGCAAAAAGCCCTCTCTCATGAGGGAGGGGCTGGGCTCTGGACTTACCGGTTCTGGAACCAGATCTGAACAGACCTCTCGGTCATGTTGATCTCTTCGGCTATCCTGTCGCGAACAGTGGCGGTGGGCGTCGGGTTCTTGTTGAATTCCATCTCAAGCGTCGTCAACTGGTCCTGCGTCGCCCGTTGTCTCTTTTGGTTCTTCTGCTGCTGCGTGAGGGTGCTCTTGCGGGCCGGCCGCCTGGACCCGGAGCCTTGCGATTTGGATCCATGGGCCGGAGACTTCATGATTTTGCTCGGAGTACCGGACTTGGGCGTCGGCAGAGGAGACTTGCAGGGAGACGGCGAAGCTGACATGGACGATGCTGAGGCGGCGAATCCGTCCTCTTCCTGGATGTCCTCATGGAACTCATCCCTGAACTCCTGCTTGAACTCGTGCTTGACCACGTCGGTCGCCATTGTGGGCTGGTGTGCTGTCTGGCGCCTGGGTTCGGTTTGTCGTTCCAAATACTGGTATCCTTCCCTTCACGTAAAAACTACTCCTACCACTACCGCGTCGGGTTTGCGGTGTGCTAAGTTTGTCGACGCCAACGCCGCAAGGGTTCGGGAGTGTCGGGATTCGACGAACTCGGAGGAGTATGAGAAAGAATGATCGAATAAGATATGGGAAAAGGTGCTGTGTTTCAAATGAGTGTCGTCCTGTGCGAATGATCGGACAGGAGGTTTGAGTTGGTTGGTGTGATGGGTAAGGGGGGGTTGACAGTCGGCGCTGCCTGGGAAAATGTAGCGCAAGGCAAAAATGAGGTGAACTGGAAACCGGAAAGAATGAACGGGTTCCGATAAATTGGTTGAATGGATATTCCAAGGGAGTGACTGTGGTGAGAAAAGCGAAGGTAGAAAGTGGGGGGAAGGAAGGGGAAAGGCGGTCGACAGGAGACGACGACGTGAGGCGATCGAAGATGGACAAAAAGAGAGACTAGGGGGGAAAACGAGAACGGGGACATGGGGGGTTCAAGAGGGAAAAGCAAAACGAGCAAGGAGCAGCGGACCCGAGTGGGCGCTCCCACACTGGGCGGGTCCATGGGGTCCCTGCCGTCAAGCGCTTTTGGTACCCTCAGGCACCACAGTCCAACGGGCAGAACAGCGAATTAGCAGGCGCCGTGGAACAGCGATACGGTGCGATTAACTGTGCGGAAAGGGGAACGCCTGGGGTATTCGTCTGATGTGCCCAATCACCGCAGCGCTGCCCTGCAGCTGACATGCAGCCCAAACGGGATGGATTGCGAACCTGCTGCCCCTCGTGCCACCCATCGCAGCCTTGCAGAGCACACGGGCGCGCTCTTTTTAGACAGTACGAATACACCAGTACATACAAAAATTTGGAGGGTACGGAACTGCGGCCGTTGGAGAGCGGGTCCCTGGATAGGGACCAGCAGAAGCGGTCGCTGGGGGCGGCGACATGGGCATGTGTCTCCTGGCCAAACGGCTTGTGTCACCTTCGGTCGGTATGTCCCTGACTGGGGTTTGACAACAGCGTTTGCCGAAGCTGGAAGAAGGGGCAGGGAGGGGGGGGGGGGGGGGGGGGGTCCGCACTGAAAACCATGAAACTGACCGTCAATTCTCAGAAACAGTCCAGCTCTGGAGTTTCGGGCAACGGGACGATGCTGCATGAATCTGATGAACACGCGCCGCGCCCGGTGGAGGGGACACGCAGCGGCAATCATGGCCGTGCACCGCGGTAATTCCCGCCCGTTCTTTCTAACCATCCGATCTTGTGAACCATGTGGGAAGGAACCTCTCCTCGCAAAATAGGTCGCTGCCTTGAATAGAAAGAAGGAAGAAAAAAAATCGTAAATTTTTATTCACAGAATTTAGTTACCAGGTACATCGAAAACTCGACTCAACACATACCACATCCGGACCTCGAGATCCTTGAACTCCGTTGGAACGTCGTCGGCCTTGATTGATGCGCAGCACATGCGGATAGTCTGGTGGTCTCCCACTCCCCCGATCCACTCCAAGTTGTACCCCCAGTTGCCGACATGGTCAATCCGATCGCCGAGAAGGGCACGCATGCACAGCCTCCTGATGGGCGCTCAAATGCCGCTTCTCGGCAAGCACGAGTCGGGTTGTGCAGCCTTTCCAGCACGCGCCGCGACATCGATGTGGACCGAACACCCGCTTGCCCCTGGCTTGGCAGGGCCAGGATGGTGCCCTGAGGCGCCTCGGCGCCCGCTGCTGCCATCCTCTCCGCGACAAGGAATACCACGGGACAGCGAAGCCGGCCCTCGTCATCGATTATTGCCGTCCAAACAGTGACCAGGCCGTCGGGTTCTGGCGAAGTTGGATTCGGTCTAGTCTGCCCTTCTCCCTTTTTTTTCCAAGGCAATGGCGCTTTCTGCTTTTGCTCTGGCTGATTCTATTTAACTGACCAACTATCGAGCCAGCACCCGTTTCTTCCACGGTGTCGACGGGGGCGAAAAGGGGGAGCGCTAAATCCAAAGCAGTGCGACAGTCTCTGTCAAGCTCGACAACAACAGCCTAGCCCCCGGATCGGCCACGACGGCAGACAGTTGCCTTCCCACACAAATACGTGCACCGCACAAATGCGGTAACTATGCGACGCCTTTTGGCCTCGCCGGTGCCAGCGTACGAATGGTATACATAGAACCGGCCGAGGAACCGCCCCTTGAACAGACAAACATTACCAAGGCATTGCCACCTCCTATGGCACAAGACATCTGATGTTTCCCGTGGTGTGGTGCCAAGGTGCATCCCACCTTGTGCGGCGGACAAGAACATACCGTGCCACTGGCGTCCTACAGTACACAGTGTTCTCCCCCTTGTGGTGGCCTTCGGTCCGCGGGGCCTTGCGGCCGTGGAGCGCTGAAGGGCCGGTCGAGGCTTTCCGTGGTGCTGCAGGCCGGACACTCCAGTCGCGAACCAACCATGTCCCTTGCGTCGGGCTGATGCTACCCAACCTGTCGCCCAGTCACGAACGGAGTGCGCGACGTCCACGGGTCCCATTCAGCCGTGTGCCTAACCCCTGCGCTTTGCCTCGCACAGGCAGGTACTGGATGTTCTGGCGGAAGCAACACCAAAGAAGGTCGGCTGAGGTCCGATAACTCGTTAACTAGTCAACGGCAAAGCACCATGTCGGATATCAAAACTACAGCTCCGGTTCTTTCGGTCGAGACTGATGGCAGATCCCGCCTGGTGTGCCCACCGTGTCGGAGGCACTGTCTCACAACCCCACCCACCCTAGAGAGGGCCCGCTTTACCCCTGAGAGGACAGTGGGTCCAGATGCAGGAACACCTGGGAACAAGCTTCAGCAATTGGCCCTCCGGCACCCCCTCCAGCAATCCGAACCAGGGTTCTGATGTCTGGCCCCCAGTTCTCCTTTTTGGGACAGACCACGATTTTTTTTTTGCACACCACACCACCGAAACCCATTTTTAGTCCACCTCGAAAAAGTTGGCCCGTCACGCACGATGGGCACAGTCACTTCCGGCCTCGTGAAGAAAAGAAAAGTTGGCTGGCCGGGCAGATCAACCCCCACGCCGGGTGATCCGTCCCATGTCTCCCACGCGATCAGGAGGAAACGCCGAGTCTTGTGCTCCAGTTCTGTTCAATGTCAAGTGGTTATTTGACTACCTACCTATGTAGTTACACAACGCAGGGCCGCCCTGGCAATTCTCAGCCTTTTCGGCATTACCCCCAATGAGCCGATTCCGGGTGCTCGACTCACAACATTGTGGAATTTGAAGCGTGCGGGTTTCAACGTGTGAGAGCGCCTCGGACCCATTGGGCAATGCGAGACTGCGGTGCGGGTTCATGCATCGATGCCAAAATATGCAACGATTGGCTCCAGCCAGACGCTGTTCATGCAGAGTCAGCAACAACACGCCCACACACCAGGGCTAAACCTTCCAAGGCTACGAGATTCGAGGGCTTGCTCACGAGAGCGGGCCATGTGGCCGCCAAATCCCTTCACCAAAGGTCATGTCTAGGTGTGGATTGGCCGTTCACGTCGCAAGTGGCTTGCGGACCGCGAACTCACCCGGTGCCAGCCCGCCCATCCCGGTAAAAGTCGGCCTCAGCTGTGGCGCTCTCGTCAGCCCGACAAAGACAACGCTTCTTCCCGCACCCACATTCCATGGCTACTCCTGAAGAGCAAACATCAATACTCAGGCTGGGATCATAATTCCATGTTTGGCCAAGCCGCAGTAACAACCACGGGTCACGGGCCCTCGGGCCGTTCTAGAATTCGAGAAACAACCGCGTCTCGCGAACCCTCCTTTGCAGTGTGTATATCTCGAACTTCGATGGCGCTTCGATCGAACTTTTTCCCGTCTTCGGCCCCCTGTCGATAGGCGCATCACTAAGAATCCTCCCCCGGATCTGACGATCACCTCTGGGGACGCAGCCACGTCACTTTATGCGGCTCCTGGCTCCCGCGTCAAGGCCGAGACGTTACAGCAGGGGAGCCACCGGCGACTCTGTTTGTGACAGTCCCCACTGCTTGGTCGTCAGAAGTGTTGCACAACTCCCCGCTGTCTTTGCTCCCGTTTTGGCTGCTCGGCCGACATTCCCTGTCGATCTGTAACAGTCAACCATCTGAACATTTATGCCTGCTCGGGGGGGTTCCGTCTGAACTAAAAGTCAACAACGTCAACTAGCCGATCATTTGCTTGGCTCCTTCTCCCGGCTCAACATCATTGCATCCTGGATGCACCCTCCCATTCCATTGCCTCCCCTATCCTCCCCCAATTTGAGTGACTTGAGTGGTTAAGTTCCAGATCCGCCTGGTCAACGGACTGATCACCCGTGTTTATTTATGCCTGGATGGTTATTTTTAGATTGCGACCCGTCCCGGCCGGTCGAAGCGCTCGATCGAAGCCAGGGTGCGCGGTACACCAAGCGCCGTCAGGTCACTGTCACAGAATCGGGTAGATCCACTTGCAGGTCGTGTCGGCGTGTTGGAGTGAACCTGGCGAGGGCTTCCAAAAGCTACTGATGTCTCGTTTTATCCGGGACCAACCCAGCAGCGCGGTGTTTCAAGTACCGAGACCGAGATGGAACCACTTGCTTAGCTCTCGTGGGCAAGATCTGGCTTGAGAACCTCGGGAGTTCGCGTTGTTGCATCATAGTTATCTTGGTAATTTCCTTGGTATAGGAAACTTTAACTGCTGGTTTGCTTGAAGTAGAGATTGATGTATTTCGGGCACACGGTTTATAGGCGTACCTGTCACCCCTTATGTCTCTGCCCCTGCCAGGATGTTCGTAAACGTCATGTTTGTGAATCTTCTATTTGTTCTTGTTACTGACCGCATCAAGCCACTGTCCCTCGGCCCATGCGACGGAAGCATCGGCCAAGGACTGTTGTGCTTAGGATAATGCCCTGGGGCTAAAAGAAAAAGAGTTATCCACAGCTGTAGCTTTGGTTGGTTCTTTAGTTTGGTTGTCTAAGGCAAATCGTAGGCAACCGCTAGACTTTTGATCATAGCTCTTTCATGACCTCGCCAACCGCCCGCGCTGCCATCCTCTTTCGTTGCTCCTCTGGCAACCCGGCGCTCGCGTCTCTCACAGCCTGTAATTTCATCATCATCCGTTCCAGCTGCTGAACATCTTCCTCTCCAACCTCCCCATCTTCGCCACCGCCCCCTTCAGCGCCCTCACCCCCATCTCCGGCCCCAGACCATATGGCTTTCCTCAGCCCGAGAAAGTCCTCCCGATCAAACCCAAAGTCGAGCTTCTCCGGGTCAAAATCATCATCGTCGTCCCCGCCCCGCTGCCCCTTGGCTTCCACACCGGCCAAGTCATCGTCTCCATCCTCTCCATCCCCTTCACCCCCCATTCCCCCGCCCGACCAGTCATTCGCCTCCAACGCCTCCATCACCCTCGCCAACCCCATCCTCTCCCCAAACTCATTCCTCTTCCCCTTCTCACCCACCTCACCCTCCCCGCCACGCACGCCAGCCTCAGCAACATGAACAAACTCCAACCCCCACTCGGCACACAAATCCTCCCACTCATCCAACCCCTCCCCATCCCCATCCCCAACCCCCTTCCCAACTCCCACCGCCAGCCCCACCCCATCCCACTCCCACCCCCCCAGCCCCTCCCTCACAACCCGCCCAACCTCCCCCACCAACTCCCTCGCCCGCGCCCTCTCCGAACCATCACCACCACCACCACCACCACCACCACTCCCCGCCCCCAAAGAAGAAGCACCGGAAGAAGAAGAAAAAGAAGGCAACGCAAAAACAACCACCACCCCGCCCAGCACCCCCAGCACCTCGCGCGCCTCGGGCGTGAGGAAGGACGCGGCCCACTCGGTGGGAGAGGAGATCAGGTCGAGCCAGATGGGTACGGAGGCGGTGTAGTAGGCGGTCTTGAGGGGGAGGGGGTGCGTGGTGCCGGCGAGGGTGGTGGGTTCTGGGTTTGTGGCTGTGGGGGGTTGTGCTGGTGGGTTTGTTGGGTTGGTTGGGTCTGTGGTGGTGGTGGTGGTGGTGGTGGTGGTGGTGGTTGTTTTTTGGTCCTGTTCTTCCTCCTCGTCAGGGGATGGTATGGGTTGCGGTTCGGGATGGGTGCCGGTTAGGTCTGTTTTAGCGGGGATGAGTTAGTGGGGGTGAGAGTGAGATAGAGGAAAGTCATGAGATATAAGATGGACTGATAAGAAAAAGTTTGGATAAAATTGGCGCACCTTTGATGACATTACTTAAATGCTGCACCGAATCACTTAGTGAGACAGCAAGAATCCGGCGGGGATTTGAGACTTCCATTTTTCTTCTGTTTGAGTTTTGCTGTCTTGAGTTGATGATGGTGGGGTGAATGAAGTTCTGAGGGGTCGTCAGGCTGGGAGAGTAATTCGTGCATAGAATACATGATTTACGATACCATACGCAACATGTGTAATCCTGGAGAACCCTAACCCGGACATGTCTTGCCTGTGCAGCATCTGGGCTCCATCCGACTCAAGCACTCTCTCCAGACATGTAAAAAAGCTTATCTCCACCCAGTTCCTTATTGTTTCTATCCTACGCGTGACTTCCAATAAAAACAAAAAGAAAACCATTAGGTAGCCCCGCAGCTCCGATTCAATATCGGCGATACAATGTGCTGGATTTCAGCCCGGATTCCCCAGAGAAGAGTGAACCTGTAGATATTGGACGCCGAAAACAAACCGCAAACCAACCCGAAAACTTATCCTATACTCGACGCCCCCGGACTCGGCCACCTATGGACCCCTCCCTCCTAGCCCAGACCCAGCGTCATACCAACTTTCTTCCCCACCGCACATTCTCCGCTGAATGGGAAACGCTTTCTCACGACAGCAAGACGAGCAAACCAAAGCGGATACCATCGGAACCCCGCCCCACGCCACCGGGATCGACACCGGAAAGATTGTCTCACCCGCCCTCCCGCTCGGCGACTTTCAACTCCACGAGAACACAGCGTCGGCCCAACTTCGAGGCGCACCAACACCGCACAGCCTGGCAACCTGGAAACCCTCCCCCATTACAGGAAAACCACCCTGCACCAAAACAGGGCTCAGGCAAGACAAAAAAAAGACGCCCCACCAGCAGGCGAGCAGCCCTCATTGTCATTCTCAGACACAGGGCACAGGGACTCAGACGGGGGGCCTATCACCACTCCGGCAAAGGCGCCATGGCAAACGGCCCCAGCCCCGACACCCCCATCCCAGTACTATCCAGATTGGCCGGCTGCGAGCCAAACCACTCCATCTGCCCAATCCAATCCTCCAGCGACGCATGCGGGTCCATGGCAAAATCGAGGGACTCGGCGGGGGCAAACTCGGGGGCGTCGAACGGGATGGTGGTGGGCGTGGCGATCTCGGCGGGCTCGGCCTTGCACTCGAGGTCGGGCAGGCAGAGGCGCAGCTTGTCGACGTAGAAGGGGGTCGGGACGGGCTGCTGCTGGCCGGTCTTGGCGAGCAGCAGCTGCTCGCGCATCTTCCAGGCCTGCAGCACGTAGACGGCCAGGGTCAGGTAGTTCTTGTTGGTCATGTCGAAGAGCTCCGGGTGGAACGAGTAGACGACGCCGACCTGCCGCCACGCCCGCTCCACCAGCGACCCGCCCACCAGCGTGCCCTCGGTGCGCCGGCACAGCTGCCCGGCCATGTACATGAAGATGTCGAGCTGGAAGTGCAGCAGCGAGAACCAGGCGAAGCCGTGGTTGGTGGTGGAGTTGTAGTTGGCCTCGTTGTGCTCGAGCGTGCTGATGGCGATCTTGAAGGTGTTGTCCGACGCCGACTTCACCTCGCCCCCCCAGTCGAGCTGCTCCTTGGGGGGCGTCATGAGTTCGTCGAGTTTCTGAAAGAGGTGCTGTTTCATGGCGAGTGCCATCTCGTGCACAGGCCCCGCCGACGAGTCGCAGTGTTTGTCGAGAATCGCCCCAAGGTCTTCGCGGAGTCGCGCTACCCCCCGTCGGTACGTGGCCAGCTGCTCTGCTGTGGGTGCCGCCTTGGAGCCCGTCAACGCCGACTCGTCCTCGGGTATCATGACCACTCCTTCAAAACCGGGCATCTCCATAAGAAACCTGGCAAATCTGTAGGTTATTAGGCAGAAGATCATCTCGGTAGGGCCCTCGCGGTCCTGGAACGGCTCCTCGGAGGTCGGGAAGATATCGGCGTCGTTAACGTTCGAAGGCGACTGCGTGTCGCTGTTCCTCGGCAGTAAGTTGTGACTGAGCCCGGAGAACATGGCGTATTTGGCGTCCGTCATGATGATCTGCCACCAGACGCGTCGTCGCATTTCGGACTCGAAGGGGGAGAGGCCTAGGGTTGTGCCGTCGCGATGTAGGCCCATCTTTTGGGCGATGCGAATGGCAACGCCACCCAGGATCCAGACGGCATGCCGGTCGTACCGGCCCTGGAGGGATATCTGTGCACCAGCGTTAGCGGGGAGCGGCTGACGCGGGCTCTCGGAGGGTTCGCACCAGATAGATGACGAGAGCCTGGAGGATGATCATGTCGTGAGACCTGAGAAAGCCCACCCTGACCAGGGTTAACCGGACCCCCGACGAGTATCTCTGGAGAGCTTCCTCTCTGGCTATCCCGAGGAGGCTTTTGCACTCGTCAGGTGTCATGGCCACGACCGCCATGACAAAGATGGAGAACAGGAGCGCCTCGACGTTCCTGGGCAGTGATTTCGAGTCGGTGATGACGGCCGCCATGTAAGGCTGCACCGACGGAACGTGGATGATCTTGGTTAATGGGTTCACCCTGTCTAAATACACTTGCCACAAGGGAAGTATCTGGGCCGGGGCAGGCCAGAGGTCGGCGAGGTTGACTTCCGGGCTGTCGCCGCCGAGCAGCATCTCGGCATTATCGTCGGGGGTCATGCTTTCCGGGCTTGTCTCGTAGGAATCCTCGTCGTCCATCATTTTTCTCATGGTTCGAACCTGTCAGATGGGCCTACTGTGTAAGTATGCATCAGATGCAAACGGACCGAGGCACGTGGACGAACTTCCTCGTAGATAACCCCCAACAACGGGCTGTCCACGAAGCGGACGTTTCCGTCTTCGTTGACAAGCTTCCCCGTCGGTTGCCATTCTGAAGTATCGGTCATGGAGGTGGGCTGGGCGCGTATTAATGACTGCTGTTCGGCCAGCATTTTAGCGTAGTCCTTGATCATGACCTCGCAGCGAGCTAGCCGGTCAGTCAGGTCCTGGTGAGGCCGTCTGCGCTTGCGCGGTTCCGCGGGGGTGCTTGGCGTGCATTTTATGTTCGCCTTCAAGAAAAGTCAGTGAGGAACCAACATGATCAATACCCTCCCTCCCTATACATCAATACTCCTGGGACGGGCGACGATGTGCTTGGCGCATTTCGTACCTTGGTGCAGTTAGCGCATGGGAAGTGTCTGTCGCATTTGATCTTGCGATGCTGGCAAAGTTCGCAGGCGAGGATACGGCGCGGTGGTTTGCCATGATTCGGACCGCCCGGATTTGACGCCGTGTTGGTCGTGTGACTGTTGTGGTTGCTAGGAACGGGAGTCGAGGCTTGTGAGGTGGTGGCCTCTGAAGCCGGGGTCATTGAAGCATCCATGGCCCGCTGATATGTGGCGGTCGCCGCGGGGACCGAACGTTGGCGGGGTGCCTAGCGCCTTTATAAAGCTACCAGCGAAGGAATACGCGGAAACAGGTCGAATCCTCAGGTGCATGTAACTGCAGACACCTGGGCATGCACCCATCCAGTTGGCATGGGACCTGAAAAGTCAGTGACCTTACTTCGTATGCACAGGTAGGTAGGTAGGTAGATAGGGTAAGGCGCCCTGTGCAGTAGGTAGCAAAAGTCTTGTTCATAACTGCGGACTGCCGGCTACGTAATGTTCCGGGGCTGGCTGTCTCTTTTTGTTTCGAAACCCGCAGCAGCATCGGACGTCGGCGCACATAATCTCCCTTCTTGGTCCAGGTTCTTGCTCCCAAGTCCGCAGTCCCCGGCTATTGGTTGGTCGAAAAGTCTCCAGGCTGACAAGGGTGGGTCAGCTCCACTGATCAAAGCGCAGCGGACCCAGGCGAGCCCAGGAGAGAGTCTCCCCATGGCACTGGGAAGGTGATTCTGGCTGTCCACGTTCCACAGCAGACGGCACATGCTTGTGAATGGTGTTCTTCGTACGAGCCTGCATCCAAGCTGCTTCATGCCAGGCATCCAGTTTTAAGGAGGTGAGGGTTCATGGATACATGGTTATCTATTGGTAGCGAGCAAAGCCGGGGAAATAGGTAGCCATGGGGGGGGGCTTCATGTCTACCTCGTAGTAACTCTAGATTACTGTGTGATTGATAACGTTGCCCTGATGTGATGATGCGAGGGGAGCCAGGCAGCTCAGGCAGGGTGCCCAGGCCCGCGCCTGGTAGGGATGCAAACGGGCCATGTTGCTCAGGTGGTGGTCTCCATTTGTTTTGGTGCTGATTCACCACCTATCTCGGACAGATGCCAGCTTGGACTGCCGTTTGCGCTCCGCAATGACGGGTTGATGAAAGCGGACACTGCTGTGATCTGACTAATTGCGGTCCTGGTTCCGGGCAATTGCTCATCGCCGAATGGGGGAGATGTAATCTGTCAGCCCGTTTTTGGTCTTGTTCTAGGAATATGCCGGTTTTAGATGTCAAATGGTAACTAACGCGCCTCGTGCAAAATATTCGGATAGGTCGGGTTGAGTTCAAACGAAACCGAGGACCATAGAGTTGGGCCCCAGATGTTCCAACCCCTCGGTTCAGGCCTGGAATTCGGATGGAGAGAAGCCGTATGGTCAGTTTACGCACAGACGGCTCTCGCTGCATCGCTGCCTTCTCAGGCAGTCGATATCGAACTGGCCAATAGGTATGTCAAGTGGCCAAGAACGGGACAACCCGCCCAGGTTTGACTGCCGATCTTGGACTCAAGAGACACAACATAATGGGCACCTCCTTAGGCACCTACAAAATTAATTTGTGTTGTGGTTTGGGAACATCATGACCGCTAGTTTCAAGCCGAGGCGGACGTGAGCTGGCTGCGGACGAGGGCACCGAGAGGTCTGGGGTTGACAAGATTGAGAAAAGAAGCGTCGCTGGGTTAAAGATGATCTATTGTCGGCGCAGTATCTTGTGGTTCAGGTACGGTTGCTATCAACGCTCTTGACGGCACGGCATGGGCCGGGATGAGCTGCCGCTTCTTGGCGCCACGCACCACTTTCAGATGCTTCCTGCTCGTGATATGTGCCTGCCACAACTCTTCAGTCAACAATGTCTTTTTGCAGATCTCGCACGTCTTGCGGCAGGGCGTGTCTTGGCGGTTGCTCCTTTCAACGGTCCCGGCCAAGACCTCCTTCGCCATCTCGGACACCTCGGTTGGCAAGGGCAGCGGTTCATGGGCGAGGAACTGCCTCGTCAGCTCGACCCCTTTGTCCAGCACCTCTGCGTTCCAGCGTTGGACGTCCGAGCTGTCGAGGAGATAGAGCCGATCCAACAGCTTCTCCTCCTGAAGGGACGAAACAGTCTTCATGGTCATCCAGCGCACTTGGTACTTGGCGTACTGGCGTGTCGCGGACTTGGTGTCTTCAATGCCCGCCAGCTTGAGCTTATCCAGCTCGGGGCCGTCAGGGGCTTCCTTCTTCGCTGTGAGGTAGGGCTCAAACTGGCGAAAGCCAATCGACTGCCAAATCCCCTTTGAGCGGTCGACCGTTTCACCGGCCGCAAATTTCTGGTGGAGGTGATCATAGACCTCGGCGGTCTCGCCAAGCAGGCCATTCTGCACCATCCTGTCTACGCGCTTGTCGAGCCGCTCGTTGAGCACTTCCCGCTGGGCATAAAGCCAGAACAGAAGTATCTCGCCGAGATCGTGGTCCCGCGCGCGGCTCTGCGATGCCCACTTGGACTCTTTCTTGCTCTGCTGCTCAGCGTAAATATCAGATGCGCGACGGCCAGTGGCAAAGTAGATTTCCAATGACGTCCGGATCTTGCGTGCATCGTTCGGGTGCCATTTCTCCGCCATCACGGGATCGACTTCGCGCAACTTCGCCAGCATTGCCTCTGGCGAGTCTGCTAGGATCGGGTGCTTTGCAGCCAGCTCATCGCGGTTCGATGCGCCACCGTCCAGTGCTGGTTGGTCGTCCACGACCCTTCCCTCGAAGAGCAGCCCATCTAGGTAGTAGGATGTACCGCCTACCACAATCGGAAGCTTTCCTCGGCCGCGAATCTCGGATATTATTCTTGTGGCCTCTTTTTTGAACCTTGTTACCACCCAAGGATCCTCGCTGAGTTCGATGTTGCCAAGAAGGTGATGGGGGATTCCACGCTGCTCCTGGGTTGTGAGCTTGTTGGTTATGATCGGTAGCCCCTTGTAGAGTTGCATAGCATCTGCATTTATAATTTCGCCATTGTATCTCGTCGCTAGTTCAACCGCAAGCTGCTCGTTGTCAGCTACGTTTTACGCCCGCGCAAATGGAAAAGCGACATACGTCCGACTTGCCAGTCCCGGTCGAACCATAGATGATGATGAGGGGCGTCATTCTTCTGACTGCAGCTCTGCCCGAATGTAGCGCGGAACTGAAAAAGGGGACAAGGCCAGATAGGAAGCCCATCGGCATCGCCTAGCGCTGGGTTGCAGCGGCATCTCGCAAGGCTTCTAGACAGTTCTTTCGATTTTTGGAGCAGGTGAAGCAACCCCACAGTCCGATTGTTGGGGAAGACCTTGGCGTTCAATGGCTCTCCAGCCGCAGTCGCTGGCGCACGGAGCAGCCGCTGCTTGTTTTGGATTGGGTGCACCTGTCACGTGTGGACCCATTTCGAAATTGGACACATCACAGAATAACTCTGAAGCCAGATCTTTAAGGAGCGCTTTCTCCAGTGACCTGCCTCCTCTTCCCCCTTTCTGAACCCCATTGCGCCGACGACAACTCGCTCCCTTTGCAGAGTCGTTGTCGCTGACTTCGCCATTTCTCTTTTTTCTTCTGGATGATTTAATATTTGGTTTTCCCTTCCAATTGCCCAACATGAGTTCCTGTAAGTTGCAGCGCGGCGCGTCCCGAGCTCGTGTGGCTGCTGGAGCTTGCGCGACTCGTGCAGCTCTTGCAGCTCCGGCGAGCATGGTGTTTGTCCATTGATGGTCGCGACAATGTGCTAACCATTTTCCTCGTCCTGCAGTACGGTTCCTCGACCTCGTCAAGCCCTTCGTGCCGTTCCTCCCTGAGGTTCAGCAGCCCGAGACCAAGATCCCCTTCAACCAAAAGTTGATGTGGACGGGCTTGACCCTCCTGATCTTCCTGGTCATGAGCCAAATGCCACTCTACGGCATCGTCTCGTCGGACACATCGGATCCGCTATACTGGTTGCGTATGATGATGGCGAGTAACCGAGGTACCTTGATGGAACTCGGTATCACGCCCATCATCTCGTCTGGCATGGTCTTCCAGCTTCTCGCTGGTACCCACATGATCGACGTCAACCTCGACCTTAAGTCCGACCGCGAACTGTACCAGACCGCCCAGAAGCTCTTCGCCCTCATCCTCTCCGTCGGCACCGCAACCGTCTACGTCTTTACCGGTCTCTATGGCCCCCCGAGCGAGCTCGGTGCCGGCATTGTCTTCCTGCTCATTCTGCAGTTGGTCATTGCTGGCATGATCGTCATTCTTCTCGATGAGCTTCTCCAGAAGGGCTATGGCCTTGGCAGTGGTATTTCCCTGTTCATTGCTACCAACATCTGCGAGTCCATCATGTGGAAGGCCTTCTCCCCGACTTCGATCAACACCGGCCGTGGCCCCGAGTACGAGGGTGCCGTCATCGCCCTTTTCCACCTGCTCATGACCTGGCCCAACAAGCAGCGGGCGCTCCAGGAGGCTTTCTACCGCCAGAACCTGCCCAACATCATGAACCTGCTCGCGACCCTCATTGTGTTCGCAGCCGTCATCTACCTGCAGGGCTTCCGCGTCGAGATCCCGGTCAAGTCGTCGCGCCAGCGTGGTGCTCGTGGCTCGTACCCCATCCGCCTGTTCTACACCTCGAACATGCCCATCATGCTGCAGTCGGCTCTGTCGTCCAACATCTTCCTGATCAGCCAAATGCTGTACTCGCGCTTCTCCGAGAACCTCTTGGTCCGCCTCTTCGGCGTCTGGGAGGCCAAGGATGGCTCCTCGCAGTTGTCGGCCGTTTCCGGTCTCGTCTACTACATGTCGCCTCCCCTCAACTTCAAGGATGCGCTGCTGGATCCTATCCACACCGCCGTCTACATCGCCTACATGCTGACCGCTTGTGCCATCTTCTCCAAGACCTGGATTGAGGTGTCTGGCTCGAGCCCCCGCGATGTTGCTAAGCAGCTCAAGGATCAGGGCCTCGTCATGGCTGGCCACCGCGAGCAGAGCATGTACAAGGAACTCAAGCGCATCATCCCCACCGCCGCCGCCTTCGGTGGTGCCTGCATTGGTGCTCTGTCTGTCGCCAGCGACCTGATGGGTGCGCTCGGCTCCGGCACTGGAACCCTTCTTGCCGTCACGTAAGTTGAACCTCGCAACCAACAACTCACAGCACGAGCTAATCTGAACTAGAATCATTTACGGCTACTTCGAAATTGCTGCTAAGGAAGGAGATCTTGCAGGCATGAAAGGCATGATCATGGGCTGAGAACAGTTAGACATATTTCTCGGCAGCTTGCTGCGCCCCTCTGCCCATTCACCGGTTACGCTTCGTATCCGGAATTTTGTCATGTCGATTTAGTCTGTAATTGTTTGGGGAGTCAAGCGCTGGCTGTCCTGTATACTAGCAATGAAGCAAGGTCATAAAGGGAGGCTTCCTAAAAGCCAGCGGGTTATTTTTGCATCCAAACGGGCAGTCAATTCGGGAGTCTTCGATAGTGAATTAGAGGACTTAGGCGCTCAGGTTGCTCATCGAGTTGTTTCAACCGTTTTTCTTTCCTCTGGTCGTGCACGAAACGGCGAAAACAATCCAGTCACGGACGGGTCTTGCCGGCAGCTGTTGTTGTTCCGATGGTGGCAGTTTCCCAGTTTATACAGTTCCACGGCTTTACGAGCACGTGAAGGTCAATAAACAGATGGTGAATAAGTTTGGTTTGCGCGGCACCCGGGGTCCCAATCTTCAATAAATCACACAAAACCATCGGGGAAGTAACGAGAAGCCCACACAGACAGACATAGACACGCACACACGAACACCCTTGCCGACTTACAATGGCTGCGCCCGTAGCCCCCAGTCCGTCGACTGATTCTGATATGGTATCGGATTCCATGGATACCGTTTCGCTCCCGCTTCGACGCCGCACCAACCTACCAGCTCTCGACAACGACCCGACGCAACAGATAATCAATGCTATCACCCAGGTAGGGGCACAACTCATCGCCCGCATCGATCGACTAGAGACACGGCTCGTCAACCGCATCGACCAGCTGGGAGAGAGCGTCGATCGGTTAGAAGGGAGTGTTGGCCGGTTAGAAGAGAGTGTCGGCCGGCTAGAAGGGAGTGTCGGCCGGCTAGAAGGGAGTGTCGGCCGGCTAGAAGGGAGTGTCGGCCGGCTAGAAGGGAGTGTCGACCGGCTTGTCAACCGGCTAGAAGAGAGTGTCGACCGGCTAGGAGAGGGCGTCCACCAGCTGGAACAGAGTTTCAACAATCCTACCAACCATATCGCCTTGCTAGAAGGGAGTGTCAACACCCTTGCGGATATCAAGCAAACAGCAAGGTCTGCCCAACCC
Source organism: Chaetomium tenue (assembly GCF_020726465.1). NCBI lineage: Eukaryota > Fungi > Ascomycota > Sordariomycetes > Sordariales > Chaetomiaceae > Chaetomium > Chaetomium tenue. The sequence goes on along the minus strand of NW_027117330.1, from coordinate 3,342,011 downwards.
CATCCCTCACTTATAAGTTATTCTCAACCTATGGTGCACTGTGGGCTGACCGAGTTACAGCGACACCAACGCCCACGTATGTGTGCAAAATGCCGAGGCAGCCGGCCTCGTTAGGGGTGTGTACAGCTACTTGGTACCACTTCGTTCGCTGCGAGATGGCAATGTTATCGCCAATTTCCCCACCACTTTCAAAAATATTGACAACCTCCAGGGTACGTGTATACATGCTTGTATAGGACGCATGGTTTGTCACTATGTGGTATACAAAGCAGATAGCTAACACGAGGTTACTACCGAATAGATCCTGACGCCTACGCTGTCTTCTACGAGCTAGTTGTAAGACCGGGGTGTGTCGAGTACGAGTGGAGGGTGATCCGGCTTTGTTGCGGAATCATTAATGAACTACTTTATATGGGTGCCAGAGGGGCAAGGCGATGCCCACTTGATGGATGGTTTCCTAAACGAGTTGATAGATGAGGAAGGTCTGAATATCGCAAAAATGACGTCGCAATTGCACCTTGTTATTGTCATAAGGTGATTAGGCAGAGACTTTCGTTGTTCCGATTCTTCATTGCCTGTGATCTCCCTATAAGTGGACCCTGGCCTCCCTTTGGCCAAAAAAAGCCAAACTGAGAAGAGAAAGAAGTATAAAAGAAAGAAAACGATAAAAGAAAAGTAAAGGAAACCGAGAAAAATACATTTAAATAAAATAAATGGAGTAAAGTAAAATTGGACTTTGGTCTTCGAAATGGCTTTTTTTTCGTTCCAAAGGTCTCGTCGGCGCCTACAAGTCCACTTGGTGTTCGGCTTTTTGTGTCCACCGGGCGCTCGCGAAGCACGTCAGGGACAAAACAAAACTGCGTCGACCGGAGGACGAAACGAAAGGCATCCATCCACAAGCCCCATGGGAATTGAACTGTATTTATTTTGTTCAATCTTTATTTACTCCATTTACTTTTTTTCTGAATTTCGACTATTTTAATTATTTTGTTGTTCGGTTTCTTCTAACTTGTTTCTATTTTCATCATTTCTTGTCTTGCTTTCGGGCTGGGCTTTTTTTAGCCAGAAGGTGAAGGGGCATGCAATTTACGACGTTTTTCTCGTACTCGGAGGAGATGCTTTGTTTTAATAAAGTGACAGTGTGTCAGTGGCCCTCTGGCCGGAGGGCTAATAGGTGCTGACGGGATACCGCAATCGTAAGACTGTGAGAGCATTTACGAAGGTTACCGCCAGAGCCATCTCTTCTTCCCCGTGATACGACGACAGACACGATACGATCAAGCCGTCTTCGGCGTTTGGGTGTGTTTGCGAGTGCGCCCGGAAGCTGCACTTCGCGTCAGTGGGCGCATTAGCTCCCGTCGGTTGTGAAAGTGAGTGGGACTGACTTGGCGGTGAAGACGACACCGTTCTCAAATGTTTGCCATCACTGCATACATTACAAACACCATACGGGTAGCCAGGGAAACGAGCTGGCATGCCTTCATTGAATCGTATGCAGGTGGCGTCTTGCGAAACTTTCCTGCTGGGTGTCTGTCTGACATCATTGAGCAGCTGGGCCAGATCTCGAGCTTTCGGCCCCTCAGAACCTCTCGAGGCAGGAGCTCCTTCCCAAAGCGGCAAAAACGGTCACGTCAGTTCTTGAAAGCTGAGGGAATGCTGGGACAGTGATGACTCTGTTCCACAATTTAAGTCAGACCTTTCTCGTTCCGCAAACTAGCCTGGATTTGGAGATGATTGTGCCATTGTTTTCTGACTTCTTAACTGCTGTGTTCATTGTCGTGCTCATCGTTCTCGGGCCGAGCAGGGCCCCATCTCATGGTCCGAACGCGGGCCTGTCTCCATCTTCTAAGCACCCGACCCCACTTCGCTGACCGGCGTGCCGGTCTCGCCGTTTCCCGGGCCAAGCGTGATAAGCGCAACCCCCAGACAGACCCGCACCAAGAACCTGCATGCTGTGTCGGGAAGGCAGAAAATCTTAAGAAAGACGACCCCAGGGAGCCCACTTCGGCGAAGGGAATGCGGCAGGTGCAGCAGATGCAGCAACTAGTGTATGCAGCAGCAGGGTTTCCCGTTTCTGGACCGCTGCAAAGCTTCCCAGGCACCGAAACGGTCTTCCGCGATCAACAGGAACCATTCATCATTCGTTCCGCTTTCTCTCTCTCTGCTTCATTTTCCAAATATTTTCATCGGCACCGTGCCGCACACCGAACCCGATCCCCCAAACCACCCGTGGCCCATCCTTCCGCTGGTCTTTGCCCCCCCTGCTTGGAGACCTGCAGTCGAGATTTGCGTGCCGACTTGCCATGCGCCTCGACGACGCGGGTGAGACGGGCTTTGCGTCGTGTCCCTGGCCAATATGGCGGACCGATGACTTCACCCGCTGTTTTCAGCGAGAGTAAGTAGCAAACCCCCAAACCCACCCCGAAGCCACTCTGCCGTGCCGTCGGTGTGCTTTTTTGTGACGCCATGGCGTTCTGCAAAACCGTTAAACTAATCCGTAAAACTGAAACACAGCTATCTCAAGGTCTTGTTGCCATTGGTCGTTATCAGCCTATCGTTTCTCCAACTCGCCGCCCAGAACATCATCAAGTTAAAAGCTTCTCGAGGATACGAGCGGATTGGCGAGGGCCCGACGACGTTATCCCCACCCACACATACGGAATTGCCACGAGAAGAACAACCGATCAGCGAGAGCGATGAGGAGGAAGACTTGGCCATCAACGGCGGCCGCCTGGCGCTGGCAAAGACGACAACGAAGGGCTCGATCGTGCAGGCCGACACCCCGCCCGGCCAGGCACTTTCTGTCTTCGTCGAGGAGCTCGCTGTTGCGGGGCTGGTCGCCGTGAATGGCGTTGCGCTGGCTACCGGAGCATATGGGAATGAGTGGGGAGGCATTGCTGCCACCGCCGGCTTGACCGTCTGGGTCTACGTCCTGATGCTCACGTCGCTCCGGCTCTTCCTGGGGAACACGCAGTGGCGTGTCCCGTATATCTGGAACCACACCGCTGCCATTTACAGCTGCCAGTGGTTGTTCACTGTGGCCATATTCCGCTCCGTTTTGATCCGCTCCAGTTCCCAATTGGCGCAGACGTTGGTCATTGTTGAGTTCGCGCTGACATCGCTGCTCTTTGGTATGGCTCTCACCACCCGAAAGGGGAACAAGACCATCCTCTTGGAGTGGGAGGACGGCATCGAGCCCGGCCGGGAGAATTTGGCGTCGCTGTTCTCGCACTACACCTTTTCCTGGGTCGACACGATCGTCTATTCCGGTTGGAAGGAGCCTTTAAATATCAAGAGGGTCTGGAACTTGCTTCCCAAGGACAAAGCTGCTGCCGTCCTGTCCAATTACCGTCTCTTCAAGAAGACCACTTCGCTGGCCGTCCATCTTTTAAAGTATTTTAAAGGGATCCTGCTTGCGCAAGCTGCCTGGGCTGTCATGGGTGGCGCGCTCACCTTTGCCCCTACTCTACTCCTGAGAGCCATTTTACAATACGTCGAGGACCCCTCGATCGCCCCCCGAAACGTGCTATGGCTGTACGTTATCCTCCTTCCTTTAACTGATATCCTCCGCTCCGTCTGTGACGGCCAGGCCTTGTGGATAGGCCGCAAGATTTGCATCAACATTCGTGCTATCCTTGTCGGCGAGATCTATGCCAAAGCGCTTCGCAGGAAAGCGGCGGCTGGTAAAGATACCAACCTCGGTGGCGACAAGAAGGATTCGGTTGAGAACAAGGAAAAAGGAGGCATCGTCGCGCGGGCCAAGCGGCTTCTGGGGCTCGGAAAGGCATCAAAGGATAGCGGGTCAGCTGCGAACAATGCTACGGATGCGAGCCCGGACAAGGACAAGGCGGATGATTCGGACGAGCAGGCCAACCTGGGCACTATCATCAACCTGATGTCCGTCGACAGCTTCAAGGTGTCCGAGATTACCTCATACATGCACTTCCTCGTTGCGGCAGCCCCGACCCAGCTCATCGTTTCTGTCGTCTTGCTTTACCAGGTCATGGGCTTGAGCGCCATCCCTGGTTTTGTGGTCATGGCGCTGCTGCTCCCTGTCAACATTGCCTTTGGGAGAGGTTTCAACTCGAGCCAGAAGAGGATTATGGCTGCTACGGACAAGCGTATTCACACGACCAACGAAATTCTGCAAAACATCAGGATCATCAAGTACTTTGCTTGGGAACACCGATTCGCCGACATCGTCGACGAGAAACGCCGCGCCGAGCTGAAGGCGTTGCGGTGGCGATTCATGATCTGGGCCGCGGCTGTTGCGGTATGGAACACGGTACCGATTCTGATCACCTTCTTCTCCTTCCTCATCTACACCGTTGTTGAGAAGAAGCCGCTGTATCCGTCAGTTGCCTTCACTGCCATTTCTTTGTTCATGCTGCTTCGCTATCCGCTCGACCAGCTTGGCGACATGATTGCCCATGTTCAAGAGTCCCGAGTGTCGATTGACCGTATTGAGGAGTTCCTCTCCGAGGAGGAAACCGAGAAGTTCGCGCAGTTGGGTGTCGACAATGTTGACGAGACTGGCAAACGGGTGATTGGGTTCAGGAAGGCCACCTTCGTCTGGGGCAGCAAGACGACTGTCGCCGATGACGGGTCCATGGCTTTCCGCCTCCTCGACCTCGACCTCGACTTCAAGCTCGGAAAACTGAATGTCATCACTGGTCCTACTGGCTGCGGAAAAACCTCGATGCTCATGGCGCTCCTCGGTGAGATGACCATCATGAAGGGCCGCGTTTTCCTCCCTGGTGGCCGCAGCCGTGAGGACGTGCGCCCCGATCCGGAAACGGGGCTTGCTGAGACATGCGCTTATGTCGCCCAGCAGGCCTGGCTTGTCAACGCCAGCATCAAGGACAATATTCTATTTTCGGCACCGCTCGATGAGCAGAGATACCGGGACGTCATCGTGGCGTGCGCGTTGGAACGGGATCTGGAAATATTGGACAACGGGGACGAGACTTTGGTCGGTGAAAAGGGCATCACCCTCTCGGGCGGCCAGAAACAGCGCATCTCGCTTGCGAGAGCTGTTTACTCCAACTCAAAGCATCTGCTCTTGGACGACTGCCTCAGCGCCGTTGACTCCCATACCGCGCTGTGGATCTTCAACAACTGCATAATGGGCCCCTTGATGCGCCATCGGACATGCATTCTCGTCTCCCACAACATCCCTCTGTGCGTGCCGCCCGCCGACTACGTTGTCACCATGGCCAACGGTCGCGTCACCGGTCAAGGCACACCGCAAGAACTCATTGCGGCTGGCACGCTGCCGGAAGACGCTGCCGTGCAGAAGTCTGCGGCGGGCTCCGCTCATATCTCCCGTGTACCCTCCCGCGTTTCCTCGAGTGTTGGGGAGGAGAGCGGTGCGACTCTAGTAAACGAGGCGGACGGTGATCAACAAAAGACAAGGAACGAGACTGCCAAGAAGAAGGAAAACAAGAAGCAAGACGCCATGGAGGAGACCAAGGCAACGGGTGCCGTCAAGTGGCCCGTGATGAAGCTCTACCTGCGGTCTATGGGAAGCTGGTGGTTCTGGGTCATTGCTTGTGTCGTCTTCGGGACGCAGCAGTTTTCCGGCGTTGCTACCAGTCTGTGGATTAAGGAGTGGTCCAACCAATATGCCGCCGAGGAGACGGCCAAGATTCGCTTCAACATGAACTCGCACAGCTACTCGGTTCAGACCCTGTCGCCGACCTACTTTGCATCCATTGCGAACTATGTTAAGGGCAACTCGACAACGGTCTCCACTTCGGCCATCCCCGAAGTGGACGTAACTTATTACCTGACCGTCCTGGCGGCCATTGGCATAGCGGGAACGGCTGCCGCTCTCTTCAGAGACATGTGGATCTTCCTTGGTTCTCTCACTGCCTCGTGGAAGATCCATAGCCGTCTGATGAGCACAGTGACTGGCGCGAAGTTCAAGTTTTTTGATGTGACGCCGCTCGGGCAGATGATGAACCGGTTTAGCAAGGACTTGGAGGCCGTCGACCAGGAGGTTGCGCCCATCGCTATCGGTGTCATGACGTGCGCGTTGGGCGTTGTTGTGACCGTCGTTTTGATCGCCTACATCACTCCGATGTTCCTGATCGCCGGCATCTTCATCGCCCTCGCTTACGTGTTCCTCGGGCAATTCTACCTCCACGCGTCGCGTGACCTGAAGCGGCTGGAGTCGGTCGAGCGGAGCCCGCTCTTCCAGCAGTTCGGCGAGACCCTCAGTGGTGTCACAACGATCCGCGCGTATGGCGACGAGAGGCGCTTCATCCGGGACAACCTGGCCCGGATCAACACGCAGCTGCGGCCCTTCATCTACCTCTGGGCTGCTAACAGATGGCTCTCGTTCAGGACCGACTGCTTGGGCGACGTCGTGGCTTTCTTCGCTGGCGTGTTTGTCATTGTCGGCCTCGGCAAGATTGACGCCGGCTCGGCTGGCATCTCGCTCAGCTACGCGATCGGATTTGCCGACAATATCCTGTGGCTGGTCCGCCTATATGCCATAAACGAGCAAAATATGAATTCGGTTGAGCGGATCAAGGAGTACCTCGACGTGGAACAGGAGGCGGCGGCCATCGTGGAAGAGAATCGGCCGGCCGCAGACTGGCCATCCAAGGGAACGGTCGAGTTCATCAACTATAGTACGCGATACCGCCAGGAATTGGACCCCGTGTTGCGCAACCTCAGCTTCAAGATTGAGGCCCGCGAGAAGATCGGCATCGTCGGGCGGACCGGCGCCGGCAAGAGCTCGCTCACGTTGGCCATCTTCCGGGCGCTAGAGGCTGACGAGGGCAAGATTCTCATCGACGATGTCGATATCGGCTTGATGGGTCTCCGCGACCTCCGCGAGGCCATCACGATCGTGCCGCAAGAGCCAACCCTCTTCATGGGCACCATCCGCAGTAATCTCGACCCCTTTACTATGCACACAGACGAGCAAATCTTCAACGCGCTCCGCCGCGTACACCTCATCCAACCCGACGAACTCGCCGCCTCCACCACTCTCACGCTACCGGAAGCCACAACCGCCACCACCACCATCAACAACACGAGCCAACCCGAAAGCCCAACCGAACCGTCCAGCCCGGCCTCGATCGTCAACAAGAACATCTTCCTGGACCTCTCCTCGCCCGTCACCGAGTCCGGCAACAACCTCTCGCAGGGCCAGCGGCAACTCCTCTGCCTGGCGCGCGCGCTGCTCAAGAACCCCACGGTGCTGGTGATGGACGAGGCCACGGCGTCGATCGACTACGCCACGGACTCGGCCATCCAGGAGACGATCCGCGAGCTGACCAGCACCATCATCACCATCGCCCACCGCCTGCAGACCATTGTCGACTACGACAAGGTGCTGGTGCTCGACAAGGGCGAGATCGTCGAGTACGGCCACCCGTGGGAGCTCATGCGCCGCAAAGGGGCCGGCGCCGTGTTCAAGGGCATGTGCGAGATGAGCGGCGATTATGGCGTGTTGGCGGCCGCGGCGAAGAAGGCGTGGAAGGGGAAGCAGTTGGTGGATGTGGATGATGAGGAGGGGGAGGAGGAGGAAGGGGGGGATGGGGGGAGTGCGAGCGCTAGTGGGAGTGCGGCGGCGGCGGCGGCGGCGGCGGAGACTACGGCTACGGCTGCCGAGGGGACGCAGGAGTCATAGGGGTGCTTTTGTGGAGATGTAGCAAACTGGGTGTGTGCCCTGGAGGGGGTGGAAGTAGTGAGTTGAGGAGGGTAGGGGGATCATGGGTATCGAGTTGGTGTACATACGTACTGGACATTGTGGCTATTCGGAGTATCTAGTAGCCGATCTCCCCGAGATAGGAGATCCGGGCAGAGAGCGCATAGGCTCATCGTGTTTGTTTTCCGGTTGGGTAAAAAGAAATACGTTTGCATTCTGTTACACCAAGAAAACCGTCGGTGAACGTGCTGTGCTGTAAAGGGGTTAAGAAACTGGTCCCCCACACCATGTGCCCTTGGGAAACCCGAGGGTCCCCTCCGCTTACCGGAGTACCCAACATGCGCTGATGTTATGGTAGCTAGTTCCCGGGGGCAATCGGCAATCGGCATTCGGCGTAGTCTCATCTCAAACTGCTTGTTATCAGGGTTCGTGTGTGATTGCTTCCAGGGGTGGTCAGGGGTCACACAGAGATGGTATTGCCATCTGAAGGCGACGATGGGGGTTGTATGACACCGTAATGACTGGCCGACCACGTGGCTGCCTCCTGGATATCTTTTATAAAAGCTCATTGTGCCACGGTTGAAGGGGCCGTTGAGTTGTTGATGGTTTTCCAGGACTGTCACAATCCATAATAGACAGGCCAGCGAGATTTCTTTACCAACCAGGTCTTGGAGGGTGCTATAGGTGGGTTAGGATATCACAAACAGGCAGCTTTTAGGGGGATTGGAAAAGTATGCTAACGTGTATGTGCAGCACAACAAGACGTTTTGGGTGATCAACGAGTAGAAGAGTATTGGGGGATTCATCGACAGTGGTATAGACTCGCCCTTCGTTCAGTCTTCCCAGCAAGGATCACCAAACGCATCATTTTGTTGATCGTGGAACACTACGATACGACCCCAAGATCACAGTCAGATGGGGCGGGTTTGCTCTCATTCTTCAACTCCCGTCATGGCCCCTCAGCAAACGTTTTATAAGTCAGACCACGGCAAAGGGAACGACTCCCCGTACGTAGCTATTCCTCCACCTCACCTTCTTTCTATCATCACCAAATCGCTAACTTACCCAGCCCGCCACCTCCCGCGGACTCCCCGGACCCGAATCCCGACCCGCCTCCGTCTCCGTCTCCACCTCCTCCTCCCCCTCCAACGACGACCCCCGATCCACAGCCCGTATCAAACGCCAACCCACCTCCGGTCCCCGATCCCACACCATCGCCCGCTCCCACTTCCACAGTTTACCTCTCCGTCACAATCACATCAACAACCACCAGAACAAAACCACTCACGCCTCCAGCCACAACCCTCCAAACCCTTACAATACCAACCACCACCCCAATCAGAACAGAACCAACAACAGAACCAACCCCCTCACTCACCTCACCGACCTCACCAACCTCACCAGCCGACCCCGCCGACCCCAATATCACCAACAACCAAGGCCTCAACCTCGTCAAGATCGGCGTGCCCTCGGTGGTGGGCGGACTGGTGCTGTTCGGGGCGGTGTTTGCAGCGGTGTGGTGGGTGGGTGTGGTGCGGGTGCGGCGGCGGAGGGAGGAGCGGAGGCGGATTAAGGGGAAGGGAAGGGATGTTGGGAGATTTGGGGGGGAGGGTGCTGGTTTTGGGGTTGAGGGGGGTGGGGGTGGAGGGGAGGATGGGGGTGTTGAGAAGGGGGTTTGGGAGGGGGGTGGGAATGGACGGGAGTGGGGGGCTGATGGGGGGGAAGATGGGAAGGGGGGGTATGGGCGTGGGCGGGGAGAGGTGGTTCCTATCGTTATGGTGAGAGATGCAGCGTATAGCAGTGACGGTGCAGTTCTAGGGAGGGGAGATATCAACCAAGGCCGTGGCCCGGCGGTGCCAGGTAAAAGTCCAACTGGGTTGGAGAGGGGGTACTGGGGAGACAGGCACTGGATGGGCGGGTAGCCTTGACGGTGATGCCTGGGTTGACGCTGGGAAGGTCCGTGGGCGTGCGTTATCTAGTTTGATATGGGGAAGAGGCCACAGATTAGGCCACCCCCAGAGTTTCTTCCTGCTTCCATATTATCAGCGAATCCCAGTTCATGGCCGAGCGCTGCGTTTTGGCACATCGCGTGACCTCTCCCGGACCTCCTCTACTCCAACACGACGGTGGCAAGCTCACTTTGTGACTCATATTTTCCGTCCGTGCCTGGAATCTGGCGCATAAAGCGATGTCCAGAGTATCCTCCCACTCTTCTTGCTTCTTCTCACTTTCATCCCTTTTCTCCCTTTGCTTACTCGGACACTTCGCGAGGCTTTCTCTCAAATAGCCCGATCAGCCCGATACCGCGCAGATTACAAGGTACAGCCCGGACCGCTTAGTCCATTTCGACACAGCCCGGCGCAGCCTCGTACAACCTGACCCGAGACGCGCGCATCCGTTGGGCGGAGGCAGAGCTTTACTGTATGTGGCTGTGCTCCCCTCTCCCCTTTGCTACCACAAAGCGGCTGTTGAGTATTTTGATGTTGTTCATGAATCAATCCTGTCTTAGGCGGCATCATCTGCGCGGTCGATACCGAAGTATTAAGAATCTGATATTCAACGAGCCCATTTACGCCGTGTTCTTTGTTCGAATTTCAGCAATATCGTTGGTGTTGCGCCCGGTGATCTTGATAAAGGGGTTTCTAGTACCGGAGATATTGAGTGCCGCGTCCAGCAAGTCAGTTTAGAGAGGGTATTTATAAGTTGCTAGAAGTGCTAACTGTTTTATTTAGTATCTAGTATCAACACATATCGACCAGCCATCTCGCCATGCCTGTCGTCCCCACCACCCGCACCGCCCCGGCCCAGACTCCCCCGGCGGGCGACGTCCTGATCATGAAGCAACAAAAAGCGATCATGATCTTTTTCTTGATCGCCTGTGTGCTCATCATCGGGTTCGTCATCCTGGGGAGCCGCCAACCCGCCAGCCCACCGTCGACACCGCAGTCTGGTCCCGAGCACGGCGACGGGGTCAAGGCCAAGGAGGATGAGCCGACGGAAACGACCTCGTTGCTCTCGTCCGAGTCCAGCCTCACCGACTCCGAGTACGGAAGCTCCGACAGCTCCAGTTCTTGGGGTTCGAAGGTGTCGGATGGTGGAAAGTGGTATTGGTATTGGCAGCAGGGAAAATGATGGGCAGCATCATGTGTGCATGGGTACGGGTTAGCGGTAGTGATTCTTTTTAAATAACAAAAACATCAATAAAATACTCCAGTCCACCACTGAACCTCATCTATATGAGTAACAAGAACCGTCTATGTATTGAATACACTCATCTCATCCTCATCTCTCACACAATCCTCATATAGGTACACATGCCCCGGCCCCCTGCAAGCCCCATCCCAACTCACGTTGCAACAACACCCACCCATCACCTCCTCATCCTCCCGGTGTCTGGATCAAATAGACCCCTCACCACCACGGGCTTCTTGAATCCCGTCAGCCACACCCCGAGGAGCTGCGTCCCCACTAGAGTGCCAATCATGAGCCCCGAGATGATGTAGAGGTAGATGGGGATGTCGGGCATCGCCATCTCGTGCCCGTCGTCTGTGGCGCCCATCTTTGCGTTTGTGTGCTTGTGAGAAAGAATGGTAGTGCGGCTGAGACTATAGGGGCAATGCTAGATGCTTGGGGCACTGCTTGGGGCACTGCTGAATGCCTGGTCCCTTGCTATCATTTGATTAATGTCGGTTGTGAGTATCCAAATGTGGCTCGTACACACCGATGAGAAGCGACTGGCCGACTTCAATGACGTCGAAATACGCAGTGAGGTCAGCTTCTTTGAGGTTGCCGTTTTCTGTCTGTGCCAGATCACCACACTTGCCGGACGCTCCAAAAGACCAAACCAGTAAGCTCAAGTGCGGCTGAGGCTCAGCTCTGCTTTCGGTTCCAGCCCGCTTGTTGAGCAGATCGGGTTGGATGTTTGGAATTTTCCCTAATTATGTTATGGTTGGCTGGTAGTCTCCTCCTGTTGCACCGCAAGTGTTGGTAAAAGCGATGGTGAGAGAGATGGTGCCCATCTTGGATCACTGGAAGGGGTTCGGAACTTGAAGGATCTCAGTTGGAAGCCTCGGACTGTCAGGGGTACGAGTTCACTAAACCCAGATTTGTCAAGTTTGTTCTCTGTCCGACTTGGCAGCGGGACCCCGTGCCGTCAGCGAAGAAGCGACATTGGTTGTGTTTCAGGTGAGGCTTGGATTCTGCCATGTCAGCATGTGCGCTGTAACAGAAAGAGGGTTGGCGGTGCAAATGACGAATTGGGCTACCTCAAAGACATATGCCACGAAAAAACAGTAGTCGTAGAACTGTCTAGTGCTGAGGTAGGGTATTCAGCATTCAAGCTGGGGCTACAGTCTGTAACTTTGTAAGTGACAGTAGGATTCTTACATGCCACCTCGCTTGCTTGTGCATGTATGGCAAATTATCTACCTACCTACTAAGTACCTCTATGAATCACCTGCCCCTTTCGAAGCGGCACGCCTTAGAACTTCAAGAACCCCCATTCCCAACCCATTCTGCCCACTGCTCTTCACCGAATACACCCTCCCCTCCGCTCAGCCCATCCAAGACACCCTCAAACCCCCCATCCACACCACCCAACGCCGCCCACTCCCCATCATCACCACCCACCACCTCACCCAACCCAACCACCCCCTCATCCTCCACCCGCTCAACCACCACCACCCCAAAATGCGGAATCACCAACCTCACCATCCGCTCCCCTTCCCCCACCCCAAGACCAGCACGCCCACCACCACCTGTAGCCCCTCCAGCAGCCGCCGGCCACGACCGAACCCTATAAACCCCCCCTCCCCCCGCCGCATCCTCCTCCATCCCCAACAACCGTCCCAACACATCCACCATCCCCTCCACCGCCACCACATCCCCATCCCCATCACCACCACCCCCATACCCAACCCCAACAAGCCTTCGAAAACACCCCAACGCGCGCTCAACCAACCCCCGGTCACTCATCCGATGATGCGCCAGCAGCTGATAGTTCACCCCTCCCCCTCCCGCATCATCACTAGCATGCTCACGGTCGCACCGCCGCCGCCGCTGCTGCCAGCCCTCGATGTGCGCAACACACAGCGTGGCGCTGGCAATGAAGGCGAAGAAATCCATGCCGCGGCAGTAGGGTGCTGTGGGGCTCAGGGCGCGGAAGGCGAGGAAGCGGGTGAGCATCTCGCGGGTGGCGGAGGTGGTGGTGAGGTGGCTGTAGGTGTGGTCGTGTTGCTGCAGGGTAGTGGTAGTTGTGGTGGTGGTGGTGGTTGTGATGGGGGGATGGAGGAGGTAGGGGAGGTGGAGGCGGGCGACGAGGTGGAAGTGGACGAATTGGTCCATGAGGATGGTGCCGGTGGTGATGGCGGTGGTGGGGGTGGAGGGGTTGGTGAGGGAGGAGGAGAGGAAGTCGGGGGTGAGCCACCACTGTGGTGGCATCGCTGCTGCTGCTGTCTGTAGGAGTGCGTCGATCTCGCGGGTGGTGGTGTAGTTGTTGATGTCGGCGGGCGTGCGTTGCAGGATTCGGCCCGCCGCGAGGCAGTCGAGCCGCCGCATCTTATCCAGGGAGGTGCAATGCTCGAGCGCCACCGGGCTTGCGAAGACATCGTCGAGCGAACTCTGGGGTAGGTCTAGCATCAGTGAGGTGTAGCGGTCCGCTTGGAGTAGGCGGAGCCATAGGTTTTGTGGGTCAATGAAAGCTCTAGACTCGGGACCAGATATCTCGGGCGACCGAGTGTCTACGTCGGTTCCTCGGTGTAGGCCCATCATCTGTGCCATGGCTATTGCCCGGCGAATGGCAACCCATGCACGGCGGAGGTTACCGGTAAGATCGTGATATAGACTCTCCATCATGATACACTCTATCCCCTCGATCGAGTTGGCGAGCTCATCATTGCCAGTTACAAGCCTAGCTGCCTCGATAGCCCGAGCCATGAGATTGCAGCAACTGGCGGCATTCCCAGGGGATGTCCCGGCCATTGTTCCCTGTAAGAATATCCCGAGAAGTAGGAGTTTCCGAGCAACAAGGACGGGGTGGGATCCGGGCGGCGGTATCCGTAGTATATCTCGCACTGATGCGGAACCAGCATACGGCATGCCCGATGCTTTGAGGACAAGAGACTCGGAGGACTCGGTCTGATCACGTAGAAGGTAATCAAGCTCGCGTTGACTGGGCCATGCTTCTGCGAGTCTCTGAGAGAGATCCCCGAGCTTGGTGCTAGCCGCCACTCGTCTATCAGACGCCCATGTAATGGATGTGGTTGGTGTGAGTGGCCTTGAGAGCGGCATTGGGCTGGTTAGGCCTTCTCTCCTGAAGATGCCCGTATGAGACGTGGGCCCAAAATCAAATAACTCATCTCCCAGAAACAGTTCAGGGGGCCCGTTGACAGTATCTCGGGTCATCTGCTCAACTAGCGTTTTGACCAATGCTTCCATCCGACCCAGCCTGTCATGGAGTTCGACTTGGTTGCTGTTGATGCTAGGGATTGCAGGTTGTGGAACATCAGGCAACTCCTGGCTCACACATGCCATCCCGCGGCGCTTACAGGGGTTGCAGATAGTATCCTCGGGCGCTGCAAACACGCACCGGACCTTTCGCCGTTTACACTCCCAGCAGCTCCTGGTTCCTTTCCGGACCTTCTTCCTTGGCCGTTCGGCTTCATGTTCTGCCAAAAGGGAGTCGGGTAGTTCATCGTGGGTATGAGAGGTTATTCCCGCCATCTGCGGCTCAGATGCACATTATTTGGGCAATGATGGTGAAAGTCGCAGACAAATCACACATGTATGTGGGTCGGCGACAAAGGGGTTGCAGCACGGTAAAGCTCACCGCTAGACATGGATTCGGGAATGGCGTGAGGAAGAGGGTTGGAAGGATTCCGCCGAGCCTCGGCGGACGAAGTCACGAACCCCGTGTTAGTCAGCATCTAGCCTGGCTCCAGCTGCTTGGACAGTGGCATGCTGATATGTTGAATTTAGGCCTATCAAAAACATGCCCCTGATAAGTTCAACAGCGCCACACCCTTACTCGAGGATCCTTCACGCCCCCTACGGCTTACCACGCCAAAACTCAGCCAGAAATTCCTCCGCTTTGGTGAACCTGTAGTCCGGCAACAGCTGATTCCACTCATCTGAAACACTCAAGGCGCCGGCCGAGATGCCAAGCAGTATCCCGGCCGTCATATACTCCGTAAACTCGGTGACTTGCTCCGGCGTAAAAGACGGATGGTCAGGCGTGGGGAGCCAAGTCGACTTCACCCTTCCAGCTTTGAGGTCATCTGCCTTCATTCTCTCGACGTTGAATGTTCCCCCTAGCAATTTCAAGTTAGAAATCGACAATAAACAAGGTAGTCTCAATAAACTAACCGCGAATTCTCTCGCCCATCTTGATGACCTCCTCCATCGTCAGGTCGTCCCCCCTGATGCCCCCAACAACCGGCCACTCGCCTTCGTACTCGACGGCTTTGACTACAACCTTGGCAATGTCCGTGACCGTGGTAAGGGTAATACAGAAGTCGTCGCTGTCCACCATGAGAAGTCGGCAATTGACAAAGTCGAAAGGCGTCTGCATCGGGTGGATGTGCTTGGTCGATTTGTACGGGTGGGTGAGGTAGTTGGTGAATAGTCCGGGCATGAAGAGGGAGTACTCGAGGACCTATTCTCGGTAAAGCATCAGCACTTTTGAACGGAGCTTGGTTGCCATCATTGAGAAAACCTGCCTTCTTGTTCTTGTTCAACTCCTTGAGGTACTCGCGGATCACACCTTTGCCATCGTTCCATGGCATGTGGTCGAATTTGGACCTACGAGTTCCGACCCGAGTTAGCAAGCGTTGCAAGAGGCTGTGGTAATAATACAACATACGAGGCCCATTCACTCGGCGCAAAGCGTTTCACACCAGCCCGAACGGCCGCGTCGATCAGGCCTTTCTGTGCCACACTGCCGGGATCCATATGCGCCGTGATGAACGAAAGAACCGTGTGGGCTCCCCTCATGATCTCGTCAAGCTGTTTTGCATCCTCGTAGTTGGTCTTAACCCAGGTCACACCAGGTGCAAGCTTCTCTGCGGGAGCATCCTACAGGCCAGTTTAAGTCAGTGACTTCCGTATGGAACATGTTGGGAGAACCCGAACCTTTCGAGACAAGAGCAAAATTTCATGCTTTTTCGTTGCGGCAAGCACGTCGATGATCTCTTGGCCAAGGTCTACAAAAATGACATGTTAGTGCCCCGTGACCGAGATTGTTAACAGGGAAACAACTCACTGCCAGAGCCGCCGGCAACCACAAGCTTGACCATTTTGTCTAGATACGAGGGGCAATGAATACGGAGTGGGCGTTCGGATTGTTGGTGGAGGGAAAACGTTCAAAATCAACGGCCCTGCATCGTTACTTATACCCGAGCGAAGGGTGCTCTATGCATTATTTCAACCGAACCTCGGCGGAATAAACAGACATGTCAATCCTTCGCCAAACTCCAAACCCTGAGGCTAAGAGTCTACCATGCTGCTTCGACCGAGCCTCGGCGGAGCAAGCAACTCAAGGCCTTCGACCTGGACCCAAAGGATATGAGGTTTCGTTAACTTAATAGTCTATCTCAAATTTTTTTGCTAAACAAAGGTGTTATGGGCGCATGTTTGCGGTCTAATATACGATGCTTCCTCTATATCACTCTGCTAGTTTGTCACTCCTCCTGTCGGTTGGCACAAGGTCCCAAGAGAGATCATCATGTCCCCTCTGCTCTCCGCCGGCATCGCCTTTGCTGTGAAAGACGGAGGTAAAGGTAGCCAACGCCTCGCCCACAGCCGGAACATTGCCACAGTAGCTCATCTGAACGCTCACAAATTGAACCCCTTGAGTTTCCCTGTTGTCCATTTGGACACCATGTGCCTGTGGAAGTCGTTCAGCCCGCCCGACCAGCCGTGAACTCCTCTCGAGACACGTATCTCCGCGGTCTGTGTGTACCTTACTTTGTATCCCCGTCTCGGTTCACAAGACCGTAAACTAAGTACCTCCGAACTGAGTGCCCGGTTAACGAACAAAAGAAGAAAAGGTTGCTCCGGCATTGAGAGTACTCAGTATCCCATCAACAGAAATGGGATGGTGTCATGGGCGGTGGCGATGTGGTCCGTTGTTGTATTCGGATACGGCCGAAAGAACCCACCAAGCCCGGACTGGTCCATCTCACACCGACGTTCGTGAACATGTCTTAAAACTGTGACACATTCCAGGCACCGCACCAATGGACACCAACTCAGTGGACCACCACAACTCAGTACCCGAGACAAACACGCACATAGCAACCAAAAAAGACAACATCCAAATGGTACGACGGACGGCAACCCTGCCACCGCCCCAAAACAAGTCTGAATTTCATCGTCTGGCACTACGTCGTACCGGGCAACCTAACACAGCACAGCGCCACCGCCTTGCGCTGGCAGGCCCGCCGCGCGATGAGTAAACTTCAACAAGAAAGTTGCACAAAAAAGCCCCTAGTGTCTCTCCCCCCCGTACTATACTCTCGACAATACCCCATAATCGCCCATCCCTGGCATGTGATTATTATGTATCTATGCACCTGAATCCCGCCTCTTCTGCCTGCTGCTGCCCGACGGCCTCCAACGAAACCAAAAGTTTGCCGTGGTGTCGTGACGTGAACCCCCCCAGAACTCCATGCAAATGCTTCGCAACCCAATGAAAAGAGAAAGGCAATAGAACGCCGAAACTGCGCGCCGTAGAAAAACCAAGGCCAGAAGGCTATGCGAGAAAAAAAGTTGGCCGATGACGGTGGCACCCTGGGGGTGATGTTGTCCCGTGGATGCAAAGACCTGCGATAGAATCGCCCAAGAATTGTTGTTGATGTGGAACGCCGTGCTGAAGAAGTCCGCCGAGGACAAAGGAAACCGGTTGGTGGGGTAGTCGTGCCAACAGGATGACTCGCGGTAGGCAAAGGGAGGGAAATCCAACTCTCGGGCCCTAGGTCGAGACGAAACGCTCAGCTATTCTGCGTCTCGCTGCGCCAAATGCCCGCGCCGAGCGGCTTGCTGACGCCAAAGCCGACGGCGACGGCGATGCCGACGATGAGGATGATGATGAGGATCTTGACGGTGATGCGGTTGCGCTTGCTCATGCTTGCGAGGCAGTTGCAGCTGTGCTTGTTCTTCCTGGCTGCCTTGGCCTTCTTTTTCCAATGGTCTTGCCCAGGCCAGGCATGGCAATCCGTCCCCCCCTTGGTGCATTCGGCCGACTTCCTGCTAGAGTCCTGTGTGATGACGTGCATCGCCTCGATATCGGTGTCGAAGGGGTTCGCGCGTGCGGTGGCGGGGGTCGATAGATCGGACGGTCGCGGGTATGCCGAGTCCTTTTCTTCCAGTGTAGGGAATGGTTGGAGCGTTTCTTGCGAGGGTTTGTGTTTGAGGGTGGTGGTTGTGGTCTCGACGGTGAGGCCCGGCTTGTTAGCCGGGTCGAGGGCGTCGCCTGAAGACATGGTGGCGAGATTGTGTGGTGTGATAATGTCGTCGGTAGGTAATTATATCATCAACAGATGACTATATGTGCGATTTTCGTCTTGGTGCGAGAGCGAATAATTGAACTCGGTATTGCGTATTTAAAATGGCAGAGCTTCTGTCACAATCGAAGCTGGGAGTTGTTAGTCTTGGGTAAGATAAAGTCGGACAGAACAACATGCATGTTCGGTCACGTTGGGCAGGGACAATGGCGTCCGTAGCAGGAGGATGGGACGAACTGACCATCAATGATAGCAAAACTTGTTCGCTGTGCGCCTCAAACAGCGGAAGCGACGCGCGGACAACAGCTGCGTACAACGGACGAAGAGAAACAGGCGGGTCCGTGACCCCTTCCCAGCAGGAGACGGGCGCACTCGATACGAAAGGAATGACGGGCAAATCGATTATCGGCGGGGGTTCGAGACGATTCGGTACACCGCAAGCGCAAAGAGGTTATCGTTAACGATCGGCACCTTCTGTATCGTTCCACCACGAAGAGGGAGCGGTGAGTCGAGGCGAGTTGGACCACGAAAAGGGAGGGAGGGCCTGGCAGATGAATTGGCAAGAGAAATGGGAAATGGGAACACCACTGACCCTGGTACGTACCTTGAAATCAAGGTTGTGGGGACCCAGAGGCGCAGCCAATCCGGCCCACGATTCGGTTGGGAGCTGCATCAATTGTGGTCCACATCACTCCCATGCTCGCCCCTGACCTGCAACCTTGTCGGCTAGCGTGGGCCCCACTTACTGTTCCTGGCCATAGAGCAGAACCTTGATTGGCTTCCTCCGAGCTTGCCCAGCTGCGCGAATGGGACTCTCCTTTTCGCACCGAAAACCAAAAGAGCCAAGGAAGATCGTCGGCGCATCAAAAGAGCCCAGCACACGGCCACGGCTGCATCCACGGTTTTGAGTCCAAGACAGACCTCACTCTCTCTGTCGCCAATCAAGCATAGGAAATCTCGACGCGCCGATGATGCGAATATCAACAGGATCAACAGACTAGGCCGCGAAGAGGGGTCACAGATGAGTACAACTACGCTGTCGGCCCGTTGTTCGTCGGAACCCAACACAGCACCCAACGCAGGCCAGACGGGCCCCTTCTCCGGTGGCCTCTTCGGCAATCATACCGAATGAATCGGCCTCTTCTTCCGCGGGCTCGTTTCGAATTGATACGCGCATTTCAATAGCGGCCAGTTTTAACTCAGCCTCACAACGGGCCGTACCTATCTCTGGACTTTCTGCCCCGGCGCCAGGTCCCAGGTTTCTCACCGGGTGAGCGGCTGCATCCCACCCTCCACGCCGCGTGGTTGCACATCCGGCGCGCTGGTGCGCTTCTGCAGGTCCATTGAAGCGCACGCGATTGGAACGCTGAGGCGACTTCAGAGTTGTGGGCTCGTCGGATCAATTCCCGGCCCCCCATACATACCCTGACCGTCACAGACTCACAGCACACATCAAGGGGGACTGCGCTTGTTTATTTTTGTTCGACGCCAAAATCCCCGATTCTTTCGGTGTCGTGCGCCGAGCATCCAATGCTGATCGTCTGAGATGCTGACAACCAGCTTTTTCCTCGGCACCCCGTTGCCTGGGCCCCTGTTCGTTCAACGTCCCGTCCCGACAACCAACGGTCCAACACAAATCGACAAGATGGAAATGAACCGTCGCAAGCCAACCCGCCCGCCATAGCATAGTATTTATCGCCTCACCCATTACTCCCGTATCATGGCTGTCGCGGCTTTTATCCGCCACTAATTACTATCAATCGATATTCCCTCGAGCCTTCTCCTCCCGACTCGCCACCATGCACGCAGCACGCGGCGCGCATCAATATTTGTGTAGTGTAAAAAGCCAGCTCCAACACCGAACCACGTTGCATCCCGCCGTCCGCACCATTGGCCTATTCGGTTTAACTCCCCAACCCTGCGGGGTCGTTTTCTCTCAGAAGTCTAGAACCCCCTGCCAGCAATGGCGGGGAAAGGAGCGCAAGCGCACCGAATCTGTCCCGTCCCCTTTCGCAGCTCCGCTCGGCTGGGTTGCGCCGCCCTCAGCTGGGGCAATCCTGCACCGCACCAACTGGTGCCGGAGTGCATTCCGAAAAAGCCTACCCCTCTAGTTAGGCGGAGTCGTCCAACGCATGTCCATCTACTGTGTATCTGGGCGCAGGGCCTGCCTGTGTCTCAAAGCATGTGCGCCGGGTGCTGTCCTGCCTCCGTCTCCGCGTCCTCCACAGTTTGTTCTGCGCGATATTTCGTGTCTCAGACTGCCAAGTCCGTCCATCGGCTGTTTCTTTGTCGGCGTTGGCCCTCTTCGGCCAGCGGTGTCAGGGGCTGAAGTCTCAATTCAGTTCTTGGCTACGTGAGTGCTGTCAGGGGGGATTCATTGGTGGACGACTGGACCCCACAACCCACAACCTCCCTTGCTAGGACTTTGAGAGAACCCCTCTTCGTTGACTCGTCGTTGTTGAACATGATCAACTTGAAGACCCAAATAATGGTGCGAAGCGCCGCTGGTCCGGTATTTTGCCTTCTTTGAGATGGGTTTGGCTGAGTACTGCAGTCATTATTGGCGCCGGATTGGTTAAGATTGTGCTTCGCCAACCAGCTGATCGATATGGCATTATCGAAGATCACGATGTTGTGCACCGTTTCGGTCAATTGATAATTGTCTCGAGCCCCGCAGGGCAGATCAAAGGCGGGGTAGTATTGTGTCACCGACAGAACACCGTGTGCGTCTTAATCTCCCATCCCCAACCGCCACGCCGGCATATGCTCTCCAAGATGTCCCACCCCGCAAGCCCCGGCACAACGGACGGACTGGTTCCATGGCACCGGCGCGCCATTACCAATAACCAGAGGGGTTCGGGGCCGAGGCGCTTCGGGGTGGCGCGCTAGCGGCGTGATACCAAGGGCGACTAACTGGGTATGTAGTTACTGTGAAGTAAGCAGCCGAACAACGTGAGAACGCAAGACATCATGGAGCCAGAAGCTCTGTCTTAGCGGGGAGGGATTCAGACTAGCAAGCACATGAACAGCCCAGGTGTTTCAGACCCCGCCCGTCCGGATTTATCAGGCAACGGGGTTATCGGTTTTAGGGTGTTGGTGTGACGAGGATCATCCGAAAGATGGCGGAAGGGTTGTGATATCGCACCGTCATGCGGGTTGGAATCGGTTGAGAAGTCGAGGAAGGCGTACTGATGTGCGCTGTAGGTGAGTGACGATATGGTGATTGCCTCGCATTGGGCTGAATGCAAGGGATGTCACTGCGGCGGATCCACGGAAGTGCACAGTAAGAGAATGTGTCTTGGACTTCAAGTGCGAGTCCTGGAAGTCCAAGTGGCGATCTGTGAATGTCTTCGTAGTCGCGTCTGCCCTGGGATCGAATCACAATGTCCGGGGCATAACGGCAGCCATCACACTACCTACGAGAGTTTCAATTAGGTAAGATAATTCAGCACGATAAAGCAGCTTACCCATCAGGGACCCAGTGACCTCAACTCGACCGACTGGCATTGTTCAAGTTGCTGCCTGTTACCCGTTATGTACGTCTGATGCCATTCAACGCTGTGAATTTCCAATTGCTCGACCCGCATTGGGGCCCATCCTGTAAGCTGCCATCCGTCTGATGGCGGTAGATACCGTAATGTTGAATTCGGAGCAGGGAACGAAGTTGAAGGAAGCTCGTGATGTTTTCTGGGTTGAGAATGAGAAGGAAAACCGTTCAGACCGAGAAGGAAAATTGTAAATTGGACCAGCCCTGCTTGTGGCACTTTCGAACTATTCCCGCCTCTGTTTGCTTGCAAGGTCGAACCATAGAATTGGTTAGCAAGTGGCGAGCTACTAGAAGTTTAAAGTCCATTCGGTTGGGATTGGTTTAACCGGTTGTATGTAAGAAGGTGCAATTTGCTGTTGCCACTTTCTGGCCGTCACATTGAAACAAGATATTTCGGGCTCTGCTTTGGTTTCACACCGTGGAAGCAGGATGGTTGAGAACGCTGGTCCGTTTCAAGAGATGATGTGTTGAGTTCCAAGTTCTCTTCCTGACTCGGGGACGATGTGCCAGGTTTCGCGTTGCCGCCACAACTGCCTGGTGACAATGAAAGCGTTGAATAATAAATACAGTGTAGAGACAGAGTTAGGTCTTGCAGCAATTCAGTCGAAAATCCACAACCAGCTATTGGATGATGGGGTA
The DNA here is from genome assembly GCF_020726465.1 of Chaetomium tenue. Taxonomy (NCBI): domain Eukaryota; kingdom Fungi; phylum Ascomycota; class Sordariomycetes; order Sordariales; family Chaetomiaceae; genus Chaetomium; species Chaetomium tenue. Next base: position 3,319,663 of record NW_027117330.1, on the reverse strand, counting down.
TTCACAACTTCGAACAACATAGGTATGTTCGCCCTCCTGAGTGCCACAGATTCACTTGATGCAGATTCACCAGCACTGGGCCTCTTGCCACGATTCACTTGTGGCCAACTCTTCCCCAGCTAGAAGTCCTATAAATTATGGCATACCTTTCCATCATGAGCACTTCTTTCAATTTACACAACTTACTTCGACTCCCTACCAGACACTACCTGTGCAACAATACGACAGCAAACAAACAACCACTGAAAACATTATCACATTGCCTTATTCCAGAATGATTTTCATCGTTCTGTTTCTCGGTTTGTTTCTCCAAGGAGTCTTTTGCGGACCCCTGTCAGAGCAATTTAACACGGGCTGCTTCGTTATGCAGATGGCCCCTGTTGTAGACGATTGCCGCCAAGTCATCAATGCCTTCAATCGTGAGTATCCCCAGTACCTCTTCGACTGACATCGTATCTAACAATTTGAACAGGCTGTGACCCCACAGGCTACATTACCGTTCAGGGAAATCATGCCTTCAGGATCACTCATGGCAACTGCATGGGCACACTGAGCAACAAGTCTGGTTCTCCGACCGCAGTCAACCAGGATACGCTGGCGGTTATGATGAATAATTACATCATCAACCCCTGCGTTCTCTACAGGCAATGGGGGTTCTATGAAACCGACAAGTATGTCATGGAGCTGGAGTTTTCGGGAGCTGATGGCGATGCCAAGGACGGAGGCACGGCGACAGTCGTCGAGGAGAACATGGAGCTGTCTGGTGACCGAGCCAAGGCCAGCCACGATTGAAGCATACCACAACCGCGCTGATTAAGAGTCCATGGAAGAACGGAGGTTACGCTTAGCTAGAGAGAGAGGACACACTACTTAGGTACCTCTTGCCTGTACCCAGCATTAGGGTGGCTGCTACAGGGCTAGGCAGTTGGGCACCTCAATGGCTCAGGATGTTCTAGACAGAAGCCACACATACTATGGACCCCATAACCCCATCGGTAACCGCAAAAGTGAAGTTTTGTAATGTAGGTGGTGCTGGGTGGAAATGATGAGCAGGAGAGGAGAGAGGGTGGTGGAAGTAGCACTGGGTTAGGGTTAAATTAGAACTTCCTCCAGCAAGAACAATCCTTGTCACATGCCTCTTGTGCTTGCAGAGCCACAAGCGCCACAAATACCCAACCCAGCGCGCCAAGATGGAGGTCGCCAATGGCTCGCGATCCAGTGAGTCGAGCCGTTCCTTGACGCCTCCACAGTCTCGGATTCCACTGAGCTCCAGCGAAAGCTTAACTGCGACCTCATCAACCGACGACCAGCTCTTTCAAAACATCACCCTCCCAGACTCGTTCTCTCGAGCTGCCATTCCCGCTACGATGGTCAGTGCTTAGCCCCTCCAAAACACCCCACTAATCCATCAATCCCCCACCCAACCAACCAAACAAACCCCCCAATCTCATCCATCTCACCACCCAAACCCCCCCACCTCACACCTCCCACCCACCACTAACCCCCGCCCCCAGAACAAAGACGCCTGCTTTACCTACACGCACATGCACCGCTCCCAACACGCGGAGCTCTTCGAGGAGTTCTGCAAGGACCGGCTGCCCAAGGACGACGTGCTTGTCCCCCCCGACCTGCAGCCCGTCAACCCGGAGGAGGAGGACGACGTGGTGCCGGACCAGCACGCCGCGTACGGCGTGCAAAAGGCCACGCAGCGCGCCCGCGAGCCCGCGTGGCGGGACTTGGGGCTGAGTGAGCTGATGGCGCGCGGGCCGGTGGTGGGGGTGCTGCCGAAGAGGAGGGTTGGGGCCGGGGGGAAGAGGAAGGGGGGTGCTGGGGGTGGTGGTGCGGGTGCGGGTGGGGGTGGGGGGGGACAGTATCAGGGTTTGCCGCGGTGAGATGTTTGTGCCGGGTTATTCGTTGGTTTTGCGTTGGGAGCATTGCTGGGCGTTTAGTTGGCAGTGTTGGCATGCCGACGGCATATTGGGTGGTCATGGACAAGCGCATTGTTAAGGCGTTAACGTAGAGTACTCATTTCTCAGACACTGATTTCTAGCCGACTTCCCTTAGAAGTGATACCCAATGGCCCACGCCGAACACAGAACCCGGACGGACTGTCCCCGAACCCCAAACGCCAACCCAATGCCAGAACCCGCCCCATATATCCTCTACTTGTATTCTCCCATCCCCATCCCCATTCAAGACTTGCCAAGCAACGCCTCCCGCTCCAAAATCTCCGGCTGGAACTTGACCAAAAACACCGTCTTCCCCGGCCACATCTCGCCCTCCTCTTTACCCCCCACACTATGCGCGGTCACGCGCGCGGGAAACATGGCGCCGTCGCACACGCCCTCGATGATGCCCGCGACGAAGGCGGCGCAGTTGAGCTGGCTCATCTCGCGCGGCACGCTGATGTAGGCGTTGACGACGGGCTCGTTGTCGACAATCATGTACTCGTCGGGGGTGTCCGGGTTGGAGCTCTTCTCGAGCCGGTCCGCCTGCCGCCCGAACAGGTGCGTCCACAGGTTGATCTTGATGAAGTGCAGCAGCGCGATGATGGTCAGCGGCCGTGTCTGCGTACGGGGCGGCTCGCGCATCAGCAGCAGGTCGAGGAGTTTTAGCCCGATCGGGTGGCCTTGTACGTTGAGGCTGGTGTGAGGTTCGTTGTTAGTTGGGATGATGACGCAGGGGAAGGGCGGGGCGTGGGGGCGTCGGAGCGTACCGCTTCTCGAGCTCTTGGATGCCTGTTACCCGCCGCTGTGCGTAGGTCACCATCTCGGAAAAGAGGTAGGCAAAACTGGACTGGCTGAGCTCGGCCGTCTTGGTGCGGTTGAGTGGCCGGTGGTAGATGGTCTTGCCATTGGACGGGTAGCGCAGGCCTGTCTGCTCCTTGCTGCTCGCCGTCTTGCCGGGGCCTAGGTGCGCCATTGTGGTTGCTATGGGGATTCGGCGGATTGGGCTTCTGTTGTTAATTCTACGGTACAAGGCGCGGCTCAAACGCGGTTCAAACGCGGTTCAAATTCGGGTCGGGCAGGGTCCGACGCTGACGTCTTGGGCAGAATGTCAATTCTTTGGTGTTGCAGCGGCGCTTCAACTCATGCCGAATCAAAGATCTGGTCTAACTGCATCTGGAAACGGGCCTATGCCTGTCAGAGAAAGCGGTGACTTGCTTTTGGGTTCAAGCTCAGGGATCCTGGACTCCAACAGCGGCAGAATCAGCTAACTACCCCGCCACGTTCGCCACCGGCCGCGCCATGTGAGCTGCAGCTCGGGTTGCTTCTGTTGATTTCCGCCATCATCTTTTCCTACCCAACAACCGTTTGCACTTCTTGACACTCCTTCATCAACTTCTTAAAAACCTTCAAATCTTCGGATTCACTCATCAAAATCACTACATTATCCGATTTAAATCATCATGTCTGCAACAACGCTCGGACACAAGGGCGTCGAAGCTGTCCAGAACAGAGACTATGCGGCCGCGATACCACTCCTCGACAAAGCTCTCGCCTCGTCGACTTCTCCAGCCTGGCTGCTTGCCCGCGCTCAAGCACACCAGCAGCTGAAAAACTACGATGCGGCCCTCCATGACACTGAGCTGGCCTATCACACCGCGGCCGAGCGCGGTTCGGGGAACTCTCGCAAGCAAATGATCGAATCACAATACCGTCGTTCGGTTCTCTATTACAAGCTTGGCCGCCATGCAGACGCCGACTGCTGCGCTAAGTGGTGCATGCTCTTGGCTGAGGGGCGCCCGGCGCGCGAGGACGACGGCGTTGAGAAAGCGGTCGACGGTAATGGCAACTATACTGTAACCTACGAGGTCGGTGTTGCTGATAAGGCCGGCCAACCAGGCCAGAGCGGCGATTCTAAGGGAAACATCCTCGCTGGTATTATGGGAGGCAACGGGGGCATAGGGTCCTCGGCAAAGACAGGTTTTGAGGACGATTGGAAGCGCGCATATACCTGGAGGAGTCAGGTGCTCGGTGCTTTGGACAAATTGCCAGAGGATCACCCGGGCCGGAAGATCACCATCACCAAGATTCCGGTCAAACCTCAGGCGAAATCCGCCAAGCCGGAGCCCAAACCGGAGCCGAAGCCGGAGGCGATCAAACCCCCTGCGCCTACTCCAGGCAGTGTCTCCGACGAACAGCTCAAGCTCAAGGTCGACTTCTATCAGAGCAACGACAAGGTTTCCGTGACGCTGTACGTGAAGGATGTCAAGAAAGAGGAACTTCAGGTGGAGTTATCAGAGACCCAGGTTAGTTCAGAGGTTCCCTTAGCAGCTTGTTGTCCGTCGGAATGGGGTCTAACCAGCTACAGGTACGGCTTTCACCACTTCCCCGCGCCGCGGCTCCCTATGTCAAGGCAGGTGACCGTGAAGCGACATCTACCCTTACTTTGGACGGGAAGATCGATCCTTCGAAATCTCGATACACCGCCTTCCCGCGGAAAGTCGAACTTACTCTTGCCAAGGCCGCCCCGGGCATCAAATGGGGTTCGTGGGGCAAAGAGGCCATTGGCCCAGACGCATGGAACAACGATGCCAACGGTGCTTCGGGTGTGACCAGCGATTCAGCCTCTGTACCCGTCGTCGAGGCCCAACAGAAAGACCAGTCCCCAGCAATCCCGGAGCCGGCTCCGAAGATCACTACCTCGGCTGCCCCCGCCTACCCGACGAGCAGCCGCTCTGGCCCCAAGAACTGGGACAAGCTGGCCAATTCCGAGGCAGAAGGAGAGGACGACGACGCCAGTAAGGGGGATCCCAACTACTTCTTCAAGCAGCTTTACAAGGGCGCCACTCCTGAGCAGCAGCGGGCCATGCAGAAGAGCTTCATCGAGAGCAACGGCACCGCCCTCAGCACTGATTGGAATGACGTCAAGGCCCGCACCGTGGAGACGTTGCCGCCTGACGGCGTCGAGGCGAAGAAGTGGGACTGAGGTTGCGCAGGAACTGGGTGTCTTTTTCGGGTTGCTTTTGTCTATTTCTTAATTTCCTTGTTTCATATGTCGGTAATTTTTCACCTTTGGAGGCGTTGTTGGAAAAGGCTGTTGCTGCGCTGGCATGCGCTCGGGGGCGGTGTCCCAAGGGGCGTCACCAGGAGCAAAGCAGGTAGAGCCTTGCAGGCGTTCAGGTAGTTTAATCAACGAGTATTATTATGGACGTCTAAGGGTATACTTCTAAGTTGCCGCATCTAGTCTAGTCCACGCGGTCTTTATTACGAGAATTAGGACGGCTGTCTTCCGCCGAGGGCGCCGACGCCAGCGGCTGGCTGCCCTCGACCTCCACAACGCTCATGTCCATGCGCACCAGGAACTGCTTGCCTCTCCAATTCACCGTAGCGCCCAGCAGGACCGCCCACGTCCAGATGGGCAGCGCCAGCACCTCCCTCCCCAGCCAAGCCGCCAGCCACTCCAAAAACGGCCGCTGCTTGATGGCCCCCTGCCTGCCCGCCCCACGCGCAAAGGCGGGCGTGTCCTCATCCACCTCCACACTCTCCAGCCGCCGCATCCTGCTCGTAAACCACCGATCCAGCACCATCCACGCCGTGACCGTCGCCGCCCACACCGCCGCCATGGCGGCCCACGTGGCCGGGAGGCCCAGCGCGCCGCGCGTCCAGGGCAGCGTGGTCAGCGCAAAGGACAGGTGCACGCTGCACAGCAGCGGCTCGATGCCCGGCTCGACGAGCGTCGCCAGCAGCACCGTCCACTTGCGCACGCGCAGCCACCGCACCCGCCGCGCCACGTACGCCGCCACCGACATGCCGGACATGGGCTGGATGGCGACCTCGCCGAATACGAGCGCGTGGTTGCCGATTCTCGGGGTTGTTGTTGTGGTGGTGTCTGTGGGGGATGATCGCCAAGTCAGGTCGCCGATTAGGTGGTCCTCGCAGATGTAGGAGGAGAAGAAGTCGAGCCCGCGCCCGCGGGTGGCGTCGGAGGCGGGGAGGATGGGGTTCTGCGCTGGGTCGGTCATGGTGTCGAGGTGGGCTTTGCGGAACATGCTGCTCTTGCCGACGATGCAGGGCGCGATGCCGACCGTGTTGATGGCGCTGTAGAACTTGGCGTGCGTGGTCGACATGAACATTTCTTCGAGCCGGCCGCCGTGGTCGAGCAGGCTTTTGGGCGCACGCGGCTGTTTTGTGTCGTGGGAAAGGAGGCCAAGCTCTTCGGCGGCTTTTGGTTCTTCGATGTCGACGACAAGTGGCAGCTGGTGCACTAGCTTGTAAGGGGTTGTTCTCGCGCCGTCGGGATGGAACCCGCAGAGCTTGTCCACCATCCTCCCCGCAGATCCAGTCCCGACCCAGACATTGCAATCGACAATCCATACGATTTCCCCTTTCGCCTCCCGATATGCGCGGCTCATGTTGCGGATCTTGGGGTTCGGGCCAAGGTTGTTGACATGGCCGCCGGTCCCATGCAGCAAGGGGTCATCCTCCTCGACCAGCACCCTTGCGTCGAAACCGGGGAAGTCTGCGACGACCTTTTGCAGGAGCGGGTAGGCCGGATCATCGGTGGATGAGACGCAGAGGTGGATGGTCAACTTCGACTTAGGGTAGGCGAGCCGGAAGGTCGAGGCCAGGCACTCGTAGAGACCGACTTCGACGCCCTTTACGGGCCGGATTATCGTGATGTGCGGGATCTCGTCATGTTTTAAGGAGGGAGACACTGGCTTCGGACGCGTCGGAGTGTGGTTACGGAGGCTGGAGCGGGAAAGCGGGCAAAGTCAGTAACAGGACAACACGTCTGTACAGACGGAATAGGGGAGGATCGTACAGTTGGGTGATCCCGATGGTTTGGACGAGGAAGACAGCACAGCTCCAGACCAGGCTTACCAAGGCCGCGCCTTGGACTGCTATCGACATCGGATCATTGCCAACCGTCATCGCTGTGTGAGCGAGAAAAGAGGATGGTGGACCAGAGAAATCTGGCGCGACGGCAAGTTCGGCGATTTCAGAGAAAAGGGACTCGCGAGTGACCGCAAATCCATGTGGGTCGCTGACAAGTAGTCCGACCAGTCCAAAGAGATAAACATCACTAAGTTAAAACGAACACAGGGGTTTTGAGATCACAATATTACGGACAAGGGCATATATTGCCTAAAACACAGCTTGATTGACTAGTTCCCTATTGGCGACCATGGAAGGTTCAGCTTTTGTCGGACATGCACAAAAATAAGACGAGCATCGCCTGCTGCTGGGAGGTTTGAAACTGGAGATGCACAATTCGCTGGAGGCCAACCAAATTCGACGGCGGGTGCGAAAAAAGGGCCCCACTCGCCTGTCCCATCCACTCTGCTGGATTTCCAGGCCTGCTCCACTGGTGCCTCAATCAACAGGCAGCATTCGGTTTCTTCGGCCTCTGCAAAATCTGCAGCCGACGCGAAAAAACTGCACCACTATTTTTCACCAAGCTTCTGGCAAGCTTGAGCACCATGCCAAAACAACATAAACTCGAAGCTTCCCAGATGTGAGAAGAAGCTTCAGGACAACAGCTCAACCTGCCTCGCATCCCCAGCGACCTTGATCAGTACGCCGGAGGGTTCGATTACTATTGCTGCCCTTGATTGGGTTCAGTTTTGGTCATTGGGTAAGTCGGTCGGCCCCTTCGGCTTTTCTTTCTTTTTTTATGGCTTTCGTTCGGAGTCATGCGCGGCAAGCTTGTTGGCCCAATTCTGCCCTCGCGCGAGGATGTCTTGGGTCGTGAGAAGCGCAAGACTAGCGACATCGCTACTCGTCTCTTCCACACACCTACCCGTCGATACGATGGAGGGGTGGAGGAGGGGCTCGAGCAGCTCGATGTTCCTCCCCCAATTGCGATGATGACACCTAAATACCTGTGCTTAGAGCAATGTGCTTCAGTGTACGCTCGATGAAAGCCCTCTATTTATAGACTACAACGGTATCTGAGCAATAACTTCGCCGTGCTTGCACTTGTTTGGTTTTCCCTTGGCTGGTTGGAGACTAACAAACGCACTGCTAGGCCGACATGAATCATCACAGCTATGGCTGAAACCTCGACAATCACCACACCTGCTGCCGGCAATGATGCCAAGGTCGTTGGAACGGGCTCGCTGGGCAGCGCCCCGAGTGCTCTAACACCCGCAGAGCAGGCATCACCTCCTCGGCCACCCTTGAACCAGATCTACGCTCTGCCGGCCCCGATCCGGACCTTCCCTCTCCCCACCTTTTATCCGAATAATCCAATCTCGCTTTTGCACCTTGTCTATGCGTGGTTGAGCCAAGTCTTGCGACCTCCATCCCAAGAGCCGTCTGTGGTGCATATAGGAGTCTGGAATCCCGAGACGCGCTCGGTACACATTTTAGACGAATCTTCCATCCGTGCTCTCTGGGAGCAAGGCTTCTATGGGAAAGGAAGCCTCAGTCGAAGCGAGCCGAACTGGTTGAAGCGAGAGCTGGCACGACGGGGCTCGCCGGAAGGCAAGACCGTCAGTGAGGCACGCACCGAGCTGCGGCGAGAAGAGCGTCGCCTTGCCAAGTGGGAGAGAGCGAAAGTTGAGCTGGAGGCGCTCGAGAAGCAGAGGCTCGCCGAGACCGTCGCCAAAGCTGCTGCCAGCGGAACAACCGGCCCTGACGGGGCGCTAGACGAACCTGTTAAGGCGGCAGAGCCCTCGGCACTTCCTGGTCCTGTCCCCCCCGTCGCGGCAGAATTAAAAGAAGCCGAAGAAGCTGAGGAAGAAGAGAAAACCGAAGAAGATGAAGAAACCGAGGAAGATGAGGATGACGAGGAAGAATCTACGCGGCAGACGACGCCCACTTTCGGGGCTTCCCATCCTCAAAACCCTGACGGCCGCCAAACGTGTCAGGTACCCAAGCCCCCCGTTGGCCCAGCAGAGTTGCCCGCCCTCCCAAACTCGTTACCAAAGCTGAACGACCTGCTGAACGGCCCATGGCTTGGTCGACCTTTCGAGGACAACCATGAGGTGAAAGCGCCAGTTGGCCCAGCGGAACTACTCCTACTTCCGAACTCGCACGCGGACGTCGTCTCAAGGCCCGTCAGCGGGCTCGCCATCTTTGAGATTGGGCAAACCGCTCCTAGTCAACCGACTTTGCAGGCAACGCACGACATTAATGGCCATGCGGAAGACTCCGATACCCAGCCCAAGGTAAATGGCCACGTCAACGGGCAGGCGACCAAGGCAAGTGCCTTGACTGTCAGCAAAGAACTCGATGGTGTGTCGAGTAATGGTGTGTGCCCGAATGGGACTGGTAAAACGCCCGTCACGCCTCCATCGTTGCCCGCGGATGGTCCTGTTTTGTGCCCCTCGGCTGCGGATTTGGAAGGCGACCTAAAACGTCGGAAGAGCGTCCGCTTCTCGCCCACGGTTGAATCAACCACCTTTTTGCATTCCGATCCACCGAGCCCTGGTCGCTCGGCCGGCGCCCAGTCGAGAAGCGCTGCCCCTGCCCCCGCGCCCCCAAACGGTGGGACGGTCCCCGAGGAAACCCTCCCTAAGGAAAGCCCCGTTTCCGCTCTTCCTGAGAAGATCTCGACTCCGGGCCCAGATTCTGCGGCGGAGATTGAGAACAAGGAGCATTTCCAACTCGCTCCCGAGGAAGCCTTTTTCTTGGCGTTCTCTATCGGCGCCTTGAAGGTCGTAGATCCTGTGACCAGGTCTCCAATTTCTACTGAGAATCTCCTGTCTCTCTTCCGCTCACACTCCTACTTCACTCCTCGCACAGCCCCTTCCAGTCTCAGGCCAGACGACCCCTTCCTCGTTAACTACGCTGTGTACCATCATTTCCGGTCGTTGGGCTGGGTTCCGCGCCACGGTATCAAGTTTGGGGTAGACTGGATCATCTACCAGCGCGGGCCGGTCTTCGACCACAGCGAGTTTGGTATCATGGTCATGCCTGCTTTTTCGGATGCTGCCTGGGAAGGACATGAGCATGAAGAGCCGAAGCGGTCGTGGTCGTGGCTGATGGGAGTGAACCGAGTGCTTTCGCACGTTCTCAAAAGCCTGGTGCTTGTTTACGTGGATATTCCTCCACCTACGGTGTTTGATGGAGAGATGGAGCGCGGCGGCATCGCGGCGGCGTTGAAAAAGTACACTATTCGAGAGGTTATGGTTCGGCGCTTCTCAGCAAACCGTAACCGGTGATGTACGAGAGCATGATGCATGGAAGGCGTTGGGGATTATGTTACTGTACGAAGAATACCGCATGGGCAACGGGGCCGGCGTTTATATGCCCGAAGAATTGATTAACACTTCACACAAACCTCGAGTTGTGACTGCGACCTAGCCAAATATGAAAGGCTGAGATTATTCTACATCGGGACACCATTTCTAGCTCGTGGGGGCTAAACTTTCTGTGATGTGGTTGTGATTGAACCCTGGGTAGGAATGGCCCCCAACAAAAGGCCCGGGGACAGTGACTCCTTTCGGGTACTCGCCCAATCCTCGGCAAACAGGCTCGTATTCAGGGGTCATGCATGTGCATACCATACCAGCTGAGGTGATTGCGGGCTCTTGTTCCATTGTACCATTCGTTCAGATTACCTCTACCCCTACGGTTGCTCCTGTGTGGTAGCAACCGTGAATCACCTGTAACTACTTAAGGGAGAACCACGGTTGACTGGGACCCAGAGGAAGGAAATGGCAACTGTTGAGGGGTCAAGAATTTAAGTGCATTATGGGAAAGTCGAAAGCATGTTAGCGTCTCTAAAATTTCCTCCTTCAAGCTTTCGATGATTGGTCGTAACGACCCGAATATCAGGCCAAAGCCTAATTTATCCAGGGGCACGGGAGACACAAGATCCTACGAGTGGGTTTTTGGTCTTGGCAAACGGCTCAAGTGACAGTCTTGGCCGGTTTAAAATGAAGGAACCAAAAAAAGGCTCGGTCATGTAACGTGGGATGGGAAGGTGCCTAGATATAGTGTAGTGTATATATCCCCGGCTGTTGGTCCTCAATTCCAGTTCGGACGCCGTCTTGTCTCCCCCTCCCTCTCCATTTTTACACCACCAACCAAGGCCAAAGAAGAAAAAAAAAAAGAGAAAAGCCGCCGCCATGGTCCGCTCCGTGCTCTCCCTCGCCCTCGCGGCCCTCACCCTCCTCCCCTCCCCCACGGCCGCCCAGGACGGTATCAAAGACGGCCCCAACGTCCTCGACGAGTGCGTCGCCTGCCCGTACCTGTACAAGACCTTCTACACGTGCGCCCGCAGCAACCCCGGACCGACCCGCACCAACGTCAGCGACTGCGTCTGCCCACCCCGCCCTTCCGCCGGCTCCGACAACGGCTGGTACCCCTACATCGAAGCGTGCGCCACCTGCCTGCCCCGGAAGGAGTCGGGCGACTTCTGGACCAACGTCGCCACCGTGTTCTGGCAGACGACGAATGGCTGCCGCGGGTCCCGCAACGTCACGACCGACGCGGACGGTGTGCTGTGTATAGGGTCTGCCAACATGGACGCTTGCGTGGCGCTGCGGGACGCGTCCGAGGGCCCGTCATGGGCGTCCTACCGGCTGTTCGAGTACGAGAAGAACAACAGCAACAAGACCAAGGTGCTGAATCTGGCGGCGTTCAAGCCCAACACGACGTCGAGCGAGGCGGCGGCGGCGGCGTCGACTACCGCTGCGCGCGGAACTGCCACGGGACTGGAGAGTGTGTCGGCGAGCACGACGGAGCCGGCGGGGACTGCTACTGGGCCGGCGAGCGCCGCGACGACGACGACCGACTCGTCTTTGGCGGCGGCGCGGTTGGGCCAGGGATCGCCGGCGGGGTATGCTTTGGGCGGGCTGGTTGTTGCTGGGATTGTTGGGCTGCTCTGAGGAGAGGGAGGACAGAGAGAAGAGGCTGGTGGACGTTTGACGATCGCGAGCATGTAATGTTAATGTTAATGGACAAATAGTGGCCGGTTTTAGAAGTGTGGGACTATGTCATTCTTTCGCATGCATTGCGCCGATTACATTCCGTGTCTGAAGATGGCCTCCTCTGCGTCTTCCACGTGCTTGGTGATATAACCGGCATTAAACGTGTTTGCATATTTTCGATTCGAGTACTTGATTGGATTTTCCCATAACCTACCACCCCTCGCTTCAGCGTAGAAGGTGTGCACATGGTGCTGCATAGGGCGGGAATGAAGTGTTGCACCAGGTGCCTCCCGTGCGTGCGCAGTACTGGTGTAAGTCGTCGAGATCCGTCTGAGATAACACAAGATCTGTACCGGTATACCACCACTCAGGGTAACAAACAAGTGGATGCCCGGCCAAAACACTACAGCTAGGGACCTTTCGTTAAGACGCTACCCGTTGGCGATGAACTCAACGTCCGACCGCTCACATCAGCACATCACGTTCAGTTTGCACAGTCACATAAGTATTTCATTCCACCTAAGCGCGAACTAATAAGGTTGGATGTCTTCCTCCTTCTTACACCAATCGTAGGGATCGCCCTCAATCAACAAGAGAGCGGGATGCAACGTGTTGGTGTTAGCCGTCACCAAGGCCTCCTTGGTTACCCTGAGCTCCTCTCTCAGTACGGTTATCTCTAACTTCAGGTCCCTGACAGTCTGCTTGAGCTTGTTAACCTCGTGGACCAGCTCGCACACCCGGTCTTTCGCCTTCTTGAGATAGGGCTGTAGCTCTCTGTGGAGCTCGAGGGCCACGTCTCGCGTTGTCTTGTATGCATTGCTAAGGTTCTCGGTGTGGAGGCCCACATCGATCTTGGGCGTCTTCTTGTAGACGGGCGGTTTGTTGTCCGGGTAAGGATGCTTGGCGGCGACGACTTTGGTTGCCATTGTTGATGTGCCAAGCCAGTTGAACGTGGCGGCGCTGCGGCATCGTTAACATTTCTCTTTCGTTTTTCGGCCCTCTCCATGAGCACTTCCTACCTCTTCGCGACTCCCAGGAGGTGGTGGAGCAACAAGGGGGATTCCGGCTGGCGAGGGGTGCTATCGTCGGGGCCTGGGGCTAATCTCAGACACGAGGAACAACACCGGGACTTTCCCCTAGGACTAGACTGGCTTGAAAATTGGTAGCCAGCGGAAGAGACGTATTAAATGCAGCGTTCTGGCGCCACCAAAAGTGCTATAGTGACATTAGCAAGCCCTATCCCGGTGTATCCCGGCTCTCGTCGCATCACATCACGCATAAGAGTGCCGAGCCCCATAGTTCGCGTCTTGACCATGTGAGCCTCTGCAGCCTGCCCGTCGGACGCACCTATCCCGTTCTTATCACACGCCTTGGGTCACCGTCCACGGCCGCCCCGGCCTCCCTTGGGGACGGCCATTCAGCACTCTCAACCGTGATGTGATGCAGGACGTGACGACGTCTGCCTGCCCGACTGGTTGTCGCCCGACGGCTCTATTGACTCATGTCAGTGTTGAAGCTAAGAGCCCAGGCCGGAAACGTGTCAATCTCCCAAGACCGGTGGTTTTCGGCATCCTTGTCCAGATTGCAATCAATGTTTCTCATTGGTGTCTTTAATCCCATGCATTCAGAGCCTCGTGAAGAAGGGAACATTGGTGCCCTGGTTGCATTGACCCTTGCTTCGGGATACCTTTTTGGAAGCGGGTTCGACCAGCGACCCCCATACTTTGGGCAGCTTTGCCTCCGTTTTTGAGACAAACAAATCAATTGAACACCAGGGTAGTCGTCAGGCCTCAAGGAGATGCAGCTGTCTTGCGAATCAAATGCAGGCAGACGGATGCAATGGTAAGTTAGAGAATCAGCTGAATCACCCCGCCAAAAATGCCGCAATCAAGGCCCAACCAGAGACCTTTATCCACTATGAGGCTCTCGGAATGTCGTCTTATCTGGCTCGATAGCTGTGGTTCTTCTTGGCATTTTCACACGGTAAGGGGCTCTCGAAAATACGGGAGTGAAGGAATGTTGGTTGTAAAAGTACCACCTACCTGGGTAGGTACCTGTGTACTTACCACCAGACCTTTGCCATCCTTGCGGCTCTGCGTCCCCCACAAGGTGATTGCGAGTTGTGCCAGGCCGAAGTCTCAAACATAAGCCACATCCTTCTCCTCGTAAGCGTCTGCTGTCCATTTAGGGCATGTGTTGAGCCGAGTACCTATCCATACCATACCACTCTGAGGCCAACCACAACTGCAACAAAAGACACAAGTTACCTACCCAACTTTGCAAAGCTTGTGTTTCATTCGTTACGTTATCGAGGTAGGTTTACTGCTACCGTGATTTGTATTCTGAGTCTACTCGCCTCTAACACACATCTGTCAATCCCAGTAAACGGATTTGAAAGCGGACTTCAAGATGAACAGGACACAACTCAGCGACGACTTGCTCTCAGCAGCCACCAACGGTTACGCTGAGGTTGTTGAACTCATTCTTGATGAATCTGAGGCGATCACTGTGGTGAATGAGACCGACAAGGATGGAAACTCACCTCTGATCCTGGCGGCAACCGGCGGCCACGTGGACGTCGTGGATCTGCTTCTTGAGAAGGAAGCCGACGTGAACTTCTTAGGTCACGAGAAAATTTCGCCTATTCGTGCGGCTTTGGCTGGCGGACACCCCGAGGTAGCCGAACTGCTTCTCAGACAGCCCGGATTCAGAATCGAAGCCTGCGAATGGACGCCTTTAAACTCAGCCGCCTCGCAAGGTTTCTTGAGGGTGGTGAAGGGTCTTCTTACCCAAGGAGCCGATCTAGACAAGCTAGACGATGACAACTCCACCCCGCTGCATCTCGCCTCTGCCAACGGCCATGCAATGGTGGTCAAAAGGCTGCTCCGGAAGTCCAAGCGCCAGGGCGTGGATAACCCGTCTCTGGAGAAGCGCTCCGGGAGTGGTTTGACGCCTCTGATTGCAGCTGCGACCGAGGGCCACTCACGGGTGGTGCAGCTTCTCCTTGACGAGGGCGCCAACCTTGATGCTGTTGGGAAAAACAACGAGACAGCGCTCAAGGGCGCCATCAAAAATGGCCACGCCGCTGTCATCAAGTTGCTATATGACAAGATGAAGGAGGAACGCTCGGAGCAAAGCCAGCCGGCCAGCGACGATGAAAAGGATCTGTTTGGGTAAAGACATCAAACTGATCCTAAGGGAGCATCATGTCCCTGAAGGAAACACCCCCCGGGAAGAATGCGGCTTGAACTCTGCCGAGAAAGTATCTGATGTGAATGGGGGAATGCTAGCAAGCGGGCCAGAGGCAGGGGAAGACGAGAATGAGGAAACCATTGAATGAGTGATTGAGTACCTACTTGGAAGACGAACGGGAAAATACCTAAGAATGAGAGTGTAGAGGGAAAGATTCTTGCTTGGGAGCGACTTTCCTAATTTTGCATTTGTTTCCTAGTTCACATTGATCTAGACCTGCTTCTGTTAGCCACTCGCCTATCGCCCTCCTTTAGTCGCCGAATCTGTTTTCCCAAGGCGTCCTCCAGCGCTGTTTTGGGCTTCAGCGAGGGCATTTGTGAGTCTTCGGCCAAGACACTGTTCCTCAGGTGCTCCTTGAGCCACCAGATTTCTCCGGCTAGGTCCCTGCATTTATATTCCAGCTCCCAATTTTTTGACATGGCATTGTACAGCCTCTCCGCCATGTCCCAATGCCTTTTATGCAGTTCCTTGATCGTCTGGGTCAACTTTGGGACGAGATCTTCCTTATCTGCCTCGAGCGCGGTCCTCAGCGTATGGAGTGGCTTCCCCCAGTCCTCTAGCGTTATGCTGTTATCCAGTCGCTCTCTCAGTCTCACATTTTCATCTCGCAGGTCCATGCACTCGTAGAGTCGTTCCCAGCTTTCAGATGCAAGAATGGCAAGACGGTTTATGAGTTCTTGCACGAGCTTCAAAATGCGGCGGGCCCCGCTTTGGAGCGAGATGCAGGTTTCATGATTTTCATGATTGCAAGATTCTGATTCGAAAGGAGAGTGCATCTCTGCAAGAGATCTATCAGATATAACTGTTATTTGAGCTCTGTGTTCTGGCGCGTCCCGAGTCCGTTATGGAGTGAGGACTGATTACAACTTACTGTAGCAAAAGATCTTCTGCGTCCATGATGCGTGAGGGGGAAACCGTGAAAATGTTTGCGGGTAGGGTGAGAGCAATTGGCTCGCCACATGCATAATTAGTTGATTACTTGCCTAGGCACAGCAGTGGGCACTGCAAGGGCCCCGGCCGTGCTGTTCTGCGTCACTCGGCGGCTGGGAGGCCGAGTCACAATGATAAGCGCGTTGGAGAAAGAAAAAGGCTGAGTGGTTGGGCAGGACCCGGGTGTTCCTATCAAACGAATACTGCATGTGCCCACCAAAACGTTCCTGCCCAAGGGTAGGTGGTCAGGTGGCATTGCGGACGCGAGGTCGCTTGTGTTCGCCCCCGCATGATGCATCAGCAAATCTTCCGCCAACACTTGACTTCAATTTTGAATGGTGTTCCACAGCACAGCAAAGCAGGTCTCACCCATTTTTCGCCCCCCTTTTTAAAACATTCAACGCCGTGACACAAAGGGGCCCCTGGCACGATATGGATACCGAAAACAAGACCTTTTTGGAAGAGCTGCCCGCCGAAAGCCCAGATCTGGATGCAAAGCTCCAGGGCTTGAACACGGACTATGATGCGGAGTATGTTTAGAAACACTGAGTAGTACTGACACCTATGCCGTCATTGACGCAATAGTTATAGCGTAGTCTTGGTCGCTGGTCTTGGGGGTGACCCAGTTGACACCTGGCGGGCGAACGATAAACAGAACACATTATGGCCGACTTCCCTCCTTCCATTCAACATTGGCGACATCCGTGTGCGCGTCTGGACCCTCAGATACAATTGCACCCTGCAGGGTTCAGCGAGCGCAGCTCGTATTCGGGATCATGCAAACGTGCTTCTGGTACACCTCAACGACCAAAGAGAAGACGACGACGAGGCAAAGTCGAGGCCCATTGTCTTCGTCGGACACAGCTTGGGGGGAATCATCATCAAGCAGGTAACCAGCTTCCTGGCCAGCCCTTGTTCTACGGGTTCATAGTACTGATAACATCAATAGACCATCATGTTTGCTTATAAGAATCCAAGATACAAGTATTTGTGGGAAGCCACTCGTGGGATAGTGCGTCTTCACCTCGGCGGCTTTGGTCAAAGTCTCGGCAATGAACAACAAGTTGATTGGCATCTAGATGTTCTTTTCGACGCCTCACTATGGCATGTCTCCTGACCTGTGGTCCGACTTTGTCCGCTACGTGCTCCAGCTTGACGAGCCCTTCGAAGGTGCCGTACCTACCGATGGTATGCTTGCCGCTATTAGAGACAGCAAAGACGAGCTGTCAAACATCTCCGAAGACTTCGAGAGCCGGTTACAAGACATGAGCTTTATTACGTTTCTCGAGACGATGCCGGTTCCACAAATGAATTGCGTTGTATGTCCAAACCAGTGGCGAAAGAAATGTGTAGCGCAGTATCATAACAACTTACACTGAGAGCCCAGTTCGTAGACAAGATTCACGGCCGAATGCGTGCTCCCACGGAGGATCACAGCTTCATAGAGGGCGACCATGCCAGCATATGCAGATTTGAGTTCCAACACGAAGACCCCTTCCTGCCTGTAGCGGGAGGCATAAAAAAATTGATAAGGGCCAAACCCAAGGAGATAGGTAGG
Source organism: Chaetomium tenue (assembly GCF_020726465.1). Classification (NCBI taxonomy): domain Eukaryota; kingdom Fungi; phylum Ascomycota; class Sordariomycetes; order Sordariales; family Chaetomiaceae; genus Chaetomium; species Chaetomium tenue. The sequence goes on along the minus strand of NW_027117330.1, from coordinate 3,302,096 downwards.
TACCTAGGTAACTCGTTTTGTTTATGGGGTATCCATGTTGATTTCCTACCAGACCGGCTCAGCCACGAAGAGAAGAAGGCGTATTATTCGCTCGCAAAGGATGAAACCCACAGCTTCTTTCTCAGCCGTAAATCTACCCCGGGAACATGTGGCTGGACGGACGCACAGCCGCACATTCAAGCCTTCTTAGATGGCGTCCGAGGTCACCAAGACCTGTGGATTTGCGGTCCGCCAGCTTGTGGCAAGACCTTTCTGGCGAAACACATCATAAATAAGTTGAACCCCCTGGATAGAAAGCTGTCGGGCCAGGGGCAGGGGAGACCCTCAACTGTCATCCACTACTTTGTCAGTGGCTCCCTGCCTGATCGGGGCCACCTCCAAGGACTTCTGCGCGCGACAGCGCATCAGGCCCTGCGGCTTAAACCATCGCTGATGAGCCGAATTCTCTCATCCAGTCTCCAAAATTGGAATTCTGAGAGACCAATGACAAGGGAAAGTCTGGAACGAGACCTCTGGACCGGAGATATGCTGAAGTTTATCTGGCCCGCTATCATGGCCGAGGTGACTGAGAACCACGCAATCGTGGTCGTGATCGATGGCTTTGATGAGCTCGATGTGGAGTCCCGCGATTCATTTCTCGCTTGTGTACAGCGGCTTCGTGGCCAAGCTGAGAACCCGGGGAATTTGCGGCTACTTTTTCTCTCGCGCGAGCTCGACGGGCTTGATGTTGCGCCGGCCCACCAAGTGGCCTTTCAGCGATACAACATCGGGCTCGCCGAAAGTGGGAGTGATATTAGCAGAACTGTCGACGAGGCGGTCGATCGTTTGTGGAAATCAAGGAGATTTGCCCCCAGCGAGTTTCGCGAGAAGGTAGGCAACCAAATCCACCTCCGATCGGATGGGACATACCTGTGGGCGGCACTGCTTTCTCGGGACCTAGACCGCAACCGGACCATTACCTCTCCATCTGATGTGAAAGCCATAATACAAGAGCTGCCATCTAAAGCACATAGCATCCAGGGGCTGTACGACTACATTCTCGACAGACTTGCCACCATACCACACGTCTCAGGTATCGTCCGACAAGCCCTCCTCTGGGCATCAGTCCAGAGAGAAGGGCTCAAACCAGCAGAGTTTAACATTGCGCAAGCTATTGGGCGAGCAATGGAGGATCATAAAGGGACACAAATCACGCAGGAGATGCTGAACCAATACCTGGACGAGAAGGTTGCCATAACCCTAGACTTTCACTGTGGCCACATTGTCAAGTTCCAAGATGGCCGCCTCGAGCTTGTTCACAGCAGTCTTAGAGAGTACATCATGAAAAATGGCATCCGGATAAGGGGTCCTGGCCCTCAGCAGTTGACACCTGGCGTCACCATGGCAGAGCGTTTGCACGCCGAACTCGCTCGCACGTGCGTCACGTATCTGACACTGCCACCGTTCCAGAACTCAGGCCCGCGTCCGCAGGCCTCGACGCCGCACGCCTGGGAGGCCAAAGTTCGTACGAGACTGGACCAGCAAAAGTTTTCGCGGTACGCCTCGCTCTATTGGGACCAGCATATTCGCGACGCTGGCATGTCATGGCGCTCTGAGAAGGCGGCTCAAGCTGCGCAACGGCAGCTCAAGGACGACAGGACAGAATATGCGAAATGTTGGACCGAGGTTTGGTGGCTATTTCGGTTGTGGCCCGCAATACGGTTCCCCTCAACCTCAGTATCCCCAGTCGCTGATATCCTCCCTGTGGATTCTTTCGAGGACAGCATGGCTACCGCTACGGAATTTTCAGGGCTGAAGCTATTGGAGGGATCTGACGGTGGCCGTATAGACAGCAGGGCCACCACTACAGGACTTTTAGCCCCGAGGGAATTGGAGGGCTCTGGAGGTGACCGTATAGACAGTACGGCTACCGCTACGGAATCTTCAGCCCTAAAGCCATTGGAGGGTTCTGACGGTGACCATATCGACAACGTGGCTATCGCTGCGGAATCTGTAGCCCTCAAGGCATTGGAGGGGTCTGATGGTGACCGTACAGACAGCGCGTCTACCACTACAGGATTTTCAGCCCCAAAGGCATTGGAGGGATCTGACGGTGAACGTATGGATAGCGCGGCTACCGCTGCGGAATCTTCAGCCCCCCAAGCATTAGAAGAACACGACGGTGAACGTATTACCATCGCAACGTCGGAGGACGGCTCATTCATATCTGCAGAAGGCAGGGAGTCCGAGGAGCAGGCATTGCCCCCGCCCGATCAGCCTCAGACTACCAGCCGGGGGACGCGCCGGAGTAGAGTCCGCCGCCTTCTGGGAAGCGCGGGGCTCGCGGCCGGGGTCCAGCCGGGACAGAACACTGAACCGACTGACTTGGGCTTGCGTTCGCCGCCGGGCGGAGGTGAGACATCTCCCGAAAACCAGAAGAAGGAGACTCCGCCTGCTGCGCCTGCTCCGCCTTCAAAACGGAGGCTTGGGTGGATGAGGAGGGTGAAAATGGCGGGAGCGATAATAGGTACGTATAAATATGTTGACACCCTGCCCAGTCAGCCGGCGTGTATACTCATCAAGATTCACAGTTGGAGGATTCTATGAACCCCGGGACGATGAAAACCACACTCCCCACGCATCTCGGGGCGAAAAATAAGAATTGTGATGACAGTCAGGATTTCTTGTCAAGCACATGTGAGCTTCACATTTCCACGGTAACGGTTAACTTCCACCCATCTTGTTTAATCATGAGGACTGGAATCTTTAACCTAAACGAATTACACAATATTCCTACTGCATCCCCTCAATGCTGCGGTCACCCCTTGTACCAAATCCTGCCTCCCATCCTCCGAGAGAAGTGGGACCAACGCGACTGCTTAACCACCTTCTCCGATTCGCACTCAACGGAAACCACGCGAGGAACTGGGATATCCTTCTGCAGTAGCTTAACCGCATCCTCCGATTCCCACTCAATGGGAAGCACACGAGGAACTGCCATGTCCAGACGCAGTGTTTGTGGTGTGGGGGCCGGGAGAGCTAACGGAATCGTCACCGGCTGGGCTTTGGTGTCGAGGTTGCGGCTTTCAGGGGCCGGGAGAAGAGGCCGTTCGTGACTCGACAGAATGGAGGGCAACTCATTCATGTCGCTCCGGGTGTTTCTGGTAGGGTTGACGGACCCCTGGTGCATGGGAGGAGTGTCGATATAGATCGGCCGGCCCAGGATGTTGCCGACCTGAGTCTTCGGAGTTTGGTCCATTTGAATTGGCCATTCTGAAACTCGGGGCTCAGGCACCTTCTTGATGGCCTTTCGAATGAAAGAACAGACAATTTCGAAACCCGGATCGTCTTTATCACTGAACTGACACATGGAGAGGTGGTCGGCGTCGATGGGCATTTCCTCCTGTTGGAGGCCAAACATGCGTGTGCTCATCATGGGGACAACCAGCTGGCCTGTGCTCTTCATCTTTTTCGTCTCATACACCGTCTTGATGGCGTAATTTGGCGCGACGTGGACGAAATCCTCGCTGATGTCGACCAGGCCCCGCGAGTTCTGCGTCATCGCCTCGACCAGAGTCGACGGCTCGCCCTTGGCTTTACTTGACACCTTCCCCAAGGCCTTCGCAATGGAAAGCCACTGGTTTTTGTCGGCACCAAAGTGTGGAGTGCCAAAGAAAATCTGTGGTGGGGAAAATGTTAGCGACGCGGCAAGACGGAAAGGAGAGTTGGCTTGAAACCTACAAGAGTGTCTGTCACCGAAGCGATAGTTTCATACTCGTCCATGTTGTTGGCGTAACACATGGCTTGCTTGACAATGAGTCCGCCTAGACAATGGGCGAGAAAAATGACGGGGCGTCTCTCATCCAGATCTTCTCGCCGCAGGTTGAGGTGGGTAAGGAGTGCTTTGGCGTTCCCCCTGATACCGGCGACGGAGTCATTCTCGTAGATGTCGCCACTATACCCAAAAGATAGAACTCTGATGTTCGGTTGTACCTCTGGTAATAAGTCCTGGGGCCAGCAGACTGCCACTTTGGGATCTTTGGCATCGGTGTAAGTCCAGCTCCCGACGGGGTCGCCGTTCAGGCCATGGACGAGGACAAGACTATCACAGTTCCGTTAGCAACGCAGCTGTTGGAAGGTAGAGAGGGCCACATGCTCTGCATGACTGTTGCCAGGGTCGTGTAGAACCTTCAAACTCATGTGTTTTCTTTGGGAAGACATGATGGCGGTTGTCGAGCGCGGGTTTGACTGTTGTCAGGACGATGGAGTCGGGCTCGGGGGTTCCGAACCGGGAGAGCTTTGATTGCTTTGAGTGGAGAGAATGTTGGAAAGGTACGACGCTCAACCTGACTACCCGGCATTCAAATATATACTGGAAACGCAAAGAATAAGAGACAATACAGAAGAAGTACGGTTGCTGTTCTGCTCCTAGCACGCCGCTGGCGGTAACTGGAAATGTCCAGAACTAAACCCAGCGGCCCCAACACATCAAGTGAAAAGCCCAACCGACGCACACCCCACGTGCCCGTGACGGACGGCTATTTGTCAAGGCCCTAAGGTGCAGAACACTTGATCACCCCCACAAGAGGCTCAAAATTCCATCTCTTCGTGTCCGAAAGCGACAGGCTACAGCCATCGTGTGTGCGCCAGATCAGACCGAGTACATGCATGATGAATCAAGGAGATAAGGCTATCCATAGAGAGAGAGACGGGTGGCAGACAGGTTGTTTGATTCGCACTCACTCCCCCACCCCACTCAGACCCAACTTGAGCCCGACCGTGATGCCGTGCCTGATACCGAGGTACTTGGTTGGGTACATGTACGTGTACCCTTTGGCAAGGCTTCGGCACTTGGACGGTTGGGCTGGAAACTGCATCAAACTTTACTGACTCTGTACCCTACCTACCTACCCAGCCCTCTTCAGTACCTGTAGTTTTCTGTGAAGCCAGCCGAATATTCAAAACATCACAACTCGTTTGTCGCCGTTCATCCCTTCCGATCACGTACCAATCTTTACAGTTACCATGGGCTGGAGAGACAGTTGGTTTCCTTGGCGTCGGAGGGCGCCGTCGGCTCCTGCGGCAGGCGACGACCAAAACCGCCAGGAGAGCCAGGGAGATGTGAATCACGAGGTACTACGCAGCGAAGGCCAACCGCAGCAGGATTCAATGCATACTATGAAGCACTCTTCTCACATTGACGACGTACCCCCGGAAGATGTGAATCACGAGGAGCCCCACGGCAAAAGCCAACATGGGGAGGCTATACTACACACTATCAAGCTTCCCTCAGACATTCACGCAGCACCCCTAGAGTTTGTGTTCCACCACTCAATACATAAACCATCGTTGACTTCAGGCCACTAACCACGGACCTGCGAGAGCAGTATTGTGGCCATCCACGGATTGAATGGCCACTGGGAAAAGTCTTGGACGAATCCGCAGGACAAAACCTTCTTGTGGCTGAGGGACCTCATACCGACCAAGTTTCCGGGAGCCCGCATCATGAGCTTCGAGTACGACGCTCAAGCCATCGCTAGTATTTCTCCCGCCGGGGTGCGAGACCACGCCGCCAATTTAGTTAAGCTTCTCGTGGACGAGAGGGAAGACTTGGTAAGGAGTCCAGCCCGCGCATGACTGAAGCCGTGCTTCGGGTTTGCTGCGTTGCGGTGGGGGTAGGACCAGATGTGCTGACGTCTCCATTCCATGTACACAGGAGGACAAAAACCGCCCTATTCTTTTTGTCGTACACAGTCTCGGAGGCATCGTCGTCAAACAGGCAAGACCGCTTCCACGTCCCCCCCACACAACCCATAAAACTGGAGCGTTCGTTGCTAACGCCTAGGCTGTTTTGTCTCCCACCACAGGCGTTGAGGAAAGCGGCCAACGATGGAAAGAAGAAGGGTCCAACCCAGGCACACGCTTTAGACATTTCCAACTCGACCAAAGGAATAGTCAGTCCCTCTCCCCATAACCAAGTAACCATTGATCGTGCCGGAAACTGGCTACCTACTAACGTAACATGAACATACAGGTCTTCTTCGGCACCCCGCACCGCGGCTCCGAAGCCGCAAAATGGGCAGGTGTCGTCGCCGATGTTGCCTCAGCTGTCCTCAACCGACCCAAGGCCCAGCTGCTCGAAGAGCTGGAAACAAACTCGGACGACCTCACGAAAATCTCGGAGGATTTCAGCCCGCTCGCGTCGCGCTATGCTATCGCGAGCTTTTATGAGTCGAATGTGCATCGCGGCTTGGGAACAGTTGTGAGTGCCCCCTTTTAAATTTGTTTGGGTATGTGGGTAGGTGTTGGAAAAGCGTTTTGTTGACCACGGGCTTTATTATGTTGGGGGTTTAATAGGTCGTTAGTAAGGCCTCTGCGATTATGGCTCTGCCGCACGAGGAGACTTTCATGCTCGGTGGCGACCACTCGTCCATGTGTAAGCTGGGGAGGGACGACCGAAGGTGGAATACGGTATGGAGGGCGATGCGGCGGTGCGCTAAAGGGGTTGATGGGTGAGGTGGATTTGGACGTGGATGGGTGGCGGTGGGGTGGGTGGCTGGGACCAAAGGGAGGCAGAAGGAGAGGGATATCACTCGTTTGACCAAGATCTCATATGTTTGACGCGACAACATTTTATCACGGAAGGCCAGACCCTGTACCTTAACTCTGTTCTCCCGGAGAGCTTACAGTTACAGACCATATCTTGACTTGAGATTCCTCCACCAATCCTTCATCATCCAGAAGTCAAACTCGGTAATAACAGTCGAAGACCCGGCATTCATGATGAAGTTGGTAACCCCTGTGGGAGTCCAATCGTAGAAGTCTGCAGTCGGATGATCAGTCATTGGACCCTTTGTAGTGGAATCTTGGGAAGGGCTGAGGAGAGTTGTGACTCTAGGCTTGGGGATGAGATGAGACTGAGATTGAACGAACCATCAAGAGCAAATGTATGACCAATCTCGTGAAGGAGGATATGAATGGAATCCGCGTTGAGATTGTCCATGAAATAAGAACGGCCGATTCTCTGACCCCAATCTCCGCCTGCACCCCCCTAGAAGCCTTCTGTGAGCCAAAGCGATTGGTCTATTGTTTTTTGGGTCGATTATTAGCATGTGCACGCGCGTATCTTCATAAGAGGGATTGACGTTTGGTAATTAGGTATTCACCATAATGTCTAGCAGCACCGCCGGGGCAAGATTCATAGTTCCCATCTTGATGGAAGAAACGTCCACAACGGGGATCACATTCTGGGGCTCCAGCTGAGTCCTTCGTGGTATACACATCAATCCCACTCGTTGCACCTTGCAGCAAGCTTGTGCTGCTGACTGCCCACCCGACCACTTTGACCGGTACCGACGAGTACGGGAACCCATCGAAGCCTGTGAGGCTGTCCATCCACGTGTTGACGGACTGCTGCAAGGCCTTCTCAACAGCCGCACGTTGGGCAGCAGTGACGGACTGTGAGCTTTCCCAGCGGACACAGAAGTTGAGATAGCCTTTGTTGGCCATGATCTGGTCGTAGCCATAGTTCCTGAAGCCGAGTGGGTCGTTGTATGTCGACATTTGGTGGTCCCATACCTGTTGGAGAGGCGTCACAAGGTTCGGGGGTGGGTTCCATGTGCTTTGACGCTTGGATAGGGGATTCGTTGCCTCAAGGTCTCCAGCGTCGGCATGCTCATCAAAACGGCACACGTTGGTCGCGACCGGAACTGGGACTGGATTGGCGGATACATGAAGTACCGCTGTCACCAAAGCGAGGGCGAATGCCGAGCTCTTCATAGTGGTGGGTATGGTGAAGGGTTGACTGGTTAAGTTTGGAAAAGTGGCACGCTCCAAGGCTTTAATATTAGTCGCTCTGGTATTCAGAAACCATTATCCCACGCTACCTAAACCGGAGGCACGATTAAGAAGGTAGATGTTGACGCGAACATAGTACATATCAGGGGTTCTTTCTACAAGAGCTCACAAGTTAGTGGAGGGTACACACCCCCCGGCCAATGTGCCCTTGGTTGATTCGTGGACACCGACGATGGTTGTTTTTAAGAAGAAATTTGACCGGTTTCAGTACCCTACAAAGCAAAAGACGGGCATCAATCGCTCCACACTGGGGTGGGGAGTGTATCGCTTGGCCGGAGCACGTACTTCCGGGGGGATCAAATCCACCACTAGGAGGAGATCTTGACCTCAGGTTCGGGAGACCAACCTAATCGGGAGGATAACTGTTCCGCCGCTGAGTCTAGGGCATGTGAAGGACCACGGACGGAACCGATTATCATCCCGGGACTTCGGTATATAGAACCGCGAAATAGGGGTCAACCAGATCAAGGAGGTTATAAATCGCGAATGTCCAAGTTGCGCCGAATAATCAACGGCGACTCCAGGTTAGTTCTAACTCCTGTGCTATAATTATTACTTCATTGTCTCACTCTTAAGAACATGCGAGTTTCTCAAACTCTGGGCCTCGCTCTCAATCTTCTGAGCGGCGCCACGGCCAAAGACATTTACGTTTCCCCGACAGGCAATGGCTCGGGGACGCTCGAAAGCCCTTATGGATCTATCCAGACGGCCGTCAACGCCGCTGCTGCGGGCGACACTATTTTCCTTCGGGGAGGCACATATGCGCCGTCTGCCAATATCCAGGTCGGGAAGAGTGGAACCAGAACGAAACCCATCTCAGTTCGGCCCTACCAGAACGAGAAGGTGATTATCGATGGGGATAACATGCCTGGGTAAGTCAACGAGCGCCATAAGCAGAGATAGTTCATCACATTTTGACACACACCACCTAGGACTCCAAAGGCGCTTGACGAAGCACTGCCAAATGCTGAACGGGGAATCTTCCATATCCAAAAGGCCGAGTACTGGGCGTTCTACAATCTCGAGTATGCTAAAACCCGGCCCCTGACAGTTTCAACGACTCACACAATGATTCCAGGTTGATCAACGGGCCCTACGGAATCTACGCCCGTGATGCCTCGCACAACTACTACGAGGGGCTTTCGACGCACGACAACTACGAAACAGGCTTCCAACTCGAAGGCGCCTCCTCAAACAACACCGTCCTAAACCTCGACTCCTACCGAAACCGGGACCCGCGCAAGAACGGCGAGAGCGCCGACGGTTTCGCCTGCAAGAGCGGCTCGGGCGAGGGAAACGTGCTCCGCAACGCCCGGCTCTGGGACAACGTGGATGACGGCCTCGACCTGTTCATGTTCGGCTCGCCCGTGGTCATGGAGGAGGTCTACGCCTGGGGCAACGGCTACAACCGGTGGGGGTTCACCCCCTTCGAGGGCGACGGCAACGGTTTCAAGCTGGGCATCACCGACAACCCGCCGGCCAACCACGTCGTGCGCAACTGCATGGCCTTCGCCAACATGAAGAAGGGCTTCATCGACAACGGCAACCCGGGAGCGCTGACCATGGAGCGCAACACGGCGTGGAACAACGGCGACCTGGGTTTCCACATGCGCAGCTCGTCGTCTGCCCTGCGGAACAACATTGCGGTAGCCAATGTCGGTAGCGCGCAGGTTAGTCTCGTCAGCTCCGTTTCTGCGTCGGGCAACTCGTGGCAGTCTGGTTCCTGGTCCAACAGCTCGTTTGCGAGCCGGGATCCCGCCACGCTCAAGGGTGCTCGTGGTTCGAATGGCAAGGTTAAGCCGAGTGACTTTCTGCTGCCGACGTCTGGCGCTGCCATTGGGGCGTCTACGCAGCAGGAGGTCTGAGGGGGTTACATATAGGGGAGGGGGTTCAAAGTGATAAGGCCGGCTGATGTTGAGGAGTTGAAGAACGGATGGGGCGCTGGGTTGTTGTGCGGTGTCCTTAGGGGGGTAGGTATGCGGTGGATGGTCAGGCTCAAGGGCCATGGCTTGACCACGCACGCATTCATTGTCTAGGAGGTGATACCAACCTGGAAATTCCTCTGCCTGAAGGCATCTAATACGGGCGGAGCTCTGAGCCTACAAAGTATGTGGCTTCGAGGACCCAATGTAGATTTACCCGAAACGGCTGGAGGTAGATGGATGGCTACTAGAGTTACTTATGTAGTAGCCGGAAAGAAAGGAAAAAGTGATCTCACAGCGACAACGTTAGGGAGTTGTAACAGGCATGTTTGCCGCATGTGATTCCGCCCGCTGGGGCACCAGAGCCGGGCCCCCAAGCACCATCGAGGTTAGGTACCTGGGTATTTCTCCCCTTGCCTTGATAAACCACAACAAAACACAACCCTAGCACATACGACCATACCTGCCAGAAAACACGGGATCCCGTCCGCTCTCCCCTAGTTAAACTCGCAAGGGCCGGATCAGTAGTTGGGTCGGTGACGACCAGCGAATCCCCGGTGTTGTATGTGTTTTGCTTTTGCCTTTTTCGGATGAAAATTGTTTTGAGGGCCTTGGGATCCAGCCTTCAAAGCAATACGATTAAGATACTTAAATGCTTGAGTTAGGCCTTACTATTCAATACGGATTGACAGGGATATTGAAAATATTTCACCAACCCTGAGCACTGACCGACAATACCAGCGATAGCGATATCGAGATGATGCCGGTGGAGTTGGTGGAGCTGGTGCCAGGGCAGCACAGCGTGCGCGAGTCCAAGACGTCGCCGATGGCGGCGTTCCTGGCGGCGGACCCCACGCGCGGCCCGGCGCTACGATCGATATTTGAGGCCGGGATATCCGCTGGGGTGGTTGGTGAAGAGTGTGGCGTAGGGGGATATGTGTGATGCGAAATGATAGTGGCTGCTTGGGCGTATGAGGGACAGGCGGGACGAGGAAGGTCGTTTGTATTATCATCCGTATTCGTGTACCATCATGCCCGAGGGGGCGTTTCTTTTCTAGCTGGTGTTTCGACTGTACTTTACTGATAAATCGGTAGAACAACTTGATGCGATGTTAGTACCTTGCTTCACCATCTCTGGTTTGACAAGTGCTGTCAGTGCCACTTGCTGAGGAAGCGTCGTACAGAACGACCCAAGGACCTCTTTTCCGTGGTCGGCGGTCCGTCGTTCGTCGTGAACGCAGTAGGTGGCAGCGGCCATGCTGGGGAAGCAGCCTCCTTAGGCACTGGTTTCGGTTTCTTTTGACGGTCCTTCATCTCAGCCAAGGGCTGCAAACCGGGCGGTAGATTCGCCGTGTCAAGACCGGCGCGCTGAAAGTATCGAAGCGCAGACTCCCAATTCGCTCTCGACGCGACTTTCCTCCGCCCGCCATGGTCGATGAGGATGATGGCGACTTGGCGAATGACGAGGAGATAGGTCTTTTCAAACTCCTTGGACTGGTCGTCCTGGCAGTCTTGGCACCGCCGGACCCGGTCCAGCATGAGAACGTCGAGCGGCGTTCGCCCAAGACTGTCGAGCTCGTTGGGATTGATGCCATGCCCCAGAAGCCAGGTGGTCGTCGTGGGAAGCCCCAGGTGGATGGGCCGGCACGTGTCGGTTCTTGACTTGTTATTCCTGTTGCCCCAGACCGGAGAGTTTGCACCCCCCGGGTCGTGGTCGAGCAGCAGGGCCGTGAGTCGGTCTAGGCCGTCGATGCACTGCGTTTCCCACGGCTCGTACCAGGAGTGAACTTTCAAGGGATCGAGAGTGTCTGCGAATAAATCCGACTCCTGTGATGCGTTGTATCCGTTGTCGAGGATGAAATTCGCCGTCAGCAGCCGTTGGTGCGTATGTGTCTCCCGTGACCCGAGGGCGAGCGCAGTCAGGAGGAGAAGCTTGTTGCACGCGGGCGACGTAAAGTAACTTTCTTGGTCTCGCAGGGAATCCCGCAGATACAAGCGAAGTCGGAAATACGTCGCAAAGGCCACGTGTGATCGTATCAAGTCCCTTCTGAACTTGTCGTACAGGTAGAGGCCCGAAAACTTCAGGATGTCCATCAGGCCCACTCCGAGACCAATGATGACGTGGTCCGGCACGCTGTCGAGAAACGCTTGGCAGCTCGTCCCGGTAGTCTCCTCGGCTTCGGCTCCGTGGTCCATGGACGGCCGGAGCGCGTCGAGCATGTCCATGTGGTGCACTCGTATGAGCTCCTCGGTCAGCCTGAAGCTTACCAGAGACTTGAAGTGAAATGTATGGCCGTTCTCATACGTCGCCTTGGCCATGGACCCGAGCACCTGGTCCTTGAAGTCGAGCTTGACGACGAATTCGTAGACGGTTTGGTGCATCAGCTGCACCGTGGGGCTGGATGGGTCTGCCGTGAACAGACCAAACGACATGGACACCAGGCCCCCGCCCCATTGTAACACGCTTCGTTGAGGCTCGTTTGTGCTTGACTTGTGACCGCGCGTGTTTAGCTTCTTCAGTGTTTCCAGTGCGGCAGGGTATGTTGGCGAGTCCGAAATGAGCGTCGTCTTCCAGAGATAGTGCAGGCTGAGCTCCTTTGGGTTTCGGGCCCGGACGACCAGCTCGAGCAAGGCATAGGTTTGCCACCGGAGGCTTTGCGGGATTCGCTGGATGATAAAGTGGTAATAGTCGGAGAGTTCCGTAGGCACAGAATGCAGCAGCCTCAACAGGTCTTTGAGAGAGGGGACCTTGTCTCCCTCAAACGCTGCCATGAGTTCCTTCAAAATCAAACTGGCCCATAAAAAGACACCGGATGCGCGTAATACAATTTCGTCCGCTATGCGCGAGACGGGGCCATGCCGAGAATGATCTAGCGATTCGATCAGGTGCGTGGTGCAGAAGTACCGAATATCCGATTTCGTGAAATCCTCGACCGACAGGCTCATTTCGCCGCCAAAATGGGATACGAACTCCTCCCAAGGACGGCTCGAGAAGCACAGCTTGGTCGTCGTGAGCGACGAGTCGGGTCTCTTGGCGAGAAAATTGAGAAAGCGGCACACGTAGGCAGGCGGGCCGTCAAACTCATCCAGGGCATCAAGAAAAAAGATGATACGAATCTTGACTTGGCTTTGATCCAATATCGACCGAAGCGCCTCTTTCAAGCGGTCGATCGGCCACGACATCTGCTCCATGCGACGAATGTACCGGTGGGCCTCGTGCAGTTGATCCGAGTCCTGGGGAAGCAAGGCCGGTTCTCCACGGCGGGACTCGCGCGACGACGAGGTGTCTTGGATCCGGAATGCGGGTGTTTCAAAGAGAGAATCTAAAAATGCCAGGGTTCTCTTGTTGTTCGAGAGGCTCTTGATGATCTGCCGAAGCACGCTTCTCATCAGGCCTTCCAGCGTCTTTTGGATTACCGTTCCGCGATAGTTGAAGAAGAAGCCGGCTGAAATCTGACAGGTTGAGTCCTCGAAATCGTGCGAGTACTGCCAGGTCCGCTTGTCGGTGTATATGAGCTTCATGAGGGTTGATTTTCCCGAGCCGGGCTTGCCGTTGATCCAGAAGATGCCGTCGTCTTGTCGGAGCCACGAGGTGAAGGGCTCGTGTTCGTAGATCCACTCGCATGTGTGTCCGAAGCGGTTGGCGATCAAGGCCTGGCGCAGGTCCAGGTCGGGGGAGTCCAAGGCGAGGAGAAAGCCTGTGGAATGGTTAATATCGTAGACTGGTTCTTTGATATCGGTGGTGATAACTTGCTGTTGACCCGATGTCCGCGGCGTTCTCGCCGAGCGTCCTCGTCATCTCGCTCCGTACCGCTATCGGGATCGTCCGAGCGGAACTTTGCAGAAGTCATCAGCTTGGCCAGCGAGTCCGATTGGGCCCCGAGGTCGTCAGGCTCTGTCGCCGCGTCGGAGAGGCCGCACACTCGCCGCAAAAGGTGAATTATCGGGCCGGTATTCGGGTCGGCGCGGCTGAACTTGACCATTTCAGAGTGGTTCCTGGCAATGGGGTGCACCGACGGCGCGGACTCCTTGATTCTGTGCGCGGTAGCAGAGTCCGGGTCCACCAAAATGGCGGACGGTCCGGTCATTTTACGCGTCTTCGCGTCAAAGATGGGTGATTTGTCCGTTTCGAAAACCCAGTAAAAGGTCATTTCCCCCAGGTTGGAAATGCCGGCGAAGGAGCGCTCCAGGCGGCTGAGGTATCCATATGTGGCCGACTCTCGGGAGAGGTCTTGCACCAGATGCTCGATGGAATGGCCTTGGACGAGGGTGAGCAGATGGCTCTGTTCCATACCGAGGTTGGGGACCCCAAACATGATGGCGCCCTTGCACCTCGTCAGGATTTTGCGCTCGAGCGAGTTGTCCTGCGAGTTGGCCAGCCTGCACAGGGCGTCCTTGAGCACGATGCCGCCGAGACTGTGGGCGAGGAACACCAGCGGCCTCGCGTGGTCAAGGGCGCCGCCGTTGGCCCTGATCTGTGAGATGAAGCCGAGGGCGAGGTGTGATATGCCTTGGAACGAGTGGGAGCCTGCGAGTTTGGTATCGTAGCCGTACAGGATGGTCCTCAAGCCGGGGACGTACATAGGGGCCACGTCTCGTATCCACATGAAGGTCTTGTCGTCGCCGCGGGGCTGCCAAGAGCCAAAGGGGTGACTCGCCAGGCCCGAGATGGCGATGCAGTCCGCAATGTGTTTTTCGGGCTCGACGTCGTTGAGGGGAGTGAGCCCCCAGAAATGGCTGTCCAGCACGGGATACTCGTCGGCGTCGAGGACCCACTCGACTTGGCCTTCGTCTGGGCGGCCCAGCATCGCAGGGGGCTTGAGGAACATCAGGGTGGCCACTTTGGAGGGTGGCATTTCCCAGGGGGTGAGGCTGGTGGCCAGCGAAAAGACCTTGACGCTCTCGGCGGGTATCTCCATGGCCTTGGCGACCAAGGCTCGGACGGCGCCATGGCTGCGGGTGCGATTCGGAATTTTGGAGAGCCGGAAGACGGTCCGCCTCCAGTCGGCCGTTGTGGTTCCCATGGTTGTTGTGGGCAGTGTGTCGTTTCGTCAGCTCATCGGGGGATATCCGTCACAGTAATTGCGGAGCGAAGTGAGGTAGAGGTCAGATGCGGAGTTCCAGGGCATCCTTTGCGTCTACCTACTCAGCCGCACTGGGCGGCGTCACAATTGAGCGCAACGCGGCGTTGCATTGTAGGTACCAATCAGGATTGGCCCTAAGCGCGCGGACATTGGTCTTTGAATTCATCAACCTAAACATTTCAAAGTCAACATCCCCTTACTATCACGGGTTGAATCGCCGAGGTAGGAGTTAGTCTGTATACTATATGGTTGTATAAGGTAGCGCCCGGAGTTAATACTGTATACCGCGCACGAGCCCTGATCTCCTACAACCCTCACGCTTATATGGAACGGGTTATATCCGTAATACTACCTACCCTCCGCCAAAACTAGCCCCCGGCCGTCAAATGCGTGCACCTTCTCTGTGGCGATGGGCTGGTGAAGAGTCTGTTGCTGCGTTGCCTGGATATAGGGAAGAGTGGGTTGGATCTGGGGTATTCTACGAGTCCCAAACCGACAGCTAGACTAGAAATTTGCATTGTCTTGCAGTTTGCTGCAGTCCTGTACTCCCAGTCGGCAAGGGGGGGGCTACGCCGCCAGAGGAAAAGAGGCGCCCGTTTTTGGGTCCCAAGACTCCCTGTTTTTTTACCCCTCTTCTCCTAACTAGGGGCCGGAGCAGTAGTTGGGTCGGTGACGACCAGCGAATTCCCGGTGTTGTATGTTTTTGACCTTTTTGGCTCCGGGGTTCAGTGGACTCGGCGGACACGGTGCTGTTTTGCTAGGTACTCTGTAGACTTTCCTGAGTGATAACACTTGTTTGGCGTCTTCTAAGGTACTCTGGCGTGGTAGAGGCATGTTGTAGATCGAACCAAAAGACACAGAATCCAAAGGCATCGGACCCGGGACTTTTGAAGGCGGGAAGTGGGAGGGATCCTTGGTCTAGGCGGAGATACATGTACTGGCTTATCGGGGACCTCAAAACGGTAACCGTCTCTCGTTGGGAGACCTTTCGAAATGGCATGCTCATATACCCCACTACCACCACCTCCGACATGTCTGTCACCTACATATAAACAAAATTCTTGGTGCCGTGGATCCCGATGTTGCTTTTCCACAGTTTAGCCTTGGTAGTCAAATGGTGACGTCAACAATTCTGGAGGAGAGAGTCAAAATGGGCCTCGGGGCAAGCCGTCCCGTCTCAATTGGCTTTCTAAATAAACTAAGTAACGACTAGGTAGGATAGGCCGGGTCGGCCCGACGTTAGTTTATGTGTATGTAGTAAAGTCATCGTGGTGCCACCCAAACAGAGCTACTTGAAAGAAGCATCCCGCTAAATCGAAAGCAAAGAAGGGCCCTCATACCGGGGCTTCTCAGTACAGGTACTGAAAAGCTCAAGATTTCCTCCGTGTTAGTACCTAGGGAGCCAGGCCATAGCCTGTTCTGCAACTGAACTTATTGAGGTATCAGTGTGTTTCAATGGATACGAGTGAGTCCAGGAGGCACTATGTTGCGACCAAAAAATCTCTTCAAGCCCTCTCGCTTGTACCCAATGGGATATCCTGACCACCCGCATCACAGGCTTCGGTGAAGTCTCATGCCAACATGTTGAACTGGAGACGGCTTAGGGTTAGGGTCAAAGTCAACAAACTTCATCATCCCCCGCTTCGGCAAAGCAGCGGAAGTCGAGATCAAATCCGAATGCTGTAGAAGGAACCAGATAGGTAATCGCATCCCACTTTGCAGGGTTGGAGTGGGAGATGATACTCGCCCGGGTACGGCGGCTGCAATTGACGTTTTCTTTTTATCAGCCCTGCGAAGAAGGGAAACGACAACACCTCCGCGGGATTTGTCTTGGCTTCCGTTTGACCCGCCGTGCTTGCTGCCCACCGCTGCCTTCGAGATTTTCTCTTGTCCTTCGCTTTTCTGGTTCCGCCAATGGCTCCCACGCTGTCCCTTACCTGAACCGAACATTTGCACGTCGAGACCCTGGGTTTGAGAACCCCCACGCGGCACAGGGGCTCCTGCCAAAAGCTCTCTCCGCGTCGAGGCTTACCCCGCGCCAACACCCAAACGGCCAACCACCTCATACTCCAAATTTGGGGGTTCCCCTTCTTTCCCAACACCTCTTCTCCCTGGTTGCTTGGTGTTTCCCTTTGACCACTTGGTGCTTTGCTTTCACGACCAGGACCCGTGCGCCTCACTGCCCGTTGCTTCCCAGACCCTCTTATTATTATTATGCCGACCGACGAAAAGGACAGGGGTATTATTCCATCCGTAACAATTTGCCGGTTTCGAGGGGACAGCCGCACCTCCCCCTTGCCCACACGTGGAGGGCAACGAGCTCTTCAGCGGTGGGGTGTGGAGATGAGCGTGGGGGCATCCCGCTGCTTGGGCGCATCTGGGCAATCTGGGGAAGCTTCCCCTCTGAGCTTTTTGCGCGCATGGGTTCAGCTTACGGAATTATTGAACTCGACACCGAACATCGCCCAATCTGCAACGACCTGCTCCTCGGGCCCAGATTTCCCAATGTCCTTCTTTTGCTGCGGAAGGGTGCGCGCCGCTGCCTAACTTTCCAGATTCTTCTTGCACCCGCACGGGATTGTGCCCGAATGAGTTCCGCATCCCCCGAAGCCGGCGTGGCACTCTCACACTTCGAAACACAGAAGCCATGGAATCCCAAGACGCGGCGCAAGCCCAGAACCGCGCTGCTGGGCCCGGCCCTTACAAGCGCGCGAGCCGAAAGGGAGCGCCGCGCCGCTTTTCCTGCGACTACCCAGACTGCGACAAGATTTATTCGAGGGCCGAGCATCTCCAACGACACCAGTTGAACCGTGCGAACCCCCCTCCCGCGACGGAGTATGCTGCTCTGGAGTCTGGACTGACGAACGGGATCTAGATGCCCCCAAGGAGATCTATCGTTGCGACATTGCCGGAGTATGCGCGCACTTTTTCCCACCCCATTCCAACTCCAAGCACGCGCCTGCCCAGGCGCCTCCCCTCCTTTCCCAGTCTTCCACAATATGAAGAGGCCCAAGATCCGCTGACGCCGCCGAGCAGTGTGAGCAGAAGTTTGTGCGCGCAGACCTCCTAGCCCGCCATAGGAAACGGCACTCCTCATCCTACATCCCTCGGAACCGCATGCCAAGTTTCAGCGCAACTACGGACTCGTCCCCCCCAGCCACCGCTGTGTTGTCGCCGACTACCACAACCGAATCTCGCCCGGTCCTACCCCGGGTGCCCCACGACGCCGCCATCTTGCTCGGCCCCGACTCGAATTCACAGCCCTCTCCGTCCCTCCCGAACCCGGACCCGCGCAGGATGCACCAACACCCCGGCTGGCATCCCCAACTGCCCGATATGGGGGCCTGCAACATCATCCGCCCGAAGCCGGGCTACTACCCCCAGCAGGAGCAACGAGTTCCCGAACAATCCACCCCTATGCCCTACCACACAGCCGAGTTCCAGCCAGACGACATATCGCGAGAGAACTTTGCAGTGTGGCTATTCAACCCTCACGCTCCCTATGGCGAGTTCAACGTCTCGTCCCACGTGCCCTTCGTCGACGGCGGCCTGGAGTCGACGCTCAACAACAACATCCACTATGACTACGAGTCCCTCACCAGCGGTCGGTCTCAACTGGAGACCCCAACCCGCTTTGTCGAGACCGATGAGCTCATTTCCGAGTTTCGTCGCCAGGAAATACTCCGATGGTTCCAGGTGTTCCGCCAAAAGCAGCCCAAAGCGGAGCCCCTAGTCGCCAACCTTGCTCATGACGGCAGCGGGGACATTCCCGCCCTGGGGCTCGAAATGATGCGTGACTGTTTGCAGGAGTACTGGGACCGCGTGTCACCGCGGCTCCCTATTGTCCACCAACCTACTTTCTCGTGCAATCGGTGCTCCATCTTCCTCCTCATGGTCATGGTTGCTCTGGGCGCCGTTTCACTCCGCACTAGGGACTCGACCGGGAACCTAGCCGACTACGGTGGCTTTGCGGACATGGTGATACTTGGTGTGAGGTCCGAGATTCTTACCGCCGAGGATGCCCAACCTCCGGTTTCGCTTTGGGTATCCCAGGCCCTCCTACTGCTCGAGTTTTACGAAAAAATGTACTCCTCCCGTCGCCTTCACGAACGCGCCCATATTTATCACGTTGTCGCGCTCAACCTTCTCCGGCGTGGGAGCCCTCTTATTGGCCGCTCTGGAAGCGAATCACCCCCTGAAGTGCCGTCAGCCGAGCAACCACAGGGTGTCTCCCTTGATTCCCACACCTGGTGGTGCCGATGGGCCGAGACCGAAGCCATGCACCGGGTCGTCTTCGCAGCATTCATGACGGACACCATCCACGCCGCTATGTTCGGGCACGCAGCCGACATGGCGCCCCACGAGATCAGACTTCCCCTACCTTGTGATGATAATATGTGGACGGCATCAAATCCGGACACAGTACGCCAGCTTGATCAAAACTTGCGCATGTACGGCATCAGGCCCATATCCTTCCTTGATGGCTTGAAGCGTGCGTTGCACGGCAAGGAGGTTAAGACCCATTCCTTCGGCCGCATGATTATCATGTCTGGGCTCCTGAGTGTCGGATGGCATCTCAGCCACAGAGAGACTCATGAGAAGTGGCTGGACTTGACCGCACCGGCCACCGAAACCCACGAGGCATGGAAGAAAACCCTACTGCGCGCCTTCGACGACTGGAAGCGCAGCTTTGATGTTGCCCAAGGCGCGGCGGGGAACTCTACCCTCGCCGACGCGCCAGGCTCGAATGGCCCTGTCCATAGCGCCGCCATCCTCTACCACTTGGCGCAGATCAGCTTGCACGTCGATATCATCGACTGCCAAGTATACAGTGGTGCCAAGCGGTTGCTCGGGAGAAAGGTCTCTGTTCGAGACTACACCAACGTGGTTGCTAGGATGCGAGCATGGGCCGCTCTGTCGTCAACTCGCCATGCCATTTTGCACGCCTTCAAACTCCTTCACCGCGTCCTGGTCGACCCCCGACGCAATACAAACACTGCTGACCGCGAGCGGTTGGATATTGGACCTGGCGTCGTGAGCCTGCCACCGATCGAGGTTCAGACGTACTCGTGTCGCAACGAGCCAGATCCCCACCGACCCTGGGTGATGTACTATGCAGCCCTGAGCATTTGGTCCTTCGTGAGGGCGATTAGCCGCCAGGATTCGCTTCAAGAACCGACCGGCCATGCGAGCAACCCGTTCCGTCCGGGAAAACCATCCCCTATCAACTACCGGCGTGTGGCCGCCTACCTGGGTAATATTGCGACTCTCCCCGAGCTTACTGAGAGCGCCGCGACGGGTCTAGGGGAGGGCTTGCCCGATTTGCTCGACACCTTGAGCTCGGTGCTTGCTGAGGCGCATTCCGAAATACTACAAGAAGCGCATCAACGGTTGGAGGTGTGTAAGGAAATGCTCACCAACTCTAGTGGGTGACATTATCATGAGATGTTGCCAATTTGTCGCTGGCCACACGGGAACCGGGATAGTGATGGTCCTATCCCATGATCGAGCCCCTTGTCCCTTATACCCTAGGGGGCTCCCCCGAGTGAGGGATCACACGGAGTGGGAAGGAAATGGTGTCTGAACATCGCGCGTCCTAAGGGCCAACTGTGTGGCCACAGTCGTGCCTAGTCTTGCCAAGAATGTGAGGACGACGGAATCCTGTCAAATTGCCGCTCCCCTGCTAACTCGACCCCAGGTTCGATAGAAACCATCACAACGTTGTCCACACCCACCCAGTCCTCATCTCAGACCTTGAAATATCCCTTCCACAGATCTCGGAGCTCTCCCCTTGGATCATACTTTTTTGCCACGTGCCTCAGTTTCGCATGACTTTGCTTTCCATACCCTGCAAATACGTCCTGCGTCTTTCCTGCGTAGTTCATGTAGATGTACCCGTTCTTAGAGCTCTCCCCGCGCGAGTCTGCGAGCGCGTTGATCTTGTCTATCAGCTCCTTGGACCCAGTCTCCACCGCCTCGTCCATCCCCGTGCTCGTCCACGACAACGTCAGCTGTACGATCATAAGTGGCCCATCTTCGGGCTTCAAACCCAGCGCGTTGCCGCCGTTGACCTGCATTGCCTCCAGGATGTTGGACGAGATAGGGTGATAGATGAGAAATGGCGAGACGGTGGAATTGTCCGCTGCGGCCGCGGCGATAAGACGGGCCACATATTCCTCCCACAACGGCACGATGTCCAGCAGTAAATCGGGCGTCGCGGTCGCAGCAACGCTGGTAACCCACCACGTCTGGCGAAGCCCCGGTGCCTGTTCAATATCTCGCGAGAGCCGCGAGACATTGCTGAGCCGGGTGTTGATAGACAGCGTCGGCAGCGCCGCGTCATGAAACCCAGCAAACACTTCCGGCGGTGATGCGAGATCCGAATGCGTGGCGTGAAACTCATCACTCAGCACCACGTACCCCCCCAGCTCAGCCGCGTACGTCATAACAAAGTAGGTATGCGCCGCGTGATCCTCCGCCAACCCCTTAACCAGCAACTCATGCATTAGCGGAATCAGCGTCCTGTTCGTCGCCGCCCCCGGATACACCCGCGAACTCGCCCACAACTCCCCCTGCTCGAACGCCACCAGATCAAACCGCGTCACCACCCCAAAGCTCGACCCGCCCCCGCCGCGCAACGCCCAGTACAAATCCGCATTCTCCTCCACTGACGCCTCCACCACCTCCCCCGACGCCAGCACCACCTCATACCGCCGCACATTATCACACGCCCACCCCCTCCCCCCCGAAAAATACGATATCCCCCCGCCCAGCGCCAGCCCGCTCACCCCGACCGTCGAGCTCCGCCCCGCCACCACCGCCAACCCCAGCGGATCCAACACCTCCGACACGTTAATCCACCGGTTCCCCGCGCCCACGGACACCGTCCCCCGATCGCCCGAGACCACAACACTGTTCAGCCCCACCAAATCAATCGTCACCCCACCGTCGTCGGCGTTAGACCCGCCCTCGAAAGCGGTGTGCCCGCCCCCCTTGACGGAGAACGGCGCGCGGTGGGTGGTGAGGAAGCGGATGGTCTGGGCGACTTCGGCGGTGCTGGTCGGGGAGACGAAGCAGGCCGGGTGGAGGGCGGTTTGGCGGGCGGACCAGTAGGTGTTGTGGGTGGGGTAGAGGGGGGAGGAGGGGAGGGTTAGGGGGAGGTGCGGGTGGTGGTGGGCGAGGGTTTGGCACTGCGGCGGGGAGGGGGGGTTAGTGGTTGGAGATGGGGGATGGGGGATGGGGGTAGGATGGGGATGGGGAAGGGGAGGGGGAACTTACGATGTTTGAATGGTTGTGGTCATGGTTGGTGGTTGTGGCGGCGGCTGGGAGCGCCAGGGCGAGGAGGATAGGCCATGGTCGTAACATGTTGATTGAATATCGAATGATGATCTGTATCTGTACGCGCCTGGTACTCGCATATCCTGTGCTGGTGGGAATTCGATGTTCTTAAGCATCCAATATCCACGACAACGCAGCTGCGGGTCCAGTCTTCAGACCCCCTGCTGTCGTACGACCCGGATCGGCAAGGAGCCGAGCGTGCCACGCCGCTGCAACTGCAATTGAAAAGCACTGTCCCATGCAAGAGATCCGCTCGGATTCCAGGCATCGTCTCCCGTAACTGTCACTGACTTGCCAGGGAGAGGACACACCAATCACACCGACGGCGTATCCCCCCGAGAGCCCAAGACTCGCCTCGCACTCCCAACTCAGACGGGAATTGGCAGATCCCGGCGTTAGTGCTGACCGGACTGGCTGCCGAAGACAAATCGTCTGCCATTTTGGGCCGTCTCAACGTTATTTGCTGTCGTATCTCTCGGGAATGATGGAGCCGGGCCGAAATAGATTTGGGCGAGCTGCGGGAGGTCAGGTTGTGTAACACCACTCAGCCAACTGGAAGTTGGTACATGAGCCTCGGACTCGGCTTTGCATGAGTAGAGGGATGAACAATTGTCCTTCGGCCGGGTGGTGCGGGCGGCATGGGGTTGGATTTCTCTCTCTCGCTAGACTACAGCCCACAGTCTCACCCGTAGGACGACACATTAATGTGCCAGATAATCTATATCCACGAATGCGGACGGAGGCGTAAAAAGATAAATACATGGTCCGTACGTACTAACCGGCAGGTACCACTTTCGCAGGATGTTTTCGGATGAGGTTCAGACTGGGGGCCGTCATCAACACCCACCTAGATAAAGCGTGCAAAAAGAGTATTCCACTAGTTATTGTAGGTTGAGACAAACGTTTAGATCCCCCTCCCCAAACCCCTGAGCACCCATCAACATACTCCCCGACAGATACAACTCCTCCTGGCCTGGGAACCAATCCCTCGTAAACTGGCTCGTCATAGGGTTCGTAACTAATAATTTGAACACTAGCCCCGTCTGGCTTTGCTCGACGGCCTGGACCAAACTGTTCAAGTAAAGCATCACGGTATGCAACCCCTCCAGAAACGCCGGCTCCTGCTCGAACCACGCCACCCAGTCCACCACACACACCACCACGCCCACCCCAATCTGCTTCACCAAACCATCAAACACCAAACACAGCGCATCCAGGTCCCCGCACCGGAACGCCTCCGCCTCGGCCACCCCAATATACGACAAATCCACTTCCCCCTCCCCCCTCCTCGTCGCAAGCAGTAGCACAACCTGCACGATCAGAAAACGCATCATCCCCACGGGGCCATTAAATCCTTCTTCACTGCCACCGTCACCACCACCAACCCCGTGAAACCGACAATAAAACCCCACCGGATACACCCCGCCACCGCCCTCATCCGCCAACCTCGCCAACCCCCTCAGCAACAACGCACAGAAATAGCTCGTAACCGGCACCAAGGCCGTCGATGTGGAGGTGGTGTCCATGTCATGGATGGTGAGGACACACGACGAGAGGGAACGCAGCCAGGTTTGGAACTGGTGGGAGGCGGCGGCGAAGTGTAAGGGGGATTGTTGTTGGGGAGGGAGGGTGGCGCGGCCGAGGAGGAGGGTGAGGGTTTGGTCTTGGGTGAGGGGGTTGGTGGTGGTGGTTATAGTGTTGGTGATTGTGGTGGTAGGGTTGGGGGGGAAGTTGAGGAGGGGGAGGAGGGAGGGGATGGTGAGTGCTGGTTGGAGCGGGGTGGGAGGGAGGTAGAGGTTGAGGAAGGTTGTGTTGGGGTGGGGGATGGTTTGGAGGGCTTGGAGGTGGAAGTTGCGCTGGCGTTCTTCAAGGCGGTGAATTTGCCCTGGGGGGCGTTGGTTAGCATCGCCGCGAGACCTGTTAGGGGAAAGGTGGGAGGGCTTACACTCGATGTCCTTGGACATGCCATGGAACTGCTCCTCCAACGAGCTGAGAGCCTCAAACCTTAGTGCGGTGAGGTGCTCGCTCACTTGTTCGACCCTTTTGCCCACCGTGAGGACGTTGTGATGAACGGCCTGTACCACCCTGTGCAGGCAGCGCGAAACACAGTCCCCAAACGACGATCCCTTGTCCTGGAGATTTGCGCTGAGTTTTTCTTCGAGTTTCTTCCCGTAATCGCTTTGTTCAAAGAGGGCTTTGAGAGATTCGCCAACTGGATGGAGGGTTAACTTCTGGCACTGGGATAGATAGACTGATGACAACAACATACGGGATGACTGGTGCAGCCATTCTGTCAACGCCTCTATAGCCTCGAGGATGGCGATGTACAAGTCTTCGGTCTTTTCCCGAACATCCTCATCCCAAGCGTACATCTTGAGAAACGCCTTAGTCCCCTGAACGTGCTCAGAAAGGGAGTCGAGGGTCCGGATGATCAGCTCTTGGATGTCTCTTTTGCGTCTTGCGGCCTGTATATCGCCCCCCTTTTAGTACTATCCCAAATGGGTGTCGAATCACTGAGCTCACATTGTAGATCAAACACAACCCCCCGCAGAGAGCGCCTGTGAAGTCTCCATCTGGAAGCAGCACAATGAGAAACTCTATCCGGCAGGCCACTGATCCGAATAGCCGCTGGGTGCTGCGGAACGGATGTCTCCAGCTGCGACCTCGCTTGGTGTAGTCATCGAAGGCCTGTGTCGCCTCCTCAAGGACTTGAGGCCATGTGGTGTTTTCATCAAAGGTGACTTTTCCCGCGCCCGCGTCGTTGTACTTGGAGAGAAAGCGTTTCATGAAGTGGCGGAAATGGTCCTTCCGCTGCTCAAGCCTACATCAAGTCAGAACCCTATCGCACTCCTACTAGTTATGGTGTCAAGGAGTACCTTTCAGACGCTGGCGGAGCCATGTACTTGCCCATGGCCTGCTTGAACGCCCATGCCGGGTCATGCTCCGGAGCGTTGAAGGTGATCCATGGTCCCACAACACTTGCGTCCTCCTTGGTTCTCTGCGCCATCGGTAAAAGTAATTCTGGCGATCACTGATGTTTCGATCGTTGTCCGTTTGTGGGGTTATAATTGCGAGTCTTGTCCAGCCCTTCAGTCTTGAGGTAGGCATGGAGAGATATAAGAGTTCATGGACGACGTCGTTCGGTTAAAGCCCCGTGTTCGGTGAATGAAGACAGATGACTGAGATGAGTCCACGTTGGTGATGCCTTGTACATCCTTGAACGGCTTATCGATATGAGGAGCTCGCCTGCGCCTGGTAGGCAATCTGTCCGAGGCGGGACCCAGCATCGTGTATCATGCTGTGTTCTCCTTGCCCTTGTCGAAAGGGACAGCACAATCAAAATCCACGGCCGAGGCCACCAATAGGACTCGAGGTCTGCCTGCTGGGTCGTACACTTCCTCATCCTCGCATTTGTGTTGCGTCACTCTCGGCCGCCTTTTTGCTACCAATCCCCGAATGCCATGGGCTAGAATGACTCAAGTTCGGCTGCTGTCAACTTGCTTATCCCGAGCTCTCAATAGGTATCCAAGCTGGTCCAACGCACACAATCTACGACAATCTATTGAACAACATCCTTTTCCATTTGGCATGATTACGCTTCTAACTCGAGTACTTGGTGCTAGCTTTGCTATTTCCATTGCACCACTAACCGCCTCGGATCCATCTTGACAACGCCCCCTGGTGCGGCTTCAACATACTCAAAAACAAACATCCAATGTCAGACGTCAGTTCGGGGCTGGGGGGGCCCCACGATCAGCATGAGGCTGGAAAACCCCTTTCTAAAGGCCCTTCTTTGGATAGAATCGACTTTCGACAATGGGACAACGAGATAAGGAAAGGTGTGACCAAATTGATGACCGTCAGAAGTTCCGCTGCCGAGGTTAGAAACTGGAGCGAGTGGCTTGAGGGTGTTGGACCGTCCATCTTTGACCAGGCAGCCGAAAGTGAAAACACAGATTCAGGGGGCAACCACAAAACGGTCAAGTGGTCTCTGATAGCCCACCTGGACTCCGACACAAACAAGGAGCCGTCACCACAACACAATGGAAATCCTTCGCCCGAAGTCATGGCAAGCAACGACTTTCATGGTGCTGGTAGGCTGGCTTCGTTCTCGATACCAACGCTTGCCGTGATACCATGGAAGAAGGCGAAGATGCCAGAGAGCCCAAAGCCGCTGCACTTTGCAGTTGAGGTGGCTTATGACCTGCCTTCGCTGAACTCGCTAGTTGAGGAACATATCGAAAAGGCGTATGCAGACGCCAGCTCGCCTCTGTGTCCTATAAATGATGAGTGGCCGGAACGGGTCTTCCTCAATTCCAGACGCCTACGGGACTTCATCGAAGCGGCGTTTTGCAAAGGACAACCGACATGGAATGGGCACGGTCCTTTCCACATTCTGAGGCCGTACAAGATGTTGTCATTTCTTGAAACTGGAATCCGGAAACGCATCGCCGACTTGCATCAGGCTCGTCGAGTCATATGGGATGCACATGAGGATGAGTACATGGCGCTCTACCAGCGCAACCCGGTCGAGGACGGAGAGGGAGTGGATTACCAGCAAGAATCTAAGATGACATTGGAACAGTTGACGGCCCACATCTTGGATCTGAGATGCCTAGAGCGGGTCATGGACGTCTTCTCACGGCCCGAGTTCTGTGACCCGAAGCACATGCCCTCCCACGTTCCGTTTAACAATCTGTGGTTCCTATTTCCTGTTGGTTCTCTGATATACGTTAGAGACCCCAACATACCGCAGAACATCTGGAGGGTTATTCAGCGAACCGGTGGTCGAAAGTACAGGATGCGGCCTGACCACGTCCCTCTCGGCGAGTACGAGCATTTGTTTTCGGACTTTGTGATCGACAGTTACCATCTGGACTACGATGGCATTCGCTACAGGCCCACCTTCCACCAATTCAAAATCAGCAGTTTCGACGGCGCCCAGCTCATGTCCTCGCTCCCGGTTCTTCCGTTTCGCTATGTTGAGTATGTGGACGAAAGAGTAAACCGAGACGACTTGCTTGAACGAGCCAGACAGTTCAAGTCCATGACCCGGATCCGCCATCAATCCTACAGTGGCCGCAGCTACGACAGAACCCCGAGTGGTAAGCGGCTGTCTGATCTCGAAGTCGGGTCCCGAAAGAATGTCACTCGGTACTCGGAACGGATCGATAGTGAAGTCGTTGTCGATTTCGAGCGTGCTCTCCAGGACATCCCATCTTGGATTCCGGGTGGGGAGGACTTCAAACCTTACCAGATGGACACGAAAGAGCACGATTTGATCTACGTTGACCAGGACGAAATGTGGGACAGCCGTTTCACTGAGGATTTCATGGAAGCCGAAACGAAGAAATGGAAGAAATGGGAGGAGGAAGCGTTACTATCCGGTCCCACCGAAGAGGAAGACCTCCTGCTACTGCCTGACCGTGTATTTGCCTTTGTCTTGCGGACCAGGAGTTGGGGTGAGCCAGCCCCCCCCCCCCCTTGAGCAATCGAAATGGGCGTTGCTAACGAGGGTTCCTCCGTTTTACAGCCTGCCTGGAAATTGGCAAAGACATGCACGGCAACCAGAGCTTGACTGATGTTCAGTTGCGTGATGAACCATGGGAAAACTTGGAACTCCCAGTCGGGCACAAGGAGATCGTGCATGCCTTGGTAGACTCGCACTTTTCCAAAGACAAGAGCAAAAACATCCAGTTTGACCTGGTCAGCGGCAAAGGTTAGTAGTAGTTGTTCCTTTTTGGTGTGGGTTTTGGTCGAAGATAGTATCAGCTATGGTATTAACAAGGAAACAGGGAACGGTGTCATTATTCTCCTACACGGCGTGCCGGGGGTTGGCAAAACATCAACAGCAGGTAAGGATGGCGCCCAAAAGCTAGGGACCTACACAGGAAAGACTTCTGACCTTGACCCAACAGAATGTGCCGCACAGAGTTACGGCAGGCCGCTTCTGCCCATTACATGTGGTATGTAAATGTACTTCCCTGACAAATGTTATCTTCGCCCATTAGTAAGATCCCCAGTTCGGGATCAGCCTTGCTAACAGGGCTCCATTAAGGTGACCTAGGACTGACGCCTGCCGAGGTGGAATCTGGGCTGCAGGATATATTCAGGCTTGCGCAGGCGTGGGACTGCGTCATGTTGCTTGATGAAGCCGACATTTTCCTTGCACAACGAACACCGACGGATATCGAGAGAAACGCCTTGGTCTCTGGTACGTATAAGCATGCCGATATCCCTTTCTTAGCTCTTTGACATGCTGACATAAATTCGTTTTCAGTCTTCCTCCGGACTCTGGAGTACTATGAAGGCATCTTGTTCTTGACCACCAACCGGGTAGGGGTTTTCGACGAGGCCTTCAAATCACGCATCCACCTGTCTTTGTACTACCCTCCGCTCACCAAGGACCAAACAATCAGCATCTGGCGCTCCCACATTGCTACCGCTAAGAAGGAGAGCCGCATTGAAGTCAACGACGTTGATCTCGTGCTATACGCACAAGAAATATTCCAACGACAGAGTGATCCCCAGTTCGGTCCTGTTTGGAATGGCCGCCAGATCCGGAATGCCTTCCAGATAGCTGTCGCGCTGGCGGGCTTTCACAGCAAGGGTAACAGGTGTATCAAGCTGGAACCTAAACACTTCAGCCAGGTCTTTAACGTTTCGGACCAGTTTAGCAGTTACGTTTGGCTGGTCAAGCAGCGCAACTCGGACGCGCAGTGGAACGCCATGCAGATGCTCCGACGGGACGACTGGGCTTATGCAGGACCTCCGGGGGTAAATCCAGCGACTAATAATCAGCAAGGGGCCCATGTGCCTCCTCGCTTTAGCAATTTCCCACAGTCCAGCTTTGGGCAGCAAGCTGGTCCTTCGAGATCGACGGCCCCTTTCAGCAGTGGGATGGGCACGGGAGGCATGGTCACGACCGGCGGCGGTGCTGTCAACCAGTTTGGCAACATCCAAACAACCTCCAGCCAACAATGGCATACCGGTAACATCCACTACCCTCTGCCGGTCGGTCAAAGCAACGCGAACCTCCGGCTCCAACCAACGCCCTCAACAGGCATGGAAAACAGCCAACAAAGACTTCACTGCCAAGAACAGTCCCAGTCATACGCGCAACCAAACCCCAGCCATCAGCAGGGCCTAGTGCAACTGAACCAGCTGGTTTCCCAACAGCGGCAGCAAAATGAACAACAGCAGCGGCC
This sequence comes from Chaetomium tenue, assembly GCF_020726465.1. Taxonomy (NCBI): domain Eukaryota; kingdom Fungi; phylum Ascomycota; class Sordariomycetes; order Sordariales; family Chaetomiaceae; genus Chaetomium; species Chaetomium tenue. The sequence continues at coordinate 3,272,708 of NW_027117330.1, read as the reverse complement.
CGACGCTCTCAGCTTCACAAACCCGACCATGCTCAACCTGAGCCACGAAGTTCCATAGCGAGGACAGCAACAGGGAGTTGATGGTTCTCACCGATGATTTGTTATTGTTCAATTCGGCATCAACTTTAGGTCATCTCGACAGAAAAAAAAAAAAAGGGACAGAATGTAACGCGTAACGTTAATTAGACTTCTTAATTTGAAACTACACAGCAAAGACAAAAGAGACAGTTTTCCGGTGGTTCGAACTTTGAAACAATATCTGCGTGAGAGGTAAGCAAAGTTTAACTTGAGGACTGGTTTACCCCTAAAAGCGTAACCAATTGCTGTAGTACCCCTGATCTCCTTTCAAGTCCTTGTTATTCAACCGAGCCGACTCTTTTGCCCGATACTCCTGCTCATGGCGAGCATCCATTTGCCTGTAGTCCTGCAGGTCCTTCAAGCTGGCATCCCCCTTTAGATACAGGCCCAACAGCCTCAACCAGGCGCAGGCTTGTAGGCTAGCCGGGTAGCATAGAAACAAATGAACCATGTCCAACCACACACGGCCGTGGTCTGCATGGGGGATCCTAGAGCGGCACACACGGCTCAGCACATACTTCCACTGCTCGTCGTCCGGGTTGCACCCGTGGGTGATGCGGGCGTACTGGAACCACTCGGGCCAGTACCCGGCACTCTCCCAATCAATAATGGCCGTAACTTTAGCACGGTCCGGATCCACCATGATATTGCCCACGTACAAATCACAATGCGTCAGAGCCAGTTTCCCCTGACAAGGCGGCATAGTGGCCCGCACAGCGTTGATAATGTCGCTGTGAAGACCCGTGCGTTTGAGGGCGGGGCGGAACTCATGATCAAAAATATCGTCGTCGGTGCGCCAGCGGCCTTTGAGGAAGCCGCGGGCCTCGTCGGCGTCCGGAACGAAGCAGTTGATGGGCAGCCTCTGGCCGGACACGCTCTCCATGCGGCGGCCCCGGAAGCGGGACGCCAGCTTGGACATGTAGTCGGCCACCTGCTGCGCCAGGTAGATTTTGTCCGCCGCCGACAGCCGCGGCCAGCACTCGCCCAGCGTCACGCCCGGCGCCCGCTCCTCGATCAGGAAGTGCTGGTCCCGTTCGCGCGACAGCCACTCGCCAAAAACACGCGGGCAGGGGACGGAGGTGTTGGCCGTGATGAAGCGGTGGGTGGGTGCCTCCGAGTTGATGTTGTACTGTGTCCGTTTCAGGATGTAGACGTCGTTCATGGTCCAGACGACGCGGTTGCCGCATCGGTAGATGATTTTGGCTTTTTGGAGTTCCCTAAACCACGACGGAGGGTAGGTGGGTAGCCTGTGAATACTTGACGACGCTGTGGATACATTCTTTTTGGTTTTAGGTGATGAAAAGAATATCCTGAACATTTTTGTATATATATTTCCTTTAACCCCGCGATCAACTATAGACTTGCCCGTCGATGGTGTATGTACAGTTACTTGCACTACTTTACATGCAAGTGCGGGCCCAGATATTTCAGGTTCGAACGGAGAAATCAACGCTTTATTCGAGACATCGGGTCGGATACATGACGAAACTACTTATGATAAATACTAGTGCTTATATATTTCTCCTGGCACTCTACCTATCTTTGTGCATTTCATAACCGCATTGCATTGTACGAATACACCCTGTACGAAAACAAAGTATTGGTGGCCAAAGCCGGTCTCTATACGGGAGAACAAGTCAGCCTTTCCAGCGATCGAACGGTGGGGCCCAAGGCCCTGGTAATAAGGATCAAGTTTACGTACTTGTCTACTGTCTTTTTTATGGTGTAGTCGTGGGGCTACTGGGACCCTCCGGCACCGCTCGGGGTGAGATGGGGGGGGAATGATGAGCGTATGTTGACTTTCGACCAGAGCTCCAGGAGAAACCCGAGAAGTCCGGCTTGTTGGTGCATGCTTTCAGTTCAGCCTGGCGGTGATAGGCTGGTTGTGTGGGGTTGAAGAGACAGAGGGCTTTCGACCCATTTGCGAGCTTGAGATGTCTGCCATGGACAGCCTGACGGCGGTGGCGAATGGCAGAAATGTGTGAGCTGTTATCCATTTTGCAGCTTTGTGGTGTAGCAGAACTCGGGTAGTTGAAATCGTGCTGTGAAAATGAGTGTTGTGTGCTGGGGAAGTTGCTTCAAAGCATGAGCATGGGGCGATGAGGGATCTTATGGCAGGCTGAAGTGACATGTACGGCACTCAAGACACGGCTTTGGGGCTGCCATGTTGGATTCCAGCACCCGTTCACTACTCCCTGTAACAATGGCTTCTTTGTCTTTGTTGCGGCTAACTTTGGTTGTATTACCCACTCGTGACAGAGACCAATCAGCTAGGCGTGTCAGAGTCTCCGGTGTCTTTGTTCCTTTATTTCCCCTGGCATTGTACATCGAAGAATCTGTTTCATACACGGACCCCCGTTACCAATTTTCTCTCCACTCGCCCATACTCGCAACAGAACCGTCCCAGTCACAACCAACGGACTGCACAAACTTTCGGCGCCGTCCACAGTCTACTCCTTTATCTCCTTCTTGTGAAACATATCTTTCGCGCAGCGTTGAAGCCTCAGCCAGCCACAACCCCCCATCATCCACGGCTGGGCACATACCTTGAAGCTCGGGCATCCAGTCCGTCCTGTTCTTGCAAAAGAACTCTCCCTTAGGCGGCACCTTTTCAGGCTCGTCAAGCGAACCCCACACGACATAGCGGAACTTATCAGCCGCCTCTTCCTAACACACAACGCATCATTAGCACCCGACGACCACTCCCTCGACCCCCGTCCCCAGCCCCCCACAACAACCCCCAAAACGAAACAAACAAAGAAAACGCACCCCAAACTCGCACACATACGCCCCACACACCCCACAAAACTCCCTCGTCACCCCATTCTCCTGCTTATACCTCTTCGGCGGCTCACTGCCCGGCTTGTACTGGAAGGCCTCGACCGGCACCTTGGCGGTCAGGCCGTAGTTGGCCCCGAAGGCGCGCCGGCAGCTGTGGCAGTGGCAGAGCGTGGTGCGGGCCGCGTCGGCGGAGGGGAGGGAGAGTGTGTAGCGGAGGCGGTTGCAGATGCAGCGGCCGGGGAGGTGGAGGGTCATGTTGATGCTGATGGGTTGTTTTTATATGGTTGTGGGTTGATCAGGTAGGTTCAGGAATGGGCTGGTGATTGGTGGCGCGTGTTGGGGGCGATGGGGTTCATGGAGTCTTTGAAAGGGTAGGTGGTGACGTCAATGATTCCAAGTTTGTAGGTCATCGCCCATCGCCCCGTCTCAGCCGTCATTCCATGGTTGTGAGATGCCGTTGCAACTCATGATATCTCTTTGGTGTGCAAATGATGTCTCTTACCTTCCCCTTTGTCTCCCACAAGAACATCACCCCAAAACAATAAGCACCTGGAAAGGAGAGATACACATCTCAACGGAATGCCCACGCAGCTATTGTTGCTACGAAGAATAGATGGGTGGTAATTTACAACTTTCAATGTGTCGAAGAGGGCATATTAATGCCACGCCATAGGCACAAACACAGTTGGTAGAGTCTGATTGTCCATCAGGCTGAACGGCCCTTGGTTCGCCTCTGAATTCCACACTAGCAACTCTACTAAAGATTACACCAAATACCTGAATCCCTTGTTAAACTTCTCGGGATCCCTCTCGCCGTCCACCGGCGCCTGCGGCACCGCCTCGGGGCGCTCGCTCTCTTCCAGCTGCTTGTTCATGCGCACCAGCACCATCTTGAACATGAAGCAGCCCACAATGGTGACGCCGAACATGGCCGTGACGATGCCGTAGCTCTTGCGGAAGCCGTTTTCCTTGAGATCCCACACGTAGGACCCCGCCACGTTGCCCAACTGGCTGAAGGCGTTGATCATGGCGATGGCGACGGCGCGCTTCGCGGGGGGGCGGGGGAAGGAGGAGGAGATCCAGGAGTAGAAGACGATGAAACTAAGGGAGGAGGTTAGGGTCTGGCCGTGGGGAGTGAGGGGTCGGGACCGTTAGAACTCACCCGGCGTAGCTGCTCGCTTGGAGGAAGAGGGCCACGTAACGGGCTGCCACGTTGGATGTGGCCATGCTGATGATGAACCCAATGAGACCAAGGCAAATGGGGCCGACAATGTGCCAGAACTGTGAGGACAGGTTAATTTCACGTCATGTTGGTCGGCGAGGGTTGGGTAAGAAGACGGGGTAAACAAACCTTGTCTTGGGTGCGATCCGAGTGCCACGCGTTGATCACCGAAACCAAGCAGGCAAAAGCCCAAGGCGGTGCGCTCATGAGAAGCGTAGGAATGGGGTCGAAGCCCAGGGTGCCGGTGAGAGTGGGCTGTTGTTGCGCAAAAAAGTACTCGTAAGTTCATCTGGGGGTAATGTAAGGGGCAAGGAGGCGCTTACGAAGAAGGCGTTGAAGGACAAGCCAACAACATACGCAGTAAGCGTAAACATCATCAAGTACACCTTGGGGTCCTTCAGGGCCATGGTCAGACCGGTGAAGACGCCTTGGCCAGGCTCGTCACTGTCGGCTACGCCGACGTCCTCAGTCATGCGCAGCTGCGCCACATAGCGCTCCTCCTCGGAGAATCCGCGCGTGTTGTGCGGCAGGTCGGGCAGGATGAAGACGGCAAGGACAGCAACAAACATGGTAGCAGCACCCTCGACTATTGAAAACAAGTGTTAGCGACTCTGGGAATTCATGTCAAGAAAGCACAAACATCGGCTGCCTTACTGTAGAACAGCCATCGCCAGGCGGCATGGCCCAAGACGCCCTGCATGTTGGACAGCACACCAGCTCCCACCAGAGCCGAGAATGCGTTCGAGATAAGGTTACCGCAGAACAGCAACGCGTTCCTCGTCGTCAATTCGCGGCGCGTGTACCACTTCGACAGGATGAGAAGGGCGCCAGGAAGGAATGTGGCCTCGACGAAGCCAAGAAAGAACCGGATGGCGACCATGCCACCAAAATTGGTCACAATACCCGAAAGGGTGGAAACCAACCCCCATAGCAACATCGAGCACCCGATGTAGAGCGAAGGCCGCGAAACGAGGTTGATCATCATGTTGGAGGGGACCTGCATGAGAATGTAGCCGACGTAGAGAATGCTGAGGCAGGTGGCGTATTGGTTGTAGTCGAGGTTCAAGTCCGCTTGCAGTCCCTTGAGGCGGGCGGCCGCGATATTGTTGCGATCCAGATAGTTCAAGATGTACAGCAAGATGAACAAACTGCAGCGCGCGTCCAGCTTGCGCTTCAGACTCTTCTCGACCTGGATGCGGCGTTGAGGATCCATGGTGGTCGTCGGGACGCCGCCCGTCACCTCGTTCTGATGGGCCTCTGTCTTCTCGGCCGAATCCATGGTGGTGGTGATGTGGGGCGTAGGTTGACTTGGGGAACACGGGAAGTCACAGCAAAAGGCGGCGGGAGAGGCCTAATATATTATTATTTGACCCTGCGAGTCAAGTTGCCCCATGGGGATGTCATCAAGGTGGTATTGGTGGATGCGAGGTACTTTAACGTTGCTCACTCAGGGGTGGTGGACCCAGTTGACTTTGATGTGATCCGTCACGGCGTCGGCGTCTTCTGAGGCTGGTCAAGCGTGTCAAGCTTGTCAAGCTTCGTAGCGCTGGAAGACTGCCGCTGCAGGGTAGGGCCGAGAGAGCCGGCATTATCGGGCCAAACGCTTGTTTCTCCCCGCCGAGCCCAACCCGCCTTTCGCCCCCCTGTCATCACATGCTTAAAAGGGTAAAGGATCATCCCATGGGGCGACCCCGGCTACCCAGCGATTCGGCCCCATCATGATCTCGTCCCATTTACGAAGTGCCATTGGAACGAGAAAAAAAGAAGGGGCCCCGAAGGGGAAAAGGCAGGTGATGCGTGGGGTTTGAGACAGAACGGGGATTCCGGAGATATCAACAAGGGGAGGAGTGGAACTGATTGCCTGCCGACTCTTCTCGCCGTGAAAACTCTGAATGATTCTTCCCTGGTGTGCCCTGGTGAGACCATGAAAATGGAGAAATGCTACTAAAAGTTGTGGGGTGCGGTGAGAGTGATCGGTCCTTTTCCATGCCCACTGATCCTGGCGGGACCTCGGGACCGACTTGCTTCCCCGCCCTCGCAACTCCGCCCTCCGCTTCCCCGGTATGCAGGTGGAGAGCTGCTACACGAGGGTTGGGTTTGACCCCCACAGGCGAGAGAGGACAACGTCATTCTCGCAATAAGGAGCCAATGATACCAGAGTTTTTCCGAGGTCCGGTCTTGAAAACAGATTCAGGGGCGCGCGCTGTAGATGCTTTGAGCCCCAAGGATCGTACTTTAAGCACTAACAACCCGAAGAAAGATTGAGGAACAAAAACTAAAAAACGAAAAGAAGAAGAAAAGGGACAGAAGAGAAGAACAAATAAAAAAATAAAAAAATAAAAAGGAAAGAAAACGTGTAACATCGCTATAAGTCCTTAACATGTCCTTCTTGGTGATTTTCCTTTGGTGCTTTTTGCAGTTAACGTTTAGGACGGGCTCACCAACATCCTTTAGAGCAGTCGAGCTCCTTCTGGGCATATTATTATCTCGGCCCGAGAATCCAACGGCCATCGGTTGGCTCATTGAAGTTACATGTACGTATCAATGGCGTACGTCCCACTTGATTGAACAACATATCAAGAAAAAGATTGACATTTCACCTCCCGCCCTTTTCTCGTCTCACCTTCCGTTCCTCAATGACGGGCAATCGGTCTGTTGGGTGTTGACGTATCGTTAGTTCAGATTGTTGGTCATGTCTCCCTTTCTGATGGCCAGCCCACAAGTTTCAGAGTCATGTTAGAGCTTCATCAAGTCTCACAACCTGGCCGTGGGATGCCAACCGGTTGATGCCATTCCTACTGATAGCCCGGGGGTAATTAAGGAGTAGGATCGGAGGAAGGCAGAGGTAGTTGGGTCGTAGTAACCCCTGAATCATTCAGCCGTGGCCAGGGGCCCGGCGTCGAGGAGGGTGACAGGGTTGAGTCCCCATGTCGAGGTCGACCGTAAGCACAAACTACCTATATTCGAGGTACTATCAACAGGACGGTCGAAGCATGGGGGTGTTGTTGGTGGGTGGCTGTGCCGCAGCCAATACAGAGCAAGGCGATGCATTCTTTCTACCAAATTGTATGAGCGGTACGATAATGATCCTTTATCATTGGCTTCTAAGTACCGAGAACATGTGCCTCTTGGATTATAAGCTTAAAATTGCCGAAACGGTCTACCCCGGACTTGGGAATGGGTTTCAGCCCTGCGAGGCCGTTCCCTCAATCGGCATTATTTCCCGATTGGTCTGTCCAGCCACGACATTGTGATATCAATTGGCCAGCGCTACCCGAGAGGAAGGTTTCAAATCCCTTAGACTTGTGTTACCTTGGCCCCCAGCGACCAGCATCGTTCACGGGGAGGATTGACGCGGCGGTGCTGTTGAAACTGGGCGGCGTAACCATCACCCAATAACCACAGGCCATTCACCGTGGGGGCGGAATCGTGAACACGACTACAGGGGATTCACGAATCCCGCCAGCGGCGGCGCCATTTACTCAGGAGCACACCCGTGCAAAGTGGCGTCAAGGGCGGGATCAAGCACACCCGGAAGACCTCGTTTCAACCCACGATCCGTGGCGGCACACTTCACACACGATCCATGGACTAGGGCCATGGCCGCCGCCATCGCCATGTCTGCGTCGGGCTTCATGTTGCAGGACGCAAGTGCTAGTTGCTATTTTAGAATGGGCGGTGGTCTGTTGACCCGGCGCCGTGTAGAGGGGCTGCGACCATGGCCCCGTGAGGAACTGCGAGGAATTTAGGGCTAGGGAAAGGAGGCTTGCGTTGTGTCTGCAGGGCGACGAGCGCAACTATAAAGGACCGAGGGTTTTCCCAGACTGGAGGGAGAAAGAAGAACATCATCACATCAACAACACTTCCAGCTCATCAAGCTTCAACCGCAACATCTGATCAACAGACAGCCGGTTTACCAGACCACCACAACGTACGTATCCAGGTTGAGCGACGCGGAGATCCAGACTCTACCAGCCCACCCCTCCGAACAACAACCCCTCACTAACAACCCCCCTCCCCTCTTAGCAGCCGACAACCAAACCCACTTCACTTCACCTCACTCCCACCCCCACAAGCAATCATCATGTGCTGGTACCGCCACTACAACTACGCCTGCGGCCACCCGGCCCCCGACGGGTTCTCGCGCGCCTGCGAGGCCTACCCGACCTGCAACCGCCGCACCTTTGAGGGCGGCACCTTCGTGCTGCGCACCGACTGCCCGGCGTGCATCTACGACAGCGCGCCGAAGAAGAGGTCGGGGAAGAAGAGCTCGCACCGCTAAGTGTGGCAATACATGTGTGCACGAGGAGAGGGTTGGTCAGGAGGTGGGGAGAGGGGGAGGGGTGTCAAGCTGGTTACTTGACTGACCTGGGGATGGATGGATGGGGCCGGGCTGGTATTCGGCAGGGGGTCGGTCGTTCTGAAGCTGGGATTTGGAAGACATGGTTGTTGCTGGTCGAAGCTGGACTTTGGCTGTACTAGATCTTGGCTGTTACTATAGCTCCGTGGGCAGTCGTCATGGGGCAAGACCCGTGCTACCTTGAACATGGTTCGTTTGGCCCAGTCATGAATCTGTTTTCCGTTCTTCGAAAATGCTTCTCACTTCCTCTTTCCCTCACCGAGATTCTGAAGATGGAGATCGCTAATGTACCTGGTACTCCCCATTTCGCGCTCCACAGATGAAACTAGCACCTGATCCCGGCCTGAAATCGTCGCAAGGTGTAACCCTGTTGGCCACATAATTAGCTCGTTCAAGTCCTCATCTGAACACTACGATGGAGTTGCCATGTGAACACCGGTAAGTTCCATCTGTTGTGAGTTGGCACCACCCTTGCTATTGCGAACACTAGGGGGGATACGATTTCAACTTGAAAACGACGAAGCAACTAAGACTATTTCTGGTTTTCTTCTTCTTTGGGCTGTTTCCTAATGATGCTTTGAAATTGACACGGCGAGGCAAAAAAGTAAGTGAATACCTGAGTGCAAAAGGAAATGCCCAGTAACAGGATTGAACTGTTGACCTTCGCATCACTTGATATAGCAGGAACTATATTAGTACGACGCTCTAACCAGCTGAGCTAACCGGGCTGTTGTGATTCGATGCTGGGTGGGCAAGCTCCCCGCCTTTTGAACTGTTCTCGGACTGTTCACCCGCCTCCTTACTATTCACAGGAGTGACCGTGCCCGCTGCGCGCGGGCACGCCAAAGGAGCCTGGAGGAACTTGCCGGTTGCAGGTAGGCCCCATAGCGGAGTTAACGATGTAATTGTATATTTTTTTTCCATTTCATCATGGTTATTTACGAATGCTGGGAAAGTAAAGAAAGGTGGTTTCTCCAGTCAGACTAGCGTCTAATCGTACAGTCGCGCCCTCTTTTTTCCTGCTGTAGACCTCTTGCTTCTGATCGGCTCGGGAGAGGTTTGCTTTTTTCTCTTTTTTGTTGGGGTGGTGTCAACCGGAGCGCGTTGATCTTCCAACAACTGCTCTGTGTCTGAACCGTCGTTGGTGTGATAGGTATCTTCTTTGTGGTTAGCCTAGTTGGTGAGCTGGAAGGAAGTCATACCTGAGCTTGAAATTGCAAGCACTGGCTCGGCGTTGGTTGTGGTCGAGTTCGGTGGTGTTTCAAGGACATGTTCCGTATGAAAGACGGCCTCCACACGCTGCTCCTGACGGGTGCCAGCGGCAACGCGGCCGCGCTGATTGGCGGGGTGACGCTGCACTCGGCGACGAACATTGGATTCGAGGGCAAGAACGAGGTGGCAAGGAATATATCGGAAGAAGAAAAGCTGCGTTGGAAAAACATGGTCATGTTGATCGTCGACGAGATTAGCCAGGTGGGCGGGCTCACGCTCGCGGCGGTAGACAGCCGTCTGCGGCAGTACAGGGACGACCAGCATCGCCCGTTTGGTGGGATCCCAATGGTCCTGTTCTTCGGCGACTTCTTCCAGTTCGACCCCGTTCTGCAGACCAGCCTCCTCTTGCCAATGCCTAGGGACCGCGGCGGACAGAGACCAGAGAGCGCTGCAAGGCACCTAGCTGCACATAAGCTGTTCCTCCAGTTCACCACCGTTGTCATCCTCCGCGAACAGGTCCGCGCAGCCGGCTGTCCAAAGCTGCGGGGCTTCCTTCGGCGCCTGCGCAATGGCGAGCAGACCGAGCTAGACTTCCAGCGGCTATGCCACCGCGTCTATACACCGTCGTGCAAGTCCTCCTTCGTAGATGGTTTGAGAGCCATTACGCCTCTGAACCAAGACCGGTGGGACCTGAACATGGCCGCCGTTGTCCAGTGGGCTCGTGCCCACGGCAGACACATCTCCATCTTTGTGGCCAAGCATGACACCGATTCGGGGAAGCGACTAAGTGTGGAAGAGCTGTGCCGCGTGCTTCGCTACGGAGACGATTCCCAGCTGCCAACCCCGGGCCTGTTCTTCTACGCTCAAGGGATGCCGGTGGTGGTGACTCGGAACCAGTTTGTCGGGCTAAAGGTGGTCAACGGCGCACCTTTCAAGGCCGTCGACATCTTTCCCGACCTTGCTGCCGGCACCATTGCCCTCGCCAGTGACGTGACTCTTCATCTTGGACCGCCGGTGGCCGTCCTCCTTCAGTCAGACGATAGCGCGGACCTCGCCATCCCCGGGCTCCCTAACGGCACCATCTTGATCAAGAGCAAGACGGTCGCCATCCCGAGCCAAATGCGGGGGAAGGAAGGCAGATGGAGGGGCAAGCCGGGTTTTCGGCGGGTTACCCATAGAACAGGACCTCTTTGTACGCCGGCCTTCGCCATGACAGATCAGAAGAGCCAGGGAAAACAATTCTCGGACGTCCTCGTCAACCTCAAAGGCGTCCACTTTGGCGGCACGGCGACTCGACCTAGCTTCATGAGCCTGTATGTGCAGCTGTCGAGGGCGCAGAGCTGGGACGGGCTGCATCTGTTCCGGAAGCCGGCGCGCGGTGACTTTATCGAGCCGAAGAACGTGCTTGATAAAGACATGAAGGCGGCAATCCTCAAGCTGGAACGACAGGGCGAGGAAACCAGACGGCGGTTCGAGCAGGACCACAGGCACGAACCGTGGTTCCAGGAATGGGACGCCATGGCCGAATTAGCGCAGGCCACTGAAGCAGCTGACGAAGATGCGGGTACGTCGCTCTAGTAGTAATAGTCAACCCATAATAGATGTCGACCCTAAAACCTCATTTTCGCCACTTTTTGACAGAAACTTGATATCTTGGTTCGTGATTGTCGAGGATTGCGCGACGGAGGCACACAAAGGCACGAGTGAAGCAGCGAGTCACAGGGGCCCTGATGCCAATGTGGGGGTAAGCGGCTTTTTTCTGGCGATCTGATTGGCCAGATCAAAGCAACAACGGTCCGTGCACCTCCACCGCCAAGTCCAACCGCGAGATGCTAATTCGATGAAGCAGAATGCAGATGACGCCAGACGTCGAGATGCTCGAGAGAGAAGTCGAAAAGGAGAAAAAGCCAAAATTCTACAGTGAGAAGTCGACAGTACAGGTTAGAAATGACACCGTTTTTCAGGCTTGTTTTAGTGGAGAAAAAACTGGTCCGTGCTTAGAGCAGGCCATGGCATTTTCGCCCTAAGGAACCTGGAGTTCCTCCAGGCAAACCCCCTTTTTTCGCTTGCCAAGATAACTTACTATCTGTTTTTGGGACACTCAGTACCTGGGTAACCTCATCTTTCTCGATTACAGACCGCCTTCCCTAAACTCCTATCAACAGTAGAACTCCGCAGCTCGGACATTACACACTAGACATTTGCATTTCCCGCGGGCTTATTCGCCTCCACATCACCTCCCCTCTCCCTCGAGCCCCTCCATCTCCACCGCCGCCGTGGCTTCGGACCCGGCCCTGCCAGGAAACTAGACCAAGGCCCTGATTGCCCGTGCTTCTCCCAATCTGCGTCCGTTATTTCGGTCGGTCTCTCCGAAGTGGGTTTATCCTTCCCTAGAGCTAGACGGGCGGGAACCAAAGATCGGAAGAGCGCGGCAATGTATGGAATGGCCTTTCGACGGTCCACAAACAAAATGGAGCCGATGACGACCATGTAGGTGACCAATGATACCACGACCATGGTTATGGTGTAAGGTCTTTTGAGGCTGGCGAGGTCGGTGTCGTGCATGAGGTCCATGCTGAATATGGCCTGGAATCGAGGAGGGTTAGCGACCATCTATCCGATATTCTGGATTTGTTGAGCTTACCGTGACAAAGCCTAGGGGCAGGTAGAAAATAGTGATTGTTGTGAAAATGATGATGGACCGGTTCATTGATGTCGCTTTGTGCGCTTCCAGCAGACTGCTTGCGTTGAAAAGCTACAAGTATGAAGTCAGTTCAGGTAAAGGGGGCAGGGAAATCGTACTTACCCCATCACGCAAACCCCTGATCTCATCCGTTTTTGCATCGATGCGTCTGCAAAGTTCGCTTTCCAGCTCGTGGAAATGAAACATCATCGCGTCCCAGTTCTGGTGCACTAGCCCGGCATATCGTAAGAACGGGTGATGGTCTGCCCCCTGAATGGGGTTGCAGATGGTGATGTTACATTCGTGGCGGAGTTTCTCCAGATCGTACTTCGTCTCCCGTATCCACAACGGCATGATCCGGAGGAGGTGGAGGAGTTGGAAGTAGAGTTTGGAATGGGCGAGCGAGTCGCTGAGCATGAGGTTATCAGCAGATTTCGGGTTGAGCACATCCGTGGGCTGTAAATAGTTGCAGGATTAGCGGTGAGGGAAGTCAACGAAAGGCAGCTGGTGAAATGCTTGTGGAACATCGAAGTACACCTACCTGAACCTTGACACAATCGTCAATCTCGTCCAGAAGACACATCCAGCCTTTGTACCAAGCATGCTCGAGCATGCTGTCCAAGGCGAGCTGTAGGACGCTGATGCTACTCTCACCGATGACGTGTATCCGACGAGACGTGGAGTCAAACAGCTTTGGGCCTAGGTTGGAGCGGTCCACTGCGAAATCTTGGAGGATGACTGTGCTGAAGATGGGAGGAATGCTCAAGGAGCTCACAAAACGGAGCGAGATTCGCCCTTCTCTTACCGACACCGCCGGCCGGCTGCCGGGTTTCGGTAACAACCCCCATTCTCGCTCAAGGGAAAAGCCCACAAACCCTGGCAACGGCTCGATCGGGCAGAGCCAACGCATGGAAAAGTGAATCATGACCATCCGAGGTGCCCCGGTGAGTCGGAGGACGCAAGGGTGTAATAGCCATTCGCGGGCAAGGCGCCAGGAACTGAGATACGAAACTAGGAATCTGTAATGATAACGGCGGTCGGCGTCCAAGGCCTGGAATTGTTGTCGCACTTGCAAAGAGAGAATGAATGCGGCCGACTTCAGATCCATAACTTCCCGGCCTACAGTGATCAACCTATTGCCCGAGGGATGGGTGTTAGCAAGCCTGAGTTGCGGCCAGGTGCCAGGGGTTCTAGGTTTCACTGACCAGATCTGCCCGATTTGCATTTCTCCGGGATCCCGGGGTAGGTTATTGGAGATGGGGTTCACTCGGAGATATTGAACCGACTGTACTCCTTCGTCAAGGCGATATGACATCTGCGGTGCCTGGAGCTGAAACCCTGCCCTGGTGGGACGTACATACAGCTGGTGAACAAACGTGCTGTGAAGACTGGATCCGCGGAAGCCCCAGAATGGGCAGCCGTCTTGGCCGGACTCGAGTGGCTCAGGAAACGTGCTCCAGGTTGCCCGTATAATGCTCGAAGGCCATTCCCTTTGGATAAAGTTCCAGCAGATCTCCGACAAGCTTGGAGTTGTTTTCTCGTTCGGTGAATTGTCACGGATATGCCAACAGGTGGAACCTCGGGGCGCGGGACGCCCCGAGCCAATCATTGAAGGAACCAATCGGAACAATGGATAGAAACGCCGGGCTGCAGAATGCTAAGATGCTATGATGCTAAAACCGGGCATAGCACAATAGCAACATAGCACCCGTCAACCTGTTGCAAAGGTACGAGGATACCTAGGAATCGGGCATGTATATAGTCACTAGTCCTGGAGAGCTCTGAGAGTTCTCCAGTTAGCAATCACAACTACAGTTCGCTACAAGCTCGCAAGCCTACTGTTGAGACAAGTCTATTGTTGTGCACCCTTTGGCTGCACCGAACCTAAGCATCCTTTGCAGAGATTACCTTCACTGAAGCTGAACCCTAACAGGATAGGATCCTGGAGCAGGTTCGTCACATGAATGTAGAGTGAATCTGAACGGTGCGGATGGGGCCAAGTCTGTGAACATAACCAGGATGGCATTCCGAAACGTCCAATGCGTCCCATGGGTAGTTCGTGGGTACTCAACCATGGAAAAGGCGGAGACTGGCTCGCCCCCGATCTTGCAATCGCATGGACTGATTGCACTCTTGAGCTCTTGGAGGATCAACAGCAAAAGATGTGGGGTGGGGAAGCATTCTAGCATAGCCAACTCTTCTTCTGTAGGGTGACCTAGTTGATTGGCATGAGTGAGCGAAGCCACACCGGCCTCGCTGTTGGTTGAAATTTCTTGAGCAGTCTGCTGTTGTTCATGCGGGATGATCTGTGTCCCGGACTGGTGGAAAAGTTGTCCGGGTCTGTGGGCGTTGAAAATGCTGACGTTTTGAACGATCGTTTCGACTCCAACCACGAGCTTTTGCAAGAGAGCAATCATGTTGTTATCAAGGGTGTCATTGTTATCACGTTTGTTGGTCTCCATGGCAGCACCACTGACTTGGGCAGGCTGGATACTCATTAGAAAGACAGAAAGGGTTTTCTTCAAAAAAGGGAGTGTGGGTGGTGAATTTCGTCGGGTTGACGGCTGGGACTCATCCCCCAAACCCGAGAACACGTCGACTGATATAACAGTTTGCGTTGAGGGACTGGGGCGTGGTACACAAGCTGTAGAACTCGATACTGCCGGTATTATTGTCGCCTTGTCATGTCGGGAAACCTTGCATACGGCAAATACCCAACGGAATCGCTAGTATCGCGGCTTGTGTCTTGTTATTCTGCCTTGTCTACCCCTGTGACGGCTGAATACGGCATGCGAACCACAGGCTTCCCTCGAGGTGGAGTGGTTACGAGGAGCGAATGAGATACAGCAGGATGCGGAAGCCATGGGCTCGGCCGCACTGACTACCTCGGTGGACTTTGTATCACGCTCACACGGCAGGGTACGTCTTGGGTGCAACGAATGTACTACGTGATGCGGCTATCTTCTGGGCAAGGCCGTTCGAAAATCAAAGCATTAACACCGAGCTTACCAGTCGGGGATGAATGGATGGCCACCATGGCCCGTCCTTGGTTGGGAGATCTAAGCACCTGTCTCACTCCTTCAGAGGGCCTCCTCTAAAGTAATCGATGGCGTGAAGCCCTCATGGAAGCCCCTTAGTATTATGCGCCCCAGACCTTGCAACTGTCTGCCAAGGGCTTGATCACATTCTCGCAATACCTCTTCTGAAACTCGCCATCATCCCATCCCCACTTCCTCCCAGCACAGATGGCGAGGCACTTTTCTATTGCATCCAGATAATCTGGCAGAATCCGGTGCGTGGTTTCTTGCAGCCATACTGTGGCGGCAATCTTGCGGTGGTCAGGAGTCATGATCTCCCTGTTCGCGCTGGCTGCCCAGGCTTCCAGGGGCTTGTGATTCCAGATCTCAAGGAGGAGGATGGCGACTTCGAGGAGCGCGGATAAGGGGTCTGGATCCGATAACGCTGGAGGTTGCAGGCCTGGGGGCTGGAGTTCTGCTTCGACGAATGCGCCCGTTGATGCTGGCACAAGTTTGATGCTCTTGCTGCTCCAAGGCGCGGTGAGCCAATTCGTTTGGCGAAACTGAAGGACCGAAGAGGCAACGTTGAGAGCAAGAATGGTTTGTTGTTTAGGCGTGAGACGAACAGTTTCGTCCTGGAGGCCACGAGCGAGGATCTGGTCTAATGATTCTGGTATTGACGGCCTTTGCATTGCGATTATGGCGCTGTCGACGTGGAACAAGGAAAGCCTCCTCTTGCCCACGACAACCTGGAGACCGAGGTGGCTGCCCTTTTGCACCGCGCCTCTTGTGATCTGACACAAATCTCGTATTTCCGTGCCGGGTTGCGAGATCGTGGGCTTGGTAGCTATGAGCTTGAAGCGCACCGTGGGTTGATCGGAATATTCTTCCTTTTGCACCATGCTGACGGAAGCCTGCTGAAGAAAAGTTCGTTCTCCTGCTGCTGTTAATTGAAGCATCAAGCCAAAGGTGGTGCACCCCTCTTCTTCCTGTGTCAACAACCGGCTGTCCAGCCGTGTCATGGCCGTCCTTTTCGTCCGTCCCCGACATGTGCAAGTTCGGGATAGTGTAGGATAGAGGGACAATGCCATGCTCTGCACCTGACCTAACCGGCGCACGATTTTGAGGGCTTGCCGCGAAGCCTCCCGAGGAGCGTATTTGGCCTGCTCTGTGATCACGTAGCTCAGAGATAAACGCTCTTCCTTCAACTCTTCTAGTAATTCTTTTAGGCTGCCTCTATCGAGGGTGAAGGAGATGCGCTCCTGGAAAGCGAAACCGCCACTGGCTCCCGGGTTGGCTAGGAGCAGTGCTTTCAGGTCGTCCTTCTCAGCCTAGCGTCCAGTTACCCGGGTCAGTGTCTCGTCTTAAAATAGGGCAAGTATCTAGAACTATCTCACATCAGGCAGTCGTTGAATGTGTCGGATCTTCCGAACGATCCTCTTGAGGCAACTCTCATAAGCCTTGAGGGTGTCGAGAAACAGTCCGTAGAAAGTGGCAAGAAAACTTCGTATTTTGTTCTCGGTTCCTTTCTTGGAGAGGAGTTCGACACATTCCATTTCCGTGTAATCAACTCTACCATCTGGATCATCCACATTTGCTACTACCAGCAGCTTTCGAGTGTCAAACGAGAAGAGCATATGTTGCCGCTTGAGCCTGCTGATGAGAATATTGAGGTCGCCACGCCACTTAAGGAAAGCCCTGGCAGCTCCCTTTCCACTTCGGTAGTTCTCGAGGGCGGAGATAACGAGCGGGATTGCCCCGAGGACAACTCCCGCAATTTCGAAGCCCGACATATTGGCCCCTGGTATGATCAATGATTCGATTACATGTGGTGAATGACGGCTGGCAAAGGGATCCTGGATGGGCGACAACCAACGTAGACCACCGCCGAAGTTGAGTTCATGGAAACACACAGAAGCGGGGTTGGGCTTTGCTTCGGGGCAATCTGGTGCCACTTGGAGAAGGAAAGGATGGAAAGTCACTTTCTAATACGTTCGGATGTTTCCGCCGCAAGCTGCAGCCCCAACTCCGCATCGGCCTGGCGTCTTCCCATCTCGCAGCAAGTCGAGGTTGTCGATTTCATGACGGCGGTATCCAAGTCCCCTGTTTAGGTAGTCCACGATCCGGTCGACGTCTCCCTCCGGTCCCTTCATACACGGAATTTGAAGGGAGGCCACCAGTTATGGCAAGGCTCACATCGCTTCTATCTAGGAAGGCAAACGTTGATCATGGGGCGAAACCGACGGCGGGAGGTTTGCGAGGTTTTTACCATGGTGCCGTACGGTTCTTACATGTCCGCCCGTATATCCTTTTCGTTTTTCTTTCTTTTTTTTCGTTGTGCTACCCCTGACTGACCCTTTCTAACCTGGATACATGTAGTTTACGGCCCTCGCAGCAATTATCTTCGAATCCGAGGACCCAAACAAGTGGCGTAACATTGCAGTCTGGGCGAGAAAACGCGGTCGATGTTTTGGGACTGTCAAGTTCTGAATCAGATATCAACGACGCGAGTGGTTCCAATGCACCTGAACCCGCAGCAGAAGGAGATTCAGTAGTGCAGCTTCATTCTATCGGGACACGAATTCTTCAAAGTTTCCACGAGATTACGTCACTCCAAGATACTCGTTGGCCGGATTCCCAACATCAACTCACCCTTGAAGGACAAATGTTTTTGTTGTGGGCTCGGAATCTAGGGCTCCACCGACAGGGCCACGCATCGTTAGACTATAGAGTACGGGATGCAACCGCCGTTAAGGGGAACGCCAAACATGCCACTCGACAGGGCGCCGCTCCAGAAGTACAAATGCCCAGGATGCGGTCGACAACCCTCAACGTAGCACGGTCCAAGAGAGGCAGCAGCAATCACCTGCCAGACAAAGTCGGAGCTCATTCCAAGCGAGTCGACGCAGCACTACCAGGGAAACACACCCAACTGCTGTACGATCATCTATCTCACAAGGAGGCTGCCAAACTTGCCCAGCTCAGAACAGGCATGGCAAGGCTCAACGGTTACCTCCACCGAATCGGAGTAGCACCGTCAG
Source organism: Chaetomium tenue (assembly GCF_020726465.1). Taxonomy (NCBI): domain Eukaryota; kingdom Fungi; phylum Ascomycota; class Sordariomycetes; order Sordariales; family Chaetomiaceae; genus Chaetomium; species Chaetomium tenue. Next base: position 3,254,314 of record NW_027117330.1, on the reverse strand, counting down.
ACCAGTGCGCATGTGGACAAGCAAAAGAGACAGTGGACCACTTCCTATTCCGATGCACAAAATGGACAGCATACCGAAGAAAGATGCTCGAATGTACAGACACTCAGAGAAGCAATATTTCCTTCTATCTAGGAGGGAAATCGCCGTCGGACAAGAACGACTGGACTCCTGACATGGCAGCCGTTCGCGCAACCATACGGTTCGCAATGGCGACGGGCCGACTCGACACGAACGAACCACAGGCCGACTAAATCACCTAACCCACCACACCCGACAACACCGACCCCCTCACCTCGTGACACAAATAGCAGGCACCGCTTCAGCCGCCGAAGATAGGACGTTGAACACTTGGAGAATCGCCTTCAAGCCAGCCTACTAACAGCCCTACTAAACCCACGAGAATCCGCAGAAAAATGGTAACTGTCGAAATATGAACTAGAATGAACTTTACGGGCTTCAAAGAGATTAGGACATATCTTGGGAAATGTATCGTCAGATTGTAATAGTTGCCCTTTCGGTTGACCCGCCGGGCGTTAATAAACTACCTACCTACCTACCTATAGAGTACGGGATGCAACCGCCGTTAAGGGGTATCTCGCCGACGTCCTCACGGAGCTGCAAGATAACCTCGACAATATCCCAGCCGTAATGAAAGGAGAGCGCCCGCCATTTGAAGAGGGGGAAGCTGGCCAGAGCAAGGTTTCGGATTCCTCCAGTGATGATTCAGATGACGATGGCCAAACCAGTCGCAAAATGTACCAGTCAGATAGCTCTTGGTCTTCTGACTTGCTTCATGAAGTCAGCTCCCGTCAACGCAACACGACGGAGACAATCGACTCCTTGTACAGTCTTGCCACAAGGCTTCGAAACCCCCGGAACAGACCTCAGCGGACAATCCGGGAACTTTTCAAACATATCCCGGCTTTCCGCCGCACCGAGTACATCAGGGAACGAGAGGCGCTGGAGACTATGGTTGTGTCATACATCCATAGCGAAGCTCTCGCCCAGTCGATAGCAAGGGCTGCCAGCGAGCAGGCAGACTATAAGCGGGACGATGAGCTATTGGCCTCTCAAGCTGTACTCATCGACAAATACGCATCGCCGTCCCACTTCCTCATCAGACGAACTGGTGCTGCCAATGCACGAAGGAAACAACAGTTTATCTACTGGAAAGAACACGCTACTAGAATTGGCTACGACGCGGCGGCCGCGCAAAGTCTCAAGGACCAAAAAGGCAAGCAAATAGACACCTTGGCAAATGACAATACCCCTTTTGGAGCACCACAGCTGCCGTACGAAGTCGGCGTGGATGACCCTGCAGCCCCATCTTCGATGCAGGATAGGTCACTGGCAACGAGTGCAACAAGAGTTGAAGCGGACGTCTTTATGCTGGAGGATCTCAAGTCAACCATTTCCCATCAGAGCCGAATCACAGCAGTATCCGCCGCCCCGACCTGGGCAGGGCACAAGCTCGACTGGCCAATCCCACCAGAAAAACTGTCGAACGAAGATCCTCCCCCTAAATACTTCACCTGTCCTTATTGCCACATCATTTGCTCTCGCCAGTACCTCGAAAGCAAGAACACATGGAGGTATGCCTCACAGAGAGCCACAAATATGAGGTGTAAGAGTGACGCTAACCGCATGACAGATCCCATCTGATCCACGATCTCCAACCCTATCACTGCACCTACGAGAACTGTCCGGACCCCAGCCGTCTCTATTGCTCTCAGCAAGAGTGGATCGATCACGAGAACCAGCACGTCAGAGTATGACACTGCTATGAACATGATGACGAGTTTGAAACGCAACGCGACTACGTAGAACACCTCGAGGCCGAGCACCCAAACGAGGAACTCAAGCATTGTTCACCTGAACTAATCTCCACAACTGTTGGACCTTCAAACAAACCGCGCGAGTGTCCCTTCTGCCCCACTGAGTTTGATACAAGCACGGAGATGTACAGGCATCTCAAATATTATTATTATTATTATTCATACTCCGCTATGCCCTAGGGCGTGCCGGACCCTCTGCTATTTAGTGTACAGGAAAACCGTGCCCTCCCGGGCCGGGTGAAAAACCCCTACCAACAATCAAGGAACGATGCGTTCTGGTGAGTCTACGTATACAAAGAGAGGAGGCCTCCTGGCCTCCGAATACCACCTCCAAAGACTAGCGCTCCTCGTGCTACCTCGTGATGAAGAAGATGGCGGCGATGACGCATCTGGAAATCCATCGGATAGTCACCAAATTATGAAGGGGCGTGGTAGACAGGTTTCGCTAAACGAGGATTTTGATGGCAGATCAGAGTTCTCGTCGTTTTCGTCGCGCCAGACCGAGATGGATAAAACACACAGAATGGGCGAGCCCTCAGGGGAAATAGCTGCCACGTTGGAGTGGAAGAGGTTCTTGGAGAGCAGTCAACCCGTTGAGGATAAGCAATCCACTCGACTTGACGAGTGGATGAAAGAGGCCTCCAGTTTACCGCCGCCGTCAGATGTCGATAGCACACTAAGCGAGCCGACTTCAATCCCCAACCTCTTTTCTAGGGAGGTACTCTCCGCGAGTTGTTTTCTGTTGAGTATCTTGTCTAATTTGATTATAGACTCCTGCGGCGCGGGAAACGAGACCATGCCGTGTAGCCACCCTATCTCGAATCTTGTGACTCGGTGCCATCTCTTTCGTGTACAATATGGTCCAGTCATGCTCGTATCTCTCTCTACACTTACCACTGGTCCTACCACTCAACCACCGGCAAGGCGGTGCGCCTCATTACCCCGACCATATCATAGCCCAACAAGAGGGAGATACCCAGCCCACGATACAGTCGGCAGCGGTCAGGTCTCATATCACGACGCGGCCACGCGGATGGCTGGTTTCCCTGCCCCTTTTTCTTTACAGATCGCCTATCCGGATCGACATACCAAAGATGGCATCATGATAATGTGGTTGAAACGCATGGTTTTCGTTATACTTCCCTTTTCCAACTGATGACAACACGATGAGTTGATCTCATTGGGTAGAGGCTTCATCGAGCTCGCTTTTTATGCGACGTTTACGTGCTGCTCCTGCCCCTGGCGAATGACGTCCCGTGTTGACAACATACCCATGCACCCCCGGAGATTTGCCAATCTGTTGACAATGCCACCCCATGTTTTCCTACCACGGTGACGCGGCTCCAAAGTTGCGCCTCTGCGCCTCGCCAACCGGGGAATCCGAGCCCGTGGCCTCTCAAATCTCTTGTTTCCAACATCATCGTGTCGGGGGAGGCTGTGCAAGGAGCTGTCCCAAGTGAGTGATGAGGTGGAGGTCGTCGCAAAGGATTGGGAGGGCGCAATTCGGGTCATCGTCGCTCGGCTTCGTGGCAGCCAGGACGCTGAAGCTGTAGTATATAAATGCCAATGCACCGGAGTTCTGGGTTCCCACGGTAGCTATTCCACTTGTCCTCTCCATCTACTAAACCCTACATCACTCTGAGCAACAGAACGTGTCAACATGAAGACCTTGTTTCTCCTAACCTTCGCGGCCTTTACCCCGGTGTTTGCGGGTTTCGGCACCTGGGCACCCCCGGGACCATATGATGGTAACGACGGACAGATGGAGCATCACAAACCCGTTGCTAACCAGTACCTCTACGCGTAGTGCGAGCTCCGTGCCCTATGCTCAACACTCTTGCGAATCACGGCTTTCTCCCCCACGACGGCCAGGACATCACCAGGGAGCAGACCGAAGACGCGCTGTTCGATGCCCTCCACATCGACAAGATGCTGGGCAGCTCCCTCTTTGACTTCGCCATGACCACCAACCCAATCGCCAACTCGACAACATTCTCCCTGAACGACCTCGGCAACCATAACGTGCTCGAGCACGACGGAAGCCTCAGGTATGATTGCGGCGCTAACTTCTTTACGCTTATGCTCCGGCCCCCGTACTAATGCTAGTATGTAGCCGGTCCGATGCTTACTTCGGCAACGCTCTCACGTTCAACCAAACCGTTTTCGACGAGACCAAGTCATACTGGACGGACGAGATCATCACCATCGAGATGGCCTCGAATGCTAGGCTGGCCCGCATCAAGACCTCCAATGCGACGAACCCGACGTATTCCATGTCGGAGCTGGGATATGGCTTTACCAAGGGAGAGTCGGCCGCCTACGTCGTTATTTTCGGCGACAAGATCTCCGCCACGGTTCCGAGGGCTTGGGTGGAGTGGTTGTTCGGTGAGTTTCGCCCAGTCACCTAGCGAGAAAATCGAAACTAACGGGGCCTGAAAGAGCACGAACAGCTGCCTCAACACCTTGGTTGGAAGAGGCCGACCGAGTTGTTTCGGGACGGTGACCTGGACAAATACATGGACGCGATGCAGAACACCACAGTCAGTGATACCCCTGGATGCCCGGCAGGCAAACAGCAGCAACGCAAGGCCCGTCGCACACCTTCCCACTTTGGTTGGTAATCGACGGAAGTGTCCAGGTAGTCGACAAGGTGTCAGTAAATACCGGTATGATGTATCAAAGCATGAAACCCCAGAAGACCGTGGATCTTAGGCTATCGTACTAGGGATTCGACCCCCTGCCAATAAACTTGCCTCTTTAAAAATTCCAACATATTGTCACGTTCATTGTAAAGAAGATTACACAGCATGGGCAATTTTACCATTCATAGAACCGCGAGTGTAAAGTCCGCAGAAAAAAGTCTCGGACTGGACGAACAAGGAGGGAGGCCCCGGGCTGTCTCACAGAAATAGCACTCAAAACACAACCTTCCACCCCCTCAATCCTGCCCATTCAGGCTCCAAGCCCACCGACACGGCTCCTCCCGAAACGTCTCCGCCGACGAATCATGCTCATAGTACTTCGCCCAATCCGCCTTCATATGCTCCGGAATACTCCACCCCTCCGCCTCATCACGGAAGATAAGCCGCGTGAGATGGCGCCGCACCTGCCCGTCCTCGCCGTCCACAAATGGGCTACGAGCATGCAGCAACGCTAGATTGTTGAAGAAGTTGATATCGCCGACCTGCTGATCGACGGATATGGCGTTCTCAAAGGCCAGCTTGTCCACGACGCTCAGCGCTTCCTGTTGTTGGAAGGTGAGGAGTTTGAGGCGGGGGTCCCGGGGTTCTTCCTTGGTGCCGCGGAGGGGGCGCTTTTGGTAGTCGACGACGAGTTTGCCGTCGTGGAAGTTGAAAAGGGGGACGTTTTTGGATTTGAGGTCGTCGTCGCCGCTGGGGTGATGGGTGGGTTAGGTAGCATCCGTTTGTGGTGTGTGTGTGTGTTGCGTGGCGCGATGAGCTCAACAGGAAGAACAAATGGAAAGGGAACGTCGTACAGGCGGCTGATCTGGGACAACCAGGGCTCTGCGAGGACTCGCACGACATCTTTGCGGTGGGTGGCAAGTTCGTTGTAGATGGTCCACGTGCTGGAGAGGTAGAGATCACCGCCTGATGTGGCAACCTGCCTGCAGTACAGCGAGACGTTATCGCCGTTGTCGCTGTGGAATCCCTGTTGGAAAATAAAACTCGGTACGAGAATTCTTGATCATGTAAATGGAAAGTCTCATGCCACCCACAACCCCAATACTCTGGTTTCCTGGGGCGAGGAAGGGATCCTCCCTGATGTTGGAGACGTCCTGCTTGATATCGCAGACATGGACTACAAGTCACCACGAGCTCTCCATGTCAGTGCCCGGAGGCGTACCACATCAGGACGGCCACTCAACATACGGATCGCATCAGCTTGCGGCCGGGAAAAATGCTGCTGCAGCGCCCGCTTGTTGCCAAATAGGAGGCAATTCCCGCATGAACGATGACGTTCTCCCGCGCGTCCCGTTTCCCTGGGGTTAGCCCCCGGATGGTGAAGAAGCCAGGGCCTTCGTGCAAGCAAGACTTGTAAGCGGCGAATCGTTCGACAAGCCCGGGAAGAGGGAAGGTTTCAGGAGACAGCTGGTACAGTTCGGGTTCGGATTCTGATACGGGGCGTCTTGGTTAGCCGACAGGCTGGCCAGCAGCGAATGTTGGGGCGGAAAGTGACCGACTTTTGAACCCGGCAATGGCAGTGCTAATCTCAGCCACGTCGCTTGGTGTGAGCTGTAAGATGGTCTCCCCCTCCTCGCGAGAATCTTGTCAGTCTTCCACGCAAGGGGCGACACCAGGGTGGCGGGGAACCCGTTGGGAAGTTCGGCGCGAGACTTGTGCGATTCATGGCAGCCTGGAAGGCCGAGAAGCGCTTGGGGGTCGACAGAAAGTCCGAAAACATCAGCCATGGTGTAGTTCTTTACCTCTATGGCGCAGTATGGAGTTTCTGTCAGAGTGGGCTCGAGGGTTGTGAAGGAGGAGAAAAGGGGGAGCATAGCGAAAACCGACCAATCTTCTGGACCGGAAGCAGGGTTGCTCTGAGGTATTTAGTGGTCTGGTGAACCCCCCCCCCCCCCCCCCCCCCTATGTCCCCCCCCACGCGGAACAACGGACGTCGTTGGCGCCTTGGTTCGCACTATTCTCGGTGCTTTCCATCTATCCAAGAACTTTGCCGAGTTAACAATGATCCTGTTACACAAGACCTGATGCTAGGTGTCGAGTTCGGTTGCGGTCTTACTGGTCAGGTATCCCATTACACAAGACCCGACGCTGGGTGTCGGGTTCGGTTGCGGTCTCACCGGTCAGGTTGCCAAAGACCCTCTGTAGCACATGATGCCTTGCATTGGAGAAGGGTGAGACAAGACTGATGGTCACTGGCTGGCTTGCTGCACTTGACCACCATCGCTAACACAGGCGAACCATTCGACTCGCCATGATGTTACGGCTCTGCGGGGGCGGGAACAGTCTCCCGGCAGCGAGGTGCAGGATCTTCAACCTACAGGGGCCTGGCTTCGACCATAAGCCCTAGCAGCCACGGCGCAACCGCCGTGACAATAACTTCTCGATGGTAACGTGTCCATCCCTGCAGAGGCCTCGGCGACCCTCGGCCGAGCCCCTAAACGGCCGTTCCCCAGCCAACGGCGCCATCACGAGCTACCCCATCTGTCGCAGGCACAGCCATGGCTGCGTCATTTATGTAGGGCCACCTGCAGAGACTTATTTTCTGCAGCTGTGGGCTTCTGAGTTGCCTTCATCGCGCAACCACAAACATCACACACCCACCACAAAGTTGATCATCCCATCCCAAGTCAGCCGATTCGCCCCAACCCCGGCGACATGCAGCGTCCGACCTTCTCCAAAGCCACACTTCAGTCTCTGTTGAATCTTCGGGCAAAGACTCCCAGCAGCAAACTTGTCGTCAAACTCACAGAGAACGCTAGACTGAGATACAACGCTGCATGGTTCACTGCAACGCTAACCTACCTTCTAGAACCGAGGCTATCGACTCTGCTCCTGCAGGCTGGAGCAGGTTCTAACCGAAGAAATGAGATGGGTGGGTGCACATGTGAGAGCGGTAAAAACGGGGCTCAAGTTAAGACGAACACCTATAGTGTGTGGTAGAGGGAAGGTTCAATTCCCGAGTAACCATATGTTGGGGTATACCTACTTCAAAGGCACTGACAAGGGCCTGCATGTGGTCCGACAGACGTTTTCACGCTCTGTTTGGTCGTTCAACCCAAGTCCTGACGACAGCGCCAAGGGCATTGTTTGTTTATATGAAGGCATCGGTGAAAATAATGAGATAAGGTTGTCATCCACTCGATTTGCAGCTCGCTCCTTCCCTTAAGCCGAAACCCAACCGCTCCTACCTTCCAAAGGCGGTCACTCTACAGCGTAGAGGAAGGAACCGCTTCAACAAAATGAGCGATCAAGGTCGTGAACCGAATAGAGAGGGCTCGTTACCTAGGTACTGTACCTAAGCTAATATTTTCTGGCTCGTGGATATCCGCTTTGCACCGCTAAGCCTCTTCGCCAGGCTCTGGCAGTTCCGAGGTCACTTGTGGCCACGCCAGCCGTGAAACCAGAGAAACCCGCTCCAGAAAACCACACTGGGTAACCCGTTTCATCTAACTGCCCAGGTGGTGAATCGAGCCTCAGCGCTCATGGAATTAACCGACCGGCGTTTTAAGCAGTGAGCTCGCACCCAGAGCATCGGTCCAAAGGTTCAAGGCAGTTTATGATTCCTCTTTTGCCAATCCACAATAGAAGACCCGATAATTCACATCATGGCAATTCGTCTCGCCAAGCCCGCCGACCTTGCAGCGACCTCTCGCATTGCCTTCCGGGGCTTCAGCTTATCGCCATGGAATCCGTTTTATCGGCCCCGCGCCAAGCAGTTTCCTGAGGACGTCCAGAACTCCTACCTTCGCGAACAGCAGGAAGCCCTAGGCAACGACAGGAAGATCTTCAGTGTCATCGAAGTTCCAGTGGGAGAAAAATATTCCCAGCAGCAGATTGTCGGTTTTGCCATTTGGAATCTCACGGCAAGCCAGCCAAGCAAGGGGGCTCCTGTCAAGGTTGACGATTTTGTACAATTCGAAGGTTAGCTGGGAACCTCCTTTACCCCTTCTCCCCCCCCCCCCCCCCTTTTTTTTTTTCTTTTCCTTTCTGTTTTCTTTTGATTTCTGTTTATTGCTTCTCTCACTCAACTTTTCCTTTTTTATATATATATTATTCATACTCCGCTATGCCCTAGGGCGTGCCGGACCCTCTGCTATTTAGTGTACAGGAAAACCGTGCCCTCCCGGGCCGGGTGAAAAACCCCTACCAACAATCAAGGAACGATGCGTTCTGGTGAGTCTACGTATACAAAGAGAGGAGGCCTCCTGGCCTCCGAACGGGGGCGCTTCAGGCCGCCGTTTCCAGCTCGAGCCTCCTGGCCAAGCTGTACATCGGCAGCCTCCCCGAGTCCATCAGCCAGTCGAGGATCCTCCTCGACTGGCCGTGCAGTCGTGGGATTGATACCGTGTAGAACTGAGTAAAAGTCCCGTCGTGTCCGAATTCCAGTTCTCCCCCATCTTCGAGTCAACGGTGGGGCTAAACACCACACTACCAGGTGTTCGGCAGTCTCTCGTCCCTCGCCACACTCGCAGGCAGGCGTCAGAACCTCCGGGACTTTCCGTGTAAAAAAGTAATCCCGTAAGCCTATTGCTCCCGTCCGGATTTGAATGAGCAGTGAGCTTTTCGCCTTGCTGAGACCGTCATGCCTCCTTAGGGTTTCGTTCCGGAATAGCGTCTCCCGCTGATGGTCAAAGTCGTCCGCCGGCCTGGTGATTGCTCTGCCGTCCCGTTCCTTTAACCACCTCGCTCTCCAGGCCTCTTCCACTGCCTTGTCCGTGTCTATGGTTCCCCCCGTCCAGCGCATGATCGTGCCCGCGGCTCTCTCTACCGCCGTGGGCCCTTGAGGTCTCAAGGTTCGCGGTCGGCCCCTGTTGCCCCTCCTCGAGCTGAGTCTCTGCTGTATCTTGCGGCAGGCGGTAAGGATAACGCTCCCCGCCGTCTTTTTGCCGCCTCGGCCGTCGTCCAGATCGGGTTGTTGGAGTCGGTTTTCGAAATCTGCAAGCCGTTTGTTTAGGTATAAGTCCAACGGTGGTACCCACGTCTCTGTCTCGAGGTTACGGATGGGGGTAGACTTAAAGGCTCCCGCCACAATCCTCAGGCTCTTGTTCTGGGCCTTCCCGAGGGCCTTGGTGATGCCTTTCTTCACCGGTTCGCCTCCCACATCCGTGGGAATGTGGAACGACGATGCGCCATAGGCCAGCGCTGACCGGATGCACTTTGTGTACACCTCTCGCGCTTTGGCTAGCCCCAGTCCCCACGTCGATGCCGCTAGCCTCGACAGGGCATAGCTCTGGGTCCTCAGCTTCTTCTCCACCGCCGCCAGGTGGGCTTTCCAGTTGAGCTTCCGGTCCAGCCAGACTCCCAGGAACCTGGCAGACTCCTTCGGTCTGACGGGACTGGTGCCTCCCCCTGGGTTAGTGAGTTCCAGCTAGTGGTACATATAATGTTCCCTGAAAGAGGGGTGGGCCCAAGGCTTCGGTAAAGAGGGCTGGTCGCTCATCATTTTGCTGGTATCAAAGTCGCAGCAAGTAAGTACCTAATTACCCCTGAACCCCACATCACATGCGTGACTTCAGCTCCTACTTGTTCACGCCATCTTCATTAGCTTCCCGAAATCAAGAGCCTGCCTTTGAAATAGGTACCAGGTACCTATCTATTTCTGAGTGGCCGTGTTCAACTAGGTAGGGAACTGAACCTGGGAAGGGAAGCTGTTCTCTGAGTACCGCTCAAAATGGGGGCCCGCCACCTATACTCTGATATATACGTCTTCCGATTACATGCACGGTAGTGTACAATTCGAGATAAGGAGCGAAGACAGCTCATCCTCGTTCCACGCTTTGACGGTTCCAATGCCATGCACAATTGACTCATGTGGGGAAGAGTTATTAGTTCTATTCATTAGGGGCATCAATTTTTGGATCTCATCTGCTAGGTTATTTCTTTTTAATTCACAGCACTCATTGCGTCATATCGTACGATGTCCGAGTATATGTGTACGGAGCTTGGGTGAGGTGGTGGTGTGATGAATGCTTTTTGACCTTTCGACCTCCACCGGCGTACCTAGGCTCCAGGTACCCAGGTATGTACCGAAGGTACATGAAATTACCCTAGATGGTATGTACCTGCCTACTTCATTACGTCACAGCCCACCTTCCTTCAATTGTTCATTCGATGAGGGCAGACATCAGCCGCTTGGCAACATCAAACCACGCGCTTGTCACGGATAGTCTCCTAACCATTCGCTTACCACGTGCTTCTCGAAAACCCATGACGCCTTTAGTGGAAACACCACGACAGCAGGCCAGGCGCCAAAGTCCGAGAGCACTCCGCATCTCCAAGCCTCTCGAGCCTCTCCCACACGCTATTTCACGAGATACTGTTGGAAGACCAACAGCCACGATTTCAAAGTTATTGCACATATGATGAGAGCTTACAACAATAATTTGAGGTGCTCATAAGCCATTCAGAAGTGATTAATTGATCTCTGGTTCTATCTTTTTCTCCTCTCAGAGCTCTTGAGAGCAGGTGGCTTTATCCTAAATCTCTCCTTTGTCTCCTTAAGTTAACCCGTGGTTATCCGGATCTTTGTGGTGCCAGATGCCATGAATCCGTTTCCGGTACCTGTCCGTTTCCGGGTGTCATGACCGTTTCCGGTGCCATGACTTTCCAACAGATACATCCGGCCACATCTTGACAACCGCCAATTGCCTGCAAATCTGGTAGGATTACGCGACTCGTAGGGTCCCATGTATATCCTGTATCCCAGACTGGCCCTTTTGACAGCAGGGAACCCGTTGGCCATCAATATCGTCGGGGCCTGGGAGGTGTGGTTTGAGGTACGGAGAAAAAAGAATATGACGGTAGGCAGTGAGGTTCTGAACGAAGGCAGCTGAGGAAGATGATCTTCTCGCGAGAGACGAATTTGGGGTTTGGCGCAGCTTCCTCTCTCATTCATAAGTACCTACCTAGGCGTGCTTTCTATTGGCGTGGATGCTCAGTTCAGCTGTCTTGATGGCTCGAACTCTGCGTATTTCTTCCTGAAGGGGCGCTTGCCATCGCATTGCAGAACACGCATATTGCAGATCACCGCTTCTACTTTTGGGATGCTTCGGCGGAAGCAAGATCGCCTCTAATGCGCGTGGGGATGTTTGACATAAAACAATCCGAAAAGATTGAACTGTGCAGACATTGCCCTAATGTTCCTGTCGGACTTATCCAGGTAATTTTGAGTAATTAAAACACATTAGGGATCGCGGTAGATACATACGCTCGCCCAAAAAATACTTTTATTCCGATACGCTTTAATAACTTCCTACATGTATTATACCAAGAAGCACCAAGCTCCTGCGATGATGATAGGCGGCGTTCTCCCCAAGAACCCTTAACGCAACTTGTATTAGGCCAGGAATGGAAATCACAGCTTTTACTTCTTCAAAAAGCATTTGTAGCCGGTCTTCTTTCCTCTACCCCTGGAATCATCTGTTGCTAACTCAGCTCAAGCGAAACGACTTTGCGCTTCGATGGTGGATTCCGGTTCAAGTTACGACTGACTTGTTCAGATCCGATGACCCGGGTTTCCTGGATGGTGTCCACCGCGGTGGCGGTTCCCACCCCGGAACGTATTACTTAGCTCGAGCTTAGGTAGGGAGGTAGGTCGCCTCCGTAGTGCAGGGTGCAGGTAGAGACGGGAGATCGATGAGGGAATTGCGCCTTCAATACGTCATAAGATTCGTGGGCCGTAGTATGACTCGCCTCCATATATCGATTTGGCTTCCCATTTGACTCGCCCCTCTTTGTTTGCCTTTTGCTTCACTCCCCAACCTAACTGCTATTTCTCCCCACCAACAACATTCTTAATATGGCAGATGCAAGGAATCGTGAGCGAGGCCTCAAGGCCGCTCTTCATAACCCCAGGGTGTCTGAAGAAGCCAAGCAACATGACCGCGACCTCCTAGCGAGCGAATTTGGCGAAACCATGGAGGAGCCGGAGGCGGCACAACCGAAACGGCGTTCCTCATCTAACAAAAAGAGTTCGTCAACGGGCCCGCACTCTCACTCGACTGGGAGCCAGGCTCCACAAGCCCACTCGTCGGGTGTCGAAAAAGGGCAGCCCGGTGGAAGAAAGGCAAGAAGGGCGTCGGTTGGAGAATCCGGGGGTGTACAGATGACCGAGGAGAAGGATAGGGGCAATGTGTAAGTCGTCTCGTTGAGTTGGTCTTATCAAAAGATGACCCAGCTATCACTGACATAATGCTACTCGAAGAATTCGTGGGCTCAAGGCTGCGTTGAAGAATCCCCATGTCTCGGAACAGGCCAAAGAGGCGGACCGCAAGAAGTTGAGGGACCTGGGAGAAACGGTTGAGTGATTGTATGTATTGTATGTCACGGCAGAAAGGCACATCAGGGTTGTTTCCTTGTTTTCAGTAACTGGCGATGAAAAATTGGAGCTACAAGTTGATTTTTATCTATTCATTTACACATTTTTATGGCTGCATCTGTTTGCGCTGAACTCGCACCACCCGATCACATCCGGTGACCGAGCCCCGGCTCCGGAATTTAGCTCCAGCGGTTGAGCTGAAGAATGACGAGTTTAAGCTGGTAAATTAAACCTGTGAACGTGGGGATGCTTCGGCTATGGGATCCAGAGTGGCGGTAGAATTGGATCATCGCCAGAAGTGCATACCCCCTTTTCCCCAAAGGTTACGCCATTTTCAGACGACGAAGGATGTTGTCATAATCCAGAAAGCGGGTCCACATTGAGGTTAAATAAAACGGGCCTGTGCAACAACAGCAGAGATCGGACGACGTTCCATCGGATGATGGCCAGGATGAGGTCAGCACGAACTAGAAACTGTAAAATAACGTACGCATCACTACGCCGCGAGGCTAGGTGATGAACGCCAGCGCACCTGACATACAACAAAGACTTGAACGATCACAGGATTCTTCTCCTCGAGTTTCTCGACTATTGGTTGGCAACGACTTAAACTAAGACACTTAGCAGACAGGTCCGGAACGTGAAGCAGAAAGGATATCAAGAATATATTGTCTCAGCTAGCATACCATAGCGACACCCGCGAGTACAATGTTAGACTCGTTGGCAAGATCCATGATAATCCTCCCCAGTCATAAGTTATCAGTACAAATCCAGAATCACACCCCGTATGGTCTAGGCCAGAGCTATCTCACGCTAGACCGCCGTGAGATATATTCTGTCCCTCTTCCCGTCGATATAGAACTGGTTGTGCCCCTTCGAGTAGGACACCGCGTGGTGGATATCGGGCTTCCGCGAATCAACGTGTGACGAACCTGTCCAGGATCCTGTCCTGTTAGGGTTCAGCTTCGGTGAAGGTAATCTCTGCAAAGGATGCTTAGGTTCGGTGCAGCCGAAGGGTGCACAACAAATGGACTTGTCTCAACAGTAGGCTTGCGAGCTTGTAGCGAACTGTAGTTGTGATTGCTAACTGGAGAACTCCCAGAGCTCTCCAGGACGGGTGACTATATACATGTCTGATTCCAGGGTGACCAGTGTGCTCAGTCCGTCTGAGGTGATCAGTGGGCACCGAGCTCACTGGTCTCTTTGTTCCTACTGAGCCCTCCTTCGTGCTTTGATTGGCGTGAGGTCTTAGTGATCAGTGTGCTCAGTCTGTCCAGCCTGGACTTGGCATGCTGAGCTCACTGATCACCCTGATCACTTCCCTAGCTCCCTGATTGGTTTTCCAACCGATTGGTCCGGGCGTCCTGCGCCCCGTGGTCCCACCTGTTGGCATATTCGTGACACAACGCCTTTGATAAAGGGCTTGCCGCTGCTAATGCCATGCACAGTGAAGGATCCGTTTACCTTGGAACTGTCGAGCCTCACCCGGCGCGGCGGCTGCGGGGTCCCCTGGGCGGAGGATGGATTGTTCGCCGCCGCCGGGGGCTTGCTTGGTCCGCCGCCCGTCAGGGGCTTGCTTGGGCCGGCGCCCGACGAACCGCTCTTGGGGACGGGAGGCGGACCCTGGCCAGTGCTGCCGCGGCTGGAGGGGCGGGACTCTGTCGCGTTGTGGTAAGCTCCCGCGTTGCGATCATGGGTGGCGGGCCCGGTGGCGCCATCCCGACTGGACGGGCGGGAGGCAGATGCGTTGTGGTGAGTTCCTGGGTGTTGGTTATGGGCAGTGGTCCGCGGAATGGATGTGTAGCCGGAGGCGGCGGCGGCACCATCTCGGCTCGAGGGGCGAGTGGTGTACGCGCCGCCGCTGCCGCCGCTGCTAGCAGTGGAGGGCCTGTAAGGGGTATTGGGGTCATAGCCATGGTATTGGCCGACGTTGTCGTAGGCGGGATAGGCAGCACCCGCGTGGTCATAGTGGTGGCCGCCTTCATACGCGGGTCCATCGTGGTGGGCTTTATGATAGGCCTGCGGAATCGGGGCGGCGGCCATCTTGCCTGAATAAAGCTTTTTCTCCAGCTCGTACAGCTTCCCTGAGATCTTGGGGTTCGGATCCTTACTCGGCACTTTTGGGGGCTCGTCAAAGACGTTCCCGTCCGAACCGACACAAAAGTATGGAAGTTGCTTGACGACCACACCATGGATGTTGACAGCAACACGCTTGACGGCTTTCCCTTCTTTGGTGTTCACAATACCGTAGTACACCGGATGGCCTTCTTCGTCGAACCTTTCCGCGCCGATCGCGTCGAGAGCCGCAACGACATCGTTCGAGGACAGCTTTCCCTTGGAAGGCCCGCCTTGCTTCGCCGCGCTCGCAGACGGCTTGCCGGCGCCGATGTTGAGCTGTGATATGTGGTCGGTGATGTTGTGGGAGGGGTTTGACGTGTAGCTGCTGCTGTAGTCCAAAGCAGTTGTGCTGTGGGTATGTGACCCCCACCGGAAAAGTAGGCAGCATTCGAACCCCCCTGAGGCGGCCGGAACTCACGTCCGGTGCCGCTGGATCCAGTGCCACCGTGACTGGTGCCGCTCCAGGCCCCAGTAAGGGTGAATTGTGTTTCAACCCTAACCCCGCCCGAATTCGAACGCTTGTCCAAACTACAACAGCCCCAGGCATCCCACATTCATGATTCCACCGCCAAAATCCCATCCACATCCCCAAAGTTCGACCCCCATCCAATCCCCTCGGCTTATTCCTGTCCTCGGCCCATATCCTCGACCCGACCTCATCGGCCGTGTCGAGCACTGGTCCGAAAATGGCGGCGCAGTTGCATGGCTCATCTCGCCCCGTCTGTTTCCTTCTACGCCTTCCCCCGTCCGTTCGACGCCGCATTTACCAACACCTTGGTGTAGCGCGTTGGGATGGTTTGCCCATGTCGTTCCACCTGGACGGCCCCGTAAACCGACCCAACCAACTCGCTTTTCGAGGCTTGTTGGGGTCCTGCCGCGTTATCTACAGCGAAGCATCGGCGCTCTTGTTTTCCTCCAACCGATTCGTCATCCACTATAGCCCCCTGCGCGGACATGGGAACGACGTCGAACCGTCCCTTCTGCCGCTGCGGAACCTTACTGCTTCGTCGCTTTCGGCATTGGCCAATCTCAAAATCGTGCTGAGCCAAACCTCCTGCCATCACCGGCGCGAGGAAGAGGAGTTCGGACAATGCTGCGACGACATAAGGTATAACGGTAGCCGCGATGCGGGTTACTGTCGGAATCATCACGCAAACCACCACGACAGGCCACTTCGAAGCTCAGACTCCATGACTGGGCCGATGCTGGACGAGTGGATCGAAACAGCAAATTACCTATCCTCAAGGATCAGCCCTGGAACCCTTCGGCTCTCCCTGGTATGCGACCTTGACCAGGAAGAGGCTGATACGGATACGATAACAAGGATTGTCGCACCACTTTCTTTGCTTCCGGAGCTAAAAGACTGTGACGTTCGGCTTTGCAAAAGTCCCGATGCCGAACTCACCAAAATCGCAAGAAACGCGGCCCTACAAGCGTGCCGCAGGCCAGAACCCTCTCCGAGTTCAACCGGCCCTCGCCTCCTGGACCTTCCCCGGGAGCTACGGCTCCAAGTCCTAGAATACACCGACCTGGTCGCCCCCTGGAAGGAAGTTATGTGGACAAGGCTACAACGCGGCTATCAACACCCCGCCGAAGGATGTTACCCACAGGACAGTTGCCCATGCCCCTCGGACTATCCCTGGCATTACGGATGTCAGTTCCGGGGATGCTACCACCAAGTACGTATACTGATAGATACGGACGACGAGCTTGAGATCTATAATGGTTCCATTGGTTGTTTCTGTCGTGTTCGCCACGCCGCCTTCTCCTCCGCGTTCGCCTGCCGATGCTGGGCGCCGCCTACACCCTTGTTTCTCATCTGTCGCGCTCTTTCCGAGGACGCGAAATTCGTCTTCTTTTCTTTTAACCGGTTTCTCGTCAGCGATAGCCTATCATTCAACCCTTGCACCACTTTCAGCGTTGATGGCCGTTACCCGGAGATGGCTGACTATCGCGAGGCACAACCTCCGCGTTGTTACCCAGCCGAGCGTTTTGCGGCAAGCGAATTCTTACGGGCCGTGGTTCCCGCCGACTGCTTACCCTACCTCCGTTTTCTCGAATTAATCTTTCCGCCATACAATCACAACTGTTGGCCCTCCGACGAGCATCCGGCCCTGCAGGACTGGAGGGAAACCATCAACTGGGTCAAGACCAAGATCCGAACCCCTGCCATGACATTACGGTTGACCATGGCCGGCTCGCTATCTCATAGGCCCCCACAGCCTGACAGTCGCCGAGAAGTCTCCCAGGGGGAAGGGGACAACGTGCTCGCCGGATACGACCGTATCCTGGAACCGCTAGCCTGCCTTGGGGGCGAAGATGGTCTCGCACAGTTCTATGCTGATTTTGCATGGCCTTGGAAATGGACCAGCTGGGCATCCGAGACGCGGCGGGCTATGAACCGTGACACTGCTCGGGAATGGACGAAGTCAAGGGAAAACGTGTTGAACGAACGTGCTGAGCGTTTGATTTTAGGTGGCCGCTATGAGTGGCTCTCTACGAACGAGGGGAGACTAGAGGAAAGGCCTTGGAAGGAACAGCACTACATATCTGATTAGTGCTACCTAGGTACCTAGCTTAAATCTTCACGACGGTCTCGGTTGCCACGTGCCATAGAGGGGCATGGCCCAGTTGTAATACCTTATGTAGATCGGACGACGTCAGTCTAAGCTTTATCGGGCGATCAACCGAATGAGACCATACAAAAGTTAGGCCAGGGAATACGTCAGCACTCTACAACATTAAGACACTGGGTCGATAGACCTGGATCCCTAGCCATTGAGGAATATGTACCTTGCAAGGCCCACGAAGACCGCATTAAATTACCGTGCCGTTATCCAACAAACACAATGCAACACGTCGACGTCTTCCACATCTGGACCGAGAACAACCTCCCACCGCCCACCACCACCGCCACAAACACAAATACCACTCCCCCACCACAATCCCACAATCCCAACCCCGCAGATCCAGCCCCTGCCACCGACGACGAAGCAGCAGCGCCAACAGCCTCCGCGCGTCCCCCCACTACCATCACCACATCACCAACACAAACCCAGACACCACAGCTACAACAAACACCCCCAGAACCACCTCCCACCCCAACCCAGCAAAACCCCCACGCAGCTCTCAGGCGTGGGAAGAGAAGGAGAAGCGGGCTCATCCCTCCTGTCCCGCTGGAGGCGGAGCTTGCCCGCGCGGAGCAGCTCGGTGCCTAGGGTGCCATTGAGGGGTGCCCGGTCACGCAGTCCGCCGGCTTTGTCGTTACCTGTGATTAGGCCGATGTGATGTGACGTGGGTGGGTGGGGGGTGGGTTGGTTGCTGTGGTGTATGGTTGGTGGGGGTAGCTGATGGGGGGTCTTCTGGGTGTTGGGGCGGGGGGGGGGGGGGTTTGCGGTTGAGGAAGTTGAGTTGAGTGGCGGGGTGATGATGGGGGGGGGGGGGGTGAGGTGGGTTTCGATGACAACCAGGGTTAGAAGAGCATTCGGGATGGAAAGACGAGCCCGGTGGAGTGGGCTGTGTCAGTTAACATGTAGTGAAATCTGTATTGTCTGTATGGTATGCAGCCTGTGTTTAGCGTGTGAGCTTCTTGTTGAGTCATGGTTTTTGTATGATCACTGAGATAAAAGTATGGATAATGGTTAGGAGATTGCACGACTCTCTTGTCGTGCTGTACGTCATTGTGTTACATGGTAGTCAAATATGCTGGGTCAAGATTTGTCTTAGAAAACTACCTACCTAGGTAGGTACCTAGTAGGCTTTTTGGTACAGAGAGTGGGTCCTCAACAATTCCTGAAGTCATGATGTTACTGTGACGAACCTACTCCAGGATCCTATCCTGTTAGGGTTCAGCTTCGGTGAAGGTAATCTCTGCAAAGGATGCTTAGGTTCGGTGCAGCCAAAAGGTGCACAACAATAGACTTGTCTCAACAGTAGGCTTGCGAGCTTGTAGCGAACTGTAGTTGTGATTGCTAACTGGAGAACTCCCAGAGCCCTCCAGAATGAGTGACTATATACTATCTACTATCACCGCCCTCTCGGTGACAATCTTCAGTTGTCACTGACAACTGGTGATAATCGTCCGTTATCACTGAAACCCGGTGATAACTGTTCCCATTGGTTCTTAAGCGATTGGCTGCCGGCGTCCTGCGCCTTCGGCTGCGACCGCCCCGGGCCGCCTCTTGGGTCATTCTGTGACAGTTACGGAGAACACCGAGTGATACCATAAACTATCCCGTCACCGCTACGGCTCAAACGTACCTCATCGCGTACCCGTACACAACGGCCGGGGCATACCAGATGGTCCACATCCTCGCGGCGGTCTTGACGTCGGCATCGAGCCCACTGTCGCCAATCTTCCAGGCTCCGATACTGACCCATACCAAAGGGACGAGCAAGTAGACGATACGGAAGGTGGGCATTTTGTCAACATGCAATCTCCACCCGATATCTATGCCGGCTACCGGGAGCCAGAAAAGCAGGGGAGCAATTGTTGCTTTTACTGCTGTTTGCGCACCGCTGTCATCAAGTTTCCATGCCACGACAGCAAGCACAGCTACAGCCACAACCCCAGCCGCAGCTGCGTGAACCAGACGCATTGCGTGGAGCCGCGGGCCGGCCCACACTATCTTGCGAGGATAGGCATGAAGAGCGCGCACGCAAGCTGTTAACAGCCATGGCAAAACGGAGGATATGCCTACCTGCACGCCAACAGGCAAGGCACTCGCACGAAGTCCCCAGATAACAACGGTAAGCCCTGTTGTTGCGCCAGTCGCGATGAGATTAAGACACTCCTTGAGCGCCCGGTCAGCCACTTTTGGATCATGGGATCTTTTGGTTTTGCGGATTTGGTAGCAGAGATACTTGGCGACGCCGACCAGGTGGAATGGAACAAGAAAGATTAGCGGCCCCACGGCCGCCTTCGCCCAGGTCGGAATGAAGACGCTGTCGGCTAGCCTCCATTCCGCGGTGCAGAGCCCTCCGACAGTAAAGACGACCAATAATTGAAGAACAACTTCGCGGGCACTGACGTAGCTCCAACAAGCAAAAAGGAGCAAAATCGCGGAAGGAAGCCATATCACAAAGACACTGATGATGCCTTTTGCGGGGCTCGGTAAGGAACTCAAGGAGAGCTCCCACGTCGCGACGGAGAGACCTGCTACAGCCGGTATAGATGCCAGCCTGATTTTGGATCGCCTCGGTAGTGACTTCATGGTGTTGTAGATGTCCCCCCAGTAGAGTACTAGGTACGTGGCAATGCTTACAGCTGCGGACGCCAGCACCCAGTGCCACCAGAGGAGCTGGCCCTCGAATTCCTGTGATGAGATCAGTTAATAGGCACTTAGGACATGGTTAGGGACAGAACTCACGTTGATGTTCATCCCAAATGCACCAGCCACTAAGCTAAGGGGAATAAAGAAGAAGGCAAGCTGGGTGAGTTTGGTGACCTGTTCGGCCTGCCTGATGGCCCTGCTGCTCTCCACGATGGCGATGCTTGACATGAGGGACTGAAACGTGGATTCCACGCGCTGCGACAGGCGGCCTACCTTAATCTTGACTCGGGAGAGGCTTTGGGCCCGATCGACAGTTGCCGCAGATGCCCCGGTTTCTGGATTCGGCATCAGGGAAAGCCGTTGGAGTAGCTCGCTTTGATGGTAACATATATTCCGCCACGTGCCGAGGAACGCCCTCCAAGCCGGCATCGCGTGCTGGAGAACGTAGTCGTCGTGGAGGCTCAACTCGATCGAATCGAGAACCAATCCGACGCTCCGGAGGAGATCTGAAAGGTCTTGGCATACCATGTGCGCGATGACGGACTGCACAAAGTTTTGGGGGCAGTCATGTGGTATGGACTCGACTTGTGCCAGCGCTTTAACAAACTGAGAGAGCCGAGTCCCCGGCGTGGGTTCCTCCTCGTTCTCGACGGGTCTTAAATCCGGGGTGCGAGTTTCGCATAACCATATTATCGATGGTCTCCTGTGAAGCAACCTTCCTCTCCTTATCCGCCTTTTTGCCTCGTTGTCGTTGTTGTTGTCCGTCATCCACGACTGTTGCCAGAAAGCACGATATAAAACGTGGATCCTCCGGCAGCGCAGTCTCAAACCCAAAACCATCACTCTTCGTGCGACGGATCTTGTACTGGGGTATCATATCAGCGAGCAACACACCTGCAGCATTTCAGCAAAACCGTTGGTACGTTACGGTATAGGGGAAGTAGGCACCAGACTCACCGGTCTGGATGCCGTCCACCGCAGCCCAATATAGAGATATGCACTCCTGCGCGGCATTGATCGCCACCCCTCCCTCTTGGGACGTTGAGAGCAGGTGATAAGGCCTGTGGGTACAAGCCGGCCAGGGGGAATAACGGTCAAACGTGCGGTTCAGCGGGGTAGAATCGTCATCGGTGCTCCAAGGTCTCCCGTCGGCAATCTTTCGCTCCACGACAAAACTGGGGAGATCCTGCACCCTCCGCCTCCACCAAGAAATAACGCTGACAAGACCCGGCATCTTCCCACCAGCATCCTCCTCCTCCTGGTGTAGTCCATCATTATGCGCATGTATGTGCGCCCTAATAAATCTCTCAAGATCCGCTTTGGGAAACCCTATTTTCCCGGCCTCTCCTCCTTCTTCCCTGTCTTTGACCATCCAGGGCTTAAGTGCGCGCACAATCGTATCATCGCCCACCACGATAAGGATACGAGCAAGAAGTCCCGAGACTTCAGGCTTTGACAGGGATATGGCCGAGGGAAGCACGGCGGCAGGCCCCAGGAAGTTTCGGTGCGTTAGATATGTTATTTTCGCTGGCTCCCCTCCTCTTCCTTCTTCTTCTGCTCCATCGGGGGTTCCTTCCTCTCGTGTCACCACTGATGGCATTCCTCCTACTCCTCCTTCGTTACGGTCTTCTTTTTCTTTCTCTCGAGGTTTCGGGGGTGGAGACTCAAGAGACTTCGGATGGTACTCCGGAAGCTTGGGGCCCGGCAATGACATCGCCGACGGGTTGGCGTAAAAGCGCGCCGTCGTTGTTCCCTCGGCATCACTGATGGACTGAATGAGGAGAACCTCGGCTACTCGTACTGCAGAAGTCGAAGAAGTAATAGCGGGACGTCCATAATCCGTGAGCTCGAGCTGTTCCATGACCGATACCGATAGATACCTGAGAATTTTAAAATCAAGTGATTAGGTATTCACGGTATATGTTATGAAATGTTGGGAAAAAATGCGAATTCGCGCGTGTCTCCCAGAGGCTGCTAGTCTTGGCTTCCCGGTCGAATACGGCAAAACAGCCTTTAGCGAAAACTTCACAGACAAGGTAGATGACGAGGGGACAAGAACGATAAAAGTGATACGCGGGTGATGAGTTGGTCGAAAGTAGTGCCTAGAAGACTAAACGAGAGGACGATTTGCATTACTACCCCTTCTAAAAATACGGCATGCCGAGATGCTCCAGTCTTCTTCGTACACATTGAGCGCGACTTCTCATCGAGTTTTTTTGCATGGCATGATTGGCTTGTGATGTCTGCAACTTGCGCTGGCCATGCATAAGGTAAGGTAAGGTACTTATGCATATGTGATCAGCGGGGGCTGGGCTTTTGGACGGTGATGCCAATTTTCCTCTGGTTCTAGTCGCCGATGCCAGTATCCCGACCAACTCTGGCATCTGATCCCGAGCCGTGCCTGGCACCGACCAAAGCAACCCTCGAGCAGCCATGTTTGGATCAATCAGCGCTAAAACCGCGGGATTTGTGACCCCCTTCTGGCCTTGTTCCGCCAATGCCCGCAACCAGAGGAACGGGAGGCTCCGCCGGAGCTGAAGCCTGACCTAGAAGCTGTCGGCCTCATGCGGAAAAAGCCGTTTCAGCAATGGAGCATTGACTATGACCAGCTGAATGACAAGGATGACGGCGTGAAGCCCGTGAGAGGTGACGAGTATGTTGTGGGTAAGGAAACTCGACAACGACTCCCCAGAACTCTTGACAAGATACCGGCGACAAGGAAAGTAGAGAACCAAAGGTGAGGAAGGCCGTCGAAGATGGCATGGCTCGCATCGAAGCGCCCTGTGCTATTGACGACGCCAAGGAGACCACAAGAAAGTCTTCGATGCCGTGCTGAGTGCCTAAGACCTTACGAGGATAAAAGGCTCCGAAGAAGCACGAGGATTTGTTGATTGACTTGTGCACGAAAATAATCGCCTTTTAGTTCCGAAGTGGGGACTGTGTGCTACTTCGAAAACTAAGGTAGCTGAGGGCCAGATGCCATTCGTGGAGGAAAGAATTCGCTAGCGTGGGAAGGGATGGCGGGAAAATGGCGCGCAGACGACGGCACGGCGTTGACGGCTTAGTAAATCTCGTCTTGGCTCCTTTAGCCCCTCCAGTCGCCCCCAATCAGGCTGTGTAGGTATGTATATACGGAACAGTCCGTCCCGGTACCACGCCCGACAACGCCCTGCCTTTGCTTGGATTCGATGGATCGCTGGAGAGAAATACAAAGGCGCGGCATTGTCATGAGAGGCACGGCGTCATAACTCAAGCACACAACGACTTCACCGCGGGTCCGTGTCCACATTCAGGTATCAGGGCGCCTGTATGTTTTGAGTCCGGAGGCAACAGCTCCGGAACCCGCCGTCGCTCGCCGGTAAAACAAGTCTGGCCCTTACAAGGCACTGCCGCTGTGGGGGCAAAACGGACGACCTCGAGCTCCGCCTACCAGGTTTCCCGCGCAGCAACGTCCGTAGGACAGTAGGCTACGGTACTGGGATAGTCTACGGGACAGATGCCGGGACCTCCGAGATCCTGCATCGGACCGTTGTGACCGCTGGGCGGCATCTAAGCGAAGCGAGCTTGCCCCACCCCAAACTCCTAGTCGTCCTACTGCTACTTCATATTTCGTTCTGTCCCGTGCATCCGACGGTCGACACACAGTTTTAATCACCACGATAGCCTGTGCTTGCAATCCGCCGTAGTGGATGTGCCTTGACTGCTCTTGTTTTCTCGGTAAGGGTTCCATCCTTCTAACGGTTGTCGATCACGCCTTTCGTAAACTGACCAACCTTAGTGGCTGTCGTGTTCACGCTGGCCTATTTCCGTCGCCTCTGATTTCCCTTGGTCCGGGGCTGGCTCGTGGTTTACCGCAACCCGTGGTGTTGTTGACCTTGAGAATCGTCGACAGTGGAGAGTTCTCGGATTCACTTCGCGAGATTCCGTATTGGACTATTGGTCTACTATCTTGCCTAGGTATTCAGGGGTTATTATCGACCCAAGGGCGAGCTCTATAAAGAACCCGGTTCTCCCAGCAGAGTTCTCTCTTGCCTTCTTGCTTCCATCGACAACCGCCAAGCATTGATTCGAATCCCACCAAGATGAAGTCATTTGTCGTCGCTGGGGTCCTTGCTTGGGGTGCCGCCGCTCAGAGCGGTGCCTGGGGGCAATGTGGTGGAATTGGCTACACCGGTGCTACCAGCTGCGTGTCTGCGTATAGCTGTGTATACGTTAATGATTGGTACAGCCAGTGCCAGCCCGGCGCTGCTGCGACCACTCTGAGGACGTCGACCACCCCTTCGCCGCCTGCTTCGAGCACGTCTACCACCCCGCCCACCTCGACAGGCACTGCCGGCGTTCGCTATGTCGGCCGCGTCAACCCAGACACCAAGGAGCTGAGCTGGCCGGGCTCCGGCGTCTCCTTCACATTCACCGGAACCTCGGCCTCCATTGGCATCGCCTCCGTCAGCGGCACCAACAGCGTGGACCTCGTCGTCGACGGCGGCGCTCCCATCGTCATCACCAACTTCGGCTCCAGCATCACCACACCCGCCGGTCTCTCCCAGGGCACGCACACTGTCACCCTCCGCAAGCGGTCCGAGCCCCAATACGGCACCATCTTCCTCGGCACCATCACCACCAACGGCGCTTTCGTAGCCAGCACCATCCCCACCCGCCAAATCGAAATAATCGGCGACTCCATCTCCGTCGGCTACGGCCTCGACGGCACCAACCCCTGCGCCAACAGCGCCGCCGTCGAAAACAACCCCAAAACCTACGGCGCCCTGGCCGCCACCTCCCTCAACGCCGACTACAACGTGATCGCCTGGAGCGGCAAGGGCCTGGTGCGCAACATCGCCATCGGCACCCCCGACACCAGCCCGCTCATCCCCCAACTCTACGCTCGCTACGGCGCCGCCGACCCCGACAACAGCTACCCCTACCCGGCTTCCTGGTCCCCCGACGCCATCGTCATCAACCTCGGCACCAACGACTTCAGCTACATCTCGTGGGACGCGTCCGGCAACCCCTTCAACGCGCGCGAGGCCCTCGACATCCCGACGTACACCGCGGGGCTGGTGGACTTCGTGCAGGACCTGCAGACGCACTACCCGGACGCGCACTTCTTTTTGGTGGGGTCGCCTATGTTGAGTGATTACTACCCGACCGCGGAGGACGCGCAGAAGACGACCCAGATGGGCGCGTTGAAGAGTGCGGTGGAGACGTTGGGTGAGAAGGCGCACTTTGTGGACTGGCCGACGCAGGGGAGTGAGGTTGGGTGTGATTATCATCCGAATGCGGATACGCATGCGGCGGAGGGGGAGGTGCTTGCGGAGGCGATTAAGGCTGTGTTGGGGTGGTGAGCTTGAGAGGGGGGGTTGTGGGAGGGGTGAGGCGGCTGGTCGGTTTGGAGTCGCTTCGGGCCTGTCTGTGCGAGGTCAGGAGACCACTCAGTCGTTAGGGTGGGAGAGTCGTAAGATGTACTGTACCGGGGAAAGTACGTCAATGCCAACAATGGGTCGAGGCACCTTTGAATAGGTACCTAGCTTAGTGCCGCAAGGACTGGTTGTGTTGGGGGCTGACAATTCAAACCTTTGTAGCCGTACATTTACCTGTGTACCTAGATATTCGATGTTCAACAATGCTTGCCGTGCCGAGAACTGCCTTGGTCCCCGTGTTCTCGCTGCAAACCAGCTGCGCCAATGTCCCCATCCCACTTACTGTCAGCAACCTGCCACGCCGATATGTCCAGCCGTCCGTATTTCTCCTGGTTTGATTGCAACCACGCCTATCGCGACTGGGAAGCGCCCTCAGTCGGCGAATGCTAAGCCTATAAGCCAGAAAAGGATGCCGCACGGGCCTTGGGAGACCAGGATCCGTTTGGGAGCTCTTAATAGACGTGCATAGCCGCCCTGTAGGGTGAAGCCCGCCGGATAGGAGAGAAGCCCAGCCAAGCGGTTCAGTGTAACCATACATTATGCCTTCGCCAACCACCAGTGAAAGAGCGCTGGTCCACCTTTCAACAACTAACACCCATCATTCCGCCACGTCGGCTCCTCCCGAGCCCCCCGCGCGGGGTATACGAGTGCGGGACGGGACGGGGCAGATGGCATGCGTGGTGTTGGGACTGCTGCCGTAGAAGACACCCGCCGCTTCACCAATTGACGCCAAGTACACACTACAGACTCGTCCTATGACCATTATTGTCGAACATGGCCGGCTTCCTCGACGGTCCTCCACTACCCCCTGACCCGCCTACACAGGTCGGACGGCTCCAGATCCCCTCCCCAGGACAGCCGGCATCCGTGTCTCGCCGCTGGCCCTCGGCGTCGGAAGCACCAGCCAAGCGCGAAACGCCAACTCGGATCAGATGGATAAGGAGCGAGCATTTACGCTTTTCAATGCGTATGTGGAGGTTCGCCCATCGGCCCCGGCCTCCGAGACTCTTTGCCGTTTGCATCTACTAACACAGCCCGCCCGGCGGTGACTTCATCGATACGGCGAGTACCTACCAAGACGTGGAGTCCGAAGTGTGACTGGGCGAGTAGATGGCCAACCGCAAGGCAACCGTGCGCCTCGTCGTAGCCACCAAGTCCACGTACGACCGGGGCCTATACGACGCCGCCAACCCTCGGGTGCCAAAAGACCAAACGGCGAACCACGACGGCAACTCGCACCGCAGCTTGCACATGAGCTTGCACCGACGGCCGCGGTGGCTGCAGACTGCCTGGATCGACATCCTGTACATACCTGCACTACACGGCGTCCATTGAAGGGTCGTCGACTCAAGCTGCTCTACCCGGGGATCTCCAACACCCCGGCGTGGATCGTGAGCGCCGCCAACACATACGCGAAAGGGTAAGGGAATACGCAGTTTAGCGTCTGCTCGGGCCAATGGAGCGTCCTAGTGCGCGATCTGGAGCGCGAGATTATACCCATGGCTCGGGGATTTGGCATGGCGATCACTCCCGGGGAGGTCCTGGGGGTAGGCAAGTTCCAGATCGCCGAGGAAGTCGAAGAGAGGGAAAAGGTTGGTGAGACATTACGGCCTTTCGGCGGCGGTCGTGAAGTTAGAGATGAGCGAGGCCTTGGCGAAAGTTGCTGCCGTGCACGGGACCAAGTCGGTCGTGGCCATCGCAATCGCGGAAAGCAGCGCTCCTTGGCATGCATCGCGGACAGAAGATCCAGCAGTTGAAGGACAACATCGCAGCGTTGGACATCTGGCTCACCGAGGATCAAGTAAGTCGCGCTTCTCAAGGTCAAGAAATTTGGCCTCGGCTATCCGAGCGGCAACATCGGAGACGATCTCAACCAGGGCGTCGTGAGCGTCATGTCATCGAATTCCGACAGTTCCGTAGGCGACTGCCAAATAGCTTGAAATAACTAGCGTTTTGCTCTTCCAAGTTTCTCTGTTGCGAGAAAAGGGAAAAGCCTCCGCATGCGGAAACTCAGGCTGCCATCATGTCTGTTTTTTCCAGTTCTGGGAAAGAGCGATACAACCGTCGAGTCAAGTTTTGCAGGGCCTCCCGCACGATTCATGTTTCCGATCTCGTTTCCTTTTTGACCCTTAGCGGCAGAGCGGGTTTCAGCGGGCCTCTGGTCCTTCCACCTGCCACCCACCTGGCACCTCCCCAGTCGAGCCAGTTAACGCTTTGGCTTTGTCGATCACCCTTGGATCACCAAAATTCCGACTTGGCATTTGTGGTTCCTGGGATCTCCCAACATGACGATTTGCATCTCGTCTCCGCCTCGGTTAATGTCCACGTTGCCATGAACGATTGTCGCAATTGTCCAGCATGCCCTGCTGATCGATTTGCAGGCTCGCGTGTGAATCTGGGAATCTGAGACAATCACCAGGAACCCCATCGACATCCACAACAGGATGCCCTCGTACGGGGTGCGTCAGATAACCCCTCCTTGCCCTCCAAACCTCGAGACCGTGAGTGTGGCGATCCCCCCAGACGCCCAGACGTTTTAACCTGCCAAGCATGCAAGCCCATCCGTTGCAACACACCGGTTCCCGGTCGGGCGGTCGGACCGCTGACATGGACGAGTCCTGGGCGTCCGGTTTGACACTTTGTTATTGGGTACCAAGCCACCTCGGGAACCTCGTTTTTGTTGATGATCGCTCTACCCTCGCTTGCCTCGGTCATCCCCGGCCTCAGCACTCGTCGCCAGCCGCTTGGACGACAATGATGGGAAGCGTGATTGGGCTCAGCCCAAGCCCGCGCTCAAGGCTAGACACGAGCAAATTTGCACAATGCTGCAAACTGTTCCGACGTATCACAGAAACGCATCCTCTAACAGGCTCCGCAATGGGGACTCGTGCAGGGAATATCCTCACTTAGCCACTCCAATCGCCGGCTCTAGCGAGTCTAGGTGCTCGGACACCCGAGTCAGATGTCAGACTGTCAGGGCCAAATCGTTGACAGCAAAACCTTGATCCCTTCTGTCAAAGCCCATCCCTAGCCCATCCCTGTAATCGGGTCATCACCCCCAGCCAGTTCGCTGCTCGTCGCGTGGTGGCTCGAGGATGGCTGCACTTGTCTCAGGGGTCGTTTGCTGATCGCCGGCTCCGCACTGCAAACACGGCGTTGCTCACTCGCCATCTGCCTCGGGAAACGAGACTTGCAGTGTCGTCAACTCTCCACACTGCTGGGACCGGTTCGTCGATCCCCGATCGACAGTTACACTCTAAAGGGCAGCTCAACCCCATGTGGCCCCGCGAGCGTGCATATAGCTCCCAGTCATCCGCATCATAATTTTCACGGATTTTACGGAGCCTTCAACCCATCGCCGTCAACCTTGCCAACGAGATGGCAGGCCCGAGCCCAGATCCCGCCCTGGATGGCGAGTCCAGAGTCGGCGAAATCATCGCTATCCTCTCCGTGGCGAGCATCCTTTCCACCCTGGCCGTCACTTTGAGGTGTTATTCTCGTGCCGTCATCCTCCGGTCTTTTGGGTTGGACGATGCCATCATCGTGCCAGCACAGGTACGGGACGCTGAACTCCAAACGAGTTGCAGGACAGTCATATCTAACGGAGATTTCCCAGATCTTAACCCTGGCTTCAGCGGTGGCGATCGGGCTCGGTAAGCCCCCAATGACTGTGGGGTGGTGTTACAAAGGCGTCAACTGACCACAGACAGAGTCAAAATATGGCCTTGGCCGCCATATCTGGATGATGCCTGATGAGCATTTCGTTCCATACATGAAAGTACGAGCTCCCTGGCCTAACTAACCCTGGGACTGCGGAATTAACAACGGATAGTCCTTCTACAGCTCCATCGCCGTGTACAACGTCGCGGTCTGCTTGACCAAGATCTCCATCCTGCTCCAATACAAGCGCATCTTTTCGAACACGATCCTCAAAAAGATCATCCTTGTCGGCTTGTGTTTTCTGACATGCTGGGCCATTACGCTCTCCTTCCTCCTGCCCATGGTTTGCATGCCCGTTGCTGCCTTTTGGGACCCGAACGTCAAGGGGTTCTGCCTCGACAATGCCACCATCTGGTACGTCATGGCAGGCGTCAACGTCGTAACGGACTTTGCCGTCTTCACGATGCCCATCCCGGTCATTAGCTCGCTCCAGCTGCCGAAAAAGCAAAAGGCGATGCTGCTAATCGTCTTCACCCTGGGAATCTTGTAAGTCCCAACGTCCCGTCCCGCAACCCCCCCCCCCCACCCCCACGCGCCACACCTTTACTAACAACCCCCTCCCCCTAGCCCTTGCGCCGTCTCCATCTACCGCATCAAAACCCTCAGCGCCGCCGCCAAATCCACCGACCCCACCTGGGACAACGTCGACGCCGCCACCTTCTCCTTCCTCGAGCTCTCCGTCGGCGTCATCGCCGTCTGCCTGCCCACCATCCGGCCCGTCCTCGTCCAGACCATGCCCCGTATCTTCAGCTCCCTGCTGCGGTCCGCCGGCCACTCCGTCGGCACGGGCGGCCCCAAGAGCGGGCCCCGCGCCAGCCGCACCCCGTTCGGCGGCGCGGGCAGCGCGGCCGGCGGCACTGGCGCGGGGTCCTCGGCGGCGCGCGCGTCCATGTTCAAGGGCTCGACCCTGCGCGATACGGATAGCACCGAGGAGCTGCGGTTGGGGGATGAGGAGGCGGCGCTGCCGCGCAGTGCGCTGGGGAGCGATATTGAGTTTGCGGAGTTGGATAAGGGGGTGCTGACGCAGAATCCGGGTGGGAAGAGGTATAGCGTCAGTGTGGTGGCGGGCTGGGAGCCGTCCAGCTTTAATGAGGTGTCTGTGTCGGGCGGGGAGGGCATCAAGACGACGACGGTGGTGACACAGAAGGTGTCGTTTGCGGGGATGCTGGAGGAGGAGGAGGAGGGCGCCAGGAGGCTGGCTGATAAGGGCATGCTGTGAGGATATGATCAGGGATACGATTACTGTGTGAGGTTTACGAAGGCGCTTAATACTTCAGAGATACCCAGGGTTAACATAGACATTTTAATACTGCCGCGTACAGAGAGAAACCACTACCCAGCTATCCTGAACTGAAACCAACGAGCGTTGTCTACATTGACCAAAAAGGAAAATCCAAAACAAGACAACAAGACCATCTCCCGCCCAAACCCATCTTCAAATCGTACAAGGAGACACCTGCCTCCCGTGCCAACCCACCCATCCCGCCCAAACATAACCAACCCCCACTCCCCAATTCCTTAAAAGCTCCCCGCCTTCCTCCTCCCACTCCCGCTCCCACTCCCACCACTCCTACCCCCATCCCCACCCCGACCCCCACTCCCCGCTCTACCACTCTTCCCACCCTCACCACCCTCACCCCCATCACCCTCACCACCTCCCTCCCCACCCCCCTCCCCACTCCTCCGCCTCTTCCTCGACCCCATCCCACCATGCTCATCCTCCAGAGCCTTGCGCTTCGAGCCGGCTGACGCGCGGTCCCTTGACCCCACCGCTGTCGTCGGTGTCGGGGCCGATCGCGGCTTTGTCGCTCGCGCGGATGGTGTGGTTGCGGTTGTGGTTGTGGCCGGGTTGGAGCGCGCGCTGCGGCGTTTGGATGAGGGCGGAGATGAGGGGGGCTTGGTTGTTGATGGGGATTTGGGCTTTGTTGGTGGGGGTGCGGTTGCGGCTGTGGGTGATGTGGTGGTGTTGGCGGTGGTGGGACCGGACTTGCGCGAGGTTCTGCTGCGCTTGGTGGAGACGGGGGTGTTGTCGATGAGGCCCGGGGCGCTGCCGATCTTGCGCTTCCTGCGGGAGGTGCCGCTGGTTGCGTCCTCCTGGTGCTGCAGGTCGGCGGCGGTGGGCACGGGTTCCTGGCTGATGGCGCCGCGTCTGCCTCCGACAGGCTTCTTGCCGACCTTGGCGGCGTCGGCTGCCCATGCATCCCGCTGCCTGGCCCTGATGGCCTGGCGCGCAGCTCTCTTGGCCAACTCCTGCCTCCGGAGGGCCTGGCGGGCGGCTTTCGCTTCGGATTCTTGCTGTTGCCGCTGCAGGTAGGCGGCCAGGCGGTTGGCGGTGACGAGGGCGGCTGCTTGGGCTTCAGCGTGGGTTGCGTTGACCAGTTCACGGCCCAAGGGGACACCGCGCACTCCGAAGGGCGGGGGTGAAGTACTTTTGGCCTGCCGCGTCGCCCTGGTGGCGGAGTCTGGTGGTGCTGTCTTGCGGGGGGACCCTTTCGTGGCCGTTTCGGCTGGAGATTCCTTTGTCGGCGTCTTGGGGGAAGGCTTCTTCGGCGACCCCTTGGGGACAGAACCTGTTGTGGCCGCCTTCTTGTTCGCCGACTGCTTGGCGGCGGACTGTTTTGCTGCCGCCCTCTTCGGCCTCGGCTGTCGATAATCTCTCACTCGGGGTGCGGTGGGTGACTCTCCAGGGATATAGTCGAGCCCCATAAGCCGGTGCAAACAGGCGATGAGTTCTCTGCGCATCGGTCTCGACTTTGTCTTTGTCCAACCTTCAATCTTGTCCCAGCCAAGTGACTCGTATCGGAGGAATGCCATTGCATTCACTACGGCATGCAGTCCACAGCTCCAAGCGTCCTCTTGGCTAGGAACTCGCACTAAGAC
The DNA here is from genome assembly GCF_020726465.1 of Chaetomium tenue. Lineage (NCBI taxonomy): Eukaryota > Fungi > Ascomycota > Sordariomycetes > Sordariales > Chaetomiaceae > Chaetomium > Chaetomium tenue. Next base: position 3,222,049 of record NW_027117330.1, on the reverse strand, counting down.
ATGCTCCGCCCCTGTATGAATGTCCTTGTCTGACGCCTCCAGCCATTCCTGGAATCCTTCAAGGGCCAGGTCGCTGCGATCACGCCGTCCAGCGGGCATAGAATCAAGGTAGAAGGTGTTGCCGTTTGAGGTTTGGTAGATGAGTACGGCCCAATGATTCACATGATGCACCATGTGCACAGTGAACTTGGCCTTGTCGAATTTGTCGTGAAGTTCGATGTACTCCTCCACATCTTCGTCGAGGAAGTGGCCCAGAGGTGGTGACTCTTCATCTCCAGCCAGGCGGAGGTGATAGGCGTCGGGGATAATCCACCAGTCCTCCGAGTTGCGATTGCCCAGGCGTGCCCTGTCTTGATCCTGACACCAGGTAATAAGGCGCTCGGCGAGGTGGTGGATGTGTTCGTCATCTAGCCACTCCTGTTCCCGGACTTTCCAGAGACCATTATGGCAATGCTGCCAACCCTTCAGCATCTCATCCTCGAACTCAACATTGAGATCGAGCTCTTGGTGAGTTATGCGCGTGTATGTTTGTTTGAGGAACTCGCGGCTCGCGGAATCCATCTTCGTGATCTCGAAGTCATACTGCCCGTCCGTTGCGTCGTACAGGTCGTCATCAGTAAGGAGTCCAAACATGAACTTTGGGTGGTCCGGTAGGTCCAGCACCTTTGTTGCCGGTGGAGTTGGCCAGTCTCCAAACTCAGCAACCATATCCAGCTGGTATTGGCGCGGGGGAGCCATGGTGGGCTTCTCGTGACAATTAGGTCAAGTTGAGACTCAGTCGGCTGGATATCTTAACTATTGTGTACAGTTGTAAGCTGGTAGCTCGCGTTGGTAAGGTACTAGCTCTCTTTTTCCTCAAGTTTTGCTCTTAAAACTCGCGACCAGATAAAGCACGCACAAATATCGGTGCAGTTGCCTTTGTCGTTGCTCCCAGATTCCCCGCATCCGGCATCTCCAACTCACCCTCATTGAAAGAAATAAAGCAGTGAACATTGAAGCCAAGCATCATAGTTTGGTGGCTTCATGGTCTTCTACAATCTCATTGAGCTTGAATGCTTCTACCGGGTTGTGGTGATAAGTACATGCAGCTGAGTGTAAAAGGAGATGGGAATCCGTGATACAAGTGTTTACCTCTTTACGAGGAGGAGCCTCGGATGATGGCTTGACGAGCGAGGTCAACCATAGTCCATTCGGTTCATTCCTTAGTCCTTACCATCCTCATGCCCATGTTTTCACCCAGTCCCTCTCCAGCTCGCCGTTTCCTAGTCAAGGCCTATCGAGTCCATGGATGGATGCCCTGGATGATGACACAGCCTAAGGTAATACCGCAATTCGTACTTCGTATCCAAATAACGAGTGTTGCACCTTGATCATTGATAGCCCAAAATGGCTCCCGCGCGCTTCGGTCTGGAGTGCCGCATTGGGTTAGCGTGAAATCAAGTGGCGAAGACCTGGTCTCAAACTCAGACTTCAAGATACCACGGCCGAGATCGACATCAAGGTGTCGTGTGCATCGATATACAATCCAGGTGCAACAGCCAACAGTGCATGAGAGGTTTCACCAATGATTTATCGGATTCCCTTGAATGGGCTGCCCCCGTCGTGTTGCCACCCTTCATGATTGAAGAGGGTACACAATGAGGAATTTTCGGTTCAATTTTAGATACCTGAACTTGGCCACTTCATCAACGCAAGCGAAATGTTACTTCAAGGTGTAAGGTACTTAGGACTCACTGGAGCCAAGTCGTGTGTATCCTGAGTGAGTTGACAAGGGAAAGCTTGTTACTTGGTTGTGGAGTCACATAATGCCAGATAGCGAAGCGAGTTGACATTGAATGGGTTGCATGTAGTTAGCTGCATTTTTATCCTCGTTTCCTCAAGGGTTCCTGTGGTTGTCACTGGCTGATCGTCACGTAGAAGATACTGGGTTTATTTTTATGTGGAGCCAAGATGAAAGCATGGAAGCAACCGGAACGCACTAGTACTCTTGGTACTGTACTCAACGCTGACCGTTATTTTGATGATCGCAGCCTTAGTAAGGGAAAGGGGCATTGCCGAGACTCGAAAAATACAAGTGGCAAGGGCAGGGTAGGACGCACGCGCTTGCCAAACTTTCATCGAAACTCAAGAGGAAGGAGCGCCGATGTCGTGCGAGTCGGTGCGACAGGCCTTTTTCGCCTAGAGACAGGGAAATCGCGATGGATTGCAATAAGTGCCCGACCCTCACATTCGCTGCGCCGTCGTCGTCGTACGGCATGTAACAAATGCCATCGAGACGAAGGTCGGACGAGCGAAGGTTAATGGGTGGAAGTTGCAACTTGCAACACACTTAAACACGGAGACCCTGCAACGCCGTACACAACCTGCCAGCGGTAGCTCTTTTGTTCTCTTGATCGTTTTATCCCCAAATCGCCCATCCTGACCCCCAGCCAGCACCACGGTTCTTCTGGAAGTTCTGGTATATCTTGCCAATTGCCATCTCTCATTCCATGTGTCGACCATGACAGACCCAACCGAGAAGATCGAAATAAAGGACCCGGTGACTTGTCAGACCAGCGACGTTGATGTGGGGCAGGTCGATAATCTCGAGGTATGTTGACACGCTTGAATCAATTCGTTGTTCCCGTCACCTCTGGTCTGGTTGTTGCGGGGGGCGTGTGCCTTTACCGGGCTACAGTCTCTGGGGATTTACATGTAGCTAACGAAGAACATGACGGAAGCCGTTGAGCTCGGGTGAGAACCTGCCGGCAGAGCTACGCGAGACTAGCGAGTTGCTCAACGCCACTTCGAGGGATTTCATCGAGGCGAAGGAAACTGCCGGAAGATTCACTCTCGACGACACGAAGCGCGTAGGTGGCTGAATTCCCAAAGACTCGAACTGAGTGCTCACGGACCCTCGCTATCACTTAGCTGATGGTACAAGTCCATAAACAATATTCTCGCGACCCCAATTTCCCCGTTCGAATCATTGAGAAAATCGACGAGTTTCTCCGTACGTGCCCAACCCGTTCGATGCTTTTTGTGGAGGAAGGTTTTTGACAGGGGGTGGGAGAAGACAATGAAGATGTCTTCAACAGCCCTGAGAAGCACGAGCGTCTCATTGAAGACATGAAGACCCAGGCCGCCCTCATCACGAATAACTCACCTTACGCCGAAGTGCGGTCCGTCGTCGACAACCATGACGACCCGTCCTTGCCGGTATCGACCATCCGAGCCTGGGTAATTGGAACATTCTTTGCTTGTTGCATTTCCTTCGTCAACTCCTTTTTTGATGTGCGTCTCCCGAGCATCATTGTCATATCGACCGTTCCTCAGCTTCTAGCCTACCCGATGGGCAAATTGTTCGAGCGCATGCTTCCGGATGCTGGCTTCACTTTGTTTGGTGTCCGCCACAGTCTCAACCCGGGCTCGTTCAACAAGAAGGAGCACATGCTTATCACCATCATGTCGAATGTGGCTAAGAGCGTCCCATACACCAACTACATTGCTTGGATCCAGGTACTACCGCAGTTCTTCAACCAGACATGGGCTGTCAGCGTGGGCTACCAAGTACTGATTGCCCTCTCGACCAACTTCATCGGCTATGGTTTGGCCGGGATTTGTCGCCGGTTCCTTGTCTATCCAGCATATTGCGTCTGGCCAACTTCCCTGGTCACCATTGCCCTCAACTCGGCCTTTCACGACGCATCAAACGAGACGGCAAGAGTAGCGGGCCCTTTCAAGTCCATCTGGAAACTATCACGTCTAAAGTACTTTTGCTGTGCCTTCGGGCTGATGTTTGTGTACTTCTGGTTCCCCAATTACATCTTTGGCGCATTGAGCTTTTTTAGCTGGATGTCCTGGATCGCCCCAACCAACATCAACCTCGCCAACATCACGGGGAGTTCCACCGGACTCGGGCTGAACCCATTTTCGAGTTTCGACTGGAACGTGTGGACATTCAACGTCGACCCGCTAATGGTGCCCTTCTTTTCGACCTTCAACCTCTTCCTCGGCATGTTCTTCTCCATGTTCATCATCATCGGCGTCTACTACACCAACGCCTTCAACACAGCCTACCTTCCCATCAACTCGAACCGGCCGTTCGACCACTTCGGTCAACTTTACAACGTCAGCTCCATCATTGATGAGAGGGGCATTTTTGACGGCAAAAAGTACGAAGCCTACTCGCCGCCGTTCCTCGCCGCCGGCAACATCGTGGTGTACATGTTTTTCTTCGCCGTGTACTCGGCCACCGTCACCTACGGCATCCTTTACCACCGCCACGAGATCATGCTCGGGTTCCGCGACGTCGGCAGAACCCTGAAACAGTGGCGTGCACGACTCAGACGCCAACCGGGCGGCTCAGCGGACGACGCAACCAACGCTACCGAGGACGCCAACCTGCTCGACGTGCACAACCGTCTCATGCGTGCGTACCCGGAGGTGCCAGAGCTGTGGTATATGGTCTGTCTGGCTATCGCCATCGCGCTGGGCATGGTGGGCATCGCCGTGTGGCCGACCAACACGACGCCCTTTGTGGTGCTGTACGGGGTCGCGCTGTGTCTCGTCTTTGTCGTGCCCATCGGCATCATCACCGCCATGACGGGCGTGCAGGTCACGCTGAACGTGCTGGCGGAGTTTATTGGCGGCGTCTCGGTCGAGGGCAACGCCATCGCCATGTGTTTCTTTAAGTCTTACGGCTACGTCACATGTGCCCATGCAATTTCGTTCAGCGCAGATTTGAAGCTGGCGCATTATCTCAAGATCCCGCCGCGTTTTACGTTCTGGGCGCAGATGGTCCCGACGCTGGTGTCGACGTTGATCAGCATCGGCGTGCTGCAGTACCAGGTCCACATCGAGAACATCTGCACCCGCCATGCCCCGTTTCGGTTCACCTGCCCGGGCCCAAATACCTTCTTTACCGCTGCCGTATTTTGGGGCACCGTTGGCCCCCGCAAGATATGGGGCGCCGGTGGGCAGTATGCCGTCACGCTACTCGGTTTCCCGTTCGGGATCGCCCTGGTCGCCTTCTTTTACATGCTGGGCAGGAAGTGGCCCAAAAGCCCAATCATTCGCAACGCACATCCCGTCGTCATGATCAGCGGAGCGCTTGCATGGGCGCCGTACAACCTGACTTATCTCTGGCCGGCCGTCCCCGTCGCAGCCTTTTCGTGGCTGTATCTGAAGAAACGGTATTTGGGGTTGTGGTCCAAGGTACGTGAGACCCACATTGCGGTGATTCCTCAGGGGCAATGAGAAACTAACCTGTGCAAAGTACAACTTTGTCACATCGGCCGCATTCTCTTGCGCCATTGCCCTTAGCGGCATCGTGATTTTCTTTGCGCTGCAGATCTTCGAGATTGAGTTGAAGTGGTGGGGGAACACCATTGTCAATGAGGGATGTGATGGCAGCGGCGATTGTGTTTTAAAAGTGCTTCCGGACGGTGAGTACTTTGGGCCGAGAATCGGAGAATTCCATTGAAGCGAGTTGTTGAGTCTCTTGCGACGAGAAGAGCATCTATTACAGTGCGAGTAGTTCTGACTTGCCGTGCAAGCATCGGATATTGGGCGGTAAGAAGCCGATCTTGAGTTTGAACCAGTATCAGCTAGCTAGAGGAGCGGTTAGTTGGTCATTACGTGACCTCAAAATAAAAAATCACAATTTCTTTATGTCGACAACCCGGGCCGAGTGTGCCGTTCTCTTCGAGTCTTTGAAAAGTTGAACTCAGTTATTTATGGCCCAGCGAATCGAAGGAAGTCGCTCCTGGACGGCTCGACCTGCGAGCCAAGCCTCGCCCCACTTCCGATTAGCGTCTGGCCGGGGCCCCTGGTTGGCGGTCAGCGACGCAAAGCTGAAATTTCAAAGGAAGTTTCAGTTCACTTGCCTCTTTCGCCAACCACAGACATCCGGACGGAATTACAAAGCTGCGCCTGCTGTTCCCGTCAGCATCTCAAACAAACGCAAAAAGCTGCGTGTCTTTGTTAGGCACCAATGCTTTCCCTGGCGCGCCTTTTCAGGACCGCCACAAACTTTCCGTTTCGCCTGCACAACCATCGCAACCATCCCAAAGCACTCAAAACAATTCTCACTCGCACGCTAGCAACAATGGCTAGCGAGGATACTCGTGTTGCTTATGCGCAACTCGAGGGCAGGCTGCAACCGCAGCTACTCAAGGCACTCGAGAACCATGGCTTCAGATACATGACACCCGTCCAAAAACAGGTTTTGCAGCTGCCCTACTTCACTCAGGACTGCCTCGTGCAGGCCAAGACTGGCACCGGCAAGACCCTCGCCTTCCTCCTGCCCGCGCTGCAGAATCTCCTCTCTGTCAAGGACCTGGACAGGTCATCTGTTGGTCTCCTGGTGCTGGCTCCGACCCGTGAGCTGGCCCAGCAGATCAACGATGAATGTGACAAGCTGACGAGCGCCTGCAACCCGCCCCTGGAATGCCACATCGCCGTGGGCGGGAGCAAACGCAAGACGCACATGGACAAGTTCTTGAAGGGCAAACCCACCATCCTAGTCGCCACCCCTGGCCGCCTCATCGACTACCTCAGCGAGGCGGCCGCGCGCCAAAGGCTGACCAAGATCCGCTGCGTTGTGCTCGACGAGGCCGACCGCATGCTTGACGCCGGCTTCGCGCCCGCGCTTCGCCAGATCCTCCAGCAGATCCCCTCCAAGGCCCAGGCCAACTGGCAGGGCATGTGCTTCAGCGCCACCGTGCCCCCAGAGATCCAGAAGATGCTGCCCATGGTGCTGGCCAAGAACCACGTGCGCCTCTCCACTATTGATGAGAACGAGGCGCCCACAGTGGAGACCGTCCCGCAGACCGTCTACCCCGTCGAGTCCGTCGACGACATCCTGCCCACTGTGCACTCGGTGCTCGCCTGCGCGCGCGCCGACAACCCGTCCCTGAAGGCCATCATCTTCTGCCCGACGGCGCGCCACGCCGCCCTGCTGTACCACGTGTTCGGCCACACGGGGGGCGCCGCGCCGCCGAAGCTGCCCGTGTTCCAGATGCAGTCGCGCATGTCGCAGCCGCAGCGGACGCGCACCGTCGAGGAGTTCAAGGAGACGGACCGCGGCCTGCTGTTCGCGTCCGACGTCGTCGGCCGCGGCATGGACTTCCCGGATATCAACCTGGTCGTGCAGATCGGCGTGCCCAGCGAGAAGGAGCAGTATGTCCACCGCGTCGGCCGCACCGGCCGCGCGGGCAAGGTCGGCGAGGCTGTTATGATCACCGCGCCCGAGGAGATGTGGTTCGTCCGGAACAACCCGGCCTTCCCCATCAAGAACAACGGTCCTTTGTAAGCCCCCCTCCCAAACCCACACCTCCACACACAGACCAGACACTAACCCCCTTTCCTCAGCGCGCACCCCAAAGCATCCACCTACCCCTCCGCCGAAATCATCCGCGCCGCCCTGGAGAAGGTGCCCCTCCAGGCCAAAGAACAGGCCTACGTCGGCAACCTGGGCTTCATCAAGTCGCTCATGCGCCGCTACTCGCTCGAGGCCGACGGCGTCGTCGAGCTGGCCAACCGCTTCGCCACCGCCTTCGGCTGCGAGGAGATCCCCTTCCTCACGCCCCAGACCGTCGGCAAGATGGGTCTGAGGGGCGTGCCGGGGTTGTTTGTGGAGGGGAAGGGGGAGATACGGGGGGGGCCGCCGGGGTCGGGCCGGGTTACGGGGGGGAGGGGTGGTGCTGGTGGGAGGGGGGGTGGTAGGGGTGGCGGATCGAGGGGGGGAATGAGGAATGGGGGTGCGGGAGATCGATTTGGGGGGACTAAGTTTGGTGGGGGGGAGAGGGATGGCGGGGATCGGGTTGGTGGTGACAAGTTTGGTGGTGATGCGAATGGCGGCGCTGGGCTTGGTGGTGGGTTTGGTGGTGGTGAGAGGCCTGCTCGTGGCGGCGGCCGGGGCGGTCGTGGCGGCAGGGGTGGCCGAGGCGGTGGCGGCAACCCTGATGGGCGCAGACGACAATCGCAGTGGGGCGGTGAGGATGCGGGAAACAATGGTGAGGAACCTAGCCGGAAGCGGGCGAGGCGGTGATCGTCGAGCGGGTGTATGTGTGTGGTTGGGCTAATGTGTGTGGTTGGGCTAATGTGTGTGGTGTTAGGTGATCATGGATTCCGTCGGGGCAGGGGACCTCGCTTCTAGGTTGTTCGCATCTCTGTTCATGGCTGGGTAAGATGTATGATACCTCTTGATGACGGATACGCACGGCTTCGGCGGGAGTTGGTGATAATCGGTTCGGCATAGAGGAGTGGGTTTGGGTTTTGGCATGTCATAGATCAAGATTTTCTTTCCCGGGACTAGTTTGGTAACTGCTTCGTGTGCGTGTGCGGTCTTGCTTCGCTCTGGCTGACAGCGGTGTATGTTACCGTCTCCCGGCTGCCGAGGGCCCCGAGTTTTCCTCGCATTTTGCCCGGTGCTGCCAAGTCGGAGATCCGAGTTGGACGGCGCAACTTGCGTACCATGGAGACTTTTTGTTTTGCCTAGATCCGAGTAGAGCCTGAAGGAGCGGTTCGGCTTGCAGCCCTTCCGCGGCTATGGCACTGATTTGTACGGTAGGTGCCGTGGCCGGGCTCCGCGGCGCCCGGGACTTGCACCACTCCATTCCCTGGAGACGCGCGCTTCATGGGGTTAACGTGACCTCAAGATGGATCTGGGCCCCGGTATCGGTTTTGGTAACTTGGCTTGGAAGTTTCCGAGCCTCGGGGTGACGTTGTGCCTTCTCGGGTTCGGCGTCCGCGGGTCGAGGTCTTGGGATGCCAAGATCTGGGGCTCAGCATGGAGCCACCGCTTACATTAGCGGGTTACGCGTAGCCTTGGGTGATGTTATATTATCATGTTGAAGGTAGACGGTATATAAAAGGAGCTTGTATGTCTCGAAATGAAATTTCCGGGCGCAGAAATCACCTCAGCAAACCTCCAACGTTCTCCAACTGCCCACACATCGTCTTTCTCCCCATCAAGCCTACCCTCACAACTATTAGTTCCAATATCAACCTATCACCACTCAATTTCATCCTAACAACCCTCGCACAAACTAAACACCACCAACATACTCTAAATCACCAAGAAAATGGCACCCCAACCCACCCTCCGCCCCAGCACCCCCGCCGACATCACCCCCTGCGCCGCCATCGCGTACGCCGCCTTCCAACCCTCCGCGCTCATTCGGCAGATGGCCCCCATCTCGGACGAGGTCGAGCTCGGCTTCTGGACCGCCATTGTCGCCGCCGCCTTCAAGGATGCCAACACGCATCTCGTAGTGGCTGATGACGCGGCCTCGGGCGAGGTGTTGGGGTTCGCGAAGTGGGTGTTTGTGGGGGAGGGGGACGCGCTGCCGGGGATTGCGCGGAGTGCTGTTTCGGGGCTTGGGGGTGCTGGTGATGAGGGGGAGGGAGAAGGGGGGGAAGATGTGTTGGGGGGGTTGGTGGGGGATAAGGAGTTGGCAAAGGCGTATTTTGGCGCGCAGGCTCAGCAGCATGAGCGGTTTATGGGTGGGCGGGCACATTGGTATTTGGAGTTAATCTCTACGAAGCCGGAGATCAAGGGGCTGGGGACTGGGAGGAAGTTGGTGCAGTGGGGGGTGGAGAAGGTGGACGGGGATGGGGTCGAGGCATACTTGGAGGCTTCGCCTCAGGGGAGAGGATTGTTTGAGAGGTTTGGGTTTGAGATTGTGGAGAAGCTTGTTTATTTGGACGAGGGTTATGTTGAGTGTTCGATGGTGAGAGCTGCGAAGGGAAAAGGGGAATGAAAGGGAGAATGACTTGGGAGTGGATGGCCAGTTGGGTCAGTGTGAGGATTTTACACCGATGAATAACGTACCACCTACGTAGGTAGCTTAGTGTATCTGGATTATGCTCGCACCGGCTATGAAACCTTGGCTTTCGCCGAGTCGCCTTTTGCTCTTCAACAAGGCAGATTTCTCAGTAAGTTCTGAGATTGGTCGTTTCCCTCCCTTAGTACCGGCCCGACCTCCCTCTTGGTTGAATTGTAAACCCGGGCCGTTGGGCATCCCCCACCCATGCGTCATGCACGAACCAGCATGGGTAGATTCTGATCCCGCGTCTTAACCCGTAATCCATGACTGCATGCGGGGGTGATTCCCCGGGCTGAGTTTGATCTGCCCTGCACAGCGTATTGGACGCAAGGAGGGCTGGTTTTTTCTTGATAGAACTCACGCCCACCCAATGGGCCGCGAACCGCGGCTCTTCCGGGGCAACCTGCAGCAGAGCCTTGAGTTGTGCATTCTGCACGCGAATGGTGGTGTGTCAACCTAACCACTCACAATTCGAAGCTGTTGTTTGTTGGTGGCAGTGTCCCGTTAATTTGTGGCGCACGCTGAGGGGTCATGGCACCAAACAGTACATATTCGAATGCCCAGTTCATCTCCGCCGCCTTGATATCTGAGTCAAGAAGACTGGACCATTTGAAGCCAACTCCAACAAGTACCCGTATATTACGCCGCTGCTTTGGAAACCACAGAAGCTTTCGACATCTTGAGCAGCAATTATGGCCGAGTTTCTAGCGATTGCGGGTGGCATGGCAGCTGTCGTGCAGCTTGCTGGAACAGGAAGACGGTTCTTCAAAACACTGCACCGGTTCGCTATGAACGCCGGTACGGCTGGCGCCGAGGTGGAACGCTTTGCGAACCAAGTTCGAACGTTTTCAGACGCGGTTGAGCTCGCTGAACAAACCTTGTCCACTTACTGTCGTGAGCATCCAAAATCTCCCCTTGTGGCTCACATTGGGAGCTGCAACATACTCGCCAACATCGATAGTGAGGCAAGAACTGTCAGGCTGCATCTTCGAGTTATCCGGGCTCGAGTTGCCAAAATGGAAAGCAGATCAATACTGTGGGCCAGTATCAAATGGACTATCAATAAGTCGTCGATATTAGAGTTGTACCCGGAGATGGAGAGTGTCAAAGCCAGCCTGAATCTGTTGATGACCACGACCCAATTCGAGGCCATGGTTATGGGTGAAACTAGGATGCATGGCGGGAGTGAAGAGTCAAACAAGGAGCTACAAAAGCAAATGTGGGTTCAATCCTTTCACATAAGGAGGGCCAGGGCCCATGAGCGCTGACAATCTCTGAACCAAATGCAGACGCAGACTACGACGTGTGATAAAACACCATCTCAATACGGTGCAAGATTTACGAACACAACTCAACCATATCCGTCATCCTGAGCGCAAGGCGTTATTCGACTCCCTGGACCACGAGTTGATGGGGGAGGATGCTTTGACCGAGCTGGGTTGGAGTATATATGAACGTGGAACGATTCCCGTTTCTCCTAAAATCTCACCCTCGAGCTCCGTCCAGAACCATCCCAGCCAGCGACTCCCGTCGGCACGACGTCGCCTTGCCACCACACCACATCCCGTCCATTCCCCACGCCAAGCTGCTCCTGAACCGCCAGATCCCCCAACCAGTACCAGCCCAGTGCTCAGTTCTGACAACATTCAAGAGCCACCGTCACTCAACCACAAGACGTTACGATATGAAGAAAAGGATGTGGTCGCAGTCACGAGCGGTTACGTGAAGAACATAAACGGCTTCTTTCCCTGGCGTCAAACCACGGCCTCCGTGGTTGAGTCCCTGGACGGAAACTTCATCTCCATCAACAAAGCCAGGGAATTAAACCTGGACATTGAATCGCCGAATTTGACCGCGAACGTTATGTTTGACTTTGGGACCGGGAAGCTAGAGAAGAGTTTCGGGAAGACAACTTTCAAGTGGAGGTCCCGAAATTACGTCGACGCACGCTATCCGCCGCTAATTATTACTTGCGATGTGTGCGAGAACTCCAGGATTGGGTTAGTACTGGGGAAGACGTTTCTCGACGTAAGAGGACGCTTTTGGCCTTAGAAGGGTTGCCAGACACTCCTGATAAAACTTCTTGGTGGAGGTCGAGATAGTTTCCCTTCTAATTAAGGCTTTAACAAGGTTGTGAGAGATGGTTGTGGCGCAGAATAGGTTAGCCCATTGTCAACCATCCTACTTCCCGCTGATCCAAAATACCTACCCAACTGTCTCAAAGTCATGCCCCAGCATATTAACGCATGTTCTCGATCAACATTGCTATTCTCTCCCACCCCGCGCTTAAAGCTTCCGACAGAGGCGAGTGCCCGTCTCAATTTGCTCCCAGTCCTCGGTGCCCGGCGTCGAAACGGCATAAAAGACCCCGTTAGGGTCATACTTTTTCCTGAGCTCCAACAACCTAGGATAGTTGTCACCCCAGAAAGCCTCCTGCCAGTTCGGCTCGTATGGGTCTGCCTATTCCCACACAGTTAGCACCCTTTCCTAACCAGAGGCCAGCCCCCCAAACCAACACCACACTCACCTCATTGACATAAGCACACCCATTCGGCGCGGCCTCCCTCAGCGCCCTATCCACCACATTCGTCAGCCTCTCCTGCGCAGCAGCCTTCTCCGCCAGCGGCGCGTTCCCGGCCACGGGCACCAGCGTGATAATCTTATCCACGACATCCCGAAACCGCGGATTCACAGCGCTCTTCCCCCACTCCCCCTCGGGCACCCCCCGCCCAGCACTCCACATATGCCCGATCATGAACGACCCCGCGGCCAACACACTCTTAAACGCCTCCACCACCCCGTCATGATTCTCCTCCACATCCCTTCTGCCCAGCGCCCACCCGCCCGTGAGCGCCGAGTTGCCCGCGCCCTCGCCCTCGAACATGGCCTGGTACAGGCCATAAAACGTAGCGTACTGCGCGGCGCCCGAGGTGGTGTAATTAACGCCGAGCGCGTCGAGGTCGTCGAACAGGGGCTGGAGGACGGCTTGTAGCTGGGCGAGCGTCTTGCCGACGCCGACGAAGGGGTGCACGTGCAGGTTCTGGCCGGCGGTGCCGAGTTCGTAGTACACGTACAGGTCGTGGTCGATGAAGTGCGTGCTGTAGCGGTGGAAGGTGCGGATGGCCTGCCAGAAGAGGGTCGGGTTGTTGGCGGTGGCGGTGGGGGGGATGTCGAGGTTGAGGCCCGCGCTGGGTGGGTCGGGGAAGGTTTTGTAGGTGGCTTCGAGGATGACGGCGAAGGTGGCGGGGCCGCCGCCGCGCAGGGCCCAGAAGAGGTCGGGGTTGGTTTTGGCGCTGGCGGTTTTGAGGGTGCCGTCGGCGGTGATCACTTTGAACTCCAGGGCTGTGTCGGCGAGGAAGCCGTGGAGGTTGGTTAGGGGCCCGTGGCCGCCGCCTTGGACGAGGCCGCCCGCAACGCCAACTGTCTGAGTTTGGGGTTAGTTGTGGATCTAGTGGTAGGCTGAGCGTCGGTGGGCTCCACTCACAGCGCACTCTCCGGCCACCATGATCTTGGGAGGGTTCAAGGCATTGGCCCGCTTGAGGACCTCGAAGGCTTGAACACCAGCGCCAACGGTCACGGCAGAACCGTTGTAGCCGCAGGTTCCACGCCATGAATCCGAAAACTTGATATTTTGGAAACTATGGGTGTTAATGACGAGGGAACCCCAACCAACACTGCGGCCAAGGAAGTCATGGCCGGTGTTGCGGATGATTAAGCGCAGGTTGTTCTCCTGAGCAAAGTTGATTCCGGCCTGAATATGAGCGGACGTTTTGGCCATGATGACGAGCACCGGGTAGTACCCCAGAGTGCAGGTGTCGGTTGGAGTTGTTGTCGGGCGGCATGTGTCATTAGTGAAGTAGGTCCAGAGACCAGCGGCGGGCAGCTCAATCCTTGGAACGATTAGCATGATAGTTAATGATAATATTACGAAAAAGTGTTGTTAAGGTGGCCTTACTGAAATTGCTCGTCGGGCCAGTTGGAGGTCACCTTCTCGCATTCCGCTTCATCGTACGTCTTGAGTTCACCCAAAGGTCCCTTAAATGTGTTGTAGCACGGAGCTCCAGGGGGGGTGTTGACCTGGAGGTTCCCGTCCACCGTGCTGTTGAGCTTTTGCCATTGACCCTCATTGGGCCAGCAGTTATCGCCGGGATAACATTTGCACTCGTAATTCGTGCCGCCTTCCCGCCGCAACACCCATCCTGAAGATTTAGAACCTGGGGATGGCTCGGGCTGCTGGGCGATTGCATCCTGAGCCAGAAGAAGCGCGCCGTACAACACGCTGAAGATGCAACTCTTCATGGTGTCGTTGTCTCTTTTTGTATGGGGTACCAAGACAAGGACTACGAGACGGCCTGGGAAACAACCACGGTGGCACCAAGGCGCTGCTGAGAACGGGAGAGAGGGAAGGTGGACTTTATACCAGCAACATTATAGGGTAGCGTGTCGAATAGGGCCGCCAACTGTGGTCCTGTCTTCTGCAAGGTTCGCCAAGCCACAATGGTGCGTATGCAAGCTGACAATGATCTCCATTGGTTCCAGCTCCTGCAGATGGACGGCTCGAGTTTGTGGGTATTCTCCCCCGAGCCATTCCAAGACCACCAGTCAAACAAACACGGTTGGGGGGAGTACGGGGCAGATCCCAGGCTTGTTCATACAGGCCAACCACTTTTGGGCAAAGGACCAGGCATTGACATTAAACGGTTAACCGCTTCCTGCTTTTCAAATTAGCCGTTACCCCGGGAGGTGGGGACGGACTGCCGGGTTGGGGGCCTTGAGCATTTGAGGTTTGGGGGCCATTCAGATTGCTGTCAGGGATGTCACTCAAACAGAAGCTGCCATCTGCACCAACATGGCTGGGCTAGGAATGGAGCTGTAGCCTGCCAAGTAGATTGCCTCAATGTAACGCCCAACAGCTGTCTTGAACCAACCATATAGAAACTAATCTTTAACCCTAGTCCTGTCATCGAGCTAACAAACTACTTCATTCTTTGCCTCCTCTTCTAATTCCACAGTACTTCGTCCCCTATTTTGCCCCAATGGACGGATGCTGCCCTAGGACACTTAATTAGTCTTAGGACATCCCGGGGTTCTAAGACGTCCACCGATCCTAGGACGCTGTCAGTCCTGGGACAGCATTGGTCTGAGGATAGCGTTAGTCTTAGCACATTCTGTTCCTAGAACGCAGTTGATCCCGAGACATTTTGTTCCTAGCGCGCAGTCGGTCTTGGGACATCTTTTTCCAATTAGTCAGTCCTGGGACATCTTGTTCTATGGCACATTTGGTCCTAGGACTAACTCGTTGGTTATCAAGCCTGTAGGAAGCTCTTGGTATTAGCGATGTCCATCCCCCAATTAAACTGTTCCCGAAGCACTCTGACCCTGGAGCTCACGGTGGGCTTTATCTGCGGAATGTCCTCCACCTGTATCTGCAACATTATCGGGAACCCGGGTGCTGGCGATTATTCCGGCATTGTACTTAGGGGCCTTGGAGACGACTGCAAAGATGCGGCGACCACCGCACAGGATGGTCGACGGCTCACCTACTTTGTCAATCGCCGCCTCTAGGTCCTTAAGCTCAGTGGGCTTCCTATCGGCCCTATTGTTGGCTATTTCATGTTCGAGCCAGGGACGCACTATGTGATTAATGCAACATGGCCTGAATCAGAGCGCTAGAGATGGGCCGCAGCACAGGCTGGTCGCTTACCTAGGTTTGGGTCAAGGTACTAACCAGGAGGTGACGGATGGCGGTAGGGGGAGGAAACTGCTGGATGCGGCGGGAGACCCACGTGGAATAACATAACTACTCTAACTTTATCTCTTTTCTTTATAAGTCACTTTCCTTATAACTCTTATAAGTACTACTATTTACTCTCCCGTTTTCACTTTACTTGAAATACTCACCTCTACATTTTCTCTAACTTTACTCTTATAACATGCCACGCCGAGGGCGGGCAGGGCGTCCAATGACAGTAGCATTCAGCTAAGCTACAATCTGGGCTCTCGTCCGTCGGGTACGGGCAGGTTCTATTGTCAAGATGTACGGAATAGCTCGAGAAGCTGCGAGATCTAGGAGAAATGCAAACAAGCCTCTTCGAGAGTCTCCGCACTTGGGGTCGGCAGTTGATATGTGGATAATCTGATCCATCCTTTACCTGGGAAGATCCACGGTACATCGGGATGCCAGATCCGTCAACACACAGGCTGGGCTTGTGAGCGGTGAGCGGGGAGGGACTCCTAGTAGCCCTCTCGCCTACGACGAGTTACCTAGAGTTTTGTGGTCAATGTGGTGTGTCCATTCTGTACTGTTCTCGTTGTCGTTGCTGCCGTGTAACAAAATACCTAGCTACGCTCCCTCCGATGAAGGGCCAACATCAAGGAACAACTGCGAAAGCCAGAACATGTCACCTTCAAATTCCCCCTGTTCTGTCCGTGCGAAGTTCTCTTGGAATTCCGGCGCTGGAAGTGCCCGACAACGGTTAGTTAGCGCGGGGAGGGCCAGCCTGATATGAAGGGCAACTTACTTCTGCGTCTCACATTCACAGAAATGTACTTCACATACTTGACAGCATCGCTATCGATGTTGCCAAGCTTCCCTTGCTTCTCTTGATCCCAATCTAGTGTGAAAGGGACTGGGCCTTTCAAGCAGTATCGGAAGTGAGATATGATATTGTTCGCCGAAAAGCGGTATCGCTGCATAAATCGGTAGGAGATGGAGCGGTAGGCTTTGCCGATGGCGTTATCTTTGCCCTGTTTGAGAACGGCTCGTCAGAAGGCAATGCTATGCTGACCGACTTTGAGATGGACTCACCGTATGGAAGTGCATTTTCCACCACCTCTCCTGCGAGCGGTACACGTACTGAAGATTGGAGAGTAGCACAAAGCTGGTGAGGTACAACTCGAACCAGTTGTGCCGGTTGCGGGATTCGATCACCTTCTTGTATCTTTTCAAAAGTACAGCGTTCATCTTGGCCATCTCCACAATCATCAAGACATCCAGCTGGTGGTCAAGAACAGGGGGAATAGGACACTGCCCGTTATGGATCGAGTTCAAGTCCTGCACAACCTCGATACCGAAATCGTTGTCCTCCACCACGGAGAAGAACTCTTGGGCCATGCGGACGCCAACCCAGATTTTTAGGGCTATTTTGACGATGCTGTCCTGTACGGTGTTAGATCTGGGTGTACTAGAACAGAATGGATGAGGATTTGGCACTCTGACCGGATACTTGGCCGCGTATCGAAGAGCTTCGTCAAAGGTGGCGCCGATGATGAAGTCCCCTGGCTGGGATACCATGTCTCTGGCGTAGTACTCGAAATTGTCGTCGACCCAACGAAGAAGGGCCGCGGTGACCTCCTCGTTGTCAGCCGCGGCATAAGCGGGGAGTTCCAGGATCACCTCGTTCAGGCCACTACGCCACCTCTCCGTCGTGATATCTGTGGGCCCAGGAGTGAACTCTTGCACTTGAATTGTGAGGTTCGGGCAGTCATCTCCCCTTGGCCATCGCGTACTTGCGTGCCTGGGCCGGATTAAGGTCATCACCCGTGGGGGTTTCCCTGACGCCCATATTGGATAGGGTCTGACGAAGGCGTCCTCCTGGTTGAACTTGGAGTTCCCTGTAGTGATTGTCAGTGTCAGCTCCGCTACGTCGACCGAGGGACGCGGGAACTTGCCTTTTCGAAACGCATCTTCAATTTTGAGCCTCTCACAAACGCTGCGGTAGAGCCGAGTCTTTCCCTGAACGCGGACACATTGTCCGCATGGAGTATTGCCGTCACACTATTTACCTTGAACATCAAAATTTGTTGCTACGACTCAAACCTGGTGAGGAACAGTAAAGTACGACTAGTAAGCACTTACGGATAACTTCTGCAAATGACAACGGAGGCAGGCCTTCTTGCGTCGGACCTCCTGCACCTTTGTCCTCTCGAAGGCCGAGAGAACGCCTCGGACTTTCTTAGTCAGTCTTTCCGCTACGGGCTGTTGCATATCTATTTGGAAGCATGATGTGGAGCCTGCGACTTTCTCCCAGATGTTTGCTGGAGACGGCGAACGCTGTCGGTGTCGGGTCAGCTCAGTGACTCTTGCTATCCCACTCGCGCCGGCAACGCCAAGGTTCAATCTTGGTTCGTGGAGTTGGCGGGCGCCCGGAGGACTAGGTCCTGAAGAAGAAGAACGAGGTCCGGATGGACTGGAATCAGACTCCGGTACGCGGGCTGGAAAATCAGAAACTTTAGCCTTCGCCAGGTCGCAGAGTTTAAGCGAGTTGGTGAAAAAACCTTCGTTGGGGGTGCTGTCGGATGTGGCTCCTTCAGAAGTGGATGAACCGCCCGCTTGCGGTTCGCCCTCACAATGCGAGAGATCAAAGCCCTCAGGAAGGGCAAACGACTCCGCGTCATCGTCGAAGGGGAACAGAAATTCGGGGCCCAGAAAACTCGGGTCCGTCCCAAATAGCCACAAAACATCCTGTTCGAAGTCCAGGAAGTCCTTGAAACCATCTGGCCCCAGCGATAGGGACGGCATGTCGGTGGTTAAGATGATGTCCCACTCTCCTTCTGAGCCCGGTGGCGAGGACTCAGCGGGCGTGACCGCGGAAGGGCTGCTCGAGCCAGAAGACATTTTGCCTTGGCAAGACAGTGCCCGTGATCACAATGGCTGCCTTTAAAGAGTAAAAGGGTGGGTAAGACAGAGCGGTCGCAGGGGTGCAATTAATACCAGGCGTTTCCTATTCGCAAGGCGCTGGCACTCCGGAGGTCAATTGTGGCCACACCAGCCGCCGTGAAACTACCTAGAGAAACTCCACGTCGCCTGTCCCGCATTGTCCGACCATCCGGCAAGTTCGGTGCAGCACACAGCTCTGTTGGCCTGACGCCCAGCTGCACTGATGCTGGGGCCAAACGGAAACTGCGAACTGCGGTACCCCCACATCTCCGCTCCTCTCGCTGGACCCGGTTCCGACACGGCCTGGAATATGCCCGAAAAGGTCCCAACTGGTTCATTGAATTCCCGAGTAACCATACATTCCATAGTTTCTGGAGAGATCTTCCCCTCCATCGCCTCCCTGCCACTAGCAGTTCGAATCATCTCCTTCATCCAATTTCTGGACCCAGAAATCCACGGTGGCTTCCTTCCCAGGGCGCGGATCTGTCAACCTGACTTGCACCTTGGTTTTGAATCCCAATGATAGGTACAGATAAGTCCCTAATTTGGCTGCAACGATGCCAATCGGCACTTTGTCTCGAGCCGCAATGTCCATTCCGTGCTTGCAGAGAAGGCTCCCATACCCCTTGCGGAAGTGATCAGGGTCAACGGCCATGTTGTCGAGCTCCATGTGGTTCTTGAAGCATTTCTCCACCGCGCTCTCGGTCGCCCCCCAGAGAAGCGCCGCGCGGTACTTGTCGACACTTCGGTCTAAAAAAGAAAAAGAAAAAAATAACAGGTCAGCGTTTCCTATCTTCTATTTTTGTTTGATGGACTTTTCTTTTATCATGGGTTTCAACAACACCATCCGTAACCTCGAGACAGAGACGTGGGTACCACCGTTGGACTTATACCTAAACAAACGGCTTGCAGATTTCGAAAACCGACTCCAACAACCCGATCTGGACGACGGCCAAGGCGGCAAAAAGACGGCGGGGAGCGTTATCCTTACCGCCTGCCGCAAGATACAGCAGAGACTCAGCTCGAGGAGGGGCAACAGGGGCCGACCGCGAACCTTGAGGCCTCAAGGGCCCACGGCGGTAGAGAGAGCCGCGGGCACGATCATGCGCTGGACGGGGGGAACCATAGACACGGACAAGGCAGTAGAAGAGGCCTGGAGAGCGAGGTGGTTAAAGGAACGGGACGGCAGAGCAATCACCAGGCCGGCGGACGACTTTGACCATCAGCGGGAGACGCTATTCCGGAACGAAACCCTAAGGAGGCATGACGGTCTCAGCAAGGCGAAAAGCTCACTGCTCATTCAAGTCCGGACGGGAGCAATAGGCTTACGGGACTACTTGTTTACACGGGAAGTCCCGGAGGTTCTGACGCCTGCCTGCGAGTGTGGCGAGGGACGAGAGACTGCCGAACACCTGGTAGTGTGGTGTTTGGCCCCACCGTTGACTCGAAGATGGGAGAGAACTGGAATTCGGACACGACGGGACTTTTACTCAGTTCTACACGGTATCAATCCCACGACTGCACGGCTGGCGAGGAGGATCCTCGACTGGCTGATGGACTCGGGGAGGCTGCCGATGTACAGCTTGGCCAGGAGGCTCGAGCTGGAAACGGCGGCCTGAAGCGCCCCCGTTCGGAGGCCAGGAGGCCTCCTCTCTTTGTATACGTAGACTCACCAGAACGCATCGTTCCTTGATTGTTGGTAGGGGTTTTTCACCCGGCCCGGGAGGGCACGGTTTTCCTGTACACTAAATAGCAGAGGGTCCGGCACGCCCTAGGGCATAGCGGAGTATGAATAATATATATAGATATATAATATATATAAATAGCAGAGGGTCCGGCACGCCCCAGGGCATAGCGGAGTATGAATAATAATGGCAATTGATAGGGGGGCAGGGCGGAATTGATAGGGGGGCAGGGCGTTACGCGGGCAGGGCAATCTCAAAGCTCCTATTGGCCCAAAATTTCTGACAGCTGTCAGCATTTTCCCCTAAAAGCGGTGAAGGCCAATTCGCTAACACTAACACAATTTCCTACTACCTTCCATATTGGCTTCAAAGCGATGGGTGTCAAGTATTCGCAACGGTTGACCTAGCTAGCAAATATTATACACGGCCTCTACGTCGAGTAAGTCTCGTCTCACGCAAGACCTCTTGGTCATTACTGTTCAGCAAGAGCTCCCATTGAGATCTCCGTCTCCGTACGCTCGGTTGAATCTTAGGACCACTGGCGAGTACGCCTGCTGTCTTTCCTGCACCGAGTGCTGCATTTCGGCCGCCAATTGCATTCCCATGAGTCGGGACAGGAATACCGCCTTCCCTCTGGACCGCCGCCTGTGCTTCTTGCCGAGCAAGTGTTGACTTATTCTTGCTCCCGCGCGGCCGGCCTCTGCCGCGCCGTGGTTGGCTCCCATCTGGCAGACTTGCCCCTAGACGCTCGTCCTCCTGTCCGTTCTGGTTCTGGGCGCTCAACCGGTCGATGGATAGGTGGAGAGGAACCGGCCGCGCAATGTTCTTCGGCCTACCACGAAGTGATGTGGCAATCTTAGGATCAAGGATGCAGCGATAAGGGTCGGCAGATGTCGATTGCCGTAAGTGCCATCTCGGGTGGACGTCCCATTTCGCCAGTGGGACATTACCTTCCAACTTCGATAGGATTGTATGGCGACACGGAATGCCTAACTCTATAGATGGCGTACAGTCGTCGCTGCAGAGTCCGATGCCTTGTGGCCGGGGGTTCTTCGGACTTGGGATTGCCGTCAGAGCTCTGCGGTACTCCGGTGTAATGAGGTGAAGGGCCTTTTGAGAGATGACTCGGGGAAGCTCGCCTAGATACTCGGCACCACGTCCGGTATACTCGCGCAAAGTCAAGACCTCGTCCCGTGCACATGCATCGATGAAATCCCTCTCCTGGTCGTGTAGCATGTCGGTAATGGCCTCAACAAGACGGTATAGGTGACTCATGCCGTTCAGGAGGTAAGACTTGACGTTGTTGTTGCTCGCTTCCGTCCCAGAGGTGACCCGGCAGCCGAAGTTGCGATACTTGCGGATAAAGCAACGGGCCCATTGCTCCCTTACGGGCATATACGTCCTGTAAAGGTACAACAAGATCGCCTTCTGGTCGCCAAACTCTTGACAAAGGTGTGCCCATGATCTATCATGCTCCGCCTCGGTCTCCGCAAACATAACCAGCTTCCACAGCATCACGACGCCCTGGTAAGTGTGTGGAACGGGCTTGGAAGACTGGCTAGGCCCAGAGTCGCGAACTATCGCCCTATCCTTTGCTGCTAGGGCTGCCTGGTCCTGGGCGTCTTCGGTGGCACTCTCCTGGTCACTGCCATCGTCTGTCTCTCCTCGTATCCACTTCTGTTTTGCCTTGAGTAAGACATTGGAGATGATGTGGTGGATGCAGATTTGTTGTTGGCTCTTGGGGAACTGGTCGTCCAAAGCCTTTTTCATGTGGTTATCGAAATCTGTGAGGATGGTATCGGGTAGCCTGATGCTGTGTTGGATGGCTAATTGCCGGATGCCGTCAGCGAGAAACTGGAAGCCTTCTAACCGCTCATTATCGATAAGGCCAAATGCAGCATTGAAGACAGTCCCTAGGCAAGTCTGGCCAGTGGCTTGGAAAAGAGGGAGTTTGAAGCGGTTCGTGTTGTACGTGTTGTCGAAACTGAGGACTTCTGGGAACCGCTGCCACATGCGGATACAGTACGGGAATGTCCACACTAGACCGACAAGACAACTTGGCTCCGCCTCCGACCATTTCACCCTATAAGGGATACCCTTCTCGTCGAAAAGCTTGATCAGCGCAGCCGTGGGGTTGTAGTTGTCTAGCTTCTGGCGGTTGATGAGGGCTCTGGCGTTGTAGATGTCCCTGCGAGTCAGGACAGAGTCTGCATGTTGGTTTTTGACGATGTTTCTAACGTCTCGTGCTCGGATACCAACTCGGCGACTTGTCGCCTCAATAGTCTCCTTGACGGGATCAGTGAGCTTCCGATGGATGGGATGGGCAGAAGGGTCGGTACTGGGTGGGTGATTATGCTCAGCATGAATGGCATCTGTAGGCCAACGCAAGACCCATCGATAATCATTCTCCGGTAAGGATACGGCGAACACCTTCCATTTGCAACCGCATTTCCGGGATTGTCGTTGTCGAAGTCCAGCGCCTCTGCCTTTTCGAGGTTCCCCGTATCTGTCACACTCGAGGGTATAACGTGATAGCCGACCCTTAATAAAGTAGCCTTGCCGTTTGACAATGCCAAATCCGTTGGCTTTTGCGAAAGTATTTACCCAATCAAAAAGGGCCTCAAATGTCAATTGGAGATTGCCTGGGACTGGGGGGTTTTGTATCGTCTCCGGCCGGCTAGGACTTGAGCTCGTATCTCGACTTTCGCCTTGCTCTTCCTGTTCGCGCTGGGGCTGGCCACTTGGTGATAGACTCGATCGGGAGCGGGAGGAATGGCTGCCGGTTGGAGATTGACTCCATACGACTCGTTCTTGAACGGTCCGCTCTCGTATAATGGTGGAACCATCTCGCGAAATAACCTTCTCTCGAGACATGGTGGTCTTCTCTCGCGTGACGGTTGAGTTAGGAGACGACCGATGGGACGAGCATCCAGGCGAAGTTAGATGTGACTCCGTATCCTCTTCCCTGTAGACCTCGAGAGCGCTACGGAATCCGGTATCAAGGCCCCTCAACTGCATTCTTCGTTCCTTCTCTTGCGCCTTTGCATCTCGCCGCGCTTGCATTCGTTCGCTGAAAACCAGGCCTGGCAAAGCTTGCCTGACCCGGTGCATCGGCCTCCGGGGGGTCGGGAAATCGAGGGAGAGAAATATCTCGGAGTCGTTGCGCAGCCCCCACCAGGGCTCGTCCAGCCCTTTGGATCCATGGGGCCGAGGTACTGTCGTAAAGTACGCTGGGGGGTCGGTTGCGAAGAGATTATATAGGGCATCGTCGTCGCCATAGCCATACCATTCCCCAGGGTCCGGTCCTGAGCCGCTGCTTGAAGATCCACGCCTGCGCTGCTCGCACGTATCGGAACTATCGCGTCGGAGTCGCTTCGTGGGTCGGGATTGCGCTTCACCTGGATCAGCGCTATCGTATCCAGACCGGGATAGCCTTCGGGAGCTTTTTGGACGGCGGGCCATTGCGCAATGGATAGGCATATGGAAACTCAAGGACGATGTTTTGACGTCAATTGGAGTTGACAGACTATTGGCAGCTGGTAAATCTGGAAGGGGACGCGGCAGAATTTTGATGGAGTATGCCCTGCTTAACAGAAAAGTTTTGGGCCAATAGGAGCTTTGAGATTGCCCTGCCCGCGTAACGCCCTGCCCCCCTATCAATTCCGCCCTGCCCCCCTATCAATTGCCATAATAATATATGTACCACTCCCGTTTCTCCCCGTCCCTCCCATTCTGCTGTCGTCGATCTGCTGAGTAGGTAGATGGACGAAGCTTTAAGATACGTGCGCATAAATCCGGTTCCATCGCATCCGCAGGGGGAGCCTAACGTCCCAGGCGAGGGGCAAAGCGTTATGTCAAATGACGTGCGATGGAGAGGTTTGAGGGCCTTCTGCCGCAATATCCGCTAAAAAGCAGCGGTTGGACGGTTCGTATCGCGGGAACGTGTCCAGGAGATGGCTGTCGAACGTCGATAGGGCCAGCCGGCAGGGCAGATGCGGGGCCAGCTGAAGCTCTAGTGTCGGTACCCAACCTGGAGCCCAAAGGGACTAGAAGGAGGCGGAAAATAATCAATCTAGCCGCCAAACGCGCCCTCAAGTGAGCGATAATCATGGCCGTACGGTGCCTGGCAAGGGCAGCTTTGGGTATAAAGGGACTATAATCCCACGAGAGTGTTTGGGAAGAACCCAGTCGAGGACTTTCACCCCAAAACCATAAACGTTGACCCCTTCATAAGTCTCATCAAACTCAGCGATAATATTAGCACCCCTACCTGTTGAGTTGATCACATACAAACGCTAGAATGAGTACCACCAGGGGAGCCTTCATCCGCAACAGTCCCAACAGCATCACGGCGATATTTGTCATCGACGATATTCAAAGGACCTTCGCAGCCACTGTCTCGCCGTCCGTCCCGCCGTTCACCGCGAACTCCGCAACACTTACCTATGATGATCCCGACCTGCTGACATCCACGCGTTCGTATTCCGGCCACATTGGACCCAACACGTATGAGTTGAATATCGCCAATGGGCCTAAGATAACCGGCGACCTCATCATCCCTGGCGTTTCCCCTGCCAGCATTGTTGATGGCAGTGGCACATGGGAGGAAAGCTGAGGTGCGTGATTCCATCCCGATCATTAAACCCAGTCTCTAAGTTTCGATGCAGGTGTTCCGGGACGGAGCTGGGTATTGCTCGGGACGTAGGATATTATGGGGAAGCGCAATGAAACCAGGGTATTGGTCACAGTCAGGTTTCGCTCAACACCGTGCCTACGCAACCGACATGCAGTCCAGCCAAAGACGAGGCCAACTCCACCACACGCTCTTTCTAGATACGAACTCGGAGATTGTTTTTTAGTTCATGTTGGCCTGAATGTGAGCTAGCCATCGGTGCGTGTTACATCAACAAACCAGGAGATCGCGTCGATGGCCGGTGTTTGCTCAAAAGCGCGCCACACAAAAAGTATTACCAGCGTCAACGTACTAAGCGAGCGTAGCAAGACCTTACCGGCGACACTGGCGTAGCGAGTAAGCATAGGCTCCCTGTCTCGACAGCACCACCAAACCGCCTTGCTCTACTTCCTTAGCCATGCGTATCCATTCCTTATAGTTTGAAACCGGGTTAGATCCAAGCAAGCCGGGCGTGAGCTAGCCGAGTTGAAACAAGAGAGAGGAGGGATGTGGAAGAGGCTGGGAATCCGCTTTGGTTATACTGACGGCCGACTACGGCATCAGACCGACTAAGTTGCAGGTCTATCAAGAGAACGAGACAAGACGGCCAGTAATAGCTACATCAATACACTACACGGCGTCAATAACCTCGTCGTGGCCAGCCGTAACCCTATACCGAGAACCAAGGAAAAGAGCATCAAATGCCGGCAGGTAATTCTGACCCTCGAAATTGCCTCCGGTCCTGGCCCGACTCCTTCGTCAAAATCGGATGGCGCGCCCCCAACGAAGCACATCATGCACCGCAGCACCTGGGTTAAGATGGTCTTCGAAGCCGCCTACCCCCTTGAGCATTCCGACCACTGAGACATCATCGAGGTTGACTTTGTCCGCTTTGTATACTTTAGCGTTGGCGAAGCGATATCAGCAAGGTTCTCCGGCGCCATTCATATAGAAGTTTCAGAACCGGTGGCCCACTTTGATGCCAGCGTTCAACAGCTCAAGGCCAGCAAGTTGGTCCACCTTGCAGACACTTCACTCTTCTAGGACGCTGGTTTTGCCCGCGAAGAAATCGCGCACATTTCAGAAAGTCCCTGCTTCAAATCGATTGTCACCACGGCCTTGGGGTCTGATGTCTTGGGGTGGCTGTTTGAGACCGGCAAGACATTTTAGCCACGTTTGTGCAGCAACTAGCGGTGCCCATGGCAGAAATGCATATCTCCTTGGCTAGGATCCGTACGAGATGGGAATAGATGTATGGAGCTAGGACGAGTTGTGGTTAAGGAACACGTTGGGGGTTAGATGAATACCGACTTGGCAGAGTATTTTGACGCGAATATACGAGGGAGCATGACAGGGGAAGCGGGTTAATATAATGAGAGTCGGAAGCATTATAGCCTCACTGGTAGGGTAGGCAGTATATCTGGGCACAGCAAATAGTGCCGAACAATGTAGGGACAAAGGACGTTCACAATTAGGTATTCTTGTTTCCCATGTCTGATTACGATTACCCCTGAAACCAGCCCGGCTGGCATCTTTCAGCCCTGACAGTCTATACCATAACTTCATACAACAATTACAGTATCATCAGGCAATCTCAGCCAGATCCACCCCCTTTGGGTCCTAATTACAACCCAAATGGCCAAGTCTCGCCATATTCCAAAGCCACGTGGGGCTGATGGACCTCGAGGGCGCCAACATGGCGGGTTTCGTCGAACCAAATGAAACCGTCAAACTGCTCCGGTAGGACCGCGGAGGAATAGTGTGATTGGAGTTCCGTATGTGGCACGTAGACAACACCGATGAAGCGCTCTAGCCGCTTCTTGCTGAGCGCCTTCCGCAGCTTGCCGTCGCAGTGCCCTTCCCGGAGGTCAAGCGCAAAGCTTTTGACTTCCGTGGCGTGCATCAACTCCTCGTAACTGTTGGAAAGGCCCGGCCGAACTTGCATCACCTCCATATCGGCGCCCCAGCGACGAGCGGCCGCAACTGTGCCCGTATTACCGCAGCAGCCGATGCTGAGGGCCTGCTCGCCAAACGTCTCCTTGCATAACTGCCCGATATTGAACTCCTCGCGAGACCAGCTCATGCTCGTGGCACTGGCGTCGCCGATGTGGCTGTTGTGCGCCCACACGACTGCCTTGGCCGGCCCCTTCTTGCCCCGATGCTTCAGCACACGGGCGAGCGTGTCGAACATGTGCCTGTCCCGCGTGTTCCAGGACACGTCACGTCCATAGTGCATGGATTTGTAGTACTGTTCGGCGTCTACACTCTGTCAGCAGCCCCTCTCGCAAAAGGAACCCTCTCAAGCAAGGCAAACTCACCCCTCACCAGCCTAGCATTCTGCTCAGCACTATGAAACTCCTCCCCATCCACATCCAACGCCGCATACTCCAACTTCTTCTCCAACAAATCCTTCAACACCCTCACCACATCCTTCTCGCACCCCTTTAACCCCTCCCCCAGCACCTTCATCCCATACCCATGCGGGTCCTCCGCCCACGCCATCATCCTACTATACCGCTTCGCGGCGACCTTCGCCATCTCCGGATCGACCCTCTCCAAATACTCCACCACAGCCTCCATGGACGCCCTCAACGAGTACAAATCCAGGCCATAAAACCCCACCTCCTTCTCCCCTCCCCCCCCCTCGTCCCCATCCCTAACCCCCCTATTCCACCCCCTCAACCACTCCACAAACCCCTGCACCTCCCGATTCCGCCACATCCACGTCGGGAACCGCGCGAACGCCGGCTCCCTTCCACCTACCTTATCCCCTACTATAGGCGCCCCATCAACCATTCCCCCCGCCCCCGCCCCTGCCCCCACCCCTGCCCCTCCCCCAACCCCATGCCGCGGCCGCACGTAGCGATCGACGGCCTCGGCATCGGGCCAGTCAGCCTCCGCGGCCACGACGGTGAAGCCGTGGTGCGTGATCAGGTGCTTGGTGAGCTCGGCGCGGACGGCGTAGTACTCGGAGGTGCCGTGGGAGGCGTCGCCGATGAGGATGACTATGGGGTCCGGGGTGGGCATGCTGGGGGTGGGGGCGAGGAGGGTGTCGAGGAAGGTGGTGAGGGCGGTGGTGGAGTCGGTGAGCGGGGGGAGGGGGATCAGGTGCGTGCGGAGGAGGGCGAGGGCGGGGTCGAATTCGATGGGGTCGGTGGTGCTGGTGGTGGTGGGCATTTTGGTGTGGGGGGTGGGGGGAGGTTTGGAAGGGGTTTGTTTGAGGGTGGTGGTGGTTGTGTGGATGGTTTGTTGTTGTTGTTTGTGGTGTTGATGCGGTTGGCGTAGGTGTAGGTTGGCTGATTGTGAATTCGGTGAGAGAACGCCGCGGGCTAAGGCGGAAGACATAGGGGCGAGTCGTGATGCTCGGCCTGAGGTGACGACAAGGTTCATGACGGCTTCTTCTGGATACTCGCCAGTCCGTGCGCGTTCAATGTGTCCAAACGGCCAACGGTAATAATAAACGATGACGAAAAGCGGTTGTCCGTGACTCGGGATAGGATGATTTGACGTCAGGGCGGCGAAACTGATAGGCGGATGACCAGCCAAGCATCTCGATGCGTTTCATAGGCCACATTGACAGCGGCAGATTTGTACTGTCATTATATACTAATAGAAGTAATTAATTGTCTTTATGTTAGTTTCTGGTGTCAAGGGGTCCAGAACTTAACCGTCCGGGATATGAATGGCAACAACGCCTTGAATGTCAACGACTAATGCTCGAAATACTGACTCGTGAGCGCCCTGTGGGTGTTACGCCGATGACCCTACTTATGACGCGTTTCCTATCCCATCCCACCCCCGTGCTGGTAACCCAACCAGCAGCGGAACTTGTACTAGCATGCCCAATTCCCAATCCAAACGACCACGGAACGGGGCGGGACGGACGAATCTCCGCCCTGAGTCCCCATGCTTAGCGCCCTTTTGGTAGTACGCATTGTTGCACCTTGTTGAGACACTGGCCTGGCCTGTGTCGTTGCGGGAACCGCAGCGTTGCAGACGTTGGCGTACAGGTAACTGTTCGCGGTGGTGGAGTTACAGGTGCAATGGGTCTTATACCTGTGGCCGATCCTGCACACCTTGCTTTAATACCCAACAAATAGGTACTCTCTGCTATCCTAACACCAACCAACGTGCCTGCTGATTCAAACGTAAAGTGTCCTAGGGACAACTGGGCGTCGACCACTAGCCAAACCTATACCATTCAGTCGAATTGCGACACCTGCAACGGCACCAGAAGGTTGTTTAACTTAGGAGGCTGAGTTGAGGCTGTTTGAGTCCTGTCAGAACCTACATGTAGACAGGTCTGAAACTACTACCAACAACCATGGCGTCCAGCATACAATCGCATCGCCGTTGAATGCAATGACCACGGGTATCTCACCAGCTGGTTTAGCCCACCGTCCGGTCACTCTGGTGTGACTCACGTACGGTCGTTCGGCAGCAGGAAAGCTTGGATCTCGTGGATCAAAGAAATGGGTGGGGTTGGGCGCAGGACAACGATGAGTCCGAAGAAACACGCACGCTAGAGGCAACAGGTCAATGAGCCTAGCTACCTAGTGTTACGTCTTAGTGTTGATTGACAACAGCTTCCTCGGACCTAGTCGAGATGTTGGTAGCAGCACCGGCAAAACAGCTGAGGGTGCTACGATCCCGTCCACTGCGATGCAGGGCCTATGGTCTCTCTTCCTCTCCACGCATACAGCTAACCTAGACCTGAGGCACCTGCCCAACATAGAGAGAAATACGGAACCGGCCAAGATACCAGGAGGCGTCGGCAATGGGATTCGATGCCGATATATTTGCCGCCGAGACAACACGGCCCGAGTCCCGGCCGAGCCGCCGACACAGGGCCGAGTACGTAATAATATAGGTTACGTTGCTTGGTATTTGTATGGGGTATGATGGAACATTTGGAAAGCTAATGGCGATAGTTGGCGGGAGGGAAGGCAACGGCAAACCGGAAGCTACCCGGTTGGCCAACTCCTAGGTCATGTTGAAAGAAGGTTCAAGTTTCCGTGCCGCCGTTGCCGGTCAGTGCCTGTCAGACCCGCTCGCTTCTCGCCGTTGTTTCAAAGATAGTGGGACGCAGGCCAGTACATTCGGCGTTTACACTAAGTACCTTTACGCGTGTGTTATTTAGATCACTGACCTGAGTTGCCATCGACGGCTGCCAATACATGAACACACGTGGATGGATGGATATCGGGAACATGGAAAGTAGGTCCTTTCCCACAGGCGTTTTTTTTCTCGGCACGATCCTGCACCAGCTCATGCCCTGCAATGCAACGCTACCTCGGTCCCGAGCGAGAAACTCAAATGCGAACCCCGGTTGGTTTCCCCTTGTCACAACCGAAGGTCAAGACTCCTCCATCCTTCGTCTAGGGGATTGGAGTTTCTGTGAACATCCCTAATTCGATATCAATATCATACACCGAGGAGAAAAACTGGCGGCCTACCCTATGTAAAAGTGGCCAAGTCGGGGCCCTAACTTAATTTGATTGGCTTCCACGACGGTAGTCATGCCCGGGAAGAGGTACTTAGGGGCGAGGGGCATGTCATTTGACGGTTGATGTCAATCATGACATCATGAAATGGAGCTGGCTGTTTGTACAGGAGCAGAGGATGGGATCCCAACGGCAGCATCACAGTAGAATCGTTTATCCACAAACTCCAAAACACCCCGAAACTCACGGCGTGCCAGACAATGACCCGATATTCATTTTTGCTTGTGACGCTGGGCTGGCTCTCCATCGGTGACACCCAGGGACATCCCCAGCAACATGTTCTCAGCGACGATGTAGTAGCGGGGCCTAAGCCCCTACCGCAGGCCGCCGAGTTGGTTCGTGATAGGTGCGTTCGAAGGGGTTGCTCTCGCGCCAGCTCATGTGATTAACACACCCACAGGCTGAAGGCGGCTGAAATCATCCCCACCGGTATGTCAGACTGACTGAACCAAGAGAACAATTCACTCCTAGCCGGCATAGAGACGCCCATCAAGTACTAACAGACCATAACCACCCCCTCCCAGTCATCGACGACTTCCTCCCCTCCCTCGGCCTCCACGCCACCTGGCCATCCGGCTCACGCGCCCAACTCGGCAACGCCCTCTCCCCCCACAACCTCGACTCGGAGCCCTCCATCGCACTCCACGACATGCGCGTCGCCACGCCCCCCTCCCCGCAAAACAAGAACAAGAAGAAGAAACGCGCCCTCACCTACGCCATCACCCTCACTGACCCGGACGCCCCCACCCGCGAAGACCCCTCCTGGTCCGAGTTCTGCCACTGGATCGCGGCGGGCGTGCTGGAGCCGGCGCTGTGCGACCCGCGCGACCCGGGCCCCTGCGCCCCCGTGCTGTCCCACCTGCGCGAGATTGTGCCGTATAAAGCGCCGGAGCCGCCGGAGGGAGCCGGGTTTCACAGGTATGTGTTGTTGGCGTTCGTGCCGCGGAATGGGACGACGGATGAGTTGCAGCTGTCGAGGCCGGGGGGGAGGAGGCGGTGGGGGTATGGTGAGAGTGAGACTGATGGGGAGGATGGGGATGCGGGGAAGGGCGGGACCAAGGGGGTTAGGCAGTGGGCGAGGGAGAATGGGCTTGCGCCTGTCGGTAAGTCGTTACGCTAGGGGGTGGACTATTTGTTTGTTTGTTCGGTTTTGGGACGTGGTGCTGATGATCGGGTCTAGGGGCCAACTTTATTTACGCCAAGCACCAGAAGCAGTGAGTGGCTGTCTGTTGGTATTGTGCCTTTGCATGCCTTGGCTTTTTGGGGAGAGGGGAGCCGGGAGCAGGGAGCTGTCGATCGTGTCTGCAAGATCGCAGGCCACATGTTTGCTACCCAACCGAGCCAACCCTTGGACGAACGAGACGTCTGTGTCCTCCCTTGCCTTCTTGGCCGAGTTCGCACATAATAAATCCGATGGGCTGCAGATTACGAATACAGGTGTCCGCATCCTATCAAACATGCATTTCACCCAGTATCCGCTTTTGGTCCATCGGTTAACCTTCCTTGACCCCGGAACCAACCCTCGTCGACCCGATTCGGACACACCAGCGTCGAATTCAGCCCAGTCCAGCTGAAGAGAGCAAGTGAGCGGCAGCTTGACGTTAAAAATCGTGTTATTGGTCGACATCGGCATCTGGACGCAGCCATGAGAGGTCCGCCGAACAATCCCGGTGAAGAACTGACCAGTCTCGAGCCAGTCCGTCTTGGTTCGAGAATGCAGTTTCTTGTTGCTTTTTCTGCAGCTCAGCCCAGCAAGCTCGACGCCTGAGCCCCCTTGTGCACCCCCCTGAACACCCCCCTGAGGGCCTCCCGAACCCCCCCACGCCAGGCCGGCACCCAAACTCTTGGGATCAACCCTGTGCCACCCCCGCTAATTAAGAGGGGCTGGAGCTCCCATCGCTTTTGCCATGTGTGACCCGAATTCCCAAGACCCTTCGTGCAAAACCAGCTGCTTGCGCTCGTGCGCTCGTGCGCCCGTCCACTCATTTCTCGAGAACCAGTCTGCGGGGACGCGCCAGGGGTGGAGAGCAGAACAACCCGACGAAACGAAACAGAGTTATTAGTCCACAAGGTATCATTCAACTGCCAACGGGGGAAACCTAACCAGGTATCTATTTACCATGAGCCCACCGTCATACCGATCCATTCAACCAGCACCGGCCAGGGGGGCGAGGTCGGGCAGCGGCGCCCCCTCTGGCTCCTCTAGCTCCTCCGGCTCCACCGGTTCGGGCTGGTTGAGCGCGAAGGGGCTCACAAAGAGACTGAAGGCAGTCACACAAGCTTGCCATACATGTCGTCGCAACAAGGCCAAGGTAAGAGCACATAGCTTCGGACGGTTGGACCCGGACTACCGGAGCCCGCCACCCCACGCGCCCGCCCCCAAGCCAACAGGCAGTTAACATGACCACCCCCACCAGTGTGACGGCGTGCGACCGAGGTGTGGCGCTTGCACTGCGAGAGCCTCCCCTTGTGGATACGATGGCGAGGCCGGACAATCGCGACAAGCCGCCCTCAGGGCGCGCCTCGAGGAGCTGGAGAAGATGGTGAAGGACCTGCAGTCCATGTCCGACGCCGACGCCGAACAGTATCTCCGCCGCATCAGGTCCTCGGCAAATGAGCCGTACATTACCCCGCTGCTCAGCACTGAAACCGACAGTCGATCCGCCAGACAAACCACCGTTGCAACTTCCTACACGTCTTCCGAATCTTCTTTTCCCGGCCGCTCCCCGGAATCGTCGACCTCTCCGGAGGCCTCTGGAAGCAGCGTGGTTGCCGTCACCACTCTGTCGGACGATGCGTCCTCTCCACGCGCAACCCAGCCGCCAGCCGATGACCTCGCCGCCCTCTTACACTTTGACATCCCTCTCCCCAGCGCTAAAACAACATGGGCCGGCGTCCAGAGTTTCTTCAGCTCCACCGGGAGGCTCTTCCACATCTACACTCAGCAGCAGATGCAGGACTACTACAGGACCGTATTTGGCGTCGACGGCAAGGCCGATACCTCTCAGAAGCTGGCCATATGCTGCCTGTATGCATTCGCCGCCGTCGGTATCCAGTACAACGCCGGCGATTTTAAGGAGGGCCTGGAGAAGACGTTCCATGACGTCAGCCGCCGCTTCTTCTCCGAAGTGATGGAGGACAGGCCACTGGACACCATCAAGGTCTGCACGCTGTTTGCCATGTACAACATTCTGGACAAGGCGACAGTGGCGCTGGCGTATGTGGGTGAGTTGTCCCTTGTCTGTGGAGTACCCATGTGACAGCAGGGCTGACGGTGCCCCGTAGAGGTCGGTCTCAGTATGTCCAAGAGACAAAGCTCGAGTACCGGAGCATGCCATCCCTCCATGGTCTCGTCCGAAGAGTGGATAGACTTCCGGAGGACGTGGCGAGCCTTGCTATTCTTTGCTAGGTGCGTCCCTGCAACAGTCTAGTGTTGTAGCTTGCTGTTGACGTTGACTAGCTGGCTGTCCTCGACACTTGGATACATCTCCGGCTCAGACGACTCCGAGTTTGCGAAACTCCTCCCGGTATGCCATCGAGATGACTGCTGCCCGTAACCACTCTTTGCTGACCACCATCACCCCACCCAGATAGCTGAGCAGGACCACGACAGCTACAGCGCGGAACTAGGCGAGCGTACGTGACCCATCCGATCGCCGTGCAAGCCCACCACCTAACCATGTGTGTGCCTCGCAGTCGTCCAAGCCGAGATGACCAAGATATCCCTGCTGCAAGCCGGCATCCTGCGCAACCACCTCGCGGTTCAAGAACTCACCAAACTCGGCATGGACGGCGCCATCCGCGAGCTGCAGGACTGGCACGGGCAGCTGCCCGAAGCAATGCAGCTGCAGAGCCTGTACCGGACCGACTGGCCGCCGCTGGTGCGCTGGTCCATCTACCACCTGCACCTGCTCTACCACGGCGCCTTCATGCTGGTGTACCGCCGCATCGCCGCCCACTGCGTCCGCCTGCAGCGCATGGGCGGCGACCTCGCCACCGCCGGCCAGGAACCCACCCTCCGCAGCCTCGTCGAGCAGGGCATCACCTCGGCCCGCGACACCGCCCGGATTGTGAGCCTGCTCCTCGGCGAGCAGGGCGTCTTTAAGCGCTGCTGGATCGTCATGTAAGCTCCCCCTCCCCTTTCCTCCCCCACCCCCATCCACTCCCACCCTCCCCCATCTCTAACCCCTTTCCCCTTTTCCAGCTTCGCCGCCCACACCGCGTGCGTCGTAATCCTGCACTCCGTCGCCCAAAAACAGCTGCACCACTTCCCGCCCTCCGCCTGGGCCGACGACATGAAGCGCGCCGCGCAATGCATCGACGTGCTCGGCTACTGCGGCGCCGCCGACCCCGTGGCGCTGCGCTTCCGGGTGCGCCTGTCCGGCATCTACGACAGCCTGGTGTCCGCGGCCGAAGCCAACACCACCGCGGCGACGGCGCATGATGTGCGCATGCAGCGGGTCGCGGATTGGGTGCCGCCGCATCCGGATCATCATGGGGATGGGACTGGGGATGGGGGGGAGGGGGAGCCGCATCCGGTGGAGTATCTGTTTAGTGTGGGGGCGCAGGCGCAGGCGAGTCCGGCGTTGGCGAATTTGGCGTTTTCGTTGTTGTTTGCGCTGTGTAGGCCGTGGACGGATCCGGCGAGTTTGGCGGGGGTTCAGGGGACGGGGGGTGGTGGTGGTGGGAAGGTGGGGAGTGGTGGGTTTGGAGGGGGGCAGGTGGCGGCGCCGCCGTTGGAGAAGCTGGAGTGGGATTTTGAGAAGGTGACGCCGTTCCGGTGGGATACGGATGGGATGGGGATGTTGGGGGAGGGGGAGGTGGCTGGGGCCGGGGGGTGTTTCTTGGATAGTGAGGGGCCGAGTGGCTGGAAGGAAGCGGAGGACTTGGAGGAGGGCGGGCAGCCCGAGGTGAAGGGCGAGTGGTCGGGTTCGGACGAGATGGTGCTGTGTTCATGATATTTTCTTAGTGGTGGCCGTTGGAGTTGGGTCGGTTACGTCTGCGACATGTCAGCGGTGGTGTTCTCTTGCCTTCTTTTCACCTGGGTTATTGGGGCCTATTCTAAAGGGTTTGCCAACAAATGAGTCCAAGGTATAGCTATTGGATACTATTCTGGCCGGGAGAATCTGGGACTGGTTGTACACAAGAAACAAATTGCATTCGAAGAGAACCAAAACCCATGCCGTCCTCGGCAGCTCTGTCCGTCAAACGCCTTAACCAACTGAGTGCCCAGTGGTCTCCCCTCCCGTTCTGCACCCGAACGCCTATCCCATAAATACAACTAAATAACCATGATCAAATTATACCCATTCCAGTAAAGTTACGCCAACAACCGCCCCTGCCCTTCCGCCGGTGCCAACCCCAGCTTCATGTTCTTCTCACTCTCCTGCCACCGCCTCAACTCCTCCAGGTTCACCTGCCCGATGATATTCCCCCTCTGCGTCTTCAGCTCCGTCATCTTCATCTCGTGCTTCTCGCGCGCCCCACTCAGCTTAGCATCCCGCTCGAGCTGTTTCCGTTTGTGCATCGCCTCGTACTCCTGGATCATCTTCTGGTTCTCGTACGTCAGCTGCTGCATGTTCTTGGCCTCGCACCCCTGGAATTTCTGCTGCTGCACATCGCGCAGGTGCGCCAGGCTCCGGGCGTGGCGGAGGTCTTTGGCCTCGTTTTCGAGCGCTATTTTGTCGCGCCGCTGGTCGAGGTGTTGATGGTGGGAGTGGTATCGGTGGGAGAGGTCCGCCTCGCGCTTCTGGGCGAGCATGGAGAGGTCGTCCGTGTGCTTCTGCCAGCGGATGCTCGAATGCACATTGGCGGCGCCGAGTTTAATTTGGGAGTCGTTGTGGTGTTTCTCGGCGCGCATTTGGATTGTTTGGTGATGTTCTAGCCCGCGGTGGCGCTGGCGTTGGACAGAAATATCTTCATGCTGCTGGATTTTGCGGTGGTGCTTGTCTTCGTCGAGCTGCGCGAGGGCGATCGCCTTTTCGCGTTCCCGTCGGATCGTGTTGGCGTGGTCTTCCTCTATTAGACGCTTTTGGCGCTCGCGGGCACGCCGGTCACGCTCGTATTCCCGGATTTCCTCAGGAAGCCCGACCGCGTCGTGGGGCTGGGCTTCTTCGATCGTGGCATAGAATCGATCCTCGGACCCGTGCGCCATGAGAAGTTGCAAGAGGGCCTCGGACGGTGTACCCAGAAGAATCCCCTTCGCGACATACATCGTGGGTGAGTAGTGCAGGGTGCCGTGTTGATACGTGTTTTCGTGGCTGTTCAGTGTTTTGTAGAGCATTCGCTCCAGAAGAAGTCGGGTGATGGCTTCATTGTGCTCGTTGTCCAGGGCAAGGAAAATGACCGTTTTGCCGCGGACTTTGAGCAGCGGGCTGGCCTCCACAGTAGAAAGAAGGTCAAGCGCTTCCTCGGCCGCGGCGATGTCGGTTGGAGGAGTAGCCTTCAAGGCAATTTCTCCAAGGGCCGTCCGACCGCCATGCTTGGTTGACCTGAAGTTTGCGTCATGACCAGACTCTAAGAGAAGCTGCATTACGGGAACATGGAACCCGCGGGCGGCCTCGTGGAAGCTTCCGTCGTTCACGACCGGCTTACTCTCCAGCAGAAGCTCCACAAGGTCGGTATTCCCAGACCGCGAGGCGTAGAAAAGACCCGAGTGCCCAAGAGCATCCTTGGCCGAGACCCTTGCGCCCGATTCTATGAGTATTCGCACAATGTCAACGCGCCCAGACTTCGCGGCGACCAAAAGTGGCGTGGTTCGTGACCGTGGCGTGGTGTACGAAATATCGGCTACAGCCGTTTGTTAGCATGTACAAGTTGCGCGGGACCATAGATATGCTTACCACCGTGATGGATCAACGACTTGAGGACGTTCAAGCTGACGAGGCCTTCTTCTTGAAGCAAGACCCACATGAGAACCGAGGCGGGCTCTAACTCAGAGCTGACCACCCTGTCCTCCCTGTCGCGCGCATGATGGGAGAATACATGCATGGGAACGGCTGTCTCCAGTCGGCAGCCAGCTAAAACTAAACTATCCAGTACAGCTACGGAGTCGCCATATGACTTGAGGCACTGAAAAATCGGGGGTGGCATCCCCGGGATCGACTTGTTGAAGTCCGGGGTTGTCGTGCGTGCATCCGCAAAGATGCTGATTAGTTCCAACAGTCGTGACTCCTCGTGATGCGCCATAACGGCTGCTGTAAGAGCGAGGGTTGCTGAAGAAGAGGTAGCGCCATTGGTTAGTAATAGCGTCAAGAGAGCCGGGTCACCGCGGCTGGCTGCAATGCTGATAGCCTTGCCGTTCTCGTAATTGACATCGATGTTGGCGGCGAACATCCTGCGCAAGAACGTGTCTGCCAGCTCGGCTTTGGATTCCTGGCACGCGAGATGGTCGACGATCTCCACCATGGCTTTGCCCGCGATGGGCCCCGAAGCGCCGTGTTGAAGGAGAATGTCGATCACTTCCACATGCTCGAAGGAAATCCAGTGTTTCCCACGATTGACGATGGCTGCCAGTGCTTGGCCGTAGATGGTGCTATGGTGGCCCAAGTATGCTGACAAAAGGCTGAGCAAGTCGTGGTCGAGGGTAGAGGCGGCGTACTTGATGCACAACCCATCCTCGAGCGCCGCTTCCGCGCCTGAGTCAAGCAGCAACCTCACCATGTCTAGGTCCGTGTCGTCTTCGAGCACAACGTGCTTGAGGGCTGTGTTGAGGTGATCAAGTTGCAGTCGACTGAGTAGATCACCGAAAAGGAGGCGGCGATCTTCCCTCGGAGCCTTCAGCGACTCTAGGACAGCGGTAAAGAGAGCCTTGTAATTAAGCCCCTGGCCGAGCAGCAGATGGAATGTTTCTTGCCGGAAATTCCGGATGGCGTAAATGAAGACCTCGCCGTTGTTGTAATTCACGGACGCACGGGTTAGTAGCAACTCAACGATCTGCCTGTTTACTTGTCAGCTCATGGGAGAGGATGTGATGAGAAGACTTTTAGACGTACGCTTGGTCTGGTTCCGTTTTCAGGATTGTTACAAGCGCCTTGCCAGCTGCATCCTCGTTGATCTGGCGGCGAACAAGCATTTCGACCAGCAACTTCTTTTTGTGCGCATCTCGGACATCCATCGCCCATCCCAACGCAGTACCCAGTGAGTCGGGCGAGGGCTCTTTAGCCAAGATCTCGTCAGAGACTTCGACAGACCCCGATCGGACCGCGATCTGCAAAGCCTCCCCCTTCCCGAAGTTGACGTCTGCCTTTCCTTCGTGGAGCAGGAGGTAGAAAAGCCGCATATCCCGCTCAATGCCCATCTTGTCCCGGCGTTTCATGTTGGCCACCAGGCAGTGAACAGTCTTAACCAGTGCTTCTCCGGCACAGGGGCCTTGTGCGCCCGACTGAACAAGGAGGCGAGTTGCTTCGTATCTGAACTGTGGGCCGCCGACGCCGACGGTTTGCGAGATTGCAATGGTGAGGCTTGTTTGTGATGGTTTGAACTCGAGTAACTTGGCGACAACGTCGAGTTGCTCGGCGCGGATCGCCTCGATCAAAGCAGCGGCTTCGTACTGACTCGGAGACTTCTTGTACCGCAGGATAATACCAATGAGGTCGATACGCCGTCGCCTTACAAGGTCGATGAGACCTTCAGTTACCAAACGGACCGTCTCAGGCCCGGTGGCCCCTGCAGCCAAGCATAACTCGAGCATTTCCTGGTTCAAGCCAGTATCGTACTCTCCGAGCAATGGACGGAGCTTGCCCACGGCAGCATCGAGGGACCGAGAGGAGGGCTGAACCGCACCGGATAAAAGGAGGGCGACGAGATCGGGGCGGGATATTTCGACGGCCCTTGTTAGTGCAACGGCGTCGCCGTAGTTGACATCGGCCCAGTGCTCCAGAAGCAGACGCACAACCTCGACCGAGCGGTTTTCGACGGCGATCCGGAGGCCAGTCGAACGGCAGGCCAGGCAGGGGAGATGGTGGCCGGAGAGAAGAACCTTGAGGAGGTCCTGGCGATCATGGAACACTACCTCCTGAAAGTCGTCGTGGAGATGGACCGGGCTCGCACCATGCTCTAACAATGCAGCCACAACCGCTAAATTTCCCCGGGTTATCGCTTCATGAAGGACGCTGTCAAGATTGGCTTGGTCGGCGTGGGCAGCAATCGCATGGACGGTCTCGGGTCGACATCGAATGACAGCTCGGAGGAGGATGTTGTTTCTCTCCCCGGGCATGTTGCGCTGGGTAATTTTGGTCCAGGTCGTCGAGTGTCTGCGGCGGACAAAATTGACGTCGGCGCCGAGGGCCAGGAGTGCCTTCACGACACCGAGAGATCCATCGGATTCGACGACCTCGGAGAGGACTTTGTTAACCTCGCGGGCCGTGTATACGGTGCCGGCCTGGGACGACAGGCGGTTCCGGACCCATGAGAGCGGTTGCCCATCGCGGTCGAAAGCCCGCTGGGCTTGGAGGAGCTGGGTCGCTTGCTTGATCTCGGGCTCCATGTCATCGCCTGGATGATGAATGCTGGGAGACTCAAGTGAAGCTAAGAGCGAATGTTGGTGTCTGTCATCGTTGGGTGGAAGACCAGTCGCTGAATGGGGTTAGGGACAGTGTCCCCTTTCAAGCGACGCCATGGAGGTGGGCGTTTTGTCCTACATACAGATCGCTGCTGCATCTCAGAACCAACAGCATGCCAGGGCCTTTCACTGCCCGGGGGCGGCCGACTTGAAACCGCATGGCTGCAGCGGTCAGCGAGCAGGAAAGCAACTGGATGCACATTGTCCTCGCATGATTCGCGATTCTGGCCCGGGAGTGCGGAACAGCCTTGATAGCAAATTGAGCTGCGCCGCTCCCGCGCTTGACTGGCGATTGTTCACGGTTCCATTGGGTGCCAGTGGGGCCATGGAGTCTCCAAGCAGATCCCATGTGTCGTCGCCGGAGCGATGCTGGCCATTCATTTGGTTGGTTCCGGGCTGCCGAGTCTGCATCAGTAGCCGCTGAAACAATCGCGACCCCTGGCACTACCGCGAATCTCCAGGGGCAATTAAGCGCTGTGACCCGCAGGTTCTTGTGCATGCGGCCCCCGATGCGACCATGGACCAAACCTCGACCGCGGCATGATGGCGAGGCGACCAAACGTTGATCGAAGGAAGAGAAGAAGTCGGTAATTGCCTTATGCGGCCAACACCAGGGTGCCACGACATGCATTCAGGCTACTGCCCAATTCCGATTCCACAAGCGGTCACTTCAACTGGCCCCCCATGCATAGTGATTGTTAGGTTGGCTTGATAGCCGGGGCCTTGTTGGAGAGAAAGTTGGGACGATTATCCCAATTGGGAGGGGTTTTGGAGTTTGCCCACTCTGTTTGGTCAGGCAAGCGCCTTCTTTCCAGCTCGGGCCAGCAGTTGAGGCCCAAGGCCGTTCCTGCCAGATGCGGCCCGAACCACCGACCAGGCTTCAGCTTAACATCAATGGATCCATTGCAAACTGGCAAGCACGACCACAAGAACTTAACGAATGGGAAGCAAAGCCCTTCAATTTTCAGCTTGGTGCCTAGCGCACGGCCGCTTGTGTTTTTGTCACCCACCTGCTGGGGTTTACCTGTGTTATCCTTGATCTCCCACCAGACATCATCCACACTCCGCCGAATACCCGGAATCGTCTCACCGCCGATACGGAGTTCATTTGGTGCTGCGGAGCCCTCGTGCCCGGGCAAGCAGAGCAGTGCAGACGGCAGCCGCCGCGACAGCCGTCGACACGGCAAAAGAGTAGCGGAGCCCGTCATAGTAAACAAGTCGTGCCTTGAGTTGCACATCCGGAGGAAGCGTCTTGATGGCGGATACCGAGTGTCGGATCTCGTCGATAACCTGTGTCGTGCCCTGGTGTAAGTATCTCGCTTATCCCCGGTTCCCGACAGACAAAGGAAAAAAGACAGCAAGGAAAAGGGGCGTACTCTCCATTTATCTGGTATCTCGCCCAAAGCATCCGGAAGCCGGACGCTGAGCGTGGTTTGCACAATGGCAGATGTGATGGCAACGCCGTACACAGTTCCTAGGGAGCGGATCAAGTAGACCGTTGACGCGGTCACAGCATGATCTGAAGTTGGTCAGCAACCGCGACATCTCCAGTCGGAATGTTCCTGTCGCTCACCTGCGTGATCAAAAGTGGCAAGCGAAGTGAAGAGAATGCCCGGATACACAATCCCCTGGCCCAGGTTCGCAGGAAAAATGTACACGTAGTACTTCCACACCGAGTCCTCGAAGCCAAGCGAGGTGACCAGGGCATTCCCGACAACCATGAGAATGGCGCCGACGCGAACCAGGGTCACCAACTTTCCCCATTTCGACATGACGATGCCGGCAATGAGACCACCGATAGGCGTCGCGAGTGAGGGAATCGCGAGGCGCCCACCGGCAGTCGTGGCAGAGTCCAGGAGGACCACCTGGAAGAAAAGGGGAAGGTTGAACAGATACTACCGACATGGTCAACTCCTCTTCCAGGGTCTTGGGCACACGCAACCACTCACCGCATATGCAGACGTGCCAACACAGATGTTGGAAAACTGGATCAAAGCAGGCAGCTTGCCATAAAGCAGGCGGAGAGGAATGATGGGAATGGCGCGAGTCTTCGCTTCCACACGCAAGAAGAGCCCGAGAAGCACGAAACTCCCCACGAGCGAACCGATCACCCACGGGCTGCTCCATGGAAGCTCATTGCCACCGAGGCTCAGACCAACGAGTTGCAGGGAGATGGCAACGACCAGCAACAACGAGCCCGTGAAGTCCACCCTGGACCAGGTCTCTCGGAAGCTCTGGCCTAAGTGAAAGCCCCCCTCTGGATTCTTGATGACCAATGCGCCAACAAAGAGCGCAAAAATTGAGATTGGGACCTGAAGGTTGAAACACCACCGCCAGCCGATGCTGTCGGCGATGGATCCGCCGAAGGAGGCACCACAGATAGCGCCGAAGCCAAACATGCCATTCTGCAAGGCCTGATACATGCCACGCTTACGGAACGGGATCATATCCGAGTTTACAATGGTTGCTTGGAGAACGTCAGTTGCGTTTCCACGTTGGTGGGCTCAGAATACACATACCCATTGTCATCAAACCGCCACCCCCGAACCCGGTCAATGCACGCATGCAATTGAGCAGCACAATGTCACCAGCAATACCACAGCCCAGGCACCCAAGCGCAAAGGTGATGGTCGAGATGAAGAAACACACCCTGCGCCCAAAAATATCCGACACGCGCCCATACAGAGGCTGGAATGCCGTGCTCGTCACCAAGTACGAGGTCGTCAGCCACGACGCCGTGTTGGCTGCGTCGAACTCGGAGCTGATGACCGCATATGTCGCAGCCGTGATGGTCCCGTCGAAGCCGTACAGAAAGACGTTGGACATGATGGCCACTTGGATCCACAGGAACCCCCGCGGCGGTTTCCAAGAGTCCTCCTCAGGTGCTCGGAGAAGCGGTTGGTCTTCTCGGGCCGGATGGACCCGATTTTCGGTGTCCGGAGACGTCATGATGATGTTTATTGCGCTCGTAAAAAGAAGGCTGGTACTCTGGAACGTCTTGAATGACACGGCGAGTAACAGACAAAGACAATGGCTCAGAAGATGCCGGGTTTTGTTGAGGCGGTGTTGGTCATCTCAAATTTTGTGGATGGTTTCATTGGCGGTCGCCGATCGGCACCGGTCAATACCCAATTCATGCATATTTCGGATATGTCCATATTAATACCCCTGAGTCACGCCGCGGCCGACCGGCGATTTGCGGGGCCGGGGAATTGCGGGCCTCCTGCCGTCCCCCTCGCTCCGGTCCCGGCACCACCCCGCACCGCACCCTGTTCTCAACCAACTTCCAGAACGTGGTCGAGGGCCAACAAGGGCCTGACACGACCGTTTTGTCGCCATCCATAGCTCGGATGGTGAATCCAGGCCGGCACTCTGTTATGTGCGTTTCCATTGGTCAATTCGGGGTTCTCGAACAGACGAACACTCCAGTGCCACGGGTCAACGTCGAGCTCCCAAGTGGTTTCACCAAGCAGGATGTCCAAAAGTCCCCCACGGCTGGCCACGGTGTGAGTCAATTTCACTGGTACAAGGTACTACCACGGCACTTTGTTGGTCGAACTTGCCGGTGCCAGAAAAATTGGGGGCATTAAAGGGTTGGTTGGACGACAAACCTTGTCCATTCGTCAATGACGTCTTCTACTCGCATGATTATGTGCAGCAACAGGAAGGATAACGGTCCTCGCTCTCAACTCAAACCCATGAGATTCCCTAATGACGTGATCTACCCGTTAACTTCGCCATTTGTGAGGCCAGTGGGCATCAAAGTTAAAACCACGCGGCATCCGCCATATTAGATATCTCGTTGCTTTGCTTCAATACGCTTGAAACGAGTGACCGTCAAGCGTATACCAAATTTGCCACCTCAATACCAGGGAAAACGTGGAGGACTTTAAAAAAATTCTTTTCTTTAGGAGCGTATACTAGCCAAAGGTGAATGTACCTATCGTTCAGCAAGATGGGGGTGTCGGTAGCTGACGCACCTAGTTCAACTTTCGAAGTGGCACCGCCATGAAGACCACGGCCTCCCTCGCTGCCGCGTTTTTGCTGGCTGGGCCGGTGGCTGCCGACTGGCAATTCCGCTCCCGCACTGATCTCGCGCCGCCCCGGCTGAACATCAGCATCCCGGCCACCAAGGACGCCGCAGAGGGATACCTCTTTGTGGCCCCTTTCGCCGGGTTCCCCGACACGCCCAGCGAGCAGCATGGCCCTCGCCAGGCTGGCCCGTACATCTTCCGCGATGACGGGGACCTGATCTGGTCCGGGTACGGCATCTACAGCATCTGGGCGACGAACTTCCAGGCCGCCCGCTGGAAGGGCAAGGACGTCTTGTTCAGCTTCGAGGGTGACCACAACGCCGGCTATGGCCACGGCCACGGCCACATCACTATCATGGACCAGCACTACGAGACCATCCGTGAGCTGCGCGCCGGAAACCACAAGCTGGTTGACAAGCACGAGTTCCACGTTATCAACGAGGAAACCGGCCTCATCCAGATCTACCAGCCCGTCCCCCGCGACTTGAGCAAGTGGGGAGGCAGCCCCGAGCAGCAGTGGATCGTCGACGCCATCATCCAAGGTCAGTCCCTCCCTATCTACACGGCCATGCAGCCACCTCAAACCATCCCACCACCCCTACCCCACAACAACCAAACTAACCCCCCTCCCCACAGAACTCGACATCGCCACCGGCCGCCTCCTCTTCGAATGGCACAGCCTCGACCAC
Source organism: Chaetomium tenue (assembly GCF_020726465.1). Taxonomy (NCBI): domain Eukaryota; kingdom Fungi; phylum Ascomycota; class Sordariomycetes; order Sordariales; family Chaetomiaceae; genus Chaetomium; species Chaetomium tenue. The sequence continues at coordinate 3,177,432 of NW_027117330.1, read as the reverse complement.
GTGACCCCCGCCGAAGCCGTGCTCCCGCTCAACCCGGGCCAAGCCGGCTCCGGGTACAACTCGTCCGACGCGTGGGACTACTTCCACGTCAACAGCGTCGACAAGGACCGCGCGGGCAACTACATCGTGTCGGCGCGCGACGCCTGCGCCGTGCACAAGATCAACGGCACCACGGGCGAGATCATCTGGCGGCTGAATGGCAAGGCGTCGGATTTTAAGATGGGTGAGGGGAGTGAGTTCTGCTTTCAGCATCATGCGAGGTGGTTAAAGGAGGATGAGGGTGATGGGGTGGAGGTTATTAGCTTGTATGACAACTCCGCGCATGGCACGGAGCATGGCGGGGGAAGGGAGGTGCATACCGCGGAGAATAGTAGTGGGAAGATTCTGCGGCTGGACTCGAATGCTTGGACGGCGGAACTGGTGCATGGCTACTACCCGCCGAAGGGGTATAAGTTGTTGTCGAAGAGCCAGGGGTCGACGCAGGTGCTCCCTGGGGGCAACGTGATTGTCAACTGGGGGTCCGAGGGCGCTGTCACGGAGTATACTGAGGATGGCGAGGTGGTGTTCCATGCCGAGATGGATACTGGAGCGCTCAACGACGGTGTCGAGAACTACAGGGCCTTCAAGTTCAACTGGACCGGGCTGCCGAGCGAGGAGCCGGCGGTGGTGGCCTTGGAGGGAGAGGAGGGGACGTCGGTCTACGTGAGCTGGAACGGCGACACCGAGACGGCGACGTGGCGGTTCTTTGAGGTGGTTGATGGGCTCTGCTCGCGGTCCTTCCTCGGCGAGGCGCGGCGCAAGAGCTTTGAGACCAAGCTTGATCTCCCCAAGGGCAAGAAGGTTGGCCGTGTTGCTGCCGAGGCGGTCGACAAGAGGGGCAGAGTCCTGCGGACGACGCGCGAAGTTGGCGTCGAGCCTGAGATCCTCCCCGCTGGATCCCGCAAGACGAAGTCTAGTGGCTCTGGACCGTCCGTTGTCAAGACGCAGACGGGTTTGGACCTCAACTCTTCTGCCGACAGCCGCTGGGAGGAGTATGCTATTCTCAAGTTCTTCCGCCTCTCGAAGGACCTTTGAGTAACGGCGGCACCTCCTGGATATCTCAAAGCCATCGACAGCAACTGCTACGACCATGTCACATTTCAGTGGTACAGCAGCCTCTGCTCATTGCATTCCATTTCTTGGCCGACGTCCCTCTTTGCACTCCGACCCTGGCCTTTCCTTCCGACACGCTCTCCGACAAGCTCTCCGACAATCATTTGATCATTCACGCGGGCAGGCAACGATGGTAGGATAGTCAATATTATAGCAATCACATTCTTTTGACATAAGATATTTTCTGGATGTGAGCCACATCGTTAAAGTAATTCGAAGTGACATACATCATTCCTCACACAAACCATAATAATCTGTGGTGACAACATCCGCCGAGTAGAAACGAAGTGAACATACATGGGTCTCATTCCTTCAAGGATCAAAACTGCATTTGTTTGAAGCAAAACGCATCTCATTCTTTACACACCATACTAGATACAGAACCAAGTACTTGGTACCTATGAAACCACTTCTAACCCCTCCCGAAAGCCGAACCTGCCATTATGATTCCGCTCAGGCCAGCAGATATGCAACTATCATCATCCAAACGGAGACAATCAGATAGACAGGGCCCAAAGCCTCGGGGGTGTCAGACTGGAACCAGTCGGGCCAGTCATTGCCGGGCGTGTATCCTGGAGTAGGGCCGTCAGTACCTGGCAGCTGAGTAGGGTCCGGCGCAGATTCGCACTCACCAACCGTAACCACGGGCCTGGCTGAAGTCGTCGAACCACAAGGAGGGAGAACTTGGGTGGAAGGAGGGGTGGGGGGTGTTGGGATGGAGGCGGAGTTCTCACCTGAGTTTTCACCGGAGTTCTGCCCGGAATTCTGCCCAGCGCCTTGTCCCGAGCCAGATCCAGCCCCTGAACCAGAACCGGAACCGCTGCCACCATCACCCGAGGAAGAACCACCACCACAGCTCCCCGTCGGCGGCGTCGCACCCGCACCCGCATCCACATCCGGGCCCGGATCCGGAAACTTGACATCCGCCGAGTCCACCGTCTGACACCCATTCCCAATATTCGCCGCAAACAACCCCGGACGACTCGCAAACGCCACCTTCGCGCTGCTCCCCCCTGCACCCCCACCACCCACAATATCCACCACCGCACAATTCATATACATCTCCCGATTCCCAATATGATTAAACCACGTCCACGCAAACACCGCCCCCTCCGTCCTCGGCGTATCCCCCGGCACCACAAACCGGAACGAGCTCTCCCCCTGGCCCGGACAGCCCCCCTCATAGCTATGCACCACGCGAAACGAGGCCCCGCCATCCACCGAAATCGCTGCCTGGCACGACCCGCCGCCGTGCGCCGCGCCGCCGGTGATGGTGAAGTTGTAGGTCTGGCCGGGGGTCCAGGACGCCACGGCCTGGCCTTGTGGGGTGTGCAGGAGGGGCAGGTAGCCCTTGCAGGGGAAGTCGGAGCCGTCGGCTTTTAAGGGGGAGGTCATGCTGTAGTCGGCGCCGCTGGAGCCGGTGTTGGGGTTGGCTTGGGATTTGAGGGGGGGTGGGTAGCTCATTTGCATGTGGGCGGTTGTGGTGCCCGCTGCGGCGAGGGTGAGGGTGAGGAGGTGGAGGAGGTTCGTCATGTTGGGTGGTTGGTGGGTTGGTGTTGTTAGGTTTGTTCTTTCTGAGTTGGGGATGGATGTGAGGGATGATATTAGGTAGGGGAGCGAAGAATGGAGGGAGTTGGGCTGGGAGATGTGGTTGTGGGTGTTAAATATGGTGGTCATATTCGTCTGATGTGGAACAATAGGATTCAACAAAGTTGCCATTATTGACAACTCATTGTCGCCATGTAGAATGGTAGGGCCATTGAGAAACGGGTAAGGGTTTGTGTTTTGCTGTGTTACCTTCTCTAGAACAAAGAGCCCAAAGGGCACCCTTCTCCTTTGCATCGTTGGTATGATGAGACGGAACGAGATGGAAACTTTTGGCAGGAAAGCACTGCCAGCAAAAGGGCGAAGAGAAAGACACGATGTATCCCACATGAAGCGCGCGTTGGTTCATGCAGGTCCACAGCTATTTTCCAGGACGTTATCAAACTTGTGACACTCAGGGTGATGCAAGATACAAATTACCTGCCTAACAGTGCATGATTTTGGCGACATTCTTTCTCCTTCTCTTTGACTCATTCTCATTCATTATTATCTAACCTTTGATGATTCATGCGGTGTAACTGGCACTCAAACAAGGTAAAACTGCAGTTTTTACTGAGAAACTGAGTTGAAGGGATAACATCTTGACAGGTTCTGTCCGTCAAGCTCAAATAATTGAACCCAGTCATGGATATCAAGCAATCTCAATATCTGCGAAGTAGATCTGAGCAATTTACATCACTCGAAGCCTACTTTTTCGGAATACAGATATCTCCTTCTCTTTTCTCCCCCCTGTTTCCCCCAAATAGGGAGGTAGATTCAACTTCTCGCACTTTGGAGGCAACGCGATTCCAGATTTGGGGATTGAGTAGGTAGGTCAAGAAAACGTGGTCGAACATGTGTCTGTGACCGTCGCTTATAACAACCCCAACCCTGACATACCACTGACATCCCATCCCCCTTCCATCAAACACGGATCCAGAACAGTTGCTGTTGGGGATCAATCTGGAATAAACGCGACAAGGCCATGGAGAAATACATTCTTACTTTCGTCAAGCTCTTTTACCTAGAGCAACGTTTTAAAATGGTGGTGGTTTCGGTGGTCACGTGGGCGGGTCATGTCTCCCGCCGTTCCACAAGCCAGCCCCACTGTATGCCCACTGTGTGCCTGCCAACCTCCAAATCCGTTATCTCAACACCAACACCAAAGCCGTCTGAGCAGTCACCCCGCCACGTTATCTGTACTTGCCTGAGAATTTTTTGAATCAGTAACCTCTTTCTCCGATGAGCTAACAGGCATCATGTCGGAATATGACACGAATATGGGCGCCTCCCCGGCGACGGCGGCTGGCGGTGACCCGATGAGTGCGTCGGCTGCCCATGCCCAACTCAAAAAGGTTAAGAAGCAAAAGGTGTTGCTCATGGGAAAGAGCGGTTCGGGGAAATCCAGTATGCGTAGTATCATATTTAGTAATTACCTCGCCCGAGACACCCGGCGACTGTGAGCCCTCCTCTTCCCTTTTCCCTCACTCATGAGACATGGGGCTAACCAGATTCTCACACCAGGGGCGCCACCATCGACATCGACTTGTCCCACGTCAAGTTCCTGGGCAACCTGACGCTGAACCTCTGGGACTGCGGCGGCCAGGAGGCGTTTATGGAGAACTACCTCTCGCAGCAGCGCGCCCACGTCTTCAGCAACGTCGGCGTGCTCATCTACGTCTTCGACATTGAGAGCCGCGACGTCGAGCGCGACCTGGCCACCTACGTCAACATCATCAGCGCCCTTGTGCAGTACTCGCGCGAAGCTAAGGTCTTTGTGCTCATCCACAAGATGGACCTGATCCAGCCCATGACGCGCGAGGACGTCTTCGACCAGCGCGCCACCCTCGTCCGGCGCAAGACCGCCGAGGCCGTCGCCATCATGCACAAGCAAAAGCCCGAACAGGGCGCTAGCAGCGGCAGCAACAACCAAGCCCTCCAACCCTCCTCCTCCCCCACCCAACCCACCAGCACCCCCACCCCCACCACCTCCGAACCACCCATCAACCTCCAACTCTTCGCGACCTCCATCTGGGACCAATCCCTCTACAAAGCCTGGGCCTCCATCATCCACGACCTGGTCCCCAACCTCTCCGTAATCGAAACGCAACTCGCCAGCCTGGGGCTCGCCATCGACGCGGACGAGATCCTGCTCTTCGAACGGACCTCCTTCCTCGTCGTCTCCCGCTGGACCTCACGGGAAGGGGAGCGCAACCCGTACGGGGACCGGTTCGAGCGCATGAGCAACATCCTCAAGAGCTGGAAGCACACGTGTTCCAAGTACACGGGCACGCCGCGCAACGCGGAGCAGTTCTCCGACTTTGAGTACAAGATGGGGGCTACGTTTAGCATGTTTGCGACCAAGTTTACGACCAATACGTATATTCTGGTGTGCATGCCGCCGGGGGAGGCCAGGTTCAATAGTGCGAAGCTGAATGTGGCGGCGGCGAGGTCGTGGTTTAAGTTTCTGGATGGGCCGGTGGTGCCGACGCAGCAGGCTGGGGGGGCGAGGGGGATGGGCGCTTCGTCGGGGTATGGGGGGGACGGGGTGGGGGCGCCGGAGAGCTGAGGGGTCGGCTTGGGTCAGAGAGCTTGGCTGGGCAAAGGTGGCTGGGATGGGACGCAGATGGAGGGTTTGTTTCGCAGCAGGCTGTGAGATACCGCGGTATTTGGCGTTTACGGTGTTAAAAATGGTTGGAGTATGGGCTAGCAGTGAGGAGGCAGGGTACATTTTCTTTCGGGGCAGTCGGCATCATTAGGCTTCTGGTAGATGATCGTGTTGTAGGCCATTCACGTTACAGTACAGCCCAGCAAGTAGCAAAACCCGGGTGCGGGATCGTTCCCTCTAGTATCCCTCTTGGTGAACCGTCTAACGCCAGTCGCCCCAAGGTCCCAATCCCGTCACAAATGACCCATGTCAGCTTATAGCCTCATGATTACTTCCACTTAACAACCGCGGTACCGCCCCTCTTGAACTCAGCCATCTCACCCAGAACCAGGCCCTTCTCCTCATGCTCCTTGTTGGGGAAAGTCGTTGACAGCACCCACGGCCGGTTGCCAATGGAAGGCGAAGAGCGCTGAATAAAGGCGTAGACGTCACCAACCGTCTGAACCGTGTTGAAGCGCGCGGGGAGCCGAGTCCCATCAGGAAGCTGGATGCGAAGCATCAGGGTGGGCTGTGACTCGTCCACCCCAGTGGACGGGCCCTGGCTGGCCGTCGTGGCCGCCGGGGCGGAGGTCACAGGTTGCGGGGTCTCGGGCTCGCCCGGAACAGGGCTTCCCAAACGCCGTCCCTCGCCTCCGAATGGGCGGTACACCTTCGGCAGCGGCCTGTATTCTTCGTTATGTTGCTCAAGCTTAACATCGACCCGCTGGTCCATTTGGATGTTCATCAGATGGACCGGTGCCCGTCCTTCCCGAATCATCTGCAAATCGGCCCGGTTTTGGGGGTCGTCGAAGCGTCGCAGCTCCCCGTCGTCGATGCTGAACCCGTCGGTCCAGATGTGCAGGACGCGCTCCTGTACTGGGCCTTCGTTGGTTGCGGTCGGAATGGCGTTGCCGCGAGGGTCGGGGATCGTGCGGCTCTCGACACCGTCGCCGCCCAAAGTTTGGCCTGCGCCACGGAAACGGGCCCGCGAGGGCCCGGCGGCCTCCTCAGCTTCCCGGTTCTCCCGAGCGCTCCTGTTGAAGGACGAAATTAGCTGATGTGCATGAGGGGCAATTGTGGGTCGCCTAATGCTTACGATCGAGCTTTGTTCATGATGTCACCGAGGATCCTGCGCGAGTCAGACTGGCGCTGGCTAGGATCTTGGACGGCCAGACCAGACTTCTCTCCGCCTGCAAAGAGGTCCCTTGGGCCACGTCGCTCATCCTCTTCATCGTCGTAGTCTTCGTCTTCCTCCTCATCGTCGTGGTCATGGCCCCCACCGAGAGAGCTCAAGGTGGCCAGGCCCGTTCGCTTTTGTGGTTTCTTTGCGGTCGATGAGGAAGGTGCCGTGGCATATTGCGGCGCTGGGCGACCATCCAGTGTCCGGGGACCGGTGTACTCGGGTTCGGTTGCCGTAGCTGAAGCAGCAGGCGCAGAGGCTTGTGCACTTTCTTCCATGTCCGCGTAGTATGACGTAACGGCGGAGTCAATATCCCAGTTGCTGGCACTGAGATACTCGGCGGCCTACTCTGGTCAGACACTGGAACACACCGGGGGCAGCATGGAATGGATGGGGGGGGTTCGCTACCTGCTCCGTGGAGGAACTCGTCAGCTCGCAAAAGTTGCTGATCAATGTGTCATGGTCTGCCATCTTGAGAGTCGAGTAAATTGCCTAGTCGCGGTTAAGTTGGTGGGAATTGTAAAAAAAGAAGGGGGGGTGTTGGAGGAGGGTTTGTTGAAAGTTGGTTGGTGGTAGTTTGCACATCAGGCAGCTCAAGGCGACGAGTGCCGCAGCAAGGCACCTTCGACCTGCGAATGCTGAGTGCCCCGCGTCATTATGCCCCGCCAACGACATTGAATTACATAAGTACAAAATCGACACAGTCCCTTTAGTTACCATTCCTTTCGACGTCAAACTTCCCCAGTTCATCCTGTTTGTTAAATCTCAAATACAAAGATATAATTATCAGGCAACTGTCTCGGGTCATCTTTCCACGTGTTCTGGAGTTCAAATTTGCTCGAAGCTGCTCGGCTTGCCGCACGAAGTCGGATCAATTTGACCCGGCCACCGGTGCTGCAGTTTCCAGCTGTCGGGGCCAAGACCGTTGCCAACCTATCCCTGCCACCTTGTTCAGGCCGCTGCATCTTTGGAGCTCCGGGCGCCGGCGTAAGGCATCCTGTTTACCAGACAAATACCTACACCACAACAACACCTTCGCCTCTACCATGGCATCCGAAGAGCCGCCGAATCCTATGGCCGAATCCGGGGTCACGATCCCTTCTGATAGCGAACAGTATTCCCGGCACGGAGACCAGTCAATCTCACCCCCGTCGTTTTCATCACCAGCCGTGATCCTCTACCAGCCGCCCACTATCTGGTCTATCATTCGCGGCGCAGCTATCAACCTGTTCCTTCCCTTCGTCAACGGCATGATGCTTGGCTTTGGCGAGTTGTTCGCACACGAGGCGGCCTTCAGGTTAGGATGGAGCAATACGAGGGTATGTCACGGCTTTCCCCCTCTCTGGCCGCCAACCTTCCAAGCGCACGGTTAACCCGGTTCTAGATCTTTCCCTTGTCGAGACGAGAAGCGCATCCGATCGGTCCCGGGATCGAAGCCGTAGAGAAACCGACACGGCGGAACGAGCTCGATGACTTGACGAGCTTGGAATGATGGCAATACTTCGTACATGCTTGGGTCGGAATTACCGCTGATATCCGCAATACCTTGGAAATATCCAGACATATTTTGAGGGAAGGAGGCAAGATTTGTTTGTAGGGCGTCCCTGGAGGAGGAGACAGCCCGTCCTAGCGGGGCAACGGAAAGAATAGAACAAAACGAGGTGCTGAGGTCGATCGCTCTCTTTGTCCGTACATATGCCAACGCAACTCGGCCCGCGTAGCACCTGATCTAGGCCCCAAGGGCCCCTAACGGGCTTCTAGCTGTTCCATACTCGAAACAAAGATGGTTCATCCAGCGTGCTGAAATCCTCGAACCCAGAAGCTTCCGGGCTCCTTCGAATGTGCCCCACTTGAATACCCGACCATGTGCCAAGGGCTTCGGCCTCTGCCCGCCATCGGACCCACTCAAAACTTTTGGGGGAGTGGTCGGGGCGCGAAACTGTAAATTTTGGCCAGTGTCGGCAGCTTTCAAGGTTGCGACGCAGCCATTGAACTGTGTACCAACACGGAACAGCCAGACAAGATGCTTCCCAGTAGGAACCTCCTCCGGCCAAGCCCCGCACTGGGGCTTGTAAGAGCAGTAAGTCATGGACTTTATCATCCCGAATCCACCGAAAGCTTCCCACTCACGCACGTCACTCCAGGCACTGCCAAAACCTTCGACCCGGCTTCTTTCCCGGCGGTTCGGCACAGCGCTGCGAAACAACGGAGTGACTCTGCATGGGGCATCGACGGCTAGGAGGATAGGAGGCCCGTTGGCTTTTACTCTGGCTTCACAGCGACCCACATTCGCGAATCAGCAATCCCGCAATGCCTCGACTCAACCAACGATCCCTCCGACCTCTGCATCCGATGCCTCGAGTCTCGCCGACATCACAGGGACGCCGGTGAACCTAACCGGCAGCGACCTTCTCAACATCCCGGAACAGATCGGTTTCCTAAAGACACTCGGCCTCGAGTTCGGCTGGGGGCCGACCTCGCTGATGCAAACGGTATTGGAATCGGTCTACGTCTACACTAGTCTCCCGTGGTGGGCATCGATTGCTGTTGTGGCTGTTGGCCTCAGGTTGGCACTTCTGAAGCCCGCACTTGACGCATCCGAGAACACAGTCAAGTACCAAAGGTTGTTGAAAAATCCGGAGTACGCGGCCGCGATGGAGGACATGAAGAGCCTGATGATCACCGGCAACCATATGGCCGGCGCCCAGGCACGAGCCAAGGTTTCCCTCATGAACAAGGAAGCTGGTTATTCGCTATGGAAAAATTTCACCCCCATGCTCCAGCTTCCCTTGGGCTACGGCATGTTCCGCCTGATCAAGGGGATGTCCGCACTCCCTGTGCCCTCGTTCGAGACCGGTGGGATCCTTTGGTTTACCGATCTAACCGTCGCCGATCCGCTCTTCATTATGCCCATCATCACAGGCCTCGTCGTGATGGTGGGCATGAGGGTATGTTACTATCCAACCGCTTAGCTGTGGGACCGATCCCTGGATGCTGACCCCGCGCGCAAAGATACCTCTCCCCTACATGGCCCCCCAGCAACAGCAGACGATGAAGACCGTGGCTCTTGTCGTAATGCCGCTTTCCACGGCCGTTAGTTTGTTCTTCCCGTCGGGCTTAGCCCTCTACTTCCTGCTCTCGTCTCTCTTGCACACATCTCAGACATACATGATGCATCAGCATTGGTTCCGGCGGATGATCGGGTTGCCGCCACTCAACCATCCAGCGGGGGCGGGCGGAATGACCTGGCAGGCGCCGCGCATCGTCGACATGACCGCCCCCAGGGTCACACCAATTCGACCCAGCGCCCCACCGGCTTCTGAGAGCGTATACGCGAGCCTCCAGTCCTCCATTGCGAGCGCCAGAGAGAAGCTGAACCAGCGTTCTGACAATGATGCGGCGAAGCGTGCCCAGAAGGCGGCTCAGCAGTACGAGGAGAAGCGGGCTCTCGAAGAGAAGGAGAAGATCATTGGGCGCCTTCAGAAGCGTAAAGGGAGGCAGCACTGACGAACATGATGAATGATACTACCCCATCGGGTCGGGATGCCACGACACGGGAAAGGCACCCACCCATATCTGACTCAGCAGCGGAAGGGTTGCCCTCCTCCATCTGTACATTAAACCCCACGACCCCCGCCCCCGCGTTACCCGCATTCAGCATCTAGCGACGATTCAGCCTTCATCTGCAAGGCGCAGATCACTGGGATGGTGAGATGCGGTGGCTTTGTGAGGCAATGCCATCCCTCGACAGATCGGGGCTCGAATGAGGGGGTCGCGAAGCACGCCATGCCGACTGGTGATCGCTCCGCCAAGCCGCCTTTGTCTGACAGGATCGGATTGGACAGCCTTGAGATAGCAAGCTGACGGCGGCGGCGGGTTTGGTTTGGCTATATAATCTTCGCCGTGTATTTGTCCTGTACTTTCTCAAACCAAGACTTATTCATTCCCATCTTCCACCTCACCTTGGCAATCTGTATTGTTTCACCCTCAACCCCTGAAACCACCCTTGAGTCGTTTGTGGCTCACCCTTTAACTTGCAACTCCCCCTCCTCTCATTATCTCAAGTAACAACCCAACAACCCCAACAACCCCAACTACCCCTCCAACCCTCCAATTCACCAACTCAACCCCAACCCCCAACCACAAACATGTCCACCATCCAAGAAACCCTCCAAACCGCCTCGGCCGCCTACGCAGCCTCCTTCACCCAGGGCCATCTCGCCCTACCCCCCGCCAAGCAGTACCTCGTCCTCACCTGCATGGACGCCCGCATCGACCCGGCCCGTGCCTTTGGCATCGACCTGGGTGATGCACATGTCATTCGGAATGTGAGTTGAATCTCTTAGCCTATCTCAGTTGTGGAGAGGGGGGTTGGATGGGGATGCTGGGAGAGGGGAGGGGGGTTGTGTGATTCTATGAGGGGTTGTTGTTGTTGGGATTGGTGTGCTGACAATGGATGGTGGTTTAGGCTGGCGCGTCGGCGGTGGATGGCCTTCGGTCGGTGGTCATTAGCCAGCAGCTGCTGGGGACCAAGGAGATTATCTTGGTGAAGCATACCGGGTGCGGGATGCTGACGTTTACGAATGAGGTGGCGTATGGGCTTGTGGAGGAGCGGTTGGGGTGAGTTTTTGCGTTCCCCTTTCTCTCCTTGCTTGGGGTACCCGGTTTCTGGGTGGGTGGTATAAGTTTATGAGTGGTGTGACTAACTGCTTTTCTTCGACGGTTTACAGCCCTGCGGCGGTGGAGGAACTTCAGGAGAAGAACCTTGATTTCCTGACTTTCCCGGAACTGGAGGCAGCTGTTGTTAAGGATGTGGAGTTTTTGAAGGCGTCGAAGGTGGTGCCGGATTCCGTGACGATTAGCGGGTGGGTGTATGAGGTTGAGACGGGTAAGACGAGGCGGGTGGTTTGAAGCGGGTATTTGGACTTGACGACGAGCTTTGGTGTCTTCTTATGAGGAATGTTTCCCCCGACGATACCCTATACCTTGGAGATGTTTCTTTGTTGAAGTGGGTCATGAACGTTTCCTATTTGTTCAAGCCAGTTCTCAGTAATATAGCAATATCTCCCCAAACACGTCATTTTGTGATTTTAGCCCCAAGTCGTCTAATTGTACTAACATGGCGCCCACCTTTGCGTTCGGGAAGCCCAGGCTTCTCAACATGCAGGTCAAGGGTGGAAGCAAGGCGGTGGTCACTGGTGGAGGCGTCCCTGCCGTTTGGATGCGTTTGACGAACCAGTTGTTCCTGCCAACAATACCGGGAAATCTTTTCAGGGTAGGGCCAGACTTGCTATCTAGGTATTAGGTACCTGGGACATTAGGTTCCATGTTGTTCATGGGCTTCCCGCGTATTTCCTCGGCCGGCTCGGAAGCACGCTTTCAGAACTCTGCCGTCCAGTTTTACCGTTTTGTTCAATAATCTAGTTTCAGTTTTACCCAACTTAGACCTAGGCTCTGGTATTGATACCATGGCGACCCCCGAAAAGCACACCATCTCGCCAGCAGCCCCGGCATCATTGACAAGTTTGCCTACCGAAATCCTGGAGATAATCGGATCTCACCTCACCAAACGCACAAAACACAACGAACCGCCTCCCTTGTTGGACCTCCACGCTCTCGCCGCCACTTGTCGTCGAACCTATTGGGAATTTAATGAGACACTGTACTCTATCGATGCCGTCGATCCCGGCGGATCGGTTGCTTTGCTGTGGGGCGCAGCTACCGGTCAGATTAAAACCATGGAGAGAGCTGTGCGATGCGGTGCTGACATCAACCGGGAAGATGTTGTTGGGGATTTGGAGCATGATCCTCGAATAATGCCTCCCGGCGGCCGAATCAAGGGATCCGCGCTTCGCGGGAATCGCAGACGATCGCCGAGACGCCGGGGTACAGCGCTGCATTTCGCTGTCAAGATGGGCCAGGACGAGGCTGTGAAGTGGCTCTTGGATCGTGGGGCGAGGCACGACATCGCGTCAAGGGGCTTGTGCCACTGCCGCTAGAACGGCAGAAGGCCATGGCAAACGTGGCGGCCCGTGATTGATTATCCCCAATGGTACCCATTACATATGGCCATCTGCTATGACCGTTTCTCGACATTCAAAATTCTCGTGTCGAGAGGGGCATCGTTGGACAAAATCTGTCGCGGACGTTCGTACAGATACAAAGTGTACCCAACAGCGCTGCAAAACGCCGCCTACGCTGGAAATTGGGATATTTTCAGCTACGTCCTCGATCAGCCGGGTGCCGATCGTCGGTTGCATGCCAACTGCTGGGACTGGAGCCTTAGCAACTTGTCCCATTTCGAACCGAATCTTCTTAATCTCGTATACATGGGATCGGGCCTGGGAAACAGGGACAGCCGCGCACAGATCATACGGGAGCTCGTCCGGAGAGGAATACGGTCAGGGACAGGCGAGGAACCCAACACATCGTTATTGTTCCGTGCTTGCAAGGGCGGGGCATTTGGGATAGCCTTTGACCTGATCACTGCCGGTGCGATCCTTCAGTACGTCTATGAGAGTTCGCACACATTGTTCTATCACGTCCTCAAAACGCCCAAGGACCTGGGTTACCCGAGGCTGGACGCGGACGACGCCTACGTCGGTAACTACTACGAAAGAAGGCCCGGGCATCACCAACGCGAGCGGCTTGATCTTGTTAGGCTGTTCGTTGAAAGGGGCTACGTCAACATCAACCACATGTGGGGCGAGGGAGAAGCATCAGAAACCGTTGCCATGCTTGCTGCGACTCCGGCAAGAACGGAGAACGGGTCTGTTGAAACCCTCGAGTTAGTCAGGGAGTTGGGGGCGAATTTGCAACAGGTGAACTTGATGGGGATGAATGCTCTCCATTACTTGGTGAAACGATTAACCTCTCCGGGGCCCGATGGCACGCCGCGTACCGAGGCTTTCAACTCCTCGTCAACCATAAAATACTTGCTCCAGGACGCGGGACTGGCACTCGCCTCTATGGATGCGGAGGGCAGGACGGCACTTGACTATCTCCACGACGAGGTTCGCGCGATAACCAGGAGAGAGTTGAGGAGTCCAACCCGATCGGAACGTAAACTTTATTCCTGGGATCTGTTGACGGTGCAATTGGCAGAGACTATGTTGGATCATTCCCTTCTGTCGCCCGCGTCACAGTGGTTTATCGCGGAAACCGTCCGGCTGCAGGTGGCAAGGAGTCGTTTACAGGCGCAAAAGCAGCTGGTTCATGCCGTTAACACATAGATATTTTTATAACGGGTGGGGCCGAGGATAGAGACATCAGTTGGCCGGGGCAATGGCGTGTTAGATGTACAACAGCGTGGGGTTACGGATTGGCAGGCATGGGTTGTATAGTTGGCCTTTGTATTTGATGTGACGTACAACCGGTAGACCAGTCTCGGAGTTTACCATGATGAGCGCTACCAAACATCCACCAACCCGAGGTAGCACGAGCGACACTAGGATTATGAAAAGAACCAGTTGCTGGACTCAATTACAATAGCTCAGCTCATGAAAGCCCTACGTCTGTCTCTAGAAACCGACGAAAGAACACTAAGCATCTATCGCGACGACTTCGCCAGACTGCCGTTGAGGAATCCAAGCCCCAGGCATGTAATACGTCGGTGGTGGTGGGGGAGGTGGAGGGGGAGGGGGCGCCGTAGGTACCGTGCTCTGCTGCTCACCGCCACCACCACCACCACCACCACGAGCTGCAGAACGCTGCACACCAACCCCGCCCCGAAACCTAAACACCGGCACCGCCGGACCCATCACCCTTCTCCCATCCCCTACCACCACACCCGTCCCCGCCGCCCGCTGCTGCTGCCCCTGCCCATACCCGGCCCCTCCAACAACGGGAGCAGGCCCCGGCGTACCCGGCCTCCTCCCCATCACCCCCCTTTCAACCTCCTCCCCAACCCCCCCACCCCCCACAACCTCACCCCCCTCCAACCCATCCCGATCCCCATCCCTCGGCATCTCATCCCCATCCCCCTCCCCGCCCTTCACACCCACACGCACACCCACCCCTCCCTTACCATCCCCAGCGTCCCACAACCCATCACTCATCTCCCCCGAGCTGTGCGTCCGCGGCGGGGACAGCGGCACCGGCGTGGGCGCCTCAAGGACATAGCGCCGGGTGCGTGTCATGTTGCGGGCGCGGGTGCGGCGGCTGGAGGTGGCACTCTTGGGGTTGGGAAGGAGGGGGAGGCGGGTTGGCGATGTGGATGGGGATGATGAGGGGGACGATGGGGAGGGGTCGTCGGTGGTGGTGGTGGTGGTTGAGCCTGGGCCGGGTTTGGGGTGGATGGTGAAGGCTTCTGTGGTGGTGGTGCTGCTGTTGCTGGGGGGTGGAGAGTGGGAGGGAAAGATTGTCGGTGACAGCCAGGGGAGGGTGAAGGGGCGGTGGGCGAGGTGGAGGACGGTGAGGATGATGGCGCTGAAGAGCAGGCCCGTGGCGCAGGCGAATATGTCGGTTTTGAGGTGTGCCGTGGGAGTGCCGCCGTTGCCGCGATAGATGCCGACGGAGACGGGGATGCAAGCGCTCGCCCAGAGGGTGACCGTTACGTGGATTGTGAGGTTTGCCCAGGCGTGGAGCTGGTGGTGGAAGGAGGGGATGGGATGGTCGAGGTAGAGGCTTTCTCCCTTGTGGCAGGCGGCGATGTGGAGCGGGATGTAGAAGAGGGACTGCATGGACTAGTTGCAAGAGTTAGCAGACGCTCATGTCCCCGTGTTCAGGATGTTCGATGAACAGAAAACCCACCGCAAACATGACGAAGCTTTGCGCGATTCCCTGTCCAGGCCTTCTCAACATCTCACCGTTGCTGAACCCCACAGCGGATAGAGAAACGCCGATGATAGAGGCAACCGCAAGAGAAACCAGTGCCGCCAGAACCAGCTGGGGCAGCCATTGTGTTATATGTGGTCCACTGGAGCTCTGGCTCTCTGTTTTGCTTTCGGGTTGGCTTTCGGTGTACGTCGCTGAGGAGGGCATATCCGCTCAAAGCCTAAAACCACAAGACAAGAGTATTGCCGCGTTGGAAAGTAGAACGCGGCGTAAATAAAATGGGAAAGTAAATAATGCTGGGTACTCAATCAGGAAGCTAAGTCAAACACAAGAAGTAAACGAGCCATTGTCATCGACGTCAGGCGTGGTGAAAGGGGAGGGTGGGAGGGCAGCATCCAACCTGTACAGCCATGTCGCGCAAGTAAGAAATAAAAGCAATCCCCAGCCACTGTGATAAAGTGCATTCTTTAGCAAGGCGGGAAGCCTGGGGCTATCCAAGGGGTTGGGGTTCTGAAACTCTAAGCAATGTGCAGACCGAGACATCGATGGAATGCAAACTGGGGGAGAGACCGGACCGCCACGCGGAAACATCCTGATAACGATAGCTCCATTCCATGACTCTAAATCGGAAGACAGAAACCTGCTAGAGCTAGACAAACCAAGATTGCAAGAGGCAAAATGTGATGGAATAGGCAAAAAAGGAGGGGAATACATATCGTGTAAATAGGTTTCTAATAGGAGCATAACAGCCGACGAAACATTACAGCTCGCAACTTGCCGCCAACCCCAGACGCAGGCAAGGAAATCTCTAATAGTCCTCGCCGACCCTGGCGCTCTTGTCACCAGCCCATCCCTCGCGCTCAAAGTAACGAAAAACCAGATGATAGTCGTCAAACTCGTGGATGATGCGATCCATCCTGCGGTATCCCTTGATGCCGTCCATTCGCTTGTCAACACCAGCCCTGGTGGCCTGTTGAGGGACAGCCTCGTCATCCGCCGTCTTATTCTTCGTCTCAAAGAACGTCACGGTGAAGCGGCCGGGCTTGAAGATGTCCACAACATGCTGGATGGTGTCCGAGGTCCGGCGCCCATTCTGGCCGCTCGGGACGTTGGTCTCGAATGACGCGTAAGAGCAAATCGGCTCCGGCGTCACATGGACTGTCCAGTAGTGCGCTGGCTTGTTGTCGTTCGCCTCTGCGCCGGCGTCGGGGGCAGGAACAACTCCGTTGGCCGAATAACCGCAAGGCGAGAACAGGTAAGCATCGATGCGCGCATCCGGGTAGTGCGAAGTAGGATACACCTGGGCGAGGCCGCAAGTGTCGGAAACAACGGTACCAAGAGCATGGCCCTCGGTGGTCATCGCCTCACCGGCAGTCACATCGACCTCGGCACTTTGGCCTCCCGCGAGGTCAGACTCTCCGCAATTCTCAAACACATCGACAGTCGAATCGATATCTCCCAGGCTACCGAGGGCGGCGCGACGAGCCTCCTGAGCCTGGGCAGGCACCTGCTTGCTGGCGACCGCACTCGCCTGCTCCAGGTAGAACTGTTTCGCAAGCTCAGGATCAAGATCCATCATCAGGACCTCCAGGGTCTCGTCGGCGGGGGCATCACCGGCTCCGGACACATGCGGGACAATGCCGGTCGGGATCTTGCGGGTGCGAGTCGGGCTGCTGGCGTTGCTCGAGCGGGGGGTTAAAGGCGGCGTCAGGGCGGAACTGGTCGGGGTCGTCATGTACAGATACCAATGGTCGGCGTTCATCCTTCCAACCATGTAGGCGCTGCCGTTCTCGAACGTATCATCCAGGAACTTGACCTCCTGCTTCCAGCTCGTGTGGGGCCCCTGCTGGCGGTCGGGGAAGAGGAAGTTCTTGCGGCTGTAAAAGACGCGGTGCGGAGTGGCGGCGACATTGATGTCCTCGGTCGAAGCCGCATTGTGGAAAGGGAAACCAGCATCCACAGCAGCAATGCGCAAGAGGCGGCGCAGTCCTAACAGCAACGTAGTCGTGCCGCACGTCTTGAGAATGAGTTTGTGCGGGAAGACGAACATGCTGGACTCGGAGAGGAGGTACGCGTCAACGTGGTCCGACTTGACAATTGAGAGGACCTTGCAGTTGACCATGTCAAGCATGCCCTCCCAAGTCGACGGGCTCACGGCCTTCAACCCATTGTCCCTAGCGGTGGGGGGGAGCGCGGTCGGGCTCGGGGCGAACCAAACCTCGAGGAGCTTCTCGGGGCCCTCGAAGGCATTGGTCGAGTCGAGATCGGCGGCGATATCGTGGTTGATTGTCAACTGGAGGCTCCCAGGAGCTGGGGAGAACGTATAGTTGTCGGGGATCTCAAGGTTGACCATCGTTGATCGCAGAACGATGCTGACCGTGCCGTCTGTGACGAGAGCGTCCGCGGGACACTAGCTGCCGCTCAAACGAACCTTGCGGCGTCCGTTTGAGAGAGTAGGCCCACAGGAAGTGGTGTCCTCAGGGATGCTGGCGGAGCCAGCTACAATATGCAAATATGAGAGTCGAACGTCGCCAGGGGACGTTAAGGGGGTCGGCCACGGACGGTGTAGTGGAAAAACTTGGCGAACGGTATGTTGGGCTTGCGTCTCGAGTGGGCCGTTTGGGCCGATACCTTGGTGGTGTTCGGAAGGAGTGTGGTGTCGAGGTAGAACGGGGCCAGTGGTCGTTGGCTAAGGGCTATTCGGTGACGCTGATTGTTTGGCGGGTGCTATCTAGGCCTAGGAAGAGGGGAGTCAGTAACAAGAGCATGGAACGTGTCCCGGAGACGCACTTTGCTGGCTTGGAGAGGAATCGCAGGAGATCAATCGCGGTCATTGGCTGGTAAGAGAACTTGTTGGAGCAAGGCCCTGGTTGAATGCACAAGAAACAGCGCGATCGAACAAGCGGTTCTCAGGAGGTGCTCAGCATGGCAGAGTCGGGTCTTCTCCCGGTGCGGGCTTTTGGAAAGCCGGTTGGGTCGCGGGCAGGGCTGTGCGACACGAATGATCCTTGGAAACGCACCTCGCTAGGGGGTTTTAATTGGAGTCTATTCGTTGCCCGCGGAGGTGACAACGTTATCCAATACGAAGTAAATGCTATGTTCCTCGACAGATACAGTTGGTGAACAAAACAACACAATCTTGAGCTTTTGTGATAATATCCTTTTTTTTTCTCGAGCTGTTGGATCAAATCTGGGAGGTTTGGCGGGGCAGGAAAAACCCTCGCCAAGGAATAGCGGGGTTTTCCGATTCGTCCCACCTCGTCCCACATCCAAGGTTCCAGGGGATCTGTGATACGCGCAACTTGACATCCTGGCCGATCTTTCATGACGGAGAGCTCCCGCCTAGTATGCTTCAGGGCTGGGTAATAGCAACAGCAAACGGCGGGATGTATATCGTCGCGGTTGGTTTTGTGCTCTCGTAATTCCTGTTCACATTTTAGGTACCGAAACAGAGCGACAGGGCCCAGGATGGATGATGGATGCAGCGCTAACAGCCCCACAATCCCTGTTCTCAGACTTCCCATGAATACCAGCAACGACCATCACCAGGGACGGAACGGGGGCGTCTGACAGCGTGGGCATTCATGGAGATTACTTCACAGCGTCCGACCTGCCATCACAACTTACTATGTACGACTTCAAGATGAATGCTTCATTACATTTCCAGTTATGTCGAACCCGGGATTGGCAGGATACGCCACAAACTCGTCGTAATTGGAGCTCTATTAATCTCGGGACCTTAATTTGATGTTTCTGAGCCCGACATAGCAGATGCTGGAGAATCTTCAGCTAACCTGTACAAACTATAATCCTCAATCGTCACTGAGCCTCAACCTCGCTCATTCTCCCTTGAACTCAACAACCTCCCCTGCTTGGATCTTACGGACAATGTCATCCCACGGGATTCCAAAATCCATTTCAACCCGCTTCATCCCAGCAAGATTCTTGATCTTCTTGGCCCCAGGGCCCCCAGCTTGATTTGGATCCGCTCCGTGTTGCAGGAGCAGCTTCACCAGCCCCGTCCGTCCCCTCTTCACGGCATCATAGATTGGTTTGGTCCCCCGCCCAACGTTTGGATCGGCTCCATGTTGAAGGAGAAGTTTCGCGCACTCCATCCTAACCGATGAGAAATTGGAACCGGATGCTACTACCGATTGCAGAGCAGTCAACCGCTGCCCGTGCATGGCGTTTGGGTCGGCCTTGTATTCGAACAGTAGTTCCGCAATTTCTAGTACATGTTCGACTTCTCCGACACATTCGTCAAGCGGCGAATTGTGGGAGGAGCCCTGACATTTATTCGGATCACCACCATTTTCGAGGCTAATCCTAACCACGGCTGGTGACCGAGACCGGACAGCGTAATGAGTCGCCAGGGGATATGCTTCCGGCCATGGAATATATGACTTTATCTCAGCGAATCGACGCCTTGCATGCCCCACGGTCGCATTGGATAAGTGTCTTGCGCAGAAGATGGCACTGGTGTCGCCGTTGCGGTCATCCCACGTACGGGGGATCATCACGCCACACTCCTCCACCAAGAACCCCATGAGTACACCGTTCCAACGTCTTAAAGCTCGCACCACAGCGGAGGGAGCCTTTCTCAAGATATTGTCGCCGTCTTGTGGGAGCCTACAAACTGATATGATGCTGGCGCCACACAACAGTAGTAGCTTGATGTTTGGCAAATTTTCGCCTTCAATAGCTGCGTGGAGCGCCAGATCCTTGTAACAGGTGAATGTCAAATTAGCGTCACAAGGCAATGGGCGTTTGAAGCTCTCCTGATCAAGCAACCATGCAAGAACGTCTGGAGGTGAATTCCAGCCAGCCTGTACAATGGTCTTTTCAGGAGACCTTGCAAGAACGGGCCCCGTTGCAAAATCTCGTACCGCATCAAACTCTCCGTTCACCAAAGCCTCATGGAGGAACTCCAGCCGGACTTGTTCCGGTAAAACCGCCAAATTGGTGGCGCCACTACTGAAGTCCGGCATATTCTGCATTTCGTGAGCGTTTTTGATGTGACGCGAGAGCTCATCGCTCGATCGAAACCCCGTGTTTGCGAATAGGCAATTTGGGAAGTGACACGGATGACTCGGGGAGTGGATCTCGAGATGGTTGAGGAGAGATGTCGAGGTTTCAAACCCACTGGTATATGCGCTGCAAAATGCTTTACTGCAATGGTAGAGTCGTGGTCCATACAGTCGTTTCACTGCCGAACACAACCCACACCCCGGATCAGGATCCGGGCCGTCACACACCAATTGCCCCAAGTGTCGACGAAACGCTGCCAGTGCGGATAGGACGACAAGTGGGTCGTTTTTGGAACTGTCGGTGGCCTCTGAGAGAGAACATTAATATTTTCACCATGGATACCTAAGCATATAAGGTGGGTAATCAAGGTAGGGCCGCTAGATTGCACATACCAGCCATGTCCACCATGCCTATTTTAACACTTGTCAAAAATGACAATGTACTGGCGAGACGGCGTTGGAGAAGCGGATCCGCCTGGAAAACCTTGAATTCGTTGATGAATGGCTCCGGGGGTGCTAGGTAGTTGAAAATCCGATTCTGCCGACACTCGAACAGTTCCAGTTGGTTGAGAGCAATAGATATCGGTTCCGTAGAGTCGTCGTGGGTTTTGTTCGCCATCCACCCCTTGATATGGTCCATGTATTGTAATGCGGCATATTCAAGGAGAACAAAATCTCCGTTGAGAATCTGGCCGTAGATATCTCCGGCTTCCGAAGTCGTTGACAGCAGGCTGTCGAGGGACGTGAAAGAAAGGTATGTCCCGCATGTCAGGGCAGCATCCAGATGGGCATCTGCCATTTTCAAAAACTTGTTGCTTTGCTCGTGAAGCAGGTATCTTCCTAGAGTTAGCCCGCCATCCATACTCTCCTTTCGGAAAATGGCGCCTCACTCTTTAGCTGAGAAGTGGGTAAACCGCACTACTCCATCCAACACTTCAATGATGGGACCGCAATCGTGCCGAATGTCCCGGTAATCCTTTCGGCCTCGGGTGAAGTCGTGGGCTCCAACGTCAACCGCAAGGGCCTGAAGCAACTCCTCTTCCCGAAGCGGCCGCGTGGCGCAAGCAATCCACATTAGCATTCGTCGGATGACGCCCCAGAGGTTGTTTGATCCCCCTTTTTTCTCAATCCTTGAGATAACCCAGCCGTATCTGCCGTCCATACCGTCAGTCACCTCGTAGCGTTCGTGTGGTGCAAGAACTAGGTACTCACGCTTTATCCAATCCACCGGGAAGGTTCTCAACCTCGGCTTGAATCTCCTCTGCTGTTCCAAGATCTTTTACAACGTGGAGTACAAGTTGGGCGTATAAGAACATGCCTTTAACAGAGTAAATAGCAACTCAGGGGTATTCGGGGTCGTCAAACTTACTGTCAGACTTATCAACGATCGATTCCAGCGCGGCCCGAACCCTGGAACGGACTTGCTCATTCGCACCGTCGAATCGGAGAAGAAGGTTTTCCGTCTCGGAGTGGACAAAGGTCTGAATGTCCTGATAATTGTACTTGTCGATGCGAAATGCAGTGGCCTGGCCCTTCACCACTAGGCCGATGTCTCGCGCCTCCCTGCTGCTAATGAGAACCTTGGTCTCAGCACAGCGCTCTTTGATATACAACACTGCAATAAGCAAGTCTCTGCAACAACTTTCCTCGATCTCATCGAGGCCATCTAGAACAATGTATGACGGCCCAATGCCGACAAGAACCCTGCACAGGATCTCCATTACGAAGTCCTGGTGGCGCAATAGTTTCCTGCGGTCCGGGCTGGAGTGGTCAGGGAGAAGCACCTGCAAGGACGGGACCTGCTCAAGAGCCTGAAATAGCATGGAGTGGAGAACGGCGAGTGTTTTGCCGGCCGACTGGTTATCGTGGGCGAAAAACGTAAACAACACACATTGTCCCGTCCGCTGCAGGAATTGGATTATGATCCCAGCAAGGAATGTTTTTCCTGTTTTGGTTCAGCACCGAGCCATTCCATTCAATTTTAGGGCTTGGAAACGTACCAGCGCCGGGTATTCCCCAAAGCCAGAAACATCGAACTGTTCGATCCAATGGATCCAGCCACTTCATAAACATCTCTTCCCTGTCAAGCCAACTACCCGATCCTAGGGTCGCCTTTCGGAGAATATGGTCCAGCTTCTCGTAGCAGGTGTCAGGGTTTATCTGGTCACGAATTGCGCGGAGTTCTTGGTAGTCGCGGAACTTCTGTGCACGATCGTACTCGGCCAAGGACAGATTTCTGTCTTGTTGAGCCCGGACAATGTCTTCCAGAGTAACAGCCTCCGTCATTAAGGCCTTGTGGCTTTGCATGAGTTCTCGAATCTTGTCAACCTTGGCTCGAACGCCTGGCCAGAGCGGCTTCCAGATGATCCTCAATCCTGGGCTGTTCTTTAGCATTTTGCGATTGCAGTCAATGGTACTGGGAGGAGACTGACTGTTGTTTGTGACAAAGTTCAACAGAACCGAGTACAGTTCGAGGATATCCTCAAAGAAGAGCAGGAGTATCTGCCGAATAACATCGTTTTGGGGAAAGATTTCCTTGTACTTTTTGAAACTCGGCAAGGCCAGTTGCATCTCGCCCAGTGCGTTGACGATGTTCTGGAAAACCGTCGTTAGGGAACTGGCTGCCTCCAGTATGATTTTGAGGGGTCCCTGATACGGGTTAGGCGCAACACAACCACAACCTGGAAGAGCGGACAACCGCACTTACCCATATCAGACACAGGACATCGGGCTTGAATTGAACAAACGTATCAACGACGCTGCTATAATCCTGGAGCACAGTAATGAGGGGAGTGATTCTCGCCAGCCAGTGAAAAGTCTGTGTGTCGGCCCGTTGCTGTTGAATGGCGATCGCTGCATCAACCACGTCGTCGGCACTGGCAAGTTGGGAGAAGTCAAACCCTGGTTGATTCCCTAGACCCTTGAGAAACTCATTTTTTGCCGCGAGAAAGGCTTCTTCCACTCGAAGTGATGAATTCGTGGGGGTGGCCATGGCTGCATCGACATCGGACGTGGCTGAACGGAATGTCCGAAGCTGGTGAAAGAAGAAACGGCTGCAGAGATGGGAGTTTGTGATGAGCTCTGCTGGATGTCTGACGAGCTATTCAATGGTGCCTTGATGTCTCGGGTCTGGATTTGGGAAACTGCCTTGTCTGGTCTGTGGCCTGCATATGTGGGTGGCAGCCGCCAGCCGTCGTGCCCACCCACCCAGGTAATCTCACCTGCCGCATGAGTAGAGGCACACAGCAGATGCGGAAAGTTCTTGTGGGAGGGGTATGAATTTTGCTAGAGGAACCAAGATTCTGTTCGGAAAATGGTGGGGACGGACTAGAAGAAGGTAAAGGCCGGCGATGGCCGGCGAACTGTATGGGTACGAGGTTGGTTGCTGGTCGAAGGGACGGCAATCGACTTTCGAGTCATAATAATTAAGGGGCGAGATCTAACTGTGCGGTTTTCTTTGTCGCAAGTTGGCAGAAACAGCGTGGTTGGACCCCATTGTTACCAATTATGAGTGTCGAGAACAGTTTACCGTTCTTTGGGGTTTTTCATTCTTTTGGGCTGCTGGTTCCAGTGGCACAGCCCATAGTTGGTAACCAGATTTGATTCTACTCACTCTCGGGGGTTTGCTGTCTAGCGCAGGGGGATATTGCTGCGTATATAAAGATGAGCACAGAACAGCAAGGGGCATCCACCGGACACCCTGGCATACCAATTCGAGTTGTTTCAAGTTTCAAGCTGTTCTTCGGACAGGACAGGCACCATGGCCGTACGCCCAACTCTCCCGTACTATGTCCCCCGAGAGCAACTCCCGGCACCGTTCCCGTCCGTGGCTGAGATTCTCGCCTCGACAAACTACCTGGTACGGTACGAGGCGGCTCCAATCGTCCGGGTTGGTGAGCATTATGTTGTGAAGTACGGGAAGAAGGTCAGCCTCCAGGAGGGCGAGAACATGCTCTTCGTCCGACGGTTCTCTCATATACCCGTTCCGACAGTCTACGCATTGTTTTATGACAAGAAGACTGACAAGAACTTCATTGTTCAGGAGTATATCCCTGGGAAGCTCCTCCATGTGCTATGGGAAACCCTTTCCCACGACGAGAAGAAGAATATCTCTCTACAACTCCGGAAACACATGGACGAGTTACGCCGCATCCCGTCTCCGGGCTATTACGGGGGCATCTGGGGACAACCGGCGCTTGATTACAACTTCAGGGGCGTGGAGCCGCAGTTTACGGCGGCACAGAAAACTGAAGAGTTTTGGGCCTTCGGCTTGTGGCGCGGCCTAGGACTAAAATTGAAGGACTGGTCAGAGCCCCGGGTCACGCGGATGTTGTACCCCCTCTGGAGTTGGTACCAGAGCGTTTTCCGGGGCCACGCTTCGGTGTTCACGCACGGAAACCTTTTCCCAGGGAGCATCATGATCGACAACAAGACCGGGAATGTAGTGATCATCGGCTGGGAGCTGTCGGGGTGGTACCCTTCGTTCTGGGAGTATTCCTCGGCCATGTTGCTGTCTCAGTACCACCACGACTGGCCTTGGTGGATCCCGCAGATCCTCGACGAGTATCACGCCGAGTTTTCTTGCATGTGGGAGCATCAGCGATTGACATTGCAATTCTGAGGAGATTGGAGGTTTGGCGTCGCGGCAAGGTGGAAAGTGGGTGTAGTTGTTTCTTTCTTTTTTTCTTTTCTCTGGTCCTCGTCATTCGTTTCAAAGGGTACAGAACTCCCAAACTTCACTCATTGAACCATGTTTGATAGATTGAATTGAATCACTAAAAGCGAACGCACTAATTCCTCACTGCCTGACCTTGATTTGTTTTATCTCATCCTTACCTTAGGCAACTTGAATTATTCTCATAAACGCACTTTCATCTTTCCATTTCTTCCCAGAGACCTGCGGAAACAAATCCATCACATCCTTACGTCTCACTAACACGTGGAGTGTGTCTGCTGCGGGTGTGGGTAAAATATTCTTTAGTTGTCTTGTATATCAGGTCCGCTCGCTGAAATTGCCATCAAGCTCGACCACTAAGCTGTCGGTCATGTCACGATGTGCTCGCACGACACCCCTCATCACGAAGAAGCGCAAAGTGATGCTCCATGTGCATTGCGGCCGCTACCTTGTAATATCGGCAATGATATCGGTCGTGATAGGACCGAAGATGGGGGCAAGAGAGCAGCTCTTGTACTTATGGACCAGGAGCCGGGAATCCCGCGTCTCGTCATCGTTAGCCGTGGCTTGGGTGGCTGAAGACATATCCTGCCCATTGACCGCGGTGCCTTCTGGATACCTCGGACTTTTCCCAGTCTCAATGAGCACCAAAAACTGAGGATCGATGGGGATGCGCCCCAGAAATCGGACGTTGAAGTCCTTCGCCATAACCTCCCCGCCACCGCTCATGAAAATGTTCGTACACTCGCTGCAGTTCGGGCACACAAACCCGCTCATGTTCTCGATGACACCGAGCACGCGGATGCCTGTCTTGGTGCAGAAATTGAGCTCCTTCCTGACGTCAGCCGTGGCCACGGCCTGGGGCGTCGTCACGACCACCGCGCCGGCGAGCTGTTCCGGGTGTGCTTTCTGGAGGAGCGTCTCGGCTAACGATATGTGTTCGTCGCTCGTCCCAGGCGGCGTGTCGATCAAGAGATAGTCGAGTTCGTCCCAGAACACGTCCGACAGGAACTGCCGCACCATCGCTGTCTTTTTGGGCCCGCGCCACACGACGGCGTCGCCTCGTCGGGGGAGGAGGAACCCAAGGCTCATGACTCGAAGTGAGCCGATGCCCGTGGAAGGGTCGGCTTCGTGTACGGTGATGGGCAGCCATCCGCCTGGGGCTTGTGTAACTTTCGCGTCTTCGATCCCAAACATGCGCGGTATTGAGGGTCCGGTAAGGTCGACATCGAGGACACCAACGGAGTGACCTGCTTGAGAAAGCGATAATGCCAGTTGCGTTGTTACCGAGGACTTGCCGACGCCTCCTTTGCCCGAAAGCACCTGGGTGGGTTGGTTAGGATATCACTGATAAGAGCTGGGCGAGGGTGGGGCAAAGGAGTACTCACCAGAACGATGTGCTTGATTTTGGAGAGCGACATGGTGACGTGTAGCTTCTCGAATAGCGAGTCGGTGGGTTGATGGTCGGAGTATTCGGAAACAATATCCCTTCCCTCAAGGTGGTTGCGGGCTTCCCATCTCAAATGCTGGCATCCCGCGGGATGACAATCTCGTTCTTTTTTGTTAGAAGCTGAGCAATTGGCCCCTCCATCGGCCTGTATCGGCGTGCTTTATCAGCAGGTGGACCTGCAGCCACATTCCGCAATGATGCAAGCTAAAAAGCGCCACAGCAATAAACGTCAACGACATGCTTGAAGAACGTTCCAACTTTGTATATAACAACAAAACAAATCTGATAAACCCCTGGGACAGGGAATGTCGGCATACCCTCAAACCTTATCCAAACTAGTTCGCTGCAAAGTAATGTGGAACCCTCCGGAGCCGTAAACGTCCAAGATCCCAAAATTCCCATCCCAGCTCCCGTCTGCCAAGGCTGGATACCTTCCGCTGACTTGCAGGTCTGCCGGTCGTCCAGGGGCTTCGTCCCATTTTAAATTCTTCACTGTCCAAATAACGTGATCCACCCCCAAGCGACGCACACCCCTAAGCGACGCACTTTTCCACAACCACACGACAAGAAACATTAATTACACCACCACAACGCCGGTAATACACCGAAACTATACAGAGTTATATACATCAGACATTACGACATCTCCCTGACACGTGCGCGCATTGTGCCCGGGCTTTCCACACTTGCCACAACGCCGTGGAGCCGTCTCTGTTCGAGTCCGCTGACCACCATTTTCCCGGGTTTCACGCTCTACCTGTTCCTGCACCTCTCTCTGGGCTAATAGATCATGTGCATCTCCTACAGTAAGTGATCCTCCAAGACGCACACGTGTTCTTTTGGCCCTTCGCCGCTTGCTCAGTGCCTCATTTGCCTTCTGTAAGGTACGTATCTCACCCGTCATTAGGGCAACCGAGTGCGCCAACGCCTGCGTCCCCTTCGCAAGCTGGTCGACAGCAGTGAGAATTTGCGTCGGCGAGCTTCCCTGGTGACGGGCAATCCGACTTTTGATGTACTCGGATTGCGAGACAGCCTCTGTTGGGTTCCGTGGCGTCTGGGAGGACCAAGGATCGGCAGCGGCGGAGGGGGGACCAATTGATGTTGGCATCCGTAACTTGACATCCAGCTTGGATATCACTGAATCGGGGTCAAAAGGTACTAGACCTGCACCTCTGAAACTTCCTTTGTTGTTGCTCTCGGTCATGGCGGCAAAGTGGGCGGCTTTGAAGGCGAGGAAGAACTCGACCTTGGTGATGTGGTTGATATGCGCTCTGACGAAGTGCTCGATTTGCCGACCGTACGCCGTTTTCAGGACACTAAAACACCCAACATCGAGTGGCTGGGTTATATGGGATGAGTGAGCCGGCAGGCTGATGGTGACAATGTTGTTCTGCTTGCAAAAGGCTTCGAATTTGGCCGACAGGTGACTCTCATGCCCATCAAGCACAATCAACCGATACACACCCTTCGTACGAGACTTTGTGTGCTTATCAAAGTGTTTGATCCATTCTAGGCCGGTCTCGTTGTCGGTCCACCCATTGGAAGTTGGTTTGATAGCCCAGTCGAGCGGAAGGTTGCTCTCTGTGTACCAGTTTGCGAGGTGGTACATGCCTTACACGATCAGAAACGGCGGGAGGCACCACCCTTCGCCATTGATGCACTCAATCGCCGTTGCCCATTCCCTATTGCCAGGCTGAACTGCCTTGCCCCTTCCACGTCGATCAGCGCGTGTCACTACCATAGACGCGCAGATAACGCCCATCATAAAGCCGGTCTCGTCGAAGTTGTAGAGGTCGCAGTCGTGGATGCCGTACTTCGCTCTCATGTTGTGCACAAGCTTGAACCACGCGCCAATAAGCTCTGGATCTTCGCAGAGGGCTCTCTGGAAGTCGTATGCGCGATTGAAACGCGTCTTGAGTTCTGGTTGTCGCTTGACGAACTTTTCGGCCCAGTGCTTACCGACACGTCCGCCGTCGCGTTGCGCGAGTAGCAAATTGGCCATATCTTCAACACCAGCGTATTGGGGCGGAAATCCTCGCGCATCTAGGTCCAATATATATCGAACAACTGCCTCCTCTTCAATGGCTGTCAATCGATGAGCTGCAGGTCGCGACTCGGACTTTGGCGTTCGTCCGTTCATTCTGTGGCGGAGCGTAGCTTCGGGCACGTTGTAGATTGCTGCAGCTTTCCGGCGACTAAGTTTCTGGTCTCGTCGAATAGCTTCAATTGCCAGGATAACCTGGCTTTCTTTACAGCGAGTTGCCATTGCTGGTCGCGGAGAAATGCTGTGTAGCAGATGGAAATGTGTGACGCGTGGAAAAGTGCGTCGCTTGGGGGTGTGCGTCGCTTGGGGGTGGATCACGTTAGCTCAGAAGTCAGCCTCATAAATCATGCCCCTTGCAAACGAAGCCTGTCGCATTTATTGTCTTTGGGTGCAAGCCCCAGTTGGTCTCTCCTGACTTTATTTTGATATTGAAGCAGCGGTAATGCCTACCTTGTGGAACCCACGCGATTCTTGATCTGGCGCCGAGTTATAAGTCTTTGTTGACGTTGGTGGGGCTTACAGCAAGTCGTTCTCGGTTTATGTTCTTATTTTGACAGTGTGCCGTCTTGGCCCGCTCGCATTTGATCGAATCCGCCGAACGCCTCCCCCATCGATGCAGTAGAGCGGCAGACCGCGCGTCTAAAGCCAACGTCATCTCTCCTATTTCTCTACGGCACCGAAACGACATCAAACCGCTTGCCTCGCTAGACGAACACAACCCCAATTAGCCGCTCCTGCACCGGCCGACCTCTGCCCCCGAACGATGCCGAGCGGCTTCAGAGACGAGCTCTCGCCCGCAACATGACAATCGTCGCGACACACAATGGACGATCCATGGGGCTCACCATGGGCCGCAA
Source organism: Chaetomium tenue (assembly GCF_020726465.1). Taxonomy (NCBI): domain Eukaryota; kingdom Fungi; phylum Ascomycota; class Sordariomycetes; order Sordariales; family Chaetomiaceae; genus Chaetomium; species Chaetomium tenue. Next base: position 3,148,041 of record NW_027117330.1, on the reverse strand, counting down.
CAGATCCAGACAGAGACTTGAAGCCGGGCTCGCCCGCCAAGTCCGACATTGCCCCTCCACCGCGCGCCTTCCTCTCCGCGTCGAGCTCTCCTCGCATCCCCGCCGTTTCAGAACAATCTCCATGGGGAGGTGACGACAATGGATCTGGGGAATGGACAGCGGCGGCAGAGACGCCAGCGCACTCGATATGGGCCGGAGGTTGGGGGGCCTCGAATCCGAACCTCCTGGCCACCCCACGAGACGACCTGCTCAACAAAGGTAGTCCGATCGCATTGCCGGGGAACATCGCGACTCCAAAGCCAGCCAATGGCTCTGTGTTCCGACAACCCTCGCCGGACCCTTGGGGCAGTGGGTTCTCTTCTCGAAGACCTTCGTTTGAAGCTGCCTCCACCCCGCGTTTGGTTATCGAAGCCGCCTCCCCTATCGACGCGCCTATTACTTCGTTTGGGGCGCTGGGGATCGAACGACAGGATGTTGTATGGGATAAGTCGGACACCGCAAGCATTGGCAACCCGGAAATCACAATAGAATCTGATTCTGCTGTGGCTGGGTCGGGGGAAGCAAACGGAGTTGAAGAGCAGACCACACCTGTGGCGGCCCCCGGTAGTAATGTGCGGTTGAGCGTTGAGTCGGCCACGCCGAATCGCGGGTATCAATCCCCCACGCCGTCCAATGACAATACCGATCACGAAGAAGACCGACAGGACTCGCCGATTACATCCATTGACGAGGAGCCAAGGGGTCTGTCAGCGGGTTCGCGAAAAGCATCTGGAAAAGTGCAAGAGCTTGTCGTCAAGTTTGATGGCATTGCGAGGGCAGCGAGCGAAGAACGTGACATTGTTATCGCGCCCGCCAACACCAACAACTCCTCCGCCGCAGAGAAAGGAGATGGCTTAGGTGACGCCGCCGATTTCGCCGATTTCGAGGATGCCAACGCAGACGGACCGTCTCCCCCGTCGCCCTCCAAACCGAATGTTGGACCGACCTTTGAAGAACCAACTTCAGCTGACGCACTTGAGCCGCCGTCGCCCTCTGTGTCCGATAACCTTTCCTCGGGCCCATCAGCAATTGCCCAATTTGGACCGATCCATTTCGGTGTGGATCCTGGCTTGGTCGCCAAGTTGTTCAATACCCCCGTGGGAGCCACCTCCGATCACGATGTGGATTACGAGGTGCCAGACCATGTTATTGAGGACAGCTTCACCAAAATTTCGGAGCGGAAAACCTGGTATCGCATTTCCCGGTTAGGGTCCTCACGGAGGCATAATGCTGGAGACGATGACAGCTACAGGAGAGTCGCCTGGGGAGCATCTGTGGTTCACGATGACACCATCAAGATCGTCCGCCGGTGGATGGAAGAAGATTCCATCGCTGGACGTGTGGCTCTCGGGGGTGGAATCTCCAAAACCCAGAAGAACATGTTTGGTTGGGATTCATCTGTCGAGCCGGTCGCCCTGGATGATGTGTTTAGAAAGAAGAGCCCACACTCTCGGGCTTTCTCGGTCCAGCAACCCCCCCGAGCAACCGGTCTTTCTCTGCACCTCGCGGATGGGCCCTCAAAAAGGCCGCTACAACGACCGGCACACCACGCTTCAAATAGTGCCGGACCAGGTGTACCTTCATTCGGTTGGAACACCGCCTCACCAACAACCACTTCCCACACACGCTCCACCAGCGCGATACCTGTCCCAGCCACTACGAATCTCGCAGGCCCAGCAACCCAAATCCACACCACCGCTCAAGGAACCAAGGCCCCCGATGTCACCGCCGCTGCCGATAACGACGACGACGATGACGATGAATGGGGCGAGATGGTGTCTTCACCTGTAGTTGCCTCTCAACCCCAACCTATATCAGTCAGCTCAGCAACCAATACACCTCCCGTTGGACCCACCCCGACTGCATCCGTACCCCAGCATAACAACATTGTTAATCACACGCCCGCTGCCAAGGACACTGCACAAAACCCCTTGGACGAAGCTGGCGTCTCGGCCTTCGAGTCGGCTCTCGCCAAGTCGGGGCCCCAAGTTCAAGCATTAGACAGCATACCGGAACTCGTGGACCATTCAGCTCCTGGCCCTAGTTCGGATAATTCCGCGTCTGCTCGCCTGATCGCGACGACTACAAACAACCCCCCAATATCCTCCACATCCATCACGACACAGCTAGCCCCAGCTGGCGATCCGCAACATGAGCATGAAAAAACGGCACAATGGATCATTGCCAACCTCCCTGATCTCTCGTACATGCTACGTTAAGTAGTCGTGTGGCATCTCACAAACAGTGCGACAGGAGCCCTATCACATCCGTTTGAAGCCGGCGGCGGATACTGTATCTATTCTTTTGTGTATGCTACCCATATTACCATGTGTTCATCTTATCAAATATCATTTCAAGCGGTTGAGAATATATCAGCACGCGACATTTTACTAGCCTAAGTCTGGGGCCCCATGTTTGACATGCTTGATGCGGGCAAATTCGTGGCAAACATGGGTCAATCTTCAACCCTAAACCGACAACACGTTTCCCCAGCCGAGGACACACTCCGGTTCGCTCGCTCGCTTTATTTTCGAGCACTCCTAGATATCCACACACGGCCCGAAGGGGTGCCACACTCGGGATACCGCCCCTCTTGGTCCTCGTTCGGAGTCGCGAGAAGCGCGAACAGCTCCGACAAATAAAACGCTAGGCTCGGCCGTCGCCGTCTCCGCCCCTCTGCCGCCCCAAGCTGCCGGTGACCGTAGGCCCCGCATCCCCGCAATTTTGGCGTGGCGCCCCGTCAGCCAAGAGATCAGAGTCGACCCCAGGCCCCGCGGAATCCGGGGCTTAGGCGTATCAGAGACCGCAGATTGCGAAGCCGAAACTGCTGCCGGAAACGTGGACGATCACCGCGTTTTCCTGACGCTCACCGCGAGACTCTGGTTCGGCCTTGGTAAAGCCAACAACAACTGTCCATACCCACGGATAGGAGGCGGGTATCACATGCGTGACCAAAACCCGAAGTGGCGGTTGGATCAAGTTCATATAAACCCCTGAGATCTCGGATTATTCTTTCTGTCTTGGTTTGCTTATTGCTGCGATACCCAATATGGCCCTCATCAACTTCATCCTCTCGCCGTGGGCGCCAGCTGCCCTGCTGGTTGCCGCTGTGGTGTATTATGTTTATCCGTACCTTGTTACTTACCGGGACCTCAAGCACATCCCGGCGCCGTTCCCTGCCCAGTTCTCGAACTGGTGGTTACTTTTAGTTGCCCGCCGAGGTGACCGGTACGACACGGTCGACAAACTCCACAAGAAGTTGGGTCCGGTTGTGCGTATCCAGCCGAACCATGTCAGCCTCTGCAATGACGAGGCTATCCAAATCGTCTACGGCCACGGCAATGGCTTCCTGAAAGCGTGGGTTTGATCTGCCAGGCGAAGGGCGGCACAGGTACTAACACGCCCCAGGGACTTCTACGATGCCTTTGTTAGCATTCAGCGAGGCCTCTTCAACACGCGGGACCGCGCCGAGCACACGCGCAAGCGCAAGATCGTGTCCCACACCTTCTCCGTCAAATCGGTCGCCCAGTTCGAGCCCTACATCCACAGCAACCTCGAGCTTTTCGTCCGCCAGCTAGACAACCTCATCTTGCGCTCCAACAACCCCGATGGCGCTGCCCACCTCGACTGCCTCAACTGGTTCAACTACCTCGCCTTCGATGTTATCGGTGATCTCGCCTTCGGTGCGCCGTTCGGCATGCTGTCCTCTGGCGCCGACATGGCCGAGGTCCGGGCCTCCCCGGAGAGCCCTCCGATCTACTTGTCCGCCATCGAGATCCTCAACCGCCGCGGCGAAGTCTCCGCCGCGCTCGGCAGCCTTCCCGCCCTCAAGCCCTTCGCCAAGTACTTCCCCGACCCCTTCTTCACCCAGGGCCTCCAAGCGGTCGAGAACCTCGCCGGCATGGCCATCGCGCGCGTCAAGTCCCGCCTCGAGAACCCCCCTCCCGCCGAACGCAAGGACCTCCTGCAGCGCCTGATCGACGGCCGCGACGAAAAGGGCGAGCCCCTCGGACGACAAGAACTCACCGCCGAAGCCCTCACCCAGCTCATCGCCGGCAGCGACACGACCTCCAACTCGTCCTGCGCGCTGCTCTTCCACGCGGTGCGCACACCGGGCGTCATCCAAAAACTGCAAGCCGAGCTCGACGCGGCGCTGCCCGCCGACCTCGACGTGCCGACCTTCGACATGGTGCGCGACCTGCCCTACCTCTCTGCCGTCGTCAACGAGACGCTGCGCTTCCACTCGACGTCGGGCATCGGCCTGCCGCGGCAGATCCCGCACGACGCGCAGGGCCTCCACTACGAGGGCCACTACTTCCCGCCGGGCACCGTCCTCAGCGTGCCGACCTACTCGATCCACCACTCCAAGGAGATCTGGGGTCCCGACGCGGATGAGTTCAAGCCCGAGCGCTGGGAGAAGTTGACGCCCAGGCAGAAGAACGCGTTTATTCCGTTTAGCTATGGCTCGCGGGCCTGCGTGGGACGGAATGTGGCCGAGATGGAGATGAAGCTGATTGTGGCGACGTGGTCGCGCCGGTATCATGTGACGCTGAGGCAGGATTATATGGATACCAAGGAGGGGTTCTTGCGGAAGCCGTTGGGGTTGGAGATTGCGCTGAAGAGGCGGCTGTGAGGGGGGTGATGTCCACGGTGGGTTCAAGTTCCTTCCTGAATACCTACCCTGGTAAAACCCGGTCTTGTTGTCACCACCACGGTTCAGGCTCCACCGTTTTGTACCGCCCGCTGTAAGCCAGTTGGGCATTGTATATATTTTTACTTTATGTTTGTATATGACTCTTATGTATGAATATCCTCTGCGATTTTCAGTCGTTTCAGTTTCTTATCATGTACGAATCAACTGTTGTTACCTCGGTAACCAAATCACCTGTTGTCATGTTCACGGATTAGGAGAATGACAAGTGTTTCCAGCAGTCAAGGAGACGTCAAGGAATATATGCCCTTGTTGCGATCTTGAGTCGGGAACGTCAAGCGGTGAGTGCTACCACATGATTGAGGCAGTTGTAAGCAATGAACATCCTGGCCGCCCCTGAGTTTTTGACTGCTTGATATGCTCTGAGTGAGAGCAAACTAAATGCGACGCGAAGCTACCGTGACGTCAAACTTTGCCTAACTGCTGCCCTTCTGGAAGGAGCTTTGTCCAGCTCTAACCTTTGGCAATGGTAGTGTAGAACAAACGCGATCTTTCTCCCTTTGTGACAACTTGAAATGTCGCCGATACTTGTCATCTCTCGCGCTGAACGCGACTCCTACATCACTGACACGCGACTACTCTCACCACTCCAGCAGTTTCATCGCTCCTCTACAGGATTGGCGCAATGAATCAACTAGTTAAGGCGAGAAGTTGCCTTAGCCGATTTGGTGTTCGTGCCTACACCTCTTGCAGGCCTCGACCCTGTATTCTCAACTTCAGCACAACTAACAGGCTATCAAGGCCGATCGATCGTGCGACCGCCGCTCGGGATCTTGTTGCCTTACTGACTCACGAGGAGCAAAAGCCAGCCTCATCCAAGTCGTCTGGCGGTACTTCTCCTGTTTCCGGCCGCCGCGAAGTCCTCTCCGCCATCGAGTCGCTGCTCCGTACCCTAAACCCGGGGCAGCCATTGTACGCTGCGTTCCATGACGGCTTGGTACACGATCCGCTCGGCGGCGGTTCCTACGCCTTCCGGGACGATCTTATCAAACCTCTCCTCGAAGGCCTCGTGCACGATGAAGCCCTCAATCTTGACGCGTATTCGGAAGCACGGCTAGCTGACAACATTCCGAGCCGCCCAATCGTCATCCATGCAGGAGCACAACCCAACAACTCACCACACTGCGGCACTCTAATTGTCTTCTGTTACGCCTTCGCGGTGGCTCGAGCGATGCGGGACCGAATGCGGGCAATGGCCGCTCACAGTCAGGCTGTATTCCAACCTCCTCCTGTCTCAGTCAACATAACCTTCGTCGACACGGCACCAGTCAAGGGAGAAGGACTCGAGATTGACGGCATACACTACCAAAAGTCATATCGAGACACACCCAGCGCCTCAGCCACCTGGACAGGCGACTACCACGAAGTGCTCAGCCTTCTCTCCCGCTGGTCCGATATCCCCGTCACCACAACCGTCCAATCCGACTTCTTCTCGAACCCCTTCATGCCCCAGCTCCTCAACTACTTCATCACCAACCACCGCACCCTCGGCCGCCAGCTCTCCCCCAAGTACGGCACCCTCGCCCTGCGCGCCGCCTGCCCCATCCCCGGGTGCGGCCTCGCCGAAAAACACGGCCGCCTCAACCAATACACCACGAACACCACCACCACCCCCAACACCCCCGCGGCAATCACGTTCAACTGCCCGCACCACGGCCCTCACACCCTCACCCTCCCCACCACCCCCAACCTTTCCAGTGCCCTCGCGCTCTCCCGCCTCGAAGCCAACGCCCCCACCCGCAACCTCCTCCGCAGCATGAGCCACCTGCTCGACACCGCCACCCACCACGTGCGTGTAACAGGCGCCGACTACGCGGGCGGGTACCAGGAGGCGATGCTATACCGGCCGTTGGCGGAGTGGAGTCAGTGGAGGGCGGTGACTGGGGAAGGTGTGACTGGGGGAGGGGTGACTGGTGTGAATGGGGGAGGGGTGAATGGGCGTACGCCGCATATCTTGTACGCGCCGCTGGTGGTGGATTGGAGTGGGGCTAAGTTGTCCAAGTCGTTGTATGTGCGGGAGGGGGGGTATGAGGGGATGAGGGTGTTGGGGACGGAGGGGTTGGGGAGTTATCGCGTGTTGAAGAGGGGGGTGGTGGGGAATGGTGGTGATGGGGTGGTGGCCGGGGATGAGGAGGGGTTGAGGAGGATTTGGGAGGAGGTGGGGAGGTGGGTGGCGGATCCGAGGAAGTTGTTTCGGTGTTATTCGGTGGAATATTTGAGGCGGGTGGTTGTTGAGGGGGAGAAGTGGGAGTGAGATGGTGGGTTTTGTTACGGTTTAGTTGTTTAGTTGGGCTGGGGAGAAACTGGTTGGCGTTGGTGTTGGTTGATGATGTGATGGGTATCTTTTGTACGGAATACTAAAGTTTGGCCAAACTTGCGCTTGACTCTTTGATGCCTGGAACCCAGAGGCGGCCGCTCAGAACAGCTTCTTCACCTTCTCGTCCCGCCCTTCTTCGGTCCCCCATCGATCCTCCCACAAGCCGCCCCTGAGGTAACGCCAGCCCATCGGTGCACCGCCTATGTCCCAGCTGTTTTTCATCTCTGCCAACGTGACAGGCTTGACAAGCTCGTATAACTCTAGGACAGGGTATCCATATTTGGACTCCTTTAGCCCAGCATTGAAGTCCTCGTTGCCAATGCCGAAGGGCTCTGTGGGTACTTCACCCGGGGTGTGTCGAACATCAGGTGGTATCACGGCGATGTGTCTACTAGATTATTAGCAAGATCATGGCGGGGAAAAGGGACGAGAAACTTGAGAATACGTGATAGCTGCCCTGCCATTGTTATCGCTACCTCTAGTCTCATAGAACCACAATCGCTCCACGCCGTTTCCTAGCCGATAGTTGCGGTATTCGTGGTTCTTTTTTTGGCGGGCAATGTTGGCGAGATGCTCTGGCTTAATAGCAAGGAGCACGTCGCTCACAACGCGGTCCTCCTTTCCCTTCGGTTTAGCCGGCGCCGTTCTCTTCCTGATGCGGTGTGTCTGCTGCCATTCGAGTGACATGTCTGTTGCTCCTCCGTTGCCTATCTGGCAACTTTAATTGAGTGTAAGACTAAGTGCAGGTTTAGTTAGTGTTGCAGCGTTGCAGCGGACAACGCCAACGGAGAACTGTCGCGCTTGGTCGGTGGGTTGATTGGTTTGCAACGCTGAACGCGCTGAGTTGTGGGGGTCTGAGAGCCCTGCTGGTGCCGCACTGGGTGACTGACCTGCCCGGTGCACCTACGCACCTGCCTCACTGAACATGCTTCTTCCCGAGCAGATTATTACAATTCACAAATTATTTCCCTCCATTTCAGTCATCCAGCGACCTCTTGCCTCGTCCCTTTTCCTCCAAATAAATTATGCCGACTTCAACTCCTTCATTTCCGTCACAGCGCTGACCCCCTTCATCACAAGCCAACCCGACACAGCCACATGAAACCAACCGCCGAATCTGCTCTCCAGCAACAACGGCGCCTCGTCTTCTTTCCTCCACATCCAAGTCTCGTTAACAAACACAACACCCCCATCACTCTGCACCTCCACTCCCGCAACAATCACCCCATTAACCCTCGCCCCTTTGTAAGTAGGCGGCGCATCCAATGCCATCTCCACCCGTTCGTGCCCTTGCAGCCCCCCATTACCTCGATGCACGACGCTCCAGAACCCATTCACCCGCTCGCCGTTGCAGAACCCAAGGTTCCGAATGTACGGCGTGTCGAACGTCTTCCTCACCGCCTCGTCTCCGGCAGCCGCACGGAGCAAGAAGGCCTGCGGCGTCCAACTGAAGGCCGTCATGGTCGCTCGGACGTAGTCGGTCACCACGGCCGATACGTTATCCGGCAGGCTGGATTGTGGTAAGGGCTTGGAGGTGATCCGTTCGTACGCAAGGATCCATTCCGACTCGTCGGCTCTGACCTCTTCTGGCAATGTGGTAGGTCTGGAAACTTCGGCCGGGATAGTGGAGATGCGTGTCCTCTTGTTGCGGAAGCCCGTTGCGGTTTTGAGTTGTTTGGAGACAGCGCGGTCGAGGTAGATCAGGTATGTGACAGGGAGAGCTAGTGGTAAGACGGCTAGGCAGACAGCCAGCTTGGGGGAAGGTAAGTTGACCAATTTGCTGAACATCTTGTTGTGTAACATGGACATCAGTCCGAGCTGCTGGTAGGTATATCCTCGATATCAAAGCCGGGAAGTCAAGTTCAAATGCTCACGAGCAAAATGGACGGGCCAGTGAGACAACTTGCCACCGCACTGTGTCAGCCGGCCTAACTCATACCCTTGGGCCAAAAACTGTCAAATACGAAACACGAGACTCGGCAACTCCACCGTTCGTATTGTCACCATTTCGAGGATAGGACAATCTACCAGGTCTCTGTGGCGGTAGTTGGCCATTGAAAAGCCTGAGGTACGTAGCAAGTCACAAGAGACCTGCAGTCAGGTTAGCTTGCCCATCAACTCTGTTATCACTGTTACTACTGCTACTTGTTGCGCTTGGATAAGAAGTGCACATGCCCGGTAGGTATGTTACTAGGTAGGTGTTTAGTAATTGACCGTACTGATGGTCCTGGTTGTTGGGATGGGCTCGACAAAAGCTGAATACCTATGATAACGTACCTAGCTTGCCTATGTTGCTTGTTACTGTGGTCTTCTCATGCATGCCAACAACCAAGCATCATCCTCTTAGAGTCACACCTTTAGACAACACCTTTTTGACTTCTCATCCCAACCATCAGACATCAAGCGAAGAGTCCCAAGTCACACCTGGAGCAAGTGCGGGAGAAGAACAAAACCAGACGGCAAGGTTTTAATGCACAGACGTCACACCACCCCTTGTGGCCAACTTGTCATCGTCACAAGCTTGTTTGTCATATGCTTTTCGCTAGCATAGCTCGGCTAACACAATACCACACAGATGTCAAACCTGACGCGCTACCCATAGGCAAACGTCCCTGCGGACCAAATCGGCCTGTATGGTCCACAACAGCCCTGGTACGCTACAAGCGGACCAACCCTCGGACAAACCCAGAGTTCGACCCGAGGACGTTCCCTTTTATTCCCAACGACCAAGGCCACGCACAACCCAACGAAACACCCCCCCCCCCTTTTAACACAACCACAGCCTCTTCCAACCAACCCCTCTTCCCCCCTCCACGACCCCTCCAACCGCATCTACGCCCACCAAAGACGACGGGGACGGAGCGCGCCACGGTATTGGTGTTTGGCCCACGGGCAGGCGCTAACGCTGCGCGATGTGCTGTTTGCGTGGTAGCCTGCTCATGAGCTGGAGATGAGGCTTGGGGTGGGAGGTTTCAGGGGGGAAGGGGAGAGCGGCAGGTCGGCGGCGTCGCCGCAGCTGATGATGTGGGGGGGGGGCGGGCGGGGGTATCGTTGGCGGTGATGGGTTGGGGGAAGAGTACCTAAGAAGGGAGCAGTAAATAGCGAGGGGGGGTGGTGCGTTGTTGAGGCGCAGGGGGAACAATGGAGAGGGGCGTAAGCGGGCGTGATCTGACGCCGACATGTGGTTAATGCGTGGGATAATCACTCGTGGTGGTCGGTTAGATCTGGATATGGCCCAGGATCCAGATCGCTGTAGGATATAAAGATGCTTCCGAGCGCGATGGAATGCTACGGTCTACCAAAACACTGGTTTATATTCGTGTTGGAATAGGTGCTGAACTGGTGAGGGTTACACAGCCCCTGGCTTTTGGGGCTCGGGGATGTTACAAGATTACCAACCGTACCGTGTGTTCAGTCAACTTGATGTTTCCTCACATGCTTTCAATTGATTGCATTCCTCGGCAAGTTCAATGCAGAGTGTCGATAGTACCTCTCATACTGCATGGGGCTTGCCACTAGACTAATCCAACATCAACAAGCAATACTCACCCTGGTGTTGATAGGTCCGAGACCCAAGCGCTTGGCTCCGAGGAGGTGTTGCAATACTATCACGCGATGTTGTCATTGGTCTACGTTGAGAGTTACCTGCATCCCTGTCTCCGAGATGCCCCGGTTGTTGTATTAGACAACCAAAGGTGGTATTCCAGCTCGTTCGCGTGACCGAACGCTTGGTCCCATTCATCATTCCTGTTCTGAATCGTGACGGTAGGGAAGTCCGAGGCGGCTTCAGACATTGGAGGGAGAACTGTGTAAAATCCTCCGGTTGGCCCGGGGGATACAGGAAGCATGAATCGAGCTTGACGAATGTCACCTACCCCAGGAAGGTGGCGGGGTTAGATGCGTTGGGTGGCGGTTGTATGATTCAATATCAAGAGTGAGCTTCACATGGGAAAGACAGTTGCATACCTCGGCGGAAAAAACACGGTTTAATCAGATGCCATTTGTCGGTAAGGCGCTGTCCCCAACTTTGGATGTAACCCCCAGCCGATGCCATGGAGCGCCGAGCCCCCCTACCCCGGCTCTCCCCGCGAAATGCAAAGTCAATGGGTGCCGATGGAGAACAGATCGACGAGAATCTGGGGTAAAAACCTGTCTTTTTCGGGCATCCACCCCATACAGATCTCATGCCGTGCATGGGGGAATCTGTGATGTGCCCAACCTAACCAACAGGCCCCGGGTCCCCACCCCCCCATTCTCAATTCCTAGGAGTCTCACGCTAACGTAAGGTTGCGTTCGCCTTCGTGGGTCTTATAGCGTACTGCTCTATTGGCTACTAACATCGTGAGAACGTAAAATGGAGAGATCGGAATGAGGGGTTGCGCCGGAAAGGGGGTGTAGAGATCGTGGAGGAACAGAACAAGAATAGATATCTTCTTGGCGAGAAGTCCGGAAAACGGTATGTTTGGAAGCTTGGAATAGTATAAATACTTGCCTCTCTCCTTCGTCCAAACCTCTGTTCTCTCTTCAACACACAACCACAGACACACACACACGAGACTCATCTCTACCAACATAAACACATCCCCCAAACCAACAAGCACAATGCAGTTCTCTACTCTTGTCATTGCTACCCTGGCCGCCGTGGCCTCCGCCAGCCCTGCTGTCAGACGCCAGGCTGAGTGCCCCGAAATCGACAACATTCCTGTTTGCGGTGTAAGTTTTTCCCACCGGTTTTCACCGAGAGGAGGACCCTCAAGATAAGAACTACGCTGACACCATGGATCAGTATTCCTGCATTCTCGCAGCCGTCACCGAGATTGGCTGTGGAACCGAGGACTACGCTTGCATGTGCGGCAAGTTTTCCGACCTGCAGCTGGCCGCTGCCAACTGCGTCATCACCAACTGCGGTCTCGATGGTGCTCCGGCGGTGCTCGACGCAGCCCAGGCTGTCTGCGATGCTTGCGCTTAGTCAGGGGGCTAGTAGGGCCGTCCTGAAGGCATCTTGATGGGGGTGGATAAGGATTGTATATAGGTAGTTGAAAGGACTTTCGGCCACAGTTGCTGGGCTGGACATAACGCAAATACAACTGGAATGCAGTCGCGAACAATTGTATTTTGTTCAAGACCCTCTTTGCTGAAGCCCCCTTTTCACTCCCTTCGCGCTCAATCTAGCAAATTCACCTACTGGTAAACATGAACCTGGCGTATGGACACCGTACATTCATCCCTGAGTGTGGTTCTTCCGACGGCACGGCGGTGGCTGAGCGTCGTACAAGAAAAAAACAAGTCCCCTCGACCGGAATCGAGCCGGTGACCTTTCGGTAATCAATAAATTCCTTTACAGCCGAACGTGATAGCCAACTACACCACAAGGGGTTATTTCATGATCGGCAAGTGGAGCAAATCCTACTTGTCAACTCCACCCACCTCTTCCCAAGACTTTTTGCAACCGGCAAGGAGCTGGCCGACCCCGATATTCTCCTGACCGTTGAAGATAACCAGTGGGTCGGACCGCGGCGTTGTTGTACTGGAATGGATAACATCTGAGTCGGGAGACGTGCCTTGTGTCGCCCCAAAGCACAATCTTTTTCACACCCCCTTTTCCCGCCCCCTTTCCAAACCCCCCTTTCCACATTCGTCTCTAGGAAAGTTTGGCGGAACCTAGAGTGGTTCCCCATGGGAGCAACAGGTCATCCTAGCCGGAATACTCCGCGATAGCTGATAAATTGTACCCCCATATGTCTGACAAACCCTGCCGAAGAAGGTCCTTGTCGGCCCGACTCCGACGTACGACAGCAACTTGGGCGGCAGTGGTCTTCACTGCTGTCAAGTGCTCTCGTCCCATCACTTTCCATCCCCGGCCCGTGAATTCCCGTTGTCTTTGTATTAGAGGCTGTCCATGGGTCGAAGTGGGCGTGTTGGGGAAAGATCGGGCTCGTGACGGTTTGCCGGGGGAGGAACACGAATTCGTTCGAGCTGAGAGAAGAATGGGTCGTTAGCCAATATTCTCATGCAGACTGACGCATCAAGCTCTTACCTGGTCCTACGTGGTAGGGCTCATAAAGTTGTAGTGTTCCGGGAAACTACCATCTATGGCCTCAAGCTGGGCTAAGTGATGACGGGAGATCCTCTGGATGTACTCCCGAACGGCCTCGCTGGCCCCTCGGCGGCGTGGTCCGGGGTTGGACTGAGTAGGTAAACGCTTGGTAGAAACCAAAGCCATGTCAAGTCGCCCAAAGAGCGGTACGTGAAGTGGACCCCGTTACCGAGCTAGTCAACGACTTGTCCCCACAACCCTCAGCATCCCTATTCCTGCTCGTCTCAGCCGTCGCCGTGTGCGACAGGGCAGGGCTTAGCTGCGCCTCCCCGTCATCCAACCGCCTCCGCGCCAGCCGCCTAGACGCCCCCGATCCCCCCATGTCAGGAGGGATATGCATAAAGGATATGTTGGGGTCCTGCTCAACCAGAGGGATCCCGAACTTGTTGAGCAGGTTCTCGATGGGCTTCTTGAGCGAGGGGCTGCAGGCGGCCAGGATGGAGACGAACTGTTCGGTGATGGTCCAGGTGGCGATCGAGACGGCCGTTGCCCAGGGGTCCTGCGCCGTGGTCCATCCGGCAATGACGACGACTTTCATGATAGAGGCGAAGGTGGCGAACAGGCCGACGCCGGTGAGGCCGCAGATCAGGATGCGCTCGCGCAACGGGCGGTGCAGGTTCCAGAAGATGAACATGGGCGTGACAGACAACAGAAGGTCGGTTACGATATTTAGCGCCGACATGAGGTTGGAGACGACGAGGTCAGTCTCGTTGCTGGGGCACCGCCTGTCTTTGACAGTCATGTCCCAGGAGGCGTGGAAGGGCTGGCATTTGGCGAAGTTGTAGATGGTATTGGCGGTTCCAAAAGTGAGCTGGACAACCAGCAAAGCATACAACATGCCCTTGTACGACCGTTTCAGTGGAAGCCGGAGGAGGGTGAGGATGATGGATGTCTTGATTAGTGTCATGGCAATCGACCATACTGGTATGGCGAAGTAGGCTAGCTTGACGGCAAGCATAGTTTGTTCGAGGGAGATCAGTTGCGGCTTGACATATTGCTCCTCCTCAAGCAAGGCCCAGTCGGTGATGGCGAATAACTGGTGGATAATGTCAGCGTCAAGGAAGGTGGAAGGGAGGCTGTGCTGGGAGCGGTGAGCATTACCAGGCCAGCAACGATGAAGCCGTCGTCCACGCCGAACCGCCATACCGGCCAAATTCTGATGTACATGCGGGCGAAGAAGGGAATGAGGCACAAGACAAGCAGAGGGATGGTGGTCCCGATGTGGACCCGGGACAGGAGCGCGATGCGCTCATTGATGGGAAACATCGGAGACGGGCCGGGTGGGGGCCCAGGTGGTGGCTCCATGGTGGAAAGGTGGAAGCGAAGTTATCGGCGGGTTGTCCACTGCCCTTCCGGTGGTGACCGAAGCGGAGTCGAAGGATTCACGTCAACATGAAACCAAAATAGGAGAACAGGCGGGGAAACACAAACAAACAGGAAATGGGAAGCAGTGGAACAGAGGGAACTTGGAAGAGGGAGAAATGTGCAACTCGACGCGGGTGCTTCCGAGGATTTCCACCTTCACGGTTCAGCCCATCATCTCCCACGCGGACACCCGGCAACTGGTATGCCAATGAACTGGGGAATGTCTCATGGTGTTTTCCGTTTCAAGGCAAGCTCCGTGATTTGCACGGACGGTTCCACGAAAATCTCAGGGGCCTACCGCCTTGGCGCAGTCACCCCCCGGCACTGACAAGCGAACAATGCTCGCCTCGCTCTCCTTATTCGACGGTCCGAGGTTAGCGCCCCGGGGAGCTGCTCGGCATTGACACCCGGGGCTGCTATTCCCGGTCCTTTCCCTGGCCATGCAGCCAGCCCGAGACATTGACAGACAGAAGGCCTCGGCTCTGTGAAGTCAGAAAAAGACAACTCTGGAAACCATGAGTGAATGAGCAAAGCTGGCTTTGCTATCGAAAATGGGAAGATACCTCTATAAATGTACAAGAGTCCTAACTTGGACGGCTTGAGAGAAGCCGACCAAGGGAGTGGCAGTTGGGAGAAGTCCTAGAGTCATCAGCAGCTTCTTTGTGGCAACTCATTTCCTGAAGGAAACACGACGCTGTGGCCGTGAGTCAGCGAAACTCAGTATCCGTAGAACTTCCCCATCCAACCCTTGTCCCCTCGAATATAAAAGCTGGATTTGGTGATGTTATACGCTTCTACTGTTTTACAACTTAGCTCTACGCCCTGCCACCACCATGTATTTTCGAAGCGCCCACGTTGAGACTGACATCTCGGAACTCCGTCGGTTTATCCGCGAGAACCCGTTAGGGATCCTGATCACGACATTGCCCTCGCCCAACTACCCAACACTACAATGCACCCACATTCCATGGGTGCTTGACGTGCTCGACGAAGACAGCAACACGGAGCTCGGGACGCTACGGGGCCATCTAGCGAAGCAGAACCCTCACTGCAAGGCCATGCAGGAGGCCGTCGAGCGTGAGTCAAACACGTCTACGAATGGCACACTCCAACAGGAGGTGCTAGTGGTCTTTACCGGGCCCGTCCAGTTTTATGTCACGACCAAATTCTACACCGAAACCAAGCCAACAACCGGCAAGGTAGCGCCGACATGGAACTACTCTGCCGTACAGGTTTACGGGCGGGCGACCATCTTCTTCGACACCAAGGCCGACTCGACGGCCGCATTCCTGAACAAGCAGCTTGTCGACTTGTCCGAGCATACCGAGCGCAACATCATGGGGTATACCGGCGTCGACGGTCGCCCGGCACCGTGGGAGGTTACGGACGCTCCCAGCTCTTTTATCAACATTCTCAAAAAGGCCATCACCGGCGTCGAGATCACCATCGACCGGCTTGAAGGAAAGCACAAGATGAGCCAGGAGTTGAGCGCGGGGGACCGCGAGGGTGTTATTCAGGGGTTCGAGGCCCTCGGGACAGGCGACGGCCGCCGAATGGCTGAGGTTGTACGGGAGAAAAGCGCGACGAAAGACGCTTAGTGAGTGGGGGAGAAGCGTCTTACTCAAAAGGATCAAGAAGGGGGGGATTGCGGGAATTCGCCCCAAGTGTTCCAAATTGTAATCTGTCTACTGGCCTTTCCCCTTTCGATATCCCCAGATCCAGTGCGAGCTCGGGTTCCTCGACAGATGCTGCATGGAGTGCCAATCCGCACTATGACTGCCAGCTGCAAATTTTGCCTCGATTGCCTCTACTGCCAGCTTCGCATAGCGCCTTGCTTCCTCTTCCATCCCGAATGCGGCAAAGTTCAGGGCCGCTTGCGTGTAGGCTCTGTCCATATAAATATCAAGCCGCTCTCGCGTATGCAAGTCGATCAGCTCCAGGCCAGTCTCGGGCATCACCAGCGTCTTTCGGTAATTGTCCAGGTCCGCTTCTAGACCTGTGATTGCTCGCAACCGAGCATCAGACTTGGCAGCCTCTTTGCCGCTCATGCTACAATGCGCACAAGAGCAGTTAAAGCCCCAATGTCTGAGCTCCGAAAGCCTCTGGGCCCTCGTCGAGAGCAAGCCAATATAGCTGTCGCTCAGCTCCTCGCCCACATCGATGTCCCGAACCGATGATACGGTCATTATCGCGCCATCGATGGTGTAACTGAGACTACAACCAGTGACCAACGGTGGTTAGTTCTCAGAGGCGGCGCTATAAACCATGTAGTGACTATCGTTGCCAGTTGGAACGTACCTCGGCCTACAATCGTGGTTCAGCATGGCCACTTCCGGATAACATGCTATGTAATCGTCACCGCCATCACCACCAGTCTCCTCCCCGCTTGCCCTTAGACGAAAACAGTTTTTGTCAATTTTGTCGCCCAGACCACGGCCCACCATTCCCAAGAGCTGCCCACGTGTTTGGAGGCCGAGCTTCTCCAACACGGTGGTGTAGATTTGGTCTCGCAGATGCAGATCTGTCCGGGCTTGAACTGCCACCTGAACCAAAAGTGAAGGCCGCCGGACCATGACCCTCACCCCCCTTTTGATGGGGCGGGTGGCAATGAGTCCAATGCCCTTGCCGGCTACCTCGGCCACGCTGAACAAGTCTTCTTCTCCATCAGCGCTGGGCATCGAGGCCATTTGCCGTGCCTGCGAAAACTCGGCCATGATTGTTTTAGCCCGATACCCATTTGTGACGAGTGCACTGCCGCCATCAGCTGTCCAGTAGACGCAAAAGCCTGCCAGACAATGCTCAGGGCCTTCCCATTTTGTATGTTGCCCCGATCGCCGAGGCCCGTGAAAACTGTTGGCGGTCGCATTGAGGTGGCGTCCGTCGCAAACAGCTTGTTCAAAGATAGACAGCGAGGGCTTGGACTGACAGATGTCATACAAACCCTCACCGGCCCCACAGGACACCACAATCTGGATGAGGGTCAGGGCACCGAAGACGGCAACAGTGCCAAGCATTGCAGATGGGTTGGTTGTGATCTTTCTGAGAGCCTGCTTGGATAAGTGATAGAAGTGAAGCAAGTGGGGATGAGAAATTCGGTACGGCCACCGACTTCTTGAAGGTACCTAATTTCTGGACTTGAAGGAAGAGAAGTGATACAGACACCGAGATCCACCGCATTACCGCCCTGTCTTAGAGTAGCCTCCCACGGCACATTGCCTGAGTTCGAACAACGTGTCCAGGGGGTGTCAAGTTCCGCGAGACGGGGGTAACGCTACCAACAAAAGGCCCTAAATTATCCCTACTTCCGACACATTGGTCCCTTTATCCAGAAGGTCTGTGGTGGTGGTACCTCTACATTATGTACAAGATACGGTGCTTTAGGTGGCTAGGTAGGACAGTACCCGTATCCCCTTGTACTAACCGAGGTAGGTAGGTAGCCAAGGTACTTAGGGTGCTGATATCGAGGTATCTAGGGCGTTGAACAAGGGTACCTGGTACCTTAGGTATACGGAAAAAACAGAAACTTCCCCTACTTCTGCACGGTGGATATGAAGCCCGGGATGATCCCCGAGCCTGCTTGAGATGACGACTCTGTCTGTCGCTACGAGTGGAGGTGTGAGAAAGTGGGCAAACGGGCCCGGCTTAGCCGGGCCGGCTGGAGATAGGCGGTCAGCCCCATCCGCCTGCAGATGAGTCCCTCCATACACAACAACGGACATCCCATCATTGACAAAGGGAGGTACTGTACTCGCAAGTACCTGTACTTACCTAAGGTACCCCCAGCTCAGAGGAAGCAATTGGGAATGACGCGATCACCTCCGTCCATGCAGCCACAACAACAAGCGGGAAGAGGCCAGCCACGCAAATGGAAAATCTCCGCATCTGTTGAATTGGAGGGTCAAAGCGATGGGCCGATGGCGGGAACTCCCCGATGAGGCTCCTTGCACTCCCCAACCCACACTCTCCAGGACCAATATAAGGTACCTGCCAGATATCGCAAATGTAGGGAATCATATAGCGGAGGTTCCAGCCCTGCACCGGTTTTGGGATGCTAGGTAGGTAGCTAACAAGTGTTTGTAAATGAGAGACCAGAGATCGGAATATGCCAATGCATTCAGATTTGAGGAATGCTTAAACAGGTCATATACTACCTAACGAGCGGTACGGCTAGGTCAGACAATCTGACTAGTCGCTTCAATAACTTCCAAGCCAAAACTCATAACATTGTGCTGTGTTCCTGATGGATGGAGGGAATGACAGACGTGGAACACAGGAGCTAGGAGAAGCCCGTCCATGCAATGGCCGTGATTATACCCCCAGGTCGGGACAGTTTTGTCCTTTCAGGCCTTGTCGCCCGCAGCACGCTTGTCCGGAATAGCAATATCCTGCTTCCATGCCTCGTCGCCGGCAGCACGCTTGTCCGGAACGACAACGTTCTCCTTCCAGGCCTCGCTCTCAGGAATGACAACATTCTCCTTCCAGGCCTCGTCAATCGCACCACGCTTGTTGGGAATGACAACGTTCTCCTTCCAGGCCTCGCTCTCGGGAATCACAACATTCTCCTTCCAAGCCTCATCGCCCGCGGCGCGTTTGTTGGGAATGACAACATTTTCCTTCCAGGCTTCGCTCTCAGGAATGACAACATTCTCCTTCCAGGCCTCATCGCCCGCAGCACGCTTGTCCGGAATAGCAATATCCTGCTTCCATGCCTCGTCGCCGGCAACACGCTTGTTGGGAATGACAACGTTCTCCTTCCAGGCTTCGCTGTCAGGAATGATAACATTCTCCCTCCAGGCCTCATCGCCCGCGGCGCGTTTGGTGGGAATGATCACATCCTCCTTCCAGGCCTCAGCACCAGAAACCCTTCCTGTTGAGAAGTTTCAGCTAACTCACATTCACAAGTTCAAAATGCGAGACCTTACCGGTGTGAGGTGGCAGGGCGACAGCCCCAATGGCCAGCATGGCCATCGTGACAGTGATGCTGATGGTCTTCATTTTGAGTGAGGTTTTGGGTGTGGAAGATAACAAGGAAGAACACGTCTGATTTTGGGAGCTAAGTGTAGCCGATTCACTGAGATGATGAACGAAAAGGGGAGTTGTGCGGTCGCTGGGGATTGACAAAAGACTGTCCGAAGTACTGGATGGCTTAGCCTTTTATGCTCACGGCGCACCCATGAACTTGATTTCATTGCGTGCTCACTTTGCTCTTATCACCGCCTCCCCATATTTTTCCAACTTGCCCCCCATCGCCTCTGCCGCACAGATCTGCGCCTTCATATGCCGCTCAAAATGCAGCTGCCTCTTTCAGTTGTTCTGCGCACCATCCCATCCCTCTCGATGCAGGCGGCTGTACCGGAGAAGGCCGGAATGGGGGACTGTGGTAGGATCAGTTGGACGCGAGTGTGCTCCTGGGCGTGTCGTTACCTACGGATAAAGTGCCCGCGGATCGTCTGGCTGCATGTGTGCTGTAAGACGGGTCGTGAGCTGTGCGTTGGCCCTATACAGGAGGCAGTTCGTCGGTCTCAGGCGAGGCAGGACTTGTGGGTTAGATTGGTGGGCCAAGGGACTCGGTTTAGGAAAGCTCATTGGTTACGTATGAGGGCAATGGGACGGGAAATATGCTCCTCTGGCATATTGCCAACCTGAATATCTCTTGAATCAAATCACCTTGAGAAAGAACGATGTACAAATCAGTGTGGGGATCGCACCAGGAGTTGCTCTTGCGTCGTACATCATTGGCAATGATACGAGGTTGAGCATTTGGTCACCGCACCACATTGTCCAAAGCATGGTTGCGGCGGCATTGAATAGATTGTTTATGCCCGGCAACATAGGAGAAGATGCCATATATGGAAGGTACCTACTGATGAAAAGGATGCAAACGAGGGTGATCAATGCCCGCCAATGCAGGTTGTCCCCATGGACGGCCATCCGCTTGGAGCGTGGTGGAAGTGATGTCGTATCCAAACCGCGGGATGGCAAGAAGTAAGTACATGGCCATGACATAGGCAGCGCAAAAACATCACACCGGATATGATTTGTAATGGCAACATAGTAGGGAAGGCAACACCAGGAACATGTGCACCAATACTATCAAGCCATTGGAACCAACGGCATGCGCAGATGGCATCATTTTCACATCAATACGGAACATATGCAATGCGAGCCTGCGCAGCCCATCCTTGTCCGCAGGCCAACGCTCCACGAGATGCTAATGGGGGCCAAATTCAATGGTTACACAGGCCTTTGGTACATCATAGATGTTCTGGCGATGTTGAGCAATCCGCGGCAGCTACAAAGCTGCGACGGCTGGAGCTGATGGTGGTGGGTGGTTACAATGATCTACCGATGCTCCCTGCCGCTTTCTGGCCCGGCCTATGACGAATGACACCCATCAGGAATAATGCAGTCACATTCCGGGGCTTACCTGGCCCCCAACAGCGAAGCCTGAGTCGGGCCGCGGCCAACCTCTCGTGTTAACGTTCCGTTAGACCACTGGGTGTAGGGAAAACAGGCATTCCCACACTGCGTCTCAGCATGCCGAAGCCACCAGGAACTCTGGCACGCCGCGAGTGGGATACCCGAGGCACTTCACAAGTAATAATGTAGTCTTGAAGCCAAGGGGACAGATTCATGGGACAAAATGGTCAAGCCAACGACAATGGGCGGCATATTTTCTGTATGCCGTGTTTTCTAGCGAAGCTTCCACCCTCAAACCATGCGCCGCGGCTGCCACATTGCTTCTCCTTACTACCTAATTAGACATCCTTGCTGGAGTTCATTGTGACCGGGACCTCAATGAGAAAGAAGTGGTCAGGGACTGGGTTCCGAATCAAGCGAGTGCAATGCTTGACGTGGTGCAGGCTGTCAAAACGCTCCTCCATCACTATGTTCGTAGTGCGCATCCGAACGTACTTTTGCCAATAAAACAGACAATGGACAATGTGCCAGTCGCGAGAAGCCCAAAATGAGCCACCAGTCTCACCCAAGGCGGCTACCTGCTCCAAATCCAGCGCGACTTTGCCCTCCTTGTCAGCAAAATATTCCCAGGAACCTTCCGGTCCTGGTCCGGCATTGTCAAACTCGGCCGTCAGCTCCCCGTCCCGACAATATGGTGGAAGCCAAGCCGTGGAGAGGGTATCGTAGATGCAGCCTCTCGACCGCGCCTCCCGGATTGTGCTGCCGCAGTCACATAGGTTGAGTCCAGGTGGAAGTGTTGCGGGGCGATACACGTCGATTTTGTAGCTGATTTGGTCCAAGTGTGGCGGCGGTGAGAACGGCGAAACATGTGGTGTCTCTTCAGATGACTGCATCTTATGGAGCACCTTGGAAGCTTCAAGGCCTAACGAAATCAGGCCCCAGACGGCAAAGACGCGCGTGAAGAGTTTGAAAATCGTAAACATATATCGCATTGCCCATGGGAAAGGACGATCGCTTGCGGCAACTTTCAGCTCGTAACCCTGGAACCCGCCGAGAAGCGGTGCGTCGGACGAGGAGGATGCCATGGCGTTCACTGTTGTAATCTTGTGGTTAGACCCAACACCGTACACAATAAGGGACAGAGAGTAAAAAGGTTCAAAATGGAGCACACCTGGCGCTGTCAAAATACGAAGTAACGGATTTTCGCTCAAAAGAAATGCAAGGAGGAGGAACAAAACAAGGCTGGAGGGGGAGGAACAAGACAAGCGGGCTGGGGGTATGACGCCTCCACAGAATTTCTAAGGTAAGGTAGGTATCAAATAGCCCCCAAATTCTACTACCTTCCCAAGGGGCAAATTCTGGCTAATTTGGAGGACTCCCTTGACGCTGCGGCGCCCTTGGTGTGTCTAGGGCCCGGGCAGATCAAGAGTTACTAGCCTGGGGATACACCCCCTGGTCGCTGTGTTACCCTTCATGCAACCGACCTGCATCTGCGCCTGACAGCATGATGTGATAGAGGCAGCTTCAGCGAGGACCGGCATATGCAAATGCTGATCTACGTTGGCACGAAAACGCATAGGATTGGATAATTCTTGCTATTTCTAATCACGCTCACTTAATGGAGCAAGCAAGGTGCCTTGCGTTGAGCTCAATGATGTGACAAGTTGAGGATCTGCACCAGACAGGAGGTCTGTTTCTCAAGGCGGGATCGAAACTTTTCCATCCCCCCGCCTGTCCGCTCTTCAAAGTGGTCCTCCCTTCTCTGCTTTCCCGTACACTCTCCTTCATCTTGCAATATTTCTCATCATCTCTCACGCTTGGCGACCATGGCATCAAAGGAGAGTGCAACCACTGATGCGCCCGACGCAGAAATCACGGGGAGAACATCTCTATCTTCTGTTGGCCTAGATGGATGTGGCACCCGTGAAAGCCAGAGCTTCCTCAGGCCATCCGAAGAGCGCCGGCAGTCTCGTCAGTGGCAAACGCCACATCAATTGTCCAACCGTTTCGCCTTTCATTTCATCCTCCTCGTTGCTAACCTTGTGCTCTTCGGATTTGCTGTATATGTCAATAGCCGGTCGCCTAACAAAGGGTCCCTTGGCTCTCACTCTGTTGCTTGTACGATCTCATCCGTATACCTAACATCACTTGTGATTTGACTCGATTGAGGGAGAACGCCGTTAACCTTTGTTTCACTAGCTATATTCCGAGATGCGATCCAGTTTGAGGACCGTTACTTCAATGTGCGGTCGATCTACACCTCGAATGGTTCTGTGAACACAAGAAAGTCCGACGTCGCTTTCTCAGGGCCGCCTCGTCTTGAGCTGGAGGAGGCCTGGGCTAAGATCCTAGCGTGTGAGTTCATCTTTTCGGCACTTGATGCGTCACTTTAGGTACCTACTTATCATTGCACGCAGACCAAAATTTCCGGGTGCAGGAGCATGAGCTCGGCGAGTACAAAGGTCAAAAGAGCCTTATCCAGCTCAGCGACGGCAGCGGGTTCTATATGACGGTTGCCGTGCAACATGCACTCCACTGCGTCCAGAGGCTTCATCATCATCTCTACAAAGACCACTATTATTCCGGCTTCTCCGACAACGATACCTTTGCGTTGAAACAGCATACTGAACACTGCTTGGACTGGCTTCGACAGTACGTTCAATGCAACGCCGACACTACACTGATACCCATCCGATGGGCGTCAAGGTGAGCCTTCAACTCGGTTATTACGTCATTCCCTCTTCCATGTCCTGTGCTTAGGTTGCCCTTTGCTAACTTCTGAGCCATAGCTTTCCCGGACCTGTCTCTAAAGACTGGGGACACCACCGCTGTGTCGCCTGGGAGCCAGTTGTGGAAGTCCTGGCATCTCGTGCTTTTGATCCCTTTCAGCCTGGCCTACTTGTTCATCCGTACTTTGGTTAGTAAAGCCGTTTAATGCTTTCGTCGCAGCACCGCCCTCGGTTTACTGTCCACTGACTGAGACTTTGGGGCATCAGGGGATCCTTACGCAGGTCCTTCCGGTGCGCAAACCGGAGCTGCCATTTCTCAGCACGGAGATGGTTTAATTGGCGGCGACCATGGACCTGACTTCTAGGATCATAAGCACGCAACTAGGGTCGTGGTTTGCGATTTAGAGAGGGGGTTGGGCCGGGACAACACGCCGGTGAGGCCTGCCGATACCGACGGATGAGACTCTCGAGACAAACAAGTAGTCTGGGCAATATACTGGATATCTCCTAGCAATTATCATCATGTAATGAAATCATGAATGGCTGAATGCCAAGCAGGAATCGTCCAGAAAGGCTGTGGTCTGCTCTCTGCTGTACTTTTCTGGGTGCCCGGTCAGTGTCACACCACATGATACCAGGCATCTTTCCCCAGGACTTGATCGAGAACGTTCGTCAGAAACAGTTGGCTCGAGTTGGCAGGCTCAGGAGTTAGGTACCCAGCCACGGGTATGCATGGGTCGTTAATCCTTTTTTGGGTGTATGTACCTTGGGTAAAATATCCCCCACGCGCCGCCTTATATTGCCATCCAACCATCAGCCTTCCAGCCGCCCTCCGCGGTCACCCACCATGTCAGACGGCCCCGCCTGGAAGCAGCCCCCGGACCATGGAAATCAAACGGCCTACATATGTGCATCGCGTCTTACGGTCTTGCAGCTAACGACCCGTCCCGGAGTTAAGGCGATGGTGCCGAGTCCAGCGTGTAACTGGTGCCTACGGAATTCGCAGTAAAGCAGGCCAGCTTTTCTCTCCGGCTCGAAACACTGACAGTGACAGTCTCTTTTGATCGCCGGGAAAAAAAAGAAGGCGGGATTGAAACACGTACCGCCAGCCACCAAAACACCAACTATAACCCGCGACGTGCTTCCCGCATCTGACTGCGCCTCCTCTCTAGGTAGAGTTGTATTCTTGATTTCTCCTCTCTGCCCGCAGAACAAGAAGGCTGCCTAGATCATGGATGCCTCATGTCGGTACTGGGTACCTACCACCCGGAGAATTTGGCGTGGGGCCGGGCAGCTAACTCCACTCTGACTCTGCAGGCTACGACGGCATGGTCTAGTATGACAAGAGCAAGCTGGAGGTCCTAGGAACGGCGGAGGCGGCTCAACAGTCCGGGAGGGGGCCCAGGGCGTGCCGGGCTTGGAGCTTACGACAAACACACCCTCTATGATGATTTCCGGATGCGACAGCCGACGTTGTAGCAGCCGCGCCGCACGCACAGCAGGTGATATACATGCAGCAATCGATTAAGCCCAACATTGTTGATGAGATATGAGCCATTCAGGCACCTGCCCGATCGAGAGAGACGCATAACAAGGCGGCCTCGTCAACCAAGAGCTTTTGGGGGCCAAATGGCGTGCGAACGGGCAACTTGACTCGCATCGGGATTCGGGAATGACGGGCGGCCGCTTATCAATTGCTTTTGATTGATTCCGGCAGAGCCCACTGCCCAACCGGCTCGTATCCTGTTGGATCTCCAGGAAGTTGCCTTCAACGGGTCATGCGAAATTGGGCAACCATAGGTCGAGATGTCGAGAGAGATGACGAGCTGTTAACTGCAGATCGAGGCGCGTTAAAGCGCTGGTCGTCTATTGGCTACGTGCCGAAGGAAGTGGCAACGCGGAATTTGAGCCGGACCAGTGACGCCGCACGCGGGCCGTGGAACTTGGCGGTCTTGGAAATGCTTGAATTATCCTCATGCCACCCCCACGTACCTACCCGAGCTGCCTAAGTGGTACCTTACCCGCCGCCACCCCACCTGCCCCTCTTTTCTTTTGGAATCACGGACAACACAACAAATTCGGACCCCCCTCTGGTACGTAAATGTACCCGTGGACCTAGCCACACGGATGCTACTTCGTACTGTGTAAGCGCTTCTCCGCAAGCATGAAGCACCTCCATATGTGGTTGTAGTCACCCAAGGCGGTTGGGAGTCTGGGACTTCCAAAATAGGTACAATCCGACCGATGACCCCCGTCTTCGAAACACTGAAACTGGAACTCTCAAGCTCCCGTCTCGCGGCCTCGCCACTTGTTCGTATCGATTCTTTCACTCAGATTGCATCACATTGCCATGGCTCAGGCTCAGGTTGACTCGCTCATGTCGCCCCAAGAGGTGGCAACATGTCTTCTCGACCAGCGCAACCCGGCTCACAACATTGCTGCCCTGGAGCATCGCCAGCGGCTCATCAGGACCTGGGGGATCCCCCTGGGTTCCAAGATCCTTGAGATTGGCCCTGGCCAAGGCGATTTTACCGTTGCTCTGGCCGATGCTGTAGGGCCAGCGGGGCGTATTGTTGCCATTGACAATGCCCCTCCAGGCTATGGTAAGTTGGATAGCTGATGGACAAAGCTGCTCCGTCTCTGCCGCGCCGACGCTCATACAGAAGTGGCTCCGTTGCTGATACTCATGTGCTACCTATCCAGGCACTCCGCCGGTGGAAGAGGCACAAGCCTTCATACTTGCCTCACGGCTAGGCCCAAGAATCGAATTCGTCCGCGGCGACCCCATCGAATATCTCTCTTCGCGCACGGAAACCACAGCACCAACCAGCCCGAAGAAGTTCGACTTCATTGTCTTTTGCCACTGCATCTGGTATTTCTCCAAACCAGACTACCTGGCCCAGCTACTGCGTGTTGCCCGCCCCTGGGTGAGCACCGCGCTGGTGGCCGAGTGGAGCCTCTCCACGTCGCTCCCGGAGGCCTTCCCTCACGTCCTCTCTGCCCTTCTCAACAATACCCTCGAGAGCGTACAGAGCGACAGCTCGCTGCGTAACATTAGAACGGCGAAGACTCCGCCCCAGATCATTCGTGCTGCCGAGGGTGCTGGGTGGGCGTTGAGAATGGAGCAGGTTATCCCTCCAGCGCCTGGGCAGCTGGATGGGCGCAGGGAGGCCTGGATGGTGATGGGGTCGGAGTATTTCAAGTCCGAGCTGGAGGCGGTACAGGTGGATGAGGGTGTCAGGCAAATGTTGTATGCTATGCGGGATGCTGTCGCCGCTAGCGTGGCACGGCTCGACAGGGGCGTCGACGCGGTGAGGGCTATGGATGTTTGGCTCGCGCGATTTGAACTGAGTGAATAGTAGGAGAGGCGTCCATGCCATGAGTACATCATCAATGCTAGCGCTTCAATTTCTGACCATGTTGATGCACTGCGGCAGAACAGAGCGAGATCATTTGCAATTCTTCGGGTTTCGCTAGCGTAGCCCAATAAATAACCAAGCACGTGCTAAGGCATAGCTCCGTCATTTCTTAGGAGAGATCAGGGCTTTCCGGACGGATATCGTCTTCAATAGCCGTCGCTCCAGCTTCCGCGGCGTCGGCAGGCACGGTGATTACCGAGATAATCACAAGTACGAGCATGAAGCATGCTGCTGCGATGAGGAATGGCATCCCAACCCATGCCTCCGAGTCTCCTAAGCTCATACCCCAACGGAAGGCTGCCGCAAACAGAGGCTCACCGGCTATTACGCCGATGTATGTCAAGACAGAAATAACAGTGTAAAGCGTCCCGAGATGTCTTTGATCCACCATGCCAGTGACTAAACTTCGCGTTGGGACCGCAAAAGCGTACCCACAGGAGTAGACGACCTGCCCGAGGACTAGGAGCATCCAGGAGCGGGCCCTGGCGACCGTTGCAGAGCCGATGACGAGGAAAACGCCACTGAGCTGCGCGATGCGTTTATCCTTGATAGTTTCGTGTACGCCCGGTCGTCGCATCAAGAAGGTGGACAAGGCCGGTATGAGGACTGTGAGGACCATAAAGTTGACACCAGAGCCTATCGAGCTAATGAAAGCGGCCTATTATGGTTGTTCATTAGCCTTTTTCATTTTGAATCATCATACCTGCACCCGGAAACTCACCTCTCCGACGGTCCATCCCAAGCGTTTGGCAGCATACTGCAGTATCAACAGTGCGTCTGCTTGCTCTCCTAGGTGAAAGAAGAGAAAGCACAAAAGACAAAGGACGAGTTTGGCGTTTTTTGCCATCCACCGAAACGGCAACATGGACGCTCTGAGACGCTCCCGTACATCGTCATGGATGGCTTTCCTGGCGCCGTGAGCTCTCGCCTCGATGACGACTCCGGCTTCCCCACTAGGTGCTCGTTTCGAAGAGAGCGGTGATAAGGTCTCGGGAACACAACACAGCGCGACAATGAAGCCAGTCGCCATGAAGGCCTGTCCAATCGCCATGGGTATCCAGGGACTTGTCGATATTAGGACACCGCCAACGGGCACAAAAACGAAACGGGACAATAAAGTTGCCGCCTGGACTTGTGCAAATGCGTTGGTTCTGAATCTGTGTCAGTCATGAGGGCCAATTTGTCCAGTGGTGATTTACATGCCTTTGCTCAGCCGGGCAGATGTCAGCGACAAGAACAAACGAAACGGATGAGAAGGTCGCGGCGCCCCCGCCGATCAGCTGCCACAATCCGCCAAACCACACAGCTCGCACCGGGAGGGAGTCGGAGAACCAATCTAGTTTAGGAAGGTTAGAATTTGGAGGTCCAAAAGTCGAAGCTAAACGCAGAGGAATAAGGGTTACATAGAGATAGGGGCAACTCACAGACGACTCGGATCCAGACATCGTTCAGGAAGCAGCCCACGATGGCGAGCAAAAAGATCTTCTTGCGCCCGATACGGTCAGCAAGCGTGCCGTAGGGAACGGCTAGAATCATGCCTAGAGTAAAATGAATGGGTGATCCATTGCCAGTCAGCAAAGATATGTGGATTCGTACACGTCGCGTAGCCCCTACCAGGGAGAGCCTCAAAGACATCCTTCCATGCATTTATATGCGCAACTTCGCTTTGGACGGGTTCTATTTTGCACTCGCCAGAGTCTCCACGATGCGCCGGCAACCATGGCGGAGTGCTGCTGGCATAATATTTCGCACACACAATATCCTGAAGAATCGCGGTCTGGGGGGCGAGGGTAATATGGCTTCCCATGTTGAGGATAAGCAGCGCGGCCGCGGTGGACAGGATGGTGCGCAAAGCGCTGGGGCGGCCAGTTTTGTTGTCATTCTTGGTGACTGTGATTTGAGAAACGGTGAGATCACTGAGATGGGGGCCCAGAAGCCTGGTTTCTTCGTCTGCTTGATTGTCATCCATTGTGTTTGAAGCGCCTCGCTCGTGGGAAACCGGAGACCGGGGGGAGGCTGGGATATGAAGTGTGAATATAAAGCCAAAAAAAAGCCAAAACATGTGTTACAGGTGTCGACGGCAGATTTACGCGGCCTGGGACTGCGCGTGGTCAGTGGTCCGCAAACAGAGCTGGATTCTGCTACTGTTCTGCCGCCCGCTGGTTCCTATTGGGTGGCGTACGAGGCGGGCTGGTTGTTTCTTGTGTGGCACCTTCCGAATCTAGGAAACAACAGGGAGAAATCTGGACCAACATGCCAACATTGCCCACCCGGATTCCTGGGATCCCCCGATACCTGGTAAAGCGGGGTTTAACGACAGTGGTTAACCACCCTGCTCCGAAAAGCCTCCCAACGACTCCAGACCTTCCTAACTCAAGTGCCCGCTGCTCAACATCACGAGCCAAACTTAGGTCGAACTATTGCTGATGTTCTTGCGAGCACCACCCAACCGCCAACGACAAGTGCTGCAGCATCACAGGCGGCTGCAACGGACCGCAACCGACTGCAAGCGACTGTAGTCCGACGAGTTTGGGGGGGATGGCAACTTCTCCCTTACTGGGCAGCTGCCCACTCGATGCGGACGACCAGTTCGGCCCCCGAGTAAACGCCATTTGCCGCGCTTTTGACTTCACGCTACAGTTTGAAGATGGCTTTTTTATCGCTCTCCCCGCTGCCGTCTTTCTTCTTTTTGTGCTGCCGCGGCTCCTAGTGCTGTGGAAGACGCCAACCAAGATGGCTTCTCGTCGGCTACTAGCGTGCAAGTTGGTAACGGATCCCAATCTTTCAAGATTACATGAACAAGTGTCGCCCCTTTCAGTCAACCTCGCTAATATTTCCGTAGGTTTTGCTTAGCTTCCTGTTCGGTTTACACCTTCTCTTCCTCCTCCTTGGGCCTCGCACAAAGCTCTCCCTCGCCGCGGCATGCCTAAGCACAGCGGCAATCCTGGCAGCCATCGTCCTGTCCTTTATTGAAGATCGACGCTCCGTCCGACCCTCGGATTTGTTGGTTCTTTACTTTTCCGCATCTACCATTCTCTCCATACCACGACTACGCTCGCTTTGGCTCATCACCCTTCCCTCCGCTGCAGCCGGCAGGGTGATATGGACCATCATCTTCATCGTCACCGTGGTCGCCGTTTTTATCGAGTCTCTGGGAAAGACAATGTTTCTCCGGCCGGCCTTTCAACACAATGTCACAAAAGAGCAAGCTGCTGGTTTCTGGAGTCGAAGCTTCTTCGTCTGGTTACTCCCGTTCTTCCAAATCGGGTACTTTCAAGTACTCAGTCTCGGAGATGTCCCAAAAATCGACAATGATCTTGCCGAGGAAGCCGCCTGGACACGCTTGAATGCATGCTGGCTTCGTACTGCAGGCCGCCACCGCCTAATTCGCGCCGCCTTCGCCGCGAACGTGTTGCCTTTCTGTTCTGCGGTTCTTCCACGCCTTGCTCTGTCTGCGTTCGTCCTTTGTCAACCATTTCTCATCGGGACCGCCGTCTCCAGCCTCGCAACTCCAGCTCAGAAGGGTCAAGAGGAGTATGGTCACGCTCTGGTTGGCGCTTTCGTCTTTACGTACCTTGGCATCGCCGTAAGTCGCCTTCCTCGGTACGATAATGGTCGCTGTGGCTGATTGAGTCAACGCAGGTTTCACGAGCCATATATTGGCGCCAGACCAACCGCATGATAACAAGGATACGTTCAGGTCTCATCGCCATGGTATATCGGCACACCACTGCCCTACGGGCCGTGGACGTTCAGGACTCGGCGGCAATTACCTTGATGGGTACGGATGTGGAGCGCATTGTACAAGCATTGAGATTCATCCATGAAGTCTGGGCATCGATTCCTGAAATAGCCGTCGCCATCTGGCTTCTGGCTCGTCAAATGTCCTATGCTGCGTTTATGCCACTCGTCGTTGCCTTAGGTCAGTCCGAAGAGTCGTTCTTGCAAATCTCGGTCAACCCCGCTAATACCATTTTCAGCATCTGTAGCTGGGGCATCATTCGTCGGGGCGCGGTCTGGCCCTGCCCAAAAGGCGTGGAACGAGCGCGTTGAGAAGAGAATCGCAGTTACGACCAAGATGATCAGCAGCATGAAAGTTGTCAAGATGTTGGGCTGGTCAGATGTGCTGGGTGACATCGTTCGTGGCTTGAGGGAAGTTGAAATACGCACCTCGGAGAGGTTCCGTTATCTCCGAATCTGGCAGATTCTGTTTGGTAAGCCACGGTACACGTACGTAGCAGTCCTTTCTCAAGCTGATAATATCTTCAGGAAATGCGCCTACCACGCTTGCCCCCCTCGCAACCTTTGGCGTATATGCCATCATTGCGACTGTCAAAGGAGACGAGAGCCTGTTATCAGCGCAGGCCTTCACCTCGCTTGCTCTCATCAGCCTCGTCACAAGCCCCCTGATCACCTTCTGCCAAGCCTTGCCATCTTGTATTCAGGCTGCGGCATGCTTTTCGCGTATCGAATCATACTGTTCCCGGCAGGCGTTGTCTCCACGCATGGAACCCTCTGGGGCAGCCACTGAAAGCAGCATTCCGCTAAGAGAACGACCGTCCACACGCTTCGCCTCGGGAAGACCAGGTGATGTTGTGGCCTCGTTTTTGTCAGCCGATATATCTTGGTTGGCAGATGCTACCGAACCTGTGCTGCGCAACCTCAATCTGAACGTCAAGTCCGGATTCACAGCCATTGTCGGCCCGGTCGGTTCGGGAAAATCCACACTGCTCGAGACTTTGATAGGAGAAACCATCATCACCCGAGGACGTGTCGAGTCCAACATATCCAAGGTTGCCTTTTGCTCGCAGCTTCCCTGGATTACTGACGATACCATTAGACATATTATTGTCGGCACCGCCAACCCCGAGTTTGACCCCAAGTGGTATGAGTTCTCTGTTGCGTCATGTGGACTCCAACAAGATCTGGCGGGGCTACCTGCTGGTGATCAGACCGTCGCAGGGAGCAATGGTCTGGCCTTGAGTGGAGGACAGCGGCAAAGAGTGGTTTGTTACACCAACATTCTTCAGGAGGATGTCATATGTTGTTAAGACTAACGTCCCGGTAAAGGCACTTGCTCGCGCTGTTTACGCACGGCTTCCCGTCATCATTCTAGACGACGTGACAAGCGGTCTCGATCCCACAATGGTCAACTTCATTCTCACCCAGCTCTTCGGTCCCCAAGGCCACTTTCGCAAATCCGGTACCTCTGTTATACTTGCCACACACAATAGTAAGTGGGGACTACTTTGGCAAGCCAGGCCTGCGGCTAAGTGAATATAGGGAGCGTTCTTCCGTATATGGATGAGATCATTGTCATGGACAACGGCGTGGTGGTCAATTCGGGCTCGTACAGCGAAATCCGATTGACAATGCCCGAGCTGGCAGGGTCTGAAGATGTCACGGATGAAAGCAGCAACAGGGACTCGGCGGGACAGGACGGTATCCAGAATAAATCGACTGCGAGTGCACCAACCGTCACCCAACAAACACCAGCAGCGAACCCACAAGAGCTGGATCTGCAGCGGCGCCAAGGAAGTTGGTCTGTTTACGCGTATTACTGCCGGAGTGCTGGAACCATGCTCACGGTCTTTTGGGTTGTTTTCACCCTCGCCGGGGCTGTGTCCTCAAATTACATGAGTATAATCTCTACACCCCAGGAACATATTGCCGCATGAACCACTAACTTTATGATTAGCAATCTGGATTGAAAGATGGTCGGACGCAAATAGCACCGCCCCTAACCAGCAACTCGGCTTGTATCTCGGCATCTACGCGATGTTGAGCGGGATAGCTACGCTTTGCACGGCAGGCGAATGCTGGTTTGTGAAACCATGGTAGCATCCGAGGACGTTGACTCAACTGACGATTATTTGAAAGGATATTCATTATCAGCATCATCACGAAAACTGCACTACACCTGCACCTTGAGCTCTTGCATGCCGTTCTAGCGTACGTTGAAAACATTTAGCTTTCCCAGAACCGTGCTAACGACGATTTTGCTCAGAGCGCCCTTCGCATTCTTCCAAAGCACCGACACCGGTTCCATCGCAAACAGGTATTGCACTACCCTGTCCGTTAGCTCATGGCTGGTTTCCCGTCTCTGACAGACATCATGTACATAGGTTCAGTCAAGACATGGACCTCATCGACATGACGCTCCCCTCGAATGCCATTCAGTTTACATCAGGTAAGTACATTCTTGATTCGGTCTGGTAGTGTCACTCCATGTCGTCCCGCTTATTGAAACGTTGATGTGTAGCTGCATCGTACTGCCTCGCGCAGCTGGTCATCCTCTGCGTTCTTGGTAAATACCTGGCAGCCGTGGTTCCTATCCTGGCCGCAGTCCTCTTCGTTGTCCAAAAGATCTATCTTCGCTCCTCTCGGCAACTCCGCCTGCTCGACATCGAGGCCAAAGCGCCCCTGTATCAGATTTTTATTGAGACGATTCGAGGCATTCCAACCATCCGGTCGTTTCACTGCCAAAACCTTTTTCACAGCAAGCACCAGGCGATACTCAACGACGCTCAGAAGCCCTTCTACATGCTGATGTGCATCCAGCAGTGGCTCGCCCTGGTGTTGGACTTGATTGTGGGCGCTATCGCGGTCACGATTGTTGTCATTGCAACGTCATTATCCAACAGCATAAGTGCCGGTGCCATCGGCGTGGGCCTTGTCCTGATATTACAATTCAATGAGATGCTTACGCAAACGCTCCAATCCTGGACAAGACTGGAAACATCGATCGGAGCTGTCGCGCGGGTCCAGAAGTTCGTTGCAGAGACGCCTTCCGAACCTACTGGGACGGCGGTCCTGCCCGCTGGCTGGCCTGCGCGAGGGGCGATTAGTTTCGGCAAGGTCGTTGCCGGCTACCCGTATGCAATACATTGCCTTGCCACATGGTGTAGCCGTAGGGCGCTGACATGTCTTCCAGATCCAACGACAAGCTTATTCTGTCCGACATCAACCTGCACGTCGCTCCCGGCGAGAAGCTCGTGGTTTGCGGAGCCTCGGGCAGCGGGAAGACGTCGCTCATCATGACTCTGTTGCGCATGACGAACCTGCACCAGGGCGCGATAACAATCGACGACATGGACATTTCGCAGCTGGCCGGGAGCGACGTCTGTGCCAAGATTAACGTTGTTCCTCAAGAAGCGTTTTTCCTGCCTGGAACCATCCGGTTCAACCTCGACCCCCAGGGGCGTGCGGCCGACAACGCTATTGAGGCTGCCATTCGCAGGGTTGGGCTCTGGGGGCGGATTGAGAGGGCGGGAGCGGGATTGGGCATGGAACTGGTGGCGTCCGAGTGGTCCCAGGGTGAGATGCAGCTCTTGTGTCTGGCGCGGGCGCTGCTTGTACCCAGCAAGATCCTGATCCTGGACGAGGCAACAAGCAGGTATGTACAAAGTCACCTCGGGCAACCGTATGCTGGTGGAGAGGAAGCTGACAATATGTGTTTGTACAGTGTCGACTCAAAAACGGAGGCGATTATGCAGGAGGTGATCGACAGCGAGTGGCGCCAGCACACAGTCATCTCGGTGCTCCATCGGTTCGCGCACATCAATCGGTTTGACCGGGTAGCGGTTCTACGCTCCGGTCAGCTCGTCGAATGTGACACGCCGCAAGCGCTGTTGAGTCGCCAGTCTGAGTTCTTGGAGCTGTACCGGGCGTACAACAGCGGATTCTAGCGAGATATAGCCTGCTCTGGAAATACAGGACCCCCTCCGTAATCTTTGTCTCATTTCCATGGCACATTTTTACAGTCTCTTTTATTTAACATCTAACCCGAAGTCGACGGTGCAATAGTATAGCACCCAATCCACTTCCCTGCCAGAGCTGGTCAAGGCCATGGTGGCCGAGAATACCGCACTGAAGGACGAGAACACCAAACCCCAGGCCGAGGACATCAAGCTCAGGGACGAGAATGCCAAACTCAGGGGGGCATGGCGGGGCTCGACGCCAAGATCGAGGAGTTGGACAAGCAACTGAAGAAACGATGTCGGGCCGAGAGCTCGGAGGACAGCAAGTGGCAACGAGCGCCCACGGAAGCAAACCGGCAACTTGCCAGGAGAGCTCAAGGAAAGAGGAGATATCTGATTGTGTAACAACTGGTACTCAAATACGAAAACA
The DNA here is from genome assembly GCF_020726465.1 of Chaetomium tenue. Classification (NCBI taxonomy): domain Eukaryota; kingdom Fungi; phylum Ascomycota; class Sordariomycetes; order Sordariales; family Chaetomiaceae; genus Chaetomium; species Chaetomium tenue. The sequence continues at coordinate 3,112,814 of NW_027117330.1, read as the reverse complement.
CCAAGACCGACCTAATTTTATCCAACCGACGCCTAGCATGCCATGCACCAAACCTTCCCAACTCTACTTACAAATGAAGCAGACCACCACGCTTCGCCATGTATACTAGCCCCATAGTGCCTGCGGCGACGACCCATCGCCCATATATCCTCTTGAAATTTGACCAGTGCTGCATCCTCCACTCCCTCTCCATATTCTTAAACGCCACCGCCTCATTCAGGCGCGGGAACGGCTCGTCAGGCACCGGCTTACCCAAGAACTCACACAGCGGCCCCCACCCATCCGCCAGCCGAAACTCCAGGATCTTCTCCTTCGGCACCATCTTCCTCACCATCTCATAATGCTGCACATAGCGCTGCCTCGCATTCGCCTTAGCCTCCTCGCCCGTCCGCGCCCCATAATACCCCTGAAGCAGCTTCTTACTCGCCGGCCCCGCGCAGGACCCAATCATTGGCTCGACGACCTCGATAAAAAACGTCGGCACCGCCCCAAAGAACATATCCAGCGCGGCCGCCGTGCTGCGGTACCACGACTCCATCTCGCGCTCGACGAGCACGACCTTGGCCTCCGGGTAGGCGTCGATCAGCTGCGCGGCGAACAGCGGCGCCAGGTCGGTGACGGCCTCGCAGGGCCCGAAGGCCGCGTCCCAGTCGGCGCGCGTGAAGGGTTTTCCCGTGTAGGTGGGGAGCGTGGGGAAGGTGGCGTCGGCGGCGCGGGAGAAGACGGCGAAGTCGGACGGGTAGGTGAAGATGGCGTCGATGCCGTGGTGCACGTCTTGCAGGCCGAGGATGCGGTAGGCCGCGGCCATGGAGGCGGTGCCGGTTTTGGGCATGCCCAGGGAGAGGACTTGCATGGGCCGGAGGGGGCGGGACTCGCTGACGGGTGGCATGGTGAGGGTTGATGTGGGAGTTATGTCAGCGCCCTTTTTTTCAGTTGGATGATGGATCTAGGGCGGGAGGAGATGAGTCGGGAGAGTTTGAGCCGGTGGGAGGTCAAAGGTGATCTACACTACGATGTGTCCACCGATGCGGGAATTATGCCCTTATGTACTCGGAGCACTGGAAGCTACGGCTGCGTCGATGTGAGCTGAAGGCATGGGGCGGAATCGGGGTACTCCCCCCCGAAATGCCATCTAACTGGGGTCCCAATGAGGCAAATCCCACTGCCCGGAGGATCGGGCTCGCTGATTCACGCAGGGGACCGGTGTCAAATCGGTCCCATGGACCAGGTTCGGAGAGCCTGGGGAGCTCGCTGCCTTGCATCCTGGGATCACGCTGTCAGAGCACAGACAGATGCCGCCTGGTACCGTGGGCCGGTGTCAGGGAAGAAGTTGAGAGCACAGATCTGATTGGTTTCTCCCCCCAGGAAGCGGAATGCCTTCGGTTATCTCATATTGCAGTCACAGACCAGGTGACCGTGCGCGGTAATTTTCTGGAACGCGGCGGGCTTCCAAAATTCCAATTCACGCAATCGTTGACCGGGAAAGTAAGCCACCTTCTACGCTAACAAGGGGACTTCGGTGACGCCGCTACAGACATACAGGCGGTCAACATCTTCGGCTGCCAGAATTTAATGGGGACGAGAACAGTCTTGAAAAGGGACATCTTCACATCTTCACATGTTCCTCGGGCATTCTTTATGCAGGGAATGCTCAAGATCACCAGAAAATTCCAGAATACTTTGACAGGCTGACAGGATCGACATGACCCTGTTGGTGGGGTTGCATCAAATGGCGAAGCTCGATGCTGTTTGGTTGATGAAGCGAGATCTGGGACAGTACCACAGCAGTTCCGATCAGTCGGACCGGTGGGTCCGGCGGGTGGAGTGGTGAGCACGGGCTGGGCACAGTTAACCACCCGCACCATCGGGCCGTGAGGTGGTGTGCTCAGGCAGATAATCAGCCTAAAAATAGTTAGTCTGGAAGGAAGAAAAATTTGAATATATAAATGTACGAATACGCCAGAAATGAAATTTGGATCGTCGTCGCCAAGCTGAAGCGGCGTCAAACCGAACCCGAGTGATTTTTGGTCCGCTGGGTTTGGGCTTCTCTGTGCTGTGTGTGTCCTGGCCATCCCAGCACAAGGCCTTCATTGGACGCCAAGTGTTGACGTGTCTCAGCTCCAACACTGGCGAGTGCTCACGTGCTGTCTGAGACAATGACGTTTCTGAGCCATAATCGGTGCGCGGTTTCTTGAAACCCCACGATGGAAGGGTGGCTCGTGCGAGCTGCATTCCCCAATTTTATGTGTGACTGTCTCGGCATCGGCCCGAGCTTACCCTACGTGCCTACTCACCCCCATTAGCGATATTCCCAACTTGCTACGAATACAATGCCCGATTCACTCACAGTCCAATTAGCCAACCAAACGAGCTCCCACAATGTGCACGCCTTCATCACCGGGCTGGCCATCCAGCACAACATGGCCCGAGTCTTCCTCAAACCCGACGGCAGAGACCTCTACTATCCCGAGTCACCACCGCCAGGCACCATCCTGCAGCCACTCACCCAAGACTGCGCTATCCCGCTTGGCCCCCCGGGAAACACCGTCACTGTGATTATTCCGCAGATCGCTGGCGGCCGCATCTGGTTTAGCGCCGAGAAGCAACTGACCTTCCTACGGAATCCAGGAGGGCCTGGCGGTGGTGCCGCCCTCGTCGAGCCATCGGTCCTCAACCCGAGCGACCCCAACGCCAACGTCGACTTTTCCTTCTGCGAGTTCACCCTCAACAGCGATCAGCTATTCGCCAACATCAGCTACGTCGACTTCGTGCCTCGCTTGCCCATTGCCCTGACCTTGCACACCAAGGACGGTGCCGTGCAGCATGTGAGCGGGATGGCCCCTGACGGCTTGGAGAGGGTGTGTGCCGGGTTGAGGGAGCAGACCGCCAGGGATGGCTGGCCATGGGACAAGCTTGTCGTGCAACCCAACGGACACGACAGGCCGCTGCGGGTGTTGAGCCCGACACACGGCAATGCGGTAGGGGCGAGTTTCGACGGGTACTTTGAGCCGTTGGTCGAAGCAGCGTGGAAGAAGTACTGCACCTCCGAAGAGCAACCACCACCCCCACCACAACAACTACAACCACAATCACAACAGCAAACACAACAAGAACCAGAGCCATCCAAAAAACACCGCCTCCGCCTCTCCCTCCTCCGCCGCAAGCCCAAGCCCGACCCCAACCCCAACCCAGCATCACCACCCGCAACACCCCCCCAACCTCAACCCCAACCCACCACCACCCCCACCACCCTCCGCATCAACACCCAAGCCGCCCCCGGCATCCTCACCAGCCACATCCCCCCCTCTCCTTCCCCCCTCCTCCTCCACATCGGCCCCGAAGCCTTCCCCCGCCCCAGCACCGCCGACATCCTCGGCTGCAACAGCGGGCCCTTCACCACGGGCCCCTCGCCCACGCGCAACGCCATCATCCCGCGCCTGGCCGCCGCCTTCCAGCGCGGGTGCATCGTCGCCACGGCCGAGCACCCGTCGGGACCGGACACGTTTTATGTCGGGGAGGGGCCGCTGAATCATTATGCGAGGGTGGTGCATGAGGGGAATGAGGATGGGAAGGGGTATGCGTTCGCGTATGATGATGTGCAGGTGGATGGGGGGGAGGATCAGAGTGGGAAGGTGGAGGGGGGGGAGGTGCGGGTGTTGGTGGTGGCGGTGGGGGGTGGGGGGGTGAGGATGGCTTGATTGGGGGTGTGAAGGGGTGGGTTGGGTGGGTGTGGAAGGGGTTTGGGTTTGGGTTGTTTGTTTGGGGGAGGGGGAAGGGATAAAAGGGAAGGGGATAGGGGGGTAGGGGTGAGGTTGAGCGGCTCCGTATTAGATCGATCCAGCCCGGTGAGAGCTTTGGGAACCGGGTGAAATCATGGTAACGCTTCCGATCTTGGTAGCTCGCGTGAGGTCATGCAGGGGCGAGCAGCCATCACGAGGCTTTGTGTTCCGCAGCCGAGGTTCGTTCAAAAGGGGGAGGGGGCTTTGGTCGAGCGAATGTCCAAGTTCGAGTAACACAGGTGAAGAACTTGGGTAGCTTTTCTGCACGTTAAGGACAGCGATATTGCATTAAGTGGTATATTATAGGCTTATTCGCAAACCGGAGGAATCTTGGGCTCCGTGACGGCTGGGTAGCGGCTGGGCAACACTTGAATCTTTGCATGGCAGAGATGGCATTGATGGTTCTCAGCCGCGGGCCCAAAATAGTACACACCGCCTCGCGGCAGCATGGACGAGAGTGTCTAACCTTACGATGGCTCGCAGTCTCTCTCAAAACAAGGGGGGGGGTTAGCAGCGAAGTGTCAGCAACGGCCGACAATAATATCAAACACTCGTCACGATGAACCATTTCCAAGTGCTTCGGCCGTCTCCGTTGAAGATCATTGTGATGCAAGATACCTGTTTTGCCCAATCACCTACTGCGGTAACCATTCGCACCAGAGAGCGGCGGAATATGACACCGATACGCCCAGATTGGGGTCCAACCGTCAATATTGATCGCCAAGCTCCCTTGGCTGCAGCCCATTCATAGGACGGGAGCAACTCTAGGCCTTTCAGGATTCAGCTCGGTAGTGATGCTTACTGGAACACTGTTTGTGCCAACCCTTCCCCGGATTTTCATACTAGCGGCGCTGGCTCCGCCACAACGGTTTTGAGGCCTCTGCTGACCGATCGTCCACTTCGCGCCGCACCATCTCCCCGGTGGCGCTGGCCGCTACCATGGTTGGGTGAATGGGTTACAGTGCCTGATCCAAACCAGGACCATGACACGGCCGCGGCGCAATTTAGGCCAACAACAACGCCTGTTGATGCCGTGAGGATAGTCTACATGTAATTTCCAATGTTTGGCCGGCTATGGTTGAGGTGTAAGTTTCTTACAGTCTCGTTGAAAGACTATCCGAGCTGATGATCTCTCCCTGTATTCCTGCGCAAAAGTCTGTTGACAGGCGAACACGCTGGGCAAGAAGCTGGACAAGAAATGAATACTTAAAGGGACAGTTGCCCCCGACTTGAAGCAGAATATTCACCAGCATCAACACCCACAACTCCAGCCTCCACAGCAACAACTCCAGCCTCCACAACAACAAACACCTTCGCACACCAAACCCCACAAAACCAGCAACAGTGAGTTGCCCCACGAGTCCAACCCTCACTCCACAACCGAACCTTCACTAACCCACCCGCCTCAGAACCAAAACCGCCACCATGAAGGTCAGCAGCATCTTCCTCGTCGCCCTTCCCCTCGTCTCCGCCTGGAAGCTCGAGCTCTGGGCCACCGGCGGGCGCCATGTCACCATGAGCGGCACCAAGGACAGCGGCTGCAAGGACATCTCCTTCACGCCCGTGCTTAACGTCAACAAGGCCAAGCTCAACCCCGCGACCTCTCTCTACCCCGACCCCAAGACGTTCGAGCTCTACGTCAACAAGGGCTGCCGCGGCCTGAGCTACCGCAACGGCAAGGGCACCCACAAGATGAGCGCCCGCAAGATTCGCAGCTACAAGGTCTACTAAATCAGACACTTCGGACTTGTCTGGCTGTATATAACCGGATGTGATGGAGTTGGGCGGAGGGTGGAGGGGTGTATATGGGACGGGAAAGGGGTTTAGGTGGGATTGGACTGGGTTGGACTTGGCTTTGGACTTGGTTTTGAGTTTCGTTCGGATTCACTTCTTGATTTGGTATTTGGCTTGCGATTTTGGTTGCACGCTCTTTCACCGTTTTGTGGCTTCAATGTACATGGTTCGCGAATATACTCTCCGATATCACTCCGCCACCGCCGCCAGCAGCTGTTCCTTGTTGTCCTCAACATACTTCCGCAGATCCGTCAGTTTCAGTCCCCGCTGGTAGTTCAGCGTCCTCTCCATCTCCCACGACACCCCAACCCCCGCCCCAAACACATTCTGATACTTCAACATCACGTCCTCCGGCTCCTGCTCCAGCCTCTTCCTCAAAAACTCCCGATCCCACAACTCCCGCTTGAACCCCCCTCCAAACCCCGCCTCCACCACATCCGCCACCTCCCCATACGACAGCGTATCCCCCGACACATACACCACCCTATCCTCCGTCCCCTCCGGCTCAAACACCACCTCCGCCACCGCCCTCCCAATCCCCTCCACATCCGTCACCGTCACCGTATTCCCCCACGCCCCCAACCCCCTGACCACCCTCCCCCGCAAATCCACCACCCCAAACCCCTTCAAAAACAAAAAACTCATAAACAGCCCCGTCGACACCACCGTCCACCCCGTCCCCTCCTGCCCCGCCAACAGCCCCCTCACAGCCAACATCTCCCCAAACAACTCCCCATGCCCACTCCCCTCCACCCCCACTCCCGCCTCCCCCTCCCCAAACACCTTATAATCCACCCCAAACTGCCACGGAAAAAACCGCCCCACCCCCGCCTGCACCGCCGCCTCGGCAACACGCAATAACGTCCCCGGCGGCGAACCGTACCCGCCCGCTTGGATCACCACGTCATACTTCTTGAACACCGCCGCGAGTTCGGGGATGGGGGTGTGGGTGAAGTCGCCGGCTTCGAGGGTGATGCCGCGGGTGGTGAGGGCGGTGAGGGAGGTGATGGTGGTGGGGTCGGTGGAGGTGAGGGTGGAGGGGCGGCGGAGGAGGGCGAGTTTGGGGGGGTGGGGGTGGGTGGTGTAGGACGGGTGGGTGGTGAGGGCGGTGAGGATGGCGGTGCCGAGTTCGCCGGCGCCGATTATCAGGATGGAGGTGGGGGGTGGGGGCATGGTTGGGGGCCAAGTGGTGGTGGTGTTGGTGGTGGGTGATAGGGTGGGTTGGGTTGTGAATTGCTGGGATGGACTGAACTTGGCTTGTGGGAGAGCGTTGTGTTTGGGGTGACGGCTTGGTCACTGATGGGTGTGTGATGATATGCTTGGGAAAAGTGCAGTGGGAGTGAATGACTCCGTAGCTTTATCCTTCCCCTCAGACGGAGATAGCGGAGAATGGGAGAACCGGCACGGCCCCCACGGGGTGCGTATGGATCGTCGAGGGTTGAGTTCTCGGCGTGCTGACAAATTCGTCAACACGCATGTACTGCCGTAATAAACCGAACAAACCTGGACACCTCTTCTGCCTATGATGTTATTGTGGGGTAATGGGCTCAAGCATCGCTTATTAGTTAGTCATCTACTATCTCCGTGTCTTGGTGGTGGTCCTGGTTTCTTCCATTATGGGCTTGTTCACCATCTTGGGAGTTATTTGCTCGGCCAGCTTCCAGTCATTAGTTGATGCTCAGCCTGGTCACTAGAGTGGTGTTCCGAGGAGTTCACATGGGTGACACGCCGGGGCCAATATCAGGGCCTATTACTTCGTACTGGAAAAGGCTCCTCACTTATGAAGGCCAGTCGGGGAACGAGACAGTCCAGGCTTGATTGTTTCTGTGCTTGAACATCGCAATGATCATATTACTCGTGACTTTTTGCAGCGCCACCCCATCGCCTCTTACGTGCCGAGTTCGTGATATCGTTCCAGCCTCCTTCCCGTCACCCCAGAAGCCCAACCGCCATCCAAGCCGCCGCAACCGCCGGCACAACCCCGCCCCTAGAAGCCCCCCACACGGCTGCCGCGCCCGTACTTTCAGTCGACGCGGGCCCTGCCTGTGTCGCCGACGTTGCTGCCTCCGTCGAAGTTGCCGTTGCCATCGTCGAGGTTCCCGTGGGGCTGGTGCCGGGACAGTAGTCGGTCGCACCGGGCTTGACGTATTTCTTGAACCTGTCCGGGGCCGTCAGCCCGTTGAGGCAGTCGTGATACTGGCAGTCACCCGAGATGGTGTCGAAGAAGGCCGACTGGCACGTCTTGTCGTTGTCGCAGTATGCGACACACTCCTCGTACTTGGTGAAACGGGGATATCCGGCGGATACGGCGCCGGCGAGGGCGAGGGCGGCCAGGAAGATTGTCTTCATTGTGGTTGTGGTTTCGTGAAGTGATAGTGGGAAGGAATCTGGTGAGAACTTGAAGAAGAGTCTTTGTGTTCGTCTCCAAGAAGGGCTGCGGCCCTTTTGAAGTCATCGTGCCATGTCGCGCTGGTGGCGGAACTAGGCAGTTCCTGGTTCTAGATCAATTTCGCTAAGCTTTTCCGCCTCCCGCTAAGCTTTTTTCCCCTTGCGCTAAGCTTTTTCCCTCCACGTTAACCCTCGGAGCTGAATCATGGGTTCCATGAATATCGTCGAATGGACTCGGCTAGAAGCTGACACCCATAAAGCGTGGAACTTGTGCAAATTAGCAGGCCAGGCAGCGCGCATTTCCACGGACAGTTACGACCTTGCCCATCTGCGCAAAGAACCAAACCCATGAGCGCTTGGACGTACGAGGAGCTCGGCCATGCCGCCGGAACGTGGTGACGCACTTAACGGGTTAGAGTTGCGAACAAGGTGTAATAGCTTTGAGACAACCAACTCGCCTCTGCTCTGCGTGAACCAACCTGCCGCCCGGCGTTAACAGTACCCCGACCATAAATAGTCTGTCTGGTCAGGCACGGTATTGATTGAAACGGTGCGCTCCTCGCTGCGACTACGGGCATAGCAGTGATTGGAAACGTCCAAAAATTGGGTCAGACAATGGTCTACTTGTCAACATTTAGTTGTCTGCATCACCGTCACCGTCACCCTCATCCCCTCCTTCTTCATCGCTCGACACTTCATTATCATCATCGTCTTCCTCTTCGTCTTCGTCTTCGTCATCTTCTGCGGACTGTCAGGAACGAAACATGGAAACATACTGCAGGGTGCACACGTACCGTCCATTTGATCCGGGTCAGGTTCTTGTGGCCATACGGGGGCCATAACTGCAATCGCCTGCGCGACAGCCTTGTCCAAAGTGACCAGGCTGGTGGAACAAGTCCAATCTCGGGTTTCCGGCCCGTCCCCCGTGGGCTTAAAGGGCACGTTACCTCTGAACCCGCTGTTCCTATGGGCGATTTGGCTGAGGCTCAGCGTCCGCAGATTCAAGCCGCGCACCTTGGATAACACGGACAGACAACGGTCCCAGGGGTTGATCTTGGTCGTCGTGTGGTCGCTATTTTCGTTGATCAGGCACACCCTGCGGAGATAGAGCGAGGTCAAGGTAGGCGCGAACTTGACGATCAGGTTGAGTACAGTTTCTGGTTTGAGCTCGGTATCTCCCAGGTCGAGACGCTCGAGGGGAGGCTGGATGGGGGCCATGTCGAACGAGGCGTTGGGCTTCTGGGTGTCTTTGAGGGCCAACCAAGAGAGGACCTCCTCCTGCTGATCCCAGCTCGAATCCTTGAAATTCACACGCAACCAGGTCAGGTTGATGGTGAGTGACAAGAACTTTTGGAACATGAAGGGCCTCATCCTTGAGTTGTTTGCCAAGCCCAAAATGAGATGCAGCGACTTCAAGTTGGCGAGGACCGGCGATATCGCTGCCTCCATGCGCGGCGGGATGTAAAAAGCATGGTCATGAAGTGCGAATGAGATGAAACCTGACCTTGCCGAAGCTCTGGCGAGAACCTCGAGGCTGTTTGGGCGGGCTTGTGCAGCGGCTAGTGCGGCAATAACAGCGCTGAAAACCTGGCTAAGGTAGGCGTCCTGGTTATGCCGGGGGCTGGTGGCAACGGCGTTACCGGTCGACTCTGCCAACGTTTTGGCGCCCCAGCTCCTCCACTCGGTTCCCCTCCCGTCACGGCTGCGGCTTGGAGAATTGAAGTCGCGGATGTCGACTGTCTCCAGGTTGGTGAGGTTAGCGAACGCCTCGGCGAGCATATCTCGGAGCCCCCCTGCGGCTATCAGCTGCATGTGATCTGCATTGGCAAGTTCGAGGCGGACTCTCGATTTATCATCCCTACTTGGGCTATTATAGTAGACCGGGACTAAGCGATCTGTAGCGATGATGACGTGCTTGAGGAAGGGTGACAGATTTGGATGCTTGGAAATGTCGATCAGGGCCTGTAGGCTCTCGGTGAGAACCATGAACTGTTTCTTGCGGAAGAACTCATGTGAGAAAAAGTTGAAGAGCCCTTGTTCCAGGGCCTTGCAGCTCAATCGCACATTTCCAAGGTCGGTGGTTGAGATGTGGTGGGTGATTCGGATTAGGACCTCCAATGGGATTTGAGCCAGGCCAGAACCGAGCTGAGGATCCACGGCAGCCACGGTTGTGCCGGACATGCTTGCGGCGAATGTGTTTTGTTTTCTCCGGGAAATGCGGAGGTAATTACTTGTGGATGTCCAGCTTGAAATTTGGGTTCAGGTTCTGGCTTGGGTTTTAATCATCGACGAGGAAAGCGCGTTGACGACGTTTGGCCGCGTTGCTGCCTGCAAGCCACTGATAAGGTAGGTTTAGGCAGATGGTGGGTCCCCTCATTCATGGCGAACCAATGGCGCCGTTACTGACTCTCGATCTCTCAAAACCGTCACTCAAAACCGACGCCGACAGACAACATGGCAGATTTCAGCTGCCGAGTCATGCATAATCACGAAGTTCCGAAAAGTTCCTAACCGTACATACACAGTAGAAGACTGGAAACTCCAGCTCTACTAGCGACATGGAGCTACATAGCTCGGCATGTCCACGGCGGCAGTCCGCCTGGCTAGTGGCGCTTTGGAGATGCATGAGGATATACGATACGCGAACAAAACTCCGAAATTCGAAGGTTGTCTATTGGGTCTTGTTCTTTTGGGCCACAATTTCCCGGGCTACCTTTGCGGCGGCCTCGACAATCAGCTCGTGCTCTTGTGAGTGTATCCTTTCTTCGAGTTGATGCAATTCCTCTCCTGCACGGCACTCGATCTCTTTCACCAGAATCGGCTCGCCCCGGTCGACCTTGTCAATGACATAGTGAACCATGATGCCTGTCTTGTTATTCTCGAGCTTGCCCTCCTTGAAGTCGTTGAAGGCCCGCTCAATCGCCCCAGCACCGTCGTATTTTCCTTCCGGTCGATCAGTCACGAGGCCGAACGGTAACAAAAAAAGAGCCCTTACCTGGTAGTGCGGGGTGGAGGTTGATGATCTTGATGCCCGCAGCATCGATGGGGTCGAGGAACTGCTTGCCAAACACATACATCCAGCCAGCTAGGACCACAAGGTCTGGCTTAAAGTCACCTTGCAACAGCTTCTCCGCCAACGCCGCATCATATTTCTCCCTAGATTCTTGGATCTTCTGTTGGTCCTTTTCGGCCTTGGCTTGAAAGCCGTGCGAGATCAGGTTGAAATACTCCCATGGGATGCCAGCAAGATCTGCTCTTGTGGTCGCATAGGCTTTCCCACGGTTCACAATCAGGCGGACAATTTTGGAATCTGGGATCCGGCCAGTAGTGACGGCATCGATGAGGGCCTGGAAGTTCGAGCCGTTCCCGCTGGCCATAACGACAATGCGACAAGGGTCTGCCATGGTGTTGCTGAGTGGGATGTCTCGTGAGGTGAAAACTTGTTGAGACCCCCGTGGTAGTCGCTCTGAACAGATTTTTGGGAAGAGTCGTCCAGGTTTTCAATGCAGAAAGTCGATGTCACCGTCTGTGTCGTCAACGCCAAGAAGATGGTAGTTTGGTGTATGGTGACTGAGGGCTTACCCCGGCTCCTGCTTCGTCATGATGCGCCAATTCGGTGTTGCACCGTGAAAATGTTTTGTGGTGGAGAGCAGAAAACGGGGGTTAGGGGTGGCCGAGCATCGAGGTGTCCGACACCGGCCGGTGGGCAGACACGGGTCGGTGTTTTCTATGGGGCAATATACATGCATCGTGTTGCGCTTTTTTGTGACTCTTCAGTAGAACATTACAATCTTCTCCGCTTATGGGAGTGTCGGATGCCATTTTACGGAAGCTGTTAAATGACTTTCGTTTTCGTTCAAGTTTTGGTGGCTGGAGAGGTCACTGCTGCGCGAGTAACAAGTGTGGCACAGCTCGATAGTTAATTTTTGTCTCCCGAATTTTCCAGTGTTCTTAAAGCCGACCGAAGAAAGCCGTTGGGCGGGAAGTTGTGATTGGTTGCCAAGGCGGCATGTTTCAGAACTGTCGTGGCGCGGCTCCGTCAGCCAGAGCTGAGAAGACTCACGTTCCCCTAACCGCCATCTCAGAACCTCAAAAAATTATTCTACGAAGGAGATTGTGCTACGAAATATTCCTAACTATCGGGGGATCGATACGAAGCAGGGGGCGGACTGCCAATGAGGTCAGAATTGCATGTCGGTTCTTTGCGACCAGGTTTTTGTTGACCACCCAATTTTTTAGGCAACACTCAAAGTTCTGCATGTCCATCTCAAAGTTTCAGACGAATGTCGTCGCGGGGCAAGTGGATGCTGGGTCCCACCAGGGCTGAGCAAGCCGCACCCATCATTGGCTGTCAGTGGCAATTCCCCACGATTTGAGATGGAAGCCATTGGTCAGCATGCCCCCACTCCTATTTTTACAAGGAAAAGAGAGAGGACCACGAACAACCCCCGAGCCCCAATGCACGCGAAATGGCCCAGGGCCGCCAGGATTGCAACCGTCACATCAGCAGTGGGCACGGCACACTCTTTTCGGAGTTGCCTGGCGAGCTGGCTTCGCGCTTTCGTCGCGTGTTGCCCATCCGAAGAAAATGGGATGAAGAAATTCTGGGCCGCGAGCAAAGAAAGCTTTGAAGGGTTCATCTTTTTTCAGATGTTGAATCGGATCAAGCATTAAACCACTGTTATGGGGGGCCCGTGGAGTGAGACAGGCAGGCCATGATCGAGCATCCGGCCGGGGATGGCTGAAGGAAGGGGTCCTGATTCGACAGGCGAGCGAGCGAGAAGGATGGCATCAAACCCCTGCAGTCAACCCCTGCTCCCGTCAGCATTTGGGCGTGCCTAGCCACGAACGGGACGGGATCCCGAGCGGGTGGTCCTGTCCAAGGCGGTTTTCCTCATCTTGCCCGTTACATGGTGCAATGTGAGAAAAAGCGCGGCAATCCTCCTCTTCGTTGCCGCTGCTTTCACGTTCACGTCAACTTCGACAATCACCGCTCTCACCCCCTCGCCGGTTCCGACCCGCCTAAGCTCAGCATCGCCGCGCCAACTCGCAGCGGCTTGTCCTTCATCAGGCGGGAACATCCTCGAAAGGAGACCGATACTCGCCAGCCATGCGGTCGCAGCTTTGGCTCCTGGCCGCATCAGGCCATCTCGCATGCGCGGACTGGACATTCGGGCAGGATCTTGACTATCGTGGAGGAGAAGTAGCCCACTTATTGCCGCGGGAGACGAGGGCATCGGACCACGACGGCGCAAATGGGTGGACACCAAGGCCAACCGAAGGCCCGTCATTCGAGCTGGCGCGGAGGAGACATGATTGGGCTAGACTGAAGCGGCAGTCAGACAACACTTGGGTCGACGAAACAACATGTGGATGGCGTGCTAATAGCGAATGTGAGTCTTCTTGATCCTGCCCTGTCAAGGGACCCGCTAATGAACATTCTGCAGCCGTGCCATTTACCTGCCCAGCATCGCATACTTGCGCAACAAACACGGACCACGTCGTTGGCTGCACATCCTCTGATGGGGACAACCCATTCTTCACCGTGTGCCTCGATTATCAAGCCGTCCAAAACGGAGCATGCGAATCCGTTGGCCCAAGAACCGGTTGCTGGTGAGAAGCAAATCAGAAATTGTCTGTGATCTTTGGTTTCGACTAACACGTATTAGCATGACTGAGAGCATCGGCCAGTGCATTACGTACCTCTGGCCTGGTGCCACAGTGAAGTCCATGTACCGATGCTACACCGAGCGGGCCGTTATCACCATGTTGAGCTCGCCCCCGGGCGCCGAAAGTACTAGCGTCAGCACCACTAGCACCACCAGCACATCGGAATCGTCAACTAGCGAGACCGCCTCGGGGACGACCGACCCAGCGCCGGGAGAAACGGAAACCGAACCCCCGACTTCCGAGTCAGGAGGCAGCAACACCGGCGCAATCGTCGGCGGAGTGGTGGGCGGCGTCGCCGGCCTTGCACTGATCGCTGGTGCCATTGCTTTCGTGATGATCCGCTCGCGCAAAAAGAAGAACAATGTCGTCGGCGGCAACACGGCCTATAGCGCCGTCGCGCCGGGCGACGCCGGCTTCCCGAGCAGCCCCATGCCTCCGGTTTCCGGGTATCCGCCCTCCCATCTGTCCCCCCAGATGAACCAAGGCAGCCAGTACTACAACCCGAGCACGATCGGCTCCACGACGTATCCCGAGACCCCGTACCTGGGCAGCACGACGCCGCAACCCCCCGGCGCCTACGATATGCGGCACTCGTACTACGACCCCTCCAAGCCAGCGGATCAGCAGCAACCCGGCGCGTATGCCCCTTACCCCGGTGCGCCGTACCCTGGGCCCTATCATCCGCCCGCGCCGATCTCCGAGTTGGACAACACAAACGTGGCGCCGGGGCAACAAAACAACCCCGTCGAGATGGGAGACAACGGGCCCACGAACCGGTAGACGATGCCGAGGCGAGTTCGGGGTATGGGGGCTGTAACGAACGGATAATGGGTTTAGAGGAGTCCTGGGGTGGCGGCGGGGTGTTACGGGCATTAATAATGTCTTTTTGTTTGTTCTCCTATTCTTTTATTTTCTCTGAGCGAGCGGATTCCCATTTCATGTATACCTACTTGGTCCTTCGGACGAAATATCAAGGCGTCAACGGCGTACAATACATTACTACGATAAAGAAGAGACATGTGTTCCGACACTTGAAGCAACTCCGGATTGGCGACCCAACCTCCCCACCATCTGATGTTCGATTCTATCTACATACGGCTAGACACGCAAGACTAATACAAAGGAAACTCAAGCACCAGCGGCACAGCCAGCGTGGCGGTATTTCTACATACATGAATATTTCCAAAACGGCTCCTTCTGCCCCTGATCTCCCACCTGCGTCAATATCGGCCATCCCCCAACCAAAAGAGACCGAAAGAAACCATGGCCTTGGCATTTCCTTTTGTGTTTCATAGCATTTACCCTCAAATCCTACCCAGTCTTCGCCCAATCCTCAACCACCCTCCTTCGTGCTTCGCACCCGACGCTCGATGGGCGGCCCATGGTCCCGTTACCCGTCGGTCCCGACCCAGAACACCGGGGATAGCAACCCCCCACCCCTCGTGCATTTCGTCCTATCCTCACCCCAAAGTCCCCCGCCCCCAACCGAACCCCCACCCCCGAACCAAACAGCATCACCCCCCTCAGCCCTTCAAACTGGCCAAATTCACCGCCGTCACCGCCTCCCCCCCCCTCAGCACCGCCAAAATATTCCGCATACTCAACTCCTCAAACCCCACATGCGTCTCCACCGTGCCCCCCGCATTATGGCAAGTTAACATCACCCTACCCGCCCCCACACCCACACCTCCCTCCCCACCGCCCACCACCTCACCCCCCTCCCCACCAAACCCCGACAGCTGCGTCGCCAGCCTCACCAGCCGGGGATGCACGCGCGGCTCCTCGGCATGGACATCCAGCGCGGCCGCCGACAGGTGGCCTGACTCGAGGGCGTCGGCGAGAGCGGCCTCGTCGACGAGCGAGCCGCGCGCGACGTTGACGAAGCGCGCGCCGGGGCGGAACTGAGCCAGCGTGGCGGCCGTGATGAGCGGGCGTCCGTCGGGGGAGGCGGGCGTGGCGAGGACGATGCAGTCGGAGGTTTGGAGGAGGGTGGAGAGGGTCGGGTGGAAGGTGGCGTGGAGGGAGGTTTCGAGGGTGGTGGGCTTGCGGACCACGTCGTGGTAGGCGATGCGCATGCCGAAGGAGGGGTTGCCGAGCTTGGCGGCGATCTGTTGCCCGATGTTGCCCAGTCCGATGAGGCCGAGGACGTGGCCACGCGGGTTGTGGCTTGCGGCGGTTGCGCGGGCGTGGCAGGTCTGAAAGGCCTCGCGCGCGCGGGCGTCGTCGGTGGGGGATGGGTTGGTGGAGAGAGAGGAAAAGGTTGCCGCGGTCATGCACCAGGGGAGGTGCCGGAAGGTGGAGATGATCATGGCTACGGCGAAGTCGGCGACCGCTTCGGCGGCGGCGAGGCCCGAGTTGCAATAGATGATTCCTTGTCCGCGTCAGTAGGTGTCCGCTCGTGACAAGCCGTGTGTTGGGGTGGGCGAGAATGACCTACCCTTCTCTCCCAGAAGCTCGGTATCAACCCAGTCGAAGCCCGCGCCGGCACTGGCGAATACCTTCACCGTATCTGGGAGCAAGCTGATAAGCTCGGCATCCCACCGGCCCATCTCGCCGCCTGTGCCCCAGAACGGCCGGAAGATGGCGCTGAAGTCCCCCCAGCGGTGCTCTTTTAAGGCGCGTATGAACTCGCTGCGCTCTCGTTCGTCCGCGCTAGGGCGGATTACTTCAAACTCGGCACTGAATTCTGCGTATGTCCCTGGGTTGTATTTGATCGGGTCACCGATATGAAGGACCACGGGCCGCTTCGGGGTGGCGCGTCCCGGCGGAAACATTCTGGTCATGGCAGACATGGTCGCGTTCGGTGACAAGTTGGGGACGGGCGGCGCGGGAGACATCGAGCGTGGTGTTGATGCCGGCACCGGGGTGCTCGGGGGCATCGGGGTGTTTACCGGCTCGGCCATTGCCACGGCGCAAGGTAGCAAGATCTCGTCCGAGTTGGTCGGGCAGGGTCGGGGGCTAAGGAAGTGAGGTGTCTCGTAGCTTAACCGTCTCGTCGATGCTTGGGCGAGGGAACTCGTAGGATTGTCTCAAGAGAGGGATAAAGGGGACTTGTAAAGGTTTGTTGCTATCGCGGGCTGGGAAATATCAATGCGACGCGGGGCAGGGGGGAAAGGACTGTCGCAATGCGAAAGGCAAGCCCCGCTGCGTCTGCCGCGATAAGCTGCGAGAATAGCGACGGAGTGCGCCAACCCCCCGGGAGCGCCGATCGCGGCGAGGCTTATTATAATGTGATCGAACCATGGCCGTGGTCTCGAAAAGAGCGGTCACAGGGGCACAAGGGCGGAGAGACAAGAAGCCATCGGCTCCAACCCGTCACACAGGACGAGAACCTGGGAAAATGGACTTCAAACATTCGTCTGAGCTGTTGGTGCGGGGCACGCGGGGGGAGGAGAATGTGGAGCTGAGTTGTGTGTTTCTTCTCCAAACCTTCCTGGGCTTCCCCGCGCTCTCCGCGGTGGCTTTGGTGGGGTTTCAGCGCCACCGGTCCTGGCCGGCTGGGAGCCTTGCCTGAGGAATCCCTCCTTAGTCCCCCCCACTTACGCCTCCTCCCTCAGCACATTCGCACACCAAAGCGACCCACTCATGAAAAATACATTTCCAACAAAATCCAACCACATCAGCTTGTTAACCATGCCCTTTGCCGGACCAATACCGAACCAAAAGTTCCAACCCAGGTAGGGGATCATGGCTAGGCCGAACGCGGTGAAGCTGAAGGCGGTCATTTCGGAAGTACCCAACAGCAAGCCACATGTCATAGCTTGGGCACCAAAGCATCTCGCAAAGAGGTGAGTAGTGGCATTCGCCATGGTGACGTATTTAGGCGTGAAGCCGAGCGCGATAACCGACTGGGGGTGGAGCAAACACCTTCGTTTATTGAATCCGGGTAAGCATGAAGTTGATGGTTAAACACTCAAAGACAAAAGTTTATACCAAGCACCCAGGCCAATATACGCCGTTGCCATCGTGGTCTGGAGGCGGCGAACCGTCTGGAGTCTCTGCGGAGTTGCCATTGCCGGTAGCCTTGGGGTGTCGGCAATCTAGGGAATGAGTTCTTCAGTTCGTCATAGAACGGGCGTCATGATTTGCGTGATGTACTTTTTCGTTAACCGCGGGTTGCGGGCATTCAGACTTCGGGGCCAGTCCGAAAGAAGGTTGGTCAGCTTTATCATCCTAAGAATTCCGACCTCGACCCTGAATTACCCGGCTCCGCTCAGACAAGTTTTTGGTATTACAAAACGCCACAAAAGCCAGCTGAACATGATGATCAGCAACTCAGAACCACGGTGGTGTTGGTGCCTCCGACTAGGTAGAAGGGCCTCGGGTAGGGGGCTTGACCAACTTCAGTCAGAAACCAACGGTCGTAGGGGGTGGAGCACTACGGACCAAGAAAAGAATCGATCCCCTTCATTTTGTTAGAACATACTCGTCGACTTGATGGGAGACGGAGCTGCCGAGTTATTGTTGGGCACTAAATGGACAAGATAGAACTTACAGTTGCTTCCCTTGCGAACCTGAACCTTTCACTAGACATTAAACTGAACCAGAAACCAAGTTCCCAAATTTACGCACCCTCAAGACTACATTGAGAATCTTAACTCTGGACAATACCCACTTGCTCTTTCTATAAGAGTACCTACCTATACCTAGGTACCTACCTAGGCAAGTGTGGGCGGAACTCGATGGCCTGGTTCAAAGGGCCGATCTGCCAGGAGAAGGCCGGTTCCTCGGTTGGACATGCTCACCTACCTGAACAACTGCAACTTTCAAGCTACTCAAGACTTTCGAGTTATCGTGAGATACAAATCTATGAAGAAAGAGAAATCTGAGACTGAGGATGCCAGTCCCATTTTCACTTACGCCATGATACTACGGTTGGTATTAGCGTAGGTACGTAGATAACCAAACCAGGACTGAACCAGAAGCATTGCAAAACGTGCTTCCTGCCTCCTGCTCCCTGTGTGTTAGTGCCCTGGACGCCATAGAGGCCACAAGTTGAAGGGCACCCTTGGTTCCGTGAGCGGATCGTACCTCGGTAGGTGACAAGCTTCCCACCTTGAAGCCCACCTGATGTGGCTTCTGTGCTGGTTCGGTCATTGCAACCTCTCTCGTTTGTCAGCGGAACACGATGCTTTCACGGAGTGTAAGCTTGGCCGCCGAATTGGTCAGTTTTCGAGCAAAAGGGGTAACACCTCCGCAGCCACCAAATCGCGCTCCGCGGGTACACCGGATGCAACGATCGTCTGCAGCGGCGTATGGCACACATCATTGATAAACGTGTGGCCTGTGGTCTTCCGGTATTACATGCATACCCGTAAGTGCTTGTTGTTAACAATATCGAATTCATATGTCTTGCACCATCATATATCTTGGACGATCCCACCCTCCCCCCCCCCTGATCTCTCTTCAACCAAACCACCATCGTACGAGATTCCAAACCTCACACGCTCCCTCTCCACCCACCACCCATCATGCGCCCCTCCAACCCCCTTCTCCTCCCCCTCCTCGCCACCCTCACCACCGCCCTCCCCACCACCTCCCTCCAGCCGACAGCCCGCTCCACCGCAAGCTTCACCGGGCGCGGCCGGATCCGGGCGCTCTGGAACCAGGGCGACTACGCGGACCTCGGCTGCCTGACCGCGGGCGGGCTGTGGACGACCAACAACGCGCTGTGCGGCACCTTCACGGGCACAGCGATTACCACCAGCAGCCTGCCGACCTTCAAGCTGAGCTCGTCCGCGGGGCCGTGCTATATCTATGGGGCGCAGTTTAAGTGCGAGCAGGGGGTCGCGGGGTATGAGTTTGGGGTGCGTTATTCCTTTTTTTTTTCTTTCTTTGTTGTGAGGTTGGCTGGGCTGGCTAGGTCGGGTTGGGTCGGGTACCTACCGTTCCTCGATATCAAATGCTAATGATGGCTGGGAACACAACACAGATCTGGCCGTGGCCCAACTCGATCCCGGGCAAGGACTGTCTGCGGTATGGACAGTACGGGCTGATGGCCAGCTCGGGGGTAGGCGGACCTCCAGCGCCGGGCGCCGCGATAGATGTGCATTTCGTGTCGTACATTGAGCAGGGCAAGTATGTGTGGTTGACCTGGGCGCCAGTGTAGGCGGTGTAGACGGTGTACGCGCTTTGGGTGGGATGAGGCTACAGATTGGGAAAATGGGCGGCGTGAGAACTCTGGGTTGATGACACACATAGGGTTGGTGAGTAAGAGGTTGGTAAAACGGTGAGATTGTGGCTTGCAGCAATGCCGAATGACAGCATACGAGAAATTTGTTGCCCGTCGGATGGAGGGTGCGGGTTCGACGATGATTGGGTTTGGTCTGTATCTACGCGTTATGTACAGAACTTATTGGCGTGACCACCAAATTTGGATGGACAAGGCCGTCCTTTTCAGCCATTTTGAACGCAATGAGGAACATAATGATGTTTGGATGCTGGAGAAGGCTGGAGACTGTGGGCTACGAGGGGACGATGGAGGACTCGAAATCTCTCTGGTCGAGAAGTCAACCAGACTCGAGAGACCCCTTTAATGAACCCCTTCTGAACGTCTACCACACAAATCAACGCCATGTGTGCGTATATGGCTTCCACCCTTCTCTGGAAAAGTCACTTCTCCACGCCCAACCCCTTTAATTACACGAATACAAATGACGAGCACTTCAGCATCATTGCCTTTCGGTTTTAACCAACACTCCAGAATCACGATTCATCAGAAACTGAACCCTCAGACAATCGCGAATGTTGCAATTGGAACTCAGGAGGGAAGCGAGGCTTTTGGGGGGTGGCTGCGTGGCAGATACGGCGCAAATCTTTTGAAAGAAGGAACACGTCCCGGTGTGTGTCCTAGCGCAGGTCCAGCCCAATGAAGCCATCACCACCTTCTCGACGAGCACAGCAGTTGGATGCCCTCCTCGGCTCGTCCTCGGTTGATCCGTGGCACCGTGGCACGGGCAGGATGTGTGATTGCGATCCACATTAAAAACACGTGCAAGCGATGACATTAATGAATTGTTGTTGTGGTGCACAGACCCCCAAAGCCTGCCTATAAATTCTCGGCCAGGTCGCCCAAGCTTGCTCTCTTCTCTTTTTCTTCTTCATACTTACCTTGGTTGATTGCGGGGAGATCAAGAAAACCCTGCCATATGACGGAGAGCCTGCATTGCACATCGTGGTGCTAGCCGTCATGAATTGTCCTTCGGGGCCGTTCCGGCCGTAATTTTTGCTGTCAAACAAATCTCTTTTTCACTGTGCACGTCGCATGAGCGGCGTCATGGGGAAGAAGCCCATTTGTTTGACCACGTTGATGCGACGCGTCGGTCCCAACTGGCCACATCCCCTCGGCCTTGAGTCCCATGAATCGTGACATGTTGAATCAGTGTATCACTGTATCGGGCTAAAGCTGTCGAGGCGTGAGTCCATGTTCCTGTTGGGTTTTTTAAAATCGCGATCCGATTACGCGCCACGGTGGCTAACTTGCCTCAGACTACCAGACGTCAGCCAACACCAAGCGCAAAACACGAGGGGATGTTAAGTCCGTCGACGATATTTCCGAGTCCTTGCTGCATGAACGGACTTCGCATCGGGAATATCTTTGATATAGCACGGCATTACTCCACACCGCAGACAAAGCATGTCCGTCTTGGGATATGGTCGGTCGCTCAAACACGCGAAGCGCGAGAGAAATGCGGCCCCCAAGGGCACGGCGTGCTGGTCACCGTCCAGCGATGCTATCCCAGCTGTGAGCCTCGGACAGAGGGGTGCTTAACTCCGGGGATCACCATTCCGATGGCGGCCAGTGACAATCATTGGACAAGAGCGGTTGGGTGACGGTATATCCGGGACGAAAGTGCATCCGGCGGTATGTTATAAATTGCATCATGCCAAACCCCTCTCATTCCCCTAGCACACACCAGAGCTCCTCCCTTCAGTTCACCACCACAACAGCAACCACCCCAAGAACAACACCAACTCCAAGTCTCCAACATGGCCACCACCACCACACCCCAACTCTCAACCTGCTGTCTGCAGGCCTCCCTCTGGGAAGGCACCCCAACGGGCAGCGAAACCACCCTCGACGGCGTCCCCAACCCAACCTACATCGCCTACCCCCCCTCCACCACCACCACCACCCCCCAAACCACCCCCCCAACCACCGCCAACGCCATCCTCTACATCCACGACCTCCTCGGCTGGACGTTCCCCAACGCGCGCCTGGCCGCCGACGCCCTCGCGCGCGCCACCAACGCCACCGTCTACCTGCCCGACTTCCTCGGCGGCGAGGTGATCGACTTCGACGCCGCGCTGGCGGGCCGCTTCCACGAGCTGGACCTGCCGGGTCTGAAAGCGCGCAACGCGCGCGCGGTGCGCGAGCCCGAGGTGCTGGCGTACGCGCGGGTGTTGAGGGAGAGGTATGCTGGGGGGAGGGTGGGGGTCGTGGGGTATTGTTATGGGGGGTGGGCGGCGTTGAGGGTGGGGGGGGAGGAGTTTAAGGGGGAGGGTGGGGGACGGGGGTTGGTGGATTGTGTGGCGGTCGGTCATCCGAGTATGTTGGTGCCGGGGGATGTGGAGGGGTTGAGGGTGCCGGTGCAGTTTTTGGCGCCGGAGTTGGATGAGGTGTTTACGCCGGAGTTGAAGTTGCTGGCGTTTACGGCGCTGCAGAAGAGTGGCGTGCCGTTTGATTATCAGCATTTTCCGGGTGTGACGCATGGGTGTTTGCAGAGGGGGAATGCGGATGCGAAGGGGGAGAGGGCTGCTATGGTTAGGGGCCATCATGCGCTGGTGGCTTGGTTCAAGCAGTGGCTTCAGTAGGTGTCATTGGTCGGTGTAATGAGGTCACTAAGATGGCAGGTCGGAGGAAGTCTAGTGTTGATCATGATAAGTCCCTAAGTTGCGAAGAGCGAGCATGTAAGAACCCTTAAGTCGCTGAATAAGAATCAGGTTACGTGTGACTGTAATTGAAAAGCTCATATTGCGCTACAAAATACCACTCAACACAACGTCCCTTGCTCCAGTTCCTTGTCCCGGTTCTCAACCCGCAGCAGCACGGCTACCGTAGAGTGTCTCCGCGGCATTCTTACTGACGGGGTTGTTACGGCGGTCCTCGAGGGTATCATCACCTCCAAGATCCTTCAAGGCCTGCTTGCTGCTCTGTTTGGATTCTTCGCTGGTATCTGCATGCTGTCAATACCGAGCCCCTGAACAAGAAAGAGAAGAAGCGTCTTACTGGGGTTGGACAAGTTGGCCTTGTGGCCCCGGATCTTGCTGGCCGTGTCCTCCTTCCCCTGAGTGAGCTCCTGCATGTCATTCGACATGGCTGACTTTGCGCCTGCAGAATCCATGATGCTGGTATTCAAAAACGAAGTGCAATGGTTTGAGTTACTGGATGGGTATGCACAGTTGAGATTGTACTGTTCGCAAAGCAGTGGTTGCGCTTTGCGAAAATAAAGAGATGCGATGCTAGTGTCATTCGAAAATATCAGACCAACAATTAAATACTGATATCAGGTTCAGGTCCCGATATGACGTTGTGTCCGACCGAGGGTTGGTTGGAGACCTTGTGCCTGGAGGAACTCCAGGTTCCTTAGGGCGAAAATGCCATGGCCTGCTCTAAGCACGGACCAGTTTTTTCTCCACTAAAACAAGCCTGAAAAACGGTGTCATTTCTAACCTGTACTGTCGACTTCTCACTGTAGAATTTTGGCTTTTTCTCCTTTTCGACTTCTCTCTCGAGCATCTCGACGTCTGGCGTCATCTGCATTCTGCTTCATCGAATTAGCATCTCGCGGTTGGACTTGGCGGTGGAGGTGCACGGACCGTTGTTGCTTTGATCTGGCCAATCAGATCGCCAGAAAAAAGCCGCTTACCCCCACATTGGCATCAGGGCCCCTGTGACTCGCTGCTTCACTCGTGCCTTTGTGTGCCTCCGTCGCGCAATCCTCGACAATCACGAACCAAGATATCAAGTTTCTGTCAAAAAGTGGCGAAAATGAGGTTTTAGGGTCGACATCTATTATGGGTTGACTATTACTACTAGAGCGACGTACCCGCATCTTCGTCAGCTGCTTCAGTGGCCTGCGCTAATTCGGCCATGGCGTCCCATTCCTGGAACCACGGTTCGTGCCTGTGGTCCTGCTCGAACCGCCGTCTGGTTTCCTCGCCCTGTCGTTCCAGCTTGAGGATTGCCGCCTTCATGTCTTTATCAAGCACGTTCTTCGGCTCGATAAAGTCACCGCGCGCCGGCTTCCGGAACAGATGCAGCCCGTCCCAGCTCTGCGCCCTCGACAGCTGCACATACAGGCTCATGAAGCTAGGTCGAGTCGCCGTGCCGCCAAAGTGGACGCCTTTGAGGTTGACGAGGACGTCCGAGAATTGTTTTCCCTGGCTCTTCTGATCTGTCATGGCGAAGGCCGGCGTACAAAGAGGTCCTGTTCTATGGGTAACCCGCCGAAAACCCGGCTTGCCCCTCCATCTGCCTTCCTTCCCCCGCATTTGGCTCGGGATGGCGACCGTCTTGCTCTTGATCAAGATGGTGCCGTTAGGGAGCCCGGGGATGGCGAGGTCCGCGCTATCGTCTGACTGAAGGAGGACGGCCACCGGCGGTCCAAGATGAAGAGTCACGTCACTGGCGAGGGCAATGGTGCCGGCAGCAAGGTCGGGAAAGATGTCGACGGCCTTGAAAGGTGCGCCGTTGACCACCTTTAGCCCGACAAACTGGTTCCGAGTCACCACCACCGGCATCCCTTGAGCGTAGAAGAACAGGCCCGGGGTTGGCAGCTGGGAATCGTCTCCGTAGCGAAGCACGCGGCACAGCTCTTCCACACTTAGTCGCTTCCCCGAATCGGTGTCATGCTTGGCCACAAAGATGGAGATGTGTCTGCCGTGGGCACGAGCCCACTGGACAACGGCGGCCATGTTCAGGTCCCACCGGTCTTGGTTCAGAGGCGTAATGGCTCTCAAACCATCTACGAAGGAGGACTTGCACGACGGTGTATAGACGCGGTGGCATAGCCGCTGGAAGTCTAGCTCGGTCTGCTCGCCATTGCGCAGGCGCCGAAGGAAGCCCCGCAGCTTTGGACAGCCGGCTGCGCGGACCTGTTCGCGGAGGATGACAACGGTGGTGAACTGGAGGAACAGCTTATGTGCAGCTAGGTGCCTTGCAGCGCTCTCTGGTCTCTGTCCGCCGCGGTCCCTAGGCATTGGCAAGAGGAGGCTGGTCTGCAGGACGGGGTCGAACTGGAAGAAGTCGCCGAAGAACAGGACCATTGGGATCCCACCAAACGGGCGATGCTGGTCGTCCCTGTACTGCCGCAGACGGCTGTCTACCGCCGCGAGCGTGAGCCCGCCCACCTGGCTGATCTCATCGACGATCAACATGACCATATTTTTCCAACGCAGCTTTTCTTCTTCCGATATGTTCCTTGCAACCTCGTTCTTGCCCTCGAATCCAATGTTGGTCGCCGAGTGCAGCGTCACCCCGCCGATCAGCGCGGCCGCGTTGCCGCTGGCGCCCGTCAGGAGCAGTGTATGGAGACCGTCCTTCAGCCGGAACATGTCGTGGATTGCGTGGATGACGCGAGACTTCCCCGTGCCGCCCTCGCCGCCAACGTACTGGAAGTGCTGCCGGCCCCCCTCTTCCTGCAGCCGCGTGCCGCGGTCGTCAAGGAACGCTGCTGGTAGTAATACCGCCAGCGACTGGAGCTTGTTCAGGGTCCAGTGCCTCGTAAGACCCAAGGCGACATCGACATACGTTGCGTAACGACCGAGCTCGAGCTGCATCTGTCCGCCCGGACCGACTTCGTCCGCTAGTCGCTCGCCTCTGTGAGTGTGCCGCTGTGAGCTCCGATGAGACCCATCGTCATGCGCAGAAGACGGATTCGTTTGCCTGCCCCGGATAGTTGCTGTTACGCTACTGTCCTTTTTCTTTTGGACCTTCAATATCGCGTCAATCTCCTCGCGGCTGGGAAGTCCAATGCCACGGAAAGGCGAATCTTGGAAGTCCTGCAGCATGGTATGGAAATGGCGACCGCGCTCGGCGGCAGTGCTGTCGTCCTGGCTTGGGTCAACTGCTCTCGCTTCTTCGTCCAAGCGCCTCAGGGCCGAAGTCGCCGCCACATCCCTGATCTCGCTACCTCGGACCGCGGACAAGACATCCAGGAAGGCTTCGTAATGCTCCTGAGGATTGATGCTCTCGACGTTCACCCCGACGCCGTCATCGTCCCCCACCCGGTCGCCAAAGTCAAACTCGTCCATGACGTCCTCGGATTCCTGTTCCAGGCCTTGGAGCTTTCGATCAGCACGGGCATCGTCCGCCGAGACGCGAAGCAAAGCGATATTTCGAACATGCGAACGTATTCGAGCGCCCAGCTGCCCCTCAAGCGACCGCCAAAGTCCTGGTATATCGTCCGCTAGCTCGCCCTGAAATTTTTCCCATGGAACAAAAAGGGCAAGATGCAACACTGCGTTTCTATACGTAGAGGGTGTAAACTCTCTTGCTCCACATACCAGCGCCGTGATACCTACCTCTTCACCAAATTCTCATCCTGTTCGTCGAACTCATCCGTTAGACGACCGTCAAGGATGGGTACTGCCGTCTTATGGGGCATTCGGAGACATTGGACCCAGCCTTCACAGATTGTCGCCGCCGGCGGGAAACGAATTGACATTGAGCTTGGGCCTCTGCGATGGTGGCGTTCCTTTTTCAGAACCACAAAGGACACGTAGTCGTAGAAACAAAGATGTGCGAGGATTGGGCCGCGGTGCTTGTACGCTTCCAGGTAAGGAAGCTTGAAGCCGTTTGCTTGGAAGTAAACATTGTCTGGGTGCGGCTCTTGGCCAAGCATCGACAACGCTTCTCGCAGACCGGCCCATTGTCTAGCGCAGGCCCAGTACAAGGAATTGAGATGTATCCAGGTCCAGTCAGACACGTTGGTGAAGTCTGTCTCAAAGCCGAGCAGATAACCAAGGACCTCGGGCTGTGAGAGCTCTCTGCTCGTGTGGATTCGATTTGCGACTCGTAAGAAGAACGATCTAGTGGCCTCTTTCATCGCCGACCACGCACCGGGGTCGTCTGGCTCTCCTTGCTGCTGCCGCGCCGTATCCAGCAACTCCTCCGCATAGGCTAGCCGCTTCCACATCGGAGCGTTGAGCTTCGTGGCGTAGTTACAGATGTAGTAGACGAGCGCCAGCCCCTTCTTCCGCGTAAGGATTGGTGATATGTCAATGTTGTGCCGAAGACCCACGGCCATACTCTGGTTGTACTGATTGACCATCTGATGGTCCCTCTTAACCTCGAGCAGGCCGTCCTCCGTAAAGCTGGTCTCTGGCACTAGTTTCCACGGAGCCCGGAACCGACACAATTGCGCTTTGCGCTTCTCCGCGCCCGACCTGAGAACTTCCTTGAACGAGTATTTCACACATGTAGCGGTGTGGTGATGGACCTGACAGCGAGACGCCACGAAGTTGGCTTCACGCTCAAACTCCCTTGAGAACCACTCCGCATCGTGCATCAACTGGGGCTGTACTATAGTGGTCTTCCTACCACTCTCGGTTGCCTCTTTTGCCAGGGTCTCGTCCAGGGTCGCGGTGAATACGTCATCCACGAAGCCCTTCACTTTGGACCGGTATTCCCCCTCGTCGGGATTGGCCATATCGCGGACGAGATTCGCCAGATCCAGGTTCTCGTCCAGCCACAGCAGGCCATGCAGGTGAAGGGCCCCGCGGTCGTTCGTCTCTATCGTGGCGTAATAGTGACTCACGTTCCCATAGATGGATGGCCGTCCGACACGGACGTAGTGCTCAAAGAAGAAGGAGATCTTACGGAAAAAGAACAACGTCGAGCTGAGAGGATCGTGAACTGACAGCGTCCTCTCCTGCAGCGTCGTGGACAGTGCGCTGAGAAAGGCTCTAGCGGCCTCGCCATCTCGCCCCCTGTGCGCCGCGAGCTTCAGCTTTACGGGGTTGCTGATGTCGTTTGGATTCAGCGTAAACCAGATCGCTGTGAGGCCAAAGGCCACGATCATGGACCGGATTTTCTTGCGCATCGCCATTCGGCTCTCGTTGGATAGTGGGTGCCGCCCACCGTACAGAGAGAGCTCCTTCATGAGCGCCAGAACGTCCTCATCTGTCGTCTTTCCCGTCTCGGACATCTCCTTTTGCGCGCTTCGCAACCGCTCCGGCGTCAGCCTCCGATGGATGCCCTCTATGCGTCGAAATGCGGATCGCTGGAAGCGCCCGTTGGCAATCCACCGGTTCCGGGACCTTGCAAGAACATTGAATATGAGAAAACCAAACACGGGGTGCTGGGCAAAATGCCCACCGTGGCGCTGCAGGAAAACTTTGGCCCATGTTTCCAACGTCATATCCCGCAACAGCGGATTCGCTGAGCCTCCCTCTTCGTTACGGTCCGCTACCCGTGGTCCCCCACGCCCAAATGGGAAGCAACAAGGGAACGTCTTGGGAAAATAATCGGGTGAGAAGGCGTCAGCGAACTCACTACCGCGCGACACCCGAACGAACGGCCGTTCCGAGGAACCATGAACCTGCATGGACGGTGCGTCGCCGGCCCTAGCCTCATGGCGGTCGTCAGACTCGCGCTCTGCTTGTAGCGCCAGACTGATGAATTCTAGCTTTTCCTGCTCTGCGAAAGCGGCCTGGTCGTCAATCGAAAACATGGCCGAAGTGCGTAGCTCAAACACCCGCTCCTCCATTTCTTCAGCCATCACCTCCTCCGAACTGGCGGTGGGTGCGCTGGGCGTTGGCTCGGCCGGAACAGGACTGCGCTTAGATCTATCTGCTAATTCCGTCGCAATATCCTCAACGGTCGGTGGCTCGACCGGGAGATCCTGTCCTCGATCGGTCGGCGGCACGATCTGCGCTGTCCGGATGCTCTCCTCTGCAGTCTCTTGCTCTCTCACCATCCGTTGGTACGCCAAAGACGGCACCTGACTGCCGCCCTCAAAGAACCAACTATCCATCTCTTTCTCGTTAATCACAATGTCCGCGTAAAGAGGATTATTCAGCCGCAACCACTGCAATGCCGTGCGAAGAGCACTCGGTCGGACGGTCAGCAGCTTGCTCACATCCAGTGGCTTTGGCCGCTCTAGACCGGTCCAAATTACATGCACCTGGTCCAAGGCTGATACGAGTGGATGCGGTAAGATGTTGACCGCCAAAGACTCCACGTCGTTGGGGAAGACCGAGATATGGCCCACGACGTGTTTCCGATACGTCGAGCCTGTCTTCTGGCCACGTTGCACGTTGAACTTGGTAATGAACCCGTAAGCCGCATTGAGTGAGATGAGCTTTTCCTCCAAAGGACTGAGGTCTCGCAATTCCGTTGGGTATCGATGCTCGCAGCCGGTACCCATCGTGCTACCCATACATGACTCCGGGACCCGACGTCGGTCGAAAGCGGCTCGACAGGTAAAGCAGACCGGCACGACATTCTCGCCATCTTCCTCCGGAAAACACCTCTTACACGCCAGAAGACTCGTCATGACTGGCTGGATCTCCACAGGGATCGCCTCTTTCCAGTTGACATGGTCAAGGTCCCGTGGCTTCTTCTTCATATAGCAGACGGAGCACGTTGCTATTTCCATGGTGCTCTCGTCATGAAACGCTTTCAAGAACGACTGCACGGTGTCGACTTTACGTTCTGATGGAATAGGGTTGCACCAGTCACGGCGAACTGAGGCTGCCTGTTTCTCTTGGAAGGACTGCTCCGCTGCCTGGACCAGTCGGTCTAGTGCTTCCCTTTGCTGCGCAATCATCTCCGCAGATTCCAGGCCAGTATCCTCTGCCTGCCCAGCCCTTCTGTCCGTGGATGACCCCTCTTGCCGTGGCCGACGTCGTCTCCTGATCATACGTTGTCAGTAACTCCAGCAGACTTAACGTATAAAAGAACACTGTCCCGTACTCTGGGGTTAACGAATCTGCTTCCTGCCTCGCCCTTCGAGCCCTTTGGCGAACCTGGCCCGAATGCTCTTCGAGCTCTTTTTGGCGTCGCGCCTCCTCCTCGCCAGCACGCCGGCGTCTCTCCAGCCACTGTCTCATTTCTTCGGCTACCGGATGCCGTGCTCGTTCCTCTTCCAGCCGTCGTCTTTTCTCCTCTTCCCGGAGACGCCGATGTTCTTCTTGACGCAGACACCTCTCCTCGTGTTGACGGCGGCGGTATTCTTCCTGCTGCCGCATCGTCTCCGTCTGCTGACGGTGGCGCTCCTCCTCGTCCATCGATCTGATCGTCTCTCGCCGCTGCCGGGTGATCTCTAGCTCGCGTTGCCTCGTCGCCTCCCGCTTGCGTTGCCTCGTCGCCTCCCGCTTGCGCTGCCTCGTCACCTCCCGCTCATGCCGCCTTTGCTCGGCCAACCGCAGTCGCGAGGCTTGCCGTATGGCCCAGCTCTCCTCGTCTTGTGGTTCTGTCACCATCACCGGGTGTTGGAACTGACCCACTGCTGGCGGCTGGAACGGCTCGACACGAAGGTCTGAGGGAATCCTTTCATGTCCCACGCAACCTGTTTTCTGTGGTTCCCTCCGTGAAGGAGAAGATAGGGGAGAACGACCGTCATACGAATGAGCCATCCCAGAAACAAACAAGGAATTCCGTTGAAATATATCGTTATATAGCACCAAACACTCTGCGAAACTCTGTGTCGACGGCTCTAATCGTGAGCCACTTCTCTCGACAATAGAAAAATCGCTATCTAAAAACGTGCCCGAGTAGACTTGGAGCCTTACAACAGGGGACCACGGCGGACAACCCTCCTCCAGCTGTACCTCGACCAGAACCAGATCCAACCTTCCAAATCACTTCCAGACCCAACGTCATTCTCTGTCGCTCATCATGAAAAAGAAACATACGACAGAGCGTTCCATGCTCACACTCAATATCAAACCAATAAGGTTACTCAAAGAGACGTCTCAAGTCTATTGCTTCTTTGACGCACAAAACACACGGAACCTATCAGCTCTGTGAGATTACGCCATAGAGGTTAATCTTTACGGGATCTGATTACTGAAGCCCCTAGATGACGATATAGCTTACTGGAGACTCAAGAATGCGACGTCATACATCGGCGATGAGGTCAAACCGGTGCTAGAAGCCACCTTTTTTACACCGCGGTGCTCCATTTTCCCAATCCAAGGAACTCAATGCGTTCTTCCCATCCCGATTTTCTGACCTAAACTATCATCTCCTGATACTGTTCATAATTCCATTGCAGTCAAGATGGCTTCTTCTTCCGCCTCTGTCGTTTACCCAATACCCCCACTACCAAACAAGCGAGACCAAGGCGCGACTGGCGGAGACCTCATCGTCACCTACCACTCCGACTTGGCCCAATGCGAGATCCTGCCAACCGGCTCCCGCTACACAAGCGCGGGAAACTTCAAAGCCGGGACCTTCCTCCCATTCATCCAACCCACCTTCATCCACGACCTCTATCCGCGGCTCCTTAGCACCGAGGATGAAGAGAGCTCGGGGCTGCCAGTGATACTCTCCATGTTTAACACAGAACCGAAAGCAACAACGCTGGAAGAGGATTGGGAGAAAAAATGGTTCACCATAGTCGCCCGACTTTTCCCGAACAAACTTACCTTCGAAGGCGTAGCAGTCAATGGATGGGAGACAGACGATCCCCAATCCGTGAAGGTTACCCTCGCAATGCCGCGTGATGGTGGTTTAACACCGTATGCCCTTTTACTATGCCATAACTATGATTCGCAATGGACGCTGACGCATCCAAGAAGTATCCCCCGGCGACTCGGTAACCCCGATGAAACGGTTCCCTGGCCAGGCACATCGGCACGTGTGTTCTTTACCGGCCCCGTCGATCTGGATACATTCCATCTCATGGACACAGCCTGGCCAGAGCCACTCACTAAGACTGCAGTGTTTGTCAAGCTAGCGTCGTATTTGCAGCCGGAGAACGACCGCCCCCCTCACAAAGGTATCCACGTCTGCCACGTCCTCCTCATCTTTCCCGTTGAACAACAACCGTGGAAATCGTTAGCCAGCTGGATGCGAACAGCTGTCAACCCATTTCCAAGAGGATCCTGGATTGCATGCAGCGGTCGCCTCCTGGGAGTTCTCGATCGAAACCTCATCCAAGGCCCTCAACTCGTCGACACAAGCGTTCGCATCCCAGTAATTCTTCCAGACGACTGGGAGTCTATTCGACAAAGCAGTTTAACCGCTCACAACACGACGCCCATACGACCTAGCACAATGCCTACAACACCACGCTCAACCGGTCCACGAGGAATCACAAGCTGGAACCCATTCTCTTCACCCGTTGGCGGCCAAAGCTCATTGGCAAATAAAGAAAAAAACCCGGCACAGCCCCGGAAGCATCTTGTTCATGAGGCAACCGAGCCACCGGCCACCCTTGAAGCACCGCCGAACTCGACCACAACCGACGCCGAGCCAGTGCTTACAATTTCAAGCCCAGGTATGACCCCCTTCAAGCTCGCTAACTGGGCTAACCACCAACAAGATACCAATCACACCGACGACGGTTCAGACCTAGAGCAGTTGTTGGAAGATCAACTCGCTCCGGAGGACACCACTCCAACAAGAAAAAGAAAGAAGCAAACTTCTCCGGAGCCGATCCGAAGCAAAAGGTCTACAGCGGGAAAAAAGAGGGCGCGACTATACGATTAGACGCTAGTCTGGCTGAAGAAACCACATTTCCTTACTTTCCCTGCATTTGTAAATAACCATCATGAAATGAAGAAAAAAAAAATGGAAAAAAAAAATGACATGGTTGACTCTCGCAACTCTAGATGGGGAGAAGCAACTTTAATGGCAGCGATAGCTGCGTACCGCCAACTGCCAACCATAACATCACAGACTTCCAAAAAGCACTCTATAGTAGCAACTAAAAAGTTCCTCCAGGCTCCTTTGGCGTGCCGCGCGCAGCCGGCACGGTCATTCCTGTGGTGGACGTCATGGTGCTTGGCGGGAGTGGCAGTGCCTTGATAAAGACGTGGTGGGAAATTCAACCGCATCACATGCCAGGGAGCTTGGCTCAGTTGGAAGAGCGCAGGTCTCATACTCTTGTGTGATTCGGTGACAAATCGAAATATCCTGAGGTCGTGAGTTCGAGCCTCACAGTTCCCAGTTCCTTTTGCCTCTGACTCCATCTGAATGGAGAGGGGCCTATCATTTTTCTACTCTGGCAGTTGTTCAACGTGAAAGCCAAGAAAGGCCAAGGCCAGGGAGTGAGGTCACCTAAGAGTGGCTGAGTATTTCAAGTCTCACGTACATACCCCAACCTCGATCTCGTGTTCCCTGATACCCGTCGAACAAACCCCACGAAATCCAAAGCAATGAACCACTATCATGACACGTTGAAGGCCAACAGCTCATTATTAACTGGCGTAGGTGAAATAACGAAAAGGTATCATGTAAGAAGGCAAAACACCCCATAATATCCAAACACACCCGTCACGACTCACCACCCTGAATCCCCCTGACCGTCAACCTCTCACGCCGTCTTCTCCGGCACATCCCCCTTGATGCTATGGCTGGGGCTCCCCGTCATGCCCGTCATAGCGCCGTCGATATGCCGCGTGATCTCAACATAATCGTACGCAAACTCGCCGAGCTCGCCATCGTCGAGGCCAATCTCTTCTTCGGCGGCACTGGCACGCAGCGACAATCCGGGGACGAGGTTCATGAGGAACAGGATGACACAGGTCATGACGAACGAGTACGAGAAGCCCGCGACGCTGTCGGCCAGCTGGTAGCCGAGCTGGACGTAGTTCTGGTTGACCCAGCCACCGTCGATCTTGGTGCTGCCGTCGAGGCGGGCGATGTAATCACTGGATACGGGTTAGTTCGGGTATGTTTGGTGGGAGGGGTCGGCTTGACTCACGCAGCAAAGAGGCCAGTTAGCAGGTTGCCGACGATACCGCCCACGCCGTGCTCGGCAAAGATATCGAGGGCGTCGTCAATGCCGAGCACGAATTTCAGCTTAGTGGCAAAGTTGCACACCACACCGCCGACCACACCAAACACGACGGCGGACCAGGGCGGCACGTACCCCGCGGCGGGGGTGATGGCGACGAGGCCCGAGATGACGCCGCTGCAGAAGCCGACGGTGCTCCACTTCTTCTCGAGGCGGTAGTCGAGCAGGCACCAGGTGAAGCCGCCGACGCAGGCGGCGATGTGGGTGACGACGCAGGCCATGACGGCGCGCATGTTGGCGCCGAGGGCGCTGCCGCCGTTGAAGCCGAACCAGCCGACCCAGAGGAAGACGGTGCCGAGCACGACGTGGGTCACGTTGTGCGGGCGATAGGGCAGGCCGTGCACGCGCGTGTAGCCGGTGCGCTTGCCGAGCATGAGCGAGTAGGCGAGCGCGGCCGCCCCTGAGCTGATGTGCACGGGCGTGCCCCCCGCGAAGTCGAGCCCGCCCATCTGGAAGGACCAGCCGTTGGCGTTCCAGGTCCAGTACGCAATCGGGTCGTACACGATGGTGGCCCAGATGAAGATGAAGACGACGCAGGGCAGCATGCGGCCACGGTCGGCGGCGGCGCCGATGGCGAGGGCGGGGCTAGGCAAGCATAGAGTTAGTATGACAATTGCTTCCTGGGGGTGTGCAGGAGGGCTATCGGTGAGGGGGTTTACGAACGTGATGGCGGCGAACATGCCCTGGTACAGGCAAAACAGTATGTCAGGGAGCTTGGTGCTGCCGACGCTGGGTTGGGCGAGCACCTTCATTAACCCGAAGTTGGTGAGGTCGCCAATAAAGGCGCTGCCCGTATGGGAGAAGGTGAGTGAGTAGCCCCAGAAGAACCACTGGAAGCCGGCGATGGCTATGGATATCAGGGATAGCCAGATCAGAGCGAGGGCTGACTTCCGGCGCGCCAGGCCGCTGTAGAAGAAACCGACACCGGGGACCATGAGTAGCACAAGGGCTGAGGATGTCATGATCCACGCGAAGTCACCGGCCTACGGGGGATGTCAGTGACGGGGGCTACGACTACGTTGAGGTTCTTTCTCCAACGCCTGGGCCTTACCGAGTAATACAAGTTCAGGTCCTCGGTCATGGAGTCGCCGCCAGGGTCGGCAACGCCGGCGACTCCGGTGTACGTGGTTAACGGGCCGGTCGACATGGTGAAAACGGTCGGATCGTCGAAGTAAAAGCAGCGCAACACTGGTGTTACCGTGTTTGGTCCGATGAAGAGAGAGACCAGGCCAGGAGTTAGCTACCCCAGCTCGCGAGGGAGCAGCAGGGTCAAATAAGCTCCCCCCAGCTCCGTTGCCGCACCCCGAGTTCGTCCCATTCTTCAGCTCCTTCTGTCAACCTTGCTGCAAACTGATAAGACCATCGATTATTATCGGCCCCTTGATTCCGTTCTGGGCCATCCTTTCTTGGCCAGGGGCCCAACATCAATAGGTTGGGTGGGGCCACTGATAAGGCAAGCCGCCCAGCCCTACTGCCGCTTTGTCGTGGCTGGAGGAAGGATTGGAATTTGGTGGGGGCCAGCGATTTTGCCGTGGGACGATGGGAGGGAAGAGAAAACGGACCGGATTTGCTGAATTTGAAGGTCCAGAATATTTGGTCGCCATTACTATAGTAAAAACGCGTGTCCAGGGCAGGTTGTGAAATGGTGGTATTTCTGGAAACCATGGAAGGTCTGCTGAGCTGCATGGTGTTGTGTGGAGATTCCCATGTGGGCACGTTCTGCAGGGCTCTGCAGGGTGCTGCTGGTGAAGCCGTTTTGGGGGTTCTCCAGGTGCTGAACTGCTAGCCCAGCCAATCACTCCGGTTTCGCGGCCATGATAAGGCAACGATAAGGTACTCTGAGCTTGGAACAACGTGGTAGAAGAAGTAACTATTTCGTACCAGAAACATTCTTCACATCTTTATTTTACATACCTAACTGCAGCAAAGGATGTTTCAAGATTGCAACTTCTGCTGTCCCCCACATCCATCTGTCCCGAGCCCTTGGAAAGCCATCGGCTACAATTTACTCAGCTGCAGGCTTGCAGCCGTCAAGTCTGCATTATCTCTTAGCGCAAGTCTTGGTCTTGGCAATCAGTCGCCCGGCTCCGGGTTCGGTTTTATGATGGGGTGGGAGAGTGGATGGGGGTTATTATGAAGGAAGCTAGTAGGTCAGGTATCCTTCAAAAGTTGGCCTTTCATTTTGGCCTCG
This sequence comes from Chaetomium tenue, assembly GCF_020726465.1. Taxonomy (NCBI): domain Eukaryota; kingdom Fungi; phylum Ascomycota; class Sordariomycetes; order Sordariales; family Chaetomiaceae; genus Chaetomium; species Chaetomium tenue. The sequence continues at coordinate 3,077,022 of NW_027117330.1, read as the reverse complement.
CAACCTGCCTGGCCTGCCTTAGGTATCCGCACCGAACTCCGGGTGCCGGAGCCCTGCATTTCATGGCTTACCTGTACTGTGGTACTCACCTTAAAACACCCACCGACGGCATCCCGTCATATTTTCTTCTGGTCCACCTCATCCGAAAGACTCGAGGTGGCAAGACAGCATGAGCTGTTTCGCGTTCGGGATGACATCACAGGAAATTGCGTACTTACTTCGTGCTGACGTCGTGTTGCTGGAGCCGAATCGCCAAGTCGCCTTGCCGTTGAAGGGTGGAGACTGTGGGGTTGAAGTACGAATGTGGAAGTCATGAAACTGAGTGTAAGCTGGACTACCGGCGTATATCAACAAAAAACATCAAATATTTGTGTTATGGCTGCTCGGCAAATACAACTTAATGTATGTGGTCCTGTGGCTTGTCTCAATCTCACCATGGAATGATATCATGGAACAAGAATAGAACAACACTTGAATAGTTATCGATGAAGCTTTGCGATGAGATCATAAGCATCTGTGACGAACCTGTCCGGGATCCTATCCTGTTAGGGTTCAGCTTCGTCGAAGGTAATCTCTCGAGGATGCTTAGGTTCGGTGCAGCCAAAGGGTGCACAACAATAGACTTGTCTCAACAGTAGGCTTGCGAGCTTGTAGCGAACTGTAGTTGTGATTGCTAACTGGAGAACTCCCAGAGCTCTCCAGGACGAGTGACTATATACATACTGTTATCACCGTCCACCCAAGGTGTTCACTGGTGACATTCCCATGTCGCTGGTGAACCGTCATTATCACCAGTGAGGTCCTTACTTCACTAGTGATAATCCCTTCTTGGCAGTGATTCCCCTTCGATTGGGTCCTTAAGCGATTGGCTGTCGGCGCGTCCCGCGCCTCCGCCTGCAGCCTCCCTGGCCGCCCTTATGGTCATTCATGACAGCATCCATGTTATCATCCTATCCCTCACGCCATACCGCGGTAATAGATCTTTAGCGACCTAGGTGCCGTTAAAAGTAGCATGGGTATTGATAGTTGATGATTCTCGAGCTGTTGCCTCACCTGCGCCAGGTGGCTTGAAAGTGGTCAGCCACCCAGGCAACTAACCCCGCTCTCGGTCTCGTGCCTCAGGCATTTTCTGCTGGAAATTGAACCAAGCAAATTGAAGCAAACCAGGTTGAATTCATTGGATGCAGCAAGTATGGAGTGCGCTGTGCATTTCCAGGTTCCAGAATCCCAATCGCCCTGCATTCCCATTCGACATCCAGCCTCCAGCACAGATGAGGTTGCCCAATAAATTCAACAGCCACACACGGCCAGGAACAGACGGAGTTTTCCAATGAACAGCCGCCATGTCGGGCCACGGAACCCCTCGACAGGCTGAGGCGGCCATGCAGGCAAACAAGCTCCATTGCTCCGCACTTCCGCCTGGGCAGTTGCGACCGGTCCGTCACGTTTGCCTGTTCCGCTCAACAACCCCCGGTTGAAAGCGCTTACCTACCTGAGCCTGAGCACCTCATGGCTGGTCACGCTGGTGTGTGTATCGTGACCACCTAAGCTGGCGGTCCTGACCGCAACCCCCGAAACCTTAAAGCGACTGCCCAAGCAATTGCCCAAGCAACTGCGCAACCACGGGCACCTTCCGACCAGCGTCTGAGGCGGCGAGTCGGCGAGTCGGCCATCTTGCTAAGCTGTTTGTCCATCAGAAAAATACCTACCTGATGGATTCACCCAGCCTTTGAGTGCTTATCCACATACCTAATCATCCCCCGTATTCTTACATCTGTGTTTGGCGTCATTGCATGGTCCTTGAGACCATTTTCGTCCGTTCTTTCTTCCCCACCAGGGCCACCACCTTAGATCCCCTCACTTGTCGACCCGATCTGACCCCCAACTTTCCTACCTATCCGACCTCCTTCAACAGGGCCTGAGAGTGCTGAACAGTGAATTTGGCCCTCGTGGGCTCAAGCCGGCCAGGACACAACTGCAACCCGGAAAACCAGAGGCTGCGCGGTGGGATAATTGGGAATCGAACTCCGTCGCATATCCCTACAACGACCGGTCGATCAATGGCCTGATCTGTTACGATCTGTTCACCTATTCACTTGTCCTACGACATTTTTGCCTTTGTTGCCTGTGAATTCCGGAATCCGCACCTTGACGTCCCCACTCTGCCTCTGCACACTCTCTGGTGCAGCAAAGCGGCCCAGCCAGAGGCCGAAACCTTTTTCGACAATGCCCTCATGGAACCTTCTGCGAGCCAAATTGCAAAAAGCATCCGACAAGTTGCAACAGTGGCCTGCCATGGTGAAGCGAGGCCATAACTCGCCTGACGAGACGTCACAAGGCTCTCGAGGGCCGAAGCAAAAGCGCCTGATGACGACAACAAATGGAGGTAAGGGGGCGAGACTTCCAAAGTCCTGCACACGATCGAAGCTATCGGGCTGGCTGACAGATCTCTCTCCAGCCCAACATGGGTCGGCGGGGGTCTCGACTCTTCCCGCCATTTCTTCTTCAGCACCTCATTCGACCCCAGCCAACACCGTCGCCGGAATCAGTGAAAACCAAGGCTCCCTAAGCAATCCCATCGGTGCGTGATATTTCATCCACCCTTCATCGCCCCGACATTTCCACCCTGTCCCATGAGTTGCTAATCTCCCTCCTTCACCAAGACCTCACAAAATCCCCAAGTCCGCCGCCCTGTCTGCCAGACGGATCGATCGACTCGCCGATACAGATAGGCCACACCTCCAGCACCATCCCTAGCGCTGGCCGTAAACCCTTTCGCCAACGTGCTGTCGCCACATTCAACCGCGTGAGAATGAACGCGGCACAGGCCATGCAGATTGAGAATGACCGGCGGACGGCCGAGATTTTGCAACAACAGCTCTATGACGAGAATGAAGTCTCTCCGGGCCAAGATCAGTCTGTCCAGCCCCCTCGAGCTCTCAGGACATTCGTTCACGCCGATCCGCTGGTTGACTTTCGAAACCGACTTCGGCTCTGCCGATGTACTCGGTGTCGGACGGCGATCACCATCAAGGGTGCCACTCTCATCCAACGGACCGGAGAGATGCTGAAACAAAGTCGTAAGTTTTGGTTTGATTGAGTCGCCGACAGGGGCTAACCGTTGCAGGATACCTCCACTCATGCGTTTCCTGCCCCAAGTGTAAAGGGCTCGTTTGCATTCACTGCGGCGGGTACCACACCGGTGCGTCGCCCAGGCTCAAGCACGTCGTTACGGCAAAGGGGTTCAAGGCTGCTTGGTGTTGCGACCAAGCCCGTTTATTTCTAATATTCTCTCTTCTTTGCGGTCTTGAACCAGCGGCGCCGCCGTCGGGCAGTAAATTGGCCAAGCCCCCAGACCAGGGAGCACGGCTACGGGGTTCTACTAGTAGTCACTCGCTCCTTTCTAAAGGCACGGGTTATGGCGACAACGACTGGGATTGGAAACAGCAGATGAGCCTTGCTAAACCCCAGTCTTGGAAAACTACCAATGACGAAACAGGCGACTTGACACTCTATTTCCAGGCCCTCTCGTTACTTTTGCCCTCTACCAGCAAGGCAACGACGGCTTTCGATCGAGAGCCCCAACCGCTAATCCCGGAAATGATTCAGAGAAGCCCAATCATGGCACGTGCCTCTGAATTGCTTAGGCATGGCGCGATAGAAGAGATCAACCAGCGCTGTCGGCCGATCGTGGTGGTTCTCGACTTTATGGAAGCGCTCGCCGGCCACGAGAGTACCTGTTCACTGCTGTTTCACCCGAGGATCCTTTACCCAGCAGCCGAACAGCTTCCTCAAATTGTCCTTACCGCTTCCAGGACGCAAAAGCTGCAGAATACCGGGGCCAGCAAACACGAAACCTCGGAGTCTCTGGCGGCCGTTGCCGAGCAGCTGGCGATCCCAGCCCGCAAGTTTGTGGAAGCATCTCGCCGAGTCGGAAGTCTCGATGCAGAATACGAGAAGGGGGAGTCGCTTGTAGTTCTAAAGAGGATCTGCAGCATCGCCGACAGCCTTGAGGATCTCCGTGCCCAACTTTCGATTAGCGCCCCCCAGGAACCTTCCTCGCCGCCGCCTTGCCGCCCAACAGCCAATGTTATGACGCGCAGTGCACGCGCTAATGCCGCCAAAGAAGCCAAGAGCAAGGCCCTCAAGGTGGCCCCAAACACGTCATCCGAGTGGCACCGCGAAAACTGTCTCAAGGGGGTTTCGGACGACATAATGCTACATAGCTTCCACTTTGCGGCCGCCGCAAAGAAGGCAGGGGCATCAAAGCCAGCGGCAGGCCGGATGAGAAAGCTCCTGGCGCAGGTGTTATCCTTGAGTACCGACTTGCCTGATGGCATCTACGTCCGGCACGGTGAAAGCCGCATGGACGTGATGAAGGTCTTGATCGTTGGCCCACCTGACACGCCTTACGAGCACGGCCTGTTTGAGTTTGACCTGTTCTGTGGCCCCGAGTTTCCGAAACGCCCACCCGAAATGTTCTTCCGGACAACGGGCGGCGGCACGGCGCGGTTCAACCCCAACCTGTACGTGAATGGGAAGAGTAAGTTATGCCCCGACGAAAACCATCCATTCACCTTCGAGAACCGTGCTAATACCCGAGCTAGTTTGTTTCTCGTTGCTAGGAACCTGGCGGGGCCAGCCGTGGGACCCGAACCTGTCGACTCTGCTGCAGCTTCTGGTGTCAATCCAGGCCATGATCTTCAATGACCTGCCCTATTACAATGAGCCGGGCTACGAGCTGCGTAGTGACCACGCTGCTGCCCAAGCGTACAACAGGACGGTCGAGCGTTTAACAGTCCAGTACGCCATGATCCCTTGGCTCGCCGACCGCTTGGTGGTTTCAAACAAACAAACCCGAACAACGGACGCATCGCCGGCAAACAAGCAGGTACAACCAGGCCAGCAGATACCGAAGCAAACCACGCTGGGCCCACCGCCGGCGGGGGTGACCGTCGCATCACCCCCGCCTTGGGCCGACATAGACGATGTGCTTATAGGGATCGAGAGCGATGAGTTCATGGTGAAGCCACCAAAGTCGGCAACTTATGGCAACCCCACGGGCGCAACGGTAAACCAATCTCAGCCAAATCAGCCGCCGCCCTTGGCCGCAGTCACACACTCCGCCGCCGGTACAAACATAGAGGAATACGACGTGCCTGCGTCTGGGGACGCGGAGTATGATGTACCGGCCCCCGTGGTACATCCAGCAACCCCGGGTTCTCAGCCCCCTCCCGGAGGTGATGACCCTATCTTTGGCGCCGTTGCCCGCGAGCACTTCAGAGCCAAGGCTAGCTCAATCGTTACAACGGTGCAAAAGTGGGAAAAGCTGTCTACGACCGGCGCGGGGATGTTGGTCCCCATGACCCAGGGCCTCGAGAACCTGCTCCATCGGCATGGGTTTAATGATTAGAAGAAGAACCCCGATGTTCAGATCCGAAGGCTTGCCCGTGCGGAGCTCCTACAAAAGTACAAGCAGTGGAAACGTGCGGGCAATGCTCGCTTGCCAATCCACGCGGATCACGCCCACGAAACTCCCGCCGGTTGCTCGCAACTGATACATCGCATCGAGGCTTGGCTGGAGACGATTCCCGAGACAGACACACGGTCAGCATTTGAGCAGTTCCAAGAGAAGTGGAAGGCATATACTGCGAAACTCTGGTCCCCCGAAACTCCGCACCGCGAACCCCCCCCCTCAGCCGGAGGCCAGGTGCACCACGGCCCATGGTTTCATCTCTCCCACAATCCATTCGCCGTCCCCCCCAAAAACCCACCCACTAAGCAGTTCGAGCTTCTTCCCGCGCCCCTGATTGCCCCGACGCCACAACCGCCACATGGGTATCAGTCATTCCAGGCTGCCCAAGCAAAAAATGCCCAGCCATATTGGCCAAATTTGCAGTTCCCACCACCGCAGCTACCCCCACAGCCGAAGTTTGAGCCCTTGGTTTTTGGCCCCACCGGGCTAGAGGACACCACCACCGCGCCAAAGGACCTCGGGGTAGAGGACATGTGGCTAGAGGATACCGGGGCAGAGGACACCGGGGCAAAGGACATCTGGCCTGGGGTAGGAAAAAAGTGGCCAGAGGACTTTTGGATCGAGGATACCGGGCCAGAGGACACCGGGGCAAAGTATCCGTGGCTAGACGATACCGCGGCAGAGGACGCCGGGGCAGAGAACGCTGGGGCGGAGACCACCGAACCAGAGGACATCTGGCCCGGGCTAGAAAAGATGTGGTCAGAGCACTTCTGGCTGGAGGACGTCTGGCCAGAGAACACCGGACCAGAGAACACCGGACCAGAGGAGTGAGTTGACCTGCTGCTGATTCTTAGGGCTTGCTTCATGTGTGTGGCCTTTTCCTACTCCCCTTATCACATTAATATTATCAGTACTCTGCATTATGTTTTACATTGTTACGCCGCCCTCTCATACCCTCTCTTGCAGCAGAGGGCAGCCTAGGGGCGGATTGCTGAGGCCGGGAATTGGGGTTCACACAGACTGGCGTTCTCTTTTGGTGGAATCACATTTCTGGAGTTTGTTTTTCTTTCAGCGGAGTTGCAGATGGATGGGTGTTTAACGGAAAATTTGGCGTTCGCGGTGAGGAGGGAAGGACAGGTGGAACATATCATGACGGCAGGATAATTACCTTAGCGGAATACACTGACTTGATAAACCTTTTTGCGGATATGCTTTGGCACGTGGAAAACGAGAATGTCACCCGGTGAACACGAACGAATGGGACGGCCTTGCCGGGATATTACTTCTGCTTCTTTTCTCTCTCTCCTCCCCGGAGCCTCTTTGCGTCTTTACCCCCTTAAAAGTTCTCCAGTAGTCTTTTGTATCCCCCAAAACACCACCCTCCCTAACGCCATGCCATGCCTTATGCCTTATCAAAACACCAATACAAACCAAACCAACCCCCGGGCCGCCCCAGAGAAGCGGCCCCCCACCCATGCCGCTCACAACGGCCCCCCAAACGGATCATCCAGCCCCTTGCCCTTCTGCCCCTCGCCCAGCACGCGCCTCCTCTTAGGATCCCGCGGCAGCGCGTCCCCAAACACGGCGGCGTCGCTGTTATTGTCGTTGTTAGCCTTGTCGGCGCGGTCGTCGGGGTCGCCGTCCTCCGAGTCGGATTTCTTGGCTGCCTGCTCGCGCCGTGCGCGCTGAAGCTCAACGAGGTTCCATCGTTCGGGGTCGCGGCATTTGTTGAGTTTTTTGCGGAGGGGCGTGATTTGGGCTTTTATTACGGCGCGCTGTTGGGAGGGGGGTGGTGAGTATTTGTATGGCGGGGGAGGGAAAAGGGGGAGAGAAAAGGGGGGAGGGGGGATGTACATTTGTCCAGTGTTCCCTCCGCTCGGGCAGCTCTCGTGAAAGCAAGTCGCGGCATGCCTCGATCGTGCCGAGAACCTTGTCGCGGGCTACGGACCCGATTATTTGCGCCTTGTCTTCGCTGCGGGGCGCGGATTCCTTCAAGGGACCGCCGTCGGCGGCTGGTGTGTCGGCGCCGGAGTCGGTGGGCGGGGCGATGTGGTGGAAGGTTTGGGTTATTAGGCGCTCGGCGAGACCGCGGTCGGCGAGGGAGAGAGCGGCCATCATGATCTGGCTCGGTGTGTAGTGGAAGTAGGCGTCGGTGATGAGCGGGCTGAAGCGCAGGATTTCGCGTGCGCGGGTTTCTGCGGCGCCGAGACGAGCACGCTGTGCAGAAGGGTTGAGTTAGCGGACAAATTGAGGAGAAGTAAGAGGTGGGCGTACATCAATGTCAGGGAGCGAGGCGAGTTCCATCAGGGCACCGCGAAGGGCGCGGAACGGGTGCTTCACGTCGATGGCGAACCGAAGGCCCTGACAGAGCAAGAACTCGCCAGCCAGGATCTCCTCTGGGTTATCTCTCCCAAATGTCTTCACAAAGCTAAGCAGAACCATGTCATGATTAGCTGCATGTTCCAAACTTCAGTCGGGCGGAGAAGCGTACTCAGTAATGCTGACAAAGGACCCCTCAGCCTTGCACCCAAAAAACAGGGCGACAATTAGCATCTCCTGCGGCGGATATGTCATAATGCTGTTTGTAACATAGAATCTCCTGAAGAAGGCCGCAGCTGTGGCCTTGATCTCATCCGTCATCTCGGCGTGGTCTCCAGCTCTCAGCAGCTCCGACGTAAAGAAGGTGACGAGCTGGGCCTCTTCGGGCGCTGTGAGGAACACGGGAAGCGCGGGGGTAGAGGCCCCATCGGGGTCAGGCGTATTCGCGTTCGACGTAGGGGCTGAGGTGTTGTTGGAATTGGGGAGGGAAGCGAGCCGTTCGGCGATTCTGGTTCGAGCGGCGGTATTCGTCTTCTCTCGCATCGCGGACAACTGGGTCGGTGAGAAAGACCACAGCTGAAACTGCGACGTTTGTCGGTATCGGGCGTCTTCGGTAGCCATGGTGGAGGGGTTGTTGTTTGCAACAGCGTCTCGTAGAGCGTTCAATGTCGAGGTCGGAGTCCTTTGATCGCGAGCTGTCGGAGCATGCTGGGTGGAATTGAGGTTCAGAACCCCACACCACAGCGTTGCATGTTTAGCGCCTCTTGGCCGCAGGGATCCACAAATGGCCGTTCTGTCAATCCCACTTTGCAGGCCACGCGCACCGCGTTCCCACGCTCGTGGGGGGAACAACTTCACCCAAATCGATTACCGCGCCGGAGTCTCGAGCAAAATGCGTGTGCAAAACGCTGAAACTATACAATTTATCATAACGTCTGCCATACGGTTTGTATGGTTAACTGTGTCTATATAGGACCCACCGAGTTCATTCCAGAACTGCGCGGAGCCAGCCCACGAAAGCATCACAAGAACACCCAAAGAACACCAAGCGCCGCCCTCCAAAACCCAGTCATACCAATATCCAGGACATATCATCACCTCATTGCCGGCCCGTCGCCAGTCTATCACCATACCCAACCGCCAAAGAGCCCATGATTACCGCTCTTCCCGGACCCACCATGCCACATTAGTTACTAGTACGCAACCTCGCGCCTCGCCGGCACCGGCGGCGCGGGCTTCTTGGCCCTGCTTGGCGGCGGCGGCGGCGGCGCCTTCTTCAGCCCGCCCAGCCCATTGAAACCACCATTACCCATGCCGGCGTTGTTGCTCGGGGTGCGGCTCAGGCTCCCGACGCTGGTCGTGGAGCTGGTGCTGCGGTTCCCCCAGCTGGGGCTGCCGGCGTCGCTCGCGCCACTATCGTCGTCGCGGTCGGCAAAGACGTCGTTGTGGTTGTTATTGTTGATTGGCGCGGTCACGATCCGGCTGACGGGGCGCAGCTGGCCGCGAAGCGCGCCCACGTTCATCGCGGTGTTGTGGGCCGCGGTGGGGGTGGAAGAGACGCTGGCGCCGCGCTCGCGGGTGAGGGTCGCGCCACCCTGGAAGCTGGCGCTGGTGTGGCTTGACTTGCCGATTGTTGGGCGGACGGGGCCGTCGGCTTGTTGGGTGAAGGACTGCATGCGCGAGTGCGCAGGCCGGACGGGCATGCGGACCGGGGGCGCGGTACTGGGTTCGGCTTCGAAGGTGCTTGTGCGGGACAGGCGGTCGGTGTAGCTCTGCGTTGTGTTGGCGCGGCTGCGCACGGTCGGGCGCCGCTCGATGGGGCTGTAGCTTGGGGAGACGTTGCTGGGCCAGTTCTGGCGGACGCGACGGAGCTCCTCGGCTGCCCGCTCGTGGTATTCCAGTTCGGCATCCAGGAATTGGGTCAAGTCCCGGGTGCTTTCCGCCTCCATATCTTGGATGTCTTGCATGCGGCGCAGCACATCCTCGGAGGACTCTTCGTATTTGGCCTTTGCGCCGCGGAGCTCTTCTTCGAGACGGAAATCGTCACGCTTGGCTTTGTGGACCCTGCCCATGCTGGTGTCGTAGTTCAGACGGCGGGTTTCGAGCTTCTTGCGGGCGGTCTGAAGACGTCAGTTAGGGGGCTATTCAAGGCGGGTGAGGTGGGGAAGTCACTGACCTGGTACTCCCTCATCATCGCCAAAGACCTCTCGAGAGACTCCAACCATGACGCTGTCGCCTCGCCGACGAAGGTCTCTTGGATTGCCGACACCCTCTCGTTGGCGCGGCCCATTGTTACCAAGCAGTTGCCGAACTCAGAGTCTGGGTGGAACTCCTCGCCGTGGCCGACCATGGTACGACCCAGGTATCCGACCGGGAGAGCTTTCTCCTTGTCCTCAGAAGGCTCAAGGTGCCGGCCCATCCACTTGACGTACTGGTTCATTGACCTCTGGAGACGTTCCATGCCTAGTAAGTAGTCAGCAAACCGCCTTGGCCAAGCTGTGTTAGGTGGGACAAGCGACCTACCCTCAAAGCGCAACGCCATCTCGGTCTCGAGCATCTTGAAGTCGTCTGACATGGTCGTCTTGGCTTCGCCGCCCATCTTCTCGCCAGCCCATTGGAAGGCGCGGTCGAACTTCTTGGTGATATTCATGGTTGCGGCTGGGTGTCCTCAGGCGTGTAAACGATAGTGTTGGGGGGAGAGAGACGGAAAGAAGAACTCGAGGTCCCCGGCAGTAAATGTAAGTGGTGTCTTTTCGGCTCGGGGCGAAAACTGCCAACACACAACTTGTTCACCAACCTCTCGGTTTTGGCGTGTGGCTGGTCGGCGTCCAATGCTTGCAACGAGTGACGTTTCCCAATGCGACAAGGGGGCCGCAGCGTCTGGGCGAAGGGTGTTGGATATCTGGAAATGTGGTGCAGCCCAACTTTGGTGTTGGACAAACGGATGACGGACGAGAATAAAACGAAAGACTGAGAACCCGTCCGAAGGCAGATCAAGCTTGATAAATAATGAGTGTGTAGTGGTTGTTTCCTACTCGAAGGGGTGGCAATAAGATTGACTGGACCTGGACCGCCAGCGCTGGATTGCGAAACTCGCCAAACAGTTGAATCGGGACCCCTGTCCTAGCTGCTGGGGTCCAGGGGCCAGGGAACCAGGCGGGTGCTCCAGACCAGTGATGTTGCAGCGCTTGTCTGCACCTGCAGGGCCTGGACAATGCCCTCCTTCGTTCCTGACCGCCAAGGGACGGGACGGGACAAGTAACCGACGGAGTTCATCGATGGGCGTGCTTTCCTGGCCTCCAACAAAACCTGAAAATGGAAGTGGCAGGAAATATGGGAAAATACGAGTCCGGGTCAATGGATCGCCACCACAGTTCCTTGCTTCGCTTGAGCAATTCCCTTTCTTTCACGATGGGCAGAGCAACGCATTGCATACGAGGTTTCTCTCCATGCTCATTCCCTAACTATGGTGGGTAAATTTAGGTATGTCCTCCGCGTAGACGCGCGTCTGGAATCTGTTGGGAAAGAAGGATGGCCACTTCTCCTGACCATGGCCTCCACCCGCCTGATCGAACGGCCTGATGGGACGGTCGTATGGCAGACAGCGGCCCATTCCCAGACCTCCTGTCTCTGGGCTCGGGTTTTTGAGTCGTGTCGGATTGCGGGTTTCTCGCAGCCAGTGCAGGGTTCCCCAAAATCTCCCGGTTCGTCTCAGCGAACCGTTTATGAGGCGCAGCAGTGCCACCCCTCCACCAGCGAGACGCGCACACTGCGCATCACGATCCGGTCCCGCGGGATCGACTGCAATCGGCGGGCAGTGGCGCTCAAGGAGCATCTTTTGGCAAGACTTCCCGTCGCGCCCCTGGCGCATGCATTTCTGGGGTGCAGCATCTTCAACGAGGCAAGTCGGCCCGGGCAGCCTGAAGTTAATCGAAATTGCTTGCTGCGGCCTTCGAGGAGGGTCAATCTCGATAAATTGAGTAACCAACCGTGGCGATGATACTGTGTGCTTCTGGTCGCACTTTGGCCCCGGTGTGAGTGAGCGAGGCCTGGCCAACGAGACAATCGCCCATGAAAGTGAACTGTTGTACATTCAGTTTAGACGCCGGAGAAGTCCGCCAGTCGCCAAATTCAGGGGTTGGCCGCCAATCGAGCCCCCGTTGCTTCAGCGCCCCCGAAACGTCCATGTTAACCCCACGAAGCATCCCTGTCATCAAGCCGTTTCAGCCTCAACCGTCGATGCTCCAGTCGTTCGATCGACGATCGGCCACGCCTCGTCGACGTGCAGATCCAATTGATGACACCGAAGAGCATTCCAGGTCCGACCAGGCTCGATGAGGGACAAGAAAGACAGCAACACATTGACGCCTTGACAGAGGGACGGCGTGGACTGCCACTCCCAGCGGTTAGCAATAGCTCAAAATAGTCTTGAGAAACGTCGAATAAGTTGTCCCAGAAGTTCCATTTCCATAAGGTCTTGGCATAAACATGCCCTCCCATCTCGCTTCCGACGATCCCACGCAAGATGTGCAAACAGCAACGAGGCAGTGCCGGAGACACAGACGATCTCCCGCGGGCAGCCGAGTCGTCCTTGTTTTGGGTTTCGGCCCTTGCTCGTTCTTGGTGAAGCGCCAAACGTAGCAGTGATGCGCTGATGCGCTGGGTTGCCAGGCTTCTAGAATATAAGTGCTTCAGATGGAACACCCCTTGTCCTTCTCGACTTGCTCAAGAACGCACCCTTGTTAGGTAACATGCCCAGAATGGTATCCACGAAAGCTCGATAGCAAGTTGCTTTGGCACCCATGGTGAAACAATTCTCGAATCAATATATCTCATCAAGACTCAGGAACAGCACCGCGCCTTGAATGACGGGTATCTTTCAGTTACACGCCCGTGTTTACCGGTATACCCTGTATAACTAACCAATGCCAGAACCGGACGCCGCAAAACCAGCTGTGACCCTCCCGCTCTCCAACCCACAGGCAAACAGCCGGGGCCCCATCCCATCCCTCCACCTTCTCTGCCCCAAAACAAAACCAGGATCAGATCAGACGGTCCCGCTGATGCTCAGCTCCCGGATCTCCTGCAACACCTGCTCCACGCGGGTATCCAGCTGGCCCTGGGCGTACTGCTCGCGGGTGTCGGCGTCGAGGTACTGCTGGACCTGGGCCATGCGGCTGTAGGCCTCGGCGCAGAAGCGCAGCTGGATCTTGACGAGGGCCTCGAACGAGGGGTCGAGGTAGGGCACGCGCAGGTCGATCAGCTGCGGCAGCTCCGAGCACAGCTGCTCGTTGAGCTGCTCGTACGCCGCCTTGGCCATGTCCATCTCCTTCTCCGCCCGCGGCAGCTTCGTCACGTCCTTGTCCGGCTTCTCGACTAGCTTCTTGACCTTGGCCCGCAGCGCGTCGTAGTCGAGGAGTTTGTGCCCGCGTTTCTTGATGCCTGGATGGGAGTGTCAGCGGATAAGCGGGGGGTGGGGGCCGAGGGTGCGGGAGGATGTTCGTGGCGTACATTCGTTTACGTCGGGGAAGTATGCGCAAAACCGCGAGATGGGTTCTAATACTGTTGTGCGGTATGGCCCGTCCAACGCCTTGATCGTCTCCGCGTCGAGGTCCTCCACGGCTTGTTTGTAACTTCTGCTAACGCCGTCCTTGGCACCCGAGTCCCCGTAAAACGCGTCGATCGTTTCGGCAATTCGCATTTGTGAGGCCGTCATTGCTATGCCGGATGGTGTCAGCTATGCGTTCGCGCCCGCCATGACAGTGAGTTGCCGTACCTCGTAATGAATCTAAGTACCCCTTGGCCTCCTTTTGTAACCGCAACGAGGCCGCCTCCATTGTTCTGAATCGCCTGCCGAGTGTCTCAGTATTCGTGTCTCCGGGCCCATTGTCCGCGTACCGTTCCATACCTCTCCTCAACTTCATAATCCCGGTCGTTTGTCTTCTCGACATGGCCTGTCGGAACCTGTCAGCAACGCGCGGGGGGGTTCGAATGGGCGTGGAATCGGCGGGGTCGGATCTGCGTACCGGTCTTCATCATCACCTGCGTCGTCGCGCGGTTGACATTCTTCTTGAAGCCTAAAACAATGGTCAGCATGCGAGACGACCAAAGAACCACACAGTCGCGGGACTCGGTACGCACCCGCCCAAGACATATTTGCGGTTGTGTTGCCGGCTTTTTTGCAATGATGAATTCAGGGTATCGGCCTCGGTAGTCGCTAATGGCGGTACAAAACGGCGAGAAATCGTAACAGGGCGAGTGGTGGACTGGGTATCGTGGGTATTGACAATCTCAGGAGGAATGCGCCTCGGCGTGGTTGTCGAAAGCATGGATCCTTGCGGTGCCTGGGAGGAACAGAGACAGTGACGAAGTTGTCTGTGGCGGTGCCGCCGCTTGCAGCCCCCGAGCCCCGCGCAAATGTTCCTGGCCTGGGCACCAACGACGTCAGCGCTGGCAAGCCACAAGCCCTCAGAGAGTGGGTCACAAGTGGGCCCCTCTTCCTGCCGCCCAAGTGACAAAAAAGGTCGCGCTCATAATCAAGAAATCCCACGCGCCCAGGAAACCCGAACTTGCCAACAACCGAATATTTCCACAACATGGGCAACGGCATCGACGCCCAGAAAAGAGCTCAGGTTCTAGGAACCATTTCCTTCCTTGAAAAGGAGAAGATTCCTTACTTCAAGTCGCGTGTTTTTGAGCACTTCGGAGTGAACAGACGACACGGCTGGGAGATCGTCCGCCAACTGCGCAAGCGACCTGGCCTTCAAGATGACCCTGATCTTTCCGACCCCGAAGAAACACGCGTCGAAACACGCGGTCGTAAAAGGATTCTTACAGCTGACGACATCTCTACGATGGAAAGGCTAATCTGGCAATACGGCTTCGAGGGTCGAGTCGTTTCCTGGGAAGCGCTAGCACGCGAGGCAGGCGTCACAGCGGAAGCGAGTAGGCGAACAGTTCGACGGACACTTGATACGCTTGGGCACCGTAAATGCGTCGCGTGCCGGACCGGGTGGGTCTCGCCAGCAATCGCTAAAAAGCGCCTCGAGGCCGCGGCAGTAGCGCTTCGAGAACGCCCGACGCCTCAGCATTGGCGTGATATCCGGTGGTCTGAGGCGGTACATTTTGCTATTGGATCCGAGGGTCAGGTTATGGTCATTCGGAAGCCTGGTCAACGGCATTGCCCAGATTGTGTTCCAGAAGCCCAGGAACCGGAACCGAAGCACGTGAAACGACTCCACGTCTGGGCAGCGATCGGGTGGAATTTCAAGTCGGAACTCTGCTTCTTCGAGGTTCCAGGGAACAGGGGCGGGAAGATGACGATGCAAATATATCGCGATGAGATTCTCAAGAAAGCCGTTGGTCCTTGGCTTGCCTGTGGGGACCGGTTTGTTCTCGCGGAAGAGGACGATCCCGCGCATGGCACAGGCAAGCACAACATCGTCCGCGACTGGAAGCAAGACCACCGGTTAAACTACTTTTTCAACACGCCTGGATCCCCAGACCTCTCTCCGATGGACAACACGTGGAACGCTATAACCCAGTATTTAGTTAAGTTCACCGTGAAGACCGAAGAGGAGCTTCGGAACCTCATGATCGAAGCATGGAAGGCGCGATCCCAAGATTGGATCAACAGCACGGTCGACTCAATGGCACAACGGATGCAGGATGTTGTTCAGGGCGAGGGTAGAATGACGGGTTATTAAGGAACGCATTTTTGTATGTATAACGCTCTGGAATTGAAGTGGCCATTTTGTCTCGTGATTTCTTCTGAGTGCGGCTCTTTTTGTCATGTGGCCGACCAGCTCGCTCATCCCTGCAGCGACTTGTGTCTGCATTGAAAATCATCGCCGCCTGGTTGAGGACAACTTCGGACAAGCCGAGTGACTCACGCGCCGGCTGAGGCGTGTCTCGACGGCACATAACAATCGACGTTTCTTTGGTTAGCTTTGGGGTTTCCCTACTTCCTTCCCTCCCACATTTTCTCTCTCTCCAGAACAAAAGCCGCGACCAGGAAGTGCAACGAAATTGCATCGACTCGATCCATTTGCCCCGCCATCGTAGCCACAGCTCATCGACGAGAGCAAGACATCCCAATCCCCGACACGAGACCTCGAGATTGCACAATCTCCCTCCGAAATACGAGAAAACACCCCGCAAACCGTTCATTTATGTCTGTCGGAACAAGTCCACAGCCGGCCGCAAAGAAAGAGCCAGGAAAAAGGAAGCGGAGATCCCGCACTCCCACAGACACCCCCAAACAAGCACCAACACCCCTAATCACCGAACCCACCATGACAATACAACGACTCGTCGTCATCAGCCTCGGCAACCCGGGCGAGATGCGCAACACATACCACTCTGCCGGGCACATCGTGCTCGAGGCACTACAACGCGCCCTGGGCCCATCCCAACCCTCCTTCTCATCCCAACGCATCGGCAAGCTCAACACGCTCGCCTCTATCGGATCACAATATTCCCTCCTCCAGTCCCCCGCCATCATGAACGTGACCGGGCCGTGGGCGGCGGCCGCCTACCGCCAGCAGCTGGTCGACAGCCGGCTGGGCGCGGCCGAGGTCGGGGTCGTGCTGGTGCATGATGACCTGGAGGAGGAGTTGGGCGTGATTAAGGTGAGGGAGTGGAAGCGCAGTCCGAGGGGGCATAATGGTGTTAAGAGCGTGCATGCCGCGCTGGGGGCTAATCCTGCGGTGGGCAAGTGGGCGCGCGTGTCGGTGGGGATTGGGCGGCCGGATGCGAGGGATAAGACGGCGGTGTCGAATTTTGTGCTGAGTAAGGTTCCGAGGGCGACGAGGAGCGTGCTGGAGGATAATGGGAGTCGGGGGTTGTATCAGGCGCTTGCGGAGCTGAATACGAAATGGGGCGGTTGAGCGGTAAGGGAATGAAGGTCGCGGTTGAGAACTTGTACTAATAGTGAATGATTTGTGATACCCCGTCTAGATTTCCGGTGTTTATTAGGAAAGGCTTGGTCCGTCTCCTTCGTGTGGACGACAGATCAAGGTTTGGGTCAGCTGGGCGTGAGTGTATGAATCGGTTAGATCCCCAGGGTCTTGAAAGAAAGCACCAGTATCCCCTGATATTTATGTGTGCCTTTCCTTGGGTCGCGCTGCTCTCGCCTACCAGCACAACAAATGGCAAGATCTGACAGCGTGAAGTGAGTTAACGGGGGTTTCTTCATACCGCCCTGGCGGTATGCTCCGCTGCTTCGATGGTGATCTTCCTCTTTTCGTGGCCACATGGGTAACTGCATCACCGCTCATCAGCTATACTATCGGCGGAGCATTCCTTTGGAGTGATTGGGGTTACTCCTAACCCCAATCATTAGCAGCATCTCCGAGTAGTAGTTATAAAGATACAGGTATATCTCGGTTCGTGGTATCTTTGACCACGGATCCGTGGAACCGTAAGCCTTGGGGTACCAGGCTCGGAGGCAACAAATGAAACCACGCGGGGGGTATGTTTCCAAGTCGAGCGTGAAGGATAAGGGATTACAACCATTTTGGGTCTTTGAAAACAACCTGCCAGAAACAATACTGAAGGACCAATCCCAAGCAAACGATCATCACTATAACACGTACACCGTCACCCTATATACACCACCACGGACAATCCACCCTTCCGCTAGTGACCTCACCACCGTGCCCCCAGATAACACTAGCTATCTCAGAAACCCCTGAACCCGCCACTCCCTCCATCTCACCATCAACACCACCACCACGACACCAACCCCTGAACCCCCCTACAACTTCGACCCCCTCTTCCTCACCCCCCCAACCGGCCCCGCCCCGCTCCCCAGCCCAACCACCACACCCCTCTCCTCCCCCTTCTTGCCCGAATCCCCCTCAAGGGATACCCGGGGTATGTCGAGGCCATTGCGACCGATGATGTCACCACTGCCGTTGCCAGGGCTCTCGACAGGATCCTCGCCGTCACTGGTCTCGGCTTTGAGATCGATGGGGTCGCCGAGCTGGGACGGGTTGGCGGGCTTGTTGCCGCGGGCCTTTTCGGCGGCGAGTTGGCGGAGGGGTTTGTGCGGCATGTTTGGTGTTGTTGATGTTGTTGTGGATGGGGTGTGGGTCGGATGTGTTGAGCTCAGGGGCTGGAACTCTTAGAGTGTGAACTCTATTAAGCGCGTTAATGGCGGATGTACATGTCTGAGTTTACGACAGGTTATCGCGTATCCGTGAACATTACTTGCGCCCGTTATTTGGATTGTCTGGTGGTTGTGGGGGTCT
The DNA here is from genome assembly GCF_020726465.1 of Chaetomium tenue. NCBI lineage: Eukaryota > Fungi > Ascomycota > Sordariomycetes > Sordariales > Chaetomiaceae > Chaetomium > Chaetomium tenue. The sequence continues at coordinate 3,058,974 of NW_027117330.1, read as the reverse complement.
GATGTCAGGGGATGACGTCGTTGGCAACCATGATCTTGATAGCCTACAAGTGCAAATGGTTAGATTAGGAAGCTTTGGTGGCTACCTAGCTGGGATCTACCTGGTGGTTACATGATCTTAGCAACTCCAATAACAGTTATTACACCGTTTTGACAGGTTGCCAACCCAAGTATTGCGCTAACGGTATCATGATATACTGAATCGTAACCCCAGAGGGTCCGGCACGCCCTAGGGCATAGCGGAGTATGAATAATATATATACCCCTCTTGTCCATGTCATTCATCACCTTCCTAGAATGTTGATGCTGGAGATTTCATGCCCTGGTCTAATCAGGCCTGCCCATCATCGTTCAAGGCTTACGGGAGACGGGGCGGATACCTTCAGACATGACTTCTTGTTGTGTTCCCCAAGTCGAGCCCTTGCGATCAAATATCATAAACAACACAGTTTTATTGTGTCCTGGCGCCTAGCACTCTTTCCGCCTTCTGTAGTGTATCATTTCCATGCTTTCAAGTCTCGGTGTTTCAACCAGCTGTGTCGTTGACACGGAGCTCTCACGAGCCCCGCCCACCCCTAAGCGATGGTATCCAACCCAACGCGTCTAACTCTTCCTGATTCCCGACGCTTACCTCTCGAGGCTCTTCTCTCGCCGGTGGGGTGACGTTGAACCTGGCCCTGACTTCCCCAAGACAGCAAAACCCAGCGGTAGGATACAGCTGGCCTTTGACGCCCTTGCAAGCAACTCCTGGGAAAGGCCGATGGCCCTTGGAGTTAGCAAAACTTCTCTCTACGCCTTATCTCGTATATTTCACAATGAGTGGCTGACTCATCAAGGTACTGACCGTTCACGGTGTAGTAGACAGTTCCATTTCGGAAATCCACCCCACACCCTACGGTATCCCCTGTGCCATACGCTGGACCAAATGGAGCTCCCCACCCCGTCCCGGTGAAGTTGCGTCCATCATCGCCGTGATAGCCCCAGTTCGAGTCCCATCCTGGGAGGGTCTGAAAGCCGAACCGTGACATGGACTCGAACCTGGTCACCCCAATACCCGTCACTCTGCGAAAGCACGAAAGCCGTTAGTGGTTGCGGGTCACAAATCCAGCGTCTTCCGCCGTCAAAGTGCAGGGCCCATCTTACCTTCCATCATGGCATGTTCCCACGATTTCTACCTCGAAGTAGTATTCATCCACATGGGGTGGGATAGGGTGGTTCGAGATGACGCTCCGTCGCGAACCGGTCAGGCGCTCGGCCGGCCCAGAGGCATTTTTGTCGGCAAAGAAAGCAATAAGACCGTTATCGCTGATGGTAACTACGTTTGGGTTACTAGAAGCCGCCCATTCGGAGGGCTCGGGGTAATGGGACAGAGCAAGTTGACGGTCAGTAATAGGGAAAGGTGAGGTCAACGACAGCAGGTGGAAGAGCTGCCGAAAGCCTTCGCTCCTTGCAATATCAATAGGCAACCAACCGTAGCGGTCTCTGGTGCTCCTCGCCCCGTGCTGCCACAACAGATGAGCAGCATCCTCGTCCCCGATCAGCGCTGCAATATGCAGGAGAGTTCTGCCGCGTCGATCCTGAAGGTTGATATTAGCCTGAAGATTCGTCAGGATGAGTTTGGCAAGTGCTTTGTCTCTCTGGCTCAGTGTAAGGAAGAAGCGAGACCAATTTGCGTGAAGCAAATCTGCCGGATCAAGTCCAAGCTCGAGAGCCCGTTGTCGTGCTTGCACTCCCCGTATTGGGCTATGCGATTCTTAGCCACATGGCAAGCATCGTTCTTTGGGCTTTGAGACAGGATGCGTGAAAGTAGATGTAATCTGAGTCGAGATTCTTGTTTCTTTGGGTCGTCGACGTTATACCCCAGCTTTCGGGATGGGTCCATGTAGCGCCGAATATCCACGATGTGCGTGTCATCCTGTCGCTCCAGAGGTTTCCAGTCCACAACCCTATCGTCTTGAAGGGATCTGGCTGAGGAGTTGGGACCCGAAACGGCTTCTCGTGAACCTGTTCTTTCTAGTGGCTATGGGTCGGACAGCAGAGGTCGGGGAAATCCGCTGATGAGGCAACTGGAGGAGACCGCGTTTCCGAACTGTAGTCGCATCTCAATGGGCGCGGCTTTGTGCTTGAGCTCAAAAGATACGAGCTCAGAGTACGGTTTGTTTCTAACCATGCTCTTCACCATCTTTGAGAGGTCAACAACCGCAACGTCCGCTCTGATTCCCCTATTATCCCGAATGCCGACGCGAACGCAAAGTGGGTGCTGGTTCTTCACTCTCATTTGATCGCAGAGGTGCCTCCCCAGGCCCGCTATCCCGCCCGACCCTTGCGATAATCTGCAATGGATTTGGCCTATATCCAAGTTATTGGACGTCCTCTGATCGAGGGAGGAGACAAAGCGCTTTCAGCCGTACCTGTAACCTTGAACTCGTTCTCGTACTCGTCGTCGATCGATTCAAGCTCAAAATAAAACGAGGATGCAATAAGGAGAGACGCAACTTTGGCGACCGTGCAATCGCCATTCAAAGATGTGGAAACCTGTTCGTTGAGGTCCTTGGCTCTGGCGATTTCGTCAAGGGCGGGGAGTCGACCCTGTAGTGTAGGGCTGATGCGAAACATAGGTATCGCGGGACCGGAGCTTCCTGCGGCGGATTTGACCAACGTTTCATACTTGAGCCAAGCATTGTCACAGTCGAGCGTGGTATCCATGTTTACCCTGAGGAGGGCGACGAGGTTCTGGAAATATGTTACGATACCCGTTTTCGACGTCATTAATTTGCGAACAGGCGGGTGATCTGGGGAGTGGCCTGTGCCCAGCGAAAGCATTACATCAGGGTAGGGCAGGTCAGGCCAGAGTGCTGCCCTCTCTTGTTCTGCAATCTCAATAGGGTTGTTGTGAAGCACTGCGCCGTCGAGATACGTTTTCCCCGAAGGCCCGTGGTGGAACTTCTGGAAGTATTGAGGGGCCGCCGATGTGGCTCTCGCCCTACAAGACCAAAAAGTCAACCTCTAGCGGGCCCGATATTACAGAGTTTGAGAGGGAGGGAAGATTGCATCGACTTACGCTTCCCAAATTTTGAGCTCCTCGGCGGCTGTTTCGGGTCGTTGAAAGTAAGATGCCGCTATTATTGGGGTAGATTAGCGCTAGTTATAGAACGACCTACCTACTGAAGGATAATTGATGCCGACTTGCCTGACGTACTAGCCGTATATGGCCTGTTGTAGTTTGACAATACGGCCGTCTTGTTCTCGTCAAGTGAGAAAGAGGTCACGGCGACCTTCACTGCTGGTAAAGAGTCAGGGCGGCCTTCAATGCTGGTAAAGAGGCCAGGGCGACCTTCAATGCTGGTGTGGAAGGGCTGGGTTGGCAACCGCCCCCGAAAAGAGGTCTGTCGCTCGAAAATGCTTCCCGTAAAGCCGACTCGAGGGTTGTGGTTTGGTATTTTGAGTGGTGGAAGCTCTCAACCAAGATGCCACCCCTTCTTCTGGTGAAAACCTCGGTACATAGGTCCCGAAATCGGCCAATGCAGGTATCCACTGACCAGCCCATGACGCCGAGACCGAGCGCTACGATACCTCCAGTGCTGTGGCCAATACGTAAGAGGTAGTCAGCGGTCTGGAATGGTCTTAGGCGGGTCGTGATAGCACGAGAGACTGATACGAACCTTGTCCCGACCATGAGGTCAAAGAACGCTTGGATTGGAAGGTTCCCGCCCAGAGCAATCTCAATCTGCCGAAGAGTTTCGAGTTCCACTAATCCCCGGATTCCGCCTCTGCCATGATTATTAGTGAGAATCAACAGTATTCTAAAGATTTCGTACCCATCCAGGGGTAACACCCGGATCCCAGCGGACTTAGGCTTGAGTCGGACAACCTGGGGTACAGCGTCCTCTGACCATGTGCACCCAATGGGACAGCACGACAACTCGGGTTCCATTCGCGTCCTTTCGTTTTGTCTTCCATACAACATGACGCACGGGGTGCAGAGTACGTGCTCGCAAGGCATGGGATGTTCCCCTGGCTCAACGAAACAGCAGAAACAAGCGCTGCGACTCGTGAGGCGACTTGTTCCTCGTGGCCGTTGTGGGGGGGATCGACCTGTCGGAAAAACGATTGGATGATTCCTTGATGTACTTGAGCCACCGCGTGCAGTTTGGTTGCATCTTCCGAGTTGACTATTGCTTCAGCATTCTCAGATATATTAACCAAGTTCCAGTAGATGCCGTTTAAGAACTTCTGGCGGTATGTGTCGAAGTGCACACTGGATTTGTAGCCGCCGGCCAAAAAATCTTCCCGTTTGTAGACTGGTGACCTTTTGTATGCCCAACGCGGGTGTTGGCGCAGCGGGTGGATGGCTTCGAGATCAGGTCCCAGGTCTCGCATGGCCACAGTTGGCTGCAGAAAGTTTCGAGAACTTTGTCTAACTGTGTGACGTATCTCAGCATAATTTCGGCCGAGGTTTCTAGACCAAATCATCAGTACTTTCAACATTGATCCATCTGGGATCTGCATGTAGTTTGTAGGTGTTGGGGGACGGGAGGCATCTGAACCCACCCTTATCACCCTGTCGGGTTGCGTCAAGGTTGAGGCAGGAGGCGACAACCCAATTTATTCCAAATAACAACTGGAACACGGAGATTTCCATTTTATCCTTCCACAAACTCACAACGTCCCGTAAAAGTCTGAGGAGGTTGTTGCTAAAGTGTGTGGAAAGACGTGGCATCTGATGGGATGTCTTGATGAAGTCGAATGGGGAGTCCAGTTTCGATGAGAAGATCGAAAAGGCCTCGTGTATGAATGTCTGCAGGCCCTCAGCCTCGAGAAGCAGACCAGCGCGGCTTCTCGCGGTTTGAGCGGCAGTGCAACTTTTCCCGATCGACGACTGCAGCTCCTTGACTCTGTCATGGACGAGTTGGGGTCTGTCTTTGCCAGGGACGCTCATGATCTTTGGATGAAGGAGGTCAGCCGGGAATCCGTAGTCAGCCAACTTTATTGCGCACGATATCGTACCTCAACGGAACTGTAGTAACAGTGGACAAGGTCAGAGAGCTTCTCTATGGTTTTGCCTCGTCTTCTCCAATGGGTAGCCCACTTGGAAAGTGTTTTATTCCTCTCGATGGTGCTTGAGATGTCTTCAAGTATGGAAGTTGCGTCCGACTTAAAGTATTCATGTTTGTTCAGCACGATGATGACGTGGGGAAGTAGAGGCTGGTTTGCTGAGGTTTCTATCGCGTTCGAAGCCCAGGTTATCAGTTTCTCAAAGACCTGCTCGGCTACCCTGATAAGCGTTAGCGGGAGCAACGATCAGGCCTTCCGTGGGTTTCGGAAGATGGCTAGAAAATGACATACCGTGGGTTGTGCAGGACAAATACGATGACATCCGAGAATGCATAGATCAACCGTGGGTAAAGGTGGGTAACAGCGAAGCCTCGGGTCATCCCTGTATCTCCGACTGACCACTGGAGTTTGTACTCAGAGCTGGATCCGAAGGCCTTAAAGTAACCGTCGTCTTCCATCTCATTTATCTTTTCCTCTTCCATCCCATTTATCTTTTCCCACCCCCTCCTCTTTGACCTGAATTTCGCACCAGCGGGATCGAGTTCGCCACCATCCAAGCCTTCGCAGTCAACCATCATGATTGGGCCACCGGTTTGGGCGGTGCAAGGATCGAGGTATAGATGTAACGGGCTGTGCCTGAGGTGGGCCTCGGTAACCCTCGGCCAGCTCACGTACAAGCACGGTCCACCGAACCCCTGGATGAAGCTATTCCCAGTTGCCCCACAGCGCACCGAACATTCTAGCAATGCGCTCGGGCCATCGCGCTCGCGATCATAAAGCAGCCCCACGAGCTGCCAGACTCTCTCATCTTTCCGTTTCTTCTTCAAGCTTAGTGTACTCGTAGAGTCGTCACCAGTTAGTTGCAATATACTCCTGGGACCGTTACATTACACTAAGCTTCCTTCTTCTGTTGATTTCAGAGAAGGTCTGCGTCGTCAACGAGGCGGCGAGACACCCACGGTTCAACGATACATTAGCGAAAGCCCTTGCATCGAGCGAGGCACCACGGTTCCGCAAGACACCGGCGAGATCGACCGGTTGAGCGAAGAGCAAGATACCGGCACCAACCGGTTGAGCTAACGAAGCAACTCCTGTCCTCCTCACGTGGACAGCCGAGAACGAAGAGGCTCGCGTTGTCAACGAGGCAACGGAGTAACACCCGGGCTGTGAGCTTCGGCGGCACAGGAGGGTACCGAATCCCACATTTCCAACCGTTACGTCACAAGGGCGAAAATCTCGTGCCCAAGGGAGCCGAGTAGCCGGACACGACCGGAACACGACGAGAAGTCCTCCATTGAGCGAGGCACACGACGGAAGAGACCTAGAGGTATAGCATCCCTAGCTCAACAAACATCCCGGACAGGATGTCCGGAAACGACGACGCAATGACGGACGGACAGGAGACTTCCCAGCTGGCTCGGCTGGTGCAGCTCCTCACCACGCAGCTGGAGACGATCCAAACCGGGCAGTCGGAACAGACCCGGCGGTTCGCTGAGATGGAAGTGCGCCAAGCCCAAGAACGAGAGGAAAACCAGGCGCACATCAAAGCCTTACAAGCGAGTCTTGCCTCTCTCCGCACAACTCCAGGCGGAAACACCCCGCGATCACCTTTGCCAGCCGACCTAGCTCCCCAAGCGCCTCTACCCCCACCTGCAATGCCCGCGTCAACTGGCCAGACAAAAAAAAGACCGACGTTGCCAGACCCTCCTCGTTTCGATGGGACCCGGAGGAAATTCCGTACATGGAAGCAAGAGATGGAAAGTAAGCTGGAGGCTGACGGTCCAGCAATTGGGACTGAAAGGGATCAGTTCTCCTACATCTTTGCCCGCCTCACAGACGGACCCCAGGCAATGGCTGCAGCCTTTTATGAACATTGCAAACAGAACGGAACCACCAAGCCGCTGGAGTTCTTGCGCTACCTAGCTACCTGCTACTCGGACCCAAACCTCTCCCAGAAGGCCCTTGACAGACTGGGTTCGATGACACAAGGAGACAGGGAGTCGTTTGCCTCATTCTTGCCCAAATTCGAAAAGGAGCTAGCTGATGCGGGTGGGGCTGGCTGGACATCAGCGGTCAAGATCAGTTATCTCAAGAAGTCACTTAACAAGGAGATGCGGAAGGAGCTCAAGGGCCAGCTCAATATGCCCGAGGAGTACCACAAATATGTACGCGCTCTTCACGACCTGGGCGCTAACCTTGACGAGTTCCGCGTTTTTTCCCAGCGGCACAGCTCCTGGCAGACCGCCCAGAGAGAGGCCCAAGCCAGAGCCAAAACCCCCCCTCCCCGCGCCGTGTCCCCGGACGCAATGGACTGGGAGCCTACGAAGATCAGCAAGGCAGTCCAGCGCCAGAACAAGGAATTAGCAGGCAAACGAGCGAAGTGGGTCGATGAGAGGGAGATGGCCCTGCGTCGCAAGGAAAAACGGTGTCTACGTTGTGGCAGGGACGGCTGCTGGATCTCGGAATGCCCCCTTCTCGCCCCAAAGAGACACAGCGACCCCCGCCAGAAGCTACCCGAGCACTACCATGACTTCCTGCCACTGTTCAATAGGGAGCAAGCCGACCAGCTACCTCCCCACCGACCAGGTATAGGCCATGAAATTCCACTGGAGAAGGACACGAACGGCCAAGATAAAGCTCCTCCCTGGGGACCGCTGTACGGCATGACGAGAGAAGAGCTGATCGTCTTACGGAAGACCCTGACGGAGCTCCTCGACAAGAACTTCATCAGAGCAAGCAGCTCCCCAGCATCCGCGCCAGTGCTGTTCGTCAGGAAGCCGGGTGGTGGTCTTCGTTTCTGCGTCGACTATCGAGGTCTGAATGCCATCACCCGCAAGGATAGGTACCCGTTACCTTTGATTGGCGAGACATTGCGATCTTTGTCGAAAGCAAAATGGTTCACGAAGCTGGATGTGATTGCTGCCTTCCACAAAATCCGCATCAAAGAAGGAGAAGAGTGGAAAACAGCGTTTCGTACTAGATATGGGCTCTACGAATGGATGGTCACCCCCTTCGGCTTGACCGGCGCGCCAGCCACCTTTCAGCGGTACATCAACAACACGCTTCGCGAGTTCCTCGACGAATTTTGCTCGGCCTATATTGACGACGTGCTCATCTACTCGGACGGCTCCCTAGCCGACCATCGGAACAAGGTGCGAAAGGTCTTGCAGAGACTTCAGGAGGCCGGACTGCAAATCGACATCGACAAATGCGAGTTTGAAGCGAAGAGCGTCAAGTACCTCGGCTTTATTGTTGACGCCGGGAAGGGGATCCGAGTTGACCCAGAGAAGATCAGGGCAGTGGAACAGTGGGAGCGCCCAAAGTCCGTCAAAGGAGTCAGAGGGTTCATCGGGTTTGCCAACTACTATCGGGAGTTTGTGCCCAACTTCTCGACTGTCGCAATGCCCCTTACTGCATTGACTAAGAAAGGAGCCCCCTTCCTCTGGTCAGACCAATGCGAGGAGGCTTTCAAGCGGCTGAAGACGCTCCTTATTAGCGCGCCGGTCCTGGCTCAGTGGGACCCCGATCGGAAAACAATCGTTGAGACAGACTCATCTGGCTATGCAATCGGCGGAGCCCTCTCTCAATACGACGACGAAGGAGTCCTGCGACCAGTGGCATTCTTCTCGAAAAAGAACAACGCGGCAGAATCGAACTACCCAATCCACGACAAGGAGCTACTAGCCATTGTACGATGCTTGGGACAGTGGGATGCGGAGCTACGAAGCGTGCCGTCTTTCGAGATCTGGACCGACCATAAGAACCTGGAGTACTTCCAGAAAAAGCGGCAGCTTAGCGAGAGACAAGTTCGTTGGGCAGAGTTGCTCGCACGGCATAACTTCACTCTGAAGTACCGGCCTGGCAAAGATGCAGTGGTCCCGGACGCGCTCTCGAGGAGGGAACAGGATATGCCCCAGCACGCCGAAGATGAACGATTGATGGGCCGCTGCTTCCAGCTGTTGAAGGCGGCGAGAGGCAGAGCACTCCGTGTTAACCGTGGCGCGGCCGTGGTAGTTCGAACCGGTTTTGTCAAAAACGGCGATTAGGACGGAGAAACAGACGATGTGGCAGACAAGTCAGATCCACCGGAGAACCCGTTCGCCGACGGCCCGTTGAAGGACCTCTGGAATCAGGGGCTAGAGGCAAACAACCGCTATTGGCTCATTCGGAAGATGGTTCTCGATGGCGAACGTCAGTTTCCAAGCCAGTGGGGGTTGCCCATCTCAATATCTGAATGCTCTATCGACGAGGGGAAGCGGCTTTGTTGGCGGGACCGCATTTGGATTCCCTACTTGGAGCCCCTGCGCACTCGGATAATTCAGGAAACCCACGACTCGACGCTCGCCGGCCACCCAGGGAGAGATCTCACCAAGTCCTTTATCAACCGGAAGTACACGTGGCCGGGGCTCAGTCAAGATGTCCGGAGGTTCATCCGAAACTGTAACGTTTGCGGGCGAACGGCTGTCTGGCGTGAAAAGAAGCGAGGACTACTCAAACCACTGCCCGTCCCCGGGCGGGTGTGGTCGGGACTCTCGGTGGGCTTCGTTGCCGGCTTGCCTCCCTCCGGCCCGGGCCGGGCGACGAACATCATGGTGATTACGGAAAGGCTGTTCAAAAATGTGATTTTCGAGCGGATGGCATCAATCACCACAGAGGCCGTGGCAGAACGCTTAGTAGACTCCCTGATACGCCATCATGGTTTCCCGCGTGCGATCGTTTCAGACCGAGGGCCGCAGTTTGTGAGCTTGATGTGGAAACGGATCTGCGAGCTACTCAAAATTACTCGGAGATTGTCGACGGCGTACCATCCAGAGACAGACGGAGCGACAGAACGGATGAATCAGGAAATCGAACATTACCTCCGTTGCTACACCACGTATTGGCAAGACGACTGGGCCGACATGCTTCCAACTGGGATGTTGGCCATCAACAACCGTGACGCAACGTCAACAGGGATCAGCCCATTCTTCGCATCACATGGGTACCACGTCGACCTCGTGGATCTCACCGATGACAAGGAACAAGAGGAACCCCTTCGTACAGAGGGGCAGTCGCCGGTAGCCAAAGGAGAAGCGTTCGTCGCGCGACTGAGAGAGGCCACGGCGTATGCCCAAGCAGCTATGGCATCCGCACAAGAGCGGCAGGAGGAGTACGCCAACCAGGCACGACAGGTCGCAGAGCAGTTCCAGGTGGGAGACAAAGTCTGGTTGAGGCTGAGGAATGTCAAGACCACGAGGCCTTCGAAGAAGCTCGACTGGCTCAACGCGAAGTACGAGATTACCGAGGTGATCAGCTCGCATGCCTACCGGCTGAATACGCCCCCCGGAATACACCCTGTCTTTCACGTCTCTATGTTGAAAAGAGCCGCCGACGACCCATTACCGTCGCAGGTTCAGGACGACACGCAGCCCCCAGCCATCATCGCTGAAGACACTGGGGAACAGGAGTGGCTCATCGAGGAGATCCTCGAAGCAAGACAAAGAGGGAGGGGCCACCAAGTGCTGGTTAAGTGGGCAGGTTATGTCCAACCAACCTGGGAGCCATTGAGCGCCTTCCTAGACACGGCAGCGCTGGACAAGTATGAGGCAGAGCACGGGAAGATCACGCAGGACCTTGATGAGGATCAAGATAGAAAATACCCGATCGAAGAAATCCTCGAGGTTAGGAGGAGAGGGAGGGGTAAACAACTCCTAGTCAAATGGACAGGCTATTCACAGCCTACATGGGAACCCCTAGCGAACTTCTTGGAAACGGATGCTCTAGCCAGGTTCGAGGCTGCTCATGGGAAGGTTAGGGACTGACAAAACCTCGAGGAGGAGGGGAGGAGGGGGGTAATGTAACGGGCTGTGCCCGAGGTGGGCCTCGGTAACCCTCGGCCAGCTCACGTACAAGCACGGTCCACCGAACCCCTGGATGAAGCTATTCCCAGTTGCCCCACAGCGCACCGAACATTCTAGCAATGCGCTCGGGCCATCGCGCTCGCGATCATAAAGCAGCCCCACGAGCTGCCAGACTCTCTCATCTTTCCTTTTCTTCTTCAAGCTTAGTGTACTCGTAGAGTCGTCACCAGTTAGTTGCAATATACTCCTGGGACCGTTACATAGATGCACACCCTCAGATGTTGGATGATTGCTACCCCCACGGCCGATAATGGGGGACGAGTGTTTCTGTCCAGGAGTAATATCAAGGTCGATCAGGAGCTTGATCAGGGAGCTTTTGCCCGCTCCTGTCTCCCCAACGAAAGATACAAGGCTAGGTGTCATGCGCTTTTGGTCTTCGGTTGACCCCCAGCTGTTCAGAATTTCGGAGAGGCGCCCGTAATCGCAGAGCACAAGGTGGCTGTTTTTGCCGCGACCCCGTCTCTCGATTCCTGATATATCCTAATCTTAGCATTTGCGCAGTTACAAAACACTGGGTGTTGGAACCGCTCACCGAACCAAGCCGTCATCGCATCATTGTGATGGAGCTTCTCGCGCATTATCTCATCCGCTGGCGGTGTCAGTATGTTCTTGACCTTCTCCGTTACCTCCACATAGGTCTTCTCGTGTGCGACATGTCCTGGTTTGTTCTTTTTATGCAGCAGTTGCTTTTTCTAACATTCGTTGCAGAACGCGAGGTTGCAAGCACGGCAAAGCCAAAGAATAGGGCGTTCCAGCTCACAATCCTCGCATTTCTGCGTGCGGGAAGGGCCCAAGCCGATTGATGTATCAACGCCCGAAGCCTGAACACCCGAAGCCTGTTCCTTGGGGGGGAGAGGCAGCGGCGGAGCCGGGACAGTGTTACGTTTAGCTTGCCCCAGTGACGCACATGGCTCGCCTTGGGGAGGAGGAGGCTCCCAAGTTCCCCGCGCGGAAGTGAGACTTGGAACTCGAAAATGCTCCGACTGTTGATTGGCAGGTGGTTGGAGCGAAAGATCCACCCCAACATCGTGTTCTCCTCGACTGGCCAGCGAAATGTGGTCTTCGGGCGACCCTGGCCAGGCTTCCACCCCGCGGTCCTCCATTCCCGAACGGAACCGGATTCTGGTGTCATGGTGTCCGGTAGATCCTCCGCCAGCTAGCGGAAGTATCTCCGATGACTCCATGTCGCTTGATCTCACGGGTATGAGCTGGGGAGCGTAGGATGCTTCTTTCTGGCGATGGAGACGGTGAAATAGTCGTTTCATGGCGGATAAGTAACCCCGGGACTCGAGTTCTGCGACACCGAATGTAATTACCTGGTAGGTAGGTCCCTAAGGAAACGAAATCGGGCAGTGCCCGCTACTGTCTACACAGAAGGGATGGGAAAGGAAAAGGAACCGGGGAATTTCTGCAGAGACGACATGTAGGTGAAGACTCGGAAACCCGTGTCGCCAGGGCCTTCTTCGGGCAGTAACATCAGCCCAACCTTACTTGGAGTTGAGGCGACCAGTCGTGTTGATGGGCTACCTCTAGCTGCCGCTCTCATTGGTGCAGGCCGACCCGCGACACCACATGCGGATTTGCCAGTTCAACTAGGTAGGTACTACCTACCTGTCAGAACATACAATATCAAGGCGTTGCAACCCTTTTTTTATTCCAGGGAATCCAGAGTACAGCATTTTTGATGATTAATCCCACCGTGACGCGCCAGATTTCGTCCAGGACTTAGGACCGGGAAGTACCCACCCACGGGTACCCGTGGGCGGCCCAGCGCGGCTAGCATAGGTACATGTAGGTATCCCGCCGCGTCCGAGACTGACCAACCTGGAACTGCAGGGACTGTCTTTCCACGATTTGTGCCGCGTTGGCCGCAAGGGGTCATCCCCAGTCGGGTAAAAAGGACAGTGCCCAATGGGAGTGACGAGATGGTAAAGTGCAGAGAGCGGACACAGGGGGCAAAGTCCCATTGAGCAACGAGAATAAAGACAAGTCGCTACGGCCCAAGGCACAAAAGAAGCCTGTGATAGCGGGGACCCAATATGGGTTCGTGACCGAAAACTGGGCCATATTCTGTTGATAAAGGGAGCCGTAGAAGATGGAGAAATGGGAGTTGGGTCCTAGAGAACTCTCTGCTGGCAGATTAAATGGGTACGTAGTTGCTAGCTGACATAGAGGCTGCAGCGATAGTTCTGTAGCTAGGTAGGTACCTTATAATGGCTTTTCCATGCCTTGGTCGGTTGGCCCCAGTTCCTCTCATCTGATCTAGGACCGAAAGCTTCCTCTGTGATTTCAGCTTTGGGTCACATGTTAGCTACCTCCCCCTTAATGGTTCTACTATCGAAGCCAAGAAAACCAGCTAGAAATGTCATACTCACGGATTTAAAGGATTGCGGCCAATGGTAGCAGTTTCATGACCCCGGGCCGCACCGGCACACAACCAGAACCGGGCGGGGAAGACACGAGTGAGTGCCTTTTAACCAGGGAACAATATCCAGAAGTTCCATTCCTACTGCCCAGGTGAGTTAGAAACCGGCCTCCCATATTTTACGGCAAATTAAGTGGGTGTACCATCTGCAGAATCACCTGGGTTGCAACCTTGTATTCCACGAATGCCGGGGCTCAACCATAACATGGAAGTTAGCACTCCTTTCCATATACCGAGATAGAAACACATAAATCACAGCCTCCCCCGCTTGAGCCTAGTTTCCATCACCCGGAACAGCCACCCCCAAACCTTTCCTCAGCTCTAATCCACCAAGATGAATCTCCCCGCCCTCTTCCGCGCCCTGCTCCTGCACACCCTCCTCACCACCACCCTCGCCGCCTCCCCCATCCGCAGCATCTTCCTCTTCAAAGACGTTCTCAAATCCAACACCACGGCCCTCACCACCTCAGGCTTCAACACCCTCATCATCTTCGGCGTCGGCGTCCTCCCCAACGGCGACATCATGTACTACTCCAACACCCCCGGCAGCAGCGACACCCTCCTCGCCTCAGCCGGCGCCTACGTCGGCGGCGACGCCCTCGCCGCAAAAGTCCAGTCCTTCAAAACCGGCCCCGACACGCTCGTCACCCGCGTCGAGATCTGCATGAACGCGCAAAACATCCGCCAGCTCATGGCTAATCCGGGAGCCGGTGCCAACACCCCGCTGTACCGCAATTTCGCGGCGCTGCGCGCGGCGTGGGGGCTGGATGCGGTCAACAATGATGATGAGAGTATCTACGACTCGGCCATTACCGTGGCGTTCGCCAAGATGCTCGGGGCGATCGGGTATCGGTACACCATCGCGCCGTATGATGCGGGGCGGCTGGGGTTTTGGGCGGGGGTGGTTTCGGGGGTGAATAGGGAGAGTACGGGGTTGTTGGATCGGGTGTATCTGCAGTTGTATGATGGCGGTGCGAGGAATGTGCCGGCGAGCTGGCAGACGGCGCTGGGGATGAAGGTGGTGCCGGTTTTGTGGGTGGTTAATGACTCGAAGCCGCAGTTTGGACAGAGTCCGGCGCAGGTGAGGAGTAGGTTGGCGCAGTGGAGTCGGGAGGCCCAGGTTGCGGGGGGTGGGCTGTGGAATGATTATGATATTGAGAAGATGGGTTTGGCGTCGGCGTCGTATGCGGAGTATGGGTATGTTTTGAAGGAGGTGTTTTATGACTAGGCAGGCCAGGAATGTTAGGTAAGGTAGTCTTGAGATTAAGTCTAATAGTTAAACCTTCAAGGTTTGCACTTGGCCATCGTTGTTAACAGATTGGGCTGTTGGTTCGACAAGGTGGTTAGGTTGAGGCCATAAACATCAAGTATCACAATTGGGTCACTTCTGGCCAAGGTGCTGCAATATGTGCATGCACATTGCAAGTCTAAAATCTATCCAGTCCAGATCCAACCATTAACCGCTAAGGCGGGCTATTATCCAAGCATGCCTGTGCCCCAAACCCATATTTGAGACTTGCCAGTCATTCATCAGTCATATACTCGTAAAACAGAACCCACTCCGTCACCCCCCTACGCCACAGCGCTCAACTCGTTGGGCTTGATGGTGCTCTCGACCGGCGCACAGGTGATGGTCCGGCTAGAGTAGATCTGGCCCAACTCCCAGTCCGGGTTCTCCCAGGTCTCGTCCTTGCAGTCCAGCGGCAAGTCAATGCTGCCACGGCCAGTGAAGGTGGTCCTATGCCCAAGTTAGCACGCTGAATTGTTAAAGTACTAAGATGGTCGGAACTTACGGGTACTGCGGGTCGTTATCGTCGCAGGTCCAGGTCTGGTTAACCCGGAGCTGGTTCGTCGGGCGGGCAAAGTCAAACTTGGTCTCGCCGATCCGCTCGGTGTCGTTGCACTTGTACGGGACGGTGCCGTAGAAGAAGTCGCTGAGCTGGTTGCTCGCTCCCTCGCAGTGGGCCGTGGTCTGGTCGCCGGGGTTGTACAAGTCGAATGACGCATAGCCCCATGAGTTTTGATGGGCGGGCGTCGTGAAGATGTAGGAAGCGTGGAAGTCAAAGTTCTTGAGCGTCCATGCGAACTTCTTGAACGACGTGTCTGAGCAGCCGGCCGGTGACTTGGCGCCTTCGGCAGGGCTGGGGCTCGGGACGGGGGAGGCGGAGGCGAGCCCGAGGAGGGAGAGAACAACGAAGGGAGTGCGGAAGTACATCTTGACGACTTGTGATCTTGGGTGGCTGTTGCTGTTTGGCGGTTGACTGTGGGAGGGAGACAGGAGAGAAAGGGATGTGAGAGTTGGTGGTAGATTGGATCGAGAGACGAGATGAGATGGCGTCAAGATATGATAATGGATGAGTGTAGATCTTGACCGTTTGGGATGTCAACTTGAACCAGGCTCTTGGATCTGCTTGTTGGTCCACTTCTTTATTGCTTTGGATTATTTCGACCCAGCAAAGGCGGGCAGCCGCTGAGTTATTTATACATATGTGCACTCAGATGCCGCATGCGTCAGATCGCCATCCCGCTCCAGCCGGACTACCTTCCTTGCAGCATCCAAGTGAGATGCGAGGTACGGTGGGATGTGGTGCTGCGCCAACCACGCGATGGAGGTGGCACGGTGGCACCGAGTGGACAGTGGAGGGAGCCATTCGAAGCGCCAGCCACTGTCCCAAATGGATTGAGAACTGCAGATCCCCTCGTGATGGCGGCGTGCCTGTGAGACTGGGCCACAAAATCACAAACACCAGCGGGAAAATTGGGTCCGAGGATCAACGGCGCGGACGGGACAGTGGCGGGGTCGAGTTGGTGGGACAAGATTTGGAAGCGGTCTTGCCCGACCGGACACGGAAGGTTTCTCCTTGAGAGCTCATAGGCGGCCGCCGTGTGCTACATGGGCTAATGCTGCTGCAATGGCACCGTCGAGCCGAATTTTCTCTTCTCGAAGCTCGTATTGCGCTGGCCGACATCGCGTAGATGCAGCAAGCCCGGCCTCGCCTCCGCAACGTTGGATTGGGAAAGGACCTGGAAGTAGCTGTTTTTGCGGGAAGGAAATCGCCGGTGATTGGTGTGGCATGAGCACTATGCAGGTGCGGCGGGGCAACCTGCCGAGCAGAGCTGCAGAGTGCCATTTGCCGGTGGCTGACAGTCGCCTGCCGCCTGGGTCACAGTGGGGTCTTGCCCTGCTCTTGCCCTGATTGGAAGCGAGTCACTGATTTTATTGGCTGAATTCAGCGCGGGTTGCCATCCGAGGTCCCCAACGGTTTTGCCGGCCTCCGGTTCTTGACCGCCTGGGCCGCTGACATCCGAAGCGACGTCATGGTGTTTTCGGTGCGCAAGAGCTCTGCAATGCTTCAGTCGGATGTGCACATGCCGGCCATCTCCGCTACCATTGTAAAGCCATGTCGAGCCATTACGAGATTTGAACCGGATACTGGAGGCCGCACACCTTTTCGTGGGACCGCTCAGAAAGAAGGCGCCTTGCTGCACAGAGACTGTTTTTTTTCTCCGGTGTAGGAGGCAACCCAGAGGTGCTGCACCAAACAGGCAACGGAATCTCCGCAACCTCGGCCAGATCAAAGTCAATGCAATGAAACAGGCAACACAAACACAACGGACATTGGTTCTGTTATCAGAAAGTATAATAAGACTTGTAGAACATTTTCACAATTTGCTCGGAAAAGCGTGCTAAACAGGGAAGGTTCCATTCTGAACTCTCTTCTTGTCTCCATGTCTGTTTCTGTTGCCTTTAGAATGATTCGAGGCATTTGACACATTCGACACCTTCCCCGACCAACGCCTTCGTTACCTCTACGTACATAT
The DNA here is from genome assembly GCF_020726465.1 of Chaetomium tenue. Lineage (NCBI taxonomy): Eukaryota > Fungi > Ascomycota > Sordariomycetes > Sordariales > Chaetomiaceae > Chaetomium > Chaetomium tenue. The sequence goes on along the minus strand of NW_027117330.1, from coordinate 3,041,773 downwards.
CGTACCGTACGCTCCAGTTTCCAAGATGACAAGCCTACACGCCCGTCGGCGCACCCGGCAGCGCCTTGAGCCCTGTATGACGGTGTCAGTAGCGGTCCACCACGCCTCGGAGTTCATCTGAATCACTTACAACCACTGAAGTCCTCGTCCACAGTATTCGGGACGGAGCACTTGTTCATCTCCGAGACGCTCTGAGTCTTGAGCGTCGGGCAGTTGACGTAGCACGGCGAGTCCATGGCTCGCTGCAACGAGTCGCCTTTCCAGCCGAAAACGTAGTCCCCATGGGACCCGAATCCAGTGCTTTTGAGTGTCAGGATATTGCTCTTCTCCCTCTTTTTCTCCTTATCCGCCTCCCGTTTGATATCTGAAGGCCCCGGGGGAAAGACTTACACATCATTCATCGACCACACAAACGGCTGCGAACCATCCTCAGGCCACAGCTCCTTGTCGTTGTACTTGGACGTGTCCCAAATAGTCTCATACATCAACTGCGGCACGCGCACGGGGTGCGACTCGGGGCAGGGGCCCCCGCTCTCAAAGGTACCCAGCTCCGGGTACGACATGTGGCTCATGTGGTCCGGGCTGTCGAGGTTCTTGCCGTCCCAGCAGGTCGGGAAGCGCACGTTGGCCATGATGCCCGCGGGGCACGGCTCCTTGGGGAAGTCCATCGACTCCGGGAAGCGCGTCCCAGGGTCCTGCAGGCACGTGTACGTGATCTGCCGGAACCGGTTCGCCTGCTCCTTGCTGCGGTACGACGCCTCGCCCACCAGCATGCGGAAGCCCGTCTTGAAGGCCGTGACTTTGGAGGTTTGCTCGTAGTTGGCCAGCCCGTCCTGCATGTAGTACACCGTCATGCCCCCCGTCTGGCCCTCGAACCCGACGTTGGGGACCTGCGGCACCCGCTGGTACGTGCCGTTGCGCGCCTTGAAGAAGAGCACCGCCGTCCAGTAGTTGGAGAAGTCCTCGCTGAACTGGCAGGTCGTGCATGTGGCCTTTTCCGCGATGTCGCCGCTCTCTGGGTCCATGGTCACGTTGAAGGCATCCTGGTCCGGATGAGTTAGTCTCATTCTTGGCCCTTTTCCTTGTCTTGGGATGATATTATGAACTTACACCACCGATGATTTGGTGCAGATGTGGTGAGGGGTTGGAGCCCGGGGTGACTAGAGGATCGAGACGCTCGACGACGAGCTGCGAACATCCGAAGCGAAGCAAAGCTGACGCCGGCGCGACGAGCGCCAGCGCGGCCAACGAGTTCATATGCATATTGGCGTTTCTGGAGAGTGCTCCTTTTCGATCTTCTTTTCTTTTCTTTTCAATCAAGCCTGTGTTAGTGTTGCTGCTTCTCTACTTAGCGGACCTCGCTGGGCTGGTAGGCTATCTGATAACGACGGCAAAGACAATATCGTACATCTCTGGGAACGGGAAGCGCAGGCTTATATGCACTGCTTGCTGCCAGCATGCGTTGTTAATTATTCTTCACCGGCTGCGATCCGGCCGCCTCCCCTGAGCCGCCTTGAAGTTACACGTGGGTGGGGGGACGGGAGTAATCATAATCTATTGCTTTGATCGACATGCTTCTAGTGTGGAGCTTGACCCGGGTCAGTCTGTCTGAAGGGAAACTGCGTGGCGTTGAGGTGGTCGTGGTACAGTTCTGACCACCGGGCCTAATCTCATGGGAATTGCCGACCCTTATTGGGGTTTCTATGCAATCTATTTACTTTACGATTGTTGCATCTCCCGAACTTCCCGCCGAACGAAACCCCGCACGCAGTATGAGGCTGCTTGTTCTCGGATGATCCGGTGGTGATGATTGGTTCTGAAGACCCGGCTGGGCCAATATACACTGCTATTTTCCCGGTTTGGCGGCGTTGATTGTCATTGCCATGCGCCGGCTTGGGGGTCAACGCTTCTAGAAGGCTGATCGTGGTTCTTCTTCTCAGATCCGCATTTCAGCCTGTTCGTCTCTCCCTGCAAGAATGGCTTGGAAGCTGCATGGAAGCTGCGGAAGCTTCTTTGGCATAGGATGGAAGTTGATCGCAGTTGATCTCCACTTACGCAAATTCCTCCGGGGTCTAACGCCGTAATATGAGTCCGTGATAGTATAATTTACATGTGGTGAGTGGGAACTGCGACGCTACCTATTTAGCTAAGGTACCTACGGTATTAAAGTAAACGATAACAAGGTACTACCTTGGCCCCTAGCACTGCCCACAATGTCTTGAGATACTGGCGAACGTTTTCGGGGTTTCGAGCCTCGGGCGTCAGATCCACAAAGTCAACCTTACTGACAATGGATACCTACCTACCTAGCTTGCCTTGCATGTTGTATGCGAATGGAGAGTTCTTGCGGTGTCCTGTGCGGTGACCCCTGAATATCAATTTAAGTTGACTCTTCTTTACCTTAGGTACTGTAGTTAAGGCACTTGAAGAATAAACTGGCCGGCAAGGCTTTTCAACGCCATAGGTTCCGCATCATTTATCAAGAACACGTTTGCTTCCAACCATCCATTCATGATTCATTACTATGCCAATGTATATGCTGCAGTAGATACATGTACTTGCCCCTACTCCGCATCCAGAGGCGCCTTGGGCGGCGTGTTGTTGACCTGCACTCCGCCACGCTTCTTTTCATGACTATCAGGCATGGGTAGAGCCCATCCGCCCTCGCCTTCCGGCGTGGCCAGCCACAGCCTCAGTAAGTGACGCCGTGGTGCCGGAGGAGCAAAATCTGTACGCCTGTCAGTACGACCCTCAAACAAAACCCAAAGCCGAAGCGAAGTACTTACCCTTATACGCAGTCCTCGCATGCAACAAATGCGCGTTGCTCACAAACTGAACATCCCCCACCTCCAGAACCATATGCAGTGCCTCACGCTGGCACACCTGCTCCAGCACCTCCAACGCCCTCTTCTGCTCCTCACTCAACGGCGGCACCACGCCCGTCTCCTCAAACCTCTTCAAACTCCTCACATAATACGGATCCCACTTACAATACACCCTCCCGGCCCCCCCATTCTCCAAATACACCACCGGCTGCCTAATCCACTCCTCCTCCCCCTCACTCACCTCCCCCTTCCGATCAAAATACCACACCGGCCTCGTCAACAACTCCGCCACCTCCGGAAACTCCTTCTGCAACACATTCCACACCCTATGAACACTCACCACATCACTCTCCCCGCCCTCCTGCGCGCGATGCACGCACAACAACCCCACCAGATCCGCATCATCCGCATGGAAGAACTGCCTTGCCGCCGTGCGGTAGATGCGCACCGCGTGGATCTGCTCCGGGTCGTCGCCGACGTCTTTCACGTGGCCGAGCACGTGGCCGCGGCCGTTTTGCGAGACGGGGTAGCCGAGGTGGGTGCCCAGCCCGAGGTAGGCGACGGCGGTTTTGTGCGGGCCCCAGGTCTGGGCGGGGAAGTTCTTGAGCAGGGTGAAGCCTTGGCCGTTGAGGAGGGTGTTGCGGAGGGTGGTGAGGGTGGCGGAGAGGGTGGGCAGGGGGAAGGTGGACTTGGAGATGCCTTCGAGGGGGTGGTTGGAGGCGAGGAAGGTGTCGGCGGCGAGGGAGAGCTCGGTGATTTCGGAGGGGGTGAGCGGGTGGATCCAGCGGGAGGGGTTGGAGGTGAAGTCGGAGCGTTGCCAGACGGTGGGGCCGGTGATTTGTTTGGGGAAGGCGGAATAGGGCTTTAGGAGGTCGTAGAGGGGGGGGTGTTGGCCGGAGGTGCGGATGCCGTCGGGGAAGATGTGCCGCGGGGCGTCATCGTTGCGTTTGGGGGCGGGTTGGGGGAGGTTCGGTTGGGCCTCGTCGGCGAGAAGGCCGGGTGCCATTTTCTTTACTGTTGGTGTTGGTCTGGAAGAATACCGAAGGAGAGGGGATGGACTGGGTCGGGAGTTGTGAGAATAAGAGGCTCGAACAAATTGGACTAGTAGATAGGATAGTGGCCGGTAGGCTCCTCTATGAAGAGACAATCAAACTGATGCGGATGAACAACAAAGTGAAGTCAGGTAATTAGGGGCCGAAACCGCAGGTATAAGTACTACCCCGGATCCGAACACGGCACCGTCGGTTGTCGCCGGTCGGAAGATGGCGTGATCCCTTGATGGATCCATCCATGAGTAAGATGGGGATCCCTTTACGTTTTTAGCGGCTTGGTTACTGCGAGGTGCGTACAACCGGGTGTTGTGGCATGGCGATATCGAATTAGGGGATGACGTGCTTATTACCTGCCATGTTGTGAAAGCATGGCCCCGCAATTTCCACCTCGATCCTACAGAGGCTAGAATCGGTATGGCAGGAAGCAGATGGCTCTTGGGACGCGGGAATCTTTGTCCGGTGCGAGGGGTTGAGTGTGATGTGTTATGTAATAGTGCACTGCTTGACGTTGGAGTGCATTGTGGTGACCTCGGCCCGTAACACGGCTTCACGGCCCGCCGGTGGGCGGATGTAGAGGACAGCCCATTTTCTCTTGACATAAGAACCCTCCAAATTAGGAAATAGAGGGGTTAAGAAGCGCCAAGATACTATTGCGGGAGAAGTCGACGGCGAGGGGATGGAAGGTAGTCAGGATGCCTGCCATCTGTAATGTTCACTCTGCTGTCGCTACATCGGAGCGAGGGGGCAGGAGAAGTGTACCTACCTTGCTGGAGTGGTCTTAAATGAAGGGGTTCTGATTCATAAGCCTATCTTTACTGCTTCTGCCTCAATTTCTTCCTCTATGTCTGCAATGTTATCCTCCATGGCCTCTCTCCACCTCTGAAAGTCCTCGTAATCCCGCACAAAGTCGCTGTCTGCAAGCCACCAATCCATCAAAACAGTGCCAATTCTCTGGTCCAGGTCGCAAAAGAAGTCGACCTCAACGGCCTCGCAATGCTCATGCGCATAACGGAGCTCAACCACGTCACGGCCATAGTCAAACCACGTTCGCACAGAATCAGAATACCACTGGTGAGCTATCCAGTCAAGAGGCGCTCGAGCCCCAAACGGTTTTGCGAAAAATCCCAAGTTCATGCCGATGTCGACAGGACCATAACTTGAACTTTGCTCGAATCCCCTCGCCGTAGAGACACGCAACTCTTGAGTTGACAAATCTTCCAAGTCGATTTGAAGCCCGCGATCCATCAGAGTCTTCAAGGAGACTTTGTGCAGCACATAGCCCTGGGGTATACCCCACTCGAAGACGAACTCGTAATGGAAGTGTTCTGGCTTCAGGCCGAGGGATTGAGCCAATTCTCGCGCAGAATGGAGTCGGACGGCGGGTGCCTGTCTTTCGGCCGGAGACTCGATGAACACCACCCAGATATCCGCCGGTGATTCACCGTTGACATAGTGTTTTTGAAACGCACGGTGGACTGTATCCACGAGACGGTTGCTGACCGACACGAGAGCTGTGGGTATTCGGTTGTTCCGGTTGGCATGCCTTTGAAACTCGGCGAGTAGCTGGACCCCTGAGAGCGGGGGTCCCGTTGGGCCTCGGCCTGAGTTAAGCTGGCCGGCGTTGCTTTTGGAGTACGCTCGGGTGTAGATCGTGCCGTTAACCATGGTGTCGGGAAGTCAGGCAGATAAATATCAAGTGCAGCTGGGAGAGTCGAAGCCTAATGAAGGTTGAATGGATGACTTTTGTTTCGCCGGAGGCAGCCCAATGAAGGCCCAATGAGGGGGTGGCAAGCTGTTGTGGGTGATCACATTTCGGCGGCCAGAACAGCAAGTTGGACATTTAACCTGTAAAGAGCTCCTAATATCCATAGCCATCCCGCAGACACTATCATAATACAAACAAGAGTGAAACCTAACCTTGTATCCAAAAATTCCCAGATAATCATCCAGTCGCGAGATACTTTACAGGAGCAGCCTCTTCAGCGGATGCGCTTCCGTGTTGAAGACATATTCGTCCAAGCTGATCAAATCGGGCTCGCTAAACATCAAGTAGAAATACTTGAGCGTCTCGCCCAGCCAAAAGCTCTCCATCGAATCTGTCTGACTGGGCTTCCACTCAGTGACGGTAATATCGTCAAGAGCCGAGTTGGCCAGCGGGGTCTTGGTGTTCTCCTCGATGGCCTCGAACATCTTCCATGCCGACTCGAGCAGGTCCTTGCGACCGGTCACACGATAGAGTATGAAGACGCTCTCAATAGCTTCGGGCCGCAGGATGTACCGGGAATCGCCAATGGAAACAAAGCCCTTCGGGATCCGCTTGTGAGCAATGATTTCATCACCATGCTTTGGGTCCATGTCGCCATCGAGACCGGCCTTGGTCAGCACTGCCCGCCGCCACTTATCCTCATCCCACGGGCAGCGGTCGGCTGACTCGCAAGGCAGCATGTCGAACCACTCGGGCATGATGCCTAGCGGCATGGCCTGGTAGGTCCAGATACAGCCGTCGGTCAACTTCTCCCCCTTCTCCACGTGGGTTTGGTTGTTGATCAGTTTCCCGCCGAGGGCGAACATGCCCCCGGCAAAGCACACGAGGTGCTGCCCCTCGGGCCGTAGCTCCCGTACAAGTTTGTCGTTGTCGGCGCGCGACCTGACCAAACCGGAGACGAGCACGTCATTTTCGTCTGGCAGCATCGGCCGGAACAGGTTGTGCTGGATGGCGGTATCCATCGACTGCTCGTACATCTCCCGGTAGATCGGCAACAGCCCACCAGCGAGGGCATATGTTTTGGGCAGGTATTCGTACAGAGAATCGGCCATAGCCCCGAGGGTATAGTCCTGGTATCGGGTAAAGTCGCCCTTGCGGGCGTCGCCCACCACCGGCCACATACCCGGGAGGCGCGTGGTCTGCTGCTGCGCCTGGAGGAGTTCGATAATGCGCTGTACGGCATCGTACCACTTGGGATCGCCCGTCAGGATTGACAGGCGGATGAATTCGAGGGAAAAGGAACCAATCTCGGCGAGAAGGACGTGATCGTGGGCGACTTGAGCTTGGCCCCAGCCTGCTGCCCACGCGTTCCATCTCGTCATGGGCATCCGGTTGGGGGTGTCGAAGGCGACGTAGAGAAGCTCGCCGACTTCCCTGGCTTTGGTGAGCAGGCGCTCATCGCCGCTGAGGTCGTAGGCGGCGAGGAAGCCGCCTAGGTAGCGGATGTTGGTCTCGAAGACGTTGATGTCGTGGTTTGGGACCTTGTTAAAATTGATCTTCGATGCCGCAGCAACGGCGTGCTCGAACTCTTCTTTCAACCCCATGATCCACAGGGTGTCGAGACTGTCGACCAAAGTAGCCCCCCATCCGCCAAAGGGGTTGTGTCTGCCCCCGCTAACAGGGGTTAGCTCGTCGCTCATCCACGCAAGTTTGCGATACGACTTCCAGCATCGTTGGAAAGAGGCCAGAACGGCATCTCGGCGCCTGAGACGCACGTCGCGGTCCGCGTCGGACTCTGGGCTAAAGTCGTTCTGCACCTTGGGCAGGGCTAGCGGTTGCCCGGTTGGGAGGGCTCGCATATCCTTAACCGGGTACTTGGGCTTCATCTTGGCCCATTTTGACTTTATTTTTGGGGCGACGCCAGCGCCGGTACTCCAAGAATTGGTCAGCAACCTGGAGTCATTTGCATTGAGACGCTGGAAGGTATAAAGGGAAAAGAGAATGACGGCAGCGAGGACGAATGCCCATGTTTTCCGTCGTCCTAGCGCTGGCATCTTCAAGGATGATGTTTATCGAAGCGGATTGCACAAGCTACAGCCTCCGGTGCTACCGTTGCGGCTGTTGCGAGATGCATGATGCAGCCTTGGGTTCGGGTTTCAGCTTTGCAAAGTGCCGACTGTGCCGTGTTTGTATCGGGTGGTGGCGGGTTGAAGATTACGCCCTCGGCGTAAAGCGGGGGTTAAATTTCGCGGGTGGTAAGAGAGATGTGTAATTAAACATTGAAAGATATTGAAAAGGTGTGTAAGATTACGCCAATTCCTCCCTCCATTCATTTTCTTGGCCCAAGTTGCTGACTCGGAGATCTGGGCCACAATTTTTTTTACCTCTCACTTTCCACGATGATTTTGTGAGAACTTGAAACGATGGAAACAGCCTGATTAAGTATCCGGTAATTATTAAAAACAGACAACAACCAGAGAAACCACCAGGCCGAATTGGTCGGCTTGTACCCAATTTATACGCCCAGCCCAGCCAATATCCAGTCTCAACTCCATATGTGGTGTTGCGGAACCTTCTCATCTATTGGGGACTCTTTGGATCGATTCTCACCTGCAGTGTCCAGTCTCCACGCATGTAAGGGCCTGAATTAAACACCCCAGTGTATGAAGTAACTAGCAATGGCCGGCTGTAACCTTTAACCCGTACAAACACGGCTGACAGGTCGGCATTGTCCCAAACAGGTTAGCATTCGATGGCATCATTGTTCCAAGCAGACAGGGGAAATCTGGGCAACCTTCAGACATCATCTGCTAGCACCATGGCTCTCTTCATTGACTCATTATTATTCCCACGTTGGAAAATCGTGGTTCTCGAGCTACCACCATGAACGGCCCTATCGCGAACACGCTGCCTCGTTACGTTAGGAGCTTGGGACGGCGTGCCTGGAAGGTTGTGCAGGTAAATTGGCATTTGGGAGTGACTGCCTTTGGCGGTCCACCCGTTCATTTTCGAATCGTAAGTTCACCGGCTGCTCTGTCCTCATTTCTCATCTTGCAGAGATTAGAAGGCCTGCTCCTGACCTCCTGACCAGTTCAACGAAAAGTTTGTCAAAAAGACGGAATGGATCGACGAGCAGGTCTTCCAGGAGCTGTTCAGCATCTCCCAATCGCTGTCCGGGCCCGCTAGCACTAAGATGCTGTACTGCATCAACTTGATCCGCGGCGGCGTCATGTCAGCCGTCTTGAGTTTCCTTCTCTGGAGTCTTCCCGGCGCCATCGGCATGTACGCCTTGTCCATCGGAGTGGCCAGCATCGACGAGACCCTTCCTGGTCCAGTTTACGCCCTACTATCCGGCCTCAACTCAGCCACCGTGGGTGTGATTGCATTAGCCGCCGTCGAGCTATCCCAGAAGGCTATTACGGACAAGCTGACCCGGCTCGTGGTCTTCTTCACCGCCGCCGCCGGTATGATGTACAACGCACTCTGGTACTTCCCCGTGCTGATGGTCATCTCGGGACTTGCCACTGCCATCTTCGATTTCCGCTGGCTTCACCGTCCACTCGCAAAGATAGCCAAAACCGCAAAAAAGCTCCGGCCCGGACGCCAACCCCAACCCACCGAGACCTCTCTCGAATCGAACCCCCCACCCACCCCTGAACCCGACAACAACAACAACAACAACCTCAGCATCAACACCCCCCCGCCCATCCGCCAACGCACCCCCCTCTCCGACCTCCCCACCACCGAAAACCCAGGCTACACCCCCTCCCCAACCACCACCACCTCCTCCCCCCGCATCATCCCCCCCTCCCACACGCTCATCCTCCCCCCCTCCCTAACCTGGCGCACCGGCACCCTCACCATCGCCCTCTTCCTGCTCACCTTCGTCACCGCCCTCACCCTGCGCAGCACCCTGCCCCCACCGCCCCCCCTCCTCTACCGCCTCTTCGCCAACATGTACCTCGCCGGCACCATCATCTTCGGCGGCGGGCCCGTGGTCATCCCCCTTTTGCGGGAGTATGTAGTCGCGGAGGGGTGGGTGACGCCAAGGGATTTTCTGATAGGGTTGGCGGTGATTCAAGCGTTTCCGGGGCCGAATTTTAATTTTGCGGTTTTTTTGGGGAGTTTGACCGCCCTGGGTGGGGGGTATGGTTCGTTGGGGGGGGCGGTGGTGGCGTGGGTGGGGATTTTTACGCCCGGGCTGGTGTTGGTGCATGGGACGATGGGGGTGTGGAGTGCGGTGAGGAGTCGGAGGTGGGTGAGGAGCGTGTTGAGGGGGGTGAATGCTGGGGCGGTTGGGTTGATGTATACGGCGGTGTATCGGATTTTTGGGGTGGGTTATATTGATGAGGGGTTTCAGGCCGGGAGGAGTCTGGGGGATGATCCGTGGTGGGTGGTTATCACGGCTACGAGTTATGTTGGGGGGAGGTATTTTGGGGTGAATGCTCCGTTGGCTATCATGTTGGGTGCGGTGATGGGCTTGGTGAGATATGGTGTGGTGTCGGCTTGATGACTGGATGCTGTGGATGATGAGGGTCGACTGAAGCGTGTCTCGCCAAATCGCAATGCGAAGAGTGATTCCCTGGCGGGCGTGTGAGGAAGAAGTATATGGTTAGCTTAGGACCCATCATGGAAAGCGTATAGGTTGATGAAAGGGTAAAGCCTGGCTTGTGATGTCTTTGGGCGAACATTCATCCCCTCCCCTGCGTTTCAGATACGCGTGTCGGATGCCTTTCCCTCGTTGCCTCTTAAGAATTTCTCCAGCCGCGGGCAGTTTCTCACAAGACCGAGATTCAACCCTGGTCCACATCTCTCTGCCGGGGGATTTTCCGTTATGTGTATGTAGGCAGCCGATATGGTTATACCGATACGGGAGTGCCGGATTCTGGAAAACCATTGGTTGAATCGCTAACGCGTCGAAGCGTTGTTTATGTACTTGCCCTCAAAATGGTGGCTTCCTGTGCGCGCTATTGTGCCCCTCACCTTTCCCTCTCCAGTCTCTTCCACAGTTCCACTCGGCCACCGAGTACCAACACTGTTAAATCCCGTCTTTCACCATTGTATCCACGATGTCGTCGAACCACAGCCAGCACCCACTGACGAATAAAAGCCTGTCCGAGTTGTTGGAGAAGCTATTGACCGTCTTCGGGGTCGAGTCGATCTCAGAGGGAAGGGGGCTTCCTAGTCAACCTCTCCAGCATGAGATTGGGGGCGGCCCAGGTCACCTCCTCCAGCCTATGGTTGGCAATGACTTCCACATTCGAACATGGCGCGCATCTTCACCTTCCTGGAAAGCCTTGATACAGCTTGAGGTCAACCAAGATGACGGGACGTCAAACACAATATGTCTTCCCCCTTTGCGACGTTGCCCGCCTGCATCCTCAGTCAGAGGCGGCAGTCGCCACTGAATCAGCGCGACAGATGGCCAAGCTTCTCCGCTCCGCCTGGCCAGACGCCAATATTGGTCCGTCAAAACGTCGCCAACTCGGTCCACCCTTTGAAGAAAATCCTTACCAGCCGGATCGTTGCGTGCCGGATCGTCAACTTCTCCAATGGCTTGCTTCGAAAGATCTGAACCCTATCGGTGAAGGGATCTCCTTGGCTCACCTCAGGGATAATAGAGAATGGCTGTATCATCCCGTTCGACGGGTAGCGGTACGTTATTCCTCTTTGGCTGTTCGCATGATCGATACAAGAAACCGGAGCCAATGCCCTAACCCGTTTTTCCCACCTGCAGAGAAGCCTCACTTTTAAGCCAGAGGCAGAGGCAGACGCAGACGCGACACCCACTCCGGTACACGATCGCCGACACGACCAGAGACATGAGATCATGTCCTACGAATCCGATGCTCAAATGTGGTAAGCTATTCTCTCAGAGATACTATAACGGCACCGCCACCTTGCTAACACTGGCTTTCTTTGCCCACGTGTAGGTCTTTTACCGGCCCGTGTAACTGGGTCATTTCGTTACCTGTACTTGCCACGCTCCTCACCCTTATGACGCATCCGGGAAAGCAATCCAGTCCCCTGTCCGACAACCCCAATCGTGACTTGACATGGACCCTGGACTCGCTCCATGGATTCTGCAGGAAAGAAGGCCCCGAAGAAGGCAATCGCCACCTGTCGTGGTCATTGGGCACGTTTCCGGACCAATGGATCTTCCTCAACTTCATCTTCTACTACTTCACCCCGCGCGGCACGGACGCGAACGCGGACGAGTGGATTGGGTCCGGTATTCGCTGCGACCGTCGTGCCATCACAGTTCCCCTCGGGGGCCCTGGCGGCGAGGAGACATTCAGAGAACGGCGAGTCTGGTTCAGTATGCGTACTGCCACGGAATATAAAACCGGAAATGGCTCACGAAGCGCGGCTCAGTTGACGGGCCCGGCCACTGTTGGGTTTGTCCTGGCCGACAGCTTCCATCATAGGGTGAAGATGACGAAGGATGACTGGTTGATCCGTCTTCTGAAGCCTGATGTCGACCGCTGTCAGGGCGTAAAAGCTTTTCAAATGATGCTTTGGGAGGGAGTCGACCAATGGAGCAGCGGGTGGCACGCCACTCTTGACTATATTGACGGACTTTACCAAATACAGGTAGTCCTCCCCCCTATCTCCCGACAGCACTCCGTTACCCGTTGCAAAAGGCTAACGCTTCGGTGACACCAGGTCAGCGACATTGATAACAGCAACCCAGAGAAACTCCACGATCTCATGTTTGACCCTAGCGGCCAGCTGGCCAAGGCATACTTCGTGGCGGCCCACCTACTCAAGATCTTCCGCCAGCACATTGACGTACTACCCTGTTCACTGTACGGGATGTTGTCAAGGTGGCAGAGGACATATCCGGCCACAAAATCAGAGTTCTGCCCACGGTTCCATAAAGACACCCCATTGGCGCTGCTTGCAAACTGGGCCCGGCTGTATGAGTACACTGACGCTCGGCGTAAAAGTCTTGTCGACAGAATTGAGAAGGCATCGGTCGAGTTTTTGAACCGGAGAAACAATGTGAGCATTACCAGTCCATCAATCAGCAGACGGTAGGGAGATCAAGGAGGATATTCCGCTGTGCTAACAATCTCGCAGCTGATGATTGCCAGGAATACCATTTGCAAATGATGTGTGGAACCGCTCTGGGGGAGCCTTGTGGATGTCCAATGGGAGTACATCTTCCATCCTGCCTGCGACAAAGGTGAAAGATGAACCTAGTGTCGCAAGAATGAGGTTTCCAACAAATAGTGCCGTCGATACGAAAGCTGTAGGAGTTTTATCCGTTCTGTCTAGGTAGCTTCACCCCTGTGGGAACATAATGTTGAGTTAACAATGGAATCCCAACTACAAAGGGGCCTGTTTCGCTCTCAAATATCTTCACTGACGTTCAATCCATCCACGCTTTTCGTTCTGACCCGTAGGCCTGGTTGATTATGTGGTCTCCCACTAATCTCAAGAACCCCTTTGTCTAATATGTGCCTGGCGGGACGGCAGAGCAATCACCAGGCCGGCGGACGACTTTGACCATCAGCGGGAGACGCTATTCCGGAACGAAACCCTAAGGAGGCATGACGGTCTCAGCAAGGCGAAAAGCTCACTGCTCATTCAAATCCGGACGGGAGCAATAGGCTTACGGGACTACTTGTTTACACGGGAAGTCCCGGAGGTTCTGACGCCTGCCTGCGAGTGTGGCGAGGGACGAGAGACTGCCGAACACCTGGTAGTGTGGTGTTTGGCCCCACCGTTGACTCGAAGATGGGAGAGAACTGGAATTCGGACACGACGGGACTTTTACTCAGTTCTACACGGTATCAATCCCACGACTGCACGGCTTGCGAGGAGGATCCTCGACTGGCTGATGGACTCGGGGAGGCTGCCGATGTACAGCTTGGCCAGGAGGCTCGAGCTGGAACCGGCGGCCTGAAGCGCCCCCGTTCGGAGGCCAGGAGGCCTCCTCTCTTTGTATACGTAGACTCACCAGAACGCATCGTTCCTTGATTGTTGGTAGGGGTTTTTCACCCGGCCCGGGAGGGCACGGTTTTCCTGTACACTAAATAGCAGAGGGTCCGGCACGCCCTAGGGCATAGCGGAGTATGAATAATAATAATAATATGTGCCTGGCACGAGCGAGTTGATATACAGTTCCAGGTTAGTGTACCCACTGCTCGAGATGCGCATAGCATCACTAGCGTCGTTGGGGTCCAGGCCATTTGATCGTTCCCAAGCATCTGGGATGCCGTCGCCATCCGCGTCAGCCGGCGCCGTCCCCCCACGAATGGTGCCCGGGCCGCCCATGCTCGACTCGTCACTAATGAGAGCGCCGGACTTCCCCCAGCTCTTCAGTTGGTTGATGAGCGCCGTATCGACCCCGTCACGGACCGGCTTTGAGCAGCCGACACGAGCTGCAACATGGTCTACGGCTGCAGCGGGGGACAGCAAGTTGGCAGGACCAGGATAGTTGAACTTGCTGCTCTGGATAGCCATGTTCGAGTAGCAGGTGGTCGAGGCGCAGAGAGCGGCGCCGTTAAGAGCACCGTCTCTGTTGGAATCGTAGAAGTTGTTCGACACGTCTGGGTTGTGATTAGTCGGGATAACAGGCCGGTGCAGGGGGTTTCAAGGACAAAGTGAAAGACGTCTTACAGCCACGGAAGTTTGCATTTCCACGCGTAAACGCGGTCACGCTCGTGCTTGGACCCGAAATAAAGTAGTTGTTGATAATGTTGGCGTAGCTTGCAGCAGAACTATCACCGGCAATGTAGCCGCCACCGCCGCCCCAGTTGTAGATCACCTACAAGAACATATGTCAGAGTTCAAGGGTACAGATCATGATGGTGTGTTGTTATGATCTTACATTATTCTGGAAGTCATTGACGCCCTTGACCTTCGGGTTGCGGGTTTTGTTATCGATGTACAGATTGCGGAAGAGACTGATGCCGCCGTCGGTCTCCATGAGGCCACCACAAGAATGGGTCTCGAGCCCCTGAGCGATGATGGTATCCTGGACAGTAATGTTTGCGGCAGTGCCGCTAATGGAAAAGGTCTCGTCTCGGCCCCATGAAACGCTAACATGGTCGAATATCATGTCGTGACCCTCGGCGATGGTGATGCCATCCTTGCCAGACTGGCCTCCTTTGCCCATCCGGATGCGGATATATCGAGTGATGGAATTGTGGGCGTTGGACCAGGAGAAACCGTCGCCATAGACGGTGATTCCCTAACAAGTTTGTGAGCACGTAGGGTTGGAAACTATCGTGGAGTAACCTACATCTCCCGGAGCGGTTTGGCCAGCAATGTATGTGTTCTTTGAAACGACGATACGGGAGCTGATATTGATCACTCCACCAACGGTAAAGACGACGATCCGGTTGGCCTGCGACACAGCATCTCGTAGGGATCCAGAACCAGCGTCACTGTCGGTCTTGTCAGTTCCCGGGATGCAATATCTGGAGCTCGGTACATCTTGTGGCAATCGGCCTTACTTGAGGTTGGTTACCTTGTAAACTTGACCTGTACGACCTCCAATAGCGTAGCGACCAAAGCCCTCGGCACCTGGGAACGCAAGAAGCTGGGCAGCGGCTTCACCACACAGGAGAGCGGCAGCGGCAAGGAGATTTAGAGCGAAAGGCCCCATCGTAGGAGACTAATCATACAAGAGATGGTGACACAAGCTGTGAAACCACCTTGAGAAGAACATACTTCTATCACCGAGCTTTTGTAAGGCCTTATTCAGTATTGGAAAATGAGCCAGGGGCCCAAGTGTACGCTGGTTCCGGGGTTGGAGAGAATCACGGAGTATCATGTTGCGAATTCATTCCCCAACCGGAAATCGTCAAGGGCGGATTCTCCACAAACCAGGGTGTTTTGAGGAGCCAGGATGTGAATGCGGATGGGCGTTGTGCAAATCTCCCACCAACGATTGGTGGGATTCAACAAGTCTTGGTGTACCTTCGGTCCAAGTTACATGTAACTAATTAGGGTTCCATTCCGATAAATCCCCTGAATGTTGGAGGTGGAGACTCGAAAAACGCATTTAGGTAGCGGGTGATCATCTTATCTCGCGACAGAGGCTCCCGACTGGAGGAGTCCTGTGTTGTTTAGTTTTTCCCAGATTCGTGCTTTATACAATGCTGTTGTCAACTTGTCACTTCAATGTCAGCCCCAGATAGGTACCTAACTGGTATTTTTCCATGCCTCCAGCCATTGTTTTGGCCAGATAGCAACCCCCTAAGGGTCTGATAACCCGTTTTAGACTTAGTGACGAAGTGACCCGTTGCTTAACGTCACTGTCACAATTAGATTGAGGCAGATACGCCGTTTGGACAGTCATCAAACGTCAGTCATGGGGCCACTTCGGAACGAAACTCCATGTTTGGCAGACGGGCCACCGCTTGTAAGAAGCATGAGCCCAGTTAGACGCCGCTCAGGTTGAGCTGGGGATCGACAGGTGGATTGTGGTATTAGGATGCCTTACCTAGGTACATAGGTATTTGTTACACCTGGCCGCGGGGGCCTGGGGAAGAGCATGACAGTATAGGTAAGGAACGATTTCTGACTAGTAATTGTGACGTTGTTTTTGCGACAAAGGGACGCACTAATGACGGTAGACACACGATCTCCCAATATCCCCAACCTGCCACGGCGAGCGGAATCCCAAACAACACAAAGTCGACCAAAGCGAGTCCAAGATCCCTCTGCCCCATACCATCGGACCATCAAACCAAGCTAAGCCAAATACCCCCAATACCTTGCTCGACTAGACCTTTAAGCACCCTAAATCAAGCACCAAAAGTCAGCATCCACCCCAGCACATCAACCCCAACACCGAAGCTCAAACAAAACACTCACATAATCGCAAGTGCGCTGGCACTGCTTGCCATTGACCTTCTCAACACAGACCCCCCAGCGGCAGATGCCGTTTCCTTTGCAGGGGTTGGTGTCGCTGCAGTAGGCCTTGGCGGAACAGTAGTCGGCGTTCTTGTACCGGACGCAGTGGTAATCTTCGGCCGGCCACTCGCCAAAGTTGTGGCAGTAGTAGCCGTTGGCGCCCTGGGTGTGGCCCCAGTCGGTGTAGGGGTTGCATTTGGTGTTGTCGCCCCGTGCGGCGACGATGCCGTCGGCGAGGGGGGGCGGGGCAGGGCTGCCGAGGACGGCGGGGAGGGCGAGGGCGAGGAGGGTGAAGGCCTTCATTGTGATAGTGGTGAGTGGTGGGAAAGTGTGAGGGTGGATGGATGTCAAGTGCGGAGCTGAAGTTGTGGTTGGGAGTGATGATGGGATGATCTGAGGCGCTTGAAGTGAAGGACTCGACCGGTCTTAAATGCCAAAATATGCGCAAAGTTGTGAATGAGCATCGGTTGACATTATTCAGTCTTGGTCTTAGACTCTCCCCTGAGCGATCCAGTCACACAACAGACAAGCTAGTTCCGATCGCTAGTGCGCCCAGTGGCGGGTTAGGACCGACGGCTGACAGCCATCAGGATAACCAACTCCAATTTTCTGGAGAGAGGGGTAGGATAATAGACCAACACGTGTAGCCGTCACAATTCTTGCCAGCGGTAGGATACGGTCTTGGGTTCAATGACCTGCCCCAGCCTTCTTTGTCTCGGACACTGAGTTAGTGCGCAGCGAGTTTGGGCTGAAGCCTCCTCGTATTAACAACGCCACTGACCGCCATGGCCAATCTACGTAGACCTAGACAGATGAAGAGCGCTTTGGGACCGTGTAGCGCGGCACGCAGTTTCATCCCTTGCGGCAGTTCTCTCGCATGATGATTCTAGACTCTCAACCTAACGAAACAACACCAAGGGTAGCTTCGGGCTCCGATTCCATTCAAGAATATTTTCCTCGCGCCGAAGGGCTAAATCCGACAAACTGCATTAGCTCGCTCGATGCTCCCATTCGCGTGGCCCACTAATGCTCGTCCACGGTATTCACCGCAAAGGAGCAGTGGACAACTCTACGAAATAAACCACATGCTTGTGTGTGTGTGGCGCCCTGTTGCGTCTGTCAATAAACTGAATTGGGGATGGGTACTCGCTTGGACGCCTCCCTTGGTGCTGGCTGGCGCGACTATTTTCGAGCCCCTGCGAAGACTCCTTGTCCACGCCGTCCTCTTGATCAATATTAGTACGTAATTATAGCACCAACTCGTCTTGTTTTGTCAGAAAAGCCGGGCAGGTTGCGAGTTGGGATATCGATTTCGGCAACCTCTGCTTCACTGGTAAAAAGGGAAGTTAGTGTTGATTGGCGACGTTGTCCACTGCGAGTGAGTTCATTCATGGGTGTCCCTTAATAATGATCCCGTTTGCGCAGCAACTCAAGAAGATGCTACCAACCATTGGGCAAGGTACATGTCAATACGTTGAAGATGCAGCGAGCTGTTGGTGTACCCCTGGGCAACACCAAAGCAGACTTCTCATCCCCGAAGCTTGCAGCTAGGCTGTTCCAAGACTTCTGCCACAAAAGGGTACCTAACATAGGTAGTAAGCGGCCATGCATGCCACATCAGCTGTCCTTCTCGGTCAGGAAAGCGGAATGGACGAGAAGAGGTTTCAGCTACTATAGGCCGGAGCGTATACGGGGTCCCGGCTTTCGTGTCCCAGCTGTTGTCTAAGAATAACTCCTTCAGACAATGACACTTATTACACTGGCACCCACAAACGTGTGTTGTGATCAACTCGGGTGACAACATGAAGACAGTAATTGGCTCAGTTTCGATGACATCGAGAACTTTCCCAGTCGCCTCCATCGTTCTCAGGACTTCTTGTCCGTCCCCCCACAGGCGTGATAGTAACTGTAAATCTCATCCAGGGGTTGATCTGGAGCCGCTTGTGTTGCCGCGAGGCAGCTGGTGAGCCATTCACGCGAGAGTTTTGGCCCCCGAGGCAGGCGGCTGCGGCGGCCTCCTCAGCGAATAAATGGATCGATGCCAAGAAATGACTCTTCCCACTTCCCCGCTCATGAGAAAGAAGTGCGTTCCGGAGCCGTGAGTAAAGGTTACTTTATTGACACCTGGAAGCCAACATGGAGGTTGCCGGGTTGGCTCTCGGAGTCGTAGGGGTTGCCGGCATCCTCAGCACCCTCAAAGATGTGGCCGAGCTTTACTCTCTTTTTGTTGACTCGAGGAGCATCGGTCGGGACTATGAGATGCTTGATACGAAGCTGGATATCGAAAGGACCATGTTGCTCCACTGGGCCGACCGAGTTGGCCTCCTTCGGAACGACTACGATCCCCGGTTGGACATCCCTAATACCCAGGAGACGGTCGTCAGGGTCCTAGCATGCATCCGCACGCTTTTAACCGACACCTCCCAACTGAAGACAAGATATGGTGTTCAGACATTTGACGCCCCGGATGCGGAAACAGGGAGTGAAAAGACGTTGCCTGCTCTTGAAGATGCCACAAGGGCGGCCAGCAGCGCTCCGATGGAACGGCTGACCCGGGAGCTCGACAAATTGCGTTTGCGAAAGCAGACCCCTGAGCACAAACGCGCTGTGAAGAGGTTTCGTTGGGCCATCAGGGACAAGCAGAAATTTGCCGATCTCCTCGATGATCTTTCGCATTTCACCACCAAGCTCAACGACCTCCTTCCGGCCACCTCGGGCCCCTCTGTTTCCCAGAGCGAACCGTCACCCACCCAAGAGCTGGCTGCCCAGTCCAACATCAGCACGCGCGGTATTCCCCACACGGCTCAGGATGTGGTGGATCAAAAATACCAGGATAAGATCCTAGAAACGCTGTGGTTCCGGACCATGGAAGCGAGAGAGGAAGAGATCAAGCCCGCCCATGCCAAGACTCTGAACTGGGCACTTGAACCACCAGACGGAAAGGTGCAGTGGGATGATCTCTCCGAGTGGCTAAGATCAGGGGAGGACATCTACTGGGTGTCCGGGAAAGCCGGCAGCGGCAAGTCAACGCTGATGAAACGGCTCTACCACCACCCGCGCACCAAAGAGCTCCTCACCGAGTGGGCAAACGGTGGCCGCGTCACCCTAGCCAGCTTTTTCTTCTGGAACCTCGGCACCCCCGAACAAAAAAACCAAGAAGGTCTCTCACGATCCCTCCTCCACCAAATCCTCTCCCGACACCCCTCCCTCATCCGCGAAGCCCTCCCCGGCATGTGGAAAGAACTACACATCACCAAAGCCACCCCAAGCCTCCCCACCCTCACCGAAACCCACCACGCCTTCCGCACCATCGCCACCAAAACCCACACCCTCAACAGCAACAACAACAACAACCACAAATTCTGCCTCCTCATCGACGGCCTCGACGAATTCACCGGCGACCACCGCCACGCTATCACCTTCCTGCAAGAGCTAACCACCAACCCAGGCTTCAAAGCCATCATCTCCAGCCGGCCCATCCCCGCCTGCGTCGCCGCCTTCGAAGACCTCCCCACCCTCCCCCTCCACCGCCTCACTCACCACGACATCGCCACCTACGTCGACGCCACCCTTACCGCCCACAGGGCTGTTCAGAAACTGCTCAAAACCCGCCGGCACGCGGTCAAGGCGCGCTTGCTTACGCAGGCCATCATCGAGAAATCCACGGGCGTATTCCTGTGGGTGGTGCTCGCCTGCCGTGCGGTGCTGGAGGGTTTGGTTGATGGCGATGGTATTGATGCGGTGCTGCCGCGCGTGAATGAATTACCGCCCGAGCTGGAGGATATGTTCAAGTTGATGCTGGCGCGGGTCAATGAGCGGTACCGTGAGCAGGGCGCGTTTACGCTGCGGGTGTGCCATGCCATTTCCGGCCCGGATGGACCGGCGTGGAAGTATTTTGGAAACCGGTTGGGGGCGCTGCCGGTGGCGTTGTTGTGTCGGGAGGGGGCGGAGCCGGGGGTGGCGTTGGAGGAAGAGGATAAAGAGGAGATAAGGGAGGAGTTGGGAGGGTGGTTGGCTAGTCGGTGTGGGGGGTTGTTGGTTATGGGTGGGGAGGGCCATGGGGGGGTTGCGTGGGTGCATCGGTCGGTTGTTGAGTTTTTGAATGGGGATGGGGTGTGGGGTTTGGAATATCTCCGCGTTGATGAGGGCCGGCCGCGGATTCAGGCCGCGTTGTCGGTCTATGCTCTACATTCACTCATGCAGGACAATCACGACACCCGGATAATTTACAATATGTGGTATTGCGGGGCTCTTGTCGTTGGTGCCCGAGCTGACGCGGAGGACCCAGAAGGGAGGGATCACAGCCTCTGGCAAATCGGCCCCTATTTGCGCTGGCTGCGTCAAGTCGAACCGATGCCGCCTGGGACGGAGAGCCAGTGGCCACTAAAGAGGCTGCTAGTTCGTCATACAGATGCCAACCAGGGCGTTGCCCATGCCGCTCTGGTCCTCGCGGCTGAATCGGGCGCGATAAACTACATGAAGGCACATCCTGACTTTGGGGAGTTCTGCAAGCCGGGCGTCCATATGTCGTGCGGCTGCTTCCCGCTCTTCTACCACGCCGCGGCACACCCGCTGGGCTTCTCGATCATGTCAGCCCACCCGCCGGGGCCGCCGTCGGCGCTCAGGACAACCATTTCGTTCTTTCTCTCTCTGGGGGCTGACCCGAACATGCCGGTGGCGTACCGCCTGTCGGAGCCGGCTGGGCAAACGACGTACCTCGACACACCGTGGAGAGGCTGGATCGGTTGGGCCCGCAGTGTTTGGGCGGGCCCCGGCGATCGCGCGGCTGTTGCGGATATCATGGCCATGTTTCTGGCTGCCGGCGCTGATCCCACGGAAGAGGTTCCCGCCTGGATTTTGCCCTATCTTGCAGACCCAAAATATCGGGATACCTTGGCGGTGTCGGACGCACAGCTGGCCAGTGCGGTTAGCGCATTGCGAGGAGAGATGTTACAAGTGGTCCAGAAAGGCAAACAAGAGTGCAAGGAAGAGGACGGGCGGCCGTGGTTGCACTCCACGGCTCGAGGTACCGTTTATTGGGGTGGCGAGCCTGATATCGAAACGTGATTTTATCTTGTCTCATGACTGTAATTCCAAGATCAGGGGCATTAAATTAGATAGGTGGGCATTACTCATATATGTACATGTATGGCTGGGGCCAACGGGCATTGATGTGGATGACTGGGAGACGGCCTGAGCCAGGCTTCAACGGTCTCTGTCTTGTCCCCAAGCAACCACCTCGAAAGGAATTAAGGGCCTCTATTACGTACCAAGCTGACGCAGTATAGTTCAACCGCGTCTATGTAGGATGCTGAGCCGGAGGGCTACTCCTTTCCGTTTCCTAAAGGCCAAGGGCCCTCTTTTGAAACGTCGGGGACTTTACGATGCCATGTCCGCGGCCCTGTGCGACGCGCGGAATGATTATTGACAATACGCCGTGGTGTTGGGAGACGACCATGTTGAGCTACCTGATCTGTTGAGGGTGTGGACCGAGGCTTTCATGTTCGTTGAGGACATGAGTTGTGTCGTCATTTGTCAGCGTCAGCCGTCACGTTTTGTTGGGCGATAGTTGGGGGTCAAGGCGTCGTTTCATTGATGACAGGGAGAGGTCAGGGGGTCATCCGAAATATCTCAACTCTAAGTATATTATTGTATCCGAGCATTCACCACCAGACATTAAATAGTCGGGACGTTCAGAGCATAGGTAGTTCATCCGTTTCAACCAATTTCAAGCCGCCTCTCAGATCGTGCACATAACCAATAATTGCCACACACAGAATGACTCCCCTCATCGTCTTGATCACCGGCGGGAACCGCGGCCTAGGCCAAGGCCTCGTCAAGCTTTTCCTCGCACAACCCAACTACGTAAATACCCACCGTCGTTGACAAAGGACCGAATTAAATAGGCACTAACGCACGTTCAGACCGTCATCGCCGCAGTCCGGGACCCCAACCACCCAACCGCCCAAGCGCTAGCCGACCTCCCACAGGGCGCCGGTAGCACGCTGATCACGGTCCGCTACAACGCCAGCAGCGAGCAGAGCGCCACGGACGCCATTTCCGAGCTCCAGACAAAGCACGGCGTCGACCACCTCGACATTGTCGTCGCCAACGCCGGCATCTCGAAGCAGTGGCCGTTGGTCAAGGATGTCAAGCGGGCTGATATCCAGGAGCATGTCGAGGTGAATGTCCTGGGTGTGGTGTCGCTGTACCAGGCGACGAGGGAGTTGCTGCAGCGGTCTACGGTTGGGCCACGGTTTGCGGCGCTTGGGTCGATGGCGGGTGCTTTGAGGTGAGTTGAAAAACGAATGCTACGAGGCACAATTTCGAAAGTGACGCTGTAACTGACTCGGTGGATTGCAGGGAGCAACCTCCGGTGCCCAGTGGCTCCTACGGGCCATCCAAGGCCATGCTGAACTGGTACGGCATTCGCATCAACGCCGAGGAGGAGTGGCTTACGGCGTTTATTCTGGATCCCGGGTGGGTTCAGACGGAAATGGGCAACAAGGCGGCGCAGGTCTGGGGCGTGGCCGAGGCGGCGCCTGATAATATCAGTGACTCGACCGAGGGCATGTTCAAGGTTCTGACGACGGCCAAGAAGGGAACGCACGGTGGGAAACTTGTAGTGTACACTGGCGAGATTAAGGAATGGTGAGCTGAAGCCGTGTCGGCCTCTCAAGACTGACAACAATGGAGCGTTTGCCAGCATGATGCAGCTTTGATACAATTTTTGACAGCATCTTCGGGCGAGTTGCCGGCAACATGGATAAACCGCCATAGTTTAGAGTAAGAGATTCAATTTCTATCTAGAAGGATCTTACTCAAAGTATTCATATAATTATACGAGAATTAACTGTAAATAAAAAGTAATACTAATAGCACGGGCTGCAAGGGACCCTAGGAACGTCCTTGAATTTCGGCCCCAAAAGTCCCAAAGCTTGCGTTGATCGAAAGCTCTCGCAAAGCCCTATCTAGCCACACCACGTGCACCGACGCGCAATCCGCAGCGCGGCCGCAGTGGGCGTGGAAAGAAGGGCGATCCGGGACACGCAGTCGCCCTGGAAATCTCTATCGCCCACGCACGGACCCACGAGCTACCCGACCCACCCACAGTTACCCAGACGACCACGCCCCCCTGAACCCCTGAGTGGAGGCGGGATGGCCGGCCCTACTGCCCCAGTCCAAAGGGGAAGAAGTGGGCTAGAGCAGTCCCGACACTTGCCCCCCACCCCGCCCCTCTCACCCCCACCCTCCGACATAGAGGTTATCAAGAAGATGGTTGACGAGCTGGTGGGACTAGCAGACCCCGAGAAGAAAGGGACAGCCAGAGGCATGGGACAGGACCTGCTAGCAGCCGTCCGGAAGGTGCACAACGCGTCTCAGTCACAGACTGGAAACATCTCGCTTGCCAACCTCCGCAAGGTGGTGGCCGAGGAAATGAAGGCAGCCGTCAACGGAACCGGAGCCCAGGACAGAGGATCCTGGGCCGCAGTGGCCGCTCATGGAGCTGCCCCCTCTCAGCCGCAGCCTAACACGCCGACAAAGATAGTGCCGACCCGCATAAACAAGGAGATTCTAGTCAGAGGCAGAGGAATGCCAGCCGATCTCGCCAAACGCACCCCGCAAGAAACCATACAGGCCATCAACCGGGTGTTTATCAAGAAGGGAGCAGTTGCGGCCCGAAGGCTCCCCAGCGGCGATACAATCGTCACATTCCAGAACGCAGGCGCGAGAGATTGGCACTCGATGAACACCAACTGGATCAAGGAGGCTTTCGGAGAGCAGGCCGAGGAGAGCAAGAGAACCTTTGCAGTCCTGCTAAAGGGCGTGTGGAAGAAGGACCTCCAGGGGGTCACCGAGGAGGAATTCGGGAAACAAACAGGCCTCCACACAGTCGATAAAGTGAAGGTCAGAGTGCCGAGACACAGGGAGGCGACCCGGGCAACAGTGCTGGTTGCTTTAACCTCCCAGGAGGAAGCACGCAAGGCGTGCGACGAGGGAGTGATCTGGAAGGCTCAACTACTGGACTGCGAGCCTTACTGGGCTGCCCTCAGCCCAACACAGTGCTACAAGTGCTGGAAGTGCGGACACACACAACATCATTGCAAGGCTACCCCATTGTGCCCGCGCTGCGGGACGAAAGCCCATGGAGAGGGCGGCAGGGACGGCGAGAACCAGTGCCCTACTCACAAAAACGAAATTCCGCTCCGATGCCCGGCCTGCGGAGGAAGGCATCCGGCGTGGTCAGGAGAGTGCCCGGAGAAGTCGAGGACCCTCGCCAAGGCCAAGGAGGCCTACCAGTTCCGGCCACGGACTTATGAGACCGCAGCGGCGAACTCTGCCAGCACGGCCCCTACGAGCGCTCCCGCGTTTAACTTCGAGGGCGAGGAGAGGGACGACAACAGCTATCAGGTGGTAGGCAGGAAGAGGTTGAGAGGAAGACCGACGAATGCGGCTGCGGCCCAACGTCAGGCTCTCTTAGACCCCCAGCAGACCAGGATCAACTTCGAGGCTCCGAGAGTGCAGTTCGCAAACCCGGTAGTCAACGGTGTCTACACCGCCGCTCCGCCGCCCCGGGCGCCCGAACCGGCTACCGGACCAACGCCTGCCGTCGCCGCCAACCCTGCGGTCACTGCTACTCCGAACCAACGCGACCCCGAGGGGGACACTACGATGGACTCGATCACCGTCGCAGGCAATGAAAATTAAAATCCTACTCTGGAACACCGAAGGAAACAAGCAAACACTGGAAGTCTTGCTGGAGGAGGCCAAATACGACCTCTTGGCGGTGCAGGAACCGTGGATTAACAAGGAGACGAAGTCTACATACTGCCCCCGGAGCAGCAGATACCACCTGGTACACAAGCTCGAGGGGCGGGCAGCGATATACGTGAGCAAGAGGTTTGGGATCAAGCAGTGGGACTCCGAAGCCACCGAGAACTGGTGCCGTGTGTGGTTTTCAGAGGCAGACCTTGGAAGGGAGGGCCCCGGATTCGAGCTTTGGTCCATATACAACCCCCCCGGCGGCGAGAACGTACCAAGAGCCTTTCAGGGACGACCGAGGCCAAGCCACCCAGTAGTTCTGGCAGGTGACTTCAACTTGAAGCACCCACTGTGGGACGATTTCGGGCGCTACGACAGGGAGTCTGAAGACCTACTGCAGCTGGGTCTCCTGTGGGACCTCACCATCAGGACCCCAAGGGGAGCAACAACACGAGCCCCTCAGGGGCGACAGCGGGGCCGTCCGTCAACTATAGACCACTTCTGGACCTCGGGAAACCTCCAGACAACATACTACGGGGAGGAGTGTCGCGGAAAGTCAGACCACTACCCACAGGTGCTCGAGATCGAGGGGAGGCTGGGGCCGAAGCCAACCCAGCCGGACGGCTGGGCCTGGAACAAGATGGACAGAGAGAGGGTGAAGGCTGAATCAGCGTTGCTATGCAAGGCCATGGGGCTCACGGACCCGGGACCGGACGGACTACCGGCCAGAACCCGGACAGTCGAGGGTCTTGACAAAGCTTTCGATAGCCTGGTTGAGTGGCTCACCTGGGTCGCGGGGGAAAGCACTCCACGGAAGAAGGCGAGCTGCGGCTACAGCTCTCCCTGGTGGACTGTGGAGGTGCAGCAGGCCGCCCGGGAGGCCAGGAGAGCCGAGAGGTTGGCGAAGGAGATTAGGGCAGAGTACTGTTGGGAGGAGCTCAGCGAAAGGCTCAAGGACCTTGCCAGAACAACGCGCGAAGCACGGACGAGGGCTTGGAGAAACAGCCTACAGGAAGCAAGCGAGGCAAAGAAGCCCGATCAGATGTGGAGCTTGGAAAGATGGGCTAGGCTGCGGAGCTTTTTGCCGCCAGAACCACCGAGGCTGCCGGAATTTAAGGACTCTTCCGGACAGGTAACGGCCAAAACGCACGACCAGAAGGCCAGCGCGCTGGCCGAGAGGTTCTTCCCGGACCCACCGGCCAACCTGACGGACGTGGAAGACCAAGCCTTTTTGGGCAGCTGGAACCCGGGCTTCGACGTTGTACAAGCAGTGACGCCGACCGAGATCACGGAAGCGATAGGAAGAGCAAGCCCCTGGAAGGCGCCAGGCGAGGATTTGCTCCCGATGGGCCTTCTGAAGGCGTGCGGAGCACCGTTAGCTGAGTGCTCGCCCCTCTGGCGACAAGGTGTCTGGAGCTAGGATGGTTCCCGAACCGTTTCAAGAGGGCGAAGACTGTAGTACTACCGAAACCAGGAAAGGCTCCGCCGGTGTATCAGACCCCGGGGGGATACAGGCCCATTGCTCTGCTGCCAACCCTAGGGAAGGTAATAGAGTCAGTGGTCGCCAGGAAGGTCACTCAAACTGCAGAAGTCAACGGCCTCTTACCAGATGAACAAATGGGGAGCAGAGCACACCGCTCCACAGAGCTGGCTGTCCGGCTAGTAGTAGCCCAGGTCCAGGAGGCGTGGAGACAGAAGGGTGCGGCGTCCCTATTGCAACTGGACATCTCAGGAGCCTTTGACACGGTCAACCACACCCGACTGCTAGCAACTTTGCGAGAAATGGGCTACCCGAGGTGGCTGGTCCTCTGGACGAGAGACTGGTTGACTGGTCGAGAGGCCACCCTTCTTTTCGACGGCAAGACGGCGGCACCGACGGCAATTCGGGCAGGGGTCCCCCAAGGCTCACCCCTTTCCCCTGTTCTCTTCATCCTCTATATTTCCTCATTATACAAGCAGCTAAAAGACGAGCACCCTCACTTGGCTATAACGGGGTTTGCGGATGACACCAACCTCCTGGTGTTTGGTCGAAACCCCGAGGCCAATGTCCGGCAACTGGAGGCGGCGTGGGAAACATGCATGCGATGGGCGGACAGTCGGGGGATGAAGTTCGCCCCGGAAAAGAGCGAACTGATCCATTTCAACAAGGGACGACGGCAGTGGACAAACCAGCTGGAACTCACTAACCCAGGGGGAGGCACCAGCCCCGTCAGACCGAAGGAGTCTGCCAGGTTCCTGGGAGTCTGGCTGGACCGGAAGCTCAACTGGAAAGCCCACCTTGCGGCGGTGGAGAAGAAGCTGAGGACCCAAAGCTATGCCCTGTCGAGGCTAGCGGCATCGACGTGGGGACTGGGTCTAGCCAAAGCGCGAGAAGTGTACACAAAGTGCATCCGGTCAGCGCTGGCCTATGGCGCATCGTCGTTCCACATTCCCACGGATGTGGGAGGCGAACCGGTGAAGAAAGGCATCACCAAGGCCCTCGGGAAGGCCCAGAACAAGAGCCTGAGGATTGTGGCGGGAGCCTTTAAGTCTACCCCCATCCGTAACCTCGAGACAGAGACGTGGGTACCACCGTTGGACTTATACCTAAACAAACGGCTTGCAGATTTCGAAAACCGACTCCAACAACCCGATCTGGACGACGGCCAAGGCGGCAAAAAGACGGCGGGGAGCGTTATCCTTACCGCCGGCCGCAAGATACAGCAGAGACTCAGCTCGAGGAGGGGCAACAGGGGCCGACCGCGAACCTTGAGGCCTCAAGGGCCCACGGCGGTAGAGAGAGCCGCGGGCACGATCATGCGCTGGACGGGGGGAACCATAGACACGGACAAGGCAGTAGAAGAGGCCTGGAGAGCGAGGTGGTTAAAGGAACGGGACGGCAGAGCAATCACCAGGCCGGCGGACGACTTTGACCATCAGCGGGAGACGCTATTCCGGAACGAAACCCTAAGGAGGCATGACGGTCTCAGCAAGGCGAAAAGCTCACTGCTCATTCAAATCCGGACGGGAGCAATAGGCTTACGGGACTACTTGTTTACACGGGAAGTCCCGGAGGTTCTGACGCCTGCCTGCGAGTGTGGCGAGGGACGAGAGACTGCCGAACACCTGGTAGTGTGGTGTTTGGCCCCACCGTTGACTCGAAGATGGGAGAGAACTGGAATTCGGACACGACGGGACTTTTACTCAGTTCTACACGGTATCAATCCCACGACTGCACGGCTGGCGAGGAGGATCCTCGACTGGCTGATGGACTCGGGGAGGCTGCCGATGTACAGCTTGGCCAGGAGGCTCGAGCTGGAAACGGCGGCCTGAAGCGCCCCCGTTCGGAGGCCAGGAGGCCTCCTCTCTTTGTATACGTAGACTCACCAGAACGCATCGTTCCTTGATTGTTGGTAGGGGTTTTTCACCCGGCCCGGGAGGGCACGGTTTTCCTGTACACTAAATAGCAGAGGGTCCGGCACGCCCTAGGGTATAGCGGAGTATGAATAATAATAATAATATCAAGGGCGCAAGCATTGTGTGCGGTAAATTGATGAGGCCCCGGCCCCCTGCAAGCTCCCGCCTAGTTTTGAGTTTCCTCAGTGTCCCCCCCACTCCAACTTCCTACCGGATAGCCAGGAGAATCATTACCGTGAGAAGAAACAACCCCGGTTGTTGAGCGGGACGAAATCATTGGGTGCAGGAAGTTCCATCCTACCCGTGCCGGCATGTACACCTGCTGGGTGACGAGGAAGAATGCACGGCCGGGCAACTTTGGGAACCCGATAGACTATGTGCTGCACAGCTCCGGGTTCAAGGATTGGTTCATTGACTCCAACTACGCCTGGCCCTCATGATACACCTCGCGTCATTAATACTGCACTTGGTGAGCCTTCGTCATGACTGCCACATCGCTATTCCGAGTGCAAGAGCGTCATCCCAACATCCATCAGAAAGTCTCACCTTTCGGTCCCTCCAGCAGATATTGTTCTGTGGGCTCGAAATAAAAGAAAAGCAAAAGTCGTAAGTCGTAAGTCGCATTAGTTCGTCATGTGCAATATGGCCGTTGTAGAACTCCGCCGTTTTTTTTTTGCTGAACGAAGACGGCCCAGCTAGCTCAGGACGACTGAAAAGAAAAGCCGAAAGGTGTTGATGAATAGTAGGAATTGTCTAGCCCTAGATGGGAATGAGATTACGGGGAGCCTGGTACCGGCCGAGCATATCGTCGCTGAGAACACATGAGATGTCCCGGCAAACATCCCTAGCATACAGCCGGGTGAGCGTGAGGCCGGTCGCCATCTTGCCTGCCACGAAAGTCGAAGATCGCTTGTATTTTGGCGTCGCATACTTCTCGTACACGGCGCTGTGGTGCTTGCGTGGGTATTGGCAGGACTCAAAAGGCGTCTTGATGGGCGGTCTCAACTGGGTCAGCGTGTAGCCAGAGCAATGGAGATAGGCGAAAGTCTGGTAATCGTTAGGATATCCGGCCAATTTCACATCGATCGCATGATGGCGTGCCTGGGATCTAGGGATGACGCGTCAGAGGGTAAAATCAGGAGGAAGTGCCGCTCCTTGAAGGGGTACTCCTGTCGGTCGTGCAGATAGGAAACTGCCGAATCTGGTTTTGGTGTACTGGTTTCTTTTGGCCAGAGGGTGGGTGGAATCCAATGACGTTTCGGGAGCAGTGTGATACACAGTATTGCTGCACTGTGTTGCATTGACTGGGATCCCCCGCCTCCCTCAGAATGGTGCACAACCCAACCACAACAACTTACCCCCCGCCTCCCCAACCGGTTCGCAATGTTTCCGAACGACCCCGATATACCTGCGAATCCCGCATTACAAAAGCTCCCACCAGTGGCAACTAATCCCAGCGCCAAAGCACCCTCGGACTGTATCCAAACCAATCTGACAACCCGGGAGCGCACCCCGGTGGCTCAGTCGGCAAGCCAGGACGACAATCCAACACGGCCGCCCCCGATGCCCGGTCGAAACGAACACGGCACCCATACCCTAGAGGCTGGGTTGCCGCGTTCTGAAACAGAGCCCACCACGTCTGCCGACGATGGCGCGCTCCGGCGAGCCACGCCGACCAAGCTCAGCGGCATCCGTGACTCTGTGAGATGGCTGGA
Organism: Chaetomium tenue; assembly: GCF_020726465.1. NCBI lineage: Eukaryota > Fungi > Ascomycota > Sordariomycetes > Sordariales > Chaetomiaceae > Chaetomium > Chaetomium tenue. The sequence goes on along the minus strand of NW_027117330.1, from coordinate 3,011,445 downwards.
TGACAAGACCGGCCTACGTACCACTGACACCGACTCCACAATTCGCGCTCTCAATCAGACAACTCTGTCAACACTGTCTACTATCGATGAGCTGAAATACACGTTGTCGACAGGCCTGCAAAAGTTGTCCCAAGACATCGCCAGTGTTAACAACCGCATCTCCGCGATGGACATGAGAAGCGCGGAACACCATGCGCAGCTCCAAACACGTGTTGGCGACGGTACGAGGCAAATCCAAGAACATCTAATGCGAAACAACATGAATAGAATCAGCCAGATTGATGCCGTTCGCCAATGCATTAATAATATTGGCCACAACTTGCACAACGGTTGCGGTCACCGTCATCTGGATTCTAAACAGGAACAACAAGAGGAGGTGACAACCCGCCTACGCAATGTTCGCGGTAATCTCCATGCCCAAAATACCACCTCAGTTTCGAAAGAAGGTGTGCGAATTGGCTCTAGGAATGGTTTCAACCAGTGCGCTCCGCCCCCCGAAGGCCGCGCGGGCGGTGCAAGTGGCGGCCCTGACCCATCAGATGATAACGACGACGATGGCGATCGACCTTGCCACCGTAGCTCACCCGGTACCTACGAGATCAAGTCCTTCCTGGCGTCGGGGGATGTCGACGAAGATGACCAGATGTCGAAATTTGTGCAGAAGAAGCTTCGCTGGGCCCGCTCGATGGGCATCATCGACGGCAGCATGGAGCCCAAGATGCGCCAGTATCCACTGCCTCTCAAGCGATTTCCTACTCTGAGCGAGGATATGCAAGGAATCGAGAAGTCTCGATCGATCTTGCTCGCCGCTACTCACCACCAAGATCAAGGGCTACGTAAGAAGCCTTACGAAGATAAGCGGTCTTACACGGTTGACAAGACATCTCATAAGTCCCCACGTTCTTTCCCTGGCAGCAGGTCCCACGATCGTTACTATAACAAGTACGATAGCTGTGACCGTGAGCAGTATAGAAAACATATCGACCTTCAAGGGGGTAACCGACGCAGGGATGACAGCGACCGAGACCGTGACCGGGATCGCAAGCTTGACGATCAAGATCGGCATCGCGATCGTGACCGTTATAAGCTTTGCGAGGACGCTAAGAATGTCGATTTTCGCCCGGCTATTGCTTCGGCCGAAGAAGCCGCCCCTGAAAACGACTCAGTGGTTCAAGCGAACCGCGTGGCAGTTAGCATTGCCGCCATAGCCAGAGACATCCCTACGTCTGGGTACAAAGTCAAGGACGCACCTGCAGGGCGTACGACTCAACCCGACGGCAGCGCTCTCGGCGGCTACACCCACCTGCGCATCGCAGCTCGCATCCAACCTGAGGGACCGAACGTGGAGATCTGTTTGGATCCGGTCGCCAGTCACTCTCTCATCGCTCGGCCTTTTCTCGAGCAGCTCAACTACCGTGTCGAACACCGCAAGGGCAAGATGAAAGGAGTCGGTGAGGGAAAGCGCAACCTAAGCTACTGGGCGACATTCGACATTTATCTTCCCGGAGTCGAGAACGGTGGACCCACTTTAAACAAGTTCACACATTCGGCATGGGTCGCTGAATCGTTGGGCCCCAATCTCCTGTTGGGCAACGGATTTCTGGACGCCTACGGCGCGAAGATCGACTACGAGACTAAGTTGGCTCACTTACAGTTGTTTGACTTCGTCCTCCCTTTCTCTATTTACGCGCATTTAACGCCCTGAACGAAATCCTGTTACCGGACTAGAAAGCAATGGTCCCAGTTCTAAACGTTGCACTGCTGTAACTAACACTTTGGGAGGATTAGTACGGAGGAGAGTAGTATGAGGAGAAAACAATGAAAAGACCACGTTAATACACAGCAAAAGCCCATCCGGGACGGTCAATATTTGTATCAGATTACACTTCTCCCTCTGCAGGGGCTTGGTGAAGCCGTCTGCCGATATGCCAATCCCCTGAACGTGCTACGATGACCCATTTATACCGTATATCGATGTTGCGTGTCCGCGCCTTGTTGAGCGGGTTCATAACGTCTGGTTGAGATTGTCTGTCTGTTAAGAGAATGACTAGCTTCGGCTGTCCAGCCCCGCAGCCGTGAAGGACTTTCGCCACCCACTTCGCGGACAGGGCGGTGAGTGTGAGGTCGGCAAACTCTACCTCCGTGATATTTAAGGTGACGAAGATTTACTTCTTCGTCTTCCAGGTAACTGGTGCCCCAGCCACAAAGACGAAATGGCCGCCGGTTTAGTGTTTAGTAAATGAACGGTCTGCTAGTGACGCATGCACGAATGTCTTCATATTAAGGTCGTGCTTCGAGAGGTCGTCGCCCCAAAATTCCAGGCCACAGTTGGGTATGGCGTTGAGGTTATTAATGTAAGTGTAACCAGATATGTAATCATCTAATCATCTGCAAATACTAACGTAAACCACTACCCAGGGAGCCTCCTAGTGGTGAGCTTGTCGTAGTAACCGTCTTCGTTGCCAGTGCTGTACTTTGCTTTGTTCCGCCGCGGTCGGCTTTGTATCTGGCGGGCTGGGGAATGGCTGAGGCCAGGAGAACCCTACTGTGATGGTGATTGCTTCAAGGCCTAGGAAGTCATTCAAACCTCAAACCTGCCACTCAATAAAGAAATCTAACATCTCGAGTCAAATTCTTGCGAACGCAATCAGTCACCGGTGGTGTAAGCCGGTTGGCTCGTTGTCGTATGTTTCGCGGCACGAGAACAGCCATTGTGGCTGCGAGTGAATAAACAAAGAATACCGAGGAGCCCGCATATGCCCCGCTCTCTTTTCCTCTCTTTCACATCCGTCACCCTCATTTTCTCCCTCCTTTCCTCTCATCCCAGACTTTCAAGTTGTCATCAATCCAGCATCGATCGACCCAACTTCCAGTAGAAATGGCGACCAACATGGTGACCGCCGACATGACGCCTTACTTTTCGCTCGAGGCCCCCGACCCCGCGATTGCCAAAGTTTTAGGCCAGAAGTATTGGAATCACTTGGCCATTCAGCTGGGACATTGGAACCCCATGAAGGTTATCATCATGGATGATGAGATGTTCCGCCTCATTCACATTTCGGTCAAGATCGAGCTCGCTCGTGAGATGAGGTAAGTTTGAGTTCTTCGCGCCGGGACTTTGCCTACCACGATCTGAGCTCACAATTTATATTGTAGCAAATTTTTGGGCGAGGACGTGATGTTTGCGCGAGACGCCGATAATCCCAAGGTCTGGATTCTTGGCCCCAAGAAACTCATCCGCCCAAACATCACCATCGCCGGCACTGTCCCAATTTGGGACCCGAAGAAGAAGCATATGCCGCCTCCGGAAATCAAGATTCCCCGTCCCCCAAATGCGTATATTCTCTATCGCAAGGACAAGCACGGCGCCGTCAAGGCCGAGAACCCTGACCTCCACAACAATGACATTTGTAAGTCAGGTGTGCGATGTTTTATGATCCGTGAGCTCACACTTTACAGCGGTCATCACGGGCACCATGTGGAAGAGCGAGACCCCTGAGGTTCGGGATAAATACCACCAGAAATCACAGGAGATCAAGGCTCGGATGCTGGCGCTTCACCCCAACTACCGATATGCGCCTCGCAAACCGTCTGAGATTCGCCGGCGTGCAACTCGCCGGGCGTCCGACGTTACTGAAATCCCCCCGATTCAACCTTACTATTCCCAGTCTGCCTCTCCCCGTGTTCAGGGTTTCGAGCACAGCGCGCACTACAGCGCTCAAGCCAACAACGACAAGGCGGGTATCAGACCCAATAGCGATATCACCCGTCGAATTCCCAGTGCTCAGCGCTTCTTGCCCCCGGTTGTGCAACCCGGCTGGACGCCCTACCATCTGCTGCCTGGCGCCAACGAGTCCATTGAGACCACTCTCGCCCAGGAGGCACCGGCTGAGGAGATCGTGGCCCTAGTTGATAATGCCCTCGACATGAATGGTGGTCAAATCCATGCACCCACTCTCGAGGAGCTCATTGATAATTGGGACGTCGAGGCGGATATTGCTCGGATTTTGAACGAGATTTAATTTTGCGATTTTGCAATGGTCGGAATCCAAACCAGCGTCGCCCACGGACTTGAATCGGTCGACCTGCGACATCCAGAGTTGCCGATTCCACGGCCGAGCAGCAATGAACACGTATTCAGAAGCACCACTGAACCCGGAAAGCCAAAAAAAAAAAAAAAAAAAAAAAAAAAAAGGTGAAAACAAAACCACAAAAACAGGTCAGGACCCATCTCCCCATCTAACGGTGGACAGCAAGCCGATTCCCTGGTTCCCCGATGCTGACATTCGCTTCTCGGCAGATTTCAATGCAACACCCGTCTTATCCATGGCCCATCTCCGACTCCATCGAACTAAGACTGCCCTCTACGTCTTCCCTTCAGCTGATTTGCACGTCTGGATTCTTTGGGTGACGCGGGTTCAGAAATGAGGTCATTAGATATGAGCAGGAGCGCAACAGTTGGGAGTCTGCTGCGTATTTTGAGAAATGTTTTGAGGTGCTATAGCAGTTTCATTAGAGAGCGGGATTATGATCACCGGAAGATGGATGATGGCGGCCTGGAACTGCTCGTGAAGTGGAAAGATGAGGGGGCCATATGAGAACCGACGGTGGCGCTTGAGAAGTCATAAGCAACCCTAAATTGCGTCTTTGTTCGCGAACTTTCGCGCGAAGGGGGTTGATCGGCCACCTCGACTACAGTCTGGTTGCGTTGACTTCCAAGCAGCCCGGTTTTCGATTACAACCTCCACAAGGATTACTACAGTCACATCCGGTTTTGTGCGAGCTACCGTGATGTAGTTAACGTGCTTAGGCTCATAACTGCCCCAAAACCCCGAAGGGCTTTTCTGTACTCGATCTCAAACGAAACGCAGAGGCTCTAAAGCCTACCAATCCCACTCGCCGTCAAACTCGAGACAGTATTTGCGGCCCTCCGCTTCTAGGAAAATGGGGACATCGGGGATATCCTCTCCCAACAAAGCAATCCCTGCTAAGTCTGGGGCATTGATCTCAGCATTCAACGCCTCGAGTCTTGAGAGACCCAAGAGGTCATATTCCGGGCAAGGAATCTAGTTGATCACAATCAGCTTCACACTCAAGCCCGTGGATGCCTAAAGATGTGACGTACCTCACTCATATCCTCCAGACACAAGATCGTTGCCTCCTCGGTTCTCTTCCAGCCCCTGAAATAATGGGACAAGCGGCACTGGACTCTTCTAGTCCTGGCCTGTTTTCGTGTCAGTACTTGCGTTTCCGCTAAGATAGAATGTACCCACGGCTCTGACTGCCTCTGGGAGACGTGGTCCAGGGAATCGGAGAAACTGTTGGATGATGTCAGTATACTGAATAGCTTTCTTCGATTATTAGTAACTCACTCTCTCAAACATTCCGCGATAATTATTATAATCGCGGCGGATCTCGGGTTGTACCCAGGTAATGGTAGTCGGAAACATGAGCCTGAAGTACGGTTGCGGCTTGCGCTCCCTGAACAACTCTGGTCTCACTATCGGGCCTGGCTGGAGATTTCCAAAGAACTTGTGCCATAGATTGCCTGGAACATGCCTCAACGGATGAACCAAGTTCTCTGTGTGCCAGTACTGAATCAACCTCTCCGTCTCCTCATTATCATCCTCTGGGTCGGGGACGTCGCTCTGCTCAACATGGCCGTACTTGTGGAGAATAAAGTCGCCATAAACCTTGACGTCCTCGTTGTAGATGAGGCCACAGTCCCTGCCCGGGTAGGTTTCGGCTGTCTTGTGAAGCAGAAGAGTGGCGAGAAGCTCCTTCACTAGGGCTTGGGATTCCTTGACTTGTTTTTCCAGAGATTCGTCCCCTCCCGAAGCAAGTCGAGTCCTTCTCTGTTGAAAATTGAGAAACTCGAGTATGGCGTTTGACGCCGCGAGAAAGTGACAGACGGTCTTGACCACAGCAGGCTGATCGACGATCACCAGCGAAGGAGATTGTGCGACCCTTTCGGTGGTTACCAAAAATAGGCTGGCCGTTTGCAAGATGTCATCGAAGGAGTTCTCAAAGGTATCGATTTCCGTTGCAATAGCGGAGCGAATGTATTGAGCTTGTAAACGCAGAACAACCTGAGAATGAGAAGTTGACTGTGTCAGCATAGCCCTTTAAGTCTTCCGAAATAAACACTGACTTGACCAAGTGCGTGGCTATCCATTTGTACACTGCGGGATTGGAAAGGTCGGTTGATGAGAAATAGAGAAGTGAGGGAGGGCAGCACCGAGAGAATTCAAAGCTTCGAGGGAGCACGTCCCGGTGGTACCGTAGAGCTAACTGATTTACTTGGTATTGTACTTTTCGGCCTTGATATTGTGCGAAAATTTGTCTGTCCTCCTAAGATAACAATGACGGGTCGGTGAAAGATTGCTTGAAGTGGTGGGCTGACAGGGACGCGAGACTAACTATTAGTCGCCTGCCCGTTCGATGTGCCCCTCCCACGTGCTACGTACATCCTCCCTCAGCCTCCATGAGCTACAGTTTGAAAGACAAGTGATAACGGCCCAGGTACGCATATTTACGAAACCTGTGGTGATGACCCTTGGATGTCTTCTCTTGGCTCTTTGGGGCAGAGGTGTCTCAGCAGGACACCACTCACCAGGTGCACCTGGGGTCCTCATGTGTTTGAAAGAGGCGTTGGCATGGTGGCTTTGTCGCAATTAATATTCTGGCCATGTTGATATAAGGTGAAGTGCATGATGGGGCTCCACGATGGACATCGGCACTCTTTTAACTTCCTCTTCTTTCACAAAGCTTCCCAACAAACCTGAATTGGAAACTTAGTTCAACTTCAATCCAGAAATCAACTCCCTCCACATCAAGCCAGCGCGCCAACGTTCATTGTCTTCTCCTCGTTCTTCATAGATCAAAACATAACACCAAGCAGGCCTCCACCATCATATCTGGTCCTCATCACCGAATCCCCGGCCCCAACATGCCCCGATCGCGCGGCCTAGTGCAGTGGACGGACTGGCGCTCGACCTGTCGCCGACACGTCATTAAACCACCGAATAGATGCTCACCTGTCCAAGCGCCCGCGGGATTAGGAAGGTTTTTTGCTAAGAAACGATACAGCTTTGGGGACGCGTTGGTCGGCCATGGTTCTTGATGATGTTCTTGATCTCAAGGAGATCCCAATGACATCGCTTGGGTGAGCCCGCTCAACAACTAGAGGTGTTGCTTCTCACAACAATGATGCTTCTGGCTATCCGGTAGGAAGTTGGAGTGGGATGGACACTGAGGAACTAGGCGGGAGGTTACACGGGGACGGGGCCTCATCAATTTACCGCAGACGATGCTTGCGCGATATTATGAGAAAGTTATTCCGGGTTGTGATTTGGAACAGGTAATGATTTTCGAAGATGACAAGTCCTTTCCCATACCTTCCTGTTTTCTGCGATACGTGTGTGGCGTGGTGCATGAGTAGGAACCCTTCGGAACATAGATGTTCTTCGGACTTCGCACGCGTCCTCGATACCCTGCCAAACAATTCCTCAACTCGTAACTCCCTCGTCATTCTCCCTCGCCTACACCGCACCGCTGCATGGTCGGCCTTCCGTGTGTTTCTCGTCCTGTCCAATCCTATATACTCGATCTTAAGATCGAGCGAACCATCGAAACTACCACACAAATCCAGTGCGCTGTCGGTTCGCGCGGCCAGCAGCTAGTCCCGATCCTCTGCAGGTCGGGAGAATTCGACTCTACCACGTCGGAACACACCCGCGAACCGCGTGCGCGTCTGCCGCCTCGATTTCCCAATTCCGACGAGCGAGACCAGGTACGGCAACCCTTCCACTTATTTCTTTTTTTTTTTTTTTTTTTCTTTCCCTCTGTTAAGGCGCCAGACCTAACCTGCCGCAGGAACCATCACCGAGCCGCATCCAAAAGATCGCTGCAGCCGAGATGGACGTTAGGTAAGCTTCTCCCCCGATCTGCCGACCCCGTTCTCGTGGGTCGCCCGGCGCTGACCATGAACCCGCGTGCAGCTATACCGACCCTTCCTCCCAGCGCCGCGACGGTGCACAACTTCAACCACCTATATCCGCTGTCGTGGAGACCACCACGTCTAGCACGCGCGGTTCTAAGCGGGCTGGCGAGAATCACAGTCAAGACAGCACGCCCAAGCGGCAGAGGCCGGGCGTTCCTGAGCCTGGCCCGGGTCCCACCCCACATACCCCATCGGACACGACTCGCTCGCCCGCCTCCCCGCTCCCTGGGTCTGCCTGCGCCCAGATGCTAATTTGTAAATCGACCCCTCGGTCCTACCCTCCCTCCCTCGACACCATCTTGGTCCGGGTATCTGCGTTCGGCCCTCCCCGAGAGTGTCCGGAAGATGCCCTATCCGCCATCGTGCGCGGCGATGACATCACCCGCCCGCTCGACGATCCCGCGCGCTACCCTCTCGAAGGCTTCGTGGCTTGGTTCGGCCTCTCCGACCTACGGATCTAGTATATCTCCCCGGCGGACGCCGACCGGCGCACCTCTTTTGCCCTCATCCCCGACGAGCGCGAATGGCGGCTGTTCCTTACTCAGCTCAAGACCTCGGGCGTCCCTCTCGACCCCAACCGCTACTACAACCCTACCTTGCCCGTGAGCATCCGTATCTGGGCGCTGCCCTCGGGTCAGACTCCTCAGGACGTTATCGCACCGGTGTTACCTAGTGTAGAGGTCGTAGATCTCCTCACGGACGACGAACTTGACCCCTATCTACGTGATAGAGATGCTACGAACGTCCTTTCGGGTAGCGAGCCCGACCTCGCTGAGCCCGACCTCGTTGAGCCCGAGGACGGAGAGGCGTTCGAGCCAGGACCCATCGACCCCAGCATCGTTGAGGCGGTCCGCCGCGACATGTGCAAATTCTTCGGCATCGATCCCAGCGACGTCCTAAAGCCTGGCTTCACACATACCCCTCCGGGCATGAAGAAAGGCCTCCGGTTCCACCAGCTCTGGGCCTTTTTCTGGGTGTTCGCTAGCAAGGCGGCCCGTGGTATCGCTACTGCCCTCCTCGCTGACGAAATGGGACTCGGCAAGACGGTCATGTCCCTGGCCGTCGCCGTCCTTAGCCACCGCCTGCGCGCGCAGGCCGATCACGTCTCCCGACACCCTGACCAGCACCTCACAGCCGATGACGAGCGCACCAAGTGCCCGTCGGGAACCTACACTCACGGGTTCCAATGCCCCTGCGAGGCCGGCAGCTGGTCCGCCAGGATCGCTGCCGACCTCTCGCACGGGCCTACAGTAGTGTTTGGTTCTAAGCTGATCCTGAGATCGTGGGCCTATGAGTTCTCCAAGTTCGTGGACGCCAGCCCCGACGACGGCATGATCCTCCTCACGCTGCCCGACGATCCCGCGCCTGTGCGCAGTCTCATCGCCGACATCGACATCGCCAAGCTACCCCGCGGGCCTCCCACGAGCAGCAAGAAGCCGGGCCTGCAAGACGAAGGCGCCAGGCTCAAACCCAAGCCCGGCCAGTCTCGGTACATCCTGCTGATTCCCAACACGTCGGCCGTAAAGAGTATCGATTCGACCTTCGCCGTCACCGCCGACCGCCGCCGGCCGCCCACTGTAGTCCAGTTCGCCGTCCAGCCGGGCAGGATCATCGTGGACGAGGCCCACTGCATCAAGGGCGAGACCACCATGCTCTGGGATCGCATCCGGCGTTGGCAGTGGCGCGCTCGGAGTCCCACTTACCTCCTTGCCCTGACGGGCACACCTATGACCCGGGACCCGGCGGACTTCGAGAGGCTGGTGGAGCACCTGAACCACCCAGGCGCCGGCTGGAGCAGCCCTCTCCGACCGCCCGCCACGTCCACGCTTCAGGCGCTCAAGCGGCTGACCTCGCATTACAACAAGACGCTCGCCCGCGGCCTCGGCGCCGCCGCCGCCGGCTCGGAATCGGAATCGGATCAGCAGCAGCAGCAGGCCTTCCTCTCCGACCTCAGCGCCCTCGTGCTCACCTTCACCCTCCGCCGCCGCCGAGACGACATCTTTGCCGGCGCGCCGCTGTCAACCGTGCCCATGGTCCCTTTCAACGTCGTGGATTGTCCGCCGCCGCCCCAGTTTGCCGCTTGCATCGAGAACATCTTCTCGTCCACAAAGGATGAGGTGCAAGCGTTGCTGGACGAGCGCCACGCCAGGTGGGAGGAGCTGCCAGAACATCGTCGAGGTACCGAGCCCACCTTCGAGCTCCTCGTCCGCCAGATCAGTGCCGGCGCCCCCAACACTAGCAGCAGCTTCCGCCTGCTCAGGCTGTGCGCCACGTTCCCAGCCCTGGCTCGCCTCCACTGCCAAGCGCCCTACTGCGATTGGAGCCTCACCGGCGAGGACTTCCGGGGCGTCTTCACTAAGGGCACCATCATGGAGGCCCGGGCCAAATCTAAGGCATGGCCCTTCTGGCGCGACATCTGCAACGGCAGCACCAAGATGGAGCAGCTCGATATACAGATCCGCAAAATGCTGGCCGACCGAGAGCCAGCGCACGGTACGAACGACGTTGTGTCCGACAAGAAGATGCTAGTCTACTCTGACTCGCCCTTCGTCGCCCACCTGGCGTTTTTATGGATCGCCAACACCTTCGACATCCCCGTCCAGATGGTCGATCGCGGCATGAGCGCGGCCAACCGCGTGGCTGCCATAGAGCCCTTCGTCACCGTCTCTCTCGACCGGCTACGGCGCGAATGCTACCACCCCACGGAGCCCCCCTCTGCCCAAGTCCTAGTCACCACCGTCGGCATCATCGCCGAGGGTCTCAACCTGGCCCGGGCGAATTACCTCGTCCTGCTTGGCCCCCTTGGCACCGTCGCTAAGCAACTACAGATTGGCTGTCGTATCAACCGCGAGGGTGGGTTTTTCACCCCGCACCTGACCCTGCTTCTCGACCCGGACAATAAGGCCGAGATGGTCGTTCGCCGGCGGCAGCTGAACCGCGCCACCATCGAGACGGAGGTGTGGGCCAATACGAAGTAACGGCGACCGACTCGCCTACATTTCTTTCTTTCTTTTTGTTCTTTTTCGGCGCGTGGGCATTGGCACAGGGAGGATATATCGGTATTGTTTGAGTCCGGTTGCTCGGGTTCACTTGCTCGGGATCGGAACTGGCTGTGGTGCGGTCGAGGCACATCGCCTTTAAGGAGGGATGTGGGAGGCGCCGTCCTCATCTGCTTTTTCTATTCCGTCTCGCCTATTCATGCCTCGGGGGTGGCAAATTGAATCCACAAGAAACGAAATTTCCGCCATAAGTGTAGAAATTCGTCGGATAGGCCATCGAGATCATCAAACCCGTTGTCGCTTGCGATCACTAAACCTGTAAGAAATAGACAAGATTACGAGGAATGTTGTATTGGTATAGCTCTCCTCTCCATCGCCCCTTTTTGCTAGAGCAGCCGGAATATTAAAATAATCCACGCCACGGTTCTTCGCTGTCTACTGATAATCCCAATGTTTACGGTCTCCTAGTAGCCGCGTCACCCTCCGTGGTGTCCTTCCTGCTCTGGGTGTGATTGCAGGTGGATCGCCGTCTTCCCGAACCGGCGATCCCGGCCATCGGGCAATGGCGGGTAAACAGTCTTAGTGATAGTCATCCCAGGTTTGCGAGTGACTGTCACCTCAGGGGGTTGGGGAAGGTGCTGTCCGAGGAATTCGACCTCCTTCCCCGGGTCATGGGTCTTCGACAGAACCTCTGTATGCATATCCTGTAGCGCCTGTCTCTGTTCTTCACCAAGGATGTTAGTTATGATGTCAGAAAGTAATGCTCCCATGAAAGGGGTATGCGCAACATTAATTTCAGGAAGAATTGCAGTTTGACTAATTTGGCGTACCCTTCGACTGTGCAGCCTGCGCGCTAGCCTGCGCTCCGTCACCATTTCGAAAACTCCTCTCCTGCTGAGGCGGCTGGTGTGGCGGATTTCGATGATCGATCGGTCGTCGCAAATGCTAGGTTCTGCACGGTAGGTCAGAAAAAACCGAGAAAAAGAACTTCTTGACGAAACAACGGAGGAAGGTAGAATAGTAGTCATGGCGCAGCTCGGTATAGGAGAGTGAAAGTTTTGCTAGGAAAACAGAGGGTAGAGGGTAGAAGTTCGATGTTTCCTGCGCGTGCTAGGATGGTGCGGCCTGCCGAATCGGGCTAACTAGTTATTCCGTCCTCGCGCCGTATGTCGCGGCTGGCGTCGAAGAGGAGCTGAAGATGGCGAAGGCGTACGTCACAGCCCATCAGATAGAGGAGGAAAGTAAGGAAGAAGAATGGGATGTCAGGATGGTTGCCGAGTACGGCGACGAGATTTTCGCATACATGCGAGACCTCGAGGCACGGATGCTTCCGAACGCCCACTACATGGACGACCAAACCGAGATCCAGTGGCCGATGCGCTCTGTCCTCATGGACTGGCTGGTTCAGGTTCGCCATATGTTCTGCCTCCTTCCCGAGACGCCTTTTCTCGCCGTCAACTACATCGATCGCTTCCTCTCAGTCAAGGCCGTTCCTCTCGGAAAGCTCCAGCTGGTCGGCGCCACCGCTCTTTTTGTGGCAGCTAAATACGAAGATATCCACTGTCCGTCAGTCCAGGACATCGTCTATACGGTGGGTTCGGGCTGTAGCGTACATGGGATTCTCCAGGCTGAGCGTTTCATGCTTAGCATGTTGCACTTCGAGCTAGGGTGGCCCAGCCCCATGAGCTTCCTCCACTGTATCGGCAAGGCGGCTTATTATAACCTGGAGACACAGACGCTGGCCAAATACTTCCTGGAGATTACCATCCTGGATGAGTGTTTTGTGAGCAGCCCTTCCAGCTTCCTAGCGGCCGGGGGCGCACTTGTGCAACGTAGGTTTGCTTCTACCAGCCCTTGTCGCTAATGATGTCTAACCCCGGCAAGGTACGCTATCCGGGATCCCGGCTGCTTTTTATCGCACATATCCGGCTTGGGCCCATGGTCGGCACCGGCCTGCTGTCTTGCTGTTCGTCAAAGATTAGAGTTGACTTGAAGGTGGCATCTAACATCACACAAGGCCTGCCTCCTGCCACCCAATCTAAGTGGGCTGCGGCCCTCAAGCTCCTAGTCTTGCACATGCCCCTTATCATAGCGCGCTAAGAGCAGTACCCTCCTCCCAGCTGGCTGATTATCGGGATATCAAGAAAGAAACAGGCAGCCAATAGGAGGTTTATCCCTTTTCTCATCCGGTTTTCTTCGCCTCCCAATTCCTCTTCTGGTTTCCTTTTTTCAAGCTCGCAACCCAACTCCGCCATCCGCGGTATTTCTTCTTGCCTCTCTTCTCTTCTCTTTCAAACAGCTTCATCACACAAGCAACAATGGCTGTCTCTCATTCGGACAGCGACAGCTCCTCCAGCAGTGACAACGAGAGCGTCGTCAGCTCCGGAGGCGCGCCTCTCTACGCCTGGTCTCCGGAGAGACGCGCCTCGCGCACAGAGGAAAACAAGGATTTTTCTTCCCACGCCCAGCCCACTGTCCCGCGACTAGAGGATTCCATTGGTAAGAACCTCACGGTCGAGTCAGCTGTCGATAAAGAGCGAGACCCCAGAACGCCGTCAGACCAGGCGATTCAGACCGCAGCACTGATCAAGCCGCGTCGGTCATTCTCCAAGTCGACTCTGCGGGCTGCGGCCAAAGCATTCGCGCACCCGACTGCCACCTCGGCCGATGGTGCCGCGCCCTCTCTGAGCCCGTCCGCCTATCCAGGCCCCGCCATTTCTTCGCAGCGTCAAGGCAGCCTTCCCATGCTTGCTCCTTCTTCTACATCGGCTTCCCAGCAGCAAAGTCGCTCGCTCATCCCGGGCTCTACTACCCATTCGTTCATCAGCGCTATGCAGGCCATGAGCCTCAACACGGAAGAGGAGAATCTCCATCCCTTCCAAAAGGTAAAGTCATCCAAGCCTATCTCAATTCCCCCGTTCCTTCTCTTCTTTCATCCATGCTAACAACCATCGACATCAGGCTCATCGTGGCCAGACTTGCAAACTGCAGGCGCGCATCTGGGGCCTTCGCCAGGGCATGTATAGCCAGAATGCGATCCCGCCCGAGTTCCTCAAGTCATTCGACTATGACGTGCAAGAGCTCATGAGCAACACGGTCAAGATGAATCAGGCCGTCGACCGCCTGACTGCCGAGCTCAAGAAGGCGCTTATTGAGCAGGAACGCGTCCGCACCCTCGAGTCTACCATCCGCAGCCTCGAGGCCGATCTTAGCGACTGGAAGTCACGCTCGCAGAGCGCCGAGAAAACCCTGTCCTGCATTTCCGGGCGCAGCGACGAGGACGTGAGGACTATTCAAGTATGTCACTCATCTCATGTTCTTTGAGGTGGAGAAGTAGCTAATAGCGCATCACAGTTTCTCAAGGAGCAACTCCGCCAGAATGAGATGACTTGGACGGTAAGTATTTTCCTTCCATCTCACTCGATTGTTTGTTTTCTCTTTTCAGTAAAACATTATTTACTAACAACAACCACCAGATCCTCCAGGAACAAGTCAACGGCAAACGGAATCTGTGGCTCAACGTCCACAGCGAGCCTCAGGACCGAGCTGCCGCTCTAGACACACTCGCCCGTTCTTCGACCCCCCTCAGCGGTCAAACCTTTGCTTTGCCCCCGACCGAGCAATCTTATGCCTCGAGTATCAGCCCCCCCCCTCCTAGTCTCCACTCGAGCAGCCCTCATATTGCCAATGGCCACCCCAGCATGGACCGCTCGGGCAGCGGTGCCCTTGGTAATGTAAACACCAGCCGGCTCTACTATAGCGGTGTCCCTCAGGCCCATGGCGGCCCCTTTGTCGGATATTCTCTCTTCCGGCCTATCCCCCAATCGCACTCCGGGCCCGTTGTCTACCACGGCGGCCACTCTCTTCACCAGCGCCGCCCGTCCAACACCACGGCCGCCAGCGGCCGTTCGGGCGTCGGCTACGCCGCGGTCAGCCGCCGGTCGAGCGTCCCCCCCGTCCGCCCGGCTTCCGGCCCTAGACAAAACCGGAGGGCGCCCACTACCATGATCACCGAGACGGGAAGCCCCAAGGAGCGGAAGCGGGCCACGCCGGGCTCGCTCGTCAGGGCCGACCTCGAAGGGTCCGACCCGCTGATGTCCTGGGCCGAGGAGTTCCAGTCGCTCTTCGCGCTGATCTACGGGTTCTGCGAGTTCTACTTTGATGACTTGCCGCCCGTGAACGAGAGCTGGAAGCGGGAGCTCCAGTCCGAGGCCAACGGCCACCTCTGGGACTACATCTGCAAGATCTGCCACAGCAACCATGAGCAGACCCGCGGCGAGAATGCCATGCGCCTGCTGGACAACCGCGGCGAGAACGCCATGCGCCTGCTGAACAACCGCGACTCCCGCCCCTACCTCATGCAGCGCCTCATCCTGCAACACATCATGGTCTTCATTTGCAGCTCCGAGGGCTGGAAGGACTACTCGGAGGATGTCGACGAGGAGATGGAGAAGCTGGAGATGCGTTTGAAGAAGATGGATCGTGAGTGCCCCCCCCCCCCCCTCTCATCCACCAACACCCCCAACTAACTAACCACCCCCCTTTCTCTCCAGCCTCCAAAGCCTACGACCGCCAAACCCTCATCGACCGTCGCACCCAGCTCATCAGCGAAATGACCTCCGGCAGCAACGCCGCCGCCTTCAGGAGCCTCAAGCTGACGCAACACCACCAATACCTCAAGACCATGATCGGGCCCTTCCTTACCCGACTGCGCAAGACCACCCCGGCGCCGCCCCCCACCTCCCACGACAGCACCTCCGACGGCCCCGCCCCGGCCCCGGTGCCCCCCACACAAACCAACATCGCTAACGAGGCCTTCTACGACCTCTTCGGCATCACAACCAGCGCCTGGGAGCTGTCGACCAAGCTCTTCCAGTCGCGGCTGACGTTCCAGTACGTATGGGACAACGACGGCACCCGCTTCACGACCGAGACTCACGAGCCGCTGGACTATGTCCCCATCGGCGGGACTGGTGGTGGTGGTGGTGGTGCCGGCGGGGTGGGCAGGGTGACCGTGGGCGTGGCCCTGCAAAACGAGCACGCCCGCGTGCGGTTCTGCGCGACGCCCGCGGTCACGGTCAGGAATGACCAGGGGATGACCATCGGGATCAGGAATATCCTGAAGGCGGGCGTGTTGGTGATGCGCTACTAGATGGGTAGCGGAGGGGGTTGGCGGGGGCGTGCCCGGAGGGGGGATGAGTGGTCGCGGGCGGGTTGTGAAAACCGCCCGCGGGGGGGAAAGAGAAATTTCGGTTTTGTTTGGAGGCTGGGACATAGATCCCGGCCGAGGATTTAATTCGGCGGGGGGAGGACTCGCTCATTTGGGTTTGGGTTTGGCCCTCTTGAGACCCAGCTCCTAGACGGCAGCTGGGTCGGAGGGCCAGGGATTCAGGATCACACCCTTCTTGGGTCACTGTTCTTTGGGATTCTCGTTTGTTTTCCGTCTGGGGAATCATCGCATTTGGTGTTCAGGCCGACGATGGCTCTTGGAACGGATGGGTGCATGGTTCATGGGACGAGATGGCAGAGATGGCAGTACACAACTGGAACCCATCGCTTGCCTAGTGGTGCCTACCGGTGGAGAGAGCCTCTTTCCACCAGGCAGGCCTGCTCCGGGTCCCCAGGTACGGGAAAAGCGACTGGCTTTGGGAGTTGCTACAGGACCTTGCTTGCGTTTCTTCCTCTAAATAAAACCCCCCTTTTTCGCGATTTGCACAAATGTAGAGTACACATAAGGGGTCGGAGGTGGGAATGGTTGGGAAGGGGAGCGGGAGCGTAAGGATTCGGAAGGGCAAGAAGAAGGAGAGGGGGTGGGGGTGGTCTAGCTGGTGGCAGCAATGTATTTATTGGGCATTTTCTTTTACACCACTTGAGTTCCACGCGCAATACGGCGGGCACGCCACAGGGGCAGCGCGGGGTGTTGCGCGGGTGGAATCCGTCGCGGTAGTGGCGGTAGGTGATGACGCGCCGGTTGCCTGCGACCGGGTGTGGGTCGATGGCCTGGGCTGGGTTGATGCTGTGCTTCCACTCTTCTTGCATGTCGGCGTGTATCACCAGGAGCGAGTTGCGCGGGAGGTGGATCGCGATTTGCCCAGCGCGGTCGGGGTTGTTGTCGTTGGTGCTGCCGTGGTTGTTGATCCTGGGGTTTGCGTCGTTGGTGATGGGTTAGATTTTCCACATTTTCTTTGCGTCGCAACCCTCTCCCAGAAGACGCGAGGGTAACCATTCGATTCGGCCCCGCTATCAAAGACGAGAAAAAGATGGCCAAGAAGACGCGCTTGACACGCCAGAGCCGACGCCCGCGCCCAGGCGAAAGGCGGTAGCTGCGTTGTCATTGGCTTGGTCGCGGGGCATCACCTGGTCGGCAGGAGAGTCACTCGCATGGCGGCTTCGTCGATAGGGCCCCGAACGTTGAACATCGACGGCAACTCTTCGTTGTTCGCAGTCAGGCAAGTCGGCAATTACAGTCATACAATTAGTCCAGAAGGTCGGTATGGTCAAGACTTATTTGTGTACCCAGTTCTATGTATCCTCCGCTAAGCGCCTTACGGGATGCAAATGTATCTTCAGCCGCCTTCAATCGTCCTCAATCGTCCGCAAAACCATCTCAATGACAAACAATGGCAAGTAGATGTCGGATATGCGATCCATCCCGACCTCTGCCCCCTTCCAAGAGGTTTTACCTGTCTTTGTGAATTTCTTTTCCTTTTTTTCTTGGCTTTCCAAGTTCAGTGGTGCTTCTGAATAGTTGTCCGTTGCTGCTTGGCCGTGTGATCGGCAACTCTGGATGTCATGGGTCTACCGATTCAGGCCCGTGGTGGTGAGCGTTGCTGAGCAGAAATCAAAACCCAGCGGCAATCAGTCTCTCAGCGACTGTCATCGGGTCACGAGTCAAGTTGCGCTTGGACAAGGGAAGCTGGGGGTTGCGACGGCCAGCCACATAACGGTAGCCCGGATACATCTCCTTGTGAACGCGATCCTCCTCATCGGCTAGGATCTTGAAGTGTGCCTTGATCTCGGGCTTCTCGGCTTGCCAGATCTGCGCAACAACCTGGGCTGCTGGGTGTCAGCACTGCACAGCGACAAAAAGGGAACAAAAGACTTACAGATGCAGGCAGCCGTCACGCCAGGGTTGCAAGCGTGGATCTTGGCGGACATCCACTGCCGGTAGATGATGAATTGATTGCGAGGACGACGGATGCGCAGCTTAGAGATCTTCTGATGCTTTACGCCCTGGTGGCCGGTCAGCAGCTGGACGATGGGGCCTGCTTGAATGATTAGGTCTCCGATGACATGGATTGAGGCACCCGAGATTCATTTACCGGGTTCAGAGATGCTAATCTCGGTGGACTTGATGACTTGATAAGCAGTCTTGTCCAGAGCCTCAGCGTAGGGGGCGCTGGTAATCCAGTACTGAGTGGAATTCTTGGGCCGAACAATGACGGCGTGTTTGCCATCATTGAAATTTCTGAAGAAAGTTAGCTGGCTAATTGACCGGCAAGCTGGATGGATTAGACTGACTTGAAGTTCTCGAGCGCGACGCTCAGGATCTTGATGGCACCAGCTTCATCATCGTTATTAGCGGTGCACTGCACGGTCATTTCGTTTCCGTTGAAAGCGAACGCCAGAGGAGAGGCATCCTCCATAGCAGTCAAGTTGGTACCTGTGATGCAAGAGGCCATTGCTGCTGTGAGTAGAGAAAATCGAGTTGATTGTCGCTGGAGCTTTGCGAAAGTAATTAGAGGTCGCTAGAAATCTGCTGGTTTTGTCCCAGAATGGTGGAGAAAAGAAGCTGAAGAAGTAAAGGTTTGGAATCCGGCCCGGGGGACAGCCTTTTTCAAAAGGCAGTTGTGGGCTAAAATAAAACTTGGGAACCAGAAAAACTACTCAGACTTTCCGTCTCTGCCAAAGAGGAGAGGCTGGTATTTTTATCGCAGAACAATGGTAAGAAAAAGCACAGACAACCCGGAATAACTTTCGCATAATATCAAGGGCGCCTACGGAGCTTTTTGCCGCCGGAACCACCGAGACTACCGGAATTCAAGGACTCGTCCGGGCAGGTAACGGCCGAAACGCACGACCAGAAGGCTAGCGCACTGGCCGAGAGGTTCTTCCCGGATCCACCGGCCAACCTAACGGACGTGGAAGATCAAACCTTTTTGGGCAGCTGGAACCCGGGCTTCGACGTTGTACAAGCAGTGACGCCGACCGAGATCACGGAAGCGATAGGAAGAGCAAGCCCCTGGAAGGCGCCAGGCGAGGATTTGCTCCCGATGGGCCTTCTGAAGGCGTGCGGAGCACCGTTAGCTGAGTGCTCGCCCCTCTGGCGACAAGGTGTCTGGAGCTAGGATGGTTCCCGAACCGTTTCAAGAGGGCGAAGACTGTAGTACTACCGAAACCAGGAAAGGCTCCGCCGGTGTATCAGACCCCGGGGGGATACAGGCCCATTGCTCTGCTGCCAACCCTAGGGAAGGTAATAGAGTCAGTGGTCGCCAGGAAGGTCACTCAAACTGCAGAAGTCAACGGCCTCTTACCAGATGAACAAATGGGGAGCAGAGCACACCGCTCCACAGAGCTGGCTGTCCGGCTAGTAGTAGCCCAGGTCCAGGAGGCGTGGAGACAGAAGGGTGCGGCGTCCCTATTGCAACTGGACATCTCAGGAGCCTTTGACACGGTCAACCACACCCGACTGCTAGCAACTTTGCGAGAAATGGGCTACCCGAGGTGGCTGGTCCTCTGGACGAGAGACTGGTTGACTGGTCGAGAGGCCACCCTTCTTTTCGACGGCAAGACGGCGGCACCGACGGCAATTCGGGCAGGGGTCCCCCAAGGCTCACCCCTTTCCCCTGTTCTCTTCATCCTCTATATTTCCTCATTATACAAGCAGCTAAAAGACGAGCACCCTCACTTGGCTATAACGGGGTTTGCGGATGACACCAACCTCCTGGTGTTTGGTCGAAACCCCGAGGCCAATGTCCGGCAACTGGAGGCGGCGTGGGAAACATGCATGCGATGGGCGGACAGTCGGGGGATGAAGTTCGCCCCGGAAAAGAGCGAACTGATCCATTTCAACAAGGGACGACGGCAGTGGACAAACCAGCTGGAACTCACTAACCCAGGGGGAGGCACCAGCCCCGTCAGACCGAAGGAGTCTGCCAGGTTCCTGGGAGTCTGGCTGGACCGGAAGCTCAACTGGAAAGCCCACCTTGCGGCGGTGGAGAAGAAGCTGAGGACCCAAAGCTATGCCCTGTCGAGGCTAGCGGCATCGACGTGGGGACTGGGTCTAGCCAAAGCGCGAGAAGTGTACACAAAGTGCATCCGGTCAGCGCTGGCCTATGGCGCATCGTCGTTCCACATTCCCACGGATGTGGGAGGCGAACCGGTGAAGAAAGGCATCACCAAGGCCCTCGGGAAGGCCCAGAACAAGAGCCTGAGGATTGTGGCGGGAGCCTTTAAGTCTACCCCCATCCGTAACCTCGAGACAGAGACGTGGGTACCACCGTTGGACTTATACCTAAACAAACGGCTTGCAGATTTCGAAAACCGACTCCAACAACCCGATCTGGACGACGGCCAAGGCGGCAAAAAGACGGCGGGGAGCGTTATCCTTACCGCCGGCCGCAAGATACAGCAGAGACTCAGCTCGAGGAGGGGCAACAGGGGCCGACCGCGAACCTTGAGGCCTCAAGGGCCCACGGCGGTAGAGAGAGCCGCGGGCACGATCATGCGCTGGACGGGGGGAACCATAGACACGGACAAGGCAGTAGAAGAGGCCTGGAGAGCGAGGTGGTTAAAGGAACGGGACGGCAGAGCAATCACCAGGCCGGCGGACGACTTTGACCATCAGCGGGAGACGCTATTCCGGAACGAAACCCTAAGGAGGCATGACGGTCTCAGCAAGGCGAAAAGCTCACTGCTCATTCAAATCCGGACGGGAGCAATAGGCTTACGGGACTACTTGTTTACACGGGAAGTCCCGGAGGTTCTGACGCCTGCCTGCGAGTGTGGCGAGGGACGAGAGACTGCCGAACACCTGGTAGTGTGGTGTTTGGCCCCACCGTTGACTCGAAGATGGGAGAGAACTGGAATTCGGACACGACGGGACTTTTACTCAGTTCTACACGGTATCAATCCCACGACTGCACGGCTTGCGAGGAGGATCCTCGACTGGCTGATGGACTCGGGGAGGCTGCCGATGTACAGCTTGGCCAGGAGGCTCGAGCTGGAACCGGCGGCCTGAAGCGCCCCCGTTCGGAGGCCAGGAGGCCTCCTCTCTTTGTATACGTAGACTCACCAGAACGCATCGTTCCTTGATTGTTGGTAGGGGTTTTTCACCCGGCCCGGGAGGGCACGGTTTTCCTGTACACTAAATAGCAGAGGGTCCGGCACGCCCTAGGGCATAGCGGAGTATGAATAATATAGGCCACTTTGCAGCATCACTAATGGCGTTCATTTGGCCAAAAGTATTCTTTGACTTCGCTACGAAAAGAATGGATGTGCTAGTTTCGCCAATACCCATCTTGCAGTTAATCAATCTCTTTTTAGCAACTGTAATACTAGCCTGGGAGTGGCCATTGAATGTTATAGCTTGGTCTCATTCAGAGCAGAGTATAATCAGCCGTTTACTAATTCTTCCTCTCACTTCAATGATATCTTTGCTCATATACCAAGCGACCGACGTGGCTCTCTATTACTTAGTTGGCTTCACGATTTATCTGTGGGCTTACAGATGTGGTGAGAAGATCCCTCTCGAATGGTGGTAGACAGGTGGAGCCGAAAAGGGAATTAGAATACTTGCTCGTCTTGCTGAGCGCCGACAAGCTGGCATCATCCAATAGCTCGACGATGTCCAGGACCAGCTCCAGCGGCAGGGATGCCAGGGTACCCGTTATTGGAGAAGTACGCAGGTGAGGTTTGGCCGACGAGTTGTTGAAGAGCGTTTGGGGGTTTTGCCGTGTGGTTATGATGGAGTTGCTGCTAGTGTCGGAAGTTGAGAGCCAGTGAAAGCGGCAGCGCCCAATACGGCATACAAGGGTCAGCCCGTTACAGACAAATCGGATCTCAGAAAGCCATCCCAGTCAGGAATATAGCTATCGAGATTGAAGAAATAGTATTTCTCTTATCTATTAAAGGCCTAACGTTTTATCCACCATTCACTCTTCATCTGCGTATAACCTCTCTTCATCATGGATTGCCCGAATTGCTTTGCCCCACCCTCGCCATCGAGGAACCCCCGTCACCGTCGCGTCAGTACGGTTAGAGCTCCCAGGTATATTACACGAGCGGTCACCACTTACACGCACGAACGATTTAAGGTGGCCAAGGGCGGCGGAGAAAGTGGCGCCGGCGCCGCTGCTTATGATGCCCTAAGGCGTCCACCTACACCTTATCCTCACCGAGAAGGCTTCAGTGGGCTGCCAAGGCCCCGCCGGGCGAACATTCGAACTCATAAGCAGTATGTCCGGCGGTATACGATTGACGGCACGACAGAACTGCAGCATTGGCGTTCAAAACACACTCCTACCGTAAGAGATTACGAACCTTGCAATCTCGAAATCAGGGTCCCGCCGCAGCAACGCCAGTCCGATCCCTCTGAGGACCGCTGGAGCACAGAGCTACGAGAAAAAATCGCTGCCCAGAACGACAGAATCAGGGTAGTCCCCGTGCATCAATCAGTCGCCCCTCCGGAAACAGCCGGGGATGATAGATTCGGAAAGAGGTCACTTCCCATATTGAAACGGCGCCCAGCAGACTTGTCGATAGCCTTCTCTGATCTCCAGCTTAGCCCTAGTCAGCGCATCAATGGCACAACGCTCTAGATACGAGTCTATGCTTCGTCAATCATATGAGGGACCATGGTGGTGGAATCTTGCCGCCACAATGTCATCATGGATCCTGCTGGCCGGGTTCCTGGTACTTCCAGGCGCGTTCACTTCACTTGCAAAGCTCCAGCTGAACACCGAAACGAGCATTGTAGTGTACAAATTATTATTATTCCTACACCGCTATGCCCTTGGGCTCGCCGGTCCAACTATCTAGCTAGTTGTACAGGAAAACCGTCCTGGTTTCCCAGTCGGACTAAAAACCTGTACCGATGTTACCTTGGCCCGTCTCTTCAGAATCCGTCGTACTACGGTTGAAGGGAGCCTACCCAGCTCCCTGCATTCCGACATCCTGACCGTCCGCCTCCAAGGTATCCGCGGCCTCTGGAGTCGTAACCCCTAGGCCCCCAACACCGTCTCCTCGGTCTCCGGTCAGATCCGTATCAACCTTCCTCGCAAAGGTCAGCTTTCCTTGCCTCGAACTCCTTGCAGCCTCCTCCTGGGCTATGAGAAAGCCGGGGGGGCGGCCCCGTGGTCTCTTCCTTTTTCCCCCTTCTTGGAAGCCATCGTCGGCCTCCTCCAGGGTGGACGCACCCCGGAATGTGACGCTCCGCATCCTCGGTAGTAGTCTCTCTTGCTGCTGTTGTGTTTGTTGCTGCAAAGCAAGCTCAAAGGTTCGAGGCCGGAAATGGTATGCCTCCCTCGCCACACCCCGGGCTTTTACTGCTTCCGGGCACCACCGTACCCAGGCCGGGTGCTTCCCTGAGCAGCACGGACAAAAGTATGGAATCTCGTTGCCGTGGGTTGGGCATTGGGCTTCCCCCGCCCTCCCGCCTCCCCCATGGGCCGCTGTGCCGCAGCGCGGGCACAGCGCAGACTTCTTGCAGAACCGTTGGGTGTGACCCCATTTCCAGCACCTATAGCACTGGGTAGCCTGCAGTGCAGACCAGTACGGCTCGCAGTTGAGCATCTGGGCCCGCCAAACCACTCCCTCCTCGCAGGCCCTTTTGGATTCTTCCTGACTGGTCATGGTAACCAGTGCCGTCGCTCTCGTGACTCCCTCGATCGTTGGAATTCGGAACTTGACTCGTTCCACCGACTGCAGCCCCAGCTGCTTGCCGAATGCCGCTTCTGTGACGTCCCTCAAGTCTCTCTTCAACATCCCTTTTACCAAAACCGCAAATGTCCGCTTTGCCTCTTTCGCCACCTCTCCAAACGCCGTTCCGATCCATCCTCCGTTCTTCGCGTGCCATTCCTTGGCTTCAGCATCCTGAAAAGTGACGATAACATCCCCGCTAGGGAGCTTGCGTGCTGCCACTGCTCCCTTCTTCTCGGAAACCCCGTTGACCGCCTGGACGATCTCTTGTGGAGACCTCCGGGTCAGCGACGGCTCTATAGATCCCCTCACCAGTATTTCCTTGTTGAGCCGCCCCGGTATGATCTTCTTCGGGAGCTCTCCTTCCCCAGCCACCACTGCAGCCCACGACCGGGCTACCGTTGTTGCTGGTGCAGGAGCTTGCTTCTTTCTCTGATCCTGCAGTTCCCTCCGGGCCTCTTGCAATTCCTTCTGGACCTCCTGCATCTCCTTCCGGACTTCCTGCATCTGTTTTCTCACTTCCTCTATGGCCCTCCCTGTCCCTTGTCCGATACCGTCCACCACGGCGTCCACGACGGTTCCTTGAATCCTCGCAACGTCGATTCCCTCGTTTCCCGTCTCTGATGCCTTTCCGCTTTCCAGTCTACGCAGCCTCCGCAGCCGTGTCATGATCTCATCCGCCACTACTTGGGAGACCGCCTCGTTTGGTTCCTTGGCCAAGTGGACTATTGTCCCTGCAAGTACCTCGTCTGATTCGTCGTGTAGAGGGTTGGGGCCATTGTAGATGTCATCTTCCATCACTTCGTCGCTGTCCTTCGTTGTGATTGGTTCGGCTCCTCCAGTAGGTGGGGCAGGCTCCCCCCGTGCAGCATTTTTCCCAGCCCCGGGCGCGGTCTTGCCCTTTCCTTTGCGAGCCATCGCGACGAGGCGCGACAGATCCCGCAACGGGGAAACTACCGTCGGCGGTTAGAGCTTTCTGAGCTCGATCGACTGGTGGTAGTTTCAGGCGTTTTGTTGCTTCTTTCGTGCTTTCGGTTTTCTGATTTCCAAGAGCTAAATTATGAAAAGTGTTTATGAGGTTCTAGTGTACAAATTGACGCAGCAGCATACGTTGCTTGGGTTCGCTATATCTTTCTGCGTTCTTGGCTTTCTCGGAACTGGAGTGCTCTGGCTGAGATATCGGAGTAATTATGTGTGGCTCCTGGGCCGCTTGTTTATGTAAGTGTGACATCTCAAACTGTAAACAGCTTATAACGTACTCCACCCCCAAGTCGCGCACTTTTGACCGTGCTACGACCTCCCAACCCCAACTTGGAATAACTTAATAGCAAAAAATGGCATCGCAATCCAAAGAGAGTAGAATCAATCTTGCTATTCAGGCAATACAACGAGATAAGACTTTCAGTCGGCGACGCGCTGCCCAAAACTACAATGTACCCGAAGCGACCTTGCGCGACAGGATGAACGGGAAGACGCCGAAGCCCGAATCACGACCTGCAGCTCACCGATTGACAGCAATTGAAGAGGAGGCGGTTGTTCGGTATATATTGGACCTAGATACGCGAGGATTTGCACCCCGACGTGCTGGTGTTGAAGATATGGCTAATTTGCTGCTCGCGCAACGCGACGGGGGACGGGTCGGCAAGCACTGGGCCGAGAAATTCGTCAAGCGACAACCAGAACTCAAGACGCGTTTCAATCGTGTATACGACTTTCAGAGAGCCCTCTGCGAAGACCCAGAACTTATTGGCGCGTGGTTTAAGCTTGTACACAACATGAGGGCGAAGTACGGCATCCACGACTGTGACTTCTACAACTTCGACGAGACCGGCTTCATGATGGGCGTCATCTGCGCAGCTATGGTAGTGACGCGCGCCGATCGACGTGGAAGAGGCAAGGCAGTTTAGCCTGGCAATCGGGAATGGGCGACGGCGATTGAGTGCATCAACGGCGAAGGGTGGTGCCTCCCACCGTTTCTCATTGTTCAAGGCACTTACCACCTCGCCAACTGGTATACCGAGGGCGAGCTCCCACTCGACTGGGCTATCAAGCCAACTTCCAATGGGTGGACCGACAATGAGACCGGCCTAGAATGGATCAAACATTTCGATAAGCACACAAAGTCTCGTACGAAGGGGGTGTATCGGATGATTGTGCTTGATGGGCATGAGAGTCACCTGTCGGCCGAATTCGAAGCCTTTTGCAAGCAGAACAACATTGTCACCATCGGCCTGCCGGCTCACTCATCCCATATAACCCAGCCACTCGATGTTGGGTGTTTTAGTGTCCTGAAAACGGCGTACGGTCGGCAAATCGAGCACTTCGTCAGAGCGCATATCAACCACATCACCAAGGTCGAGTTCTTCCTCGCCTTCAAAGCCGCCCACTTTTCCGCCATGACCGAGAGCAACAACAAAGGGGGTTTCAGAGGTGCAGGTCTAGTACCTTTTGACCCCGATTCAGTGATATCCAAGCTGGATGTCAAGTTACGGATGCCAACACCAACTGGTCCCCCCTCCGCCGCTGCCGATCCTTGGTCCTCCCAGACGCCACGGAACCCAACAGAGGCTGTCTCGCAATCCGAGTACATCAAAAGTCGGATTGCCCGTCACCAGGGAAGCTCGCCGACGCAAATTCTCACTGCTGTCGACCAGCTTGCGAAGGGGACGCAGGCGTTGGCGCACTCGGTTGCCCTAATGACGGGTGAGATACGTACCTTACAGAAGGCAAATGAGGCACTGAGCAAGCGGCGAAGGGCCAAAAAAACACGTGTGCGTCTTGGAGGATCACTTACTGTAGGAGATGCACATGATCTATTAAGCCAGAGAGAGGTGCAGGAACAGGTAGAGCGTGAAACGCGGGAAAATGGTGGTCGGCGGGCTCGAACAGGGACGGCTCCACGGCGTTGTGGTAAGTGCGGAAAGCCCGGGCACAATGCGCGCACGTGTCAGGGAGACGGAGGAACATCTGATGTACATGATTTAAAATAGTTTCAGTGTATTGCGGTTGTTGTGGTGGTGTAATTGATGTTTCCTATCGGTTCACGGTCAAAAGTGCGCGACTTGGGGGTGTGCGCGACTTGGGGGTGGAGTACGTTACTTGCATTATTTAAAGAAACGTGTGATTTCGGAGCCAAACTCGAGCACCAGAGTTGTGATCTTGCACATTATGGATGCTCACTCATACTTTGCTATCGTGCTCTGGGCGTTTCTATTGTTATTGATCTTCCTATACCTCTTTATTCTTCGTAGAGGGTTGCCTTTCCTAGTATATATATATATTATATACCTATCTCAATTACAGCTCGGTCTTATAAATTATACACTACCCGAAATTAGCGCGGTTGTTCTGTATACTTTAGGAATTGCGGCCGCCTTGCGTTTTGAAGGCCTCTCGTCCTCCCGGTTCTACGCTATCATCAATTTGACACTACTGTATCTTGGGGGCAAAACATGTCTTCTTGCAGATCTCGTAGGTATCTCCCTCCGTGTGTACTACATGGCGCATCGGTGGGCGGCTGTTGTGGTCACGACGCTATCAATCATGCACGGGGTTAAAACGATGCAATCTGGGCAATTCGGCAGACACCAGGCAATTTCCGGATGGCTTCTTGCCGGCCTGGTGGGTCTCTGTCTCGTCCTATCCGTTATCCACTCGACCGTTGGCTCGAGGTACCTCACATTTTTCCGAAGCATCCACCTTGTATTGTCCATCTGTATCCTAGTTACTCTAGGCTGGCATCTGTGGACAGCTTCGTTGCCTTTGTCGTTTTCTTGGCTGATGCTGATTGGTACGATAAGTTTGTGGATCGTTTCTATGGCATTACGACTGTTCAAGTGGTATGGCTAGCGTGGCGCCCAGGCAAAGGTTCTGAGCCCTGGTGAGGCGAAGATCACACGATTGGCAGTCGATACCCGTTCCAGAATCCCAGCCCTTCCAGGGTCGTATTTCTACATCAATGTACCCAGGCAGCACAGCAGCGTATGCGTCCCAATCACCTGGTGGACGGACGAGGAAAATGGATTTGTCAGCCACATCGAAGTCTTGATCAACCGGAATG
The DNA here is from genome assembly GCF_020726465.1 of Chaetomium tenue. Lineage (NCBI taxonomy): Eukaryota > Fungi > Ascomycota > Sordariomycetes > Sordariales > Chaetomiaceae > Chaetomium > Chaetomium tenue. The sequence goes on along the minus strand of NW_027117330.1, from coordinate 2,983,466 downwards.
TCCCGGGGGGGTTTAAGGCCAGTCTGGGAGGTCCGTACGGGGGCGACTTGCGTATGGGCTCCTTTGAAACCATTGTGCTTGCGGGCCAAGGGATGGGTATTGCCGGAATCCTCCCCTTTGTTCTGTCTCTCGTTTCTCGGAAGAAGCATGACAAAGAAAACAAGAGGCGGGGAGTGGCTGCGCTCCACTGCGACATGACCCGCAGTATTGATCTCATCTGGAATCTTGATAGAAACTGCCAGTACGAGTGCGTAGCAGGTTATTTTGAGTCCCTTGCCAATATGGTAAGAGAACACATCCACGTACTATGCCATCTGTCTCACTTGTACTATGACCCCACCAAATCCGCGAATATAGTTAACCCTAGCCCTGTGACATCTGGAATTTTTGTCAATGCCATGAAAGCCTTGCCAGGTGCCAATACACGGAAGCCCTGTAATTGCAGCCGCATTTCAGTGCGCATTCAGCCCCCAACCCCCACCACATTCGCGGCATCCAGCCAAGCCACCGCATCACCACCACCAACCGCAACAAAACAACCAAGATGTCGTCTGAGTAGGCTGCAACTACCCTCATTCGAATCGCTTGCTAATTCTGCGTAGATTAACGTTGTCCGCGTCCGAATCGGACACCTCTAGCACTTAGCGCGGCTTCTCAGATCTCGATTCCGATGTCGATGCTGTCAATGGCGATGCACTTCCGTTCTCGAACCCTCCACCGCACCACAAGCTCAATTCTCACGGCTATGACTCGCTGGAGGGCCTACTCGCCGACCTCCACGAGTATTGCGCCCAGGCCAAATTCTCCGTTATTAAGCTACGTTCGGTCAACAAGGTCAAGGACTTTGGCTACACCCGGGTTGACTTCGGCTGCCACCGAGGCAAAGTACGCGCCACAGCCGCCCACTCACGCCTCACAAGTACTGCGAAGGTTGGTTGCAAGTGGGAGGCATCAGCCAAGGCATTGCTTGTTGATGGGGAGCGCCTTTGGCGTTTCTCGGTCAAGACTGGGTGTGAGCATCACGAGGGCCACGAGCCGGAGGACTACCAGGGAAGCAACAAGTTCACCGCCGAACACATCGCCGTCATCAAAGAGTTCCTCGATCGACCATCCGTCAAGACTCGCGATCTCGCTTCAGACCTGAGGAAGCGGTTCCCAGGCATCGTTTTCACTCAGCGTCAGCTGCGGAACCGTCGCCATCGCCTGAACAAGAAGCTGCTGAGGGGATACAAGCCGTTCCAGGCGGTGATGAAGATGCTCGACGAGAGGAATATACCGTACCAGACCAAGTTCCAGGATGACGACGCCGATCTCCTGAAGCCGGAGGGATTGTTCTGGACGACTCCCTGGTGTTCAGAACAATGGGCCCAGTATCCTTGGGTCCAGCTCTATGACAACACGTATCGCACGAACAACAAGAACCTCGCTTTCTTCCAGATCGTCGGTCTCAACCATCTCGGCATGGCCTTCTCCTGTGGGTTTGGCTTCATCAACAACGAGAGAAGAGAAGGATTTGACTGGTTGATGGAGAAGGTCGACTGGGCGCGAAAGGAAGCCGGCGGGCCGGCCCCAGGCGTCACCATCACCGACTACGACACTGCCATGCGAGGAGCAATTGCCGCAACATACCCCAACGCGCAGCCTCAGATCTGCATCTTCCACATCAACAAGAACGTCACCCTACACATCAAAAAGAAGTGGAACAAGGCCGCAGCACTCGCAATCGCTGCCGAGCAGGGAATCCAGGTGCCCTTCAGCCAAGAGGATGACGAGACCAATCTGGATCGCGTGTACCAAGAGAGCGTTGTCGATCGTGATCGTCGGGGAGTTGATGGTCAACCAGGCAGGGCCCTAGACTCCGTGGAGTACTCAATGGCCGGCATCTACAAGCTCTGGGAGGCGGTGGTTTACGCTCCGACTCTGGATGGCTTCACGGCGGCTTGGGAGAAGCTCAAGGCTTACTTCCATCAACAGACTGACATCCTACAGTACCTTGAGGATACCTGGATGCCGGTGGTTGAGCAATGGGCCGGATGTTATATTAACAAGTACCTCAATTTCGGCCAGAGGACTACATCTCTAGTCGAGTCTGTCAACAGATACCTAAAGTCCTTCATCATCACAGGAAGAAGCAGCGTTCGCGAGGCTGTCCTCCGGTCCCTCGAGATGGTCGCCGCGATGGAGGAGAACATCAAGCAGGGCATCAAAGCAGAGAGAAACAGACTCCAGTATGACTATCTCGGTACAGATTGGCTTGGTTCGGCACCATACAACGTATCTCAGAAGGCCCTGGGGATGGTTACGAAGCAATACAGGATGATGCTGGGCGCTGTACCGTCAAGGACGAGGCCCTCGCCGACGCCGTTGAGCGACTGCACTGGGAGCTTCATGAAGCAATACGGCATCCCCTGTAGTCACGACCTCTTCGAGAGACACCAGTTGAAGAAGCTATCTCTCGTCAAGGAGGACTTCCATCCTTTCTAGTGGCTGAAGAGGAGTCTCCTTGACGAGGACAAGTATCTACGGTATCAGGAGTTTGACCGCGTCACCAGCCTCAAGGGCAGACCTCGTGAATCTGGCGCCTTCGCAAGCAAGCCCAACGCTCCTGTATTGACCGCACCTCCGCTCCAGGCCGTGGAGGAGGACGAGGTTATACCAGCGACTCAATCTACACCTGTACCGGCCAGTCAACCGGCACCACCACCTACACCTACTCCGACTGTCGATACCATCGTCGTCGCCTCGCCGCCTCGTGCTCGCAAAGCTGCGAAGAGTGTGAAGTCCTCTGGCCGCCAGTCAGGTCTCAACCCCAGCATACGCCGAACCCCCTCCTCCTGGGGAGGGGTGACTCTCGATGGGGCTCAGGATACGCCTGGGGGTAGTAGCAACGCCGCTCCTCCGTCCAGTACAGCCTCCAGAGGTCGTGATACTACCCGTGGGGGTAGAGGAAAGACTACAGCAACATCAACGAAGCGGAAGGCTTCAAAGGAGGGAGGCACGGCGAAGAGGGCTACTCGCACATCGCGGAAGGCGACTGGCCAGTCAGGGGCTTCAGGGGCTGCAAGCGCGGCTTAGTCAGCGATAAATAGTACTGTAGTTTAATTGTTTTTATTGCGAAAACGGGTTATTTGGCTTATTTGCGCTGGTGTGCGTGGATTCTGTTACGTGGGCTTGGTATTGTTGATGTCCTGGCACCTGGCAGCATTGACAAAAATTCCAGATGTCACAGGGCTAGGGTTAACTATATTCGCGGATTTGGTGGGGTCATAGTACAAGTGAGACAGATGGCATAGTACGTGGATGTGTTCTCTATGGTAAAATCCATTACGCCCAATACCACGCCATCGGCGGGCTCGGGGAACAGCGGTGGAAGGGCATCAGCATGCCCGGATCCAATAAATTCAAAGCTAGTGGTCTCACTCCTGTCTGTTTGGGTGATATATCCAGAACGACCGGCCGCGGACTCTAAGAAGCCAGAGTTACCCAAGGTAGAAAACTGGCACGCAGTCTACAACCGAGGTCATACTCTTTCCGAGCGCATCCAGATGGTTGCTCAGGGGAAGCCGGGTAAAACCCTGGTTGCTGGTAAACCTAGAATGGAACTTATACAGAGATCTTTGCTAATAACACTGTAGCATGCGGTCCTAGACAATTTATGAATGAGGCTAGAAAGTTAGCCCTCCGACATAGTAGCAGCAACAATATTATTTGGTTTCGCGAGCTAAGTTACCGGCCTGAGATGCAGAAGGATCCATCCTACCCCATGGATTAGGTAGGACTAGGGCATAAGGTCGGCGGCCTAGAGTGGACTAGCTGAGATTAATTATAACTAGCTACGGAAGTATCTCTGACTATTAGCTTTGTTATAACGTTAGGTACATATCGTTAGTTAAGAATGGAATGCGTTTCTTGCGTTTTTTGTGCTCGGGAAGCGCGATATGCTGCCATTTAGTAGGAACACGTGGACGCACCTAGATAAAATATGAACGGCGCATAAGTTAGCATTGTAGTAGGGGTCATATTGTTTAATGTCGTTAATTCATGCGATGAAGACGGTGCCTCTAGGTCTTGCAGTACAGAGCCGCAACCAGCTACCGTGAGCGTCTGTTTCGGACCATGTTAGGCTGCCCAGGGACTGCAAGCACAACCAATTCATTTCACTAAGTTATTAAGTAACCTACACCCTATTTGAGAACCAAGTTTTCAGCTGTGTCTCTAAGCGACGTATCGTGTTGACTACAAGCGACTGGTGGTCAACAATTCCACCCCTTCTAGTAGGAGAATCGTTTATGAGAGCCTCTAGCCGATAAGGGCAGTTGCTTATGCTCATAGTATTTGCGGTCAAGCCGCTTATTTTGATGTCGACGATGTCCGACGGCGACGCAACAGAAAGGTAAATGCGCCTCATGAATGGCTCTCCTCGGGTTGCATCGCGCCAGTTCCCTTCTGAACAAAGTACGGACGTCTGCCCATCGTAGTGAATCCGAGCGTTTCTTGACCGGGCTCTCATCAGCAAACCAACGAGAGTCTGGCCTGCAGGCAGACGGCATCTAATGGAAATTGGAAAAAGGATATGTGAACCAATGCAATCCTCGGCCTCGATGTAGAAGAGAGCTGCTATTAGCTTGTCTGTTACCGGCTCGACTGGTTCTCGCGTCAACACATCGCTATTAAAATCCGCAACCACATCGCGTCGAGCCTCAGGCCAAAAACACTCGGATTGGCATTCGTCAGGAACCGGCTTCAGCTTGTGCTCCCTAGGTCGACGGACGTCAGCACTGTCTCTTACAATGACGTTGAGTGCTAACCTGACACACTCCCGCCGCCAGCGCTTGTCTATCAGGAACAGCCGAACACCGTTGGTCACGACTTCCTCCCAGCGGAAGCGTAGACGCCGGCCAAAGTTGAGACCGCCCCGTCTGCTCGTCTTCGCGCACTCCAGGTTCGGAATGTGGTGAATACAGTCCCCGACCGTGGCACGCTTGCAAAACAGCATGACTGCGAAAAACATACCAATGCCACTCGCGATCACCATATCGAAGTGATGACTGAGTGGGCTCTGTATAGCGGAGCATAGAGACCTCAGAGACCGGGCGATCGCCGGCGCTGCTTCAACCGGCCCTGCAAGGCGTAGAATACGTGCGCCTGCAGTCGATGGCTTCACGTGGAGCGGTGTGTCGTTTGCCGCCCCGCAAAACACGCACTTGGGCAGGCGGAAAGACTGGCCGTCCGCGTCCTGGCTGAGTATTTCAACGCAAAAATCGCACAGACGATGGCCGCAGGGGAGCCCGTTTGACGCTGCGCGGACAAGACATGAGAGGCACGTTTCTCGGCAGTTCATCAGGAGCGAGCTCATCCCCTTAAGGATCTGCTGGTGATGAGCGACGGGGTCAAGATCACCGGCCACAGCAGCACCAGCAAACTTAGCAAAGTACGCATATACCTGAGCGATAATTGTGGGGAGTTTCGCCTGCATCGCAAGGCGCTGCAGGGGTTGCAGGTAGAACTCCTCAAAGATCTCCTTAGGGGGAAACGCCGCTTCGACAGAGCCGGGGCGGTACCTATGTACTGTCAGCGCCGAGGCAATGAGTTTGCTGACAACGCTTAGTTCGTTCAAGGTTCCCACACGCCCCTTCAAGGCCTCGACCAGCGGGAACTCTGTTGGCGCTGGGTCTCTGCGATTGGCACGGACCGCACTGATAAGGCTAAATGGCTGCTTTTGACAGCGACAGAATTGCCGAAGCGCAACTCGTAGGAGTTCTATCAGTTGGTGGGCGCCTATCGGGGGGTGCAACGCCATTGATGGCACCGTCCGATATAGTTCTCCGATGGATTGTGGCTCGCTGATGTGCTCGATTCCTCCAAAAAATTCCCTCCAGAGACTGTCCGCTGCCTTGAAGCTCAGTTCGCGAAATGGGTTGAAGTTCGTCAAGATCTCCGCCGTGAGTTCCCACTCTAGTCTTTTGGACGCATGTGTGCGCTGGGCTGTGACGATCTTCACCCGCGGCCGGATTCGACTAGGTATGCGAGGAGAGCTAATGACCCACATCGCAAGCTCGTGAAAGACCGCCGCTAGTCCTCCAAAGTCCTCTTCGATGATGATAATAACGGCGCTGAAGAGCGACAGCAGTTGCGAGTACAGCCGAAGAGCTATATCTCTAGCAGAAGTATGGCCCGGGTTCACCTGATGATGAGAGATTAGGCCACGTGCGTGATGATTGCCGGGCTCCCATTTGCCATGGTTGGGAGAAGATGAAGACCGCATTCGACGACGAGACAGCGAGGAGCTTCAATGCGCCTTAAGTGGATTTGATTGCCGGGGTAGGTAAGGTACGTGCAATGGGAGTGCCTCCTCCCGCGCATTAGGAGGATTAGCGGCAAGCATTTCTCGCTCTCTGCGATTACGGCTCGGTAAGGCGTGTGATACTCCAATAAGACCGGTTCGCCCGACGAGCTCCGGCGAAGATCGAGCCATAGGGAGTTGGCCATTGGAAATGTCTGTGCTCCGGTTGCAGTAGAACAGAAGAAAATCGACATTTGAACCTAATGTCGGCCCTAAAGGTTTCCGATACTAGGCGCCGAAAGGTGGTCGGCGCCTATCCAAGTGCTAAAAATAGCGTGTGGGACTAAACAGGAATAAGTATAAGTTACTATGTACGTAATAGTTGGTCAGATCGATTCTTGACCTTTTCATTCTATAAAACCTTGTAATGGACTCGTTGTCAATCCCGCCCGCAGCGTTATCCGCGCTAGTATTCGTGAACATGGCCTTGAGCATCGCCGCACTTGTTACTGCGGTTGGTGCATTTATATACATGTGGGGTTCACGCACCAAGGAAGCTGGCGGGGGTCACGCTACTGCTAAACCCACGCTTGTCCGCTCATACACGCCCTATCGGCCTCCCCAGAGCCCTGAAGGCTTGAGCTTGATCTTCAACCCTCAGCGGAATGTATCTTTGGCGACAAACACAGAGACAACTACACAACAATGGCCCTCACAACCATGCTGGCAAAGACCGGACGAACTGCACATACATGCCTGAATTAAACTATATTGGGATTAAGGCGTTGAAGGTACTGTAGCTAGGTACTAACTAGTTAGTAAGGGAAATGCGAAAGCAGCTACAAATGGCGAGGAGCAGTACATACTTACTCCCTATATTCTAGTACTTTGCCTGCCACCACTAGTGGTTGCCCCTGTTTCCTGAATTCACTTTGCTTGCCACCACTAGTGGTTGCCCCTGTTTCCTGAATTCACTTTGTATGTATTTCTTGAATTTAGTCTGCTTGCCCCTGTTTCCTCACTTATCTACTAGTGGTTGCCCTTCTTCCTGAATTCTCTCAAGAGCGACATGTAAGGGAAGGATGAGTATATAATATCCTAGTCTTATCGCGTCAATTGCTACATCCACATCGTGGTCCCAAGTCTCTAGCTATTCTACATTCTGAGCCTGAAACAGCCATGAGCAACCTTTCAGAGAACGAGATGTCCAACAATCTTACCTCGGACGAAGAGCAGTGCTCCATTGCTGAACGCCAAAACCACGACGTGGGAGAGGTTACATCTCCTAGCGGCCCTAACTGTAACGGTCCCAGGAGTATATTGCAACTAACTAGTGACGACTCTACGAGTACACTAAGCTTGAAGAAGAAAAGGAAAGATGAGAGAGTCTGGCAGCTCGTGGGGCTGCTTTATGATCGCGAGCGCGATGGCCCGAGCGCATTGCTAGAATGTTCGGTGCGCTGTGGGGCAACTGGGAATAGCTTCATCCAGGGGTTCGGTGGACCGTGCTTGTACGTGAGCTGGCCGAGGGTTACCGAGGCCCACCTCGGGCACAGCCCGTTACACTAACCCTGAAAACTTGAAACGCCCTTCAATCCCCCAAGATGCCACGCCAACCAACACAGACTTATATATGCTCCTCAGTCATCTCCGGCGTGAGCTTTCTCGCATTTACGATATGGTCGCCAGGTTGAACCACGATGATGCTACGAGGCAAACTGAAGATGACTCGTCTGATAGCGAGTATGATAGTTATAGTGAGGATTACTATAGTCAGGATAGCTATTCAGATAGCGAGCATGATGAGGACAAGGAGGGCGAGGATAATGAGAGTAGCGATGCTTATAGCGAGGACGAGCGTAGATACGCAGCAGCTAAGCCGAAGTTACGAGGCAGGTTTCCTATAGCCCTTTGACTTTCAGAGACGGGCCGAACAAAGGCTGAGGCACTATAGCACAATTAGAGTAGTAGAACCTTGCTTGTTATAACTACCCCTTTGTGTTTTAACTTATTGAATTAGAGGTAGTTAGTTATATAGATTATAATTAACTTAACTAGTTAGTCATTTGTTATATTATTTCAGACTCTCAATTAGGTAATAGTAAACTATAGACGCAATAAACGTGTAAGAAAGACAAAGAGCTACAACGCTCACTGTAACATGAGCTGCTGTAGTGTGACGAACCTACTTCAGGATCCTATCCTGTTAGGGTTCAGCTTCGTTGAAGGTAATCTCTCGAGGATGCTTAGGTTCGGTGCAGCCAAGGGGTGCACAACAATAGACTTGTCTCAACAGTAGGCTTGTGAGCTTGTAGCGAACTGTAGTTGTGATTGCTAACTGGAGAACTCCCAGAGCTCTCCAGAACGGGTGACTATATACCTATCTAATTCCTGGGTGCTCAGTCTGCTCAGTCGTCGAGCACACTGAGCACGCTGCTCACCTTGCTCAGTTGCTGAGCGTACTGAGCAACTGCTAATTGGTTATACTAACGATTGGCTCGGGGCGTCCCGCGCCCCACTTCATCCGGCACAGTGGTTGTGACATGTAGACCAGTCACCATTCTGAGATGCATAGACCCCAACTGGGAGCCAATAGGTACACGGGTACCCGTGGATTTAAAGGTACACGGGTCCCGTGGCGATGACTAAGCCTGCTTCTGCGCAGGCTCGACAACCCACGCCTATCCCTAACCCTCAATAGAAAACCCCCTGAACAACGACTCCATCCTCCCCAAACCCACGACTCCATCACGCCTACCCCTTTGCACTTACTATCCCCACCTGGTCAGAGCTATTTTCTCCTTTTCCTCTCCTTTGCTTCAAGTTTGTTTGCACTTCTAGAGTCATTATCAGATAGTTGCAATACACTCCTCAGACCTTTAAACAACGCAACGTATTTTTATTCAAGTCACGATGAGTCTTCTTTCGGCTAAAGCAGCTACTTCGTTCTCTGACGATAGTCTCCCTCCGGAACGCGATTACGAATCGAGGGATGCCCTGTTCGCGTCAATCAATTCCTGGGCTGCGACTAAGGGCTACGCATTCATTACTGGGAGATCAACCAAGGAGAAGACTGGCAGACAGACGATTACATACATATGTGATCGATCCTGTCGTCCTCCTTCTGTGTCGAGAGAACGCCAACGGAGGACAACTTCCCGAGGAACAGGCTGCCAGTTTTCAGTCCTGGCCAAAGAATCTCTGGATAAGAGTACCTGGACCTTAAGGCATCGCCCCGACAAGCGGTTTTCCATACACAATCATGAACCAAGCCAGCATCCATCTGCTCATCCGACACACCGGCAACTATCCAAGGATGATGCTACCCAGCTCGCAAACCTTGTCAACTCTGGGATAGCCCCCAAGGATATCAGGACATACATACGGCAGAACGGCAATTCTATGGCAACCCAGCAGGACGTCTACAATCGCATTGCAGCGACAAAACGAGACATTTGCGAAGGCCAGAGTACTATCCATGCACTCGCCAATCAGCTAGACAGAGAAGAATTCTGGAGTCGAATGCAGTTTTCTCCAGATGGCCGGGTCACAGCTGTTCTATTCGCCCACCCAGACTCACTGGCGTACCTTCAAGCCTATCCGGATACCCTCTTGCTAGACTGCACATACAAGACCAACAAATACGGCATGCCGCTCCTTGACATGATCGGCGTCGATGCTTGCCAGCGATCCTTCTGCATTGCATTCGCATTCCTTCGTGGCGAGACCGAAGAGGATTACCTTTGGGCTCTGGACCGGCTGAGGTCGCTTTACGAGGTCTGCAATGCTCGACTTCCCTCTGTTGTCTTGACAGACAGGTGTATCGCATGTATGAACGCTGTTTCTACCTGCTTTCCATCTGCCGCTTCACTGCTGTGCTTATGGCATGCGAATAAAGCAGTTCTTCGTCACTGCCAGCCAGCCTTCACCAGCCAACACGAAGGATTTGAACCTTGGAAGGAATTCTACATGTTCTGGCATTCGATCATGAGATCGCCAGATGAGGAGGCATTCTACAAGCGTCTAGAAGAGTTTGAGAAGCAGTATCTTCCACACCATGTCGAAGAGGTCAAGTATATCAAGAACACTTGGCTCGATTTGTACAAGGAAAAGCTTGTTAAGGCTTGGGTTGACCAACACCCTCATTTCGGCAACGTGGTAACCTCACGTGTTGAAGGTATCCATGCACTGCTCAAAGGGTATCTCAAGCGATCTACATTGGATCTTTTTGAGGCCTGGAGGGCGATGAAGCATGCCTTACTCAACCAACTTGGGGAGCTGAAGTCCAACCAGGCCAAGCAGCAAATTCGGTTTCCAATTGAGCTCTCTGGATCACTATACAGTGGAGTACGTGGTTGGGTATCACACGAGGCCCTAAGGAAGGTCGACGAGCAGCGGAAACTCCTCACCCGGAAAGGCCCATCTCTGTCGCGAACCTGTTCAGGCTCTTTCTCTCTATCTATGGGACTACCCTGTGTCCATACATTGGAGGTTTTGCTTGACCAGAACTTGGTCCTTCGACTTGAGCATTTCTCCTCACGCTGGCATCTCAAACGCGATGGCGCTCCTCAGTTGCTACTCGAGCCTCGTCAGCGCATCGATCCTATTGCTGCCAATTCGACTATACCACAATCAAGCACCAGGCGAGAGCCTAGCGGGTTTGAGACAGTCGAGGCTGTAACACAGCCAAAGGCATTACCCACCTGCAGCAGATGCCATACATTAGGTCATATAATGACCTCAAAGGCATGTCCCCAGAGGCATGCAGAGCTATTGCAGCGGGCTTCAGCTCTACAACCGACCTCGCAAGCAACAACACCCACAATGCCATCAATCGAGGTTGTCACCGAAGATACACCACCGCCGCCTACACCACCGCCGCCTACACCACCGCCGCCTACACCACCGCCGCCTACACCACCGCCGCATCACACAGTACCAGCCTTGTCAAGTCCATCGCCAGCTTCCCTCAACTACTGGGACCCACAGGCAATCTATCAGAGATATGTCAAGGCAAGGGATACTTGGCACAGAGCCCAACCACGTGGAAGCATCAGAACCAACCAGCAATACCGGAAGGCAATGCGTTTGCCTCTACGATATAGCAAGGCAAGCTACGAGTGGTGCCTTGACTATAAGCAGATGACAAAGCACTGTACGACTTCAACAGGCTCAAGGGACTGGACGAAGGAGGAGATGATGGCCTACCTGGATTGGAGTAGAGCAGAAGAAGATAGGATTGAAGGTTTGGTAGCTCAAGAGAGGGAACACGAACCATTTGATATAGGGAGAAGAGGTGTTGGTGATCTCTGGAGGAGGATTGAGAGAGATATTGAGGAACAGCAGGCTTTGTATTCATAATAGGCTAGGCAAGTATAGGGCCTCGGCAAGCTCGTAGTCAAGAATCTCGTAAGACTTCTACCGGCTTCAATGTCGATTTATAGGCCAAAGACAATACATTATTGATTAGGATCTTTCGCGCCTTTCGGGAACTCGTCATGCCCGAAAAGGAGACGTAGAAGCAGGCTTAGTCATCGCCACGGGACCCGTGTACCTTTAAATCCACGGGTACCCGTGTACCTATTGGCTTCCACCCCAACTAGCACTGTGACTAATCCGCTAGCGGAATTCAGTAGTCCTGGTCTAGAGTTGTTCAATTAGTTATATGAAATTGGAATGAGGAAAAAGCGATATGAGAAATGCGTTTCAGGATTTAGAAATGTCTAAAGGTCCTTATAGCCACGCTCTTGCACCATGCATTGTTGCGCTGACATTCAGACATGGCGTCAGAGGAGTTCCTCTTCGGTCGCTGCCAATTGCGACTGAGAGACATTGAGATTGACCCGGACTATTGCCGTGATCGGATCGACGCCGCTGTCCAACGCCTGCAGCCGGTCTTTGAGGATCCGAATAAATTCAAGCCGCATATACCAAGCCACCAGTTACCTCTACTGATTGATCTAGAGGGGTTTAAGCAATTGCTGGAAGACTCTAAAGTCTCGCAGGATGAGTTTAGAGAGTCGCAATCGGGAACCCCATATTCCCAGCTTACTTCTCTCAACGGTAAACTTCGCTGCATTCACGGAAGGCAGAGGTACGAAGCGGCCATTAGTAGCAAGGAACTTGGACCAGATATGTGGTGGACCGTCAAGCTTTATTGCTTACCTGAAGGCATCGACCCACGCATCCTCCTGTGCGAAGAGGTCGAGCATGACCACTACCAGACGGAATACAATGATGGGCATGTCTTCTGTGCTGTACTCTACTGGGAAAAGCAGGGTGATAAGAACAGAGTTGGCGATTGGATGATGAAGCTTTCACCAGCGAAGCAGAAGGGATTAAATGTCCTGATTAGATGTAAGCCGATAAAATACCGACTCTCAAGACTTCGAGCATTCCCCGGCCTTCTCGATGCATTAGAGCTAGGCAATGGAGATAGAGTCGTTCGCCGGCTTTCGCTACCGGAAACCATCCGCTACCTCGATCACATCTATACAGTCTGGGACAAAATCACACTTGGGCGGCCCCGGGTACAGCGCGCCGTGGACGCACTGACTGTCCGACGCCTCCAGATGCTAGGACCTTCAGCAAGCAGCAGAGATAGAGGTGTAATACAGGATCTGATGCAATCTAGAGGAATTTTTCCTAAATTGAAGGACGCACGTTCCCGAACGGAAATTGAGCAATGTATACTTCGACTCGATGTGCTCATTCCGAGTATGAAGAGCTTCCACGAAAACAGCAAATACTTACATATTGCGAATAGCATTATGAAGTGTCATCTTATCCCGACGCTTAGGAAGGGTCAGTCAATATCTGAGTCACTCAGTGACCTGTGGGAGGAGCCTGACCACTGCTTAATTGAGTACGCCGAGGGTAAGTTTCGCAGAGCTGCTCGGCGACCAAGTCGGAATGTTTCATACCTGATGATTGTTATTGCTGCGCTACGGAATTTTCCCCGTCTTTGTGACGACGACTATATGGGACCTCGTTGTGAACCAGGCGCGAGTCATATTCGACCAAGTGTAGATCCAATTGTGGTCAACAACTTCCGTGCCCTAGCTCAGAAAGTGGGCTATTCCATCGCCGTTGTACCACTGGTTCTTTCGGAAGTGTCAGATATAAGAAGCTCTGTCATTGAGCCAAGAGAGGTATCAGTGGAGAGAAGATGGAACCGGCCATTCTCGGACTCAGCGCAATTTAGCGCCTCTGAACTCTTTCTTCCAAAGCTTGCAGAACACCAGATAATGGGAACGTATCCCGGAACGCTGTTCGTCCAGAGAGATTTTATCCAATCCTGCTTTGGCGCAATTCCTGATTGCGAGAGACTTGCCCTGATATGTACAGTATTGCCGGAACCACACGCCCAGTTCATCCATCAATCCGACAATGATATGTCGAACTCTCCACAAACGGAGCACACTCCTAGATCACATACATACAGCGACATAGCTAGTCAACCCCAGCTACCGTCACCAGCCGCGGGGGGACTGGGCTCTGTTAGTGGCACGGCTAGCCACCTCCCACAATCCTCACCCAGCTCAGACGACCAGCGCGATTTCTATGCTAGCGACCCAAGGCGCTTCGGGTGGTTTCCCACTAGCTTTCAATGGTCAACAGAACGTGAAACGCCAGGATCTCCCTCCATCGGTGGAACATGGCCAAGCTCGCCTCGTTTCGTAAGCTTCTCAAGCGCAAACTCAAACAGGCTACAATTGAACTCCAGCATGTCAAATACGGCAGGCTCCACAGGTATATCAATACGTTCTGTGGGCGGCTTAACTGTAAGCTCTAGGGCGAGTCATTCGACACATTCAGGCATGTCAACGCGTTCCGCGGGCAGGTCAGCCGTGAGCTCCAGGATGTCGAATGCGGCACGTTCCGCAAGCTACTCAACACGTTCCGTGGCTGGCCCATCCGTGAGATCAAGAATAATGAACACAGATTCCGCAGACCTGTCACTACGTTCCATAGGCCGCCCGAGCCAGACCTCAAACCTCACAGGCATTGACCATAGGTTATCGAACTCACCGCGCTCCGTTGGTCTCTCGAGTGCGGGTACGGTTTCAAGCAGTATGAACTCTACGTTGTCCAAGTTAGCAATCTAGACCTGAGTGTATACTTTGCTCTGAGCGCCCAGATGAACAACATGAGGAAGGTTCAGAGACTGTGGCAGGACCTGGGACAAGGTTGCAGCCGCCCACATCTGCGGCGCCGACTTGACCCAGTGTCTTTCTTCCCGCACGTCAACTCGTCAGCCAGCCTTTGCCAGACAGCCAAATCACCAGCTTTTCTAGCCCAAAGATTCACTACGATCGTATAGCGGGCGGCTAGTCCCATTTTCCTCGCGTTGCTGCCAATACATTCCTGCAGCTGGCGGTAAAGACTGAGGGCGGTCGTTGCTTAAACTGGACGCACGCACAATCTGGAGCAACGCCGGCATCGCTATCCTGTCAGTTCTTTCACCGCAAAATCTCACTATTACCGTTAAGGGGGTGGCTATAGAGAGCTCGTAGGTCCTTGACTGGATTGAAACGGATTCGGATTTAGATGCCCCGGACAACACCGACCAGAAGAACCACAGGTCGCTAGATGAGGATCTCGCGCCGCTCACCTCGGATCAGATTGACGAGAAGATCGCATCTCTCAAAGTCGAACAGAAAGAAGTCAAAGCGAGCAAGAAGCAGATTAAAGCAGTGCGTCATTAGCGGGAACGTGATTTCTTTTTCTAATTATAGAGCGGAATATTCGGGGTATAGACGGAGGTGCTGTTCTTACTAGACGCTGCTTCTTTGGCCTGCGTGTTGATCCTCCGCCCCAACAGCGTGCTCTTGATGCGTGAAGTTGCTGCCCGATGTGCTCACCGTTGGAGACCATCGAAAAGCCACGCTGTGGCACGGCGCCTCAACCCTGTTCAACGAGCAGGCCAATCGAAGCTGCTCAGAGTGACCCACTCAGGCCATGGAACTTCCAGCGCCTGAGTGGGTCCTATTCACCGCGCTTCCCTCCGACAAAGTGGTTCCTAACTGAGCGACCTGTCATATAGTCGGCTTTACCAGTGCGTCCCAGAGGCAGATTTGGTTGGGGCCGTCGTAGATCGACTCGCCATCGATCTCCCGTCCCAGTACCTTAGACAGTTGAAGGCGCCCACCAGACGCGATAAATCGCGCCCGCCCCGGTCGATTCGGTCAGGTTTCTGCTGCCAGGGACGGATGAAGGGGAATCCGTTTACCTGTCCTCTGGCGGTGTGTGGTAAAAAGGGGATGCGAGGTGGAGTGTGTGTGAGCAAGGCGGCGCGCCTCTTCTATTTTCTCCAAGTGCTTATTTGTCCCTGGGGGGCGGAGGAGGCCTGCTAGAGAAGAAATATCATGTTTGGGGGGATGGTTCCCGTGGTGTGGGCAGGGAGAACTGTTGAGATGCGGGACACATTCAGACCAACGATTCGCGTCCCATCATTCCATTCCGAACAAAAGTTTATGGCAACGCAGCAAAGGAACCTAAATAAAACCGACAGCCCCTCGTCGCGATATTTATCTGAGAGACTTGACCAGCCCTTTTTCGATATGAAGCCATTTGACATCTGGCCGGTTTTGGGCTTGACACTCGAAGTATTAATAATGAAGTGTGCACACAGTCGGGATCATGCCAAAGTTTGGCACAACGCCTACGCGAAGCTAAATACATGACTATAATTGTTAAAGAATTGAACTTGAAAGAATCGAGTGGGAAATGGGCACATGGTAAATGAGGTGCATATTTCGAACCGCGGGCCCTGGCTGGCGAGCAGGACTTGTTCTCCTTTTGGACAGCTCATTCCTTGTCAGTATATTGGGTCTCATACGCATGGCGCCAGCACCGATACTGGGCGACCTTATTCCTATTGCATCGGCAAGCATCGCCGGGCTCATCTCGTGATCTTCGTGTCGAGTGACGTTCAGGGGCTGAAATGTGGGGCTGTTTACTTGCGTTGCTAGGGCAATTCTCGAACGCCCCAAGGGTCATCAAGTACTGTGAAGTCGTGGTATTGTCAGAACTATCTGAACGCGCTCTTCAGAGCGCATATGTGCCATGCTCATAGACAGCAATATTAGGAGCCATAGTAACAGCAAAGTATTCGTACAAAGTGGTGCGAGGGAAAATTCAACCCCTGCTGACGTCTCTTGGCGATGCCCCTTTTCGTCAACAATCCGATCCACCCACGCCCAAGTCCAGCCAGATACAAATCCCGAAATGTGCGTCGACGAAATCCGTCAGATGAATACACGAGATCTAGCGGCCCATCCAAGGACCACAAACTGGCCAACAGAACCAGCAGGCTGATCAAACCCTGCAGTCCCGATACTCCAACCACAGCCATGGTATCGTACGCCATCCTTAATATCCGACAAGACCGACTGACAGGAAACAAAGAAACAAGTAAAACATAAAAGCGCGGGAGGATTTCCCTCCACATGAAGCGGCACAACGCCACCATCCAGCGCCGCCATATCAAGCGCCGCCATCAAGCATCGCCAAACTGGGTAGCCGAGTAAACGGTCCCAGCAATGCCATTCCCAAGGCCATCCAGCGTCGTCATGCTATCCCCCTGCGACGGACCAAAGCCATTCGTATACTGTGACTGCGACGCCGCAGCCGCCGCCAGCTGCTGCTCATGAGCGCGGCGCTCCAAGTTGACAATGATATCCATCGCACCATCAAGTGTCTCCTTCTCGGCGCGCAGATCGCGGCGCTTTTGTTCAATCTCGGGCCCCTCGGACATCAAGCGCTGCAGCACTGCCTGCGCGGTCGAGCTGCTGGTCAGGCCGAGCTTCTCGTGCAGGTACGTGTCGATGACGGAGGCGACGCGCGGCAGCAGGCCCGACATGACGTGGATGGAGAAGTAATCCACAAAACGCTTGGCGGCCGTGAGGTAGTAGCCGCGGATGTAAGCCGCCACGGCGAGCTCGGGCTCGAAGGGGTCCGGGCCGACGTTCTTGAGCTCCTTGGCCATTTTGGACTCTTCCTGCTTCCGGTCCTCGTCGGTCATGTCCTCCACCTTAGAGACAACGCTGAGCTCCTCGCCGTTGTGCGCGGCGATGCGGAAGTGGTTGCGGTGCCGGACCAGGATGCGCATCTCGGCGTCCTGGTTGCGCTTGAGCGGTTCTTCGTCTTTGGTGAAGAGGCGTTTGGCTTCGAGGTTGTAGATGAAGTCGAGCTGGCCGCGCAGCTCGATGCGGTGGGCTTCGACGAAGGCGCGCATGTGCTCGCGCGACTCTTTGTAGACGGCCCGGTTCTTGAGGTGGGCGAACGCCGCGTCGAGGATTGTGAGGATCTCGGCTTGCAGGAGGGAGAGCGTGTTGTCTACGAATTTGTGCAGGTGCCGGTCCCAGCTCTTGGCGGTTTCCGTGAACAAGGGCTCGTAAACGCTGGCAGATACGAGACCCGGCTGGCCTGGGACTGCGGCACGTCGGATGAGGTGCCGGATATCCATTAGGCTTCTGGACCGGCCGCCTCGGGAAGGCGTCATGACTGGCGTCGAGCTCCGCGCATGGCAAGGCGTTGAGGGGAACATCGGGTTGTCCTGGGCCTCGATCTTGATGACGGCATTCACCTGCCGCTGCCTCTTGGGAGTTTGTGCCATGTCCATGGCGGGGGCCGAGCGTTTCCGCATAGTCGGCGACGGTGCCGTGTCGCCGTCGAGATCGATGACAACTGGGGGCTTTGACAGCTTTGCGTGCTCGCGAACGTTGAATTTGGGCTTCATGTTGAGAATGAGGGCCTTAAATGGTTCGCCATAGCTATCGTCCCAGATGCTCATAAAGTCCTGGTTCATGACCCGGTCTTTGACCCGAACTGTAAACTCCGCAAGGCTTTTCATGATCTCCAGCTCGGGGCTTGGAGGGGGATCGGGGTACATCTTTAGTTGCTTGCGAATGTCGACGAGGCGAGTCTCTACCTTCTCCTTTACTTCCGACAGGCTAGCGCAAGGAAGGTCAGCTACATGCTTGCGGACGGCGGTTTCGAATAATGGACTCACATCTTGGCAAACTCTTCGCCCAGTTTCTCGGACAGGAACACCTTCAGCTTTTCGACGCCGCACTTCTCCTTGAAGTGATCAAATACTTCGGGCCAGTGACCCGTGGCATCCGCGGTACGGTTAAAGAAGCTCTCCTCCATCTTATTCTGCTCCTCCAGGTCGCTACCCTGGCGGGAGGTAATAAAATAGCCGAAACCGGTTTGGTGTGCTTCACCATTGAGCATTCCAAGCCAGCCTGAGGCGGCATAATCATCGCTTGGCAGTAGGTCCGCTTTGGTCATGACGCCGATACACCGGTTCTGGGCCCGCTGGCCTCTAATGATCTTGAGGGCGAGGGAATTCTCTGTATCCTGGTTCATGGGAACCGCGCAGAGGATAATTGCGCTCGGGCGCGAGATGTATTCTCGCGTCAAATTCTGAACGACGCGCTCCAGGAAGATGTCCTCGCTTCGTCTGGCAGTCATGAAAACACCTGGAAGATCGTAGAAATTGAGATCCGCGAGATCCGGACCCTTGACCTCCAAAGCGACAGTGTTCGGCGAGAACTGGGCCTCGGCTCTCTCCTCCTTCTTTTTAACTTGCTCAAGATGTTGCTCCCGGGTGCTGTCGGGTATTTCGCCCTTCAGTTTTGGAATAAAAAACTGATAATGAGTCGAAGGGTTCAAGATGGCGACCTGGGCGCAGCGAAGGACGGTCTCGATCTCCTCGGAGTCGAACTGGTCCCTTACGGTCTTGAACTCGCGCCGTACCTGGCGGCTGGGGTCGAGTTTAGCCCATGGCAGGAACTTGTTGTTGCGTGTGACGTCCCGCTCCGTGAGAGGGTGGTTGGGTGGGCAGAAATCGTAGTCTTGCTTAAGAAACACCCGGCAAGACCACTCATCGGCGCGAGATACCCGGATGTGTATCGGGCATCGTGTGCAGGTCCCGCTGCTGCGGCGCAGACTGAGACCTGCGATGGCCGACATAAGACTTGATTTGCCGGAGGACTGGTCCCCGACGAGAACCAGCTCTGCAAGCTAGCGACATGCTGGATGCCACGGGCTTGGAGTTCCCCCAGCGCGTCGTTGATGTCTTTCAGCTTTTGGCCCATGCCGCGAAGCGCTCGGTTGGCGCCGACTAAGAAGCTTTGGACACTCTGCGAGCCCATGAGGTTGACCTCATGCTCCGACTTGGGGCCGCGCCGCACTTCCATGATAAGGAGGTCATTATCCTCATCATCCGGGCCGTTGGGCGGGCCGGACGCCGTGGTCAGTCGTACACGACGAGTGTCGATGCTGGCTGTGAAGAGTCAGTTGTTTTGCCAGGAAACTTGAGGTCGGGAATGCCACTTACGTGCTGCCGAACGGACTGGACGCCCTCTCCGAACTCGCTCACTAGCCGTTTCAGACGGGGCATCTGGAATGGAGTCCGGAGTTGCCATTGAGCGGACCCTGCCGCTTTCTACTTTGATGCGCGGCATCGCGATTGAAGGTGGATTGATCTAAGGTTGTTAGTCGAATGAAACGAATTGATCAATATGACGGATGGAGATGGAAAGTGTTGTTGCAAGTAACCGGTCACAACTTGCCTGTTTCGGTCGACTTGTGTAATTCGGCTCATCGCTGACTGCCGACGACTGGGTTCAAGAAGGAGAATGGATGCACGGCAATGAAGGTATCCAGAGCCAAAAACAGGAACAAGAAAAGAGGGGTGTATATTAAAGTGAAGGAGGCGATGCTGCTCGCGAGCAACGCTGGGAAAGGTGGAAAGGTTGAATTGGAATGAGGGTCCTGGAAGTGGAAGACTCTGAAGTGAGGGCGAGCAACGATGGAAGGAACCCCAAAGTTTAGTTAATGAGTGACAGCCCGGGAGGCAGCTGTTGATGATTCGACGGCCAGAAGCGCGCAGAAAGCTAAAACTCGTGCTGCACTCCTAACGGAGAAAGCTCGCGATTGGAGCTTGGTTGCGCGGTGCAACGCGTCTGTTGACCGCGTTTCAGGCAAGCACTCTGCATTTCTGCGGGGCACCGTGATTTTGATCGAAGCCGGCTCGCAGGCACCTCATATGGAACTGGTGGGTGTTTGCTTTTGTCATCTTGGTTCTGCTCTCTACACAGTATTTGATACATTTATTCGTCTTTGCAGGGATGTACTTCCAAAAATGGAAAATTGAGCAATTGCTTGGAGTAGTCATCCATCAGAATGACACTCGACCGATCTGATCGCAGTTGCTCTGGTTCCATTTGAAGTTTGTGCTTCGTAGGTAGCTCTTCGATGTCCAAATGCGGGCGACCTCACCACAGGATCTCGGTTCACGTGGGGGGTTGTCAAATTTGAGTTGGTTCTTTGAAGCAGCACATCCCATTGAATGAGGGGCAACACGAAATCCAGCTGTACCTCTGCTACGTAACAGCGCTTCAGGGGACTTGGGCCCCATCTGGCATCGTCGAGAACGGTTGCTCTTCCCTTGCTTCCTTCAACATTGTCCTCGTTATTCCGAACCCTTCAGATTACGGCAGAGCCCAACTTCCCATATTCGCCATGTCGTTGCAGATTCCGCACAGCGAAAACTCCAACGGCGCTGGCGGCGCGACGAAGCCGTGATCCTGGTTAGTGGATGGTGGGGAATTGGGGCAATTCGATTGCTGCCACACCGACTTCGAGTCGGGGTTCGATTTTGAGGATAGATTGTTGACATAATAGTTAGGTCGGAGGCGCATCGCGCGGCACCCGCTTTCGCCCGCTCTTGCTTGACGTTCCCAAGGTATGCGCATGCCTAGATCCAGATCCCTTGCGCTTTGCGACGACGACGGCGACGCTAACCTGACGATCCCAACAGCCCCTCTTCGACGTGGCCGGCCACCCCGTCATCTGGCACTGCTTGACCGCTATCAGCAAGGTTCCCTCCATTCAGGAGGTTTACGTCCATTCGGGTTGCCGTCGGCACAGTCTCTGGAGGGAGCCGGCCATGGCACTCATCGCCTCACTGGTCCAGCACACGCTGGGGCTCAGCCTGACCTCCTCTCCTCATGCCACACATAGTCGTCCCGGCCCCCCCTACCTCGGTCGGGAGCATGGCGTTCTCTCGCTCTATCGCGCCCACCTACGTATCTAGGATACTTGACCACATGCTCTCGGAGGCTCTGGTGACACCACCCCGCCCATGCCGGCCGCTCTCGCCCTGCCAAATTGCTCGTAAACAGCGCTACGCTGAGGCTCGGACTCAGACTCCGGCTGGCCTGGCTTCTGAGATCCAACATCAGTAGAACTCTCCTCCCACCCAGCTTCCTTAGCGGCATCGGCGGCGTTCATCGACTTGCCTTCCTTCTCCAGTTCCTCGTACAGCCTATCGAGCTTGGCCTGGCTGGCAACGAACCCGGCCTGCAGAGCCCGCAGCTTCCGCGATAGTTCTGCCTGGGCGTTGTAGTTTTCGATGAGCTGCTGGCGGATGGGATCCCTACGGGCGCGGTAGTTGGCTTCCCGGGCGACGTCTTCCCGCTCGCGGTGGTTACGCATGGCGGTGAAGTAAGTCTGTTCAATCGCAGGCCACGGATCGATACCTTCCGCTACTGCTGGGAGCTCCATGAGTAAGGCGTCTTCCTGAGGTGACTATTTTTGCTCCTTCGCCGGCGACCCGGGTGTGATCGGCGGCATTGCTACGCGTCCCGTCGAGCCGGGAGGATGGGCCAGCTGTACAAAGGTAGGTAACGGCGGGTCGCTGGAGGGTACTATCACGGCTGTAGTTTCTGGGGCCGAGTCAGTGGGCACGAGGTGCCCTCTCTTGAGCCCGAAAACCGAGGCTCGCCAGCTTGGGACCCGCTGCCGTAGGAGGGGTGTAAAAGAACTAGCGCTCGAGTGAGATTTCCATCGCGCGCCTTGCTGATGTTGAAGTGGAGAACATATCTAAGGTTGTAGGTACAGCTCCGGAAGCATTTGGTGTACAAGCCGGCCATTGGCGCACTGCTAGGACGCTGGGGGGCGAGGGTGGCATTGGAGTACCATTACGCGACGGCATCCATTGGCGAGCGTACGGCGGGGTCGTCAACGACGGTTCTTTGCTTAGCCTGGCTTGCTTGCATACGGTCGCCAAGTAGCTGTTCGGTTGGTTCGGGGTGGTCGGTCAATCGATTAGGGAATATAGACATATGACCACGTTGAGTGAGATTAGTTCCCTATGTTACCTGACAAGCAAGACCATCATACGGCAGCCGGCCTCTGACCTTGACACGGCAAACCCGAGCTGGTCAACCGAACAATGAACTCCTCCTCCGAATAACCACGTCCGAGTCAACCATGTCCGCCGGTAATCAAACATTCACTAGGCGCCCTCGGAACCTGGATACACATTATGGCGCGGCTCTGGAATAGGCTAGACGGAATAGAAAAAGCAGATGAGGACGGCGCCTCCCACATCCCTCCTTAAAGGCGATGTGCCTCGACCGCACCACAGCCAGTTCCGATCCCGAGCAAGTGAACCCGAGCAACCGGACTCAAACAATACCGATATATCCTCCCTGTGCCAATGCCCACGCGCCGAAAAAGAACAAAAAGAAAGAAAGAAATGTAGGCGAGTCGGTCGCCGTTACTTCGTATTGGCCCACACCTCCGTCTCGATGGTGGCGCGGTTCAGCTGCCGCCGGCGAACGACCATCTCGGCCTTATTGTCCGGGTCGAGAAGCAGGGTCAGGTGCGGGGTGAAAAACCCACCCTCGCGGTTGATACGACAGCCAATCTGTAGTTGCTTAGCGACGGTGCCAAGGGGGCCAAGCAGGACGAGGTAATTCGCCCGGGCCAGGTTGAGACCCTCGGCGATGATGCCGACGGTGGTGACTAGGACTTGGGCAGAGGGGGGCTCCGTGGGGTGGTAGCATTCGCGCCGTAGCCGGTCGAGAGAGACGGTGACGAAGGGCTCTATGGCAGCCACGCGGTTGGCCGCGCTCATGCCGCGATCGACCATCTGGACGGGGATGTCGAAGGTGTTGGCGATCCATAAAAACGCCAGGTGGGCGACGAAGGGCGAGTCAGAGTAGACTAGCATCTTCTTGTCGGACACAACGTCGTTCGTACCGTGCGCTGGCTCTCGGTCGGCCAGCATTTTGCGGATCTGTATATCGAGCTGCTCCATCTTGGTGCTGCCGTTGCAGATGTCGCGCCAGAAGGGCCATGCCTTAGATTTGGCCCGGGCCTCCATGATGGTGCCCTTAGTGAAGACGCCCCGGAAGTCCTCGCCGGTGAGGCTCCAATCGCAGTAGGGCGCTTGGCAGTGGAGGCGAGCCAGGGCTGGGAACGTGGCGCACAGCCTGAGCAGGCGGAAGCTGCTGCTAGTGTTGGGGGCGCCGGCACTGATCTGGCGGACGAGGAGCTCGAAGGTGGGCTCGGTACCTCGACGATGTTCTGGCAGCTCCTCCCACCTGGCGTGGCGCTCGTCCAGCAACGCTTGCACCTCATCCTTTGTGGACGAGAAGATGTTCTCGATGCAAGCGGCAAACTGGGGCGGCGGCGGACAATCCACGACGTTGAAAGGGACCATGGGCACGGTTGACAGCGGCGCGCCGGCAAAGATGTCGTCTCGGCGGCGGCGGAGGGTGAAGGTGAGCACGAGGGCGCTGAGGTCGGAGAGGAAGGCCTGCTGCTGCTGCTGATCCGATTCCGATTCCGAGCCGGCGGCGGCGGCGCCGAGGCCGCGGGCGAGCGTCTTGTTGTAATGCGAGGTCAGCCGCTTGAGCGCCTGAAGCGTGGACGTGGCGGGCGGTCGGAGAGGGCTGCTCCAGCCGGCGCCTGGGTGGTTCAGGTGCTCCACCAGCCTCTCGAAGTCCGCCGGGTCCCGGGTCATAGGTGTGCCCGTCAGGGCAAGGAGGTAAGTGGGACTCCGAGCGCGCCACTGCCAACGCCGGATGCGATCCCAGAGCATGGTGGTCTCGCCCTTGATGCAGTGGGCCTCGTCCACGATGATCCTGCCCGGCTGGACGGCGAACTGGACTACAGTGGGCGGCCGGCGGCGGTCGGCGGTGACGGCGAAGGTCGAATCGATACTCTTTACGGCCGACGTGTTGGGAATCAGCAGGATGTACCGAGACTGGCCGGGCTTGGGTTTGAGCCTGGCGCCTTCGTCTTGCAGGCCCGGCTTCTTGCTGCTCGTGGGAGGCCCGCGGGGTAGCTTGGCGATGTCGATGTCGGCGATGAGACTGCGCACAGGCGCGGGATCGTCGGGCAGCGTGAGGAGGATCATGCCGTCGTCGGGGCTGGCGTCCACGAACTTGGAGAACTCATAGGCCCACGATCTCAGGATCAGCTTAGAACCAAACACTACTGTAGGCCCGTGCGAGAGGTCGGCAGCGATCCTGGCGGACCAGCTGCCGGCCTCGCAGGGGCATTGGAACCCGTGAGTGTAGGTTCCCGACGGGCACTTGGTGCGCTCGTCATCGGCTGTGAGGTGCTGGTCAGGGTGTCGGGAGACGTGATCGGCCTGCGCGCGCAGGCGGTGGCTAAGGACGGCGACGGCCAGGGACATGACCGTCTTGCCGAGTCCCATTTCGTCAGCGAGGAGGGCAGTAGCGATACCACGGGCCGCCTTGCTAGCGAACACCCAGAAAAAGGCCCAGAGCTGGTGGAACCGGAGGCCTTTCTTCATGCCCGGAGGGGTATGTGTGAAGCCAGGCTTTAGGACGTCGCTGGGATCGATGCCGAAGAATTTGCACATGTCGCGGCGGACCGCCTCAACGATGCTGGGGTCGATGGGTCCTGGCTCGAACGCCTCTCCGTCCTCGGGCTCAACGAGGTCGGGCTCAGCGAGGTCGGGCTCGCTACCCGAAAGGACGTTCGTAGCATCTCTATCACGTAGATAGGGGTCAAGTTCGTCGTCCGTGAGGAGATCTACGACCTCTACACTAGGTAACACCGGTGCGATAACGTCCTGAGGAGTCTGACCCGAGGGCAGCGCCCAGATACGGATGCTCACGGGCAAGGTAGGGTTGTAGTAGCGGTTGGGGTCGAGAGGGACGCCCGAGGTCTTGAGCTGAGTAAGGAACAGCCGCCATTCGCGCTCGTCGGGGATGAGGGCAAAAGAGGTGCGCCGGTCGGCGTCCGCCGGGGAGATATACTAGATCCGTAGGTCGGAGAGGCCGAACCAAGCCACGAAGCCTTCGAGAGGGTAGCGCGCGGGATCGTCGAGCGGGCGGGTGATGTCATCGCCGCGCACGATGGCGGATAGGGCATCTTCCGGACACTCTCGGGGAGGGCCGAACGCAGATACCCGGACCAAGATGGTGTCGAGGGAGGGAGGGTAGGACCGAGGGGTCGATTTACAAATTAGCATCTGGGCGCAGGCAGACCCAGGGAGCGGGGAGGCGGGCGAGCGAGTCGTGTCCGATGGGGTATGTGGGGTGGGACCCGGGCCAGGCTCAGGAACGCCCGGCCTCTGCCGCTTGGGCGTGCTGTCTTGACTGTGATTCTCGCCAGCCCGCTTAGAACCGCGCGTGCTAGACGTGGTGGTCTCCACGACAGCGGATATAGGTGGTTGAAGTTGTGCACCGTCGCGGCGCTGGGAGGAAGGGTCGGTATAGCTGCACGCGGGTTCATGGTCAGCGCCGGGCGACCCACGAGAACGGGGTCGGCAGATCGGGGGAGAAGCTTACCTAACGTCCATCTCGGCTGCAGCGATCTTTTGGATGCGGCTCGGTGATGGTTCCTGCGGCAGGTTAGGTCTGGCGCCTTAACAGAGGGAAAGAAAAAAAAAAAAAAAAAAAGAAATAAGTGGAAGGGTTGCCGTACCTGGTCTCGCTCGTCGGAATTGGGAAATCGAGGCGGCAGACGCGCACGCGGTTCGCGGGTGTGTTCCGACGTGGTAGAGTCGAATTCTCCCGACCTGCAGAGGATCGGGACTAGCTGCTGGCCGCGCGAACCGACAGCGCACTGGATTTGTGTGGTAGTTTCGATGGTTCGCTCGATCTTAAGATCGAGTATATAGGATTGGACAGGACGAGAAACACACGGAAGGCCGACCATGCAGCGGTGCGGTGTAGGCGAGGGAGAATGACGAGGGAGTTACGAGTTGAGGAATTGTTTGGCAGGGTATCGAGGACGCGTGCGAAGTCCGAAGAACATCTATGTTCCGAAGGGTTCCTACTCATGCACCACGCCACACACGTATCGCAGAAAACAGGCAGGTATGGGACACCTCTAGTTGTTCAGCGGGCTCACCCCAGCGATATCAAATCGCGTAGTGGAATTAGATACTACCAAGCTATATCTATCAGAATATATAAACAGGTAGTCCGCGCATCTAGTAGGGAGACTGGTATAGCCATTTCTATTTTGCAGTTTGTTCGCGCGCGCGCGCCAAGACGTCCAGGCGTTTGCACCTCACAGTGGCTGAAGAGGGCGACGACGGCATCGGCTTCGATCGGCATAAACCAGAGCTCCCTGCCGCGGTGTTCACTGTGGCAAAACGCGTCCCCCCTCCCACCAGCGCGTGTTCCATCGACCACGGCCATCACCAAGATCACACGCGCCCACCCCGTTCCGCATCTTCCTTTCTCCTGCCCGTCAAAGAGCGGGACTGACGCCTGCTGACGACCCCTTGTGGCCAAGATGTCAACCGTCGCTAGCTCAAGCCCCGCTCGCCACAAATCTGCTGTCGTCGCGGTCCGCCCGCCTCGCCTTGCTCTGAACGACATGCCGACCGAGATTGTCGCTGCAATCCTGGGTCTCTTACATGTACCGGGGCCTCACTGCTACTACCGCGACCTCCAAACCACGTGCCTCGTCTCCCGCCGCCTCTCTGACATTTCCCGGCCGCTTCTATACCACACCGTATTGCTCCGGGACGCGAAAAGCCTGTATCACTTGTTCTGGACACTCTGCCGCAGACCCGAGTATGGCTGCTGGGCTCGTTGGTTCGCCTGCAATTTCTTTCTCGAGAACGCGGACAGGACAATCCACAACCTCCTCGTTTCGGACAACGAGACGGTCCGGCACTTTCTTGGCCAAGTATCCATCCTCCGCCCGTACTACCGACCCGACGAACCCCTCTTCAATGAGGTGCTCGGGGAATACGCTCCCTCCCCGGCTGCGGTACGAGGTATACCGGACGTGCTGTTCGGCCTTGTCCTCCGGTCCCTTACCCAGGTCGAGACCCTTGAGCTCTGGCCTCTGTGTGGGCCTGGGGAAGCGTTGTATGAGATAATCAGGGCCACCCAACACATTCCTCGCGAGGAGCCCGGTGTTGCCCCGTTCCAGCAAATTCGTGTTCTCTACGCCCATGGCGATGGGATCCATCCCCGCGACAAGGATAACTTCTTCGCTCCTGATGACTTGTCCGTTACTGCTGACGACTGGGGGCCGCTCCTCGCACTATTTCACCTCGAGACCGCCTTCTGTGGAAAGAGGCTTCTCCTTGCCCACTTAACAGACGAGCAGGAGGAGAAAGATGTCGCGGAACCAAGGTCGAAGAGAAGGAAGGTGGCCAGCACGAGCGACGGCCCAGGCAGCGTCCTGAAGAGCTCCAGCGGATGCGCATCTCTGTCGCCAATTTGCGCGATAATCCCCATATCGCAGCCTACCACTTTCACCGCCACCTGCAACTGTTCACCACGCTCGTCATGAAGCAGAAGTTCAATCTCAGCTGCTGTCAGAATTGAACTTTGATGTCCCACCACTTTCCGAGGCGACCGGGCTTTCCCAGGATTTCAGCTAGTCGAGTATCGCCGAGCAGCAAGCGGCCATACCAGACACCTCATTCAGTGGGATAAAGAGGAGGAAAGGCCAGCAGCTGGCGGACGGGTAGATAAGATTTCCGTTCTACACTCTCTAGGTCAACCTGAGTCACTAGAGCTAGTTAAGCACCCTCGGGTGGGCTGCCATTCCATTCGAGAGTTTTCCGCATTTCCTTCACCACAAGCGCCGTGAAAACTTTTGCCTGGTATAGTATTCGTGGCCCGCCTCCCTCCTGGATGCTTCGGTGAAATCCATCCCAGGCATCCATATATTCACCTGCCAGTTGGTCGGGAAAAGTCAGCCAGACAATCAAAGAAGTCAAGCAGATAACATGTAGAACCCACCCGGTGGCGGTAGCGGCGGCACGGACGCGGACGCTACTGCCGACACATACATTTCGATGTCTTGTTGAACTCTTTCCGCCATCGACGAGAGCCAGCTTTCCAGATACATTTTCCGTGACCCATTCGACGTGCTGGTGCGGCAGTTTCATACTCCGTGCGTCGACCAAGTGCGGTCCATTTATATGAATGAGCCTCCCGCCCGTTGCCGGTGCGTACTTTACACCCTGGAACGCGATTTTCTTCTCCCCGATGTCGCCGTCTACAGAAACAACTCCATTACAGGGCACGTTTCGGCCTTACTTCGAGGTAATCCCCAATCGTCGAGGGTGGAAGTGGGAGAGGGCGCCCGCGGTTTGCTAAGCCGGGTGTATGGCAATGGTGAGGAGTGTGCCGTAAGGTTAGGCAGTAATACTAACCAGACACCGGGCACTCGGTCGAGTTAGTCCATCCTCTCCCAACTGGCTCCATCGGTACACCTCAGAATCTCTGCGGAGTAGTATTTCAAAATGAGGCGACTGTGCGTAAAATCCACTCGCTCCCTCGCCCTCCTTCCGTCCTCTCTATCACACAATTTACCGCTAGTGAAACTACTTTTGGCACGCCCATTAGGGCTTTGGTTGCTTTTCACACACGAAACCCGATATTTTTCCATATCCCCAGCCCGAATTTTAGCCTTTCCCGGAGTGCGCCGTCTCTTCAATAACCAATTCCCACTTCCCTCGTCTTCCACTCGTTCTCTCCTCTCATAATTCAACTTCGGTGGGCAACAGTCACGATGCAGGCCCGTTCGTTAATTCTAGCACTTTTGGTGCTCTGCATCAACGGATTTACTTGGGGAAATGGGAGAAGTGGCCGGGCTGGTAAGTTGAGTGAGACCTATGAGGATGCGGCTAACACTTATTTTGTGGTAGTACCAACCTTAGACAAGCCAGATGAGCTGCCGCCGAGCTCCCGTCTACCTAATATTTATGCCATTGCGCTCACCGAGCTTCAGGAACTAGAGTTACATCCTCTCTGCCACCGCGTGGCGGCGCGGCTGTTGGTGAACAACTGCGAACTAGTGGACGGCAAGGACGAAGCCACAATCCTCACTGACAGCGGACAAAAGGTGCGCGACTTTGTCGACTCGTACGCAGCTAGTCTGGCCATTTGCGATCTTGAGAGAGGCAACTTTGCGATTCCGGCGGAGTGCGCAAAATTCCGGGAGCCGTCGCTTAGTCAAATCGCCA
Source organism: Chaetomium tenue (assembly GCF_020726465.1). Classification (NCBI taxonomy): domain Eukaryota; kingdom Fungi; phylum Ascomycota; class Sordariomycetes; order Sordariales; family Chaetomiaceae; genus Chaetomium; species Chaetomium tenue. The sequence continues at coordinate 2,953,902 of NW_027117330.1, read as the reverse complement.
TCAGGAACGAACCCCAGCTGCATGTGAGCTCGGGAGAGATTGGGCTATGTCTCGCAGCTCTGGCTGCATCAGACGCGGCTTGGAATACCTGGGTCAGCTATCGCCACAAGGCGCTACGCTTTTGCGAGGCTGCGAGGGCGGACCATGAGAAGGGTTAGTGCTGTTGACCCAAGCGACTAAACGCCACTAATACTATCGCAGCAAAAAACATTTTGCTTTACCAGCGACTAACACAGGTTATCGCTCGGCTTACCGATAGTGTCGAGGCCGAGCTACAGCAGCGGCTAAATGATCTTGATAGCCGCGCCCGCCAGTCAGTGGAAAGACTCGAGCAGCTCACGCCACAAATCGGGCGATTGAGTAAAGAACTGGCAAAATTGGAAAGCTACCTCCTGGGAGACCTGGGCCTGGCACTAAGACAGTCCTCGAAGTCCATCAACGATGGGCTCCAACACGCCGACAACCTGCAGAAGTTGTTGAGAATGTTGCTGGCAAATGTTCTGGAGAGTAATTCTCAACTAGCCTTGGCGTATGAGCAATCTCTACAGCGCGCATCTCAAAGAGTTAACGACGACATGGGGGCTCTGGTAGCCGTGTTGTCTATAGCCATGACGTCCTCCAGTTCTCTACAGAAGCAGATAGTAAGCTATAACAACCCTCAACCCTAGGCTCGCCCGCTCACTCTCCCAAGCAACTGTCAGACAAACAGGCATCCGTGCTCGCCCAACGGCAGGAAACCCTCCACCACGGCATGGACCGGTTGGCTATAGCGACTGAGACGCTGTCCGAAAAGTTTGAAGATCACTCAAGTATGCTTAAACAAGTAAGCAACATCACCAACGATATTCTCGATACCTTGGAAGAAACTGCTGTCGCGGCATCTTCTGTCAACGAATCTTTTAGCCGCGCGACGACTCTGCGCCGGTGGCCTTTCGCTATTTTTCCCACAGCTACTCTTGTCCTAGGATCATATGGGCTTCCACCATCGATCCTTCGAAATCTCGCCCTGTTGGCGCTTGGCGGGCTGGTCGGCTTCGTAGTCTCGTCTTACGATCAACTCACGACCCAATTATTTGGTGCTTTGCAAGCTACGGCAAACATCACAGCATCTTCGCTCTGATGGACGATGTGGAGATTAGAAGGGGCTTAGCATTGCCACTCAAGCCTTCCCGAGGAGTGTGGGGCACACGGGACTGGGTATACTCCATGGACATCCTTCTTTCCTACAACAAGAGGGACCGTGTCGCGCAACGGCACGCCAAAGGAAGCCTGGAGGAACATCCTGGTGCAGGTAGCCCACATAGCGGTATCAAAATTCCGTCGTACAATTGATATTAGGGAAAGGGCAATTGTCTACTTGATCAAATCAATGTCGGGTTTAGTCGTATAGGTGCAGAGCTTGGTTCCTTCCTCTTCTTTGTTGGGGTACTGCTACTCGAAGCGAGTTGAGCGTCCAAAAATTCCTCTGTGTCCGAACTATCGTTCAAGCCATCACCATCTAGGTCATCGACGGTTAGATAGAAGGCGGCGATGCGTACCTGAAGATGGAATTGTGAGCATCGGGTTGGGGTTAGCCATGATTGACTCCAGCGGCGCTTTACGGCTAACCGCCGAGATAGAAGATTTAATCTCAGGTAACGAAGTGGGGTTTCGAGCACGGTTTGATGACGAGAACGGGTTTCTTGTCATGAATGACCATAAGGGCGGCCAGGGAGGCTGCAGGCGGAGGCGCGGGACGCGCCGACAGCCAATCGCTTAAGGACCCAATCGAAGGGGAATCACTGCCAAGAAGGGATTATCACTAGTGAAGTAAGGACCTCACTGGTGATAATGACGGTTCACCAGCGACATGGGAATGTCACCAGTGAACACCTTGGGTGGACGGTGATAACAGTATGTATATAGTCACTCGTCCTGGAGAGCTCTGGGAGTTCTCCAGTTAGCAATCACAACTACAGTTCGCTACAAGCTCGCAAGCCTACTGTTGAGACAAGTCTATTGTTGTGCACCCTTTGGCTGCACCGAACCTAAGCATCCTCGAGAGATTACCTTCAACGAAGCTGAACCCTAACAGGATAGGATCCTGAAGTAGGTTCGTCACATTTCTGCTTGTGACTCCTCCGGGGCCAGCTAGTCGTGGTGTCTTACTGTGTAGGTGACTTGTCGACGGTTCGATGATTTTGGTGTGGGGCTATCGTTGGTAGACAAGGAGTTCTGCTGAATTACTTGTAACTCCCAGTTGTCGGCGAGAATTGCCAGGATTCGAACGCTGGAGTCGATTAGCTGAGGTCCTCGGATTAGGTCGCGGTCTAGGAACCCCAGGAGTCGACCACTGCACGCGATCCACGCGGGGAAGAGACTGAGGACGTGGCTGATAAAGACTTCGGTGTTCGTCAAACTCGGGTCTTACTAGCAGCCATATCCACAAATCCTGCCACTCAGCTGCCACGTACGGAACTGTCTCCAGCGGTCCCATTGCCTGGATAGACGAACGGGAAGGGTTTTTATTCCGGGTTGTGATTTGGAACAGGTAACGTGGTCCACCCCCAAGCGGCGCACACCCCCAAGCGGCGCATCTTTTTACGCGACACACCTTCCTATCTTCTACACAACTTTTCTCCCCAACCAAAAATGGCAATCCCTTCTAAAGAAAGCCAGATAATCTTGGCGATTGAAGCCATCCGGCAAGATAAAAAGCTTAGCCGTCGGAAAGCCACGACAATCTACAATGTGCCTGAAAGTACTCTCCGCTACAGAATGAACGGACGAACGCCAAAGCTAGAGTCGCGTCCTGCAGCCCATAGATTGACAATCACCGAGGAAGAAGCAGTTGTCCATTACATACTAGACCTAGGTACGCGAGGATTTCCGCCCCAATACGCTGGTGTTGAAGATATGGCCAATTTGCTACTCGCGCAACGCGACGGCGGACGTGTCGGTAAGCACTGGGCCGAAAAGTTCGTCAAGCGACAACCAGAAATCAAGACGCGTTTCAATCGCGCATACGACTTCCAGAGAGCCCTCTGCGAAGATCCAGAGCTTATTGGCGCGTGGTTCAAGCTTGCGCACAACATGAGAGCGAAGTACGGCATCCACGAGTGCGACCTCTACAACTTCGACGAGACCGGCTTTATGATGGGCGTTATCTGCGCGTCTATGGTAGTGACACGCGCTGATCGACGTGGAAGGGGCAAGGCAGTTCAGCCTGGCAATAGGGAATGGGCAACGGCGATTGAGTGCATCAATGGCGAAGGGTGGTGCCTCCCGCCATTTCTGATCGTGCAAGGCATGTACCACCTCGCAAACTGGTACACAGAGAGCAACCTTCCGCTCGACTGGGCTATCAAACCAACTTCCAATGGGTGGACCGACAACGAGACCGGCCTAGAATGGATCAAACACTTTGATAAGCACACAAAGTCTCGTACGAAGGGTGTGTATCGGATGATTGTGCTTGATGGGCATGAGAGTCACCTGTCGGCCGAATTCGAAGCCTTTTGCAAGCAGAACAACATTGTCACCATCAGCCTGCCGGCTCACTCATCCCATATAACCCAGCCACTCGATGTTGGGTGTTTTAGTGTCCTGAAAACGGCGTACGGTCGGCAAATCGAGCACTTCGTCAGAGCGCATATCAACCACATCACCAAGGTCGAGTTCTTCCTCGCCTTCAAAGCCGCCCACTTTTCCGCCATGACCGAGAGCAACAACAAAGGGGGTTTCAGAGGTGCAGGTCTAGTACCTTTTGACCCCGATTCAGTGATATCCAAGCTGGATGTCAAGTTACGGATGCCAACACCAACTGGTCCCCCCTCCGCCGCTGCCGATCCTTGGTCCTCCCAGACGCCACGGAACCCAACAGAGGCTGTCTCGCAATCCGAGTACATCAAAAGTCGGATTGCCCGTCACCAGGGAAGCTCGCCGACGCAAATTCTCACTGCTGTCGACCAGCTTGCGAAGGGGACGCAGGCGTTGGCGCACTCGGTTGCCCTAATGACGGGTGAGATACGTACCTTACAGAAGGCAAATGAGGCACTGAGCAAGCGGCGAAGGGCCAAAAAAACACGTGTGCGTCTTGGAGGATCACTTACTGTAGGAGATGCACATGATCTATTAGCCCAGAGAGAGGTGCAGGAACAGGTAGAGCGTGAAACGCGGGAAAATGGTGGTCGGCGGGGTCGAACAGAGACGGCTCCACGGCGTTGTAGCAAGTGTGGAAAGCCTGGGCACAATGCGCGCACGTGTCAGGGAGATGTGGTAATGTCTGATGTATATAACTCTGTATAGTTTCGGTGTATTATAGGCGTTGTGGTGGTGTAATTAATGTTTCTTGTCGTGTAATTATGGAAAAGTGCGCCGCTTGGGGGTGTGCGCCGCTTGGGGGTGTGCGCCGCTTGGGGGTGTGCGCCGCTTGGGGGTGTGCGCCGCTTGGGGGTGGACCACGTTAATGATCTTCGTAGATGACAAGTCCTTTCCCATACCTGCCTGTTTTCTGCGATACGTGTGTGGCGTGGTGCATGAGTAGGAACCCTTCGGAACATAGATGTTCTTCGGACTTCGCACGCGTCCTCGATACCCTGCCAAACAATTCCTCAACTCGTAACTCCCTCGTCATTCTCCCTCGCCTACACCGCACCGCTGCATGGTCGGCCTTCCGTGTGTTTCTCGTCCTGTCCAATCCTATATACTCGATCTTAAGATCGAGCGAACCATCGAAACTACCACACAAATCCAGTGCGCTGTCGGTTCGCGCGGCCAGCAGCTAGTCCCGATCCTCTGCAGGTCGGGAGAATTCGACTCTACCACGTCGGAACACACCCGCGAACCGCGTGCGCGTCTGCCGCCTCGATTTCCCAATTCCGACGAGCGAGACCAGGTACGGCAACCCTTCCACTTATTTCTTTTTTTTTTTTTTTTTTTCTTTCCCTCTGTTAAGGCGCCAGACCTAACCTGCCGCAGGAACCATCACCGAGCCGCATCCAAAAGATCGCTGCAGCCGAGATGGACGTTAGGTAAGCTTCTCCCCCGATCTGCCGACCCCGTTCTCGTGGGTCGCCCGGCGCTGACCATGAACCCGCGTGCAGCTATACCGACCCTTCCTCCCAGCGCCGCGACGGTGCACAACTTCAACCACCTATATCCGCTGTCGTGGAGACCACCACGTCTAGCACGCGCGGTTCTAAGCGGGCTGGCGAGAATCACAGTCAAGACAGCACGCCCAAGCGGCAGAGGCCGGGCGTTCCTGAGCCTGGCCCGGGTCCCACCCCACATACCCCATCGGACACGACTCGCTCGCCCGCCTCCCCGCTCCCTGGGTCTGCCTGCGCCCAGATGCTAATTTGTAAATCGACCCCTCGGTCCTACCCTCCCTCCCTCGACACCATCTTGGTCCGGGTATCTGCGTTCGGCCCTCCCCGAGAGTGTCCGGAAGATGCCCTATCCGCCATCGTGCGCGGCGATGACATCACCCGCCCGCTCGACGATCCCGCGCGCTACCCTCTCGAAGGCTTCGTGGCTTGGTTCGGCCTCTCCGACCTACGGATCTAGTATATCTCCCCGGCGGACGCCGACCGGCGCACCTCTTTTGCCCTCATCCCCGACGAGCGCGAATGGCGGCTGTTCCTTACTCAGCTCAAGACCTCGGGCGTCCCTCTCGACCCCAACCGCTACTACAACCCTACCTTGCCCGTGAGCATCCGTATCTGGGCGCTGCCCTCGGGTCAGACTCCTCAGGACGTTATCGCACCGGTGTTACCTAGTGTAGAGGTCGTAGATCTCCTCACGGACGACGAACTTGACCCCTATCTACGTGATAGAGATGCTACGAACGTCCTTTCGGGTAGCGAGCCCGACCTCGCTGAGCCCGACCTCGTTGAGCCCGAGGACGGAGAGGCGTTCGAGCCAGGACCCATCGACCCCAGCATCGTTGAGGCGGTCCGCCGCGACATGTGCAAATTCTTCGGCATCGATCCCAGCGACGTCCTAAAGCCTGGCTTCACACATACCCCTCCGGGCATGAAGAAAGGCCTCCGGTTCCACCAGCTCTGGGCCTTTTTCTGGGTGTTCGCTAGCAAGGCGGCCCGTGGTATCGCTACTGCCCTCCTCGCTGACGAAATGGGACTCGGCAAGACGGTCATGTCCCTGGCCGTCGCCGTCCTTAGCCACCGCCTGCGCGCGCAGGCCGATCACGTCTCCCGACACCCTGACCAGCACCTCACAGCCGATGACGAGCGCACCAAGTGCCCGTCGGGAACCTACACTCACGGGTTCCAATGCCCCTGCGAGGCCGGCAGCTGGTCCGCCAGGATCGCTGCCGACCTCTCGCACGGGCCTACAGTAGTGTTTGGTTCTAAGCTGATCCTGAGATCGTGGGCCTATGAGTTCTCCAAGTTCGTGGACGCCAGCCCCGACGACGGCATGATCCTCCTCACGCTGCCCGACGATCCCGCGCCTGTGCGCAGTCTCATCGCCGACATCGACATCGCCAAGCTACCCCGCGGGCCTCCCACGAGCAGCAAGAAGCCGGGCCTGCAAGACGAAGGCGCCAGGCTCAAACCCAAGCCCGGCCAGTCTCGGTACATCCTGCTGATTCCCAACACGTCGGCCGTAAAGAGTATCGATTCGACCTTCGCCGTCACCGCCGACCGCCGCCGGCCGCCCACTGTAGTCCAGTTCGCCGTCCAGCCGGGCAGGATCATCGTGGACGAGGCCCACTGCATCAAGGGCGAGACCACCATGCTCTGGGATCGCATCCGGCGTTGGCAGTGGCGCGCTCGGAGTCCCACTTACCTCCTTGCCCTGACGGGCACACCTATGACCCGGGACCCGGCGGACTTCGAGAGGCTGGTGGAGCACCTGAACCACCCAGGCGCCGGCTGGAGCAGCCCTCTCCGACCGCCCGCCACGTCCACGCTTCAGGCGCTCAAGCGGCTGACCTCGCATTACAACAAGACGCTCGCCCGCGGCCTCGGCGCCGCCGCCGCCGGCTCGGAATCGGAATCGGATCAGCAGCAGCAGCAGGCCTTCCTCTCCGACCTCAGCGCCCTCGTGCTCACCTTCACCCTCCGCCGCCGCCGAGACGACATCTTTGCCGGCGCGCCGCTGTCAACCGTGCCCATGGTCCCTTTCAACGTCGTGGATTGTCCGCCGCCGCCCCAGTTTGCCGCTTGCATCGAGAACATCTTCTCGTCCACAAAGGATGAGGTGCAAGCGTTGCTGGACGAGCGCCACGCCAGGTGGGAGGAGCTGCCAGAACATCGTCGAGGTACCGAGCCCACCTTCGAGCTCCTCGTCCGCCAGATCAGTGCCGGCGCCCCCAACACTAGCAGCAGCTTCCGCCTGCTCAGGCTGTGCGCCACGTTCCCAGCCCTGGCTCGCCTCCACTGCCAAGCGCCCTACTGCGATTGGAGCCTCACCGGCGAGGACTTCCGGGGCGTCTTCACTAAGGGCACCATCATGGAGGCCCGGGCCAAATCTAAGGCATGGCCCTTCTGGCGCGACATCTGCAACGGCAGCACCAAGATGGAGCAGCTCGATATACAGATCCGCAAAATGCTGGCCGACCGAGAGCCAGCGCACGGTACGAACGACGTTGTGTCCGACAAGAAGATGCTAGTCTACTCTGACTCGCCCTTCGTCGCCCACCTGGCGTTTTTATGGATCGCCAACACCTTCGACATCCCCGTCCAGATGGTCGATCGCGGCATGAGCGCGGCCAACCGCGTGGCTGCCATAGAGCCCTTCGTCACCGTCTCTCTCGACCGGCTACGGCGCGAATGCTACCACCCCACGGAGCCCCCCTCTGCCCAAGTCCTAGTCACCACCGTCGGCATCATCGCCGAGGGTCTCAACCTGGCCCGGGCGAATTACCTCGTCCTGCTTGGCCCCCTTGGCACCGTCGCTAAGCAACTACAGATTGGCTGTCGTATCAACCGCGAGGGTGGGTTTTTCACCCCGCACCTGACCCTGCTTCTCGACCCGGACAATAAGGCCGAGATGGTCGTTCGCCGGCGGCAGCTGAACCGCGCCACCATCGAGACGGAGGTGTGGGCCAATACGAAGTAACGGCGACCGACTCGCCTACATTTCTTTCTTTCTTTTTGTTCTTTTTCGGCGCGTGGGCATTGGCACAGGGAGGATATATCGGTATTGTTTGAGTCCGGTTGCTCGGGTTCACTTGCTCGGGATCGGAACTGGCTGTGGTGCGGTCGAGGCACATCGCCTTTAAGGAGGGATGTGGGAGGCGCCGTCCTCATCTGCTTTTTCTATTCCGTCTAGCCTATTCCAGAGCCGCGCCATAATGTGTATCCAGGTTCCGAGGGCGCCTAGTGAATGTTTGATTACCGGCGGACATGGTTGACTCGGACGTGGTTATTCGGAGGAGGAGTTCATTGTTCGGTTGACCAGCTCGGGTTTGCCGTGTCAAGGTCAGAGGCCGGCTGCCGTATGATGGTCTTGCTTGTCAGGTAACATAGGGAACTAATCTCACTCAACGTGGTCATTGCATATGTCAGTGCTGTATGGTCGCGGGCTTATCGGACACCACGAGTGGCTCATTCGCCGGTAAGAAATTTGGATGCTTATTGCGTAGCTCGCATATTTGTTAGACGAAATGTTCCTAATCGCGCCTCGCAACTCCCCGGTGAGTCCCTTGCGCTAGTTGAACCTGGCCGGTGGGCAGGCGTCCCGGAACGGAGACCCGGACAAGGCTGTCCCGGCAGCGGCCAATTGGTCATGACATTGATACACCGGTTTTGGGCATGTTGGCCCCTGATGATCTTGAGGGCAAGGGAATTCTCCGTGTCCTGGTTCATCAGAACCGCGCAGAGGATAATCGCACTAGGGCGCGAAATGTATTCTCGCGTACCCTTGACCTCCAGCGCTACGGTATTCGGAGAGAATTGCCCTTCAGATCTCTCCTCTTTCTTCTTGACTTGCTCAAGATGTTGCTCGCGAGTGTTGTCAGATGCTTCGCCCTTCAGCTTCGGGATAAAGAACTGGTAATGGGTCGATGGATTCAGAATGGCAACTTGGGCACAGCGAAGAATGATTTCGATTCTCGGAATCAAACTGGTTCCTCGCGGTTTTGAACTCGCGCCGTGGTTGACAACTGGGGTCGAGTTTGGCCCACGGTGGGAATTTGTGGTTCCCTGTCACGTCTCGCTCCGTGAGCGGATAGTTGGGTGGACAAAAGTCGTAATCTTGCTTTAAAAAGACACGGCATGACCACTCATCGGCGCGAGAGACGCGGATGTGAATTGGGCCCCGAGTGCAAGTTCCACTGCTGCGAGGGAGGCTGAAGACTGGATTTGCCGGAGGACTGGACGCCGTTGTAGGTTGTATTAAAGGTGACGTTTAGCAACATCTTGATACCGCCACTGCATACCATCTATGCAGTGACGGCGGAGGTGGCGATCGTAAAGGGGTTCAAGAGATGGTTGAGGAGGGGCGATTCTGAGCCACAAGATGCCGGCGTGTAGGCTTAGGATTCGGTCCCACAAGAGGAGTGTAAAAGGTTCGGCAATCAAGGTAGACCTCAGTAATTACCGCTAAGTTACAGAATAGTGCCAAAAGTTGGAGGGGAAACAACGCCGGGAAAGAAACTGGCCTAGTGCCAACAGCCAAACACCCTGCAGAGCGCAAGCGACTTTCTCCCCACCACCTGCACAACAAATTCGAGGCGTGCCCACCGCACACCGCGCGATCAAATAAACGCGGCCAGCAAGATGGCGCTGGTACGAAATCCCACATAGAATTTGGCTTGGATAGCACCACCAGCCTTTTTTCTTGGCCGTGGGGCGGATTGGTTACTGATGGATAATAGGAGATTGACGGCGGAAACAAATACCGGATTGGTCGCAAGATTGGTTCGGGATCGTTCGGCGATATCTATTTGGGGACCAATATCATCTCCGGCGAGGAGGTGGCCATCAAGCTCGAGAGTCGCAAGGTAGAGCACCCGCAGCTTGAATGTGAGGCTCGCGTCTACAAGTCTCTTGCTGGCGGTGTTGGCATCCCATTTGTTCACTGGTTCGGTAGTGGATGCGACCACAACGCTATGATTCTGGATCTTCTAGGACCCAGCTTAGAGGACCAATTCAACTTCTGCAACCGCAAGTTCTCGCTCAAGACGGTCCTGCTGCTCGCCGATCAGTTCATTTCGCGCATCGAATACATCCACGCCAAATCGTTCATCCACCGCGACATCAAGCCCGAGAACCTTCTTATGGGCCTTGGAAAACGTAGCAACCAGGTCAATGTGATTGACTTTGGCCTTGCAAAGGAGTACCGCAACCCGAAGACACACGCCCACATCCCCTACAGATCGAATAAGAACCTGACGGGCACGGCACTCTATGCCTCCATCAACACCCACCTTGGTGTCGAGCAGTCCCGCCGCGACGACATGGAGTCACTCGGTTACGTCATGCTCTACCTCTGTCGTGGCTCGCTCCCGTGGCAGGGTCTCGAGGCTTCCACCAGGGACGAGAAGCACGGCCGCATCATGGAGAAGAAGAGGAGCACGCCTACCGATGAGCTCTGCCGTGGGTTGCCCAATGAGTTTGCCATTTACCTGAACTACGCCCGGTCACTCCACTTCGAGGACAAACCTGACTACAGGTATCTGCGAGCGATTTTCCGCAACCTTTTTGTCCGTGAAGGCTTCCAGTACGATTACATTTTTGACTGGAACGTCTACAAGCACAAGGAGAATGCGCAGGCCATCCAGAAAACTGCCCGCCACAGTGTTGCGTTTCCGTTGATTAGCTTACAGAAGGCCGATAAGCACGGCGACGGGAGGACGGCCCAACTCGCGAGGATGGGCTCGTCAAAGAGAATCTCGACTCCCCATCGCGGTGATTCTAGCAACCAGCGCTGCACCGCTCGCACCATGACGGTAGCCACTACCATGACAATGTCACCCCCTAACCTACACCGCGTCCCCACCACGGAAACAGTCGGCGCCAGCGCATCGAGAGCGGGAGAAGAGGCAGCAGTCGGCGCAGGCGTCCCGTTTGGGTCCGCCGCCACCGAAAACTTCTTCCCGTCATGGGAGGCCCGCAAGCGCCGTCAGGTGTGGTACTACGCCATGTGCGCATTGTGCATTTTCCCTTTTATCGCACCGCTCGTCTACTGGGGCACGTTTGACGCCGCACCGTGGCGGTATACACACGGCGAGGCGGAGTTGCTAACGAGGCGCCAGCGGTGGAACATATTGGTTGTCGGCGTCGCGTCCGCTGTGGCGTGGTTGGTCGTGCTGGTTGTTTTGGTCACCGTGACGGTTATTCGGAAGGTGGGGGAGGGGCGTGTTTAGAATCGTGTGGGGAAACTAGAGTTGTGAGGTTAAGCTGGGATACGAGCCGGTGAGCGTGATAAAACAATGGATAACCCTGTGATGGTGGACTTGGTGGTGCGGGGTAAATACCCCCTGTGAGGTGCAAACGCCTGGACGTCTTGGCGCGCGCGGGGCACACCGCTTCTAAATTTTGCGGGCGGGTGCCCAGGCGGCCAGAATCAGTAGACAGCGATTCAAACGGCCGCACCACGCCGTAATTGAAGTTATTTGCATTGCTGTGGCGATTGTTCTTGATCTTTTTGTTGTTGTTTTGTTGTTTTTGAATGGAAAATAGCGGGCCCACACCGGCGCCCCTAAAATCCATCCTCAAGCAGCCCGGCCAGCCACCCAGATATATTCCACAACTTCGCCGCCCACTTCGTCGTATTAACGACTGTTGATGCCGTCGCTAGGCAATCTTCTGGTGTTGCGGCGGGTAGCGAGTCAACCGCCGTCCCGGCACGCAACCCGCCTCGAATAACACTTAAGAGTGCCAACCCACCTCCGACAACCGTACCCGAGCCCCCCGAGCCCCCCGGAACACCGGCGAATACGCGACCGAAACGGATACGCATGATAACGCAAGAAGAAGATACCCGCCAGGCGAATCGTTATTCGAAATACGGCCGAACCAACATCGGTTGAGGTGGCTAGATTGGAAATCGACGACCCTTTTGACGGTTTTGCCCTCCGACATGCGGGAAGGTAACCATCTGCCTTGTCTTTTGTACTTGGTTCATCTCACAATGCCCCCCGTTGATGCTGCGAGTTTCCTTGAAACTCCTTACTGGCCGGCTATCTTCACACGTCACTACATCTCATGGATTTCCCATCCAGACGAAGGGCCAGACTCCCCGGACTGATAAACACACTCCAGTGGCGCTTAGGCAAAGGGGCGGTTGGCCCGACGGAGTCTTTGGGAGTTGCAGGGAAGTGTGCGAAGCTGTCCAGACGACCGACTTCGTGACCTGTCCCACCCGCACGACCCACGACTTCTCCATACACGAAACATCTCCCTCCGGCGAAGAAAGAACATCGCGACTACTTCGTTAGGAGCGGACGATTCAAGTGAGACCTTGGGACACGCACCCAGTGTATATCCATCCTCCAGCGCCGAATGCTGCGATATGTAGGTCGTCGATGATGTTGCTAAGTTCTTCCATAGGCACATCGTTGCAGCAAGGTACGTATCGGATATAGCTTTCATGGTAGCTCTTTCGCTTCAGAGGAAATTCAGAGACACGAACGCTTACACACACCCTGTGGTGATTGACGGGCAAAATGACAACCCGGGAGCCTACGCTAAGCATACTCTGCGGGGTGACATCCATCGCTGATTGTGGTTTGCAGGAGCAAATTCAAATGACCACAGAGTGCCATGCTCCAACGCAACACGGTAACTAGTGCATATCTGTCAACCTTGGAGACAGAATTTCTTTTCTTGTCTCCAGGGGTCTACCCCTGCTTCGAGGCGGGGACAAGGGGTATATCCGATGCCGAGAGATCTGGTGCATGCACAAGGATCCCGCTTCCCGTTTCCTGCCCACCCCCCCTTTTGTGACTTTGATGGCCGACCGGCTGAGAATCATCCCGCGCGCTCCCCGAAACAGAGCCACTTCGTACTCATGCAATCTCACCGGGGACCAAGCAATTCATCACCCAGTTGGGTATATGTACATCTGGCAGTCCCTGCATGGCGGGTTCAGACTGCACTTTGCAAGCTTTTTCTTGCTTATATTTGAGTGCTTAAGTAGGCTGACGGAGATTGTTTGGAAGAACTGGGAGAAAACGGTAGGAAGTTCTGATGATCGGGCGTTTGGTGGCAGACCCGACAAGTCGATTTGGGTCTTAACCGGAACCTGTTCGACATAAGGTTGTGGGCTTAGCAGCCGGAGCAAGATATCTCGCCAGAAATCAGGATCGATCTCCGTAGGTGTAATTCCAAAACCCATCGTTTCATGGAAAGCTGCGATGATGCTGAAGACACCACAGTCGTCGGCATTCGTTTGCAATAACGGCGAAGTGATGGTGATTTCTGGGTTGGTTTTGTCATCCATCTGGAAAAGCTTCGGCAACAAGCTGCGAGCTTTGTTCAAGAGGGTGCTTTTGGTGATCGAGCTCGGAAGGGAGTCGTAAACCAAAAGCCCGGTACTGTCCTTATAAACCCCGAGGACCCAGTGGTTGCCCCTGATCAGCATAGGCAGGAGGACTTTGGACTTGTGGAAGTCGACTCCCGTCACCCTTTCGTCCCCTGAATCGACAACCTGTACGCTGTCATTGCTGACTTCCTTGAGGAGGCGAAGAGTACCGTTGATGACCTTACCCTCCAACCATTGACCAGGGTGTAAGCTCAACAGGTTTTCCCGGTAGATCGTGAATGTTGAGCCGGGGAATTGTAAGACGGACGTGTAACTTGGTGCTGGCTGGTCTCGGTCGGCTTCATCGTCACCAAGAATAATCGATTCCGGCCCGCCGTTTGTTTGCTTCCGTTTCTATATATCTAATTAGCGGATACATTTCGTTTACGACTGTCGAGAACAATCACCAATATGTCGAGCGCATTCTCGCGGCTGATCCCACCAAGTAGTTCGGTTCTCAAATTTTCCGCATACTTGCTACTCCACAACGGGAGATAAAACTGCTATATTTTGTGCAGGTGGTTCATCGTGTGCGGAGGCGATTCTGCGCGGGTGGTTGGCAACTTGGCTTTGGCCGACCCTGCTGCGGGGCTGGCTGACTCTGTTGGTCGACCCTTCCGACCTGGCTGACCCCCGCTTAACCCCGCTTGGCCGAGGTGGTCATGTCGCATGCCCGGCTTGGATTTTCTGAAGTTTTCCCTCTTTCACGCGCTTTTTCAGCGCTCTCATTGAAGGCAACTTGGGCATCGGCCCACACATGGTCATGAAATTTGAAAGCTCTCCAAAACCCGACAGAGGCGGCCGGAAAGAAACTTTCCAACTCTGAGAGCTCAACACTCGGAGCATCGCAGGAATCTGCCATCGCGCCTCTTTGACCGGATTCTGAGCCTTGAAGTTCCAGTCTATCGGGCCGCCGGAGATATATATCTGCGAGGACCTCCCTCTTTCCGGAACATTCGAACCTAGTACCTTACAGCAAGACACCTTCGATCAGACTGAACCCCAGCAGGACAAGGTTTCTATTTGACCTTCCTCATATTAACTCGCAGTTCCGGGCAAGAAAGGTTTCCTGAGGGGTTAGCGAAAGCACACCCTATAAATCTCGTTTCATGCCATATTCACATGGCTTTCTGGCCGTAAAAATGTGCCTAGCAATAATCAGAGAAGCTCTGCTCTACTCATCCACTGCGTCGAGACGCGGCGGTTGGCTATTATGCTGGAACTTACAGTGTGCAGTAAGCATGCGCAGTATTGCTATAAGCATCACCCCTAATATTTTCAGACAGAGCGCGAATCTCATCTGGGGCCCAACCACGACCTCTGGCCAAGGGCGCTAAGATAAGGGGCTGGCAGGCTTGACGGATCCCAAGGTTGAACCACGGGCCGAGGTCTTTGCCGCGTGCCTCGGCGGGCCAGCTGTGGAAGGGTCTGGCAGACTTCTTGGGTAAGGGCATGGCCAAGGACAAGGGGTTGAACTAAGTTCATCATTTGCGCGAGACCCAAGAGCGCCCCAGTCACTAAGCGTGCCGTCTCGTTGCCATCTTCTCCGCCGAAAGTGACTCAAGGAGGAACCGGCGGACACGGACCCAAGGGCGCTGCTCGACTGGGACTATACACTGAACGTTGGGCTCAGTGAGGGTTAACGTCCCGCGCCAAGTCTTCCTGAACTTGAAGAGCAGAGGTTAACCCTCCGGTCTGGACGAAAATGGTGGGCGGTAGAACAAAGGCGGTTTGGAAGTGTGGGATCCCACTTCGTCATTGACCAGAGGTCTCGCATCGATTGTATGGTCACCTAGCACAGGTCTCGGATGCCAGGCCCGGGACCGGGTTGGCCTTTTTCTTCCCGAGACCGTTCGCGAGGATCCATCAACAGATGCCCACCATCCTGCGGCTGATCAAAGATTAGCTCCGCGCAGCGGATCAGTGGCGTATGGTTTTGGTGCTGGTGGGGTGGGGACCCTGTCACCCGGGCTTCCCTAAATCGGACATCCTAGACACCGCCATCGCTGGATTCATGACCCTCCCTTGTAGCAATATGTGCGGATTGGGGGGCCGGGCGGACTGGGCTTTATTACGTGCTTGTGGACGGGGGATCTAGATAAGTCTATCGATGGAGGGTGCGGGAAAATGCGGAGAGCGGAACGAAAGGCGAGTGTCGGGCCGATAAGAGCGTTGAGAGGTCCATCTTTCGTCCTCTTTATCCTTCTTGTCACCCTTGTGCTCTCCCCTCTCCGCGAGCAAGCGCTGTAACACTAGGAAGACCTGAAATAGACCTGTGGAAGATTAGCCAGGTCGTAAATGAGGGGTCCTACACTTCGAGACTGCCTTTGTTCTGCCGCCTACATATATCATTCTCACGGTAGAACACCGAGGGAGAAATGAACAAAGGGACTGACTTAAGGCCTATATCGTCTTGGGTAAGCGAACCGGCTTGATGTTTAGCCTCCAATCAAACGTTGGTGCTTTACTAATCTTCGCTAACTAAGCTTCAACCATTCAAAAACAATCGACTTTTCGACCCTCAACACCACAACACACTGCACCATTGACCAACAATGGCGGGCATCAACCAGATCATCCAAACTTTCAAAGGCCTTACTGAAGGAGATCGCGAGACGGCCATGAAAGCACTCTCAACTATGATGCGCACCGAAAACCAGCGGCAACCCGCCAAGAAGAAGGTCAACGGGTTTATGGGTTATCGTGGTAAGTCCCGTAAATTACGATTTCGTGGCTTATTCTAACGTTCCTTAGCATACTACTCGGGGCTCTTCTCCCAGCTCACACAGAAAGAGAAGTCGCCTATCATGACGATACTTTGGAAAGAGGACCCGTTCCATAAGGAGTGGGATTTTATGTGTGCCGTGTATTCGGCAATCCGGGAGTTTCTGGCAGCCGAGAACGTTACGCTGCAGAAATGGATTCAGTTTGCCATCAAGCACATGGGGATTGTTGTCCGCGAGAGCTACCTGGCGGCTCTAGGTTGGAAACTAATCCAGCAAGACGACGGCACACACAAGCTCGAGCGCACTGCACTTCGAGGGATCCAGAGCTGTCACCAGCCGATGAACGGACTTGGCCTGTTTATGAACTGCCTTAACGGCGGCCTGCCAGTTACCAACCGGCTTCCGATCATTGCAAAACTCACCGCTTTGAGCAACGATGTTATCTGCGTCAACACACAGACGGGGCCAGTGGTGAAGCCCCACAACACCCTGGAGGGATTCTACCAGTTTGCGAAGTATAACCCACATATGGCCATGTCGGCGCTGTTTGAGGTCACCACGACCCACCCTCTCATCACCCAGGGTGTCACTGTTCACTAGCTTCCTGACCTTGCGGCAACCGACCCGTTCTTCGCGGTTCAGAACGAGGATCCTGAGCTCGATGCGATGTTGGACAAGATCCCCCAGGGCGAATGCAATGGGAGCCTCGGCAACTAGACCAATCCTGACACCCAGTTCTACACGATTGACATGGGGTATGGTGCGCATATTGCTGATCCATGAACAACAACTAGGGGGCGGGTTGTGTGGACAACGCCACAAACCATGAGAAAGCCTTTGACAAGGAAGGCAATCACCATATCATTCCTCGCCAGGGCAGCGGCCACCTCCCCCTCCTTCACAATGACATTGCTCAATCCATCGCGTTTCTGATACGCAAGGTTCTCCGCCCGCTTCCACCGGCTCCTGATCTTCTCGTCCGCTTGTTGTGTAAGCGCCATAGCAAACTCCCCACGGCGAAGCAAAAAGAAGTCGCGCAGCAACTGCAACGTCTCCAGACAGGAATGCCTTATATCCGCAATCGTTCTCGCAAACGTAGCCACATCGATCGGATGCCGCAACGCGGCCAGCCTCGTAAGCTGCGTTGAGAGGTGGTCGTTCCCCCTCAAGCTGTAATCGCCCACACTCTTCGCCCGGATCTGGTTAAGTGACCATCCGATAAAACAGCATCGACGCGGCGGTCGGAGCCGTCACAAACCGCGGCAGCAGCGCCATCTCGCAGCCATGCTCCTCCGGTTCTGCGCTTGTGATGGGAGCAATTAACGTTAAGTCCTGGTGGACAGGCACGGCGACGACGTTGGCGAGGGATGAGATGGTTGTTGTATTATTTGTTCTTGGGTTGTGTTGTGGAAGGCTGCGGTTCGGAGAGCTGCAGATGCGTAGCAGAAAAGGGCGATGAAGGTCTACTTTTTATTTAAGTCTTCTAAATGACTGGAGCGCCCGCAACGAACATGATGTGGGCGCCTGTGGAGTGCCGGGTTGGCAGTCGGTCGATGCGTCGGCGAAGAGTTGAGAGTTGACATCATGCTTTGTGAGGGAGCCGGCTGCCCGCAATGAGCTCGGGAGCTCGGGAGCGATTGGTTGTGGGTGATTGCTATCAATCCCAATGATGTACAGTCCTCTCCCTGTTTATTCGCTAGCGCATGACTTCAAGACCGGGGCCCTTGCTAAAATCCCCAACTCAACGGTAAAACCACCAATGTTTTCAGGAAAAAAAGAATTGGATTGAAAGAGTCTCTTCAGGTGTTTCTGAATATCGCATTCGCTTTCTTTTTTAACCGTTGTTCGGCTGTTGAGCTGGGGTTTTTCAACTTTTGGACCAGGACCCCTGTCACAGGAGCCGCGCTAACAAACAAACAAGTATTGAACTGTACATACGTATGGACCTGGACCGTGCCCCGTGATTGCGGTGTAAACCGCAATCATTGACAGGCGGCGCCGGCATCCCTGTGGGCCATGTTGTAAGTAGAAGGTGTCTTTAGATAAATTTTACAAATGCTTTTAATACGGCAAGACCGCTATGAAATCCATGCACCTGCAGAGCGTCTGGTTGGGATTGATAGAGGAACTCTTGGCGCGGGCGCTAGCCACCGCGCGGACAGCATTGCTGAATGAACAAAAAGGCCCACCTTTGTGGGTTTGATTAGTCAGGCAGATTGGAAGCAAGCCGACGGGCTTGGGCGACGCTCAGCCGCAACTCCTCCTACAACCCGGCCGCGGCCCTATAAATCCCCTCCATGGAACCCTGCAACGCCCCCGCCAGTATGTTGTTGCAGACGAGCGGCTAGTTCTCGATAACTGCCCTCGGCCTCCCTTGAGAGAAAGCCTCAGCCTGCGCACGTGCGTGCCATCCCGCCCCTATTGATTCGCAATGTTGGGCTCGTTGATGCCCATGCCCCCACTGTGACAAAGCGGGCCGTTGCCGTTGTGGCGTTGGGGGTTACCAGCTCCTTTATTCTTCGATCTTCACATCCCTACGCTCAATCACTATAGACGATCCCTTGATACAAGCCATTGGATGGCGCGAGAATCACGATTCCGCACCCTGCTAGCTGCCGCTGCGGGTAGGTGCATCGGTCGCCGAAGCACGTCCTATTAACTGTTGTTGGGCGATAGTTATTGCCAATTACGACACAGCCGACTCGGCTCCCGGCTTCGGACCTTGCAAAGCTCAGCCCACCGACGCTCGATCCGATCCCTTACACAGTACATTTATAGACATACCATATATATTACCCGCCCTTGTTTTCCCAGCCGTGTAGATCATCGACTCTTTCAGCACTGGTGGTCCGAAAGATGGAAAAAAAAATATCAAAAAACCACCGGACCGAAGGGTGCTCATCTGCGAGGGAGTAGGCGGCCACGGGGGCTACTCAGCCATTCTGTTCACGGATGTCTCGGAAAGGTGGGCGGTAAGTGCGTTCTATGATTGAGAAAACTCTGTCCTTTGCCGCTGTGGTGAACAGTCTGATCGACCTTGCTGAATTAGGGACACCCTTTGGGTCGTGGTCAGCATCGGGCGCTGAAGGATTTCTGACCTCCGCACGGCCCTTTCGCTGAACATCCCTCGACTGCCTGAGTGAGAGAGTATATTCCGACGAGGATCCTCATTGAATGAACCCCCTTTTAAGCAAGTTGAGCTGTGACATTGCCCCGGGTCTCTGGGGACATCCCTTGTTTCTATCTACTTATCTACTAGATCTTTCCCATTTCTTCCGCAGCTCAGAACCAAAGTTACCGTCCATCTTAGCCCAGTATTCCGCTCATATATATCCGCCGCAGCACCTTGATTGAAGCCGGAAGCAGGATGCAACTCATTAGTTCATCCATCTCTAACATAGCCCCTGACTCCGGCGATGTTGACAATTTCGATTTCAACAATCTCCAGGCGGAAAACCTGAAAGCACCAACGGCAAACTTCAATCCTCACATACTAACTTTTGCCCATTCAACTCCGACACCGTATTCGATTGGTTTTGGTTCCTGCTTCGCTCCGTCAAACGTCGGTGCACGCATGTCAGCCTCCAATGATTCGGGTCTGCCGTTTTCAACTTCGTTCGATTTCGGCTCTTTCTCCGCCTCGTTAGTCGGCGCGGTCCCGCTTGATCTCACGCCCGCTTCTTTAGCCACATTCCCCTCCTTCCTGACGGCGCCCAAGACCGACAACAGTTCCAACCCAATCTATCCTGTTTTTCCTGTCACACCTTCGGGAGAGAGGGGTGACTTTTTCGGCCAATCCCTTGGGAGTTACGGTACTCAACTGACTCCTTCACACACCATAGACTGCACGCACCTTGCCGGTTGCCTCAGTCCCGGGTCTCACTTATTGACCCCTTCCGCTATAACAACACACTTCGACCACGTGTCCGACATTGTGGCCCATCAGCTGTATTCGGACAGCTCCATCAGCTCTGATCAACAGGTTTCTACGACGCTCGTCGGGACAACTGACCTAATCAAGCAAAACGACGACAGCATAACAATGCCGTTGACCCCCTCTCTGTGTTCGATGGAGGGCGTCTTGGTGGGGCGAACGCGATATGGGGCGCCAGGACCCCAACAACTACAACGGTGCTCACCATCCGGCGGGCGGGCCGGGATCAAGAAAGAAAAGAAGCGTCGCGTAGTGGGGGGAATCGACAGCACCTTCGCCCTAGACAATGTCAGGCCGGCAAAACCATACAAATGCCCCGTAGAAGGATGCGTGAAATCGTACCGCAGGAATGAGCACGTGAAACGGCACATTAAGAGGCAAGTCAAACAAATAGAAGAAAGTCCCCACTAGGACTAACATTGGCTCAGCGAGCATCATAGTGTATCGTTCTCTTGCCAGTTCTGCAGCCATGCTGCCAACCGGCGGGATAACTACATGGCTCACCTCAAGCTGCACACAAAGCAACGGAAGTCGGGGACCGGCAAGCGTAGGGTGGCTTTCTACGAGGATGCGGTGCGGAAATTTGCCGATGAGAAGCAGAATGAACAGCGACGAGGGCGGAATGCTAAGCTTGGTGAGCCGCTATCTAAGTAGTAATGAATTAGCTTCAGTCAATGACGCCCATCGGAAGTTCCTAAAAGCGATCGGTGGCAACAGCGAGAAATCAGATCGGACACTCATGAACGATCGGGCGTCGGTGATATGGCTGCTTCAAGAAATGCAGCGTCAATTCCGACGTGGACTCTGGCAACGTGCTTTTGAACTTTTTTTTCTCGGTATGTCGGGCTCCATCTCACTCGAGGCACTTGACCTCATCTTGAGACTTACTTTATCCCAGGTGGCCGAGATTTGTCCTTTTATGGTCGCTGTCCAAAGGAATCCGGTGAAAACTGGCCGGATGAGGTGCAAGCCTCATTACCGTTGTGGATCCCATTCTTTGTTAAACTACATACTGGCAATCGATGGAGGTGAGATCAATCGAACGCTGCATTATTCTCGGCTAACCTAGCGCAGCTACTCGAAAATTTGTAAAGCCCTCAAAGTAGATCTTCTCAATAAGGAGAGTGATTTCCAGTGTTTCGCGGCAATACTCAAATCGGGGAAGCTCGTCGCTTGCCAGGTCGGAGATATTTACGAAATACCTCCACCTGGGCTCGAGAGATTACCCGCCGTTGGGAGGCAGGGTGCGGAGCGGGGGCGCGGCAGGCAGGGCAGCCAAATGCCCACGATACGTTCTGGCGTCGCGTCTTCAAACCTTGAGACGAACACGCATCTCGTCGGATGTACCTCAGCAACATCGTCCGCGACCATCAACCTTGACCCGCAAGACCGCAGCGAAACGGCAACGCCATACCCACCAAGAAAAAGACGGAGGACGGGTCAAGATTACGGAGTTTATCTTGGCAACTGGATGGGAGTTTCGGGAGCCCAAGATCTGTCGTCTCTCGACATCCTTGCCTATGTAGCCGGACAGGAACATGCAGAGAAGCGTTCTGCGGGGGCTGTTCCACCCCCTGGACCCGCGGAATGGATCAACAGCAACTCTCCTGTTTCTCATCCCCATGCCAGCCTGCTTGGTATCGCCTCGCCGCCAAACGATTCCGATGCTGGGGGCCTACCAGGCCAGCTAGATGGTCGGGGCTGCCCGTTGGACGAAAGTGGGCACCGCGCAGATCTGCGATCGAGCAGCCTGGATTCCCCTGGAATTGCTGCATCACCATCCCAGCCCGCCGTGTCAGTTGGCCGGGCGGTTGGATCCATAGAACAGCCCTCGGCTTGCGGCCACTCCAATGCCTCCGGCCTTGTTACCCTTCCCGATGGATCGTGTTTACCTATCAGGTACCTCGAGGGGCCGGCACCGATAAACAGTCGAGGGCACGCTGCAGGCGGAGTGGGGATGGGGAACGAGACAGACGCTACGGAGACGCCCAGCGGTATCGCCCTCGGAACAGTCGTGTCCCCCGAGTGCCAGCGTTTGATGCCCGCTGAGAGCCCCTACGGGTTGCACATGCTCTCAGAGGCAGCAGGGCAAGCTGGAAGACTGGGCCAAGCAGCAGGGGACTCTCCTCAAGAGGATGAGTGGAATGTTTTCATGAGCGACATTCTACTCTAAGTTTTCCTGCGGCTTGCCATCACTTTCGTCCCCTTCCTCCTCCTGCTCTGCGGGCCTTTCTGCCTGTGCATTCCCTTCCAGCCGAAAGAGGTTGTAGTGAAAAATCAGATCTTGTGCTAGCGGCCGAATGCCCGTCTCCTCATCAAGGTGAAGAACGAACTCGCTGTACCATTGAATCTGATACCCCGCATTGCTATCCCAGGCGCGAACCAAGACCTCCGTTGTGCCAATGAAAAGTGGTATCACCAGACTAGTTTCGCCCTTTTTTGTCCATATGACGGTTGTGTCCTTCTTGAGCAGGAAGAATCGTGGCTGGGCAGATTTCGTGATGGCTTTTTGCTCCGCCTCTGCCCACCCCTTCATGTAAGAGGCCTCAGAAGGTTGTAAGCTAGTAGTTCATGCAGGTCTTGGGGGACATACCATTTCCGTTGCGAACAGATCGTTGAACTTGTCGCGCAGCCTCTCCTGAAACCGTAAACCGGATGAACCGGTGTCTTGGTGTCGTCATAACGCCTTGGTAGAATTGCCGTCGAGAGTAAAGGAATGTTGGGGTTTGAGTGGGTGGCACCAAGGTTCTGTTGGGCTATATAGCGTTTGGAAATCCAAACACTTCCTGAGGCTCGATACCCCGCCCGCACATACCAACTCGGAGTTTTGATGTGGAGTTCCGATCGATGAATCCGGCCAATTGGACGCCGTCTCCGTAATCTAAGTGGGTACCCAAATTTCACCTCGCCCGTAGGTATTCAGCAAGCGCACAATCCTGGCCGGCACAGCATCCCTCGTCCCAGGCTGCTCGACGTCGTAGATCGCGTTGGTTTTTACTGATTAAAGGGCCCCAGTAGAACAACTGCGTGTGAAGCAAGGGACATAAACGGCGGGCGCCGGCATCGCAAAGATGTCAAGCAATGAATCTAGCAGCGCACTAACGGCGTCGATGTTTCAAAAGATTGAACTAGTTGTGAACAACTTCTACTTAGTGTGTATGCAGCTAGGGCACAAGTGGTACCTGCAGTACCGACACTCATAGATGCACCAAAGTGGCGTGGCGTAGCAAGCAGAGCAACACCATTCTATCAGGGTGTTGTCCGTCTTCACCATGTCAAACGAGTGTGGGCAGGAGCTGTGCCTAGCGCTTTCCGCCTTGACTACCGGGTCGAGGTCCCAAAGATGAAGCTGTGGTGTCAGCATCCTATAGAATTAACAGCTTTTCCCTTGTCTTGGGACAGGATCCTCTTACACTAAGAACCTCGCTGATAAAAACATCGTGGTTGCCATTTTCATCACCGTTGACGGGACTCGGGGGCGGATGATCAGCCTCTGGAGCCGCCTGGCCTGTGTCATCTTTCGGACTCTCAGCGGAATCATTGGGATGGTTGGTCTACTCGGTCATCTTGTTAGCTCAGTCTTAGTCAGCCGGCTCAAAGGAAACTTACCGGGGAGTTTGGAGGAGCTAGTGGATCCGACTTCTTGTTGTCGTTGGCATCCGACATGGTGAGGAGTCCTATGCATGGTCAGAGGCTACTCTTCAGGGGGCTTCTTGCACTTACAGCTATAGGTACTTGAAGTTTGAGGCAATGGGTTGGAATGGAGACGGGCAAATTCTGATCGAGAGTAGAAGACACCAATAGCTGTCGAGGCTGCAGCAATAACGAGGTTCTTTGCAAGAAAGGAGCATCCTTATACCTGCTGGCTGGTGAGCTCAGCTCAGGGCTGATTAAGCGACTGACCAGCGTGAACAGGTCCCCGAATCAAAACTCCGTTTGTTGGATGCTTTGACTTTCATTCCAAAGGTCACTCTACCGTTGACAGTCCCTCGCATACCTTCTCCCGGCGTTACCCTCGCCGATCATGCAGGGCAGGCAGGCACTATCGCGTTGCCAGTACATCAGGACAAGCCATTGACCATTAAGACGCCATAGGCGACTGAAACAGCCCTGCCCAACAAACCAAACTGGTTAGGTGCATCTGCAAACATGGATGTTGGGTCAATACAGATCGTTGTGTCTGTATTGTGGAGTGATCTCTGCGAACCAAATTGCATGATCCACGTCTTGACTGGATCGCCTTGACTGGATCGCCTTGACGATGGTCTGCTTTCCCCTGTCTCGAAAACCATGCAACTCTCGACACGGTTGCATGGGCCCGCAGACATACCCAAAACCAGGGCGTGTGGCTGCTCCCTCACCAAATCACGAGCAATCTGTGAGATGCATGATATGGCCTCTCAACTGGGCCGTTTTCTACATCTGTTGACAATTGCCATTGAGCGATAATCTGCGCGCTCCAACAGACCCGCAGGTAGCCATTGAAACACCATGAGCTCGACGACGCAGAACTCAACATAAATTTCAATATTTTGCTGTTATTTGATCGGACAGACTGGAAGACGGTTGAAGACACGTTACAGCGAGTCTTGCATATTCTAAGTGGGCATCGTACAAGACGGGAAGCCTTGGACATGAGGCGAATCTCATGTGGGGACTGGATTGCGATTGGCTAGCTTGAATTTCACAAACTCACAATCCAACAATCCAACAATCAAACAATCGAACAATCGAACAATTCTTGCCAAGACCTAACGGTGCATCGACCCCACATAATAATCGCCCTCTGCGATCATTTGGGGAGTTGTTCCACACACCCCGCTCAACGAATCGTATGTTTGAAATTTTCCGTTCCCACTGGGCATGGTTTGTGCCCAAATGCTACGCCGTCTCGGGCATCAAGCGACGTCCGTCTACTGCGAACCTCACTATTCATGATTGCGAGTCGATATTGCAGGCCTTAGCCATTGATGGCTAGACATCGCTCATCATATTGTGAATAAGACCTTCTCTAGCTTCCGACCCCCTGTCGAAGGATCTGCAAATTTTCTCTAGATCGCCCTCACAAACCCTCCGATCGCATCTCGAAGTTTTGACTGATCCCCAAATAATAGTCTACTCTTGCGCGGTTGGCTCCGCCCAAGCTCCGGCCGCTTTACCTTCCTTATCCCAACTCTAGGTTAGTCCTTGAGAAAATGGCGCCCGGCGCGCTACAGACTCGGAACAGAGACGAGGGGCCAGAACCCCCGACGCCTGGCGGATTTCGCTCCACGTTGCGGCGGCACCTTTTTCGACGAAAGAGGGATGGAAACAAAAGCATCATCTCCATAGAGGCCGCGGGCGTATCAGCAGATAGTACCCCCAGGACGAGTGAGAGCGCTGCGGACAATGTCCAAGTGCCACACACAGCACCAAAGCCAGAAGATGAATACTTTGGTCCAATCTCAGCGCTCTGGGGAGAAGAGTACGCCAATCTCACAAGGAGCGAGGAAGAAGGGGACGGCGATTGTTTCTTCAGAGAGTATAAATCCGTCGCGTCAAAGTTATTGGGAATTAGTATTGATGACCTGGCGAGTAACAAGGCGGATCAACGAGCAGAGACGGCCAGGGTTCAGAAGACGCTAGAGGGACTCATTGACGAGAAGAAATGGACACTGGGCCCTTTCGGGGTAAAAGAAGCTATTAAGGCCACAGTTGAGGTCGTGAACGGCGCTAGAGACTTGGTTGGGGCTGGTATCACAGCTTCAGGGTACCTCCCCGCAAGTTTGGCCTGGTCCGGTGTTTGTATTCTCCTGCTGGTAGGTTTTCAATCTTTTCCTTTTTCTCCCCAATGCTAACTTGCGGCAGCCTCTCGTCAGCGCCCTGGCCGCAAATGACGAAAGAGTCAGCTCCCTACAGGACATTGCTGTCATCATTGCAATTTGCGATGTTAGGGAGTCCTTCTATGCTCGTGAGTTCGAAGGAGCAGGCCTTGACAAGATCAAACAGTCAAACACAGCACATGGCGTCTTTCGAAAGACACTTTCCCAGTTATACGGCGATATCCTCAGGTTCTATGCCCACAATGTCTACTACCTTTCTCGAAATACGCCTGCGAGATTCCTTCGCGATTTTGCGAAACGGGACGATTGGAAGGCTCAATTGCAGGGGATAAAGGAGAAGGAGACAGCAGTCGATAAAGCTATATCTGAAGTCCTCATCCAACATAAAGCAGAGTTCCAAAGGCTTTTGACGGCGATTGGCCAAGACCAGGTCAAGTTACTGCAGAGCCAAGTCAATCTGCTGCAACGCTTCGTTAAGAGAGCAGAGCGGGACGACAGCTCTCAAATTCTCAAGAGTCTTGAAGTGATCGACCACGAGGCAATGCTGAGTTCGATCCGGTATCAGCGCCCTAAGAGAACCGAGAACGTCCCATCATCATCGCTCGGTGGTACCCATGGCGCCTCTGCTGCAGTCGATAACGGACAACATCTAAAACCATACCCCGTCGGGAAATGGCTCTTGGAGAACAACGAGTTTGTGGAGTGGAAGACCAGCCCAAACTCGGTGCTCTGGCTCCACGGCCACGGTGAGTCGCTCCCCTATTTGAACGGCTGGCGAATAGCTGGGCTAACTTGGCCTACTAATAAGTTGGCGCCGGGAAAACCCTGTTGAGGTGAGGCCACCGTTTCACTCTTTACCTACCCAATTTCTGACCGTGTTTCTCGCATCTGCGGGTTGCTCTCCATATAGCGAGACTGTGATTACCCATCTCAATGGCCACGTGAAACACTGTCGAGAGCAGGCCCAGCATGCCGCTGTCGCGTACTGTTTCGTCCGGTTCTCGGAACCGAAAACGTTCAAGCGTGACAACATCGTCAAGTCGCTCATTGCGCAGTTTTACGCCGCCGGACCTGCTACCGCGGCAGCTCTTTTGCTCAGGGAGCAGATCGCCGAACCTAACGACGAGAAGGAAATTGACAGCGTCCTACAAGAGTTCATTTCCAGCTGTCCTGGCGGCGCATACGTAGTCATCGACGGCGTGGACGAGTGCCCAGATACTGGCCCTGCCGACTCGCCTTACGGGGGGGAGCCTAGCAACCCACGACAACATCTGCTGGACTTGCTGCAGGCCCTACCAGGACAGAGGTCGGAGAATCTTCACCTATTCGTCAGCAGTCGGCCCGCGCCAGACATAAGAGGGCTCTCGTGCCGGATAAACCCCCGCATCATTGATCTGAGGAATCACCGCGCCGAGAGCGATCATGATATCAGCGACTTAATTGATGCAACGCTCGGAGAGCCCTCGTTCGAGGGCAGCTGTCTCCACAAGAATGAAGAACTACAAAGCCGTTTCAAGGGCGAGCTCCTCAAGAGAGCAGACGGGGTGTAAGTATACGTGCACCTACCTTGCAACTAATTGCCATGTTGGGTATCGTTGACGAAGAAGCGCTCTAACCGGGCCTCTCGCAGTATACAATACGCCCGAATTGCGCTCTCGCGAATTAGCAGAGAGGTTCCGCTCAATGAAACGCAGCTCAGCCGACTCCTGGAAAAATTACCCGATGGTTTGAACGCCCTGTACAAGGAAGCGCTTCTCAAAGTGCCCGAAACTCACCATGAGACCATTCGCCGTCTTCTGATCTGGCAGCTGTTTTTCGTCAATGGCCCCATGAACCTTGCCGAGGTGGGAGAGGCTTGCCGAATACCACTCCCGGCTCCCGAGCAGCCCGATTTCAAACTCGACCCTTCGTTCCCTAATCCACGCGGCATCGTCGACCGGCTACCTGGCATCTTGCTCGTCCAGAAGGCCCCTGGCGTCCAGTTGCCCGACCCGGAAAACAATACCGACTGGGTTGTGACGGTTGGCCACTATTCGTTTATAGAGTTCCTTCAGTCTAACGACATCGTCACCGATCCCAAGTTTCAGCAAGTCAAGCACTTCGCCATTGACGTGGACAAGGCACGCATGCAGCTCGCATTGGCCTGCCTCAGTTACTTGTTTCATTCCTCCCGTCAATTGCACTTGTATCGCGACCTGGAGCAATTTTTGCAGGACTTTCCACTATCCCAGCGCTCAGCAGATGGCGGCTTTGAACTCGCCGAGCACGTTCGCCTGGAGAAATGGTCACAACCCTTCAGGGACGCCCTAAAATGCCTCTTCTTCGGGCCCAAGGCCAATGAGCCTATTCGGCTCTTGAACCTGCTCGCAGTCGAGGTAGGACCCGGGTGTGGTAGCTACGACTACGTTGGGGCGCTGACGTATTTTATTGACGTTGGCCACACTCGCATCCTACGCTTTATCCTCGACGAGTTGCTCCTCAGGGAGGCCAGGGAGGAGAATAATTCATTATCGGATTCAAGCCTGACACGAAAAGATGTTGACATCGGACTCCATCGCGCATGCGCATTTGAACTGCCCGCTATCGTCGCTCTCTTGCTTAAGTACGAGGCCGATCCGCAGACACCTGCGGAAACGGCATGTGTGTCTGAAGGCCCCGACACCTGCCAGCGAGTGCAAGCAGATCCAGACGCGGCGCACGCGCATGCTGGTCAGTTCAACCCTACATGCGCAATTGACGTTGCCCTTCAAAGCCGTGCGATCAGGGCTCTCCGCGCTCTGTTGGAATGGCGCCAAGGCAAGGCTTTGCAAAGCTGCAATGATAACCACCATATTCACCTGATATCCGCCGCCATGCACGACGACAAAAGGTGTTATTATGAGCTCTTGCAGCATAATCCATACGTTGGCGCCGAGATCGACGGCCTACCTGTTCTTCACGTGCTGGTTCTCTACGGAACCATTGAGCTATCAACCTTCCTTCGCAGCAGCGTTGGCTCAAAGGTCGACTACAAGGCACGGGACCGTTGTTTTGGCACTGCGCTTCAATGCGCAGTCGCTATAGGCAGGGGTGGTTCTGTTCACGACCTGCTCATGGCTGGCGCCTCCATGGACGATCCTTCTGACCCTGGATGGGAAACTCTTCTCCGTGACATGAGCAAAGGCGAGCACTTCAACGTTGAGTGGTTCGTAAATGTCTGGGGGTTTCCGGATGGGGATGAAGCCGCGGCCAGGTTGCGAGCCTTTCAGGAGGTGTTCGGGGATCGTTCTCGGGAATCTGGTCTGAGTCCTGAGGACCGCCAACATCTAGCCGGCGAGGCAGGCCATTGGATTTGGGAATGGGAACCGTTGATCTAGCACAAACAATCTGCGTAGGGTAGGTACAGTGTCGTGGCGGGGTGCAGGTGTGAATAAAAATGGAAATCGGCTAAAACAGATGCGAGAAAAGAACCCGAGCTGATCTGTGATTAAAAGAATTCCTTGCCTCCACAATATAGGTAGGTATGCAGGGAAAGTAGGTGCCTACGAATATGGGGGTGCATAGGGTGGATTTTGGGGAGGGGGTGGGGAAGCCGTGTTTATGAGGGTGCCGCGGGCCGAGACGAATGGGTTTGTGATTGTGTTGCCGTGGAGGAGGGGGGAGGTTGCATGTGTTGAGGAGGAGGGGATTGAGATGGTGGTGGCGATGCACCCTGAGGATATGGCGGCGTTGGAGGGGGATGCTGTTTGGAGGAGTTACCTTCTTCCTGGTTCCTGATTCCTGACCAGTTTGTTTGTCAGCACCCTTGTGCGACTGCTGGAGGCCGTCCCGGGTTTCCGCGAGCTACACGTTAAGCCTCGCACTATCTATCGACGAGGTTTAGTTCCCCGCACAAATCGTCGAAAACCAAGAGGCTCACGGTTGGCTAAGACTCTTGGTAGGTGCCAGAACGGTGACTCTTTCCCCTTTTGGAAGTGTATGGGGAGGGCTGGCAGCCGTTTTGGATTTTTGGCACTTGCTTCCGCAGTACCTTGGTCTTATTTTGTATATGTCGTTCAAGTTTTGATGATTTCCTGCTCCTGCATTGCAGCATCATTTTCTCCAAGAATTCCCACACTAACCGGCCCACAACCGACCTTGTACATCTCGATCACTACCGAGCCGCTGCACGTCGGTATTGCAAAATAAGCGACCGTTTGTCGATATTGCTGCATCCCGGTACTTGGTACCCGGATCGTCGTCAGTGGACAAAGATTCTTGCTACGATGGCTGCACCACGTTCGTGGAATTTTGCCTGAATTCATCCGTCAAAGCGGTGCACCTTCGATCCCCTTCGACGGTGGTCAGTGAAACATGTCGTTGCATTTCCCCACAACCACCTCGACGGGAACCTGCGCCGCTTCGGAAGCAGCCTCCCGCATTGCCCGAAATGGAATGGCTTTGCCGATGGCTTCGTGTGGCGGCCACTCATATCGTCGCTCCCATTCGAGGACTTCCAAATCCGGCCCAACGAGATTGCCATCCCAGACTTCAGGAGAAGGACCCAAGACGGCGCAAAGACCCGTTCTCCTCGATCCAGGTCATCGCCGCCACCACACGTTACCACTCCTGGCCTTGGTGTCCTTCCCCAGATGGCACCATGGTCCATTCGGAACACTCGGCAGCGAGCTCACCTGCCCGAGATTCCACACCCTTCACCTCAATGTTGAGCACGAGCCTGATTCTTCGTACTTCTTTCTGCATGCCCAGGCGGACGGACGTTCCTGTGATTTTGTTGGGCCTCCACTGCTCCGCTTCTCCGGATGATGGCTCGGTGCTCGGACTGTAGCCATGACCAAGGTTGAAGGGAAACCGGGCCATGCATGATCTGGGGGAGTGAAGGTGTCGTTGGATCAAGGTATAAAAGAGTTGTAAATCCCAGGTTTGTTCCTGTCGATCCTCAGTGTCGATCAGCCTCCCGCATCCCAAGGATCATCCCAGGACCCCACCCTCTTTGTCTACTACCTCTTTGCCAGCCCCTAGAACGCTGTCAATATGTCCAAGGCATCCGCTCTCCTCGCTACGCTGACGGGCGCGGCTCTCGTCGCCGCCCACGGGCATGTCAGCCACATCATCGTCAATGGGGTATACTACCAGAACTACGACCCCACGACACACTGGTACCAGCCCAACCCGCCGACGGTGATCGGGTGGAAGGCCGCCCAGCAAGACAACGGCTTCATCGAGCCCAACAACTTCGGCACCTCCGACATCATCTGCCACAAGAGCGGCTCCCCCGGCGGCGGCCACGCCACCGTCGCAGCCGGCGATAAGATCAGCATCGTCTGGGACCCGGAGTGGCCCGAATCCCACGTCGGCCCCGTCATCGACTACCTCGCGGCCTGCAACGGCGACTGCGAAACCATCGACAAGGCCTCCCTCCGCTTCTTCAAGATCGACGGCGCCGGCTACGACACGACCGCCCGCCGCTGGGCCGCCGACACCCTCCGCGCCAACGGCAACAGCTGGCTCGTCCAGATCCCCGCGGACCTCAAAGCCGGCAACTACGTCCTCCGGCACGAGATCATCGCGCTGCACGGCGCCAGCAGCCCCAACGGCGCGCAGGCCTACCCGCAGTGCATCAACCTACGCGTGACCGGCAGCGGCACCAACAGCCCCAGCGGCGTGGCCGGCACCTCGCTCTACCGCGCCTCGGACGCGGGTATCCTCTTCAACCCCTACGTCGCCTCGCCCAACTACCCCGTCCCGGGCCCCGCGCTGATCGCCGGCGCCGCCAGCTCCGTCGCGCAGAGCAAGTCCGTCGCCACGGCGACGGCGTCGGCTACCCTCCCCGGCGGCGGCGGCTCGAACCCGCAGCCTACCGCCACCACCACCACCACGGCCAACCCGGGCGTCACCACCACCACCGCGCTGCGCACGAGCACCTCGGCGCAGGTCACGCCCCCGCCGACCGGAGGCACCCAGACCAAGTATGGACAGTGTGGGGGTAGTGGGTGGACGGGCCCGACGGCTTGCGCGGCGGGGTCGAGCTGCTCGGTGCTGAATAATTGGTATGCGCAGTGCGTGTAAGGAGGGGGTGGGGTGTGTGGATGGTTGAGGGGGGGTGTATGATGTTGTGATGTGACGAATGATGATGGTAGAACGTAGGGTATTGTCGAAGAGTTGGGCGAATGCGCCGGTTTCGATGTATATAGTTTTGGGAACTTGTTCAGTTCCGTGATAATAGCTATCTCGCTGCCTAATGTTGCTCTCGATTGTGTTGGCGTGATGTGTTGTCTGTTGTTGTCCTTCCCTGTGGTTGGTGGTTGAGGAGTTCTGCTCCAAATCGCCGTCTGTCTCGCACTCACCTAATGCTGCCCAACCTCAATCAAGGCTCACCCTCTGTCCACCCAACACAACACAACACATGCACCGGGGTTGACCGTCAAAGTTAGGTAACCAAACCCTGGATTTCTCTATCTCCCAACCAACATTTTTACACACACGCGCCCGACCAAAAGCTACAGACCGAGCCTGAACCCGGGCCCGGGATATCATACCAATTCGTGAGCGGGGAATCATGTCAAAAGCGCAAAGGAAAAGAAAGACGCCACAACCTATCAAAAAACGCCCAAACCACATCATCATCTCGTTCCGCGCCAGACAGGACCTATCCAAGCGGGTTTTTTTTCTCTCACCACCACCACCCAGTGACCACTCACCAGCTCAGCTGCATGAATGCTGCGGATAAGGTAAAAAGTGAGAGGAGATTAGAACTGGCCATCGCCGCCACCGCCCAGCACCCCGGCGGCCCACAGCCCAACCAATCCCCACCAACTGACCTTCCAGCCCCTCCACAGGCCATCCAGGCCCTGACCACGGCGGTACACCGTCTCCGCAACCGTGGCAGGCGGGGGCACGGTCTTTCCCTTCTTGCCCTTCTGGACCGTAGCAACAGCCGACGGCGGCGGGGGTAGGGCGTGCGAGCCCTCCTCGTGCACGATGGCGTACATGGTGCCGAAGAAGCCGCGGAAGGTGCCGAGGGGCACGACGGTCTCCATCTCCAGCTCCGTCTCCGCCTCGGCCGCGCGCTTGCTGCCCTTGGTGGTGGGCGCGGCGGGCGCCTCCAGGGCATGTAGGTAGGGCTCGGAGCGCAGCACGGCGGCCTGGCCACGGCGCAGCACCGTCTCCAGGGGCAGCTTGAGCAGCAGGGCGACGGTGGAGGAGCAGAACTTGGCGATGGAGAAGGTGGTGGGCGCCAGCTCGCGGTCGATCATGAAGTGCGTGCGCAGCACCAGCGGTGTGGACAGCGTCAGCAGCGGGTGGATCAGCGAATGCAGCACCGTCGGCACCAGGAGCGGCGCCGGGCAGAGGTAGGATGGCAGGCTGCGCAGCGTGGACAGCGTGCGGCGTGCCCGCGAGCCGGTGGAGGTTATGACCAGCCTGCGGGGTTTGTTTAGTGTGGGGTTGGTTTGGCATGGGTCTGGGGGGACGAGGTGGGGCTGGCTTACCGCGTGCGGACGAGGTCGAGAGGGGAGAGGATTAGGCCTGTCACGACGGCGGCCGCGGCCGCGACACACAGCGAGGCCCATGGGTAAGGGGATGCAATGTCAACGAGCCGATCCATGTCGTGGCGGACGCCCAGGTCGGGGACGTTAAAGAGGGCGCTGAGGAGACTGCGCGACCAGTTCTCGAGCAGGGATTGAAGGACTGAGTAGATAAAGGTCGCATTTGAGCCTTTCCACACGCCCCATGCACCCTCCTTCTGCCAGAGTTGGGCGATGACCTCTAATACAGAGTCCGGCGTGCGAATGCCTAGTTGGTGGGCAGCTAGGGCCTTCGCGGGCGGCTGTGGTGATGGCGGGGTCAAATGTTGTGCGTGCCTCGAACGGGGTGCAGGGGATGGTGTGCGTGGCCGGTGGGAGGTGAAGAAGGCCGACTCGTCGACGTCCGACTCGGAATCGGATTGGGTGCCCTGGTGCGATGTCAGCGGGTTGCCATCTTCCGTATGGTCCGAGGAAGCTCATACTTCGTTATACATCTGTATCTTTTGGCTGGCCTGCCGTTGCCTGGATTCCTCCGCTGCCTCTGCGGCGGCTTCTAACCCACCAAGATCGTCTTGGGCTCGGACCTGCATGATGGTTTTGGCGACCTCGAAAGGTTGGGCCATGAGCACCGATGTGTACTTCCATAGCAGCTCATCCAAGACTTCCTTGACCGTCTGCACCACAGAGGGAGACGGCTCGGCAATATAGTCTTTGTAGTCGATGTCGGAAAAGATGTCGCGTGCCTTGGACGCATATCTGCCCGTCGAGTTGGCTTGGGTGAATGCTCGGGGTCCCGGCGTGGGGAGCACCTCGGCCGGTTCTCCGATCGAGGGTGGGAGGTAGTAGGGTCTTAGGGGATTAACCCCGTCATTATGGTTTGCCATGATGTTCTGTCTGTGCGCAGGAGCACAACACAACGGCAGTGATTCTGATCGTTCCGCTCGTCGTTTTGGCGAGGTCGTTGGGCTAGGTGGGCGGGTGGGATTTTGGGACGATTTTCTAGCTGCATGTGCATGACGAGGTCGAGGTGAAATAAATGGGCTTGGCTGGGCTCTGGCGCGATAAGCTGCGGGCGGAACTCACAACACCCATGCACCCCACTACAGATTGCATAAACGGGGCTTAGATAACGGTAAGCGGGGAGAAAAGCCCAAGTGCCCGCCAAAGTTTCTTATACGGAGGTATCGGAGTTCGCATGCTCTTCGACCGAGATTCCAGTCATCTCACAGTACCTCCTTTGCATTCGCCTTGGGGCGGCTATACGATAAATCGCTCGCAAGCCGATAGGTTCGGCACTGAAATTCAAGAAGCACAGAGTAGAGGAGCGGTGTGTTTGCTTGTTTCAGTTCTGATGTTGCAAGAAGTTGTTTGCTTTTTTTGCGCTCCCGCTTTTTAGAGATCCAGGGCTCTTTCGCTCCGCCCTTGCTCTTTCCTCCGCCCGTTCCGCGCCAGGATCTTGCTCCCCGCCCGAAAACGCCGCCGCCGCAATGTCGACGCCCAAATTGTTTGCCCCAACCCTTCGGAGTCTGAGACTCGCCCCGAGACACACCGCCGGGCCTACCGCGCGGCATATACGATGTTACACCAAAGCTGCCGCCGTGCCCCTGCCGGCCGCCGCAAGCCGATCAACCCCAGTCCGAGTGCGCCGGTCGCCGTGGCCGACTCCGTTGCAAGAAAGGCCGTTTTCTGCCTCGGCCGCCGTTTCGCATGGCCATGTAGAGCCCCCCAAGCCCGGTGAAGAGTATGGGCTTCCAATTGCCCTAGTCCAACCTTTGCCCCGCTGACCGTCCTAGGCTCTACGTAACGTTCATCGACAAGGAAGGTGTCGAGCACAAGATTGCCGTGTCCAAGGGCGATAACCTGCTCGATATCGCGCAAGCGAACGATCTGGAGATGGAGGGTGCATGCGGCGGGTCCTGTGCCTGCTCGACCTGCCACGTTATCGTGTTGGACCAGGAATACTACGACAAGATGCCCGAGCCGGACGATGACGAGAACGACATGCTCGACCTGGCGTTTGGGCTGCAGGAGACAAGTCGGCTAGGCTGCCAGGTCGTCATGAAGCCCGAGCTGGACGGGTTGCGGGTGAAGCTGCCGTCCATGACGAGGAATCTGCAGTCGAGTGATTTCAAATAAAGCCGCGGATATTCGGAGATATTTCCTTCTCTACGACTGGCGTTGTGCGCGATACATATGGGACTGGAAAGTTCGCAAAAAGATACCAAAAGTACGGCGGGCAGAGATGCTGGTTCGACGATGATATCCTCCTTAATCTGGCGCGGTGGCATCCTGGACGTTTTTTTTTTTAAAAAAAAAGCCAATCTCGGCCGATACAATGTATGTACATGTACGATAGCAGGTGTTCCCACGAGGAAGGGCCGTACATAGACAACCAAAGACTCTGCTCTGAAAATAGCAGTTGAAACCAAACAAAATAAGAACACCCCGCGGCCCAACCATGCCACCACCGACACCTTTACTACGCCTCCTCCAAACCGCCCTTCTTCAACCCCCCACCCCCACTCGCGATCAGATCCAAAAACCCCTTCCGACTCATCTCGGTGACCTTCTCCTGCTTCCGATCCACCCCGACGACCCCCTCCTTGCGGGCAGCCCTCTCCGCCTCAGTGGCCTTGACCTGCGCGGCGCGCACAGCATTAAACAGCTTGACAACACCGCGCTGGGCGACCTTGCGCAGCCGCTTCTCGGCGGCCAGGATCTCGCCCGTGGTGGCGGCCTCGCCGGGGGCGACGTCGGGGACCTCCTCGATCTCGCCGGTGGCGACGTTGAGGGTGCGCGCGGTGCTGGCGACCAGCACGTCGCGCACGCGGCCCTTCTCCATGGCCAGCCGCTTCTGCTCGCGCAGCCGCTTGCGCGCCTTGGCCTCGAGCGCCGCGTCCACCGCCTGCCGCGACTGCTCTGCTGCTGCTGCGCTGCGCGCCACGATCGGGTCCGCCCGCCGCGACGCCGGCAGCTTGGACGCGAGCATCTTGGAGATGGACGTCGCGAACGCGGCTGGGTCGTTGCGTTTTGACCGCGTGTCGTTGCCACCGCGCCGTGATTCTGTTTCCGAATCGTCGTCGCTGTGGCTGGCGGCGTCGGAGAACTCATCTTGGTCGCCGTCGTCGGATGAGTGGTCTTCTTTGCTGCTGGCGGAGTTGGGGGAGGCGGGGGCGTCTCGCGCGACGAAGGGTTTCTTTGATGGTTTAGGTTTTGGTGCTGTTTCGGCTTCGGATTGTGAGTCGGAGTCGGATGCGGAGCCGGCTGAAGATGCGCCGTCGTCTACCTCGATGTTGTCGAGGTCCTCATCGTCCGAGTCGAGCAGGTTGGCGGGAACAGGTGCATTCTCATCGTCGCTCCCACTTTCTTCAGAGCTGCTGTGGTAGGCCGCTATTTTCCTTTGCTTTTTGGTCGGCCGTGCCGCCCGGCTCTTAGGGCCGTCGCTGATTGAGCGCTTTTTTATCGATGAGCCAGCCATGATGTGCTCTGGTTGTGGTTCAATTGGTGTTCGATGACGGTGGGACTAGAGCTGGGCCATGGACCGCGGGAGCAATGGCCATTGCAACTTTCCCGAAATTTTTGGCGGTGGGTGGCGGCAGATTTGTGCCCCGCAATACAAGCCTTCTTGGCATTGTGCTTCCAACAACCTCCCTGTCCTGCTCTCCTCACTCCTCATCGAGACAAGGGCAATCACCGACCTCCAAAACCCTCTGCAGGCGGCAATGCGTGTTTTTGGGAGGCAAAATACCCTTCCACGTTCCGATCACTGTCATTCGCTCGCCGTTTTCCACAACCCCTGCGATGAAGTCGACTTCGGCCAGTTGCCAGTCAAAATCCCAGGTCACTCCGGCAGATGAGGCACAGCTTCTGCCATTACAAGGTATAGGCATTGAACAATATTACGCGGCATCCCACTTTATGGCGGCCGGTTTTGACACTTGACATGAGTTCAATTGAGCTATGGAATTGGGGACTACAGGACCATCAATTCGAATAATAACGACCCCCTTGAACGCTACGTCACATCGCCGACCGACGGGTGCCGGCAGCCCTGCTCCGACTTCTTGCCAACAGTCAAGTGACTCTAGGTTCTAAACTTCCGTCAGTGGATGAGGCCCTTCGCTTTATAATCCCCCCGCGCACACTCACAGGCAACCTACGCCACTACTTCACTTCTTCAAGTGGACGATGCGGCCCTTGGTGTTGGAGGCGTGGCTGCCGAAGGAGCGCTGGTTGGTCATCTCCTCGGCGGAGAGGTTGGACGGAAGGGTGGTCGCCTGGTCTGCGACGCCGGAGGCGGCGGGCCACACGGATTTCCAGGGCTGGTTGGTGCCGGGCATATTGTTCGAGTTGGTGGTTCAAAGTTGGGTACTGCTTGTGGAGTTGTTGTTCGGTCTGGGGTATGAAGCGAGTTGTGAGCCATGAAAATGAGTTACGGAGCGGCCATCTTATAGATAAATTCTAGCAGGCATCATGTCTGCTTCTCCAAGTTTGACACCCGACGTCGGCTCGGTACTAGGGTTTCCTTCGGAGAGGGAACTCGGGTCAACCTTCATCAATGCGTAGCTTGATAGGCCCTCAACCTTCTCGATCTTGCGCAATATTTCGCCAATCTTTTCCTCCTTCAGCATAGCACGAAGCCTTATATTAAGCGCAGGGAGAGGGATGAATGCATCTCAACGCAGAACGAGGAAGCCGACAGGATGCCCAAGTCGCGCTGTACACCACGCGACATCCGTACCATGTTTCGTGCATTACGCGATCGAGCTTCTGCAGGTGCTACCAATCAGCCACAGGGAATAAAGCTCGCGATGCCCCTCTGCAGGAGCAATATCTCTCAAATCTGCTCAGTGCATGCCACACGAGGCGCTCCCTTGAACGCCCAAGCCCCTCGATGGAACGGTGGGGTATAGCCGTTCTATCCGTAATGGGGACGCCCGGTGATTGACAGCATCAACGTCATCCGCCTATCAAAAACACCAATCCCTCAAGACTCCCTCTGGCGGTGTTTATCATAGCCTGACCGTCTGATTCCCTCTGTCATCCCCGGCCAAGCTGTCTCTTGCCATCGCCCACACAACCCTAACCTCCCTCACGGCTACGTGACAATGGCCGACTCAATTACAGCCACCATCAGATACGTCCAGCGGGATGAAAGCCAGGACCTCAGTGAGAAGCCATACATTTTGCACTATGCGGCCCCCGATGGGTTTCCCCAAAACAACTTCACCATCAAGCCTGTCCACGGCATCAAGATCCACAACTTTCGAGCCTCTGGGGCCACCTACGAAGAGCGTGGCATAGGGATAGCCCCCATCAATAGCAACGGGATGAAGCCCGAATGCTTTGACGATGACGACTGGGTCGAGCAGGTGTATCTCCCAGAACTTCACCGGTCCGTCTGTGCCGCCCTCGGGGCGAAAGACATGACCATCTTCGACTGGATGTTGCGCAAGCGAGCGCCTTCCTTCCCAGTGAGAAAGCCAGGCGAGGATAACGGGGAAAGCCATCAGCCCTCACTGTCAGCGCACATCGGTGAGAGATAGCCATGCCATAGACCCTCTTATTGGTGCCCGGATGGTTTCTGACCGTCGACAGACTACACCACGGCTGAACTCGCTTCCCGACTACCGCAGTACTTTGGTGAGGATCGGGATGAGATTCTAAGCCGGAGGTATCAGGTCATCAAGTAAGCTCATCTCAGTCTTTCCAACGCCATAACAAGGCATGTTTTAGCTAACGCACGGCCTCAGCATCTGGAAGCCACTGACTGGCCCATGCCGCGACTTCCCCATGGCATACTTGGACCCAACAACAGTCAACCGGGAGAAGGACCTTATGACCGTCGATGAGGTGTTCCCCACCGTGGCCAATGAGGTGTTCCAGGTCCGGTGGAACCCGGACCACAAGTGGTACTACGTGCCCGACCAGCTCGAGTCCGAAGTGACCATCTTCAACGCTTTTGACTCTGAGAAGGGTCAAAGCCTGGCTGTCCCGCACTGTTCGTTTGACTTGGGTGACGCGGCGGGTTCCGCAATCCCGAGGCAG
This sequence comes from Chaetomium tenue, assembly GCF_020726465.1. Taxonomy (NCBI): domain Eukaryota; kingdom Fungi; phylum Ascomycota; class Sordariomycetes; order Sordariales; family Chaetomiaceae; genus Chaetomium; species Chaetomium tenue. The sequence goes on along the minus strand of NW_027117330.1, from coordinate 2,914,394 downwards.
AGCATTGAAGTTCGGGCGTTCATCTTTTACTAAGGAACAGTTTAGAGTCAGCGGCGGTCCGGCTGTGGTAGGCTGAGTCTTGTTTCTCAGCAGTGCGGGAACTTGCCCACGAGAAAACTTTCGTTTGCCGCAAGGGGGGCTTTGTAACTAAACACCAAGGGTACCACCCACCAGATTGACATGCCCACGCAATGCCGTCACTGATCAATCCATCGTTCCCCCTTACCCAACCTCTGAGACTTACCTGAGTCATGACACCCGGAGTCTAGCTTCCCAGGAGCGCACTCCGCAATTACCCCGGCACTGTGGCTGGTATCCGCTCCACCACCCATCGCCGCCATCAACCACAGGGCAGGCCGCTACGAACCCGCTGCCTGCTTTGCGAGCCGGCGACATCCCGACGCGGCACAGCGCCCGTGCCGACTCGTGTGTAGGTTTTGTCTGTGCATCTATCTACACGCCGGCGCGCAAGCGCAAGCGCAAGAAAGGCCAACCGCGGCAAAGGACGTTCTTGTGTGTGTGTGTGTGTGTTCGTTCCATCCCCCATTCGGTCTCGACGCGCGTGCCGGGGCGGCCCGTTGTACTCTGGGAGGCATAGCGCCGTTCGAGGCCCCTACCGTGATGTGGGGTAGTGGCAAGGAGCGGCTTCGTTCGGAGGGAAAAGGGGGTTACCCAGGCCGGAGGATCCGGGCTGGGGGCTTGCGATGTAGTTTGGGGTTTTGGTGATTGCGAGGGGCGCGTCGGTCGGGTCGGGGGTATGAAGATGGATTTTGTCTGGCCGGGGGCCTGGAAGGTGTATGTCAAGTAGTGTGTGTAAAGGCCGAAGAGGTTCGAAGATGTGGCGGGGGTTCGTGGGTTCTGAAAAACCCGTCGTGGGCTAGGTTCGATATTGGAGGGCGCTCAGGATCGTTAGGGGGGGTTGAGGCAGCTGCTATCACAGACATCGTCAGCAATGGAGACAAACGGACAGGTTCGGCGCCCGGGCACCTGGTCAGAACAAGTATTCCATACTAGATAATGGCCGCCCCGCCACTCGCGCCCGGCAATCCAGCCTGACGACCGATATGATATCGCCATCCACTCGGCGCATTAGGAACCTCCCGTTGACATGAAGATGCGACACAGTAACTTGGGTAATGTGCGGCGGATGAACTTGCCGTCAAAGATTGGGTAAATCCGGGTCATACCTGAAGCTAGAGGTACCTCGGTACCCTCTGACGGAAGGAAAAGAAAAGAAAACAGACGAACCCTCAAGCGCACTTTGCAGATGTTGGCCAAGTCTTGGCGGTAGAAACGAAACAAGAAACTGTATCTAATCGGCCCATGTCATGTATTTGATGCCTCTGGCTCGGTTTATTGCTCGATTTCTTCTCCTCAATCCCGTTCCTTTTTGGAGCCGTGCTTCTTTTGGCCCGATGGTGCCTGCCTGAGGTAAAGTCGCCCCCACATGCCCCTCAGCTCTTCCCCCTGCTGCAAGCGGGTCGGGGGTTCTGCATCTTGGGCACGAGACTAATTTGATCGCAATTTACTCCCGAACTCCATTATTTTGCAAAGCGATAGCTCCATGACTCTCTCTGGATTGTTTCACTTCACGGCATTGGAAAACTGCGACAGTGCTATGCATAATTTGCGTTGAGGATACGAGTTGGGCTTCTGGAACTTTCAAAAAGTGCTGGTTTGCTGGCAGGCAAGGTTGCATCAACAGATTGATCACTTTTAAGCTTCTTTTAGCATCTTGGCGAACAGGGTCTTGAAACTAGCCCCTCTTGCTTCTATTTCCATATCGATGCCGTTCAGAAGAGGGGAGCAGGAGGTGTGATGAGCAAACACATAACTTGTTGGATCAACAATCGCCAGCCCCTAATCTGGCCGGTGTCCAGTACCGAACTGTTAATTAACAAATCGAGCACCTTGTTACAGGAGGCAAGTGACAGGTCCCAGTGTGTTCTGGATATCTCCGACATGCATGCCAGGGTGTGGGTGTGGCCCAGCTTCCCAAATATGGAGCCCATGTGGTCAACTGGACCAATCCCTCCCCAACGCACCCGACTTCCCCATCTTCCCATCTGACGACAGCTTCCCCAGCACCCAGCCTCTGTTACAAATCCGAGCCCTTCAAAACTCGTTAAGTCTTAGGAAATGCTTCGATAATTGCAAGCATTTTAATCCACTCTGTTCAACCACCTCAGGAGTGGTTTAGCCTTTGCAGATTTAGCAAAGAACCATTGGTGGTGCGACTGCCAAACTGCAAACAGCCACACCGCCTCTGTCTTGTTGATGTGGCTGCTGCAGCGGTTCAGGGCACCTGCAGGGCTGATCCCCTGCAACCAGGGACCGGGCTTGGCAAATTCAGCAAATCGATCAAATCGAACCCAAGCGGAAGAATTCTGTTTGGCTGCGCGAAGCCGATTTGCGTCGAATCGGGTTGGTGAGGTGTTGCTGCGACGAGCGCCTTGCGATCTCCTATTTACCTTCATTCACAACACAGCAGTGACAGCACAGCGGTATTCGTATTGGGGCGGCGATCCCAACCTGTCGGTTGTAATGTACTGGATGTACGATGGAAGACGAGTTCAACGGTTCAGGGGATGGAGGACGGGAATTGCGCCCGATCAGGCGGAGGCCCCGCCGGCCCGCCACTTCGCTGCCCGCCAAACCCAACCTGAACCCCACCAAAGCCAAACTCATGGAATCCAACCCACCCACGCGCATCGGCGACGACCTTGTGAATGATGCCATCCTAATTGGATCTACTGCCCTCTGCCGTAGCAGATCCCAGCCCACCCTTCGCATCCCAAGATCCCAATTTCGGCTCCAAGCTTTGGGCTGACGCAACTAAGGAACACGCCAAGTTGCGAGTGAGCAGTGACGTCCTGCGACGATCCCCCTCACCACCCCCCCTGTACCTTTCCCCCCCGCGCTCGGCCGGCGAGCCCGTCAGCCCGTTCAGCCCCTGGAGCAATTCCACAGTCTCCACCCATCCAATGCAATCCTTGCTGTTGATCGTGTGCAGATGCATGCATGTGCATAAGCCATGATTGGGCCGTCCGTTGCTGCAAATCCAACTCTGGGCTCACGACAAACGCCATCTGCCCCATCTTTCCTGATACCTTTGCGGCTCCCACAGAATGAGAGAACTAAATCTAGCCTTCTGTTGTCCCAGGCCTTGTTCTGGAAATCGGAACTGACACTGTATCAGCCCTTTCGCGCGGTTCGCTTCGCCTTAAAAGTAAACAATACGAAAAAGACCTCGCCGGAGATGCCGTGCTCGTCCCAAATCGCTCCCGGCAGCCAGGAGGTGGCTGTCTCAGGATTCTTTGTCTTCCACAGGCCGTCGCAAAACCGCAATGTGACAGCGCCATGTCTGCCTGGAGGACGTGGCCTTGACCGGCTGCCGCGGTCTATATCATAATGACAGAGAGAACAGCTGCCGTCCTGTCCGGCACACTCTCTCCCAACCTTCAACCGCCATCCCCACCTGCACACTCTCTCCGAGCCCTTTACTGCCGTTCTTTCCAGCATACTCTCTCTCAACCGTTTGTTGCCATCCTGTCTGGCATACACTCTCGCAGCCCTTTACAGCCGCCTCCTCCAACACGCCCCCCAACCTTCTACCAACCCCCCATCGGCATACACTCTCCCGACTTTCCACCGCCGTCCTCCTACCACACTCTCCCAACTCTCCACCGCCGTTCTCTCTAGCACACTCTTCCGACCTTCTGCCGTTGCCGTTACATCCCGCCTGACATTCTACTACCATCACATCATAAAACAAACACCAGCAGCATGGCCGCTCGCCGAACAAACGGCGCTGCCCCCCATGCGAGTCTCAAGACGCACTTCCAAGTATTCTACGTCGTCAGCTTTGGCTATGGCCCCAGGGACCCTTTTCGCTACGCCATCTATGTGGAAACCACACAACATCAACAGGGCATTATACTCCAAGCCCAAGCTCTCTCCCGTGGTGTGCTGAGCTACTCCACAGCTACCTTTCCCAACCCGAACGATTCCATACATACAGTCTGCCTGCAGCCTATTGGCTGGGCGGCGAAAAACTCGATCTCGCAGATCAAGGGAATCTGCCAAAGGATTCCGATGGGTGCGCCAGATGATAATCGGGAGGGACCTCCCCTACCGGGCCAGCCGCCTCGCGATAAGGAGGAGTGGGCAAACGTGGCCATCGACGCTCTCTTCGCGCATGGCCTCTTCCTGCCGCTGGGCCGGTTGGACGCTTAAGACCCTACGCTTAAGACTCCATTTTCAGCCCTGGCCCGAAGCGAGGCCCCTTGGTCGGGTTTACATTGTGGTCGGGGGCTCCAAGGACGCCTGTGGTGGAGTTGCTTGGGGCCGAACTTGGCGTGGTGCAAGAGACCGAGGTGTATGAGGGTGTGGGTACTTTAGACCCCTACCTGGAGCCCGGCTTGTCCTATGCGACACGGAGGCTCGGGGCGAATGCAGGACATCGCCCTCCTTCACCGCACGAGGTTGAGAATGGTGTAGCGAATGCGCCACACCCTTTTCCTCCCCATCCATCTCCAGCTGCCGCCGCGCTAGAGGGTGTCGAGCACCCGGCTCAGGCTGGCACGGCGACGGCGCTTCCTTGGGGGCATTGGTTGAGGCTGGGTGCCTTTCTCATCTCTCTGTGTTTTGCTGTTTACTCCATGAAGGAGGGGTGGGCGGGCCCTGCTTCTTACCTTCTACTCGTCTTTATTCTATTTTTCCTAAGCGGCCCGAGGGCGGCACTGGTAGGTGGTCACTAGGGGGGGTGCGCGGGTCTGGGAGAATGAATGTCTGTTTCCTTCGATTGAGTCTTTTCTTTGGAGTACTGATGGAGGACGGATGGGCGTGGGAGGTGTATTTATTTTCCTTCTATTCAGTTTTCTCTTTGGTTCACTAATAGAGGCTGGGTTGGTGGTTGCTGAAAGGGGTGGCTATGGATGATAGATGTTTGTTTCCTTCGATTGGGTCTTGCCTTTGGATTACTAATGAGGTATGGATGGATGTGGGTGGGAATATCTGTTGTATTTCTGTTCAATTTCCTCTTTGGTTCGTTAATGGGGGTTGGGTTGGGCGGTGTGAACTTGAAAGAGGGGACAAATGTCCGCTATTTATTTCGACTCTCCCGCAAGGCAGATACGCAGGGCAGAATGACTAGATGAAGAACGTGATGATTTGTTGTCTGTCTATCGCATTGGTCTTCTTCTCACAAAGTATAAATGTAATCTTTGTGGCGTGACATGAGGTCTGCTTCAGCAAAGTACTCGTCCAACATTCCAGCAAGCTCCCAGCCCCATCTGGACCCGGTGCGATCGAACCGTCGCCCGTACACGTCGCTGCAACAATACTCCCAGTACGCCGGATACCATCCAGCGTTCTGCCAATTGACCATAACGACAGTTCCGTCTTTACGAAGAATGAGATTCTGCCCCACTAGACCGGCATGAGTGAAGACGGATCCATTGTGCCCGTTAAAGACTTTGCGGTAGGCACGCTGTACCGCTTGGAACTCGGCCGGAGGAATATGACCCTTGACCGTGTGGAGGTAGCGCAGCATGGCCTCAGTCCACTGCTCGTTAGTCTCGTATGGCCCCGAGATAGCCTGGTCCGGGTGCGGTCGTTGTTGGATCCATTTATCCATGAAACTCCTTTCTCGTACCGGTTGCCCCCAGATGCCGCCATAGTAGCCTTGGGAGGGGATACTACGTATCTCGTCCATGTTTCGGCGTATCTGGGCAGCGATAGCTGACCTTTCCGGCAGACCCAGCGTATCCCATATATCTCCGAGTTGCCATCCTGGGATATATTCTTGGATGATGAAGTTCAAGCCAGTTCCCTCATCATGGAACATTGCGTAGAGTTTGGGGACGGGTACATTCGTCGATTGTTGAACAAAGAGCATATTCTCGCCCTCCTGGAGGGAGACGTCATACCCGGCATTGACATCAGTCGGGGCTGTACTTAACAGCGAAGTGCTCACCGACGCGGTAAATAGGGACCTCTCCTTCGCGGTGGGAGCCCACCGGGGACGCAGCAAGGATCTCCGCCACGGAGGGTAGAGGCGCTGGGAGGAGCTCATCAGGGACACGATATGGTAATGTAGGTCGCGTAGCGGGCGTGGTAACCTTTTCGAGGGCGCAGAGCGACGAGGTCTCGGCGAGGATACTCAACACCGATGGGAATGGGGACCTAGGGAAAGATTTAGCCATCATGTCTATGGTGGACTTCTTAAGCTTCTGCGTCGGGAGCCGAAGTTTCAGTTAGGATTACTCTTAGGAACGAAGCTATAGTCGTCTTCTGTGTCTGTCGTAGGGAATTTGGAGGCTGGGTTAGGTTCAGGCTTAGGACCGAGCCCTTCTCGGTATTTATACCTAGTATATTATTCTTGGCCTTCTGCCAAAAAAAAGCCGTTTCACCCTTTGGGCTTTGTTGAGCTTATTACGTTGGCCAGGCTTCAGTTTTGTCGCCTGTGTGGCTTGCACCGAGACCGGACTTTATGCTGATTCGCAGCCCAACCACCCACAAAGCAAACTAAGCGAGAATCTAAGAGAGCATATAGGGAAACCATCCCATTGTTATGTCACGTTCAGTAAGGGGTTGCCACGCTCTTGGCACCTAAACAAACGTTTGGTGAGCTTGCCTAGGCCTAGGAGATCCCTGTTGTGTGGGCTTTTAAATTTGGGTACTTCGGTTCCCGTCTTTGAACTGAGAACTACCTAATGTACTCTTTACTCTAGAGCCATACTGCTAGCCTCTCAACGGCGGAGCATGTTTCGTGGGATAACCATGATCCCAGTGTTCTGACGCGGGCATTCCACAATTTGTGGGCACTAGAGTATGCGGCTCGGGGTATTAATCCATACCTATATACCGCGCGAGAGCATAGTCGTATCCGGCCGGTGCGTGTCGGTTCCCCCCCCCTACACACGAAGGCACCACTACTACAATAATCCTTGTGAGAGACCACAATGGATCTGGCCAACCTCAGCTGAGAATTCGACCTCGCCGGGGTCAACGCTCTTGTCAAGGCCCCAGACACTTTCGAGGTCCCGGTATTACCTTAACTGCATCTACATACATCCTCCAACCACTTTTAGCTTTTCTAAGTTCCTTTCCTCCCACCATACCCCGGAGCAGAAGAAGGGGCGTGATCGATAGCAATGGAGATCTAGACCCACAGACAAGGTATATTTTCAGTCCATCAAACAGTGCAGCGCCACACAAAGGTAAGAGTGGTACGAGGTTAAATAGGTATGTAGTAGTCATCCCCATATTATTTTCAGCTCTCATTACTCTCGTTGCAGAGTGAATTCACCTCCCATCTAAGCAATCGATGATTCCGCCTTGGCGCGGAACTCATCACCAACGACTTCAGTGCATTCGCAGCAGTCTGTTGGTCCAACCGTCTACTAATTTACACCTTTAGCTTTCCGACTCCACCACTCCATCAGTAGGACAACACGGGTCACCCTCCCCCCCGCCACCCCCACTGATCCAACCTCCGTCTCACAACAGCCCCACCAAACCCGCCAACCCTGCCACCAACACCCCAACCCATGACGACATGGAGCCAGGGCTGGAGGCCACAAGCGGTCTTGGGGCAGCACCAGCAGTCGACACGGACTAGACCCACGGCGTCAGCATTTCTAGGCAGGATCACAGCGCGCGCAAACAGCCCATGACCCCCTTCCCCCACTTACACTAGTCGCGGACGGGCCAGCGCCGGCCGTCTCGGCGTCGGTAGCAGCGCTGCTCGGCGGTGGGGTGGTGGTGGCAGCCGTTCCGGTTCCGGTTTCGGTTTCGGTCGTGGGAGTGGGAGCGGGAACAGACGTGGGAGCGGAGGACGCGGGAGCGGCGGGCGACGGGGTGGCGCTCAGGCCGCACGCCGACGCGGCGCCGGTCACGCTGGTACCGTAGATGCGCCAGATGTCGAATTCGAGTGCACAGTCTAGGCAGGCTTCGTAGTAACCGGTCCAGGTCGCGTTGGTGCAGTGGGCTGGGTTGCGGCCGCCGGCGAGGGCGTTACCTGCGTGGGGGGGGGGGGGATGGGTTAGTAGTTGGGGGTGGTTGGGGAGGAGAGGAGTGGAGGGGGGGTTACCGCAGTTGGAGTGGCATTCGTACTGTGGTGTGCCGGGGGCTTGGCGGCTCAGGATCAGAGCGTGGTCTAGTGGCAGTGTGTTTTCAAGGAGAGCAGCATTGGCAATGGAAACTGCTAAAAGGCTAAACAGAGATAGTACTAGGGGGTTTTGCATCTTTTCGGATACTACGAGAGCTCCGAAGGTTGGAAGGAGGTTCTGAAAGGACAAAGGAGGGTGTGAAAGAAGGGTGGGTTGTGTTGGATCAGAACAGGACGGACGGAACAAAAGGAGAGAGATTAAGAGGGAAAGGGGTTGTAATGGCCAATTCCAGCCAAAATCGGTAATGACCCGGGGGCTTCCGATTTGAGATGGAATGCGATGTCGGCTGTCCGAACGCTGTTCGTCGTGTTTTCTCTTGTTTGTCGACAGGGGTTACCCGACGAATGACCTGGTCTGGACTTTGAAGCCGTCCAATAATGGGTTTGGATCAGATCTAATCAAAAGCGGAACTTCTGCGCCAAGCCAATTTATCTGATCATCTGGACAACAACGGTCCAATCGAAGCAGCTCAAGGAGCTAGGACCGCTCGAAAAAGCCTGCGAGGAGGAGCGCGGAGTCGGGAAGGTGCCATTCAATGCTCAAAATCAGGCCACCAAGCAAACTGGATTCTTCATCCGGGTTAGCAGCAGCAAAAACTTTGCGTCCTTTGGGTCTTGGTTTCCCGGGCCTTTTACCATGAGCGGTAAGCCGGTAAATCCCGCCGGACTCGAGCCATTCGGCAGCTGAGATGCATCGGCAGAGCTGCATTTGCCTCGCGGGGTAGGAAATCCTGAATTCTCTGTGTCACCTCTCCCTTGGCAGCAATTTCTGCCGTTGGCCTGCCCCCGCATGTGTCCCAACGCCGATAGAGGGGCTGGGACCACAGAAGATAAAGGACGGCAGTGGTACCCACCCGTTTCCGTGTTTCAGATGGTACTTAGGTACGCTGTCAGTTATATCAGATACTCGATAAGGAGCAGCCCGCTCTTCTCCTCACTTCCTCTTCGGCTGCGTCCAATTTTCGAATCTATCTTGAAACCGATCCTCTACCCAGACCTTGCGCGTTCAACATCTAGATTTTGACGTAGAGTACCTCGACATGGCGCTTCTTCGACCAGTGCTCGCCCTCGCGCTGGCGGCTAAAGCACTGGGCGCATCCGACAACATGGGCCCTGCCTCCTTCTTTTGGCCGCCCGACCGTGCCTGGTCCGCACAAACAGACAACACGCCGCCGTGTGGCTCCAGTGCTGGTGTCGGCAACAGAACGGAGTTCCCCTTGAGTAAGCGCTGTAGTTGATGGCGCTGGTACGCTGTTGCTAATCCATGGCTTCACTAGGTGGTGGTAAGATTGCGTTTACCGCCCAGGACGATTCCTACGACACGCAGTTGAGCATCTCCTTCAGCAACGGTAACGACGCCCACCACCTTCTCCCAACATAAACACAAAACCATCCCCTCTCTCCCAACCCACTAAACCACCCAACGTACCCCAAACCCACCAACCAAGACAAGCCCTAACCAACCCCCAACCCCAGACCCCCAATCCCAATCCGACTTCACGCGCCTCACCACCGCCCCCATCCCCGAGCTCGACCCCGGCCACACCTGCCTCTCCCTCCCGGACCCACCCCAAGCCCTAGCGCGCGCCGGCGTCAACGCCACCCTCCAGATGCGCTACACGGCCGACTTCGACCGGCCCGAGAATCAGACCTTCTACGCCTGCGCCGACGTTGTCTTCGTGCCCGCCACCGCCTTCAACCCGGCCGATGTGCCCTGCTTCAACGCGTCGGACCCGGTCGATGTGCCCGCCCCGACGGTCACGGGCGAGCCGACGGGGTTGCCGGGGCATGGGGAGGCGGGGCCGCCTTTGGTTGAGGATGATGGGGGTGATGGGGAGGGGGGGGGTGATGGTGATGGTGGGCGGGGGTTGTCGTCGGGGGCGATTGCTGGTACGGTGGTGGGGAGCGTGGTGGGGGTTGCGCTGATTGTGGGGCTGGGGTTGCTGTTCTATCGCGAGCGCGAGCGCAAGAAGAGGCTGGTAAGGGAAAGGGATACTGGGAGGGCTGTTAAGTGGGTGGATGACTCGCAGGGACGCAGCCAGGCTGGGAAGGACTCGACGTCGGTGGCGGGCGAGAGTATCAGGATGGGGAACCTGTCGGCGCAGGGTTGATTATGTGGAAATAGGGAAAGTCTGATGTTTAGATCTCCGATATCACAGCTTGGGTACCTATTGGGGCAGTCTCGTTATGTAAATCCGATCAACTAAACAAAACTTAAATGTGCGGCAATGTATACCCACTTCCAAACATGAGGCCGTTTTATAGCTTTCAGCATCCCTGTATGATTGGTTCTTTGTTTATGTCGCGGAAGTACCAATTTTGTGGCGTTGAGAATTGACACTGTCCGATCCCATGCGAACCACGTGGAAACCGGGCGGAAACATGAAGAGGGCTGAAACCACGCGGGAAACACGCGGGAACCATGCCATTTCAATGTCGTCCCGTGGCGTCCAATGCATCATCGAGGGCATTCTTAATAGGGAAAAACTCGGAAATGAAGCGAACACCTTCATTCTCCACTTTCGCTTTCAATGTCAATCATGCCTGTTTCCACCTAGTATCCCGCCCTATGTACTCCCAGCCATAAACCTGACGTATCATGGAAAAAGACAAGTTTAGGACCCTACACAAAACTGTGCCTACTGCCTGTTGCCAGCTTGAGGATAATGATGGTATCGCCTCCACATACCCTCTGGCTAGTAAAAGCCGAACTCGAGAGGGGAGGAAGAGAAGAGAAAGAGAAGAGAAAGAACAGAGGTAAAATAAAAAGTCAACTTTGGGATTCCGAATGGTTTTCTTTTCGTTCCTCTAGTCGAAGGTTTTGACGGCAGCTACACTTGGAGTTCGGCTTATTTGGCCAGAGAGTGATACCGAAATAGGTCACGGCTGACCCTAACCCTTATCATGTTTCCATCTCCCCAGTCGTCCTCATTTGATGTGAAGGATGATTGCAGGTTACTGAGTTCGAGTGGGGGCTGAAAGTGGTGGATCAATGTGAATGCCTGATATTCCTCCACAAATTCACGGTTTTTTGGCAGACCAGCAGCTCTCGGCCGATTTCGAAACAAAAGCCGGCCCGGTCATCGGCGCCGAGGCCGGGTGCTAAACGACAGGCCCCACAGTTCCCGGCCGCCAAGACGGCCGCGGAAGGGTTCCGGCCCCGGCGTTTCAACTCCTTCTTACCGTTCAAAACGGGAATTCACTCAATTACACAACGCAAAAACCAGACGATGACCATCCGTATAACAGCCTAAGCCGCCGTTGAAACTAATACCTTGTCGGAGCTCACTTGGCACAAACAACTTTGTGTCTCTCGACTCCCCGCCCCCATTCCTGCCGCGTATCCGTGTTGTATGGTCATTTAGGTTCCAAATGGAGTTAAATGTAGCCGTCAGCACGGGACCCGTACCCAAATTTCCCATGATTCTCTCCGATTCCATCGGGCTTGAGCCGGGTCTTGTACCACCCTCGGATGCATCTCTTCCCTAGCCCAAAGCCACACTGCACCTATACTCATCCAAGATGAACACCTTCAGGCAGAATGGTAACTCGGCGGCAAGGTCAACGCAGAGACCAGCTACTAAAAAACCGCAGAGTGGAGCGCGGCAGTCACAGACCACAACCACGAAAACCACCAAGAAAGTGGTAGCAGGGCCCAATGGTCAACCCGTCCAGGTCGTTGGTGCGTCCTAAACCCCTAGCCACTCCCGCTCACCTTCCATCAGCAGCTACTAATTGCCTCATCTTGAAAGCAGAAGAGCGTACGGTCAAAAAGACCATGTGGTCCCGAGCCGTGAACGGCGCCAGCAAAGCCACCAAACCCAGCACCTGGATGCACTCAGGCAAGTCCGCCAACAACCCCCCCACCCACGCCAGCAAGCAAGGCAAAGACAGCGCGGGCTTCAACATGAGCTACTACCGCAAGTCCTTCTTCATGCTCGAAAAACAAGCCCAATTCGACCTCTACGTGAACGGCCTGGCCCCCAAAATGACCCTCTGGGAAGTCAACAAGCTCAAAGCGTCCCGCCGCCACGCCGTGCGCGTCTTCCGCCCGCACGCCGTCATGTACGAGGCGCACGTCTCCCCGCGGGGCTACGCCGCGCCGACCCGCGACCTCGTCGCCGAAGCAAAAGCCGCCAAACGCCGCGCCGCCGCCACCGCCCAGGCCCGCAAGACCAAGCTCGCCAACTCCACCGCCGCCGCCCCGGGAGACGCCCTCCCCGTCCACCCCACCCCGGCCCACTACGCCAAAATGAACCAAACCCGCCCGACAAAAGCTCAGCAGCAGCAGCAACAGCAGCAGCGCCAGAAGGAGGCGGAACAGCGCCTGCACAAGCAGCAGTTGGAGGAACAGCGCCGGCTGCAGCTGCTGCAGTTGCAGGAGCAGCAGCGGTTGAAGCAGCAGCAGCAGCAGCAGGCGGCGCGGGTGAGGCAGACGGGGGCTGTGGTGCAGGGCCGTGGGGTGGGGGGAGGGAGGCGCGTGGCGGGGCAGAGCGTGGCGAGTAGCTCGAGGAATTAGGACTTAGGTGAGGGTTGAGGGGGGGGTGGTTTGGGGTGAGAGGCGGGGGTCGTGGTTATTGGTTATTGGTTCTTTCGTCGCTTGACGAAGGGGGATGTTGGTTGGGCGGGTAGATATATATATTACACGAGTATCCATGTCGTCGGCGGGCACATGTTTCGAGGTAGTGTTGCTTATAGCTTGTTCCCTCCTAAGTAACATAGCTCTATTCCAACTACCTAGATGTCGCGTTTCTTTCTTTTTTATCTTTTCTTTCATTTTCTTTTTTCTTTTTCCCTTTTTTCTTTTTCCTTTCCTTTCTTTCCTTTCTTTCTTTCCTTTTTTTTTCTTTTTCTTCTTTTTTCTTTCTTCAGACTTCTATTTGTTGTTAGCATATTGGCTTGCTCCTTTTCTGTTAGCCCTCGTTCTTATCGCAACCCGCTCAATAGAATTACCTACCTACTGATTTTACCTCAACTTGCGATATCAAGTCCTAGCTCCTAATCCATCACGGGGTGAGTGAGAGGCACATCTTAAAGGAGAATGTTAGGTTGGCTTCAATCTACAGCACAACGTGTTGATTTATTCTGAAAAACGTACACTTTCCTTTCTCTAACTATAAAGAGCACATCCATAATGCCTACCGTTTGATCCAGATCCGCTTTAACTCTACTATGATCGGTCAACCCCCATTCCACAGAACCTACCTTAACGGTAAAGTCTTCTCCGGCCCAGCACCTTGCAGAACCGCAGTTCGGCCCAGCTCAAACATCTTCTCCGCTAGATTCAGCAACTGGTTAGAAAATCCACCACCATGGGCAGGTACGAACGCCGCGGACATTTGGGTAACCTACCGCTCGTGTTACGGAAGCCCAGGAACCGAAAGCCGTCAGGATAGTGGTACACCTTTCGTTTTCCGTTCCCCTCAAGCTGGACAAGCCAAGTGGGTGCGGTGAAACTCGGCGTGGAAGACAGGGAATCAAAAAAGGAATCGGGTACTTGAACAGAAGTCAGTGCTGATAACTATCAAGTACAATTCACTGCCCTGAGATGGTGCAACTTACAGACTTGGCTCAAGACGGTGCAGCGATTGCGACTGGTTACGATGAGCCGGTGTTCATCTCTTGAGTTCCGGGTTATCAGCAACTCGGCATCCGGGATGATGGCGACTTCGCATTGGACCTCTGTTGCTTGGCTGAGGTCAAGTTAGCAGTTGCTCTGAGTCATCACACTTCGTGCCCTTGACTGCTAAGTAGGTACTGACAGGTGCAGTGCGACAACATCGTCTGGCCGTGGGTACTGTAGGCTTGTAACCAAAAGCTCCACTCGCATATCCTCGAGCTTTTCGAGCAACTTCTTTGCCGCTATTATCGGGTCAATATCATCCCCCTGGCAACATTGCGGATCGAGACTGGACCTAACCTTCTAACGACAGCATGTGAAAAGAGATATCGGCTTTCTCGAGGCGATTGGCTTGCTGGTCTTGGTTATATCCGAAACACTCGACTTCTTGAATCACCACACATGTGTTGCCCTCTTCGATTTTGAAGATTGTATCATGGGTCACTGCACAGTCAATAAGTAGCTCGTCCCAAATTCGCGCCAAAGGGGGGCCAGAATGGAAGCGCGGCTTACAATGGACAATGCTCTTGGTGATATCGGTTGATTCATTCGTGCCCTCGCTACCGTAGTAGATGGATAACTCCGCGTGGTCTAAGGTATCGGCCAGTGAACGGCCAGTAGTCTGCTGACCCAGCTCTCTGTAATTCAAAAGACTGAGCCCTTCCACCCTCGGTTTTGACAAATTGCGGTGGCCGACACGGAAGGTGACCGAGTCGATCAGCTTGTGGCAATCCTTCAAGTCACTAAGGAGATCCATGTCAGATTAATCGCCTCATGTTGACTGATAAATGGTACGGACCTCTGGAGGTTTAGAGCCCGAATATGGGCCTCTGGCGACAAATGTGCAAGCTGATTACTGATCCCTTGTCGCAACATGGCATTTGCTCTTGCTTCTGCGAGCGGCCGGATGAAGGTTTCTTCGAACTCGGTAATACCTAGCAAATGGTTAACGGCTGCAAGAGCACAAAGTGTTGTCGTCGTACCCGAAGCGGCCACGTTCTTTACGGTGACGGACACCATCTGGCCGGTCGATTTGTCCAGGGCCTTGAAGAGCGTCCAGGATCGTGTGTCCCCGGCTTGTCGAAATGGGAATGAGAGAGGTGACACTAATAAATAAAAAGAACCAGCACGTCAATTTTACTCTAACCGTACAACTGGGTTCAAGCGCTTACATGCAATCTTCTCAACTTTCAGATGGCTAGAGGTAGGCGGGCTACATCTGCAGACAAATAGCTGCACTGATCCTGTTTCCTTCCAGTCATCGTGCAGGCTGGCCTGGGAGCACAAGATCCGGGAAATGCCGTTTGAGACGACATGAACTTCGAAAGACAATAGATTAGACGCGCCTTGTAGTCCGAGAGGCAAGTCGTCTTTCTGGGCCTGGGGGGCTGCGGAATCCTTGAGGTTCTGGGACCACCAGGAATAGATTTCCTGGAGCATGGCAGAATTGTTCTTCAGACCGTCCTCGATCCTCGTTGTCCGTGAGCTGAGTTCGTCAGTAGATATTCTTGCTACCAAGGGGACCCCACTGCTCAAGGGCCGACTTGGGGTCTTTACCTGATAATGATGCCCAACACTAGATCCAGACTGTTAGTGTGGACCATTAGTTGACTGCGGAGTGCCGCTAGGTCGCCAGCCTCAGTAGTCCAGGCAATCTTCTTGTAGTTCTTGGCAATCTCGGTGCTCCAACGCCGGAAGCGAGACTTTGCTGGATCCTTGGGAGTGACAACGACGCCGTAGCTTTCAACAATCTTCTCGAGATGCTTTAGGGTTTCATGACAGTTGTTTAATATCCCGGCCACGCTCTGCATCCCATCCTGCTCTTGTGTCTGGAATCTGGTGGGCAGTTTGGATGGGTCGATGGCCACAGCGGCGATATCAATGCCACAGGCATCTTTGAAAGCTGTTAAGGTCGCGCTGAGCGAATACAGCTGGTTCTCAACCTCTCGAAATTCAGCTGGTGCAGACTTGTTCCCTTGTGTGAAGGCATGGGCAATGTTCCAGGCGATCTTGGCCATGGCGACAGCGTCACCAAATGAGATTGGGGAGGCCATGATGGTGGTATGGACCGTATGGCAGCCCGCGATGCTACAGGATTCAACCGGCAGTTGGATTCAAAAGTTCGGGCCAGGGGGTTGAAAATAAATGGCAGCAATCAGAAGATTCTTCGTAGGGGATGTCTCATGTCTTTCAGTGCCGTCGAAGACCGAAAGGGGATGGATTGTCGGCTCCCGCGCATCTGCACAGCCCCTTAGACTTATGCAATCACTGTTGATGATTGGTCCCCTATGGTCACACATGCGTCTGCGGCAGTGCAGCTCCGCCGAGCCTTAGCGTGACAGAAGCATTTGGAGGGTGGTATGCCTTGGGTAGGGCGTCCCCTGGACAAAAAAAGCCGAACTCCAAGTGTCCAGACTTGTCGAAACCTCTGACGAGAGGAACGAGAAAGAAAAAGAAAGATATTCGGAAGACCAAAGTCTACTTTTTGCTTTACTCGAAATCTTTTCTTTGATCAATTTTGCTCGTTTTCCTTTCTACTTTTTTCTCTTTTCTTGATTTCCTTCTCTTTTCTTACATTCTTTCTCCCATTTCGAGTTCGGCTTTTTTTGGCCAGAGGGAGTAGGGCTGATCGGCAGCTGAGAGCCTTGCGCCCGTTACTGTTGCCTACTGAATGGTTAAAAGTCCGCCCCTTGCTTTTCCACGAGGCTCCCACAAGCCCAGCTCCCCTTTATTTCTCCGCTCTCTTCCCATCGTCGACTATTACCAAGCTCAGAGCCACATCAAACTCGATAACAAACGCCAATGGCGCGTTACCAGAACAGACTCAATCGGATCTTCTCCGCTGGGATTGTGTGGGATCCCGAGGAGCCTCTCCCGGAAGAGTTGCAGGATGGCCGCTTTCGTTCCAACAGCGAGACACAAGATATTCTAGACGTATTGAATTTCCGCACAGGGTTCTCGGCAGCGGCGCATGTCGATGGCCCATTTCGTGGCCCAACGCAAATTACGCATCCCCCTACTCAATCGGGCCAACAGATCGCAGCGATATGGCCGGTAGAGGGTGCAAAGAAGAATCTCCCCCGTTTCACTGTGCAAGAACAGGGCCGCAACGTCCTTCCACCACTATCGGTCACAGTTGATGCCTCCATCGTGCAAGACACGGCAAGAGTCACCGTCACGCAGCTCTTCTGGAATGACTCGGGCATCCCGATCAAGAAAGCCGCCTTCACATTCCCTCTCGCTGCCGGTTGCACTGTCACCGACTTCAGCTGCAGGATCGGGGCAAACAAGATCATCAAGGGTGCTGTCAAGCCAAAAGAAGAAGCCCGCGAGGCATTTCGAGATCACATCCGCCAACACGAGACCGCTGCTGGTCTGCTGGAGCAGGAGACGCCCGAGATCTTCACCACCACTCTGGGTAACGTGCCCGAGAAAACCAAGGTCAAGGTGGAGTTGACCTACATCAGTGTGCTCAAGCACCGCTTTGCTGATAACAACAATACCACCACCCTGACTATCCCTACGTCCATTGCCCCACGTTACGGGGACGCGCCGGAAGAGTACAGTGACGCTGCGACAACAAACGTGCCCCAGGGCCTGTCTCTGGAAGTCGAAATTGTGGAGTCAGAGAAGATCTCCTCCATCGTCAGCCCTTCCCACGCGATTGCTGTTACGCGGCGGCGCGGAGCTCGCACGGCTCAAAGCTTTGCAGACCTTGCCGGAGACGACGATCGGAGCAACGTCGAAACGGCCTCGGTTGCACTCGAGTCAGGGCGGATATTTCTGGACAAGGACTTTGTCCTGGATATCGTGACGACGCCCGATGACAATAATGAGAACCCACAGGCCTGGTTGGAGGAACATCCGACCGTTCCAAACCACAAGACCCTGATGCTCACTCTTCCATCCGGGTTCCTAGCCAGGCAAGCGCCTCCGGTGCAACAGTCTGAGATTCTCTTTCTGGCGGATTGTTCCGGTTCCATGAAGGACAAAATCAAGCCGCTCAGGTCGGCCATGCAGTTCTTTTTGAAAGGGATCCCAGTGGGACGCAAGTTTAACATTTGGTGCTTTGGTACCAAATATGCTTCCTGGCAGCCACAGTCGGTTGATTACACAGAAGAGACGTTGAACTCGGCGCTATCTTGGGTGAAGACAGACATGAGGGCCAATATGGGCGGCACCGAGCTGCTACCTGCCGTACAGGCTATTGTTGCGGCTCGTGAAAAGGCACTGATGACAGATGTTATAGTTCTGACGGATGGGCAGACCTGGCGCTTGGAGCAAACCCTGGACTTCATACAGAAGACGCGAGGTCTTACCGAGGGCCGTGTGCGCTTCTTCGCCCTCGGCATCGGTAGAGCAGTGTCGCACGCCTTGGTTGACGGCATCGCCAAAGCCGGCGGCGGATACGCCGAAGTCATCCAGGAAGCTAGTCAAGGGGGGTGGGAGGATCGTGTCGTGAGCATGGCAAAGGCTGCTTTGATGAGTGCCCACCTGGGCCCCCTACACCTGGAATTCAACATACAAGACCAAACCGGAAACATGAGAAGTAAATGCCCAACACAAACAAACATGCACCAGTCATCATATGCTGACCTCTAGCAGGCTCGACTCTGGCAGATGCAAAAAGGTCCCCCGCTGACATCTCAGCGCTCAACCCATTCGACCGCAGCCGCGTCTACTTCCACCTCGACTGTCTCAAGGATTCCGAGAGCATCAGAAGCGTTAGAATTGAGGTCCAGGCCAACTACGACACCCAGGCGCTCAACATCCCCGTCACCATTCTCGATAAACGAGACACAACGCTGCACAGGTTGGCTGCGCGGGCAATGCTGGAAGACCTGGAACGAGGCCGCAGCCATATCCACCTGGGCCCGAACCGGCCCATTCCAGGATCCTGGCAAGAGACCAACATGGTGCGCAAAGAAGCGGAAGCGATCGCCTGCAAGTGGTCTCTCGTCTCTAAATGGACAAGCTTCTTCCTCGCCGAGGAGCCTGGCGCACCGACAGGAGACGATGACTTTATGGGCGGGGTCGTGGAGATCCAGGTCTCGCCGGGCGATGATCTCCTACAGCCTCATGGTGCTGTAAAGCACATTGCCGCCATCGAGATAGTGGACCCGCAGATACAAATACCTGCGATTAATGACCGCCCAGCCCGGTACCACAGCCGCACTCCGGGGGATTCATCAGCGTCTTTTCCCGTACGGTCACTCCTCGATATCGAATCCCAGTATGCGAAAGACTGCACGTTATCCCAAATCGAAAGAGCGCGGGTCCAGAGCAGGTCTCGCAACCTGAATATTCCAGGCCAACCACAAGTTGGACCTGGAGGAGTCCCTCGCGTGACACACGAAAGGAGCTCTGATGCCCGGAGGAGTGTAGAACCACACGGCTATCCCCTAGCTGCTCGTTCACAGGAGAGGGCGAGCCGAACTCGGGCAAGTGACGATGAGCAAATGGATGCTATGCGGGAGCGGTTGCGTGGCCGCTTCGATTCCTCCGAGGAAAGTAAGGAAACCCGGGCAAGGGTCGATGAGCAAATCGATGCTATGCGGGAGCGGTTATGTCGCCGCTTCAAATCCGAGCAGAGCAGCAGGGGCAAGGGCAGTGATCCCGGGTCGCCAAGTCAAAGTGATGGTGATAGCAAGGCTGGACCGCCAAAGCTCAATATCAGCACTCCGATGGGGAGTGCTGCGCGGGACCCAAGCGCATCCCCCACATTTGATGATTTCGCCATCTTGCCCGATTTCGAGTTCACACAACACACTGCATCGTCGTCATACGTCGGCCCTGGGGCAGCCGACCCCCTGATGTTCAATGCCGTTCCACCGGAAACAGGAGCCTACCACTGGGACTCACCGTCGACTTCCGAATGGCAGTTCGATTCAGTCCTCATCACCCCCTTCTCATCCACCAGCAATTCCAACCCTCCCGCACCCCCAACTCCAGCGCAGGAGGAGACAAACAAAACTCCCAACCACCCCCAGCCCATCGTCCGCCCGTTACGCCGCCACATACCCCTCACCGACCAGTTCCGCCGAGTCGACCCAACAAGCGCAGCTGCGGCCAACCCCCTCAGCAGCGACGAGTCCATCCCCATCCCCACCCACAAAAGCGACACCCCCAACCCCCCCCAACCCAATCCCCCCCTTCCCCCTCCTCCCACCACCCCACACACCTTCATCACCACCCTCCTCACCTTCCAACAATACAACGGCAGCATCGACTTCGGCACCTGGGCCACCGCCACGCAAATCCTCGGCACCGCCATCACCGACGCCCTGCACACACTGCAAGCGACATGGCCGGCGGGCGGGGGGCTCAGCGACCGCGCGGTGTGGACGGCGGGGGTGCTCGTGCTGCTGGAGCGGGAGTTGCAGGGGTGGAGGGGGCTGTGGGAGTTGATGGGGGTGAAGATGGGGGGGTTTTGTAAAGGGGAGGGGGTGGTGGTTACAAAGGGGGAGGGGTTGGTGGAGGTGGAGAGGGAGAAGGGGGGGGAGGGGTTGGTGGAGGTGGTGGGGAGGGAGTTGGAGGGGGTGAGGTTGCCGGTTTGGGGGGAGGGTAAGGTGGAAGAGGAGGGAGGGTTGGTGGTGGAGGTTGCTCCGGAGGTTGTGACTGTGGAGCCGCCGCGTATTGAGGAGAAGAGTCCGAATGATAAGGCGAAGAAGAGTCGGAAGAAGCGGAAGGTGGAGAAGGGAGTGAAAGAGGCTGGCCCGGAAGTGACCCTGGCTACCGCGGTCGGCAGGTTCTTTAGGCCGCTGAAGCCGGAAATCGAGGAGAGTTCTCGTCGTGGGACGAAATCACGCAGGGAATCTGCGGCGGCGGACAAAGGGAAGAGGGTTGCTTTTGCTGTTACTGTTCCTGTTCCTGACATGGGCGCGGAAGAGGATGCCTCTGAGTCGCGGGAGCGGGAAGAGGCTGAGACGGGCGCCCCTGCTTTCCAATCCCGGCACAGGTTGCGGTTTTGATTTTGGGCGATGGGTGGCGCTGTAATTTATTATTGCTAGGAGCGGCTTCTTCAAATTCTACCTATTACGTCAATCAATCCTAGACTCGATGTACCGATACTCGCCGTTCTCACAAACCCGCCACTTTCCCGCTCGGAGCTGTACCATCCAAACAATAGCATCCAAACCATCCCCTACCCACACGCTCACGAATGAATCGCCTGCTGCACATGCGGATACACCTGGATCATGCGGTGATACAGATCCGGGTGGTCGCGGATCATGACCTCGGGGTCCCAGGCGGTTGCCACGAAGATGGTGTCGATGCCGCTGCTGATCGGGGTGGTGAAGACGTTGCAAATCTGCAAGCCGATGAGGAAGGCAAAAGCCACGACGACGGGCGTGAAGCCGCCGCCCGAGTTGTACGCGGGGTCTGTGAACACCATGTACACGTACGCCAGCAGCGCGCACGCGTATCCCACGAAGGTAGCCCCCATCCCCAACACGGGGCCGATCAGGCACTCGTTGATCAGCGCGTCGATGCCACGGTCCTTGATCATCCTGTTAGGGGTAGGTGTTAGTATGTATGTCTCTGGCTGGTGATTTTGGTACAGCAAAGAGGGATACAACAAAGAGGGATGCAACTTACTTCCAGGTGTCCTTGGCTGCGGGGATGTACGCCTTGCCGTAGAGGGCAATGTGTGCAAAGGCGTAGCGGTTGAGGAACTGGACGGCCCAGTCGAGGATGCCGATCAGACAGCCGACGACGCAGTACAAAATGCTGGCCAGGATGTCGCCCTGTGCCGCCGCCTGCGACTGGGCGACCGATGCCAGCTGCCGCAGGAAGTTGATGATGGCCACGACCAGGCTGCCCAGGCTGATGCTCCCGAAGCTGTATGTCAGCGACCGCCGCAGGGCGCCGCGCGTCACCTTGGTCGGGTAGTTGCGCGAGTTGAAGTACCACGACCCGTACACACCCGCGATGGTCGTGTGGATCGTGTTCTTGAGCCACTCGGAGATCCAGTACGCCGCAAATGTGATGAAGACGATCAGCCCGACCACCTTGCCCGACCCGCACC
Organism: Chaetomium tenue; assembly: GCF_020726465.1. Classification (NCBI taxonomy): domain Eukaryota; kingdom Fungi; phylum Ascomycota; class Sordariomycetes; order Sordariales; family Chaetomiaceae; genus Chaetomium; species Chaetomium tenue. Next base: position 2,892,572 of record NW_027117330.1, on the reverse strand, counting down.
CACCGGCTCCTTGTCGGCAGGCCGGGTTGTTGGCGCTCGGCTCGTACTTCACGTACACGCTGACGAGGGTGACCGAGTACCATGCCGCGAAGGCGGCCCCCAGTAGGCCGCCGATGGCGCTGACCAGGTAGACGTGACCGTGGCGCTTGGCAACGTCCATGGCGGTCTGCAGCATCAGCACGCTGAAAGGGATGCGCTTGCGCCAGCTGAGGAAGGCGACAACCATGAAGATGGAGAATAGCAGGAACACGATGCCACCCGAGTAGTAGCGCCGGCTAAGCATGTAGATGGCCGTCACAAACCCGAAGACGATGTTGAGAATGCCCGTAAGCCACACGAACTGCTTGGTAAACTTGCGCGCCAGCCACATGTAGGCATAGCTGAGAACGATAGCGGTGACCAGCACCCAGAGGAAGAGGTAGATGGTGTGGGTGGTCAGGCCAAAGGTGTTGAGCTGGCCATTGAGGCCGCCCGAGTTCTCACGACGGGTTGCAGCTGGGGGCGATATCTGTTAGGAAGAATCCAGTGCAAGAGAGGAAGAGGTACACGATGCTCACCGTATCCTTGAATCGAGATGGCCGAGACAACAACAAAGCCGGCGCAGGTGGCCAAGAAGAGGATACCAGCCCACAGATCGTTCCATTTCGGTTTCTGGACGGCGAAGACTTCATCGTACGACGGCGGGGCTCCCTTAGGGTCCGACTGTGGAGGGGGGTATGAAGGGGGCGCGTAATTGCCGTTTGGTGGACCGTTGTTGTAGCCCTGCTGCTGCGGGGGAGGAGGCTGCATCTGGTACGTGTTCGGCGGAGGAGGAGGGCCTTGCTGGTTGTAATAATTCGCGGCTTCGCCGCCGTATTGCGCCATGTTGTCGGACTTGCGACGAGAATGCCTTCACGCGTTCAATCCCACGTCAATTTTCTCTCCCTAGTTTCGTAGATGGAGCACTCGAAGTTGAATCACCGGAGCGAAACCACCCAGATCCTTGCTGATCCCAATGGAGGCCAACCGCCGACGGTGTGAGACGAAATCGGTTATCGGCGCGGTCAGCGCAGAGGCAGACAACTGTGAACGGTAGTGTATGATGTTGGATTTAACTATTACGCTCAAATGAACGCGTCGAGGAGCTGTTGTTGAGCTCCGCAGTTCATGACGTCAAACCGACAAGTTGCACACAGGGAGGCACAGGAAGGTGCCGGGGGCCCTGGAGCACTATAAATCCTGCAGGCTCTGCAGCGCCGAGTCCGCCAAGGGTTGCTGTTGGCTCACCAATCGACCCGCACCACATGCCCCGGCAGTTCGGCACATCCCTGGCGCATCGCCGATCGGCTGCATTCCCGAGATTCGATTTCTCCAACCTGAGCTCGCTAAAGCCAACCTAAAAAGGTTTTTTTCATCTCACCGTCCTCTCATATTCTGGCAATGCCCATTCCCTCATCCACTCCGTTTCCAGCACCTCCTTGGCACTGGGTCGCTCCTCAGGCCTAAACGCCAGCATCCACCTCAACATCGCCAAAAAAGCCGCCCTCTCCCTGTCATCCACGGTCGCCATACCTTCCTCGCGCCGAAGCTTCTGCACCCACTCCTCAAACCTTTGGTCCAACGACCACGCCCATCGACCTTCCACCGGCTGGTTGGCGTCGTTGAAATATTTCGACCTCGTTTCCCACTTCTCCCACCACTCGGCAGGCAAAGGACCCAGCACATCAACCCACTGCGCCACGACATCGTCATCCGTTGCGAGGAACATGTCGAGCAATGGCCGAGGGGCGAGCAGGGCCCAGATCGTGCACCCTGCGCTCCAAATGTCCGAGGCGAAAGAAAGCGCGTTTTCGGGTTCGAATCGGGCTTCCGGCGGGCGAATTTCGAGCGGCGTATAGGATTGGAATCGTGATTCCGTGGCCGGGCGGAAGGCGACGCCAAAATCGGTGAGTAAGAGGCGTGCTTCAGAAAGCGCGATTCTCTCTGGGCAATCGCCGAGCCACACCGCCGGCACGACTTGGGATGGGACACCCCGCCCAAGAGGCTTGCCGTCCTCCCGGACCACTGGTTCAGGTTCGGGCGCTCCGTATTTATCGTAGAGTTCCCCTTCGGTCAAACCGTCGAGGCTGGAGGGCAGCTGGAGAAGGAGGTTACCGAGGTGAAGGTCTAGCAATAACTACCTAGTTAGAACAACCTGCAGGCCTCGGTACAGAGTGGGTAATGGCCATGGTGCTTACCGCCAAGAACCAGCCCTTGCTCATGGATGTGCGCAATCGCGAGTATGGTCTGAGCGGCAAGCGATCTAGCAACGTTCAGTTGGAACAATGCGCAGGTTGATGCTTGCTTGATATCGGAGATGCTACATCTTGCTGGGGCAGTGACAAAACAGGTGTGTGTGCCGTTGGGGCCTTGGATCCTGAAAAGGTCCAGGAGGGTCGGAATCCAGCTCCTCCCGCGAGCCTCTGCTCCCAGAAGCGCGGGATCTGCCTCGCGCAGCTGGGAGAGAATGTCGACCTCTTGTTGGATCGCATATGCAATGCACACTTTAGCCGCGACATATCTCGACAACTGCTCGTCTCTAGCGAGCCATATGGTAGAAAACGAGCCGTGTCCGAGTTTGTGCACTACGCGGTAGCGCTCGTGGAAGCGGTCGCCGATTTGTACCGGGTGGTATCCCCCGGCCAGATAATGATGGAGTCTCTCCACATCCTCGATCAGCTGATAGCTGACCCGCGAACTTGAGACGTTTGAGCTCAGAGGATGCCTCAGAACCAGAGAAGGTGTTCGGTAGCGCCGAAAGAGCCACTGTCTGCCGAGAGGATGGCATCTCAGAGTTCGTGGAAGGAGAAAGGCCATGCGAGTATTAGAGCGCTGTGTTGGCCGCTCGCCTTCGATGTTGTGAACATGGAAAGCAAGAATACCTGCGATGCGACGGTATGTACAGGTGGGTAGCTGGGTATTGTATGGCGACAGGATATATTGAAGAAAATGTAATCGTCCACTTAACTACCTCACTGGACAAAAAGAAAAAAGAAGTGCGGTAAATTAAAATGATAATGTGATGAAAAGAAAGAAAAAAGAAAGAAAAGGCCATCCGATCTCTACTTTTTCTTCAAATGTTGCCGCTCTGTCAGAGGTTTCTGGTGGGCCCTGTCTGATCTTATGACGAATGTCGCGAGATAAACGTAGTTCCACCATATTGTGGGATGTTCGCATCTTCAATAGCATGGTTGTCGAGGTACCAGGCAGGTTTAGAGTTCTCAAGCTGCACCCATTTTTTCCTACTCAATAGAAGTAGGGAGGCAGGGTCGGCCGGGTCACAGGTACAGAAGACATTGCGAGCAATTTGAGCCTGGGTTGTTTCCACAGCGGTTGTGCATTGCGTTTTAACTACCTAGCCCGAATCCTAGCTCACTATTTAGGCCCCGTCTTTCCAGTCGGGATGCAGAACAGCACAAGCCTCTTGCCCTTGGGCCCCTCCTCGCCGTCCTTCCAGTCACCGAGGCCCTTGTCCACCCGGTAGTAGCCACGCCGCTCGAGTTGGATGATATCGTCCTTCTTGAGCTCTGCCGCGGCCCCGTCACACCACGCGTCGTCCATCGTCTCCGTCACGGGCGTCAGGAACTCGTCCAAGTTGTCCTCCTCCTGCAGGACATCCTTGGTAATAAGGTAGTCAAAATCCCACAGCTCGGCAGGCACCAGCGTCTGACCTTGCGAGGCGAGCCAGGTGACCTTCTTCTCGGTCTTCTTGACGTCGCCCTGGAGGTTCAGCTCGCAGGTGAGGCTTGGGATCGGGTCGCCGCCCGAGATCTGGCGGACGAACGCGTTACCCCAAGCCATGAGGGTGATCTCCTCGCCGTCCTTGAAGCTCTTGGCGTCCACCTGGTCGAGGAGGAGCTCCGGGCCGAAGGTAACCTTCTTGGTCCCGACCTCCTTGTTCTTGGGGTGCTTCGGCTTGTCGCTGGAGAAGGGCTCCGCCGGAGCCTCGGCACCGGTCACCGTCACCTTGACGACGTCCTTCTTCAGGATGGCGGTGTGGCGAGGGGCAATCGGGTCGATCTCCTTCTTGTTGCTGGCCCAGAAGTTCGTCCAGTCCATAGTAACCACGTTCCGGCTAGGGCCCTGCTTGAGGATGAAGTCGCGCAGAGCAGGGATAGTCATACCCCGCCTGCGAACACCACGGATCGTCGGCATGCGCGGGTCGTCCCACCCCCAAACCTTCCCGGTATCAACGAGCTTCGCAAGCTTACGCTTGGATAGGAAGGTCCGGATGAAGTTCATCCGCGCAAAGTCCCACATGTAGACTTGACGGAGTTTGAGCGTATCCAAAAACCACTGGTACTGGGGGTTCCGGTCGGTATATTCGGTAGCTCTCAGAGCGTGCGTGACGCCCTCGTGGCTGTCGACAACAGGGCATGCAAAATCGTACATGGGGTACATCTTCCACTTAGTGCCAGTACGGTGATGGGGCGTCTCGATGTTGCAGCGATAGATAACGGGGTCCCGCATCGCCTTGTTCGGGTTATCGACCGACAGCTTGGCACGCATGCAGTTCTGGACACCCTCCGCAGAGCCTTGCTTCATCTCTTCAAAGACGCGCAGGTTCTCCTCCACGGTTCGGTCACGCCGCTTCGAAGCGATACCCTTGAAGCGCTCATCACGCATCGTCTCTTGGTCGGTATCATCGGCATAGGCATGTCCCTCCTTGATGAGACGAATGCACATATCGTAAAGGTAGTCAAAGTAATCCGACGTGTAGGACAGCGAGTCGGGCTTGATCCCCATCAGCGCGAGATCCTCGATAATGGCATCCTGGTACTCTTGCTTCTCCTTGGATGGGTTGGTGTCATCAAGGCGAAGGCGCAATTTCCCGTTATACGCTTGATGGGCGAAGTAGTCGCTGAGAAGGGCGGCCTTGGCGTGTCCAATGTGCAAGTATCCCCTAGAAACCATATGTTAGCTCACCCCTTTCCACCCGAGCATGATTCTTGAGGCTCACGAGGGCTCTGGCAAAAATCGCGTCACGACGCCCTGATCGGCATTTTGTAGAGCCAGGGCATAGCTTGCGCCTGCCTTGCTGGCGGCAGCAACCTTGGCCTTCGCAGCGGCATCCTTTGCCTTGACCTCGGCCTGGATCTCGGGGTGGTTCTCCTCGATGAACTGGAACCAACGGGCTAGGTTGGCGAGGCTACCGCGTTTGATGAATGAGACGGCAGCACGATTTCCGCGGAGAGCGAGCCAGATTTTGGTGTCGACATCGCCGAGAATGTAGCCGTCGAGGTATGTGCGGAGGATTAGGTGCTTGTCGAGTGCTTGCAGCTTCGGCTCGATCTGGCGGAAATCGGCCGTGAGGAGCGCCTCGAGCGGCTTAAGTTCGTCTACCTTCATTATGCGGCTGTGCGAAGTTGCGTAGGGTTGTTGGATATGTTGAAGTGAACGGAACCGGCGGTAGGATAATCTGATCTCGCCGTTGACTCAACAGATAGCTGTTAGTGACACCTGCAAAACTTTTGGAGGGGCAGAGGGGCAGAGGGGCACCGCCCAATTCGTGGCGGGGTAACGTGCCTGTTCCGTCGGGCGGTGAAACCCCACCCCAGTCAAATTATTACCCTTGACATCAGACCCCTGGCAGCTTTCCGCCTAAGAATTGAGGCTTCCAACTTGCAGCTCGGACCCAACTTTTTTTCTAGAGTTGAATGAGCGTGGTGTTGAACGTCGACGGCAAGTTTATTGTGTTGTTAGCAGCGCGGCAAATGGCTTCCCTCAACCGATGCCTTGCCTCTTTGGCAAGGTTTAGCCTCACAACGCCTGCCAGGCCAACAACAGCCCCGTTAATACCGAAATTCCTCCTCCCGACGACGACAGTTCCCTTGGTTCGATATGCATCCGGTGGAGGAGGAGGCATGCGCAAGCGCCCCCCAAAGAAGAAGAAGACATACAAGACTTTTCGGTCGTACGACTTGTCTCCAATGGAGCAGTTTTCTCTCTGCGATGCTATGCGGTATGCTCACCTTTTGAACCCCCCTCCCCCCCCACCCAATGCGCCATCTCCCTAACGTTCTGTTTAGCTACCTCCGCGCCTTCGAAGTCGGCCGACCGCCCGCTGTCGTTAAATACGAGCTTCATATCAAGCTTAAAACACACAAAAGCGGCCCAGTTATTCGGAACCGAATCCGTCTTCCTTTCCCTGTCAAAACCGACACGCGCATCGGCGTTATCTGTCCCGAGGACAGCCCCTTGATGACCGAGGCGCAACAGCTCGGTGCCGTAGCAGTGGGAGAGGAAAGCCTCTTTGAGAGCATCCGGCAAGGCAACATTCCATTCAACAAGCTTATCTGCCACGAAGACAGCCAAGACGCATTGAAGAAAGCCAACCTCGGCAAGATCCTCGGTCCCAGGGGTCTGATGCCCAGCCAAAAGACCAAGACTATTACGACCGACCTCAAGTCTACAGTTCAGGAACTCATAGGCGCGGACGAGTACAGGGAACGCAGCGGTGTGGTGAGGTTGGCAGTGGGCCAGATGGGATTTACCCCCCAAATGCTGTCCGATAACATCAAGGCGCTTTTGTCCTTGTTGAAGGCGGACATCAACGAAGTGGATGACAGCTACACAAAGGCACTTGACGAGGTTGTACTCAGCTCCACTAACGGCCCGGGCTTCAGCCTGAACGGCATGTTCAAGTCGGACGACGAGGGCGTAAAGCCGGAGGACCTGCAGTCCGTCATGTAACCTTGCTGTATCATAGATGTATGTCGTGTACCATTATTTCATGAAGCAAACCGCCTCGCGCGGTTGGGTATCTAACGCGAATCGGGAATGCGGCGCTGGGTCATTATTTCCCCTTCAAGACCTTCACCGCGTCGTCTTGAGCGTCCAGGATCCTGTATATCCCCAAATACTTCAATATGCGCCCTTGACCCTGCGGGCCAGCTTTGCGGGCTTCCCTCAATGCTGTGCTCAGGTCGAGCAGAATTGTGTTCCGACAACGGGCCATCCTCTCCTCCATCTTCCTCACAAACGGCAGATCCCGGCCGATGGATTCTGCGATCTGCTCTGCAAACACGTACTCCTTCGCCAATGCCGTCAACTTGACCGGGCCGCTGCTGACAAGCTCGACCCCGTCCTCCTCCTCGTCCTCCTCCTCCTCACTCCCCGCAGAGTCAAAATCATCCCCCCAATCCTCGTCCTCCTCCTGCCCACTACTCCCCTTCTTCCCTCCTTCCCCAGCACTCCCAACAGCCAACCTCCTCTCCAACCCCGCCACCCTCTCATCCAACTCCAACATCCGCCTCCCACACTCCACCGCCGTCTTCACCCCCGCCACCTCGGCATTCACCCTCCCCACCTCCACCCTCCGCTCGCGCACCCTCCCCTGGATCTCCTCGACAGCGCGGCGAAACCCCAGCAACGCCACGCGCACATCGCCCACCCGGTCCTCCCCGCCCTTCAGCCCATCCCCAAGCCCCAAAAACGCCGTGTAGTTCGCGTTGACCAGCTCGAGCAGCTCGGCGCTGATGGCGGCGCTGCGCTCGCGCAGCTCGGCGCGCAGGTCCTCGAGCGTCTGGTGTCGTGAGGCGGGGCCCCCCGTGTGTAGTGCGGAGAGGTAGGCGGCCGCGTCGAAGTCGGGCGCGAGGAAGTCGGCGCGGGAGAGCGCGGCGGGGAAGGGGAGGGGGAGGTCGGAGTCGGCGTCGGAGTCTGAGTCGGGACTGGTGGGGGAGCGGGGGGAGCGCGGGAGGTTGTAGCTTTGTGAGGGGGTGTAGGAGTAGGCGGAGGTTGGTCGCGAGTTGGGGGATGGGGGGGCGAGTTGCGCCATGGTTGGTTTTGGTTTGTGTGGTTGGGCGGAGACGGATGGGGTTGGTTTGGTGATGGGGTGGTCGGAATTGGCGGCCACGAGGGTTTGGGTTGTCAACCGCGCCTGTGCTTTGCTGTGATAGCTGCGTTCTGTCTCTTTTTACGTCGGCTGTCAAATGTTGACATTCACAGAGGAGCACTGGAGCACAAGATGCTTGGCAGCATGTGGCCCGTGCAAGCTTACCTATTTCATTCAGGTTTGGAAGCATATGGCAGCCATGATTTTGTATTATTACTGGTTAGCCATTCAAACCAAGCTCTACGTATTCAACTCGCCGTTTTAAACATTGTTGGATTCAGATTCAAGCAACACGTCGTTTTGTCTTCAATATCCAGACACCGACGCACACTTGGTCATCGGCTTAGCCACAGTGGCGCCCGTACCGCCGCCGGATATCGACGGTATTCCGATACACGTCCCGTACTCCCAGGAGAGAGCTAAGTCGTAATATTCGTACCACATTTCCGCGCACCTCCGACATCGCTCTGAACCTCGCGAGAGCTCGTCGCATGTAACTTATCAGCATCATGGCCTCCCCAAAGTCACTTGATCCACAACCGCAGCCATTCTGTTCCATGCTACCCCCATGGTTACCCCAATGGGTTGTTCTCCGGGACCGGGACTTCGGAACGCTGAGCAGGGCAGTGGTCTGACGCATGCATCGGATGCATGAATCGCCGTTTCCTTCACTTGCGCCAAACCGCCTTTGGAGTAGTGTGAAAATTATCTTATCAATCAATCAGTGGTTCGATCAGCATCTCCATCCCTCCCTTGCCGAATCACAACGCTCCACTGGCTTGCGCTTTAGTGGCACTTCCGGCCTTGTTGCCCGGAATTTCCCTTGTCGCCGGTCCTCGGTCAGACCAAGAAGAGGAGTTTTCCCCATTGCACGTCAGTTTCGAAGAACAACCACAACGTATGAATCATCAGCCCGGCTACACAACGGCGCCTTTCAGTCCTACCATTGGTTTCGGAGCTCTCTCGACGACACCAGAGAGACCTGTCGATGACCTTCGCATCCCGCCACAATTATCGGATTCAGTTTCCTGCTCATCAAGACTTTCGCGGCTTCTACGGTCAAGAGTGCGGGGTTACCAGGCATTCTGCAACGTCGTTAACATACACGAAGCCTATCCATTCCACCATCATTGGCATCTGGCGTGTGATATTCAGTACCTGGTGTTGCCTTGTATTCGACTGAAGAGCCGCATCGCTTTCCCGTGTCTATTACAGACTCTGAGCGGCGCAGTTGAGACACATTCGGAAAACTTTGCGACATTAAAATACTCCGCTGCACCTTCTAGCGAATCCCAATCGGCTCACGAAGGCACCCACCAGCATGACGGCTATGATCACCACGGATCCGCACCCGGATTTGGCTCCTGGAAACGCGCATGCAGACCCGTCAAGGGGGCTCTCAATCACCACCACGGTCAACCACGGCTCTTCCAGTGCCGTGGCTAGCCCCGCTTCGGCTGCTTCGCCATCAAACGACTCCACTCCCACATCTTCATGTTCAACAGCACCGCCAATTGCAATCCGTCCCAGTACTTTAAACACTATGCCGTCGGCCGCGCCTTCGATGGGATTGAACGGAAGGTCCAAATCGATCGCCATGACACCAGCTTCAATGTCACAGCCCAAGGCCATGTGCATGACCAGCAAAGAGTGGGTCATACCCCCTCGGCCGAAACCCGGCCGCAAGCCTGCCACCGACACCCCGCCAACCAAGCGCAAGGCTCAGAACCGGGCAGCTCAGAGGGCATTCCGGGAACGCAGGGCGGCGCGTGTGGGGGAGTTAGAGGAACAGATGGAGGAGGAAAGAATTATCCACGAGCAGACAGTTCGAGAGTTGCAGGACCAGATCAGCCATTTAGAGACCGAAACGCAGACGCTCCGGTCAAGATGCCAGTGGCTGGAGTCAATGCTAGAGAAATCCCGCCAAGGCCGCGGGAGTCTGGCAGGGAATTGGGACGACCAGACGGGTGCTACAGGCGGCAACGATATCTCGGTGTCGGGGCAGATGCAATCACAAGCTGGGCTATCACACGGCATGCGGCCACTGCAACCAGCACCGTCGAGACACGTTACAGCACACCCGGGCTCTGTCGCCCAACCGCGGCCTGTGGCTCAGTCGTTTTCTATCTCTCAGATCGTCTCACCACCAGGCGAAGGAACACCAGTGGGCCTCACTTGCGGCGGCTGCCAGTCAAGAGGTTCTTGTGCATGCGAGGAGGAAGTTCTACCGACCGCAGATATCCCTATGGGCTGTGGTAGGTGTACCTTGGGCACTAGATGTGAGTGCTTGGAAGAGACCTTGGGAATATCAATGACCGGCAACGACTTAAAGCGGCCACGGCGTCCAAGCGCGCCGCCGTCAACATCACCAGAAGACAAGCGGCAGCGCTCCGATGCTGGCATTGTCATGGAGACAGACTTTACGGCCGTATTTGCCTCGCAAGGTAGTAGAGAGCCGGTGCCGTTCATGTTCCCGCCGCCAGCTCAATCACAGCTCCAACCTATGGCTTCAATAGAGCCTAGGGACTCTTGCGGCTTTTGCAAGGATGGAACATACTGCGTCTGTGCAGACTCTATGATGTCGCCCGCCTCTCTACCGGCGCCTGATAGCGAGATCACCGCACACACGCAAACACGCACTCCTCCACCGTCGGACAATGATGCGGCCCCTATTCCCATGGAGGTCACAGCGACAGGGGCTATCAAGCTCCCTGCGCCGCGATCACTACAAGCAAGACAAACCGCCAAACCTACTGCACGAGCTGGCGGGTGCCGCCCCAACGGCCCCGGTACCTGCGCGCAATGCGTCGCGGACCCCAAATCCGGCCTCTTCTGCCGCTCTCTCGCAGCCAACTTCGAAAAGAACAACCCCGGCGGCAGCGGCGGATGCTGCGGCAACGGCGGCCCAGGCGGGTGCTGCAAATCCGGACCGTCACAACCACAGCCCCAACCAGAGGCCACCGCTCCTCTCCCCGCCATGGCACCATCCAGAAGACCAACCACCGGCGCCGGGCCCAACGACCTCGGCCTCAGCCTCTCCTGCGCCGACGCCTACAAGACGCTGGCCAGCCACCGGCACTTCGACGAGGCGGCGGACGACATCGGGTCCTGGCTGCCCAAGCTCAAGGCGCTGCCTGTCCCGCGCCCGGGCCCCGTGGGAGCGCGCCGCGGCGGCCGCGATGGGCGCGCACCGATCGAGGTCGAGGCCGCGAGCATTATGAGCGTGCTCAAAGACTTTGATGTGCGGTTTGGCAGGGGGGAGTGATTGGGGTGATTAAATCAGTGTGTGATCGTTCGATGCCGGGGAAGTTCCGGGTGGGGGAGGGGGGGACAGGGCTGCAGCCGGGGATGTGGGCGATGTGATCCGGTGCAGGTCGGGGAAGTCATGTGCTCGCCATTTTTAGTTTCTGGGTGAGAATGAGAGATGAAGAGATGGGTGAAAGGGGGAGGGGCCAAGGGACGGGGAAGTGGCGGGCGGCAAGTTCATGCGGCCGAGTCTGCGGCCGGACTAACAAACTTGCCTGCTCGTCTCCTCCCGCGTCGTTTTCTCCATCGTTTTCGCCGCGCGTTGTCGAAACTCGTCAGATATCACTTGCATAACCTAGCGGGGCAATGGGCGGGGTGGTCGGTTGGGATTGGACGGCAGTTGTCCGATCTCCGGGTTCGGGGCGGCTATATTTCGACAACGCGTGAGGAGGGGTTGCGTGTTATTCTGCATGTACATCGTATAGTATATGTCCACTTTTCGCGAGCGAGCGAAGAAAGGCACATCCCACACGAAGATTAGGGTTTGCCCTGAATATGAGGCCAAATAAAAGCAACAAATGGCGAATACACCTCATATCCACAGACTCACTCGCAAGGCTTTTCTGCAATGAATGCATGCACCCTGATTACGAGGTCCTGCATGATGCCAACTACAACAAGCGGAAGCACCCATCCGAAGGAGAAAAAAAACCGCAAAGCGCACTGCAGCGAGCGAACGAGATCTGTACGAACTCGCGGTAAGGCCGGCGGAGGGAAGCGGCATCCAGTGCGTTGGCCGCCTCTCCGGTGGCTGTGGGTCGCGTTGTGACAACTACTTACTTGTGCAACAGACCGACAGGTTCTGTTGCGTTGCGCTGGGTTTACATGTCATGTGCATGTTTGTGGATACACGGCACCAGCTGAGAGCATCCCACCGAGTACCTACAGTCGCACATTGGTAGCCCACGGGGCCACGCGTTATATGTCAGCAACTTCAGACCGGGGACGCCTTTGCGAGTGGTTTCCTTCCGGCGTTGCTGGCCCTTCACCATAGGTGAGGCGTCTGAAGAGGGGCGGGGAGAACACCCAGGGAGTCGATGATAGGCGCCGGCGCCGGCGATGGCACGGGAGAGCACCGGGAGCTGGCAGCCAATGGAAAGCAGCAGCCCGCCTGATTCAGAAGCTAGCCATCGGAGCCGAGTCCAGGAAGTGGTGGACTGCATCCAACCCTCCAGCCAGGGACTCGGCGGGGGATCGCCTGCAAGATCTCGGCCGTTGCGAATCAAATAGCTCCCACAGACTTTCGTATGGTTACACAGCACGCTTCCTCCGCCTGTCGAGCTGAACCGATCGAACCAGATGAACCAGATCATGTTCCCGAGCCTTCCTTGACTTTCTTCTGCCCTGAGCTGACACGGGGGGCATGAGCAATGGCGAGAGCTCGGGACCTCGGTTGGGGAAAAAGAAGCATGGTCCCTGGAACCAAGGCCAGCGGAAACTGTCAGAGATGCGGCGGGCTCCTGCCGGCAAGAGGCGAGCGGGAAGACCAAGGCATGGTGGCGGTAGTTGATTGGCGAAGGACGGCTGAGTTGGCATGCCGGATGATGCTGGGGCTCGACGATGCAGGCGGGTTCCGTCCTTGTGGTTTTGGGTCGTGGACGGCGCAGATTGGACGGCTGGCGGCATGCCGGCCGCAAAAAATGGAACCCTCCGGCCAGGCAAAGGCGGGGCGATCTGCAAGGCCAGCGCAGCGGGGCTGTGGTCTGAGAGCGACTTTCGTTGAACAACCACACACTCACAAAGTACACTACTTGTTGAGCAAAAGACCCTGCCGGCGTCTCCTCGACAAAATGAGACGAGACACAGCTAGGGGGGAAAGGCTCGAGCGGGAGGCCAAGGACAATATTTGATGATGGCGCATGGTTGTTTCGGGAAACTGGAGATTGCCACTTTAGGCGCCGTGTAAGGTTGTTCGTTTCCCAGCCCGGCGTGCTGAGTTGGCAGTTTGCAACCGCTTTGGGCCGTCAGCAACTCGGCCATCTACTTCCAGGCTGGTTGAATCTTGCATGGTGGTTGCAGGCAAAAAAGGGTGGAGGGTGGCAGGTGAGTGCCTGAGCATGGCGAGAAAACCCCGAGATCCTGAGCCGGTTGCTACCCAGTTCCGCGAGGCAAGAAAGGGAGAAAAAAAAGTAAACGAGGCATCAAAACGCGTGGTAGAAATTAGGGAAAGGGGCAGCTGAAGCGCGACTCCCACGGCTGCGGGTGGCCTGCTTGAGTCACAATTGGAAACCCGAGGTCGTGTCGGGCTTCCATCGGGCCTTCGAAAAGGAAAGGGGGAAGGCGACTGGCGGGGCAACGGTCATCCCCCCAGAAAAAGAAAACCGGGTCACCAGCAAAAAGATTGTGCGAGGAAGCAAATGCGGTGCTGCGGCTCGCCAGCCAGCTCACCAAGTCACCGACTCGCTCACCATTTGCCAGGGCTGTGGTTGTGGATTGACAGGAGACCAGACAGGATTGGAGGCACTTGATGCAATTGGAAGCGGGCGTGTGAGAAGACAAGGATTTGGGCGTGGCAGATGAACAGCCCAGTGGCTTGTCCGACCCCGGTCACTAGGGACCCCATCGGGATTAGCGACCCCGTGGCCTGGGCTACTGGCTGGTCGTCCCTTACCCCACGCTTCAAATGGTGGATCTGGGACATCAACAGAGCACCCAAGCCCAGGTATGGAAAGCTGCTGTGCTTGCGAAGCTGCAGGGAAACACACTCCCTCTTTCTTTGCTCCCGTCATCCATCCTGTCGAGGGCCTCAGCGGCAGCCTGCAACGTCATCCCACCGTCCCAACGCCTTCAGCCCTTTCAGACGAACACTTTACAGCCACTGCCGCTACTTTTCCCGACGAGACAATGACCCCGCGGGACTTCTGAGCCCAATACTTTGGTCGCAAGCCGACCGGAGCCGAAGCTTTCCATAAACACAAACATACCTGCGCGTACCTACCTTAGTTAGCTAGTCAACATTCACCCAGAACACTACACCGGACCACCCACCTACCCGTACATACGCCCATTCTTCGTATCCTGCTCTGCCCAACTAGAACTCTTGTGGGAGACAGCACCTTGAATCCGATCTACAACCAAGAACCCACCAACCCACCCATTCGTCCCCGAGTCGAGCGACACTTCTTATAGCTTATGGGCGATCGCAGTCGCCAGCTTGATTCCCCTCATGGGCCCATTATGAGATCCATGCAGCGTTCCCCCCCGCCGCCCGCCGCCATCCACCCCTCGTCGCGTATGTTGGGAGGGAATATCACTAACTCACAGAGGTCGCAATGCTGACTCGTCTCGTCTGAACACAGCTCGGTCGGCCCCTGCCACGCGGTCGCCGACCCCTTCTCCGTCCGATAACCATGTCGAGCTTCAACGCACCCGCCGATTGCGATCGAGGAGTCCGTCCCGCCTCGCGAGGGACTCGATGAACGGCCCCGGACGCCGCAACGATGACGCCTCCCGACGCCCTTCCATCCTCCACATCCCGAGTTCGACCTCGGCGCGGAGCAAGCCGATTATCGACCAGCCAAGCACCTTGTCCACCGCAGCGGCGGCGCCAAACGATTCCTCCGATAGTCTTGAGAACACCGGATTCGTTCCATCTGTGCCGAGTGACAAGCATGCCAACATGAAGTTCTTGCGGCCGCTGCTGACTGATGTGTCACTGTACACAAACCCTAACCTCGGCCCGGAGAACGAGGGGACAAGCCTGGAGGAACTGGCGCACCTTGTGCGACTGTCCAAATACCAGGAGCGCAAGCGCGCAAATACGAGGATTCGCCTCCAGCGGAGTTTGGTGTCTACGGCCCTTTCTGCCCGGTTGATGAGGTGTGGTGAGATGGCCCATCGCAACCTAGTGGACGGTTTCCGCGGGGATGACAAGAAGACATTTGGTGCCCTTTACAACGCCGTCATTGATGTTCGGAGAAGCTGCGATGAGACCCGCCGGTATGCGCTACTAGAGCCAGAGATGGACCTCTTGCAGTCGCCAGGCCTCACCTCGTCCGATAGCGTGGACACCCCGACCGGATCTGTCACCGGCTCAACCGCGTCCCCGAACGCTGTGACACCGTTTTTGAACGAGATTTCTGCCTCATCTCGAGAGACTTTTCTGAACTTTCTCAATCAGATCAGGACTAACCCAGACTATCTGGCCACGCGCATAGCGTCCCTCAAGAACTCGGAACTTACCGCTCTCACCAGCTTCCATCAGGCCCTTGAACCCATCGAATCCGTTCTCCCTTACCACGGCCGATCATCAGGGCGCTCCGTCTCGGGTAGTTCCACGTTTCCCGGATCTAGCGGAGCTGGAGGAGCAGGCAAGGAACGCAACGCCATTGAGCGCCTGTTGTCTTTCCAACGCCACGATCCCATTTCGGCTCTCATCTACACCTGCTTTGCTAATTCCGCAGGCCCAGACAGCGCTGAGGACAAACGCCGGACCGTCACCTGGGCCAACACCTGCGCGCGCCTGATCTCTACCCAGACAACTGGCAGCGAACAAACCGTTATTTCGGTCTTGAATGTCTGGGTGTCGATGCGCGACTGGGCCGGGAAGTCTAACATGGAATGGTACCTGATGAAAATCCTAGAGGATGGAGCTTTCTTACTTGATCGTGCCGAGGACCAGCATGGGACCCGCATTAACCTTTCGGATTGGTCGTCCAAGGACCAGATCGCCGCCGAGGAGTTCTACACCAAAGCCGTCGATGAGCTGTTCGAGGTCATCGACGATGAGGACGCCACGGGTATTCCTGAAGGCTTACTAGAACTAGGAAATGAACTCCTCAAACGTCTGGATAGGAGGTACTCCGAGAGCACCCGCCGGTGGCTTATCGCAAAGTATATGTTTACAGTTTGGTTGCTTGGCGTTGTCATCCACCCGGAGGCGTATGGCATGATGGCCGATTATCACATCACCGAATACGGCCGCCAAAAGATTCTCAAGACCGTGGCCATGCACGCCCAGAAGTACGTCGTGGACCTGCTGCAGAGCATGACCCCGGTGTCTACGCCGCCCAAGATCAAAGGCCACATTGAGAGCATATACAGCCGTTTCAAGGACCCGTCCAAGTTCCGGAAGAAGCCCAGGCTCTTGCCGGCACGCTCCATTACATCCCTTCGGGAGACTGCCGAGGTCCGGCCTTACTTGGTCCTCAGCCCCGCGGATCTTGCCACGGTGGTCAACGCCCTTTTCCCTGAACGCAGGCCACGGTCGGCACGCTCAAGCAGCCTACGGTCCGGAGCACCATCGATTTCCGGCTTTTCTGCCATCTCGCAACCCATGTCCATCAGGACGGCACCGAGCACCTTCGATACCATGTCCGTCCTCAGCACCAGCGCAGAGTCGTCCTTCAGCGATGCCACCACCTCCCGAGAGCCCCTTGGGGAGGAAGAGAGCCCACGCCGTCATTCTCCTTCTGCACAAGAGCCCGCTGCCCAGAAGCCGGAAAACTACGAGGATGACGGGTACCGACTGCGTCTAGCCATGCACGAAATGACACAAATCCTGGGCCAAGATGTCGTGTACGGATTATGCCACCCCTGCGCCGAGCGCTGGTCTGTGTTGTTCATATCGGCCGATGGGAATAAGCTGTCCACCCATATGACCTTTGATCCGGACGATGACGTTGAAGATGAACAAAACTCCTCAAGTACGAGTGATACGGAAGGCGAGGAAACCGACGACGGACGCCCTGAGCTCAACAAAGACTACCACCAGCTGCGCGACTCCATCCTCAAACTAGTCCAGGATTACGAAATCCCCCAGGGCTTGGAAAGCGATGGAGCGAAACAGCAAACCTTTAGCAACCGGGCCTCGACTCTCAAGAAGTACCGAAACAAAAATCGCATTATCACGACTATGGGAAGCCGGAACCCTTATCGCCAGAGGGCCGCAAGCATTGCGAGCAGCCTTGCTGAGAGCCCTCCAAAAAGTGCAAAGGGGAAGGAGGCCGACCAAGAGAACTCATCCCCGCTCGTCACCATGTTGACCGCCGCCTGCTCGCAGTCTCGGGCGCAATCTGACTTCGTCAACGCACACCTTTACTGGAGGACGCTGCAACAACTCAATGCTTTGTCGTCCGACTCACTGCGGCGCGAGGGCTTTTCGGCGCTTCTCAACATCTTCTCCCGTGGCCCGCGGGATTCAATCCGCCGCTCCGCAGCCGCCATTGAAGAATACGACGCCTGGCTAGTCTGGCTCAAGCAAAGCCAAGAGCGAGCGGAGGGGATGATCGAGGGCATGATGCAGCGCCTACGATCTCTACGCGACAAGATGTGGTACGTAACCGACGTGCGAAACTCGGCGCCATATGAGGACTCGCGGAACGTTGCGGCTGCATTAAAGACGATGGGTGCATCTCGCCGATGGTCGTCCTTCCAGCGCGCTAGAACCCAGATGCAAAGGGGCCCCGCATCAAATTACATCTTCCGGACCGAGTCTCAAATTCTCGATCTCCTCGCAGCTCCCGAGGACCAAGGAGGCCCGAACAAACTTCGCGACGAACAATCAGAGAAGACCAGGCGCTGGCTTCAGCAGTCAGGCGTGGAGAACTTCTGTCAAGGCGAAGAGCGCATCCACCGGTTCTGCTGTGAAGTGGAGAATTGCGTGACCAAACTCGTCGGTGACAGCATCATCGATGGACCGGTGTTGTGGTCGAGTGAGCTGTTCGCGAGAGATCGACGGGCTTTCGAGTCAAACAACAATAGCAACACCAAGGCTCCGCGGGACCGAGACCGCGACAATCAATCTGTATGGGATGACTCCGTCAGCGTCATCAGCGATCCCGACCGCAGGTTCGTGTCTGTCAGCCGCCCCGCTTCGATCAATAGTAGGGACATGCGGGCCATGTCCGGTAGCATGAGCCAAATCTCTTTCGAGTCGAGCCGTTTCGGTTTTTCCCGCGCCAGCACAGCCATGTCCGAAGTACTGGACGGGCCCGAATACTTTGGTGCATCGTCCCCAGTCCACCAAATCGACCCCAACGCAACCTTCTGGTCACCCTTCCAACACCGGGCTACCTCGCCAAGTGCCGCATCCCGAGCGCATTCGCCGACCACCAGCCTGACGAACCTCTCAGGCTCATTCCACCCGCCAAATCACCAGCAAATTCCCTCGCAGCCTCAGTCGTCAACCGGGCGCCCAGGTACATCGGCTTCGTCTAATGAGACGGTGTACCAACAACGACAATCCGACGAGAAATCCCGCTTCCTCGCCGACTTGAGGCAGACTCTGACCAGCCTTCTCCTTTCTGACCTAGGTAACCTTGTTTTCGCCCGCGGATCAGAAACGGACGCGTGGTTCGAGGGCCTAGGTCAAGATTGCATCGACCGTCGGGAGGCAATCCAACGGCGGGCGCGTAAAGCGCAGGCCAAGGATAAGCGCAAGTCTGCCAAGTCCAGCCTAAAGCAGAGATTTCTCGAGCAGAACCGGAGTTTCGGTGATGTGCGCGGAACGATCGCTGGCGATGCGCTGAGCGACAAGGCTCTTTCGGATACGCAGAGCCTCGGCCCGGAGGGGGCTGGCGGCAGTCAACGAGGGAGCCAGCGTGGCAGTCAACGCGGCAGCGTACATGGCGGCAGCATCCATGGCAATGAAAGCTCGGCCACAAGCGACACTATTTCAGCCCGGAGACATAACCAAGAGGCAAGAAAGGAAACGATGCCCGACTTCCCTTTCACCAAGGCATATCAGCGGCTTCTAAAGATGTTTTGCGTTCACCCGAACCCTCAGGTCAAACTCAACGCTCTCTGCGAACTCGAGCATCTCATTACCGCGTCTTTAAATTCCGGGTCCCGGCGGGCCCGGCTAGCGTGGGCACGCTCCGAGCTGGGTTCGGCATCCTCTGCCACCGACGAGCACGGAAACGGGCCACTGGGAACAAGAGCCCAGCCACTAGAGGAGACAATTGGTAACGTCAAGGAACGCCGCTCCTACACAATGATGCAAGTGCCCACATTCGGTTCGGGCGGCCACACACAAGGAGGCCGTGTATCAGGCGGAGGAGGCAACGCCGAAACCCGCTCCATCGCTTCGGTCTATCCAGCCAACACTGACGCGGTCGCCAACATCCTGCAAACGCTTTTCCGCGACCCGTCCCTCCGACCAAAGACCCTCTTCCGCGACCTGCAATTCATCTCGGCCTTCTGTTCCCCCGCCGTCCTCGACAAAACCGAGCGGGGCAAGTCCTTCTGGGACGCCGGCATCGCCGCCCTCAGCCTCAAACAAGAAGTCTGCCGCACCATGGTCGAGGTCGCCGACGAGATCGTCAAGAACTACACCCTCTCCCGCGGCGGCAGCGCAGGTGCCGCCGCCAACAACCGGGCGGGTAGCACGGCCTCCGACTCGGCGGCAGCCACCCCAACCAACGAATTCCCGCCCGCCTCACCACCCCCCTCCCCGCCCTCCCCCTTACCGCTATCCACCCACTCCCTCGCCGACGCCGCGCGCATGTGGACCATCACCGCCAAGGAGGGGGACCCCACCGCCCAGCGCGAGCTCGCCATCTTCTACCTCTCCAACCCAGAACTCGTGCAGCGCACCACCCTGCCCCTGTCCAAGCCCAGCCAGGTGTTCAAGCAGGCCGTCATGGAAAAATACGGCGGCAGCGGCAGCGGCGGTGGGCGCTCTGGGGGTGGGCACCACCATCCTGGTGGTGCGGCTGCGGGTGGAAGTGGTGCTGGGGGCGCGGG
Source organism: Chaetomium tenue (assembly GCF_020726465.1). Taxonomy (NCBI): domain Eukaryota; kingdom Fungi; phylum Ascomycota; class Sordariomycetes; order Sordariales; family Chaetomiaceae; genus Chaetomium; species Chaetomium tenue. Next base: position 2,872,729 of record NW_027117330.1, on the reverse strand, counting down.
GGGTTCGGGTGGTGCGGGTAAGGAGGATGGTGCGGCGGGCGCGGGCAGGCTCGGGGATGTGCGCAGTGATCCGGCGCTGATGTGCGTGGCTATCCATTGGATGGAGGCGGCGGAGAAGGGGGGCGATGAGTTGGCTAGGTCGTTTATGGCGCAGAATGAGATTGGGGCGAGGTTGATGGGCTGAGGGAGTGAATGAATGGGTAGGTGATGAGGGGATGGGGTGATTAGGTGGTGAGTTGGCTGGTGGTGAATGGGTTGGGTATTAGTGGTGATGGTGATTGTCGTTGGATCATGGGTTTTTTTTTTGCATATGCCTGTTGGATCTTTTTTGTTCGTTTGCTTGTCGATGATACCTGATGCATTTTTTTTTTTTTTTGGCTCTACATGATGGATGTTATGTGTGTTTACAGCTGTCCGCTGATGTCTCTTCATCCTGCCCCATCGTCATGTTGTACATACCCCCTCTTCCCTCCTTCCGCCCTGGTTGGGATTACATCACTCGGTTGCGCCAGCAGCTGAGAGAGTGTCGCCGATCTGGCCCGCTTGGCCTGACTTACTAGGCCTGTGAGCATTGTCGACTTGGGGATGGCTCGTCTTGGTGGGCTAATTTTGTTGTTTTGCCTCATGGCTCATAGAGTTGGGTTTTCAGGATAGACGATACCACCATGTTTCATTGATGCCACATTTTGCCCAACGACATGCAAGTTCCAAATAGTCTCGCGCTTCTCGTCATTTTCATTCCTGAGATAGGAAATATTAACCTTGTTATAAACCACACACGCTAATGATGAAATACAATTTTACGCGGCCGGGACGATTTTCCGGGATCGCTCCTTAATGAACTCAAAAGCCTCCCGAAGTTGGGTACGTAATTAAGGCAAGTCGTGTAACAGTGAGAGCAGCATGGGGAAACGCGTCTAGACATTCGTTTTATGCGTGTCAAATCTACAATTCACAGGCTTGAGATGCACCCAGATTCTCCATCTCCATGTCGCTACTAAAGCAGCGATCACAGCGAAAAAGAGTGGTTTGTTTGACATCAAAAATTCCGACCGGAACGGCCCCGAAGGACAATTCAGAATGACTGGCTCCGCGATGTGCAATGCAGGCCTATCACACTGGTACCCCTGCTTCATGATCCAGGTGTACCCAATCAAGGTAAGTATGAAGAAGAAAAAGAGAAGAGGACCAAGTTTGGGGAGCAGAGGCGAGATTAAATAGTCAGATGTGGCTGGTCTGTGCACGCCTGCAATTTTTCGTTTCTGCAGGCGTCCGGAACCCGGAGGTTGATTAATTCCGTCCCCCAAAACAGCAAGGATGAATGCAACCTGAGGCACGAGAGAAGAACCCCCCAGCAGGCGGTCTGCTGCTTCGGACGGCAGAAAATGTGCCCCGCATTTGAGTCATCTCTGTGCGACAGATTGGCTTAGTGTCCGGCTGGGCCGTGCCAAAAGTTCAGGAACCCGAATAATCGACTTGGTGTTGAGAAGCTTGTCCAGGAGCTACACCATCCAATTCGGGTTGAAGGTGCTTAATTCCTGAAAAGAGACCGAGTACTTCAAGATGCCGACCATTAACGTCGACAAGTACGCCCTCTTCGAGGCGCTTGGCGAGCAGTAAGAACAATTACCCCGCCATGGTGCATCCCACTTCGCGATAGCTTGAGTCTGACCCAACGGTCTGTTCCAGGTTCCCTGGCGATAGCTTCCAGAAGCTCTGCTTCGATTTCGGCATTGAGCTGGACGGGGATACTGAAGATGACCCGTCACGCCCCAAGGATCAAGCCCCTGAGCTGGCCATCGAGATCCCCGCCAACCGATATGATATGCTGTGCTTCGAGGGTAGGATAGCCACGGCGCGGTGGACTTGCGAGAAGACACTAAAAACCCTGATCAATAGGCATTGTGACAAACCTTAACATCTTCCGGGGCAAGCACGCGACACCGAACTGGAGGCTCGTCGATATTCCCGAGGACAAGATGCAAACCCTCACCATCGCACAAAGTACGGAGCAAGTCCGCCCGTATGCAGCTGCCGCTATCCTCCGCAATATCAAGTTCACACAAGCTTCCTACGATTCCTTCATCAGTCTGCAGGACAAGCTCCATCAAAACCTAGCGAGGCAACGTACCTTGGTTGCGTGGGTAGCCCCTGGTCGTACTGCTTCGAAGGCGAGCCACTAATCCCTGCTCAGAATCGGAACCCACGACCTCGACACCATCAAGGGCCCTTTCACATACGAGGGCTTGCCGCCAAAGGACATCAACTTTGTCCCGCTGAACCAAACGAAGCAGATCAACGGCGAGGAACTGATGAGTTTCTACGAGACGGACAGGCACCTGGGCAAATACCTTCATATTCTGCGAGACAAGCCCGTCTACCCGGTCATTCTCGATGCCGACAGAAACATTTGCTCGCTACCTCCGATCATCAATAGCGAGCGTTCCAAGATTACGCTTGACACGCAAAACGTCTTCATCGACATGACAGCGACGGACCAAACTAAACTGGATATCGTCTGCAACATCATGGTCACTATGTTCTCCCAATACTGCGCCGAGCCCTTCACGATCGAGCCGGTCAAGGTGATTTCAGACCACAACGACACTACTCGGGTAACACCCAGCTTGGCTACACGGACGATGGAAGTCGAGGTCGATTATCTGAATCAAGTCTGCGGGCTTAAGGAGTCACCCGAGTCGATAGCCAAGCTCCTGAGCAAGATGGCATTAAGCGCGGAGCCGTTGGAAGACCCGAAGCTGCTCAAGGTCACGGTACCGCCCACAAGAGCTGACGTTTTGCACTCATGTGATGTGGTATGTTTCCTGTTTGATGGTGATTCCTGTTTGCCAACCAACCTCGCTAACGCTGTTCTAGATGGAAGATGTCGCCATTGCCTACGGGTTCAACGATCTCCCCCGGTCGACTCCCAACAGGTCGGTCACGATTGGCAAGCCGCTGATGATCAACAAGCTCAGCGATATTGTGCGCCATGAGTCCGCCATGGCTGGATGGGCCGAGGTCATGCCCCTCATCCTCTGTTCGCATGAGGAGAACTTTGAGTGGCTCAACCGCAAGGACGATGGCACGACGGCAGTTAAGCTCGCCAACCCGAAGACGGTCGAATACCAAATTGCGCGAACGTCGTTGCTTCCCGGCCTGCTCAAGACCTTGGGCGAAAACAAGGCAATGCGCCTTCCCCTGGAGATCTTCGAGGCATCTGATGTCGTTCTCAAGGACGAGTCGCTTGAGCGCCGGGCGAGGAATGAGCGTCATTGGGCGGCTGCGTACTATGGCAAGACCAGCGGCTTCGAAATAGTGCACGGCCTTCTTGACCGCGTCATGACGATGCTGCGAGTCGCCTTTATCACACACGAGGAGGGTTTGGAAGGCAAGAGCATCGACTTCGAGGTAAAAGAGAACCCCAGCCAGCAGGACGGGTACTTCATCAAAGAAATCGACGAGCCCACCTTCTTCAACGGGCGCGCTGCCGCCATCTACGTGCGGCTCGGAGGGAAGCTACAGCGGATCGGTGAATTCGGTGTCTTGCATCCGACGGTGCTGGAAAAGTTCGATCTGAGGTAAATTATCCATCCTTCCCACATTTCGACCTGTACCAGTACTCACCAATGGCAGGTACCCGGCGAGCACGCTGGAGATTAACCTCGAAGTCTTTTTGTGAGACGCACTCGCTACCTTAGATGTGTAGATCTGGTTGAAATAGCGTGTGACACAAAAATAGAGCAAGGTTGATGCCTCCTGATGACGTGCAGGGAAAGACGTTTCCCAACGACCCAACCCCAGCTTACGACTGTCTGTTTAATCTTGATGATGTTAGAAACAAGCCTCTTGGCAACTCGATTCAGCACTGTCCCGCCAATTTACGGGGGTTCGGTTGACTCCCATCTCACGTCAGCGCGCGAATCTCATCGCCACCTGCATCCAATCCGCGTCCGATCCCAAACGATCCCAATCGCGGACCAGATCTTTCTCTGCGTGCAGAATCTAGGCGTCCCATCGCAGGAGCGGCGTTGCGGCGCCGCCCGCTCCTGTGAGACGCGAGATGGCTTCTCCCCCGGAAAAGGACCAACGGGGCGGTCCCGTTGCGATGGTCTCAAGTAAGTGCTTACTGTGCACTGGGGCTTCAATTTTCATCCCATCCCCTTGGCGTGTAGAGATGCTGCCGCAGTCGGATATCATCCGCAGGAGCTCGGGACAAACAGGGGGGTGCCGAGTATGTAGAACTGCCCGCTGCGATGCTAGATAGACCCCAGGACCACCACGAGATTACATGAGCTTGGTGGGGTGGATGATGCTTGGGGCTCAGAAAGTTTAAGCGAGGCAGAATCCATCACCACCCCCTTGTTCGACGAGACGAATCATCTCATCTGGGAAGCACATGGCAACACTGGGTCAAGATACTTCGTACATACCGATTGGCTGGTTCAACCGTCAGCATACCGCATCAGGGATTTCTCGGACACCGGTCCGTCATTCACTAGATGGATTTTGGCTATGACTTTGGACGCCAAAATCCCAGTCTCAGGATGCAGCCAAGTCAATGGATAGTCTGGTTCCTCCTGTATTCTACGCGTATCGCGGACTTGAGGCGGAGTTTGTCGGAGACAAGCGTATCGTCAAGATGGTGGTTGTGTAGGTAGCTGACAATTCACGGGCGGGCGCGGAGTTAAACGGAGACTTTTCCGGGGTGCAATTTGTGTAGCGTCGCCTCGCTGAATAACCGGCCCATTCAATTTTGGTACTTCTGCCTTGAGCTTATTTAGCTTGTTTGGGGCTGGTGCGGCTGCAACCGTCGTCCCAGCAGACCGGCGCGGCATAACATCCCTGTCGACGACCTCGGGACGACAAAGGAGATTTCCGAGTTTCGATAACCTTCCGTCCCGCGTGGCCACCCTGAGGTCTTCATTGGATTAGGATAACGTCAATTTATGGGGAAAGCACCGAAGAAGGGGCGTCCGGCGACATGGCACCCCGACCGACATGTCGAATGATTCCGTCATGGATCTTGCTTGGGCGTTGCAATGGGTTCTCAGAAAGTCGCCGAGGACTCGGGAGCTACCCAGCACTGAAGGTAGTAGCAGGGCTGAGAAATACATACCGTTTCGGTAACATTTTCTTACCATGGGCGTGTCATGAAGGAGATGGATCACACCAGCGCAGCACACACAGATGCGGCAGGTGCGTCATGGTCCCTTCCCATGCTCAGCTCAGCAGTCCTCTTGCCCGGCACATTATTGGGTCCGGTCGAAATCTCTCCTCTGCGCCTCAATTCAGATGGTAGCAGGCTGCGAGATCGAAACTGCATAAGAACTGCCACCGACCCTTCCATGTTCCTTTCCGTCATTTCAACCTACAACGCTTGTCCCAACCCGGTAGCTGGCAAAAGAGAAACAAGGCAGGAAAAGGTCGTTTCATTCCATCCCTCTCACCTTTTCGAAACCACAACCCTAGTGCCATTGGAGTACAGGCCCCTCACCCCACCTCAATCATGCCATCGCCGACCACAGCGGGACCAGCGTCCTCCGAGGCAACGCTCGCACCTGACTCCGACAAACCCCGGGCCCCTTCGCCCGCTCCAGGCAACGAAACTGATACGACCCGAGCCCCATCACCCTCTCCCGGTGACGAGACTAAAACGGCACGGGCTGCCTCGCCGACTCCCGGCGATGAAACTGACAAGACCCGGGCTGCATCGCCGGCGACGCTCGAAAACGAAATGAAGGACCCGGAGGCCGGCGTTGTCAAGGAGAAGCCCGCCGAGGCGGAGGAGATCGAGTACCCCACAGGAGTGGCTTTCACATTTATCGTCGTTGCCTTAGTGCTCAGCGTGTTCCTAGTCTCCCTTGATATGGTATGTTTTCTATCTGCCATATTGTGCCTCTTGATCGCAGAGCGCTGACATAACCCAGACCATCGTGGCGACTGCGATCCCCAGAATTACCGACGAGTTCAAGGGTTTGGAAGATGTCGCGTGGTACGGATCGGCCTTCTTCATGACCGTCGGCGGCTTCCAATCGACCTGGGGCAAGATTTTCAAGTACTTCCCACTGAAGATCAGTTTCTTGATTTCCATCTTCATCTTTGAAGTTGGTAGTCTCATCTGCGGCGTGGCCCCCAACTCAACAGCTCTGATCGTCGGACGCGCTATTGCCGGTGTCGGCGCGGCTGGCATTGGCTCTGGGGCTTACACCATCATCGCCTTCACGGCCCCTCCCAAGAAACGCCCCATCTTCACCGGGATCGTTGGTACGGCCTACGGTATTGCCGCCGTCGTCGGGCCCCTGATCGGTGGCGCATTTGCTGACCACGTTACCTGGCGCTGGTGCTTCTACATCAACCTCCCCATCGGTGGTCTCTCGGGCCTTATCATCCTTTTCTTCTTTTCGGCCCCGAAGGGCGCCAAACCTGTGGATGCGCCACTCAAAGAGAAGCTCCTCCAGATGGACCCGCTCGGTACGGCGCTCGTCATGGGCGGCGTGATCTCGTATATCCTGGCTCTCCAGTACGGCGGTCAGACGATGGCGTGGAACGACCCGACCGTTATCGGTCTGATCGTCGGCTTCGTCTTGATCTTCATTGTCTTCGGCATTTGGGAATACTACAACGGCGAGCGGTCCATGGTCGTCCCGCGCCTCTTCGCCCAGCGCCAAGTCTGGGTATCGTCCATCTTCTCCTTCCTCTTCGCGGGCGCCTACTTCATTGTCATCTACTACCTGCCCATCTACTTTCAAAGTATTGACAACTCGAGCCCGACCGACTCAGGCGTGCGCAATCTGCCGCTGATTCTGTCCGTCACCGTGGCAACCATCGTCTCTGGCGTCGGCATCTCGGCCACAGGTCTCGCCGCCCCAGTCGCCGTCTTCGGCGCCATCCTTGCGACCATTGCGGCCGGTCTGCTCTACACGCTCGACATCGGCACCGAGTCCGGCAAGTGGATCGGCTACCAGATCCTGGGCGGTTTCGGCTGGGGATTGGCCTTCCAAGTGCCCATCGTCATTGGCCAAGCCACGGCCGCGCCGGAAGACATCTCGTCCGTGACAGCCATCATCCTCTGTAAGCAACCCTCCTCCACCCTTCCCCCATCAACACCCCCACTAACCAAGAACCCATCCACCACAGTCCTCCAAACCGTCGGCGGCGCCTTCCTGGTCTCGGCCGCCCAATCCGCCTTTGTCAACCGCATGGTGCACGAGCTCGCGACGTCGGCGCCCTCGGTCAACCCGCTCATGGTGCTGGGCACGGGCGCCACGCAGCTGCGCGCGGTGTTCCCTCCCGACGTCGTCCCGGGCGTCCTGGCCGCCTACATGGCCGGCATCAAGACGGCGCTGGCCATCGCGCTGGCGTCGGTCGGTATCGCGTTTTGTGTCAGCTTGTTTAGCAATTTTAAACGGTTGAATCCGCAGACGTTGAAGACGGCGGGGGCGGCGGCGTAAGGTGTGGGTGGTGGTGGTGGTTGGTGGTGGGGGAGGGCTAGGGTTTAGAGGGAGTTTGGGTTGGGGGTTGACAGGCTCACAGGGAAGGAGGTGGTGTGAATAATGAGGAGGGGCGTAAGATAGGGTTTGTTTTCGTTTCTTTTTTTGATGTCATCATGATTAGACGGTGGGGGTGGGCATGGACTTAGACATAGGGGGGAAGGGAGACGGGGGTTGCACGATACCACGGGCTGCTGGAGGAGATACCCTGCGTGGCGAGGAGGAGTTCGGGTGGTTGTTTGTTGGGGTCACTTTGGAACCCAGGAGTTAGTGTAGGTAGTGTATAAGAAGCATCGGTCTCAACTCATACTCCTCGTTTCCCACACAATGATCGATCCTGCCACTTGTCACAAGGTTAGGGTGATGTAATAACTACAGGGGCCGAGGTTCGGCGTATACCACTCTGACCGATTAGGTTGGCTGCATTAAGAAACACACTGTATTATGTAGATCCGGGTTGGGTGTCTCTCTTTGCTTCTTGAAAGCGGTAATTGCAACCCGAGGCCTTCGATTAGTGGTGCAAAGCGGTTGCCCACGGGCCGGAAAATACCTATTAGCTTACAGCAACAAGCCCTCTCTTTTCGGTCCATGAACTTGAGCGGCTTATTTTGTTGAAGCCGCTTCTTTTCCTAAGCCACAGAGCAACCGCTTTTGGTAGGGACGGTTGGCTATCGGCTTGAGGGAAGGAGAGGGTTGCAGATGGAGCAGATTATTAAAGGCTTTCACCATGGTTGCCTTCGAGTCTTGCCTGCCCGGTGGATGGTCGATCACTGACCCAATGCTTTGTCCTAATGTCCCAGATATCTGCAGGCTCTCCCCACTGCACTCCCTGGCCCCGAAACTGTCAAGCGGTCCGTGACACACAAAATGGCAACCAAATGTTCTAGCGTCTCAAGGCCCTCCATTGTCTCGTGATGCGCGGGTACGGATCACGCTTTTCAGGCACGTCTTTCCAAATCAGTTTGTGCTTTGACCTCCCAAGCCCGTGGTTTATCATTCCGTCGTTCGAAATGCCGCCGTCCACATTCTTCATCCATTTTCTTCATCCATCATCATATCACAATGTCGGGCTGGAAACACGCGTTTAGTTTGCCGGCCAACGCCGTCAGGAAAGCCACCCCCCCTGGAACAGTTGTACTAATTGGTAAGAGCCTCTTGCGCGCCCTTGATGGAGTGTCTTCGCGCGGAGATGCCTTGCCTGTGGCCAACTCCCGGCACAAACGCGTCAAACACGTTGTCCCGTACTACGCCAAACGTCTACCCTTCCAACACCACCGCCGCATCCTCGGAGTAGAGTCGTTTCGTGCAATGCATTCTCCTCTTGGAAGGGCTCATCAAGTGATGCGTAGATGGATTTGCAGCCGTTACAGAGCCGCAGCCATTAACTGACTGCTGGAATCGCGTCTCGGACTCTCGTGCATCTCAGTCGGCTAGCCTCGCCGTTGCTTGTTTCAAGTCCCATGACAAAATAGGTAGGTCTTCACCAATACTAACATTTATTCTAGACCATGATTCCGAAAAGTCGGCCGGGAAGCAGGGCGACAGCGTCGTGAAGGTCCCAACTCCCACGGCTGACCCTGCGGACCCCTTGAACTGGCCGCGCTGGAGGAAGGTTACGTGTATGCTTTCGGTGGCATACTACGTCTTCGTCGCCAACTACATCGCCTCCTCACTCGCGCCGGCTCTGCCCCTCTGGAACCACGTGTTCCCCCACGATCAGAGGCCAATGCAGGATCTGATCCAGCTCGTCTCAGTAAGTTACATTGGCACTGACTTCCGAGTGATGATGATGATGATGATGTGGTATGCTAACAGCATAGAAGTTCAACGTCTTAGCCGTCGGGCTCGGCAACATCTTCTGGGTTCCCTTGTCCAACATCTACGGCCGTCGCCTCGCCTTGAACCTGTCGGCCACGGTTCTCGCGAGTTCTTGCAGTATCGGCATGTTGCTCACCGGGTACAAGACGACCATGATCATGAGGTTGCTCCAAGGACTGGGGAGTTCTGCCTCCGAGACCGTCTCCGCAGCCGTGGTCGGCGACCTCTTCTTTGTCCATGAGAGAGGAGGCTGGATGGTTTGTGACCCCCAGAACCTGGCCATGACCGACAACAAACACTGACATCCCCCCCCCAACAGGCATTCTACAGCGCATCCCTCGCCAGCGGCTCCGTTATCGGCGGCATCACCGGCGGTTACGTCGCAGCCAAGTTCGGATGGGCGAAACAATTCTGGCTCGCTAGCGGCCTAGCCGGCATATCCTGCATCGCGCTCGCCCTCCTCGTCCCCGAGACCATGTACGACCGCAACACCAAGCCCCTTCCCCCCACGCACCGCTTCCATCAACACCGCGACCCCCCCCTCCAACGCCTCCCCGAGCGACCAATATACGGCAGAACCCCCCTCCGCCCCACCCGCGCCCGCGTCCCCCCCCTCGACCTCACCAACACCTTCTACGCCCCCATCCCCACCAACCCCCACCAACCCCACACCACCGTTCCCCTCCCCCCCGCGCGCTACCCCCCCTACACCTTCCGCCGCTCCCTCCAACTCAGCCCCTACCGCGGCCACGTCGCCCACCACTTCCTCAAGCCCTGGACCACCCTGCGCCTGCCCGCCACCTGGATCGTCATGTTCCAGTACGGCGGCCTCGTCGGCTCCGCGGCGGTCATCTCCACCGTCGGGCCCCAACTCCTCGCCGCGCCGCCGTACCGCTGGGGCGAGCACGCGGGTTTGCTGTTTGTGGGCGCGTTGGTGGGGATCGTGTTGGGGGGATTGTATACGGCGCTGGTGGCGGACCGGCAGCTGAAGGCGGGGGCAAGGAGGAATAAGGATACGGGGTATGCGGAGCCGGAGAGCAGGGTGTGGATTATGGTGCCGGCGTTGTTGGTGGGGACGTGTGGGTTGGCGGTGTTTGGCGGGTGCGCCCATGCGCCGGGGGGGTCTATGTGGCTGGGGCTGGAGTTGGGGTATTGTATGGTGGCGTTTGCGTTGGCGCAGGTGCCGTCGATTTGGTTTAGTTATGTAAGTGTGAGGTTCTGGTGGGTGTTTGTCTTGGGAATGCCGGGGCTAACTTGGTCTCTCGTAGCTCATCGACTCCTACGATCAGCTCGCCAGCGACTGTTTCGTCATAATTTGTATCCTCCGTGGCGCGATTCCGTTTGCGTGGACGTTTTTCGTCGCGCAGTGGATCGAGAGGCAAGGGTTTCTAGTGCCGTTTGGGGTCTTCGGGGGACTGATGGGCTTCTTTGCGCTTTTGATCGTCCCTATTTTGTGGGTAGGAAAGCGGATGCGGATTGCGACGGCTGACTATGTAAAGAAGAACCAGTGAAAGCAAAACGGAGGAGAAGAGTTGCTTGTATTTTAGGCGGGTAGTTGGTTACTTGTCTTCAGACGAGCGCGAGCAAAGTATAAAGTAAATAATAATCTAATTAACTGGACATTTTCGAATAGAAGACATGTAGTCCCATGGGTGATCTGGTGACCCCCCTAAGATGGCCTCCAAGATGATCTCCACGATGAGCAAATGGACCCCGGTAAGGGACTCAAGCACACGGTTTAAGAGTGGATGATGAGGGAGTAGATGCCGTCCAGGGAGGAGCTGTCATCCGCCGCCTTTCTGATCTTGGACGTGCAAATCTCACCGCTGACCTCCTTGCCGTCACATTCACCACTCCCTACGCGAGACGTTCATCCCAGTTAGTCACAGTTTCTTTCCCCAAACCCCCATGCTCTTCCTGCATTGCTTACCTCTCGTGCAAATAAGATACGCCGTGAAGCCGACATCGCCGCTCTGGCCGTCGGGGACATGGAACGTGGACGACTCGGAGTCTCCGTAGCTCTCGGTCATCTCGAACGAGACGCCCAGAGAGAGCACGTCTGCGAAGCCCAGGTTCATGCTGGTGGTGAACGACTGCGACCGCGTGGTCGAGATCTGCTGGTCGGCCGGACCCGCAACCGAGGTCTTAACGATCTGCGTGTTGTCGGCGGGGCGGGTGTACTCGGAGTAGCCGTCATCGGCCGTCCATGAGTTTTCGCTGCAGCTGCTCCGGGGATGGAGCTGCCTCGTGGACACACCGGCAGGGGCAGTGTCGATTTGGAGAGGCGCTGAGCGGTGCGTGGAAAGGCTGTCCGGGGGTGGCCCAACCTGGGCCGGCTTGATTTCGGTGCCGTTGGCGTCTCGCAGCACGATGCTGTACATGCCGCCGCTGGCTGCTGCGGTGTCGAGGCGCTCATTCCAGCCATATGCACCGCCAAATTTGGCTGACCGACGCAGCTTCGAGGCTCCGGCGGAAGAGTAGTCGCCGAGGCCGCAGCAAAACTGGACCATGAATGTCTTCTCGAGGTTCACAACGGCGCATACAGGGTTGGAAAAGCTGGCGATCGGGTATCCGCATCCCGGCATGTCGGTGTGCGCTGGGGATCTGATGATGAACTGGCAGGTCTCGTCAAGCTCGGGGATCTCGATGTAGGGCCTCCACCCTCTAAGGGAAGTCTAGCTATCAGCTTGAGTCGTTCGTTGGAAGGATGAATAAAAGTCTTACCCTCCATCGGAGCCCGGGAAGTCTGAGTTGTAGAAGACTGTTTCCGAGTCATATGTGACACAGTCGGGGTACCCGGAGCCGGCATTGGTGATGCCAACCGGGCAGTCATCGCAGTGGTTGTCTTTGCACATCTTGTAAACGTTGGCCTTTGCGAGAGGGAGGGCAAGGCTCGTGGCCCAGGCCACAAGCTGAAAGCTGCGCATGTTAGGTAATAGTTGGTGAATAGCAGTGCAAGGCTAGGTGCAACGCGGATGATTATGGTCAAGAACGATGAACGTCATTCAGCCAGCTTCTGAGGGAAGCCCTACTTAAGTACTTTGAAGATGGGACTGATTGCAACGACCTCCTCAACGGCCCCTCTCAAACGCCTTGATGGACGACGGCCGTGGATAGTGGCGCCGACATCGCAAGACTCCGCAAAAGGGGGTGACATGGACTCCCAACTCTCAGAAATGACACTAACAAATGGTACCAACAACACGCAGAGTAACCTCTTGTTTCGTGTACCAAATATGACATTGCTATCTTCCTACGCCGCTGCCCCGATGCCAAAACCAGCACTCTCTGCGGAGCTGGGTACCAGTGTTAGTACAACGTTTTGATTCTGTGATGCAGTTCTCACCAGACGCAGGTCCAACCTCCAAGCACGTTCGCCGATAAAACACTCAATTCGATGCCCATGCAAATAAATATCTCAAATCAGGCCAGGGAGAAGGTTGCATGTCACGGCCTTTACCTGCCGTTTTAAGCAAGATCATGGTGTATCAGTCCACCCGAAGCGAACCCGGCGGACTCCGTCGGTGATCTTGAACCACGACAGGAACCTTCTGCGAAGGTTGTGGGTGTAGCAACGCTGTTGGGGTTGAGATTTACTCGGCGGGACTGCGGAGTTGGTACCAACAGCTTTCAGGGGGTGGACCGCGACCCTTCGGCGATTACCCCTTGCGTCTTGTATCGACAGATATTGAGAGCGATCAGTTCGGGAAATGTACCAACAGTTCTGACATGACTCGAGGCTTTAATTTTCTTCGCCCCTTAATATGAATTCCAGGCAACATTGAGAAATACAATGCTGCCGAAGACGGAGAGCAAAAAAGCCTCAACTCAAGGACAGGAATGCAGGACCGAGCGTGATTAATTCTGTTAAACACAGGTTTCGTCACAGGATAAACGGCTACAGGTACTCCATGCGTCCAATACCTGCCCATTTCGCACCGCCCTTCTTCTCGTCTCAGCTCTCCTAACCATCAGCCTTTCTACAGTCGCTGCCTACCCCATCCAAGAATGCGTTTCATGCTCCCCTTCATCGTTATGGCCGCCGGACTTTTCCGTGTTGGCGAGGCTACCTGGTGAGTTACACTTCACTCATTTCGTTGGGAAGGGGTACGGATCCTGACCATTCCCCAGGCGCGTGGATCTCTACAGCAAGGGTTGCCCCAAGGAAGACGACTCGTTTGACACGAACCTCGAGGACGCCGGTGCGGTTGGTGGGCAGGCGGGCCAAGAGCTTTGGTGCATGAAGGTCGGCCCAGCTCATTCGGCTTTCGTGGCCGGCATCGATGAGGACGAGATGAAGGTGGATGTCTTCTCCGACTGGCACTGCAACCACTACATTGAGACTTGGACCACCGACGGGTGCTATGTTACGAACTCGGATCATGGTGTGAGTGCTAGCCCATTAAACGAGACCCATAAGCTTGACCTCAATTCCTGTAATCGAGACTAATGTGACTGCTGGATAGGCAATCGAAGCAATCAGAATATTGCCCAAGTAAGGGAGGGCACAGGGTTTGGGCCTGCTCGGGTTCCCTTCCAATATAGGGAGAGGGCAGTGGAGCGGTTTCTATCCGTCTTCAACGGCCGTTGGCTCGCCTGCAGACGCGGAGGTTCACAACATTTCAGGCCGATGTCCAAGGTTAGGGTGAGAGAGGCAGATAGACATGCTCCTTGCGTGACAATGACGTATTATCAGCCCATATAACATGTACACTCCGCTGCCATTGCCCAAGTAAAGAGAAACCCGAGGTGCCATCCTTGCTAGCGGTCATCACATGGTCCCTCTCGGCCATGGTCTCTTTCAACTCCAAATTGTTTACTTTCAATTCACGCCAATGGCAGTGGCGAATCTCTGGTTTATTGGCGCCCTTCATGCCGACAGCACTGCGCCCGCTTGCTTCAGGACTGAGCCTGGTCTAGTTTCCCCCCTCCCCACCGCCTTTGAGTCCTCGGCCCGCCGCTGTTACCAGACGCTTTCACCACCGCATCTACCTCCGCATTTCTCTATTTCTACCGGGCCTTTGCCGAGGGCCCCCCATTTCAAAACTGGCGCCAAAAGGCCGGCTACAAGAAGTCCAGATAGGGGTTGAGCTTCAAGGGGCCGTCTTGGTCATGTTGTGCAGTTTCGGCTTGCCTCGGCCGTCCTGTTTGCTGCTGGCTTTCCGTCGTGCCGGGGTTTGGTTGCGCGTGTTAGAGGGCACCGGTTTCGCGGTTAGGTAAGGTATTAGATAGGTAATTTACCCGGGTAGTTTCGTTTCTCTGGTGGTGGTTGTTTGCTAGTGGATGTTTCATTGGACTCCCACAACTGTTTCTATTAGATAAACGTCAAGTGTAAAAAAAAGAAAAGAAAAGAAAAAGGAAAGAAAAAGGAAACAGAAAAAGAAAAAGAAAAGAAAAGAGAGAAAAAGGAAACAGAAAAAGAAAAAGAAAAAGAAAGGAAAGAAAATGTAACTATAATAATGCCCGAGACCCTTACCATTATGGGGATCAATGTGTAACGGGCTGTGCCCGAGGTGGGCCTCGGTAACCCTCGGCCAGCTCACGTACAAGCACGGTCCACCGAACCCCTGGATGAAGCTATTCCCAGTTGCCCCACAGCGCACCGAACATTCTAGCAATGCGCTCGGGCCATCGCGCTCGCGATCATAAAGCAGCTCCACGAGCTGCCAGACTCTCTCATCTTTCCTTTTCTTCTTCAAGCTTAGTGTACTCGTAGAGTCGTCACCAGTTAGTTGCAATATACTCCTGGGACCGTTACACAATGTCAAAATAGATTCATCTAGCCTTTTCTTCATTCTTCGGAATCTGTTCTGTAAAGGGAACGATCAAGCCGTTGTGAAGATAACCATGTCGATGGGGCGGATATACCAGCGTGGTAAGACCTTTAATGGCTATTTGGAATGGAGATAACAAGGTTAGAAGCAACAACATCCCGCTAGTGGTCATAGGATAACCGGGGAATTCGACTTACGGTAGTGGAATATGTGCTAGAGTATCCGAAACGTAAAGGGCCTTACATGAGCTTCCACGGTGGTAGTACTCAAGAAGTATACTCCCCATTATATCGCGGTTAGCCCGGGTCTATTGGTATGATATCCGGCAACCTCCATAAGCTTATACTCTCTTGGAGCTCTCGAGGTTTCATCCAGGGGGGGCTTTTGTAATCGTGGCTAGGTAGATAGGTACTTGCTCTGTAATCCCTGGCGCTTGCACACTCATTATAGACCTTTCAACTGTTAACTGGCACAGGTACACGAACCCCCCCTTCGAACAGTAAGGTAAGTAGGTACCTGCCCAATGCTTTTGCGGTAACATGGTGATCGGCGACCAACCCCCTGACCAACTATAGCGTCACACCGCCCGGACATACCTTGTAAAGTTGGCTCCTCCCTGCAGGATGCGGGATCAAGCAGAGCAACCAAGCCAATCAGTCCGCCCGCTAGTTACGGAAAGCACATTATTGTTGCAGCGTACTAGTCCACTTCCGTCTCAATAGAAGCGGGCATGACAGCAGGGATCATTCGGGGTGGGAGTCATAGAAAGTAAGCAACGCCCCCGCTCTTTTTGCTCTTCATAGCTAGGTAGACGAGGTATATGTAGGTAGGTAGCTTACTTCCAACTCCATTCCCACCAGACATCACATAAATTAACTCCAGTCAACTTCCATTCCATTCTACAATGAGGTTCCCACTCCTCCTCACCATATTCCACCCCCTCGCCGCCCTCGCCTCGTCTCCCCACACCCCTTCCGAGACCCCCTCCACTCTCACCACAAGAGACGGCATCCGCCTCACCTACACGCAGACCGGCCCCCGCTCCGGTCCCCCCATCCTTTTCATCACCGGCTGGCGCCAAGCGGCCATCGAATGGCGCCAACAGTCGGCCTACTTCTCCGCCGCCGGCTTCCGCGTCACCACCTTCGACCTCCGCGGGCACGGCGAGTCCGAAGAGCCCTCCTTCGGCTACCGCATCAGCCGCTTCGCCGCGGACCTCGACGACCTCCTCACCCACTTGAATCTGCACAAAGTCGCCATCGTCGGCCACTCGATGGGCTGCTCCGTCGCCTGGGCCTGGTGGGACCAATACCCGGCGTCGCACAAGCGCGTCGCCAAGTTCGTCTTCGCCGACCAGCCCGCCGCCATGGTCAAGAACCCGGCCTGGAGCGACGAGTACGCCGCCGAGATAGCCGCCGTCTTCGCCCCGCTGGAACTCTTTGGCCTGGCAAACGACATCTCGGCCCAGCTCGAACCGCTCGTGAGGGGGATGTTCACCCCTACGGTGTCGGAGACGGACCTGCAGTGGGTGCTGGAACAGAATAGGAAGATGAGCGACGAGAATTCGGGGGCGCTGCTGGTGGATCATGCGTTTGCGGATTGGAGGGATGTGCTGCCGAGGATCACGGTCCAGAGTTTGGTGCTGGCCGGGGAGGTCAGTGTGTTTCCGCCGAGGGGGATCGAGTGGGTTGCGCAGCAGATTCCTGGAGCAGAGTCGTACACTTTTACCGAGGCGGAGAAGGGGAGCCATTTTGTGTTTTGGGAGAATCCGGAGAGGTTTAATGAGGTGGTGGAGGCGTTTTTGAGAAAGTGAGCGTTGGGGTTGAATAGCGGGTGCATCTCGACCTGGAAGCTGTCGCTTGCAGACACAGGCATGCAGGCTTATATAGGTACCTCAGGTAGGTAACAAGCCCCCTAGCTTCCTTGTGTTGTTTTATCTGCCCTTCCGTGCAATTCTCCAAAACCTTGGTCCCACCATACACATCTCCCATGAATCAGGTGGGATTTCTTGAAGGAGCCGAGACCGTATAAGAACATCAACAAACACACCCGCAAATAGCAAAAATACAAGGGAAGCCAAACCGAACAACAGTACTGACTGATCCAGGCTCCGTCTCCCTCCCCCGTCTCGCCCATTTTCTCCCCTGTCATGCGATCTCATCTCAGCCGCTCGACTCTGCGGAACCCCGTGCCTCACATATCCCAGAAGTTCATTGGCCGTCGGAGGTTCAACCTCCTGGTCCATACGCAATCCACCAAGCCGGGCGTCTCTCCCGAACGCCTGCGCTAGCGCTTGCACATCATCCAGCGGCGTGTACTTCATGGGAACCCAGATGCCCACCACTTCCAACACGGCCGGCGGCCCGACCTGTGCGAATGCCGCTTCGAGCAGCGAGCAGCCGGTTTCGAAGTGGTCGCGTGCCGTGCATACTGTCGCGTATTGATGGCCATGGATATGGCTTGTTCGCACACGCCCGTCGAGGCTGACCAGAGGCCGCTGGAGGGCCTGCGATACCGACGGCTTGAACAAGCCGATGGCTGGCGGGTGCTCTAGCGAGAGCATGAGTTGGAGCCGGGCGTTGGTGCAGGCGTCGGGAGGAAGACCGAGTGCCGAGGTTACGAGTCTGTATATAATGTCGTGGTGATCTACCTCGGAGAAGCTCCAATCGGATGGATAACTCTGGCCAGCTGGCCGATCGGGCATGTAAGGGTTGAGCAGGCGGTCAACGAAAACGTAGTCGAGTCGAACGGGGCTATTTTCCTTGATCATTTCGTTAATGATCCGGCTCAGGCAGGTGAGCGGCAGTTGCGCAACCAATGGTTGGAGGCGGGTTAACACGTCTGCCGTGCTTGAGTGTCCGAATACTTGGCTGTAGGGGGCTGCTCGCGAAGATATGGATAAGCTATTCTGTCCTAAGCTCACCAGTGGAATTGACTGCTCAAAGACAGGGACGAGATGGGTGTCTTCCAGGACGCCGTAAATCTTTCGCGTGTCCATCACGGCTTCTTCGACGTAACTCGAGTCTGGAAGATATGTCTTGGGGCGCCACAGCCCGCCCCATTTTCTGTCCCCGAACAAGCCTCCTGGCGCGTACGATGCCGGACTGATCCCAAAGTTACGTTCGAGCTGGACGATGGCGTTCTCGAGGAGGACAGGCAATGTCATTTTCCTGCGCTTGTCTGGGGGTTTGTATCCAGGACAGTCGACCCACACGGCGACGACGTAGTCCCGGGATTTTGTTGCCGTTCTTGACGATTTCCCCAGCATCGCCAGCTGGTACAAGAAACCTCTCAGTCTCCCGTTGACATCTCCGGGATTGACTTCGCGTTGAGGGTTTTCAATCTTCTCGCCTAGCAGAAAACGTGAGAGCATCACGGCTGCATTTTCTTGCGCGGTGTAATCGGGGTTACCATACCTGCAAAACGCCGTCATCGAATTCATGGCGTTCTGCAAATATCTCAGCCTTGCGATCACTACCGCCTCGTACGCATCTATTGTTGAAGCCCCTTCTTCCACCTTCTCCTCATATACCAAGCGCGCAAAGCCTCGTAGCTGGTCGGCGTCTTCTTTCCTCGTCACACAGGGTACCACAGTCTGGGTGCTGCGGAGCACCGTAATACACCGGCTGTACATAAGTTCCTGCCGTGTCCATAGACGATCGAACCACGAGTCCAGCCCAGCCGAATTGACACACTGGTCGTTTTTGATCTCGTGATACAACTCATTTATCTGCTCGTGTGTCATAGAATCAGACTCGGTCACTAGCCTGCGCGTCCACTCCCCGAGACATTGACAGCGTGCACCGGGCATCAGTGCGACAACCTCAAGGCTCCGGTAAATGGTCGGGATCATCCTGAGGGTTTTCTCAACGTTCTTTTTTCCCCTAGGCATGCACAGCTGATCCATCCAGAAGCCGCCGTGGTTCTCAGAGAGACTCGCGAAACAATTCTGAAGATCGCCAGTATCCCATTCGACGCCAAGTTCAAGGTATATCGGGTCACCAGGCCCGCTGTCGGGCGGGCCGTGGCCGATTGCCACTTTTCGCCTATTAAATCTCCCCCATGTATATGAGATGGCGACGGCAGGGTTATTGGTGATTCCAACCTGGTCGTAGTGCAGCACAAGGTGCGGTTCGGTGGCTTGAATAGGGCAGCTGGACGGATTGCGGCAGGGAACTGCGCGAGCGATGATGATGGTGTCCATGGCTCCGGTGTTGTGATAACGAGCACGGTTGTTAATCCACGAACCACTTAACAAGCCGTTGATGTCGAGTAGGTGACCCCTAGGACTAGGTGGCTCGGTGGCGGCGGCCATTTCGTAACCCCTAAGTCGATCAGCCCCGAAACAGGTTGGTATTGCTAGTCACTGCAAAGGGCCACGCGATGATATGATATTGCACAAGGAAAGGAGGTAGGCGGCGACCTTGTGCTGGAGGAGTGCGTGACGTACATATGTGGGCACCGAAACAGCTACTGGCAAATTCTAGTCGAAAGTCGATACCAAATTACCTAATTACAGTAACTCCATACGTTACAGAAGAACGACTAGTACCCTCACCTAGGTAATCATTCTAAGCGTTGACACCCGTCCCTCTCTCGATGAGAGTTTAACCGCACGACAGTTCCGTGGGCTTTGTCGAAGGTTAAAAACCGTGCCATCGATACATCCTTCTTCTCAGCGTTAGAGTCTGCCCCTTTAACGCCGGGAACCCTTCGCGATTTCTTCGTATCTATCCCATCGATTTTGCTCCTCTTCATTCAATCTCCCTGGGAAAAACGTGGGCAACATACTTTTACCTAGGTCGTAGTACTTATGCTCAACCTCGAATAGAGCATCCATCACCTTGGGCATACCTATCACTTCCACAAACTCAAGCGGCACACCAAAAGCTTTGGGAGGGCGACTTATTCCGGCGACGTACATGTTATGTAGCATGCCCATGCCGCCAACCGCGATAAGGAACCAGGTATTCTCCGTGATTCCCGAGGCGGTAATGAGCAGGAGAATCCAGAGGATTCCAAGAACGATCACGGCCAGGTTAGTTCCCCATCTGGAACTTGGGCCGGCGTCAGGGGCAGCGAGATCCTCGAGATCCAAACCGAGGCCGGTACCGCGGATCACAATAGCGTGTTGGCTGCCGTTCCCACAGGTCAACACAACTGTCTTTTTTGTTTTGGTGCGGCATGCCCACTTTTCCTTTGACCACTGGGATAGGGCCCCGGAAACGAAAGACAACACGATACCAGAGCCCGTCACTAGGAGAATGCTCCAGTCGCGGAAGATGCCGTATGGTATAGCGGATACACCGAGCTGGACGATACCGGTGCAGAGACCAACGATATACGGCGCGCTATATCCGGGATATCCCTTCGTGGCTTGCTTTGCGTTGTAAATGGAAACGCAAAGACCCGCCTTGAGCGGCCGCTCCGGTTCTGGTTCTCTCCTGTCCCTCGCGCGTTGTCGCAGCTCCCCCCATTTCAGGTCAATGATCTGCTCGACACGAGTTTGGACTGGATTCGCTGGCAGGTCTGGCACTCCTGGCGCCCGCGGTTGCTTGTCCTTCCACGAATCGAAGTCCCGCACCATGCGGCCGATGATCCAGCTGCGATTGTCGCGAACGTATCCATTTTCGCCGTTGATGACCTTGCATGGGAAGTCGGCGGGCGGCATTAGCTTTTTCTCGCCAATAACGGACACCACGGCGGTTATCGCGTAAGCGACCCAACCTAAAGTGAGGGCAGGGCTACTCGTCAGATAGTTCGCACACATGGGAGAAAGGGGCAGATGCTTGTACCAAATGAGAAGGCGACCGGCGTAAGGCACGATCCCACCAACTGTGCAAGTGCGCGAGCAACAATGTCACCACCGAGAATCATGAGCACCACGAAGGCGTCCTTTGGATGCTTCCATTGATTGGTGAATTCGCTCGGAGGAAGGCCGGTGTTGAAGGCACGCCGAACAAACGGCAACATAGGAGCCATGATCATCCGTGTTATAAACGGCAAAACAGTTTACCAAGGTACCACCTATGCATGAATCATAACTGGCATGAATCTTTACGATCCCTACCCGGTAGAGTATGGCTGATGTCTGTGACAAACTCGTCAGAGACACCCAGCTGTTGCCTATTTCACTGGTGAGATATCTCTCCACCCTTTCTCGAAGCCCAAAGCCTTGACGTCAGGGATTCGGCACGAACCAGAATGATGCCAGGAGTCATCGAATTGCCCAATTTCGCACATTCTCAGCCATCAATGGCATAAAGAACCATGGCTTTTGGGTCGTGAGGGCGAGGAAAAACCTTGCACGGCACCCCCCGAACGACGCGCTGCATAGGAGGTATCCAATCATACAGGAAGGAGTAGGGACTCTAGGTAATCAAGGGGCGAATCACTTGATATCGGTGACGTCACAAGGTATGTGAAACTTTTGCTGATAATGATGGTGTGCAATGGTATACTTACTCTCAGTCATGAAATGGAAAAGGTTCGAGTTCAATATAATATTGAGCTTCAAGCGAGCCAGCACCTACAGTATCTTGCGAACCACCACGCCGTTTCTGACTGGACATCTGTTAGCACCTAATCTAGCATCACTGATAATTCGGAAGCCTTTCAGGACCAGGAACTCGCCTATTGCAATGTTCTAGTGCCACTTGGTAGGGGATCAGGGATGGTAAGTCCCGCTGCTGAGGTTTCTGAGACGAAGCTGCTGATTCCTCTTCACCAAACCACCCAGGCAGCTAGTTCTTGTCACGAGTCGGCTAGTGTGCCTGACACAGCGGCAAGCGCGGCGTCGGAGCTCCTCGACCTCTTCTCATATCGATTCGTCAAGCTTAGCAAGGTCCGCGAGTGGTCCAAATTCAAACGATGCCAGGACCTTGAGAGGGATGAGTACAAACTCCAGCTGGAGCTCAAAGACATTGCGGCAGACGAATCACATTTTTACTTCATATCCCACCGTTGGAATACCCCCGAGCATCCAGACCCTGACGGTGCGCAATTGAGTCGCATCAAGGGGCTTGGGGATGAAGAAGCTTTGTTGTTCTACGATTACTGCGCTCTCCCGCAGCGCCCACGGGACGAAACCCAGCAATGGCTTTTTTCCAGAATGGTTAAAGAACTCAGCGACTTCGTCGGAAAAATGAAGGTCATAGTCCTGAATGATCCCAAGTACATGACGCGCTCTTGGTGTTTGATGGAATACTTCATGGCTGCCTTCCGGGGCTGCCTTGTCTGCGACGAGGTTCGCGATGAACATCTACTCGAGCTTCAGGCAACTGCAAATGCGCTGGCGGCTTTTCGAGAACCTAAGTCGGCGACCGCTGCTTTCGAGGCCGCCCGAAGCCAAAAGATGGGCCGGATTGCTCATTGGTTTTTTGGAATCTTTCAAGACAGCGAAGTCACCAACGGGTCAGATCGAGAACGCATTGTTGAAGTGCTACGATTGTTCCTCAAAAAGTACGTTGGATTTTATGGCTATGAACCATACCTGGGTTGGGTCAGACGCTCTCTGACTCAAGACGAGGTGGAACGGATGCTTCGGGGGGAGGAAGTGCAGTTGATTGAACAAGTCGGGGTTCCTCTGCCCCAGGTTGATCCTCTCAGCATTGAGGTTCCTCAGTCGTTAGAGGACATGGGAGACAAAGCAGGGGTATTTTTCGTTCATCGCTATGTAAATTTGATGTCTCGTTTCATTAAGCTAGGCGACAGTAGTATAAAGATAGGAAATATGACCGGCTGAATAATTAAGCCTTTGAGAAACCGTAAGAAAAAGGAGCTTGTCAGAGGATCTAGAAATTATCCTCTGTCTGGTAGAGAATTGCAACGAGCTATACCCGGCATAAACCTCGGTGCCTCGGCCAGCTCAATGACCGAACCCCGCCCCCCCCCCCCCCCCCACCTCTCCCCGGCGTCACCCCCCACCTCACGCCTCCTCCTTATACCCCCCCGCCGCCACCCCCACCCCCCTATACCTCACCAAAAACGGCACGGCCAACACAAACAACACCTCGAACCCAAACGTGATCCACTGCAGCACCTGCAGGGTGGTCCCACTCTTAATCAGCACGGACGCATGATTCATCCCCTCAGACGCGTACTCCAGCGCGCCCGCCGACTGGCTGGTGGCGAGGGCGGCGGCGAAGACCAGGCCCGTGGAGCCGAACAGCAGGGCGTAGGTGACGCGGCGGATGATGGTGCTGCGGCGCGGGTGCGGGTGGGGGTCGGGGTAGCTCGCCGCGCTGGAGGCGACGTCGCGCTGCAGGAGGATCAGCGAGCCGATGCCGAGGATGAAGAGCACCGCGGCGGCGGCGAGGACGGAGATGAAGGTGCGGGATTGGAGGTCGAGGGCGGTGGAGATGAGGTCGGTGATTTCTGAGGATTGGGGGGTGTTGTTGTTTTTGTTGCTGGTTGAGTTGGAGGTGGTGTTGAGGTTCAGGTTGGGGAAGAGGTTGGAGGCGAGGGTTTCTACGGAGCGGCCGCTGGCGGATTGGCAGCGGGTGCCGTCTTCGTCGATGCCGCAGATGCCGTAGTAGCCGATGCGGACCTTGAGGAGGTCTTCGGTTACGTTGGTGTTGGATCGTAGGTCGACGACGTAGATGTTAGGGATCGCGGGGGAGGTCGAGACACATCCCGTCAGGGACAGAGCTGGCAGGGGTGTTAGATTAACGTTGCAAGATGGGTGGAAGAAGGAGGCCAGGAACATACCGTGAAAGACAATGATCGGGAGGATCAGAAGATAAGGTGCGTAACGCAACAAGCCCGAAGCTGTTAACTTGTTAGTTTTCTAGCTTACCAGGATTTGCTTGGGGGGGGGGGGGGGGGGGGATCTGACTCTTACTGGCCCCAGAGGCCGAAGGGGAAGACGTACGCTGGAGTACTTTTTTTGCCAAGCTGATGAGAATAGGCATTTTTTCGAAATAATTTGCCAAAATAAACCGGGGATGTGTTCTGATGGTGAAGATGGGCCGTTCTTAAGTTGTTGGCCAGCAACAAAGCAACAATGCACAGAAAGGAGCCGTGATAACGCCGTGACCGAAGAGATGGAATAAGGAATAGGAAAGGAGACACAAAGGAAACAATGCAACCCCGTGTTAGCAACAATAGACAATGCGATAGTTAGAAAAAAAAAACCTTCCTATTTTCTGGGAACAAGTCATTGCTAAATACCCGGGCCGGCCATTGTCATCACCAATGCGCCCACTACGGGATTCGTAACTTTGCGTTTCGAAACTGACCACAATGGTCCATGTTTGCAACTTCAATCTTCAATCTGGCGCATCGCGGTTGCGTTCCCACCCTGGTTTACTGAACCGATTCGTTGAGAATGATTCGGATTATGTTGCACTGTGGCCCGCTGTTTGACCAACCGCCGGCCGTGGGTCAATTATGCCATGTTTCGCGCTGGCTTCTCGCTGCAGTGCTTTGAGTGGGTGGCTCGAGGGATCGATTCGTGCGACAAGCGACGGTTGTGGAAGAGCGGTCCACACGGCGCTTAACAACAATGGATATCGCGCGTCGAGGCGGCCACTCGACCGCGTTGTTGATATTTTGCCAAGAACTTATTTTGGGAAGCAGAGAACTCGGCTTTCACTTGGGAGACTTGCCCGATGAGGATTGAGGAAGCCAATAGGTACACGGGTACCCGTGGATTTAAAGGTACACGGGTCCCGTGGCGATGACTAAGCCTGCTTCTACGTCTCCTTTTCGGGCATGACGAGTTCCCGAAAGGCGCGAAAGATCCTAATCAATAATGTATTGTCTTTGGCCTATAAATCGACATTGAAGCCGGTAGAAGTCTTACGAGATTCTTGACTACGAGCTTGCCGAGGCCCTATACTTGCCTAGCCTATTATGAATACAAAGCCTGCTGTTCCTCAATATCTCTCTCAATCCTCCTCCAGAGATCACCAACACCTCTTCTCCCTATATCAAATGGTTCGTGTTCCCTCTCTTGAGCTACCAAACCTTCAATCCTATCTTCTTCTGCTCTACTCCAATCCAGGTAGGCCATCATCTCCTCCTTCGTCCAGTCCCTTGAGCCTGTTGAAGTCGTACAGTGCTTTGTCATCTGCTTATAGTCAAGGCACCACTCGTAGCTTGCCTTGCTATATCGTAGAGGCAAACGCATTGCCTTCCGGTATTGCTGGTTGGTTCTGATGCTTCCACGTGGTTGGGCTCTGTGCCAAGTATCCCTTGCCTTGACATATCTCTGATAGATTGCCTGTGGGTCCCAGTAGTTGAGGGAAGCTGGCGATGGACTTGACAAGGCTGGTACTGTGTGATGCGGCGGTGGTGTAGGCGGCGGTGGTGTAGGCGGCGGTGGTGTAGGCGGCGGTGGTGTAGGCGGCGGTGGTGTATCTTCGGTGACAACCTCGATTGATGGCATTGTGGGTGTTGTTGCTTGCGAGGTCGGTTGTAGAGCTGAAGCCCGCTGCAATAGCTCTGCATGCCTCTGGGGACATGCCTTTGAGGTCATTATATGACCTAATGTATGGCATCTGCTGCAGGTGGGTAATGCCTTTGGCTGTGTTACAGCCTCGACTGTCTCAAACCCGCTAGGCTCTCGCCTGGTGCTTGATTGTGGTATAGTCGAATTGGCAGCAATAGGATCGATGCGCTGACGAGGCTCGAGTAGCAACTGAGGAGCGCCATCGCGTTTGAGATGCCAGCGTGAGGAGAAATGCTCAAGTCGAAGGACCAAGTTCTGGTCAAGCAAAACCTCCAATGTATGGACACAGGGTAGTCCCATAGATAGAGAGAAAGAGCCTGAACAGGTTCGCGACAGAGATGGGCCTTTCCGGGTGAGGAGTTTCCGCTGCTCGTCGACCTTCCTTAGGGCCTCGTGTGATACCCAACCACGTACTCCACTGTATAGTGATCCAGAGAGCTCAATTGGAAACCGAATTTGCTGCTTGGCCTGGTTGGACTTCAGCTCCCCAAGTTGGTTGAGTAAGGCATGCTTCATCGCCCTCCAGGCCTCAAAAAGATCCAATGTAGATCGCTTGAGATACCCTTTGAGCAGTGCATGGATACCTTCAACACGTGAGGTTACCACGTTGCCGAAATGAGGGTGTTGGTCAACCCAAGCCTTAACAAGCTTTTCCTTGTACAAATCGAGCCAAGTGTTCTTGATATACTTGACCTCTTCGACATGGTGTGGAAGATACTGCTTCTCAAACTCTTCTAGACGCTTGTAGAATGCCTCCTCATCTGGCGATCTCATGATCGAATGCCAGAACATGTAGAATTCCTTCCAAGGTTCAAATCCTTCGTGTTGGCT
Organism: Chaetomium tenue; assembly: GCF_020726465.1. Lineage (NCBI taxonomy): Eukaryota > Fungi > Ascomycota > Sordariomycetes > Sordariales > Chaetomiaceae > Chaetomium > Chaetomium tenue. The sequence continues at coordinate 2,846,360 of NW_027117330.1, read as the reverse complement.
GGTGAAGGCTGGCTGGCAGTGACGAAGAACTGCTTTATTCGCATGCCATAAGCACAGCAGTGAAGCGGCAGATGGAAAGCAGGTAGAAACAGCGTTCATACATGCGATACACCTGTCTGTCAAGACAACAGAGGGAAGTCGAGCATTGCAGACCTCGTAAAGCGACCTCAGCCGGTCCAGAGCCCAAAGGTAATCCTCTTCGGTCTCGCCACGAAGGAATGCGAATGCAATGCAGAAGGATCGCTGGCAAGCATCGACGCCGATCATGTCAAGGAGCGGCATGCCGTATTTGTTGGTCTTGTATGTGCAGTCTAGCAAGAGGGTATCCGGATAGGCTTGAAGGTACGCCAGTGAGTCTGGGTGGGCGAATAGAACAGCTGTGACCCGGCCATCTGGAGAAAACTGCATTCGACTCCAGAATTCTTCTCTGTCTAGCTGATTGGCGAGTGCATGGATAGTACTCTGGCCTTCGCAAATGTCTCGTTTTGTCGCTGCAATGCGATTGTAGACGTCCTGCTGGGTTGCCATAGAATTGCCGTTCTGCCGTATGTATGTCCTGATATCCTTGGGGGCTATCCCAGAGTTGACAAGGTTTGCGAGCTGGGTAGCATCATCCTTGGATAGTTGCCGGTGTGTCGGATGAGCAGATGGATGCTGGCTTGGTTCATGATTGTGTATGGAAAACCGCTTGTCGGGGCGATGCCTTAAGGTCCAGGTACTCTTATCCAGAGATTCTTTGGCCAGGACTGAAAACTGGCAGCCTGTTCCTCGGGAAGTTGTCCTCCGTTGGCGTTCTCTCGACACAGAAGGAGGACGACAGGATCGATCACATATGTATGTAATCATCTGTCTGCCAGTCTTCTCCTTGGTTGATCTCCCAGTAATGAATGCGTAGCCCTTAGTCGCAGCCCAGGAATTGATTGACGCGAACAGGGCATCCCTCGATTCGTAATCGCGTTCCGGAGGGAGACTATCGTCAGAGAACGAAGTAGCTGCTTTAGCCGAAAGAAGACTCATCGTGACTTGAATAAAAATACGTTGCGTTGTTTAAAGGTCTGAGGAGTGTATTGCAACTATCTGATAATGACTCTAGAAGTGCAAACAAACTTGAAGCAAAGGAGAGGAAAAGGAGAAAATAGCTCTGACCAGGTGGGGATAGTAAGTGCAAAGGGGTAGGCGTGATGGAGTCGTGGGTTTGGGGAGGATGGAGTCGTTGTTCAGGGGGTTTTCTATTGAGGGTTAGGGATAGGCGTGGGTTGTCGAGCCTGCGCAGAAGCAGGCTTAGTCATCGCCACGGGACCCGTGTACCTTTAAATCCACGGGTACCCGTGTACCTATTGGCTCCCAATGTGGTTGACGGGGCTGCCAGGAACAGGCCGTTCTTGGCACCTTGGCTTTCAACTTGGCACCTTGCTTGGCTTTGAACTTGGTTCGATTGCCCAGCTCGGGCCCAGTCGGAACCACACACAAAACCCTCAACTGCATGTGAAGTTTGGATGCCGCAGGTAACGAGGCAACGTAGCTTGGGGAGTACAGTCAGACTAAGTGAGGGATTTATTCGTATTTGGCGGCCTCGCGACCTTTCTCTATTTGGCGAGCATTGCGATTTCTTGTTGCCAACTTGTTCCTCGAAAGTCGAAACCCCGACAGCATGCATGATTCTGAGGAATCAAGCCAGCTGAAAAAGCCCGGCCATGCCCGTACCCGGGCTTGGCTCTTCCCGGGAGGTGCACCCGAGACCGATGAACCACCCCAAAACACCCACTTGCATCCATCCCATCCATTTCCATCCCACACCAGCCGGGCATGACCACCTGGCACTTGCATATCACCGAGACATGCAGTGGCTTGCACTTGGGATGGTTTGCAGGCTGGTCCGCGCCCGATATGCGAACCATATGCAAGGTACCGGAGGTCCAAAAGGCCCTTGAACCAAGCCGACGCCTTCGATCACTGGTTGGCGGACACAATGTAAGCCACACCGGCCGGCCGCGGATGCGAGGGTGAGGTTGATGCCCAAGGTCTGCCCAACCGTGACCTTTCCAGGACAAACCTGTCACGCGGTGGATGGAGCGGGCGGAACGGGGCGGGAGACGAGGGGAAGTGGTGCAAACAGGGAGGAAGGGTTATCACACACGGAATTGGCGGGCAAGGGACGCGGGAAGACACGAAAGAGTGGGAAATTGGTGTGGGCAAACTTGTTGGGGATGCGATGATTCCATAGCCAAACTGACTGGTCTCAAAAACCTCATTTTCATCAATACCATCAGAGCTCGAGAGCGAGGGACCCGAGTTGAAACTTGTTCTTCAGCCATTAATTATGGTATTGAAAGAGAGGTACCTAGTTAGGTGCCGAGAACACTGAAATAGATCCCAAATATTGGGTACCTGAAAGCCTAAAGGCCTGAAAGCGCACTGCGCCTTGCTATGATCATCATCCACTTGGATACACCCAGATCATCATTAGGTGGTGACTTTTGTCCACAGATGCCCAACCAACAATTTTCGAACGCGTATGCCAAAACCCAAACCAAGTAGAACACCGACGTAAGAGGAAAAGCCCCTATATCTTCCCGTCGCAGTAGCCCCGAACACCAAACCCATCATGTCCCCATCCCCATCACTGTCCAACCCCCAACTCAACCCCAACGAAAAATCACAACCCAGCCCCCCGCCGCCCATCCCCCTCCGCACCCGCATCCCCACCCGCACCGGGCGTCCTCCGAGTCCTCCTCCCGCCCCTCCTCCCCCTCCCACCACCACCACCACCATTACCACTATTACCACCACCATTACCACCACCACCATTACCACCACCACCATTACCACGCCGCCGCCGCCCACCCCCACTCCCACCTGCACCCCCCATACCATCCCCACCTGCACCACCGTCGATCCCGACCGCCACCTCCGGATGCTTCCTCTTGACATGCGCCCGCAGGTTATCCTCCCTGGTATAGGATATGTCACACCACTCACACCGGAACTGGGGCCCCGGCGCCTGGCCCGTTTTGGCGCGGTGGCCTTTGGTGCGCTCGTGCCGCGCCATTTTGTATTGCTGGCCTGGGCCCTCGGGGGTGAAATCGCAGTGGGGGCAGTGGAGGGGGGGTTCGGCTTGTTGGTTTTGGGGGGTTTGGGGTTGAGGGTGGTGGGGGTGTTGAGGGTGGTGGGGGTGTTGAGGGTGCTGAGGGTGTTGAACGTGGTGCTGGTGGGTGTGAGGGTATTGAGGGTGTTGAGGGTGGGGGTTGTGGTTGGGAGGACGCATGGGTGTTGGCGGTGGTTGCGGCACTGGGGCGTTGTGGGTTTGGGGGGAGTTGGTGGGTGTTGGGTGGGTGTTGAAGTGCCCGTGGGTTGGTACCATTCGGCCGTTGGAATAGCCATCACGCGTGAGGAAGGTGGGGATGGCCTCTACACCGACGTTGTATAAGTCGGAGAGTTGCTGGCTCTGTGGCATGAACGGTTGTGACCCAAAATGGTAGGCGGAATCTCGGGGGCGGTAGGACTGGTCGTATGAAGGGGTCCGAATTACGGGAGGATGGCTTGCCATAGTCATCGTTGACGAATATTCCCAACCGCTGGCGGCCGGCTCCCTGCTGGCGTTTCCGGGCAGCTCTAGTGGTGGCATGGACTGTGAGGGTGGGAGGGATGTCGCAGGGCTCATGAATGGCCCGGGCACAACGCCCTCCATTTCCGCGACCTGGTCATACGCTCGTGGCTGGCCCCATTCTGGCGTTCCCAGCCCCGAGCTCGGAATATCTGCCGCGAGTTCCGCTCTGTAGTCACTTGGGTATTGCGGAGTGGACTGGGGCGCGTTCCACGGTGTATCGCTTGGCTCGTACTCCATGGGAGAAGATGTGGTTTCTGGTGCAAATGACGGAAAGCCGATGCCGCCAGCACTCATTACGTCCGGGGTCAACGCGGAGACAGCGCTCGACATGGAGGATTGAGGTGTGGCGAAGAAGCCGCTGCCCTGATGAGACATCGTAGATGTGGCTAGGCTTGGGTTGGTCCGGGGGGGCGTCGGGGCTTGACCCGAATATCGCGCCATGATATGGGCATTCGGCGCCGGGGCCGGAGGAACAGGCCGATACAAGCTGGGAGGTTGAGTTTGACCTCGACCGAATGCCAGGTGCGGCTCGCTTGGGGGGCTAGAATCCGCGAGCTCGTGCCGAGCGTGGAACCCTTGGGGATACGAAGAAGAAGTCGAGCGAACACCAACTTGTGTTTCTTGGCTCAGAAACGACGTCCCACTCATCTCAGGGATGAAGGCAGAATTATCGAGTTCAGTGGGCTCGTCGTTGGGCGGTGTTGTCGGATGTCCACTGCGTCCAGAAGGATGACGTTCGTAAAGCGATCCGCGTGATGCATTGGATCCCGACCAGGATGACCTCTGAGGTCTGGTTCGTGCCCTGAGGGATGCCGCTTGTGTCCTGAGACTGCCAAAGAAGGACTTCGTCAGCCTGGTCCAGGTGCTTTGTCCACATCGGCATTGGCACGGCTCTAGGCTGGCCACCAAAGCCTCGAGGTGGGCATAGCGCTCCTCGCACAAACGTGTGGTGTGGACACACTCTCCGAGATCATGAGGCCTAGCGGTCTCTTAGATCGAAGCGTGCTTGGCCAATATTGGGAAGACTTACTGATTGTTGTGGTTCAGATATGCAGCCGTGAGCGACGAGTCCGAAGCCGCGTATGGTGGCGGTGGAGTAAGCGGTTCCCCTTCAGGGCCGGCGTACATGGCAAAATCATTGCAATCGAATGGGGGAGCAGAAGCAGGGGAACGATATGGAGGGGCCATGGCAAGAGTGTTTGTCGTTGGTTATCTGCACGATGTTCCTCAGATATCGTCTGATAGTTTGTGAAATTGAGGAAGAAGTGGCGGAGCACGGTGGCAACTCTTATAATGAAGGGTTTGAATGGAACATGAGTGATGTGACCGCCCACCGGGGCTCGTTGTGTCGCGGCGACGACAGGACAATGTCCCCGCATGGACAACAACTTGCTAGGTCGAGGACCTTCCTGGAGCAGACAGGTTCGGTCGCCCCGCTTCAAAGTCCATTTCCCAAAACTGGACGCAAGTTCAACAAAAAGGCACATGGTGCGCGGATTGTGATTGATCGGGGGTTGCTTCCGGGGAAGATAGCGTGATGGTCCCGTTATGATCGGAGCGCGACGGGAACATTGATGACCAATTGGTTGGAGCTCCGCGGCGAAAGGGAACAGTAACAGTAGCCCCTGCTTATCCAAGGTCTGTCGCGGATGCCTTCGGATGGCTAGCAGGAGGAGCACTAGGTCATGCTGACTTGGGACGGGACGTATTGACCGAGGACTAGTCACGATTGGTGTCAGGACATCTCAACGGCTTGGCACTGCTGGGTTGCTGTCAACTGGAAGTGCTGACCGGTTGGTAGGTTGGTAGGTCATTGTCACTATGGACTATGTGATGAGGATGCCATTGCCGAGCTCCCTGGGCTAGGTCGAACGCGTCAGTTGACTGTGGGGCCACGGTCGATGTAGTATCTCGTAGGTGCTTCGTAATATCTCTCGGGGGGGGGGGGGGGACTGAAAGGAGTCGGTCGGGACGCACAGGAACTGGCCTGCGGGTTGGTTGCTGAAAACAGAAATGCGGCCATTGCCCGGTGTTGGCGCCATCCTGATCGGTAGTTCTCATAATCCCATTGCTGATGCGGGACTCAGGGGCCGAACTTGTTTGTGTGGCCAGCGCCCAAAACAACGCGGGAAGTTCTGGGGCCGAAAAATCACAAAACGACGCCAGAACGTGAGAACAAGAGAGTTGAAGACCGGGCTTATTTTACTTTATACAAATGTCCATATTTGCACCGCCACGATCCTTTTCAGCTCCATTTCCATACTATGACTTAACAGGTCATTTTTCCCTGGGCGTCGCCGTCGACTCCAAGTTTGTCGATTCTGAGCTCAGCTCCGGCGAAGTGAAGTAGGAAAATGATCCAATCAGGTTCCCTGGCCCAGAGCCTCGCTGCAGTGAACCCATGATCGTGACCCGAGTTGGGAAGAGCGGCGTTGCATCACAGCGGCTATTGAGAGGCTGGCCCGCCCTAGGGCAGGAGCTGAATCGGAGTCGGTCCACGCTTTCTTCTTGCCTGCTGGCTCTTGAGTTGCGAGATCATAACATCATTGAACAATGATTATTGTGGCAGGCGAGGGTTGTTGCGATTACGACAAAGCATGCTGCATATTCGTAATTGTTGGCCGATTCCAATTGTCATCCATGATTGAACCTACACTAGAAAAGCTGCCCACCCCCGCCGGGTTGCCTTGCGTTTGTTTCGATTTCCGAGCAGAACGCGAAAGGGAGGAGCGGGGGATGTCGAGACCAACTTGCTTTTTCGCTCTGTTTGGGGCCCATGATTGGGTGGTGAGCAGACCGAGACTTATGCAGGTTAACCGCCCGCTCTTGCCTCGTGCCCCAAAGGAAGACCCGGGCAATTTGCGCTTGTGCCCGGTTGATGTGGTGCGCGCAATTGCTTGGGTGTGTCCAAGTTTGTCGCCGCGGACCAACAGGACCAGCAGGACGCCGACCAGCCAGCAAATTGTCAACCATCAAGTCGGAACACCTCAATTCATCGCCATCTCCCAAGTTGCCGTGGCCTGCAAATGGACAAACATCAATGCCACAAGGGAAAAAATTACTCGTGATAGAGTGCCCACGGAGGATTGCAGGCAAGTTGCCATTGAGCACCTGCCGCTGCTGATTAAATGTACGAATACCTACCAGCACTGGGGAACGTGTGGAAAGACGGAAGCGATCAATGCGGTGTGTTGTATTTGGCTCAGCGACAATGTGTCACGTCCACTCGGGATTTCCACTACTCTGGCGGTTTCAATATATGATATAGAAACCCGATCTTGCAAGACAATGGAACTCGTCGTACTAGAAACAGGGGTGTTGTTTGATGGACTCGGAAAAGTTAGCAGAGGTGGGTGCGCGGGTCCGCCAAGCGCTCACGCATTTAGAGGACACAATTGGTAGTGTCAACATCAGCTCGACAACAAAATGGGTTCATCCGGTTTATTGTTAAAGTATCAGTTAGCCACTCGTGGACATGGAGCGACACGTCCACCACAACTGCCCATACCGTCAAACATCATCGTGTTGTAGACAAAGCCGGAGTAGTCGTCGTTCGGTTCATGCTCGAAACATCGAGTCATCGGCCGAGAACGGCAGAAAGCGGCTAAAAAGACACGGAATGCCTTCGCCGACAATGGGATGAGGGTTGGAAGGGGCGCCGAGTTGACCGTGCGTCCCGTCCTCCGGCGTTCTTGAGCCCGGAGGCCTCGGCCATGCTGACCCGGACACTTGCCGGATTGTGGTATTGTGGTGGCCGGGAGAGCACCGCCTCACTGAAACTGCGCCGCATGTTCCACTGGGAAACATGCCACTAAACCTCTCCAGGTTAGCTGGCGCTGGCTGGTGAGCCAGGCTGACCGACCACGCCAATCTGCACAGCGCAAAGAATGCGCAGCACGCCAGCACCCCAACTTCGTCTGCACCCCATTTCCGTCGGCCGCTGCCGCTGCAGGAGCAAGCGTGAGCGTGGTCGAGGCCTCGCATTCAGGGCTGTCGCTCCAATGAGAGACCCTCTTGCTCGTGTTCCTGCGGGTCATCCTCCCAATCAACACGATTGCGCACTCATTGCCCAGGCAGCAAACCAGACCTCAAGCTGCCTTGCAGATCGGCAGACAGTCCACCCGCTTTCCCGGAGCTCTTTTTGGCCAACAAGATGGTTCCCTTTTGATGCATGTCACCCTTCTTACTCCGAAATGTGACCACATCTCCAGCCTTGTGGGCCCCGAGAGGGTGCCCTGGCCTCTCCTGCGCTGCCTGTGCCCCTCCCTGTGTCCCAATGCCCCCCGCGAGGACCCCCCTCCGCATCCCATTTGCGAGTTAAAACGGCACCAACACACCCTTCCTTCCCCATCTTCCCGTTTTCCTTCTCCCACGGCTATCAATCGTACCAGTGCTTCGCCTAATGCCCTTGGCCCCTCGCCATTGAACCTGTCTCCATCATGGTCCCGACGGATAGGGGAAGACGACCCCTGCGGGGTAACGATAGCTTGGATGACGACGACTGGACTTTCTACAGCGACGCTGAAAGTATCTCCAGCTGTTCTACCCTGTCGTACCATTACTTCCAGACGCCAGACGGAGGCGACCGGCCGCCCTTATTGTGAGTGTTCATGATAGGTTATCCATGGCTAGTATTGATGTACTGACGCGGCGCTTGTTAGTCGTCTCAAACGTGAAGAGCAGGAAAGCCTCGTCTACGAAGCATGGAACGTTTATTACTACCCGGCCAAGCGAGAGGCACAATATGGCCGCAAAGCGTTTGGGATCACGTCTCAGGACTTCGAGGAGGTGGCTAGCCGCACCGAACTGAGGCGCCAACCATCTGTGCAATCAGAACTGAGAGACATGCACCTGAACGCCATTGAGGGGTTCAGGGCGGAACACAAACGATGCTGGGCCGCGCGAGCGATCCGTGGGAAGGGCAAGACTTATGAACAGTATGTCGACGAGAGATGTCGCGCCGCCCCGGCCGAGGTCAGAAAGACTGTGACGGACCTCCTTTTTGACAAGGGCAAGGCGACATCAAACCGTTACCGGACGCGAACTTGGACTGTTGTCGCGATGCGGGAGCAGCTGCAGGACCGGTTCGCCGAAACCGACTTCACCGAAGTGAAACGGCACAAGGTCCGGTTCTGGAAGAACCCAAAACCCCAAGAACACTTGCTGTATACCGTGGTCATCCGAGGCGCTGCGACCAAGGCTGTCCCCGAGGGTCAAGATTGCCTCACCACCTTCTCTCCGACCTCCAACCCCTGGCTGTACTGCGACAATGACGAAAGACGCCGGAGAACACGCGAGGAGCGCGAGCGACGAGACGCCGCTCGCCAAAAGCGGCGCACATTGTCACCCTCATTCAGAGCTCCGTCGCCGTCATATCGGGCCCGGTCGCCATCGTACCGCGCCCGATCGGTGTCACGCCGAGCCCGAACACGCTCCGTCTCACCACCCTCGTACCGCAGCTGGGGGAGCCGCTACGATTCGCCGCCGCCCTCGGTCCGGTTGTCCCGCAGCGATAGCCCCCCTCCGTACCGGTCCTCCAGCCCGCGCGTATCCCCACTCCCCAGCCGCTCCCCCAGCGTCCGCATCCGCGTCGTCCCGCGCTACACCCCAACCAACTTCGACGACACCCCCTTCCCCCCCACCCCGCCCGAATCATTCACCCCACCGCCGGGCGTCTCAGCGTACCACCGCCCGGGAATGTTCGCGCCACCGCCGCCGCCGCCCTTCCCGGGCCCGGCCGTTACCAGCCCGTTCCAACCACGCATTCCCATGCCGGGGTACCCGGGCATGACGGGCGGGCACCGGCCGTCGCGGATCATCGACCCGCCCACACCGGCGGACTGCCCCAACTGCCACACCACAGGCACCGCGTCGTGCGTGCACCACCCGCGCGCCCAGCCCTGCCGCAGGCCCGTACTCTGGCACGCCGGCATCGCCTACCACCCGCCCTGCTTCTTCTGCGCGACCTCCCGCCGCTCGTCCCTGCCCGGCGCTTCCCCCTACTTCCACCACAACAGCGGATATGACAACCCCCCATCCTTCATCGACACCCGCCCCCCCAGCACCAGCGCGCACACCGGCTTCAACAACCTCAACTTCACCCCCCCCTACCCCCCAGTCCCGGTCCCTCCCGCCGGCACCTACACCTACCCGCACCAGACCATCCACACCCGCACCACCCCCTTCCCCATCCCCCCACCACCCCCACCACGCATGATGCCCATGCCCATGCCCATGCCCACCTCCCTCTCCTCCCCCATGCCCCCACCCATGCCCCGCGGCCCCGGCTCGGCCTGCAGCTCGCGCCCCGCCAGCTGGTTCCCGGACTCGCCGGGCCCGATGCCCGCCGCGCCGAATCCCTTTTCGCCGCTGTCTACGCCGCCGCTGACGAGCGCGGGTGGGTCCAGTGTGGGCGGGTCGAGTGTGGTGGGGGCGGAGAGTCCGGTGGTGGAGGAGAGGGTGCGGACGCCGGTGGTGGTGGCGGTGGAGGGGGAGGGGGGGGTGGTGAGGGTTGGTGGGGAGGAGGAGGGTGGTGATGGGTTGGAGTAGGCTGGCTTTTTTGTTGTTTTTTTGGATCGGAGGAGTTGGTTGCGTGTGGGGGTTGTGGGTTGGTTCTTCTTTTTCTTCAGTGGTATAGTGATTGGGGTTCAAGGGGGATTTTGGTTTGATGATGTGATACGATTATTATGATGCTTTGGTATATTCTTCTTCATGATGTACTTTCGGGCTGTATTTCTGTTAGTCGGCCGCTTTATCAACATGATCGTTTTTACAAAGAATGATAAAGATGTCAGTGCTGTATCGATGAGAGAGAGGTGCTCAAAATGTGATGGCTGCCAGGTTGCCAAGCAACAGACCCACTATTATTACACTCTTCCATCCAATGTGGAGCCAACCCTTCCATCCTCAATTGGCGAAAAATTTCCATGCAAACCAGACTTCGATTCAACCACGAACCCATCACCACCACAACAACAACACCACCCCGTCCACGAATACCCCCTCCAACCGCAAACATGCATCTGATGTACCTCCCCGAGAGCAACGGCACCGTCCGGCGCTACACGCTCAAGAAGGTCATGGACGGCCAGGTGACCAAGTCGGCGCACCCGGCGCGCTTCTCCCCCGACGACAAGTGGTCGCGGCACCGCATTGCGATCCGCAAGAGGTTCGCTGTACTTCTGGCGCAGCAGAGTACGTTGACCCCTATCCATCGCCTTTGGAGTTTGACGTAACCGAGACTGACGTTTTGGGTAGAGTAAATGCGCGGTCATGATACCTCTCGATGTTTCGGGCGACAAGCCGGGCGGGCGATACCAGGACAGCCACGGCAACGAGGCGGACGATCGAACTTGATGGTTGGTCGGGATCTGATCGGGGTCCAATGATGAGGAGTTGGAGAAGGACATCAACTGCTTTCGACCGGATTCGCACCCCTGGGAATAGCGGATGGTCGAGGACGCCGGCTGGTGAAAACTCTGGAGCCAATGGCGGATGGCGTGAGGAGGATGCACCTGCCTCGGCTTCGGGCATGGATGCAAAAATGGGTTGGCGTTGACTGGGTCCGGGGCTTTACATTCATGGCGTTTTCTGGTCTTCACATGCTTGTTCAGTCAAGCAAGAATAAAATAATCGCGTTGGCACACACTGTCCGCCGATTCTCAACATTCCCGTGGTATCTTTGACTTTTACTCCACCATCACTTCCTCTTCTTGGCGTTAACATTACGCCCTGCGCCGACCTTGATCCTGCCGCCCCCCGAGGTTCTAGAGCCCCCGAGAATGCTAGGTAGATAGTCCTGGTCCATGATATCCCGGGTCTTCAGCCGGCGCTCCTCATCCAGCTTTTTGGTGTACTCCTTCTGGTCTTCCGCAAAGATCAGCTCCTTGCCCCATCCGTTCTTGCCGCCTCCTTTGGCATTGCTTTTTCCGCTCGCTGAACCGTGGGTCGGCTTAGGAATGCTAAACACGTTGCCCCGGTTATTGTACTGGAAATTTTTCTTGAGGTGCAGTGTGAAGTTGCCGCCGGAATCGGTGCTACATGAGACCCGCGTCAAAGTGGGCTGCCCGCAGGACGGGCAGAACTGCTTAGACATGTCCCGGCATATTTTGAAGCAGCCGTGGCACCGCAAGACCCAGGTCTTGAGGTATGTAATGCGGGCCAGGCCCGTATCCAACAGGCTAAGGCTGTCAGCACGTCCCTGCTCACTTTGCAAAGCGCACTTACTTCAAATTTATCCTCAGAGCCACGTTCCGCATGGCCATATCTCCGGTGATCAAGGCTGCTTGGAGCACACGTTGTACTGTTTGAGGGGCAGTGTGTGCATTTTCCCTGGCTTGGTACTTTTTGATGTTGCTTGGTGCTGTGATTATCTGGTCAGCGAATGTACTTGGATGGTGATTGGGAGCAAACCTACTGATCCATTCTCCATCGCCATCATCTTCTGATGACTCCTCCACATCCTCGGTGGTCGCGTCTTCGGATTTAGTTGGATTCAACCCAAGGTCTTGTAGTTGCTCGGTGACCACCTCGGTCGTTGGTTCATCCGAGGGAGTAGGGTCTTCTGCAACATCAGGCGCAGCATCATCCGCCCCGTTGGTCACCTCTGGGGTTTCAGTTGACGATTCAGCATCTGTCGAAGCTCCTGTAATGGCTGGCACGGCGTCACCAGCCTCATCGTCGGCCTTTCCCGGGGGTTTCCCATTCACCCCCTTCTGGTTCGGCTCCCGCCTCAACCGCCACTAAACCGCTTTGTCAGATAAGCGCAACCGAGCCGCCAGCCTAGAGCAACGTACATCACCGCCATTTCTCTCGATCTCCAAATCGTACGTAAGCGCGAGAAGATGGATATCAGGCTTCGACAACACCTCCAGGTCGCCAGTTCGCCGCGCGAAGTTGGTAACGAACTGGATGGACTCAGGTCGAGGGTTCCGGAGCTTGAGAAACGGGGATAGGGTGGTTTCGAATCGAGATCTTGTTGCCGCGTCGCGAACTAATCTTGAGTGAGCAAGGGGACGCACGGGCTTAGGAGTAGTATGGCTGGCGCACTCTCTGAAACCACAGCGGGGATGGTGTAAAGTTCGTCGGCTTGAGCGAGCAGGGTCGAGACTGTTGGGTCGTTGTTGATGATGGCGTTTGCATCTATGACGAGAGAGTGGATAGGTTTCGAGGGTGCCGTTGTCGGCGTTGTTGTAGACGGCGAGGACGAGGTAGGCGCACTGGTCGCCGTTTCGATCGTGGTGGGGGCGGGGTTCTGCACCTCGTTCTGCGCTTGCGCAACGGGTTCGCTTGCTGTTTCCTCCATGGTTGAAATGGCTGCGGTCGCCGGTACAAAACGACTTGCAGTCCAGTGCGATGCCCGAGAGTATGTATCTTTCCGACTTTTAGCTCGGCTTTCAAGTTCTGTCGTCAATGCCCCAGGATCGAGGAACAATGGCCCCTCGATTTTCCAAAATTCAAGTGGGGGCTGTCGGCAGAATTCTGAGCAACACTGGGCGGTGAGGACGACCATGTGCTTCGAGGCGTACAAGGACCCACTGTTCCAGAATTTCATTTTACCTGTATAACACATACAAACGAACCGTGAAACATGAAACTTACATGGACACTGCAACTGCCTATCTCAGGCGCATCTTCTTTCGATCGAACCGTAACGACCCCGGGTCACGAGTGTCATACAAAGTGAGGGACACCATGTCAGAGAATGCCATTGGCGAGCCCCCAGGCGGGGGCACCCGATCTATTGAAACCACGCCGAATTTGGAACGGAGCTGAAGGTTGAGGATCTGGGGCTGAGGAAACCCAACATAAAGACAGGTATGCACGGCCGAGGCTTCTCTTCTTCTTCGTCCCTCTTATGCCAACTCGTATCTTTTCCTTGTCTTCGTGCTGTCGGGGTTCTCAATACCCGTCGTTTTCAAAAGGTTATCATGGCTCTCACATACCAATACGAGCGGCTCACACATGACGATGAAATCAGGCTGCTGCACTTGGAGCCTGGGTCGGGCGACGACATTCACTTCACTCTCCATCCTGTAAGGTTAGGTGACAGGCCTCCGTACGAGGCGATATCCTACTGTTGGGGTGATCCCAAGGACACTTGCATGGTGTACTGCGACGGTAAGACGCTGCACATAACAAAAAGCCTCTACACCGGCCTCAGACGACTTCGGAAGGACGATGAAGTGCGAGTTCTTTGGGCAGATGCGGTCTGTATCGACCAGAAGTGCACCGCGGAAAAGAACGTACAGGTCGCTCTCATGAATCGCATCTACTCGCAACCAAGCAGTGTTCTCATTTGGCTGGGTGACGATACTTCCGGACTCGAGGGCCTCCACGAGTGTATCCAAGGCGCACTTGATGTCCTACCACCGGATCATTTTGAGTTTGAGGAATTATACGCCGTCTCCAAGAGGATATTCCGGGAAGCCAGCGTAAGTCCCGCCATCTTCAATAGAGCATCGCCACAATAGCTAATGTTACCCACTGAGCTCAGCAACTACGAGCAGCCGACAAGCCCAACTTCAATGACCACGACTGGCGCCCTATCACAAACCTCCTTCATCGGCCTTGGTTCGATAGACGGTGGATCATTCAGGAGGTTACGCTTGCGGACGACAGTGTACCCAGACTCGCCATATGCGGAGAAATCGAGTTTTCGTGGAACCAACTAGCCAGCGTGGCGTACAGACTCGCGTCCTACGGGATCACTCCCCTTCTCGCCGGGCTGTCCATCAGTAAGCTAACATGACTGAATCTGACTTCTAAGAATGAGGTTCTGACATGTACCGCTCAGTCAATTACCGCGCGCCTTACATGATGTCGTTTATGGCTGAAGGAGGCAGGCCCATCATGATGCTCGTAGCCCTTTCCATGACCTACCTCCTCAAGATGTACCGCAACACGGGGAACCTCGTCGACTGCGTGGTCGCCACCTCCTTGTTCAAGTGCGGCTTTTCACACGATCACCTCTACTCACTGCTGAGCTTGCCACAGAAGCCAAGCGGCGTGGTGGCGGATTACCGCCTCTCGATCGAGGACGTGTGCATGCAATTTGCCGAAACAACTCTCATCGTCGACCAGAACCCAAGACTCCTTAGCCTCGCGCCCCACACGTCCATTCGCACCGGGGGCCAGGAAGTCCAGCGCCTCGATCTGCCGTCTTGGGTCCCAGATCTGACATGCCAGGGACCGGTGAACCCGCTGGTGTCCTACACAATCCGGCCGCAGCTCTTTCATGCCGGAGGGAAGCAACCACCTAGCATTACCATGTCCTCCGACCGCAGGCGTTTGCACCTGAAGGGCCGTATCGTTGACAAGGTTGCAACGCGCGGTAGGGCCCAGGTAGATGTGCCCTGGCCCACCGCGGAAGACATCAAACCCAGGACTGGCTTCCACGTTTTCGTCAAGAAGCGTATGATGAACTGGTTGCAGGAATGCTATGAGGTCGCTGGAGAGGAGTATTCGAGGCAGAATAGCAAACAGGGGAGCGACCCTGCGGAAAAGAGCGGGGAACGAGCAGAGTTGAGGCGGCAGTTCCTCGAGACTCTACTCTGCGGCATGACTATGTTGCGGGATCCCATACCCGAGGAAGCGCTGGAGGCCACGCAGGTTTACGTCGACTATATCTTCGACTACTTCACCGACGACTACGTGTTGTCAACAGAAGTCAAGGAGACTATGTTGACGTACGGGGCGCTGATCGAGCAGTCGCTCTTGGCCATGGCTGAGGCTCGGTGTTTCTGCCGGACGGAACAAGGCCGGCTGGGCCAGGTACGCGCCGATGCGGTAGCGGGGGATCTCTTTGTGTGCATTGTCGGCGCCGAGGTACCCTTTCTTCTGCGGCCGAGTGCTGAGACGGAGGGGGCCTACACTCTCATCGGTGATGGCTTTCTCCAGGGCGTGATGCAGGGCGAAGCATTCTCGGATGCGCGGTACGAGACTATCGACATTACGATTGTGTAAGTAAGTGAATGATGAAACTCGGAGTTTAGTTCTAGTTCTACGTCTTATTCACCTCATGATCGTATTTAGCCCATGAAACATTTTCAAAACATGATAAATAACAGTTGAACCTATACCGACGAGTATTCAGAGAGCTTTGATTCACATTTCCTATTCACAACGCTATGAATCAAACAGGAAAGAAAAAAAGAAAAGGGGAAACCGAGGGGCGGCTTGAAGGTCTGAAGCGGGGAGAACGCGGGTAATTAAGTCTTCGCGAGAGTTTTCCGAACAGGATGGCTGCCTGAAATACGACCCCTGCTTGTTAACAGCAATCATAAGTCCCCCCTCTCCCTTCCCTCCCCTCCCTTTTCCCCAACGTTTTATGTCTCAAAAGACTTCACAAAGTCATACTTCATTTGCAAAGCCGCAGCCAACCAAGAGTCAACCGCCCAATCACCGCCGCCACAAGAACCACAATGGACGCCACCCTCACCCCCAAGCAAAAGAAGCGACTCCACGAAGTCGCCGACCTCATGCTCCAGATCTTCCACACCCTAGCCCGCATGCGCTACCTCGAGCCAGAATGGATCGAGCCCGGCCCGCACGACATCAGCGCGCTCATGCCGGTCTACAAATTCCTCAACATCGACCCAGCCATCATCTACCTCTACAGCATCCTACCCTACCTCAAGGACGCGGCGTACAAGCACGGCGTCGACTTTTTCCGCGGCGGCGAGTTTGTCGACTTTCGCGATAGGGAGGATGTCGAACAGGGCCGCAACCCGATGCACGACGACGAGCCGGAGTCGATGATGCGGCCGTGGATGACGCCGTTGTCGGCCGTCGGGAACCATAGCACCGCGCTGCTGTATGATGCGAAGCTGCATGTCATCGGCATTTATGGCCAGATGGATTCGGGTAGCTCGGATCCAAATTTGTATGAGGGGGCTATTTTCTCGACTGAGAATGAGGCGGGAGAACGGATTTATTTTAGGAAACGGGAGGACGGGACCGAGGAGCGCTGCGATGTGTCGGAGTGGGAGAAGCAACAAAGGAACTGGGACGGTAATGGCAGTGGGGATGAGGAGGAGGAGGAGAACGACGACGATGATGATGACGAAAATGATGGTGAAGATGAGGAAGAAGATGGCGACGAGGAAGAAGATGAAGAGGAGGAAGAGGAGGATGTAAATCACTGGGATGAGATGGATGCTAGGCCGGCTGGTAACGTTCTGCGAGATATCATCCGCTGGTACCACGAGCTGTTCGAGATTCCAGGAGATGGCGAGAGGACTCTGGACGTATGGGATAGAGAGCTCGTGGAGCCGATATATCGCAACACGGCTGGCCTAGCGAGGACTTTGACGGGGATGCCTTCCTTGTGGATAAGATGCGTGCTGAAGCTGTTAAGTCGGTCAAGGAGGATGCAGAGGAACCCTTACAGCAACTAGGGTCGCTTAAGGCCCAACTAGAGTGGGACAAAAAGAATGAGGAGTCGGTCATGCCGCAGAGGCTCGAAAAGCTCACCACTGCAACGACTGTCGACGAGGAGTGGGTTGTGCGGTGGGAAATCTGGCAGGCGGAACGGACGACTCGAGACCTGCAAAGCAGACTGAAAGAATTGGAAAGATCAATAGATGCGGGCGGTGGCCGTTTGGTGGCCGAGGATCTACCATTGCTGGAACTCAAGCACGTGGAAAAGAAGTTCCTCCAGACAAAACATCGCTTGGAACAACGGAAGCAGGCCGCCCTTGATCCTCAGAATCAAGACGAAATTCGCTCCCTCGAAAAAGAATTGGCGATCTACGAGAAGGCATATACCGCCAGTTTGGCTGATGCAGAACGTCTCTGTCCCGGAAAGCCCCCGTTGGAGCTAGATCCTGTTGAAAGAACAAGCGGACTGAATCTGAGAACGCGGTCCGAGGAATTGGCGAAGAGAATGGCGGATGGGGAGCGGAGTATGTCAGAGGTCCAACTTTGGATGGCCCAGCTTCCAGATGGCGCCGTCAAAGCGAGGAGGCTAGCTGAAAGCGTCGCCGAGGGGTTGAAGGGGGACATCGAGTGGTGCTCAAAAACACGCCAGAACTGTCTTGATGAGCTGGAAAAGCATTCGAGAGAAAGCTCGGGCTGATCCAGGGGCTGCGACATGGATCGGCTACGCGATGCCTTGGCGGTTGCGGGAACACCGATGAGCCCCGCCTGCATGAAGAGGAAACCCACGAAGTTCTCGTATTTCACTGACCCAGCCACGGTGGGGAACCGGCGGCTCTCCGAAATGGGCGGTCACTCCGTTACCCCTAGAGCTTGACGGATATCTCCATCATTCTATAAAACGAATGCGCTGTCCATTTTGCTCCGAGTTCATAGGCTTCCTCTATTGAGTTCGGTCTCGGCTCTAGTCACTCTTTCTCTCTCTTTCGGTTGAGGACCTAGCACGGCTTCACTCGTTGGGTAGATATCTACTACCTCCGTTCACATATCTGGTAGTGAGCTCGGCGTCCTTACCTTGACCAGACCATGGCCCCATCAACTATTCTCGCCTCGGCACTCGCCCTCCAGGCCATCGCTGGTGCCTACGCTGCACCTGGTACGAAGCTCAACACAAGGGCAGTCCGTCCTGACGAGCCCCCAGTTTTCGATGCGAAGCCCTTCCCCACCAACGGCACGGAGGAACCCTATATCCCTCCTCATGTGGACTCGCCGCACTTCCGCCTTTTTCTTGGTCCAGCGAGCGAGACGGGCGCTGCGGAAGGTCTTCAACCCCTCGAAGCAGCCTATGACTGTTTCGTCGGTGTTCTTGGCTGGAACTCGACGGGCCTATCGATACGGAACCCCAGCGAGCCGTACTGGAAAACTGAAATCTTTATGCAAGCAGAGATGGCCGGCGGCTTTAGTGGCCTCGCCCACTACAGCATGGACACGGGCAGAGCCTGGGTGCAGCTCCTTGACGGCGTGCTCACGGCTCCGGGCTTGACAGTGCACGAGCTAGGCCACGTGCTGCACTTCCACCAAGACAACAGCTTCTGGGGCGGCATGGTCAACGCGCAGGCCTGGGCCGAAGCCGTCGCCAACTGGGTGGCGGACACATACCTAACCTCAGACCTCTGCGCGGCATCCCGGGCCAAGCACAACCAACCCATCGGCGAAACCGTCTTCCACATCTACCGCACCGTCGGCGACTCGCACCTGACCATCGTCGACGCCACCAACATGCAGATCGGCAACCACTACGACGCCTGGCCCTTCTTCCACTACCTCGTGCTCAACCCGGACAACTGGCACGGGCTCGGCCGCGACGCGATGCTCACCCTCATCCGCAGCACGCCCGCCGGCGCGCCCGACGAGACGCCGTTGCACGTGCTGGAGCGCGTCCTGGACGGCACGGCCACGGTGCGCGAGGTGGTGGCCCGTTACTGGGCGCGCATGGCGTACGTCGATGTGGCGCACCCGCAGGCGCTGCGCGCGTTTGAGGAGAACAAGGCCTTCCTGCACAAGTCGAATTTTGATAAGGTCGAGGAGGGTCGGTATCGGGTCAAGTCGGAGCGGGCGCCGCGGTATATGGGCGCGAGTATGGCGGCGCTGGTGCCGGTGTCGGATGATGGCGCGGGGACGGTGGCGGTTAATGTCACGGCGGCGGAGGCGGGTGCGTCTTTGGTGGTTACGGTGGCTGTTCGGGATACGGTGTCGGGTAGTGTTCGGTATGTTGGGCTTGACGGCGGCGCGGGGTCCGTTGATATTGTGGCCGGGGAGGAGGCCACCTTGGTCGTGGTCAACGCACCTGAGGCGCTGCTCAAGTACGATGGAAATAATCTGGCGGGCAGTGAGGCGAACAAGGGGCTCGATTACTCCTTTACTGTCATTGGTGCTACGGTTTCTATGTACTAAGTCGTTGCTTTTGCACTGGATGCATATTCTTATGCATCATTTCTCAAGCCTTTTGTGTGATGCCCCAATCTCATTGGTGATGTTTCAGTCCCTCCCACACCCTCGCGTCGCATATCACGTCTGCCTCTCCCAATGAGAGCAGCGGATGCCCGATAACACGCTGCCAGCGAAGCAAGCCACACGCAGCTGCCGCAGCTACCGGCGGGGTAAACACATTTACCTACCAGGCTGCCATAAACACTGCCGTGTCTGTCTCTCTGCCAATACCTCGTTGCTCGAGAGTTGTTAGTTCCCCCACCAAGCCGTTGATCCCATTCTCCCTGTTACGGGTACCAAGATGGCCGCAGTCAAAGTCAGACAAGAAGGATTCACCGAGCTCTCCGAGGGCGGGCCGGCGCCGATTGCTGAGTTTGACACCCAGATGCCACTTTGGGCGTTGGGCATCAACATGACTGACTGAAACGTCCCAACTAGTCTCGTCTTCGTCCACGGCCTCCAGGGCCATCCAGAAGAGACATGGATGTACGGGAAGAAGGAGAAAGAAGCCAAACCCACGAAACCCAAGAGCCGACTATCTAAAGTCTTTACTCGCAAGAGGCACGCCGAAGACCGCTTCGATGAGCCAGCCTGCAGCGTCGCTGGCACGCCACCTGTCTTCTGGCCGCTTGAGCTCTTGGCCAAGGACTTCTCCAACGCCCGGGTTCTCACATACGGATATGATTCGCGAATATCGAACTTCTTCAAAGGCCCCGCCAACCAAAGCGGGATTGTTGCGCACGGTATCGCGCTCATGCGTGCGCTCGAGGTGGAGCGACGAAGCTGTCGCAGACGGCCCATCATATTCCTCGTTCACAGTCTGGGCGGACTCATATTGAAGCAGGTGAGAACTTCACCCCGATAAGGGGGCAGCACTGATACGTCCAATGCAGGCTCTCGGCCGCTCTAAGAACGCCCTGAGCAATCAACATGGTCTGCGTGATGTATTTGAGTCGACGTACGCGACCATATTCTTTGGCACGCCACATCGCGGGTCCTCGTACGCGAATATGGGTGTTTTGGCGCGAGACATTGCCGTCATCGCCGGCTTCGATGCGAGAGATACTATCCTCCGATCTCTCGAACCTGATGCCGAGATCTTGACTATTCTAAGCGATGAATTTGCGCGGATGCTTCTTGAAGGCTCGTTCAAGGTTCATTCGTTCCAAGAGGGCATGGGGTTTACGGGTGCTCACATCTTATCACGAAAGGTTAGCTGTACCCAGCCTACTAAGTTTAACACTATTCCAGTTCTGAAGTGTGGTACAGATTGTTGACAACGACTCGTCACGACTGGGCGACGCCAGGGAAACTACCGACTTCATCAATGCTAACCACATGATGATGTGCAGGTTTCGTGACCTGGATGATCCCGGATACAGGAAGGTGAAAGGCGTTGTGTCCCAGTATTTGGGCGAGATTCAGACCGCCCAAGCGCGAGAGGGTACGCAATATAGGGAAGCTACTTAGCTTATAAGGTTTCTCGTCACTAAGGAGTAGCAGATGAGCAGAAACAGAGATTGCTTGCGGAGAGTACGTACTGCCCAGCTGTACCCTGTTTAAAATATATTAAATAGCTTACCCTGACCCATGATAAGACGTTGCCCGAGAGAAAACGAGTAGGTGGTTGTGCCTTAACTCTTAAGTGTCGAGACTTCTGACTTTGCAGGACTGGAACGGGAACGGTCTAACCTTATCCGCGGTTGGTGACGTGCTGAGACAAACAGAAACCACAGCACAAAGCTGACTGAACCTTAGAGATCCGGACAAGCCTTAGGGCTGCACAAATCAACGAGAGAGTGGCTGAAGTCGAAAATGCACACGAACACACATTCGATTGGGTATTCTCTCCCTACAAATCTGGTTTCCTGGAATGGCTCCACGGCGATGGTGGCCTCTTTTGGATAAAAGGGAAGCCAGGCTCAGGGAAGTCGACACTCATGAAATACCTGCATCGAGACGCCCGCACCAAGAACGCTCTTTCGCAGAATGGCCGGAAGGTTCTTGCCATGCCCGCGTTCTTCTTCCACTCTAGGGGCACAGAGACTGAAAAATCTTTTGATGGCGTCTTCAGATCGCTTTTCTATCAACTACTATTGGATGTACCGGAGGTAGTCGACTCCGTCGCTGGCATTTACCGCGAGTTCAAGGAGCAGGACCTCAAATGTCCCTGGTTTCTCCATCAACTTCGAACCGCTATGGAAAATCTACGGCGGCAGGACATCGAAGGTTGCATTTGTGTTTTCATCGACGCCTTGGATGAGTACTCGGGACCCCCGGAGGAAATTGCCGACTTCGTGAAGTACCTCGCCTCTCCCGTCGACAAAGGGGGCGATGGCAAGCTCAAACTGCGAGTATGCGCATCCAGCCGGCCCGAGACCACCTTCGTCTCCAAGCTAAAGGACATACCGAATCTTTCTATTCACCTTTGGACGGAGACAGACATCAAGCGATACGCCTCTGATAGGCTGGACGGATGCGACAGGCCTGAAACTGGCATGATACTGGACGATATCACAAGCAGAGCAGACGGCGTTTTCCTTTGGGTTAAGCTTATTCTCGACGATATCTGGCAGCCCCTTTGCGATGGTATTCCAATAGAGGAAGCACGTATTAAGCTCTCCGAACTTCCCACCGGCCTTCCTTCCTTCTACGAGCGAATGCTGAAGCAGATACACGCGGATGATAAGCCAGTTTTCATGGCCATGCTCGAGCTAGTGTTGTGCTCAGATTACGCGGTCGGCAGTGAGCTCGTTTTCGACCAATACTTCGGCCTTGCAATAGAGATCGCGCAACGAAAGGGTCTTGTGACACCACAAGATATAAGCTTGGCCCCGGCCGAAAACAAAAGACGGTGGCGCGATGTGGAAAGACGCATAAAAGCCTGCTCTGGTGGCCTTCTCGAGATCTCATGGCAGGATCGCCCGCAATTTATACACCAAACGGCGAAGTCATTCGTACAAGATGCGCAAGACCTTGCCATTTTTGATGGGAAGTCCACTCGGGACATGGCATTGGGCGGTGTGCAACGGATGATGCGCCTTTCCACTCTTGTAGTCGAGAAAATGGACTCCGCGTAAGTAACCCTCCATGCCCTCGTTGCAGCACCTTACTGATATTGAGGGATGTAGGGAAGATTGGAGCTATGATTTGGGCGAGTTCTCCGTGCCATCCTGTCCACATCAATATCCTCACTTCTATCCCGGCGTTATTGCGGATTTCCTGAGATGGGCATTGGTTGCCGAATCCGTTTTCGAATCGCCGAACACCGCTCTGATGTATGACTTCCACAAGACCATCACCACCTCCTGCGGTGAGAGTTGGCTCGATACATGATGGAGCACCGTTGCATTAAAAGGGGGAAGTAATCTCTGGGAAGGGAATTGGTGGGCTAATGGGGATCTGAAACCGTCATCGTTCTTGGAGTTTGCGATGCAGGCCGGGTTGTTTGTGTTCGTCGAAGCCGAACTGAAGGATATGCCGGCAAACTCGGACATCATCCGCAACTCCAAACTGTTGTTCTACACACTTATGTGGAACGCCCTTTCTCATGGGGACTTTGGAACGGCCAGAAATCATTCGCCCAAATCATGGCTGGATTTCGCACGATTTCTACTTAGAAAAGGGTTCAGCCCAAACGCGATTTTGGAGATGGACATGAATTGGGGGTGGTTCGAACTCATGAACGCGTGCCGAGAAAATCGGCCGGAATTCTGGGCTCCAGATGAGAGCAAGCCCGGGATCGAGGGCACGGGCATTGACAGCAAAGAAGATGAAAGCGACGAGCAAGTGACCTATGGGCATCAGGTCTCAATCATACACTTAGCATTGGCGATTGCTTGCAGCCGCTCGAGGTTCGGGTATCTGCATTGGTATCAGACGGTTTACCGCTTGGATATGCTCCGGGTTCTTGTCGAAGAAGGGGGGGATGCTGACACGCGCTACCGGAAATACTGGAACGGCCACCAAAGCGCGATGGTTAAACGGTCTGTAGTTCACTTCCTGCTCTCCTGCGTGTAGTATGACACTGAGAGTTCGAGCGGCGCCGATTCGATCGACAGGAAAACCGAGGTGGCAAATGCCTTACACAAATGCATTATGGCTTTCCTGGACCACGGAGCGGACCCAAATGCTGTCGACAGCGAGGGAATCAGCATCCTCGAGCTTGCCATGTCATCACATCCCTATAGCTTGGTCCAAGTCCTGCTTGAGAAGGGAGCCAGGGTCACGCCGCCGCTCCTGTCAGCCTCTGGGGAGCCAACACACAATGCCGGTGGGATCTTGGATGAGCTGCGTTGGAGGAGGCCTGAATGCTATACGCCCGAGGCGCGGCGCATCGCTGCGGGTTACAACCCGCACTGGAAAATGTTGGAGGAAGAAAAGGGGGGGGAGGGCTCAGAGCTTGAGCAACCAGAGGAAGGGATGGGTGGCAATCTTTTTGGGGCCGTTGGATTACACGTCGGAAATGTGGTTGGATCGGTGAAAGGTTGGGCTTGGAAACGCATTGTTGATGGTCGCACAACCTGAGGGGCCTTGAAAACACCATGAAAAGGAATGCTACGCCGGTGATTAGGACAGATGGATCGACAACTCTAGCATTGGTCAACCCCTTACCTAGCTAGACTGATGCGAAATCAGCTCCAAATACTTATTAACATGTGGTAAATCAATCTCTGGGCCATTTATAGCCGAGTCCGGAACCGACAGACCGGGCTGGTTCCACCTTGTCAAACCACGCAGTTCCTGGTATTAGGGTCATGTTGCCGAAACCGGAAGGTGGAACCTCAGGTAGGTAATTTGTCGGAATACCGAGGAGCAACCTAGAAATATTAGCATCACCGACCCCCGAGCCGTCACTGATAGCGCCTGCCATACTTGAGAGTTGAAAGTGAAGGACTGAAGCAAAGTGATCAGCGGCTTGCGGTGGCGCGTCCGGGTTTGGCATGACTTAGCCCGGAGTGACAAGGCTCAGGAGCATTACAGTGATCCCCGTCACCCGTGACGAGCTTAGACATGTATTCTGGCGGATTTGAGGCAGCCTTGAAGAAAAAAAAAACACTGGTATGTACATGACCACCTAGGTAATGTTAGGTGGTGGTCCTCGACTGCCATCATTGCCATCAACACCATGAATACCTCGACGACCCCCACGCATCAACGAGGTACAACAACATAGTAGCCAGAAGCTGGAATGCGATGGAACGTAACACTGCCTGGCCGTATTGGCCTGCTCGCATCATCGTGGTCCCAATTGAGCGGTTTGAAAGCGGGAAGACCGAGAGCGGGTTGACCGAGCGCAGAAGGTTCCTGGTCGGGTCGATCAACGCTTATCGGCAAGAGGTACTGGAGGCAGGCGTGGGGCGGGCCCTTGCCAGTGCAGTCTCCCCACCTGTCGAACTACCAATTGCAGAACGTCGCTGCAACCGTGCCGAGCATGCGTCCAACATTCCTCCGTCTGCAGCATATTCGGCCTTGGTTGAGGTCACGTTTGCGGCCTGCCCGACAGCCAACCCCAGATTTTACCAGGTTTACGTACCAGGATTACCATTTAGCGTGAAGGCGTAATCCTGATCCTGCATGGCGATGATGCTGTTGCCCCCACTCGTGCCTTTGGTATCGCACGGTATCGATAACTCCAAGGTCTTCTCAAAAACCTGCTGATCCGACAGCGCGACGCGTCTTGGCCAGGTTTTAAGCTTTTTGGCAAAACTCGGCACCTCAGCGTGATTGGGATATTTTCAATACCAAGCTCGCCAAGTTCATCGCCAAGTTCATCGCCAAGTTCACCGCCAATCGCCGAATTGAACGCCAATCGCCAAGTTCAGCGCCAATGTCGCACCAAGACTCGCCCGAACGGGCGTCCGACGACAAGAAGGATACAGGAGACAATCGACGAGGCTCGGTTACCGAGGTACCGAACCCAGCAGGCTGGTCTTCGTGGTTTGGCGGGAAGGACGTCGTGATCGGGCCACGCATCGGGCCCGTCCTGAGCAGCATTTCAATCGGGAGCGACTCCGACATCGAGCAGACGAGCAGCACC
Source organism: Chaetomium tenue (assembly GCF_020726465.1). Taxonomy (NCBI): domain Eukaryota; kingdom Fungi; phylum Ascomycota; class Sordariomycetes; order Sordariales; family Chaetomiaceae; genus Chaetomium; species Chaetomium tenue. Next base: position 2,820,846 of record NW_027117330.1, on the reverse strand, counting down.
GCCATTCTCGACAAGCAGCTGGCCGAAGACTCGGAACATGCCATCAAATACCGGACCTGCAGCTGGCAAAAGGTGCGTGTTCGCGCGGGAGTTGGGACAGCAATGGTTGGGATCGGCATTGATATTTACATGCGCATCAGACTGCCGGGTTGCTCTTCTCTGAGTACATCTGCTTGGTACGTACCTATTATCTGATCCTCTCGGCAAGCCACCGCTTGCCGTGTCGAATTGAATTTTGGAATGCCAACTCGCACTAGGCCATCATGAGCTTCCCGTGGTCCTATAGCGTCCTCGGCCTCGTCCCAGGGTAAGTTTCCCTCCCCTCATCAATGGGTATCTTGCCTAGATTGTCTGACAGGTAGCTAATATCAGTCAAACAGACTCATCCTGACCGTTGTCATCTCTGGCATCGTGCTATACACGTAAGCGGCAGCCCTGCTGCGTTCGGTACCCCGTCCCTTTCTAACAGCACTGGTTAGATCGTTGGTCCTCTGGGAATTCTGTCTGCGTCACCCCGAGGTCCGCGATGTCTGTGACATTGGCCAGATGCTGTTTTGGAACAAGAAGTGGGCGTGGTGGGCCACCGCCGTGATGTTTCTGTTGAACAATACTGTACGCAACCAACCCGCCGTCCCCCGTTATTTTTTGATAAAACCCACAGCTAACCCGGGTGTTCTTCGCAGTTCATCCAAGGCCTGCATGTCTTGGTCGGGGCCAAGTATCTCAACACCATGACCGAGGCCGATCAGGTCGGGTGCAGGACTGTCAGTTTCGGGATCGTTGTGGCCATTGTGTGCTGGCTATTCTCGCTTCCCCGGACCTTTGACATGCTGTCCAAGATCGGCACCGCGTCCGCCTTCTTCACCTTCGTCTCCGTCCTCCTTGCAACCATCTTCGCAGCCATCCAATCAGAACCCGCCGGCTTTGATGGCACGGCCCCGATTGTGACGGCCTCGCCCGTGCTTGGAACGACGTTCGTGAACGGTCTCGGCGCCTTCCTCAACATCAGCTACACCTTCATCGGCCAGATCACCCTTCCCTCCTTCATCGCTGAGATGAAGGACCCGCGTGACTTTCCCAAGGCGCTCTGGGCCTGCACCATTGCCGAGATCGTGCTGTTCAGCGTCGTCGGCGCCGTCGTCTACGCCTACGTCGGCAACCAGTACATGACTGCCCCGGCCTTTGGATCGTTAGAGCCGGTGTTCAAGAAGGTGTCGTTCTCGTTCATGATCCCGACCATCATCTTCCTCGGCGTGCTGTATGCATCCGTGTCAGCCCGCTTCATCTTTTTCCGCATCTTCCAGAACTCGCGCCATAAGAGCGAGCACACCCTGGTTGGCTGGGCTACCTGGACGTCGATTTTGTGTAAGTGCCCTCCTCCATCTACCGGCCCGAAATCGAACTTGAACTGATGCATGGCAGTGGCAACCTGGATTTTGGCATTCATCATCGCCCAGGTCATCCCCTTCTTTTCTTCACGTAAGTTTTCCACCCACCCCCTGCTTCTTCCTTCATCGGTAAGCTAACTTGTTGCTACCAGTCCTCTCCCTGATGAGCTCGCTGTTCGACAGCTTTTTCGGCTTCATCTTCTGGGGAGTCGCCTACTTCCGAATGCGCCAGGCCGACGGAAGCATCGCGGTCGTGAAGGAGCACACCATTTCCGGTTACTTGCTCGGGGCGTTGAACGTGATCATCATCGTGATCGGTGTCTTCTTCCTCACTGTCGGCACCTACGCCACTGTCGAGAGCATCATTATCGAGTTCGAGACCGGGGCGGTCAGGGGTGTGTTTTCTTGTGCTAGTAATGGGTTATAGAGTGGGAAGAGGCTGGGGCGGTTGGAGGGAAAGATACCCGAGCCTGTGGCGGATCTAGCGAGGTAAACGTACAGAAGGGGGCCGTTGGATGTGCCTACCCGGCATGGGGACGACCGCTAGGCTTTGGATAGCCCACAGGTTCACGTGGATAGAAAGCGGCATTGAATCGCATTGTAGACATTGGATACATATATCGAATCATCATCATTTGCTGGAAAAGTGAGGTTCACTCAATGTCTTTCTAGCAAGTCACGGAATAGTGGGTACCCGAGTACGAGCATGATTAGGGGCTTCATCTACCTCCGTCCCAGCTCCTACCATAGTCACAAAAGTCCGATGTTCGCTGTGTTGAGATGTTGGGCTACGTTGCTCCGGCCTGATTACCTGTATTTATCCTAATAATATGCTCACACTTATCGTCCTTCCTATGTTGACTTCTGGCCCGCCATTCATGATGATATAATGTACTTGTAAGCAGAGATGCTATTTAGTTCCACCCGTTGCTATTATGCAAAGCTCTAACGTAGTCCAATTGAACCATGGCGTCACTGGATTTCAAAGTATTACTGCAGGAGCGCGTCCATTCGCAAGATGCTACCAGCAAAGGCGATGGGCCAGGGATTGTATCGATGTTTATTGTCCCTAACCCGCGCCAAAGCCTTGCCTTGGTCGTCCGTATGGCCACCACCTACATCTACAAAGCCAGCTGAGTGTCGGCCGTGCTTATTGTGTCACAGACTGATCCTCAAGGAGTTGGTGCAGCCGCAGCCCGCAACCTCACCGAACGCAATGTGTTGGAAAGTCGTTCAGCTCCGATGATGCCAAAAACCTACAGGCATCGGCGAGTTATAACCCAAAGTCGGGCTTGGTAACAGCCGCCGATATATGAATCAAGCCCAGCCAGATGGATCATGGTCGGACTTTTCGAAGGAACCCGCCAGGTCCAAATCAGCTACATACGTGCACCTGGGTGGGAGCTCCCCATAAATCATTGACCAACAAGGCTCCCTATGCAACCACGTGCCAGCCCCTAAAAGGGCATGGTTGCGTATGTCCATACGCGGTCATCAAAGTTGGGGCTGGATCACTGCATGTGAGGCCAGAACCTTGCAGATGCGGGGAGAGGCGATCGAGAAAAAGCTTGGGTTTGTTGCCTGTGCAGCCAAGGCCTGGTCGGATTCAAGTTGCTTCCAGTTCCTAAGCAGTAGTTGTTTGAAAGCCTGACGGGAAATCCAATACATGTACGGGCGGAGAGGACAAATAAATCCACATCAACTCCCTTTTTCACTGTTATCATCTTCCTCTTGTATAAATCCAGTAAATTCTCCCCATGTTTCGCTGCACATCGCGCCTAATGCAGCTTGCCCGATTTGCGGATAGCTCGAGGCATGGCAGAGCTGGAACCGAGCTTGGGTGCAGCGAGGAACGACGTGTGCCAAGGGGCTTGCCTCGCTGGTGGCTGCATATACGAGCCGCCCCGTGGTCGCTCGATATTGGCGGCATCGATCGCTTTGCTCTCGACCGACAACTCAACCGAATCCGTCAGACGGCATAATGGAAATCCGCTGATGAAATCGCCGCCATTGGTTTTTGACGGCTCTCTCACCGAGAGAGAGAGGTGGTTCCGTTACACTATTCTCACCGTTTGTTCCAGTAGCTGTCTGCACCGTGAATAAGGCCCGATTGGAAAGGCCTCACCGCGCTCACCTCATCATCAATTTCACCCGCTTTCGCGCTCTGTATTTCAGTTGGTAATGTCTGTCACTCAGCCCCAGAAGGCTGCAGGTTGTGGGTGCCATTTGCCCTCCCTCCAGTGTTCTGATACCCAAACCGGCTAAGATCAACGGGTATACCACGCCACAGCCGGAACCCAGTGCCGACATCTCGTGTCGGCGCAGCCCGCCGCCTCCAAGAACTTGGGCGATGCAACGGCAAGGGGGGGCATCAGGCCAGGGCCCGGCTTGTCCCCGCATTCTAAAGTCAAAAACGTATGAGTTGAAAGGAACATTGAAAGCGGCGCAACAATACGATACTGCGCGTCTGACAGTCTAACCCCCGTCGCTCTGGGCATACCGTGGTGATGTTGGCGGCACATGACCTCCCAACCTCCAGCCCACGTCAAGGGTCAGGCTACATTGGGTAGGAAGCGGCGGATACTGGCCTAGGGCCCCGCTCCTGCTCTCGTATTTGCCGATTTCCTTTACTCGATGGAAATGGATGGCGAGAATGGGCGGAGCGTGGACCAACAAGCCGCTCCCATGCTTCTATTTCGGGGTTGCAGAACGGGGTAGGCAACAATGAGCTGCCATCTGGATGACGAGGTCGAGCTTAGTCCTTCTGGCATGATATTCGAAAGTCTATAAATCCCCCCCCTCCACCGCTGATCAAGGCAGAAACAAATTCACCATCCACTCCCAACAACATCCCAACATCACATCACAACATCACAACCTCCCACCACCACACCCAACCACCCCAACAACCATCACCATGCTCGCCAAGGCCTCCATCCTCGCCCTCGCGGCCGCCACCCCCCTCGCCTCCGCCCTCGGCTTCGCCATCGTCCACAACAAGTGCGCGACCGACGTGCACGTGTGGTCGGTCGGCTCCGCCGTCGAGGGCCCCTTCAAGGTGGCCAAGGACTCCTCCTACGCCGAGCCCTTCGTCAAGGACGCCGTGACGGGCGGCAAGGCGCTGAAGGTCACCCTCGCGGCCGACGGCCTGTACACGGGCGCCCCCCAGACCATCTTCGCCTACAGCCTCGACGGCGACAAGGTGTGGTACGACCTCAGCGACGTGTTTGGGGACGCGTTCGTCGGCAAGAAGGTCTCCGTCTCCAGCGCCCAGGCCACTTGCCCGTCTATTATCTGGCCTACGGGTGTGCCGCCGGCGGGGAGCCAGGTTAAGGTGTGCACGTCCAGCAAGGATGTTACCCTCACGCTTTGCGCTTAGGGGGCGTTTTCGATTGGGGGGTAGGCGGTGAAAGACGGGTTGGCCGTGGCAAGGAGGAGTAATGGAGTTGGGATATGGATATCACATATGGGTTGGGCTGGGGGTTCTGTTCTTACATTCCTTGGGACCTTAGAGGTCTGGTAATTGCTAGTGAATACATAAAAATATCTGGCATTCCATTTTGCGACTTCCACATCAGATCGGCTTATCATGGGCTTCCATGTACGTATGTAGAGAATATGCGGTGGGCACTACCTAAGTAGGTACCTGGACTGATTATATCAGAGAGCTGGTTAGGGTAATCGTACGATGTGTCTTTATTTTCATGAGAAAGGGCAGTTGGAAGGAAATCAAGAGATGAAAAGAGGTATTCGTAGTAATAGAAGTGCTGCCTCAGCGCGAGGGTGAAACAAACTCATAAAAACGGACTTCGAAGCATCTATCCTAGCAGGTATCACATCCCACAAACCTATTTCCAGAAGAGTTTTGCTATCCGGGCTGTGTCATCTGGCTATCCGGGCTGTGTTCCACTTTTCCGGCCAATCAGACAACATGTATTTTGTGCCAGAGATTTTGCGTTAATCGTACATTCCCATCCACTGCCCCACCTTGCCCTCACCATGACCAAGACCACCGCCACCCGCCATCGCCGCTGTCAATCACGATGGAGGCGCCGATCGAAGAGCCTGACGCTTCTGAGCAGCAGCAGCAGCAACAGCAATTTCCCGAGATTGCGAACCCGCCTAACGGAGGAATTGATGGCCGACCTGCCGCGACTGTCGATGATCTGATGGCTCACCTCCAAGCCTTCGCCCGGACCAACGGCTTCGCCGTGATCCGACGTAACGCCGGCAACTACAGAGGCTTCGATGGAGTCAAGAAGCCTACGCGCTACAGAGTTTGCTGCGACAAAGATGCTATTCGCGCCTCCGAGAGCTACGGTACCCGCAAGGCTGGCACCCAGAAGAACAACTGTCCTTAGTATGGAGTTGTCTCTGCCCGCAAAGATGACAACTGGGGCTGGACTTTCAATCTCAAGCATCCCTGTCATAACCACCCGCCTTCAAGCGACCCATCGGCTCACTCGCTTCACCGGAAGCTTACGGCCCAGCAGGAGAAACTCGTGGAGAATACGTCGAAGCACAAGGCTATCAAAGCACGTGAGGTAGCGAGCATCGCCCGCGACGTCGAGCCCGGCTCGGTGATCAGGCAGAAGGATATTGACAACACCCGCCAACGTCTTCGTCTCAAGCAACTCGACGGGTACACGCCTGTGCAGCAGTTTATCCACAAGTTGACCACTATGGGCTATAAGCACCGCATCCAATGGGCGCCTAACGATCCTACCCGCCCTGTCGCCTTTGTATGGACTTATCCGTGGTGTGAGACCATGTGGGTTCGTTTTCCTGAGGTCATTGGCCTTGACAACACCTACAAGACGAATAAGTTCAAGATGCCGCTCTTCCAGGTACGTATGCTTTGACGGGGATCGTCTGAGATTGTTGAGGACGTATCCTAACAAGATATGCAGGTTACTGGTACGACGGACACCGGATCCTTATACAACTGTGTCTTCGGGCTTTCTTCAACTGAGCGGCGTGAGGGTTACGACTTCCTTTTGACTTCTATTGATTTAATCCGGCAAGAGATTCACGCCGAGAAGCCCAAGGTCGCTATCACCAACCTCGAAGAGGGCCTACGATCGTCGATCCAAGAAACCTGGCCCGATACCCAGCTGCAGCTATGTATTTTCCACATCAACCAGAACATCACGAGCAACGCAAAGAAGAAGTGGCAGGGTGCCGGTGGTCCACCGCTTGATGAGTTTGACGTTGCCCGGGATAAAGAAGCCGCCGAGGCCGAGGCTCTCAACAACCAGGTCCGCATTGACGAGGTTCTCAGCCGTGGCCAGCTTCCAGAAGAGGCCATTGACCATACCGTCTCTGGCTTCTGCTCCTTGTGGGCTTACGTCATCCACGCCAAGTCAGAAGAAGACTTTGATGCTGCATGGGCATGCCTACAGAAGGAATTCGACGACCAGCAACCTCTCCTCGAATACATCCGCACCACCTACATTCCACTGCGGTATCAGTGGGCCACCTGCTTTATTTCACAGTACGAGAACTTCGGCGTTAGGACGAATTCACCTACCGAGACGGCACACAAGGATATAAAGTCATACGTCATTAACGGCAACACGGATCTCCACAGTCTCTCTCAAGCTCTGGAGGAGATGATTAGGAACAAGAGTCGTTCCTATACTCAATCCATCGCTGAACAGGAGAATAAGGTTCGACGAAGATATCTTGGTCAGGAATGGCTCGGCCAGGTATCAAAAGAGGTTGGGTACAAGGCCCTTGACCTTATTGCGAGACAGCACCGCATAGCCTTGCCGTCGCTCTCAACAGATCGTCAACCTCACCCACCGGATCTCCCGCCTTGTACCGGTAGCTTCACTAAGCAGTACCGCCTCTCTTGCAGCCATAAGATCCTCGAGCTCATGAAGGGCTAGCAGCCGCTTACAAAGGAACACATTCATCCACGCTGGTGGTTGCGGCAGCCGCTGGTTAGTCTTATCACACTTATTTCCCTGATTTATACTGACTTACAGCGACAAAAAGCATATCGCCAATACGCTACTCAACATCAAGGACCCCGACATTGTGAAGACTCTACGAGGCCGCCCACGCAATAAGCACATCGCCTACCGCGAGGAGAACCAGCCCCCATCGTCAAGTGCCCCCCAGCCAAAGGCAAAGGCACCTCGGAAGTCCAAGAACCCGGCGCCGAGACCCGTGAAGCAGAGCATTCGTCGAAATCGGTCGGAATTTGAGTACGACGAGGACAAATTGGCGCTGCCGGCGGCATCTCAGCAGAGTACTCAAGATACGATTATGGTAGCATCGGGCCCTCCGTCGCCCGCGGCAAAGAAGAGACGTGGTGGACGCCGTGATACTGCTCCGTTTTCGTCGGCGCCGGTGTAACCCTAGCTCCGATCAATGGGGTAAATTAGAAATTGTAGATTAGACAGAGCCGCACAGCTTGAGCGAACCTTGCCTAAGCGGTGGCTAGTGCTGTAGCGTTGGTTTGCCTGTGAATGCTCGCATAAATACATGTTGTCTGATTGGCCGGAAAAGTGGAACACAGCCCGGATAGCCAGATGACACAGCCCGGATAGCAAAACTCTTCCAGAATATTTAATAGTAGCATGTCTCGGGTCTAAGGTAAGGTACCTTACCTAGGTACATGTAATGTCACACTTCTCTCAGCTTGTTGGGATAGAAGGCTCTTTGGTAACAGAAAGTCCACGGTCATGACAAAAACTAAATTACCTAGGTACCTAGTTTCCACATAATACAAATAACGCCGGGTTCTTTTTACATAACATTCTAGCGCTCATTACCCAGGTAGTCGGAACGCTGGGGGGAAGGCTTGTCTCAAGGCGATCATCCACACTTCCATGTAGTGGTCCTCACTGTCTTCCTAATTACCGCCTAGCACGCCTAGAACGGGCACCGCATATGTACTTAACTAAACGTGGGAGCATAGGTCCAAAGTCCTGGCAACAAGGCCGGCCGTAAAGTCACATGGAGCCGATAATCACACTTTCATGCCGCGGAACAGAGATAAAGAAACGAGTGTCAATATGTGAGCGCCCTGAGATAAACGAGTGTAGAATACATCTGAACCACGTGGAGGACCTGACTGCTCCCCACGAAAAAGGAAAGCAAAAGGTATGTGTACCATGGAGCTCCTCAAACTAATCATCAGCCGCCAAACCAGACAAAACCGTGACGTATATCCACAAAGTATCCGAAACCCGATACGACCCTTCAACCGCAGACGCAAACGTTCTGGGCACTGCACTGGCCGCCCTCAAGGTGTCCAATCTGCTGGCAATGAGCCTCGCAGCAAAGACCCCCGATCGGGTCCGGGAAGCTACAGCAAACACTCCGCTTATCCACCGCACCCGCCTCATCCCTCTTCTCAAACACCGCATCAACGAACTTGTCAACAGTGGTCACGCCGTCCAGAGCGCGGGTGAGGAGCTCGTCTCCATCGGCAGCGACGACGGCACGCTTGGTCTTCTTGGCGCCGCAGACGCAGATCTCGGAGCCCGCGGGGCAGCCGTCGCGCGGCACGCACTTGCCGCCCTCGGTGTGGCCCTCCAGCTCGCAGACGCGACTGCAGGCGCCGTCGCCGAGCACGCACACCACCGAGCTGCAGTCATCGGCGAGGGCCAGGGGCGCGGTGGCGAGCAGGCCGGCGAGGATGGTGCTGAGGAGGAAACGCATGGTGGGTGGTTGGTTTTGTTGGTTTTGTTGGAGGTTCCTGTTATGGACGGTCCTAGAGGTGGTTGGTTAGAGTGCGTATTTGATGTTGATGGGATTCTTGAGGGGACGTACGGGAGAGTTTGTTGGGAGAAAGATGTAATGGTAAATGTGTTGATGGGCTGGTGGGTTGATGTGTAGGTGAAAAGCCTGATGCGAGTGAGTGAGTCGCCAACTTGAGGCCGAGTCCAAGGCTCTATTTATGCCAGTTTCGACTCAACTAAAACCAGGTTGAACAAGAAGGCATGTTTAACCTTTAGCTGATTCTATGCTTTGTTTGTCAGATGACACAAGAAGTGTCTGTCCCACGAGCCAAGTTTGGCATGAGATCGCTATGCTCGGTGTTTGATTCCATCCGCATGACAACGGGACTATTACCCCGTTCTTTCGTTGGAGTGTAAATCCGACGATGTTGTGGCAACCGTAGTCTTGACTGAGGCTGTCTCATGTCTCGCAGTGCCACACCGAGACCCAGTCAGTTCCAGGGCATGAGTCGATTGGTTCCTATTTGTAGTCGAGGGTTGATCAATTCCAGGTAATACTTGGCCACATCTGCCCGTATTACTGGCACACAGAAGGCTTTGCAGAGCCTTCCACGGTCCACTGATCGTGGCGCTGCTCCTCCGAGTCTTCCCAATTCGTCAAAGATCGGTTGCCCCTTGTTAATTACGGTGCGGAAATATACCAGAGGGAAGGGACAGCATAGCTCCCTCGACTAATTATCTAGCCTATTCCTGGTGAAATATTTGTCAAGAGTGCCCCGACATCCTTCGAGCCTTCTTCGCAGTGGTGTCGTGCTTCAGCGCACTAGCAACTCATGAATCGGGGCGGAAGGTAACCTGAGCCCTAATGACTAACTTGACTGCTGATCTCCTCTGCAGACTTTCGGCTTTGTACTTTACCGTTGCGTTGACTCGTTGGGTCTCAGCTCACCGAGGCAGGTTCCAGCGGAGCAACATAACCAATAACGGCGGGTTTTCGTCAGGTCGAGGCGCCGATCTTTTTCAGGTCGCACCAATAGCACCGGGATGGCTTGCGGTAAGAATAGCATTCACTTTCCAGCTAAGACAGCATCCTCTGCGAGGTCCACTGTCCCCAGCTCCAGGAATGTCTAAGGTAGGTATTCTGGGTATTAGATGGTTGCTGGGTTGGCGGAGATGGCGTGGCACGCTCGACTTCTTTCTATTACTCAAAACGGATAGTATCACACGACAATGAGCTTCTGATAGTGGAAGATCTGAATAGGTAAAAATTGTCATGTGTGCAATAGAAGGAACAGGCTAGCTGGAACTGGTAAATATAGAAAGGAGACCTCCCTTTTCTATCTGTCAAGCTCCTTATACATGCCAAACTTCAGTTGGACCGTGGACCGGCCGAGCACGGAAGATCTACTTCGAGAGTCGCTAGTAAGATGGGCGGCGAGATTCAGGCAAATTAAAGCGTCCCGTTCATGCAATTATTGGCGTTTGTGGCCGGCCTGCGGGTTTCCATCAATTAATTACACATTGTGCTGTGTGCCCCCCCCCCCCCCCCCCCCTTTCCGCCATCACTTCACTCAAAGTTCCCAAAGCTTTAACACTCACATCTGCCCAGGGAAGCGTTCTGTGAAATAAACATTCTTTTTCCCAGTGAGCTAGTATCCACCAGGAACCTTCTGCTCTTTTTTTGGCGTCCCCAAAGGTGAGCTTCGACGAAAACATATGCTTTTTTATCGTGACCTTGGTTCATTGGGCTGACTACAGGCCCAACCACGGTGCGATTGTCATCGTCGTAGCCGTCGGCGCCTCCGCCGGGGAAACTCCTTGTGCCACTCGCCCGTTGAGTTCCTTTCCCTCCATGTTCTTCCCCGTCCTCCTCCGCCGTCTCCTCTCCTCTTCTGCGTCCTCCTTACCATCTTCATAGTGCTCCTCGTCTTCCTTTGTACCATGCTTCTCCCTCGTCACCGGGGAAAAGGCTCAATGGCAACTTGGTTGGAGTCCGTCAGCACCATCCTGGCTGGCACTCGGCCCCGGCAGGTCCGAGTGACTCAAACTAGGTACTGTCCCGCCAATCTCACCTGCCAAAACAGAAGCCGGTGGCTGACCACCCCATGTCCCGCTCGCTTCCAGGGCTTCCGGGATTGGAGTGATAACCAAGGGCGCGCCCCGGCCTGGCCTCCTCCAAGAATGTGGTAGCGAGGAAGGATCGACGAAGCAAAAGTGCCTCGAACCTGCAGGCGGCCTACACTAAAATGACTCCCGCGGTTTGACGAGGTAGGTACCATGATTTCACTAGCGAGCTGATCTTGTTCCGGTCGGCCGCTCCCTGCCCATGATAAATACTCCAATCACCTCTTGTTTCAATTGCATCTACCGAACCGAACTTTGCTACTTGACAGTTGGGGGGTCATCATTTTGAACCCCTGACTCTCGGTTCTCGCCAACCCCCATTTCAATCAGCAGGCGCTAGGCCCCGAACAGTTGCAACCCCCAAGTGTATAAACTCGCCAGCCACGATCCGAGCACCGAGACTGGAAGACATTGCACCCATTCTTGTAACAGCGGCAGACCGCGTCGGAGCCCTCGTAACCAAAGACCATATCATCGCCGTAGCAGTAAGGAAGCGTCTGAGGAGTGGGTAGACTGCCGCCATGGTCCTCAAAACACTGCATCACCGAACAGTCGTAGGCCATGGCTCCTTTTCCGCCAGCAAGCAGCAAAGCTGCAGCCAGGACAAGATTGTCGACTGAGAACTTCATGGTGGAGGCGTGATATGTTGCTGAGTTGAGCTCGGTGTAGGTTCTGCGCGAGAGTAATGTTAGGCTCAAGTCTGAGATAAGTTGTGTTTAAGGAATCCACTAACTTGGATTTCAAGATGTCAGGAGGTCGTCTAGGACTCGAGTGGCAGTCGGAGCAAGTCTGATGGTTTTTGTCTGGATTCTACGGGAACCTCTCACCGCTATATATACTCGAGTGTCGGAGACTTTCTTGAGTCCCGTGGTTTTATATCCGAGGCACGCCGGCGACATACAGCGCCAAAGCAGTGTAGGGAAACAAGGATTCCTTCCTTCCGTACGCCCTTCTTTCCTAAATCACCTCTACCCCGCTCGATAAGCGCTTGGTTCATTGTCCTGGCATTAAGAAATCTCCTATGTCGATTCCTGTTTCGGAGCACTAGTATATTCGGCCCCCAAACGGCTTACATTTGGCCCCCAAACGGTCCTAAGCGGCGCGAATAGGAGCTGGTTAGCATGGGACGTAAGTCAGACTGTCTGGCTCTAAGACACTTGGCAAATCTTGGCTACGCCAACACACCCAGCTTCTTTAAGGTATGTTGCAATCCAGTCAACCTAGCACAACACAAGAACTCTCTAATTCCGCAAACTCCGGCCTAGGTACTTGAGAGGGAGGGCCTTCCATGCGGCCAGCCTCAGTTAAGCTCGATGTAAATGTTCGATTGAAGCGAGCACATCGTTTGGATCAAGGATCACCTACCTACCGAGGTAGGTCTAGGTCTTCTCGACGAGCGGGCTACTTCTGGCTGTCACTTTAGAGTTTCGTTTTCCTGCCGCTGACACTGGAACTGGGGTGTACCAAGTGCGGGGGATCAGGCCAAAGCTAACCCTACTCAGGCGGAGGGGGGCCTTGTGTTTCTTCGTTTCTGGGTTGCATTTCCTTGTACATGCAACATGGGCCCTTTTTCTACATTGATTATGTGAGCGGGAGTGTGTCTACATTTCTAATGCATTTATTGGCAGGCTCTGTTCACCGCCTAGCACCTAGAATGCAACGGTATGGGGGTGGTGCCTGCAATTGACCAGCTGTAGGCCGTGCCTACATGCAGGGCATGTCATAATGGAAGGGGGTGGTTGCTGGAATGAGTCAAGTCTCATCACATCACTGAAACACTACAGCTGCGTGAGCTATCACTAGATAGAGGACGATCGTAAAAGTAAGGTACCTTAACCCAAGCTGTATTTACATCCATGATTTGTGGCCTTGGCGATCTTTGCCTTCAGGCGTTAAGCGGGATGTTACGTTAGTGGACGTGCGTTTCAGATCCATCCTGAATGGTTATGTATCTCTTCAATTTATTATGTATTATTCAGGGTTATTAAGGGCTATGGTCCAGCCATAATTTGATGCCATGCCTCTCTCGCGCCAAAATACTTTATGTGCGGGCCGACTTCCTTGAAACTCACCCTGCCACCCAAGTCCACCTGGTCAGACGGATGAACGATGCTGGGAACAACCACCTCAGTCCTGGAACAATATATAGGCGGTCCCGAGGGTGATTTGGAGGTTGGACGTGTTCTGGTGGTCACAGCCCCGCAAGAGTCTTAGGGCGTAGGATGGCGCCGCGATGGGGATGTCGGCGCTGTCTGCCGGGGATGGTCCACTAACCGCTGCTATATCCCGAGTCGGACGCACAATCGGAGCACCGTCGAAAGCGATATCGATAACGGTCTCTTTGGAACCCTCTTTCGGTGGCGAAATGAACACGGGGGGTTCGCTAACCCGGTCTCAGTCGTCTTTGGTAGCAACGGTTGATGCGCGCGCCCATGTCGACGCTGTATGCTGGGCACTGCAGGATTGTGACGCCGCACATCGCGCCGAGGTCTAAAGGTGTCGTATAGTATGTGGGCAGGTAGATTGGCGACGAGGAGGCGAGAGCCAAGGGTTTGCTCATAAACCCCGTGGCTTCCCATGGCAGGGGGTTCCGAAGGGCAGCTTTGGGGCGTCTTCCAGTTCCCAGACCTCGAATCACTCTAACATATTTTGATACAGATGTCCTTGAGGGCAGGTAAGAGCTGACCCCTGTTCAACCAACGCCAGTATTCCTTGATCTGCCCAGAAGTGACTGGTGCTAAAACAGGTACAAAGACTCAGGCAACTTCTAACCTCAGCGCGTCATACTGCAAATAGACACTCTCCGGAAGCACAGCACTTTCCGGCGCGGTGGCCCGAGCGGGCAGAGCGAGCGTGAAAGTATTCAAGCCCTGCTTGAGATAGCTGGCATCGAAGGTCCACAGGTTGCGTGTGTTGTAGCAGCTAGCAGCGGATCTCGCGCCGCAGGAACTGCTGTGGTTGGCACTGGTGGGGAGAATGAATTATTAGTAACAGGTATTTCTTAGTTCCCTCAAATATTGTTACTCACGGTATAGTCCAAACCGGGAGAGCTTGGCCGTTGACGGTGACGGTGTAATCCAGATTGGCAAACGCCTTGCCCGTGTCATCGGTGTTGCCGGCCGAGGTCTTAACGCCGGCAAGTTGGATGGTCAGGGTAGCTTGTTTCTTGCCCTCCAACTGATCAGGCGTAGCATCGAACGTGACATTCCAGGCGTTGACGTTGGTGTAGTACGGGTCCGGCCGGATTGAGTTTCCCTTGCCACCAAAGACGCTCCACTGCATGTAGTTGAAATCCCGCTTGATATCGCTTTTCCCCACGTGGAAGTTCACACCGCTGGGAAAGTCCTTGGGAAAATCATGAACGGCCCAATACAGGCGGTATTGGTTCGGTTTGTTAGTCCTCGTCGTATCGCGCTCACTGCCGTGCCGGAAGTCGCCGCTGCTCCGGTCCGGTGTCCCGATGCGCCAGAGCTCGGTTCCGGCGGACTCGGCAGTCCATGTTGCCGTTGTTGTGGTTGCGGCACCCGCTTTAACAACGACGTTGTCCTGGATGTACTGACCAAAGATGCCGGTGCCGTAGACGGTCAGTCGATATGTGCCAGCGGCGACCCGAGGGATGGTGATCTCGCCGCTGGGGCTGACTTCGCCCCAGTATTGCCGGTCTTTGGTGGCCAAGTTATTGTCCTGGAAGTCCCGTCCGTTGCTTGCGAGAACTGCGATCGGCTTTGTGACTCCTTCTGGAAGACTGATGCGGCCATTCCAGGTCCCTCGGCCAGAGGTGGGAAGATAGCCGGGAACGTGCTGGGCGATGGAGTCGTAGAAGTCAGCGTTCCAGCTGGGATCGGCAAACCGGCCGGCGTCACTGCGGAGGTCGTTAACCGAAGCGCTTTTTGCGCCCTTGTTGAAATAGTAGTATTGCTAAGAGATTGTCAGTACTAGAGTCAGATACGGGTCGTGGTGAGAGGTGCCGTTACCGGGCCAAACGTGCGGTCGAACTTTTGGGTGTCAGGATTGCCATTCCCATGGTGATTTGAGACTATGGGAAGAGGTCAGAGAGCCTCCTACCCCCAGTAACACAACAGCAAAGTGCCGCGACCTACTAATGTAGTTGTAGACAATGCCGTCAACGGTCAGATCGGACCATTTCGGACCGTTATAGTACGTGTCTTTGGTGTTCATGACAAGCCAAGCCCCGTACGTAGAACCGTCCCGGGTGCCCTGGCCGTCGGAGAATAGACCGTGGTGGGTGTGATACTCCCAGGACTCGGCAAACATGTACTTGGAAAAGTAATCCGACATCTGGATCCGGTACTTGGCGTTGATGCCGTCTCCAGAGATGCGGTATGTCGTGTCTTGGACGGCCGTCCGCCCAGCGTCGGTGGGCAAGACCGACCACATCTCATCAGATGAGGAAAGGTGATTCCATATGGCCGTGCTTGGTCTGAACAAGAATCGCATTTCCCCAAGGCCACCGCCGTTGGGATACGCGGCGCGGCCGAAAGTGTGCAGGCCGGTCTCACCATCTCTCAAGAAGTAGTACGACTCGAAGGTTCTGCCGCTATCGACTTTGGCCGAGATGCGCACACCGGCGTATGCAGTCCCTGACTTGTCGGTGCCCTTATAGAGCTGGAATGAGCCCCCGTTCCAGTAGCCGCTGTCGCAGTGACAATCAAGGTATAGTCGACCGCCGGAGCCCAAGAGATCCTGGCCGTCAAGGGTGAGACCGTTGATTGTGCCGGCACTTTTACTAACCGAGAAGGTCAGACGGTCATTTTTGACATTGATGCTGGAACTGGATTCGGTGGCAGTGATAGTAGCAGATGCGATCTCTGCCCACAAGGGGAGAAGGGAAAGGAAACAGAGCTTCATGATTATCTCGTGTTTCTTTCCTTGTCCATTCGTTGGCGCGGCTAGAATGGATGCCAGGCAATCAAGACCAGACGGAAGCCAGGGCACGGCTCAACAGTAAACTTTATACTTTTAACCCATTGCTTCTAATTTACGGATAGCAGTTTTCCCGGATAGATTCGTTAAACCTCGGCCAAATGAACGCAACTCTCCGCATCGGATGTTACCTGTTACGTACATGTACCTTAGGTTGTTTCCGGACTGTGAAATGATTCCCACCTTCCAATTCCATCTCGTCTGTTCCAAGGTTAGGTAGGTACTTATGCTTAGCCAAGGTTCATTCTTCCGCTAGTTATCAAATGTGCACCAAGAACGTATTTAGTTTGGGGCAAACATACCTAGCCGTCATAGCGTATATTGTCTGATTGGAGGAATGTATTGAATAGGTAACTTGGTCTTCGTCTCGACTTCTCCCGAACTCGCGCCCAATCCTCCCGAGGTTTTTAATTAGCGGCTGGTTCCGTACGGGTGGGGTGGTACGATCGATCAGATTGGCAACGCAACAGAAGCTTCAGGTTTTGAATACGGCAAGGGACCAACGTACGGTATTTACGCAGGTATGTATGTATGTACAGTACCAGCCGCCGTATCAGCCCCACCACACAAATCATCGAAAATCACGACGCGTTCAACTTGGAACCCATCAAGAAGGGGTGCAAGCAGCGATGATCCATTGCTGTTTTCAACACGATTATTCCGAGTCCGAATAGTATGTCTGATATTCTATCACCAAAGAGAAAAATGAAAAAAAAAAAGTCAGAGCGAAACATAGAGTTGTTCCGCCACGTCGCACCCTGCGACACGCCCGCTGCGACACACCGCGACACACGCCGTTGAGAGGAAATGAACACAACAGCTTCCCGTGACCACTACCCTTACAACTACCGTAAAGAAAACCGGCCACCCCAAGCCCCTGTGGATATTTACGACCTCAGAAATTCCATCTTCTTCCAAGCCGCCACATAGAGACGGGCGAGGTCCGAGTCGACGGGACCCTCCTTGGCCATGGTCTGGGAGTGCTCCTTCGCCTTGGTCGTATCTAGTATCAGCCCACCGCACGACATGCGTTCGAAGTGGCCGTCGAGGAAATCAACAAGACGCGCCGCCGGGTTCTCCGTCTCGGGAAGAAGTGGCGACCGGCGCACCCTCTTGATCCAGCTCGAAAAAGGGATGGTCGCGTGCGGCGGGATGTCGAGGGCGGCCGCCAACACCGGTGACATGGCTTTCCACTGCTGGCCTACGGGGTTGTCGATGTGGTACACCGGATACGCATCCGGCGCGTCAGCGACCCCCATCTTCAACAAATCCGCCATGACGCTCGCGCAGTGGTCCACCGGAATCCACTGCAGCACGCCGTCGAAGTCGGGCCACGCCCGCAGGGTCTGCGCCGACTTCACCAAGAACGCAAAGTGCTCCACGGGATTCCAGAAACCGCTGCTCGACGATCCCGAGATTTGACCAGGCCGCACGACCATGGGCCTGAAAAGGCTGGGGTACTTATGCAGGGTCTCGTCCAACAGGCGCTCGCACACCCACTTGCCCTCGCCGTAACCGCTGGGCAGCACGGCGGAAAGCGGCACGCGGTCTTCGAGGATGCGTGGCTCGCCGGCGTAGCCGACCACCCCGATGGACGACACGAACTGGAAGCCGACGCGGAACGGGTGGACGGCATCGCGGGTGGCCATGTCCCGCGCGAGGTCCAGAAGGTTCCTCATACCCTGCAGCTGGGGCTCGAAGGCGCTCACGGGGCGCGTGCCGCTCATGGGCCACGCGTTGTGCACGATGTGGGTGCCGTGCTGCAAGAGCCAGGTGTACTCGTGCGGTGGGAGACCCAGCTGGGCCTGGGAGGTGTCGGCGTCTAGAACGCGCAACTTCGCGCGTGCTCCGGGCGGCAGAGTGATACCCCTGGACACGAACGCCTCCTGTTGTTTCTTGGCGGCGGAGAGGCCGCTGCTGCTGCGACGGTTGAGGCACACCACCTGCGTGACCTCGGGGTTCTCGGCCAGCTTCTGCACCAGGTGCGAACCAAGGCTGCCCGTCGCGCCGGTCACGAGGACCACGGCGCCGAGATCTGCCTTGTTGCGCTTCTGCTGGCCTTGGTCCTTCTCCCGCCGGGCGGCGAGGGCCTGCAATCTCGGCGTGGCCCAGGCGTTCGAGTATTTTGCCACGAGCCGTTCCGCCTCAGCCGTGCGAGCCGCCACATCACCTCGGTCGAGTTCCATCGTTTGCTCTGGGGCGGCCTTTGGGAGGCGAGGACCCTGGGGTTCTGAAGCTAGCGCGAAAATGACCTTTTGGACCGCGTTCTCGGGCAAGTTCCCGTCGGTCCAGTCAACATGTCCAAACCCTGCAGCGTGCAGCTCGCGCTCCCAGTGCTCGGCCGGCACAACCGCGTGATTACGCCCGTCGTCGAATAGCCACCAGCCTTCGAGCAACCCAAAGACCAGGTCGATGAAGGGAACCACCTCGGTCATCTCCAGGATCATTACGAAGCCGTCCGGCCGCAGGGCCTGGCGCACATTCGACGCCGAGACAACCAAGTTGTGCGTGGCGTGGATGGCATTGCTGGCGAGCACCAGGTGCTGGCCTCTCAGCTCCTCGGCCGGCGACTTCTCAATGTCATGCACTGCGAACCGCATGAAGGGATACATCTTCCCGAACCGCCGCCGAGCATTGGCGACCAGCGACGGCGACAGGTCAGTGAAAGTGTACTCGACCCGCATGATGCCGCGCGCCTCGAGCGATGCCAACAGCGGCGCCATGACGAGCGTGGTGCCTCCCGTCCCGGCGCCCATCTCGAGCACCTTGAACGTCTCGCCCGTGCCGCCGCGGCTCTGGATGCGCTCCGCCAGGCCCTCCACCACGTCGCTCATCTGCCGGTAGCTCATACGGTTGAACGGGTGCTCGCAGTACATGGCCGCCGTCACCTCGCGGCCCTCGGGGCTGCCGAAGAGCACGCGGATACCGTCCGTCTTGCCGCTGAGCACCCCCGCCAGCTGCTTGCCCGCGTGGTAGGCGAGGCGGTTCGCCACGGCAAACTCGGGTTGGCTGGTGAGCAGGTCCTCGAGGATGGCCTGGCTCGTCTTGCGCGGCGCCGCCACGTGCGTGCGCGTCAGCTGGCCGCTCGCCACGTCGATGTCGATGAGCCGCGCGTCGCGCTCGAGGAACTCGTATACGCCCTGCATCAGGCGGCCGTGCTGTGGGAGGAACGGCACCCGTTCGAGTGGCTGGCCTGCGGCGGCGGCGCTGATGAGGCAGCCTAGCTCGCCGAGTGCCTCCACCACCAGCGCCGCACAGAGACGGTTACTGCCCGCGAGGAGGGTCCTTTCCGTCTTGTCGATCTCGTACTCCCGCATGAGGCTGTCTGTGGCCATCTTCACCTCGCCGAAGGATGCGAGCACGTCGGCGGATGATAGGACCAAGTTGCTCACAGCTGGCGGCGCCGATGGTGCGTTCAGGGGCTTTAGGTTGCCAGGCACGGGCTCGGCCTTCTGGGCTTTCTCTGGCGGAGGGGTGTAACTGCTCGAGTCCGGCGTCTGCATACCGGACGACTCTTTGCTTCCGTTCCCTTGGCTTGGCTCCGACCATGTCCCTCCTTCACTAGTGGAGGATGAATCATCATCGTCCTCGTCTTCAACCTCACTGCCCTCGTCGTCCTCCACCTCAGCGGGCTGATCGGTACCAAAGAGCGCCTTGGCGACACACGCCACAAACTTACGCAGACTCGTGGCCTCCATCTGTTCGGCCTGGTCCAGCTTGCACTTGAACGTCAACTCGACTTCCCGGCCCAGCTCCATGCCCATCAGGGAGTCGATTCCAAAGTCGGCCATATCTGAGTCGAGTCCTATCTCGCCAGCTTCGATGCCGGACACGTGAGCCACGAGGTTGCGTACCTCTTCGGTAATGTCTCGCCAGCCGGAGTCGTTTTGTACCTTTTTGGGCTTGGCCTCCTTCTTTTCCATCGTTTTCTTGATCCGCTTCTTGGTGTTAGGGCTCGCCTTGACAACGGCGATAGCGGGGGCTGGAGCGGCAGCTGGACGGGAAGAATTGGTAGCAGGCAGCTGCGGCGCCGGTGCCTTGGTACCCAGCACAGTCTCGTCCGTCGTCATGCGTGCCAGCATCCGACTCATCGAGGCCTTGGCCACACGGCCATACTGCAAGCCCAACATGACCTCCACGAGCAACCCCGTCGCGGCGTCAAACACAAACAGATCCGTCGTATACGCCTTGTCGCTCTGGCGTGTATGGCGGCCATACACATGCCACACCTCCGTCTCACCCCGTGACGGCGCCCGCGGCGAGCGCATCGTCACCTCACACCCCGTGGCAATGTACATATCCCCCGGCGGCACATCCGTCATCAGGTTCACCCACAACCCACCCACCTGGCTGAAGCTATCGCTCAGCGCGACATCCAACCACGTATCCCCACGATGCCGCGCCGGCAGCTGCACATGGCCAGCACACTCATCCCCGCGGCCCACCAAATACCGCACGCCACGGTACACCTCACCATACTCCACCACCGGATCAAACGCCCGGTACACCCCCCGACCCTGCAGCACCTCCACCCCCTCCCCATCCAGCCCCAACCCCAGCAACTCGCGACACCGCCCATGACCAACCAACCTCTCCAGCTGCGCAAACTCACGCAGGTAATCCGCATCGCCCGCCGCGCGCAGCCGCAGCCGCGCCTCGGCGTGGGTCTGCGGATTATGGGCATCGCCGCCGTCGTTGGCCACGCTGAGGAAATGCGCGCTCCACTGCGTGCGCTTCTTGTCGAGCGCTGCCAGCTCCAGGTAGACGGTTCGCGAGGGGTCGACGCAGATGGGCGTGTGGTTGATCAGGTCGCGGATCTCGGGTTGCAGGCTGTTTTTTTGGTGGGCGTCCGCCGCGTGCAGGCTGAAGAGCGCTTCGATCATCATGTCGCATTCTAGCGTGCCGGGGCAGATGGGGGCCGTCTGGGCGATCACGTGCCCGAGTACGTAGGTGTTGTATTTGGTCGATTCGGTGTTGATGCGGAAGCGCGCTGTTTTGTTGGTGGGTGTGTCTTGGTAGCCGAGGAAGGTCCATAGGGGGAGGGTCTTGGGGTCGATGGCCTGGGTTGGGGCCAGTTGGTGCGGAGTCCCTGCCGCTACCAGCGCCTTTGCGGCCTTGTCGATTACTTCCTGGGGCGACTTCATCTCGAGCCAGTGTCGCGAGGATGAAGACGTGTCGAACTGGTACGGCGGCAGGAGCAGCTGGGAGTATTCGAGTGTCTGCAGGGCGTGGTGGCCCCAGAAGGAGACGCGCAGACCTTGCTTCCACAGGGCGACCGTGGCGTCGGTGAGCCCGTCGAAGCCCGTCTCGCTGGTGATGGAGACGGCTTGGAAGTGATGGCCATCTGGTGGGGAGATCTGGCTCTGAGCAAGCGCCCTGCTTGCCATGATGGTGATGGTTGAGTTGGAGCCCGCTTCGAGGAAGATGGCTTGCGGGTGTTGCTTGGCCAGCCGCTGCACGGCGTGGTTGAAGAAGACGGGCTCCCGCATGTGGCGAGGCACGAATGTCCAGTCCATCTTGGCCGCGTCAAAGGCCGTTTCCGTTGCCCGTTCTACGGGGATGGTGGGCGGGTGGAACGTCAGCTCCTTGCCGACCTGCCCCAGGGAATCCACTAGTTTCTCGACAAGGGCGGAGTGAAAGGCGTTCGTGACGCTCAGCCGTTTGCTCCTGATGGCTTTGAACCGGGCGTCAGCCGACATGGTCGCTTGTACCGCATCCACCGCGTTGGTCGATCCAGCGAGGGTAAAACTGCGCGGGCCGTTGTAGCAAGCAATGCTGGCCGACCCATCTGAATTGCGGTTCGCTTCCTCCAAGAGCTCACGGACGAGCATCTCGTCGGCCTCAACAGCCATCATGGCGCCCGGATCGCCCCCCCACGAATCACGCACCAGCCTGGCCCTGGCCGCCACAAGCTTGATGGTATCCTCGAGGCTAAGCACCCCGGCCACACACAGCGCAGTGATCTCGCCGAAGCTGTGGCCCACGACAGCGGCCACCTTGCCCTGCAGCCCGCAGTCCATCCAACTCCTCGCAGAGGCATACTGCATGGCGAACAGCATCGTCTGCAGCTTGACCGTATCCCGCACCGGCTCCCGCGCAAAGATACCCGGGTAGATGCTGTCGAGGCCGAGCGCCGTCACCACGGCATCGCACTCGTCCAGGTGCCTCCGCAATACGGCCGCGCTGTCGAACAGCGCTTTGTCCAGCCCGACAAATAGCGACACCTGCCCGCCAAAGCACAACACCACGGGCCGCTCGGCCCTGACCGGTTCAATACCAGCCTCCTTATCCGCAGCCCCGGCCGCCTGCGCCAGCTTCTCGTGCAGCTCGGCCACCGACCGGCTGCTGAAGACGAACCCCTGCGCCAGGCCGCGGTTGGACTGCCGGTTCATGCTGAAGGAGATGTCGGCCAGCGTGGTGGTCTCCTGGGGACACGACTGCAGGTAGCGGATCAGCTTGGCCGCGTAGGCGGAAATCGCCCGGGCGTCGAGCCCCGCCACCCAGAACGGATACCGCCTCCCTTCGGGATGTTGGTGAGCGCCACGCGTTGGGGTGCGCAGGGCCGCAGGCGGCTGCGCGACGATCAAGCTGGCGTTGGAGCCGCAGGCGCCGTAGTTGTTGAGGAGGGCGATCTTGTGCGGGTCGGCCCAGGGGCGCAGCTGCGTCACCACCTCCATCATGTCGTCCGGCCGCACCGCGATGTTGTGGCTCATCTTGCTGAAGCTGGCCTGCGGCGGGATGAAGCCGCCGCGCATCATCATGATCACCTTGATCAGCGCGATCACCCCCGACGCCCCCTCCGTGTGCCCGATGTGGCCCTTGACCGAGCCGATTGGGAGGGGTTTGGTGCGCCCGGCGCCCGGGCCGCCCAGCGCCGTGCGGATGCTCTCGTACTCGGCCGGGTCGCCGACCGGTGTCCCGGTGCCGTGCGCTTCGACGAGTGAGATGTCGCGCGCGGTGACCCTGGCCTGTCGCATGACGTCGGAGAAGAGCATCGAGAGGGATGGGGAGTTGGGCACGAACAGGGGGGTGCTGTTCTGGTTTTGGTAGACAGCCGTGCTGGGGATAGTGGCCAGCACGGGGCTGCCGTCGCGCACCGCGTCGGACAGCTTCTTCAGGAACACGAAGCCCATGCCCTCGGCGCGGCAGTAGCCGTCGGCGGCGTCGTCAAAGGGCTTGCACTGGCCCGTCGGGCTGACGAAGCTCCCCGCGCTGAGGTTCTGGAACCAGAGCATGCTGGTGATGGTGTTGGCGCCGCCCGCCAGCGCCGCCGTGCACTCGCCCGAGAGCAGGTTGCGGCACGCCGTGTGGATGGCCACGGCCGAGGACGAGCAAGCCGTGTCGAAGGTCATGGACGGGCCCGTCCACCCGAAGTAGTGCGATACCCGACCCGTGATGAAGCTGCGCAGCGCCCCCG
The DNA here is from genome assembly GCF_020726465.1 of Chaetomium tenue. Lineage (NCBI taxonomy): Eukaryota > Fungi > Ascomycota > Sordariomycetes > Sordariales > Chaetomiaceae > Chaetomium > Chaetomium tenue. The sequence goes on along the minus strand of NW_027117330.1, from coordinate 2,797,279 downwards.
TCGCCGTGAAGGCGCTCGGCTCGTGGCAGGTGCTGTTGTGGTCGTAGTCCATCCCGCACACCCCCAGGTAGACGCCGACGTGCTTCTTATCGCGGCCCTCCGGTGCAGGGCTCGTCTCGGTGAAATAACCGGACTGCTCGACGGCCTGGTAGGCGGCCTGCATGGCCAAACGGCTTTGGGGGTCCATGGCGGCGGACTCGCGCGGGCTGCGCTTGAAGAAGCGGTGGTCGAACGCGTTCGAGTCCCGGATGAAGCAGCCGTAGTACTTGTGGTTGGGGTCGCTGTCTGCTGCGGCGCGGAAGAGCATGTCGTGCATGAGCCGCTCCCGTGTCACGGGCTCGTGCTGGGACCGGCCCGTCTTGAGCATCTCAGCGAACTCGTCCAGATCGTCGGCTCCGGCTGTCTTGATCGACATGCCGACGACGGCAATGGCGTCCTTGTCACTCTCGAGGATTTTAGGCGGTGTTGTATGGTGCGCTTGTTGTGGCTGTGGTCGGGTCTCGAGTACCGCCCTTGAGGGAGACGGGGCAGCCGGGGGGATGCCATTGTCCGCCAAGTCCTCGTAATGTACTTGGTGAGGTCCGAGACTGCGCATCAGAGTGGGCGGAACACTACGCTCCAAGCCAAGGGTCACGACGAAAGCCTCTCTGCCTTCCGTGGCACTCTTGAACGTCCCATACCAGTTGCACTGGTTCACCAAGATGGCGCGGACAACCATCTCAGTCATATTACCTCGATCTGGCGACACAGGTTTACCCTCGGCCTCGTTGTTATAAGTCGGGAGCGCGAGGGAGTCTGCATCGGCATATTGCAGGTCCTCGAATGACCTGCACAGGTCAACGAGCAGATCAGTGTTGGTCTTCCTTTCCGAATCTGGGCTGTGGATGCGTCCCTTGATCCCAATCTCGGCCACCGTGACATCAGCAGCCCGGAGCTGGTTCACGAGGAGGGGAGCCGTACGCCGCGACGTGGTCACGGTGGCGCGGGCCTCGTCGTAAAGGACGGCAAAATAAGCGTTTGGGGACAGGTCCTTGACTATGCGTGTAGCCTCCTCTCCCGGCTTTTGGCCCCGCCATGCTATGGCATATGACACAGAGCCGCCGTCACGGGTCGCCTGGCTCCGCACCTCCTGGCCATCTATGAGCGCGCCGGCCATCATCGCCAACCGTACCGCTACGGCGCCGTACTTTTGGAATTCTTGTCGATCGCGGGCACTAGCCACGGCGACGGCGGCTAGTAGCCCTGCACAGAAGCCCAAGGTCTCGGCCTTGGCCCCCGACCGGGCCTGGCGGGCGACTAGGTCCGCTTGTAGGTCTGTCGAGTCCTCCGAGTCGTCCGGTCGTGTGAGCTCGAGGTATCGCCAGTACTGAGCGAGCTGTATGAGTACCACCAAGGGACCGACCACGATGCTGGGGAGGGTGGCATCGTCCTGCGTCACGTCGCCTGCACCGTGTCGGAACCATGTGTCGAGATCCGCTAGTTGATCCCGGCCCGGAATTGCACCCCCTATGTTGGGTATCTTGTCCGCCAGGGCATCCCAATACGTTGGCAGATCAGCAACAGTATCTAGGATCCAGTCCCTGTGGGCGCTGGCTGCGAGTGGCCGGACTAGCTTGTCCATTGACCGCTTGGTGAAAGTGCCGACATGGGGGGCGAAGAGGAAAATGCTGGATTTTCGGGAGCCATAATCGAGGTCGGCTATGGAAGTCATGGTAGCTTGGGGAGCCAGCAGAGGCCGGGTATTCTGTTGAAAGAAGGGCACAGGGGGCGGACTGGTGGTGAGTATTCCGGCCTATGTTGCTACTGACTTCAAAGGATTAGGGGGCTATTAATCTTTCCAGGGAACCACACGCCGCCATGACCGCTGAACATATACGGTCTGAATTGTGTACCAAAGCACTGGGCCGCATCTCTTGCGTCCCCGTGGAAGCACCCATGTTCAGGGCTGGGGTCTCGGGTTAGCCCCTGGGAAAGCCGAATCCAACACCGTCGCGTTTGCGTGGCGGTCTTTCGGACTTAGGTACCTACCTCACCTACCAGTCCGAAAGTCCGAAGCATGGCTATCAGGCCATGACTGGGAGATCCTCAGCTTGTCTCGCGATATGTTATCCCCCGTAGTGTTCTCAAACGGAAAAAGGGGGGGTGCGTCATCCATCCAATGGTGATTGCCCGCATTGTAACCAGGGAGGGAACGGTTTCTTCGGCAACATGGCTTCCGCGTCACGCGCTGCGGAACGAGGAAACAAGATGTAGGAGTCGTGTAGTGATAAGCTACTGACCTACAGGTATTATATTGCTAGGTATAGTAGACAGCGATCTGTGAAATGGAGTTTACAGGTCAATCCCTGCTTCGAGTCCTCCGGCCGTAACTTCAAGAGACTTCACTCTGAACGTTAAATATTAGCGGTACCCTCAGATCTCACCGCCCGAAGGCCGGTTTCTCTCTGCTGTATTCTAATAATGGAGAGGAGATGTAATATTGACCGTTTAGATCTCTCTACACTCAAAACGGCCAGAACCACAACCTCATTGCCCTTACAGTGAGCCCGCCCTTCGTTCCACGTACTCCCTCTTCGCGTCAGCCACCATCCCATCCACATCAAAGTCCCAAATCTTCCTCGTGCGCCACTCAAACTCGGCCTTGATCTTGGCACTATCCCTCCCAGTATCCGGATACCGCCACTGGTAAATATTCGCCATATCGCGCGAGCTCTGCACCAACCACTGGGTACGCTCCATCCGAACGGCGCTGAACGCTTGCAGGGCCGCCATCAACGACCGTCTCCCCGCGGTTTCGTTCTCGCCCCGGGCCAGTGCCAGCAGCTCCACCAGCACGAGCGCGTCCTCGATGCCCATGCCGGCGCCGGAGCCATGGAACGGGCTGCTGGCGTGGGCGGCGTCGCCGGCGATGCACACGCGCCCGGCCGCGTAGGTCGGCGCCGGGTTGTCCGCCATGTCGAACACGCCATACACGTCAAGCTTCTCGGGAAGGAGGCTCACGGCTTCGATCATATGCGGACCCCAGCTCTGGAACGCCGCCGCGACTTCGTCGCGCGTGCTGGGTGCCGTCATGACGTTGGCGTCGGCCCACTCTCCCGGATCGTGGATGGCGAAGAGCATGAAACCCATTGTTCCGTTGTTTACCTAGTAGCGGGGAAACGCCCTCTGGAATCAGCTGGGTGTTTCCTTTAATGTAGTGGTGGAAAAAGGGTGGGAGACAAACTGGGAAGGTTATGGTATGGGCATCCGGCCCCAAGTGTGGGATGTAGTCATGGGCCTTGTCGACACCTAGGGCTTTGGAGACCGCATTCATGGGAGCGAAACCACGGAAGATTTTCACGTGGGCGTAGCTGGGGTGTGAGGCCGGGTGGTCTGGGCCCAGGAGAAGTTTGCGGGTGGCCGAATGAATTCCGTCGCAACCGATTACTACATGTACGAGTAGCAGAGTACGTTAGCTAACCCCATGGAACTCAACACAGTCTGTGCAATGTGAAACTAACCAACATCAGCCTCGGCCCTGCTCCCATCGGCAAAACGCAGCACAACCTTGTCGCTCTTCTCATCGTCAATGTATTCAACGAGCCGTTTTCCAAATTCTGTGACTCCTTCAGGGAGCAACGCCACCATCTCAAGCAAAAAATGCGCCCGCAGGCAAGACCAAAATGCCAAGTTTTGCTCCGGCATGTCAAAGAGCAACGATTCTTCCTTTATCGTGGAGGACTCCTTGGTGCGTGGGTGGAAGCCATCCCAGTAACCAACCGTGTCGTGGGGATTTTGCTGCGTCACCCGGGCTAGAGCATCAAGCACGCGCGGGTCCAACCGCTGCATGCACTCCCGCGCAACTCTAGAAAATCCTATCCCAGCCCCGATCTCTTGAAACTTGGCGCCACGTTCGTAGATGGTCACTCTAATTCCACGGTGTACGAGCCCGAGTGCCGTGATGACGCCGATGAGGCCACCTCCCACGATTGCGACATCTAGGGGGGCCTGTGGAACACCCACTTCGCTGCCTGGCGCGTTCCGTGGCCCGTTTGCGAAGTCTCCCATGGCCGCTGGCAAGAAATTAAGGTCGGCAAAGGTTCGGTGGAGGATGATGGCGACGGAGTTTGTGACAAAATCTACCATATGTTCCCAACCATAACAATGTCATTTCCGAGCCATTTCTGGTTGCGAACATGGCGTTTTAGAGCCGTGAGAAGAGGTCTCGCCATCGCCCCGTGAGAACGGCTACGGTGGCTACCATTTGCGATCCCGATGGTTGCAAGGAGGTGAAAGGAAGCTTGGTATCCGATTCCGCCCCCTGCCGGAGTTTGATTCCTCCGCCTAGGTGCGTTTTTAGAATGAATGCCGACATTGCCAGCTCGGCACACAGACCACCGATCCCAACGGCAGGACGAGGTGGCCGAAGTTTCGGACAAGCCGCTTTTACGAGTGCCGATAGGAGTAACACGCCACAAATCAGCAGTGTCTTAGACTACATGCAAATCTCACTCATTATTAAGCACAGTCCCAACTGGACCAACCCTTGACCGCGCCGGAATGCCGCCAACACCTTCAATGATCTCGATCGCCCAGGACGTGTCCTTGGTAGTCTAGAATCTGACCGTCCTCGCTGTCCAGGGCCCTCTTAATCGGTTTGGGGTACCACCGCGAGCATATTCCAGTCGTGGCGCCAAACGACCCCCGTCCATTTGATCTAATCATGCTATCCCGGACGATGGGTGGTCTGGTTGAGCTTTATCTTTGGGGGGTGTGACTGCCGGCTTTAGGTGTTGAGTGCACGGCGGGCTTGATGCTCACTTGCAAGTTGGAGTGTACATGTATGTGCGCTTACGGGATTCAGGATTGAGGCCCATAAAATTCCATACTCTGCCCCCACTACCTGGCTTCGATACTGCGGCTTTGCTAAATATATTCGCGGGGTCCAAGGCGTTAGAAAGGGGGGATGTCGTGATGTGATGATATACTGATTGTGATTTAATTCCATTGCATTGCATTGAGAAACTCCAAGCTGCTTGGCAGACACAAGCATCGGGTTTCGGGTTTCGAGGTGTTGCAAACGCCCGGTTGTTGGCAGCAATGCTGGAACGGATTCCGGCCGAATTGTCCGACCGGAGTCCGCTACTTATGTTGCTTGTGTAGATACATACCTGATTAGAGTGTCTTAGAGTGAGTCTGGCGGCTTGATAGACAGGCCGGAAGCTCAGGGTTAACATCCTGCAGTGAAACAGACCATGTACCTGATTTGTAAAGTCACCGAGGGAATATAACTATGTGCATGCTGACCACAGATTGTGCTTCCCGAGGGAGGTTCAACAGGTGTTATGTGAACATACCGATCTTGACACGCTGCTGGTAATCAAGAAGCATACCTACCTGTCTGGATAACCACCGCTTGCGTTATTTGTTGCAATGGCCCAGGAAGCGTCCCCGACACGGTCGCTAGGGAAGGGAGAGAAGGAAACCGATGGCCCACCCTCGCCCGACCAGTTACGGACCCCTTCTCTACACGGCTCGAAACATGATGATGCGGAGGCGAGCACTCCCGTCGGCGAGGAAGAGTACAAGCATGAATACCCCGAGGGATTCAGACTCACCCTTATCTTGACGGCGGTCGTTTTGGCCTACTTCTTGGTGTATCTCGACCTCGCCATCATGTCTACGGCAACCCCTTCCATCACATCGGAATTTGACGCCCTCGTGGATATCGGTTGGTACGGCGGCGCCTACCAGCTTGCCAGCGCGGCATTCCAGCCGTTGAGCGGCAAGATCTATACCTACTTCTCTATCAAGGCAAGACTTTAAAAACCAAAACCCGTGGCATCCTCTTCTTTTATTTAATTGTGATATCTGACACCCAACGGCTCAGTGGTGTTTTCTCGCTTTCTTCGTCATCTTCGAGTTGGGATCAGCACTCTGCGGAGCAGCCCAGTCGTCGGTCATGTTCATCGTGGGTCGGGCTATCGCCGGCCTGGGGTGTTCGGGAATCGCCACTGGTACCCTCAGTACCATCGCCGCCGCTCTCCCAACCCGGAGACAGCCGCTCTTCATGGGAGTAAACCTCGGCCTGAGCCAGTTGGGATTAGCAACGGGCCCTATCATCGGAGGCGCCTTCAGCACCAATGTCTCTTGGCGGTGGTGTAAGTCATGTTCCTTCCGCCTTCACCTGCTTTCCTGCCTCCCCAAACTTGAGCCATAAGACTAACTAGGCCGTTGGCCAATGTCCAGGTTTCTACATCAACCTTCCCCTCGGTGCTGTCGTTGGCGCCTGCCTCCTCTTTCAGGACGTCCCCGAACCCAAACGCAAGCCCCCCGCGCGACAGGTCCTTGCCACTGCCATCAAATCCCTGGACTTGGTAGGATTTGCCCTCATCTGCCCGGCCGCCATCATGTTCTTCCTCGGACTTCAGTTCGGTGGAAATCGACACCCCTGGAACAGCTCAACCGTCATTGGTCTTCTGGTTGGGGCCGCCGTGACTTTTGTTGTCTTCCTTTTTTGGGAGTACCGCCAGGGAGATGAAGCCATGGTGCCATTTGCCTTGCTTAGACATCGCGTCATCTGGTCTGCAGCGATAACTCTGTTTTTCATTCTATCTAGCATTCTTGTCGCCGACTACTATCTCGCCATCTACTTCCAGGTGGTCCATGACGACTCCCCGTTGATGAGCGGTGTTCACATGTTACCAGTTACGCTCGGGCTGGTTTGTTTTACCATGATCTCCGGCAGCATGAGTAAGTGGCACCCGGTTTACACATGGCGGCATCGTGTTGGCTGACGGGTGTGACACAACATAGTTGAAGTATTTGGCTACTACATGCCGTGGATCCTGCTGGGAGGCACGTTATCTACTGTCGGCTACGGACTCTTGTCGCGATTAAGTCCCACTACCTCCGTTGGCGCCTGGATCGGATATCAACTGCTTTACGGTATTGGCAGCGGCACGGTATCCGCGGGGGTGAGTCTTCGCCGTGACACGGAGAAACATGCGTATTTACCGGTTTACTGACTGGTTTTACCTGGCACACAGCCCTACATAGCAGTCCAGAACCTTGTTCCTCCAGAACAAATACCTATCGCTATGTCCATCATTATTTTCTCGATGAACATCGGCGCGGCGGCCTCTCTAATCGGTGCGAATGCTATCTTTAGCAATGGCCTCCGCCACGAACTCCAGAAGCGTGTGGCCGCAATCGGTGTTTCCCCGGACCTCATTGTTGACGCCGGGGTTGACGCGGTTCGCTCTGTTGTGTCGGGTCCCGCGCTAGTTGCCGCGCTCGAGGCCTACTGCAAAGCTATCGGCCACGTCATGTATCTCGGGATTGGCACTAGCGCCTGTATCATCGTCTTTGCCTGGGGCCTGGGGTGGAAAGATGTCAGGAAGGTGAAGAAACTGAATGCTATCACTGCGGAGAAATCCCAAGGAACCTCTGGCCTTGACGCCAAAGAGGGCGAATGAGAGAATTAAAAGTGGTTGGTAGGATTCAGCCAAGTTCACAGCGTGGAGAGAGGCCGCGGGAGGGGGGTTACCGAATAATACGAGATTCACAAGGGGGGTATTAGTGAGCAGTGGGAATGTAATAATTAGGTGATTAGAGGAAGGTTCTCGAAGTTTTAAATGATTACCCAGATCAGGTGTCGGATAGGTTTCTCTAGAGAGCGGCGTAAAGGTCGTGTAAAGGAGATGATTGTGTTACCGCTCTCCCTCCCGTCACGGGAGTCCCGTGGCGTACAGTCTTCCTATTACCTAACTTGCCAACCCCTATTTCATGACTTAGTATATCAACCCCGCCCATAATACAAAGAATTAACAATATATTACAAGCTCACGTCGGCCTAGCAAACGGTACCGAGTTCCACTGACCGAAGGACCAACACCAAAGGACCAACACTGGGTGGCCTTTGGCGTGGAGGTGGTGACCGGGGACAGATGTCAATCTCGCTCGCCGAAGCGGAAACCGAGCCGCGCTATGGGCTCGGGTTCCCGGTATTATACGCAGTACATACGCAGTAAGCAGCGGTGGGATGTAGGTAGCCGAGACAAAAGGGCTTCGCCGAATCCGTCAACAGCACCAGAGCCAATCACTGCCAGCGCCACCAGGTGCGAAGCGGGAGGACTGTTGCCGCGATCGGCCAAGACGGGATGGGCAAACTCTTCATCTTGGACAGATCTCCTGTCAAAACTCTAATTCCACCCAATCGATTGTTTCCCCGGCAGTCGGCTAGGTGATTTCGGGCCGGCTTGTGTGTGAACCGAGAGAGCCACCGCGTAGTCAAGCACGGTGTTCATGGGGATATGATGTTGCTCCGAGAACAATATTGCCGTATTCGTGACCACGACACGACATCCGAGGTGGGGGTGCCTGGCTAACAACCGAAACCGCTTTGCGTACGTCGATGGATGTTAAACAGATTCTGGTTGGCCGTCCGTTTTTGCCGTCACTCCCGACGGACAGAGAGGTTTCCGTTGGAGAAGCAAACTGGACTGAATGTCTTGAATTCTACTGGAGCATCATCTTTTCAGAACGCCTACCAACAGGGGTTGGGGGGAGAACGTTGTAATCAAAGCTGCAGGCCTGCCCCCAACCCCCGGCTTTAACCGCACCCACGCTGACCAAGGCAGGTACGTATACAACCGTCAATGTAGAGCTGGTATTTGTTTCAATGATGTGGTGTGATCTCTACCAGGATATGCACTGTGCTACTAGTCTATCGGTGTGTCTCCGGGGAAGACCAGGCAACGATATGGGTCTAACATGCTCTGGCATCAAAAACTGGTCTTATAATGGCCGCCCCTGCCCCTTGCCTAGGATACGCCGTCCTAGGCCGTCTCATCTCGGGCTTCGTAAAGTTTTGAGTCCATCTTGCCATCGCCGCTAACATGGAAGGGAGAGGACTCCGGCAGCAGCCTGGTTTTGCGTGCGAAGAATGCCGGCGACGAAAGGCCCGGTGCGACCGGGGGCGTCCCAAGTGCGGCTTCTGCACCGAGACTGGGACAACGTGCGTGATTGTTAACAAGAGGCAACAGAGGGGTCCTAAAAAGGGGCAACTGAATGCGATGCGATCGCAAATCGGTTCGTTCATTCCGTTCTTGTCATGCGAATAGTGGCGTTTGTGTACCCCCAGTCCCCCACCCCTTTCTATCATACGTTCGCTTGACTGGCTCTCTCGCCGGCCTTTTGCGCTCGATCGCCAAGCGTACCTCGTGTCTACCCTACCGCATGCAAGAAGCCGTTTCACGATGCCAACCTTTTCATCTCTGCAGCGGCCCTTCAATGGCAACTAGAACAGCAATTTGGACCCGACCCCGGCGGTGGGCCGATAATACTGAAGCAAACAACTCCTGAGGAGGAAATAAACCCCCCACGAGCCGACAACCATGCCATGTTCGTGGATGAGGTTACCCACAAGACCGCGTTGGATAGAGAGCCAAACCTTATTCTTAGTAGTGTAACGTCGTCAACGGCTCCGGGTGCAACTACAGCAACGACATTATCATCATCATCAATAACATCAACATGCGCCAGCTCCGAGTCTACTAACAACACCGCTGATATCGCTGCGTGGGCACATTGCATGGATTGGCAGGACCTGGACTGTATCCTTTTGCCGCCAGACGCACCGGAAACAATCCTCATGGACCACCCGGATCGCATCGATGCAGGTCCCGGTTCAATCACTACGCCGTCCGAGCTGACGGACCTCATGCGAGTCGACCTGTGCGGTAGCCAACGCTTTCAATCACAGGGGGCAATCTATGCTAACAGCTTTCATTCAGGGATCAGCTCTATTTTGACCGGGTGCATCCCATCTGCCCCATTATTCACCGAAGTCGCTATTTTGCATGGGCGGCCGAGGAAAGTCCCGGACCAGCCCGGGCCTGCTTACAATCTGCGATGCGTACCATGGCGGCGGCCATGTCGGCTCACTGGGGTGATCTCGCCGACCGCCTCTGTGCCGAGACGCGCCATCTGCTCGAGAGTCACAGCCAGCCGCGAGTCACATCCAAGGATGAAATCCCCCTCGAACACATGCAGGCGTGGCTTCTCCTAGCCTACGCCGAGCTCTTACGAATTGGTGAACACCAGGCCATGCTCACAGCTGGCCGTGCATTCCGGCTCGTACAAATGGCCCGTTTATACGATGTCGATGCCCTCGACGATGGGCAGGCTTCTCCTGTGGCTACTAATCATGAGCCAGACGCGGCCTTTATAAGCACCGAGGAGCGAAGACGCACCTTTTGGCTAGCTTTCACTTTCGACCGCTTCCTCTGCCTACGGAGCGAGTGGCCGTTAACGTTGCAGGAGGAGATGGTAAGCACATCACATCCCATCCTTTGTATCACGGATATTCCTTGTTCTGTTATTGCTTACCACGTCAAGATACGCACGCGGCTGCCAGCGCCAGAGGCAAACTTCCAAAACGGCCAACCAATCCACGTCAATTTCCTACCGGCAGCTACAGCACAGAACGAACCGAGCACTTTATCACCCTTCGCCGAATGCACCGTGCTGGCGGCGCTATACGGACGGTGCCTAGCCCACCGTCGAGCATCACTGAACGACGCCGGGACCAAACCTCGATACGACTTCTGGACCCATCAGGAGTGGCTCGCGGCGGCCGTCGAGAAACGCATCCAGATGCTCGCGCCGTGCGCGGCCGTCGACAACGAGCCCATGGTGCTATTCACGCACCTCCTGGCACAGAGCGCCGTCGTCTTCCTCAGCAACACGGTGCAGCGGGCCTCCTGGCATACCCCCGAGCCGCGCCTTGTGATGGCCGCCTACGAGCGCCGAGCCGCCGTGGCCGCCTTGGAGATTGTGCGTCTGGCCAGGGCTGTGCCGCCGCTCAGCTGCTTCAGGGTCCACCCCTTCTTGCCCGACGCGCTTACCTGCGCGGCCACGTTTTTGTCGGCGCGCTGCAACACGGTGGTTGGTGGCAGCAGTGGCGTGGAGCAGATTCGCCGTGCGCTGAGAGATGTGCAGGTGATCAACAGTTTGGCACGAGAACATTATGAATCGTTAAAGTTGGCTGCATAGACAAGGATAGATTCAAAGGGACTACTGGATGGGGTTTATGGATGGGGAAGGCTTCAAATGTATCTGTAATAGCCTCGCTGTATGTGTTAGGATAGGGTTTATGAGCTCTTTCACGTTCAGGACTGGAGTTGTACGAACTGATAGTCAGGGTCAGGAAGTGATTTTGAACAACGGTAAATAAAATACATCTAGAATGAGCTTACCGCTGTAAAAAGTTCTCTTAGTTCAGCTGTTTTATCCCGAACCCCTTACCTTGTCCTCCCATACAGCAGCAGAGCGGGCCGAGGTGTGTAACTTGTGATCAAACACAACTAGTAGCTCAGTAGGTACCGTACCTGGTGGTATCACATATTCGACGTTTGTACTTCCTCGAAAATGTCCCTCTAACCCAGCCCATCACATCCACAGTTTGTTACCCCCCATGGATACCAGCCTATGTTCCCATCTAGACGTCAGAGTGCCACCAGCGTAAACGGGCGCTAGGAGGAGGAGATGGGCGCAGCTAGCCGGAATCCGACGGAAGAAACGGACTCCACAGCATGCCGCGGAATGTCTCTCTACGCCTCCCCCGAGAGTACCTAGGTAGCTTTCCATGGGGCCGGAGTCCGAGCCCCCTTTGCGGGAATGGTCTCGGCGACCAGGATTTACCCCTCGGGCTTCTGATAATAACGGGCTTACTTACGGACTTGTTCCCCGGACAAACCGCCACCTTCCTTTTTCTTTTTCTCCTACTGGCGTCCGGACTTTCGGATCAAGCCCAGAAAACCGGAGAAAATATTCCAACAAACCTCCACCGGAATTATCTCGCCTCGGCTTTCATCGCAGATATGATTCCCCTGTTGGGCAACTGCTTCGGTAAGAAGGAAAAGTTTGATAGTTACAAGGGCTGCTAGATGTATCTTTCAGCCGCTATCGGTGAAGCTGTGCTGTGCATGAAAGGGTTGCTGGACATATTTGTAGCTTAATGCCAAATAACTGTTACCACATACAGTAACCTACAACACCCGACAAGCCCAATCTACCCCTGCTTGCAAACTGGAAGCCATCTACGACAATCAGCATCATGTCTATTCCTGAGTCCTGCACAGTGCTTGTGGTTGGAGGTGGCCCATCTGGCTCGTACACGGCGGCAGCCCTTGCCCGCGAAGGAACCGATGTTGTCCTGCTCGAGGCCGACACCTTTCCTAGGTACCACATTGGCGAGTCAATGCTTGCCTCGATGCGTCATTTCATCCGCTTTATCGACCTCGAGAAGACTTTTGACAACCACGGCTTCCGTAGAAAGGCATGTTCTAGTCACTAAAAACGTCAGCTGTGAGAATTATGTACTGTCACGTCTAGACTCTAACACTACGCTATCATTGTAGAACGGCGCGGCGTTCAAGCTGAACGATAAGCGAGCAGGGTGTAAAATGCATACCGAAACCTACTCACTTTGGGCTGCCCGCTAACTATCTCCCACAGACACCGACTTCCTTGCCGTCAACGGCCCCAATGGCTATTCCTGGAATGTGATCCGCTCCGAATCGGACAAGTTAATGTTCGACCACGCCGAAAAGAGCGGCGCCCATACCTTTCAGGGTGTCAAGGTCGATTCGGTCCAGTTCGTCCCGGCCCCGGACTTCCCCGTGGATGAGAGAATCTGCAACCCAGGGCGGGCGGTCTCGGCGACCTGGTCGCGCAAGGCGGATGGCGCCACCGGATCGATCAAGTTCGACTACATCGTCGACGCCAGCGGGCGTAACGGCATCATCTCCACCCAGTATCTCAAGAACCGCAAGTTCAACCAGGCTCTCAAGAACCAAGCCAACTGGGGCTATTGGAAAGGCGCTAAGACGTATGCCCCCGGAACGCACATGGAGGGCGCGCCTCTCTTCGAGGCTTTGACGGACCAGAGCGGCTGGTGCTGGGCAATCCCACTCCATGACAATACCCTCTCGGTCGGCATTGTTATGCGACAGGACTTATTGCTCGCGCGTAAGAGAGGGGTGGGCTCGCCGTCCATGATCGAGTTCTATAAGGACTGTTTGACTCTGTCCCCGGAGATCCATGCTAGACTGGCCGAAGCCGAGCTCGTTTCCCCTACCATCAAGGCCGCCTCGGACTGGTCGTATAGCGCCTCGGGGTACGCGGGCCCCAACTTCCGGCTAGTCGGCGACGCGGGATGCTTCATCGACCCCTATTTCAGCTCAGGGGTACATCTTGCGCTGGCCGGTGGCCTTTCAGCCGCCATGACCATCCAGGCGTCCATCCGAGGCGATTGCAGCGAGTTCCAGGCGGCCAAATGCCACTCGGCCAGGGTCGGCGAGAGCTACTCGCGGTTCCTCCTGGTCGTTATGACGGCCCTGAAGCAGATCCGCAGCGGTAACGAGCCGGTGCTGAGCGATTTTGACGAGGACGGTTTTGATAGGGCGTTTTCCTTCTTCCGGCCGAGTATGTTTGCCCATCCATCATCCATCCCCCAAACATAAAAACAAAAAGAAACCTCCACTAACCCCCCACAACAACAGTCATCCAAGGCCTCGCGGACGCCGACGACAGCGGCAAGCTGACGCAAGGCGTAATCTCGCAATCCGTCGAGTTCTGCCTGCACGCGTTCGAGAACATCTCGTCGGAGGCGCGGCAGGGGGTACTGGACAAGCTGGAGCGGGTCAAGGCGGACCCCAACTTGGAGACCAAGGCGGACCTGGAGAAGCTGACCGAGGACGAGCTGGCCATCCTGCGCACCATCCGCGCCCGCCAGATGCTGCGCGGCGAGGAGGCCCTGGACGGCGTCAAGAGCTTCGCGCAGGACGTCATCGACGGCTGGGTGCCGCGCTTGGTGCGTGGCCGCCTGGGCATGGACCGCGTGCGGGGCCAGGTCGCTGCGCCCAAGTATGAGGACAGTGTGTTTGACGTGGGCTTGGCGGATGAGAAGCCTGCTAATGGGCTGGAGCAGAGGCCTGAGGGGGTTGTTCAAGTGTGAAGGGGGGGGCATTGTTGTTGCTGGAATTCGGGGAGGAAGGCGGATCAGTGACTCCATGTCTCCCGCGATGTCTCTTAGTCTGTGGATTACATCTCGGTTGATTAGATAGCAAAAAGCACGATCCGTAGAGAAATCTCAACACCACCAAGACCGTGATTGTGTCCACACAGCACTGCTGCCGCTGGATGATGTGGAGGTTGAAGAGCCCACGGTTGATGTCGTTTCGGACCTGTCACGGCCCTGCATTTGGGTATAGCTCCCCCAAAGCCACGGGAGAGACAGCCTTAGGCCCAATGCCTAATACCACAAAGAAGTTATCAGAATGGCAACAGATGCCGCAACCACTTGTCCGAGGGCCAGGGCACCGTTCCAGTCAAACCCAGCGCCCCGAGAAAGCAAAACGACGAGCCAGACTAGGCCAATACCAAAAACCCCGACCGAAGCCAAATACGGCAGTTCCAGCTTGATCCGATCCATTTGCCAACCGAACACATAATGAAGGGCCCTGATTGGGGTTGTCGCCTTCCAAGGCTTGTTCATTGATGGTATTTCCACTGCATCGCGTCCGCTGTCGTTACGATGTTAGTGACTTTAGTGACATAGCATGAAGGACATAGTAGCGTGTCAAAAGGCCTTACGACTTTGGGTAGATGCAGCTGCCGTGCGTCATGCCAGACAAGGTATCCAAACCGTTTGCACTTGCGGGGTCTCGGGCGCAAGTGGTGAATAAGTAGTGCAATGGTATCCGCCGCAGACGTTCATTGGGCTCCTGTGCCAACATGGACGCCGAAATAGCCTCCTCGTCCGACCATCGGGAGGTGTAACTGTCACTGTCGTAGATTGGGTCCATCTCGGTGGCCTGTTGGCAGTCCTCTTTGGTCTTCTCGATATCTACCGATGTCATCAGACCAAAGTAACGACCATCGTGACCGATCCTGCCATCGAACTGGAACTATCATTGCAGAGTTTCTTAGTTAGTTTCTAGAATATCATCAAACATAAGATTCATTTTTGAACTCACAAGGACCTCGGTGACGCTCACCACACCGTAAAAAGGAAGCCACTTTCTCCACCTCCCAAGATGCTGGAAGCATACTTCAACCATTCTAATGTATACGGCTCTATCGTCCTCGAGGACGGCATCCCAAGGTTGAAGTCGCGTATAAACTGGTATACCCAGTTTCCTCTTAGTTTTGGGGCTCTCCGTAAAGTTGGAAGGTGTGTCAGATGGAGTGTTGGAAGGGGTGTCGGAACGGGGCTTGTCGTCAGGACGATCAGACTCGTCACTCTCGACCCACCTCACTCCGATCATTTTCCTCAAGCGTTTCGATTTCAGACATTGCACTTGAACGGCATATTGTCCCTCTCGAGGATTATCCAGGCAGACGAAACAGACGGTGCCTGGCTTGTCAAGGGGGTTTTTGATATGGGAGGGAAGTGCGACAGGGAGTGACAATACTATTTGCCTGGGTAAGACCTTTGATCGTTCGAGATCAACTGGGTATCGGGCCTCGGGAATCGCCATGATATTGGTAAGGAACAGCCCAGCGAATATGAGAGTAAAGAAACAATTGGTGGTGGTGGCCTGGGACTCTGGGAGGATGGGAGAAGGACTCGCAAGTCGCAAATAAGCCAAGGAAATGAAAAGGTCAAAGTAAAAATTAGCCATGTGCCTGGCTGCCTGCGCGAGGCTCTGGTCAGGCAGCACCGACTGGCCAAAAACGCCCTGCTTCATGCACGTGTATCCTCAGCTGATAATAAATCAAGAATTCAAGCGATCTGAGAGCCTTGCGCACCATAAATCAGTTCCGGGCCTGTTAACCTGAGTCTTGGCACTCGGAGCCGTATGTATGTACATAGAATACATACGTACATACACACACCCTGGAAATGCGGAAAATGGGTTGAGAATTGATAATACAACTAACAATGTCTGCGAAAAGCACAACGTCCAGGTACTGAGATATAGATAACCCAAACTTGTATGGTCTCATTAGACATCTATTATCTGGATGATGATTTCGAGTTATCGGTAACCTAAGTACTTGGCTCCTTGGGTAGGCACAGCGTAATTTACATAGTTTTCAGCCGAAACAAGCGAAACGGTGTGCCAAGACAACAATCTTCGAGTTTCAACAACTTTTATGCTTTCCAAATCAACAATTTTTTTTACCAGCCCCATGCTATGCTCCTGACAGTTTGTGCCCACCGAGAGAAAGCGACGGTCATGTCTAGGGGCCTCATCAATCGATTGTCTCGCAGCGCAACCCCACTCGTCCCATCAGGGCGTCGATCTACTCCAGCCCGAATCCCCCCAGAATCGTACTCGATCTGAGTTCCATCATCATCCATAATTTCTCGCATCAATCTATCAAGTACATTAATTGCCGTCATGTCAACTAGAATCACGCCCCTGCCGCTATCTCAACATGGCTACTTTTCGCCACCACGTCGCTTGCCAGAGCTCCCAAAGACGCGCTCTGCATAATACTGAAAATGGAAATATCCGCCGCGGCCTGCAACATCAACATGTTACGCAGTTCCACCGCCACAAGCGAGTCAACACCGTGCAACGCCGGCGATTTGGCCAGGTCGATATCATCGATGGGGATCATAAAAATGTCCCCTAGCTTGGTGGCGATGGCGTCACCAACCAGTCGTGTCGCTTCGTCAAGGGAACCGGCCTCCTGGAGCTGCGCCGACAACGGCTTGACATCGGCGTCACCAAGCTGCTGGCCCGCCGCCGCCAGGGCACCCGTGGGCCTGCGGTATTTAAGGGGTACGAAGCGGGCATCACGCCCCATCTGAGACTCGCTCGTCGGATCCCACTGCGGCCCGGGTCCCGAGTTGAGGCCCAGAAGGACCTGGGGCTGCTCGAGGGGGTGCAGGACGGCCGCGCCAATGGCCCGCAGTACCGAATCTTCGGGCAGGAGAAGCATCTGGCCGGGCTTGCGAACGCGGTCCGACACGGTGCGAGATTCAGCGACGTAACCGACGCCCCTCACGATGCCAATGTCGATCGACACGGCCGGCAGCCCCGAGCCCTGCCGCCAGTGTGCCAGCGCGTCCTGGTAGGATCCACCGGCTGCGTAGTTGACCTGGCTGGCCAACCCGAGGATACACGACAGCGACGAGAGCATCACGAAGAAGTCGAGCGAGCCACGCTGCGAGAAGTTGGAGTGCAGGTTCCAGCTGCCTGCGACCTTGGGCCGGATCGCTGTTTGCCAGTCGTCGAGCGTCATCTGCTCGAGGATACTGTCTTTGAGGACCATGGCGCCTTGGATGACGCCCCGTATCGGCGGAAGCCCCTCCTCGTTCTTGCATCTATCAAGGGCTCTCGTCAGAGACTGCTCGTTGGCCACGTCGCAGCTGATGGCCACGACGCGGCAGCCCGCCTCGCGTAGCTGCGAGATGAAGATCCCTGAATTCTGCTTGCTGGCATTGCGCGAGAGTAGAATGAGGTTGCGGGCGCCGTGGTCCATCATCCAGTGCGCGATGGATCGCCCAAGGCCTCCCACGCCACCCACGAGCAAGTAAGACGCATCGGGCCGTAGCTTTGGTGCTGGCGCTCGTGGGAGCAATCTGACCTGCTCATCCGGCACGATCGATAGCACAACTTTGCCCGTGTGTTTACCGGTCTGTAACAGCCGGAAAGCCCGCGATACCTGCTGCATGGGGAACACGGTGACCGGATAGATCGGCTCGATCACCTTTCGCCCAGCGAGACGTGCTACCTCGCTGAGAACCCTGTGCGCATGGGTTCCGCGCTCGCGCAGCAACGACATCATGTCTAGGGATGTGAAGGACGCCACCTGCGAGAAGGTGGCCATCTCGAGCAGGCTGTTTCCTTCCAAATCCCGCTTGCCAATCTCCACAAAGTGGCCAAAGGGCGCGAGCACGTCGAAGCCGGCCTGCAACAGCGGGCCAGCCAACGAGTTGAGGACCACATCCACACCGCGCCCCCCTGTAGCCGCCAGGACAGCCGGTGCGAAGGACGCGTCACGGCTGTTGAAGATGCGTTCGGATGGGATCCCGTACTCGCGGGTAAGGAGGTCGCGCTTCTCCTGTGACCCTACGGTAGCATATACCTCGGCGCCGAGGTAGTTCTTGGCTAGCATAATCGCTGCTTGCCCGACGCCTCCCGCGGCGGCGTGGATCAGGACCGACTGGCCGGGTCGGAGGTTCGCAATATCAACAAGACCAACATAGGCGGTGCTGAAGATCATGGGCAAGGACGCGGCGTCGTCGAAGCTCATACCCTCGGGCATGTGTGCGACGCCGTGCCAGCTGACGCGGGCGCGGCTTGCAAATGGACCGAGGAGCAACGCCATCACGCGGTCGCCGACCGCAAAGCCCTGCGCCGCGGCCTCGCTACCCACGCGGGTGATGATGCCGGCGCATTCGAGGCCCATGACGCGCTCGCGGAGCTGGCCCATGGCCACCATTACATCGCGGAAGTTGAGGCCGTACGCCCGCGGCTCGATCTCCACCGTGTCCGCGTCCCCGCTAATGTCTTCGTCGTCATCAACAAATGCCAACGTGTCCAACAGACCCGGGACGCCAGCCTTCAACCGCAGCGGGCGCTGTTCCTGGAAAAGCGGCGCCTCCGGGATGGATTCCGGTACGGTCCAGTCGGGAGCCTCGGGCGTCAGCATCTTATTACGCACTAGGTCCTTGCGTAAGCGCGGGACCAGTATGAGCCCGTCGCGGACCGCGAACTCGTTGTCTACCGGCGCCGGCTCGGCCATGATGGAGTAGACGTCGTCGGCGGTGCCCAGGCTGGCCTGCAGCACGTGGGCGACGGCTGTGATGCCCGACTCGGACCATACTGGCGTGTGCGGATCCAAGTCTAGCGTCCGGAAGTGGCGGCCCACGTATTCGCTCCGCAAGCTGCGCAGAAATCCGGTAACTAGTGCCTTGTTCGGATCCACACACTCGACCGCGGCGCCGCGCGTCACCCAGAGAAGACCCTTGCAGGCCGTTGCCATGGTTTTGATGCTCCGCAGGCTGGCGGCATCGAGCGTGTGGAGCATGGATTGCTCCATCTCGCCCACAAACACGCATATCTTGGTGTCGTATGTCTCTGCCGTGGCGGAAGGCGCCTCTAGGGGTTGGACGGCGGGAAGAGTGCCGCCGGTAATCTTGGCGATGGACTGCCGGAGAGACTGAAGCCAGTTGGAAGGGGGAGGGGTCTTGTCACTGGTGACAACGATTACACTATCCGAGGCCAGCGTGAATTGACGCGGAGAAGCAGTCGCTAACATACTGCTGATGGCGTACATATCGGCATCGTTTTCGTAGTCATGGATCTCGACATCGATGCCGCCGAAGCCGGCACCCTTGAGGACCCTGTCCCACATCGGAATTGATAGCGAAGGGCTGGAATGGCGCTCGGGCTCCTCGCTCAACCACCAGCCTGGCAGCAAACCGAAAATGAAGCCCAGATCGAGTTGGTCATGCGTCGTCTCCATAAGCACAAGTGTGGCGCCCGGCTTCATCAACCTATGCACATGGTCCATGGTGCGAGCCATGCTCTTGGTTGCGTGCAGCACCTGGCAGGCGACGACAATGTCGTAGCTCGCGAGATCGAACCCCTGCGACTCGGGGCTCCGCTCGATATCGAGTTGGTCGAACTCCATAAAGTTGCTCCAGGCGCCAAACTCGTTCCGGGCTGCCTCGAAGAAAGCCGAAGAGACATCAGTGAAGTGCCAAGTGTCGTACAGCGGCCCGGCCTCCTTGTCCGGATCCGACGTCGAGAGGGCGTAACGGGTAGCGCCGCCCGTGCCGGCTCCGATCTCCAAAACTCGCGCACGGGGGTTCTTATGGGCGACGGCCCGTAGCAATGCCGCAAACTGTACGAAGCCCGGCCGGAATCGCAAGGCGTTGGCATAATACTTGTACAACAGTTGGTCCTCCATCATAATCTCGAGCGGCGCCTTTTCGCCTCGCATGACGGACACGAAGTGGGGGCCGAGCCGGCACATCAGCTCGCCATCGACACTCTTGGTGGCTGCCAGCGTCTTGTATCGTTGACGTTTCTGCGCATCGTCACTTACCCAAGTGTGACTATCCGCGCCCAGGCGGCGAGAGGCGGCGGCCTCCAGCGTATCCCGCATCCACGTATGGAACTTGACATGATGCGGCGCAAGGTTAGCCACGTCCTGCTCGGTGAGAGTCTGCAGTGCGTCGTGGCAGAAATACACGCACACCCGCCGCAGCGCCATCAGCACGTCCCAATCGGCGGGATCCAAATCCTTCGATACGCTGAACTTCTTCTTCACGGCGGGCGTCGCGCCCGGTAGACCCAGGGAGAGGGCCACGTCGGGCGCCCAATCGACCTTAACGCAGAGTTCTTTGGTCCAGGGCTGCTTCTCCACGGCCACGCTCTGCCCCAACGACTGGCATACGAAGCCCTGCACCTCGATAACGGCCTCGGCGCCGTCGACGACCGACATGTGGGCCTCGGAACCCTGCGCGTCCTGGCGCGGCGCCCTGGTGTTGCACATGAAGGTGTGGCCGGCCGTCGTGGCCATGTGGCTCGAGACCCAGAGCTTCTGGATCAGCCGCGGCAGCATGGCGCTGTCGTTGCCCGCGCCCGAGCCGGACAGCGCCGCGTACGACGAGATGATGACCGAGTCCAGCGTCGTCGGGTGCACGACGTGTTGGCTGCCGAAGTCGGCCACCTCGATGGTCGTCACGCAGCGCGGTTCCGTGGAGCGGCCGTCCTGCACGATGTTGGTTGTGTTCTGGAACATGGGCCCGTGCTGTATGCCCTTCATGTGCAGCTCAGCGAACAGGTCATCCGGATGCACCCGCCGCGTGTAGCCCAGCTCCCCCAGGAAGCTCTTCGTCCTCGGCGCAGAAGGGGGGACATCAAACTCGACCGTGATCAGCCCCTTGGCATGCTGCGTCCACTGGCTGTCGGCCGTCACGGACAAGACCTCAAACTGCCTCCAGCCGCGAGCTCCGATCGCCTTGTCCTCCACAGGCCGGATCACCGTCTGGATCTCGACCCCTTCGGCATTCTCGGGCACCACCAACGCCCGGAGCAGATCCACATCTCGGAGCCTGTAGCCCGACACATTCCCGCCGCTGCCGTCAATCCACCCCATCTCCACCAACTGCTTCATCCCCTCAATAGCGAGGCACACAAACCCCGCGCCAGGGTACAGGATCTTCCCCTGAAAAACATGATCCCTCAGCCACGGAATCTCCGCCACGCGCACCACCTGGCGCCAACAAGCCGCGTCGGGGTTCGCGCCGGGCTCCATCGCCCCCAACAGCTCATGCGGCTCCTGGCCGCGCTCGCGGGCGGCCTTGCTCTGGCGGGCCTCGGCCCAGTGCCTGGTGCTGTGGTTCCAGGGGTACGGCGGCAGGTCGGTCAGCACGCGCGGCTCGTGCGGCCACCCGGCCCAGGGAAACGCCAGATGCGCCTGGCGGACGGCCGCCGCGCCGCGCCGCAGCAGGCCCAGCGCCGCCGCCCGCAGGTTGTCGTGCGAGTCCTCGTGGCGCACCAGGCAGCCCGCGTAGCTGATGTCGAGGCCCTCGAACTCGGCCTCGGCCAGGATCTCTTTGATGGGCCCGCCGAGCGCCGTGTGCGGGCCGACTTCGAGGATCGTGTCCACGCTCGTGCCGGACTCGTCCATGTCACCGAGCACCATGTCGGTGAAGGCGTCGACGAACTGGACGGGTTGCAGCAGGCTGCCGACCCAGTGCTCGGGGTCGGCGAGCTGGGAGAGTTCGGTGATGCGCCCGCCGGTGACGGGGGAGGAGAAGGCGATGGGGCCTGCTGTGCGGAGGGTTTGTGCTTCGGCCTCGAGGGCTGCGCGGAGCGCCGCGCGGTATGGCTCCGCCCAGGGGGCGCCCTCGGGGATCCCTGCGATGGCTGGGTCCGTCTCGTCTTGGTTGTGTTGGTTGTTGTTGGACAGGGCTTCGCGGAGAGCTTGGCGGTAGGGCTCGGCGATGGGCAGCATGTGGTGGGAGTGGTACCCCGTGTCGACCCTCAGGCGACGGGCGAACACGCCGTCTTCCTTGGCCAGGTCTTCGACTTGCTGCACGGCCGCCTCGTCGCCGGCGATGGTGATGCTGCTGGGGCTGTTGATGCAAGCCACCACCGCCTTCCCGTTGGTGCTCGCGACCCGGTCCAAGAAGCCCTGCGCCGCCTCGGACCCCACCCCGACCGCGACCATGGCTCCCTTCGGCCCGCCCCTGGAAGCGTTCATCAGCGTCTTGTCCGCCGCCATGGCAGAGCGGTAGTACGCAGCCGCCATCGCCTGGCGCAGGGTCAGGGCGCCCACGGCGTAGGCCGCGGCGATCTCGCCCGAGGAGTGGCTGGTGACGGCCGACGGCGAGATGCCCAGGAAGCGAAGCAGGCGCACGAGGGCGATCTGCACGGCGACGCACACGGGGATGCTGAGCGCCGTGGTGTTGACGCGCGTGGTCTCGGCGTCGCGGCCCAGCTCCTCGATGAGCGACCAGTCGGCGCCGAACCCGCGCAGGAAGTGCTCGGCCGCGTAGAGCGTCGACCGGAAGATGGGGAACACATGGATCAGCCCCCGGCCCATGGCGTGCCACTGTGCGCCCTGGCCCGTGAACACCATGCCGATGCGAGGTGCCCGTGAGGGGATGCGCACCGGCTTGAACTGCGGCGCGTCCAGGCTGCGGATGACTTGCTCGAGGTCGTCCGAGTATTTTGCTATGTGCGCGGACACCCAGGAGAAGCGGCTGCGCCGCGTGTTGAGTGTCCAGGACAGGCTCTTCATGAGCGAGAGAATCTCTCCGGCACTCATGTTTGGGTCTTCGAGCTTGCGATTACGCAGGTACTCTTGCGTGTTTCCTACGATGCGCTGGCAGGCCTGTTCGTCGCGGCCGTAGAAGACGAGCACATCGCTTTGGCCCTCGGTCGGGGTGCTGGGCCCCGCCTTGATCGGAGACTGCGTCGTCCATCTCCTAGAGTCTTCCAAGATTACGTGGCTGTTCGTGCCACCGTAGCCGAAGTTGTTCACGGAAGCGCGCCGCGGCTCGCCGCCCGTCTCGGGCCACGGTTCCAGCTCGGTCGCCACCTTGAGACCCCATTCGTCCAGCTTCAACTGCGGGTTGGGCTCTTTGAAGTTGACGCTGGGTGGTATCTGACCCTTCTCCAGGGCTAAGACCACCTTGATAAGCCCCGCCAGCCCCGAGGCCGCTTCAGTATGCCCAATGTTCGTTTTCACTGACCCGATGCGGAGCTTCTCGGTGCGGCCCACGCCCAGCACAGCTGCAATGGCTCGCGCCTCGATTGGGTCACCGGTGGGGGTGCCCGTGCCGTGGGCCTCGAAGTACTGCGTGCCCTGGGGGCTGAGCCCCGCGCGGCGGTAGCACTCGCGGATGAGGGCCTCCTGGGCGGTCTGCGAGGGCGAGGTGATGGTCTCGGTCTTACCGTCCTGGTTCAGGTAGGTGTCGCGGATGACGGCGCGGATGGGGTCCCCCGCGGCCAGGGCGTCGCTGAGCCGCTTGAGGACGACGGTGCCCACCCCTTCGCCCCGGCCGTAGCCGTTGGCGCGCGAGTCGAACGAGTAGGATCGGCCGTCCGGGCCCACCAGGCCTAGAGACGAGAACATCTTGAACATGTCGGCCGCCAGCATCAGGTTGCACCCGCCCACGATGGACATGTCCGCCTCGCGCGTCCGCAGCCCCAACACGGCCTGGTGCAGCGCCACGAGAGCCGTGGAACAGCCCGTGTCGACGGTCATGCTGGGCCCTCGGAGGTCGAAGAAGTGGGAGATGCGGTTCGACGCCATGGCCGCCATGGTGCCGATCAGCAGGAACCGGGGTAGTTTATCCTCGTCCCGCATCAGCCCGTCGTGGTAATCGTGCGAGTAAATGCCCGCGTACACGGACGTCTTGGACCCCGCAACCTGCGACATGCTAAGGCCAGCTGCGAACGCGGTTTGGTTAGTAATTAATAACGCAAATGTTGTGGAGGTGGTAGTAGTGTGCTCGCCTACCATTTTCTAGCGCCTCGTAAGCAGATTCGAGTTGAATCCGATATTGAGGGTCCATCGCCTAGACGGAGCAGAGACATCATCACTCGGTCAGCCTGGCCTGTTCTCACATTGCCCGTGTTCACTCTCCGGGTTTTCTTACCGCCGCAGTCTCAGCCGAGTAGTTGAAGAAAGCGGCGTCGAACAATCCGATGTCCTCTTCTATGAAATGCGCGCCTTTGACATGTGTCTACGTCAACCCTCATTTGTCAGCTTGGCGGCCTAACCCTGTTTTTCTTTTCTCCCTCCCCTTATTCCCGCCCCTGTGGGAAAACTTACCGTGGACAGTTTTTGGGAGTCGGGGTGGTAGACCCCTTTCGGATCAAACCGAGAGGATGGGATCTCGGACCAGGCATCGCGGCCCTCAGCCAGCATCTTCCACAGCTTCTCGGGGTTGGCAGCATCCCCCGCGAATTTGCAGCTCAAGCCGATGATGGCAATGGGCTCGTAGTCCTTGGACCACTCCTGGTTGGCATCCTCGATCATGGTGACTTATGTGGCAGGTTGAACTCGGTGGTTGGGGCCGCGAAAGGTAACGCGTTGAGGGTTAAGAGCGTGCGTGGACCGCTAACTGGAAGGATGTTGGCATTTACAATGGTTGTGGGCATGCTATCATCGTATTGCCGGATATCCAGGTGAGTGCTCTCTACTAGTAGCGTGACGGTGAAACGAGTCCGCCCGGTGCCCCATGTGTTTCCTCTAGATGAACAACCACTTCGGGTGTTGGTCTTGGACCCAGTGTACATAGTATCGCCGTTCGTAGAACCATACCAGCAGAGACTCCGGGCTCGGACAGCGACGGAATATTATCGTAAACAGGGGGGGTGAGAATATACCAACATGATGTCCGTATTTTGCTTTCAACAATAGGACTAGTTCCCGGACTGGCTTCTGCGAGACATTAGGGTTGCACCAACGCCTCCGCAAGGGGGTGAATGGTTGTGCATGCCGGCGGGAGGGAAAGTCCGTCTTACTCCGGGAGAATGTCAACCAATACATTCATTCCCGTTGCCCGAGGCTTGCACGCGCCATGCATGCAACTGGTATCGATACCGATGTTAGCTCTGATCTATGAGTGTGATACGAGTTCATAAACGTAAATGCTCAATGTGGAACGAACGAATGTTATAGTCCCTGATAGCACGCTGGTCCAACATTTGGATGTATCATTTTCGTATTCGAGAATTCGTAGCAAAAGAGACAAGTGCCGATTTTCATGCAAGCACAAGAAAAGTACTTCGGCTATCGAAAGGTAGGGGAGTACGCGTGTTTATTAGAATTTCATAGCCAACGCGGTCAGTAGCATGCTCCCGCGGGGCGAGTCAGAGACTGGATAACACGCATTTATTATTCTGACAAGTTCATGATACTTGTTTCCGTTTGCCTACCTAGGTCCCTAGTCATGTCCTCGATAAGACAGACATGCTGGAGGTTCAACCGCTTAACGCATCATTCGAGGTCAACAAAATAAAATACGGATACGAACAAGGTGGTATAATAAAAGGAGTAATGATTACTACCACCTATTTACCATTTCCCAGCTCCATGACCCCGGCTCACCCAATACACCTCGTATTCTGCTTCCACAACGCATCCTTCTTCAACGCCTCCAGATCATCCACCGGCAAGCAGACACACATGCGCACCACACCGCCGCCGTCGGGCGAATAGACGGTAAACGAGCCCGGGATGGGCGTCCCATTGGAGCGGCTCAGGAAGCGGCACGGGCCGAGCAAGGGCCCCCAGTGCGGCGGGCGGGCGTGGGCCATGTTCAGGCTCGACGTGGCGCCGACGTCGGTGTTGCCGTCGTGCGGGCCCGTGTACAGCAGGCGGGAGCGGTCGGGCTCGCGCGCGATGAAGGTCGCCAGGCTGCGGATCGCCCACGGCGTGTTGGCGTCGGCGAGCGCCCGCCGCAGCACCTGCGCCACCTGCAGCAGTGTGAGGGAGGCGACCTGCCCCATGGGGAGCCGGGTGATGGCCATGTGGATCTGTGCGCCGAGGTAGGCGGGGGGGATGCCCAGCGCCATGCGCGCGTCGATGGCCCGTGAGATCTTGGAGACGGTGTCGCGGGCTATGCCGCGCGCTAGGCGGGCCGCGCAGAGGCGCTGCCAGAAGAAGGCGATGAGCACGTCGTCTTCGTTGACGGGCCGTGATGGGTCCCGCGCCGATTTGGTGAGCTTGGAGAGGGAGGTCATGGGCATGTGGAAGTTGCACCATATCGGCGGGCTGGCAGGGAGCGCGAACCGATATCCAGGTGGGCCTCTCATGTAGGAGTAGTCCTTCATGGGCTCGCTGCGCGGGATCAGCTCGATCAGGCCGCGTCGGTCGCGGTTCGCCTGTTGGAGGTCGAATTCCGGAATGGCATCACCGTTGAGAATGGCGGCGAATAGCTTGGGGACTTGCAAGTTGGCCGTGCCATCCATCACGGTATGGTGCGAGCTGAAGTTGAGAATGAGCCCGCCGCGAACAAAGTTGGCCTGGAAGGTGATGACTGGGACGGGACCCGTAAGCCCGTGGGGTTGCGGGAGTGACGGCCAGGGGGCGAGCACTTTGGCGTCTAGTTTGCCGATGGGGATGCCCGCTGCAAGAAGCTGCGGCACAGGGAGAACAGTGTCGTCACAGTTTTTGACGCGCAATAGAACCCTGGGCGTGTCCTCAGGCCAGGGAATCGTCGTGAGCACCCCTGATTCCATACCCATTTGCCATCCCAGCCAGGGGATCTGCTCTATTAGCCGATCGAGGCCGGTCTGGAGGGTGGAAACAACGGTATCGCGGTCGACATCGAGGGGGAGCTCGAACCCAAATGTTATGTGAGTGTACGCGTTTAAAACGGGAAACTGGCCCATGAGGTCGGGAAGGTCATCGAGGTTGATGTTGCTGCCCTCGCCACCCCCCGTGGCGCCGGGCTGCGATGTGGTCAGGTCGTCCTGCTTGGAACCCATTGTGTGCCTATGTGATAATGGGCTCCAGGATTCCAGTGGAAGCTGTCAATCCCCTGGGCCGTGAAATGCCCATCTAAATTCTACCGATTCCATCACTATTAACGTGTGTTAGAGTGTCTCACTTGGGACGACTTACACAGCCATTTGGCTAGGGGCGGACTTTCTTTTGTCCGCAGGACCATTCCTCGCCAATTAGAATACGAAGTACACGTCGGTCGTCGGCCTGGAGGGTGTTTCCTTGTTGCACCGGCACGGACTCCGACAATTCCGGTCCTGAATTCGAACGTTAGGCCGGACCATGACCGCATCATCACTCCCCAAACAAATCCTAAGGGGGGTCGGCATCACGGCACCATGGAAAGGCGAGGCCCTAGTCATTTAGGCCCTTACGGACTTGCTTGCACGAACTGCTTCAAAGCCAAGTGCAAATGCGTTGCCCGCCCTGACGGTGAAGGTTGCCAACGCTGCCACCGCCTTCACAAACAATGCCGTCCGTCTGATTCTATCCGGAGGCGCACCATCGACAAGACACAAAACTCAGCATCCCGCATCGCCGATCTCGAAGGCAAGCTTGACAGTCTGATTTCACAACTACAGAACCGCAATGTCATCGGTGGCGACGCGTCACAGTCACACCCATCAAATCAAACAGGAAGCGACTCGAGGGAGTCGAGGCCTGCTGATTCTCATTCAGGGGCAGAATCGGCACATCAATTTTATACTTCAGAGCACGAAGCCCAAGACGGCGGACACGGTGATGATGACGACGATTATGATGGTGATTACGATGACAGCCCACAACTCGTCCGCCGGGGCGCTTCCCCAAAAGCCGTGGCCACGTCGGACTCCCCGGGCCTGGAACCACAGCTCTCCGGGACGGAAGCCGAGGCTCTCCTCGCCACGTTCCGGTCTTGCATGCTGTCTCACTTTCCATTTGTCCACCTTCCCACCGGCCTTAGCGCCCACCAACTTCGGTGCGATCGGCCCTTCCTTTTCCGCGCTATCATGTGCGTCGCGTCGTCCTCGGCGAAGGAAAAGGCGGCACGAGGGACGGCGCTGAAAGCGGGAATAATGAAGGATATGTTGGGACGCGACACCCAGTCCAGCACGACCCGGATCGACCTACTGCTGGCTCTCTTGACGTACATTTCTTGGGGTTGGGACCACGTCCTAAATGGGGGCAGCTTACTACGGCTCATGGCGCAAGCGAACTTGCTGGCCTGTGAGATACGGATGGACGGGCCCCCTGCCCCAGACGCCCACGTCATGGCCCTATTTACCCCTGGGTTCGGCTCGTCTGATGATGGAGGACGTGCGTCGAGAGAGGATTTCCTAGCTCAGCAGCGCGCTGTCCTGGCATGCTTTGCGCTGAGCTCTGTGGTCTCAGCGTACTGCGACCAAGCAATAGACGCACTGCGATGGACACCGCAGATGGACGACGGACTCGCCGCCATAAGCAATGACCGAAGCTGCCCTACCGACTCCACCCTCGCCATCCAGGTCCGCCTGCAGCTACTCGCACAGAAGTCAGTCCAGGTGTACCAACACCAGCAACTCGAACAAGGCCAGGTCCCCGTGACCGAACTGACCAACTTCCAAGCCATCATCGCGCTCACCACGCTCCAAACCCAACGCCAGGACCTCCAAACCTCCCTCTCCCCCACCCTCCCCAACCGCGACCTCCTCACCGCCCACATCCACGCCACCGAACTCACCATCAGCGAAACCACCCACGCCGTGAGCGCCATGGTGCCCCTCATGATCACGCAGTTCTCGCGCCTGGCCGGCTCGCGGGACACCACCATCAGCGACGGCACCAACACCAGCACCAGCACCAACAACGGCAGCGGCAGCGGCAGCGGCAGTGGCGCCGACACCACCGCCTCGGCGCGGCACGAGCGCGTCGCCTACCTCTGGCAGAGCGTGCGCGCCGTGCAGGCCTGCTCCGCCGCGCTGCTGAGCCCGCCGCCCGCGCGCTTCCGGGGGATTTCGTTGGTGCAGTGGGCGCAGCTCGCGCATTGTGCGGTGGCGCTGCACCGGCTGACGGTTACGTGTGAGGATGCCGCCTGGGATCGGGCGGCGGTCGGGGAGGTGGTGGATTTGGCGGTTTTGCTGGATCGGGTGGCGGAGAAGTTGGAGTTGGCTGGTGCTGCGGTTGCTGCGGTTGCTGCTGGGCGGCCGGAGCCTGAGGAGGTGTTTGCTCGGCTGGCGAGGGCGATGCGGGAGTTTCGGCCCGGTGAGGGTCCTGGTGCTGTGGCTGGGGGGGTGGGATACTTGCATGCGAGGCCGTATTGAGGAGGTGTGGTCTTGAGAATGGAGCTTGCGCAGTGGCGTGTAAAACACTGGGAAA
The DNA here is from genome assembly GCF_020726465.1 of Chaetomium tenue. Taxonomy (NCBI): domain Eukaryota; kingdom Fungi; phylum Ascomycota; class Sordariomycetes; order Sordariales; family Chaetomiaceae; genus Chaetomium; species Chaetomium tenue. The sequence continues at coordinate 2,767,963 of NW_027117330.1, read as the reverse complement.
GAAGGGGGGCGAGCCGTGGTTCGCAGTTATAGAGTAGCAAGAAACTGTAGTTTAGGTACGTTTGTAATCGATAGCTAAGTAGTGTGTTATTCCGTTCTGCTTGGGACTGGTACCTGGTTCTATCGCCGTACTATTCTATCGCCGTGCTGTTCTACCCTTTCAATTCCCCGTGACCCATGCTAATCTACCCCCCCAGTCTAGTGTCTAGTGTTGTGGCCCAGCCAGTAGCATGTAATAACAACAGCAACCCGCCGTGTACGCAAGACGTTATATCCATCATTCCCTTAGAAAACGCAAAAAGACCCGGGCCATTGCCACCCCGTCATGCGGATCCCCAACCCTCTTCATGGCATCTTCATAGGGCCCGTCCGGGATAGCCCCTGCTCCGTGCCGGGCTCGCAACATCTCAGTCATAATAAACGGCGAGAACTCGGGGTGCCCCTGGACCGTGATGAGCCGGCCACGGATGTACATGGCCTGGATCGGGCATTGCTCGGTGCTGCCGAGCAGCGTGACGCCCTTGGGAAGCTCAAGGACGGCATCACGATGTGTCTGGTACATTTTCTATTCACCACCCACGTCAGTAATCAGCCTCCCTCACCAACAACCATCCAAGCCTCAAAACTCACCAAACTCGCCCCCCCAAACACTCCCCTCCCCTCCTCACTCAACTGCACCTCCGTCACCGACAACTCCCACCCCCCCGGCGCGGGCGCCACTTTCGCCCCCAAGGCCCTCGCCACAATCTGATGCCCAAAACACACCCCAATGACCCTCACGCGGCCCCCCTCCAACAAGCCGCGCACGAACGCCGCCAGCCGCACCACCCACGCGTCGTCGGCGTAGGCGGCGCTGCGCGAGCCCGTGATCAGCACGGCGTCGATGGCGTCCGGGTCCGGGTACAGCCCCCCGCGCACGACGTCGTGGGCGCTGAGGGTGAGCTGGGATTCGAGGGTTTGGGGCGGGGTCAGGCTGGCGCAGGCGGCGTGGAGGAGGGTGCTGAAGATGGTGTCGAATTGGCCGACTTGGGTGGAGATTTGGGGGAGGGGTTGGTCGCAGAGGAGGAGGGCGAGGCGGAGGGTGGTGGTGGTGGTGGTGGTGGTGGGGGTTGGGTCGAGGGGGGGTGGTGCGGAGGTTGGGCCCATGGTGGCAACTGGTATGGAGTATTTGGGCTGTTTTTCTTTCTTCTTTTTTTATTTCTTTTTGGTTTGTTTTGTTTTAAGTTCTTTTGCTGGGGAGGTTATGTTGTATCCGTTCTCCTTTTTTTATTTCCCTTATTTTTCTCTATGGTTTGGGTTCAATCCTTCATGTCATCCATCCCTGGGCGTTCCGAATTACACCTCTTCCTTCCTCGGGTACGACCAAACATGCGGCTTATTTTGATTGGTCTCTGTGCGATTAGGATAGCCGCCGGGATATCGTACCGTTTGGAGCTCTTCTAATGTTTTACATAGTCTAATAGTTCCTTGGTTGGCGAGCTCGGATCCCGAAGAGGCAACTTTCAGCGTCCGGAAAGAGAACCTCTCCGACGACCGCACTGTTCAGGGTCTCACGTCAGCGGGAGCGGGCCGGCCGTAAAACTGGTGGAGGTCATGTGGATCACTCGTAACGGGGTCAGGCCCCATTGGCCATATATTTAAGCCATGTCGAACAGGGGGGAGGGGGGGGGTGGACGCCTTGATCGGCATGCCATCTGCGGAGGACGAGGATGTCGTCAGTCAGGCACGTCGGGCACCTCGGCATGATGTGGGTTACTGTCCTTGGCTTGGCTGTGATCTGGGGAGAATGTGGGGGTAACGTTCGGTTGACGTCTAGGCTACCCGGCCTAGACAATACCCCAGGTTTGGCTGGGGATGCAGCATCTAAATGGTATTATTATAATCTCGCAAACAGCCTGCCGTTGAGGATCCAGGCTGCTCTTTTGATATCTACTGCCTGTCTAAGTGCTTGAAAAGCAACTCACCCGCGCTTGACCATGTCCTCGGCCGAATGCCCTGATCCAAACCACGGCCGCTCTCTAAAGCCGGAACAACTAACGCCTTTTATCTAGACTCCCGTCTCCTCTCCCTCACTGCTCGTCACCTCTGCCGAGCCCTGGTTGCCAACAACCGGATCTTTGATGGTAATATACTGAGAATGCGCCCTGATCCTCCTCCCATACTTATACAGTACCCACGGGACGGGCACCAACACGACCGAGACAAACCCCAGCAGGCTGCTAGCCCAGCCGATCCCCATCGATGAGAACATCTGTACCGTAAACATGGGAAACGCGCCTCCGAACGCGTACCGAAGGAGACTGTTGGCGCTGAGGGCACTTGCGCCGTGCAGCGATCCGTAGGCATTCATGATGTAGAGCGCGCCGCTGCTGTACACCATGATGTTCCCGACGGCGAAGGGCACGGCGGCTACCACGGGGCTGGGCCAGTAGGCACCGGCGTTGGCAGACCAGCCAAACCAGAAGAGGCTGGCCGGGTTGAGGGCCGAGCCAACCATGGCGCCGTATAAGCGGTACTCGGGCGGGACGGAACCGACGCCGTACCTGGCTTCCAGTGCCGGGTAGGTGCGCCGGTCGATGTAAACCACGGCGAGGAAGCCGATTACGCAGCCCAAGGCGATGGAGATGAAGGTTAGACCCTGCTCCCCGGACGTGAAATTGTACTTGTCGCCGCCGAAGATGTAGGGGAAGGCGGCGAAAAAGCTGTAAAAGACGGCAAAGTTGAAGGCCATGTAAATGGTCATAAAGAGCACGATGGACTCGACGAAGAGCATCTTGAAGGGCTTGAGGACGATGCGCTGCACCACGGCGCTCGAGGGGAGGGCCACCTTGGGCGAGCTCGTGGAAGCTGCTGCGTCAGATCGCTTTTTTTCGTCGCGTTCCCGCTTTTGGAGGATGGTCTTCTTGTACGTCTCAAACTGCGGGAGAGCGTACAAGTAGTTAAAGGCCACCATGAACAGGATGACCCATTCTAGCCAGCGGAAGCCTTTTGCTTCGCTGAGGAAGCCGCCAATGACAGGTCCTGAGACGGTTAGCAGAGTCCACATAACCAATGCGACGAGAGAGAGGATGGAGTCATCGAATCCATCATACATACCAAAGGCCGGCCCGAGAAAGGGGGACACAAAGTAGAAGGGATAAACAAATCCCGCCCGCGCGGGCTCCCAGATGTCGGCATTGGTGCCTCCGCCCACCGAAACGACGGCGCTCCCAAAAAGGCCAGCCAGAGTACGGCAGACAATCAAGGTCGCAAAGTTTTGTGCCAGCCCAGAACCCAAAATAAAGAAACCGAAAACAGGAACGGTGGTCAGATAGACAATCCTACGACCATAGTACTCGCTGACAGGGGCGGCAATGATGGCCCCGAGGCCCAGGGCCCAGAGAAAGAGCGAAAGGCCGAGCAGCGATTCTGTATGAGAAACGCTGAATTCCCGCGATACATCGTTGGCTCCGGAAGTGTAGACGGAAGACGCAAAGGACCTGCATGAATCAGAAGGCCGACACGTGTTTTGGGGTTGAGCAACATGACTGGTGGCCTCACGTACACGTTGACGCAGAGCAGGGCCGGGATGCTGGTCATGTAGATGCGCTTCCACATGGGCCAGTTGTAGGGGCAGTCTGGGTCATCGGGCCCCCGCCAGTCGTCGGCTGCTTGGGTTTCTTGTGCCATGTTGGCCATGCCGCGATGTCAGGGGCGAAGGAACGGAACTGGACCAAAGCGAGGCTGGACGAGGTAGGTAGGAAACCTCGTAAAAAAAAAAAAAAAGAAAGTGGCCAGCCAACTGCACCACAAGAAGCGCCGAGTGCAGAAAGAGGCATCCGGTGACTGATTGGGGCCTGGGCGGTCAATGTCGAATTCGGGATTCGGGATGCGATCACGCAAAGGGCAGGATGAATCACAGACACAGACAGTAAGCGCCTTCTCCCGGCCCGACCTTGGCCTTCCTTGCCGTCATCGGAGAGGAAGAAGTCGGAATCGGTTTCCCCCAAAGTGGAGGGCGGTCAGGCGGGGGTCCAGATGTCAGGGGTCGCGGAAGAGCCGGCCAACAAGCCAACAAGCGGGGGTCCCCGGGGAGTCAGAATCAGAGTCACTAACAAAAACAAACGGGGCCTTGGGGGCGCAAGATGAACAACTACACTAGGGAAGTTACTAACTAGCAAATCTGTGGAAGATTCCGCAAAACCCCGGGGGGCCCGACTCGCTTGTCTGAGCTGAGAAGGGAAATTCAACCGCTAACGGCAAAGGAACGACGGGTTTTATGCAAAGAGGCTCATACTTGGGGTTACACAACACATGGAGAGCCTGCACAGTCTCAGACACGCCAAGCCCCTGAATTTTTTACAAGCCGATGTTACGTCCAACGGAACAGAAGCACACCACCGCACACGTCTTCCGGGGTCCTGGCCGTCTATGTCAGCAAAGTGTTTGGTCAATAGTGACAGGATTCCCTCTGTCATGCCATTCTCTCACTCGCTGTCGTTAACGCCGAGACCAAGCAATGAGTCCAATGACAGGACAGTATCCCACTGCGTGTCTGCATGGTCTTCAACTCCTCCTTCGCTCTCGAAAAATGTCAACCCAGGATTATCACCTCACTTACTAAGTCACAGTAAGACTTGACGGATGGAACCTTGTGACCCTGGGGCTGATTGTTGCTGATTGTTGCCCTTGCATGCCAGTGCTTCCTCGTCCCGAAGTCCCCTTTTTTCCGCTCTTAACCCCGTCAGCAGCTGCCTAACTACATGTAAACATTGAGATGAAAAACATGATCATTATGATTCACACGTGGTGGTTCTTAAACAGCCTGGGCATTGGAGAATTAAATACCTAGGTACTGTGAAGTGCCGATTTACGGCCCACTGGTGCCACTGCTCGTCGCTTGAAAGTTGACAGGGCTGCTAGAGCAGATCCGAGCACATCACACAGTCGATAGGCGAAGGACGGAATCGCAACCGTTAATAGAAAAGTCGACAACGGGCCGCAGCGGGCCGCCACCAAGAAAATCAGGCGAGACGACAAGCCCGGACCGCGCGCTTCCACCTTAGTTTTGCATTAGTGTAGCAGACGTCAGCTTCAAATCCAAGCGGTAATTACCACAAATCGGATCCGTCCTGGCCCCAGGCCGAGATGGGGTTGTCAGACGCAAGAAGCCGTGCCGGGGGTGCGAGCAGGGTGCGATCTGATCTGGGCATCGATCTGGCGGAAGCGCAACTCATCGTTACCCATTGCCACCCATGACCCGGTGCTACTCCAGTCCGGGACGTTAGAATGTAGCCAGCATGGATAGCATCCAAGTTGTCAACCAAACTTAGGCATGCATCCATCCCCAGCGGCTACCATCACACCCCATCCCCCCATCCTGGGCCATCCATCCCCCACCCCCCGTGGCCCCAATATCATCCCCTCCTTGTCTCATCTCAGCCGCGGAGATGCGGTTCCTTTCCGTAACCGCCGCCTCCACTGCCACACCTTATTTTTTACTTTTACGTTTTTTTTTGCTCCCGTGTCGCCAAACATCACATACTTGGTAGTAAATCCGAATGCTACCCTCCATGTCTCCGTCCAGTCCTCTCTATATCCGACCTTACACACCATCCCAGTCGACACGCTGCCAGCCCCACAGGCTGAGGAATAAGGCTGCCAGAGTCGGAGTAGATCAACACCAAATCCAGACGGGGAGGGGACACAGGGGCAGTGCCGAATTTCATGTCCAGTATGCCCGCCCCATCAACAGCCTAAGAATGCAGCCCCTACCTGGTCAACGAGTGCCTCCCTCTAGCCCTTTCAGGCGCAGACAGCGGGCGGGCAAGAAGTACTAGCCGCGCTCCTTACCTCATCACCTCTGAATTTGTCTCCATCCGAATGACACCACGCCGCCAAGGGTAGGGGTGATGAACGGGGTGTTATCCGTCTGACTGCAGGATTCTCTCCACGCTTGCGTCACGGGCTCGAGGAAAACGCAATCATTCGTAGACAGGAGATGTGATGCCTCCGACGGAGTGTTCCTCTTCTCCCGCAGGCCGATGATGGTATATAAGGCCGGTGCTTTTCAACGAGGGATGAATCCCCTTTCCTTGACAGTTCGGCTGCACTCGGGGACGCCTTCTCCTATGATAGACACCTTGTTCAAAGCCCCGGCCATATAACATACGGAGCAAATATGAGATTCTTCGTCACTACTACTCTTCCCTCCTTTTCTTCTGGGGCAAAGCAACCTCACTATATTCATTTCAGCGATGCCGGCCATGATGTCTCTCTTACCCTGGCCGGCCTCCAAGGTCTGGATGTGTGGATATGCAACGGCGACGAAGTAACCAGCGACCTGGTGGACCAGTGGCTCAGTCAAACCCCTGAAACCCCCAAGTCAATGCTGGTGCGGGACGCCAACGCCATTCCCCGCCTCCAAGAATATTCCAAGGGCCGCGTGGCTGAGATATCCACCTTCCCCGAGGAACAGCCCGGTGCCTCGGTGAGAGAGAGAGACGAGGCAATCCTCCGAGAAGCAGAGATGCTCTACGCCCAAGCCCGCGCCAACGCCGGGAGCCGCCGGGCCAATGTTGATCGGCTCAAGAGCAACGGCGCCCAGACCGTTGTGCTCGTGGGGGCAGGTATCATGAATCTCATGACCGCTCAGCTCCTAGTTGAGCGCGGCTACAAAGTGCGCATCGTGGAACAGGCCCCCGACCCCCGCGCATGTCAACCCAAGGACTGGACCAGCCTGGGTGTCACGAGCGGCGGCCACAATGCCCGGATGTTCACCCACACCGAGGCAGACAACTACAACGAGCAGAACAGCGATATCTACCAAGACATGCAGTCCATCTTCCGCAAAACTGTTCAGGGCGGTGGTTGGAGCGTCAAGGATCCCAAGGATTTCTCTTCGGCCGAGCAGGCATGGGTGGGCGCTTTCGAGCGCGTCCCGGGCTGGATGGCGGCCATGTTCAAGAAGAACATCCACTCGGTCAACTGCGAGTCTTGGAAGTTGTGGAAGGAACTCATGAACACGGCCCCTGAACTGTTCCAAGACGTGGGTCTGCACAACGACATCGTGCGCCTCTACGTCGAGACACTCGCGCTGGACGCGTCCGTCACGCTCAACCGCCGCCTGGGCTCGCTTCTGCAGGCCCCGTCTACCCCTGATCTCCTAAAGTCCTTTCCGGGATTCCGCTCCGCCGCCGAGTCGGACCATCTAGCCGGAGGTATCATCGCTGAGGGGTTCACGGTGAACATCCACCTCTTCGTCGCCAAGCTGATCAACCACCTCATCGCTCGGGGCGCGGAGTTCATCTGGGACTGCAAGGTGCAGGGCGTCCAACGCAACCCCGATGGCGAGGTGACCTTTTTGCAATCACAAAAGGGAAGCCTAGAAGCAGATCACTTCGTGGTGAGCCCGGGCACCACAGGAGCGGCACTGCTGCACGGAACGGCATCCGAGAACCTGATCCAAGGCGTCCTGGGGATTTGGCTGCAACTTCCGAACCTGGACCCGCAGATTCACAACTCCATGAAGATCCACCGCCGCGCTCACAAGGTAGAAGACATCAACATCACCGTGGCCAAGGACCAGCAGACCGGCGAAGACATCCTCATCCTCGGCGGCGGGTACGGCTACGTCGGCCTAGACCGGCCAGCACCCGACTCCCAAGAACTCAACGCCCTCTACGACGAGCTCGAAGAGGTGGCACGCATCTACTTCCCCCAGGGCTACGCCGAGGCCAAGAAGCGCGGCCCGACAGCCATGTACCCCGGCGGGCACCGCAAGTTCTGCGTCCGCCCCTTCACCCCCACCGGCCTCGGAGTCTTCGAGCAGATCCCCACCGCCCGCGGCGGCCAGCTCATCATCACCGGCGGCAACAACACGGGCGGCTTCGCGCAAGCCCCCGGGATCGCACGCGCGGTCCTCCGCTCCTTCCAAGGCGAGCACGACCCCATCCACACCCTCTTCCACCCGGACCGCGGCAAGATCCCCCCCTCCACCACCACCACCACCACCACCACCACCACCAACTACAAATCGCGCAGCCCCAGCCCCGTGTCCTCCAGCATCGACCTCAAAGCTTCCTCCCAACCCCCCCTCCGCCTCCTGCTCATCTGCTCCGACAGCCCCAACCACCGCTACCTGCGCTACCGTCTGGACCAAGCCTTCCCGGGCTACCACTGCATCAGCGAGCCCAACGCCGGGCAACTCCGCCACCTGGCCGCCCAAGGCCGCACCGTCGACGCGTGGTGGCAGCGCTACCACGGCGCGCGACGCCAACTCTTCGGCTACGCGCGCCAGCGCGCCGCCCACTTTGACCGGCTGGTCCCAGAGGGGTATGTCTCCCCGCCGCCGGACCTGGTGGTGGATACGATTAATAGTAAAGAGGTGTGGGAGGCGGTGGAGGGGTGGCGGCCGGAGCTGACGGTCGTGTCCGGGACGAAGTATATTGGGAAGAAGTTGATTGCGCGGGCGGGGTTGATGGTGAATCTGCATACGGGGCATTTGCCCGAGTATAAGGGGAATCATTGTGTGTTTTTTGCGTTGCGGGATGGGAGGGTGGATAGGGTGGCGTCGACGCTGCATCAGTTGACGGCGAGTTTGGATGGCGGGGATGTGCTGGATAGGGTGTATCCTGTGGTGGAGGCGGGGGATAGTGAGGATACGTTGTATACGAAGTGTTTGGAGGCGGCGATTGATCGGGTGGTGGAGCATGTTGGGAGGTTTGCGCGGGGGGAGAGGTTGGAGTTTGTGCCGCAGGTGGGGGATGGGACGACGTTCCGGCATAGGGACCGCACGCCGGGGAAGGAGGCGGCGCTGTGGTGGAAGGTGAATGTGGGCGGGTTGTTGAAGAAGACGGCGAAGGAGAAGATTGCGTGAGGGTGATGTCTGGTTGGAAGGCGGGTTGGGGGGGGGATAAAAAACGGGTGCTTTGAAGCAAGGTTAGAAATAAAATGGATAGTCGTACTTCGGAGAAAACAACAATAGGTATCTTTCATGATCTATTAATACATGGTCTGCTGCCCCTAGCCGTGTTGTATGTGACGTCTGCTAAATAGGCTTTGCGAGGGTCGCGAGGCAGTTCTCTCTTAACGCCAGAGATGTCCTCCAGGTCTCACGTCGCGGCCTCGTTGACGGCCGGGGCCGCATTTTGAGGAGCTGCAGATGGTTGCTCCTGGCGTAGAAATTTCACATTGAATTCAACCGACAGCTGGCCAGTCGGGACGCTCCAATTGCTAAGATCGGGTCGCCATGAGAGATTCCGGAAAGGAGACAAGCAAGATGAGACGAAGAGGGCCGCGTGAGCAAATCTAGCAACTTGTTAACACAACTCCACAACTCCCGGGCGCAAGACCTACCCAAGAAGGAACGCCACAATCAGATATGTCCACAGGAGGATATGGAACTTCGCCGCCCACTGCTTGCATGTGCGTAATCTCTCATCGTCCCTCTCACCGTTATAGAGACGGCATGGTTGGACTTGGAGGAGGGCATCGGCGCCTGGCAAGGGCATCAACACCAGGAAGACTGCTAGGCCGGCATGGATTATCGCCGCTACCAGGGCCGACATCAGCATTCCGATCCGGCGGACGCGCACGAGATTGGTGATAGCCCATGATGCAGAAAGGATTCCCTGTGCAGACCTTGTCAACTTCCCCGTCAGTGATACGAGATGCATGGGGGGTATGGCATACAGCGAAGAAAGTGTTGTGGAAGTTGTCTCGGATTGCCCAGTTCAAGTAGTACGCCCGCGGGCTGAATTCGTTGATTGCATAACCCGCGGCTGCCAGAATAAGAACCAATATTCCACCCAGCGCTGTCACCCAGTGGCCAACGATCACGGCGCGTGACACTGGTCGGGTCGGTGGCCTTAAATTCGATTGATTTTGGGGCAGGAGCGGTGTCCGTTCAGTGGCTTGCGTGCTGGCAGTGCGTTCCTGGTCTGGCTGGGGATCCATCGTAGAGCAAAAACTACCTACCCGGGCAGGTAAGTACGAAGACGTACAATAACTGCGATCGGCGTTGTCGCCCTTGATGTTGATTGGGATGAAGATAGGAAATTGAAATTACATTTGGTGTTCGCAGGCGTGACTTTAGGCAGCCGCAGCCCCCAAAATCCTGCTTGCCAAGACTCGCTCGGAGATTGGCTTCCCGGCTCGCTGGTGCAACCCGAATTAGGAAGTTAAGGGGGTTTCAATTCAACACAAACTTAGCTCTTGGCGATGTTTGCAAACCCTCGAGTTAACAGTTAGTTAAGTAGAACATAATTGGCACCTATTGCAATTTGCGGGCTTCCATTTGTGCCATTACTGTTCCCAAACCCCCTCTGTCTCCAGTACCTTCAAAACAATAAAAACATGAAGGAAGTTGCCTACTACTATATGTAGAGATGCCTGTAACTGCCAGACCAACGTGTGCAGCCAAAACACGCATTTGAGAGCTTCGACCCGTTAAGACCGACCGTCCTCATGGCTCATATACGGGTAGTGCCATGCATATTAAATCGCGATTAAATCCAGGTGCTGGGCCAACGTGCTTTATTTCTCCAGCCCCCACCTCCTGAACTCATCCTCCACCTCGGGGTAATCGGTTGAGTTCCGTGGGCGACGATCCCAAAAGTAGCAATCCTCGTCTGTGGGTTCCGGGCGCTCCCAAATGTCTCTATAAACCCCGTGGCGGAACATGGCATAGTGAGGATCAATGCGTACTCTGTGATCCGACGTTGGCAGGAGGGGCAGAGGGCCGTTGTCCCCGGGTTGGGAAGAGGACGCCGCGGGGGCTGGAGAACGCAGAAACTCCAGCAGGGCCCGTTGTTCCTCGCCTTTGACCTGCCAGAGGCGGCGTGTAAAACCGTATCTGGCAGGATGCAGATAGAGGTTGGGCTCAGGAGATGTCAGCACGTCGGCGGCTGGCGTGTTCCACGGCTGCGACCGGTCGAAGAGAACAACACCGCCAAAGATCTGGTCTTCAGCCCAGTAACCCACGTTGTCAGCAAGGCCGTCGGGATACTGGGGATGAGAGCAGTACTGGGGGTGCGTGAAGAGCGTTGGCCACGGTTCGGGTCGGTAGACTGGGGGGAACCTGTCGTCCCCGTCGTCGTCATCAGCTTGCCGCCACCAAGTTAACTGATCAACAGAATTCCTGGGGTTGGTGATGTGCCGATCATGAATTCTCATGTTCCGCTTGTACAAAACAACGGCAATCTGGTGGAGAGTCACGGCTGTGAGCTCGATGAGACGAAGCTGAAAGGGACGCGAATCCGGGGTCGCCGCTTGGAATGCTTCAAGTAACTATCAAACCATCAGAATTGTGGTGATTGGTGTAGTGGGCATGCGTGAGGGACCTTTGTGTCAAACTTCAACGTCTCCATGCTAAAGTCGGCTCTGAATTGAATGGCTGTGTCCACAACACCTGGGCAGAGAGCAACATGGCTCTCAAGGGGGTGGCCTAAGAGGACCCGATAATCCTGCGCACCTCGAGCAACGCCGCAGAGGGGCACGCCATCAATGATTTGACTGTAGGTCTGCGCCGCAATTTCCGTGTCGAGGAGTCGGAGAACTGCGCGGGTGACGGCGTCTCTGTGTTGCGCATCCAACACCTCGACCCCGCTCAATGATATTGAGAATGGGGATGTCCCACTTGTCGATGCCATGGTTGTGAAATTTAAGAACAGAAACCGTAATGGGACTGCTGGCTTGGATCCGGGTATCCGAAATCATACGTCTTTCTGATTCTGAGTCGCCAAAGAATGTGCGAGCCGTTTGTTGAAACCGGCAGAAACAGAGGGTATGAACGGTGGGGTGTTGGAAGGTTTGTGATGAGAAGCGCGCGTGGGGGCTAGGCCGAGGTGTACATATGTACTATACAATGCCCCCTGAGACAGCGGCACACGGTGGGCACGGCGGGCACAGCGGACACAGTGGGCACAATTCGCACGGCGGGCCGAGGCCTTTTCATCAGCCAGAGTTGCATATTTTCAGCTCGCCTTCAGCCGGCCCGTTTCGTCAAGAACCATCTTAAGCTGAGGTTCTATTATGTTGGATCACGGGCCGGCATCCTAAGCCTCGACAGGTACATGTATGTATGCTAGCCACTGCTAGGCACACATCTCCTTCCTCCCTTAAGAAGTAACATAGGGGCTGATCAGCACTGCGGTGCATGGTTGTGGCATTAAGGTCAGAGTTTATGTTATCATTGCAAGTTTGTTCCATAAGGGGACATGAATGAGACGACCTCTAGGACGGAGCTGATAACATAAAGTGATGTTCAATTGCAAAATGCATTTGAAGCTGACACCCCCTCAACCAATGTAGAAAGCCTCAACCAATGTAGAAAGACGGGTGTCCGTCTGCAGTGGCGAATGAAGCCAACTCAACATCAAGTGCTCCAGGGGAGACTAAGAAGAGAAACATAAATGCCGTACCAAGCCTCAGCAGAACGACGGCAGCACGCTCTGGTCGTTATGGAACACATCGCGAGGGTCATATGCCGCCTTGATCTGCCCCAACCTCGGCAGGTTGGTCCCCCAGAAACCGCGCCTCGCCTCGTCGGGATCCTGCCTCCCCGTGACGAAGCCCGCATACTGGCCGTAGTATTCGTCTGGGTGGCCGCTCTTGAGCAGGGTGTGGAGGCCGTGGACGAAGCCCGAGGTTGTCGGCGTGACGTTGCCTTCGGTAAATGCAGAGGTGAACACGATGAATGTGGCGTCACGGTGCGGGAACGCGGTGGCCGAGGCGGCGACGGCGGCGTTCTGTCCGCCGCCGGCCTCGATCTCGATGTCGTAGTGCTCGGCTCCGCTCTCCGTCGTGGCGATATACTCGAACACTTGGTCCACGACGGTGTTCGGGATGGTTGTCTCGGGCCGGAAGACTATGGATTCTATGTAAAAGGACGAGGAGGTTTGGGCGCCGGGTGGGCTAACCTGCCCGGCCCAGAGCTGGGAGAGCTCGAGAAAGTTGGTGAAGGACTGGGCGGTGTAATTTTGGGCTGGGGGGAACAGTTCCGGAAGCCCGAGGTCGTGGAGATCGTCCAGCGTTCCTCCAAAGTACGCTCCCGCGATTAGGATGGTGTCCTGGGTGATTGCGACGATGCTCTGAATTTCTATGGGGAGGTTGTCGTCCAGTGTCCAGGCTTGCCACGCCTTGAAAACCTCTGCCCTTGTGGCCGTGTCGGTGGTGTTCCAGAAGGCCGAGAAACTAACCGTCTGCGGCGGAGCAGGGAGCGTGTTGAAGACAAACTCGGTAACGATGCCAAAGCCGGCTCCAGCGCCCCGAATCGCGAAGAAGAGATCAGGGTTGTGAGATGCAGAAGCCCTGACAATGGTCGAGTTTGCCAACACGACTTCCACTTCTCTGAGGTGATCAATCATCATTCCGTACCGACGCCATGTGTAGCCGGCGCCGCCAACAGTGGCGTGGCCCCCTACGCCAACGTCGGCGCTGGCACCGTGCGGGATGAACCGCTGCCCGGCGTTGTACGTGAGCTCGTCGACCTCTCCCAATCGGAAACCGGGCCCGATCTCGGCCACAAAGGTCGAGGAGTCCATGGAAAAGTGCCGCAGGTTTTGGAGATTGATCGACAACTCTCCGGTGGTTGATCCTGCATTACATGTATGTCAGGACGTCCCGTTTTACAGTCACGATCAAAGGGAATACTCCTACCAAAGTTGGCAGCGCTGTGGCCACCGCTTTTGGCCTGTACTTTGTAGCCCGACTCAACGGCGCAACTCACAAGGTCAGAAACCTGAGAGGCCGTAGTCGGAAAGGCAACAGCGGCGGGAACCACGGGAAAGTCCAGGTTATAGGGGGCAACAAGGGCAGAATAATTGCCGTCAGAGGGGAACGCCACAAGGCTAGAGTTGCCGCCCAGGGCGGCGACGAGGCACCGGGCAAAACCAGAAGACGACATCGTGGATCGGCTATCTGAGGAACCAAAGCGAAGAAGAGGATGGCGTTGTGGCGGGGGTCTCCGCTCAGGCACATATAAGCTACTGTGTGCTCTTTTGTACCTAAGTAAACACATGCGATATGGTACCTGGCGTTCCTCTCGGACACCGTCGTACTCCGAACTTGATTCTGTGGCCAGTAAAGTCCGGGCGGAGAGCCTCGTTCCGGTTACGCCGCAGTAGTCAGGTCTTAGCAAGTAAGGCCGACTGGTCAGACGGCTAAGGCATAAAGTTGAGACAGTTCCCGGGTTGCAGCTAAAAGGGATGGGATGTGCGCCACCGTGGGGGTCGGGGCAGAGGCTAGACACGCAGAGCGGGGAGGCATCGTTTATTGTTAGAAATGATTTGAGGTTGAACTCTGAGCTAATGTTCAGCTGATAAGGAAAAACGTGTCCAAGGTAGTAGGTACCTAGGTACCTAGGTAATTACGAGGTATCTAAACAAAGGGAATAGAAAGAATCCTCCTCAGAAACCCGCCCTGTCGTACATGCATGATACAACGCCCGGTGTCAATCTTGGGAAGTTTTACTGTTCTGATCCTGATTACATAGAAGCCACCCCCGTGATCCGAATGAACTCCTTCTGAACCTGAGCCCACACCTTCTGGGCGGTGCCATCTTTCCTGAACTTCTCCAAGAGCTGGTCTACCTTGACCGGTGCAGTCTCAGCGTGGTTGGTGATGGAGTAGACGCCACTGGCGAGGTTCCCGTCAGTCCCCTGCGCAACCTTGACACCCTCGGGCACCGGGACACCGGCGGCGCTACCGTCGCCGCCGCCGGGGAACCTGCCGCTCGTCGCAAAGAACAGCTGCCGCTCTCCGGCCTCGTCAAAGGGAGTGGCGAGAAAGGGCCCAATGACCAGGGTGACGGCCTCCCAGATGGCCTTCATGATGGCGAAAGTCAAGCCCTTGACATCATTGCCGATGTTGGTCTTGACAAAGCCTGGGTAGTCGTGGACGAACGAGACGCTCGGCGCGGTCTTGGCGATGGCCTCGAGCGAGAGGGTCATCATGGAGCAAAAGTGGCCGCGGCCGCTCGGGGTGAACATGTTGGTGGTTCGCCCGTCCAGGTCGTCCATGTTGATGGGGCCTTCCTTCGTGCCCGCCATGACGGACACGACGCGGCGCAGGTCGGTCGCCTTCTGCAATTGTGGGAGGAGGTTGACGGTAAAGCGGAGGCGGGCAAAGTATGCCACGGCGGTCGCGTAGTTGAGTCCTTCTTCAGTGTCTATAGGAGAGAAATGGGTCAGCTCGGCTTCCTTTGGGTGGGTTTAGTCCAACACGGCGTCGCGCACTCACCTTGGCCAGAAATCATTGTCCCGGTGCTCAGGAACAAAAGGTTGATGGCAGTTTCCTTTTCCTTGATCTGGCGACAGACATCGTCGACGGAACGGAGGAGGCTGACGTCGACGCTGATGAAGATGTACTCTCCGTCGGGGTTCAGCTTCTTCAATTCTGCGCGGACGCGGTCTCCGGACTGTTTGGATCGGCCAAGGAAGTAGATACGAGGCTTGATGGCATTTTTGGCGAACTGCCTCAGCGCCGACTCGCCGATGCCACTTGTGGCGCCGGCGAAAACAGCGACGAGACCCGGCCGGAGAGTGGTCGAAATCTTGGAGTTGGAAGACCGGATGTGCTCTAGAGAGGCCATTGTGAATTCGGGCTCGGGGTGTGTTTTTTTGAACGATGTCTTGTATTTTATTTTTATTTTTATTTTCGGATCGGATGGTGTGACAGTTGTGGTGTGGTGGGTGCTGTGCAGTGTGCGGGTGGTATTATTCGAAGAGAGAATCAGTAAAATAAAAGAATCACCCTGTGTTTGTCTCTGAAGGCTGAGGTGGCGTTTTTGGGCCGGAAGGAGAAAGACGATGGGGAAGGATAAACCAGAAGATAGAGCAGCAGAGTGTCGGGCTGCTGTGGTGGAATGTTTTAAGCCAGCAGTTACACAACATCAAAGAGCAACGGGCCGGACGCTGCTCCGCACCCGACCATAGCGGGCGCGCCGAGCAATTGCCCCGATTGCCGTTCCGGGGAGACCTTGACCGGCAATACAGCACCGTGATTGGTCAAGCGACAGCTGTGGCAAAGGCCGCTGCACCACCGGAGTCCGATTCCGTTTGGTGGTGATTTGTTTGCAACAGTTCTGAGTCAGTGTCTCAGGGGCGGAAGAGAAATTCCATTGAGCGGCACATGGGCGTCGTGTATAATTTACTTCTGAGGAATGTATTCAGTATATTTGACCGCATTTACCTCTTCATCTAACAAAATGGTGGCTGCTCAGGATCTACTTCAAAAATTCTAGGAATGCATCCACAAATGGCTTCTTAAAAACACCTTGAACTAGGTACCTAGTCATTAAACTGGGTGTGGTAACAAAGAGTCGAGAGCCCAAACCTACCCGCGCTACAAGGAGATTGGTTATTAACTTATTGGTTCGAGATGTCGGTTCTCGGTCGGAACACCTCCGACTTTCTTATTCCTGCTGCCACGCTTCACGCTGAACCCAACACGAAAGTTGAAACATGAACGGACAGAGCGGAAGAATACCATCACAGGGGTCGGCCTGCAAGTTCGTCACAAATTCCCATTCGTGGAGATAGCCAATATTAACATTGCTATCTCCGACAATATCTCAGTCCCCCAATCCCCCAATCTCCCAATCTCCCACCCAGCCACCAAACACCAGACCTCAGCCAGGACTCGGCGGCCGGCCTACGCACAAACCGTCTCCGTCACCGTCGCCACACTCGTCCCCGCAACCGTGGTATAATCCACCCGCGTGACCGGAAACTCCTGCGTATTGATATCCACCACCGCCGTGCCCGTCAGCGTCGAAACAGTATTATCAATCACTGTCACCGTCGTATACACCACCGTGCGCACCTCCACCGGCGGATACACCCGCGAGCCCTCGCCCGTCCCACTGCCCCCCTGCCTCCGCACCTTATCCCCCACAGCGCACGCTTTCGTCACCGTCTCCGTCGCCGTCACGGTGGTACTCGGCCTCCGGATCGTAAACGACGTGGTCGTCGTCGGGTGCGGGTTGCGGCTGTCGCAGACGGTGCGCGTGGTGGTGCCCGGGAAGACGACGCTGGTGTCGGTCACGATGGCCACCGAGTGCTTGGTCACGACAGACACCCCGGGGACGCTGAAGTATTCCCAGTCCTCGAGCGTGCGGGGCGGGGGGCTCGGGAAGGTCACCCCCGGGATGGTGGTCGAGCGCGTCGAGGTGGTGACGCACAGGCCGGTGGTGGTGGCCGTGTGCGCCCAGTTGGACCACGTCCAGGTGAGGTATTCCCAGTCGTGGTATTGAACCACGAGCGTGTTGAGGCAGTGGTAGGAGACGTAGGTGGCTAAGGGGGTGGTGGCGGTGACGGTGGGGAGGTAGAACTCGTATTGGGTCTGGAGGGGGCGGTTGGTGTCGGTTACTGTGATGGTGCTGCGCGCTGTGACGGTTGATGTGGATACCGTGGGCTCATGGTCCTCGGGCGGGTAGCTGTAGTCGAAGGTGATGCAGGACGAGGTGATGGTGCTGATGAAGGGCGGCGGGCCGGTTGTGGTCGTCCATCCGGCGTCTCTTGTGATGGTTGGGTCCCGGGGGTTGACCGTGATCGTGGCGGGCTCTATCCAAGTGGTTGTGGTGGTCGTTGAACTTGCGTGGTCCCGTTCGACAACAGGTTTGGCTTTGAGGGGGCTGGCCGAAATGAGGGTGGCAAGCTGGAGCAAGCACGCCCCCAGGGTGAAAACGGGACCTTGAGTCCTCGCCATGTTGATGCAAGTCAAGTCGTGGATCGACAATTGGTGACGGCGTGGAGTTGATCGCGGTGGAGAAAAAGGCTCACAGGGATCAAGGCGACGATCCTTTAAGCTTCTTAAAGAACTACCATCGTGCCTGATGGTCCTAATGCCTTCTTTGCCTAGACTACCAACTCTCGAAGCAAATGGTGGTTGCTTAGTCCTGCCATGTAGCAGCGACTGCTTACCCTCCGATGAGTAACCGTGTTTTGGTGGTAAGTACCACGGCATTTATTAGCCGAATACTACACCTGCTGCACGGTATTTTACTCAAGTTGGGCCAAACCTCCCAAGTTCTTGAGAATGGCAACTAAGTTGAGTGGGGACCGGAGTGCATCTCTCCGTTAACCTCTCAGGGGTTGACCAACTTCAGTTAACTCCGAACCTTCACACAGATCGAAGAACACGCATGGAATGTTGAAATCCAAACACCAGGTCTGGAACAATTCACAAAGGCATCCATGCTAAATAAGGAGGCGTATTCGAGCGGGTTGCGCGTCAAGTGCTCCTCAAAGCTGTCAATAGGGGTAGTCGAGTTAGCCTACCCTACAACACTGCCTTCATCAATTGAGCCTCCCCTCTCACGTATGAGTTATTTCTGCTAACACTCAAAGGCAGACGGAATTGCGTGTACTGATCACGCGAGCCTACTGTACCTGCCCGTCTGGGGGACCGACCCCCTCCGAGAAACAGTTCCCGGGCATGGGTGTAACCAGAAGCCAGGCCCATTCATTGGCGGGCTCGTATAGCTAGACGCCTAACTCTGTCTAACCACAGCCAACATGTCTCGGCGGACTGGCGGAGGGCTTTTGTTCTTGACTGAACCTCTTGCCAGATCAAGGAAGAAGATTCATTCAATCTTGGGACAACTGATGCCATCGCGCCGTTTATTACTCCCCTTGTAAAAGGCCATTGCTTCGAGGTTGCAGCACTCAGTGGCGCTCACATACAGTCTGGAGCCTGGGGGATAATAGACCCCATTCGTTTACGGCGGTCACTTCTTGGAGGAGTGTGCAAGTCAAACTTGAAATCTTGAATGGGTCGTGCACGAGAGATACTCGTTCCTCCGTTTCCAGTTGTAGTTGTCGATGCTGACGTAAAAATTATGGTAAGCGGAGATCAAGTGAGCCAAGTACATATCACACAAAACGGATCTTATTGTCATCAAGGCTTACGGTCGCCTAAGGCCGTATCAGGTATCCCAAGCCTTGTGGCTGGCCCGGAACAGCGGAAATTGTTGGCATACAAAATGACCTAGGTAATTTAGGTACTGTGTGTGAAATGGAAGAGAGTCCATGACATGTTACTGTGGAAAAGAAGCTGGCTGCAACTGTCGGGTTGATTGCGAATGTGGCCTGCAACTGCAAGCAAACTCTAGCAACTGAAAGGCTCTAGCAATCGAAAGGCGGCATCGGTGCTGAATCACCGAAAACATGGTGACGATGGCCAAAGTAGATGGCTTAGATCTTCTCTTCACCCTGGCCCTTGTCCTCCTTTTCGTCCATCGCCTCCTCCTTTTCTTCCTTCACCTCCTCCTTTTCTTCCTTCGCCTCCCTACCTTCGCCGGCCGTCGTCGGGATCTTCACGGCGACCTCGTCCTCTTTCATCTTCCCCACCACGAGTTCTCTGTCGGCTGTCTCCTCTGAGACCCCAGTGGGGGTAACACTGTCATCAACCTCCACCTTCGCATCCTCTACCAGCTTTTCGCCCTTCTCCACGAGTGCCTGCTTATCCTTAAGTTGAATGGACAGGACGCTCTCGCCATGATGATCTGTGGCCTTGGCACCGCCGTTGTCGGTTTCAGGGATGGCCTCCTTGTCAGTGCCGCCATCACCATCCTCGAGCTCCTTAGCACTACCCCCCTTGGTGTCTTCCACCTTCACCACTTCGGTCTTGTCACCATCCTTGAGCTCTGTAGTACCACCCCCCTTGGTATCCTTCACGTGGTCTTCCACCTTCACCACTTCGGTCTTGATCTCATTGTCCACCCCCGCGTCGTTATCAACCGCGGTATGGACGACATCACCGCCACTGTCTGTATCCGCGCCGATGTCAGGGACTGCCTCTTTCGCGGCGTCGTCGCTACCGCCCTCCTTGGACTCTGACTTGTGCTCCTGGACCTCGTCTAGGGGTTGGGCCGTTTCAGCTCCATCAACCCTATCCCCGTCCTGAACAGGGCCAGTATCTTTATGTTCGAATTCGATCATCGCGGTGACGCTGGCAAGAATCTCTACAACAGCTTCGGTGCTTAGCTCGAGCACCACATCGGCGGCCTTCGTCGCATCCGAAGCCTGTGACGCGGCGGGACGACGTCTGATGTCGGGGGCCGGGCGCCACTCCGGGTCGCCTTTTTCGACTCTCATCAACTTGACAGCAGCCCTGTTTAATCCTGGAAGTTAGCAATCTGTTGCAGTCAAGGGCTTGCTACGTGAAGGTGTTCTAGTGAGGATAAATGTGGCATAATATGGATTCGAGATAACACCCGCCTCGTGGTCTAGGAGTCATCCACAAAAGGCCTGCCAGGAAAAGCACCTACCACTCGTGGCCAATATCGCTGGACCACTTCTTATCATGCATCTTGCGGGCCAAGTCGAGCGAGTTGGCGGCAAAAAGCTCGATCTCCTCAATGAGAAACCAAGCGACAAACTTGAAGCCGGTTGAGTTCGAATCATTCCTATAGCCTGCAAAGACGGCGAGGGGGTCGACAAAGACGGGGGTGTACTTGATACTGGGGGTGTCGACGCTGGCGAACAGGGGAGGCTCGTGGCTCACGGACATCCAGTCGCCCGGGAGAATCAGAGAGGAAATCTGACCCTCCGAGTCAAAGATCTCCACATCCGGGCCGTCCTCGACGCCGTAGCGGTTAAACTTGATGGACTGAGTCAGCTCGGCGGTGGTGCGGTCCATCAACTCCTCCTGGCCCATTTCCTTGTGGTTCTCAAGAAGGAGGGACTTCTTCTCGGCATATTCCGGCAACAGATGGAGGTTCGATTTGACGTAGATGATGTTCTTATCCATCCATTGGGGCTGTGTCTGGACGTGGACGATGGCGAAGGAGACGCCATCCGGCTTCTCCTCACCGCTGTTGATGGTGCTCATCCGGCTGCGGTCGTAGCCAGTAGCGGAAGGATTGAAGTGACTAAAAATGTGCTTCGGCAAGACTCTATTCAGCTGCAATTAGCGATCTATGTTCAGTGTTGCCGCACGCAAGAGGCGGGCGATTCAACACCACCAACACACAGCCGTGGACTCGAGGGAGCAAGCCCACGCTTGCACGAATCACGAGGGCCATAGAAGACACTTGGGCTACTTACCCTCCGCCAATGAGTGCGGCCTTGGGAAGCTGAGGCCCCTCAAAGATCGAGGTGCCAGAACTATTTGCGACGCTGGGAAGGTTGCGGTTGCGGTTGCCATGGGAAGCACTGCGGAAACCACCACGATTGCCGCCACGGCCACCGCGGCGGGCGCCTCGATTCGAATATGAACCGCGATACATATTGAATATGCTGGAATCGAAGAAAATCAACGTCTTGGTTGAGGTTTTGGGTTCTAGAAATCAATGCCCGGCCGACTGCCAGAAAAATGGGACGCGATGGGGCTCGAAAGTAACCAGCCAAACTCACAAACAGCCCAGCAGAAAAAAGTAACTGGGGTCTGACAGAGTCCCAGTCTGTTTGTGCCGAGAGGAAGAGGGAGAAGTGAAAATTCGATGCGGGTCTCCGAGGTAAAAACTACACGGCCTACCTAAGGAAACCGCAAGTGAATTCTCTCTCATGGAGAAGCACCCTGACAACTTGGGTATCGACAAAATTTGCAGAAAGGCACATGTGAGGTGAACGAGGGGCTAATTATGCGGGTTCAAAGGGAATCAAATTGTCCTCGCCACGGAAGGCACCATGCCTGGGGAATGTGGCATACAGATATCACGGCAGGTACGAACAACACCAGTTGGAGCCAGTCATTGCCAATTCACACTTCAGTTACCTGTTAACTAGTGCCTGCCTTGGTATATGTATGGAAGTGGTTGGGGGGGCCAGTACCTATTTGAAC
Source organism: Chaetomium tenue (assembly GCF_020726465.1). Taxonomy (NCBI): domain Eukaryota; kingdom Fungi; phylum Ascomycota; class Sordariomycetes; order Sordariales; family Chaetomiaceae; genus Chaetomium; species Chaetomium tenue. The sequence continues at coordinate 2,746,199 of NW_027117330.1, read as the reverse complement.
ACGGTTAGATAGGGGATGATGATTTGGGGACCTTGACAAAGGTTGTTTGTTTATAGTAAAAGGGGTGTGCTGACACTGGTTCACGTGCCTCCTTGAATGTCTTCTCCAAAATTGAATGACTCGAAACTTTACCCAGACAAATGACAAGGTTCATGGGGAACCACGTAGAACTGGAAAGGGTGGAAATAGAACGGAAGGGAGGACAGAGAAGGTCAAAGGGCTGGGCACTAAATGTTTGCGTCAAGGACAACCCCAGAGAGAAGACAAGACTCTGGATTTGTTTTCCAACTAGGCTCCATGGAGTGCGCCTAAGGCTCATAAAACAGGAGGAAATGGCCTGTCGCCAAATACGTATATCATGATAAACCCCAATAAATCGGTCCACGCCCGCTCCCAACCCTGATAGAGCGGTGTGGACGAAATGCAGAGCAAGTCCAACCATGCAGTACCCTTCCTCAACTCCTTTTCTCCCGAGAGTCTGTCCACCCAATTGCCGCTGGCCTAGAACACCGTCCCGTCGCTGTCAATGAGAATGGGCGGTTCCTTGGTATTCGGCCGGCTGACTTCGGCAATTTCTCGCCCTCCCTGAAAACGATATTAGTAGTTGACACCGGAACGATGTGGATAAGTGAATACGAACCTTCCAGCTCCCGGCCTCCAGCACTTGCGCCAAGCTGAGCTCATGCCCGGCCAGCTCGGTCCTCAGCGCCTTGTTCACATCGGTAGTCAACATATCCAGGAAGCCCACCGTGACACCGCGCCACTCAACGATAACATCATCGCCAGGGTCAAACATGGGCGCAACCTCAACGCCCCCAGTCCCAGTACGTTGTGAGTACTCAGTATAGTGCTGCAGGCCGCGTTCCTGGTCCTCGGGCTTGAGCGTGAGCACACCGAGATCGACGAAAAGCCCGCCGTTCCGGTATTCGGGCAACCCAGTGAGAAGTTCCTGGCCCGCGAATTGGATCTTCATGATGCTCTGCATCGGTTGCATGAGGGAGTATGTGAGCCACTGAGTGAGCTTATGGAAGGGAAGGATGCTCTCCCACGGCGCAATGCCGTTGGATTGGCCGGTCGCGTTGGGGAAGGGCGAGAATGTCGGGCTGCTGGGTGATTGCGCGGGTTGTGGCATCGAGCTGCAGGGCCAGGCGTCACCGAGCGAAACACCGTTGATGGCCGTCCGAGATGGGGGCCAGATGGGGTTAAGCCCGTTCATGAGGACGTTCCAGAGCACCGGCATGGGGACAATAATCACACTCGAAGCTTGCGTCGATGGGTGGGAGAGAATGTGGTCTGGAATCTGTCGTTAGCACGGTGGTCGGGATGAAGCATTCTTGGGAGATCCTTACCAAGCATGTTGCCTGGCCGGCCATCTTCGCCGAAGAACTCCTTGTTCTCCAGGGCCCTCCCGAGGCGGATGAGAAGTTGCGCCCTGCCTTCGATACCAGCCATCTCGTTCCCAGGTCCCGACTGCAACCCCTGGGCGAGTTTCTCCACTGTTAGTTGCCGCAGGCCCTCCCTGTCGACCTGGTACTTGTTGCTGCTTCCCGAGAAGAGGCCCTATGGCGGAGGTTAACATGCGTTGAATGGGAGATTTGCCGGTCTTAGGTTGAGTGGACTCACGGTCTTGAACATATCTAGGGTCGCAACAGCGATGCCCTCAGACCGCCTGTAGACTCGGCCGTTTTCCACGCTCTTGTAACTCCACTCTGTGCCAGCACCAGCATCCAGCAGCACGCTGACCAGGAAAAGATCAAGAATCCGCTTGCACTTCTCGGTGTTGTCAATCTCCTCCGGCCATGTTGCCAAAAGGTGGGCGATTCTGTCGCGCCCACCGACGCCGAAATGCTGGTATCGGCCATGCCCAGGAATACTCGTGAAGGGCGCATCGTAATCGCGCTGTCGTATCACGGTCAGTTATCTATGCAGCGCCCGAGTCGAGGGCCAGCGGGGTCAAAGACAACCCTGTGGACCCCTCTCTTGTGCCCAACCCAGAGAAGACCTACCTTGATGATATTCGCAACAAACGAGACAACATCGGGGAACTTTTGCATATCCACATCAAAATGGCGCAGGTCGTTTTTGCATGCTTTCGCCGTCACGATCTTGCATCGTTCTCGTACAGCCCCCAAGCTGCGCAGGTAGCCGGCGGGGTCGAGCTGCGGGTCTGGCGGCCTCGGCATCGTGACACTGGACATCGGGCCGGGAGAGAAGGGAGTGAGCGGGGTTCCGGGGCCGCCGGTGCTCGTGGTGCCAGCCGATGTGCGGTTCATCATGCGTGCGCTTGTGTTGATGGGAGTGATGATGCTCGAGGACCCTGATGTAAGGGACGATTTTGACTGTGAGTTGGAGAGGGTTGGTTGTGGGTTGCTCGCCGCCTTCGGCGCCCGCTCCCTCCTCGAAAATAAGCCCATGTCTGCTGCTGTGGTACGTGGATGCCGTTCCAGTGGTCGGCCAGTGGCGCGCGATCGGCAGGTAGCGGCGGTCTGCAGGTGGCCGTCTCGGGATTTGACAGCGGGGGCTCAGGAGCTCTCGTGACGCGGTGGGGTAGAGACAAGCGGCGCCGGAGGGGGCTGCGATTGGACAGGCGAGGGTCTGGGCCTGACGGTGAAGTTGTAGTGCTGGTAAAGGAGGTCAACCAACCTGCGTTGTCAGTGCAGGGAAAGTGTTCGTTGTTTAGGATTCGATTCAGGTGAGGGTGTGTCGGGTCTTTGTCGCATCGGCTGCGGGTTGTGGTCTGTTTTGTGGCCTTAGGAGCATTCAATAGTGCAAAGAAACCGGAACCAGGGGGTTGTCGGCCGCAGGGGTGGTCGGGACGACTAGGCAATTGTTGCCGTTGGTTGGGACGCTGGCAGGAGAAAGGGCAAAAGTCAACAACAGAAGCGGCGAGGTCGCAATGGAACAAGCCCGTGGGTCGTGGGCCCCTTCTTCACATGGATCGATGGGTGGAAACCAAGCCTCGAACCCGCCAAGATGAACCTGGAAGCTCGGGATGAGGAGGGGTAAGGTGGGGTCCCCCAGGGCTGCCCTGGGAGCCTGTGCGCCTTCCCTCTCTGTGCCTCTGGGCGCGCAGCTAGACCCTGGCGTCCTCGCCCAGGGCATGTGGCTGCATGAGACGGGAAATTGGAGGGGAGATGCAGAATGGGTATGTACCTAAAATAAAGAGGAAAGGCGTGCCAAAGAGCCAAAAGTCGAAATGGCTTTTCTCAACGCTGAATTCTCAGCGCCGCTGACTCGGAGACTCGGTCGCTTCTTCCCGTTTTCCCGCTCGTTTAAGTTTTCCCCTGCTGGCAAGTTTCTTTTTTTTTTTTCCTTTCTTTTTTTTCTGTTCGTTTCTTTGGTGGGCCTTTGCGAGACGTGCCTTTTCGAGCCCACGGACTTCTCCCTGTTGGATCCTCGCGCTATGTTCACGGAATGGCCCTCGTTCGCAAAGCCGATGGGTGTTTTGGACTTGGCAGAGAGCGATGCTGCCCAAGGTGCCAGGGGAGAGTGTTGTCCTCGGACCCGATCGATCGAACGAGCGATAGGCTGATCGGCCGCAATAACTCGCCCCTGAAGAAAAGTTTGGATTACCCGCGCCCGCAAGGACCAGGGATGCTGAGTGAGGGTCTGAGGGACCTTTCCAAGGCAATTTTGGGTCTCCACGAAGACCTCAATGGGCGAAAACAGCCCTCTTTATCAACTTACACACATCCCCCTCGACTCTGCAGTTCGATGCGTCGGGCAAGCCCCTGAGCTTCCCCTCTGACACACAAGAAAGACACCTGACCCTCCCGGCGCGAGCTAACGCGCATCGCTGAGCCAGCGATTCAAATGCCATGGAAGGATTTCTAGCGGTCGAGAACCACTGGAAAGCCCCGCCAATGCCTCCCAGACGATTGAACACCCCTGCAAGCCATCGCCGGGGAACATTCCAGTTGGGCCTCCAAAAATGGCGCCGCAACCGGGCCACAACGTGGTGAGGGTGCCCCTGTCTGAAACTTTGGCTTTTCTGCAGGTACGGCGCAACGTCAACCCACCATCACAGAGCAGCCTGGATTGATGCAATCCTCTGAGGATGTCACACTGCGACGGTGCTCTGCCTGAATTGGGTGTCTCTGGACGGCCCGGTAGAGTGAGGATCTTTGAAAACGTTGCAGCCTGTTCACTTTGGTCGCTCGGTGACCAGGATCGTTCGGGATGGGCATCCGTCGGTGTATGTGTGCTAGGTATGTCCTTTGGCAGTCAAATGCTGTCCCGGGAAATCCTCGCTTCTGCTTCCACGGGCATTCGGGACTTGAGCGAGCAAGCGTCGGTCCCCCCGCCCAGCTCAGAACAAGCACTCGAGATCAACCTGTACTTCTGCGCGCTCCGTGCAACAAACATCTGTCAGACGCCGGTCGTCTTGGAACTTCCGACTTGGGCTCGCACTAGGGGCGCTAACGATCCGAAAACAACGCGCCGAACCCACCGGTGTGGTTTGCTCCCTGTTTGCGGCACTAAAACAATGCTTTGGGCCACACTCCGGGCCCAAGAGAAGCTAGAATCAATCTAGAAACATCAGCGAGTTTGTCATGGGCTCCATCCACGGCCCCCGGAGTCAATCCGTGGCCAACCCGGCGGCCCCTATTCCATTCTTGACACCTCTTTTGTCGTCCCCCGCTCTGGCCGAAGAAACACACTAATGACGACGACTGACGAAACGAATTGGCTTTGCGGTGGTGCCAAGAGAATCCGTCCGCAAGCTTTGCCCGCCGTCGGCCCGCTCGTGGCCCGATCGCTGTCGATCTCCGAGGTATTTGTTGTTTTGCTGCGTTGCTGCTGGAAAGGACCAGTTGTGCTTCAACTTGACTAGTTAGTTAGTTCCTCACCACCGGTTTCGTGTGGCGCCGCTGGTGGGATTGGGACCGGCCTCGCCGGCCCAGGAGCGCCCTCTCGTGCAAAAACCGCTTCCTCTCCCCATTCCTTTACGGGCATTTAATTCCAGGTTGTGTTGGCACCGCACTGCTGATTCAGTACGCAGGTCCCTACGATGTGGCTATGTGCTATTAAGCAGTTATTCCATACCGCCCGAATTTCCCTCGGCGCAGGGGCGTCACAGGCGTGCATACGACACAAGAAAGCCGCCCAGAGCCCCTCCTCTCGGCCAAGAGCAAAATCGGATCGACACACCCGAGTCTCTGTATCTGGCAGTGAGGCGTCTTCGAGGCGGGCCCGGGCTGGGGACACAACCCCGTTCTGGGCCCGAGAGTTTACCCATCCGAGGTGCAGAGCCGGAGAGATAACAAGAGAGAAGCACCAGGACGATCTGCTTTTTAGCATGCATTTCCTTGCCCGTTCCTCCCATGATCGGCCCTCTGCGGCCCACATGCATGACAGGGGGTGTGGGACTCGACCCGCAAACCTTTCCCACCAGACCAGCCCACATGCCCAGGCGGTGCACGGAGACGGGGAGCATTGTTGGAGGCCCATCACTTCATCGTTCCCCTCTTCAGCACAATCCTGTGAGCGGTAGGGGATGGATCGGCTGACAGGAAGCCCCTCTGTACAATGCCACCCCAAGGCTCACGAAGGATGCAGAGGGCAAAAGCTGACTTCCAGAACGTTTCATGACTGCACCGTGGGGGGTAAAATGTGCGTAGATAAGACCAAGGACTCAATTTTGTGGTTCCCGGCTTCAACAACAAAAGATGAGAAATGCAACACGTCAATAAGTGCATTCTAGTTATGGACGTGAGAGAACAAGCAGTGCCATTGACGTACAAACCCAGACGCAAACATTAACTATCTCAGCCCCCTAGTTACTCCCTGTCCTGCTACGACACGACTTGTGCTGAGTAGCAGGCCGTCGTCTAATGCAAATGATGCCGCCAGGTATCGCCGTCTGCCCCCCAACCCTTGACCCGAAGACCCGAAGTGCCATTCGTGTAGCCGCAGCACTAGAATACAGAATGATGTACAACATGACGCGGGATATCAATGTTGAAATGCCCGTGCCATAACTGAAGTCTCCCGCCGCAACAACCCCCGTGTTGCGACGCGGGTAAAAAAAAAAGAAAAAGGAAAAAAAGACAGAAAACATAAAGCAACGATCTTAACGACGATCGCCAGAAACGCCCTGACCGGCCCCAGCCAGCCGCAATGCACCGCCAAAGTCCCACGCCACACTCCTTTTTTCCCCGGTCCCGGTCCCGCTCCTTCACCAAACCCGAGGCATGGATAGATGAAGATGGAACGCACGCATCAGAATCCCTCCAAATCCGACTAAGATTCCTTCGGGGCATCCATCCACGACGCGGCCTCGCCGCGGTCCTCCAGGATCTCGGCCGCATTCGACGGGTGGTGGTGGTGGTGATCAACCGCCGCCTTCTTACGGTGATGATGATGATCGCCGTCCTCATCATCGTCCTGGTTCACCAGCTCCACAAACATGCTGTCATCCCCATCCCCCTCGTTCCCGACCCCAATCCCAATGGGGTCATTATCCCGCGCCGAGCTCGACGGGCCGTCACGGCTGCGGTCGCCGCTGCGCGCCCCCGGCCCAAAGATCTCCTCGGCTCGGCGCCGCCCGGTCTCGGTGCGCGACAGGATCTCGAGGACCCTGGCGCGGCCGTGGTCCGTCGAGAGGTGCGCGTTGAGCTCCTCGTCGTCAAAGGTGCCGCGGAGCAGGCGCTCCTCGAGATCGTGGGTCGAGTCGCCCGACACGAGCAGCTGCGGGCCGGGCCCGGTACCGTCGCGGAGGAAGAGGCCCGGATGGCTGGAGGACGGGTCAATCTCCATGGAGTCGGCCCGGAGAATCGAGCCCGCCCCGGCGGGGCCTTGCTGGTTGTGCGATGACGATCCTTCGGCGCCCCCTGACGAGTGAGAGTGCGCGTTATTCGAGAGGCCCGGGGTTGTGGGCTGGGCGGAGGAGTTCCGTGGGTAGAAGGAATGGGGCGATGGGTACCCGGGACTGCCGACCATCATGATGGAACCCGACGGGGCAGAGGCGGCCGCCGCTGCGGCCTCGGCGTTCAGGGCTTTGCGTTTCAGGCTGTTCGCTTTGCCCTTGACGTCCTCGGGCAGATCGTCAGGATCCTCCACGCCATACTGAGCCAACATCTTTTGCAACTTGGTTGGTCGCGGCTTGCGGGTGCTCTTAGATACCTCAAGGACCGGAGGTGGTTCCGGAGCAACCGGGCTCCACTTGTGCAACTCCTGCCGGAAAAAGTTGGTCTCGAATGCCAAAAGGATCTCGGCGCCTTCGATCTTGCGGAGGTAAAACCGCTGCGCCTCCGCTTCGGAAGCCGTGGCCATGATCGGGTTGCAGTACGCGCTGATATGGTTGCGGAAGTCGGTCGCATTGTCGATTATCTTCTTGAGCACCTCCTCCTCTTCCGGCTGAAACGGCAAGTTGGGAATCTCGTCCTGCCAAGATAGAAGGTCCTCCAACTTTGGCCGGGCGGCATCGCGAGGGATTTTGACGCGCCAGTCGCAAATCGGGCACGTGTACTTATCATCTTCCTTGACCTTCCCACGGGCGATCTTGAGGCATTTGCCATGGTACCATTCGTGACACAATTCACACTCGATCATCATGCCGGCTTCTGTGCGTCGGCAAATGCAAAATACCTCGCGGAACTTCGGGTCCTCCCAACGGCTGGGCTGTTCCTTATCGACGCTCGGCTCTCTCGAGGCAGGCTCCGCTGGAACGCGCGGCTTGTCGTGAACGATATCGAAGCAGTCGATGTTGCGGTCGAGCACGTAATCCATGTGGCTCTTGAGGATATGGAGCGGGGCATTGGTCTTTCCAAAGAGCTTCTTCCCCTTGCGCATCCAGTCCTCGTGGCGCTTTTGCTCCTTCTCGAGCTCATGCGTCCCGGTTGGCTTGGCTTGGAGCTCTTCGATCTTCTTTATGACTTCTGCGACCTCTGCATACTTGGGCCTCTTCCGGTAATCGAGGTCTTGGGTACGCTCGTTCAAATCCATAATCTGCCGGTGTGCTTCGCGCTGCTTGTGGAGAATCTGGTCCACGGCGGCCATTGTTTTCGGGCAAACGGGCCAGGCGTTGGATTGCACCTGGTCCGCCAAGGTCTGAAGTTGCGGGTAATGAATCGAGTCAGCGCTCATCAGTTCCTGAACCTTCTTATCCCACATGTGGCCTGCCGTTAGCTGGTCGGTGTAGAAGGCAAGATGATCATTGTACACCGGCACGTTAAGTCGGTGACCCTCGTCAATAAGCGCCCTGACATCCTCTAATGTCATGAAGGAGTTGCGGCTGGTGCTAGCCTTCTCGTTCCACTGAAGCTGGTCCAGGAGACGCGTCAATTGTTCGATTTCGGGCATATCGACGTTGAAGCTCTGCCCATCCTCCAGTAGCTTCTCGACCGGGCCGATGGAACGAGTTTGGCGGTGCTCCATCATCGTCCTGGCATCGTCCTGGAAGGCCTTGATGGCATCCGCGCGCTCTTGCAGTTGGGGGATCTCCGGGCAGTCAAAGCCGATCTGCTTAGCTTCGTCCAGTAGACGATAGATGTTTGACACGTTGCGCATCTCGCGTTCCTTTTGATCGTGCTGGGCATTCCCGACGGATTTGCGAGCCCCCGTCTGCCACGCCTTCTCGTTCTTCCGGCGGTTCTGCTGTTTGCGTACTGTGTAATTGGTCGCTTCTTCGACCCAGTGGTTGCAGCGCTCGACGAAGGCCTTCAGAACCGGGAGGGACGGTAGGTCGTATGGGATCTTTTCGCCTTCGGTAACAAGATTACGCAGCGTCTTGAGCGATGGGGTGGCCTCCTCGTCCAGGAGCCTATCGTATTTCTCTTCCCATGCCTCGGGTACGTGAGCCTTGTCAACCACCTTCTTGCACGTCGCGGCAATGACGTCATCCGACTTGCGGTAGTAGAGGGCATGCTCCTTTCCAAGGTACCTGTCCGACTCCTGGAGATCGCAGCACGGGTGGTTGCCAGCGTGTAGCAGGCACAAGACCTTGCCTGTCTTGAGGCAGATGAACCGGGAAAGGAAGGTAAAGGCTTTGCAGTAGAAACATCCGTACTCTTCCTCTGGAACATCGGCGTCATCGACCTTGAACATCATGGGACAATCATCATCGCCTTCGCCCCCGAATACACAACGGTGGTGTTGTGTTGGGTGCTTCGCATCAAGATGCTTGGCGATGAAATTGTGCTTGGCAACAAAGTCGGCTCGTTGCGAGAGTTCCCGTTTCTCCACCTTTTGAAGTGCGGGCGCCAGCCATTTTGCCGTCTGTATCGTGAGTCCACCACTTGTAATACCTTCAGCTGCGGTCCACAGCAATTCGTCGTGCGAGAAACAGGGCTGTCGACGGAATTGTTGAAGTCTCTCAACACCCGCAAGACCATACGGCTCCCAGTCGCAAGGGGCAAAATTGACGGCCTCATTAAAATTAAATCCGTGATTGAACCCTGCGTGGTACGCTTGCGGGAAGGTAATAACGAACTGCCCAGCCCGTTGGTCCAATGCGTAGACTCGCACGCCAGCCTTTTGCAGCTGCTCTGGAGTGAGGAGCGTGACCAACTGGAAAAGCAGATCCGGCTGTGTCTCGAACAGCTCCGGAACGGCCTCTCGCATGGCGTTCTCAAATTTCTCAGCGTCCTCGCCAGGGATTCCGTACCAGGTTTTCGTCGCGCCAAAGTGCTGATAATTCGAGGAATAGGAGTAATGGTCCTCGTTATGCCAGCAGAAGGTCGAGAAAGTCATGCCAACGTAAACCCAAGGAACGGTCATGCCTGAGATATCGGACTTGATGTGCCTGAACAAACTCTCAGGGTGGAGTGGGAGAAGGGTGAGATTCCACGGGTCGGTCGAGTACGGGTTGTCGGGGAATTTCTCGATGGTCGGGAACCCGGAGCCATGGGTGGTGCAGTGAATGTCGGCCCCGTACTCCACTGTGACGGTTTCCTCGATGTCGGCAACCAGACGCCAAAACTCGTGTTCCACATCGTCCTCTGTGACCGGCCGATGGCAGTTAAGAACGGGGTCAAACGGCATCTTGTTAGAGAAGTACTGCTGTTTGAAGTCGGCAGCCTTCTCCTGAAACTGCTTCAGCGAGTACAGGCCGCCTTCCTCAAACCCAAATTGGCCGTCACCAACCAAGCACCGCGGGCAATTCCATTCGGTCTCGGGCTTGACTTTGAGAGGGGGGTCAAGGCAAGCGCCGTGGTAACCGTGGTCGCATGATTCGCATGTCAGAAGAAAGCTGTTTTCCTCACTGCCTTTGCCGCATTGCTCGCATTTCTGTCCCATTGTCAGTGGCGGAGAGTTCACGGTTGGTGATAAGATCATCGAGCATACCTCTCCGGGGGATGCAGACTCGTCCCGGGGCAGCCTGGGCACAGCTGAACGGAAGAGTGACATGTGCGAACCGGCGACGGTAGGCACCGTGTCTATGTAGAAATCGAGGTCAGTATCTACCATGCAGCCGGCCAACAACCACTCCAAAGCTACTCACCTTTCTTGAGCCTCTTGCTCCTGCGACTCCCGGAATCCCCATCTTCCGCATCGGCCGATTCCTTCTTAGCAGAATTGAGGCTATCGCAGCTCATTTGCCGTTTGAGGTTCGAAGGACCAAGCGCCGATGAGCGAAATTCGGGCGTGTTCTTGGTAGAAGTAGCAGGTGTGCCGTTTGCGTTGGGGGTGGCTGGGCCTTTCCCGTCAGAGGCTGATGCTATCGAGCGATTGACGCTGGTAAAACCGGAGTTGATGGCGGAAAACCCACCCGAGTTCACAGCCGTGAAGCCGGACGTTGGCTTGGGAGTGACAAAATCCGATGCATCGGACATGGAAACATCCAGATCCGTGTCCTTTGCTGTACTGTCAATGGTCGCGCGCAGCGCATCTGTCGCGTGCCTTGCCGGGGACTCAGAGCCTATGCCGGCGGGCGTCGCTACATTGGATCGCTTCAGTGGGCTTGGGGCAGGACTCGGTGTCAGAGGGCCGCCGTACTCAAGCTCCAGCTGCTGGTGCACACCCGGTTTAGCGATCCTCAGGTATTCCTCGTACGGGCACAGCCATTTCTGATACGAGTTCTTCAACGAAGTGGACAGGGAAGACATGATCTTGCCGCTGTATCCCAAATCACGCCCGATTTCGGCCCACTTCTTGAGCTTGCAAACCTTCTCGAAACCGCCACGGGCCTCGACCGCCTTCTTCAGCCGGTAGAGATCGAGGGGCTTCTTGTCGACATATGGCCATCGCGTCATGTTGGTTCCCTGTTGTTTGTGGAACTTGGCGAGGGCATCGAGATAGGATAGGTTCGCACGTGTGCCTAAACCGTCCGGCTCAGCATTACGTCCCGGGCAGAAGCGCGTCGCGACGCGGGAAGGGGAAGCCTTACTGCCTTCGACAGAGTTCAACTCTTGTTTGCGCGTGCGGAAATGGAACCTCTGTATCCCAACGTCAGTCACAGTTGACCAGTGCGTCCATTTGGCTCCCGCCTAAACTACTCACCTCTGTGTCGATGGCAAAATCCGGGTTCCACGACTCTGGAGGGATAATCTTGCAGATGCCGTACTGTCGCGCCTCGGGTGAAATCTTCCTGATGTACTCGAATGGCTCCTTCCACTCCTCCTCCGTCGGGCGATAGGTCGGCGCTTCTTGGAGGCCATGAGGTCGGCTCTTCCTCTTGACCGGCTCAGGGCACGCATTGGGTTGACCACGTCGCTCGACCGAGGCTAAGTCGAGGGGGGCGCTGGTCAGGGAGCTGAGAGGACTCGGTGGTTTCGTCGATTGTATGCCGTTCGAGTTGGAATGTGATGTCTTTTGCTTCCCACCAGCGGCGGGGATTGCCGGGGAAGCCGTCGCCGGAGAACCTCTCATGTTTGCATCGACAATCGAGCCCTCCAAATTGCTTACTTCGTTTGACCGGCCCACTGAAAATACCGTCCCCAAAACCAATCTCGCTGGTGATTATGATGACAGAGGTACCCAGCTCTCGGTAAGGGGTTTCAAGACGATGTTCGTGAGAGAATCGGTCGGGGACGGGTCAAACGGGTGCTGGTCGCATCGTAGAGGGGATCTGTAGGAGGGAACGTGACAACCGATATTAGAATGCGCGACCGGTAAACGGGCAGTCGGTACACGCAGGGGAGGATCCAGATCCAACACCGGGCATGCGAAGAATAGGTACCCCTTTAGACGAAGTGCACATACCCTTCGGTTCTAGGAGATCAAAGTAGCTACGAATTGCCTCTGCCTCTTAAGAGCATGCGCGCAGCATGAATGGGGTGTGGGTGGTCCCTCTGACGATCACAGGGAGTATCGACACGCCAAGCCGAGATCGAAATTCGAGATTCGATGTTGCGTTGGTCGGGGCTGGCCACGAAACGCGCCTGGGGTCTGGTCGCGGCTGAGCGGGGAGGTCGGCAGAAGGTATGTAGAACAAAGATTGGAAATGGTTCGGAATAAGGGTGGGTGAAGGGAAAGAAGGCGGAGCACCGAAGGGTCGGGTGTGAGTGGGCTGTGGGTAAGATGGAGTATGGGGCCGACCGAAGACGGGAGACGTTCCCAAGACAGGCGAGAGAAAGCGGCAGCGGCAGTGACCGGAAGGAATTTGGGAGGCGCAAACCGCACACAAACGGGATGCACCATTCGACACTCCCGCGAAATAGTGGGTCTGCGGGGGGTTCAACGTCGCGACGGGAACCTCACTTTCCCCACGACGTGCCTCAAAACTCCTGGAACGACAGTTATCAAGAAAAAATAGAAGAGCGGTTCGGGGATTGGGCTACCTCTTTATCTGACATAAAATACAGTCCCATACCGAGATTATTCCAGCCGCCAACAGAAAGCGATGATGTTCCAGAGGGATAAAAACGGAAAAGATGGGACGGATCACTTCGCGCACGGAGATCCTTGCGTCTGGGCGGCATCACACAAAGAAATAACCCCCCAGCATGACACCTGCCTATGAACGCAAGCCAATGGCACAAGAGCGGATGCCCAGGTCTTCTGCGGCTCTCTGTCAGAACAGAGTCCAATGAGGGTTTTGTGGCTTGACACATCATGTATTACTCGGCTCAATTCCGAGAACAATGCCTTTTTCAGCTCAACCCTCCCCGGCCGGTGGGAACACCAACCTGCAAATACTGTATGCATGTGCAGGAAAGGTGGTGTCGTCACCTGGCGGAGGCGACCCAGGTTGCGCATCCCTACTTATTATCTACCCCAATCTGGCATGTATGTGATGGAAGCATTGGCGGAGAGAAGCAGCCTGAGACAAAAAAAAAAAAAAAAGTACTGTTGTACAATTACGAGTTACGAAAAGGCGGAGAAATCTACTTCTGAATGTCCAAGGCCTTGCTAAACCATCCTTTGCGCCGGCACACATTCCTGGTTGGTGCGGTATGATATCGCTGGGAAGTCCATGTGGTTGCTGCAACCTGCCCAAAACGATGAGGTTCAGGGTCTGTACTGACAGGGCTCCAGTGTTGGACCGCAACAGCCAATCAGGAATCACTTGACGTTGGAAGAGTGTGTCGTGCAGTGGCTGCCAAGCGGGAGGAGCAAGCTGACTGATCACTTGTGCAACCAAACCCGGCAGATTCCTACACCCACCTCCCGAGCATCCGACGACATCAGATGCCGCGCCGTGATCAGCTTCAAGGATGATACGATGCAGCTAATGACTTGCAAGGCGAAGGGCAACCAGCAATTCCAAGAGAAAAATAGAATTGACCGCCTCGGTATGAATCACCATCGATATATCCGGGTATCTTTGCATTCCCCATTCTAGTCCCCGAGACGCCGCCGAACACCAACCAGCCCCATGTCTAATACCCCAAAATAGCCGTTGAACCCCTGTGATATGACCCATCGCTCATGTCTTTTTGGCCTTCTTAGTCGCGCGTTTTCGCTTCCGCTTCAGTAGTTTGTCCACTTCTTTCTGACCCCTGAGTCTCAGCGTCAGTTCCCTCATCATGTCGGCCCAATCCACCTCTTTCTTGCACGTCGGGCACTGTCCTTGAACCGGCAGTATGCTGTCTTTGTCGTTGTTCTTGAGGAAACTCCGGCTCCAGCAAGAGACATGACCAACTCCGTCGCAATCCTCGTGCGTGCATATCGCATGCAATCCCTCCCCCGACTTCATCTCCTCCCGGCAGACAACACACCGTCCCTGACGCTCAAACTCAAAAATCTCCTGCCCCTTCTTCACATATTCCTTCATCGGCTCGTAGTCCAACGGCAGCGCATGAATCCCCCACGGCGCGGCGGGAGCTTCATCCTCTCCATCCGCCGCAGCCACCTGCCCATCCCCAGACCCACCCCCCACCACCCCCTCCCCAAAATCCGTCACCACCCTCCAACTATCCCTCAACCCCCTCTCGCCCAAACTCACACCCGCACACCACTTCTCCCACGCAGCAAAAGCGTCCCGGTTGAAGAAGTGCACGCACAGCGGCCAGCGCGCAAAGCTGGGCACGCGCAGCAGCAGGTGCAGGCCGGACGCGACCGACGCCAGGCTCTTGGCGGGCCGGCGCAGCCGCCCGTTGCGGTTGCGCTGTGAGGAGACGGCCAGGCGCTCGGCGGAGGGGATGTGCATGGATAGGTGCGGGTTGTTGAGCGCCCATCTATGCACGGGGAGCGGTCAGCGAGGTGTCTTGTGTGATGGGTTGGGGGGGCGGGAAAGGGGGGTAAGGAGGGAAAGGAGGGAGAATAGAGGTGTGGGGGGGCATACTCAAACTTCAGTGCTGCTGTCGCGCTCGGAAAGCCGGAGACGAGGGTGATCATCTCCCAGGGCCGGAGGTTTCCGCGCGAGGTGCGGACGGCGCCACCGCGGACAAGACCATTGTGCTGGCTCAGCCGGCGCGGCGGGTTCGGCGTAGAGCCGACGTAAAAGGATGCGTGGCGGACGGTTGACCGTAGAATGTAAACGGTGTAGAGGGCCGGGATCGGGCTGTGCACTGTCGCCATGGTCGTCATACAAGCAGCGATTGGAAATGATCGGTTTTGGCTTGGTGCATCCTTAGGTTTGCTGCATCCTTAGGTTTGCGGCATCTCGCGCAATAGAATGTCCTGCCGAGCTGAGTTTCGGCAATCCATCCGAGCCCTGGCTTCAGGTTGCAGTGTGATTCAACATCGGCGAAGAATATCGAGCTTACGGTTTGACGGATCGAAAGAGATTCACTGCTGTTTTGTTTACTTGCAGTGATGATGCGGCGCTGGGGCGACCATGAATTGACGCCCCGCTTTTGCCTGGCAAAGTGGGTCCAGAGCCCAAAACCAACACAGCTCAAGCACATGCACATGCCAGGTGGTTGCCAAGAACGAGTTGCTCCATCCACTGCGAAGCTCACCAATCTTAGGGTAGGCCATAACAAGTAATTCCTGTCGGGTATCAGCTACCATTTACATTTCCCATGTATACAAATCAAGCACTAGTTCCCGTCTTCCTTCTCACCTCCTACAACAGCCCCTGCTTCTGCAGATCAAGATACACCTTCTCTGGCATCACGTTGCCCTCGGCATCCTCCATCTGAACCACGGCCCCGTCATCGATCTGCCCCCTGTTTTGGTCTCGCTGGATCTTGTCCCACAACCGCACCGCTTCTGCAATCGAAGTGATGTCCCTAAAAAGGTAGGTATCCGTAATACCGAGCCGCTTGAGGTTGGTGATGTGGTTGGTCTCGTTGAAATGCTTGTCAAAAGCACGCCGGCCCCGGTAGACAAAGTTGCCGCAGACCTCGCAAGGGAATTCTTGGCCCAGACCGTGGAGCCTGTAGAGCCAGAACGGGATCGGCTTGCCGTCCCAGGCAAGGGGTAGCTTGAGAGGGTTGTAGAGCTTATCATCGCCCTCATCCTGCTCATCCTCTTCTTCCTCCCTATTCTGCGCCCCAGATGTCATGTTGTAGAGGTTTTCCAGTTCTTGAGCACGTTCCCGCTCCGTCATGCCTTGTCGGCGCTCCACATTTACCCGCGTGTCGTCCTTTTCAATGTTCATAGCGCCCGTCAGCTTCTTGACGCGGAATTCCCTCTCGGCAACTGCCCGCTCCTTTAGCTCCTGGGCCGAGTCGACGCGATTGCCGTTTGTGTTGCCGTCTTCCTGTTGTGCCAAAAGCTCCGCTGCCTTGATGTGTTTTCGCCCTTTCAGATGGCCCTTGTAAACGTTGTCGTTCTTGAACTCCTTCTCGCAGGCGTCGCACCAAACGGCCTCGGGTGTGCTCAACGTTCGCTCGACCGCACCGCCTTGCGCCGCCTTGTCGGTTTGCCACCCCTGGACCTCCCGCTTCTCCCACGCCGCCTCGAAATCCCGCTGCCAGCCTTCCAGTACCTGGTCGATGTTCTCTAGGGGTCGGGTTCGGCGCATAAACGACTCCAGATACCCCATCAGATCACCGAGATACTTGAAGTATGGATCCGTCAACTTGTCGGCCCGCTTGACTCCGCCATAGCCCGGCTGAAAGTTGTCGAAGACCTCGAGATACTGCATATACCCCAAGCGTTTCGCGTTCGGAAGGTTCAAGTACGCGTCGTGGCAGTTGTGCAAATCGAAAAACCGGCCGTATGCCTCTTCGCCAGAGAACATGCTCTCGACGATATACGGTTGGTCGTCTCCTCCTTTCTGCGGCCGGTACCACTGCTCCGAGTTTTCGGCTTGCTCGTTCGGGTATCGGGCATGGTGGTCTCTGACGCCCGTTACTTGACGGTAGAACTCCTCAAATGGATCACCTGTGCTGACTTGCAGGATCTCCTTCGATCGAAGGCCGGCCTTGTCATCATAGAGTGGTAAAAGCTCGGAGGATTGACTTTGGATTTGGTCTAGCAGCTGGGCTACTTCATGGTCTCGGTTCAGGCGGTCGCGAATCTATCAATTGTCAGAATTGCACGAATTCACTAGGTTGCCTGCCCGAGAGGAAAGACAAGATGGACGGTGGCGCATAGATCAAAACTTACGTGTTTTGGCTCCTCGCTCATGCGATCGGCGATGCCTTGTTCGAGACGTTCGAGATCCTCGTGGATATACCGCTGGTCTTCGAGTAACATCTTGCTCCGCTCTTTGCAACTTGCAACTGTTGGGGAAAAACAAGGACTTCTTTTGTGTCTTTTGTGAGAGTAAAGTTGCGCCGATAGCCTTTGTCTGTTGCAGCTCCAACTATTTCCTTGGCACTCAATTGCCTGCGCCTGCGCCAAAACTGCGACGCGTCTGGACCGTGCATCAGCCACCGAAATTCAGCCGACGGCCTGAGCTTGGCCGAAAAGTTCAGGTCCACTTCCCAACGAAGGCTTGATTCGCCTCACTCTCCCCGGGCGCAATTCGCAAAGCAACTCCCCTCCTAGCTTCCACGATACAACCAAACAACACTGGTCCTCAGTAATCAAACGCCATCTCAACCACAATCATGGCAGACGGAGCTGGTATCGACCGCAAGGCTGATGAGAAGATTCAATTCTCAACCTCGAAGGAGGTCACGGTGCATCCGACTTTCGAGTCGATGTCGCTGAAAGGTGCGTCGCAAATCATGGAACCCTGGAGGGCATCGCGCGCTAACAATTGCTTTGACAGAGAGCCTCCTTCGCGGTATTTACGCATACGGGTACGAATCACCGTCCGCCGTCCAGTCTCGAGCCATCGTCCAGATTTGCAAGGGCCGCGACACTATCGCGCAGGCACAATCCGGAACGGGTAAAACGGCCACCTTCTCCATCAGCATGCTCCAGGTCATCGATACCGCCGTACGCGAGACACAGGCGCTTGTCCTCTCCCCGACCCGCGAACTTGCGACACAGATTCAGAGCGTCGTGATGGCCCTGGGAGACTACATGAACGTGCAGTGCCATGCCTGCATTGGTGGCACCAACGTGGGCGAGGATATCCGCAAACTCGATTACGGCCAACACATCGTATCGGGAACTCCAGGTCGTGTTGCCGACATGATCCGCCGCCGCCACCTGCGTACCCGCCACATCAAGATGCTCGTGCTCGATGAAGCCGACGAGCTTCTCAACCAGGGCTTCCGGGAACAGATCTACGACGTGTACCGCTATCTCCCCCCTGCCACCCAGGTCGTGGTTGTCTCGGCCACGCTCCCATACGATGTCCTCGACATGACAACTAAGTTCATGACCGACCCGGTTCGCATCCTCGTCAAGCGTGACGAGTTGACGCTCGAAGGCTTGAAGCAATACTTCATCGCCGTGGAAAAGGAGGACTGGAAGTTCGATACGCTCTGTGACCTCTACGACACCCTCACCATCACCCAGGCGGTCATTTTCTGCAACACACGGCGCAAGGTCGACTGGCTCACCGACAAGATGAGGGAGGCCAACTTCACCGTCAGCAGCATGCACGGCGACATGCCACAAAAGGAACGTGACAGCATTATGCAGGATTTTAGACAGGGCAACAGCAGAGTCCTGATCTCAACCGACGTCTGGGCCCGTGGTATCGACGTCCAGCAAGTGAGCCTGGTCATTAACTACGACTTGCCGAGCAACCGTGAGAATTACATCCATCGTATCGGCCGTTCGGGTAGATTCGGCCGTAAGGGTGTGGCCATCAACTTCGTTACGAGCGAGGATGTGCGCATTCTACGAGATATCGAGTGTATGTGACCCACATATCCATGGTTTGGCTGTGGCTAATTTTTTTGGCAGTGTATTACTCGACCCAGATCGATGAGATGCCCATGAACGTCGCTGATCTCATTTCTTAATGTGGGACAACAATGGTGCCGTTCGTGGAGCTGAGGATAAGGATGAGGACTGCGAGTCAATTCCGCTGTATGTCCGGTACAGCCGACAGGTTGTGGGAGGAAAAGGGCCTGATCCCTAAAGGTACAGTGATCTTGTCCTCCCACCGGTCGAGTTAATTTAGTATGGTCGACTAATAGCAGACGAACAGGGCATGTCGAGATTGTTAGGACCCAACAGGTCAACCCCAACAAACATATCAAGGGCGAGGAAGTCTTGCGATCTAGAAACCCACGTCGAGCATGGCGTCGAGATGTAGCCTCGGGGCTTCGGGTTTCCTCACAAGAGATTCAAGATACCTAGGAGGTATTGCAACTTGCAGTGGTCAAATGAAAAGCGGCATCGCTATTTGGTTACATTCAGCGTATAAACCCCGTGCATTTTGTCACTGATTTCTAGGCCAACAAACAAGGCGTAGCTGTACTCCACTCGCGAGTGCTGCATCGCCACGTCCTACCTCAGTCGCACCAAGATGGCCCCCCACACCTCGTAGTCCGAACCCAAGAACGCTCGGCATACAACGCCGCTTCCGCCAAGAACCCATCCACAGCTCGGAGCCAAGGAACAGGTACCGGAGTGGAAAACGCATACGAGAGGTATTTATCGGGTTGAAAAACGTACCCGGTTAAGGACGCAAAGGCGCTATTCTCAAGCTAGGTAAGGCGTGATCGAACAAGGCTTCGATCGAGACTGCCTACACATGTAGACGCAGGAGGCGCTTTCAAAGATAAGATGCTATGGCCGAAGCTGCCGAGGCTACTGAAGCAACTGATGAAAAGGGGATCCGCGATTTTGCTGTGAGTTGGCGTTTCTGAGACGGGACCGTAACACAAATACCACAGCTAGTGTAGTCCGATATTCCAAATCATGAATCGAACCACCAATCACCCTCTCGATTGGAAACGACCGGGTTGTAGGATCTATGTCGTGGACAGATGTAAGCGTGCCAATCCATCGACCCTAAACGCGACGCGGGCCGCCCTGGCCATTACATTGGGACCATCTCTTACTCCTAATTTGGAAGTTATGGTGCAATTGCATCCTAATAATCCTTCTGGTCTAACTAAGCCACATCCGCGGAAGCAGCATTCCGAATTTCCCGGTCTACTAATTCTTGGTCCATAACTTCTTAACTAGGCAGCATTCTTGCAGTCCGTTTCAGTACAGCTGACAGGAATATAGACGTGAAACCTTCCAAACCCTTCTAGAATATCATATGAATATAATCTTGCCCTAGCACCACGTTTTCATATAAGTATTATTAAAAACAGAACAATCAACCTCCAATCTTAACGTGTCGACACAAGATCTTGAACGAAGAACACCACTCTTGCAGGTTTGTTATACCTCATACAAACAACGCGGATTCTACTCGCACGAAAGAGATCACAATTAAACTCAATCCAGCAACAGCTGATTAACTCGCGGAGAATATGGACAACTCGACAGCTGGCAACAAACCTGCGGCAAGGAAAACTGCAGCATCGACAACTACAGCATCGACAACTGCAACATCGGCAACTGCAACATCGGCAACTGCGACATCAACATCCGGAACACGAACTGGGACACGGACAGCCGGTACGGGAACACCCGGAACGGCAGCGAATAACAATGCCGCAAAACCTACCCCCCGTATTGTCAACGTAGGACCACCTGGCCCTCAGATTACCGTAGCGGAACCTCGTCCTCCCCCCACTCCATCGCCGCAGCCGGGCATGAGTTCCGCGACCCTCGATAACATTGTCGGCCGACTCGCCACGGCTTTGGGTGACAAGTCCTACGTCATAATCGGCAGCGCCGCTAATTCCCTACTCGGCATTGGCCCCGTTGGAAGCTCCGTGGACGTCCTCGTGCCTACTGGCACCCCCTCGAGGAGGGCTGAGAAGCTATGTACGAGCCGCACCACCACCCGCTTCAAGTTTGTTACGAACAAAGGCGTCTTCTATACCAGAGAGAACGGCGGTAAAGACATTCCCATCACATTTTGGGAACCAAAGGAGGTCCACCAGCAGTGTCCCGAGGAGATGACCGATATTGTCATGGTCGGCAACGTGCGCGTCTTGAAGCCAACGCTGCTCCTCAACATTCACTGTCACAACTGGCTAAAGTCCCAATCGGGGCCGGGAAAGAATTCCGGGAATGCCGCCGCTCATAGCATCGACCTCCTACTGAGGCACATTGTTAAAGAGACCAAGAAGGAAGTGTCCAATGCTTCGGGGGAGTTTCTCGTCAAGTTTGCTGCCGCTAAGCCTGAAACCCACGCAGGCTTTCGTGATCTTGGGATCTTGGGCCCACATTAGATAGGACGAGGGAGACAAAGGGGCGCGAATTTGATAGAAACTGAAATCAACGGCTGGTCCGTTTTAGTAGCAGCATCTACTCACCCAAACTTATTATCCAATGTCCAGTCTTCAAGTCTTGGGAGATCTATCCGCATGGTTGAGGCGGGATGCAGTACGGCAGGTCAGACAACCTTAGTGATGCTATTTGTCAATCTTCTTCGAATTCGGTGTGATCTTTTGTACGAAAAATATTGCAAGGTAAGATAAGCCTGTTATATTTAGGAATCTTTGAGTGCTACTGGTCACCAACATTATGGATGGATGGCACCCATGATATGATTAAAAGGTGGATCAGGGCAGAGATACGTTAGACCTGGCAGCTGGGAAACCTCAAATCGAATCTAGCAAACAAAACGGAAGGAAGATTTTGGAAAGTGAAGGGGGCTCAAGGGAGTACCTTATAAAAGCCCGTTGCTAGTTGAGGTTTGAGCTGGAAGCCGAACATATTCCACTTATACCCTGTGCTCCTGCACGAAAAATAGTCTCACCATCTCAACCAACCCATCCTTTTACAGCAACATCCTTGCTTGCTCATCACCGTCCTCGAACTTGACTCTGAAATCTAACGCATATCAACCAAGTATAGTTTTGTGTCGTAATCCTGTCGTAGATTGAGACCTCCGCGGATGCCCCTGGGAATTGGACTTTGGCCCTCGCACCAAGATGGAGACATAATCAAATTAAAGTACATACAACGTAAACAAGTGAACGACAAGTATCACAAGCTAAAAGGGAGCAAGCACAGTACCATTTAGATTACGGCCGACACAGACAACATGCGCAAGCGCCCCAATTGCCACGTTCCGGATGTTAAACCAACCCGTACTTTCGGCCCGCCACCCTTTCCAGACAAGTATGTGGGGGCACGTGGTAGCAATAGCTGCCCTTGCCGTGGTGTAAGATGTCCCATCCGCCGGGTGCAAACATACACACGTACAATCCTAGCTGTGGCACATTACAATCCTGGGACGGTCATCACAGCCGGGCCCGAATAGCGAGTAATAGCCGTTTACGGTGTGGTATGTTACAGATTTTTGGCGAACGTGGGCACGAAAGCGCGTGGAAGGTCGGGATGAAGTTGTAGCTGAGGCGACACCCGAGCTCTTGAGTTGCAGGTTAAGTTGTTCCTGCCCCTCCATCTCGCTTAGAGGGGTTTCGATGACGACAGCTTTCGGGTGCTGCCGCGAGCAATCTACGGGCTCATATTATCCACCTTCCTTGAACCCATGAGCCCATATATTGCCCGCGTCATGCCTGCAGAAGCTACCTTACTGATAGAGCAGACACCTCCACACCACCCCGTTAAATCCCGCGGTTGGGATTGCGCTAGTCAATTCGAAGCAGGAAGAGGCTGGGAAGTTACCCACAGCACGCAATGGCTCTGAGCTTCCCAACACGGCAGCTCCAAAAAGGGGGCTCAGGGGGCCATGTGGGCGGCGGACGGAATAAGCATCGGGTGCCCGGAAGCGAGCGGGCGGGATACCAGAGGGAACAAGCTCTCTGGGCACTGGGCTAAGCTTTCTCGGCATTTCCATCCCGGCCCTCCTCCCTTTGTTAGCTTCATTAGCCTGGCTGGGCATGTGTTCCTGAGCAAATATGACCCACCACAACACCCCTTCCGGCACTTGGATTGGCCAATTCGGCTTACAACGTGTGCATCCCCAATCGCCAACACAGGGTGATCCCAGGCCGGAAAGGGAAGTTGGTAGGTGATGGCTACGGCAATCCGTATTTCCACTTTCTCACCAGCACCTCTGCCTCTGCGCGTTTATAAACATTGCCGCAGTCGTAGGTCGATCTTTCCTTTACTCCCCCCCTTCCCTCACCACAAGTCCACAACCCCCCTCCCACCTTAGTCAAGGTCTCAAGGACCGCACCAACTCCTCCACGTGCACTCCCTCCCAACAGAGGCTGCCAATTCGGTAGGCAGCCCAGAAAGAAGCTCAACAACCATGCTTCACCACACGCTCCTCCTCACCGCCGCGCTCGCCGCCACGCTCGGCGAATGCGGCTCGACCGTCTTCGAGTCCCTGGCCACCAAGCCCGCCGGCTGGACGCGCCTGGGCGACGCCCCCTCCACGCAACACCTCAAGCTGCGCATCGCGCTGCACCAGCCCAACGAAGCGCTCTTCGAGCGCACGCTGTACGAGGTGTCCGACCCGGCGCATGCCCGCTACGGACAGCACCTGACGCGCGACACGCTGGCCTCGCTGCTGGCGCCGCGGGCCGAGTCGACGGCGGCCGTGCTGGCCTGGCTGCGCGGGGCGGGCGTGGCGCCGGGCCAGGTGCATGCGGATGGGGAGTGGGTGAATATTGGGGTGACGGTAAGCCAGGCGGCGGAGTTGCTGGAGGCAGATTTTGGGGTGTGGGGGCAGGATGGTACGGAGGTGAAGAGGGTGCGCGCGCTGCGGTATTCGGTGCCCGATGAGGTCGCGCCGCATATTCGGATGGTGGCGCCGGTGGTGCGGTTCGGGCAGGTCAGGCCGGCGCGGAGCCAGGTGTTTGAGGTGGTGGAGCCGCCCGTGCAGCCGCAGGTGAAGGTGGCGTCCGCCATCCCGCCGCAGGAGCTGGATGTCAAGGCGTGCAATACCAGTATCACCCCCGAGTGCCTGCGGGCGCTGTACAAGATCGGCTCGTACCAGGCCAAGGCCAGCAAGAACAGCTTGTTTGGTGTCGCGGGGTATTTGGAGGAGTGGGCCAAGTATGACCAGCTCGAGCTGTTCAGCGACACGTACGCGCCGTATGCTTCCGACACCAACTTCACCGCGGTGGGCGTCGCTGGCGGGGTGAACGAGCAGGGGCCGTCGGAGCAGGACGATATCGAGGCCAACTTGGATATTCAGTACGCTGTCGCTTTGTCTTACAAGGCCCCGGTTACGTACTACAGCACTGCGGGGCGTGGGCCTTTGGTGCCGGATCTTGAGTGAGTTGTACCACGGAACATCGAAAGTGGGATTGCGCTAACCCCAAACACAGCCAGCCGGACGCGGACGAGGTATGACCAGGTGGCCTTCGAGATTTTGTTTCATGTCGTGTGGTGCTAATGAAATTAGTCTTCCAACGAGCCGTACCTCGACTTCTTCTCCTACCTGCTGAAGCTGCCCGACCACGAGCTGCCGCAGACCCTGACCACGTCCTATGGCGAGGATGAGCAGTCGGTGCCTCGCCCGTACGCCGAGAAGGTCTGCCAGATGATCGGCCAGCTGGGCGCTCGCGGCGTGTCCATTCTCTTTTCCTCGGGAGAGTAAGCCGGCATTCCTGGCAACCGTGACACCTAGAGATGCGGTTCTGACGCTGTTTGTTTATTAGTACCGGCGTCGGCTCCGCATGCCAGACCAACGATGGCAAGAACACAACCCGCTTCCTGCCCATCTTCCCTGCGTAAGTCTACACACAACCCCCCGCCCTCACTCAACAATAACATCAGCTAATGCCAACGCCATCAGCGCTTGCCCTTACGTCACCTCCGTCGGCGGTACCCGCTACGTCCAACCAGAGCAGGCCGTGTCCTTCTCCTCGGGCGGCTTCTCCGACATCTGGCCGCGCCCCTCCTACCAAGACTCTGCCGTGTCCAAATACCTAAAGGACCACCTCAAGGGCCGCTGGGAGGGCCTCTACAACCCCGAAGGGCGCGGCTTCCCGGACGTGGCGGCGCAGGGGGTGGCCTACCACGTCTTCTCGCAGAACAAGGACATCCTCGTCTCCGGCACCAGCGCGTCGGCGCCCATGTTCGCGGCGCTGATCAGCCTGCTCAACAACGCGCGCCTGGCCGAGGGCCGCCCGCCGCTGGGCTTCCTCAACCCCTGGCTTTACTCCAAGGAGGTGAGCCGCAAGGGCGCGCTGACCGACATTGTGCACGGCGGCTCCACGGGCTGCACGGGTAAGGACATGTACTCGGGCCTGCCGACGCCCTTTGTCCCCTACGCGAGCTGGAATGCCACCCCCGGCTGGGACCCCGTCACGGGGCTGGGCACCCCGGTCTTTGATAAATTGCTGGATCTGACCGCGCCTGGCGGAAAGCACTTGCAGATTGGGGTTGGCCTCGGTGTTGGCATCAATATTGGGGTCAGTGTCGGGGGGCGTGATTGAGAAGGCCCTGGTTGCGGTGTTTAGATCTCTTATCCATAATACAGCCTGAGTTGTGCGTATTCAGAACGAGTTGTGCGAATGGAGTTGTGCGTATTCCCAATGTGCGTGCCTCGGATCTATTCCGCTAAGCTGCTTCGTGGTGTAAAAGAATGGATATCTCGGTACAGTACATGACTCTGGTTGCCGTTTGTGCAGTCAACTTTCCCATCTCCGAATTCTCTTGGTCACCATGGACAAGAAGGCGGAAAGAGCACGTTGCACAACTGTATGGTGAAAATACAAATCAGGGCTGCCAGGCTGTACTTGAACGCGAGTGAGCCAGGGAATGGCTGGCCCGGGTTGACTGAACTCGGAAGGAGCAGCCCTCAGCCCTGAGCAGTATAGGGCTCGCCCGTA
Source organism: Chaetomium tenue (assembly GCF_020726465.1). Taxonomy (NCBI): domain Eukaryota; kingdom Fungi; phylum Ascomycota; class Sordariomycetes; order Sordariales; family Chaetomiaceae; genus Chaetomium; species Chaetomium tenue. Next base: position 2,720,688 of record NW_027117330.1, on the reverse strand, counting down.
CCTGCTGGGCCTTGGCTCATGCTTCACGAGCCCATCCCCTTCCCCTTCGTTTGATATTTTTAAATCACAAATTTTTAACCGAGACCGTTGAACTCTCCGGGGAACCAGGGTCATCTGCACAAGCTACTGCTCGCGTGGGACATCGGCGCATTTGTCTCAGATGATGAATCACGCCAATGTTCTCGCCCTTCTACGATCAGTCCATATTGAGGTATCGTAACTACCGACCATGTTTCCCGCCATACTAATGCAGATGCCAAGTGCCTCAATAGGGCCCTGTTTATTGATATCCCCGTCAATGTCCGACAAAACACCGAGCTGAACCAGGCGTTGAAAGGCCGTGGAAGAATATTTAGCAGAATAGCAAGGTCGACGATTGGTTTGATACCACTCCAATCGGGGTCCCCGCGCGAAGGACAGCAATGGATTCGGTATTAGTCTGGACCCGGACGTGCCCCACTGAAGAAAGCACGCGGATGACCGATCGACGTTGCAAATGGCCCCCGGCATGAGCCAACTGGGAAGGTGAAAGATACGGACTGCCCAGTCAGACACCGAGGGGCCTGGAACTTACCGTGGCACGAAAACCCGCCGGCCCCGCTACGGGTTCGACATCGCAATTAATTACCTCCTTCGCACAACGAAAGAGGAAGCTTTTCCCCACAAGTTGACCACTTCAACCTCCGGAGTCGGGAGGGCGGCAGGGTGGGAGCCCGCCAACCCGGCACTGTCAGCTGGGCCCAGGCCGTGCCGGGTATCCCCGCGTTTTGGCCCACTCCCACCGCAACGGCTTCTTCTGCTGTGGGTTTGGCTGGCGGGGAGGTTGATGAACTTGATGGCCCAAGTCAGCAAGAATGATTTCTTCCTTTGGGCTCTCTCAGCCCTAGCTTTGTCGACGAACGGTGAGTTCCGCGAATAGACTACCTAACGGCATCCACACTCTGTTCCTGGGGTTTATCTGATGCAACATTGGAGGTAATCTACAGCGTGTCTGTCCATGCGTGCATCTAGCCTCACGTGGCCATCAGAAAGCTGATGAAAGCTGCCTTCCCTGCTTCCCAGTCCGTGGGGCCCCGCTGTTTCCTGCTATTTCGCCGAGTTTGTGCCACATCGTCACCACTGATCGGTAGCGATGGCGGTCGGCATTGCCTGGAAGCCATGAGAGAACCCGCTCTTGGCAAGCTAGTCAAGCATCGGCCAAGACCCTAAGGCAACACGAAGCCGCTGCTTGGCAGGACGAGATCTTTCCCCGTTCGGATCGTGACCGAAGCCAAGAATTTCCCCAGAACCCCAGAATCCCTTCTCTTTTTCGTCCAGCCATCAACCCGGCACCCCAGTGTGCTCGGCCCAACTGCCTCGAGGCTGCGTATGCATCTCCAACTAGTTCTCACCCCAACATGTTTGGAGATCGTGGGGTTCAACCCCGCACCGCATCCCTGGCATGGTCACACTCGGGATGCCGCCTGCTCACCAAGGCACCACAAACCACACCACCCACCATGCGGCCGGCAAGTAACGGAGTTGGCAGACTCGCATGAAGGGATGTGAGACAATCATTGCCCAGATAGCGGTGGGCGTCCATGATCCCGCCTCTAAGAAGCAGGCCTTATAAGACATCATCTCAGCCCAGCTCTGCAGATCAGTTGTGTTCCAAATCCACATGTCTTGCTCCCTTCCTTGCTTTTTCTGCAGACCTTTTCTCCCAGACATCGTCGCCCGATTATTATTGTCCACGCAGCAATAAGGCGGCAGCAACAAAGGGATGGAATCCACGCACGAACCGGCCGACCCCATCGCCAAGGGGGTGTGGGCAACAGCAAAGCAGTCATGGCACGACCTGTTCAACTTCAAGCAGCGTGTTGTCGTCACCAACGAACTCGGCGAGACGAGCACAGAGTGGGCGCGGCCCGTACCACTGCGCAACCCCATCAGCCTGCTTGCTCAGCTGTCCGGGCGCGACTGGCTTTTCTTCATCGTCGGCTTCGCCGCCTGGACCGCCGATGCCTTCGACTTCCACGCGCTCTCCATTCAGCAGGTCAAGCTTTCGGAGTATTACAATACCACCAAAACCAATATCTCCACCGCCATCACCCTCACGCTGCTGCTGAGGTCGGTTGGCGCGGCCATGTTTGGCCTTGCCGGTGACAAATGGGGGCGCAAATGGCCCATGGTGGTTAACATGATCGTGCTCGGTGTGCTACAAATCGCCACTATCTACAGCTCCACGTTCTCTCAGTTCTTGGCTGTGCGATCGCTGTTCGGCTTGTTCATGGGCGGAGTGTATGTTTTATTCTGATTCCACCTCGACGACAATCATTAACACGAAATAGATATGGCAACGCCATCGCCATGGCTCTGGAGAACAGCCCGGCGGATGCCAGAGGTCTCATGTCCGGCATCCTCCAGCAGGGGTACTCCTTTGGTTACGTGTGCGCCGCGTGCGCAAACCTCGGCGTAGGCGGCGGTGTCGAAAGCTGGAAGACCGTATTCTGGATTGCCGCCGGAATATCCATCGGCGTTGGTCTTATCCGCTGCCTCTTCCCTGAGTCCCAGCAGTTCATCGAAGCGCGCAAGGCCGGGAAGGCCCAGGCCAATCCGTCGGCGTTCTGGAGGGAAACCAAGATCATGCTGGGCCAGGAGTGGAAGATGTGTGTCTACTGCATCATCCTCATGACCTGGTTCAACTGTAAGCCAGTTGCATCCCACATAACCCCCTTCCTATGCTGACCCACCCTCCAGACTACAGCCACACCTCCCAAGACAGCTACACCACCTTCATGCTCACCCAAAAAGAACTCCTCAACGACGGCGCGAGTCGCGCCAGCATCCTCATGAAGGCCGGCGCCTGCGTGGGCGGCACCATCCTCGGGTACATCTCGCAATGGTTCGGCCGCCGCCGCACCATCATCGTAGCCGCCATCATCAGCGGCGTGCTCATCCCGGCGTGGATCCTGCCCGAAGGCGAGCGCAGCCTGTCGGTGACGGGCTTCTTCATGCAGTTCTTCATCCAGGGCGCGTGGGGCGTCATCCCCATCCACCTCAACGAGCTCTCCCCGCCGGCCTTCCGCTCCTCCTTCCCGGGCCTCACCTACCAGCTCGGCAACATGATCTCGTCCCCCTCCGCCCAGATCGTCAACGCCATCGCCGAGAGCCATTTCGTGACGAGCAAGAGCGGCAACCGTGTCGAGGCGTACGGGCCGACCATGGGCATCGCGACGGCGATTATTGCCATTGGGATTGCGGTCACGACGGCGGTGGGGCCGGAGAAGCGGGGCAGGGAGTTTGAGAAGACCCTGCCGGCGGGCATGAATGTGGTGCAGGAGGGCAAGGCGGCGGATGATTTGGAGAGGGCTGATACGAGGGAGTCGAAGCCGGTGGTGGCGGGGACGGAGGACGTTGGGACGCTGGGGGAGAAGAAATGATTTGACGGGATGCCGCACAAGGTTGTTAATCGGTTAGAGCTAGTATTGGATGTTCCACCTTGATTATCGGTTATAAACAAACTCTACTAGTCTGCATTAACCGCTTAAGCGCGATACCTCGCCTTCTTCTTGATCGTTAAATTGCTGCAGGATAGTTGGCCAAGCGAAACGGTGATGCTAGACGCGTACTCCTTCCTGTGTCCTGACTCCTTCTTTTTCTTTCGCTTCCTTTTCTTTTCTGCTCTATTTTCTCTTTCTCTTTCTCTTTATTTTATTTCTACTTTATTTTCTCTTTCTATTTCTCTTTCTGTTTCTCTTTCTATTTCTCTTCCTGTATAATTGCTGGCGGGCCGCTAACCAACTGAGTCCGATTATATGCCGCCTTAGATCACAAGATGACGAAAAGTGCTATATTGTGATTCAAGATTTGTATGCGTACTGGGAGTACTACTGCGTTGAGGGACGTCTCCCGAAACCCCCTTGGGCCAATCCATAGACCTTGGTGCTGAAAATGCAAAAAATTACGCTTGAGCGGCAAGACATTGAAAGACACTAGAGGACAAAAGGGCGATGATGGCCGGGGGGGCGGAGGGGTTGGAGAGCACGAAGAGGTTGACACGCGATGAATGGTTGAAGCATTATAGGCTGTATTACCCCCTGGGCCCGAGGATGGTTTCCTTGTGGTCTACGTTTATGGTCCATTCTATACCACTACGAGGATCATATGGTGGCTTGAAGTACCAACCTGCTTGGCATGACGATGCATCTGGCCGGCGTAGCAAGCGAGACACTTGGATATTTTGAGGTGAAGGCTCGGAAACATGTCAAAGAACATAAGGCAGGTCAGGTCGTACATACAAGCTCGGGCTGCCAGTCGAGCCAGGGCAGTGAGGACAACTTGTGGGTCCATAGGTCCAATTTGCTTTCTTGAGACGGATTCATCTACAGTGATGAGCTTCGAGCGAGACAAATTCGAAAGTCGTACGTCCTATATCATGTCGAAGTCTCTCGATATCCTCTTGTAAAAACACCACCTGCGTAGTTTCTTAGCAGTGTAGAATCAAACGACTGGAACTCTTCCCCTTATACTCTTCCCGTAGGAGAACGAAGCACACCGATGGAGCGGCACAGCAATCAGGCCCTCCTTGTCAACGCAATGTGTCGGCGGCCTGGAAAAAAACAAAAATAGATGAGATGGTTTAAGCAAACAATCGAATTGGATGGAGAGCCGAAGACTAAGTTGGTATTGACTGGTTTGGCTGGGTGAGAGGCCAAAGAAGCAGATAGGAGGTTCAGAGGGCTGGAAGAGTTCCAAGATGTACCCCAAGCTGTGGCTTCCGAAATGTGGCCTAGGTACCTACAAAATATCCCTTCCCATGTATCTATCACACACCGACTGGGAAGTCCTCCTTTTACCCTCAAGCAAAGGGAGATGTCAGCCACGCGAGCATGGCGCCGGCACAAACGACGAAACCCATACCATACTAGCCAGACCACCACGCCTTATCAGTTAATGCCATTGCATGTGCCTCGATCTGCGAATATGCGCCGTAGTTCTTGGTCCTCGCATGCAGAGCTCGGATACCGTGTCTCGCCTATGGGCGTATTGGCAATCCAGCGTACCAAAAGATATGCGTCATCCGTCGGCTCGGGCGCATGGAAGTCCAGGACGCGCGATTGCCGGATTACTAGGTGATTGTTGTCCCAATGAGCCTGTGTAATGCGCGCACCTCGATCGTGATAGTAAGTGCGCACCAAAACCTGCTCCGTTCTCAGCTATGGTCCCGGGTTTGCATCCACACTAGAAAGCCCAGGTGGGACTCAGCTTACCGGCAAGATGCGGTGATCCACGAATGACCCGTGCCGGAGCTGGTAGAGTATGCAGTGTATGGCGCTTGCCACCTCCGCACGGAGCATGGAACCAAGGCCGCCCGGGATGGGGTACGGATATTTAACAGCCATCATCACATGCGGCTTGAGGTTGCCTTCCACGTGATGGTCGTCCCAGGTCACGAACTTGCCATCCCCGAGCGACTCGTGATAATACGGGCAATCGCTGTCCATACATCTATTTCGTGCCTGTCGTCAGTTCCACGGGCGAAAGTAAACAGCTACAGGATCCAGTGTTACTTACTGACGACCCAGTGCCCAAGCGGTTTTTGGCAGAACCCCTCGCTGGTAGCGTCCAACGGCTTCAATAAACCAGCCCATTTGAAAACTAGCGCAGGATGTATCGCCACACCAGCGTTTGCGATCGAACTTTTGGCAATGGTGCCATTTTGGGCGGGCGTCCCCGGCCTGCGCGTGGCTATTCTCGACAAGGGTTCGGATCTCGTTGTCCGGGTAAGGCTGAAAAAATACAAGCTCGAGGTCAAGCGGTTGGTCTTCATCGATATCCAGGGGCGAAAGCTTGCGGATTGAGAGAGACTCCAATTCGTGGTCGAAAATCCGAGGTTCAGCTAAACTGCCGGGGAGGACAGCCTTGAGCATTTGTTCAAGACGATCGACAAGGCGGAGCTGGAACCTGCGGCGTTCCAACGCTCGTAATTCGCTGATGATTGTAGATACCATGCCGATTTACAGTGCATTAAGTGGTGAGGTTGGTGAGTCGAAGAGGTGTGAATGGGTTGCCAATGTGCTATGTTGTCTCGCGTTGCATGGTGGCAACGATCATTGTTTGGTTTCACATAACCCTAACCCCGAAAGTGCGGCTCACGCTTGTTGTAGCATTGCCTGGCAGAGGACAGGGCTGAGACGGAAATGTTCTGATGACTGGGCGTGGGAGAAACATCACGCAATAGCGGCCCATACTGATTTGTGGTGGCTAGACAGCGCATGAAGCAACTGCCATTGCAAGTACAACGCCATTATCACAGGAGCAAGGGTGATCATGGGGACTGACAACGATGCTGGGAGATTATATTTGGGTTCGGGGTTTCTGCCCCGCATGGTGACCCATTTAAGGGTGGACGTGTTTGGAGGAAATAATCGCACGTTCTGGTCTGTGACTGCATACCTAAGGCATCAAAAGTCCCAAGTTGAAATGTAGATCTCTAAAAATGAAACAATCGCCAGATTGGGAGACTGACGACAGTGATTAACGACGGATCTCATTCTTCTCTGGGCATCCATGGGCACCAAAGTGCCCATGCCACATATGCATAGCCGATTGAGGCGACAATGCCATGGCTGGACGCCCATAACTATCTGAAGAAGAAAGAGGAAAAAGAGGAGAGGAAAATTTTGTGACGCGGATGCGGTTGAAAAGCCGCGCCAAGAGCGTGGGGCTTCCACTCACGTGCTTGGGTTTTCGCTGAGCCGCAGCTGCAACCAACCAGGCTAAGCATTCGAATCGCCGGAGCTCCCATTGGCTCCTGAAGCCGAGGTGCCGACCTGCCGGGGCTCGATTCCGATGCGCAACTTCAAGAGCCCAGCATCATCGACCTCAAATCTCGCATCCCACGATAACACGCCTGGTTCAGGATTCGCCCTCTGCCGCCAGCCCACAATATGATTGCCCAACGAGTAGGAACGACGGCGCTGCGCCGAGGTACGCTTCCCTCCATTGAGAGATTATAGCTCCCCTCGACCGAACAAACCCAACCCGAAACCCCGAGGGGACGATACCGAGACACACACGGATGGACGCTAACCACATAGCAACACCATAGTCGCCGGCAAGCCGAATGCCTTCTTCACCGCCAACGTAGCCCGGCTCGGGCTGGCCCAGCCCCTGTCGACCACCCAGATGAGGTCCGTACCATCAACCCCCCCACCCCGCCTATCCCACGACCGAGACGTCATCACCCAACCCAACACCCATCACTAACCCGATAACCCCCCAACCCCCACAGGCCCGTAGCAACGCAAAAGCTCACCCCCGCCGACGCGACCGCGATCCTCGCCAAGCAGCGCCTCAACCGGCCGGTGTCTCCCCACCTCGACGTGTACGACAAGCAGCAGACGTGGTTCGGGGGCTCGATCTGGATGCGGATCACGGGGTCGGCGTTCAGCGGCAGCCTGTACGTGTTCGCGACGGCGTACCTGGCGGCGCCGCTCGTGGGCTGGCACCTGGAGAGCGCGTCGCTGGCGGCGGCGTTCGGCGCGCTGCCGTTCGCGGCCAAGGGCGCGCTCAAGTTCCTGGCGGCGTGGCCGTTTGCGTTCCATGCGATTAATGGCGTGCGGCATTTGCTGTTTGATATGGCGGTGGGGTTTAAGCGTCAGACGATTGTCAAGTCGGGGTGGTATATCTGGGGTGCGTCCGTGGTTAGCGGGTTGTACCTTGCTTTCTTCCTTTGAGGGGGGGCGGTTTGGTAGGGGGATGAGGGTGGGAAAAAGTACAGTGGGAGGGGGTAAAGAAGAGTACCACGGCTCGAAGGCAAGGTGCTGAGAGAATGTCACGATTATGAGCTGGCGAAGGGGGTTGGACAAGGAGCAACACCATGTATGGACTACACAAATCCGATAGGACCTGTTTCTTTGTCAAGACACATACACATATATGAGCATCCTGGCGCAAGTGATGGTATTCATTCGAATTACTACTATCCATTGCTGACGACCGCCATTTCCTATGCCGATACTCCTAACGCATGCCAAAAAAGAAAAAAAGAAAAAAAGGGAAAAAGGAACAAATGACAAGCCCAACCCTAGCCCAGCCTTTGGCCTCTTTGGACCCCTTAACGCCGTGCGCATACCCTACCGTCCTCCCTCGCGCATGGATCTGGAATCCCTAGGGAAGCACTACTCCAAATGCCGGACCTCCAGAATGGCCCTGTTGAGCGCATGGTTCCCCAGTCGCGCAACCCTCTGCCCGACGATCGGCCCCAAGAACTCGACAACCTGCTCGCCCTCCCTCGAGAGATCCACATCAGCGACCCCGTTAGCGACGGGGATGCCGGATCCGCCCACAAGGGCCTCGACAGCCTTCATGATGCCGCCGACGAGCATCTCGAGCTCCATGGCGTGGGGCTCGCCCTTGTCGTGCAGGGGCTGCAGCACGGCGCCGTCGAAGCTCTTGAGGTTGGGCAGGACCAGGACGCGGACGGCCTCGGGCCCGCCGGAGGCGGCGACGCCCCGTAGGGCGCCGAACAGCACGGCGGGCGGGCGCGTCGGGTCGAGGAAGTGCTTGAGGCAGGTGCGCGTCAGCTTGGGCCGCAGCAGCGCGTTGGTCGCGCCGTACTTGCGCGCCACCATCTCCAGCAGGCCCGCCGCCAGCTCGCGCAGGCTGTACTGCTCCCGCAGCGTGTCGGAGCCCTCGTCGGCGGCCGCCCCGCCCAGCTTGCGCGACATGAGGCATGTGAGCACGGGCGCCGAGAGCGCGCTAGCGTACGGGTCGAGGAAGAGGTTGGGGTTTTGGATGACGGCCTCGGCGAGCTCCATCATCTGGCGTAGCACGAACAGGTCATCGAGGTGGTGCGTGACTTGATTGGTGATGAAGTTGACGAAGTAGGGGAGGAGCTGGTGCAGGCCGGGATCGGAGCGGACCGATTCGAGGGCGGCTTCGCGGAGCCTTGTCTTTTCCTCATCCGGGTCGTCGTCGAGTATGGCGGCTTGGATCTTATCAAAGTACAGTATCAGTTCTTTGCTGATGACATGTTTGACCGACGGCCGGAACGAGACGTTGTCGTTGCCCGCGAGGGCTGCCAAGGCCGGGTTCGCGCCGGGCCCCTTGGGCAAGAGGTCTTTGGACGAAGTCTCGGCAGTTGTTGGGTTTTGGGGGATGGATGGTTGGACTCCCTCGACGGCAAGCCAATGAGCTGTGACGCGGGTGGTTAGCGGTGGGCATGCACGGTAATCTCCTAGTTTTGACAGGTACACCCACCAGTAAAGCTCATGTCTCGCGGCACCTTCGGCAGCGGGGCGTTGATGACCTTCTCAAAATCGACCTCTTCGTCGTCGATGTAGAAGAGCGGCTGACCAGGGCCAAGACTTGCTTCGCCGTACCGTAGTGGTCGGGTTGATTCGTACCCATACAGTGGTTCAACATCGAGCACTTTGAGCGCTTGTGAGACGTCCTGCACGGTCAACGTGGTGCGGTTGGCGGCGCGCATGAACCGGAGAGCCTCTACGATGACCTGCCCGATTCGATACTCAACATCCTGGGCGAGCACGCGCAGTGGCTCGTCGGCGAGCGATATTCCTATTGAATCGGCCACATCTCGGACGTTGTCAGGGTTCCAAAGCAGCTTGGGCCCGTCGTTCGCTGCCATATTCGCGACAGCGCCACGAGGCTGTTGCGCTAAGGTGAAACGGGTTACCGATGCGGGCGATTCGAAGTCGTGGGCTAGGGTAAAATTACCCACCGATATGGATGGATGGTGGTTTCGAATTGTTTGGTGAGAGGTGAGCTTTCGGTATCCCCGACATGCTGGAAGAGGATGCAGGAAGATTGGTGGGGCCTCGCGCCAAGCCGCAGCGACAGGGTTCCTTGCTTTCCGTGGCTGTGGAAGCATTGGGCATGCCCACTACAGATACGTTGCGTTCGAGTTTTGGTCCCCCACCCCCACCACGGAACCTCCGAAGCTTGGGCCTCATCCCCCTCGTGCCTCTCTGCCTTTCTACGAATAGTTTTGCGATTCCATTCGTTTGCGGCTCGGAGCCTCTTACCAATTCGCTCACACCTTGGCAGCCTGCCGCCATCACGCTCCTCGGAGCGCTAGGTTGGGCTTGAATGACCGCCTTTGATTGTCATTTTTTGCATCCGGTGCAACCCTTTCCCATGCCGATCGTCCATCGCCATGCTCGAAATTTCCCTCAGCCGCTGCACATGGCATTTGCCCATCACCCTGCATCTGTGATTCATCGTTGCACTTGTGCATTTTTTATTGGCGCTCATGGTGATCGCCTTGCCAACTGTATTGGTTTCCAGCAGTCCGGCTCGAGCCTGGCTGTTCTGTCTCATTTGATTGCTTGCAGAAGCAAGCGAGCTGTCGTTGACCCGACAGAGCGTTACCATGCAGGAGACCTGACGCACAGATCTGCCCAGAACCGGAGTTACCCTCACCAAGAAAACCTGCTAAGCCCCATGCCAGCTAAGTTTTTCTCAGCTCTACAAGGCTCTTCTGCTGACTGCCCGGTTTACTCAAAGGCTGGCCTTGGGCTGCTTTTGTTAGCCGCAACACGCGCGAGATGCGCCATAACTATTCCTCGGCGTTTCCGCTTCTGGCCGAGAGTAGCACTGCAACCTGCCGTTAGAAGAATATCGGTGAGTACAGGGTGTGGTCGCGTTTCGATCGGGCCGCTTCAACCACTCTTGTGGCCGGCCCCGTCCGCGCGACATATTTGCGGAAGCACTCCGTGCTGGGTAACCTTGGCCGGCGCCAGTACATTTGAGTGCTGGTAAACCAATCAGGCGCATGCGCACCATTCAGCTTGCAGGCACTGCAAGGCTCGACTTGGCAGTGTTGCCAAGACCAGCTGGGCTCCGGTTTGACACGAACCCATCAAGGGGGTTGTTGTTCCAAGGCGGCAGATGGTCGGTACTGTGGTGGTTCCTGAGCCACGTCTTGCCAAGAACTAATTGAATGTTTTACGGCTTGAGCAGGCCGAAAACTCAACTGGCGGCTAGGAGAGACGGCTCAGCATCCATGCCCAGCCTCGACAGAGGAGTGGTACCCAAACTTGGTGGGCTCTGTTGTTTTTGGAAATCCGCGGGGAACGTACTTAAGAAGACATCAGACATGTCAATGCTCATGCATGCCTCAGGATCTAGCCTTCTTCCAACGGTGTGGCTGCACTGTAATTAAAGGAGCCGACATTCGCCATGTACAACCAGTCTCCGATTCCCAGGGCTACCATGCTTTCCGAGCCCATGTTTAGGAGTGACTTTCAGCTCATGTCTCGCCCCTCGGCAACCTCTCCGCGCCTTATGCCGCCCCCCGCGGGTGGCCGGCGGTTGTCCTGCCCCACAGGTCCAGGCCCTCCCTCGGACTATCAGTCCGTCTCCGGTCCGGATCTTGCGACATCTCCCCACTACCCCCCCTTTGGCCGGTCGGTGGCACCGGCCATGAGCTCCTCCTGGGACGCCTGCGCGTTCAGTTCATCTCTTGCTCCGGCACGTGACGAAGCATCTGGTACCACAGCCTCGTCTTTCGGGTCAGCGGTCTCCTTCAAGTACACTCAGGTCCCAGGATACGGCAATGACGATAACTGTAGCGAGCTGGGATCTGATCCCGGTAACGGTCGAGTAAGCCAGGAAACAGAGGACCACTACGACCCACAGAGCGACGACGAACCTGGCGACGACAGTGAAGAAAGAGGGGCCGGGAGCAGGACAACCCATGGGCCGCTCAACTGCCCGTACCGCAAGAGAAACAAGGAGCGCTTCAACATCCGCGATCATAACAAGTGCATGAACCCGTTCAAGGAATTCAGCCATCTCAAGTACGCCCCCATTGAGACTCCAAGACAGAAGCTGCTGGTATGCTGACTGCTTGAAAACAGGTCACATATCAAAACTTGTCACAAGAGAGAGGCAGGGCCTAGCAACCAAGAGGACCCGGCCCACGACGTTGAGGATGGGATCACCGAGGATATAGATAACCTTCTCATCGCAAGGAAGAACCGTCACAAGGTCGCCAGCTGGGAAGGATTATGGAGAACCCTGTTTCCGGATGATACAAAAGTCCCCTCGCCAGGTACGCATGGAGTTCATCAGTTTTACCAAGAACAAAACTTAACCTTGCTCCCTAGTGTTCGAACCCTGCATCAGGGCCTCAGTGGACGAGTTTCCTGCCATGGCAAAAAAAGCCATGGATGAAGACATAAATGCTCAAGCGGCGCTTGTGTCTAAAATACTCACACAACGCTTGCAGAGCAGTTGGCTGGACGCGGATACCTTGCTGCAGATCTCTTATGAAATTGTGGCGGGCATGAACTCACAGTTTCAAAAAAGCTTTGTTGAGTGGGTTCAAAAGTTGGAGGCCGCAGTTCCCCAAAGGACTCCCGTTGTGTCCGGTTCCCTGCGCCCTCGGTCGACGAAGCCGCATCGCCGGGGAAACGGGAGTAGTCGCGACGTTGCTAGAAGGGGAGGCTCCGCCGGGGCGCCATCTCTTCCCAACGAGCAACTAGCCCCGCGTCAGCGGTGGTTGCATCCGCTGCCGAACGGGGTTGGAGAAAACAGCTCCTCTTTCATCGGTTACCTTCATGCGGCAACCCACCAGCAGCAAGGGGGCTTGGCCACGGCCAACTCGTTCCAATGCTCTCCAGACAATGGGTATCATCAAGGATGGCCACCTCAACCGAACGAAACGGAGTTTACGGCACCGGCAACCACCCCATACGTCCCCAACCTGGCCATTTCGCCTTGGGAGATGGATCCCTACGCGGGCCATCAATTTTCGGGAAGCCTTCAGGCTGATCAACCTTCCGTCCCCGGAATCTTTGAAACCTATCAACCAACCCCGGCAACGTATGGCCCTCATCTGAACGGAGGATCCCTTCATCCGGGCTTCTCTACCCGGTAGACAACTCGAGTGCACGACTTGGCGGCTCTCGGATGAGACAGAATGTGATACACCTCGGAGGAGTAGAGACAGCAAGACGGCCCCTTTGGCTGCATGCATTATTGCCGTTCGTCGACCCCGAACACCGGACCGAACACAAACAACAGTTGTACGATTTCATTTTCTTTTCACGTTTCCGTTGGCGACTCGACCATTCAACATGGCCCAGTTAACTAGCCTTTCCCAAGAGCCGAGAGCATGCTTTCTCAGGCAGACGAGACATACGTTCTAGTATCGATAGATACATGGGTGAAATAAATGTTCCTCTTGTACTTTCTCTTAACTTCTTTGAGCATCCACCCACCTCTTGACTTTTCTTTTCCTTTTTTACTTTCGTGAGTCTCAACTCGAGTGCCTGTCAAAAGGTCCGCACTGGTTAACTAACCAACAACCAGGGGTGAAACAGCCGATGAGTTGTGTCTAGCTACCTATGTTATGAGGCGCCCGGATAGGACGGTAGTCCGGTTTTGATGACCACCGGAAGATGCCAAGCCGATTTCAGATCCGGGACCGGTCCATGCCGGCCCCGGCCGGTGCGAGCCGGATTGAAGTGGACCGGAACTGGCTGGGCCAATCGGGTGCAATCATCAAAGCTTAAAAGCACGCAATCGTCTAGCGCCCCAAGACATCACGTCGAGTCACCAAAGTCCAAGACATCAAACATCGCCCAATATGATTCGCGACAACTGCCTCCGAGACCCAGATCGTGCGACCGGGAGTTGGCGACTGTAATCCTGCAAACATCACACATCCAGGGATTCCACACCGCCGATCGTGATGGAGAATTTAAACCGCAAGAGATTCATCAGTCAGCCCGTCGATGACGACCCCACAGGCAGCGAAGGCACGGGCGAGACCTTCGAGTACGATGGGTTGACTGGCATCGGAAACGACCCGAGGCAGATTGGGGTTGCTGGCGCTATGTTCCTGATTCTGAACAAGATGATCGGGACTGGGAGTAGGGCCCCTAAGAACTCGCACGCACCCGCCAAATCCAATATGCTAACCCCCACCCAGTCTTCTCAACACCTTCCAGCATATTCGCGGCCACCGGGTCGGTAGGGATCAGCTTGCTGCTATGGGCAGTCGGTACGTCCTCCTGTACCCCACTCACAGGCAGCCACATAGCCAACCCGCCCCTGAGGTCCGCCACTGACACAACCCAGCCGGTCTCCTCACGCTCTCCGGCCTCAGCGTCTACCTAGAATTCGGCCTCGCCATCCCCCGTTCAGGCGGGGAAAAGAACTACCTCGAGCGCATCTTCCGACGCCCACGGCGGCTCGCCACGAGCGTCTTCGCCGTGCAGATCGTCCTCCTCGGCTTCTCCGCCGGCAACTCCCTCGCCTTCGGCCGCTACATCCTCCTCGCCATCGGCCACCCCATGCCCGACGGCTGGATCCCCCGCGCAATCGCCGTCGCGTGCATGACTTTTGTTGTGGTGTTGCACGGCGTGTTTCCGAAATGGGGACTCCGACTGACGAATGCCCTCGGCATCTTCAAGGTCCTCGTGCTGCTGCTGATCGTCTTCTCCGGGTTTGCGGCCCTGGCCGGCTACCGGCTGGTTCCGGATCCTCATAACTTTGACGACTTCTGGGCGGTCGAGAAGGGCGATGGTTATGGTGGTGGTGGGGCGTACGCCTATGCGACCGCGCTGTTGCAGGTGGTGTACAGTTACAAGGGCTGGGAAAACGCCAACTACGTCATGGGGGAGCTGAAGAACCCACAGCGGACCCTCAAGATTGCAGCCCCCCTTGCGGTTGTGGGGATCACGGTGCTGTACGTGCTCGCCAACGTCGCGTACTTTGCCGCCATTCCGAAGGGGGAGCTTGCCAAGTCCGAGGTCATCGTAGCTGGGCTGTTCTTTCGGAATATGTTTGGTGAAAGCGTCGCCGCGAGGAGCCTCCCAGCGCTGGTCGCGCTCAGCAACATCGGCAACGTGTTGGCGGTGAGCTTTGCCCATTCGCGAGTCAACTATGAATTAGCTCGAGAAGGGGTACTGCCATGGAGCAAGTTCTGGGCATCCACCAAACCCTTCAACACGCCTGCCGCTTCAGTAAGTGCCCGCCCAGCAACCCCTTAAGCCATCCAGCGACTAACCTACCTCCCCAGCTCCTCCTCCACTGGATCGTCACCATCATCGTCCTCCTCGCGCCCCCACCCGGCCCAGCTTACAACTTCATCGTCAACCTGTATGTCCACCCCCCCTCACCCCACCCCCCCCCCCCCCCCCCCCCAAAAACCCATCCACTAACCCTCCCATCAGATACACCTACCCCGGCGCCTGGACCAACGCCCTCGTCGCCGGCGGCCTTATCTACCTCCGCCTCCGCCGCTCCGAGCGCTGGTCCTCGCCCTGGCAGACCTACCTGCCCGTGCCGGTCGTCTATCTGTGCCTGAACATCTTCCTGGTCGTCACCCCCTTTGTGCCGCCCAATAGTGATTGGAACGCGGATGGGTATCCGTATTATGCGTTTCCGTTGGTGGGGACGGGGGTGTTGGTGCTGGGGGTGGGGTATTGGGTTGTTTGGATGGGGGTTTGGGGGTGGGGGGGTGGAGGTGATGGAGGTGATGGAGGTGGTGTTGGGGGGGTGGGGGAGGTGGGTGGTGAGGAGGGGGAGAGGGGGGTGGTTTATGGGAAGCTGGTGGATGGTGAGGGGTTGTTGCGGGAGGGGGTGCAGGAGCCGTTGTTGGGCGGGAGTGGTGGCAGTAAGGTGCAAGGTTACAATAGTATTGATTGATGGTATGAGGGGGCAGACATGGGCTTGGGTTTGTATTTACTAGTTTGAAGCGTGGACCTCGTTTGGAATTGTTATTCGATAGACTTGCTAATGTTTTATCTTTAAGATTGTGAGCTTTTCCTCGTGATGTTTGAACTTTGAGGTTGCCTGCAACGAGAGACCGCCAGGTGCTTTATGGCACACCACACGTCCAAGATGTTTCTTTCCTTCGACTCCCTCTCACTTACGTCGTTGCAGTACCGAAGCGAGGATGCTGCGTCGGCAGCTGAACATGCACTCCGCACTTTCGTACCGTCCTACCGGCTAGGGTAGCGCCGGGCCACCGAACACAGCGCGGACGGAGGACATCCGAACCCTCTATCTCTCCAATGGGAGCGAAATATGGCTCTCAGCTAGGCAAGGCCTAGCCACGATACACCAGTCAAATAACGACGGACTAATATGATTTAATGACAATATCAATACCTTCGTTGTTCCATTCATGAGCACCACGCTATTCTGTTGAGCACTAAAAGTCTGTTGATACCTTGCCAAATTCCATGGTGCAATTCTGCAAGGAGACCTTGCAAGTTCGGTACTTGAGATATTCAGCGTTGATCCACACAATTTAGATTGAACATGTGAGTATATAAGAGTAAGACTGCCAGAGAAAGGACTCAAAGGAGGATCCAACCACCCGTCTCCCTTTCTCCTACCTCATTTTTGTGCCTCGATTTACATCATCCCACAACATGAAGCTGTCGGCAACATTCCTCGGCATGGTGACCGTTGCCTCCAGCCACACCATCTTTCAGAAGGTGTCAGTCAATGGACAGGATCAGGGGCAGCTTAAGGGCGTCCGCGCCCCCTCCAGCGACTACCCGATCATGAACGTCAATGACGGAAACTTTGCCTGCAACACCGGCATCCAATTTAAGGACAACAACATCATCAGCATCCCCGCCGGAGCGCGGGTCGGTGCCTGGTGGGGACACGTTATCGGCGGCGCCCAGTCCCCCAACGATCCCGACCACCCCATCGCACGGAGCCACAAGGGTCCCATCATCGTCTACCTCGCCAAGGTCGACAATGCCGCTACAGCCGGGACTACGGGCCACAAGTGGTTTAAGATTGCCGAGAGCGGCCTGAACGGCGGAGTTTGGGCAGTCGATACCATGATATCCAACGCCGGATGGCACTACTTCAACATGCCGACCTGCGTCGCCCCCGGCGACTATCTGATGAGAGTCGAGCTCATCGCTCTCCATAGCGCGGGGTCCTCGGGGCAAGCCCAGTTCTACATGGAGTGTGCCCAGTATGTTTCCATCCTTGAGGGTCGTTCGTTCCCTTGCTCCACCACAATTGACTGACCTTTTTCTCTCCACTAGGATCCGCGTCACCGGCTCCGGCACCAACACGGGCACGAACTTTGTCAGCTTCCCCGGAGCGTACAAGGCCGACCACCCCGGCATCAAAATCAACATCTACGACAACACTGGCAACCCTAATGGTGGGGGTCGGCCGTATCAGATTCCCGGACCGCAGGTTCTTTCTTGCTGAATGGCGCATCTCGCAACGTAGCATGGGACTTCATTAATGAAGTCTGATTCCTGTCTAGGTCATGTGGAACTTTGCATTCCGTTGCATCTATGGACCTTGGGTCCTAGGTCCCAGCCTCTGGCGGCCTGCTCAAGGGGAGCCGAAATGTGTTCGAATGGTTGTGCTAGAAGCAGACGTCTATTTGATAGTGAAGTTGAATAAACGCTCAACTCATCCCTCTCTGGATGTAGGTACCGGTACAACCTCAAGGGTGACGGCACTGCCTCCCATCTCCTTCAGCGTCAACCACACTGCTCTCCTCAAGTGCTTATGGTGTCCATTCGGGGCGGGGGTGACGTCCTACCACTTAGTCAGCATGAAATATCAAGGTTGAAGCCAGTGACACGATCATACCGTAAATAGTTGTGATCCTCAATGCCGCAGTGTCGTGAGGGGCCACATCCAAGGCTATCTTCCCGCGGAATCTGCCCAAGTCTTTCCCGGTCCACATGTTGTGGACCAGGTACTCGGCATTGGCACGATGGCGGAGCGCCGGGATGCTGTTGAACTGGACTTGCATCTTCACAGTCTTATCCTGCGTGTTTAGCATGAAGAGGTGAAGGCCCTTCACCGAAGTGCCCACCCAGTACTCGGCGGGATGAACCATGTCCGAAGTGCCATCCTCGTTGTAGCCCCATTTCAAAGGCATTGCCGAGGCACCGTACACGGGATCCTGGTTGAAGGCGATGAGCTCCTTGTTGGACAGAATGTCGAGGATGGGCTTCTCGATGGTGTCGAGCCGGGTGCCGATGATAAGGGGGCTCTTGAGCATGCACCACAGTGCAAAGTGACTCCGGTTCTCCTCGATGGTCAGGTTCCCATTGCCGACCTCTAGCATGTCCCAGTCATTGTGTCCCCAAAAGTCGGTGGCGTTCCAGAGAAAAGATGCCTGGTTCACGATGGGCATCAGCCCCCAGCTCCACTCACTTTTGCCTTCCCACGCGGGCATGATGTCCCCCCACATTCTCCAGCTGTGTCCGGTGTTGTTGCCCCATTGTTCGACGTGGGCATGGCCCCATGCGCAGAGGGAGTATTGGATTGTTCGGTTTTGTTTGAGGAGAGCGTCTCGCATCGCATTGTAGCGTTTGGCGGTCTTGGACGTTCCCCAATCGTAGCCGATGGGTGCATCGGTGTTTGGTCCTTCCGGAACGTACTCATATTCATCAAAAAACTCGGTGGGAACATTGCAGTTATCGTATTTGAGGTCTGCGGTGCGAACAGTCAGCTGATGCATGCGTGGGAGGGTTGACAGGTAACATGATAACCAAGAACTTGACTGACAATCAACGCCCCAGCTGCTAAATGATGCTGCATCGATTTCCTCGTAGCCAAGTGAGCCAGCATATCCCCCGCATGTGTCGGTTCCTACATGATTCTCCCAGTTAGTATTCTCCAGCGAGCGGCCATACCTTACTCACCATGTAGCATCATGTGAGAGAATAGGGGGGTACGAACCAGCGTCACTGTATATCCCAAGCTTCAGCCCCAAGGAGTGAATCACCTCAGCAGTGTGGCTAATCCCCTGGGGAAACTTGGCTTCGTCCGGTAGAATTTCCTTGGTAGTTGGGTCTCGTCTCTTCTCCTTGTCGCTCCAACAGTCGTCGATGTTGACGTATTCGTAACCCACGTCCTTCAGGCCCAATGAGATCAACAACTCGCCAACCTTGATAAAATCACTGTCTTTGATATCACAACCGTACTCATTCCACGAGTTCCAACCCATAGCTGGAAGGCGTCCCGTTCCATCTTGGCTAACTATGGCCACTGCTGGTCCGGCCAGGACGAGTCCCGAGAGTACAGAGAGTACTAGCATACTGAGCAGTTGTCTTCTGACTGAGGTAATTAACGGGTGATGAATCTTAGACTTAGAAGGCTCAACCTAGGTAGTCACTGAAGTCCATGGATTGCATTCTTCTCTTAAGAAGTACTTTTTCTTGAACAACAATAGCTTGAGGAGTGTGAGCTACATCAAGAGATCCGAAAAGAATACGGAAGCCGTGGCTCCGCACAGCCAAGCTAGGGAGCTGCAATTGAGTCTGCAATGCATGTCTGATCACTCGCAGTCCGCATATTCGCTAGGAGTGCTTTTCCCCGAGGCAGGAGGGGCAAGGAGGCGTGTATACCCCGAGAGTTACCGATGAAGCGACATTTCCTCAAGTTGGGTCTTCGGGTACGCTTGGCGAGACGAGGAGACGGGAGCTGGCCCAGCTCAGCTGGGCTTCTTCCCAGCCGTTACATCCCGAGGTGCCGCGGTCCTAGTGCCATGCATGCTTTGAAGTTTGTACATACCACCCTGAACTTTTCTTGAAATGGTGTCTGATGAGATCTTAACATCGGGCCCGGGCGATATAACCGTATGTATTTATACATTTGGGACCCCAAAGATTGTAAATTACTACAAAATATCCTAACATGGGCTCAGCATGTTGCGTCTAGATCTACCGCAATTGGAATAGGTATGCTGAGGTGGACCTTTAGCGGGGTTACTTCAGTCCATGCCATGCAACTTGACCCCTCGAGGGGATCACTCCAGTCACGAATACGACTGTTACTGCCGCCCACCTGTAAAGGCACGGCGGCCGCCCCTCCGCCGAGCCTCCTCAGGGGGGACACTCAACGCACCAATCAAGATCAATATTCGTATTACCCGTGCTGTCGCCCGCGTCGACTCGGATGAGACGTCTCGTCAAGAATATGTGGGCACTCTTCAAGGGGTTCAGGTACAGGGAGGGGAAAGGGTGACTGACAACTTGTATTACCGGAAGCCACCGCGTGGCTTGCGACGTCCTGTCATCATCGTACGTGGGGAGATAGGATAAGGGTAAGATAGGTACGTATACTTGCCCTACAGGTAATTATCCTTTCTCGTTGGTGGACTAACATGGTGCCGAGAGCAGCCGCATGGGTACCTATTAGGGGAGGGATCGGAGCATTTAGTGGAGGTGTACTGGAGTCCTTGTTGTCAAGTGTTTCCACAAAACTGCTAGGGTAAAGACCCGCTCTAAGGGGAAAGTTAGGCCTAAAGAATAAATGTCAGGTAGGCGATATTACCTATATAATAATTACACCTCTCGCAACGGCCACTCCTCGGATAGATGCCCCCAATGACCACGTTGAGTGAGCTATCCATACTATCCATGAACAGGAGGGACCTCCCTTAATTCAATGCCAGTGATTCCGGTGTGCTGCTGGCTACAGTATTAGGCCAACGCCCATACCCGTGCTACTTTGGTATTATAAATAAAGAGTTGAGGCCTGCCGAGCTACGCCTATAAGAAGGAAACGAGAGCTATCCGGAAGTCTGCAGAAATGGTGTTCACTCTTTTTGCTGCTTTCTTTTCCTCTCTCTCTTTTCCCTTTCTCTTGGCCTCTCTTTTTCCTTTCTTTTCTTTTTTAATTCGGGGTCCTTTGCTTTTTCTCTTTTTGTGTTGAACAACTCCACTTACATCCCATGCTCTTACAATACGAATACACTGCCAACAGTCACACATTGACGGCGGCGACTCGTTTTTTAATGATCGAGAGAAGTGACACAAGAAACTTGCTGATTCCTGCTCTAAACTGCCTATTAGTGGTGTATATATTGGGGTCATAGTTTGAGTTTCCCTTATCCGACAACATCAATAGCAAGTTCGGCACCCCCTCGCTATTTCTTCCACCTTTTCTTTTCTTTTTTTGGAAGTTGAGAGCCACGAGACAACGGTTTCATCGACCGTCCTCATCTCGAGGTCCACGCGGTGGCCACACAGCACCTATGCGAGCCACTATACGGCCCAGGATTCAACTGCATGTAATGGATCCCTAAATATATACCTCAAAAACTGATACTGACGTCGATTTGACAACGCATGATGACGACGACGGGGATGGAAATGGGCCACATCCTGAGAGCCTCAATTCTTCTACCCAGAAACGTCAAACTCAGAATAAAGAAGAGGCACTGGACTCTTGGAGCACCCTCGTGGTGTGGATATCCGGGTTGTAAAAGGACTTTGTTATCTGGTACTTGCTTGCGCTTGTTGACGTTCCTGTGCGTTTTGTAAGGCCCAAAGCCCGAGGTGCAACTGCAAGAACCGGAGCACCTCCCTCCGGGGTTTCGCTTCCTTGATACGGACTGCAGATCTCTACGAAATAAAGCCGCTAGACCGTATCCCCTAGAAAGTCCGTTAATCTTTTAATCCATCGGACACAATATTCCAGGTATTTACGCATACTGGGGCCCAAGCTGTTGGATCGGCGGAGGGAGCGGCTCCGGATGCCCAAACTTTAGGTTGCTCGTCGAGCTGAAGTGCTGCGTTAATAGTATTGATCGAATATTCCGGGACGTATAAAAGCCAGGCTAAACCGTCCATCTCATCATGGTTATAGTTGCTCGGATATTCCTCTCCCGGAGGTTGGTTGGTGATAGTACCTACATCCTTCGAAGCGTTGCAATATGGTTTCTTTGAGAAGCATTGGGCTGCTAGCCCTCGCTATTGCACACACTGGGCTTGTAGACGCCCAGGCCAAAGTCAAGATCATGCCCCTGGGTGATTCCATCACCGGAAGCCCCGTAAGAGAACAAGCCCTCGCTCCTCTCATCTCCATCCTAGAAATTGTTAGAATTAGGCCCCCGCTAACCAAAGCGACCAGGGCTGCTGGCGGGCTCTTCTTTGGCGAGAGCTGCAGGACGCCGGCATCCAGAACACGGACTTTGTCGGAACGCTCCCTAACCAGGGCTGTGGTTTCGAGCACGACGGGGAGAACGAGGGCCACGGTGGATTCCTGGCCACGAACATCGCCAGCCAGAACCAGCTGGTGGGATGGCTCTCCCAGACCGAGCCCGACGTCGTCATGATGCACCTGGGGACCAACGACGTGTGGAGCAACCTGTCGCCGAGCACGATACTTGGGGCCTTTGACACGCTTGTAGAGCAGATGCGGGCTAGCAAGCCGACGATGAAGATTCTGGTATGGATTGCGGTTGTTTTGTTTTCGACAGGTCCTCAGGGGTACGTACATGTTCGATCGCGCTGACATCGACAAACCATAGGTCGCCCAGATCATACCGATGAACCCGCCAAACTGCGCCGAATGTGGGCAGCGTGTCGTGGATTTGAACGAGGCAATTGCGGAGTGGGCTCCAACGGTCACGACGGCGGAAAGCCCCATTAGTGTGGTGGACTGCTGGACGGGATTCGACACTGCCTCGATGACCGGCGATGGTGTTCACCCCAACGAAAACGGGAACGATGCCCTGGCGAAGTGCTGGTATGATCCGCTTGCCAAGGTGATCAAGGACTCGGCGTAACGAAAGGGTGAACCTCGGTCTGTTGACCATTGAGATCAATCATTCCTGGATGAATATGGCACATGGGCCCATTAGTGGCGTATTGAATATACATGTATTGGGCTGGATACCGTGCCATCCCATCTAGTCAAGCGGGAGTAATCGTCCAGATTTCGTTTTTCTCCGATAATACAAACAGCAGGTTCGGCGTCCCTTCCCGGTCCCTGTTACCATTCTTTTTATAGTCCAGCCACAGTACAGCGATTTCTTCTCCAGTTCCAAGCGGTGGTCGCACAGCATACGGGCCACTATGCGGCCCAGGACACTTCCTAAGTAAAAGCCCTCTCCCGCTCCTTCATATCTTCGATAAAATACGAGCGCGTACTTCAACCCGGGGGTGGTATCTTCGGCCTCCTCGGGTTCCTCGGTTAACTCGGCCTTGTTCGGGGTATCGTCGTGTTTATAGTGGTCACCCTCGGTCTTGACCTCTATATACTTGATCGTCTTGGGGTCGGTTCGGCTCATAGTCTCCTAGACTATCATCTTCGTTTCCTCGTTGACGATCCAGTCAATCCACGCCATTTGAAGCGATGATTCGGGCCTGCCTTGTCCCAGGGAATCACGGGCAAATGCTTGCCAGCACAACTCTGACATTATCTCCTCAGATGTTGTTGATTCCGCTGTCGCGCAGCCATTTGGTCCATCGCACAATCGCTGGTCTCGGGGGGAATGAAGTTCCCACGGCGGGCGGGCGTCAATGGCGACGACGAGCGGGTTGCGGCGAGGGGACGGTCTTGGAATTGGCGGAAGGAGAAAGGCGGTGCCGTTCTGTAAAGTCCAGCACGCAGGTGCGGCGCGGTAACCGCAGAATGTTTGGTAGTAATTCAGGGCGGAATGGCCCCTCCTTGGTTTGATAAGATTGCCCAAGCTTTACGTGGGCTGGGGCTGGGCGGGCAATCTCATCCTCCAAATGCAAGAGGAGGCTTATCCCGGCGACGATTGCTTCCCGGTAGGCGGCCTCGTGGGACGGGAGGTGGTCGATTTCGTCCGTCATTTTGGCGCTGTTAGTTGCATGTGAGGTCAGAGTTTCATGGGATTGGGTCATTGGGAGTCTGGGACCATGGGGTATAAGATATCATTGGCATCATCAAGTAGCTACTTCCTTATTAGATGTTATCTCCTGATTTCGAAAGGCAGTCGCGCTCGGGTGGGTCGACGTTGGTACCATAGCTCTTTCGTCTTTCGGGGCGTCGTTGGCTGCCACGGGCACTGGGCACATGCCTAATATTACGGCCACTCTGCTGCTGGAATAATGACCATAGGTTTCCATCCACAACGATTCGCTCCGTCTTCAAGCATGCTATAAAGTGTGGGAGTCCCGTCCTGGGATCGGCCGTAGCGGTTAAGGTGATTGGGTTCCGTGCCTACATGTAGCTGCCTTGCTTAGTTTTCACGCCAGAGCTGTCAGACCGCCTCAGAGGAAGAGAAATAAGGTCCTTTTGTAGGTGCACGGACTTGTCATTACCGTTAGGTAGGCACTTACGGTGGCGAAAGCTGTGGTCGGACCTCACTTGCATGCATGTGATCAACGAACGGAATGAACCTACACGCCTGGATCAATTCAAATCCACACCATTCGATTTCGTCACCACATAACCCACTCAATCATGGAGAACCCCGATGATTATGAAACCTACACCCCGTTCAGCCTTTACTCGCCGTATTTGACGACAGGGCAGTACTGCGACATACCCACGGAGACTATGGGTGCTAGCTCGGTCGACTATTTGCGTTGCGATGAACGCTACTTGTCGCCGTGGGCTGGCAAGATGCTTGATGACGCCGTCATGCTCGGCCTCCTCCGTCGCGAACTGGAAATCCTTTTCCATGAATCAACAATAGACATGGTCCGGCTTGACAGATCCGGGTTTACGGACAAGTGGCGTTCGTGGAACGGAGCGGGCCGAGGGATGAGCTCTTTCAACGAAGAGCACGCTACCTTACACCCCAACTACTTCGAGCCCCAAAGAATGCCCAGGGAGGAGGTTAAATTCTACTTCAACAAGCACTTTGCCATCTACTTTCAGCGCACCGAGGGCACCGCAAGAGACCACCTCTGGCATACCGGTGTCCCGAGCGAGCGGGTGGGCCGTTATGTGTGTCGACACTGGGTCCGGATGCATAACGGACGGCCGCCCTTTCAGCGCCACCACTTTCTGGCAAAGCCTATTCAGTTTGTCCACAGCCGATTCTACAAGGGAAGTCCCGAGGTTCGCGCAACCGACCTGCCATACGCCCTGACCTTCCACAAGAGCCTGTGCGACAGCGTGGCGGGCCGGGAAGACGACGTCCAGCTCGTCTTCGGACACCAATGGAAGATCAAGGATTCGAGCGGCATCCCGCCGGAAAACTGAATGCCCAACTTTGCCCCTCGCCTACGCGAGGAAGCTCTGTCGTATCGTCAGCACGGCTTCCGACTGCTCCCGCTCTTCCGCGCCATCTTCATGGTTGTCGACGGCCCCGCCCCAGACGAAGACGAAGAGCACGAGCTGTGGCGCCTGGCGGATTACGCGATCGAGCCGCCGCCCGAATGGGGCCGCCGTGACAAGTGGGGACGCGACCCGCAGGACGAACGCGACATCGACTGGTATGCGTCCCGCCACCGCGTCCTGCTGGTCCGGACGGGGGACGACAGCCACCTCAGCGCGCCCGTCAGCTTTTGGCCGCTGTTTGCTTCCCACAGGGCTTTGCCGCTGCGGCGCGAGGATTGTGATGGCCTGGGGGAGGATGTCGTCCGGGTCAGGCTGGACCACGCGCTGGAGTTTGTTGAGGGGTTGATTCGTAGGGAGGAAGAGGCGTTGCCGCGGGCGCGTGAGGATGCTGAGGCGCTGGAGAGGGAGTTGGAGGAGTTGTGCGAGCAGTGGATTGGCAGGATGTTGGAGCATGCGGCGCAGGTTGGGCTGGATGCCAATGGCTTCACCTGGCATGCTAGTCGCAGGGCGCGTGCGAGGTTAAATGGTGAGGCGTTTGACGTAGAGCAGATCTTGCCGACGAGGGAGTTGGTGTCGAAATGGTACATGGGAGGCCCGTCGTAACTTCGTAACTGTGTTCTAGCCACAGCTTTTTCATTTATCCCACATTCACATGGTCAATGTTTCAAGATACGCAGTTTCGTTGCCTCGCAACTTCTGTTGGCCGTGTTGCCTTGCAATGATCCATGGCAATTCCCTCTAATACGACGACGCCGGAGTCTGCCCTTGGAAATCATCTTGCTCACAAAGTTTTGGCCCGGTGGATGGAAGACCTCTTGGATTGACTCGAGCGACATAGACCTACCTCTGGTTTCCGGCATGTGTGTCAACAAAACCACAAGGGTAAACGTCATTAAACTAGCAAAGAGAAACCAAGGACCGGAAAACGAACAATAATATGGGGAAGATGAGAAAGCCGCCAGGTACATGTATTAAGTCTTCACCAACTTGCAACAAGGCTTACCTTAGTTCGCCGGTCCACGTGTCGGTTGAGTGGCAGTGCTTTGAGGCAAGATTGATGGCAAGGCTTTCTGGAGGAGGTGTGGTTATCATCGGATGCTGATTGGGCATTACTGCAGGCAGCACTGCCATTCCCTGGCTTTACTCTGAGCGTCTTTCCCCTCAGCTTCCCGCCCCCCTTTTTAGCTGATCCTGGTTCCTCCACGACGGAGTCAAGCCTGAATTTCAACCGGACAACGCGCCCACCCAACGGCTGCAAACCTGCTGGTTTCCAATCCTCGGGGAATGAGGTACAAAAGCAGTTCCTTCTGTTACATCGGTAGCCATGGCGGACCCTCTTTCTGTAGCGGGCTTAGCTGCGGGGGTGGTGTCCTTGGGTATTCAAGTCTCGCAGGGCATCACGACATACATTGACGCCCTCAACTGCCGCGATCAGGACATCATATCAGTCAGGCAGCGGAATGATTCCCTCCGAAAGACGCTCCGGGTTGTCGAAACATCGCGCTCCCAACTTGAGGGTGACCACCAAGTTGCGACCGCGGCGATACGAGAATGCCTCGCCTCATGCAACACGGAGTTGAATCTGCTGGAAAATCTGGTCGTCGATCTCACCACCTGCGACCGGTTTACTGCGGGATTCATTGAGAATGCCAAGAACAAAGGCAAAAGGCTACTGTATCCGTTTAGTCGGTCAAAGCTCGAGCAGTTGGAGACGAGACTCCGCAACGCAAATACGGCTCTTCAACTGGCCTTACAGAGCTTGGGTTTGTAAGTAACTTCGGTCTCTGTATGGTCCGTTAACTGCTTGTTTCAGACAGGTACCTAACTATCCTTTTAGATCCGTATCACACTTGAACACCGAAAAATTGATCACGCTTGAAGCCACCTCTTATGTTCTCTCTACCAACTTCCGTCACGTTCAGTCCGAGGTCTCGGCCATGGCTCTTCCCCTCCACGATATACACGGCTCTATGTCTGGGCTTGAAGCTCGTCTCGACAAGATGGAACAGCTCCTTCGGCAGGTGCTTATTCAAAACCCGGCCGCCAACGGAACTCTACAGGAGGTGAGGCGTTTGATCTGTCTAGCCCCCAGGTATCCATTCTCATCACAAAAACTACAGATCACTCCTGAAATGGCCACCGGGCGTCTCCTTGCAAAGCCGGGGGTCTTGAAAGACATCTCCGATGCCGCAGCGACTCTGATGAAGCCGAGTGGGATTGGAACGACCATGAACCACCACCACGCGACACGTTTCAGCAACGCCGTATCCACGTATACCGGAGGAAGTCTCTCATGCCTGTGCCGCCATCGCCGACGTGTCCGAACCAAAACTGCTGTTTGGGGCTCATTGGTCCTTTCGTCCGAGGCGGCTACCGAGCAGCATCTGCCCGGATGCCCAGCCACCCAAGTGGTGATAGGCACGGACCGAAGCCACAAAGTCGGTTTGGCATACACCGGACTCCGAAATATCCTGAACTCGGCTATCCAGCTTTCGTTCCAGATATCGTGGGGGGCAGGAGCTTGGAGCCTCAGCCCCAACTTCACTTACTACCCTAGTGTCGACGCGGAGACCGCACCGGTGTTCAGAATCCTGTTCTTGTTGTACAACTCTCGGTCAAGCGGCAGCTTGCGCGAGTTGGCGTGGGAGCAGTTAACGGTATCGGCAGTGTCCGTGATCTTGAAGATGTTTCGAGCCCACAAGGCATCTCCTCGGGCTGTGGACGCCAAGAATAGATCCCTGGTTTATCATCTGGTTGCATGTGTGAGTCTCGACTAACAGACAGTTAAACTACCTATTTATAAGCCAGCGGACCTTGGGGCCTAATATTCCAACTCAGATGACCATGGCCTCCGATCGACTTGTTCGGCAGTTCTCGAGCCACGACAGGCCCAAGGCTTTGTTTGATCTTCTCAAGTGCTTGCTTGATAATAAAGCCCCAGCGAATCAGTACGATTTACACGGCTAGTATGTCCCCAGCAAGTGGCTTAGTTTGAATCGGTAGGTAATTTGCGTTCGGCTCACTTACTACTATCCTTTGCCTAGCACACCGCTGAGCAGACTGTTCGCGCCGGCTGCGTATGGTAGCGTTACCGAGCCATTATTTGCCGATGCAACAACCCTCATTCTAGGATCCAATACCGAGGACAATCTAGCATGTCTCTGGACCCCATATCCTGCAGTATATTCAATGGTCCTCAATCGAGCAGGACGACAAGTTGGCGCAGAGGGCAACGCGGTATTAATCCTTCACTTTCTTGCTTCTTCAACCGGAATCGCCGAAGGTTTGTATTGACTGGAACCCCAAAAGCGAGAAAAGAAAAAGGAAAGGGAGGGAGGAAACAGAACAAGGGAAAAGAGAAGAAAAAGAGAGGTGAAAAGATGAAAAGAAAAAAGAAAAAGTAACAACAAGTGCAATGCTAACATCTCTTTTCAAATGTAGCCTATGGTTGTGGTCCGATGAGCTTAGCAATCCTGTCCAACAACCCGGGGCAGGTCGAACAACTCTTGCGGAACCATCCAGCCACTCTCAATGAACGAAACCTTTTTGGGCACACGCCGCTACACCTCGCCGCAGATAAGCCATCATGCCTGCAACTTCTTGTCAAAGCCGCAGACTCTAGACTTCTCAACCAAACAGACGAATCCGGTGGACTCGAAATGAGTCGAATGACACCATTGGAAACCGCCATCCATCTCAGCGGGATCCATTGCCGACAGCGCATGTCTGGAGAGATGTGCCAAGAACATGAATGCCGATGCAATGACTGCGTCGTCATCCTTCTTGAAGCCGATTGCGCGCTCCCTGTGTCGAATCGCCTACAATATCTGATGAATCGTGCCTCTCAACGATGTAAAATTCAATACATTCGCGGCATGAAAGACCGGCGAGACAGACTGAAGCAGTTGGCCCTGGACAACCTTCCGACAACGGAGCTACAGCGGCTGGGCTTGGTGTCTACAAGCGTCCTCAACTCAGCTGCATCACGAGTCATCCAACTCTTGAAAGACCGGGGCGTTCACATTCCGGAGGCCCTTGCTCTCTCAACAAACGAGCCGTCATCTGTCTATCAAGTACTCACATCGCCCGGGGATAGCGAGCTCTTTTTCGATACCGGTTTTCACGACACGGGTTCCTGGTGCAACTCTAACACGATGGAACTTGAAGACATCTCCAACATCGGCCAGGACCTATCACATCTACATTGGCTGGCCACACATGGGGGGATCAGCCTCCGTCACCTCCAATCCTCAGCAACACAGAAAGAAATATCTGTGACCAACTACATATTCTGGAGGATCGGCTACGACGTGTCCATAATTTTCAACAGGATACGATTTGGTACACTCTTCCAAGCTGCCGGATTTACCAATACAACCAAATCCCCTTCCCTCGACGACTGTATAGCCTGGGTCCACGAAGTCAATGCTGCCGTGCTGCCAGCTGAATTAGCCGACAGCTGCCGTTGCAAATGCTCCCCCGGAGGTTGCACCCCCTTGACATCCCTGTTGAAAGGAATCCCTGGGTTGAAGGGCTGCGTTTTTGGCGGTCAACGAAGAGTCTCTCCCACCAAACGTAATATTGCGGAGGAAGCAGACTCGCCCGAGAACGATAGCGCTACCGAGGACACGGACTCTCCGGAAGGCAGTGTGGCGGGGGACACAGAATCCTCCGAGGACGTGTCTTTGTGGATGGTGGGCTCTCTATCATCGGTGGCCAGGTATTTTACCGAGTATCTCGAGAATTTTGGGAGATACTTGGATGTCAGACACCATACTGCAGCCCTGCGATATTTGACCTTCACTGCGCTCGACATTCCCCATTCCTGTTGCTCTGGCAGCATATATTACTGGGAGTGGATCCAGGTTGAAGAAGAATACGTTTACGAGCTGAGGTTATTGGACGAGCTGCTCGTGGAATTTGAGGAACAGATCATGGCAATCCTTCAAGGCCCAATTCCTGGGGTCGATGGTGTTGTCCGTTTCTGGAAAGAAACCTGGGTACGTCGAATGAGGGATGTACTGTACCGGCTCCAAGGGGATGATTTGACCGAAGACGAGAAACGAGGGGCGGAAGAGATTGGCGTGGTTTGGGATAGACCCAGACCCCTTGAAGAGAAGGGCAATCCCTATGACAGCGCTACACTCGAGCATTGGATGTATGAGTTGGAGAAGATTGAAGCAGAGTGCTAGTTGATGTGATAGAGATCAAAAACCGGAGATTGGAAAAGCCTCAATGAACTGAACAATGCCAATGGCCACTTTTTCTTCCTCAGTGTCTAGTTATTTAGCTGGTATCTCAAACGAAGGTATCTAACAGTTTTGAAAACAAGCCAATCCCCATGCATGATCCGTCTATAAATGCACCTGTTCACATCATTCATGTCTCCAACCAAATCCAAAACGCCCTTTTTCACTCTACATTGCCCCCCCCCCCCCCCCCCATCCCAAAAGATGATGCAGTGGATGAAACGCGCATGACCCCACGCTCGACCCGAGAAACGAAAATAGACAAGTGCCTGTCGCCGGCTTGACCGCGGTGTCTGTCGTGGATGCCCCAGCCGTGGCAGATGACCGAGTCAAGGTCGACGGAAGAAGTCGAGACAAGTGCTGACAGCGACCCAAGCAACCGGGACCAAAGGGAGGAAAACCCCCGCGCCGGGATCAGATTCCGCTGCCGGACGGGCCAGCTAGCCAAGCCAAGCTAGCCGGGAGCTCGGTGGTGCCCCTCATGATGCTTGGTCGGGAGCTTCGACCGTTTCACTTCTCACATGTCGATCGGCATTCGCGTCTTGGCGTTGGTGGTCCATGACCGGCCCCTGCTCTTCACGAGCGGTAGCGTCCGCTGGATGATTCGGATAAACGAGCGGGAGAGACTCCGCTTCAGAGGGACCGATCCGAGCATGACGAATTCCGGGTTGTTGCTTGGGGAGGACCGCGAAAACGACATGAAAACAAGAAAAGAAGAAACCTTCGGGAAAAGGAGAAGGTCTAAATCGACCAGCGATGTTTCTCGGCCTGTAGAAACTAAACAAACAGAAAGAAAAGAAAAGAATAAACAAACCAGGATGGCAGAGCCGGCTGAACCACGATGTGCTTGTTGTGACGATCTACATCGCTGGCCCCACCCGACCTGCCTGCGCGCGGGCGGGCAGCGCTATAAGAAGACGTGGCCCCCTCCCGGGCCACGACGGGGGCCGCTGACGCCGTTTTACACGGCCCGTTGGTTATGAATGCAGATGATTATGTGTTGTTGCGGCCGTTGGACCCGGCCTGGAGGAGGAGGGGAGGAGGCACCGAAAATAGGGCGCTGCCAGCGGCGTGGAGAGGCGTCGTTGGTGTTTCGTTTGTTTGCGTGACAGGCCGTGGGGGTTGTGATAGGACCGTGCCGTAGACGTGGAGCCGGACGACGCTGAGGGTGGAACGGTTGGATCCATGTCGAAACCCGCGGGGGGATGAAACTGTGCTCCCTCCAACCTTCCCCCATGCGTGTGCCATTTGGCTTATCATCGCAATTATTGTTGTCAATCCTCCTCGGAGCAGAGGGCGGTGTAAGTTGACTTGGGTTCAGATAACTAAGGTACCTTACCAAGGTTCGAAGTAGGGTTGTGATTAGCTCTGCTCCAGTGTGTCTCCAAATGCTGACGGGTTAATTATGGGGAATAACTGTCCATCTTAAGTCGTCAATGTTACATGCTTCATGTTCGTCACTCACCGCTCCGTTGGGTGACCTCCTCGCCCGTTCAATGCTACCACGACCCGCCCAAGCGGGGTGAGCAAGTTGGGGAAAAGGGGGGATTGTTGGGAATTTTGTTTTCTCCAAGAACCACACCTTTTCAACCTTGTGCGAAGCTCCGCAACCTCCCTGCCGAGCAAAGTTTATGCGGCACATGTGCTTGGCAGAGGATGTTAGCCAACAACAAGAACTTGCCAGGGTATTTTCCTGGTTAGTCTGTCCTTGTCCAGAGAGCAGTGGACGTTGGAGAGCCACTGCAAGTTAGTTACATAGCTACATGTACTTCGTCCTACCCTCCATTACCATTCGCTCGGGTCTCTGAACTGTTTCCCGGCACTGGACGCGAGTTCGCATGAGTTGCGTTCAATGTTGCACTGCATGCTCTTCCGCATCGGGACTGGTATGTCTCACGAACTCGGCCAAGTCACCTGGGGCGAGTTCCCAGTCACCTAGTCTAGCTAACTATTGTAACTAATCTGTATCTAGCAGCTGTCTCCGCTTGGGGGGGGCATTGCCTCTTTGCCCCCCGGAGCAGCTTGGACGCTGAATATCCGCATTAACTATTTAAAATGACTGGAGACCCCAGTTGCTTCTTGAGAGGCGGAAGATATCCCGGCACTTCGCATCCTTTCCATTTCATACTGTGTCTACGAGAAGAGGCGCAAACAATCACACGATGTCGTTCCCCGTACCACCAGCCGGTGCCAAGGGCGCCCTTGACTCTGCCACTCCTCTGCCCGTGGTAGTCGAAGAAGCCACAGCAGCCTGGTTCACCCAGATCCTCGGCCGCCCTGTCGCCACCGCGGAGCTGGTCGAGGCCATCCACGGAACAGCAAGCAAGCTGCGTTACAAGCTCACATACGAGGACAGCAGCGATGCCGCCACGCTGCCCACGCACGTCTGCATCAAGGGCGGCTTCAACCCCGCCATCATCAAGCTGCACCCCACGCTGAACGCCGTCTACCGCCGCGAGGCCGAGTTCTTCTACCACATCGCCCCGACCGTGTCGATGCGCCTGCCGCCCGTCTGGTACAGCGGCAGCGACACCGTCACGGGCCAGGGCATCGTGGTGTTCGACGACCTCGCGGCCAAGGGCTACACCTTCGGCAACCCGGTCGATGCCTGGCCCGTCGAGCGCGTGCGCACCGGCGTCGAGGAGCTCGCCATGCTGCACGCGAAGACGTGGGGCGCGAAGGAGGCCGACTTCCCCTGGCTCAAAGAGGGCCTCTCCCTGCGCGAAGTTATCCTCTCCCTGATGACCGAGGTCGCCTGGGCGGGGCGCTTCCTCGACGAGGCGGCCAAGCCACCTGTCTCGGATGATCTGATCGATCGCGAGCGGTGGATCCGGGCGTTCAAGACGCTGTGGACGACCACGAACCAGGAGCACTTGGTCGTGGCGCACGGCGACACCCACATCGGCAACACCTTCATCACCCCCGCCGGCGAGCCGGGCTTCCTCGACTGGCAGGGCCTGCACGCGAATTCGTTCCTCCACGACATCACCTACTTTGTTGTGGGCGCGCTGACCGTCGAGGACCGGCGGGCGAACGAGGTCGAGCTGTTTGAGCACTACTTGGCCAAGCTGCACGAGGCCGGCGGCCCCAAGCTGGAGAAGGCGGCTCTCTGGGATGACTACCGGAAGCATCATCTCCACGGTTTCGCTTGGGCTCTGGCGCCGCCACTGATGCAGCCTAAGGACATCGTTGACGCCATGACTGTGAGGCACATGGCGGCCATCATTGACCACAAGAGTCTGGAACTCTTGGAAAGCCTCCCCGGATATGTCACGGAGGCGTAATAGCGTGGCAAAAAGAAAGGATGGGAGAGGGGGACGTGGTGAGGGAACGCGGCCCTGGCAATAGTGTATGCAGCTAAGACGTCAAATGTGGCGCCACGCAGCCAATAAATGAATCGAATGTCATGGTGGTGTGCTTCTGAGACAAAATTCGGCAGTGGGATCCAGACTGCCGGTCTTCAAGCCATGTAACCACAGCCCTGGGTCTCGGTTACCCTCCCACTGCCTCCCCGTCCCCCCTCGTTCCCATTCCGAGCCATTTCCCAACCCCACCTCTTCGGAAAGAAAAGCACATGGGAGCTTGGCGAATGGAACGACAAATGCTCGGCATCAAGACATGACTGGTCGGGTTCGGCCCGCTCCTTGCATAACGCCAACGGCGGCCCCGCTCCCCGGTGTCCTTGAAACTAGCACTCCTCCTCTGGACCCCTGCTAGGCGATTTATTCCCAGAAAGACGTTAGCTAGCTTTCTTCGTAAGGGTCTTTCTTTGTAAGGGTCTGTCTCTGTCCCTTCCTCTGCGGGGGTTCGCAGGACCAGACGCCGAAGGGAGCCACGGGGTGGGATTCAGATCGGCGAGAGGTGTCGGTCTCATTTTGGTTCTTTTTTCCCCTTCCTTCTGCGACGCTGGCGACTCTCTTGCTTCTCTCGGGCTCCATGCCGAACACCGAGCCTGGCGAGTCTGGTTCATTGATACGTTGCAGGGATGAGAAACCGTTGACCCACGCTGCCGGCAAGACCCCCAAGGCCCCATGGGACAGGCAGCTGGACCTGGGTGCCAAACGGTTTTTCTTTTTAATATTTGGAAGGGGGAATAAAGAGCCTGAGGAAGACCGAGGACCTCATGTTCTTAAAGTGGGAACATCCCAAGACTCCTTGGCCAGAGTCTGACTACCCATCTCCGGATCCTTTTGTTACCGCTTCTCTATCGTGAGAAGTTGATCCTGGTACCTAGTCATCAGCAGCCGGCCTGTAGCAAGCGACAATGTCTGCTCCCGCCGGACCGGACCCGACGGCCATGGTCGGCTTGATGCCAGCACCGCCGGGCGTGACCCCCGACTTCTACCACACCACGTCGGTACAAGTCGCCTTCATGGCTGTCTTCGGCGTGACGTATGCGCTGGCGACAATAGCCCTCGTACTGCGCTTCTACACTCGGGTCTTTGTGGTGAAATCCGTGGGGCTCGATGAACGTAGGTTCCCCGGTTGTTGGAGACGCCGTTGAGTTGATGCTAACCTCGTTGCAGCGCTACTCATTGCCGCATGGGCGGTAACCTTGGCTTTCTTCGTTGTCTCGGTGAATGGTATGTGTCTGCCATGTTGTCGGGATCGTAGCACGTCTACTGACACGTTCGCTCCAGCCATGCCGGCGGGGTTTGGTAGGAATATGTACGAAGTAACACAAACGCAGCTCGTGGGATACCTAGAGGTATGTGATGGAAACCTTGCTCGTACCCGGAAACCGAGTACAACGAATCTCGACGGCTGACCCCTGATGGAACAGCAACTACTCCTGTTAGCGTTAACCTACATCTGGCCGCCAACCCTAACCAAACTCTCCATCCTCGTCCTCTACTGGCGCATCAGCCCGGACAGAATCTTCCGGGTCTGCATCATCGCCACCGCCGTGGTGCTCATCGCCTACTCGGCCACCTTCACCGGCCTGTTCTGCGGACCCTGCAACCCCCTCCTGGGCACCCCCGAGAGCGCCGTCTGCCTCAACAACATCGCCGTCTCCCAGGCCGTCCTGAACATCGTCACCGACGGCGTCATCATCGTCCTCCCGATCCCCACCATCCACCGCCTGAACATGGCCCTGAAGCAGCGCATCACCGTCGGCCTCATCCTGGGCCTCGGATCAGCGTACGTCCAGACTTACCACACCCCTCCCCCAAGCAACGAACCCCATCAGACCAAACCACTAACCCCCCATACAGCGCTTGCATCGCCTCGATCGTCCGCGTCGCATACGTGCGCGCCATGGTCGCCAACCCCGACTTCACCTTCACGCAATGCTCGGCCGCGGTCTGGTCCCTCCTCGAAATGAACCTGGGCATCCTGTGCAACGCGCTCGCCGCGCTCAAGCCCTTCGTGCGGCAGCACATGCCCAACCTCTTCTCCTCCAACGGATGGGGCAGCGGCGGGGCGGTAGGCGCCGACGGCAAGCCCAGCGGGGCGTCGTCGTCGTACCCGTCCAAGCGTAGTCGCAGTCGGGCGTGGGGGCATACGTATCAGCTGCATAGTGTGGGGACGGGGAAGGGGGAGGAGAGGAGCGTGGTTGGGGGGGGGAAAGGGGTCAAGGATGATATTGTGGTGGATCATCAGTTTACGGTGGAGTATGATAGTAATAGTCGGGCGAAGGCGCATACCATGACGACGGGGAGTGGGAGTACGGATAGTATTTTGGCGCCGCAGTATCCGGCGCATCAGCCTGTATGAGGTTTGGTTGGGGGGGTTGGGATTGTGTGGGGTGGGAAGGGGAGCTCAGGGGACCATGGACCGTGGTTGGAGTTAATATGTCGTTTGGGAGCGTGTGTATAGAGAAAAGAAACCGATTAAACTCTCCCTCAGCTCCACGTTTGCGAATTCCTAGGCCCTCTCACTGCCGAGGACTTCTCCGTGGCTATAAACATGTATAAATTACCTACTTCATTGCTGGAGGCTGCATTACGACAAGGTAAGCGTGAAGGTTCGGTGTTAAAGAACGGGAGCCCATTAATGCCCTACGATTTTGTAAAATCACTCGAAGGATTCGGGAAGCTCAAAATTGAATGACTTCCTTGTTTAGAGGATCAGCATACAAGTACTACGTTATTCATTCAGTTTACCAAATTAATTAAAATAAAAGAGGAATACCATCGGAAATATATTATTATTATTCATACTCCGCTATGCCCTAGGGCGTGCCGGACCCTCTGCTATTTAGTGTACAGGAAAACCGTGCCCTCCCGGGCCGGGTGAAAAACCCCTACCAACAATCAAGGAACGATGCGTTCTGGTGAGTCTACGTATACAAAGAGAGGAGGCCTCCTGGCCTCCGAACGGGGGCGCTTCAGGCCGCCGTTTCCAGCTCGAGCCTCCTGGCCAAGCTGTACATCGGCAGCCTCCCCGAGTCCATCAGCCAGTCGAGGATCCTCCTCGCAAGCCGTACAGTCGTGGGATTGATACCGTGTAGAACTGAGTAAAAGTCCCGTCGTGTCCGAATTCCAGTTCTCTCCCATCTTCGAGTCAACGGTGGGGCCAAACACCACACTACCAGGTGTTCGGCAGTCTCTCGTCCCTCGCCACACTCGCAGGCAGGCGTCAGAACCTCCGGGACTTCCCGTGTAAACAAGTAGTCCCGTAAGCCTATTGCTCCCGTCCGGATTTGAATGAGCAGTGAGCTTTTCGCCTTGCTGAGACCGTCATGCCTCCTTAGGGTTTCGTTCCGGAATAGCGTCTCCCGCTGATGGTCAAAGTCGTCCGCCGGCCTGGTGATTGCTCTGCCGTCCCGTTCCTTTAACCACCTCGCTCTCCAGGCCTCTTCTACTGCCTTGTCCGTGTCTATGGTTCCCCCCGTCCAGCGCATGATCGTGCCCGCGGCTCTCTCTACCGCCGTGGGCCCTTGAGGTCTCAAGGTTTGCGGTCGGCCCCTGTTGCCCCTCCTCGAGCTGAGTCTCTGCTGTATCTTGCGGCAGGCGGTAAGGATAACGCTCCCCGCCGTCTTTTTGCCGCCTTGGCCGTCGTCCAGATCGGGTTGTTGGAGTCGGTTTTCGAAATCTGCAAGCCGTTTGTTTAGGTATAAGTCCAACGGTGGTACCCACGTCTCTGTCTCGAGGTTACGGATGGGGGTAGACTTAAAGGCTCCCGCCACAATCCTCAGGCTCTTGTTCTGGGCCTTCCCGAGGGCCTTGGTGATGCCTTTCTTCACCGGTTCGCCTCCCACATCCGTGGGAATGTGGAACGACGATGCGCCATAGGCCAGCGCTGACCGGATGCACTTTGTGTACACTTCTCGCGCTTTGGCTAGACCCAGTCCCCACGTCGATGCCGCTAGCCTCGACAGGGCATAGCTCTGGGTCCTCAGCTTCTTCTCCACCGCCGCCAGGTGGGCTTTCCAGTTGAGCTTCCGGTCCAGCCAGACTCCCAGGAACCTGGCAGACTCCTTCGGTCTGACGGGGCTGGTGCCTCCCCCTGGGTTAGTGAGTTCCAGCTGGTTTGTCCACTGCCGTCGTCCCTTGTTGAAATGGATCAGTTCGCTCTTTTCCGGGGCGAACTTCATCCCCCGACTGTCCGCCCATCGCATGCATGTTTCCCACGCCGCCTCCAGTTGCCGGACATTGGCCTCGGGGTTTCGACCAAACACCAGGAGGTTGGTGTCATCCGCAAACCCCGTTATAGCCAAGTGAGGGTGCTCGTCTTTTAGCTGCTTGTATAATGAGGAAATATAGAGGATGAAGAGAACAGGGGAAAGGGGTGAGCCTTGGGGGACCCCTGCCCGAATTGCCGTCGGTGCCGCCGTCTTGCCGTCGAAAAGAAGGGTGGCCTCTCGACCAGTCAACCAGTCTCTCGTCCAGAGGACCAGCCACCTCGGGTAGCCCATTTCTCGCAAAGTTGCTAGCAGTCGGGTGTGGTTGACCGTGTCAAAGGCTCCTAAGATGTCCAGTTGCAATAGGGACGCCGCACCCTTCTGTCTCCACGCCTCCTGGACCTGGGCTACTACTAGCCGGACAGCCAGCTCTGTGGAGCGGTGTGCTCTGTTCCCCATTTGTTCATTTGGTAAGAGGCCGTTGACTTCTGCAGTTTGAGTGACCTTCCTGGCGACCACTGACTCTATTACCTCCCCTAGGGTTGGCAGCAGAGCAATGGGCCTGTATCCCCCCGGGGTCTGATACACCGGCGGAGCCTTTCCTGGTTTCGGTAGTACTACAGTCTTCGCCCTCTTGAAACGGTTCGGGAACCATCCTAGCTCCAGACACCTTGTCGCCAGAAGGGCGAGCACTTCAGCTAACGGTGCTCCGCACGCCTTCAGAAGGCCCATCGGGAGCAAATCCTCGCCTGGCGCCTTCCAGGGGCTTGCTCTTCCTATCGCTTCCGTGATCTCGGTCGGCGTCACTGCTTGTACAGCGTCGAAGCCCGGGTTCCAGCTGCCCAAAAAGGTTTGATCTTCCACGTCCGTTAGGTTGGCCGGTGGATCCGGGAAGAACCTCTCGGCCAGTGCGCTAGCCTTCTGGTCGTGCGTTTCGGCCGTTACCTGCCCGGACGAGGCCTTGAATGCCGGTAGTCTCGGTGGTTCCGGCGGCAAAAAGCTCCGTAGCCTGGCCCATCTTTCCAAGCTCCACATCTGATCGGGCTTCTTTGCCTCGCTTGCTTCCTGCAGGTTGTTCCTCCAAGCCCTCGTCCGTGCTTCGCGCGTTGTTCTGGCAAGGTCCTTGAGCCTTTCGCCGAGCTCCTCCCAGCAGTACTCTGCCCGCGTCTCCTTCGCCAGCCTCTCGGCTTTCCTGGCCTTCCGGGCGGCCTGCTGCACTTCCACTGTCCACCAAGGAGAGCTGTAGCCACAGCTCGCCTTCCTCCTTGGAGTGCTTTCCCCCGCGACCCAGGTGAGCCACTCGACCAGGCTGCCGAAAGCTTTATCAAGACCCTCGACTGTTCGGGTCCTAGCCAGCCATCGGAAATATATTGGCTCTTACTTTCTAAACCCCCCATGAGTATCGTATATATTGGGCTTGGTACCGTCTCATCTGTCCTTAACAACGAAGCGGGGGCGATAACTCGTTCTCATCCTTTCATATATCTTATTGCCTTTGGGTCGGTTCGGTTGATAGTCTGCTACGTGTTGACTACTACCCTGCTTCCCATGTTGACGATCTAGTCAATCCACACCATTCGAAGGGATTATTCGGGCCTCCCCTATCTAGCCCAGGGCGTGCTAGGCAGAAGCTTGCCAACACAACTACAATGGGTGTTCCATCGGGTACGGGTGTCCTGCCCTTCTCCATCTAGGAGGTTGACCTTTTGGGGCGGGCAATGAACAATGTTTCTATTATAGATGGCTAGGTTGAGGACGGTATCGGTAGCGTCCTCGGGGTGTCGCCGACTACCACGCGGGCAAGGACCCCTTGGCACCTTGTCATCCCCCTTAGGCGCTTAGCGTTCATGGGTTTTAGTTGATGGGTTTCATATTTTCTGTCCTATCTAACTAGTTCCCATCCACACTCTCTTGCGTTAATATGCTCCCTCTTTTCTCAGGGTTGACATCATATAGGGATTTGATACTATTAGTATTATTCAATTTATTTCTATGTTTTTTGTCCTAGTAGCTATGGCTAGCGCACTGCATCCATTTGCAGGCTGACCATGCCGGGTATCATTACATGTTATAAGATATTTACAATGCATCATTAGACTGGGGACCAGGTATATACGAGTCGCCAGGCCCGCCAGTCCCCGAGTATCCCCTCATGCTCTCGCACTCGAGGTAGTTGTTCTCAATGAACGGCGTCGCCACCTGCACGCCGTAGATATCTGTCCACTTCGTCTCGCCCTCAAAGGGGAGAGCGTGGGCTTTGATCCTGCCGCGTACGGGTACGGGCGCGTGCTCCCCGACTGACATGGTTGTGTTGAAGAGCCGGATCATGTTGTCACACGACGTGGCGTTGGCGAAGGTGGGTTGATTCGTGATGTTCTTGAAAAGCTCCAGCGGGTAGGGGTTGAATTTGGGAAACGAGACGCGTGCCATCTCTAGCTCGACAAATTCTGAGGACGCCACGCTGCTGGCTCTGAAATACGTGTTTCCGTTGGGCAGGCGCTTGTAGGCGTCACACAACGGTTCGTACTTGGCCGGGGACACGATGGTTCCGTAGGCTCGTGATCCTTCGACGGCGATATCGTTCGTGGCGCTGATGAGCTGAGCTGGTGCCCAGCGGAAAGAGGAATAGCCGTCCCCGGAGAGATCCAGAAAGGGAAACTCGAACCCAGCGCGCTGCAGATAGTCAATATCGCCCCATGTGCAAGCTACCCGATCGAAATACGAACCGAAAAGTCCTCGAGGGTGATGCCATACGCCCGAAGCTGGACATCATGGTCATGTGCTGCCTGCATCATCACCGGGTACATGCCCTGGGGGAAGTCGGGGAGCAGGGCCCGGTAGGCCCGTTCCAGGATGCCATACTGAGCTGGTATTAGACGCCGCGCCGTCTCCAACGGAATCGGAATGATGGCCAGGGTCGCGTTCAACACCCCCGTCGCGTTATTCGGAAACTTCTCTGCTAGCTTGTTGTCGTGGTCGTGGGAGACACAAACGCAGGATGTTGCTGCTGACTGTCCATGGCTGAGGAAGGAGGAGAAAAGGACGAAGAGGACGAGGGCCGAAACGTGGAGGAGCGAGGGTTGGAGAGCCATCTTTGACCACTGTTTTTGGCTCAAAGGCAACCAACGGAGCTTGTAGTCTCGGAATTGAGCTGCGACCTGGGCAGGGAGACGTGGTGGGCTGAGCGGCATGACGGGCGACGACGAGGGGGTTTAGGGAATGACAGTAGACTTTTATGTAGACTCGCCCGTCAGCACACTAAGCTCAATGGGTCGAGGGAAGAGAAATAAAAGGAGCTAGCAGAATCCAGCATGCAGAAATGTAACACAAAAATGATGGAAAAGCGGAAGACCGAGACAAAGGAAGTTGACGAGCGGACCGAGATGTGGTGATAAACCTTTTGTGCCGAAGCTGACGTTGAGACAGGGCAGGGATCCAGCTGACCATGAGACCAGATGGAGAACGTCCGGAATGTGTAACAGGGCAGCATGGCCGGCATTCAGACGAAGAATGCGGCTGGAAGACTGTAAAACGGCACTGAGGCTTGCCGGCGGAAGCAGTGACCTTCCTCGTTTCGGATTCGAGACCAGAAGTTCTCTACCAAACCATTTTGGTAGTGGCCCAAGCTTCCCGGGGCGACGTTGCGGCGATTGTCTCATGAGCCGCAACCCGCAGGGCCCTCCTGGGTTCTGTGATGCGTGGCCATCGGAACTGACGGTTTCCATTAAAACCCTGCTTCTCATTCATTGTCACTCATCTCATTAAGCTCGAAAGGGTTAGGATAGCCCAACACCCGATGAACAGACGAACCACGAGACCAGCTGAAGTGGTTCTGTGGGAAGAGATTGATTCCTGGAGGCGCGGAAGTGCAGTTGCCGGCGGACTTGGTTCGGGTTCTGGCCAGTTGCCTGCCCTTTGCGCGGTTATTTGCTGGCTCGCCGCTCGTGTGCGTTTGTTACTGTGTCCAATGAGGTGGGACACGCGCCACGGCGGTCAAAAGGTTGGCCTTGTTTCGGCCCCGGATGTTGAGGTTTCCGGAGAAGCGTTGCGCTGCCAGCCAATGGCGCTCATTTCCCGTCCGGAGCGCCCCCGGTGGTGGAGTCGGAGGATGCCTGTTGCCGTGCGGACGTTTTCTTCCGTTTCTTCGGTTCTTGGGATTTCCTGGAGCCTGAAGTTGAAGACATTACGATGGAAGGTTCAGTTCAAAAACGAATTTGCGAGCACCAGTCAGTGTGGGATGCTCCTTCCATCGATAACTCGGCATTTACCGAGATTCTGTCGACCCTCAAGGTTCCTGCCACCTGCTTTCACTCGCCACAAATTAATGGCCCAGAACCACAAAACAGCTCTTTGACGAGCCTACACTTGGACCTCGGAAATTCTCTTTTCCTCCACTTCATTTCCTCGCCTTTCCTCTCATGCACTCGCAAAAAATGCTGGATTAGGCCCCCCGACACCAAAAACGAGAGATTGTTGTGTCGTCCCCCACGTCCCCCAGCTCCTGTCGATCCGTTCCAGAAGGTGTGAGGGGCGCGTTTCAGAGGCGCCACTGGTTCAGGCGCTGGACCCCGGCTTGGCGGACAACGCTATACTAACCCTAACCCCTTACCCCTGGATTCCACACCCCCCAACATCAACCAACCTTTGGTGCTCCGCGTCAAGCTTTCTGACCAGTCATGGGGATGAGGAATAGAATACGACAGTGTCTCTTTTTAAAATTCCGCTGCTATGGTGCTAAGTCATATCGTTCCCCCCCTCATCCCCTTCGAACT
The DNA here is from genome assembly GCF_020726465.1 of Chaetomium tenue. NCBI lineage: Eukaryota > Fungi > Ascomycota > Sordariomycetes > Sordariales > Chaetomiaceae > Chaetomium > Chaetomium tenue. The sequence continues at coordinate 2,678,095 of NW_027117330.1, read as the reverse complement.
CGCCCAGCATACACATCTCCCCCTGAGAATGTCTACGCCTTCTCCGTCAACTCACCGCCATCCACGCTCGCAGCCCCGCCCCACTGCAGTTTCGCCGGCACCTTCTTCTGGAACACAGGCAGCCACACGGTATCATACAGACTTGGCGCGCCACCAGCAGCCTTGCTCCCCGGCTCCAGACTGCCCAGCTGCTTCTGGTCGGTGCAGCAGGGGCTGTTGGGCCCCCAGAACGGACCCGCCGCCCACGCCGTCCAGCCAATGTACTCCTCGTTCTCCGCCATAAAGTCCAGGATGCCGTTCAGCATGGTCGTGCACGCCGTGGTGTTGGAGCCGCCAAACTCGGTGATCATGGCCTTGAGCCCGTGCTCGCGCAGCCACGCCGTCACATCCGCCAAGTTCTCCGCCGGGTCCTGCGTGCAGGCCGTGTGGCCACCACTAAAATCCTCATCCAGATACTCATGAATGTCAATGGCCGTGTTGTTGGCCGGGTCCGCCAGCTTGTGCAGCCACGCGCTGTTGGCCTCGTCGCCGCCCTGCGACCACGCGTGCCCACCCGTCCACGAGTTGCCCGGCGCGATAATGAGGTTGGTGGCGCCCGCCGCCCGGATCGCGTCCACCGCCGCCTGCAGGTTCTCCAGCAGCAGCGCGCTCGGCATGTCGTGCGGCTCGTTCATCAGCCCGAAGATGACCTTGTCGTTGTCGGCGAACCGCCCGGCCAGCTCCCCCCAGAACTCGCCGAACTGGGCCGTGGTGGCGGCGGTGGGGTCGGATGCGTTGCCGATCACGCTGCCGCTGTATGGCTGCGAGGAGGGGTCGTTGTATCGCATGTAGTTGTGCGGGTCCAGGATGGCATCTGGGCTTTGTCAGCGGTTGCGAAGAAGGGGTATGTTGGGGAAGGAAGGGGAGAGAGGTGAGTAACGCACAGGCGCCCTTGGTCACCGTGATGTAGTCGATGGCCTCCTTGAAGTGGTCGAAGTGGGTCTCGTTAAACTTGGCCCCGAGGCCGTCCGCCGGTGGGCACATGCGCTCCAGCAGGAAGGCGACGCGGTGGAGGTTGACCTTGTTCTCGTCGGTCATGATGTCCACGCCCGCGGTGTCAATGAACTGGTATTCCTTGCCGAATTGGCCGGGTAGGCCGGTCCCTGGGGTTCCGTCCGCGCTCCAAACGCCGAACTCCCCGCTGGACTGGGCGACGCCGGCGTAGAAGATGGTCGCCGATGCTCCTGGGAGCAGGGCCGCGCACATGGCCGCCGACGATGGTGAGAACTTCATGGTGGCAGAGGTTGTAGAGATCGGTGAGTACGCCTGAACCGCGGTTGAACCGACTTAGAGGCACAATGGCCGAGATGAAGACCCCCCATCAATTCTTATACACGCCATACCCCGGCGTCGCCACCGCACTGGAGGGGAACGTCGATGGCACTCTGTCTGGAGAAATCCTGGTATCGCGGGTTCTCGGCGCGAACCTACTTTATCCTTTGCAAAGCTTGATGCTTTAAAGGACGATCACTTCCCCTCATTGGCCGTCGGGTCATCGTCCCTTGCAGCGGATATTGAGGGCCATTACGAGTGGCCGAGGGGCGGTTAACAGGACGCGTCGACACAACCGCGCAGTTCAGTTACTGCGGAACGGATACCGGCATTAACTAAGCTTCGGGGAAATACAAACCGGCCAGGTGGAGGAACTCCGAGGGCGGAGGAAGGACTTCCGTCCGCAGAGCCGTGTTTCTGGGCAAAATCGCTTGTTCCCGCCCGATCCAATATAAAGCGCAGCCAGTGTCGATCTGCGGGTATCAAACCCAATTGAACCCGGGAATTGAGACCTGCAGAGCCAGACGGGGATTAACCACACGTTCAACTTCAGGGGCTGTAGCCATCTTGTTGGAGTGAATTGTCAACAGCAAAGTTCACGACTTCGAGTGAAGGAGACGACACTTGCATAACAGTCACAGGCGACTTCGGATCTGGAAAGACAATATCGCTGTCAATGTTTCGTCAAAGTATCTCCCCATCCCCAACCAAACCCCAAGTCATCTACGGGCCATCCCTGTTCGCATTGGGCGCCGCCTCGCTCCAGACATCTCCTCCCGGGGCCGTATAAGGAACCTGGCCCTGGTTGATCCTCCACAACTCGGCCAAAATCTATCATCAACCATTGTCAGCTAACCACATCATCAAACACCCCAACTCCGAAAGAGAAACCACTCACGCCCGCATCATCCGGATCATACGCGCCCGGCAGCGCGATCCCCGCCGGCAGCGCCGTGCTGCCCCCCTCCGTAACACGAATCTGCGTGCAGCTCGGGTAGAACTGGGCGCCCATGCGCACCCCGGCCACGTGCAGGCCCAGGATCTCGTGCCGGAGCAGGTACTCGCCGGGCGCCAGCGACGGCGGGATCGTCACCCGCCACTTGGCCCCCTGCTCGCGCAGCAGGTCGGACGCCCAGGGCGGGTTGCCGGACGGGTTGTAGGCCAGCTGCTCGATCTTGACCCACACGGCGCCGGTGGAGCCGGAGAAGGTCTTGCAGTCGTTGTTGGTGCAGTGCGCGAGGTAGCTGGGGTGGGTGTGTTAGGGTTGGTTGTTTGAACGAGGTTGGAAAAGGGGGGGAGGGGGGTTGGATGGGGCTCACGTCATCACCGGACCGCTGTGAGAGCTGCCCCATTGATCCCAGTTGAGGGAGCTGCGAAGTGGATTGCGTCAGTATGGTCGTGAGACTCAACGGGAAGAGGCCTTCATACACAGTGTCGCCGGCCTTCAGCTCGATCACTCCTTCGGCGGGGATGTTGCCCCCTGCGCCGCATCTAACTTGATAGTCAGCAGTGGCCTCACAGCATATGGACCTCGAGTTTGGGCGTACGTGATGTTGTTGCTGGTAAAGTCCGGAACGGGGCCGTTGTCGGCAAGCTTGCGGGCGTATCGAACTGGTGTCGGGGTGACATAGTCGTCCTGGCCAACCTGCCATGCGAGGTAGTTCTCGCCATTGACGGTGATGCTCTTGAGGTAGCCATGGCCAGCAACGAGGCTGGCGAGGCTGCCCAGGATCAGGGCCGCGGATGTCAGGGGTGCCATCACGAGAAGCTGTGGCTAATATGCGATCTGTCGAGTGATTTACCACGCTTGCAACGGTAATAAAAAAAGATCATCTAGCTCAGCCTAACATGGCCTACTTATATCAACTTAACCCACCAAAAAAAAGCGCCGCATCCCTTTCGTACTCGGGACGCTTTGAGGTCGATGGAGGTAGTCCTCCATCTCGGCGTGGACTGCCAGGGGCACAGTCCCATAGCTGATTGGTGGAGAAGTCGATGATGTCGAGGGATTGCCCGCCCACATTCCCAAAGGAGCTGCACCGTCCGCGGGTTTCAGGAAACTTCACACAATCTTGCCCGCCTAGTCCCCTTTCATCTCTTTGCCTCAAGCGGCGGGATGTCAAAAGATATTTTCGGTCAGGAATCGTCTCAAATCGGGAGCTCGATCCGCTACTACGGGCCGTTAACTCCAGATCTTGAGTCGGGAGGCAACTCTGAAGGTGTTAAACGAAACAGGTATTAAGAACTCGTTCTTATGAGACTCTACAAGCCGTGCTTTCCCATGCTTGGACACACAGTTATTTCCTTTTATTCTATCCCACTTTCCTTCCTCTTTTCTCTCTATTTTCCCCCCATCCTTTGCTTTTCTTTTCGATCGCTTTCATGTTCTCCTTACCCATTTCTCGCCTCTTTACCCCCCCTTTTTTTTCTCTTTTTTTTCTTCTTATCGTCTATCATCCTCCTTCCAAATCCGTGTCTCTTGCAGCTAAGTCTTCATTTCAGCCGCACACGATCACATTTTCCAATCCCTTTTCCGTGTTATCTCTCCTCACCTGGTCTTCATATCCACAGTAACACTTGAGATGATCGACATGCACTTCCTCATCCTCCCCGAGCGTGCCGCCGGCTGGTTGATGTAAGTGCATGGTGACTCTCGTCTCACAAAGAGGTGTGGCCCAGCCCACCCTGGATGGAACTTCCAGGATTTGTCTTTCCCTCCGTATCACAAACTTCGCATACCCCTGAATCTATCTCAAAGGCTCAAATGGGTGGGGTGTAGCTGGATCACGACCCAACTCGGAAGCCACGGCAGACTGTCTGTTTTTTTCAGATCCTTTTCATTTTCATTTCGCCTCTCTTTCTCTCTCACCCCTGCTTCCATTGGCCGAGGTTCCATAGGTAGCTTCGTTTTGTGTCTCATATCCTACGCCACTATGGTGACATCAGCGTCCTTTAGATGCCTATGATGACGATCCCACGACGTACCTAGTTGCACTAACAGCTCCACCATCTGTTTAATTGGTTGAAACCTACCTCGTACATGGGTTTGTGAAACTGTCCCATCTTTCATAGCGTTCTCATGCATGTGTCATTGACTACAGTGGCAAGGTGGCTGCCAGCACCTATGGAACTAATAAGATGCCCATGGGCTAACAGCACAGAGTGCGCTTGTGTATCAGATGATGTGACGTAACCCTAAAAGGCCGCAAAGAAGAGATGGATCGGAGCAGCATACAACCTAAAATACCAACAAGCCTTAGCTTGCCGAAAGTAGATTTGTGATCCACGGAGAAAACGGACTTTCAAGAAGCATGGACATGCCACTGCACTACGTTACTCAGAATCAGTGTTTACCTAGACTTTGTTTGGGCTATCTTAGTAACCTCATTGCTGGTTGACGGTAACACCATAATTTTCTGACTTAACCCACCCAAATCGGTCAAATTTAGCTCAATGATGAACCCGTTACCCTCAGCTGTTATTCCGACATGGCCCACACGCAAATCTTGGTAGATTGGCTCACTTTCGTCTTGTTCACCCGTGCATATCATATAGCAGCAGTAGGTAGGTGGGTCGTAGCAGTGCAGGTACTCGCCTTGGCTCTGGTCATTACGACCTGGGATAGCTAGACTGAAGGGAGGTGAAAGGCAAAACGTCTGTATCAATCTCCCAAATAACGCGTTGGGATATGGCGCATCGGCTTGGCCGGGCTGGCCGGGCGGCAGATATATCTGCGGCCCGGAATGACGTCCGTCCCCAAGCGCCTGTTAATTAATAGACTGACAGCGAGTCGCAATAACATGTCGATAAACGTCATTGGGAAAGCGTTTTCGAGATATGTTGCCCCCGTTGTTCCATGCCCACGAGGCATTACCATGCAAAGGGAAAGTTCGGTTCAGATGAGATGATAATTGCGGAAACATCCCGTCTTCGCTGAACTGGTAGTGTTATTGCGCAACACCGTCTCGAGAGATGGGGTTTGCATGTGCTAGCAAGGCCAATGGAACGAGTCCCAGAAAAGCGAGGGATCTGAGGTGCTTTATGTTGTGCAACACCATGCATTATCGCCGAGACATGCAATGGACGAACGGATGGCATCCTTTCTTGAGAGACCGAGACTCACGAGAGATGCTGCAGTTTGTGTGTGTGGACCAAACCACTGAACAAGGACCAGCTGACGGTTGGAGTCGGCCCACAACTCCACAGATGCAAGCCCCACTGACCCCACCCCCGCATTTGCCCCCCAGAACTGCCCGGATTTGCTGGTTGGTGCATCTTGGCGAGCTCACTGCGTACCCCACGCAACGTCGCGTGTTGGCCCATTTTGGCACTTTCGATCCTGTTCTCAGCCAACCACCCGTGCGATTCTCATCTTTGCCGGATCTTTTACACCCGGCTTTTGGCTGGAACATGGCCCGGGGGTTGAGACGGACCCCGCACGGGAGCGGGAAAGGCGGGGTAGATCTGTGTGCGTTCCCTGGCTCAAGGCCATACATTTGCATCTGAGCATCTCCTTCCTCACTGGTGCTTCATGACATGTTTCTGTCTCTCATCCAACACCTGCCCCAAAACTTTCGCTGGTGAAACACAACCCAATGGTTTGACACCTGCACGCCACTGATGTCGTGTACCCAAGAGTAGTGACACACGAATGAACAATACCAGTTTTAAGCCAAACTCACCTTTTTCCTTCTCCATTTCTCCCGCCACCCACGAGGTTTCACTGTTACCATTCTTTTTTGCGGGCTCGCCTCGCATGTGAACTCATGGTCGTACCTTCTTTGGTCTGCCTCGACCGTGCGGGCGTTTGCAGATATCAGTGATGCCTTCCTCGTTTCTTCAGCCTGTTGTGGCTAACAACGCTCGTCGCGTGGCGAGCGTTGCCAAACGCGTTTCTATCCCGACAGCGGCCCGTCTTCTTGGTGAGTAGTCCCGCGAGTTGGACGAGTTCTCGGTTTGGATTAGAGCCATTAGGTCGGGATCCTAACCAGACCTCCAGACTCCGCTCCTCTCGGCCCCGCCCTTGGATGCCAGCGAGCATGGCATGCTACGCACCGGCGGGAGCCGTCCAAGACCCCCAGCCTGGCGCTCACCATTCCGAAAGTGCAGGCCCTGCAGCTTGTCCGCCACGCGTCGGTCTTGTCGACAATCCCGTCCCAGTCGCCCCAGCGCGGCCTCGCAGCATACTCAACCGAGTCGACGACGGTGACGACGCCCTATGCCAAGCTCTGTGTGGGGGTTCCTCGGGAGACGTACCCAAATGAACGTCGCGTGGCACTGACCCCCCAGAACGTCGCCCTGCTACTCAAAAAAGGATTCAACAAGGTGCTAGTCGAAAAAGGCGCTGGTGCCGAGGCCGACTTCCATGATGGTGCTTACGCGACTGCCGGAGCTACCCTAGTCGATGATGCGTCTGCCGTCTGGAGCGGCGCGGACATCGTTTTGAAGGTTCGGGGACCCAGCGCCGCCGAGACCAGCAGCGCCAGAGAGGGGCAGACCATCATCAGCTTCCTGCAGCCGATGCAAAACAAGCCTCTGGTGGAGAAGCTGGCGGCGCAAAAGGCTACCATCTTCGCCATGGACTTGATTCCTCGGATTTCTCGCGCGCAGGTCTTTGACGCTCTCAGCAGCATGGCCAATATCGCTGGGTACAAGGCAGTGCTCGAGGCGTCCAACAACTTTGGTCGCTTCTTGACTGGCCAGGTCACCGCTGCGGGCAAGATCCCTCCCGGAAAGGTTTTGGTTATTGGCGCCGGTGTCGCTGGACTCAGCGCGATCGTCACTGCGAGGAGACTGGGCGCAATTGTGCGCGGTTTTGACACCCGGTCTGCTGCACGCGAACAGGTCCAGTCTCTCGGTGCCGAGTTCATCGAGGTCGAGTTACACGAAGAGGGCTCCGGTACTGGCGGTTATGCTAAGGAAATGTCCAAGGAGTTCATCGAGGCTGAGATGAAGCTCTTTACCGAGCAGGCGCGGGAGGTAGACATCATCATCACCACCGCCCTGATCCCTGGCAAGCCGGCGCCGAAGCTAATCACCAAGTCCATGATCGAGATCATGAAACCCGGGTCTGTCATTGTTGATCTAGCGGCCGAGGCTGGCGGAAACTGTGAAAAGACCGAGCCCGGCAAGCTTGTCACCTACAAGGACGTCAAGATCATCGGTATGCTTCTCTGAGAACTGACTCCCTTGACCGTCCTCTCTAACAGCTTTAGGCTATACCGATCTCCCCTCGAGGCTCCCCACGCAATCGTCAACGCTGTACTCGAACAACATCACCAAGTTCCTCCTCTCCATGGCTCCCAAGGACAAGGAATACGGCGTTGACCTCAGCGACGAAGTTGTGCGAGGGGCAATCGTGACGCAAAACGGACGGATCCTCCCGCCTGCCCCTCGCCCCGCGCCGCCACCCGCCGCTGCTCCGACACCGACCGCCTCGAAGGAAGCCGAAGTCGTCGCCCTGACGCCGTGGCAGAAGGCCTCGCGCGAGGTCACGCTGATCACGGGCGGCATGGGGTCGGCCCTCGCCTTGGGTAAATTCACGGGCCCGTTGTTCATGGGCAACGCCTTTACCTTCGCCTTGGCCTCGCTCATCGGGTACCGCGTCGTGTGGGGCGTCAGCCCGGCGCTGCACTCGCCTCTGATGAGCGTCACGAACGCCATATCTGGAATGGTTGGCGTTGGTGGCCTGTTCATCTTGGGTGGGGGTTACCTCCCGGAGACTATCCCGCAGATGTTTGGTGCAGCCTCGGTTCTTCTGGCCTTTGTCAACGTTTCTGGCGGTTTTGTCATCACCAAGCGCATGTTGGATATGTTCCGGCGCCCGACTGATCCCCCAGAGTATCCGTGGTTGTATGCCATTCCGGGTGTCCTCTTTGGAGGTGGGTTCTTGGCAGCTGCCTCGACTGGCGCCGCTGGTCTTGTTCAAGCGGGTTACCTCGTGAGCTCCGTGCTTTGCATCACCTCGATCTCCAGCTTGGCCTCACAGGCCACTGCGCGCATGGGCAACATGTTGGGCATGCTCGGCGTGGGGTCCGGTGTCCTTGCCTCGCTCCTGGCTGTTGGTTTCTCCCCTGAGGTCCTGACGCAGTTTGGAGGACTCGCGGCCATTGGCAGCATCTTGGGTTTCTTGATTGGAAAGCGCATCACTCCCACCGACCTTCCCCAGACCGTTGCCGCGCTCCACTCCGTTGTCGGTTTGGCCGCTGTCTTGACCAGCATCGGCAGCGTCATGGCTGATCTGGCTCACGTCTCGACGCTGCACCTCGTCACGGCCTACCTCGGCGTCCTCATCGGCGGCATCACCTTCACCGGCTCCATCGTGGCCTTCCTCAAACTCGCCGGCAGGATGTCCTCCAAGCCATTGATGCTCCCCGGCCGCCACCTCATCAACTCGGGTCTCCTCGCAACCAACGCCGCCACTATGGGCGCGTTCGTGACCATGGCCCCCGGTGCGCCCTTGATCGCCGCCGGCGCCCTGGCCGCCAACACCGCCATGTCCTTCCTCAAAGGTTTCACGACCACCGCCGCCATCGGCGGCGCCGACATGCCCGTCGTCATCACGGTCCTCAATGCCTACAGCGGCTTCGCGCTCGTCGCAGAAGGGCTCATGCTGGACAACTCGCTCCTGACCACCGTCGGCGCACTCATCGGCGTGTCAGGCTCCATCCTGTCCTACATCATGTGCGTAGCCATGAACCGCTCGCTCGTCAACGTGCTCTTCGGCGGCATCGCGGCGCCGACGACCAGCGACTACAAGGTCGAAGGCACCGTGACGCAGACCAACGTCGAGGACACGGCCGAGGCGCTGACCAACGCCGAGTCGGTCATCATTGTCGTCGGCTACGGCATGGCCGTCGCCAAGGCCCAGTACGCCATCTCCGACATCACCCAGATGCTGCGCGCCAAGGGCGTCCGCGTGCGTTTTGCGATTCATCCGGTTGCGGGTCGCATGCCGGGCCAGTGTAATGTGCTGTTGGCTGAGGCCAGCGTGCCGTATGATATTGTGCTGGAGATGGATGAGATTAATGACGATTTTGGTGAGACCGATGTCACGCTGGTGATTGGGGCTAATGATACGGTTAACCCCATCGCGCTGGAGCCGGGGAGCCCGATCGCGGGCATGCCGGTGCTGCATGCGTGGAAGAGCAAGCAGGTCGTGGTGATGAAGCGGGGGATGGCGAGCGGTTATGGTAAGGAAACACCAGGAAGGATGTATGGAGGAGAGCCCGTTGCTAACTTGGTGGTAGCTGATGTTCCGAACCCCATGTTCTACATGCCCGGCACGAGGATGCTTTTCGGAGACGCTAGGGTTACAACAGAAGGTGAGTTACCTCCTTACGTGATTGTGACGAGTAAGCGGGAGGAGACTGACAAACCCTGCCACAGCCATCAAGTCTGCCATCGAGGCCCGGTTCAAGTAGGAGGATGATCTGGTAGTATATATGGCCCGTACATATCCACTTCTCCCCGTCGCTAGATCGAGACTAGGTTGCATGCATCTGTTTGCACTTCTAGACGCGCGAGTAGAGGGCTTGGTAGCCGTTTCTTTGGGTCTATTTCCTCTTCGCTTGGATGCTGCATGGCACCTGCATTTGTTGTCTTCGAAGAACCCATTTGGCTTTGGATAGGTAGTTTATGTTGGAGGTTGTCGAGATTGTGGAATGGACAGCTTTTGAACTATCCCAGTCAACTCACCGTGAAACTGTCATGAACGGAGTCCGTAGTGATTCGAATCCTTGCAAGTTGCAACGCTGCATACGGATCAAGTTGCATGGTTCGGAAAAGCGCCCAATATATATCTCTCGGTGTAGCAGCAACTGAGTTTCGGCTTATTCTCAAGTCGTATGTACAGACACCCCCCACCCCACACGTTTCTTCCTGTGCCTGCTTACCTCGGGGCAGCATATGGTTCCCATGCGCTAATCTTAGGCCTCGTCCTATTTCCGGCGTCAGCATAACAACGACCGCGCCACATCTACCTTGCCGAGGGAGATAGACGAACGTGCTGTAAGTCTTGTACGCGCCGAGGGTGGCGGTCCGGTTGGGCACGTGCTCCTTGGGCGCCCAGGCGCGCTTGCCCAGCTCCATGAGCGGGTCCTGGCTCGGCGGCGTGTCGACGGCATACGCAATCCAGGCGTGCCAGAGGGGCTCGATATGACCACTGCGCTAATTGTCAGCCGGGTCCGGAGCGCGCGAGGGGGAGTCGGGGCGGGCGCACGAGTCATAGTCGTGCTTGGCGAAGTCGACCCATCTTGTGCGTACTGTGGCCGGGCGGAGAGGTCAGTGAACGGGTTGGGTGAGAGGGGTATGGCGAGGGGGTGACGGACGTGGCAGGTCGTCCTTGTCTTCGAAAAACTTGTTGCCGAACTTGTCGGTGCCGATCAAGGTACCGGCCTTGGTGTCACCTGCACGCCGCTGTCAGTCGTTGTTTGCTGGCTTTCATCGTAATCCGTATCCAGACGTACCGATGTACTGTCGTCGAGAGGCGGCGAGGGTTAGCGGTCGTCGAGAGGTCGAAGCAGTCGAGGGGGGCTCACGTTCATCTGGTGCCAGGCATCCTGCGGTCGCATTGTCAGCTTGTTGCGAGTCTAATTATGATGCTCATGTTTCCAACCTTTATGCCAACCTTACGCAGGTTGCGTAGCGTCCTCGAGATGCTCGACATGGTTGCTGCAGCGGGCCAATTGACCGTGGGTGGGATGCTGTGAGGTTCAATTCGAGCACCGATGCGCTAAAGCCATCCGTTGCAGATGGGGCAACTGACGCAGTGGAAGCTCCGGGTTGTGGCCGGGTGGCTCCGAACCAATGGTCAAGCTCATACAACCCTAGCCGCCAAGACTTGTCCCCCGCCCATACAATCCAGCTTCATCTTCGCAGTTTCGGCAAGTTCAACACCGAGTGCGATTTCAAAATCTAGACGAGACCTTCCCAGTAGCCTCGCGGCAACCGCCCTCTCCGCCCCGGTTTCCGTCCGTTGCGGCCATGCTGGTCAGGAGCGTTGCACGATGCTCCAATAGACTTCGAGCATCAGTTTCGCGGCCATCATTACCGTTCGCCCGAGCACAATGTCGGCGCTTTTCGATGCCTGCCACCGGAGCGACGCCGGGGTCTCCTCCGCCAATGTCGAGCACCGGGATGCTTGCGCCCTTCGTGGGCGAACTTGACAAAATAGCCCCCTCGTTCAAGGTCAATGGCTCGCAGATTCAAGTCTTACAGTCGCCCGCCGAATTCTACGAAACCCTAAAGGACAAGATCCGCAATGCAGAACGACGTATTTTCCTATCAACGCTATACATTGGCAAGTCGGAGAGGGAACTAGTTCGTACCCACCACGCCCAGTTCATTGCGCTTGTTGTGGACTAATATGTTTAGATTACAACTATACAAGAAACCCTCCGCGCGAAACCTGACCTCAAAATCAGCATTCTAACCGACGCCCTCCGAGGAACCCGCGAAGCCCCGGATCCGTCATGCGCATCCCTATTAGCACCCCTGATTGCCGAGTTTGGCCCTGATCGAGTCGAAATTCGCATGTACCACACACCGAACTTGACGGGGCTGAGGAAGAAGTACGTACCGAAGCGGATAAACGAGGGCTGGGGGCTGCAGCACATGAAGCTGTATGGAGTGGACGATGAGATAATTCTCTCGGGTGCCAACCTGTCAAGCGACTACTTCACGAACCGCCAGGACCGATACCACCTCTTTTCGTCTAAGGATGTCACCGAGTATTTTGCGAATATCCAGGATGCCGTCTCGTCGTTGAGCTTTTTGGTCAAGCCGTCCGAGTCGCAAGCCGGATTCGAAATGATCTGGCCCGAGGACAATGCGGCCCCCTCCCCTCTGGAAGACCCTACGCATTTTGTCAAAGAGTCGACATCTCTCCTGGCCGGACTAGTGTCTCCCAAAACGGCACCCTTGACCGCGCACGACACCACTCCGCTAGACAAGAGGGACACCTCGGTGTACTTGTTGTCCCAGTTCTCGCAGCTGTTGTCGCCCGACACGTCGACCGAACTTCCCGCAGTAACACACGTCCTAAAAACCCTGTCTTTACCACAGTACGCCAATTCCTCCTGGACATTTACAGCGGGCTACTTCAATCCGGCGCCGTCTCTCACCAAGCTGCTACTCTCCACCCAGTCACATGGCAATACGGTCATCACTGCTTCGCCGTATGCAAATGGCTTTTACAAGTCGCCTGGTGTATCAGGTCTCCTCCCGGACGCATACACCCTCCTTGCACGTCGTTTCGTCCGCGCCGTTCACCAGCAGCAACTCGAGGCCTCGACAGTGCTCCGGGAATGGCGAAAGGGCACCGTCGGGGAGCCCGGGGCGTGGACCTACCACGCCAAGGGGCTGTGGGTAACACTCCCCGGGAGCAAGGACCCCTCCATCAGCCTAATCGGCAGCTCCAACTACACTAAGCGGAGTTACTCTCTCGATCTAGAAACCAATGCCATGATCGTAACTGAGAATGAGGAGCTGAAGAAGCGGCTGGGCCAGGAACAACGATGGCTACAAGAGCATACGACCATTGTCACTAGGGACGACTTTGCCAAGCCAGATAGGCGGGTGGGGATTAAGGTCCGCCTCGCCATGATGATGGTAAAGCTCTTGGGAGGTGCGCTTTGAGTGAGTGTGTGTCGTTTCTGTCTTTGCCCCTGAAAACACCTCTCATTCCTCGCTACGGATGAAACACATCCTAAGTGATGATTGGAAAAGGATTGTACGAATACTGTAACACACTTAACATAGAGCATTATACCCGGAATCGATCGACTTACAAGCTTAGATGACCCTGGGCAGACCATTCATTGTTGTTGGTCGAACCCCTTTGTCTCTCACATTGACTGGTCTCTTGGTGATGCTAACCAATAAGACAATACATCTACGACCAAATCGTGCCTCGGACAATTGGATTGTCCCATTGAACAACAAGCAAGTTTGGAAAATTATATAAACTTACAGCGGTCATCGTGTTTCGGTTCTCACTTCCTTCTCACCATCACCCGGGAACCAGTTCAACAACCTGCAAGCACTGAAACGGAGAACACAACAAGAAAAACCAACGTAACTTAACACCAACACCACTCAAAATGGCGTCCCTCAAGTACTTTCTGACGGCATCTATCGCCGCTCTCCCTATCAGCGCACACATGCTAATGAACCTCCCCATCCCCTTCTCCCCGGACAAGGTTATGACCTGGCCGGTGACAGCCCCGGGCGGTCAATATCCCTACCCCTGCCAAGGCTGGACCGACGTTGCCCACCGCACCGTCGTCACGGCCGGCTCGACCACGCTGGTCAACTTCACGGGCTCGGCCCCGCACGGCGGCGGCTCGTGCCAGTTCGGCATCAACTACCAGGGTCTGCCCGCCTACACGGCCGAACCCGATGACTGGCGCACTATCTACACCATCATTGGTGGCTGCCCCGCCGAGATCAAGTCCACTCCCGGCAACCTCGAGGAGGACCCCTTCTTCCGCGGCTACTTCGATCGTCAAATCCCCGATGCCGTCCACTGCGGTGACGACAAGGGCGTCGACTGCATCCGCCAGTTCGAGATCCCCATCCCCAAGTACCTGCCCAACGGCGACGCCACCTTTGCCTGGACCTGGTACAACCGCATCACCCAGAACGAGCTGTACATGCTGTGCGCTCCCATCACCGTGACCGGTGGTGTCGAGGACAAGGCGGCAGGCGATAAGTTCGTCGAGCAGCTGCCGGTCATGTTCCTGGCCAACATCCCCGGCTTCACCAACTGCACGACCAGCCGGATGGGCGACCAGGGTGTGTTCAACATCCCCAACCCCGGCCGCTACGGCGTGCAGCTGATCGAGCCGGACCCGAACGCCGCTGGTGACTGCCCCGTTGCGCCGCCGGCCGTGTTCGACCCCCCGAGCGGCAGCGCCAGCGCCAGCCCTGCGGTTTCTGCCCCGGCCGCGACCGCCAGCAACAACGGCACGGCTCCCGCGCCCACCAACACCCCCGCTTCCTCGGGCATGAGCTTCCCGGTCACCAACAACGGGACGAGGAGCGGCACCACCACCTTTGTCACGGTGACCAAGGGCATGTCCACGGTCACGGAGACGGTGGTCCAGACGACCGGCTCCCAGATCGTGAGTGCCTGCAGCTCGTAGGCTTTTGGGGATGACGGGTGGGTTGGCGATGATGGTTAGGCAGATTATATTTTATAAAGTGTAACGTGTATGATAAGCGAATGTCACAGATAAGCGAATGTCACACGGAACCACCCTGCCATGTCTCCTATCCTTTTCCCCATCTTCCTTCACAACGCAGCATGCATCAAAGAAACGACGAGGTCCACGTGCAATTAGCCCTCCAGGCAATGCAAAATGACACAAAGCTAAGCGCTCGAGCCGCTGGTAAGATCTACAATGTGGATCACGAGAAGCTAAGCCGCCGGCGACGCGGTATGCAACCACGACACGATATTCCAGCCAACTCGCGGAAGTTGACCGATTCGGAAGAGTCGATTGTTGTTCAGTATATCCTCGACCTAGATTCCAAAGGATTTCCTCCTCGCTTGTGTGGTGTGGAAGATATGGCTAACCGACTGCTTGCCGAACGCGACGCGGGACGCGTCGGGACGCGTTGGGCGTCCAACTTCGTCAAGCGGCAACCAGACCTCACCACGCGTTTCAATCGGAAATACGACTACCAGAGAGCTCTATGCGAGGATCCACATCTTATTCGTGGCTGGTTCGCGCTTGTGCAAAACACAATCGCGAAGTACGGTATCCAGGTGGCTGACATCTACAACTTTGACGAGATTGGGTTTCTGATGGGCGTCATCTCGACTATACTGGTTGTCACGGGCTCTGAACGGCGTGGCAGACGGAAGACAAGGCAGCCAGGAAACCGCAAATGGTCAACTGTGATCCAGGGTATCAATGCCCTAGGCTGGGCAATCCCACCATTCATCATCGTCGAGGGCAGCTACCACCTCTCTTCTTGGTACGAGAACAGCCCATTGCCTAAGGACTGGATGATTTCTACGTCCGCAAATGGTTGGACTACCAATGAGCTTGGTCTGGATTGGATTAAGCACTTCGACAAGCACACCAAAGCTCGAACAACTGGGGTTCATCGCCTCCTCATCCTCGACGGCCATGGCAGCCACCACTCGCCTGACTTCGAGCTTTACTGCAAGGAGAACAACATCATCACCCTCTGCATGCCTCCCCATTCATCCCACAAGCTCCAGCCAGCCGATGTTGGGTGTTTCAGCCCGCTGAAGGCGGCATACGGCAAGCAGATCGAGGAGATGATGCGGGCAAGCATAACCCACATTACTAAGGAGGACTTCTTTCCTGCATTCCTCGCAGCTCACCAGGCAACGATGACGTACGACAACATTCGGGGAGGTTTTCGAGGTGCTGGGCTTGTTCCTTTTGATCCCGAGGAGGTGATCTCCCAGCTCGACATCCGTCTTAAGACGCCAACACCCCTGAACTCACGGCCAGGCAGTGCCCACGCCTGGGTTTCCAAGACGCCGAACAACCCAATCGAAGCCTCTTCGCAGACCACCCTTATCAAGACCCGGATTGCCCAGCATCAAAATAGCTCTCCAACGTCGCTTTCAGCTGCAGTTGATCAGTTTGCAAAGGGCACGTCGAAGATAATGCATAAAATGGCGTTGATGCAAGCGGAGATACGGGACTTACGAGCGGCGAATGAGGCACTAAGCAAGCGCCGGAGGGCAAAAAAAAGCGGCTACGGCAAGGAGGATCGCTTACTGTGCAGGATGGACAGGATTTGCAAGCCCAGAAAGATGTTGAGATGCAGATAAGGGAGGAAACACAGGCGGGGAGTGGTCGGAAGCCGAGGACTGAGACACGCGCGCGGCGTTGTGGCAGATGTGGCGAGCCTGGCCATAATGCCCGCACCTGTCAAGGAGTTACAGAACTGCCTGAGGAAGACGATTTCGAGTAGTATCAATGATTTAGGTTCGTTTTGAGAATATTATCTTGGATTTTGTTGTGGAGGTAACGATTTTTGTGACATTCGCTTATCTGTGACATTCGCTTATCATACACGTTATTATTAACTGATATGACCCAATGTTCGGTGAGTGTTCCTTTCCAGCATCTTTTTGATAGTAACCATGCTTCCCCTTCGGTTTTTTACTAACCCAATTTGCATTGTGACATTCTCCAAATCGGCTAGAAATCATAAGAATCACACGTCACGCGAAGAACAGAATACGCCCCCGTCGTGGTCTCTCTGGCGGGCCCTCGTGGCTGTGATAGTCATCTCATGAATTCGGCTGGTCGTAGAAGTCCGCTGGCCTAACTGGCAGGACGCCATTCAGCCTGACGAGAATAATGACCAACATGTTGACTAACCGTCTCACTGAAGACGGGATGAGAGGCGCAAAGAGAACCAAGATCAGATTAATGCATCGTTGTATTCGTACTTGAACCCTTTTAAGAGAAAAAGGATGTCTGATAACGTGTCTGTTACTTATTTAACACCAAGTAGTCCACAGCTCCGATAAGTGCTGTTTACCACTTGAGAAAAGGAGGATGTGAGTAAATGTGACATGGCCACGAGAATCGGAGAAGCCTTGAGCCGTGTCTAGAAAGAAATGCAGAGCGCGCATAATTAGTACGTGTGGAAACTTTCGGCATCAGTCAAGCGGGCGCAATGCCGGGAGCGGAAGACTTCCAACGAAGAGCTCCGTAGCTCGGATATCATTCTCAGTATCCCATCGTACAAATTACACCCCAAACGCTTGCTAATGCTACAACACCTTGAAAGTAATTAATCGTCTACTGTGACCTCATGACCTCGAATATGCTACTGATGCTAGGCATCGTCTTGAGACTTCTCCCACCGGAAAAGCTTGGTGTCCGTGTCGGTGAAGGTTCGAGCAGATCGAGCCCCGGAGTGTTCGGTTCCACTTCGAAGTCGGTGAAGGGGGAATGGGAAAATCCGAAAAGCGGTGTAGTGGGTGATGGAGTCGCGGTTGTGGCCGGGGAGACCGGCGGGAGCGGGGTCTCGTTGAAGAAGGCCAGGAGCAGCAGGTGAAGTTCGGCTGTCGCAGTCGGTGAGAGGAACATGGGCCGGCTGATCCTCTTGTAAGAACGAGGGCGGAAGACAGGCGGTGGCCCGACCGACGAGGTCTTGGGGTGGTCGAACGACACGGGTGGCGGGGCCAAGTCGAGCGAGAAACTGTCGTTGAAGTTGGGTTGGTCAAAGAGGTCCTCTGTGGGCGGCGGTGATGGCGACGGCGACGGCGTCGCCAGTTCCCGGGGAGCTGGCGGTTGGGGGTTGGCTGCTTTGAAACGAGACAGTCTTTCTGGTGCGGCAGAAAGTCTCTTGCTGTGACGTCGCTCGAGCTCGACCTGCAGGGTCCTCAGCGGAGAAGGAGACCGGCAAGACCTGTTCCTGGGTTTGTTCGCATGGTGCTCGAAAAGGGCGATCGCATCCGGTACGGCAACGTTGCTCGAGGTGGTGTGGTTCAAGTCATCGAGGAGGAGGCTGATTTGGTTGTCTTCAAGATCTGCCAGCAGATCAATGACCCGGTCGATAGATGAACGCGACCGTTGGTGGCCTTTGGTAGACATCGTGGTGGTGATGGGTGACGGGGGATGCGAGAGAGCAAAGATCCCGGGAAAAGAATGGATGAACCAATGTTCGTGTGTAGTCAATGGGCCGGGTGATGCTGTGTTGCTGTCGTAGCTGTGTTGTTGTAGTTGTTTGGGGGAGCGTGGTAAAAGAGCGGACCAACTGCTCGCGATGAGCTCGTTGTTGACAAGAGAAAGTGGAAGGTTGAAATTGGGGGATTCCAGCAGAAATGAGGATTCCCGGAAACGCGTTTGCGGAACCCCAAGGTCCCCAACTGTGGGGGCTCTCCCCGGGGGCAGCTGGTCCCCGAAATAGGCACTAGCGTTAGAGCTCCCGAGACCCTGGTTCCCCTGGCACTCACGCACTTTCATGGAATCCCCGCCAAACGGCCCGAGGCGGGTCATTCAATCCTCGACCGATGTCTTAAAATTCGAGGTTTGACCACACGACCTGGGAGCTGCGAGAACCCAGACCGCCAGATTCAGTTTCGGGAATGGCTTGGCCCGAGTCGATCTCGCCATTTAAATAACACTTTTACACGCGCCTCCACAACAGCTCAGCTGCTCAAGCAGGTTTTGACTGGCGACATTTTTCCCACTTTGATCCAACCTAGCACAAGTTGATGTAACTAACTAGCAGCGACCGGTTCCCATCAGAAGAAACTCTCGTCGGCATGGTGCTCCAAGTCCCAAGGTCTGGCCCAATCGCGTTATCCAAAAAGTGCATACAAGAAGGACAGTTTTCTTTTTATCGGTTTAGTTGCAGCATTTCTAAACAATAACAACCGGCTGGAACCAACCGGGATTCGATTCACGACCCCTGCGCGTCCTTAGCGATCTTGCCATGGCGGTCTCACCATGCACAAGCCCACGGCTCGCTGCATCCAAAGTCCAAACGATCGCCGGCCTGGGCGGTGGAACGAATGTTCGCCAAGTTTTGAACGACACTTTGCCCATCCCCTGACAGGCCTGGCTTCCCACAAAACAAACCTGCGACTCGCTGTGTCGCCGCCATCCAAATACAGTGATGGTTTCCTCCCCCTGTGCTCCTGGCGGGGGGTTGCAAGTGACTGCAGTGGTACTCCCACGTCATCAGCCGTTCTGAGCCTCGAGCACATTAGCGTCTCTGTCATGGCCAGTCAAACTCCGAGATGCAACCTTTCCCTCTGTGCCTCGTGTGCCTCTTTAGTGATTTGCCATGCACGGGTGGGTGTCCGGGGTTCTCGAGGTGGTAGGATCAACGGGCTGCGAATCGGCCTCCGCGCCAACCCCGGCCACGGTGTGTTAGCCTTCCGTAAGCCCCGATCTAGAACCTGACCCCGCTAGAAGATCACCACCAGGAACGACCGAATCACGCCAACCGCTTCTGATCACTCAGCATCCTCCTGCCACATCCCCGCTGTCAGACACATAGTTTCCGTAGATTACCTCCTCCACGGCACAAGAAAGTACTCGGCGACCGCAGCAACAGTTCCCGGTGCTTGTTGGCTAACTAAAGAAGTTGCTGAGAGTTACGTCGGCGCCGATATAAGAACCATGGCGCTTGACTTTCAACATCTCGGTGCACTGAGTCCCTCGGGCACTCTTGTCATCGCAGCGCTAACAATCATCATCTTCGCTGCGTATCACACGCTCTGGGCTCACAAGAGGGGTATGCCCCCGCTCCCACCTGGTCCTCCACCAGAACCCTTATTGGGGCACTATCGAATCGTTCCGCAAGATGCCGCGTTCAAGCGCTACGCCGAGTGGGCAAAGGAGTACGGTACGATATCGACAGACTGTTCTATGCGTGGTCGACTAAGCTAGCGCGTGCTGACCCTTGCCGCTCTTGGCCTGATAGAGAGCGATGTCTTATTCTTTCAAACCTTTGGCACCAAATGGGTGGTTTTGAACAGCCTCGCCGCGGCGACGGAGCTACTTGAGAAGCGAGGATCAAGCTACGCAGACCGCCCCCGTTTCGTCATGTTTGAGGAGTATGCGCCCCCAATGCGCGAGTACAACACACACTAACCCGTCCAGGATGGGCTGGTCCCCAACGCTCACCTGGCTCCGCTGGGGCCCAAAGTACCACCTTCACCGGAGGGTCTTGCAGCCCCCTTTCACCAAGTCCCGGGTCAGCAAGTATACGGCTCACCAGCGGAAGGAGGCTATCATCTTCTGTAAGGGCCTGGTCGATAACCCCAACGACTGGCTCATCTCGGTCAGGCGGTTCTCGGTAGCCATCGTGCTCCAGATCGCGTATGGGCTTAAGGTGGAAGGACCCGAAAGTCAATGGATTCGGTTGGCCGAGGATACCGCCAACGCAATCGGCAAGTCGGGAGCACCCGCAAGTTCCATCATGGACCGCTTTCCAGCAAGTGAGTGTCTAAGATGCTTCGTCCAGACCAGGTCCCTGTCGAGTCCTAATTCTCCTTCGTAGCTCGGTACCTGCCTAGCTGGCTCCCCTTCATGGAGAGACTACGCTATGCTCATACGTGGAGGCCTGCGATCCAGAATCTCACTAGCTTGCCCTTTGAAGCGTCGTTAAAATCACTGGTACGATCCCTTTTGAGGTCGAGCCTGCCCAAGCTGATTCCAGCCCCAGGCCTCGGGGACGGATAACCACTCTTTTGTTCACTCGCGGATGGGTATCTTCAATGATAATGCCCACAGCGGGCTTCCCAATGACTTCGGCCTGGAGGATATCAAAGGAGCGGCAGCAACCATCGTTATTGCTGGCAATGACACTGTGAGCCACCACACTTCAAATGACTGTAGCGAGATGCTTACCCCTTCCAGACAGCTGCGACAATGATGCTCCTCGTCCTTTACTTGATGCAGAACCCTGACGCGCAGCGCAAAGCACAAGACGAGGTTGACCGAGTTGTAGGGGGCGACAGGTTACCGACCTGGGACGATATTGCTAACCTACCTTACACGAACCTTATTTTGCAAGAGACCTACCGGATGAACCCACTCTCCTCCCTCGGCATCCCTCATGCGAGCGTTGCGGACGATGTGTACAACGGCATGTTCATCCCTAAGGGCACTGTGATCTACCCAAATGTCTGGGCCATGACCCACGACGAGTCCGTCTACACTGAGCCCTTCCGTTTCTGGCCCGAGAGGTATCTGTCCAAGGAGCAGGGAGGCAATGACGAGCCGTTACCGGTGGGAAATTTCGGGTTTGGGCGACGGTAAGTGAATAAGAAACCTGTGAGTTCGTCAGTGCTGACCTGGATGGATGTAGTATCTGCATTGGCAGAAATCTCGCAGAGAACAGCCTCCTCATCGTATTAGCCACGATGCTCGCCACTGTTGATATTGACTGGCCGCTGGGAGCAGATGGCAAACCAACGCCCTTTGAGCCTAAGTGGTCGTATAGGGGCCAGGCGTACGTTGCCCGAATCACATATGAGGTACAATCACTGACCCGAGTGCAGTACCGTCTTACCGTTCAAGGCCTCGATCAAAAGCCGCTCCGCAAAATCCAAAGCGTTGCTAGATGCGGAGGTACAAAGTTCGGAGGGCGGCCGCCCTTGATGGCCAGCAGTACCCAAACCTTTTCTTTCGTTTTCATACCAGGGGTATTTACTCCCAAGCAACCCCTTATTTACATACCCAATACACTTCTCATCTTCACTATGGCTATCCCCGTACTCCATTGCCCGCCCTTATCTCCCTTTCTGCCTCCCCGTTCCACTTCATTTAAAGAAGTCCAAAGGAAACCCGTTTGCCATCGCCTGATATCCCGCCACATTCGGATGCAAATGGTCACCGCCATCATACTGCTTCGCCAACTGGCTCTTGGCCGAGGGATCCCCAATCAACGCCCCAAAATCCACGGTCGCATCAAACGTCCCATTTTTCAAAATCCAGTCATTCACCTTCACCCGGGTCTGCTCGCGCGTCGGGTTCGAGTAGGACTGCCCATTCCCGCCAAACGGCGTGATGGTCCCCCCAATCGTCTTTATCCCCGCCGCCTTACAATCCCGCGCAATCTTCTCAAACGCCTGCTGCAACCGGCTCCCAATCCCATTCTGCGTCCCCGAATCCGTCCCACCCCCACCAATATCATTCACCCCCTCAAACACCATCACCCACTTCACCCCGGCCACCTTCAACGCATCCCGCTCATACCTCGTCAGCAACGTCGGCCCCAGCCCCCCATTCAACACCGCATTCCCCCCCGCCGCCTGGTTATTCACCCCGACATGGCTCAAATTCCCCGCCTTCTGCATCCTCGCCAGCAACAGATCCGGCCAGCGATCATTCCCGTCATCCGTGCTCCCGCGCCCGTCCGTGATACTATCCCCCAGGATCACGAACGCCCCCGCCTCGGGCGGCGCCCATGCCTCCACCGCCGACACGAAATACCAGTGCTTGGTATTCGCCCCGCCCGACAGCGTCGCCGCGCTGACCCGGTTGCCGCTCTGCATGTGCGACGTCGTGCGGCTGCCCGGGTGGCCCGTGATGCTGCTGCCGGATTGCCCCGGCTGGGAGTAGAGGGACACGGCGATGTTGGTTTGGGGGGCGGCGGTGAAGTCGATCGGGTCGGTGTAGGCGACTTGCCCGCGTGGGATGGTGGTGGAGGCGGAGCCGTTGTTGAAGGTTAGGGGTTTGAGCGTGGTGGTGTCGATGCCGGCGACGCCGGCTTTGCCGCCTTGCGGGAGGGCGATGGAGGCCGCGGTAATGGGCAGGTCGCTCGTGCCGAAGGTGTTGCTGATTTGGAGGCGGAGGCGGGAGGCGCCGAGGGAGAGGTGTAGGGTTTGGCGGAGGGTGGCGTCGCGGAATACAGCGCCGCCGCCGTTCTGTGGTTAGGGGAGGGATGTTAGGGCTTTTCTTTCTCTCTGCTTTTTCTTTTTGCTGTTTTTGGGGCGGGGGGGTAAGGGATTTGGGACTTACAAAGGGCGACGGAGGCATGTTGTTGGGCTCGACTAGCTGTGGCATGGACGTCCAGGTGGCAACCCAGTGCCAGTCGTCGTCTGCTCTGGGAGCCAGAGCATCCCGGCTCGGTCCGACATCTCCTGGCGTCGGGACGGCAGAAGTGGGCGACAACAGCAACAAGGAAGCAGCAATAGCTGCCCAGCGAGGTAGAGACAACATAGCTAGAGTTCCCAAGTAGTCACTTAGAAACGTCTAGCGAGTCTTGGCTGTGAATCCGGCGGGACGGACCCAAGGATGGAGGCGAGGTTTAACATGGGTTTTGTACACACCAAGGTCGTATCGTCGGCGGATGTTCAGTGCCCGAAAGTTGATTTTAGGGGAAGGGATTATGGAGTCTGATTTAGCCAGAGTTGGGCCCCGCGACGGGACATGGGCACAGCTGGCCAAGGCGATTTACCCAGCTGGATACTCGTACTTAGGGATCTGCGGCGGTTATCCCTACTGGTGGGAAAATTACGCAGATGGGACTACAACAACGAATCTTGATAGGAGCTTGTTTCATATTGTTTGCCAGGTTCACGTTCGACCTGCTCATCACCTCATATATTGCCTCTAACCTCATAAGCTGAAATTGAGCTGCCGGTCCAAGGGCTGCAATAAGGAGCCGAGGTTAAACTGGTCCAGGTGAACCACTCAGACACTCTCCTGAGTTACAAATCCCATACTGGGCTACAGCGGAACCAATATCTTAGGCATGGTTTTAGATATGAATGTAGCCCATATTGTGGACCCTTCCTTCTTTGCTTCACATTTGTGTTCTCTGTTTTGTCTTTTTCCTAAGGCTGTTTTCGCCTCGCTTTTCTTCTTTTCTCCCGGAACGTTTCCATGCCCGAGCCTGACGGTGGTCTAGCATTTTTACACATGCGATCTCACTATATATTCGCGTACCACGATCCCTAAATCTAAGATAAGCTTACCTATACCAGGCATGAACATGGTAATTGTGCGGTTTCTTTGTTCAGATGGCTGCATGTCCACCGTGAACAAATGTAACAAAATACGAGTACCAAGAAACGGTCAAAGTCCCAGTCATAGATATCAAGGTAGTATAAAACGCATCCTTGTTACGATGGCAAAAATCATATTCTTACAACGCTTACTTTTGCGGCACTCACGTAACAAGTGAGCACCTGCCAGTGTCAACCCCCCCTTATTCCTCCCATCGCCTAATACCAACCCCCAACATGTTCCGGTTCCTTCGGGGTGATCACGTCCGAACCGGACATGTAGGTTATGCCTACGTTTTCGACAGTATGTCGGGCGAGACTTATATCTTCAACCGGCTGCTTTCCAGCGGCTCGCAGAGCACAGTACAGCTCGTCACTAACATCCAGACGTACGAATTGGTTGTGCGGAAGGTAAGCAAGTACAAGCCGGTCGTGCGGAATGCCCACGATCTAGCCAACGTGCCCGAGGACAACGAGGTGCGCATCCTCGACCATCTCAACGCGCTCCGCCTCAACCCAGCCTACCTCCTGACCGGCCTGACCCCGCGCTGGAGCACATGCATCTCTTACGAGAAAATCGTGCAGTCCTGCGGACCCGAGCCCCGAACCGAGTGCCTGCAGATCAGCTACTGGAAGCTCTGTAACGCCGGTAGCCTTTCCAGCGTCATCGATAGCTGGTACTCGGGCTCCATGGCCGACATCATGGAGGGCATGTTGTTCCCGGTGAGTGTTCTTGCGCGGTGCATTGCCCAGGTCTGCGAGACGCTGCACTTCATGTACCAGGCCGGCCACGAGGCCGTCTATCACTGCGATCTGCACCTGGGCAACATATTTGTACACTACGACTCCTACCCGGGCACGGACGGCCTGCCCGATTTCTACCTGGGCGACTTTGGCTGGGCGCGCACCGCTAGCGAGGAGCAGGCCGCCAGCCAAACACGAGGGCGTGCTCCCGGAGCTGCTTCGGCGGGTGAGCGCCGGCGGTGGGATGTGACCCGGTTGCTGAGCATGCTGGAGCCGCTCTTGCGGTGCACCGTCGTGCCCTGGAAAAGAAGTTGGAGCGTAGAGCCGCCGAGCGTACCGCTCCAGAGCAAGCAAGCCATGGCGCTGCAGGGGCTGATTAACATGCTCAAGTATGTGGACGCTCAGGACGAGGCCATGGCAGCCCGTAACCCCACGAGCCGGCCCCCATACTTGGTGGAGGTGGTCCGCGAAGCGAAGAGGGTAGAGGAGTTTGCTTTGCAGGCCGAGATGGGCACCGCATCCTTCGAAGTGGTTTCCAAATGGGGTCAATTGCAGTTGGAATTGAGTCATCAAGAGAAGCCGCACGTATTCGCGTGCGAGGAATGGGCGACACAGCCTCAGCTCCAAGATATGGGGGCGGCGCAGGCCGAGAGATATGGCAAGGCTTACATTGAGGGCCCGTGGACGTTGATAAACTCGGAATAAGTATCACCATTGAGGTGACCTGGACGCCTGCTTGGCCCTGAAAGGTCCATTTTACTCCTAACCTGAACCCCTTTTCTTTGTTGGGAGAAGAGAAAAAAAGAGGAGAGGACAAAATAAAAAAGAAAAACAAAAGAGGAAAAAAAGAAAAGAGAAAAACTACGAAAGTAAACTTTGAGAATAACAAGTAGCGTTCTGCCCCTATTATTGATTGAGCGGTTGCCCCAGTCACATGCAATAAATGTTCCTTAACCAGCAAACTATTCCGAGATCCACGCAATCGACCACGAAGTGCTTCCAAACCAAGAAGATGAAGGAAAGAAAGTAAGGTAGTTCCACATAGAGACCGTGCTTCCACAGATACACCCCCCCCCCCCCCCCTCCCCCTCCCCCTCCCCATTGAACTCAAACCCGCACCTCCCAAACCTCCACCCCCTCCAACACCACACTCCCCCCCTCCACCGCCAACCCCACCCCATCCGCCCCCGCCTCCGGAAACACCAAATCCGAAATCACCACCTCCCCCTTCCCCCCAAACACCTCCACCGAGCACACATCCACCAACACCCTCAACCTTACCACCCCATCCTCCCCCCCCGGCCGCACCGTCGCCGTGTGCACCCCGCCCGCGGCCGCGTCGTAGGATACATCGCCGCTGGCGGTGCGGTCCACGGAGAGTTGTTGCGTGTTTTGCACGTAGCGGATGACGGTTTGTTGGGTGGAGGACTTGCGGACGGAGAGGGAGAGGATGGTGTTGGGGGCGGGGGTGAAGGAGAGGGTGATGTCGAGGGTAAGGGCGTGGAGGGTGGAAAGGAGGGGTGGGGATTGGGAGGGGGTGAGGGTGGTGGCGGTGAGGTTGAAGAGGAGGTGGTTGTGGTAGGTGGTGGAGAGTTCGCGGATGGGGTTTTGGAGGAATTGGAGTTTGTTGTTATTGTTGTTGTTGGTGGTGGCGAGTTCGAGGGTGCGCGGGAAGGAGAGCATCCCCTTCCAAGTGGTGGTGGGCGGGTGGTCACCGTAGCTGTTCATCACGGAGGCGAGGATGCGGCGGCCGTCGGAGGTGGGGACGTTTTCCCAGGCGAGGGCGCCGTCGAAGTCGCGGCCGTAGTCGAGCCAGAAGGAGCTGGGGTCGACGGGGTCCGCGGTGAAGGTCGTGCCGTCGAAGGAGCCGGTGAGGGCGAAGACGCCGTTGCCGCCGGCGGGGGACCCCGTGGCAGGGGTGATGATCATGACCCATTTCTTTTGGGTTGTTCCCTGGATAGGGAGCTCGAAAAAGTCGGGTACCTCCCACCCGTGGATTCCGCCGGGTAGATTGGGAATGTTGCTGGCGATGAAGTCACTTCTCCAGGTCCAAGCTAGCGCGTTGCTCGATGTCCAGAAGGTGACTTTATCCTGGCCGCCGTGTGCGAGGATCATGACCCATCGGCTCGAGGGCGTGTGGTAGAAGACTTTCGGATCCCGAATTTCCAGACCCCCGGTGGTATCATGAGGCGCTTCCTGGGTTTGCGAGATGATGGGATTGCCCTGGTACTTGGTCCATGTGGCGCCCTGGTCAAGGCTGTACGCCAGCCGCTGGTCCTGCACCCCAGTCGAAGGGAAGTAACCGGTATAGAAGGCGAGGTATGGCGGGTTGGAGGCCGATCCTAGTCCGGAAAGGTTCTGCGAGTCGAAATAGGCGGTCCCGGTGAATGCTTGTATGCCATCTGCACTGGAGATGGCAACGGGCTTGTGAGTCCAGGATACCAGATCAGTGCTGGTGGCGTGGCCCCAACTCAAGTTGCCCCAGAAGTTCCCCGTAGGGTTATGCTGGAAGAACAGATGCCATGTCGACCCGATTTTGAGAAGACCGTTGGGTTCATTCATCCAATTCTGCTCTGGCACGAAGTGGAAAACAGGGCGGAAGTCGACGGGAACAGTGGCGGAAGGGAGGACGGCGGTGGTGGTTGTGCTTGTGGCGGTCGTGTTCTCCGTCGTTCTTACTGCCGTACTGAGCGTAGTACTTGTCGACTGGCTCGAACTAACGCGGCTGATGCTCGTGCTGTTCGTGCCGGTGGTGGGCGGCGTATCGAAAGCCGATCCCAGCATCTTCGCATCAATCGCAACCTCCTTTGTGCTTCCCCCGCTTGAGAAAAGCCGGACATCAATACCTGCGTCCTGGGGGAAGATCTGTGCCGACAAGGTGACCTCGCCTTCGCCGCCGAAGAGTTCAACCGAAGAAGAATCAAGAAGAATGCGCATAGTAACCTTGCCGTCAGTGCTAGGCGCAAGCGGTGCATAATAAGTGTTGGCGAATGTGCCGTCAAAGCCGACGCTTCCAGACTTGGTTCGATCAACAAACACCCTCTTCGTGCCGAAGTCATACCCAATCCGTGTCTGCTGGGCCAGGTCTGAGGTTGATCTGAGGAGGAGGCCGAACTGAGACGAGGACGCCGAGTTCCGGTCAGAGAATGTCATGATGATGTCGAGAGACTTCCCGGAAAGCGAAATGGGTTGGTTTCCTTCCTCCACGGTGTTAAAAACATTGGAATACGTCCCCGTCTGCAGATCGGCCCAATTGGCAACAGGTTGTTGGATGAGCGTTGGCCATCCGTTGATGGTCTTCAGTGACAGTTTCCGAGGAATTGACATCATGCTGCGCCATGGAGAGGTAGGAATATTGTTTGCGTATTGCCAGTTGTTCATCCAGGCAATGTTGGTGCGGTCTGCCGAGGGAAGTCCGTTGAAGGGTGCCGCAGCATAGTAGTCAGGGCCCCAGTCCATCCAGTTGGTCCCCCGCGGCTCATCTGATACATCCGAGAAGGAGATCTCATCCACCAGGATATGTCCCCAGCCAGTCGTACTGAGATCGGCGATCTCGATGACAGCGCTCTGGCCGATCAGAGCTGTAACATCCCAGCTCTTCGGAAGCAGCTGTTCACTATCGCTGCCCGTGGCAGTGCGGACGACCTCGCCGTTGACCTTGAGGTTGATGCATTGCACGCCGGGGGCGTTCCCTCCACCGATGAGGAAGTTGATCCGCTTCTTCGCAATGGTAAAGGCGGGCGAGACCAGAGTTCCAGTTGTCGCATCGCCATCGTAGAAGGTGTTGACGAAGTTCCCCCGCTGTCCGGACACAGGCTGCTGTCCTGCCAACGTTGCCGGGGCTGGGCTCTTCCCGACCAGCCCTCCAGTAGCGGTCCATCCGAGACTCGCAAATGTACCGTTCCCATTGAAGTCAAAAGCGCCATCACTCTTGGGCGCGGGAGTGGTAGCATTGCCAGAGAAGGTAATCTCGTCAATGAGGACGTGACCCCAACCGCCCGTCTGCTGATCCACAATCTCAAGTACGGCGGTTTGACCCATGTACTCAGTGGCATCCCAAATTTGCGGCAGGAGTCTCTCCTCGTTGCGGCCCGTGGCAGTGCGAACAACCTGGCTGCCGATTTTGAGGTTGATGCATTCTGTGCCTGGTGCGTTGCCGCCGCCAATGAGGAAGTTGATCAGCGGCCGAGTGATTGTGAAGGGCGGCGAGGTGAGCGTGCCGGTGGTTGAGTCTCCGTTCAGGAAAGTGTTCACGAGGCGAGTACCAGCATGTCCAGAGACGGTTTGCTGTCCGGGGAGTGTCCCCTGAACCGGTGCAGCCCCGACTAACCCCCCTGTGGCAACCCAGCCGCGAGACGCAAAGTCGGCAGTGCCTTCGAAGTCTTGGAATATGACAGTCCCAGTTGCTCCTTCTG
Organism: Chaetomium tenue; assembly: GCF_020726465.1. NCBI lineage: Eukaryota > Fungi > Ascomycota > Sordariomycetes > Sordariales > Chaetomiaceae > Chaetomium > Chaetomium tenue. The sequence goes on along the minus strand of NW_027117330.1, from coordinate 2,649,154 downwards.
GGCTGGTGGATGTCGACACGGATGTGGAGATTGGAGACGGAGACGGAGGCGGACTGTTGGAGTCCGCAATGAATGCCGTTCCGTTGAAACTCCCGACGATGTACTGCGTTCCTGAGCCAACAACTCCAGGTGGTCCACCAGGGTTGAGCCCGATCTGTGCAACCCACTTGGTCTCGGCGTCGTTTCCGTCGAGGGCAAGCGGGAAGATGCTAGGACACTCCCAGACACCCCCGACTGCATTCATGGGGCCGAACTCGCTGGTGTAGGTCCACTCCTTCAGGTTGGGCGAGGTGTAGATGAGCAGCTTGTGTAGTTGGGCTAGTGAGATGACTGAGACCCATTTCTGGGTTGGCTCGTGCCAGAACACGAATGGGTCTCGAAACTCTCGCCACTGATCCGCGTAGGGTGCTGGAGGGTTGAGGATGACAGGGTTGACGGCATCGTAGGTTGTCCAGGTTATGCCTTCGTCCAGGCTGTACGCAATCGATTGAGCTTGCTGCCCACCGTTGACTGACTTGCCGCTAGGCAGATTGAGTGACCCGGGATACTAAGGAAGTGGAAAGCATTAGAGGGAGCCAACATTGCCAGGAGTTCATTTGGAGGACTCACATAGGAGGTGTACATTGCCACAAATGGAACAGTTCCGTTTGTGCCAAAGCCACTTGTGTTCTCGGTGTCGGCGACAGCAGAACCAGAGAAGAACATCTCAGAGATGCCACCCGGGTAGCCACGCGCAAGCAGGGCAATGGGCTGGTGCTTCCAGTGGGTCAGATCATCGCTGGTAGCATGGCCCCATGACATGGCTCCCCAGGTGTCTCCTCCAGGGTTATACTGGTAGTAAAGGTGATAGACGCCATTGTGGTACAGAAGACCATTCGGGTCATTCATCCAGTTCTTGGCCGGTGTGAAGTGATAATGAGGTCTGTAGAGCTCATTGTAGATTTGCGCACCTGCTGCCGGCAAAAGGGAGAGCCCGAGCAGTAGGGCAGAGGCAAAAGACATGGCCATCATAACAAGACTGGTGCATCCAGAAATTGGATAGAAAGACGACCGATGAAGAGATGCTGATGGCGAGTGCTGGGTGATTTCGAATTCACGGCGAAGCATGGACTTTTATACATTCTCAATCCCAAGACTCGAATTCTCACTGAGGCAACTTTCTTCTGTCCTACAATACCCTCGACCTACTCTGGATTCCCGCAAATCGACCAGTTGGTTGTGCATGGCGAGACGCAGACAGCGTGTACCTGCCTAGGTACCTGGCCTCCAAGACGGTCCCCTACCTGAATGGTACCGGACCGCAGGCTCCATCTGGCAAGGGGTCCGACAAGCCGGCATCGCGATTCTGTGATGATCAGTAATAGAGTATTTCGAATCTTGTTTAGAGGCTCCCTGTATGTCGTGAGCGTGCTGCGGTATTTTCGACGTGAACCCACTTACACGGAGCTCCTAGCATGGTTTGGTCGCTTGGCTACCTGGGTACCTGGTAGGGAGGTCCCACGTTGTACGGTTGTATGCAGCACCTCGAGGCTCGAGCGGCAGCCGGGCTGCCCTTCAACCACCTACCTACACACTGATTGGCGAATAAAGGGGGTGAGGTAAACGAACCCCAGACTCCCCCGACTTCCCCGCCTCGAGGGTTGCATGTACCAGGCTCACAACCGCAGCTTCAAGTGTAAAAAGAAAGCGTCGGCCTGACCGACATACCTAGTGGACCAGCTGTGCTCTAACAGCACGTGCTACTGCAAGGAAGGCTTCGAGAACCAGGAACGATGCTACTCTAGTGGAGTTCAACGTTGGAGTATCCGGTACTGGAATGTTCGACCTTCTGTATCCGGTTCACTGATCTCCGGCACTTGTGATACTTGCAGGGCGCTAGAAGGTTTTTCTGCCCTTCTCGAACGTGACTGCATGTGCCAGCTTGGTCAACCAAGCCCAATAGAACAACAATCCTTCCCCGGGTCGATGTTTGATACATTGTACATACTCCTGAAGCACATCCCCCTACCCTTGTCCCTACCCCAGACCCGAACCTGGGGTGATGACAACACGCTAATGCACTCCGCACGAGAATTGCGCCCGCCACCCATTCCCTGTAGCTGAATTTTTATACATCTCCATGGAGCTTTGAAACTCGACGGACACGTCAACTCCTACAGAAATATATTGCTGAGAAAATTGACGCATAGTGTTGCAGCCCACATTGGCCACTAACAATCAAAAAGTACTACGACCGGTCGCATGATGCTACCTTGCTCTAAACTTTCAGCAAGTGTCCCTTCCTAGGAAGACTCATGCGGTATCGTGCCTGCTCTACCGTTGGTGCAAACCGGCGAGCCCGGCTTGGCAGGTCAAGAGCCTAGGTAGTTGCTCTTCACTCCACCTGCGGCTGCAAGGAAGTTGGAAAATTGGCATAAATCGATGCCACGGATGCTTGACGTCAACCAGCCAGGGATTCGCTCACCATTCACTCGCCGGCGCCCATCCCATCGATCATCGCGGGAAAGCGAAGCGAGCCTGTCCCTGATCATACCCCTACACTTATCATGGAGGGCCCTGAAAATTATACAGACCCAGCGCGCAAGCATGGCACTCTCGGGGGCACAGACACCACGCCCTACATGTAACCTCACGTAGAACAAGCTCCCAGCCGCAGGGTGGAGAAATATCGAGCCACTCCCGTAGGCGAGGCGACTAACACTCTCCTTGCTCGTGCCTTTGTGCTGCCTGCCCCTTCCTTGCCCTTTCTCCTCAGATCCCGTTGGCTTCCCGACGATGAAGGGCCTGGTGCAGTTGCCTGGCCGGGCTCATCGGTTTCCTAAACCAAAGAAGAAGTGAGATACTACTCCAAATACAGCAACAAAGAATAGGGATAGGTAGAAGAAGCATACACACCGATAATAGTCTTGATATCAATAACAAGTCGAGAGGGGAGTGGCCTTTCCTTCCTTCCTTCTTTCTTTTTTGGAAATAATGCTTTTCTCTTTTCTCTCTTCTCTTCTTTTTTTATTATGATGGCAAGTACACCGTGCAACCAAAGCGCTCTGTGGGCTGATTCGCCTCGGGTTGAGTTGCATTGCATATGCGCCTCGTCGCGGAGCGCATGTACGTTACGCGTGGGGTTGTGACCGCATGGTCCGTATCACATGCTATCCAACTGAGCGGGCGTACGAATAGTGAGATAGGATTGTCATCCTCGGTTTCCCCCGTCGATCGGGCCAAACTTTCGTAGCAACATCCTGCCAGAGCTTAAATAGTTGTTGGATTCGGCGTATAATAGAACTTCCTGGCGCATACCAGTGTTGGAATTTGTGACACTTGTGTTGGAAGGCCATGGCACCGGAAACGGTCATGACACCCGGAAACGGACAAGTACCGGAAATGGATTAAGGTCATGGTACCGGAAACGGATTCATGACAAAGGAGAGATTTAGGATAAAGCCACCTGCTCTGAAGAACACTGAGCTCGGAGGACAATCAATCAACTTTTCTCCTCTCCATCTTTTCGTCTGAATGTCGTTTCCAACAATAGTCAGACACAGTCGAACCTTGCCCACCCCGAGAGGAAATAAAGACCAACGCGGCCGGAGCGTCAGCGTGCCCGGCTAGTTTATAGGGCGAGTTGTTGAGCGCGTAGTTCTGCGGCAATGGTGTTGGGTATTAGTGTTGCCTCCCAGACCTAATGTGTGACGAAGTTGTAGATAGGAAACCATCGTGTTAGACCTTTTGGCTGTCACCGCAGGTATATCCAAACGTCATGGGCAGTGCAACACTGCACGCAGGCATGGATTTTGGAGCATCGAAGTCGAGAAAGAAACCAAGATTCCAAGCCGTATATCGGGCTGGCTACCTACCTGTGAAATATAACTGTTCACCGAAAATATCCAGTGCACTCGCTGTTGCCTGGCTGTTGGCTGTGAGAGAGTCTAATGATTTACTTGCTAATTACCCTTAATTACCCCAGACCGCCTCAAGAAGCAATTTCTCATTAACAGGCCCCTGAACATACCCCTGTCAAATGTCCCACCAACACACATCAGCCCGTTCGTCCATGCTGGTGTGGGCCATTGGCAGTCGGTCAGTACAGTCCTCTCCCTGTTTGTTCGCTAGCGCATGACTTCAAGACCGGGGCCCTTGCTAAAACCCCCAACTCAACGGTAAAACCACCAATTTTTTTAGGAAAAAAAGAATTAGAGTGAAAGATTCTCTTCAGGTGTTTCTGAATATCGCATTCTCTTTCTTTTTTAACCGTTGTTCGGCTGTTGAGCTGGGGGTTTTCAACTTTTGGACCAGGACCCCTGTCACAGGAGCTGCGCTAACAAACAAACAAGTATTGAACTGTAAGCAAACTGACCGAATCTTCATTTGCAGCACCGCGTTGGCCTAGGGAAAAGAAAAAAGTTAAACAGACACATGCAATATGGAAGCTCAGAATTTCCCAAAGTCGGTTGTCATTGTGAGTCAAATAAAGTTGAGGCCCGCACATGAACGAATCTGACCAAGTTGCAGGTCGGAGGCTCCTTAGCGGGTCTTCTTCACGGGCTGTACTTGAAGCGGCATGGCAGCCATGTAGTCATCCTCGAACAGGATCCCAACGCGGTTCGGAGCAGCCACCAAGCGGGCATTGCCTTTGGGCCCAACACCGATGAGATCCTCCGCAAGTACGACGACACGGGCGTGCAGAGTTGCATAGCGTCAACAACCACCCAGCTCGCCTACCGCAAGACCTGGGGTTTCCACCTCAACATCGCCCGGCGTCTCACCAGCTGGGGGTTGCTGTACCGCATCCTGCGCGCCAACTATGACGGTCTAGCCTCCGACGCCGTCCCCAATCCGCCTCCCCCAAGAAAAGGCGACGGGAAAGCCGAGTACCGCTCCGGGCAGAAGCTCACCAACCTGCAAGACAACCACGACTCTGTCACGGTCACCTTTATCGACCAGGACGGCACCGAGGACAGCCTCACCGCCGACCTCGTCATCGGCGCCGACGGCCTGCACTCCACGGTCCGAACCCTCGTCCAGGCGTCCACCATCAAAGAATACTCAGGCTATGTCGCGTGGCGCGGCACCGTGCTCGAGCGCGACCTGCCCCCAGAAACAGTCGCGTACTTTGACGGCCGCCCAACCCTCAGCTTCCTCAGAAAGACCTACCTCGTCTCGTAAGCCCCCGCTCTCCAACCCCCCCCCCCTCTCAACCAAAAACCAACCTCTCCCCAGCTACCCCATCCCCCCCGACGCCGGCACCTTCACCCGCACCACCCGCCTCCTCAACTGGGTGTGGTACTCCCACGCCCCCCACCCCACCCCCCTCCTAACCGACCTCACCGGCCACGTCCACAGCAACACCATCCCCACCGGCCTGGTCTCCCCTTCCCTCTGGCGCGCCCAACTCGCACGCACCCTCCCGCAAATGCCACCCCATTTAGCCACGCTGGTCGCCGCCACGCGGGACGACGCGGTGTTTGTCACGCGCGTGAATGATGCGGTTTGTGAGGGGGCGGTGTATGGCGGGGGCAGGGTGCTGTTGGTGGGGGACGCGTTGGCGACGTTTCGGCCGCATTTTGCGGTGGCGACGGAGCAGGCGGCGGGGCATTGTTTGGGGTTGGGGAGGGTTTGGAGGGGGGAATGGAAGTTGGGGGAGTGGGAGGGGGAGGTGGTGAGGTATGGGAGGCGGATGTGGATGGCGAGTCGGGTGTTGGGGGTTTGGGGGCTGGGGGGGTGGTGGGAGTTTTGGGGGGTGTTGGGGAGGTTTGTGGGTGTGCTTTTGGGGGGGTGGTTTGGTGGGAGGGCCCGGAGGGGGTGATGTTCATGTTGTCACTGGGGTTGTGGTGCTGTATGTCTTGTATGACGTAGGGTAATAGATCTGTATGATTGATTAGACGCTTGGATAGATTTCCTCTTTCTTTATCATAGATTGGATGGACAAGTAGGTAATTACCGATGTATAATTGGTGAATCGAGTCCCACATACCGTGGGAGGATCGAGCTGTACAGTACGGGTCCGTACATGTACTTCGTACATGTAGAGTAGGAGCCTATTATTCTGGAAAACATCAAAGTTGTTATGTGAAAATAGATAGAACCCACTGTGTCCGTCAGTCAGCAGAATGAGATCTCTTTCCAGACAATGAAATTATCAACAACCGGGCCTGATTTTATATGGTAGGTAGGTACATGTAAGGCAAATCGAAAACAAGAATGTGCGGATGCGGGCAGGTTGCCCGCAGTGAGGCCTACCGCCTTGTTAGTGGCCACACCCCACCTGGAGCAAACACCCGAGTTTTGTTCCCTCGTGGTGACTGTCGCGGTATCTTTGCTTTTTACTGAGCTTCGTAGTCCTTATTTAATGACCTTGGAAGTGTTCGCGGCAACTTTGCAACCCCCCGCACTCACATCACAGATGAAAACCACCTCATTCCGAAGCCCAACAGCGCAAAAATGGATTACCTCAACGGTCTCGACGCGCAGACTCTGAATCTGATCATCCAAACCCAGCTCGAGGACCTCCAAGAAATTGCACGCACTCATGCGCCCAAGGGTAAGGGCCGCGTCGGGCAGCAGGACACCCGCACCGACCTGATCGCTGCCATCAACGCCTATAGCGCCGATTTGACTGCCACGGCCCAGATCTTGGCCGACGAGGCCATGTGCAAGAGCATCGCCAGCGCCGTGGACACCGATGCCGACTTGATCAGCGCCGCTTTGTCGCAGGAGGACCAATTGATCCAAGACAGAGAGCTGGCCTTCCGCTTGAGCGGCCAGCCACGCCCGGCCGCTACTAGAGCCCAAAACATTTCCCTGAAGTCGTTCATGTCGACGACCACTGACGAGGACGTTCTCGGGAAGCTGAGGGCGCTCAACCTGTCGCCTTCCCCGGGCCCCGCCGCTGCCCGTTTGTACCCGGAGCAAACGCACGCCGGCCACCCCGAGTCCTCCTCCTGGGCCCAAAGCAGGCGCCAGATTGTTCTCGGCACTACGACGGTAGTACGAAAGCCAGCGGTACCTGTAGTGAGCAGAGCCTGTGTCGCCTGTACCGAAAACCACCCGGTCACCCGTCTCGCCAAAAGTCCGTCCTGCGGTCACGAATACTGCCAAGACTGCCTCAGGTCGCTATTCACGTCCTCCTTCACCGACGAAACCCTCTTTCCCCCCAAGTGTTGCGGCAAGGTCCTCCCCATCGACACGTGCAAGGCCCATCTCACGCACACCATCGTCGGGCAGTACCAGGCCAAAAAGGTCGAGTTCGAAACCCCCAACCGGACTTACTGCCAGCGGAAGTCCTGCTCGGCATTCATACCGCCGCAATTCATCCAGGGTGGTATCGCCCATTGCCCCCAATTAGGGTGCCGCGCCCACACATGCTCCGTCTGCAAAGGCGCGGCCCATTCCGGTACCGACTGTCCCAAGGACCCCGCCACGCAGGACATGCTTAAGCTGGCGGCCGCCGAGAACTGGCAGCGCTGCTACTCGTGTTCCCGTTTTGTAGAGCTGGAGACCGGCTGTAATCATATTAGTAGGTTAAACAACCGGGCTGTATACTGCTGCTGATGAATCGTGCTGACAACGGACCCTTCCTCACCACTTCTAGCCTGCCGCTGCGGTGCCCAGTTCTGCTATGTCTGCGGCGAGGTCTGGAAGAGGTGCGCGTGTGCGCAGTGGGATGAGGGGAACCTGTTCAACCGCGCCAACGTTGTTATTGACCGGAATCCCAGGGCTCGAGAGATGCCCCAAATTCTGCGGCAGAACATGGTGCAACGGGAGATGGTCAATTTGATGGAGAATCACGAGTGCGAGCATACGTCCTGGAGGTCGCGTGGCGGCAGCCACCAGTGTGAGGAGTGTTACCACACCCTGCCCAACTACATTTATGAGTGTCGGCAGTGCCAGATCCTGGCATGTCGCCGTTGCCGCTTTAATCGGCTCTAGCCTCCCGTCACCCACCGAGGCAAACGGGTTGGCTTTTTGTTCAATCTGGCTGGCCTTGAAGATCAAAACCCCTGTTTGGTCGTCCGGCTCACGAAATAAAAAGGGTGTTTGTTGATTTAGAGTTTGGATCACAGGGAGTTGAGGTCGCACTTTCCCCGCTAATCGGTCCACGACCGTTGGGTCAAGTTAGATTAGAGGTTGATGGGCAACATCGTACGACAACTCAGGAATAGAAAGAGTAACCGGGCAGTCAGCCGAGAGATTGGATGAAACAAAACCCTAACCCCACTCCAGAGTAGAAAATTAAGTGACCTCAATGTAACCACAATCTCACAATCTCGAAACACTGGACCTTGAAAACAACAACAGCTTTCCAACGGCACAACGATTACAGCCATGACTTCTAACGATTCGAAAAACGAAAACGTTGACTCTCTCATCAATCGGGATGATGGGAGAAAATACTGGGAAGACACTGATGCCACCGTCCATGGCATGCTCGGCGGACATCCCCACGTCAGCAGAGTCGAACTTCGGGGCTCGCGGAACTTCCTAGCCAAGATCGGCATCGGGTCCAAGCCCGGCCAACGGGTCGCTATAAACGCGCTCGAAGGGGGCGCTGGGTGAGTGTGGAAAGACTACCGCCCGGTCACCCAATCAGCCACCTGACTCCTGACTCTCTCTTCCTCTCCCAGCATTGGCCGAGTAACCGAGGGCTTGCTCCTCGATGGTATCGCCCAGCACGTCGATATCATTGAGCCCATCGCCAAGTTTACGGCTCAACTGCAGGGAAAGCAGGGTGTGAGGAATATTTTCAACATGGGCCTCGAAGACTGGGAGCCCAGCGGCGGTGTCCAATACGATCTCATCTGGATACAGTGGTGCGCTGCTTACCTGACTGACAAGCAGCTAGTCCAGTTCTTAGAGAGGTGTAAATTGGCATTGAACCCCGATGGAGGCGTGATAGTCTTAAAAGAGAACACCAGTCCGGCAGGGGAAGACATGTTTGATGATGTCGACAGCAGCGTTACAAGGTGCGTCTTTTGAGTTTGTCGGTCTTGTTGCAAATCTCTAACTGGCGTCACAGAGGCGACGACACCTACCGACGCTGTGTTACCGCGGCCGGCTTCCGGCTCATTAAGACCGAGTTGCAAAAGGGGTTGGTCACAGGGGTGAAGCTTCTGCCGGTCAGGATGTACGCGCTACGGCCTAGGCAACCATGATATAGGCTGGCTTTCGGTATCACAAACAACCAACCCAATATAGGTATATACCAGCGGCGCCACAACCAATCCCGCCTCGCCATTTTTGTCATTCATCATATCTCATTATCCTCACGCCTTCACCTCCTTAACATCCTCCCCCTCCCCCTTCCCCTTCCCCTTCCCCTCCACCCCATCCTCCCCCACCCCTTCCCCCGCCCTCATAACCACCACCTCCTCCTCCCCATCCCCCTCCCCATCCTCCACACTCACCCCCTCCACCCCCTTAACCAACCCCCCCTCCACACCACCACCCCCCTTATCTGACCTCTCCAACTCCTCCGCCCTCTCCAAAAAATAATCCACCACCGCCCCCTTCTCCGCAAACCCCGCCACGTCCAGCGGGATGTAGTTCTTGTCGTTGGCCGCCGCCACCGACGCCCCCGCCTCCACCAGCGCGCGGACTACGCTCAGGTGGCCGCCCAGTGCCGCCCAGTGGAGCCCGGTGTTGCCGTAGGCGTTGGGCGCGTCGAGGTAGGCTTGTTTTTGGGCGGTGGAGGTGGGGGTGTTGGCGGGGGTGAGGTGGGTGAGGAGGAGGTGTACGGTTTCTGTGGGGAGGGAAAAAAAAGGGGGGGGGGGTTAGTTTTGGGTGGTTCTGTTGGGGGTGCGGAGAGGGTGAGGGAGTTGTGGGAGGTTGAGGTGGGAATCGGGGTCATTGGGTTGGGAATCAGGGGGGGTGGGTTGAGTTTTGAGAAGGTGGATGGTGGGGGTGTGTGAGATTTTTTTCTTGGTGGTGAGGGGTCTGATGGGAATGAGCCTGAGGGGGCTTGAGAGAAACACTGAAAACTTACCGAGATGGCCGTTCCCGGTCGCCATATGCAAGCACGTCGACTTCCCCTCGTCTTTTGCGCTTGTGAGAATATCGGCGGGCGACACCTTCTCCCGCTCAGCCAACGATGAGAGCAGAGTCGTCAGCTCATCATTGTCGCCTGTCCGCGCGGCATACAAAAGGTCGTCGATTTCATCTTCGCTTAATTGGGGCGCCATTTTGCCGTCAGTGAAATCCACAGCGAGGACTAAAAATGAGGAAATTTGAGGTTGAGGTGGTGACTAGCCCTGAGTGAAACCGACTTCAACGGCTCCCGTCGAAATTTTTGGTGGTGGTTGTGGCCCAAACAGTGCGTATTACACAAAGTGTTTCGGCGCACTGTACCCCTGAGCACAACACCATCGGGACCCGAGACTCAACACTGCTAGTGATTGAAGTTAACTAGGAAACTAGTATCTCTTTGAAAATGGGGACAATTTTGGAGAGTGATAAAGTATATACACGGTCTGCAAACTAGGTCCAGCAGTTATTAGGTACGCCCTGCTACCCCTTTCAAACCAATGAACCATTGGTGCCGTGGGATATATACCTTCAATTATTAACCTTCTAACCTTCTAACAAACCTAGCTTAGAATATATAAGCCCGGAGTTATATTATTGATAGCCAGTAATACTACATTGGATAGTAACACCCCCATTAGGTTATCGCTGGTTAATTACCTAGTTGTTAGGGAACAGGAGAAGTGGAGCACAATGGAAATGCTGGAAGGTAAGGAGACCCTAGCAATAGGGAGGCATGTCACACTGCAGGGAGATTCTGATAGTGGAAGATCTAAATGGGAAAAAGTAAAATAAAAAAGTGCTAACGTACTCCACCCCCAAGTCGCGCACACCCCCAAGTCGCGCACTTTTGACCGTGAACCGATAGGAAACATCAATTACACCACCACAACAACCGCAATACACTGAAACTATTTTAAATCATGTACATCAGATGTTTCTCCGTCTCCCTGACACGTGCGCGCATTGTGCCCGGGCTTTCCGCACTTACCACAACGCCGTGGAGCCGTCCCTGTTCGAGCCCGCCGACCACCATTTTCCCGCGTTTCACGCTCTACCTGTTCCTGCACCTCTCTCTGGGCTAATATATCATGTGCATCTCCTACAGTAAGTGATCCTCCAAGACGCACATGTGTCTTTTTGGCCCTTCGGCGCTTGCTCAGTGCCTCATTTGCCTTCTGTAAGGTGCCTATCTCAGCCGTCATTAGGGCCACCGAGTGCGCCAATGCCTGCGTCCCTTTCGCAAGCTGGTCGACAGCAGTGAGAATTGATGTTGGCGAGCTTCCCTGGTGACGGGCAATCCGATCTTTGATGTACTCGCATTGTGAGACAGTCTCTGTTGGGTTCCGTGGCGTCTGGGAGAACCAAGGATCGGCAGCGGCGGAGGGGGGACCAGTTGGTGTTGGCATCCGTAACTTGACATCCAGCTTGGATATCACTGACTCGGGGTCAGAAGGTACTAGACCTGCACCTCTGAACCCCCCTTTGTTGTTGCTCTCGGTCATGGCGGCAAAGTGGGCGGCTTTGAAGGCGAGGAAGAACTCGACCTTGGTGATGTGGTTGATATGCGCTCTGACGAAGTGCTCGATTTGCCGACCGTACGCCGTTTTTAGGGCACTGTAACACCCAACATCGAGTGGCTGGGTTATATGGGATGAGTGAGCCGGCAGGCTGATGGTGACAATGTTGTTCTGCTTGCAAAAGGCTTCGAATTCGGCCGACAGGTGACTCTCATGCCCATCAAGCACAATCATCCGATACACCCCCTTCGTACGAGACTTTGTGTGCTTATCGAAATGTTTGATCCATTCTAGGCCGGTCTCATTGTCGGTCCACCCATTGGAAGTTGGCTTGATAGCCCAGTCGAGTGGGTGCTCGCCCTCGGTATACCAGTTGGCGAGGTGGTAAGTGCCTTGAACAATGAGAAACGGTGGGAGGCACCACCCTTCGCCGTTGATGCACTCAATCGCCGTCGCCCATTCCCGATTGCCAGGCTAAACTGCCTTGCCTCTTCCACGTCGATCGGCGCGCGTCACTACCATAGCTGCACAGATGACGCCCATCATGAAGCCGGTCTCGTCGAAGTTGTAGAAGTCACAGTCGTGGATGCCGTACTTCGCCCTCATGTTGTGTACAAGCTTAAACCACGCGCCAATAAGTTCTGGGTTTTCGCAGAGGGCTCTCTGAAAGTCGTATACACGATTGAAACGCGTCTTGAATTCTGGTTGTCGCTTGACGAATTTCTCGGCCCAGTGCTTGCCGACCCGTCCCCCGTCGCGTTGCGCGAGCAGCAAATTAGCCATATCTTCAACACCAGCACGTCGGGGTGCAAATCCTCGCGTATCTAGGTCCAATATATACCGAACAACCGCCTCCTCTTCAATTGCTGTCAATCGGTGAGCTGCAGGTCGTGATTCGGGCTTCGGCGTCTTCCCGTTCATCCTGTCGCGCAAGGTCGCTTCGGGTACATTGTAGTTTTGGGCAGCGCGTCGCCGACTGAAAGTCTTATCTCGTTGTATTGCCTGAATAGCAAGATTGATTCTACTCTCTTTGGATTGCGATGTCATTTTTTGCTATTAAGTTATTTCAAGTTGGGGTTGGGAGGTCGTAGCACGGTCAAAAGTGCGCGACTTGGGGGTGTGCGCGACTTGGGGGTGGAGTACGTTAAGTGTTCAACAAAAGGAAACGGCTAGCTAGAGATAGTTAATATATCAAGGAGATCCCACGTTTCTGTTACCACGTTCTGATAATATCGAAAAAATCGGAGACCGAGGAAAACGCCGGGGACTCGCTGATCTGAGGAAACTCGATAAGGATTAGCTCTTCTTCCAAATATACCATAAGCTTAAAGTATGTTGAGATGATAACTATAGGAATCCCTCTATTTATTTAGAGTTAGATTACCTATATAAGGCAGTCCCGCTCCTTCGAACCGGCCCAATAGGCCGTTTGGGTCCAACCCATTTGGGTACCTGTGAATAATTCCCAGCTCTACGCACAGATTGTGAAGGATGAAAGCAACGTACCCGCTGGAGTCTTCTTCATTTATTTCTACCTTCCGACCTCCACTAGTGCTTCCCTCTGCTCTTGGGGGTTGTGTATCTGGATCTTGTAACCCTCGTTGTAGTTTTTGACCACCCCCGGCCGTCCTTGCAAGAAGGGCAGCCTTGTGATGTCGGAGATTCAAGCTCGCCCGCTCGGCGACTGCTTTGGCCCTGGCATGTATCTCGGCGATTCTGGGGTCATCTTCTTCGAAGAGACTGAGCGCGAGGTCCAGAACGTTCTGTAACGCTGCCGTGGCCTTCTCGGTGTCCTGCTCCCTGTGGTACGTGGTGGCCAACCCATAGAGCAAGTACAAGGCGACCTTACCGCTCGGCCAAGAGTGCCCCTGTTGAAGCTGCAGATATTCAACAGCTCGCTGGAAGTCTGTTTTGGCAGGCTTGAGGCGACTGACAAACAAGTTGGCAAACGCAAAACTACTCTTCAGATCAATTTCAAAGGAGGCGTAACGACCATCCGGTACAGCCAGGTCGGCAGGACTAATGTGCCTTTGGACTAGGCTCGCGCATCGATTCAAAGATGCCAGATGGAGTTGAAGACAAGCTCCCTCTTGGCCAGCCAAGTGTGGGAACAAAATCCTACGATAATCTCAGTTAGGGATGACGGGCGCCTTCCAGAAGATCCAAGAAGTAGCTCTCACCTTTCTTGTGAGAGAAGCGCACCAGCACTGAGCGTTGCGGCGGCTGCAAGTATCCATGGCTCCTTCTCAGGCGTAGCCTCGAAAACCCACTGACAGATGATGCTGTGAACCGAAATAGATTCAGGAGACACTGCATTGCCAAAAGTTCTCACTAGGCAAGCATCACGAAGATGGCTGATAGCGAGGAGGAGCGAGATGTTGTTCGTTAGAACCGCCTTGAGATGGGCGCTGTCAAAGCTCGCCAGCGTGACATCTAGAGGGCGTTCCTCTCTGTCAGAAAGTCGAAGGATCGCCAAGTTGAAGCTCCAGGGGCCGAGAAAAGCAAGAAGAGTCAACAGAGCAGCAGCCTCGGGAGATTCCTCCTGGATGGTCGAGTACAGCATCTCGATCAGGGTGAAGAGTGAAAGGCTTTTCTCGTATTTGAGGAGTCCTTTTGGAATCCTTTCAGCAGAGAGGCGCTGATAGTGTTGTCGATAGCCGGACAGGAAACTCTCGAGTGAGAATCTGTTGAGCTGGATTAGAGCAGCCGCGTGCTCAATAGGCAGCGGCAGGTAATCCAGCTCCTTCACGATAGCTTTAAACATATTGTCGTCTGACCCAAGTTAGCGGCCGTTTGTACATACAACTGACAACAACGTCAGGAAGACCTACCTTCCATCGACGTAGGTACCTCACTACTCCCCTTACGGAGCCTAGTAATGAAAAGCTGCTTTCCACTCTCAGGATCCAGGTTGCTAACCTCATTACTTTCCATACCGAAGACGTCGGCGGCTTCTCTTCTGATGCTTGTGACGATTATGGAGCCATGGTGGCAATGTGGCACACATTGCGTGAAATCTTGCCCCTGCAAGTCGTCGGCGCTGTCAATGACCAGCAACCAGCTTTTGTGCATCGTAGATCTCAGCCTCGATACAACCATCTTCCGGTCATCCTGCTCGTAATACGTGTTTGGTAGATCAGCGGCGGGCCAGGAAGAGGAGATGAGCCTCGCTGCGTCGGAAAACGATGATGCCGTAGTCTCTGTGCTTGATGCCGTAATCCAGAAGATGGAGGTAAACAACTTGCGGTGCTTCTCGACATATCTTAATGCAAGTTGTGACTTCCCGGCACCTGGCATTCCGTACAGAACCATTCCCTTCTGGCCGGGTTTCCCGGGGTTGAGAGAGTCTTCCATGGCCTTCAACTCTCGCTCACGCCCAACGAAAGTGTTGGTAAAAATGGGAAGGAGTTCCAGACACCGAAAGTCAAAGCCCTGACTCTCAAGCTCTGTGACCACGATCAGCGAGACGGTTCTCATAAAACGCTGCATTAGTGTTCTATTCTAACTGACCTTCCGCCGAAGGTAGCGCAAGTCCAGCTAATTCGACTACAGCGTCTCCAATGGGAGAGAAGCGCTGGTGTTCATTCGCGCGAAACTTGCAAATGGTCCGATGATTTGACCCCTCCAGTGGGAATAAAACCTCGTTTTTGATATGCATAGCCGCCGAGGATTCATCAACAACCTTTGCGTGTGTGAGCCATTTCATGGAAACATGTTCTGTGCGGAATAGGAAGTGTCCATGAGTTGGTATGACTTACAATCACGTTGTTGTACTTCTCAGTTTCGTAGAAGCTGCGGATGAAGAGACTGTCGGCCCTCTCAACAAAGCGATCAGACAACTTTACCCAGTCCTTGGAGCTCTCCTTCAAGACGTTGACGAAGTTGCTGTTACCTGCGAATCCCAGTGATAGCCACTTCGCAACCTCGACAGGTACTTTAGCCCAGTCCGCAAGGCCGGAGCCACGATGAGGAACTCCGAGGAAGAGACAAGCTCTGACCTTCTCCAGAATGTCTTGGTTATGGGACGAATGGTTCCATGCATGGACAAGGGCCTGGTAAGGCCATCAGCATGCCTGAGCGGTTACATGTATCATGTGTGGAAGTTGGGACGAAGCGACGTCTCACCTCTTTCACGACTAGTCCACCGAGGCTATGGCAAATAAATATGAGGGGCGAGTCTCTCTGTTTCTGGGTCTTGCGAAAACCCCGGAGTCTCATCAGTAGGCTCCTTCCCGCCGTTGGCAAGTCTCCAACAGAGCGGCTGAAGACAGTCGCTGAGTCATAGCCAAACGATCTGATCCGAGCTACGATGTTGGATTCGGCGAGGAGGTCAGGTAACCTATCCCTCAACCAGATTGCACCGTCATCGCCAGTCCATGTAGTCTTCCAGTTGCCACCGAGGCCGTGAACCGCTACGATACTATTATATGTTAGCAGCGGTCTTTACAGCCACGGCTCTCATACTCCTCACTCAACATGGCGAGCATTTCGCAACGCCGACTGGCTTGATCCTGCTACGGGAAATTCAAAGAGCCCAAGCTTCTCATTTGAGAGAGGTGCTGTGAGCGATGGCCCTGGGTTTGGATCTCCAAGTATCGACTGGGGGTTGGCCTCTCCAGGATCCGACGCAGATGCTTGATCCCCTTCATCTGTGGCAGTGAGTGTGCTGGGCAGTGAAACTCGGGATGCTATCTCAGAGGCCGTAGACTGATCCTTCTTTCCTTTGGAAATCCGACGGAACAGCACTGGGATTCTGTCCCGAAACCTCTTCTTCGGCAGCGCCATGGCTTGTTTCAAGAGGTTGACGGCTGGGCCTAGGGCCTATGATGCTGAGGGACGTAAAGAGATTCGTTCTCGAGGCCGGTGCGAGAGTAAGCTGAGACGAGGGACGATCTCAGCCCAACCGGCAGCCTCGTGCGGCGGGCTTCGCAGCTCTGGCTGACCCCGCACCAGAATGCATGTATGGCCATCCAATCATGGTCAGTGAGGCTTATATATCACATTGCGCCAACATCCAAGATTTATCTGTACCATCAAGCATTACGATTCGAGGTTTCGGGTATCAATAAAACCTCAAACCGCCTTGCAAAACATGAAAGCAGCCGCCGAGACCAGGAAGTCAACTCTCCAAGTCAATACGAATAAACCATATCAAAAAGACCCACAATGTCTTATGTCTACCAACTAGGGCAACTCCTCGTTGCAGGCCGCCGGCGACCAGCCAGCATTCGACGGCCAGGTAAGTAGCCACGTAACTAAACTTCAAAGAGTGGACCGAGTGGTTTTATGACACTGACTCGCTCCGGGCAAAGAACCAGGTTGTCAATGTCCAAGGTCTATAAGCTTGCTTAATTTCGCATCTAGCCACTCCGAGCTGTCCCCATAGTTGTCGACCGCCTGTATCTCCGCCTTGATATTGAGCATCAACATCCGCTGCAGCTCACGCATCTGCTGCGCTCCGTCGTTGTTCAAGGCTCCAACGCCAGACACCTCCTTCATCACGTCAACAGCTTTCCTCCTGTCGTGCTGGGTGAGGGGAAGGATAGATTCGCTCGGCCCTCGTGCTTGCGCCCTGCTAATCTTCGCCCTTTTTGTCGGCCTCTTGCTCTGTGAACCTACAAAGCAACTCAGTCAACCAAACTTCACGAGCGCAGAAGATTATTAGCTCACTGTCAAAGGAATTGGCCATGGACGCTTGACTGGCCGTTTCCTGGCTAGCTGTGTCCTGACTAGCCTGGCTGTTATCAATCCCGCTCGTTTCATGACGGTGCGTAGTCTCGTTGAAAATGTCGTCGCTGGCGATACCCAACCACCGAAGCCGCGGCACTGTGGCATTCTCCTCGTGCTCCAAGCGCCGGCTCCCATATCGGTATGTCCGCATAATGGCTACCCCATGGGGGTCAAAGTCCACCAGGACAAACAAGTCCAGCTGGGGCCGAAGTGTGCTTATGACGGATAGAAAACGTCTCGTCGTCAGATCTGGAAATCCCTTTGCCTATGTAGTCATGCAGATTTGCAAGTTAGCGGAGGCCTGCTCTCTTTATTTAATGAGGCTTAAGGTGTGCCTCCTCATACCGTTATAAGAATACCATGTCCTGCCTTAGAAGTGGTGGAATACTGCGAAGCAGCTAACGTCCGGAATGTTGCCTTGTGCCATTAGTACAAAAGCTTGGAGGCAAGCCGTATCCAATTGGGGAAACATCATACCTCTTTCTCAATGACCAAGACCCATCGCGTCGCGCGAAAGTTGATCTTTTGTATCGAACTGATCGACGGTAACAGAGTGCCCTGCAACAGTTAATTATGCAAATTCGCGTCTTCCCGGTTGAATACATACCGTGTCACCAGTAACATCGCAGCTGTGAATGGAGCCATCACGAAGGATGAGGTCAATTGGTCCGGAGATCAGTCCCTTTGCTGCGGCAACCTGAGGGGTTCGACAACGTATCAGCATTGAACGGAACGCTCCCAAAGAAAGCTTAAGGGCTTTACAATGCCTAAATCCTCTCGACCGACCCCCAAAGTAAAGGCAATGTTATCCACCATATCGTCCACTGCGCCCTGCGACCGAAACAGGTCAGGGTTTTGATAGTAAATGTTCCTACACACTGTCACGCCCTGGCCAACTCTTAAAGAAAACGGACAGCAAGTCTCACCTTTTCGTGATTAGATTGCCAGAGAGGAGCACTTCGTGTGACATCTCAATGATACGAAAGAGAGCTTCTACCATGGCAAGCGAAATGTGAGTTCGATGTGGCCAGAGACTTTCTCCTTTCCTCTCTCATACCAAACTTCTTCGCCTCCTGAATTGTCCGCCCGGGAAACCTCACGACATCAAGCGGGCGATTCTCCTCATGCTGCGACTGTGAGTTTGCGCCATTATTGGGGGACCGAACGCTTCGATAAGGAATCACGAGCTCGTCGCCGGTGTAGATCGCATCCACGATTGATTCTAGTAGGGCCTCTATTTGGGAGATTGCGGGCGTTCGGGTCCCGGGGGGGACTTGTACCGCCTCGGAGCTGACGTCTGGTAGAACCGAATGATGCTGTCGTCGGGGGTGGACATCAGAGCTCTGCGTGGCGTCCATGATTTATTTTTGAACCCCTGAGATCAAAAACATATTTCCGTATTGGGAAAGCGACAAAAGAAAGACTAACAGATCAAACAACCATGGCTGTCATTCCAGGCGTAGGTATGATCTTCCGTTGGGAGAAGAAAAAAGGCATGGTGATTTACAGTGAGGCAGACCTAAGGAGCGCATGTAATCCCCCACAAAATTTTATTGATTTCATCTCCATCAGAGTCGTTCCTTCCCTTCCGATCTCGAGATGGGATCGAGAATCCACCCTGCCGCGCGGCCCCGTTCTCGGATTGCGCGGGTTGCGGGGCTGCACTAGACGGCAGGGATTGGCTGCGTTGCATGTGACAGGGAGATCTGATGATCCGCTCAAGCGTCGAAGCTGATTGGCGAATGCAAAGCAGAGACAAGCAACACCACGAAAAAGGGCTAGACGCCCCCTTCGAGTTTGCGGTCACCATCTCAACACCCCAACGACGAAGAGAGCGAAAATGGCGCGGCGAAAGACTAACACGGCTGCGGCTGACGCGGAGCCATTACTTGAGAAGGGTTCGACTCGGAAGCGGTTCAGCAATGCTGGCGACATCGACCACGCGAGCAAGAAACAGCGACCAGAACTCGAGGAGAGGACCGACTACTCGCGATGGCGTATGCGGGATGACCAAGGTAGACACACATGGCGTTACCTGGAGGATGACGAGGAGGCAAAGAATTGGCCCCAGACCACTGCCGACAAGTACTTCCTCGGCTTGCCCATGGTGAGTGTGTGGGAATGCAGCCTTCTGTTCTGCTTCGGCGGACACTAACAATGTTTGCCTTCCAGGATCTCCCCGACCTCCCGAAGCCTGAGAAACCCCTCGACGCTGTCCGAAACGGCCTCGATTTCTTCGAAAAACTCCAGCTCCCCGCCGGCCACTGGGGTTGCGAGTATGGCGGTCCCATGTTTCTCCTGCCCTGCATCGTCATCTCGTGGTACGTGACGAAGACGCCAATCCCCTGGTACTACGCCACCGAAATCAAAAACTACCTCTTTGCCCGCGCGCATCCCGAGGATGGTGGCTGGGGCCTACACATTGAGGGCGATTCCTCTGTGTTCGGGACGTCACTCAATTACACCGTGCTGCGCCTGGTCGGGGTGGACGCGGACCACCCCAAAATGGTGAAAGCCCGTGCTACACTACACAAACTCGGGGGCGCAACTCATGCTCCGCACTGGTCGAAGTGGTGGCTTGCTGTTATGGGAGTTGCGCACTGGGACATTGTCAATCCCGTGCCGCCTGAGCTGTGGCTATTGCCCGACTGGGTCCCCTTTGCCCCGTGGAGGTGGTGGATCCACATTCGTCAGGTCTACTTGCCCATGAGCTACCTGTGGTCAAGGAGATGGCAGGCCGAGGAAACCGACCTGATCCGCTCTCTCCGCAAGGAGCTCTTTGTAGAGGACTGGGACAAGATCAACTGGGCCGCACACCGCAACACGATCCACCCGAGAGACAACTACCACCCCAAAACCTGGCTGTTGAACATGCTCAACTGGATTCTTGCCAATGTCTGGACACCCGTCTTGAGAGTAAAACCACTCGTCAAGAAGGCCGAGGACTGGGCCATGAAGCTGATCGAGATGGAGAACAACAACACAGACTGCTTGGACCTGGCCACGGTATCCGGCCCCATGAACCTTGTCGCCCTCTACGCGCGTGATGGTCCGGATAGTTATGCTGTGCGGAGGCACAAGGAAAGATCGGATGAGTTCCTCTGGGTCAAGGACGAAGGCCTCCTCGCCAACGGCACCAACGGGGTGCAATGCTGGGACACAGCATTCGCCATCCAAGCCGTCATGGACGCTGGGCTGACGGAGGACCCACGATGGCGGCCCATGCTGCTCAAGGCGCTCGAGTTCCTCGACGACCAACAAATCCGTGAAAACGTCAAGGACCAAGACAAGTGCTACCGCCAGCAGCGCAAGGGCGGCTGGGCATTCAGCAACAAAGACCAGGGTTACGCCGTGAGCGACTGTGTGTCGGAAGCCCTCAAATCCGTCATCATCCTCCAAAAGACCCCCGGCTTCCCCACCGTCATCGACGACCAGCGCATCTTCGACGCCATCGACACCCTCCTAACCTACCAAAACCCCAACGGCAGCTGCTCCTCCTACGAACCACCCCGCGCCGGGTCCTGGATGGAGATGCTCAACGCGGCCGAGGTGTTCGGGCGCATCATGGTCGAGTACGAGTATCCAGAGTGCACGACGGCGGTCGTAACGGCCCTATCCCTGTTCCACAAGCACTGGCCGGCGTACCGCGCGCGCGAGGTCGAGCGTTTCGTCGAGCGCGCCGTCGCCTGGATCAAGACCAACCAGCGGCCCCACGGCGGCTGGTACGGCAGCTGGGGCATCTGCTTCACCTACGCCACCATGTTCGCCCTCGAGAGCCTCGCCAGCACCGGCGAGACCTACGCCAACAGCGCCCATGCCAAGCGCGGCTGCGACTTCCTCGTCTCCAAACAGCGCGAGGATGGCGGTTGGTCGGAGCACTACAAGGTAAGCCCCCCCCACCCCCCGTATAACCTCCCAACCAAACAAACTCTATTCACCAAACTAACCAACCCCCTCCACAGGCCTGCGAAACAGGCGAATACATCGAGCACCCCTCCGGCTCGCAGGTCGTCATGACGGCGTGGGCGCTGATCGGGCTGATGAAGGCCGAGTACCCGGACCGGGCGGCCATCGCGAAGGGGGTCAAGCTGATCATGGGGCGGCAGCAGCCCAACGGCGAGTGGCTGCAGGAGGCCATCGAGGGCGTCTTCAACAAGAGCTGCATGATCTCGTACCCCAACTACAAGTTCACCTTCCCCATGAAGGCGCTTGGCATGTTCGCGCGCAAGTATCCGGAGGAGGCGGTTGTGTAGATGATGGTTAATGATGGGAGGGCGTGTGGATGGGCTGTTATTTCGGTTGTTGATGTCGGGTCTAGAGATGAACCATGAGGCTATATAATGCATAATATCATAATCACCACTGTCACTGTTCACGAGCGCTTAAAAGATACACTATCAATTCATTACTCCGTCGTCGGAGTATCTTGTCCATCGCGCCCGACTAGGAGGCCTATTTCGTGATTGTTGACCGCAACTTCCGCGGTGTCTCTTCATAAAACATAAACAAACCATGGCGAATCCCAAGCCGGCTAATGGCCCCCTCAATGCCAAAGTTTACGTACTTTGGGAAGGGGAACGTGCTCCACATCACGAATCGGGGCAATTGCCAATCTCTGACCAAGTATAGATAACCCTTCCACCTACGGAGGAGAGTTGTCTTCCGCATTGGCAGTCTTGCTCTCGTCCCGAATGGTCTTGAGCTGGTTCGCAAAGTCCCTGTTGACCCACTCCCAATAACTGGTCCAGATCTGGTTCGACCCGGCCGTGCCGCTCGCGGCTTGGGCGCCGCTCGTGTTGAGGGCAGTCTTGTTGAGCTTGTCCCCCAGAAGGAGGGTAAGGCGTAGAACCGCCTTGTTAGCCTCGTCTTGCCTCTCAATCTCCTGCTTGACGGCGTTGTCTTTCAGCTTGTGAGACAGCGTCTTCCTGAAACCAACAGCAATCGAGTCCAATCGGCGGACGGTCTCCTCGGCGTCGAGATAGACGAGCTTCGACACCATGAGGTTGCAGAGTGCGCGAATGTCGTTGTCATCAGTAAGGCCGGCGACAATCCGGTCGTAGAGGTCAATGATGCTGACGCGAGAGAAGGCGGTCTCCATGAGGGCATAGAGGGTTTCGTAGGCAGCCTAGATCACAAGTTGTTAGCAAGTTTCAGAGACACCGAAACCGCTAGCCACATACCTTTCGCACTTCCAAACCATCATCGATGATGTGCTTGAAGGGACCCATCTGCACCTCACGGATGAGATCCTGTTTGATCACCGTCTCGTTCATAACAAACGGCATCAGCAGGTTCAGGTACATCAGGATCATCTCGGGCTTGTTGTGTGCCGCCGAAGTCAGCGTGGACATAGCATGACGACGAATCTCCATCTCGGTATCACTCAGCGAAGTCTTGAGCATATCGACAAGGAATTTTTTGAGGAATGCATCAAAGGCCTCGTTGTCATCAGGGAGAGTGTATCGGAGAGCCTGAACTGCGATGGCCCTCAGGACCACCGATTCGTGCTTGAACAAGGACTATTGAGAGGTTAACAAGAATACAACAATGTGGGAATAACAGGGGGTTGCTCACCTCCAGCTTGGGCATATACGTCTTCGGATCAATGATGGCCATGCGTCCGACGCATTCGGCGCAGACCGCCTTGTTGTCTTCAGTGTCGCTCGCAGCAAGAATTTGCTCCCAGATCGAGGTGGAGTATTGGCCAATCTCAGTGGAAGAGAGGACAACTTGCTGGAGGATCTCCTTGATCGACTGCAAGAGCAGGTACTGCGTACTGCCCCTCTGATTCATCGATTTCAGGATAACGGGGAGGTAGACCGAGACATTGCCCGCTCCAGCTCTCCCAAGGGCAACAGCGGCCGCGAGAGACACCTTGTCGTACTCGTTGGTGAACCGCTCCAAGAACAATGTCGGTTGAATTGGGAACCTGCTGCCGAGGCGCAATCCAGCCTCGCCAATGACGGCCAGTGCGAGGCTGCTCCTTGCCTGATCTCCCCCATCGCCAATCTCCCGGACGAAGCTATCCAGAGTGACCCCGGCCGAATCTCCACTGGCGACAAGGAGTGTTCCAATCACTTTACCAACGATGGAGGGATCTCCCCCAACACCGACGTCCTTCAAAAACGCTGCCATCAAGGGCTTACCCTGCCCCATCAGCCCGGCCTGGGTAACGAGAACCAATAGGGAATCGAGAACCGTGCCGACAACATTTGTCTGGAGCAGGATGCATAATGCGCCAACGAGTTGCGGGGTAATGACGATGCCTGGCATCTCCTGCGTGAGGCGAGCAAGTACAAGAAGGCCAGGGCCAAGCAGCTGCGCATCGTTGACGTTGATAACGGGGATCAACGCATCGACGACGTTCCGCACAGTGGCCTCGTCCAGTGTGCCTTTGGTGGCGGGCGATAACACGAGGTGCTTTAGCGCCATGACGCTTGACCCTCTCAACGCGCGATTCGACTTCCGTAGCTGAGATGTCAGCTCGACGATGACCTGGCGGGTCCACTGGGGTTCAAACTGGACGGCATCCGCCGACATTGCAGCAGCAGTATCGATGGCGCGCACAGCAGCCAGCCTGGTTGTTTCATTCTTGAGTCTCTCCAGAAGGCAGGCAAGGGATGCCTTGCGCTTGTCGTCTGGGAGCAGTGACGATCCCTCCGATCCCGTTGTCCGAGCTAGGAGGGTACCGAGAGCATGAATCGCCTTCTGCCGAACCTCGGCATCGGCATCAATGGCCGTAGAGCGCCCGATGACGACCTCATAAAGCGTCTGGAGTTCGCCTTTGAACTTTTGAGCGGTCATACGAGACCGAGGGGGGGTAATGGCCTTAATCATTTCCTCCGCTGTCTGGATAGCCTCGCCAGAGATCTTGTAAAAGCGATCGTGAGCAACAGCGACCACGCCGGCAACGATTTTGGGGAGGTGAGGTTGCAACACAGTTGAAGAGTGGTTTTTGGAGATATCGCTCGTCAATCGGAGTGCCGCAATCCTCAACGTAGTTGCAGTTGCCGATGCGCCACCACCGACGGACGACATGGACGCGGCCGTTGACGCAGCGCTCGACGGCTTTATCGCGTCAATAACAGGGCCAATGACCTCGTCAAAGTAGGATTCAAGGCCACCCTTTTGTACGCATACCATATCGTCGAGGAGCTTGATACAAGCTTGCTTCGTAGAGATAAGTTTCCCCTTCAGCAGCTTTGTCAACGACTTAACGATGGATGGCGTGAGGCTGGCCAGATCGGCACGTGGACCTGTCGCAGGGACATTCTCGATCGTTGGGGAAGTAAGGCCAGTACCCGAGAGACCTGCTGGGGTCAGAGAAAGGGCAGAAGCGGAGGGACCGCCCGCACTACTCTGACGCCTCCTCTTTCGGTTGGCGGGCGGCTGATTCAAGTATTCGCTCTGACCACCGTCTGCCGAAAATGGGGGCAGTACGCCCTCTCCTGTCTTTCGGACAAGTAGCGACATCGCCGACAAAACTTCAAGGCGAACATTCTCCTCTCGTTCATTAAACCTCTTGACGAGGGCAGGGGCGACTGTGCCGTAGAGCACGCCACAGTCAAGAAGATCCCCGCTACTCCTGGTTGAAATGATGGTGTGCAAACCCTTTGCTGCGCAGCGTCGGACCTTCCAGCTGGCGTCGTCGTCGTCATCGAAGCCCCCAGAAGCCTCGAATTCATCGTCCTCCTCAAATTCGTCGTCTTCCTCGTCCTCGTCCTCCATCTCCTCGTCTTCGTCGACCGCATAGTTGGGGTCGAATTTCAGGTACCGGAGACAGGCGTCGATGGCCTCGTTGGTGAACATACGCATTTGCGTCGGGCATGAGGACAGAAAAGCCTCCAAAGCGACGAGGGCAGCCTCCCGTACTTCGTTGAACTCAAGCGTCGCCTCTTCGCCCTCACTAATCTCGTCAAGCTGTGCTTGAAGTTCCTCTTCGCTCAGGACTCGAAGAATGGGAGGCACCAGTTCGGAAAGATGGAGGCCGAATCGGTAAGGAATTGACCGAGCCATGGAACCGGTAACAGTGATGTAAAGCCGGCGCGTAGAATCGTTCAGTTGAGCCTGACCCAATGCACTGGTAATACGTTGGACGAAAGCAGCCAGGAGGTCGTCAGGGAGATAATGGGCGAGCATTGAAATGGCAACAACTGCCCTCTTCTTCACGACTGAAGTACCCTTGTCCTTCTCTAGGATTGTGACCACAGCATTGTGGAGAGCTTCGATCTCGAATGATTGAAGCATGGGGCCAAAACAGCGGACCAGCTCAATAAGCACATCGACAGAATCGGCATTGGGATCCTCGGGGTCCAGTAAGCCGGGGACGGCCTTACCAGAGGAGCTTGCGCGGCCGAGGAAGCGCGGTATAAGCACCCTGCTGAGGCTGGTGTATGCCTCATTCACCGCCCCAGAGGGTGTTACGCCGGATGCCGGTCGAGGGAGGGCTTCCACGACGGCTCGAATGGCCATAGATGGGATCGAGTTGTCGACAGAGTTCTTGAGCTTCAAATTGCAGAGCTTTTCCATCATCGGCGCAACTAACTGCGGGGTGACCTTTTTAACCAACGGCCCTAAACTGTGCAACCAACTCTGTTAGCCGCCGCCAATATTGTCTAGAGACGTCCTCGCGCTCGTCTCTTACCATTTGATCGCCTGGTTTTGAACTTCGCCATTCTGGTCGTCCAAGGCGCGGACAATATGGTCGACGGTCCGAGCAGCTGTGTTGTAGTCATGGTTCAGGAAGTCTTGCTTCGCAATGTTGAATACTGTGAGCAGATCGTTGAGGGCCATAAACCGGAAATCGGGGTCGGCATCGGTGATCCTGGAGAGCAGCTGGGTGACCGTTTGCGGGGTCGGGTTAGACGGGATGGTGGACGCCATGGTTGCGGGTACAGAGTGCCGACGAGGATTTCGCAGCTATGGGATGGTCTAGTAGTTAAGAGACGTAATTCCACGGTAGATATTTCGTGGCCCTATGTCGTCAGCGTTATGCGAATGTGATTCGCGTTGACAGGCAGCAAGGTACCTGCGGGGAACACCGCGATGCCAAGCTGTAGAATCTCAAGAGTTAGGGAACTGCGCAAGGGTCGGGAGATCCGGGAGTAGAGAATCAAACCTTTGTAAAGGTGCCCAGTAGTTATTTGGTCAGAAATATTTCTCGATTCTTGACGGCCGTTGAAGATGGATGGGTTGGCGAAGATCGGTTCCCCCACCAGCGATCAGGCAGCTTCCGTTGTTTAGTAGTTTGGCGGGGCACCTTCCACCATCTTGAACCTTGGTGGAAAGCTAATGTGGGGCCAATTGCCCAGCCACACCAATCAACGTTCGGATTGCCGGCTGAGTTACAAGATACGTAAGGAACCATGTTCGATACTTCCATGAGTGCTGGCTCCAACCTTTAACCATGACGTGCCCAAACAGCCAAATTCTTGCTAGTAGACAAACACAGTGAGTGACAATTTTAGACGCAATGTTAATCATAGGTTGTTATTCACTTTTGTTCCAGTACATTCTTCTTACTCTCAACAACTCTCTTTCCAATCTTATATTACCGATTCCAACTGCTTTGCGGATGCCGGCCCGATGCTGGTATTCGCTCGTGTTTATCGAGCTCTTCATCTCTTGAAAGAATTTCGCTCTTGGTTTCTTGAATTTTCGGAGTTTGCTCTTAAAAAAACTAGCTTCGATACCCTCATCTGTGAGACTGATGCTAAGTGTCCTGAAACAGCTGCGTCGGTTGCTGGGATACTGGGTTGACCTGAGGAGAGCTTTGGCCTCCACCTGTTCTTCATGAATGACATGACTACAGTATCTACGTCACTATTCGCCATATTACCTCTTCGTCCGCCATGTTATTCGAACGTGATCTTGTGCCCCTTCACAAACATCTTTCGGGTCCGGTCTTACCGCCCGCATCCTGCTTGGGGATTAGAACGCCTAACCTAAACTGAAGTTCCATCGAAAGCTGCAGTCATGATTAAAGGTACAGCTTCAGTGCTCCGGCCAAGTCTTCGGTCTACGAGCCGCCCCCGCATTGTTCCCTCGCAACTGGCACGATCAGTTGGCCGGCGAGGATACGCAACCCTCCAAGAGCGAATTGGGCAGTCTGGGGACACGCCGTGGTAAGCTCATGACAGCCGCGCGTGCAATAAGGTTCTGCTGTTTTGATAGGAGGAGTCAATTGCAATGATCAAAGCTAATAACATCTGATCTGGTCCTTTTTCAGGCAAATTGCAGCCGTGGCGGTCACGGTTCCGGGTCTTCTTTACCTTCGGAACAGTGGTGGCACTGCGCAGCCCAGGCATGGAGAAGCATATGTGAAACGTGTGGAGCCCCACCATGAGAAGGTATCCCAAGCCGCGGCCAATGTCACATCGGCTGCAAAGGCCAAAGTGGAAGAGGCTCAAGAGGGTGTCCAAAAGACGCTTAACTCCGCTCTGGAAAGTGTGAGCGGCAGCAGCGAGTCTTCGGCAACCCCAGCTTCGCCAACCCCGGTTTCATCGAGCCCAGCTTCATCATCAAGCCCGGCCTCCGTGCAGAGCACGCAGACTCAGATGAACGACTCTTTAGAGACAGTGAGTTTGCGACGACAAGAGAGCATAGCCAGTCGTGTCATGGAGATATACTGACTTCACACAGCAGCCCCAGAAGTTGACTGAGAAGCTAGCTTCTCAACAAGTTAACCCAACTCAGAAGTAAGACGTCGAGACAGACAGAGAGGGGATCGAGTATTTCGTAAGCCAGGAAAAAAAAAAAAAAAGGGAAAAAAAAAGGAAAGAAGAAGAATGGCAAACAATTTATTTACCTAGCTGAAGTGTTTTAATGTATCAAACCGTTCAATAAGTTACGCGGTTTTTCTCGCTTCATCGGGGTGGTTCAGAGACTCTAGGATGGAAGGGTTCCTTTAAACACTGGGGGACCTCGGAGACCAAGCGGTCTTGGCGGGGGGTTTTATAAGTGGACGGAGATGATCAAACTGATGTCCATCGCCGTTCACGTTTGCATCATATACCGTTGAAGCGATAGCGTTCCCTATTTCAAGGTCATGAGTCGCCCTCGAACCCGATATCATGGTGCATCTGTTCCTTTTCCTGGGTTGTTTCGTAGGAGCGTATTCGGTAGCGGTTCCCCGCGGACCAACTATTATACCCCGCCCCCGCGTTCCGCAACGACCCTGAAATAAAAGTCTGCCCCGCGGCGATCCGGTACATGTACCTTTCCCGTTCCTGACCCATCGCGATTTCAACTTTCAAGAAACCACCCCGAACAACCACGAATTCCTGCCAGTTTCCTACCTCCTCTCACCAGACACCCAATTCAATCTCAACATAACCCAACCTCCCAATCCAACGCCCCTCACCTCCATCCCCCCACCCCAATCCACCCACCGACCCAAAACACACACAAAGATACAAAGATGGCCGCCACCGCCCCCACCATCAAGATGGGCACGCGGCGGTCCGCGCTCGCCCTGCGGCAGACGGAGCTGATCATCGCGGCGCTGCAGAGCGCGCACCCGCACGTCACCTTCGAGGTGCACGCGATGGCGACCGCCGGCGACCGCGACAAGACGACGCCCCTCCCCGAGATGGGCAAGGGCCTGTGGACCTCGGAGCTCGAGGCCAAGCTGGTCGCCCGCGAGGTCGACGTCATCGTCCACTCCCTCAAGGACATGCCCACCACCCTGCCGGAAGGGTGTGTTCTGCGTTGTGTCCCGGCTCGTGAGGATCCCCGCGATGTGGTGATTTTTAGTAAGGCGCGCGAGGAGGCGGGGCGGTATAAGAAGTTGAAGGATTTGCCGGAGGGGGCGGTTGTGGGTACGAGTAGTGTGCGCAGGGCGGCGCAGCTGAAGAGGCGCTATCCCGGGCTGGTGTTCCGGGATGTGCGCGGGAACATTGAGACGCGGTTGCGGAAGTGTGATGAGGAGGGGTTCGATGCCATTATTCTTGCGGCTGCGGGGCTGTTGAGGCTGGATCTTGGGGCGAGGATCGCGCAGTACCTAGACTCGAACACGGAAGGGGGTGGTCTGCTCCATGCCGTTGGCCAGGGTGGGCTGGGGTTGGAGGTGCGGGAGGATGATGAGCAGATGAAGGAGCTGTTGAAGGCCATCGAGGATACGCCCACCATGACCGCATGCTTTGCGGAGCGGAGCGTCATGAGGACATTAGAGGGAGGGTGCAGCGTGCCGATCGGTGTGGAGACGGCGTGGGTGGAAAAGGAGGAGGCTGGCGAGAAGAAGAAGAAGCTCCAGTTGCGGGCTGTGGTCGTGAGCTTGGATGGGAGTCAAGCTGTGGAAGGCGAGAAGACACAGGAGGTCACCAGCCTAGAGCAAGCAGAGGCTATGGGCAAGGAGTTGGCACAAGAGCTAGCCGGCCGGGGAGCACAGCAGATACTGGACGAGATCAACAAGGGGCGGGACTCCGGGGCCGCGGTAAAGGTTGGCGCATAAGAGTAGATTGTACTATATTGGCGAATACACTGCGCTTGCTTTCCATGCTTCATTATCTCTCCGGTTGCTAAGTCCGGTCGTATTCCGCTCATATGCTCAGCCGTTGAGAGCTCCTTCCCGAGACTGCATCGCGGGTCTGTCTCGCTCCCTGTTGAACGCCCGTTTGAATCCAGATGCATGAAATCAAACACCAATTGTCCCAGTGGCCGATATGGTACAAATACTTTTAGGCCCTTGTCTCTATCAGGTTGAACTGTCCGAAAATGATGGTCCCATGGCTTCCCTCGGCCCGCCCTCTTCCCAGATACCCACAATAACCCACACCATTCCGTACCGAAGCTCCTTAGTGCTCCTCCTCCGCAGCAGTGAACTCTTTGTACGCGGCGACGTCCATCATCTGCTCAAAGTCCTCGAGACCCTGCTCAGTAAGTTCAACCTTGGCGATCCAACCGCCGCCGTGCGAGTCGTCCTCGGCGACCTGGTTGATGTTACCCGGCTTCTCCTCCAAAAAGCTGTTGATGTGCGTGATCTTGCACGAAACCGGGGCGTTGATGTCGGCGGCACTCTTCACCGACTCGACGGCGCCAATGGCATCACCGACCTTCACTTCCTTGCCCTCTTCCGGCAGCTCGACGTAGACGATATCGCCCAACTGCTTGGCGGCGTATTCGCTAATGCCCAGAACGCCGGTTTTCTTGTCTGCAGAAATATCGATCCACTCGTGTTCCTTGGTGTATCTTTTTATCGCATCTACAGTTGGCGCGGGGTTGAGGTTAGCAGCGTTGCATCAGAGCTTTATCTGGTGTTCCTCACTTGAAGCCGTCACAGAAAAGGCGCGGGCGCTGATAGTGCGAGGGGCCGAGTTTCTGGCAACAGCAGAGAAAGCTGCGGGCCGAGCGGCCCTCAAGCACCGTGTAATTGAAGCCATTGCAGGGGATATGGGGCGGTCGTTGAGGGGGTGAGAAGCTGCAAATGCACTGGCACAGGTTCTAGCGATTTCGCACGAGATAAATCGAATGACGCCGATTGAAGCTGGTGCACCGAATCGGACAGCCGGCAATCGCCGGCCTGCCCAGCTGCCAACCACTCAGAGCTCGAGCAGGGGACCGAGCTGCCGAGCTTACGTAACTGGATTCTCGGCTTCTTTGGTTCTGGACCCTCCAGCAAAGAGCACCACTCGATGACAAGAAGTTCCGGGGCGACCCGCGCTCAAGGGAAGAGGGACACAAACGCGGAGAAACCAATCTCAAACAAGGCACGCAATAGGCTGCTCCAGTTATCGCGGGCTGCAAACACCCAGAGAACTATTTACCTTTTTGGCTTCATTTGTTTACCCAGCACCCCCAACCAACTAATTTGTTTTCTTTTTTACAACTCATTTGTTTTCCCTTTTGCAGACCACGAAGTAACTACATACACACTTCCCGCTCTCCCCTCCCAAATCCCATACCATACTTCGTACTTTTTCTGAGATCACTGAAGCGGGGCTACATTGTTTCTCTCTTGCCTTCTGGAACGTTGATCGGCCAGCTCGCGTCGCGTTCTGCATGAAAGCGCGTCGGGTAGTTTTGTGCTGCATGCAATTAATGCAAACGCTTGCAGCGGTTCCGGCCCATCTCAGCTGTGGCTTCTCGAGTCGGGACTCATCCCATCCCCTGTCGTAGCGCCAATTCTAAGCAGTGTGGGACACTGTGGGTTCAGGCTACCCACTGTGCAGTGGCTTCGATCAGGTTCCCTCTCTGCCGCCTTGCTCTGTACAATTCCGAGTTCAAATCACAACTCTCCCCAGGGCCCAATTTCCAGCATTTTATTTTCCCGAGGGCCATCCCATATCTAACGGATATTCCATTGTGCAATCGAGTGTCCCGCAGCCCCGCTCGGACCGGGTGATAGAGCGATCGAGCAACTGGTGGGAGAGACAAACAGAAACAGGAGGTCAGGAAGTACTTTGTAATAGGAGGGAGGCCCATCGATCCGACCCGGCTCCGCACCCCGATCGCCTATTACGCTTATTTGGAAACGAGCGAGACTCAGCTGGCATCACCCCTCCACCAGCTTCCATGAGGTCGTCATCTGGTTAGCCCAACAACCACACCGCCCTGCAACTCCTCCCTTGGCCTCCGCATCAGACGAAGGTCATCCGAAAGCTCCCTCTTTCTACGATCTATCCCGGCGCATTTCCAGGCACAGCCCATCGCGCCGACTTTTGACTCGCCCTATCCCGCAGCGTCCCGTCAGCCTTCACCCTGGATTCCTCAAACTTCGCGACGGGCTCTCCAGCCCAGTTCCACCACAACGTGGACACCATGGAGCAGGACCAGGCCATATCGCCAGCCTATGCTGTAGCCCCCGATTCGGCTCTTGCCCCAGCCCGGATTCCGTCCCCGGCCGGTTTTCCGACCGACCCGCACGACGATACTCTTAGTGGCGTTGAGAGCGTCACGCACCAAGCAGTACCAGACCATCATATCCACGAACACAACGGCTTCCACGAGCAGCAGCACATTTCTCAATTACAACCCCTCGATCACAACGTGACCAACTCGCCACGTTCCCCGTACCCAACCGACACTACAGACAGCGAGCCGACAGCCCGATACGCAACGCCGCCGATTCAAGCGCCCACGATATCCCGTCCCCCATCCGGCCTTTCCGGGCAGGGCGCAGCCTACGGAGCAGATCAGGTGTCAAGGGCGGGCAGCAATGGAGCACAAGCCGAGTCGTCGCAGTCCCCCGGGCGGAACCACGTCGTGATCAAGGTCGGCATGGTGGGCGACGCCCAGATTGGCAAGACGAGTCTGATGGTCAAATATGTTGAGGGGAGCTGGGACGAGGACTACATCCAGACTCTGGGCGTCAACTTCATGGAGAAGACAATCAGCATCCGGAACACCGAGATCACTTTCAGCATCTGGGATCTGGGCGGCCAGCGCGAGTTCGTTAACATGCTACCGCTGGTGTGCAACGATGCTGTGGCAATCCTGTTCATGTTCGACCTAACACGGAAGAGCACGTTGAACAGCATCAAAGAGTGGTATCGCCAGGGGCGCGGGTTCAACAAGACCGCCATCCCTGTTCTTGTAGGAACAAAATACGATCACTTTGTGAACCTGTCACGCGAGGAGCAGGAGGAGATCTCAAATCAGGTACGACTTGCCGGAGGACGGCCAGGGTCGCCCTAATTTCATGGTTGGCTAACGAGGCGATAGGCTCGGCGTTTTGCAAAGGCAATGCGCGCAGCATTGATCTTCAGCAGCACCAGCCACAGCATCAATGTGCAAAAGGTATGCCGATCACGATTAACATCTGCTGGATAATGTCTGACCACCTACAGATCTTCAAAATTGTGCTCTCCAAGGCGTTTGACCTGAAATGCACCATCCCTGAAATCACCAATGTCGGCGAGCCGCTGCTGATTTACCAGTCTTGCTGAGGGCCGCCTGACTACCAGGGACCAGAGCAACATGTGTGGGTTACAGGATAACCATAATATGGGCACACCCAACAACCCAGAGTGGGTGAACCACACCGGGAAGGAGGAACACTTCCAATTCGAGTCAAATTGGCATTTCAGTAGGGTCAGGCACACCGGCCTGTGGCGACACTGCCAGCCCCGGGAAGGGCTTACTTAGAGAATGCTTCGGGACTCGCCTCTCATTGTCTTTTCCTTTTGTACTTGAAGCAGCAGAGATGGGCAACATCGCTGTGGAGTCTTGAATTGTCAAGAATAGGTACGGGGAACGGGGGTTAGGAGACTGCATTTGAGGACACATATGCTTGTGTCCGGGGGGGAGGGGAAGGACATATTACCGGGACGGGAGCATTGGCCTCGTTGTCTTGTGGTTTTGCGTGGAGGACCCAGCTAGAGCGCTGCCGTTGTCTGTATTACACGCTTCTAATTTAACTCATAAATCCTGATACCGGGTGCGGTGATCACTGCTCCGACAGGACTTTCAAGCATGTCTTAAACACCAGAACCGGGCCGAAGAACGACAACGCCGGTGGAAAGTGTTTGATGGTTCGTTTCAAGCTAGCGGTAACTACTGGCAACGGTCCCTAACATACCTAGTACAAAACAAGATCCCCGAGACCTCGTAAAGACTGCTCCCGTCAAACTGTTACCGCAAACATCAGCGACATCCCGTTAGCTAAATCTTATCTACTACAATATGCCCGATGAAGTTCTCTGTTTTCCAGGCGGTGTCTTGACGGACTTTAGCGGTTTAACTAGTATCATTAGAAGACAGTTTTCCCTCCCACGGAAACCCCATCACAATGCCCAACGACGTACATGTAGAGCTAAATCTTGGTTTTAGTTGTGTTTCAAGAAACCACAAGATGCTGACTGAGGTCATGTCGAAGTTACCCAAGTCAACACACAACTTCACCACTACGGATATTTTCTTCTCGATATCTTATGTCTCCCTACAGGTAGAAAGTAATGGGATGTGGCCATTAAAGGGGCTAACTTCTCTTGCGCCCGGCCCACCACCACTTCCACTACTCCGAAGTATCCCACCCCGTCAACTTCACATACATCCCAAACGCCATCCCCGACTTCAACCCCAGACAGCGACAACGACCACAACAGCTGCGTCTCCTCGGCGACAGCCCCGACAGCAAGATCGTGTTGTGTGTGTTCGTGCGCGGCAGTGGTTGAACCTAAGGAGGGATCGCAGAAGGGCCTTGTTCTTCTTAATCTGAGATCTTGGGTAGAGGGTTAAAAGGGATTTGGGGGGCGGGTTGATGTTGGTAGTTAGTATGCTGAATGCAGTTCGAAAATCGTTTATTGGCCTTGTTGGTGCCATGAGAATTACCGACCATGGGCTGATGCTGTGGTTCTAATGTAGGGCGCTTCAAACGCGTTTCATTAGCGAGCAGGAAGAAGCATAGGTTAAGTGTTCTATTATTCATAGCTCGACGCAACAAGCGTTACCCAACGATGCCCGTTACCCAGTCTTCGCTTTCCTCCAGTTTCCTTTCCCATCCCGTCATTTTACTCATACATGGTGATGCCCGTCCATCTACATCGTAATCACGAAGCCACGTCAAGTCCAAACTCCATTTTCCATGTCCAGCATGCCAACCAACCAGAAAACAGCTCGGGGTTAGCCCTCCATTTCCCCTTCTTCAATAAGCCGTCCCAAAATCAAGCTTTGAATGACCAACTCATCGCTCAGCGTCCGCACCCTCTTCACTGGAGGTTGTGCGGCAAAGCTCGCCGCGGAAGCCCGCTTTCTCTTCTTTCCTCCCACTGGGCCCGTAGCAAACAACGTCTCCTCGTCCAGCTTCCCATCCACATATACCCAGTCAAAGGGCTGCCCGGCATCTTCGGCGGCCCTCATCTCCGCCTTCGCCTCTTCAACACTATAAACCCGCGTCAGTGACGCGCCCAAAACTCGCGCAAGGAAGACGTAAGCCATCTTCTTCCCCTCCTGTGCCTTCTTCACGACAGCGAGAATCCTGCTCCCCTCAAGCAGTTTCTCACGCTGGTCAATGACGCCGGCCAATTTGGCCGTCGAAGCACGGTACGGTGAAAGGGTCCTGGATCGGATAGCATCGCCGAGAAAGGCCGACTGGCCGGCGCAGAGAAGGTAGGGCGTCCAGTCTACGAGCTCGTTCCGCTCGAGACAGGCGGTCACCCAACGGACTGCGACACACGGCAAGCCGAGCGCCAGGGCTTGCATGTATTTGGCCTTGCGCGAGTGCCCGTCGGCGATCAGCGCGGTGAACCCTGTGGTCTGGCCTTCGGGGGTGAGGCTGATCTCTGCCTCCGTACTTAATGCTGAAGTGGGGCTACTGGATGGCGTTCCCATGGGCGAAACCTCGAAGAGTTCGTCGAAGCCATTCTCAAGAATTCTACCGCCGGCCTGCTTGATTCGTTTTTGGACCATGGCCGAGAAGTCTATCCGGGAGTGATATTGATCATTGCTCTCGCCAGACTTCCTCGACTGGAAGGAGATTGCAAAGGCCATGTTCTCAAACAACTTTTGATTGCGTTGAGTTGGCGGATGTTTCATGGTGCCGTGGCCTGACCTTGAGGTTGACCTAGACATTGAAAGCCGGGAGATCCGCAAGCTTTGCTCGAAGGTAGGCGTTCCAGGTATGGACCGGGCGAGCTCATCTGTCGAGTTAGAACCTCGCCGGGTCCTCCTTGCCGACTGTCTAAGGCTCTCGGTTGAGCTTGTTTTGAGGGTCGAAAGCCTTCCGCGCGCATCACGGCGCTTCGTCTGGGTAACGGCAGGGGAGGAGCTGGCCACAATAGTAGACTCAGCCGGAGAGCTTGCACGTGCAGTGCTCGCGGTTCCGGGGCGATCGCTCGACGGGAGCTGAGGAGTCGATGCTAAGTTGCTAAGAGTCGAGGACGAACTTGACGCTCGCGGATACCCCCTTGAACTTTTGCCTTTTCGGGACCTTGTGCTGAACGCTGGAGGAGAAGATTGGAAATTTGGCGCGAGTTTCACCTCTGAAGGAGCAGATTCGATGGACGGAGCTATCTCTGCGAGAAGTTTGGGGTTTTTGTTGGCTGGGCTTGTCTCCGGGATGGCATCCGCACTAGGCATGGTCTCAATGTCGGCATCCCTAGCAGCTTGGGTTGCGGGTTGCGGTTGCGGCTGTGGAAGGTCGGGTAGCATGCCTGGCGTTGGGTCCACGGTAGAAATAGGCTCCTCCTCTACATCGGACTGAGTCGGGTCCTCATCTTCCACAACGTGGCGCTGAGCGGGCAGTGGAAGTTCCGTCACAGCACCTGGACCTTCCGAGTGATTCGAAACCGGAGCCTCTGCTTGACTTGTCCGCTTACGCTGACTCGTCGAAGGTACCTCGACGTCATCGGACTTTGACGGACGAGGGAAACTGATGGCGGTTAACTGCCTCAAAGCTGCTTCTTTCTTTTGCTTCGCTTTTCTCCGCCTCACGATTGAATCACGCAAATCTTCCTCATCCTCGGAACTAACGGGGTCGGTCCGCACTTCGGAGGTCGAGCGCCGTTCTTGAGATTTGTGCATTGGCTCATAGGAGGCCATGGGCTCTGGGCCTGACCTCTTCCTGGCAGGCCGATCATGGGAGGATTCTGGAACAACAGGATTCTCAGTTGACGCGGTATTGACAGGACTGCTAGCTCTGTCGTTGGGCCCTGACGAGGCGGTGCCCGGCAGGACCACCGGGCTTGATGTGACGCCCGCGATGGGTGAAGAACGAAGACCACGCGCCTTAAGAGGAGACGAGATGATCGGGTTAGGAGATATCGAATTGCCGGGGAAATCGGCCGGCGAGGGTCTCGATGAGGTGGGGCTGGCAAGCTTCACCGGGGATGAAAACTGCGTGCCTCGGAAAAGCTGCGACGTCGGGAGAAGTTCGGATCGACTATGACGGAAGGGGTTTTGAGGAGGAGTAGGGGTTTCTGGCAAGTGCTGGGTCGGGGACAGGTCCGTTTTCTGAGTGGCTCCATGGTGAAAACGGGCGACATCACCGAAGTCCACGAAACCGGAATCGTCCTCATCTGTGATTTCCTTGGCGATATCAACGGCGTCGTCGCCGATGTCGCGATGATTTGGGGAGCTACTCCTGGGAAGTCCGGCGTTTGGTGGTGTGTGGCCTGGAGATAAAGGGCGGCAATACTGGTCGTAGCTGCGGCCGGCATTTGACTGCGTGGATGATTGGGTCGACTCCATCTTCTTCCTCCTCAGCCGTGAGGTGCTATCAATTTCGGCCGAAAGAGGGAGGGTGTCTGGGAGGTTCAAATCGCCCGCAACACCATCTCCGAAAGCCACATCACGGTCTGGCCCATCTGGCAGCCGTTCGTCTCGCAGTTCGTCTCGCAGAATTCCAATGTCCTGGGTTTCTGGGATTGACGAGTGTTGGCTTTCCTCGGTGTCCCCGAGACGCGTACCCCGCGTCTGATCAGGCTGGTCAGTGCAATCCTTGGGGTGAGGCAGGGGTTACATTTGGTCTGGTCTGGTTTGGTTTGGCCGTGCGAGACTCACCTTTTCCGCGCCCGTTAATTGATTTGAGAGTGCTAAATCGCGATGCAAGAGTCAGCGGTTGGATGAACCGTCCCTCATCAATCAATCGGCCACTTACTATTTCTGCTGGCCTTGCCACCCATTGGCCGACTTCGATTGGGGGAAGGGAGGGACATGAAGTCCCCTGTTGGTGAGCTGCTCCGCTGGACAGTGCCCGGATAGTCAGTCAGATTGGCCACATGCCCTGGAAGCTGACGGCAAGGCAGAGGGGTTGTCAACGCCACTCACCAGGCCGACACCAAAATCCATCATGAGGTGATGCGCGAGCAGCAGGGTATCTTGCGACTCATTGGCTCCGTCAATCGCCGTCTTCTCCGCTTGGCGGAGGGTTTTGAACTGCATCTTGACTGCATTTGCTTTTTGGATTGCAGTGTTCTGCAGTTAACCGTCGATGCCTAGCGGCTTTATTGGCCGCCAGATTATCAACTCGAGGATGATTCCGGGTTTGTGCAGAAATCAATGAAAAACACAGGGAATTGTTCATTCGAGAATCGGGAAGGCAGCAGCAACCAGTTCGCATGCTCCATGCACGCACGGTCCCTAGAATAACCGTGGCAGGCGCGACGGCAGCGCGTCATCACGTGCTGATTCACTCTAAAATCCAAGTCCCTGGCTTGCTGCTCAAGATGGGATGATCTGCAGGGGCAGTGAACTGTGGGGAATACAAGGAAACGAAACAACACAATTTCGGGTGAACCCAACGACCACAGTCAACAAAATCAGACGGGAAAAGTTGACCATGGTATCCGTATTGGAGTGAAGAACCTTCAGAATTTCAATGCAGTGCAGTGTACCAAGCCTATTCAGAGTAACAAGCACTGCAATACCCAAACTGCCTTCAAAAGAAAGGCTGAGACACCTCGTGCTTGTGGGTCCTCTCTCCTTTTTAGTGAAGTTCTATTCGTGGTATGTTTTGGTAGCCCCCTGCAGTTGCTGTGGCACGCAGATGCAGGTAAAATGAGGGTCAGCACGCTGCACGCTTCCAAGGTTGGAGGAATGCTCCTGAGTCTTTTAACTTCCAGGTCCCCCGCCCGGACGCCGGCCTACCTTAGCATCTCTAGGATATCTGCACTACACCCATTTCGACAGAATCCTCAACCTCCTCTTGTTGTTTTGTTTGGATCGCATTCTTCTTGAACCAACAGGGAGAAGTGCGCGACATTGGCAATTGGTTGCCATTGACTTTGGGACGCTTGTTCTCAAGATTGCGACAGGTTCTCGGCCCTTGAATTCCAGGCGCTTAGGTTGCAGTCGCATGTTCAGCGGCATTCCCCGGTCGCCTCATTCTGCATCTGCCCTGGCCAGCAGCGCAACGCCAACGGACAGGCCTCCACGCTTCGAGTAAGCCCATTGACAAGGGAAACGAAACGGCGAAACGATAGCAAGAGCGGGACCTTTTGCTTCGGCCCCACGCGAACCAGGATCGAATCCAGCAAGCCTCCTTACCCCCCGGAAAGCGCCCCCCAGTTCAGTGAGCGGTCAGGGGCATCTTCTCCAATCAAAAACAAGGGGAAAAACAAGGGCTGCATGAATTGGGCGAGATGAGGTTTCCACCCATCACCGTCCTGGTCTAAGCTTGCTTCCTTGCTTCCATTACTTTTCCATGACCTCTCTGCTGCGGACTTGCTTCGTCTCGGCCTGCGCCAACACTCTCTTTAACACACGCGACACCAACTCGCTGAACTTCCACAAGGCCGTCGACGCCAGAAGAACGACCCGCCTCCACTCTCCCCCTTTCCCACACCGCCTCTCCCGACATTCTCTTGCCATACTCGCCAGGCCTGGCCGCCGACGAAGACTTCTACGCAAACCATCACACTCTTTTAAACAACTAAAGCACCAACCCAAGCTCCAACCCAAGCAGCAACCCAAGCTCCAACTCAGGCAATCCCCCAAGCGAGCCGAGGTAGCTCAACGTCGTCCGGAAACTCCTAAGAAAATGGACGAGATGGTGCTGCTCCAGCGGTCCATAGACGAGAACATGCGGAAGGGCATCTCGACACCTGAAGCGAGCCGTCATCCAAGCCGTGGAGGGAGCCGGGACGAAACCAAACCGCGGCGCTTTCCAGATGACCCTCTTTCGCCCCCATCCTCGCACATGGACGATCACATCGAAACTCGTTCAGCGCGATCCGCCTCAACAACCTCGAGGAGCACCAACAGGCTGTCCCTCACCTTGCCCATCGTGCCCCCATCGGCCTATCCCCTACGGCCGACGCCAGCCTCTACTACCACTCCCGCATTTCCCCCAACACCTCTCGACACCCCTTCCCTCATGTCCCCTGTTGACCCGAACGATTTCATTACTGCGATAGCGGCGCAGGAACGACGCGTGATGGAGCTGAGGGAGGAGCTCGACCGTGCCGAGTCGGACCTTGCAAAACTGAAGAAGCAATGGGCGACCCATGAGGCATACAAGAAACGGACTTCTGGGCGGCGAAACCCGGAGCCCATCCCTGGCCTCGGACCGGCCGCCGAGATGCAGGATGAAACTGCAGTTCGGCGCAGCGTCGAGATGGATAGAAGAAGGGCGCTACTCGGCCAGCAAAGCCAACAGGCAACTCCGGAGACTCCGGGGAGAAACCGGCGGCGTGTCTTTAATGGAAGGCACGCGCGGACCCTATCGTTGCTATCCCCTACGAGGCCAGGAAGCTCGTTTTCCGCAAATGACGAGGAGTCCGAGAGCCCAAGTTTTGATTTCGACCATCGCTTGGCGCCTGCCGAACTCCGTCTCCAACCCAAGCGCGCAACCTGGGCGGCGGCGCGACCCACGCAAACCGCCGCAGTGAAGCAGCTTGCAGAGGATCTTAAGTCGGGACTCTGGACCTTCATGGAAGACTTGCGCCAGGCAACGGTGGGCGAGGAGCCCATCACAGGCCAAGGGATGAACGTGCGGGGCACGGACGGCAACATGAAGTTGGCCACCGTAAGAAACCCCAATAACGCAGGCGACCAGGATACCATCCGCGCGTCTGGCAACCCTCGGCCAAGTGTATCATCCGCCTTCAACGGAGCACCAAAAGCATCTAACCAAACGGAAGAAGGCCCAGAGGAAGAAGACAGCGACAACAGTAACGGACCCCCGCGGCCCACCACGCTCCGCCGCTCCAAAACGGACGCCGGCGCGCGCAGCACCAAACGCTTCTCTTGGACCCCCTTGAGTGTCGACGCGTACGACGACAACGACTGGTCCAACTGGGACAGCCCGAGCACGCAATCGCCGCGCTGGAGCGGAACCACAGCCAACGGGGACATCATCCCGACCATCCCCGAGAAGCGCGCCGACGACGAAGGCCAGAATACGCCTCTGTAAGTCTCTCCCCACCACCAATCCCCTCTTACCCACAAGCCACTTATTAACAGGGGAGGGTCAACCAGCAGGAAGCAACAGGCCTCCCGATCCCGCGCCGCCGGCCCGCCATCTCCAACGCTGTCGGTCGCGGCGACTGAGGTGCTGGACGCCATTGCGTCCAGCCCCAATAAGCTCGAGGATCTGCTGCCGCAGGCGCTGATGAACAGGCTGACCCCGAGCAACCTCAAGCGGACGGCGTCCGACTTTATGAAGGAGTGGGAGCGCAGCCTGTCATCGCCTGAGGAGATCACGGCGGCGGGCGCGCCCGCGGAGAAGGCGGCTTGAAGAGGAACAAACCACACACATCTCATGGTTCTACCATGCCCACCTCAATTCTTTTTTATCTGCTTTACAGAACAGGCCACGGGCGTAAATGCGGGGGCATATGTTCCCACGCAGTGTTGGATTTATGCGGCGACGGGCAAGCGCCAGTGTTAAATTATTAATGAGGGATGAACGGGGATTTATATACAAACGGTGGTTATGGGCGTCGCCGCCTCTGGCCGAGAGACAGGTTGGCTACAAGAGAGTTGGAAGATGCCGAGGACTCACTATTCTGGGATGGCTTAGGGTAATGACCATAGTAATGACTAGATGAGATGTATGAATGAGAGATGTTGCAATCAACACACGGAAACTCACACACCTAACTAAGTGCTCACTCAGCATGAGGAAGCTGGGATACAGTGGCCAATTCATCACATAAACCAACTAACTTCGTGCCTACCTAGTTAACCAACCGGAATAATAGCCCCTACTCACACGAGATATGTCCATGAAAACTCTATGCGATGCCCCCATTCCCAAAATGCACAGAGAGAGAGTTCCAGCCAGGCCCCCAGGGGAAGGGAAGGAAAGCCGAGAAGACAACAAACACAATTTCAATATTCATTGCCACCAAACAAACCGCCAGACAAGACACGCTATGCACAGCATGCATCCAGATCCAGATCCCCTCCGCCCCCTACAAAACACTGTGTACTGTACTGACTCTATCTACCTTCCTTCCTTGCCTTACTCATCCGTGACAGAGGCGAACTTGTCCAGCATGCTCTGCTGTATCGCCTCGTACTATTTTTTGGTTTGTCAGCACCATTCTTCAATCTTTACAAAGAGGGAGAATAAAACGTACCTTCTTGCAGATAGTCTCCTGACCATCGCTCGGCACCTCAAACTTGAGGCTGCGCAGCTGGGCCTGCAGCTCTTGGGTGGCGTCGCGCACCTTGGCCCAGCTGAGGCCCTGGGCGATGGCCTTCTGGGCCTCGTCGTGGAAGCCCATCATGAGCTTCATCATCCACTCGGTCTTCCAGATGGGGCAGAACTGGTCGTAGTCCGAGTAGCCGTTCTGCTGCAAGAAGTCCTCCTTGATCAGCGTCGCCATGTCCAGCGTGATCTTGTCCGGGTCCGAGAGCGCCGACTTGCCGACCAGCTGCACCACCTGGTCGAGCTCTTCGCTGTCCGACAGCAGCTGGCGGATGCGGTCGCGCAGGCGGGGGAAGTCCGGGTACTCCTTCTCGTACCACTTATCGAGGATCATGTTGTACTTGCTGTAGCTGAGCGACGTGTTGATGGACGGGAAGTGCTTGCGCTGGGCGAGCTTCTTGTCCAAGCCCCAGAAGACCTGCACGATACTGAGCGTGGAAGCGGTGACCGGGTCTGAGAAATCACCACCAGGCGGGGACACGGCGCCGACAATGCTCACACTGCCGTCGCGGGCGGGGCTACCGAGTGTCTGGACTTTACCGGCGCGCTCGTAGAAAGAGGCAAGCTTGGCGCCGAGGTAGGCCGGGAAACCCTGATCCGCAGGCATTTCACCCAAACGACCTGAGAGTTCTCTCAGCGCCTCGGCCCAGCGGGAAGACGAGTCGGCCATCATGGCCACGTTCATGCCTTGGTCTCGGAAGTATTCAGCGACCGTGATACCGGTGTAGATAGAAGCCTCACGGGCGGCGACGGGCATGTTGGATGTGTTGGCGATAAGGGTGGTGCGCTTCATGATGGGCTCCTTGCGCCCATCGACTTCAATAGTGAGCTCGGGGAAATCCTTCAGGACTTCGGCCATTTCATTGCCACGCTCGCCGCTAAAGAATAACGTCAGTATGCCGTACGATGGCCCTCGGGGACAAAAATAGGTACATACCACCCAACGTAGACAATGACATCGCTGTTGGAGAACTTGGAGACGGACTGGCTAATGACAGTCTTGCCACAGCCGAAAGCGCCCGGGATGGCCACGGTGCCGCCCTGGACAGAGGGGAAGAGGGCGTCGAGAACGCGCTGGCCGACGATGAAGGGCTGATCGGCCGAGTGCTTCTCGGTTGTCGGGCGTGGTACTCGCACGGGCCAGGTCTGCATCATACCATACTCGGTCTTCTTGCCGTCAAACTCGACCTCGAGAATCTTATCCACGACGGTGTAGCTGCCCTTGTCGGCAATCCTGGTGATAGTGCCACGGGCCCTGGGAGGGAGCATGACTTTGTGTACAGAAATGAAAGAGTTCTCGTAGACTGTCCCCCACACATCACCGCCTGAGATGTGATCGCCGACCTTCATAGTGGGAGTGAAGTCCCACTTCTTCTGGCGGTCGAGCGCAGGGGCAACGATGC
The DNA here is from genome assembly GCF_020726465.1 of Chaetomium tenue. NCBI lineage: Eukaryota > Fungi > Ascomycota > Sordariomycetes > Sordariales > Chaetomiaceae > Chaetomium > Chaetomium tenue. The sequence goes on along the minus strand of NW_027117330.1, from coordinate 2,605,454 downwards.
CTCGGGGAATATAGATGCTCTTGGACATTTCCGAAATCTTCTCGAGAGGCCGTTGAATACCATCGTAGATGTTGTTCAGGAGGCCGGGGCCGAGTTCGACAGACAGGGGCTTGCCGGTGCGAATGACGGGGTCGCCAACCGTAACGCCGGCTAGTGTTTTCTATGGTGTCAGCCTTGGGGAAGAGGGGCGGTGATTCAGCGGGACTGGAAAATAGCCTACCTGTTTCCTCGTACACCTGAATGGTCGCTTGGTCGCCGCTGATCCGAATAACTTCTCCGACGAGGTTGTCGTGGCCCACGTTCACCTGTTTCGCACATTTTAGCCCAGCGCCCTTCCAAGATCGCGGCGGCGCCAAAAGCGTACCAACTCGTACATAGCAACACCGGCCATGTCCTCGGCAACGACGACGGGGCTGGAGAGGTGGTTAGCGATCATAGACGGGGCGGAAGGCGCGCAGTTGGAGCTTGGTTTGCGACTAACCCGGAGACCGAGTAGATCTTGCCTATTGCCCAATCAGTAACGTAACCAACAACAACCCATGTTTCATGAGCAGTTCTAGCATACCTGTGTGCATTCCATCCTTCTCGCCGTCCGTTTGCGACTGTTACGATGCCGTGTCAGCGTGTTGGGCTCAAGTCGTGGGCCGACAAGACAGATAGATGCTGTCTCTTGTGTGTGCGGACGGGCAAGCAGCAGGCGGTAGCGGGGAGCTTACAGGGGCCATGCTGGGCGACGAGGCAATTGCAGCGGGCGTGTGTTTCGGCGGTGTAAATGCGGGCACGTAGCTAATGACGATGGTAGGTATGCTGTTCGGGGTGGGCGTCGGCGATGGCGGGGTAGATGCGGAAAGAGGTGGTGTGTCGGGCGAGGGTGGAAGCGGGAGGTTTGCAGCTTGGTCAAGGACGGCAGCAGCAGCACGCGCAAGCTCCCGGCGGTCGGATGCCGGGGCGGTGCCCGCCGAGAAGAGTGGAGGCGATGATGCAGTGGGTGTTCCTGCGTGCGGCGGGTCGGACGGAGACTGGCTGCCGCCTCCAGCTCGAACCAACAGGTCAACCAGTGACGGCCGCGCCTTCAACCGAGGCCGTAATCCGACCTGCATTCAAGGCAAAGCACCTGGCAAATTCCTCTGCCGTTGAGAGGTTGGGTTAGGTGTTGTGTGCACCGCCAAACTTTGAAACCGAAAAAGGTAACAAACGGGATTATGGAATTGTTATTGTTTAATGAAGCTAAGCCGAGGAGTGACGTTAGGTACATTTAGTTAGTTATGCGCAATGCTTGGTTGCCCTGGTCCCGCCGCCCAGGCACTTGGGAAAAGAAAGGCAGGTACGCGGCCATGAATGCAATCCTTCTCCGCAACCAAACAACCTGTAACCCGATACGCGTCTGCGCCGCGCTGTTGGTTGCAGCTGAGGGATTCCTGTTTGGCAGTCTGACAAGAATCGAGTGCACCGGGGTTAGGGCTCAATACCTGTTGAGGATATGGTGAAAAGACCAGGGCGCATCACATCCGGCCCCATGAAACAGGACGCTCCTCATGATAACCACCATATTCGCAGCGTGGTATCTTCTATTACAGTACTATATACTATATAACCCAACAATGCGCCACTGTATCAATACAAGCGAGCCCACGTACGAACTCCATAATACACCTGACAAAACCAACGTAATCCTCTTCATCCCCCATTCCTCCCTCTTTTGCACCAACGACATCGAGTGAGAGGGTACGGAACGCATCACACACAATCCAAACACAGCGGGTACCACATTGTGAAAACTACGTCATAGAATTCACTGCCAACGCTCCAACCAGGGAAGCGGAATCCATTCATCCGTAAGGGGCCCTTTGCCCTTTGCCATTAGAGGCAAGGCGAACCGCCCATCTAGCCGATCGGCGCCCTTTCCTTCATCGGCCTGGTCCAACCCATGCCGACCCTTTGGTGTAGCGGTAAAAATCAACCGCCGGCTGCCCACGGTGCGCCGTGGCTGACAGTCCAAGAATGCGATGTAGTAACGGGATGTAACGTGATCGAATATATGACAAGCCTCCCCAAGACTCCTCGACCGCGAGCAGCGGCCAATCGAGGTAAGGTAAACGCAAAGTGGCGACCGCAAGGCAGAAATTACAAGAATTAGAAGTCGAGGTCGACCGCGGGGGCGTTCAGTTGAGGAAGCCCTTGCACGCGGCCGTCCCGCAGAGGCATGGGATGCGGTCCGTGCTGCTAAGCTCACGCTCGAACTTGTAGTCGTATGTCAACTCTTCGTCTGAGGTGCCATTTTGTCAGCTGCTATTCTCACCCGCGACATTATGATTGGGAGGGGGTTACTCACTCTGCGCAATATCCCGGAGGGCATAGATCACAATCCGCTTGCTGCCTTCCACTTTGATAATCTTGGCCGTGCAATTGGGCATGCAGCTGTGGTTGATGAACCTTGCAATGCCACCCTTCTTGGTGGCGTCGATGACCGTGTTATCATCGATGCGGAAGAGATAGCTGCTGCCGATACCGCTCTTGAGGTATCGATTCTCGCGAAGTTCGGCGATCTGCTGGCGAACTTCCTCGCCGACATACTCAATAATCATGTCGTCTTTAGGGATGTTCTCCATCGCGTACAGCCCCCAGTTGTGGATGGCCGACCTCGCAAACTTCACGGGCTTCTTCCGTTTCTTGAGCTGGTTGAATCGCAAGACATCGGAATCCTGGCCAAGCGTCTTCCGCTGGTCGTTGAGATCGGCGACAAAACGGCGATTGTTGGCACGGTTGGCACGGGAGTTACCCTTAGCCACCAGGCTCTCCGCAGCTAACCTAGCGGCTTCCGCGGCAGCAAGAACCGAGTCCTTCGCATTCTTGCCGTTTTGTGCCTGGCGCTCCTCCCTAGCCTTCTTGACCTTGATGTGATGAGGGAGATACTTGGACTTTTCCGAGTTGAGGATCTTCTTGACCCCCTCAGCCCTGGCGCAGCCAGTAGGATTTGGTACATAGTACCCCTCGATACGAACCGGCGTTTTTGCCGATCCGTCAGTCGAGTTTAGTTCACGAATGCGATCCCGCCGCCAAACCCAAAGTTCGGGATCATCGATTTTGCCGCGGCCAAACCTTTTACGAAGCCGGTCAAGGTCTGGCTGATCATTCGGCCCAAGGGCCAACTCCTCCAAAGAACCCACGTCGAGACGGAAATCATGAGGGAGCTCCAGCACAGAAACTTTTTGAGACGGATAGAGATTCTCATCAAGAGCCGGCTTTTCCACCTTCCCTTCCTTCTCCTTCTCCTCCTTCTCAACCTTGGGTTTCTTGGGCTCGCTCTCGGGCTCTGGCGTAGGTATGACCTCGTCCACGTCCTCCGATTGCAGCGCCTCCTTCTCAAAAATCTCTTGTTGCTGCCGTTTGAGGGCTTCCCGTTCTTCGAAAAGCTGCTTCTTCGATTTCCGCTTGGTCTTGGCCAGGGCTTTCTTTTTGGCTTTTCCTTCTTGAATCAGAGGGGTCGGCAGTCGGGAGCTGTCGATGTCTTTCTCTTCGTCACCTCCAGGCCGGGGGGGCAGAACATCCTCCAGAGAATCCTCTCTGGACGGAAACTCGGTTCCGATGCGATCGATAGTCACCCCGAAAAGCTCCTCGTCCGTTTTCTTCTGCCGTTTAATAGCCGTTTCGACCTGGAGATCCAGTTTCCTCTTCTTAGCTAGGCCTGGCCCATCACCTAGCGCAAAGCTGGCCTCCGTCATAGAGTCATCATCTCCGGGGCCCCAGGACGCGTAATCATCCTTATCGCCCTCGTCGTCCGAGCTCATCCGGCTCCGAGGCCGGGACTCGGGCTCTTCCGTGTCTCTGCCGAGCGACGTCCTATTCTCGGCTTCATCTTCGGATTCGCCCTCACTGTCGCTTCTCAGACGGTAATGAAGAGATCGGAAAGCGGTGCGCCTGACCGTTGGTCGATTTCGCGCAAATGGATCATTGAACCCATGCTTACGGGTATTCAACCCGGCATTCTTAACCTTGCGAATACGAGGCAGCGCAGATACGTCGAGGCGGGCGGTTCGCCGTTCTATGGGATCCGCCCTTGAATTCGGCGTGCTGACGGGAGATCTGTCTTCGAATTCATCGAGCACAATCGGAGGAAGCCGGGCACTATGGGGATCCTCGAGATTGAGCCTGCGTCGCTTGGCCAGATGGTTGACAGGGTCCAGAAAGTTGAACAAAGCGGGTGCCGCAATCTTGGTACGAATGATCTTGATGAGTTGCTCCTTCATCCCCCGGAGAACCACATCCGTAGCCTCCAGCACCGGGTCGTAGTTCTTCGCCCTCTGCCGTTTTTCTTCCTCTAGATCGGCCTCTTCTTCCCGCCGGCGCCGGTCTTGCTCGTCCCGCCGTGCTCTCTCTTCGTCACGCCTGCTGCGGTCATGTTCACGGTGGGGCCGAGCTTCATCGACGTGTTTCCGTTCTGGCGAGCGAGTGCGCCGCCGAGCGTCCGAGGCATGCGCATGCGAGGGCTTGCCATCGGTCCCATGAAGGTGGAGTCCCATCACCATTGTGTAAGTGAAGAAAGCGGTGCGGTCAGCTGACCTAAAGCAACGTTCGGCCTCCGCCCGGCCGTATCCCGAATCCTGAAAGACGATGTAGTATCCGGTCCTGTCTGCCCGTATGTCCTCAAACATGTAGGTCTTTAAGCGCCTCTTCATGTGGGCCACCGTGGTAGGCATGACGGGGACATGTTCGTGGCCTACAAAGATGTAGGGGTCGTGTTTGAGATGGCCTATGACGGGTTCGGCCTCGATGATCGAATCTGGCCTGGGTTTTGGCACCCATACGCCCTGGACGTTCATCAAACCGCCTCGGTGCGCCGCAGGGCCCTTCGGCGCGGTAGGAGGGGGTCCAGGAACGACTTCTTTGGGTTTCGGGCCCGTCGGAATCCTAGGCTCGCCCAAAGCAGGTGCCGTTTCGTTCCCTTTTTGTAGCACCTCCACCAACATGCGGGAACTTTTCTTGCCCTCGACATCATACTCGACACGGACCATATTCGCCTCGATTCTCTTTCCGTGCATTGCTCGAATGGCGCGTTTTGCGGCGTCGGCACCGGTAATCGAGAGGGGGCGCGAGCGGCTCGGCTTCGAATCCCGGTAGCGAAAGGTAGCAAACCCCAGGTAGCTGCCGGTGTCGGGGTGCATCTTGTTGCTGCTTTCAGCGATGTCGCCAAAGGAAGCAAAGACAGCCGTGACTTTCGAAAAAGCAATCAAAGGGTTGAACCCCGTAACGACAACCTGGGTGGGCGGACCGGGGCCACACGACGTCTTAGGATCATACTTGTACGGCTTCAGGTTGTAAGGCGCATGTCGTAGCCGAGCTTTGGGGAGGTGGAAGTCGACATTGATGTAATTCAACCTCCCGCCCTTTGCCAGGCGGGGGTCTGAAGGGGGAGCGTCATCTTGGCCGTCCTATTGCGCAGTATTAGCCAATTGATCCATAATCAAGATGACGCTCCCCCTCCCTCAATGTAAAATTATTAAATGCACATACCATCCCAAACTCCTTGTATATCGGTTTCGCCTTTCTCTTTTCGGAGCTCGCAAGCGATGTATCGAAAAAAGGCTCATATGTACGCTTAATGCATTTGATCGAGCGAGAGGGGTCTCGGGCAGGCACGCGTTCGACGGCCGGTGTATAATGGACAGATCCGTTGGGAATCGGTGTGAGTCCGTTGAGTCTGTTTATTCCGTCGGCACGACGAGGAGTGGTCGACTGCGCCTTGGTGGGGGCAGCTGTAGATAGATATGAGGACGGTGACGCGATGGTGGTGGGAGGGGTGAGCTGGGTATTTGAGAATTTCATGGCGGCGGTGGCGCTCGGTCGGGTGGGAGCACCGAAGACTGAAGAGCTTGCACTTGTATGGGAACTGGCTGATCCCCCAGCATGGAGCGTGTCTCCGGCGAGCGACTCGGTATCATCCGTCGGAGGGTGTGCGGCATGAGCAGCGGTGCCATTCAGCTGAGGTCTCGATATGAAGCCGGTGGCAGGCTCGTCGTCATTGTGAGAAGATGCTGAAGGATTGAGCGGGGCGTGGTAGCCATTGATATCGATGGGGCGAGCCAGCGGGGTTTCTTGTGCCTTCATTTTCACCTTCTCGCGTTCCATTGCCCTGTCCCTTGCCGCTCGAGATGCGGCAGGGAAGAACTGGGCGAAGCTCGCACCAGTAGGGCGAGTCATGGCGAGAAGGGGTGACTAGTGCCGTTCCCGACGTCCTCCAACCATCATTTCTGGTGCTCGAGATGCTGGGAGTCACCATGCGTGAATGTTGATGGACGTGAATTGCGGTGTGGGTAATTACGCGCGCATGTGCCGTCCACGCGACAAAGCTTTGCGGGTAGGGAGGCCTGGGACCAGACTGCGCCGTAAGCTGAAAGTGGTGAGGAAGGCGGCTGAGCGGTGAAAAATAAAACAGGGCCCAGAGCGATACTTGTGACAATTTGCGCTTTGTTTTGGTCGTAAAGGAAGTGCTTGCGAAGGCAAAGCAAGTTGCTGGATCAAAAAGCAGATCGCAGTTGAAGTTGAAAGTTTAGGGACGGCCCAGGCGTTGAAGTCGCGAGTTCCATTTTCCACTGTTTCGCTAAGCCTAAACTGGCTTGGCCTCGTCGTGCCAAGATGGCTCGAGCTTCAAATGAATGGGGTGTGCATTGTGGCAGAATTGCAAGCGGAGGTTGGGGATGATTGCACCATCCAATGAACGATGTCGCTGTCATCAGGCAAGGCTTCCACTGCCAGCTGAGGCCCCTGAGTGCTGGAATGCATGCCCCTCAGCCCCTGAATCTAGTGGTGTGTGCAGCACATCTCACAGCAACCTGAACCAATGCTGACGGGCACCAATTATAGTCACAAGAAAATGTAGAAGACAGAACGAATGAAATCAGAGAAGACACAGTCACTAAAATGAGAGAGTACAGGAGAATTAAACAGATAAAATAACATACGAATAGAATAAACTAGGTAGGACTCATTTATCCATATGTCTTCCGTTTCTTCTCCTATCCCCTATTGTCACAACACCACGGATGAACGTTTAAGCAAGAGCTTAGTGGTTACTATTCGGCCTTGATTTTATACTGTACACAAGCTAGGATGGCCCAGCACCAACCAGGTAACAAAACAAAGCTGATAAAACTCCAGTCCAAGTCGCTGCCATGATACCTGCTCGCTCTCATTCGCCAGCAGGCAGAACACAGCGCTCTGCAGCTTCCAGTTTGTAGCCAGAATTCCGCGGACCAGTTTAGGTGACAGGGCCCATAATGGCCCTCATCACAGAACCACAAAAGAAAGGTATGTAAACAATGCCAGCCTCCCAATAGTGCCCATGTCGTCGACCAATCCGAGTAGAATATGTAGATAGGTCCTAGGCCAAACGCCGTCACCCAACGCCTCCAGCCACCGTCGTAGAATCCCCCTGCTAGCCTGTAGTAACTCAATCAAACTTCACCGTAAGCTGGAAATCGTCAACGTCGTCGTCAACCGCCGGAGGTGGGCCACCACCCAGACCATCTTCTTCCTCGTCGGGGTCAAAGATAGACAAAAAGTCCGGCTTCTTGAGCTCCGCCTGGGCAAACCGCGCTGGCGTGATGGTGGCCTCCGAGCTCGTTGACGCTGTGCTGACGGACCGCACCAACGTGCGAGGTTTGGGACCAATCTGAGTTTGGGGCGGGCGGCTACCTGCGTCGCTACCGGCTCCCTGGACCGCCGAGGATACCGACCGACCCTTGTTGTAGCCTAGGGTGCTGCGTGAGGCGGCAACTGCGGGCGCCCGTTCTCTAATTGACAGAGCGGGTTGAGCCACGGGTTGTACTATTTTTCGCTTCGGGATAAGAAGGCCCCTAGTTCGGGTTTCGGTTGTGCCCAAGGCCGTTGTCTTGGATAATTTTGGTTGGGCGATTCCGGATGGTTTGGCCGGCATGGAGAGAGCTGATGCTGCGTTCCTGGATGCGAGGGTCGACGGCTGCCTAGGTATCGGGCGCGCTACCTTCTTGCTGGTCGTTGCTGTTGCCGCTGGAATCGTGCTGCTCTTCTTTTTGAATACATCCTTGCTCTCCGGAATGTCCCCGATGCTCCAGTCAAAGTCCTCCATATCCTTCCGGATCTGCTCTTCACCGCGCTCAAAGCTCTGCTTCTGCCGCTCTTCCATGTCCCGCTCCAGCGCTGTTTTCCCTTCACCGTCCACGCGGTTGAAGTAATATTGGTAATAGCCCTTGAACAAGTTCTCAGGCTTGAGTCCCTCGAAAGTCAAGACACCGTCGGGGAACACGTCGGACTCGTAAGGGGTCTCTTTTGGCTTCGGGGGTGCATACTCGATCTCTTCCTCCTCGAGCGGCCCTTTGTCCGTGTGCACCTCGAGCTTAGCAGATTCAGCTTCGGGTGCACGCTGCTTGGGTCGGAGAGTGGTAGTTGGCTTGACCGCGCTCTTCTCGAAGTCGCGGGCCGTCACTTTGGCGCCGGGGGTTTGGTAGGTCGCCTTGGCCTTCGCATTCGTGGTCTTGTTTCCGAGAGGCGCCCGACCGGTCCTAGGTGCTAAATCCGGCGTTAGAAATGCGGGATAAAGAGGCGCGGAAGGACTCACCTGCTGGCGTCACCATGGCCGATTTTCCCGACTTGCCAAGGCCATTGGCACCCTTCCCGACAGTGAGGATGTTCTCATTATTTCCTTTTCCTCGCAGGGCACTCTTGCCACCAAATCCGTGATTCGAGTTCTCGTCGTTGAGCGGAACCTTGAGGGGCGTCTTTGGAAAACGGGCACCTGGTGTCTTTGCCTGCAACTGTTGCTTCGATGCACCGGCCTGGTGCGTGTAAACGTTCTCTTGATCGTGGTGAGCTGCTAGCATCTTTTCGTGACTCGGGGATAGCCTCCCACGTGGTGGATTTTGATGATTCAGAGGGTCGATAATAAGTGTCGTTCTCGAGAATTGAAGGTTTCGATGCATGGGACACTCTGAATCGCGGCGTCGCGTGGCTGGGCTAGTTTCGAAAGTGCCACTCTGAGGTTGGCACAGCAACGGCACAGGAAATGCGCAGCGGCGGTACCAGGCCCCCGGCTAATGGTGGGGTCGATCAGACAAGTGACAGCCACCTACCGTAGCAAATGGAAACACCGCCGTTTGGTGAGGGGCAGTCGCTGGTCTTCATTTCCTCCAACGCCCGCCAGTTTGCATCCACCTCCTTTCTTCCTCCCTTAACTTCCCCAACCACTACCTGCGACATTCCCTCTGCCGTGTTTCACTTCAGAATTCACTCTCTTACAACGAAATCCCCTTCGTCCTCTCATCACCAACAACAAAATGGATCGCATCAAGGAGGTAAGATAGCTAACCCTTCGTTCTTGGAGCTGCACCCCGGTTTGGCCCCACCATTGGGTTTACCAGGACGCCCCTTAAAGCAATCACGAGCATCGCCAGTCTTGATTTCCACCACTGGCGTGTCCTAGCCGCGACTGCGATTCTCAGCCTGATTCTTTTACGATGCCCCAGATGGCTGACGATATGTTGCGCATCCCAGAAAATGAACCAGCTCCGCCTGGACGCCGAGGAGGCGGCATCCAAGGTCGACGAGCTCCAGAGCAAAGTCAAGACACTCGAGCAGGAGAACCTCCAGAAGGAGCAGGAGATTGTCTCCCTTACGCACAAGAACAGCGTGCTTGAGACGGAGGTAGAGAAATCCGAGGCGCAAGTCAAGGAGCTCAAGGCCGCGGCCAGCGAAGGCCAGCAGCACGGTACCCAGAACGAAACGCTGACTCGAAGGCTCCAACTTCTCGAGGAAGAGGCCGAGGAAGCAGACAGGACTTTGCGCGAGGCCAACGAGAAGTAAGCTTGCACACGATGTCCCCACCTGATCAGCTTCGCTTATACTGACCGCCTCTTTCTTAGGCTGCGGCAGACCGACGTCAAGGCTGGACACTTCGAGCGGAAAGTCCAGGCCCTCGAGCAGGAGCGCGACCAGTGGGAGTCCAAGTACGAGGAGATGGCCAAGAAGTACACCGCCGTGCAGAAGGAACTGGACGATTTCCAAGCCGAGATCGGCGCCATCTAAGTCTAGCGCGATTCGGTTGGAGAGAGGGTTTCGTTGGGTCCAGCTGGTTATCACGGCTTCCGGTTCCTTACATGTGCCAGGCCACATCGATGGGCGAGGGTTTGAGGTGGACGGGTCACTAGCACTGACTCCAGTACTTACATTCTGCGACAATCCAAACACATACACCCCTTTCTCAACTTTGTCATGCGAGCTGTATTTGTTTACAGCAGTGATATGCATGTTGGGCCAATGCTACCCCTTATCTTTCCTTCGCTTCGACCTTTGTTTCCGTGCTTCGACAGCTCTTTCGAACTTGTTCTCGTAGCGGAACTTCTTGTTCTTCTTGGCCGGATATTTTGGTCGTTTGGCATCTTTCTTCGAGTCCTCCTCCGCACTAATGCCTTCTTGTTTAGGCCCTGCATCCTCTGAGGGCTTCTCAAGCTCTGGTTTATGAAGACCGTCTCGGTCTACGCTGACTGCTTCCACGGTCACGGTTGTGTACTTGTCCTCGTCGATGTATTCCTCCTCCATGTCGATCGGCGCTTCAGGGATGTCTGTGTCCGACAAGCCTCCCCATTCACCCTCGGAATCATTTTGGTTCTGGTCGCCCGTGCCAGCGTGCTCGGCTTCTCGAAGGATCTTATTGATCGCCTGAACGTGGTCCTCGACGGCTTGCTTTCGTTCTTCCCTAATCTGGCACCCCCTGCGTTAATATGGGAAGCGTTGTCTTGCGAAGGGAAATGCCATACCTGCTTCCGCACTTCAATCCTCTCTTCCCGCGCCTTTTGCTCGGCTACCTCTTGCGCATGCTTGATCCGCGCCTGTTTGCGCTTGTGGAATCCCGTAAGATACTCGGAGCGGGCGTCTTTATCGAATGTGATCTCCTCAATCGCATGTGCCGTCTTTCTCTTCTTTGGTGGCGCCGGCGCCGTCTTTCGTATCCTTGGTTGCGCAAACATCGTGGAATCTCGCTGGGGGTTCTTGGTTGTTGCTCTTTTGCAGCACTGGATGGCCCTTTCTTCTGTAAATTTAAGACGACCCCTGCAACTGCATCGGCTTATCGGGGTTTCTGCCAGCCTCCACCGCCCCACTTGGCTGTTGGCTGCATCATCTAACCAAGCCACTCTGAAGCTCCTGGGTCGCGGCCGAGACGCAATCGCAACCAACTTGCTGCTGCCAACGCCGACGAAACGAGCCGGCATCATCACCAACAACCATGAAGCTCTCCACGGCCACAACATTGCTCGCCTGCGCGGCATCCCAAGCGCAGGCCTTTTCCGACTCCTCGCCATTCGTCCTCCTTTCCACAGCCAAGTTCGTCCCCGTTCCCTATCGCAAGCTGCAGCCCACAGTCCTGCCCCAACCAGCAGCCCATACCAGAACACTAATTGACACTCAATCCCACAGACTCTCCACCCCGCCGTCAACCTCCCAGCTCCAAACCGCCTCCCAGGTCCTCACCACGGCCAAATCCCTCCTCGCGTCATGCCCGACCAAGCGGTACCTCCTCGTCTCCCAGCCCAACATGCACGCCGCCGACATCCGCGATGACTCCAGCAGCAGCAGCAGCAGCAGCAGCAGCGACTCCTGCCGCATGCCCAACCTGTGCCGCGCCGCGCGCCGCGACGACATCAACAGCTGGGCTGTTGCCGAGACCATTGGCCGGGTGTCGGGCCAGCCGCTGGAGGAGTACATTGCGCAGACGTGTGGGGAGGGCGTCAGCGTGCAGCGGGTCGAGCTGCGGCAGCTGCCGGCTGCGTCTGATCGTGTCGGCGCAGAAAGCGCGAGGGGTGAGGTGTTGGGGGATAATGGTACGCAAACTTGCCGCGTTTGAGGGAGGAGAATGGGGTGTGCTGACTTGAGGATGGATGACAGATCACGAATTGGGCAAGCTGCTTGATACGCTTGAGGGTGAGGACTATACCGTCGTGGTGTTCTCGGACCCGAGCGAGTCCAAGGCGTACGAGCCCGAGTTTAGCGGACCTGTGCATATGGACATGAAGCGCTCCGTCGAGCGCCAGTTCGTGGCCAGGTCGAAGAGCGACTCGACCGACAACTTGCCGTTGTTTGAGAAGTACCAGTTCTTCACACCTGGTAAGTTTATATGATATCTTGGGAGTGGACGGTCGCTAATTCAAAGGCCAGGCATCTTCATGGCCTTTATCGTCTTGGCCGTGGTTCTGTCCATCCTGGGCGTCGGTCTCAAGGCGCTCTCGAGCCTCGAAGTCTCCTACGGCGCGTTTGACAAGGACATGGGCCCGGCTGCCCAGAAGAAGCAGATGTAGAATAGCGTGTGGTGATATTGTGGTAAATGCGGCTTGGCTTCCTGGATCGTCTGTAGCATAGCTACCTGGGCTGGAGTTAGTTGGTTTGAGCATAATTGTCGCATCAATGTTTAGGCTTTTGCAGAACATGACCATGATTGCTGTTCGCCGGTGCGTGATCTCACAGAACACGAAGACGCTGATGGCCAATCCGGCCCAGTTGTTAAATCCCATCAGTGCTAGAGATGATAGCGTGGTGGAATATAATCATAGCCGATTACAATCGTGATCATGAACGCCGTGACCCAAAAACCAACATCACCCCATGACTCGTGCCAATTCACAGTAACCTCCCCTTTTTCCTCTTCTTGCCAGCCCCAATCCATGACGCTCATACCAAATGGCTCGGCAACAAGAAATTTGCGATGCCTTCCCGCACCGCATACTCGTGCGAGCAATTCCCACACACCAGCTTGCCCTCGTTCATCTCCGTCTCCATCAGGAGGGTATGCAGATCCTTGAGCATCTTCTCGTCTGCCTGAAGCTCTTCTGGTGTTGGCGGCTGTTCAGGTAGTTGAGGGAACCCAAGCTGCGGTATGTTAATAATGTCAAGAGCAAGAGGTGATGGGGGAGGGTGAGAGAAGAATCGTGAGCGGGGCGAAAGGTTTTATGAGAAATAAATGTCATAAAATCAAAATCTCAGGACCCAAGACTCCGAAAAATGATCAATACTTGCCTCTGTAGATGTCGTCCGCAAGGCATTCCAGTCGATGCGGGGCAACAAGTTGACTAACAACTGAGGGTTGAGCTCGACATCGTCGCTGACGAGTTCTGCATCTTTGGGGTGCAGCGGGAACGAGTCGGACGAAGACTTGCACGACTTGACGGCGCAGGTCAGGAAATTTAATGTGAGGACTTTCATCTTGGTGGTTTGGTGTGTTGTTTGCTGAGGAATGTCATTGAAAGCGGGTTGAGTGTTTGAAAGTCACGAAAAAATTATAGATGCCTGAAACGGGGCCACTTGCATCTAACGGAACTTGTTGAACAAGACACCCTTTGCTGGCCGGATATACCCAATATTCCCTCCAAATCGCTACTCTACATTCATAATTCACACGCGAGTCTTCTCATAGCCAGCTGCGCTTTGAGTCTGACCCCTTGAGAAACGCAGCCACATCGCAAAGACCGCCGCGACGATTCCCACCAGAATCACCTTGACCAGAAGAGGCCAGTCGTCGCCAATGTCAACGGCAAAACCTGGCTCGTTCGTTCCGGGCGCGGTGTTCGCATCTTCAGGGGCATCGATGCCTGGGCAAGGGCGGAACCAAGAATGAACGATCAGTACAGTGTCTTCTTTTGAGACATGGCATGGTAGGATTCAATGTGAGAACTGTAGATTGATATTTTCGACACCAGGGCCAATTACCCCCGGTACATCTCATTTTATATCCACAGATGTGTCAAGGGAGTTGGGGGGGATGTTGGCACACATTGTGAGAGAAGCTTAGAGCTCCACGTGGATACCTTCAGCAGGGACCTCCAACTCGCCGCTCTTGGCAATCTTGACAACTTGAGTTGGCTTATCGCCCGGCGCGGTCTCGACGTTCTCGATCTTCTCGACGATGTCGTAGCCCTCGAGGACCTCGCCGAAGACAACGTGGCGGCCGTCGAGCCAACTACAGGTTGTTGTTAGCGATACAGCCAAAGATATGTCCCCAAGGCGATTAGTGCAACTCACGAAGTGACAACAGTGGTAATGAAGAACTGGGAGCCGTTGGTGTCCTTGCCCGCGTTGGCCATGGAGAGCAGGCCCTTCTTGGTGTGCTTGAGCTTGAAGTTCTCATCCTTGAACTTGTCGCCGTAAACTGCAGCCACAAGAGTTAGCGCTGGGCCTTCCACGCCAACTGAATCGGAGGATGTGCCACGTACTCGACTTGCCACCGGTGCCATCGCCCTTGGTGAAGTCACCGCCCTGGATCATGAACTGCTTGATCACGCGGTGGAAGGTGGAACCCTCATAGCCGAAGCCCTTCTCGCCAGTAGCCAGAGCACGGAAGTTCTCGGCCGTCTCGGGGACGGTCTTTCCGTAGAGGCCCATAACAACACGGCCAAGCGCCTGATCGCCGTGCTCAATGTCGAAGTAGACCTTGTGGGTGATCTTGGGGCCCTTAGCGGCGTCGGCAGGCTGCGCAAACATCATGGTCGCGCCCACCATCAAGGAGGCGGCGATGAAGATCTTCTTAAGGTTGAGCATTTTGGCGGTTTGGTATTCGACCGGCGTATTTGGGCAGGAAAGAACAGTTTGGTGATGAATCCAAATCAATTGGACAAGACAATGGGGGAAGTCGGCGAAAATAAAGCCAGCACCGACAGTTGTTGAAGCTACGTTTCAACTTGACAGTGCTTCCCACCCCCGGCTGTTGGTTAGCGGGGAGGCGGGAAGTTCAGTTGACAGGGGCTCAGGGTCCGGGCGGCCCAGAGTCGCAGGATGCGACTCGCTGCACAGCAAAATGCACTGTGCCCCACAAACCATCGACGGAAACGGCAAGGGACTTGTTCGTCCGATGTGCTGGAAACACGCCACCGTGATTGTAGCATCTCGAGGCTCGGAACCTGGAACCGAGCTGGCACCGGCGCATCCAGAGAGTTGCAACGTCATCCCCAAAACGAACTTCAATTGTCAATCTCGACAAGTCTACCTTCACATCCGTGAGACTGTACCTGGCGATATGCCCAGCTACCGTTCCGCGAGTGCGACAACCCGCCTAATAGCGTGACCGACCACGGCACGGGATGATGTCCTCAACTAACGAGGAGGACCCGTTCCTCCAAGTCCAACAGTGCGCTGCCCCCTTCCACTTCTCCCACTCCCGATCCCGCTCCCACCCCCACAACCCTCTACCAGGTCGGTCCCTCGGTAACTAACAAGCCCGAACCACACAGAGATGTCCTCAGCCAACTCCAAACCGCCCGCTCCCTCTTCACCTCGTACCTGCGCATCCGCTCGCTCGCCACGGCGCCCACCTCGCCCGAACTCGCATCCGCGCGCTCTGACCTCGAGTCCTCGCTGACGTCGCTGGCCGACGATCTCGCCGACCTGGTCGAATCGGTGCGGGCGGTCGAGTCCAACCCGGCGCAGTACGGGCTCTCGGTGCCCGAGGTCGGCCGCCGCAAGCGCCTGGTGCAGGAGGTCGGCGGCGAGGTCGACGACATGCGCGAGGAGCTCGCCAAGGTTTCTTCTTCTGCTTCTGCTTCGTCCGGTGCGCGCCGCGGGGATCTGCCGGATCCGTCGTCCTTTGCCATTGCGGATGGGGAGACTGGTGGCGGCGGCGGCGCCGGCGCCGGGGGGAATGATTATGTGGCGGAGTTTGAGCGCGAGCAGCAGGTGGTGATGATGCGCGAGCAGGACCAGCATCTGGATGGGGTGTTCCAGACGGTGGGGAATCTGCGGCGGCAGGCGGATGATATGGGCCGGGAGCTGGAGGAACAGGTGGAAATGCTCCAGGAGACGGAGCGGGTGGCAGATCGGGTCCAGGGGAGGTTACAGACGGGTATGGGGAAACTGAACCATGTGCTCAGGAGGACTGAGGATAAGTATAGTGGTTGCTGTATAGGGCTCTTGGTCGTAGTGCTGATCATTCTGTTGATCTTGCTCTTGATATTATGAGGTCGTGGGGTGGTTGATTAGTGGACTGTTGGGAGGTTCTTGGGCTGTATTGCATAATACCAAGGCGTAGATAGATGGGTCTTTCGCAACGAGGCGTTTGTTTTCTTTCTTTTCAATATTCTCATATGTCGGGTATCTACCACAACCATGGTTAGGATACATGCAACACCCCCCAAACCGTGAAATATTCCGGGCCATTATGGCCATCCCGTCCCGTCCTACAATGATAAAATGACCCTATGTTGACCCTGTCCCGAGCCAGAAATGAATTACCAACATCGTACACCTTCTCGTACCCCAATCCCCTTTATCCAAGAACTAAGCCCGTATCCCGCTTCAGCATCTGCGCCAAAACCTCTAGTGAATTTACAGCGGCTGACTTCTGTGGTGCTCTGGACGGAAAGTCAACCAGCGCTGTCCGTAACGCCGCGATAGCGGCCGTCCCATAGAACTCAATGAACTTCTGCTCGTAGTTCTCCACCATCGCCTTCAACACGACGCATTGTGTGTCGGAGATCTCGGCGGACGGCGTGTTGACGATTCTTGCCATGGCTGTCCAATATACCCGTGGCGGAAAGGGGTTCGTCTTCTTGGACATAGCAAAGTTCCGAAGCGATATTGAAGCGAAACCAGCGCCCAGGCCTGTCATGCGGTCCATATGCTGCTGCTCAGGCACCCACTGGCCGCCGTCTTTCCACCACCCTAGCCTCTGTCTCCCTTGCTCCGTCTTCTCGCTACCTCGGTAGCCGAACAGCACAGGACATACTATCCTGAACTTGGCGAGCATGATGTCAATCAGCGATGAGCCGCGCCATAGAAAGTCCGGGTCCGAGAGGGTCGCGGCAACGCAGACGCCGACTGGGTCCGCTGTTTCCGGCCGCGCGCCGGCCTCGTTGATAAATTGGGCAATAGCCGCTTTCGCAAAGATGTTGATGAGGTAGAGGAATATTGATGGAAGAGTGGCGTCGTTGTGTGCAGCACCCTCGACTGGGTTCCTTGGCTCTAGAACGAAGCTACTGGGGTCCATCAACTCTGACTGCACTTGATTTGACAGCGCCTCACGCAATAGTCTGAGAATGTTTTGTTGCTATGATACGATGGTTAGTAACGGACGCCTCATGGGTTGGATAGCATCAAACGCGGAGGTCCTTACCTGTGTTTTGTTGACGCCTGCGACCCCCAAAGTGACAGTGAGTTGCCCGACAGACTTGCGGATCTCTCGCCGCATATCGCCCATTCTTCCCTTCAAAGTGGGGTTTGATTTGGCCTGGTCAGCCATGAATTTCCGGAGCATCTTGAGATTTTTATGGATCTCGGCATATTTGTCGGGACGCGTTTGTGTAGGAGGTTGGGCAGCCGAGCGCGATGTTTCGGGATTTGAGGCGGCGCCATTAGGTTGTGGCGTGTTATTAAGAAGGCCATTAATGCCGAGAACCGAGTTTACTGTCTTCGAGGGTTCTGGCGCTTTGTGCGGCGCTGTCGCTGGAGTCTGGGTCTGAATCTGCGCCGGTACAGGTGCACTCGGTAGCTTGGGCACGGCGGGAATCGTTGTTGGTTTCTGTGACGTGGTCCCGTTGGTTTGGGCTGGGACATTGTTGGTCGGGGGTGGGACAGCAGGAACATTTCCATTGACCGCTGGCGCAACAATAACAGGCGGTTCTGGGTCGGGCAGAGGCGCGGGAATCGCGATCTTCTTTGCTTTGAGCTCGTTCAGCCGCGCGCGATCCGCAGCGAGTGCCTCCTCGAGTTTAATCCTCTCTTCCTCTTTCCTTCGAGCATCGAGCAACCGCTGTCTCTCCTCCCTCTGCAACTGCTCCCGGTACACTCTCTCTGCCTCCTCCCTGACTCTGTCGTGTTCTCTCTTTGCCGTCTCAAGAAGGTACCTATGGCGCGCTTCCGAATTCCTGTCGTCGCCGAGTATTTCTTCGAGAACGTTTCGTTGTGGACTACCGGCAGCCAAATAGTAGCTTTGCCGGCGCGGAGGAGATGAACCTGCCATTGTCAAAGTTGCCGTTGAGTTCCGTGATGTGTTTATCAGGCCATGATACTCGGCGGTTTTCAATCGCGGTTGTTGACGGTTTCGCGGAACTGATGCCCTTTTGTCAATTTCATGTTGGGGCGCAGCCGCTAGGACCACCCTTAGGTGTCTGTGGTCTTGTCCCAGCTCGGTAACCCTAACCCTTTTGAGCTGACAGAAAGCTTAAACTCTGCTGTTTCCACCAACACACACAACAACATCAGCAATCCGCCAGGGGGTGGCTCAAGCTCCCGCCAAGAACCTCCATACCTCGAACAATTGACAATGTCCACCCACGCCGTCTTCGGCAATGAGACTCACAGATAGTTCAATTCGTGACATTGTGACTATTCTGGCCTGTGCCCGCTGGCCAAACGCGCACAATGCTTGGGATGGAACTTTTTGGCTCAGGCTGACCACCCACCCAAGTACCTTAGTACATACACAACACTGTTATTCAGGAAGGACGCCTATCTCCCATTGAACCAAAAATTGATCAAAACCTCCATTATCTTCTCAAGTTATCATCCTTTCCTTTCTTTTAGACACGAGGCCTCTGTTCGTCCATGTCCATACGAATCGTGATACGAAACAAGACAAGACAGTCGTTAGGGGCGTTTCCAAGTTATGGTGTAACGAACCCATGCAACTCGGGGGCTACCGAGCGGCAGATGGAATCGGTGCCTCTTATGAAGGTTATTTTTATGCTGTCCGTCCTGCGCCGCAGCCGCTCAATTTTCGGTGAGACTCGTCATCGCCATCATGGATTCAACCCATCACGCCTGAATGACCACGCGCCAGACACGAACAGTGGCGGCCTAGCAGCCTGGCGAGGAGGTACCTGACCGGAACTGCCCATCCACGGGGCGGGCACTACCATGGACCCCTGATGGCGGTGGTCCACCCGCCCGACCGACCGGGACCTGAATTGAAGTTAGGTTGTGGTGCTTGTGTCTCGTGTTGGGGATAGCAAGAGTTATCGACTATTTGGGGTTGATCCATCCCGACCTGCATATTCCCTTTTTCGAGCTATATTCCGTTTGTGTGATGAAATGACGAAAATTGAGCTCCAATGGTCCAAAAACGGAGTTGGGGCAACCCGTATCTGCAAAAGACCTTGCTACCTACCTGAGACCCCGCTGAACGACAAGGCCTGAGTGGGTGATGCAGTGCTGTGGCTCTGCCCCTTGGCCCTCCGTTTGTGTTAGTTGTGCGGGGCCACGACCCACTCTTTATTTATTCCCCTTTCCCTTTCCCACCGGGCTCGTGGGTAAGCGTTGCCTGGGGCACTGAGCACACATCACTTGACTCCCACCTAGGCCCAGGGGCATCCTTCCTGCTTGTTGCTGGACTGTGCGTATCCCGCAGCCCACGCCTTACATCGTCATCGTTCTCAACTCGAGTGCCTCCTCCCTCGTACCCTCCTTCAACCCCCCATATCGGCCACAGCCTTTCGGCACCACCCAACTTTTCACCATCAAGATCGTCCATCTCTACACTCCCTCTTCGTTTCCTCCATCTGTCATTAACCCACTTGGGCTCGAATGAATCTGGCACCCAAAAATTGACCGCGAGCATCACCTGCGCAAAAAAACCGAAAAGATCAAAAACAACCAGGCAGAGTCCCTTCCAGCACTCCAAACTACGCACTCCCCCCCCCCCCCCCCCCAAACGCATGCATCCATCGACTCGATCGTTCTGTTCGCCCCGCACCGCACCACCACCACCATGGATCAGCAGCAGCAGCACCAACAGCAGCCTCAGCCTGGAGGCGTCCCCGGCCCCACTGGCCGCCGGCTGCACATTGCCCATCGCAGGAGTCCCTCAGAGCTGACCCCTCTGATGAGTATGTTTGCGAACCCTGGCAGTAAGTTCAAATGCCTTGTGTTTTGTCTACGTTTCTCTGCCCCCCCCCCCACCCTTCCGCTCGTTTGCTATTTCCCGGATGTGGACATATACGAAACGGTAGCTGACCGCCGCCTTTCGCATCAGTGGAGCAGCTGGCCATCCAGCAGCAGATCGAGCTATTGCAGCAACAGCAACAGCAACTGCAAGCCACGTACCAACAGTTTAACATGGTGCCTGGCCAGACCCTCGGGGCCGGCGGCTATAACCCGCTCCAATCGGCCATGCCCAATATGTCGCCGCAGCCCGGCTACCAATTCCCGACTCAGCTTCCGCAGCAGAACGTGTCCCTGGCTCCTCCGACCCAACCACTGTCACATCGCCGTAATCAGTCGGCTCTCCCCAACATGGGCATGGGCCCGCCCCCGGCGCCGTCGTCTGGGGCGTCCGGCTCTGCCTTTGGCAGTTTTGAATCCCCTCAAGGACAAGGCAGAGAAAACACCGGCGGTCGTGGCGGCCGCGGCGGCGGAGGCAGCGCCGGAGGTGGTCATCAGAGACGTCACTCTTTGGCCCTCGCCGATGCTAAGAAGGCCGCCGAGATCGCCCAGCAGAAACGTACCACGTCTGGCTTCCAGTTCCCTGCTCCCGGCGCCTCGAGTTCCCCCGAAAGGCCGGAGGATGAGGCCAAGGGCGCAAACACAACGGCCCCTCTCCCACTCCCCACGACAGAGAACCTGGCGATCCCATCTCTATCTTTCCGCGGTGGTCGCGGCGGCCACGGCCGGAGCCAGAGCATGGCCGTTGGCGCAAACGGCCGTGGCGGTCTTGGCGGCGACTTCCCCCGCCGCGGTGGTGGTGGCGGCCACGCACGCAGTTCCTCTCGCAACTTCGATGGAAACTGGCGCACCCAAGGTCAGAATCAAGGCCAGAACCAAGGCCAGGATCAGACCGGCGGTGCTGGTCAGAATCAGGGATTCCAGCCGAGCCATCGCAGCCGTAGCTCCATCAGCCACCAGTCCATCTCCAACGTTGGAGCTTTCCAGTATCCTGGTCAGCCTCAGCTTATGCAGATCCCTGGACAGATGATGATCCCCGGCATGTATGCTGGGCAGCAGCTGAATCCCATGCTCAGTCAGCTACAGGCTCTTCAGGTCGCTTCCATGAATGGTCAGCACATGGGCGGGCTCCAGGCGAGCCAGCATGCGCCCCAGATGGGTGGCCAGCAGCAACACCAGCAACAGCAGCAGCAGCAGCAGCAGCAACAGCAACGCAAGACCCTCTTCACCCCTTATCTGCCGCAAGCCACGCTCCCCGCCCTCCTAGGTGACGGGCAGCTCGTTTCTGGCGTCCTTCGCGTGAACAAGAAAAACAGAAGCGACGCGTATGTCTCCACCCAGGACGGTCTTCTGGATGCCGACATCTTCATCTGCGGCAGCAAGGACCGCAACCGTGCCCTCGAGGGAGACCTTGTCGCCGTCGAGCTTTTGGACGTCGACGAGGTATGGTCTCAGAAGCGTGAGAAGGAAGAGAAGAAGAAGCGCAAGGACATCACCGACACCCGTTCCGGATCCACTGCTGGTACCAACCAAGGTGGTGGCAATGGTGATGATAACGGCACTGGCGAAGGCGGAATTCGACGCCGGGGCAGTCTCAGGCAGCGGCCCACTCAGAAGAAGAACGACGACGTCGAGGTCGAAGGTCAAAGCCTGCTCCTTGTCGAGGAGGAAGAGATCAACGACGAGGCAAAGCCTCTTTATGCTGGCCACATTGTCGCCGTTATTGAGCGTGTGCCGGGTCAGATGTTTTCTGGCACTCTGGGCTTGCTTCGCCCCAGTAGCCAGGCAACCAAGGAAAAACAGGAGGCCGAGAGGGCCGCGCGCGACGGCAGCATGTCGCGGCACCATGATTCGCGGGCCCAAGAAAAGCCCAAGATCGTGTGGTTCAAGCCGACCGATAAGCGTGTCCCCCTAATTGCTATCCCCACGGAGCAAGCCCCTCGCGACTTTGTCGAGAAGCACCAGGACTATGCGGACCAGATTTTTGTGGCATGCATCAAACGCTGGCCTATTACGTCGCTGCATCCGTTCGGTACCCTGGTTGAGAAGCTCGGTAAAATGGGCGACCTCAAAGTTGAGACAGACGCTCTGCTTAGGGACAACAACTTCTCATCCGACGAGTTCGCCGAAGCTGTGCTGCGCAGTGTTAATCTCCAGGACTGGAGCGTCGCCAAGGAAGACGAGGTCGATATCGCAGCTCGCCGGGATTTCCGGAACGAGAAGGTCTTCACTCTCGACCTGAATGGCTCGGAGGAGCTTGGAAACGGTGTCCACGTCAAGTCATTGCCTGACGGCAAGATCGAAATTGGTATCCACGTGCCGGATGTTACCCATTTTGTCAAGCCAAACTCCCTTCTTGACCGCGAAGCAAAGAAGCGTGGCACTGCCGTTCAGCTCGCCAACAGATTCTGTGCCCTCCTTCCCCCGAAGGTTTCAGGCGAAGTCTGCTCGCTTTCACCAAACCAAGATCGTCTAGCCGTCAGCGTTGTTTTCTCGGCCAACCCGCTCACCGGTGCTGTTGCCGAAGGAGATGTCTGGATCGGGAAGAGTATCGTCAAGAGCGGCGGCAGGCTCTCGCTATCGCAGATGGATGAGGCCATCTCCGGCGCGGCTGAGTTCACTCACGCCGCCGCAGAGGCAAAAGACGTCCAGCTGCTCAATGTGAGTTGTTTTGCTAGTCATTGTACACTATACCCCAAACATACTAACAACCTCGCTTGTAGGTCCTAACGGAAAAGTTCCGTGAGGCACGTCTGGGTGCTGGCGGCGAACCCATTGCCCCCCTCCGGCTCCTGCAACAGCTTGACGATGAGAACATCCCCGTCAAGCACAACGTCTTTGACACGACCTCGGCGACCGAACTTGTCGAGGAGCTTATGCACAAGGCCAATGCATATGTTGCTCAGCGTTTGGCTGCTGCCCTCCCCGAAAAAGCGCTGCTGCGTAGACACGCGGCACCCAACTCGCGTCGTCTACAAACCTTTGTGGAACGCATGACGGCGCTTGGTTACGAATTCGATCCCTCGAGCAGCGGAACGCTCCAGAACAGTCTCTTCAGGGTCGAAGATGCTGACATCAGAAAGGGCATGGAGACACTGCTGCTCAAGTCGATGCAGAGGGCCAAGTATTTCATTGCGAGCAAGACAGCTCAGCACCTCTGGGCCCACTACTCACTCAATTCGCCGCTCTACACTCACTTCACCAGCCCGACCAGGCGCTATGCCGATATTCTGGTCCACCGTCAACTCGAGTCTGTCCTTTCCGAAGGCAAGGTTGAGTATAACGAAGACCTAGAGAATCTTGTCAAGACGGTGGAGGCTTGCAATACGAAGAAGGATTCGGCTCAGAACGCTCAAGAACAGAGCGTCCACATCGAGGCGTGCCGCGCCATGGACAAGAAGCGCCAGGAAGTGAACGGCGACCTCATCAGCGAAGGCATTGTTCTTTGCGTGTACGAGTCGGCGTTCGATGTTCTCATTCCCGAGTGGGGCTTCGAGAAGCGGGTGCACTGCGACCAACTGCCATTGAAGAAGGCCGAATTCCGCAAGGAGAAGAGGATCTTGGAGCTGTACTGGGAGAAGGGCGTGCCCAGCTCGGCGTACGTCCCCGAAGATGAGCGCCCCAAGGCGGGCATGTCCCAGCGGTATTCCAGCGCGATGGTGGCGGCTCGCAAGGCCGAGGAAGCAGAGAAAGCCAAGAAAGAACGCGAGGAAGCCACTAGAAAGCAGACCGAGACAGGCACCATGTCGACGGATGACGTCGATGCCCTATTCGATGATGACGAAGAAAACGCGTCCGACAATGCGTCCGACATCACGGAAGCGATGGCTGGAGCGTCGCTCGCCGAGCGGCCGACGCAGAGCGTCCCTGGGTCGCCGACCCGGTCCTCGGCGGGTGCGGCCGGCAACCTCCACCGCACGCGGTCGGATTCCAAGGTGCCCACGGCTGACGCGCCGGAGACGCGCCTGACGAACAAGGAGAAGTACTTGAAGCTGTTCACGCTCAGAGAGGAGGGTGGGGACTACATCCAGGATGTGACGGAGATGACACGGGTCCCGGTCATCTTGAAGACGGACCTCAGCAAGAGCCCGCCGTAAGTCTACTACATCACGACCAGCTACCATGGACCCAGCTAACAGAATTCTAGATGCTTGACCATCCGGTCTCTCAACCCCTATGCGCTCTAGGCTTCCGGGGCGTTCTACAGGTGTTCCAATTGCCGAAATTATGATGAGGCAGTAGGCATCGGAGAGACTTCCAATGAAGGAATTTGCAAGGCCTTTGGGCTCGACGGTAGTCAGGGGGGTGGAAGATTGAAAAACAAGGCCCCCTATAAAGGGTTTCACCAAAAATGGTATACTTTTTTGTATGGTGATAGTAGTGCGGTGCATTTATTGGAGGAGCAGGATTCGAGACGCAAGCATGGAACACGGAACCGAACAAACATCAGCAACAACAACACCACCACCACCAACACCAATAACAACAACAACAACCTTGCCAGGACGGTGGTAGTCCTCGCAAAAGCTGTTGAGAGTTGTCAACTGGGAGCTCAAGCAAAAGCCGAGAATGAAGGGAAGGGAGGAGGGCAGAAGAACACATAAGGCGGCCATCTAATAGTGAAGTAAGCATCGATTTTCTGGTCATGTTGCAGGTGGTTGTAGCCCGTTTCACGGGTTGTATTCCGTGCATGATCAAGCTTCGCAGCGGGCATTCGGCATAATGCAACACCCGGAGCTGCTTCAGACGGTGAAGATCTCTGGATGGGCCGCCTTCCGAGCTCCGGGCCCTGGAGCTTGTGGTGGAACTTCTATGGCGACCGTTTGGTGAAATCTGTTTCTGATTATAGGCCCGTCTCCCTTCCGGTGGATGTTTCCCCATCCGGGTTGCACAAAGTTCCATCCAAACCGTCGCACACTCTTCGGTGAGATTGTAGTTTTGTCGTCGCCGCTACTGCCATGTCTTGCCAGCGACCGGATGTTAATATCTCGATGGTTGGTTACTACTACATGTGGTTTGTATGGATCGGGATGTTTCTATCATAGAGCGAGGGATGGAGCATGGAAGCACCTCAGGATCTAAACCCTCATCTGATAGGCGTGTCGGACACCCACCACCCGCATCACCCGAGTCAAGCACACTCGATGATCGACCGGAGGCTTATCTTGAAGTATTTCGCCCCCTTTCTACCCAAACGTGTTTCTCCCACCCCGTGGAGAGGATCTCTCGAGAACAGCGTTAGGTATTGTTCTCATCCAATCGGCCCCGGTCTGGCCCCTCCTCCAGCATCGAACCTCGAGATCCAGAAGCCTCGTCGGCGGCCCCTACCAAGGCTGAAAAATAGCATGGGGCTGATCCCGGAGACATGCCCCCGCAAGTACCGAGTCGCTGCCCACACCGGCAGAATTCGAGATCGACAGGGTGTATGCGGCGAATGTCGTCTCCGAGTCGTGCTTGGCCAGCATGGCGACATGGAGGCAATGGTGATCCCAGTCCGCACGGTCTCTGCCCAAAGGTTCGCCGCTTCACAAGCGAGGCATCGAGGATATCATTGGGGCTAGATCTCGAAGGGAATAATCATTAGTCAAGTGCGACACTGTAAAAAAAACATGGAACCTTGGCTTTTCCCTTTTCCTCGAAGGCGCAAATTGGCTGATATCAGAATTACACAGGTATAATAAACTCTGATATACGAACTCCAACGCCCAAAAACTGAGTCGCTGTCCTGACGCCAGAAATGTTCCCATGTCCCTCATCAGCAACGAACATGACGGCTCTCCAGCGTTGGCATTGTTCGGAAGTAGATTGCTGTTGTCGCAGATGCACCCGTGAAGACAGTTCCGATCCTTCGGTGCTGATGCGGTCCGTCCGATTGAAACAAGTCTGAGACGAGCATCGTGGGCGCCACTGTCGCAAATCCTCGCAGCGTGGTAACCGTGCACCTGTGTCCCCCGTGTAGCACCCCTGGTATCGCCTTGGCATTCGCCTTTAGTGGCCAATCCACCACCTTCACAGCAGACCCACAGGCTGGATTTCTCTGTTCCCGCCAGGTCTCCCCCCACTTGTGCCCAGGAAGCAACCAAGTTCCGAGCAGGGGTGTGAATAACTTTGTATCTTCATCCCAACCTTAAACATCGCCCGCATCTCTCTGATTGGCCAATTTCAGCCTCATGCCGGTTTGTCGCAACGGCGAAGGGGTCGCGCGGGTCTCTATCACGGCGCCTGCAGCAAGGGGGTAGGGGGGCCACTAGGGCCACTCGGGCAACAACCACGAAGAAACGAAACATGACGAAGTCTCTCTCATCACTCCTGCCCATCTGAAGTCCCGTCTTGGCTGAGCCCGTTGCCCCTTTAACCCCTGCCAGTACCAGCCTAGACCAGAATTCTGAGCTTAACGAGGCGACATCGTCCGGTCTGGGGGTTCTGGGCATGCCCTGAGCGCCCTCAATGGAGGCGGAACGGGGGAGGGGGGCGGCATGTAATCACCCCCCCCGCAGCATTGTTCTAGTGCAGCTGCTGCTTGTTCCCAATCCCGCCTCCCTGTTCGGGTCCCGGGGAAGGGGGAGGGGGGGGATGTCGACATGAGATGCGGATCCCGGAACGGTCAGCAGCCGCTTGTTACGAAGAGAGGCGATCTTGGCGGATGGTCTTTATTCATGGCCGTTTCCCACTTACACATGCTAGGTTTCCCTTCTTTTCTCTCTCTCTCCTTATCCCACGCCTTCTGTCCCGTTCGCTCGTCTTGCCTAAAGCGCTGGTCTGCTTTCACTTTCCTTCAAGCAGCTCGGTCTGTCCCTCATTCAGTCCTCTTCGTCCCAGTGTACGACATCTATCTTAATACTTCTTTTTAATTTACGACCCTCGGGCAGGCCTTCGATTCAGTAGCCAGGCTGGTCTTTGCTTTCATACCGAACATTCACTGCGCTTGGACGGATAGTGAACTCAGGACAGAGGAAAGGAACAACCACAACAGAACGGTTAACGAATAATCGACATATACACACCGACAACATGCCTTCCTTCAAGAAGACCTTTGGGGTTGTTGTGGCGGGATTGGCGGCCCTATCATCGGCGCTACCATCAGTCCCCAAGTTGAGCAAGTCTCAGATGAAGATGTACCAGCACGCGAAGCGCCAAAACGCAGCCGCCGCAGCACTCGGTCTCAATGATGTCGACATCCTGCAATTGTAAGCAGAGCCACATATCACTCCTCAGCTTTCAACACCCCAAAACATACCACTAACCTCTCCCCTCCCCAACAGCGCTCTCACACTCGAGTGGCTCGAAGCGACCTTCTACCAGCAAGGCTTCGCGCAGTTCCCAGCAACCGACTTCCAAGCGCTCGGCCTCGACCAGCGCGAGATCGACGCCCTGATCAAGATCGGCAAGACCGAAGAAGAGCACGTCATCCTCCTGCAAAGCGCCATCGCCCAGGCCGGCGTGCAGCCCGTGCAGCCCTGCACCTACAACTTCGGCTTCACCGACGCCGCGGGCATGGTCGCCACGGCCGCCGTGCTCGAAAACGTCGGCGTGTCCGCCTATCTCGGCGCCGCCTCCCTCATCTCCGACACCTCCATCCTCACCACCGCCGGCTCCATCCTCACCATCGAAGCCCGCCACCAGACCTTCGTCCGCGCCGCCTCCCGCGGCATCCCCGTCCCGCAGGCCTTCGACACCCCCCTCTCCCCCAAGCAGGTCTTCTCGCTCGCCGCCCCCTTCATCCAGAGCTGCCCGGACGGCTCCAACCTGATCCTCACCGCCTTCCCCACCCTGGCCATGCCCGCCGGTGCCAGCGCCACCGCCGTCACCGCCGGCGCCACCGTCCAGCTGCAGAGCGACGCGGCCGGGACCGCCACGCACTGCGCGTTCACCACGGGCGGCATTCCCGGCGGTACCGTGTTCGTGCCGTTTGATCAGGCCGCGGGGTGCGTCGTGCCTCAGGGCTTGGCGGGTGTCACGTATGTCAACTTGGCGAGTGCGGGGCCGCTGAATGGCGTCTTGACGGATGATATCATCGTGGCTGGGCCCATGGTTATGCAGGTCTCGTAGGCTGTGAGCCGCCTTCTTTTTTTTTCTGAAGGGGGTTCTAAAGGGGGTGTTGGTTGGTTTGGTCTGGGAGTTGGGTCTCTTATCAATGGGGTCGGGTTTGGAACTTAAGGGACTCGCTCTCTCCGAGCCTTGACTCGGGGCAGGCGAGGATATCCGGGTGGCCGGCCTGCTTGCTCGTGTTGTTAAACCAACCCAGACCAGCAGCCCAGACACACCCAACAAGCTTTATTCCCTTCGTGTCTTTTTTACGTTTTCTTTTTTCTAGTTGACTTCGCTTCTTGGGCTACATGACCTGCCGGCTGCTAGCGGTATATCGCCTGTATATAATCCTCACCTTTGACGGCGGAGTTGTTTCTCTTCTTCCTCGCGTCCATCACTCTCATGTTTGATCTCTTTTTTCTTTGTTTTATATGCCGAGGAGAGGTTGGAGATACCCGCCATGCTGTGTAGGAAAAGGGCGACGACGCACCAAAAAGCATGGTTGTTATGTTGCTGCTCGGCGAAGAGGGTGGTGTAGAGCCTCAAATCATAAATCTATTACCTACCAACAGATGTTCCAGTGTCTCGTCATCTATGCAGAAACCCTTGTAAACCTAGGTGAAGATCAATAGGAGAAGATCAACGTAAGAAGTGGTCGATCAATTCCACGTAACTATTGGGAGCTAAGCTCATGCAATAAAATTTGTCCAACAGACATAGAGAATAGACAAAATACAAGATGGCAGAAGATCATTTAGATTGCTACCATGCAATTCCAAGTAACAACATGTAGGAAACTGACGGGTTTATTTCGAACAACTCAACGCACACCACTTCGTTTTCCCACCCTAAGAAATCGGGTTGCCAGACAGGTAGGTAGTCTTTGTTGCTGCTGTTCATGCTTCACCAGGCTATCAGTTTTGCATACCATTACCTCATGACAACCGCCCCATGGTCATGTAACCACGTGGCATCATTCAGAACGGATATCCTCTTCTCAGCGAAGCGCCGACTATCACCGGCGGACAGCGCGTGGGTCCGAGCCGAGCCGGTCCGGCCCGGTCACCGAAGAGCAAGAGAGAGAACGCCCGATTCAGCGACTAACCTCCCAAAAGTCTTGTCCTACGTAATGCGCTTTTCATGCGCCCCCCAAACTCGCCCCTTGTCTTATTCGCGAATTACACTAGCTTGCAGCGGGCGAACCGGGCGCAATCCATTCCATGCACAACATTGACTAGCAGGCGGATACTTGGGCGAACACGTAAAGCCAAGACAGCTTTGGCTTACACCAAGACAGGGCTTTCCCAGCCATGCCAACATGGCTGTCTCACCGCTGGCAGGCTGCCAGACTTGGCATTTGTTTCAATTTGTGACACCACAAAGTCCAGGGCGGATGGGAATTTTGGAGATTCAAGAATGCGGAAAACAACCCAGGGGGAATGGAGAATGTAGAGAGAAGGCGAGGATGGAAGAGGGGGGAAAGAGTTCGAGTGTTAGGGAAGTCGGAATGAGGAATAATAAATGACCGGTTTGATGCACCAGAGAACCCCCAAGTCTGTGGAACTGTACACGGTCTCCTGTGCTACGGGGCACATGTACACAGCGTGTACCCTCCCTCAAAGGAACAACGTTACCTTCCCATCCCCACGCTTCGCCGTGTCTTCACGGCGGCGGGACTGGGGCATTTCGCCGGGGAATACAACAGAGTTCGTCACTCGGAACAACCGGGATGGGAGGGGTACTTCAATGGTACGTATCCAGACACACGGGAATGCCAGCGTTGGCCGAGTGGATTCCCACCGATCAGAATCTCGAGATTGCAGAGATAAGGTTATCATGGGGCCCACGACCCTGCATTTCCCTGCCCGGTTGTTGGCTCGCTCGGAGTCGCACGCACGTGTGCAAGTGTAACCACCGTATCGCGACACGGTTGAGACGAGATAGTGTAGATCGAGCGATAGGGGTTGAGTTATCTCGAGGCCTAGATAGGCTTCTGAACATGTGAGACGGTGCGGAATACTTAAAACCTGAGGTTTCCCATGTCTTCGTTGTTGTCCTCAGTGCACTTGTTGAATGCGCCAGCACCACTCAAGCGTCCCCACTCGGTGTGCTTTCGACCGAAGGTTACATCGACCGACTCCACGCGGAAGGTCGGTAACGCGAACCGCAGCGGCGGGTGTCGCATGCGCAAACATGGGATTTCGACTTTGGCCATCCTGTCGATCACATGCTGTCTTTTGTCTCGTCATCGTCTAACGAGTTGGGGACGTTAACGACGACGACGACGACAACGACGAAAACAACGACATGGTCAATGGCCTCGATGAGTTGAATGGGGGGGGGGGGGGGACGGATGCCTGGGGGCCACTTGACAACCTGAATAGCGAGTGCGTCAGTCTGGGAGAGCGAAGCGGGAGAGAACCAACGGACCGAATCCAGGTGCCTATCATTGACGGCCGCCAATGCATGACCAGTTACCTTTAGCAACTCGAGATAAGCGGAGCGCCGAGGATGGATGATCGGAAGTTGAAGACTGGCCCAACCCGCGTCCGGCAACTTGCAGTGAGCGGGAGAGGCTGGGGGCACCCTGCGCTCACTTGCCAAATTCGGAATGACCCGGAGGCGAAACCGAGTGTTTTCCGCATACTGGACCAGCGAGGTCGGAGGCTGGGCGAGAATGAATCGGGTCGAGCCGGGTGAGGAGTCAAGACTTTGACGGATTTCTTCCCCCCGAAAGATAAGCCCCACCGACCCGAGGTGCGTTGTTTGGGACTAGCTCCCGTTGACCAGAGTTGACCCCGCCATAAAATTACCAAGTCGGATTTATCCATCGTTGGAGGCGGCCAATCGATCCCCGCGGATAAGTTATTGAGAGCCCCGCAAGCGCGACCCCCAACCATGAGTCGTCTGAGGCCGTCCACTCACGGCGTCGCTGACAGGGGGAGGGCACGCGAGCATGCGGAGTATGCCATCATGGAGAGCATGGCTTCTCCAAATTCAAGACAGCAGTTGCCAATCATGATGCAGCATTACTATCGATAAAGACGACGACAACTCGAAATGAGCAATGAGGCTATTGCTGATGGGGTATGGATGACGGGAAATAGAGGAAATAGCTTCACACACTGGCGTGGCAAATGCAGTGGCAAGACAATGATCATCGCTGCACGTATGCAAATTGGCGAAGACAAGCCGGGGAGGCCGTAGAGTGGTGTGGGCATGGCTGGCGTGGGATGACAGGTGCCGCTCTTCCAGAGTGAGCGAAAACCGGCGCGGCTAGATGGCAAACCCTCGCCAAGACATGGCCACTCGTCCCGCAAAGGGGCGCCCCTCGTGTGGGGATGCAGTCAACTTCGCCGCATGTCCCTGTCCCACACGCCCAACTGAAGTTGGCCCAGTTGTGAAACGGAGCTACGAGTTGCCCAAGCCTCCAACAAGCAGCCGCCTCTTTCGGTCGACCTGTCCGCGGAGCAAGGGTAACGTGGTTTCGCGTCGTCCCATCTGTCCTTCGTCGGTCTCTGTCACCCCCACCATCTCATCCCAGACTCTCTGGTATATAGTCTGGGCTCCTTCCGCCACCTTGCGCTTCCTCGACTTCTCTTTCCCTTCCTCATTCTCGCAGCAAAGTTTTGAGTCGACAGCGATAACCAGGAATACAACCTCATCGCCACGAACACTTCGACCAACAAACTAGCCACCATGTCTCACCTTGCCAGCGAGCCCGAGTTTGAGCAGGCCTACAAGGGTGAGCCGAGACAATGCCGCTTAGCATTTGACTTGCGACCCGGGAGCTGACATGAATGTTCGCAGAGCTCGTCCTCACTCTCGAAAACAGCTCCCTTTTCCAGAAGAACCCCGAGTACCGCACTGCGCTCAAGGTCGTCTCGATCCCCGAGCGTGTCATCCAGTTCCGCGTCGTTTGGGAGGACGATGCCGGCAACCTCCAGGCCAACCGCGGCTACCGTGTGCAGTTCAACTCCGCTCTCGGCCCCTACAAGGGCGGCCTGAGGTTGCACCCCTCTGTCAACCTGTCGATGTAAGAAAAAACCGAAAAAAGGAAGACCCAAGTGTCAAGGGTAAAAGCTGATAAAAAAAACAGCCTCAAGTTCCTCGGTTTTGAGCAGATCTTCAAGAATGCGCTCACGGGCCGTAAGTCGAAACAACTCAAAAAACGGGATTTTTGACAGCACTTGCTAACATGTGGGGCCAGTGATGATGGGTGGTGGCAAGGGTGGAGCCGACTTCGACCCCAAGGGAAAGAGTGACGCCGAGATCCGTCGCTTCTGCGTCGCCTTCATGCGCGAGCTCTCCAGGCACATTGGTGCCGACACCGACGTTCCCGCCGGCGATATTGGTGTGTCGGGCCGCGAAATCGGCTACATGTTCGGCGCCTACCGCCGCGAGCGCAACAAGTTCGAGGGTGTCCTCACCGGCAAGGGCCTCGACTGGGGTGGATCGCTCATCCGCCCCGAGGCTACCGGCTACGGCCTGGTGTACTATGTCACCCACATGCTCGAGCTCGCTGGCGTCGGCAACTGGGAGGGCAAGCGCGTCGCCATCTCGGGTTCCGGCAACGTTGCGCAGTACGCTGCTCTGAAGTGCATCGAGCTCGGCGCCACCATCGTCTCGCTTTCCGACTCCAAGGGCTCGCTTGTGGCGGTTGGCGACGGCCACGTCACGGTTGAGGATATTGAGTCCATCATGGACCTGAAGGTGAAGCGCCAGTCGCTTTCTGCCTACACCACCAAGGGCAACCTCCAGTACATCGAGGGCGTCCGCCCGTGGCTCCACGTTGGCCAGGTTGACGTTGCTCTCCCCTGCGCGACCCAGAACGAGGTCAGCAAGGAGGAGGCGGAGGGCCTGGTCGCCGCTGGCGCCAGGTTCGTTGCCGAGGGCTCCAACATGGGCTGCACGCTCGAGGCCATCGAGGTGTTCGAGAACGAGCGTCGGGTGAAGAAGGGCGATGCCATCTGGTACGCTCCGGGCAAGGCCGCCAACTGTGGTGGTGTCGCCGTCTCGGGTCTCGAGATGTCGCAGAACAGCCAGCGCCTGGCGTGGACTAAGGAGGAGGTCGACCAGAAGCTGAAGGACATCATGAAGAACGCCTTCGACCTCGGTGTCACGACCGCCAAGAACTACGTCGAGTCGAGCGAGGGCGAGCTCCCCAGCTTGGTCGCCGGCAGCAACATTGCCGGTTTCGTCAAGGTCGCCCAGGCCATGCACGAGCACGGCGACTGGTGGTGAACGGGCGGCGACAATCAATCGGATTTGGCGGAGTGCGGCGTCTCTGATGCTCTAGCGCTTTCTCAGGCCGGTCGATGAGCCGTTTTCTTTTTTCCTTTTTTTGCCTTTTTTTTACTGCACGTTTTTTGGCCGGCGTTTCTTGGGGTGTTCCCATCAGGATGGAGTTGGGATCGGACGAGTTAACGACATGATTCCCTGGGTTAACTGGCTGTGGGTTGTCGATACCTTGGTTTCTTGATTCAAGCGAGAGAGCGAATGGATGTATAGAGGGATCTGCTTTTTACATAGCAATGAAACCGTTAACTATTAAACAAAGTGTCCAGCGCCAGAGATGCGGATAAGCACGCCATGGCAGATTTGAATGATCCAGGTGACCTCTCATGGCCCAATCATGCCGGGGTCGAAGATAAGCCAAGATCCACCCCTACGTGTCGTGCCTTCCATCTTGATCCGTGCTGTGCAACGCCGATAAGCAACATGCTACGGCCCGTTGCGGCACTGATATGGGCAAGATAGTGAGATTACGGGATTGATCCTGCCGAGTTTGCGGTAAAAATGTGCCCGGGAAAACGGGGCTTTCAAATTCGGCAGGACTTGCCTTGCCCTGACGAGAGATGATTTTGTGGCAGTTGAGACATCGCAAAATGGCAACAGCGATGTTCTTGGTGGTTACAAATATTCGCACATACAACCGACTCAACTCCGCTTTTGTGAACTCGGGGTTTGATGTGGCCCGTTCCGCCTCCGGCCCGCCTGTATGAACCTTGCATCGTCAAACGTTATCTAACTCATGTTAAAATAACTACAGAATAGACTAGGCCAATTGATGGGACGAGTCTTCCGAGAACTTTCACAGCCTCACGTTTGAGAAGCTGCTGTAACACCTCCGGGCCTTATTATAGTCCTTTTCGTTCAGCTGCCCCTGGGCCGCCCTCAAGCGGCACTCGGCTCGAATTCGACTTTCAGGGTCACACCCGTGACACAGTACACAATCCCACAATCTGGAAATAACTACACAGACATACGTACATATACACATATCTTGACACTTTGCCAACGCCTTCACAATGAAGGACCGGCGCTTGACCAACGAATATTTTCAAAGACCAATGGTTCGGGCACTTGAAGTTCGAACTTCGAATATCACGCGGCCGGGGCGGGAAAGAAACGGCAAGAATCCTTCACGCCCACTGTTTGAGGCACTGTGATTAAGGTTTGGGCACGGCGCGGTATGCAACGGGGACGCCGCGGCAGTGGTTCCCATGGGTCACGCAGTCTGCGATCTGAAAATGCGTCCGAGCTTGGGGGGCTGAGCGACACAGGGCTGAAAGTCTGGGGGCCGAATACAAAGTAGGAACAACAGGGGTTGCTGACCACCACTTCACGGGACTGATTCCTTCTCACACAAAATGTGGAAGGTGGGAGGGGTGGCTAGTCACGGTACCAGAGAGCGAAATCTGTCGGACATCCATATTGGTGCTCAGCCATCATATGGCCGTTCCCGAAAAAGGATGCAAACTGATGAAGTCTCACCGAAGGGGACGCAATGGCGATTTGCGCCCCAGCGAGCATCGGGCACCGCCATTGGATTGGGGGGAGAGGGGGACTTTGGGTCGATGGCGACAGCCTATCACGACATGGGTGGTCTTCGTTTCCCGTCCAATAGCGCCTTCAGCGCAGTCCACACCCTAGCCGACGACGAAAACGGGTCGTTCTCCGGAATTCTCAGGTCTCAATATTCAACACCGAATCACTCACCTCCTCTCGGGCACTCGGGGTTGCATGCGGACCCGATTACATTACCCATTGATCGACATATGCGAAGCATGATCTGCCAATGATGGTGGTAGAAAGCCCATTGGAGTGGTTCGCTGGCTCGCTGGGCGCGAGATGGCGACGGCAATATTCCTCCGCACGCTATGGCATCGTCATAGACCCCACGGGGCGATGGTGTTCATCGTAGGGGAAACTCGCAGACGCCACAAGGCAGCAACCGTTGCCGAACCACGACAGCATGGGATCGTCCTAAAACTCCGACATTGGATGACACTAAAACAAGGGTGATTCTCGTGGCTGTGGTTCCAGAAAGCTGTGGCCTGGCCGAACCGTGCTGACGGGTTCTCCACCACATACCCCAGCTGGATCCTACCCTCTTGCGGCAAGCACTTGGCCGCGGTATTCCGGCCAATGGCCGCCCCGTTCGGTGTCGAGACTTATTTTTGCCCAGCCGAAAGATGGTGGGCTGAAAACTGCGCCCTGGTCGGCTCCATGAGCCGAGGGGGCTAGCTAAACCGTTCCTGTCCTTCCACAGGGCGAGCATGCAGATGGTGAACAGAGCCGTGCCTTCTGCTTGCCTGCATGTCGATGTATCCGGGGGGCCGCTTTGCCCGGAAAGGCCAAGTTTACGATGGGGCGTGGTCACCGTTATGTTGCGGGCTATGACTTATCAAGACGATGTTCCTGCCCCTGACTCGTGTGGTTACCTTGGATTCCTAGATATCAATCCCCCATTCCTCACCTGAGACTGCCGATATTGTTTCCGGTCACGTCCAGTCTAATCCTGTCTTCCCTCTCTCTCAAGTTCTGCCCAAAGTCCTTGAGTCTTGCATACCCACATCCTTAAGTTGAAGTATTATCACCTCGAGAACTGTCTAGAAAGAGTATTGTATCACAGGCCAGAGCAGACTGTGCTCTCACCAGCACCATGGACAAGTCATCCGCTCGAAGCCCGTCCGGGTCATTGCAGGTCAATGGCCTGCTGTCTCCTCCTCTCACACCAGACCCAAACCACAGAGCCAACGCCATGGGCATCATCGACGGTGCCTTTGACGACGTACGGCCGCCCTCCCCAAATCCTAGTGTATCTTCAAGCACAGGGTTCAGCTCAGACCCCCGACCCTCCTCAACCTTCACAGCAACCTCCCAAACATCTTCCCATACCGCAGCCTCCTCCCCAGACCTAAGCCGCGACGACCCGCACCCCCTCCCACCCAGCTACGCCGTCCACGACGAGCACGAATACAACAACAACCACAACAAGCCCTCCCTTACCACGGTCACAGCCACGGCCACATCCCCCACCTCCCCCATCTCACCCACCGCGCACCGCGCCAGCGCCAAGCCCCGGCCGTACACGGACGGGCGGCAGGACGCGCCGTTCCCGCGGCTGTCCAAGCCGGTGGAGCTGCTGCGCAGCGCCTACGACGTGGTGGTGATCGGGTCCGGGTACGGCGGCGGCGTGGCCGCCTCCCGCATGGCCCGCACCGGCCAGTCCGTCTGCCTGCTCGAGCGCGGCCGCGAGAAGTGGCCCGGTGAGTACCCTGCCGGTGCGATTGAGGCGGCCAAGGAGCTGCATTATTCGGGGACGTTCTCGCCGGGGTGGGTGAAGGGGAAGCAGGTAGAGGGGGGGGATCCGACCGGGTTGTATCATTTGATTATGGGGAGGGGGCAGAGTGCGGTGGTGGGGAATGGTGAGTTTTGGCTTTTCTTTTCCTTTCTTTTCTTTTCTGATACTGACTGTTTGATAGGGCTTGGTGGGACAAGTCTAATTAATGCCAATGTGTTCATGGAGGCGGATAAGGAGACACTAGCGATGAAAGCATGGCCTCCTGAAATTCGCGAGAATGCGGACGAGTTGGATAAGTGTAAGTCTTGTCAGTCGCAGGTTGTGTAAGTCCCAATTTACTAACGCGATGCACCAGACTACAAAAAGGTGGAAGAGGTCCTTGACCCCCAGGAGTACCCGGCCGAGTGGCCTGAACTCCCCAAGGCCAAGCTGCTCCAGAAGCAGGCCGAGCTGATGGGGCTCGGGGGCAAGTTCAAGAAGGTGCGCCAGACCACGCGCTTTATCAATGGCCCCAACAGCTGCGGCGTCGAGATGTCGCCGTCATCCCTGACCGGCCAAGACGCCACGGGCGTCAATGATGGTTCTAAGAACACCACCCTTGTCACCTACATCGCCGACGCCTGGAACTGGGGCGCCGAGCTGTTCTGCGAGTGCGAGGTGCGCTACATCGAGGAGGACAAGAACGGTGAAGGGTATCGTGTTTACTTTGCTTGGCACGGCCGGAATAGGGGGCTGTTCAAGGCCAACCTGCATGGCGACCTGATGTGGGTGCATGCGAAGAAGGCCGTCTTCCTTGGCGCCGGCGCCATTGCCTCGACCGAGATCTTGCTCCGGAGTAAGGCCATGGGGCTCGAGATGAGCGACGAGGTTGGCCAGAACATGAGCGGGAACGGAGACATGTTGGCGTTTGGGTAAGTGCTAACTACGAAACAACAACTAAGGATCTGGTGTCTGACAAACAATAGGTACAATACCGATGAGACCGCCAACGCCATCGGACAGGAGTGTCCGTCGCCATACCACCCCATTGGCCCAACCATCACGAGCGTCATCGATTGCCGGGAGGACGAGACCAAGCCTGATTTCAACCCCTTGGACGGGTTTGTGCTCGAGGAGGGTGCTATCCCGCATGCCCTTGCCCCTCTCTTCCAAGCAATGATCGATCTCATGCCGGGGAAGAAAGACCCCCAGAATGACACGCTTATCGAAAAGACCCAAGCGGCCCTGGCACGGTATGGTAGCAGGTTCCTTGGGCCCTACTACAAGAACGGGGCGGTGCAGAAAACACAGGTTTACCTTATTATGTCTCACGACAGTAAGATACCCAGATCGTCCCTTTAAAGCCTGACAGGCACTAACAACGCTATCTAGGCAACCAAGCCGTCTTGTCGCTCAAGGATGACAAGCCAATGCTTGAATTTCTCGGCGTCGCCCGGGGTCATCATGTCAAGAAGCTCAACAAGTTGCTTGAAAGGGCTACTGAGGTCGTTGGCGGTACCCTTGTACAAAGTCCCTTTTACGAGCTGTTGGGCCAACAGGTCACGGTCCATCCCATCGGGTATGTAACCCTCCACCAACCCCCCCTTCTCTTGTGCCACCAACAGGATACGACCTAACCTTAAACTTTAAACACAGTGGCGCGTGCATGGCCCGAGACAACACTGGTAAAACCGGTGTAACCAACCACGTTGGTAAAGTATTCAGGGGAAGAAATGGCGAGACCCACGACGGCCTGATCGTGACGGATGGCTCGGTAATCCCCACGGCGCTTGCTGCCAACCCTTTTGCCACGATTGCCGCGCTTGCTGAGCGCTCAGTTGAGGCATACGCCAAGTCTCAGGGTCTCACCATCAGCGAAGAGAAGAATGCCATCTTGGATCTCCTCGGCGAGCCGCAGCATAAGCCAAAACGCATGCGGCCGAGCCACAAGCGCGAGCAGATCAACGTCCTGGAAGAGCAGGATAGCATCAGTGTGGCTAATAAGGTCATCCGCAGCGCCCGCGATGTCAGCGCGAGTGGTATTGGCTTCACCGAGGTCATGTCGGGCTTCATCCACCCCGACGAGGACCTCAAGGAAGATAACCAGGAGACGTATGAGCTCGCCCATCGCATGGCCAAGTCGCTCTGCGAGAGTGGGCGCTTCTTCCTGAGCGTACAGGCGTTCAACACGAAGGAGATGGTCAACCACGCGCAGCACCGTGGTATGCTGACGGGTACCTTCGTCTGCCCGGCCATTCGAGGTTCGCCTTTTATGGTGCAGCGCGGAGAATTTAATCTCTTCATTCTCAACAACAAGGCGCCGGGCACTCGTAACTTGACGTACGACTTCGACATGACCGGCGTCGACGGCAGGAAGCTGCACTTTCACGGCTACAAAGTGGTCGACTCATCCGTTGCCCTGGCCCCGTTCCAGTTCTGGAAGGCCACGAGCACTCTGTATGTGACCATCAGCCAACACGTGCCTTACATGTGTGCCGATCTCGACGACGAGGATGCCTGGCGCCGGGCGCCTGTCATCGCCAAAGGCATCATGCACATTCAGCCTGCGGACTTCTTTTCGCAGATCAACACCATGACGCCCACTGGCAGCAACCTCCTCAAGAAAGCCATCAGTGCGGCCAGCTTCCTGACCTACTTCACGCGCAAGTCATTGTCACTCTTCCTCTCACCGCTGACGCCCCTGGAATATCCCACCAAGACCTTCAGCGGCTTCATCAACCACACGCCCGCCGACAAGTCCGTCGAGATCCTCGCGTCGGACGGCGTGTCCTCGCGCATGCACATCTGGGAACCAACCCACGTCCCCGGAAACGACCCCAAGAACATCCGCAACCTCTTCATGATCCCCGGCGCCTCGGTCGACCACCAGATCTTCGCCCTCCCGACCATCCCCTACAACGCCGTCAACTACCTCACCCGCGCCGGCTACCGCGTCTTCGTCACCGTCCACCGCATCAGCCAGCTCATGATCGCCGGCAGCAACTGGACCACCTACGACGCGCGCCTGGACCTCAAGGCCTGCCTGGAGCACATCCGCGAGGTATACGGACCCGAAAAGATCTACACCATCGCGCACTGCATGGGCAGCGTGGCGTTCGCGTCGGGCCTCCTCGACGGCACCATCCCCGCCTCCTGGATCCTCGGCATCACCTGCTCACAAGTATTCATGAACCCAGTCTGGGGCCCAACCAACATGGCCAAGGTCATGGCCGGCCCACTACCCATGGACCGACTATACGGCCTCTTCGCCGGCAGCTGGTTCTCCTGCAGCACCTCGCACAACGACACCCTCGTGCAAAAAGCCGTCAACCAAGCCCTGCGCCTCTACCCGCAAGCCCGGCGCGAGATGTGCAACAACGCAGCCTGCCACCGCACCTCGCTCGTCTTCGGCCGCTGCTGGAACCACGCCAACCTCAACGAGGCCACCCACCGGCAAATGGACCGCTTCTTCGGCGGCGTCAACATGCGCCAGCTCAACCTGCTCATGAAGATGGGCTACGAGGGCCACGTGATGGGCAACGCGCCGCTGTACGAGCCGCTCACCTCGGAAAGCAACATCGAGCGCCTGCGGGGGATCCCCGTCATGCTGTTTGTCGGGCGCGACAACGCCGTGCTCTCGCCCGAGGCCACCGAGCGCACGTACGAGACGCTGTGCGACGCCTTTGAGGATGGTGAGTACAAGCGCAAGGTGGTGCCGGGGTATGGACATCTGGATGGCTGGATGGGCCGGAATGCCTGGAAGGATGTGTATCCCTTTGTGCGGGAGGAGGTGGATCGCGTGACAAGGGGGGAGGCGTATGAGTTTGTGGAGCCGGAGGATCGGTTTAAGGCGATGGTTCATGGGGGGGAGTTGTTGTATTGATTGATTGTGGGTTATGAGGAAGGGTGGGAGTGGGAGTGAGTGTGTTTGTTAGAGGTGGTGGGCGGACGGAGTTTTGGATACATACCCCCTGATATGATTTTGGATTGTTTTTGGATTGGACCTGGGCGTTTTATCACTC
Source organism: Chaetomium tenue (assembly GCF_020726465.1). NCBI lineage: Eukaryota > Fungi > Ascomycota > Sordariomycetes > Sordariales > Chaetomiaceae > Chaetomium > Chaetomium tenue. The sequence goes on along the minus strand of NW_027117330.1, from coordinate 2,564,948 downwards.
ATGATCTGTTGGACGGCTGTGTTTTCTTGTTTCCCTTTCTATATAGACCAAGTCTGCGTGCGTGGTTTGATATGTATATGACCATCATCAGGTGTTGGATAGTGTTACACATTGGCAGGACCAGATTATCATTATACAAGAACACCCAATTTCGTCAACAACGCTAGGTACTTGTTATTGCACATTACTCGTCGAAATGCGGATTTCTCTCCGTCTTTCAGATGATGCCGCTTCAAATTAGACGACACCAATAGTTACACCATCATACCGCACTGAAGTAGCATTCAAAATATATCACGTCAAGTTTCATTATCGCGAGATACCAATACAATTCCAACAATCCCAACCGTTAGAAGCCCCGATATAATGCCATTATGCCCCCAACACCATTGCGTCCTCAAATGTACACATGAATCACAGTCTTTGGTCCAGCCTACCCCGATCACCCTTACCACATCGCAGCCTTATCAAAATCAAACCTCCCCAGCTCCTTATTGGCATCCTCCAAATCTTTCTTGGCCTTCATGCGCATGTAGAAGATGGGGCAATCCTTGCTGCTGCAGATAACCTCGCAGTGCATGCTCCCCTGACAGCGTTGGCACTGCGTCCACAGGCGGCTGAACCTCACCTCCAGATCCGACGCCTTGTCCAGCGTCTTCTTGTAGAGCTCGCCGACGCGCGGCGCATCGTCGGCACACACGGCACCCTGGCTCTCCTCCTTGCCCGTGAGGGGCTTCTTGCAACCCATGCAGGTCTGCGTTTTCTTGGCAAACTTCATCAGGCCGCCGACGGTCGGCGCGGCGACCGAGATGGCTCTTGTGTGCGCACCCGAGAGGAGCGACTTGACCTTGGCCTCGCTGCCGAGGATGGGCTCAAAGATACGACCCAGAGGCTTAGCGAGCTGGTTGTCTAGATAGTACTTGGTGTCGATCGGGACATTGTGCTCAAGCACGTACATGGGGTCCTCGGAGCGCTCAAAGTTCTTTGAGCCCGCCGCGCCCTTGACCATGACGTAGGCCACTCGGTCACCAAGCCCAGGGGCTGATCCGGGATCACGTTTCCTCATCCTCTGGGCTAATTCGACGTGGGCCTGTTTTGCCGCGTAGTCATCCTTCGTCAGGGCTTTGGTAATGACCAGCTTGGACATGTCAATCTTGTTCTGCAGGAGGTCCGCGATGGTGTCCTTGACGTATCTGTGGCCGGTTAGCAAGGGGTCTTGTAATAGGGCGAGTGGACGACATACTCTTGAGCACCCATGACATCTCGGTCGATGAGAATCATCCTCAAAACCTTCTCGATGACGGTCTGTACCAGCAGACAGTTGTCACGACGGACGGTTTCGATACCCTTGGTATCCATCTTGTCGTGCTTCTCCGGCTTCGTCCAGTAGAGTCCTGCGTACCGCTTCTTGTTGATGAGAAGGTAGGGGAAGTAGACTTTCTCGAACTCTAGTTTGATGGGTTTCACAAACTTGCTCGAGACAAATTGGGAGGCGTCCTCGCCGAGCCTCATCGCTTCAGCCAAGTCGGTGGTCCCGAACTTGACCATGACGGAATCGGTATCACCGTAGACGACCTGGGCGTCGTGGGAGTAGCCGTTGGCAATATTATACCTGTTTTCCACCTCCTGCTTGGTCCTTTCAATCATCTGACGGCCAAAGCTAGTTGTGCTGCTGGCAATCTCCAAGCAGGGAAGCTTGCCGTTCGTCGCACCTGTCAGGCCATAGACGGAGTTGGCGCTGATCTTCAAGGCCAGTTGTCGACCGTTCAACACGGCCTTCTTGAAAGGGTCTGTCTCCGCAGCCAGTTCTCTCTTCGCTTGTTTTCTGGCGGAAAGCAACTCCTCCAGAATCTGAGCTAGCAGGCCTTTCCTCTGTTTGGAGGTGACGAACATGTCCCCGCTCGGGGTCACGATGTAGTCCTCGTCCTTCTTCAAGTTCCATTTCTCAATATCCTTCTTCTTGATGAGGGTCGTGTAGCAGAGGTTATGGGCCTGCATGATACTGGGGTACAGGGAGGCAAAATCCAGCGTGGCAATGGGGACGTCGTAGTAGTTCTTGATGGGATCGATGACAGTGGCGCCTTCGTATTGTTCCTCTGACGACTCTGTCGTCATGTTGGGGATGACCAGCTTTTGCTCCAAGGCTTTGCGGCAGAGCTGACTCAAGAATTTCACTTGTTGGCCGCGCGCAAGAAGGAAATTGAAGGGCACACCCGTGACTCTTGCCATTTCGGTGTAGTTTTCGAGGCAAGACAGTTTCTCCATCAGCCTTTGAGGGAGGTAGGCATCCTTGAGACAGTACAGCGCCAACCTGCGCCTTGATTCTGGCGTGCCTTCGAAAAGTTCTGTGATCATGGAGTGGTGGACGTCTTCCTTTTGCTCGCCCAGGAAATGCGATGAGACTGAGTTCAGCGTGTAGCTTCGAAGCTGGTGGTCGCGCTGGATCAGCTGTAGAAGATCGAGTTGAAGACGTCCGCTGATGTTGGTGACTTTGGTGTCACGGTTGCCCATCTGCTTGCTGGAGAAGTTGGAGTCTTTTGAGTACGACTTGACACGTGTACGGGACCAATAGTCAAAATCACGGACTTTGAGGTGCTTGGCCCGTTCGATAAGGTAGGGGAAATCGAAGTTGGCAATGTTGTATCCGGTGATGATATCAGGGTCCACTTCCACGAGGAAGTTCCTCCATGCCGATAGCATCTGCTCCTCCTTGTCGAAGGACATGACCTGAGTGGCCACAATTGGACTGGTGGTGTCAAGACAGAAGACGTTTCGGACGAATGGTTTTTTGTCTCCGTATTTGGTCACGACGTTCGCGATTTGAATGACGGAGTCGGTGTGGGCCTCGGGGAAGATGCCTTTCCGGCCGGCGCATTCGATATCGAAAGAGAGGATCCTCAGGGGCGCCATCTTGGACCACTCGCCAACGGGTTTGTGTGAGATCAAATCTTTGTAGCTGATCTCGGCTTCAAACTGGCAGTTGGACTGTGTGTTGGTCATGGGTATGTATTTGCCAGCCGGTGCCTCGACCCAAGCCATACCGGCAATCTAGATCCGACGTTAGCTTCACGTTTTTGCCCCTTCTGTCATTAGATTCCACATACCGAGCAGTCAACCATAAACCGCAGCAGGTACTGGATATTGTCATAGGTCATGATGGACCCGTCCACGCTCTTCCACATGCCCTTCCAATTGGCATTGCCGCTTTCGATCAACGTGCGGACTTTGTTGATAAGCTTCGGATCGGTGACGGTGACCTTGATGAAGGGGTTTTGAACGTTCCCCTGAAAGCCGTAGATGTTTTCCCGCATGGTCAGGGTGACAGAATCGATGGCTTGGTGGCTGATGGCTAGCTGTGACTCTAGGTAGGCCTTGTATTTGGGGCAGTCTTCGGGGGTAAATGAGATAGGGGCAGCAACATATAGATAGTGCTTGAAGCCTTTTACATGCAGCAGCACAGAGTTGCCGTTCTCGGTAACACCAAAGAGCTTCACAGCTGCCTGGCCACCCCCAAGTGTGCCCTCCTCGGCTTCGATGGCCTGGAAGCAAAGACTGTCCTTCTCTGGGTCGTAGTCCTCGGGGATTGGTGGACGACTCCAAATCTGATCCTTCTCTGTGTTGTTCTGTTTGAGATCCGAGATATCTTGGCTCATGCGTTCGAGCACCTCTGTTTCGAAGGTGCTTTTCTGCTGGCTCGAGGCCAGCTTGCCCTTGCCGTCATTCTGTGAGCTGTTGAATCGGACGGCAGGGGAGGAGGGCGGGTTCTCTAGACGGCGTTTCTTGGAGGATACGGGAGTGGAGACAATGTTCCGACGGGCGCTCGATGCTTCACCGAACACCCTCTTCTTGGGGAGTGTTGCCGACGGCATCTCGGAGATGTTGGAAAACCGGGTTCGTGTTATAAGGGTAGGATTTCGATCGAAGCAGAACGGTTGTGTGATTAATCCGCCAAATCATGAACGGGTGTTGTGTGATTTCATCGTGCGACGGTTCTCGGAGTTGCAGTTGGAGTTTCCAGAAAGAAGGGCAGCTGAGCCGGTGCAAGTGATAACGCGAAATCCACCCTTCGAGACTCGGAGACGCGCTCCTGCCCTTGTTACGTGACGAGCCCCACTTCAGACGCGACTCATTTAATGGACTGCGGCGCGCACTTACAGTCTTGCCGTGCAACATCCTGGTGGAGTACCTAGCTATACTTCAGACAAAACACGTAGGAATAATCTCAGAGAACGGTGTTAGACCATATTAACATCAAGGGTTACCTGTAAATGCATTTTATGCTAATCCTCATTCTATGGTTCACACTTCCTACTCACCTTTGCACATCGTGAAAGGAAAGGAAACACTCACTGACCCTAACCCTTGATGCGATTTACCCCGCCAACCACTGTTGTTTAGGTACCTTAGTTGCCCGCCCTTACAGATACAGCAGCCGTGTATAATGCTAAACCTCAACTTTTAGTTCAACATTTGCCCACCACAACCCTACAAATTATATCCTACAGAAATACACCCTCGCTATCCCATCAAATGGCAGACAGACACGCGCCCTCTTCCCGGACCCTCGCCTCGGGCGTCTCCAAAGTACGCAGCGGGGTACCGTCCGCTGCGAGCGTGCGCCGCAACCTCTTCCAGAGCCAGCTGACGCGCCGAGCGCCAGCGGCTTCGCCAGCCTCCGAGGAGCTGCACCTCGACGCCGACGTGCACAAGGAACACCAACACCACGGCCAATTCCAGCCGCCGCAGGCCGAGACCTCCTTCCCACAGGACGACATCGTGGTGCGCGACCACAACGGCGAGATTGAGCTCGGCGACCCGCCTACGCCGATTATCGACGACCCCGAGGACATGGAGGCGCTGGAGGCGCGGCACGAGAACGAGCTGGAGAGGGAGCGCCTGGCCGAGGCGGTGAAGCAGCATCAGATTGACCAGCATAGCGTGCCCGCACAACCTGAAGGCAAGGACCCCACCTCCTCCTCGTCTACTAGTGGCAACTGCGCTGCCAGACATATCTCGCCTGGTGTTCTCCTAACTAAGACCAACGATTCTGCGTCGACTATAGAGCTCCTCGAGGCCGTCAAAGCAAGCTTGAGAGCCAAAGTCGCGGCGTTAGAAGAGGATAATTGGTTATACGAGCCGGGGGCGCGGCGGTAACAGCACTAGTAACAGGTTATGTCTATTCATGAAGCTTCGTAGCTCATCCCGCATATGACCCGAATTCCCAGCCCAGCCCCAGGAACCGCGGCCGATTAATCCAGTCCCTCAGCAGCAGGCGCCTCTACCCGGCGAGCCGCTGGCCTACTTTGCCCGCCACCAGGCGCGCCGCCTCCGAACAAGCTGCCCATCATATCAAACAACGGGTTGCTTTGCCTCGGCCGCTGGATGCCAAAGTACATTTCAGCAATCATCTCCAGCGCCGTATCCCAAGTGTCCCCCAGCTCGTTAATGTTCGGCCCGTACTTTGTCTTCAGCTGCCGGAATAGGTCCGGCGTGCCCTTTTGCACTGCTAGGAGGAGCAGCCCGAGGAAGTTGAGTAGTGGTAGGCTGGGGAAGATGCGGATGTCGGAGCCTTGCGAGCTTACGTCCTGCACCGCAAGCCCTTTGTTATCGGCCGCCAGGGCGCTGACGAAGGTGCGGTATGAAGCATTGGCGGCGCGGACGTTGGCGACGAGCAGATAGGGCAGGACGGCGCGGGCGCAATAGAGGGGTGCCGTGTGGGACTCGTCCTCCTTGTACCAGTCGTACTCCATCCGGCTGAGCACCTCGGCCGACTCCTTGGTCCCGAGTATTAGGTGCCGCTCCGCCTCCTCGGCCTCATGCTCCTCGGCGAAGAGCGCGCCAACAACATGGTGTAGCTCCGGGTCGCCGGCCGGAAACTCGCCGAACTTCTTGGACCACCTGTATCGTGTATCTAGTCAGCCTCCCGCAAACCTCCTCCAAGCACAAAAATAAAAGAACATAGAAACCCACTCAATCATCTCCTTAATAAACTTCTTCCTCGTCGGCTCCTCCCTCTCAAACAGCCGCAAGCACGTCAACAACTTGCCCCGCGACGCCCCATCCGGCTTCTGCGCCGCCTGGCGGTACACATCCACCAGCAAAATCGCCAAGTCCCCACCGCTGCCGCCCTGGCCCGCGCGCAGCAGCGCCTGCGACACGTTGGAGAGGATGTCGATGGCGGCCGGCCAGTTGGCCTGCTTGGTGTAGCGCGCCGCCACCAGCCGCGTCTCCTGCGCCGCCTCGTACTGCTCCTCGAAGGCCCCCTCCGCGATGCGCTTCTGCAGCCGCGCGATGATCTTTTCGATCTTGGACGCCATTTTGTTCTCGGGGGAGGTCTCTCGGTAGTCTGGGGGGTTGGGTCGGGGAGATGGGGGGTGGTTTTTTGGTCGGGTCGGGTCGGGTCGAGAAGGTCGGGTCGAGCGGGAGGGTGGGTAAGTTGGAGATGGGGATGCTGGTGTTTTGTCGGGGCTGGTCTTCGGAGGTGGTGCGGCTGTTTCTTTCCTCTCTTTGCGCCTTGGTCTTCTAAAGTGGAAATGGAGAACGGTGTGGGGGAGGCTCAAGCTGTCAGTCAGCCTCGAAGTGGACTCTACCTCCCGAAGCTTGGTATGGGTCTGGTATGATGCTGGTTGGGGTCGGATGGGTAGGCAGGCTTCAGTGAGAAGGAAGCTCCGATGTTCCCCCCGCCCTGCTGTCCGCCCCGCCACGTTCGAAGCTGCCCCGCACACTGTTTCCTGGAATATTTTACACTGTGTGATTTGTGAAAGTCTAGTCCATTTATGGAAGTTGTATAAAGAATAAGTTCTCGACTTCTACTTGTATTTCTTTCAACTCCCCAAGCTGTTATTTCTTGCTTTGGGCACGATGATGATGGGGAAGGATGGCGAGGTGTGGTTGCTTCATATTTGTTCAACCAAAGTTAACGGTGCTGGACTGTTCCCTGCTTAAGCTGATAGCTTGGAAGGAACTTCGAAGCTGGTGCTGTTGGTGGTTACAATATCGCTCACACACACCCTAGTGTGACGAGTTTGCCAACATACATGCCGATGGCCGGCACCAGCGAGAGAACCCAAGCCGAACGTGCTCCCATGAATTATACTCAGGGGGTATCATCCGCCCATGCGCCCCGTCTGCCGGTGCTCCTCCTGATGCGAAAGCCCTCAGGTCCTCCCAAGTGCTAGCCTACAAACCCTACCAAAAATAACAAATCGCTGTGCCATGCTCGGACAAGACAGGTATTGTGTATCCCCAACACCAACCGTACCCCCGACGCGCCTAGCCCCTAAATTTAAGTATGCTTGAATGGGGAATGCAACGAATCCGGCACAGCCCAGCCTGCAACCCAACGAGCACCCAACACTCTCAACGAGCCAGACTTTTGCGAAGTAACCGTTCCGACTTGCGTCTCGGACTATTCTCGCTGATCGAGCAGCCCTTCTTTGTTCGGGTAGCTCGCTTTCCCTTTGAGACCTTCCTCGCAGCTTCCGTCTTGATCGCGATCTCGTTGCTGTCTGCCTGCTCGTTGTTGTCCGGGCCATCCTTGCTTCTCGTATCCTCTTTATCTGCATCCATCTTGCTGCTCGTGTCCTCTTCATGGTTCGAAGCCGCTTCAACGTCCAGACACATCCCCTCTGGTGATGGGCCCCTGGGAACCTGATCGGGATCCGAACCAAGAGGCGCATTAGAGAAGAACTCTCCTGTTGGCGAGGCCGTTTCCTAAATACTTTTCACCTGCGCCTCGGGGCCGGCATCTTGGGGATCACTTAGGTCAATCAACGGTTCCTCTTCGTCTCTTGTCGTAGCCTGTGCCGGGCCACTACCCGCGCTGCCATTAGCAGTAGTAACACCGCCACTGTTATTGCCATTGCTGCCTAGCCGTGTGAGTAACTGCGCGTTCGGCCGTTCCTGCATCTCCAACCCCTTAAGCGGGCTAATGTTATTAGGGTCCTGCAGCGACACCTGCTCGAGCGCCGGTGACACGCCCATTTCCATCTCGATGTAATTCTCATATGAGGGTGGTGATGTCATCGTTGCCGTTAACCCAGGGGCCTCGTTGGTAATATCGACGAGGTCTGGAATGGCCGTATCTTGTGTGGCTCTGGCAGCCCTGTTGGGAGTTACGTCGCCGCCGACGGTAACCTCAAATACCGAGTCATTGTCGAACGGCGCGTCGAACGGCGCGTCGCGCATATCGTCGTCAAAGTCTCCCGCCGACGCGTGATTAGTGTCCATTGAATCGATGCTAGCCGACCGCTGTAACCGCTTCGACTGCGAGCCGTCGCCAACGCCAGCGCTCCGCTTATGACCAGGCCGATTTGATTGTAGCAGCTCCTGCTTGAAAAGCCGGTTGTCAAGCCGGACAAAGTTTTTGAGCGCGTCCGGCAGCGGTAGGTTGTCTTGCTCCAAGGCCTTGTCTGTCGCGTACACGAGGATAGGCTTGCACCCGACCGAACAGGTCTCGCGTATAACCGTTTCGTAAGTCACTTGCTAAGAAAGGAGTCAGTAACAGCTAACACTAAACGAGAGACTAGACTCACTGTGTGCTCGACTGTGTTATCCGCCATTTTAAAGGACGTCTTCCACCACCTCTTCTCTCCGACCACAGGAGCATCGTCAGCGGACTCGGCCCCGGCCTCGCTGGCCGGGACATGCATCCGCTGGTAAACGGTATTCGGGTCATTGACCACGCCACAAAGCGTGTACTTGTGTGTGGGGTTCCACTTCTCATCGGTGGAAGGTACTGTCAGAAGCGAGGACATTTTACGATTAACCTCATGAATTGCCTCCCTCTCCGGCAGGATGACCTCTAGAACGGTTGGCATTATTAGTGATTGCGCATTAGCTCTCGGATCTGGGTTCCAATTACCATTGATGAAACCTTGGATATCCGCCAACCTATCCTCGAACTCCTGTAGTTTGGCCTCGTAGTAGGTAACCGCCTCAGACTCTTCAGGTAGCAGACTCGGTTCGCCTGCGTGATCTTGTAGGTAGTACTCGCCCTCACCCTCGAATGGGGTCTGCTCATGCGCCCTCCAAAAGGCGCGGCGCTTGATTCTTCTCAACTTCTGCTGGTAGCGGTCCGCCGCTTCGCCGATGAGAACTCTACGGTCGTAGGCCTTGTTCGTTTCGCGGTTGACCCATTTTATAAGCTCCTCTTCTTTCTCAATATTGGCCTCGTACGCCTTGAGCAAAGCAACCATCTCCACTTGCAACTGCTGGAGCTTTTCCCCATTACTTTTCAAGTACCGGTCGAGGTAGAAAGTTTCGGGTACCTCCAGCGGCACGGGTAAACTCTCGTCTTTCTGGAAACGACATGTGAAAATTTCCGAGGCCTGGCTGATCCAGGCCATCCGGGTTGAACCTAGATCTTCCCTTGCCAATCTTAGATCGGCAAAGAACAGCCAATCTAGCACATGGTAGAGATTCTTATGCATGGGATCGGTGTCTTTGCTGACCTGGAGGTCGAGGAGGCCGAAGCGATCCCCACCCTGGTGGGTGAAATCGTCGAGAGCGACAATCTCGACCGAGGAGATGAGTGTTTCCCGCTTCTCGCGGTTACCCTCGCCCGCCTCGGCCTCGGCAAAGTTCTGGAAGAAGTCCTTCTCTGCGTCGCCAGTCTCCTGTGCGTCCGGGTGCTTGGCGCGGATAAGGCTGTCGGCTGTCCCGTATGCGCGTTCTGTTAGCTCAAGGAAGGCCATCAGGCGATGGACTTCGTTGGACCAAGATATGGCACGGTCGTCCATCCATCCGTCGGGGTTCAGTTGGCCGGGTGGGTATATCGGTTCTCCTTGCCACCAGTCGCTCTTATTGCCGTAGCCGTAACCGGGAACCACACCGCTGTCGAGTAATACGTTGCGAACCGCGGGAATTTGACTAAATATCATCAAGAGGGCCCCGACACGATGCTGGTCCCACTCTCGTTCCTTACGGCACCGCAGCAAGACCGGCATCCTATCTTTCCGAACTCGAAGGGTCGGATCCGGGTCGCTCTCCTGCCCCTTCACGGGCACCATGGCCCATTCGTTTGGATCGTAGTCCGGGCGATTGGCAGGGCCAAAATGCACCGAGGACTCCCCGTGGTTGGTAATGACGCCTGACTGCTGCTGCGTCGGAGGAGGGGGTGGTGGGAATGCGTGTGGAGTTTGAATGCCCGAGACCGTTAAGGATTCATTGATGGCTCGTTGAAGTTGGTCCTCCTCTTCCTGACGGTTGCTCGGGGTAGCCGTGGTGTACTCTCCGGCAGCGATATCGGCGAGGCGACTCATAGGCGATCTATTATTTGCTCTCGATGGGGGCCGCGAGGGCGCGCCATAGTAGTTATTCGGCTCGGTTCCGTAGATGACGGGGGGTTGTGCGTTGATCCCAAGGGCTGAACAGAACTTCGTCAGCACACAGAACGACGGCATCTCCCGCAGAGAATATAATCACCTTCGTAGTTGGGTCTAGTGGTCGAAGGATCCTCGCCGTCGCGGCCGGAGGAAAACGCGGTCTCGTCCCAGCCGTACTTGCGTTTGAACTACGCCAACGTCAGTAACCACGGCGTCGTGCACGCAAACCCAGGAAGAGCACCAACTGACCTTCTCACAGTCATCGAGAATCTCATTGACGACCGTTTCGGCGTTGCCATGATTGCCCCGCAGCGCGGTCGAGATCATGGAGAGGTCGCTAAAGTTGGTAATTGTTGCCACCATCCTCACCTGGTCTTCCGAGACCTCTGCTTGGCTGAAGGCCATCCTCGTTTTCCCACTCCAGCGATGGCTTCGCCGTCAGAGGATGTGAAAGTCGGCTTGTTCAGAGCTATCGAGATGTCATCTGGGAGAAGCCAGAGCGGACTGGGTTGGCGGGGGTTGGCGGGCGTCGGTGGCGGGAGTTGCTGGACAACCGTTACAATGGTGGGGGAGCTCTGGATCTTAGCCCCGTTCTTGGCCTGGGAGCTGCTGCGGGATCGGTAACTAACTCCCTCCCTGGTTAGGTTATGCGAGAGAGCCCTGGGTTGGATAATCGGTACTGTGGTGCTCGAGCGTGCGGATAAAATAAAATGACTCTGTTTATTGGTTGTGCCAGGAATGGAACTCGGGGTCATCAGCACATATGGCCGGTTTTATGGTTGTTAGCTGCATGAGTAAGGTACCTAAGCTTGCGCTGTTGTTGGAGTTTGACTTCCACAATCGTTTGTCTTGAATTGTACCTTCCTTTGCCTTGCGCCCCAGCGTCCGTTGGTCGACAGTTACAAGGAAGCTACGGTGTCCAGGTCTTGGCGTAGGAGGGGCACGGAGGGGCCGGCGGCAGCGGCAGCGGCAGCGCACGGACTGTGCCAATAGTTACCGTATGTAATTACATACCTTAGGTAGGTCACTCACGTATAACGGCCTGGTTCCAGGGGGTTCAGGTTGCCCGTTGTCGAGCCAGTTCACCTCCCAGAACTGGGAAATCCAAGCCACCGAATCATATCTTCGCACTTTTGTGTTGCAAGTTTGCGTGGGTGCTTGAGGAAAACAGTCTGATTAACCTGTAACATATTTACCCTTTCCCAAAGCAAATACCACGCCGGCCCACCGCAAATCCAGTAGACTCCATGGTATAAGCGCACCTCAGTGGATGGGTGTGCGTAAATACAACTAAATCCCCCCCTCCCATGGTCGTAGACCGTCGAACGCCCCTTTGTGGTGTTCACCAACGCTATGCATGTTATAATGTACCGTGACCGGTGAAAAAAAAGGAAAAAGACATCAGAAGAGGGAGAGCTGGACATGAGGAGATGGAGTTGGGTGTCGTGTCCATGCCATCGCCTTCTTTACTTGTCGTCCTCGTCCTCGTCGCTTCCCTCGCCCTCCCCTTCATCATCGTCGAAATCCATCTCATCCTCGTCACCGGTATCGCTTCCTCCAAAGTCGAACTCTTCGTCCGAGCTTCCGGCCCAGAAATCGGCATCGTCGTCCTGCTTCGGCGGCGGCGCTTCAACGAAGCTCGTAGGCATCTCAAAGTCGGCAGGAACATCCTTCTTGGACTTTGCAACGGTTTCAGTGGCCTTTTCGAGGTACTCGCCCCGGCGGTCGCGGTACATGACGCCGGCGTCGACATTGGCGGGGGAGTTGATCTCGGGGTCGTCGAGCAGCAGCAGGACGGAGCGGAGCACGCTCTCGGCGCCCTGGAGTGGGGACCACCTCTCGCTCGCCTCTTCGCCAGATGTAATATCCTCCCCGGGCTTGTGCAGGATCGAGATGCAGAGCTGGCCATCGGGATAGATGTTGGGGTGGGTAATAGGAATCAGGAAGCGGAACTTGGGCGGCTGGTACGGGTACTCGTCGGTGAAGGTCATTTCGGCCTTAAAGTAGCCGCCATTAAACGGGCTATCGGAGTTGATGACCATGAGAGCAAAATGCCACTTAAGGATGTTGCTGTCCTGGTCGTCATCCTGCCCGAGCGATGCTGTTAGCGATGAGGTTTGGGGGACAGGCCGGGTAGTAGTTGAGGGGCTGAGTCGGAACCTACATCGTGGAAATGAATCCAGGTCTCCTTCCGCAGTGCCTTCATCTCGCTCATCAGGCGCGTCTTCGCGCCGGTCGGCGCTGCTGTACGAGACATGGTGACGACGGTTGGCGGCGACGGGGGCTATCGTTGTGGAAATAGAGGTACGCAGTCGGGTTCGGTGTTATGGAACAGAAAGTGTCACGAAAGGTGAACAACGAGTGACGAGGGGCGGAACCTTCTTCTCGATGTATGGAGAAAAGGCGAAGTCGGTCGGCCCGTCGGAGGGACTACACAGTAATCAGCTGGGGGGGTGGGGGGGGTCGGCGGCGGTGAATAGGTCGTGTTTGTGTATAGGCAGGTGGAAAATAGAAGTGAATAACAAACCACACTCCTCTACAGAACTCCACCGAAGTTATTGTGAAACCCAAGATACAGTGAGGAAAACAGGGGGAACAATGGAAACAGAAAGGGAGGAAGGTTTGGCGCCGAGGCTGACTATTTATTATTAGGTACCTATTGAGGACCTTGCCGATCCATGCGCCTGGCGGTGACAAGCAAAGAGTCACCCGCCAGGCATTCCTTATCAGGGGAAGTCGCGGAGCTGCCGAGCCAGCCAGAGAACCCCCCCACTGCAGGCCACCGCCTTGGAAGCCAGTGATCAGTCTCAAACAAATGCCCCGCCACAAGTCTCAAGTGACCTCAGCCGACCCATGAAAAATAAAGCAGGGCTCTGAGTGGCCTTGCGTCACAAAGTCCTGCAGCGGCCTCATCAAAGCTGAGGATGATGCACTTACGATATTGACAAAAATTCGAACCCCAGACTAGGTAGGTAGGTGGTTTGTTGTAAAAACCCGAAAGAATTACACTATCTATACATTTTCACTACATTTTCATCCCCACCACGCCACCGTCGAAAGCGAGCAGGCTAGGTAGGTACCTAAACAGTGCAGCGCCCTGATCGGACATGGCCTTATGCAAACTGACCAGCAGCTGAGTGAGGCACCCAATCGCCTCAAAAATGTGTGTCGGTGGCGAAAGAAGCCTCAAATTCCCCGACCTACCCGATCATCTGCGGCCTGAGCAATCATCATTCCTGACTTTTACCAACGCCGCCTCTCAGCCATTTTTATCGTCTTTGTTGTAATTATGTATGTAGTTGGGTGGCATGGAGCAAATCGAGTAATTATTTGCTACCAATAACGGAATCCATAGGCCGTTAACCAACGGCGAATCCCGGGTATCATGACAAAAGTACAACAAATAGTGACATCCGAGTACAGTGCGAAGCCGTCATGCATCCACCTGCAGGAGTCAGGCGGAGCCATCGAGCAAAATACCTACTTGTAGCCCCGAAAGGTACGTATCATAGGTAGCCAGACTAGCAAAAAGATCGGATCAAAACCGGCACTCGCAACGGAGCAGAGAGACTATCCTCAAATACCAATAGACCACCGCCTCTCCCACTTCCTCGATCCCGACCCCGACCCCGGTCCCGATCCGGGCCCGGAGCCCCCAGACCCATACCCCGCCCCCGCCCCCGCCGCACCGCCAGAAGCAGTAGTGACAGCAGCAGCAGCAGCAGCCGTAGAAGCCTCCTAGGCCCCCAGGTCGTAGTAGACACACTTGCCGGTGCGGAAGTTGTAGACAAAGGCGTTGGGGGCGCTGCCCTCCTTGCGGGCCTCCCAGGCCCAGCGCCACTGGAGGAGCATGTCGTGCAGCTCGCGCACGTACTTCTTCTCGGCGGTGCTGACGCCGTGCTCGACGCGCCGCCAGCTCTCCGGGTCCGACAGGCTGGTGCCGCGGATCAGGTCCACCACCGCGTCCGACGTCTCGATGGCCGCCACGGGTCCGTCCAGGAACGTCTGCACCAGCCGCGACGCGCTCGCGTGCGCCTGCTCCACCACCGCGTGCCGGTTGAACTTCTTGGACTTGGTCTGCGCTACTAGTATGTGTACTTCCTGCGGGCCGTGCTCGGTCGTGGCCGAGGTTGGGAGCGCACCGCCGGACTCGGAGTGCGGGAGGCCGGTCGTGCGGAGTCGCGTCCCCGAGCGGGAATCGCGGTCGCGGATTTCGGATTTCAGCCAGTTCAGGAGCTCCTTTGCCGAGATGTCGGCGTCGGGAGCGTCTTTGCGGCCCATCGTTTTGATCTTGAGTTGGTTGTCCTGCTTGATGATGATGATCCAGCTATAGGACTCATCGCGGTAGCTCGAGAGCAGATCTTCCGGGGATCGGGCGTCACGGGCAAGCTCGGCGCTGATGCCGTGTGCCCAAAGGGTTTGAAGAAGTTCAATGCCCGAAGAGCGAAGAACAGACGGGTCGAAGCTGGCGACCAAGACATCGCACTACTGACGTTAGCCATTTACTCCAAGATCAGAGGGGAAGGAGGTTGGGAGACTCACCCGTTTTGCGCTGAAAATTCCGTGGGCTTCCTCGTCGACCGCCTTTTTGAGAAACGCCTTGCCTGTGGTCTTGGGGACTTGTTTCGCAAGCTGCTTTTCCCAGTTGAGACTGAAACCCACCGCGTGACGCTCTTCGAACCGGCTCCCGATCTTGGGACGGTGCTCCTTAATCAAGCCGTCGTAACGGCCCCCGGCAGCGAAGACGTCCTTGACCTTTTTGTCATAGAGGCAAGCAAAGAGAATCCCCCCACGGAAGAATGTCTCGTTGATGCTGCTCAATGGTGCGATGTAGACCTTGCCGCTCAAGCCAAATTTCTTGGTGTAGTCATACACTTCCCTCAGGTGGGCCAACGTGGACGATACTTTCTCGCTATATTCAGTCCCCTCGAAGAGGACCCTCAACTTTGAAATGGCCTTGCTGGGAGTGTCTGGTCAAGTTAGCGAGTCTGGGTCGTGCCACACCACAAGGACGTACTGACCTCTGAAGTCAAAGCTCTGCAGCTCATCGACACTGGTAGCTGACATCCCTACCAAAGGCGATCTGAGCTCGCTGCGAACCTTCGGCCACGTAAAATTCCGAATGTTGAGTTTGCTGAGAACCTCGGCAGCAGCATGCCTCGCCCCAGGTTCCACGCCGCAAAACTCAAAGATCAGATGTAAAAGGTCCGAGTGACCAAGCTGGAAGCAAACCGGGGTCGATGACGTGGTGGGAAACGCAGTGACAATCTCGTCCAGGACCTTGATGACCTCCGCCTCTTTCAAAGCAAGGTCCAGGGCGTCGGTGGTGACAATGTCAAAGTCGACCTCTCCATAGACGTCCGGCTGCCCACCGTCATGACGGTCACGGAAAATGTTCCCAAAGGAATACGAACGCATCGGCACTGTGCCGTTCGTAATCCTCGCGAGGGAACGAGCATGGCCCATCACCAAATCGAAGGGGAGTTGAAGCACCGTACCGTTTTTGTCAAGCAAGTGCACAGCGTTTTGTCCGTAATGTGATGACCGAGGATAAAGCGTGGACGTCGGAGCCTCTACGGCACCGTGCCGCCGGAAGATGGATATCAGGGTCTCTTTCACGATGTATCGCCGCATCAAGTCCGCGGGACTGGGGATCGACGAAGACATATCCCACGCGTAGTCTTTCGCTTGTTCGATCTGCCGAGCAAACAACGTCTCGAGCATCTTCTGGAAATACGGTGACGTCGGGTCAGCCATGCCCGCGATGGCGCGCCGTATCGCCTCGCTCTCCATCTGGACCGGCATTTTCCCGCTCTTGAGCATCTCGATACTAGAAGGTCGCTCCTTCGGATTGTGGGTCAAAAGAGACAACAAGACTTCGGTGTGGTTCTTGTCGGTGGGTTTGAAATCCGACGGCAGAGCTGGTGGATTCCGCCGGACTTGCTCAAGGACCAGAGCACGCTCCATCCCGAGCATGGGGGGGTATGACATTTCGAAGAAGATGACGCCGAGCGAGTACATCTAAGGGCGATCAGCAATTGATCCTGCTTCTAGCCGGAGGTATTTAACTTACATCCACCTTAGCAGTGTACGAGCCACTGCCCCCTGTTCTTACTTCTGGTGCAACGTAAACCGCAGTTCCGATGCTCCGAGTCATATCGCTTGCGTCCGCATTGGAAGCAGTCTTGTCCATAGCAAGCTGCCCGCTGGTGGCTAAGCCAAAATCTCCTATCTTGACATTTTCAACGCCATCTGGGCCGGCGCTGATGAAGACGTTCTCGGGTTTGAGATCACGGTGAACAATGTTGAGACTGTGTATGTGAGCAAGGCCTTCGAGAATCTGACGAAAGAGCCGCCAGATTTCCTGGCTTTCCTTGGACAGATTGCGAGATATCAAGTCGCGAAGGGTCTTGTTCGAAATCAGCCTCGGCCATGAAGGGAGATGTAAAGAAAACGAAAACCTACTCGCTTTTCGCAGTATTCCATAGAAATGTACATGATAGTACGGAACGGGCGGGAACTTCCTCTCCTCGTGCGTTTGCCAGGAACGACGAGGTGGTCTTTCATCGGAACCTTGCTATTCAGAGTCGACGTATCCTCATCGGACGATGACCCCTCGTCGTCATCATCCTCATATTCATCGTCGTCGTCATCATCGTCAACCGCAGAGCCATCGCCAAATTCTATGTATGGGTGGCCGCTCGATGACATGAAGTCCAAGCCCCTGCTCTTGCTCTCGGCAAATTCAATGTTAATACTCCGTGATATTGTATCCCTCGAAGTACCCGGGCCATCTGTTGATGTATCCCCGTCCGTGTCGGAGTAGTCCGGAATTTCTTCGAGCCAGGTGTTGTAATATCGGACGACGGCGGGATGGTTCATCTGCGAGAGAAGCCTAACTTCCTTGAGCATTTCCGACAATGTCTCCTGAGACCTCTGCGTAATCTTCTTGATCGCATAAAGCCGGCCGTCGATCATCTTGCGGGCTCTTACTACTTCTCCGAAGCCACCTTTGCCTAGCCGGGCCTCCTCTACATAATCTTGCAGATATCTCGAAGTTACAGCCCCGCGGTTCATCGAATCATGGCGCAACCTCCGTGGCAAACCCTGAGAGAGGGCGATCATGGAGCCACCAATAACAGCGGAATCATCTTCTTCCAGGATAGGGGCATTGGTTGCTAAGAATTCGCTCGAGCACAGTTCAAACGCCCGCGGCCGCTTCTTGGGGTCCGACTTGAAGAACTTTGTCGCCAGTTCCTCGAGCGGACCCGAGAGCGAGAGGGACTCCATCAAGGCCGACGGAGAGTGGTACTTTTCGGGCACGTCTAAGCCGAAGAGCATCTGCAACACGACTATGCCAAAATCCCAGACATCTGTCTTCTGAGTATACTGAGGTTTCGAAACACCTGCAATCTCGGACGGGAACCAATAGGCTGACTTTGCGGTCCGCATGGCGGTCAAGCTGGCTACCTTGGTGCACATGTTGTGCAGTTCTCTCTGGTAACCAGCATCGGCCAGCTTTGGGACAACATCACCGGCTGGCTCCCTACAGAGGAGGATATTCCCAGGATGAATGTCCTGATGGATGATTCCGTGGTTATGCAAAAATGCAATCGCTTCTAGCAGATCTGTCGTCCATATCTTGGCTTTGCTGATGTCGATTTGACCAGCGAGACTCAAGAGTTCATCCACAGGGCCTTTGTCGCTGAGAAGCGTCAGGACACTGATGGTCCACACGGCTGGAGACGATGAGTCCGTCTCGCTGACGGAGCGGTCGATTTTGAAATCAAGGACCTCAAGAAGATTTTGATGACGTAGTTTCTTGAGAGACTCCAATTGCATCTCCAAAGACTGAAGCTGCTTCTTGAGGTGGGCCGAGTCTTTCCCGTGATACTTGAGCTCGACCTGCTTGAAAGCTAGGCTGGGACGTAGATTTTTCGCCGAGAGAACCGGCTTGACCTTGTAGACGGTGGTTACCGGGCCTTCACGATACACCACCTTTCCAATGACTGTTTGAAAGTACAGTGCATTGCCTGACCTGTCAGTCAACTTGCACGGCTGGTCAAGAACAAGAGCGACGTCGGTATCAGCAGGGTCCTCTGCAACACGGCCAGGCGACAGCTGCTGGCTCCTGTTCTTCTTCCTCGACTCTTTCGCTTTGTTTCTTTGCCGTTTGATCTCTTCCTGGACCATGTCACCCAACACCCGCTCCTCTTCTTTGGTCTCCTCGAGTTTCTTACGATCCTCCAGCTCCTTTTCGTCCCTAGCTTGCTTTGCCAGCTCGGCTTCGTGGGCAGCTCGCTCTTCCTCTAGGGATGGCAGTTCCAGCCCCTGGGCTTTCTTGGCGGCAGCGATTTCCAGAATCTCGCGGATACCCTCGACGATGCGGTCGATCATCTCCTGTTCCTCGGTAGCCCAAGCTATTGGCCGCGTCTCGATGAACTTTTGGATCTTATACTTGGTCGATTCTCGCAAGTCGCTGTCATCCTTGATGGTCAACAGAGGAGGAGACTTTGGGTAGGTTGCAACGAGGACAACCCCAAGTGTCATCGCAACTTCGTCATCCGATGAAGCCTTGATCCTGATGTCGAAGGATGGTTCGGATTTCTCGAATTAAATAGTTAATTATGAAAGAAGCTTCATGATACCTGGGAATTTCATGAGTCAACTTACATGCCACGCACTAGGGGCAGTGCTATGCTCAATGAAGTCCTCGCCATAAATGGCTTGCAACACCATCACTTCATTTTGCTGCAACTCGTGGTATTGTGTCTGAGATGCAGGTGTCCCAGGACTCTTGAGCCCCGGGAAACTTTCGGTTCCATTTTGTTTTGGTGATTTCGCGGGCTTCTTTTTGGCAGCCATCGCAACCTTGAGTGATTGAGTGAGTGGGTGAGTGAGTGAGTGAGAATCTCTGAGAACCTTAACTAGTCAAGAGTCCCAAAACCGAGGCTCAGACTGAGACGGTCGAATTGATGGGTCCAGTGATATGTAGGTGACTCAACGACCTACTCAACTCCAACTCCTGTGTAGAAAGAAGCTTGACTGTAACTCGGACGTGGTACCCGAAATGGGACCGTAAATGAACTGCACAGCCAAAATTGGCCGTGAGACTTTACTTCCGAGATAAACCCATCATTTTTCTTAAAAAAAATTGTTTTGAGTCAGGTTCGGTGTTTAGATGAGGCCCTTTGGGAAGACAGCAACCTCAAAGTATGGAAGGAGTGGGGTTTTTGTGTCTGCCTTTTGTTGTTGGAGTTCTGGTTATCTCCAAGACTCAGTTGTGGTGGGGCACCCTGGTGGCTCGGACCGCCCCACTACCCTTGAGCAAGCTGCAGGTGACGCGCCCCGTCGCGCTAGGAGGGAGGCCCCCACCACCGTGAGAACCCCACAACAAACCCCCCGACCTGGGCTGCCCGTTGAATGGCTGCATTTGGCAATCAATACACAGGACTTGAGTAAACAGCAACAACGAAAGGCACGACTGCGCCAGACCCGGCCGACTGCGATTTTTTGATGGGCCGACTCCCACGGCCGTAAAGGAATTTCGGCGGGTAACCTTGTATCTATTTCTGGGGGCGACAACAAAAAGTCGCAATGATTAGCTGGGCGCTGAAGCGCAATTCGGACAACTCGCGCGACGCGCCGGTCTCCGGTATGAGAAGCCCCCTCCACGCCGGGCATTGGGGAAGAACTTTTTGGGATCTTTGACTCACACAATTGCAGATGACACCACTCAGATTGACATCCCCGACACTCCTGCGCCCGTATTTGCCGTGCGTGCGCTGAAGACGGCCCTCTTCGGTACCCCCGCAGCTAAGGATCGCCGGGCCGCGGCGAAGACAGCGAAAAACCAGACAGCCCAGCAGAATGTCAACTCAGTACCAGCTGCGGACAGGTCGCCAACGAAACCTGCGGGTATCCTCCTCACGCCCGGCACCGGGACGACGCGCCGGAAGCGCGTCTCATTCGGCAATGACGTGAAGCAAGGCTCTGGAGGGACAGCCAGGACTAGTGCTACCGGATTACCAGACGAGTGTCCCGGGAAGTTCCCAAGCCCATGGGTTGACCGAAACGGAGACGAGGCACAACCACGGCCGAAAACTAGGTTGCAACAGGCCATGGAGAACTCCAGGAAGGGCAACGCCAAGGACAGCGGAACAGAGGAGAAGGATTTTGCTCACGCAGCAAAGGAGCCGGAAGACGCATGGGAGGAAGTCGAGGACGATGAATCAGACTTTGACGCCGACGTCACCACGGATCTCAACGAGCCGCACTCGCGCTCCGGTAAATACTGGAAGTCCTACTTTGAGACTTACCATAGCGACGCAAAGATGGAGATGGAGAAGCTGGTCAAGTACAAGCATCTCGCCAAGTCTTATGCGAAGATGAAGGACACCGAGGCGCTCGAGCTCAACCAGAAGCTCAAGGAGGAACAGGGAAAAGTCAAAGCAATGGAGGAAAAGGTTGCCGAGATGGCCCGGCAGGCAGGATCCACCACCAGAAGGAAGGGGGGCGAGAGCGACCCGATTTTGATGGATGAACTCAGGAAACAGACGGCTCTTGCAACAGAGTATAAAATTCAAGTACAGGAGTTGGAGTCTTTGCTTAATATCGAGGACGATGATGATGGACGCCAACGACAACAACGAACAGCATCGCCCCGGACGCAGCGGACCCTGATGGAAACCCAACGAGAGCTGAGGCGGGCTAGGTCGCAGGTTCGCGAGCTAGAAAAACTGCAGGAGGAACGAGACCGACTGAGATCCGACTTGAAATTCGCCGAGCAACGGGCCAGCAAGCTTGCTGAAGAGAACCGGAAACTATCAAGGGAACTGTCTCAGACCACGTCGAGGACCCAAGACCTGGAGAAGAGACTGGAGGACTCTAAAGGCTCTTATGAGAAGCTAAAGGATGACGCCAAGTCTCGATATGTTGAAGCCCAGCAGGTCCTGCAAAAGAAGAACGAGAAGATTTCGGAACTTCAAGAAGAACTCGATTCGCTCAAGAGAGAGGGGGCAGAATCAAGACAGCCGACTCGGTCTACGCGGGCGAAGAGCTTTGACGAAAAGTTGGTTCCGACGGAAAGGGAGAGCGCCCGGGCGTTATCAAAAGATCTCAATGGCTTCAAACAAAAGCCCAGTGAGAAGGCTACAACCAGCTCAACAGCCCTGGCGGAAATGAGGCAAAGGGAGAAGCGTGGCAGAGACGACCTCAAGCGTGCATCCCATGATGATGCAACCCTGGCGCAAGCCCGCGCTCTGAGGGAGAAGCTCGAAGCCGAGTTTGGCACAAAGGGGCTACCTACTTCCACCGTCTTTGGCGACCGCGGTAACCTACAGGACAGCCACGGCTCCGCATCAAGCGGGCATTCTGCCCACTCCAGGGAAGGCCGGTCCTATCCCAGCCGGACCGACCGGCCATCACGAGCTGCCCGGCCAGCGTCGACGTCTTTGGGGAAGGTCACTCTAGGCGACCTTCCTGCAGAATCTCGCGACAAACGCGCCCGCAAGAGTTCGCTCGAGCAGATGAGACAGGTCCCAGTCCGGCCGCCATCACGAGGTAGCGAGAGTGACACGTCGCCCGACATTGGTGGCGCGAATGCGCAGACTAGTGCTGTCTGGAGCACCATGAATACCTCGCGGACTGCCTTGCCAGAGCACCGGAAGGCGGCCGCGCTTGCTCGGATTCAGCGGAGGATAGCGGAGAGGAAGATGCTGCAACAGGCTGGGCGGGATAAGGAGAATGCGCGGCCATAATGCGTGGTGTTGTGTTGGTGCTGTTGTTGTTTGGTACTTGGTCTTGTTGGGTGTTGGCATTGGTCAGTCTTGGTCTGTTGTTGCATATTGATTTGTGGATATATGAACTGCTGAGATGGGTATGGTATGGCAGTTGTGGTCTTGGCATGGTGTTGGGGGTATCCTTTCTACGTCACGGGTTTGGAGAGCCGGGATTCATGGGTCGGCAGTTACGGGAAGAGCGTTCTAATTGATTCATGCTTTCAGGAACCAGCGATCAGATAAGCTTATCAATTTTATACTGGGCGTCTTTGCCCAATCCCCTCCCCCAAACCTCGAATTCCAAACAAATAACTAAAAGTTGGTTGGTCAAAATGATCCTTTCCAAAGTCAACGGTGAGAGTGGACACGAAATAGATGATGAAATAGCCGATCTTGAGCGTCGGTTGGCAGAGGCAAAAACCAAACGTTCTCACTCGACCTCATTGAACTCTCACCCACCATTAACAAGTAGGTCTCACTTTCATTCCACTGTTTACATACATCAACGACCCCCTTTTTTACCTCATCCAACATTTTCTAACCCCTTTCCCAGAGCCCCTCTCCTCACCCCTCACCTCGCCAACACACTTCCTCCTCCTCCTCTCCGACTCGGCCCTCCCTCTCGGCAGCTTCGCCTTCTCCTCGGGACTCGAGAGCTACCTCGCCCACCAGAAAGTCGTCTTCGGCCAGCCGTCCTCCTTCGCCTCCTTCCTGCCCCTCTCCATCTCCTCCTACGCATCCACCACCCTCCCCTTCGTCCTCGCCGCCCACCGCGACCCCTCCCTCGCCAACCTCACCGCCCTCGACGACGCCCTCGACGCCGCCATCGTGTGCACCGTCGGCAGGCGCGCCTCCGTCGCCCAGGGCCGCGCCCTGCTCTCCATCTGGGAACGCTCCTTCGCCGGCGCCCTCGCCGAACAAGGAACAGCAGGAGGGGCAGGAGGGGGTACAGATGTGAACGATGCGCTGCGGGGCTTTTCTGCCCTCCTGCGTAGCAGCTCAAACACCTCCTCCTCTTCCTCCTCCTCCACCACCACCACCACCACCACTCCCACCTCCACCCCCGCCCTCACCAACGGCGACAACACACCCACCACCACCCCCATTTCCTCTCCCAACAACGACCCACCCCCTCCCCCACCCGTAGCCGCGCACCTGGGCCCACTCTTCGGCGCGCTCTGCGCACTCGCCGGCCTGGGCCTAGAACAAACAGCCTACGTGTTCATGGTGAGCCACGTGAAAGCCCTGGTGTCGGCGGCGGTGCGGGCGGGCATGTTCGGCCCCTACCAGGCGCAAAAGACGCTGGCGAGCGCGGCGGTGCAGGGGCTGGTGGCGGCGGTGGTGCAGCGCGAGTGGGAGACTCCGGTGGAGGAGGCGGGGCAGAGCGTGCCGGTGATGGATTTGTGGGTGGGTAGGCATGAGGTGTTGTATTCGAGGATTTTTAATAGTTGATTTGTTGGCTTTTTGGGGGGGGGGGGGGGGCGGGTAATATGAGATTTGGTTCTTGGAGATACTTGGGCAGATGGGGATGTGATCATGTTTATGTGCGTGTATTTATTTGTTTGGCTTGGTAGCGGTGGGAACCCTGGTATCATTAATGTACAGCTACAGAGTACAAACGCCTGTCATATCCTGACCCCTAATCACTGTCGTCGCTGTCGTACGCGACCAAGGGCCCCGTCGAAGCGGGAGCCTTCGGTTTTGACGCGACCGACACTTGCGCTGCCTGCAAAGCGGCCAGCGTGTTGCTAGAAAGAATGCCCCCAGCCTGTGGTTGGCTCTGCTCCTGGGGCTGCTCCTCAACCATCTGAGCCTCCGCGGCTTCCAGCATCAAGCGCTGCTCATGTTCCAGCTCGTATCCTTCCCGGCCACGCGGGTTGACAGCGTTAGGCCCCCGCGCGAAGTGCACCTCATCTGGCGCTTCATATCCTTCTAGACCATAACTGCTCTCTAGCTTTCGCCGTTTGCGCGCTTCTGGATCCTTGCCCTCAATCTCCGCGACAAATTCTGCCGGCAAAGCCTTCCGAATAGCCTCGGCCGCTTGTTCTTCAATTCGCCTAGCCTCTCGTTTCTGCGCCATCGGGTTCGGGTCGGCTGTCGCCCACCGGACATTCAAGACCTCCTCATGGTCGAGAGACCTGGGGTATGTTAGCCAAAAGAACATCGTAAGAATATATCAGTAGGCCACGTACTGGTGTGCCATCGCCTCCTTTGCAAACTGCGCATTTGCCTCGTTGGTGTATGTCACAAACGCCACGCCCCGGGTATTGAGCACGCGGACGCGTTCAATCTGTCCCCACTCCGCAAGATGCCGTGCCACGATCTCCTCGATATCGTCCGTCACATGGATCCGGCCGATGTATACGGTGCGGTTCTGGCGGGTGAAGCTGCCGACACCGCCCATGTCGTCGCGGTAGTCGCTAAACTTGTCACGGCCGAAGCAGTCGACGTTCGGGTTGAAGATGTCGTGGATACCGGGAAGTCGGTGGAGGTAGTCGCAATCTTGGCCCTTGGGGCTACAAACTGTCAGCGATCACCCCTACCTGAAGAACCCAGCGATGGTGAAAACTCAACGTACCATATTCCCCTGGCAAAAAAAAGACAGAAATATGACCCGGGCCGCGCATCGGCGCGCGTGTACCCGGAGTCCTGAGCGACATTGCATCTCCCCTTAGCATGTGTCTGCGACAAATACTTGTCTTCCCGGTCGCCCCCTGACCACTTGTTATACCAGATGTTGAAAACTGTGCCCGTCTGCGGTGGCGGTTCCGACTTGATCAGAGCTGGGTCGATTTGCGGTCGCGCGGGGCGCTTCTTCCGCCGGATAATCTTCTTCACTTTCTTTTCTGTCGGGGGCGCCACCTCGTTGTTCGTCGTGGCGAGCGCGAGTTCCTGCGCGCCGTCTGGCGCATCCTGGGCATCGTCAACAACCGCGACGCCGGTGTCGACCCTTGTCTCTACTTCGGCCATGGCCGAGTCTGCTTGCCGTCGAGTTCGAACTGGATATTGGGAAGATTGGGGATAAGCGCCGGGCCGTGATATGCTATTCTCGATTCGCGGATTGTGGCGGTGATTGCAAGAAGAAGGATGGAATACGGTTGGTTTGTTGAATTGTTTCGAGGCAAGGTAATCTGTATAATTGAACCAAGCTGCTCATGCGATTGGGTCATGAAAGTCCAAGAGCCTGCCCGTGCGGGATTACATAATACTCTCAAGTCCCACTACAAGCAGCGCAGAACAGATGAAGAGACAAAAGCGTAACGGGATTGAACCTAGATCTCAATGATTTGATGTGTATTACAGGGTACTATACGCCCAACAGTTGTTGAGTTCGGATCAAAAACTAATCAGAGAGATAAATGGTTGTAATGGTTGTCTCCGAACCATTGAAGCGATACAAAAAGCAGAACCGTCAGCACTTGGCACTTATTGTCAGAGAACTAATGCCACTGAAACTTTCGGCTGCAGGAAGCCCAAAGTCTACTTTTTATTGTGAGTCGATTATTTTTTAATTCAATTTCTTTTCCTCGGTTTCCTTACATCTTTCTATTTTCTTCATTTCTGTCTCCGTTTCGAGTTCCGCTTGTTTAGCCCGTGGGTGACTGTATAAACTCAGGTTGTCTTGGATGGATACATATCAGTCTGGGGAACAGCTGGCCGAGTGATAAAGGCGGTGTGCAAGTCTGGTTGCCCGCCCCACCTACCCCTCGGAATTCTGCCACATCGAAACGTGGGGCACGGCGACGGTAACTAGGATTCATCGACCTGCAAGTTCTCATCAAGACCCTTTCGGATACTACTCGGTGCCGTTTGGTCCTTCAGCTATTTCTTTTTTCAGGCAACAGTAGATCAATAAGGGCGTATTGCCCCCCCAATTCATCAAGATGGTGAACATCACGGAAAAAATCAAGGAGTAAGGAATGCATCTATCCAGTCCTTGCGGGGCATGGACTGACAAGTCTAGGATTGAGGAGGAGATGAGAAAGACCCAGAGTTTGTACCGCCACGGCTCGCTCGGCCAGGGATTAGATGAGACTGATATGTGCCACAGAAAATAAGGCCACCGGTATGCGCTTTGACATGACCTCGAATTCGAGGACGAAGTTACGAATCGTGTTGCTAACGAGCTTGTACCAGAATATCATCTGGGTCTCCTAAAGGGGTGAGTGAGTTACCATCGCTTCATCCTTATCGTAAGTGCTAACTTCTTAAAGAAAACTTGCGCGGCTTCGCGCCCAGCTGCTGGAACCAGGGCCGGGAGCAGGTGGTGGCGGAGGTGCTGGTTTCGATGTGAGCAAGAGCGGTGACGCCCGGATAGCGCTGGTCGGCTTTCCTTCGGTGGGCAAATCGACGTTTCTTTCAAAGGTCACGAAGACCAAGTCCGAAGTTGCCTCCTACGCCTTCACAACACTTACCGCCATCCCCGGCGTTCTCGAATATGGCGGCGCCGAAATCCAGCTACTCGATTTGCCGGGTATCATTGAGGGTGCTTCAGAAGGCAAGGGGCGCGGGCGACAGGTCATCTCGGCGGCAAAGACCAGCGATCTAATTCTCATGGTCCTCGACGCGACGAAGAGGGCCGAGCAAAGGGCATTGCTAGAAGCTGAGTTGGAGGCAGTAGGCATCCGGCTTAACCGCCAGCCACCGTGAGTTTGAAGTCACCAATCCCACCTGCGATTGCTACTTACACGCCAGCAGAAACATCTACCTCAAACCCAAAAAGGCTGGCGGCATGAAGGTCACATTCCAGTCCCCGCCCAAGGGCCTCGACGAGAAGATGATCATGAACATCCTGCGCGATTACAAGCTGCTCAACTGCGAGGTGCTGGTGCGCGACGAGAACTGCACGGTGGACGACCTGATCGACGTCATCATGAAAGACCACCGCAAGTACATCAACTGCCTGTACGTGTACAACAAGATCGACAGCGTGTCGCTCGACTTCCTCGACAAGCTGGCGCGCGAGCCGCACACGGTGGTCATGAGCTGCGAGCTGGACCTCGGCATCCAGGACGTCATCGACCGCTGCTGGAAGGAGCTCAACCTGATCCGCATCTACACCAAGCGCAAGGGCGTCGACCCGGACTGCAGCGAGGCCCTCATCGTGCGGAGCAACAGCACCATCGAGGACGTCTGCGACCGCATCCACCGCACGCTCAAGGACACGTTCAAGTACGCCCTGGTCTGGGGCGCCAGCGCCAGGCATATCCCGCAGAGGGTGGGGTTGGGGCATCCCGTGGCGGACGAGGATGTAGTGTACATAGTGAGCGGGTGGAAGGCGTAGTTAGGTGTCGGGGAAATGGGAAGAGCGTGATTTAACAGCCACTCAGTTAGAAGAAAAGTTCCGTGATATTGATACCGCATGTTTTTGGTATATACGTGTCTCCTGTCATACCCAGTCATAAACCACCCTCACCCCTCCCTGTACCCTGATGATAAAGACCCTTCATACCGAGAGCAAGACAAAACCCAACAACAAATTCTCCCAAAACGCCTCGTGGTAAACCAACCAACCCATCCTTCTCCTCGGCGGCAAACAACACGCCTTCTATGTCAAAGCAGAAAAAGCGACAAAGGAAAGAAAAAGGATAGCAATAGGCGTCAGCCAAGAAATGTCTCGGCAGCAAACAACTTGCTTTCGATGTCAAAGCCGAAGAAGCGGCAAAGCAGCCGAATGGGAGAAAGAAAAAAATATCTGAGCCCGTGAGTAACTTAGTTGGCGAAGGGGTTGTCTTGCTGTGCCGTCGTCGCAGGCTTGCTGGCGAAGAGCGAGCCGCTGTTGCTGCCGCCATCGGCGCCGAGTTTCTTAGCTGACGCACGAGCGAAGAGCGATTTCGGCTTGCCCCTGTAGCAGAGATATTTGTTAGCTTCTGTGTGAAAGGCTGAGGCCACGGATGGCTGGGAAAGCAGAGGTGGTGACGTACTTGCCGACCTGCTTGTTGCGGAAAGCCGACAGCTTGGCGGTGCACGGGCTCATGATGGTGTCCGAGGGGGAGATGAAGGTTTTGTTCCTGGAGGGAGAGACAAGGTTAGCGATTGGCTCTCAATATTGGTTTTTCATCGATGGGGAGGGATCACGTACTCGCCCTGCTCCATCTTGGACTGGAAGACCTGGCGGTGGTGCTCCATGCTCATAACATCGGGCTTGGTGTTCCCGTCGGCCTCGGTGTGGTTCTGGCCGTGGGCGGGCATCGAGGTGTTGACATCCCGAGCGGCGAGCACGTTGGCGGAAGACATTGTTGCTAGGTATTTGAGTGTGTGGACCCGGTTGTTGAGATCGAACGATGCGAGACGGACGAGGAATCAGGCTGGAGGTTGCTGTTCAACGCGAAGCAAAACGAGAGGTTGCAGGTGGGCTGTTGATGGTTGTGTCTGGGAAGGGGCAAGCAGTAAAAGAATGGCAGGTCTCCCGGCTTAAATTAACCTCGAGGAATGTGTGTGGTTGTTGCACGGCTCAGTCAGGCTGCAGAAAAAGACGAGAAAACATATTTCCGGTTTTGGCCATTGACCGGGCAACGGCATGAACAACGGGCCCATAAAACCCTATCCCTGCCGCCTTGGCGAGCAAACCGCGGGAAAATCGGAGGACTTTCAATGACTCCCTTCAACCCAAAAGAGACGGGATCAACCGGCCAACAAAGAAATTAAGCATGACAAAATTGCCGGTATATTTTGGTACCTATATTGGGCTGTACTAAACAACTAGACAACAGAAACATGAGTCATGACCGGGTTTCTAAGACGACCGCTTAATGTTGGACCCGATTTCGGTCCGTGTTACACCGTACTGCTTCATCAGCTGTTCGGACTTGGCCTTCTGCGCGGCAATCTTCTCGGCAACGGCCTTGCCACGTTTGTTTTCATTCCTGCCCATTTGCTGCAGGTGAACCTCGTCAGGGCCGTCCGCCAACCTCAGCGTCCTGATGCCGGCCCACATGCTAGCCAATGGCGTGTCCTGGCTGACGCCCGCGCCACCAAACGACTGGACAGCCCGGTCAATGACGGTCAGCGCCGTCTGCGGGACGAGGACCTTCGCCTGGGCAATTTCCTTGAGAGCGGCCTTGGGCCCGTGGTCGTCCATCTTGATGGCAGCGTTGAGCACAACGAGGCGCGCCGCGTCAATCTCGATCCGGGACTTGGCCACCCACTCCAGGATGACGCCGTGCTCGCGCAGCTGCTTGCCGAAGGTCGTCTTCTTGGGGTTGTTGATCCGCATGAGCATCCATTCCAGGGCCCGCTCAGACGCGCCAATCGTCCGCATGGCGTGGTGGATGCGGCCTGGGCCAAGACGACCCTGGATGATCTCGAAGCCACGACCCTCGCCGAGCACGAGGTTGGTGGCTGGCACCCGGACGTTCTTGAATGTGATGTGGCCGTGGCCGTGAGGGGCGTCGTCGTACCCGTAGACTGAGAGCATGCGGTGAATGGTGATACCCTCGGTCCCTGCCGGGACAATGATGACGGATTGCTGCCTATAGGGATCCTTGTTGTTGGCGTCGTTCTTGCCCATGACAATGTAGACCTTGCAGCGCGGGTCACCAGCACCGCTGGACCACCATTTCTAATCCGGGTGTTAGCTTGGAGGCGAGTACAAATTACTCGAGGTATATGGATGCCGTACCTGGCCGTTCAGCACGTAATGGTCACCGTCCCGCTCAATCTTCAACTCAATGTTGCGCGCGTCAGAAGACGCGACCTGGGGTTCCGTCATCAAGAAGGCCGAGCGGATTTCGCCGTCCATCAATGGCTTCAACCACTTGGCCTTCTGCGCGTCGTTGCCGTACTTGGCCAACACCTCCATGTTGCCCGTGTCCGGGGCGGCACAGTTGACGGCCTCCGAGGCGGTCCTCGACTTGCCCAGCCACTCAGCCATCAGGCCATACTCAAGGTTGGTCCAGCCGGGCGACTCTTTGTAGTGGCCCTTGGGCAGGAACATGTTCCAAAGCCCTAGCGACCGAGCCTTCTTCTTGAGGTCCTCCAGAATTGGCGGGTGCGAGTTCCATCTCGCATCCCCTGCACCGATTTGGGCTTCATAGACGGCATCGGCACTGCGAGGGTATCAGACCAGGATGCATTGTGAGGATGCGATATGGCCGCTGACTTACGGGATGCAATCTTCCTCAACAAACTTGGCTACAACATCCAAGATTTGCTTTGCCCGCTCGCTCACGCGGTGACTAACCTAAACATACGTCTTAGCTGACGGCTATAGGAAGTGTCAGGGTGGAAAGGGGAATCCTACAGCAATTGGGATCTGCGCGGACATATTGAAGACGTTTTGTATCTTTTGACGGTGTGCGTGTGTGTGTTTGTATAAGGAGTGCTCGGTTCTTGTCAAGGTGAGAAGGTCGTGTTCACTTTATGACAAGATGTTTCGGCAGTTTGATGATGTTGAATCAATGGTTCGGTCAAGCTTCACCTCCTCCCTGATACGATTAACCGTCCATGCCGAGGTTCATCGGTCCCCCGGCTTCAGTGACCAGCGGTGCGGAGCGCCAAGCTTAAAGTGGCTGGTGGAAACGCGGAGGTGGCTTGCTTATGGGCCCACCATGAATTGACAGTAGCACCACCACAGTAACTAAGAAGGAAGCCTTTCGGATGATTCGAACCAAGTGTAAGTGAAGTCGTCAAGGTGCAGTTTGGCTAAAACTTAGTATCCTTAACCGTACCATTCTGAATTACAGAAATCTACAGCTCAACCACCGCTTCTTTCGCCACAGATTGCTCCCCGACATTACGAATATGAAAACGTTATGGCCCTCGAAAGAGCTTAGCGCTGAGGTCGGTGGAGTTCGCCATACGATGACCCATTTTTGACAGTCTTGACATGCATGTTGCGTCGGACTGTTAACGAGAATGGATACCCGTACTCAAGCTCTCGGTCTCAAAACCGAACTGGCAGGGAATAGTGTGGGCAAGGGCAGAAGCGGCAATAATCAGTATGGGTTGAAGGACTGAGGTAAAATAATACTGGAAACAAGGGCTGCTCGAGTTCTAACTACCTATGTACCTAGGTAGTTGCCGTCTCTTGGCTGGCCTGACCACTGCAAGACAGAGAACATACCGGGATGACGCGCAAACTTGCACGTTTTCTACTTTGCCCAGCCCGCTGCCTGCTGGGGTGAGAAAAGCAATTGAAGCATTGCGTGGCCTTACCAATGCGCGTTCAGTTCTAGATTTCTCACGGGTTGGGGGAGGCAAACAACTTGCCTTCTTGGGATGCTCGGGAAACCCACCAGAACGGGAACGCAGCGCCTATCCGGGACTCGGTCCCGGCCGATCGTCCGTTTGGACTTCCGGCGCTACTCGCCGCACGGCCCGACAGCAGTGGTTGTCGCGCTCAACGCATCATCGGGCCCCGCCTATGCTGTTGACACACACCGTGATACCATCATCTGCCTGCGGCAGGCATCAAAGTTTGGAACCCGTTCGTCACCCCGGGACGTCATTGGGGACGTCAGCCGCCGCCCGGGTGTTCCCAGCTTACCCCTGGCCCAATGGGAGCCGGGCGCATGCGACAAAGCAGCAAGAGGCACCGAGACGGCAGGGCCGTGGTCACATTGCAGATCCAGCGGGAAGCCAGAACGTGGTTCAGGGCTGGGTCGATGTCACGCTGTGGAAAATCGTGCATTCATGGCCTCCATCCGAGTCGGCGAAACACTGACACATTCCTGCAGTCCGTTGATGTCTGGTATCGAAATGTCCGCTCCGGTCTCTGATAACATGTTGGCCTTCACTTCAAACCTCGAAGGATCGGTCATGTGTCGTGGCCACAAGACGGGGGTCGAGCTGTCAAAGCTCAAACCTTGCCGAGTCATTGTCACATTACGACGTTCATTTTTGGGAGCTCGAACGTCGGCCCGATCTTAGGAGGCGAGTGTCAAGAAGCATTGCTCCGATTGGTGTTTGCGGTCAAAAATCTTCAAAGTTGACTGCTGCAGGTGAGGATAAAGTGCTTGCCTTAGGCGAGAAAATCAACCATCTTGGGCTTGGGTGGCGGGGGCCTTGTAGCCCACGTCTCGGGCCCCTCCTTTCTAATTTTGTTGGCTGCACACCCTGTCTGTCTCAGCACTGACGAGGCTCCCCTCTTCAGCGTCCGTCCTTTCTCCGCGTCACCGCATCCATTCTACCTGCCTTGCGCGCGCCCGACATTCGAAGCGGATGCCGACATTGACATTGCCGCCTGCGTTGCCCTCCAACGTTCACCGAGCGAAAGCCATTCGCTTTCCAGCTGAAAGATATACCCACCCCACCTCACCTGAGCCTTGATGCGACCCCCTCCCCGCAGCCGCGCACTCGATAAACGATCCTTCACGCGCTTCCCCTTAGCTGACCCCTTTCCTCCCGAGGCCCTCATGATATCGTCCTTCCGTCACGACAGTTTCGATTCTAGGATTCTCTCCATTACTGCCACGCGCCTCTGAACCGACCCCACCCTCGAGCTATCCTTAGACCCCGCCCCGATGCCACGAACAAATTCCCCGGTCCTAGTTACGAGATAGCATACTCATAACTTGTTACCTCTTCATGCCTCCGCCCTAGCAGCGATGGATATGATGAAGGCAGCTAGCTCGCTCATGCCGAAGAAATTCCGTAGCGTTCGGGAGAAAAATGGGCACCGTCGCAATAAATCATCCGAGTCTGGCGGCAAGGTGTGTTGAAGACCACCTGGCTACACGAAGACCTGTTTTTCTGACGGCCCTAGGTTCGACCGCTAACTGCAGACTCATGGCTTTCCATATTCAAGCCCGATTCGGTCAAACAAGCACAGAGGGAAAAGGAGGAAATCGAGAAAGAAGCGGTGACGGTACGTCTCTGATACGATATCCGGAGGGGGGAAGGGGCTGCGTCGCCATACTAACGGTGCGAATAGATCGAGGTCATAGTCCAGCGTCTGGAAGAACTCAATTACCACGCTGTCTCCAAAGACCTGGTCCGCGTCGCACTCCGTTCCAACTTCGCCGGCGGCAACACCGACAAGGCTGTAGAGCTCCTGCAATTACAGCAGCAGGCCTTCTCAGGAATAATACAGCCGTTCGATCCGAACATCGAAATGGTTGGCGCAGAGAATAGGGGAAATGTCACATGCTATCTAGACTCCTTACTCTTCGCTATGTTCGCCCACCTCACAGCCTTCGAATCCATGCTGAAGAATGACCTGGAAGGCGAGCCTCAAAGGAAGCTGGCCGCATTACTGAGGCTATGGGTCAACATGCTCAGGGGCGGAAAGCTGATCCACACTGATATGGTCCGATCACGCCATCCCTTTCGAATCGCCTCATGCTAATTAGAAGTTTGCAGACGGAACACATACAGTTAGCCTTGGCCGAGTGCGGCTGGAAAGACGCCGCGCTTCTCGAGCAACAGGACACATCCGAAGCCTTCGCGTTTATTGCCGACGCCTTGCAGTTACCACTCCTCGCCCTCCAAATGGACCTTTTTCACCACGGAAAGGGGGATGTAGATGACCACAAGGTCGTCCATGAGAGGTGCCTTAACCTCCCCATTCCGCCTGACACCGACGGAAAGGGAATAAAGCTCGAAGATTGCATGGAAGCATACTTCAACAACAAGGTGGATGTTCTTCGCGATAGTCTCGACGACAAGAAGTCCATCGACAGGCCCATCCTAAGTCCAGAGAGCACGATTCGGATGGTCCCCGAGGACGGGGACGAAACGCCACGTGCGGAGGAGGAAAACGCGCAGTTGCAACGGAGGTGGACAACACACGGAGGCATCATGCACTCCCCAACCTCCGTATCAAGCTCTGATCCCACGCCGTCTGGCTCCCGGACAAGGTCTACCAGCATCATACAGCGAATTGTGGTGAACGAGAAGCACTCCGGTGGTCCATCCGCCGATGCAGAAACAAGGAGCCTACTGCAACGAGCCAAGCGTACCGGCTCAACGGTAGTAAAGGCTATCACCATCCCAGCCTGGCAGTTCTACCGACTGATACGTTCGTACCCTTTTTGCTCCATTTCTCATTTAAGGAGGCTCAAAGCTAATGCTTGTTATTTTAGCATGGAATGCCACTTCAAACAGCGCCCCAAGCAGCGACATGGAACTTGCTCGGCATTTCAATCAACGCCCCGTTGTGGCCATTTGTTTGAAGAGGTATACTATGACAGAAACTGGTGTCCCCATCCGACAAAACACCTTCATCGATATTCCCGACAGCCTTCGTCTACCGCACTTCATGGTCGTTGATAGTGCCAAGGGAGAAGATCACGATTCGAACGGGTTGAGTCAAGGGTACAAGTTGGTTTTGCAGTCGGTCATTTGCCACCGGGGCGATTCGATTCACAGCGGACATTACGTCGCCTACGCCCGGGTTGCGCCCAAACTGTTGACGGATAACCGAAAACACGACCATGATCCGCCTCCGGATTACGAGGAACCGCAGTGGGTGAGATTTGACGATCTGTCGATCGACAAGCGGGTCGAAACTGTGGATGATATCCAGGAATGTCTGCGACGTCAGGAAGAAATGCCCTACGTATTAATCTACCAGATCGTGCCGATGGTGGACGTAACAACAGCCACCTCGACCGACGGATCCGTCACAGAGCCCCCCTGTTACGTCGAGTCAACAACAACCGTCCCCGGGACGCCGAGCGTTGGGGCGGTGTCCGATGCCGGCCAACTCTCAAAGTCGGCGAGTGGCTATTTCGAGTCTGCAACAGCACTTGCTCAAAGCGCACCACACATCCGATTCAGCTCCGAGATCGAACAGCGTCCACGGTTGAGTTTTGAAGACGATATACGCTCTCTCGCCATCAAAACGGGAGGTAACTCGCGGCGTGGCAGCATCACGACCTCTGAACCTCCCCTCCAAACCAACCTCGCTGTTGCCCCCGAAGCCGTTTCGCCAGTCGTCACGCCCCAGGAAGAGAACAACGGTGCCCGGCGTTCGCGGGCAGCGGCCATGTTCAAGACGGGAGCAAGCAAATCCCGGCCCACCAGCCAGGCCGGCGAGGGTCGGATGAGCCTCACCATATCAAGATTCGGATTTGGCCGGCAAAGCAAAGATGGCAACTCCAACGGCGTCAATGGCGGGACAGCGAACTCGGAGGCATCGGCGAGTGACCACGGCGGGTCTGCTGTGGATGGGGAGGAAGCGGGTAGTGGGAAGGATAGGGAAAAAGAACACCACCACATGCTCCACAGCCACAAGAAGGACAAAGACCGGAGCAAGTCCAAGAGCCGGGACCGGGAGGAGAAGAAAGACAAGGGGAAGGGGAAGGACAAGACTGGCATGCCGGACCGCGAGTGTGCCATAATGTGAGCTGCGGGGGCACCGGGGCGGCATATAGGGTTTGCATTTGGGTGCATACGATAGTTCTCTTGCGTGAGATCTGTTGAATGGACAGATTGGGCGGTGGGCGGCGCGTTGCGGTACATGGGCGCCTGTTTTGTTGGTTTGCTTGGGTTTCGGACATGGCGTTGGTTTTTTTCGACCAGGACAGGACAGGGCATGACAGGTTTGGGTGGGTAGGTCAAAAGGGAAAAGAGCATGGTATAGAGGGGACAGCATCGTGGTGGCGGCGGTGGGTTTAATGGTCAATGATACCAAAGATACCTGGGCGGGGAAGTCAAAAGGTCAAACGGCCCATGTGTTGATGCCAGAGTTGCCAACCGTGGGAGAGCCTCGGCGGCGAGAGAGAATGATAGCGAGGGATTAATAGCGACGGGCAGCTAAGTGCTAGCGAACAGGTGATATAAATCATCGTTGTGGTCCGTGCTCTTCACAGTCAGTCAATGCGCCCGAGACGTTTGGTTTCAAGTCTAGGACGTGGTCTCAACATCGTGCATATGATATGCTATTGTACATGTCGCCAATACCAGCAATATCTACAACGCGGCCGCCGCGCTGCCGGATTCCAGGGGGCGGCTAAGCGTAAAATCATCATTCCCCCAGACTCCCACCCCACCTGACAGCCCTGCTCTCCCTGCCCAGGACCGGATGACCACTACAACCATAGGAGAGAAATTCTTTTCCCTTCCCCTCCCCAACAGCACAATTCTATAATACACATTTCATTTCTCTCCTCGTTATGTAAAGTGGCGTATCGTCCGGATAGGCAGCCCGCATGAGAATGAAGCCGGCAGGTCGAGGAAACGTCTATCGTTCATCAGGGGCCAGATATACAAGATGCAGGTTGACCCGATGATAGGGGGGACTCATATCCCCCATGCTTCCGCCGGTCGAGTCATATGGAGGACATAAAGACGAAAAGAGAGAGAGAGAGGCAGAGCGAGCACGAGTGCTCGTGCCTGTCGGCAGCCAAGCGGACGAGGTTGGCATTAGATTAGGCGGTCGATATGAGCGCAGCGGAGCGGAGCGGGGCAATATAGGTTAGTGGGCGCAGAACCGGTCGGCCTCATGTCGTTCTGCCTGTTAATATGACGGCGTCATTTAAAAGGGGATGTTGGGAGGGGGCTGGGCGGCCAAGGTGTCCTGCTGCTCCTGGAGCTCCTCGCCGCCGGCCTCGATGGAAATGCCGACACCAATCTTCGCTTGTTGCTATTGAAAGGGTTAACTACTGAAGAGTTCCTAGGTGTGGAGGCGCGTCTCTTACCGTGACGTGGTCCACATCGGCAGCGAAGGTCATCATGACAGGGGCCGCAACCCGCTTCTCAAGCAGGCAGCTCAGCTTGCCCGTGGTGTCGATCTGGGCACGGAAAGTCGACATCCTAAAATCGTACTTTGCACCGAAAGTAGTGATGCCCTCCTTGGCAAGGCTACCCATCATGGCACCGCTCGGAGCGACGGAAAGCGTCATGTCAACACCGGCCTGGACCTTCTCCGACAAGCGCTGCCAGTAGGAAGCGTTGAGTGCGCCTTGGGCCTGCAGCTGAGCGCTGGCGATAAAATTCTCCGCCTTGTACCGAGCAACGTAAGAAATGGCAGTATCCGGGCCTTGGGTAAGACCGGCACGCTGCCAAACAGCCTCCAGACCAAGAGCGAGCTTGGGTGTGACGGACTGCAGGTATTGGCCGATGAAGATGCCAGTCAAGCCGCCCTCAAGACATGAGGGGTTGAGGGCCTTCAGGGTGGCAGTGAAATCGTTGCCGAGATACTCGTTCTCGAATTGGGCCATGTCTTGACCGGTGCCACCGGGGGCGATCTGGAAGCGGGACTTGGTGATGAAAGCATTGCTCCACCTCCAGTTGAATGACGCCGAGAGGGCACCTTGATCGTCGACGTTGCCTTGCGCGAACATCTATATCCTGTTAGACAGACCTAGGGGTGATGTTGAGGTCGCATGCATACCTTGCTGGTGCCGTAGAGAGCGGCAAATGTGTAAGGACTCAACCTCTCGCCCATGGCGAACTGGTGGGATACTTGGAATCTTGACTTCAATCAGCACCGCGCGACGACCAAGAGCGCCAACGGCAGCGATCGTGGGGATCCCCAATCTGAAGCCATGGCTGAAGCACCGCGAGTTTGCGAACGACATACAAGGGGTTGAAGCTGAAAGCTTTTGTGAGGTCAGCCCGGAGGCCGGAGAACATCAAGTTCGTGGTGAGAACATCGCGCTGGACCTCTGCATAACCCGTCAGTTGGTGTCCAAGAATCCCTATCGCCCGGAAACAAGTGGCGGCGGGTAGGTGCCCCCAAGGCGTAATTTATTTCCAAGGCTGTGACGTACCCTTGGCGATATTCTCGACCATTCCGGGATTCGACAGCCCCAACCGTTCCCTCCTATCTTGAAATGCATTGTAGACATCTGAAAGACCGGAGAATACGGGGTTCTTGCGTAGAAACGCAAGCGGCGCATCGGAGGTGGACGCCATGGCGGTGGTGACAGCAGTCGGGTCGCCGCGGCCGCAAGAGTCGATTTTGTGCCTTGTCGGACCGGATTCGGCGGAGTGGTTGAAGACCTGGGGATTGAACCAATGATCAAAAGGCCCAATACTACTTTCTGTCTTGGATTAGGGTTGGTCGTCGTGGTCGAGGAGGTGGCTCTCGATGTCGGAGACACTTGAGCCGGCGCTGGTGTTTCGCTGCTCCGAAGAATCGCTCTTTGAAAGAGTAGTCCAAAAATTTCGCGGTCCCAGACAGAGCCAGCCCGGTTTGTTGGCCTGTGCACTGTGGGGGGGAATCCCACTGCCAAGAAATGCCAGGCTTGTCGTCCCACGCCAGCGACAACGACAAACCGAGAACTAGGTACCTATGGGCCTTACCTAGGCGGATCGGAGAAATCAAGCACCGACAATTGCCGCGGCTCATCCCGGACCGGCCCTCTTTCATTCATTATTGGCACAACCATGAGTTAACGAAAAGAAGCAGAGCACCGTCGACTCATCAACAAATGAGATGTTGTGAAGGAGTACATAGTAGATAGTTCTTGAAAGCTGTATCACCCGCCCTAACTGTAGAATCCTCGGTGCCTTTCTTCCTTGTTTCAATGGGTGTCCCAAGAAGGAAACGACATGTCTCTGAGGAATTCCATAAACAGGACAAAGCCACCGGCGGGTGCATGCACGGGGCAACCGGAGCTCTGCCCGATCCAACCCGAGCTCCCTTGCCCGTTTTCCAAATCTCGCACGTAGGATGGACACAACCATTGAGACCGTCCTGCATTTTCACGAGCTACCTATCCCTGTGCTTCATCCTCACTTAACAAGCATTTAGATCAGCAGCCCTTGCCCCCTTAGGTGATCACGAGACTCATCGAATTTGTTCGGGTTCTGACCGGCTGAGAGTGGGGCCCCTGATAAGCGTGTGTCATTGCCAGAGAGAGCCTGGGCATTTCTACTCAGGTACCTACTTCATGACCTACTCGCCACTGAGGTTTTATTCGGGCATACACTCTCAGTAGCATTTCTCTCACACTTGGGAACCATACTGATATCACGTATCACGAAGGACAAGTACCTGATTATTGCGGCCCCTGCACTTGTTTGGTTCCGCTTTTCCCTACCCAGCTCCCTGTGCAGCCAAGAAAGCCATCCATCTTTGTGCCTGCTTTACAAGGACGGGCTTGTACTTCGTACCTCAGCTTCTCGGCGTGGGGTTAAGTGGTGATACAAAATTACCTCGAGATCTCGCCCACTTCTGCTGTGGCCATTGAATCTGCAACTTGTTTAGAGTCGACATTGCAAACATGGATACCCTCCTGTAAGCCCTCGCCATCGCTGCTGACCCTCTGGATGTGATAGAATATACGGAATATATTGGGAGATATCTCGTCGCTGACTGTTGCAGTACCGCCAAAATTGCGGTGAACGCCCCTCGTTACCGCCGCAAAAGCTCAACCTTCATCGACGGCATCCATGACGTCCCCGAAGATGAAGGTAACTTGGCGCCGGCGCAGTTGTACAGCACCATGTCTGGCAGGTTGTTCCACTCAGGAAGGATCGCCATCATCATGGTCGGCCTCCCCGCCCGCGGAAAGACGTAGGAAGACCTTGGATAGCTCTGTGCCAGGACTGAACTAACGGAATCATAGTCACATCTGCGTCTCAATGGCTCGCTATCTTTCTTGGTAGATATACCCGCTTCCTCTGCGCATGTTGATACTCACGCGTTGCAGGCTTGGGGTCAAGACTCGGATATTCCACCTTGGAGACTATCGCCGGGCGACGGTTGAGGGAGGCCATGTTCCGCAGGACTATTTCTATCCCAACGCATCTCCGGCTTCGGTCATGCTCCGTCAGAAAATCCTCAAGAAGTGCAGGGAGGACATCTACGATTGGTTGAACCTCGAGAACGGACAGGTCGCCATTTATGATGCCGTGAACCCGACTGCCAGCGGCCGCAGGGTTCTAGCCGAAGAATTCGCGAAGAACGACGTTCAGGTAAGGCCCTCGTTGGGTGTGCCACTTTCAGAGTATGCTTACTGACAGATGGCTCGTAGACGCTCTTCATCGAGTCCTTTGTTGACGACCAAGAGATCCTGAAGGAGAATGCCCGCAATGTCAAAATCTCATCTCCCGATGTAAGTAACTGTGGTAAACAGAACATGTCAAAATTCGAGTACTGACGCGCCAAGTTCCACGGAATGGACCCCGATGAGGCGGCCAAGCACTACCTCAAACGCATTGAGACCAAGATCCCGGTATTCGAAACCATGGATGAAGACGAGTTGAATTACGTCAAGATGATCAACGCTGGCCAGGCGTTTTACTACAACAACGTCAGCTTCAACTACCTTTCTCACAGAATCGTCTTCTATTTGACGAATCTGCATATAAAGTGCCGCACGACCTTTTTCGTCCGCGCCGGCCCCGCGACAGACGAAGATTCGTATAAGGCCGATGCTCCGCTGTCCGAGGAAGGCAAGATCTATGCGGAGAAGATGACCGAGACTCTCCTCCGGCACCGGGAGCAGGAACGCCAGGCATCCATTGACCAGGACGGCCCCGATCTGCCGCTACGACCCCTGACCGTGTGGACATCCACCCGGCTCCGCACCGCTCAGACAGGTGAGCCGCTGAAAGAGAGGGGATACAAGGTCAGGCAACGGTCTCAGATGAGCCAGATCAACCCTGGTGTTTGCGAGAAGTTGTCAGAGCGCGCGATCCGCGCCGCGTATCCGGAGGAAGTGGTAAAGCACGAGCTGGACCCTTATCACCACCGGTACCCGCGCGCAGAGGTATGTCGGATTCTGCTCTATTCGCTGTTCCCCCGGGAAGATGCAATCTAACGCAAAACAGTCATACCACGATCTGGCCGTCAGACTCGAACCTATCATCTTAGAGCTCGAGCGCGAGCAGAACGACTTGCTCATCATCGCCCACGAGAGCGTCCTGCGCGTGCTGTACTCGTACTTGATGCACTGCAGCACCAGGGACATTCCCAAGCTGAAATTCCCACGGGATGAGATTATTGAGATTATCCCGGCGGCTTATCAGAATGAGGCGAAACGCATCCACATCCCCGGCCTCGACCCGAGAACCATCCCGGGTTCGCCGGAGGACATTCGGATTCCTGTCCCTACCGACTTCAGCGCACAACTGCCGCCCATCCCGGGTATGGATGAACCGGAACCGACCGAGCCTGCTGCCTCGCGGCCTCCCGAGAAGATTGTCAACCACGCGAAAGATGTGTTGTCTGACAAGATGGGTGATGAAGATTGAAGGAAGGGAGGTGGTGAGGGGGGAGTACCTCTAGGTAGAGCGAGGGCCACATAATTCTAGCAGCGGTGGAATTTGCATAGATTTGTTTGTACAACAATAGTTTGCTGATGGCTTGATCCCAATGATCCTAATGTCGTTGTCGTGACCCCTACTGTCTCAGGTATTATAGGCCAACTAGCCCTAACCCTCAGCTGCTGTTTGAGCTCGATGACGTCCAAGGAGGGTCTTGGCAGCCCCGCGAGAGCTCCAAGCTCCCCCGCAGTGGGAATTGGAGCAGTCCCCCACCAACTGGACACTGGACCCATTTGGCTTCTTGCTGTGTACTTTGTAAACGTCGACGTACCTTACTTTAGACATACCGTATCACCAATCATGTCGGGTAAAACAGCTCTTGTCACCGGCGCCACCGGCTTCCTCGGCCGGCAGGTCGTCAAGGCCTTCCAGAGTCACGACTGGGCCGTCAAGGGCACCGGTTACTCGCGCGCAGACGGCGTCAACACCCTCAAGGTCGACCTTGCCAACCCCGCCGAGATCGAGAAGGCCCTAGAGGAAGTGAAGTGTGTACACCCAACCCCATTGCCCTATTCCACGACCCCCGGGGCCAGTTCACTAACCAGCACCGACGAGCAGACCGCAGGTGGTAATACACTGTACGCCTTCCCCCTTCCCACCCTCTATCCCTCCACCCCCCCTTTCCTAACCACGCACTAACCCCCCCCCCCCCCCCCCCACCAGGCGCCGCCAACCGCTTCCCCGACAAAGTGGACGCGGACCCCACCGGCACACGCGCGCTCAACATCGAGGCGTCGCGGGCGCTAGCGCAGCAGTGTGCGGCGCGCGGCGCCCTGCTCGTCTACATCTCGACCGACTATGTCTTTGCGGGCCGCCCCGGCGAGGCCCCATACGAGGCCGACGCCCCCACGGGCCCGACGAACCTGTACGGGCAGACGAAGTTGGATGGGGAAGGGGCGGTGTTGGGGGCGTTTGAAGAGGGGTTAAGGAGGGGGGAGGGGAAGGGGGGTGGTGCGGTGGTGCTGCGGGTGCCGGTGTTGTATGGGGAGGTGGAGGGGGGGAGGAATGCGGAGAGCGCGGTGAATTGTTTGATGGATGTTGTGATGGGGGAGGGGGGGAAGGTTGGGATGGATCATTGGGCGTTGAGGTATCCGACGAATACGGAGGATGTGGCGAGGGTTTGCTACGGTGGGTTGTTTTCTGAGCCCTTACGGAGGATATCTGGGGTTACATTTACTGACGGGGTGTGTGGTGTAGATGTGGCTGTCCGGTATCTGGGCGAAGAGGACAAAGCGTCACTGCCGCGCGTGTTGCAGTTCTCGAGCGAGGACAAGTACACCAAGTACGAAATATGCCAGCTGTTCGGCGAGATTATGGGCACGCCGATCGATCGAATCGTGCCGAATACCGAGGGCAACGATCCCAAGGCCAGCGTCCAGCGGCCGTACGACTGCCATCTCAGCACGAAGGCGCTCAAGGATATAGGAATTGATGTCTCGACACAGGATTTCGTCGGGTGGTGGAGGAGAGAATGCAGGGCGTTTCGGCATTGATGTGATTCGCATCACGCGTCTCCCTTCTCAACTGGTCGCGACACCGACACGGGGTCGCGTAGGAATGTCTGAGGTTCAGAGACCCGCGGCGGAGCACGCGCCGAGCCAAAGAAAGCATGGATTGCGGAATTCGGGGTGGTGGCTGGCGAGAGTTGGCAGGCAAGGCAGGACAGATCTGTACATAAAATAAGTCAAACAGCCCTTGCGTTGCTGATCGCCAATCGGAAGTCAAGTAACTTCCGGGCCCATCGAGGCGGAACCGCACATCACCGTCAATCTCATGCTCGCCCACGGTGTAGCCACCCTCTGGCCAAAAAAAGCCGACCATGAAATGGAGCAAGAAATCAAGAAAAGAGAAGGAAGTAAAGGAAACCAGGAAAAAGGAACCAGCAAAAGCAATCAAATAAAAGAAACCGAGTCAAATAAAAAGTAGGCTTCGGGCTTCCGAATGGCTTTCTTTTTCGTTCCTCTAGCCGAAGGTTTCGGCGGCACCTACACTCGGAGTTCGGCCTTTTTTGTCGACGGGGTGCTCACCCACG
This sequence comes from Chaetomium tenue, assembly GCF_020726465.1. NCBI lineage: Eukaryota > Fungi > Ascomycota > Sordariomycetes > Sordariales > Chaetomiaceae > Chaetomium > Chaetomium tenue. The sequence goes on along the minus strand of NW_027117330.1, from coordinate 2,521,650 downwards.
GTGTAGCCAGCATGCTCATTCCGTAAAAAGGCAGGAACCGCGGGACGGTGAATCAAGATGTCTTCCCTGTCGAACGCGAAACCCTTGGGGTCGTCCGTGATGCGTGATGCTTTATTAACTGTTCCTGCCGGTGCTAGGTCGTCTCGTATTTTCCTTCGTTTCCACTCTGTTGTTACGGATTGATGCAAGAAGCCTGCAATTTACGATCGCTGCATGGTCATTCCCTCGTTCGCTACAACCATTTCCCAAGCTGACTGATCCTCAGCAACAAGCCCTGACCCACGATCTGCCCCAGGTGCCCAGCTCCAGAGATCTCCCGCCAAGGCTCCAAGGACCAGGCCAGCCAACAAGGGCCCGCGCCGTCTGGAGCCCTTTGACAGCAAGCCCCTGTCGAGCTGCCATGTCTGCAACGACGGCCACGAACACCAGCCTCAGGCCAGCCATCCCCAAAAGAACCGGTCAACGGGGCAGGCATGTGGCAAGGAAACGTGCAGTGGCTTTCGATGGGTCACTGCAGGTCGACGACACTAGCAAAGGCCAGCTCCAGACCAGCCCGTCGTTTTCCCCTGCATATTTGCTTGCAGCGCTGGAGTGGGCCGAAGATAGTGAAAATAGGAACATCGACAGGCCTAGCAACAAACCCAGCAGGGTACCGGGAAGGAGTGGGGAGCGCAAACCCCTTGTGCCGTCGTCGGCGCATAAAACGGCTTCAAACCTCAAGTTGCGGCCAGGACGCAGAAACGATGACGTGAAAAAGCTCGCAAAAATCAGGCCGCGGCCATCTGAGCCATCTGAGCCATCCACGCCGCGCATCGACTTATTACCCGAGAAGCTTGTCTTTCGGTCCCGCCAAACCCCAGTGTCGTTCCTTCCGCCCCCCTCTTCCGTCTCGCCTGATGCGGCAAGCAAGTCCGCGTTCTTTAATAATAAGTTGCCCTCATCGCCCATCAGTCCTGGCTCGCCACTCCAAAATCGCAAACAGCACCATCGGTATCAACAGCAACGACCGGGGACTAGCAACGAGGTCGGCCAGCCGCCTTGGTACAACGGCCCAAAAAAGGCTTCCTTTTCGGCCGACAACGTGGCACAGGTAGCAAACGAAACCAACAGGATTATTCTGGCCAGACCGCCGCCGCCGCCTGGGGGCAAAAGGTCCGACGGCAAACCCGCCGTGTATCAGACAATGCAGCCTTCCACAGTGCCGCCGCCATCAATGACCAAGTCCTCAAGCCCACCGCGCCAGCCACAAGGCCCGGTGCGTGAGGCGTTTGCCTTCTTCTCCCGCGGGCGGAAGAAGAGCCACGCCAGCGACTCGCCCCGTTCAACTCTCACAAAACGCTCTCGCGCACTGCCAGTCTCATCGACATCTACGTCGGCAGAAACACAAGAAACACAATTCGACTCGACCCATTCCCCCCAATCTCCTGGCATCGACTCCATCCCAGACATGGCGCGTTTCCCCGCCGAGGGGGAGAATCCTACGGGAAAGGTTAGTGGATCTGGGACGGCCCGTCCATGCTCGTTTGTATCTGGGTGCGATTTTAACTAATACGACTTTAGTCCGTTGTAGTGCGCTGCAAGGGCACTACGGTGACCGTTCTGGTCACCAAAGAGACGTCTGCAGCTGATCTGTTGGTGAGCTGCAGCCGGTCATTGGCCGATCTTGGGCGGCCAATCACCCTCGACACCAGCGTTGTCATAGAGCCATGCGTCCGCCCAGGGCTTGAGAGGAGGCTTCGACAGTACGAACTAGTTTGGGACGTCATCAGCGCTTGGGACAACGACTCGTCCAACTTCTTGACCGTCCTCTCAGACACCTCCGACCCCGACTGGGAACTAAGCCTTTCTAGCGTGCCCAAGTCATTAGACGAACCGGAGGGCTTTGTCCTCCCCCTCTACTTCCTTCAACGACCGGGAAAATGGGCCCAGCGCTTTATTACGTTGAAGGAGAATGGGCAGGTCTTTGCATCCAAAAAGCAAGATTTCAAGCCTTCCGACAAGAATGTTGCACGGCTTTGCCATCTTTCCGACTTTGACCTTTACCTGCCGACCGAGGCTGAGATGAGGAAGCAGCTTCGGCCACCCAAGCGGTACTGCTATGCCATCAGAAGCCAACAGAAAGCCACTCTATTTATCGATTCCACCCATTATTGTCATTTCTTTTGCACCGAAGATCCGATCGTTGCGCGGCAGTTCCGCTCTGCTGTGCAGGGCTGGCGTAGTTGGTACCTGGTGCACAAGAAATTGGGGTTACACGAGAAAAAAGAGGTGTCATCCCCAGTCAGCCTCTCCAAAGGCGATCACGGCTACCGGAGCAGGGCCTCAACCGACCAGGGATCCAGGGGCAGGCCCTCCATGGACCAGGGACCCAGGGGAAGACCATCAATCGACCAAGCCCCATTAATTCAGTCAGTTCCGTCCTCTCGTGACGATGTGTCACCGGATGCGTCAGCCGGGGGGTCAATACCTCCAGTTCCGCCCTTGCCAGCATCTCTCCAGGGGAAGAAAGCGGAAGTTTTTACTGCAACTGGGCTGCTTGGTAACGGATACGACGAGCGCAGACAGCAAGTCTTGCGGCGGGAAGCCTCGACAAGACATCGGCGGGGAACGGTGACAACGTCTCCAGATGATGACCCGTTCATCGACGGGCCTAGTCTGCTAAACAACCATGCAGCAGCCACACCTACCTCCGACGCCCGCCCTCAGACGGGCGGATCAGGTGGCAGTCCTGCCTCGCCGTCTCGCAGGCCAGACCGTGCAGGCTGGTTCCCCTCCGCCGTCCAACACTCGGCCGAGCAACAGAGCACCCGGCCTCTTGTCTCGTTATCCCGGAGGCCGAGCACCTCCTCGCACGGCCCATCCCGATCCCGCTCCGTTCGCCGCGCTGGCGAACCGCGCGGCGAAGAACATCAGCCACCGTTGCCCACGCAAAAGCTCCCCCCACAACCCCTCATCGACCTCACCCCAACCTTCGTCGAGCCCCCGCAGTGGAACCGCGAGGGTCGCGGCCGCGGTGTGCGCGCCCCGCAGGGCAAACCCCTCGTTGATCTCGCTACCGGGCATGTCCTCCCCCCCAGCACAGCCGCGCGCTTTAGGGACGCCGCGCCGCCTAAGAATCTGCTGCGTCGGCCCGACACGGCGGCACCATCCGCAACTTCAGGAGGCAGCGGTGGCGGCGGCGGCGGTGGTGGTGGCACGCTCATGGACCAGTATGATTTGAAAAAATCAGCTAGCCAGCGCGGGCGGCCGCGGGCGCCCACCCTCGGTGATGGCGCGGATCCTATCCAGGGGGGTCTGCTGGGCGACCTGGCGCGGCGGAACACGGTTAGGAGCAACGCCAGTGCTGGTGGTGGTGGTGGTGGTGGGAGTCGGCCGAGCGTGCCTTCGCCTGCGGCGGCGGCGGCGTATATGCAGTCGAGGGGGAAGACGATGCGGGTTGGGGATGCGGAGAGGGATAAGCTTAGGGAGCGGCTTAGGAATGTGGATGGTCGTGGAGGGGGGGGGATGGCGGTTAGGGAGAGGAGGTCGTAATAAGGGTTTGTTTCGCTTGTTGTTTTTTGGCTGCTTTGCTTCGCTTCGCTTCGATTCGCTTCGGCTGCTGGCTGCTGGTGTGGCCTATTTATTTTCTTTCCTTTCTTGGCCGTGCTGAGGTTATGGCGTGGATACGGTATGGGGTAACGACGTTACGTATCGGTATGATGGGATGGTCTCGAAAAAACAAGGGGATCGGGGGAAGACATCTAGTTTCAGCGATGTATTGGTTACTTGTAGCTCTTTGGATTCAGCCTCGAATAGACGTGCGGCTTCATGTTTTGATTCAACCCCCCGATCTACTCTACTCTCTCTGTAGCTCTCTTTTTTAACTCCGATTACAAAATGGGTATTAATGTGTGCTGAATCTCTGCAATAGGATGGCAAGAGATGTAACCTCGATATTTCTCCTTCAAGACGCGGCCAGCAGCAGCTTACTTGGTGCGCTTGTAGATCTTGCCGAGGAAGGCCTCGAACACACCCTTCTTCATGCCCTTCGACTCGTCGATCTTGGCGATCAGGGCGCGGACCTCGCCGACGGCCTTCTCCTCATAGTCCTTGTACCGCTGCTCCAGCTTGAGGTCGTCGTACAGCTTCTTGATGACGGCCTCCTTGTCCTTGTCCTTGCGGCCGTAGTTCTCCTCGAGCACGCGGCGCTGCTCGGGGGTCACGATGGCCAGGGCCTGGTTGACCAGCCACGAGCACTTGTTGTCCATGATGTCGGTGCCGATCTTGCCAATGTGCTCGGGCAGGCCAAAGTTGTCGAGGTAGTCGTCCTGGATCTGGAAGTACTCGCCCAGCGGGATCAGGATGTCCTCGGCCTGCTTGAGGTTCTCGGGGGTCGCGATGTCGAGCATGTACAGGGCCAGCGCCACGGGCAGGTAGAAGCTGTAGTAGGCCGTCTTGTACACCACGATGAAGCGGTACTTCTCCATGCTGAAGTTGTCCAGGTCGACCACGTCCTCGGGCGCGGTGAGCAGGTCGCACAGCTGGCCGATCTCGGTCTGGTACGTCACCTCGTGGAACAGCTCCATCAAGTCGACGTAGCGGGGGTGGCTCCGGAAGAACTTCTTGAGGAGCGTGTAGATGGCGGCCTCGAGCATGAAGGCGTCGTTGATAGCGATCATGCCTACACCCTCCTGCCGGTACCAGCACGGCTTGCCGCGCCGCGTGATGCTGCTGTCCATGATGTCGTCCGACACCAGGAAGAAGGCCTGCAGCAGCTCCGTCATCCACCCCAACGTCGCCGCTTGGAAGTACTCGTCCTCCGTCAGCGGCCGCCCGAGGAGCAGCGACACCGAGTCCGGCACCGACATGCCGCGGTTGCATTTGCCGCCGATGGCGTTGACCTGGAGGGACTGGAGGGCGGAGAGGTTGGTTAGCAGTCCGTTTTTCGCCTTTTTGTCTTCCCTTCGTTCTTCTCGGGTTTCTTATGCCGATTCTTAAAAATATTGCCCACTCACCTTCTTGTACCAGTCAAGAGCCTGTGCCGGAAGCTTGTAGGTGTTGGCATGCTCAACAAGTGCCGCCTCCAGCTTCGGGAACACGGCCTCGAACTCCTGGAGAGTAGTTTTTTGCGCCATCTTGTTTGTGAGTTGTTTGTTTTCTTTTCCTTTTGTTTGGGAGGCTTCAAGTACAGCGTTGAGACAAACCGTAACTAAGTCGGGTTTGGTTGGGGAGGATGGAGTTCGGGAATTGGAGTTGGGGGTTGGGCGTTCCGGGTCGGTGAACTTGGGTGTCACAGGCGGTGGGCCGGGAAACAGCGGCGTCGGCCAAAGAACCTTGGGAACTGTTGGGCCCAATTGACCCCTCCTTTTTCCTTTGTCTCTCCTTCCTAGAGTGGGGAAGCGCTTTTGATAGTCGGGCCCCTGAATGCCGCAAGATTTTGGCGGTGTATGATTCTAGGGGTGGGGGCAATGCGGCAGAATTCAGGAACCCCGGCAGTTTCCCCATCAAATGCGCGTCATTTGGCGGCAGACGCGTCTAAACAAGAGCTCCAACACCCCCTGTAATCTGTACCTGTATCTGTGCCGAAGCCATGCAGCTCGATTTCGGACAACACTGATTAAACAACATGCAGTGTCACCACTTGCGGAGGTAGTCTGACTCGAGCCCCAAATTGTAAACATGTGAATTAGCAGACCACCTACGTTATACCTGGTACCTTAACTATCCAAATACGATAGCCTCGACAGAAATCCAGCCACGCCAAGGCCCTCTCTTGCTGCTTGCTTCCTTCCCAGCTTTATTTATACTGTCACGCTGGAAGTTGACCCTCCATCAAACCCTCGATCACATCAATCTACCATCGCCATAACGACTCGTTTGTTTGACGCAACGCCCGCCCAGCATGGGCCTGTCACCAAGGGACTCGGTGCAGCTCAGGGAGACTCTACAAATAGCAGTGGTGAAGTGCTCCGAACGATGTCTCTACCAGTCAGCTAAATGGTATGTTTGATGGCGAGGTACCTATGTTGTGATCATCTGTCAACTGATTCGAACTACCAGGGCCGCAGAGATCCTCGATGCGCTTCCAGAACCCGACCTTGATACCATGTCGGATGCGCCAGGAAACAATGTACATCCCGTCTTCGCGCCGAATCCTGACCCTGTTGAGGCCGATCTAGAAGCTCAGGAGCTCGGGCGCTATCTGCTAGCAAAGTCGTACTTTGATTGCAAGGAATTTGAACGATGTGCCACCGTCTTCCTCCCGGAGCCCCTTCTAGCCAGCCTCCTGGGGACCAACCCGAACGAGGCCGCAAACCCGAAGGGCAAGGGCAAAGCCAAAGCGATTCCCGTGTCCTCCTCCGAGAACAGCCTGCCTGCGATTAGCCAAAAGAGCATGTTCTTGGCTCTGTACGCCAAAGTCATAGCGGGAGAAAAGCACAAGGATGAGGACACAGAGATGATCATGGGGCCCCAGGACTCGGGGTCCGTCATCAACAAGCAACTGGTGATCGTCAGCCGCTTTCTCACCAAGTGGTTTGCCCAACGAAAAGCCGATGATGGCGACTATCCGGCCAGCCAAGGATTTCTTGAGTATCTGTACGGCATGGTCCTAGCAAAAGAGAAGAATGATAATCTGGCCTTGGATTATCTGATGCAGAGCGTACATTTGTTCCCCTGGAACTGGGGCGCTTGGCTGGAGATCACGAACCTCGTTTCGAGGGCCGAACAGGTACGCAATGTGTAGCCCCCTTTCCTGAGCAGTGTGTAGCTAACTCCTCCCTCAGCTAACCAAAATCGCTCCCCATCTACCACAAAACATCATGTCCTACATCTTCCACGCGAACGCTTCCGTAAACCTTTACCAGCAGGGGCCAGAACTTGCTTCCTCGTTAAACGATCTTCTCGGCATCTTTCCCACCTCATCCTTCCTCATGACCTGCAAGGCATTGCTGTGTTATCACTCCAAAGACCTGTTCGCCGCCGAACAGGAATTCAACAAGGTGTTGGCCCTCCACCCGCAACGACTCGACTCGCTCGACCACTACTCCAACATACTGTACGTTCTGAACCGGCGTCCCAAGCTCGCTTTCCTGGCCCACCTCTGCTCCAACATCGACAAGTTCCGGCCCGAATCCTGCGTCGTGATTGGAAATTACTACTCGCTGCTCTCGCTTCACGAAAAAGCGGTGCAATACTTCCGCCGAGCTCTTACGCTGGACCGTTCCTGCCTCTCAGCGTGGACCCTCATGGGCCACGAATACGTCGAGCTCAAGAACACCCACGCGGCCATCGAGTCGTACCGCCGGGCCGTCGACGTCAACCGGCGGGATTACCGCGCTTGGTACGGCCTTGGCCAGACCTACGAGGTACTTGAGATGCATGCGTATGCGCTCTGGTATTACAAGAAGGCTGCGGGCCTTCGACCGTGGGACTCTAAGATGTGGCAGGCCGTCGGCTCGTGCCTGCAAAAGATGGGCCGCGACCGCGACGGTATTAAGGCGCTCAAGCGCGCCCTGCTGGCCGACAGCTACTATGACACCACGGCGGCGAGCAGCTTCGGCAGCGCCGGCCCCGTCGACCGGATGTCACAGATGGACCCGGAGGTGCTGCTGCAGATCGCCACCATGTACGACCGCCTCGACGAGGTGGACGAGGCAAAGGCATACATGGAGCTCTGCCTAGCGCAGGAGGAAGGCGCCGCAGGCGCTGAAGATGGCGGTGGCGGCGGCGGCGGTAATATCTCGCTGGGCGACTCCATCGCCATCCACAACGACGCGGCCGGGTCGGACGGCGAAGGCAACGGGGCGGACGGCGCGGCGGGGCCCGACGGCGGGACGGGGGTGACGTTCGCGACCAGCAAGGCGCGCATGTGGCTGGCGCGGCACGCGATGCGGGCCGACGACTTCGACACGGCCAACCGGCTCGCCATGGAGCTCTGCCAGGACGGCATCGAGGTCGAGGAGGCCAAGGCGCTCATGCGCGAGGCCCGCTCCAGGATGGAGCTCGCGGATATGGTGGAGCGCTAGAGGTCGCTGCCGCATTCCAGAGCTCGTCTCCTCAATCAGAGTCAGTGGGCCGAGCGAGTCGATGAGCTTCCCAAGGATGCCCAGGGCAGGAGGCAGTGGTCGCGCCAGAGCAGCGGGCGGCTTTCGTCGCAGGGGTGATGGCCTGCCCTCTGTTGCTAGTTGCGCGAGCATCGGGTGAAGTGAAAGCTGGGGTTTGCACGACGTAGCCATGGTTGTGGGAGCCGACATCGGCATGGAAATGCGCAAAATTACGACGATTCGATGGCGACAGCGACACACCGCACGAAGTTTGCGGTGTCAATGCATATATGATGAGGAGGACAAGGAACTGGTTATTGGTATGATTACGGTAACAGACAGCGTTAGTATGACTGTTCCACGGTATGGGATGAGACGTGGTACGCCCAGAGCTGGTTGCGTGCAGTCACGTCCCTGAGAAAACCGTGGTATTTATTGCCGTAGAGAATGGAGTGTAGACAGGTGTCGTGGAATAGGAATTTAGAGCACTGCTTCAGTATTCGGGCCCGTGAACCTATGCGAATAACACCAACATATCAGTTTCCTTGCCCAGGAATGGCGGGGCTGCACAGCACTCGTGGGCCGTTCTACATCCATACGTATATGTTTTGCAAGAGCCGCATCCAGTTGTGGTCTCATGTCAGACAGTGAACGTCATCGTTTGTATGTCAAGGCAAAAATAGTCACTTGCTTTAGTCAAACGTGCCCCTTCCAAATTTCGTCACTCCATTCCACACCAGTATATGTATACATCCAGATACGCAGAGCATAGTACAAGCATTCACCCGTCATGACCGGCCCCAACCTCCACTTCAAGTGTTCCCCTTACGCCTCGCTCCCATCATTTGACTCCCCGTTCTTCTCCGCTTGCGCCCCCGCCCCAGCTTGCGCCTGCAGCTCCGGAGACTGCTCTTCTATCGACTTGTTCCCGTTTTGGCCGTCGTTTGGAGATTCAGGGGCAGGCGGTGCCGGTGCCGGTGATGGCGGGGCGGGTTCTGGCGCTGGCGCTGGCGCTGGCGCTGGAGGGGGAGGAGGGGCAATGATTTGTTTGCCCCTGATGACTTTGAGCAAATAATCGCCAGCGTCCTCGAACCCGTCCAGTTTGCCTAGGCGAGACTGGAAAAACTCAACATCCCGCAGCATCCTGTTGGAAAATTATTAGTACATTTCCTGGGCTACACGATCTAAGCGAATGAAAACATACCTCTCCCGTCCCTGCTCCGTCTCGAGCTCCGCGGCTTGGTACGCCGCGCCAAAGGTGTCTTTGTAGTTTTTGAACACTGGCATCATGATCATGCGCACAGTGCCCTCGGGGAGGTGTTTTGTCAGGTTGCGGTGCAGTATGGTGGTTTCCTTGGCTAGCGTCTCCATGTACTCGTTCACCACGGGTTTGGATTCCTGGTCCCAACTGATGGCCTTCAGTTTTTTGGTACCAGCCAAGGCGCGGCCGCTCATAATTTCGATTAGCTTGTCGTAGATATTGTTCTGATGCTCTTGGAACGCCCGCCTGACCTTGTCAAATTCGCCCATAACGCTTGACGTGGCCGGTCCTGAGCCGCAATGCCGTCGGACGAATTCGCGGACATGTGGAATGATGGCTGCGATAAAAGCAAGGGATTGAGAAGCTAGGGCTAGGTGTTTTGTTGTTATGTTCTTGAGCCCGGCGGTGCGTGTTGCACCGGTGCCTAAGATGAGTTGGGTGCAGCGTGAGTTGAAGAGCTGGAGGAATGCGACCAGCGATGCCGATATTTCTCCTGTCATGGACGGTATGGCAGCTATAAGATGCAAGAAATGAGCCATGCCATGCATGCACGAGATGGCCGAGTTGGGGAGCAGGTAGCTTTCCGAGTCGACCACGGCACTCCTCGTTTTGGCCTTGCTTGTTCCGTTCGTTTGGACTGACAACACGTCGACCTCTTCGCCCGACTTTTCCGTGTCGGGGTGCGGGATCCATATTTGAGTTCCCTCCGTCCAGGTAACGGCATCGCTGGTGCTGCTCTCTAGAATTCGGCCGAGTAGCTCCGTGTCCTTCTCGCCGAAATCGGCCGTGTTCCACTGATCCGATTCCATGCCCTGCGCAAGCTTCTGGTTTTCGGCGTCCCCGTGGTATTGGATGAAATCCTTGATGTGGCCGTTAACGACCGTCTTTAACGTGGTACCGCTGCGCCCGGAGATGGCCTCGCATTCATTGGCAAAATGGAGGTTGAGCGTGAAGTATCGCAGGAACCAGAGGAGACCCAACCGCTTGCTTTGTTCCGATCGCACACGCAGTACCTTTACGATCTTTTCGTGCGCCACGTCCACTGCCTGCCCCAGAAGATTCGCAATGTCTACCCCCATGTGGATTTCTTCCTGGGCCTCCCGAGCGGCGCCTGACGCCTGCCTTGCCGTAGGGCTGAAGGGAGGTGACTGGAGCGGAGATCGGGCACCCGATGGTATGGGCGGTTCGCCGATGGAACTTGCCACATCCAGAAGAACCTTGGCTTGAGTACTCAGTCTCCTCAAAGCTTCAGCCACGCCGATGTATACGTTGGTCAACAACTTCTCGGCATCTTGAGGTTCGAGAGCGCGTAGGTTACGAGCTAGAATGATCGACCTCTCTTGCTGGGAGCGTTGGTTGCCGCCGGTTCTTGTGGACGTGGACATGAGCGATTCATTGTCATCGTCATTAGAGCTGGGCATATGCCGTCGGATGATGGTTCTAATCTCGCGCAGTGCCGCTTCCCGGTACGCGGTAGCCGCAGCTGTGAGATGCTTTGCACGTTGCAAACCCGTGAGGCTGGTGAGGAGCTCTGTCCGTATCAGGTTTGTCCCCGCCATGTATGCCGGGAAGGCAGAGGGTTCACGGCTGTGAGTTCCACGTGTTCGCGCCGAGGCACTACTCCAGCGCATTAGAACTTCTTGGAAAGACACTTGCTCGACATGACTCTGAAGGTCTGTAAGCAGGGTAGTGAGGAATTTGGCTTCGTAGGATTTCCCGATCTGCAGCCGAAGCGTGTCTAAGTCGCTGCTCACGCCCTGGAGAGCGGTAGCCCCCCTGAGGTCCCTTAGTTGGATACTAAGCTGGTTGGTCCCCGACACCTCGCCTGCCATAAGGTTCTCGACGGCATCGATATTGTCAAGAGCTTCATCAACCTGGCCGCCATCGACTAGGGACTCGCAGACGCCAACGGCGTTGACAATCTCTCTTAGTTGCATAACGGTTTCATGAAGCTGCTTGATGTTCTCTCTTTTCCTGCGCTGCTGGACAAGATTCAGACCGCCAATCGCGACCTCTTCATCAAGAGCTTCGAGTTCCTTCCTTAGCGCCTTGATCCTTTCTACCGAGTCCGCCGCTTCGGAGTGTAGTTCTCGGAGCGAGCCGAGGGCGGTAAAGAAAGTGGTGGATGCAGTGGATATGGACTGAATGAGATGCATCTCGACAGTATCCATGTACCATGACAGCTTCTCCTGTAGGATAGCATTCGTTGCTAGGGCCTTGCGGGGCGCGACGGCCTGGCCGTTGGACGCAGCCTTCCCGTCGGCCCCTGGCGCGGGCCGCACCACTTCGGAGCGCTCGCTGACGACATCGAATGTTCGTGGATTCTCCAGGTGGAAGTCATCGTCGAAGTATACGGTGGGTATGGTGGAGAGCGGAGGGGGTCCCTGTGCTGGTCCCCTTCTCGGACGCGAACTTGACCGCAGCGGGGCCGAGGCGGTTTCAATGGAGGATAGGGAGCTTAGCGACGCAGTCGACGTTCGTCTCGATGATAGCCCCAGCCGCCTACCTGGTCGCAAATGGCCTTCATCTAGGGCTTCGGGGTAGTCGTCCGGCTTGTTCCCTCGACGATGTGCGCTGCCCGCCCCCTGGTCCTCATTCGCTTGCGCCCGCCGCAGCTGTTCGTACAGAGGGCCAACCTGCGACAGGTACGACGTAAACTCGGATGCTTCGACATGTGGTATGTTCGTGAGCGCCACGGGGGGTATGTCTCGCGCGGTCGGAGGTTTATGTGCGCTCGAGGCAGGCGGCGCGGTGTGCGGGAGGAGGCCAGTCCTCACTATTGGAGGCTGTAGTAGCGTCGAGATGGCATTTTGGCCCGATTCGAAGACGGGGTTGGACGGGTTCCCCCAGCTATCTAGTGTACCCCCGACCGAGTGGATGGAGCTTGCTGTTGACCCTCTTCGCTGATGGGAGTGTTGGGAGCCATGAGGCGCTGTTCTTCGAACTGTTAGCTGTTGATCAAGGCGCACTCAAGCTGCCCGGACTGCGTGGAGGAGCGAGAGTAAGTGGGTGCCTTGTGTGTGTGCATTCGTACCCATGGAAGGGGAAGTCGCCCCGATGCCCAACCGATAGCGTCGGCGACAGGCTATCGACCGACTTGCGCGCCCCCTGATTTGCAAACATGATGCCTCGCCCAGTCTCCCCAGCCACGAGGCAAATTTGTTGTGTTGTTTGCGACCATCCAGGCCGGGGCGCGAGACCCTCGGGGAGCTTAATCCCAGGGGGGGACCGCTGTAACTAATGTGTAGGTGGATCTGACAATGAAGAGAGGCCGCCGTCACCGGGGTATCATTGCTGGGAGACCTTCAAGGGTGCATGCACTGCGTTGGTTTTCGGCTGTCGTTCAACTGTTGTGTTCTCGGCTGCAGGATATTGATTGGCAGTTTATTATCGTTTGGTTTCGGTGTCAGGGAGGTTTAAGTTGCCGTCAGCGTCCTGAGGTGCAGATGCTGAGCTCCTTGGCCAATCTGGCCGGGACTAGTCCCTTAGTTACGCCAAGCCTAGGATGGTACCCTGGGCCCTGCACAGCTTCACCCCTCTTATAGTTGCATACTTAGCTGGGGATAAGCTCTACCCTGGTAACGGGGCGACATATTTCTTATCCGAACCAACATCGCACGACCCACCGTGAAATAGAAATATGGGTCCAATTTAGATCCCTGTCAGAAAACGCGGTTCCGTCGCGTCGTTCTGGCGCTTTTGCGCGTCGCACAGTTCCCCCCTTCTGCAACCTCCTCCTAAGTCGTTACCCCTCTATCCGGAGTGCCATCGCAAGAAGAACTTGTCGAGCTACCCACCCCTCAACACCATCCCCCCGAAACCCGGCACAGACTAGTCGCATTCTGTTACCATGGATCGGCAGTCAGTATTTACCAGTCGCCTTTACGGTACCCAAGCCGAAAGTGAAAACTCCAACACACACGTCCGCGGCCTGCTCGAGTCCTTCATCCTCGATTTCCGCCTCGATAACATCTTCATCTACAGGTCCGCCTCTCGATAGACAGACTTAGGACTCCCCCTGGAGACTGACATATTTTCTACAGAGACCAACTGCGCGAAAATGCACTGCTCAAGAAATACTACTGCGACGTCAACATTGGAGACCTAATCAAGTTCAACGAAGAGATCGCCCACAGATTAGTGACAGAGCCCGCAGAAATCATCCCACTAGTATGACATGCCGTCACTCTTATGATATCTACTCAGCCTGACATCCTCTAGTTCGAAGCAGCCTTGAAGCGGTGTACCCACAGAATCGTTCACCCCCACGAGCCCAACGTCAAACTCCCCGAACACCAGCTCCTCCTCCACTCCAGCGCCGAAGATGTATCGATCCGCAACTTGGACTCTCTCACCATATCGAGGCTCGTTAGGGTACCCGGTATCGTTATCGGCGCCTCAGTCATGTCATCGAAGGCGACAGAAATCCATATCCAATGCCGCACCTGCGACCACGCACAAGACATTGCTGTTCTCGGAGGATTCAGTGGCGTAACCCTCCCGAGGCAGTGCGGGAGGAACAGGGCTCCTGGTGATCCGACAGAAAAGTGCCCTCTCGACCCCTATTTCGTCGTGCACGAGCAGTCGAAATTTGTCGACCAACAAATCATCAAGCTTCAGGAGGCGCCCGATCAGGTGCCGGTGGGAGAGTTGCCGCGTCATGTCCTCATATCCGCCGACCGCTACCTCACAAACCGGGTAGTGCCCGGGTCTAGGTGCATTGTCATGGGCATCTTCTCCATCTACCAGAGCAAGGGGTCTAAGAACTCGAGTGGTGCTGTCGCGATCCGCACGCCCTACCTACGTGCGACTGGTATCCAAACCGACCTTGACCAGACCGCCAAGGGGCAGGCCGTGTTTTCAGAAGAGGAGGAGCAAGAGTTCCTGGAGCTCAGCCGACGGCCCGACCTCTACAACATCATGACTGACTGCATCGCGCCGTCCATCTACGGCAACCGAGACATCAAAAAGTCCATCCTCTGTCTCCTCATGGGCGGCTCTAAGAAGATTCTCCCTGACGGGATGAAACTACGTGGTGATATCAACGTCCTCATGCTTGGTGACCCTGGTACAGCCAAATCCCAGCTGCTCAAGTTCGTCGAGAAGGTGGCCCCTATCGCCATTTACACTTCCGGCAAAGGCTCCTCCGCCGCCGGTTTGACGGCTTCCGTTCAGCGAGACCAATCAACCCGCGAATTTTACCTCGAAGGTGGTGCTATGGTGCTCGCAGACGGTGGAGTGGTGTGCATCGACGAGTTCGACAAGATGCGTGACGAGGATCGGGTAGCAATCCACGAGGCCATGGAACAGCAGACAATTTCGATCGCCAAAGCAGGCATTACTACTATTCTAAACGCACGAACCTCGGTGCTCGCCGCCGCCAACCCCATCTTCGGGCGGTACGATGATATGAAGACGCCCGGAGAAAATATCGATTTCCAGACCACCATCCTTTCTCGTTTCGACATGATCTTCATCGTCAAGGACGAGCACGAGCGCGGCAAAGACGAACGCATCGCCAAGCACGTCATGGGCATCCACATGGGCGGGCGCGGCGTAGAAGAGCGCATCGAGTCCGAGATTCCCGTCGACAAGATGCGCCGCTACATCAGCTACTGCAGATCGTGAGTTCCTCCCCAACTTTCCACACATATCCTCCCACCCTCGCCCCTAACTAACTAACCCTCCCCCAGACGCTGCGCACCCCGCCTCTCGGACGCAGCAGCCGAGAAACTCTCCTCCCACTTCGTCGCCATCCGCAAACAAGTACACGCAGCCGAGCTCGAGGCCAACACACGGTCGTCCATCCCCATCACGGTGCGGCAGCTGGAAGCCATCGTGCGCATCACCGAGTCGCTCGCCAAGCTAGCGCTCTCGCCCGTGGCCACCGAGGAGCACGTCGACGAGGCGATCCGGCTGTTCCTCTGCTCGACCATGGACGCCGTCAACCAGGGCAGCAACCAGGGCAGCCGCGAGCTGAACGAGGAGGTGACGCGCATCGAGGCCGAGCTGAAGAGGCGCCTGCCCATCGGCTGGAGCACCAGCCTGGCCACCCTGCGCCGCGAGATGGTCGAGGGCAAGGGGTTCAGCGAGGCCGCGCTGAATCGGGCGCTGATGTTTTTGCAGAGGAGGGATACCATCATGTTTAGGAACCAGGGGGCGCAGGTTTACAGGAATGGCGCGTAGTTTTGGAGGGGCGGGGGATGGAATGCCTGATCAGGGGAGATTTGTTTGTCTGTTTATCTGCATGGGTAAAGGGCGCTGGCGTAGGTTGGGATAAGGGGTATGAACTGCCACGGGGAATACAATGACACGAGATGAGTTGAATTCGAATCTTGGGCGTATTACTCTTCTCCGGTCAACCAGTCGATAATGTGGGTTCTATGTAATCAAATCCGTCGCATGCCTTCAAGTAACGCTAAACCTATCAAGTCTATACCATTCAAAAGGGGGTTCCAGTCCTTCCGAGTCGGGGGTGAGAATGGGACTCGAAACCCTGTCACGATGTGGGGATATCGAGCCATAAAACGATGCCTTGTCATGAAAACAACCAAGTCCTTTAAGCATACGCGAGGGTATTATCATCCCTAATCATACCCGCCACTCCAAGGGCAGCCTCATTCCCAGCAACGCAAGGACCACGGACAACAATCTGCAAGCACCAACGTCAGTCACCAAGTTCACAAACAACCAAATTAACGGCGCAAAAACTTACCTCCCCCTTACTTCCCTCATCCCCCGACTTCCACACACCCATATCCCTCAGCACAACCTCCGCACTCGTCAGCGGCGGGCCAAAGTGGCAGCCGCCGCCCTGCTCGTTCTCAAATACCCGGTAGTCGAAAAACCCGGTCTGGGCCACGGCGCCCGCGACCTTGGCGGCCGTCAGCGCATACATGATGCGCGCGCCCGTCAGCACGCGCAGGTCGGCCAGCACGGTGGAGGACAGCCGCGGGGTGTCGGCGCCGGCGCGGTCCGCGGTTAGGATTAGGCGCAGCTTGTTGTTGCTGTTGTTGGTGTCGGTGCCGGCGCTGGGCATGACGCCGTTCTGGGTGAGCTTGCGGACCCGCATGCCGTGGAGGGTGCGGGTGATGAGGGAGCTGTTGACGCGGGTGATGGATTCCTTGTGGGTCTTGAGCAGGGCGGCTGGGGTGGCGACGAGGATGGTTGGGGACACGCCGCAGGTGGCGATGGCGAGGTCGTCGGCTTGCGCGGCGACCGAGTTGAAGGCCACGGAGGCGTTGGAGTAGAGCGCGGCCAGGGTGAGGACGAGGGTGTGGGTGTTGGCGAGGGAGTCGGCCGGCAGGAAGAGGTCGGAGGGACCGATCCGCTGGGAGGTCGCGACGGCGAAGAGCTGGGCGGCGACGCCGGAGATGAGGTTGGCAGACGTGAAGCGCACCATCTCCTCCTGTTGGCCGCGCTTGGACTTCCAGAACACAGTGACGTCGCGGGCCGCTTTCTGGCCCTCCAGCTGCGGCAGCTGCTTCCCAGCGTCCACGGGGCTGTCGTTAACGATATCCTGCCAGGTAGAGACGTTGACGCTGCTTCCAGTGCCCTGGGGAACCTCGTTCCAGTCCATGTGCTTGCTGCCCTCATCGACGACCCAGATCAGCTGGCGCAGGGAAGGGTAGCTGCCGACAACCACGTCAAAAGGGAACGAGCCGGGCGCGGTTACCACGGTATCGGCGGCGGAGCGGCGGAGCATAGAAATGATGGCATCGGTAGGCTCGTCGAACGGCAAGATCACGGCGGTTAGGTCGTAGAAGGCGCAGGCGAACAGAGTCGCGATCAGTTCGACAGAGTTCGGTAGATAGATAGCCACACGGTTGCCGCCCTGGTCGATGATATGCTGGCCGATCAGGTTGATCTGGCGGGTGATATCGGCGAGCTTGTGTTCGATGGTCTTATCGGTTCCCAGCGCAGTCAAGATGCGACCAGTCGCTCCCTTGGTCAACCCATCCTCCTGCACACCGGCGACGGCCTGGCGCCAAATGTCCCGCAGATCTCCATCCCGGCCTCTCGACCACTTGGAGGCGCCCAGGTCCTTCACATTCAAACTGGCGTTAAGAGGCATGCCATGGGGGGCACCCTGGGATCGGTAGACGGGAGACTCGCCAGGTTGGCGCACGGGGGAGCCCTGGGCTTGACGAGCGAGGAGGAAAGGGTGGGTGTCCGGGTCTTGCCGCGTAGTTAGCTGGTAAGTGAGAAAGCCGGCGAGGACTGTGAAAATGGCGCTAGTCCAGAGATTCCATTGCCCGAAGAGCCCAGTGACGCTCTCGTCAAGCCGGAGCAACAGCGTGTCCATTATGCCAGCGTAACGCAACCAACGTTGGAGAAATTTCCAATGCTTTGGGGGAATTGCGATCACAGGCAAAGCAAGAAGGATTGGATCCGAAATGCCGGAAGCCGTGGGATTCAAGGCCAAGTCGACGGAATCCGAGGCCTCCTAAGCTGGAGTGTATGTAATGTACATCCACCAAGTATGTCCACAGTACGCTATTAAAGGCGCCATGGAATGCCGGGAGAGATGGAGCCAAGCGGTGGGGAGCTCTGGTTTTGGAGCTGCCCAAATGTGGGGCTTCCCGAAATGTGGAGGCCCGTGCGGTCTAGCTGAACAACTGCCGGCAGCTGACAACAAAGACCCTGCTTGAAGCTGTCGCCTGGTGAATTGTTGACTTCGCGACAAATCGCGAGCTGTGTCCAAGCCAATTTGGGTTGTATTCAAACAACAAGCTTCAAACACCAGCGACAAACGAGGACACGACCGAGCGGAACGTCGCCTCAAAGCGACCTCCCGGCCATTTGGCTTTACTAACAACATACAGCAGACATCGACATTTTGTAGCCAATCTCGCCCCGCGAATTCTTGACGGTAACTGCGCATGAACTGCGATTGAGGAGGCAGTTCATCGCTCGCATCTCCGCCACTGTACTCGTCGAGAGTTTCGCTATATTCTTAGCCTTCCGCCCTCCGACAAACAACTGGCAACATCACGACCAGCGCCATGTCCTCGATTATGACGCCGGTTAAGGCCACTCCCGTCAAGCAAACCACGGCACCAGTTGCCTCAGATAGTCCTGGCAACTGGAAACACCCCCGCCTCGCCGAGATCACACGGCGGCAGAGCCAGAATGTCTTTTCGGAGAAGAACATTAGGAAGATGGTCTATAATGCCGTGGCACTAGTTGGCATTGGACTGTTGCGGCAAGTGGTGTTGCCCTTTGTGCCATCCTGGTTGTGAGTTCCCCGCGATGAAAACCGCGTCACAACCATACTGACCCTTTGACTAGAATTACACCCCTGTGGAGGCAATACAGCAGCTGGATCACTGCGACACTGATCCTTGTGCCATTAATCAACATCGTCATGGCGCTGCTGCCATTGTACCGGCCCCAGGACGACCTCTCCGACATCCCCCTCACCCCCGCCCAGCGGAAGCTACTCGGCCTTCCTCCGAGCTCGAGGCCGGAAACACCGAACTCGGTCTACAGCACACCCCCGCGATACTCGCGGACCCCCTCGCTTGCCGGGTCGCCCGCCAGCATCAAGAGCTACGCGAGCTCGCCGCTCTCGAACTTCGCCAGCCCGAGTCCTGGGCAGTACTCGTCGCCCCGGTTCGGAACCTCGCCGTCGAAGCTGAACGCGCCGCAGTACTCGCCCTCAAACGTCAGCCCTCTGCGGCACAAGGCCATAGGAGGGAGAACAACGTCGTTCGGGTCAACCAGCCCGCTCAACGCGAGCACCGCATCGAGTGCGTTTGGCGAGGGGCCTGCGACACCGACGCCGGCGACGGGGAAGCGGTCGACTGTGGGCCTGAACAATAAGTGGCTGTATGAAAAGGGGAGGAGAAGTTCGGGAAATAGCTGGCTGCACGCATAAGACCCGGGGCCTCTGCAAATCGAAGGACGGTTGTATGTATGTGTTATGGCCAGCCTTGAGCTTGGACTGGTGTTGTTCTAATGGAAAAACAAACTGAAAATTACCACACAATGCATGATAGATTCGTAGTCCTAGGGGTCATCTTTTGAGTTCGTGTTTGCGTGCATGATGTGAAGTTCCACAAGTTTGCACCAGAGTTATTAACAAAAAATAGAGTTGAATCAAAGAGAATAAAAGTATTAAAGCATAGGATAGTGGGTATATAGGTATCTTAAATTTCCTCCTCCCAGCCGCTCTATCGACCACCACAGCCTCAAAAGAAAAGGGGGAAATGATAAAATGAAAACAGAATGAACTGCTAGCCGGGCAAGCCAAATCGGGTTCTTATCGAGCCTCTTCTAAGGGCGGCGTGTTCACGAGCGTACCAGGGCTCTCGTCCTCAACACTCGAGACCACGACGGGAGGGGCAAGGCGCTCGGCATCCTTCCCCTTACCTTTGTGGTCACCACCCTGCGCCGCCGCTCCGCTCGCCGCAGGTGCACCTTCCACCGCTCCGGCCGGGCTGCTGTCCTCGCTTGACCCGGTAGCGGCGACGGGCTTTTGTCCCTCCACCACGGCTCCCGCGGCCTGCTTGCCGGCATCTGCAGATTCCACAGGGACCCCCGTTGACGACACAGCCGACACAAGGCGCGAGTCCTTCGCCAACACCGCTTTAGCGAGCCCACGTACCCCAGCGAGGATAACCTCAGGTTGTTCCCAAGCGAGCAGTCCGCTGCTCGGCCCAGCCACGCGTTGAATATGGACGACGTCGAAAAGGGTGTTGGCCCAGGCTGGCGGATAGTAGCTCTCCTTCCTAGCAGCTACCTCCTCCGCCGTGGGCCACAAGCCAGCAGTCTCTTCGTCCCCTTCCGCCACAGCCACAGCCGTAGCCGTTTCCGGTTGTTTACCCTTCTGGCTGCCATCCGCCCCAGCAAACACGGTAATGGCAACCTTCGGCTTGTGCCCCCGAGCGGGTTTCTCATCCTCTTCCATATGCCTCCCACACGCCGCCCAAAACCTCAACATCCCTTCCGGCCCCGGCAGCCACATCAGATTCGCCAGCGTAATCAGCTCATCCCGTGTAAACACGGCCTTCCCACCCCCAGCCGCCAGCCGCAGCCCCCTCAGCAAAAACGCCAACATCCCCACGGGCGAGTCACAAAGCGCGTACGCGAGCGTATCCGGCTCCGCCACCCTCCCCAACCCACCACCACCACCACCACCACCACTCCCACCCCCATCCCGTCCCCCTCCCCCTCTCTCTCTCTCTCTCCCTCTCCCTCTCCCCCACTCATACCCCCCATTCCCATCACCACCACCCCTCCTCAACAACACCCTCACAACAACCCCCCTCCACCCGCCCCTCCACCCCAACCTCGGCGCCCGCAGCACCGGACACACCAAATGCCCGCCGACACATGACGCCCCATGCGCCGTGACCAGCCGCCGCACGATGAGCTCGCCTATCCTGCCAGCACCAGCAGCACCACCACTGCCGATACTAGCATTGGTGGTGGAGGGGGTGGTAGAGGGGGAGGTGGCGGTGGCGAGGTAGGCGGGGTAGCCGAGGCGGTGCATCAGGGTGTTGAGGATGGTGGCGGTGGTGGGGATGGGGTTGATGTCTGGGGAAAAGGAGGGGGGGAGAGGGTCGGAGAAGGCGGTGCCTGACAGGGAGGGGATTATTACGTGGAAGTACTGCCGCTGGTGTTGGGTTTCATCTGGGCTGCCGCTGCCATTGCCGGGCTGGGTTGGTGTACCCGTGAGGAGGGGGATGAGCGGGGCGAGGGAGAGGGCCGGGAGCGGGAAGGGCGGGATTACCAGCAGAGGGATGGCGCCGGGTGTGTGGGAGCGGGCGTGGATGAAGTGGATGCGGATGGGGGCGTGGCTGTCTGGCGGGGTGATGGCGGTGCGGAATTGGGGGAGGTGGGGGTTGGTGTTGAACTGGGACTCCGTGGTGCGCCAGGAGTAGGACTCGAGCCTATCGGTGGACGGCGGGTGGTCTCGTTAGTAATGGGGTGCGAGAAGCGGCCTCGGGCGGGGGCCGGAGGAGTTGTTTGGGGCACGGAGGAGTAAAATAATACCAGTAGTCAATGAGTGGCTCGATGATGGGCTTGGGAGCCCATGTGTTCGAGTCCGAAGCAGGAGAGGGTTCGTGGGGTAGACGGGTGAGTTCGAGCTTTTGGCGGGTAAGATCGAGGTGTTTGCTGGGAATCTGCGCAATGTGTGTTAGTTTAATGAACTACGAATACGTGCTGTTAGTCTCGAGCGAAATATCGATGAACTCACATGAATACTGTACGGCTTGACCTCGTCCGCTGCCGGAGAACTAAGTCCTTCTGCCATCTCGGCGGGTCTACACGCATATGCAAGTGATAATTAGAGTAGTTAATCATATATGAGTTTTTGTCTCAGCTCAAGAACGGGCGGGCAGGATGAAGCGAGGTGACCAAAGACGGAAGGAAGGAACGCAGGACGGGACACGCGGAAGGACAAAGAGATGGTGTGTGATGACACACAAAACACGTTATGGAGACAGGGAATCTCAAGTCCGGGTTCTTGGGATATACTATCGAAACCTCGCTCTCGCTATACGTATATAATGCGTGCCGTTATATCCACGTTGCTAGCACATGACAAGGGTTACCGGCGGCTGTGGCACCACCCAACAGCGCGCCAGTTGAACCATTTGACTGGAGCTCGCGGGACAGGAGCATTTGTTCCGAAATCCAGGGTCCTCGCTAAGTCGGCTGTGGAGCGATACCCGTGGCTGGAATCTGGGGAAGGGTACCTGATTCGATCAAGCAGCCGCAAGGGTCCAACGATGTTACACGAATGATGAAACAGTGGCGGTGCTTGAACTTTCGCTGATGTTTTGGAAACCACCCCACCGTCTATCTCATTGGGTGCGTTCCTAGGATAGGAAGAGAGCCCTGTAATACTGTGCTGTCGCTTTCGGTTACACGGCAGCAATCCGGATGTCCGTCTGGGCGGGCGGGAAAATACTTGATAACTCGGATTGCTAGATAAGTATTCGTAGCCCACTGATTCCGTTGCCCCTTTCCTAGGGCCGTGTAGCTGTGTTGCCACCCAAAAGAGGATTGCTCGTTGTTCCCATATCCATTTGCTCATGCCCGAAAAAAAGGTCACTCCTAAGGATGTGTGCCTGTCTGTGAAGGTGGCACGCTCGGTGCCTTACCCCTTACCCCTCGACATTATGGGTTTCTATGCGCCCCGCGTAGGAGGCTGCCCATTCGCAAGCGTTGGCGCGGATGGGTTTCCGACACCTCGCAGGTTGATTGCTCCAATCCGCGACACAATATTGCTGCCCACCGCATCCACGGCACCGCGAGGCGAGGTAAACGTTGGGCCCTGCGCCGCCGTCTCCTGGACCCGGAACAGCTTGATCTGTGTCGAGTTCCACACGCCCACAGTCCCCTTCGATACTTGCATCTCACTACTAAAGATGAAGCCCCAGAGGAGTGACTCGTACCATCCAAGCGCCAGCGGCGACCACTCAAACGAGTGCACCCGAACCGGAGACGGGTCGACGCCAATAAGTTGCACCTCGCGAATCTTGGCGAGCGTAGCCGATGCAGGCGCGTCCGATGTGAGCGCCTGACGGGGGATGAGGACCGATAGCTGCTGCAGAACAGTCAGCGTCGTGTGAAGGGGCAGCTCAGGCAGCCAGCTGTCCATCCAGTGGGCAGACGGCTGGAACTGGCCAGACATCGACTGGCCAGCAACAGGGCCTCCCAGGCTGGTGGTGCTGTTTTGTCGGGAGAAGTTGGTTGCCCCTGCCGGCATCTTCCCTCGGGCCTTCTCTGACATGCCCTGCAGCTGTCTCGGCACATCGTCGTCTGTTGCAGATGCTACAGAAGAAGCCCCCGACGGGTTGTCGCTAGGGCTCGAGGCTGCCGGCGTCGGCCGCGCTTCGTCGTCGCTATCGTCTTCGTCGTCACCGATCGCAAAGGTACTGTCTTCCTCAGGGACATCGCCGAGTGTCGGCGCCCGTGAAGGTTGTGCCGTAGGACTCATGATGCTCTCCATCGAACTCCTAGCCGAGTTGGGCTCCAGTGGGTCATGGGGCGCTCCGCTATCTTTCCTCCGCTGGTTGCGTCGCTCTATTTCCTCCTGGCCGCTCTCCAGCGTCAACGAACGCAATGCCTCAAATCGCTTTCTGTTCCTCAGGATCGCGAAGATAAAGTTGGGATTCCCTACTCACGGTTAGCCCCAAGCGCTTCTACGACGGAGTAAAAAACCTACTGCTGAACTGGTGCTCAACGATGGCATTCATAGCCTCGAGCAATGACCGCAGAAGACTGTGGTTACTATCGTTGGCTAGGAGGAAGGACGGAGAAGACATGGAGTTGAACAGCTGCATGATTCTAGAGCAGGTTGGCCCGCTTAATCCTTCCAAATATGCGGCGATGTTGTTAATAACGGCCAAGAGCGCAGGATATACGGCCGTGAGCTTCCCCTGGCTCGTTGTGATGAGCACATAGATGGACTGACTTGGAGTCAGCCAGACTAAAACGCAACAGTATGTGGGCCAATTTGCTCACCTGGAGGAGAAAGTCCCCGTACGTGCCCCTGAAGCCGGTAATGCGGATAGCAGGGGGCAACGTCTCCTGCGCGTCAAACGACTTGTTCAGGTTCACCCCGAAGTTCTTTTCTACACTGAGGGTCTGCAGCAAGAAAGCACACATCCTCACAACGCCCTGCTTCGCGGCATCGCCCTTGTACTCGAGAGCATAGAACAAAATCAGGATGATGAAGTCGTGTGCCCTTTCCGTGTCGATGATGAAAGACCGGAACCGCTTGTTGCACTGAGTAATCTCCCAAAACAGCATTATTGTCTCGGGAGCAAACCTGACAGAGGACTGAGTCCCGGGTATGTACGACGAGTTGGACTGAAGAGGTTGATTCAGTATCCGCGTCATCCCGTCGACGGCAAACTGGAAGTCCTGCGGCCGGTGCAAGCGGCCGAGGAAGTGGCGGTAATAGTTCTTGGGTGTCGGAACGCCAGTTTGTTCCGGGATGGGGTAGAGCAGGGTTGCCAACAGGAGTTGTAGAGTGTACGTGACAAGAATCTCCTTGGGGTCTTTGAGAACCAGGGCATTGTACGGCACTCGCCAGCTGGCGGGGTTGTATTTGAGCGTCTGTGCGGGTCAGCAACTGGCATGATACAGGAAATAGTATGCTTCCTACCGTGTTCAACAACGAGCATAACACAGAGAGCACCACCTGCTTGTCCGAGTTGGTACACATGTAGGTGAGGGCCTTGGTCCCTTGCTGTGGCAATACGCTCGGCGAGAGGTACAGGCTGTGACCCGCCAGAGTCAAGAGTAGGCGAAGGATCTCGCAGCGGTTGCTCTCGTGTTCCCTTGTAGTTGGGATCGATGTGTTGCATCCCACGCCGCTCTGCCAAATGGCGTAGGTGACCTTTGGCTTGCCATGCGGGGCCTTTGGGACCGTGAGGTCGGAGAAGAACAGCAAGTCGAGCAGGGTATCAATGAGTTCTTCGGCGAGTGGTTTCGCATCCTCGAACTCCTCCACGGGAGGTTTGGGCTGCACGTCCTGCCCCCCGTCAAACAGAACCTCATTAGCTATAGACGACTTCCTGGTAGGCTTGCGTCTTGGGCCCCAGAATAACTGGTCCTCCCACTGCTGTAATGACTCATTTTCGTAGATAAAGGGGAGAACCCGTGTGAGGACCCGGAGGCAGTTGAGCGCTTCTCGATCGGGAGCTATTTCGGGGTCGGGGAAGGAGGGGTGGTGGCGGAGCATGAACAGGCGGTTCGTGACGGCCTGGATCAGGCTCTCGAGGTTCTCGAGCGCATTGTCGCGAGTTCGACGAACATCGGCGGGAGTGAAGAGGCTAAATATATCTTCCGGTGATTCGGGCAGTTCCCAGAACTGTGACCGGTTAGTAGATGCATTGCAGGGCAAGGCGGCCCTCCCTTGACGACGATGACGGGCGAAGGCGACTAACAGAGGACCAGTAAGCATCACCCACGGGAATATGCCGTTCCTCAGACAACCGAAAGATGCCCTTTTTGAAAACGAGCTTTGAGTCACTAGCACCCATTTTCGCAGCTATGATATTCGCATTGTGTGTGGTCTGGTTTGTTGATCGGGGAGCCGGGCGGAAGCGGCGACGCAAAGCAAGCAGAAAGATGTCGATCCAGCTTAACAACCGGCAGTTACATCACAGTGCCGCAGGGGGGAAATGGTCTGGGCCCGGCGATCGATCGACCCTAACCCTTAATTTAACACAGTCACATTTGCCAAGCTTTTATAAGCTGTACTCCACAACAGGACCCTCAAACCAAGCCCCGATTGTCGCATATGTTTAACGATCTGGCCTTTATCGCTAACACCAACATCGGAAGCTATTCCATTGGAGTTGTCGCGAAATTGGCGACAACCTCTCACCTTAACTTTTGGCCCATGACAAGGCCCAAGTAACACTGGCCATTTCTCGTTCAGATCGGGATTTCAACCACCATTTCCTGATTTACCGAGGAGCAAGGGCGCAACAGCCCCTACCGATCGCCCGCCATGTACTCCTCCGTCGTCCGTCTCCAGAATGCCTTCGGCTTCTTCACCACTGTCGCCTTCGCCGTCGCAGCCATAATCGCCGCCTCTGATCTCCTCTCTCCACGGACCCCAAGCGTGGGCGTTCTCAAAACCACCAATGTCCAAGTGTACGAACGAACCCTCCCTCCTCCTCTCGACCCACATATCCTCAAGTCGTCAAGACCTCCCCACTAACACGGACGACCCGTCCCCCTTTAGCGTCCGCGGCCGCCCCCACTACTACTCCTCCAAGAAGGAAGAATACGCGATCATCAAGTTCTCGCTCGACGCCGACCTCTCAACACTCTTCACTTGGAACACGAAGCAGCTGTTCGTGTACGTGACAGCCGAGTGGCCGTCAGCAGGCGGGTCCGGGTCCGGACAGAACGCGACCAACCAGGCCGTGATCTGGGACAGCATCATCACGGCGCCGAGCGCCGACCACCTCGCAAACCTGGGGCCGGTGGGCATGAAGAAGCTGAAGCGCAGTGCCGAGGGCAAGAGCATCGATCCGAGCCGGTTCGTCGGATCCTCTCTCCCCCCCCCTATATACACCCCGAGTACAGTCAGCACTAACATAGTTGGAAAACAGTGGGAAACTCACCCTCAAGAACCAGCGCCCCAAGTACCAGATCACGCATCCCTCCGGCAAGCTCGCCGAGCAGGACGACGTGGTGCTGAGGTTGCACTACAACGTGCAGCCGTGGGTGGGCCTCCTGACGTGGAACCAGGACGTCAATATCGGGAAGTGGGAGACGCTGAAGAACAACCTCAGCAAGAAGTTTTCGTTGCCAGCGATCAAGAAGAAGAAGGAGGAGAAGAAGGCGGGCGCGGCGAGGTAGCTAGGCTGAATGAAGCCTCTTCGCAAAAGAAATCAAATATTTACTTGGCCATCTGATCCAATTCTTGTTTTTATCCATCTCCGGTTCTTCGTGCTCATGAGCGATGATGAGGTTCCTAAAAATATGGGCATCTTTACGTCGTGGGAGGCATACGGCTCGGAGATATCATGGATTCTATTCTACCCTCTAGATTCTCCTGTGAGACATGGCGTACATCTCTTATCATCACACCAATCCGCTAACTAATAAGGGGTATCCGAAGCCCTACACAATACGTGATAGGTGAGGGGCGCAGTCAAATTGTGGCACTCCATCCCTCTGCAGTAGCATCAATCATGCCTCATCATCGCATGGACTCGTGACGTATCCGTAGCCATATCCCTTTTCCCAACCATACCCCGAAACACCGCAACCCAACTTCACGCACACGGACATGGTAAACCCGGACATTTAGCTCTGCGGAGCCGCCGTCTGGCCTTGTCCCTGCGCACCACCCCTTCCACCACCACGTCCTCTGAACCCCTGACCGTCGCCCCGTCCCCGCCCACCACGTCCACGCCCACGTCCACGGCTCGGCGCATCCAGGATTGCTGGAGGCGGCACAGCCCCATAAATGGGCGGAGCCGACGCCGGGTGCGCGATTCCATTCCCATCACCCGAGCCAGCGCCATCAGAGTATCCGCCGCGGCCTCTATAGGGGCCGCCGCCGCCGCCACGACCTCTGAACTGGCCTCCACCACGGCCACGGCCGCCTTGCCCATTCATAGGATTATGTTGACCGTCCGATTGCTGCTGCTGATAATGCGGACGGTAAGGCAGATTGCCTTGAATCGCGCCGCGTCCACCTCCGCCACGTCCACCACCACGGGCCCCACCGGCCAGCGCGCCGCGCCAGGTGCCTTGTAGGGGCGCTGGGGAAGCCGCATCCTGGTAGCGCTTGCCGTTCATGTGGTAGCCTCCGTGTGCCGTGAGGGTAGTAACCGATGGGCTAACGGGCTGGCGCGCGACCTGCGCCTTGGAACCGGCGACGACTTGATGGTTGGTGAGGTTGAGGAGGACCGTCGAGGGCACTGTCTGGCCGCGGAAAGGCGGGCAGCGGTCACCAAGGGTGGTGCCACTCATAAAGGTGACGTCAAAGACGACGTCGAGGAGCTTGGCGGTGGGCGTGCGGCTGATGCCAACCACCGTGCCACGGTAGGCAATAGGGACCTTGCCGGTAGACGCGACGTACACGACGCGGTCGCCGAGGGCAAACTGCTGGTTACCGAGGCGGTGCTCGGCGTCTTCGGGTCTCATGAGTGCGTTGCGCGGCACGCCGTTCATCTTCTTGGGATTAGAAGGAACCGTGCTGAGCTGCAGGTTGTCTGCTTCGCTGGCGAGCCGCATGACCACGTCCGAGTCGAGCTGCTCGGCATCGAGGGGTACACGCTCCATGGAGCTGGTCTTGAGCGTTTTGAGCCAGCTGCCAATTTCCTTGACTCGGGGAGAGCCGACGGCGGGGTCGGTCCAGAGATCCGACTCGGTGAGCTCAGCGCCCGACGGGTTCCGTTTGACCCCAGCAAAGAAGTCGGGGAACTTCGTCATGTACTCCAAGATCAAGTGCACAGCGGCGGGGCTAAACTCCCAGCCAGTTTGAGACTTGCGAGAGTAGCCCAGCACCTTCTGCTTCCTGGCCTCGAACTTGAGGTTGAGACCAAGGTTGACGCGGAGGTCGCCAACCGTCCGGATAAAATACGATGAGGTGATCTTGCTAAGGGTAAGGGGGTGCAGGTCCAATTGCTTGGCCACCATGTAAGAAGGCATATAATGCATACCCTTTTGAGCATCGTGGATGATCCTCTTGGCGAAGTCTGGCTCACGCTTTTCTAAGACAGCAAGCCAGATGCTGACTTTCCCGGCCGTGTAACCCACAACCTCCAAAGGCTGGCCGTAGTTGAAGTCGCCCAGGAAGAAGCCGACTGACTTGAGAGGAAATTCCTCCTCGACAGGGAGAGCGGCTTTCTCAATGAAACGCTCATCCTCGTTGACAACTTCGTCCACAATGATCTGAGAGGCGTACTCGGTCTCCATGCCAGGGATCTCCCCGTACTCTTTCACGGTGGCGCCCTCGTCGGTCTTGACGAGGCCCTTGAGCATGTGGACGGAAACCAGCGACTCAACAGGACCAATCTGGATTCCCAGTCGCTTGCTGTAGAAGTTCTCGATCCTGTCTGCCTTCTTGGACCAGTCCTCGATTTCGCGAGGCATATGGTTCCTGGGGACAACCTGCCCACTGCCATCTTCGGCAAGGGTGTAATCGAAGAGCTCGTCCGAGACTTTGATGATCTTGGCCTCCTGCAAGAAAGGGTAGCCAACGAAGCAGCGTTGGCCGAGCTTGACTTTAGCCGACTCCACATTGGTCCGCATCTCTGTTTCTAGGAGGTTGACGATCATACTCTCGTTCCGGCTCTCTTGCTGGAAGACGTTGACCCCATGAAAGCCAAGGCTAGCGACGTACGGCAACGTCGCCAGGCTAGGAAACCCGGCCAAGGCCTCAATATTGAGCAAGGCGCCGTCTGTGAGACCAGCGCGGTACTCCAGCCCCTCCACAGCAGGGAGATCAAATATGTTCTCCACGCAGTGACAATGGGCGATGGGCGGGAAGACGTCCACGAGAGAAGAAGGATAGACAAAGTCTACATCCCCAGAGTAGGTGAATTTCAGAGGAACTCCGAAGTCGTTGCGTGCCTTTTCGGCGTCGGAGAGAAGGGCATCCTTGGGAGCCATCGCCGATAGTAAGCGCTTCTCTTCAATGAACGGAATCTTGATAACAGCTTCCCAGTCCATCTTCTTGCCGTTCATGTCCAGCTCGAAGTCTCTGGGATAGAAATCGATGATGGGCGAATTGGGGTCCGTCATAAGCTCCCAGTACACTTTGGGGACAATCTTTTTACTGCGATCCGGCAGGACGCCCATGAGCTGTTCGTTGGGCCTGAAAGGCTGACCCAACTTGAAGTTGAGATCCGCTTTCAGCCCTTTCACGACGTCTGAGATCATGGGAGAGTAGTGGTAGGCGTAGAACCAGGGCCACGAGGCGATACCGCGGTAATAGTAGTAGAGGACCCACTGCAGACCTTGGACGTAGTTCTCAGTCAGCTTCCGAACCTCCTCTTCCCTGTTGTCCGGAGTCCAGTCCTCGAATTTCTGGTCGTAGTATTCGTCCTTCCATTCCTGGAACTTCTCCTTGTACTTGGCCTCCATAGCAGCCTGGGCGTCAGCCGAAGTGAGATCAAGGGTCTGGGCATTGTCATATCTCTTGACGATCCGTAGCACCGCTGACTGGGCTTCCTCGTCTTCTTCATC
Source organism: Chaetomium tenue (assembly GCF_020726465.1). Taxonomy (NCBI): domain Eukaryota; kingdom Fungi; phylum Ascomycota; class Sordariomycetes; order Sordariales; family Chaetomiaceae; genus Chaetomium; species Chaetomium tenue. Next base: position 2,491,683 of record NW_027117330.1, on the reverse strand, counting down.
CTCCTCATCTCCAGCGGGGTAGGACAGAATCAAGTGGCGATGGCCCTCGTCATCCGGCTTGGTGGCCCACTCCAAATGCGCGGCTTCGGCGAGATCCTGGATAAACTTGCGGTCTGCGGCGTTGAGCCCCGCGCCAAGATCCAAGGTCGGAGATCCGCGGTTGGTGAGAAACTTGCGAATGGTCCGCTTCCAAAGAGCCTTCTGTTCAGAGCTGACGATGAGCTTTCCCTTGGCCTTTGCTCTCAGCTTCTCGGTCTCGTCATTCTCGAGCATCCGTTTGCCTCGCAGCCAGCTCTCGTCCTCGTTCTCGTGTTCGAAAAACCGGTACTCCTCTTTTCCAAGCTCATCTAACAGGCGGCTAAGCCTTTGAAGATTGACCTTTCCATTCTCGTTGATGTAACCGTCGCATTTGGGAAGGACAGACTTGTATATCCTAAACATGGTCGCCAAGGCGCCCTCGTTGATGTGAAGGTGAGGGAGGTTGGGGAGAAAGTCGTTGCCAACAAAGAAGGCCATGAGGATGAAGTCATCAATGACCTTTTCCATATCGAACGGAAACGTCATGACACCTTCCTTCTTGAGGTCCTGAAACTCAAGCTCAAGATACTCTCGGACAATGCAGAGGTGCATCAGATAGAAGTTCTGATGTTCCAGCTCTTTCGACTTGTGTTTTGCTTGGCGGCCGAACGTTACCTCCTCACGGAGGAGGCAGAAGTGCGGGTCGTGGCTCAGTAGCCCCAGCATGATGAGATCGGCATCTAGCCCGTACAAGCAATGTCGGACATTGGGGTTATACTCGGGTTGGGCGCGCGCATTTCGGATGTATTCCATGATCTTGTGCTCACCCTCGCCCGGCACCTCGTGGCCAGAGAGCACAATTTCGGGTTGTTGCCAGTCCCTGTCCTCCGATACTTTCTTGTTGATGAAGTACTTGAGCTGTTGCGTTAGCTTGGCCATAAACTCAGTTCCTGCAGTCAACTAATTAGCGCCTGGTCCGAGTTCAAGATATTATGGAAGGGGGTAGGCATACCAGGTGTAATGCAGTTGCTGTCGAACGGTTCCTCTTTGGGCAGCTCCTTTCCCTCCTTGATGGCCTTGTCGCGCGCTTTTTCGGCCTCTAGAGCGGTCCGGAAACGGCGGGCACGTTGTTGGTTCATCTTTGCGCGCGGGGCCACGCCATCGATGGCCATGAAAAACAACTTCTTGGGTTTGATCTTGCCAAAAAGATGTTCTATGTAGTTGAATATGGCGATGAACATCTCCTCCTCGCTGAGGCGAAACTGCACGTCATCCGAGTCTTTGTGTGTACAGTTGTGGATGATACCATTCATGTCCAGCTACGCAAATCGGTCAGAAACTGTGGAAGAGGGAAGTCGCCGTTGGCATCGGAGGCCAGGAAGTTCACGCACGTAGAGGCAGTCGAACTCGGGAATCCGGTTCTCGGCGATGAGCTGCGAGATGGCGGGATACCGCTCCGAGAGCCATCTGAAGAACTTCGGAACACTACGTAGCTAGTTAGCATTCTGGGCGCATCTGGACGATCTCGCTGGAAAATACACACCCCATGATGACAGTAAGGCGCGCGAGATGGCGCTATTTCCGGTTGTCGAAGTAGTAGGTTCTGGGTTGGGAAATTCGGTTTGTCGTTGCTGATACCACTGGCTTCTTCTGTTTTGGCAGTGGGCCGCGGGGATACGATAGAGAATTGTAACTGCCTAGGCACTTCCAAAGTTGTAGATGAAGGGATAACGCTGAGTGGGATGGCTGCCGGCGCTGAATAAAAATGGCCGGGCTTTCTGAAACTGGGAGAATGCAGCAAGCGGCGAAATAAAGCAGTACAAAAAGACAAATGTTTTGGGACCTGCAAACCAAAGAACAGTACGCCCCGGGTTGACCTTCTCGTCTATAACAGCGGCCGCTGTGGAAACAACAATGTGGCGAGGAAGCGGCGGTAGAATACCGGAAGGGAGATGCTTGCGATCAGTTGTCGCTGGTGGTTCTAGGTGCTTTTGCCCAAAGCTGCATGGGAAGTTGAGGCCGGTGACTACTGGCCGATTGCCCCACCCATTTGCAGCCCCACCACGCCACCATCAGCATCTGGAGCCCCAGACAACCAGCGAGGCTCTCGGCGATTAAATGGTCTGTGCATTCCTACCAAATCCCGCTAATCTTACTTTGGTAAGGTGCACTCTGCTGAGTGCTGGCACGGCAGGCAAGCTCAATCAATCAAGGAAAGATCACGTCGCGTCCTCTGAATCGCGCTTCTTGCAAAGAGCAAACGCCCGACTTCAAATCTAGCCACATTTCGATATTCCATTCCCTCCTTTCACAACCTTTCTACAAACAAATATTCTGGCCAAAAACGGCCTCGAAATAAAATAATCTCAATCTTGCGCGAACTATCGTTTCGTCCACAATGGCTCCCAACGAAGTTGTGGATGACGTCGATGGTATGCCTCCAAATTCTCCAATCTAGTGAAGACGGCAAGATTCTAATTGCGCGCAGTCAGCATGGACGACCAGGACGATGCCCACATGGAGAATAGGCTCATCAATGAGGGTACGTGTCCGTATTAGATCCTATTAACTAGGCGCTCGCTAATATTAGCCAGAGTACAAAACATGGAAGAAGAACAGCCCGTTCCTCTACGACATGATTCTAAGGTGGGGAGGGCCGAACCGATTACGTCAAGTTGATTCAAACTAACATGCATTCGAAGCACGGCGCTAGAGTGGCCGACGCTCACCACGCAGTGGTTCCCGGATGTCAAGGACGTGAATGATAAAAATTGCACAGTCCACAGACTACTCATCGGAACCCACACTGCGGAGGGCAAGCCCAACTATCTGCAGATTGCTGAACTCGAGCTGCCCAAGTTTACCGACCCTAACCCTCGCGACTATGACGAGGAGCGTGGCGAGATCGGTGGCTATGGCGGCAAGGGATCATCAGGGGAGCCTGCCGTGATCAAGTTCAACATCACCCAAAAGATTGATCACCCCGGTGAGGTTAACAAGGCACGGTACCAGCCGCAGAACCCCGACATTATCGCCACCCTTGCTGTAGACGGCAAGGTTTTGATCTTTGACCGCACGAAGCATAGCTTGACACCCACGGGCACACCGAATCCCCAAATCGAGCTCATCGGCCATAAGGAAGAAGGTTTTGGGCTGAGTTGGAACCCCCACGAGGCGGGGTGCCTAGCAACCGGTAGTGAAGACAAGACAGTGCTGCTCTGGTATGTAAAACCTCGTTGGCTCTCGAGCGGGTAGCAACTAACACAAGGGCAGGGACCTTAACACCGTTCAGGGGAATAGCAGGACGCTCAAGCCGTCGCGCAAGTACACACACCACAACCACATCGTCAATGACGTGCAGTACCACCCCATGGTCAAGCACTGGATCGGCACGGTGTCAGACGACCTGACACTCCAAATCATTGACGTGCGGCGTTCCGATACCACGAAGGCGGCCGTCGTGGCCCGTGACGGCCATAGCGATGCGATCAACGCGCTATCATTCAACCCGAGGACTGAGTTTCTGATCGCCACAGCGTCGGCTGACAAGACTATCGGTATCTGGGATATGAGGAACCTTAAACAGAAGATCCATACACTCGAGGGACACGTCGATGCGGTGACTTCGCTCTCGTGGCACCCGACTGAGATCAGCATCCTAGGCAGCGGGGGCTACGACAGGCGGGTCCTCTTCTGGGATCTTAGCCGTGCGGGTGAGGAACAACTGCCAGAGGACCAAGACGACGGTCCGCCGGAGCTGCTCTTCATGCACGGCGGACACACCAACCACCTAGCCGACTTTAGCTGGAACCTCAACGACCGTTGGCTGGTGTGCAGCGCCGCCGAAGACAACCTACTCCAAATCTGGAAAGCCGCGGATGCCATCGTCAACCAGGACGACATCGAGATGCCGATGAACGAAATGGACGCGTCCAATTAGAAGGGGGATGAAAATCCAAGGTTGCGACGGACAGGAGGCCAAGGTACCAGTTCGAGACCGGCCGGCGCTGCGAAGCCGTCAGGCTTTGTCGCTCCGGGCTCCTTTCCGAGGCCTGGAGAAGCGGGTTCCAGGTCTAAGTCCGAGGCAACCGTGGAGACGTCTAGAAGAGAACAGCAACAAGGAGCGTATGTGATTACCAGAAAGGAATGGGCTAGGTGGATTGGTTTGGACAAGGGGAAGAAGGTGGACAAGGGGAAGAGAGTGGATAAGGAGAAGAGAGTGGAAAGGGAGAATGAGGCGGACAAGGAGAAGGAAATGGAAAAGGAGAAAGAGGAGAGGGAGAAAGAAACGGAAAAAGAAGTGGAAAAAGAAATGGAAACGGAAATGGAAACAGAAATGGAAACAGAAATGGTAACAGAAATGGAAAAGGAGAAGCAAGAGGAGAAGCAAGAGGAGAAGCAAGAGGAGAAGCAAGAGGAGAAGCAAGAGGAGAAGCAAGAGGAGAAGCAAGAGGAGAAGCAAGGGGAGAAGAAAGAGGGGAAGGAGAAGGTGGGGAAGCAGAGGAAGAAGGACAGGAAGCAGGAGCCGGAGCCGCAGCTAGCGAATGTAACGACTAGAAGGGCATGGGCCAAACAGATTGCAGGCCCTGCTCCGGTGGACGAAGAGGAAGAGAGTGATTAAGAGAGGGAGGAAGAGACCCGGGAGGGCAAGGGGAAGGGAAAATGGAGGTGAATGGAGGAAGAGAAAACGGAAACCTCGATTACGCAACAGGGCAGGTGGTGAGAAGACAGTCGCCAGAGTAACGCTGCTACTGAAAAGGAACTATTCGGTAAAGGCAAGGATCATGGCAGCTAGTGTAGTTGTATTCTGTTTGTGTAGGCTCGGCAGTCTTTCTATGTTTTTCCTGAAGAGCTGCTATGCTCAAGTTATGCCTAGAGTGAGATAACCAATGCAGATTCATCAGCAGTTGTTGCTAACTGACATATGTAGAAAACCTCGGAACACAAAACAAGAAGGGCGGGCTAGTGGCAGAGTACATTAAGCAAGCAAACCGTATGACAATCAAAAACGGGCATGTGGTTTCATCTGATAATATTGTGGTTGGTGGGCGAATGATTAGTATTGTTCTTTTTACTTGTGTTGTACGAAGTATTGTCGCTGCTATTGTTGACTGACAGACAATAGGAGAAACGCAACAATATCAACAGCCGTCCTAGCTAATCCTTCAATGACTGTCGATGATCATCATCAATGACCATCACAAATGGCCATCACCAGCAACCAGACAACGGCGGCCATCTCAGTTACATTAACTCGAGCCCACATGGATTCTCAACTTCTCCCAGTTTTTTCTTTTTTATTTTCTCCGTGGATTGTGTCATCGGTTAGTCGCATCACATCGACGCATTCTCACTTCCCTACCGACTCAATCGCAGCATACGAACCCCGGCTCCATTCCATCCATTTCTTCGAATCAGTTCGGTTTTAAAAGTCTTTGCCATAATGTCAGCGCCCTCGGGAAATGGCACTGCTGCTAGTCTAGATGCTGCTCGGCGTCGACTTGCCCTCGCTCGGGCTGCCCGCGCAAATGCGACTCGCGAAGAGATCGAGGCCAGAGGCATCAGGCCCAACGTACAACAAATCGTCCATCATATGAACAGAACGCCCTCTCATTCATTTAAACGGGCCAGACTCAATCACTCGGCACGCAAAATCTATGAGGATGAAGATGGGGAGGAGGGCAACGAGACCGAGAATGACTGTAACAACGGTGGGACGGAAGAGGACGACGAGAAAGAATTTGAGCAAATATGGCAGGCTATGCTCGCCGAAGGTGGTCTACAAAAAGCCGACATGTTTGCCCTTGCCGAGTTTCGCCAGATCGCCCGACAGCGCATTCACATGATGAAGCAGGCCACTACCAAGTGGCATGCACTGAGTCAACCTCCAAAGAAGGACCGTTTCGACCTGCTCGCCTCTCTGTGTAGCTGCACCGAGCTCATCGTCGAGGTGTGCAAGCACATGCGGCCATTAGACATCGTCCACCTTTACAGCGTCAGCAAAAGCTTCCACTACACCATCAACGAACACATGCGCAGCAGCATCTTCGCGTGGGCGAGCCACATGGCGCCCACCGCCGCGCGCATCTACTCCAGCCCCGTCTACTGCCGCTGGTTTATTCCAGATCCTTGCCGTCGTCCCGTGACAGCTAATGATCAGGAGATGAGCAAGACCCAGCCAGGCCAGGCGAAGGTCGAGGGCCAGCTACCCCTGAACGGCAACGAAGGCGAGATACGATTGATTCCTGGTCTGCTCTGGCTACAGATGACTGTCAACCGTGAGATCCGAGTCCGGGACATTATCGCCTGTCTGGCACGGAGGGGCCATCGCCTGCCCGAGGGCTCCCATCAGACCCTCAAGAAGATTTGGCTCATCATGGACGCTGCGACAACACAGGCGCGCATGATGCTGCTAAACAACCCGGACTTTTTTAGCAACGAGGATCTCTATATCGCCCAGCTCTTCATGGTCAAACTGATCCTCGCCTTCAACGACCCCGTTTTCGGCCCACAGTCGACCATGCTCATGCGTCTCATGCTAGGACAACGCGGCCTGTCACCCCTCTGGGCTCTTCTACGCGGCCTAAAATACCGCACGGGAGCAGAGATCCGCCAGCTCAAGCTCCGCTACGACGTAGGCCCCGATCAGCTTCAGGACGAAAATCTTCCGGCGGTGAATGGTGTAGATATCGACCGGCTAGGCGTCATCCACTTTGAAGGATGGGGTACCGGGCCAGACCACTTGATGCGTCCAGATGAGTTGATACCACTCGAGTCTGCCCGCCGCCAACTCGATCTCGATGTTTGCGTGGAAGAGATGATGATCTATGGCCATGTCGATTTCAACACGGGCAACAGCCTGGTGCCGAGTCTAGAAGAGATGTACATGAGCGATGATGACCTACCGCCAGCGTGTAAGGGGTGGACACCACTGAAACACGAACTCATCCATTCCGGCTGTGGCAACGTCCCGTTTGAGCAGGGCATGTGGCAGCCCAAACACGCCCGCAAAGCGCGGTGGAAGGCACTGACAGAGGAAGAAAAGGCGATGATACTAGAGGCGGAACAAGAGGAGATGGACGAGGCCAAAGAGCTTGACGGCGCACGATGGAAACTCGACATAGCCTGGGCCAAACTAGCCAAGCTAACCACCGAGGTGATGAGCACCAAAAAGCTCAAAGCCAAATACAAGCTCCTCGACCCAACTACCACCGAGCTAGAAAATCGCCTCGCCCAGTTCGCCCGGCCCCGGCGTCTCAGACTCGCTAGCAACTACACCGACCCCGGTTCCGACTCCGACTCGGACACCAACCCCGACACAATGGACGTTGACGACGACGGCGACAGCCCAGCCAGCAGCAGCGCACGCCCACCGACAACAACCCAAAGCCACCCCAACCTCACCTTCCGCCCAGCGCAGCCTCATCCCACACCCCTCGACCCAGACGACCCCTCAACCATCCCCGACGAAGACCTCGTCCTCGACCAAATCCCCGCCTCCGAAGTCACCCGCATCATCAACTCCTTCCTCCCACCACGGTCCTTCCGCGACGACTCCGACCTGGGCTCATCCGACGACGACGGCTCCGACCACGACCACGACCACGACCACGACCAACACCCCCCCACCCAAACCCAAGACCAAGCCCAACCAGCATCAGCAGCCGCAGCCACAACAGCAGAAGTTGAAACCTCAACCTCAGCCACCGCCATCGACGACGACGCGACCGAAACCGACTACGAAACAGAAACCGAGTACGAAGACGACTACGAAATCGAAGACGAGTACGATCTCCCGCCCGTGCCCATCTACAACGTAGACCCGACGCTGCTGCTCGACCCGCCGCCGATGGGGCTGCCGGAGAACATCGACGAGATGTTGCTGGCGCAGGCGGATGTGGAGTATCCTGATGTTGGGTATGGGGAGGGGGATGGGGATGTGGATGTGGATGATGGGTGGGGTGGGGTTGGGGGTGGGAAGAGGCTCCGGTTGCAGGGGGAGGATAGGGATAGTATGATGATGTTGATGGGGGGTGGTGCTGAGGAGGAGGAGGAGCTGGATCTGGACTGGGATGAATTTTTGAGGAATCCGAGTGCTTTTGTTATGGAAGCGGGCCAGGTGGTGGAGCGGGAGGAGGAGGATGGGGATAAGACGGAAGAGGATGTGGGGGATGACGATATGGAGATGATGGATGAGTTTGATGACGGAGGGCAGGATGAGGAGGATGAGGAGGAGGACGATATCACCTTGCTCATGGGCGGCCTACAGGTTGGTCAGGCTCCGGATGGCTACCAGCAGGTCACTCAGCAGATGGCCGAGGCGCAGGGCACCGACGGGCTTGACCTCGCCCAGTACGTGGTGGATGAAGATGTCGGCGAGGATGCTCGCACGAAGAAGTTGAGGGATTGGTTCCGGCCGTGGTAGATGAGTTAGCTGGTTCAAAGTATTTCAATAGGTCAAGTGGTTTTTGAGGGCGTCATGGAAAAGGATGTCCGTTTTTGTTTGGGCATTGGGGCGTCAAGGTTGGTGGCTAATGGTTGGTTTTCGTTTGGTTGTCACTGGTTGGTAGACCACCGCCACCGGTTGTACATACTTTCCAATTATCCGTAGTAGGGATCGCTACACCATATCCCGGCGTTGAGTCTGGTTCTTCATTACTTACTTCCTAAGATATGTTGCATTGTGACTGTAACATATAGTGGGTGGTACTACTAAGACATATCAGCTGAGACCAAGTCAATAACATAGCAAATGTGCCTAGTAGGCACCGCAAGGAGGCAGTATCGCAAGGTCAAATATAAGTGCTATTAAAACATATCGCCACCTCACCTTATACGTGGGGCCGCTCAATGATAGGCCGACTGAAAGAAGGAAGTGACAAACGCACTCAGTGCTACAGCTGCGAAGAGCCTAACACGACAACGTTTGGAGCCGCCATCATCTTGCCCCTCCCCGTATCAACGTTCCGTACCCAGCATGATCTTCCTTGAGGAATGGATAGACCCAACACAGTCTGTTGACGGGGTCCTAACTCAGGGATAGCTTAGGGGATCCTGATGGTAGGGGGCCAAGGATATGTGACAGTCGACTCGAGCATATAGAGACAAAATCGAAGAATAAAAAGTTGAAATAACTTTAAACACATCAACGTCAACGAGAAAAATAATGACCTCCCCCCCTTCCAGTCCGAAACCAACACCCCTTCGCCCCCTGATGTTCCGCTTTACTCCCGCTGACCGACCCCCCCTTCCAACACACTTTTTGTCCTCGAAAAGAAAAGACCTCAATCTGGAGCATACTAGTTGAAGATATGAGGAAACGGGAAAAGAAAAGGAAAATAGAAAAGAGGACAAGATTAACACACAGAAATAGGGCAAAGGCATATAATCCCAGCCGCCGTTTACGAGCACCAAAGGCCGGATATAACCCCTTGTACACTCCCTCGCTATGCACGCCTCTCCCCCCCTTTTCCCACGCGCCCGCCCCGACCCTGAACCAGCCTAGCCCATGCCCGACTCAATTGAATCTGCCCATTGTTGCGAATTTCGAAGTTGACGAGAATTGGAAACAACCGTAATGTGTGTATGAGTAACCCGGGCGATTGAGGATACCGCGAACACTTCCCAGATCCCCCTTTGTGACCCGTGCCGAAAAGAGAGAGCCAGTACAATGCGTTGTCGGCTCGAGAAAAACTCCGCCCTGAGGGGACCCTGTAAGAATGGCATGTTCTTTTTGTCTTTCCAGCCCTTTGTACTTTTTTGATCCCGCCGTCCATCCGCCGCCGCCCCGCCGCCGCACAAACCCGTAAGTGACCGACCGCCAGTATCGCTCCCAAAAGCCCATTACCCGCACCCGCACCATGATGATGAAACAGATGAAACTTGCCGCAGTTATTGCCAAGGCCCACACGATCCTCTATCCCTCGTTCCCAAATTTGCTGAAAGAAGAAAAGCCACGCGTGAAAGAGCAGACGAAAGCTTTGGCAGCTTTTGAGCAATGGATCGTTCCTACCATCCGGCGACGGACGAGGATGTTGCGGCCGACGCTTATGCGGGCGACTTGCTCTGGGGTGCGCCGCTGGCGTTCTGGCGGGCATCCTGGTTGCTAACCGTAAGGCTGCCGATCCCGGTGGTCAGGAAACCGAACGGGTCACTCTCGCCTTGCGAGTAGAAGTTGTTGTTAGGGCCAGCAGATGCGGGGCCGTTGCCCGCGGACTGGAAGGCCGCCTCGGCCGCGCGGCTGTCAAAAGGTCCGGCGGAGTGGGAGCCCGGAGCAGGGCCGAAGTGGGTGTTGAGAGGAGGATAAGGCGCAGCACCGCCGCCCAAACCGGATGGCAGAGCGTAGGTGCTCGGGGGACCACCAAAGTGCTGACCATATCCAGCACCAGAGTTGAAGCTACCGGCACCAGAACCGAAGGGGCCAGGGCCAGGGCCGGGTCCGGGTCCGGGTCCGGCGCCGGGGTTGCCGCCCATTGAGCCTTGTCCCATGCCGTACGACGAAGGAGCGTCCATTGGGGAGGGGTAGCCCGAGTCGGCAACCACAGCAGCGCCAGCACGGCTGGCTCCACAACGGAGGCAGCAAACATTCTTTGCGAAGTTGTGGTAACCGCAAACCTCATTACCACACTTCCAGTCACCGGCGCGGAAGGGGACAACGCCAGAGCCGCCCATGCGTCCATGGCCACCACCACCACCATGGCCGTGGTGGCCCATGTGAGGAGGAGGGGGCATCATGGCCGGGGGCGCATAACCATAACCATAGCCCATCTCGCCAGCGGGCCCCGGAGTGACGGCAGGGTACGAGCAACGGAAGCATGCGGTGCGGCGCTGGAAGTTGGAAAAGCCGCAAGACGGGCACGTCCAGTCGCCAGGGCGAGGCCGATTCTTGCTCGGCGGGAAGGGAGTGAGGATCTCGGCGGCACGGTCCAGCACTCTACTCGAGGACGGGGACACCTCAATCGCCTTTTCATTCAGGGCACGCCCATTCATGCACAGGCTTTCGGCAGCCTACATAGAGTTAGTGGTCTGGCTGGCCGCTGGCGTTTGACACGCCCTAGGGAGGACGCAACGGGTCAATGGAGATAAGGGAAGTCTAACCTCTTCGTGGGATGAAAAGACAGCGAAGCCGGTGCCGGTAGGCTTGTGCTGCTCTGGCGTGCGCAAAGTCCAGAACGCAATAGGACGACCACCGAACTGGGTGAACCAGCTCTCAAGCTCCGATTGGGTAGTGTCGTGGGGCAAGCCGGACATGTGCAGAACCTTGCTGCGCTCCGAAAGGAAAGCGCGGACATCGGCACGGGCATCCATGGGCCTAGTAAGCACATCCGGGTGCTCATGCGGCGGCTGCGACTTTCGGATCAAACCACGGAGGACGCGGGCAAGAGTCACAGCCTCCTCCATAGCACGGCGAGGCGACGCCGGCGCCAGAGCCTGCAGATGGAAGGGCAGGTTGTGCTTGATGGGGGCACTGGTTTGGACGGCCTCGACCTCCAGGGCGGCGCAGATATTAGTCAACAACGAAGGCCCGAAGGGGAGTGACTCAGGGTGGTGCTGCTGCCACCGCTGGTATTCCGTACGGAGCTCAAAGGCCCGAGAATGTTGCAAATACGGGGGAAGCACAACGGATTTATCCCGAGCCTCACGAGGAAGCTGCACCCGCAGGTCCCAGGCCTCCAGGGTGACGAAGACGAAGTCGAGGTTCTGCGAGGTCAGGTGTTCGGAGGCGAAGGCATCAAAACGGTTAACGGCGTCTCGGAAGGTGCCGGCATTCCGAACATGTTCCCAGGTGAGGGTGGTCAAGCTCGCTGGCAGCAGAAATTGGTCAGCAACGAGAGGTCGGTGTAGGGTGTATAGCGCAGGAAACGGAATTGGGTGTCGAGGAGGCCTCGGTTGTGACAGGGGGCAAGCCAGGACTCACTGCAGAGGGGAGTGATGGGGGTGTTGACGGGCTTCACGAGGACGCTCTCGCGGTGAAGCTGATGACAAGAGCTGGTTAGAAACGGACAGGTTCTTTTGTTGAATTTTCAGGGGTTGGCTTGGCCCACCTCCTCCAGCGTGTTTGCGTCCAGCAGGATCCAACCAAGCTCAATGACCTCGGCCGAGTCCTTAGTTACGTAGACGCCGTGTTCATCGCAGGTAGTAGCAACATGGACGACGACATATCGGTCGACCTTGAAGGGGGGGTTCTGTTGAGTCGCCATGGCTGCGTGTTCGGAGCAGCGGTCGAGTTCTCGAGCCGAACTCGTTCGAGGGTCGAAAGGGAGAGATGATGCGGCTATCCGAAGATGCTGCCTGGCAATGGCAAAACGCGTGTTAGCCAAATAGCCAAATCGAGTCGTGGATTTCAGCAGCGGTGTCGGCGGTAGCGCATACCTTTTGTCGCCCGGTGGACGTCCGCAACAAACAGCGGGTTTTCGGGAAAATGAAGCAGGAAAGGTCCACGGTTTACCGAGTCCACCCTGACAACCAACCTAGCAAGGGAATTGCGGAGCTGAGCACGGTCCGAGTCCTAGCTTCGTACCTGCGGCAGGAGCAGACTGTGCGGAACAACGAATAAAAATGCAGGGCTCCCACAACCACGCAGACCCAGATACGGTGCACGCGTCCTTGAAGAGGTCGTTGATTGAAGCTCGGGCCCCTTTCTCGAGCACTAGGAAAGGGTGGAGACAGGAGGAAGATGAGAGAGTGGTGTGGAGGGCGGAGGGCGGAAAGGGGAAACCGAAGGTGAGGAGACGCGCAAGAGGGAAAAAATGGTAGGCAAGTTTCCAGTTGAGGTGGACTGCTTCAACTGCCCACTCCAGTGGTCGCTGGCCCGCGGCCGCATCTCCATCCCGAACAATTGGTCTTACTGACCCGAGAAAGAGGACTCCGTACCGCTGAGAATTGGTCCTAGCAGCGCTGCAAAACTGGTTTTTGCTGGGCGCCTTATTTTACTGTTTTCAACCCAACTAAATCTCCAAGGTCGCGGCGGTATTTTTTTTTTATTACTGCAGACATCCACTGGGCATGTCATTGCTGCGCCGTCTCCCATTGCGGCCGGTGGGTGCCGGAGCATAAGCGCAGTATGTGGCCCGTGCCATGCGCCATTGGAGCCCCCAAGAACGATTATGACTGCAAATGCAGCTGCGAACAGCAAACCTGCTCCTAGCCGCGAAGGATAGGTTCGGTGTCTGCTCAGCTGGAACTTTGATTACCAATGGAAGTCATTATTGACCACGTCCTTTGCCGAGCACGCCGAGGCACTCTCGCACTCAATACCATTCGATATCTGGTATCCGTATCAGGGGCTTTCCACTTCATGTTCCACCTTTTTCTGACGCCCTTGTCACCCATTGGCTACCTGAACTTGACCGTCAAATGGGACGAGATACCTTCCCATTCTTGCACAACGAAGCCCGTCACCGACTCTCGTCCCAGCCATCGTTTATTGCCCAACACTAATCAGCCTGTCGGATAACTGAGTAACTGTTGGCAGATATGCACATGTCGAGACTCTCCTCTGTAACTACATGCATTGGTCAAGAAATCGGTCGAAAACGGCACAGTCATTGAACAGCCGTCGTTTCGGAACTTGCCAAGCGAGAGGTAACTATCGAAAATGATCATAATCCATGCTCTCCTGTCAATATGTCAATCTGGTTGCAACACCGTTGGCGGCCCCTTTTATCGGGGCGAGGCATCCTTCCGAGCCTTCCCCTCGACGTGGGGCGCGCATCCCGGAAGTGCTTCCGAGAGAACTGCGACCCTTGGGATTGGAATATGGCGGTGGGGCGCAGGCATGGCTGCCAGGACATGGTGGCTAACTATGTCACTGTCCATACGCCCGAAATATGCGTGATATTAACTAATGCTATAAAAGCCACTGACGAGAAGCTGGCCAATAATCGAGGAAGCATAGTACTAGTTTGCTCATTTAAGCGTGATGAGATTCCACAGTTGACCTTTCGAGTTGTTTAATTTCTTTAACCATCCCATCGGCTCTGTTGCCAACGGCCCCAGCCATAGTTTTTGATACAAAAATACAAGTACAGTGAGCACTATTCTGTCTTTGTCCGTTTACTTCCGCAAAAGCACGCCAGCAACGAGGCAGTATGGATATACACAGGACGAGATAAGACCTAAGACTTGAGGTGTTGGGATGAAATGTGATAGTGCTCTCGAGTTGTAGTTGGTCCGTGCACCAACTACGTCATCGCACTTGCCGTTCATAAGGATGAGGATGAGACTTAGAGATGAACATTCAGGCAGGGGCAACTTCAAGTGAGTTAGGAAAAGCAATCACTAGAGATCTTACTTTTTCAACACAAACACACAAAAATGGCCATCAGAAATCGAGGAGACAAGATGAACGGTGCCGCAGGAATCTTGGTCGCACTCCTCAGCCTGCTCTGTTAGTCTTGAGACCCCTGCCTGGTCGCCTCTCAGCATGCAGCACGCACACCCGAACCAAACTGACGGGCCACAGTCCCTCCATTTTCAGTCTTCATCTTAGCCGGTTGCGGCCCAGACTTGCTGATAAACATACTCCTTACTCTTTGGATGTATGTGTCTCACTCTTGTCAGGGAGCAAAAGAGTTCTTCAAGCTAACCACGCTGGCTCGACAATCGCAGTTGGTTTCCCGGAGTTATCCATGCGTTATACCTCCTTACCGTCTACTACGACCGCCGGAACAAGTACAAAGTTGGTGTCAGGCCCGTTAAGCGGATGCCCTTTATATTTAGCGACAAGGTGCAGTCTGGCAGTGGCACCCCAATCTGGAGGAGATGATGGGTTGGACAGTTGGCTTGTCGTGATGAGGGGCTGCTGGCTGTGATGAGGGGTTCATGTGATGGGAAAAGGGTTAGTGTCACGAAAACGCTTTGATATACATACATACTCTGAGTTAGTCAGACGGTTCGGTTGTGATGAGGTAGGAAATGCATCAAATAAAAATTCAGCCAGATGGCATGAGAGCCGCTATTCTCCGAGTATGCAGGGATCAGAGCTTGAGGACGTGGCGCTTGTTTCAAATTTAGAGAATTGGATGTGAAGTAGGAAGAGCGGTACACAGAAGAGTTCCCCTCAGTTCCCGGCTCGCCCAGGGAAGTAGTGAGGTTGGTTCTGGAAGAAGTTAAAATGCCACAAATGCCCAGGTCCCAGCACTTGGCGGGGAAGTAAGCTGTGGTGGGTCATTTTGGCCCCGCCTCCAGACCCCTGCTCGTTCACTGCAAGTGGCCCGCAACCAGGCCTCTGAACGACAGCCACGCCTGCCTGCAGAACGCGAAGCTGCTCTCAGCCAATGGCGGCGGCTCCAAACTCTGTGCTCTCTCTGATCTACCAACCAGTCACGATGACCTGGAAGGACGTGACGGAATAGACACAGCAGACCCGGAGCGGAGATTGTGCACCCGCCAATCTGACGATTGCAGTGCATGCGGGCGACATTATCCTTTAGCGATCGAATCGAATCATCAAATCACCAATCGAGGAATTCGAGCTGCGCAGACGAGGGGGAACACAAGGCGGCCCGGGGGTAGTTAATGCTCGGAGTTTGAGACGAACGGCGCACCAAAACCCGCAACGCAAACACATTTTGGGAACTGCGGGACGCGAGACGCAGGACGCAGGACGCAGGCACAATCAGTGGAACCGACTTGGTGGTCCATAACCAGACAACCACGTCAACGCCCTCCAACATCAAACGCCGCCCGGCTCGATACACACAGCACCCTGGATAGCCAGGAACTGACATGCCGCCCACGCCTGGCTGATCCCGCTCCTCTTGCTGCCGCTACCGCTGCCGGTGCTGCTACTGCTGCTGCTTCTACTGCCGTTCTCGTACCGTCCGTCTCCGCGAACACGTCGTCCCCATCCATTGACCCACTGCATTGACCCCTCAACGGGGCCCCTTGACGCTTCTGCCCGTCGTCCGGGTCTCACGGGTCGTCACTATTGCCCGCTCGAACTGCGTGTTGCTGGGCCTTACTGTTGCTGGTTCCTCCTCTTCCTCCTCCTCCGATTGCTACCACGACACGTCTGCATGGTGCGACCCCTACCCGTGCTGCTTGTCTATGCTGCATCGGCCTCGCCCGCTTACCATGTATATATCCAATAAGCCACCCGCCCCTCGCCCGATGGCCTCCGAGTCTGCAGATGTCGATGCTGCGGACGCTGCCAACGCAGAGCCGGCCTCTTCATGCCGCCGCAGGGACCAAGACGACTGCTCGCCACCCCCTGGTCCCACTCTTCATACCCATGGGCCCTCCCCTTCTTCATCCTCCAACCCTCCGTCCTCCTCGACCGGGTCACTTCCTGAGGACTCGTCTAAGCCGAGACGGACTTCCTTCCCTGTCTCGTTCCCGCCCATCTTCTTCCAGCGAAGCAAGGTTCCGTCGGCATCGCTCGCCGCATCCACTGCTGAAGGCAGGCCCATTCCGCTCACGGATCCCGCCAACACTAATCACACATCCGCCTTGCAGAAGCTGAACAGCAAGTACCCGTCGGCAGGACGGCGCCACGGCTACACCCCCGAAGCCTCTGTTGCCCGGAGCAGCACTTACTCACAGCCCGTTCTCGTGCGTACTTACAGCGGACCCTCGCCGTCCCAAGGCTCTCGTGGCACCAAGTCACCGCAACACAGGCCCCCGAGCAGCAGCCGAGGAGCCTCCAGACGCGTCCCCTTACCGTCAGCTTCAACACCGGGCAGCGGCGGGCCAGGTCGACCCATCCAGCCCACGCTAAGCGACGTTGGCGTCGGTACTACCAGCAGTTCTGGTTCCGGTACACACAAACTCAACATAGGGACATACGACAGCAATGCTCAAGGAGTGAACATGTCACGACCCTACAAAGCCAAGAAGGCCACCAACAGCATTACCACGACCACCACCACCACCAGCAAGCTACCCTTGCCATGGCCATGGCCGTTGTCCTCACGCCAGGAGCCCGAGGAACCGAAACTCCCCCCATTGGAAGCCTTCTCCTTCAAAAGCTTCATGGCTGATCTAGAGACCCGCGGAAGCGACAGCAACATCGGGGCGGATTTGGATCGTATAGCCGAGATATGTGCTCGTTCACGGTACTCCCTAAGCAACCAGTACGAAGTCCATGTGGCACCCCACGGTTCAGGTGCTTCGTTCACGCCAGGCGCACCGCCCTCTTCTGTCCCACGGAGCCGAAAAGGCCACAGCCGCATCCCAAGCCACGGCCATGGCATTACCGGTCCGACATTACAAGCCATCACCTCGGACGATGAGAACACGGCCCGATCATCCAATTCTCGGAGGAGGAACGGAGCTGCCAAGCGGCGGAGTGCCGCCTACGGTACCCTGGAAACTATCATGTCCTCAAGCCGGTCATCCGAGGAGGACAAGTCCAAGAAAAAGTCCGCGGCCGAGCTAGTTGGCGAGGTGCGAGGGAGAGCAGCCAGGAAAGCGTGGGATGACCCAAGCGCATCAGGGTCATCAGCAGCCATGTCCACCGGAAACAGCGGTAGTGCCGCGGATGCACAACCCCCGCAACAACAGCAGGACCCAAGCCCAACCTCCACCACCGCCGACGCCACCACGATCAACAAACTAGCCCGCAAAAAGTCCGCCTCCTTCGCCACCGCCATCATGGACACCCGCAACGGCCGCAGCGCCGCCGCGAAGAAGGCCGGTTCCTCCTCGTCGTCCGATCAACAAAACAAAAACAAGAAGCCACGAAAAAAGAAGGAGGACGATGAGACAGTTGCCAAACCCGCCTCAGCCCTACTCAGTGAACCAGCCCAGCCCCAGACATCAGGGAGCCACCTAGGCGTGAGAACATCTCGGAGCGGCGGCGATCGCCGGACGTCTGTGTCTAGTACGGGAGAGCGGGGCGGTCGTGCGGTGGACGTGGGCGGTGCGGGGGGGTTGCCGCATCTTCATTACCAGCAGGAGTTTCCGGCTGTTGCTACCGCCGCTGCTTCTGGGCGTGGGGCTTACTCGTCGTGGGGCGCGTGGATTCCCTGGCGGGCGGGGCAGGCGCAGCAGGGGTTGGGGGGCGGTGGCGGTACTGGTGTGGGAAGCCATGCTGAGGGGAGTTTGAGGCAGCTGTTGAGGAATGGTGGGGATGGGCTAGCGGAGAGGGGGGTGGGTAGGGTGTGAGGTGAGGGGGGGGAAGTTGGTTTGCGTGCCATGGATGACTACAACTGGTGCGCCTGGGGCGGGCCGGGAACTAACTACCTATGATGACTAGGTTTATGAGGGATGGCTTTTATGAATGAAATGGGTTGGGGGGTTTAAGGATACTCGGCAGGTGCCGAAAGCGAATAACTAGAGTGGACGAACAGAACACCGGGGAAACTGGGGCGGGATACCTAGTATGATCATATCATCTATGGGGTCTGATACCTACGCGATATGGGGTGTAGTCACCCCTGTGTCTCAAGAATGGCGGTCATCTTGCACTCGGGCAGTGGGAGGACCGACTTTTGGCTGAGCCGAATTAAATTGACGGTTGTGGAACAGCCAGCCAAATCAGAAGTTCAGACTTATATTTTAAACGTAGTACAATTGTATGACTTTCTCGTCCTCGGTTGGTGTCCCCGTGTTCCGGGAGAAGGTGCCGAGGAGGTTGGCCGAGATTTCGGCCCGCCTTGAACCGTCTACCTTGTTTGGCCACGCCGCTGCCTTGTGCTTTCCATGCCAACCTAAGGTTCCATGGGCTGATTGGGCTTTAACACAAATAAACCTACCGTTGCTCTATGCAATATGCACATTCAAGGAAAGCCTCCGCATAGGTTATCGCCAAGCTGACTTGG
Organism: Chaetomium tenue; assembly: GCF_020726465.1. Lineage (NCBI taxonomy): Eukaryota > Fungi > Ascomycota > Sordariomycetes > Sordariales > Chaetomiaceae > Chaetomium > Chaetomium tenue. The sequence goes on along the minus strand of NW_027117330.1, from coordinate 2,472,901 downwards.
GAACGAGTCGTCCGCGACGGTGTCTACGAAGTGTCCGACAGGAGCGTCATTACCAATGTTACGGAGAGAGATGCTGGGAAGTGCTGCCGGACATGCCGAACTCATTCTGTGATCCTTTGGTCGCCGTGCACATCCTCCCGAGGATGAAGTTTGTCGCTGCAGGTATCCATATTGCAGTTAGTGTGGGTATCACACGATCAACCCGTTATATTATCTGAGGTATTGAGGACTGTTACACTTATCCTGAAGCATCATGCTGAAATGCTTATAGCCTTTCTAATGTTAAAACTAAGTGATCGGCTAAGTAGGTACTCTCTAATGCCAACGAAGAGTTGTATAATCATGTCGAGAATCAATGGTTCCTTCGTAAATCTGCTGCTAGAGAAACTCAAGATCGGTACTTACCTAGTAAGTTCAGTTGAAAAAGCAAAAGCTCACCGGCTAGCCCCCTTCGCGGTCGAAGGGAGGTAGCCGGCTACGAAACCCCTAGGGGTTTACTCCGTGCCCAGTTGCAGCCCGGTGATGCCCCGTCGGGCCGATGCGGGCTGCGTGTTTATTTCTGAAGTGGAGGACTCTATCGGCGCCCCGATACCTCCCAGAAAAACCCACGGTAGCATAATGATTCAAACCAAGAGCCTCCCCTTACGACCGGGATATTGAGGATGGTGAACTAGCTGGCCCGTGGGCCGAGGGCCACCGCCTAACCGCTGAGCTACCCAGCTAGGTGGTGGTCCTCGTTGGAAAGCAGCACCGCAAACCTTCCCTATATGGCACGGGCGGCCTTTTTGGGGATTTGAATATTTGGCCACTGGACCTGAAATATCTACTGTGCTTTGTGAAGATTTTCGAGATGCCCACAGAAAACATGACCCATTGTTCTCAACCTAGGTACCTACCTAACAATAGGACTCGGCGGTCGGCCTTTGTATTCAAACAAAGCATCGAAGGTTAAATCACGGGCACTAATTCAATCAAATCAACGATCTCGAAGTGCGATGAAGCGCCCTCTGAGCCACAATACACACGCTTGCAAGCTGATTTCAGGATTATAATCTCGACGTACTCTCGCGTGGCTACCATAGTCATGGACACATTACCACGGTTTGTTGAAAAACGGAGTATGGATTCACAGAGGCAGGAAAACTGCCCTTAGCATTGTAAAAGTTTAGAGCAAGGGAGACTTTAAGCCATGTTCTAGTTCGTACCCGACTATCACAGACGACTCCACAAGGTAGGAAGGCTGACACTGCTTAGTCCCTGTGCTCGCGAGCGGACTATGAGTACCGCGTTATGTAAGGCGATAGTTGTATATTAAATGCCCTGCTAGATGCGAGGCCAACTACCCGGCACCGCGTTTTTGGCCCTCCCGCCGAGTAGGGAAAATTACTTGACTCAAGTTACGATCTGAACCATAACTTGGATTTATCCCCTCAGTATTTATTCAGAGCTGGCTTGGCTTGGTACGTTAGAGTGTGCAAGATAAGCAGCCATGAGATTACCCAGTCCCGATTGGCCTGTCGCTATGCCCGCCCATCGCCCATGCTTGCTTGTAAAAAAGGACCACGACCTATGGTCGGTAACAGAGAGTGGTCGTACATAAATAATCCTTCCATCACGTCACCCCCTTCTCTTCGTGTGAGAAAGCCTACCCGGCCTTCTGCCTCTTCCCATTAGCATCGATGTGCGGCCTCTTAGCTTCCCGCGGAGCATCACCGCCTTCGTTTGGCCGCTTCCGCTCCCTGTCACGGGTGCTGCCGCTTTCGGGCGCCTCCTCTTTCGCCCCGGACTGCTGCTGCTGTGCAGCACGTGCGCGCTCCTTTTCCTTCTTTTCCTTCTCGCGCCGGAGCGCTTTGGACTCGAGCTCATGCCACTCGCCGCCGATGTCTTTGAGTCTGTAGTTGCGTACGTTAGCACTGGGTGTGAAGTCTTGGAAGAATGAGGGTGGCTTACTCAATCGCCTGCCGCGCGGCGGGCTCCTCCGAAACGAAATACGGGTGCTTCAGAACCTCGGCGGCGGTGGGTCGTTTGTCCGGGTCGTAATGAAACATGGACGTGAGGAGATCAAAGGCGGCTGGGGTCAGCTGGTCCTTGTACTTTTCCGCAAAGACGTTCGGTTTACGGTAGGTGGGTCGGAGGAGCGCGAACCAGGGCATCTCGACCAGGTTCGGCCAGTCTTTCCTGTTGGGAGTTCCAAGCACTGCGTGGATCTTCTCCAGTTGGTTGATCTCGCTCCCGTCGCCTGGGAAGATGGCTCGCTTGGTGAAGATCTCCACGAGGACGCAGGCGGCGCTCCAGATATCCACTGCCGGGCCGTACTGCGTTTCACCCAGCAACAGCTCTGGTGACCGATACCAGATGGTGATGACCCGGTTGGTGTAGTCTAGTTGGTGGTGCTTGGCATAAAAGCGAGCCAAGCCGAAGTCAGCAAGCTTGAGGATACCCTCGTTACTGACGAGGATGTTGGCAGCTTTGATGTCGCGGTGCAGGACGCCCCTCGTGTGAAGATAGTCTAGTCCTTCGAAAAGTTGCCGGGCCAAGTGCTTTTTATGTCCCGGCTCTAGGGTGTACGTCGGGTGGTTGAGAAGGCCTGTCAAGTCGTGCGACAAGTACTCAAACACCATGAAGCAGTCGTTGGCTTCAACCATGACTTCTTGGAGTTGGACGATGTTCTTATGGCCGAGCGAGCGAAGCAATTTGATCTCTCGGACGGCCGTCACTGGGAAGCCATCTCTCTCACCCTCCATCCGAATCTTCTTGAGGGCTACCAGCTTTTTGGTGTAGACGTTCAACCCCTTGAAGACCTTGCCGTACGTGCCTGAGCCCACGACGGATTCGTTGCCCGGTTTTCTGAAGAAGACGGATTTGGATGCCGCCAAGTCAGCCGGAAGGGTAGGCTTCTCCTTGAGGCGCTTCACAATCTTCTTCACTTTCCGTGTCCGCGGCGTCGGGTCGGGTTGTCTCGGTGGTTCGGGCGCTCTGCGGTCGCTTGGGCCGGTGGGGACACCGGGGCGGGATCGTGCCGACGCTGGCTCGGTCGGAGCGTTCTTAGGGAACCCACGGTCTCGGTCCCGCTCCCGGTCCCGCTCCGGTCTTGTGGGCGGCGCTTTTTGGGCTGCGGGCTTGGTCGGGGGTTCGCGCGATGCTGGGGCAGCATTGAATTTCGACGATATCTCGGGTCTCGGCGCCGCCACTGCTGGTTTCGCCGCGTTCTTCATGCTAAAACTAAACTTATTAGGCGTCGTGGATTGCGGCCCGGTGGGGGGCGCTCGGCCGAGAGCTGGTGTCTTGTCTTCTTTTGACTCCTCTTCCTTGCTAGTATCCTCCACTTGTAGGTCTTTAGAGGGCCTGAAGGGGTTGTCACTGTTTGCCGCTGAGGCATCGCCCTTCTCCACTGGAGCCTCCGTATGGTTGACGGGGGACCGGTGCGTAGTGGCATGGGAGGGATCTGAACCCTCGCCGGGGTCAGGCTGGCCACGACCATCGTTGCCTTGGGGATGCCATTGTGTACTTTTAAAACCGCCTCGGAGGCCCCCACGAGCGGAGAACTGACTGCCACGAAACGACCCGCCTCTGTGGCTTCCGCGGGGTCCCGACGGGTATTGGGCGGCGGGCCCCGTCGGCGCATAAGGAGGAGATTGTGCCTGGCCTGAGTGGTAGTGCCCTTGGGGGCCCGTGGGAGGACCGTAATTGTTGTGGGGATATGTTGGTGAAAATTGACCCCTGTATCTTGTTGATTAATGAAAAGTTCACACGGAAGACGCACGCGGTGAGATTGAACTTACCCTTGGGGGGAAAACTGCGGTTGGTTGTTCCAGCCCCGCCCGTTGCCACCGTAAGGGGACTGGGCTGTTGGGGAGCCGTGGAATGACGAAACGGGGGTTCCATGGCCCGATGACTGGCCGTAGCTGCGGGCATCGTATTGGCCCTTCGGATAGCCACCTTGAGGGTTAAACCCTCCACGGTAGCCACCTCGAGCACCCATAATCACCTCGATGCTGTTGGCACCGGAAGTAGGGTCAAAACTTTTGGACGCGCGCGACGGCTCGCGGCTGTCCATTCCCCTCTTGGTCGGTTGAGGGCGGCGGCTCTCACGGGGCGATTCGGACGGAGCCGGTCCGCGTATAGCGTGGGATTGGCCCTGATCGGCACTTCCTCTGCGACGTGACCCGGTGTCGGACAAAGGCGGTGGCCGAGTGTCCGCTGGGCCGGTTTTGCGGGAGTTGCGGCGGCGTGATCTTGATCGATTTCTGGGGTCGGGGCGAGGTGATTGGTGCCGATGCCTAGGAGACCTAGTCCTATTGCGGGATTCCCCCTCGGGATGCTGTCGGAAGGGCCGGCTGTTACGAGGCGACCGAGATCTATGGCGGCGCGGAAGACTTGGAGACCTCGACCGGCCGGACCGCCTGCTAGGTTTTGGAGCCTGGTCGCGAGGTTCGGGGGAACGCGGCCGGCGTGGGTGGGGGGACAAGCCTCGGTTGACGTTGGCTTGCTGATTTTTCGGTGGTACGCCCCTCTCTGGACCTGCTTGATTGATACTATCTTGCCGGGCCTTCTTCGGTTGCGACGCACGATCGAACGACGGGCTGGGGCTGCGTCGGCGCTTACTTGGGACGGGCGACCGCGATGCACGGCGTCGGATGCGGTCGTCTGGGCGCCCTTGGACTTCCTTCCTCGGCCCGGGCGACCTGTGGTCTGGGGGACGGCGATCCGGTGAAGCGCGAGGCTCGCGGCGGCGAGTAGGTTCGGGTGAACGGTCTCGGCGGCCGCGTGGTGAACGATGGGATGGCTCAAACGGGGGATCACTGCGGCGGTTGGGGCTGCGGGCCTGGTCACGGCGCCGGCGTTGGGTATCCTGCTGCGGTGGCTCGACCGACCGGCCTCGAGAACGCTGGGGTAGAGGAATAGGCCTGGAAGGTGGATGATGCTTCCGGGCTCGGTCTCGCTCCCTGGTAGAGTCTGACGTCCGGTTCACGGCAACAGCGGCGGGCGAGATGGATCTTCGTGAAGTAGTCATGCCGAGGTCATTCCCGTCCTGACGGCGGTGCTGGTTGTCCCGGTGGCTGTTACTGCCATTTGGTGATGCAGCGTTGTCTCGGCGCTGATGGTGTGCAAAGTGGTCGTCCACAGGTGCGAGATTCGACATTTGAGTTTTAGTTGGTCGGGGCGGCGAATGACAGGGGTTGCCGTTCGCGGGTTGGCCGCTGTGGGAACGCTGGACGCGTGCTGACGAGCCTGGGCCAAACCGCCTGTTGCGGGCCTGCGGAGGGGCGGGGCAACCAGCCGGCTGCAACATGAAATGCCTGCTCATCTTGGCGATAGGTCCAGTATGCATCATGATCATGGACAATCGGCCTTCCTCGAAAGATCCAGCTCAATCGCGCCAAAAAAAGCAGTAAGCCCAAGATAAAAACACCGCAGGATCCTAGATGCAGTAAAGGGCGGCATGCAGGTTAGGAATACACCAAATGGGCTCGTCGCAGGGTGTGTGAGTGCCCGGGTCTCTTTTCGTCGCTCGCTGGGCTGTTGTGATGGGGTCGATGCGAGGAGGATGTTCAACGGCAGGCCGTGGTCAATGGGTAGGTCGCTCCACGACAAAGCTCAACCACCGAATATGGATGCCCGAAGTCGCCAAATCCTTTCACCCCGCCTGTCGTAGGTTCTGATGGCAAACCGATTGTCGATCCGAGGGCTGCTCGACAGCCCGATGCTGAGGATGCAGAGGAGGTGGGAAACCCCCACCACTCAACCCAACAATCTGCAAAATGAACAACAGCCTGTTCAGTAATGTCGAACGAACAGCCCGTTATCAGATCAGAGCCGCCTAGCCGACCGGTCATTGTTGTGCAGCCGGGGCGTCCGCTGCTGCCCAAACCCGCTGAGCATTTGCTTGCCTTGAGCTTCGACAGCTCCAGGGCAACCAACCCGTCCCAATGGCCCGCATCAAAGGAGCAGAATGCCCGTGAGCAGCTCATCCATCCAAGTCGGCTCCTCAGACTATCCCACCCACGATCTAGCCAGCCACAAGCCAAAGGCCAAACCGACCAAAGGCTTGCAAACACTTGATCACCAAGCAGAGACCACTATATACGGCAAGATATGCTTTACGAGTGCAGCCCAAAAAAACCCAACCCACCTGGCATAGCAACGCCAGCCCTGTCCGGATACCGCGGGAACCGGGCCAGGTTCCCAAGGTCTTGTTAGGCAATGCGGTTGGCTGCTGTCTGGCCATTTCCCACACTTCATCATCACACTTCCCGATATGAAGACAACCAAGCCAGTTGCCCATATGTATGACTTTGGGTGCCCTCGGGAATCTGTTGTTGAGTGCCGGGTAGGAATTCCCGTCATCTGGAGTTGGAAACCGCATCGAGCGCAGGTGCTGTAGGACGCGCTGGTTTCAAGCCCCCCAGAACGCCGGTATCCAAGAGCAGCGAGGGCCGCCATGCAGAGACAAGCTTTGTATGAAATCGGCGTCCCTCCCCATAAGTATAGGATGTCGGGATATGATGTGTGGGTACCAAGGAAAGGACCGAGCCTCTTGTCCGAACGCTATTGTGTTGCATTCCGAAAGCGCAGCGACCAACTCCCATTTATTCCTATGTCGCATCTGTGCGGCGAACCAAGACGGTATGTGTGTGGGAACCGAGGATTGGGACGATCTCATATGGCGAACATCGATGGCGCTGGGCAGTTGGCGATTCGATGGATTCTCTAGTTCAGCGGGCGGGTGGGCAACAAAGTTGTTGCCATATTGCGGACTAACCAACTGCTCATCACCAAGAAAGTCAAAGCCGCCTTCATCTCATCCTTGGGTTTTCATCGCGCTAATCTGATGTTGTTCCAGAGGAGAACAACACCGCCCGCTGACTGCTTTGCAGGCGAGCCCCGCAGGTGGCAGCTCAAACGGAGCGCCATTGCCGATAAAAAAGGAACTCAAACAGAAGAGTAGCGAGAAATTGTGCAATAATGGCACTCTTAGAGGTCGTTGATTTAGGCGGGGCATTTACCACCGCTAAATGTACAACAAAGTACACATGTTCGACGAAAAATCATGATGCTGCCATGGGGAGATGAGTGGAGGTGAGTTGGCGTGAACCGACCCGACCGAAAGTTAAGATTCGGTAATCCACGCACGGACCAGGCTATGATCACCTGACTCAGCTGCACCCACTCTCAACTCCAACGTCGCTTGTATTTGCTGGCAGAGCAATGGAAGTATTGAATAGGTAGTAGGTATAGATGTCTTATCATTCACAGTGTCCTTTCTTCTGTCCAAATTCGACCTCGAGTTCTTGTATTTTTTCCCAATGGCATTCGAGCTCATTCACCATCTAGCTCTACCAATTCAGTTTTAGCTGCTTTTATTATTGTCATGCACTTCACTTCAAACCGACATGATTAGGTTGTTCATCAATATTACCTCTCACGGCATGTTTAATATTTTCTGAGTTCCAAACATTTACAATTACCCCGAAGCAACCTACCATCGGATTAGGCCTCGGTTAGCTATATTATATACCGGGTTATCTCACCCATCAAGTGGCTATCGTCCTAGTCAATCCCAGACTGACACTGACCGTGAGCGTTCGACCCGTTACCAGCGGCGATACGCTTTAAGCTTCATCAAACCACCCCAATATCGCTTGCGATGAATCTCGCAAGGGCGAGTTGGTTCTCGTTGAGGTTGGCTCGCCCATTCTGCCCATTCTGCCCATCACCCCTTGCTCCACGATTAGTTCTCTGCCCATACTCGACCTGCTCCTCGGCATCCGAGTCAAACATGGGGTGGTCCCCTTCGGCGTCAGGCTCCCTGTTTCCATCGATCAGCAGCCGGGTTATGCTGTGGAGCTGCAACAGATTGCTCAACGGAACAGCTAGCGTTCGGGCAATCTCCCGGTTAGTGAAATCCAACTGAACCAGTGTGTCAATCAACAACCCCCCCGCTAGGGAGGTGGCAACTGACAACTCAATGAATGGTTTTGGGTCAACGGCATCTACCGGCGCCCTCAAAGTGTCCAGGACTAGGTGCCTCAAAGTCTTAGGGCTAGCGCTTTTCGACCTGCCCCTGTTGCTGCCGCCGTTGTTGTTGAATCTGCCAGCCTTGCTGATACCCCTGTTGTTTCTGTCACCATTCCGGTGGCGGTTATTGTTGTCGTCCCAGTTTCGGTTACCGTTATTATTGGACCAACCGTTTCCATTGCCATTCCCATTGCGGTTGCTGCGATTGCCGTTACCGTTGCCATTGCCGTTGCCATTACGGTTGTTGTTATTATTGTTATTGTGGTTGCCACGTCCGCGGCCTCTGCCTTGGTTTGCCATGGCTGTTGAGTCAAGTAAAGTGTTCGAAACTAATGAGATTCTCCGAGTAAGTATTACTTGTACAATTGTCTTGTTCTACGTTAGGCCAACGAGCCCACGCCAGCTGCAGTGGGCAATCTTAAATATCCTTCTGGGTTTCTTTGTCTTTGTAGCATGCGATATTCATAGCACCATAAAGATAAAATGTGTCTGCTACCTGAGGCGGCGGGAAAGGGACCCCCGGGCCAGCCGTGCCTTTGTTAGCCACAGATGTCTGGACAATTTCATTGTTTGTCGGATGTCTCGCTCAAACATGACATTGTTATCTATTCTGAGTTTTCTCTGGACGGCCATGCCACTCTTGGGCCAAAAGGCCAGGCCCCGGAGAAGAATACGACCGAAGAAAAATATATTAGTAAAAAGAGATCGAGTGAATAAGTCGTGTAAGGAACCCAAAAAAAGCAACCAGGTCAAAGAGCTAGTAAACAAGCAAATACTTTATTTAGGCCGCTAGATAACTTTTGTTTCTTTTCTACAGCCCCGGTTTGGTCTATCTCCGACTTCCCACTTGCACTTGGAGTTCGGCTTTTCTTTCGCCCAGGGTGTACATATTTCAGTCTCTGACAGACAGTCGTGACAGTTCACGAAGATCAATTGGGTTAAAACAGGGCTTTCAGAATTGGTGTTGGCGTGATGGTACGCTACTGTGAACGGTGATTGGCCTACTAACCAAGATTTTGGCAAAGGAGATGGACGTTTGCAAGTAATGATTTTCCCTCGAAACGGTATTGTGGTGTTGGAACACTCCCGTTATCCAACGGACTCATGATGAATGAGACTTCTCCCAGCACCACGCGCTCACCATCAGCCAAGCCACCTCGATAGTTTACACTTTGCCACTGTGGCTCGCCTTATGCAGTCTGTTTGAGGTATATAAGAAGCCATGATGATAAGATATGTGTAAACCTAGCCCTACGTCTTCATGGACTCGCCGGTTCATGATGATCCTGTGGGACCCGAACGCGGGGCCCCGGCGACGAGCTGTAACCAATGTCGTCATCCATGGGGGTTGGTGGGCCCACAATGGATTCTCGATCAGCGCGATCATGGCGGATGGGTATCTGTTTTGTAATTTACAAACCGTATTTGTAAATTGGGTATGGCCAGGAGAGCGGCTCACAACACAACGGTTGTCAAAACGAACACTCGACACCCTTCGTGTCTTTCAAGTACTTATAATTTTTGGGTTCATTATTACTCGCCTAGGCAACTGAATCAGCCGTGAAAACCCGCGAGATCCCGCTACTAGGGGAGTAAAGTAGTTACCTAGATGGCAGTTCGCATGCGGCAAGGACGATGGATGAGTGAGCAGGTGGCTGGTGGAATTTTGAAACATCCCAGAAAAGTTCGGTGCTGAAATACCTTACGAGGGTACTCCTGCACCCATGTCGGCAGGCATGCAGCAGGGCAGTTTAGCGGCACCGAAAAGCTCCCCCTGTTGCCATCCATGCACAAACTCGAGCTGCCGTGCTACAACTCCCCACTTTGCCTCCGGCGTCGCTGCCCTGCCCGCCAACCAACACGGTCTGGGCCGTCAGCTCTCACCAACCCACCATCTGCGGCACACGCCTCCCCCTTCCGCCTCCCTCGACCCGCATCCAAATCCTGGTGATTCTCTTAACGCCTTTCCAATTTCGGTTTCGCCCTGCCCCCAACGCGCTTTGCCATCGACCTAGCCGCACCCGAATTCCTGCGACACAGCGCCTAGATCCGACGTCACCCCGCCGCCCTGTGCTGCATCCGGCCGCTATAAACTACCCAGTGGCGCGCCTTCGTCCGGCCTCAATCTCGGCTCGCCCCGATCATTCCTTGCTTGGATTCCTCAGAAAACTTCTCCAGGCAGGCCTTTCGCCGATATTTGCCGACCTCTCGACTTAAATAGCCTATCTGAGGCTGCCTTATCAGTTGGCGCATCTCCAACTTTCTCCGTGGGCCTGCGTTGAGAGACCACTCCCGTGATTTGAACAAATTCTGCTTGCGACATCGCATCCTCGGTTTTTATTTTATTTTCCCCTAATTTGTACCTGATCGATCCATATCCATCATCACCATGGCGAATGAGGAGACAGACCGTGCGCCTCGTGAGGTTAAAAACCACATGCTGTTCGAGATCGCGACAGAAGTTGCGCACAGAGGTATGCGACGAGTTCCAGCATTGCGATCGGATGGCAGAACTAACCTGCATCCTAGTCGGTGGCATCTACTCCGTTATCAAGTCCAAGGCTCCGGTCACCACGGCCGAATATGGGGACCGTTACACCCTCATCGGACCCCTCAACCACCAGTCCGTACGTGATTGCTCTGATCCCATTGAGTGCTTTCCGTTCCAGAGGTAATAACAAGGTTGTAGGCGGCCGTAGAAGTCGAGGCCGTGGAGCCCACCAACCCTGAACTCGCAGCAACGATCCAGTCCATGAAAGACCGCGGCATTGGCATCTTGTATGGCCGCTGGTTGATCGAGGGAGCGCCCAGAGTTCTTCTCTTCGACACAAAAACAGCATACAGCTACATGAACGAGTGGAAAGCCGATCTTTGGAATGTGGCGTCCATTCCCTCACCCGACAATGACGACGAGACCAACGAAGCCATTGTTTTTGGTTACCTCGTTGCGTGGTTCCTAGGGGAGGTTAGTAATTCTGACTCGTGCGCACTCTGAGGGACCTAGCTGACAGCCATGCAGTACGTATGCCATGAGAAGAAGAAGGCCGTCATTGCGCATTTCCACGAGTGGCTGGCGGGTGTTGCGCTACCACTGACCCGGAAGCGGCAAATCGACGTGACGACCATCTTTACAACCCACGCGACACTACTCGGTCGGTACTTGTGCGCCGGCTCCGTCGACTTTTACAACAACCTCCAACACTTCGACGTTGATGCCGAAGCGGGCAAGCGCGGAATCTACCATCGGTACTGCATCGAGCGCGCTGCTACACACTCTTGCGATGTTTTTACCACCGTCTCCCATATTACGGCTTACGAGAGCGAGCACTTGCTCAAGCGTAAGCCCGACGGTGTGCTTCCAAACGGCCTCAATGTCACAAAGTTCGCGGCCGTTCACGAGTTCCAGAACCTGCACCAACAGTCCAAGGAGAAGATCCACGACTTCGTACGGGGCCATTTCTATGGCCACTATGACTTCGACCCCGAGAATACGCTATATTTCTTCACGGCAGGCCGTTACGAGTTCAGGAACAAGGGTGTCGACATGTTCATCGAGTCGCTAGCTCGCCTAAACCATAGACTCAAGGCGGCCGGCAGTAAGATGACCGTCGTCGCCTTCGTCATCATGCCCGCGCAGACGTCGTCATTGACGGTCGAGGCTCTGAAGGGTCAAGCGGTGATCAAGTCTCTCCGCGACACTGTGGATACGATCGAGAGGAACATTGGCCGGCGCATCTTTGAGCGGTCGCTCAAGTGGCACGATGGCGAGCCAATGCCGGAAGAGAAGGAGTTGATCTCGAGCCAGGATCGCGTCCTGCTCCGCCGGCGTCTGTTCGCGATGAAGAGGCACGGGCTGCCACCGATCGTCACACATAACATGATCAACGACAGTGAGGATCCGGTCCTGAACCAGATCCGCCGGGTGCAGCTCTTCAACCATCCCAGCGATCGGGTGAAGATCGTGTTCCACCCAGAGTTCCTAAACTCTGCGAACCCGGTGCTGCCGCTCGACTACGACGATTTCGTGAGAGGTACCCATATGGGCGTATTCCCATCTTACTACGAACCGTGGGGCTACACGCCCGCCGAGTGCACCGTGATGGGTGTACCGAGCATCACGACAAACCTCTCCGGGTTCGGCTGCTATATGGAGGAGCTGATTGAGAATTCCAGCGACTACGGCATCTACATTGTCGACCGCCGGACCAAGGGCGTTGACGACTCGGTTAACCAGCTCACGTCGCACATGTTTGACTTCGCCCAAAAGAGCCGCAGGCAGCGCATCAACCAGCGGAACCGGACCGAGAGGCTTAGCGACCTACTCGACTGGAAGCGGATGGGTATGGAGTATGTCAAGGCTCGTCAGCTCGCGCTGAGGCGGGCGTATCCCACGTCCTTCAATGGCGAGGAGGAGGAGGATTTCATCCCAGGCGTGGACCAGAAGATCTCGCGTCCGTTCTCTGTGCCGGGATCTCCTAGGGATCGGACCGGCATGATGACTCCTGGCGACTTTGCGAGCCTCCAGGAAGGCCGCGAGGGCCTGAGTACTGAGGACTATGTCGCATGGAAGCTCCCGTGAGTAACACAAGACGCCCTGCTACCCTGAGAAATTATACTAATGCGTTGCACAGTGAGGAGGAGGACCCTGATGAGTACCCTTTCCCGCTCACCCTGAGAACGAAGACGGCTGGAGCAACCGGGAGTCCGCCCGGCAGCCTCCCGGCCAACGGCAACTGAGCAATCGGGTTGCTCAAGGAGGGGGTTGTGATGGTTCGACAATCCTAAATTGCATCACCATAAAAGTAGCTTTGCTCTTCTTTTCGCCCGGCCCACAAAAAACACACAGAAGCATCATCAGCATTGGTATATAGCGTCTTCATCTTTTCCTTTCCGTTTTGGAGAGAGCGGTGGTCCAGGATCAACCGCCAGATTGTACGAGGTTCGAGCTGGCGGTTAACAGCCAGACGGAGCACCGGGGGAGGTAATTACTGGTGAGGAACCAGGTTTTTGTGTATTTATTTATCTATCCATGTGCCACCCGGCCGAGGCACGCCAACCACAAGTCAACTCAGTCGCGACCGCAAGTTTTTGGACTGCATGCAGGCGTCCGAGCACAACTGCATTGTGTTGGAGATGACATGAGGCTGTCTCTGTATACCACACCCAGGCCGCGTGACCGTGGCCGGCGTGCCCGCGCCGTTGCCGCTAAGACTAGCCAACGAGCTAATGCTATGGCTAGAGCCCATGCCAGCATGGAGGTTGGCAGTCATTCTCGTTTGGTCTCGCACATCCGCACTCATAAGACGGGCTGGACACATGGCTGCCGGAGCCGCCTTGGCGGTGTTGACCATTAACCTGCCATCACGCACGGAGTTCGTCGACTTATACACTGCAGTCAAGTCTGGAGTTTTGCTGCTGCCCCTGATGTGGAGCGCACTTCTCTCAACCCTAACGGACACAACATCCCCTGAGCCGAAGCAGTAGGCTTTCCAGGTGGTCGGAGTAGGCCCGAGTTTCTTTACCACGACCTTCGTCGCAATTACCTCACAAACCAGGGCCCATGGCCGTGGAATCAGCCGTCGGACAAAGAAGCGCTTGGACAACCTTGCGGAGGTCTGTGCCAGGTCGGCGACAAGAGCAGGTGCAGACGACGTGTGGATGTATCCCTAGAGCAGTCAGATACATGCCTCGAAATATATTTGATAATCATCTCTAAATCTTGGGTGCGCATCGGCGACCTTGGGAGTGTCGAGTCAGATATAAATAAACGTCCGGTGTCACAACGACAAGCTTCGGCCAAGTCCACCCGTCGTTTCGGTGTCTTCAGACAGTGCCACCCACAACCTTCCATTGGGTATGAATCAGGCAGGTGCCGGCATCCCCTGTAATCTCCCGCCCGCGCCCCGCAATCCAACAGTGGTCAACCCCTCCACACAAACCTCCTCTCATCTCAACCGTGCGACAAGTCATTTGTTCTTTGTCGTCCATTCCAGCAACTGATCTGCCTGGATAGGTAGCTGGAGATATGGAGCCAGGCCCAGTGCCAAAGTGAGGACCGGGTTCCTGAATCCCAAGATCTGACATGCATTTCAGGCAGCGCTATTGCCAGGTACAGGTCCATCCACCAGCACCACCTTAATACTGGCGATCCTTCCTTCATCCTTCTCCTACGAAAAAGGACTTGTCGCGTGAGCAAAGGGAATGTGACCAGGATTGAACTTTCTGAGACGTCCTCTGCAGCTAGCCATTGCATTTGCAGGAGCTGCGAACTATTGCAACGACAGGCTCGGCGTGAAGTAGTTCACTTCCAGCGTGAGCCTATCACCTAGTTCGGTTAGTTGCAGGAGTTCGCCTCCCAGGGCCTTGCCTCACGCCCGCATAGGTAGCGAGCGGCAAGCACAGGGCGACAAGCCACTGGCCCACGACGGCCATTCATTCAGTGCCTAATGACGGAGAGCTTAATTCCACAGGACCCCACCTCTTTCTTGCACTCTCTCTTGCACCTCAACATCTTTCCCCTCGGTCTGGCATGGGATTGTCACAACAATCCTGAGCACAATGAAGTTCTTCAGGAGAAAGGATAAGCGGAAGAACGATGGCAGCATTAGCACCCCCAGTCGGCTGCCGGGCTTCGGCAGCAGCTCGAGCAAACAATCGGCCTCGGCGTATGGCGGATACGGCTCCGTCGACCCCCGGCCCGATAGCTACCGGCCTTTCGGCTCGCCTCCGTCCAACTCGTTCGACCCAAGGTCCGCCGGCCGCTCCCAGCCCACGCCAACGCGCTCTTCCGCCGCGCTTCTTTCCCGCCTTCCGGACGCCGTCCTCGAGCGCATCTTCACTTTTGTCTGTCCCCACAGCCGCGACGAGACCTACGCCACGTGCGAGCAGAGTTCCGTCGAGGATGGCTGTGGGCTATGTGACCTGCGCGATCTAGCGCATTGCGTCGCCGTCTGTAGGAGGTGGAAGGGAGAGGCCATCAAACTGCTGTACGTTGCAATTGTACTCCTTCTTTCCTTTGCCAACGCGGTGCCCCGGTCCCAAACGACGATTCGCTGACCCTCCCTCTCCCGCAGATATCACAGCATTCGTATCGACAGTGTGCACTACTGTGATCTCGAAGCCATCCTCGCCGAGCGCCGAAAACGGCGATCCTTCTTCGACCGAAACGGCCAGCCCGAGGACCCGGCACAAGCCCGCCTGAAGCTCCTCTGCCGCACGCTTCGGGAGGACCCTGTCCGCCGAGGCCGGCTCGTCCAGTTCCTCAAGATGCCATATATGCTGCGCGAATCCTGCCAAGCCGATCTGGCGCGGACGATCGCCGTGACGCCGGACCTGCACTACGTCGACTTGCCCGAGGGCCTCTACACAGACGACTCCGCGTTCTTGACCCTCCGCCTAGAAGTGCAGGCGCGCTGCCTCGAGCTGCGTAAGATGACGTATATGGGAGGCTCCGAGAACAGCCTCCAGGCGCTGGCGACGGGGAGGGTGTGGACCAAGCTCGAAGTGCTGGAGCTGACTCGGATAGAAATGGAGCCGAGCATGATGCGCCAGGTGCTGGGCTACTTGGAAAACCTGCGCGCGTTGAAGATCAGTCAGACAACGTCCTTCACTGACGAGACTTTGGAGTGGAACGATATGCTGCCGCCGTTCCCCCCGGTGGAGGAGTTCATTCTCACCGACGTCCCCAACGTTACGTGTGAAGGGCTCAAGGGGTGGCTGATGCTGCCGGAGGCACGGCAAGCACTTAAGGTGCTCACACTAAACGGGACCGGTGCACGAGCCTGGGCCTTGCAGGACCTGATGCCCTACACCCCCGTGCTCAAGCACTTGTCTATCCTCGACAGCGTCTCGGCTGCCTTGCCCGCCGCGGCCGGAACCCACAACATCCCACCGCTCTCCTCCACTAGCCTCGAGTCCCTGCACTTCGAAATCACAGCCGCCCCCTCCACACCCAAATACGCCGGCGTCACAGCAAGCTACTACAACTACCTCGCCGGCTCCCTCCTCTCGGGCGGCCTCCCCAACCTGCACGCCGTCTACGTCCGAGACCCCAACTTCCCCGACCTCCTCCTCGGCCTACCCCCGCCCACCCCCGCCTACGCCGAAGGCCGCGGCGCCCGCCCCGCCAGCAGCGGCTCCAACTCCTCTTTCTCCTCCCCCCTCTCCTCCCCCAGCAACCGACCCGCCCACGGCGGTCTCCCGCCACTCTCCCCGCCCTCCGCCCCCTTCGCCGGCCGCGGCCACCGCCCCCAGGGCTCCCTCTCCTCCCTCAACGGCTCCTTCAACCCGGGCGGCGGCGGCGGCGGCGGCCTCGGCGTGAGCCCCAACCCCAACCCCCGCTTCAGCAGCAACAACCCCTTCGCCTCCCTCACCTCCCCACCCGTCCCCGGCCTCGGCGCCGCCGCCGGTTTCATGAACCTCCCCGCCAAGCTCGAGGTCTTCACCAAGGGTGAGGACGACGATCAGCTGGGCTGGTCGTTTGTGCAGATTGGCAACGGCGGCTACGGCGGGCGCGGAGGGGCGGGTGGCGGTCGTGGTGGTGGTGGCGGTGGTGGCGGTGGGGGTGCCCCGGAGAGACCGCTTAGTAGCTATGGGCTTGGCGCGGATGTCCTGGGCGGGAATGCCTCGGGTTGGAGCAGCGGTGCTGGGGCCAGGCGTAGTGTGTTGGTTAGTGGCGTGGGTGGTGCGGGGGGTGGGTTTTTGGCGGTGCCGGGTGGTGGTGGTGGTGGTGATGGTGGGCAGAGGAGGGGGAGGATGGATAGTTTGGGTGGTGGTGGTGGTGGGGGCGGTGGTGGCGGTGGGGAGGATGAGTGGCCCAGGCCGAAGAGTAGTGCGGGTGAGAAGAGGAGGGAGAAGATGGATTTGTGGCGGTGAGTGGTGAGTGGCGAGCGGTGAGCTGTTGTGTGGGGAAGGAGATGGATGGATGGGAGAAGAAGAGAGAACGGTTAGTGCGTTGATGAGTTTGAGCAAGAGATGGTCACAAAACTGCCTGTGGGTTGGTGCTGCTTCGCTGGTTGGGTTGGGTTGGGATGGGTGAGTGAGTGGTATAGAGCGTATATGGCGCGGCTATCGAGGGCGTCAAGGGGTAAGCGAGTAAGAGAGAAAGTGGGAGTTCTAGTCCGTCATGTCTTGCCCTGCTTGTTGGGCGGGGGGTTCGGGGGCTTTTCTTCTTCTTCGATTTGGGAATGTTGGCGGATGTATTAGGTATACCCCCTGATCGGTTCAATATCAAAGCAATATTTGCGTTCATCAAAGACCCGTTGTACCGGGCTTTTGGTCTGTCTTGGGTGGCTACCTAGGTGAGATGCTCTTGCTGTTGTTGTCTCTTTCAAGTGTGTGTTGCATCGGGCTCGTTGGTTGATAACAAAAAGGTTTTCCACGATGGGGATGACAACTTGTTGCCGATTCATGTTGCAATTGAGGGAAGAAATCCAAAAAGCTCACAGACTAGCCTTCCTTCGATCTCATACAAAGGAAATGTAGTTGGGTACATAAGCTCCCATTATCGAGTTTTGCTTCGTGGGTTCGAATCTGCACCCTTTCAAGTACCTTGTAGAAGAGGAGGGCTATTCCAAGCGGGAGGGCGCCAGTTGTTCGGAGGTGGTTGTCTATGATACGAGTCCCGACCTACACGGGAATGGAAGGCAATATTGTCTGGTAAGTTGTCACCGTGTCCTGACCTCGTTTTACCACTCCCACTGGGCATCATGTGTTGGCTTCAACCCCAACCGATAGCATTGTGTAGACATCCCCTGACAGGCTCAACTCCTACTCATATCTCCCACCGCCTTCCGTTTGGCGTTATTACGCCTGTGACGTTTGCCGTCAACCGTGTTCCCTTTATCTCCGTTTCAAGCTGTCAAAAATTATCTCACCGCAACAAAGTCCTCATCACTTCCCCATGCTGATCTTGCCCCAAACGAAGCACGGCACGCCGTCTCAGGGGCAGTTCAATCGCAGCATGGCAACATTACAACACCACCAGGCCTTGGCCAGCAGGTTGTTCTACCGATTCTTCCATAGTCAGGGGGTTAACCGTGCATAAACGTCTCGCTAGAGCGGTTCAATGTTGACTGCGACTCTGCTCGTGGGGGTGCAGCTGCAGGTGATACAGCCGGGTGCGACGTCCTTGCTGTATTCGATGGGATGCGGATGTGTGGGCGTTTTTGTCAACGTTGGAGTGATACGACATTCGTTGGGTTTATCTAACTGCAGGGCAACTTCGAGATTGTGAGTTCGTTGGTAATGCGATGGTTGGAGATATCTATCTAGCCTGTGTTGTCTCAACGACTACCGTGGATAAAAGCCTAAGTCGATGGTAGGAAACCTGTCATAGATGTAAAAGAAAGTGTTTCCGCTGAATTTTAAAATGAGCATTCTCACTATCCTGTTTCGTAACTACAAAAGTCTGATGGAATTAAGAATAGCTCGAGGAAAAAGTTATCAATTCTTGTCTCAGTACCCATCAGTCTTCACCGAAATGACATGACTAGAGATCCTGGCAAGCTTGTGAGCTAAAATAGATCAATTCTGCTTTTTTTCTTTCTTTTTTCCTTTTTTCTTTGGCCTTTTCAGTGGAAACAAACCTCTAGATAGATAGGATAGGTAGATACCCAAGTCCGTTTTCGAAACGCTGTCACGACATCACCTCTTCCTACCACTCTACTACTTCCAACACCTAAACAATCCATTCAGCCCAACCCGGATGTAAGTCAAGATGCACGACTTAGCTGCACAACTCACACAGTCTCTTCACACCAACCACTAAAAACCACCATCACAACAGAAAGGATCCAACCAGCCCCAGCGTGGCTTAGCAGCCAAAGCGGCCATTTTCGAGACCTACATATCCCAATCCCAATTCAATACAAACAAAATCCTCCACACACGTGGACGACTCACCCTCCTTCTCCCCACCCCCCAGTGTTCGGGGGGTTGGGTGCAAGAGGGGGGGTCGGGGAGAGGGCTGAGTCGGGCAGCGGCTGGAAAGTTAGCAGCGAATCCGGGTCAAGACCTGTGAGGTTCAGTTGGTTCGAACTCGTGCCAACCCAATCCCATTGGTGTCAGCATGGGGTGAAGATGGGTCCTTTTTTGTCTTGTTGATCTTTCGTCCGTGGGTGTTTGCTGCATTGTTGGGGTCAGGTAGGAAGAGGGGGGGATGCGGGGGCGGGTTGCTGTGCTGTTTTTAACTTTTTTTGCACGCTCTCTATTCGATCCCTTCGATCTATTCGACCCCATCTTACTTTTTGGGGAGTCAGAGACGGCCAACAGAGCGGGATGAGGTAGCTCTGCATGACGGATGTTGCATGTCAGATGCTTAAGAGCTAGCTGGCCAGCTCTGCGGCACAGCGAAAGCCGTTCGGTCGCTGTGTGGCACGACAGGTCGATCTTCCGCTCGGCTTACACAGGCGAGACAGGCAGGCCGTGTTGACAAGAAACTGTGCCGTCTCCGTTATGTTGTGTCAAGGCCCGCCACAGTGGGAAGGAACATGGTCAACTCGGGAGGGTGGAGAAGATGGCTGGGAAGCAGGTTTGATCAACTTCTGCTAGCTATTTTGGGTAAAACAACAATAACATCAAGCAACGCTGAGCTTGCCCAACTCCAATGTATCCCCATGCACTTCTAGTCATAGTCATAGCTCATCAGCTCTAACCCGTCTTGCCTCGCTATGTACAAAGTAGGCCCCATATTTTGCATGGCCGGCAATCCGTCGCCCAACCTAAGGTTCACTCACGGCGCAAACGTAAACACACGCGGTCCCGCCTTCAAACCATCAACAGGATCCTGCCCATCATCAGCGGGCGGCGTCATCGAGTTGCCCCCATCAACCACGGTGCGCAGGCCGGACAGCTCGTACATGAGCACGACGCGGCAGATAGTAACAGACGCCGTGTAGCGGCCGATGACGCCAAAGGCGTCGCGCACCGAGATGAACTGCATGCTGGAGAAGGCCAGGGTGCCGAAGATGACGTGGAAGGTGGTGGAGGTGGAGGTGAGCCACGAGAGGAGGAGGAAGCGTTTTGTCTCGGGCACGGTCTCGACCGTGATGCGCTTGTCGGTGGACAGGGTCAGCTCGGACGCGAGGATGGGCTCGCGCTCCGGGGTGAGCAGCCGCAGGCGCGACTTGAGGCACAGCGCGCCGATGACGTGCACGGCGATGCCCGTGGCGGCCCACACACCCGGCAAGTAGCTCGAGTCCGGCAGGATCATGGTGGTCACGCCGACGCCGAGGCCGTACGTGACGTGGACGACGTTGGCGACCGAGGCGAGCGCGACGATGTACTCAAGGGCCAGGACGACCCACGACGGCCCGATGTGGAAGCTGTAGAAGCGGCCCTCGCGCGCGCGGAGGATGCCCACGGGGTCCTTGTACTCGAACGGCCGCAGGGCCACCACGACGGGGGCGCCCGCTAGCAGCAACGTGGTCAGCAGCGGGCGGCGGCCGATGACGTACAGGAGGGCGCTCTCCTCGCTACTGGACCCCAGCACCGACAGGGCGAAGGGCATGATGCCAAGTAGCACGGCCGCCGAGGCCATGTTGGCCTTCATGAACTCGGACGTGCTGGAGAGTATGCACTGCACCACGGCCTGTCCTGTCGAGGTGGTGCCATTGGCCGTGTGGTCTTCGGGACGTGCCGGCGAGCCGGCGACCCAGGCCGCATACTCGGTTGAACAGTGCGTCTCAAGGATGGTCTGGAAGACAGACCCGTACTCGGGGTACCAATCTCTGAAGTCAGAAGCTGCTGCCACCTGGGCGACCGCGCCGAGGGCCCAGAGAGTGAGCGCGCCGGCTCTCATGGTGTCTGTTTGGGCCGTTGATGACTTGATGTACGCTAAGAATAGGTCACACTACTTGTCATTGAAGCACGCAAGAATCCATGGCCGAGGAAGTAGTCAGAAAGATAAGTTAGATGCTAAAAGTTGGGCAACAGAAAGCCTCGTCGGGACTGTAGCACAATAAGCGCTGTCGTGTGCATCACGTGAGTGGGGGCTAGACCCGGCCGTGAAGTATCGCCAACTGCATTGTCAACAGTATGCAGTGTAACATTGCGTTGAACCTGGTCTCGCTTGTTCAAGGTAGCCCATTAGATGCCGATAACGGCGGTAACATGGAGGACGCTGGCTGTGCCTGACCAGCGAGAGAACGAAGTGTTCTACACGTTTCGTGAGGTGGGGAATGTAGTTGAAGGAATGAATTCATCCAGTGACCGACCATTGATCCTGTGCCGTTTTGTCGCGTTGACGTACAGTGCGGAATGGGCGAGGTACTTAGTTAGGTTAGGGAGAAGAAGTAGGGCAGAAAATGGCACCGAGAACGAGCGCGTTGGCAGACACGTGGAAGAAAGTCTTGCACTGTGGCCGGTGTCGAATGCTTTGCTCGGTTCGCCGGCCCCCCTTCCAGCATATGGAAGTTAATGCAAATCCATCAGCGGAATATTTCCAACGGCACCGGAGCGGGAACGGGCATCGGGCGGTGATACCGAATGTGGATGGCAATCCTTTCAAGCTGAACATATTCCAGGAACCCAGCCTCAGCCTGGCATGCAACGCGCGTCGAGTCAGGCGCTCTGCCGCTTAGGGTTGCGATGCGGCCGGCGGAATGATTCGTCCTCTGACGTCGCTGAGCCGAGTCAGCCTCATAATCCTGTTACACAGTACTGTGTTGTAGACGCGCAAGAGCCGGGCTGTCGGTGGCCTCCTGCGAGTCTATTTCTGTGCCGCACCAAGCCCACGAGGCATGGCGGGGTAGCGACACACTCAAGCCCTTGCTTGGTTGATGAGCTGATCTGGCTGTGCAGATTCTTTTGCTGACCGAGTGAATCCCCGTTTAGTCGCGTACGGGATGGTGTATTAAAGGGGGATGAATTATCCCGACCGTTGGAATCAGAAGCACCATGTCCGCGACAGATCTTGGTAGTGTAACCCGTAAAGTCTGGTCTGGGGAGCCCGAACAGGAGCTGAAACAATTTTAGAAACATGTTTTGCGCTAGTCCAGATTTGGTTGGACTTTTACATTGTGCACGGACCATTTTCCATTCGATAAGAAACGGGCTTGGGGAAAAAAGAAGAGGGTGTACGAAGTATTCGTGTTCCGATGAAAGGGATGAAAGGGGTGGTGGGATGATATGCTGGCGTCCAAGAGAGATGCCCGTTCCCTTCATGTCTTATGATCTGCTTTTTTTTCTTGAAGCATGGGAAACGACAAGTTGTGATCCCCGAATGGGAACGGTATTCTTGAAGCTTGGACCAACAGTGCTACAACCCTTGATTGGGCATGACGCAATGACCAGAATTAGGTTGGCGTTCATCAAGATCAGACGAAGAGATACCACCTCCATGGTGAGAGGCCGGGAGCTAGCACGGAAAGGCAAGGTAAGCCCGCGAGGAGTCAATCCGGATGAAACAGTGACCTTGAGTATACCATGAACAGAAAGAAGAGTATTGGGGATCCCTGGCTGAAAACAGTGCACCTATCGCACCCTGACGCCCGAGTGACGGGTCGTTTATCGTCTGAAGCAGCTTTGTTTCGAGCCTTTGGCCACGAGGTCTTATAAGGTTTGATGTTGGCGCTTTGGGCCGTGAGGCGCCTAGTTCTGGATGCTGATACCGGGACTGCAAGATGAGAGGACCAGCCAGGATGCCGGGGGTGTTCGTCGCCGAGATACGTGAAACGAAACGGAGTGCACGGGGTACATACAAACCATCTTTTGAGTTTCGTGAGGACCCGAGGCAAAGGTAGACAGACGCAGCCGCGTTTTCGGCCTCAAGTTTCCTCCGACCAAGGCTGAGAGAAAACCCAGAAGGGCGAGTGAACTCGGAGAAGGATCCGAGAGAAAGTCGGTCAGCAGTCGCAGCTGAAGCTTGGACGCGTTTTGGTCCGAGTTGATTTGTTGAACAATGGTTAGCACGAGGCGGCGCCACAATCACCTTGTGCCAACCGCTGCAGGACGGGGACGCTCATGCACGATCCCCATGGGATAGGACAGGTACTGTGTACATGTACCTGCGGACAGAATGGGCGGTGTTGCGCGGTGTTGCGCGGTGAGGAAGAGCAACCTAGAAGGAAGAATTGCCTGCTGCGAGATGCGAGGTGAGTTGTTGTGTTCCAGATGTTGAGTAAGAATTGCAGATCAGGGTCCACTTCCGGATGCCGCTTAACTCCCCAGAGGCAGTGTGTGGTTGCGGTGCGGTTGGCTCAGGGTTGGGGACACCGTTGGCGAGACGGAGGTTTTGTCAGCTTCGACCCAAGATACTTTGCCGGCGCTGCGGTCACAACCATCGGCCGGCCCTTGATGGTCTCTGCTTGCGAACCCGGCCGCCTGCAATTCTGGCCTTGGGACCAGCAGGTCCGAGTCGACAGCAAAGGCAGGACAGCCGGCTTAGTCAACCACGCCTTTCCGTTTTGGCTGCGGCCAGGCGGGATTCGGAGGCCATGCTGGGTTTAGATCAATCTGAGAGTTCATGCCGTGAGGACCAACTCAACAAGCACCTGGTTCACATTTTCGGCCTGGCCGTCACAAGTTAGACAGGCACGAAGTGACTACCTAGTTCGGGTGGCCGACACAGGTAGGCGGGCAGGTCGGTCGGGCTCCGTTGCATCGCGACAGGTTGAACGGTCAAACGGTCTGGCGGGCAGCCGCCGGGCAGGACGAAAACTCAGACCGACCCGGAGCCCTCTTACTCAAATTTTACATTTGCGAAGATGGTGGTGTGCGACGCCATGCAACACCATGCGACACCATCCAGCCGCTGCGAGCACCTCCGTCGACGCGAACCTGTTTCGCCTCTCATCGGCCGCGGGGGACCATTCAAGATCTCCCAGGGGTTTCCCACGCGAATCTTTCATTGGCAGCGCGGCGCTGCGTGGGTTCGTGAGTTGGTGAGGGGCAGGTGCCTGGGCGACGCCCATTGGCACGACGACCCAGATCCCAACTCAGAGCGGCGGCAATGGCGAACCACGGCTGATTGGAGAATCGCACCCGCTCGCCGGTCACGTTGTCGACAGCTCGGAGGCCCTCGGGAAACCGGGCTGGCTGGGGCTGATGGCACTGATGACAGAACAGACTGCGCAGATCTTGGACTGTCGGGAGGTTGGGGAATGGCAAACAGGCTTACAGACTTACACGAGGCAGTGGGAGTGGCTGTGATGGAAAACGAGAGTTCCGGCTCCGGAATGCTCACCAGCCAGCGGCGAAGACCGGACACGGCCCTCACCACAATGCAGAAAAAAAAATGAGTTTCTCAAGGGATCGTTGCGCGCGGAAGTTGATTCTTTAGAGTGCAAGCCGAGAGGAGGTTAGTGGGCACATCATGTCGAAAATCGTAGGCTTGGCGAGGAATTTCCCCGTCTCTGCTCGCTGTCCGCGTTGAAGGTCTCGAGGGTCGGTTCTACTTGAAACATCGGCCATGGCCAACCAGGGCTCGCCATTTTGGCAGCCCTCGATGGGAAGCCCAGACGATAGCCAGCCTCCACCGGGCTCAAACCAGCGGCCGATTCATTCCAGTGGAGTTGTCGATGACTCCGTTGAAGCATTGGGTGCAACTTTCGCAACCATCCTGAGTCGTCATCTCAGACTCACTGATCAGAGTTTGGGGCGGAGGGGCGCTGTTGGCCGTTCGTAAAAGAAACGGGCTGATCAAGGTTCGCAGCTTCCCCCATCCTTGCTTTCCATCGCTGTGGAGGCGTTGAGCAGGGATCGTCGGTGGCAGGGGCAGGGGCAAGGGACAAGGGGATGCAGGGCGTGTCATGCGAGGGCAGGAGGGCAGGCCATTCATCCGTCTTTCTCGTAACGGACCTGCTTTTTTGCAGCCATTGCGGGACGGAGGGACATGCATTTCCTGCGCAGCACCGGGGGCACACCCAAGACACCCACACACACCCACACACACGCCATACAGAATGCGGTCGGTTGTGACGGCGGGTCTTGTCTCTGCAGACCGTTAACATTCTGAGAAAGGGTTTCTCTTGGCACTCGACACTTCTTCGCACATCAGCTCCGGGGTGGGTGATGCCCACCTTTGGAGGGCTTGGGCAGCGCCGATTGCATTAAAATATTCTCCCACCCCCCCAACCTCTCGGAGCATGTTCCTCCATACCAGTCGTTGCTATTTGCTATTTCGTTACCATCCCTCGAACATTCTCAGTCCAGGAGGCTGAGACATTGATTGACCTTGTCTTGAGCTTCTCTCCCCAGAACCCACTGTTCTCTGCTCCCTTGACCGCTTCCAACCTCCCGACCCACGCAGCTCTCCCTCAAGGGCAATGTCTCTGGTGGAACAAACCCTTCCCGTGGGGAAGGCAGACCATACGATCGGCATGACAAATAACCAGGTGTTCGACGATAAACCCGAGTTTCCCCTCTCCAAAGCAACAACCACTTTCGACGAACCCATCTTTGACAGGTTCGACGACATGGACAACCAAGATACCATGGCGCCGAGCCCGAACCTTGCCAACGACGACGTCCCCCAGCTCCCCGCGAAGAGTGCCCTCCGAGCATCCAGGATGCTTGACAACTTGGGGATCAAGGTTGGGAGCACCGCCGAGTCGACCACCCCGCACGATGTCTACCTCTCGTCTGAGGAGGACGCCTCGTCAGACGCCGACGACTTCTCCGACTACGACTATGACTCGAGCGTGGAGGACCCGACTTCCCCAACCAGGGCTAGCCATGAGGTCACAGCAAGGGCGGTTTCGGTGGTATTTTCTGGAAAGCCGTCGATCGTGGACCTGCCTGCGACGCGGAGACGGCCAATGTCGAGCAGCTCTCTGGGTACGACGCGATCGAGTGTCGAGTCGTCGGCCCCGGCCAAGCCACGCATAACCAGGTCGGCTACCACCGAGGACCGACCCAGCACACCGGCCAGCGCAACCTCGTCGCTCTCTTCCCGCCTCAGAAAGGATCCGCCGGGCGACCGCAGGAGCATGCTCCTGTCCGAAATCCTGACCAAGAAGAAGCCGACCTTCCTCAGCATCGACCCCTACGCCAACGGCAGCACCTACACGCTTGACATCCCCAAGGCATTGGACAGCCTCGAAGGCGAGACGCAGCCGATCAAGACACCCCGCACTCCCACGACGCTGCTTAAGGGCGTAACCCGGTCGTTCAGTCTGGCCCGCCGGCGGAGCAGGCCAAACCTGAACTCGCCGCAGACCGCCGTTCCGAAGTTGGATACCTCGTTTGCGACGACCTCGAACAGGAACTCTATGGTCTCGCCCGCCACGGTGCACCGTGTCGACGAGGAACCACAGCAGGGCAAGCAAGAGTACGAACAAGATCAGCAGCAGCAGCAACAACAACAACAACAAACAGAACAACAACAGCAACTACCCAGGCCTGACCAGCGGCCAAAGACTCCAGTGACGCCAATCACATACAACGACATCCTGCGGGCGGTCAAGCGCAATGCCACGGTAATGGGTGCGCCATCGCCGCCGAGCGATATCTTGTCGCCGACCTCGCCCGGTGGACCCAGCCCGGCGACGGCTCGGAAGGGGATCCTGAGCGGACTGTCGGCTCGGAGGAGGAGCGTCAAACTGATGGGGAAGTCTTGAAAACAGAAACGGAGGATCTAGTTTTGCTTGCATTTTTTCGGCGTCTGATGGACAGTGGGCAATCAATCCATGGGTGGTTGGGATAGGGATCTTCGGCGTTTATCAGGTTTATCAGGGCACAGAAGGCGTTTGGGAAATGACGATTCCACGGCGGATCTACATGACATGACTTGGGTTTTTTTGGGGGATGACGATACCATGCCGCACAGCGCACAGTACAGGACAGCAACAGACTGAGATATCCGACTGGCATATTTCTTTTTCTTACTTTTTGAATCAAGCAATCAAACAAATCTGACTTGCCATCAAAATAATCGCTCATTGTCGCTTCCCAATCTCCCCCATTGCATGTGATTGATAGCTCAATCGACACTGACTCGACTCGTCACACAACTGACTCAGGTAGTCTGTCGTTAATCGCAGCTTTGCTCTCAGACCTGGAGGCTTTTGTTTCGCCACCCGTTTCTGGTCATGCACGCATCGGCGTCACTGAGACAAGGCGGCTGAGCCTGAGCGCACTCGCCCTGACGACATGCCGGTTTTACATTTGCTCGGATGCCGTCTTGCTGAGACTGGCTCATCCCTGGTTCGACTACAAAAACACAATGCAAGTCAGTTTTGGGGGTTGCACGGGCGCATCGCCGATGACTTTGTCGCCCCCTTTCTTTCCCCTTGTCTTGGAGTTTGTTCTAGAAACAAGTCCTTCTTTTTCGCTGTCTTGGATCTTCCCTCGCTCGCCCCGGGAAGGATTCCTGTCCTGGCCAGGCCAAGCAGGGGGGATGGCTGATGCTGAGTGTTTCAACAACCCCCTTCGCCGAGCCGTGTCTTGGGGATGTTTCGCGCCTCTTTCTCCCCTGGGCTGCCTTTGTTCTAACTAACTGACTAGTCACATTGGTGATGATGGGATCCGGTCTGATCCGACCATACCGCTCGGTTACGGTGAGGCGAGGGTGTTATCTCGGAGCGGCTAACTACTTGTAACTATGCAGGAAGTGAAAAAAAAAGGATTCCTTTCAACGGCGGCGCAATTCCACAAACCCGTCTGCTGCCAATATCGGGTACGCCCTCGCTTCGTCTCAAGGCTCCCTGCAGCACTCCACACGCGGATGCAGATGCGCCGCCGCAAGGTACGAAAAACGTGGCATGCAACGGCGATTGCGATTGCTAGGCTCGGGTCGGAGCTTGGACTGTACTAGTGAAGTGAAGATGGGGGAAACGAAACAAAAGAGACGTTGGCGACGGGGCGGCGGCAAGGTTCGTTTGGGGGAGACGCGAATGGGTGGTTGAATGGATGGATGGATACAAGATAGTCAGGGGCAGGTCTACCCCGCCCTGATCGGACATGCTACCTTATCCATCCCTCCCCTTTTTCTTGGGGTTGCTTGGGATGGAGGGTTGTCCCCCGCGCCGGGTGGCGATGGGCCATGTCGCCAGTGGGATTGGTGCGTGTAACTCAGCTTCATGGGGATCATGGCTGCTCAGGAAGGGAGTCTTTCCGACGAGAAGAGGGATGGTTGGCCCATATCCTCTCACGTCAACATTGGATCGGCGGTTTTGTTGGAGTGAGAGTTGATCACTAACATCACATTGTAGTTGTGGTACTTTGTGGTTCTAAACCCTGGCATACCTCTCGGACAGCGAAGAAATACAGGTGCCACTTACACGATAATTAGAGTGCGAGCCAACCGAGGCGATGGCATCCCTGGATCCATGCCTCGGACGATCAACCAAATCAGAGTGCATCAGAAGGTGCCACAGAGACGCAGGGACTGCATCGCCAGCCGCCGCACCGGTGCATTACCTCCCCGCGTGTGGTCTCTGCAGTCTAGCGTAGTGTCCGTATCCTGCAGTGTCTTGCGTACCTCTAGACATATGTACAAAGTCGTCATCATGCAAGGAGACGCCTGTCACGTCGACTTGCATCCTCGCTCCCACCCATACCAACCCAGGCCAACCCAGGCATGAGGATGCGTTCCAGGGGCGTTGAAACAAAATGCAACGGCAAGATTCTTTCCAGGTCGGGCGGCGAGGATGCCGGTGACGGCAAGGGCGATCACGGTTTCAGGAGGCCCGGGAGGCCCCGGGGGGTCGGGGGCGGTTCGGGTCAAGATAACGGTGACCACCACCGTTTTCAACGTCTTTTTGTTCGGAAGCTTGTGGTGGAGATGGTCCAGAGGAGGCCTAGACCAAAACCCCGCCTTCCCTCCCTCCTGCTTAAGGAACAGGCAGGTGTAGTGTATACCCTTGCTTGCCAAGTAAACGACTTACACTTTGATCACACTCCCGGCGGCGTGGGACACCTCCTTTAGATTTGGTACGAATCTAGACCTGCGTGCTTGTGTATGAGAGCCCCTGCGGGACACAGTCAGGCAACGGCCCGGGAGGGTCTTCGGAGTGTGCTCCAGGGAAGCTCCCCTAGATTTGAGTTGGACGTTGGCCCATCACATCACCTAGTCACATCACCCGGGCCCGGCCCATCACTGCGGCCAAGAGCCAAGATAAGCGAGCCTGTATGCCCAGGCCTCTCTCCCTCCCTAGGAAAAGTATATGTGGACGACCGAGCCCACGCATAGCAGACCAACCGCCCGCTTGACCCGTCTGGCCAATGCGGACCCCAATCACGGCCGCTGCGCCGCGCTCCGTTAAAGAGAGATCTACGGCCGGGCCGAGCCCAGGCTGCAATACACAGTAGGCCGAAACTGGGGCCCCGAAACAAACAGTGGGTAGGCCGGCCGGGAGGGAGGTCGCAAGCCCGGCCTGACCCGACCCGGCCCACTTCGGCCTACTCCGGCCGGGGCCCGGGATCGCCGAAACATGGGAGCAAACCAGCCAAGCCAAGTTTATTTGTTGACGGGCCGTGGACATGGGTATTGTGTTTCTATTTCAGTTTTTGCTGGCCGTTCCGGCCTCATACATGGATGTACATCGTCACAAATCACACCACCACGAAGCTGAAACCAGACACCCTCACACTGTTGCGTATGTACTTTGATTCGCAAGGCTATTTGACACGGAGTCAAAAAAACAGGCAAGGCCAACTATATACAAGAAGCCGGACCCCTTCACCCCACAACCATCACCACCCCCTTACCACCCTCTACGGAGTGCACTGGCTGTACCACTCATTCGAGGCCTTGCAGGTACCCGAGGCGCACGTAGTCGGGCCGGTGTAGCCGTTGCCGCCGCACTGGCCGTAGAGCGGGACGCTGCCGCCGCCGTTGCCGCCGGTGGGCTGGCTGCCGCCGGCGGTGGTGGTGGGGTTGCCGCCACCACCGTTGTTGCCGCCGCCCGAGCAGGAGATGGGGGCCGGGCCGGGGATCTGGTAGGTGCGGCCGTTCATGGTCGGCTTGCCCGTGCTGTCGTAGATGCTGACCACGATGCCCGGGTGGTTGGCCGGGTAGGCGCCGGGGAAGGACACGAAGTTGGAGCCGGAGTTGGTGCCGGAGCCGGTGACTGGGTTGAGTGTTAACTTGTTTGTTCATATTCCAAGTAGAGAGAGGTGGGAGGAAAGACTTACTCTCGACCTGGGCGCACTCCATGTAGAACTGGGCGCCACCAGCGGAGCTGGCGCTGTGCAGAGCGAGCAGCTCGACGCGCATCAGGTACTGGCCGGGGGCCACGCACGACGGCACGTCAAAGTAGTGCCAGCCGTTGTTGGAGATCATCTCGTCGACGGCCCACACGCCGTTGTTGACACCGCGCTCGGCGATCTTAAACCACTGCTGGCCCGAGGCCGAGGCAGAAGCGGCATTGCTGACCTTGGCGAGGTAGACGCTGATGGGGCCTGTGAGGGGAGGAACGAGATCATGTTAGTGAGGCTGGATTTGGTGATAGTTGACTCAGAGCGACGAGTTTCCAAGAGAGACATACCCTTGTGGGAGGCAGCGATCGGGTTGTCCGGGTCGTTGGGGCCCGAGGGGCCGCCAATCTCGTGCTGCCACCACGCACCAACGCGGGCGCCAGCGGGGATCCTGATGACGTTGTTGTCCTTGATCTGGATGTTGGCGTTGCAGGCCATGTTGGCGTCGTTGACGTTCTGGATGGGGTAGTTGCTGTAAGGGGCACGGATACCCTTGAGCTGGCCCTGGTCCTGACCGTTGACGGACAGCCTCTGGAAGATGGCGTGGCCGCTGACGGCGGTCGCCAGAGTGACGAGGGAGAAGGCCTTCATCGTGGCTGTGATATTATTTTCTTGCCTGGGGGAGGTCTGGGTAGTGGTGGGAGTGGTGGCTGTCGTAGAATAGACTCAAGAGCAGCTGAAGAGGAAAGAAGCAGAACTCATGATTCCCATCGAGGGGGCAAGGCATTGCCTGTTATACTCGTCAACCACCTCCCTTCCCGTCCGGGTCCGGGGGCGGCATCGTCGTGGGGCCAGACCAACACCCAACGCAACGCCGGGTCGTTATTACAACTTCTCGAATAGGAAGCGGAAGTAGGCCCCTAGCCTCCTTGACGGAACGACACTGGATTGTCTTGGCATGCCCCATGCGAGCCACTGAGCGAGCTGGTCTGGCCAAGCGGGTGTGGGCGTGCGGCTCCATCACCATCATGCCACCCCCTTGTTCCCCGGATTTCCTCTCTCGCTCGCTACTCTAGCGGCGCCCATGAGCCCGGTTGGACGAGATTGGAAAGGGGGACCACCCCCACAGGACGGCTAGGGTGCAACAATAGACAACCCGGTGCGTGGTCCTGTCCAATCTCGCTGTCACCTCGAGACGGCATCGGTCCGAACTCCGGTACTGCGTGCGGCTCCGGCCAAGTGGTTCCGACGGATTGTTTGGTTTATGATCCGCTCCGGGGATGTTTTGGGATGACATCTTGGCCTTCGTGCATCCACTTGGCTCGATCTGTTCGGCAGACTCGCCGGCGGCGGTAACACCCCTGACGAGCTAGAGCTTCTCTGGGTGTGTTGTTTCACGATCCCCTTTCCATCCCGCAGCCAGTGTTGCCCAACAAAGTACACATTACTAATAGCACCGATTCCAAGCTTCCCCATGACAGCTCGCAGCGGCGCCCAGCATCGATCATGTTGCATCAAGAGCGGGAGAGCAACAGCGCACTCGACCATCTTATTATAGGGCGCCCGGGAACTCGGCCCTCTTTTGGTCGACATGTTGTACTGATGCGACAGGCTTTGAAGTCCAGCGCGTCGCGCTATTAGCACCCCCGCTGGGCCATGATGGGAAACTGGGCAGACTCGCATATTTGACTGCGAGCTGATGTTGTCCTCGCCATATTGACTCACGGCTGTTGGGTATTGATAGTTACCCTTCAGTGCCACCCTCACATTGTCTCGATGCAGTGCTGCAACGACATCCCGGCGACAGCACAGGAAACACACCCCATGCCACCCACCCCTCATGTTCAACTGAATGTTATTAAGACTGCTAATGGTGCGCCTCGCTTGTATCCGCTCAGGCCAGTAGTACAGGACAAACGTATACACATAACGAAACGAAGGCATAAAAATCGAAAGACCCGAACCGGAGCCCAGCCACGTCCGCCGCGCGAACCGCCGTCCCAAGCTAGCCCCGCGATCTGGCCTGCAACCCTCCCTCCCAGCCCGGCCTAGCGATCCGGTCGGTGTCGCTCGTGGTGGCGAAACCCGACTCGGCTCATCCGTCATCGTACACCTTCACCGCCATCATAATATAGCCACGCCCTTGATCGCCTATATGTCGTTGTCAGAAACCGCCCCCACCCCAACCCACCGCCAAATGACCTTTCCCCGTGTCCAACTCCGTAATGAATACCGAGATACCGTGATGATGGTTCCGAGGAAATTGTGCCTAGCCCTTCCCAAGTGGCACACCCACTGTCCCGCGGCTGCGTGTTGTACAAAATCACACTCCATGATATCCTAGCTGTCATGCCGTCACGTCGTGCGTGAGCACATGCATCCGTAGGCATTGCCCCTGCGGTCCAAAAAGCTGCCCGTATCGTCCTTTGGGCTGGCACTATGTGCAATCACCGCGACAGGCTCGCCATGAGAACGCTTAAGCCCTCCTTGAACGGGTGGCAGTGCCGTTAGTCTTAACACCGGTGGACTTAGCGTCGCCGTTGCCGTAGCTGTTGGCATTCGCGGCCGAGCCGTGGATCGGGTCCGGCAGCGGGGCCTGGCTCATCCTCCGCACGGCCTTGCGCCCGCTGGGCCGCTTGCCGTCCTTCTTGTATGTAGCGAGGTAGAACGAGATGAAGAGCAAGAGGTAGGAGCTGATGATAGCCATGCCTGAGAAGGCAGCAAACTCTTCGCCGGCACACTTGCCAGCATTGGGAAGCCACTGGAAGTAGGTCGAGGTGAAGTAGGTCCAGGACGCAAAGTACACGAAGCCTGCGGAGCGTATAGTTAGTACAACTGTCGGTGAAACAAATACGGGGTTCAAGCCTACCGAGATCGATGACGAATTGGATGATCTGGAGACGGGTGATCCACTCCTTCCACCAGATCTTGATGCCGCGGGCGCTCTGGAAGTAGTACCAGTACATGACCACGTGCACCATCAGGTTCAGCGAGATGACAACCCATGAGACCGACGTCGACCCAATAAGTTGCGTGTAGCACAGGAGAGCCGTTGCGCCGTGGTGGTAGCAGTGGAGGAAGGTCAAGGGCTTCTTCTTGAGGAAGAGGAAGCAGGTATCCAGAAGCTCAAGGTACTTGGTGAGGTAGTTCAACTAATCCGTGTCAGCACACCACAACGGCACGCGCGGGAAGGCGGTTGGCAGGAGACTCACGTAGTAAAGCACGACCAGGGGCTGAGTCCAACCACCCTCAATGGCGCAGATGGCGTGGAAGATTCCATGGCGGACAACGGTAGGCAGGATCTGCTCGATGAAAAGGGCGAGCAGGATAGCGCTAATGGCGGTGAGATAGAAGTTGTGGATCAAAAAGAGAGTGCGCAGCTTGAACGGCTCGCGGTTCCGCATAAGCTCCCGGCCGCCAAAGATGACAGTGTAGTAGATGACGATGAAGATGCTCGTCTCCTTCAGCGTCGACATGGGCGTCGAGCCCGGCTGGAACGTGAACTCATCGGCTGAGTAGCCAACGACGTACTCGAAGGCCTTGCTGAAGATGGGCCAGAGATGGATGCCGAACGGCCGGTCCAGGGTCGGAACCGGCAGCTTTTCGAGGAGAGCAGCCACGGGGGACGCGGTCGCCATTGTGCGAGAGTTTCCACGACGGCAGGGTTCGGGCAATTATTCTGCGCAGCACACAACGTGTCAGCAAGCGCTGGTATGACAGCTGCTACGGCACCTTGTACGGCCGTTCGAGCGGGTTGTTGGGGCATTGGCGGACGGATGCATTGGGGAGAAACCGGGTTATCGAACTTACCTATTGATGCAATGTTTGACACGCGACACGTCGAAAAGAGATGATGGATTAAGACCGCCAACGAAAGTAAATGCCAAACGGCGGCCGAGTATTGAAGAAACCCAAAAAAAGAGACGAAGCGAAGAGAAAGGGGGTTCGAAGCAGCACCCTCGCAGGCCGAAAACGTAAGACGAGAGCGCGGGAGAGTTGACAATGGGAAGGAAAGTGTGTCGCAATAAGAATCGCGATTTCGAGAGTTCACGGACAATGGAACCAAATATTTTTCAGCAAGTCCACCCCCGAAAAGGAGAAGCCACGAACAGCTTAGCCTTGGCTCTCATTTCCTTGTTCCTGCATGTGAAGTTTTGCCGCCCAATCAAGACACGCCTACTCTTATGTCAGATCTGCCCCACAGGGAATCCCGGCCTTTGGATCTGGTTTTGTTGGGTTTTGCTGTCTCTTGCCGTCTTTAACGGGGCTCACGGGGGTCCCGGCATCTTGGAAGCGGACACGATCGAGCATGGAAGAGCAATAAGCAGCGGATTGCCTGTCAATAACACAATAACAGTATTCGTAGTAGGAGCAAGACCGGCGATTCACTGCATCGATTTCCCCAGCTTGCAGGTTTGTCAAACCAACGCTTTTACGGGGATAGCCGAATCGGCTCTCTCGGCTCGGCCCCTTTAAGTCGGCAATTCGCCAGAATCCACCCCTCGCTACTTCGTTGCATCAAGCTCCCGTCGGGAACGGGGTCGGGGATGATGCAGTGAATCAGAAGTCAGGATTCGAATTTACGCCTAGGACGGCCGAGCATTGGCCAAAGGATTTCCTTGGACGGCAGGCACTGGCTCGCCAAGGCCGGCTTGAGAGGGCATCGCGGTGCCGAGTAACTATGTCGTGCTGTGGATTTCGGAGCTCCGGAGCGCCGATGCACACGCACAGCAGTCCGGGTCCCGCGGCCCCGGGAGATGAGGGTGGTCAGACTTGTTGATATATATGTTGTCCATTCGGTGGTTGTATTTGTAGAGTAGCTTGGGGTTTCATTCTTGTTGTGGATCCGCTGTTACCTCGGTAGCCTCGGTATCTTTCAATCATGGTGTGAAGAACGATGGGTTTCTTGACTTAGAATAGCTATACATTGGCGTGCAAGAACTAGGCAGTACTTAAAGCGTTATCCGGGCGACTTCAAAAATGTTGCCGTCGTCGGGATGTTGTGTTGACCTGGCAGTTCATGGTTCCAGGTCGGCCACGGGCAGCCCGGCAGGCGAGGGTGGCGAGGAATTCCCATCGGTTCAATGCCCAGCATCTTATTGGCGGGGTGCAGACACAGCAAGAAAAATAATGCGCTAAGCAACTAGGCGAGCAGAGAGAGCATCGCATAGCCGAAACATCATTCGATGCGAATATCCGTAATTTCCAGGATCAACACCAAACGCACACTGGCCCTGTCTGCACCCAATTCAATTGAGAACCAAGCTCTCTTGAGCCAGCCCATAGTAGTTGAGTCTCCCCACCCCACCAATTGTCCGCCTCACCACCCCTCCCGGCTCTGGCCTTTCAATTTCTCATCGTTTGAAGCGGAAAAAAAATGTCGGCCTCCCTGCTCCGTGTCGCCGCTCGCGGCCCCTCCAACTTGCTCCGCGCCAACCTGGTCGCTGCCCGGCCGCAACCCATCGCCGCGCGCGCCGTCCTCGCCGCCCCGAGCTTCAGCACATCCGCCCGTCTGCGCTCCGAGCACCAGGAGGAGACTTTTGAGGAGTTTTCTGCCCGGTGAGTCGACAATACCGGGGATTCGTGGAGCAAAAACAGAGCTTTCCCTAGCTCCGCGGAGCTCTTTCGAAACCATGACGTGACCCGTTTTGGTCCACCCATCCCGACTTACCACAACCCACCATGGCTTTCTCGGTCGACCAATTACTGATAATAAGGTCCTGGGTAGCTATGAGAAGGAGTTTGACGGTGTTCAGGACGTTTTCGAGCTCCAGGTACAACCCCACCACCGTCAACCGGCCCCATCCACCTTGCTGCCCCTCCGCTAACCCGGAGCTTTACCAACCCAGCGCAACCTGAACAACGCCTTCGCCTACGATCTCGTCCCCTCTCCCGCCGTTGTGTCCGCTGCCCTCAGGGCTGCGCGGAGAGTCAACGACTTCCCCACCGCTGTCCGGATCTTCGAGGGTACGAAACCTCCACCCAAAACCATGCGGGAAATATTGATCTCGGTCGACCCCGCCCCAATAGATACAGCAAGCTAACGGGGCCAAATAGGCATCAAGGCCAAGGTTGAGAACAAGGGCCAGTACCAGCAGTATCTGGACGAGCTCAAGCCGTTGCGTGAGGAGCTCGGAATCCCGCTCAAGGAGGACATGTACCCGGAGGAGGCCAAATAAACGAAGTACCGGGGTTTCCTCGTTGAGGAAATCGCACACCCTTCCTGACGACGCCGTGGGTGATACCATAGACACCCTGTCTTCCATCGGGTTGTGGAGGGTTGTGCAAATCAATCTGTATATGTCATCATACCTAGACTTCGTTTGCCAGATGCAAGGAAGATGCCGGGAGCCTTGAAACGGCCCGGAGTGAAGAAGTGATGTTGAGAACTGGGTGGGAGGCAAGGCGGAGCTTGGATGTAAAAAGCTAAGTTCGAAGAAGAGATATCAAGTTCATTTTCCTCGCCATGGAACATCCCATCACGGGATGCCTCTCGACTTCGTCTGAACAATATCATCGCTTAGAAATGGCTAACCGCCCATTGTCTTGTTGATCGCTCATCACTAGCTCTTTCATACTTCAACCGGCATACTCTCTAGTCAGCCCTACTTGTTCTTTAATAAAGGGAAGGGTATCATGTCTCCGTCTTGAGCTTTATCCATCCACCGGTATCATCACCTCCCAATCCTGATTGCCAACTGGCGAATAACCACCGCCGATGCCATGACCCATGATATTCCCCGTCCTGTCCGATGCAGTATGATGAATGTTAAAACGCAGAAGGAAATAAGAAAAAGAGAAGTAGAACGGAGGCCGACGCATGACCGGCCTCCCCCCTCTTCCCAACAGCACCATCCCCGGCCTCCCCTAAGGCCCCAACAGTTGCCTGTCTCTTGTATGCACGCCCCAACCTGCCTCATTTTCAAGCAACCGAGGCATCAAAGCTTCTTTCCCGAGCTGCCGCCTTTCTCCTCCTCATCCCAGCCGTGATCTCCTTGCTGCCTCACAGACGACCGCTGCGACCTAGCGGATTTGGATGCAGAAGATGTCGCCGACCTCAGCTGCCGCGTCGTTGTCGGTGCCCGTGTCGGCGTTGTCGGCTCATAGCCATCCTCATCCTCGTCCCCGCCTTTGGGTAGCTCGCCCAAGATCGGGGATTCCGCTCGATCTGGTTCCCGCGTGCTCTGAGTCCTAGACTTCCTCTTTTTCCCCTTACGATCACCGCCCGCCGGACTGGGCACCGGCTGACTCGTCACCCCGCAGCCATTAGCGCCGGGGTCACCCTCGCTCCCCTAGTCCCGGAGGTGACCCCAGCGACCAGCGCCCCCGACGGGTGGGAAGAAAGTCATGCCCGGCACCGGCGCGGCGCCGCCGCCGCTAACACTCGGTCCGTCGGAGCTCATGGGCGCAGGACTAGTGCCTCGGCTGCTGGCTCCGACCCCGCGGGCGGGCCGGGGGCTCATAACCCCCATGCGTGGGCTGCGCGGGACGCTAGCCTGGCGCGTCTCACGGCGCCCGCTGCGGAGGAGTTTCAGCTCCTCTTTGGCGCGCTCCAGCTCGCGCTCGCGGTTGTCGAGGGTTGCTTGGAGCTCGTCGATCTGTCGGTTAACCTCGTTCATTTCGTTTTGGGCGTGGATCTGATGGATTTTGCGCAGGTTTTCACTGGCGCGGCTCTCGGATTCCGCGACCTTCTTCTTCAGCTCCTGGTACTCCTGGTTGAGGCCGGTGTGCGCATTGGATGCGTCTTGGTACGCCTTTCGGCTGTACTCGGCCTCGTTCTGCACACTCTGGACCTTCTTCTCGAGTTTTTCAGCCGTGGCGAGGGCCTCGTCGCGATCCTTCTCCGCCTGGGCAACCTTCGCAATGTCGGGGACTGTCGAGTTTGCTAGCGTATCGCGAGCCTCGGCAAGCTTCGATTCCAGAAGCTTATTCTTCTCTTGCAGGGCCTTTACCTCGGCATTTTGTGTTTCGAGACGTGCGGCCGTGGCGCTCGCTGCCTCGACGGCCTTCTGGCACTGTTTCTCAAAGGTATGACGATCGCGAAGGGCATCCATATATTTTGGCTCCAACGACTGAACGGTGCGCTCGTAAGACCGGAGTTGCGACTCCAGACTTGTGCAAAGCTCACGCGTCTTGGCTTCAATGGCGGCTTGTGTGATGAGTTGGCTTTCCAGTTCCGCAATCTAGATAGAGTGAGAAACGTGGTCTTTTTCGAAGAGTTTGCCTTGTTCTTACCTTGGCGGACATCTTCTCGAGCTGCTCCACGGGGACTTCGACAACTTGGCCGGCCGGCCCGTTGACCGGGTGGTTCGTGAGCGTCTGCCTCAGCAAGTCGCTCATCCTCGCTGGTGTGGAGTTGCGAGACGGAATCTGGGAATCGAGAAGCCTCGGCCGTTTGGGAATCCCATCATCTATGCCGTCCTGTCATTCTGTTAGTGTTCCAGAACCCCCATTAAGTTGGATTCACAAAGTAACTCACCAAGCGACGTTTCCGGCCGCCAGCCTCAACCAGAAGATCGGCTTGAGACTCCTGAGTACGCTCTTGTGAACTGAGCCACATCTCGAAGATGTCGCCAGGAAGCGGGTGGGCCTCCCAATCCAGGCCATCATCCGGGTTTCTTAGGAAGGCGGCAAACGTCTTGGCCGCTTGATGCGGCTCGGTGGTCTGCCGATCGGGATTCCTAAGATAGTCCATTGCGGTTGCAATAGCCAGATTGAGGGCGTTCCGCCGTTCTACACTGTTTAGTTCTTGCTCGGTCTGCTCAAGCTGTTGATCGATGTGATCCAGCGAGTAGGTGGCAACCAAAGAGAGGACGATTGGTGCCATGGCTTCAAAGCTTAGAGACGCCGGGAGCTCTACCGATCGGGCCGTATGATCGAATGCGATAACGACATCAACACCCCCTTGAACCGCGGAGAGGTCTTTACCAGCTACAGCCAGAACAACCGAGGTCACTTCGGGGCTCTGCTCAGCGGAGCTCTCTTGGCCAAGGATTGTGTATGGGCAATCTGTCGCCGAGACGACCGCTTCCAAATACTCAAAGGCCCGGCCAGGCTGGGAGATGACGAGGATTCGGGCGTTGATATCCCAGAGACCGTTGATAAACTCGTAGACAAACAAGAATTTGCTGTTTGAGTTGGTCGCGTGTTTCATCATGTCCACTTTGCCCAGTTCCGGGAGGTCGTCCTCATACGCGGGTAGGTCACAGAGGTTGAGCAAGCGGTCGAATATAGCATCGATTTTCGTAACCAGAGCCGGATCCGGATCACTCGTGTATGAATTTGCGAACACATCGCCAAATTTAATCAGAGTCGCCTTGTTCTCCGTTATGGTGTCGAGGTACTTTGCCCGGGTATTGGCGGCCATCGGAAGCGTCACGGTAAAATGCCGCACATGACTGTCGTCCTCTTGCTCATCTGGCCCCATGTCAGGCGGGGACTGAGACCGGTCAGGCTGATCCAAAGGCACCAGTGCAGAGTTATCAACACCGAGAACCTGGTCGTCAGCAGAGAGGTCGTCGTGGGGAACAAGCGGGGGGTCGACCAAAGTTGTCAGATCCGCCGGTGCCACTGTTACCGGCTGCTGCTCGAACTCGGCGGGTCCGTCCATGATTGGTGTCTCGGTAGGTAGGAAATCCATGCTACTATCATGGCCCAGGCTTCCAGCTTGTTGGCCGAGATGAACCGCAGGAAGCTGCTCTGCTATCTGGGCGGACGAGTGTACCGGAGCGGCAGAAGCTTCCAGTTGTTCAGCAAAATTCCCACTCGGCGGAAGAACCGCCGATGGAGATATCAGTGCTGGTTCATGTCTGTATTCTGCGGACTGAACTGCTGGCGACGTGCCGATAACCTGACCCGGTCCGTTTTCTAAGGAGGGTGTTCCTGGTGGTGAACCAAATACTCGAGCACCCAACTGCCGCATCCGTTCGACAGCCGAAAGGCGCGGAGTTACTTCTTCTGATCCCTCCATGATTCGGTTCGGGGGTGTAGAAGGCTGTGGCGCGTTCCTCTCCTTATCTAGGGTAGACGAGAGTGAGATTCCTCCTCCCAGTGGGCTGCTCGCGCTTTGGCTAGGAATCTGTAAGGGCGACTTCGTGATGGGTAGCCTGGGGACAGTTTCCGGAACTATATCGTCCAGTCTACCGCGTTCAGAGAATGACGGGAGGAGGCCCGGGTTGTTGCTATTGAAGGAGACTAGCTGGGCAGCCTGTTGTGAATGAGAGTTGGAAACGCTCGGAACGGAGTTGATTTCGCGAGCAGAAAAACTCCGTGAGGCAGTCCTGTGATCCCGGGGTTGGCCAAAGCTCTGACTACCGAAAAGGCTTTCAGGGGGTCGAGAGGACTCGGCCTCAGAGCCGAAAATTGGGGGCTCGTAGTCGGGCTGTGTTAGAAAGCCTTCGCCCCAAGGACTCTCGTCCGAGGCTAAATCGTGTCCAAGCTGCGGATCAGATCGTGAACTGGAGTGCGGAATGTTGTGAGATGCCGCTCCTTCGGTCGTCTCGAGCAAGCCTGGGTGGCTGGGATCGTGATGAGAGGTTTCCGGTTGGCGCGACGGTATGTCGAGGTCGGAACGACTTCTTTGAGTTTGCGAAGTCGGCTCGCTAGGGTGGGTGGCTGATTGGCCGGTAGACTGGGTATGAAGGGAGTCAAAGCAGTCCTGCGAATCCTGGATGGTTCTCCGGCTGAGTTGGCTCTCTTGTTCGTTGCTACCTCCCAATGGGGCCGCGTTGTCCACAGCTTGGGAGGACGGTGCGGGTTGAGAGGAATTGATGACACGATACTCAGACGGGCCAAAATTGGGCGGGCGTGATATTTCAACAACAAGCTCCCCTTTGTTGTCCGGGACTAACGGCACACGCGCCCAGCTGGACTGGGCGCTGGGCTGGGCGCTGGGCTGGGGGTTTGATTCAGGGTCTCCGTCGGTGGATGTGTATCCAGAATCGGCCGACTCTCGAGATCGTTTCGCCGGCCTATCCTCGTCGGCAATTGAGGGCTGCCGTCTGCGCTTCGAGCTCAGGGGTAGGACCGGCGGCCGACTGTCGCATTCCACGGCGGGGTGAGAGTCGCGTCTTCGTGCAATGTCTTCGCGTCGGCGTTTCTCCCTCTCCCAATCGGCGACTGCAGCTTCGGTTACGTTCTCAGCGGGCTCCTGGATGAGGGTGCAGCGTGGTTAGCGGGGGCGCAAACGAACGCGCAAAGCTGCACGGGTATTGGTGATGATTACCCAAGTCGGCTCGTACCGCTCCCCGGTAGTAGGGTTATCGGCCCAGTCTACTTTGTACAATAGTGTACCCTTCGCGGACTTCTCGTCCAGGATATCCCGAACCTCGTAAAGCCGTTCTTCGGGTGTCGGTTTACGGGTTGCTCGACTTCCTCTCGCCGGTTTCCGGCGTTTCTGTTTAATGGGCGGCATGAGGTCGTGGGGAATGTCGGTTGACCGCGGCGAGTCGCTAAAGTTGGCGAGTTGGGGTCGATTGGAGTGGTTTTGATTGGTCGAAGCGCTGAGCGAGTGAACTGACCAAAGTGACCAAAGTTAGCTTCATGAGAAGAAGTTATCTGAAGAGGCCGAAGCGGCCATGTTAATTTATAAACCACTCAAACTCCTAAAAACGAATCGAAAAGTAACAATAGCAGTAGGAACAATAGAAGAATAAACGAACGTTCAGGTGGACTCCTCCTTCTGGCAACCAGCCATTCTTCATTTTTCCGAGCAGAGGAGTTGGGTATTTTGTAAGTGGTATCATCAATTTGGCCCATCAGTTAAATAAACCTGCGTACCTTCCGAGAGATGGAAAGCCGCATACAGAGTGGAGGGGATGCATTTGGGCTCAAATTATTGGCGCGCCCAGCGGTCAGGCACGAGGATAGATTAACGAGGTGGCTACTACTGCGCTCTGGTGGCTACTAGTAATATGCATTGCATTCCTTCCACGCATTACTCATTGTCATTACCATCGCTCCTCCGCTAAGACAATCCAAAGGAAGTGCTTCGATAAAATGATGGAACCAAACGGAATGTCCCGGGAACAAAACGATGATGCTTGATCTAGGAAATACAGGAAAGACAGGAAAGAGCCAAATACGGCGGTCAAACAGACGACAACCATACTATAGAAAAGAATACCACAATGCCAAATAAAATCCCAAAGAATCCCATTAATGTCCTCCGAGTCCCCCTAAACGCTAGAACATCATCCATCCATCCCAACCTCCCCGCCTAGCCGCCTCCGCACCAATACCAACCATCCTCAGCCCGTATCATACAGCGCTTGCCCCGCAACCACGGCGGTGATCCCAGGTTCCTAAAAAAATCAGTCACTAAACCATCACACAACCCTATGTGTCAAGAACATCGCGCTCTTCCTCCGTCGGCAGCGCGGGCGTCTCAAACGTGGGGATATCCTCGCCCTTCTCGAACGCGGGACCGGGACCCTGATAGCTCGGCGCCGCGATCGGACCAGCTGTGCCCTCCTGCTCCTGCTCGGGCAAGATCTCCGGCGCAGCCGCCAGGATTCGATTCACCGGGCTCGCCCCCGTCGTCGGCTTCATCGGCTTCGGGCTGACGAGCTGCGGCGGCGGCGCGGGCGCGACGTAGGTCGGGGACTTGACGCCCTCAGACCCAAACGGGAGCGGGCGCAAGGGGATCGCGCGGCCGCCCTCTTCCTCCTCCCCAAACCCCTCACCCCCAGCACCACCATCACCATCCTCACCAGCTCCGAGCCGCCGGAACAGCAGCTCCGACTGCTCCATGGCCAGCTTCCGCAGCTGCGCCGCCGGATCCTTGTAGCAGCGAAGGAGGTTAGCCAGTTCACACAGGCAGTCTGCCGGGCCCCACCAGTTCCCATGCACACATACCCAATCAGCCTGCCCGGGAACGCCCTCGGCGCCCTGGAGCAGCTGCTCTCCCTCATCACCACCATCACCACCGCCAAGGCCGCCAAGGCCGCCACCACCACCGTCACCACCAGCAACCCAACGCCTCGGCCTTCGGATCGGCGCCGGCGTGACGGGTAGGCTCGGGCGGTCGTCCTCGCTGGGGAAGTCGGTGACCTTGGAGCCGCGTCGCGGCGTGGCAAAGTCGTTCACACCACCGCCGCCGCCGCCACCGCCTCCACCAGGGGCTCCCGCGCCTCCGCTACCGCCTAGGGCGAGGTTCTTATCACTGCGCGTGCGGCGATGTTTCTGCATCCTGCGGTCGACGTAGCGGTTGATTTCCGGCACGTTATCCCAGGCGTTGGTGCGGGGGAACGAGGACCAGATGTCTGTTGTTGTGGGGGCGGATAGCGCGGTGCGGGAGGCCGGGCCCGGCGGTGGTGGCGTATGCGGCTCGCCTGGCTGCGTCGCTGTGACGGAGGGCTCGGGCTGCACTTGCGAACCTGGCTGTTCCTCGCGGGCGCTCACGGGCAACGGTCCGGGTGCGGGCGGTTGGGGTTGGGTCAGGTGCGCGAACACGCGGGTCGGGGGTGGCCGATGAGCTTCCCAGGGGAAGAGCGGTTTGGGCTTCTCCGTGGGTTGCGCCGGTGCCTGCTTGGGGACCTCGTACCACATGTTCTTGGGTGGACTGGGATAGCGCGCCGGCAGGACGAACGGGGCCGGGTCAGACGACATGGTGTAGTGCGTCTGTGGGAAGTTCATGGCCTCGGGCATTGAGCCGGGCGGCGGAGGTTGCCTAGGGGTTTCAGTTAGCTTATTGCGCTGCTTGTTACCGGATAAGCTGGCTGGTAAGGGATGACCAACCGCTGAGCGTCCCAGCTTGGTGCCATTTCCGGCTGGGGTTGAGGCTCGGGCTTATGCTCCGCCTGGACTGGCGGTTGAGAACCCCATTGCTCCGATGCCTGGCCTTTTGGAACCTCAGTATGTGCCCCTTGTGAGTGAGGATGTGATTGGTGCTGAGATTCATAATGATGTTGGTGGTGATCGTCAGAATGCTGATGGGGTTGCTGCTGGGGATGGGGATAAGACTGATGGGGATACTGCTGTGCTGGTTGATCGCTAGGAGGTTCGCCAACGGGGACAACATAACGGATAGTAGGCTGGAATTCTCCTTTGACGAAATACTGCACG
Organism: Chaetomium tenue; assembly: GCF_020726465.1. Classification (NCBI taxonomy): domain Eukaryota; kingdom Fungi; phylum Ascomycota; class Sordariomycetes; order Sordariales; family Chaetomiaceae; genus Chaetomium; species Chaetomium tenue. The sequence goes on along the minus strand of NW_027117330.1, from coordinate 2,428,741 downwards.
ATCGCTGGAACTTCTTGCTCTGGTTGTGATGGCTCCAGTCGGGGTGTCTACAGCAGCGGATTAGCGGCAACCCTGCTCGGTCAAGTCAGTCGGAACGCACCTCCTTGCGGTAATGCCGGTCATAAACCGCCCACCACCTGCCCACCATCTGGTCAAACGGCGAGCTTCCAGTGGTCACATCTCTGCCCTGCAACCATGGTTTCTCGGGCCCAATAAAATGAACCATATTAATACCGGACTGGAAGTGCTTGTAGGCAGGCACATATTGGTAGTGAGCTGAGGGCGTAACGTTGTAGCTGAAGCTTAGGCGGTTGAAGCTGTTCTTGAAGTACATGTTCAGGAGGCCCTGGTCGGCGCCGTCGAAGGAAATGCCCCTCCGAGCCATGGCCGTCAGGGCGTAATAATCACCCATATTTGGAGTCAGGACCATGAGACCTGTATTGAATAGGTCTGGCCACCCAATGTCAGGCGCCGCTGAAAAAGGGTGAGGTACGTTGAAGAGTTCATCGGGTGCTCGATAGGCCACGATATCGGCGTCCACATACACAATCTTCCGGAACTGAGTCTGCCTCCAGAGATTGATTTTGGTGAAAGCCGAATGAAGATCCCGGCGGTTCATAAGGTCCAGGTTTGCGGGATGTTCATTTTGGATGCGGCTAACGGGGATGACATGGTCATAGACAGCCTAGCCAACAGTCAACCACACGGGACATGTGCATTGTACACTAAGGGGCTTGAGAGAGCTGAGGAAGCCTACCTTGAGTTGTGTCACAACGTCGGCAGACACCGTGTCTAGGGTGACCAAGACGGCCAGCTTCTTGGTGGTGCCCGCATCGCGGAGCGAATGGGCTAGCACCAGGGCACCTTGAGAAAACAGGAATTAGCTCCAAAACCATAATAGGTCTAGTAATTGGCGCTCCAAACTCACCAGGGAGGTATGTGTCCGTCAGAAGAAGCTATATCGGTTTGGTTTTAGCATTTTTCAGTTTGTTTCAAGCCGAGTGCCGGGTTGATAGCTTCTCGTCCAGAATAGTAGCACCTCAGCGCGTCGGCGCATCACCGGCTTCGGCCCAGACAAAACAGGAATAAGCACTCACACTCGCGTAGACATCCTCGGTCCCTTGCACGGCCATTGTGTGCAAAGGCTCCTCACTAGCGACGTCAAATCGGAAGCGGGGGTAGCAATGAGCTGATGAATAGTAAAACCGAGGTGATGTTCGTGGCGTAAAGGAAAATGCGACAGCTCAAAGCCGAGAAGACGGGAGTTGGGGGTCACTGAAGGAGCAGTCCTCGAGAGATGGAGGGTAAGGGTACCTAGGTTGGTAGGCGAGGTCGGGAAAGTTTTGTGCCACGCTAATAAATCTGCGCATCCCCTTGCCATAATCCTGGTCACCACCTTGCCCAATGTTTACACTACACTGCGCACTGTCGCCAACTTGGTGTCGCAGAAAGCTGCCAGCGTTGGGCAAGCTTGGTGCAACGGGCAACAATGGGATGCATGGAAGCTTGGTTTAACAGGGCCAGTTGCAGGAAGGGATGGGGTTGCGCTTGGAGACTGGCCCCATTTCCCGCGGGGCACCGTCCATCTGTTTTCCTTCTTGCAGCTTCGTGCAGCGGCGGGTCAACAAATGGGATAATCAGCCGACATATATACAAGTACTAAAGGCGGGAACTATGTGCATTTACGACATCGGCAAGCGTGGTGATACGAGAGAGATTCGAGATGAAGGCAGCCTATTTGCGTTGACAGTCTCGAGACAGTCTAGGCCAGGCCAGCCTGAGAGATAAGCACTGAATGAATGGAACCCCTGCAAGCCAGAAATGATGCACCAATGCCAAGCCCCTCCAGTTCATCGAGCTTCCAACGGTCCTGCTGTTTTGAGGCATCCTGGATGGGTGGCTTGCAGGTGCAGAAAAGGAATGAAAATTTCATCCCTACTCATCGGTTCACACAACCGCACAGAGTACCGACTAGTGTAGAGAAAACCCTGAGATTCAAGGGGTTCTAGATCCGTGCGACTTCGTACAGCATGGGACAACCAGGAACACTGTCAGCATGAGCGGAGCTTCTGCCCTGGCGCTGCAGACGCGCCGGTCCACGAAACCGTTAGCGCTCCTTTTAGTGTTGTGGAGCTCTCTCGAAGCGCGTCAAGCGGGGCTATTGCATCATCAGGTCGCGGTCAATCGAGGTCCCCTGTAGGCCACCCCGCAGTACCCCGCGACGAGACGGGTCGAGAATTGGGTGTCACAGAGGTTGTCAAGCTCAGAATGATCCGAGATTATCTTGTCTGATATTGATCTCCCACACTTTATTCCTGAAGATCTCGAAATAATGGAGCTTCAGGGTGACTGAATTGGCTACACAAGCAAGCTATTACAATGATAAGCAACCCCCTGACTTTGTCGAATCCACCAGACGCATTAACGAGCTCGATTACCCGGTTTTGTTTGGCCATATTCCAGCCCGGAGGAGTATTTAACGTGGGATTCAAACCACAAAATCAAGAACATGCAGCCGGCGATCTGTCTACAATCATGTTTTATCGCCCAACGAAGTCCACCTGACTGCCTTTAGCTCTCCCCGTGACCCATCGCTTGCCTGGCTTGCCTGGACACGTGCTGGAGTAACCTCTCAGCTACTGTGCTGTTTGATGACCGAGAATGAGCATCATCAACCTGAGTCAACTCGAGGTGCTCATCCAGAGGTTAGAGAGCCGAGACCGAAGAGATAGACCAAAAACACGGCATTGGTGACGAACAAAGCTTCTCTATCTGTAGTGCGAGTCGATATCTTGGGCCAACTAGAAAAGTAAATAGGGGTAGTAACACAGACATGTGCAGATGTAGAAATCCAAGCTATTGTACAAAATCAACAAACCCCGCCGCCGCCGCCAAACATGCAAAACGCCCGTCGTTTATTTTTTGACTCTCGCGCCGTCCCCCTCCCCCAACGAGACATGAGTCTCTTTACAGCTCTAAACCAACCGACCCCCTTGTCTCTCTTCCACCTCTACAGATCCTTCTTAAACGCATGCTCCGGCTTATGAGTCGTCTCGTAGTCCACATGAACATACGCCCTCTCGATATCCGGCAGGCGCTCCAGCTTTATCTGCAGCTCCTCGGCAATGTCGTGGGTCTCCTGGAGCGTGGCGTCCGGGTCCATGACGACGTCGACCTCGGCGATGAGGCGGGGACCCGAGTGGTAGGCGCGCACCGTGTCGATCTGGCGGATGGCGGGCGAGTGGGTCAGGCACACGTACGTGATCAGCTGCTGGATCTCGACGGGGGCCACGACGCCGACCAGGAGGAGGAACTCGGTGAAGGCGGTGCGCAGCCACAGCGATGTGATGACCACCGACAGGACGATGGCGCCCGCCGGGTCGAGCCACCAGGCCAGCTTGCTGCCGCCGACCGAGGTCAGGATACCGAAGCCGTTGACGAGGAGGTCGTTGCGGTGGTCCTGCCACAGGATGCGCACTTGCGAATACTTGTCCTTGATGGACCAGGTGTAGAGGAACAGAGTGAGCTTGGTGCCGAAGGCGATGCAGACTGAGATGATGGATGGCAGGAAGAAGGGCTTGAGTTCGTCTGCACTCTCCGAGAGCTCCCTGGCGGCAAAGGCGATGATGATGAGCGAGACAGCCGTCATGAGAAAGCAGAACACGATGTTGCCGACCGTCTCCAGACGGGCCTTGCCCGAGGGGAAGCGGGCCGGATCGACGCGGCGGACGGCGCGGTTGGTGAGAATGAGGGTGACGTTGGAGAGCGGGTCGAAGATGGCGTCGGCCATGGTGGTGAAGAGCGAGAGCGAGCCGGACGAGATGGCAGCGTAGAGCTGCAGGCCGGTGAGAATGATGTTGGCCACGAGCGAGCCCCAGATGGCAATCTTGAACTTGAGGTGGTCTTCGCCCTGCTCCTGGCGTGCTTCGGCGCAGTGCTCCTCGACGCTTTTGAGCAACCGCTCAATGGTTTCATTCTGAGCCTGGTAAAAACCCTCCAGGCGACGCGCCGTAGTCGCTTTGCGCCCAAACGGTTTGATATACCCAGCGAGTGTGCTGGTCGTCGACGCCTTGGCGGTGACGGTAGGGCTTGGCTGTTGAGCAGCATCGCGTTTCCTAGACGTGTTTGCTTTGATCTCTGCCAATTCCGAGGCCGTCTTATATCGCTGGGATAAGCCGTAAGGGTCGTTGCCGGCACCGACGAGGGGAAACCGGCCGGCACGCTGACTCTCAACTTCCACGTCGCCCGGTGCGGATGGAGGATGCCGGGCGACGGCACCCTCGTCGCCGCCCTCTGTGGGCTCCACGCCGGTGCTTGCGCCGTTTCCTGACATTGAAGGGCGGGGTGATTGTGTTCTCGCCAGGCGGCTGGCCGAGTCCGACTGAGTTCTGAAAGGATGAGGATGTAACGATATGCTGTTTGACAGATCAGGTGGGTCCATGGTGGGCGTATTTATCGTCGGCTCGGTCGTTGGCTAGGTAGATAGATGCTGTGCGACGGATTCTGTCAGACGCTGAGCACAGTAAGCACTGCACTGCAACCGTTGGGAAGAAGAAAGTGATCCTAAAGTAAGAAGAAAGTTGATGGGATGAACAGTGGGTTAGTTACCCAATAAGAGGCTCGATTGATCGATAAGATTGCGCAAGAACAAGCCCCCCAGAGAAAATCCCCACCAAAAACCAGATGAAGCACCCACCTTTTTGAATGACCCTTGGGCCTTGAATGACCCGGCAAAGTGGAATGGGAGAATTCCCCGCAGAGGCGCAGCGTGTATCGTGTCTCTTCAGGAAGAGTTTCCAGGAGTTCCCTTGCCCGTGCGCACAGTCATATGCACCTGCTGCAGCTTTGGTGCTCAAACAGCTGGGAAGCTCCTGGGGGTGGCGAAACAAGGTGAACGTCAACGGGGTATGGTCGGTGGGCTGTGCTTTAACCCATCAGTTCATCCAACCAGGAACGGGTGTCGCGGCACGTTGACCGGGGGTCAACACGGTTATCGGTGACAGAAGATTAACACAGTATTTCCTGTGGTGGCTCGGTGGCTCGGTGACGGCTCGGTGACTTGTCATTTAATTTGGGGTACGAATAACTCTAATAATGTCCGATGCATATAGGACATCTTCCATATTGTTCAGGTGCATTCTCGCAACAATACGTCATTGACTTGGACCTTCAATGCGCGGACGTTGATGATAAGCGAGGATTTGCTCGCCGGGCTTCATGATGGCTTTAATGATCGACTCTAGGTCCCTTTTGCTTGATTCCTGGTGTGGCGGAGTGCCCAGTTTCGAGGTCACGGCAAAATAACTGAGATCTGATGCACGCAAATGATGACTCAGCAGACCCAACGTCCTATTCGTGTTCTGGATCGTCTGCTGCTTCTATCATGACTGCCTGGCTGGTATCTAATCAGAACCGGGAGGGAGGGAGCGGTCGCAGCGCGCAAGCTCACCAGTGGTGACGCTATTGTCACTTTTCAGGATGCTGAAGCGAAGGAATGGTATGGGAACAATGAAGGATGGATCGGAACGGCTTTTGGAGAAACATCAAGGGAGGCAAAGAGAACCTTTGCAGTTCCAGTGAAGGGGATGGTGAAGAAAGACTTGGGGACATCACTGAGACGGCCTTTGGCAAGCAGTTGGGACTACCGTCGGTTGAAAAAGTCAAGTTCTGGATCCCCGAAGATCAAGGGGCTTATAAGAGCAACGACATTGGTCACGTTGACCCGCCAGGAAGAGGTAAAGAAGGCCTGCAAAGAGGTGGTGGTTGGCGAGTACAGATGCTCAACTGCGAGCCATACTAATCTGCACTGCAGGTTACACAGTGTTACAAGTGCTGGGGTTGGAGATATACCCAACGATTCTGTGGGACGTCCGCAGTAGTCAAAGCCCGGCGTGTAGTGAAGGAGTTATCCTCGCAGACCACGTCGCTGCAACGCTATCTGTGCGGGGAGAGGGGGTCGCATATATGCATGTGCCCGGCCTGTTGAATCATCAACAACGCCGCGCTAGTTATCCAAGTGCATATCCAACCAGATGCAGCTCCAGGCAAGGCTGGCTTTGCATGGCACGGTTCGAGCTACCCTTGGTCGAGCCTCCAACGCCCCAAGCTCCTACAAATCTAGTATTAACGGAGGCCGTCTTATCAATAGTGTTCTCTCTCCTTCTGTTGCATCTCCGCTTCACATCACCCTTTTGGCAAACTGCCCTCCTCCTACACCAAACTTTCCCCATCCCTCCTATAACACGCCGCGGAATCAGTCCTCAAACAACGCACCCAAACGCCATGGATTCAGAAAACCAACAATATGCCGTTGATGACGAGATCGCCACATTTTTCACAAAGACGTCTGTGACCCGCGAGGCATGCCATAGTCTAGCCAAGGAACTCGTCGGCGGCGGCCGCGTCATCCCGATCGCGGTACAAGGCGCTTGTTCGTACACCGTCTACGCTGGAAGTGACTTGAGCCATGTCGTTCAGTTTCGCCTCAAGTCCCTCGGGCTCAAGGGACAGACGGCGGCTCTTGCCCGACGTATATTCGGGACCTTAGCGCCCGACGCGTCTTTCAAGCAGCAGCTCGGCGATGAGTCCATGGCCGCGGCTGGGCAAGAGCCGCTGCTCGTCTATGTCATGACTCGTATACGAGGGATAAGCCGCCTGGACTTTGTGCTTGCACATGGCTTCCCGGAAAACTCACCGGTGAACAAGGTCCGGCGAAAGACCCTGATCCGGGATGTTGCAAGGTACGTTTTTAAGTTTTTTCTTTAGAGGGCAATACTTATACAAGCTGATATAGTTTCTTTGCCCTGGCGTGGAAAGCACCACAGACGGTCGACAAGGCCTATCACAATCACCTCGCCGAGACGTTTGAGAACGAATTACAGATCCTGCTGATAGCCCTCCCCGACCGCTTCCACCCTGTCATCCGCGCCACGCTGAGAGCTCTACCGAGCATTCTCGCGCTTCCCATGGTCCTCCTCCACAAAGATTTCGGGGACTGCAACATCATGGTGGAGGAGGAGTCTTGTCATCTGGTCGGTGTCATTGATTGGGCTGAGGCGGAGATCGGCCCCTTTGGAATCAACCTCCATTCCCTGCAAGATTTGATGAGCAAATTGCACCTGAAGAATGGATGGATCAGATACGAGGACTACGATGATTTGGTGGCTTGTTTTTGGGAGACCTTGGACAACGAGCTTGGCGGGCTGGACGAGGACACTACGAAGGCTATCAAGGCGGCGCGAGTATTGGGCTTATTACGGTCTTGGGCCTTTACTAGCCGGCTTGCGAATGAGCCCGCCCCGGTGCCTATCAAAGATGATGAGAGCGGGAGGTATAGGATGATGATTCTTGAAGGGTTGCTCTTGGCCCCCGCGACACGGTTCGAGGGGCTGGAGAAGTGGATCAGAGTAGAAGGGAGGGACTTTGAAATGCGCTATGAAGACTGGGGCGGGATAGAATTACGCCTAGTTTACCTCAGCAGGCCTGGGCAGGGGCTTGCCTACATTATACACTTTCTGGTGTTCGGTCGTCATCTTTGAATGGATTACATAGGTACTATCTGCCAAGCTTACCAGCTACATACTTCTGGACTCTTCTAAGCAGACAAGAATCTTTTATGGGCCAAAACCCAGGAGTCCGGAACGCAGATGGTCAAAGCTGATTCTCAAACGCCGATCCGGGGTGCTTATGTTTCCTATTATCGGCACATCAGTACTTCGAGGTTCTAGACCCGTTGATCTTACAGCGGGGTATATCGCCCTCCCGTGTTTGGCGGCCTCCGGGATACCGGGCCGAGGGCAAGTTCCCGGATCACAGGCTTGGGGAGGCGAATCCAAGATTCAGGTTGGGCCATGTCCGTTTTAGGTATATGGCAACTAGCTGTCGCGGGCATCCACACAAGGATCGATCTCTACTATTGGAACTGATATGAAAGACGACAGACAATAAAACATACATATCGTTTACCCAAACCCACACCCCCAATACCATGCCGCAACATCAATTACACCCCCCTACAGCTTCGGCCCCCCCTTCCCCTCGTCTTCGCACCTCGCCAAGATCCAATCACCCACATCTTTATAAAACTCCTTACTATCAGGCCCATCCGCATGTAGCTGGTGATACCACCCCTGGTACGCCTTAAACTCCTTGTCCTGGACCTCCCCGGTGTACTCATCAAAGTACTTCCGACTGGCCTCATACCACGTAGTCTTATCCTCCGTCCCATGGCCAATCCACAAACTCCTCAGCGCGCCGCCCGGCAGCGGCCGCACCTGACCGCTCGCCAGCGCTGCCGTGCGGTCCAGCAGGCCAGCCAGCCCCTCCAGCGTGCCCGTATTGTGCATCAGCTTGTCCTCGAGCAGGCTCTTCTGGACCTCCGGGTCGCGCGTGAGGTGCTCGGGCATGATCTCGTGCTTGAGCTGGAAGTGGGGCATGAGGCGGCCGGCGAGGCGCCCCGCGTAGACCTTGAGCGCCGACGGCTGCTCCTCGGGCGAGAAGCTGATGAAGGGGCTCTCCAGCATCCAGCCGCGCACGTGGCGCACCACCGGCTCCTGGTAGTCCGGGTGACAAGCGAGGGTGAGTGCTTGGCCGCCGCCCATGGAGTGGCCCAGGACGAAGACGGGCGGGTCGGAGGGGGAGGAGGGCAGGTGGGGGGTGATGAAGGCGGCCATGTCGGCGAGGACTTGGGTGGTGGGGCCCGTCAGGCCCATGTCGCCGGGTTTCTTGACGGAGCGCCCCCAGCCGCGCTGGTCGAGGCCGTGGACGGCGATGCCGCGGGCGGATAGGGCGGAGAAGAATGCGGTGTAGCGGCCGAGATGGTCGCTGAAGCCGTGGATGAAGATGAGTTTGGCTTTAATGGGACCCTCGGGCTGAACGGATGTTAGTTTGATAATGAATGCATTTTATGTAAGTCCTTTATAGGTAAGGCGGGTCACGTAGAAACCGGCGGTCGATGAAAAGAGTGAGGATGACGTACCACCCATGATTTGGTGTAGAGGCTGTCGCCTTTTACCTCCAAAGTGCCTTCCTTCTCAAGAGCCATCTTGGGATGTGTTGAGCTAAACTTGGTTGAGTGGTATGGTAACCGCGAGAAATTGTGACAGCGGATGAAGATCGAGTAAGGGACCGATGTTTCGGTTGGTACGAGTAATGAATGAAGAATGAATGGTGTGACGTGAGCCTCGGCAAACAAAGAACCAGCGATCGTTTTCAGCGTCAGTTATTCAGATTTGAGCCCTCTGGATGAGGTTCGAATTAGGTGGCAGCAGTATCAAACAGAGAATAATCCAATTGGGTCTTTTGCATCAAGAATCAGGTTAGCGCGGAGCAGGCGGCGTGTGTTATGGAATCGACAGGAAGCAGGAACGCATCCATCGGAGGGAGGCCGTCAGCATGTGGGGCTGAAATGAGCAATGATTACCGTCCACGCACCAACCAGGACATCAAAACAACAGGGGCACTTCCACACGCTCTCCGAATCGTTGATCGCCATCTCACCATCTCAATGTCCGTTCGGCGTGGGTAAAACAGCCTGCCTTGGGGTACCGAATGTGAAGAGAAAAAAACAACAAAGACATCGCTGTTGAGTGTATATATACAAGCCGCCCTGCGGACGGCCAAATTGGCAGCCTAGTCATCCAACGCGCACCACAAACAACCGCCCCTTGCCTCGGACATCAACATCGAAAACATTAATCAACATGACCCAAACCCCATTCAAGTCTGATAGCCGTCAGACTCAGTGATGCCGTTAACTCTTTCATCCCAATCGTCCCATCGTGACTCCGGGACAAAACAATTCCCGGTTATGACTCCGCAACACCTTCCCTAGTAAAACAGTCTCGAAAAAAGACACAGACATCCAAGTTTTGGGCAGTCGCGTCCACCCACCCCACCCACAAACAGCCGCTAGGGGTGCTTCAACCCACCCCTTGATCTCTTTCTTTCTCCAAGGGAGTTCGACGAGGAGGACCCCGGCCTTGAAAGGGTTCACGCCAACCAAACCCCAAGACGATACATGTTATATATCGCCCAACTCGACTTGCAGCTCTGTGCCGGCAAATAAATCCTGAGCCGTTGCGGGCGTGAGGCTGAACTTGTCAGCCGGCAACTCCTCGTCAGGTGTCCGGATGCCGATTCCGCTATCATCGTGCGTCGCTTGCTGGCTGTTGGTGGCAGGCGCCGAAGGAAACGGTGCCCGGTCTGGTTGTGGCTCCGGCATGCGCGACATACCAAAATCATCGCTGGCACTGCTGTACCGAGACCCTTGGTGGCTCAGCTCTCGGTTTGCCGATTGCCGCTTCGGAACCGCGAGCGGGGCCTGACTCAACTTCTGCTGCAAGAAGCCGCCCTGTTCTGCCATGAATTGGATCATCTCGTCAACCCAGCATTTTGTCACCCACCACGACCCAAAACTCTTCCCTTGCGCGATTGTGAGGTCCCTCATCAATGCCGTGCTCAGCCTTTGAACGCACCAGACAAGGTCGGTGTCCGACGCGTATGGGAACCGGCTCGGGAGGGAACGTAGCAGATTGACCCAGCGATCCAGCACGTTAGACGAGTCCACTTCTTCAAAACTGCCCTCCTGGGATGCCCTGCCGTTCCGTATAACATCACCCTGTGACGTCAAGCATTCCATTTCCCATGGGATGTTGACCGGGCTGAGCAGATCTCGCATCTCGTGGAGGAGAAGATTGACGACATCGTCCATGCCACGTGATGGGATGCACTCGGCCAGCTTCTTGACGTTTACCATGGAGATCCATTCCACGTACATTAGGTCGCGATTAGCGGGGTTTGATAGCATGTTTGCGGCAGCGTGGGCTGTGAGGTTCACCCGTAGTGCCCTGTCGAGCAAACCGGCAAAAATGGTAGCCGGCCCCTCTTTGGCCCTCACCACGTGGAGAGGTTGTCCTTGGAATGACTCTCGGATATGGGGTACGAGCCGCTCCGAGATGTTGCGTAGGGTGTCGAGAACAGGCTTGGGCACAACCTGGAGGGTGAGGCCCGAGACAATGCGCATCATTCGTTGATACAGGACAAAATCAGATTCTTCGATCCACGGAGCAATGGCCGGATTTGCGAACAGTTTCTGTACGGGCATGGTGAGGGTCCCCTGGAATGATGTGAAGAGGTGAAAGAACGCCTTCTCCTTGCAGTAGCGGATGCATTCGACCAAAGACGTGCAATAAGAGCGATAGAGGGCCACGAGGGACTTGGCGGCATCAGGATCTGTGCCGTCCGGGAGGTATGCTTCGATTCGGGGAAGAATGATCGGATCCGACTGCTTGAACGTTTCCCCCGTTTCGGTCGAAAAGCGAAGCTCCTGGGGCGTCTTGCCCATCGTCGACTGTAGCTGATCAACGCCAACTGCCTTTGGTTGATTGTAGAGACTGTGGTGAAACTCGCGCGATCGTACGATACTCGGTCCGGGTTGGTGTGTGATGGGAGGAGCGGAAAATGGAGTTCTATCGGATCGCATAGTTGTAGAATTGGCGGCGGGGAGCGTGCTGGTGGCGCATGTGAATAGGTGGCATGATTGACACAAACAGATAGCAACTTACTTAAAACTTTGTGACAAAGAGGGGTTCTCTCCCAAAGGCACCGCAGTTTGGCTGGGGCTATCGCGGACGTCGGGTTGCTCTTCCCTCAACTGAAAGTTCACATAGTGGTATTTCGACTCTCCACGAACCCCCAAGCGCCGTGTCTTGAGGCCAGGGAAAAGTACCCGTACAAGCTTACCGAAGCTCGCAGGGTTCAACACAGTGATCCTTTCGGTGGCACACCGGGACGCATAATTGGCATAGACACGCCCTCTTGGTACCGATCCTTTCCCTGTAGAGCACACCAAATTGATCCTACGGACTCGTTAGCGGGTTCATATCCAGAGGCTTCAGCATTCGGCGGCATACCAGAGCATCGCAAAAACCTGGCGCGCGCGTTCGGAGTTTGGCCCCCGGTCATTCCCGAGCAGCTCGTGCGACACATCCTCGAGGCTGCGGTGCTTGTTGGTGTGGAACAGCTGTCGCATCTCAATCTCGTTGTTGGCGTTAGAACGCGCACCCGACTTCGTCGCCGCGGCCATCCCATTGAACGAGTCGTCGCCGTCGTGTACTTCCCGATCGAGCATCTGGCTATCGTCTGCAAAGCTCGTGTTGCCGGCAAAGGACTCGGCAGAGAGGGACTGGCGGCTGAGGCTATGGCTGTGGTGGCTGTGATGGTGGAAGGAGACGTTTGGAATCGGCGCGTTTATAGCGGCGTCCGGTCCGAAGTCGCGGCTCGCCTGCAGCTGTGACGCCAGCAACAGGTCCTCCGGCGTCATCTGGGTCGATCCGTTTGGCAGCTCGCGCGCATGGCTGGCGGTGTTGGGTAGCCATTGTGACGAATACACGTCTGCGGACTCGGCGAAGCTGTGTTCCACGTTGGCTTGGGTGGTCGCGCTATGAATCGATGTCGTCGACCCTCGCGACCTGGGCCGCTTCCTGGGCTTGGCGGCGAGTGCGAGCGCATCTGTGAAGCGATGAGTATTTTGAACATTCGGTGCTGGCGAGCCACGTCGAATAGAATTGACGCTGCATGGAAGGAGGGGTGTCCGCTGCGGTGGTAGGGATGCGGCCTCCTTACCGTGGGTCGAGTCCATCGCCATTCCTGTTGCGGACAAACAGTTGCGTTGCTGTCACCAAAACAGAAGATGATGACGGGGTGTTGCGACAATGAGAAGGCCACCCGCGCTCAAAGAGGAGGAAAATTCGTTGATTGGCAAATTATACACCGTCCCCAAAAATGCTAGTGAATGCACGAGCAAGGGATCGGGGGTGCAAGGTGCTGTGCTGTCGACACACCTGCCGAGATCAAAGGGGCCGCTCGTCTCGAGGAGAAAGGGAAGAAATCAACAAACATCGAGGCGGTACCCGGGGCAATGCTTCGCTCCTGTGGACAAGCTCCCCGCACGCACCAAGAGCCCCACCTAACCCAGCGTCGCGCTTCGATTGGCTCGGCTTGGCTTGATTTCTGCGGCACGGGGACAATTCAAGCTTCATTGCTCAGAACAAAAACATACAGCTCCTAGATTTGTTTTTATGCGCCGTCACAAACTCGCCCGGTTGCGTACAAGCGATATCATCTGGTCAAGCGATGTTCGCTTTTGCAAACTTCGGATTGCCTACCAACAAAGATGCGAAAACCGCAAATGGATGATGACATGGTTATTGGAAACATTCTTGCCAACAAGTAAACAATGGATACCTTCAGGGTTAGGGAACAGAAAGCGAGGGGTATGTCGCGTGGCTGAAACCCAGAAAGAAATCCTGCAAAGCGTCAACATGTCCCCTGTTTCTCTACCGGATGTTGAGATGGCCAAAAAGAGATGGAAATTCAAGCAAAAGATAAGCTGATCCGATCCAGGCTCGAACTGGAGACCTTCAGTGTGTTAGACTGACGTGATAACCAACTACACCATCGGACCTTTGCTTGGCGTTGCTGTTAAATGCTCGAGTTTCACCTTTTGCATCACTTGTGCGATGAACATATTCACGTGATTTGCCCCCTTTCCGGTTTGTGTCATGGGCTAAAAACAGGAACTGCCGGGGTTTGGAGCTAGTGACCGGGGTTCTTGCACACGTAGCAGTCGTCATTGCCTCACACCTCTCCTGTCCCCTGCCCACCCACACCGAGGTTCTGTAACTTCACTATTTCAACCAATTCTCGCCCACCAAAACAACTCAAGTTTTTGTTCCTCAAGCCTCTTGCGCCATTTACCTCACGCTGTAAGTTGTTGAACGATTCCTCCTGCTTCATCTCCCAATCGCTTTTTTTTTGTTGGTACAAGCAAAAAGTCCTCAGCTCCCCGCCGAAGCTGCCGAAAGCTCCCAGTTCCGAGCCCACAACAGGGCACCAATTTCCTCTACGACTGCTGAAAGCCGCTCCTAACAGCCTCCAGACCGTTTCATAGTTTTTGCTACAGCTCCGCATCGCAGCCATGTCTTCTCCTCAGGACCGCGTCCAGAACCTTGTTGCTCAGGTCGATAAAGAGGTATGTAGCAAATGCCGGATCCGATCCCGTCACCGACATGTGCTTTGTGCTAACTGGGCCGGTACCGCAGCTCTCCAAGTACCCCGTGCTCAACAACCTCGAGAAGCAGACCTCGATCCCCAAGGCCTATGGCGTGCTTGGCCTGGGCGCACTCTACTTCTTCCTGATCATCTTCAACCTCGGCGGCCAGCTTCTGACCAACATCGCGGGCTTCGTTATCCCCGGATACTTCTCCCTTGCTGCTCTCTTCACTTCGAGCAAGGCGGACGATACTCAATGGCTTACCGTGAGTGGCCGACAGCTCTCTGTTGGACGAGGAATTTGTGCTAATATGTCCTTAGTACTGGGTTGTGTTTGCGTTCTTCACGTAAGATCTTGCTACAACAGGCGACCCTTCTCCCTAAGCTAACTGGTCGATAGTGTCATTGAGAGCCTCGTCAGCGTTGTCTACTGGTTCCCTTTCTACTACACTTTCAAGTTTGTCTTTCTTCTGTGGCTGTCCCTTCCCGCCTTCAGGTAAGTTCTTCCTCGCCACTGTTCCAACTCAAAGCAGGTCTAACAATAGCTTTAGGGGTGCCGAGATCATCTTCCGCTCGTTCCTGGCTCCTGCTCTGGGCCGCTACTTCCACGCTCCCGGCTCCACCGCCAGCGGCCTCCGCGCGAAGGCCGACTCCCTCCACACTGAGTAAATGGTGCTCAGGTCCTTGACGCTGGACCCATCCGTCAAAATACAGAGCGTGTAGCTCTGAATGTGGTCCAGCCAGGATCGTGGATTGGTGGGATTCCACGTGAAACACGGGTTTCTTTTCTGACGTTGGGACATCAATTTGGATGTTCATGAGCACGCAGTCGGACAACGGCAGAAACGGGGTCTATTTGAACAAGTTGGCAGGCCTGCCTGCTGGTATTTTCCTTGGGAAACGGTCAATGAAAGGGTCAATAGGGGTGTATACGGGTGTGGGATTCCTTTGGATCTGGGATAGCCGGTGATTGATTGATTGATTCCTTTAGAATAAGTAGACGTGGATTTGTATGTCATGATATTTGTACGTCGATCACTCAGCGCAGCAGAACCATAGGCGAGTCCCTTTTTGTCTCTCTATTTTGCAACAGTTCCCATGCCTCAATTTTAACAGAGTGCCTTTTCATGCTGGATAATTGTGTGCCTCTTGTGCACCTGAGGGAGAGGTTGGTGCGGGCGTTTCATGTGCAAACACCCATCCCGTTTTGGAGTTTCGCCCAGCTCATCGATAAATTCTGGCGCATTGGGTTGCCACCTCTAAGTCTTGGCGGGCCCTCCAACAAGGTACCATAGGATTGCATTTGCGTGGCTGCCAAGCAGGGGTATCCGCCACCATTGGCCTTACGATCCACCAACAACGGCGACCCTTTGCCGATCTGGATTGCGGCTGCTTCAGCACGACAGCGCATTGTGCACCACCCAAACAAACGGCTTCACCACCAACGGATCGATTTGCGAAATCTCCTTGGCCGGTTATAGCAACCAGGCATCAGCCCGGCCAACAGTGTTACGAGTGGACCCTCAGAACGAAAAGGCAGGACCTGGCAAAGAGTATGGTGCCGTAAACCGGCGGCCTCTCAGTGGTCAGCGCCAGGGGCTTTCGTGGCTGTGCGATCGGCAGGAACAGCGACGGCACGCCAACCGCTTCAACGACCGACAACAGATTCACAACTCCATCGACGACTCCAACATCTCAAGACCCCCTCGGGGGCGTACTTCTACAATGCATCTCAGCCCGTTGCAATCACGGCTCGCAGCCTCACTTGTGGCCTCTTGTCTACTGATTCTGCTCTATCTCGTCCTGTTTCCGCCAAACTTCGCCCTTGCCGCCGAGCTCAACGAACCATTGCCTGTTATCTTCGATGGTCTCGACTCCGCAGCGGACCTGGCGGCGCCTGGCCCGCTCGGCCCGACATATGAAGCCGAATTTTCAGCCTTTGATAGGAGCATTCTCGGACGAGCGACGCGTGACTTGCTCACGCTCACGAACAATGAGCCCCTCCCGATGAACGTGGACCAAGGGGTGACTCAGCCGTTCGTCTTTCTACTGCCCCGCGTATCCGAGCGGGAGGCCGTGGGGGATCGGTTAGAGCTGAGACGCGAACGGAGTGTCTCCGGGGAAGGACACGCTGGCGCTGGCGCTGGCGCCGGCGCCGCGGAGAATGAAGAGGGCAGAAAAGATCACAGTCAAGATATTAAGAAGAGACAGGCAACGCAGAGGGTGTACATCTCAGCGAATACTTGTCTCCAACCGCAGCCGGTTGATCCCTCAAAGGCAACGGGAGACCCGCCCCAACTCAAGCTTTACGTTTCGACGTCCCCCGACAACACGGCCCCCGGGCCTCTTGCAGACCCGGAAACTCAATATGTGGGGAATTTTACGGAGGGGGCAGTTACGTACAATATCACCACTGACAGGGAGGTTTACATTGGCATACACGCCCCAGAATCGGCAAAGTTCTCTGGCACATACAATCTCAGGCTTGCGGCGTCGATAGACAGCTACTATTACACCTACGACGAGAATGGTGGTGCCGACTTGATTTTTGTTGACAGCGACTCGCAAGGAGCGTTGCTAATGACCCCCGATTTGGTGGAATCAAGAGACCCGAAGGAAGAGGCCGCGATCATGGAAGCACCGCCATACGTGCTATTTGCGCATAATATGAAGGACAGAGCTCTCAACGGCCTGAAGCATTCGTACTGTGGATTGTACAACTACGCACAGATTGCGGCCACCAAGGACGAGCGGCAGACGGGCACGGTCAGCACGAGCATGACGAAGAGAGGGGATGGCCGACCGAAGCAACAGTTCTTCTTCAGCGAGCTCAATTCTTCTGCGACGTACCGCGGTATTTTGGCGGTAGATGGCGCGGATGGTGGTAAATTGGGAAAGCGGCAGACTGCGTTTGAGCGAGGCCCTCTGGTGTTCAAGGAGATGAACTTCACCACCAAGTCCGGTAGGCATCCCACACAATACTTTCCGTTGATCTTCCACTTACGAACCCCCTAGACCACGGCAACTGTGCGTTGGTCATCAACCTCGCTTTCTGCGACGAAACCGCCTACGCGGTGCCCAGCAACCCCAAATTCGGCAACGCATCGCAGCTCGCCGAGTTCTACGACAACTACGCCGCATCTGTGTACGCCAACTTCGACAAGTCCCTCGCCCAGGTCGCCTGCGAGGCGCCCTCCAGCCAGCTGTACTCGCTCGCGCGCAACTGCAGCGACTGCGCCGCCGCCTACAAAGACTGGCTCTGCTCCGTCACCATCCCGCGGTGCGAGGACTTCTCCAACACGGCCGACTACCTGCAGCCGCGCGCCGTCCGCCAGCCGTTCCCCGACGGCGAGACCCTCGACGCCGCCACCCTGGCCTCGTTCCCGGATAGCAGGGCCTTCACCAACAGCCGCAACCCGCTCATCGATGACGTGATCAAGCCGGGCCCCTACAAGGAGGTCCTGCCGTGCGACGACCTCTGCTACAAGCTGGTGCAGAGCTGCCCGGCGTCGTTGGGCTTCGGCTGTCCCCTCCCGGGCGGGATAGGGTTCAAGGGGAACTATGAGAGGCATGATCCGTCCAAGGGGCTGACGTGTAATTTTCCGGGGTCGGCGCACTTCCCGTCTGCGGGCGGGAGGGCGGTGGTGAATTGGGGGGTCTTGGTTGCGGTGATGGTTGTCGGGTGGCTGGTCGTATGATTAGTGTGCGAGGGTGTGTGGGGTGGTTATCAATGGCATGGGAATGGGTGGGCGGCATTGTGGCCCCTTTAGCTGGGCATGGCGTTGGGGTTTTCTGGGTTGGTCGGTTTGGTGTTGTTGGGGCGTCGGGTTACCATAGACCGAAACACTTGAGACTTGCGGGTAAGACTTGGTTGGATACGCTAAGAGGCATCGGGAGGTCGATGTCAGGGCGGCTAGGTCGATCCTAGGGTCTGTGGTAGCCACAGCTGGTTGCCCTTGAATCATCCAAGGGTATCTGTATAGAGTACTGTCAATGTTTACAGGATGTATAATACAGATCGATCCGATAAGTTGCCGCCTTTTCCTTGTTCTCGCTCGTACCTGTTCCTATCATTTTTACAACAAGCCTCGGCCAGCCATCCTTACTCTTCATATCCTCAAACCCAAACCCGCCCCATCCACAGCGGCGCTATTTCCAAGACCACCAAGAGCCCCCTGTCGATTTACTCCCCTCCCCTTTACCAGCCCCGACACCCTCACTCCCCTCGCCACTTCCAGCGCCAGAGGTATCAGCCTTTGCCGCCGCAGCAACCCGAGCAGCCTCCAACCCCCGAACCTGCGCCTCGAGCCTCACAATTTCAGCTAGTACCGATCAAGTCAGCAAAGCGGGGCTGGGTAGACTAGACACTGGACACTGGGGGCGGGATTGGGGACCGGAAATCAGGGAGGGCAAACGGAGGAAAAGAAACTCTGGAAAGGGAGCTGACATCGGGCCGATCGGGCTCCTCACTCACCCTGCCGTTCTTCCTTAATATCCTCCGCCTCTAGCTTGGCCCAGCCAAAATACACGAGCTGGTAGACGAAGACGGCCAGGAGGGCGCACTTGGCTACGGGCCGGGTGAAGGTTTTGTAGAAGGCGCCCTGCGTGTGGGTGTGGTGTGGTTAGCTCAAGGGGAAAAAGTTGTTGGGGGTGGAGTGGGGTGTTGGAAGAGAGGGGGATTTACGGTTGGTGATGGTGGTTTGGATGAGTATTGTCTTAGTTGGGGGCGAGTGAGAGACGGGATTTGGCGTGATGATGCCCTGACAAGGGCTGTTCTGAAGGGAGGGAGCATCGTGGGGTTTGTGATTTGATGTGAGGCGATCGGGTGCTAGGTTTGTCTTCCAATGCCGTCGGTATTCGGTATTTTGTGTCTGGCGGTTTATTCCGTCCTGGTGGGCTCAGACTGCGGTCAAATCAACTTCGAAGTCAATTCCCGCCGATGAGCAAGGCTGCAGGCATTGCCAAGCGCAGTGATCTGCAACATTCCAACGGGTTCCTAATTGGCTTACCCATGATCCGCTGCATTCCCGTGGCACCCCTGCTATCCACTTGCCGAAACGAGCAAGGGGCCAGGTGGGCGGCCCACCTCAGCTGCATGGGCCGTCAACGACAGATGGCCAGAAGCGGGAGCTTGCAATCTGTCCCATTTCTTGGGAATTAACTAACGAAACTCAAACTCTCCCATTCTCAACTTGACGAAGCATCCCACAACCTCCGAACGAACATCACGATCAATTGGGTTTGCTACTCTTCGGCGCTCACTCATTGACCAACTTCGAACGCTTCATTGCTCGCCACATCCGGATTCGCGATACTCTACGCTTCCCGTCCCGCCTCCTATCTTCACCACATACATCTTCCACAATGGTACGGGTGTTATTCGCCAGCCTAAGCCATTCTGATCTTGTACTAACACCCTGCCCGCAGGCCCAAACACCGCAACAAAGGAGGGCAAACCTCAAGTTTGCCAAAGGGAACGAGGCGCGCATGGGCAAGTCGGAGGAGCAGATCAAGAAGCGAACCAAGGAGGTGGCCAAGTCCCCTATTTCCCCAGTCTGGCTGAGTACGTACTTGCCCTGTTTTCCCGCCACAATTGAACCCGGGGGGACAACCATTCACTAACCACAATATACTTCAGTCCTCCTCGGTTTCGTCGTCTTCGGCGGTCTTGTTTTCGAAGTCATCTCGCGCATCTTCCTCCGGTGATCGGTTGGATATCTCTATAAATCACTTAATAAACTGAAGGATACGCCGGGAATGTACTGCCGTGGGCCAGCCGCGCGGCGAGGCAAACAAGAACTTCGCGCGAGGCAGGGAGGTCCCGTTGACACTGGGTTGAGTTCGGGGTCGAGTCGATTGACCACAAACATGTACCATCATTCGGCCTTGTTCGGAGTAATGAGGCTTTGATTTTATTAGCGGATATCATTCTGCCGACAAATTACAGGCGGCGGCGGTAGGGTTTAAACTATTTGCCATTCACACCTGGATGGTGTCTTTCACAGCCATTAGCAAGGGAAAAAAGCGATATTCTGTGCTTCGCCTCAAGCACCCAATCCTTTGCGCGTACCACCGCCCCCAAACTTCATCTGGATGCCGGCGTCGAACTGTTTTTCGAGCTCCTGCGAGACGTGCCCAATATCAAACCGCTTCCGGGGACCGTCCTTTGCTTCGCCTGCGCTTTCAACGCCATGCTTCTTCCCACCTAGGAGCCGCATGAACTTGCTTTGGCGCGAGGTACCGCCGCCAAGACCATGGACGTTCCACCGTTCGGTGAGATCTGCGTTGGGGGCCGTGGTGGGTGCAGGAGCCGGAGCCTCTTTCTCGAGAGTCTCCGCCGGTGTGTCTGTCGTCTTGCGTTTCTTGGACTTCTCTTTCTTCACCTTCTTGTCCTTCTTTTTCTTCCCCTCCGCAGCCTCGTCCTTCTCCTCGGCCTGGGTCTCTTCCGTGCCGACATCGGCCATTTCCACATCCCCGTCCTCGTCTCTGAGCTTGCGCTTTTTCTTCTTTTCCTTTTTCTCAGACTCGTGTTCCTCCTCATTCGGTTCAGTAGTTTGAGGCTCGGTAGGCTCGGCAGCCTTCTTGGACTTTTTGGACTTCTTCTCCTTCTTGTCCTTCTTCTTTTTCTTGCCGTGTTCGACTTCCGCGTCTTGAGACTCCTTGGCTGTGGCCTCCTCAGCAAGGCCCTGCCCCCCCTCTGCCGCCTTTCCCTTCTGTTCCTTGCTCTCCTTTTTCTTTCCCTTCTTCTCTGACTTGCCATCACCGTCGAGCTTACTGTCCTTCTTCTTCTTCTTCATAGGAGGTTCAACCTCCACCTCAGCTTCCTCAGCCTCGACTGGAGTCTCAGTCTCTGTTGGCACATCGGCCACTTCCCGCTTGCGCTTGCCATCCTTATTCTTTCGCTTCTTAGTCTTGGCAGACGTATCTGGCAGCTCCTCAGATCCGGCAGTCACGGGGGCGTCCGCCTCTGGAAGATCCGATTTGTCGCCCTTTAGCTTTTTGGACTTCTTTTTTTGCTTCTTGACATTGACATCAGCCGGAATTTGGGTGACATCAGCCTCTTCCTTGGGCTCTTTGGTTTTTTTCTTTGATTTCTCGCCCATGTCGCTGGTAGTGATGAGACAATGAGAGAAGCTGATGTGATGTTGTACGTTGTAAATGGCGAGTGGGCAATGCCGATATCTGAGAGAACAAGATAGGCTCTAAAGAGGAGACCTATTTATTTATAAATTATGTGGTCCCAACTGTGATGTTGCAGGGAAGTTGCGCTCTGTGAAACTGCCGTAAAGGTCAAAATGAGCTTGGCCTGGTCTTTAGAAAATATTCCAGTAATATATTAACCCTAACCCTTTTCTGCCCATCATCCGCTCATGCATGCTGCAACTCCCCGCTGCTTCAGGCCTTCCCGCAGCCAGCTACAACCCTGCACACGCCTTATCTCAGCCGCACCTCGCCTGTAATTTTGTCCACCAGACGTCATCTTTCACCGTCCAGTCTTTCGACTATCAACACATATTCCCTTCCCTCACCGCTCGCAATTACCATGGCCGACCGACGAGACGGGCAATCCCGCCGTGGGGGCGACAGGCCTTCGTACGACAGTAGGGACAGGCGGCGTGATCGGGATGGAGGTCGGGAGCGCGACGATAACAACCGGCGCCAAAACTCTGCCCGTGATCACGGTAGGGACAAAGATCGGGATAGAGACCACCGGCGGTATCGGTCGCGCTCCCGAGACCGAGGCGACCGCCGCCGTTCCCGCTCTCCTGGTCGCGATCGAGGTTATGCGTCGCGCGATGCGAACAGAGAAAGGGAAAAGGAAAGGGACCGGGGCCACCACCGACGGCGCGAGGACAATCGGGCAGAACCGCAACGAGAGCGCGGGGATAGGAGCGTAAGAGGTGATGTGGAGCGTTCAGAACGAGGTACTACCTCTCCTCCCCCAATTCCTCACACGCTTTCAGGTACTAACGGTTGTGACCCTCTAGACAAGCCACGACGCGATAGGGACGGTCGCAACACCACAGAATCACCGCGCCACGTAGCAAGCCCTAGGAGAGGCGCAGATCGAGACAGTGACGAACACCCGCAGCTCCCCACACGCTCAAAACCGAGCAGCGCAGCCGCTTCTACGCCCACGGCACCCGTCTCTTTCAAAGTCAAGGGCCGGGACGGCAGCCATGGCCCCGAAACACAACAACAGTCCACATCGACACGGGAAAACAGCCAGGAGCAGCAGCAACGTCACGACGACGGAGACCGGCACCAATCCAGAGGACGGTTTGACGCAGAACCTATGGATGAGGACGAAGAGGAGGATGTCATGGTTGAGGATGACGGTCTGGACGACATGGCTGCAATGATGGGGTTCGGCGGGTTCGGTACTACAAAAAATAAGAAGGTGATAGGGAATAATGTGGGGACTGTAAGGAAAGAGAAAAAGACCGAGTATAGGCAGTACATGAACCGCCAGGGGGGGTTCAACAGGCCTCTCAGTCCAAGCAGGTAAGGGCCAAGGCCGGGGGAGACGTGGAGGGGTGTATATCGTCAGCATTGATACCCAGGTTATCCAAACCAACAGTAGTAGCAGGATAATTATAGGATACTTGCTGCTCTGAGGGCAGCTTGAAACACACCCTAAATCTCATCCTCCTCCTCATCAAAATCATCCTCCCTCCCCATGTCATACAAAATCCTCCCACCCTCTCCACCACCAACATCAGTCTGCGCATCAAAATACGGCAGCACCACCCCCTCCCGATCCCGCCTCTGCTTCTCCGTCAACCCAAGATTAAACGACGCCTCCATCTCCTCCTCCCCACCACCCCCCTCCTCTCCCGCAGCCGGCCCCCTAAACTCAGGATGATCCCCCATCACCATCACCACCGCCCCACCACCAACACCAGCACTTCCCCCCCTCGACGCACTCAACACAAAACTCTCCGCCACCGCCCGCCCACTCCGCCTCCGCATCTCCATCTCCACCATCACACCCGTACCTCCATCCCCATCACCACCATCCCTACTACCATCCCCCTCCCACCCCCCTAGCCCAACCAACACCCCCTCGCGCCCCTCCCGCAACCCCCACTCCGGCGCAGCCAGGCTGCGCTCGCTTGCGCGCCGCGCCGCCACGGCCTGGCGCAGGTTGGAGACGCGGAAGATGGTCGTGGCGAGGTGGGTTAGGAGGGTTAGGGGGTCGGGGTGGTACTGGTACTGGTGCTGCTGGGTTGGGGTTGGGAGGAGGGTGGGGACTTCGGTGTGGTAGACGGCGACGAGGGAGGCGGTGGGGGGGATGGCGGCGGCGAAGAAGGCGGGGAGGAGGGTGGGGGTTTGGGAAGAGGCGGGGTTGAGTGTGTCGAGGAGGATGAGGGATTCTGAAAAAAAAAGGGGGGGGAGGGTTAGTTGGTTGTTGAGTGTAAGGCGGGGGGGCGGGATATGGGGGAGGGGGGCGGAGGGCGGAGGAAACGTACTCTGGGTTGGGGGGGTTGCGTCCTTGGTGGTGCCGGGTCGCGGAGGTGCTACATGTGAAGTGATCTCGGCTGCGATCGCTTTGAGGCTCTTGCCGCGAGCTCTAATGAAGATGTCGGCGAGGGCGGGCTTTTTTATTGTCGCAAAGGAAACGAAGACGATTTTAGCACGTTCCAGCTTGTGATGCGTTAGTTGATGTCCAAATGTGAAGTTTTCTGAAACGACGTGTTTGGTAATTGAACTCACCTTCGCCCTTCTCATAAACTCATGTAGAAGAGGTTCGGCGCTCTGTTCCAAGGTGTTGAGGATGAGGGTGAGTGGGCTGGCGCTGTCTCGGAGGTTGAGCAGCTTCTCAAAAAGCAGCAGGCTATGAGCCCGTTTGTGCGCCTGCGCAGAAGGCGCCATGGTCCAAGCAGGTGATTTAGAGTATGGATATGTCCGGCTATATGGTTGAGAATGGAACGGGGTTGTAAACGTAAGTTTATCAGAAGTGTAAAGTTACTTGTGTGTTGAGTTGGGACGAATAAATCATTGCGCTCGAGTCATCGCTTTTGCGTCTGATAATTTTCACTAACATGCATGAATGGAGCCCCCACTCTATCAGAAGCTGCTGCAACACACCTGGGAACAACTCGAAAGTCTTGAACAACGACCTCAAGTATTAAATCTGCTCGATTTTCCTACACGGTACCCGTCTACGGGCTATGGCGGTTTCCGTTCTCCCACGTCGATTTTCCAGTCATGCTGGCTAAAGGGGTATCTCGTACATGCTATTCCGACAACACCAACTCCTGCGGTAATCCCATAACCGCTGCCTTTTCTCTTAAAATGCAATATCCTGTTGCTTTTCATTCATCTCATGCGCTGCATTGTTTAGCCAGTTGGTGATCCAAACGGATGACAAGGGAAAAGTAGCACGAGCTCTCGTGTGGATAACATCACAAGCTTTCCCGCGACCGACGGCATTGCGGAATTTCGACAACCAGCGTTCTCTTAGATCGCGGAACGGGGTCGGATACCGACCTAATGGTCCCAGATTTACCCCCCCGGGCCTTTCGGGGCGATCGTCTTACCGTCACTTCCGGGCCCCGTCTCTTCGGCTGTCGCACTCGTTTGGAAATTCCCCTTCCATCGTCCTTTGCAGATGGCTCGTCCGACTTCTAATCGGATCGAGCAAGAACAGTGGACGGGGAGGCCTTTTGCTCTTGTGAAGCTACGGGCGGGCTATTTGAAGAAATTTCCGACGAGTTGATGGGTTGAGGTGTTTTCGAGCCGCCGTTTGTAGCCTCCGCCCGGCTACCTTTTGTATCCACACTATGGATTTTGGTATCGCGGGTGCCTCGAGGAGAGTCGTTTTTAGGGGTGGACTGGAGCGATCGGGCAGATCGCCGGGTTGGCCGGGGCGTTGTAGTTCCTTCGGCATCGAGAGGGGGTCCCTCGCTTGTTTCTGTCACTCCCTGCTCCAACCCCTCGTCCGACTCGGGATCTTTGGTTTTGTGTTCGGCTGGCAGCTTTGTTTCCCACTCGTCCTCAAATCGCTCCCGAAGAAACTGGTCGTAATCACCCCGCTTGTGCTTCTCGTGGGCAACCCAAGCCTGGCTCAGCCATTCTTCGTCGTGCCGGCCAAGCTGGATATTCTCGCAGTAGCGAGCGCAGTCATACCGAAAATTGTCATCATTGCGCAGCGAGGCCGGGTTTGGGCGAGCATCTTGAGTGCCGGCATCCAGGAGGTGGGTCTCGTCTGGGAACTTGGCCAGTACGTCCTGCTTTTCCTCTGGAGTGAGGATGTCCCAAGCCAGTGGGTGCAAGAGAATGGCCTGATAATCGGTGTCAGCAAATATGAGAGACGTAAAAAGCGTAAATATAATACTCACTCTTAGATCCGCGACCGCCAGCGGAGATTTCGAGTCTGTGAACACAAACGGTGCCTCCCATTTTTTATCCTGGGCAGATTTGCGCGTGGCGGGGGCGGCGTGGCGGGGCTTCTTCGTCGAAGCTGGATTCTTGGAAATGCTGGCTTTGCGTTTTTGAACGCTGGATTGGCCACTCCCATCGGAGTCGTGAGCAAACGACTTCTCCCCTTCCACTTTCCTCTCGGGGCTGGCCGTCGGCTGCTTCGCGATTACGACGCTTTCAGCGACGGTCTCAACCTTTGATTCCACTTGGTTGCTTGAGACGGGCGATACTTTATCATCCTTAACCGGGCTGCCGAGGCGGACGTTAACGACGCTCTCCGGAGGCGAGGAGAGCGGGCTGCTGGACAGTCCCTCCGACATGGTGAATGGGGATGTTGTTTGATGCGGCTGAGGTAATGAAATTGGGCGAACAGAAGATATAATAGTCGTCAGGAGAAGAGGGCAAGACTTAGATCTACGCCCTGAGAACCACCAATTCGAACCATCAATTTGAGCCACCAGGATGGGAGAAGTCGGTAAGTGTGAAATAAAAGAATGTCGCGGAGCAAGTCAGTAAATAGAACTTGGGAGTTGAGGGTTCAGTTTTTAAAATAGAATTTTCAGTTGGTTGAGGTATTGTTTATTCAGACACCAGACAACAATAACAAAGTTGGGCACTAGCAACTTGGATCCGTGCGAAACGGGTTTGAGGTGGTCGAAGTGGTCGAGGTGAGGGGGGGTACAAAGTCCAGCCTCGATTACAAGGCTGAATGAAGCTGTGATGGGGTGGTGGAAGCATGGCCCGTTTGCGAGACCCCTGAAATGCAGAGAAATTCAGGATTGGCCAGCCTTGCTTCTTGGCTCCTTTGGGGCCCACTTGACAAGGGGAGCTCAAGATCGAGGCAGGCCTGTGCTCCTTTTCCACTTCCAGCGATTCGATCAGAACTTGGCAAGCAGACGCCATTGACGGATAATTGCACAACAAGGCCTCCACGGAAGACAATTCGGCTTCAAACGAATACAGTTGCTTCGATATATCTTGCTGGAACCCACTCTTGTCCGCCAAGCCGTGGCCCTTCTGATGACGACACCATCGCTCCTTTGAAAAGCCACGTTACTGTACTAGGCTCGATACCTTGGTGGCCGCCTACAATCACCCCGAGGCACGGTTGACAATTGCAACTCCAACCCCCAACCACAACACACCACACCACACACACTCGATCCAAGATGATTCGCTCAACACAGATTGCGAGGCTCGACGGTATGGCCCCGTCGCCACCACCCCTACCCCTACCGCATCCCCAAAGACTCCCATACTGACCAAAGCTCCCAACCACCAGGCCTCATGCTCTGCGCCTCCGTCGACGACTCCGAGTCCGAACAGGCCCTCTCGGAAGTAAAATCCCAAGTAAAGCTAATCCTACGCCGTCTGAGCCGCACCTCGGAGCCGCAGGCGTCGATCGAGAGCGGGGCGTACACGCTGCACTACCTGATCGCGGCCGACATCGTGTACGTGGCCATCACGGACCGGACGTACCCGCGCAAGCTGGCCTTCACCTACCTGTCGGACCTGGCGACCGAGTTCTCGACCACCTACCCGGCGCAGCAGCTCCTCAGCCCCGTGCTGCGGCCCTACGCCTTCATGGAGTTCGACACCTTCATCAGCCGCACCAAGGCCACCTACAGCGACGCCCGCGCGACGCAGAATTTGGATAAGCTGAACGACGAGCTGCGCGACGTGACTAAGGTCATGACCAAGAATATCGAGGATTTGCTGTACCGCGGGGATAGCCTGGAGCGCATGGGGGAGCTGAGTAGCAGGTTGCGGGACGACAGCAAGAAGTACAGGAAGGCGGCCGTCAAGATCAATTGGGATTTGATGCTGAAGCAGTACGGGCCGTTTGGGGCGCTCGGGCTGATCATCCTGGGGTTCTTGTGGTGGCGGTTCTTTTGAGCGGGACTGGTAGGAGAGTGGTGGTTTGCTGCTGGACAGGGCAGGGATGCTTTGTTTTCGGCCTCAGCATCGGCGTTCGGGTTTGGAATTCAGCGGCCGGCTATGCCGTTACTTTGTGTGTATGCTTGGTTGATGTGTGTATGAACTAAATATTAGACGGTCACGGATGGGGTATGATGCCGAACCCTCGGTGCTTTCCCTAGTTTGCAGTTTGACCCTGCTGGGTCGAGTAATAGTATTGTGTATCTTGAAAAACTTGCCCCGACCATTTTGAGCCTACCCGTCCTGAAACTCCGTGCTTCACCCCAAAGCCAACTCACTCAAAAATTAGTTAACGCCAAACACCCTTACATAACGCTGCAGTTGGACGCCGATGGCAGCGTCGAAGCCAAAGATGATATCGGGGGCACCGGCATAGCCGTATGATACCACTCCAAATGCTCCCGAAACGCCTCCAAATCCGGGAACCCACTCTCGTCCTGAACGTACTTCAGCTCGGAGCTGTCCTCTCCCTCGTCGAGGTACGTAGCCTCCTCGCAATACGGGCATATCAGTCCCGCCTGCCAGCCCCCGGGCTCCGGCGGCATATGGTTCGCGATCGCCAGCGGCGCAAACACAACCACCTTCTCCTCCCCATTGTCGGCGCTGATCCCCTTGGCCTGCCAGTGCGGGTAGCCCGTCACGGCCGTCGGCGCCAGCGGCATCCGCTCCGACGGTATGCTCGACAGGTCCGGCCAGACGATGAACCCTTCGCAGTAATCACAGACGAACGCGGCGTCATGCGATTCCCCCAGCACCTGGAACCGCCCCACCTCGTTACAACTCGGCACGAGCTCCTCCAAGCTCCGCCTCCTCCCCAGCGTTGGGCCCTCTCCCCCACCACCACCACCACCACCACCATCATCACCCTCCCCCCTTCCCGCCGC
Source organism: Chaetomium tenue (assembly GCF_020726465.1). Lineage (NCBI taxonomy): Eukaryota > Fungi > Ascomycota > Sordariomycetes > Sordariales > Chaetomiaceae > Chaetomium > Chaetomium tenue. Next base: position 2,400,440 of record NW_027117330.1, on the reverse strand, counting down.
CGCCGCCTCTGCCGCCACCTCCAAATCCCCCGCCCGGCGCGAAGCCTCCAACCCCTGCCCCCCACCACCACGACCACCCCCCCTACCATCACCCGAACCCTCCCCCCCCCTCTGCCAAACGGGCATCCTCTCCCCCTCCCGCGCAACCTGCGCACGCTTCAGACGGCGATGCACATGGAAGGCGCCGAGGCAGCGGGCGGGGCTCTCCTGGTCGGCGACGGTGGCGGCGAAGATGCGGGTGGCGGCGCGGCACTGGGCGCGGTGCAGGGCGCGGCGCAGGTGGGCGGTCTCGCGCGCCCACGTCGGGTTGATGGGCCCGCCCTGGCGCGCCCAGTCGCGGAAGTTTTGCGTGTGGAATTGGAAGCGCGTGAGGAGGGACTGGAGGGTGTGGAGGGATTCGGCTGTTGGGGGGAGGGCGGGGGGTTAGTTGGGGGTTTGGGGGTGGGTGGGTGAAAGGAGATGGGGAGAGAGAGGGGGGGGTAGGGATGGGGATGGGGATGGGGAGTGCTCACGGGTTCGGTCGTTTTCGTAGTAGAATTGCCCGTGTACGAGCGGTGCCATCTCTTGAAAGTCCTTTTTGGCTTCGTCGAGGGCTTCCTCGAGCACGCGGGTCTGCTCGAACTCGTCGGGTCCCCATTGCCGTTTGTCGGCGAACATGAGGATGCGCACGGCCTCGGTCAGGCACCTCGCGATGGCGGCCAGGAGGGTGCCGACGGTTTGGGCTTCATGGCTGCTGCCGTCGATGCTTCCCAGGCTACCCTTCCTGCTGTCGCGGCCCGCGCCGCTGCTCATTGCCTGCTGGCTATCCCTCCCTGCTGCCGTTGCTTTTGACGGTTCGTCTCCCAGTTTTGGTTGGGTTGTTGCGTGGTTGAGAGACACTCAGCTCAGCCCTGCATGCCGATCTCTAGCCAGTGCTCGTTCCGGGTAGGTAGCTTTTTATCGTTCGTTGGGTAGAATTCGAGTGTGATTTTGCTCGCAAAATGCTTGTATGTGCAATGATTCCTGCTACCACCTGAAGCAAACGGACCGTACTTTTCTTGGGACAATTGCTGCAGAACCAGGTGTCTTGTTTGGTCTGGGCGAATGTTCGGCGCTGATGCCGGCTTCTGGGAGGGTCGCCGGGGGATAAGGTTGTCTTGGCGTGACCGTGGACAGGGACGGGGGGAGGGTTCGGCGGCCTCGGTACGCTAACCGTACGAAGTACTACCTCTTTGAGACACAGTGGCCTACGCCTTGTTGTCTCTCTGAAACTCAATAAAACTTCTCCGAGCTGATGCCATTAATTGGTTTTCCAATCCAAATTCTATCCGGTATGCGAAACATGGATAATAGTTCAGCAAGGTTGCAGGTTGTCGAGGAATCTGTGTTCAAGGTACCTCCGAATATTCGCGGGGTGCTTGCCCGAAGCAGAAGGGCATCACGCTAACTCTAATGGATGTCAGGGGAGGGATCGGCAGGCCTGCACCTCGTAGCCGACGCAAGTGCAACGGTTTTCATGGTTACATCAAAGCTCGATTTCTGCAAGTTGGGGAACAAACCGCTAACACGCGATTTAGATTGGGCAGATGCCGAATTAACGTCCCCGAAAGTGAGGGTGCGCTCTGATTCAAAAGCGGCACGCTGCCCAATGGGAGGTTGATGTCTTCCACAACCAGGAACTGTGCCGTTCAGCCCTACGAGGCTTTCAGGGGCAGTCGGAATTCGGAGGTCCCGAACGGATGTGCAACATCGGCTCGTCCTCGCCGGCGATCAACATCGCTCAGTCAAGCAAACGTAATACTGGCAATGGATGATGAAAAGAGACGGGAAGGGCATGATAGAGTTGTATTATTCAGCGTGGTATTTCCCTTTTCTCTCTCTCTCTCGATTTAGCCAAATGTCCCTACTTCCTTTTAGTCGCCTTGGGTGCGTGGGCGCCCGTGGCTTTGGCAGTGCTCTCGGCCGGGCCAGCGGGCAAAGCCTCTTTCTCCTTCTTGTCTGCCCCCTTCTTGTCAGCCTCCTTCTCAGCCTCTTGTTCGTCATCGCCGCCCTGGCCAAACTCGTTGACTCGGGTATAATCGATCTTGTACGCCCATCGTTGGTAAACATAGACGAAGAAAATAATGTCGTCCCGGAACGTCGCCAGGCGGTGTAGGAACGGCATCTTGATGGTGAAAGCGAAGAGGTCGTCGATGAAGGTGTTGAGGAACTTGTACATCATGGCCTTGGCCGGCATGTGGGCCACGCTCTTGAGTCGGTAGTTGATGTAGAGCGACGGCACCATCATGAGGAAGCCGTAGGCATAGACGGAGCCGACGAGGGTCGTGATGACGTACGAGTACCACGACTTGTGTGTCTCATAGATGAGGGAGTAGATGGCGTAGGCGATGAGCAGCGGGACGCCGGCAATGTACATGTACTTGAAGGCGATCTCGTCGTACTCCTTGGTCTTCTCCTCGGTCTCGCTCAGCTTGTGCTTGTCCTCGAAGGAAACCCGGTAGGGGATGATGGACCCCGGAGCCGGGCGCACCCGGACATTGACCACGGTCGTGATCTTCCAGAGCTCGATGACAATGCCGACAGCCTGCCCGCCCAGGATCATCCAGCTCGTGTTCTGGGACTGGTCGATCAAGTAGAGGAAAATCACCAGCTGCATAAAGACATTGGCGAGGATGGACCGCACCGAGATGCCCACGTTGTCCTTCTTCTTGCGATAATGCGCAATGTCGGACCCAAAGGCCAGCGTCTCGAGAATCATGTGCGCAATACTGACGACCACAGTGATGCTGAGGAGGATCGGGTTGGTGTCGATAAAAATCTCCTTGATCATCTCAATCTCACTTCCATCGCCGCCGCCCGGTAGCGAATTCCCATAGGCGGCCTGGCGGGCTGACTCCTTGCCGCTCATGTCAATGGACGCCATCGTCTTGAACTTCCACTCGGCCAAGTTGTTGAGATCAATCCGAATAGGCAAGGTTTTGACCGTGTCGTTCAAGACCGTCATGTGAGTCTTCAGTTGCCAGAACGTGTTCACGAAGAGGATCGGGTAGTACCACGAGTTTTGACCTGTGCCGTCCCGCGCGCCGGTTTGTTCGAGACGTAGAAACTGGCGAACTGCTGGGTGTGACTGGGGAAACGAGAACACCCCGGAGTTCGGGATGAAGGATAGCGACACGTTCGGGTGGTAGTAGCTCGCAATGATGGGTCCGGATTGCTCGGGCTCGTCGTTGGCAGGCTCATCGGCAACGTCCGACTGATCTCCCAAAAGGCTCCTCGTCTTGGCTTCCTTCTTCTTGGGAATGTACTGGGTCAAAGGGTAGACGAAGTGATAAGCCGAGGCCGGGTCGTAGCCTCGCTGTGTCGGATCGAGGTTCGCTCCAGACAAGCCAACGTAAAAATGGCCCCAGAGTGTACCGTTGTGTTGGACAGGCGTGGGGACGTAAATAATACCCTCTGCGGTACGCTTGTCGGTCCAATTCCCAATCCGAAACTTCTTCTCCTCAAACACTATTGCGTCCTTGGTGTGGTCCTTGAGCGGCGTAAGCCCAAAGGTAGGCGAGACGGTTACAACGATGTCGACTGCGCTGTCTTCGGGCCAGATCGGGGCCACCATTTGCGGGATCTGGTTGTAGGAGGCGCCATCATTCAGACGCGGCGGCCGTTCGCTGTACGGGGGAACTTGACTCGACGTCACAACCTGGGCCGTATTGCCATTGGCGTCGCGGACTGTGGTGGTTTGGGGGCCTCCCATAAACTGCTTTATCGCGAATTGCATAGCCATGTAAATGGCTACGCCTTGGATGAGCGTTCTGAAGATGGACTGTCGCAAATACAAAAGTCAGCCTTCCTCTTCCAAACCCGGACATTCGAAACGAACCAGGAACCACATACATTTTGGCCTTCCTGCCGTGCAGGCTGGCCGCCTGCTTCCCCGGTGGTCTCGGGCATCCTGACGAATTGTCCGAGAAGCGCAGGCGTTGTTTTTGCTATCCGGTCGTTCTGCGAGAACTTGGGAAGCTTGTTGATGATCAACCGGAGATGGGCCCTGTGTCCACAACAATTTAGGGGCTCTGATCAGTGCGAATTGACTGTATGAACACGGTGCGGAGTACCTGCCAAGACCGTGAAAGTCCCCTCGTCAGGACACTCTAGTCCCTTACTTTTGGCCAATTCCCTCTGATTCTACTTCTTTCCTTGCCTCGTTTCATTATTGTTACCTTCCGTCGTATTTCTGACTTCCTGACACCGTTGTCGAAGGTCGCTCTCTACCGCCAATGAGTCTTCAAATCGTCCAAAGTAAAAGTTGTGGGTCCATTTTGCCCCACGTATCCATGGCTTGGCGGTCTTGGCCTGACCGGTCCATCTGATTCCACATCACAACCACGAGCTTTCAGGCCCCGCACTATTGGTCTGCAGCTGCCCGATCTGAAATGCTGAATCTTGTGACTGTGGTACCGCACAGGGAACTGTTCCTGACTCCAGCCTGCTCAAACGTTCCTCACGGGATTCCGTTTTCGGACATCGGCCCTCGGGTTTCTTGGTTTCTCGAGGTCACCCCCCCCTGGTCAGGAACTTCGCGATTTCGATTCGTTGGGCGGGGTGACATTATGTCATACCGTTGGCCCCCATCGAGGTCCACGGAGGGGTGGGTCAGGTCCGGTATAGGATGACCCATAGTCGCGACTGCGGCAACAAGAGATGAGCAAGAGTCACAGAAGGGTAGCGTCGGGTATGTCTGGTGGTATATAAGGCAAAGCTGAACAATGGAATGTTCGCCCTCCCGTCTCCCAGTGACGGCTTGTTATTCCTTGTTCCATTCCATCCTCAGTTGATATAGTTAGCGACCCGCCACGCGCCCACAATCTCGATATTCGCCAATCTGAAACTCTGCAGGCGTCTTGTCCAACCGGTCTTGCTCCAGTCAGCCTCCCACAGTACCCGTGACTGATCATTGACCACCGAGGGACAACTACGTGGCACACCTATCTCTCTAATACCCAAGGGACTCGGCCAGTGAAGTAACACAGACTGCGCGCTCCTATAAAGCACCAGCTCCCCTTCCTGCAGGAATCGACCTCTCACACCAACCAGACATCTTTTTCGCTTCCCTTTTCCCATTGACAGGCTTCCATCATGGCATCTAACGGCGCCTCTACGCCCTCAAGCGTTACCCCCAAGCGGACCAAGATCTGCGTCTACTGCGGCTCGTCAGCAGGAAACAAGCCGGAGCATGTAGAAGCTGCTCGGGCGCTAGCCCGGGTTATGGCCGCCAACAACATGGCACTCGGTAAGTCCCCAACACTTCCAGGGAGAACCCCTAAACACTCGCAACAGGACAAAGTAAAACAACAGAAAAGAAATAACAGAAAATGCTAACCTCCCTCTTCCGCAGTCTACGGCGGCGGCACAGTCGGCCTAATGGGCGAAGTAGCCAAGACGCTCGTCTCTCTCTCCGGGCCAGACTCGGTGCACGGCATCATCCCGGAGGCGCTGGTGCGGTACGAGCGGGACCCGACGTACACGTCGAAGCAGCTGGACGGGGCGTCGGGCACGCACATGGCGGTACCCGAGGAGGCCGTCTTTGGGCGCACGACCATCGTCAAGGACATGCACACGCGCAAGCGGCTGATGGCGCAGGAGGTGATCGACGGCGGGCCCGGGAGCGGCTTCATCGCCCTGAGCGGCGGCTACGGCACCCTCGAGGAGCTGTTCGAGACGGCGACCTGGAACCAGCTGGGGATTCACAACAAGGGCATTTGCGTGCTCAACATTAACGGGTTTTATGATGGGATTTTGACTTGGATCAACAAGAGTGTGGAGGAGGGGTTTATCCATGGGGAGAACAAGCGCATCTTGGCCGAGGCGAAGACCGCTGAGGATGCTATCACGGCCTTGCGGGAATACAAGGTCTCAGAGGCGGTATACAAGCTTTCATGGGGCAACCAGTAGACTTAGACAGACACAATCGACGCGCGGGCGTTGTAGAATAGAGCACTGGATCTCTCAACTCATGCGAGAATTTCTTTTCCGGGGGGCTCCTCGGCTTGACGCTGGTCGGCAGGGCGCTCCCCTTGAAGACGATGCCGGGCCACCAGGACTCTAGTCTGTCTGTTGTTACAGAATTCCCCACCACGACGCCGTATTTGAGCATCTCCAGGTTATCCCGTTTATGAGTCGACCTCCATGCCCTCCGCCTCGGTCTCGCCCGTACCCGCACCGCCCTCCTTGTCGTCCGCCACGCTCTCTATCCACGCCGTCACGTCCTGTTGGTCGTACACCTGGAAGGGCTCCACCTTGCTGCTGCCGTCCTCCGCCTTGACCACGCCCGAAACACCCACGCTCGTGTTGTCGATCGTCAGCTCGCGGTCCTGCACCAAGCTCTCCTTGAGGGCGCGCAGGCCGTGGCGGATCAGCTCCTCGCGGTCGCAGTCGGCAAACTTGTCAATGTTCTTCTCGAGGTAGGTGCGCGCCATCTGGGAGCGCGCGCCGATTGCGAAGGCCACCATCTCCTCGGTCATGCCGCTCGGCTGGAACTCGAACAGGTGCGGGCCGTGGTCGTCGACGCCCGCGACCAGCAGGCCCACGCCGTACGGCCGCTTGCCGTAGTGCTGCGTGTTGATCTGCGCCTTGGAGCCGATGATCTCCACCAACGTCCGCACGGGCATGCTGCGCCCAAAGGTCAGCCGGTGGCCGAGGCACTGCTGCTTCATGAAGTTGGAGAGGACCCGCGCGTCCGACGTGAGGCCTGCGATGGCGATGGCGACATGTTCGTCGATGGGGAACAGCTTCTTTTGGTAGGATGAGAGTTCTTCGGCGTTGCGCTGGGGTTGGGTGGTCGAAACGTTAGTAGATGTACATCCCTCCCTTTGAGGTATACATTGACCTTGGATGGCGGGGGTTGCGCACCTTGATTGCTACCAGCACGACATGTGTCTTGCTCGCGATTCCCACCACCACTGAACCCTGCTTGACTGCCTCCGCCGCATACTCGACCTGGAATATCCGCCCTTGCGGTGAACTGGGAAAGGTTGTCAGTCGGGGTCGGGAGCGCAGCCCAAGGCCGACATGGCGGGGGACCGTTGGAGCTTACAATGTGACCGAGTCGTTATCGTAGTTGTTTCTGAACATGATGGCGACGGCTGCAGTTTAAAACCGTGCGTGATGTGTGTTTTCGGTCACCTGAGCGGGTATCAATCGAGGGGATGCTTACCGTTGCGAAGTGCAGGTCGTCGATGGGATGTTGGGGGATCGCTACGGCTTGGTTTGGGGAGCTTCGTTCCACTGACAGCGCCAGGCAGCTCCAAGCTGCGTCGCCCAGGCAAGGCGGCAGGTACCTGGAACTCGGTATTGCATAACCCCGCTTAGGTGAATCCCTGCTCCGCTTCTCAGCCCATGGAGCACGGGCCGGATGAGCAGCGCCCTCGACCCCGGTCAACGCTAACCCCAACCCGGATCAGAACCAGCCAAGGCTGACGACGTCGGGGCGCTCGTCACAGCTGCGACTCCGCCGTCATCGCCAGCCGCCAACCATCACACCAACACCAACACAACCCAGCCCGACGAGCACACCGGCGTTCTTAGAAGCGCGAAACAGTACACGACGTAAACGGTACCCAGCCACGAGTAATAAACGAATTCCGTTATCGTGATCGCCGATTGATACACCCAACCCCAGACCTCGCGACGAGCAGACCTGACAAGGCTTCCTCCAACCCACGCAATCGATCAGCCTCCTCTAACTTCCTCGGGCTCCCAACCGTCACCACCTCACCGACAACACCTCAACCCACCCCACCCCACCCAACTCGCCCACCATGCCAGCCGCCGGCCTCAAGACGATAATCGCCCTCTCCTTCGTGCTGGCCGTCGGCTTCCTGCTCGTGATCCTGTCGTGCGCGCTGTGGCACTCCTACTACCCGCTGCTGGTCGTCGGCACCTACGTGCTGGCGCCCGTGCCCAACTGGATCTGCAGCCACTGCGCGAACCCGGACGATTTTGTGGAGAGCTCCGGCGCGGCGGTGCTGGATCTGGGACGTTTCTGTACGGGGTTTTTGGTGGTGATGGGTATTGGTATGTGCTGTCCCTTCCGTTTGGAGGAGAGAGGCGGTGTTTAATGGGGAGAGATATGTGAAATGCGGTTGCTAATGTGATTCTCGGTAGCGTTGCCCGTCTTGCTCGCGCACTCGAACCTCATCTCCATCCCGGCTATGGTCATGTCTATTATTGGTGGGCTTTTGATCTACGGGACGATCATCAGCTTTACGATGTTCTTCCAGGAAGAGCAGGAGTTTTAAGGGTTGGATGATATACTGGGGTTTTAGGGGTAGCGGGAGCGAGTCGAACGTAGGCGGATGGGGCCGGGTACGATATTAAGGGGGAGTGCTTTAAGGGGTGGCATTTCTCGGCATACGGTGTACGCTAGGGCGCTCTAATCAGTGCATATTATAAGCGGGTGGGGGCGGTGGCTTTCAGCAGGTTATCACTAAAGCGAATTCGCGGTTGGAAAGGTGTAACTGGAGGAACGGCGCAGTTATATATTCCCCTGTCTTTCCGCCTTCCTATCTCATATGCACAACGCGTTAAAGCCTTGTATCCCAAATTCCGCCGTTGAGGCCCAACTCATCTATGAGTAAAAACGCCGGTACTCCCCGTGTTGCAAACAGCCGCCAGACAAGTTGAATGTCGGTCTCGTTTCCCCGTTTTCCCGAAACCAGTTGAGACACCGAAACAAGCCGTTGCCACTACTCCCGGCAAGGCTCCTCCCCAAATATCCGCAGCGGCCCCGCGAGCTTCGTAAACATCTCCTCCCGCTCGCCCTCAGGGGTACTCAGGATAGTAACCGCCCCTCCCGCCCCGATGCGCCACACCTCGTGGGTCTCCGGGCCCTCATCGCCGTTCACAACAACCTGCTCATCGTCCCACCGGAACAGACTCCGAATCGTCACGCTCCAGTCACCCCGCCCGGTAGCGCACATGTACCCAACCACGCCCGAGTACAGCCCCCGCTCTTTATGCCCCTCGATCTCCCTCAGAATCTCACAGCTCCTCTTCTTCGGCGCGCCCGTCATGCTCCCCGGCGGGAGGCTCGCAGCGAGGACATCCAACCCAGTATACCCACCGCCACCACGGGCGGCTTTCACCCCACCCACGGAAGCAGCAGCCGGAGGAGGGGGCGGCGGCGGCAAACACCCCTCCACCACCGTAATCATCTGAAACACACTCTGATACTCCTCCACCCGCAACAAATCCGGAACACTCACGCGACCGGCACCACACACGCCATGCAAGTCATGGCGAACAAGGTCGACGATCATCAGGTTCTCGGCCTCCTCCTTGGGCACGTGCAGGATGCGCTCGGCCTGCGCCAGCGTGGCCACCTGCGCCGACTTGCGCACCGTGCCCTTCATCGGCCGCATCGAGCACCGCCCGCCGCGGTCGTAGGTTAGGAAGCGCTCGGGGGAGGCGCTCACGAGCGTGGCGCCGCCGAGGCGGAGGTAGGAGGCGAAGGGGGCGGGTTGGTTGCGCCGGAGGCGTTTGAAGAGCGTCCAGGAGGAGGAGACGGTGGATGGTGAGGGTGGGGAGTGGACGCGGGGGTGTTGTTGCTGCTTCTGCGGGCTGGATGATGGGAGGGGAGCGGTGTTAGGGCGGGGGAGATTGTCGCTCCGAGGCCGGATGATGGTGGTTTGATCGGTGAGGCAGAGCTCGTAGGACTCGCCAGCCGCGATGTATTCTTGGCAGACTCGGACTTTGGCTTCATACTCCTTCGTTTGAGGCGGTTGAATAGATGCGCTCATCGAGGGACGCCGGGTTTTCAGCGCCAAAGACAGCGGCGTCACTGCTGGCTTGTTGAAAGAAGGCCTGCGTTGAGGGTTCTGGAGAGATCGGAGCTTGTCTGCTGTTTTGTCCATCCAGCTTCCCCTTTCTAGATTCCCAGAACTCAAGTGCTGGACGTGGATTTCTTTTTGTAGATGGTCGACGACGATGCTTTTGGTGATCCAGGCAAGCGAGACGTCTGGCCGATGATGTAGGCGCGGTTGTTCTAGCGAAACCCCAATACGGCTCAGGCCTTGTTCGTAAGTGATGTAGCCCATGAAACCACCAACGAAAGGGGTGTACGAGGGTTCTGTGGCGGGTAGACGCCGCGCCTCATGAAAGGCAGCGATCAAAGCCCAGACATCCCGATCTTGGTCGAGGGGTATTTTGTCCGTGAGGTTCACGGGCGACCCTCCGAAAGATCCAACCTTGATGGTAGCGTAGGAATCTCCAACGTGGTGCTCAATACGCAAGGCCTCATCAAGCCCGGCGGCGATGATGCTGTATCTCCCTCGCACATCAGCCCTTGACGTTGCTGGTGCGGCATTGGCCGAGTCGAGGACTATCCGTTCCGCGCACTCGGCACCGACTGCCTCAACGATATCTGGTACTTGCACGCCATCGGGGAGTGGCACCGTGGTGCAATGTAGCTCCGGGCTCGCCTCGAGCACCTCCCACCACTGCCGTGTGCCCTGCTCGGTTGGCCACCCGCCTAGTTGGGAAAGCAAACTCGGTGTTGTCGCCGTTCTTGCCAGGCCGTGCCCGTCCACCCTAGGCACCCTCCCCGTCTTCTCATTCCACCTCTGAGCCTGGCGGAACCAATTCAAAATGACTTTATTCCCCTCCTCCTCAGTGCACACCGATTCCGGGTGGTACTGGACGCCCCAGAAGGGCTTCGTCCTGTGCCTCACAGCCATGAGGATCCTCTCCGTGCTAGTATCCTCGCGCTGCTCTTCCACCCACGCAAGCGGCACCAGATCCGGACACGCGCTGAATGGCTCCCACCTGGCCACCTCCCACTCCTCACCCGCCACCTCCCCCTGCCCAACATCCCCACCCAAACTATGATAAAGCGTCGCCCTAAACCCCCCCACCCCCCCAAACACATCACCCCCTTCCCCACAGCCCACACCCCCCTCCCCACGATGCACCACCCCCCTCACCATGCCATGCAACCCCCTCCTCAGCCTTCCCACGCGGCCCCCATGCGCGGCGACCAGGCTCTGGAAGCCGAGACACACGCCCAGGACAGGCAGCAGGTCGGCGTCGGCGAGCCCCCAGACGTGGCGCATCAGGCCGACGTCGGCGGGGTTGTCGGGGCTGCCGGGGCCCGGCCCGCAGACGACGGCGTCGTACCGGGACAGCTCGGCGATGAAGCGGGTTTTGCGGGAGGCGTCGTCGTCGTCCGAGGAGGGGGGTAGGGGTTGGCCATTGGGTCCGTTAGGCGATCCATTGGCCGTGGTGGCGGTGGTGAGAAGGTTGTCGTCGATGAAGAGGACGGATACTTCTGCGCCGAGGAGGGTGGCGAGGAGGGAGGTGATGTTGTTGGAGAAGGAGTCGTGGGCGTCGAGGAAGAGGATGCGTGGGCGGTGCATTTCTGCCCAGTTTGCCCCTCCCGGTTGGGCTATCTTGGCCTATGTTGAGGAAGGAAAAGAAGATTCAAGTCCGGCCCCGATTGAGTCTCCGAGTCCGAGTTCTCTCACATGCAACTTTGAACGCCACTCCGGCCGACTTCGGATCAGCTTTTTAAGTCGAAATAAAATAAACAAAAAAAATTGAAACAATTCGGCTCCGGTATGTAATGAATGAGTATAGTAATTTATGTTTCACTAGTAACTGTAAGTAGTCAAAAGTGAGTGGCAAGAAAGAGGTTTATGAAGACTTTCGGAGTAGTGAGAAATAACTGAGACTAAAAAGGCTATCCCGACCATAGCCGCCACAATGAACCCTAACCCCCAAGTACCTATGGTCCTTATGAACAGCGATGAACCACTTGGCTATACCCTCGCTTCGATGTGCCTCATCGATTCTGGGGAAAACTGGCATAATATTGGGAATAGACTCAAGCAGTCAGACGGACATGGACAACATTAATATATTCGTCATTACAACCCAAAGCACCAAACCAACTTCTTCATGCCCCATATGTGAATATACACACCCATCCACTCCCACTCTATACATACACCCACCCCCTTTTTCCCACCGCCAACGAGCCAACCAACCTCCCACAAACACCCCCCCCCTCAAAAGCCCGCTCACCTCTCCACCCGATCACGCACCGCCAACCGACACCCCCTCCTCGCATGCCACACCCTCCTCTCCCGCTTCCCCAACGCCGCCCCCAAAATCATAACCTGCGCCTCCGCCTCCGACTTCCCCCCCTTCCGGCCCCCCTCCTCCTTTTCCCTCTCCCTCTCCCTCGCCACCTCCTCGGGATCCACCCACAGCCTCGCCTCCTCCACACTGCCGAGGACCTCGAACTCGCCCCTGCACAGCGCCGTCACGCCCATGGCGACCTCGGCGACGCCACCATTCCCCTCCAGCAGCGGCAGCGCCTGCTGCAGGTTGCCGTTCCAGGCGAACTTGGCCATCTTGCGGGTGAAGTCCAGCGAGACATTGAAGGGCCGGTGGCAGAGCACCGGCGTGAGGCGCAGGAGCGGGTAGACGGGGCGGGCGGAGCGGTTGGTGACGCGCACGCGCAGCTGCAGGAAGGCGTCGACGTCGACGACGAACCGCCCGCCGCTACTACCGCCGGGGGAGGAAGCGGGTGCGAGTGCCTCGCCCGTCGCCGGGTCCACCACGGAAATGGCAACATCCAGCTCATCCACGCGCACGGCCTCGACCATGCGCGGCGAGAAGCGCAGCGTGCGCAGGTCGATCTCGCCCTCCCTGCACCTCCCGCCCACAGCAGCCGAACCCGCCACCGCCGCAGTGCGCCAGCGCGCGCTCAGGGCATCGAGCACGCGCTCGCGGAACCAAAAGGCCTCGCGGCTCTGGCGCTCGGCCTCGGGGGCGATCTTGGTGCTGACGACGAACTGGCGCTGGCGCGCCGGGTTGAGGGCCGGCACGAAGGCGTGCGGGTCCTCGAGGTAGACGCGCCGGATGGGGAGCACGAGGCGCGCCGTGTTGCCGGGCAGGATGTGCGCTTCGACTTCGATTGCTTGGGTTTTGGGTGGGTCGTCGGGGGTGGGGGAGGAGGAGAGGTGGATGGTCATTTGGCTAGGCCAGGAGTTGCGGAGGTCGAGGAGGAGGAGGCAGTGGGTGTCGGCGGTGAGGTCGGGGGGTGGGGTGGTGGACTGGTCGTGGTTGTTGTTGTTGTTGTTGGTGGCGCGGGACCAGAGCGGGGCTGGGATGCTACCGGTGAGCGGGAGGACGTCGACACGGGTGATGTCGATGCTGGCGTTGACGGTGACGGTGAGTTCCATGGATACCTGCCGCGTGTAGAACTTCTCGGCCACCTCGTCGTGCGGGACGCCGATGTGCGCGTAGTCGACCTGGATGAGGCCGTGCGTGAGGCCCGGCCTACCCAGTATTTCGAAGTCGAAAGTTGCCGTCTGGCCGGGGGCAATGAATCTCTTGCTGTCGCCGCGATTCTTCAGCCGGAGGGGCTGTTTCTTGGCCAGCACGAGCTCGTACTCGTAGAGTTCCGTAGCGGTAGCGTCGCGGTTACCCAGCGCCAACTGCAGGGGCTCCTGCGTCGAGTCCTTGAAGGAAAAGAGCAGAAAATCCGCCGGCGTGGTAGTGGAGAGGTTCTGCAACGTGACAGAGAAGGTTTGACGCTCGCCCTCGAGAACCATAACCGAGGATTGTGGGAGCGTCGACGACTTAACCACCACCACAGGCTGAGGTGCGATGACATTGAGCTCGATATGATCCGGCCTGAGCCGCTCAATAGCAGGCGATACAGTCGCGGCATTCACGTCGAGGGCACCAAGCCCGATCGCCTTGATCTTGACCGCATCGTCAGGCGCCCAGGGGTCCGCAAAGATGGGGAATCTCCTCTCCCGGCACCCGCGGGCCTTGATCAGCGCACCCGTGACCTTGACCGTCCCGGCACTCTTGGGCGTACCGGATATCCTCATAATCTGTGTCCGGTACGCACCAATGGCGGTAGTTTCCACCGCCGACTCAAACTCGGCTCCCTCTGTGTCGAGCCGGATGCTCTCCAGTTCGAGCTCGATTTCGTAGGGGTTCTGGAGGGTCAGCCTGAAGAAGGCCGGCTCGCCCGCCACCAGGGTGCGGTCGACTGTCGCGGTGTCGGGTCGCTTCAAAAAGGGGTTGTAGATAAATGGATCGACATCCTGAGAGCTTCGGGTGGTTATTATCCCGGGAAGGACGGTCTTCGCATGTGGCACGGGCGTCCTCGTTGGCGGCAGCGCCTCCATCGTGATGCCCCGGAGGAGAAACTCGTCCCAGTACTCGGCCGTCAAATTGCCGATACCCAGGCGTTTGGATAGACTGGACGTCTTCAGAATGTTGGTGACCAAGCGAACTTGCTCCTCCCTCGTTATCGAGGGGTAGGCGTTCTCTCTCCGCGGCCCGGGAGCAATGCCACTGCCAGCAGTCCGAAGCAGATCGCTCGAGTATTTCAGCACGCCCTGAAAGTCCGGCAACGCCTCCGAGAAGTTAATGCAGGCCCGAAGAATGTTAAGCTTGACGCTCTGCATGCCAAAGTGTCTCGCAGCCGATTGCTGCTGAATCCTTCCCACGAGCGCCCCGTCCGAACTGTCTTCCCTGTCTCCTAAGGTGTTGCCACCAACAACCCCATATGTCGTCATCAGCAGCCCCAGGAACGAATCAATCCCGTACTCAACGTCACCCTCAGCAAGCTCCAACACACCACCTGCCCCATCCCGGGCACTGGCACCATTCAGCCCAACAAGCCCAGCCGCGGGGTGGATGCCCACGTCAGCAGCACCGCGGGTGCGCGCTTCCACCAAACCACCCACCAGAATGGAGACGAGCTCCCTGACGACCATAGCCTTCTTGCGACGGAAGCCGAGGTGCCCCAGCACGGACGCTATCCCGCTGAGGATCACGACGCGGTCCACCGTGGTGAGCAGCTCGGCCGAGGAGGTCGGGAAGGCGCGGAACAGCGTGTTGACGATCTGCGTCCGCGTGGGCTGGATGGTGAAGCGCGGCGATGTGGTGAGGGGCACCCGGGGCGGGACGCCGAACACGATCATCTCGAGCGATTCCCGGCAGATCTGCCCGTTGGCGGTGTGGATGGCCGCGGACATCCGGCAGAAGCGGATGATGGCCTCGGAGTGGGGCAGCGGCGGGAGGTGCTCGGCTGATATCCTCGAGTACAGGCCCATGATGCGGTCGAGCAGCTCGGGCATGTGTATCTGTAGGTGCCTCAACCACGGAGGTTGGTGGGGGTCTCTTGCTTCAGCTTCCTGCATCGCTATGGCGGCGCTGTTCCCCTTGTCGTGCGGCGGGAGCAGGATGCTGGGGACACGGAACTCGATGCCAGCCCAGCCTAGTAGCAGGAGGCTGATGAGCGTGAGCTCGAGGGCTTTCCCGTGCCAGAGGTGGTCGTTAATCGACTTTGCTATCGTGGCAGCCTCGGTAAGCTCCTTGAGCGCGTTGTTCCACAGGCCAGCCTGGAGATAGAGCGACCCGACCACGACCTGGACCCGCGATCTCCCTTTGCTCCTCCACCTCTCGTTGAGCCCGCCGGGGCCAAACCCTTGCACCGACACTCGGTCTTGGCTCTGTGTTCGAAAGCTGTCGGATGTGTCATGCCGTGAAAGGCCGCCCTGCTCGGGGCTATTTGGTGTCATGGGCCCGATGATGTTTTCAAATGTGGAGGGTGGGGAGGGGAGAGGTTTGTTGTTGCTCACGGGGGTCGTAGGCCGAACGGTGGGCGTGGAACCGGCCGAGTCTGACAGTTGCCCCTTGGAGGGGACGGGTGGCATGGTCATACGAACACGACTTCTATCAGGAAGCCCACTGGTAGAGCTAGATCGGTTTATCGGCAGCGAAAACTGCGAATTTCTCCTCGGAGCCCCCGTAGGTTCGTCCATGGCACTCATCTGATGGCCTGACGATTGCCCTGGAGAGTCTATGAACGACATTCCCTCGTATGACTTGGCTAGGGTGGTCATCTCGGCCAGGATCAGGGCCGAAATGTCGCACATGACCGTCTTGATGGTGGTTCGTTTGGACTGTTCGGCGGGTGGGACAGTAACAATGCCCTCGGGTATCGGCAGAGGATTCTCCTTTGCCGGCATGTAATCAAACACCAACACCTGATGGGCCAGGACCTTGGGATACCGGTCCCTCAAATCCTCTAGGTCCTGGTACAACGACCGTATGTTGGCCTCCTCGACAGTCTTTCCGCCCGAATGTCTTTTACTAAACACGGCTTTAGGCAGCTCGGCGCCATCAGCCACGGCGATCACGGCGAGCGGCTCGCGGAATAAATCAAACGGTGAGAGGGCAAGGTGGGAGGCAGGTGGGTGGTGCATCATGAGGTCGTAGAACATAGCGCCATCAGGAAAGGCCAAGGGCGAGAACATGTCTGGACGCGGTCTGGTCAGCAAGGAGACGTTTAGCAGTAGAAAGTAAGTCATTTCCTACTTCTATGCGGCCGGGCATCGGGGGTGACGTCCCGGAGGAAGACGATGCTCTCCGCATTCAGACGACTGACGAACGCGGTGAAGCGCTCGCGTGTAATATGGCCGATGGGCAGCACGAGCGCCTTGACCCTCGCTGGGCCTACTGGTAGAAGAGAATCGATAGCCATTCTTGCGCCGCGGTCATTCCCGACGTGTGCGGGAACAGCGCAGGAAATCGAAAGAGAGTTGTCAGGTCAGGGGTAGCACATGTCGAGAGTTGGGGGGCAGCGAGCTTCCAGAGATGCGCCGCTGCCTGGTTCGCGTCGAAATCGAGCGTGTGTTCGTCGTAGGTTGGGGTGTTTAGGCGAGCGAACCTTGGCTTTGCTAGGTGTCGCGTGCGTTGGTGAGATATGCGAAGTGCGATGTCGAAATCCCGAAATTCAGGTATGGATTGTTGTAATCGATGACATGCAGCATCGAATGCGCCGTCCCGACCACAGCGGCCCCGGTCCCGCAGAGGCCCGAGCTTTGGTGCGGGACGGAGAGCTATAGCCGCTGTAATTGGCGTGCCGGCCTGAGGATCAGGGGGGCCAGGAAGACCCTTGCAGGCGTCATCTGGGGGCTTTCCAGCAAACTTGGGAAATCTCTCAGCTTCGCATGTGGTTGTTTTTTAACGGTGTTTTTGAACTGTTCCTTTGAATAATGTGTGTATACACTAGGTGAAGCTGGTATCAACGATGCGCCTAAAGCGTACTTTTCCAACCCAATCCCATACCCCAGACTCCCTCCATATAAGTACAACCCTTCCCCTCCATCCAGCCGACCTAGCGTTTACTCTCCCCCCGACATCCTTACCATGTTGCGTAGGTAGGTAGGTATGGGGTTGGAACAATAAATCCAATGGGTCGAGAGCCACATCACATATCACATACCCGACCCGCTCCCCGACCCGGCAACATCCACGTTCGACTTCCCCTGCCTCGCCTCAGTCTTGAGCTCGCTCTCAAAGATGTCCACGGCCAAACTGGCTTCGACAAAATCCTCCAGCTCCTCCGTCACCGTCTTGAGCTTCTCCTTAACAGCCACGGCGCCCTCGAAGCCGACAATGTGCCGGGCGGGCGGGTTCTCGTGACCGCCGATCGCCGTCAGGGCGTGCACCGTCTCCATGACCAGCTTGTCGTTGGCGGCTGCGGGCAGGTGCGGATAGCGGATCTGGACCTCGTCGTCGGACTGCTCGATGGCGGTGTCCGGGTTGGCGTTGAGCACGTTGCTCAGCATTTCACGCATATTTGGGGCCGGGTTGATCTCGGCGTCGTAGTAGGGCAGCTGCGGAGCGAAGATGATCTTGTTGGTGAGGCTCTGGATCTCCTTGTTGGGCTGCACGATGGTGACCTTTATGTTAAAAGGGGCAATCTCGTATGCCAGCGAGTCGCAGTAGCCCTCAAGAGCCCAGGTAGCGGCCGTGTACATGGGCATGCACGGCGTGCCGATGTGGCCACCAATGCTAGTGAGGATGATGATATGCCCCGTGTGTTGGCCACGGAACTGCGGCAGAGCGGCTTTGATGAAGTTGACCTGGGAAAAGAAGATGGTATCGAACTGGTCCCGGACGAGGTTGCGTGTAGCGGGCGTCGCCGAGAGCTCCTCGACGGTACCGATGACGGCTGTACCAATCAGCCACTGTTACTTGAGTTGAACAGGCTGCCAAACTCACCCTCAAACTTGCAACAAAGCAAAATGTCTATGCGACCAAATACCTGCACGGCCTCGGCAATGGCGGCGCCACACTGGCCCATGGCGCGGGCATCGCAACGGATGCCGCGTATGCGATCCTTCCACCCCTCGCGGTCCTTGCGGTTGCTCTTGCATTCGTTGATGAGCTCCCGGAATTCGGCGCTCCGCTCCTCATCCTCGATCTCGACGGGGGGTAGGCAGGCCACCACGTAGTCGCCGTGGGCCAGTAACAGCCGGACTAGGCGGATGCATAACGGCGAGAGCGACGAGGTGAGGAACCAGGTCCGCGGCGAGTTGTGTGTTGCTGGCTTGTCCATCAGTCCGATGAGATCTTCAAGGGTTCATTCATTTTCATTCATCGGAAATAGCGGGGGGCGGGGGTCGCAGATGCAAATGCAGATGCAAATGCACATGCAGAAGCGGGTGCGGATAGATAGATCACGCAGGCTCGGGCTTCGGTTTAGAGCTGGGCTTGGGAGATAACAACACCAGGGGGGAAAAGGAAAAGGGGGGTTGCGCACGGAATGATGCTGCTGGCGTCGAATGGGCATGTCGAGACGGCCCAGCATCTGCCGTCTTCTTGTCGGCCATGCTGGTAGGCGATCACGCAGGTAAACCTGGAACCTGCGAGAGCGGCTGTTTTCGCCAGTCAGGGGCGTCGTCGCGCGGCACGTTTGCACCTATCCTAGGTGAGGAAAGTCTCCTGAGCTCGCTCCACAGGCTGTTTATTTGGTCACAGCGGGTCGGGTGTGCCAGCAACCTAAAAGGGGAAAACCGTTGCTGCAGGGGGCAGTTATACAATAACGCGGTTGGAGATGCAGCGTGTGATGGAGGTTTCTTGTTGATATCAAGCTATCCGGATGGCTTGATTCAGACCACTTCGAGCAGAAAGGACAGCCCGAAACCCCTGGGGTGATGGTCACTTATACGTCAGGACGGGCAGTAGCGGTAGGCGATAGTCGGCATCCCTGCCGCTTAGTTAGGTAGGTAGTCAGTTTGCTTGCGCACTGCCCGGTCCTTCCCCTGGCCGCTGTAATCGGGTTTCAATTTCGGTGTTCGGCGGGTGTGACGGTAGATGTGATCGACGGCAACCCCAGATTGAGGCTCAACCGGCATCCACGAGTCCGGAAGCCTGCCGAAATGCGTTGTTTGGGATAACCGATGATGTCCGGCTTTAGCGTCGATAACAATGTATTCGGGCCACTAACTGCCATGGAATATGTCAAGCTCGGGTGCTACGACAGCCGAGGACATCAGATCGCCGGACTAAGGATATCCCCACCAAAAAGGCAATGCGTGGAGCTGATTCATACCTTAGTCAACGGGCTTTAGGCTGCTCGCGAGGGCCCTTCGAGTATAAAGTTGAGGTTGCTTGCTGGCGGTCAAACTTTTGACAATCGATCATTCGTCATGCCTTTGAATTTCCCAAAGTGCGTGCTGAGGATTAAACAACTGATCAACAAACCAACAAACTTTTCGGTCGTCAAATGTAACCACCGAGAGAAGCCAGCCTCAAGTCAGCTTGAGTCAGCCTCGCGCGGCGTTTCTCTCGACGGTTAACACGGTACGTCACCCGGGGACAGGCGACCTAAGCCCGTGCCGTCCCGTATATTTCGGGCGAGGCCGGACTGGATTCACGGAGCTGTTGCCGGAAGTTGATTCAGAGTTGGAGAAGACAAGAGGATGCGGGACGGGAACTCCCATCAAGATCGCTGCAAGGCTCCCCCTCCCCCCACTTCCCTTATTCGGTTCGCGGCAGGCGCTGTGAACCCCTCGGCTTGTTACGCTAAGCCCCTGTAAAAGTTTCGTGTAAAACCTGGGGAAGGCGTGTGCCACTTCTTTCAGTGGTTAACCGACACTAACACCGACAGTGAGAGAATGGAGGTCCTTGACTTTCCACACGCTCTCTGTCTACACCCATCAGCGCATTGGCAGCCACCAAAAATGCAGGCGGAATTGCATCACATCACATTGTACCAGGCTTGCTCAACGGCCAAGTCAAAAACAGTATCACATATCACATTCATAACACAACAACTTCCTCGCCCTTCCTTCACCCCCCTACTGACCAATCTCCCCCTTCAACCACCCCGGCACCTCAGGCACATTGTCCCACCCACTCAAATACTCCTCCCTCTTCACCCCCTCCCCATCCGGCTTCGCGTAGATACCCGTCACATACCACACCGTCTGCCCCTTCTCCACCGTCCCCTGCAGCGTCGGAATCGCCGTCCGACTCTCAATCAAATTCGAGTTCGGATCCGCATTCACCAACGTCGCCGTACGGCCCCCCGCAGACCCCTCCAGCGCGCGAATCCCCACCGCGCCCTTAGACACAATAAACGCACCCTCGAGCCCGCCCGCCCACGCCTCGGGCGTCGCCACATCATAGTTACCCATCAACCGGGGCCGCGTGCCCTCGTGGTTTGCGGACCCGTCGTACAGGCCCAGCAGGCGCCCGTCGGCCGCCCGCGAGCTGCTGATGGCGAAGCTGCCGTCGGCCGTCTGCACCGTGCGGCCCGTGGCGCGGATCTGGTGCGCCCGGATGTGCCAGTTGGGGGTGGCTTCCGTGGGCGGGATCAGGTAGGTCTTGATGTGCACGTCGGGGAAGGGCGTCCAGAGGGAGACGAGCACGGGAACGCTGCTGCTGCTGCTGCGGGTTTCGAGCGTGGAGGTGGAGAGGCGCCGCGTCTTCCAGTACTCGCCGCCGTCGTCGGAGAGGCCGAGTTGCGAGGCGAGGGCGTATTGCTCGAGGGTGAAGAGCCCCGGGGGGACGGAGTAGCCGTATGCGGAGGAGTAGGCGAAGGCACCGTACTTGGCGTGCGTGCCTTTCATCGGGTACGAGCATGCCTGTCCGGAGGAGAGCAGCATGCAGTGCCCGCCGAGGTTGCTGGGCGGTTGTTAGTTTGGGGAGTTTGGGGGTGGGGGTTGATAGGTAAAAGGTGAGTTACCTCATGATGTGGCCTGGGTGCTTGAGGTCCTTGATCTTGGGGATTACGTCCCAGTGGTTCTCCTCCTTGGAGGTCCAGAAGGGGTGCGTCTCGGGCACAGCGAGGCAGATGAAGGCTAGGCAAGCCCAGTACTGAACAGTATAAGCTTGGTTCGTTGAGGATACAGGGTGACAGGAAGAGTTACTTACCGGGCTGCCCGGACTGTTGTAGTTCTCGGCCATCTGTTTCTTCGTGAGTATCATCGGCAGGCCCAGCAGGAGAGATTTCTACTCACATACATGTTTGGGTACGAGTACCCAATGGTCAGCGTGCCGCTTGAGCTCCACATGTCGTGCTGCGTCTGCCACCATCTCAGATGGCGCATGACCATTCCCTTGACCATACCCCAGGTCAACGGTGCGGGCAACTCGACATCAGCATACGCAAGAGCGCCCCAGAACGAAACCATAGCGAAGCGGTAGCCGACACTGCGGCCAAAAGGAATAGACCGCCCTAGAAAAGTCAGTATCACCTCATCTTGTGAGAGTTGTTAACTTACCCTCCTTGTCGTAGTAGTGCGCTAGATCCAGCGCCGCCATCTGAGCCCGCTTCTTGAACTCTGCGGCATTCTCTGGGTCATCCTCGGCGGCTAGCTTAGCGTAAAGCAGCTGGAGGAAGTGAATGGCAAAGCTCGACGAGTAGTAGTCCATTTCTGTTCACGTCAGTCGGCTGCCTCGTAGGGTGTTGTTTAGGGGTAAGTTGTAACCCACGGTGAATCCCCTCCGGCCCGTCATTAGACCATCCATCACCGCGATAGAAGGTCTCTAGGTGCTTGATATCCGCATTGAGCCTCTCCTGCGAGAACTTGCCGCCGTTCTTCTTCAGCCCCAAATTCGCAAACACCCGGAACCACAACCAATTCGTATTCGGCATGCTGTCGCCCTTCTGTGTTAGCCAGCCAACCAACTTCCTTCTCCCCCCCTTTCCCCTTTCCCCCTTTTCACCCTCCCCACCCAGCAACAAAACCCCCAACACCCAAACCAAACAGATAAAAGAAACAACAACTCACTTCTTCCCATTAATACTATTCCCCAACCAATTCTCCACATTCCCCCTCTCCCGCTCACTCAACCCCTCCCAAAACACCGGCGCCACCGCCAGCGCGAACCCCATCGGGCACATCTCCACCATCCGCTGATCATTATCCGCCGGATGGCCCCAGTACTCCGCGCTGGCCGGGTCGGTGCCCGCGCGCAGGCCGTCCACCCACCAGCGCGCGCCGCCGTACGTCCCGCCCCCCGCGAGCAGGCTCGCCAGCCCCCACAGGGGGCGCGCGAACCCCTCCACCTCGGACGCCGTCTGGTCGAACCGCACCGCCGTTGCGCCCGGCATGCGCACGCGCGCTTTGGTGGGCGAGAAGAACGGCTCGAGCGGGTCGAGGAGGGTGGTGAGTAGGGCTTGCACGGAGGCGCGGTCGCTGAGGGGGACGGTGGAGAAGGGGTGCGGGTTGCTGTAGCCGAGCACGAGGCCCTGGGTGGGCTGTTGTTGTTGGGGAGGTGGGGGCATGGTGGTGGTGGTGGTGGTGAGGGTGGTGTAAGTGATAGTGAAAGCCAACCTGGGTGCTGGATGGGTGGGTGTGGGTTGTTGAGACTGTGGGAGTTGTCAAACACGGAGGGAGGGTGATTAGAACAGGGGACGAGGGACGGAAGATTGAGAGGGCGCTCTACTAATGTCTTAAGATAAAGACGAAGAAGATATAACCTTTGAAAACAATATGTCTCTTTCGATATCACGACCTCCCATTTACACAGCCAATCCCATATTTCTCCGTCTCGCAGCGCTACATCCCGAACTTACACCCACCTTTCCACCCATCTTCGACCCAGGGTGGAGCCACCCGAGTTGGAGAACAAACATCCAAGGGCCATTCTTGATGAGGGGTTTGCCGTTCCTTTCGGCCTCGTCCCCTCTCCCCCTCACCACAGTGGGGGTGATGTTCGCGGCTAATTACGAAACATGGGAACCTTCAGTTGTGACACTCAGCCGATGGTCTCCTTGCATGAAACTTGATGATCCGTAGAATGTCAAAGCGGGTGATGTGGTTCCACGGTCTCGGCAAACGCCCTGCAGGATCCTGCTTGTGCTCAGGTCACAACCGTTGAGGTATGCTTGGTAACGTTTCCCGGGTACAGCCGGAGAAGCTGGGGGACTTAACCTCCCGCATATCAATCATCACATGTGTCTTGGGCGAGAGTTTAAGATAACATTCAGTAATTGCCTTGTACTCAACTCATCCGGCTCAAGATCCAAGACAACCCCCAGCAGCCGCCATGCAGCCAGATCCCATATTCCAGATATCAAACCTCGCCAAATAACACGCTGCTGTTTGTGATTCAAAGCACCCCCACCCTCCCAACAACCCTGAGCCTCCTTTTCTTACCACCCCAACCCGGAGCAACTCGTCGTAGTGATATGTGCCATCTAGGCGAACAGAGCCCAAGTAGACATTACGTACTTAATCTGCTCAGGTATTTGTATCCATCCATCCAACCGTCCCGCTCTTTCTTTCCACACCAACCACCAACCAACACCACCCCAACAAACCAACCCAACCCATCCATCCCTAAACCATCACCCCCCGTTGACCGGCTGCTCCGACCCATCAACCCCCGCCGCCGCCACAGCAGCCGCCATCTCATCCAGCCCGGGCGTCGGGGGCACCTCCTCATCACCCCTACCACCATAGCCATCCACCACGGAGCCCTCACGACTCAAGCTCGCCCCATCCCCGTTACTCGCACTCGACTGCGCCAGCTCGCGCCGCCGCCTGCGCATCTTGCGCTCCTCGTCGGCCGTCTGCCGGCGCGACCGGCGCAGGTTCTCGCGCTTCTCCGCGTCGGCGGGGTCGTCGCCGCCGTCCGCGCCCGAGCGCATGCCCTGGAGCAGCAGCGCGGCGCGCTGCGCGACGTCGTCTTCGCCCGCGGCCGTGCCTGCTGCACCGCCGTCGGCGGGCTGGCCTGTGGCTGGGTTGAGGAGGTCTGAGCCGGGCGTGTTGTTGACGTCGTCGTCGTTGGCGGGGCCCGAGACCTCGGAGCCGGGGCTTTGGATGGGCGGGAGGCTCGCGTCGAGGGCGGCGAGCTGGGCAATGTCGGGGACCTGTTGGCCGGATGCGACGCGTACTTGGTGGCGGTCCTTGAGACGGGCACGCCGGCGCCTGTCGCGCTGGTCTCTTGCCTGTGGTGCTGCGGCGCGGAGTTTCTCGAGCAGGCTGTCCATGGCGCCGGTGCTGGTTGGTGATGCCAGGCTGCTCTCCGTGGAGGCCTGCGCAGCCTTGAGCGCGTTCTTCCGTTTCATGGATGCCTCGTTCTTCCGGCGCTGCTCCTCCAGTTGCGAGTTCTTGTCGTACGATTTCCTCCACTCAGAGATGAAGTACGCCAGCTTAGAAAAGAAGTCGCGGCGCGCGTTGTCGTCGGCAGGGTCCTCGCCGTAAAAGGTCATAATGTCGTCGTAGGTGCGTATCATCTCCTCCAGGTAAACCTGCATCTGCTCGGCCTTGCGCCGCGCGTCCTTCATGACGCGCCCAACGACCTGGGCCACACGGTCCTGCGGGTGGAACTTCTTCGCGTCTGATAAGCTGCCGGAGTCGAGGGCCTTCTGTACATTGGTGATGTTGTCAATGTATCGTTTGGCGTCGGACTGGACCTGCTCTATGTTGATTTTTTGCGCCGTCATGACCCCCGAGATGTCGTCGGTAAAGTTCTCCCACTCCGGGTACTGGTTACGGACAATTCGTTCGACAAGATCGGCCAACGTCGATTGGTTCTTGTCGTCCTTTACCATGGCCAATCTGGCTAGCGAGGATAGCTTGAAACCGCGGGCCTGTTTGTTCGCGTCGTTCATGTAGTTACCGATATCCAAAATGAGGCCGAGCACGTTCATCAAAGATACCGAGTCTCGGAGCGACTCGGATACGTTCACAACATGGCGCATCTTTTCGGTGAGTTCGTCATACTCGGGTTCGAAGCTGCGTGTCAGTGAAAGAGCACGCATTCTGCTCTTCCAATAGTGGTGCAGCTCAAACGCCGTTTGTAGGTAGATCTGATCTTGCCTGGTGAGCTCCGCCGGGTCCAGCTCTCTGTTCTCTTTGTTTGCTTCTGGGCCTGTCCAGTCCTTGCTGTATGGCGCCAGTTGCTTGGATATATTGTCCGGGATATTGCAGAGATCATCTTTCTGCAGGAAGTCCATCACCACAACGTTATCGAGCACGTCGTTGTCGCAATGGATGATCATTTGCACCACCTTCTCAACAGAGAACTGCGAGAACTTGGCCAGGGCAATTTCTGTCCTCCATTAGCGCATGTTTATGATTCCCTCTTGGGGTTGACTTACCGTAGGATTTCCGCAGATCGTTCGAGATAATCTGCTTCTTGTCGTCCTTCTTTGCCGTCCCTTGGCCAAGCTGCTTGATCTCCTTTGCCATGAAAAGTTTCTCGACCTCATCGAGAATACCCTTCCGACTAAGCTCGAGGTATTTTTCTTCCCTCTCTTCTGCCGAAGGCGTGTGGGCGGCCCAATGAGTGGTGAGTGGTGAGTCGACCTTCTCCCAGTGCAGAGCCTTGAGCTTCTTCTTAGGCCGGACAACCGACAAGCCAAGGGATGTTGTGGGTGTGAGATTGTTTTGCCGGGATAGGAAGTGCCCTGACATTGCGCCCAGCCCGGGCATCGGAGGCGGAGGAGGCGGAGGAGGCATGCCCAGGCCACCAGGAGGAGGAGGTGGTGGTGGTGGAGGGGGAGCACCGGGAAAGTTCCCTGGCATTGGAGGAGGGGGAGGGGGAGGAGGGCCAGTAAAACCGAGCGCTGGGGGCATCGGTGGCGGAGGTGGGGGAGGAGGACCGGTGAAACCGGGTGGTGGGGGAAGCGCACCGGCCAGCAAACCAGGGGGAGGAGGAGGCGGCGGCGGAGGGGGTGGAGGGCCCCCGAAAGTTGACGGACCAGGCGCTGTCGGGGTGGTATCGGTGATCTCGATCTTCGGAGGCTCGTTGTCACTGGGAGTAAGAGGTGACTGGGATTCCAAGCTCGGGTGGGATGGGCCAGTTGTAACGCCATCCCCGTCCTCTGAATCGCTGCCATCGATTCTCTTGACCTTACCCTGAAGCTCGCTGAACATGCCGGCGGCCTTCTTTGGATCCATGACAGGCCGCTTGAATTCGACCACCCGTGGCTTTTCGTAAACGACACCCTCCTCGTCCTCGGCGACATCCTCGATCTCTTCCAAGACACCCTCGATCGGTTCCCCGCGAGAACCGACGGGTTTCCTTGGAATGCGAGTCGATCTTTTGACGCTCCCAAGCATGCTGTTGGTGAAGTCCCGGGGCGGGGCACCAGCCCCTGGTTCTCCGTAGCCGTCCATCTCCTCGCGGAGGGCTCGTAGCTTGTCCGAGGGGCCGACGGTCTCGCCCCAGACCTTGCCCTCAAGCTTGTAGACCGTCTTTTGGCGTTCAAGCTGCATTTGCAGGCGCTCCATGAGCCTATCACGGTCTAGGATGCCTTGCATACGAGCCGGGTCCTCGTCGCCCACCTTAACCCCCTTGGCAGCGTTGGAAGCCGCAACGTCCTGAGCGTCGCGGAGCATAAGATACAGCTCTCGCGTTTCGAGCTCATAGCGCTGTGCTTCCTTCGCCCTGAGGGTTTGGAGGTTCTCCAGCTCCGACTTTAGCCCTTCCGTTTGTCTCCTCTGCGCGTCAATGAACCTCGCCTGTTCATCGATCTGCTTCTGGAGTTTAGCAACCAGCCCATCTGCGCCCATTGCTAGTTTTTCCCTCAACTCATCTCTTTCTGCCATCGCCGCCTCGGCAAACTGCCGCGTTTCGGTGGCCTCATCGAAGGCCTGGCGGGCTTCCGAGTCCGTGTGCAGCTTGTCGAGCAAGCTCTGGACCGTGAAATTGAGACTTTGCTTCAGGTCCATGTCCGGCAAACGCCGATCCATGGCCACGTAACTCAGCATCGAATCGACGAGCTGGAACATGCGGAGACGTTCCTCGCTGTCATTTTCTCGGATCAGAAGGAGATGCTGCAAAGCCGAGATGAAGTAGTCTTGAGTTTTGGTTCCGTGCAACCGCTGCTGGATCGCATCTACAATCTGGACCGGGTCGTTGAGGTCTCTAACCTCTCCTTCCACGTTGTCCTTGATGCTGCTGTTCTCCTTCTCGAGCATGTCCTCGTAATCGATGGCCTCGTTGAGCCGGAACCGCTCGATTTGCTTGTCGATCAACTCATACTGGAAAGCCTCCATCTTGTTCAACATGCGCTTGATGCCACAGGCCGTGAACTGCGCCCTGATGTGGACGCGCATCTGTAGGTCCTTCTCGGCGGCATCGATCATCATGTTGATCAATATGAGGGTGGCCACGACGTATTCCATCAGCAGGTTCTCCATGCCGATACCTCCGCTGCGCACCTCCTCGCTTGCGCCCACGAGACTGCCCATCTTGCCCCGACCATCGATGGTGACCTCGACGAGACGCATCCAAGCGTCGAAGCGGCCGTTCTCGCCCTGTTGGTTCTTGGCCACGTCCATGGCCTCGATCACCTTTAAGTGCCCCTTGCTTTCGGACCAGTGGCACAGGAAGGTCAACACTTCGCTGACAAGCTTCCTCGTCGTGAGCCGGGGCGAGATGAGGGAGGTGGCCAAGGCCACGAGGACCGGCTGATGAGCTAGGGCATCGTCGGCGCCGAATTTGTTGTTCATCAAGGCCTTTAGGCACTTGGCGATATCGTACTCCCGGTCCAGGTTCTTGTCGCCGGTCGCGGAATCCAGGGTCGGTCCCATGGCGGTTTTGCGGTTGATTTTGAAGAGGACATTGGTCAAGGCCACTTGGCCCTGGCACTCGATGAAGCGTCTGACCCAGCCGATCTGCTGGGTGCGTAGGTTGACCTCCAAGCTGCCGAAACCCTTGCTGTCGAGCGAGTTTTCCATGACCTTGCGCACATACCACTCCGGGCTGCCCTCCTCGTCGGGCATCTGGGTGAGGTCGACATTGCTGTACTGGCCAATCTTAGCGGTCTGCCTGCGCTTCTGTTCACCCTGCCATTCGGTGAGGCGGTCTTGGTAGATGAGGGTCCATTTCTTGGTCGGTGGGTAGGCGATCATCTGACGCTTGGCTTGGTCCGGAAGGTTGTGCCATCCGCGCTTTTGCATGAGCGCCACGAACATCTGCTCGATGACGTTATCATCATCTGGTTTCGGGAAGTAAAACCCCTCGCTCGTCTGAGTCCCAGAGGGAAACTTGGTCAGGCGGTTGTCCCTGGGCGAGTGGGGGGACAAGTAGGAAGATTGAGACGAGATACTAGGCAGTGCTGTTTTGGATGAGCGGCTGTCTGCATTTTGGTTGTAGTAGGACGTTCTATTACCTGACATGATGCTTGAGGTGTCGGCTGAACTGCGACCACCGGACGTGTACGAGTTGTACCGGGAATTATGGGACCCCGGCACGTTGCTCTCCCTCGCTGGCCCCCATTGCTGGTATTGAGCCTGGCGGCCGGTCGAAGCCATTGTGATGTTGGATGCGCCGGGCGCGGGGCGTGGCCCGGAGGGGAAGGGGCTCGAGGGGTAGGGGCTTGTGGGGCGCACGGCCGATGGGTCGAAGGTAGGATACTGGTGGAAATCGCTCGTCGCCTTGTTTAACTGGTGTGGTAACGGTTCTCGTCGGGATGACATCTGGTCGGATTTGTGAAGGTAGTCGACAGGGACTGGCGAGTTCCGGTCCGCGGTAACGGCATCGTAAGGGATCGTCGTCATGATGCCGGCCGTCGTGTTGATACCGGACCCGGAAGAACCAGGACGGTCTAGTGATATAACAGAAGAGTCTCGTTGGTGGCGCGAATGGCGCGAATTCACAGAACCCGTGTCGGTGTCGGCGGAGAGATGGCGGCCTTCGTCGGGCGTGATCCGTTTCTCGGCCTTGTTCCTAGATCGGTGGAAGAATGACGAGGCCTTCCCGGAGGAGGCTCGGGACTTGTCGTAGGAAGACATGGCGTCGGGGTTGTGGGTAACGCGTGGAACAGCCGGTTCGGGAGGGGCGGGCAGCGAGCCGCCTGTGTTTGGTTTCTCGACAACAGCCGTACAGAGGGGCGTCAATCAATGCGTGGGCGACGTGGGCCGAGCGAGTCGGGGGGCGTGGTATTTGTCGTCAATGGACTCTGTGTCTCAGGCCTATGGCGCATCGCATCATCTTCTTGGGAAGTGGCCGGGGTCAGGAAGCGTGTCGTCGCAGCGCTGGTGGGGGGTTGTGCTTCTGTGCATGAATCGTGAATATTTAGCATGAGTACGGGGTTTGATAACAGACGCCGTGGGGTACTGCGAGACAGCGGGAGGTCGGCGGGAACCCTGACATACGGACTGCGATTTTCCGGTTCCTGTAACCGTGGGATCGTCCGTGAATCCGGTGGTCGGTTGAAGTTGAAGTCGACAAGGCAGGTAAAAGGCGCCGTCTTCGATCGCGTTGTCGGGCCGGGGGTCAAACGAAAATGGCCAACGGCTGTTCTGTCACAATGGCGCGGGCTTGGCTTCCGCGGCGTTGCAAGGAGCGCAGGAACGACAGAGAGGCACAAATGAATGTGGTATCGACGTCAGAACCTGGAAGGAATGGTGCGTGCTAAGCCCCCGCAACCTGGAAGCGCCTCCGGGGATGGTTTTGCAAGTTGCTGGATCGCCTGCGCAGGTTTAGGTGGTGTAATGAGTGCGACACCGGGAATGTCCCTGTGAGCGGCGGCCACAATTATTGAATCGCAGGATCGGTAACCACCGGGACAGACGCACAACACACACAACATGGAGGTCACAAAGGGGGTCCGCGGTCTGAAACAGGCCTAGCTTGGATCTGCCCCTGGGGTTTCTGAGAGAAGGCGAATGCATCAGGGGACCGTGCCGCGGCATGTGGCCTGTGCGTCGCCCGCCTTGATCCTGGTGTCGCACGCTTCAACCCCGCAGCTGCAGGGTGGCCTGAGCTACAGGGCAGGATGCTTGAAACACTCAATCAAGAACCCGCCTCTCCCGCCACTGTTTAGTCCGTTTTGTTTCACGGAGTACGACGAGTGTGGCCGTATCAAGGCACCTATTGATACTCAACAACAGATCCATGACTAGTCAAATGCCACCATAGAAACATGGCAAAAGTTTACTCTAGAAATATCCACGGTTGAATTGGTTGGGTTGATCTTAAATTGGCATGCAAGTGTTTAAAGATGTCTCTGTTTGATTATTTAGTGAGGATCGGAAAATTTCTAGAATCCTCTTCCGTTCTTTCCAACCCCTTTCCGCTTCTTTGCCGAAACCTTTACCTCCCGGATAGCTGCGGCGACTAAAGGGCTTCCAAGAATGCATCCAAGAATGCAGTAAACGAGTTGTCATCCAATCATCTCAACATACACTAACATCACAAGTCGAGAACAATGGAATGCAAGATCGATATCAAACGACCGGGCCGGGGCCGCTGGCGGGTCCACCATGATTGCGGGATGCCAAGAAGGTCCACATGAAATTCAATGCCAAGAGGAGTCCGTCCCGGCAATTGCATGAGCCGCGTTGCCAGCCTGCAAGCATCGCATTCGAGAAGCCGTCTCAGCCCGGCTACCAACCAACACTAGTGCTTTGGCGTTTGCTTTTGGAACACGCTGTTGGCCCCATTGGTGCGGATGTTTAGTAGTTGTTGCGGCGACGTCTAGATCATCTTAGCATTTGGCTAAGGGGTCAGATCTGGTTTCGTATTTTATTCCATTTCCCTCGCAGTCCTAGGACAGCTGGCCGTTCAGACACGATGGGCTCGACGTTTGCGATCATCAAGGTAAGCGCGAGCCGTTACAAAAAAACAGATCGCGTAATCTCCCGTTGGTGTCGCGCGCTAACCTACGTTGTCCCTAGACCCTGATTGTCCCCGCGGTCATCTCTCTCATGCTCTTCCTTGCCGCAACCTTCGTCCTCGTCCCCCTATGGCAACGCTACCGAAACCGGTACAGCCAGTACCTACCGCTCGAAACAATATCAAACCAGACACTATCCCTCAGGGCGAGACTGCAGAGCGCTATCCTCCGGTTTATGGCACCGTCAGCGTGGAGAGCCAGAGCCTCTGACGGCATCGTGGTTGCTGAGCGAAATTCTTTCGATTCTGAAGAGGGGGAAGAGCTGGGCGACGTGGACGAGACCACTGCGAGGAGAGTATTAGACCAGCAAAGAGGGGACCCTGTCGACAGTACGAGAAGGTTAAGCAGAGAGTCAGTCTCCACAGTCAGCTCCAGTCAAAGTACCCGCACACTAATTGCCCAACAGCCTCGAGGAAGGGTTCATGGACGACAGTGATGACGACAGCGAGGGCGAAGTCGAACGGGCTGGTGTCACGATAAACATCTTTGGAGCGCGGCGTTGATTTCGGAATGAGCCCGGTGAAGGGAGGCTATATTTTTGACGGCGTCGAGTTCGACTGTATGTGATCCTTAAGTCATTCACCACTGCCTCACAAATGCACTTAATGCGTGGTTCCTCTCATCAACGTGGGCCTCGAAAACTATCCCTCAACAATGCCATATCAGCGAGGTTCTTAGAATCGGTTTCGGGTGTGCTAATTACACATGAAGTGGCTTATCGTACGATTGGACAGTAAATACCAAATGCCTTGTCAGTCGAGTCGTGGTTTCGAGGAATAAGCTAGGAAACGACTGGACCCCTGCCACATTAACTACCTAGCTAACGCTTACAAGCATTCGCTGCGTGGCATGCCTTTATCAGGGTCAGAACCATGTGGTTTCGGATGCCAAGGCCGGGCCCGAGTCTGGACCTCTGATTAGCGCACGCCCAAGGCAACCCGCAGAACTGGACCGAACTTTAGTCGCATCTTGCCTTCAGGTTTCAGTGCTCTTGCCATCACTCGACCCCCTGCGGCCCCGATTTTGTGCGATTTACGTCCTACGTTGTCTAGGTAAATAGGCAGCCTCGGAACTGCGACTAATTTTCTGTGCTTTATCAAGTACAACGCATGTTTCCCCTCTCGAGGTAACACTTAATTATCCGAGACGATGGCGGCCCCAGAGGAGAAGGCTACAGACCTCAAGAACCAGGGCAACAAGGCCTTTGCGGCGCACGACTGGCCGACCGCGATCGACTTATACAGTCAGGCCATCGAACTAAACAACAAGGAGCCCACCTTCTGGTCCAACAGAGCCCAGGTCCGCACAACCCCGCCATCAGCCTTGCCCGGCGCCCCCTTTGGTCGCGTGACTGACCATGTCCTTCTGCATAGGCCTACCTGAAGACGGAAGCGTACGGCTTTGCTGTCAGAGATGCCACGAAAGCTATCGAACTCAAGCCGAGCTTCGTCAAGGTGCGCAATGACCCTCTGTCGCCCCACACCGTTGCACCGACGCTGACGGTTTTCCCGGAATCCAGGCCTACTACCGGAGAGCGACAGCATACGCCGCCATCTTGAGGCCCAAAGATGCTGTGAAGGATTTCAAGACTTGCGTTAAGATCGACCCCAGCAACAAGGATGCCAAGCTTAAACTGGTCGAATGCGAGAAGATTGTGCGACAGCTCGCCTTCTTCGCCGCCATCGAGGTCGGGGACGAGCCGTCGGCTGCCGAGGGTCTCGATGTGGACTCGATTGCCGTCGAGCCCGCCTATGACGGCGCCAAATTGGAAGGGGAGATGACGCAGGAGTTCATCGACGACATGACCGAGAGGTTTAAGAACGGGAAGTTAATACACAAGAAATACGTCTACCAGATTATCCTGGCGGTCAAAAAGCTTGTGTACGACGAGCCCACCATGGTCGAGGTCGATATCCCCGAGGACGTCCAGCTTACCGTTTGCGGTGACACCCACGGTGGGTCTAACCTAACCTATCTAGACTTCCTGGGAGCTGTACAAGATGCTGACTGTTAGCAGGGCAATATTTTGACTTGATGGAGCTCTTCAGGTTAAACGGTACCCCGGGTGACAAGCATTGGTACTTGTTCAACGGCGACTTCGTGGACCGGGGTTCTTGGTCGACCGAGATTGCGCTGTTGCTCTACGCCAACAAGTGGCTGCGGCCCAAGAACTTCTTCATCAACCGCGGCAACCACGAGACAGACGACATGAACAGGGTTTATGGATTTGAGGGCGAATGCAAGGCAAAATACAACGAGCGGTAAGTTATTCACGGCCCCTGGCGCAATGGGCGGCACACTAATAATGGCTCTCAGCGTATTTAAGCTGTTCTCCGAAAGCTTCTCTGCCCTGCCGTTGGCGACTTTGATCGGCAAGAAGTACTTTGTACTACACGGTGGTCTGTTCTCGGACGACAACGTAACGCTAGACGACATCCGGAAACTCGACAGGCATAAGCAGCGGCAACCCGGGCAGGCTGGCCTAATGATGGAGATGTTGTGGACTGACCCGCAAACGGAGCCCGGAAGGGGCCCCAGCAAGCGTGGCGTGGGTATGCAGTTTGGCCCCGACGTCACCAAGCGGTTCTGTGAGAAGAACGGCCTGGAGGCGGTTATCCGCAGCCACGAGGTCAGGATGGGAGGCTACGAAGAAGAGCACGACGGGAAGTGCATCACCGGTATGTTCGAGTTCAAAATGAAACCCAGGCCCAAGGTAATGCTTACTGACCTGGTGTTGCTTCAGTCTTTTCGGCGCCCAAATACTGCGACATGACCGAGAACAGGGGCGCGTATATCAATATTGGCCCCGACTACAAGCTCAAGTTCACGCAGTTCGACGCTGTCCCGCACCCCAATATCCGGCCCATGGTAAGCAGTACCAAATTGCGTCCTAGTTGTTCTCATGCTAACATGATGACAGGCCTATGCCCAGAACTCGGTGATGTCCTCGCTCATGTAGATACTGTTGCTGCCAGTGCGAGAACAGAGACTGTCTGTGGGATTGAGAGGTCGTTGTATACTCCCCACTCTACGAGGGCTGTTGTGACTTGGCGTTCAGGTGGCCCTGCATGGCGCTACTCTGTCGATGGTAGATGGGCTGTCAAATATTTCTCGAGATTGCTGTTATGGGCAGTCGAGAAACCCCATCAGAGCCAGCCCCTTGCCGCTTCCCTCCGCATCTCATGCCAGGAACCAGCAAGGGAGCTACAGAGGAGCTGTCTGTCTACATCGGTGCGTCACCGCACAGATAGACGCCTCGCATCCAGATACTAGCTATGTAGCGAGCTGGATAGGGAGATATAGACCACCCCAAATCAAACCAAACCAGTCCCCATTTGCTCCCCTCCATCTTCACCCTGACCAAAACGACCGCATCAATTCAATCAACCCAACCCAGCCCACAACCCGCCCTCCCCCTCCTTCCCAATCAAACTCCCCAACCAATCCCCACTCGCCACCACCCTTAACACCATCCTCCCCGCCTCCTCCCCTCCATTACCATCACCACCACCATTACCGCCTGTAGACATAACCATCCCCCCAAACGCCGTCACCGCCCCCACAAACGCCGCCAGGTCGGCCCGCGGCACCCGCACCCACGCGTCCCCGCCGTCGCCCACCGCGAGGAAGTCGATGGGGATGGCCGCGCCGGTGTCGCCGAGGAATTGCCGGAGGGCGGTGGTCAGGTAGGCGCGTAGTTGGAGGATGTCGGGGTTGTTGTTGTTGTTGTTGCTGGTGGTTGTTGTTGTGGGGGTGGTGAGGGAGAGGTGGGCGTAGGCGGAGGGGGGGGATTTGAGGGTGAGGGTTGTGAGGGTGTGGGTGTGGGTGTGGGAGGTGGGTGTCTGTGTCTGTGTTGGTGTTGAGGTGGGGTGTGGGGCTGGGTTTGTCGTCGTTGTTATTGTTGGGTCGTTTTGGGGGGCGGGAGGGTCGATATCCATTTTGGTGTGTTTGAGATGTGATTGGGAGCTGGGTGGTTTCGTTTTGTAAGTGAGACAATGCAGGACTGGTGATGGTGGGCTCGGTGAGGTCGATGGTGTGATATGGGTGTTTTACTCTTATGTCGCAATTCCTGGAGAATAAAATGATCCCGACAGTCTGTACATTGAGGAGAGCTGAAACAAGACCACAAGGTGATACTTTTTTGTTGTTCATGTGAAAGTCGCAGTTTTGCGAATATATTCATCGCATTAAAGAGGTCGAGCAAACCCGAAAGTTATAGTTACATCCATGTGGGACTGCCAAGTAATTATGGGTGTATCGAGGTGATTCTTCCGATTCCTGCATCTCAACCATCAGACCAAGAAGCTTCTACCATTCCTCCTTCAAAAGATTCCTTCATTATATCATCTCAGTCACTCACTATGCACGCTCGATCTAGGGCGTCCCCATGGCTCAGGCCTGGCTGAAGAAATTGTCCCGGGTCATCTGACCGGCTTGGACCACCCCAGACGTCTAGAGAGGGCGCGTCGTGCCAGGACAGGCAACATTCACCTTCCATCTTCCTACACACACATTTCATCATCTCCTCTGCCACGTCCAAATGGCCCGAGAGCGGCGAACACCCCTCCCTGCCCCCGTAGGATACATGCCGGTCGAGAATGGCATGAATTCGAAGTCGAATGGCATGAATGAGAAGTCGCATGGCACGAATAAGAAACCGAATGCACCTTCCCAGAAGCCCCGTGGATCGCGGTCGACCAGTCACTCCCAAAAAAAAGCCTCCACTGGGTTCAATACCCTTTTCGCGCTGGCACTGTTGCCTGTCCTCTGTTCGCTTGTCATCCTAATGTTCGGTGGCTTTCAAGCCTTCTTCCGCGTCCTGACAATGCCAATCCGGATTCCATACAAGATCGTGATGTGGTTCCCTAAGACGATGATAATGCTGTACCTGGATTACAAGGCAAGTAGAATTTTCCACCCACTGGCATTACAAATATATGGATGAACATAAATGCTAACACGCTCCTTGCAGCCAATCGCCCTCTACGTAAGTCCCAACCAAGCTTCATTCGCCTCCTCCAGCACTTCTCCCTCCTGCCCAACATTTCTGCATCAGGCAACCGCTAACCCACCAGCAGCTCACGTGCGCCATCGCCCTTGGCGCAGTCACGAGTTTGCTCGTGGGGAGCCTAACTGTGCTTTTCGCCAGGTGCCTCGGTTGCATCTGCCCTTGTTTGCGCCGCCGGCAGCGGAAGCGGCCGAACCAGCCCGCCCCTAAACCCCCCATTCCTCCGAAGCGACACGCCGCGTCGGCCGTCACCTGGTCCTCGGACGAAAGCGGAGACCTGCCCGGGCCACTTATCCCGCCGCCGCGGAGGTTCCACGGGCCCACGATCAAGGAGGCAAAGCCCAAGCCTACACCGAAAGCTAAGAAGGTGACGGGACCTCCGGCGACGGGATCCTCGACATGGTCCCGGGACGCGCGGCACAGGACGCCGCAGTCAGCCAAAGTCAGAGTGGAGGATACCATCCATGAAGAGTCGTCGTCGCTGTCTGACGACCGGCCGAAACGGAATAGGTTTTGATGAGGCGGGTTAGATATTCTTGCTGGAATGGGTTCTAGCGCTTGAAAGCGCCGACTAGACATAACCACCTACTTGTTTAAGTAGAATTTCAAACACTTATTTAAGTGTAATTTAGCAAATGGAACCTAGAAACCCATGTCCCATGTCTTCCGTGATTAGTGACCTATCTGTCTGTATTCCGCTCTCCTGATGTCAGCCAAAGTATCCGCATAGAATACACCAAAGCCATGCCGCTGATCGTAGTCACCACCTTTCAAGCTCGCGACCTAAGCGGGGCCACTGTACTGCCTCCTGGCCACGTACACAACCGTGAACGCCCCTGTTCTCTAGGCCCAGCCCCAACTCTAACTAACCCCCAGCCCCAACATCCAATCCCGCCCACCGTCGCCCAGTATCGAGAGCCTACCGACGATACGGGTCACGGTCCCTATCCCTGTCCCTATCCCTCTCTCTATCCCTCTCCCGATCGCGCACAACAGGCGAGCGGCTGCGACTCCTCGTGCGGCTGGTGCGCGCCCGGTCGTCGTAGTCCCGCCTGCGGTCCCAATCATGCCGCCGATCGTCCCTGTCATCCCTTCGCCGCCGGTCGTCCCGCCTCGGCGCGTCGCGGTCGTAGCTGGGGATGTACGTGTCGACGTCTTGCCGGCCTCCGCCTCCACCGCGCGGCCGCCCACCGCCTCTGTCGCGGTAGCCATCCGGGTGGTCGGGATCGCTGGGCGGTGGCGGGCGGGGGGGAAGGCCACGGTCTCGGTGCCATGCGGGCACGCGCTCCTCCGGTCCGCGGCTGCCGCGCGGGTAGCGGCCGCTGTTGACGCCGTTCCTGCTGCCGAAGCCGTCGCTGCTGAAGGAGGCGTTGGGCCCATCGTGGGGGCCGCGGCCGACTGTGCCGCCTTTGGGGGCCGGTGGCAGCGCTGCCCTCCTATCGTGAAACTTCCTCCGGTCTAGTTCGTGGCTCTCTTCGAAGGACGGGAGTTCGTGGGGTTTCGCTGGTAATGGTGTGGTTTGGAAATAGGGGTGTTTGAGGGCGTCAATGGCATTGACGCGGCTTCGCCAGTCGAGCCTGAGGAGCTCTCTAAGAAGTGACACCGCTCCCGATCCGTATTCTCGGAACCGCTGTGATAGATTCCCCTGCCTGGGCCGAGGCTGCAGGGCCTCGGCTCCGGGCAGCGACCGCCAACCGGGCATGTTTTCGTCCGTGGGTGTTCCACAAAGCTCAAAGATGATTTCGAGCTGGTGGCCATCACTCTCCCCGGCAAGGATCGGCTTGCCAACGAGCATCTCGCCAAACACACAACTATCAATGTTAGCGAATGCCGCGTAGTTGGGATGACTGAAGGTATTTACCCCACGCCCCACATGTCAATTGCTGTGGTATATCGTTTTAGGTGCATCAGCAGCTCGGGAGGCCGGTACCAGCGAGTCACGACTAGGCTTGTGTAATCGCGCCGCCCTTCCCCACCACCTTTACCAGGCTTTGGAACCTCTCCCTCGTAGTGCCTTGCAAGGCCGAAGTCTGCAATCTGGAGGATGCCTTTGTTGTCGATCAAAAGGTTGGCAGCCTTCATATCTCTGTGCAGAATATGGTTCTCGTGAAGGTACTTGAGGCCCTCCAGGAGCTGGAGCATGTAGCACTTGATCTGCGGTTCTGTGAAGTGCACCGAGGGGTTGTCGAGCAAGCCTGAGAGATCGTGGTCCATATAGGGCGTCACCATGTACATGATCGGCTTCTTCCGCTTGTCGGCTGGCGGTTAGTTAGCAAACTGGTTGCAACAGCCGTCCCATGGGAGGTGAACTTGCTGCTCCTAGTTGGGTGTTCTACCGCCATCTCTTCCAGGCGCAGGACATTGACGTGAGAGAGAAGTTTCAGCAACTTGATTTCTCGGAGTGCCGTGATGGGGAACTGGGAAGGTATTAGTTGAAAGATACGGACGGGGGAGGTAAGTATATAGTAGTACTAACCCCATCCTTTTCGTTATGCATGATGATCTTCTTCAGGGCAACCAAGGCACCAGTCTTTTTCGACCTCGCCCGATGAACCTCACTAGCAGCGAGTATGAGCAGATAGGCCAATCACCAAAAATAATGCAAATGCTCACCCGAAAGTACCCTCACCGAGCTTGCCCAGGACCTCATAATCAGTGATTCGTGAGCATCCGGTAAAGCTATTCCTAGGCCGTAAGTGGGCAACGGCAAAACTGCGAGGGGAGGCCGCAGCGGCCGGTTTCCCGGAGTCGAGGATGCTCATGGTTGCTTTTGGACCACCAGGATCACAATCGATTTGTGACCGCTGCTCGAGATTGTTGTGTTCTGATGAAGGTCCAATGCGACGCGAGTTTGACGGAGTGTTGGCAGAGAAATAAAGAAGCGTAATGTGTTGAGGTGGAAAGCGGAAGCGTGGGCCTCTCAACGGGGAATAATAAGTGACATGACAAAGTAAGGGACTATTGTGATTCTTTTGAAGCTGGAACACAATATGGCCCCAGGCTTCAAAAGTCCAGACGAAATCGAGGTAGGGAGGTGTGAAGAACGAGCAGCGCGACGGTGGTAGGCGAATGATTGATGCGCCAAGCCCAGCACTTACCCTGCTGGACATTGCAGCGGTGCACGGACCAGCTTTATGCCATGGAATGGAACCTTGGAGCTTGCGGCTCAGGTACGTACCCCAACCCTGGCCGAGTGTGTCCCACCAGCTTCGGCAGCTGCCAACCTCGAATCTTGAACGCACCTTGCTCGATAGCGACGAACACTCGACACATCACCCGTGCACACCTCCAATCCGACGCGGGAAAGGGTCCGTACAAGTCTGCTCCCTCGATCACACCCATTTGCCCCTGACAATCCCATCTCCAGAGGAAGAATCGCGCACAATGGCCGGCGCACCCCCCGTTCGCCCGATCTACCGCTTCATGGCCACTGGCCTGGGCGCATCAATGTGGTTTTGGGTACGTCGGGGCTCTGTTAGAAATGGCTCAGAGAAGAAGCTGACTGGATCCGTCACAGATCTTTTACCGGGCCAAGAAAGACGGTACTACCAACCAACCCGACAAGTCGCTCAATCGACGAGAAACTAACCCAACCGCACAGGGCCGGTCCTCCTTGGCTGGAAGCATCCTTGGGAGCACTAGAGACGGAACCGAAGAGGATAGACTGCGGAGGATTTTTACTGGGGGAGCATTGTACATATTACCCCCAATACGACGCACTCTCGAAGCCATCTACGCAACATGTTGCCAGTTCGGCTACAATGGCGCCCACGAATTTGGCGATTGATTTGAGTGTTCGGACTTCCCATCGACTCCCTTAGCAACACTAGAACCATCTCGGAGGATGAAGGGGGCCTTGTTGGATTGTTCTTGGTGGAAGGGCTCGGCGACAACCTGACCCTCGCCGATCGGCCTATTCATTCGAGACCAGCACTTCAGGCTGGTTCAAGCCTCTCTTCGTATCAGATCGCTTCTATATCTAGCACCCCCCATCCATTTATGTTCTTATACAGACCAAGGTTGAGGAGCCACAACAGTCACCGGCCACATGGGTAGTGAACCAGTCCCGTGGATCAGATCACTTATCTTACAAATGTTTACCGCGTTTGTTTTTCGCCGTTTGCTTGTTACAGAACGGTCTGCCTTCAAAGAATCATGTGAAGCTATATGCTGAGATCAAGGTTCGTGCCTGTGGGTTATGGCCCGGACATTGTCAAGCAACTGTTTAAATGCACAATGGTTGAGGCCGATTGAACTCGACCAACACCTTACCGCCCCATGCCGAGTCTGAAAAACCATTGACCGCTCACATGGTAGAGTATCACCGTAGGGGTAATAAGCCGAGCTTTGGGGCAAACCAGCGGCAGCGGCGAATGCGTACTAATTCTTCCTAGAACCCATGTTCTCTTGTTTCCGTTCACTGGACCCAAGAAAAAGGCCGAAACTGATATTTTACGGTTTCACCACCAAGCCCGAGGTCTACCTACCGCCATGCGAATTTAGGAAACGGAAGGTCGACCGCCGGGAGGAGGTATGTCTACAGGTATATTGTCGGTGGGTGGTTCTAGGCTCGATGGTCTTGCTGACGGGATTAGGATTGG
The DNA here is from genome assembly GCF_020726465.1 of Chaetomium tenue. Taxonomy (NCBI): domain Eukaryota; kingdom Fungi; phylum Ascomycota; class Sordariomycetes; order Sordariales; family Chaetomiaceae; genus Chaetomium; species Chaetomium tenue. The sequence continues at coordinate 2,359,891 of NW_027117330.1, read as the reverse complement.
ATGTGGCTGTTGGCCAGGGCCTCGACAACTTGGGCATCGCTCGTCACCATCGCTTACCGCCATCACCCGTCACCGTCACTATGGCCGACGACTCTGCGTCCGAACACAAGGACCTTCCGTCTCCCGAATTCTCAATGCCGTCGAAACCCTCACGAACATTCGGCGCGCTCGCAAACGGTAACTTTCAATCCCAACCCGGTCAGCAACAGTCGAGCCAGAAGCCGTCTATCAACATACCCGTGGACATAGACACGCCATGTCCCCAATTCCCAGGGGCGTTGACCCCCCCGCGAACTATCGGCGCTCCCGCGAACCGTCACCTTCAATCCCCAATCCCAAGACTATTGAACCCGAAGCCGCCTCCCAACAACATACCCGTAAGCATGCATGCACCGTAGTCGCACCACAGCTTATGTTTCTAACGCGATGATAGGACCATTCGTTGCAACCACAGCCACCACTCTCTGCATGGCATTGGTGATGGTGCTATATCCACCAGCATGGCTGTTCAAACTCATGCAGTTTACGTATGTAAGCTGGGATTTCAAGGTTGGGAGTGTTGGGCTCGGGATAGTGTTGTATCCACCACCATAGTTATTTAAAACCATGCAGTTTACATGTATATAAGCTGGGATTTCAAGGTTGGAATGGCGAATGGTTAGGTTATGGAGGCTCGGGATGGCCTACCTGGGGTACCTGATTTTGCCTTGTCGTGGGTTGGGGAGTTACTCTCTGGCCAAAAAGTGTAGGTGCCACCGAAACCTTCGACGGGATGAAATGAAAGTTATTCGAAAGCCCAAAGTGCACGGTTTACTTTTTATTGATTCGGTTTTTTTTTAAAAAAAAAATTCATTGCTCGGTTTTCTTTATTTCATAACGTTACCTCTTTCTCTTTTCTTGATTCAACTAGTTATTGCTTCCGTTTCAAGTTTAGCTTTTTAACTAGTTACCTACCTAGGTAGGTCCGTGCAATTTCAATACTCCAGCAATGTACCTACCGGGGTTTGTTGCTTGGCATAACCGACGTCACCTGTTTCTCGTCAACTCCATGGTTTCGATTATCGACTGTTTTTGGAGGACCGTGAACCAGCGCATTGACAATTTGTTCCGTCCCACGTCCTTGCCTTTAGGTTCTATGTTCTTCCCCGCAGTTCTGTGTTCTTCCCCGAAGTTATCTACGATGCAGCCTCCGTTCGCTGACGAAACGTTCGCCTAGAGGAGGAAAGAGAGTCATTCGGTGACCCAAAGTCTACTTTTCATTTGACTCGGTTTCTTTTATCTATTTTTTTTTTTTCACTATTTCTTCTTAAGTTCTCGCTCCGGTAACATGGACCAATACGATGGAGAAAATGAGGGCGGCCCCCTCTATCGCCTATCGACAAATAGGAGCAGATCTAGTATCTTCGAGGACGTCGAGATGGCACATGACGAGGTCAGTGATTGCCGCGCACGGGCAGTGAAAATCTCTGACATATCAGGCTGCAGCTCTTCGCTGGTCCTGTCGCCGAATCTCTTCCTACATCCGTCTCTGCCTTCAACCACCGTCGAACGCGTGCAGATTCAACAACCAGCTTCTCTTTCTACCAAGACGAGGACGAACCAGAGGAACCTGGAGAGCCTTTTGTGTCTAGTAGTGGGCGACCATCCATAGACGATCTCGAGGAACTGCCTTTTGAAGACGACTTCGGAGAACTGGACGACTCCGCCGACCTGGAACCCAACGCAGCCTACGACGACCACACCTTCCTCCGGAGAATGTCGACGCAATCGAGGGAATCCGTTCACCACAGACTCCTTCGACGCGACAGTGGTGTGTCGGCCAGCAGCGGCTACACCGCCAACCGCCATAACCAGAAGCTGTACATGGAGAACGAGGACCTTTACATCGCCATTGCGGGTTTTCGGACCAGCCGCATCGGATTTGCCATCTACTGCCTGCTATGTCTCGTGACCGGTGGCGTGGCTTGGCTCTTGTTCCGCTGGTTGCCTAGATGGCATGTCAAGTTGATCGGCAAGGCGGCACCCCTACGCGACTGCCAATGGGTGGTCGTCGAGAATCAGTGGAACGAGATGGCGATAGTGGACGTCAACTCACGTCCGTACGGGAGGTCATTGTCGACCATCTTCGGATCCCCTTCGAAAAAGGGGACATACGCCATGGGAGAGGAACAGGATCCCATCATCCGGGATCTTCGAATGATCGACTACCGATATGTCAGACTTTTCTTCCATCCCATCAAGGACAAGTTGATGCTATGTACCGGATGGAAGGACCCCCTGTGGTCAAACGTTCGAGAAATACGCGCCGGTATCGACAGCGAGGAAAAGACGCACCGCGATGTAGTCTTTGGCGATAACCTTATTGATATCGAGCAAAAGTCGTGGTTCCGGCTCCTGGTGGATGAGGTAAGTTTTCCACCAAAAGTTACGTAGTAGACATGGCTAACCGATTGCATGTAGGTGTTTCACCCCTTCTACGTTTTCCAAATCGCCAGTCTCATCCTCTGGTCCCTTGACGAGTATTACTATTACGCCATCGCAATCTTCGTCATATCTGTGGGCAGTATCACGACAAATCTGATCGAGACGAAATCTGTAAGTTTTACCACCGCCTCCCGTCACAGAAGCCAATAACTAACGGTACAAGACGATGAAAAGGCTCCGCGAGATCTCTCGTTTTGTCTGTGACGTCCGAGTCCTTCGGAGCGGCTTTTGTATGTTTTTAATCACCCGCTCGAAGAGTTATCTTCTGACATCATTTAGGGCGGAACATCCCCTCGAGTGATCTCGTTCCGGGCGACGTTTACGAAGTTAGCGATCCGAGTCTCGGCCAATTTCCAGCGGACAGTCTCCTTCTCAGTGGCGATTGCATCGTCAACGAAAGCATGCTTACTGGCGAATCCGTCCCCGTCTCAAAAATCCCAGCAACCGACAGGACGCTTTCAAGCCTGGACTTGTCGGCCTCCACTATGCTTCCGGAGGTTGCAAAGAACTTCTTGTTCTGTGGGACCAAGATTGTACGTGCCCGACGGCCGCAGGAAAATGGAGACGGAGAAGCTGTAGCGCTCGCCATGGTCGTCAGGACTGGTTTCAACACAACCAAAGGCGCCTTGGTCCGCTCCATGCTTTTCCCCAAGCCCTCTGGCTTCAAGTTCTACAGGGACTCGTTTCGATACATTTCAGTCATGGCGTGCGTGGCGTTGCTCGGATTTACCGCGTCACTGATCAACTTCATCAGACTCGGGCTAGAGTGGCATCTGATCATTATCCGCGCCCTCGACCTCATCACCATTGTGGTTCCTCCCGCTTTGCCGGCGACCCTGACTATTGGTACCACTTTCGCCCTCAGGCGGCTCAAAGCGAAGCAGATATTTTGCATCAGCCCGCAGAGGGTAAATGTGGGGGGGAAGCTCGACCTGATGTGCTTCGATAAGACTGGGACCCTAACAGAAGAAGGGCTCGATATTCTTGGAGTACGCGTTGTTTCGCGGGCTGAGAATCGGTTTGGCGGTCTTCTAACCGGCCCCAACGACCTCGCATCAGATCACAGCGCAACTCCGGGGGGCATGGACCATACCGACACGCGAATGGCGGCGTTGTACACGATGGCAACCTGCCACTCACTGCGTATCGTGGACAATGAACCGGTCGGAGACCCCCTTGACCTCAAAATGTTCGAATTTACAGGATGGTCGTATGATGAAGGAAACATGGGAGGCGGCAATGCCGACGACGAAGAGCAAAGCAGCCTTCAACCCGCAGTCGCCAGACCACCGACAGAGCCTAAACATCAAACAAACGGCGTGGGCCAGGACTTAAACCAAAACGTGAGCAGCATTATACTCAGCCTTCTTCATTTTCGGCGCTAACATGTCCTAGGTTCCTCTTGAGCTCGGTATCCTTAATTCTTTCGAGTTCGTCTCCGAGCTGCGGCGGGCCAGCGTCATCGTCAGGGCCTTTGGTCGCCCGAGCGGAGATGTCTATGTCAAGGGGGCACCGGAGAGCATGCGTAGCATCTGTCGGCCGGAAACATGTAAGTGCCCGGCTCATTCCGTGCCAATAGAGATGGTCTCTAATGCTATATAGTCCCTGCCGACTACGAGGACCTTCTATCCCAGTATACGCATAAGGGTTACAGGGTGATCGCATGTGCAACTAAGCACATCAAGAAGCTCAGCTGGGTCAAAGCTCAAAAGATGAAACGGGACGTGGTCGAGTCCGATCTCGACTTCGTTGGCTTCATCATTTTTGAAAACAAGCTGAAACCGACGACGGCTAATGTCCTCAAGGAGCTTGCCGACTCTAACATCGGGACCGTCATGGTGACTGGCGATAATATTCTAACCGCCATTAGCGTGGCAAGGGAGTGCGGCATGATCAACAAGACGGCCCACTGTTATATTCCTCGTTTCCTCACTGGGGACGCGAGGGACCCCAACGCCAGCCTGCAGTGGGAGAGTGTCGACAACCAAGCTTATCAGTTGAACTCCAAAACCTTACTCCCCCTGCCGGCTCCTGTGGAGTCGGATGCCTCACTGCCCTACGACATCTCCAACATACGCAACTACTCAATCGCCGTCAGCGGCGACGTTTTCCGCTGGGTCGTTGACTATGCACCACCGGAAGTTTTGCGGAAGATGCTCGTCACAGGCAAGGTCTTTGCCCGCATGTCTCCTGACGAGAAGCACGAGCTCGTCGAGAAGCTGCAAAGCATCGATTATTCGTGCGGCTTCTGTGGCGATGGTGCAAACGATTGCGGTGCGCTCAAAGCTGCCGACGTGGGCATTTCGCTTTCGGAGGCCGAGGCATCCGTTGCCGCACCTTTTACATCCCGAGTGTTCGACATCCGTTGCGTGCCCGAGGTGATCCGGGAGGGCCGAGCGGCACTGGTTACCAGTTTCAGTTGCTTCAAGTACATGAGCCTGTATTCGGCCATCCAGTTTACCTCGGTCAGCTTCCTCTACGCCTCGGCCTCGAACCTCGGCGATTTCCAGTTTCTATTCATCGACTTGGCCCTTATCCTACCCATCGCCGTGTTTATGAGCTGGGCCGGCCCGTTCCCGGAACTCTGCCGCAAGAAGCCGACGGCAGACTTGGTCTCACGCAAGGTGCTCACTCCGCTGTTGGGCCAAATCTCCATCTGCATTGCGATTCAGGCGCTGGTGTTTGTCGCCGTCCGCCAGCAACCGTGGTTCATTCCGCCCATCATTGACCATGATCACTCACACATCGAAAACTCGGAAAACACCGCGCTGTTCCTGACTTCGTGCTTTGAGTACATTCTGTCAGGAGTTGTGCTCAACGCTGGTCGGCCGTTCAGACGCTCTGCGTTACATAACTGTACGTTACTCTCTCCTTGCACCACATTTTATGTTTCTAGCTAACGCGATGTCAGGGCCATTCGTTGCAACCATTGTCACCACTCTCTGCATGGCATTGGTAATGGTACTATATCCACCCGCGTGGCTGTTTAAAATCATGCAGTTTACATATGTAAGCTGGGATTTTAAAGTTGGGATTGTTGGGCTCGGGATGGCCTATTTTTCTTTGTCGTGGGTTGGGGAGCATATAATGTTCCAGAGGCTCGCGCGGCTAGTTGGAAAGATGAAGTTGAAATTGCTTGGGCAGACGAAGACGCGGAAACAGTACAAGGTGATTCAGGAGCAAATGGTGTTTTAAAACCCATAGAGTCTATTGCTGCGTAAGCGGCGCTGGTTTTGTTTGTATTATGGCATAGCGTTGGGGTTATAGACGGTTGAAGACCTTACAAAGGCACCTTATCATTTAATATAATTCTATAGTTATAACGCTACCGTACCATATGATGCCCAATCGAAACGCCATCACTGGGCAGGTTTCACGTGGGGGATATTGTGTAACCTATTCTCCGCTACCGTTGACAAACACCAGTGCATTAAGTTGTCTGAGAACGGTGAACTAATGGTGACCTTGGAATTCTAGCTCAGGTATGTAAACTGTATAATCTTAAATAGTCACGTTGGTGGGTAGAGCACCATCACCAGCGATATGCGTTAGAAATATAAGCTATTGCATTTAAACGGTTGCTTGATGATGCCGGGCCGTTGTGCTGTGTACCCAGTTATTGAAGACCAGAGCCGATAACTAGTCAGAGCACCCATGTGGTCTCCAGCCTGGCATGCGAATGGTCCTGAAGACGAGCAAAAGACCCATTCTTCGTTCAGTGCCAAGGCGCTTTGATGGCGAGTGTTCGAGGCCCAAGGAGCCAGAGGTATCCATGACAGGTGGGACCAGAGGCAAGGAAAAATCGCTGATCCCTGAAACCTTCACGGTTCAAGTGGGTGCCGAACCTCGATGGCTATCAACCTTGTCATGGCCAAACAATTGTAGAGCGGTGAAGGGTTTGTTATCCTCGACACTTTTAGTTTAGGCAACCGACTAAAAAGAGGCCGGATATTGTTAGTTAGGTAGGGGACAGGAGTGCCACGTCAACTTGGACTGTGGCGGATGGGTTCGTCGGATGTGACCTGGAGTTGAGGCACAAAAGGCCCGACCATAGGAAGGATAGGATGGGGGAACGCTGGCACATGTTGCCATCGAAGATTCACCGAGCGTAACGAAACAAAAAAAGTTCCGGGCGGAAGGGACCCCATGCTGCCTCGAGCGTTTCTGCACAAGCCACCACTGCCCCGCAAATTTTCTTAAAGCGCCCCAGCACAGCTTTTCCCCTCCCTCAACATTTCTTAGCACAAGGGAAGCCACGGACCCTCCATCGTTCCTAATTTTTTACTACTTCTCCCCTCCGCGTCACCGCCGATCGACTTTGGCGTATCCAAATTCATACCCCGACCATCTCAGAAATCATCGCCTTGTCGACAGAATAATCGTCGCCATGGCCGAACCCATCAAGAACAAGCGGCCCGACCCCGCTGCTCCGTACGTCCCCGCTTGGCAGCGACAGCCTGAAAACATCACCGGTCGCACGCTGTCGCACGCTGCCTCTCTTGATAAACACGATGCTGACCTAGGTTCATTCCAGTACCCCCCAGAACACACCGGCAAATGCTGCTCCCATCTCGTCGCATGCCCAGCAGCCGGGTGTTTCCAGCATCAAGGAAGGTTAGTCGCTATCGGCCGTCCGCTGCCCAACAGGACCCATCTGGCACCCATGTACTGACTGCTCGATAACAACAGAGGAACTTACCGCCGCCTCCATTTTTGCCAAAGACCCCCGCCTTGTATCGCTGATTCAGGGTCGCCTCGGCTCCCTTGTCGGCCGGTCGTCCGGGTACATCGAGTCACTCCCCACTGAGGTTAAGCGCCGTGTCTCTGGCCTCAAGGGCATCCAGAAGGATCACTCCAAGCTGGAGGCCGAGTTCCAGGAGGAGGTCCTGCAACTTGAGAAGAAGTATTTTGCCAAGTTCACTCCTCTGTACGAGCAGCGTTCTGCCATCGTAAATGGCAAGACCGAGCCCACCGATGACCAGGTTGAAGCTGGTGAGGAGGACGAGGAAGAGGAGGAGGGCGCTGCCATCAAAGAGGAGAAGCCCGCCGAGAATGCCGAGAAAGTTTCGGGTATCCCTGAGTTCTGGCTCTCGGCCATGAAGAACCAGATCTCATTGGCCGAGATGATTACCGATCGCGATGAAGGTGCCCTCAAGTCACTAATCGACATTCGGATGGAGTACCTCGACAAGCCCGGCTTCCGCCTCATCTTCGAGTTCGCCGATAACGAGTACTTCACCAACAAGATCATCACCAAGACCTACTACTACCAAAACGAGAGTGGCTATGGCGGCGATTTCATTTATGATCACGCCGATGGTGACAAGATCGATTGGAAGGCAGGCCAGGACTTGACTGTGCGCATCGAGCAGAAGAAGCAGCGGAACAAGAGTGAGTTTTGTTTGTTGAGCCATTCACACGGGGGCACAACCGCTAACACACACAAGCCACTAAGCAGACCCGCATTGTTAAGAAGACTGTGCCTACCGAGTCTTTCTTCAACTTCTTCTCCCCTCCAAAGGCCCCGAATGACGAGGATGACGATGCCGCCTCCGATATTGAGGAGCGTCTGGAGCTTGACTACCAGCTTGGCGAGGACATCAAGGAGAAGCTCATTCCCCGGGCGATCGACTGGTTCACCGGCGAGGCTCTTGCTTTTGAGGAGCTTGATGAGGACGATCTTGAAGACTTCGATGAGGACGACGATGAAGACGAGGATGACGACGATGCCAGCGATGACCATGATGACGAGGAGGAGTCGGAGGAGGAAGAGGTGAGAAATCCCAAACCTCCCCCCCAAACTCTGTGCTAACCTTTTTTTCTTCTTCAGGATGACGGCACCAAGCCCAAGCAGGAGCCGACTGAGTGCAAGCAGAGCTAAACGGTCACCTTTTCACCGCGACAACTTACCGTTGTTCTTAATCGAGGCATCGAGCCCGCGGGCCCGTTATTTGGGCCTTATCGCACATGATCCCCCATTGCACACGGCACATCGGGGACGGGCTCTGGCTTTGATGCACATGCGAGGCTGTACACGTAGCTAAGGGGGGACAGATCCTAATATGAGGAGGGCGTCGGAACCTGCCCACTTGCATCAAAGTTTGGTTGTTTTCTATATCAAAGCTATCCGAGGGAGTTTGACTTTGCGCCCTGCTTGGCGATTTTCCCAGCGATGGCATAGACGGTACTAAAAAGGGAACCGCACATGGGCATGACAAGTGTCTGCTTGGTGGGAAGTTTCGGCAATGGGAGCAGAGGCCGTAGTGCTGAGTATTTGATCGCAGTATTCAGAGCAGTGCATTACACGAGTTTAACCCAGGTACTGTGGGTGGCGCATGTGAAGTGACGGAAGTGACTCCGGGATCGGTGGCTGGGAACCCAGTGCTCCGGTTCGGAGTTTCCCCCGAATAAACGTGTAACCTGAAACCCGATCCAGTTTCCCAAGAATCGGGATATATTTAATTGCACAGCAGGTGACACATTGAGGAACAGTTCCCTCCCCTGTCGCGATATCCTGTTTTCCCAAATTGTGTGAAGTAGTCATTGTGTATAACTACATTTTTTTTAAGCGGTTCGATATTAACTAGAGGAACTTGAGTTCACAAACAGACCCAGTAGTACTAGGGAGGCTCAGGGAGAATGAGGCAGTAAGTCAGCTGAATGGCCACCCAAGGCCACGGGTAGAATAGCGGTAAAAATACACTGGCGGTTAATAAGAGCAGGCCGTGGGTAGGGGAGGTGGATGGGATGAGAGGAGTCAGCGGCGTGTAATGGAATTCCGTCATCCAGAAAGATTTTCCTTGCAGTGACTCAACCCCGCTATAAAACCACAACCCCACCATAACATCCCACCGTGGGGCCTTCTGTGACAAACAAGCATCCACAGCCCTTTGACACATCGACCCAGCGAGAGAGCAAATATAAAATATTGGGCATCTTCCTACCTACTTCAGTTTCGGCTTCTTCACCATGACGACTCCAAGAGACATTGCGCGTTCCTCGCTCGGCAACGCCGTTTCATACAGCCTCGAAGCCGCATCCCCCACCACAGCCTTCTATTCACCTCCAGCAAGCCAGGGCAGCTTCATGGCGGGGTCTCTCACTAGCAGAACCGCCGCTACGGCCAAGCAGCTCAAGCCCTTCAACGCCGGGGACATCAAGATCCTACTTCTGGAGAATGTGAACCAGACCGGAAGAGATATCCTCGCGGCTCAGGGCTACCAGGTCGAATTCCTCAAGACTTCGTTGCCAGAGGACCAGCTCATTGAGAAGATCAGGTGAGTCTTTTCTGTTCCGTATTCGGAGCCGGGTTTTTACCTCTGAAGTAAGCTCAAGACTCACGCCCGCGCAGGGAAGTACATGTCATTGGCATCCGGTCAAAGACAAAACTCACAGCCAAGGTTCTTCAAGAGGCCAAGAACCTCCTCGTCGTCGGCTGCTTCTGCATCGGCACGAACCAGGTAGACCTGGACTATGCGGCCAAGCATGGCATTGCCGTCTTCAACTCGCCCTTTGCCAACTCGCGCAGCGTTGCGGAGCTGGTAATTGCTGAGATCATCACGCTCGCCCGCCAGCTGGGTGACCGCTCGCTGGAAATGCACCGCGGCACCTGGAACAAGGTGAGCGCCAAGTGCTGGGAGATCCGCGGCAAGACGCTGGGTATTGTCGGTTACGGCCACATCGGCTCGCAGCTATCAGTCCTCGCCGAGGCCATGGGCATGTCAGTCATCTACTACGACGTGCTCACCCTAATGGCCATCGGCTCGGCGCGCCAAGTACCCACGCTCGAGAAACTCCTAGAAGAGGCCGATTTCGTGACCCTCCACGTCCCGGAGACACCCGAGACCAAGAACCTCATCTCCACCAAGGAGTTTGAGAGCATGAAGACGGGCTCGTACCTCATCAACGCCAGCCGCGGCACTGTCGTGGACATCCCGGCCCTCATCAAGGCGATGCGCGCGGGCAAGGTGGCCGGCGCGGCGCTGGACGTGTTCCCCCACGAGCCGGCGGCCAACGGCGACTACTTTGTCAACAACCTCAACACGTGGGCCGAGGACCTGCGCGGGCTCAACAACATCATCCTCACGCCGCACATCGGCGGCAGCACCGAGGAGGCGCAGCGGGCGATCGGCGTCGAGGTGGCCGACTCGCTGGTGCGGTACATCAACCAGGGCATCACGCTGGCCAGCGTCAACCTGCCCGAGGTGACAATGCGCTCGATAACGCTCGACGAGCACGACCACGCGCGCGTCATCTACATCCACCGCAACGTGCCCGGCGTGCTGCGCAAGGTCAACGAGATCCTGGCCGAGCACAACGTCGACAAGCAGATCTCGGACAGCAAGGGCGACATTGCGTACCTGATGGCTGACGTTAGTGATGTCAAGACCCAGGATATCAAGGACATCCGGGACAGCCTGGACTCGCTCAACTCACGCATCCTGACGCGCGTCCTGTACTAGAAGACAGGCCGGCGCGCGCAAGAGGGAGAGGAAGATAGCGAGAGGGCTTTGGAAATAACTACATTGCGAGCTGACTAGCCGATGTTGTTGTTGATGGGCGTCCTGAAAATGGACGGAAGAAGTTCAACATGTTCGGCTTGTTTGTTTTGCTTCAACATAGAACTTGTGTTCTGCCTGCGCAGACGGTAACTAAAACTTGGCTCAACCATCCAGCGAGTAGGACTTTTGCATATATAACGGGGGCCGGGCAAAATATATATCTCTTTCGAAGCGGTCTCTCGAGTCTCCCCATTTAGTGAATTGTGTTTCCCGAGATCTTGTCCCCATGCGGTCTCGGCCCGAAGGTGGGAGGGGACGTGCTGCACCTGAAACGGGCCACAGAGAATTCCCCGGTCTGGTGGGGATTTTTCAGGGGCTTGCAGACAGGCGAGAATGCGCATTCTGCTGGAGATGGCAAAATTATAGAATTGAGTGTCTAGTGTAGATTTCTAGAAGTTAGTGCAGCTACAAGTTTTTGTCTTTTCTTTTCTGGTCGACTACGCTGTGTACGAAGTAGAAAGGAAACGTTGTCTCGCTGTGAACCCTGGGGCGCCCAGGACAGTGCAAGGACAGTGCAAGAGCGGTCTTGGCAAATGGTGGGATGTCGAATTGCTGGGCGGTGAGATGGAAATTCCCACATGGTTGGGGATCGAGCGGAGGATGCCCCACTCTTGCAGACCCCTGCTTCTCAACCCCCGCTCTTGAATCTTTCTTTCTCTGGCTTTCTGTTTGCTGTCATTGGGGAATTGCTACGATGCAAAGAAGTAATAAGTTGGGCTTTGATGCCACTTTCTCACATTCTGCAGGCTAGTCTTGTCTTGTTATGTACAGATTATAGCCATTACAAAATCTCCCCGTTCTAAGAAAGAAAGGGGATGGAGGTGTAGGTGCAGGTGCAGGTAGTCCGTGGAGCCCCGGGGATAGCGCATAACGGAGCGAGTCAAGGATCATGAAGACGGGGCGGGTTGGTCAATGATCTGAGAGCGTTTCTCGTGCTCAAAGATCATAAATCAAACGGGAAATCTGACATTACCGTCCCGTTTGCTTGCAGATGTTTCAACGGCAAAGTTTCTCTGTTGCCCAGCCGCCCAACAGACATCGCCCAACTTCAACGTTGCAGCACATGAAGTTGAGTTGCGTCGGGTGCTCACACCCGTTCAACCTCCACCTTGGCCTGTCCGCTGTAACCCAACCCCCAGAGTCCGTGCTTTTGCACCCGCTTTACGGATTGTTACGCCCAGCTCACCTATCAACGCACAACTTACAGCACACCCATGGCATCTCTTTTTTCCCCCAACCCCTGAGCATGAACGACGGCCATCCCGATATTCTGTAATCTTTTTTTCCTGGGAGCTCTATTCGCTTCTCGCTCGCTCTATTCCCCAACCACCCACTTTCTTGAAGTTGTTTGAATGAGGTTGGCGACGCGGTCTTGCAAGAGCGGAGACGGGATTACCGCCGAAATTTACATTGTTACCAAAACGTTCCCTACCCTTTCATGAATGCCTTCGCCAAGCAGCCAGCACATCCACCCACTCCCATCCCACATCTTGCATCTCCTTCCAGCTGCACCGCCGTCCGACAGACTGCGATCCGCCTCGCATTCCTGAACACGGCGCCGACTTTTCTGCTGGCCGACCACGACGACAGCTGGCTCTTGAAGCCGTCAATACCACGAATTCGCTCCTCCTCCACCGCCTATCCCATTGCACAACCCCCAATCGCGTCCAATGTCGGAGAGCTATGATGTCGGCACCAGAGCGTGGCAGCCCGACGCGACCGAGGGCTGGGTTGCGTCCGAGGTTATTAAGAAGACGGTAGACGGGTCAAAAGTCTTCCTCGAGTTTCAACTAGAAAATGGCGAGGTACGCATTCCATGCTTTGCGCCGCACCTGGTTCAGATCGTTGACCGGGTCTCTCTCTCTCTCATGCTGTAGACCAAAAAGCTGGAGGTCTCCTTGGAGGCTCTCCAGTCCGGGAACGACCCATCGCTACCGCCTCTCATGAACCCGACCATGCTCGAAGCTAGCGATGACCTCACAAACCTCTCGCATCTCAACGAGCCTGCCGGTACACCAGACCCGTCCTTACCCGGTTGTTGGGACACACAAGATGCTAACTAGCTTGGCGCCAACTAGTCCTCCAGGCCATCCGTCTCCGATACCTCCAGAAAGAAATCTACACATACTCAGGTATCGTGCTAATAGCGACCAACCCCTTTGCCCGGGTCGACTCGCTCTATGTTCCGGGCATGGTCCAGGTATATGCCGGGAAGCAGAGGGCTACACAAGCGCCCCATCTTTTTGCTATTGCCGAGGAGGCCTTCATGTATGGTTCTGCGCCGGCTGCGGGCTCTGGAATACCCGCGGGGTTTGTGGGCTGTTGCTGACCATTCCGCAGGGACATGTTGCGTGACGGCAAGAACCAAACTGTTGTCGTTTCCGGCGAGTCCGGTGCCGGCAAGACTGTCAGCGCCAAGTACATTATGAGATACTTCGCGACAAGAGGATCCCCCGACACGCCGGGCTCGAGGACGAAGAGGGGCCCCGAGGCCATGAGCAAGACAGAAGAGGCCATCCTTGCCACAAATCCCATCATGGAAGCTTTCGGAAACGCAAAGACGACCAGGAACGACAACTCGTCTCGCTTCGGCAAGTACATCGAAATCATGTTTGACAAGGAGACCAACATCATCGGCGCTAAGATCAGGACGTACTTGTTGGAGCGGTCAAGATTGGTCTTTCAACCGCTTAAGGAGCGGAACTACCATATCTTCTACCAGATCGTGGCCGGCATGTCAGACAAGGAGCGCCAGGAGCTTGGCCTGCTACCGGTTGAGCAGTTCGAATACCTGAACCAGGGTAACATGCCGACCATTGACGGCGTGGACGACAAGGCCGAATTCGTTGCGACCAAGCAGTCTCTCAAGACAATCGGCGTGAGCGACGCAGACCAGGCCGATATCTTCAAGCTGCTTGCGGGTCTGCTGCATTTGGGCAACGTCAAGATTGGCGCGGCGCGGAATGACAGCGTACTCTCGGCGACGGAACCTGCCCTGGTGAAGGCTTGTGAGATTCTCGGAATCGATGCTACCGAATTTGCCAAATGGGTTGTTAAGAAACAGCTCGTCACTCGCGGTGAGAAGATCACATCCAACCTGACACAGGCGCAGGCCATCGTCGTCAGGGATTCCGTCGCCAAATTCATCTACTCGAGTATGTTCGACTGGCTGGTCGAGATCATCAACCGGAGTCTTGCGACGGAGGATGTGCTCAACAGGGTCAGCTCGTTCATCGGTGTGCTCGATATCTACGGCTTCGAGCATTTCGCCAAGAACTCGTTTGAACAGTTCTGTATCAACTACGCCAACGAGAAGCTGCAGCAGGAATTCAACCAGCACGTTTTCAAACTCGAGCAGGAGGAGTATCTGAGGGAGCAGATCGACTGGACCTTCATCGACTTTGCCGACAACCAGCCTTGTATCGACTTGATCGAGGGCAAACTGGGCATCCTTTCGCTTTTGGACGAGGAATCCAGGCTGCCCATGGGTTCCGACGAGCAGTTCGTCAACAAGCTGCATCACAACTACGCCGCCGACAAGCACAAGTTCTACAAGAAGCCGAGGTTCGGCAAGTCGTCCTTCACCGTTTGCCATTATGCTGTCGACGTGACGTACGAGTCGGATGGGTTCATCGAAAAGAACCGGGATACAGTTCCGGATGAGCACATGGCCGTCCTTCGCGCCTCGACAAACAAATTCCTCGGCGCCGTCCTCGAAGCAGCGTCGGCTGTGCGAGAGAAGGACGTTGCGTCGGCGAGCTCTAATGCAGTGAAGCCGGCGGCGGGCAGGAGGATCGGTGTCGCTGTTAACCGCAAGCCGACACTCGGTGGCATCTTCAAGTCCTCGCTGATCGAGCTCATGAACACCATCAACAGCACCGACGTTCACTACATCCGCTGCATCAAGCCGAACGAGGCGAAGGAGGCCTGGAAGTTCGAGGGCCCCATGGTGCTGAGCCAACTCCGAGCTTGTGGTGTACTGGAAACAGTCCGCATCAGCTGCGCAGGTTATCCTACGAGGTGGACCTACGAGGAGTTTGCTCTACGATACTACATGCTAGTACCCTCAACAGAATGGACTTCAGAGATTCGGGAAATGGCAAACGCGATCTTGACCAAGGCACTCGGCACTAGCACAGTTAAGGGCATGGACAAGTACCAGCTAGGCCTCACAAAGATCTTTTTCCGAGCCGGCATGCTGGCTTTCCTGGAGAACCTCCGCACCAACAGGCTCAACGATTGCGCCATTATGATCCAGAAGAACCTCAAAGCCAAGTACTACCGCAAGAAATACCTGGATGCCCGCGCCTCCATCATTGCGTTCCAGGCCACGACAAGGGCCTACAAGGCCCGGAAGTCGGCGCAAGAGATGCGGACGGTCAGGGCTGCCACCACGATCCAGAGAGTCTGGCGCGGACATAAACAGAGGACGCAATTCCTCCGCGTCAGGAACGACATCATTCGCGCCCAAGCTGCCTTCAAGGGCTACCTTCGGCGCAAGGAGATTATGGAGACCCGCATGGGCAATGCTGCCCTCATCATCCAGCGGAGCTGGCGGTCAAGGAGGCAACTCCGAGCATGGAGGGACTTCCGCAGGAAGGTCGTCATTGCCCAGAGCTTGTGGCGCGGAAGGTCTGCTCGCAAGGAGTACAAGGTCAAGCGTGCTGAAGCTCGCGATCTCAAACAGATTTCGTATAAGCTCGAGAACAAGGTGGTGGAGCTGACGCAATCTCTGGGTAGTATGAAGGCGCAGAACAAGGAGCTCAAGACGCAGGTAGAGAACTACGAAGGCCAGGTCACCATCTGGAGGAACCGGCACAACGCCCTTGAGGCGCGGACCAAGGAGCTGCAGACCGAGGCCAACCAAGCGGGTATCGCTGCTGCCCGTCTCGAGGCCATGGAAGCTGAGATGAAGAAGCTCCAAGCGAGCTTCGAGGAGTCAGTGGCCAGCGTCAAGAGGATGCAGGACGAGGAGCGGCAGCTCCGGGAATCGCTGCGTGTTACGAGCACGGAGCTCGAGACTGCGCACGAGGAGAGCCAGCGCCAAGAGGCCGATAAGAATTCGCTCCGGCAGCAACTCGCTGAGCTCCAAGAAGCGCTCGAGCAAGCCCGGCGGGCTGTTCCCGTCAACGGCGAGCTTGCCAACGGCCATGCACCCGCCCCCGCCGCACCTCCCGGCCTTATCAACTTGGTGGCAGCCAAGAAGCCCAAGCGGCGGAGCGCGGGCGCCGAGGTCCGTGAGATTGATAGGTACAGCACGACCTATAACCCGCGCCCCGTCTCTATGGCAGTGCCCGGCGGAAACCGGCAGACCACCATGTCCGGGTCGACCTACATTCCTGGCGTCGACAGCATCGAGCTGGAGCTCGAGTCTCTGCTTGCCGACGAGGACGCTCTTCACCAGGAGGTTACTCTGGGTCTCATCCGCAACCTCAAGATCCCGTCGCCCACGGGCAACCCGGCGCCCTCGGACAAGGAGGTTCTGTTCCCGTCGTTCCTCATCAACTTGGTCACGTCAGAAATGTGGAACAACGGCTTTGTCAAGGAGTCGGAGCGCTTCCTCGCCAACGTCATGCAGTCCATCCAACAGGAAGTCATGCAACATGACGACGACGAGTCTATCAACCACGGCGCCTTCTGGCTATCCAACGTGCACGAGATGCTGTCGTTTGTCTTCCTCGCCGAGGACTGGTATGAGGCGCAAAAGTCGGACAACTACGAGTATGACCGCCTACTCGAGATCGTTAAACATGATCTGGAGAGCCTCGAATTTAACATCTACCACACCTGGATGAAGATGCTCAAGCGGAAGCTCAGCAAGATGGTCATCCCCGCCATCATCGAGTCGCAGTCCCTGCCGGGCTTTGTAACGAATGACAACACCCGGTTCCTGGGCAAGCTCCTGCAAAGCAATAGCCAGCCGGCATACAGCATGGACAACCTGCTGTCGTTGCTCAACAACGTGTTCCGCGCCATGAAGGGCTACTACCTCGAGGACGCCATCATCATGCAGACCACCACGGAGCTGCTCAAGCTGGTCGGCGTGACGGCCTTCAACGACCTGCTGATGCGTCGCAACTTCCTCTCGTGGAAGCGTGGCCTGCAGATCAACTACAATATTACCCGTATTGAGGAGTGGTGCAAGAGCCACGAGATGCCCGAGGGCACGCTCCAGCTCGAACATCTGATGGTGAGTAGCCCCATGATTGCATTAGCAGGATAACGGTGCTAACCCTCATTTTAGCAAGCGACAAAGCTTCTCCAGCTCAAGAAGGCTACCCTGAACGATATCGAGATCATTCAGGATATCTGCTGGATGTGAGTTTTCCTTTCTTGCCTACCATTATGGGCTCTCATTAATTGTGTCAACAGGCTCTCTCCCAACCAGATTCAGAAACTCCTGAACCAGTATCTCGTCGCCGACTACGAGCAGCCCATTAACGGCGACATCATGAAGGCGGTCGCGTCACGAGTGACGGAGAAGAGTGATGTCCTCTTGCTTCCGGCTCTCGACATGGATGATAGTGGGCCGTACGAGATCGCCGAGCCCAGAGTCATTACTGCTCTGGAGACATATACTCCATCTTGTAAGTTCCCGTCATTTACTCCCAACCCCCAATCCCGGTTTCGGAATCCACGCTAACAACACCCCAAACAGGGCTACAAACCCCGCGCCTGAAGCGCCTCGCCGAGATTGTCTCGCAACAAGCCATCGCCCAGCAGGAGAAGCTCGAATACGGCTCTGAGATGGGCGACGAGGGAGAGGACGAGGGCGGATACGACGACGGCCAGAGCGCCGGCGACATGACCCAGGTCGACCAGACCGAGCAGGCCAGCCAGGCCAGCCGGCCCACGAGCATGACAGCAGCAGCGGGCGCCGCTTAGTCGGCGGCCTCGACTGCTACTACTACTACTACCGCGACTGCTTCTATGCGGACCGGCTCGTCCGTTGCCGTTGCGGCTGGCCCGTCCATGATGCAACCCATGCCCACGCCCTTGGTGCTGCCGAGGCAGAGAGGGGGGAGGCAAAGGCCTGTCGCGACGCTCCTTGGCCCGTGGAGGGTAAATGGGGGTGGAGATGATGCGAGCAGGGGTGGGGATGGTGATGATAAAGGTGGTGGTGGTGGTGCGGGTACGGGTCTTGTGGGAAAGGGGTACAAAAGGTTGAGGGACAGGAGTGGGAGTAGGTGAGAGGGGCGGGCGGTTGGCGGTTGGCGGTTGGCGGTCGGAAATGGGGAAAGCGGGGAATTTTATCAGAGGTTCTTGTTTTCGTCATATTCTCTCTCTGTTGTGGGATTATCTACGAACCTGGGACGATGTGATGTGCTTTTTTGACTGGCTGACTACCTACCTAGCCTGGGGATGGATATTAGATGTCGCTGTTTGTTTGCTTGCGTTCTGGTCTCTCCTCCCTGTAACATGTCGCTTCCCCTTGGGCTCTCTACGTTTGCTTGGTTGCTTGCTGCCGCTCCCCGGGTTTTGTTATGAATGCATGGTAGAGAGAGGGGCCCGGTATGCATGGAGGTCGGTGGGTGGATGTAATGAAGAGATGGGACACAGGTAGGTGTTCCTTGCTGATGATACATGGCAGCTGCGGGTGGGAGGTGAGGTGGGATAAAATGGTCGGAGTGTGGAAAGGCTAGAGGAGGGAGTAGAGAAGGTGAAGCTCGATGGATGAAAGGGACAAGGTGATGATGCCCTGAAGGTAGTGCACTTCGGGCTGGGATTTGGGTCAATCTAGCGGGTAAGAAAAGAAAGAGTTAAAACTAAGCACATAGTATACAATTTCTTCTAAATTTATCTCGAAAAGGTCAAGACTGGAACCATCCGGTTGTCTCTGTTGTTGCTCAACTCATCTCGGAAAGTATGAACACAGTGGGGATTTATGGCGCCGCACATTAAACCCCCCAAAATGCAACACAGCAAAAATATTTTTGGGCGAAACAGACAAGAACCACTCACCACTTACACCCGCATCACCCTTGTTCAAGAACCATCAACACCCCACCCAAAAAGCAGCGAAAAAAAAAGACAGAAGAAGATCACCAAGCCTGAGAAAACAGAAAATAAAAATACTCCCAAGATGTCTCGCAGCCTCCCCAACATCATCATTACGGGCACTCCCGGCACCGGCAAGACAAGTCACAGCGAACTGCTGGCCGAGCGGACGGGGCTCAGGCACATTTCTGTCAACAAGGTGGTCAAGGACAAGGAATGCCATGAGGGGTGGGACGACGAGTTTCAGAGCTGGATTGTGGATGAGGATAAGGTGGGTTTTTCTTTTCTGGCGGGTTTGGGGGTTTCTCTTCAGTTCACTTAATGCTTGGTTGGATGATGCTAATCTGCAATAACAGTTGCTCGATGCCATCGAGGAAGACGCCAAGCAGGGTGGCTGCATAATAGACTGGCACGCGTGCGACCTGTTCCCCAAGAGCTGGATCGACTTGGTGGTGGTGCTGCGGGCGGACACGGCGACGTTGTATGATCGCCTGAAGGCGAGGTAAGTCGACCCGTTTTCCTCCCCTTGCAGCTTCGCAGGTGAAGTGCTGGAATCCGTGGCTGACATAACTTCAGGAAATACTCCGAGGCAAAACTCCAGGAGAACATGGACTCGGAGATTATGGAGGTGCTGCTCCAGGAGGCCAAGGAGTCGTATGATGAGGAGATTGTGGTTGAGCTACAAAGTGTGGACACGGATGGGATGGAGAGCAATATTGAGAGGATCGAGCAGTGGTTGGACCAGTGGAAGAAGAACAACGCCTCATGAAGACTGTTTAAGGGGGCTTAGAGGCCGGAAAATTCGGCAGTGAAATAGTTGAAAAACCTTCATGATGAGCTCTCAAGACAAAATCATGAGATATGACATGACCCGTTCATCACTGCGGGCGGACCTCCCACCTTCAATCATTTCCCATCAAGGTATCGATATGTTCACACATAACTTTTTAAGTGCCCAAGGCCAGATAGTTTGGTTCTCCTGTAGGAAAGTTAAGTACCTATGTAGCAACCGGGGCCAAAGAAGGAAGGAGGTCCATGAAAGATTGGTAATTACCTTAAACTTACCGTTCTAAATACCCTCCTCCAACCCCACCCCACTAGAGGGACCTGGTATCACCTGAAATCACAGCCCTTCAATAGAAACAACCTCGACAACACTAACACATCTGGACCAAAAAAGACAATACAACGAAACAGACCTCAAGATGACGACCCCCACAGCAGCCCGGCACATGGTCAACTTCATAACAGGCAACACCAACAAGCTATGCGAAGTCCGGGCCATCCTGCAGCCAGCCATCCAGGTCGAGAGCCAAACGCTGGACCTGATCGAGATCCAGGGCACGCTCGAAGAAGTCACGCTAGACAAGTGCCGCCGGGCAGCCGATTTGGTAAGTAAAAACACAACCCGTTCCATTCCCCCTCCATCTACCCATGGTATATTTCTACATACACATCCCAGAAACCCAAACCAACACCCCCCCACAGATCGAAGGCCCCGTCCTCGTCGAAGACACCTGCCTCTGCTTCAACGCCCTCAACGGACTGCCCGGGCCATACATGTACGCAAGCCCCCCCCCCCTCCTACTCCAAGCAGTCATAACTAATCCCCCTCCCCTCCCCCCTCCAGCAAATGGTTCATGAAATCCCTCGGCCACACCGGCCTCAACAACCTGCTCGCCGCATACGAGGACAAGTCGGCGCAGGCGGTGTGCACGTTCGCCTACTCGGCCGGCCCCGGCCACGAGCCGATCCTGTTCCAGGGGATTACGGACGGCAAGATCGTGCCGGCGAGGGGGCCGGGAGATTTCGGTAGGTTTTGCTTGTTTTGCTTTGCTTTGCTGTACTGGATTGCGGTGTTGGAGGGTTTGTGGTGGGGGTGGTCACTCGACCTTGTGTTGTGGTGTGTGAGAGAGTTGAGAGCTAATTCGCGGTGGGTTACGACGGCAGGGTGGGACGCTATCTTTGAGTACGAGGGGCAGACGTAAGTTGAATTCATTCAGCCCCTGAGGTGAATGTTAATTCTATGAGGGAGAGGTTGCTAATGGGAATAGATATGCCGAAATGGACAAGGCGGCAAAGAACAAGATCTCGCACCGCTACCGGGCGCTGGCCAAGCTCCAGGAGTGGTTTGCAAAGGAGATGGCGCCGTAGAAGACTTGCGGATTAATCAATGGTAAATGCAAAACGCGAACAACATGTAAGCGAACGCCTGCTGCCTATTGCTTTGCTATGCTGAGAAGGACTCTTGAATCGATGGGTAAGACGGGGTTCGTTGAATCGAGTACCAGACTAACCGCTCCGGTGCTACATATTAGACCGCCTGCGGCCCGGGTAGTATTCTTTGAGGCCGTCAGTATACGTTCAGGGTAGGCCAGATAAACATTGCGGGTGGCAGGGGTACAGACTTCAACAACTCAAACTCCTTGTACGCTTTGAGGTAGCGACTCCCCCTCCGATACGGCTTCAGCGCTAGATCTGGCATGGGGTGGGTGAAGGTCTTGCCCACGAGGCGCACAATATACGATGAGTCGTGAAAGGAGGGGTCGAAGACGATCAGCTGTTTGGAGCCATTTTTGAGTTTCTCAAAGCCGACGATAGTAAGCGAGTGGCCTAGTCAGAGATCAATTCAGCGCTCGGCAAACAGTTGTGTGCGTGAGAAGGGCATTTACCGGCATGCTGGAAGTAAAGTGGTGGCAGGTTGGTCTGACGAATTTGTTGCTCGGGATCCTCGACGCCCGACTGGAAGTAGTTCTCGACATATTCCATGAGCAGCGCCTCGGACTTGCCAGGCTCCTTGTGTTTAACCCCCTCGGCATCGCACGGGATATCTAGGAGACGGAACACGGCCAACGCCTAGTGAATTTTAGTCATCCAGGTTTCATGGCACCGAGAGACGGATTAGCGGGATATGTGACGTACCTCCGGCGTGCCAATGTACTTTCTCGTTCCCCTGATTCCACCTGTCTCGAGGCGGCCTTGAGGGTTGATACCTTGATCCCAGGCCGTCTCGACCCATTCTTGAATTTGGAAAATGGACGGGATAGCACCGTGGAAATGTTCATGGCCCTTAAGCCTGGCATCAACGATACACGAGGACAACATCTGGATATTCCGGTAGCCACAGAACGCTCCTACGGGATTGTCAATTTGCGAGACTTGCTCACCAGGGGTCCTAGGACTTACCCTCACGCTTCAATTTTGAGACATGCTGTACGGACGGATGGCAGAGATAAGCGTACTTTGTCGACGGGCTCTGCCCCAGCAGCAGCGCTAACACAGAGATGACACCTGTTGTTGTTAACCAAGAGAGTTGGTATGGTGGGAAAGGGTGGATGTGGCTCACCTTGAGACGTGACCTGGCCGTTCTTCTTGAGCATCGCTACCAGCCAGTCCGGCATACGGTCCTCGTGTGCGTATTTCCCGAGTTGGGCTTTCTGGAAGAACATGAGCCGGGCCCGACGGAACCGAAGACGTTGTCAGCCGGAAGGGAACACTTACACCAAGCCGTTTACCGCGGTTGGAATGACCTGATGAAGCATCCTCATTCTGTGACCGTCTTGACGACAGAATCTTGTGGGCAGTCGATGACCCAGGCATCCTGAGCAGCCGTTTCCAGGCCGAGACAGCTGTGGCTTGGCGGTCGCTCTTCTCGGGTTCACGGTCCGATCGACGGTGTCTTTCCGCCTCGCGATGAGCCCTCGACGGCCCAGAAGGAGGAGGTGCCTCAGTTTTGGCATGCGGCACCGGCACTGACGCCCCTTCTTCCTGGAGGTGATGACCCGATTCTTCGGAATGGAGCTCAAGGTGGTAGTCCAACTCTTGGAGCAGAAGAATCTCCCCACATCCGTCAATAGGACACTCAACGTATGAAACGTCTTCAGCAGTGCTGGGTCTGGTAGACGAGTTGTCGTCTTCTTTCACACCAAAATGCGAGTTCAAGTCCCCTTCACCTTCGGGATGGAAGGTTTCCATGTGCTGGTACTGTTAGTGCACCGAGGGACTCAGCATCAAATGTCAGACAAACTCACCAACAGTATTTCATATTCGCCGGTTCCGTTGGCCCCATTTTCCCACCCGCAAAAGGGACACACCATTGCCTTGTCCTCGGCCATTTTCTTTGTCCGTGTCAACTCTCTTTGTTCGGACTCGGTACCTTGGCAACTGGCGCAGTCTCAAAACACACGCACCATTGACGGTCGAGCAACGAGATCATAACGCTATTGGGAATTATGGAATGACTTGTTTTGGGCGAGAGGCTGGGCAAGCCCGACCAACCACGCAAAATCTGCGGCAAAAGCTGCGAGTTGCGAATTGCGAACTGCGAACTGCGAGTTGTGCATGAGCCAGCCCATCAGGCAGGGAAACAACAACCGGCTGGCGCTGGCTTGCCTTAGGTAGGTTGTTGGGCCGGCCGGCTCTTTCCCCTTGCCCTGCCCTGGAAAAGAGGCATCCTTTATGCGGTTAGGGTCAAACCCCGCACCGGAGGTCTGGCACCAAAAGGAAAGATTTTAGGTTTCCCCCTGTTTTCGGAGTTTCCGAATTGCCATCCTGTCTTTCTGCTGTGAATCGCCGGCACCGATACTCATATAGGTTCCGTAAGTGTAACCCGCTAGGGAAGCGATTAGGTCCCAGGGACGGAAAGTAACCATGGTGGACACGACCATTTAAGACACGCGAGCGAGACAAAGCAACCTTATTGCGTTTAGCGTTTACTCCACTCACAGGCCGCTGCGGTAGCATTACCCAAATTAGTTAGCTTGACCGATTTCCATGAACGGGTTAGGCAATCGAACACCGGCCCGTTTCAGCCAGAAGCGGGCCGTTTTGACATGGGCGACAGACCGGCAACAGCTGTAACAGGCCGATGTTCGATTGCCTAACCCGTTCGAGCGCTGCATAACATACGTTAACTTTCTTTCTTCTTTTCTGTAATCGCTACGAAGACACAAGCAACACATGGCTCATCTACTAGGTGTGTGTACCCGCGGCCGAGGACTTGGATCCAAGGAAGTGAGTATATAGCACTTATTCACCGGTATGCAGACGTGTGACGAACCTACTCCAGGATCCTATCCTGTTAGGGTTCAGCTTCGTTGAAGGTAATCTCTCGAGGATGCTTAGGTTCGGTGCAGCCAAAGGGTGCACAACAATAGACTTGCCTCAACAGTAGGCTTGCGAGCTTGTAGCGAACTGTAGTTGTGATTGCTAACTGGAGAACTCCCAGAGCTCTCCAGAACGGGTGACTATATACCTATCTAATTCCTGGGTGCTCAGTCTGCTCAGTCGTCGAGCACACTGAGCACGCTGCTCACCTTGCTCAGTCGTCGAGCACACTGAGCACGCTGCCCACCTTGCTCAGTTGCTGAGCGTACTGAGCAACTGCTAATTGGTTATACTAACGATTGGCTCGGGGCGTCCCGCGCCCCACTTCATCCGGCACAGTGGTTGTGACAAGACGATATACCTGTGAACCATGGAGCCTGACCTGGTGACAGGGGATGAGTGAGATGTGATGAGAATTAACTGCTTACTTGCTTAACCCTCTTCCCAAGATTCTATGGAACGCCGATTAGCGAACTCTTGTGCTACTGCGGCTGTCGGCTTGTAGCCCACGTCCCGGCACTCGCCCCGGGTTCCGACGGTAACTGTAGATCAGACAACTGATGACTGCCCTTTCCGGACAAATTACAAACCTTGATTTGTCGATTCTATCTCCGAATGCTCTTAACTCCATTTCCGCGGGGGCGCTACTTTAGCAAGGCTTATCTTACTCACGGACCCGCATGTTTGGATCCCGGAAGCCTAGAAAGGGTTGTACAGGTTTCGAATGGTCAAAAGACCACCCCCATTGGCCCCTTTAAGGAACTTTCAACGTGTATGGTTCGGAACGAGTAAGCGGTGTGACGAAGAGCCCCAGCAGCGGATGTCGGCGTGATTGCAACCGGGAGAGCAAAACTAAGTTAGTTGAGGCTAAGGACGGGACCGAGTTCCGCAGGCGACAAGCATGGTATGCACCGGGATGTGTGCACATACATGTAGGTACCATGGCTGGGAAGGCATCGGTTGAAGACTGGCTTACGACAGTCATCCGACCCTTTCCAGTACTTACAGATTCCATATTGTAGTCAAATTAGCCTATTACACGCAAGGTCGGCTGTGCTACTGGGGTTGACAGCGAGCGATCCGGAGGCTGTGTTATGTTGCTGAGTCAACCACTGCAGCTTGTTATAATAGAACTTCCTGTTCAAGGCGGCCGAAGAGAAACGTCCAGTTACACAGGCAGTGTTATAGACGCTCGGGGTTAGAGCGGGTATAATGTACATGTATTTGCTCCTAGGAATGGCCAGTCTCAGCTCGACAAACATCGCGGTGTGGATGCGTATATAAGTCGAGAAACTCACGATTCGTTTCACCTGCACAACAACTCAAACTCTTGGCGACAACCATGGCTCAGCCTCTAAAACGAACGTTCCATGGTGCGTGCCCTAAAGAGCCGTTGTGGCCTTGGCAAAAACGGCTAACTCAGTGCTTCAGGATGCTTGACATGTCGGCGGAGAAAGGTTAGATGTCTCGGCGGCAGCCCATGCCCCAACTGTTCTAAAATGAACATCGCTTGTCACAGTTCCTTCGACACCAACCTGCGGGTCCGCGTTGCAACCGCAACTGGCCAGAAGGACTTACAAACCAAGTCCACGACGAAAAAGTCGAATCCTCCCCCGCAAGCCGCCCCGGTTGCGACTGTTCCAACATGCTTCAATGGTGGTGACGCATCCGCCCTCGCAGGCCATAACCCTTACGACGCGGCCGTTGATACCAAAAGTTGGGGCACGCAAAATCTTTCTGGCCCTTCAGGTAACCGCCAGGGGACAGACTTCGACTCGGCCCTGCTTTCCGACCCATGGAGCTTCAGCATCCCCCCTCCCGCCAGCCCGAGTTTTTATGTCGCCTCCTGCGCCCAACCCGGATTTCCAGCAGCCGAGTCCTCAGTATATTCGCCTTTATACTTGGACCCATCGGCCATGGAAATATCATACTTCCAACCTTCCAACCCCAACTTCGACTCCCACTCGGAGACTTCATCATTCGTGAATGCTCAGAGCCAGGAAGGGTTGAGGGGGGATGCCTGGTTTCAATACGCCGCAACAAACCACCCGAGGAGTTAAAATGCATACCCCAAAACCCTCAAAGACTTTCAAAGGGGGGATCCAACCCAACGATCACCCGAGGGGTATATCCTAACCTATGACGGGAAATGTTGGGATTATCGAAACTGCATTTCTCGGCCTTAAAACAGATTGAATGGCTCGCTTACGCAATCTGGGGGACGCGAAGAAACGCTTGCTGTACAATTACCAAAATACAAAACGTGGGAGTCATCGTTTCGCATTAGATCGACATTTTCCGTACCTACCTCGATTATTCGTAGTTGGAGAAGGTTGACTTCGATATTTGCATAAATAGCAGTAAATAAGCAATTTCCGATGTTACACAGTGACTACATCGCGTTGGCGTTATCGATACGGACACCCTGCAGCAACCAGGAACCCACCCC
Organism: Chaetomium tenue; assembly: GCF_020726465.1. Lineage (NCBI taxonomy): Eukaryota > Fungi > Ascomycota > Sordariomycetes > Sordariales > Chaetomiaceae > Chaetomium > Chaetomium tenue. The sequence goes on along the minus strand of NW_027117330.1, from coordinate 2,333,293 downwards.
CCTGGTCCGATGTGTCACCCCACCTTCCCCTCCACCCCGCCGAAATATTCTGCCCCGCCATTGACTGTATTTACGACACCATCGCCAATTCTGTTGTTGTCGGCGCACTGGAGATTTGTTTTAGTCGTTTTAAACAGCAGCCAAGATGCTTGACGTGACCGATTTCAGTATGGCATCCCCTGCCTCGCCCATCCCCGTTGCCCAGTTCTAGTTCTCGCATCCCGTAATAGCGATTGCACGCGATCATGGCTTGGCGCACCCCTATGACCTGGCTCGAGAGGCTAACGTCGAGCCCTGATAGTTACCGAGCGTGGCGGCAACCCTGAGAAGATCAGGGAGAGCCAGCGCAAGCGCCATGCCCCCGTAGAGGTCGTCGACGAGGTGATCGCCATGTGGGAGGACCACCGCAGGAGTATGTCGACACCCAAACCTCCGCTTGTCTTTCATCGCTGTCGCAAGCCGATCCTCTGACTCGCCCGATATGCAGCTGCCTACGACGCGAGCCAATACAGCGCCAAAATCAACGGAGTTCAGAAGCAGATTGGCCCCAAGAAGAAGGCATGCGCCCCCTCGAGCCGCCCCCGTCTTACTCGACTCTGACTGTGAATGCAGGCCGGGGAGGATGTTGCCGATCTTCTCAAGCAAAAAGGTGGAGGGAACCGAACCGTCTTGGGCCGCTCAGGGTGCTGATATGCCGTAGCCGATCTCGAAAAGGAGAAGAAGGAGCTCCTTGCCTCGGCTGCTGAGAAGGAGAAACTCCTGAGAATCAAGGTCAAGACAATCGGCAACCTTGTCCACGACTCCGTTCCGGTCTCGAAGACTGAGGTCCGTGTCTAGCGATCCTCCCCTCGGAGCCCACCACAGCCTAACGCTTATTAGGACGATAACACGGTTGAGCGCACCTGGGCACCCGAGGGCGTCACCTTTGAGAAGCGCAATGTTCTTTCGCGTAAGGGCAAAACTGCGGCATCGGACCTAGAGTTGGGCTGACGAGGGGTTAGATCACGAGGTTCTCGACAAGTTGGACGGCTACGACCCCGAGAGAGGTGTCAAGGTTGTCGGCCACCGCGGGTATTTCCTGCGTCGCTGGGGTGTCTTCCTCAACCAGTATGGCTCCCCGGAACTGGACCTATATTGCGGGCTTTAACAGGATTTCAGGGCTATCATCAACTATGGTCTGGAGTTTTTGCACGACAGGGAATACGTTCCCCTGCAGACCCCCCAGCTCATGCTCCGGGATCAGATGGCGAAGACCGCTCAACTGTCGCAGTAAGTCGGCCCCAGCAGTTACCCCTACCCTAAAACCGTTACTAATCTCTCAAATAGGTTCGACGAGGAACTTTACAAGGTTACTGGCGACCAGGCCGACAAGTACCTCATTGCTGTAAGTACATCATCATAAGGATGAATCCATGACAAGGACGTGCTGTTCTGTCACTTCTCTGTCCTATTGGTGTGACCACCGCTAACTTGCGACAGACTTCAGAACAACCCATCTCTGCTTACCACAGTGATGAGTGGTTGCAGCCCAAGGAACTACCCCTGAAGTGAGTGTGACGAGATAGTTTGCGACAACTCTCACTAATGTTTTCCTAGGTATGCGGGCTACTCGACCTGCTTCCGCAAAGAGGCTGGTGCTGTAGGTTCAAGCCACCTACCCATACTGGCTCGATAACTGACCTGAAACAGCACGGGAAAGATGTCTGGGGCATCTTCCGTGTCCACGAGTTCACCAAGGTCGAGCAATTCTGTATCACCGACCCCGAGAAGTGAGTTGACACATACATGGCATACCGTCTTATCATGTTCTCACACTTATTAGGTCCTGGGAGATGTTTGAGAACATGATCTCGACGTCAGAAGACTTCTATAAATCCCTTGGCATCCCTCACCGTGTTGTTGCCATTGTCTCTGGGGCTCTTAGTATGCAGCGACCCTTTCCTTTTCCTTACTACCGCAGACAGCTAACTAGACTCGCTAGACAATGCCGGTATGTTGGAAAGGTAGAACCATGTGTTACCCTAACTGCTAACCCATATAAAGCTGCCAAGAAGCTTGATCTTGAAGCCTGGTTCCCCCACCAAGGCGAGTTCAAGGAGCTTGTCAGCTGCTCGTAAGTGCAGACACTCTCGAGTCATTCGACAGCGCTAACTTTGCCATAGGAACTGCACCGATTACCAGAGCCGTGATCTTGAAATTCGCTTCGGTATCAAGAAGCAAACTGATGCCAAGAAGATCTATGTGCACTGCCTCAACTCGACTCTTACCGCGACAACAAGGACAATCTGCGCGATTCTGGAGAACTTCCAAACCGAAGAGGTAAACACGACTGAGACTAGCCCTACCATTTCTAGTTTACTCCAAAGCTAACTAACTCTCCTCCAGGGTGTCAACATCCCCGAGCCGCTGCGAAAGGTAAGACAGAAAGGTTCCACCGTTAGGCATATTGATACTAATGAGCATAGTACCTTCCTGGAGCTCCCGCATTCATCCCATTTGCAAAGCAGGCGGCGGAGAAGAAGGAAGGTGATAAGAAGGAGGGCGATAAGAAGGAGGGCGGGAAGAAAGAGATTCCCGTTCGGTAAAAGTCTGGATGGACGTAGGCAGGAGTTTCGGTGTTGGCATGTGAACAACTGGGTCATGAGTCCCAGTGATGTGACAAGACTTGGGGTCGATGAGCCGAATATATCAGGGGATAGAGGAGTGTGGTCTTTCTGTCACCAATTTCAATCGTGTGAAGCTTTTTGTTATGATCAGAAATGCGTGATCATTGCCTTATTGCCCTAGCACCCTGTGGGCAAGTAGTAAACGTAAAGCCAGTGCTTCTGCAACTGCTGTAGTCCCCATCATCCTACATCAAACGTTGTCCTCGGCGCAACTGCGCCAAACATTCTGCGAAGATCAACATGAATACCTCCCCGCTGAGGCCATCCCCAAACTGCCTGCCTGTATATGCAGCAACGCTGTCCCTGAAAGCAAACCCTGAATGCACAAATCAACGAACATGTCCAGGCCACATGCAAAGCCCAGAATCATTACAAGGAAAAGGGTGAAAGACCAACCAACCCATTATCCGGTCCACAACAGCAAAACCCCCTTAACGTAATGCAGCCGGACATGGACTCGACTCTCCTTGTGCCCAAGCCCCAACCAAAGCATGAATCTCTCCATCATTACCCACCCCAACCATGGATCCATCCCACCACCCCAAAAGCAAGGAAACAAACAAACAACAAAAAAGAAAGAAAACACCGCACCCAAAGACCACACACAACCTCCCACCCCCCTCACACATCACACACCACAACATCACATAACGACACACTTCCCCCCACCGGACGGCTCACCAGGGTTCACCGACTTCTCCACCTCGCCGATCAGCAGCTCGAACGACTTGGCCACGTTCTCGTTGTAGCGCGCGCTGGCCTCGGTCCACGCGCACCCGTGCTTGTCGGCCATCGCCTTGCCCTCCTCGGCCGTCACCTGGCGCTGCTCGGGCCGCAGGTCGCACTTGTTGCCGACGATGCAGATGGGGACGGTTTCGGTGCCCTGTTTTTTTGAAATTGAGATTGGTTAGTGGGGTGGTTTGGGGGGGTTGCGAGTGGTGGGTTGGTGGGTGTAGTGTAGTGTTGTTTGGAATTGGGGGGGAGGAAGTGAGGTGGGGGGGGGGAGGGGAGGTATTGTGGAGGGGAAGAACTTGGGGGGAGAAATTGGGGAGGGGCACAAACCAGGTGGTTCAGAATCTTGTCTCGGATCACTTGCACCATCTCAAAGGACTGCAGCGACGAGACGCTGTAGACCAGCATGTACCCGTGAATGCCGATAAAGTGCTTCGAGTTGAGAATGCTGTACTCGTCCTGCCCGGCCGTGTCGACAATCTCGGTCGCGAACTCCTGGCCCTTGTAGCGGATCTCCTTGCTAAAGGTGTTCTCGATGGTCGGGTAGTAGCTCTCGACAAAGTGCCCGTCAACGTAGCGGACTGCCAACGAGGACTTGCCTATTCGTTCAAGCGCGCATCGCGTTGTTAGTGCGGGGGTCGTTGGCGGGGAATAGAGGGGAGGAGGGGTGACGAACCGACTGAGCGGCTGCCCACTATGGCAATCTTGCGCTGTTTGGCGAGTGTGGTCGGCATTTTTACGATCTTGTTGTCGCGACGGTAATTCAAGGTGTTGGTAGTACGAGGTTTGTAAATAATGGTCTCGCCGAGAGATAGTCTGATACGGTCAGTCTGTATCGTGATGCGATCAGACAAACTCGAAAGTGGCTTGAAACGAGTGTCGATCCGGGTTGTTGAAACGAAAGAACGCTAAAAAAACCCTACTGTTTGGAATTGTTCAAAACTGTGGAGGAAGGCTGGGGTAGTTGACACAATGCAGCGCGCCTTGACTCAACCAGAATGTGAACTGAGCTGCGTGAAGGGTTCCGCAGCAGGTGTTGGATGCACAAAGTAGGTACGTGAAGGTAATGAGGTAATGTACACAATGGGTTCCTTACCTCCGCAACACAATACGGGCGAGCGGTTCCAGGCCTCTCCGAGAGCCATGGCAGGGCGGGGTGGCTACTTTGCCGGGCCGGTTGCGTGCCTTGGCAGACTTGGCGGGGTTCACAAGCCATTTGACAGGGACCTAGGCGCCCCGCTGCGGCTCAAGCCTGGATCGAATTCATCCAGGCGAACGCCACTGGCTTTTTGTGTGACATTTGACTCGGGCATGTGACAATCCCAAGCCCCCCAATGAGGGTACCGTCGGCCAACGAGCTGACATTTGAAGACTCGCCCTGCAAATATTTACATGAGAGGAAACTGGACCAGCAAAGTATTCTTTACGGAGAGCGTAAATGCAGCCATTCTAAGCTTTGAATTTGCCGTTGCGTCTATGTGTTTGTGGGAATCCATTCCCTCGTGCCCGTGTCATGTCCCAATGTCGCATCCTGTATGCAGTGAAACTGCTCCATCATCCCATACCCCCAAAACTGTCCCAAAACTACCAACTGAAATATCAAAATCCGGATTTCCTCAGACCCGTCCCCTATGCAAGCCGTGTTTCGGGCCCAGCCAAGTCCTAACGTCATGAGTCATTAAAGGTGCGGGAGCGGTGGCGAAGGCCGTTTCAACGCAGCACCGCTAGTTGGTTCGCGAGGTCCTGGAGACGAGTCAGGGACCCGGACTCCTGTTTCGCTCCCTCGTTGCCCTGGGCTTCTGCAACCTTGCGATGGAAGGTGATGAACTCGTTGATCGAATCGAGCAGCGGTTGCATGTTCTTTTTCGGGTGAACCAAAACAAAACGCTCCTTGATCGAGGGGGTTAGGGAGAGATAACCTAGGAGGACCGAGAGATAGCCCAAGGCAACATTGAGTTGAGTCTTTTCCATCGAGTCGGCCTATTCCAACAAATTAGTGGCTGAGACGGGGCCAGCAAGGTTTATGGGACTTACGTCAGCTGTCTTCGAGTGATTGTCTGCAAACACCCGAATGAGCCGGTTCAGGGGCGACCCTGTGCCGTCGCCTGGTTCCTCGAGGCTGCTGGAAGCAGGCGGATAATACACACAGAAATTGATCATGGCTCCCAGCATCATGATGAGAGACTCTAGGACCTTGGACATGAATGAATCCGCCTTCATCGAGTTCATGACCATCTCGAACGCGCCGCACGCTGATTTTGCAAGACGCCGGAGCAACCCCTTTTCGACAAACAACCGTGAAGCCTCCCCGTTGTGGTTCGTGATGTTGAGAGACAGCTTCAGAGTGAGGTTCTCAAGATCACCAAGTTGGTCAGCTGGCCGCTCCAGGGCGGTCTCAAGAACCTCGGCAACCACCGGGGCATGCTGCCTTGTCCACTGAGGGCCGAGCCGAGACTGCATCGCGCTGACCGAGTGACCCTCCAGCACATAGAGGGCTAGGTAAAAGTCGCAAGATTCTTTTTGATTCGACAAGTCCCAGAAAGCGGGGTTGGAAACACCGTCGGCGAGGATCGAAAACAAGCGGTCCGTAACTGCCTCAGAGAGAACATCGTCCTCGACGGACGCGTGGGTGGGCTGTCGCATAAGGAGATCGAGACACTTCAAGGCCAGGGTCCGCGGCGATAGTGTTGTAGGAGAGGAAGGCTCCCAGACGGGAAGTTCCAGAAGCGAAGATTTGATCATCGCGATGGTAAGCTGGCCGTTTCGGGAGACGTTTTGTTTCCTGTCTTTCATAAGTTGCCCGATGTCGGTTGTATTATCGAGAAGCTTGCCAACAAGTGTAGCGAGGCCCTGCGAGCGAAGCTGTTGTATCAGATGGGGCGACGTGGTAGCAGCGAGAAGGGTGGTGACTATGGCCAAAATTGCATATCCAGAGATCAGGTCCGTTTCGTCTGCGAGCGACCGGAACAGGCTTCCTCCGTCGCTGTGGTTGCGAAACTGCTGGCGGAAGTCTTTGTGCTTCATTTTTTGAGCAAGCTCGAGCAAGGCGCCCCTCCGCAGAGAAGAGGCCTTGGCTGATGGCAGGCCGACTCTGTCTAGGATGTCGTCCATCTCATCAGCAAAGCGGCTGTTTGCACCGGCCTGCCTCAACTCGTGAATACTCCGAACGGCGCCAGTGTTGCCCGTCTCCTCGTCTTCATCAAGGTATGAGATTGTGTTTACGGTTGAACTTTTCGTAAGACGACCAAGGTTAAAGAGCGCGCTCCCTGCCCTCCCGTCACCAATGTCACCGAGCCCACCACTTCCTAACAACGGGTCATCGTCATCAGCTAGCATGGACCGCTGCTGGGTGTATGTGAACTTTGGGCCAGTCTTCTTAGTCGCTAAAACGGGGCGTGGTAGTGCTTTCGGCTGAGCCAGAACTGATGGCGAAGGCGGGGACGCCTGGAATTGTGGCGATTGGGAACCGAAAATCTCTGACTCGTGTGATGATGTTTCTTCCTCGGATGAACTGATTTCGTCTTGAACCTGCGCCGCTAACGTATCAATTAGGCGCCTCTTTCGGATCGGCTGAGCCGTGGGCTCCTGGCTCGGGGTGGCAGCGGCCGGGCCTGGTGGGTTCTTGGTTGTAGGTTTTGAAACAGGCTTTGAAGCAGGCTTTGGAGCAGGGGCAGAAAGACGGATGGGAATTTCCTGCTTCTTTAATCCCGAACTTTTGGAGCTGACGCTGAGGTTTTTCAACCTGCGAGTGGTTTTGGCTGAGAATGGCATCGAAGTAGGCGCGTCATCTTTCATATCAATGTCCCGCTCGGGCGTACTCCGTCGCGACTCGGACGATGGGCTAGCATCCGGTGCTGACCTCGGGATTTTCTCCTCGCTGATCGGTACAGGTGACCTGGCACCCGAAGGGGATGAATCCGGCGTCGAGTAAGGCCCGGTAAACTTTCCCTTGTCCGAAGACTCCCGCACAACCCTCCTTTTCTTTGTCCTAGCGGTCTCGTCGACCAGCGAGTCAATGTCATAAGGGTCGATCTCGTAGGTCTCGGGAAGGGGTTGGCTGTGCGCCTCGTCCGCTGGCTTTTGGCGCGTCTCAGGGGCCGGTTTGCGGGTGCCCTGCCGCCTAGCCTTGGTAGCCCCGATGGCGCGCGTCGTCAAGCGAGGGGGGTCGGGCAATGTTGTGTGCGACTCAGCGAAGGATGACGGAACGGCCGGCGCTGATTCCGAGTGTCTAAGAGTCGCCGGTCTCGTCGTCGTCTCTGCCCTCCGCCTTCCTCCTTTCCCGTAGGTAGCGACTTTCTTCTTCGGGGCAAAATCGAAATCGTACACGGAATCGGTGCTGTCGGCCATCATGATGGAATTCGAGAAAGGACGGACGAGTTACTGCGGGTTGTTGACAAATCCTTGAATATTCCAGTGAACGTATTCTTTATGGAGCAGATGGGAACCGGCGAGGCATTCTTCTGCAATGTCTCAAGTGGGACTGAGCCCGCTTCTCGCTACCGTTGTCGCAGCTTCCGCGACGGCCAAGTGACGTGTTAATGGGAGTCAATTCGCGGCCTATGGAGAGACGAAGGGAATTGAGGGAGTAGAAGGGCGCGGAAGCTTCGGCACCAAGCGCGCGCCCAAAATACAGCTGGCAAAAGCGAAGGGTGGTTCCTCGAGTTGTTGCGCTGGTGGAACGAGGAATTGTTTGATGCGATTCGCGAGAAGCCAGCGGCGGTTGTTGTTTGGAAACAACCTCCGGCAGCCTACGACCCCACCCTGCCGCCTCCTAGCATGTGGCCCGTGCACTCATGTTATCCAATCTGTGTGGGGTTAACAACCGACCCCACTCCAGTGAAGAGGGTCCTGAATTCTGACCAAAGCTCACAGAACACCCCAAACTCTCCTCTGGTTTATTTCAAATGAAAGTGAATTTTGGGGAGCAAGTCAGGATCTTGGCTATGACCTATCATAAAGACTAATAGTGACAGAATAGCCTTTACCTCTCCCCCTATTCAAACCAGGTGGTCCGGGCATTCAGACTGCCCAGCTGCCAATGTGGGCGTATAGGGTGGGCAGTTTTCTCATGGCAGCTCGCAAAACCGCTGTTAATGAGAAGAGCATGGCTTTGCTTCACAGAGTTCATTGGGATTAACACAATGCATCACATTGCCTTACTTGTGGGTCGCCCGAAACGAGAAGGAAGCCAGCAGGCCGGTGGTGCCAGCTTGTTGCAGTCCAGCTGCCTCTGTGGGGTTGGTCTGGATTCCATGTTCGCTTGACCTGAGAGCTGGGAGGGGCAGCAGATTCATCGTGTGCCCGGACTGTTTTGTGTACAAACGCCCAACTCCTGCCTGAACGGGCCCTCTGCATTTTCTATCTTTTTGGGTCGTTCTTATCATCGCCCCACTGGAATCCAGACAGCCGATCCGAAGTCTGAATCTCTTCGCCCTTTATCGAGTGTTTTTGAGCAAAGATTCGACATCTCGTCCGATCTGCGCATTGCTTCGGCACACGTTCCCTGGCTCAAGGCTCAGCAACAACAGCAATCACCATGTCCGACGTCAAGCCCACCGTCACCCAATGTGTTGGGCCTGTCTATCGCTCCGAGGACCAAAAGCCCACGGCGGTGGTCTCAACCGGGGTAGAATTTGACACCGTCACCATCCTCCCGCAGACGCCCCAGCTCATTGCGTTGCTCTCGTGAGTACTTTCCTTTCTTGGCCCACCAATTCGCGGGGTCTAATACACCCGTAGGATTATCCGCAACAAGAACACCCAGCGCGGAGACTTCATCTTTTATTCCAACAGAATCATCCGGCTGCTCGTAGAGGAGGGCCTCAACCACCTTCCGACGGTTGAACACACCGTCACGACGCCGGTCGGTCGCCCCTATGGCGGGCTCGCGTTCCAGGGCAAGATCTGTGGCGTGTCCATCATGCGCGCGGGCGAGGCGATGGAGCAGGGCTTGCGGGAGTGCTGCCGGTCCGTGAGGATCGGTAAAATCCTGATCCAGAGGGACGAGGAGTCGGCTCAGCCCAAACTCTTCTACGATAAGCTCCCGGAGGACATCGCTGATCGATGGGTCCTCTTGCTCGACCCCATGCTTGCTACGGGTAAGTAGTCTTCGACGCTGTGACCGTGACTGCCTACCGCTGATCACTTCACAGGCGGCTCTGCGATCATGGCTGTCGATGTCCTCTTATCCCGCGGTGTCCCCGAGGAACGTATCCTGTTCCTCAACGTGCTCGCAAGCCCGCAGGGTATCCAGAACTTTGCCACCAAGTTCCCCAAGCTTCGGTTAGTCACGGCGTTTGTTGACCAAGGGCTCGACGAGAAGAAGTAAGTGTTTCTACCCCCAACCACGAATGTCAGGCTCACCAACGCCCTCAGCTACATTATACCCGGCCTTGGTGACTTTGGTGATCGGTACTACACCATGTGAATCACCATCATTGGCCCACCCAGGAGCATCTGTACAAGAAAACTCGTAGTATTACAGACCATACTTGACATTGCAACCTCCCGCCCAAGCAAAAACATTGATGTAAAGTTGATATCGCCCGCGATGATCCCAACCCTATACCGGCGTAAATACACCCACACCCATAGGGCGCGTGCGCATCAGTCGTACTCTTCATCATCTACGATACCCTCCCCCGCATAACTGTCTAAGTCTTCGTTCTCATCTATCCTCAGGCTTGAGTCGGCCGTGCGTTTGCTCCCTGAGCCGTTTGCCTCCCGTGATTTCTCAGCCTCGCTAGCTTCGGCGGCGACAGCATCTGGAGAAAATGTTAGCCTCCGTACCTCAGCGCAGAATAACCCACGGTGTGTCGTATCGTACCTGCTGCGTCGACCCACTCGCTGTAGACGTCTATCGGAGAGGAGAGATCTTGAATCTTTGTTAGTTCCGCTTGTCCCATAGCCAGCGGAAGGGGTGGCGGGAGCTTACAGTTGATTCCGCACTGGAATCTCTGTCCGCAAATTTTGCATTCGAGCCGGCCGCACCCTGCTTTCTTGTCGAGCTTAACTTCGACTGACTTCTCATGGTTGCAGAAGAGGCATGTGAAAGTGGTTGGGAGCGGGTCGCGCTGTAGGAAAAGGGGTGTTGGTTAGCCTGGGATTGCTGCCGGTTGATGGAGGGTTGCGCGAGCGGTACCTTCTTGGGTCCCTGCGGCTTGCTCGAGCTCTTGCGCTTGCCCATTGTGATTGGTGATTATTGGTAAGTTTCGTAATTTGGTTGATCGAGAAGGTTTCGATGTTTACGGAAAACGCAGTCCGATTGTTGGACGGTGTGCGTCGGGTGAAGTGCAGATGGAAATGGTTGCCAAGCGTGCACCGTGCCGTGGGGTATGTTTCGCTCCCTCAGTTTATACCAGAGTCTAAGACTTGGTTAACGCTATATGTCGCTGTTGGAGACTCAAGCGCACGTAATGGTGAAGCTATTGTCGACTCCTTTGACCCAGGTTTTCGGTGCAGCCTCAAGCAGCCTTGTGGGGGTTTCAGCAGCCTTGGCCATGCGAGGGAAGCGCGTAGTGGCCCGTGCATACCGTGTCCTTGCTGTGCCCCGCAATCTTGGGTCCACCTCCGGGTTGGGAAGCAGAGCATGGATGCTGCAGTCGATTCCCTGCATCGTCTTTCCACATGCAGCGCTTCCATAGCATCGAAGCTGGGTTCCGGTGTTATGGAATCCATCGATTGTTATCGCCCGTCTATCATCCCACATCAAAGCACTGATGAAATCAACAAGACTTTGAACCCTCCCAAAATTGCTCAAGCAAACCTGGGTTCGTCTCGGGTTTCTCCCTGTTTCTCACCGTACATCTAGACCCGAGCTGTCCGAGTTGGACCAGCACACCACAACACAACGCAGCAGAGCAGCAACCATCGGAATTGTACTGGCGCGGCAGTCGATCCGATTGCAGTACCCCGCCGTTGGGCTTCCCGAGTGGGGCAGCGGAGCATGGTAACAGGGGGTTCTGTGAGCATTGCCGGGTGCCCAACCCTTGCCTATCGATCACCTGCGCAGCTGCCCGGCCAGCACCGTCTGCCCGCTGCCGGCGATACCACGATAGCTGCCAATGAAGCCAATTCCTTATCACGGGGTCTCACCTGGGCCCGGAACTTGGCGCATTCCGCCTTCCTGTTCGCAGCTGTCGCCTCTTCTTTCTCCAAGCTTGCCCCAAAGGCTTTGAAACTCCAATAGATTTCAGTCTACGTACTTAGTTGTTTTCTCACCGCTCTACCTAAGGCACCCGACTCATCAGTTTCCTTGGTGTTCTGAACCTGAAAGCTTTCGCCTTAAATACCTACCCACCCATCCCTAACGTACATATTATTATTACTATCTATCTAGTTTGTTCAACAACACCCACACTTATCTTTTTTTCGTCTCATCTCGGTTTCTTTTCTCGCCGTGTTACTCCTCTCGTCTTATATACTCGTTGTTCCCCATCAACAACCACCATGCCATCCAGCCTGGACGAAGTGAAGGAGGCGTTGAAGGCCATCTCATTGGGCCAGACGCAGCTGATGTCTGCCGTTGAAACCGTGTCGCGACATGTAGCTGAGCTGGAGAAATCCCAGGATGAAGGCCGCCAACGCTCGGGTGTGGCAGGGACGGACGGGGTCAAGCGGACGGTGACGCCCCTGGTTGGCGGCATTACCCCCTCACCCTCGGCGACGTTGCCGGCCGAAGCGGGTACCCAGACGCCTCCGGTGGCTCCGCAATCACCGGAACTCAAGTCTGCCTTCTCCTCCCGTGTCGTGCTCACCACATATCCCAAGCAGATCGGCATCAAGCCGTTGCCGTTGGAGTGGGGTGCCGCAGATCCGCTGCAGCGTGGCCCGGTCACTGTGTCCAGGGTACCATCGACAATCGGGAAACGGAATGCCATCGGCGCCCACGGCGGCTCGTACTCTATCTACTACGCCTTGGCCGTGGCTAGCAGAGAGCTCAAATCCGACCACAGGCCGGACTTTACCAATACCGAGCCTGCCGTGAACATCGGCCCCTTCCCACAATGGGGCGATGAGAAGAAGATCGTGGCCATGGATCCCTGGGGTCATATGGTACCCTCTCTTTTCGGAGACCTCATCGAGAAAGAGAACGGCATGTCCACGGCTCAATACCACTGGATCCCCCGCCCGAGGCTAACGATGTGATAGTGGATCTTCGACCAACCATTGCTATCACCAAGGCGCACATGAAGTTGCCCGAACTCGAGGAGAGTGTGAAGAGCGGGCGGTTGGTTCCTGACGGCAAAGTGTGCCTCAACAACCTTGGCGAGCTCAGTGTAACTAAGTTCGCCGTTGAGCCGGTTTGGTATCTCCCGGGAGTTGCGGAGCGGTTCGGTATCGATGAGGGCACCCTGCGGAGATCGCTCTTCGAGCACACCGGTGGCATGTATCCAGAGGTAACTACCGCATCAACGTCAGGGATTTTCCAAGTAAGACGAGAAACTGATGCAGCATCCAGTTGATAACCCGGTCCGATATCAAGGTCTTCCTGCCCCCTATTGGTAAACAATCACACCTCCTCACACCCTCCCGTCTTTGATATCGTCTGACTGGCTGCAGGCGGCCTCACGGTATACTGCTTTGGAGATCCGGCGAACATGTCCGACCCCTCCAAGAAGCTCGCGTTGCGCATCCACGACGAGGTACGCTTTGATAATACGCTTTACCTAACCCCCCTGGTACCTTGCTGATATTTCCTGCAGTGTAATGGAAGCGACGTCTTCTGTTCGGATATCTGCACATGCAGGCCGTATCTCATCTTCGGCATTGAGGAGGCCGTCAAGGAGGCCCAGAACGGTGGTAGTGGTGTGGTCATCTACTTCCGAAAGGAAGGGAGGGCTCTTGGTGAAGTAACAAAGGTAGGTTATCTCCCAATCTGTCCAGTTGCTGCTCCAGAAACTCACGCGAACGCAGTACCGTATGTCGAAACCCTCGGTGCTACCCGGCATTTTACCCCGTGCACTATTGGCCATCTAACAGAGATCTGCAGTCGTGTACAACGCTCGCAAGCGCGGGGAAGATCGCGCATCGGATTACTTCAAGCGGACCGAGAACATCGCGGGGGTCAAGGATATGCGCTTCCAGGCCCTGATGCCTGATATCCTGCACTGGCTGGGCATCACCAAGATTGATAGGATGCTCAGCATGAGCAAGTGAGTGGTGCACAACGTGCCCGATTGCGCCCCCCCCCCCCCCTCCCTAGCTGACGCATTTCGATATCCAGCATGAAACACGATGCCATTGTCGGGCAAGGGTGAGTCAACCTGATCTGTTAATAGCTCCGAGACCGGTTACGCTGACGGTCCATTCCACAGTATCCCCATCCACGAGCGAGTCGAGCTTCCCGAGTCGTGGATCCCCGCAGACTCGAGGGTTGAGATCGATGCCAAGATCAACGCCGGTTTGTTGCAGTGCTGCCGTCCCGTTTCGGCCTCATTTCTGACTCAAGTGTTCCCCGCAGGGTATTTCACGACCGGCCACCGAATGACAGAGGAGGAGCTCAAGTCGGTGCAGGGCCGGATATGGGAGGAGTAAGCCGAAACCCAAGACACCCGCTGACGAATAGGGGAGGACAGGGCTGACAAGAGACATAGTATCGACCACTGAAGTTTATTGAGGCTGGTCCTCTGCAGCGTCCGAGTTGCAGTCCTTGGGGTACTTAAGCCACTCGCGCCGTTGCGGGCCGCGGGATCGTCTGAGACGGGTTAGCCAATGCCGTTTCAATCCCGTACCACGAGGTCAGCTGGAACAGCGAGAGATGGGAGCGGATTGGTTGTGGATGGGCTCTCACGTCCTCACAATCCCCTCGAAATGGTTTATAATTGCTGCAAGAGGCATTTTTTCAACGACAACACAGCACAACCCCCACGGATAAGGCAGAGCAGAGATAGAGAATAAAATGCCTTGCCGTGTCACGCGCTCACTTACAAAGCCACAATCGCGATTCCCGCCCGTGGCTACGATGTTACCGCCACGGGGAGTTGATTGTTAGCCCACGTCGCCCGCATCTATCCCCACGTCTTGTTGTCTTGCCCCTTGTGCGTTGGGCAGGGGCAGCAGATTTGTCCCTGTCGAGCGAGGCTTGTCTCAATGCCGTGTGCACTCCCACACATCCGCAGAACAGCAATATACAGTACATAGGTAGTCTGCGACAGTGTGTGTACATGGTACATAGTCGTCATGACCGGCTGAAAAGATGGAGGTACCCCGCCGTGCCAGCCGAGGAGAAAAGGAGAGTCGCCACTGAGTGTGTGTAAAGTGTCTCGGTTTACGCCGTGGGTTCCCCACCTAAGAAAAAAGTAAACATCACAATTCATCATCAAGTCGTCAGACCATCGAGTTCCCCTCTCGAACCCCTCCCGCTAGCAACAGCTGCGCAGCACTAGTAGGTTTTCCTTTCCAAAGGAAACTTGGACGTTTCCTGGACATGTATGACGTGATGCCGCATTCGCAACTCCCCTGCCCTCAATTAAAAAATTCGCTTTTTTTGTTGCTTTCTTACCCCTGTCCGTCTGGTTCCGGCGTGAGCTCCAGCGTCCTGAGGCGTTCCAGGCGTTCCAAGTGTTCTCAGCGTTCTACGCTAATCATGGGTTCAATCGGAGCGCTCGATCGGAAACTCGCCTGTGACATCGGACGGAAACCCCGGAAGGAAGAAACCCGTTTTTTGGGATGAACTGGGGTTCGAGACTCCGTTTGCTTCATTCTTGCCCTTTTTTTTCTTGGTCATTACATAGTATCCCTGGCCGGATTATGGTAACACAACCCGGATCCGGGGGACAATCTTGTTTGGCTCGGGGGAAACGGTCCTGGGGGTTGATGATTCACGACGAGAATTGGCAATGGTATCATTCGTGGGATTGAGGTTGGGGGAATGGGTAAAATCGCGCAGGTTATGTTCTGTCCGGCCTGCTTTGCTCTCATCATTATTCGAGGACTGGATAGGTAACCCCCCTCCCCCCCTGGCAACGCCGGACATGGCGGTGTTGTGTTGTCTGGGGAAAGTTCCCCACGTTCCGCGTGGGAGCAGGGACCGGATGTGAGCGGCGGGTGGGCGGTCACAAGAAGCCGGGGATCGAGTCGAATCCGGCGATCGGTCGCTCGGCCCCTGTTTCTTGTGGTTTACCGGTGAGACTTGCTTTGTCCCCCCAACGCGCATTTTGGAAAACAAATCGCGCCAATGCCAGTGCCAGTGCCAAAGCCAATGCCAAAAGCCAATGCCAATGCCGGGAAGGAGGCGAATGGGGGACACGTCCGGAACGGATTGTCCATCATCCCACAATCAATCCCATCTCCCGCTTGCCGCGGTCCCACGAGGTCGGGGTGTGTGGTTGCGTTGCAGCACCGGTGAAGAAAATTCCCATACGAGAGTTGGTGGGCGGGTAATCAAGCCGATATTGTAACGAGATCTGGGACTGTCACGAGGCCAGGGACGGACAACGATGGATCGCGTCTTCTCCTCAATTCTCAACCCCAAAGAGCCTAGCTGCGTTGGCGCGTTACTGGGACAGTCGTTTAGGGCGTGCATAACGGCGGATGGTTGGGGATGGTGCGCTGACGATCACCGCCTTCGTGCCTGGGATCAGGTTCACCTTGGGGACTGGACCAGCCGCTGCCAGCGTCCTTCCTGTACGGGCAAGACGGGTATGGGTAACTAATACTCATCAAGTTACGAAGTACATTACGAAGTATGGATGTACCTGGCGCACGCTGGCCCACACCCGCCGTCTTGGCTCAGTCTGGAATACCATGAATACCTGGGCCAGGCGATCCAGGTCGCCAATCGCCGCCAGACACCCATGCACCGCCTGCAGGGTGCAGCTCCAGAGCGCCTGAAGTGTCACGACTTGAATGGCTGGCGATGGTTGCCGTACTCCACTCGGTATTGTCTGGAAGCCTGACGGGGCCACCCTTGGCGCTCCTCCCCGCCCTGCGGGACAGTTGGACCACCAGTGTGTGCAGTGCAGGTGTCACTTGAGGCGCGTTGGCTTGTCTGGCTGGATGCCCAAGATCCCGAACTTGGGACGGGTCAGCAGGAAGTGTGTGCCAGAAAGTGTGTGGTGGTACCTCGTTCGTGTGGCTACGGCCCGCGGCAAGCCAAGGGGGTGGGTGCTATGGGGAAACAGCCATCAGCAACCAATATCTGGATGGCATTGTGTCAGGCAAACCCAGTCGCCCAAGCAGGGTTGGTGGTTGCGAAGTGGCAGTCTCGAAGGCCCAGGCCAGCCAGGGGACAAGGCCAGGCATCGCCGTCCCACCCGCGCTTTGCCTTGGTGGACAACAGATCGGAAGGGCTTAGCCTCCCACTCCTTGCCAAACAACTCGTACCATGGACTGCCAAGTGGCAATGTTGCGAGTGCCGTCACTGAAACCGTCACTCTCCGGCATTGAGCGGATTTGCATTTCGGCCCAAGTGGGTTTCGTTCTTAAGCTTCTCATCAGCCTTTTGAATGTTGTGCCCCTCTCCTCTCTCCCTTCACTTCTACTCTCAGCAATCTGTAATGAACGATCCATAACCCTCGGCGGGTTTCTTAATTGTTAGCAACGACCACCTGCACCAACCAACAATCAACCACCCACTGCAGCACATTACCCCAGCAAACACCAGCAAACACCAGCAACCCCCAAACCATCTTCACAATGGGTTCAGTCACCTCGGAGTCGGTTCGCATGCAGAGGAGGGATTCGTCGGATCGGTGCTCCAGTACAAGGAGGCCAAGACTTCTTAGGGCCACCGCGACTGAGCCCTCCATTACAACCTCCAACGCCAGCCCCAATGCTCTCGCGACTCAATCTGGCCGGCGGGCGACGGAGCTGTTGAGCCGGGTGGCCTTTGTCTCTGGCTCACCACCGGAATCGGTCATCAGGTCACCGGCCATGATGTCCACGCCTTCATCCATGTACGAGAACATGGAGCGTCACGGTTCGCTGTCATCCTCGCCCGATAGCAGCCCGGATGCCTTTGATGAACTGCATCCTCATCCATGTACGTCCTTGCCATATTGTTTGGACAGGAGACATTGCTAATTGCGGACACAGTTTCGGGACGGTATTTCAGCTTCCCCAGCTTCGACTTGTACGAAGCGAACCAGCAAGACGACGAGAAGTCGGAGACCAAGTCGCCTTGAGAGACTCGGTCTGAAGGGAAGGCCGAGGCCAAACGTCGATACAGGTCAACAACATGACCCCGACATGACTCGGCCGCGGAAATCGAAAGCAAAAGCAGAACCAACGTCCACGCCCACGCTACTTCACCCCCAGAGACAGGAGCGCCGCCATTTGATGCGATGCGCACCACGTCAGGGACACCGAACCACCACCGCCACATCACGAAAACGTGGCAAAAGCCCCCGAAACGGGCCGGAAGGGTCTCGGTTGGAAAGAAAAGCGAGAGTAGTACCTTCAAGGAGGAACACTCTTCATGGTCGTGGATTTGTGAACGGAGCGAAGGAGAAGCCTCAAGCCATGGAATTCTTGGTACTCTGGGAATGCATCTTTGAGAGTCGGAACTCGCCGGGTAGCGGATAGCGGTCGCAAGGAGCCAAAAAGCCCGTGATACGCCTTGGGCGTTCTGCGAGGGCTCGTGTATGGTTTTGCCTTTGTGGCACATGTGGATTGGGGGTGGGGAGACGAAAAATGGAGAAACGGAGCGAGATTGGTTATGAAAATGAAGCTACCCAATGCAAACAGATGTTGCAGAGAGCGATTCCCTCAGTGACTCCTCACTGATTCCTCGTCGTTGTGTTTTGTGAATTCGGGTGTCTGTCTATGTAACCTGCAACGATTGTGGTGCAAGTTGACGCAAGAACCACAAGCTAAAAAATGAATACTTAAGAGTCAATAATGATTCGTTGACCTACCTGTTTTGTGTTCGTGTATATGCATTCCGTCGGAGTGTATACGGGGCGTGTGTCGCGACTACGTTGCTCGAAAATTGTCACCTTCAGGCCAGCGTGGGAACGAAAGAATCTGTCTTTTGACACTGCTGTTCTGAACCTCTCATCGTTTCTCAGGCCTTGACCTGACGACCTGCCGACTCAAGCAGGCTGGCAGGCAAGGACGCACGGACCACCGAGCCCTAAGCTCCGAGCAGCCAATTGTAATGATTTTGAGGGGCCCCACATCTCTAGTTTTTCCGCTGGTGGGCTGCGCCCACACAACGAAATCACAATTTCGACTCGAGCGAAGAAACCCCCAAATTTCGTGACCTCGATTCCACGGTCTCCATCACTAACAAAGCAGCACATCTGTCCCGCCGTTGACATAGCTGCTCGTCAAGATGGCTGTTGGCAAGTACGTTGCGCCCCAAATGACCGATTTCAACGCGAATTGCACGACTTCGAGCAGCCGCCTGGCTTCTGGTGGAATTTCCGATGGCTGATACCCGACCGCAGGAACAAGAGACTGTCCAAGGGCAAGAAGGGCCTCAAGAAGAAGACCCAGGACCCCTTCACCCGTAAGGACTGGTACGGCATCAAGGTGAGTCGCTATTCTTCAGATGGTTGCTTTTGGCATGCCCAGAAACTGACGTTTCCTGAATCCTAGGCCCCCGCGCCGTTTGCCATCCGAGAGTAAGACCCCGCGCCCGCGAGACGCATACCGCACGAGACTGCTTCGAATTCGAGACGGGCTTCTAACATGATGATCAGTGTCGGCAAGACCCTGGTCAACCGCACCACCGGTCTCAAGAACGCCAACGATGCCCTGAAGGGTCGCATCGTCGAGGTCTCGCTCGCCGATCTGCAAAAGGACGAGGACCACTCTTTCCGCAAGATCAAGCTCCGTGTCGATGAGGTCCAGGGCAAGAACTGCCTGACCAACTTCCACGGTCTCGACTTCACCTCGGACAAGCTCCGCTCGCTCGTCCGCAAGTGGCAGACCCTGATCGAGGCCAACGTTACCGTCATGACCACCGACCACTACCTCCTCCGCCTCTTCGCCATTGCCTTCACCAAGCGCCGCCCGAACCAGATCAAGAAGACGACCTATGCCGCGACTTCACAAATTCGGGCCATCCGCCGCAAGATGACCGAGATCATCCAGCGCGAGGCCTCCAGCTGCACCCTTACTCAGCTCACCTCCAAGCTCATCCCTGAGGTTATCGGCCGCGAGATCGAGAAGGCCACTCAGGGTATCTACCCGCTCCAGAACGTATGTGGTACCGGCACGAGTGTATGGGGGGCGGCTACGGCAGGGTAGCTAACATAGGAAACAGGTCCACATCCGCAAGGTCAAGCTGCTCAAGCAGCCCAAGTTCGACCTCGGCGCCCTGATGACGCTCCACGGCGAGTCGAGCACCGACGAGCAGGGCCAGAAGGTTGAGCGGGAGTTCCGTGAGCAGGTCCTCGAGGCGGTATAAGGGTTGTTGTTATTGGGAACGCACTGGGCAGGGTTTTCATCAGCAATACCTCACTGGGGCTTTGGGCTTGCTTTCGTTGCATTTGGCGTGGTATCATGGTACAGTAGTCAAGGTAACGATTTTTCTGTCTACGATGGCGGAGCGCACGGAATCAAAAAGGATTACAAAAAGACCGTGACACGACCAGCAACAGCATATCGCAGCGAGGGCACTAAATTCCTTGACTGGACGGTCTACGGTACCTAATGGCAGGCGCCTGGTGACGTGTGGTGGGCTGTGAGCAGTCGAGCGGCGGGACAATTGGGAGACATGGCAAGGGCAAGGGCGCATCCACCTAGAGTTTCAGCCAATTGTCACATCAACCAACTGCCATCGGGCCCAACCTCTCATGATTGTTGCTCTGTTGCTTTGTCTTTGCATGCCGTGGTTAGGACGAACGGAAAGAGCTCATGCCAGTAAAGGCCATTGATGAGATAGGGTTGCTTCCGTATCCCCTGGAGCTAGTTCCGCCGATAATTATTGTACGCTGGTGCAGTGGGTATGGCTTGATACGAATCATGATGATATCCAACTTTGCCATTAATGTGGAGCCTGCACGACGCACGATCATCGTTTGGTTAACAACTGTACTTTCAGTACAACCTCGGGATTTACGGAGTGTATATACAGCTCTATAGTTGGTCATGTCTAGTATGGATACAGATTCAGGGCATGAACATAATTTCAATCTAGCCACCCCTTGTTACTCCTTGGGCTCCAGGAACCGTACCACGGCTATCACTTCCCGTTAGCACAACCATAAACTTCGCAACACACACACACCTCAGGGCAGCAGCACTTACCATCCCTAAAAGCCTCGGGCTTCTCCGAAATCACCCAATGCCCCGCCTCCACATCGACCAGCTCAAACAGGGGAAAGAACTGCCCGATCAGCGGGATCACCTCATCCGGCACATATCGGCTCTGGGTGCCGCGGACGAAGAGCGCGGGCTTCTCGAAGCGCACCTCGCCGGGGCTCTTGAAGGGGAAGTCGCCGAGGTGGTCGAGCGCGCGCGCCAGGATGGACAGCGGCACGCGGAATTTTTGTGTTTGGCTGGTTGTCGGCGAGGGGCGGTGCAGGTTGCCCAGCAGGAACTGCCGGATCGCGAGGGAGGGCTCGTAGGGGGCCAGGATCGCGTCCGCTTCGGCTTGGCGGGTGACCTGCGCCTCGTCGATCTTCTTCATCCCTTGGATGTACCACCCGAAGTCGGAGCCGAGGCGGGCGGCCACGGGGGCGTTGTCCACGGCGATGAGGTTGGAGATGAGGTCTGGTGATTGCAGGGCGAGCGTCATGGCGGTTTTGGCGCCCCTGTTGTTTGGGGGGGAAGGGGGGGCTGGGGTGAGCTGGTCTGTACCTATTTGTGCCTGCTGTCGTTGGGAGGGCCTCGCTTACATTGAGTGGCCGATCAGGGTCGGCTTTTTCAGACCGTGTTCTCGGATGAAGTCGGCCACATCGGCGGCCATGGCGGGATAGTCATGGCGGTGATCATGAGGCGAATCGCCGTGGTTGCGGAGGTCCTGTTATGGGTATCAACGAGGGCACTGAGTGGATTCAGTGAGGCCTCTTGTTGCTTACCACAGCGTAGACATGTCGGCCTAGGTCCCGGGCTAAGACTCTGTTACCATACCAAGTTAACTACCTTAATGATGTTCGTCCAAATAGTATCGATGGTTGGTATGGGAGTCAACTCACTTACTTACGGTCCGGTTGTTCTTCTTGGACCCGAACACGCCGTGCATAAAAATGATTGGCGATGTTTGCTTGTCGGCAACGGGCTTTGCTGGCTCATGCAGGTCATATGCGAGTGAAACGGTCGAAAATGGGGATGAGGCTTGCACACAGGCCGCGAGAAATCTCCCGGACGCCGGAGCCGATGCCGAAACCGGGACCCGGACCCGGACCCGGACCCGAGAGGTGCACCCGGAGTATGCCTGCCGGAAGGCAGAAGTAGACGGTCTCAAACTGATCATGGTTGTTGACTCAATTTGGATTTGAATAAGTGTATTCACAACGCCAAACCCCACCGCGCTGATTCGATAAGATGACGGAACAAGGAAATCTGAAGAAATGACAAGCCGAAAAATAACAGGTTAATTCAACCGAGGGAACCGAAGCCGCCTTTTTCGAGCTGTTTCAATTCCTTCCATGCAACTGGAAAAGCCAAGCCATCAGAAGCTAACCCCTGGAGCCCTTGCCTCGAGCCTGCCGTCCTGAGCTGTCCCACTTCACCCCACAAAAGTCGTTCAAAAATCGGCCAGGAAGTGCCCCGCAGTTGACCTCCTGCCACCGCAACGCGACAGCAGACAGCAGTTGATTGACGGTCGAAGCAGCTCAGGCTCAACCCACCATCCCTGACAACCAAACCAAACCTACCTAATAAACCCACCCAAAGTCAAGCCAAGCAAACAGCCAAAGCACAGACTTTCTGGTTCTCCCCCCTCGGAGAACCCCAGACTGCTTGAATGCGCAAAGGCAACGCTAAACGGTCCTCAGCCCCTTCTTTCCCACCGCCATCATGGGAGACACCGCCGTCGTCGCTCTCAACTCCCTCCTCCGAGGTGCGTCCATCGACGACCACGCCGAGGCGCTCGACCTCGCAAGCGCCGCCGTGCTCGCTGCAAAGGGCCGTGGCCTCCACTTGGACGCGGCCCAGCACACGCGCGTGGTGGCACTTTTGAACCTCGACCGCTTCGACGATGCCCTGCGTGTTATTGCCGAGGGTGGCGATACCCTAGCTGCGACCTGTGCGTTCGAGAAGGCCTATGCACTCTACAAGACGGGCGATTTGGATGCCGCCGAGGCTGTGCTGCAGGGTGCGGGTGTCAGCACGGGGAGGGCGCAGAGGGGTTTGAAGCACATTGCTGCCCAGGTGGCTTACCGCGCCGAGAAGTTTGATCAAGCCGCCACCATATACCGGGAGCTCGGGGCAGGTCAGGGCGGGGCAGGCCATGGCGAGGAGAACGACCTGCGGATCAACCTGTCGGCGACGAATGCGCAGCTTGAGTGGCAGGGTAAGAGCTGGGCGGTGCCGGAGCAGGAAAAGCAGCCCGGGAGGGAGGATCTGGAGGCGTTCGAGACGGCATACAATGCGGCTTGCGGATGCATTTCTCGCGGGGATTTTTCCAAGGCTGTTGTCTTCCTCAAGCGTTCAAAAGACCTGTGTGAGGCAACAGACGAGCTGACCGAGGAGGAAAAGAAGGCTGAGCTGGTGCCTATCGTCGTGCAGCAAGCCTACGTCTTCACCAAGCTCGGGAAACTGGCCGAGGCCGTGGCCCTCCAAAACTCGCTCAACCTCGACGAAACTCCGGATTCTTCAGCCACGGTGGTTGCTCGAACAAATGCTCTCGTCCTTCAGGCCGAAAGCAACCCTTACATGGCACAGCGGCTCAGCGAGTCTCTACCAGAAGGTAAGGGGAACGACAGGCTATTTGAGTACCAGAGCTCTGTTCTTCGCCGCAACAGATATGTTCTGAGTCTTCAGGTTCAGAAGTTTCCCGGCGTTGGGAAGTCCACTTCCAAGATCCTGTCCAAGGAAGCGATCCCGGCTATTTCCAGCTCCAAGTGTGACCTTGGGATCCTCGGCGCTGCAGCTGCTTCCCAGCTTCAGACCGGTCAAGAAGCCCTTCGCCATGTTCTCCCACTGCTTGAGACTAGGCCTGACGACATCGGCCTCCTGCTCACTGTCATCCAACTCTACATCCAGCTCCAAAACCCCGGACCTGCCATCAACCTCCTCGAAGCCTTCCTAAAGCGCCTGGAAGCTGCTACAACCCCCGACCACGCTGATGTGCGCTTTGCGCCTGGCTTGGTTGCCCTAGCCGTGTCACTTTACCGCACCCAAGGCCGTCATTCGGCCATTCGCAACGAGCTTGCTAAAGCTGCGGCACACTGGCAAAAGAAAACGGGTTCCGCCGCCAATGGAGCAGGCACTTCGCTTTTACGCGAGGCAGGCATCGAGCTTCTCCGCTCGTCCCACCCCGCCGACCTCGCCTCGGCAGGCGAAGCCTTCGCCCACCTCCTCGACGCTCAACCTGGCGACCGCACCGCCAAGGCCGGTCTCGTCGCTAGTCTCGCGACATCCGATTTTTCCAAGGTGCAACCCTACC
Organism: Chaetomium tenue; assembly: GCF_020726465.1. NCBI lineage: Eukaryota > Fungi > Ascomycota > Sordariomycetes > Sordariales > Chaetomiaceae > Chaetomium > Chaetomium tenue. The sequence continues at coordinate 2,309,392 of NW_027117330.1, read as the reverse complement.
TTGACGCCCTCCCCTCAGTCGAGGACCTCACCCGCGGCGTAGACGCCGCCGCCCTGCTCGAGGCAGGCGTCGCCACCGCCCCGGCGGCCGCCCATGCACAAGGCAAGAAGCGGGCCCGCGAGGAAGACGAAGCCGGCAAGGGGAAGCAGCAAGGGCAGCCAGCGAGGAAGCGCAGGAAGAGGAAGCTGCCCAAGTCGTACGACCCCAGCAAGCAGCCCGACCCGGAGCGGTGGTTGCCGTTGCGGGACCGCAGCAGCTACCGGCCCAAGGGCAAGAAGGGCAAGAAGCGGGTGGCCGACTCCACGCAGGGCGGTGTGGTGCGCGAGGAGGAGACCCTCGAGCTGGCTGGCGGTGCGGGCTCCGTGAGGGTGGAAAAGGCACCTGCGTCCGGCGGCGGCGGAGGAGGGAAGAAGAAGAAGAAGGGGAAGAAATGAAATGGGCGCTCGCTCACTTCCCTTGTCAGTTGAAGAATAGACATGTTATCCGTCTTAAAAGCCATTTTTTACGGGTCACCACATGCCACACGGCAAACCTTCTGCAGGGGCAAAATGTGCACGACACGCCTTTTGAGTTGCATAAGACTGCTCAATAGTACTCTACCGTAATTCCTACCAAAAAGGCAAAAACCATGTATCCCTCCCCCCCAACCCCGTCCTTGCGTGCGCCGCATCTCCATCTGCCCAGCCAGCCAGCCCTGTCCATCACTAAGCAACCGAACCAGCCAGCCAACCAACAAAGTAAACGGACTTGCGGGTAGCCAGCGGGAAGTGAAAACAAAAACACCAACGCTCGTCGCACACCGACCGACAGACATATCGACGTCCCAGTGATGGGAAACCCAGAGTTCTTAACGGTTGGCCCCTTTACCCCCCCAACTGCCACCGCCCGACCCAATTTGATACCTCGATGGGTGCTTGCCCCCCATAGCAATAAGAACGAGTGATCCCACAACACGACTGACCTTTTCCGACAACCACTGATCAGCAGCCGATCCTCGAGTATGCCACCCGGCCAGCCCAACAGCCCCATCATATTCCCACCCACCCATCAATGAAGGAGAAAGAAAAAGCGAAGACGAAGAGAAGAGAATGACACATATTAAAAGGAGTGATAGTCGTGCGTGGAGGGAGACAGACATCCATCCCACGTCTCAATGCCCCAAGCCATTGCCCGTTACCTGCTAACCCGGTGAACACAAAAAAAGTAGAAAGAGAAAGCAAGGAAAAGGGAGTGTATGTTGTGTCTTCTGGAAGAGCCAGATAGCCTAGGCCCCAAAAAGGGCGTAGTCGAAATCTATAACGACGGAGGAAGAAAAGGGAAAGACAAAAAGCCTTGGTTTCCGCGTCGAGCCGCCTTCACTCATTCACCATATTTTCTCTTCTCTTGCCTTGCCTTGCCCTGGAGACGCGCAAACGTGTTCGCGTCAAGGTACATTAATACAATGATATGTGGAAAAAAAGGAGAGACCTGTATGTCGTAAACCGAATCGAAAGGAATGAAATCGTGAGGGTGAGTTGTCGTATGGTAGGTGGGTGGGTTGCGGTTCGCGACACGCGATTCTCCTTAGGCACCGACGGCCTGCAATGGCGGACTCGGGAGCCGATCGCTGCCTTCAGCGATATCGTTGTGCTCCACCCCCACCTCTTTCTCCTTCTCCGCCTCGATGATGGGCGACGATGGTGGCTCGGGAGTAAAAAACACTGTGTTGCGGCCCTCGCGACTGGGCGGCGGGCTGAGCTCGAAATACTCGACAGCGTCCGTGTCTCCGTTGGCATCGTTCCCCAGCTCCCGTTCTTGCTCCTCCTCGCCGTCAATGGGCGGGAGAGGCGTGCGGTGCCCATCAGAGAAGCTGACCGCCGCGTCGCTGTCCTCATCAGATGGCAACGCAAGGTTGCCATTGATGCCCCTGGCGGCAGAAGAGTATTTCCTATGCAGCTCCCTGAAACTCTTTGCTGTGGCAGTGCTTGCACTGGCGGCGGACCCACGATGCTCGCGATCCCGCATGGACCGCGCAGACAAGATCGACTGGAAATCAGTGCCTTCTGTTACGCCAGTGCGACTGCTGGATGAATCGTCCCGGTGCAGCCGCTGGCGGATACGTTCCTCGGCCGCGAGACTCTGCATCTGAAGCTCGTTGCCAAAAGTGATCACCGAAGCCTTTTTGCCGTGCACCACAAACGATCCGGTCCCCCGAGGTAGGACATCGGGAGCATCCCGGTTCGCGTCGTCAGACAACGTGGCATTCGATGTCGAGTCCTTGGCCCTACGGTGCCGGTGGTGCGAGATGTGACCAGCACTTTCCCTGAGCGTGCGTTGCAGACTGCGGCGAATCTTGCTCCGCTCGCTTCGGTCTGCGGGAGTGCCGCTGGAGGGGCGCTCACGGCGCTCGGGGGTCTCCTCCCCGTCCACGTTCTCGTTGGTGCTCCGGGGGTCCGATGAACGCGATATTTCGGGCTCGAGAAGCCCGGCTTGTTCCAACAGGCCCCGCTCGCCAGCATCCACGTCGTCCGACTCTTCGAAATCGCGCTTCTTCGGGGAGGTGGATGGCCCAGCCTCGTTGTTCGGCGGCGTTCCAGGGACGGATACCTCCGATCCAATCGCGGTTGAGACCGATGTCTTCCTCGGGCCACGGTGATCGGATGCGGCGCCTGGTGAAACCCATGAATCTTCTTGGCTGACGCTCGCACTAGTAGGCGGTGTTTGAAAGACCTCGGTCACCGGTGAAGAGTCATCATCCGACTTCGCAGCGACGGAGGATGACCTTGTCAAGGACAGTTGTTCTGGAGACCGTAGGCTCTTTTGAGAAGCAGAGACGTGGCTGAGCTTGGACTCTTCCCGGGTGAGAGTCTTAGCCGGAGTATCCGACTTTGTGTCTGGCGGAAGACCGAGAAGTTGACGTTCTTCCTCCATATCGAGCTGTAAAACATCGCGATGGCATTTGAGCTTCCAAATTTCCATGCGCGTCCATTTGAGTTGTGCCGCCATGCGTGCGGCTGAAAGCAACATTTGGTCCCGTGTCTTGGGCGATATTGGTGCGAGTATTTGAAGATGCCGTGAGTTGCGAAGCTGAGACTCGAGAACCCCCTCGACTTCCTTCAGCTTCTCATCGGCATCGATGATCTTCTGGCGCATGAAATCCCGCCGAGCGGCCAGAATATCCTGAGCCATTTGGTGGTCGATCCGGCTGCGGGTCACCGTCACTTCGCCCGAGGGAGTCTGGATGACCTGAACGTCGCCACTCCCGGATCCCCTGATTGCGCGCCGGCTCTGCCCGTCGTAGTTGCCTCCTATGACGCCTCGCATCCGAACGCCAGACGTCCTGAAGGCGGCGGCGTAGTTGAGCTTGGCTAACCAGTCGTTCATCTCCTCCTCGTCCTCAGCTAGGAGAACCTCCTCAAGCCCGCCATGCCTGACATACACGAAAGCGTGCTTGTGCTTGTTGTAACTAGAATCCAGCAAGGCCACCGCGCCGTCTGTCGAGATTAGAACATCGGGCTTGAACTGATCCAGAGGCGGCTTGAAGATGCACGGGTCGCTATCATGGCCCTTCTTAAGGTGATCTCTCTGTTGGTGCATCAACTGCTTAATCCACGTGGTGTTGCGGAAGAAGTAGAGGTGAGCACCGGTAAGGATGGCACCCCACTCTTGCCATGGTGATCTCGTCTTCTTCTTCTTCGCATCCTTCCGCCACAACAAGCCAACCTTGGTAATTTTGATGTCCACGATGCCAGGGTGGGCTTGCTCCGGGTTCGTAACCGTCTTCTCCGTCATGAAAGCGTCAGGGCGTGACCTTGCCGAAACTATCTGCAACACACCGGTCTTGAAAAAGGTTCTCTGGAGTTCCTTCATGTTAAGGGACTTGACAGTCCCGAGGTAGCCGTATGGGTCATCCAATTGCATCACGTCCTTCAGATTGGGCCGGAGCAAGTCCAACTTATGATCGATGATGAGCGTGTAAGGGTCGACCGGCTCCTTCGCCACTCTCTTGGCGGGATCCGGAACGGCGTGTGGAAATATGGACTTCTTGCGCGCTTTCTGCGCAATTATCCGTTCGCCGTTGATATCCAAGTCATCCTCAACGTGGATAAACGGAGTGTATGTGATGTTGTCGTAAAAAACCTCCAGGATGTCATCGAAGATGCCCTCCCCGTGTGTGTTTTTCAGGTAATCGGCCTTCTGCATCTTGTGCTTGTTGTTTTTGTTGAACACATCGGTGTGGAGGATGAGGAGAGAGAAAGCGATGAAGTAAGCTTGATCTGGCGATGAGTAGATCCCGGGGTTGCATTCATGGTACCGGTTCGCAAACGCCTGCACGAAACGGTCGATCTGTTGCGTCTCCTTTGGCAACTCTGCTTCCATCAGAAGCTTTCTCAGCGCCATGTCCATTGGGTCACCAAAGAACAAGAAGCCCCGCATATAACTCCGTAATACGGACTGCGAAAATGGGTCGGTGTTCTTGGAGAGGGCTGCTGCCACCACACTCCTGCTGACAACATCGAGGAGACGTTCAAGATATTTCGCCGGCGTGTCATCCTCTCGGCGCTCCGGGAGATTAACGGACTCGCGAGGAAGTTGCAGAGAGTTGTTTTTGGACGCGCTGGAGCCTGGCGTCATAGGGGTTAATGTTCCTTGCCGAGATGCCGCCATGTCCGAGCCCTGGCGCAGCCGGCCGAGACCGAGAAGATCGCTGAAGCTCTTTCGGCCCGTCGATATCGAGGTCCTTGTGGTTGGAGGGGCTAAGTGATCATCCACCGAATCCCGCGGGGAATTCCTTCCCAATGAGCTCATAGTCGAGGACCTACCCCTTCTATGTATATAACTCCGGGTTGGTGAAGATTGCCCAGATTGCCGGGAGCTGGGACGGAAGAGAGCCGTAGCCGGGGATGCGGCCGGCCTCCCCAACATTGCGGTCCCTGGATTCGTGGGAGGTGGTGTCGTCACCCCGTTCCTCGACGGCGCCCTTGACTGCGTCGGGGTGAATTGGCTGCCCCGTGAAGCATTGGCGCCAGACCGGTCGGATGCGGCAAAAGACGAATTCGAGAGATTCGAGTCCTCTGCGAAGGATGGCTTGCTCTTTGGTTGGAGGTGTGCGATAGGAAATAACGGCGTCGGCTGCTTGGGTTTCCTGCGCGGAAGTCTAAAAAAGGTGGTTGTAGTGTGAACTGTGTGGGTAGTCGTCGTGGTAGTGCCATAGACCCTGTCCCCCGAACTAGCATCCGACCTCGAAGACTCGGACAACCTATTGGGAGGTAGTGCCAATGCCGACGAGCGCTCATCTCCGTATGGTGGCGGCCCGTGGGCGTGCGAGAACGACGGGCGGTTCGGTTCGTCAAACGACACACTATGTTCGGGGACCCTAGAAATCCGCTCGTGGCCGACGGACCTGCCGTTCGCCTCGTTCGCCTCATCCGTCCGGGAAAGTTCGCCCGATCGACGTAGTCGCCCAAAATTCATTCGAGACGTTTTCTTTCGAGGCCCGACGGGATTGAAAGTTGGGGCTGTCGTGATGATTTCCGGAGCTAGAATTTTGTGTTAGTACCAATACCTCGAAGCTCGGTCTCTGTGTTTCGGGGGGCACAGCGCGTAATGCGAAAGGGTGACACGTACGGCGCGGTACTGGTGGGGGTTTCTGCGCCGCGGCATGGAGTTTCGCCTTCGCAGCCAGCTGAGAGTCTGACGCGTTACGAAACCTCAGCATCGAAAAGCGTCGGCGTTTGTGAGAGTGGTCGGAGCCAGCGACGGACGCGGGCCCATCGGCGGGTTCGACTATGGAAGGGACGCCATGTGTAGATGCCACGGAAATGCTATCTCGGGGAAGGTCGGACGAAGAATTGGGGATGTTTGGGGATGTCGAATCTTCTGCTACCGTTGTTAGAGCGGGCAGGTCGGCGGTGGACCCGGAGTTGAATGTTGGCGGCTGCTTTGGGGTGGGCGCAGAGAGAGTGTCGAGCAGTGAATGGCGCCGCATATCGCTCTCACTGGCCATGATGCCGCGGCGTCGCAGGAACGGCATGATTATAGTTCGGCGCAATCGTCATAGTCCATCGAGACGACGAGACGAAGAATCGGTGGGGCGGTCTCGATCAGGGTTGTAACTCGGAAATAAGGCGAAATCAGGTCCTCTGAGCAATCGGGCAGTGGAACGCAGAAAAGGTTTGCGCTGCTGGTATAAACGAGTGAATTGATGGAGCGCGGTATGTTGTGCACCGATGGTTGCAGGCAGGTCGGATGGGATGGCAGGTCGTCGGATTTGATTCCGGGCTTGTCGAATGACGGTTTTGGGAAGACGAATCTTCGCAACAAGGGGGTTGTCCAACTTGCTTCCACGAACAGTCGCTGCCAAATGCTAAACCAAGGAGGTGGGCTGCGGTGGGCCAGGCTGGGTCAGCATGGTCAGCTCCTTCCAAGCTGAGCGACTGGGCGCGACCCCACTTACCTACGCTAATCCCCTTAGAGCCCAAGGGGCCCGGAGCAGTGAACAGGGTTCCACCTGGCTGCATTTCGCATTTGCCCCTTGCGCCCATGCCATGCACCAACCGTCCGATTCGAAGGAGAACGAGTGGGACTTTATCAATAACTAAAAATGTCCGGAGTTAATGAGATGGTTGTTTGCTAGAGATGAATTGCTCGAGAGATGGATGCAATCTGCACAAGTAAGCATGCCAGTTGTCAAATTTAATCCAATGCTGAGATGTACATTAGAACATGACAAAAGGTGGAGAAAATGGCCCCATGAGGACCCTCGAATGTGCATCAATCATTATTCGTACGCTTCTGTCCTTATCGACCGTGCGGCCCCAAACCAACAACGCCTTGCGCCTATTCGTATTGAATATCCATCCAAACCGGACGTTCCCATCCAAACCATAAAACCCCATTACAGTAGTCCGTCCCATGCTCCATTTAAACGCTGGTTGCGGCACCCTTCCTCCAATTTTGCCATCCTCACCGTCTCCGTTTTCTAAGATCTCCCCACCGATCCGATGTTTCCTGTGGTAGAGACTTCTCTATTCCGTTGTTCCCGAGGAGATAATCGCCGAGGTACTTCAAAGCGTTCAACATCTCCTCACCGGTGGGGACAATGTTGTCAGTGGGTACTAAGAAACCATAGCTCCCGGTGTCTCGTAGCTTGATTTGGTAGCTATACCGTGCTTGGAGTTCGTCTAGATTTGGAAGTTAGGTCTCCACGCTTTCGGATGATTGCGGCACAGGGGACTCACGGTAGAACCAGTCGATGGCTGCGCCGCCACCCGCCTCGATACGCGGAAGCGAGCCGCTCGCACTATACGTCCGAGCAACGGCACCCTCGCACGCCGAGGTGACGGTGTACGGCTCTCCGCTCGAAAGCCGGATGGCCTTGGCCAGCCCCACAGCGAGCTCCTCAAGGTTCTCGCGGTTGGGTGGGTCGATGGAGCAGGTATACGCGTACGGGAAGAGCACCTGTTGGGAGTACGAGTGTAGGTCAAGGAAGGCGACAAACTTGGTCCCGTGTTCCGTCTCATTTCGGGCCCATTTCGCGAGCTCAGACGCCTCAACGGCCTGGAAAGGCTGGTCCCCGCCATAGCTCTCTGAGCAAGGGTCGGTTTGGTGTTGGGCGGCGTCCCACCCGTGGCCGAAAGCATGGTCGAGATCGAGTCCGCGGCAGAAGCGCATCTTGGTCACTTGCCTTGACTTACGCCAGAGACGATCCGTCTGCCAAGTGTATTCGTAGCCGTCTGGGTTGAGAACCGGGATGAACACTATGTCGAAGTGTTCAAGAAGTTTGGTGATCATCGGCTCGTTGTTGTATGACGTGACAACCGACCACAGCAAATAGCTCACGGAGCTCGTCGAGATCCATTCGCGGCCATGGAGACCTCCGGTAATGAGGATGGTCTTCCTCGGCCCCTTGTCTTCGTTGTCACTGCTACGAGCCCCGACTCGTAAGGCATAAACGTCCCTGCCTTCGTACGACTTGCCAATGCTAGTCATGCTCGCGATAGATGGAAACATGGCCTCCAGTAGGCGCATCCAGCTCGTGATCACCTAGATGGGTCAGCATCAACAGCCTCGAAAATCGGGAACGGCTCATCTCACAGCCAAAGTCTGGTAGTTCTGGAAAAAGATATTCCCCACCCCGTCCAGCGACGTCTTCAGTTTGGCGGCATTAACCATGCTTGACTCGATCCGGGATTTCTCGGCCGATGCTGAGGGGTAGGTCGCCCACACTGCCGCGGCGACATCCGGGACCAATATCGACGGCTCCAACGACTTGGGGAGCAGGCCAAGGAGTCCCAACACGTCGCCCTTGTCTAGCCTGACATCGACATATTCCGGCGTAAAGGCCCAAACGTCGAGGAACATCTGATCGACCGCCTGCGCGAGCGCACCCTCCTCCTCGGAATTGGTGACGTTGAAGCGCACCACGACATCATTCGAATACCTAGATTGCAGCTGCGCACCAGGCCCCGGGACCTTTGTCCTCGTCGACGGTTTGCCGAAGACGACCTCCACGGCGCTATCGCGCAGCCATCTCAGGAACGGGAAGACATGGCCGGCGGGTCCGGTGCGGGCCTTGCGTTCGTAGAAAGATGGTTGGATCCCAGCGCTGTTAACGGTCGGCACGGCGAAGATAAGGGCGAGGGCGACGGGTAACGCGGCTGTTATCTGTGTTGGTAGTCGCATGTTTATTATCTCGGACGTGCAACGTCGAGGTCCATTGGAGTGCGAAGTTTTGATATGAAGAGTGTCTCAGGATTGGTTTGGTGCGAGTCCTGGTTCAAGTTCTTCAGGCAGGTAGTTCTTGCTTGCCACCCACCACCGAAACCTGGCTGCCTCAAAGATGGGCCAGAACCTTGGGGCCCCACAGCTGTGGGCTGCCGTGGGCGCTGGGTGCGTGGCTGCCACTTTTGGACCCGCACAACTGCTTAAGCGAGCTCAGGCACTCACCGAACCAGCCGTGCCTTGAGCCGTGCCAGCCAAGAACCAAGAAACCAACCAAGAACACCCGACAACGGCACAAACGGCCGGAACCTGCTGCACGATTGGCCATCGATGTCGCGCCAGAGATGCAGCACACAGTGGGGCGGGCGGTTAAGTGCCACTCTCAAGACCTCATGGAGGGGGACTCAGTGGACTCGGAGTATGGCGGCTGTAACCATAGGCACCTTATGAGCTTACCTAACCCCGCGTCAGGTCTTGCAGGCGGTCAAACTACCTAAGGCGGGTATCACAGTATATCAGGCCGCCACTCTACTTACCATCGAACTGAATCGGTCTGTTTTCTCTTACAACGAGAGGTAAACAATGTCATTCGGTGGCAGCATCAAGTCGTTGCTCGACACATATGCGAACTGCATCTCGCTACTCAAAGCCTTCGGGCGTGGCCGTGAAGAGGATGGCTCGGTCAACTCTGAAAAGCAACGTTCCCATCTCCGCAAGTCCCTAAAGTCCGACCGTTCCTCAATTAAACGGGCATACTCTTCTAAGTTGTCTGCCTCAGGGGACCGTTTCAGGAAAGGCGACGGTGAGTGCGCCTCACTACCTAAATGACACTGTTCACTCGCTAACGCCAAATCAGCCCGGGCAGTCTCGGCTCTGGATCGAGTCTTGAAGAAACTGAAGGGCGCAATCACCAGTCTCCTCCGCCTCTCTGACAAGAAAGATGGGCTCGACTTGGACTATCAGTCACTCATGACCCTATCGAATGGATCGAGAGCCGATGCGATCAAGGCGATTGACAGCCTCTCACGCCGGCTCTCGGGTCCCTCTCGATCCTCAGTAGCGTCGTCATCCAAAACTAAATCATCATCCAAAACGTCTTCATCCCGGCATAATGCTAGGTCAGCATCCAGGCCACGGTCTGTTAGTTCACGGCCAACAAAGAAACCCCGGCCAAAACACGCAAAGGAAACGCCAGCTCCCGCTCCCAAAGACGGCCGGGAAACGAGCAAAGATCGAAAGCAAGGTACAGAAAAGTTACGCAAGCGGCCACAGCCAGTCACGCCGCCTCCATCAAAATCACCAGATACAAAACACGAACATGACGATACAAAGCACGAACATGAAGCCAAGCTGCCCCAAACAACAATCCGACGCCCTGCGAGCCCTGGGATGTCACAGTTGGCTGTGCCAAACAGGATATCGATACTGTCGTTCGCCTCCGACAGCACCAAGCTGGGGGAGATCCCCCAGAGGAAATGGCAGTCAGTCATGCAATATGGGGCAATTGACCCGGACGGTGACGAGTATAACGTGCGCCCCACGTTCCCGCTGAAGCCGTACACAGTTGAAGTCAAGGAGAAGAGGTTTTTTGGCTTGTTCAGTCGGAAGCGTGGAACATGAAAGTCCTTGTGAGTTCCTTTCTTGGAAAACAGGAAGCAGTTGTGGAAGGGTTGCCGGCATACCATTGCCAACGGCCGGCCTCCAAGAGCTCGTTTAACCTCAACCCGAGCTTGCGTCTCTGTAGGTAGATGAGACTTTCTTCTCGCGCCCATCGCAAGCCAGCATGCGAGGGGCATCTTCCATGTTGAAGGGTGGGGTCTCATCTCCTGCCAAGTTGTTCTAGGCCCTGCCACGCGGGGAACAACTGAAACATCGCGTTCATCGTCAGCTCGCTAGAAGCCAATAACCCCAGATGTTGTTCTTGGCTCTCCCCAGTTCAGCCCTGGTGGGTTCTCTGGCAAAGGTCGATCAAAGAGACAAGGCAGATCTATTTACAGTTGGCTTCTGTGGTGTACCGCCTATTTCCGGCGGCATCACACGGAAGCATGAGGCCAACTGACTGTACTTTGTACCAGGCGTTAGTGTTGATACCTCTGATATTTACTCAAAACATGTTGTTTATTCGTACACTTCTTGCATCACACTCGACCTAGCTCCATACCGGTATAATGATACTAGATCGGGCTACTTTATACCTATATATCTTGCTCTCTACTTCGACCCTTGCTAAAGCTCTACTGATCATAGAAGACGCGTTTCCTATCCTTAAATCCCTTGCAGAGTTTCATCTGCTAGGAGGGTTAAGGGTACATGTAACCACTCACATTCAGTGATGTGAATCTCATGAGATCTCCCAGGACTTACTTAACAGTACAGCCTGCCATCCTCAACTAACCACCACCTCATAACCACCCACCCCAGCCGCATCAAAGTGAGCCGAGCCCTAATCTCCAACTCCCTTACATGAATTGTTCCAGCGAAGCAGAGTGGCTTTCCCCCAAAATATGTCGTGTTGTCATATATCATACTAATACATACAGAGTTGAGATCATATCAGCATAATACCCAACCACACACACACACCACCATCAAGCAATCCACCGCCACCCCTTCCCCTTCGCATCCGCCCACCGTACCCCCGCACAACACACAGTCGCAGCCATCAACAGCGCCCCGTCCCAATACGCCACGCTAACATACGCCCGCGCCCCCTCGTCCGGCGCCCCAAGCAGCTGCCCGCCCACGGGGCTCCCAAACATAGTCCCCAACCCCCTCACCATCAGAATAAACGCATTCACAGCCGCATACTGCCTTATCCCAAACACATCCGCCACCAGCGCCGGAAACAGCGCATAATACCCCCCAATCGCAAAACTATACACCACCACAAACGCCAACCAAAGCCCCACCCCCAACCCCCCCTCCCCTTCACCACCCACCCCCCGCACCCCCAAACCACCCGCACTCCCCAACCACAACCCCAGCACGCTCCCCCCCGCCACCGCCATCGTCACCACCAGCATATTCTGCCTTCCCCACCGGTCCCCGACATACCCCGTCAGCACGCGGGCCACGGCATTGACCGCGCTGCTGGCCGCGAGCAGGCTGGCGCCGCGCGACGCCCCCAGCCCCAGCACGACGCTGTACGACGGGATGAAGGCGAGGGGGAGCTGCGCGCCGGCCGCTTGGAGGAAGGCGGCGAGCGCGGAGAGGAGGAGGGTGGGGTGCGTGGAGAGGGGGCGGGTGAGGTGTGTGGAGGGGCGGGAGGTGGCGATGGGTTGGGGGTTGGTGTTGTTGGGGTTGGTGGTGGGGGTGCCGGTGCCGGCGAAGCGGCTGCGTGGGACGGACCAGGCGATGGGGAGCCCGGCGATGAGGTTGAAGATGGCGTAGATTTGGAGGGTGCGGCGGCCGCCGATGGTGTTGAGTAGGGCGCTGAAGGCGGGGGAGAGGACGAGACCGCCTGCACCGCCGCCGGCTAGGATCTGGGGAGGGGTTAGTAGGGGGGTCCCTGGTGATAGTAATAGTTCTAGGTCGGGCGGCGTGGTAAGGTATTGATATGGAAATGGAATAGAACTTACAATACCCATGGCTGTGGCTCGGTGGTTGGTGAAATACTCGGGCGCGGGAGCCAGGAGTGGAAAGTACAAGAGAGACATCCCAAGACCGACCAGGAACCCCTGTGTAAGCAAGAGTTGCCATATAGAACTACTGGCCGACGCAAGCGCGAAGCCAACGGACATCATGAGCACCCCCGAAACCGTGATAGTCCTAGTCGTCAACAGACGCAACATCCTCCGGCGCCAGACCCGCGAAGCAGGCGTGGCCGGGCCCCAGATACCGTGCTCGATGCGCGAGATGACCGGGTTTACGAGGATACCGCCGGCCCAGGTCAGTCCGTAGCACAGCGTGCCCACGAAAGCGAGTAAGGCCGTCGGCGGTGAGGCCTGGCTGGCGGGCGAGGGCACCAGCACATCCTGGTCCGGCGATAGGTAATACTCCTGGAACACGCCGAAGCACTGGTTGTACCCGATGGTCAGGGCGATGGCCCCAAAGGCGGACGAGACCACTGCCGCTTGCTTCTTGCGGGATATCGGCGGCAGGATCACGGTGGCGGCCGGGGTTGGGGATTCGGGCCCGGCTTCCCGGGCGGTGAGCGGGATTGTCGGGTTTCGTGCTGCCATGGCGGGGCTGGGAATGGTAAATTCAAGGTGGTTTAGAAAGGGATAGGAATAGGTGCATGTTATGTTACACTGTTGGATGACGTTTATACAGTTAGTTCGGTCTAGTTCGGTAATAAGGTAGGGAAAACTCGGGTTTATACACCGGGCCGAATTGGAGGATTCAGAGGGAGCAGTGCTAACAAACGTGGCCGAGTAAGGGCCGTAGCGTTATTTTATCCCTGTGAAGGACGAATAGGCTGACATTTCCTAACAGGGGCATATCGTTGAAATGGCGGGCTCAGTCCGCTTGAGTTGTTGAGTTGAGTCTTGGACACTTCTATGTTTCCGCCTACATACAATAAACCTCGCATACACCAGTTCAATATGAGATCTGTTTGGATGCTTCTGGGTTGCGCACTGAGTGTTCATGCGGTGGGGGTTGACAGATGTGTAAGTGACTCCTTGGGTTTGTTTCTCATAATTCAAACAAGGCCTTTGGAATCATAAATTAACACTAAACAGTGTGCTCAACTCTATCGGGAGCTCGGCTTAAAAGTCAGCTTTCCCGGCTAGGCTGTTTATAACGCCACACAAGACTCGTACTGGTCTCTGCAAGAGTTTGGGCTGAAGCCAGGCTGCATCCTGCGGCCCTCAGTGGCCCAAGATGTAGCTCGGGCCGTCTCAGTCATTGCCGCGAATGACGGTTGCCGTTTTGCAATCAAAGGCCAAGGCCATGCTCCCGCAGCTGGTTTTGCAAACATAGACGACGGCGTCACGATCGACATGATGGGGTTGAATACCACAGTCCTAACCCCTGACAGTTCGGTTGTCAGAGTCGGAGCCGGAGCTGCTTGGCTCCAGGTCTATCAATACCTTGACCCTTTCAATGTTTCAGTGGCTGGTGGGCGCAATGGCCTGGTTGGTGTGGGAGGACTGACCCTGGGAGGAGGGATTTCACACTTCACTACCCGTGTCGGGTGGGCTTGTGATAATGTCGTCAATTTTGAGGTATGAGTTTCCTTTGAGTGGCAGTTCTACCCCAGTTCGATCAGCGCTGACCTTGAAAAGGTTGTTCTGGCCGATGGCACCCTCATAAACGCGAACAAAACTCACCACAACGATCTTTACCGGGCACTAAAAGGGGGCGCGAACAACTTTGGGGTTGTGACGCGTTTCGATCTCGGCACATTTCCTCAGGGCAACATCTCCGTCTCGGGCTTTGCCCATGATATCTCTCAGCGAGGTTCAGTCTTTGAGGCTTTCACCGACATTGCAACGTCTCCGAGCTTTGATATCTATGCCTCCCTCGTTACCGCGTTTCGCTATAACTCTACTGCAAAATCGTGGGTCATCAGCAACTCGGCCGTGTATACTCGTCCTGTATCCCATCCACCGGTTTTTGATGGGATCGCCAACGTCCCCAGCCTTTCAAACAGTTCGCAGATGACCTCGCTGGCTTCATTCGCAGACGAGGCTCCCACACCACCCTTGTGAGTTGGGCTTCCGTTGGGCTTCCGTTCATCTTTGATTTCAAACTTTACATGAGCGAAAGCTGATGAGTACCAAGAAACTGGCTCTTTTCCACAGTGACTTTGAAACCCTCCACTGAGTTCATGCTCGAGGTGTTTGATATCCTCAACAGCACCTTGTACGCCGTCAACCCCCAAGGCGGCATCGTGTGGGCCATCGCCTTTGAGCCACTTCCGTCGGTTATCTCGTCTTACGCAGCCAAAAGCGGAGGCAACGTTCTCGGCACCCGACCCGAAGACGGAAATAGTTACGGTAGGTCTCCGGTCATCACTGGCCCCCTAGATAATGAGCTTTGCTTACCCAACATACAAAAGTCATACTTATCTCGGCGCTTTGGCCGAACTCTGCGGCAAACGCGGCAGCTGAAGAAGCCTCCCGCCGGGCTATCTCCAGAATCGGAACCCGAGCCGAGGCAAAGGGACTACTGAGGAAGTTCCAATATCTCAACTATGCTGCACTGTATCAGATACCTCTCGTTTCTTACGGCTCCAAGGAGTTCGAGTTCCTTAAACGGGTGAGCAGCAAATACGATCCGTTTGCCTTGTTTCAAAAACGTGTTCCTGGGGGCTTCAAGCTTTAGACTGGCCAAGGAATGAAGGCAACTTCAACTTTAGAGCAGCGGGCCCTTTAATTCCATGTTATCACCATTTTGCACATTAATCTTCCTTATCCTGCTGAAAAGGATCCAAAACTGGTCGCTCTGAGGACAATATACCGCCCCCTTTTGAACAACAACGAAGACAAAAAGATATCGCTATTGTGGGGAGGCCGTGAACGTGAATCCGGAACTAGGAACTTCGAGGAGGTTACTGATATATCTCCCTTTCGTAGTTCTTCCAAGGCCTACCTAAAAGGAGCCTAGTCTTCATTCACCCTACTACCGCTATATTACGATCAGGAATACGGACTTATCGAACGAGCGGTAGGCATTACGCCCAACTATCTCGATATTCTTCAGGTCGTTGTATGTTGGGTATAGCGCCTTGTTGAGACACAGTTTTCCTGTACAGTAAGCAAGATAAGGGTCCAGTAAGCCTTAGGGCACAGCGGTGTGGGAATAAGTCATATCAGTAGCCGCCGGGCCTGGTCCAGCCCAGGCGCCTTCCGAAAAAGTTCAAAACACTCCCTCGCTTCCTCAAAGAAGCCCTCTCTCTCCCTTGTCCAGTTAGCCTTTTTCTCTTCACCTCCCGGGTCTGAGATCTCCACCAACTCCCGCCGCGCAGCTGCACCGACCTCGTATAGAGACCTAGCCGGATTTATTGAACAAAACAAGACACCAGCATGTCGCTGAAGCTGCTCACACGTCTTGGCCGCGGGTCGGCACGATCAACTCACAGTCCTCGTCCTCCTCCTCTCCTTCAGCCCCATCTTCCCAAACCTCAAGCGGCTCCACACCGACGTCGTCTCCAGTCACATCGTCTTCATCCAGCCCGAGAAAGATGATACCCTCCTCCCCCGGCTTTTCCCCATCTCCACCGGCTGCCCCTTCTCCAACGCCATACAGCGCGCCGTCCCGATACGGCTTATCCGTCAGGATCCCCTTCCTGTACCGAATCTCCTTCAGTCGGTACGCAAAGACAACCGGGCCATCGCTCACGAAGCGCTGCCCGCTTTCGAAGCCCTTGAAGCCCTCCGCCTGGGGCCCGAAAGCGACAAACGGGAGTCCGGCCGCGCTCCCGTCAAAGCCGGCCCTCATCTTGCCCGCCTTGCCCTTGCGCACCATCTCGACCACGCGCGCGCCGTGCGCCACCTTGACCCCGGTGACCATGTAGAGTGGCTTGCGCATGGTGTGGCCGGCGAGGTAGCTCTGCACCTCGACGACGGCGATGCTCTCCCTCATGTAGGCGTCGCTGGGCTGGAAGGACCAGGTCTCGAGCTTGTCGAACTTGGCCGTCGTGGCGCTGGCCTCGCCGCTGCTGGCGTTCAGCTCGAAGCCCAGGCTCTGCAGGAACTTGAACCACAGGCCGCCGCTGCGCTTTGAGTTTCTCTTGAGGACCGTTTCGAAGTTGTTCTGCGCGATGGTTTTCTTCTCGCTGTCCGGAACCGGGAGGGGGTGTGTGTTCAGTGTTTCGCTGGGGTCCAGCGGGTCGGTGAGGATGCTGCCGAGGACCATGGGCCCGTCTGGAGAGCAGTCGAACCCGTGAGTTGCGAAGTACGACTTCATTTCTGTCGAGTGAGAATGGCTTTGTGTGATAGTTGGGTCAGTCTTGAAATACAGAACAGGGCAATGATATGATGCCTGCTTTGGAACGCGCACCGCGGGGATTTCCTGGGTGCATGCAGTGGTCCTGACAATTCAAACAAGAGCCCTCTGTGCTTGGCAGCTGACCGTCACAAGGGCGGGGGTATGTACAAATCCGAGGCAAGGGCTGAGCTCAACGACTCCTTTCCTTAGAGCGGCGCTTCGAGATGCAAACGTATTGGCCGCCCCGCGCCGCCCCGGCCTGGCGTAGCCTGCCCACCCAGGCCGATCCCCGAGGGCCCATTGGCCCCGGCAGTCTCTGGTGTTCGTGAGTACGCGCCTTGCCAGGCGAGCTGAGAGACGGAGCCGCATGCATGATCCGTCGAGCTCTCGCGCCACGTTTGGGGATCACCGCTATTGGCCCCCCCCCCCCCCCCCCCTTAAATCAAGATGTATACACTTCGTGTTCCTCCACCACAACATCAGTTCAATTCCTATTACTCTGTATCACACGCGGGGCCTCTGCCGGCACCAACTACAAGACGCCGGCTTCGCGAGCACCAGTTGAAGAACCCAACACGCCAGCTGTAGCAGCAGCCTGGAAAATGGCTGATCCCTTCAGCGGAACTGGCTACTACGCGTTCAAGAGGTATGGGGATCCGCCCCGATGTAGGACTGGAGTGCCAAGGACTCACGAGTTTTGGGCAACAGCCAGGAGAGCGCAAAGAAGTGGGAAGAGCAGTTCCGCAACTTCTGGCGTCCCATCGGCCCGCACTGTGACGCCCGGCGAAACCAGGGCCAGGTCAGGGTGGCGGTGCTGGACACGGGGATTGACGAGGCTGCCCTGACGAAACACAAGGAGATCATCAGAGGAAGGAAATGCTTCCTTTCTTACACCAAAACCGGCGACGCCGTTGACAGCGATGGCAGCGATGATGACGACGACGACGGCGACGTCCCCGACCAAGACCCGACTCGACATGGCAGCCATATCATCGAGCTGATTCTGCGCCTTGCTCCCTGCGCGCACATCTACGTTGCGCGCGTGAAGAAGGACCAGACGAACCCCATGGATCCAAACGGGGTCGCCAAGGTAGGTACCTACTTACTGCACACTCCTTGGCTTGCCAGTATCTTGGACGGGCCTGTCTCACGCGCTAACCACCTTGATAGGCTATTAGATATGCAGTCGAACAATGGGGCGTCCACATCATCTCCATGTCCTGGGGCTTCGAGCAGCGCCACGAACCCATCGCGCGTGCCATCCAAGACGCTTTCAAAAGAAAGACCATCATGTTTGCCGCCGCGTCGAATCTCGGCGCGAACGGGCCCAAGGGCTACGGGGTCACCTTCCCAGCATGGATGCCCGAGGTGATTTGCGTCAACGCCTCGGATGGCTACGGGAAGTACTCCTCATTCAACCCAGAGCCGAGGCCGGGCAGCTTCAACTTCCTCACGCTCGGTGAGGCCGTCTTGGCCGCCGAACGGTCGGGGGGCGGCGGCGACGGCCCGGCAAAACCCGAAAGCCGTCTCACCGGGACATCGTTTTCCACCCCGGTCGCCGCGGCCATAGCGGCTCTGTTCATCGAGTTCGTCATGCAGAAGCCGCTGAGAAGGGACATAAAGCTGCGGGAGGAGGTTGTCACGCGGGATGGCATCATCAAACTCTTCGCCGGCATGAGCGAAGACAAGGTCCAAGGGTTCCGGTACCTGCGGCCCTGGTGTCTCATCCATTGCGAGGCGCGTTCAGACGGCCATGACTGCAAGACATGCCGCACCCACGCGGCGGAGAGAGTCAAGGAGCTGCTGAGCGGCCCGCTGCCCGTGGCGGACGATTCCGCGCGGGTTCCCGACTTGCCTCACGCGCCCGAGGCAGAGCTCGGGTCCCAGATCAACGAGGGCATGGACGTGTGTCTCCCCGAAACCCGGGTGGAGCTCCTTGAGGACATCCAGGCTTGGGTGGACGATCCCAAGGGGAAGCTGCTCTGGTGGCTGACCGGGATGACGGGAACGGGTAAGTCGACGCTGGCTCGCACCGTCGCGGCCAATCTGAGCGCCTAACAGCAACTCAGCGCCTGCTTCTTCTTCTCGAGAAACCATCGGAGCTGCCACGACGCCTCGACGTTCGTCACGAGCATCGCGTACCAGCTCGGGAAAGCCTCCCCCGTGCTCGCCAAAGCCATGTCGGCGGCGATCGCGAAGGACGGCGATCTGGCAAAGCTGGAGAAGGGACGCAGCAGCCAGTGGGAAAAACTCGTCCTCGAGCCGCTCTCGTTCCTGAGGACCGGAACTGGGCCCCAAAGAGTTGTCGTGGTCGTCGATGCGCTGGACGAATGCAACGAGGTCCGCGACATCATATCCGTCCTACGGCTGCTGGGCAAGGCGGACAGACCCGACATCGGGCTGCGGGTCCTGCTCACCAGCAGGCCCGAGAGGCCAATCGAAGAGGAATTCTGCGACGGCAAGGGCCTGTTTTCGAAGTCGTACCGCTTCGACTTGGGCGAGATCCCCCGGCCCACCGTCGACAGGGACATTTCGACCCTCATCCGGCACGACTTGGAGAGGCTCAAGGCCCGACTTGGCATGTATGGCCTGCCTAGCGATTACCTGGACGGCCCGCTCGTAGAACGGTTGACTCAAAAATCGGACGGCCTCTTCATCTACGCCAAGGTAGCATGCGGCTATATCGACGGAGGAGACCATCCCGGGCAGCAACAGTCCACGACGCCCAGGCAGCGACTAGACCTGGTCCTCACGGACGAGGGCTTCAAAGACCTTGACTCGCTGTATGCCAAGATCCTGGAGCGTGCCGTGAGCGGGGATGACGAGAGCCTTCTGACGAAGCAACTGCGGCAGGTTCTCGAAGCGCTCGTAGCCATGTTCGAACCCACGCCGGAGACGGCCTTCCGCAAGCTGTGTCCCGGCGGGCTCGATCCTGTCTTGGTGAACGCTCGTCTGGGCTCCCTGCAGTCCGTCCTGGTGGCCCGGGACAAGCCGGTCCAGGTATTCCACGAGTCGTTCCGGACCTTCCTGCTTAGAAAGGCGGACCGACGCTTCCTGATCGACGAGAAGGGGGCACACCAAAGCCTTTTCGGGACCAACCTGGCGCATTTGTCGGACGTCCAGAACCCGGCGCTTAAGAAAGACATGTTCAACCTGGCGCGTCCGGGCGTTATAATGGACCAGATTGAGCTGCCCGGGGTAGAACGAGATGGCTGCGTCTCTGCAGAAACCCGGTATGCATGCCGGTACTGGGTAGACCATTTGGATATGTTGGACATCCCCGACCGAGCAGCTGTCGGCCTCGTCGACGATGGACCGGTGCATGCGTTTCTGCAGCGGCATCTACTCCACTGGATCGAGGTCCTCTCGCTGATCAAAAGCCTGCCCAAGGGGTTGGCCATGATGGAGAAACTGGCGGGGCACGCCGAGGTAAGTTCGAGTTGTTGTTGTTGTTGTTGTTGTTGTTGTTGTTGTTGTTGTTGTTGTTGTTGTTGTTGTTGTTGTTGTTGTTGTTGTTGTTGTTGTTGTTGTTGTTGTTGTTGTTGTTGTTGCCCACTCTCTCTGCCCTCGGCTCACTCGTACCTACCTAATTACATGTAGCAGGCAACAACGGAAACGGCCGGCGGCATTCTCGCCCTGGTCCGGGATGCGTACCGATTCACCCGGAGCCACATGTTTATCATCGAGAACGCACCGTTGCAGCTGTACGCGTCTGCACTTCTCTTCAGCCCGGTTAAGAGCGTGGTGCGGAGTGTCTCCGACCACGAGCTCTGGCCGTTAGTTCGGCTGGGCCCCATGATGCCGGACGACTGGGACCCCTGGCTGCAAACTCTCGAGGGCCACGACGACAACATCAGCATGGTCGGATTCTCGCCCGACGGCCGTCTGCTCGCGTCGGCGGATAAAAGCCGGATCCAGCTTTGGGACCCGGTGACGGGCGCGTGCAAACAGACACTCAATGGTGCCGGGAGGTGCCAACGTTTCGTCTTCTCGCCCGACGGCCGCCAGCTCGCGTCGTGGGGCACGGCCTACTGGATCGTGCTGTGGGATCCGCTCTCTGGTGTAGAAACGCAGCAGCTCGAGAGCGAACAGGCCTCGGAGACCGATACGGTCGCCTTCTCGCCGTGCAGCCGCTGGCTTGCCGCGGCCTGCTACCACGCCGTCCGGGTCTGGGATGCCGCTACGGGCGAACTCACACAGGAAATGGACACAGGCCGCGGAATTAACGTGTTGCCACTCGCTTTCTCCCCAGATGGCCGCTGGCTGGTGTATCCCCATCATTTCCCAACTTGGGATCTCGAGACAAGGGCGCTCGCGCACACGCTGAAAGGCCATTTCCATGACGTCCGTCAGGTTGCATTCTCGGCCGACGGCCGGCTCGCGTCGTCGGACCGGGGGATGTCGATACGGTTCTGGGACCCCACAACAGGCGCTTGCATCCGCAGCACCGGGCCCAGCGAGGGCCACAGCTTCATTGCCTTCTCGCCCAACAGCCGCTGGCTCATGACGTTCTGCAACAACACAACCCAGCTCTGGGACCCGGAGACGGGCGACTGCGCGCAGACGCTCAAGCATGGGGTGGCCATGTCGGCCGCGTTCTCGCCAGACAGCCGCTGGGTCGCATCTGCCGGCAGCAGTGGCACGATCCAATTCTGGGACCCGGCCACAGGCGCGTGCGTGCGGGAGCTCGAGGCCCACAACGGCAAGGCTATGTCGGTTGCGTTCTCGCCCAACGGCTGCTGGCTTGCGTCGGGCGGTGACCGGGTGGTCCGGATCTGCGACCCCACGCTGCTGCTGAACTCGCAGACACACGATGGTCACTGCGAGACGAACTCAGTCGCAGCCCCTTCCTCGGCTGGTGGCGCGGGCGGCATGGCCCCGGATCGGGACGTCCTTGGGCCGACAGTAGAGGCACAGGTCGGGACACACGAAGAGATTTCCTGGGTTAAGGCCGTGGCAGCCTTGGTAAGACAGCACCCTTGGACGCCAGAAGGGGTAACAGTAGAGCCACGCGTTGAGGAAAGCAACGGCAGCTCCGTGGTCGAGGCGGTCGAGGCGGTCAAGACGGTCGCTTTCTCGCCCGACGGCCGCTGGCTTGCATCCTTCACCCCCGGCACCGTCAAGATCTGGGACCCGGCAACAGGCGCGCAGAGGCATACCCTCAAAGGCCGCCTGGGCGGGATGGAGTCTGTCAGGTATTCGCCCGACAGCCGCTGGCTCGCGTCTTTTGGTTCGGACAGACACGACCCCGAAATCGGGCTCTGGGATCTGGCAACTGGTACATGCGTGCAGACTCTCCGCGGGCACCGCACTAGGATCGAGTCCGTCGTGTTCTCGGACGACAACAGCCGGGTGGCGTCCTTTGGCGTTCGTGAATGGGGTCTCGGTCTGATCCGGCTCTGGGACCCCGCGACAGGAGAATGCACGCGGACGTTGGAGAGCCACCGCGTCGGAGTCCGTTCCGTCAAGTTCTCGCCCGACAGCCGCTGGCTCTGGTCGGTCGGCGCCGATCGCCATGACACACAGCGGCAGCTCTGGGATGCAGCAACGGGCGTACGTAGACGGGCGTTGTGGGCTCGTTGCGGAGATGACCCAGACGCCTTCTCAGCCAACGGACACTGGCTTGTGTCGGCTCATGTTGACCGGAGCGGTGTGAAGTACACCGTCGGGCTCTGGGGCCCGACGCTAGAAAGTACACGCAGGTGGTATGACGGACGCATACTCCGCCTCGAAGGCCAGGACAACTTCAAGGAAGTGGCGCTCTCCGCTGACGGCCGCTGGCTTGCCGTGTCTGGCCCGGGCAATGGGCAGATCCAGCTTTGGCGTGCGGGAAGAGGCGAGTACTTACATATACGCACCCTCCAGGGCGTTTCTTATTCCGAGTGGGAACTGGTCGCATTTTCGCCCGATGGCCGGCGGCTTGCAACGGCCGGCCGCTCGCTTGCATCAACCGACCCGGGAATCCAGCTCTGGGATACTGAGACAGGCAAATGCGTCCACAAGTTCAAGCCGCACCACCACATCGCGTCTATTGCGTTTTCGCCCGACGGCCGCCTTCTTGCGGTAGCTGGAACAGACTTAGACTTCACGGTCCGGCTCTGGGACCCAGCAACGGGCGTGTGCACACAAACCATCGACGACATTTGGACGGCCGCCTTCTCGCCCGACGGTCGCTGGTTCGCGGTGGGGAGGAGCAGGAGGTCTCGCACGGGGCCCGTGATCATCCAGCTTTGGGATTCGACGATAGGCACGTACACGCAGACACTCAAGGGCCACGGCGTCCACGGCTGCATGGCGTTTTCACCCGACAGTCGATGGCTTGCCTCGGTTGGTCGTGGCGTCATCCAGGTCTGGGATCCGGCGACAGGGGCATGTAGATGGACGCTCAAGGACCCTCGGAGGGTTACGCTCGTTGGCTTCCCGCCGAACAACCAATGGCTCGTGGCCTCTGACGTCGAATCGTTGCGGCTGTGGGATCTTCGCACAGGCGCGTATGACACCATTTATCAGCCCGATCCCAAGTATGGCCAGTATTACCAGCCGCATCAAAAGGTCGGTTCAGTCGCATTCTCGCTCGACGGCCGCTGGCTCGTGTGGGCGACAGACCCCGACCACGATAACGGGCAAATCCGCTCTTACCAACTGGCAAAGCAAAAATACGGAGACGATAGGACATTTGGGACAGGTGGTCGCATAGTGTCACTGGAGTTCTCGCCTGATAGCAGCCTCTTTGCAGCGGCTGTTGAAACGACGGCCCAACTCTGGAATCCGGCAGCCGTGGGGAAAGCAGCACGGGTCCGGGTGCTGGAGTGCGGGAGGCCAGTCAAGGCGGCCACATTCTCGCCCGATGGCCGACAGCTCGCGGCAGCCAATGAATGTTCGACGATTTGGCTCTGGGATGTGTCAACGGGCGCGTGTCTGCGAACTGTCGAGGTAGATGGCCGGCACACGCCCAAGGCGATTATGTTCTCGCCCGACGGCAGCCACCTCGCACTCTTTGGCAACGTGGTAGGCTGGCTCTGTTCTCTGGAGACGGGCGTCTGCACACGGGCATTCCAGGGTCATGCAGATGTCAAGGCGGTAGCCTTCTCGCCGACAAACAAGTGGGTCGCGTCGTTCGGCATCGACGACTTTGACCGCACAATTCAGCTGTGGGACCCGGCGACTGGATCGTGCGTCCGGACGCTCGAGGGCCATCGCGACGTGAAGTCGATTGTGTTCTCGCCCACCAGCAGTGCGTTGCTTGCGTCGGTTGGAAGCGGTACGGTCCGGCTCTGGGATCTGGCAAGAGACGGCGACTGGTTAGTGTCGGCTGGCATCACCTCGTGCCGGCTCGTGGATTTGAAAACAGGCGTGTGTACGCACGAGCTCCGAGGCCGCAGCCGTGACATTCTCGACATGGGGTCGATCGGCTTCTCGCCCGACGGCCAGTGGCTCGTGTTGGGCTCCGGTAGCTGGATCCGGCTGCAGGGCCGGGCAGCAGACGCTATTCAAGAGCCTCGCGATGAGCCGGCCTGCCAGGACCACAAGCTTGACATTTGGGGTGCTTGGATTGTGCGCGGCGAGGAGCCCATCCTCTGGCTACCGGTTGAGTATCGGCCGTCGTGCTGGGCGGTCGCTGGCTCCAAGGTTGCCATGGGTTGCCCGTCGGGGCGGGTCTTGATCCTCGACATCGACAACCGCCGGGCCGATCTCTAGCTGGGCGACGGCTGGCCCGCACGGCACCGGCGCTGGCGCGAGACGTGACGGAGAGGAAGGCGATTGCTAGAGGTGGGTCATCTGGGCGGCGAGTTTGTCGAGGCGGGTTGTTGCCGCCTGGTTGGGCTGTGGTTGTTGCTGTGGCGGTTGCTGCTGCGGAGGAGGGAGAGAGGAGAGGCTGGTATGCGGCGTGGTGAGGGCGGTGTGGTAAGGTAAGGTAGTTTGAAGTAATTATAATGCCGTACGGTAGAACTGAAGCGCGTCGCGAGAGTGCGTCGACGTTGTGGGTGCTAATAAGAGAGGTAGTCTGTGGTCTGCGCATGGATGCGGCATCCAACCCACCTACCTAGGTATCCATCAATTATACCCTCCTTCGTTTTAGTAAGTTTATAGAATTTTTTTTTAAAAAAGAATACTAGAAACTAGTAATACACTAGCACATTTATCTCAGGCCTCATATTAAGATTTATTTAGGATAGAGTAGCCTAGGGAGCAGAGAAAGAAGATTGTCAAGGATTCCTAACTGGGAACTGTATCCAGAGGTAGAGTTGTTAAACAAGAGAGCAAGGGATAAGGCAACCGGCTTCAGGGTGAATCACAGGCATTACTTCACTCAATTCCTAGCTAATCCCTTAGACCACTGCGTACCGTAGGTCTGTGAGAGAAGAGGAACTGATCCTTGGGGAGTCCCCCAAGGATGGAGCTCAGCAGAGCTCTCCTTGTAGCCATACATGAACGTCATCCATTCGCCCCAGAATCGCCTCCTTCTCCGTGAGAACCTCCAACCTGCCTGAGTCGTGACAAAGATATATTTAGTCCAGGCTACCTATATTCTATAGCCCTCTACCTTTATACCTAGAGCAACGAAAGGCTTCTCATTACCTCCTCCTCGATAGTACTAACCGTATAAGCTAGGAGGTATATATTAACGCTTTCCTAGTTTACCCTAGAGAAGCGCAACTATCGTCGTACCGTTATAGTAAGTTGAGAAATACGTTGGAGGTCGGAAGAATAATGAGAAGGTAAGGGGGTAAGCAGTTCTAGGGTTTAGGGGGAGAGGAGGGAGGCTACGGCCGTATAAGCGAACCAAGGCCAGTAAGGTTACCAAAGCTAGCACCAAGGCTCGAAGGTCGGACACAGTTAGTTCGTATCCCCGAGCTAGGAACGGGATCCTGGCGCCGAAAATATACCGCCATCGCGAATACGCGGGGTGCAAGCTAAGGGACATGGACTTAATGGGGTGTAAAATGAAGTAGAATGGGCGACGCCTTCCGGCCTCCGTCGCCGGCGCCGTTTGCAGGCGAACAGGTTCTCGGCCAGTAAAACTTCACCGTACGAAAGGCAAGATATTGCATGCGGCGTACTTTAAGTTCAAGTTGTGCTTCGATTCCATGCATTGCCCAACCAAGAACATCAACAATGGAAGCTAATAGAATTCAAGAAAGACTTGGGCACAACCCAAACCCCCAATCGTACCTAAAACAAGGAGCTATCTTGACAGTACATGTACCGGATACCCCTTGATGGCTATCAGCTTGTGATCCCCGCTCCCTTCCGCGACAACCCGTCTGGCCCTGACAGACAAACAACAAGGCAGGCAGCCGGAGACAAGTATCTGCGCCGGCGCAGTGGAATACAGTCGGAAGCGGGCCAGCCCACCACCACTGCAGTCCTTCCCGTCCACCTGCTGCTGCTTTTGGTGCTGTTGGTCCCAAACAGTCGGGACCCCCCAGCACGGGGCAACATACGCACCATTTAGTCGTACCACTCGTCGCCATCGTAGCCCTCCTCCGCCCTGCGCCGCGCAGGCAGACGACGACCGGACGACTCCGCCGGGACGCGTGTGGTGCGCGTGCGGGCCAGGGGGCGACGCACGGGGGACTCGTCGCGGGGCGCGGCCTGCCGGCGTGCGAGGGGCCGGCGCACGGGGGACTCGTCTCGCGCGGCGACATGACGGACGCGCTGGCGTGGCGGGGAGGAGGCGCGCGCGGCCGGGGGGCGGGATGGGTCCCGCGTGCGGCGGGCGAGGGGACGGCGCACGGGGGATTCGTCGCGGCTTACCCGCGTGCCCTGCCGGGCGAGCGGGCGCGGGGCGGAGGTGGGTGAGTCGCCTGGCCACCCGCCGGGGGGGACTTGGTCGCGACGGGCCGGGCGCGCGGCGCCCTGCCGGGAGGGGCCGCGGGCAGGGGAGGAAGCGCCGCCGCCTCCGCCGCCTCGTCCGGCGGTGGGGACGTCGCCGCCGTTGCGCAGGTTGCGCTCTTGTCGGTTGATGCCCTTCTCGGGGAAGGATTCGCCGTCCTCGTAGGACTCCTGGCAGAACTTCAGCCAGTTTTGGAAGCGAGAGCCGAGGCACGTCTCCGGGAGCAGTTTGATGCATCTGCTGAGCTCCTTGATAAGTTCGTCGCCGTGTGGGTAATCTCTACGACGCGCGGCTCTCCCAAAGTCGTAGTTCATGGAGCTGACGTGCAGCGTGAGGGCGAGGAGCACACGGTGGATGACGGTCAAAGCCGAGGCCGCGCCAGCCTGGCGACGAAGCTCGACGGTCCCGTACTTGGTGAAGGGATCGAAGCTGGTCGAGATGTACCGGGTCTGGTTGGCGCCGCCTCTCATATAGTAAAGGAAGGTATCCTGGCCTTGGCTTGTTACCGCATCGAGCTCGTGAAAGATGGGTGCCCAACCATCGCGAGGGACATCGAGATACTCTTGGTGACAGAAATACGTGTAGTTCGGGTCCGCGTACCGGTTGACACGGCGCTCGGGCGGGAGGAGATCACAGAGGGCGTCCTCCCAGAAAAAGGCGCCCTTCGCCATCTGGTTGAGGTCGGTAAGCGAATAGGTGCTGTTCTTTGTCGGCCCGGGAGATACGTGGACGTGGCAGGCGCAGTTCTCGTTGGTCCAGAAGTCAAATGACTCGCCAACAACGTCGAAGATGGTCTTGATCTCGGTTTGCCATTGCTTGTTAGACGACATAGGCGGTGAGATGATCTCGATACCCCCTATATTTTACCGTTAACATATCTGATTTCAAGGATTACTAGCGCACGCGGGGGGATACGTACACCACTTGCGAACATTAGGAGGCTCCGTGAGTTTAAACTCCTTCAAACTGGCGTCGGACTCGCACTTCCAACCATTTCTTGGGCCTAGGGCGGCGTCGATGATTGCCTTGATGGCGGCGCCAACACAGTTCCGCTGGTCCTGTTTGGCGTCGAGGTCCCTCGAGTTGTTGGGAAGCGTAGGGTCCCAATCCCGCCAATAACTGGGCAAGCTGCGCGGGTTACTGAGTGCCGCTTCGTCGATGGCGTTCTCGACATGCGGGAGGAGCCGCACGAAAATCTCAATCTCAACACCAAAGAGCGGCCTCGGTCCAGCCGAGGGAGGTGCCGAACGAGCAATGTTTCTACTCATTGTCGTTTGGTATTGAAGGGGGGTTACTCAAAAAAGGAGTATTGGATATAAGTAAGAAATGAATGTGGGTATCAAGGAGTCTACCTTGGAAAGGAGTGTAAAGGAGTGTAAAGGAATGTATAGTACCAGACAGATGAAAAAAACAAACAAAAGGAGTGTCGAGAGAAAGTCCCGTTTCTCTCTGTAGGCAGGTTGTTGGTACTGAGGGGTGAGTGTTTGAATTAGACACCTAGCCACAAGACGGAGGGGCATCCTTTATAATAGTAGGACAGGTTTATCTAAATTCAGACGGCGGGTTCGGTTAGTCGGTAGGTATGTACCTACTCGTGCTGCGTGCATACCACCAACCAGCAAGATCACCCCGGCCATCTCGGCAGTCGGAACTGAACACACACTCGCAGTCTGCCCCGGGCCATAAGTCCCGTCAGCCGCGAGGCACAAGTGTGGTTTCCGAGACGCCCAGCTTTGATCAGGTACGGTACTAAAACCTTGGGCCCTGACATATCAAGTGGTTGGCTGTTTGAAAAACGTCGCGACCGGAATGGCAAGCTCCCTACGTACCTACCCCATGTTACCTTGGGTGAATAGGTCCGAAGCACAAACCCCTTCAACGGCGGCGTATGGAAAAAGGCCAAGTTGTCTGAGGATAGCCTGGCGAACCTGACACGCCCGCCGCCCGCCGCTTCAACATTGGCCAGGCCGTAACAAGTAAGTACCAAGGGCCGTCCCGACACAACATCCGAGATATCCAAGGTTGGAAAATACTCAATTATGGCGGCAGCCTAGCGTTGTCATGCCAAGCAGTGTGGTTCGGACTTGGTGATGCTCTGAAAAAGTTCGGACTTATTGCGCTTATTGCGCTTATTGCAACTTTTTTGCGGGGAGAGAGGGTTTCACCGCGTCAAAAAGCACATCATCTCAACTTCGGATTAAAACGTGAAACCAGTCGGTATGAATAGCAAGGTCCCAGCCAGGCAGAGAGAACTCAGCTTCGCACAAGGCAACAGACCGAGCACAAGTCGGAAAAGTTCCAGGGCCACGGCCTTTAGGCATCGTTTCCAATTGGCATAAACTTACTCAGGTACGGGATGTACTAGAGATTCTGTAAGACTATAAGTTCATTCGCGGCTACCTAGAAAGTCGAATTGGAATTTGCTCGGAACATCGACATACCTACCTAAGTTTGCATCGCTACCTAGCCCAATTTGCCAATTATCAGCCTCTGCTCCAGCTATTTGGTTCAATTTACTTCTCCCTTTGACGCTCCTTACCTAGATACCTTCAAGTTTCATACCTATTGCTACTCGTACCCAAGGTAGCTCACCCAGTTACGATGCCTCCTCAACCTACGCCCGCAGCACGCCCGGCACAGACTTCGGGTCCGGCCAAGTCGACCTCTACCGCGACGACAAAGACGACTTCGACTCCGGCGGCAACAAAGTCGAGTGGAACTCCGGCTGCAACCAAAACGACTCCGGCTTCGGCTACCACAAAGACGACACCGGCTCCGGCTACTACAAAAACGACTTCGACTCCGGCTACTACAAAAACGACCTCGACTCCGGCTGCAAACAAGACGGGTTCAGCTCCGGCTTCGAGCTCGACTTCGGGCCCGGCTGCCGCGGCGGCGGCTCCCACCGCGGCCCCGACGCAGGAGGACCTCAAGTTCGACAAGGAGCAAACGCGCAAGGAAGCCCTGATGCAGGCGCACTGGCTGCAGTGGTCGGCGAGCGCCGACACGGAGCGGTCGTACGTCATCGTCTTTGACCAGTCGAGCGCGCCCGTGACCGCCGAGCTCAAGCGCATGACGCCGGGGGTGAAGCCGGCCGCCGTGCCCCAGGTGCGCGGCTTCTTCGACTTCCTCAGCTCGACCAAGCTCGGCGACGTCCAGGTGGCCACCGTCGACGCCGCCACCTACGGCCAGCTCATGGACAAGTTCGACTTCAAGCGCATCACCGTCAAGGTCAACAAGGAGAACCGCACCGGCTTCATCCCCATCGCCCGCCCCGCCAACACCAGCGAGGGGACCCCCGCCCAGGCCGCCCCCGCCGCCACCGGGAACGGCAACAGCAACGCCAGCGGCACCAGCACCGGGGCTACCAAGACCAGCAACACCAGCACTGGGGCCACCAAGACCGGTAACACCGGCGGCGCCAACACCGGGAGCGCCAACACTACCAAGGGTGCCAGTGCTGGGGCTGGCGGTGCTACCAAGACCGCGACCACCACCGCTGGGACTGGCGGTGCCACCAAGGGCAACGGTGCTGGCGGCGCCGCCACGAAGGGCACCAACGCTGCAAGCACTACTAAGACCACCAACTCTGCAAGCACTACTAAGACCACCGGCACTGCGGGTACTAGTGGCACGGCGGTTAAGGGTAAGGGTACGGAGCGGTCGTAGAGAGCAGGTAGTGGGCAGGTTACCACTCCTTGAGTTCTCTGAGAAAGGGGTCGTTTTATGATTGGTTGCATGCGGCGTGTACAAGGGACCTTTTTTAAGGCGTTATCGTGATGGTGGAATTCTTTGTTGCTAGGTGGATATCGATGTCTCTAGCAGGTTTCAATGATTAGCAAATGCTGAAAGTTGGATTTTCACGGCTGCACTGTCTTGATGTACTCTATCTGTAGGTATACGAATACTTGCCTGTCTCATCGCTGGGCTGGGTTCCGCCTTGTCTTCGTCTCGAAAAATGAAGGTGCAGCCATGATTAACAAAAGAGTTTCAAATACTGATCTTTTGGGGGATTTATCAATTATTTGATCGATCGAATGCTTATTCTAGGCAGTTACCAACAACCATCTTAGGCATCTCGAGGGACTCGGAATGCAAATGCCAAGCCGGACATGACCTCGAACGCCAAGCCACGGCCGCTTCGCCCTTCCGTTTGTTAGAGGACTCGGCTCGCCTTCCCCTTTGGGGCACTTACACGCCTGAACGCCAAGCCATTGCCCGATTCAGCATCCGCGCGGGAACAAGTGCGCGCGGGAGTCGCAATATCTCGTTACCCTTCAGACCCTTCAGACCCGCCCAGCACAAAGTCTGGTCGGAGACTTTTCTCAACCGCCGTAATTCGAGTCTGGGGAGTTGACTAATTATATTCTGATTTGAAACGAGAAAAGCTGATTACTACTCAACTTCAGTCATGCAGGATGGTGCAATTGCCCGCGCGGAAAGAAAAAGTCGGCGAGGTTGGCTGAGAACTCGGGGTCCTCCTCTGTCCATCATGTATACATATACCAGCTCCTAAGTTGACACTCATGGCCGTATTCAAGTGCCAGTTTACATCAACTTCCATCAAGCCTTTCCATCAATATCCACCATGACAAGAACAATCGTCATCCTCGGGGCCAGTTACACTGGTATCCCCATCGCCCATTACCTTCTCAAACACACCGCGGCCAAGACGAAAGACCTCAAGGTCATACTAGTTGCTCCCAACACACACATGTACTGGAATGTCGCTTCGGTTCGCGGCATCCTTCCCGATCTGATGGGCGACGATAAACTCTTCTACCCCATCGCCCCGTCCTTCGCCAAGTACCCATCGAGCCAGTACGAGTTGGTGAGAGGCGTGGCCGAGAGGGTGGACCCAGACAAGAATACCGTCGAAGTGCGCGGGAACGATGGCTCTGCCCGGACGATCCATTACGACGAGCTGTAAGTGACCCATACCTCTCTCCTCCCCACCTGAGTCAATGTCGCTGGGTCCTAACAACCAGCGCCAACAGAGTCGTCGCCACCGGCAGCAGCTCCAAGAACGACATGCCCTTCAAGAACCTCTCGACCACCGAAGCGACCAAAGAAGCTTTACACAGCTGGGCACAGCGCATCGCCTCCGCCAAAGCCATCGTCGTGGCCGGCGCCGGCGCCACAGGCATCGAAATCGCCGGCGAACTCGGCCAGGAATACGCCGTCACGGGCAAGAAGCAGATCACCCTCATCAGCGACCAAGACCTCCCCCTAACCTCCAAATTCCGCCGCGACGTGCGCGAGACCGCCAAAAAAGAACTCGAACGCCTCAAAGTCAAGGTCATCACCAACGCCAAAGTCACCTCCCCCACCACCACCACAACCCCTAATACCCCCTCCACAACCATAACCCTCACCCAAACCACCCCCCCCTCCAACCCCAAATCCCCCGCACCCCCCTCCACCCTCCAAGCAGACCTCATCATCCCCACCTACGGCCTCACCCCCAACACCTCCTTCCTCCCCGCCGCCCTGCTCGACGCCCGCGGTTTCGTACGACAAACCACACGCCTGCGCGCCGAAGGGCACGAGAACATCTTTGTGGTGGGCGACGCGGGGAACCTGCAGGATCCGCAGGGGGTGCATGCTGATGCGCAGACGGTGCATGTGGTGAAACTGTTGGAGGGGCGGGTTTTGGGTGGGGGTGGGGCAGGAAATGGTAAGGGGGAGGGGGAGGAGTATACGCCGGCGGATAAGATTACTTTCGCGGCTACGTTGGGGAGGAATCGCGGGACGGGGCAGGTCGGGAATTGGAGGGTGTGGAGTTGGTTGGTGTGGTTTATGAAGGGGAGGTATTTGGGGACGAATGTTGCGGGGGAGTTTGTGAAGGGTGAGAAGACGCTGGGTGGGAAGTCGTGGTGATGGGCGGGCGGATGGGTGACGGGGGTGATGGGTAATGGCGATG
The DNA here is from genome assembly GCF_020726465.1 of Chaetomium tenue. Taxonomy (NCBI): domain Eukaryota; kingdom Fungi; phylum Ascomycota; class Sordariomycetes; order Sordariales; family Chaetomiaceae; genus Chaetomium; species Chaetomium tenue. The sequence continues at coordinate 2,277,053 of NW_027117330.1, read as the reverse complement.
GTGGTGGGCGTCGGTTTGGGATACCTATAGAGGACAGTTATTTGTTTGGACGCTGGATTAATTAGTTGGTAGATAGGCGGGAGTTGTTTAATATCTGTTTCCTACACTCAGTTCTGTTTTGTCTCGGATGATTCCCCTGTTGCTTCCAAGTGTCGGTGAGCATCCGAGTCCCATTCACGCAGCCCGCAACTGCAAATCGTTGAGTTATGTAAAAAGGAGATGAGCCCCAAAAATCAATCGATCTGTCGGTTTATTGAAAATTTGTTCAGAGTCATTGGAATGTGGTCATGCTGATAGAATAGTTTGATGGAAATGTTGCCGCTGGTTGCTCGGCTGACATGTTTTTGTTGTTCCCTAATTGAGCTTACAAGGGAGCTGCGAGGGCTGTTGGGAAAGGGGCGGGTTGATGGACCAATGCATGTGTTTTCAACCCCTTGGAAAAAAGAACAACACCATCTGCCGGCGGGCAGTTGCATCACTAAAAAGTCAAGAACGGTGAGAGTGATCCGCGACCGGGAAGAGTGGGGCGGGCTGTTGCCTAAGCCATGTCCGGAGCTGTGAGAGGGCTTCCTGCGGGGTATAAATAGGGGTCCCGGACCCTCCCCGCGCGAAATCCGCTGCAAAACTTTGCCCCAAACTCCTCGACTTTCGGGGACTTTTTGGCAAGCAGTTGGACCGTCAAAGTCCAACCTGTTCGTGTGGCACTCGGGCCTGCAAAACGCAAGCTAGAAGCTTGTCCGGTGTGGTCCGTGCTCGCGTCTCGGCGCGTGGCCAGAAAAGTGGTGGGGCGGTGCGCCCGGCCCCACTTCTCCGGACCTGTGCCTGGGTGGCGCCAAGACCCCAGCTTCAACGCCAACGAACGCCGGCACACGTGCAGCGCGCATCATCTTTAGGTCGAATCCAATGACCTTCAAGACGTGGGTTGGATAAGGTCCGTTGTGTAAGTGATAACCGTCTTGAACTGTGCGGGTTTCCAGTTCACTGCATTTTCTTCTTCAATCTTCCCTCTTCCATTTCTGCCCTTGCCCGGGCTTTCTTTCTGCCCGTGCCCTTTTTGGCCCGGTTCCCCGCCTCGGCACTGTGTAGAATTCCCAATTGCCCGCGGCGTGGCTGTTGACCCACCGACGCGCCAGTTATTCCAAACGCGCCGCGAGAATGAGCCCAGCCTCTCAAAACTGGCCACTCGACTGCAGAACCTCTCAACTACATTCCTACATACAACTCTTTCCTACCTCTCACCCCTACCTCAACTACCTCAAATTAACCTCAATTTCTACCTAATCTCCCTTCTATACTGCATAATCTCGACATCCCGACTTTCTTTTCGTCGTCCGCGCAGTTAATTGTTGTAATTGTTCGAGATAGTTAACATCTTCAAAGAGCGACGACACGGCGGACGCGTGGGCCATCGGATCGCCAAACGCAGAAATGGCGGCACCACCGACCAGTTCGAACATGTGGACAGCGCCCTCGACCCATTTGGCTGCTGCCCAGCCAGCAGCTGCGAGTACAGCGGAAGAATCAGGCCTGCAGGCGAGGCCCATGGGACGTACGTCTACTTCCGTTTAGGTTTCCTCTCAATCCCCATTAATGTCGCTAACTTGGTCTTGCCCGCAGTCAAAGTCCATTACTCCTTCGATCGTGATAATCAGGTGCACTGCCTGGCGCGGTGGCCTAATATCCTCCACATCCAAACGATACCCCTCGACGAAAAGACCACTATCGGCGTGGTAGACTTGCGGACCTGTCTCCAGGCAGTGTCCCAAAGCAGCCCAGAGATCCTAAACCAGCAAGAAAACGACTTCAGCGTGTATGCATACGACTACTCCGAACCGGATGTGCCTCTCGTGGGACAAGGCTTGCTGTCATCGAATCTGGACCCACAGCGTGGCTCACGAGAGCAATTGGTCACGGGACGTGTCACGAGAAATCTCCTTGCCCTGCTTCATAATGGAAGCCGGGATACCCTGGAGGTGAAACTGAAGTTTGCAACTGTGGCGAGAATCCCACAACGGATAGACCACCCCAGTATAGAGGGTGCAAAGGGGACGAGATCGGCCTCAATTCCTGCCGAGGCCGTGTCGGAATGGAGCTCGTTCATCCAAACCAACACCATGTTGGGGCATGCCTCCAACGCTAGTGCCAGCGCCGTTTCCTCACCTGCTCTCGCACCAGCCCAACTCAGCCAGCACAACCCCCTAATGGCTGAGAGCAGGCCGATGGGGCCACGGAGCGACAGCCAGCCGCCACAACTAATTCGGCCGGCTACTAATCCCCCGTTTAACGGCATGCCGCCTGTTGCAATCCCCCCAACAAGCAGGCCTTCTAGCGCAGCACCGATCCCGCCGAGGCCGCAGGGCTCCGCAGAAAACGTGCCATCACCGGCGATTTCCCAACCCGTAGAGCCTGCGCCAAAACCCCGCCCTTCCAAGCCTTCGAGATCGCGGAGCAAACAACCGACTGGTAGGCCGCGGGGACGGCCCAGGAAAAGGCCATTGGAGACAGGGAACACGTCGGCAGTCGAGGAGGGTACGGATGGCGATGATGGGCCGCACAAGAAGAGGGCTACGGTCACCAAAACCGAGTACAGCGCAATTGCTCCGTTTGGCGCCACCCCGGATTCCCTAAGGGTAGCTGCTAGCACCTCCGGCTCCCTCCGCAATATGAGGCCTGTTGGTGCTGTGGCAGAAGGGCCTGCTGCCAATCACCTCCAAGACGTCCCACGCGCACCCACACCTATTCCAGACGGGCGGGTGTTGCACCAGCAACATCGGAGGAGAGCTTTGGAGAACCAGGCGAGAGTTGAGCACATGAATCAGATGGACCAAGGGGGGCTCGACAGGGCAATGCTGCAAAATGGGAGCCAGGATGCCAGATCGCCCGCTGATTCGAATGCGCAGTCCCCCGACCATGGCTATCTGCCAGAGGATAGCGCTGGGGACCTGAACTCCTCGCCACCTGTCCCACGGGCAACCCCGTACACCCAATCCAGCCCGCCAGCCTCCAGCCCCATGCTTCCTGCCATGCCCATCCCATTGCTTGACTCTGGATTCATGAGCGGTGGGCTAGAGGATCTCTTCGATGAGGACATGTTGCATGGTTTTGGGCAGGGGCAAATGCAGGATCAAATGCTTCCTGTTTCTTCTCTTTCTGTCGCAAGCAAGCCGGGACCCCGAAGGAACGGTCGTTCCCAATCACAACCACAACAACAGCAGCAACAGCAGCCGCAGCCGAGCAACTTCCCGTTCCAGGAAGTCAACCCGGGGCCGCCTGAGCTGTTGCCCACGAAGAGTATTTTCAACCCTGCCGGCAAAGCTAAGGCCTTGAACCGACAGGCACCCACGGCTCAGCCTGCGCCTAAGAAGGCGGCAAACCGCCCCTTTAATCGATCCCATACTGCCCCGAACCCGGAGACCTTTCCGCCAGAACCTGTCCCGGCACCTGCAATGAGCATGCCGATCCCTGAACGCCCGGAACCGCAGCCCTCGTTACCCGCACCGACCCAGTCACCGTCGAGACCGGCGTCAAGACCTGCGTCGAGACCTGTCTCGAGAGATGCCCCAGTCACATCTGTTGAGGGCCCGGCGACCAGAACAAGCGAGCCAGCTCCAGAACCTCCCCTGACCTTGCCCTGCGCAAGAGCATCCGAGCCGCCGTGCCCCCAGGGCGATCTCGAACCCCCACGATACAGCAAGAACCTGGTCAAAAAACAATCCATCAAGGAAAAACTTGAGACCGCCATAATGAGAGGAGAGTCGCCTCCGTTCTGCAGTAACTGTGGCGCCATCGAGACACCAACATGGCGCAAGATTTGGACCCAGGACCGTGATGGAGACCCCGGGTTTCACGAATTCTCCGACAAGCCAGGTTGTGTGACTATGATCGAGGTCCTGGAGAGGGATGAAGACGAGAAACCTGCAAAGTACAGGGTGGTTAAAAAGAACCTCGGGCCGAAAGATGAAAAGGGGAAATGGACGGAAACCCTGCTCTGCAATCCTTGTGGCATATGGCTGGGGAAATTTAAGGTACATCGGCCGCCCGACCGGTGGGACAAGGACGCTGCTCGGCTCAACCAGCCCAGAAGGAAGCGAGAGCCTAAGAGTAACTGCAGGGCGAAGAAGGGGCGCACAAAGAGCGACGTCCAGGTCAACCCTACCTCGGAGGCGTATTTCACCACTGACCCGATGGGGCCGCTAGACCACGACTTCTTCCTGGATAACTACGAGAACGAGACGCAGTCGCGGCAACAGAGCGTCGCCATGACCGACGAACAGCATTTAAACTTCCAGAGCTCCCCGAGACAGCCTTTCTTGGGATCCACTCACTCACGGGGTAGTGGGACTGTGGACAGCCCCATTGCAGTTGAGGATGAACTGGGCAGCACCAGAAGGCTGCTCTTCCCATCGCCTAGAAGGGATGGGACACCCAGGGTTCTCGGGGAGCTTTCACTTAACGTAACGCAAGCAGTCGCGCAGGGACAAGAGGCGAAGTTGGCGGTAGCTGGGAAAGAGAACGGCGCAGACCAGGAGCGCCAAGGCACCCCTGTCCCCCAAGACGAGCTTGAACAGGAACTCTTCGGGACACCTCCCGGACGCCCATCGACGCCGTCCCCCAAGGCGGTAGCTGGCCCGTTTAAAACACCCACCCGCCCGACGCCGAGCCATCGCCCCATAACGCGGAGCATCTCCCGGTCGATCCGCTCCAGCAGGAGCATCCCCAAGTCACCAGGCCAGCTCTTCGCTAGTCACCACCTCCAGCAGACGCCCACCAAAACCCCACGGTCCTTGGGCGGTTTCCTCCATCCCAGTAGCGCTAGCAGGCGCCGCAGCCCCCGCAACATCGCCGCCCACCACGCGCAGTTTTCGATCGAAGCCGCCGACCACAACCAGCTTCCCATGACCATGGGGCTACAGATGCCCATGGAGTTCGACTCGCCTTTCACCGCGACCCTGCACCAGCTGCTGAGCGAAGCCAACACCTTCATCGGTAGCGGCTCGCCTTACCGCCAGGGAACGTCCGCGCCCACCGCGGCGGCCCCAGGCGCAGCGGCCCCAGGCGCAGCGGCCCCAGGCGCAGCGGTCTCCTCGTCGGTGGGAGACCTTGATCTGAGCCACCTGGACGTCGGCAGCGGCCCCGGTAGCGATACCGTGATCGACTATAGCAGCTTCCTGGGCACGGATTTGATCCTGCCTAGCAGTCCCCCGGTGATGAGGGGTGGCCGGGCTGGGGGCGGCGGTGCGGGGGAGCCGTTTGGGGGGGTGTTGCAGGAGGGGGCGATGTGGAATCAGCAGTCTATGGGTGGGGATGGTGGTGCGTCGAAGGGGGGGAGGTGAAGGGGTTGTTGGGAGAGTCATTCTTTTTACTTCACCTCGATCGTTTTTGTTCGGTCTTTTTTTTCTTCTTTTTTTTCCCTTTTTCCCTTTTTTCTTTTGTTTTCTTTTTCTTTTTTATATGTGCGGCCTTGGCTCATTGCTAGCGCCGGCCTGGAGTATGGTAGGGGGATACCGAAAAGGGTTTTTCACATTGGTGTTTTTACGAATTGTCGGACGACATTACGAATCAATGGTCACTTTCTTTTTGTTGGAACTAGAGAAGGGGCGGGGGGCGCAGGTGTTGGGGGCCTAAGCGGGCATATTTCAATCGTTTTCAGGCGAGGGGCCAAGGATGGATGCTGTACCTCTTGGGGTTTTATCGGGCGGACATTCTGAGGAGGATGGCTTAGGGATAGCGAGACTAGTGGGAGCAGGGTAAAGCTTGGTGATACACTGGGCGGCCCCTCGAGTCCGATCGTTACAATTTTAGGTAGTTCGACGCAGCGCTGTGATCCAAGTCCGTGGTATTACCTAACAGCGGAGCAAAACTAAATATATCACACATGCTGCATATGTTTTGACCAAACAGTGCTTGATCATTCGATGTCTCTGGGGATAAGCTCACAGCGAAATATGCCGGGCACAATCCCCTACTTCTACTCATCTCGTATCGGTAACCTGCACTGACTGTCCACCTTCCGGGGCGCCTTACCAGCCCCGTCTGCGCTGGGGCACTCGGGTTCCCTGCCCATTATCATCCTACTCCCTCCATACTCCAAACCAGCTCCCGCACCGTTCTCTTCCTTTGCTGCTCCACTGCCCACCTATGATTTCGTCTACGTCATAGGATTCTGGGCGCAGAGCCAGCCGCGAAGAGTAAGAAACCCTCAAATCCACCCCACCATGGCGCAGTTCACGCCGTTCTCAGCAGCCGTACGTAGCCCTGGCTGATCATCGCTTACTCGTAGGCGAACAGATTCCGATGCTGGTGTGAGATTTCTACGACCGTGTTGGCCAGGTTGTAGTCTGTTTGGTAATGTTAGAACTCGATTGGGGTAGGGCACACACGGGGAATCTAGGTAGGTAGTCCCCTCCCCCTTCTTCTTCGCCTCGCTATCCAGAGGTGTAGAGCTCTATCTGGTGACTTACCGACGTTGGTACCCAGGTCCATGGAGCTGAGCACCTTGATGGAGAGATCCGGGTTGACCTTGCCGATGATTTGCGCGGCGTTGCCTGCGAGCAGATGTGCCTCCTATGTTTAAGTGTGGTGTGAGCGGTGGTTCTCCTCATTTGCCCATCCTCTCTTCTTTTTTACCCCTCCTCCTTCAGAGGTATTTCGTCCCAACTCCGTTCAGGGGTCAGGGTCTGAGAGAACAGGAACAGGAAAGGGTGGTGAAATGAGGGGGGGTCGGTCAAAACGGCAACGTACGCGATTCAGATGGGCGGTGATGTTGCCGTCGGCGTCGATAATGGCCTCCTCGCCCCGCAATTGGATGACCTTGCCGACGACTATCACATTTTTGCCCACGTACGAGTTGAGGTATGCGCAGGTGATGCGCGGGTTGGCGATTGCCTCCATGGCTGAGCGGGGTTTAGGTTTCGATTTTTCTTTGGTTTTTCTGCCGTTGGTAGGATGACTGTGCCTGGCCGTTGTTCGATTTTTATGCTGGGCAGGAGTTTCAGTCGGTGTGAGTTAAGTTGGGTTGTTGTCGGGTGAGGCTCAATAACTCAGGCAAGGTAACCCACTCTTGAACCATTGTGCAGATCGATCGTCCCGTCTTGGCATCTGCCTGAGACTTCATTTGGTGGGGCGGCCTTGGCCTCCATGTTGTCAACCTCGTCTGGAGTCTTTCGACATCGAACAACCTACCGACCTAGGTAGCCTTCGATGGATCTCTAGGTACCTCGGAAATGTCCTGCGGTTTATTTACGAAGCCGCACACTCGCCGACACCATACAAACACAATAGTGCGCTGCGGCGAGCAGCCTCCAGAAAGTAAAGTACCTAGGTACATGTACCTATCATGATTCTCGACTAGGTACCTAATGGTGGAATGTACTATACACACATATCCTACTGGAACTCGAAGTTAGAGGAGCATCCGAAGTTGGACGAGTGATTTAAAAGCTAACATCACTGCATCCATGGACGACCGTGATATGTGCGGGACTGGTGGTATTTCCCGCCGGTGTCACTCTAACAGCTCGGATTATCTGCAAGTCACCAAATTCCATCTGATACGACTTTAGTGACTTCTATTATGACTCTTGTTTTGTTGACACGAGCCCACGGAGGATCAAGCCAATTCAAGGAGAGAACTGGGTGGCCCAAAGCTGCCAGCACTGCCGTGCGTGTTCCTTCCGAGCTGAATGTCCGTCGTCTGAGCATGCACGGAATAACATAGGAATTCACTGAACAACCTAAACTATGAAGCTGTTCTTCCACTCGACTAGAAATAAAGCATCCTCCCCCCCCTAGAACTGAAGAAACCAATACATCTCACCAAGGATACACTAGATACACATTCTCCAAAAGCACAGCATGTGCTCTTCAAACCAACCCCAAGAAGGCCATGCTATCCGGCCCCCCACCCCATCGGCGTTGGGTAGTCAACCCCAGCAACACATTTACGACATGGAGGGTGATTACTGGGCATTCTTCGGCCTTGATCCGCCAAGTAACCACACTGCCGATACTTCTATCATGGACCCCTTCGCCCTTCACGACAACCAGTCATGGGGGTTGCCATCGCGAATTGAGGGCGCCGAAGGGTCGCAGTATGGATCCACGCCGATGCTCGGACTTCAGCGGCAGCAATCCGCGGGCGAGAACACCAACGGGCCCCTATGCACATCATCCACACGGACGGAACGCCCCGGGCCAGAAAAGGCGGGGGTGAAACGACGGTGGGTCCGCGACAAGGAGCAGAATCGTCTGGCGGCAGCAAAGTCCCGGGAGAAAAAGAAGCGGGAGTTAGAGCACCAGCAAAACCATCTTGAGGACCTCGAGAAGACGAATCGTCGCTTGAAGGCGGACCGTACTAGCTTGACAGACGAAATAAACCAGCTACGCCAGGGTCTGATGGCTCACGGCTGCTGCGGCGACGCAGACATCGATACATGGATTAGATCCCAGGGCGGATCGAATAAAACACCGAGATCCGAGTCCTCAGCCTAGCAGGGTGTAAGCCTGGTAGTGAGTGTCGTCTGTTGATGCAACTGGCGTAGTCCTTGTGTCCCGTCACACGGACTAGTGACTCTATCATCCAGCCAAAGTCACCAAAGGCATCGGTCGTTTAGATGACCACGACATGATCTTACAACTGTATCTCCCCGTACAGCACAGCACACCTCTAATGCGCAATAGGCTAGTCGCGGACCACAGTAATGGGAACATATAGACGCTAGCTGAAGATCCCTTCTCCTGTTTGCTTGTACATGTGCATACCACTCGTGCTGGCTAACCTGGGAAACACTAAAAACAGCGTCCCACTAAGCCTTTCATTCTGGGAGCCGTCGCAGCGGAAGAACCAAAGAGGGGATCTCAATCTACGTTGCCAGCTATCGTGTGGATGAAGTATAAGGGGAATCAAACCGTCAGGACGAAGCAGATCAGAAAGAGGGCTCAAATATTGAAACCTTTCAAAACAAAAATTAACCAAATAGAAGTACCTAGAGACCTGGTCTGGGAAACAAAAGTATAGGCATCGTACTATACAGTACTGTACTCTAAGATGTACCTTTACTTGCGGTTTATGTGGATCGAACACATGACCTTCAGATATTGAATTTTACCAAAGTTAACTTCAGTCTGACGCTCTCCCAACTGAGCTAAACCCGCTTCTTGGAATTTAATGTTTACAATTGGCAACTTGTAGGGGGTGAGGCGCAACGCCAAACCGGGACACCATCTTTGATCGACCTGCTCCCCTGACTCTTCCCTTCTATTTTCTCTGCTAAAATCAGGTACTATAAAATGGTTTGAGTGCTGATTCCGGTCCCACGGTAAGAGAAAGAACAAAGAAATAGCCCGTAGTAGCCCATATAATGTGGTTGTTGGATGGAGTTTCCTTTCGACAGTTACGGAACGAACGTCTTGGACGCTCCATGTTCTCACACGAGGTGGTCCGTGCCACTCCCCGAGATGCCTCTGCGATGCGCATTTCCATCTTCCTGTACCTTTTAATCCCTCTCGCCTTCAAAACCAGCTTGGGTATCGCAGTGGCTTTCTTTGCCTGGGTTGGAGCAAGCTGCTCTTGCCTCCAACCCACTCCTTGGCTGCTCCGGCGAGAGCGCCTGCATCGTACTGGTGGCGCCCTTACGAGGCTGCCCTGTCTCTTGGCGACCCAGCAGGCACGGCCTGACAAAGTCCATGTATGATATGCCTGCCAACCAGCCATTCGTAAACTCCATACACCTATAAAATATCCTCCTCCACCACATCGACCGGCACGGCCACCGCTGGTATCGAGACAGGCCCCGCATCTCCCGCCACCGCCACCTCCCCATCATCCTCAGCACCCTCCATCTCAGCATCACCATCATCCGCGTAGAACGCCGCCACCGCGGCGTCCTCCTCCATCCTCGCCTTAGCCTTCTTCCCCAGCTTGCGCTGCTCCTCGCGCTCGAACGCCTCCCGGTTGACCTCCTCCCAGGTCTTGCGGCGGCTGTGGATGACGCGCGCGTGGCCCTTGCTCTTCTGCACCTTGACGGCCGTGCGGTCCATGATGGCCTCGGCCTTGTCCATGCTGCGCTCCTGCCGCCGCCGCGCCCGCGTGCTCAGCACCGCCTTGCGGCCGGACTTGGCCTTCTTGGTCACGCCCCCTTCTTGGCGCGCCGCGAGGACGGCCGGCCGCCGGTCGATGGATTCTTGCGGTGGTCGCACTTGCTTGAGGGACTTGTCCGTGTCGATGCCGGGCGAGGTCGCCCGCCGCGCCGCGCGGGAGTGTAATGAGGGGCCTGAAGGGGGGGAGGAAGGTGAGTTAAGTATGTCCTGAAAAGGGGGTTCTTAAGGGGGTTTCTGGGCATTTGTACCTCTCTTGCCCTTGGCGATGCTGCCTTTGGCCATCTTGTTTTATTTGGCCGTGTTCGTTATCAACCGCGGTATCGCGGGTTGGTTCCAGAACCTCTCTTATCGCTGGGAATTTTTTTGGACGGGGGGTTTGCTCTTTCTTTTTTCAGTGGGGTCTTCTACCCGGACCCGCCTTCCCGCAGGGGACCTCGAGCCCCATGCATGTGACCCCACAGCCTAAGCTCCAGGCGACCAATGAGTGCGTCAGCCAACAATGCCAAGGTGTTTTCCCCAGCACGAGGAAGCCATCTCACACGCATGTGCATCGACCTAGCTTTTGTCCTTCTTCCCATTTGCTTCCTCCGCCAATTGTACACATCTTCTTTCATCTCTTTTGGCTGAGCCAGATCACCCTCTCTCTCTTATTGGACATGGCATTTCTGTATACCTTCATGTCCCCAACACCGTCAGCTTCCTAAGCCAAGCAACACGTTCCCATCTGCCACCTCTCTTTCGCCTGGGTTCCTTGCCCTCCGCCGCCCTCTTCGCCAACGGAAATGAATACCGACGCGAAACGCATTTTCAACAAGTTCGACAGCCGCGGGTTCCCGAATTCGTACCAGCACAGCGCTGGCGGACAACTACAAGACCGGTTTAACAATCCAACCGTGATCCTCACGATTGTCGTACTCGCCGCCACCATAGTGTACCAGGCGGCCCACCAACAGCGTCGACTTTCTTTGCTTCTCCAGCGCCTATGTGACGCCGCGGTTACTATCATTCCGGCGCGCGTCATCTTCGCCATCGACCGTTTCATGAACCCCCCGCTTTTTCCGACACACATGCTCGAACCGCAGCTGCCGACACGTGCCGCCAAAAGCGATGCCCTGAGAAGAATTCTGGGAATCGATAATGGGGGCGGAATTATTAGCTCTGTCGCGCAGGCCGGACGCAAAGGCCTGATCGGTCTTACCGGCACTTCTCTGCCAAGAGCTGCGGGCGACCAGCCGGCTGGTTTGGGAAATTACAACAATTCCTGTTACCAGAACAGCATCCTCCAGGGACTGGCATCACTCACGCCTCTTCCGGCGTACCTGTCTGCAATCTCTGCCGAGATGGGGCTCGATCGCTCTCCCACTCGAACCGCCGACACGTTACGGGAGCTGATTGCCGAGCTCACCGACCCCTCGAGCAATGGCAGGACACTCTGGACGCCAAAGGCGTTAACAAACATGAGTACGTGGCAGCAACAAGACGCACAGGAGTATTACTCGAAACTCCTGGACCAAATCGACAATGAGATCGCGAAGGCTGCCCGTGCTCTCAAAGACGTAACCACTCTTGACTCGGACCGCATCAGCTGTGACTCCTCTGCCAGCCAGCATAGCGATGACAGTGGATATCAAAGCTTGCATAACCACCCCAAGTCTGGGCTTGAGGCTCCCCGTCTTGCTCGAAACCCGCTCGAAGGGATGATGGCACAGCGCGTGGCCTGCGTTAATTGTGGCTATTGTGAAGGATTGAGCATGATTCCGTTCAATTGTGTGACGTTGACGCTCGGTAACCGCGCTGAACACGATCTTTACGAGCGGCTCGACCACTATACCAAAGTCGAGTCGATTGCGGGCGTCGAGTGCGTCAAATGTTCCCTGATCGTGGCCCGAGACGTGCTCAAGACTCTTACTGAGCGCACCGGGGCCGTGCCGGAGTTTCAACAGAGACTGCAAGTCCTGGAAGAGGCCCTCGAGGAAGAAGCGTTCGACGAAAGCACTGTGGCGGGAAAATGCAGAATCACGCCAAAGATGAGGGCCAGCTCGACAAAAACAAAGCAGGTTGTACTTGCGCGACCTCCGCCGAGCCTGGTCTTCCACGTCAACCGGTCTGGCTTCGACGAAGAGACGGGCTACATGTACAAGAACTCGGCTGCTGTCCGCTTCCCTTTGCTGCTGGACCTGGGCCCTTGGTGTTTAGGCAGTACGGATGGCCAGACGTCCTTGAAAGAAGGTGCGGCTACCGTTGGGGATGTTGAGCAGTGGACGCTGGACCCTAGGGTGTCTATGGTAGCGGGAGACCGGGAGCCGAGTAGGATCACGGGCCCGATTTACGAACTACGCGCGGTAGTCACGCATCAGGGTCATCACGAGAACGGCCACTACGTCTGCTACCGGAAGCACCCCCTCTCTTCCCCCCCAGCCGGGAAGAGTGTGGCGGTCGAGCACATGGACCTGGACGACGAGACGGAGCCAGGGGATATCGAACACAGCACGAGCGAGGTAGATGGATCGTGCTCAAGCCAAGACGAGCCACAATCCCAGTGGTGGAGGTTGAGTGACGAGCAGGTGGCCCAGGTGGATGAGCGCACTGTTCTCTCCCAAGGCGGCGTGTTCATGCTGTTTTACGATCGCGTCGACCCCAACTCGATACTGGTTTCGGATGCGAACGGACATGCCGCTGCGGAGCAGGCCTCGGAAGATGCCAAGATGCTGGACATGTCGCTTGCGGACGACCTAGCACCGTGGTGTGTGGTACCCAGCCCAAGCGCGGTGCAGGTAAATGGGGATATCTTGGTGGATTCGGACTCTCCGATACCGTTCGACAATGGTCTCCCATTACCGGGAACACCGATACCGGCGAGTGGGTTGGATGAGATGGTCGGTCAGCGGCAACCTTCGCCATCGGGTTCTGATGAACCCCCGGAGTGGCTCGTCCGTCCCTCTGTTCGGAAGCTCGATCCGGCGGAGGATCGGGATATAAGCCAGGTGCCGACAAACTTTCCGCAGTCTCTTACTCAAGTCCCTGGGGTTTAGGCCACCACAGCTTATTGAGAATCCGAGGCGAGGGATGGTCGGGGCTCACTCCGGGTTGTGCGATTTACTGGGTACCTATGCATAGCGAACGGCGTTCTTGGTAAAGAGGGATACTACAGGCTTTTTTCCCCTCAGGTTTGGACCTGATATATGGGCTAGCGCGGAGCGTATGTGGTTCCGGCGAAGTTGGTTTGCATGGATGGGTTTATGGTTTAGAGGATATCTGGTATGGGAGAGGCGACGCGCTTATGAGCGTTGCTATTAGGGCTGCGATTTTTATCACGATGATTCAGCTTATTGACCCGTTCTTGGTCCTTGAAAGGCGACTGGCTAGTTAAGCTCTGCGCCAAGTAGTCAAGGATCAAGGAGTAATTAAAATAAGCTTCTCCAGATGCCAGCATGCATCTCACATTACCTTGGCCCGATTTTCCATGCCACTTTGCAGAAACCGAACCTTCCGTGATGCATCAGAGAACGTTGATGATTTACACTCTTTCGACTTCGTATCAAAAACGAGAAACAGCGGCCGGGTTCATCACGAATGCCGGAATAGGCTGGCTTGTGTGGTCTCCAATCAGGATACGGCAGGACGACCATGTGAATTTCCGAGACTCAAAACGGAGCATGCATGGTCTTGGTGCTTTTCATTCCTGTGTAACTTGACTCTGCAGTCTCTGAGACTATCTGTATCCAAACTGTCAAGAGCCTGGAATTTGGCAAACCCGGATAGACATGAATCCGGGCATTGTGGCCACAACACTTCATCTCTTTTCCATCCCGATTTTTGATTCCCGATATCATTTTTGTGTCTCCCTCCAAGCGGATTCTCGTCAGCACTTGTGGCCTCGGTGATCGCCCAATTCTCCAATCCTTGCCGCTTACCTGCAGGTCGCAGTTGCCAGGTACGCCAGGCATCGGATGGGGTCGTACAGTTTCATTGGCGAGCAGCTCGTTCCCATTGAGAGCATCCCTGCTGCTGACCTGTGGGGTCTCAGCCTGGAGCAGCACACAGTAACAAGCCCCGCCGACAGGCTGCGCGATCCTTTTTTTGGGCTGCGGTGCGCTCAACAAAGGGGCAGCAGGGGACCAGCGCCGACCATCCGGTCGCTGGTTGCATGCACTTGATTCAGCCCTTCTTCGAACACGAGAACCGAGAACGGCCACTTCCTTCCACTCTTTTGTTTCGTTCATTCGGACTCTCAACCTCCGGACCACGTTTCTCCCATGCGGCCATTCTTTCCTTTTCGCCAATCCGCAACAATCGCCCATTCGAGTAAAGCTGCTGGTTGATATTCTGATAGTTATTCTGTAGTCCCAGACGGACCCTCGACAACCCTCGCTCTTAATCCCTCCCTCCCCACTCCCCCAGCGGATCGACCACCAAGAGGAGATATCGATTTCGGCACCCGGAAATCGCGTTATTGCGTTTGTCTGTCTTGTCCACCCGCCCCCGGACCCCGATTGAATTACCGGATTCCGTTCGTTCGCGATAGAGCCGATAACCCGGAACCGCCCGTCTCCGCCCCGCGCCGATATGGCCGAAGATGATGTCGAGCGCCAGGTCGAGAAGCCGCGCCCGGCTGAGCGATCGGTGCATGCGATATTCTACATCGCGTATGTTTAGCGTGGCGATGGAGGGTTAGCTGGTTACCGAGAGAGTATCTCGCTGACAGATCGGGTTGTGCAGGAGCTGGATCTTCTTTTCCAACCTAACCATTCTCTTCAACAAATGGATGATTGATGGCCGGGGTTTCAGTAAGTGCATGCAGGATGTCCAAGCAAGAGGATGAGCAAAGTGCTAACCGCTGTTTTCAGGATACCGTATGTCCCTGCCTCGTCCCCAACGCTCCCTCCGACCCATCCCCTTCCGCGCTCCCGGCTCACTACTAACACATCGATAGCCGTGATTCTCACATGTTGGCACCTCGTTTTCGCGACCATCGCGACGCAGGTCCTGGCGCGGACCACCAACCTGCTCGACGGACGCAAGAATGTCAAGATGACAGGGCGCACCTACCTGCGCGCCATCGTACCCATCGGCCTGCTGTACAGCGCCAGTCTGGTCTGCAGCAACATGGTCTACCTATACCTGAGCGTTGCCTTCATCCAGATGCTCAAGGCCGCCGCGCCCGTGGCCGTTCTGCTGACGAGCTGGGCCTGGGGCGTAGAGGACCCCTCGCTCAAGCGCTTCCTCAACGTGCTGCTCATCGTGGCCGGCGTGGCGCTCGCCAGCCTAGGCGAGATCGACTTCAGCCTGGCCGGCTTCATGTTCCAGGTCGGCGGCATCGTGTTCGAGGCTATGCGCCTCGTCATGATCCAGGTGCTGCTTTCGGGTGACACCCAGAAGATGGACCCGCTCGTCAGCCTGTACTACTACGCGCCCGTCTGCGCCGTCATGAACTTCATCATCGCCATCGTTTACGAGGCCGACAGCTTCCACTCCGCCGACCTCGCCCAGGCAGGCTACGGCCTGCTCCTGCTCAACGCCATGGTCGCCTTCATGCTCAACGTGAGCAGCGTCTTCCTGGTAAGCCCTCCCCCCACCTCCCCCAAAATAAAACCCCACCCCCCTTCCCCCCCATGACTAACCCCCCCCCCTCCCACCAGATCGGCAAAACCTCCGGCCTCGTCATGACCCTCACCGGCATCCTCAAAAACATCCTCCTCGTCATCATCTCGGTCCTCATCTGGCGCACCAACATCACCCCGCTCCAAGTCCTCGGCTACGCCATCGCCCTCGCCGGCCTGCTCTACTACTCGCTGGGCTGGGACCAGCTGGTCGTGCTCTCCCAGACCACCTGGGCGTTCGCCAAGGGCGATGACCAACACCATCACTCAGGTGGTGGTGGTGGGGGCCTGCCGTCGGCTGTGCGCAGGACTTTGGTGATGGCGGTGGCGGCGGTGGTGGTGCTGTTTTTGGTGGGCGGGTTCTTTTATAGCGGCGCGCCGGCGGAGGAGCTGGCTGCGTCCGCGGGGACGGCGTAGTGTTCATCTTGTTTGGGTGGCTTGGGCTGGTTGGGCTTGGGCTGGGCTGGGTTGGGGTTGGGGCTGGGTTTTGATATGGCATGGCGTTTATTTGGCGAAAGGGGGGGTTCTTTCTTCTTTTCCTGCGCTGGTTGGGTTGGTATTGATTTTTCGGACGCGCAACTGTCGTCCGGGGAAAGACGGTGTTGGTCTACTACTGTTAATGAGACCACATTTTGATGAATAGAAGAAGGGGTTGGAATGTCATGGCGGTTGGGGAGGAGTCTTGCTGGCCGTCGTGAGGGTTGGGGAAGAAAGAAAGATATGGGCGAAGTAGTGAAGATGGATGAGATGGATAATGCAAGCAGAGAGCCATGGCTGCCTCGATGGTGAAGGATGTCTGTATTTATCATCATCACTTTGGTGGCCAGGGCATGCCACCAAGGGTGCAATCAGTACATACAACACAACTTCGCAAAACTGATACAGGTATCAAAGCTAAGGCGCTCAATCCAGTTCCGTTCATGTCCAGGTAACGCCTGAAAACCCGTCGAGAAAGCCAACCTCCCTTGTTTTACGCCAAGCTCCCTTCCGCCCGGTGACAATAATACTACATTACACTGGTGTTGCAACATGAATCGTCTCGTTGACTAAACCAGGACCTCTGGCCGCGACCTCAGTCACTTTTTTCTTCCTTTATCGTATTTGCTGCAGCCTCGACCTTGACGACTGTTGCGTCCACGCCTGGAAGAGGCGCTCCGTCCTCATACACCAGGGGAGCGGCCGTGTAACGCCGGGTGGATTGGGCAAGCCTGGTAGGCGTGGACGCTTGAACAAATCGTAGCTTCTAGCCACGACTCCTGCTCCGTCTTCGCCCGTGGTCACGGTCGCGATCTCGGTCACGGTCTCGGTCCCTGTCCCGTCGGGAGGACACGCTTCGTTCGCGGCGACTGCGGCGGTAGTGGCTGTCCCTATCCCGATCTCGGTCTTGGTCGCGGTCGCGGTCGCGGTCCCTGTTTCGGTCCCTGTCTCTGGACCGGTCTCTCTCACGATCACGGCTTCTTGATCGACTCCGGCGTCTAGTGTCTCGGCGGTCATCTCTGGCTCGATCGCGATCGCGGGAACGGTCACGCCTGTCGCGGTCCCTGTCCCGGTCCCTATCTCTATCTCTTGGCCTGTCACGGTCACCATCGTAACGGTCACCGCCGCGGTAGTCCATGCGGTCTCGCTCCCGGTCCCTATCCCGATCTCGGTCACGATCACCGGGAAGGTAGCGATCGTGTTCCTCAGGTTCACGCCGGCGTTTCAGGTCTGGTGACCTGTCCCCGGCGCGACGATCGTCGATACCAGGCACCGGCATACCCTTCTCCCTGGCCTCCTTCTGGGCAGCGAGATAGGCCTTGGCCTCTTGCTCACGCTTCTTGACCTCGGCCTGTTTCCACGCCTCTTTCTCGGTGTGGTTGAGACGAGAGGGAGGACGCGCTGCGCACGGCGGCGACCGTGAGCGGCTCCTGGGCCGGCGTTCCTTGTCTTCTTCCTTGACCTTGTCCTTGTCACGATCCTTCTCCCGGGTTTGATCACGGTCACGGCTGCGATCTCGCTGATCGGTGCGAGCGCGCGAGCGACTGCGTTCCCGTCTGTCACGGCGGTCGCGGTTCCTGGATCGAGAGCGGCTTCTGTCTCGGCGGCCAAAACGCAAGCGGGAGCGAGACCGGTCGCGCCGCTCAGTTCTCTGGCGCGGAGAGCGACTACGATCGTGGGGGTCACGACGGCGGGAGCGGCTTCTGTCCCTCTTATCGTCGGTCCTCGCCGTCCTCGGACGGGAACGGCTTCGCTCTCGCTTTTCTGCCCTTGGACGAGATCCACTGCGGTCTTTCCGCTCACTCTTCCGCTCATCCCTACGGTCATCTTTGCGATCATCCCGGCGCGTGGCACGGGAATCATCGCGACGGCTGCGACGATGGTCATCCCTGCGGTCGTCTCGACGATCATCCTTCCGTTCGTCTCTCCTGTCCCTTAGCCTCGACCGGCTCCTTCTGCGCGAGCGGCTTCGCTCACGGAGTCGTGGAGTTCGTGACCGAGCATCCCTCCGCCTGCGGTCGTCATTCCTAGATCGGCTTCTCTCCTTCCCGTGGTGAGCCCGAGAAGCGCGCGAAGGACTCCTAGACCTCCGCTTTTCGGCTTTCGCTTCGGGCTCCTTGGGAGCAGTTAGTGGGTTCGTATCATTCGCATGCTTTGGATCGTTGGCCTCCACTGGTTTGCTGGTCTCCTTAGCCTCCACCGGTTTTCTGGATTCCACTGCAGCCTTCTTGATCTCTACTGGCTTCGGCTCAGGAGCCTTTGGAGTCGACCGCTGGATTGGGTCAATTGCGGATGCGGGTTTGGCCTTCTTCGGGGGAGGCACCAGAGTCTCGTCGATTTCCAATTCGGGTTGTTTCGTCGCAACACGCTTGCTTTCCCGAAGGAGATCGGCTAGCGCTTCCTGCTCTAGACGATCGTGATCCTCCTTGGTGAGAGTTTTCTCGGTTTCGTCTCCTCGGTCTTCGGTCCCGGGTTTCGGTCTGTTGTCGTGACTGTCTCGCCGGCCCCGATCCCGATCTCTGTCCTTATCCCTGTCCCTGCCTCTATCTCTGTCCCTTGATCGATCTCTCGGCGTGCCTCGGTAGCTATCGTACCCACGTTCGCGGAATCGATCACGGTCTCTATCGCGCTCCCTATCCCGGTCGCGGCTCCGGTCCCTGTCCCTCCGGCTTTCCCGCTCCTTCTCCCGCTCCTTCTCCCGTTCCCTCTCTAGTTCCCTCTCCTTCTCGCGCCGTTCGCGACGCTCCTTATCCCTCCGTTCGTCCTCCTCGCGTTCCTTCTTCCTCCGTTCTTCTCGGGCAGCCCTCTCGACCTCCCGTCTCTTCGTCTCCTCTCTAGCCTTGATCTCGCGCTCGAGTTGTCGCTTCTTTTCCTCTACCGCCCTCAGCTCCGCCCGAACGCGCTCTCTCTCAGCCCGGCGAGCGGCCGTCTCGGCGGCGTATTCTTCGTCCGTTTTCAAACCACGGATCCGTTCCTCCTCAGCCGCCTCTTCGCCAATTTCATCGCAGCGCAACTTGCGGATGATAGCCTCAATGGCGCGGCTGTCTATGAGCGCGCCAATGACCTCTTCCGCCTTCTGGTAAACGCCGCCGCGATCGAGTGCTCCATCGATAAGTGCTGCTGCTTTCCCACGTTCGAGGGTCAGCAGCTGGGTGGGATTGCGGTCGACTTCTTGCTCGGCGACTTCGAGGATGGCTTTGGTGACCTGGGCTTCATAGTCCTGCTTGAACGTCAGTGACCGACGGAACGACCGTGATTCCAGCGGAGACCCACACTAGCCTCGAACTTCTCCCACACTTGTTTCCGAATCGAATCGTAGCCGCCTTTTTTCTTGAAAGAGTGCGCTAGACCTTCGATAGCCGTTCGCGTTGCCGAAGGGAGTGGCAGGTCGGATGCCTTGAACTTTTTGGGAATAGGACGCGTAACTGCATCTGGTTCACTCGGGGGGACTTGGCCCGCGGAATCGACGACAGCAGACATGATGGCAAATCTGGTTGAACTTCGTAGCTCGTGGTTGATTTATGTACCATGGGAAGAGTTATTGGTTGCGACGCGGTTCGAGGACATCGGAAGCACGAGCAGCAATGTGGAGGGGGTAATAAGCTTATTCAAATCATTTTAATGCCTTGCTGCAAAAGCGTTGGATATGCAGAAAAGAAAAGAATGTCGGATTCGAAGGGAAGGTTTGACGACTTCGCAGTTGTCTGGGGTGTGCAAACGGACTGGTTGATGGTGCTTGCCGCGTTTGAAGAGAAGACCCGCCTCGAAAGATTTGGGTGGGGCACGCTAAAGGCTTGGCTAAGCAGGGGCAGCGATGCAACCTGCACATCAAAAATGTACACAGTAGTTAGTTAAGCCACACCTCCACCACCAAAGCAAAGCCTCAGCAGCGCACAGATCCCCAAAAAAGGTGGCTTGCCAGTTCGACGCAGCTTCCTGACCAATTGCCGCCAATTGCCCGCAAACCATCGCAACGTCAGATCACGAAGCTCCGTGCAGTGTCGACAGCTCGCCCGGGCGCCAATTCCACTCTCTCAGCGGCACCGACAAAACCCCCCACCACCCTCGAGATCCTAAACCGCAAGCGATCACCCACCACGAGACAAGATGGTTAGCAGAGTCATCTTCTGGACCGGCTTCGGTAAATCAACCTCCCCCACGTCCCCTCCCCGCTACACACCACACAGCACACCAAACCCCCTCCCACACACAGCACACAGCACACAGCTTCAACACAAACCCAACGGAACAGAACATCCCAGAAAAATAACCCTAACCCCCCTCGTCACACAGGCTTCGTCGTCCGCTTCTGGCAGCTCGGCATCGAGATGCGGCCCTTCTTCAACCGCAAGGCGCTGTGGGCGTACCCGGTGTTTGGGGGCGTAGGCGCCAGCTTCGGGTACTGGCTGCAGGGCGTGGACGAGCGGCAGACCAAGATGCTGCAGGAGCGCAAGGAGGCCATCCTGGAGAAGCGGGCGCGGCGGGCGGAGCGGGCGGCCAGCGCTGCGGCGGCCGCGCCGACGGAGGTTGTTGCGTGAGGAGGGATGGGTTGGGTGGGATGGGATGGGACTTATTGATGGGTGGAGGGATGGATCCGTTGAGGTTGTGTGGGATTGCTACTGCTGCTGCTGCTGTAGGGCCGTGGAATGGGATACCAGGGGAGGATATGACTCCTACTGGGTGGCTGATGGAGATGAGGGCGTGGGAAGACTACGGTCACCAGTTCCCGCACGGCAGGATCTAGAACATTGGGCAAGCTCTACAAATGACGCGGTAGATTCGGTGTACAAAATTATTTTTGATTCCCTTGATTCTCTGCCCCACCTTACTGGGACGGAATCCCAGGGCTGGAAAAATCAGCGCGTCTCGATAGATCCTTGAGAATCAAAATCTCGACCTGGCCTTAACCATCTAGCTACTCTGCCTCGGTAACCTAGACTACACGCGGACTTTCTCTCGTTCAACCGGACCCCTTGACTCTTAGTCAATAAGAGGGTCCTCTTGCTTCCTCAACAGAGCCAGAATGGCTTGGGCCGGCGAGTTGCCACCGCCACTCTCGAACTCGGTGATGACACCCGTGATGTACTTGTCATGGGTGTTGTCAAACAGCAACCGGAAGCAATCCCCCGTGTTCCTCTCAGGGTCGATCTCGTTGTAAGTGAGCGAATCGACTGACACACGGTCTCGGTCAAAGTTGATGGTTTCGCAAAGAACAATCACCTTGACGCCGGCATTCATAGCGGCCATGGCTACGTCAGCCGTTCCTGATGATGCATGGAGCGAACCGTTGGCAAAGATAGCCTCGCCTCCGAGAAAGGCGTTGGAGGCCGCTGCCACCTTGGGCCGGAGACCGCCAAGATTGGGGGAGTAAAGCACCGGGATTCCGGCTTGCCGTAGGGTCTTTGCCAGCTCCTGGCCGGTGCGCTCGAACGGATCGTCAATGACTGTAACATCGAACGACTTGCCGTCGCGCTTCGCTTCGAGAAAGGTCTTCTCAACTAGCCGGTGGCGGCCGTATGTAAGAATGGTGTCGCCTTCGTTGATTGACTCGGCGGCATTCCTAGCGATGGCGTACTCGGCCAGGGTAATCCGCTCCTTGATCAGAAAGTTGATCCATTCTAGAAGACCCTCTTTTGCTTCGTCCTCGGCCGTATCAATATCGAATTTGTTAACCTTCCCCTTAAGCAGTCGGATAGCATTGCCCATAGCAAAGCACATCGGCCTGCACTCGGTGAGGTACTCGATCTGGGGGTTGAGGACGTGTGGCACAAAGTGCCGAGACAGCGAGTTCCCTTTGGGTGTCTCGTACGACTCGATGACCTAGGCTGTATTAGCGGGCTGTCCCATGGAAAGCCAGTACAGAAACAAAATACAAACCTTCGCAAATGCCAAAAGAGTCGCCTTTAGACGGGAGATACTGTCGTTGAGGGCAAATGTTGCCATCTGCTGGCCAACTGCCAGCACAGCGGGGTGTACGTCTTTGTGAGCCTGAGATGTCGGTATCCGCTTCGACATCGGAATATGACTAAAGCAATCGGGGACAGCACTCCTGACATCTTTCTCAAGCACTGGAGAGGATGGCCGCCGCCCAGTGGCTGGCGGCACCTGCAACTGTCCTCCTTTGCCCTGGGATTGCTGCCCATCCTGCCGCCCTTTGCTTTTGCCTCCTTTCGCATCCGCCGTGGCGCCTTTTTCTTGGATCGGGGACGGTGCTGGTACCGCGACTCTGGCCTCTTTTACTTGTGCTCTCCTTGCTGCTTTTTCTGCCTTAGCCTTGGCTTTCAACTGTGCTGCAGTGAGCTTTTCCGTGTTGGCCGGGGTAGCAGCTAAACTGTCAGCAGCTGGCGCATTTTTCGCTCCATCCTGTGTTGCTGGGACTGTATTGCTGTTAGGAGCCCCATTGATAGGGGCTCCATTGGTCTCGGCGGGCATAATTTGGGTAACTGGTGCTCGGCGCTTTTCGAGGATCGTGGATGCTGCGTTGATGAGTGGTGTGTGGGGCAGAAGTGATGCACAAAGAAGCGGTTGTTCTAATCGTGATGCTTGGGTGATATTTGAAACTCGCTGGGACAAGGTCCGTGTGACTTTCCAAAGACCGCGCTTCCTTTTGAGCAAGATCGTGCAGTGCAGTGTTTCTTTTTAATGAAGTGATTTTTAATTTCTGGAGTTTGGGATTGAGTCACAAAGCGAAAGCATGCCGCACACAAGCTTGCCCCTCGCCCCGCAATCATGCAGGGCGGTTCCACCCAGCAATCAAGTGCACGGACCGCTGCAGGCTCCCAAACGCAGACTCGATCGATCAAGTCCCGTCTTGGCATTGGCCTCGACTCGATATCCTCGGGCAGTCCCGTGCTAGAAGTTGGTTTTGCACTTCTCGAATCTAAATATCCGTGAAGTACATCGCTCTAATTAAGGTAAAGTATCTACATTCAGCTATTATATCCTAACTCCACAACAGCGCTATACTCCACCATAACCTGGTGCTCACACCACATCAAACCACATCACACCCCCTATTATCAGACAATCCCAACATACCCAGCCGGATGGCCCACTGACGCAAACGAGGCACCCCTGGGCCTGAACAGCCGCGCGGGGCTGGCCGAAGTGCCGCAGGTGTCGGCGACGATGCACACATTGCGGGAGCAGCACGTGCCGATGGCGCAGACGCTCCCCACGGGGCAGTCGGCGCTGGTTTCACAGTCGGCCAGGCCCGAGCAGGGCGTCTGGCCGTCGGCGCAGAAGCCGGTGCCGCCGGCGACCGAGGCGCACACGCACGAGCCGCCGGGCCCGCAGGCGGTGAAGGTGTCGCACGTCTGCCCCGTGCAGGAGTTGGTCGAGCAGGCGCCGTTGCTGCACACGCCGGAGCTGCACTGTTGGGGGGTTTGGTGGTCAGTTACGGAGTCTGATCTCTTGGGTTGTCACGCCGATGGGAGGGGTGGTCGGGTGGAAGGAGGGGATGAGGATGAAAACCATGAACATACCTTCACACCACACCCGCCGCAGTTCTCAGGGTCGTTCTTGAGATCGAGGCATGTGGTTCCACAAGCTGTCAACCCCTCGGTGCATCCGGTTGGCTCGGGGGCGGCAGACGATGTAGATGTGGGCTCGGTGGAGGATGTGGACTCGACAGAAGACGTGGACTCGGCCGAAGAGGTGGACGATGTAGGCTCCGGCGATGATGTAGACGACTCGGATGATGACGAGCTGCTTGACGACTCAGAGGTAGGGACCGAAGTAACTGTAACAGTTGTTGTCTGGAGATATCAAGTTCAGTTAAGTATGCCCCAAGCTAATCCAAGTGGGACTTGTTTATACCTTGTCTGTTTCTGTCACGACATGGCTCGTGATGCCATAGCACGAGCAGGCACTGGCATATCCTGCCGGGCTAGAACACGCCGATGCATATGTTGGGATGGTTTTATCACCACTAGCCGTTGTGTCTGCCGTGATGGTACTGTGTCTGTTGTTAGCGATTGTCTCCACAATTGAAAGGTCTGTAGGCCTGTCATACATGGTATGACCGTAAGAAGTCGTCACGACGAAACTCGAACAGTCGCTCTTCGCCTTGGATGTAAATTCCGGACCCTGCCTGGTGCCCGTCACGGCCCGGGCGCATTTGTCGGCGTGGCATACCGGCTTGCATTTTGCCAGTACCGGGCTCGCCATGAGGACGGCGAAGGAGATCGCCAGCCCTGCAGTTGACCTCATCTTATCGACACTCCTTTGGAGACTCAAGCACGACTGTCACGTAGATGGGCTCCGTCGGGAATGTCGAAGAAAGTACGAAGTAGGGCGGTAACAGCAGGAGAGGAACATGAACAGACACACCCATCACGGGTCTTACCTTGAATAAGAACCATCGATTTGCGTGGCCCCTATCCCTTGGTTCTGGCCATCTCTGGAACCCGAAGTGTGGATTCTTAGGCTTTGAACTATTCTGCAAACGTCTAGCTAGTGAGCTGCTAATCCAGTTACGGACGAGTCTCGATGCGAGTCGTCAGGCACGCCGCATAGGTCACGCCTATTCAAGCAAGCCTCAGCTGCGGCTGAGAGAATCTAGACTCGCCCGTAAAGGATCTGCGTGCCAAGGGGGTTAACAATATTCGGCCGGATTTGGATTATTTGGCTTGGCGCTGCCTGGGTTGACAACAACCAAACGAAGTGCCCGGGGTAACCATACATAACCCTAGCCCTGACAACACACCTCCTCGTCCGGAGCTTCATTTCCGAGACGAACGGCGCAACTCGTTCAATGGTCCTCGTCAACCTAGCGCAGCACGAACAGATCGGATCCTTATTCTACGCCCAAGGCACGCAAGTAGAGTGACCAGCCAAGGTGTGCAACCCTTTTTTCACACCCTACTCGCCGCTTTTGAGAGCGGAGCCCTGCACCTAGAGCACAGAGACCGTTGCGGAGGGCATCGACGAGTTGTAGACGTTGTGAGGAGCTTTGTCGTCCGCGATCATGTCAACGGGTTGTCTCGATGAAGACCCCTAAACGGCCACCGGCCTATCTGAGGGAGAGCATGTGGAGGGGACCGCAAGTTTCTTCCCCGGCGACTGGTCTAGGAGCACTAACGGAAGTGGAAGCGTACAAACCTAGTCTTGCCGCTCCGGATAGCCTGCGAGCGTGGCCGAGTTCACGCAGTCAGAGCCTTTCTGGAACGGACCCCAAGATTGAACACGGTGGTGGGCGTGACGGCCTTGCACCTGGCGACTGCACCCTTTAGCTACAGGTACTCCTTGCGGCTGGCGCGCAGCGCAGGCAAGGGGCCAGACAAAACACGCCGCTTCGAGTCGCTGCCCGCTCTTTTCTTCAAGCTCAGTGTGTATTCGTGGAGTTGCAATCACTTCTGGGACTGAACCACGGGGGTTGCATGACTCGCGCTGAATCGCCGATCAAAAAAGTGAAGGTTGTTTTGTATCATTCCAAGGCATGGGCTTTTTTGTAAGCTTTGAATACCAGATTGCAATATGTGGGAAGATCAATGTATCATACATGTTTTGTTGTACAGGAGTCCCGCATCAGGCCATCCTTATATCTTCTGCTACCGGCCTCTGATCCGGACTTGGGGTTGTCTCTGACTCTGCCTTTCCCTCTGCTCCTGCTTCTGCCTCTGCCGGAGCCTCCTCCGTAGCTGCTGGCGCCGTCTCTGCCGATGCGTTCCCAAGTTTGCTAGGCGGCACCTGTAGAAGCAGGACCAACATCTCCCCCAGGGTACCCTCCCTAGGCTTGGTCTCCTTGGCCCCAGGAACTTCTGAGGCCGCTAACTCAACCTGCTTCAGCACCACCTTTGACTGATCCTGGTCCGCCCTCTTCTTTCTCCTCAATTTCGGGTGTCTCAGAGTGACCTGGACCTGGAAACCCTTGCCAAGGAACTCCTTGAGCCGCGCCATTCTCAAGCGTAGGTCGTGGGGTGCGATCGCCCAGTTGATCTCCAACTTCTTGGTGGTAATCTTGGGTGTGCTTTTCCTCATCGCCAGCCTCTCGGCCTCCGCCGCCAGCTCGGCCTTGCGGTCTGCGATACGGCAGATTGGGTATTCCGGACCGGGAGTCATATCGTCCGGTCTGGGGGTAGCGAGAAGTATGAGAGTGTCTAGTTCCAGGTTGAGATCCTTGAGCACGAGGTGTGTTCGCTGCGGCGGGGAGAGACTGCCGTCCGGTTGTCGCAACTGGACCCACGGGAAGACGATGTCGTAGTCGCGCATTGTTCCACGACTAGCCGCCTTTTCGGTTGCCATCTTCTCACGCCTCCCAAGCTGGTAACTGTTCAACATGCGGGCATGGTAGACGGAAAAGTGTCGTTGCGAGGATGGTGAGAAGAGCTGGATGGGGCTGGTTCGGCTGGGCAGCAGCAGGCGCTGCAGTTGCCTCGGGTTCTCCAATGCCGCGGCATTGCTAATGAAGAGTTTGCAAAGGGCCGCGGCCGGATTGAAGAGACATCGTGAGGCCCTCATGGTGGGCTGGCTGACAAGCTCGGGGAGCGGAGAGTCGTGCTTTGGATTTGGATTGAAAGGAAACAAATGTCTGCAACTTTTAGTTTTCGGTCCGCAGAGGAACTTGCGCCACAAGTTGCAACCCCTGTGATCGGGAAATTCTAGCCAATAAAAATCCCAACTCCCGCAAGCTTGAAGCTTGGCAATATCTGCGGGTGCGGCATGTCATACTATTCCATCACCTCTCATCAACCTCACTCACAAACCACAACCATGACCCGCTAATCTCACCGAAAGCCTTTACCTCATGCCCTCCATAACCCCCATCCTGCGAGGCCTCCTCAGGCCAACCAGGTCCCGACTCTACCCCAACAAACCAACCGCACCACCATCAGGACGACCACCACCCTCACAACAACCACCCCCATCCTCCCCCACCACCACCCCGCCAAAGTCCAACCACAGCAACAACCCCAACCCCAACCGCCACCCCCCCCCTCCCCCCCTGGCTCGGCCACCCCACCCGCGTATTCCTCACCACCCTCAAATTCGTCGCCTTCACGCACCTAATCTGGGAGTACGTGATCTCGATGGCGCCCGCCTCCGGCCCCTCCATGCTTCCAACCTTCGAGGTGCTGGGGGAGTGGCTGCTGATGTCGAAGGTGCACCGGTTCGGGCGCGGGGTGGCGGTGGGGGACGTGGTGGCGTACAACATCCCGATCAACGAGGAGGTCGGGGTGAAGCGGGTGCTGGGGCTGCCGGGGGATTATGTGCTGATGGATACGCCGGCGGATGAAGGGGGGGGTGGTGGTGGTGGGGGTGGGAGGATGATTCAGGTTCGTTTGTCCTTCTTCGTTCGTTTGTGTTTGCCCGAGGGGTGGTGATCCTTCCGGGGTGATGTGGAAGACGGAGCGCTGACTTAGGTCGACTTAGGTACCGAAGGGTCATTGCTGGATTGTTGGGGATAATTTGGTAGCGTCCCGAGACTCGAGAGAAATTGGTCCTGTGCCGCTGGCCCTGATCCGGGGCAAGGTCATCGCCACAGTGAGGCCGTTCTCTGAGTTCAAGTGGATTACCAATTCAATGGAGAGAGTAGACAGCCCAGCCGAGGATTGATTTCGGATAGGCCCTCCAGATGTATTATACTCCATATGTATATTATAACCATGTTTGGTCAACGCCAGCAACACCTCGAAATGGAAAATGGAAGCTCCATCATGTATATGTATCAATTGTGGGTTCTAATTACATCAGCTACAACTAGCCAAGCCTAGCAAGCATAGCAGTTCAAGCCGGCCGTGTTGGTAATGGGTAAAGGGGCATCGCGGGAACCGCGGGGTATGATAGTAGCTCGGGTTGTCCGGCGTCATCCGTATCACTCTTCTGCGCCATAATACAAAAGAAAAACAAAGCAGGGGGCTGAAGCCCTCTGGAAGACCCAACAACCCAAATTGTCCCCACGTCCCCCACCCCCAAACATCCCCCCCAATGCTCATCTGCAGTGTACACATCTCCCATAGTCCCCCGCTTCCGCCCCTTGTATGTAGAGAATACTGACGCCGCCAACTCCACGCCGTTCCAATGCGCAATGGACAAACAGAAAAAAAGAGAAACCTTTGGGTATACGGGTGTAGGGACAAGTAGACCCCGTGCCCCCTGAACGAGGGGGCTATTATCAACCTTCAATGTGGCTCTTCGACCCACCCTGGCCCAACAGCTCTAGGCACCGCTGGGCCAGGTTGACCACCTCGCCTTCATCATCGTCCTCGGCCTCGTTATCCGACTCCATCATCTGGCGGTTGGCAATTTGCTTAATCATGTCAACAACGCCATCTGATTTCCCGATGAGACCTATGAGCTTCTTGTCCTCCGACTCGAGCAGCTGGAGTAACGTCCAGATCGCTATGTGCTGGAAGGTGGCATCTCCGCTCGCAAGGAACCGGTTGAGATAACCGTGGATGCCGTCTCTCGGCTCCATCCAGTTTTGGACAAAGATGCTGTAGTCGCCCACTGTATTTCTGTCAGTATAAATTATTGAGCAACCAAGTTCGTGGAACTGACCTTTGGAAGAAAGGTTGCCCAGGGCAGCGGCACTGTTACCCTGTACCTCAACGCTCGGAGACATGGTTAGTGGGATCAGAACGTCAAAGACACCAAGCTCTAAGAGATGGGTCTTGAGCTCGTCGCTCAGCGCAAGAACGGCAATGGCGGCTGTCATTTCGGACTGGACTGTGACGGGAACTTCCAAAACGAGCTGCTTGCACTTCTGGACGGCACCCGCCTCGAGGACAAGCGACTTGTTCCGGTCCGAGCTCGCCGCTAGGTTACGAAGTGTCGAGATGGCATGACACTGGATTTCCTCGTTATCTGTCGATCCGAGCAGGTCGACCAGCGGCTTGAGGAAACCGGCCTCAATAATTGGCGATTCGTTCTGGGGGTGAATCGAGATATTGCGGATGCAAGCGACGGCAGATAGGATAAGCGGAAGATACGAAGACCGAAGAAGGCGGAGCAGTGGCCCGAGCCCGTGGGCCTGGACAATCTCAAGCTGATACTTCTCGTCCGACGCAAGATTCCGGAGCGCCAAGGCCGCCTGGCACTGGACCTTGGGCGATGAGGATTCTGTCAGGTTAACGAGGTACTGGACGAGCCGTTGTTCAGTCTCGGCGAGTTTCCGTCGGTTGTTAGCATCGACAGCGATGTTACTCAGGGCCGTCGTGCAATAGTATTGCACATCAACATCCGAGGATGACAAAAGCTGGACGAGGACAGGGATGGCACCGGCATTCACGAGCTGCTGCCGGTTCTCGTCTACAAAGTATTAGTCGTAGGCTGTCACAGTTTGGGATGAACAACTTACCAGAATGCGTCATATTGAGAAGCGCGCCAGTGGCATTCCTCTGTACTCTCATGTCCTTGGATTTGGCCAGCCTAGTGAGGGGGCCCAGAGCGCCAGACCTTGCGATCTTGGCCTTGTTCTCTTCGTGCGTAGCGAGGTTGGTGATACAACCAACAGCATTGCACTGGACCTCGACATTTGGCGACATCATTTGCTTGATAAGCGGCTGGAGCCCGCCGAGTTGGACAATCAGGACCTTGTTGTCGGCTGAGTTTGGGTTAGCAGTCTTCCTACAAGCCGTGACTGCAGCTGCAGGTGTATCCTTTACGAGGGACCTACTGTTAACGGCAAGGTTGCCCAACGCAGCACTAGCAGCCCGTTGCACTTCAATGTCGGAGTTCTCGAGGAGAAAGAGGATAGGCCCGAGGGTATCCCGATCAACAGCTCGGACATCTGACGTAACCACCAGGGTTAGTATAATCTGTGCAGAGGTCGGTCTGGGTCACCAAGTCGACTTCTCAGCCCAACAATTCACACGCACCTCTCTCCGTAATCTCAGCGAAGGTCAGACTTGCGCTCCGTTGAAGATCGATGTTATCGGAATAGACAAGGGTGCTTAGAGCTCGGAGGGGTTCGCCCGAAAAGAAATCAGTCTCGGCGCGCTACAAGTAGGTCAGGTCAGTTCGTGTCTGTCACTTGTAGGCGAGCACAGTTGTTCTAACATTTTCGAGATATTGTAACAGGTCGGCAACGGCCTCTCGCTCGTTTTCGGCGAGCACATTCTCGTAGAGGGCATCGCGGGATTTGCCTAAACCTGTTAGTGTCGGTGTATTTTAAGGCGGCAAGATCGCGGTTGTACCTCCACAGCACGAGGAGCTGCAGATGCCCATTGCGGCTTATGTGGGTACGCCGGCAGTCCCAACGTGGTGGTGGGTTGATTGCGTGGGCAGTTTCGAGTCTCGAGTCGTCTGGTTCGAATGAATGCGGGTTCGCCTGGTGGTGTTTCGTGATTCGGAGGACGGCGGCAAGCGGTCCGTGGGTTGTCGCAATAGGCACACGGTTCAAGAAGGCTTTGAATCGTTGAAAACTATATCAAAGGATCACTCGCAGATGAGGTGTGCCTTCTTTGTGCCCGATCGCGATGGTCGTGCTGCGCTGGCAGACACTGGCGGTCGGTCGGGTGTGTGGTTGTTTTGGCGGGTCAGCTGCATCGAAGGAGACGCAACAACCAAGCCCGGCCCCCATTCAAGCAATGATCGAAGCTGCCTTGCCTTGTTCGCCCGGCAGCCGGCTCTAAATTCACGGCCGTGCGTCAGTGGGACCTCGCTTGCCTACAGGGGCACGGGCCAAGGTACCAAGGCCTTGTCAGAAACACATTGGGCCAAGCCACCACGTCTGATAACATCCAACAATCAATAACTGAGCAGCTGTGCACCAACGACAAAGGATTGTAAAACCCAGACTAGTTATCAACCCGGATTGGCTCAAGGACATATCCCCCAGATTGGCCTAGCACTTATAGCGATTTACTAGCGACCAGTCTGGCATGCCGTCTTGTTCTTAGTTATTTGTACAAGGCAGCCGCTGGCTTTTAGCTGCCTAGGTAGGTTGGGTACCGAGAGGCACATGCTGTTAAATTGCAATCTATTGCTCTCCAAGAGAAGGGAAAAAACACATAGCAGGTATTTTATGCCCTCTGGGTTAATGGGGAAACGAAAGGATGCCTCTTGATCTCGCGTCTCGTCTTTTTAAACCTACGGTCACTTAGCGGTTGGCAGACATTCCTCACTAAGGCGCCTTAACCTACCTACCTACCTAAGGTACCTAGGTAGATAGGCACACATAGCTATGCGCCATTCGCAATAGTTTTAAATCTTCCTTCTACATGGACCTCGATCAAAACGCTTCCACAGCCTTGGCCTTCTTGTTCTAATGTGCTAACATTCTAGGAACATCATCGTCGTTGCTACCGGAGACATCAAATTCCTTCAAGGAGGACTCGCCGGAATTTACAGTAACCATGTGTAAGTGATGGGAGCTGGGCTCGACGACAGCTCTTATTGAGTGAGATCCATGTGATGGTGTGGCGGGGCGCCTGTCTTCCCCGCACCAGTTCTCCAAATCTCACAACTACCCGGACTTGGGAGGCAGATGAGGTGGAACTGCGATTAGGTATGGGATGCATACCAGGTTGGTAATGGGCTTGTCTGTATGTTCTCCGGTCAACATCGTTTTAAAGGACGTGACATATTTTAGCGTTGAAGTAATGAGTTGAGATACGTTTTGCCATTGCCACAGGTCGTCTGAGGACTGAACAACAACAGAATGAAGCAAACTAACCTCACCATCCTAAATCCCGACTAACACCCCCCTTCATCTCGTGTCACACGGAGTAAGCGCGCTTCAGCCGCCGAAGATAGGACGTTGGACACTTGGAGACTAGCCTTCAAGCCAGCTTACTATTCGTACTACTAACCCACGAGCATCCGCAGCAGAGAGGGCAAAATTGTAAGGAGATAAGCCAGAAAAGGAGGATGTACGGGCTTCATGAGACCAGGATCCATTTTAGGATATGTATTAATTAGTAGATTGCATGATAGTTGCCCTTTCGGGTTAGGCCCGCCGGGCGGAATAAATTGTGTGTGTGTGTGTGTGTGTAATGAGTTGACCACTAGTAAACTCACAAAAGAAAGAACTAGAGGGGTTGGCGCCAGCCACTCAAGTGACTTTCAGGTCACACACCTGCCCGTCAAATGCAGCCCTCACAGGGCGGCTTCAGCCTACCATTCGGGTTCCTCACAGATAAAAGCGGAGAACTTCAGATCCAAGGGTCTTTTTGACACAGCAACACAGCAACTCCCGTCACTTTCATTCCCCATGCTCCTGCGCATCCCAAAGCCGCATTGCAGAGGCATTGGTCCCGAAGCATATAAACAGTAGAGAAACGTAAGGCAGCCGATTGCCATCGCAAACACTTTTCTCTCGCGCCAAATTCTAGCATCTGCCAAAGTTCATTTGTTGGGCCTCTTCCGGTCTTCGGTCTTTGGTCCGCTCGACGTTTTAGCCCGAGGTAGCCCCAGTAAGCCGACCCAAACTGGACGGGAACTTCCCCGATGCGTGTTCCACCATCACGATAATGATGGACGACCCTCGTGCTCCCCCCAACGCGGCACATCCCAGCTCCCGCAGCGCTCCGCCCGCCCTCGCTCCCACCACAACTACCGACGGGGAAAATGGCAGTCAGCTGCCCCTGCGTCCCGGTCACGAGCTCCCCTTTGTCGCGCCCTCGTCGTACCTCCGCCCGAAGCTCCCCAGTCGCACCATGTCGGAGAAGACTCCAAGCGCCCTGGACAAGGAGCAGATGCAAGGCTTGGTGAGCATGCCCATCCTGAGACAACCGCCGCTGGCCCGCTGTGTCCCCGCATCGTTGGCTTTCCCAGCAACAGAGGCTGCGATGCGGGGTTCTGGGCTTCGTGGTAGAGTTGGCGCCCCCAGCTAACACGCACCTCATTTAGCGAGGGATCCGTGAGTTCTTAAAAGTCCGGACGAGCTACGATGTGCTCCCATTATCTTTCCGTCTCGTCGTGCTCGACAATGAGCTCCTCATCCGAAAGAGCTTGAACATTCTTATCCAAAACGGTACGCCACTTCCACCCCCCGCCCCGGTTGACCCCAAGCCGAGATACTGACCGGATAATGCGCAGGCATCGTCTCGGCGCCGTTATGGGATTCGAACAAGTCGAGTTTCGCGGGCTTGCTGACGAGCACGGACTACATCAATGTGATCCAATACTACTGCCAGTTTCCCGATGAGATCGACCAGGTCGACAAGTTTCGCCTCAGTAGCCTTCGAGGTAGGTCGCCGTCATCGGTGGAAATGGACATGGAGAGGCTAAAAAGTATCCCCGGTAGATATCGAGCGAGCGATTGGCGTCCTACCTCTTGAGACGGTGTCGGTCCACCCGATGCGCCCCTTGTACGAGGCGTGCCGTCGCATGCTCAAGACGAGGGCCAGGAGGATCCCCTTGGTCGACGTCGACGAAGAGACGGGCCGGGAGATGGTAGTCAGCGTCATTACGCAGTACCGCATTCTCAAGTTCATCGCCGTCAACAACGAGAAGCACACGATCTTGCTCAAGAAGTCGGTGCGGGAGCTGGGGCTCGGCACCTACACCAACCTAGAAACGGCCGACATGAACAGCTCCGTCCTGGACGTCATCCACTTGATGGTTAAGCACAACATCTCGGCGGTGCCGATCCTCGACAAGGACAACAAGGTTCTGAACGTATTTGAGGCGGTCGATGTCATTCCCTGCATCAAGGGCGGGGCCTACGACGAGCTGACCGCATCAGTCGGTGAGGCCCTCTGCAAGCGCGCCGACGACTTCCCCGGCATCTACACATGCAACGAGGACGACCGCTTGGATGCTATTTTCGAAACTATCCGCAAGTCGAGGGTTCACAGGCTTATCGTGGTCGATGACGATAGCCGGCTCAAGGGTATCATTTCGCTCTCGGACATCCTTAAGCACGTCCTACTATTTGGCGAGGAGGAGGACAATATCCGGGCTGGTTAGTATGGTACTTCCCGACGGGGTGTCCGGCTGCCGTAAGTCGGCTGTTCTGGCTGGCGGCGGGCCGTCTCCCTTCCCGGTATTTATTTTTCTACCGTTGATTTTTTTGCATTTGCGTGGCGTCAAGGTGGGATGTGGATAACGGATACCATGGCTGCATGTGTTCTCCTTTACCCAAGGTATAGATCTGTTTTTCTTGTCCTCTCAAAGATGCGACACAAACTCCCTGCGACTGCATAATTGTGAACACTGGGTACCTTACACTGGGTAACCAACGACCCGACCTACACCCAAAAAAATGGTGACCACGAATGGCCCCAAATGATTTCAGCGTCTTGCCTCGGATCCTCACTTGATTCTAATCTCCTCTGTTTTGCTGTGTTCGAGGGAAGGAACCAGGCACGGCCTGGTCTGGTCTGGTCTGTACGAGGCACCCAGGCATGCGAGACGGGAAGCAGCAGCCAAAGCCGACCACAGCTCCCGTTCTGAGACCATCACAACCCGTTTGTTGCTGATCGGGCCATGGCCGATGAACATATCTTACGATATTAGACTCTCAACCTTTCTCGTCGCGGCGCATTTGCCCCGGCGACCGACCACTCGCGCATCGACACAAAACAGCCATCTTGCCTAATACGACAATAATACCGAGTCAAGAAATGGATGCCGCATCTGCGCACTCGGTCGACAAACCATCAACCGGCTGGGACACATTCTCTGTTCAAAAACAACCCCCCCACCATGCTGAACCGACTTGGGCTCGGCTTCCTCTCCCTACCGCGGCCGGCCAGTTCGTTGTTCCAACCCACGAGAGGCGCGCGAATCCAAGCAGCGCGACTTGGACCTCGTCCAGCGGGGATCTTGCTAACCTCTCCGATGCCGACGACCTTGAAATCCGAGATGAGTTTGTACAGGAGTATAATCGGGTCGCAAGGAAGGTTCGACTCAACATTTTCCTAGTCCTCGCCTCGGCATAAACACCGACTGACCATTGTAGCATGGCATTCGTATGTTGGCATCAAATACGAACAGTCCATCGCTGGTCAGTTCTCCCTCATACCCCGAAGCCCCCCCACTAGAAGACCTACTGAACCCCGAATAGCCAGGCCAATCCCCGTTACAACAGAGACCAGGCTGGTTCTCGCGCACATTCCTACGCCAGGCCTCGACGGCCAGCGATGGCAGCTCCACGAAATCCGAGAAGAAAATCAAGACCAAGCGCAGCATCAGCGACTTGGCACTACGTGTCGTAAACGGGACAAAAAAGGACGGTCTCCAGGACGAGGATCTTCAGTCTCTTGTCCGCCTCTGTGGCAAGAGTAAACTGTACCTACCTTCGGAATACTCACCGTGCTCTCTCGTGCTCCCCACGTGCTTCCGGGCCACTGCGCAATACCTCATACAGCATGGTAGGCGCGGCGCGGCTACTGGCCTTGGACCCCTTGGTGGTGTGCTGACACGACTACAGGCGCAGAAACACGAGGTGTGTTTCGGATACCTGGTTCGGTTCGCATAGTTAATGCTCTCTATGCCCACTACTGCGCCGACGGTGATCCGGACGACGTTTCCAATACCATTAGCTGTCCCAATTTGCCGACGCACATCAAAACCGGGCCACACGACGTTGCTTCGACTTTCAAGCGCCTCCTGGCTGGCTTACCCGGAGGAATCTTGGGGTCTCTGTCTCTCTTCGATGCATTGGTTGCCATCTACAGCGAGTTAAAGGGGGAACCGGAGTTTCTCAAGACGAAGCAGACCAAATTGAGGGCGAGACTCATAGCCCTGGCTATCGGCACCGTCAGGTCCCGGCTCCGCCGCGATTTAATATGCGCCGTACTTGGTCTGCTCTGCCTGATCGGACGTGCCGCTGAGAAGGCACCGCGAGAGGACGAGCATGGGAGACCGCTACCCACCTCTGACCTAATGGGATACAACGCCCTGGGGATCGTCTTCGGCCCGCTACTCGTTGGGGATCTCCTTAATTCATACACTATGCAGACTATCAGCACCACTTCCGGGCCGGCGCTATTTCCGGCTACGCCCCCCAATGGTAGGAAAGAAAGACGAGGATCCAAGGTCATGGAGGACGTTCAGCCACCGTCTTTGGCGGTTGACAAGGTTTACATGGCAAACAATATCACCGAAATGCTCATCACCCACTGGCGGGAGGTCGTCAAACACATGAGGAGCCTTGGAGTGTCGAAAGCGGACCGAGATGGACCACAGCGGAGGGCTGGACTGCGGCCTTCTGTCTCGGAAGGGTTCGCTTTGAAAATACCACACCCTGATTCCGATCTCTTCAGGCCTGGCGAGTCACGGGTTCCTCCTACCCCTACACCTTCCGAATCTAGTAAGTCCACTCGCCCGAGAAGCGCTGAGGAAGCTAACTCTGTGGTAAGTGAGGGGTGCACATGAGAATCTACGCCCGCCCATTATACTTCCCCGCCGACGGCCCAGGAGTATGCGGCCCTTGTCCGACAGTCTCGCAGGTGTGGAAGCATCGTTGCTATCGCCTCCTGTGGAGGAGCCGTCTCCGGCCGAACATTCGAGGCTTAGGGGCCTTGACGGTGCTGACAGCTGGCAACGTCACCACCCTCGAGCAAATCATTCCGCCACAATTACAGAGAATTTGCGTGAGACGCCGAAAACCCCGAACCAGAAGCCAGAAGGGCTTCAAGGGTTCGTTAGATCCTCTCGCGACACAACGACCCCCACATCTCCGGCAACGCGTTGGGCCGAATCAAATTCTCAAGAAAGAGGCCACGCCTCCCGCCTGGCAGTTGGAGAAGGATCCCCAAATACTCCGGGCATACTGCACAAGTGGCAAAATGTTGAGAATCGACTCAGAGCGACTTCGAGGGGGGCGAATCCGTTCAAAAGGAACCCATTCAAGGATGGAACAGCATCGGATGCCGGCCGTGATTCCCAGAAGGAGGAGACGAGAATTAAAAAGACGTTGGAAGAGAAAGTATCCCAGAATACACTACGGTCAACACTTAGGGCGTCGTTTGACAATGAAGATGTGCATGGAGACAAGTCTAGAGTGGACGTATTTGGGCTCGGGCGTTCACGGCTGGCAGCATGGAGATCGAAACGCAAGTCTCTTGTGTCTACGGGCACGGGAAGCCCTGTGCCTACTCACGCGCATCCGAGAAAGGCCAGCGGGGAGCGAACTGTGTCAGAGAGCTCAAGGGGCTTTCTAT
Source organism: Chaetomium tenue (assembly GCF_020726465.1). Lineage (NCBI taxonomy): Eukaryota > Fungi > Ascomycota > Sordariomycetes > Sordariales > Chaetomiaceae > Chaetomium > Chaetomium tenue. Next base: position 2,239,822 of record NW_027117330.1, on the reverse strand, counting down.
TGAACCAACGGAAGACAGAATCAACATCATTTCCAACAGCCAAGAACCAGGGAGATTCAATACAAGAACACGGCGGCCCTTCGGAAAATCACTTTGGCAATACTCCATTCAGAGTCCTTTCCGGCAACACTGTGACACAGAGGCAATCGCTCGAAGAAGAGAATTTACGGCATGGCACAGGGATTTTGCAAGAAGACTTGTCAAGGGATGAGGACAAGAATCCATTCCCCTCGGGAGCTCGCCGGTCCTTTCCTCTCGGCCCCAGACCAGACCCGGGCCGGCCATTGATAGGTACCGTCCCCCAATCGAGGCCAACAAAATCGGACGGCAAGGCGGTCAAGGCCATGGCGGCCATGTTTGAGAGCGCCGCCAAGGACTTGCATTCGCTCCCACCTTCCACAGAAAATCTCATCCACCAAGTTGACTCTAGATCGAGCGGCATGATTTCGCCCTACACGGTCAACCCCCCGTCACCCACTAAGTCGCCGAAGCCGACAGACTCGATCACAATCGATCGACACGCGTGGGCATCAACAGGCAGGGACCGGCGTTCACGGGTGTTGGGACGGGGAGAAGTCTCTAGGTCTAACATACCCATCCCGTCGAGACATCGCGAACCACGGCCGCCAGGACGAGCAAGGACACCAAAACAGTCGAGTGCCGTATCTGCAGCCTTAATAGCAGACCCTTCCGCAGAAGTGGAAGAGTCTCCCCCTTCTATGACACCCGAGACCGTGCAACGCGTCCACCCACAGCAGCCCAGCGTCGTCATATCCGCTCCTGCCCCCGAGTCGCAGCCAAACCAGACGACCCCAACCCCGAGCCCCCGCCTCAAACCCATCAACGACCGGCTCGCAGACCACCATCCACCCTCAGCAGAGAAAGGCGACCCCAGCCCGGCCTCCACCACCCGCCGGTTCCCCTTGCTCCCCACCCCCGAACAACAACGACACCGAGCCACATCCAAAAGCTCGAGAAGCGCACCAGCGCAGGACACTCCCACCTCCACTTCCAGCCCCAACCCCAGCCGCAGGCTACTCTTCCACCCCACAAACCCCAACACCACGACCGTCGAAACCGACAGGATACCCTCAACCAACCACCGCCACGCGCATGAGCACGGCTCTGATCATAACCCTCCTCGCCCCGGTCTCTGGGCTGGTACCGCAGCCGCCGCCGACCTGGCTGCTGACTTGGCTGCCGTAAAAGCGCGGCTGTGTCGTGTGGAGCGGGAGTGTGTGATGTGGAGGGGGAGGGCGGAGCGTGCTGAGCGGAGGGTGGGGGTTTTGGAAGGGCGGGGCGATGAGGAGGAGGAGGAGGGCATGATGGTTTTGGGGGGCGCGGGTGCGGCTGGGATTGCTGGGTTTGGGGATGGGGGTAGTGCTGGCGCTGGTGCTGGGTCCAGGTCTACGTCTGGTGCCCAGGGGGGAGGTAGGAGTGGTGATGGGAGTGGCAAACTCGGTTGAGAAGAGGGGGCATGGTAATCAAAAGCTTTGGCGGGACGACGTTTGTAGATTCAAACGAGCATCGCCCCGAGCAGGGTGTGTTGGGTAAGGAGTTTGCTCAGCAGGCAAGCAGGTAATTGGGTGTAGGATACGACATGTCTAGCCGTGTATGATTGTATAGTAGCAACACGAGGGGGCAATGCAGTTTGCTGCCCTGCTTAATGCCAAACAAAATGTTTCCAACTTGGGTGTTGATACTCAGCACTGGCCACTGGAATGACATCTTCCAAAGCCCGGAGATAGCCCGGATCCAATACATTTTATACGTAGCTGGTACAGTGGTAGTATGATACAAGTACACAACGCCTCTATCGCCGCGCCACCACGGATCACAGGCCCCTTCCGTTCCTCTTCTAGTACTTGATGCCCTTGATCCGCTTGGTGTACTTCCAAAGGTGGCGGTACTTGGGGCCCTGGCGCTTGGCTTCCCAACCGCGGGCCCTGCGGGGCGGCTTGAGCGACATGACGCGCTGGCGCTTGAACTCGAGGTCGGCGCCGGGGATGCCGTGGCGCGCCATGACGTCGGCCGTGTTCTCGTCCCACTCGGACCGGAACATGGTGAACCCGACGGGGGTCACGCTGAACTTGTCGCGGAAGCTCTTGAGACTGAACCCGTCGCGCCCCTGGCCGTCGTACATCTCCTTGAGCTTGGCCGCGTCGAGCGCCAAGTTGTCCTTGTGCTCCAAGATGAAGACGGTCAGGCGGTGGTAAGGGGCGCCCTTTTGCGCGAACGGCGGCAGCCAGGGGACGGCGAGCGTGCCGAGCTCGGGCTGGGAAGCGGCGGCCGCGGTGCCGAGGCGGTTCAGGAAGAGGGAGTCTCTGGTTGGGCTCCAGGGGATGTTGGTGGCCAGGAAGTGCAGGCGTTTCTTGAACGAATCGGTCTCGGTGTCTGGTACGTCGGCATCTAGGACCACGACGGAAAATAGGCGTTCGCCCTTCTCGAAAACTTGCATGCGCAGTGTCGGGGGGATCTCGGTGATGCGGCTGTTCAGGGTGGCACCGGGAGGTGTCTTGTAGCCGCGGAAGGTCATCTTGACATCTATGGTCGGCTGGAATTTGGGGAGGAGATCGGGCACGATGTGGAACTGCTCGATACGCTGCAAGATGATATTGCGTTCCATGCCGCTCCATTTACGGTGGGCAAGGTACCGGTAGATGGGCTTGTTCATGTCGCCTGTTTTGAGGTTAGCGGGAGCTGATAAGATACTCGGACGACAACAAACGTACCCTGGCCGTCCTCGAAGCGCCTCTTCACTAGCGGATCGTTGATGTCCGCTAGAACCTTGAGCTCCTCAACATGAGTCCTCAGACTTGCTAACCGCTTTTGCTTGTAGGCCTCGCCGCCTCGGAAGGTGCTAGCATCGGCCGCCTCCAGCCGCTTGATCTTTGCTGTCTCAGCAACAATCTTGGCCACTTTTTCTTCACGGTCCTGAGCTAGGATCTTGCGCGCCTCCTGGAAGCATTGGTAGGGTAGTTGCTCGAAGGGAATGGTTCCTGTCGTGGCGAGGGCAGCACGTCTCCTCCTCGAACCAAGGTGGGGGGACATGAGCTGGGCCAGCTGGTCTTCGGTGCCCTGCTTGATCATCGAGGGGTATGGCGGCGGCTTCTTCTGGCCTAGAAGCGCTGCTTCGGCGGCGAGCTTCTGCGCATCGGGGCTAGGCTCCGTCGGTGTGCTTGTGGTGGTTGTCGTCTCATCTTTTCGGCTCGGTGTTGACGAGAATGGGCGGAGGGCAAGTGGTCGTGACGGACATGTTGCCGCTGTGCTACCGGTTGCTTGCCGCAACGACCGCACGATCGGCCGTGCAACCAGTTGAGGCCTCGACATGGCGGCGGGTGGAAGGAATTGGCGTTGGAAAATTGGAGCGGGACGCTCTCAATTGAAGACCAGAGCCGGAGTCTCGCTGCTGCCCGCCGACAAAAATTCGTGGGACCCGTGCGCAGGGCCGCGGGGTGCAGGGGTCGGTAAGCTCCGCGACTCGGGGAGTCTGTGCGCTGCGGCTCCAGATCTTTTTTCGCGGAACATCAGTAACGATAGTGGTGGGCTGCTTCGATAGGAATGGTGATTTTGTGAGCGAAAACAGACGAATATCTCCGACAGCCTCGAGGACAGCCCCTCTACAACACAGGACCCGTCGCCATCACTGTGCGACGCACCGCGGCCATGGCCGGCAAGGGGATGAAGAGCCTCAGTGAGGCCATGAGGGGTCTAAGTCTTGCAGCACAACCATGCAGGGCCCTGCCGGTTCGTCTCCTTTTCGATGCGATTCTGTGCTTACCTAGCTGACATTGGGCGTCTACACTAGAGTCGGCAAGTTTCTGTGGCGTGTAGGAGGTCAATGGCAACCGCGGTCGAAACGAAGCCTTCGAACATCACACGATCCGTCTCCGAGGCGTGGAACCCCCGTACGTGCATCGAGCCAGCAGCTCATGTGCCGATTTCCCGTCTAGGATATCCACTAACTGGCTTCTACAGTCACCACCGTCCCTGTTACCATCCACGCCTTCCCCACGCTCGAACCGCGCTCGCTCGAATCTTGGTCCACCAAACACCTCCACCTCCCCCTGCGCCGCGATATCCTCCACTTGGCCGTTGTTTACGAAGGTGACAAGACACGCCAGGGTACGGCCTCGTCAAAAACCCGCTTCGAAGTACACGGCTCGCATCGCAAGCTCCGCCCGCAAAAAGGCTCCGGCCGCGCCCGTGTGGGCATCAAACAGTCCCCGCTGATGAAGGGCGGTGGCAAGACGTTCGGCCCCAAGCCGCGCGACTTCAGCACCAAGCTCAACCGCAAGGTGTACGACCTGGCGTGGCGCACCGCCCTCTCGTACCGGTACCGGCGCGGCGAGCTGATCGTGACCGAGGACGGACTGGAGCTGCCGCTGCCCGAGGAGTTCCTCCAGCTGGCCGAGTCAGGCGCCATGGGCCGCGAGCTCGAGGACAGCTTCATCAGCAAGTACGTGGGCGAGCTCATGACCGCGCTGCAGTGGGACAAGGACAACGGCCGGACTACCTTCATCACGGGCGACAGGCGGCCCAACCTGTTCACGGGCTTGGATATTGCGGGGGAGAACGGCCGCGCGCTGGAGTTGGAGGATGTCGATGTCAAGGATCTCCTGGAGACGGGCAGGATTGTCATTGAGCGGACGGCGCTGAGGGAGATGATCAAGGAGCACTCGAGCGATCTTATCTCGCGTGTGGCAGTTAAGGGGCTGAGCACCAAACCTACCCTGGGACAAGTATTGATCCGGTGAGGAAGGGTTAGAATGGTGATTTACACACTGTACTATAAGCCTTCACTGGCCCTTGGCCGAGTAAGGCCGTCTGCTTTGTACAGAAACTGTAAAATAGATCATTCATGTCTTGCAGCCCTCTCAACTTTCGGTGTTGATCTTGGTCTTGTCTCATCTTAGAGTGGTAAATGAGACACGGGTCTAGCAGATGGTGACCGACTGGCGACCCATAATTTGGCCGTTTCAGATTGCCAGCGTCAGGTGGTGAAACCATCGAACGTGTTCAAAGAGCGAAGCAGCTACCCCCTCAAGTCCGTCCGGGCCTTCCATTCCGATTGCATGCGACGGAAAGTGTGAATCAGGTGGTCTGTACCTGATGTGCGGAACACTTGCCAGTTGATCGGTGGAGCGCCACTGCCAGCCAGGCTGGTTGCTTCACGACAAAGCCCCACTTCTAGGCTGCAAATGTGCACAGGCCACCAATCTTGTCTATAAAAATCTCGTGCCCGCCCCAGAATCTTGCTCCCCTTCTCTTCTTCTTTTCCCCATCCAAGTGCAGGGGTTTTACGTGTATCAGTGAGGATTCGTCCGAGATCACGTTTTTGCTAGTTGAAAACTACATACCTGACCGCTCTCAGTTGGCTCCGGCTGGCTGGGGAATTTTTGGAAAAAATTACTTCTCGCCAAGAGATCTATTTTCTGTCTTTCATTGCCAACGTTTGCTTGTCGAGCGTGGCAAGGAAGGATGGGCTTGGAACAAGAGGAGGATTGGTGGATGGGCTTGGATGGGTGGACGGGCTGGATTGGCTGCGAATGCGACGGGTGCGACGAGTACGACACTTTCGGAATCGACGCCGGGTTCTTTCGATCGACAACCAAAGCTGATGAGGACACACGCTAGCGCAGGTTTATCACTGCCGTTGGTGGTGGAAGTGATGAGAGATTGGGCTGGCGACAGTGGTTGCCCGATGAGTCAGGCGACCGAGGTCATTCGGCCGCACAACGTGTCAGACCTGTGGCTGAGGACACGGCAACATATGGACGGATACTGGGTTAACTTGCGTTACCTTTTGACTAGAATTTTCGGAGTCCTATGACGAGTTTGCAACAACCGAGACTGATTGTCTTGTCAGCCCTAGCCAAGCCTCTTTCGTTAGACAAACGAGTGCTATCAATTCATAAAAAAAAAACAAGTAAAATATGTTTGTTGAAACATTACACAGTTTTCGTAACCTAAATACCATGTGAAAGAAATACTTCGTCCCAACTCCCGCAACAATTGTCATGATCCTGAGGTCGATCCAGCCCAGCAACTTGGAAAGCCGGGTTTCGGGCTCGAGTCAAGCCCCACAGCTCACCCTGTTGCCTGGGCCCTGTTGACGTCTGGGGGTCGAAAGAACGGTGACAGCGGCCGGTGAGAGGAAATGAGCGACCCCCAATGACTTGGACGAGCTTGACTTCATCCTCCAACATGGCCAATTCAATGTCAATTGGCCAGAGAATAACAAATAAAAATGACACAAAATGCCCATTGAATTGAAAGCCTATTGTTTCCTCTCAAGCAGGTTAAAGGCCTTAAGCCATCTTTTCCGGGCAACTCGTGCTCGGAGCACGCCGACCCGTCAATGTTGGGGAGCAGAGTGACCGAAGGGCTGCTTAAACCCGATTGGCTGTCACGCGAGGAAAGTTTCTCGGGCATGGGTGCGGCCCTGGGGGGAAGGGAGGAGGGCCCGGGCGGGCTGGGCGAGCGGACCCACCTTTTCTCTGGGACCCAGCAGGAAGAATGAGCGCCTCCTCTCTCGCCTGTTCACCTCGCTCATCATCGACAAACCCTCCTACCGCTCAACCGATTTCTATCGCCCAGCGCCCCCACGAGGCCTGCGATCCGCTCCGATATCGATTCAACGATCTAGAGACCGCTCCGTTGACTCGCAGTAACCTCTGGATTCGATTTTCTGACGCCCGCCGACCTGCAGGAGGAGCGTTGGTGGATTGGAGGTTCGGTGATTGCCGCCATCGCCGTTTTCGCGCGACTCGTCACGACCACAACCTCCTCACCTCCTACCGCGCGCATCGTTCATTCAAGCGCCACGAATACAATCGGTTCCCCGATACGACTATCGATTTCTTTGCCGCGCAGTCGTCGAGCAACCGCCTCAGCCGGGCGTTCTTTGTTCTCCGGGTCGCCACGAAACCAAAAGCGACCTCCGCGCCAAGGTTTTCCCACACCCACCCGCCCGGTCCGACATCACCGCTTTCCGCATCCTCGGTCCATCATGTCCTGTCACCCTCAGACTCCTCAAAGCCCTTCCCAGTTCTCTCCTAACACGAGCGACCTGATGATGAGCATGACCGGCTCCGTCACGTCGACCACGACCACGCTGCCGACCCCCGCCCACAGCGTCAACGGAAGCTCGATACCTTCGGAACTAACCCAAGACACCGTCATGGGAGACGACTCCCCGCACAAGCGCAAGCGCGATGGCGATGACATGGGCAGCAGAGCGCAGAAGAAAGTTCACGTCGAGGACCGCAAGCTTGGTATCGACGACCTTCATTTGGATGTCGGCGAGAAATACCTTCTTTGCAGAACTCGTAAGACTCCCTTCTCCCTGTTCAAAGCAGCGCGGCATGTGTCACGGCGGCAACAGGGGTCCCCACTTCGCTCATACCATAGCGCATGTGGCCCGCTATGGTGTCCCCCAGCCGCGATGTTTTGGGAGCCGAGTTACACTTCGGCCCCTTTCCTGTTTTCCCAGAGACTTGGTTAACGTGTTGACTCTGCAGCCCACCCTCGGCCCCGGCCTCACGTGTCGGAAGACCTCTTCGAGAGGTATGGCTTGACAGGGCTCGCTATTGAGGTTGCCCGTGTGCGGCCGAACGGCGAAAAGAATGCGCTTAGGAAAACGTATAAAGGCCACATCAAGAAGCTTGGCGTTCAAGGCCACTTCGACGAAGACAAGCAAGATCCAAACCGAGAGTACAGCCTGTCGCACCTCATGAAGCTGCCCCAAGATGTCTGGGATCTTCAATACGTACGGGGGCAGGATATCAGGGATGGCTTCACCAGCGAGGTGCAACAGAAGCTATCGAGGGCTATGACCATGGGCCGGGGTGTCGTCCCCAGGGACCAGTGGGACAGTTCCGTGCTGGGAGAGATGGGTCCCGGTAAGGGTGAGCGGCAAGCACTGTCGGCTAGACCAACGGCGCCCAACACTCCCCTTCCCTCCGCAGGCCCGCAAGGCCTGTCCCGGCCTAAGACCGGCACGCCCCTCATGCAGGATGCGTCTCGGTCAATGCGCACTATCAAGAAACGGAGCTACGGTGACAGCAGCTTCGAAGGATACGGCGAGAGCTACGACGACGGCGCCGATACCGGCTATTCAACCGGAGAGGGCGACATGTCCTCTGGGCAGAAGCGGAGAAAAAAGGTGCTCATCAATGACTACGATCCAGTCTGATGAGAAACCTTTACTGACCCTGAAAATAGGCCCATCAAGCCGCCCACCAGTCGTACCCCAACCAGACCCGACAATCGGCTTACGGCGCTGGCATCACCGGGACATAGGACGTCGCCGGTGCCAAGCCGTGCAGCCGCTCTGTCGAGCCGCGCCGCGGACGAGGCAGACCCCGTTTGCAGCGCACTTAGGAAACAGCCACCTGATCAGTGTTCAGGGTGATACCTGGTGACTCGGTTGACAAGACGTTCCTCGCAGCAACGCAGAACAATCCCATCGCGCCTTGTACTGCGCGCTTATCGAAGTCGAGAGAAAGGCGACAACCGAGGCAAAAAACAAAGACGGTCAGAGATTTTAGGCTTGCCGGTGCCAGCGCAAAAATGGGAACCCCCAAAAAAGTACGAGGGCTACGACTCGAGGTGTGACGCCTCAGACGGAGCGGTCGGTCCCTCCTTGGCTGGCATTAAGATACGAACGGCCATCACGCCGCCTATCAGCGAGCCTCGAGCAGCTGAGGCTGGCGCATATTTGCATTTCAACAAACATTCAGCATGGCGTTAGGGTTTGGCTTTTTTTTTTTTTTTCCCAATCCGGTTCCCAAGAATGAAAAGAGGACCTTGCTATATTTCCAGGGATGGTTTCTGCATTTTGGACGCCGGGGGGGCATTCGCGTCGTCCTAGGATGGGCTGGGCTTTGACGACGGCACGGGCAGACGAAAACGGGTTCTTGTTACGTGCGAGTCAGGAAGAAGCGACGACGATTATGCGCCGGCAGTGGATGATATGATGGGAAGGCACCCTTGCTACCTACCTGCTACGTCTATCTATGGTTTTATGCCCACAGCGCATTTTGTTGGGCCAAGATAGGCGCTAAATATATGCAATAATGATGCAGCGATTGCGTATTTGAGTTGGGGTTGTGCTTCATGTGAGGACTGAGAGGGTATAGCACCTGCTGTTTATTGTTTAATGCCTATGTTACTAGGTATCAAGCTCATTACTCCAAGTCAAGCAATTGGATCAGATAACAAACAAGGTGCCCGGCATGTTAACAGAAGGGATTAACTGACCTCCGGCCCACGGAAACGAACCTTGAGCCGCGAGCGTGCATCTCCCTGTCGCTCCTTGCACACGGCAACGCAAAGAGGCGGCGTCGTGTTGTCTAGCCCCTTGGGTTGCTTGGCGGGTTTTCACGTCATTAGGTAGTCAATATCAACCCAGGCCAGTAAGTCAGGTAGCGAGGAGCTCGATACACAATAGACATTATATTCAGAAGACACATCTAGCTTGTTCGTGGTCAAGATACTTGTATAGGCGAAGCCTGGCGAGTGTCACGGACAAGCCAAGACAGCCTTGGAACTCAACGCGTAGCATCCACCTCTCACCCACTTCACCTCTCTCTCAGCCCTCATTTATTCAACCACCTTCTCTCTCCAGCCTCCTCCCCTTCTCACCCTTCCCTCTCCTTCTCTCCCCTCCCTCCCTTTACCCCCCATCCCCCACCTCCCACCCCCTCAACCCCCCCACATCCCACCACACCCCCCCCCCCAGATATCAAATCCCAACAACCCGCCGCGAAGCCTCCTCCCCCACCCACCCCGCCACCCGCTCCCCGACATCCCCCACCAGCCGCTCGTAGTGCGGGCCCGGCAGGAACAGCCCACAGTGCGCGCCCACCTCGTCCACACCTTCCATGTACACCTCGACCCAGGCCGGGTCGCGGCCGGCTTTGGCTTGCGAGGGGAGGAGGCAGAATTTGCGGAGGCGCGGCGGTTTGGGGGGTTTTTCTTTTTTGGGTGGTTTGTCGGGGTTTGGTTGGGAGGAGGAGGAGGGGTCTGTTGTTGTTGCTGGTGAGGTCGGGGGGTGTTGTTGTTGTTGTTGCTGCTGCTGCTGGAGGAGTTTGGCTTGCTTTTTGGCGAGTTTGGCGGCCTGTCGTTCTTGCTTGTCGAGGGCTTTTTGGCGGTCCTTGAGGGCTTTGTCGCGGGCTTTGGTGGCTTGGCTGTGGGTTTTGACGGCGGCCTTGTACTCCTTCAGGGCTTGTTTGCGGGATTCCTTGTCGGGGAGGGCGTCCAGGTCGGGGGGTGTGGGCGGTGGGGGGACGGAGGGGATTGTGGGGAGGTTGGAGTCTTGTTTTGTGAGTTCTTCTTCAGGAGGGGGGACGTCGTTGTCGGCGGGTGTAGCTGTGGGTGCGGGATTCGTGTCTGGTGTGTTATCCTCATGCTGGGAGTGTGGTTCAGAAGGCTGGTTAGAAGCCTTGGGCTCTAGCTCATGCTCAAGCTCGGGTTCGGTCTTTGGCTTGGGTTCAGGTTCAGGCCCCGTCTCTGGCTCAGCCTTCTGCTCGGGCTCAAACTCAGGCTCCGGCATGGGTTCGAGGATTTGAAGGCTATCCCGTCCCGATCCATCGCTGTATTCATCCACCGATATCCTTGGGGTCCGCACACGGGGTTCCTCCGTCGACTCCCTGAGAGTCGGTGCCAATGAGTCAGTTTCATGGGATGGCCGCCCAGGGCCTCCTTGTGTGTCCGGCCTGTTGGAAGAAGCGCCGTCCGGCGAGGGCGTTCTAGGTTTCTTGATTACTCCTGTTGAGATTGTGTAGTAGTTCGAAAAGCGGACGCGCACGCGCCCCGGCTGGCTCGGGTCGACGTCGTCTTCCAACTGCCTGATCCTGTTGTACCTGGACTTCAGCTCGGGATAGTCGGCCAGGCACGCACCGAACTCGAGGTGAGACACAATGTGGTTGGCGGCCGCATAAACCAGATTCTCTTCCTTGTGCTTGGTTGCAAAGTGAAGAACGTTCTTGAACCAACCGCGGTCCACGAAAGCCACATCGTTGGGGAACGGGGGGTTAAAGTATGGGTCGCGGGGCGGCAGGGTTGAGGAGCTCCCTGTCGAGCTAGACGGATACGGGTTGAGGGCGGGCGAGGAAGCACCCGATGGGGGCGAAACCTCAGAGTAGATGGATGGGTCTGGCGAGAGTCCTTGGGGCTGGAGATAGTCGGGCTGTGCCTCCTCGTTCATCCCCGGTGGGCTGGGGGCAGGCCGGAAGAGACTCGCGATGCCAGAAACCACAATGCCAGGATGGAGACCGAGCAACGGAGCGTCGAGGGAAATGGTACCTAAGATCCTATGGCGGAAGGGATATGATGTATCGTATGGGTTGTTGCGTGGCTAAGGGGTGAGGGAGGTGCGTTTGTCAGCTGGTTTCATTCTGCGCACTTGATGGGAGACGCGGGTAACATACCAACAGAACCACATCCGCAGCCAATAAACCGCCCATTGAGTGCCCTACAAGAACCACATCGGTAGTAGGGGATTCGTGCGGCGCCAGCCACTTGCTGAAGTTGTCACAGGCCACATCGATAGACTTGTAGGTCTTGTACCGTGGGTATATCTTGGTGTGAATGACATGGGTCTCCACCAGCAGGTTCTTCAGGAAGCTGTGGACATGGGCGGGGAACGAGCGAAAGGAAGAGTTGTTCCCCATGAAGCCGTGAATGTAAACGACGAGGAGCCTCCGTTTCCGGTTATCCTCGTCGCCATCATCGGTCGACGGTACCAATGAATGAGTGGACGACGTCCGGGGGTCGCGGTAACTCCATTGCGGTCCGGACAGGTCATCCGGGTCGCTGTTCTTAGACAGGTTCAAGGCGCCAAATGATGATAAGGGCCCGGCGGCGGTGTCCGAGTTGTCAACCATCGAAGATCCGGAGCCCGGGATCGGGGCCCGTTGCATGACGTCAGCTCAGATTGGGGGCGGTTGTGCGCTATTATTGGCGTGGCTTTGGTCTTCCCAAAATGGTTGGGGGTCCAAAGGCAGAATTATCTCGATCGTGTGGTGGATGGATGCATATGAATAAAAACGGCCTCATAAATAAAGTGAGTGAAAGTCTCAGGTACCTGAGGTAAGGGGAGTTAAGCCCAGGCATGAGTGAAAGTGGGTTGGCTTGGCACCCTTAGCTGCTTAATTGAACCCCCCCAAGTTGCCGTTACGCATACAACGATGGGCTGAAATAGGTACCAACTTAGGGTACCTTACGCCATGCTGAGATCGCAGTGACCGCTTGTGAGACAGAAAGCCTCATATACACCACACAATCAGCATAAACAACAAGAAAAGGTGCCATTGCCAAAAGTCAAGTCTAGTAGTACGTAACCCGCTTCTTCCCCCCCTTAACCCCCTCACACGCAACCCAGCCAGCCACCCACACACACTTGGACACACATGGATTACCTACAACATGCACAGCATCATCAGGTTGGAATGTACACAAGCAGAGCCGCAGTAGCAGTGCCGCAGTAAACAAAGGGAACCTCTCCAAAGCCCTACCCTGCCATCAACCTGTCGATCGACCCAGCCAGTCTATCTTGCAAAACCAACCTCAATCCCAAGCGGACGCTTCCTAGATGCCAAGCGTAAACTCAACGCCAACGTCAATGTCACGAGCTATAAAAACACACACAAATCAGTCAGCCTGAACCACACACACACACAAACAAACAAGAGAGATCTATCCTTCCGGACAATCAGGCCACGCACCCATCTTGACAACCTTGGAGAGTTGCACGGCGCGCTCGGCGGCGCTCTGCAGGTCGTCGATGGAGAAGATCTTCATGCCGGACTCGTTGATGAGCTGGTGGGCCTGCTCCATGTTGGTGCCCTGCAGACGGGCGATGATGGGGATCTTGAGGTCGAGGGTCTTGACCGTGTTGATGAGGCCGTGGGCGATGGCGTCGCAGCGCACGATGCCGCCGAAGATGTTGACGAAGATGGCCGTCACCTTGGGGTCGCTGGTGATGAGCTCGAAGGCCTCCTTGATAGCCGCGGGGGTGGCGCCGCCGCCGACGTCGAGGAAGTTGGCCGGCTGCCCGCCGTTGAGCTTGATGATGTCCATGGTGGCCATGGCCAGGCCGGCGCCGTTGACCAGGCACCCGATGTCGCCGTCGAGCTTGATGAAGTTGAGCCCGGCCTCGGCGGCGCGCACCTCCTCCGGGTCCTCCTGGGTGGTGTCGCGCCACTCAAAGACCTCCTTCTGCCGGAAATCGGCGTTGTCGTCGAAGCCAAACTTGGCGTCCATGCACATGACCTTGTGGTCCGACGTCTCCGAGAGCGGGTTGATCTCGATCTGGGTGGCGTCCTTCTCGAGGAAGATGGTGTAGAGGTTCTTGATGGTGTCCTTGGCGTCCTCGATGCACTGCTCGCTGAACCCGAGCTTGGTAGCGATGCCGCGGGCGATCTCGTCCGTCACGCCGACGTTGATGTCGATGTAGGTGGTGGTGATGGCATCCGGGTTCTCCTTGGCGACGCCCTCAATGTCCATGCCGCCCTGCGACGACGAGACGATGACGGGGCCTTGCGAAGCACGGTCCATGAGGATGGCCAGGTAGAACTCGCGGCGAGCGAACTTGCGCTCGCAGATGTAGACGGCGTTGCACAGACGGCCGCCGGCGCCCGTCTGCTTGGTGATGAGCTTGTGGCCGATCATCTGGTCGGCGAACATCTTGGCCTCGGTGGGGGAGTAGATGACGCGCACGCCGCCCTTAAGCCCGTTATCAAAGCTGCCCTTGCCACGCCCACCAGCAAGCACCTGGGCCTTGATGACCATGTCGTCGGTGCCGATGCTCTTCGCAACCGCCTCGGCCTCGGCGGCGGTCGTCGCGACGGAGCCCTTGGGGAGATCAATGCCATACTGTGCGATACCGACCGTTCCATGTCAGCGAGCGCTCTTTTTTCTTCGATAAGGGGGGTTTTGAGGAGGTGCCCCTCTCACCTGGCGGAGGAGGTCGGCGGAACGGTACTCGTGGATGCTCAGGGCTCTCCTTTGTTGTTGCGCGATACTCTGGAGTCTAGCGGAGGGGGAAACCTATGGTCGATATCGGTGTCAGTCTCAGCTTCGAGAGCTGCCCCTCCCAACGAGGTCAGCATGTTGATCGGCGGGTTTCAGTCGCACCTTGGGCGCGGAAAAGGCCGAAGCCAATGCGCGGCTGCGACCGAGTCTGTACATTGTGATAGGTTACGGACGAGGGGCTCTAGTAGGTTCTGCAATTGGGCGCAACGGAGGGAGAGGAGAGGCGGTCGATGTTATCGCCAAAAGACTGTGTTGTTGGTTTTGAAGGGGGCCCGATGTCACTTTTTGGAAATGACGCTCAGAGGCCCCATCCTTCGTGTCGCGGTTGGTACTGGCCTTGGGCCGCGGGAATTTCCGAACCAATGGTGAGCTCGGGCCCGAGGATTTTATCACCCGCAACTGCTGCCCTTCCCGATCTGTCGGCACTTGGGTCGGTCGAATCCGCGATTCAAATTGATGCGGCTCTCTGCCGAGAGAACGAATAGAAACCTCTATCAAGAGCACGCACATGGCTATTCGTACAAACTACCAACATTGACGACAGAAGCTCTTACAACAGGTAGGATCCGAATAATTTAGGGATTTAAAACTAACTTGATATTTAGCAGGAAACCAGCATTTGTGCGAAGTAGGTATCGAGCCATCATATTCTTAAGCTTAAGGACTTCCTCACCAAGCGCACCCTATTTTCATCCTTGGTTGTGTTGCGGATGAAACCGTATTCACCCTGGCTTTGGGCCGTTGATACCCGCCCCTTGTTGTTTCAATGTTTCAATACCTGTACCTGGGCTCGCTGGGTTAGGGTTATATGTGTTCAATATCCAGGTGTCGACATATCAGTTGTTACTTACATCTGTCTACACTTTATACATTCACTAACCCTACAGTATTTCATGAACTAGTACAACTTCCTACCCTCCCCCCGCCACCCCCCCCCTCAACAACAACAACACCCCCCCCAATCACGACCACGTCCCCACATTCCTCAAATACGCCGGCGTCCCCCCATCCACCATCGCCTCATGATGCTCCTGATACTCAAACCAGTCGCACCAACGCTCATACTCACCCACTTCCGTCCCTAACACACCATCCCCATCCCCCCCCCCCTCCGCCGGCCGCTCACACACCAGCTGGTGCATCAGCTTATACCAGGGCCCCGTCCGGTCCCGCCGGTACTCGAGCATGACGTGCGCGATGATGCCTGAGCCCATGGCCACGAGGGATTCGTACTCGGGGCAGGTCGTGTCGGGGTCGGGGGTGGGGGGGGTGGTGGTGGTGGTTTCTGAGGAGGGGCCCGAGGGGGGGCTGTTGGTGGTGGTGGTGATGCGCAGGTTCCGGGCTCGCCGTGCTTTCCAGGCTTCGGCGTGCACTCGGAAGCGTTGGCGGCGCTCGTGGTTGAGCTCGACGATGAGGTTGGCGTGGCGGTTGAGGGTCAGGTAGTTGGCGATGTCTTGTGGGTCGACTTTGGCGTGTTTGTCGGTCTCGAGGTGGTTGTCTGGTTTTGTGGTGTTAATCAAAGTAATCCCAGGGGCTTGGGTAGCGTGGGGGGTAGGTAGTGCTACATACACAAAGTGGTGGCGATAAAGTTCCCCGGCCTGGACAATTCGAATACCAGGAGAGGTATTGTCTTGGGGCCCAGGAACAAGAGGGGGTCGTACTCGGGCAGTTCGCAGCGCTCTAGCGCACTACCGCATCATCGTCAGCCTACCAATGGTCCCGTTTAGGGGGCGGCGTGGGCAGGTAGTTACCTGGATGATGCTGGGCGCTCCGGGTCGAACCATTTCTTTTGCCATGCTGTGAATTTGTCGTTAAAGTCGGCCGCATAGGCCGGGAAGGCCTCGCCGAGTTCCCGACGGAATTTATCGGCCTCAACTATGGCATCCACCTCGACTGGGGGGATCGGACCGAAATGGTTCCATTCGAAGTTGACCATGGTCGCAGTGAAGGGGCGAGATCGAGAGATTTACGAGTATGCCTGTCGCAGAGTACGAACACAGTAGGCAGCTTAGAAAAAAGATAGCGTCAAATGCCATGACCTGGAACCCGAGGGGAAATTCCCAGTTTGAATCGGCCCCTTTGCTTTGATTTAGCGTTTTTGCCTGCTAGGCACCACACTTGGTTGGTTTGGTGCAGAAAGCGTCAGATCAATCAATGGTGATGGAAACCTGCTGCCTGACACATTCGGACAAATGGTGTTTGTGATGAAAGTAAGACGATACTTCCACAGCGTCCAGTCGGCTCTAGGCAGCCGGATACCCAAACAAACCTTGGCCCCCAACCCGGCTTTTGGGGTGGACACCTCTCGGTATACAGTAAGCGACCTGCATATTGCCGTGTGTTTAGTTATCCTTCGTTGCGTTGATTAGGCAGAAAATAAAAAACTGGTGCATGTATTAATTATGGTTGGCCAATGGTTGAACACTCATCCGGGCTTCTGTAAAAGATCTGTGAAACAAAAGCCCAATTTTCCGAAATAAATATGAAAATAACATAAATATCCCTCCTGTGCAAAAGCAGCATTGATCAACAATGGAACGCCAGTAGAGATACGAGGGCTTCATTAATGTCCGGCTATGCCTTGGATACCTAGATACCTAGGTGACTAGGTACCTACCTATGTGACTATTTACATCCTGATTGCCGTGATCTAGTAGTAGTTCATCGTTTGATCATGGGGGTGGCTGCAGAAAAAGCTGTATATAAGTTAACAATAGAAAAAGGAACAATTCCCAATCATGATAATGACAGGGGGTCAATAACTACCTCGTATAGCGTGGGTTGGGTGTTTCGTCAAAGCCGAAGGTGTTTATTTCAATCTCAGCCCTACGCGGCACATGCGATGCACGGATCCTAGAATCGCACTTCTGTGGCAAGGGTGCAACCATGGAACCCGGTAACATAAGAATAGACGTCCTAATTAAGGATCTGACACTATATATCTCCGACCACCTCGCTTCAGCACGTGCCGGGAGCGAGATGGCCGTCCGGCCCCCAAGTTCCCATGATACCAGACATGGGTAAGGTGGTACATATCAAGTCCACTAGAGTGACAACGATCTACGGAATAAGTGAGCCCGCTCCCCCTGAGAGTCTCGATCCCTCCATTATCTCGGAATAATCGGGTAATCAACAAGTTTTGGTACATGCCATTGTCTCCTTCCTTCTCCCGCTCCCCTTATCCTGGTTTGGCGTGCCTCGGTGTTACCGTGCTCCAAATATAGATATCGACATTCTCTCGTCCGCGATGCCCACCTCCTTGCGAAAGCGTACTTGGCTGCATAACTCGCTTTATAATATCGTATACTTATAAATCACGGTACCTACCTAGATGCACCGGGCAGCAGAGATATATTTCCGTTATTAACCCTAACCGGAACCGTTATAATAATCAAGTCCCATAGATGTACCAAATTGGCTAAGGGACGGACGACTATTTCTGTATAGGCACAACGGAAGTCCGATACCATTTCCCAAGTCCACGACAAAACGACGCTACGTAAACCAAATCAAGTGGCATGAGATGGGGTAGATTTACTGGTGCTCTCTTGATTTGTTGGTGTATAGTATGATAACATATTGAGTTCGCGAATAGACTTGAATAATCGACGGAAGGGTTTTGTATGTAAATCAACGACAGCCCTCCCGATTACCCTGCGCAGAGCCACCCAGTGTCTTAAACCAGTGTCTTGTCAAAGTTTTCGGCGAGTTTTGCTGGACTGGGCATGTCTTGAGATCGGCCGATTGGACCACCTCCATTTCCACCCCCCAAGATGCAGGATGCAAGATGCGGAGAAGTGGCGAGGAGAGTTACTCCGCAACCGCGGCCCCTGGATTCCCTTGACATGTGCTCATATTTCATGTACTTTATTCATGCAATAGCCTGACGTATCATAAAGGAGGGGTGTTAGCCAGAGCTTCCACTGCCGTAAATCACCTCAATCACTTTTTAATTCACAACTACGGTACCTACCTACCTAGGTACCTTACCGTTTCTGAGGCTCTCGGCTCTTTATCGACCATCCACAATATGATCACTTAACTGCCAGTTTTAAGGTCACAGAGTGCAGTATAATTCAAATGCTCCAGTTTCTCCTAGGCCTCGGCCTGCTGCATACGTCAGCCCTCGTGCTAGGCTGTCTGTCCATCTTCTTTTTATCTCAGAAACTCTGGGTTGATTACAAGATCCGCAAGTTGGGCGGCGTCAGGGCTCCCGTCCTAGGAACGAACCCCGTGACGGGTGAGGACCTCATCGTTCAACCAAATAGGTACTGTTGTTAACCAATCCAGGCCTTCGATTCTTCCTCTGGGCCGGCTACGCCCAAACGAGGAACAGGCTTGATCAATACTACCGGAACATTTTTGACTGGGCCACGCCGGAATGCCCCAACTGTGTCGAGATTTCCTTCTTAGGCCGGACGCGGTTCCTGATGACGCGGGAGCCTGAGCACATCAAGACGATACTCACCACCAAGTTCCGCGAGTATGGCAAGGGTGAGCAGTTCCACGAGGCTTGGAGCCCCTTCCTTGGCGATTCCATCTTCACCACCGACGGCCAGAAGTGGTCTGAGAGCAGGGCCCTAATCCGGCCCATGTTCATCAAGGACCGGGTGCGAGACCTCGAGATTTTTGACAAGTGGGCCACAACTCTTATCAGCAAACTGCCGGCCTCGGGGCAGACGGTGGACGCGATGGACCTGTTCTACCGCATGACGCTCGACGTGACAACCGACTTCCTGCTAGGTGGGAGTGTCGACAGTTTGAACAAGTCAGACATCCGGCCTCCAATCATGGCACCGCCCGTTGCTTACACTTTCCCAGCCCGAAACATGAATTCGTATCCGCATTCCAAGACGTCCAGCGAATCCAGATGCTCCTGACCATCATGGCGTACGCCACCCCCTATCCCCCCCGCCTCCCCAGAACCCCCCAACAACCCCAACTAACAACCCCAACCCACCCTGCCCAGCCCCTTCCGCGCCCTAATCCCCACCCACCGCTACACGCGCGGCATCCGCACCCTCGAGCGCTTCATCTCGCCCTTCATCGAGCGCACGCTATCCCTCCCCCCCACCGAACTCGACCCCACCACCACAAACACCACAAACACCACCACCTTCCTGCACCACCTCGCGCGCCACACCCGCTCCCCGCAAACCATCCGCGACCAGCTCATGGCCGTGCTCATCGCCGGGCGCGACACCACCGCCGCCACCCTCTCCTGGGCCATCTACGAGCTAGCCCAGCAGCCTGCCGTGTGGGCGCGGCTGCGGCGCGAGGTGCTGTCTGCCGTGGGGGGTGGTGATGGTGCGGCGCCGACGTACGATGATCTGAAGGGCATGCCGTATCTGACGCACACGCTGAATGAGACGCTGCGGCTGTATCCGGCGGTGCCGTATAACCTGCGCGCGGCGTTGTGTGATACGAGCTTGCCGGGGGGGGAGGGCAGGCCGGAGATTGGGGTGTTGAGGGGGGATGTGGTGGTGTATAGTACGTTGGTGATGCAGAGGAGGAATGATTTGTATCCTACAGGCTCTGGGGGGGAGAAGGGGATGGGGGAGAAAGGGTTTGTAGATCCGGCGGTCTTTTGTCCGGAGCGGTGGGATGGGTGGACGCCCAAGTCGTGGACTTATGTGCCGTTTAATGGGGGGCCGAGGATCTGTGTTGGGCAGAACTTTGCCATGACGGAGATGGCATTTACTCGTGGGTTCTTTTCTCTCTTTTTTTCCTTTTTTCTTTTTTGCTCTCTTCCCCTTGGCCTAACCAGACCGCGTTGGGAAATGTGTCACTAACCCAGTGTTCAAACCGTACAGTCGTGCGACTGCTGCAAAAGTACGAGCGGTTGGAATATCGTGGAGCCTGGCATGCACAGTTCCACAAGGCCGAGATTGTGGGCGCTCCAGGCCATGGTGTGCCGGTTGCGTTCTTCGAGGCTGATGAGGGGGAGACGGCTTGACTTACATGGGAGGCCATGAACTCAGGTAGGTAGGTATTTACAAGCAAGAACTGGGGTTTGGAAGTTTGGAGTCCCAAGGCGAAATTAGAGTACACGGGTATCTACATATATGTATGGCCTAAACGCATAATTACCCTTGACCGATATCAGATAAGCATTGAAATTTCCCAAACTTTTGACATTCGAGAAACACATCAACCTTCCATAATACGAACAACCACCCTTTATACTTAATAGCCGATCAAGGATCTCTTGACCACCAGTTAGCGAACTACTGCTTATCCTTGCTACAGACGCCAACAAAAACGGAGAATTCCGGACCCCCAGTTTTTGACCACTTGGTCTCATCTCACTCACACGTTCACTCAAAACAACCAACCACAAGCAGCCACCTTCTCAAGTTTCTTCTCACCAACCTACAAGTCAAGTCCCCATCAAAATGACCGACCAAGAAGACCCCCCCAACCCGCGGCCCCCATCCGCCGCCGACGTCAACCAAATCTTCAACCGCATCGCCCTCGGCCTATCCAAACACCAACGCATCTTCTCCACCCTCGCCAAACACCGCCCCTCCCCATCATCCACCACCACCACCGCAACAGCAGGATCCGGGCCAGGGGGCTTCTCCTCCCTCACCACCACCACCACCACCAAACCCCCAACCCCCACCCCATCTAACACCTCCCGCCACCACCCCACCACCGACTCCGACTCAGACCTCTCCCGGGCCGCCGCCTTGCCCCCCAACGCAGGCATCGGCTATGCCCCACCCACAGCCCAGTCCCAGCCCCAATCCCAAGCGGACAAGGACACGGCCGTGCTACGGCGGCGGGTGCTGGGGCGGAATGCGGCGAGGCAGATGGAAGAGCGGGAGAGGGAACGTGGGAAAAGGGGGAGTGGGAGGGGGGGTGTGAATGGGGGTGGGAAGGGGGGTGGTGGGGATGGGAGTGAGAGTGAGGAGGAGGTGGGGAGGGGGGCGTTGGTGAGGAAGCGTGCGGCGAGGGGGGGTGGGGATGATAGGGATGGGGATGGGGTGGGGGGGTTGAGGAGGAAGAGGGTGCGCGTTGAGGGGGTGGTTGGGGCGGGGTTCGCTTCTTCTTCTGCTTCTCCTTCTGGGGGGGCTGGGGTGGGGGTGAAGGCGGGGGTTGTTGAGAGGAGGGAAAAGGAGGGTGGTGTAGGGTTGGAGGTGGATGGGAGTGGTGATGTTGTGATGGGTGATGCGGAGGTTGGAGAGGGGCGAAACGATGGGCCGCAGGAGACGACAGTGCAGGAGCCGGCGGGCGGTGAAAAGAACAAAAAGAAGAAGAAGAATAAGAAGAAGAAGAAGGGAGTGGATGGGAAAGCCGAGGTCGAGGTTTGAGACCGCGGAGATAATGTTGATAGTGAATAATACTCGAACCACGACAATCCCGTTCTCTTCGAAACAGGCTTGACTTCGATCAAACCGCAGTGATGAACCGCAACGCCAGCACCGAGAACCACAGTCTCTTTCCACGAGCATTGGCCCAGCCCTGAGATAATAATTGACAGCAGCGCACCCATCCTAAAACGCTATCGTACATGCAAGACAACTATTTACACGCCGCGCAACCCATAGCCCTAAAGCAAAACGTAAATTACAGAACCATGGAGCCATTGCTACCTAACCTCAAGCACGAGTACATTATCCAGACATGAGGGTCAGAACGAACCCCAAAGCCATACTTCAAAAACCGCCGAATGAGACGCTTTTCCCGCCCGCTTGCCTTGGCATCCATGCAAGATAGTACCGCCGCCGACACAAACTCAAGCTCGACCAGAAACAGAATGATCATGGTACACGCGAGGTCAGACCGGACCAGACTCGGCCCCCTCGTCGCCTTTATATAGGGAATCCCCGGAAAACCCGGCCCAGATGCCCTCCCATGAAGTTAGATACCGAGAACAAAAGTGAGGAAACCGACGTTGAAAATGAGAGAGCGCCGTGGACTATGTACACTTCCGATGTACTCCACCGTGGTCTTGTTGGAGCGACATGGAGGTGAAAATCTGGCGGCTGATTAGGTGGTATTAAATTCCCTAGGGTTGGGAGCTGTCGTTGCCATGAAGCGAAATGATTTGGCCGTAGAATTACAATGATAACAAAACAAATCGAAGAAAAGTGGTGGCGTAGTTCGTTTGAACATTGTTGAACACATTGTTGGATGCTGCCCATCTCAGGAGTAGCCAGTCGTCGTCGAAGACGTGTCGTTTACTGCAACCTCTTCCTCTTCCGGTCGTCATCTCCCCTGGGATCCGGCCCGTCTTCGTCCGCTCGCTCGGCTGTATCGGTCGGGTTGAGAATGTGGGCCATGCTGCCTCTCCGCGTAGGCGGCGCCGAGTGGTCCTTAACCATCAGGTTCCTGTTGTCGCTGCGGTTTGCCGAGTTCCATGACCAGCTCCCAAACGTGTCCACCGCAGGGGGCGGGCCGCCGTTGGACAGATGCGGCAGAGGGGGCGTTGCAGGGCGTGAGTGCGGTTGCGAGGCTGGCTGGAGTGAATAATGGGAGAACGAATCGCGGATGCGCTGGTCGTCGCCGGGCGCGAGGCGGCTGGGCGACGACGGCCACTGGGACGACGGAGGACCGGATGCAAACGGAGGCGGGTTCGGCTGCCACCCGTGCGCCCGAATGTCGGCCGACGTGTGCCGCCGCGCGAGGCTACCAGGGGGCAGCTCGACGTTTGCCAAGGGGTGCGGTCCGGGCGGCGGCGGCGGCGGCGGCTGGACGCGGATCGATGAGGGCGATGATTGCGTGCTGTTACCGCCTATTGATCCATATGGACGGCGGGTGCTGATCGACAGGTTCGAGGGTACCGACGGGCGGTAGTAATTGGATTGCCGCGGCTGGGGAACCGCGAGATTGGATCTGCGGGGGTCGTCTTGGGGTAATTGCCGCGGCGACACGGGAGCGTTCTCCACGTTGGCGAAGTACGGGCGGGTACTGGCAAAGACGGGTTCGTGGGGTTGCTCGAGAGTGCGGAACACATCCATCTGCCGCTGGACTTCCGACTGCAGAACCGACACTACCATCGGAGAAAATATTAGGCTATACTGGCACCACCAAACCTGGGAAACGGCCAACACTTACCGTCCCGATGTATCGGGTTGTCGGGGCCGGGGGTAAGGGCCAGGACCGCACGGGACAAGTCTTGGTTATATTGCAGCAAGCGGGCCACCGTGTCCATCATGACCTCGTGCTTGACTTGCATGAACTGGGCGTTCTCCTCATGGCGCTGCAGCCTCGCGCTCAGATCATAAAGGGTGTGCTCGATGCTGCTCAGCTTCGGGTTCGACACTTCGTGCGTGGGCGGCACGGGTTCCGAGGGCGTCCCGGGCTGTGATGGCGGCGCCCTTGGGTTGTTGTACTCCCTGTGAACCAGCGCATGGCGAGAGGCTCGGCGCCTGATCTCGCGCAGCCCAATCATGTCTCCCCGCTTGAAGTTGCCGTTCCCGTGCTTGAACTCCCACATGGTCGAGTCGGGGGTTCCGTGGGCGAAAACATCACTCACTACCTAACCGTCAGCGGCAGTCCATTGCCACCAAACCATAGGACGGCGCAATCTGCGAACTGTACCTTTATGAAACCCATACATGTTCAGTTGGCGTACAAACGACGAAATGTTGGTATGCTTGAAGTATTGCCTATCCTGTGTGAGAAATGGCCGACAGGCTAGATATGGGCGGGGTCTCCCTACGCAAGCACCTTGGAGAACTCATGCGACGGCTGAATGACGAAGCTGTCCGAGTTCGCCGTCCACGAGATTAAATGTTGTATCTTTTGGTCTTCCAGCATGCTGTCACGAGGTTTAGCGGGCGATGGCCAGGTTGGGTCGGAGAGGAAGCGCACCTCCACAACTTGTGAATGAAGGCCGTCTGGACCTTCGGCTGGTGGACGGCCGGGGCTGTCACCGCTGGTGCTGGCATGGTGTTATCGTGGGACGGTTGTTCGTGCTGCGGAGCGGGTGGCTGCAGTCGGTCGTTGGTCGCCCCGTTGATCTTGACGTCGCGGTCCGGGCTCTTGGTGGCCGAGGCCGGGGCGGACGAGCCCGTCGGAGTCGTGATCTCCATGGGCTCTCCTGGGGATGGTGTAGACATTTGGATGGTCGGTGCGATAATAGGAATGGTCCTCGCACCCATTGACGATTCCGGGGTTTCGATGGGATGGATCCTCGCACTTTCAGTAGCAGCGGCCATCTGCCCTATACATTGACGGACTCTGTCAGCAATGTGAACAGCGAGAAGGAGCAGAAAAAGCCAAAGACTGGGGGGGTGGGCCTGCAGGGACCGGGGCGGCGCATGCGCAGACTGCGCACTTTCTCGACGCCAATACAATGCCAGCCAGAAGCAAGCAGCTTGCAAAAGGAATCGAAATGGCAGGCAAGCAAGTAACAACCACTCTTAAAGACTCGGCAGGGGCCTACCTCATTGCTTCGCAATGCGCAGTTTCGTTAATTGCGCGCCGGCCAGTCGCGTTGATACGGCTAGCAAATGCCCGTGGGGGTTCGATGGCTTGTGTGCATTCGCTGTTCGTTCTCGTACACGTCGTCTCTCCTTTTTACAGGTTGGTTTCTTCGAGGCTGGAGGAAGAGCTCCCTGATGTTGTGGCAGCCGTCGGCAGTCGGCACCACTCGGTTGTCGGCACGATGGGGTGATGCGTGTGTGTCTTGCAGTGTTCAATCTGGCCGATCCGGAATGTGACCGAAGCGTCGGAGAAGGGGGGGAGAATCTTAAGAATGCTTCTGGAGTGGAGCGAAGATGTTCTTCAGGATTTTGGTCCCGCTGCCGGGTGGCGCAAGGAAGTCGGGGCTAAAGCAATGGAGACGGATAGAGGTTCTTGAAGTTGACTGATTGGTAGAGCTGCACAAGGGGCGATCCCGGGAGGTTGCTCGGAGGCTCCGTCCAGGGGGTGTTTGGGTGCTTCCTGAAAGTGGCTTTCAGTTGGGGTTTGGTGGATACTTCGTACACAAGGGAGAATCGAGGAGACGATGCAAGTGATGATGGTGGCAGGAGGTTCGGTGAGAAAATGGATTGGACAGAAAGTATGTACAAAGTATTGGAACACGTAGATAACTTGATCGGATGCTTTGTGCGTGGAGAGCAACCTAAAAGGTATAAACTTGCATTGGATATATGTACTGGTGGGTATTGAATCGCGCAGAAGCGCTGCAATGGAAGCCTCCTGTCAAGGGTGTCACGGAAGGTTTCAATGGTGAGGGGCTGCAGCGCATTGCAGCTGTGGTATTAAAATGTCCGTGCAGGCTTCACGCCCCGCTGTGATGCGCCGTCAAGAGGCGCGACACTTGCCAGATCGCACGGTTGTCGTCTGGACGGCGGATGTGGCCCGGGCGTTAGGTTCGTCCCAAGATTTGGCTGAGCCGTGTTCGAGAAGGTTATTCATCCCACCCCTCACTGTGATTAAAATCTCCGAATCCGGGCGACCGGTGGTCTACAGCGGCAAGGGAATCGTATTTGTAGAGGCCGGCCATTCGAGCGGCAAAGGGAAAAGGAAGTAACTAGGTAGCTGTACGAAGCAGCGGAAGAAGATCAAAACGCTGGCCGGGGGGGACATGCCAGATTGCGGTAGTTTAATTGTTGGATCACTGCCCGAGCTCCGTGTCCTTCCCTTTTCACGGCGCCACATGGAGAAAATGTTCGGGGTGGATGTCTCGCAGGCCCGAGAGAACCAATCGACATCGGAGGACTTGGCACGGACTGCGTAAAATTTGGAAATACCTATCTAGTGTAGAGATCAGAGATTCGCACAGCAAATATTCTGTTTTGAAGTTTGGTTAACATTTCTAAGGATGATGCTCGCTCGCCTTGTTGGATTGACACCCACAAACCCACGCTCTCAGAATCCACATTGAGGTCTCAACTAAGGTGGGCCCGGGAAGCGGGATAGTTAGCGGCGCGGTCTTGGCCGATACGGGCATGGTTCTGAATTTGGATACGGAGTGCGGATCTGGGGCCCGAGTCAGATTGGCTTTTCCAACGAAGCTAACATGGAGATCTTCCAGCCGCGGCCCTGTCGTACTTTGCCACACCCGGGGGAGGTTTGATCATGAAACACTCGGTCGGACATGAGAAGCTCTAGAATTGCCTCTAGAAGCCTAGATGCCGTGGCGGTATCTCCGCATCCATCCCTCCTTTGCCCCTCATGTCCTTTAACCTGGCTCGGGCCTAGTGAACCTTGGCTCTCCCCTCTTGCTGCCGGGGCTGTCTCCGGCGCGAAGACACCGTGACCCCGCGACCAAATGCAACGTGGAAAGGGAATGCGGGATTCGGCGTTGTACATAGCCGGAGAGGTGAAAGCCAGACTGCTGGTGTTTCTATTCGAGCCGCCAAATGCTTGAGCGCCGTTTTTGATGCAGTGCATTCAGGTATGAACCCTGGAGGAGTGCGCTGTCATGTTACAAATAACCGATTTACTGTTGTTATGCCTGGCTGCTTTTGTTTGATCCTTTCGCTCGATCTACTTTTTACTTTCCTCTTCTTGTTCCCTTTGGAGTCCGGCTTTTATCTGGTTAGAGGGCCCACTCTGCCGAACCTTGAATTTTAAACATGCCCATTTTGATCTTCCTACATCGTCTGTGCCACCATCACTGACGACTACTGCCGAACCCAAGGGTTCTGGCCTAACAAGCAGCAACATCAATCCAAAACAATTCAAAATTACCGAGATTTCTGTCAGACAGCGCCACTTCCAACAGATGTCTTCGGTCAACTGAAACATCTCAGCGCGGTTGAATTGGTTGAGCGGCACGACTTTCCAACGATGGCATCTCAACGGCAGCTGCATGCCAGGAACATGGCAACATCGGACTCCTATTGGATAAGGGACTCTTTTCGGTTGGGGCATCTTCCAACGGCACATGAAAGCTGAGGTTGAGACTTGTACCCCTTTCTGCGGTTGCCGCGTGCGTGCATCATCAGCTTCAGCTCTCTTGGGCAAAGGTATCCGTTCAACAGCCAACCGTTGGTGCGAATCGCTTTATCCGTTCCAGCTTCTGACTGTTGGCCTGGTGCCGACAAGCTGCATCCTGTGACACACATGCGAAGCTTCCCCGTCACTTCTTTCCCACCGGCCCGCCCCTGCTAGATCCAGCCAAGCTTCATTCCTTCGTCTCTATTTTGGTACCGACACGCCATCTCGCGCGGCCGCCAGCTTACTGCAAGGGGACAGAAGGATGAGATGAGAACAGCGGTTCCGGGCGTGCACGATGCGCATCTGAGGACAGCAAGGCACACCGCACCATCACGGTGCATCTGACGGACCCGAACTTGCCAGCCCATGTTTCACCCTCCCTTCGATCGCCCAAAGCGCATGATCACCGATGTACACGACGTGTCGACTTCTTGGTTTTCCATGTGGCCGCCTCCTTTTCTTGGCCACATCACGGACGTCGCTCCGGCTCCCGTCCCCTTTAGGTCTCATGTCTGCCGATGCGCCAAGCCAGCACACCGACGTTGTAAGGGTAAGCGTTCAGCCGGATCCAGATGCAACTTGGTACATGGCTCTGCGTCTAAACTACCCCCCAAGCCTTGTGTGAGTTACACCCAGCTTAGGCGAGGCAAGAAGGGATCCGCAGCTGTCGTGATTTCTGCGGTCTGCCGGTCTGCCTTGCCGGAATCGGTAGTGAGTTTCCAAAAGTGGGTTGTCCCAATGGTTATCGAGTGTTGAATTGTGACGGGTCGTATCGAACAGCTAGCTCGGGAGGTGATCTACATGTCGGTTGTCAGTTTGGTGATGCCTCCTTTCCTCTTGTTCTTGTGTAACGTATGTTATGCAGCGCTCGAACGGGTTAGGCAATCGAACATCGGCCTGTTACAACTGTTGCCGGTCTGTCGCTCATGTCAAAGCGGCCCGCTTCTGGCTGAAACGGGCCGGTGTTCGATTGCCTAACCCGTTCGAGCGCTGCATTACATACGTTAACATGCTTGGCATCCCCGTAGGTATCGACCGCCAACCATAATTATCACGCATAAGAAACCTGAAGGGGGGCAGCTTAACTCCCCGGGAGCTAACAAAACGCACCGCCAAGTTTCTGTTTCGAAGATCCACACTTTCCCACAACTACCCGGAAACGCGCAAACCTATACTATCTCCCCATGGACTTAGTACGAGAAACCGGTAGTTGGTAAAAGGCATGCTATAGGCGTCATGCTATCACACCCATTTGCCGGCGAGAAAACCGCCCATCATCAATGCCATTGCGGCCGTCCAAACCAAACGAAACACGGGACGTCTTGTATGTGCACCATCGCCACGGAACCAAGCCAAACCAGAAGCTCAGTTCAAACAAGTATATAGAAAGGGAAACACATGATTGCGGCCTCGTTAAACCGTCGTTACAGCCCCATTCCCTTCCAACCTCCTCGCCATCCAAACACTCGTAGAACGGACAGGTAGGGCATAGCATGGCATGCAAGTAGACAGGGCACCAGCCAACCAGCCAGGCAACTAGCCAACCAGCCAAACCTAACCCCCAACCCAACCCCCAAACAAAACACCTCAACCAAACACATTCCCATCCCCATCCCCATCCTCCTCCTCCTCCCCACCCCCCAACTCCCCCAACTCCCTAATCTTCCCCCCCAACACCGCCCTCCCATACCTCTCCGCCACCTTCCCAGCCGCCTCCAACATCCTGCCCGACCGATCCCGCATGAGCTGCACCATCTCGAGCGCGCGCATGCCGCGGTCCTCGCCGCCCTCGCGGCACTCGACCGCCAGCATCTGCAGCAGCGCCTTGTCGACGTCCAGCTGCAAGCGCGCCAGCCGCGCCCGCTGCGACGCCGTGCCCCGCGAGGTGGAGAGTTGGTCGGCGAGCTGGGCGCACTGTACGGATTTTTGGAGGTAGGTTTGTGTGAGGGCGAGGGTTTCCGTATCGCTGGTGGCGGGGTCGTCGTCTTCGGGTTCTGGGGAGGAGGGGGACTCGTCGCCTGAGAGCATGTCCTCGTCGAAGTCGTCGCCGCGGGTTTTGGAGGGCTTTGTCTTTTTGCTCTTCTTGGGTGGGGGGGCTGAGACGAGTGGGATGGAGAACTCGAACTCGGAGAGCAGGGGGCGCGGGAAATAGGGGTATTGGTCGCCGCCTTTGAGGATGATGCAGTGGAATTTGTTGTCGGCGACGGCGATGGGGAAGTAGGTTTCGTTTTTGCGGCCTGAGGCGAGCCGCGGGAGGAGCTTGGTGTCGAGGAGCGGGATCCAGGAGGCGCGGGATGGCTCGCGCCAGTGGAGGAGAGTTAGGAGCGTGCCCGTTGAATCGTAGATGCAGGGGTCCTGAGGGTGTTAGTGACAAGTGGGAAAAGGGGGGAGAAGTAGCGTAACGTACCCCGCTGTCTGAGAAGAAGACGCTCTTGACGGTTGCTCCTTCAGGCAGTGCGACCGTGTCTTCGTTTTGGCAGATCTCGTCCCGCTTGATGTTCTCAATGGTGTACAGCAACCGACACATGCCATCTGCACCAACAGGGCCGTTGCCCATAGTAAGAACATAATCCCCCCAGCTCGCACATGAGACGGCGGGCGTGCTCTTGGGCCGGTACACCCGGTAGGGAATGCCAAAGAGCGTGTATATCCTCACATAATTCCCCGTTGTCGTGACGGTAATAAACCTATCGCTGAGCGACATGGCCAGGACCGCTTCGCCCTTGGGCAGCTCGATGCGCCAGTCGGTCCGCTGGGTCCAGGTCTCGTGCGGGCGATAGAAGAGCACAGCTGGAGCCTCGTCCTTGGGCGGGCATGAGAAGAGCGCGCCCTTTTCGTTCAGACACGCCTGGTCGTAGAGGAAGGTGTCGGTAAAGTGGAAGTCTCTGTGGAACTCATGGTCGTAGAACTCTACTGTGACCGTATGATGTGAGTCTTGATCTACAGTCCATATGAAGCCGATCAGGTTCAAACAAAGGTACTTCCGGTTCCCACGCCAGGGGGTTGCGCCAGGCTGGAAGGCCCGATGAACCTGTGGTTGGACAAAGTTCCCGCGTTTGCTAGGACGCTGCCCGAGAAGGTCATCATCAGCTGGGCGTTTTTGAGCCGCATTAAGCGTGTAGCCCGCCCCATCATCGTCAACCACAAAACCGTCATTCTCGTCCCCAAAATTATCATCATCCAACAAGTCATCCAAGCTGTCGATGGAACCCCTCCGAGGGCGTGAGGGCAGGTTCGTCCCATTCGGCTCTGGCCTCCGGTTGTTGGCGCCAATATCCGCGAGGGGATCATGGATAAAAGGGGCGGGCTGTTGGGGCAGCCTGAGCATCGAAGCAAACTGCTCTGAGATAAACTCCTCGCAGATGAAGACTTCACCGTCCGAGGTGGTGAAAGAGGCCAAGTTCTTGGTTGGGTGCCAAGCAATGTCAACAACATTCGGGTACTCATATCTCGCAAGAACGGTCTGGTCCTTGGTAGACCAAATTAGCAGCTTTTTGTCCTTGCCCGCCGTCGCGAGCAGGGCGCCGTTTGGAGACCAGGCCACAGCAGTGATGTCCCCGTCATGCCCCTTGGAAAAGGCGCGCTGCTTCTCCCAGTCGTTCTTGGATACGACTTGAATATCCCTCGTTGGAGTCGGCATAGCAAATGCCCGCCCGTCGGGATGCCATACCACCTTGCACGAGGCCTCTGACTCGGTCTCCATCCGGCCGATGACGCCGTCCACCTTGCGGATGAGCTCGGGGTGCTCGGCCGTCAGGGAGTAGACATAGACGACTCCATCGGTACACGACAGGGCCAGCATGCTGCCCTTGGGGTCAAACGACAGATGCTTGGTCGGTTTGCCATGCTCCTTCAATGTGAGCAGCTGGGTGTTGTCTTGAATGCCGACCAGCTTGACGGTCAGCTCGTCACTGGCCACAGCGCACCACTTGTTATCGGGGGAGATGGCGACATCGCGGACGGGCATGGAGGTGCGAAGCAGAAACTTGTCGAACATGCTGGTGGCATTCGGTGTGGCGGCGAGAATGTAATAGCTGACGGTGCCATCTTCGGCTCCGGCGATGAAGAAGCTGTTACTCGCGGACACGGCCAGGTTCTGTTCCTGGCAGTCGTCGATGTTGTCGGGTTCGCCATCGGAGCCCGTCTTGTAGACACGAATGAGATTGTTGGAGCCAACTGTGACCAGCTTAGTACCGTCGGGGGTATATGCGCAACGAGTAGTCCCCTGTGTGTGCGCCGGCCTTGCCCGTGGCCGCGAGGAGATAAAAGATGTCATGCTGTTAATTGGAGCTCAGTTTCGAACTCCGAGCATCCGATCCTTTGGCTGGTAAAGTCCGGCCCTTTTGGATATGTTTTTGGTGTGGTGGATATTATTACGTCTGGGGCGGTGAAGTGGTGCTGTTGAAGTGTGGGGATGTACATAAAGTGGTGTTGAAAGGAGACGCGTCGACCCGCGTTCCCAATTAGTTTTCGCGCTCGAGCCCCACCATAGGTTCAGCCATACCCTTGTAAGTGGCCCGCCAGCTGCCATCGCCTGGCCACTTCGATTGCTTTCCATCAGGCACTTGCCTACCTTAGGTAGACAACTTAAAGACGGGCTCACTCATCAACAACTCGAGGCAGCAGCAAAAATACTTGATTTCTGCCAGGCAGCGAAGAATTGAAGAGGTATATTAATCTCCTTGGTGATAGATATTTTACAGACAAGTTTTGGGGCACAACAGCTTCCAAACAACCTCCAAAATGCAATCCGTTGACCCCGAGCACTTTTTCGAGACCGAGTGAGTTTAAAAAGGGGTAAACAACTGATTAATGTCCGGGCAACCCTTGGCTAATTATCTTACAGCGCGGCTCAGGAGAAGAGGCACCGGCGGGCAGCCAAAGCTGGGAACAAATATGGCAACCCAATTTCTCTAAAATCCAAGATTTTGGCCGCCGTACCTGACCCCAGATCTCCTTCATCGGCTCTCTTGGTTGCTGAGTCGGCTGGTGCTGTGCGGCTAGTCAAGCTTAACGTACGTATGCCTAACTAGACTGGAAGATAAATTAAATTAAAATCGGTGTTCTGATACTTTTCCAGGAGCCCGAGGACACCAAGACGGCTTACCGCGGCCCAACTGCCCCAGTCTGCTCTGTCGCTGTCGGCGGCCCCAACTCCGGAACCCTCTTCGCCGGATCGTGGGACAAGAACATCTGGTCCTGGGATCTGGCCTCTAAGGCCCCCGGGCGTAAATATGTCGGCCACACAGACTTTGTCAAAGCCGTCGTGTGTGCGACGGTCGGAGGCAAGGACATCCTGATCAGCGGTGGCGCCGACAAGAAGATCATGGTCTGGGACATTTCCACGGGAGCCAGGTTGCATACCCTGCAGGACAGCGAGGTAAACATGCTCAGCCTGCAGGACCTGGTCGTCGACCATGCGTCTTCCACCGAGAGCGAGGTCAGTCTCATCAGCGCCAGCAGCGACCCGCACATCCGCCGGTGGAAGATCCGGCTCGACGGGTGGGAGCAGGTCGCTGAAACGTCCCCCGACGCCCCAGGCACGGACCGCCGGACCATTCTGGAACACGAGACGACCGTCTACAAGCTCGTGCTCGACCGCGACAGCGATGAAGTCGATCTCTGGACGTCGAGCGGCGACGGCACTGCGAAGTGCCTGTCGAGGATGAGGAACTTCATCTGCGAGGACACCTTCCACCACGGAGACCACGTGCGCGCTGTGGCGGTCACGGAGAAGTGGGTGATCACGGCTGGCAGGGACGAGGACATTAAGTTCTGGGACCGGACCTCGGGCAAGCTCCATTGCTCCCTTGTGGGACACTACGACGAGGTCACAGAACTGGTCGTGCTCAGGGGCCCGAGCGGGTCGGGCGACCGGGTCTGCAGCGTGAGCATTGACGGTACGGTCCGGACATGGCCTCTGGAGAAGGCCGGCTTGGACGCCGCGCTGGAGGAGCAGGAGAAGCCCGCCGAGGAAGATCAAAAGGAGGTCGGTGGCGAGGGCCTGCTAAGCGCTGAAGAGGAAGCCGAGCTTGCCGCCCTCATGGAGTAAATTGAGGAAGCCCGGAGAGCTGTTTCATGATGTGGTTGAGTCCGCGCTGTTACACACGTGATATCCCAGCTTCCAAGGCGCCACCGAACGCTGATTCAGTTTGATTATCAGGACTGGCGATCGGCTGCAAGCGCCCGGTTGGTTCCACGGGACTTCGCCGCGTAGGGGAGGCAAATCCGAGAACCAGGGATCATGGTTCGCCCGCAGATGATGGCTGGGTCGCCGCAAGAAATCCCCACAGTGAGACGATGATTGGGAATACAGCGAGCCAAGTGGTTGTCTATGTCTCGGGAAGCTTGATCCTGCAGGCGCATGGTTCCAGATGGCGGAGCAAGATCCATACGCACGCCAGACCTGCTCACCTGCTGATTGAACGAAGCCCATCATTAGTTGATACCATGCAGGGTAGTCGGGTAACTGCAGCCGAGCGCCGGAGCAAAGAAAGTTGAGATTGCAGATATCTCCCCGTGGATCGGCGTGGGGACAAGGTCAAAGGAAGAAAGAACAGCAACAAATCCACAAATCCAGCCATTCAGCCCTCGGCTATGACCGAACGCCTTTCTGCCAACCGATCAAGTGTGATTTTTGCGAGATGTGACTTTGACTTTCCCAAGCGGTTTTGTGGCGAGAGATGCAGAAAATAGCATATCCTTCGACTTATCTTGCCAACAGTCCATAATAGAGTTGCATCAGACTGTAGTTTTCGCGGTAGTTGGGACGGGAGGCGCCTGTTGGCGGCGAGACGGGCGGGAAACATGGCCGTCCGTGGTGGGGCGGCGAGATGACATCCTGGCCGCCGATTCCGATTCTGCGTTTCCTTCGTAGCGGGGCTCTGTTGTCAAGATGGTCGCACATCCGGATATCCATTACTTGGTACCTAGGTATTTGGTTACACAACACCCAGGTGAGTATTCCACCATGTAAAAAATAGATATGTGGTTCTGTTGAATCAACTCCGAGACAATACGGCTTTGGCATCCCAGATCAGACGAGCAAATTTGGATGAAAGGTGACCAGTCACTATTTTTACATGATCCCAGCCCAGATCGGGAGATGCCCGGTCATTTTACAGGCGTGATAGGATCCCCCAGCATCCAACCCGGCTAACCCCACAGCCTGACGCACGTCCCTTACCTTGAGCGGGTTAGCGTCCTGCACAACAGATCATCCAAGAGATGGAGTTTCAGGTTCACGACCTCCGATTGCAACTGCCAACGCGCCCAATATTTGCAGAGCCTTGTTCGCACTTTGTCCGCAGTTCAGCCCCAGTCGCCTGGGGTGGAACGTTATCAACACGCAACCCGTACGGCTGCAAACGCCTTAAGTTGCCTGCAGAGATCAGCAACCTGCATGACCGACCTCGCTTCCCCATGCAAGACCTTATGTATGTACAACCCTGGCACTGGTAGGTAGTTTGGCCGTGGGGGCGGCGCAGAGCCGACGTGCAGCTGAAAAGGCTCTGCTCCATTTGTTGCGTCTGGCAACGTGCGTAAACGAGCCTAACGGATGCCTTTACATGGCACACCGTCCCGGTATCTCACCTGGCCGGGGCCTTGCACGGTGGCCGTTGGTGTGCACACCAGGCGCTTACACACAGCATTCCCCAAGTTTTGGTTCCTCACATCGCACAACTCCGTTTCAAGGTCGGGATGGCCAATCACTGGACTGATTATCTTGGTGGCTGTCCTGCTGGTATCCGGGAGAGTTCCCGGCTGTTCGAAAGATGCAACTTCTTTTGCATTCTTCCCGAAAAAAAAAAAAGAGAGAGAAATCAATTTACATGGCAATTCCGGGAAACAGAGAGGACGGGATGGATGAAAGAAAACACCCCCCATGCCACCCCACCCCCTCCTTCCTCCTCAGTTCAGGCAGAGGTGCAGTGCAGTTGAGCATCTCTGGTTCGATCCGCCCGCTCCTTCCCTTTTACCTGGTACCGATTACCGTCCGTACCTTTACTCTATTTTCTCACTTGCAGCCTGAGCCCTAAGAAAGGCAAAAAATGCCCGGAATCGGACAACCATAACCCAAGTTCCATGGCCCAAAGATCCCCCCCCTCCTTCCTACCCCACCACACCATGTCTTGACCTGTTCTTTGGGTCTTTCATTAACTGCCCCTGGACTTTCACTGGACTTTTAACCCACTTTCCCATTTGTTTGCTCCGCGCAACAAGGCGGCGCATGTGTGATGGGCTGAGTTGTTGGGTCGACTTTTAGACTCACACACTTCCCAATCCGGGTAGCACACAGCATGCACCCAGGCTAGATGCAGGTCTCTCATCCGAAGCCCGCCCTCCAGGTCTCCTTGTCACTTCTCACCTTCTCGCTTTCTCTTCCCCCATTACCCATGGCTTTCATGCAAGCCACCCCCTCGCGTTCTTGGTCCCTCGAGGATTCCACCTAGCCCATGTTTGGTCGATCTCGATTTCTTTTTTCGAAGCCACTCGCTGTCGACTGCACGACCGTTGGTCCGTTGGTTGCGCCGCCCGGGAACTATTTCGCAAACATCGCAAACCTCACACGGACATCGGCAGGGCCGTCTGGGGACCTTTCTTCTTTTCTAATATTCTAGAAATCCCCACACATCCCTCACCCCAGCTCCGCTTGCTTCGTTGGTTCCAGCAAAGGAGCGTGGCGGCGACGATCTCGAGCCTCCCGCTTGTTGAAGAACGGCCGTTGATTCTGGATTCAGCATGGCCGTGCCGATCCCACAACGGCGCCCCGGGCGTATCGTTGCCTTGGAGGGCCCCTCGGAGCTCGTGTCGACTCAATTGCGTCTTCTCCCGGCCTCGCCCCAGATCCTCGTCCTCCCAAGTCTTCAAAATTACTTGAAGGACCTCGAGCCGGACACACCCTTCGACCCACGGGAGCTCATCCGCCGTTATCACACTGCTTCCCAGAATCGACACACAGAGGCCCTGGAGTTCTTGAGGCCTTCGGCATCAACAGGCGAGAAGCGACTTGTCTTCCTGCACGGGGGCACCATGTCGGCCCAGGTGTCATGTCTCTCGACCATCATGGAGCATGAGCCGGATGGCGATATCGAAGAAGCTCATGCCACGTTCGTCCGGCTAGCGAGCATTGGGGCTGCCAGGTTATCGTCAGCGAGGCTCTCAGATTACGAAGCCGGGGACTCACCTTCGGAAAGTGTGGCGATGGACGAGGATTTTGAGCCGACCATACTCGATCGAGCGCCGAGTCGACGGTACGAATGGGGCGGATACATGGGCGACGCCGGCGGCGACTCTTTTGAGGACCGCATCATCCGCGCCATGAGAGCTGCAGACGCGCTCGACAAAGAGACCGAGTTTCTCCAGCCGCTCACGCCAGATGTGGAACTCACAGTTAAGCTGGTTGATATCCCACCGTCCAAGAAGCGGCTGAGCTCAACCACTGCCGAGACTTCCGAAGTTCTTCGGGGGCCCAGACCGCCCTCATCAAGCGACGGCCAAACAAGGCTTTACGAGGACCCGACTCCCCGTGTCTCACTCGACGCCACAGCGGCGGAAGAGCCCGCTTCAGCCGCGCCTCGCAAGCCGCCGCTGAGGATCCACATCCCGTCCTCGCCGATAGTCTGGGCCGGTAATGCGGCACTTGGCGGCAACCGGCCCAATGTCTACCACCCACAGGGTCAGGTACCCGGGGTTCTATCTCACAAAAGATCACGGACCGCCGAGTCGAACTTGTCGCCGAAGCAACAGCCGACTGGCCATAACAACACTCGAGAGGACGTGGCTGTGCCGGAGTCGCCAAATGACCAATTGCCTCCAGATGGGGATGGAAATTCAAATGAGCCACCCACCTCTCGACCACCTGACACAATAGAGCAACAGCCTTTCGAGTCGGTGCTGCCACTTTTGGAGGATCTCGTCGTCTTCTTCACCCCCGAGACACCCGACAAACTGCAGAACTTTGTGTTCAGACGGCTGAGTGAAGGGTATAAGACACCACGGCAATCAATATCGGTATCGGGCCCTTTGGTGCCTCATTATGACGCTTTCCAAGGCACAAGCTATCTGGCGATAGGCGATGGACAAGAGGCCAACCAAGGTCAACCAGAGGACGGCGATGCTGGCGCAGTCGTTCCCTGGGCGCGAAAAGACTTGGTTCATGGCCTCCCCACCCCGAATCACTCGCCAAATCCGCTAGATACCTCATCTGTAGCCACGCCACTGATGGATACGAGGTTCTATAGTATCAGCGTTGGGCAGGAGACGGCAGCTTCCATACAGAACTTCCTGCGGTCGTTCCTCGGCTCCCAGTTCCCGTTACAAGACCGGGTTTTTTCGGCCGCGGATGGCGCCGAGTTCCCGGCAGAAGCTGGTCTGTGGAGGGCTTTGGAGTGCGACGGGCAGGCCGAGCCCAATGATGGCGAGAGAAGGCTCGACTTGATCATGGCCGTTGGGTCCGAGAGTGGGGTGACCAAAAACCGGCTATCAGAGATCATCGGGCAAATCGAGAAACTGGGGTTCAAGACGAGCGGGCTGTCGCGAAGCGGGCGATTAGATATTAGGTACGTAACCGAAGCTTCAGCTTGATTGAAGAGAGCAGGTGCTAACGCAGACAGATATCTTATCGCCAACGCGATGCAGGCGTTTACCGCCCAACCTCTCACCAAACAGACCCAAAGCAACCCCTTTGCCGACCGCGCTCTGCTCGCCGCCCTGATCATCCCTCACCTTGAAACGTACCTAGCCACTCACCCGGATGTGCGCTTCCTGCTCATCGAGTATCCTTCCGAGCATCTCCCGACCGTTCTGGCCCTCCAGACGCTCATTGGGACAGAGGTGATGAAGGTCGTGGGTATTATCGACAGTGATGTCTCGACCCCGGTACAACAGTCCCTGTCGGTACCGGACGCAAACCGCCGTGCGAGCGAGGGCTTCCGGTCTCTCAACCGTCGGGGGTCACGCAAGTCCGGCGCCTTTGTCGGGCCCTGCTCCTTTTCTAAGGCCAACTTCCTCCTCGCTTCGTCCGCTACCGGATTCGAGACTGCTGCGTTCGTCGCTGCGATCCGCGAGAGTTTGATCTCCATATCGGATTATTACATGCCAGAACGCCCGCTCTATAAGCACCCCGACCCGCAATCCCCGCCGAGAAAGAGCCGTCCGAGTCTTTCACTTAGCACCGAGTCGCCTGACGTGAAACCGCACTCGGAGAAAAACCCCTTGGTATCGACGTCAACCCTCATCACACCGCCATCTTCCCCGACCGAATCGTCATCGACGCCAGCGCATCCACCTCATCACGTCAACCCGCGAAGCATTCCTCCACGGTCCTCGTCCTCGGCAGCAGCGTCGCCGCCCAGCCGGGGGCGTCGTTCCACTCGTGCTTCCTTCACCGATGATTCCTCAAGCAGTGGCCGCATGCAATGGGGAGAGGTCAACTACGGCACCCCCCCTGTCCCCCCTTTGCCCGCTGAACACGCCATCACAAACCAACCCATCGTGAAGACTGCATACAGCCCCCGCCATCAAAAGAAGCACTCGGATCCCCTCTCACCGCGTGGCATCGCCCCGTCATCAACGTTAACACTACCACCCACGTCAACGGCGGTATCCACCGGTGGC
Organism: Chaetomium tenue; assembly: GCF_020726465.1. NCBI lineage: Eukaryota > Fungi > Ascomycota > Sordariomycetes > Sordariales > Chaetomiaceae > Chaetomium > Chaetomium tenue. Next base: position 2,201,263 of record NW_027117330.1, on the reverse strand, counting down.
CAGGCAGATAACGAATCCCTCGAGCACTCAGAATCCCCACCCGAATATACCGCGGCTGCCCCCGTTGTCGTCAACAACAACGATGACGAGGACTACTACAGTGACGAATCGGAGCCTGACCCGGAAGAGCGCCGGCTAATGCCGCTGTACCTCCGGCGGCGCGAGGAGATTGAGAGGGGCCGAAGTAGCAAGGCTATGCGGTGGTTGGGCTTGGTGTAAAGTTTAATTTTGTCTGAGTGGAGTGTGGTGGTGGTCAGGGTGGCTTTTTTTCAACTCTATCTTTTGACAGTTAGCTAGGTGGTGGATGTAAGATGATTTGGGCTGTGGCGAAAAAGGATCGGAAGGCTAGTTTTGGAGTTTGGCTGGGGAGTTAGCTAAGAGCTGCCTTGCTCTTTTCTTTTCCTGTGTCTGGTTGTTGTCTTCTCTCCTTTTCTCTGCTCTTTTTTTTCTACTTCTCGTTTGTGATACCACCACCAGATTAGAGATAGCTTAGCGACGGAGTGGGTAATGGGATTCAGGTCTTGTGCATCTTTTGGGCCCTTGCTGTGTTGCATTGTGTCGCGTAGATTGTGTTTCGTAGACATGTCTTGTATCACTGGTGTGTCACTTGTCACGTCACAAGATCGTGGACAGTTGAAAGAAAACTGATAGGTTTTCATATTTCCAGCCAGCGAGAGAAGTATAGAAGTGATGCGAGGGCTGAAGATGCGATAAGCTCCGATGCATTGATGCCCAAGTTCAGTCAGTCCTTGCCACCATGACGAAGCCCTTCTCACCCTGCCGTCCAGCATTAGCACAACATCCTCAGATTAGGCACAACACCAGTCTAGTTCACAAACGCAGTGTATCAATAAACAAAACAGAACGAGACCCAGTTATGACCAAGACGGGAAAATACACAGACGCGAGTTGTAAGTAGTAATAAGTAAGGCAGCGGTGGCAGTAGCGGTAAAGAAAAATCAACAACTCCTGCTCTGGCCCAGTCTGTCGTGGTCCGCTTCCGGGAACACCCGGGCCCTTCCCTCCGCTTGCTCCGCTCCCTCTCGCAAGGGGAGTCCGGCTTCGAAACACGGAATGTCCGAGCTCCGGTTTCCGGACCCCCGCTCTCAAAAAAAGGACTACGCGGGGATGAGAAACCCAAAGCGAATGGAAACTGACCGCCAGCGCATCCAAAGGACAGCCCTCCTTCCTCAGACCAGCCCCTCTGCAGATCTAACCACGCCCCCCATGGTGCCCGAAAAACCCATCCGATGCAAGAAACCGTAAACACCCAAGCGCAGCAGCAGTACCAACCTCAAATGGCGCAGTGGACGAGCCGTCGCTTAGCAGCAGCCGTTGTTGTTGTTGCTAGAAACACCTTGGCCGGGCGCGACATTGACGTTAGCTTTCGTGTTGTTAGTCGCGATGCTGCTGCCCATGCGCTCCTTGATCTGGCGGGCCATGGTCAAGAAGGCCTGCTCGACGTTGCTGGCGTTCTTGGCCGACGTCTCGAGGAAGGGGATGCCGAGGCTGTCGGCGAACTCCTGGGCGAGGTCAGTTCCGTCAACAAACTCTCACATGGCGGGTGCGGTGCGGGGCGTACCTTGGCGACTGTGTACTCGACAACCTTCTTGTCCGCCATATCGCTCTTGTTTCCTACGAGCAGCTTGTTGACGCCCTCGGTGGCGTACCTGTCAATCTCCTGCAGCCACTGCTTGACGTTGTTGAAGCTGTCCATGTCGGTGACGTCGTAGACGACGCAGATGCCATGGGCGCCGCGGTAGTAGGACGATGTGATGGTGCGGAAACGTTCCTGGCCGGCCGTGTCCCACTGTGGTCGAGTCAGCGGGCGGTTCTTTCCTTCTCCCCTTACGTCATGCCTGAGCGGGGTGGAGGGGATATTGGGTAAGGTATGCGTACGATTTGTAGCTTCACCGTCTTGCCGTCAAGCTCGATCGTTCGGATTTTCTGCGAGGGTCAGCCGCTGCAGCCTGACCGCTTTTCCTGGCTGCCACATACGAAGTCGACACCGATGGTGGAGATGTAAGACTCTGTGTAGGTGTCATCGGCGAACCGCAGGAGCAGGCAAGACTTGCCGACACCAGAGTCACCGATGAGCAGCAGCTTGAAAAGGTAATCGTATCTGACATATTATTTAGTAGTCGGCACCGGATGGAAAGCGATATCTGAGTATCGCGAGGATGGGTAGAAGCCGGTCGAGGGAACCCTGGCGAAGAGCGAAAGTGTCAGCAGCAGCAGCAGACAAAGGCAGAAGAAGCGGGCAGCAGGCGCCAGGCCGCACCGCAGAAAGGCGGCGACGTACTACTCGGGATTCATGGTGGGCGATTTATCGTAGTGTTGCGTTGAGGATGTGGTGGTGGAGTCAGATGCGAATGGTTGTTGTTTGATGCTAGTGGAGAAAAGTAAAGGTGGGTTGTTTTGGTCGGAGTTTGATGATGAGGAAGGCTGGTCGGTTGTCGAAGAAGAAGTGCAGTCGTCCATGGAAGGCTGCTGCGTCAGGACGTCAGAACAATTGGTCCCAGACCCAGCTTGGCTCGGGCGAACATCACAGGCCCCCCAGGGGAAGGTAGCTATATCACGTGACGCATAGATAGACTGTGGCAAGTGTGGCTTGATTACCGTCAAGACACAGTCAAAGGCTAGAAACTGAGCCCAAAGAGAAAGAGCCAAAGCCAGTAAAATCCAGGGATTTGCCTAGGCAGACAACTTGACCATTCCGCGTGACTTAAACTGGGGTTCGCTGTGTCCCGAGGAGCCGAGACCTGAGGCTTCAGGCTCGTGACACGGGGGTGTGGCTTCTCCACTGAGAGTGTCAGCTGGCAGCGCCTTTACAGTGGTCAGCCAGGTGGGGGGATGGGACCCGAAATGCCGACACAACACATGGGATTCCAAGAAGACTGGAACCCAGACCCATTGTTTTTTTACTGTGTAAGCACGCTTTCCTTACGCATTCGTTAAGTATGCTGTCTAATATGCATGAAATACGCGGACACCTCAATGCCAAAAACAGCTTCAGCGGTGACAGCAGTGATAGAAAGAGAAGCCGTGCAAAACCTTGGAAATATGGCAAACTGAGAACGGCAACATACCCAGTTAACTGACCAAGTCTGCTGGGTTAACAGCACACAACTAAACCATGCGTTGCCCAGTCTTCCGGGAAGCAAGCAATGAGTATCGCTATATCGGGGTCATGCTATCCAAGCTCCCAATACTTGACTTTAGTTAGCATCGAGATCAAAATGACTGACATCATCCCTGCTGCACCCGCACCTCCAACACCACGCAAAACAGCTAACACTCACTGAACATATCCGCGCCGGCCAGTCGGCAAGTCCCGTGTAAGCTTTACCATCGGGAAGGAAATCTACAAACCCGACAACCTCATGTCTACACCGGCGAGGATACTGCGATGTCCTCTGCACGGATCTGCAGCGCGAGTATCCCCAGCGGCAACTTGCGCAGCTCCATCGCCATGGGGAGCTCCGCCAGCAATTGAACGGCGCCACGACTCAGAAGCACCGGCATTCCACTTCTCGACAGTCTCGCGCCCACCACGAGCTTCACCTTTGCCGTCAACACCCAAAAAGAACCTCGCAACCCTCCAAAATCCCACCACCCCACCAAAACTAATTCCCGACGCCGCCCTCTTCACCTCCCACCCGCCCCTCCTCTCCCCCGAGCCAGGCAACAACAAACCACCCGACGAGCGCAAAGTCAAGCTCGGCAAGAGTACGTCCCCGCCCACCTCACCCATAGGAAGCCAGCCAACCAACTAACCACCCGCCCTCTCTCCTCCTCACAGCCCTCCGCATCCTGCAATCCCACCTCCCCACCCTGCTCCAATCCCCCCCGCCCCAAGGCATCCTCTCCCCGCGCATCACCCTGCACCTGTTCCCCTCCACCCACCCGCACCTGCCCACCGTATCCGGCCGCGTCGCGTACACGGCCGCGCTGTGGTCGTCGCCCATCGCGTGGAACCGCCTGCCGCTGGTGGGGAACGTCCGCCTGCAGATCCTGTCCGAGCGCATGGTCGAGTCGTCGTCGTATGACCTTGGGACGGGGGGTCGGTTGGGGGGCCGCCGGGCGGATGGCGCGTGTGGGGAGCAGTTGATTGTGCGGTGGCGGACGGTGGGGGGTGGGGGGCGGAAGTTGAGGGGGTGGTTGGGTTTTGGGGGGGATGATGCTGGTGGTGGTGGTGATGGTGAGGTGGGGGGTGGGAAGGGGAGGAGTGGGGTTGGGAGTGGGAGGGGGGAGGGGATACAATCACAACAGCAGCAACCGCAGCAAGGGGAGGAGGTGAGTAGATCAGAGTTCAAGGCGCCGGTGGGGATGGCGGAGCCCGTTGGGTCGAGTGACAAGGAGTTCACGGGGCTGTTCATCTTTGACTTTGACAGCGAGGGGAGGATACTCAACCATACGATCGAGCATATGCAAGAAAGCGGGCAGTGGGAAAAGGGGGTGGGCGCGAAAGTGGTGGGCTTGACGGATTGGTTGCTGGGTGGGATCAAGGGGGGCGAGGCGCCGTGCCCTGCGTTTGCAGCGAAGTTCAAAAAGGGGAGGTGATGATATGGTAAAAGCCGGTCTGGTGAGGATTTCAACATCGTGTATGTACAACATCTGTTTTGTTTTACAACCTAGGAGGCGTTTCGGATCAACATGGCGTTGGAGATGGTTCGGAGTTTACGGTTACACCATCAGGCATGGAATGGAGCAGGGACGGGAATTGTATCAACATAACGCACCCTCCTCGATCATAGCACAATTGCGTCGAATAACTTTTGTAAAGCGCACCAAATCAAGAACACATCAAACAACAAAACAAAACAAAAGAAACTCCCTTTCTGCGTAAGCCAAGCCAGCCAGCTGCATCATTGTTGAAAATCCACAGCCGCCCACAGCCATACACAGATCCCCTAAACAACCACCGACGTATCCCCGCCCATCTCGCCGCTCAATTCCCTTGACGTCGGACCACGCCGCTGCGCCCCAGCAGACACGCCCGAGGCCTCATCCCCAGCGACACCATACTCCCCACCATTGGTCCCATTAACCCCATTGGTGCCGTTGGTGGTGCCGTTGGCTGCCTGATGGTGGTGGTGCTTCTTGCGGCCGCCGGCGTCGCGCTCCTCCAGCAGCGCGCGGATGTGCCCGTTCAGCCACAGGCCGTCGAGCTGGCGCGGGGCCATGTCGCGCGCGCCGGCGATGCGGCCGCGGCAGGTCGGGGTGCCGCAGAGGCAGTCGAAGGGCTGCGCCATGTACCACTCGGTGGAGGGGTAGAAGAACTGGGGGTATTTAGTGGGTGGTACTTTTGCTGTTTCTGTTGAAAGAAAGAGGGGGGGGTTGTACGTACTGTCAGCTCGTCGCCTGGCTGCAGCCCCTTTGGGCCGGCGATGACGTTCATGCTGGCCGTGTCGAAGATCTAGAGTAAAGGGGGAGGGGTCATGTCAACAATGGGCCTCGCCTTGTGCTGTATCCCACGATCGCCCCCCAATCCAGGAGGAAAGAACTGACCAGAGACGGCTCGCATGAGTGGTTAATGTACAGCAGGTCGCTGTTCAAGTCAAAGTGCTTGTCACGGCCCATCTGGACCGTCGCGTAGGTAGCCTCGGGGGCGATGGTGCAGGGCGGGAACTCAAGCTTGGCGAACAGGCCAAAGGGAGGGAGGGCAACCTTGGAGATGCTCTTGCTGGTGAAGGCGGCCTCGTTGACGATGACCTCTTGGACGTCGGGGTGCGACGGCTGCGCCCAGTGCGGTTTGATGGGAGCCATGGTGTTCGGAATTGCTTCGGTGTTGGGGACAACGACAATGCCCGTAAAAGGGTAGCGTGGGGTTTGCTTCAATTGCAGTGGAATGGAAATGAGTTGTTAAGTTGGTGTTGAGAGCGAACAGGAGTGAGATGAGACTGTGTGTGACGTCCAACTCCGCTTCTTATGAGGGTTGTCCCTGCAAAATGACAGAGTTGCCTAGGCGTCACTTTGTTCGGCCTCGCTCGGCTACTAGGAACCGAGCGAGCGGGTATGGCATTTGACACTCCGCCATTCAATCCCAAGGACGCTAATTAGAGCTCGAGAAGATCGCGCTTTTTATGAAACTAGCTCGAACTGATTGGAGTGGATTATGTGTATTTTTATCACCATTTCTGTCATCTCTTCCATTTGGCTTCGTTTGGGGACAGCCAAAACACCTCGTCCTCTTCATAGATTCCCGGGGCAAAAAAGCCGCTTACGTCGAGATAGTGCCCGGCATGTGCCCACAACAAGGTATCGTCCAGGTTAAAGTTGAGGCTGATGGATTATGGTGTGGGGTTGAGGGGTTGTCTCGCTTGCAATTGAGTGAAGGTGGGTGGGTGTAGGTGGGGCGCCGAACCTCCGAAGCCCCGGGGCGTGGGATCGGTGCACCGGCAAAAAGCGACCGGTTGGTACCACACCAGCCAATAAGATATGCATCGTCTGCCAAAGCAGGCATACCAGCAACTTCGGCATGGTTATACTACATCAGTTGTATTTTATTACTCTGCTTAGAGCTTCCCAGCTCTCAAGGATCCCGCGGCTCCCTAGTTGAGCTAGGCGAGTACGGAATGGTAACCAGGGTTGGTCAAGTACCTTAGTGTATGTATATAGTTGGCAGATCGAGGAAGTTCAAAGTTAAATAGATAGCAAAAGCAAAAAGCTCACCAGCTAGCTTTGGGCGAGCTAGCTGGCTACGAAACCCGCTGGGGTTTGCAGAAGGGGGAGGTACAGGGGAGGAGGTTGGGTAGGTGGCTGGAGAAGAGCGTGTACCTTTTCTACGTTACCCCGGGGCGGCTCGAACCGGTGACCTCTCAGTGAGAGGAACCAGGAGTTTTTCGCCCCGAGGCCTTGACCACCCCCAGTGACCATTGAGCCATCCTAGGGGTGGTCGGTGATATTGGGAATGTCGGAACTTCTATATCTAGCCAAGGCAGGTGTCAGTTTCTGTTCATTTTTCTTTCCCCGATCACGATCACCCTACACCAGTAGGCAAGTTCTCGGTACTTGTAACACCAGAACCTCTTCGCCTCTCAGTTACCGCAACATTGAAATGCCTACAATGTCAACAATCACAAAACGCAAGAACTCAAATTCGGGCAGAACACTGCCAACCTTACACCGTGTTCTTTCCCCCGACGGCCCTGTCTCTCAAACTAACTTCAAATCTTGCGCCACCGTGATCGCAACATAGGTCCGACCAGGAGCAAACAGGCATGAAACCCGGTTCGCAGAGGACTTAGTCCAAATACTCGCCGCCCGTAAAACAAATTTGGGGAACTCACCTCGCGCACACCAGGCGACGACCACCAGAACACACGCTCATCTGCCACAGCAACGTACAGAGCCACAGCCAAGTCATCGCCCTTGACATCTTGCACCTCCATCTCCCCGCGCAGCTCCGCGAACCCCGGCGGGGCCGTATCGGGTACTTCCCGTGCAAGGCCAAGCTTGCGCCAGGGGTGGCCCTCCTTCTGTGGGATGAATGGCCGCGCCTTGGTGTCGTCGTGACCGGCCGCAGCGAGCTTGGTGCGCGGACTCAGTGTCCAGTTCGCCGTCGGCGGATAAGGGGGTGGCCGTTGGCTTCGAGAAACCGGTCTAGGAGCATGACGGGGACTTTGAAGCCGCGGAGGATGACGGTGAGGTTTATGGCTAGCTGGAGGGACGGTTAAGGCTTGCTGGCGTGAGCGAGGTGGTGGTTGAGATTGGGTAGGAACACGTGATATGAAAGGTGACATTGATCGCGGAAAGTCTGCTTGCCGAGTTGTCGGAGCAGGAAGCTGGAACTGCAGTGTTATTGGTTTGGTGCACGCTTGCGTCTGGGCCCTCAGACAAAGCTGGGAGCCAAACTCTCGACGGCAGAAGAACCACAACCGTCTCAGCCATGCTTCTCCGAAACGGATGGCACTGCCGTAGAAGTTAAAGGCACCGGGACCGGGGAAGTGTCCTACAAACTAGGTAATCAATCCTCCGTTTGATCATGGTGTGTCTGTCACGACTGCCACACTGTCGCGAGTTGTCGTAGTTGGCGACGGCCTTCATATAATTAAGGAAAAAGGTTGACCCTCAAATGAGTGAAGGGGGCAGCTATCTCGCCGAAAGGAACAGCAGGCGAGTAACTCGGGTTAGAAACTGGCCAAGTTAGGGCTGCCGAAACTACTCCGGGGGATCACCTAACTGGGTGACCCGGCACTTGCAAAGGAACAAACAGTACCCGATCTGGGCGGTCTTTGCGACGTTGTCTGACGCTATGGCGAGGCGGATTCGGGCATGCAGACGGGGTGGATCGAGGGATGCAAGCTGAGACGAACGGTGACGAACCCCCAGACGTTGGAAAAGATCTTGGTGGAGAATGCTTCTAGAAACAAGCACGACAGGCCCCAAAATGCTCTGACTGGCATATGCGGGGGCGCCAAGAGGATCTGCTGCCCGTTTTGTCTCAAGGGTAGGGGTAGGAAATTGACAGGGGCCAGACCGGCGCCTTCTTTCTCCAGACAAATCCACAGATTACAACTTGCAAAGTGCCACTGCTTGTTGAAAAGGGACAATCGGGGTAAACGAAGCGCAGCGGGGCAAGGACTAATGAAATACGAAATCAGGTACCCCTAGGTTCCTTTCTTTCCCTGACTCGTGACAGCACCGAACCGATAAGGAAGTTGGGGGTCACCCCTCGGCAGAGAACAGCGGGCAAGAGCAGTAGTACCTACCAGGCGAGGTAGGCAAGAGCGGGCAAGAACAATGGGCAAGAGTAACACGGGGTGAGTCACTGGCAGCCGCACGGAAGGGAAAAAAAGGCAGAACCACACTTCATCCTCTCATTTCTCACATTTCCACCCCCAGAAATCATCTAAAGCGGCCCCACGTGGTTCCCCACGGGCCGAATTCGAAACATTCGCTCCAAGACAGGTGCTCCAATTTTGATACCTACATCGAAAACACAACTGTGTGCCTCCCTACCCACGTCCCTATCCACGTCCCATCAACCCAAGTCTTACTCTCTGCATGGGTGCTGAATTCGGCCGCAAAGGCCCTTTGCAATTAAGGCAATCAGATCTCGGACTACAACCGCGGTTCGGTGGACGATGGATGATACATCTAGGAACACGCGAACGTCCGTTCTCCGCCGGGAAGAGGTCAGAGCGAAGCGTGGCATCCCGAACCGAGTGGTCTGCCAGCTCCGGGTCTTGATAGCAGACCGAGCGCGATCTCCCCTGTTCTCTCGCTCGTCCGGGTTTGTGCAACGGTGGATCAGCCGTCCTCAGGATCGCCACAGATGGCACTCTCTCTTGCGGCTTACCCAGAAAGTCGGCGGGATAATTCGGAATGGCCGAGGGTGGCCCTTCAAACGGCCACGGCTGCCTGATCCCCTCTCGTCCTCGCTCGAGATACTACTCTCCGGTCTGATATTGTGGACCGGCCCAAAGATGCGGCCACGAAATGCTACAACCGAGTGCCTCAGCGGCCGCCAACGTTGAGCACGGACCCGGGTATATCGTCTCGAAGACTCGACGTACATGGAAGTTGCTGCACGTTCGGGACGTGCAGCGAATATGCAGCCCAATGACATACATAAACCCCCAGTACTGGTGCACCGAGGCTTAACGCAGCCGTCCTAAGACGCTCCTTTAATATCTGGAAGCCCTCTCCATCGGGTAACACCCAGGCTCCCGCAGGCTGTCACCTGAGCAGCAGAACAAGGTTTGCAATCCCTACCCTGGACGATCCTATGGGTATCCGGTCCTGTCCAAGGACGATGACGTTCCGCAATCGCCAGATTATGGATTTTATCCGTGCGCGCCTCCCCGATCCTGATGATACACGCACACAGCACTGGCCGCCGAGGCCCCTCAGTCGAGCCGAAGGGGAAGAATTACAGTTGGCACTCTACCACCAGAAGAAAATCTGCACTTCGGTGCCGAGAGGGTCACCCACCATCTTCCAACACACCACCCCCCTCCCCCCCCCACCTGGGACGATCAAACTTCCCGCGAAAGTGGCGTGCCACGTGAAGCTTTCAGTGAGCTCTCTCATCGGGTTCCTGCGGTGTCTCACTTTGGAGAGCATGTCACCCAGGTTTCTTGCCCATCCCGGGGTGCCACAGCGTTACGCAGGCATTTATAAGATAGGCAGGACTCCGAGTGGGGGAGGGTGGGCGGTCGTTGGTTTAAAGAGGCGCCGACGGCCAGGTAGGTTGAGGATCAGGGCAGCCCATCCTCTCACGCATTCTAACATTCGTCGCTGTGATCCTGCGCTGGGGTCTCATTAACACATCGGCTTATATTGCATTCGGGCTATCTCGACACACCTTGGCAGTTCCTCCCAGCCTGTTTGTCAACCCCCGACCACGCGCTATCCCTAGCACTTCCAGGTATGTTTCATACCACCTAATCGAGAATGTCGTTAACGACGATGTAAACCGAAAGGCATCTCCACCAGACCCAGCCATGGCCCAACACTATACCTCAACCAGCCCCGTGAGACAGGCAAAGCCGAAGCCGCAACCCGTCCCCGACCCTCCGACGCCGAACCCCCCTGAGCCACCTTATTAAGTGCCCGACCTCTGGACAGGGCGGGCATAAGAAAAAGGTGCCGGGGATACTGGGGCCCTGGGGATGAGTGGCGGTCGACTTACAGTCGCCCCTGATCGCCCCTGATCGGCAGCGGGCCGCCCCGCGAATGTATTAGCATGAAGGTTATGCCGGTTTTGCAAGTAATACTCGTCTAATAAGGTGAAACATTATGTTGAGACAGGAAGAGGTGCGTCGTTGGAGGTGGAATGTTGTTGTTACTTGTTTGGGAAATGACATGGTGGGTTCGTTCAGGCGCCGAGCCAGGTCGCTGTCCGTTGACGGTTCTCCAGGTAGTAGGTGGGGAGGATGTATGAATATGCCGGCGTTACTTACTTCCACTTGCTATTTCGAACTGGGTGGTTGATGAGATTATGAATGCTCTTACGGTGGGGCGTGGTTGTTGGAAGGTTTTTCGTGTTATGTCGTTTCCGTTTCTTTTGGGCGCCTTCGTCTTCTCCAAATCCCATAAATGTGATGCAGGCTGATTTCCCCAGGTAACAATAAACGGAAATGAATGCGGGTTGCAGATTGTGTATCATACCAGAAACGGCGGGATATCAGGCGCCTTCTTTCCTTATCCGGGAAAAGAAAAGAAAAAAAGAAAAACATGAAGGAATCTACCCCCTCGTTGATGTTAGTTTTCGTCTAGGAGTTCTTGTTATTCACACACCACAGACAGTTTGAGATATGCATCAAAAGAAACTTGATTCCCCTTTTTGTGTTGCGCCATCACTCGGTTTTTAGACATCTGGGGATTTAAGGTAGCCAAAGCGGGCTGATAGATGCCCCACCATGAAGGTTCGTAATCGAATTGGCGGTTCACTAAGCACATAGCTGCACATCTACACGTGTGGTTAAGGTGCTAAAGGAACTATACAATCTATATTTGTTTACTACTACCCAGCTGCGCCGAGATCGTGATAAGCCACGATCAGGGACGCCGTTTATCTGCTGGCTACCCGGTGACCGGGTGTGGCATGTTGGATGAAGGTTGGAAAGGCTGGGATGGAGAGAGCGGTGATCCCCCGGGGTTCCTGGGGCTACTGCGGGGCCATCTGCCCGCTGTCGTCAGTGGCTTGCGGGGTTCTTGGCAGCCAGACAGCCCCGGCAAAAACACCAGAACCTGCCAGTGGCAGGGGAGCAACCTGGAAGCCAGCGTCGTCGTCCTTTGACCCGAGCCGTCCTCCTCGGAATCGAAGGGTGCATCATCGAGCATCCCGTCTGCATCTCCGACCCCTCCGGGCGGTAACACAGATCAATCCAGCCGATCCAAAAAGGCGCACCGGTGGTTTGGGTATCTGGGTTCACCTACCCTTCAAATACCTAAGTCCTGCTAATGTCTGGAAAGAAGCCGCCGTAAGTTATAAAACTTTACCTATCGCCGACACCTCTTGCCTCCTGGCCTCAAAGAACTCTTGCTGCGATTTGATCCTTAAGTGGCTGCCCCACCTATCCGTTCGGCCGGGAGGCATTACTGCAGCGTCCCGCTTCGCATGCTTATCAACTTGGTGCCCGCCTGACGTGCTTGGCTTCTTCACATGCTTTTACTCTCTCGTCTGCTTTCGTCCGTGGTGTCAGATCTGCCCAGCCCAATGGTCCCTGATCGGGTTGCCTGGACTAATACAATATAGGGCTAACAAGCCTGGTCAAGCATGTAAAACCCGCGAGGAGTGATATTTGTTGTTTCAACGCGCAGAACTCGTGATTATCTGCAACATTGGAAAGAATGTAATGGAATACTTCGTACACTTGAAAATTACCACCCCACTCAACCCCGGGTCCTTCCAGAATGGTCGTTGAGTGCGGAGCATTTTGCCAATCTCCCCCGCCTGGGGAAGATGGAGTTTCCCCATCTGCCATCTCACCCAAGCCAACCGTAGCACATCCTCTTGTCCGAACAGCAACCCAGAACCCAGACTGGGAACGAGCAAACCCTGGTCGACCGGAACAGCGTATTGGAAGACGCCGCACCGCCAACGTTTTTAACTCTTGAGTGGCTGCAGCCGGATCGCGGGCCGAGTAGCGCGCCATCGCCTGCACGCAGCTTTTTGTCTTGGGGTTGGTGTTTGTTGGAAAGAACAGCGACGCCCGGTTATTGCCCTCTTATCCTTGGGTGTGGGGGTTGCAACAACGTCATTTCTTGAGATACCCTGTCTGCCTAGCTGCCCTCACGACCTGTGACGCAGCGAGACACGAATCACCCGTACGAATACTGAGGGTAGGCAGTTGAGCGGGCATTAGCGGCAGTTCCGTTGTTCGTGTGCGAGCTTAGCCGCCGCGCCACCGGAGGGGCAGATGACCTTGCTGTCCTTGTGAATAGGATAACAGGCAACCGACCATCGAAATAAGTCTCAAGCGACGCCCAGAACGGCTCCAGCATCGACCCAGTCCAATATTATCTCTTATTTCTTCTTTCAGCCTCCCGATACATCCCATCACGCCCAGCCACCAACACCAAGCATCCCCCGCAGGCATCCCACACCTACCTAGTTCGGACATGTTACGTGCTTGAGCACCAAGTTTGTTGGTCTCCATCTGTCACCCTCGCTAGTACGTTGCATCTCTGTTTTCTCGTTTTTCCCGAGACGTAAAATGGCTCGGCAGATTCCACACGGCTGCATCGCATATTGAGCCTTCGGGCTTGCGGAGGAGTTTCACATCACCAACCCACTGCACTGCGGCACTTGTGTCCAATCACTCGGTTTCTGCCCATGACTTCCCCACGGCCACATGCTTCGATTTTGGCCCTGGTCTGGTCTAGGCAGTCTTGCAGTTCCTCCTTAGCCTCCATCATCCCGGCCCCCCTCCCCCTCTGTCACCCCCTGTCTGTTAGTTTGTCCGTCCGTCCGTCCGCCCGCCTGCGCATGGCGGCATGCCCCCGGGAAGAGTCCCACATGCACATGGCAGACATTGAAGGCGGCCCACGCCATCCTGGCGGCTACCAGAATCCATTTCTTCTTCGTCAGCGTGGGCTTACCAGTGGATGACGGTCCCACCTGTTCTACTTGTTGATGTTGCTCTTCTCCCGGTTCAGCGCCCCCCGAGCTTCCCGTACCCACCGCCTTATATCCCGAGCCTAGCCCGGCCGAGTCCCGGTAGCTCTCTCCCATCTCCTGGACTCAAGTCCCCTTCGCCCCTTATTCTATGTTTATGTGAATGCCGCTGCCGTAGCATTTCAAGTGGAATGCCATCATACTGCTTCCAAGACTGCCACTATTTCTACCGCACTGCCCTGCGCGGCCTGAACATCAGCACCCACGTCTCGCCTCTCTACGCTTGATCCCGCTCGACCCTGGCTGACGAGAATGCCTACACAAGTCCGCATCTTCACCTCACCAAGGTCCCTTGGTGAGACCCTCTCGACAACCAACCAGTCATCCCCCGCCACCCCTCGAACAGTGCCCGAGTTCCCCGACCTGCCGAAGCCTATCACCGGCCCGGCCCTGAAGGCGCGCCAACACGCCATGTCGGAGGCCTACTACGACGACAAGCCCAAGGGCGGCGTCACCTACGCCCACCAGGATGACCTGCCCAAGCTGCCCATCCCGGAGCTCGAGGTCAGCTGTGAGAAGTACCTAACCGCCCTCAAGCCGCTTCAGTCGGCCAGGGAACACGCAGAGACGAAGCATGCCGTGCAGGCCTTCCTCCGAAACGAGGGGCCAGAGCTGAACAATAAGCTCAAGCAGTATGCTGAAGCCAGGACGAGCTATATCGAACAATTCTGTAAGCCTTCTTCCCCCTCTCCTGCCGTCCTCAATCCTGTCCGTCCGTCATGTCACTGACAGACTCCTATTTCAAGGGTATGATTCGTACCTGAACTATGACAACCCTGTCGTCCTCAATCTGAACCCCTTCTTCCTATTGGAGGACGACCCCACGCCAGCCCGGAACAACCAGGTGACCCGCGCTGGCTCACTCGTGGTGTCGGCCTTGGAGTTTGTGAGGGCTGTACGCAAGGAAGAGCTGCCGCCGGACACTGTTAAGGGCACGCCGTTGTGCATGTACCAGTATTCACGTCTGTTTGGTACCGCCCGGGTTCCCACCGACGCGGGATGCCAGATAGAGCAAGACCCCGAGTCCAAGCACATCGTTGTCATGTGCCACGGCCAGTTCTACTGGTTCGATGTCCTGGACGACAACTCGGACCTCATCATGACGGAGCGGGACATCGTCATCAACTTGCAGACCATCATCGACGACGCTGCACAGACGCCCATCCAAGATGCTGCCAAGGGCGCCCTGGGCGTGCTTAGCACCGAGAACCGGAAGGTGTGGTCGGGGCTGCGGGACGTCTTGATGCGGGAGCCAGGTTCCAACAATGCCGACTGCCTGAGCATCGTCGATACCGCCCTGTTTGTGGTTTGCCTCGACTACTCCGAGCCCGCCGATGCTGCTGCGCTCTGCCAGAACATGCTCTGCGGTACCAGCGAGATCGAGAAGGGCGTCCAAATCGGCACCTGCACCAACCGGTGGTATGACAAGCTGCAGATCATTGTCTGTAAGAACGGGAGTGCCGGCATCAACTTTGAGCATACCGGCGTAGACGGCCACACCGTGCTGCGTTTTGCCAGCGATTTGTACACCGATACCATCCTCCGCTTTGCGAGGACCATCAATGGCAAGGCCCCGACGCTGTGGGCGTCCACCAGCCCTGATCCGTCGAAGCGCGATCCCGAGAGTTTCGGCGACGTCAACACGACGCCGCACAAGCTGGAGTGGGACATGCTCCCCGAACTCCGCATTGCTGTGCGGTTCGCCGAGACCCGGCTGGCGGATCTGATCGAGCAAAACGAGTTCCAGTGCCTCGACTTCGGTGCCTACGGTAAGAACTTCATCACCTCGATGGGCTTCTCGCCCGACGCCTTCGTCCAGATGGCCTTCCAGGCGGCCTACTACGGCCTCTACGGCCGCATCGAGTGCACCTACGAGCCGGCCATGACCAAGATGTACCTGCATGGACGCACCGAAGCTATCCGAACCGTATCGGACGCATCCGTCAACTTTGTCCAGACCTTCTGGGCCGACAACCCGGCCGAGCAGAAGATCGAAGCCCTCCGCAAAGCCTGCCAGGGCCACGTCGCCAGGACGCGTGAGTGCGCCAAAGCCGAGGGCTTCGACCGCCACCTGTACGCCCTCCTCTCCCTCTGGCAGCGCACCGTCAACGAAGACATCGGCAGCTCCGTCTCCGGCAGCAACGGCTACTCCTCCCCCGTCGACGCACTCTCCGACCACAGCGGCACCAGCCCCCCACCCGAACCCGCCTACCTCCTCGACAACAACACCACCACCACCACCCACCACCACACCCACCGCCACCACAACCACTCCCCCACCCACGCCCAAACCACCACCACCGCCGCCCCCTCCCCACCACCCCCACGAACCCGCTCCCGCGGCGACAGCATCCAATCCCACAACTCCCACTCCAGCAGCACCTCCCCACCCCCGCACCACCTCCCCCTCCTCTTCGCCGACCCCGGCTGGGACAAGATCAACACCACCATCCTGTCCACCTCCAACTGCGGCAACCCCTCCCTCCGCCAATTCGGCTTCGGCCCCGTCTCCGGCGACGGCTTCGGCATCGGCTACATCATCAAGGACGAAGGGATCTCCATCTGCGTGTCGTCGCGCCATCGCCAGACGAGGAGGTTTGTGGATACGTTGGAGAGTTATTTGTTGGAGATTAGAAGGGTGTTAAGGATTTCGGCGCAGGGGAAGGTGGGTGCCGCGGGGGGCGTGTGGAATGGGTTGGGGATGAGGGGGAGTCGGGCGAGGGAGGTGGAGGGGTTGCGGGCCGCAGGGAATGGGCATGGACATCATGGTCATGGGCATGGTACGGGGGCGCATGCTGGGAAGGGTGGGGTTGGTGGTGGGAATGGGGTAGGGAAGGCGGGCAGTGGTGGGAGTGGGGGTGTTGTTGGGGGGCCGCAGCGGATGCGGGTGAGGGGGAGGTTGATTACGGGGGCTGAGGGGCTTAGGAAGGCGTCGTCGGATCTGAGTGGGGGGGTGAATGGGAGTGTGTCGTCGCCGACGGAGGAGAGCTTGGGTATGAGTGAGGATGATGAGTTGGGCGGGTGTAAGTGGTTTTTTTGGTTTAGTTTGTTGGGGTTTCTTTTTGGGTGTTCATGTTCCTCTCCCCCCTTTCCCCTTTTCCCTAACCCCCTCCCCTTTCTCCTCTCTAACCCCCTTCCATCCCTCCGTTTTTCTCATTTCACTTTCCCCCTCTTATCAACTCCCCACAAACCTAGTGAAACAGTGTTTTTCAAACAGGATACTAACGAAGCAACCAACAGATGGCTTCTTTGACGCTGGCATGCTGCTGCAGGCGCTCAAGGCGAGGGGCGAGAACTTTGATAACGGCGAGAGCAAGCCGTCGGAACGCGCGGCCGTGCAGGCGCGGAGGAGGGATGTCGGGAAGAAATTGAGGTTGATTGATTATTGAGTGGCGGATTATGGTTTGGCTAACGGGTTGAGGGGTTGGGGTGTGGTTGGAAGGAGTGGAGTGGAGGAGCGGTCCTGGGTACTAGATGGATGGATATCTAGCGAAATGGTTTGATGTTGGTTGGTTGGTTGATATGAGCTGATGAGATTGGGTTGTTGGTTACGATTGGCGTTCTTAGTTGATAGGATACCTACATGGTTTGTCAAATATCAGTTACGTATACCCGCGACTGTCAGACTTTGTGGCTTTGGTATGTGAGATTGAAGCGAGGCAGAACCAGTGTTCGTATCCATGTTGAAGTATATACAAGAATCAATAACTCTAGCGTGCCCCAGTACAAGGCGTGTCCAAAACAGGGCGTGTCTAAAACAGACGGGATCTCTCACCACGACCACGCGGTCGAATCAACCCTTCAAACAATCCCCAGCCCAGAACAACCCATCCGTCCCTCATGAAAGGCAACCGCTTCTAAAAGAAAATGGTGATATGCCCACGTAAACACAATATGAGGTATAACACTCATGCAAGCCAAACCTCTCCCAACCCTCTTTCCCATTACCTATTCCCCCCCACCCCCTCGTCAAGGTAACTCAACCGCCACCGTCTGCTGATGCGGATGCTGATTCCCCCCAGCACTCCCCTGCGTCTGTTGATCTGGCGTGTGCGCCGGTCCCTGCACCTGCACCGTCCGCGCGGCCCCTCCCTGCACCTGCACCGCCTGCGCCACCATTGCCGACGCCGACGCCGACGCCGGCCCGCCACCCACCGCCTTCCGCGGCACCACCATCCCCCCATTCGCACTCCCACTCCCACTCCTATTCACACCGGGGGCAGCACTCCCTACGGCTGCACCCGCACCGGGCGGCCGATACGGCCGGTACCCCATCCCCGGCTGCAAGCTCAACGGCACCGCACTGGCCCCACCACTAACACCACTGCTCTGCTGCTCACCAGGCATCGGCCCCAGCGCGGACGCCGGGCTGACGGGGATGGTGCCGTTGTAGGTGGACACGGGGGTGGAGGTCGAGCGGCGGTCGGGGAGCTCTGCGCCGGCCCACGCGCCGTCGCCGCCTCCTCCTGTCCCGCTGCTGCTGCCGCCGCGGTAGTGGTCTTCGGACTGGCGCGGCGAGTTGTTGTAGTAGGACGGCGCGGGGAGCGGGGGTGGTGCGTGTGGCTGGTGGGCGTATTGCGGTTGCGGGCTGCCGCCGGGCGTGGTCATCGGGCTGGGTTGGTGGTCGGGGTAGGTGTTGTGGATGCTGTTGGCGTGGTGGTGGTAGTCTTGGTGGTAGTTGTTGTTGTTGGCGTGGTGGTCGGGGTAGTTGCTGGTGTGGTTGCTTGGGTGGTGGTTGTGGTACGAGTTGAAGGAACCTGCTGCTGCTGCGCCGGCGCCGGCGCCTACTGCGGCCGCGGCTACGGGAGCGCCGTACATGTGGGCTGGGGTGCTGGCAGCGGAAGACGCGGCGTATCCGGACATGCGGGCGGAGGCCGAGTCTTGCGCGTAGGGTGCCGCGGGCGGTTGGGTGTTGGGTAACGTCGGCTGGGCCATGAAGGGCTGGGGCGGCGGGAGTTCGGCCATCGCCGCGCTCTTTTTCTTGTGCTGGCGGAGGAAGATGGCGCCGAAGATGGCGAGCGCGATGAGCGCGATGCCGCCCAGGACACCGCCCACGATGGCACCGATGGGTGCTGAAGGGGCGTCCGAGGCCACGGGTTCCGTCGAAGTTGTGGTGGCGCTAGAGCGGTCCGAGTCGACCGTGGTTGCAGCCGTCGGGGGTGGGGTGGTGGAGGCAGGCTCTTCGGTCGTCACTTCGGATGTTGTCTCCGACGTTGTCTCGGACGTAGTCTCGGTTGATGACTCGGAAGTTGTAGTTGACGATTTCTTGGTAGTGGTGGTCGAGGTCGACTTCTTGGTAGTGGTCGAGGTGGTCTTGGGCTCGACGGTCGACATGCTCCTAGTCTTGTCGCGGCTGTGAGTGGTCGCCGCCTCGAGGGCAGACGTCTGTTTCCTTGCGCTGCAGTAGTAGTCTGTGACACCTCCCGGGAACAGCACCGTGTTGCAGAATCTGGCCACGCCGGAGCTGGGTGGTGTTAGTGGAAATGCATGGGATGTAGACAGCAGTGGGCAGCAATTACCATTTCAAGGTCAAGGGGTCAGCCTTGCAGTCCTTGTCGCAGTCGTCCATATCACTCCTTTCGATACACGATATCCGGAACGAGCAGTCGTTGCCTTTACAGCACCCGGCAGCACCGGGAATCTTGCCCGAGGACGGGATGAAAGCACACTGCATGTCATCGTCGAGGCAGGCATACGCGGATCCTGGCAGAGTTAGGACGCGCTCTGGTAGCTTAAGGCGCCGGGTCACTCACTTGAATTGCCGTTGATGAAGCCGCAGGTGTTATCAGGGGCTATGAGATAGCTCGAGGGCAAGCTGATCTGACGTTTAAAAAGCCCTTGACCTTCTGGTGCTGGTGTCGGCCTTGGAGTCCAGCCGTTCTGGACTGGGAGGGCTTGAAAGGGATCTGTTGGTTGTGGGAGGAACGCGAATGCCTGGACAGAGGCGCCGAGGAGGGCAGCCCCGTAGAGTAGTTGTAAGCCCATTGTTAGTGAGTGTGCTGGATGTGTGTATCCAAAAAAGAGTGTGGTGATATTTGACAAAATATCAATAAATGAACATCAAAATGCTAAATGATGGTGTTGGACAACATGGACGTCGTGTCACGGCGACCCTCGAAATGGATGGAGCCGCAAAGGAAACAACAGGAAACAATGCACCCGAGGGGGCCGCAGAGGGCCTCCGAATGATAAAATTGATTTCCCAGGCCAGTGTCTGCATGCTTCTGCAACACGCTGAGAAGCTGATGCCGTCTTCCCGCAAAAGTCTCTAAAAAGACAGGGGGTTGATACGTTGGCTGCAGCCATGGCAAGCCAGCGCCAGCCCTAATTGGTGTTAAAGCACGCACTTTTTCAGGGGTGCAGATGCGCAGCCGGGGTAGAGCAGGGGTTCGCTTTTGGTGAACTCTGGGAACCGACGGGGGATGCAATCCTGGGCTGACCCGAGCGGTAAATTTCGAGGTGATAGGGCATTTCCGGACATTTCCTAGTGAGGACCGTGCCCCTGGCGAACTCGAGGGAAAGAAAGGAAACGGGCCCCACTGTGCCTCGCGGCTGCCACAGACGAGTTGTTGATGAGGCGAGGAAGGCGAGGAAAGTGCTGGGGAAGCTTCAAAGCTGGTGCCTGGGGCCCCTGCATCGATCAAGAGTTTAATTGCGTTGCTCCAAAAAGGAACTTCGGTCCCCCCACAAGGCTAAAAATGGATCCTTTCCTTCCTCGGCATGCGCAGGAACCCGCACCAACGGCAACCCTGAGCTTGGGTTTGCCAGCTGCAGCTCAGCCATTTGCAACCCAACGACAGTCCACCGTCCACCAAGCCTTCCACAGTCACAACGGCGCCAAACATCGAAATCGCAAATTCAGGACATCAAACGGAAAAAAAAAATAAAAGGCCACAACCCACCACACCCTGGTCCATGCATCTATCCCATGTCTTCCTTTGACCCATGACGGATCTGTTACGCGTGCTCCCGCACTTCCCTGTCGGGCAGTTCGCGAGGCTGATTCCTGTGCTTGAGAAGCATGCTATCTCTACGAGCGACCTCTTGACCTTGGAGGCAGCTGATATCGGGAAGCGGACCCACCTGCCACTGCTTGATCTCAAGCGCTTGTGTGGTGCCGTGCTGGATGCCCTCCATGCAGATCTCGGCGTTGCAAATCCGGGTCCGGAAACACGTGTCCGGCAGCCGCCAGCCGAGTCCGGCACTGAAGCGGGTCCCGAGCCGGATACCCCGGACCGGCCTGCTCCGGAACCAGGTGCACAACATCCACCCACTAGCGAGCTGAGGAATACGGCCGCCTCCCTCTCTGCGCAATGGCAGACTATCAGTACGCTTGATCCTGACTTGGACCGCGCCCTGGGCGGCGGCATCCCGGCCGGTTACGTGACCGAGGTGACCGGCGAGTCCGGCGCCGGCAAGACCCAGTTCCTGCTCTCCCTCCTCCTCGCAGCCCAACTCCCGCCACCTCATGGCCTCGGCCGCCCGGCGCTCTACATCAGCACCGAGGCTCCGCTGTCAACCCGGCGTCTCGCCCAGATGCTCACCGCTAACCCGTTCTTCCAACGCTTGCCCCCTTCGCAGCGGCCGTCGCTCGACAACATCATCAGCACCGTCACTCCAGACCTCGAAAGCCAAGACCACATTCTGAACTTCCAAGTGCCCGTCGAAGTCGAGCGGCGCGGCATCGGCCTCATCGTCCTCGACTCGGTAGCCGCCAACTACCGCGCCGAGTTTGAGCGCTCGGCTACCTCGTCGGGGGGCAAGCATGGCTCCAACATGGGAGCCCGCACCACCGAGCTCGTCAAGCTAGGCATGCACCTGCGCGACCTGGCACAGCGACACAACCTCGCCGTGGTCGTTTCCAACCAGGTGGCAGACCGGTTCGGCGGGGGTTATGCTAATTCCAGAACCCCCGCCTCCTCCCTCCACCAGCACCAGCACCCCAACCCAGGGCTCCGCCAAACCCAAGAATCCCCCCTCGCCACCCGCAGCCGGCCCCCTCCCCCCAGCACCCACGCCGCCAACGACCTCCTCGAACCACCCTCTTCAATCCCCCTCCCCTCCAGCCACCCCCAACAACAACCACACCAAACCCAACCACAACCCCCCTCCACAAACCCGCACTTCCCCCAGCATCAACCCCCCCAACCACCAACACACCCCGCCCTCCTCCTCGACCACCAACAACGCTGGTTCACCGGCTGGGGCGACGACCTGCTCGCCCAGCACGCCCTCAAGACCCCCGCGCTGGGGCTGGTGTGGACGACCCAGGTGGCGGTGCGGATCGCGCTTTCGCGGCGGCCGGCGGCGCATCGGCTGCGGGGGGTAGGGGGGGTAGGTGTGGGTGTTGGGGGAGGGGGAGGTGTAGGGGGGTCGAACTGGGAGAGGCGGATGAAGGTTGTTTTTGCGGCGCATGCGGGGGAGAGTGGGCCTGGGGTGAGGGGCGCGGTGGGGTTTGAGGTGTGGATGGGGGGGTTGAGGGCTGTTGGGGAAGGGGGTGATAAGGCGGGTGGAGAGGGCGAGGGTGGGGGTGAAGAAGAGGGTGGTGGGGAGGGTGGTGAGGAGGGTGGGTAAGATCTTGGGGAGGGGAGGGGAATATGAGAGGATGTGAGAGGATGAAGTGTGGTTGGGGTTCGTGTCCCCAGTCATGGGAAGTCAAGGGGAGGGCGGAGACGGAGAGTGGATGTTGCGAGATGTGAGCGTAAAAGCGGTATGATATTGTTGGGCTATACGGCAATATTGGTTATCCGGGAACTATTGGGGCTATGAATAACTTCTGGAGATATAAACATGAATTCAGGTTTCCCGGGAGCACGTGTCACACTTGACAGCAGTTGAACGCCGCCAGCATCACAGACGGCAGACAATCTAAAGACAGACAACCTTTGCAGCTTATTTCCATTCTTAGCCGACAACTCCCCGTCCAACTCCTTGATTTTCAAGCGCCATGCTAAACTAGAGAGCCACACCCAAACATCATGCATTAAACAAAAAATGGTCCCCTTCCCGAACGCCAGCCCCCTTCACCCTTTACCTTGGATGAGGGAACTTGTCCTCCAGCTGCATCCTCACACCCACATTCATACTGATGAGCTCCTGCACCAGCAGCTTCGCCGCGTACGGCATCGTCATCTGCGTGACCTGGCTCGTGCTCGCACACGTCTGGCAGAACCCCTTGTACCCCAGCAGCCCGCACCGCTCGCAGATGTCGACCTGCGTGCCGTCGGAGCTGATCATCAGGCGCTCGAGCAGCAGCTGCGACGCGCCGTAGGCGATGAGACAATCTCTCTCCATTTCTCCCAACCGCAACCCACCGTCTCGCGACCGACCCTCGGTCGGTTGCCTCGTGAGGATAGCCCGGGGCCCGCGCGACCGCGAGTGCATCTTGTCCTGCACCATGTGCTTCAGGCGCTGATAGTAGATGGGACCGTTGAAGAGGTATGCCTCGTGTGGCTCCCCGGTGATACCCGAGGTAAAATAGTCCTTCCCTTCCCATGAAAACCCGTGCTCGACCAGAACCTTGCCCATCTCCTCAACGGGATGTGAGCGGAACGCGTCACCGAAGCCGTAGTCGCGCTCGCCGGCGACGACGGAGGCCTTGCCAGTTAGGCACTCGAACAGCTTGCCGACCGTCATGCGGGACGGGAAACCGTGGGGGTTCATGATAATGTCCGGAACGAGGCCGGAGTCGGAGAAGGGCATATCTTCCTGGTCGACAATAATGCCGACGACACCCTTTTGGCCGTGACGAGATGAGAACTTGTCGCCGAGCTCCGGACGGCGGGTTTGGCGAGTTTGGACCTTGACGATGCTCGTGTTCTTTTCCGTATTAGAGATCATCACCTTGTCGATGTACGCCGGGTCGGGGATGCGGTAGTTGATGGCGGCCGGGCGGAAGTCGTCGGACCCACGGTCGCTACCAATCCCAGTCGAGGTCTGATCAATCGGCGTCTCCTTCATGATCATGGTCTCGCCCGAGTGCACCCGGTAGCCCACGACAGCAAGCCCGTCCTTATCCAGGCAGGCGTGCTTGGCGATGGTATTGCCCGCTTCGTCTTTCTGGATGCCTCCCAGCCTGTCTTTCCGCCCGTTCGGGTACTGTTGCAGCTCAGCCGTGTACTTGCGGAATACCTGACAGCGCCCGAAACCGCGGTCGCATGACGCCTTGTTCAACACGAGGGCGTCTTCGATATCGTAGCCCGAGTACGACATGACGACAACAGTGGCGTTCTGTCCGGCCGGGAGCTTGTCGTAATGAATAAGCTGGATCGTTTTGGTGATGACCATGGGGCGCTGGGGGTAGACGAGCGTGTAGAGCAGGGTATCGATGCGGTTGAACTGATTATACGCAATGGCTCCTATGGCTTGCTTACCCATAGCGCATTGGTAGGTGTTACGCGGGGACTGGTTATGGTGAGGGAATGGGATGAGGCCGGCGACCGCTCCGAGGATCGTGAAGGGCTCAATCTCCATGTGGGTCGTCGACTGGTTGACGTCGTCTTCCCTGATGGCAATCAATGCGTCGTTCTCCTCGTTGACATCGAGGTATTCAATGACACTGCCTTTGAGAAAGTCGTCAAACGTTGCTTTCCCCATCTGCAACAGCCTCAAGTGCTCCTTCTTGAGCTTCGGCTTCCCGTCCTTGACGATGATGTAGGGCCGGCAGATGCGCCCTTCGTCGGTGGCGATGTGAATTGCCGAGAAATGCTCGTTGATGTGAATTCCGATAAAAGGAGAAATGTGGCCGCGGCGACGCGTCGTCTTGAACCGCGATGCGAACTCTTTCGGATGTTTGGTGATAGCGAATGGTGTGCCGTTGACGTGGATCATATAAGAGCCCCGTTTGTGCATCTCAGTTCCTGTATACATTCGGATCGGCTCGACTCCGGGGATTAGACCGAATATCCAGTTCTTGACCGGCTCCTCCTCGGCGTTGGTGGTAATATGTGTCATGAGCGCCAGATTCTTGACCAGGCCGCAGGCTTCACCTTCTGGAGTGTCGGACGGGCACAGCATACCCCACTGTGACGGTTGGAGGGCTCGAGGGCCGCTCACTTTCCTCGTCTTCTCGAACTGACTGCTGATACGAGTCATCATGCCCAGAGCCGCGATGTAGCTCAACCTGCTCAAGACGTGCGTGACTCCCGCGCGGTTCATATTAAACCGCTTGACATTCCAGTTCCCGCTCTGGATGGCCCGGTTCAACCCTTGCGTGATGTATTGGCCCTGACTACTAATGGGGCCTACCGGGTCGTAGGCGGATGTCCGGTTGGGCTTCTTGAAGAAGTATTCCATGTTTCCCTTCAAGCCACCGACAAACATCTTGAACATGTCTTCAAAGAGCAGAGATAGTAGCTGCCCGGCCAACTCCAACCGCTTGTTGCCGACGAAGTCGCGGTCGTCGACGAGTTTAGGGTTGTGAGCCGCCATCAGGACACGCCGGACCATCATAGAGATATATATTGATTTCGGGTAGAAGTCGAGATCTTCGATGGTAACGTGGGCAATGATGATGTTTGCCAACGCATCCAACCCTTCCTCGACCGGGCTTCGGCGCGGTGCGGCCATTGATCGCCCCTTCTTGGGCCCTCCCATCTTAACCCTAGAGCCCACGTATTCTAGGGCCTGTTGTTGCGTGAACACACCGGCCTTGGCTGCCTCTTCAAAGTTGATAAGGAAATCGTCCTGGTATCGCGCATCCCCCCCCGCCACAACCTCCATGATTTCGTAGTCCGAGAGCCCGCCGAGAGCCTTGAGAACGATGACGATGGGAATCGGCTCGACGAGTACGTTGTGGTTGAGCACGATGCGATCTTTCTTGAGAATGACATAAGTCTTAGACTTGCGCTCGTGGGTTGAACTTGTGACGGAGGCCGAGACGCCGCCCGTTTTCTCGTCGGCTTCGACGATGACACGGTTCTTGCTGAGCTGTTCCTGGATGAGGATGACTTTCTCGGTTCCGTTAATGATAAAGTAACCGCCGGGATCAAGAGGGCATTCGTTCATAATTTCCATTTGGGCGTTATTCGCGCCGCTGAGGCAGCATTTCGCGCTCTTGAGCATGACGGGTATCCGGCAGAGTGGGATATCTTTCCGGACAATCCTCTTTCGGTCGCGCGAGTATGTGATATCGACAACGACGGGGGCGGCGTATGTCATGTCCCGGAGGCGGCACTCCATGGGGGTGACCTCATCGCGGGCCTTGAAATCGGTGTAGTCATTGCGGGTGGGGGTACCGACGCGGATGTCGGTAAACTCGAGCCAGAAGTCCTTCTCTTGGTCGCTGCGGATAGAACGGTTTGCCTTGACAATGTCCTTTATCTCCTGCTCGACAAAAAAGTTGTAGGAGTCGATGTGCTGCTTGACGAGACCTGCCATTCGAAGTTAGCAACACGCGCCCGCAGAATTCCGCAAATCCCGTCAACCTCCTCCCAACAGCTTTCAATGGGGCGGTGACTCACCTTTGACCTTGAGAAATGCTGGTAATAACTGATATTTATCTTCCTTGGTTGATATAGGATCTGTAAGACTCTTGCCGTTGTAGAAGGGCTCTAGCAGCGCCTCGAAGCCGTCGTCGATCGTACCCATCTTGGCTGTTTGGTGGTGCTGTGGAAGCCGCTGGGGCTGCAACTGGCGCTGGCCAAACAATTATTTTTTTGCCCCGCGACGGCACTGATCTTATCGGGCGATAAGCCCCAGCAACGATGGTTGGGGACGGCAGATGACCCACCTCCCCACCTACCTCATCATCAATCACATGGAGTTCACAGAGTCCAGAACCGCTTTTGACTTGGGCAACGACCTGGAACCCCTTCTGGCCGATACTTCGTGCTCCAAAAGGACGTTGAAATACCTACATACCAAAACCATCGAGCAATGCAAATCAAGCAAAAAAAAAGAACCCCCGGGTAAAGCGGTTTCCATTTATGCAGTCGATTGGACCTTTAGTCGAAATCCCACATCTGGAGTCCGGTTGCTCAACATTGTATTGTCCAGCGAGCCAGCTTAGTAGTGGCGGGCTTGAAGCTCCGAAAAGAGAAGGCAGCTCTGGATACCTATGACCCCGCCGTGAGCCGACCCCTCATCCCGCATTCTTATTCCAAAGCACGAAATGAAACGCAATTTGAATCATCCACCCGCTTTTGTTCCATAAACAGAGACATTAAGCTATGATGTCGATTTCTTGTTGGTGTGCTCGGCTAGGGAGCTTTAAGCTGGACATAAACAATGAAACTCCAGTGTAACGATTCCCAGTGTGCTAGTCTCCAAAGGCAAGGCTTCCACCACCTGTTCATGTATGTATTACCGATAACCGGGTGTCCTTCCCGTGAATGAAACGCCCCCAGCTGCAGATTTAACGCCCGAGGCAGTGGGCTTGCGCCATGGAATTGGGCTCACCGACTCTTACGCAGCTACTGCTGCACGCTGCGGGGTGCTGCCAGTGTTTGAGTGTGGGTGGGGTTGGAGAATGAGGCTGACCCTTGGGTAAGGTAAGGTGGTTGGCTGGGTGGATGACTAGGTCCCGCTCTGGCCGCTTCTTTGTGTGTATGTTCAACAGAGTGCTAATTCCAACGAAAAGAAGTGGTCTTGTCTGTTCTTAAACCGCCCAAGGGACGGGTCTAAGAAGATGCGAGTTGAGTTAGCGTGAGGTGGTTGCCTTTTCTCTCTCTTGATAGCTAATGATTAAACTGAGACTATCGTTATTAACTCTCCAGGGCTGGAGGGGAGGAGGCAGGTTGCCCTCCTGCATCACATGTCTGTGGCTCAAACCGCATCCGTCAGTAGAATAAAGAAAGGCCTAACTATCGGGGGTGCTGAAGCACTGGCAAACTGGCTTGTAGTTCCGTAGCCGCGTTGCCTTTACCGCTAAACCCAAACAGCAACCCTTCCGTGCCTGACCATCCAAAACCCAACCTCATCTGAGAGAAGGCACACATGATGGGAACCGGAACCGGGAGCTCGGAACCGCGCCTGGAGCCGGCCATAGATGGAGCCTTTGATGGAGCCAAAGGCCGGACGACTCCCGGCCAGAAGAGCGGACGTGCAGGTCCTCTGCTGCCAGAAGAGAAGGGACTTGAAACTGGGCCCGCGACCAAGGAGTTCTCTGCCACACTTCCGGGGGTTCCAAGCCTGGGCCTACCCCCAACTATCACGACAGAGCACGAGATGCTAATTCCCAAGAAGCTCGAGGTCCTTGGAGTCGGGGGCAGCAGCTACGTCTACAAGTGCCACGGAGACCTTGCCTATAAAGTAAATGTCACCGAGCGCGAGGTTGACCTGATGACGGCGGCGGGCGATTGCGCCATCACTCCCCTCTGCCATGTGTTGGCCAAGATAGACGGCGCATGGTGGCGGCGGGGGCTGATCATGGAGCTCGCCACGCCCTTTGATTTCAAGCTCGTGCCGGCCAAAGAGCGTATGGCCGTCAAGGACGAGATGGTCAGCCTCGTCGACCGCCTTCACAGCAGCGAAATCGGTATCGCCCACGGCGACATCAAGCCCGACAACTTCCTGCGTTGCCACGATGGCAAGCTCCGCCTGTGTGACTTCGACTCGGCCTGGCTGCTGGGCGATGATGAGGTTGAGGACTGGGAGGGTGGCGTCAGCGACCGATACTTGGCCCCGAGCCGCGGGTATCCGGACACTCATGGCCCGCCCACGATCGTTGACGACAACTATGCCCTGGCCATCTCCGTGTGGGAGCTCTTCACGGGGAAGGACGCGTTGATTGACGAGGATATAGAGGATGCGCTGATGGAAGGCAAGACAGTCGATCTGGACGAGTTGGAGGACGAGGATGTCCGGACCTTTGTGTGGAAACGGCTGCGAGACGGCGGCGCGAAGGTCCCAGACCTCGTTCCTGCACAGGATGGTGGCGGGAAATAGCATGCAAATCTACACAGATAGCAGCATGGGAACGTTCGGGCCCGGACAACACCAAAGTAGGCGGCCAGGAGGAGGGAGGGTTAGCGCTAAAGAGACTAACGGAGAAAAGTCACTCACCGTCCTAGTAGACGGCCTCTATAATGACCTAGTTAGATTGCTTGCGTATATATCATGCGCCTCATGAATCCATGATATATCCTAGAATCAGGGTGGGCTCCACATTGACTCAATCGGATACAATACATCGCGATTCAACTCCTCCCTCCACTTGGAGTTTAGTGACGCTCGCGGATTGTCTGGGGGAGCCAATGATCTCGAGTTGACTCAAGATAGACGCCAACAAGAATTCGGTAACTACCTGGTAAGGTATTGGTGGCATTGTTCGCGAAAGTTGATGAGCCTTGGTCGGGGATGAGCCCGGTAGGAGAATCCATTGGTGAGTTCGACTGGTACATTTTACATGTGTTGTTGCATTTGTGTAGTCGGCAATCGCCTCCAGATCCCATCTCCAAGTATGAGGGTATCAAATGCCATCAGCTCAAACAGGCTAGGTACGTACCCCAGGTCGGCCGAGCATTGGGGCGGGTCGGCTAAGTCAGCACTTGCGGTTCTGTCAAGTGCCAGGCGAGATATTGCTGTCGTCACCTCGGATGCTGTCAACCACAGAATGAGTTTTGTAGGGGTCACAACATTGGCCGGTCATGATTGTTGAGCTCTCATCACCTCGGATGCTGTCAACCACAGAATGAGTTTTGTAGGGGTCACAACATTGGCCGGTCATGATTGTTGAGCTCTCATCAGACCCCCACTCCCCCGTCCCGAGTCAGATTGTCGACAATCCCTTGAGTCTCTCGGAAAAGGACTTGTGGAATCAGCCGCCAATAACCTCAAGGTTGTACCGAGATCGACGGGGTCGGCTGTGATACCCTCCGTGCGTCTCGTCGGGCAGAGAGGTGGGGCAGCACAGATCTGTCGCAGAACCAGCTCTTCGCATTGGCTATTTGTGCCTTTCGTGGGTAGCGCGCTTGCCTTTCAGCAATTGGCCCCTCCCCGAGTTCGGGGATGTGTCGACTCAACCAGTCAACACAGAACGCTCTGTGTGTGGATGTTGAGAAAAGGGGCTGGGAAGGCTGGGTGCTCGACATGTGCGGGCAGGGATGGGAGCTCCACACGAGGACCCCTGGTTGTAACGTTCAAAGAGGGGTTGC
Source organism: Chaetomium tenue (assembly GCF_020726465.1). Lineage (NCBI taxonomy): Eukaryota > Fungi > Ascomycota > Sordariomycetes > Sordariales > Chaetomiaceae > Chaetomium > Chaetomium tenue. The sequence goes on along the minus strand of NW_027117330.1, from coordinate 2,171,539 downwards.
GGCCCGTTGGCGGCGGGGGAAGCGAGGATGACGAGCAGAGGATATCTCAAGAGAGAGCCCCCAACTTGTTTTGTTTGCTGGCTCTGGAAGGAGTGTGCACAGTGACGAGCAGCGTGGGCGCAGGCTCCCCGAGATCGCCTTGTGGCCAACAACTGGTCTCTTAAAACACTCGGTCGGGGCCCAACTAGTCGGGCCGTGTCGACGTCGATCCGGAGGCGTGTGCTGTTCATGTTTGATAGTCAGATTCCCGTTGAGTCGGTTTCGTAGCGAATACTGCGTGAAGTCACAAATCCGGTTAAATGCAACACCGAGCTCCTTCGGCACGGGGGCGCCGTTACTGGGTCTTCGAGTTTGGGGTTGTCTTCAATGTTTTCCCAGTGCTTTGAGACAAGCGGACAACATCCCGCGACGTTACCACCCTGTAGTTGCATCAAAAATAGTGAACTCGCTGTGGGGTGGTCATGTTTTGCCATGCTCCATGACACCTTGTTGAAGGATGCGGAACACGAATGTCAGATGCGCCGGCAAGCGGCGGGATCAGGGAGACCCCAACTTGTCAGATTGGTGAGCCAAGCCGAGACGGAACGTCCATGTTGGTGGAGCCTCTCCCTCTTCCACGCTGGCTTCAACTTCCGAGCAGACGGACCCCTCCTCCGACCAACTCGTCTCGTTGGTACATCATTCTTGCTCCAAATCATGCCCTCGCCTGTCGGTCAAAATTTTAGCTGATCTCCACACGTAATGGAGAGGAGAGAGGGCTAGAGGGAAGCATCCCCCATCCATCGAGGGATACTGTCGAACCCGGCCCCGGGGCAGCGCAACGCAACCCCCTATCTGGGACGTCCAAACTCGGTACTGTGCATCTTGCTGCCGCCAGCGGCAACCACGAAAGGCTGCTAGTCACAACGCAACATCCCACATAAATTGCCATGCACGCGCATGGGCCGGGTCCGAACCTGGGGAAACACCTGCCTGTCTTATACCCGCCAGCTCGTTGAAGGCGAGGTGAGACGGTGGGGGGAACGGGCTGCAACCCACGAGTCGGTGTCACAGTTGCTTGGAGCCGGGCTTGACTTGCCTGCTACCGTCCTGCCGTGCTGCCACCCCATCCGCCCCATTGTGGCCATGCCCGTACACCGCTGGTTCCCCGGGTCACCTGTTTGTAGATATTTCAGGGCGGCGATATTATCCTGTCAGCGCGTGTAACACTCGAGAGGCGGCTTAATCGCTGTTTTTCCCCCCCATATGCACGGCGAGAAAGAATGGCGACGGTTGAAACCTCTGAAGAATATCACTGTCATGTCAATTGACATGCCGAGCAAGCACCCCCGCGTTACCTACTGTGTACTTGGTAGGGATGCATGAAGGGAAGGGAACCTCCGGTTCGTGTGCTGGGCCTGCATGTTCCTGTTCTGATCAGCGCGGGCGACATCGCCTCTTTATAGCTGGAGGCGAATGCACATACGAATTGGCTCAATACCCCGGTAGGGCAGAAAATCCGGGGTTGCCGGCTTGGGCAGCAAAAGGCAAGGCGCCGCTGTCGTCGACCATGCAACCCTCTCGTCGCGCCGTCTCGCCTGCGCAGTCGGTTGCTCTTTCTCATCTGTCATCTGTGGCCTATCCCGCAGCATTCTCGAGTCTCCTCCCCCACCTCTCTTCTTTTTCCTTTTTTGTCTGCGAGCCGCTGGAGGCGGGGCGCCTCGAGGCTCTCATCCTGCATCCTGGAAAGTACTTTGTACGCTCCAAGTACCCGGCATAGGAGTCCCGTCCGGACTTGCATGGCGGGCCACCTATCCACGCACCAGGTTTGTTGATTTGGAGTGCGTAAAGTCCACCTGACAGGTGTTAAGCACAGGCGCAGGAACAGGGCGAAGACCCACAGCACCTGGCAGCCCAATTGAGATGGAAGGGTGGGGGGATGATGGACTGATGTTTTAGCGCAGACGAGCTTGGGCCCTCCCCCCCAACCTGACCTAACCCTGAGTACCACCTAGGCCGCTAGGCGTGCTAGGGCCAGTGACTCGGGCTGGCTTGGTTGCTCCAGGTTCTGCGCTGCCAATGGTCCGTCCTCTAGCGCCTGCAGGTAGGCTGTTCCATAAACCGAACCTCCACCCATGGCACGCGGCGCTTTCGACCTGCCTTCTCTCCATCCCACGCTCTTTTGTATTACTGCTTCGATCCCCTTTACTGTTGCGCCTGGTCTCCAGGACGTAGCGTGTGCCAACAGACTTTGTTTCTCTAGGTCAGTGCATGTCTCCTTTGCGCTCTTGCTTGCATGCCGTACTTGCAGAGCTTTTCGAACTCCGAGTCTGTCGCGAAAGAGTGAGGCGTGAAACGTGAAGCGGGAACCGCAAGAGGGGGGCACGGGCAGTCGATGGCTGGGAGGCGCCATGGCGACTCGGCACAGCAACCACCGCCAAACACGGAGAGCTTCGAAGGAGGATGGACAATCGAGAGACTCCGAGGTCTTCGTCGCGCTTCCTGTCCATGCCTTGCCTTGCTTGCCCCTCTCGGCCCTCCTTTGGTCAGCTACTGCGACAGGCTGAGGGGGCGTGCCCGCAAATCGACTCGAGCGTCGGACTCCTCCACCGTCCAAGTCAGACTGCTGACCGCAAATCCTTTCCAGACTTATAGGGAAGATATACCGCCGTCCAATTCGCGCTCCCCGTGTACGAAGATTGCTGTGTAATAGCAGAGGGTAGCCCGGGATGGACGACTTTTTCCGAAATCAGCAGAGTCCCCGCGCCGACTCCCAAGTAACCGGCAGCGGCGCCTTCGTTTCGCCGCCACGCAACGGCAGCGGGCCTCTGCTGCCGCGCCGGTTCACCACTGACTCCGGTCGTGTACCAACATTGTCAACAATTACCACTATTCCCCGCGTCGCCCCCGAACCGCAAGACTTCGGTTCGACCACGGTACGTTTTGGGAAATTCGGGGATAGATGTGGTTGAGGAGTTGGCCGCTTGCTGTTGTTGTTGCTGCTGTTGCTGCTGCCACTGCCGCAGCCGCTGCTTCCACCGCTCCTGTTGCTGCCGGTCGCAGATTTATGACATTGGGCTGACAATGGTTTGCGGTAGGCTATGCACAAAGTACAATTGGTATGTGCCTTCTTTTACTCCACGATGCTTGGCCTGGCATTCTGCTAGGGCGCGTGGAGACCATTGCCAGGGCACATGGGGGATCGTCTTGCCTCAAGAAGGCTGTCGTAGCCGCGAGCCATGAGCATACCCCTAAGAAGAACAGTTAGCTAACGTTGCCCGCAGCTAGAAAAAAAGAGGTTAGATTACGAGCGGCTTCGGGAGCACAGGCGCCGCTTCGAGGCTGAGATCCACAAACTGGACGCCCAACAGCGGCTAGAGGAGAGGGAGCTTCATAAGATGCAAGAGGACTTGGCTACTCGCTATGGAGGGCATCAGTCAGAGCCGACAACGCCCCCGGAGTACCGCGAAACCAGCGGTTTCCCTTCCATCTTCTCCAGGCCGAATCGTTATTCCACCTCGAGTCTCGCATCTCCGCCAGGTATCTTCAACCGCCCAGGTCGGTCCGGCTCGCTCCTCACCTCGCCGCTTTCCGGCACTCTGCCATCCCGATTTCCCTTTGACGACCCGTCCCACTCAGTGCCGAGCTCAAGGAGGAACAGTGATGAGGACGAGAAAGAGGAGGCGGTTCGTCAGGATCCCACAAGCCATCGTTCAACCAACGCGTAAGTAACCTTGTTCCTTCCATTGTTCGCAGACCGTGGAACGCTGCTCCGCTCAGCTGATTGCGAGCAACAACATGCGTCAGCCGCCCCTTTTTATTCTTTCATGAGATTCTATCAAGCCCTTCTTTCTCCCTCCTCGAGACCGGGCAGGTATTGTTGGGGATCCACGGCCCATTTCATCCCAATTTATTTGAATTGGGTAGGCTTGCACAATAGGGCAGCCGGGACTGGCAGCCTTTATTCATACCAACCCTTTCTCTGCTTTCCTATTGTTACTCATCGCCCCATCGCCGGCCTGTTCACCCACCATTCAACGGCAGGTAGGAGAATAGCATTGCGCAGTTTCCTGCGCCCTCTCCGCTGAAGGGTGACCATCACGGCCGTCCCCATTTTCCTTTGCCTTCTTTGAGAGCTGCAAATACCTATTTATACCCCCCCATCTTCACTCATCCCCATACCCGCTCTCAGCCTTCGACTCTTTCTTTCCCGCGCCTTCCTCTTCTTCCACAACGCCTGCAAGCCAAAGGCATCTCCATCAAGTGATACGGTTACGCGCGTTGAGGCTTTTCCCCAACTCCAACCACTGACGCCCCCATCGTCTTTGGTTTCGCACACAACAGTAATATTTTCTTGCGGCAAGGCCGACCATCGAGGCGAACTCGGTAACTAACAAAACATCATTTATAGACTCAACCGATATTCCATGCCCGTCACCCGGTCCCGGACCTACTTGACCGATATTGGCCTTGAAGACAGCAACAACACCACCGGTTTTCTGTTCGGAGACGAGGACTCGACCCCCGCAGAGGCTAGAACCACTCCCACGGCCCAAGTTGGCAATTCGGACTCGTTCCCATCCTTATTCCGGCAGCAAGCATATCCAAGCATGGTGAGTTTGCATCCTCCTTTTGTTTAGTTACAGTCCAGCAGTCCGTCTGGCGCTCGCTCCCCATTCTTTGCCCTCCCTTTTTCATTTCCGTTATTTTAAAAAGTTTCCTGTTTCTGTCATTTCTGTGCAAGTTCCAGAAACTTGGGTTTTTTTGCACCCGAATTTCTGTTCTAGCAGACTGGCGTTGCAGTTTCACTTTTTAGTCCCATATCCCCCCCCATCACCGGAAACAGTTGCCTCCCCCACGACTCAGCACTTGCCATTCAACATTTTCAACTCGCATTGTTCTTCCTCTCTCAATTAAACATTTGCGAATTGCATTGTTGTATCTGCTTTTCCACACCACACCGGCGTTGCTTTTCGCTTTTCGCACCCAAATTGCAAATTTTTTACATCTTGGCTTTTCCCGCCAAAATCTTCATTGTCATCAACTCGCCGCATCTCATAACTGCCTTTGGTTTTTGATCGGCCTGTTAACATTTTACTTTCTCATAAGACTTCTGCTTCTTCCGCTGCCCCCGACCACGCCCTCTCTCAAACCTCTGGGCCCGAGCATCATCCCTCAAACGGCTGGAGCAGCATTAACAAGCATCGCCACCAGCAGAATATGTCCACCATGGGCCCCACCCAGCACAACGGTGGTGCCTCGCTCGGTTCGCCGTCCGAGGCCAGCACCATCGCCAACACCCGCCCGGCCAATGTCCGGCACTCGATCGACGGTATGAAGCTCTTCCCGGAGACTACGACTACGGCAATGGATGCACCGGCTACCTCGGTTGTCTCGGCCCCCAATGCCCACATCATGGCCTCCCCTCCGAAGCTGCACCAGTCCTATTCGGCCAACGACGTGCCGACTGTTAAGCCCAACGGCACTGCTGGTCTGGGGGTTAACGCGAACAACCACGCCCAGCAGCATTTCCACAACCACAATGCCAGCATCGGCCGCATCCCCCACGGCGCTATGGCCGGTCGTCATAACCGTGAACTCTCGTCGGACGCCTCCGCGGCTAATGGCCGTGAGTCTTCCAACTACCCCTCCATCACGTCGACACTGCACGCCAACGCGGCACCGTTCGGCCCTACTCCCGCTCAGTCCCAGCACTCTTCTTCTGCCTCGGCGCCGGCAGTGACCGCGCCCGGCCCCGGGATGCCGTACCAGTACTTCCCCCCGAACACCGGCTACAATGCCATGCCCGGTCCCACCCCCGCTGGCTACAACTCCCTCCCAATGCTCATGCAGAACATGGCGGTTGCCAACGGCAATCCTCCGCCCATGTATTCGCAGCAGAACTTTACCGGCTACAACCCGCTTTACAACCAGGCGCCGGCTCCTCGCCCGCACCAGGACAGCCAAGCACGCGTCATTCAGAGCCGTCGCCAGATGGACAGCGAAGGTAAGCCCTGCCTCCCAGGTCTCACGTCGCCCGTCCGCGTATCCCACAGTACTAACCTTCTTTTCCATAGCCATGGCCCGGTTCAACAATCTGCCGCTTGAACAGGTTGGCGGCACCATCTACTCTCTCTGCAAGGACCAGCACGGTTGCCGCTACCTGCAGAAGCAGCTGGAGAATCGCATTCCGGACCAGATCCACATGATCTGGCTCGAGACCAACCAGCACGTGGTGGAGCTCATGACCGACCCCTTCGGCAACTACCTCTGCCAGAAGTTGCTCGAGTACTGCAACGATGACGAGCGCACTGTCCTGATCCAGAATTCCACGTCGAACATGGTGACGATCGCCCTGAACCAGCATGGTACTCGAGCCCTCCAGAAGATGATCGAGCATGTGACCACGCAGGTTCAAATCAACCTGATCGTTGAGGCCCTCCGCAACCAGGTCGTCGAGCTCATCCAGGATCTCAACGGAAACCACGTCATCCAGAAGTGCCTGAACAAGCTCAGCGCTGCCGACGCTTCTTTCATCTTCGACGCTGTTGGCAAGCACTGCGTTGAAGTTGGCACTCACCGCCATGGTTGCTGTGTCCTCCAGCGCTGCATTGACCATGCCGACGGCGCCCAGAAGATTTGGCTCATTGAGCGTATCACCGACCATGCCGTCACCCTAGTGCAGGATCCCTTCGGCAACTATGTGGTCCAGTACATCATCGATCTCAACGAGCCCACTTTCACGGAGCCCCTTGTTAAGCAATTCCAAGGCCGCATCGGCATGCTTTCCAAGCACAAGTTCAGCTCCAACGTGGTCGAGAAGTGCTTGCGCTGCGCTGCTGAGGAATCCCGGGACATGATCGTTACGGAACTCTTGACCCCCGGCGAGATCGACCGTCTGCTTCGCGACTCGTTTGGCAACTACGTGATCCAGACCGCCCTCGACTATGCGACGCCCATGTCCAAGCACCGGCTCATCGAGGCCATTCGCCCGATCCTCCCCAGCATTCGCGCAACTCCCTATGGCCGCCGCATCCAGGCCAAGATCCAGACCCACGATACCCGTACGGGCCCGAACAACACCGGCCAAGTGCTACCCACCGACCCGGCTGGCGGTCAAATCTCGATCCGCCCGACCCACAACCGTGCCATGCTCAATGGCGCCTCCATTCTCGCCACCGGGGCTTACTCCAACGGCGGTCACGGAGCGAGCGGCATGTACCCGAACAGCTCGGTTATCGCCGTCCCTGCTCCCCAGAGCCAGGGGCCCCTACAGGCGCCGCGTCCACAGCAGTTCCCGCCTCAGTACAACGGCCCCATGGGGAACGCTGAGAACGGCGAGGCCCAGTGGGTCTAAGCATAGCGCTCGCCCTACGCTCGCCGCTTCCGCGGGGCGGCGAGACTGGGGCTTGGTCATCCGCGTTCTTTCCTGTCTTCTCCCCCCTGCTACATTAGCTACGAAAGGCATCATCAAAATGCTATGACCGTCACGACCTTTTCCTCCTCGCACTGTTTCCACTAGCAACGATTGGCACGGCATTTCGGGTTTTCTCACGATGCAACACGGTATTCACTAGGCGACGGCGAAAAGTAACCATCGAGCATAAGCACCTCCTCGGGAATTATGGCCCCATCTCGAGGAGGCCCGCTTTGTTGTACACTACCCGCTCGATAGGTACGAGGCAGTCGCGACGGCATAGAGGGTTCTGGAGCGTAATCTTCTCCCCGGTCTTTCCATTCGTCATTTCGGTCTTCGGTTTTCTCTGCTTTCTTTTTCGGTCTCTTCGGTTTCAGACCTTGATCCTCTCGGATAACTTTATCCCAATCTCAGCCAAATCTCTGCATCTTTCCCCGTCATTTGCATCAACAATCATCTCGACAAGATATTGCAAAACCGGCCAATTTTTCGGGATACAGGGCGTGCTAGCTGCTTTGGTCAGAGACTCGGGCTGTATTTGCGCTCTGCGTGCCATTTTCCCCAGGGCGACGCATCGTCTTCGTTCGATTTCTCAGCGGTTGGCTGCTGGGTCTCCTCGGTCATCACCCCCATATCCTATCACCCATACAACTGTTCATCAGCCGTCAAATAGCACCGTCTTTGGCCATCGCGGACGGATCAAATCCTTTGAGGATTTGCAAAGGCAACGTTCGGGTTCGGGTTTGGGTTCTGGATGTCTCGGACGGATTTGTCACCCCTGCATCCAGCCCCTTTTCTTTCTATCGACGGGCGTTTTACGGTATCCCTTTGCTTCCCACATTTGGCCTCGGCGTTTCTCTTCTACACTATCTATGCTGCCCCACTAGACGCCGGTCTGTGGCAGCACCTGAATTCGGTGGATTTTCTTTCTTCTATCTTTGGTTTCTTCTGCTGCGGTCTCGGCCTCGCGCCCGAGCGGTTTCTCTCCATCCATTTTCGGTCTCTGGGTCCGGTATTGGGGGAATCAACCCGTTGTGGAATCGGTAGACCTCGCGCAGTTGGTGATTGATTTCTCGCGGGGAACGCGATGGTGGTCGTTTTGACCGGCGGTGCTACTGCTGCGCCGTTGCCATTCAGCAGCAGCTTGGTGGCGCCTGGCTGGCGTTTTTTTCACGCTGGTCGAGCCCGCCTTGGTTTGCCTGTATTTAGAGGAGAGGACGCAAAGCAAAAAGTTGCATTTCTATATTTTCTCCTGGCTGTGATTGCCGTGACCGCCGTGATATGATTCTGACTGATTTACGGGTGCTTGGGCCCCCCCAACAACATCGTGTGACTGACTGCTCTCGTATTAACGCATCAACATGTGCCGTCATGGAGACCTCGCCGTTTAAAGTGACCAGCTTCAACAGTGAGACGATATTTCCAAACGAGAACACCTAACCCACTCAGCACCTCCCGTTATGGTACTTGAAACTGCCATCTCCCTTCTGGCCAACACAACTAAATAAACCTTTGCTCGTTAAACCCCCAAGGTCTTTCCGCTCATAGACACCAAGGGGAGCTGTGCACTTATTTGGTGGCTATCTCCCTCTCCTAACATCTCTCTATTTACCTGTTTGTCTACCTTCCCCAGCTTCTAGACCTACCACCTCTCTCCATCGACCTATTTCCGCCGATGGCTCGCTCCATGAACCTTGGGATGTTTGCTGGGTCCGTGACACAAAATGTCCACAGCATTTGGCGGTCGACGGTGTGTATGTGTTATCGGGTGGGTAGGGGCTGGTGTGGGATTGATCTCCAGCTGGGAAATTTGGAAGTAGGCAAGGGGGGCGGGCAGTCACTGGCTACTAGAAACGAACCCCAAGAGCAAGCGCTCGAAGGGTGGAATCGTTGGCTCTTGGAACGGACGGATCGGAGCAAATACGCCCTGGTCCTTTCTTGCGGGAACGGCCTTCAACGGCAAGGAGAACAAGTGGGAGAGCACAAGGCACAAGGATCGTCAACGGGGACAAAAATGGGAAAAGATCGTTTCAAAAACCAACTCCAAGCCGGGGAATCACAATGCCATTCATAAACGCAGAGGTCGCGGACAATTATCGTAAGCACCACGCAGGGCACCCGTCCATTCCTTTTTTGCTCAGCTAAACCGAATTCACCATCCCAATGCTCCCAGATGCCAGCATGACGCTGCTTGGCCTCGCCGTAATACCCAGGCGAGCCAGCCTGTCCGATATGCCGCTCCACTGCACGAAACAGTAGAATAACCAGAGCCAGGACACCGTTAGAGGTGTGGTATCCGTCACGGTCGTCTGTGGCGAGACGTTTACCGGTAACGCCACAGGGACAGGGTGTTGTGGCGCTTCCAGGTCTTTCTCCGGCCAGCGCGGGTCTTGTTGTAGCGGTGGCCCTTGTTGAGACCACGCGACTTCTTGCCGGTGGCGGTGAGGCCACGGGACTCGCGGTGCTTGTGGACGGGGTTGACGATCCAGTTGATGCGCGGGTCGCGGCGGATGGCCTTGTGTTGGGGGTCGACCAGGATGACCTCGAAGTACTTGTAGGTCGAGTCCTGGTTGATCCAGTAGGAGTTCAGGACGCGGAGGTTGGCGCAGCGGCGGCCGACACGCTCCTCGGCGGTCGACTTGAGCGAGCGCTGGTACTTCAGCTGGTTGATACCCTGGTTGGTGGGCTTGCCTGAGTGTTGGAAAATCGGGTCAGTTGTCCGTTCCATTGCTCCAATGTGCGATTGCCCCTCATTGTGGCATATGGGTAGTCCTCACCGTAAGTGGCACCCTTGGGGGCAGGGCGCTTGCGGCCACCACGGCGGACACGCACACGGTAGATGACATAACCCTGCTTGGCCTTGTAGCCGAGGCGGCGAGCCTTGTCGGGGCGGCTGGGCCTCGAAGCGCGGTGGATGACGTTCAACTGGCGGAGCTATATTGATGCACTCTCAGCAAATGTTCAACGAGTGTATAGCAAGAACGGCGCAAGTTCGTGGTTCCATTTTGACGTGGATCCCGGTCTGGAAAATCGAGTCCATCGTCGAGGAACCACCACAAGCGACCGTCCACAATCTCGAGGGTGCGTTAACTAACCTCCCAGCAGCGAACCCGGAGAAGGAAGCAGACGACATCGCTCTGCTTCTTCTTGGAAAGCTCCTCGAGGTACTTAAGGGCACCCATTTTGCCTGTGCAGTCTCGTAGGTTAGTACCTCGTCGCCAACGGGTTCGGGCAATAAAAACGGAGGTTGAGAAAATCAACAGCCGTTAATAGTGCCGTCGTGAACTTGAAAATCGGAATATACGCACCGGCCTGGAATTCCTGGTGTTAGTAGGGTGAAGGGAAAGCCGCCAAGTTCGTGAGAATCGAGAGAACAAAATTTCGGGAACTCTGCAATTGTGGAAAGCGAAAGCCCTAACCGAAGGGCTGAGTAGCTAATCCTGTTTTGGACTAGTGGTGGCCCGTGCTCGGATTCAACATCGACGAGTCTTGGCGGGACCCCACATGCCTCTGTTTGCTTCTCGAGGGATTCGAGCTTCGAGAACGCAAATTGCTAGTCTATTACAAGTTATGTTAGTTATCTGGGTAGTGACAATCTGTTCGAATTTGACAGATATCAAGCCACTATAGCCAAGCTGCAAATTCAGTTTCTCACAGGAAAATTTTCTCCTCACCGTGGCTTTTTTCCAGCGACCAAAATCCAGCACCCCATTCGCCAACCCCAATAAGCCAGGTCAACCCGCCCACAGCCAACTCGTTCATCCCTCCTTTGAAGGCAACGTCCTCACGACGCCCGCCAGCGCAACCATCTGTTTCCTCGCTGCAGCCCCCCAACTTTCTCCCCCCTTTAGCATCCCCCACCCCTTCCTCTTCCACTCAAACAAACCCTTCGCCAAGTTTTCTGCTTCACTCGAGCCATCCCCATCCTCGATGTCACTCTCTTCATCCTCATCTCCCTCTTTCTCACTATGCGGCGTGATCCAGCCCTCAACAACCCTCTCCCCAAACACCTTCCCATACCCCAGCAGCTTCCGCATGCCCTCCTCGTCCTGCTCCCACATCTCGCGCGGCGACACCAGCTCCTGCGTGCGCGAATCCTTCTCAACCGTGCGGTGGCAGTCGAGTATCGCGTGGCTGAGGCGTAGCAAGTGCTGGGTCTGCTCGAAGAGGGGGTTGTCTGCTGTGGAGAGCGTCGTCTGGGTCGCCGCGGTCTGCAGCGTGGCGTAGATATCTGCGAGGTTACCGTTCGCGGCGTCCGGAGGTTTGGCTCTGGGCGTGTATTAGTTAGGTAGGGGACTAGACAAGTAGAAGGAGAGAAAGGTGGGTTATGAGGGTACGCACAAATCTTGTTTGAGCCTCGACAACGCGGCTTGAGCTTGTGTTCGGCCTTGGGCGACTTGTTCTTTGAAACCCTGAATGAACTCTTTAGACTTTTTGTTCTGGTCCATCAGGTGCTGCTCGATTGTTGCTGGCCCCGAGGAACTTCTTTTTTATGTGGGTTAGCAAGATGTGAAGGAGGCTGATAGAATAGTTGGCACCCACCGTCCGTAATTATTAAGACCATTGTCGCCGTCGTCCTGGTTTGCAATGCGCGAGGATGCTCCTCTTGCTCTTTTTGAGGGTTTCCCGGAGAAGTCATCACTTTCTTCCCCGTTAGCGGCCGGCGAAGTCTTAGACAACCGCTTTCGAGGCGCTGGTTGCCTAGTCGGAGACGCGGAAACGTCTTTGGTCTTGCGCTTCGGCGGCATGGTAGGGCTGGGGGAACTAGGCTATATTCAATGCCAGCAGAAGAATGGATATCAAGAGAAAGCCCGAATGTCTCGCGGAGAGGACCAGGGGCCTGACAGAAAGGGGTCTTATGTTTAATGCACAGAACGAGACATGGACGATATTCGAACCTCAAATTGGTCTTCGAAGAATTTTGTGGAAAATATTAATGGGCAGGTGATGCCTTCCCTACCTAGGCTCAAAATTGAATATCCAACCACCCAAGTAGCCCATTGCTCCTTCCAAGTTCCTTCCTTTATTAACATCTTAGGACACTGGGGGAAAGTACCACCGACATGAACAACACCAACATCGTGACGTCTATGTTATGAAGACTGAAGGTAAAACTCGCATGAAAATCATGCCCCTAAATGCTGCCTGGGACTCTAGACCACCTTACCTACATTCCAGTCGTTCACTACTGTACATCTAGGTAAATGAACAACACATTGAACCACCCCGACACGACCTAGCCGTATATACCCGAGGCAGAACTGACAAGGCGAGGTAACAACAGCCCGAAAGCCAAGTCTTGATTGTCTGCTCTGTGGAGGTATCCCATCCCTAACCAAACCGAACTCAAAGCTGTCCCCGTTTTGTAGTCCGTCCCTCGAAATTGTAACATGCTCGCTGCGTGAAAGAGCAAAAACCTATGAAAAGCCCTGAGCCTTCTCTCTCTGTGTCTCTGTCTATGGTAGAGAAAAAAAGGAAAAAAAGTCTTCCAGTTCATCAAAAGAAACAATCGGCGCTTGTCCTGCCGAAAGGAGAGAAGAGGAGGGTAAGAAAGGGATGAGGAAAACAAGGAATGTGCCCCGTCTTCAGCCTGGCCAAGTCTTTCAAGTATTAAAGTCGGAAAAGAGAGAGAAAGGGAAAAGTGTAAAGACATGTAGTGAAGACGTCCTGATCCCATATCAAAGGACCAGGTGAGAAAAGAGAAAAGTAACAATATCCCATGGCGGTAGTCTCCTCAGTCCGCATTCTCCAAGGCAAAGAGTAGGTGAAAGCCGCTCTGCGTGCAGCAACCCAGCTGGTGGTATCGGCATGTCCCGTAGTCTCGTGAAGAAAAAGAGTTCGTCCGTTACCGTATATGTATCTTTTGTGCATTGTTCTTCCTTTTGTGTACCGCGTTTCCAGGATAGGTAAGAGAGTCGGATGTAGGTGTAGAAGTTGAGTCAAGGGAAAAAGGAAAAGGACGCGTCCGGAGGTGGATTTGGTCTCCCGTTTGCTAGCGCGAGTTCAGTGACAGACCGTGGAATGACCCAAGCATATCTGCATGTGCTCCAAGGGAAGCTATAGCCTGGTCATGTTGAGGACCGGCGGCAGATTGTGGGCTCGGGTAACGCCCACGCCCACCGAAATCTCCTGCTTGCGAAAAGGTGCTCGCAAAGGCGTCGGGCCCTTGCCCCATACCAGGAGGATAAGACATCGCACCTGCTCTATTCGCATTGGTGAAGGCGCCGTAGGGATTATACGGGTAGTTCGTGGCCGGATAATTCGATCCCGGGGCCACTGCACGGTCGGCATTGAATGGCGCCGCGAATGACGACTGGAGACCGCGGCCTACTTGGCTAGACCCAGCGTAGGCAGACTGCGATTCTTGCTGCGGCTCTTGACGGCGTGCCGGTGCGGCCGATCGGTCTACCACCGCCCCGGGTCCGACACCGCTGGGCGCCTGCAGCCCTAGAGTAGGGCTGGCAAACGACGCTGGGTTTATGGCCGACATCCAGATGCGTGTCTTGTAGATCTTGAAAAGATCGGTGACAAGGGAGTTGAAGTTGATGTATGTGTCGGCAAAGTAGTAGAAGGTGAGCTTCTTCCAGTCCCTGCTAGAAGTCAGCACAGTTGAGCAATTCGGGGGATCGGCATGGCAAACTCACATCTGAAACTCGGCGTCGAGAATTTCCATGTTGAGACCGTGCTCCTTGACCTTCTGCTGGCATACCCGCTTCGCCTTGGCCTCGTTGCCCTCCTTCTCCCGTAGAGCATGGACCTCGTGGCTTTGGGCAAGGCGTTTAATCAGCTTGGGCTTAAGCTCGCCAGAACCGGGCTCCTGGATATGGTGATTTTGGCTCGGCGGACCCATACCGCCGACGGCGCTCCCTTGGAGGCCGTTCGCCGCCGCCATGAGACCAGCACCAGCGCCCTCGTGCGTCGCGGCAGCATTCTGTGAGTACATCATGAGCCATTTGTATTGTTCCTCGGCGTAGTGCTCCTTGAGTTCCTTCGCAGTCGGCCAATCAACGTTATCCTGTGCAACGGTGCCCAGGTCGGTGCCCCGGTCAGCCTCGACAATCACCAGGTCGCCCGGTTTGACTGTCAACCCAGTACCCTCCTGGATATAAAAGACGTCGGCCCGAGCGCATTTGAAGAGCACAATATGTAGGGTTTGGTTATGCCGCGGTTGGGGCACGCCGTACATGCTGCGATGGGGTGAGGCCGGTCGGTGGGAATAAGACCCGGAAATCCCACCATAGGGAGAGGGGAGGTGGTTACCGTACGCAGATTGTGCGAGACCCTGCTGGGCACCACCCAGGGCACCGCCCAGGGCAGCCGCGCCAGTAAAGTAGGGTGACACTGAAATCATCGTTAGGGGATTGGTAAAATCACTCTTCATCGGCGCATGCGTACCTTGGCTGTTGACGGCGTAGCTCTGGCTCTCGGGGTATGCAGCCGAAAAATCGTGCGCATGGGCAAGATCCTGAGCGGCCGATTCGTGGGCTTGGACAGCGTCACCTCCCATGGAGCTAATGGAAGCTTGTCGAGTGGGCACATCTGCGAACGAGTGCCGTCGGCTTTGGGGGAGATCCCCCAGGCCACCAAGTCCGGGCGGTGAGCTTTGCCAATACGCCCTCTTGAGATTTTCAAGATTCCGGTTTTCGACCGTATACGGGCTCTTGTAAGGACCGGCGCCAAACTCGCTCATCCTCCGCGCAACGCCCACTCGAATTGTCGCATCAGAGCCGTCATTCAGCTCATCGTGCTCGTCGACCGCGTAGTCCGATTCTTCCGGCACCGTCTCCTGCAGATAGCTGGAGTTGAGGCCAAAGGCGCTGGCTGTCGAGGCCCTAGGACGAAGCCGTGCATGGTATTGTTGTTGTTGTTGCTGTTGCTGACGCAACATCTGGTTTTCTCGCGTCAACATTTCGATCGTCTTGGCCTGGTCTTGATGCTGGATTTCCTGCATGGAACCACTGCTATCGTCGTCATCATCCTCGTTCACCTTTCCTAACATATTGCCGTCATTCGACACCTCGCTCAGCATACTTGGCCGGGACGGCCGGTGCTGGAGGCCGGGGTGCCCCATCGTTCGACGGGTGCCCATGACCGGCGGCGGAGCCATGCTGGGGGTGACGGCTTCGGGTTCGAATTGGCCGACCGAGTAGGACTGGGAGCGGTATGTCTTAGGGGTTGGGTGCAACGGAATGTGAAATGGGATCTGTGAATTGGGAGGGTCTCTCGGCGCGGGTGAAGTCTGGGTCACACCGGCGTCGGCACCAAAAAACGAGTTGTTTGAGCCCCCAGGTGCAACGGTGGAGGTGGGGGAGGGTAGAACCTCCGACAGGCGTTGAGGGGGTTCCTTTCGATCGTTATTCCAGATGCCGGTTGGCCACGCAAAAGCGCCGCCGCCCACGTGAGGCCGTCCAAGAACGCCACCCGTGGCCGGGTGAGAACCCCAGGCCGTGGGCCCCGTCTCGCCGGACGGGGTAGCTGGGTGTGAACCGGTTGGGGACATAGGGTTACCCGCGAAGGAGCTTTTCCTCTGGGCCTGGCGGGGTAAAGGCTGCTGGGACGTCTCGTTCAGCCAGGATGACCGGCGAACCGGCTGTGGCGGCTGGACTGAGGGAGGAAGAATATCCTGGCGGTGATTCTCAGGCTCGTCATCTGAGCTTGCCAGCGCTTCCGAGTCAGGAGTCGATCTCCGATTCAACTTCTCCAACAATAAAGCGTGGCTACTCGGTGGGCCAGCCGAGAAATTGCTTTGGCCCGGCTTCGACGAAGCCCCGGGTTTGGTCGTATTGGAGCTCATAGCGTACCGCAAAGACAAGGATGGGGCTCTAAATGAGAGTTGTGAGAGCCGTGGAATAAGTATGGGAGCGCACTGATGGACAAAGATCGTGATCCGAGAGGATGGTCAACTGGTAGACTTGGGTTAGCGGGGGTTGATAGGGTGGTGTGGTTGGAACTACGATGAGATGATAGAACAGGGCTCTGCTTCCGTCGCAAAATGAAAAGAGGAAGGAATGTTGTATGCTTCGGTATCGGGGAGATGAGATAGAAGGAGAGCACTGACGAGAAGAGAAGTTTGGATTATGTCTGGAACGACGGGTCGTTCCTTTATAAGAGTCGGTAGTTTTCGGTTTCCAATCCACTCAGAACCGTGGTAAGAAGTGAGCGTCAAGAAGAGAGAGAGCAGTGGGGGGCTCGATGACGAAAGTGGACGTGGACGGCACTGTCACGCGGTTCGGAGAAATCGATGTGGAAGCTTTGACCGAATCGAAAAGAATCGACAATGGCGAGCGAAAGAACAAAACTTGGGACGGTCCGGCCCGTGATCTGCTCGACTGGGAGGAGATTCGATCGATCACGGGAAACCCGATCGATCTGTCAGGGAAAGCGATCAGGCAATTGATGCACGAGGGGTTTCGGTCAGATATGGCGTGCGCCGTCTCGGTGGAAGAATGCGACAGCGCTAATCGCGATCTCCCATTGCAGGGCGCGAGGGCGCTCAACCGAGGTGGGGAGAGACAATTCGTAAATCGTGGATCGCGTGTTCGCGGGTGGAACGGTTTGGATGTTCCGGATGGTAGTGAAGCTTTGGCGGCTTCTGTAATGTTTTCTTTAAGCGTCGCTAAATCTGCAGAATTATAGAAAAAGAACGAGAAGGGCGTCCGCGTGATGGCGGAGGGGTGAGGGAGGGTAAAAGTGAAGATATGGGCGTCGAGATTCCGGAACGGAGGCGCGAGGTCAGCGTTCTCGTGCACCTGGGAGTGGCCCCGTCGAGGTGTGAGCGGGGAAAGCTGGGGGAGGCGCGCTGCTCGATGAGTGGCTGGGATCCTTGTCAGGACAGAGAGGCTAACCAAAGGCAGACCAAGCCGCTCGATACGTTGACGCCGTGGCGATGGGAAGAACAAGGCTTGACATCGAGCACCCCGGTTACTTGCCCGAATGGTGTTTTATTGATGTCGAGGATTCTAGAAAGGAGAACATGAGAAGGAGAAGCAGCAGCAAGTTATAATGGTCGGGTAAAGGCAGTGGATAGAATGCGACGTCGTGCGCGCCGCCTTTTTTGTCACTTGATCTGCTGAATCGTCCGTCAGTGGGGACCGGACAAAGACACCGGTGGGCCTGAACTCCCTGCAAACGAGCGCTCGAGAACGGACGCAAGGGGCGAAAGAAGGCCACGGGTGAGGGGGGTGGAGACAACAGAGTCGTCGAAGACGACAGCACAATCGATGGGGATGGTGTTGCGCGGTGTTCAATGGGACACTCTCGCGAGGCATCCCTGTACTGCACATCTCAAGTGGGGTGTGAAACATTGCAGCTTTGCTCTGGGTCGCTCCATGCCAAGCAAGTGTTAGCGCAGTACCTGCACTGTCCAGGCCTCGACCACGACACCCCAAGGAGAAACGCTCCGGAAACGTCAGCCGGTGACGATGATGATGAACAAGCATCAAACGCCATGCGTCATCAGGATAGACACGAAGCTAACGAGGTCTTGAGCGCCATGAGGGGCAAACAAGCCTCTGTTTTGCGTCTCTTGAGAGATAGCAAGATGTCTGCGCACCGAGCGAGAACACACACCTCCCAACCTATCTCTCGATATCCAAGCTGCTGAACTACCACCTAGGCACGAAACAGCTACATCGGGAATTATATGCAATGCTTGTATTGCAAACATGAAATAAAACATTCAGCATTTTTAGGTATCGAACATGCGGTGTTAAGGATGGGTAGACAAGGTAGACAAATTGGGAGTATCAGGAAAGCTTCCCGGAGATTCGTCCCGTCGCCGCTGTCGTTCGTGCTGGACTCTTCTCAACCAGCTTCACGTTCCATACACCAATTCAAATCCCAGAACATTCTGTACCCATCCCCGGATTATGACCTACCTGTCATTCTGTCTCGCCTCCCTCAACACTCGCAGCAGGTTCCAGTTAAATGTGAAATAACTACCTGGGTACTTCGTGCGCGTCGTTCGAAGCTCCCGCTGCATCGTCGAAGCTGCATCGTACACCAGCTTGGCACGAGATAATTCCCCCATTCACACTGTGTAGAGGGAAAAAAAACCCATGACCCCTGACATTTATGTCCATACTGTGTATGTAATTGGCAGGCCAGGGGGTTCTGGCGGGGAAAGAGGGGCCCATGAGCTTCCTGGTCCGATGGTGCAACGCCTCTCTTCCTCCATCTGGGGCAGCTCGGGGAGCTCCCGTCTCTTCTGGTGAAGCTTGAAAAAAAAACAAAAAAAAAAAAAAAAGACTTACCGTCATACCCATCAGCGCATGGATAGCGCCTTCTAATCTCAACGGCGAACAACTCGAAGCAAACCTTCGGTTTATCAACTCGCAAGCGACCCAATTGCGCTCGGAAGATCCTCCCGCTTACCTACTCATACGGAATACATACATGAGAGAGTTCCGTTGGGACTGGTAGCAATTTCGTGTGATCGACAAGTACCTATTCATAGGCACAACTTCCAAGCTGCGGTGCTCCTAACCTCAAAACTTTGGACGACGGTGAGAGGATGACCCCACATGCAAATTAACAACGGCAGAAACACACGTTTTCAAGGGCTGCAGGCGGCCAAAAACGGCTGGGAGATGCAGCTGGAAGGGAGCCTGGCTCACCGAGTCCAGTGGCTGTCCCTCCTCACAAGACCTCGCCAGCGCTCACCGGCCCTTGGAGTTTTATGCTCTCATCCCGCCTTTTGCAATGGTTGTGTCGACCGGGCGATGAGGAGGTACAGCTGGAAAGAATGCCGGGTCTGTGGTGCGACGCATCATCAGAACTACCCCGCAGAGATGAACCAGTCGTCGGGGCGGTCGAGATCGCTACCAAGCATGGGAATCGAACTCGAGCAAGGGAATGAATGCGTCAGGTTCGGGCTGGCAAGAACAACGGACGGAGGCTGACTCGAGGCCAGACAGCTGCACAGACATCACGCGGCCCCCTGCCGTTAACATCAGTCCGCCATGCGAATCCGCCATGCGAGTCCGTCATGCGCCTGGTTAGTGCTGCGTCTCCCCGGGTGGAAGAACCTCGAGCACAGCCATTGTGCGGGGATCCATTCTCGCGACTCGGGGGTTTCATCCCAAACCCGCCCAGTGGCATTGTCTAGATCCCCATCGCTGGGCTATAGCGTCATCGACTGATAAACAATCAGACCACGAAGGCGAAGCCACGACGGAATTCTTTCTCTATCATGAGACAATTGCGCACCGTCGAACGCACACGGCGGCGGGCGCAACAGCCTAAATCGTAGGCCAACCTCAAGTGCGCTGTACTTCATGACATCAATGCTCTCTCCTCAAGTAATCCCTGCGTCATCTGTATTTATTAGTTAAGGGAGAACCATGCCGTTTGCTATATAGCACGATGAGGACTCTCTGATCATGTTTTATCGGTGCCATTGGTGTCTCGCAATCTTCATGCGCGAGGTGTAATTGGTTCGGTCTGGATGTTTCCGCGCTCGAGGCGGGGAAGGCAGCTTCGCTACCCCAGATTTCACTCGACCCCCTGTCCTTACCGACCCACGCATGGGCAACGGGCTCCAAAAGTGGTGTTGGAGATGTTGGATGACAGTGACAACATGAACGAAACGAAAGTCTTCCGGAAGCCCCCAAACCCTGTACTTGCTTGATTCACATTTTATTCTACTCGGTTTGTATTATCATGTTTCTTTTCCTCAACCTGTTTTTCTTTACTTGCTTTTCTAGTTTCTTATACTCGATCTTGATCTCCTTTGAAGTCCGACAATTCTTTTTGGCCAAAGTGCGAACTTCTTCCCCAAATGTCACCGGCATAGGGAAGGTAAGCGGCCCATGCCGTCTCCGCTGTGGAGTAGCCAAGACTGGACAAGCTCCTGCGAAGCTTTGATGATGCTTTGAAGCCATTGCATCGGCGATGTCTAGCCGAAGCCTCCAGAAGCCGAGGACTGACCTATTGCTGCTGCCATCTAAATGAGAAGCTCACCGGCTCTGTGCGACTTCAACTGCTTGATGTTGGTGATACAACCCCAGAGTTGCTTGGCATGCATCTGAATCCCGCGGGCTCGTGCGCTGATATTGGAATACTTCTGACTGCTGAGAGCCCTCCTCATTGGAGGCTTCGTCCACCGTGTGGCAAAGGTCAAGCACAGCCGGAGACTTTGCAGGAGAGGACCCCTTCTGCCCATGCCGATCCCTCCGCTGAACCCCCTGTGATAAACTAAAAAGCAAGATCAAGGCCGGCTATCTACAGTTTCCTGCAGAATGACGCTGTCGGACACGTGAGCGTAGTAGAGCACGGCTTAGAGATCACCGCACTGCAAGGGGAATGGGAATGGGATCTACACACCTACACCACTAGTCCCCGCCGATAGTGAGTTTCCCGTCCTACCTGATGTAGTTTAACGCGGGCAGTAGCAGCCTCCGCAACGAATATGTTTCGTGGGCTCAGCATACAAGTCACCGTCTTGAAGGAGAGTATCAAGCCTTTTGTGTGTCCGAAACGCCTAAAATACCCCAAAGTACATTAGCTAAAGGCAGTTTACAAACAGACAACCCCTTCCAACACATCAGCCAGATGCAGTATCAAGCGAGCCCTTGCCCACGGTTGAAGGCGGCACCTCGCCCTTCTGCGCCTTGAGCTTCTCCTCAAACTTGGCGAACTCTGCCAGGGCAATCTCCTCCTCCTGGTCCAGCACCTGATGCACACCCTGAACCTCCTCGATCTGCAAGCACCTAGTTAGCACACACAGAACACCGGGCAAGTTAAGCAACAACAAAGGCCAGACTTACGTAGTGCATCAACATGCCCTCAATCCCATTCTTCAACGTCACCGTGCTCGAGTCACACGTCCTACACGCGCCGCGCAGCTTGAGCATCACATAGCCATTCTCAAAGCCCCTGAACTCAATATCCCCCCCATCCTCCTGAATCGCCGGCCGCACGCGCGTCTCCAGCAACTCCTTGATCATCCCCACCACCTCACTATCATTCTCATCATACGCCAGACTATCCTTCTCCCCCGCCTCCTCCCCCTCCCCCGCAACACCACCACCCCCCTCCTTCCGCTCCGCCACGTTCACAATCGGCTGGCCGGAAGTAATCGCCTCGGTAATCAGCGCAAACACCTCGGGCCGCACGTGGGCCCAGTTGGCGTCGGCGGCCTTGGTGACGGTGATGAAGTCGGCGCCGTAGAAGACGGCCGTCACGCCGTCGATGTTCATCAGCTGCGCGGCCAGCGGCGACGGGTGGGGGGGCGCGATCGTCGCCCGCGGGTTCAGGTACTCGATGAAGGGTGTTGTGAGGCCGGAGGGGAGGATCTGGTGGTTGGGGAGGAACTTGAGTGCGTCGGCGTTGGGTGTGCTTTCCGTCTGGATGAAGATGCTGCGGCGGGCGGTTTGGGGGAGGAGGGCGCGCCAGGGTTGGGCGTGGGTTAGACGTGGCCGTAGGAGGGGTGTGCTGGATGGGAGGCTGCTTGGCCTGCTGGTGTGGGCGTGTCTAACAGCCGCTGCTGTTGTTGCTGCGGCTGCTGGGGTGCTTTGTTGAAGTCGGAGGCATGTTGAGGGTTTGATGGGACGGGTGGTGTTGGATACCAAAGGCGCAAAGCCCCGTAGTAGCTTGTTTGACGGCATCATTGTGGTGTTGCCTGTCCAATATGTTGTTTGTGTGGTTCCGGGTTATTGCAGATGTGAGGTTGAAAGAAAGAAAGAAGCAATCATCTCCAATCCTGTGGTGGGGATCAATCCCCAACATTGCCGCTCATGCCGCTCCAAGCATCTCCGGCGCCGAGGAGCTGACAAACCCAGTCGTTCCGATCGGCCCAGGGGGACCCACAGAACCCTTGGTTTTGCGTCATAGCAGCCTCGGCGCCCCTAAATTTTTGTCGGCACTCCAGTGGCACCTTGCGGGTTTGCTTTTCGCGCTCCGTCATCTCTCAGTGGCGGGGGCAAATCCACCAACCTCCAATGAACGTTTCTGCACCTCGTGCACTTCACGTGTAGCATCGACGAACCTTTTCCACTTCAAGCCGATCACCTGCAGAACGCGGCCCGGGATTGGTGAAGTGGGATTCCAGAACCGCCATTGTCGCAACGCCGTGCAGCCGACGGCTCGGGAAGCTGCCGATTCGACCAATCTCCAAGCTTCCTCTTCCCGATCGCGTGTAACCAAGATTCAACATCGTGCGCCAGGCGAAACAAATATTTGAGCCACCTTGCCGACTTCGCGTTTAATCAAGCGCAAAAAGTTCCATGGTACTAGACCAGCACGGCACCAACGGTATCTGCGCCATGCCGGCCGCGGAAGACGGTAGCCCTGTGCCGCAATCGACAATGCTCGGTGCGGTTTCGCCCGAACGGACCGCGCCGCGCGAAGCAGATCCTGTCGCAAATCCGGGGTTGGGCTCGGATGCTGATCCGTCAGCCTCGCCAAAGAAACCGGATCCCAAGCTTTGCGGCGTATGTGGCACACAGCCGGGCAAGTACAAGTGCCCTCGGTGCTCCATGCCATAGTACGTCCCCTCGTCTTGTCTTACATCCCACCAGCGGCACAGTACTGATTACCACTTTTTCAGCTGCTCCGTCGCCTGCAACAAGCAACACAAGGAAAACCACCCGCCCGACGCGCCGAAGCCCGAACCGCTACCCACCACCCAGCCCCAACCGGAACCCGCGCAAGACGATCCCTACAGCATCCTCCTCGAGCACCGCGACGAGTTCAAGCGCCTCCTCGCCCGATACCCCTCCCTCGCAACCGAGCTCGTCCGCATCCAAGAAATGACCCTTCCTCCCGCCGACAACCCCGGCCCCTCATTCGGGCAGGGCGCCGTCACGGCGAACACGGGCCGCAATAGGCAGCAGGTCGGAGGCAGAGAGCCGGCCAATTCGAGCCGCAACAGACAGCAGCCATGGTCGAAGGACGTCGGTCTGCGCAAGGGCGCTGAGGCGCTGCGTAAGGCGAGGACGGATCCCACAGATACGGGCGACGGGGTCCGTGAGTTTTGTGACCTGGTGAAGTTTTTGCTGAACAAGAAGAGGGTGGGGATCGACAAGGTTCGGGAGGAGGTGGCAGCGGAGGAGGCCAAGTACATCGAGCGATTGCTGAGGGAGGAAGGGGGCTAACTGGCCTTTTGGGTTGGATGGTTACCAGAGTGCTGTTTTGATATTGTACGATTTGGAGCATGGTTGGCCAACGGGGCCTCGATTCTTCGTTAGACGGGCGACGCAAGATACGAGCATATGATGAAGATCACGAAGCGGGCGGCACATGGAATGGCCATCTCTCATAGAGAACTAACCCGCCGATAAGGGCGCACATTCATCATCATTATCATTACTATCCCAAACACCAGCTAAAACGTCAGGTGAGACGCTCCCCCGCTTGTTTCCACCCTCTCCTCCTCTATGCCATCTACCGCTTCCAAACTAACGCTCAACGCTTAAACCGCCCAAAGAACCCCTTCCCCTTCGCCGCCGTAGGCGTAGTAGGCGACTGCACCACCTCCCCCCCCCCACCACCACCAGCCGAGTCCTTACTCCCCCTCCGCCCCCTCAACGTCCACAACGAATCCGCCTTCCGCAGCAGCGGCGAGAGCAGCATCTTCGGCCCGCCCCCACCGCTCCCACCCCCAACCCCACGACCATGCCCACCACCCCCACCAACCCGCCCCAACCCCGACCCCGACCCCGAACCTACCCGCCCACCAGCCTCATCACTCTGCGTCCAATCCACGCGCGCCCTTTCAGCCGCCGCAAACCGCCCCAATTCCGTCCCCGTCCCATCCATCGCCGCGGGGTCGTCCTCCAGCAGCGTGTCCATGACCAGCGTGTCCGGCGCCGCGATGAGCGAGTGTCGCGCGTGATGGTGGTGAGTAGTGGTTCCTGTAGTCGTTGCGGGGTCGGCGGTGATGGTGTTGCCGGTGCTGTTGCGGCGGAGGTGTTTAGCAGCAGTGCCGGGGAGGATGCGCGAGAGCTCGTCCTCGAGGGTGTGCATGCGCCGCTGGGCCGCCGGGTGGTGGTGCGGTTGGGTGGTGGCCTCTTCGAGGATGTGCGTGCGCTGGAATTGGTTGCGGTCGAGGAGCTTGTCGCGCTGGGATTGGTTTTGTTGGAGGGCGCGGGTGAGTTCGGCGGGGGCGAGGATGGTGGGGTCGGAGGTGCTGCTGTGGTTGTGGTGAGTGTTGTTGTTGTTGCCGCTTGGGCGGAGGGCTTTGGGGCCTTCGAGGTGGAATTTGAGGGCGTGCTTGGAGAGCTTGTGCACGAGGCTGCTGTCGCGCATGTTTTCGACGGTGGTGGTTCGTGTGAACTGCTTGGCTGCCTCCTGCGGGACGTGGTGGTAGGCTTCCGGGTGGGAGTCCGGGGCTGGCTTGGTGGTTGCTGGGTGGGAGGGCTTGTGCTTAGTCGACTCCGTTCTCCTGAGTTCCGTGATCAGGTCGGCGGGGGGTTCGGCAGCTCTCTGACGCGTTTCTCGGCTTCGAGCGCTCAGGGCTGTGCCCACACTGTCTTTGGAGTTCGATGGTTCGCCACGAGCCCGTCGTCTCCGCTCTGCGTGCGCCTTCTGCTCGGCCAGAACGACATATAGCCGGCGGGTGAGATCGTTAGGATCTAACTGCCCCGCCGGCACCTTGCTTGCCGCTTTATACGGTCCCCCGCTCGGCTTGTAGCCTCCAGAGACGTGATCCCTGGTGTATTTCATCTTGTACTGCATGGTCCAGGGCGATTCGGCAAACATTGAGGTCCGCACAAGCTAAGCGGACTAGATGGAGGGTCAAAAATGACCAAGCGAATAAATCAAGCTGACCCCGATTATAGAGCGGCAGCGGTTTCTAGTAACGCCTCGAGCTACGCCTTTCGTGTCTTGTCCCCGAAATTCTTGCTTGCGGGGTTCTAAATAGCGCCGTCTCGGCTGCTGTCTCAACTTGGTGTGAGAGACAGGAGGGTGGGTGGTAGCATTGTCTTAGATCGGTGATGGCCCCCCGGTTGAGAGTGTGACCCGTTCAAGGCCGAGACATCAAGCAATGCGACGGGTTTCGGGAGATTGTGCGGTCAAGAAGGTCATTGGAAGTTCAAGACACTGGGCGAGGTCACAGTCATGTACCTACATATGTATGGGGAAGGGGGGATCGAGGAGATGCCGACCCGCGCCGGCCCCGGCCTCTACCCCTTGTCGCCAATGCAACCAGGTTCAAGCGAGGGCTGCAGAGCACACGACCGTTGAAATGGGGGCGATTGGCTTCGCACGGGTCCCATGCTTGAGTGTTGAATCTATGACAGCGACCAACAGGAAACGAGTCAGGACTGCTGTGCTTGACGCCCCGAGATGCAGAGTCGCATTAGCACTGGATAAAGTTGATCAGATGCCCGATTCGATCGTGGAAACTGGAGAGGATGTCGTCTTCCACTGGTCAGCACCTTGTCTGCCAGGGGTCTAGATGCAAGCTAGTGTTGAATGGACTAACTAGCACCGGTCACTTGATCGATCGAGAAAATACACGGAAAAATGCGGACGGAAGGCTTGCCATCGTGTTCTTGTAAATTGCCCTTCATTGCAATCCTATATCATCGTGCATCTGTTTCTGCGTGGTAAATAACTACCCCTGGATGCTGAAACGGGTCTTTTGATAATCTTGTCTGTTTCTCCTCGGTGTGAACCAGCAGAGAGACATGTGTCTCACGCGGCAAGCTCGTGTCAAGCACGCAAGCCCCGAGTTGGGGAAAGGGGTTAGGTAAAATTCGCTCTAGACTGGTGCTAAGGTGGTTTGATCGGGTTAGGCCCAATTTCAGCAGACGCCGAGTCAACTACCCCGGTTCCGAGTCCTGGGAATGGGGAAGTCCTCTTCTCCTGCTGGGTGAATCCCGCCTTTTCCCCAGCTTCGAGAAGTCATTCGTGCCAGAGGCGGACGGAGGCGAAACCGGTCATCATCGTCTGATAGTTGCCCAAGATGATGACGAGCCTATGACACCCGGGTCCCACTGGTGACGACACAGGACCTACAGATTGTCAATGTGTGGGTTTGGGGGTTAGAAGATGGTCAGGTATTCATGTAACCATGTGGTGTGGGATATGTGAAAGCAGGTGTGGGAAGGCATGTGTGGGAAAGGAATGGTCCCCTTCACCCTGTACCCAAGTAGCAAACACGGTAATTCTAAACGACGGCACCGACGGTTCTCATACCTATGCTTCCTGCAGAAGCAGTCGGGAAACACGTTTCGTTCTGTGCCGTCGATGCAGTCGATGCAGTAGTTGCAGGAACGGGCCCTCGGTTGGAAGAACGCGCAGAGGCAACAAAAAACGCCTCTGATGTTGACATGCATGGCGAATGTGGGGATGGCCTGTAACGTTATCGTGAAAACCCCGCTGATGCGCACATGTGCATGTACCTACACAAACACGGCGTTGCTGTTGACATCTGAGAACTGAGAACTGAGAGCTGAAAACTGAGAGGGAGAGCCGATCAACCCATACCAAAGGCTACCTTGGGTCATTCCGCATGGCTAATCGTGCCCGTCGGTTACTAAGACATAAACCACCTTTACCTCGAGGACACTCGAAGCCACTGATGCTGTTTCTTTGTGCGGTCGAAACGAAACGTTGTTGATATCATTGGCGTTTCGAAACAACTCCGTCAAAACGTTGAAGGGCATGTGAAGGGCTTCCCAGATGGAGCAGTGGTGCATACGGCATCGATCGCTGTTTGCTGGGTTTGCCCAGTAAGTTCTAGATATTCGCCGGTCGCAGTCCACGGTTCGTTGGTCGGGGACAAACCCTCAGATCGGCACCGTTTGGGCGTCTGGAAGGTCCGAAAAAGCAAGAGGTTGTTTGGCGCTTGTTTCGTCCTTCTTTTGCTCCTTCTTCTCGGGTTTGCCGTTGGATGATCTCTTGGCATTGGATAAGACACCTCAGATTTGGGCAGCATGGCAGCATGGCAGCTTTCTTGGCTTCCATTTCTTCAAGGGCAGGCAAGGGCAGGCAAGGGCCAGAGGAACTTCCACATCCACGGCTGCACGGGTTTATCGTAGGGGGGCCCACAGTCATTTCCCAGCGTCCCCAGAACCCTAAACTCGCAGCTGCACAACACAAGGAGCAGCCAAGTCTGGGGGTGACTGCCACACTGCCAGCCAGCCCATCTCGCCCCCAGTTTCAACTTTCGACTCGGAAATCTTTGCAAACGAACGACGATCGGGTCCGCGCAGCCTGCGCCCGCTGATAAAGTGTTTCCCCGATCTGGCTGCTGCTTGCTACGGAACGCTGCAGCCCACATACTCGACTTCCGAGTGGCCGAGACTCGTTGCGTTTGCTCGAGAGTTAACAACACATCAACTTGACGACGGGGACCCTTGTTTGGGCGTGGGCTTGGGTGCTTGCTGCCCCGGCTGCTGGGAAGGAAGACGGGGTGACAAGCTGTGCCCTGGTCTCGCGGCATCCCTTGATGGATCCCAGGACCCTGACCCTGAAAGGAGTCTAAATCCAACCCAGCCCAATCAACGGATTCGTTCGTCAATTTATTATCAGTCGGGGTGTTTCTTCGAGCTTGCTGAACTCCATCTCCGTCTCCCCAATCCGGCCCTAAAGCGGTATGCTCTCGCTGTCTTCTCGAAGCCGCCATGTCCTCTGATTAGCCATGCGGGCACAGACTCACCAGCCCGTGTCAGACCGTCCCGGAGGAGCGCTGCCGAAGCTGTCTGTGCCGTCAGGTACCCCGCTGCGAGTTGCTGGTGCTGGTGCCGGTGCTGGCGCTGGTCCTCGTGCAGCGGCTGCGACGGCGAGAACAGGCGAGCCAAGCTTCGCACCACCCTCCGGACAACTTGCCTCCGTTATAGGCTCCGAAGGCACCTTTCTTCTCGTCGACGACCCTCCTGCCGCCGGCACTAGAGATTCATTCGCTTCCATCGTCGACGACCCGTTCTTCGTTCGTTACCACACCCCCGAACCCGACCCCGATCCCGATCTCCATTCCGCGACCCATCCCCATCCCGGCCCGCCAAACGCCCCAACGAGTGCTGGTCACCGTGATGAGGAGCGGCAGCCGTGGATCCCGCCGCGAAAAGAATCCCTGAGCCATACCAATCCGACCCCCTGGGTACGCACCTTGCCTTTTTTGCTATTCCCCTGTTCCCTCCAGAGAGGAATCATCGTCACGGCGCCGTCAAACCCTTGCCCGAAACGCCCCAGAGAGGCGGCAAACACACACACACACACACACACAGAGAGAGAGAGAGAGAGAGGGAGAGAACAGGAGATGCTAACTACTAGTGTAGTTCGAGCATGCCCAATCCGACATGGAACCTATCAACATAGCCATCATTGGCGCCGTAGGCGTGGGCAAGTCCACCTTCATACAACACCTGCGCCGGACACCCAGGCCGTCGGCCTCCAACATCACGGCCCTACGCCACGAACTCGATGGCGCATCCTATCTAGTCACGCTTGTCGAGCTCGATCTCGAGGGCATCGAGCTGGACCCGAACCAGCCCGTACACTGGCCGAAGCAAATCGGAGGGCACTCGGTGCCCCGCATGGATGGCGCACTGATCCTGTACGATGCCGTGAATGAGGGGAGCATGCGGGAAGTGCCCCCAATAATGGGTGAGTCTCAGTCTCGAACCGACGCGTCATCAGACACATGCTCATTGGCACAGCCGCCCTGGCGAATTCCTCCCTACCGACCGTGCTCGTCGCCACGAAATGCGACACTCCCGACGACCTACGGCGCCCCGATTTGTCGGGGCTGGCAGCCGCCTTCGCGACGTGCGCCGGCCATTTCAGGACCGCGTCCAACGCGCCAGCCACTGTCCGGGAATGCTTACAAGCCATGCTGAGAGTTGCGCTGGCCAACCGGAGAGGTGAGATCTACGTCCCCGGCGCTTCATCCCTGCCCCACTTGTGCTGCCGCATCACCAGAGCGGTCACGGGCTTGCCACCCAGCCGTCTACCATGGGCTTGGTACCGGTAACACGCTGTGAGACGGGACTAACGAGAGGCATCACACTCACCAGACAAATCAGAAGGCTCAGGCCAAAGGAGGCGTGCTGCTTCGACCGCAAATCTAGATGCGCCCATGGATCTCCATAATGGCCGCCCAATCAGCCAGCACAGTAAGCACAGCAGGGCCAGCTCCGACTTCTCGCTTCTGCGAGGCTTTTCACAACCCCCCAACGAAGGCCAGTACAGAGGTCCGCCATCAAGGTCTCCGAGACTGGATTATCAGAGCGTCGCGCCCAGCAGCAATCTGAATCCTAGCGCCGCCATTCCCGAGGACGGCAAGCAGCAGACGGTGTCGAGCATGCTACGGACCCCGGGCATTCGGCTGGACGGTGGCGGGGAATCCTTCCTTGACGTTGACGAATCCGACGGGGAGTCTTACCAGTACTCGGAAGACATTCCGATCCTGCGCCGGAGCGAGGACGGCTTTGACAGGCCGGCCAAGGTGACGGGCGTGAGCTTTGACGACCTCGTCGACCGGCTACTTGCCCCAAAAATGTCCAAGGCAGATCAAAACTTTGCCGACGTCTTCCTTTGCCTATACCGGAAATTCGCCGCGCCGTACGAGCTGCTTTCGGCCATCCGCGCCCGGCTGGGCCGAGTGCGGACCGACCTGGCGGTGCAATATCTGGTCAAGATAGAAACGCAGATGCGAACGATCGAAGTGGTGGCAAAATGGCTATCACTGTATCCTGGGGACTTCGCCAGGTCAGCGACGAGGAGGAGTTTGGAGGAGCTGATTCAGCAGTTGTCGACAGAGCCGGTCTTCGTCGCAGCCGCACAACAAATGAGGGTGCATCTTGACCACAGGGT
Source organism: Chaetomium tenue (assembly GCF_020726465.1). Classification (NCBI taxonomy): domain Eukaryota; kingdom Fungi; phylum Ascomycota; class Sordariomycetes; order Sordariales; family Chaetomiaceae; genus Chaetomium; species Chaetomium tenue. Next base: position 2,141,379 of record NW_027117330.1, on the reverse strand, counting down.
CACACTGGACGACGACACGGCCTGGGCGAAATCAGATCCAGCGGACGAAAACGAGGGCAAAGAGGGGGGGGGACAGAGACGGAGCGGGGTCGCAGAGTCGATGAGTTCCTTGCAGCTAGATGATTCGGGCGTGCCCAGCCAACGGCGCCCGTCGCAAAGCTCCGACTTGTCCGCTCTGGAGGGTCGCGGCGCCCGGGGTCCGGCACGGCTCCATTTCCATTCGGTCGAAGACTACGAATGCGAAGCAGCCACCCTGGTACCATCACCCATACTTCCCCTAAACAAATTCCGGTACCACATGTTTATGGAGCTCGATGCCGAGGACATCGCCGACGAACTGACGCGGATAGACTGGGTCATGTTCAGCTCGATCCGAATCCGTGATAAGGTGCGACACGTCAGCCTGTCGCACGACCAGAAGGAGAAGTGCCGTAACCTCAAGAACGTCAACCGCATGGTCTCGCACTTCAACCACGTCGCCCATTGGGTTTCCAACATGATCCTAATCCGCGACAAGGCAAAGCACCGCGCCCCCTGTCTTGAAAAGTTCATAGTCGTCGCCCAAAGGCTGCGCCAGATGAACAACTACAACGGCCTGGCCGCCGTGCTGGCAGGCATCAACGGCTCCGCCATCCACCGGCTCGCCCAGACGCGCGCGGCGATCTCGGCGGAAGCGCAAAAGCGGCATGCTGGGCTAGCGCTGCTAATGGGCACGCAAAAGAGCCACTTCGCCTACCGCCTCGCGTGGGAGAACTCATCACTGCCGCGCATCCCCTTTATGCCGCTGCACCGTCGCGATCTAGTCTCTGCTGAGGAGGGCAGCAAGACGTTCGTGGGGCCCAATGGGGACCGAATCAACTGGAAAAAGTTTGAGGTGCTTGGGGAGGTGCTGCTGCCCATCATGAAAAGCCAGGGGCAGCCCTACCCCAACCTGCAACGGCATGATGCTTGCAAGGAGTTGGTACTGGATTGCCGGGTGACGACTGATGACGAGGTGGGTTTTTCCCCCAACCGAGGCTCTTGTTTTCTTACGTGCCGTTGCTGACTGAAACCTAGGAACTCTACCAGCGCAGCGTGCAGGTTGAGCCTTCGACTGGTGGCGCAGGAGAGTCGACCAGGAAGAAGTTCCCCTGGCTGGCCAAGTAGGGCGGCCAAGCAGGGGTAACTGCCCACCTTGCGACGACACGTAGAGAGGGTTGTATGCTAGGAGAACACCACGGCGTGGGCTCTTCAAAATGGTTAGCTATTAATGGGAGGGGATGCACATACAGCTCGAGGTTTTACGAAAACTACGGCGTTACATTCGACGGGATCTTGCCTGAGCATAATGGTACAAGTGGGGGATTCAAAAGGCGGCCAGAGCGGGAAGGGAAAGGATATCTCTCGCTCGCGCCTAGGGAAAACGGGGCAACTTGCCGAATTATTAGACCTGTCACGGCAACGAGCGAATTGCAAAACACCTCTGTTTCATGTCACTGCCATGATGCGAAGACGATCGAGTGCCTATGCCCATCTTGTGCGTCTATCCGTGGGTATATTTGCTGCTCTATCGAACCAAGTGCCCCGATCCGTACCAACGAAAACAACGCCCCAAAAATGCTTTTTCGAACTCCGGTGACCACAAATTTTCTAACCTTGCCGTATCGTATATTCAAGGAGATCAAGACTTCATACGTTGAAAAGTATCCTCCAGAGCCTCACTGTCGGTCCTAGCTCTTTGGCCTGTAAGAGACTTCTAGTCGTCGTCCTTGGGCCAGAGTCTGGTTTCATGTTAGTCAAGTGTCTTTCCTGGAGGTCTGTTCCCAGTGTTCATCTCCCATAGCGTCCGGGTGGTAAAAGGGGATAAAAAGAAGGCCACTCACAACTCCTTCCTCCACAGACACCGCAGCATCTCCGTGAAGACCAAGATCCACACCAATATCAAGCACGCCGCCAGCACACACCCAAAGATCTGAAGGCCGGGGCTCTCAAGTGCGCCACCGAGCGCTTCCGTGGCTGTCACCTACACGAGCATCAAACCAGCAATCAGCATCACCACTCACTCACCAGGCGGGATAAACTGGCTCAAAACAGAAAAAAAAAAAAAAGAAAAAAAAAAAAAAAGAAAAGCAACTCACCAGCGCCGTATTCGGAAACACAAACGAGAACCACGTCATCTGGAAGCGCAGCTTGCCCTTGCTCTCGGGCCGCAGGTACTTCCACAGCGACCCGACCGACACCAGGAAGAACCAGATGCTGAGCCCCCACAGCCAGAGGCCCGCCATGTAGGACAGCAGCCGCAGGATGTCGGCCGCGTGCTGCGTGCCCGCGAAGCCCGGCGGGAAGATGGACGCGGTTTGCGAGCCGAGTTGTACTGTTTTGGGGGGGAGGGGGAAGTCAGCTGGGTGCTGAGAGGAAGGGGACAGCAAAACGTACCCAACCCAGCGCACGTAAACCCGCTCGGCCCGATCGAGATGAACACACCGGGCCGCTGGTGGTCGCGCGGCAGCTTCTGGGTCATGAGGCGGTAGAGGAAGGCGGCGCAGATCATGAAGCTGATGAGGAAGCCTGTGCCCTGCACTGTGATGGCGGCCAGCGCCACGGGGACGGTGTTGATGCCGTCGAGCTGGCCCGCGCGGCTGGCGGCCGAGACCAGGTTGCCGCCGAAGGGCGCGGAGAGGAGGAGTGGGTAGGCGGGGAACACCCAGACGGGGGTCATGGTGTGGATGGGGAAGACTCTTTTGGGGGGGGAGGGGGGGGTTAGTTGTGGGGGGTATTGCGGTTGGGATTGTTTGGGGGTGGAGGGGGAAAAGGGGGGCTTACTGTGTGGACCAGAGAGTGAGGTACAGGCTGGCGCTGACGAGGGTGCTCACGCCGATGTAGACCCAGAAGAGGGCCTCGATGACGCTTAGAAGCCAGGGGCCCGTGTAGGGGATGCCGTACTGGGTGATGGTGATGAGGATGGTGGCTATTCTGTAGCGGGGATATATGAGTAGCCGGTTTTCAGGGCTGGTGGCGGGTGACTTACGAAACGATCTTGGTGGCGTTAGTGGGGACATGTTCAGGGGATGTTTATGTCGAGAGAACTACTCACAATGGCCGAGATGAACAGACTCTCGTACTGGTCGTTGAACGACTCTACCAGACTCCCGGAGCGCCAGTAAAACCGCAACGAGATGAGGACGCAGTTCATGATGAAGAGGCAGAGGTTTAGGAAGAAGAAGGCCAGGCCGATGCCGGTCAGCCATTGCGACTTGTAAGGTACTGTGGTTAGGGTTAGCCATGTACATCACGAACATACAAGGGGAGTAGTAGAAAACGTACTGGAGAACAGCACATTGGCGATGCCTCCCGTAGCCTGTTCACACATGATTAACATCAATCGCATCAGCATCAACATCAACACGCGCCTCTTCCAGTACAGTAACCAACCCACTTCTCGGGCCATCCCCCTTGAGAGAAATCAGAAAAGAAACGCTAGAACCCACCATAGTCATAGTAAACCACGTCCACTGAAAACACCCAATCCGATCCCTCAACCCCACCTTCCTCCCCCCCAACCCCCTACTCGCCCGCATCACCACGCCATTCAAGCTCTCCGTCGGCGAATGCACCCCCGACCCACCCCCACCCCCCAATCCACCCCCAAACCCCGACAATCCGGACAACCTCCCCCCCCTCCACTCGCCCACCCCCTCCCCAACACCCACAAACTCCGTCCTCGCCCTCCTCACCAACCTGCCCCCCGTCCCCTGCCCCCCCGGCGGCGGGTGCAACAACCCCGCCTTCCCCCTCCCCCCCTGCATACCACCAGGCGCGGACGTAACCGTCGACATCGGCGTCGTTCCGGTAGGCTGCCCCGGCCACGGAAACCCGCCCAACACGCCGCCGCCGCCGTCGTCCATGGGTGTTTCGTAACCCGAGCCGGGGTGCAGGGCCAGGGCGGAGCGGGTGGAGCGGGCGGAGAGGGAGATGGCGGAGGCGGAGGTGATTTGGCGGGGGAAGGGGGGGCGGGGGGGTATTGGGGTGGTTGTGCCTGGGGCTGGGGAGGTGGGGGCTGGGGTGGTGGGGGACGTTGGGGTTGGGGTGGTGGTTGTGGGTGAGATGGGGGTGGTGGTGGTGGTTATTGTTGGAGGGGAAGGAGGAGGAGGTGGGGGGTGGGTGGTGATGGTGGGGGTTGGCGGGCCCGCCATCGTGAGGTGAGCGTAGCTGCTGTTTTTGGTGTTGATGGGAGCGGGTGAGTGAATTGATGAGTTTGTGATTTTGATAAGGGAATCGAAAAGGTGGTGATAAGGGGCAGGGGATACCAGCTGGTGTGTGTTTTGTTGGGTTGGTCGTCGCGCTGGTAACGGGTGAAGCTGTCACGATACGGGCCGTGCTGGCCGTCTTTGGGAAATCTTTGGTAAAAGGCTGTTTCCGTGATCCTCAAATCTCACGCAAAACTATGACGTTGGTTGTGTGTGCGGCGTGGAGATGGTTGGTGCCTTGGTGGTGTGGCGGGGGTTTTAAGGAGACTCAAAACGTGTTGTGAGTGGCTAGGGGCGTGTGTAAGTGCCGGATAACCGTCCGGGAGGAGCAAGTGAGATTTGTCAGAGAAGCTTGTTTTGACTGATCACTTGGTGTGGAATCAATTGGTGACTGGTAGTGTTTGCGCAGAATAGTATGGTATGTAAGAAAGACGTGAGGGTATATATAGTGAGCCCCGATGTAAAATCTTTGCCCATGGCGCTTTGAGGCCGGTAATCTCAATTTCTGTTTTTTTTTTCTGCGACCCCTGGCCACGGCGGCCCAACACGGAGGGCCCGAGCCACTCATCTCAACTCATCGGGCTATACTTGGTAATCTCATATATATATATGTTCAGGAACTACTACTGGGCAGAAGAAAATGGAAAGAAAGAAAGAAAACCAAGTGGCGTCCCCCCAATGCACTTTTTCAACAGCCGGGATAGCCACGGGAACGAACCCCCTTAGGGGTGATCCATCCAAGCAGGACGTCATTTCGGGGCCCCAAGCCAGTGCCAAGCCGGACTACCGGGGCAGCTGACCCCCCTCCATCGGCTCCGGGACTCGGATCTGCATGGTTCCTCTACCGAGTAGTGCAGTAACAGTAAATAGGAGTCACTGGACTTATGTTTGTATTTTAACTTTCAACATATTTGTTGGTATTCCATCAACACAAAAAGATAACACCGTACACCCACTGCCCCTGGCTATTTTTCTCTACCCATAGTTATAGGAAATGAAGATGCCAAGAAAGTCAGATTGTTTGCCAGGTTAGGATCTACCAAGAAGCGGCGTCCGTAGGTAGGGCGGTGGGTAAGAGCAGATGTCCTTGTGTCGCATTCCTTGGCCCAAAAGCGCGAGCACAGGGGCCACGGGAGGCCCAGCTTCACTGCTAGTGAGTGGCAAGAGACAACAGCAACGGCACAGCTAGACCACATCACCACAGCATCCTCGATGGGACATTTGTGCGCATGCATTGTCTGCACGACTTGTCTAGGTAACTAGGCCGGTGACCACTCCCGACCTGTCTTCTACCCCGAATATGAGAGTCCGACAAGATGAGAAAGAAGTGCAAGTGCAAACAAACGCCGGAAGAGATATCCTTGCTGCGAAGGAGTGTCTGTACGAATGAATGTCCCAAAAGGCGGGCATTCCACGGTGACCACCAATGCAATGCCTTTCTGTATACTGTCCAGGGGTAAAGGACCACACCTACGAAAGACGGACTGAGAACAACGCCAGATGCCGTACCGTGTGTGTTTAATATGCACACCTCTCGTTTTTTTTTCGGTTTTCAGAGCCGCAGGCCCACGCGGTTAGTCGTAATTGAAAAGCACACTAATCGACTCGCCATGGTGTACTCGTCGGATGGCCTCGGCGAAGATGGGCGAGATATCCAGGACGTCGAGCTTGGGTCCCAGGAGCGCCTTGTGCTCATTCTGTGGGACAGAGTTGGTCACAACCAACTTGTCAATGGCGGAGGCCTTGATGCGGCTGATGGCGTCCCCGCTGAAGACACCGTGGGTGAGGAGCGCGTAGATTTTGGTGGCACCCTCTTTCTTGAGGAGCTTTGCGGCCCGGGTGATGGTGTTGCCCGTGTCCAGGAGATCGTCAATGAGGATGCAGACCCGGTCTGCTACGTTACCCACGAGCATCATGCTCGCGTTTTGCCTGTCGGTGATCTTGGTGGGGCGGCGTTCCTGCGGCGAGGGTTGGTAAGTGGCTGAGAGGGGAGACACGGAGAGATGTTACCTTGTGAATGAGGGCAAACTCAACGCCCATGCCGTCTGCAATCGCGGTGGCACGTTTCGCACCACCAGCGTCGGGGCTGATGATGACGGCATCCTTGTAGTTGGGGATGTGCGTTTGGATGTACCGCTTGAGCAGAGGCCTGCCGTACAGGTTGTCCACAGGAACATCGAAGAATCCTTGGACTGCAACATGGTCAGTATCCTCTTGCCCCGACAAAACATTTACACAAAGCAAAACCCGAAAAGTGGTTGATGACGTGTGGAAACACAGAGCCGCTTCTTGGCCACGTGGTGACGCGAAGCCACCATTTTGTGTTTCACATACCTTGAGGGTCGTGCAGATCCATGGTGATGACTGCAGCATATGTTAGCGATATGAGCGGTGAAGCAGGAGGCCAGATTTCTCTCCCCAAGGCACAGGCTCAGACTCTCAAGCCCAGCTAAGCCCATAGAACGCGGGGAGACATACCATGATCGGCACCAGCACAAGTCAAGAGGTTGGCCACCAGTGTCCCTGCTTGCGCAACCCACTGCTTATACCCGGGCTTCGCTTGGAATGCGCCGACGTGAGACACGTTCTCGTAGTCGTGTGTTGTGTAACTGCCAATGGCACTCGGCGCGGGGGTTGCGACACTGTGGCCGTTGCCATTGAAATAGCTGTCGCCGTTGGTGATTCCGTTGGTGATCCCGTTGATGCCGTTGGTCTGTTTGACGGGAGATGTGGCGCCGGTCCCGTTAGGCAATGACGTCTTGGTCAGCCGGCTCGAGATGTCGGTGCCGTTGACGAGCCCAGCACTCCGGGGGACACCAGGGGCAGGGGTGGCCGGTACGCTGTCAAAGGTGTAGTCCTTTTTGCCGTTCTCTGAAGGGGCTTTGAAGAGGGGGGCGCCGGCCTTCTTGTAGGGGAGATCGGGTTGCCTCGAGTAGGGGAACAGGGGTAGGACCGCCGTGACTCTCCGGGCCGAGCCAGTCTTGCACGCCGAGATCATGATGCATAGATCCATGAAGTGGTCGTTAAGCTTGCTTCCATTGCCGCCAAAACCAGTCTGAATGATGTAGACATCTTTGCCACGAACTGAATCCTGGATTTCGCAACGGCTCTCGCCAGATGAGAACTTGGTAAGAATACGGTTGCAGGCTGGCAATGCCAGGATGTTGCACACGCTTTCCACGAGGGCGGGATGCGAGTTGCCGCCGAGGACCACGATGTTTCGGACCATGATGGCGGCTCAATTGATGCAATTGGGACAACCGGGCAGGTTGAGCCAAAGGGAATGACGCGATGGAGGAATAAAGTAGCGGAGCAGAATCGGAGAAGAAAGGGTGGCGGCTCGGCAGGCAATCCGAGTTTGAGAAAGTTTGGGGTGCAGAAGCGGAACAGGCGTCCGATGCAACTCCAGGTGCGCAGGCGAGAGTCGGAGGGTGCCTCGATCACACTGCACGACCGATGCCGGCACAGGCGAGACAGCACCAGATAAGGCTCTTTTGTAGGTTTGTTGTTGTGCCTGGAGGTGTGAACAGGACAGTTCACCGGAACAGAAACAGAACGGATGCTTCACACCGGGAATCGGTCGCTAACAAAAAATTGCCGAGGGTACCAGGGCAACTGAGGGGCCGAGCACGGCTTGGTTTGGCCGGGCGGTGAGGGGCAGGGAAGAGGGAATAAAAAATGTATGGGAAGAAAGAAAGTTAAACCGGGAGAGGGGAGGATGAAAGAGAAAATCACAAGGGAATCATCTTGAATCGAGTCAGAAGTGACCAAGTGGGAATGCCGTTCAATGCGGTAATGTGTTTGGGATGTGGGTAAGATCGGTCCCGCGGTGTGGAACAGTTGACCGCGGGGCTGCTAGGAATTAAAACAAAAAATTTCTCTTTTGCGGGTTGTGGTCCAGTTTCTCGCCTCATGGTTCTTGACGTCGGCCGGCCCAGGACGCACCCCAAATCGGTACGTACCCCAGATCCAGGCAATGATGATGCGAGAATTTTTCGGAGGGCCATTCCTGCATGGGATGATTGGCTTGGATTGCTCAATTGGGACGTGCCCTGCAGATGCACTGGGTCAGCTCCATGTCTCGGAGCTCCAACGGTCGGCTTGGGGCATCGCTAAAGCCTGAGCCGCGTTTTCTTCTGACACACCGAGCTTTTGAGCTTTTGGGTTGGTTCCAGAGTGCATCGCAACAACAGCTCGTACCACGCAATCAATCACAGTGATATAACTAGCTACATGTGGTGGAGTACGAGGACTGTGGCAACCACGAAAGCTGTGCAATAATTTGTCTGTCTACTTACCTAAGCCACTGTGCAACTTTTGTAGTTGTGTCGGCACGTCGGGTAGCCCAGAACCTTGCCAGAACCTTGCCAGATCCCGCACCTTGCATCTCAACACCCCCGTCAAACCCTTCTCGGAAGTGAGGCAGCGACAAAAGCAAGATGAAAATTCTCGAGTCACAAAACGCGCTTCTGTCCAACTATGAGGTTTACCAGCACCTGGCCGACCAGCGCAAGCGGAATAAGGCGCAAAACCGGCGAGTGCCTGCCAACGCACATCAGGTGATGAACGAGGTTGGCTTTCACAAACAATCATCATTCTCCCAGACACCGAGTCAACTAACAAGGACAGGTCACCAAATATCTCAGCGGAAAGCCTAGCCCGTTGGAAAAACAAGAAGAAACCCAAACATACAGCCCGGCAGCCTTCTCCCTCCTGTTTGAAAAGCTCCGCGAGGCCAACCTGCCAAGCGAACTGACCAAGGGCGAGCTCCTTTCCATCCTCAACATTCGCCCATCATCTACCGCGCTTTTAAGCACAGCAATCGAGGACATGGAAGAGCGGTTTGATGACGACAATCAGAACAAAATTGTCGACATCATCGCAGAGGTACTGGGAAGCGACGAGTCGAACGAAGGCGGTGAAAGGGCGGATGAGATGGATGCCGATGCCGTGCCAACCGTCGAGAACGGCTACTGAGCGGGCGACTGAATGAGGCACATGCATCATCATTTTGCCTCCCCGCCCCGGCCCAGTCAGCAACCCCTGCTGTGACATCCGCTTACATAATTATGCAGCCCCCTTCGCTCTGCCCTCCGTTTGGGGTTGTGGTCTGGAGGGCGGTGCTGCAAATGTCGTCAAAGGCCTCGGTCATCAATTCCCCGGTCACTGCCGAGCACTCGATGTATTTGTCGACGCGCATTGCCTGGGCTGCCTGGTATCCCTCCTGCGGGTAGATGATGCCGTTCGGGTCATCCTCGGACCGCAGGTCTCGCTTGAGGCCTAGCACTAGCACCGGGAGGACGTCGCTTGTTGGGAATACCGACCGCACTTCTTTTATCCACTGGGAGACAGCGTCAGAAAATGCGGGCTGAGAGGGGGGGGTGGCGGATGGGGATCATACCACCCGCTGGAGGTTGATGAGGCTGAGGCGTTGGGTTATGTCATAACAGATGATGACCAGGTCCGGTCGGAGAAGCCTCCAGTTTTCGGGGCTGCTGGTATCGTAAAACTCAAAGCGATATTGGCCTTTGCGGGAACGGATCTCGAAAATGAAGGGCTGGTCGATATCTCTGAGGAGGGTGATGGGAGTCTTGCCCTGGAGGTTCTGGCGCCCCTGGCTTATTCGTCTGCGTTCCGTGGATCATGGGTTAGCTACAACTGTATTTACGAACATGTTGGGTGTCTATCTTGGAAGCCATGTTCAGAATACTGACGAGAGAAAAGTCGATTTCCCGCATCCCTCATCGCCTAGTAGCAGGACTGTAATTGTGTGTTCTTCCATCATGCCATTGGTGAACAGGGTGAGTGTTTGAACTTGGGTTCCTTGACATTTACATACACTCTGAACGCATGGTCCTTATCAACATCCCACGGCGGGCTTATCGCGATGCCAAGACCAAGACCCGCCAAAATTTGTCCAGCTTTGCGGGGGGCAGCAATCGCTGGAATTCCAGTCGCTTTCACCTGCCGGCCAACTGAAGGGGCGCATCAGACCTGTGACAATTTCTAGTGGGTTGAGGGTGAAAAGGGGATCGGCTTTGACAGCCCTATGAACGCTACGTACCGCGCTCGGAAGGCTCTCATCCACGCGCAAGGCCGTTTAGTGGTCGCGTTGCTGTTGCCATCTTTTAACGGTGCAGCTCACTCATTTTCATATTCACTTGGCCGCCAGGCCCTGAGCCAATACTCATCCTCATCTTCACCTTCACCCAAAATGGCCGACCTCAACTACCAGGACTGGTCCAAGGATCGCCTCCTCGAGCGCATCAAGGAGCTAGAACAGCAACTCCAAGCCCAAGCAAAGCCCGACCCCGACCCCAACCCACCATCATCCACAACAACGACAACGACAACAGCACCATCAACCTCCACCCCACCACCACCACCAGCAACACAGCAACCACCCTCCCAAGCCCAAACCAAACCCAAACCCAAACCCAAAACCACCCCCCCAGCACCCAACGACACCACCAACCCCCCCAAAAAGCCCAAAAAACCCTCCAAACTCGACCCCACCCGCTACTCCACGCGCCTGATCGCCCTCAAGCTCGCCTACCTCGGCAAGCGCTACGGCGGCTTCGAGTACCAGGCGGGCGTGTCGGTCTCCACAGTCGAGGAGGAGCTGTGGCGCGCCCTGGCCAAGAGCTGTCTGATCTGGCCCGACGACCCGGCCCGTGTCGACTTTGCCCCCTGGGAGTATTCCAAGTGCGGGCGTACGGATAGGGGGGTTAGTGCCTTTGGGCAGGTGGTCGGGGTGAGGGTGAGGAGTAATCGGCCGGTGGTGAGGGTGGAGGCGGAGGCGGTGGTGGGGGAGGGGGAGGGGGAGGGGCAAAGGGGGGATGTGGTTATGGGGGAGGCGGGGGTGGAGGATGGAGAGGGAGAGGGGGAAGGGGAGGGGGAGGGTGATGGCAAGCCTGTGTGGGATCCGGTGGCGGATGAGATTAATTATCCGCGGATCTTGAACAGGCTGCTGCCGCCGGATATCAGGGTGCTCGCGTGGGCGCCGACGCTGCCGGAGGATTTCTCGGCGCGGTTTTCGTGCCGGGAGCGGCAGTACCGGTATTTCTTTACCCAGCCTGCCTTCCCGCCGCTGCCGGCCTCGGTGGACCCGGAAAGGAAGAAGGGGAGCGAGGGGTGGCTTGATATTGACGCTATGCGGAAAGCAGCCAAGTTGTTCGAGGGTGTTCACGACTTCCGGAACTTCTGCAAGGTCGACGGAGTCAAGCAGATCTCGAATTTTAAGCGGAGGATGTTTGAGGCGGATGTTGTCGAGGTGGAAGACACGGGCTCGGCGCTGCCGTACCTGGCTCAGCAGGGTTTCAAGCCGGAGGGTTTGGTCGACGGGACCACGTACCCTAAGGTATATTACTTCCACGTCCGCGGTTCTGCCTTCCTGTGGCACCAGATCCGGCACATGGTCGCTATATTATTCCTGGTTGGGCAGGGGCTCGAAAAGCCGTCAATAGTAACCGAGCTACTGGACGTCGAGAAGAATCCTCGCAAGCCGAATTACGCCATGGCCGAGGAAGTGCCGCTGGTGCTGTGGGACTGCATCTTCCCCAAGGTCGACGATTCCGAGCAGGCGGCGCTCGATGTGCACGATCCCGACGCGGAGGGCAACACCAGCATGAAGGACGCCATGGACTGGATCTGGCTGGGCGAGGACAAACCATCGTACCTGCACGGACCGGGCGGGCTGGTAGACAGCCTGTGGGAGTACTGGCGCGAGCGCAGGATGGACGAGCTGCTGGCGAACCGACTGCTGGATGCGGTGGCGCGGAAGCCCGACCTCAGCCGGAGGCTGGCCGAGTCGGGCCCGCCGGAGAAACCGAGCAGCAGCCAGCGGGTGTACGAGGGCGGTGACTCAGCCAGGGCGTCAGGGACGTACGTCCCCGTGCTCAAGAAGCGCCTGCTGGCGTCGCCGGAGGAGGTCAACGACAAGTGGGCGCAGAGAAAGGGGTTCGCCAGCGCGGAGGAACTGTCCAAGACCAAGAACTGGCGTAGCGTCATTAAGGCGAACAAGGAGGCTGGGGGTAACAGCGCGGTAGACAGCAGTGTAGATGAATAAACCACCAAAAACTGCCTCTCCAACCATTCCAATCCATTCCAATCCCAATTCACGCTTGAACTTGAAAATAAACAAAGCATAGAAAAAAAACAGCCATCACCCCTTCCCCCCACCCTCCCCCTTCCCTCCAACCTCCTCCCCCTCCACCAAACACGCCCTAATCCCCCTCCAAACCGCCTCCACAATCCTCCTCCTCGGCAACAGCCCCGGAAACAGCACCACCACATCCTCCTCCCCCTCCACCACCACCACCAAATAATACCTGACCTCAAACCCCCGAAACGCCTCATTAATCAACACATCGCGTATCTTCTCCGTCGGGATAAACCTCGTCTGCCGCCCCCATCCCAACTTCCCCCCTCCTCCTCCCCCGCCCCCCGAACCCGAACCCGACCCCGACCCCGACCCAGAGGTGCACGTCTGGATCCCCAGCCCGCGCAGCACCAGCACCGACTCGGTCGTATGCAGCCGCGTGTGCACCGCGGCATATATCGCGCCTGCTGCCGCCACCGCGACGGCCCAGTCGGGGAGGGGTGCGGTGAGGGTGGTGAGCAGGGTGCCGGCTTGCGAGAGCTGCGCGGTGGAGAGCGCGGTGCGGAGGAAGAGGGCGATTTTGCCGGCCGAGAGGAGGGTGAAGAGCGGTTGTTCGGAGTGGCAGTTGGTTATGGTGGGGAGGTGGTCGAAGCGGGTGTAGAGGGTGAGGAGGGCGGCGAGGACGACGAGGAGGCGGAGGAGGTGGATGCTGAGGAGGAGGAGGCGCAGCGGGATGGTTAGGGGTGGGCAGGTGGTGACGGTGAATTCGGCGGTTGTTGGGGAGGGGCGGCGGATGTAGAGGTGGGGGGCTGTGGTGAGCATGGCGCTGGTTGGGTTGGGGTGGTGGTTGTGGTATGGAGGAGGTGCGAAGTGTTGATTTGGTTCGTAGTTTGGGCGGTGATGCTGTTGCGCGTGCTGGCCTGTGTCACCTCTGTCGCTTGGCCGTGGGTTTGTTTGGTCGACTCATGGTTCGGTAGGAAAGAATCAATCCATTTCTCTCGTCGAGTATTCCGCAATTGCTAATTGAAAAGCCGGGATTCGCATGTGAAGAGAGGGAACCGTGAACGCGCCGAAGGGGAAGTGGAAGCAGCCAGCATCAAGTCCGCTATCGATAAACATTACCCTAACCCTTCAGTATCCCAGCGCACTGGCCCCCAAACCTGTGCAGGGTATATGTATTACTTCCCGCACGCCCAATTCTCGACTGTAATGGTCAGTTTGGTTTCGGAGGCACTTGATTTTCTCGCTGTTTCTACTCCATCCCCATAAGAACCCCCCAGCGGCGCCCAGCACGAATCTCGCGGTGGCCACCCACTCGCACGGGTAACCTGCGATCGCTGCGTGTGGCCCTAAGCAATGAAGATGACACTTGAGGGAGGCCTCACTCTGCAGAGGCATCTTCACCGTCAGATGGCGCGCTGGATCACGATCGCTGGGGGCTTGGGGTAGAACGGCGAGATGGAGATGTCGACTCCAATTTTTGTCATTTCTTTTGCACTTTTTTATTTATCGACAAGGGACTTGGATGATGCCTGTCGCCGTCAAAAATGATCCCATCAATTGCGACAACACAAAAACGTCAAAGAGACAGTTGGTAGGCATTGACATGCAGTCTCTCGATGCTCAACTCAGGGTTGTCGAGGGTTGAGGAATCTCGCGATGTTGGCCCACATAAACCCACAGCCTGAATGACAGAGACACACAGCACAACACACCAGCACCACAAAACAAGGAGACACCAGATAAATAAACAATATCAACTTCTGCTACTGCAACTGCTACTACTAGACACCCATTACAAATCCAGCAATGCAAATCTCCCCCATCGAAACGAAAACACCATCCAACACAGTGCCGCGAGGCAACAATGTAGTTATCCCACACCCATTCAACCCAGTTGAACCTGTTTCACCCACCCGCCAGCTTTTGTTGCCTTTTCCCATCCCCTCCTCCCCCCTCCCGCCCATGGCCGAGGTATCATCCGTCAGTCACACCTCCAACCATATCCAATCCAATCTGGTATTCCATAAACCCCCCCGTCCTACATCCTGCCATCCCCCATCCAACCACTCATCCACCTCCCAACCAGCCCAACCGAGTTGTCATAAGTCATGAGAAGGGAGATAAAAGGTATCCCAAAATGATGAAAAGCAAAAATGAGAAAAACGTATAAATACTGAAAAGTCAAATGCAAAATGCAACATGCAAACCGAATAACTACCACCACCACATGGCGCGAGGGAGGGGGAGGGCAAGAAAGAAATATGCCCTGTCTCTCTCGCCTCGCTGTGGCATCCGTCTCCATTGGCCTTTCCCAGGCCATCAATCCGTGATAGATATATTTCCCCCCGTCCAGGACAGTGGTACCTCATACCCTTCCTTCATTTTTCGTTCTCCATATAAACATACCGCGTTGTGGGTGTTGTATGCGGCTGCGTGTGTGCGTGTACGAGTAAAACCTTCCCCAGACCTCACACAACAACACCACCACCTTAAATCATCTCACTCTGATGCAACCCCGTACGATACTCACTCCTCCCCTCCTGCTGCGCCACCTGCGCCTGCACCTGCTGATAAACCACCTGATTCTGCACGCGATAGTTCATACCCATACTAACAGGCGGGTGCGACGACGACTGGTGCGAGGACGGGGCGGGTGGCGGCGGCGGCGGCACGCTCTCGTAGGGCGCGCCCCCGGCCATCATCTCGGGCGACTTGATGGACGACGCGCCGGGGCCGCGGCTGCGGCTGGCGGAGCGCATGCGCTCGGTCGCGCGCGAGATGCGCCCCGCGATGCTGTCGACGCTGCTGCGGCCGCGGTTGTGCCCGTTGCGCGGGTTGGGGGTGGAGATGATGGGGACGGTGGCCTCGCTGACGGGGATGGCGGAGGGGATGGGTGGTGGGGGAGGGGGTTGTTGGTGTTGGTGCTGCTGCTGGTGTTGCTGCTGGGGTTGGTATTGTTGCGGGTAGAGTTGTTGTTGGAGCTGTTGTTGAAGCTGCTGCGGCGGTTGGGGTTGGTCGTCGTCCATGACGATCTCGATCATGCCCGAGCTGCCGCCGTAAACGACCGGTTGGGGGCCGCCGACGTGGGGGAGGGGGGCTGGCGGGGGCGGGGGCGGCTGGGCGAGGTGCTGCAGCTCCTTGAGCATGGGCGGGACCGGCGGTGGAGGTGGCGGCGGGATGTTCGCGTTCGCATCATACGACGGCCTCCGAGTAGGGAAAGCGTTAGCGTCGTGGGATGGCCGCCGGGTAGGGAAAGCATTGGCATCGTGGGACGGCCTCCGGCCCATCGACGTCGAGTTGACGACGGAGGGCCGTCTCGATTGGGTCTCTGGTTGAACCAGGTCCCGGGGAGGAGCAGACATGGATCTGCCGATCTGGGCTGCCATCCTAGACTGGGCTGGCGGAGGCGGCGTGTACACGGACGACGAGAGCAGCAGCGGGATGTCGTCGACCTTTCGCTCCTCCTCCACACGTTCCGGGGAACGTCTGCCTGGCGACTCACGCTGCGGCGGCATGGCGGGCGAGGCCTGCGCGAAAGTAGACGGGATCGGGGGAACGGGAGCGTTCCTGGAACTCGACTCGGAATCCATCACCAGCCGCATCGCCCTGGGCGTTGCCGGAAGCCCAATGGCCGGCCTGTTGCGGGTTGCATACATACTCCTCCCGGCGCTGGGATCCACGCTTGCGCTGCGGAATGGAAGGTCCTCCTTCTTCGGCGGCACATATGTCGTGCTCGGAAGTTCCATGAGCGAGGGCAGCGCACTGGTGAGTGGCGCGGGTGTGATCTCGTCGGGATGCAGGATCGGCGGCGCCGAGGGCCTCGTTGCGAGGGACTTACGGCGCGCCTCGAGTTCACGGGCAGCTGCCTCCTTCTTCAGCTGTCTCTCATCCTTAATGACCCTCAGATCACCCGAGTTGTCCGCAACAAGCTGCATCGGTGCCGGGGTCTGCAACGGAGCAGCAATCTTGCGGCGCGAAGAGGTCTCCGTCCCGGCGTGTGATGTGTTCCGCCGAAGATCCGGCTTCTCCCTGGGTGCTTCCCGGGTAGACCATGCGGTCGATCGGACCGACATTGGCGAGGCAGGCACTTCTCCCCTGGCTCTGCTCGCGCTCCGGTTGTTCCTCAGGCGGAACTTCTCCTGAGCCTCGACCGCCTGCCTGTAATCCTCTTCGTCATCCGACCCATAGTAATGCTGCTGCAGGTTTGCCGACATGGGCTGCGGCGAGGATGGCGACCTGTTCGACGGCGGGCCGCGCGATACGGAGCGACCACGGAGGTCCAGCGCGGGCGGAACGTGACGCTTATCCGGGCTGCGCGCGCGGCTCGAGCTGCGGCCGTTCCGGCTGGCGGTGCGGCTTGAGCCCCTGACCCGGGAGCCATCTCGGTTGGCGTATCCCACCTTCCTGACCGTGCTCGGCTGGCTCGGCAGTTCCATTTCATCGGTAGAAATATCAATCAGCCTTCCTTTGCCGCCGTTGTGGCTCATCTGGTCGAAGTCCTCCTTGGGTGTCGCCAAGTTGATCAGGTCCTCGGGCGACATGGGCACTGGGGATTTCGGCGAGCGTTTTCCGCCCTTGGGAGTGTAGCTCCGCGACGAAGCCCGCCCGCGATCTTGAGACTTTCCACGGTTGTCCTTGCGTGACCGGCTGGTGGCACGCTCATTGCGGCCATCGCGGCTGCTCTCTCGGATTTGCTTCTTGGTCGGCGCCGCGTCTAGACTGTGAACGTAGTTGTCCAGGCCCTTGCTCTGGCTGGGGTGGTACCCACGCTGGCTCCTTGCAACGCTTGATGTCGCCGAGGCCACGCTCACAGAACTGGCCACGGATCCAGGGCCTCTTCGCCTGGATGGCCAGTGGTATCGGACAGAGGAATTCGCCGATGGTTCGGGTGAGGTAAGATCTTCCGGCAGAGAGTCTTTGAACGAGGGGAGGGATAGATCAAGGCCTTCAGGGATGCGGCTGCGGGAGCCATTCCTCCTGTATCTTCCGCCTTCCATCAAGGCAGCAACGGCCGCGGGGGACGGGGACGGAGGCGGGTGCCCCTTGACATTCTCCTTCATCAATCTCGGGCTAGCAGTGTTCGGCCTCGTGAGTTCGAGCTTCCTCACCGCAGTGTCGTGGACTTCCATCGACTGGAACGCGTTCGCATAAGGGTCTCCCTCCGGCCGCGTAATGGCAGTCAACAGATCGCGCTGGGCCGAGTCAGGGGCTTCGCCGATCGAAGGCAAGCGCTGCCGGCCAAATCCATGCACTGGACGGGCAGATGCCGGGGTGTTAAACTGGCTCCGGTTCCCTCGCAAGATGGCAGTCGCGGGGTCAGCGCCGCCGGGAGAGAGTGCCGTTTCCAAGATGGGCGTCGCTGCAGCGGCAATCGGAGTCTTGCCGTCATCGACGTTTGCCAGTAGCCGGTTCTTGGCGTGAGGGTCGAAAGAAGTGATGAGTTTCAGCGCCGAGTTCTTCGCGATACTTCTCTGCGGCCCGTGGTTCATGACCGGGGGCGAGAGCGGCGGACTGAGCAGTTCGGGAACCGTTTGCGTAATGCTAGGGAAAGTGAGCTGCTGGGCGGATGGGGAAGACCAGGGCTCGGTAGATTC
Organism: Chaetomium tenue; assembly: GCF_020726465.1. Classification (NCBI taxonomy): domain Eukaryota; kingdom Fungi; phylum Ascomycota; class Sordariomycetes; order Sordariales; family Chaetomiaceae; genus Chaetomium; species Chaetomium tenue. Next base: position 2,123,455 of record NW_027117330.1, on the reverse strand, counting down.
GCGGCCGGTGCAGGCAAAGCATCGGATAGCCAGTTGTTGCTGGCCGTGCTGGACCGCCCACTCGCCCCATTTCTTGACAATCTGTTCCTGCCGCTCCCATGCTGCCGGGAAGAAGAGACACGTGAGAACGAGAGCCTCCATGTACCTCTTGTGCGAAACGTAGATCTCGACAGCATCGTTGTGGTCGCCCATGCCAACCATGATGGTCGCAGCGGCGTGAACATCACCGCTCTCGAGTAGCCGCTGCACATAGGCACGGCCCAGCTTGTGCTGAGATGCCTGCCCGCCAATACCGCTCAGTGCGAGAAGCATCCAGTCTGACGAAGTCATGTTCTCGGACCCCATCGCCATGATGTCGGTGTTGATATCGCCTAACCACTTCGCCAGCAGAATACGGTTCGTCGATCCAAGCGGGTGGCGGGACATCTCGTCCCGGACCAGGTCGTCAATGTCCTTGTGCCATCCAAAAATGGTGCTGAGCATCTGCCGCCGCAGGTCATCGTTGGTCAGGCGGCTATGGTCAGAGGAAAAGGGTGCCTTGTACGGGACATCTGCAAGACGGCTCTTTGTGAATTTAAACAGATCGACAACCCGCGCATCCTCGGGACTGCGCGGCACCTCGTTGCGTAACCTCGAAGGCTTGCGGGCGGTGCGGAAATGCGAGCTCCCCATCGAAATCGAGCTGGTCGTTGACAGAGATTCTCTTTCTTTCCTTTCACGGGGCTGAGTGTAGCCGGAGCGAAGCGACGAACCGGCCGAGATGTAGGTGTTCTCGGTCATGCCCCGCGACACGGTGGAAGCGGGATACCGCCGCGCCGCGGTTTGGGATGTGGACGACGAAATCGACACGGTTGACCGGGAGATGTTCGAGGCCGGCGTGGTGGGACGATACTGTTCGGTGTCTGACTCGCTTTGCAGATACCGGGCTAAAGGCGACCTCCCATCCTCTTGATCGGACATGTCGGTCGGCCGGAATGTGATTTCTACCTGTGAGTCTGATTCGGAGACATGCCCGGGTTGGCTCTTCTCTTCAGCCTCCAGCGAAATAGGGGGTGATGGCGGGAGCAGATTTGCAGGGTGCTGTACGTTCTGGACCATCATAGCTGGCGCGTTGAGGTCAAATTGCTGGACCGTGTTGTTGGCTCCGAGTGTAAAAAGCGTGCCCGAAGGGCCGTAGACAGCAAGGCCGCGGATGGTGTCGAGAGTCGGGATCGTATCGTAGGTTACGTGCTTGGTCCGCACGTCCCATGATATCGTTTCACTATACATGTTTAGCGGTTGACCCATCACTTTACCAGCTCCCAAAAGCACTCACGACTCTGAGTGTTGAATAATCCGGCCGTTCTTGGACCACCCCATCCAGTTGGGGCCCGTGAGGTAGTTTTCCGTCCTCTTCAGAATGCGCACGATCTTGGCCGGGTCATCGGCGTTGTAAGCCTTGGATACACTCCACACACGGAGGTCGCCATCGTTTGTCTGTACCGACAGCATATCCGATTTTGACCTAGAAGATGAGGCATGCCATGATAGGGTCACGATTGGGGATGGCCCCCTTGATGTGGTGAGGTTGTGAAGGATTGTAAACCTTGGCTGGAGAGTCGCGATCAAGAGCGACCCGTTTTGGTAGCTGTAACTTGGTGTCAGCCTCAGGTGAAACCATCCAGGAAAGCCGGTTGAACGTACCCAATAGCGAAGGTCCTGCAGTCGGCTGCAGGTGAGATGGCCGTGATGGCTATCTGGTCAATCGTCCTCGCGGAGAGGTGTTCTGATGTTGTCGGCTCAAATAATATCACATTGCCTTGCGAGTTGCCTGGGTGCCCGTCAGCCAAGCGCTCACGACAGGAAGCCGTAGCACGTCACACTCACCAAACGCAACATTCCCGTTTCGCATCCAAGAGGCGCATGTGAGATTCTCATACGACGCAAACCGGGCGACCTCGTCTCCTGTCAACAGATCCCACACAATAGCCGTCTGCCCCACGTCGTAGCTGACCACCAACCTCCCTGCTCCAATGTCGCTGTGGTTGTCGACGGCCAGTAATTGAACCTCCTCGGCGTGTCGCGCGAATCGCCGCTCTATCGCTAGTGTGTCGTAGTGGCAGCATACTACCGAAGTCCCCTGAGCATAGAGGAACATGGACGCCGTGGCGGCACACGGATCGAAGTAGCGGCTGGCATTAATCGTGTCGTTTGGCGTCGCCATGGCGTAGCCGTGCACGTGGGCGAGCCTTCCTTTCTCATGGGTGGCAGTGCTGGAGCCAGCACGGCTCCGGGAACCATGAGGGCCCGCAGCGGACATGGCGGGCAACGGGGCGGACTAGATAAGTCCTCGGTCTTGTGAATGATGAGACTACCAAGGGTCACCTGCTTGTATATTAGTCGGCTGCTTGCATTGCAGGGGGAACATCCGGCGCCGCCTAGCGCGCGAGACTAGCCGCCGGGCATTCGACAGGAAAGTCTCTCGCATCACCACCCGGTAGGGCAGCCGTCGGGGTACGGACGGGGGCGGCGAGCATAAAAACAAGAGAACATACCGACCGATCAGTAGATAAGTAGCACGCACCGGAGGCGGAGCGGCGAACTAGGGCGAGCGGCGAGGCTACACAATCCGAACCCCAACCATCACATGGGACAGTGTCTCCCGCTGTCAGTTCCCGTAGTCGGTACGTTCCTCCACGTTCCGTGCACCTACGAAAGCCGAGCTTTCAAGGTATCCCGCCGCATGTGTCGACGAGTTGGCGTGAATGTAAGTGATCGCCACGCCTGTCGTGTTTTGGTGGATGCCAGTGCAGCCGAGGACGAAAGGGTTCCTGTGGTGACGGGATGCCCGGGCGTGAAGGTGCTAGCTGTGGGCACGTTGTAGCGGGGGAAGACGGGAAGGAGAAGCGAATTCAAGACGAGATTTAGGAAGGGTATTGGGTCGGCCGCACGGTTACACCGGGGATGTTTCTTCTCGGGGGGGTAAAGGAACCAGATGCCGCCGCAGACGCAGGGGAGGGGGGGGAGTGTGCGGGCTGAACTGTACGGGGGCGGCAAAGATAAGTCTACCGGCCTCGCCTCATGAACGGGAACCTTGTAAGGGGGGTGCTTGTCAAGTACGCTCGGCGCTTGTCGTGCGGCAAAAGAGCTTCGGCGGGTAGACGAGCGGCTTCAATAACAGAGCGGCAGAGAGGTGTGAAGAAGCGGTCCGAGGTCAAGTTGTGTATAAGTCTGGGACGCCCGAAACTGCGCCCCCTAAATTACCGCGCAAGTTCTTGCTGTTTCTTTTTTACCGCTCTGGCGCATGCACAATGTGCGTCAACGAGGGAATAGGGTTGCAGAAACCTTGGGAGGGCAAGTGGGAAAAGGAAAGACAAGTACACTGTTGCCACGAGGGTGTGCCGGAAAATAAGACGACCCCAGCCATCGTAGGCGCTTAAATCGGATGGGGCTCGACAGGCGACTGGGCGACGGGGCAAGGCGCCATGGGGCACATATAAAATGAGAATGCCTGTTCACTGCTTGCTCCCTCCTGCGCGCTGTTCGGGTTCTTCACTGCCCTCCCTCTTCGCTTGCACCCTATTGCGCGAATCTGGGAGCAGATGCGGGCCGGCCAGGGCCAAGGGGGGTGTTCTGTGGTCCCGCGGGGGCTGCAGGGAAAGGCAGATGGCAAGATGCGCATTGACTAGGGCGGGACTAGCAGCCGGGGTGTCCTGCGAGTAGAAATGCGGCTTGCGCCTGGGCTGGACGAGACCCTGGTCTGCAGGAGCAGAGAGTGACTTCGATCTGTCCCCATCACTGGTGGGAAGCACAGGATGCCAGGACTTGAGCAGTGCTTTGCAGCGGTCCGCATCAACCGTGGTTGGCTTGCAGCATCCGCCGTACATGGTACATCCAATATTTGCCATAATTCGGTCGCTGCTGCTGGTTTGGCTGTTGACCGTCCCCAGAACCTGCTGCTGGGTTTTGGGCGTTGCTGCTGACGAGGCCGCATGACCTGTTCCCCCCTCGCAGCTGAAGAGGAGGCGGATGCTGGCCGTCTCGCCTCATCTACGAAGTACTGTGGTATTCCCACCAGGTCAACGCTATGGGTTGATAAGGGAACAACAAGTGGCCTTTGAGAGGCCGCCTCGGGGCCGAGAGACCGGGTGTGCCGAACTCCACGATGACAGCGTGGCCCAGGTGGCAGATGTGCTGTCTGAATTGCGAATTGGGCAGCGGTCATGGCGCTGGCATGTCCCGTTGCAGCCCGTCTGTGTGCTCGAGGTTGCCGCGCTGGTCGTAGCGCAAGAGAGATGACCTCCAGAAACTTAAGCGGTACCTTACCTGTGAGGTTGCAACGATCTGCAGGCGGGAACTCTGCCCCGCAGCAGCTGTGCCGTCCATAATCGGGGAAGCACGCAAAAGTGCACTTTTTTTCTTTTGTCTTTTTTTCCTTCTTCTTTTCGTTCGTGTTGACAAAAACCGTTTATTGTCGCAATTGTTGCTCTGTCTCGAGATATTGAAATCGGCTGGTTCCGGGTCAGATGCCAACTCCCAGCACCTTCCGTCCCGTCTCACCTTTCCGTCTGAATGGATCGTGGTTTGTTCCTCGAATTTGCAAGTCGGAGATTCACGATGTGGTTGGTTGTGGAGTGGGGGAGCCACAAGAATTGGCGGCGGGGAGAAGTGGGGAACCACACCTGAGGGCAAGGGTCTTAAGCGCCTTGTCTGGCGATTGGTCGGTAAATCCCTGTTATGCAGCCAATCACGGCTGCTATCACCGTGCTCACAGGGATCCTGTCGCTTTCCCACCCTCAACCTTTCGAAACGTCCCTGCCGTATTGTCCTATTGTTCGTCACTCGAGTCCTTCAAAGGATGGAGGACAATGGAGCAGCTGAAACGAGTCATGAAGCCAGGCCAGTGGCAGTTGATATTTGATATTGCATTTGGATTTGGATTTTCCGGGATTTTACAACGACACTAACCCGACGGTGCCCCTGAAAAGAAAGGGGTTCTGCGATTTGAATGTTTCCCGGTATTTCAGTTACAGAATCCATTCACACTCCCCATTCCCAACCTGGAAACTGGAGACTGGAAACTGGAAACGGCCACTCAAACCTGGAACAGCCGACTGGCCTCCATGGACAATCTGGATGCTAGGTAGCTCGCTCACAGGCTCGAAAACCCCGCTCCTCCTTCCGGTTCGTCCCGCTTCGAGTCGAGCTGGCAATCACTACACAGCAGACCGTCTTTTGCCAGAATCCATGCGGTGAAGCCCGAGTCGGAGTTGAACTTTTTGGTGCTGTTTGAATACGAAGTTCCTGCGGCTTCTGAAACCCCCAAACTCTGGTGTATGTACTACACTGGCACCCCACCATACCGGGCTGCAGGTGCACCCACTTTACCTGAGAATTGCAGATTAAGTCGCATAACCTCAACGGTCTCCCACATTTCTTAGTGAGAGGGCCTCACTCCGGGCCAGACTAGATGAATTTGGGGGTTTTGTCAATGCACAACACCGCTTTCCAATCACATCAAAACAACACGTGCCCCCGAATCGCTCCCGGCAGCTTCGGTGCATCCGTCCCGATTAACGGTTATGCAGCTGCGAGACTTGATTCGCCTTGGCCGTTGTTTCGGATGTGTTCATCGCGGACGGCGCTTCTCGAATCATCCCATCCCCTACCTACGTACATACCTGCACAGCACCCGACCATCGCCAACAATGGCGTGCCGCCGTTCGTCCATAAAATGCTATAAGTGACTCCTTTGCCCCCCAAGCCAACCCCCGCATCGCTGAGGGGTCCGCCAATGGAGGTGGCGGGACGAGGAGGGAAATTCGACCAGCTGCAGGCACGGCGCACTCGCAGGCGATGAAACCCAAAGCAGCACTTCCGGTTGGGTTGCGCTGGGCCCTCGGGTCTTCTTAGGTGACCCCCATCGATCTCCATATCAAGCCATGCATCACGATAGCATCTGCGTCCATACCCACCCTGCCGCCCCGCAAAGCCTCGATAGGATAGGGCGGCCCCCGCCCCCGCGGCCACGAGCTGTGGCCGGGCTGCAAGGTCACGCTTCTTGACACGCCGACCAGGCGGCCACGTTGAGAGGCCCATACCCGACCGCTGGGACCGGTGGCCCTGTGGAGGCCCTGTGTGGTGGGCGGAATCGTGCCTGTGTCGCCCTCTGCGTCGCGTTGCGCCGCCCTCTCCGTCATCGATCAAGCAGAGCCAGTCGCGGCGCCCCGTCCCTGACATGGCCGTATATGCTGTCAAACGTCAGAGTAAAGTGGTTGCATGTGCCCTGGGCAACCGCAAACGAGCCAAATGTCACGTCACCCCATCTGCGTCACGGTTGTTCTGGAAGGCCCACGGCGTCGTCACCCGGCGGTAGCGGTGGAAAGGGAAAGCCTGGGTCTCGGCATCGTCGTTGTCGCCCAGCGTTGGACAGCGTGGGGTTTGTTCCGCAACGTGCGCTTCCGGAATCCCGGATGTTACCGCCGGTCATTGCTCGCATTACCTAGCAGCCTGGGTAGCCATCTAAATTCTAAAGCGGTCAGAAGGTGAGGAGATGACGGTAGTGTACCAAATTATGGAAGATGACAGTAGATGATGACTTACAAATAGGTCAATTGACCTTCCACCTCGGGCAGTGACCCGATTGCAACATGAATGATGTCAAAAAACTCAATGATGTCCCGATGTCCCGATCTGGTCTGGCAATCTCAAATTTGATGGACCGGGGGAGGGCCTGAAAGGTCAAAGCGGAACCGGCGGGAAGGGAGCTTTGGCCTCTTTCCTCATCCCCGCATGCAGGGCAAGCAAGGGCGGGGCCGACGGCAGCTTCCTTTTCATCCCATGTCGAGCGCAAGGGTTTTCCTTGCACTGTTCCTTCAGCACATCAAAACATCACATCCCGTCTTGCATCTGTCAGTGAAGCTTGTTGGTTCGTGCCAGTGACTGCAACGGGAATGACGGGGGAAAATAACTATGGTCATGCTTGGGCCGTGACGGCCCGCGGGAGCACGGTGACCTTGCGCATCGCAATCTAAACGCACCACACACGAACATGGCATCAGCATTGCTTTCTCGGACTACTGCTCTTGGATACAACGCAACGCAACCACTCACACAGCGTCGTGGCCGAGTTCGGGCTTTCTCAACCCTCCTTTTCGAGTTTCTCAGACTTGGACCGAGCAAGAACACGCCGCCATTGGCCTCTTCCCCGCGTTGATTGAGAGAGAAAATCAGAAAATCAGAAATCTCGAACTCGCTTGCCTCTGCAGGATCTCGCAAAATAACGTTACCCGTATCGTGTAATTCGGCATCACACCACCTCCGCGACGCTGACAAACACAGGAGGACCTCGGGTACACCAGCACACTTACTACTAGCGAATTCCTGCCGCTTGCCATCCACCGAAGGTGCATGCAGTGCAAGCCGTGCAAGCCGTGTAAGCTGTGCAGTGCAGTGCAGCATGGATCATGCAAACCCATCATGAACAACTTCCCCAATTCGAAGTCACCCACCTCGCATCGCATGAACATCAATATGAACGAATGAACTCCAAGACCTGCAGCCCCGGTCTCGGGTCCCTTACCCAGTCACCCCTTCGTATTTTCCGCCCACCAGTAACTGAGTGGTTGTGTCACGAGTTCAAGCCTCAAAGAGCCACCCCTCGACGCCTCAATCGTCACCTCAGCTCGAGATCCTCCCCGTCTCGAGTCCGCATTGTCTGTTTTGGTCCACTTACAGCTTCACCGCTCGCGCTGTCTCACCCCCCTCACCCCTCATCGGTTTGTACAGACGACAACTCACCCACCAAAGGAACGTGACGACCGAGTGCGCATGTGCAGCTCGCCGCCAGCACTCCGGAGCGGAAACTCGTTTTGCTCTTCGCCAAACTCCTGCCAGTAGCCGACAGCCGGGTGCCGGCTCCGGCTTGGTGGGGAACAGCTTCCATTTGTTGAACAGTGACAAAGGACCGAGGAGAGAAGTGGATTGTCAAAAGCCCACCGTGATTCGAGCCGGACAATCTGTGGCGTCGATTGGTTCTTTGTGCACTGCGCGGAAAATCGACTGCATGCCGGCGGATCACACAACTCGAAAAGGGATCGATTTAAACGCCAAGCAAGGTGACATGCCGCCACAAGACTCGATCACGCTGATGCGATTGATCACGGGCTTGCCGTGGGCACTTCATTCGAAACTGGAATGGAAGGATTCCACTAACGAATTGAATGTTTTCGGTCCTCCTTCTAGTTACCCCCCAACCAGAGACAGCAAAGCTTTGGAATGGCCTGCTCATCTCTCTCATTAAGCAGCATCTCGTTCGGGACATCCGTGCGCATTGATCTTATACGCCGAGCCATATGTAGTACGGCCGTTCTCCCTGATCCCCGTCGATCTTAAAAGAAGAAGCATGAGACAATATCATAACTTCCGCTTGTTAAGCCCTGCCGCCGTGCCGATGAGCCAAACTCAAAACCCACTCACTCGGCCGCAGTCAGCGAACAACTCCGGGGAAGAGACGCAGATGCAGTGATGATCGCCACGGCTTATCCGTTGTTGGCGCCAACAAGACTCCTGATCCCTGCCAGCATTGGCAACGGCCAGGACCACAGGACCAAAAGGGCCATGTCGGTTTGCCCCCTAACCCCAAAAAGACGGCGGATTCTAAGCTGATCGCGCGTTCCGGCCTGGATCGGGCCGCATGCCCATCACACGCTAAGCCTGAGAGCTGAGCTGAGGCTCATATCACGCTCGGAAGTGGCAAAAGTTCCTTCCAACACCAATAACCACTTCATCACAAGCCCCGGGGGGCTCCGCAGTCAGCTTGAGATGATCACCACGTGGTGTAAACGTTGCCTCAACCCTCAAAGTGCGACCGACGCCATGAATACCCTCGCTGGTCTCTTGCGTCATGCTCGGCAGGATCAGAAATGAGATGCTCGCCAAATGTGACGAGAACATAGAGGACTCCACTCAATCGGCGCCTGACCCTTTGTTAATTCAACGGCTTCATTAATAACCAAAAACTCGCCGAGCAGACATGGTTGTTCGGTCACAGATGGGGGCCAGGGTTTGAACATCGACAGATCAATGTATAACTCATCACCATGTAACGATACTAGTACAGGGTCATGGGCTGGAAAAAACGGAGTGACAAGTGGCGACGGCCGAGCCCCGAGCGGAAGCGGCAACGGACACTTCAGGAGAGGTATTACTTCGTCTAGGGTTATCGACGAGTGGCCAGGATCCGCCAACGGGCGGCTCCAGAAACGTTTCGACTAGACTCTCCAAACTGCACCATATCATTTGCCGTATCTGATTCCTATGTAATGCTGTAGCTCCATAGGCCCAGACTGAGAGCTCGTGAGGTGGAGATGTGCATATCGTGCCTGTTGTAATATCAAATTGAAACTGTCGCGAAGCCCACTAGGGCTCCAGATCGCGGAGGGCGAGTCCCAATCCAAGTCATTCAACTACCCAGCCCACTATCCGAAACCATTTTATACAGTACGTGTAAATAGTAGCAGAGCCGTCCTTGCTATCCATATTATCCGAAGTCAGGGAGGTAGAATTCGGCAGCACAAGGTTTACCCCCAGCGTGGCATACGGTCCCGATTCTGCGGCACCTCGATGGCCTGTGAGGGCCACGTAAGGCGATAGTTAGGCTCGTAGGTCTACTCATAACACTAGACCACCAAATCAGAGGCGTTCGAGCCTGACTCGTTACCTGGGAACTTTTCTTTTCTTCAAGACGTCTCATGGCAGCAGTGACGTAAAGCTTCGTCCCATCACCACCCGATGTCGCCACCTCTACATCACCACCTACCAACACAATGACTAGTAACAAGGAAGAGCATGCCTTCCTTCTAGTATGGCGGTAATTGATTCATTGTAGATAGGTACTCTGAGTCGTATATATAGCAGCCTCACGCAGCTTCTTCATGTCCTTCTTCTCGACACTGTGTCTCGTGATGCCGGCCACGAGTCATGTTAGCTTCAGCAGGAACTTTCAGCGCAGAGTCAAACATAGTAACACGACGCACATCATGTATTAGTTACTTGCAAATAACTGTAGTTTCTCTCGAACCCATTGTGCTCTTTGTAATACTCCTCTTTAGCTCCTAGCATCAAGGTGAAGTGCAAAGATACCACCCCATAGCGGGAGTGGCTGCCTGTCGAGATCATCAGATGTCGATGACAAGCACCAGTAGATCATAAAGGAGGTTACAGGAAACTAAAGATCTTTCCGAGGAGCGTGATGGAGCTTCGTCGCACATACCTACCGCGTCGTTCGGGCAGAGGATACATACACCCGGGGGGCCAAAGACAATCCTGCCATGGAGGTTGCAGGTGGTGGCTCGTTGATTCTTTTGCTATGCTTTTGCGAAATGGGGGTTATATCATACTGCTCGATTGTACTGGCTATTATTTCAACAACACTGGCTTTATGTGAACCAGTGTCCTCTGGCTGGGCCCGTGGGCGGGTTCAGTTGTATATCGGACAGAGGGTTGGAATCTCACATCAGACCACCTCGTGAATAAAATATATCAGAGCATTCGTATTGCTGCATTCTCGCCGGAGACACTGGGCCTTGAGTTCCTGGGCCTTGAGTTCCTGGGCAGCTTCACCGATGACCGTGGCGAGCTATCTGCGACAAGTGTGTCGACGGGTGAGGGACACGAGACGTGAAAGGCACCGCTTTGCGCCCTAGGGCCCTCATCCTTCTTCCCCCTTGTGAGAATTGTTTCCTTATGTTCTTCTTAACGGGAGTAAATGCTTAGAGGGTAAGTGTTGGTCACTTTAAGAACTTCCAAGGTCAAGTCCTGCTGGGACGGTAGGAGGGAAGGGTTGGGATAGGACATCGCCCACACCTACCCTAGAAGATGAGACAATCTAGAATACGAGCTTAACGCACATATGCCATGAAAGATTTCCCCTCATATCCCCAAAACCTCAAAGCTCGACGGGTCGTTGTTCTGCCCCCATCCACCCTCCCAAGGTAGGTTCCCGGTCGTGGCAAGGGGAGGTTGAATCGTGACCACATCAAACAAGATCTAGTTCAGAGTAGGTAGCAATACGGGAGATGCCATAACCCGCACAACTCCACGAGCGTATGGGCCGTCCCGGTATCAACTAACACCATCCGCCGGCGAAGTGCTGTCGAGAAGTCTTGGCCGGAAGAAGCGGGAAAAGTGAGTCCACCAATGAAGAGGACGATGAAAGGAACTCTCGTATCGGGAAACAACGACGCCTTTTATCATGTTAGCTATCTATGCCGAAAAGGAGAATCCAGCTTCGGAATACCGAGCCTATCTTGTGGTATCTCGACAAGATATCTAGGCTGCCGTAGTTGTCGGCGTTGTGGTCCCGGGTGCGGTTCGCGACGACAGGTTGACGCGGTTGCAAGCGCGCGTCTGCGGCTAACTTGAGTCTTGTGTTGTCGCTAACAACCTGGAAGGCAACGTTCAAAGAGGTAACATTGAGAGAGGTCACAAGTGGAGGTGGAACTACGACTGACTGACTGACTTACTTCAAGCGTGGCCATCAAGGGAAGAGTTAATGTCTGACAATCACCGGCAATGAGGATCTTGAGGCTGATGTGATTGATGGTAACCATCAGATTGAGACTATCTACTATACTAGCTAATATCTACCAGAGAACCAAGCCCTGAGCAACCAACCCCCTTCCAACCAAGCTACTTCTCGGCAGCCGACCCAACGATACAGAAAACGGGGTATCACCACGGTATAACAAAAAGTAGGGGTATCCAAACCAAAAATAGTAAAATGCAAAAAAGACAAAAACTCCAGATGCCGATGATCCCATATGCCAATATGTTCCAGTGTGTACTGAACCTGTGTAAGTGCAAATAACCCCCAACTTTTTTGATAGCCCCCGTGGTATGTTTTGCAACCCGTTTGTTCCCAGTTCCTGAAAATGCTTCATTCAAATGCTCAGATGCCGCTTTGGTCCCGTAGGATAGACAAAAAAGGAAAGAAAAAGTATTAAAAAAAAGTTGGCCCGACGATGGCTGTAGCGTCGGTGAGTCGGGGTTGAAGTGCCGTCCCACCGAGCCGGTGAGCTCACCGCTTATTAAGCCCGGACATGATTAAAAAAAAGTTTGCGATGAGAACGAGCCCTCAACCAGCCTGTGGCAAGGATGAATGGCAGAAGAAGAAAAGTCGGTTCGAAAATGAAGCGCCGAATGGGGGAAAAAGATGCAGAAAAAGAATGCTTCGCAAACGCTCTCCCGGAAAGGAAATCGGATGCCGAACTGGCGGGGCCGGGGTTGCCGATCAGAGTGTCCAGACCAAGATCTGCCCCAGGTGGAGGAGGGCGGGTCTCTTATTGGTCGATCCCATTGTGTGGGCGGATGGGCGGGTTCGGGTACGTCTCGGCAATTTGCCGGTTGTGCGCCTGTGATTGCAGGCGGTGAAGGCGCGGAACGAAGGCCCGGCTCACGGGCCGTTTTTTTCTTGGGTGATGCCCCTCCACCAACCCGTAGATTTTGGTTCCCAGAGCCCGTGCTGAAATCCTTCCCAGTTGAAGAGAGAGGGTATTTTCTGGGTTCGGTCGGTGCGCGTCCGAGCACCCCGACCGGTTGAAATCTCTGTCTCGCTGTGCCGAAACTTGGCTGTTGATGCTGTAGTCCCCGGGCGACGCTTCGGTAAGCAGGCCCGAGGCCAAGGGAACCGAACACTTGAAAATGTGTGCGAAGCTTGGCTGATTTTGCCAAGATGCACTTCTCGGTAGAACTTTCCGGAAGGTGTGTGCATCTGTCCCGGGCGACGGGATAATTGCTGGTAATCAACAGTGGATGTTGATGACGAATGCCCGAATGCCCGAGGATGAGTCAATGCTGGATTGATTTCTGTCGCCATGTGTTAGTCCAACTTCCTATCTTGGCCCGTGTCGGCAAGCTTCGGGTAATGCACTGCTTGCTTGGTCGCACATGGGAAAATGCGATAAGATATGCACTTACCGATCGGGGGTGGAGCTGCCGCTATCAGCACCCGCATGTGGGGAGCCGCTCGCTCACTCAGCCTCGGTGATGGTAGTCATGGCCGAGAGCTTGCTCTTGGTCGCCTTCTTGGCCGAGGCCGAACGCTTCCCGGGACCCGGTCGCCGCCGCCGCTGGTCCTGCTCGGCCTGCCTCCGTCGCATCTCCTTCTCGGCCAGGGCGATCTTCCTCATCTCGCGCTGGTAGGCAAGCTGCTCCCTTTGCAACTGGAGGAACTCGGCTTCGGTAAGAACTGGTGCCGCCGGGGAGTGGGCGGGCGAGGCGCTGCCTTGGCTGCTCGAGACGCTGCAGGCGTCGTCCTCGAACACGTCCATAAACAGCTCGTCGTCGGTGATGTATGACGTCGCCCGCTCATAAGACTCGCCCTCTCCGAGAGATGACCTCCTAGGCCACGAGGGAAAGGCGCACTCCGGGTCGGGTCCCCGCCGAGAAGAGGATCGCGGTGCAATATCCATAGGCGAGGCCATGTTGCTGGATGTGCTGCGGGATGTGAAGGAGTCGAAAGAACTGCTCGATGAGCTCGATGAGCTCGAAGAGCCGTAAGAACCAAACCCGAACATGGTGATTTTGTGTTGTGTAAGACGCGTGTTTTTTTGCTGGTGTGGGATGACGTGTGTGCCTGGTTGAGGGTTGTTGTGGAGCTAGGTGGATTACTGTTATTGTTTCAGGGTACTGGCCACCGACTGATGATGTTGTTGTAATGGAGTTGTTGAGGCAAATCGGGGAGGCAACGATGCAGAGAGATGGGATGAAGGTCCTCTTATATCCAGAGATCGTGGGGTGGAGAGTGGGTGGGAAGGCAGCAAGGGTGGAGGTACCTGGGCAGTCCCAAAAGCCAGGATTGCGTGGGGCAGAATAAATGTGAATGCCGAGGGGGTCAAAACGGTGACTCGGGAAAGCAAAGTAAGGGGGCGTGTGTGTTGGAAGGGGCCCCTGACACACCGGGGGGAGGCGGGATGTGGCACGCGAAATTTGACAAGGTACTTTTGGCTTCGGACGCTGCTGGTCGTCGGGTTCGCACCCGCGGGGGATGCATCGTGACTCCCCCCAAGGTACCTAAATCCTCGCCAGCACCCAACCAACAGGGCTGCCTGGGGGCGGTACGCCCAACCACGGCCCCCTTCTCGAATTTCGAATGGCCCGGATTGGTACCGGGAGAGCCCCCACGCATACGCTTGGACAAACAGAAGCTGCCCTTTTGCTCACCGCACACGCCGCACGCCCAAGAACAAGTTGCGGTGTCTGACCGCCATCCGTCCCTCGCATTTCTTTCGCACCCACAAAAAGAGAAAAAATATACGTTTTTGTCCTGGGGTGTGCGTCCGGCTTACAGATTACTGGCGCACAACCATAAGCTCTGCTACCACGTCGGCCTTGTGTGCTGGATTTGAAATCGGGATTGGGTCGGACAAAGACAAACTGGGAGTCACTCGGAGCCTATCGCAACGCCGCCCCCATACACGAGGAACGCCCGTGTCAGCAACTCGGCGTGCCCCCCGAATCCGGGGGCTGAGCTGGGGAAGAAAGGCCTCTTCAAACGAGGCCCAGAGGCCCAGAGCCCAGCGCCCCGGGATCTCAGGTATCTTGGGCAGCGTTTTGTAAAACGGCCCAACCCTTGCCCCCCTTCCGTTATGGTTTCTCATGAATCGCGCGCTTCTCCCCTGCTCCGGGCCCGTCTCCGTCTTGCCGAGGGCAAGGGTTCAAAGTTGGGACGGTCGGTCTGGGGGCTCACCCTGGACGCCCCTTCCCCGGCTTGGCTCCCCGGGAGATCAAAGCCCCCTGTTACCCCATGATTTCCGACGCCCAAAGCTGCCACAATCGCGCCTCACCGCCTGGGGGGTGACGGCAAACTGCGCGACGAGTCACTTTTGGTTCATCTCGAGGCGATGTGCATAGAAACAAACAAACAACACCACAGGCCTAGACGCCTCTCGGGCGTAACGGTGAGGGAGGCGGCAGCGAGTTATGACTACCGCGTCCAAGTGGCGCTGTTCTATTGCAAACATGGTGTTGCTTGTTTCGATAGGAATGGTTGTCTTGATTGTCTCGGCTCGGCTGCTTGCTTTTCTCTCCCCTTGGATGTTGGCCCTCCTTTGACTTATCACCAACGCACAAACCAGTTGCCGCACAAACTCGAGCCCTGACTGGTGGCTGCCTACCAAACCCACCAAGCCCACCAACAAACCAGAAACATGCTTTGCTTGCCCTCCATCCCGTTTCGCTCACCTTGTCCGGCACCGGGACACCGGCCAAGAGCCCGACGAGACACACCAAACCACCTAACTAAATGAAATCAGGTTCGCGGGCATCAAAAAAAGGACAGCGAAACAAGTGGCCGCCAACCCGCATGTTTTTTTTGGGGGGTTGTGGTGTGGGCGTTGTCCATGTGTGCTGAAGGCGCTGCCGTTGTTGGTTGCGGCGGCTGTTGAAAATAGCTTTTGCGGGCGGGAGGGCGGGCGAGCGGGCGAGCCCTGTTTTCCCACGTTTGCCAACACCAAGGTGCAGTCTTCGCTGTCCAACTCACCCACCTCACCGCAATCCCGAAAGCTGCCCAGACCCGGTGACGACGAGGTGGCATGCAACGTCACCGTGACCCCTCACGTTGGGCTCACAAAGTCTCATGTGGGCGGGCATGTGTTTATATTTTTTACTGGTTTTTTCCTTGCCTTATTGCGGCATGTTCGCATCTGAGAAAAATCACGCGCAACAAGCGATGCTTTTACTACCAACCCACCTATCTACCTGCCCACCTACCCACCTACCCGAAAAGACTTTGGGCCTCCGTTTTGCGACGGTATCACGATCGCAAGGCAGGTGTGCGTATCGGGCAGCTGGCATGTTGTAATCGTGGGCGAGTGAGGTTGAGTGGTTACATGCAGGCGGGCGCAGCCCTATGTCCAGACCGACCGGCGAACAATCGAAGCCCGTTTGTGTTCGTTCTGTCGCGTATAGGGCTGCCTATCTAGCCGCCCGCTCCCGGGAATAGAATGCCATGCCGGCGTAGGCGAATCCCGCCCTGCGGCGTTGAGTCAGACTGGGGAAACACAGCGCCGTCGAGAGAAGCTGCTGCTTACTGTGTGGGAGTTACCTCGACTTCCGTTTACATCATCTCACCTTACCGATCGCTATCTCCTCGTACCGAAGATAGGAGGGGATACGCATCATTATTAATCGGGAAAGGCAGGTGGGAGGGGGGACCGAAGTTCGGAGGCAACGTTCGCGACCGTAGATTTTCGGTTGCGACAGAACCGTTACGGGCGTGAAAAGGCGGATTTCGGCAGTTTGCCGGTGTGGCTTCCGATGATTGCGTTATCCGCTCTCTGTATTGCACTTTTTGGCGGACAGTGTGTTCAAACAACCTGGAATCGGCCGAAATGCGGACAGCCCTGCTGCATCCGACCGCCGATAACGCCAATCCAAGATGGCAAGTCGAGATAAACTTGATAAACTCGATATGCAAGCCTCACCGTCTTCTTCCCGGATGATTTCTGATTGATTCCGCGGCAACTGAATCAGACAGCGCTTTGTTTGAGCTGAGCTCTGACGAGGGCTTTCCAAGGTCGAGGTGCTTACCGCATTTGGGCATTTTGCACACCGTCTACAAATCTAGCAAAACTTAGCAAATTTAGCAGATCCAGTTCCCCTCACCAACGCACTCCCGGGCCTCACCTTGCTGCAAGGCGAGCTGAGTTGTCCCGTTTGGGCGCATTAGACTCCCCAGACCGCTTGTCCTGGAACTGCACTTTCCAGCTCTGGACCCCCCATCCTGCATGATGTGCTGCTGGCTGCGGGTGTGGTGTGTGACATACCTACACACACCACAGTCCAGTCCAGCACAGTAAACGGAACGGACCAGTCGGTGGGTTCGCCCCGGGGAAGCGGCATGCGCCAGATGGACCGGAATGCGGATCCGACCCGCCCTAACGCTCCTAGCCTGACCCGCTAGTCGGCGAACGGCGCTCCGCTCCTCAGGGTGCCACGCTCCCCCGGATTGACCGTCGAGGGCGGCCGGTGTGTCTCGAACGGTGTGCCCACAGGATCGCGGTCCAGCCCGCACCAGGCGCCGCTTATCAGTGGGTTTCTGAAGGAAGATCACGATAGCGCTTGCACGCGAACAGAAGGTGGCAAAGACTGAGTACGAGGTCTTATCACCACGAGGCCGAGGCGGTGATTAACCCGCCGTCGTCGTGGGAATTTGGAATTTGGGAAGGCGGGGAGCGCAATTCCGGTCTTTTCTTTTTCGCATCCCCCAAACCCCCCATCCCCATGTCGATAGCGGCCAGGCCATTTCGCGATGGAGGACGAAGCTGACGCGAGGGACGGGGAAGCAGGGATGAAACATGGCTCGGATCCACAGCCTACCAAACCGGTGGGAACCCGGGCTCACCGGGGCTACCGGGCTAATTAGCCAAAAAGAAAACAACAAGGACAGCTTTTTGTCCCATTTCCTTTTTATTCCTTTTTCTCCTCGAAACCCATCACGGTTGGATGGGAATCTCCGCCGGATGACAGGTCGAGAATGCCCCGGGTGCGGTTCCGCGACAGCCGAATCGGCATATGCAGGTCGTCGTGCATCTGGCACACGATAAATCGAAACAAACACTGACTCGTCATCTTTACCCTCGTCCGGGGAAGCTGACCAGCCGTTCCAGCTGTGCTGACGGGGCGTTCAACCGTTCGTTCAGGGGGGACCGGGGAACCGACCCGGACAAGGAGTCCAAGCGCAAATCTGCAATCTGTTCGTCGAGGCTATCCGGTGAGCCGGCTGGCCGGTCAGTCCCAGAAAACTCAAAAAATGCACCGATTAGGACGACCAGGGCTCGCCTCTCCCCCCTGGCCTGGCTGAGATGCGACAAAGAACGACAAAACCACCCATGTCAACCATGCTTTTGGACCGGGGCCCCGGACGCCGGAACCCTCGCCGCGGTCGGCCCGGCCGTTGGCTCCCCTTGTCCTGTCGTCGGCGCATTACCCCCGAGATGGCCGGGCGAAGAGATTTTCTCGGGGTTTCACCGTTTTGCAGAATCTGCAATCCGAACTCCTGGGCTCGGTTGCCTCCGTCGGTAAATGAGGTCTCCACGACGACAACCTTGATCCCTCACCCCCTAGCGTTGCCTAGGTCCCAAACGACCGGACCACCGGGACGGGGCCTCTCCCTCGCCTGCGCTGGGCGAGCTAGGCAACGGCTTTTTCCACAGCTTCCTTTTTTCATTCCAAGGACTTGCTTGTTTAGGCGAAAAAGCCCCCTTTCCCACCCTTGCTTTCGACAAACCCCAGCTGCCTAGCTCAGGGTCGGCTCCGTCTTGTCCCAAAACGCTGGGTAAGTATGTACCTTGAGGGTCCAAACCCAACCCCCCGGCGCGCGCGCGCGCTTTAACTTCCCCCTGAAATCAACGTCGCTATCTCCGGGGCGCTGGGCTGGGAGGGAGGCGAAGAATCTCCCCAGAGGTTTGGATCCGCGGGAGAAAAAAGAAAAGCTGCCCGCCACCGTGGGCGCGGCGCGGCGCGCGTGGGATGAAATCCCCGAATCGGGCGAGGGGGGCGCGTGGGGAAGGCTGGGCGACCGAGTGGCTGAGAATCGGCGCCATGGGGGCGGCAGCCCAACGAGCCAACCTCCAGCCCACGTGTTTGGGATGGAGCCCGCCGAGCTTGTCCCCCCCACCACCAACCCGCGCGGTTTGGGGTTGCTGAGAGGAGGGTGGGGGGCGGATGGCTTCGGTGTGGCGGCGGGGTGAGTTTACTTTTGGTGTTGGGTTTGATGGTGATCGGTGTGTGGTTTGAGACCCTGAGGTTGGGTTTGAGACACGGGATTGAGCTGTTTTCACATCGTTGCTAGTGATGGGGGGTTCTGGTGGCTCGGTAAGGTGTCAGCTGTCGCGTCTCGGCGCGCTCATTTTGGAGGAGTGCGGGTTTAGAGATTGGGGTTTGATGGCACAGAACGGTTCGTGGGGTTGCACGTGCGGGAGAAGGCGTGATCGCATGGCGGAGTTGCAACACTTTGATTTCTTTCTTCGTCGGGGAAGTAAATTGTCGCCGTCCATGAGTTACGCGTCTCGGTGCTTCCCGTAAGGAGCGCACTTTCACGGCTGACTCGGTGGCGGCCTCTTCACCATCGAAGCTGGTTGCTGGAATCGCCACCAATAATCTTTCTTTTCTTCAGCTTTGGAGGATGATTGGAGAGGCAGTCTCGTTCTCGTCAATGCAAACCAACGAGTTGACGCGCATCGCCAAGCTTCGCCGCCTGCAGGAGGGGCCGCAGGCAGTATCCGACTCCGGGCCCACCCCGAATTGACTCTCCGGTTCGTCGGTGCCAGGCCGGAGAGGTGGACCCCCGAGTCGGGGGCGGGTGGAGTTTGGCCGACTTACACGGGGTGGTTGGTGTGGGCTCCCTCCGCCGTCCAACCACACGCGTCTCGTATCACTTAAAGTCGACAATCCTGTCATTTATTGGGCTTGGTTGCCCTAGCCAGTGTCATCTTTGGCTCAGTCACAATTCGTCAGGAATATCAGCTGCTGCTCCTTCAGGCTCCGTTTCCTCCGTTCTCGAGCGACTATCGTCGTCAGCAGATTGCAGCACGCCAATCTCTTGGGAAACACCACTCATGTTTGGGATGAGTGAGTCACTAGTATCTCGTGATGGAGAGGACTGGACTCGCTTCGTAATGGCGGTTTCACAGAACTGACGAGTCCAAAGTCAGTACAACAATGCAACACCTTCCCTTTCCGCGATAGAGCCATCGAGTATTCAGGCAGTGCACCGCGAGATCCGGCGGGTCGCTCGTGTCATTGATACATTGTCTTTGGCATGCCTAAGAATAACCTGAGGAGTTGCAGTCCGACAATCCTGAGGCGCGCCAATGCGGACGATGCTACCACAGGGCGAAAGGCGAGGGATGCCCAAGGTCCAATCACAGACCGTTGAGGATCCAGATCTCATCACACTGCCGTCGCGACGATAGACGCGTGCAAGAGGGAAATCTCATGAAACTCATGCTTGGGGTTGGACTAATCATCACATCACAGAGTGTCCTTACCCCTCCCTGCCCTCTAAGGGGTGTCAAACAGGAAACTCGTTCGACTTCCTATAGTGAAATGAAACACCCACGCCCACACGTGGTTGCTGTCCTCCAAACAAAAAGCCGCATATCAAGTCCATCACGTTTCTCCTCTCCTCTCTCGCCCCCAAAGGTTTCACCTGAGTGCTCAGTTGCCCTATCCAACCCTAGACTCGACGCCTCAATAACCAATCTATGTGTATTCGTTAAAAACCAACACCCCAAGAAAGAAACAAAAAAATATGACTCGTCCCCCATCCCATCCCCATTTCGCATCAAGCCGCAGAACAAACAGGACTCGAATGAAGCTGAACAATATTGCCCCTCCCGGGGACGCTGAATGTGGTATGTGGTGATGTGACGGCGCCCCCTCCGATCGTTTTCGGGCCAATTGGATGTGATAGCTCACAAAAAGTGCGGGATAACAATGGGCGCGGGGCGCGCGGGGGACGACTCGACTGGGCTTGGCTTTCGCTAAGTTCTGCATGATCTATCACACAATGATAACCTCCGCGGCACGGCAGGAGTCGAGAGTGCGATGTGATCGTTTGATGAGGGGAGTTGGTCCTATCGGGTTGTTTGTTCTGGATTGGGGTCTTGGTGTTTGATCGGATCGGATCTGAGCGGGTGAGGATCATTGACAGCGATGGTTACCTAGGTAGTTTCCGCGGGCGACCGAGATGAACGCCGTTTTTTTGTTGCTCGGCTGGCAGATTCCGTTCAACTAACCAACAGACAAATAGGTGATGAGCTCTGTTTCGGGGTTTGGGTACAGTGCATGTGGGATTTGAGGTCCGCGGGAATTGTACCCGGAATGCACAGTGGTGTGTGCAAAGCTCAACATACGGCGGAGTAAAATCTCTAGAATTACATAAACGTCTGACGGTTCATAAATAAGTATTTATGCTAGTTGATTCACTACATCGAGATGCAATAAATAGCAATGCCGTTTGTTGTGGTGTTTCATGTTACCAGTCTTGACAGCTAGACAGTCATCCATAACCATGCTCGAGCGAGCAGATTTGAACAGTCTTGTGGGTGGATCGATGACCGGTGTCGGGAGGTTACTTCTCAGGGTGAGTGAGACGACTCGAGAAGTGCTTACACGGGGGTTTGACCTTATTTCCATGATGGAAACGTCGGCTAGTAGGGACTTTTGGGTTCTTAACAACCTAACTAGCGAGCTCTCATGTCTAGCTTGCTGGAAAGAAAGGACACTGTTCGTGTTCATATCCAATCTAAAGCATAATGCTCGTGGAATATTCGAGTCTATGTTACAACCCCATCGCTGATTGATTGATCGTTAATCGCTGCTTGGGTATTGGGGCTTAAACAAAAGGGACCGAGGCAACTTCATATAAGATTGATGTAGATGTATCGCGATGACGACTTACAGAGAGAAAGAACTAAAGGAGTAAATAAATAACAAAAGGTATTAACAGATATGTCGGGCGCAGAAAAGCAAAAAGCTCACCACCAAGCCCCATTCCCCGGTGGAATGGAGGTCGGTGGTTACGAAAACTCTTTTTTTTTTTTAGAGTTTTGCGCCGCGAGGGGGAGTCGAACCGGTCCTCTTTCGATTGGTGTCCAACCGGTCCTCCTCCCAATACCGCTGAGCTAAACCGGTGTTCAACTTCAATTGGGAGGAGGCGGTGACAGTGGTCGTGCGGGAACTTGTATATATAGTACTGGCAGGAAGGAGCGGCAGGAGGGGTTGGGCTAGGGGTTGGGATGGAACATAGTGGTACCTAGAATGGAGGACATGGGGAGCCTCGGCTTCAAAGGCTGAGCGAGAAGATGGTAGAACCTAGGATCCCTCTTTCTACTAAGAGCTTGAGGCTCGAGAGGTGATATCTTCTTGTTTTGAGTGTTCAAGGAGCATAGCAGAGAGAAGGGAGAGAACCGTAGGGCAAAATGTCACGAGCAAGCAGCTTCAAACCATTCGGTCAAGAAGGTACCTAGGTGGCTCCGACTGGCACCTTCATGTTACAAGACCCTAACATAACATTCCAAATGGTTACAGAGGACGGAGTACAACCTCTGATGAGTTTGTTAGTATCTGTTACTTGTTGAAGCGAGGCTAGAAAACGTTGTGAAGTTCTATGCTGGGATTATCACTGAACCTAAGAACCCAACTGCCGCACACCTTTACTTACAATCGTAGAACCACAACTGCAAGCAAATCCCCACGGGTCCGAATGACAATGTCGAGGTTGGTCCCCCCTACGGGAATGTATGGGGCGGGAGTTACCATACCCTGCTGGGCTAACTTCTCAAAGTTGCATGGGTCGAGATTGTTCGCCGTCGGCGCGGTCCGTTCAACCTTGTTGACAAAGTGCTTTTGATAACAATGACCCATGATGGCGGTGACGTTGTATCATGGTTAAGGGGTAGCTAAAAGGAGAACCGGAGATGTTGTGTGCAGCACTTGGCCAGCGGGAACCGGGAGCATCACTCGTCCGCAACAACTCTAAATTTCACCCCAAACCCTATGTATATCCCAATAATTGGCCGAAAGTGCCTCGCAAGAAAGATGTGTACGTGATAACGCTCGCGCCAACAAGCGTTATCCCAAACGCCCCAAACGCCGCCATGCCCAATGTCTGTCCCGCTCTTGCCAACAACACAATCCACATCCCCAAGTATTACAACACATACCGCCCCTAACTCCTCAGCGCCTCCAACCGGTTCCGCATCTGATCCATCATGGCCTCGGTATCCTCCTCCTCGTCCTCCTCCTCCACCTGCGCCTGCTGCTTCTGGGCCGGCACCTGCTGCTGCTGTTGCGGCAACGGCACGCTGGGCAACGGTCCCGCAGTCTCCATCCGGTCCTTCAGAATCTCCCCCAGCACCTTATCCACCTCCCCCTCGGCCTCCTCCTCCTCCTCCCCCAACATATCCGCATCATCCGGCAGCACCTCCCCCACCATCTCCTCAATAATCCCCGCCTTCATCAGCTCCACACTCAGCTCCTGCATAGTATGCGCAAACTGCGGCAGCCGAATAAGCGAATTCACATCCTTCATGATCCCCACGCTGGCCTTGATACTCCCCTCAATCCGGCGCAGCGCGAAGGCCTCGCTGACCTGCATCTGCACGCTGGCGAGCTGGGCGCGGCCGGTGACGAGGCGGTCGCCGGCCTTGCGCGTGCGGATCAGCTCACGCGCGAAGTCGCGCACCTCGCGCTGCGCCTGTTTTTGCCGGGACGGGTCGCCGCGCTGCGCCCGCTTGTTGGCCGCGATGATCAGGTTCTTGGTCTTGGTCTCGGTTTGCTTGATGGCGGAGATGTCGCGGTCGAGCTTGCGCATGTTGGCGCGGAGGAGGGCGTTGCATTTTCGGAACTGGAGGTGGGAGGGGGGTTTAGTGTCAGTTATTGAGAGGGGGGGGGGGTGGTGGTTTTGCTGGTTCGGGAAGTAGACGCACTTGGGCTTGGGGGTCTGGCCTCGCGAACATGTTCCTGATCGTCTCCATGGTTGCTGTAGTTGCGGTCGGCCGGTGGCGGGCTGGTGATACTTTTGCTCAATTGATTCAGTGTTTCTGCTTCTTATCGCGGTCACCAAACGTGCTGCCGTGATGGCCGATAGGCAGAACTATCGTCGGTGGTGTTGCGGTCGTGGGCGCTGACGTCGTTGGGATGCCTCGGACCAAGCGTTTGAGCCTCACCGGGCAACCTGAGCGGCTGGGCCAGGGGCTGGGGCAGGCAACCCCGCCTGGCCGTTGGACCCGCAGTTGCGCGGCCCTGAAGCCCCGCCATCTTGCACAGCTGCCGCCAGAACGGACCAAAGAGACGTCTTCTTTTGTTGAAGCCCGTGAATAGTTGATGTTGTTAGTTTGGAATTGGCGCTAAGCTCTATTTTATTAGATTCAGTCCACCATTTATTAGTCCGGCCAGGTCCGTTGCGCAGAACTTCTCGGGCTGCGAGGTTTGGAGGTGAAACCCTCCGAGCCTTCCATCCATGGCAGCAGAACCACCGAGGTTTGTGCGGAATGTCTTTCACGACCCTGGTATACTGAAATAGCTTCGCCGGCAATAATATGGAATGAATACTTTTATGTGGCTCCTAGGCGTTCGAAGAGAATGCATGTATACAATGCCCGGCGGGTTTTGTTGTGCCTGTTTGGACTTCCCCGCTCTTGCCCCTAAGCCACTCCTCGTACGGATGGAGAAAAGCTGAGCAGGGGAAGCTGATGATCTACAAGTAACTATGTACATACATACCTGAGACTAAGGCGGCACGTAGTCTTCCGGAAGCTAGACGGCCATCGAGAACAACACTCAACTTAAATCATGGGATTTAAAATCTAAGCAACTTGCAGGAATGCCTATTCCTGCTCCTAAAGGAAAGCTTAATAGGACTCCCGACCCCACTCACCGCAGCTGTGTTAGGAGGGGGAGCAGCTCAGCCTGAAGATGGCCCGTGCCAGTGAATCTTTGGGCTTCTGGCGAATTCCACCGTCACCCTGCAGCCTCACAACATCCCACCTGGTGCCTTCCTGTCCCGCCGAACTTGAACCTTCGAGTTGACAACTTCCAACTACCACCTCCATTTCACTTCAGGAACAAAACTTCGCTTTCATTACAGCCACTTGACTCCCGGGTACGGTTATAATTCGATTTTGAGTAGCAAAACGTCCGTTTCCAGCAACTGAGCTACCCCTCCTCAGCCCCCTCCACACCAAGCCTTAGAAACACAAACTCATACATTCGTCACCCAACAGATCACAATGGCCGAAACTAAGGTGACACCCGAGGGTAAGTTCGCTTGTCAATTCCTTACGACTATTGTTGTTTTAAACCCAACTTGTGGTTTTGACCCCGGAGCTCGGGTGGTACCCCGCGATTGATTTATTTTCGCTTTGCGCTGCGTGCTAACCACTGTTTGCCTTTGCAGTCCTCTGGGCGCAGCGCTCGTCCAACGTCGATGCCGAAAAGAACTTCGTCTACCTGACCATCAACGTGCCCGACGTGCCCAAGGGGAACATTAAGCTCGACCTCAAGCCGACGGGCCTCTCGTTCGAGGGTCGCTCCGACACGCTCAAGAAGACCTACCATGTCGAGCTTGAGTTTTTCGCCGAGATCGACCCCGCCGAAAGCAAGACCAGCCACACCGCGCGCGATGTCGAGTTGAAGCTGCGCAAGAAGGAACTCGGCGAGACCTACTGGCCGCGTCTGCTCAAGGACGCCAAGAAGGCTCACTTCCTCAAGACCGACTTCGACAAGTGGGTTGATGAGGACGAGCAGAACGAGGCCCCCGAAGACGACTTTGGTGCTAACTTTGGTGGCCCCGGCGGCCCTGGCGGCATGGGTATGGGTAAGTGGTCATGACCTAAACGTTCGTCGTTGTCTTGTTAGCTAACCCTCGCCCATAGGTGGACTCCCAGGTATGGGTACGTATTCGGCGGCATGAGATTCGGACAGGGTCCTACATATTTGCAGACTTGCTGACCACTGTTGCAGGCGGCGGCGACTTCGGCGGCATCGATTTCTCGAAGCTGGGCGGTGGCGCCGGCATGCCTACTGGCGATGAGGACGATGACGAGTCAGACGACGACATGCCGCCACTCGAGGGTGAGGAAGAGCCCGAGAAGGCCGCGAAGGCTGATGATGGCAAGGAGGCGGTTGCCAGCTCTTAAAGGAGGAGGAAGCAAAGCTGTTAGCAGGATCCACCTTCTCGCGTTCTGAAGGCCTCGAGCCTAACACGTCGATATCAGCCCCGGACAAGCGTCGCGGTATGAATACGGATTAGCAAAACGGACTATAAGGCGCTTGGCCCGTGTGGCCCTACAACAGGCGCAGCGGCGGAGCAATCTGATGTATTGAGATCGGTCTATTCCTCTTGCCTCGGCGAATGGAGCTATTCTTTGCCATGAGTTGATGTTGCGCGGTCGGTTTGCAAGTGCCATGGCGGTGAAATTTCTAATCTTTTAGATTCCTGCTTTCCGGGGGACACAAAAATATAGTGCTGGGCATAGCTGACACCGTCGGAGGCGGGTCGAGATCTAGTGTGACCGGAACCATGAGAACTAGGAAACAGTTCCGATGTCTTCGACAGCTCGCTGTGTGCCCAGCCGCGGGGGGTAACACAATGACATGACAAGTCTGAGAGGTAAAGTGTTTCGTTATCGTTCCCTCCAGCGGAAGCGGCATTATTCCTTTCTCGTCGACATTGGGAAGGAAGCTGACCAGCCCAACCTTGGCCATGGAGGCTGGCGAGACTTCTTGTGGCGGCAAGGGAGGAATCAACTTGCCTACCCCACAGTGCCACCTTGTCCTCGTGGCCATCTAAGCCGATTTTGATCGGACTGCGCCATTTATCAAAAGAGTGAACTCGCGCCCATGCCACTTTCTCGTTTCTCGGAGGTCCGTCCGTCTGCAAGGGCTGAACCTCGATCTGGGCTCCGACCTTCAACGCTTGCCGAAACAAACGGATGCCGGAACGACAAGACGGCAACGTCGCAATGCCTTCCGGCAAACCAAAGGGATGCGTCCCTTCAAACGCAGCTGTACAGCCTCCCCCCTCAACCCCAGTACAACTCTCGAATCCACCACCAGCTCCCTACACAGCCAAAGAAGCTGCAGAATTTGTCCGGCAAGGTGCATGCATGGTTGCTTGGCCGCATGACGAGGTCTGGGTAGACCCTTTCAAGGATGGCAAGGGAAAGAGCGGGTGGAATGATGTTGGGAGTCAATGACGGGAATGGCGGAAGGGCGGTGATGAGGATGGTTGAGTGGCTAAGTTGTGGAGGGCAAGGGAGAAGCATATCCCCAATATTGTGTTGTTCAGGCTAGGGGAACAGGTTCGGTCAAGTGTTTATTCGGTAAGTGTGCTCTGGCTCCTTGGTTGTTGAAGGTGGGATATAATATATCGGCTATTACACATTATGTTCTAACTTTCTATCCACTAACTTGAGGCAAGCAGGTTTGAAACAGCGAAGTTAGCGAATTAAAGAACCAATAGCTTTGAACTAGACGCCCGCCTTGCATCCATGACAAATTCCGCCAGCATGTCAGGATTCATGGCCGCCCCTTCGAGCCTCTCGAGCAGCTGCCCAGAAGGGCAACTCGCGATCATGTCGCGGATCCTTGTCGATCCGCCGGTGTGTACCGTCTTCTCGTCGTCGGGGCATGGGACGTATCGAACCCACTGGCCCTGGCCCTCACCGTATTTCCCACGGCACATCCACTGCCGTTGTCTTGTGTCGTTCATGGATGTGCCCGCGCCTTGCTGATCCTCGTCCTCCCCCACCGGCTCCCACTTCTCGCACCACGCCAGCGACAGCATCCGACGCCCGCCGTCCGCGTCCCTCGCCACAAAGTCCACCTCCCTACCAACCTCGCCCACCACGATCCCGTCGCAATCCCACGAACCCCACGGCACCCGACCCCGCCCGACATAGTCCGCCCCAAGCAGGCAAACAAACTCCAACTCAAACCCGTCCCGCCCTGCCGCATCGACCAGCCGCTCCCGAAACCCGTGCCACTCCTCCTCGCTCCGGTCATACACCCACATCCACCCATCCCCCCTCAAACCCCCACCGACACCAGCCCCGGCAGCCCCGGCAGCCCCGGCGGGCGGACAACGGCCCCTCCACAACGCCACGCGCTGCGCCCTCGTCAGCAGCAACCCACCCCCCTCGACGACAGCGCCAGAGACAGCGTCAGCGTCAACATCAGCGGTCCCATCACCCCCCTACCCCCCGCCGTCATCACCATCACCACCCACACCAATACCCCCCCCTTGCTGCCCCCGCACCCCCCCCTTAGCCGCCCCCCTCCCCCGCTCGCCCAACCACTTGCGCTGCTCCTCCTTCGCCGCGAGCCGGTCGTCGTCCGGCGGCAGCACCATGGCGGCCACCACGCGCAGGTCGGTCTGGGTGCGGGTGAAGGCCTGCTGGAGGAGGGCGTGGTGGGCGAGGTGGGGGGGGTTAAAGCAGCCCGGGAAGAGGAGGATGCGGTTGGGTCGGTGGCGGTGGAGTTGGGGGGGTGCGGGGGCCGGCGGGTGGTGGTGGTTGTGGTGATGGGAGGAGGGGTGGTGGTGGTCGCTGCGGCGGGGTTGGTGTCGCTGGGGGGGTTTTGGCGGGGGGTGGTGGTGGTGGGCGGTGGGGTGGCGGCGTAGGTTGTTTGTGTGTTGCTGCCGTCGTGGTTTTCGTGGTAGACCTGGGCGATGTAGGCTCCCAGGTCGGCGGTTGTTGATGTCGCTGAAGACATGATAGTGGTTGTTATGCGGGATGGAAATAAGATGGAGGTATGTAGGGGGGACGAAAGGTTGGGGCCTTGGGACAGACATCTTATGCAACACAGGCGAGTGGCGACCTCAAATGAAGAGTCATTGCGAAGGTCAGTGTGGCGTCATGAGATATGGGACGACGGTGTGTTGATGTGCGCACTTCAGAGCAATCAGCTGACAATGATCTAGACTCGTCTAAATGTTTGGATATTCATCATCACCAACGTCAATATCTCTCGCGCTAGCTTCGTCCCATACCAATCAAGATCATGTACGTCAGACATCACCTTCTCGTCAGACCGAAATACGTCAGAGGTTCAAAAGATGAATAACATCGGATTTCCTCGACCGATCATCTCGATCTCTCATCACAACTTCAATCAAATCACCGTCATTTTGACCCCGTCGAGAAGCTCACCGCCGTCACACTCCCTCCCAACTCCTTGGTGGCATAGTTGAAGATACCAAACCGATACCCCAAAAAGAAGGCCCACCCCGTATACAACTCATACGTCCCCCCCAACGGCACAAACACCTCCCCATCCACACTATACTCAAACTCGGCCCCATGATCCCCATCCGGCCTCACATCCATACTCACACGGAACCACACCTTCCCCCCAAACTCGGCCCCCAGCTCCACCCTCTCAACCACCTCCCCCAAATCCAACGTCGGCCCACCCCACTCATCCAACGTCATATTAAACCTTGCCACCACCTCCCACCCCTCCCCCGTGCGATGCACACCAATATACGCACTGCGATCGCGGAACGCCGCCAGGCCCGCGCGGTCGCCGTCCACCATCCCGCTCACGTCCAGCTCGAGCGTGGCGGTCGGGAATTCCCCGTGCACGCGGTGCGTCAGCGTGTTGCGCGCCGAGTAGAGGTCGTCGGTGGTGTTGACCGTGGCCGTTTGCAGGACCAGGCCGGTGTCGGGGGCGAGGGCGTAGGCGGAGGTGTCCGGGTTGTGGTTCCATTCGAAGGTGGGTGGGAGGGTGGTCAAGGTGATGAAGGGGTAGTGGGTTTCGGACCAGGTGTAGTTGAGGGGTTTTCGGGGCAGGGGGAGCGGGTAGGAGGTGCCCCAGCCGCCGGTCGTGGTGTTGGTGACGAGGGTCGGGAAGCCGTCGTCTTGCCAGGTGATGGGGGCGAGCACGGGCAGCCGGCCGGAGGGGAAGGCCCACGTGAAGGACATGAAGTACCAATCGCCTTGGGCGGTTTCGATCAGGCTGCCTTGGTGGGGCGCGCCGCCGCCGGGGAGGGGGCTCTGGACGTTGTCCGCGAGGGGCTTGCCTTCGTAGGGACCCCAGGGGGAGGTGGACTTCCATACATAGGCGGTGCTGCCGGGGTGGTCGTTGAGGATGTAGTAGAGTCCGTTGATCTTGTACATGCGGTTGCCCTCGACGTCGTCGACGCCGACCTGGCCGGGCTCGAGGACCTTTTCGGTTCGCACGGTGCTGAGGCCGTCCGGGGCGAGCTGGGTCACGTTGACCTGCTTGCCGCCGTCGTAAGTGTAGACGACGTACATGGTGTCGTCGTCGTCGATCAGCAGGCCGTTGTCGTAGAAGCAGACTCCGCCGCCGTAGTTGGCGGCCTGCGTCCAGGGGCCCTCCGGGTTCGGGGCCGTGAACACCCAGGTGAGATAGAAGTTGGTGCACCCGATCCAGTACCATGTCTTGTTGCTCTCGCGGTAGCGCAGCGTCGAGGCCCAGGTTCCGCCGCGGTAGGCCCGCTCGCCGGTCGGCGGCAGGTCGTAGCCATCGCCGAAGTTCTGGCGCGGGATCGAGTGGCCGACGAATTCCCAGTCGACGAGATCGTAGGACCGGAGAATAGGGGCAGCGGGACTGTAGTGGAAGTTGGACGCCGAGTAGTAATAGGCACCGTCCGGCCCCATGGAGATATCATTGTCCGGGAAGTCCTCATATAGGACGGGATTCGTGAAAGTTTCTGACTGTTGGGCACATGCCGAACCCAATAGGGCCAAGGCCGTGAATAAGACTGACCCCAGCATCGTGAGAGGTTGCACGGCTGGATTTACCGTACTACTACTATCACCTATGGCCTTTTCGAGGTTGGGCCAACATAGGTTGGGTCAATATCTTTGAATCCAGGGGTGGCGGTCCCCTCAACTAAAAAGGAGGCCAAGGGGTGGCCCTGAACATCATGTTGTCGTTCATGCTACCCTCACGTTCCATTCGCTTTCTGGAGAATCCCATGTTCCTGGACCGGTTAATTACGATTCCAGGTCCCGCTATGCCGATCATTTGGAAACCGGTAGTGAAGATAACTCGATCACCAATGCAGTGCGGGAAAGGAGGCTCCGTTGTGCGGATCCACGACTCCCGGTTCCCGTCCCGGCCCAGGGTTGTGGGTAAACGCCAAGTCGAATATTAAGTGAAACGGGCTTGACTGCAATTCTGGGACGGGGAGATGGGAAGCGATTGTCACTTCAACTGACCCAACCTGGTAAAAACCGGGGGGTGGTATTGGGTTAACCACTCCACACGAATCACGATCCCACATCCCGAAGTTCGATCTGGGAGGTGCATCTGGGAGGTTTTATTTGCCAGCTAATCCGGCTTTAAGGTTGGTGGAATTCCCTGGATCCAAACGCCGGAACGAGGTGTGATCGGGATCGAGGACGACCATGCGTCGATCACTCCCAGGGTATCAACTACTACCCCCGAGCCTAGTCAGGCAAGGGGCTGTTTTTCACAGTGGTTATCACAGTGGTTGACAACGGCGATGTAAACGGAAGCGAGCCAAGAAGCATGAACAAGAATAATAAAAGGTGTAGATATTATATAAGCGTTGTTGTCCCTGAGGTCCCCTTTCAACTCAAGAACAAAATACCACTAGTTTGTTTTGCTTCCTCAAAGGTGACATCGCCATCATGAAGTACCTCCTCGCCGGCCTTGCAACCGCGGCCTCGGTCTCTGCCCACGGCTGGGTCGACAATGCCACCATCGCCGGCCAGTTCTACCAGGCAAGCCTTCAACTTCTCACATCTTCAACCTAGTAGTCTGGTTTCTCCGTCTAACTCGCCCCAAGTTCTACCAACCCTACAAAGACCCGTACATGGGCGACGGCGCCCCTGATCGCATCTCCCGCAAAATCACCTCCAACGGCCCCGTCCAGGATGTGACGTCGATCGACCTCCAATGCGGCGGCATCAGCAGCGAGGGCATCATCGGTTCCGAGCCGGCCCCTCTCCATGCCACCGCCGAGGCCGGGTCGACCGTCAACCTCAAGTGGACGCTGTGGCCCGACTCGCACATGGGGCCCATTCTCACTTACATGGCGCGGTGCCCTGACGAGGGGTGCGACAAGTGGCTACCTGGCGAGGAGTACGTTGAGTTGTTCCAGCTTTCTGCCGTTTACTGGGTGTTCAGAAGGAAAAAGAATAGACATACTGACGAGAGCCGTGTTGTACCTAAACCAGACCCGTCTTCTTCAAGATCCACCACGACGGCCGCCACACCACCGACAAGACCTGGCCAGATGATATCTGGGCTGTGATACGAACCCCTTTTACACACCCTCCTTTCCCACCCCTTACCAACCTCCCTCCCCCACCTATCTCCCCCTATTTCCTCAACACTCCCTTTTACCCCCATCCTCCCCCCTTTTACCCACTTCACCCCCCAAACTAACCACTAACCACAACCACACACAGACCCCCCTCATGTACGCCCCCAACACAGGCTACAACTACACGATCCCCTCCTGCCTCCAGCCCGGCGCCTACCTGGTACGGCACGAGCTGATCTCGCTGCACTCGGCGTGGGCGGAGGGCGAGGCGCAGTTCTACCCATCCTGCCACCAGCTGCGCGTGACCGGGTCCGGCACGGTCAACCCGACCGAGGGCCTGGTCAGTTTCCCGGGGGCGTACAAGGCGGATGATGTGGGGATTTTTATTGATGTTTGGAATCGTGGGTGTTTTTTCTCTTTTTCTGTTTTTCTTTTTGTTCTCTCCCCCCTTTCCCCCTTCCCCCCTTTTCCCCTTCCCTCCACCCCTCCACCCACCCCTTCTCTACTCGGTTCCTAGGGCTAACAAGAGATGCAGCGGGCAACTACACCATTCCTGGGCCGGAGGTCTTCCAGTGCCCTGAGTAGCGTAAGGAGATATTTTACTCGCAGGTGTCTGGGGAAGATGGGGGATGGAGACACACGAGCAAAGCTACAATATAGACACCTTCACGCTTCACAAATGCGAGAACTGATGCAAAAGAACCGCTAGGCCGATTATACAGAACACCCAACATAACTATCGAACACTACAATCTGAGCGTTTCTAAGAAATGCAAAGCTGTCAGGGCCAAAGCCATGTCTTGGAATCATCGTCCCCATATAAGAAGAGACCTCCCCAAGACTCATTTCGTACATCCGTGCCAACAAACCCCTTGCTTCCAGAAACGCCCGGGCCGCCGAATGCATCGAGAAAGCTCCTGGAATGTTTGGCGATATTGATGTGCCGTCATCAGGGGTATCGATCTTGACGTGTTTGTGACTCGACGGAAGGTAGATCGAGATAGCGCTCAGCGATAGGAGTTCACCTCTTCAAGCGACGACCCGGTTCCGCCAATATCAAACACGCGCTATGAGCCCCAAATTTACGCCCAGTGGCAAAGCTGTAATAGGTAGGGCAAGGCCCTGGCCTTGCCCTACCTAAGATGCAGGCGAAGCTCTCTGCGGAGAAGGTTGCGAAACGTAGTTGAAGATGTGTTTGAAGTCGTGTAGCTCCGACATCACAGCGGCCTTGTCCGCTTTGGTGGCGTCCCCCAACACCCTCTGCTCAACGCGGGAATGGCGACGCCAGCCTCAGTCAGCTTCTTCATGGTCCAATCGATGGTGGAAGCAAAGGGGGATGCGCGGCAACTCCTTCACCCTTTCCCCAACAACCAGCCCACTGCCCGGGAACCAATCGATAACTGATATCCGACTCTGCCGACCCGGGCCTCAGTCCCGCTGCTGGGGTCATCCGAATCGCTGTCGGCCGCCCTGATCTTGTTCCTCAAATTGTACCGCGTAATCAGATTCCGATGGGCCGGTCCCGGCGGAGGCGTTGCTCCCACGGATCCCGGCAGGCCCACAGCCCGGTGTTGCGGGGGGACGCCCTGCCGACACAACCACCGGGCACCTCCTCGCCTCTAGAATCATTTGATCCCTCCTCTTCTGCAGCAGCGATTGCCTCTCCTCGGGGTTCGTGCTCCACACTTTTCCACCCTTCCTGATGCGCGCCGGAGCGGGGACAGGCATGTCGCTTCCAACCACCGAAGTGTTGTCGACTGTGAAAGTCTCCAACTGCAGGGGTCCCGTCAGTTGTCCGTCCGAAATGGGGATTAGCCAGTGTGGCGACCATGGGCCTCCAGCCGTCAGAGCCGCAGCTCACAATGCCGGTACCTTGGGTGCTGGGTGATAGCGGCATCTTTCCGGTCGCTGCGCTTGTTGCTTGTGAGGCCCAGTGTTCCTCGTGTCCGTATCTGTTCGCCGTCTCCCGTCGGCGGGTGCTGGCCAACATCAAGACCCATGTAATGAATCAGTTAGTTGGTTCTGTAGTGGTATAGCTCGCCATGGTACTTGACTTCGGCAACACGGCGCTGATTGGACTTGAAGTCGTTTTGCTCAAGACCAAACGCAATGGACTCGATCACGGAGTCAATGACGCCGATCACGAAGTCAGGATGGTACCTGTTGACGGGGCTGGGATCAGGTCTGGTCGAGATGCTCGGGATGGATTTCCCAGCGCGCCGCGCGCAGGTGACTTGCGCGGTATGCCCGTGTTAAGACATACGCGCGGTAATAGTAAAATTTGGGAGACGGAGTGGTGGTGAATCTTAGGGGACCAGTTGTATCAATGAGTGGCGGGTTGGTGGTAGAAATGATGAAAGAAAATAGGTGTGAGAAGAAGATGCGGAATGGTGGCCCAGGAAGAGAAACAAACAAAACGGTGGTTAAATAGATGCCAGGAGCTGGCTCCAGACTGGCAATAATGAAAGGAAACAACGCTCCATCACAGTCTCAAATTCTAT
The DNA here is from genome assembly GCF_020726465.1 of Chaetomium tenue. Lineage (NCBI taxonomy): Eukaryota > Fungi > Ascomycota > Sordariomycetes > Sordariales > Chaetomiaceae > Chaetomium > Chaetomium tenue. Next base: position 2,089,147 of record NW_027117330.1, on the reverse strand, counting down.
TTCCGGAAAGAACAAGGACCGAGAGCGTCGGTTGCGATAGACTTTACAACGCGAAAGCCCTCTAAAGATGGAAGTCGAAGGTTCACATCGTGCGCACCGAGTCTATTTCTACCTGCCTAGAAGATTTATCTGCACGAAAATAGAAAGTGCCACGCTGAGACAGGTCGTCATTGTGACCGGGGAAAAACCAAGTGTATAAGTCGGAAGGGCCAACACGAAGGCCTAGGAAACAGGCTCCCACCCGAGGAGGCCATGGCCCGTCATCGACAACTGCAGTGATCACATCCAGCTGCTCCCTGACCAGGGCATGCCATGCGTCCCATAGTCTCAAACAATCCCAAACTAACACCATTAAGCCAAACCAAATAAAACTCTCCAGAATGAGTAAGAAGTCTTGTTGTTCATATTACGAGCCGTTTCACAGCCCGTCTATCTTTTCTGGGTCCCCGTATCGTATCAGTGCACACCTACCAACGTAGATAGATACCTTACCTAGGTAATACACATCTAACATCAAAACCATCCAGGCCCCAAGCCGAATTCTCTATCCCGGGGGCAGGCGGGTCAAGCCAAGCCAAACCAACGACGAAACCACAATTTTATACCATCTCACATCGTCCCCCTCCCCTCAAACACCCATAGCCGTAACCCTCAACCCCTCCGGAATCGCCCAGCCATGGGAATTCGCCGCGCGCACAAACGCATCCACCGCCTCGCCAATCCCATAATCATTCACCCTCGCCGCCTTCCCCTTGCTCGCACTACCACCAGCAGCAGCAGCAGCCGTGGGGAGATATTTCCGATCGAGCCTCGCCGGGCGGGGCTCGAGGGAGGCCATGGCCATGCGCACCTGCAGCAGGACGCTCTCCAGGCTGTTGGCGGGGGACCAGCCGGAGCTGGTGAGCAGCTCCATGCACAGGGCGCCGCCCGCGGTGACGTGGCCGCCGCCGCCCTCCAGGAAGGGCAGGAAGCGGGGCCGCACGACGCGGACGAAGGGCGGCGAGAAGGGGAAGTCGGCCCCGAAGCGCAGCTCGAGCACCACCGACGTCAGGCCGGCTTGTTTGAGGTCCGCGGCGAGCGGGAGGGAGGGGTCGAAGCTGTGCAGCTGGACGATCCATTGGAACATGTTGCTGATGCTGTCGAAGTCGATGTACCACCCGAGGTCGTGCAGCGGCGTGCTGGACTGGACGGCCTGCATGCGCATCAGCTCGCGGCTGAGGGTTCGTGTGGCTGCGTCGGTTGCGAAGGAGGGCGGCTCAAGACGAGGAAGGGTCGAGAGGTCGAGAGCGCCTGGCTCGAAGTCGGTGAGGGTCCGGTCGATGCTGATACTAGCCGGGGTCGGGGGGCCGCGGCCGACTCTGCGGACCTTTTTCAGTATCTTGTTAAGAAGCCCAGGAATTGGGTTTTCCTCGTACCTGTTTTGGGTGGCTGCGATGTCTATGCTCGAGGCACGCGATACCGTTTTTTTACTTGGCGGGCCGGTGGGTTCATCGAGCTCGCCGTCCGAGAACAAATAAGCCACATCTTCGGCGTCTTCGTCTCCGCTGTCTTCGAGCAGCTGCACTGCCCGCTTTACAGTACCAGGCAGCGAGACGGATGGTGGTGGCCCAACGGTTCGGATAGGGATAGCAGAAAGGGGTATCCGTAAAAACTGGCCGCCCTGGCCCATGACCTCACGCCCTTCAGCTTGTGGGTAAGCCTGTTGCTTCGCCAGCGTGCCTTCTCGAGTCAGGGCTTTCTGCTCTGCATCCGTTTTCAACTGGCTTCGAACCAGCGGCTGCGATTTCCCACCAACAGCCCGAACAAACAAATAACGACACTGGTGCCAGTCTGGTTGGGATACCACATAATGCGGCGTTTGGGAGACGAACTCATCAGGCGCGTTGATGATCTCGTTCAAACTCAGGCAGACGCCGATGTTAAGGTCTGAATTCGGCCACGATTGGGCCGCTCCGGAATAGCCCACGCTTGTTTCGTGGGCCCTGCTGAAGTAGACACCATTCCCATAGGCGCGCCCGGAGCTTATGTCTTGGAAGTCGAGACCGGTCCGCACGATGCTGTGCCAATTGGCGAGGTTGCTCCCATGCCAGGCAAATATCGTCGGGCTTTTGTCGATGTCTTTGCGTGCAGCAACTTCTTGGAGCGCTCTGTTAAACCGTAGCTCCTTGTCTGGCGAGCCCTGGGCGAAACGGAACTGGACCCATCCTTCCATCCCCAAGATGCGTTCGTGTTCCCGGTTGGCGCCCCTACCAGCTACTCCTCCGTTATCTCGAGGATTGGTGACCGGAGCTTTAGGGTCGGGGGTTTGAGAGCCAGGGGCTTGGGGGTCTGGTACCGTCTGACGCCGCTGAGCGATGGCCCGCGAGCGGTCGACCTGCAAGATGCAAGAGCGGTTCGATGATACGATCCACTGAAGGAGTGATACGGCGGCCGGGGAAATGCGCTCCATAGAGCGGAGGGTGCTATGTGGATGGCTGGCCAGCCACTCCTCGACCTCGAGGATGGGCGGGAGGGTATCAAGAATGTGTCGCATTGATTTTGCCTTGTTGGCGTCGTCCAGGGAGTCGAAATCAGTATCATAGAGATATACTTCGGCGGTCTCAGTCTCCGATGGAGATCCGGAGAACGGTGGCGATGGATTCCGGAAAGGGTCGGCCCCGGCCACGGCCCAGTAGGCGGAGGACTCACCCATAACGTCGATGAAAGCCGTTTTGGTGGCGCTATTTACCTCCCGTACACGCGCGTGCCGTGTGAGGTGGTGGCCGGGTTTTCGGAAGGCGAGCCACTGGGCCGGCGCCAGGCGATTACCAAAATCGCTAGCCTCCATACTCTCGAAGACGAGGCATGCGGGACCCGGCACCACCGTCGCCTTCAACGGCCTGATAGTAGGGTTGGCCAAATCCGGAACCTTGAAGCGGAGCCCTATTGGGAGAGATCGGATAGGGAGCCTACCCTCGGTGTTCGCACTACCTATGAAAGGACGTGTAGTCCCTGGTTGGATGGCCGAGTAGCACAGGCTGACGAGCAGGTCGACAACATAAGGCTCTGTGAGAATCTCGTGCTCTATAGACGGACCGAAGCCCATGGCCATGTATTGGAACAAGCACAGCGGGTCAGAACAGACGTACGGACGCAAAGCCTCGAAGCCCTTCTCGAGTCGGCAGTGGCACCGTAGGCAGTACTCGGTACATTTGACAAAGTAGTGCATGGCAAACTGCATGGCGATGAGGGGGAAACTGCGCTTGTTATTGGGGTCGCCCCCTAGAAGATGGTCCGAGGCGAGAAATGTGTTGGCGTCGCCGTTCCAGACAGTGGGCTCGGGGGGCCGGTAGGCTTCTGAGACAAGCCCGATTTTCGACAGTAGGAACTCATTCGCGCTCTCCCAGCTGAGATTGTGAGACTGACGGATCTTGACGAGGGACACAAAACTTTCGCATAAGAATGAGTCGAGCGAGTTAGAGATGAGGAGCTTCTCGAAGGTAGCGTCATCATCTCCCTGCTCCGTGCCGCCTGGGCTGGGGTCGCCGTCGGTGGCTAGTGGGCGATTAGACTCGGAAAAGAATCGGAGAGCTTCAGTGATGGACGGTTTGTATGTTGTGCACTTTCCGATGCGAAATGTCACCCGGGTCCGGATTGCGGGTCGGTCGATAACCTTGTCTAACGGACTGTAGGGGTCTTCGAAGCGCATAACGAGGACAATGTATTCCGCGGACTTGACATCCCACGCCTCCAAAACCTCGTTGGACAGAGCCAGCTTGTCGGCTCGGATCGAGATTGCGACATGTCCGGTAACGGAGGTCTTACCGAAGGTGTCGAGGAAGCCCACTTTGTAACCTGCATCCTTTACCTGGCGGAGGTCCCGTCTGATGCGCTGAATCAACGGCCCTTGGGTTTCCGTTCGGTAGTTGTTATGTTGAGAAGGCTGCGGATGCGTAGATGGTAGGCCAAATTCGCCCTCGTCGGAGGGGTATTCTGAATCACATGCGACATCGTAGTCGTCGGCCTCTTCCTCTTCGTCGGCGTCGTTCGGGTCCTCTAGCCGGCCGTCCAAGGCACGGCCGATCTCTTGGTCGAGACGACTCGCCAACCCTGTTACCATTTCGTAGACCGACATGCCAATAAGGTAGTCTTGAATACCCTGAACGGCGGTAACAACTGCTGCTGGTGGTGGGTCGGCGTCATTGGTCCAGAGCATGAACATGTTTCCGTCGGGATATTCGCTGACATCTTGGGCTAGAGCCTGTATGCGTACATCCCTCGCTAGACTTGTGTGATGGTAAATTATGACGACCTCGCCGTCGGAATCTCCGTTTTCCACGGAGCGCACACCCGGAATGCCGCCACTGGCAGCTTTTTGGGTGACCGTGGAGACATGAGTCTTGAATTTCCTAAAACTCATGGCCGCTGTGGAACACCGAGGGAGATGAGTGGTTTGTGGCCAGAAAAGCGAATCGAAATAATGCGTTGCAGCTCAGGAGAATATGAGGAGAGGGTTCTGCCATCAGCCGTACTTCGAAATGAAGTAGGAAAATTGTTTGGTCTGCCGGTTTGTTCAGGTGCCGGTTAGTTATGTAAGTCGGTCAACACAAGGCACAGCCAGAGAATCAGTCAAACAACAAAGGGCATTGTCGGCGGTGGAAACAATGCAGGGAAACGTAAACCTGTAGTTTTCGCACCTAATCAAAGTCGAAAGAAGGTTGAACGAGAAGGTTGAAAGAGTTGCACTTTGTTCTGTGCGTGTAGGGTTTAGGTGGGGGAGATGAACAGACTGACGTTGGGGGGGATTAACTAAAATCACAATGACGTCTGGAAGATGAGTCGTTGCGTGGGGCTGCTAGAAGTTGAGGCTGAAGCTGAGGTCATTGAGTTGAAGTTAAGGTCCAAGATTACCGGCCTGGGAGTGTAGAGGTGGCAGGCAGCAACAGCGGGGTTGGATGTGAGTCGGGAGGTAGGTACCTTACCTTACCTACCAGCACTCTGTACCAGCACTCTGATCGGGCAATTCCCACGTTGAATTTCGGAAACGTCCAAAGTTGGGTATGATGGAAGGATCCAATCAATTCCTTCCAGAACTGCCTGTGCACTGTTCAAATGGGTTTCTCGCACGCACTCACCGAATTACAGAAGACTGTGAACAAACATCAAGGTAACCGGGTCATCTGCCTCCCGTCAGCCCCTTGACGGGGGTACAGTTGCCCTGCATTGCCTTGACTCCTTCCTGCATCTGCAGAAAAACGGAACAGCACGTTGGCGCATCACAGAACACAGGGCAACTGGTAAAAATGCTTGCCATCCTCAGCACCAACGACCAGCGCAGGCAGGCAGGGCTTTGGTTGTTTTGTCTGGCTTCCGCGCATCACAAGGTAACACAAGGAATGGGTAATGGATGTCGTTTAATATTGTGGGGCCTTGTCCCGAATGGGACAACTTCGATGATTCATTGATGCAACAGGGGGCCTCGCTGCCTAGCTCTAATCCACTCAAGTGTCACCAGCTGGCATCAGCGCTCTCTTCAGCTTGGTCTGGGGGAAACAAGAGGAGCACAATGAAATGAGCTGGCCAGCCATATCGCCAACTAGAGCACCAACAACCCAGCCTTTCCGTGTTTTCTTTTCCGTTTTTCGTTTTTATTTTATTTGTTTCAAATCCTGTTGTCATTGATTCGCAACACGGAGCTTACGCGTGGTTAAGTTAAGGTTGCACCAAATCAAGGCAAACCCGGACCTGGGAACCCAGGAACCGAGAAACCTCAGGAATCTAGTGATTGAGGAAGATAGGCATCTAGGATTCCAGATATACAGGACGCCACGTCGATAGGACTTGGAAAGGAGTGTGTTGCCGTCTTCAGCGAAACGAAGGAAACATGGCCTGGGACTCAAAGGCAGCTCGACCGAGGCAAAGCAGTGCAGCCTCGGGGACCAGGAGCATTGCCATTCACGCGAAGCAGCAAGCGAAACGTGCCACTCAACCACAGTCTCAACATGTTGCCGACCCTTTTCTCCAAGACTTTTTGAGCCCCTCATTCGATGCCGCCTCATATCTCAACGCCACCCTACCCCCGCTCCAGACCTCCTCTCGAACACCCGGGAACCAAGCCTCAAGTCAGGGGGCAGTGCCCCTCGCAGAGCTCTCCATCCAGACTCAGGCCACCCTATCACAACTCAACGCCCACACCACCAGGCTGACAAACACCCTGACCGAGTTGACCAACGATATCCTCAGGAGCGGCGGCCGCCTCGCATACGAGGTAGAACTGCTGCGCGGCGAGACCCTAGGCTTATCGGAAACACTCACCGAGACCCTGGAAGACGATATCGCCAAGTTCGTGCCGGGCGGCGTGCGGGAAACCGTCTCAGACCCAAAGGCGACGGCCGACGGCCATGGCGCCACGTCCTCACACCAACGGCGCATGTCGATCCTCACGGCACCGTCCACCACCACCGCCACAACCACACCAGCAGCAACAACAACAACAACAACAACAACAACAACAACAACAACAACAACAACAACAACAACCGAAACCACCACCACCACCACCACCCCACCCGCCCCAACCGACCCATCATCATCATCAACCACAACCCCAGCCCCACCACCCGACGAACCCGCCTACATCACGCAGCTCCGCACCCTCACCCTCGTCCGATCCCGCCTCGACGCCGTGATCAAGACCTTCGGCGAGGCCATGGAGTTTGTCTTCCCGCCGTCCGAAGTCTCCGTCAGCTCCTCCTTCATCTCGGTCTCCGCGCCCGACGCCGGCGGCGCCAACCACTCCACCGAGGAGAAGGGGCAGCAGGTGCTGCGGGGACTGAGGGATGAGATTGCGGGGCTGTTGGAGGGGAAGGATGGGAAGGGGGGTGATGGGGGTGAGGGTGGTGGTGGTGGGGATCCGATCGCGGGGATCGAGGCTGCTGCGCGGCGGATCGAGCAGCTTAAGGATCTGGCTGCTGTGTGGAAGGGGACGGCGGAGGAGAAGGGGCGAGCAAGGTTTATTGAGTCGCTGGCGAAGATGGTGGAGGATCGGCATAGGGAGTTGTTGCGGGAGGTGGAGCTGGCTGGGCGGAGTAGGGCTAGCACGAAGCCGCAGGTGGAGGTTGGCGGTGGTGCTGGTGCCAGTGGTGGTGCTAGTGGTGCTGGGCAGGCGGCCGAGGCTAAGGGCTACGGTGCGTATGGGCTGATCAGCCAGCTGCAGAAGCTGAGGAATGGGCTTTGAAAGGGGCGTGTGTATGGATTTGGTGTTGCCGGGCTTATATTGGATTCTGGGTGGCTCTCTGCCGCTTTATGGCCATATTGCCCACTTCCCTACTATCGCACACCTTGCTGTAGGAGAATGGCTGGGAATAAATCGTTTACCAGGTCCCCGGAGTGAGCATATCAGTGACTAGTAGTGTCTGACAGGTACCTGCGGCTCTCATCCATACCTAGTGTGTCTAGGTAGCCAACATCCCCACCCTTATGATACTACGCCTACTTCTTGGTAGATCATTTCGCCTAAAATCCCTAACTGCATATATAGTTCAACGGCCGGGAGAGACTGGTAGCCCAACCGGACTTTCCCCCGAAGGCCATCATAGAGGGTTGGTTTAGGGAGCTACTTTTTACGCCATAAACTATGGCAACCGCATGCCTATCACGAGACCGGAGGGTGATGCAGTGTGATAAGACCATAATGACGTGACCGGGTACCGTTTCCGGTGGCTTATCTTTGCATTGATGTGTGCTAGATGGTGGCTTTTGACTGAACGGAGGTTGCCTCCAGATTACTTCATCGGTATGGATCAACAAAAGAGTGCGATCGGCCTTTTGCCCCGGTCTTATCAACTGTGAAATGAGTTGCACGCAGTATCTGTCTCGCTACGGTGCCTTGCTATGGGCGGTTCTATGTATATACCCTGGATCCTCATACCACCTTTCTTTTTTTTGTACCATCTATTCAAAAACGGGTGCTTGGGTTCCGATGTGGCTTACTTTCTTTCTCCTGTCACACAACAGCAAACTGCCCAGGTTTAGTGCCTTCGCCAGAGGGCTTGTCTCTACAACAACTCCATTAGCTCCCTCATGTGGGAAGAACGCTTCGTCGGAACCCGACATAACTTGGACTTCCCAACTCCGGCGAAATATAATAACCACCAAGTTAGTATCCTGGCCCGTGTTTAGGCCATGCCGGGTCTGCCCAGGCTCTCGGAGGGCCTTCATCGGAACAAGAGGAAAACTGGATTACTGTTACTTTGCTTGATGGCGTTGATATGCTCTTGCCCCCACCTTTCCACTCTAAAAGCAGCGCAAACCTAACCCACCCGAGACAATGCAAATCGATAAGACCAAGAGTGCCGCCCAACCCCCCGCGCGATTGTGGTGATGTCTCTCGTCAAGCACCGGCATCCCAAAAAAAAGAGACGAGACCCGCCCATGAATACCTAACCCATGTGTATCGTAGGTCCAAAGGAGACGGAAGGGGAGGGGAAACAAGAACGCAAAACAAATCTATCACGGCCCACCCTCGCAAACTCCGGGAGACAGATGCATATTTGCCGCAGCCAATTCCCTGGAGGGATGACCAAAATCCCTCGTTCTTGTGGAGCAGAGCTCACCAAATGGAGCATGCCCGCCATGATAGGTCCATCGAGGAGGTAAGGAAAGTTCGGTACTGTCACCCGCCTTGAGACCAAGGAGAACCCTATATACTCCTTCTCCCCGAAGATGTGCAAGTGCGCATAAAACAAAGACAAAGCCGCCGAAACTAAAAAATGCTAAAAAGAGACTAAGAAGAAGCCGACTCCGGGTGGGTCGGGAAAGAAACAGTGCCACGTCGAGAATGATCCTTGAGCGATAAAAATGCCCAAAGAACCCGCCAGATTCCGTGCTTCGGAGCCCCAGTGTAGCAAGCGGCATCTTTCCGGCGGTGGAGAGAAAGCGACCAAACATTTCTCTCCTTGCCAAGATCCGCCCTTTCCATAGAGGCCCCCCCGTACGCTTCACGGCGGGAGCGGAAATCCGAGGGGTAAAGCAAGTCCGGGAGGACTGGCCCGTCTCTCGACATGGCGCGCCCCGAGACTACCTCTTCATAGTCGAGCGCTCTAGCGCGGTATGAAGCTCCGGCCGGTCCTTGAGCAGCTCGCTGGCCTCGGCGAAGGTAAACCACTGGCGCGTGCGCTTCTCCCGCTCGGGCCAATCGGCTTCCTCGCTAGTGACGGTGGCTTCGTAAAATCGATAGAGCGTGCGGGGCTTCTCCTTGGACGAGTCCTTACCATCCTTGGACGAATCCTTGCTGGAGCCTTTGGAGGACGAAGAGGAGGACAATAACGATGCCTTCTTGCGCGGGATCGTCTCGCGGATGTCGCCCAGGTCATAATCAATTTGTACGAAGATGCCGGCCTCCTCCCAGGCCTCGCGGGCCGCGGCCTCGTGGCACTCCTCGTCCGTCTCCCAGCCGCCCTTGGGCAGCACCCAGCCTTTCCGCCGCCCCGACTGGATCAACATCACGTACGTCTTGTCCTGCGTCAGAGGCACCATGCCGGCAACCAAGCGCTCGCCTTCCGTGTTGTATCCTGTTGCGGAGGGAAAAAACGGAACAAGTCAGTGTTTGACCTGCGAGGCTCGGGGTTTCAAAGGCAGACAAAGGGAAAAAGGGGGTTCGAGGAAAGCACTGGCACAAAGATTGGCCTGCATCCCCATACCCCCAGCCCCCCTGCTCATCGTCTCACTGGGGGTTTGGTTGTCTGCTCTGTGTTGAGGGGCGACTCACTCTGATTATTCCTCCCAGTCCGTGACTCCATAGGGCGGTTATTCCCGTTTGCCGCCATGTTCCCCAATATATCCACCAACCTGCTGCCGAGCTTTTTGAAGGATCCGAGAGACACACCGAGGAGGGTTGGTGAGATGGCGTTGAATGCGAGATTCGGAAGGGTTTAGACAGCACCGCGGTCTCGGGTGACAGTTGTAGAGCGGCGTGAATGCGACCTGTCCTTAACAAAACAAAGACTGCATGGTCATCGCTCAAATATCGGGTTGGGGTTAGGCGGTGAGTTTCCGGGAGACAAGGGTTTGCTGTCGCCTCGATTCACCGGTGAGGGATTGAGGCGGGGATATATGGGTTGGTGACTCAGGATCCGTGCCAAATTGTGAAAATGTCGCTGCACGGGTTCCGTGGAGGTATCGCACGGACGGCAGCCCTGTTTTATGAAGAGCGAGGTCGTCTGTGGGGTATGAACGAGTGAACGAGGCCGATGGCTTGCCGCGGCGCAAAGGTCTCGTGCAACGGGCTGTTCCGATGCAGGAAGGATGCTGGTGGTCGGCTGGGAACAGCGCAAAAGCGAGCGGAAGCCCAATTTCGATCGAGGGGTTTGGGGATCGGTCAGCGAGGTCGGCCAAGTGACAGGGTTCGTAAATTCGGACGAGGATGTCGTGGTTTTGCGGAGTTGGCGTTGAAACAAACTTCTCGATGGTCTACGCGCACGCGCTTGGCAACCGGCAACCCACGAATGTTGGAACACGTCTGGGCAGGCAACACACGCTGAAATCCTTGACAGACTTTTCAAGAGACGGACGTGCAGAGTGCTACAGTCGTAGACCACAAGAGTGGAAGGCCGATTGAGGCGGCGAGAAGGAGTTGACGGGGGCGAGGCACCTCGGTACGTGGTGGTAGGCAAGGCAGTCTTTCGCACTTGCCTCAACAACTAGGTAACTGATGAAACAGACGACGGGATGGTATGTCCTAGAAATTTCAAGATCAGGGAGCGCTGCTGGGCGGGCAGGCTGTTGGGACCCCCAGCTCGGGAAGGAGGGGCAGTTTCCAGGTTCCCGGGGAAATTGGAGTTGGTCTTTATACTCTAGGTACAATGCAAGGTACATGACAAAATCCGAACGAAGTCTCTGTTCCGGCCGGGCCATCGAGGCAAAAGGAGGCTAGCAAGCAGCTCCCTGCAGGCTGACCTGTTGCACGCATCTGGAACCGCAGGTCAGGGGGGTAGCTTCTGGCTGGAGACTGCTCCAATGTGTACATGAATGTACCCCACACATGACGGGCGGCGAGATGGTGGTGGTCATGACGGACAACCTGGAAGCGTGGGCAGGGACACGATGGATGGGAGGGACGGAAAGGGAAAAGCACAGGTTGCGAAAAGGAGGCAAGCTCCGACAATAGAGCTCTAAAAATTTTACCAATCCCGAACGGCAGGAGAGACTGAAAACGCTCGGTGGAGCAGCCGCATGGGTGGTGCGTGGGGTACGTACCCTCAGATCGGTGACCGGGACAGGGGTGGCCTGTCGGGGGTTCCGTGTTCCGCTACCGACGCTGGGTCCAGGCGATGTGAGGTGTCCCGGATTGGCAGTCGCCATGGCCGTTGTTGGGGTCGAAGACAAAGAGAAAGCGGGTTGGGAAAGAGGATCGGGATGGCCAATTGGCCGTTCATGAACAAAGTGCAGTTTCTACTCTGCGGTGCAGGTACGGGAGGTTACCTTGCATGTTTGCGTGGGATGAGACCGAGTCAGAAGTCTTGGTTAAAATGCACTAACGTCAACAGCGGAGGGCGCCGCGAAGGGCTCTTCGAACGGGGGGCGGTCCGGGCAGGACTCTCAGTCCACCTTAATGGTCTAGGTCTGCTAGAGGTAGGTAGGTACCTACCTATTGGAACTTACGTTAAGTGCTGCGTACACAGTAGATTCCCCGGACCGCTTCCGAAACATCCCGACCCCAAGACAGTGGAAACTTGAACCTGAAGCGGGTAACGGTTGGGCATGGCAGGTCGGGTATTTTTTTTTTCTTTTTTTCAGCTGGGCTTGTTTGGTTCTTTCCAGGTCGTTCTCGCTAGCACTTTCCAGATATCTGCCAGGTTAGTTGCTGAGCCCCGCACTACCTTACCTATCCTGACACAGGCTCGCAGGTCAAGAGAACCAGCTGACGGCATCCAACCGTCAAACTTGAACCTTTCACAAGCTTCAAAGGTCTCCAAATTATCAAAAATGGAACTAGCTCGACTCAAGGCACATTTCCCCCCACAAAACCAGTTTATTCTTCGCCGTTGATTAATACTCCATGGCCCCCATTCGCTAGATTGTTTTGTCACGGTCTGGGTCACGCCCCAGTCGCAACGCACTGCAAAGAATGCGGGGCAATGACTCCCGCTCGCCTCCGCAGGCGACCTATGCGGTACGGACAGTGGGGGTCAGTCTCTGAGCTGTTCATCTACCTTTCGATTTCACCAACCGTCCCTGCCCGAAAGTATCTCGGTTGCCTGTTGCGTTCCCACACAGCCCGTCCTCGTCACCAGTCCTCCCCCGATGGCTGACACTGTTTTCGAAATCACCGTCATCCTGCATCCCTCCTAACTTCCCTGTGCCTCGTTCCCCCACGCTGACTCGGAGCTCACGCGCGGGGCATTGGACGAACACTTTCGTTGTCTGGGTCGGGTGATCTCGACACAACAGCTCGGCACCGACTGCCAGATGCTTTCCAGGCCCTCGCTCCGCTAGGTTTCACCGCTTCGCCACAATCGTCTGGCTTCCTCGATTCTTGGAGGAGCCTCCGGACGGCAACCACAGACCCCGGGATACACGCCACGCGGCACCACCTCATTTCTGCAGCCTCATCGAGGCCGGCACCCGCTCCCCCCTTCCCCCCTCCCCGGGCCGGCCATCCCCTTCTCGGCCGTTGGGACGTGCAACCCCTGAAGACCAGCAGCTGCATCTTCCACCTCCTCCCCGGGACTGGGCATATCTAAAACTCGAGCCGCTTGACGACCTCCGGCGCCGCGGCTGTGGCCCCGCCCGTCCGCCGCCTCGCCCGACTGCCCCGCTAGATTTCGCCCGGCTCCGGAGAAGCTCGGGCTGGCCCTACCCGCTTGGTTCCACAAGCTCCTGTGCAGGATGGAAACGGCAGGCACAAACATGCAGACCCCTGGCGAGGTTGCAGCGCGGTACTCGTTCCTTTTTCCAATCGGTGAGTCCCGACCTTCCAAGCCGTCTCACCCAACCATTCGGGCCATGTGCGTCAATGGGACGCTGTCGTTGGCCAGTCTGCCCCGGCGGCCACGCGATCTCCTCCCGCATTCTACCCCCGAGTCCGATCTTAGTTATGTCAAACCCCGTTCTGTGTTGACGGGTGACGGGCCAGCATCCAGCTCAAGTGACAGTAATTCCAGTGTATCCCACGCTCAGCCAGCGCTGTGTCCTTTTCCATCTGTCAGAGTTTCAGCCGCCGCCACAACATTTCCCCGGCCACTCCCCCATGCTCAACAAGGGGAGATCAGGTTTGGTAAAAATGTGGCCTCCTTCCATTTCCGTTTCATCACGTGTGTTGTGTCCCCAGCGGGACGGGACCCTCTTTCGCGACGCTAGAACCCAGACATAACATACCATCCCGTTACGACCTTCGTCGTCGTCGTCGTCAAAGTTTCTGCTACGCCTGTACTAACCGTGACTCCGAAAACACTAGGTTATAGCAATTCATCCGAGTGCGGGTATTGCCGCCGGACTAGCAGTGGTCAGTCCACAAAACGTGAATGTTCCCCTTTTGAGAGTAACATACTGCTTTTACCCCCCATGCACCATTGTAAATTCTCCGGGATAAAATGTCCACCCCCAGACATGTCTCACCCAGCTCCCTCGCTCACCCGAGCCCCCCTTTTCCATCTGCCCCCCACTCCTCGACCACACCTCGGACGAGTGGCTCTCTCACAAGCCAACCTCCTGCCACAACCCGCGTCCATGACCAGGGTCACGTCTAACACTGCAGTTCATAGGTTATTCTTACTATTCTATAGCAACATCCCTGACGCCAACTTTCTACCAGAAGCTGGTTGACCGATGTTGGAGGCGCTCCGGTACTCTCTTGTACCGGCCGAATCAGAAGCACTCGTGTTGCCCACACTACACTCTCCGGCTAGACTCAACTCAATTCAAGCCCACCAAGGATCAGCGCCAGGCCGTCAATCGTTTCAACCGCCACATAATCGGTGATACGTACGCCAGGGAGGCGGCCCGTCTGCATCCACGATCCCGCGCCGAAGTAAGAAGGCGCCATAACGTCTTCGACCTGGTCGAGAGGATCCATGAACCCGAAGCCGAGGTCCTCAAGTCCCCGCCGTCGCCGGACCATGCGTTTACTGTCACGCTAGAGCCGGATACGTTCACCGAAGAGAAATACGACATCTTCGAGAACTACCAGCGCATCGTCCACCGCGAGCCCCAGGATAAGATCTCGCGCCATGGCTTCAAGCGCTTCCTGTGCAACTCCCCACTGAGCCGGGGGTCCATGGTCGGCCCGGACGGCAAGGAACGCAAGCTAGGGTCCTTCCACCAGTGCTACCGTATCGACGGGAAACTGGTCGCCGTGGGCGTCCTGGACCTCCTGCCCGATTGTGTTAGCGCCGTCTACTTCCTCTACCACGAGTCGATCCACTGGCTGAACCCCGGCAAGCTGGGCGCCCTGCGCGAGATTGCCCTGGCCCGCGAGGCGGGCTATCGCTGGTGGTATCCGGGGTACTATGTGCACAACTGTGCCAAGATGAGGTACAAGATCGAGTATAAGCCGCAGTATGTCCTTGACCCGGAGGATCTGCAGTGGTATCTGCTGGATAAGGAAGCCCTCGACAAGTTTGACAAGGAGCATTATGTCTGTTTCTCAAGAACGGAGCAGGCAGTTGGTCGTGCCGATACCAAGGGGCACGGCGTCAATGACGCCAACGGAATCAACACCATCGTTGCTACTCAAGACAACGCAGTAGATACAGTAGCTACAGGGAACCACAACGCAACCGCAGACTCCCAAAAAGCTGACGAAGCCTCCCCTTCCCCATCCTCCTCCGAAGAAGAACAGACAGCAGCAGAAGAAGGGGAGGAAGAAGACTCCTTCCTCCTCGCCAGCAACATGCCGGGGATCCCGACGCTCGCCGACATGGAGGAGGTCGACATGGACGGCCTGGTGCTGCGCTCCGACTTCTCCGACACCTTCATCGTCGCCTCGCACCTCGTCATCTGGGACACGGAGCACGTCAGCCAGTTCGGCTCCCTCAAGTCGCGCATCGCCGAGCTGGTCGCTGCCGTCGGGCCGGACCTGATTGGAGATATCTGTATCGACTTTCGGAAGCGCTCTGCTTCGTAACTAGTATGTATGTAGGTAAGATGGGGTTGGATTTGGGTGGGAGGTGTGGGTGGTTGGTGGTGGTGGTGGTGTGGTGTTGGGGTGGGTGTGGGCGTAGTAGATTGTCTATGCATGTACATACGCAATGTGTTGACATGCATGGATTCTCATCAGGCGTGGGAGAGATGGCGGGATGGAGGGTGGGCTGGGTGAGACAGACAAGTCGATGGCAGCGATCTTGTGCACCTTTTCCCACATGGCAAGAGGTGGCGGCGGCGGTGGTGGCGGCAAAAGACGGGACAAGGTTCGAAGGGCGAGATGGAGAGAGCAAAAAAAAAAAGACGCTTCGGTAGACGAATTGGGAAATTGATGGTGTTGTCCTCTTGCCACTTTGGATGCCCAACCACAACCCTTCCTGTTCGGTCAAGCGGCCTAGACCCCCCGGGCTACGTGGGGGTTTGTTTACTTGACCGAAAGGGGCTCGCTGTCGTGTGACCGCATGTCGACATGTGAAATGTGGCTTGGGATGGAGCTGGTGCCCGGGAACTTTGTTCTGTTGGCGCCTCTGCCGTATGTGAGTCAGAGACTGCGTGTGTGTGGGCTGCCCGGCGTCTGGAGCGCTGTTTGTTTGTCGTGGAGGCGGGAGGTGAGGCTTTTTGTGAGACGGGTGAGGGTGGGATTGGGAGTGGTTGGGCTCAGGACTAGGAAGAACCGAGGCCGTGGGCTGAAACCGATCCTGTAGATGGCTCTTTGATGTCATTGGTACAGGAAACAGAGATGGTCGATCTGTTGGTGGCTGTTATGTCATAATTAACGTGGAAAGCGGGTTGTGGACACGATGGTGACGGTTCATCGTGGAAGACGCCGGAGAGTGCATGTTGAAAATCCCCCGGTTGGAGTACGGTGTTAGTGTCATTAGAATCCAACTCTAAAAACTGCATGGATGGGGATCGAAATGTGGATGGCTCCTTCCTCACATTCGGATATCCTTTGATTCGGACTGAAATCCCGCTAGTAGGTCAGTAGACCCGGACATGGAAGGTACTACCTGAGTAACATTTTCCACACATTGCATTTCGGATTTGCACAGCCAGTGGCAAGGCCATGTTCGCCTCGCTGATGTTACCATCCATCGGCTCCAGAAGCTTTCGGCCATGCGGCCTTCGTTGACCGTCATCGAATGCCAGCCTCCAACTTGCTTTGAGTTGGAGTTGCAATGCTGGCTGTCTCTGTTGGCCTTGGGAAGATCAAGGTTGCCGGGAGGACGCCGAACCTGTCTCTTACGCTTTCAAGTTCATGCACGGTGGCCCTTCCCGCTCCGTGGACGGACTCTGCTTCCGCAAAAGATTTGTGCCAAGCTACTTCGGCGGGAGATATCTGGATCTCGAAGGCTGGCTCCTGCCAAATCGAGGTTTTGACTCTGATAAACGACGAGATACCCGACACCGAAAGCCTCGACCCAAGCATCATGACTGCCATTGCCAACTTTGCTCCCGAGTGCTCGGTACGTAAGGGGGTTACTGGTTGCGCTTTCTGTCCTAACGTCCCAGGTTTGGAAACACACAGGACTCGAACTTCGGGAAAACCATGTGTCCCATGCTCGGCCAAATCAGGGCCATGCCCACGCTTCATACTTCCTCCGTCATCCCGACCTGTCATCCGAAATGATAGCGCCTCCGAACATTCCGTCCGCTCAGTTCCAGGCTTTGAAATGCGAAGTCAACTATAGCTTCAAGTCATTAAAGAAGGGGAACAAGAGCAAAACCGATCTCCCAAGCCTACCGATAACCCAACCCCTGAACTGCGCCCAACATACGGAACCAACATCTCAGAAACACACCTACGCCCCCAGAAACAACCCTAGGCGGAGTAAAAAAGCAGCAGTGGCGGTCGAAGAGAATGTCGGAAATATGGGTCCAGTATCGTCGCTGGAACCACCGATTCTAGATTATCAACAAGAAGACATTGAGTCGCTAGTTGCTGAGGCTATTGCAGACATGGCCTGCCTCTTGGACTTTGCTTTTCGGAAACTCATCGGTGTCAGAGGGATGTGCCCGGGGATGAGGACCATCAAGAATCCGGCGTCGCCCTCCTTGACCGAGATTGCCCCAGCTGTTTGGGACCTTCGATACCTTCAGGTGAGGCTCCAGGCCCAGTTGGTGAAGCGATGATTATCACTGACGTTTGTTAAAGGCAATGTCTGTCCACGCACAAGTCATCCCGTCCATTGCTGCTGGAATTTCCCGTCTAAAGAACGCCCGGTCCGCGAGTCTCCGGGATAAACTCGACAATTTGACTCGCCAGACAACAACAGTGTACGGCCGCCAGATGTTGGCTGACTCAGTAAACGAGGCTACGGACGAGATAGAGAAACGATTATGGTTATTGTGCCAAACCCGGATCCAACCAGAACCGATTAAACGACCCTTCACAGCCAAACAAGGGGACGAAAACATAGAAAAGAGGGTGCGGCCGCAACTCGGATACGTAAGGCCAGAGTTGGAGATCCCCACGACCTACGTCGATGAAGATGACAGTGGAACTTTCGCCGCCATGGAAGGTTACGGCCTAGAGCCAGACTGCGACCCGTACGTTGCTTTTCCCGGGTCTTTTCCTGAAGCAGGCCATCTTGGGATAGACGCTCTTTTGCAAGCGGACGAGTCCTACATGCCCGCGGAGGGACTCTCACCACCAGATGATTGGACGCACAGTTCCGAGGGTGACTACTTTTACACCGACGGACAAGGAAATGTTTACCCGATCGATCGAGAGAACTCGGAGGACGATCAAATCGACTGGCCACCAGCTCCACAACTCGTCGACTCTGACGGCTACGGCCAGCAGCAAGACGAAGAATGGAAAGGATATTGGGGCCAAGGTGCAAACCAAGCATATATTATGTTCCATGGGGATGAGCTCCCTGATCCCGGGGTTCATATCCACCCGGACGATGCCGCAAACCCACCATTCCTACCACCGTACCCCGACGATGCACCGCTCGGCTATTGGGCTCGGGAATGAGCTCGACCAAGCCCCCAGCCGACCATAAAATACAGATGGCCATCGTTTATAACCTCAGTTGAAAAGACTCCTTCAGCAGATTCCTCGATAACCTCCCAACCCGTCACATGCGTGGTGTTCGGAAACTGGGCTGCCTGCACCCACGCCAAAGTTCGAGGTTCAAAAAGTCTTTGACGGAGAATTTGGATTCCTTATTATGTTGCCCCAGCACCTCGTCCTCTCGGGAAACCGGCCCCTTCGCCTCGGATTGGTGTTGTCCGTGGAGCACTTCGTTTGAGAAGGTACGCCAGATTATTTTCTGGCCGTTTCCGACTTTGAGGGGCAACCCTCACTTTTTTGGTGCCGGCTTCTTCTTTTCCTTCTTCTTCTTTTGTTCTGGCTTTAATGTGGCAAAGTGGATGTACCAGATCAGCACACACTGCAGGATGATGGCGACGAGGGCGACGAGGAGAATGGTGAAGAGGATGGGCTGGTCGTTGAGCACAGCGACGGCCTCCGGCGTTGCGCCGATGCTCCCGAACCAGTCGAATTGCCCCATCGTGTCGTTGGTTGTTTGTTATGCGGGTGGTTGGTGTGTGGCGACCGAAGAGGTACGTTGCGATGAATTCAGCAGATGGAGTAGCCGCCAGCGGATGATCAACTTGGGCGGTCGCCTGCGCCGTGGCAAGTGATTTTGGACGAAGGGAAGGATATTATTACAAGATTTGTCACGGCGGAGAACCAAAAGAGAGCCGAACTGCGAAAACAGGAGAGGGAGGGAAGAAATGGGAGGAAAGGCAGGCCGCTTGGCGTGGCCGGATGAAACTGGAGACGTCACAATGAAGCCGAATTGAGCCAAGGTGCAAGCCCCCTGTCTTCCAGTGCCTGGGCGATCTTGGGATGCGGGCGGGATCTGGGGTCGTATTGGTCTTGACCGGCGGCAAGAAACGGCCAAGAAAGGGGCCTGACCCTCGAATGAGTTTCAGGCCTGCACCAGAAGTCGAACGACTCGGTTAGGTAAGCTGGGAATGATTGGCTGGGGGTTCAACCTTCTGAACAGAGTTGATGGCTCAAACGCGTCGCCAAAGGCCATCGTCGCGTCGAACCCGAGTACCAATATCTACGGAGAGGGGAGAATCGCAAAAGTGTCTTCGTTTGATTCTCTCTCTGCATGATGAGTGATGGGACACCAGGGTTGAAAGAACGAAAACCAAAAAGTGGAGCAACTGGCCCCATGGGCCAAGCAGGGCTATTAGTGCCTTGAAAGTTAGGCATGAATTACCTGCCTTTACGCTGGCCCACTGGCTACTGGCACCAGAAAGCTCGGGCCCAAAAAAATTGGTGGCCATCTGAACATATCGAAACCCACTCTCGAGTCCTCAGTGCCCGCCGATAGAAGTGCAAGACGTGACCGCCGGAACCTGTCGAACACCAACCACCAGTAACCGGGGTGTGGCCGAGTCAATTGGTCCGAGAGAGATGAGCGTAGCGCGTCCAGCCGCCAGGAGGCTCCTCTCCGGACGCCTGGCCGCGGGGTCGGGCGCTGCTTCATGCGCTGCTGCTCCGGCGACGGCAACATGCCACCAACTCGGGTTCGCCCACCAGTTCCACAGCTCACCTCAGCTGTCGGCAAGGCGGAAACCGCGGTTCGCCAACGTTCGCGCCGCCGATATGGGCCTGATGGACGAGAAGCAGATCGACCAGTTCACCAAGGAGCAGTTCCCCAAGTACACGCAAGAGGAGATCGACCACCTGCGGACAAAATACTCGCCCGCCCAGATCGCCGCCCTCGAGGCCGGTGAGGCCGCCATCGACCCGCGCGACCTGACCGTGCAGGGCCGCCTCCGCGTCGACCCCTACACGATGCCCTACATCGACGACTTCGCCGAGACACAGCCCATCATCGACAAGCGGGCCAAGAACCAGGAGGCACCCGACCCGCTGGCGCGCTTCATGAACATGGACGAGTTTACCGCGGACCTGGTTGAGTGGGCCGACAAGTTCCAGGAGGGGGAGGTGACGGGAAAGCTCAAGACGCCGGCGGATTTTGTGTCGGACGAGTTCAAAAAAAAGCCCGAGGGGCAGTGGCCGGGGGAGGTGCGTGAGGCGGCGCACAAGGCGTTCCAAAGTTACCTCGAGGGCGAGATGAGCAAGCAGGCAGCGAACCCCGAGGACACGTCCGGGCCGACCGATGCCGATATCCTGCAGTACATCCTGGAGCGGTCGGGCATGACGGACAAGAACCGGACGACCGACTCGTCGCTCGCGCTCGCGCTGCCGAGCAAGGTGCCCGGGGTGGCGGGCATGTACAAGAACGCCATCGACCCGGAAGACCACGGCCTGGACGACATCGGTATCTACCAGGACCTCAAGCGGCGCACGGGCCTGAGAGTCAAGGATATCCTCAACCTGCACTCCAAGCAGCTCGTCCAGCGCCGCGTGGCCAACCAGACGCGTTTGGGCAAGGTGCAGAAGGCGTCCATCATGTATGTGGTGGGCAACGGCAACGGCTGGCTCGGCATCGGCGAGGCCAAGTCGACCGAGCCAAGTATCGCGGGGCTCAAGGCGCGCCTCCTGGCCATCCGCAACATGCGGCCGATCCGGCGATACGAGAACCGGACCATCTACGGGTCGGTCACGGCCAAGGTGTCGGGCACCGTCGTCAAGATGAACGCCCGCCCGCCAGGTATGTCTTTTTTGTGTCCCATTATTTGTCACGGGACTACAGCGATATTGACGATTTTTGTCTAGGATTCGGCCTCCGCGTGTCGCACCGCATTTTCGAGATGTGCCGCGCGGCGGGCATCCAGGACCTCGCGGCCAACATCCCGCGCTCGCGCAACCCCATGAACACGGTCAAGGCGGCCTACTGGGCGCTCTGCAACCAGCCCGACCCGGAAAGGATGGCCATCGGCCGTGGCAAGAAGATGGTGGACGTGCGCAAGGTGTACTACGGCGGGGCCACGTTGTAACACAATCCATGTATTATTGGTTTGTTTGTCCGTTTGTCTGTCTAGCTAACCGGCGGGGCTGGGATGGTGCCGTAGACTCCACTGTAGAATCTTGTATAAACAGCGCGGTGTGGGGTGTGTATATATATCCCGGCCCTGCGTACGACCTGCCTGGGTGTGGTGTGGTAGGTGTGGGTGTGGAATGGGCCGGTGTCCTCTGGCGGCGAATCTCCCCTCACCGACTCTCGATGTTTGCATCGTTGGTTTCCATCGTCCTCCCCACAGGCTCGCCAAAGCCTCCATCACCACCGCGAAAGAATGCTCCTCCGGCGCCTGTCTGTTCCAACCGAGCCACCGTACCCTACCCATCATAGCCCAGCCCACCCATCTATAACCATAACCGGGGTATATAACAACAACAACCATAAACATCCATCCATCCACAACGCAGCTCACCCCTCCGTATACTCCCCCTCCTGATAATCCCCATCCCCACCCCCGTCCCCATCCCCCTCCTCCCCTCTCCCACCACCACCTCCAGCACCACCACCACCACCCCAATCAATCTCCTGCTGCAGCACGATGCTGTACACACTGGCCTTGAGCAGCGTAAACACCAGGCTGGTCTTGCGCTCCAGCTCGCGCAGGCCGTCGAGGATGTCGGAGGCTGGGGCGCTGGCGAGGTTGTCGAGGACTGTGGCGAGCTGTTTGTTATGCGGGGGGTTGTTAGTGCGTGAGGGAGGGAGGGGTTGGTTTGTGTTTTGGTGGTGATGGTGTTGGTGTTAAAGGGGTGGGGGGGATCGTTCGGGGTTAAGGGGGGTTGGGTTGGAAGGGGAGGGGGGGTATGAGGTGGGTTATTGGGTTGTTGGAGGGGTGGAAGGGAGGAAGTGACGGACGGTTTTCATGTTCTCTGCTAGGCGTTCGTATTCCTCGAGGACCTCCTGCTCGAGCGGAGAGAGCTCGGGCGGGGAGGTGAGGAGGGAGCTTTGTGGTCGTGGTGGAGGGTCCATTTTGTTGTGTGGTGATGTTGAGTTGTGTGGTGTTGAAAGTAAGCATTCAAGCATGGAAAGTTGCACAGACGCGATCGACGCGCTGGTGCTGGCGTGGGGAACGTGGGGTTGCTATGAGGGGTGTAATGTTAAAGTGGTTACGGTAATTTACAGTAATTAATCAACGCCGCACGAAAGAACCCCCTGAACTGAACATGAATAGGGGTAAATGTAAACAATGTTGAAAACGGCAATAGGCTCTAGCCAAACCGCAGAACGCTCAAGGTAACTAAACAAGGGCATAAATCATCACGCGCCTCAGAATGTCTTCGTCTTCCCCCGCCGAGGTTTCTCACACGCCGCCACGCCATCAGGGATATCATCACCGTCCCTGAACTTCTTGTACAGAATCACTCTGATGGCGCCAGTCCAGCCTAGCTGCTTTCTCTTCCATGCCTTTGGTTGTGATCCATCAACTGGCCTCTCCAAAATCAGCATCGGTACCTGTACCCAGCCCATACTCCACCGACGTTGATGTACCCGGCCCACTACCTCCCCATCCCCAGTCTGGGGCTGCGCCGCCGGTGCAGAAACCGTTGGCATGTCGATGATCCTCTCCTCGACGTCATGGTCTACAACAAAGGGCACGCTGTTCGGCAGTCCAGGGGATGGTTGCTCTCCATCTTCGTGGGACCTCCTTCTGCGCCCCATCAAAACCCTATTGTGCGGCACCTCGGCCCCGGAACCCATACCCTCGTCATGGCTACTACTACCCGTGGCTTTGCCGTCCGGGCTCGGCATGATGAGGCCCGGCTCGATCTCCACCCATACCTCGGCCTTGCGGATAGTGTCTGCGTAGATGAGAAGGACGGTGAGCCCTGCCAGGGGCACCGAGAGGGCCCAGAAGATGAAGAATCGGCTGCCGTCGGGGCCATAAGTGTCGCCCATGGATAGAATGCTGGAGATGATGGGTAGCGGGATGAGAATACCACCGAGGTAGCTGAGGCGGTCGAGGGCGCGCTGGTTCTCGTCGACTCGCCGTTGAGGGGCTTGACCGTGCCGTGAGGAACTTCTTACTCTGTTGTCTCTGGCGGCCGTTTCATGTTTCGAAGTGGTGATGACAGGAGGCGTTGCCCGAAGTGTGGTCGAGGGATGAATAGGGGAGTTGTCTGGCGCTGACCTGAGCCAGTTGAGACGTATTACGATCCGGTCTACGAGCCTTTTCCAATTCATGTCGTCGCTTTTCTCGCCGTTGAGCTCTAGCAGGCGTACCATCAACCGGTAGCATGCCACCGTTTCTTCCCGCGTGGCCTGCGGCTCTGGTTCGAGGAAGTCAAAGAGCTCCTGCCAGTGGCGATAAACCACTTCCGAGACGATACCCGGCAGTTGGTCGTCCGAGTTCCAGTTCTCCTCCACAGCCTCCAGGAACACCTCCTCCAGGCTTTCAGTGACCTGCTCCGGGCCCTCTACTTTCCTACCCGTCACCTTCCTAGCCTTGCGTACCCCCTCGCCAGGGACACCCCAGACCTCTCTGTCCAAAAACAACACATACCCCCTGGGCCCCCGCCACAGGCCTACCCGACAAAACACGACTGCGATCTTTCTGCTCCCTTTTCTACCCAAGGGCATCACCGTCGGACCCATTCCCAGCTCGCCCGGGACCTCGACACCGGCCCGGTCCATCAGCGCCGAACAATCGCCTTCGAGCTCCACAACCTCGGGGTACTCCCAAACATAACCCCCAAAATCGTACCTCCCCAGATCCTGCCTCGCCTGCATTGACTCCCTCCACATGCGCCTCCTCTCGGCGTGCTCGGCCAGGCCGCGGCCGCGGAGCCGGTATGGCCGTCTCTGGGCAAGGCACGCCACGAACTGGGGATCGACGCCGAGCGTAACCCTATCGCGTTCTTCCTCGTCTTCCTCTTCACTTTGATCGGAATCACTTTGATCGGAATTCGAATCTCCATATCTCCCCCTCCCCCCCTTTTTCTCTTCTTCTGCCTCTTCCTCTTCACTCTCCCACTCTGACTCCCCCCCTTCACCACTTCCTTCACCACCCTCTTCATCCCCCTCCCCCTCCCCCTCCCCCTCCCCCTCATCCCCATCCCCATCCCCACCCCCACCATCACCACCCCCCTCCACAACCGCCCCCACCATCCCCCCCGCCAACCCATGCAACACCACGACCCTTCTCCCCGGATCATCAGACACGTCGTGAAACAGCTCAGGCACAGCCAGCCCCCCGGGAGACGTCAGCGTGTCCAAGGCGGCGTGCAGGGCTTGTGGCGTGGGCAGTGGGATGGGCGGTGTGCTGCGCGGGCGGCCGGTGGTCGGGTCGGGGGAGGTCCAGGTGAGGAGGTAATCTGTTTTTTGGGGGGGTTGGGTTTGGGGGGGTGGTGTTGGGGGTGGTGGTGGTGGTGATTGTGGTGGGGGTGCTGTGGATGATGATGTGGAGGGGGTGGTGCGGGGTGGTGGTTGTTGGGGCGGACCGGGGGAGGTGAGTGGTTGGAAGGTGTGTTTCGGTAGCTCTTTTGGAGGCATTTTTGAGTTGGGATAACGGGTTGATGTTTGGAGAATTGGATGGGTTGTTATTGTTGTTGTTTGGTGTTGAGGTAGGTAGGAGTATCGAGCTTAGCTTGTAGTGACGTGCTAACTGCTGCAACTGCTGTTTATGGTATAGATATGTCAATGACCGTCTAAGCTCGAGTAACACAAGCCGCGATCGACGAACAGTGAATGCCACAGTGAAGGAGGGTCGAGAGCCTGCCTGTCTGATATGCGCTTTCCAACGACAAGAAAAACAACCAGGAAATAAATGCCGGAAAGACTCACCAACAACGGCAGCAGGTCCCGAGGCAGCAGCAGCAAACAACCTCTCACCGAACCAACCCTACCTATTTGTTTGCCTACCATTGCCACTGCCTACCTCCGAGACAAGTTGACTCAGGGTTGACTCTGCGCGGCACCTGTCCACATCTCAATCCCACACACCGAGTATAAATGATATTGCCGCCCAATAGGCTTCCCCCTCCAGGTTGCATGCAATACAGTTAAGCATCCAACTGATCGCCGGCCTGCACCGACAACTACCGAGTGCACTCTTACGTGCATGACTCCGGCTCACCCGCCAATGAGAGTGAGTCGGGTGAAAGCCTCCCGCTTTTGTCCCGTGAGCGTGGGCGGGGGTACATACCTGAGTTGGACTGCCCCCCTGAGGCCTGCTAAAGATTTACTGGGAATGGGCGTCGGGAAGGTTTGCTATTCGCGCATCATTTCCAGTTTCGCATCGCAACGCAATGGTAACGCCCGACTACCTAGGTAAGGTACCTAGGTATGTAAGCGTACATGTATGTACCATAGTGCGTGACGACTCCGTGACGGGCGTCTACAAAATCGAGGTTAGCAGCACAGATACCATCAAGTGGAAGCCACGGGCACCGAACGCTCACTTTTACGCTCATTTCTAAGACTGTGTAATTTGGGCCTATAAAACTGTCACCCGATCCAGCATCCTTACTTCTAGGTTCTCAACTCGCTTCTGCACCGCGAACGATACCTTAGCTTTGGAAATCTGGCGTCCACACATGAGCCTCCAACAAACCTCTTATCAACCCTCACTAAGACGCACCCGCCCCAGAAAAATTGCTATTAACAGTGGTGGTTCCATAACTCACGCCAACAACGATGCCTCCCATCATCTTGTCGATGTTTTGGACGACACTGGTACCCTGGACACCAAAGTTGTCAATATATATTTGAAGGCACGGTAACAGCAAAGAAAAAGAAGGAGGAAGGGGAGGGGACAAATATTCGATCCACAGGGACTCACCGCTTTATCCACAATCTTGCCCGACGCCTGAAGCTCCTTGATCCAGCGCTCGAGAATCCCCTTGATCCGAACGTAGCCAGCGTCCGACGCCGCAGCGAAGCGTGTCATGTCGGAATGGTCGGCAGGGATAACCTGGCCTTCGTACCCCCCGACGGTGGCCGAGTCCTTGGTGACAACAAACCCGACGGGCGGGGTTTCGAACTGCTCGTAGAAGCAGACAACGTCGATGGGTTCCTCGCCCTTGGCCCGGTCACGCAGGATGTTGGAAAAGGCGTCGGCCAGTTCCCGGAGCCGCGGCGAGTCCTGCTTGAGCTCCGCGAGGAGCTCCTTGTTCTTATCCTGGTTGGCGAGCCGAGCGAACCGCTGTCCGATCTCGCCCCATTTGGTCATAGGGCTGCCCTGGAGCGGCGTGCCGAGGAAGATGATGCCGCGGGTGCAGGAGCCCACCTGCTTGATGTGCGGTGCGGCGTTGACTTTGGCGAGAATGATGGCCTGTTTGTTGTTCATCGTGTTGGTGTTGTTAGGGGGGGAACCAGGCAAAAGAACCCGAACAGGGGTAGAGGGGACTCACATTCTCGCAAACGAGGCCCCCGAGGCTGTGGGCAATGAAAATGATGGGTCTGTCGGGCTATAAGCAACTGTCAGTTTCGAATCCATTTGCAAACATGATGTACGCTGACACTGGGCTAGTGACGAACTCAAAATCTAGGTATGGCTACAAGCCAAGGCTGGGCTCACCTTTTGGGTCCTCTTCGCAGCCACATCGGTGCACAGCTGGTTGGAGTGGGTATTGAGGTCGGTCTTGGAGCGCTTGTGGAAGAAGTGGAAAATGTCGGCGTCATAGCCCCAACTCCAAATACGTGCGTTGGGTATGTCCTTTGCGAGGAGGTCCCGCGGCCAAAACACACCGTACTTGTGCGTCCACGTTTCCTCGCGGTTGCCCGTTAGGCCGTGGACGAAGACGATGCTATCCGAAGGATATGTCCCTCAGCTATGGCACACAAAGGCAGGCAGGGGTGTATCAGTGTTCACGTACTCGACAAGACCGTCATCCCCGGCCCCCCACGGGCCCAAGAGTCCCACGCGGCCGGCTATCGATGATAACGCCATCTCTCTCTCGCTTTCTTGGTTTTGTAAGTCCTCCCTGGTAGTCGTAAGTGGTTGAGGTGGTTGTGGTGGCGATCCCACTTGCTCTGAGCTGTGAGTCCGGGAGGCCCTCCATCGAAGAGGGGCGAAAGGAGGGAACCGCATACCCTTGATATTCAGCGGCAAGGCTCTGCCATTACGGTATCATCCATGCCTTCGTCGTCCATAGAGTGCACAGAGACATGACACTTTGGGTTGGGGGGCGAATCTGTGTAACACACCCCTCCAGCCTTCTCGGTCGGGCCGCAGCGGAAAGCCTAATGGCAGAGTTATCGAGATCCTGGCCATGCTGCAGCACGAGTGGGGCAGGGGACCATGATACGATGCCGCTGTCCTGTCATCGGTGGGGAGGCGCCTTGGATTGGCCGAGATGCTCACTGGGGGACCTCGGGCAAAGTTCTGGCAGTCCCTTCATGCATTAGTTGAGTTACACCAGGGCGAGACCATTACATGTACCTTACCCCCTGGGCGTGTCCATTACACCTCGTCGTGGCGCGAAACTTGCGCATTCATTTCAATGAATGTGTTGGAAATGGCGTCAGATAGCGAAGTTCTCCAATCTTATAATATTTGCTGGTGAAACTGGGGAAGATTGAGAAACAAAATCAGTAAATAAGTGGTTGGGGCCAGACATGAGCTGAACTGAGCAGGTTTCCTGACGTAAGTTCATAGTAAGAGAATAAACAAAACTACTACTGAGCGAGCTATCAAAAAAGTGGCGGAAAACAGCTTTATCTATACAAGATAAGAATATCCCTCCGCTTAACAACCACCTCGTATCCATGAAACGAGACAATGACAGCAAGTCCCAGCAAGACGAAAAGAGTCAGCGCGGGCACGGTTAGATCCATGACGAGCCTAAGAGTTGTCTTTGCCATCTCTTTTGTCCTTGGCGGGTTGGAAGCCTCCCATATCTTGATCACGTCCTGTAGATGGGCCTGCGTCAACTTCCAGTTGGGTGCGCCGGCCCCATCGCCCGTCGGTTTGGCGTTCGTGGAGCGTGCTAGGGTCTGCGCTGAGTTGACCAGGTTCGAGATCTCGCGGCCGTTCAGCGTGTGCTTGGAAAACAACCTCAGGACCCTGGCTTTCTCGAAGTCCCTGTTTTCGTCTGGAATTTTGCCGAGAATTTGGTCCCAGAGTTGCCGGCGTGTCTCGATGGTGGGAAACCCGTAAAAGAGTGTCAGATGAATGCGTGACTTGATGGCTGCGTCGAACATTTGCGCTCGATTCGAGGTGAGGAAGATGATGCCCTGGGAGTATTCCAATTGCCTCAGAAACACTAAAGTGGTTGCGGTGTTAGTGAGGAGTATGTGAATGGTATGTCGGTGTAAGTGGATTGGCAACTAACCTGCAACCAGCGCATTTCTCTCCAGATTAGCCTGGCCGCCGCTCTGCCGTGACTCTAGGAATATATCGGCCTCGTCGAGGAGAAGGATTGCCTTCCATCTTGTAGCGTATCTGATAATATTCTTGATCCCAGACTGCACCGAGCCAGGTGTCGACCCCAGCTCTCCAGCTGGGTAGAATATCACCGGCTTCTTGGCCTCTTCGGCCACAGCTACTAAAACAAGGCGAGAAATCCTTTTAGCTACTGGGGCCTTTTGTCTCAGGCGAAGCGCGAAGGAGCCACTGGGTTCTACTTACCAGCGGTCAACGTCTTTCCAGTTCCCGGAGGACCATGAGACATGATCACCAAGCCTTTCCCCTTGAGAGCGTCCTCGTCGCGGAGCTTAGCCTCGGTAGGGAAAGAATGCCTCATAACCATAGAGCGGACGAGCTTCTTTTGTAAATCTGGGAATATGAGATCCTTCCACATGTTCGGCTCCCATGTGATACCCACGATCATCTTCTTGTCAAGAAAGAAGCGACACCAGGTACGCGTTCCAAGACAAAAGCCATGAACATATGGAGAACAGAGCATCTTTGTGTCCTCTGGGCGGGCTGTTGTCTTGTCGGAAGTGTCCTTTGGGCCTGGCCAAGGCTTGACCCGCCTCCCTTCTCTCGGGTTCTCTTCTAAGAAGGCCTTGGTGTCGATCATGACCCGTCCTGCTATCTGGAGCACCAGCGTTGTTAAAATGACTGAAAGTGGCTGGCGAGATGAAAAGGGTTACGGCAGTTGAAGCTTACAGAGGAAGGCACCCATTTGTCATCCTCTTTTTTTTCTTCATGGTAATGAAGGCACAAACCCTCGTATTGGCGAAAGGCAGGGCCACTTTCCATCAAATCGTAAAACCACTTGCCTCTTTCTGAAAGCATGTCCTTTATATCCAATCCTCTGTCTTCGAGTTGGTCGATAGGGAATGCTGAGAGGCTCGTGATCTCAGTATGGCCACCCTTGGGAAACTCATCCTCGGAAATCGAGAGATGCTCTAGCTTGCTCCCTGTTGTGGTCCCGTCGTTGTCGGTATGCAGACACTCGAGTCGGAGTGAGTCGCCGTCAAAGTAACTCGACCTCTTGGACGTGCTCTGCAGCCAATAGAGGCGGGGTTGACCATATTCTTTGGTCAAAACATAAGACCCTGGCTTGAACGCCGCCCAAAGGAGATCAAATGTGATCAACTTATGGCTTATGAGCTCGACAGACCTCTTCAGGGCCGGTTCTGCGCCCAAGTACCGGATGAACATGTCGAGATGACGAGCCGGCTCGCTGTCCTGTACCATGCTATTTTTGTAACTCTCAAGCTGCTGGAAGTGATGAACAAGTACTTCGAATGGCTCATCGACCTCGAGCGGTGGCTTAAATCCTGACTTGTGTGCGGGATAGAACTTGACAGTCTCCTCGATCGCATCGCAAATGTGGTGAGAGTTGATTCGAAGCTTTTTGCCTGTGGCTTTGTTCTTTGAGTCGAAGTTTTGGATGGACACCAGGGGATAAGAGACAAAGTCGTCTTCGTCCACATGCTCCTCCTTCGCATCCTCGATACTTTCCGTGATCTTGGATTCGCCATCTTTTAGTTTCCGGTAGAGATACTTGACCTCGAGTTTTCCACCGTCAGGTTGATCCATCGCAATTGGGGCAACGGGCTCTTCAGCAGCAGTCGAAGATTGCGCCCCGTTCAAGGTTGCCATTATGGGAAAAGTGACGAGGTGAGGATGAGCCAGAAGGGTAGCGGAGCTGGTGTTCGAACCACGGTTAACAAGGCATATATATCTGGAGAGAGACACCCTGATCTAGGCTGGCAAGTAAGCGGAGTGGGTGGCCCATTGGAAAGCACATACCTAATTTTTTGACCTTTGTCCACGACACGAGAGCCTAGGTACCTAGCTTGCCATTGATTTACCTCTGCGTGCACCCCCTCATCCCTCGGGCTCCCTCCCCAATGCCAAGTGTGGATGTCAATTGGGGGAGTGATCTTCGGCATATCGTACCTTATGAAACCTCAGCTGAATAAGAATATCCATTTCCACACCAGGCTACCAATCATTGCAAGCGACAAAACTGGTCACCTGCAGCTCTGCAGTTGAGCTGGCTTCGACACAACACACCCGATGCTGAGACCCAGTCCGTTAGTTATTGGATGGATCAGTTCCGCGGCCAGTGCCCCAGCGGCAAAGCTGGAAAGGACGTTGTTGTTGGCGCACTCTGGTTCGACCTTTACACGGCCCCGGCCTCGTTGGTAAGGTCGAGGAGATGGGCGTCAACGACATGATATTGGTGAATACCCCACAAGAAGTTGAGGAGGAATGGCCGCGGCACAAGCTCGTAGGCGGTGTTACTCAGGGCTTTCTTGCAGGTGGGCTCGTTTTGACGTCGAGTCCCTGGCAGTGGAGGAGAGGCAGCCGCTTCCTTAGTGATAAAGAATGGCGCGAGGCGTCTAACGTTAGGGCACCAAGGGGCATGGGCCTGCCAGACTAGGTACCTAGGGATGTAGCTTTTTATTGCCTTGCCCGATGTCATTGGCAGGTCAATCCCGCTCAGCTTGCCTCCTGTTTGAGCGTTAGATCCAAGCAAACCTCTCTCCCGCAATCCCTGAAAAGGCCCGCAACTTCGCCTAGTTCAAGCCATATGTTACTTACTACTAGTGATAGCCATCGAAACAGGGCAACGGGTTCGAAATGCCTGCAGACTCTGCAGTATGTGCCTACGGAAACGAAGCGGGTCGAAGTGGTGCTGACTTACATGTACTCATAGTGGTCTCAGATCAAGGATTTGGAGAAGATTGCGCAGCGGGAGGCACATGAACTCCAGCCCTCCGTGCGGCAGGACATCGGATCTCTCCACGGCGGTGAAGCTGTCGGCATAGTGAAAAATCTCACAATCAACCACCATCACAACAATGGTAAGCCACTAACCTCTTGGTTACGCCAATCATACCACTGCAATACTGCAAATATTGACGAGATGAGCTCACTGGGAAAACTGATGTATTATAGCACCCATCCAGGTTTCAGTCAACGACCCCTACTACAAGCTGGTCGAGGCCCTCAACCTCCAACAAGCCGATTCTGAGGGCTTTCTGGAGAGATGCAGGCGTGGAAGAACTCCAGGTACATGCAAATGGCTTCGAGAAGGCGAGCCCAAGTTCAAGGAATGGATTGAAGGCAACAGCCGGATTCTTTGGGTCTTTGGCGGACCTGGAACTGGCAAAACCATGCTTTCCGTGTCCAACGTCGACCACATACAAGCACAAATCAGACGCAGAGGAACCCCGGCTAGTCAGGAGAACAAGCAAAGCCACCGCCCCGACACGCTGGCTTACTGCTTTTGTAATCCCTCGCAGGCGAATACGATGCACGCCATCACCGGCAGCCTTCTCCGGCAGCTCATATATAATCACCGTGGGCTTCTCCAACGGCCGGTTAGCGAAAGGGTTGTGTACGATGGCGACCAACTGTTCGCAGTTCTTAAGCACATCCTAAGACAGCTGGAAGCCCATTTTCGTCATGTTTATATTATTCTCGACGGCGTCGACGAATGTGATGTTACAGAGGGCAAAAAGCTCGTCGGCAGTCTTCTTGGGCTCGTGAAAGAAGGCGACATGAAGACGAAGTTGCTTGTGACAAGCCAGGAAGAGGACTGGATCGTGGGCAATCTCGATGCCAACAAAGTTCCACAAATCCGTATTGGACCGAGCAACATTGCCGGCGATGTCAAGAAGACAATAGAACACCAGATCGAGGTGGCACACCTCGACGCCAGGTTCAGTTCGCAGTTGCAGGAGAAGCTGAAGAACTATCTCTTAGAAAACACTCGAGATACATTTTTATGGCCTAGCTTCGTCATCAAAAACTTTGAAGAGTATAGGCGTGCGTCCAGCGATCTGGACTTTGACAACATGATTGCCGAGATTCCTTCCGACCTCTACGACCTCTACGACGAAATGATGCGCAGGATCTACCGCCGCGTCCGCCAGGACGTTTTCAATATGGACGAGGTTAACTTTGTGCTGCAGCTTGTTAGCGTAGCGAAACGGGACTTGGAAAAAGGGGAGATCGACATGGCTTTGGGTATATGGAAAAGAAAGACAACAGGAGGCTCCAAAGCGGTGCCAGACCTTACCAGCATGAGATCCAAGGCTTACAAATCTTGTTCACCGCTTGTATCCGTCGACGAAAAAACCCAAGTGGTCTATTTTATGCACAGTTCTGTCGCCAAATATCTCATGACCAACAGACCTTGCTTGGTATGGGATGAGATGTTCAGTGACACGCCTCAGCAACCTCCCGGTTTATCACTGGGATCTTTGACCGACGCGACAACAAAACGCCCAAGCTTTCAAGTTGATCCATCGCGCGCTAACTTTCTCGTCCTGGACGTTTGTCTTTGGTTCCTCGACACATGCGGAATCAACAGCGATGAAGGGATGTCCAGGTATGAGCAAAAGTTTCCTTGGGTCTTGGACTTGGAGGGTCCGGACTCGGAGGAGCAGGGACAGGAGAAAAAAGGCCCTGTTTTCCTCAGCTATGCGAGGAAGCACTGGCAAGACCACGCACTGGACACTATGGACCTTGATCAAGCCATCCGCGAGTTACGGAAACTGCCCAACATGCCAATCTTACGGGATAGGCTCCTGCTGAGCGCCGCTGAGCGCGGCCACGCCAGAATTCTGCGGATTCTTCTCAAAGAGATGGGAGCAAGTCCGAATGTGGCAGCGCGGGACGGGAAAACAGCTCTTCACATTGCTGCTCTTGGTGGACATGTTGCTACGGTCCAGCTACTCCTTGACCATGGCGCTGACCTCCACCAGAAAGACCCTGTTGGTGCAACTGCCCTGCACTGGGCTGCGAGAGGGGGTAAACTCAATACCGTGACTCAGCTGTTTCGTATGCACCAGGATCGCCAACAAACCCAAACGGGACAAACAGTTCTGAGCGCTTTATGTGCGCCAGGCTTTCTCTTCCAGCGGTGGTTTTTTCGAATACGGGGGCTGGTATTCGGGCCTCGGAAATACACTCCCGGAACTGAGAGTACTGATGATAGTCCCGTGTCGGCAGTGGATGTTGAGATGCCCGATGAAGAAGGCGGCACACTGCTCGCCTGGGCGCTCGAAAACGGCTCCAAAGAGGTTGTCGAGTTTCTCCTTGTAAACGGCGCTAAGACGGACATTAAGTATCTTCGAGACGCTCGACGTACGGTTGTGGATAGGACGGACCGAACAACCATGCCTTATTCTGTTTCGGAGGTGCTCGAAGATCTAATCGACTGGTTAGAAATAACGCAGATAAAAGAGGTGAGTGGTGATTTGCTACGTCAATCTGCCCTGCGAACATGACTGCTTCTGAGTTTACTTGCCTAACTATTGAGAAGAGGCAAAGAACGCCACTGGCTCGGGCTGCCGAGCGTGGGCTTGAACAAGTTGTCCAACTATTACTTGACTATGGCGCCGACCCCAACTTCAAAGATCTGTTGGACCGCGCTCCTGTGTGGTGGGCAGCCAAGAACCGATATGGGGGAGTGGTCGAGACGCTCAAGAGGCAAGGCGCCGAGTGCAACTCGCAACTGAGGCTCGCCGTTCTGAGAGAGGAGATACCGGCAATCAAGACCCTCCTCGAAATGGAAGATGTGGATCTGAACTGGGAAAATGAACGGGGAATGTCGCATGTCTGCCATGCTGCTGTCAGAGGGGACAGGGACGTGATAGAGGCGCTGCTGGAAGATGAAAGAACTGATACGGAATCCAAGACCACACGGTTTCGCCTCACGCCCCTGGGAGTTGCCGCATTGTTTGGTAAGATCGAGGTAATTGGGCCCCTTCTGGCTAGAGGAGCCAATGTGGACTGGGTTGACGAAACGGGGTCGACGCCACTGATGTGGGCTGTTCGCAGAGGCCACACTGAGGTTGTGAAGAGGCTTCTTGAGTCTGGAGAGGTCAACATCGGCTGTGAGGGTCGAACGAAGCAAACGGCGCTCATGGAAGCGGCTATGACCGGCAACGAAGCCGTTTTCAATCTCTTGGTGAAGCCAGAGAAAAACCTGAATCGACGCGATGCGTTTGGCCGCCCAGCAATATTCCACGCGATCAGAGGAGGCAACCGCCGAATAATAGATACACTGCTCTTGGCCCCTGAACTAGACATTTGGACGCCGGATTTCTATGACTCGACATGCTTGTCGATTGCCGCCAGATTCGGGGACAATAGCACAGTCCAGAAGCTCCTGAGCCGCGGAATCCATTCCAGTCAACATAACAGTCAGGCAACGAGACAGATGCAGATGGATCTTATATGCCACCGGGACAAATTTGGAAGGAGCCCCATGGCTTGGGCAACGTTAAGCGGACAATCATGGACGAGGAAGTACCTTCTTTCTGAGTGCAGGGAGCGAGGACTACCGACAGGCGGGGACGAGTCGATCCCGCTCAAGAACCTATCTCCTAACAGAACCGCAGGGCTTCAAGCATATCCCGAAACCTTTTGCGACGTCTGCTTCTTCAACATGGGAAAGCGCGAAATGAACTACACTTGCCATCTTTGTTTTAACACCAAGAACTGGTTTGTCTGTTGCCTAGAGTGCTGGGTTACCCTGCGGCCGCAACCGACGTGCCTGAACCCCAGGCACAACTTGTCTTTGCGGGTGGAGGAAGACAATGGTACGTTAATTGCAGTTCAATCGCCACGGCATTTTTGATCTCCACATTTTGGATATGTCTGGTCGGCTAATATCTTTTCTCTTGTTCCGTAGCTAAATCCGACAATGAAGATGAGAGTGGGGGATAGGAGACCTTGGATGCAAGAGAATTTACCATTTGGGAAACAGAGACGACAGCATGCTAATGATGTGCTCTCGGAGCCGTTTGTCACATTGTGAAGAATGTCAGTGAAAGAAAGAAATGTCGGCACGCTGGAGGTTGGTTTCGTGGTTGACTGCCGCTGGGTGATGCAAACACCTGCATGTAAACGGAATACATCATCATATTTTGGCAGGTAGTTGGGTTTGAACAAATACATCAACTTATAGTAAAAGTCTAGCCTGGTCAGCTATGCTTACCCGCCCTCAGCCTACCAATCCGGCCCTCTCCTCGTTGTGCCGGGAGACGGGAGCCAAGCATCCATGATGATTCTCTGGTGACTAGAGCTTCTCATGCTCCTTGAGCCATCTCTTCTTATGAAATTCGATCTCCTTCTCCCTCTTCTTCTTATCCTCGTTTTCCTTATCCCTCTCCTTTTCCTTCTCTCCCTTTTTCTCTTCGGCCTCTGTACGTCGCTTTTCAGCTTCTCTCTGCTTGTCCAGAATCTTGTTGATTTCTTCCTCCAGCTCCTTCGCTCTCTCCTCGCGGCTCTCGGGCTCCGACGGCCGTTCCTCGAGGTCCTTTCTCACCGCTTCCAGCTCCGTCTTCTTCTTCTGAACATCATTCGTGTGGTCTTCATACTCCTGCTGGGCTTTCCTGGCGTCCTCCTGGAATTTCTCCACGTCCTTCGCCGCGTCCTCATACTTCAGCTCGGCCTGCCGCTTCGCAATGCAGCTGTCCAGGTACGGCTCGTAGTTCTCCCTGTCAATGTCCGCTTCCAGCCGATTGTTGATGGCTTCGTTGATGAGGGCTCTGGTCTGCAAGCCCCTGACCCCCTCGAGAGCCTTGAGCTGCTCGGCAAGCTCGCGCCGAGAGAGTCCGGTGAGCGTCCGGACCAGCTCCTCGCGGAGGCTGCGCTCGATAAACCCTCGGATCTTTTCGGGGTTCAGATCGCGGTACCCTGGTACCTCCATTGCTTCGTTGACGTTCCGCTCCACCGCTTCGTGAAACTGGTCGAGCACTTCCTCCGGGAGGGGCTCCTCGGCGATGAGCAACTTGGCTTTGTCGCCGTACCGATCGAGGACCTTGTTCTTTTTCCTCTTCCGGACGCCTTGGAGGAACTTGAATGCCCGGTACGGGGCCGTAAAAGGCCACTCGATTAGGGCGACAATGTCTCGACACATGGCTGGCGTTATCGGAAGAGTGACCTCAGGAAGAGCCATCAGCGCCACCGGAGAGAAGAACCTCTCCGTCACGACCGCCGCCTCGTGAGCCGGCATGGGCGGGACGCGCATGGGGGAAATCAAGTCAAGGCCCACGGCGTAATACTGGTTGGCCTCGCCCTCCCAGTGCTTCTCCGCCGGAGACATGCCGCGCTGGCCCGGTTCGGTCGGGCGTTTGTCGTCCCATGGGAAGAATATCTCCCCGCTGACCGGAGACGTCTTGTCAGGGGCATCGCTCGGCCAGGTGCTGCCCGTAAGGCCGGCGACGAGCCCGTCTTTGTTGGCCACAAACTCGAGCTTCAGATGGTGTTCTTGTCCGTCGCCGTCGGTGACCGTCACAAGCAGGTTGCCGTTTGTCCCATCTGTCTCAGATGCGGCCGTCTCCTGGCCGTCGACGTAGACCTTGCGGGTGACGGGGTGCACGAACAGCTCCTCGAACCCGGGGCTCTCATCCTTCAGCTTGTACACGCCTCCGGCGAACCGCACGTCGAACTTGGGACCAGGAAGCGTCAGCTCCTCCAGTTCCTTCTTCACACCGTCCCGGGCGATCTGATATCCCTGCTCGTGGAACCAGTCTATCACCGCCTCGCCGTCCTTGTCGTCTGCAACAGCCATGGCGTCTCCGAGGAAGCGGTTGTCGGTGTACAGCCGGTCCAGAAGCTCCTTGAGCCCCTGCGCAGCCCCCGCGGCGGCACCGGACATGTACATGTAAGCGGAGGAGTCCAATGATCTCGCGGTCGGGAGTTCAGCGATGGTAGGAGCGCTCTCAGCAGCACCATCCCCACCATAGCCACCCCCAGTAGCACCACCCCAACCAGAAGCAGCAGCAGCAGCACCACCCCCACCTCCTCCTCCTCCACCACCACCACCACCACCCCCAACCACAGGCGCAGCCTCCACCACCATCTTCCCCGCCAACACAACATCATGGGGAAACAGCACCTGCGTCGCCGTCATAAACCGCGTCCCGGGCGCAAACACATTCTGCGTCGCAAAGAAATCCAGCTTGGGGAACTTCATCTCGAAGGGGGTCAGCTTGACGCTGAGCTTGCGCAGCTGGCCGGGCACATAGTTGACCATCTCGCGGTGCACATACCACGGCCGCTTGCGGGTCAGGGCCGTGAAGCGGAGGTTGGGCTGGTCGGTGGGGTCGCGGAAGGCGAGGCTGATGTCGAGGGTGTCGTCGGATATCGTGGCGAAGGGGCGGGGGGTCTGTGGGAGAGGGGGGGGGTTAGTTCCGGACATGTGCCTGTGTGACGAGGGGAGGAGAAAGAGGAAAAGGGGGTGGGATTTGGTGCGCTAGGTTAAGCAAACAAGAAAGAAAAAAGGTGAAAAAAGAAGAAGAAACACTTACACCCGGCATGGTAGAGATCACTGAGGCCTTCCCGCCTATATTGGAAGAACCGCCAGCGCTGGTATCCAGATCCCACTCAATGGTGGACGTGAACTCCCAGTGCCATTTCGCCTCTGGCGTGATCCCATCATCTCCCTTGTCAATGACGACCGTAACGGGGTTTGCGTCAAAGTCTGTGGTAAAGTCCTGCACTGAGAACAAGGTGGCACCCCATCCAGACTTAAGGTCGTAGTAGTTGAACGTCTTGGTCTTCTCAAGACGGAGATTGATTTCCATCCCCGTGCCTGAGGCGGGCTTCTTGATATCGATGGGCCGGCCTTTCTGGAGGTCTTTCAGGGATGTCTTCAGATTGGGGAGCAGGAAGTCGTCGACGAAGAGGCGGCGAGATATGAAGATGGCCGAGTCGAAACCGGTCGGGAAAGGGAGAATGTCCTTGGTGCTGCGGTGTTGAAACAAGGGCGGGCTCATGCCGCTGCCGGCGGTACCGCCCTTGGTCTTGATGAAGACGTTGAGCGCACCGGGCTGCGTGTTGAACATGCACGAGGTCGGGCGGAGAAAGTCGGACCACTTGTCGTCGGGATCGACCTCGTTGGTCACGACGGCGATGCTGTAATGAATCCACTTCACGTGGTCCTTGTCTAGCACGTAGGTGACTAGATTGTTGACGATGCTGTCCTTGGTCTTGAGCATGAGCGCGTCGTCGTCGAGTGGCTTGCCTGTCGTTTTCCGGATCTCTGCATCCATCTTCTCATTGTCGAACTGGAAGGTGATGCAGGTAGACCCGACTTTGTCCTCCTCAAAGTGAATCTCGGTGCCGCTGCCGACGATGGATCGTGATGGCTGCTTTTCCTTGTCACCCTCCTTCTCGACTTCAGCGCCAGAGATGGTGGACTCTTTGGCATAGAGGTGGATGACGGGGATGGAGATGTCTATGGCATATGACTCTTTGGTAATAGTCACGTCGTCCATTACCCAGTCCGGTCTGCCCTCACCGACCATCTTGCTCTTCCAGCCACCTTCGATAGGGAAGCTGAGCGTTGCCTTCCCCCCAGCCGTGGCAAATTGCAAAGAGGGCTCTCCGAGCTGGATGTCGAATGTCTGAACCAGGTGAGTCTTTTTGTCAATCGGAGTGCCGATATCAAACTTGAGCGGCACCGGCTTCATCGAGTGCTTCCAGCGAACAGCCAGGAGGTCGTTCAGCTGCTTCTCCGAATAGGAGACCATGACATCCCAGCGGTTGGTAGCCGAGCCATCTTTCAGCTCGTCAATGAACTCGGCAGCCGGAATGATGGCCATGATGTCGTAAAAGGGGATTTGCTAGTAGAGACGGGACATGGGAGGGGATGGTATAATGCGGAATGAATTGGTGAGTGTGATGAAAATGCTCACTGGGGCGAAACGTGAAGACTTTATGTCCCTAGTGGATGCCGTATCAGGAAATCATGAGCGCGGTCAAGTTCACGTCATCATTATCTTTTCCCACGTATTGTTATCTTACAGTCCTACGACTTGGAATGGGCGGGTCCAACCCAAGGAGGGGGTAGGAGGGGGAGGAGGGGAGGTGGAGGAGGAGTAGTAGTTGGGCTTGAGACATGCATATGTAGTCACATCAGCCCAATGAGCAAGTGTACGTGCAAAAGACATATGCAGTCGGTCCTAGATCGGCTGTATATCTCAAGACTGTCAACCCCTCAGGTAACGTCATCCATCGCCACGCTATTGGGTAAGGGAAGTCGATCTGTCCGTTTCCAGGGAACCCGTCTCCTTATCTGCCCCCTATGCCAGCCTTCCAGGGAGGATCATCCCTTCGGGCAGCAAGCAGCATCTTGGTGGACTGGCGTCTTCCACTCCTACGTTCTCACTGTGGTTTCTACTCCAGTCGCGCCGTCACCGCCAACCTGACCTGCCAGGCGAGCTGTTCAACCCTACCTCTCTCTAAGGTACTCATTTCAACAGGGCGAATCACCATCCCCATCCACCAACAAGTATCACCAGAATTGTCTCGCCATGGCAGAACTCCCGCCCAACCCTGACCGAATGCTCATCCCTCAGCATGACCCGAAGCTTATTCTCTCGGCCGAGACTACGTTCTCGATGCCAGATCTGGCACGGTCTGTAGACATCTATGCTGAGGATTTCCATCTTGACAACGACCTGGTGCTCAAGAACAAGAGTGATGAACCCAAATCAAAAGCCAGGCTTGGCTTGTTTGTCAGGAGTCTCAGCACTGCCGTACCCAAAGGCAAAGAGCTACTCAGGATCGATCTCGGCGGCGCCAACGGCACGGAGACCACCGCCAATGCGTTCGGCGGAGGCCAGGCTGCTTGCTTCATCCAGCGGCTAGACCAGCGATATGTTGACACGTTCAACATTGACGGTAAGTCCCAGCTTAATTCCGTTTATGGTACCTTTGGGATTGTCACGAGCGGCAACTGATAAAAACCACCTTCTTCGAAGCGTACGGTGGCCATGGCTACGACCAGGTCCTGGACCCCGTCGGGGGTACTCCCGCCTCTCCACCTGCTGGCGGCAACGGTGGTACTGGGGGCCAGGTTTCTATTGCCTTTGGCAGCTTCGTCAGTAGCCCCCTCATTCTAGCAAGGAAGCTCATCTCCCGCGTCCATGAGAAGCCTGAAGCGTACCCAGCCGGCTTAGCAGACCTCCTCACGCAGCTGACACGCCGTTGTGAGCGTAAGGAGGTTCAAGCCATCACCGGAGTCCCCGAGGCCTTGAAAACGCTGAAAAAATACCCAAAGCTTGACAAGAAAGACTTCTCGAAGGCTCTAATCGAGCTCGTCCGCATCTTTGCCAGCATCGAGGTTCACATGGAGTCTCGGGTGACGCAGAGCATCGGCGTAAGGGGGGGCACCCGGGGTGTCGGGATTGGGAATCAGAGTGAAAATGGCAAACCAGGAGCAGACGGCAACGCTGCTGTCGCCCTTGTCAGCAACCCCGAGGCGCTGTGGGAGCTGAGCATGTGCTTTGCCCATCCCACGCAGTGCAACATGGTGCTCGAGAGGGCCAAGGCTCGATACTACGCCGGCACGCCCCGGCCTGGGTCTGATGGCAAGGGCAAATCATCATTGTTGGCATGGGGCGAAGCGAGAGCGACGTTGGAGACACTCCTAGACCGGCTGGAATTCCTCGATGATGCCCATCGCCCGACTGACCTGGCCAAGTCCAACCTCGTTGACGCCTACAAAACTGGAGACGCGACTCTCAGTATCCCAGGGAGCAACACCACCGGGGCCGACGGCCTTCCTGCGTCGCTCTCGCAACTCATTTCGATCCGGAACGAGGCCTTGGGACTCTACGCCCAGATGGACTCGGGCTTGGATGCGTTTAATGACTCGTACAACAGCGTGCCTCTAGGGTCGTTTGGCTCCTACGAGAAGAACCTCGAGTCGAGCCTCACTTACCTCGGCCAAACAGAGCTCCGGTTCAAGAAATACAAGGAGGCCGTGGACAAGGCCGTGGAGAACAAGGAGCACATCGAAGCCAGCAGAAGCGCCACCGAGGCTGTGATTGCCCACAACACCAGCATGCGCCGTGACATTATCAACGAGCTCAACAACACGGCGGC
Source organism: Chaetomium tenue (assembly GCF_020726465.1). NCBI lineage: Eukaryota > Fungi > Ascomycota > Sordariomycetes > Sordariales > Chaetomiaceae > Chaetomium > Chaetomium tenue. The sequence goes on along the minus strand of NW_027117330.1, from coordinate 2,047,822 downwards.
CAATATTGCGCAGTTTGATTATCCCCTCTCCAGGGCCAAAGCCAGCCTCACGGAAGCTGCAGAAAAGGTCAAGCAAGAGTTGGAAAAGGCCATCTCTTTCCCTTTCGACGAACTGATCAGCGCGGGGACACAGCTCCTGTTTGTGGCCAAGTGGCCAATGGCGGTGCTCCAGGGTGCCAACTTGATCCATCAAATGTCTAGCAAGATCATCAAGGAGGACGGGACAACAGTGGAGCGGCAGTATCTTGTCCGAAGGGTCAGCAACATCACTGGCTCTATCAAGAGCCTCAACGAGGGCTACAAGATGTTATCCAATGGAAAATTACAGGATGAGGATCCGGACGCTTCCAAGCTCCTGGTCCAGGAGAAGGAGTTGTTTGACCTGATAGAAGACGTCAACAACTCGCTGAGCGAAAAGACGGTGGAAAGAGTCAAAACTCTATTCAAGTTTTACATCAGTAAGCCGGCCATCCTTCACCCAGACACCCCCTCCCCCCTCCCCCCTAAAATAAAGATATCACTAACCTAACCTGTCGTCTCAAGCCCTCGTTGTCCAACGAAGCCAAGACATCATGAGATACAACGCCCTGGTGTCGACCTTAGTACGGTATCGGACCGAGTCCCAGTCACTCCAACAACAACTGGACCAGCTCCGGCGCGCCAACATCGCCACCATCGACGTCCACCACCCCGCCATCGTCGTGTTCATGCAAAAGCTCTACCTCAACGCCATCCGCACGACCGAGTACTGGCTATACAAAGCCCAGCGAGCCTACAACTACGCCGCCCTCAACGATGACAACATCATCGGTGACGTGCTCGGCGACGACCCGCCCTTCTCGCGCTTCGACTCAACCCTCCTCTCCGCCGCCCACCAAAACCTCTCGGACGCCTACCAGAAGTACTACCTAGACAGACTAGGCCCCGCGCGGGGGACCTTCACCAAGCGCACCATCGACCTGGACCCGAGCGAGCACATCGAGGTGATCCGCGACAGCGGCCGGAACAGCTGCACCTTCTTCGTCAAGGTAGTCCCGGGGAAGGCGTTCGACGGCATGGCCAACGTGCGGCTGCTGAGCGTGCGGTGTTTCCTGGACGGCGCTAAGGTCGCGTCGTCTAATAAGCTGCACTTGACTCTGACGCACGCGGGTATGGAGACGTTGGTGGATGGGGTCAAGAGGAGGCATGAGTTTAAGCACAAGGCGCAGATTCTGACGGCGTTCAAGTACCATCTTGAGACGGGGGAGGTGGAGTTGGCGAGCACCATTGGGGAGGGCCGCGAGAAGTCGGGCTACGCGCTGGTCGGTCCGTTCGTGACGTGGCGGGTGGATGTGAATAAGGAGTATAACGCCGGGTTGGACCTCTCGGGCGTGACGGGCGGCCGCTTGGAGTTTGATGGGCATTATCAGCCGATTCGCTAACTTTGCCAGATTGCCATACTTCTTCTGGGTCTACAAGTTGTCCAGACCGGACTGACGTCTAGATACATGTATATAAAAGCGGACCTTCTACAAGAAGGTTACATGTCTCATCCTATCCTCGTCGAAGTTGGCCTAACATTGAGTCGTAAATTCAGTCCCGCTTCTCAGGAGATAGGTCCTATCGTACTCTATCTCAAGAGCGAGGTCTTCGAATCGATCGAGTGCGGCCACTTGAAGGACCAGCCTATCTCTCTTCTTCGGCTTCCCCGAACCCCAGCGCTCCAGGGGAAGGGGGACCAGCGGCCGGAGTATATCCCCCGCTGAAAGCATGTAACTGGACGCCAATTCTGACATCTCCTTGTCGAGCCTTCCGGCCGAGACGGTCCGGCCAAGTCACACGGGGTCACAACATACATTAATGAACTGACCCCCCACTCCCACTCCCACGTCCACTCACCCCCTCCTCCCCCGATCTTGCTGCTGCGGGTGCGGCAGATCAAGCGCGCTAGCCCTCACGGTATGCAAATGCAAACGCGGTGCATCCATCCATCCCATCCACCCACCCATCAATCAGCCTCTACCTTGGCGAGCCGCAATCAATCACTCACTCAATCAATCAACCCAAACCAAGTCAGAAGAGTAGCACAAATACGACCCCATGGCCAGGCCTGACCCGACCTGACTCAAATCCCACAGACGCTGTGCTGTATTCTTTCTTGCTCATGAATGTCTCGCTCGGCTGCTTATAAAAAAAAACCTCCGTAACATCTAACATTCCATTCCAGCATCCGTCGCCGCCACTCCCTTCCCTCCCTCCCATCACATCGCATCGTCCCAAATCCCTCCCTTCCTTCCCTCCCTCTCTTGACTGAACAGCAAAACAGAAAAAAGAACAAGCTCTCCTCCATCGAAGAGAAGTGTGTTAAAACGCCGTAAAACTCCATCAGATGAAGCGTCAAGTACATGAACATGAAAAGCGCGGTTCCCGCCCACATGAACCGCTCTTCCTCGCCATGCCTGCCAAAAAATGACCGACCGACCGACCGACCAGCTCTGTCTCTCACCCAGGCAGCGCTCACCCCACTCGCCCGCTGCTGCCACTGTGCCGGCCCGCAATCCGCCGTAGCCCCTGTCTTGTCCGTCCCTATCTAATATCGAATGAGTGTTGAATGAGTGGACTGTGGGTAATTTGATTCTGAGACTCAGAACAAAAATGCCACCCGTGGTGATCCATGCCATGCCATATCATGCCACCAAGACAGGCTGTTGGCCGATGAATCCTCCCCTCCCTTCCTTTCCCCACTTCTATCATTCTCATTCCCCAGACTCCGCAGCCCCCCCGAACGAACCCCCCGACCCCCCTTCCTCAACTCCTCCCCCCCTGATTCCACTCCTCCTCATGATGCAGCGTCACACTGTTAAACTCCTCAAACGGATCGGGGGTCTCGGCGCCGGGTGTGGCGAGGCCGCTCTCAAGGGGCACGCCCCCCTTCATGGGGCGGGAGCCACTGATGTCGACGCTCTCGCTCTCTTTCACGTTGCGGAAGTTGACCGTGTCGATGCCACGGCCCTGGTGCGGCACGATCGGCGGCTTCATGTGCCGGATGAGCGCCCACTGCGTCGTGCGGAAGAAGGGGTGCGTCTTGATGTCCGACGCCCCCGCGCGCGCGCCCAGCCGCCGGTTCTCGTCTTTGATGAGGAGCTTGCGGATGAGGGACTTGCAGAGACTGGAGCAATTTATTAGTATAACCGAGAGAGTGTGAAGCCAGAAGCAGGGTTAAAAACTAACTTTGATATTTGCGGCGCCCCCGCATGGTCTGGGAAGGGAATGTCTTCGCGGAGAATGTTGGCAAACGTCGCGTTGCGGTTCTTGCCCTTAAACGGCGTCGTGCCGTAAAGCATCTCGTAGACCAGAATCCCCAGCGTCCACCAGTCGACGGCACTCGTGTGCCCGCTTCCCTTAATTACCTCGGGCGCAATATACTCCTCGGTGCCGACGAACGAATTCGTCCGGAAGTTGGCGATACACGACTTGGTGTCGATGGTCGGGAGCGACGTCGAGCTCGTGCCGTTCTTGCCGATGATCATGGTCGGCTTGCCGCCGGGGTCCGACTGTTTTGAGAGATCAAAGTCTGACAACATAATGTGGCCGGACTGGTGGAGGAGGATGTCTGGGCCGGGTCAGCGAAGGTCTCGAGTGTTTCGCATGCCTAAACTTACTTTCTGGCTTCAAATCCCGGTAAATAAAACCCATCAGATGCAGGTATTCCAACGCCGCAGTCACCTCGGCCGCGTAAAACCGGGCGTCCTCCTCTAATATGCACTTCCCCGGCCGCGTCTGCAGCGCACGGAAGAACTCACCGCCGCTGCAGTATTCCATGCACAGGTAGAGGTAATCCTCGGACTGGAACGAGTGGTAGAGCGTCACAATGAACGGGTGATTGCTCGTGGCCAGAATCTCCTGCTCCGCCAACGCCCTCTTGATCTTATTCCGCTTGATCATCTCCTTCTTGCTCAACACTGTAGTGTTCTATTGTCAGCATCGTACCCAAAATCGAGAAGGGAGCATCTCCGACTAACCCTTCATGGCATACAACCTGCTGCTCTTCTTTTCCCTCACCAAGTACACCTTGCCGACATCCCCCTTGCCGATCAGCTTGATCTTGTCGAAGCTTTGCGGTCCGACCTCCACATTCCTGACTTTGATAGAGTTCGAGCTGTACGTCCTGCGGAACGCGAGGGCTGACTGGGTTGGCGGCGGCGGCAGCGAGCCGAGGCCGTCGGCGTCGGGCGGTGCAAGGCCGCCCTCGGATGTGGCCTTGCCCATGCCATCGGCGAAGCCCAGCGCATTGGGACCTGAGCCCTCCTCCAGCGGCTCTTTACCCATCTCGGCCGTGGCGGGCCGCTCGTCATCCGTGCTGTTGCCGTCGCCCTTGGCGCCCTTGGCAAATAGGCCCTGGGCATTCGGGGCGCTGGCTACCCTCCGCAGCTTCCTCGCGAGCTCCTCCTTGCGGGCAGCGGTGGCGGCGGCCGCCTTCTCGTTGCCGTTGGTGTCCTCGTCATCGGGTGGGTTCACGCTGACCGAGGGTGTATCGGGTGGGCTGGGTGGCACGGAGCCCTCGTTATGGTGTCGCAGGCCGGGCTGACCTTGGTGGGCGAAATAGGGGTTCGCGAGGGCTGTCGGGCTTAGGGTCTCGTTGTCGAGCGGGTTACCCTCGCTAGCGGTAGTAGCGCTGCGCAGACGGCCGACGGTCCAGAACTTGGTCTGGCGAAAGGCGCTCTTGGTGTCGGAGCGCGGCGCGCCATGATGGCCGGCATTGTGGTGGACGGTGGTATTGTCGGCGGCGCGGTCGCGATTGGACGAGTTGCGCGTGAACCACCCTTTCACCTTTTGGTGAAAATGGATATCGCCATTTGTGTTTTTGGTGGACGGCATCCTGGAGGTGGTCGTCGTGATGGTCATGGGAAGAGCACCATGATGTGGATGTTTCGGAGAGGGAATGTGGTGCCAGTGCGGTTGTGCACGATGCGGGTTCCAGGCGGGCGGCCGATGGCAGGGAGAACAGCGAGACAGGGAGCCGAACCTGGCAAGATTGGTGAGCGGCTGACGCTCAGTTTCGGGGGTGGCGGCTGCTCTCAGCGAACAGCGAGCCGCCTGGCGGGCAGGGGTCTAGGCGGTCCTCCAACAGCAGCCGCAACAGCGGGAAGTCACGGGATATGCCGCCCGAACAGAACCGGCCAGGCTCAGCCAGGGCACCTTCCACTTTCTTGCCGTTGCTCCGTGCTTGCTTCACAAAAATTCACTCAGGCTGCCTAAAGTCCTTTCTGCCTACTTCGTATGACGTTAGGTATTTCCGGGTTTCGCTGTTACGAATTCCGGCTCGTGTAAGGTGGATGCTCCCAATCCATCAAATAGGTACAATGCCCGGCAGATTGGTCACCCCAGGCGCCAAGGTGCAGGGCAGGCTGAACTTTCCGAGAGCCAGGGGGCTGACCAGGGCCAATCGTTCATCATTCAAGTTTGACCTTCTCTTGCTTTATCCTGTGCTGGAGAGGGCATTGACAGTTGCAGTGGTTGGCCCTCACAGCCTCTCCCCAAAAAAACCAAATCGTCGGCTATGTCCCGCCGATTCCGGGAAGAACGGTTGGGGTCCTTGTGCTGCGGCGTCTAGAACACGTTTCGGCTTACAAACCCACCCACCTGCCCTGTTTGGAGGGCGGTTGTCGTACCACTGGGAAACAGAAAGGTTAACCCGAAACGACACTCGGCGGAGCATACGGGATGCTTTTGACACCATTCATTTTCACCATGTCACCGAGGGGTCGTATGCTTTGAATTACTCGAACTGAATGTAGGTATATTAACTCCTAGGTGATGCTAACCAGGAAGCCGGTGCACCCGGCGGCCGCGTGGTCGAGGGCCAGGTCGGTGGCTAATTCAGGGGTACGAAGGCGCATTGTTACAGTTATCCGTTCCCATGTGCGAGTCAGGTTTGTCTCAAGGTCGGTATGCAGGGTGTTACGAGTGTGTAAATACCATTATGCTTTCTTTATCATGACAGACCGATGCTAGCACCCGCTAGGGAAGAGTACCTAATAATACAATGGTGAGAGTGGCCAACGGCCAGGTCGAAAAACAACATACGCTTTAACATATCTATTAATTCAAGCTCCGTGCCATCCGGCAACACCACCCTCACCCGTCATAACCCCTACAACTTATATATACATATCCGTCCGACAATCCTCCACCAGAATTACCGGAATCGTGCCAATAGTCTAAACCACACCACTTCCGCTCCCATTCTCAAGACACATACATAAAGAAAGAAAAAAGAAGAAAAAAACCAACCCACACACACCCACCCACACAACCTTACGGCAACCACTCCCCCACGCACCCCTTCTCGGCGTACTCCCTCAACATCCGCTGCCGCTTCTGTTTCGCCGCCAGCGCCTCGCCCACAATCTCGAGCTCGCGCGGCCCGTAGTCGGGCTCGTCGGGCGCGTGGCGGTCGCGCTGCAGCAGCACGCGGTTGACGCGCGCCGCCCGCCGCTTGCGCTCGTCTTCGTTCTCGATTTGTTGGCTCGTGATGGAGGGCGTGACTTGTTCGCCGGCGGCGTTGAAGAGGTAGGTGGGGAGCGGGGGGGTGGTGGTTTTGTTACTGGTGGTGGTAGTGGTGGTGGGGGGGTTGGGGGAGGGGGGGGTGTTGCGCGGGCCGTCGCCGACGTGCCAGCGGATAGGGAGCAGGTGGGCGGTTTCGATGTGGCTGGCGAAGGATGCGCGGGAGTGGAGGGGTGCGGAGGTGCAAGAGGCCCAACGGCAGGGGAGGGTGGTGGTGTGTTGTTGTTGTTGTTGTTGTTGTTGTTGTTGTTGTGCGGCGGGCGATGGGGATAGTGAAGTTGACGAGGAGCGAGATGGTCGGCCGTGGACAACTAGTAGATGCCTACGTAGGGTTTCGATGTTCTGTAGCTCTGCTGGGCAGCCCTCCCACTCGCAGCGGAAGGCGACAAAGTGCGGGTTAAGCTTAAGGTAGAGCTGGCGCGCGGTGGGAGCGGGTTTGCGGCCTGGGCGGCCCCTCGGTTTTTGTTCGCCGGCCGGCTTCTTCGGTTCCGGCTGTGGTGTTGCCGACCCTGGTGGCAGCCCTGACCGCATTGCCGCATATGATCCATGCCCACGTCTCCAACCAACTGGGCGGCCACGCTTCTTGGGCTGAGGAGCGATATCAGGTAGTTTGAAGGGAGCGGGAGTGGGAGCGGGTGCGGGAGCAACGGAAGGCAGCGTGTTAGGAAGGCCGACTTGCACCTTTGCCGTCGGTTGTTGGTGATGTACGACTGGATTGGGTACAATATCCGAAGTAATCAAGTTGGGTTCGTCGCTGAAGTCGCCCGCTAGTTCCTCCGCCGGTGCCGTGAAAGGGAATCGCCTAGGGCTGGAGTGAAGGACGACTTCCACCTTTGACGAGGTTCCGGCGGCGGGTGCTCCTGAAAAAGGCTGTTGATGTTTGGGTGTCAAATCTTGGTGTTGTCCCGGGTTTTGTTTTGGGTCAGAACGAGGTAGGCCGAGTGGTGGGTCGGTTGTCATCTGATCTTCTTTCTCGACATCCTTCCGTTCTTGTTCAATGACCTGCTCATCCCCTTCCCCCCCCTCCTCATACTCATACTCATCTGAGCCATATTCGGATGGTGATTTTGCTGCTACACCCGGAGCATTGAGGTTGGTGCTCGTTTCCTCCTCCAAATCCCAGTCCGGATCGTAAGGCATTTCGTCGAAAAGCCACCCAAGAGTGCTCCTGAGATGACCGGTCGCAACCGTCAATAAAATGACGGTTATATACAATCCAAGCCCGGCAATTTGATGTTAAAACAAGAACAAAAACAAAGAACTCATCATACGGGCGAGTCTTGATTCAACCCATGCCCTAAGCTGTGATGGTTGTCGAACAATGGCGCCTCGACGCGACTAAGCTGATGTTTCGTGCCTTGACAAGTAGTTATTGTGTATGCTACCTAGTACCTTATGTAACTTACAACAGGGGAACTCAAGCCAAAGCGCACAGGCCAACCAGGCCTGGTAACCTTCAGGTAACCCTAACCCCCTCGGTATCTGGGCTAACGTGATCCACCCCCAAGCGACGCACACCCCCAAGCGACGCACACCCCCAAGCGACGCACTTTTCCACGCGTCACACATTTCCATCTGCTACACAGCATTTCTCCGCGACCAGCAATGGCAACTCGCTGTAAAGAAAGCCAGGTTATCCTGGCAATTGAAGCTATTCGACGAGACCAGAAACTTAGTCGCCGGAAAGCTGCAGCAATCTACAACGTGCCCGAAGCTACGCTCCGCCACAGAATGAACGGACGAACGCCAAAGTCCAAGTCGCGACCTGCAGCTCATCGATTGACAGCCATTGAAGAGGAGGCAGTTGTTCGATATATATTGGACCTAGATGCGCGAGGATTTCCGCCCCAATACGCTGGTGTTGAAGATATGGCCAATTTGCTACTCGCGCAACGCGACGGCGGACGTGTCGGTAAGCACTGGGCCGAAAAGTTCGTCAAGCGACAACCAGAACTCAAGACGCGTTTCAATCGCGCATACGACTTCCAGAGAGCCCTCTGCGAAGATCCAGAGCTTATTGGCGCGTGGTTCAAGCTTGTGCACAACATGAGAGCGAAGTACGGCATCCACGACTGCGACCTCTACAACTTCGACGAGACCGGCTTTATGATGGGCGTTATCTGCGCGTCTATGGTAGTGACACGCGCTGATCGACGTGGAAGGGGCAAGGCAGTTCAGCCTGGCAATAGGGAATGGGCAACGGCGATTGAGTGCATCAATGGCGAAGGGTGGTGCCTCCCGCCGTTTCTGATCGTGCAAGGCATGTACCACCTCGCAAACTGGTACACAGAGAGCAACCTTCCGCTCGACTGGGTTATCAAACCAACTTCCAATGGGTGGACCGACAACGAGACCGGCCTAGAATGGATCAAACACTTTGATAAGCACACAAAGTCTCGTACGAAGGGTGTGTATCGGTTGATTGTGCTTGATGGGCATGAGAGTCACCTGTCGGCCAAATTCGAAGCCTTTTGCAAGCAGAACAACATTGTCACCATCAGCCTGCCGGCTCACTCATCACATATAACCCAGCCACTCGATGTTAGGTGTTTTAGTGTCCTAAAAACGGCGTACGGTCGGCAAATCGAGCACTTCGTCAGAGCGCATATCAACCACATCACCAAGGTCGAGTTCTTCCTCGCCTTCAAAGCCGCCCACTTTGCCGCCATGACCGAGAGCAACAACAAAGGAAGTTTCAGAGGTGCAGGTCTAGTACCTTTTGACCCCGATTCAGTGATATCCAAGCTGGATGTCAAGTTACGGATGCCAACACCAACTGGTCCCCCCTCCGCCGCTGCCGATCCTTGGTCCTCCCAGACGCCACGGAACCCAACAGAGGCTGTCTCGCAATCCAAGTACATCAAAAGTCGGATTGCCCGTCACCAGGGAAGCTCGCCGACGCAAATTCTCACTGCTATCGACCAGCTTGCGAAGGGGACGCAGGCGTTGGCGCACTCGGTTGCCCGAATGACGGGTGAGATACGTACCTTACAGAAGGCAAATGAGGCATTGAGCAAGCGGCGAAGGGCCAAAAAAACACGTGTGCGTCTTGGAGGATCACTTACTGTAGGAGATGCACATGATCTATTAGCCCAGAGAGAGGTGCAGGAACAGGTAGAGCGTGAAACCCGGGAAAATGGTGGTCAGCGGACTCGAACAGGGACGGCTCCACGGCGTTGTGGTAAGTGCGGAAAGCCCGGGCACAATGCGCGCACGTGTCAGGGAGACGGAGAAACATCTGATGTACATGATTTAAAATAGTTTCAGTGTATTGCGGTTGTTGTGGTGGTGTAATTGATGTTTCCTATCGGTTCACGGTCAAAAGTGCGCGACTTGGGGGTGTGCGCGACTTGGGGGTGTGCGCGACTTGGGGGTGTGCGCGACTTGGGGGTGTGCGCGACTTGGGGGTGGAGTACGTTATTACAGGCGTTGTGGTGGTGTAATTAATGTTTCTTGTCGTGTGGTTGTGGAAAAGTGCGTCGCTTAGGGGTGTGCGTCGCTTGGGGGTGGATCACGTTAGCATATAACGGTATAACAGCGTGTTTGCGTCAACAACTCTGACACTTCCTTCCTTAAAGGAAAAAGAAATCAATTGGGGAAAGAGAGATGTGTTGAAACTAACTGCCGGCCTAGACTATGGAGATATGGCGTCGGTGGTTCAGTAATCCTCGATTAAAGTCCGGGAGGACAAGAAGACATTATTAATCACATTCACGAATCCAGTCGCACCCAGAGCTCGAGTTCAGGGCGGGGTTACTAATTGCGTGAAGTCGTCATTGAAATCACCATCTCGGAGACTTAGCACCTCATTCTAAGGATAAGCTCCTTCTCAGAAGAGGCACATATAACACACAGCCGCCCACATTCCACAAGTTCACTTCTTCTCACACTCAGCTCATCTCAGATCAAACACCAACACATCCATCCACCCCTCTACTATACACCCACCCTACTAGGTATCTGACCCAGAACAAACCCCAGAAAAACAACCATGGCCGTATCAAAGTCCTTCTACGCAATCGTAGCCGGCGTCGGCGCCGGCACGGGCCGCTCCGTCGCCTTGCGCTTCGCCCAGGCCTACCCTGTTGTGCTGCTGGCCCGCAACCCGGCGAACTACGAGGACATCGTCTCCGAGATCAAGCAGCAAGGCGGCGAGGCGCTGGGCATCAGTGCGGATACCTCGGACCAGGCAGCAATCACATCGGCGTTTGAGAAGATCAAGACCGAGTTTGAGGGGCGCGGGCTGGGGCTGGCTGCTGCTGTTTGTAAGTGTTCTGTTCTGGCTGGACGTTATGTGTGTGGGGGGTAGCCGACTGTGGTTCCCAAAAAGCGAAGTAGTGGGGTGCTGATATGTCTGGGGATTTAGACAATGTCGGCGGCGGCTTCGCAGTCAAGCCCTTCCTCGAGTTGACGGCATCCGACCTCGACGCCAGCCTCGACAGCAATGCGTATGTCTACACCACACACCTTTCCCACTCAAGCCCCCCAAACAAACACCCCCCACCTAACCCGACCCAACAGACACGGCCTCTTCCACTTCGCGCAAGCCACCCTCCCCTCCCTCCTCGCCTCGGTCCCGACCTCCCCACACCCGCCAACGCTCCTCGTGACGGGAGCGACGGCGTCGGTGCGGGGGTCGCCGCGGTTCGCGGCGTTCGCGGCGGGCAAGTTCGCGGGGCGGGCGCTGGGCCAGAGCCTAGCGCGCGAGTTCGGCCCGCGCGGCGTCCACGTGGCTCATGTGATTGTGGATGGTGTGATTGACATCCCGAGGACGAAGGGGTATAATGTGAATGAGGGCAAGGAGGATGGGAAGATTAGTCCGGATGCGGTGAGTTTTGTTCCCCTTTCTCTTTTTTTCTTCTGTTTAAGTTGCGGTATGAGTTTGGTTTTGGGGTTGCGAAAGTGGTGTGGCCGTTGCTGACCTGGCCTGTGGCCGAGATAGATTGCCGACAGCTACTGGCATTTGCATACGCAGCATCGCTCGAGCTTCACGCAGGAGCTAGATCTGAGACCGTATGTTGAGAAGTTTTAAGGGGTGGTAAGGGTAAGCCAACCTAGGAGCATGCGTTAGTGAGCTGGAACAGAACAAAACGGGATGCGTCTTCAAGAGCAATTGGGCGCAATGAACGAACGCTCGTGGTTGGTAGAGCATGCGGAGGGAGGGCTCGGGCTAGTTGAGCCCTGATATCGAGATATATTTGGTCGCCAATCCTATATAATCGATTCATCCAGCATGCGCCTGTGACCTTGGGAACTGCAACTTGTTGTAGCCTTGCTCGATCCGGGCACGCCTTCCTATGGGTCAATCTGAAATGTCCCATAGGGCAAGACGTCCGGAGCGGCGCGGCCGACGCCGGATGCCGGTGGAGGGGGAGCGCTCTGTGGGCTCGCTTCCCTCGTCCGGCCGCGCGGCGTCGTGGTTTGGTCGTTGTGTACAACGTTATTTCAAGTGTTGGGCACTTCTTCCGGCTCTGCCGCCTCCTCTGGCTCGCCGTTCGGCTCATTGCTCGGGGGTGGAAGGCCGTGCATAGCAGCAACCCGTTCCGCCTCTTTCCTCTCCCTGATCGCCTCAGTCTCCTGCCGTAGCCTCTCGAGATTCCACGCGCTGTCGTCTTCGTCCTCCGATTCGTCGTCGTCTTCTCCGCGCCAGTTGCCGCTCTCGAACATGGCACGACCGGTCGCCTCCTTGGCCTTCCGCAGTGCTTCCTCGGCCGCCTTCTTGTCCATACGCTCCTTCTTCCACTTGGCGAACGACTCGGGATTCACCGGCGTGAGGGTCCCCGTGAGCTTGTGCCTCTCCGACTCGAGGAACTCCTCGATGGTCAGCGTCTTGAGTGGCGACTTGTCCATCAGGGCCTTCTCTGCCGCCCTCTGCTCCTTCGTCTTGAGCACGAAACTAGGGGGTTGTTAGCTCATTCTACCATAAACACACGTCCTCCAATACGTACCCAGGTGGAAGAGCATGCTTGTACATGCATTTGTCGCCGCCATTGGGGCAAATCCAGAACCATCCGTATTTGCCGTCCTCGATGGCCTGGATGAAGAACTTGCACACCTTGTCCGTCGATGTGCGCTGGTTGCCCTTCTTGGACAGGACAACGGATCGGAGCTTCTCCTCGTCCCAGTCGGCCGATGTCTCCTGCTTCTTGGACTCCTCCTCCTCGGCTCTGGCATCCTGGTAAAGGTTGATCTTTTCGACCTTGCGCTCGACGTCGAGGTTGTGGGCAAACTTGCACTTCTTGCCCTTCTCGCAATTGCCCTTCTTGTAGAAAATGCAGACGACTGTCTTTGGGTCTACGCCAAAAGGCACCTTTTGAATCTGGGCGGGCTTGTTGAGGAGCGCATCTGTCTCCCGCTTGGCGTCCTCGGCCGCCTTCTTCTCGCGCTCCCGGGCGGCTTTCTCGGCTTCCTTGCGCTTCTGGGCAGCACCGCTGCTGGCTTCGAGTTGGGCAATCGTCTTTTTGGCCGCACCACCTTTCTTATTCTTCATGCCAAAGGTCTTGTCTTCGACCAATTTCTTGGCATCGACCTTCTTGCCGGCGCCCTTTTCGGCTTTTTTGGGAGCCATGGTGGGCTAAATTACAGATTTGGCGGGACGAGGGACGGTATCGTGGTATTGGCAGTGTTCGTGGACCTCGTCGAAGAAGGAAGTGGTTTGTCGGGTGGTGGTTGTCGAGTTTTTGCGCTGAAGGCAAACTCGCAGTTTCCAGGCGGGGATCCCCACGAAGAGTGTTGAGTGGAGAGTCTTGAATGGCCTCTAATCCCAGTTTGTGCCCCACGCTGCCGTCTTCCAGCCCTGACGTGTGAGCCTGCCTGCCAGTGAGGGTGTGAGGCGAATGGCGCCACGTGACCCACACCTGAACCCTGGCCCGGGGCCGGGGGTACCTCGAGTTGCCCAAGTGCGCCAAGCCATGGGCGGTACATTGCCTGCCGGATGTTTCGCGACACTCTGGAAAGCTGGCCAGATCCAAGCCACCCAAAGCGCGCCATTCTCGAGACGACACCGGCCACAGAACAGCAGTAGACGAGCGAGGTACGGCCCCCTGACTCTCACTCGGTTTTGCGCCATTTCGTAAAACTAATTGAATCTCCAGGAGTCAATTCTGCCCTTCAACCCTCAACTCTCTCGCGCTCCACCGGCCGGCGTCCACCCGTTTCCACCATGATCACAGACACAGAACTCTACCGCCTGGCCATTGTCCTCGGCTCGGCGGCGATGGTGCTTATCATTCTCTACCACTTTTTCGAAGTCAACTCTGGCGAGGAAGAGAGCAGCACATTGAAGTCAAAGAAGACAGCGCCGCAAACCACACCCGCGTCAACCAAAACGAAATAGACGGCATGTTGGAATTGGGTGTACGATACGACGATAGAGGGTACGACTCGTTTTCCAGTCCGAGACTTTGCACTGCCCAATTAGCGCATACCGGCACATAGGATCTTTGCGCACCGCTTGGGGTTGTCGATACGGCGAGCGGAGTCTGTGGTGCGACGCAGGAAAGACAATGTTCGTTAGGGCTGCGACGACATGGCAGGCCGGATGATGGAAGGTTTATATTCGGCAAACCGGCAGTTTGGGCGTCCTAGGGTTCTGCGCTGGTGCTGCATTGGTGATGGGCTCAATGAGTTTTTGCAAGCGAGCCAAGCTCCTGCCACAGGATATGGGTTGTCTCTATCCCATCCCGAGCCGATGCGGCCCGGTTTTCAAGACAAAGAGCTGGTGGTGGATGACACGGTTCCTCGATCAACCTGCTTCCAGAATAATAATTCCGTATTTTGTGAGGGTGACCCTTTTTCTTTTTGTAAGCAGCGCGTTTTGCGCATGGTTAGCCATTCGCAATCGCAATGACATGTCTATACATCTACTTCCGTAGGCAGCACGCCTTCCGATTGCAGATGATCATTCGTAATTGTTCTGCCGCCACGTACCCCTTGTGCTCGTTGCCGACATAGTACATAAAGGTATGCACGATGTGGTGAGTTGGCAGAGGCATCGCATCGTTTAGTCTGTTTGCTGGCAAACCAGGGTGCTCAATATGCAGCCCTAACCCTGGCTGTCTGGTAGGTACTTCCTCTGGTGTGGAGCTCATGGTTGTTCTGAGCTCTGGCGCCTTGTCCAAATGTGGTCGGTCATGTGATCCGCGCTTCGCCCCTTGGTCTGATCAGCTCGAGGTCAGGCTCTCAAGCCAAGTCTGCCCTCAAATTCTCGCGCGACTCGCTCCCGCTCCTCGTTGCTTCCCACTCTTACACACTTCATCAGCGACTCCATCGACCAGCGCATTTATCATCCTGCTCTCTTCCTTTGGGCTTGCATCACCTGTTGCTCGCCTGAATACTTCAGTCAACCGACAAAAAACAATCAGTCACTTCTCGTTTTTCTTTTGCTACCTAATTACGCCACGCGCGACTTGACGCGACGTGCACCAGCAAAGAAAGACCAAGCAATTCGGCCATCGCCCGATCAGCTTCTGCCATTCAACCACCCAGCGAAACTCATCGCCTTTTCGCATCGCGCATCTCTACTAGTTAGAAAGCCGCGCACGCCTCCCAATCATCTATCAAAACCGACATCTATCACGTTCCTCGCTCACGCTCACGATCGCAATCATGTCCGGCAAGCTCGACCAGACTCTTGATGAGATCCTCACCAGCCAACGGCGCAACCAGCAAGGCCGTCGCCGCTCCACTCGCCGCACAGCTGGCACCACCCGCCCTGCTCCCGCTGCTCCGGCCGGTGGCATTCAAAAGAGCACCAAGCCCGCTCGCGGCGCAAACAAGCCCACTCCCACTCGGGCCGGCGGCGTGACCGGCGAGAGCAAAATCATGGTCAGCAACCTTGTAAGTCGATTCCAAAAAAAAAAATATACACCAGGTCTGGGAGTAGGCAGCTAATGTTTCTCGCTAGCCCAAGGATGTTTCCGAGGCCCAAATTAAGGTATGTTATTACCAGCGAGGCCATTAAACGCTTCGAACTCTTTGTCGGCGCACATCTTGCGCGGCATATTCTATCAGCATCTTGTCCTCGTGGACAATAGGGTGGTTATTCCCTACAACCCCGACGCTTGAAAGCGACTGTCATGATGCCTCAGTTCCTTCCGATGCGCAGATCTGGCACCACCTGCTGCGTCATCATGGTGGCTATCAAGCCCCTGGAAGTTGAGCAAGCCCGCGTCTAGCTGCGACCTCATCATCGGGCAGCCTGGCAAGCTCCCGTGATTGAGAATCTGCGCGGACAATCAGGGCGATGGCGATATATCAGACAGAGCGCTCAGCTGGGTGTTATGGTCGCATCTCGCCTGGCTGGTCACTAGGTTGATGATCATGCGATTCAGCGAGCTTAGCAGTGAGCAAATAGCGCGGCTCTTGTTATCTCCCCTTCTTGGCCGGGCGGCGGCATGGAGGCGGAGTCTTACATGGCTGTGGCGGTCCTCGGAATCTCGGTCGTGCAGCGGGGGCGGGATAATCATCCCAGGTGTGGGTTACGTTTGCATGGCCGGACCACGTTCGCCCTGTCTCGAACGCGGAGTCGATCGAACGGTTTCAGCAGAGGTTGGAAGTGCCTTGCTCGCTTTCTGACCGGGGGAGGCTACGTTTGGGGGGCCGGCTCACTGCTCTGCTCGCTGGTTTGGTTGCCTATCCCTAGGACGCCTACACAACGGAACGACTCGATGATCTGTGGACCTATTTTCGGATACGGATGCTCGGACTCAAAATCTTAGTTGATGCTAACCAAGGATTCCCTTCGATAGGAGTACTTTGTACAATCAGTCGGCCAGGTCAAGAAGGTCGAGATCTCATACGGACCCGGTGGCGTCAGCCGTGGCATCGCGCACGTCTCGTTCCAACAGGCGGACGGCGCCAGCAAGGCTTTCTCCACCCTGAACGGTCTGCTCATCGACAGCAAGCCTGTCAAGGTAGGACTGATCCGCCCTAGTTAATATGTCAAAGTAGTGACTAACGCTCTCCTAGGTCGAGGTTGTCGTTGCCTCTGCGGACCTTATCCCGCAGCCCAAGTCACTCGCCCAGCGCATCGCACAACCCAAGGCCCAGCCCAAGTCCGCTGCGGCTGTGAAGAAGAACGCAACCGCTGGCAAGGGCAATGCCGCCGCCAGCAAGGGTGCCAAGAAGACAGCCCGGGGCGGCCGCAGCAATCGCGTGGCTAAGAAGACGGTCGAGGAGCTCGACTCGGAGATGGCAGATTACTTTGTCGGCGGCAGCACAGACAACAACGCCAATGCTGCTGCTCCCGCCGCCGCTGCTGGTGGTGACGCCGCGATGGAGGAGGATGTTCTTTAAGCTACGGCCTGGCTCTACTTCGTACTAATGCTATATCACGTGTTCTTCTTTTTCCTTTTCAATCTGTGCTAGAAGAATCAATTATTGAGAACTGTGTCGTTGCGCCCAAATGCTCAAATTGAAATGCCAACTTGGATGACCCATAACCCTCCTGTGTAACCTAATGTTGGGTGTATGTTATAGTTACTGTGTACTTCGTACATGTACCCAAGGGAGCACCGTATTGAGTTACAGGGGCCCAGAAACACCCTAGGTGCTAGCTGCTCAGCTCCCGGCAGCCTCACCCCACATCAGCCTCACAGCGCCCCTCACCTCCAAAATTTCAGAACCGAAACCCCCAAACAGGCCGAGCTGCCAAACAAAGCTTCTAACCCCACGAACAACCTAGGAAGGACCTGCATCGGCCACCTTTCCTAAACGCCCTTTACCAAACGAGGGATAATAATTTTTAACCTAGCATATATGGTGTGGGGGGCATAACGAAACTAAATTAAATAGAACGAACCCGAACAAAACAAGCGACAATGGCATCCAGCCAACACGTCCTCCTCTCCCCCGCCGAGCTTGCCTACCTGCACGCCTCGCTCTCGCTGGCCCCGCCTATCCGCCTAGATGGCCGCTCCCCGACCCAGTTTCGCCCGCTAGTTGCCGAGACGGGCATCCTACCCGGCACCAATGGCAGCGCAAGGATATGCTTCGCCGACGGCACCGAGGCGATTGTTGGTGTCAAGGCCGAGGTCGAGAGGACTGCACAACGACCTGGGGAGGATACTGTCTTTTTTGAGGAGGGCGGGGTGGGGACCGATGATGCCGACGAGGAAGGGGAGACGAGAGACGGCGTGGATAAGAGGAAGGGAGACGCCTCGTGGGTGGAGATGACGGTTGAGATCCCCGGGCTGAGAGATGACGATTCGGGGACCGCCTTCCTATCGGCCATGCTGAGCGAGGCGCTGCTTGCCGACGGGGAATTTGCGAAGCGGCTGTGGATCAACCGACGTTTTCACTGGAAGCTATATCTCGATGTACGTCCTGTCCTGTCTTGCACCACCCACCCTTCCCTACCTTACACCTTACTCCCACCAACTCCTAACGCGCTGACCACCATCCCCAGATCATCCTCATCTCCCCGCCGCTCTCCTACCCCCTCCCGCTCCTCTCCCTCACATCCCACCTCGCCCTCCTATCCACCCGCCTCCCGCGCCTCAAGTCCGAGGGCGACGAAGACCCCTTCTTCGACGACGACTGGGCCGCCGCCCCCCACCTCTACCCGCGCACCGCCGCCACCACAACCCGCCCCCCAATAACCCTCCTCGTCATGGCCGTCGGCAACAACATCATCTTCGACCCCTCCAAGGAAGAGCTCACCGTCGCCGACGTCGCCCTCGCCGTATCCGTCACCAGCGCCACCTCCCCCTCCACCCTCTCAAAGCCCCACACAACCGACGCCGAAGCAGCAGCAGCAGCAGAAACAGACCCCGAATCAGGGCGAAACCTCCGCCTGCTCTCCATCCGCACCATTGACCCGCCGTCGCGGCTCACGCCACCGGGGGTCGCCAACGCGGTCAATGCGGCCTATGGCGCTGCGGGGACGCAGAAGGCGACGCTAGAGGCGCAGACCGCGGCCGAGACCGAGGCTGTGGAGGGTGTGTGGAAGGCGCCGCGTGGGGGGGCGAAGAGGGCTGTGTTGGGGGCGCTGGTTCAGAAAGTGTTGGAGAGGGGGGGGGTTGTGGATGAGGTGCTGGATGCGTTGGAGGCGGTGGAGTTGGGGTGATTGATTGGGGTTGTTCGGGGAGATAGGTCAGGGGGGAGAGTGAGTGGGTGGATGGCACAGGGACTGTTGTCTTTGTCATGGTCATGATGCTTTTGTTTTTCCGTCCATCCATCCATCCATCCGCCCCGCCGTCCGTTTGCATCTACGCCGGCCTTTTAATGTATTGTACAATCCATCCCATGTATGGCTACAGAGTCGAGCTATCCAGCCCAATCAAAAGATACCCATCCACCCCTTCTTCGCCTTCGCCACCACCGCCTGCCTCTCCTCCTCCGACAACCGCCTCACCTCATGCTCCCCATCCTTCTTAACCCCACCACTCTCCGCAGCAGCAGCAGCACCAACCACCACCCCCTCCTCCCTACCACCGCCCTCCACCGCGACATCAGCAGCATCCGCAGGGCCATCATCCGACCGAATTCTCGCCATCGGCTGGTTAAACAGTCCCATCTCATCCGGCAGGCCGTGCGCCTTGCGGTAGGCGGCGCGCTTGGCCACGTCGTCGACGTTGCGCCGCCGCTTCTCGTTGATGCGCGCCGTCTTGTGCGCCTCGTGCAGCCGCACCACCTCGATCACCATGCGCGCCGACGCGAGCGGCTGCCGTAGGAAGTCGGACCGGGAGGGCAGCATGTCGGCGAAGGGGGAGGTTTTTTGGAAGGAGAGCGTGAAGGTGAAGATGGCGAGCGTGGTTAGGGTGCCCTGGTGGGAGGTGGTTAGTTGTGGGTGGGGGGGATAGTGGGTAGTGGGGGGGGAGGGATGAGGAGATAAACGACGTACGACGGTGATGACGACGTGGATCCAGCGGTTATGCAGGAACCGGTGGGCGATCGTGTGCTCTGGTGGTGCCATTCCCGGGTAGTCCTTCACGGCCTGCGCTGAAGCTTCTTCATAGCTGAGCTCGCCGCCGTAGTGGCGTGGCGGGGTATTCTTGGGGAGACGGGCGCCGTGGGAGGGGGGGTTAAAGCGTTCTGGCTTGGCGAGCACTCGCCCGCCGGTGGGGGGGTTAGGCTTGGTGCTGGCGAACCGGAGGAAGATGCGGCCCGGGGCGGAAGCGGAGGTCGGGGTCGGGCCTGCCCGGCGCCAGATCAGGCCGGACTGGGGGAGCAGGAAGCGGGGGATGGAGGCTGTTGCGGATGCCATGGTTGCTGTGTCTGCCTTTGCCTGGTTCGGGCGAGGTTCGGGCGAGATCCGCACGGGGGGTGGACAGCACCAGGCGGACGATAGACAATTGCAATTGGTAACCGGACCGGACCCTCGGCCTTCAGCTACGGAGCAGCGGACGTTGTGGTGCGGCTCAATTCGGGCACTTGGCGAGTGCTCAGAAAAATCGCGTGCGCCTGTTGCTGCAGGTCCCTCTTGCTATCCCGTTTTGGCTAGCGCTGTTCTCCCCTCCTCGGGGATGCCAGTGTCAAAAAGCAGGGAAGGGACAAGTCGGATGAGGTGCCGGTCATTCCCGAGTTTGCCCGGAGAGACTGACAAACTCTCAGAACCTGATTGGCACGCGTTACTAAAAAGTGGGCAGAGTTTTCAGACCCGCTGTGGCTCGCCTGGGTTGAAGCAGAGCTTGGCAGCGGTCATTGAAAGAAAAATCCGGTACGGCCCATGCCTATGGCGCAGCGCCAACTAACACCTCACCCTGAATTTTTTCTTGAACTCTTTCCTGCGTTTCTCACATCCAACCTCAGCTCACGATACCTGCTCTACTCCAGCTACACCGACCTTAACGCACTTTTAACTTTTAATACCAAACCATCAAAATGGCTGGCGGTATGTATACAATGCCTGTTACTCGCTTCCGCTCTCCCGATCTCGAATATGTCCGCTTGCCGCTGTGGCCGTAGGATGGCCACCTTCAGCCATTGGCACCCCATACACGACTGGGAGGCTCGCGGGATGGCTTGCCTCGTTCAGCCACACCTTGCACCTCGAAGTCTTGGGAGGGTTCGCCGCTGTCGCTTATAGGAGCCCAGGCTCCTCACCGGCCGTGACCCTGCGTCATTTCCCAGGCGCAAACCGAATCGCGAGCCACGGCTGCCAGGCCACTATACACAGCGGAACGGGCCGTTCGAGAACCACCAAAACACGTCTTTCCATCTATCCGGCAGGAACAGCTAGCTGACGAAACTCGCCATAGGTGACATCAAGAAGGGTGCTGGCCTCTTCAAGACGCGCTGCGCGCAGTGCCACACCGTTGAGAAGGACGGTGTCAACAAGATCGGCCCCGCGCTGCACGGCCTGTTCGGTCGCAAGACCGGCTCCGTCGAGGGCTACGCCTACACCGACGCCAACAAGCAGAAGGGCATCACCTGGGACGATGATACTCTGGTACGTTTGCTTTAGCATGCATAGCCCTAGACAAGACCCTGGTTTTGTTGCTAACACTCCCTCAGTTCGCCTACCTCGAGAACCCCAAGAAGTACATCCCGGGTACCAAGATGGCGTTCGGCGGCCTCAAGAAGGAGAAGGACAGGAACGACCTGATCGCGTATGTGCTCCTTTTCTACCCGGGTTATTTCCCACAGCATACTGACGTATACCTCGCAGCTACCTCAAGGATTCGACGAAATAGATCTCGCAATAACCGGGATTCGACGTCGTTGTATTACTAGCTACACCAATTCATCACAAAAAAGCGAATCCCCACCGCGGGATTGCCGGTTGCGGTTGCGAGGGAGACAGGGAGTTGGTCCGTTTTTGCTATGGCTTTTTTGCATTAGACGGGACGGCTCTTGTACAGCACTCACAACAGCCATTTATTACTTCTACTATTTTGTACCATAGAGAGACGACGACACTACAACTAGACGAGATGTCCTCGGGCGGCGCAGCCTGATTGATGAAGAATGATTCCCACTCCTTAAGACGCCTTTCAGTTCTGGTTTTGTGTGCAGCGGGTTGAGTTTGGGTGTGCAGGTGAATGAGTGCACTGGCTTTGAGACAGGAGACAGGCTAAATGCTTCAGTTGCCGAGATGCCGAATCCCGAGAAACCACCTCTTGTATACAGCAAAATTTCCGAGCAGTGACGACAAAACGAAGAACAAGGCAAAAAAGAGCATGCTTCCCCATTGATGAGATGCCGCGGAATTAGTTGGACTTGAACTGCGGTGCTTGACCACGGCCCCAAATTCCAGTATCGGGCCAGCGTCGTGGCCCCAGTTACAACTGGCCAAGTTGCTATGCCGCTCCTGACACGGAGAAGGCAGGCAATGGGTTGTATTTCTCGCAGTAGGATGCTATTACCGTGGTCACCGCTACCCCAGTCACCGGGGGTGACATCTCTTAGCCACAAACAATGAACGAAAACAGAAAACAAACATCAGGGGTGGCCGAGTAGGCAGATACACCAATAAATCAACAATATATCCCCGCCCCCCCTTTTAAACCCCCCCCTATGTCCATACCTACCCCCCAACTCTCAACCCTCAAGCATATACCTCCCCGCATCCTTCACACTCGGCTTAGTCTCGCGCAGCGCCCTCTCCCAGTCCGCCGCCGTGATCACCGGGTCGGCCGCCGCACCCGCCGCGCCGCCACCACCACCCGCCCGCTGCATCAGGTAGGCCCGCTCCAGACAGGCTTGCGCCGCCGCCTGCATCAGGTTGCCCAGGTCGGCGCCCGAGAAGCCCGTGCAGCGCATGTCGAGGGCGACCTTTTCGAGGTCTGCTTCGGGGGTGGTTGTGGTGGTTGTTGTGGTGGTGGTGGTGGGGAGGTCGGTCATGTCGACGTCGGTGCCGGCTGCTGTGGCGGCCTCGAGCTGGCGGCGCTCGGCGCGGGCCTTGGAGACGGTGTTGCGGAAGAGGGTGCGCAGGATGTCGACGCGGTCCGGGGCCGAAGGCAGGCCGACGTAGATGCTGGTGCCGAGGCGGCCCGGGCGGCGGATGGCCTCGTCGATGATGTCGGGCCGGTTGGTGGCGCCGATGACGTAGATGCCCGAGCGGTCGCCGACGCCGTCGAGCTCCGTGAGCAGCGTGTTGACGACGCGCGCGCTGGCGTCCGAGAGCGAGTCGTCGCGCCGCGGCACCAGCGCGTCCATCTCGTCGAAGAACAGGATGCAGGGGGCCGAGGATTTGGCCCGCGCGAATAGCTGCCGCACTGCTCGTTCTGACTCTCCTACGTATTTGTTGAGTAGTTCTGGGCCCTTGATGGAGATGAAGTTGGCCTTGGACTCGTTGGCCACTGCCTTGGCCACGAGCGTCTTGCCGCACCCTGGCGGGCCCCATAGTAGGATGCCCGCGGCCGGCTTGATGCCCACACGCGTAAAGAGCTCTGGGTTTTTGATGGGGCCGATGATAGACATCTCGAGCTTCTTGCGCACGTCGTCGAGCGCGCCCACGTGGGCCCACGTTGTGTCCGGGATGGTGCTGAAGCCCTCACGCTTGGAAGCGGGTTGGACGCGTGATACGGCCGACTTGAACTGGGCCATGGTGATGTGGCTCTCCTCCCAGGGCGCGCGGCGGTGGTCTTCGAGGAGGACCCAGTCGCGCTGCTTCTGCGAGGCCGCCGTGAGGTAGTCGGGGGCACCCAGCGCGCGGGCTTTGCGGAGGAGATCCTCGAGTTTGCCGCGGCAGCTGCCAGACACAGCGGCCTTGACGACGTATTGGAGGTCGCTGCCGACGTAGCCGGGAGTCAGTTTGGCCAGCTCCCTAAAGTCAACGTCGTCTGCGAGGCTGAGATCGCGGGTCAACGACCGGAGGATGTGTTCGCGTGCTTTCTCGTTTGGCATCCCCATGTCGATCTCGGAGCTGAAGCGGCGGCGGATGGCCGGGTCTAGAAAGTCGGGCCGGTTGGTAGCCGCTAGGACTACCACGTTCTTGCCTAGCGGGGTTTGTTGTTTGATGCGGTCCATGCCGTTCATGATCTCTGCCACGATACGACTCTCCATCCCCTTGTTTGCGCTCTCCCGCCTCCCTGCGATAGAATCGATCTCGTCGAAGAACACGAGGCAGGGTGCGAGGCGGATAGCCTCGTCGAACACGTCGCGGATGTTCTTCTCGGATTCACCCGATGTACCCCCGACGATGGACGGCCCAGACACCGGGATGAAGGCGGCGCCTACGCTCCCGGCGACGGCATGGGCGAGCGTCGTCTTTCCGCAGCCCGACGGCCCGTGGAGCAGGACCCCATTGTCGTAGCGGTAGCCCATCTTCTCGCAGGCCTCGCCGGCGCAGAGCGGAAACCACACCTCGTCCAACAACCTGTCGAGCGTATCGTCCACGCCAGCGATGTCTAGGATAGATACGCTTGATGGAGGGCTCCTGTCGACCTCCTTGGGACCACTCTTCCGCTTCTTGGGTCGCGGTTCCCCATTCGCTTGCCTGTCCCCAGTAGCGCCAGGAGTATCCATGCTAGGTGCTCTTCCAATAGCCTCGGGTGGTGGTGCGCTAGGCGTTGTAGCTGGTGTCGCGGCAGGTGTGATGGTAGAGTCTGTGCCGGCGCTCTTCTCGCTCTTTTCGTTGTTTGCGAAACCCCAGGCCTTGGCGATCTGGCGATTGATGATATTCTGGTCGCGTTCGGCCTTCGCCGCCTTTATCCTTTCTTGCTCTTGGGCCTCGAGAGCATCGTCCGAGTCTTCCTGCTCGTCCGCTTTTAACTGGTCTTTCCTTACCGCCAACACGCGCTCAATCGACTCTTCCAGTGTCTTCTTTTTCTGGCGGGCAAGGCTTGAGTTTGAGCGCTTAATACTGTCGTAGACCGATCCTACAGTGAGTCGGGGTTTCCGCCCGCTTTCACTCCCTTCTTCTTCTAGTTTGAGAATAATTTGGTAAACCTCACGGTCTAGCCCCAATCTCATGTTGCCTCCTTGCCGCCGTGACATGCCGTGTGTTGGTATCAATAAACAGAAGTGGAAAAAAAAAAAAGAAGAAAATTAAGTAAAATGCAGAAATAAATCAGGGAGAGCCGTTCAAGACGTCAGTATTGCCTAATCCCGACAAGTCAGTTGGGCTGTGGCCGAAATGCGCTTGCTTGTGTGATCCTGAATGAGCTCGGTTGGTGAAATGCAGGCAAAAAAAAAACTTGTGAATGAGCAATGAAGGGTACCGCTGCCGTACAGTGCCGCGGTGTCCATACAACCAACGGTATATACGACCATCCAACGTTCCCGACTTCCCCCAAGATACCCGCCTGGTTTAGTTCGAATTTAAGTTTGTAGTTTCATATTCACTGACTGAATCTGGTATAGGTATTCTCTTATCTCGTTACTCAAAGCTAACCGAGTTACTATGCGACAAGAATGGAACACAATATAGTTGCAATAGGCCGTGTTTCTTCTCGCACTGTGCCACAGCCAATCAGAAGGTGGGGGAATGAAACGAGATCGAGATGAGGGATGGAGATCAAAGATGGAGAGAGCTGGGGGAAGACAGGAAAAACTTAAAGGAGCGGGGGGGGGGGGGTTTGTAAGGGTTTGGAAATGATAGGAGTAAGAATCACGAAATACCTTAGGGATGTGCGAGAAGGAACGGAAACATGGAAGATTGGGAAAATGGCACCCAGCCCTAACCCTCGTCATCGATGAAATGTGTAAGTCGCCCTCCCAACTAGGAAACAACAACTTGGATGGCTTAAATCTTGTTGCAACATGGCCAACAAGCCGTCAATGGTCCCCCACCGATTCCCATCGACCCACCACCACACCAACTTCCCCAGCCATCAATAAATACTCCATCGCCCCCGCCGTAGCCCTGACCCTCGGATCCAACCTCGCCATCGGCCTCAACCCCTTTACCTTGTCATCCACCAATGCTCTCGCCGCCAGATTCAACTTAAACTCCAAACTCCCCTTCAAACGCGCCCGCTCCCACAGCCGGCCCAGTTCCAGTACCCACAAAACCGTCACGTACAGCGCCCACACGTCCGACTTGTGCGTCTGGCAGCATTTATGGAGGTGGTCTGGGTGCAGCTCCGGGGCCTGGTACGATCTCGCGCCGACGGCGTCGCCGTCGTCGGCCGCGATGATCGATTCGAGCTCGCACAGGCCGAAGTCGCCCAGCTGGAAGTGGTGCATGTCGGGGCCGGTGGTGTTGTAGAAGATGTTGTCGGGCTTGACGTCGCGGTGGACATACCCCAGCTTGGCCAGGTAGGCGAGCGCGGGGAGCATCTGGCGCAAGACTGAGTTGGCGAGTTCCGGC
Source organism: Chaetomium tenue (assembly GCF_020726465.1). NCBI lineage: Eukaryota > Fungi > Ascomycota > Sordariomycetes > Sordariales > Chaetomiaceae > Chaetomium > Chaetomium tenue. Next base: position 2,022,078 of record NW_027117330.1, on the reverse strand, counting down.
CTTCGCTCGGGGGGGTAGGTTTCGTTGAGGCTGGCGACGGTGCCCTCCATGAGGGACATGACGATCTCGACTCGGGGGCTGCCCCAGCCTTGGGAGTGGAATGATTGGATGATATGCGACTGGGATCAGGTGTTAGTCGCGGGACATAAAGGGTGTAGAGGTGTGAGGGGGATATGGGGACGCTTACATGATTGAGACTGGGAAGAATGTGGCCCTCGCCCCGGTAGGCAAGAGCCATCATAGTTTTATCGTTATCCCCCTGTTGAAGCAGGACCTTGACGGCGAAGACACGGCCGGTGCCCTTCTCACGAGCTTTGTACACTGTCCCAAACGTGCCACACCCGAGGTCGCCGACAAATTCGTATTCCATCCTGTTGACTCTAGTCAGGGGTCACGATACAAACTGCACACCAAAACGTCCCAAAACTTTCTGCCCAAAGGGCGGTTTATATAGTTAACCACCTGTTCCATCACCGCTCAAACCAAATTTCATAAACAAACATCTCGATATCTTTTTCAATCTTCCACACCTTACTGCACACCTCTGACTCACCAATCCCCAGCATTGAGAGACGTCACAGACTCAAAACTCAACCCGCCAAAGCCATCGATACGACGCATAGGTTCCTGCATTCAAGACACGCCCGAGTTGTTGTTCTCATATTCTCTCTGGTAACCGCTGGTCACCGACTGTAATATCGTCGTTCGCCGGCTCGCCATCCGTGGCATTCTCTTCGGCTATAGCAGGAACTACGGCAGGGCGCCCCTTTGTCCCCATTTCGTCCCCCCTTTCTTCGTCGGTTAACAATGCATTTTCTGATGAGTTTGGTCAGTTGATCAGATTGTTTTAGTTAACAAAGGAAGGATTTGTCTCCTAACATCTAGTCACCTTACTCTCTCTCGGTAAACGTAGTTGGAGCAGGTAAGGGCGAGGACCATATTCTACTATCCCCTAGTCACCGCATCAAATACAGTCAATCACAGCTTAATCCTTAGAGATGCTAGAATTTGCTCCATTCCCAAATTGTATAACCCACACGCTAAACTCTCCTCTTTCCGCTCCGATGTAAAAACGAATGACGCCCACCCACCTCCTCTCCCAACAAGGTGAGGAGCAATTTGACAACCCCCCAAAATAACAACGCCCTTTCCCTTTGACGCCCAGGTCCCAAAGGGAAGAATGATGTGAAGACGAACAGAACAACCAATGCAAGATACGCAGCCCGTTATATGCACCGCCCGCCACCGTCCAGGCAGCTAAGAATCCCATTCCGACCGTCCGTCCAAATTTGTACAATTTAGCCCCCAGTTGAACAAGCTGGCGGGTTTAGAAAGAAAAAGCAGCCACGGTAAAGCAAGGTGACATAACGCCCGAGCCAAGTAATAGACAGACAGAGATAGCGGGAATACACAAGGCCATATGACATACACTGATGAAAAAAGCCTCAAAGGAAGGAGGGGGTATGGTTAATCCTCCCAAGCCTTGATACGCTTTTTCAAGAACTCAAAGGAGGAAAAGAAGACGGCATTCACAGCACACGACCGGCCCATGGACACACCCAAACCGCGGTACATGTTACGCTGGAAAAATCGGATCTTGACGGGCTCGACCGTTTGGCCCTTAGAGTACATCAGGGAGTTGCGCTGATAGATTGATTTCGCCGAGTCGACTGGATCTGGATTGGGGAAGATTGATATTAATTAGATGGCTTGTACACTCAATATTGGGGTGGGGGGGGGGGGGGGGGGGGGGGGGGTGGCGTACAAATCAAAGCCCACGAGACGATACCACACAACCCTCCTGCGACCAGGACGGCGAGTGGGTTCGAATGGGTGCCATCACCCCCGAAGGTCGTCAGGAGCTGTTTGCTGCTTTCGTACGTCATGAAGTAGGTTGCAGTCCCGAGCGTGTCACGCACTACGGAATGGAGTTAATTTTCCTCCCTACCATGGTCGACAGAGAAAGGGGAAGGCTTACTGAGGTGTAACCTGAACCCCGTGTACAGCCCACCAACGCCCCGGTGCTTGATAATATTTCGGAGTGTCTTCAGCGTCCCTTTGTTCTGATAGCTCGCGGCGATCGCATGGCTCTCCGGCTTTGGGCAGTTCTTCTTGTCTGCCATCAGAACCGACACTTGGGCGCTGAGCTTGGTCAACTCGAAAGGGCCTGACCACGACAGTCAGTATCACAAACCCCGGTCGAGGTCCAATCCCAAGCTCCCCAGACTGAACTCACAGGCTATGACTGTTATGCAGGATCCGGCTGTCGCACCGGCCGCGCCAAACGTCGCCACGGTCCACATGTTCGGGTAGCTGCCCGTCGAGCTGACGTGCCCCATAACATCGACACCAAAATTGCGCTTGACCCAGTCGCAGTAGGCGTACTTTGAACGCTGATAAATGGAAAAGGAAACCGTCCGCACGAGCGTGATGCTGGCCATGGGCGCCGTGACGCCGCGGAAGAAACCCCGGAGCTTCTCCTGGTTGTAGGTGTGCTTGACGCAGTCCAGAAATCCGGCATACTGGTACGTTTGCATGCGTGTCTTGACGCTGTCGAGCGGAAACGTCGTCAGAGTGGATAGTACGCTGGAGGCCGAGGCGGCCACCTCAACGCGGTAGCGCTTGACCAGGCGCTGATAGCTCGAGACGGCATTGTTTCTGGGTGATGTTGACCCACTGGAGGCGGAGGAGGAACTGCGACTGAAGGCGGCCACCGCGGCCGCTGTCGCCAATCGGGGGTCTGGACAAATATCCTCATCATCGTTGGTGTCATCCCGTTTGCTCAAGTTCTCGTCATTCTTTTGTGGTTGCCGTGTCAATCCCTGCTGGCCATCGTGATGCTGTGAAGGGGACGAATAAGAAGGCATGGTGGGAGATAGAGGGCGACGTCCATAGGCTGGACCATTTTGTAAGAGAGGTGCGTGGCGGTGGCCGTCGTCGTCGTGGGTGGCGGTCTGAACCTCCGCAGGCATGCTATTTTCCTGGCTCTTCCCGTTGATATTTCTCGTTGGTTTGCTTCTTCCGTCGCTCCTCTCGTATCGTGTGTGTCGTGTTATCGCGTCTCGGCAGGGCACCTCTCACGTAGCAGCCGTTAGCCAACAGACAGTGGTCTCGGGGGCGTCCGAGACCAGAGTCATCAGCAGGACGGTCGCGAAAGGGCCTGGGCCAGCGGGTGAGGGTCCATAAGAACCCCCGCCGGGTTGGTGAAAGGGATGCCCCTTGTCGTTCTCTTGGGTCAATGGGCGGTCGGGTGCAGCATCAACGGTATTCGAAATAAAGGAGAAATGGGTGTAGGGTTGACGATGGAACTGAGGGAGAGGGGCAGGTGCAGGCGTCGATATGGATGCCCTGCCCGTGGCGGGTCGGGCGTCAATTGGCTGATCGGTGGACGGCGGGGTCTTCAACTTCGAGTCGACTAGGTTGTGTAACGGCGATTACAGCTCAACGAGTATGTGGTGGAGGAGGCGATGGTTGGCGGAGCTTCAATTGCGGGGTTGCGATACAAAGAAGCTGCCTTCCATGTGGTGTGGTCATGGATGGGAGTGCAGGTCGGAAAGCTCAGCTCTCTCTGCCACTAGCGAGTTGCAAACGCTGGAGATTCCGGGGCATTTTAGCGCGGGGCCCGACCTCGGTGACTTCCGTCACATGTCCCTTCACCAAATTCAAGCAAGGAAAGAGGAATTAAGAGCTGTGCTGTATCTACGTGTAGAAGCGGGGGACTGGGGAGAGATCGCCACACCACCGTTTGCCGCCGTTACGTTTATCGAGCGGTGGTTGGCATGCGGGCTAGACGACGATGGCTTCATGGCTGGTGAGCACTTGAGCAGGGGTAACGTCATTGCTGCACCATCGCTTGCCGAATTGAGGAGGGTGTCTGCAGCTAAGCGGAGCACCACCTACACCAGCGAGCCACCCGCTGCGGCCTGTGATTCTATCTCATCTGCACTTGGTTTTGAATCTATGCCGAGACGAACTGTCTGCATCAGAAGATAGCTCCTAATTTTGACAAAATGTATCCACCGATATTTATCTCAAATCCGCCGATGAGCAGGACATGATGCCACCGCGATCCCTTCCACCGGGCCACGGGGTGTGATAGCCGATACCCCATACTTCCCTGCACTTTGGCGCCAGTCTTCAAGCCAACTGCACATCTTGTAGATCTGCTGCGGGCGATCCGTAAGAGGGTCCTCAAATTTGGGGTAAGAGTCCCTCGATTCCTGAATTGCAGCCATTCGACCATTCGACCAGTCGCACTTTTTCGGAGTGAGTCCAGACTACAACCAGACCCTCATTGGGGAAGCCGAAATGCAATTCCAGTTCCGTTGTGAAACCCGCTGCTGTGCACCGCATCGGCTCGGCTCCCACCGGCATCAGCCGCAGGCACGGCCGAAGGGCTGCTGAAGCTCGGCAACTGCAACAACGGCCGCGAGGGCGAATCCCCTCGGTGGGGGCGCGGCATTGGGGTCGGTGGTTGGCACCCGTCAGCCGGCAGCCAGTCCGGCACGGCAGACAGTACCCGCGATGAGTTCTCAACAAAGCTTCTCAACGCAGACACAAGCCCATCGTGTCATTGAGCATGGCAACCGTACGTTCATAATGGTCGTACTGCGTTCCGCTGATGGGGTCATCCTGCCTTCTTCGAGACATCACATTAGCAACGCACATTTTTCAACAGCCACACCCCAAGAAAAGGGAAGCAAAAGACCAAGAAAAAAATGAAGAAAAAAAAAGACAAAAAAAAGGAAAATCAAACTCACTCCTTCACCTCCTTCCCGCCCTTCCTCGCCTTCTCCGCCCTCTCCTCCTCCATCTCCATCTTCCGCACCCTTAACCGCCACGGCATTTTCGAGCGCTCGTTCGCCCGCTCCCAGTGGACACGGCACAGGTTCTTGAGGATCTTGTGCTCGAGCCCGCGCTGCTGCGCCGCCGCGTTCATGAACCAGACCGTGTGGCGGACACGCTCCGTGTCCAGCGTGCCGTGCGGGTCGCGGAAGCCCGCGCGCAGCTGCTGCGTTATCGTCGTGCGTGAGGGTTGTGAGTATTGGACGGCCCGCAGGGTGGCGCGGAGCAGGCTGCGGTAGGCGTGGATGAGCTCTGGGGAGGCGGTCATCTCTATTTATTTTGTGGGTTTTTGTTGGTGGTGGGTGAGTGAGGTGTTGCGGTTCGTGTGAGTGGTGGTAGTTTTGATATGAGTTGATGGTGAGTTGGGTTTGAGTTGAGTGCAGTTGAGTGGAGATGTGATTCTGGGGCGTTTGACGGCTTGGTGCACGGGCCAATCAATGAACTCGGCGAGCGCATTTTACTCTTGCCCGTGGTCAAGAAGATGAGAAAACACTTTAGTTATCAGGTTGCTAGGTTGCGTAGTTGAGTAAAGCGTGTATTGCACGACCACAGAATTACGGTAAACGGGCCGGAATAGTGGCGGGGAAATCGAACTCTTGATTCAACCCCATTACGGCTCTGACAGAAACGACCGCATGCTACACACCCACTGGACTCCACCAGCAAACACTTCTAGATAGAATACCGAACCAAGAATCATTAGGTCCCAAGAGTAGAAAAGAGAAAGCATATCCCAGAATACCCTGCCATCCTAGCGGCAGTCACACGCATCCGCGCCATCTATATGCACCGCGCGATACCCAAGCCCAGGAACCACCCACCCATCCAACGAGTCTACTGTGTAGCTAGTCCCCATTGGTCCTCTAAGCCGCACCCGTCTAGTTCTCCCGCTGGTCAACAGCCGCATACGCCCCACCGCTCCCCTCACCACTCCCTCCCCGTCCAATCATCCTCGAAAACCACCCGCCTACCCCCCCGGAACCACCACCACCACCACCCTGGCTGGGCTTAATATCTGCCTCCACATCAACAGGCGGCTCAATGTCAAGCCCCGGGATTGCCGCGCTGGCAGCGTGCCTGCCCAGCGGCGATCTATTTCTCGCGGCATCGAGCCCCGTAATGGGCGACGCAGGCCGTAGGAGGGCGTCCGATTCGGCGTGAATGGCCGGGGTGCCCGCGGCCGGGGTGTTGAAGGCGCGTGTCGAGTCACCGAAGAGGACGTCCATGTCTTCGAGGCGGACGCCGCACGTTTCGGGGTAGAGGAAGTACACTGGGTCGGGGGGTTAGACAGGGCATCGCGTGAGGAACAAAAGGGGGGGGTGGGGGACATACCAACTACGAAGCTGACGGCGCAGAAGAAGGCGTGCACGAGGTACAACCGCCAGGCAATCAATTCCTGCAAGATAGGCGTCATCTCACCCACGAGAAAGTTGAAGGCCCAGTTCGTGGCTGTCGATAGACTGGCACCCTTGGAGCGGATCTTGAGAGGCAGGATCTCGGGCGGGTAGAGCCACGGGATAGGTCCCCACGAGTATCCAAACGCCGCGTTGTAGATGACTACGAGAATGACGACCAGCTTCGGCGTGGCGGGGATGTCGAGATACTGCACGTATGAGATCAACGACAGCGAAATCGTCATAGCAATAGCGCCCGAGAGTAAAATCGGCCGCCGGCCCCAGCGGTCCACGATATACCACGGTGGGATGGTCGACAGAACATAGGTGATACCGTTGATACCAGCCATCAACACGGCGGCATGCCCGATCCACCCGGCTCGCTCAAAAAGGTAAGGCGCGTAGTACGAAATGACGTTGATGCCGTTCAGCTGGGCTAGCGCCTGCGCCGACATGGCGATGAACACGCGGCGTCCGTACCGCTTGAACATTTCGCCGTAGGTGCGCTCGCCCTCTTGGCGCTGCATGAGGACGTTCATCTTGATGTCGCGGAACTCGTCGCGGGCACGAGGGTTGTGGATGTCGCCACCACCGTAGAGGTTTGCAATGACGACGATGCCCTCCTCGTCATGGTCGTTGTCCAGCAGCCATCTGCGAATCGATTAGCATATGGAAAGGGCCGCAAGGGGCAAAACGACGTACCTGGGTGACTCGACAATGATCAGGCTCCCCAAGCCGAGCAGGCCGCCCATAACGCACTGCATCAACAGAGGCACACGCCAGGACAGGTCACTCTTGATGTACATGCAAAAATAGTCAACCCAAACCGAGGTGGCGTAGCCAATGATGTTCCCGGTGAACTCAATGCACGCGAGCTGACCCCGATTGTGAGGAGGCGAGATCTCGGACTGGTAGACCGGCACGATGGTCGACAGCATACCAACGCCGAGACCAGCCAGCACTCTGCCCGTCATCATCATGGCCATGTTCACCGCAAAACTTTGCATGGCGCCGCCGACGAAGAAGACGCAAGACCCGTAGAAAATGGTCTTCCGCCGCCCGATGATGTCACCGACCCGGCCAACCACAAGGGAAGATATGAAGGCGCCGACTTCGAGGATCGCGACCATGGTCGCGATCTGCACCGGGGTCGGGTCATGAAAATACGCTTTAAAATACTCGCCGCTAGAAGGGACGTGTTAACAGGTGGTACTGGTAGCGACGGGGAAGGGGCCAAGCTTACATGATGATGCCTGACATGACACCTTGGTCGTATCCAAAAAGGAAGACACCTAATGATACAAAAATCGAAGTAAAATACCTATGGCAAGTGTCAGCACGCACACATGTGTCAAGTCGCTAGGCTGCCGGGCTGGGATTAACTGACAGCAACGGCTTGCCCGTCAGGCCGTGGATCGAACTGGACCCGCCCGTCATGATTGCGGCTAGTAGGCGTTCTGCCCTGGATGCCTTGCGGTTGCCGATGTTTGGAATTTGGATGGCCTCTTTGTCGATGACGCCAGCGTGCCGAGACGTTGACCGGCTGCTCCCGGAGGACAGCGGCTCTTTGTAACGAACCCGTTTCGAGTGGCGGTTATGGTGTTTCTTCTTCAAGACGCCCGCGAGGGTATCGTCGCCGTCGAGGGTCTCTGTCACCCGCCGGCGCAGAGGATCTTCGTCGTCGAGCTGCTCGGCGATGTCGCCCGTGTCTGTCCACGAACTGTCGTCTTCTTCCGACTCAGATGAGTAGCCGGGATAATCGACGGGGTGGCCGCGGCCGTGGGGTGCAAGCAGTGAGGACGCCTGCTCCCGATTGCGTTGAAGGTCTGATCGCTCGCCGTGGGCGGGAAGTGTGCGGAGGGGAATGTTGGAGGGAAGCCTGGTGGGATTGGAGGAGGGAATCTTGAAGGTAATGGGGCTGTTCGGCAGCAGCCCGCGTCCGCGTGGAGTGCAGATGCACAATGATGGTGGGGGAAGTCGGGGGGTGTTGTCCGAGCTTAACGGGATCCGCTGGTGAGGGACTCATCGGTCAGCTGTCACGAGGGTTGCCGCAAAGAGGATATGTCGGGTCTCCGGGTCTCGGGGTCACGGCGGCGGTGCAGAAGAATGGTTGGAGATGGCAGCAGTTGGCGAACAGAGGGACCGCGCCGTCCGCTGGAACACTCGCTAGCGGCGCGGCACCCCCATGACTGCCAAGCCGCTAACCCACCATACAGGGGAGAACCCCTGTTCACAGCCAACTTTCTGAGCCTTCTGTTCCTCCTGCTGCCTCCCACGGCTTGCCAAGTATGCCCTCTGGGCGCACATCACTGCAAATCACTACGAAATCTCGGCAAGGCGGCACCGCAATCCTCGACCCTTTGCTTCTGAGCGGTTAAACTGCGGTTTTGTCTCACCCCTTTCAGGGTCCACGGGACGGCTGAGAGCGTCACGCGGAATGTGCAGTGGGATTCGCCTCTGGAGGGCACTTTCGTCATCTGGCAATCTGGGCAAGAACCTCAGCCTGGCGACCCAGAAAATATCAGGCTGACGGTCCAGATGAGGAGGGGCAAATGGGGTCAAATGGGATGGGGTTAAAACTCCGCACAAATGGAGTGAAACAAACCGTTGCGCACGAGCACGACTTCTTTTCCCCGAAGCGGGGCTCTGAAGGGATTTGACGAAATTAAATCTCAGTTCCCCAGCAGCCCGGGCGAGTCCATCGTGCGGCCTTCGTGGTGGCGTTCACGGCCAGGCAATATCCCAGCTTCTTCGACTGTTTTGAGATTCGCGAGATCTAACGGAATCAACCGCCACCGCCTTCGAGATTTTCTCGGTTTCTGATGTTGTCAGCGATCAGCCAACAGCCTGGCCGGGACCAGCCGTGCCGCCATAGGTCGCCGGGTCCATGCCGAATCTCACGACCAACTGCCCGGTCAGATTATGGCCCAAAACGCAGTGTGTAGTTATGGCTCCCGGGCGGCGAATACGTGACATGGTTAGGGGGGGCTCAAGCGTGGGCTCAGAGCAGAGTTATCGCCCCTCTTCTCGCCGAGGCCATCCGGGGCGACAACGGCTTACAAGGCCCTCCCGGAGCGGAAGTCTCGCGCATGAATCGCCGGGCGGCGCAGGCTGGGCACCGTGGGGCCGGATCCGCTGATAGTGGGACACACGGGAGCCCGCGGTGCTGCCGCCTCTGCCTTCCGGGTACATCCACACAATGCATACAATGCATACAATGTCAAAGTGTTTATGTACACGCACAGTCAGTGGCTCGGGATATTTAAATCTCGCAACACCTGGGACAATAGAAATAATTATTAATGATCGAACTTCCCATATGGCTATTTCGGTTGCTAGCATCTGTCGAGGATGCGAATCTGAGACTCGAGAGCGCCATTGGACCAAACAATGCCCTTGGGAAAACCCAATCTCGGATAGGCGCATGGACTGACTTGCATGGCCCTTGGTTGGGATATTGAAGGGAAGGCCATGCACCAACCTTTGGGATGGCCCACAACGACGGGCCGGCGCCACAGGCCAACCAGTTCCAGCTTACCAGTCCTTCAAATGTGGCTTGGACAAAGACGTGTTTCGGAGCGTCGTCATCGGCCTCTTTTTCAGCATCCAACTCATCATGCATACACGATGCACGACCCCAGGTTCCAATCCATCATACTGCCATAGTTACTGTGAAGACGAAAGTCGTGGAAAGTCGTTTTCGGGCTATCCTCCGGGCTGCTAGCCCAATCTCTTTGAGCCACCAATTGCAGTGACAGGAACCGCCTGTTTTCATCATCCCTTCCAAGGTTTCAATGGCAAGAAACAGAGGGACGCATTTAAGACTAAGGACATCCCTGTCGCCACACCCCGCCGACCTGCGCCATCCCGTCAGCAGCATAGCCAACAGACATTGCGAAGCGCTGCATATATATAGATTTTCCCAACGAAGTGCATGTGGACACACCGGCGCCAAACGCCATCGTCTGGAATGCATCTGTCTCTGAGATCGCGAATTCCCGGTTCGAGGGCAAGAAACCGTTCCATGCTACCGTTCCAGCCAAGTGAATCAAAGCTGGTTGGATCGAGTCTCATTCATCTCGCCAAGTGGCTGGGCCTTGTCCCTGGATAGGAAAGTGCCCAAAACCTCCATCCAATCGCGAGTTCGGGATCCTTGTGTGGGCCGGTCTCCGTGCCACGACAAACGGGGCGCGCCATCTTGCGTTCCTGCCGAGTTCCCCAGCCTGCGACCGGGGCATTGAGTTTTATATTGCGGAGCTGTGACCAAAACCCAGCCGGGCCCTGCGCTTCGCTCTCAGTCCGGTCACCACAGCAATCATCCCGCAACAGCGCGGTCGCCCGCCCGAAGAACGAGCCGAAAACCCCTCTGACGCCCTCTCCGAAGCTGCCATTGCATGCGCGAATAGAATCACGGAGCCATTGGACAACATTGTATGAGATAAAAGAGGAGGATTTCGCATTTGCAGAGAAGCAGGCTAGTTGTTGGGGACTCGGGTCATCAGCTGCACAAGGCTTGGGTTCAATTCAGGTCCCCACCGCCATCCACCGCCAACCACCGCATATCCCGGCCAACGCTTCGTGCGCGCATTCGAATGGTCGGTGAGAGACGAGGCGGGCGAGGAAGGACAGGAACACAACAAATTTTCAGCTATACACAAACAAACGGTGTTCCATTGTGCATTTAATTGATTTCGCCCAAGCAAAAAAGAACACGCCCCCGTCGCATCACGGCCGCGACGCTCCAACAGATCACAGACCACATAGCACGGCCGGGGTCTCACATTCCACAATGGGTTCAACAAAGTTTGGCAATTTCAATGTGAGCGACAAACGGGCCATGGGTGGAAAAAGTGCACATAACTAACCATGTCACCACATAGGAATTCTGTCGCGATGCTACGCTCCCCATCTGCAATGTGAGTGTGATTCAAAGAAAAAGTTTTCATCGCTTGAGGGACATCTGCTCACCTCTGTCTCTGCAGCTTTTGTCACCCACAGACAACCAGTCAGGGCCATGGGACGGCGAGTGCACGTTGAAGGGCATCCCTTTGTCCGATGAACGGCAGCTGGGCAATCTTGGTTAGTGATACTCCTCCACAACCCCCCTCCTATGCCTAGCAACTGACACTTTCCAGGGTCCATAATACTGTGCGGAATTGCAATCGTCATCAGTGTCTTGCTATTGCTTCGCTCAGAAAGGAAACGGGCAGCTGTCGGGCGGAGGTAAGTCGGCCTGGTTATTCATCTGATCTCCTTGTAACTTATGTGCTAACCATTGTGGCAGAGAAATGCAAGCGTTCCTCATAGGATATATACTGATCTCAATATGTGAAATTTTCTCAGTCGGGGATTTCCCTTTGGATAACAAAGTGCGATTGGTGAGTAAACACCCAATTGTCCAAGGCGTTCCTAATCTCACCGATTTTACAGGCATTTAGCGCCATTCATATCGGCGCCATTGCGGCGACCACATGGATCCTCTTCCTCAATGGCATTGTTGGATACCAGCTGATGGATGACGGGACTCCATTTTCCCTCGGCCTCCTCCTCGGCTCCTCTCTCCTGTTCCTCATCGGCGTCGGCTACATCGCCCTCGACACCGGGTTCTCCTTTACCGGGTATTGGGACTCAAGCGAAGCCGGCGTTAACAGGCACCTCGCCCTCTATGTGCTGTACCTCCTCTTGCCGCTCCTTTGGATCGTTCTCTACTTCGTGCTAGAGACGGTGCTTGTGTTGAGGGTGCTGGGCGAGACGCGGCCCATGATGTTCCTTGTCTCAGCAGCGATCGCCTTCGCCGCGGGTCAGGTCTTCGACTTCGTGGTCAGCCCGTACATTTGCAACGGCACATCCGGCGCGATCGACGGCGCCCTCTTTGAGACCCTGTTTACGCTAGTGGCTGTGGTTCTGGTTTGGCTTTTCTGGTCCAGCATCACCGAGGACGACTGGCCGGTGGACCCGGGCAACCCCTACCCTTAAAACACGGCCCATCGAGATCGAGATACCCGCGTCCTTATTGACGCACCACACGGCAGGCAGGCAACAAGGAGCATTGGAGTTTGGGGGTTGGGATTTCACGACACTCTTTTTTTTTGTTGATACCTTTTTGGGGGCGGTTATTTTTGCTAGGCGGAATGTCGGCGTCCAGCGCGAATCGAGTGCGAAATCGAAGAAAACAGAAAAACGAAAAACGAAAAAGACAACAAACCGGAAATACGGGGGCAGAAGCATACCGAATAATACACGGTGCGAACGGGCACATTTGCATTCGACTGGCCGAAGGGTCAAAAAGACAGCTTGGCCCAATGGTCACAGGGTTTGAAACAGCAACAATTTGGAGCGGCGTCAGCGTGGTGTGATGAAGGAGGATCACGAATTAATGAGCGGGGGTTGATTTTGAAGTGGGGATATGGCCAGCGGTTGTGTGTTGTTTATGGCAGCATGTATTATTGGGCGAGAACATGTTTGGCGTCTGTATACCCCGAGAGACGGCGATGTGAGTAGTTAATGAGGATTGAGGTTGAGGTGTCTAGCAAGATTTCCAGTAAATCAAGAGTTCATTCATTCTACCTCGGGAAACTCCCAGCGCTGGACCTAAAAACACGCTATCGATCAATACTCACTAACATAACAGTACGGGGCATCCAAACCCCTGGCATTAATCCTCCCTCCCCTTTCCCAGCGCAAACACAGCACAGCGGTATTCAACAACCCAAAAGCCATCACCGTACCCACCATTCAGTTCCCCTTCCACCGCACACGCAAATACCTACCCACGTACCAAATACCAAATACGTCCCCCACCACCCTACGCCCCCCTCCTCAACCCCAACTTCCGCAAATGCACCCTCGGAAACACCCCTATCACAATCCACACCCCCGCCACCACCACCCACCGATCAGGCACCTTCATAACCGCCTTATTATAATCCGTGTCCATCGCCGCCATCACCGTCGCCAGCAGCAGCGCCAGCGCCGCGTAGCCCGTCCACCGGTGGTACTTCCACAGGGCCTTGGCCGCGTCCTCGCCGCCCCAGACGCGCGGCACCGCCCAGATGGTGAAGCCGAAGAGGTATTGCAGGAGGAGGAGGGTCAGGGTCGCGCTGCCGAGGTAGGCGTGCGGGGAGTGGAAGTGGGCGAGGTGGTTGCGGTGCTTGTTGACTTCGATTATGGTCGTGCCGGAGATGAAGAGGGCGAGGGAGAGGAGGTGCTGGTGATGGGGGTGTTAGTGGTTGGTTGGGTGGTGGTGGGGGAGGGGTGGGGGCTGGATGGATGGCTTACCAGGACGAAATGAGCGCGCTGGCCGTGGAGTTTGGCAGCTGGGGTGGTGGTCGGTTGGAGGATTAGGATGGCTTGTAGGACGGTGAAGAAGCCGAGGGATTGGAGGAGGGGATGGGGTGTGACGAGGGCGTGGGTTTCGTGGCTGAGGACGGACGACCAAATGACGCCGACGAGGAGTACGGCGCCAGCTTGGGCGATCCAGCCCGTGCCAAGGACAAAGTTGCTGACTATCGGGGCATCGGGTTGCTGTGTCGCGTCGCCAGGTCTCCCGAGGAGAGGCTCGCTCTCGGTGGGCGGTGCGGGAGGGTCGGCTTGCGCCGGTGGTGTTTCGGTGGAAGCCATTTTGGATCTACAACGCAGTTGCTTAACGACTCCAAGAGGCCGTGGATCTCGAATTCAGCACCGCAGTGAATGCTGATGGCCGTGTGAAGCGTGGGGGATGTAAAAGACAGACCGGTGAAGGTATGAAGCTGCGGGGAAAGCTGTGGTTATGTAAGGGTAGAGGAGGGGGTCCAGTGAGCTAAGGCGCTGGGGAGCTCCTGCGGGCAGTGCTGAACCAACAGCTTGTCGGCAGCTTGCATGAAAGGGAGACTAGGTATTGGCCTCTAACGGTGTAATGTTTCACTTTGGGGGCCTCGTCCTCAAAGCACCACCTATTGTCGCGATGCTGTACAGCTGAAACCCCAAACTGTAGAATTCGGTCCCGGCTGCGACGGACGAGGTTTAGCGATGGCGCAGCTCCAGCTTGCGATGACGGCAGCAAGCCCGATGCTCCAGCCAATAGATTACCCTATGATTCCAACCTGTGCATGAATGGCTTGGCCGAGTTGCCTGCCTGCGAAAAGGCGTGCCGAGACCAAGCCCAGTTGCCGCCCCGCTCCCACATCCGACCAGGCGGCACGCGAGCAGGATGGCAAAAATTAAAACTCTCTGTCTTGCATGCCGAGCTGCTGAGCTGCTTCATTGCTTACGTATTAGTAGATGTGATGAGTGGCACCGTCAAGCCGAAATGGCCCCCGTCGCCCCGCCTCCACAACGCTTTCAAGTTCCCACAGGCCGCAAGAGGCTGTACGGAGCCGGCCGATGCCCACCGGATGGTACCTCTTTAAGAATGCAGGCGTGGTAGAGTGGAACGTTCCAGCGTCCCCGTTTCTGAGATAAGAACCTCTATACCCCCTCCCTTCTTATCTCTTATGTTGGCCATCTGCACAGTAGCTAGGTAGTTGTGTTGAAACTGCCACTTGATAACCACCAACCACCAATCCCCATCTTCGTCTTCCCTGCCTACTACCGACATCATGGAGGACACTGAGTACAAGCTAGAAGCTGTCAAGGCCACTCGGGTTCCGTCCGAAGAGATCGACCAAACCTTTCGGTCAAGCTGCATCGGTACGTACACGACTGTCTCGTTCAAGAGACAGATTTGCTCTTTTCGCTAACAGTGGCTAACTCTACTAGATCTTGTGTCGGACGGCCTCGGAGGTAAAGTCCTGGGTTTCTCAGACCAATGGTTCGCAGAAGCTACCAACTTGATCAACCCGGCCGCACCCATACAACAAGCTGGCAAGTTCGTTTACACAGGCGCCTGGTATGACGGCTGGGAGACAAGGAGGCACAACCCGGAGCCCTTCGACTGGGTTGTCATCCGCTTGGGTGTGGCCTCGGGCACAGTAGAGGGCGTCGAAGTGAACACGGCTTTCTTTACGGGCAACCACGCGCCCGCCATTTCGGTCGAGGGTTGCTTCAGTCAAAACGACGAAGAGGTTCTGTCATGGAAAGGCGGCCGCGGGGGTT
This sequence comes from Chaetomium tenue, assembly GCF_020726465.1. Lineage (NCBI taxonomy): Eukaryota > Fungi > Ascomycota > Sordariomycetes > Sordariales > Chaetomiaceae > Chaetomium > Chaetomium tenue. The sequence goes on along the minus strand of NW_027117330.1, from coordinate 2,006,767 downwards.
GGGAGACCATCCTCGGCGTTCAGGAGTGTGGGCCAACGCAGAGGTTCGGGTGGAAGCTCGACAACCCCACCAAGAAGCAATACACACACGTCCGTTTAAACATGTACCCCGACGGCGGCATCGCTCGGTTCCGCCTCTTCGGGCACGCCGTTCCCGTCTTCCCGGAGGACAAGGAAGCTATCTTCGACCTTGCGGCTGCCCAAAATGGCGGCGTGGCCGTCTCATGCAACAATCAGCACTACAGCTCCCCGTCTAACCTAATCCTGCCCGGTCGTGGCAAGCACATGGGTGATGGGTGGGAGACGGCGCGGTCCCGGACCAAGGGCCACATCGATTGGGCCATCATCAGGCTGGGGGCGCCCGGGTATATCCAGAACTTCCTCGTCGACACAGCCCACTTCCGCGGCAACTACCCACAGCAGGTGAGGCTCGAGGCGATCGAGTGGAAGGGTGATTCAGAGCCAACTGCAGATGCCGAGGGTTGGGTCAACATGGCGGAACCCATCAAGTGTCGCCCTGATGCAGAGCACCCCACAGAAAGCCTGGTGAAAGACAAAGCATTCACACATGTGAAGCTCATCATGGTGCCTGATGGAGGAGTCAAGCGGGTGCGTGCTTTTGGGAAGAGGGCTGTTTGATGATTTGATCTGACCATGGGATTCGTTGAAACAAAACTGAGGGTGGCGGGCGCTGAGATCAGACGAATCGGGACATTAAGGCGGCACGAGCAGTGCGAGGTCCAGACAACAACAGCATCAAAAGCATAGGGGAGAATACAATAACATAAATGGCAGGACAAAATAATAATATACAAATGTATGTTGAAGATCTCTTGGCCCACCTGGTGTGAAACTAGACCATGACGAATTCAAGAAAGAGCTTTTGGATTCAAGCTTAATTTTGTATTCCAAGTGGCAAAGCACAGTTGTAACACATGGATGATAGCCAATGTGCTAGAGTGGTTATACTAAAAGAAAACCATCACTGTTCAGTCAAGGAAAAGAACGAAAGGAAGGACCAACAAGTTCCTTCCTGTGCACCTTGGGGGTCGTATCTCTTATCGAACAACGCACGGGCCATCAAGGTGGGGTGTTCTCACACAGCAAGACAGCCAAGCCAGCCAACTTTGGGCACGCTTAATTACATTGCTTGGAGGGGGAAATGATCAAGACAGCAGTACCTACTCGGCACCACTCGGCATCCTTCCAGTTTTGACGCCTTCGAATGATCCCTTTTATCAATCGACCTCTATCAACCCCTGTCAACCCCTGAGAAGCCAGGCCCGCGACCGACAAGCCCATTCCTGAATGCTCCCTACGATTTCAGAGAGCGTCCGCCCATGAGGGACTGAACGGCAGCCGCATGCCACACCACGTCGCCCTTGACCATGGATCTCGGGGATTCTGAGGGTGGCTTCGGTGCCGGCGATGGAGAGCTACCCCAGAAGAAGAGGGACCTGCCCTCTGACCTTCCACGCTCTCTCGATGATAGGCGACATGTGCCGACCGAACTAGTACCAGAGACCGAGATGTACGATGGATGGCAGGGTTAGTACATCTTGCCTCGCTCCCCTCACATCACAACTGCTTGCCTAGGTATATCCCCTATAAATTCGGTTAGCTAAACATGACTTCCGTAGGGCAATCACAGTTTTTGACATCACCCATGCTCGCGAAGCCTATGACCTTTGGCGACCTGGCACTCGACGACAACTACGGCGAGGACCTAACCAAGGGGGGGCCGGAAAGCGAATCCCGCCTGATGGAGATGCTTGCCGCCCAGGCTGCCCACGCAGCGGGCGCCGCCTTCGAGGATGAGGACGCCATCGCTACCGACGAGAACAGGTCTACGGAGGAGAAGGGGGATATACTACAAAAAACATTCATCATGGCTGCGAGCAATGGCAACGTCGACTCGGTTAACAAAATCCTCAAGGGTAAAGCGAGGCAGTACATCGACATAAATACCCCCGACGACGAGGGCACGCCAGCGCTCATATATGCGAGCTGTTTTGTGAGTCGACCGATCGCGGCGTCCCTCATGTCCCACTAACGCCGAGCCCAGGGCCACGAATCGGTTGTACAAGCCCTCCTCGACGCCGGGGCAGACGTCAACAAGCAGGATCGCAACCAGTGGAGTGCCCTCATGTGGGCCATGACAAACCGGCACAAAGGCATTGCAAAATTATTACTAGACAACGGCGCCTCCACCGAAGCGAAGACGTCGTCGGGGAGGACAGCATTCGACTTCGTTGCTCCCGACAGCGACATGTCATTCTACCTCAGCGGGTACGGCATCGGGACCGCTGGGGCAGTTGACGACTTCTACAATCCGGGATTGAGCCAGGACAAATTCGAGGAGGAGCTCGCCGAGAATGAGATGAGGCGTCGGATGATGATGGAGAGTGCCCGCGACCTGGAAGTAGACCTTGGAAACGTGGGCATGGACGACCAGCCCGAGGTGAGCATTGGATCCCCCCATGCACCCCCTACAAACTAACCATGTCAGTCCCCCGAGGAACTAGAGGAAGAACAACAGGAGTTCGATTGGTCAAGGTGTCTCCATGACCAAATGTTCGTTTTTCAGGAGAACGAGCTGGATCGCATCCTAGATATCGTCATTACAAACATGACTCCGCAACGGTCGCCGTCTCAGAAACCGGTACCCGCAAACATGGTTTTCCTGGGGGCGCGATACGCACATTATCACTCTAGCCCCGAGCTGCTAGGGAAGCTACTCATCACCGCCATGGCCAAGATCAACTCCATGGTGGAGAAGCACCAGTGGGACATGACCATCCTAGCATTTTGGATGTCGAATGCGACCCTTTTATTACATTACCTCAAGAAGGACGCTGGCCTGGTCGAGGCCACCACAGAATTCCAGGCGCAGCTCGCCGAGCTTATAAACGAAATATTCATACTAATAGTCAGGGATGCCGAGCGGCGGCTCGACAAGGTCCTGGACGTGGCCATGCTGGACCACGAAACAATACCGGGCTTCGAAGACATAACGTTCCAAAACGAGTGGAAGATCTTCAAGCGGAAAAAGGAGGTCAAGGAAGAGCCCCTCGAGAAGCGGTTACGGCCACCGTCTCCCAAGCAGCGGGCGAAGCCCTCCCCGCGCAACGTTACCTCTCTCCTCTCCTCGACGCTCTTCGTCCTCGACCTCTACGACGTTCACTCGGTCATCACGGCCCAGATCGTCTCGCAGCTCATCTACTGGCTCGGCGCGGAACTCTTCAACCGCATCATGTCGAACCGAAAATACCTCGCCCGTACTAAGGCGATGCAGATCCGCATGAACATATCAACGCTTGAGGACTGGGCGCGCCAGAACAACCGCCAACCTGAGCACTACGAGCAGGGTGAGATGAAGTCGTCGGGCGAGACCACCATCGACGCTGCCCGGCGCCACCTGTCCCCTGTCATCCAGTTGCTCCAGTGGCTGCAGTGCTTCTCCTCCCTCGACGCCGATGACCTCGAGGCCCTTGTCGGCACCTTGCAACAACTCAAGACCCTCACCCCGCAGCAGCTCATCCACACCGCCACGCACTACCGACCCGAGGTCGGCGAGAAGGGTCTGCCCAAGAGTGCCATGAAGTACCTCGTCGCCATTCAGAAAGAGGCTGCCCTCAGGAGGGAACGGAACCGTGCTGCCGCCGCCACCGCAGCCGCCTCGCCGCCTGCCACACCGGGGAAATCTTCCAACGGTCACGCTGCACCGGCCCAGACACCGGGCACTCCCAAACCGGAAACGGCGACGGCCGGGGAAGAACAGGACGACGACGACGAGGCACCGCCAAACTTGCTCTTCGATCCCGCCCTGATGCTACCCTTCACCCTGCCTAGCGTCACGGACATGCTGGTGAGCTATGGCGCCGGTTTTGGGGGGGTCAATCGGGAACGGGAGAGGAAGTACATACCGACGATCCCGGCCGAGTTCCTGGAGAAAATTGAGGCTGGGGGAGGGCACGGTGGGAGCGGGAGTGGTAGTGGTGGACATGGGGTCGGTGGGGGCAGAAGGTATGGGAATGGTGAGTGGGATGATGAGGATGTTTGACGAAACATTTTCTGTCGTTGAGTCTGGCGGTTTGCTATCGCTACCGTTGACGTGTTTGTCGGATGTGACGGACGTGACGGCGACGCGGGGGGGGAGAGACGTGGCACGGCATAGCATGGCACGGCAAGATATGGCGGTCAGGGTGGTAGCATGGTGAAGATATTGGCGTTGGGCCGGGCTGGTTGGCGCGCACTCTTGGGCTGGGGGCAAGGAGACGGAACTTTGCATACCACAACATCACACATCGCCGGATAGGTCAGTGGATGGATGACTGGTCCGGATGTAGCAATAGATGGCTGCGTGCAAGTGTGGATCCAGACGCGAGGGGCCGGATGGAAGGCTTCAAGACCGTCGTTGGGATGAGAAAGCCGGCATTAGCATTGGCCATTGAGATGACTAGGATAGACAAACGTCATTTTTTCGTCGCCATCCTGAGTGTTTCCGTCTCTCCTCGGATTTCGTCACTCGTAGTTGTCAACGTTCGCATGGAAGTCGTCGCATCTACATAGGTACTTACACAACCTACCATAGCCAGGAAAAGTCCCTGATACGGGTGCCATCCCCAACCTAAACCCGAACATTCCACATGTGTACGAAGTACTTACCTCGACCGGCATCCAGAAAAAGACCCAGCAATTACAGCAGCCCTACCCATCCATCACCTACCGACGTACCTGCAACCAACAAGCCAACGAAGCCAGGGCCAATTTCCTTTTTCTCCTCCCCCTCCTTCCTGTTTCGTTTGCTTGCCCCCCCACATCCCATCCCTACGTCCCGGACCGCTGCCGCGGTGGCTCGGTTGGCTTTTGCGGGCTCGTGGGCTTCATGCAAGCTGCAAGGGACGGGCTCGATAAGTCGACAGGGGGAGATGAGAAACGACTTGTCGGGCCTGGTTGGGCTGGGCTGGATTTTTTTTCCTGCATGGGGTTGCCAAGCCTAGTCTGGTCTGGTCTGGCCGGTGGGTGGGCGAGCATCTGGTTGGATGGGTGGGCGGATGGCGGCAGGCTGGTTGGGGGACGTGGAACGTGGTTTGTGGTTTGTGGGTTTGTGAGCTGGAGGGGGTTATTTCTTCATTTTGTTTTGTGTGGTTGGTCAAGGGGCTCGTGGGTGATGTGAGGTTGCTGGTTTGACGGTTCCTGGTTTCTGATTTTCAATATCTACCTGACTACGACATGTCGATGGTATGGATGGGGTTGAGGTGTTTTTGCGAGTGGGCGGTTGGAGATGGAATTGGATCTGAGGTTGTGCAGGATCGGAGATTGCGCTGCCAGCTGGCTGTCGTGGACTGGACCAGGCACGGGCTCGAATGTACAATCAGAGGGCGGGGATGGGGACGGAACGCCATGGCGTTTGCGAGATGCGATTGCTTGCGTTGCTGGCGCCGCGGGACAGGTGAGACACGCAGACTGACTTGCAGCTGGTTATCGTGGTGGCGAGTTGGCCATCGACGCCCAATTCAGGGGTAAAATGGCACAAGTTCTAGTTTTTGGATTGCGGGTTTGCTTTTTCGTGACGATGATGCCATCAGCTGAGGATCGCTTGGGGTTTTGTGAGGGACGAAGCATCGCAGGTTTTGTTCAGTGATTTACGGAATACGCTCCGAGATCCCCTCCACTCGCCCCAGGGAATCAATGGCCCCGAGGGCCCCGAAGAGGTAGCACGGAGGCAGAAGCAGCAAAAAGACGGCCAGTGGCATCTCATCACCACTGCCTTCAGCCCATCACACTCCGTTCCGTGTTTTAAATGGCCGAGGATGGGGGACGGATGAGTTGGCTAAATTGCTCCACGTTGGCGGTCCAATCAGTCAATCGCACCGTCGAACCGGACCCTGGGATTCCGTTGGAGAACAGTCATGCGCAGCTTCACTCGCTGATCGACTAGCCTCTCGCCTTGTTGTTAGTCTGCCATGGCGGGCATGACTACCTTATTGTGTGGGGGTTTGCCCCGAATTGACGAGTGAAGATGTGGGAGAGAAGCACAAAACGATCGAGAGAAAAGACTAACCCCACATCGACAGCCACGGCGCGGGGAAATCGGAGTGGGGTTCCGTGGGCCTCTGAATCGGATCGAAATCTGATCTTGGCCTTACCGTAACGGCGATCGTCTTTTGCCTCAATATTTCCACGATCGTCGGCTTAGAGGGATGAGAAAGATTGTTAGGCAGAGAGCGGAAATATACGGGAAGATCAGCCTTGGCTGAAAGAAAGAAAAAAGAGAAATGAAAAAGAAAGATAGATAACAAGGAACAGTGATACAAATACAAACTGAGGTACGTTACACATTACAACCTGGAGGGGCCGGGCGGCATGTAAGTGTTAACGGCACAAGACACATGCTTGTCATGCATCAGTACCACACGCAATGCAAGACACTTTGACCGACTTGTCCGCTCTTGCTGATCCTTTCAAGGAAAGAGGCGGTCTTCCTGGATTGAGCTTTTACGCCAGACTTCATTTGAACAATGATCTACAGCGTCAAAGATTCCAACCCAGGTTTACCGGAGACTTTTATGTGACATGCCCGGTAATCCAGCAAGCCTTGCTTTGGCCGGAGTTTTCAGTTGCAATGGAAGAAGGCAATTGCTTCTACCAAATTAGAAAGTAACCCTACCTTCCAGTGCCGCTCGGTCATTTGATGGCCGCCCAACCAAAGTTTATTACATGCAGGCCTCTGGAATGCACCCCGGGTGGTTAACGGCAAACGGCCAGACGGTAGTGTGGCGGTCTCTGGATGGCCCGGCCCGTGAAAACGTTCGTTTGTTCACTCATTCGGGTTATCAACTCACCGCATCGTGAAAGACAAGGGAGAAGAGCGGAGTCGGTCCGGACTAGCAAGAAGCCACACCCACGACCACTCGCAACCCCATTGGGCTCACACAAATACCGGGGAAAAGCAAGGCTCCAATCGCCCACACTTTTTATCGTAGTAGCTCCCGGATGGAAGCAGCCAAGGTTTGGTCGCTGGGTAGGTAGATGGCATGAGGGGGTAATTAAGAAGCCCCCCTCCTGCCGACCCTGATCTCTATTTCTGGCAGTTTGTGTTCTGAACTGCCAACGTCCGGACCCTCCTGTTAGCTGTGGTCTTCACGTCACGACCGAGTTGGGACGAGACATCGGAGTGCATTGCCGGACTGCACTGACGGTGGACCACTGCACCTAGGGTGCTAGGTAATGCATCTCGACTCAGACCACCGACTGGTACTTGACCACGACCCCTCTCGGTGACCCTCTCGGATTTCTGGCCATATTTTTCCTTTTCTCTTCTTTCTTGTTTCTTTCTTTGCGCTTCGTCTCGACGCTGCAGCAATCGACACAAGGATTCCCTCACATTGCAAGGGAGGAGTAACTGTGCCGCGACCGTTGCTGCGACGCTTCGGGAAAGAGCTGCAACCTCGAAGCAATGGCACCTCAGAAATTGGGCAGCGTGCGCCACAGGGGCAGGTCAGCAACATCAGCTCGCCTTGCCCCTTTCCGAGACGACACAGGTTTGGTTGCACTACGGTACGAGGAAACCAAGCAGGCAGAACCCCCAATCCCCCTCCCTCCGCCACGAAACCCGCGTCGCCTGGCCCGCACCCAGTCGACATTCACATCATCAACTGCCTCGACATCTCCCATCACTGTCAACCCGCCGCCCGTGGCTCCGCCGCGAGAGGAACACCCGCTGTTCCGCACCCAGAGGCCATCGCGGCCTTCGAAGGACGAGGAGTGGAAAAGAGACTCGGGCGCCCCAACATCGTCGTCCATCACCCTCCGGGAAGAGGACGGCGACGACCCTGTCCATCAGAAAATAGTGGATGACATCGCCGATACTCCATCGGTGTATTCCGATGACGAGGAAGAGATCGTCAACCCACCCCAGTCGACCCTCATCAGCCAATTTGCACCCCCGCCGCTGACGCTGACGGTTTCCATTCCGCCTCGCCCCGAAAACCCGGAATCTGCTGTCACCTCGCCGACGCAGTCAGTGCCGTCGCCCTCACGACGCACTTCGTTTACCACCAAATTCACCAAGGGCTTCGGCGTTGGACCAATAAATAACGGGCCAAAGAAGCTGCGGAAAAAGATGCTTGGCGGCGACAGGGCTGCAGCACAGGCAGCGCCTCCCGTGACGGACCCGTTGCGGGGCTCGGTTAGGTCACCCAAATCGCCTAAGCTCCCCCCACAGGCGACAGGGCCAGATGTGCCAGGCGTGCCGGGGCCTTTGAGCGCCGACAGGGAAGATCCCCAGACCCCTATCTATTCTGCAACAACCTCCGATAAATCTTTTGCGCCGATCAACACCCCTATCCCGGACGACAGTCTATGGGACGACTTCGGTGCTCTTTCATTCTCCAAGCGGGGGAGCATCATGTTTGGCGGCAAGAATAGCCTCTTTAAGTCGCTAATGATGTCTACCCCCGATGCCAAATCCAATGCGCCTCCCGCCAACGAACAGCATCATCAACAACAACACGCGACCACTGCTACATTCACGCCGTCCGATCCCCAAACACCGACAACCGTAGCCGACAATGGCAACGACAGCACCGCCTCTCCCGAGCCGCGCCCTGGGAAGACCGACGTGGCCGGCGCGGCTGACGTGATGGCAGAACAGCCCCGTGCGCCGCTGCCGGTCGACGCACCGTCCGTTCCCAGCATTCGCGTCTCGTCGATGGATGTAGAGAGGGAATCACAAAAGGTGAGATCGCTCTATGAATCCGGCGAAGACCTGAATTGGGAAGATGGGGGGCGTGTCTCGTATCCCGAGCGCCTCGAGCCCACCGCCGAGGTCCCGTCCGAAGAGGAAGAGAATGTTGCGTATGGTTTCCTTGAGCTCTCCAGGTCTGCTTTTACTTGACCTCGTCCGCTAACTTGATCGCCTCGTTCCCAGATTGTCTCGTCCTTCCGATCCTCTTTCAGTGTCAGGTCCTCACCAAGGCAGCGGTCCGTCCAATCCCACGTCCAGTACAATTACTCCGCGTTCGGCCAATTCCTTGTCTCCGCTACGAGATAGTCAGGTTCGAAGGGAGTACGAGCGCGCGGGAGGCATTGAAGACTGGGCCGATCTCGACGGCTCCGAAGTTGACCGGTATGGCTTCATCAGCCCCAGGCGTCCCGTGTCGCGCGCCGAATCGTCGGTGCCGAGGTCGTCGCCCCTTTCGACTAGAAAGAGAAACGTCTTGACCAAGCGCCCATCTACGTCCTATTCGTCGTCACTGCCGGGCGGCTTCATCCGTCCTCCCAGCCGAAAGTTTTCGGCGCGGTCGCTGAACACGTATTCGTCTGAGCTGTCGACCATCTCCCGACGATCTACACGGTCGTCGATCCGCTCAGCCACCAACCGTCTTCCGCACAATCGCGATCGTCGATGGATGGACGAGGCTAGTGAGATGCTATCTCTGCAAGCAGGCCTAACCGGCATTACGGACGACGAAAAGATGGGAAAGATGCTTGAGGCGCAGAAACGCAAGGAGGCAGAGCGCTCCGAGAAATGGCGGAAAATGGCCACCGCCGTCAAAACTGGCATTGCGAGCAGCAGCAAAGACAACAACGCTCCCGACCCCGGACTCGAATCCCAGCCTTTCGAAGGCCCGCAAGGCAAGGGCATGTCCTACACGTTCGATACCGCCTCGCCCAAGCTCATCGACCGCACCTGGAAGGGCATCCCCGACTGCTGGCGCTCCGCCGCCTGGTATGCCTTCCTGGCGACTAGCGCTGCCGCACACAATTACAACCACGTCCACAACAAGACCCCGCGCGAGACAGAGGACTACCTCATCGCCGAGTTCCGCCGCTTGCAGGCCGTCGCCTCGCCCGATGACGTGCAAATCGACCTGGACGTGCCGCGCACCGTCAATGGCCACATCATGTTCCGACGCCGCTACCGCGGGGGACAGCGCTTGTTGTTTCGCGTGCTGCACGCCATATCGCTGTACTTTCCCGGTACCGGATACGTGCAAGGTATGGCCAGCCTCGCCGCGACGCTATTGTGCTATTTCGACGAGGAGAGGGCCTTTGTCATGTTAGTACGGCTGTGGCGGTATCGCGGACTGGAGCGGCTGTACCAGCCCGGGTTTGAGGGGCTGATGAGCGCGCTGAAAGAGCTCGAAGAGCGGTGGTTGATGGGGGCGGGGAAGGACATAGCGATGAAGCTTGTACGTTTTGCTTTTCTACCCCAGCGATCCATATCTCGCAATGACATACATGCCATACTAACCCAATCTCCCCATACAGCAAACCGAACTCGCTATCGACGCAACTGCCTACGGAACCCGCTGGTATCTCACCCTCTTCAACCTCTCCATCCCCTTCCCCGCCCAACTCCGCGTCTGGGACGTCTTCATGCTCCTCGGCGACTGCCCGCCCGAACCCACCCCCGCCCCATCCCCCTCCCCCATCGCAGCGGCCGCCGCGTCAGCAGCATACACCATCGTCGCCCCCCAACCCCTCATTGGGGACGCGGCGGCGGCCCCCAAGGGCCTCGACATCCTGCACGCGACGGCGGCCGCCCTCATCCACGCCCTGCGCGACGTCCTGCTGGACTCAGACTTTGAGAACGCTATGAAGGCCCTGACCGCATGGATTCCTGTGCAGGATGAGGATTTGCTGATGAAGGTGGCGCGGGCTGAGTGGCGGCGCCATCAGGGGCGGGCGAGGTTGTGGGAGTGGGAGGGCTGGGAGATGGGCAGGGGGAGGGATAGGAAAGAGAAGGAGAAGGGGAAAGGGGAGAGAGAGGCTGCTGCTGCTGTTGCTGCTGCTGCTGCTAGTGGGAAGGAGAGTATGGCGGAGGAGAGGAAGGACGGTGACGGGAAATGGAAGGGGGATGGGGTGGTCAAGGAAAAGAAAAGCAGGGGGATGGGCATGGGCAGGTTATGGGAGCGCGGGGGGCACGAAAAGGATAAGGGAAAGGATAAACAAAAGGAGGGGAAGGGCACGGAAACGGTTTAGGGGCCGTGGGCTTGTTGGCGGTGCGAGTTTCGCGGCGGGTGACTGACTGGGCGTTGTTAGGATACCGAAGGTGGCGACTGGTGGGATGGATGGCTTGATTGGGTTGGTTGGGTGTTGGTGGGTTGGTTGATGCCATGGCGATGACTTGCGTGGCTCCCTCCCACTGATGACGCTCTTTCGCGTTCCCTTCCCTTTGTTTTTGTTCTTGGAGGTTTGACGGTGTTTACCCCTGGCCTTGGGGCTTCCATCGTCCTCGCCGTTTTGTTTGGGCTGAGAGAAAGAGTTTGATACCCCTTGACGTTTATTGCTTTCTGCGAGAGGCACGCCATCATGTACGTGCGGTTGGGGCGGTTGCGGTTTTTAATCTGTTTACTTCTTCTTAACCTACTTGTAACTTAACCCGTGTGGTAGCAAGCACGTGGCTATGTTTTGTATGTCTTAGTATGTAATTGATTAGCGTTGTTAACGTCGGTTGGTGAGCATCTTGCAGTCAAGGGGGACCTTGTATGGGGTATTAGTGACGAGGGAGACTGGCGTAAGGGCTCGTATGCCGGTATGGTTGACTCAAGTAGTATGTTGATTATTGTCACGTTTGCCATGAAGACTTGAGTACGAATAGGGAGCCATGGTTCCATGGCACATGTCCGGGACCGCCTTCGACCGTTGATAGCTTGACCTCAAAGTATAACGCAATGGCGTATAACATACACCTCTGTTTCGTTCTGTTTGCTAAGGCGCCAAAGACTTCTTCCGATCATTCCACGCCTGCGAAAGCGAACCTATTGTCTTGGTTTTCTCTGCATAAGCTCAAGCGGCCTGTACCCAAGCAATCTACTGGCATCTATCCCCGTTGCAACCCCCCTAACTGTGGAAGCTCGTGGTAGGATGCTGTGAGTTCGGGTCAAACCAGATGACGATGATCTTGGGAATGTTATTTCCAAGGACCCATCTTTCAACGTGACTAGCCCGTGAGGGTTTGAAGACCGACACGAACAGATGGTGAAACATCAAACCCCGAGTACCTCCTCTACTCTTACCGTATCTCAGCAAACTCCTGTGCCAGCCCATAGAGTATTACCTCTCCGCTTTCAACGGACACACTCTTCTCATTATCCATGATGTCCCCCTCCTCCGGAAGACGACATACTTCATGTGTGTATCTCTATGCAAGCTCACGGCACGGTTCCAAGGCTGGAAGCATGTCACCCCCGCATAACAGACGCACGCGGTCAGCAAGCAAGCACCCAAACAAGCGATAAGTGGGAGGGTAGGCAACGCAGGCAAGCGGTGCGGACAACCTCCGGCATCTCCCACTCCAGCTGAGAAGAAGAGAGGGCGTTGTCTTTGACGGGAAACCCGGCACTGTAGGTTCTCTGCCTACCCAGCTATCCTATGCATGGGACATGCAGCATGCACCAAACACTGGAAAATCCCCGCCCCCTTTTGAGTGCATCGGCATCCCACACACATCCACGCCCGCATACACATACATACGCATAGAAGGGGCAAGGCAAGCACACACACACACACAGCGGCTAGACCTTCCCAGCCCAGCCCTGTCTTGTATGCCTCCACCAGCCAGCCCCCATTCACTCATCCACCCACCCCATTCCCATGTCTGTCAGACTGTGGCGTTTTCCCACTATACCCGCATGTATACACCCTTCCCTACCTTCGTATCGGCGCCTGCTTGCATGACAGAACCCGTCCTGCTTCTTCCAGTGGGCAGGCGAAAACCCATGCAAGGCAAGTAAGCGGACGGGTTGTCGACCCTCCTCTCCTCCCAATTCCCCCCACGCGATATGAACACAATAAACAAAAAAAAACCAGATTCGTCAAAAGCAAAGTGGCGTGTGTCACAACATACCAGGCCAACGACTCCTGGTGTCCTGCACACCTACCACACAGGAAATAACAACACAGACCATACACCGCTCAGTTTAGTGCGTGCTAGAAGGCGAATATGCTATCCCCCCCTCGCCCGCTCGCTCATTCGACCTGTATGTATGCAAAACAACGTCAAGGAATGCACCATCCAGCACGGCAGACGCAACGCACGACCATCCCGCCCCCACGAAACAAAAACATAATTGGAACGGATACTGTCGGATCCGACGGTAAGGGAAGAAGAAACGAAACGAACAGGCCAACGCGACCCTTCTAGACGATGCTAGGGCGCCGCACGGTCCGGTGACACACCTACGCGGATGGGGGAAACCACACAAGCACACCACGGCAATTAGACGCGGCAAGAGAGCTCTCTCTCCCTCCCTCTCTACTGTGTAGGGAAAAGGGGTGTTAAAAATAGCCGCGAGCGTACGTGGTTTTGCGCGTCCCCAAGCGCAGGCGGACCAATCCCCGCAGAGACGAGCGCGGGATTGGCGTCTATGGGCTCGCTCGCCTGTAACTCTGTATGTATTCAACCGCTGCCGAGCGGTTCGTGGGACCAAGGCCGGCCGGGCGGGTGGGTGATGGGGCGGAGAATGACTCGTTAATGTGGCGGCCGGCTCTTCAAGGAAAGTACGGAAGACCAGCCTTCCTTCTGGAAGGCAGCTTCGCCTGCCGATCTAGTTAGTCATCGAGATATTAGTAGTATTAGAAGAGAAAGAACGACAGGGAAAGACAAGAGACAGCAGACTGACTCCCGGAAGGTACAGCCGCGTGCCGCGGCAACTCGTCCGCCCCCAGCTCTTGCCCGCGGACGGGCGGACCAGCAACCAATATCAAGCCGCGGCCCAGCTGTGCGTCATACACCGCTCACCCCCCCCCCCCCCCCCCCCCCTTTCCATGCCCACCTACATCCCTGACCAGACCGTTGGAGCCAGATGGAACACGTAGGCGTCTTCCGGAACAACACACGTACACCTATAGGGCCATATACACCTTGTATGTACATATTTGACATATTCCCAAATGGCTTGGCAGCCGCCGGGGGGGGGGAGAAGAGAGAGGGGAGAATTAATCTTGGAAGATATCGGGCGACGCATTCAGCCCTGGCCCGATCCAGTTCCTGTGCGGCAGCGGTTCTCAATTAACCTGAAAACAAAAAAGGCGCCAGTCAGCCATCATGTATGTACACATCATTTGATACGAGGCCAGGGTTTTGATAAGTGCGTGCGTTCGGCCAGCGACATTGATATGGTGGTCTTTGCGTGCCTGGCGGCCGGGAAGAGGCAGGGTTTTGAAGCCGGCCGCGTTCCAGAAACACCGCCGATCTGACCCCCGGCCGGGCGTACGGACTTCCAAACTGGACTGCAGAGCAAGGGCGGTCTATGGGTGTGTTTGGGCAAAGGACTCTTGTCACGTAACAAAGCGGCCCGTGATCTCCGGTTTCCCTGTGCCCTGCCGAGACTGAATCAACCCTCGAGCTGGCAGCCGCTGCAAGTGGAAACTCGGAACCGAGAAATCAGCAGCTGAACCGAGGAGGTTCTTGGTAACGCCAATCCGGCCGGAGACCTCGGCGGAATTCTCTCGGGTTCTTGGGAAGACCGCCGGCGTGGCGGGGATTCTCCCAAAGTGTATCATGGTCACGGTTGAGCAGTTGAGCACGGCCATGGGCTTTTAGAACCATGGGTCAACGGAGGCCAGAAGCAACAAAACTATGTAAGGGCAGGGGTTGGATGGAATTGATGCTCCAAAAAGCGCGGCGGTGTCTTGTGCTGGCTAAAGCGATATGGCAAAAATCCATGCGTTCTCGTTGGCTTCTCGTCTCAGCCGCGCGGAGAGGGCGCGCCTTGCCAGGTCGGATCGATCTGGGCGATCCTTGGGCTCTTGTGGTTCTTCTTGTTCCGCCCACGATTAAGCGCCGACAGGCTAAACTCTATATGATCGTCAAGTATCCCGTGGGTTTGGGCGAGGTAGTATCGGAGTCAGCGGAGACGGCGCCACTGGTTCCTCGTTAATATAAGAGACATCGATTAACCGCAAGCGTGGCTCGCATATCGAACCAATCCGACCAGCATGCTGAGACCGACGCACGTAGGATATGTAACAGTACATGGTACGGAGTGCCAGGATCGATTCGAAAGTTCCGCTGCTTAGTGGTCCACACTCAACCCAGTTTCTCTCTCAAACGGCTTGGCTGAGATATTCGCTCATGGACCGACGCAGAGTAAAGGGGTCCTTGAGAGCTGACACAGGACTTGTAGTGTAGCATTGTCCATTTTGCCGCAGGGGGGTAGGCGGCTGGGCTGTTCTTTCCAGCGTCGCATCCGACCGTTCATTGCATCTCCCTGTGTTCTTGAAAGGCCCTGTGTTCTCGAAAGGACCGAGTCGCCTATTCTCCGAGCTTCCCAACAAGGACAACAAGTTTCTCGGAACTTGCGGTTCTGACTATTCTCGAGCTCCTGTGTAATTGATGCGGCTGAGAGGCAGTCGGGGGACAAACCACAAGAGAAACGAGACATCGGCGCCATGCAGCAAAGTAGCCCGTAATGGGATTGGCAATCAATCCCATGGGCTTGTTCGTGTTCGTTGTTGAGTTCAGCATCGTGTGTGGGTCCGGGTCGACCCCGGGGCGGGCGGACGGGCGGGCCCCGATGCCGGCCGGGCTTGGGTCCGAGCATGGAGGACAAAAGGTGGTACTGTACTCCGTACAAACCCAGCGATCTACGGGAGCGGCCATGTGGCGTGTTTCAACTGCAGTCTTGGGGAGCCCATTTCGATCCGAGGGCAGAGCCGGTGTGCATCCGCGGTTGGCGAATCCCGCCGAGCATCAAGGCGAGCAATTACCGGCAGAGAGAGAGAAGCGAGACAATTGGTTGTTATCGGCGCTAGTTAGTTGGCGCACAGAACTGGACCGACTTCTTTGGGGACGCGGCATTCCGGCCAAATGAGGGACGCGGGTGCGGGCGCAAGCGCGTATGTACATACATACATACATACTTGTACATGGTATGTATGGTAGGCGAGTTGTTGGTGTGCTTGACTTAATGCTTTATTAGTGGGGAGGCGCGGGTACGAGGGGACATGGAACGGCTCAGAGAACCGCTCACACCACCACCCTACCACCCTATACCACCCTACCACCCTTCCAAGAATCCAAATCCCACCCTTCTCACATCCCTCCCCCCACCTCCGTCCGATGGCGCCAAACCTCTTTTGGTGTTTACCCCAGTCGGTGCCAGAAGCCTGGTCCCAGTTCGGAAGCAGGGTTGAGCTGCACAGCCCTATATTAAGCAACGTCATGCCTTCTCTCGCCGCCGTGGGTTTCGGCTTGATGCATGCTCAGCACACCCACAGCCGACCGGCATTGTCTTCGCTCGTGCTCTTCGGCAAGCTTTCTGGCGCCTGGTTGTAATTTGGAAGACGGGAAATGGCTCTTCGACCTCCTTCTGCAGGTTCACGTCGAGCTTCGACACAGCGAATAGGAAATTGTCCGATGTCCACTTTGAGAAGGTTGTTGTCGAGGACCGTGCTCGAGTTGTGCTTGGTCGGCCGTTTTGGGCGCCTGTGTCCGCCACACGGCTTCCTCTTTCAACCCGTCCCCCCGACGAGATGGTTGCCCTGTCGGGATTTGAAGACAAACCGTTGCACACGCCTCTGGTGATCATCGATCAACAAGCGCCGTCGAAACCGCCCATGATGATGCGTCGGCCGTGCGAGGGTTTCCGTTTTCTCTCCTTCGGATAACTCTTCATCCGCTGGCTGGCTGGCTGGTTGGCTGGTTGGCTGACTGGCTGTGATGTGTCGAACCTAGCTGCCTGGTACTTTCTCGCACGCCGGAGGCTCGAGCCGCGGAGCTTGCCATTGAGTTCTTTTTTAGCATGCCCATCAATTGCCCCATGTAGCAATGGTAGATCTGGCCCTAGCACACATCGCGGCGGTTGACAAGCGCCTGGGAGCCACCGGTTGGCATGGTACATACATGTGCATCGAATACGTGGGGTGGGGTATCGACGCCAATTCTTGCTTCTGCTCTGCCCGTTGCCGATTGTGGAAGCCATGGCCGATTGGAAAGGGAAATGCTGGCTGTTTGCGGAACAGCGGCTTTTCGGGCACCTCGCTTGACCTCCAGCTTGTTTCCATGTGATGACCCAACCCTGAGCCACCAACCTCGAACCAACCCAGATTTCTGTGAGACGACCGAAGCGGGGATTCGAATTGCAAGGAGCTCCTTGTGGGGAGTTTGTCTAGCAAGCCTAGTCGACTCACTCCGGAACTGCCGCTTCCACCCGGCCACGCCATCGTCTCCACCGGCTAGCGGGACATTCCTTCCTTCATCGGCCATGCAGTTCTCCTTTTGTGCAAGAGCAACTCGAGCCGTGGAAATTAGAGCCCCATCGCCCGAATCACGGTAACTAAGGCAGGCACGAATGGAATGTATGTATAATGCAAGGGAGTTAGTTATTCGTATCTGACCGTTGATAAACAGCTACGGCGGTTTGTGTAACGACACTATCCCTGTGGAAGTGTGACTGCGTATTCGTATGTAAGTCTGTACCTATGTACACCATACATAGTAGTTCCTTCACAACATTCCGTCACTTCGCAAGCGTCCCCCGATCGCTCCCCCGTTCATTCCAGCCTCCCGAGGAGATCTTGTCCTTATTGAGGTTGTTCCTCCCCATGCAAGGTATCGTCGTATCGTATGTATCGAACTGATCACCGAAGAACGGACTGGGCGTCCGTGCTTTTACCGACCCAGTCTTAGCGGTTCGGGAAGCCGAGCCTCAGTCAAGCCAGACTGGCACCTCATCCCCCGCCTTACCCATCCGAGAAATCTTGTGCAATGGCGCGCCTGCCACCCTGCAGTGACATAGGTTACTCGTCCAACAAAAGGCAAAAGAGGAAAAAGCAAAACATTGCCCCCCAAGGTCACACCCCCCCTTGTTTTCCTGTTTGTTGTTGAATGCATCTTTTTTGGATTTGGCATTCTCCCCTGATTCATCTTGATTAAGATCGATTTGAACGCCCCATTTTCCTGACCCGCCCTCCCGGCCAGCCGTTTCTGTCTTGATCCCTAATAAAACCTAACAAGAAACACATTAAAACATCGTGATAATAGTACAGTACAAACTCCGAGTTAGCAAAAGTCAGTGGTGTAATACATTTTAAAAAATATACATTGGCGAACGGAGAAAAAAAAAGACGTGCCCAGACGCGGAACAAGAAAGAGAAACAAAATGTCAGAAGCTTTGCCGGAATTCGGAACGGCCTCCCTCGCGTTCAAGGGCGGGGACAACTCGACTCGACGAATTGGGAAACAGCCCCTGCCGCCGCGTGTTTGTGATGAGGTCGAGGCTCAAACATGCGCCAATTGCTGCGCGGTGTGGTCCGGTGGACTCGGCGCCGATGGAGTCGTTCCTGGCGGGTTCCTATCGAATGGGGGACCAGTCCGCTTTGTCGGGGACGGACGCGGCACTGTTCCTTTTCTAGGAACCTTCCCCTGACTGGGCCCTTGTTTTTCCCCATCGCCATCACCCTTGCAACGGCGCGGTGAGGATCCCGCCCCGTTCATATTGCCGTAAGCGAAAAGGGGGGCCAGCCAAATCCAAGCCGCAAAGAGCTTAGGCCGGCTCGGCGGGGCTGAAACAGCGATGAAATTAAGGTTCAGCTGTTATCTCCCGGTCGCGTGGCTGTTGATCCCTGGACTCCACCACCACCGCGAAGTTTTTCCTCCGACGACCGTGGTGACTGTCTCCGCTCGCCCTCACCAAATTGCGCCAGGCCGTGTTGCTGCTGCATTTGGTGGTGGTGGTGCTGATGGTGCTGGTGCCGGCCTTCGGACGGGTTCCCGGATGCGAAGTGCGTTGTCGCCCGAGGAGACTGCGGGTTGTCTGACAGAAGTGATGAAACCGAATGTGCCCCGACCCGTCCGGATGGAGCCTGCGCGGGTGGGGGGGCGAATTGTGGTGGTACCTGGCCCTGATGCTGAGTTGACGAGAGCGGCTCGCCGTTATCCCGCACAGAGCCTGCCCCTGCCGTGTGCATTGGCGACGTCTCTCGCCCCGGACCCAAACTCTCCGCGCGTCCCCGACCAGCGCCAGGTCGGTATGACCCCAGGTCACTCCTCTGCCGCGAGTGCCCTCTCCTGCGCCCGGGCGGCGGATTTGACAAGCCCGTGCTGTGCAAGAAGGGCGGCGAACGGTGCCGATGCGCGGACGGCGGCGGTGCAGCCTGCTGTGGTCCTGGTGCTTTTCGTTTGCGTGGCGATTCCCCTACTGCGTGAAAAAACGAGCCAGTTAGCCCCGCGCCAGAGCCTTATTTTGAGCGCCATTTGGTTTTGGACGAACCTGAGGGCGTGGCGGGCTGGTCCGCCCCACCTCGTCCTCCTCCTTGTGTCGTTGGGGGTTGCCAATGGTGGAAGTATATGGACGGAGACGCTTGTGGCTCTTGTTGATGCTGCGACAGTCCCGATTGCTGGCCTGGCCCGCCCGGCGCGTTAGTGACCAGACTGGGCAAGTTTGATCCGGTCCCGGCGGATGGCCGTCCCGCCATCGTCCCCGGCATGCTGAGTCCTCTGGGCCTCGTGGGGGAACCAGGATAGCCTGCCGCATATGTGCTCGGCGGCCCTTGTGCCGAACCCGGCGTGGATGGGATGGCCCCGCCAGAAACTGGGTACTGCCCGTACATCGGGGCCTGCGAGTCTCGCCTTTGGTGTTCCGAGGAGACGGCCACAGGTGGCATCAGCGCGGGAGGGTGTTGTTGAGGGGTTTGCGACATCATGTACTGCTGCGCCCAGTCCAGGGCCGCCGGCGAGAGTGCGCCACCGCCCATGCCTGCAAAAACAACCGGCACCAGCGGCGGTGGTATCCCTCCTTCCAGGGAGGTTCTCAGGATCTCGTGCTCCATCTTCCTCTGCTCGAGACGGTAGCCTTCCTGCCGTGTCCTCTCCTCTTCTTGCCGCCTCTTGTCCTCCTCCGCCTTGGCAGTAAGCCAAGCTCTCATCGATTCCTCATGCCATGTCGGAGCCGCCGGGAGCTGGCCTAACGGCTGGCTTTGCGAGACCGGAGGTGGCGGGACGGCCTGGGCTCCCGACAAGCTTGATGGGGGCTGTGGAGGACCGGATCCGGATGGGGCTTGGACCGAAGGCAAAGCCGCCGGTGGAGGCAAGCCGCGATGAGGCGCCGACATGAGCTGATCAGACAAATTGCTACCTCCGGAGATGGTAGGCGGTGGCTTCTGGCCCGGATCTGGGTATATCAGGGGGGGAGAAGGGCGGGATGTGCTCGGCGGGGTTGGTAGGTCATGGACGGGCCGGTAGCCGTACTGCGCTGGCTTGTTGATGGTAAGCATCCTCGTGTGAGCTGGTAGAATAAGCTACATGGGCAGAAAGAGTGGGAAGGAGGTGTGTAATGTAGACGGGAGGCTGAGAAGCAGTGGGATGCCGGGACTGAAGTGGGGGGAGGGGAGGGGAGGGGAGGGTGATGGGTTGGAAGGGGAGAAGGAAAAGGGAGAAAGAAGAAGTGGAAATAACCTTTGAATGGGAAAGCTGGATGTGGCGGCCAGCCTAGTGATGGGTCGCAGAGAAAGGTAGCAGGCGGGGCGTGTGGTGATGAAACGTCGAAGTACTATGACAGAGCCCACCCAAATTTGGCCATTGGCGCGCTGCAAAGAAATATAAGTACTTTGCAAGGTACGAAAAAAAAGGCGGGGGTGGCCGGTGGATGAGCAGGATGTCCTAGGTACGCAGCTCCGGTGCAGTCCACTATGCTCGAGGCGGAGTTAGTGTCGAGCGGCAGAGGCGAGGGTGACCCTGACCCTAGGCTCTGTGCCTCTTTGGCCCGTCCCAATCTGTCGACGGTCTGAAATGGGGTTATCGTATGTAGAAAGCCGCGCCGGTTCAGGCGAGGGCACGATCCCGATGTTTCCCCAAGGTAGTTACTTCGTACAGCAGGAGGACACAACGAGGATGACTCGAGAGCGAGCGAGTCAGGACGAACCGGGGGGGACGGAGGGGTGACAAGACGGAAGGGGACCAACAATTTGTAAACCAGTTTGATGGTTTACCGTTTAGGCAGCGGAAACAATGTGGAGTAGAAGAGTGTCCAGAGGTACCCTGAGCTATTTCATTTGAAAGCAGCGCGTATCAGAACAGATTGACGCCGGGGTCTGGAGGTTCAAGTGGCGAGACAGTCCCGGGAGGCTCGAGACGGGAAACCGGGTGAGTAAACAGACCACCGAAACGCTCAGGGTTTGTTGATCAGTGGGAGGCGGCCACGGGAAGGAGTCTGCCGGGGAGGAGTGTGTGCGAGGAAGGAACTCGAGATGCATGGCCTTCGGGGGACGCTGCCAAGATGAGACCAGGATACCGGGAATTTGAGGTGGTGAGCAGACACCGGCAGGGGGAGCAGCACAAACATCCTTGCTGACCATGTTCGCAAGCCAGGAGGAAGCGTGCTGCCCACACCACCGGAATCGACACAGTAGGACAAGGCTAGCTCGCTGGCTGGCGCTTTTGCTCAGAGGGGGGAGGTGCAGAAAGTGGGTTGAGACTGTTTTTAGCACGCCGTTCCGGGCCCTGGTCAGTCCGCTTGGCCATTTGTTCCAGGAGCGGGCTTGAGCAACAGGGTTGGGTTGGCGCAAGGGGGGGTGTCCTGGGAGATGCAGGGCGGATCTGCGATAAATGACCAGGGCGCTTGCGCGAATCAATGACATCGACAGAGGGGTGAGGCTAACGGCGGGCCCAAAGCAGAAAACCCTCTTGACTCAACCAGCTCCCAGACCAGACCAGCCAGCGAGAACGTGTTTTTCCTGTCGTGACGATGCGAAATAACACCTTCTGCGATTGGGGTAGCGTGTGGCTCAAAAAGGTGAGGGCCCTCGCCGAAACCTGATCCAGATGCAAGGCATCGTTGGCCGGTAAACAAGCCAAGCAGCTCGGACAAGCTCAACGTCACAACGCATCTGATGTTCGGCCGGAGAGGTACACCTGACAGCTAGGCACGACCGTTTGGGCTCAGGTGCAGCTGCGGGGAGCTTCGCTGCGCAGGGTGGGCGGCGGGTAATGAGGGGGCGCCTGGATGAACTGAGCTCTCAAAGAGGTAACCGCTCTGTGCGCACATGTGGCGGCTGGAAGGGAGGCAAGCCAAATCCCTGCGACGGTTATGCTATGTCGGGTTCAATGCCGCCCTCGAGTTATTTGCGTTCGTTTTGGACGAATGCAGTAGTAGGTAGTTAGGTGGTTGGCGGTCCCGAGGGAGAGGGTCGGTGCCCTGCTTGTGCGAGTTGGAGGCGGTAGCAACACAGCCTCCCTGTCTCCGCTACTACATCCTATGTAGTCTAATTTCGACATGATGCCGTCACGGGTGATCGGAGCAGCCATCGGGGTGAGGCATACAGTGCTTTGACAGCACGCATTATGCGTTCAAGCTGGCCCGTGAGGAAAGGGTTAGGTTGCGGGTTCGTGATGCGAGCGACTCCCAGGAGCAGGGGGAGGGGGGGTGGGGAACCGGTCGATCTCGCGCCTGTAGCCGCATTGCAACATGTGCTTTGTGCGGAGGCGGTACGACGGCGGGCAGGCACGGGAGAGATGATTTCTGCCGAACAGAGTCCTTACCGCGGTAAACTGTTGTATACAACGCTGCGCGTGATAACATGGGACGGGCAGGCAGGGTGGTGAAACGGGTAAAGCGCTGGATCTGCTGGAGGCCGAATTCGGGATAGAGGTGGAGATGAGACTCCAAAGGTGCTGGGTGGGAATGGGGATTGAGCGGAAAAGTTTGACAACCCTTGCTTAACCGTGCCTTCCTGGCCGGGACCTACCTCAGATAGCCCGATGCCGCGGAGCAACGGAGCTTGCAGTAGTGACAAGAGCAACCAACGCAGGAGGGCAGTCGCGATCTCCGCACGGATCGATCGAGGCACGGGAAGATCGAGGCAGGCAGGTGCGGCCCATGGACCCAAAGATGCTGGTAGCAATCGTATCAATTGGAATAATAACACTAAAGTGCAGTATGTGCCTGGCAGGAAACGCCGGCACTTGGCTATAACACGGCGACTTAAGGCATCAAAAAGTCCGGGACGAACTGATGTTCGGGTATGCTTCGAACCAAAATTGAAATTCTGCGGGTGGAAGAAACAACAACGCCAAGTTTATTTTCAGGCAAGTGGACCGTGCATGCGGCGACAGGGTACAGGGACCGGTCGACCATCGACCAATCAAGCGGAGTCTGCGGCATCGGGGGGGAACCATGTATTAAGTGGGTTCTGTGTAAATTATACATACAAATACATACCCCCTGGACCGGAAAGACAGAGCAAACAACCCGGGGCAAAAAGAAAGAAGTTCGAGAAGAAAAAAGTCAGAAAGAATACAGGGGACCCGGATGACGAGTACCTTGATAATAAGAGAACTAGTGACAGGAATGGGGTTCCTATTCAAAAATACTGAAATCCTCATCCGCCGGCTCCTGAGATGAAACAGCTTAGGTACCCAGTTCTTTACATGTAAATCAGGCCTGTATGTAAACCACTCGTTACGATTGTGGCAGGTGTCCATTCAGTGGTCCAAGCGTCGAAACCGAACATGCTGTGCTTCAGAAGTCGCTTCAAGTTTGTTTTCTCTGACTCAAAGCAGCCGCCAAAGCGTCGTCGCCTCTTTCGAGGCCATTACTGGACCTGGGGGGGCTCTAGTTGTTTTACCATGTTGCACCTATTCCCCCGCATTGCGTCAAAAACGCCGATGCTGTTTTAGGTACGAGGTTTTCCGAGTATTGAAACGCCGTATCAACCAGAGGACGAGGTTTTGAGTTGATCCTACCGCGTAGCTTTTAGGTAGGCTATCTGAGGTGTGAAAGGAAATCCGAGAAAGTGACGATGTACGCAGGACACCGGTACCGAGATGGTTGAGGTGGTGCCTGTTCGATACGGTGATACGGTGATACGGTGATACCGTGACACCGGTCGCTTTCTGTGGCTCCTTCCTTCTTTGGGTGAACCAGTCAGGCTCACAGGTTCCATCATCCCATGCTGTACGTTTCCGACCGGAAAATTACTCCAATACCCAACCATAGAAACGACCAGTTCATCCAAACAGCAAAGCAACGCCGTCCCATGGAACTCTCTCAACCTTTCGGTCGGGACATGCCGGAGTCTCACCAGAACACAGGATCTGCGTTGAACCTTACTTTATCTCCCACAATCCATAAACTGCGGCTCCCGAGCGGCCACGCGTTTCCGACTTGATGTTGTGCATCACGACGCGCTTTGTGGTCGATGGTCGCGTATGGACGAGTCGCGAATTGGGTATGCACTGAATGAAGGCCCGAGGGGCCTGGCTGGATCATGGTCAAGGTTTGTGGAACATCAGCTACGCCGGGGCTACTCTCTCGCCGCCATGGAGTTTCATTTACTGGGTCGTGTCGAGCGCTAACTTGGGGTTTCAAGTTTGCTGCGAAGAGGGCGGCCCTGGAAGGCATGCTTGCGGCACCTCACGCACCCGAGGCCCTGCAGATGCAGACCGGCACCACCCTCGCCAGCGCATGAACACTGCTGCAACTCAGCGGATGAGCCGACGATTGACGGAATGTCGTTCCTTTTGTTCTGACAACACCCACCTATCCGTTTTCGGGCGCTCTTTCCGACAAGGCGCTTCCTGGGGCCTGGGTCGTGAGATTCCCAATGCAACAATTGCCCCGTGCTTGCAGTCGAAAAGGATGCTTGGTACATCGCGACGGGTTTCATCCAAATCCTCGCCAACTCGAAAGTGCTGAGCGGATCAAGGGTCTCAGCTGCCTGTAAACACGGCCCCACGTCAGATTTCGCCTCAGAAGCTGCAGCATGCGCACTACTGCTGGCCCGAATGAGGCCGTAAGCCCCGAGTGACCCAGGTTTTGCAGGAAAGCTGCTGACCATCGTGAAGGTAGAAACTGTGCATCTGGCACCACACGTTTGGAGACCCAAATGCTCTCACCCCCGCGATGCCTGCTTGTGGCACGGCGAGCAATGCCTTCCGCCAGTTAGGGGATGTCAGATGGTCCGACCTGCAACCACCAAGAGCGCCGACCACATGGGATAAAAAAAGCTCGTCTGCGCCAATGGAACCTAGAATCCTTTATTTGAAACAGAACCAGAGCTGGGCCCTGCTGCTCGTTTAACACCTTGACTCAGAACAACCTCCTCTCCGAAGCACGCCCCACCGCGATGCTAGTCGTCCTCAACCGCGGTGTCATCGAAGTCATGAGACGCGCCATTGTTGAACGCGGCGGGACGGTGCCATGTTGACGCTGGACGAGGTCTTGGAACTCGACTGCAGAGCCTGACAGCGCTAACACCTCTTCGGCCACCCTCCGACTTCATACTTCTTAACTTTACTTACCGTGTCGTCTGGCCGTTGAGCATTATCCTACAACCTTCAGGACGGCGCCCCATTTTGTCCGCATCGCCCCCGCCACGAGCTTCGTGGCCCGTTGGTAGAGCGCTCAATAAGACTGCCGCGCATGATGGTCTCACATCCAAGAAGACTCTTGGTCAACGTGTCCTAGCCACGCGCTCTTGATCACAGCTTGCGTCATCGAGTACCACCTTGCTCATCAATATTCAGCGTCTAAACAACACACCACCTCCCTGCCACGAAATTGAGGATACGGTCCCCCAATAATTATCAGGGACGGCTTTTCAACAAGACTTGCGCAGCCTTCCGTTATTGCTGCGTGTCTTGCGTGAATCCAGTGCACTCCCGATCTTTGACCCTGGAACTTGCAGATGTGCTGTAAACTTGTGGCGTTGCTAGCGTCTCTAGCTGGTCGAGAAATGCACCTTCCCCCACGCTTTCGTGCTGGTGGCTGGAATCACGCTGTATGTCCGTCGGTACGAAGTATACATACAAACGTGTGAACTTGTCGTCGCCCGGCACCCTTGCTTGCGCTAGACCTGGGTCCCTTGGCCGAACGACAACAACCTGAAACAAGACCACTTCTCGACTGAGTAATTCTTGCGACTCGGGGAGGGAAAACTAAACCGAACCGATGTCACACTGGCTTGATGCGCTCTTTCGGGGCCGGACTTGGTTCTCGGAGAAGCACACGCGGGCCGATGCTCAGGCCTGCTTCCATCGTCCTCTATTGGCCGGTCCGGAAGGAGCAGGTCCGGAACACCACGGCGCCCCAGATATATCTGCCACGGTGTTAAGGTGCAAGTACCCGCTTTCTATCCTCAAACATCTCCATCCTTGCGATGCTATTCCCTGTCAGCGGCACCCAAGGAAAAGGACCTTGATGAGATGGCGAACACCGGACGAAATACCGCCGGAGCAAATCTTACGCACGCCAAACCCTGCGGGATTGTTTAGGAGCATGTTTTTCAGGGCCACGCGACTCGTCATCTGGCTGCCCGAAGTATTCCAATTGGGTTTGTAGGCCGCTACGCTGACGTGTTCGTGAATATACACAACAGTACTTCGCAACCACAAACCCCGACGATAACGGGACCAGGGGGTGCCAGCAGATCGCCCCCCCAATCGGGCTGCAAGCAGAATGCATCCATCCCAGCACGCCTGGTCACAACCGGAGCTTCCACGCCTACAAGTTAGTAGATATCGCGCAGTCGAGAAACGCCGCCGCTCACTTCCAGACGGACAGCACGCATTGGACAGGAGGAGGTCTCTAAATTCTGGCGAGCCTCGTGACGAAAGACCTACTGGGCGGTAGACTCTTGTCACACACATGCCATGCCAGACGCGGCGGCACTAACACTCTATTCCATCAATATGTGGACGATAGAGGAAGGTTCGGCCTTGGGATATGTCTAGCATCCGCGCGGGCGCCGGGAACTCGCATCGGGTATTCGTTTAAAGACCATTCGCTCCCCGCCACCGACTTTGGGGGCGGGCACTTCGCCGCGTCTACCGAACTTCGAGAAGGAATGAAACACGGGAACCGACAGGTTCACCGGACTTCCGTGTGTCACACAAGCGATGGCTTTGCGATAGGACAAGAGTAAAAGTAATTGCCCGTCACTGGTCCTCGAGGCTAACGACTGCGAGCATGATCTGGGCAGACGCGCCAGCGTATTCACTCCGTGTTTGCCCTTGCTTGCCCGATCCCTTACGGGCTGCGGCAGGACTACACACAGTATGCAGGCGCCGCTTAAGGAACCCCAGCCGCGGCTTGTTGGGAGATCAAGTTTGATGATTTGCCTCGGATGGGAAGACTCAATTCATGTTTTTGTGTCAAGGTTTCGACTACTGTGTAAGTAGCGCGCTTTGACAACTCGGGGTTTGAGAACAAGAAAACACCAAACGGCTGTCTCTTTACCAGGCTTTGGTCGGATCTCCCGCACCTTTGCCGCACAAGCCAAAACACTGTTCCTTTCTGGCTCCAAATACCCGCTTGCTTAGGTTACATCAACCTAGCACGGTCCGTGTCTGGATCACCCCATGGGGGGTTATCATTCAGGGGCGAGACGTCTGTTCCCGATACCATAGATTAGTCAAGTCTGGAACCGATGGCAACCCGCGGCTGGAAATGTCTGGATGGACAGGTACGGACGGTGCGTTGCAACGCTGCCGCCAATTCCCCTGGGGCGGCGAGTCTTGAACCTGGTTGCAAGCCACCGACTCGCCAAGCCGACGACATCCTCCACCCTCACCAGTCTGAAAATGATGGTGGCACCGGCCTGGCTTGCGGCAGCGCGGCTTCCTCACATATCCCCTTTCCAACTACCCCCCGTTTCTGCTGTCGCCAACTTGCGCACTCTGTCTGAGACTTGCTTGTCGAGCGGGGAAAGCAATACGGCGGCTTGCAGGACAATGCAAGCAACCAAGCAGCAAGCATGCCGGTGACGGCGTCCAGCACCTGTTGCCATCCTCCTTGTTTTTGCACACCTACCGTCTGACTCTCTCAGCGTCGAACTAGCCTAACCTGACTTATGTGGCACCTGACCGACCTCCCTTGCCTTACTACTCTTCACGGAAGCAGCCGGGGTTTGAGACGTAGACTTCTCCCATCGTGACATTCCCACTGAACATTAAACACCCCATGCCGGCGGCCGGTTGGAGGTGTTGGCGATCGTCGTTTCCTCTCTACATACGTTTTAGAGATGAGGCGTCGCCCCGTTCCAGTCCCCCCCCCCTCCTTCACCGTGTTTCAAAAAAAAATGAAAAAAACAGCAGAATCGGAAACGAACAAACAGACACGGGCTTGCGTCGTTGACCAGCCCCCCAAGCCACTCTGTTTCTGTCTTCCTTGGGGTGGTACGAAGGACGGCAGAGGAAGCGCCACATTTTCGCGGCCAGCAGTAGTATCTACATGTCTGTGCTGCTAGGGACATTCTTTGCGAAGGGGGGCGCCGCGTTGTGGCTTGATCGCCGATGCCCGTCACTCCCGAGACATGGTGGTTGACGGTGTGAGGTTGGTATGTCGTACAAAAGGGCACGGCGTGTTGGTCCGGAATGATGACGATCTAGGGAGGTGGAATCTCAACCATTACGAAGGCGGGCGGTTTAGGAAGTCGGGAGATAATGAGGGCATACGGTTCGTGGCTTAGCATTGTAGTGGGTAGGGGAGATGAGCAGCATAGAACTAGCATAATCTTGATCGTGCATAAAAAAACATGGAAGCAGCAGGCCGGTTTGATAAACCGCCTGGCAAATAGCTCATGGCGCTAATACAAAGCCCGGAACGTAGCGATACCGTGGAGAGTGGAAAGGAGCGAATATCCAAGCGGGAGATATCACCACCTCACTCCTCAAAGCTTCATGCCGGGCGCTTGCCACCCAGTTAATGCGTAAAAGAATGCATGTCCCTCGGAGACTTGCCGCCAGTACAGTCATGATGAAGCCACAGACAGGACAATAGCACCAGTTTCCACTCATAGGGATGTATTCTCAACCCAGGAGATGTCTATTCCAAACCCACCTCGCCCGCTGTCTATGCCAACCAACAAGTTATGTACGTCCTTTCCCCACGCAACTGGCCTTCAAAAAAAGACCCAACATACAAGCATTCGCATTGGTATTCTGCCCTGCCTTTCCCATATCCGCCCCTCTTCCGCATAAGAAACGAAGTAAGCAAACCATAAAGTCGCAAGAATATTCTACACCGTGAACAACAAACAAGGCCCGCCAAACGAAGAAGAAACGAAGAACAGCATAATACAATCAACGCCTGTAATGCGCAAAAGTAAAGGCTCTCGCAGAAAACCCCTCTTCGCTCCAAGTAAGCCACGCGCCAGGCTAAGTGAAGTGAGAAAATAACCAGCAAATTCCAGCCCATTTCCGCTTCGCTGATACAAGCAAGCAAGCAAGCAAAACAAGCAAGCAGCTTTCCTCCCTCCCTTTCCTTTCCTTCGAGTTATCCTCCCCTCTTTTCTTAATAGACAGACAGGTAGTAAGTATGTACGTTAGTAAGGATGCAAGGCAGGGTCAGTGTCTATGTACTGTGAAGCATTGTATGCTCGCCCCCCTCTCCCCTCCCTTTTTATCCACCACCACCACCACCACCATCACCACCATCATCAAACTATCCCACCCTCTTCAAAGCTTCACTCCCTTCACAACCTCCCTCAGCCCCCTCCCAGCCTCACCACAACACCCACCACAACCCCATCACCTCAAAAAAACTTCGCCAACGCCGTACTCAGATCAATAAAGTCCACCGGCTTCGTAACATAGTCGTTGAACCCAGCCTCGACGCACTTGTCCTGGACATCCGACATGACGTTGGCCGAGAGGGCGATGATGGGCAAGGGGGGCCCCTGGGCACCGAGGCGGCGGCGCTGCGCCTCCCAGGCACGTACCTCGCGGCAGGCCTGGTAGCCGTCTTTGCGCGGCATGTGGAGGTCACACTGTAGGCGGTGTGGTTAGTTTGCGGTTTTTTTTAGGGTTGTTGTTGTGGTGGTGGTGGGTTGGATGAGAATAGGGGGTGAATATGGGGAAGGGGTGATGGGGATGGGGAGGAGCATACCAAGATTAGGGCGTAGTACCCCCAGCCCTTCTCAAAGACCATCTCAGTGCACTCGACGCCGTCGGCGGCCAGCTCAACAGCAACACCAACTCGCTTGAGGTACTTCTGCAGCACCTTCTGGTTGACGGGGTTGTCCTCTACCAGCAGCACCTTGTAGCCCTTGCCGCCCATGCGGCGCTCCATATCGACGTAGTTTTGGCGCTGGTCCTCCACCAGCCGCTGGGCCGTGGACCGGTTGTGGTCGATGCTGAGGTCGCGCTCCTTGGCCGGGTCGAAGATGACGGCGAATCGGGAGGGCTTGACCGGCTTGTAGATGTACGTCACCCGGTTCTCGGACAGGATGTCCTCGTGCTTGGTGCCCGCGACGAGCTTGGAGACGGCTTGGCGCTGGACCGAGTCCGAGAGGATCAGGATGGTGGTGTTGCCCAGCGCGTTGGGCCCCAAGTGCGAAGCCTTGTCCATGAGAGAGATGATTTCTTCCGGCGTGGGGAGGTTGACGACAATGTGTGTGAAGCGAACCGCGTCTTCGGCACTGATGAATTTGTGGGCCTCCTCGACCGAAGCGACGGCCGTGATCTTGTACGGAATGCCCTTGGGCAGTGTCA
Organism: Chaetomium tenue; assembly: GCF_020726465.1. Taxonomy (NCBI): domain Eukaryota; kingdom Fungi; phylum Ascomycota; class Sordariomycetes; order Sordariales; family Chaetomiaceae; genus Chaetomium; species Chaetomium tenue. The sequence goes on along the minus strand of NW_027117330.1, from coordinate 1,976,326 downwards.
TCTCGATGTGCTTGGTCGTCGCTTCGCGGCTGTGCGTCTGCGGGCAGATGATGAGGATAGAAAACATGGGTGGCGTCGATTGCTCCTTGACCGAGTTCTCAGTGCTAGCAGTGGGCGTGGTGGTCCCCGGACTACCCCTGCGGTTCGGCATTTCCAACTTCATCTGGGAGAGATCCTGTCCGCTGGCCCGGGCTGCCTGGCTGAAGCGCACTAGGCCCGCGTTCACCGATGACATAGACGAGCGGTCCGTTGCCCGGGTGCGGCCGGATGATGCCGAAAGCTCGGAACTGCCGCTGGAGGCCGCTGCTGGGGAAGTAAAACCCGGATCGGTGGTGGTGGTGGATGGGCTGCTAGAAGGCGGCTCGCGGGGTGCACTCGCTGACGGGGCCGGGGCAGGAACAACAGGCGTGTTCTGTATCAACCCCGGTGTCGGGTGAGGAACTGGCCCGGCATCGGGATGATCGTCCTCGGTGGGCAGTCCGAACCTCGCAGTGAAGGTGAAGGTGGAACCCTTGTTAGGGATGGCGGAGCCCTCCATCCTCCCTCCGTGTAGCTCGACGAGCTGTCGGGAGATGACCAACCCCAGGCCGCTCCCGCCATGCTGCCGGGTGCTGCTGCCGTCGATTTGGCTGAACGGCTTGAAGATGAGGTCGGCTTCTTCCTGGCTGAAGCCCCTGCCCGTGTCGATGATGGAAAATTCGAGCATGATCTCGTCCGTCTGCGGCGGCTCTCCCTCGGGGTGGAAGACCCTGCACTTGCTGAACACCTCGCCCCGGCTGGTAAACTTGATGGCATTGCCAATGACGTTAAGCAGCACTTGGCGGATGCGCACTTTGTCTCCCTTGACCCAGGCCGGCACGTCTTCCTCGACCACGTAGTTGAGTTCTAGGCGCTTCGCAATGGCCATGGTCGACACCAGCTCGTTCACGTCTTCGATGAGCGAGCGGGTATGGAACCACTCGTAGTTGAGCTTCATCATGCCGGCATCTACCTTGGAGAGGTCGAGGATGTCGTTGATAATCATGAGCAGGCTGTTGGAGCTGGTCTGGATCGTGTTGGTATAGTCTCGCTGCTCCTCGTTCAACGTCGTGTCCTGTAGGAAGCTAACCATACCCGAGATGCCGATGAGCGGCGTCCGGATCTCGTGCGACATGTTGCTGAGGAAGCGGCTCTTAGAGTCCATCGCCTCCTTCAGCTTGGTCTCGAGGAGTTTGAGGTCGTTGATGTCGGTGGCTGACCCGAAGTACGAGCTCGCGCCGTTGCCGAAGTCGACGTTGTCGATCGCGACGCAGCGGATAAGGTGCCATCGGTACTCACCGCTCTTGGAGCGCAGTCGGATCTCAGTCGTGTACGACAGCCGGCCGCTACTGTCGGTTGACACCTTGATGACCCCCTTCTTGGCGAGTTCGGTGAGATTCGCGGTCGGAAGGTCATAGGGAGACCCGTCGTTGCTGCCACTCCCACTGCTGCTGGAGCTGTTATTCCGCAATAGTGGGTGATCAAAGCCCCGGATGCCGCCATCGGGAACGGACAAATGCTTCCCGGCCTGGCGGGTAGCGGTGTAGTCGGCCGAGAAGGAGCGGCCGTGGTTCTTGAGCCCTGCCCTGGTGTCCTGCTGGGGAACCGATGGTCCGCCCGGAGGAATTCGGCATTTGGCGAGGTCGTCTGGGTGCACATAGTCCATGAAACCAAGTCCGAGAACGCCCTCCGAGGGCGCTTGGCCGGTGTAAGACAGCCACTGCTCGTTCGCAAACGTGATGCCCTCGTCTTCAGTGGCCGTGAAGATCATTTGCGGTATCAAGTTGGCCAGCAGGCGGTGCTTTGCCTCGGAGGCCAGTATCTCTTCCTGCCTCGCCGCCTTGACTTCTGCGATGTGCTGGTCGTGGATATCCATGTATGACCCCAGAAATTGCATAATGACGCCTCGCTTGTCCTTGGATGCGACGGCTCGGGCATAGAACCACCGATACTGGCCGTCAAACCGCCTGATCTGGACCGTCTTGGCGAACTGCTCGCCGGTCCGGACACAATGGCTCCACTCGCGGAGGTATTCTTCCCGCTCGTCGGGATGGATGCTAGCCCAGGGGTCGGCAGCCAGGTCACCCGAGGTCTGCCCGCGATAGGTGAGGAAACGGCTGTTTACCCACACGATTTCGCCCGTCTGCGGCAAGGCCACAAAGACGTGGGCGGGCAAAGAGTCCAGAATGAGGCCCTTCAGTTTGTCCGACGGAGGTGTCATGTCGGTTTGCATGATCGACCCGGATCTGCTGGGCGCCGCCGAATGGGGGATTCCTCGGCCGATCGATGAGCTCGGTGGGAGAGATTGGAACGTTGACGCAAAGTCGGCGCCGTAGGAGTGCAGTTGGGTGTGACGGTGGGGCGTCGAGCTCGGCGTTGCAACCATCTTATGATGACTATCGACCAGAGATCCCGTTGCACTACTCGTCTCGCTAGCGAAAGCCTGTTCCTTCTTCTCGCTCGGCGCTGGCCGTCTCAGCTGAATGGTGGCGGATGGGAGCTCCTCTGGCTCGGGTCGTGAGGATTCGGAGCTCCTTCGGGGCTCGGTCATGGCTGGGCTGACCGTGGCCGGATCGTGCATCTGTACCTTGCCCACCGACAGGCGCAGAGATGACCGTTTCTCCGAGAGCGGTGTCTCTCGCGAGTTCCTTCTCGGCCGCTGCCCAGCGTTCGGTGGGTTCTTAACCATGGAGCTGAAGTAGCTGTCGGCGGTGACAGGCGCAGGACTCGCAGTAGCCCCCCACTTGTTGTCCATGACGAGACTGAGCGACGGCAGGTCCCAGGTGGGTGTCCCACCGGGAGAGCCGGCGACGCTACGTGCCGGGCCGGAATATTCGCTGGGGCTAGTCATGCTGCCGGCGACGGAACCTCGCGAGCCGGCACCCTCGGCGGTGGGCAAGTAGGCGAGCGAAGTTAGCGCGGCCGAGCCGGCCAGCGGGCGCCCGTCGGGACCCAAAGCCCCAAAGCCCGCTGTGTGTGGTCTGCGTTTCTGCAGCCCATTTAGCTCGGTCTCCATATGGCTATAATGGCGGGCAAGGGAAAAGGAGGTGGCAAGATGTGGAGCAAGGTGCTCCAGAGAGTGGCGTAGATTGGAAGGGTAGGGGATGATGGGGCTCAGGATCGACAGGATAGCAATGGGCGCGTGCTTCTCCTTGACGGGGCGTTCGGGGGACAGGTTCGCAGTTGCTGACCCATCTCCGTTTTTCCGCGCCGAGATCTTTTGCTCCATAAGCGAAGGATCGAGCTTGAAGGATGTGTTGGGCCTCGATAACAGCACGTGCGTAAGGGGAATGTGCAGCACCGTCCAGGAGTTGTCGACACCGATAGCCTCTGGGGGGACCATGGCTGAATAATCAGCTGGGGCGGAGGACGGGTTGAACGATTCTTCGTCGACCATAGCCTCAGCGAAGAAGGGATTCTCGGTGGGATCGGCCCTGACGGCGGGAGATGGTGCCGGAGACTGCGACCAGGGAGACGGCGGTGTTTGTTCGTACTCCTCGTATCTCTGGATGGGTGGTTTAGGGACCTCATCCTCGAACCGGGAGGCGATCGTGGATTTCCTCTCCAGCGTCTGGGGCCGCTGGCCACGGCTGGATGCAGGTGACAAAGTGGCGTTACCAAGAATGGACGAGAGCTTCGACATAGAATCTGACCGTGGTTCCCTAATCTTCCGACGGGGCCCCTCGGGCGATTTGGCTCCTACTGCGGCGCGAGGGTCAACAGGCTTCTTACCGGCCGCTTCCTGGTTGTTGAGGTAAGGGTAGGACCTGGTGAGGGCAACCACGCGGCCACGCTCCAGAATACGGACGACGCCGTTGTGGTCGATCAGGGGATCGGCTTCGTAGTCGAGAGCCTGCAGCACATCGAGCAGCTTCCCATGCCCTTCCCTTTCGGCTGTCAAGGGCACTTCCCAGCTTGGGATTTGCTGTTTCTCCTCCTCGAGGGCGTCGTGCTGCTCTAGGGCCTCTCTGTTGAGGCTGGTCAGGTTTTCGCCGTCATCGATGGCATCATGAGCACGGCTGGCGGGCTGGTGGTGAGATTTGCTTCTCGAGAGAAGCTGGGGGCGACGCTGATCAGGGGGCGGCCGGTCGTCTGCTGCGGCCAGTCGGGTTTGTTCATACGATGTGAACGAATGCCGACTCTGCAGGGTGGGACGGGTCGGTGTTTGTTTCGCAGAAAGCATCCCAGTCTGGAGAAAGCGTTCCGAAGATTCGCCCGTGCTGCTCGGGATGAAGCTCGAGCCCCTGGCGAGGTATCCCACACTAAGCTCGTCCTCGCGATGGGCATTGTACGTCGCCTTTTGGCCCCATGGCACGTTCTCAATGTCGGTTGGGTCGGCCGGGATGGCCAGGGTCACCCTTTCCGCCTTGTACACGTCAACCATTATTTGCACCACGGTGTGCCACCACGCATCCAACCCCGGTTCGGCCGAGAGCATCAGGGTCAACTCGTAGAGGTTCGGACTCGGGAATTCACGGTTGTCTGGCATCTCGTGAGAGCAGCCGGGCGGTAGAAAGGTGAGGGCGGAGGCCGGCGTAGAGGGGTTCGACGACGCGAGTGTGTCCTGGCCCTTGAAAACGTCGGATAGCGAGCGGGACATATCCGGCGTGGCCGTGGGCGAGAGCGTGGTGAACGGGCGGTGAACGGCAGAAGACAGGAAGGAGCCCGGAGGCATGCGGGGGAACGGATAGGAGGGCGTGCCTGCTGCTGGGCCAGGCGTAGGCGGGGCTTGCCGTCCTCGAATGGTATGATTAGACCCTGTCGAAGCGGCGGAGGTCGAGGTGGCCGGTGGCTCGGACCCAGACCCGGATCCCGACCCGGATCCGGACGACCGGGGTAACGATGACGGGGAGTTCTCTTCCTGTATCGGGGAGACTCTGTGGGGCCCTGCCATGGGCGGTTGTCCTCCTCTTAGCGGCAATTCCCTCCGTTCCATCTGGCGTGCCAAGTTCTCGCGATACTCGTTCAACTGCCGCTGCGAATCCCTCAGTTCCGGCTCCGGCTCCGCAAGGTTCCCTGTCCTGCTCTGGCCATGGTCGATAGCCGACGACGGCGGCCCCGCTTCCCTTCGCGGGGTTTCGTCACCCCGGGTCGGGTCTTGTTCCTCGGCGTGCGGGGCCGGGCCTCGGAGGCTAGCCGGCTCGGGTTCGAACTGGGGGTCGTCCTTGAAGGATATGGATTTCTTGGTGGGCGGCTGAGGGCCTGGGCCTGTACGGCTCGGTACCTGTGGCCCCTCCGCCCTGCTTAACGGGCCGCCTGACATTTGTTGTTTTGTTGCTGTGGTCACCGGGGTCGTCGAATGCGACGGCGGCACAGCATCATTGAGAGGGGGCCAATTCGAAGGTGGAGGCTGCGCACAGCGCGTATTTACCCCAACCCACTCCTCGGTCTCTATTATGCCTGTCTTTTCCGTGTCGGCGTTCTCGGGCCTGTCCTGATCTGACGATTTCGCCCCGGGCGTAAATGGTTCGCAATCTCCCGTTCGCATGCCTCATCGAGTGTGGTGGTGTTGCCGATGACGTCGGTTTGGGATGGCCACAAAGGCTCGGGCGTGGGACCGGGCAAACATCCAATGCAATGGCCGAGGATGGTACGATATCGGATATCCAGGGGAGGGACGAAAAGATAGGAGTACTAGAAGAGAAACAAAGAGGGTACGGGAATGGAACGGTGCGTCACTGGTACTGTACACGTCAGGGCACAGCCGGGAAGTCGGCACTTGGGGTCGCTCAAGTGTCGGGGTATTATTGAAAACGGTAGGGGGGTTTGGTAGGTTGGTTGAAAAGGATTAAAGGTCGGTATGCTGATCGATGGGGTCGGAGGAAGCGACAGAAAGAGAAAAGTATCGACGTCGTGGGCGCCAAAAGTGAGTTGCCCCTTGTTGTTCCTGTTCTGGGAAGACAGGTGGGTGGGTGGTTAAACGCAAAGGTAGCGCGTGGGTTGCGTGGGTGAGTGGAGGGGCAGGCTTGCCTCTTGCCTCTTTCTTGCCTTAGGTAGGTATGGAGAGGTCTTGCCTCTTGCGTTTGCGTCGTGTGGTTTGTGGTGTGTTGGTGCGTGGTTGTCACGTTGTGTGGTGTAGGCAAGTGGGTGTGGGTTACCTATGTGTGCTACGCGTTTGTCGGCAATGGGTTACATACTGGGCATCGTCCGTGGGGAAAACGCAAGGTAGGGAGGCACCGAGGCAGGGTGGGCTGCGAGAAAGAGGAACTGGGTGGGTTCGGAGGTGAGAGTTGGCAACGCCCCCAGTGACCAAAAACGGGAACTATGACGTTATGCCGCCGCCTGCGCCCGAGTTCAGATGGTGCAAAAATGCTAAAATGCTAAAATAAAAACCCACAATTCACTCAGCCATCCCGCATTGGCGAGCAGTCAGCCGAACATCGAAGAAAAAAGATAGATTACATTTGGGAGTTACAGAGTCCCAAGGCATGGGGATCCCGAATCTTGAACCCGATTCTGAACCCACAGCTCAGTCACTGTTTCCCGTTTCTCTTAGTTAAAATGCAGCATGCGCAAGTGGAGGCGGCTTCACTATCACACACCGTCTAGCTCAAGCGCTGCGACCTTTGTGGAGTCGCTGCGAGGAATGATGAATGAGAAACTGCTGTGGGATGGATCAGTGGGTGGGAGGGAGGTGGGAGAAGGAAGGGGGAACTGCAGCGATGCATGCAGGTCTAAATCTCTGTGTGTACCAAGTACCTATGTATGTACTCCGTCGTACCACCATCAAACAAATTCCAAATCTTCATCTGTGACCTGTGCTGGTTAGTGGTTGTCTCCTTGATTTATCTGGAATGTCCCGTCCCCTGGCAGGGAATTCTCATATGATCTGGCTTCGGGATGGAGAACCGCATTGTGCACATTCAGGGACCAGCAAGGGTCCTCCTCTTGTTTAGAACTGGCAGGGGTGCGCGGGGCCGGGCCAGTGGCCTGACTTGGGATTCTCCTGCCTCAATGTTCGCCCAGGAAAATCCCTACCGGCTGCCCAGCCATGAAATTAAACGTCTGCCCACCCACAACTTGTGGCCGGGACAGACGACGAAAGCAGTACCGAAGCGGGAAATAGCGTTCAGCTTCGGGGGTGCCGTTTGAGTCCGAGTCCGGGTTTTTTAAGGTTAGCAGTTAACTCTAGGGGTGACCGAATTCCAGTCATTCCTGTTTGCCCCTGCAAGCGGTAGGCGGTGGCGCGACGCCTGTTCTTGATGCGCCTCGTGCAAATGTCTCGGTTGTCGGGAACCCGGGACGACCTACGATGGAGGTAGGCTCGGTCGGTACGAATAGGCGGGAGCTGCTCTAAGGGATTGACCGGGTCACACCACCTCTCATCAGGAAGCGGGTGGATGCCCCCCCACGGAAACGAGAGAGACACGCGATGCAGCTTCCCAGTCAAACCAGCAAACGTGCCACCGAGACATCGTCATTCTCGAAAAATGCATTTGGCGGTCAAGCAAATTCTTTCGACACGCAGCTCGCGTTGAAATCCCAGACGAGCGGCCCCGAGTGGGGTACGCCTGTTGCAGATTGGAGGTTGTCGATCTCTTAAAAAATGACGTCACAGGTTGCGAGCAAAACCGATGAGGCGGCTGACACCCTTTGCGGGTCGCCATGCAGAGAAGCCAGGTTGATGGTTGGCTGGCTTCTCCCCGACTGCGGCACACAGTGTCTGCAACCGATGTGCAGTCGAACCCACTCGAACCACCAACTGTCAAGACGGAATTGTCCGTGTACGAAGCACACTTTTAGAGTTCTCGGAATACCTATTTCGTACGAAGTACATCCAATACTCAGCTGCAAGTATGTCCCAGGTGCTGTTGCTGAGGTACCCGAATGGATGCCAGTTTTCCAGCCTGGTTTCTCTACCCCTTTAAGTTGGTTGCTCCGGCAATTTAGTGCACCTCTGCACTGGGAGGGGCGATTCAGGGGGTAAGGTAAGGGGAAGGCGTGGGTTTTGGGGGAGGGTTAGGGCTGGGAAGGGAGTAGGTCGTGTTTGATATCCGACGACGGCTTACTTCTATTCTTTGACGTTTGTGATACTTGGTCGGTCGTTGCATCCAATGGGTCAGAGGATCCTCCGGAAAAGGCCTTGGAAATGAAATCCATCTCGCCTTCCTCCAGAGAGTCATCATTGAAGCACACCTTCGCATCTGCCCTTGATTTTAGAAAGGTAGAAATTCATTAATGACCTAGAGAAAAGTTCATCTTACCTTACATTATCTTACATTGCGGTGATGAATACAAGGCACCCTCAGTAGATCCCTCACTCATCCCCTCCAGCCTTCACAACATCTTCCCACGAGAGATATTTATGCGCGGGTGTAACCGCCCCCAGCACATGCTCCTCCATGCTCATCAAAATCGGAATACCGCCCTCCAGCCGGGAAGCAGAAAAGCGCACGTAGCCCTGCTGAACGTCCGCAAACTGCATCGGCCCGTCCCAGCCCATATCCTTCATCTCCTGCGGCGAGATGCTGATGACTTTGGTCAGCCACTGGCCCTTGAACACGAGGAGCCGCGGTTTGCCGGGCTCGGGGAACGCGGCGCTGAAGAAGAGGGCTAGGGGGAGGTTGGTGGGTTGGAGGCTTTTATTCAGGGCGGCGCAGGCGCGGGTGAGGGAGTCAAGGTCTATAGCCTGCTGGGAGGCCGAGGCCTCCGCGCCCTGGTAGGCTAGCGGGCCCTGGTCTGCCTCGATGAGGGAGGCAGACTGGAAGGTGAGGTCGCTGGTGAGTTGGGAGACGTGCCAGATTTTGTACGTGTCCTTCAGCAGGGCGCCGGCGCGCGAGTGCCGGAGGATGTGGGGGATCTTGAGGTTCTTTGGGGAGGACTCGGTCGCCGCCCCTGTCTTTAGGGCGTGGTAGATGCATGTCACCACGTCCAGTGCGACCTTGCCGACGAAACACTGCACCACGACGGCCAAGTCGGTGGACTGTTTCGTCCTGTCGTCCTCGGTGAGGGACTGGCGGATGAAGGACCGCACATGCTTGAAGACCTCCTCGAGACGGGGTTGGGACCCGGCGTAGAGCGTGGAACACTGCGCCCAGGCCTGTGCGTATATGGACTCGACGATACCGATGAGGCGTTTCTCGGTGCCGGACGTGAGGCGAGGGTCCTGGGGCTCTTGGCCGTTGCCAATATGAGTGTCAAACTGGCTCAGGACTCTCATGATGGCTCGTTCGGCCCACCAGAAGAATTCGTCGTTCTTCATCGAGCAGAGGCTGTCGAACCTCTTCTGGATGTCCCTCTGGAAGTCAGCGGCCGCTTGAGCTCCCGCTGTGCCGGGCCGGTTCGACCGCTTGTGTTGGTCGAGGAACCTGGCCAGGAAGCCCTCCCGGACTTCGACGTCGCTCAGTAGTGCGATGAACGAGTCTGCATATTCGACCGGCTTTCCCGCCGTGATCTGGTTGTAATAGCGCAGCATCGCCCGCTTGCGCCGCGTGCCTTCGTCCAGGTTGCAGACGGCACGCGCGAGAACCGCCCTGCAGGGATGTTGCAGCCTCTTGAGGGAGACCAGATGGCACAAGAGCGTGAAATCGTTCCCTGAGTCGATTCTTAGCCAGCGGACATCGCGGGAAATTTCTGGGTCTGTCGGTTGCAGTACTCTGTCCAGAAAGCTCTTCAGCTGCGGAAGGGGGTGCAGCGAGTGCTCGGCTACTTGGGTGAGAGGACCGCGCCGCCGTCTGTCCTCCCCGTCGGAATCCTCGCCATTGTCGTCATCGCCGCCGCCGGGATTCTGATCGCCTCGCTGAGGTTGGTCCTGGCCATTTGTGTTACTGTTTTGGGACTGAGACTGAGACTGGGTGCTGGGATCCGGCCGCGGAGCAGCGTTTCTGGTTCGGTTGGGTTTTCCTCCGTGGCCAGCGTAGTCGAGAATCCTTAGCTCGTTGCTAGTATCGGGAAGGCGAATGAAATGTGCATAATCATGGTGCATGTGCCCCGGCCTCTGGACGGAGAGCTGGTTGAGTCTGTTGGCTAAATCCGCTAGCTCATCCTGCACTAAGACGCGAGTGGGGTTAATCTCCATGGTCGAAGGCCCGAAGCTGTTGGTCACTTTGGTGTTGTGGTGCGAATTACAAAGGGATACAGGGGAGGGGAGAGGACGAGTATGGAAAATGCGAGCCTTGTCTCCCTATATGTCGAGCCTCGCCCCAATGGATCTGTGAGAGTGGCGGCGCCGGCGCGTAAAAGCTGAGATATTTCAGCTAGCTAGGTAAGTAATAAGTAGTCCAATGGCATCGAGCGCGGCCCTGAACCTGACCCTATCAAGGATCGCCAAGCTCGCATCAGCGCTTAAAGGTGCAAGTAAACGGTTGCCTGGCCCCCAAAGCCTAGTGCCTGGACACCTCCAGAGTCCTCTTCACTACCTGGTATTCTTGTTCAATTACGTTCTCGGGGCTGCTGTTACGCTCTGCACCGGTAACGATGGATAGCCCGGTCGACTTTTCTGCACTGGCTGAGACGGATGATGAGCCAGATTGGTTAGACGTAGCCGCTAATGCACCGGCAGGAAACCAAGGGAACCAAGGGAATCAGGAACCAGGCTCTAGCAATGCTGTCCCCTCGCTGCTCCCGCCGATGACGACTGCAGCGCCGGCTGCAACAAAGTCAATACCCAATCCGGCACCAACGACAGCTGATTTGATTCAAGAAAAACCGTGGAAGTATGTGGGCTACCAGGCTTACTCTGACCTACTCGCTTCCGAGCCCGACTTTTTTGTCGCCCGTCGGTTCCGGAGCCTCAACGTACGGGTGGCCCTACGCATGCAAGATGAAATCTCGAGGCTGGAAGAGAGGCTCGCCCAGATCGAAGAGGAGAGTCGCCAGCCGGGCAAGGAGGTAGATAATGGTACGTTTAGGAAAGATGTCATCTCCGAGAGAGTTGAACTTCTGGACAAGATCTCGACGTCCCTGTATCGATACAGTAAGTGCAGCAGCCCCCGTTGATTTAGGTGAAGGTAGTGCGGCACCAGGGTCACTCACCTCAGCCCTCGGCGTGCCCAGACAAATTCATCATTCAACAGACCACCCTGTTGAAGTATCCCGCGGCGCCTTCCTGGGACATCGCCAGCCTCAAGAACTGGCATTTGAGCCACGCCAACGAGGCGATTCACCGGGAGGAAAAGACCTACTTGGAGTACCCGGATGACCTCATCCCCGTAGGCCCGCGAGACAAGACGCCGCTACGTCGGGGGATGGACAAGTTTCTGTTCTTGCGCACGCTCCCCTTCTGGCGGGATGACCGGAGCAAGACGCTGTCGTCCGGCGGCCGGCGCAGGATCGGGGATGTGGAAGATGGCACTGGCAGTAGTAGCAAAGAGGCCGACCTGCCGCCGGACGCCTTGCACCCAACCATGAGTTTCTACAACGACAAGGTCATGGACCATTTCGTGTCCATAGTAACCATTTCCATCGGCATTGTGATGCTGGTGGTGCCCATCTGGGTGCTCCAGGCCCTGGGAAACGCCTCTCACAAGCTGGGCGTCATCACGGCCTTTGTCCTCGCCTGTCTGCTCTTGACGAGCTTCGCCATGACGTCGCGGCCTCTCGACGCACTGGGGGCGACGGCCGCGTGAGTCTTCTTCGGTCCCTCTGCTGCATCCTGCCGTCAGTGATAGCTGTTAACTAACTGTGTCTCAAACGCCGCCCAGGTACGCCGCGGTTCTGATGGTGTTCCTGCAAGAAGGAGCCGATTAACTGGCCGCACTATTGTGGTTGGAGTTACTAGACGAGTTCGCGGGCGGCTGGGCTCCTCGCCGGTTGCTCCTTTAGAGAGGGAAAGGTGGGCGGCGATGGTGCAATCCGCTGTTGATGCTGTCCATGAGATTAATACGATTGCCAGCCACGCAATGTCACGGTCGACGGACACTCTCCGATGCCCTTCCTCGTCGACCTTTTTGCGTATTCAAAAAAGAGGCTCTGGCCATTAAGACTCGTGAATCTTTCCTCTGGCATCCGTGACTAGCAAATGCCGTTGAATCGAGAACCGCTTTAGGTGACCGCCGAATTTGGCAAGGCCGTACGAGCACGCGGGTCCGATGCAGCGCCATACCCGATTGCCTAGGTAGGAAGGACGTCATTCCCAGAGGGTGCGATAGCGTGTTCTGCATTACAACCATAATCCGACTCCACGACTTGTCAACGAGGAACTAAAAAGATGAACCAAAATCGTTTTGAGCCAAGCAAAAATCGACTGAGCAACAAGAGCCAATCACAGTTAAAGGGAGGGGCTTTTTGCACCTAACACCTGATTGGTGCTCCCCTCAAAGCCAACCCCACCAGGCTGCGAGGCTGCCGCTGAAGCTTCGAGTCCCTTGTTCTCGATGGCAGCCTTGCCAACGCTTCTCTAACGCTTTTGCCACCTCGATAAACCATTACGACACTCGCCTGTTGCAGCCCAACACGGGACATTCGAACGGGCTAATGCGATGGAATAACGATTCCCTGATTTTAGGTACCCGATTATATAAAGCACGAACTTGGATTGAACCCGGCGCATCGAATTACCCCAGGCCGCCGACGAGAATGGCCGACTCGGACGGTGAATACGTCGGAGACCTCTCAGATGACGAACTCGGCGATCCTCGCGTGGCCTCCGCTGCGGACGGCAGCTCCTACGGTACTCGATCCAAGGTCGGCCGCGGTAATGGAAAGGGAGGCGATGGCCGTAAGGGGGGGCGTTCCAAGGCGGCTTGGGAAGATATCAAGCGGTCGTGGGAGCATGTGGTCGAGACAGAGGATGGGAGCATCACAGTCGGGGCGCTCCTCGAAGCCGAGAAGCGGCGCCGGCTCATGCGCGACACGACTCCGTTTCAGCGTGGCATCATCCGACATGTTATGCTTGTGCTCGATATGAGCTTCGCCATGGCCGAAAAGGACCTGCTGCCGAACCGGTACCTGTTGACGCTCAATTATGCCGTCGACTTTGTGCGGGAGTATTTCGAGCAAAATCCTATTAGCCAACTGGGCATTGTGGGCATGCGTGATGGCATCGCCGTTAGGATTAGCGACATGGGCGGGAACCCTGCGGAGCACATCGAGAAGCTGCGGATATGGGCTGAGCAACAGGAGCCGCAGGGCAATCCAAGTTTGCAAAACGCCCTGGAGATGTGCCGAGGCGCATTATTGTTTGTAACACCTACTCAACCGAAATTTCATCATCAATCTAACAAAATCCCACTAGCCATACCCCCTCTCACGGCACGCGCGAAGTCCTCATAATATACGGGGCGCTGTTGTCCAGCGACCCCGGCGATATCCATGACACCATTACCAACCTCCTCGCCGACCGCATCCGCGTGTCCATCGTGGGCCTCGCCGCGCAGGTAGCTATCTGCGAACAACTCTGCAGCCGCACCAACGGCGGCGACCCCTCCAACTACGCCGTCGCCCTACACGAACAACACTTCCGCGAGCTCTTCCTCGCCGCCACTACACCGCCAGTCACCCACCCCTCCACTACCACTACCACTACCACCAACAAAACCGACCCCCAACAACAAAAACAACAACCCCCGCAACCCACCCCCAACAACCAAGCCTCCCTCCTAATGATGGGCTTCCCCTCGCGGGCCCTCGCCTCCAAAGACCACGTCAGCCTCTGCGCCTGCCACAACCGGCCGACGCGCGAGGGGTACGCGTGCACGCGCTGCCGCACCAAGGTGTGCCGCCTGCCGGCCGAGTGCCCCGTGTGCGCCCTGACCCTCGTGCTCAGCACCCACCTGGCCCGCTCCTACCACCACCTGTTCCCCCTGCGCGGCTGGGCCGCCGTCTCGTGGGCTGATGCTCGCGCCCGCGCGTCCAGTGCCTGCTTTGCGTGCTTGGCTGCGTTCCCGGTGGTGCCGGCGGGGGCGTCGTCGTCGTCGTCGTCGTCGTCGGGGCAGGCCCAGACGCAGGCGCAGGCGAATGGGAATGGCAGGGATAGGGATAGGGATAAGGATAAGGGGAGGGATGGGGCCGAGGCGAAAGCCGCCGCCGGGGTTAGCGAGAGCGGGCGGTACGCGTGCACCGTGTGCAACAACCACTTCTGCATCGACTGCGACGTGTTTGCCCACGAGGTCATACATAACTGCCCGGGGTGCCAGAGCGACACGCGCGGAGCGGAGGGACTACAGGCGGTGGATGGTGGGGAAGTGGTGAATGGAAATGGCCAGGCCGTAGGGAATGGCGCAAGTGAAGCTATGGTTCTAGATGGGTAGGCGCAGCGGTGTGTTTGTTGTAGGTGGTCAAGAAATCTTGACTTTACCGGTCTTTTTCGGATCGAATCGGAGTATTTAAACTTCCTAAAGGGCGTTGGATGGCAATCATGGGAACATAGCCGGTATCATCTCACGGAAGGGGACAGGAAAACACCAGAATATTTCCCGAATGGGAGAGAGAAGGGCATCGCCAATTGAATGGATGCTAGCTATAAAAACAAAAACGGTATCATAACTCGTCGCTTAAACAAAGATACTCATCAAAAAAAATCTACAAGTTCCCGCGCTCGGCCTGCTCGCGCTCAATGGCCTCGAACAAACTCTTGAAGTTGCCCGCGCCGAAACCGTCAAACTCATTACGTTGGATAATCTCGATGAAGACGGTCGGCCGGTCCATCAGCGGCTTGGTGAACAGCTGCAGCAGGTAGCCCTGCTCGTCGTAGTCGATCAGGATATTCAGACGCTCGACGGTATCAAGGTCCTCCTTGAGCTCCCAGTTGCGCTTCTCCGTCTTAAGGCGGGCGCGGATGGTGTCGTAGTAGCTCTTGGGGACGTCGATGAACTGGACACCGCGGGCGCGCAGGGCGGCGACGGCGGCGAGGATGTCCGAGGTGAGCAGCGCGATGTGCTGCACGCCCGGCCCGCTGTTGAAGATGACGTACTCCTCGATCTGCGACTTCTTCTTGCCCGGCGCGGGCTCGTTGATGGGCATCTTGACCACGTTGTTGGGGCTGGCCATGACGATGCTGCTGAGCGCCGAGAACTCGGTGCAGATTTGGCTGTCGTCCACCGACCAGAACCGGTGGAACGAGAGGCACTGTTCGTAGAACGCGCAGGCCGACACCATTTCGTTCCAGTCCTGGTTGCCGACGCAGTGGTCGATGCGCGCGAGGGGCACGTCCGGGAGTGCCGCTAGCGCGGGGGGGACCGTCGCCGTGGACACAGCGCGGAAGCCCGGGAGGAAGGCGCCGTGGAAGTTTTGGCGCGCGATCAGTGTGTGTGTGGTGTCGCCGTAGGTGCGGATCACGGCGGTGCGAACGTGGCCGTGCTCCTTGTTGCCCGTGGTTGTGGGCGGCTGGACGGCGTCGGCGCCCTCGGCCACGGCCTTGTGGTAGACGCCGTCGACGCTGTCCACCTCGAAGGCAACGTCCTTGACGGCGTCGCCATGCCGCTCCATATGCTCGTACATCTCCTCGAGGAGACGCTTGTCCTCGGGTGAGATGTCTTCATCCTCGGGCAGGTACTTGGCCGAGCGGATCGGCGATGTAAAGACGAAGCGCACATGGTTGTTGGCAACCACGTATGAGGCGAAATACCGGCTGCCTGTCTCGAGACCGCGGTAGGCGACAGTCTTGAATCCGAAGTAGATCGTATAGAAGCCGGCGGCTTGCTTAGCGTTGCCCACCCACCAGGTGATGTGGTCGTAGCCGTTGAAGTTGGGGGCGGGGCTCTGGACTTCGTAGGTCGAGGCCCCAGGGGAAGATTCGTTGTCCGAGATGGCAGACGGTGACATGCTCACTCAGCAGGTTTATGGGGTGTGATGTATGGGGAAGATGGTGGTTGGAAGGGACACTAGGTAAAAGGTAAACCGATGTTGATTAGGAGATTGGTAAGTTGTTGGGATTGCACGAGGTGTGTATTAAGAATCACGATTCAGTGCTGGGTTGGTACCTTATGTAGGTAGGACGACGGGAAGTGGTAGGGAAGGGTGACTTATATGGAACTGAGCGTCCAAGTGAAGCACTCGGCTTAACAGCCACTGCCCCCTGTTCCGTTAACCCAAGATTCTAAGTAGGTACACAGTAATCCGCGCTGACCAAACCAACATGCTGCACCATGCGCCCCGAAACCCAGTTTGTACTGTGTAGGCATCGATACCCTGCGGCAAGGGCATTGCACAGGCCAAAGCATGCGCCTCTTTCGGGCCAGTCAAGCCAGTCTCAGCTAGTTTCCATCGAAGAGAGGGGCCTAGGGGTGTCTCGGGTCTTGCGGCATGTCTCAATACCCAGTCGCTGACCGGGTTTTGCCCACTGTGCATCGGCTTTCAGCAATTGGGTAGTGGCTTCCTTCAGATGACCGGAATCCCCCAGACCTTCCGCATTTGCGTGGACAATGACGATACATGCACAGTAAAGCCGAGTTGAGGAAGCGGTGATGTTTGGTTGCCGTTGGTTGGTGGAGATGCGGAATGGCACCGTGGTCGGGTGGATCAACTGCCAAAGCCGCACAATGCCGTCAATTACCGAGAGCCGCACCCACGCCGCGCCCCGTGCGGTCAAGAGAGCTCGAGTACCCGGGCGGCGACGGTCAGCAACGGCGAAAGAGCCAATCGCTCCGTCATACTGAGCGCGGATTGAGGCACGAGACCGCTTTCCCGGGTTTAGCTGCTGTGCGCCGTTAGTGAAATAAGCAGGCTTCGATTGGCAAATGTTGCTACCGTACCCCGTTCTTGCAACTCGATACTTGCAACTCCATACTGCCGCCATTGCCAACACCACTGCTTGAGCCAAAGACCGGGATTGTTGCCCTTTATTTAACTTTTGAGCCAGTTCGTTTCTTCACGGCCACGGCCTTCGATCCGTCTGTTAATCGACACGATACAAAAGTAACATATCGTCGAATCACGGAACCCACATTCGGCAGCCCATCACGATGGCGCACGTTGAGCTGAGCCGGCGAGACATCAATGTTCTCGAGAAGATCAAGGACCCAGAATTCGACCCGTCGCTCTTAGTCCAGGTCGATCCCACCCTTCCCAAGGACCCCCACATTTCGGACCCCGATGATTACCAAAAGGTAGCCCAGCAAGAACGCGATATCATCATGTCCATCCAGAGGCTCGAGATGCAGCAGGCGCAGAAGCGGTCCAGTGGGGCAACAGGTGCCGACATTGCGGGGGGGTATCGCGACTGCGTCTCCAAGCTCGGCCAGCTTATCCAGCATCATCCGCGGTATGCTAGCGCCCGCAACAACAGGGCACAAGCCTTAAGGCGGTTGTACGGAGATTCGGTGCTTGTTGCGGGTGCGCCCGCAAATTCGCCGGCACTGCTTCAGGGTGTTGACGACACCGAGCGGCTAGAGGCGGGCAAGACGATGTTGTGCGACCTCGACCATGCCATCTCCCTTCTCACGCCGAAAGTCGCATATTCCAGACTATCCCCCCAGGCTGCGAGGGCATTATCCAACGCCCATACCCAGCGCGCCGCCGTCTATCTCATGACCTCTAAACTTCTCGATTCTATGTCGGCTTCGGTAGACGCCGAGAGGCCAGAGGCAGGCTGGTCGAAGTTGGATTTCGAGGAGCACGCGTCGCGGGATTTCGCCATGGGCGGCAGATACGGCAATGAGATTGCGAAAGGGTTGGCTGTAAGCACGAACCCAACGGCGAAGCTTTGCGGGCAGATGGTGCGGGAGGCCATGAAGAGGGAGTACGGGCCAGGTTTGGCATGATGCTTGATTGTATCGGTATAGATGAATGGGGTGAGGTATGGATGTTCAAGATATTGGGGCGGCGTTCGGTTTGTCATGGGGTTCTCTCGTTGGAACGGTTTGCCGGGTTTGCCGGGTTTGGGTCGGCAGCGTGCGGAATAGACATATTATGAGCTCTTGAAGAAACCGAGGCGACTGTACGGACCCTTCTTAGCGGAACACTTCAAGGCGTGATTGCGGAAAGGTAACCTACCGACGGGCCGTCTCAATTGTCTCCCGGGTCGTTTTGCCCTTGTCCTTCTCCTCACGGTTGATCCTCAGCGCAGCAGCCGAGACGCCGATGAACACGGCGAAAATCGGATCCGCGATGCGAGAAATGATGTATACTGGGGGTGCCATTGTTGGAAGTCAACGCGCCTACTAGAAAACTCAACTAAAATTTGAGAATGGTAGAAACAGCTGGAGGTAATTATCATGCGCAGTTTAGAAAGTTTTGCGATTGAACCCAACCATGTCGTGATGCGGGATGCGCTTGGAGTCGAGCGTTGAGGAAGCCGAGTGGAGCTCTGCGCCTGGGGTTGCTTGGCCCATGCACGCTGCGATTGAGCGCACGGTCCAAATATTAGTCATCAGAGTCAGCCAATCCGCATCGTTTGCCCACTCGAATTTTGGCAGCCCACAAACTGGAAATTATTTCGGGGAACGACCTCCAAGAACGGTTCAGCCCTCACTCTCTGTGCCCGCAGTCGACTTCAGGAAAGGCCCGAGGAAACAACAGGTATGTCGCGATCCCAGCCCGCGCCCGATTGCGAAAAGGGGATTTTGCTTTGGTCTTTCTGGCTTGCTGACTCCGCCATTACAACAGAACCGACAAAATGAAGTTCCTTAAGACGTCGAGGGTCTGCCTCGTTACCCGGGGTCGCTATGCCGGCAAGAAGGTACGCCATCCTCAACGAACCTGCGTTTCTTTAGTTGGCAACATCGAGTATCTGGGATGAAAGTGGCATGGAAAGCGGGACGCACTGGGGCGAGAAGAGCAATGTTGAAAGAGGCGGACAATGGGAAGGTCTCGCGGGGAGCACGGGTGGAAGAGGATACGCGCAGGACTTGGAACCCCAGAACGAAATGCTGACTCTTCCTGCTTTTTCAGGTTGTGATCATCCAGCCCGTCGACAGCGGTAACAAGTCGCACCCCTACGGCCACGCCCTGGTTGCGGGCATCGAGCGGTACCCGAGCAAGATCACGCGCCGCATGTCCAAGACGAGGCAAGAGAAGCGCTCCAAGGTCAAGCCCTTCATCAAGGTCATCAACTACAACCACCTGATGCCCACCCGCTACACCCTCGAGCTTGAGGGCCTCAAGGCCGTCCTCAACGCCGAGACCTTCAAGGAGGTCAGCCAGCGCGAGGAGGCGAAGAAGACCGTCAAGAAGGTGCTCGAGGAGCGCTACACGAGCGGCAAGAACCGGTGGTTTTTCACTCCTCTGCGTATGTCTTCCCTACCACGGCACACTATCCATTGAGCAAGAGAGACGTTGTACTGACAGTAACGCAGGCTTTTGATCGGTTTTTCCTCACAATTGGCTGGGCGGGGCGAACGGGTTATTCGGGCTGTACACAGCATTCATCACGGAATAAAATCTGAGGCTCACTAGCTGAATTTTACGGCATTTTGACGATACACTCGTCTGGCGTTCACGTCGTTCCTCCTAGATATCTAGCCTGCGTGCCGCCGGTTCGGTATGGAAGCCGGGTTTGGGGCGAGGCAGGCAGGGGGACGGAGCGGGCGGGAGCGTGGCACTCAGTAACCGATGATGTCCTGGCCTAATGGGAAATCCAAGAGTAGGACGAGCAACGCAGTCTTTGGCAACGTGTTCAACTGCTCCGTTTGTGATACCTACCTCTGAGGAATGTGACTTACCTTGCGTGTTGTATTCGTAACACATGACCATCCCCGCATCTCGCAATCAGCTACTTGTCCTTGTTTAGCCCTTGCAAAGCAGGCCACCCCCTTCCCAATATCGACCAAGTCAAGTGGCTCGATGTACAAAGAAACAAGAAAAACAAAACTCTCAACAAGTTCTGATTTCACCCGACCCATAAGACATAAACGCGAAAGAGTTTGTGGATGATGTTATATCTACAATTCTATTGTCCTCTAAGGCTCGCCTAGAAAGCCACGTAGAAAAGCAAACTCTCCCCAAAAATCCATGCTCGCAAAAGCAGACTCCGTGTTCGTGATGCCGCCGCCTCCACGCCTGCTCGCTCCTCCCGTCCTCGTTTCTATAATGCCGACAGCCCGTTCGTTCCCTTTCTCGGCTAGCCGTTCTTGAACAAAAAGTGCGAAAACCAAGGGGGGGTAAAATGAAAGATAACCAGACCAAAGATGGTCGTGGTGGAAGAAAACGCAAATAGTAGTGCATTATGTACTCGCCGAGTATCCCACCGCCGGCGCCGCCATATTTCGTGTCATCAGTTAGTTCCCGTCCTCCTACCCATCCATGCACCCATACTCCACTTCCTGATCCCAAGGGCTCGGGGCGAAAGAGAACTTTCGTCCTTTCCCATTTGCGCATTAAATCGTGGTACGGTGGAAAAAGGGGGAATTAAATGAATATGCCAAAGCGGAATTCCCCAGAGCCACGCCTTGTCTCCCTTCTTCCTTCGCCCCTCACTTCCTCGCACACAGCTTACAGCTTCGACAGGCCCATCTTGTTCTTAGCCTCATCCAGGTAGCCTGTGGGGTCGTACGACGGGGCAAGCCCACCGAGGACGACAAAGACGGTCATGAGGACGAGGGAAGTGATGGCAATGCGGCGAAGCACGGGGCGGCGGTTGCCGAAATCGGCCCACTGCCGGCCGGCCTCACCCGCATAGCCCTTGATCGCCTCGTAGCCGAGCTTGTAGTACACCATGCCGCCGAGCGCGATGCTGTAGCCGAAGAACTGGAGGCCGGTAACCTGGGTACCCCAAATCATCATCGAGGCGAGAACGAGGAGGATGTCCTTGAGCACACCGCAGAGGGTGAGGACGAGGGACGAGGTCTTGCCGATCTGTTGCAAGGAGGTTAGAAAAAGCCCTCACTGCACTCCTGGGGAAATAGAATGCTTACCAGGAACACGACGGAGACGTTCAGCAGGAAAGCGCACATGCCGTTCAGGAAGAAGGTGAAGAGGCCGACATTGTAGATCTCGGCCATGCTGACCTTGGGCATCTCCCAGAACAGGGCAACCACGAAGTTCATGGCAGCGCAGACCGGGGCAAAGTAGTAGAGCGAGACCAGGGGATCCATCTTAAACTCCGCCGAGCTGAGGAGTCGCTGGACCATGGTGAGACGGAGCGCCTCAAAGATGATACCGGCAATCTGGTAGATGAAACCGATCCACACGAACTTGACCTCTCCGATCGAGGCGATGACGACACCAACGACGATGGTAGAGACGTTCAGGAAGACCTTGAGGTTCGGCTGGGAGACGCCGAGCGCCCAGCTAGACATGAGGACAGCAACGGGGGTGGTGGCCTGTCTCGAATTAGTCCCGAGTCCTTTTGCCCTACCACGGTAGAAGCACTCACCTTGAGCATTTGGATGAAGGCAACGCTGAGGTAGAGATAGGTGAGGTTGCCGCAGATCAAGCTCAAGCTGAAGAAGAAGCCGATCGGGACGATGGCGCGGAGGTAGACGCGGCCCGTCATCTTGACCGTCTTCCGGCCATCGAGCAGCGTCGTGTACCGCGCGAGAAGCTGTGTCATGATGGTCGCAAAGGCCAAATGGAACGTGGTCAGGAGGACCGGGTAGGCTGCCAAGTCTCAGCATTTTACTTCTTTCGGTTTCCCGTCTTCCCATTCTGTCATGTTCTTACCAAAGCCGAGCGTTGAGAGGATCCATTTGTTGAAGAGGATGACGGACGAACTGAGGGAGATCCAGACGCTGCAAATAAAGCATCAGCCATTTGTTGGGTCGTGGGGCACTGCCGTCGGGGATCTCGGGCGGTTGTGGTACTCACGTCACGTATAGTGCGGGATGGAGGGATGCCTTTTGGGGTTGCGATTTCTCAACCTCGGGGTTGACGGTGGGCAGAACGGGCTCGCTCTGCTCCCGGGGCTGGTCGCCCGAAGCGCGCGTCTTGTCTTCAACTCCCATTTCGAAAGTTGGGGGCGGTGACGTTCCGAGTGTTCGTGAACGGCCGTCTGTTTGATGAATTCAATTACAATTGCTGAAGCCAGCAGCGGTGTCGAACGATTTAAGGTGTACGAGGCAGGTCTCGGAAAGAGGATAAGCAGAACCGAACCGAGGAGTGTTGGGGGCGCACGCGGCGACGTGTGACGAGATAAAACGAATGGATGGTCAAGCCAGCAGCGACAGACCGGGAGGTAGGTATTTGTCGAAGAAATTCGGCGATGGCGATGAGAGATGAAGATGGAGCGTGGGGATGTCCACCATTAATTGGGTCGTTGGCTTGCGGGCTGTGTCGCGGGCTGCTTCTGGAACGGCGGCCTGCTTGGACTTGACTTTTTTCAGGGGCGCGTTTGTTGCAGGGAACACTCTGGGAACGGAAGCCAGGCCGGCCTTGGTTCATGAGTGGGGCGCGGGCGGCGATGTTGCGTGCTCTCCCCACCACCAATCAAATATGGATCTGGGAGATTGGTGCTGGGGACAGCCCAGATTGGCGGCAGCTTTCCACAAAGCCCGGACCACAACCCTCAGCAACGGTGCCAGCCACGCCAGTGCTTTCAACGAGCAGGGACCCAGGAGCCAAGGCGACTCGCCAAAATTTCGTCAACAGCCGTCAATTGGCACAATGCAGAGATAAACCCGGGTCTTCATCACGCCGAAGAGGGTATCGATGCGCTCTGTGATTTACACTGCAACCGAAGACAAAGTTCCATGGCTTACCAAAACAGGCAACTCGGCTTTTAACTAAGACATTCCTCATATTGGCTTTCGTGGGGATCAGTTCGCTTGACAAGGGCAGGCAAGGGCGGGCATGATAACATCAACCGTGGGTTTGAAAGATCAGCAAGCCCGGTGCTACGGTGTCGACTACCGATAGATCCCAGGTCTATCGCGGTGGACAAGGTGACAAGTGAAATGCGAACCGATATCTGCAAAACAAGATTGGGGTGAGATTGCGCTGGGGGTCTGTTGTGCATCAAATCAGCAGCCTCCCGCCGCCCACATGTTGTGGCTGTGGAACCTCCAACGCAGCCTTCGCTGGTTCACTTTGCACACAACGATGCGCTCATGCGGCCCCTTGCAAACCCTCGTATGTCCCGAGAGGTTTATTAAAATGAGAGAACGCCTCCCTGTTTGTACATATGTATGTACCTAGCCCAGACGGGACTGTCCCTTGAACGCTGCCAGCGGGACACTTCGGCTAGGTACAGTCGAGGCGTTAACAACGCTATTCTTCAGTCTGTTTGTGATCTACACCGCATCCCCGCCTTCGACAACGCATTTCGGACTGGCGGGAGCAGACGGGAAAAGAATGGCCGGGCGCATCTTGATTCGTGCAAGATGGTAGTTCTGGCGGAAGCGCATGGCGATCGCTCATATCCGTTGTAACAGAGCCAATGATGAGATCCCCATGCTGGCTGGGAACCACCGAGGACACAGCGATCGCAAACCCAAGAGTTTTTCCACCGCTTGGTGAACTCGATATTGTCAGTTAGGTAGTTTATGAAGCACACCAAACTGACAGACATCCATGGACATCCATGTCTAGAAGCTGTTTGAGTGCTTCCGTAAGTTGTGGATTTTCCCAAGCCAGGTCTTCCTTGGGTGCCTCTGCTCTCTCGTCTTGCAAACTGTGACTGTAACCGACACAGCCACAAAAACCAGCGCGGGCCTTTGAGAGCCCGGGTACCTGAATCGCTGTGACAGTATCCGCCCGAGCCGCCTTGTTTGTTCATTCATTCGCACTTGACCCTTGATGACGCCCCGAGGTATCATCAGGATGGGGGGAAAGAGTATGGAAAATACGGAATACCATATTTATGTCAACCTTTAGACTCGGATATGGGTATGTCTTATTTCAAGTTGACAGACAATCTTGCCCGCAAAGAAACGAGGAGCGAATTGCAAGTCTGGGTGTACGTTCTGCGGACCGGGCCACATCCATTGATCCCACGAGGAGACCCTGGGATGGGCCGAAACGAGAGGGAACACAAAAAAAAGTTACTCCAACGTCATCTTCCTCCTGGGCAGTCCCAACCATCGCATGGTTATTCCACATGTCGTATACAGACAGCCACACAACGGTTGACTGGTTACGCCCGTTGGTGTAACCTGTGCTTGTCGAGGGTTGTGGAACATGTCTGAATCAGTGGGGTAACTCGAAGGTACTCAGGCTGTACTTCGTACGTCACTTCGTCCTCAGGAAATGTCCATTCCAAAGGAATGCTAATTATCGCGCTGGACGAAAAACCTCGGTCGATCTTGCTCCAGCAAGTACCCTTTTATTTACACCTTGAGGCTGATCGCTCGAGTCGTTGGCGGCTATGTTCTGGTGATCGCCCAAAGGGCTCGGTGTGCCGCCCTGGCGATCGAGGTGGTGAAACAAGACGCAGTCAAGCAATGTGGAGTTGATTCGCGGCTCGCACCAACTCGAAACAAGGCTCACTTGCCACGTCCCCTGCAACCCCGGTCTCAGTGGTGCGGCACGTCAATCGCTGTCATATCGAGACCGGACTTTTTCGCTGAACTCGCTCAGTTGGTGGTGGGATGCATCCCCCTTCCCTTGTTACCGGCATTGCAAACATTAAGCTATTGCCCGTTTGAGAATCGGATGCCCCGATTCGCGGCCCAGAGAGCGAGCTGCTCGAACT
This sequence comes from Chaetomium tenue, assembly GCF_020726465.1. NCBI lineage: Eukaryota > Fungi > Ascomycota > Sordariomycetes > Sordariales > Chaetomiaceae > Chaetomium > Chaetomium tenue. The sequence continues at coordinate 1,951,866 of NW_027117330.1, read as the reverse complement.
CTTGCGGATTGCAACTGTGACCGGTAATTAAACTAAATGTTGTGGTGGCTGTACACTACCAAACTTGGGCGTTGAACACAGAATCACGGAAGATGGGGGGGAGTAACTTGTGCTGGTCGGGTGTGCGTCGTCCTGCACTCCAACGTACATGCAAGCGAAACTGGGGTTGGTGTCGGGTGCCTACCATGCATGCAGGCAAACAGAAGGATGGCCTCCGGATTTTGTGTGCCCAACAATGAGACGCGTGCTCGAGGTGAGGCAATCGGGCTCATGGTGGGATGGCATCGCAGAATTTCCTCGAAATCTTCGAGACGGCGGGAGACATGGGGGGTCGAGCAGCCCTGCCCTGGTTTCCAGTCCCGCTTAGCGGCATCGTGCAATTGGACCCCACAAGACCAACCGTTTCGAGATTGGATCAATCTTAGCCCCTCCATCAACCCCTCCTTCCGCCCCTTTTTTTCTGGGGCCTGATAGCGGTCTGGCCATCCCAGCAACGAGCCCAAAGTCAACAGCCAGGGTCCCAAGAGCTCGCTGCCCGCCTTCATAACCACCACTACTAGAAAGAACGCCCGTGATTTTGTCCCGCGCTTCCGTCCCACTTTCAACACCACAGCTCTTTCCAGCGTTGTACGCCTGCTTACTAGATTTTTTTTTTCCTACCAACAGCACTCGTTGCTCCCCCATCGCGACTCTTGCAAAAGTGCCCTGCCCCGCACTTGCCCGAGATCTTCACTTCTCCCCAAAATGGCAGATATGTATGTTCCCACAAAAGGATGGTGTTTACGAAGTGGAAGTGTAGCTCCAGGTTGAGGTTGCTGACGGGTATTATACAGTCAGGTCGATGTTCTCGTCATCGGTGCCGGGCCGACTGGCTTGGGCGCAGCCAAGCGTCTTGACCACATCGTGAGCTCACCGCTCTCTGCCCTGGGGTTACCGGTGGGCGAGGTTTTGCTAACTTGGGTTGTAGAATGGGCCGTCTTGGATGATCATCGATGCCAACGAGAAGGCTGGTGGTCTTGCGTCCACTGACATTACCCCTGAGGGATTCGTAAGTCACGCCTTGTTACCCATCGCAAATTCCTCCTCTGACGGCCACTCTCACAGCTTTACGATGTCGGCGGTCACGTCATCTTCTCCCACTACAAGTACTTTGACGACTGCATCAACGAGGCCCTGCCCAAGGATGACGACTGGTACACCCATCAGCGCATCTCGTACGTGCGGTACAAGAACCTCTGGGTTCCCTACCCCTTCCAGAACAACATTTCGATGCTGCCCAAGGAGGACCAGGTCAAGTGCATTGACGGGCTCATTGACGCTGCCCTGGACGCTCGCGTCTCTACCACCAAGCCCAAGAACTTCGACGAGTGGATTCTTCGGATATGCGGTGAGGGTGTCGCCGATGTCTTCATGCGGCCGTACAACTACAAGGTTTGGGCCGTGCCCACGACCAAGGTACGCATGTCCGTTCGATTCTCGACATATCGTGTGCTCACCGGATATCTCAGATGCAATGCGAGTGGCTCGGCGAGCGTGTTGCGGCTCCCAACCTCAAGATGGTCACGCAGAACGTCATCCTCAACAAAGTCGCCGGCAACTGGGGTCCCAACGCCACCTTCCGCTTCCCCGCAAGGGACGGAACTGGTGGTATCTGGATCGCTGTGTCGGACACACTTCCCAAGGAGAAGAAGCGGTACGGCGAGAAGAGCGAGGTCACCAAGGTGGACGCCGAGAAGAAGACAGTCACACTGAAGGACGGCACCACCATTGGCTACGGCAAGCTCATCAACACCATGGCCGTCGATTCCCTTGTCGAGAAGATGGGCAACCAGGAGCTGGTCACTCTCTCCAAGGGCCTGTACTACTCATCGACCCACGTTATTGGTGTCGGTCTTCGCGGCGAGCGCCCGGAGCGTATCGGCGACAAGTGCTGGGTAAGGCAGACAAGGCCAATCCCCGGACAAGTTCATCGCTAACACGTGTGCTAGCTCTACTTCCCCGAGGACAACTGCCCCTTCTACCGCGCCACCATCTTCTCCAACTACTCGCCATACAACCAGCCGCAGGCTGATGCTAAGCTGCCGGCGCTGTACCTCGCTGACGGCAGCAAGCCCCAGTCCGCCGAGGCCAAGGAGGGCCCATACTGGTCGATCATGCTCGAGGTTTCGCAGTCGACCATGAAGCCGGTCGACGAGGAGAACCTGCTGAAGGACTGCATCCAGGGGCTCATCAACACCGAGATGATTAAGCCTGATGACGAGATCGTGTCAACCTACCACCGCAAGTTCGACCACGGTTATCCGACGCCGGCGCTCGAGCGCGAGGGTGTCCTCAAGGAGCTCCTTCCCAAGCTCCAGGACATGGACATCTGGTCTCGTGGCCGCTTCGGCAGCTGGAGGTACGAGGTCGGTAACCAGGACCACTCGTTCATGCTCGGTGTGGAGGCTGTCGACAACATTGTCAGTGGCGCCGTTGAGCTAACGCTCAACTACCCCGACTTTGTCAACTCTCGCCAAAACACAGAGCGTCGGCTCGCCCAGGGCTTTTACACCGGGTCGTCGTCAAGCAGCGCCGTCCCTTCCCGGCCGAAGGCTTAATGGCAGTAGTTCGTTGTGGAAGCTGGGGCTTATAAACGAGGGTTCCTAAGTCATGTAGAACGGGTGGGAACTATCCCGTCTCGTTGCACTTGCATGGCACTTTCTTTTCGCCGCCGCGTGCGTTTGGAATTTGAAGAAAAAGAGGACAGCAAGATTTGTTGGACGGCTCATCGGAGGACCGAAGGCTACAAACCTGTTCTCTCATGGCCGGCCAGGGCTACACCTAGATACTAGAGGAATTTTCAGCCAGCGGCCCGGTAGAAAAGACCTATGCCGGGCGATAGAATATAATACAATATCGGGGGACAAGAAAACCAGAAGTGATCTATTTGGCAACAATGTGTTATTTTCGTTATCGTTTGTTTGCGATGGATTGGATTGATCTTTTCTTTTCCCCTCTCTGCGTCCTTCGTGTGAACCGTGCGGTGTGGCTTGCCGCGAACATGAAGGCGGCGTGATGTAACCGAAGCCCGGATTGGCTGCAGCTTTTGCCCAGAGCAGTGACGTCAATGGCGCTTTTCTGCCAGAAATGGCGCTTCCAGGGTCCATCACCCTTTTCGTTATTACAAGTTGAAGCTGAAGGTTTGGTGTGCGAATATGTCGTTATTGGGATGACCGTAGTATCTAGTAATAGTCAGTGTAGGTAGTAGTAATACCTGGAATTCAACCCGGGCCCCGCGCAAACCCAACTTAGCATGCCTGCAACCGGATCCGTGGGAGTTGGTAGGGTCGACACCTAAAGAGGGGCAACGCAGTGTGACGGCAGCCCCTGCCTCGACCTTGGTGCTGAGGAAATGGGGAAGCTTGAAAATCCCACCGCTTCTTCGATGTGAAAAGCCCACTTTCGAAAATAATTGCGGGTTACCCAATGCGCACACGAGGGAGCGGTATTGGGCGCCAAGGTTGCCGGTACTGCGCTGGACTGTATTTAACGCACCTCTGTCCCTCAGACTCGACACTTTTTGCGGTGAGCCGTAACCGTCGAATGTCTCAGACAGCCGAACTCAACCAAGGCCATGCTCGTGATAAACTCGTAGATACCTAATATTCATCCTGACGGTTCCGTCTTGCATTCCTTGGGCCACCAAAGCATTTGCTTCTTCTACCATTGATTTGCCGCCTGTCGCTGCATCGTCCTCGGCCGTTTTGGGGCACACAGCTCCTCCTGACCAGCTCACCTGCACCACAAGATACCCCCGCCCTTTCCCCCCACCCGTTGTGCCATCCCCACGGGCTCTGCAACGGCCCTAATGTAAAACTGCTGCGGGCCACACCTCTTTTGAGACTGCACTATCGCTCTGTTTGGACGGCGACCTGAGCTGCAAGAGACTTGACTCGCGGTCCGCCGCCGCCACGACGCAGTTAGGTAAGGCAACTGCTGCACTCCGGAAGAACGGCAACAACCGCTGCGCGCACAATACTCCGTAAGGCAACTCGCCTCCGTCACGCCACAAAACGAAAACCATCACCACAAACGGCTCACACAGGCAAGCGCCAACATTCCACCGACAAGTGGTGTTATTCTTTTTTTTTTTTTTCTTCCGATCTTTTTGCCCTCCGGAGGAAACCCTCCACACCCCGGACAGGTTGACAGTTGACAAAGACGGGCCCCGGAAAGCATCCGGACACGGCACCCGCAAAATTTGGAGAGTCCCAAGCGAGGCTCGGGGACCCGCTCTGAGAGTGCTGCCACTTGCCAACGCCCCCGCTTGCCGAATCTCCGTTTTGCCCTCGCAACGACTCCAGTCTCCAGTGTGCGAGTGATGGTTGTCATCATCACCAACCACCACCAGCAACAGCGGTAGAACATGACAGGCTCAACGTTGACTCCCGCCCGGCCAGCCTTCGATACTTGAGACCCGCGGATCCCTCAGGTATTCCCTTCCTCCCCTCCTCCCCGCCCTCCTCCTACCCCGGTCGGTCCCTCCGCGACGACATGGACTCCGCCGCCGCCGCCTCAGCCTGGCCGCCCGACGACCAGCTAATCGAATCCCCGGCCGACATCCTCGAACGGCTGCGCCAAATCGCAGGATACACTTGGGACGATACCCGGCAGCCCTTCCACTCGACCTATGACAACTGGCAAGTCTATGGCACGCGGTTCGTCTCGCCTCACTCGACACGCCCGTCCGGCGCAAATACCCTCCCGTCGCACGCGCCCTATCACACAACCAACCCGCTTATCGCGTCCAATTTCCCTCCCTCCAGCCGAGCGTCCTCTTCAGACCATCGTTCCTATGTTTCCTCGTCAGAGACCGAGTCCGTCTCGGACCGCTCGACCGCCTCCGATGCCCCCGTCATCGAGCAGCACGTGGTCGCAAGGGTGTCGTACCACGTTCTCCGCGAAGAGAGGGCCTTTTACATCTCCAAGAGCCTAGTCTCCAGCGTCGACCCGAAAGGGGAGCGCATGGTCAAGCCACTGGATGTGATGCGGTTGCCGTCGGCCCCCGGCGACCGAGGTCCCATTATTGTTGCCATCTATGAGGATCCCGGCCCGAACTCTCTGGTAAAACTCCTGGATTTTGGGCCCGCCTTTTACTTTGCCAAAAGAGACAGCGACCGGTGGGAACCGCGGCGGAAGGTCACCCCCAGGCTAGCGCCTCCCATAAGCCTGCAAAACTTTCTCGATTTCGCGATTGGTGCCGCCCAGTGTCTAGAGATCGTCCACCACGGGCAGGGAATCGTCCACGGCGAGATCCGCGCGGACGCCTTTCATTACAATATCGAAACCAACAAGGTCAAGCTGGTGTCGTTCGGGTCGGGGCTCCGATCCTTCGAGCACGGCCTGACGAGCACGGGATGGTCCGCCTTTTCTAAGGCGGTCGGCGTCAAGCACAAATTACAGTACATCAGCCCCGAGCAAACGGGGCGAATGCCGGCCGAGCCGGACACCCGGACCGACATCTACTCGCTCGGTATCTTGTGTTGGAGTCTCTTGACACAGCAGCTCGTGTTCCAGGGAGACTCACCGCTGGACATCGTCCAGGCTGTGCTCAGCCGGAGGATACCTATCGTCACCGCGATACGCATGGACGTCCCCGAGGTGGTCGGCCGCATCATTCAAAAGTGTACCGCCAAGAACGTCGCCGACAGGTATCATTCGGCCGGCGGCCTCCGCTACGACCTCGTGGCCGTGCAAAAGATGCTCAGTGATGGTGATTCCGCGGCGCTACGCGACTGGCCGATAGGTTCCAGGGACGTCTCATCTTCATTCAGGCTGCCGACGGGTATGTTGGGCCGAGAGCAGGAACGGGCCGAGTTTGTGAAACTCATCGAGAGGGTCGCCAAAAACCACTTCTTGACCCAAAACGGCAGCACGACCCGGAATTCCGACGCATCGAGCCTTGGTACCGATCTCAACGACGCCGCCGACGGCTCTAGCGAAGGCGGAAGCTCGGCCGGTGGGACAAACCGCCACAGCACGTCCATCCCGCAGGCGGACAACAAGTCAAAATCGGGATCGCAACAGTCTCCGCCGATAGTTTCCGACTCGATGGATACCTCCCTGTCGACCATGTCCTCGGGCGTCTCGACGCTATCGGGCGGCCCTCGGGCCCCCCGCGCATGGGACAGACATTCCTTCCTCGACAGCAACCATGCAGCCGATGGCCCTAATTCGGAGCCTTCGCGCCATGGCGCCACCGTGGTGACGGATTCTTCGTCTGCCAGTTTGGCTCGTCAACTCGGCTCGGCCAAGTTTAGGAGACAGGGCCATTGCGAGATCGTCCTGGTCGAAGGAGCCGGTGGGCTCGGCAAGAGCTGTCTGGTCCAGTCCGTTCTCCCCGATGCCCGGAGACGAGGCTACTGCGCGACAGCCAAGTTCGACCGGGCGAGGCGGACGCCCTTTGGACCTCTGCTGAAGCTTCTCTCTTCGCTGTTCCGCCAGGTCCAGGGCGAGAGGAACACGGATACGGCTTTTCATCAGTCCCTGAGGCATTACGTCCGGCCGGTTTGGCCAATATTGCACAAAATCCTAGACCTCCCGGAATTCCTCCTCCCGCCCCCGCCGGCCGAGTCGCCGGTCGCACGTTCCTCCAATAACCAAACTGCTAGACCCAACTTGAAGAGGCGAAGCTCCTCCCCAGATACATCCTCCGTGTCCACTCCTTCCACCCTACGAGCGTCGTCCGGCTCGGCCGCGCCAAGTTCGCGGGATTTTCTCCGTGCCGGCGCCTCTACAAAGACCAACCGGCTCATGAACACCTTCCTCGAGGTGCTGAGGGTGTTTACCCAACACAAGTTCATCTGCTTCTGCCTGGATGATTTACAATACGCAGACGATGAGTCCCTGGAGCTCATCAGCCAGATTATCAGCGTCAGGTTAAAACTGATGCTCATCATAACATACCGCCCGGAGGACATCGCTCCCGAGGCGGTGCGCAAGTTATTGACTCCGCCCAAGTCCGACGACTTCCCCAAGGGCGGCGGTCCGAGAACGACCAAGATCACGCTCGCGCCGCTTGGCGAGGAGGACATAGTCCGCTATGTTTCCGCAACACTCTCACTGCCCAAGGAGAGAGTTCTCCCTCTAGCCTTGGTCATCCAATCCAAGACGGCCGGAAACCCTTTCTACATGCGAGAGATGCTCAGCGCCGGCTACCGGAAGAAATGCATCTGGTACGATTACATCGCCGGCCATTGGAAATATGATCTGGACAAGCTATTCGATCAATTCCAAGGGGAGCAAGACTATGACGTTCTTGACACCGCCTTTATCACCCGCCGCCTAAGCGAGCTGCCAGCGGCTTCCCGGACCATTCTTGCATGGGCCGCCTTGCTTGGTCAGACATTTTCCTTTGATCTGATCTGCAAGCTTATGAGCGGGCAGCGGTACGTGGATGACCACGCAGATGACGTGGGCGAGCCGTTGGTTGCCGCCTCCTGCGAGGTGGACGTCGTCGCGGGTCTCGAGGCCGCCATCCAAGCTTTCATCATCATTCCTGGCGACCGGGACGACCAGTTCCGCTTCGCCCACGACCGCTATATCCAAGCCGCCGCGGCTCTCAAGGAGTGCAACTCCCGGTGGATGCATTTCGCCATCGCTCGGGTACTTCTCAAGCACTACTCGACTAACCCAGGCCTAAAGGATAACGCCGCCTCCCATATCTGCGAGTCAGTTGACATGATCAAAAAACGGATCCCGCATCGGCGAGCCTTTCGGAACCTACTCTTTGAGCGCGCGCATGAGGCAACCGAGAGCGGCGCTCGTCCCACGGCCGCCAAATACTTCAGCAACGCTGTCGCCCTACTCCAGTCGAATCCCTGGGATGAGAGCGCCGAGGACGTGTCGTACGACGAGACCCTCCAGATTTATTTGCAAGCCGCCGAGTGCTATTTATTTATGGGCCATCAGAGTGCCGCCGGCGTGCTCCTGCAGACAATTTTCGACCACGCGAGGACGGACCTCGACAAAGCCCCCGCATGGGTGCTGCAATCGAGGATACTCGCCCAGAGTGGCGATTCAAACCAGGCCCTGATCTCTCTAAAACAGTGCTTGGCCGCCCTCGATGTGGCCGTCGATGACTGCCCGACCACGGAGAAGTGCGATGAGCATTTCGAGCGTCTGGCTGAGAAGATTCGGACAACGGATCGCCAACTGGTACTGAACCCGCCCACAACCCTGGACCCGATGATGGCCTCTGTTGGCGCGGTGCTGGCGGAGACGACGAGCACCGGATGGTGGACTGATTGCACTGTCTTCTACCAACTGGCTTTGCTGATGACGGAGACGCACTTCAACCGGGGGTTCTACCCTCAGTCCGGCATGGGCTTCCTATACATGTCCATCATCGCCTTGTCTCGGTTTAACGACGCCAAGCTCGCGGCCCAGTTGTCGAGCATATGCCTCGAGCTCCTGGACAAATCTCGCGACCCGTTCTCTATCTCGCGGGGCTACATGATTTATGCCAACTTTGTCGGCCATGTGCAAGACCCCATCGACGTATCCATCGGGCAGATGGAAGGGATGGTAGACTACACCCTAGCCGCCGGGGATAGGACAACAACCATTCTCAGCTTTGCGCTCTCGGCTCAGCTGAAGTTTTATGCTAGCGAGAACTGCGCCGATTTGGAAGCGTTCTGCCAATATGGCTGCGAAGAGATTCCCAAATGGCATCTCGATACGCGCGGCGGCACGCTTCTCATTGCCGTCAGACAAGTCTGCCGTGCGCTACAAGGCAAGACGCGGTCCGCGCACGCCCTCGAGGTCATGAGCGACGAGCATCACGACACCCTCACTTACAAGAACTGGCTCACGGCCAACACCGACAACGGCGGTCGGTCGTTGCTGATCTACGAAACCATGGAGATTGTTCCCCTTTTCCTCTACGGCCACTACGACCAGGCGATTGAACTCGGCAAGGCCTGCCAGGAAAGGGCGCATCTTTTGTGGTCGGCTCGCAATACCAGGCTGACGATGCTCTTCTATGGCTTGGCTTTGGCCGGCGCCGTGCTCCGCCAGCTAGGAGACCCCCTCTCCCCGGGAGCAGAGGGCCTCGAGGATCACGTTAACCAAGAAGTCCGGAAGGTGGAGGAGCTCAGCAAGCAGATCAAGGATTGGCAGGTTGTCGACAACGTCAACTATCTCGCTTGGTCAAAGCTGCTAGACGCATCAATTTCCGAGATGCTCGGCAACCACGGCATCGCCATCCGGCAGTACGAAGAGGCGCTGGATCATGCCTCGGAGCACAACTTCACCTTCGAGGAAGCACTCGGGAATTACTTGATGGCCAATATCTTCATCAGAAACACCGCGCGGCGCTCCGCCCGCTCCGCGCTACGTGATGCCGTCTCCTTGTTCCGCCAGCTCGGAGCCACGGGCGTCGCAGACCGCATTGAGAGTGACCACAGCATTCTCCTTCAACGGGCCATGCGGAACCCACGCACTCTCGACCAAGGGGTGCAGACCGACTTTTCGGGCGACGCTGCAACTGCCCAGTATCGAAATGTCGATGAAAACGGCACCGACGATGCCCAGCAGTCTACCGCCGCCCTGAAAGGCGAGCGCATGACAGCTTGGCGGGGTTCAATGCAGCCCGAGGCCGGCGCCGGGTTGCCTGCCCTCGATATGATCGACCTGCACGCAATCCTGACGTCTTCCCAGGTTATCTCCTCAGTGCTCAGGGTCGAGTTGCTCCTCAAGACCATGTGCGATGTGATCCTTCAAACATGCAGTGGGTCTGCCACGCACGCTGCCATCGTTGTGCAGGACGAAGGGAGCACCGACTGGTGTGTCGCCGCCAGCGGCGACCCCGAGAAGGGCGCTGAACCGCACATGCCGGGCATCCAACTCGGCATGACCGATCTCGTCGCCGAGAACGTCGTGCTCTACTGCACCCGTTTCCGCGAGGCCGTTTTTCTCCAGGATCTTCTCAACGACGAGCGGTTCGGCAACGTCGGCGAACTCTGGCTGCAGCGGAACCCGGGAAGCAAGGCTGTCATCGCCATTCCAATTTGCCATGGGTCGAAGTCGCTGTTCGGCGTCCTCTATCTCGAAGGCACCGCCGGGTCGTTCACGGACCGCAACGTTAGCGTCCTGCAGCTTCTCAGCAACCAGATTGGCATCAGCTATTCCAATGCGCTCGCCATGAAGGCGGTCGAGAAGGTTTCGGCAGAGAACATCTCCATGGTTCAACTGCAGAAACGGGCTTTGGCGTCGGCGCTCGAGGCCGAAGGCAAGGCGAAGAAGGCCGAGGCCGAGGCTATCCGCAACGTCAAGCTTGCTGAGGATGCGACGAAGGCAAAGTCCATCTTCTTGGCCAATGTGTCTCACGAGTTGCGCACACCCCTGAACGGTGTGATCGGCAATTCCGAGCTGCTGAGAGACAGTAACCTCAACAGGGAGCAGTTGGAGATGGCCGACTCCATCAGAGTCTCGGCCGACCTACTGTTAACGGTCATCAACGACATCCTCGACTTTTCGAGAATGGAAGCCGACAAGATGAAACTGTACATCATCGCATTCAACCCCGAGGAGATGGTGCGCGAGGTTGTCCGGGCGGTTTCGTACAGCAACAGGGAAAAGACGTCAAAGAAGAACGTCAAGATCATCCAAGATATCAACCTGCCGCCCATGCTCATCTATGGTGACCCAATCCGTCTCCATCAGGTTCTGGGCAATCTCATTGGGAACAGCCTCAAGTTCACTGAAGATGGATCCATCACCATTGGCGCCCGCATCGACAAGGAGACGAAAGAGAACGCGACGCTGACATTCTGGGTCAAAGACACGGGTATTGGGATCTCGGCACAGCAGCTTGAGAACCTCTTCCAGCCATTCAGCCAAGCGGACGCGAGCACGGCGCGCAAGTACGGCGGTAGCGGCCTCGGCCTGAGCATCTGCAAATCGCTCATCGAGACGATGATGCAAGGCACGATCCGTCTCGAAAGCCAAGAACACCTCGGCACCACCGCCTGGTTCACCGTTACCTTTGACAAGGCCCGGCCGGAGGTCGTAGCTGGCGACGAACAACTTGCGCCGCCCGACACCCTCCCAGAGCCCGTCAAGCCTTATCCCGCCAGACAACCAAGCGCCATCTTGGTCAAGGATCTCGCGTCCCCCGTCAACGCTGCCGCCGCCACCGTCGTAACCCCCGTGACCCCCGCGACCCCCGACCTTTCCAAGATCCCAAAGTCCGAGCTCCGCATCTGCATTGCAGAGGACAACGTCATCAACGCCCGCATCGCGCTGCAGTACATGCAGCGCCTCGGGTACCCCAACGTGGACACGTACGACAACGGGCTCAAGGCGGTCGAGGGCCTGCGCGACAAGGCACGCAAGGGCACGCCGTACCACATCATCCTGATGGACGTGCAGATGCCCGTGCTCGACGGCTACGAGGCCACCAAGCTGCTGCGCGACGACGAGCTCGAGTCTGTGCGCCGCATCCTCGTCATCGCCATGACCGCGTCCGCCATCCAGGGCGACCGCGAGAAGTGCCTCGCCGCCGGCATGGACGACTACCTGGCCAAGCCCGTACGCTCCGAGGTGCTCAAGAGAAAGCTGGATGCATATTTGCTTGGGGATGCTGCCACCCCAAATGGGACCACTGAGACTCCGGCTACGGCTACCCCTACGGCTACTCCGACCAAGGCGCAGGCACAACAAACACAAACACAAGCACAGGGCCAGGTTGCAGGGAAGACCCAGGCTTCTTCTGCTGCTTCACCTGAGTGCCCGGAACAGGGCAAGGCCCCAAACCCGGCGACGGCTCCGGCCCAAACACAAGTAAAAGGGTGACAGTAACAGATTCAGGGGGCGGGCGCCATGTTGATGTGAACACCGACCGAGAAAGCGTGTGTCCCGAAGGGGGCGATTTTACTAAGCATCGTATCCGTTTCTTTTTTTTTTTGCTGGGCCAGGTCTGGGTTGGATGGCTGCACGGGATGCATGGGTGAAAGGATGAATGGATGGACGGGCGAAATGGACTGGACTGGACTGGAGTGGACTGAACTGGGCCATGGGTTCTTGGAATGGGATTGGGGGTTTTGCATCTGCGCTTTGCATTTTGCCCGGTTCTCTCCCGTCTTTTTTTTTGCTTTCTATTTTCTTTTTTAAAACAAACACCCTTTTCAGTTCTGCGTAGATACCTACCTTTTTATGCATGGGCTTTTCTGGGTTATGCCGCGTTTTTTTTTTAACGTGTTCCCCCTCCGTCGTTCTCGGTCTTTTGCTCGCTATACTTACTAGATACATATACCATGTGGATGTGGGTGTTGGTGCTGGTGGGATATGGGTAACTATTGGCACGGGCTCGGTTCTGGAATGGGACTTTGGCGTGGGCTCTTTGGTGGTCTGGCCTGGCCTGGCCAGCTTGGTTTGGAGTGCGTGGAGTGCGTGGGTGGCGGAGTGATTGTGCATACATAGCTTTTAAAGATTGAACTTGGCGTGTTGTTATGGTCGGTCTGGTGCGGTGCGGTGCGGCCTGGTCTGGTCTGGTCTGGCTTGGTGTGTAGTCTATGGTGTTTTGGCGGGTTTGGCCGAGGTCATCGTGTCACATCATATACTTGTTCTGTTAGCTGGGTACATACTAGACTAGGGAACTCTATACGGCCGGCTGGATTAATGTCGCCTTCTTCTTGCAAATAGTGTGCGTACGAGAAATATAGGTCCCTTCTCGGGGCAGTCGCCCTGTCCCTCTGTATGTGCTGATGACGATGTTGTCAAGATGGGAAGGGAGAACCTCAGCATACCAGGTGGGTTTGTGTTGTAATGGTAGACGTCGCAGCAGCAGCGGCAAACGGTGGTCGAGAAAGGGAGGAAATGGCAAAAGGTTTACCGACTGACTAACTTCCCGATATAATAGGGGAAGGTAGTTGGCTAGGAAAACTCTCAGGGGGTTGACTTCGTGCATTTGAACCCGCACCCATTTCTTGCGTGCAAGTTTAGGAGATATCTCGTTGAAGCCTCGATCATGGCCAACTGTTTCGAGCCAGTTACATGCCGTAGTTCTAGGTTACTGGTTTCTAACTAAACCAAGGGTGTCTTCCACGGCTGTTCCGAGTCGGTCCCTGACAACGGGGTGTGTGTGGAGGGCTAAACGTAGGGTTCTGAATATGGCTTTACTTCAACCTAGCAAAGATCCTACTGAGATACGACGCATAGACAACTTGGGTATGATCAAGGGAGTAGTTGTATGAGACCACGATGGCCTGGTCGACCTAAGCCAGCAGAAGCCAAGTAAAGCAAGTCATCCGAGATACATGGCAGACACAACCCCCTTAAACATAGTCATCACATACACACATGCCCAGCAAGCAGCAAGCCCTCACACCCCAAATAGGTATCAAAAACAAAAGCTCATTCTATTCCCTTCAACCCCCGCAACCAGCCAATTACTATTTATTTATACCCCCCAAAACCTAACCCCTCACCCACGCCGCCACGCCCAACACAAACACACAAACTAGCACATCCGCCCTAACCGAGCCCAGCACCTCGCCATACCGCATCGCCATCTCCACCTTACTCCGCAACCCCGCCGGCAAGAACCCGACCACCATCCCCAGCATGCCACTCCCGCCCGCGGCGGCCGCCTGCAGCCGGCTGCGGCCGCGGTCCGCCACAAAGTGGCGCGTGCCCAGCAGGAGCGCCTCGGCCGTCGCAAACGCCCAGAAGAAGTTCTGGGAAGGGGAAGTGCCGAAGTCGGCGCGCGCCTCGGCGGAGCCGGCGGCAGCTGCGGCCGCGCTGTCCCGCGAGAGCTTGCTGCCCGTGAAGGGCGTGTACACGGCGATGTAGAGCCCCAGGGCGAGCGCGATGAGCGCGTGTAGGAGGCGCCAGAGGGTGGTGTGGCGGTTGGTGGCGGGTTGTTGGGGCTGGGGGAAGGGTTGCGCGCCGCTGCCGGGGGTGGTGGTGGAGGGTGGGAAGGGCATGCCGGGAATGCCGCCGCCGAAGGGGTTGGTGCCGCCGCCGCCGCCAGCGCCGCCGAGCATTTGCATCATCATGCGCATCATCGGGTCGTCTTCCATGCCGGGCGGTGGGGAGAGCATCCCGGGCATGCCGGGCATGGGAGGGGTGGCTGTGCCGGGCTGGTCGAAGCCGAGCATCATTTGGCGGAGCTGGGCGTCGGAGAGGTTGCTGTCGGGGGGTGGCACGCGCGCGGTGGTCTGGGGCTGGTAGAAGTGTTCCGAAATGTCAACTTCATCAGGGTCGGCATGTTGGGCTGCGGCGGTACTGACTGGAGCGCTTGGTGTTGTCGTCGTCGTTGCCGTCGTCGAGGCCGTTGGGGCTGGCGCGGGGTCTGGAGAATACGGGATGGTTAGTTGTCGGTTGGATAAGGTATCTCGACAGAAGTTGTTGGGGGCAAGCCTACCTCGCGGAACACCGCCTCCCAAACCAGTAATCCTATTCAACCTGTTCTCGGCGCCGGCCTTGATCTTTGCCTCGCGACGAGCCTTGCGTTGTCGCGCCTGCTCAGCAGCACGTGCCGCGGCAGCCTCCTCATCTGATGTCAACAGTTCCGTCATTGTTTGCCTATCTTTCTTGTCGAGCGCTTGTGTGGGTGTGTGGGTAGACGGTTTGTGGTTGGAGGTTGGCGTGATTTATGAATCGTTGGGCGACGATGTGCCCTCGTGACGTCGAGCTCGCTCAGTGGACAAACGTGTTGAAGCAACCCTGTGGAGGCGTTGATGAGTTGTCGCATCCAGAAGGGTCCCAGCTCTTTATCTTATCGGAGCTCGACGGAATTTATGTTGAGGACGAAGGGTTCGGGTTGGCTGAGCAGCTGGAAGGACAACAACCCCCTGCAAAATAACTAACTGCACGCTCCCCCTGAGCATGCATATACACAACAGACAGGAGACGCTGCTCGACTTAGAGCTCAATCCTTGGGTACTGCAAGTCATAAATCTATCGACTGAGTTTTCTCTTTGCCTGGTTACATTCTAATCCTAACCATAAACACAACCGCTTGACACGTGCTCCCCAAACCTGCTACCCCTAAACACAATCACGGCGTAGCCTTGCTCATGCTAATCAGCCTCTTCAGCCCAACCTAGAACACCACAACGTTAGCATACCACTCAAATAATCGACAACAACGACAACGACAACGGCAACGACAACCAGAGTAACTTACCATCCACTGGCCACACTCCTCGACTTTATCCCTAAAGATCTCCATCTGCCCCTTAGACGCAGCATCATAATTCTTGCCGGCGATCGCCTCAGCAATGGCCGTCAGCTGCTCCACCGTGTCGGGGCGGACCAGTTCCCCGTTGTTGAGGTGGTCGAAGAGTAGTCCCAGCCGCTTCTGCGTGTCCTTGACCTGCGGCGCGAACGTCGCCGGCGCCTTGGACGCCACCCGCTGCATGTCCTGGCTCAGGAGCTCCACCATGCGCTGGGCGTCGGGCGGGATGTGCGACCGGTCACCCGCCGGGTGCCGCGCCGCTGGCGGGGTCGCCGACGCGCGGGGTGGGGGAGGGGTCTGCTGCGGCGGCGGCGCTCTGGCCGCGGGCGGGGGTCCACCGGCAGCCGGGGAAGGTCCCGACATTGGAGGGGGGCCGACGGGTGGCCGGGATGCCTGAGGGGGCGGCGCCGTGAATTGTTGGGGAGGAGGTGCCATGGGCTGCTGAGTCGCCGGCACCGGCGCATACGGGTTGGCCGGAGGAGGCGCTAGCGGGGTGGGGGTGGGCCCTTGGCCATATGGCTGCGCAGACGGTGCGGGTGCGTATCTATTGGAAGGCGGGGGGCCGGCAGGAGGAGCGTTGTATGGAGATGCGGTCCGTCCAGCGGGCGGAGGGACCATTGGAGACGGCAACCCGGCGGCTGCTGCCGCCGGCGGAGGTGCGTAAGGGCTCGGCGTGTTCGACGTCACCGAAGCCGGCCGCGCGCCATAAGGTCCCGTCGGCGGCGGCCCAACAGGCGGCGATGTCACGCTGCGAGGGGGTGCCGATCCTTTGGGAGGTGGGGGCGGAGGAGTGGGCGCGCTCCGCTGATAAGGCCCGGTGGGCGGGGGGCTTTGCAAACCTGCCTGGGCGCCGAAGGGTGCAGTGATGGGTGCCACGCTCGGCGTAGTCTTGCGGACTGGAGGCCTTGTGACCATAGGCACATCATTCCAGCTGCCCGGATCCTTGTGAATCTTGGGCGGAGGACCGGTGTTTCTCGGAGGCGGGGGGACCGGCGCTCCTGGCTGGGTGAACGTTTGGGGGGCGACGTATCCTCCAGGTGCCGGGTGGGGAGGGGCATACCCGGCCGGCGCATACGGGGAGGCTCCGGCAGGCGTAAATTGGGACGTGGTTGAAGGCGCGTACGGATTCGACGATGGCGCAACGGGCTGGACTGGAGCTGGCGGCGCGTAAGGGTTGTTGTGGCTGGGCCCAACCGGAGGGATGGATGCTGGCTGCTGGTAGCCCATCGGCGTCGGCCCACGGGAGGCCGCGCGAGAGATGGGGGCGGTTTGACGCTGGGCGACCTGGGGGACCTGAGGGGCCGCCTTCTGGGTAGCGAGCCGGACGCGGTTCCTGGCCACTTCGGCAGCAGGGAACTTGGTGGGGAGGAGATCTAGGTATCTCTGTGCGATAGCCAACTGGCCGTGGGCGGCGACGATATCCGCGTACTGGGTATACTTGTCGTATAGGGACCCGAGCTTCCAGCCTTCGGTAAGCTCCTTCTCGTCGTCGGCGAACTTGATGACGTGGCGGAACACGGTGACCTTCTCAATGAAGTGCTGCAGTGACCTAGCATGGATCGAGAAGGTGGAATCGTTGCTGGCCTCCTGGAGCCCGGCCTGTTCCGCTTCCTGGAGCTCAACGACCCAGATATCCACCACCTTCTCGAGCTTGGAGCCCACGAGGTAGCAGAAGGAGGCATCCTGCCTCGAGCCAGACTCATAGATGCGGTCGCCGAGGGCTTCGCAGAGGTCAGGGAACTCGGAGGGATCAGCGAAGGTGCAGAGCGTGACCATGGCCTCCTTCCAGTTGCCGAGGTCGGCATTGTACACGACATCCCATAGATTCTTGCCGATGACCGAGTTGATAAGCCGCAGGTAGCTCGGGCTGCCCTTCTTCTGAGCGAGGTAGGAAGTTTGCACCTTGTCCACAAGTTCCTTTCCGCCACAGTTGGCGAGGATGAAGGCGTCGGCGACCCTGTCCTCCTTCAGGCAAATATCGACAGCCTTCTCAAAGTTACCGAGGATGATAGCCCTGGTTACTCGGTCCTCGGCCGTGTTGCCTTCACCCAAGAGCTGGAAGGGCTGGTCCGTCTTGGCTCCCTTGGCAGGAGTGAGGTCGGACAAGAAATCATCGCCCTCATCAAGATCGCCCCACATGCTTGTCACGCGCTTGTGCTTCTTCTTTGCGTCGTCGCCGTTGGGTTGCGGCGGGGCCAGCCCCGTCTCCTTCGGCTCTTCCTTGGGCTCGGCGGCCTCCGTCTCTTCGGGCGAGGTGGAGGCTTCATCGTCCTTAGCGAATCCGAGATACTCAAGAATCCTGGTGCGCCCGTCCGACTCGCTCAGCGCCTTCAGCACCTGCCAGTCAGCCTTCTCTTCCTCCGTCTGGGCGTCAGCGGCGTTAGAGTCGCAGATGGCGCCGATATCTCCTCGCTTGTATGCCTCCTCGAACTTATCGGTGGCGGAGCCAATGTCGGAGTCAACAGAGAAGCTCGATATCTGAATCTTTGAAGACCTGGGTTGGCCGGCGGGCGTGTCATTCTTTTTAAAGGTGATAAGCTTGCCGCCGTAACCGAAAGAAACACCGACGGGCCGCTCGAACCAGACCGGTGCCCTTGTGAGCGAGAATGACGCCCCCTGAAGCTCGGTGGGAGCCTTAGCGAAGAAGTCGTCGTCGTCCGTGTTAGTTTGCGCGGCGGGCGCGACGGAGGCATTCGTGTTCTGCAACGTCTGAACGGTGATTTTACCGTCGAACGAGGCCGTGGCCACGAGGTTGGGGTTGCCGGGGTTGAAGCGCGTCAAGAAGGTCCAGTTGGTGGCCTCCGGAAACTCGCCGTATCGCTCCCCAGTCTGCGGGTTCCATACAAGAGTCCTGTTGTCCTTACCGCAGGAGATGAGCAGGCCCGGGTCCTGCTGGCACCATGACAGTGACAGGATGCCCTGATCGTGACCTTGCAGGGTCTTTTCGGGCGCTTGCGAGTTCCTGAGGTTCCATAGCAGGATCAGAGGGGTGTTGTCGTCGGACGTGGCGGTCAGGAGGTTGGTGGAGTTGGTCGGATCCCAAGCGATCGCGCTGACGGGCTTGCGGTTATTGTTCAAGGTCAACGAGGCCTTCTTCGTCTTCAGATCCCACACCGTCACAAAACCGCCGGCGCTGCCCGTCGCCAAAATATTGGAGACTTTCCGGTTCCAGGCCACGCAGTCGATGTCGTGAGCGGCAGCGGTGCCGAGTCGGAAAGCGGTCGAGGTGTCGTTGATATCCCAGACGAACAGCTCGCCCTTCGAGCCAGCGGTGGCGAGCACTTGCGGTCGCAGAGGGTTGAACTGGAGTGCCTTGATCGGCCCGGTGTGCTTGGTATCGCGCGACATGACTGCCTCCTCGCCAGCAAGAAGCTTCGCGGCATCCCACAACTGTAGCGAGCCGTCCTCCATTGCGCCGGCAACCACACCCCGCGGGTGCTCGTCACTGGGGGCGCCCCATGCTATATCGTAAAACCTTTTATCGTGTTAGCGTCGGGGCCATGCCCAGCCATGCGATGCGCGTACCTGGACTCCGTGCTGATGCTGGCTACCGGCTGTAGCTCCAGGCCTTGATCTTGAGCGTCGAGGTTGAGTTCCCATAGCTCGAGCTTGGTCTCGTCTGAGAAGTCGGCATCGACTGCACCGGACCGTGTACCTGTAACCAATACTGGGTTCGGGCCGGACGACCAGGCGAAGGCCGCCGTCCGCGGGATCTCTCTCAACCGAACCATGGCGGGCGTCGGATGGAGATCGGCTTGGGGAGAAGACGAGGGCGGTGTTACGTTAAGTGGGGGTTGTTGGTAGTTATTCGAATTATGGCGAAGGTAGACGGAACAATTGGGTTAAAAAGGAAATTAAGCACCAGTTTCCCTACCGCATCAAGCGTCGAGCCGTGAGGGCGCAGGGTGAGTGGTGCGGTGCGGTTCGGGTGTGAGTCGGGATCGGTGCGGCCTGTTGCCAGATTGCCTCGATGCCAGGGCAAGGCAAAGCAATGCGTCTTCAGGGGATGCGCCCCAGAAATTTGGCGGCTGTCTAACCACAAGTGACAACCACCATATGAGTGGAATACCCTAACCCTGTGATATTCGAACAACCGCACCTTTTCGCTCCACAACCATGAATAGCAATAACTGTCACTAAAGAACAGGGTTGGACCTCTACATTTATTGGCTATAAATCGTGTTTCCATTTTGGAAAAACTTGTTTCAATTAAGAAATGTGGTTTTATCACAACCAAAGTCGAGTATGACGTATCGAAGATAGATCGCACAGCCAAGTAGTGAATTTAGCAGTCGGGTTTGGGCGGCAGGCGGGGCACCAGCTTCTCACAAGTCAAGTCGCATTCAATGCTTTGATATCTGCAAAAGCACGTGATATCCATCTTCATCAACAACCAGTGAATCTCACCTTCAGACGGCAGAATCGACAGGTCTCCCAAAAATACGGCACTGTTGAACGGCGCTGAACAAGACGACGATCCGACCAGTCGTACCAGAATACCACCACCAGAGAAGACCGGACGAGCTTGTCACCTGGCCATCTTGCGTGGACACCACCCACCCCTACTCACCAGACCATAAATAAACCACCAAAAAATGACAGACACCTCCCGCTGGAAATCCACCGTCTACGTCGGCGGGCTCGCCCCGGCCGTGACCAAGACGACGCTGCAGGACGCCTTCCTGCCGTTTGGCGAGATCGCCGACGTCTCGCTGCCCAAGAACGAGAACCCCAGCACGGCGGCCGCGGAACCCCACCGCGGGTTCGCCTACGTCGAGTTCGAGGATGTCGAGGACGCCAAGGAGGCCATCGACAACATGGACCAGGCCGAGCTGTTCGGGCGGGTGATCAAGGTGTCGGCGGCCAAGGCGCCTAAGAGCGCGGGTCAGGTGCTAGGCGGGAAGACCGCTGTCTGGGAGCAGGTTCGTCCCTTTTTCTTTCTGATTTTTTACTGTCTCCTTTTTGTTTTACTTTAATGGTTTTGGACGGGACTGGTATTGACTTCTCGGTATAGGAAGGGTGGTTGGCCGAGAATGCTGTCAGTGAGGAGGACAGGCTCGCAACAGACCAGGCCCAAAATGCTAGGCCTGACGACCCGATGCAAGGGCTGGAGGGGCTAGATGTTGCTGGGCCGAAGCCGGAATGATGGCTTGTGCCGATAACGTTCACGAATAGATACCGTACGGTTATGTGAGGGTTCCGCGAGTCCAGGACCCAGGGTTCAAGTCGATACCAAGGAATTGCATAGCTGCGGCGTTGGGGGTTGCTTCAGAAAGACCATTGCGGATCAAGGAAATGCATGTTTTTTCTCACGCCTTGGAGAGTATTGACACACGCCGAGCCTGAATCACTTCCCGGCACCTTCAGCTCGATCTGTCTTCGTATACAAGTTCCGGCCGTCTAAATCTAACGGTCCAACCGTCCACCATGCATAGCCCGCACACATCTTCCTTTAGGAGTGCTCTGCCTTCTGGCCCTCCTGGTGACCTTCCTCGTGGGCATCATGGTGCGCCTCGTGATGCGCATCGGCGAGCCGGTTTTGCCTCTTGAGGCGGATGGTCTTGTCGGTCATGAAGTGGCGAAGGCTCGAGTAAACGGCGGCCGAGACGGCGAAGGAGACGACAACGCCTACGGAATTCATAAATATTAAGCCGCTTAAAAATGGTAGGGACGCATCGCGGGGCATACTCACCCAGAGGCCACAACTCGGGCGGGATCCGCTTAAGGCGGCGGAGACGCTGCGAAACAGTGTGCGCTACCAGCCGACAGCGTTCGTGTCAGTCTTTCCTAGCTACTCAATTCCATTGCAATCGGACTACCGATGATGCCGCCGGGGTTGCCGTCAATATATGACTTCACGTACCAGATTGCTCCTCCTTCTATCAAATGTGCCGGGTCAGTTCTGGCGCAATTGAATAAACTGGCGCAAGGACTACTTACCGGCACCGGCCGCATCATGCGAGCCGTAGGGCGGAACATCCGCAGAGCCCGGGTGGCATACATCTTGGGTGATGGGTGAGCGGAGATGTTCCTCTGAGGGAAAACTGTGGTTGCGCAGCAGCCCGTTTGGGGGGGGGGGGGGGTTCTGAAAGCTTCGGGAAGTTGGCGTCACGATTTAGCGACCACGGGAGAGAGGAGCTCGGGTCCTTGCACAGCTAGTCCCCACAAAAAACAGCACGATTTGTTTGGCTTGTGAGCCCAGCCAAGCCTTGGCTACAAAGAAATCAGGTAATTTTATCGACCTTTTGCGGCTTGCCAACCAATTTCCTGTGAGTCTTTGCCGACCCTCCTTGCGCATGATGCTGTGGACTCCCGCAGCCGAAAGTGCCCTGGCCTGACCTCACCACTCCCAAGCTCTGGCCAATTCCCACGACGACGACTCCGTCAATCAATCCGCCCGTCCCATTGAAGCTGCCTCGCCCCGTCAGCTCCTAGATTCGCCCAACATGTCCGACGACGACCGCGTTACCAAGCCCTTTAAGTTCGTCACAGGTACGATTGAGAGCTCTCCAGCGCCGCAAATTCCCTCGGCAAAAAAACATGGCCTAATCTCGGCTTGATCATGCGGAACCCGTTACTAACACTTTTGGCAGCTGGTATGCACCGCCGTTTTTATTTTGCAGATGCCCCGAGTTGAATCCGAATTGGCCGTTTTGCGAACGAATTGGAGAGGAAGAGGAGGGGCGCACTGGACTTGGACGGAGAGAGGGGCAATGGGGCCGAGATGACGAGTGCAAGTCGGTCTAACGAACGTCTTTACTCCCTAGGTGTCGACGCCCGCTTCCCGAACGTCAACCAGACCAAGCACTGCTGGCAGAACTACGTCGACTACCACAAGTGCATCATCGCCAAGGGCGAGGACTTCGCCCCCTGCCGCCAGGTTAGCCCGTCTTGCCCCAGTGTTTGAGGTGTCCCTGAGGGGGGCATACTTTGGAATACAGATGCTAAACCAACCGACACGTGTAGTTCTGGCTCGCTTACCGGTCACTCTGCCCCAGTGGATGGTATGAGCGATGGGATGCGCAGAGAGGTATGCTTCCAGCACCCTGTGTTGTTGTCGTGATAAGGGATAAACGACACTAACACACTTACAGAAGCTGGTAACTTCCCGGCCCGTCTGGACCAGTAAAGGAATGGTGTGAAGGGGGATACGGTGGGAGAACGCATCAAACCTGGTCCATGTTACATTAGACTCACAGTAGTCAGGGGAATGCATAGAGTTGGGTTAATCTGCTTGTATGTGTATGTATGCGGTGACAAGGGGTGGGTGGGGACGGGAGGAAAGAATTGCGGTGCTTCAGATTGCAAACGCAAGTGATTGATGTCATCAATTTCTGTAAACCGTTCAAGAATCCCCAAACGCCACCATAACGCTTTCCCAAGAGTGCATAACCGGCACAAACATTAATATAATCAGCCATCTCTGATTCCCCCTTATGCCTTCACTCCTTCTCCTTCACTCTCCTCATCAGATGAGCTCATAAAATCATCATCCTCATCAAACCCAACAAACTTCCTCGCCTGCCCCGTTCCATTTCCATTACCGTTCCCTTTCACAATTTCCTTCTCCTTGCCCTTTCCCTTGACATCAACCGCTGGTTCCAAATCCGAAGGAGGTGTGGTCGCCTTCGAATTCCCACTCCCCTCACCATCCCCATCTTGCATAACCTCATCATCCTCCCCATCCTCATCCGCCGACGACCCACTCCCCCCAACACCCCGCTCCCCAACCAAATTATCGCGATACACCCCCTTCCGCATAACCTCCAACACAGCCTCACGCGTCCTCTCGCCCGCCTCCTCCCTATCCTCCACCCACTTCCCATCCAGCCCGACCTGGCGACTACCATACTTGATCTCCTCCTGGCGGCGCTCGGTGGTCTCGACGATCTCCTGCCAGCGCTGGCGGCGCTTCTCCTTCTCGCGCCGGTCCATCTCGGGCTTGATGGCCAGGTACTCGGCCAGCGCCTTGGCCTCCGTCACCGTCCGCAGCCGCCGCCCGTCCAGGTTGCGCGACGACCCGTGCTCCTCCGCGCCCCCGGCCCCCTTCTTGCGCTTCGACATGCGCCCGCCCGCCGCGCGGAGTTGCGAGCCGAAACCGCCCTTGCCGCCGGGTAGGGCGGCGGAGAGGCGCAGTGGGAGGATGTTGGTTGTGGTGGCATCTTGGAGGTGGCTGGCGGAAGGGTCCTCGGTGGTGGGGAGGTAGTGGGAGATGGGGAGAGTGGAGGTGAGTGGGATAGAGCGGTTGGAGAGAGTTGTTAGGAAGAGACGGGTGTTTGAGGTGGTGGCGGATGGGGGTAGCCGGCTGTCGAGTTCGTCGAGGAGCGTAGTGATGGGTGTTGCTGGTGGCAAAGCGAGGGAAAGGGTCGGAGGGAGGCCCGTTCCAGCGAAACTCGTGATGAGCACGTTTATTTTACTCGGCGCCATTCTGATCGTAAACGGATATTGCGACAGAAGTGGTGTAATACGTGTGTAGTAGTTAGATCCTTTGAGGTCGAAGATTGGAAAGCCGCCGATTAAAGATGAACTTCCGCTCCGTGTCGGCATGGCGCATTGTCGGCATGGCACATAAAAAGATGACTCAGCCGTCTTTCACGTGCACCAGCCACATTAGTGGGTCTCCAGCTGCGCCAGGATTATCAGCTGCCAAGAGGCTTTGTGGCCGTGCGCCCCGCTAATCCCGAGCCCTACTACCAGATTGGAATTTCGGCGCCGCCAGCCCACAAATCACCGCGGTCTTGAATTTTGTGAAGAGCTCGACTCCCCATCGCCGACACTTTCCCAGACCAAGATCCTTAATTGTGTCGACACCGGTCTAACCGCCAAGATGCTTATTCCCAAGTCTGATCGCAAGGCGATCCACGAGGTATGCGATTTTTTGTCCTTGTTCGACCCAGAGGAGCGGGAATGGGCATTTTCTAGGCGAACGGGGTACCATCAATCATGCGAGAAGATAGAGCTAACATTCGAGACAGTACCTCTTCCGTGAGGGCGTGATGGTCGCTGCGAAGAAGTAGGTCCACCCGAATCCATCAAACAACCACCTCGGAATCTCCTCGATCGAAATGCTGCGTTGCAACCTCGATACGCGACATCCAACATCACGACCCCGAACACTCGTCCTCGATAAGACCCATCGATGCTAATTCATTCATCCTTGCAGCTATGAGACCACCCACGAGACCGGCATCCGCAACCTGTACGTCATCAAGGCTTGCCAGTCCTTGACCTCGCGTGGCTACGTCAAGACCCAGTTCTCGTGGCAATACTACTACTACACCCTGACCCCCGAGGGTCTCGACTACCTCCGGGAGTGGCTGCACCTCCCCGCCGAGATTGTCCCGGCTACCCACATCAAGCAGCAGCGGTCCCACGCCCCGCCCCGCGGCATGCTCGGCGAGGAGCGCGGTGAGCGGAGGTTCGGCGGCGGCCGTGGCCGTGGCGGTGACCGTGGTGACCGTGAGGGTGGCTACAGGCGCCGTGATGCTGGTGAGGGCAAGGAGGGCGGTGCGCCGAGCGACTTTGCTCCTCAGTTGTAAGTCGGTCCGGTGGTGAAACTATGCGGGGCACGGTACTCTAGTTCGGTTTACTGACTTGGATTCTCCAATAGCCGTGGCGGTTTCGGCCGTGGCCGTGGCCGTGGTGAGGACGCTGCCCCTCCGTCGTAAGCGAATAGCGCTAGCAACGCCTTAACGGCACGACATGTACTCTACGCCTCAGAGAGCAATAGGGTCGATCGGTAATGCACCTACTCGCCAGGACCGTGAGTGGTTTGCGTGTGGAGTTGGTGGTTAGAGATCATTCGGAAAACTTCTGCATTCAGGGTCATCATTTGCGGTCAATTCGATTTTTGCTCTCACTCGATGCTCGTGGTACTGTAAGCGACGGGCCCGTCGCCGGAATTGATGAGTTTACGAACAATCCGGGGGGAGCTTTTTATCGTTCAGCTGAACGCACTCGGCCGGTGCTAGAATGTTGCGAATCGAGTCGATGTTGATGCTGAGGTTCCACCGTGATTCGCACTCCCATTGCTGACGTCGCGGGCAACTTGAATCAGTCATGCTCGAGTCAGCCTATCAGTTCCTTGAAACTGAATTGCTTTGTCAACGCCTTCTAAGGCGAAGAAGTTGCCCCACTCGGTTAATGTCAAACCAGGAAACCTATTCAACAACACCGAGCTCCACCAATCTGGATAGTCACATAGCATATGGCAGCGCGGGGAGAAGCCAAGTTGAGACAAGAGAGTGGGTCAGATGGTGGTGGTCAACAGTCAGCCCAGGTCGATCCTTGACTCTTGAGGTTTGGGGTGTTTGTGTTGTTACAATCAAGGAACTTCCTCGGCTACTGTTGCCGCCGTCTTTGTCTGGGACTTGTTATAACATGCCCCTCTTTTCCCTCTCATACTCCCATGGGCTCAACATGGTCTTACTTCTTCTTAGCTAGCGTCAACTTATCTCATCACTTGCACAAACAATTACTTGGCAACCCCTCAGCACCAAAAAGATGGGCTCCTTTTCGAAGCTTCCCCAGGAGATGAAGGCGTTGAGGTGAGTTTAATTGGCCTGGCTAGCAGAGTCGCCCTAAATGCTTGAATATCATGGCTGGTTGGACACCTTCATGTTTTAACACACCATGTAGATACAACAAACCCGAGGATTTCGAAATAGTCAACGTACCTCTTCCCGTGCTGCGTGAGGATGATGTCCTCGTCAAGGTGAAGGCCTGCGGTGTGTGCGGAACAGGTATGGCAACTTGTCTTACCCGACCCGTTCTAGAATTTGGTCTAACTCCCATGCAGACTTGGTAATCTATGTTGCTCTCGGCAAGGTCTGGCAACAGAATGGCTAACATACCCCTCCTAGCATATCCATGAGGGAGAGTTTATCGCCGAGTTCCCGCTTATCCCCGGCCATGAGACCGTTGGTGTCGTCGCCGCCGTTGGCCCCAAGGTCACGGGCTTCAAGGTCGGAGATCGCGTCGCGGCGGACAACTCGGAGCTATGCAGTCACTGCTTCTACTGCCGCCGTGGCGAAGGCTTGCTTTGTGAGAACGTACGTCTCAACACTTGACTCATGTCTAGTCAACCGCAATAGAGGCAAACCATTCCCCATACTAATCTTGCCCCAGTGGACCGGCCACGGTATCAACCTGCCGGGAGGTTTCGCTGAGTACTGCGCCTACCCGCAAGCCAAGGTCTTCCAAATCCACAACCTCACCGATATCGAAGCGACCCTCATCGAGCCGGCATCCTGCGCCGCCCACGGCCTTGACAGGATCCGCCCGCGGCTGGGATCCAGCGTGTTGATGTTTGGCGCAGGGCCAACCGGACTGGTAACCCCCCCAAACCTAACCTCCCCACTTCCCTGACCAACATATTAACCCCTCCTTCTTCCAACGCAGATGCTCGCACAACTCCTCCGCCAAAACGGCGTGACCAACCTCACCCTCGCCGCGCCCGCAGGCCTCAAGATGGACCTAGCCAAGCAGCTGAACGCCGCCGACACCTACGTGGAGCTGTCACGGGACGACCCCGCGACCCAGTTCGCGCAGATCAAGCGCGACAACCCACACGGGTTCGACATCGTGGTCGAGGCGACGGGGTCGGTGCGGATCCTGGAGGATGCTATTAACTATTGTCGGAGGGGCGGGACGTTGGTGGTTTATGGGTTCGTTTTTCCTTTCTTATCCCACCACCCTATAAAGTCCTGTGTTAAGCTAACGGGCTGTTCCTCACCTGGCAGTGTGTACGCCAAAGCGGCGCGGGTTACCTGGCCGCCATCCAAGATCTTCGGGGATGAGCTCCGCATCATCGGATCGTTCTCCGAGGTCCATATGTTCCGTACGTTGCCCCCCGCCCGAATTCATATTCATGCACGCCAGGACTAACCGATGGGAATAGCACAAACGGTCGAGTACCTCGACTCGGGCAAGATCAAGACCAAGGGCATCGTCAACAAGGTGTTCAAGCTCGAGCAGTTTGGCGAGGCACTCGAGAGCATCCGGAACAAGACGGCCATCAAGGCAGCGATAGTGTTCGATGACGAACATACGGAGCATGTTGATAAATCCCCGTTTCATGAGCTGCCTACCAGGCCAGTAAACTAGAGCATGTCATGTCACAGCGACACCACATAAGTCACAACGAATTTTTTTGAGCCAATAAAGTTCAATTGAATAGCATTACCCAAACCGAAACCCCAGTTCTCCTCTCCGTCTATAAAGATAGCTGTATGTAAATGCGATTGACCACCGAACCGTGAACAAGAAAATGCCATGCTTTGTAATACCTTGTATGTACAGACAGACACGACAGAACGTACATGGCTGGATAGATGCTGTATTCGAGAGCGAGGTCATCATGCCCAGGTGCGTATGTAACCATGAGGCTCAAACAGGGAGGACTCGCTTGCTTGCCCGACCGCCTGCTCTTTTGCTGTCCGAAAGAAACGAAGTGACCAGAGGGAAAAAAGAACAAGCGATTGTTATGATGACGCCCGAGACATGCTGCAATGATATGTTGACGTGACATGACACCAGCTGTATGCCAGAAGACCCTTTAACGGCTGGCCACAGGAATAAGAAACAGTGGATGGCCGGCCAGCCAACCCATTTGAACGATCGTGATTAAAACGTGGAGAGTGATGAAGTGGCAATTCTAATCACGCATGCCCCATGCCGGCTTGAGCGTCTTGTTCATAGCCGCTGCCGTAAAGACTTGGTCACCAGGCAGCCTGCTGACGCGTCCCGCACCAGCGCGGATGGCGTTGGCGTGCGCGGCTGAGAGTCCGCTGCGGTTGCTCCGGATCGAACCGGCATCGCTCTGGTTGTCAACATCGGCGAACTTGCGGGGCGGAGCAAAGTCGAGGCCTGTGAAGGTGCTAGACTTCCGGAGAAGGTGACTGTTTTGGTGTTAGCAAGGACTACACAAGAACAGAATATACGACATTAACTTACGGGCTCGGTAGCGCGGGGAGGTCTTCAGCGGTGTCCACCAAGGGCGAGTGCGCCGGCACAGGCATCCTGTAAGGACGGCGTTCCCCGGAAGGACTTTGAGAGCGACCACGGGCCCGCTCCGCGAACCCCTCGGGCGGCGCAAAATCAGCGGCGTTGAAGATGCCAAAGGAGTCGTCCGTAAGCTTGGATGGGGTGGGGAGCGTAGGGAGGTCAGCAGGAGGAGGCATCGGCTTCCGGGGTCCGCCAAAGCGGCTGCCGGAACGGCTC
Organism: Chaetomium tenue; assembly: GCF_020726465.1. Lineage (NCBI taxonomy): Eukaryota > Fungi > Ascomycota > Sordariomycetes > Sordariales > Chaetomiaceae > Chaetomium > Chaetomium tenue. The sequence goes on along the minus strand of NW_027117330.1, from coordinate 1,923,422 downwards.
CCCGACATGGCGGATCCGGCGCGGACCCGGCCATAGGGGCCTGACGCCGATGATCCTGGGCGAGAGGGGCCGCCCAATTGGTTGGACACAGACGAGCCCGGTCGGGGAGGACCACGCATGTTCGGCGGGAACCTCATACCGGCTTGAGAACCGTGGGACACCCGCGGCGGTCCCCTTGGCCCCGGGAATCTCTGGCCTGAGGGCGGGGGTGTCATAGCCCTGCGAGATACGGGTTGTGCGTAAGGCATAACGAATGAGTTGCTGGCAGGATCGAAATACGGGGCATCCTGGGCATAGCCTGCGTCGTAATCCTCGTAGTAGCTCGTGTTACTTTGATGATGTTGGTGAGGCTGTTGCCCTTGCTGTGGCCGTTGTTGCTGCGGCGCCTGTTGTTGCTGCTGTTGCTGTCGCTGCTGTTGTGTCATCAGGGGCATCGGCGGCATCGGCGGCCTGTCCTCTGGTCTTAAAACGTCTTCAAAGTACTCCTTGTAGAAGGAGCGGATACGGTTCGCCCTGTATTCGGGGTCCTCGGATTCCATGATTTCATCAGGCGGGAGCGGGCGGAAGCCAACGGAGAGGCGGCGGTTATCCTGGTTAGGGACGCCTAGACCGCTCTGACGGGCCGCACTCTGTTGCTCAAACATTTGGGAGGTTCTCTGCATGTTCCGGCCTCTTGGCTCGTCCACATCAAGTTGACCACTGGGGTTCGCCGGCGAAGGGGAGCGCTGGTCCCGAGGCACTTCTGGCATGTCCGCAAAGTCAAAATCATAGTAGTCAAGAGGCTCCGGTTCTTCGATGATGGGTGCGGACATAGAGGCATGCTTGTTCGGCGGTGGGCTCGTTGCTCGGCTGTCGTATGATGATGTGGAAGACCGGATGGATGCCCGCTGAGGCTGGGGGTGAGAAGTAAGACCAAGACCCACGGTCAGGGGTTCCGTTGGAGTGGGGACTTCCTGGGCCACCGGCTTCTCGAACGGGTTATCGACAGCATCGTAATCCACAGCCACGCCCGAATCGGCTGGGCTCGGCTGCAAAGGCGATGGCGGAGACAGACCGGGCGACTTTTGTGCAACAGCGGGCGGTTCTTGGATAGCAGTTCCAATAGCGAGACCTTCATCCTGGCCCCGAGGCGATCCTGCAGTGGCGGTTCCAATGGGCGGTAGAGGGCCCATGGGAGGGACGCTTGGCGGCATGAGAGTCGGGTCTGACGCTGACTGGTCTGGTTTCATGTGGCTCGGCTCAGGTGGCATAAGAGGCGACATAGGGATGGAATTCTGCCGGGAAGGAGAACCGTAACCCCCGGGAGACATCTGCGTGGTATCTGCGCGGCTGCTTGACCGAGTGTACACCGAGGCGGCCTCATGTCCTTTGGAGAATGAGCGGATCGACCCAACGTCACTTCCGCCGAACTGCCCGGGCCGGTAGGGATCCTCGTGGGGGTGGAGCGTTTTGGCCAGAGAATTGAGGGATTCGCGCGAGTTGTGAACCTCAGGCGGGAGCAGGTACGGGCTGGACAGGTTCATATCCATCGACATTTGTTGGCGGTTGAATCGCGGTTGGCCGGTTTCCTTCTCCCTGCTAATGAGGCTCTTGCGCGACCCTTTGGCACGGCCTCCCTCCAATCCGAAATCCAACGACTTGTGGGGATCATTCAGGTCCTCCATCCGCTGCTTCTTCTTATTTCTGAAATGGAGCCAAACAAAGACGGAGACGGCTGCGACAAGCGGAATACTGCGGGCAATGTAAGTCAAAAGCATTAGTAGGCCACGGTCTTGTGCACTTACCAGACTCCGAGAACGATAGCCAGTGTCATTGTGGACGCGCCGATCGGCTTCTTGCAAAACTGCGGATCCGGGCACTCGGTCGTTGACTCCGCCCGCGCAACAATAACGCGAGAGGGGACTTTGAAACCAAGGCTCGAGGTCGTCGTGGCCACATTATCGCGCCGCCTGACCGGGACTCGGGAGCCCATGGCGTAGGCGCCCCCAACAAGCCCGCTCTCCATCATCGATACCCTGTGTTCTCCCAACACACGTCCTCAAATCCAAGTCCCAATTCGGCAATACCGGGTGAGCAGGTGTCGAGTAGTATGCTTCGGTTTGCGCCTGAAAAAACTGCAAGAGATTGTCGATCTTGAGCAGTGTGAAGGTGCGTTGTCATAACAGTCGTGCCACAGAACGGGAAAATGGCGAGAAACCCCTGGTCCTCGGCGAGCAGATGGGAAACAAGGACAAATCCAACCTCGAAAACCACGCAACGCGTTTACCGTAAATTCGCGGATTATTTTGGGAGCAGACCACCGAAAACCCAAAGCTACAATCTAAAATGAATGTCGTGACAGGCGAAGGGGTCGTCGCTTGTCGGTGTGAAAATGAATGGCGCGCCTGTTGGCAAGACGGTGACTTAAAAAAAGGAGTGACAGATCACACGTCTGGCGACGATGTGAAGTTGGTGTTGCCGTCGAGGCTTCGGAGGCGTGATCGGTGCTCCGGAGGATTGGGTGCAAAGGAGCGGAAGGGGGTAGGTGGGAAAGAGCGTGGGAGGGAGGTGGTGAATTAGGGATTAGGTTTGACGGTTACGGGAGGAAGAAGGAGCTGGGACGGGAGCACCTTCCGCAGGCTAGGCCCTGAAGCGACGGCACGGTCAAGGCACCCCTAGCCTTTTCCATCGGTTCCCAAATCTCCGTTGAGGGACTCAGGGATTACTGGGCACAGCCAGGCACAGGGGCAGGCCAGGGAGGCTCTGCGTCCACCGCTTCCACCGCTTCCACTGTCTTGCTCTTGTTGACCTGGGCCCGGTAGTGGACGAATAGAAATTGCTAATTTCGTCTCAATTAAAAAAGGGGGAGTGGTGCCGACCCACCTCGTGGAGATCCGCCCAGGGTCTTCCCCAATCACATCGATGCGGGCTGGTTCTTCGCAGCTGCACGCGGCTTTCACCGTTGCACTGGTCCCGCCCGTCAGAGCCTGCAGCCCCGCACAAACCCCAGGCCAGATGCAGGAACGGATGACCAGTCGCGCTAACTCATTTCGCCTGAAAGGGGAAGAAGCATGTCTCCAGGCCCATTAATCAGGGGCAATTGTACTTTTTGCGAGCTCATTTTGATGCCAAAAAAAAAACTTAGAGCAAGGCACTCTGTTGGAGAGAAAGCGGTGGCGTTGGGTCGATGTTTGGAGGAGTGGTTCGTCCGATATTTTTGGGGTTCCCGTCCGTCCCGTTCTTGTTTGTTTCTTCCGTCCGAACTCTGCTGCCTGAGCTGTTAAAAGTGTCCGAAAGTTTGAAACAACGGCGGGCTGTGTGTGGTCGGCTTGCCGAAGCAAGCACATCACTCGCAAGCTTGCGTAAGGAATACAACAAGTACATATGTACATAGATGTGACACGGCATAATCGCCGGCTGCTTACTGTGATTGAGCGGAACTCTATTTTTCAATATTGCAAATGGTCGCTCTTCTAAGATTCTGTCGCCAATTGCCGCCGAGACGCGCGTGCAGCAGCTGTGCGACACATCTCCTCCACACCAATTACATACAAGTACCCAGCTTAGCCACGAGGCCTGTTCCCACTTTTGGGTTGCTGCTTGTGGGCGATTGATCCATATGCCATGCATCCGATCATCTTGTAGCCGCGGCGGGCTTCTCCGGCAGTCCGAGTGACACCTGAGCATTGTGACAACCCGGTAACTAGTTGTGGTAGTAAAAGAGACAAAGTGTGGATATCACCCATGGCCACGACATCGCCTTGGATAACAGACCCATCTTCAGTCTCAGGTGGTGACCGCAAACTCCTGTTTCACCCTCGGCCTCGTTCCCAGAACCGTTGCGTTGCGTGGCCAGCATCTTTATTTAGGTAGTCTTATAAAACTCTGGCGCATACTCTAACAACCAAGACTTCTCAATCCGCGTGATATCCCGTATAAACGTCTTGTCTCCCGTCTCCATAACCTCGTGGAAGATGACCCAGTCCGCCTTGCGATTGAACATGATGGAGCTTGGGTGAGCGTGGAGCACCGTCGTCCCTGAAACGTTCCGGAACGTCCCATCTGGCTGCATCCTCGCGGCATGAGCGAAGTAGCCTGCCGTCAGACACCGCTGAATCTGCTCCGCTTTGTTGCTCGCCGTCGAGGTGCTATGTGCCGCGAGGGACTCGTCGACATTAAGGCCGAATCGCTCGAGGTACCGCTTTAGTTGAGCCCGGATACTGACCGCCCGCGCCATCAATTTGAAGTTGAGGAGGTTTTCGTGACAAAAGCGGGATTCTTTACGACCTTTTGTCACGAACGCTTGGTAGACGTTTAGAAGGGTGAGGTGGTCGCCTTCTTCGGCAGCGAATTTCCGTTTCGCGCTTTCCGTCTTCTTCTTCTCCCCTTCATGCTGAATCCAGATGTTCCCGCCGAGACTCGTCATGGCTGCGATCGTCAGGATCTCACTCAGACAGCCGAATGATGGGGCCGAAAGAAGTGTCTTCGCCATCATAGGCTCAACCGCCAGCTCAGCCATCCGCAGGCCCAAGGGCTTGGTGAGTTTGGCGTAGTCATCTAGTGCCCCGAGTGAGTACAGCAGCTCCAGCCCCCTGACCATTAGCTCAGCTGGGGGTGGCGTGAGGAACTCGAATCTCAGGACGTTGTCTATGCCCAGGGCTTTGAGCTGGAGAACGAATGGCGCAAGATTTGAGCGCTGTATCTCTGGGATATTGGCCTCGGGGAGAGACTGATATGCCTCCTCGGTGTACAGTCGGAAGCACTTGCCGGGTTTTGTCCGTCCGGCTCGTCCTGCCCGCTGCGCTGCCGATGCCTTGGAAACAGGGGTTGCTGTCAGGCTCTCGATTCCCGTTTTCGGGTCGTAAGCGCGAAGTTTGACAAAACCGGAGTCCACAACGTAGACGATGCCGTCAATCGTCACGGATGCCTCGGAGATATTGGTAGAGAATATAACTTTCCTGAAGTTCTCGGGCGCTTCCTCGAACACGTACATTTGCTGGTCGGTAGCTAGGCCAGCATAGAGTGGCAATGGTAGGATGGCTTGGGAACCCGGGGGAAGCTGGGATGACCGTTCCGAGATAGCTTGGACAGCCTGCTCAATTTCGTCTCGCCCGGTTAGGAAAACGAGGATATCACCCTTGGGTTCGTTGGTGTGGATGTCGATAACTGTGGAGACGGCTTTGTCGAGATAATCTTCGGCCGGCGAGTCGAGATAGAGGATATCTATCGGGTAAGTCCTCCCTTCCAAGCTGACAATGGACGCATTATCTCCATTCTCTTTGCCGTTGGGCGTTTCTTCTTTGGGTTCTGAGAAGAAATTGCGGAACTCTTCTGCTTGAAGGGTTGCGCTACTGATGATAATCCTCAGGTCTGGCCGCTTCTTGCGGATCTTCTTTAACAGCCCCAACAAGATATCGGAGCTGATGGATCTCTCGTGGGCTTCGTCCACCATGATCACAGAGTAACGGGAGAGCAGGGGGTCCACCAGAGCCTCTCGTATGAGGAGACCATCAGTGAGAAATTTGATGCGGGTGGTTTCGGACGTGGCATCTTCGAAGCGTATCGAGTAGCCAACCTCTTTTCCAACATCACATCCAAACTCTTCGGCAACCCTGATCGCTACCGTTGTGGCAGCAACGCGCCGCGGCTGGAAGACACCTAGTTAGTGCCGTCACCAAATCCGTCACCAAATAGTACCCCGCTCATGCCATCAAAACATACCTGAGTGATGCCAATAATCTTCCCATCAGCACACCATCCAGCGCGCTCGAGGAACTGGGGAATCTGTGTGCTTTTGCCAGAGCCTGTTTGGCCCACAACGATTGTCACAGAGGATTTCTCAATGAGATACAACAGAGACTTGCGGTGTTTCGCTATTGGCAAAAGCTCTGCTGGTTTGTGGAGGGCAGGGATGAAAGCTGCCCCGAGGTCAAAGTCCGCCATGGTACGAAAGACCTTAACGATAGGATTGTTGATCCAAAACTTCGAGTCGTATTTTGGCCACCGCACCAAGTTGCTGCTCTCTTTCAGTCTCAATCCACACTCGCAACTATGACTTTGCGAGGAAGAAAAAGGTGCAAGTGGCAATAAACACTAGCCGAGAGCATACCGTTTTCATCAACAAAACATCTTTGCGAACGCGACTTGTTGGCACAGTGTTGAAGTTCGACAATTATAAGCCGAGTCCGGCGAATCGGCTGCTTGAATTGTGCAAGTGGGGTGACCATGTGAGACAGGTTCCTACCTACCCAAACCATGATTGTGGCCCACTCAGCACACACGAACCCAACTGTTCGTGCATCCCCTTGCAAGTAAGTCCCTTTTATACATGCATCGGAGTTCGACGAGCCATACAGAGAGCATTAAACAAGATAAATAAACGATATCTTGGAAATATAGGAAATAGTAGCGTGGAGTTGTATTGCGCTTTGTTTTATCAAATTCGGGTTCGATTTGGCCGAGAAGTTTAGCTTTAAGACAGTTGCGTCCATGTAACTACCGGTTTTGCATATACCTCTAGTGTAATGGAATCCGTTGCTGCCTTAGGCTCCGGGCATCTAAGGCCCACCCACCCGGAGTTGCCCAAAGCCTGGTGCAAGAAGCAAACCGTTCTGCTCTGTACCTTCCCGGTGTTGAAGTCGAACTGAGAGGTGCCGACGCCATTTCAGATAAAATCTGTGCCCGGCTACAGTGGGCGAGGTTTGCAACCGAAAATCCCCATCGACGCCCTTCCATTACAATCCTCTGCAGCGCGATTTGAGGCCTCCTCTGCAACGAGAGGACTGCGACGGAAACTCAAGTGCAAATATCCCATCCCATTCGGGTGACATTTTCTTGCCAGCCACAGGGTCGGATACTCTGTGTTTTCCTTTTTGTGTTTATTTTATTTCGGGCCATTATCCTGCTACCGCTGCGCGTATTTTCCTTGTTCTACATCCGGCTTGATTGCCTTCAGGCCCCAAGAGTCGCCTTACCCGTCAGCACGAGAGCAGCCTTGTGCGCCTGCAGCGCGAGTTTCCGGCCGTGGTAGCCGGGACCAACGCTCGCCGCGGCTGCCTCGTGTTTGACGCTGATTTGGCCAGACGATTGTTGCGTACATGTTGCGCTGTGGTAAACTGATGAATCATCGATCCCGATGGGAAGAGAAAAGAGAAATGCCCCCGGTGTGGGCATCGGCGACCACGCCAAGGAACGGCACAAGAGAGATCGCAAAGGCAACTTGATAGACTGGACAGCGCCCCTACCGCCGGGCTTGGTGGCAAGGCCCGAGAAACCACAGGTTAGCTCCAAGCACAAATCGTGGTTCGAGTTCATCGAGAACAAGGAGAAAAAGAAGAAGCTCGAATTTGAGGTATTCGGCTTTGCGCCGCTTCACCCGCCTTTCGAACGAGCCGAGACACTGACCTGGCGCTAGTTCACCGAAAGGAGGGAGCCGCCACCGGGTTTCGAGTTTGTTCCTATCGGGAATCCTGCTCTGACAACGGCATGCAAAGAGCTCTCCCGCGACCAGGATGCTATGATCTTCATTGTCACGGTTTGTAACGACCATTCCTCGCCGCTGTCTCTAGGGCTCACACTTTGCCTTGCTAGTCGATGAATGGGCTTTCCAAGAGGCTCAGCTCTCATTTAAATAGGGTCGGCCACCACGTTCGGCAAACTATCGTGGAACAGGCACGCGCAACTCTCGGAGATGACCAGTTTGAGGCCATCAGCGGGGCCCCCGGCCTACCCGAGCCCATCCCGGAGAGGCAAGAGGACGTTAACAAGCAGGCTGACGCAGCTATAAGGGATTTGTTTCCTCGCATACCCAATACCGACCGCCAGACCATCATCGAACATGCCTTCAATAAGGTAAGTCCAACACCCCACTCCCACCAGCTGAATGATCCCAGAGATCCATAAAGTGCACCATCTCACCCCGAACCCGCAGTCGAGGCCGACCGGCAAGGATGGCCCACCAGTTGGGCTCGCCCCTGATGTCACCCTCTCACGCCGTGTCCAGTTGGCGGTTCTTGCCCATATCCGGCACAACCATACGAGGTACGACCAGTTGCTGAAAGAAACAGCCTACGTCAACGCAAGAAAGGCCGTTGAATCGCTCTGTCTCGACATCCTGGTCAAGTGGCGAGGAGACGAGGAGACAGGACGGGACCAGCTTGACGAGATTCTCTACGAGGTTATTGTCATCTCAGACTCCGAGAGCGGCGACTCTGAATCCGATGACTCCGATGACTCCTCAGCCGTTTCATCGGCCGACGAGAGCCCCGTCGACCTTGTGATGAGAGACGGCGTGCCGGTCCGGGCAGAGCTGCCCGCCGTGAGCCTACCGCAAGCCTCGTTGGCGATCAGCAGCTCTCGCAGCGAAGGGCTTCGGGCAACCCACGCTCGGCAAAAGGTCATGAAGACCTCTCGCAAAGACAAGAAGGCGGTCAAGTGGGGGCAGCGAGGCTTTCAACGCTACCAAGCGGCCCGAGATCAGGCCTGGCATCAGGCCGTGGAACGGCAGCGGCTCGAGAACGACGAGCCGATGATTTCCAATGGCCCCGGGGCTGCGGGCGGGTCTGCTAGTCATGGGCCACAGCAGCGGCGGATGGACGAGCCCGGTCGCCCAGACTCCGGAATGGTGACCCGCAACCCAGCGGAGTCAACGTACCATGCTCACCGCCCCTATGCCAGCCCCGTGACTCCTGTAGATGTGCCTCACAGGCCGGAACACTGGGCCAATGAGCCCCAGAGGACAGTTCCGGCGACGACATACCATATGTCGCAGCAAATTCGCACCCGGGAGTATACCCCCAGCAATGGGTTCAGGCCTATAGTTGGGTCTCGGACCGCCCCATTTGGGGCTCCTGAGATTGAGCGCGTGGACCACCATGGACAAGATCTCAAGGATTATCTCTTGCCATCCATCGAGCCTGCTTCCCCGGGGGCGCCGAGTCAGCCCTATCGCCCCCTCGCCTTATATCGCCCGCTTCAGCCCGGCCTCTCCTATGCCGGGCAGAGTTCGATCGGCAGGGTAACTCACCATCCGGGGGAAACCGTCGGTGCCGTTCCCGCCGCACAAAATTGCCGTCCTGACTTTGTAGAGGAAGGTTTTATCAAGCTTCCTCCACGTTCGGGCCCAAGTCGGATGTCCCTGGTCCCCGAGCAACACCGGGCCCCCGAGCAAAACCGGGAACCTTTTATTTTACTGAACCCTCAAGACTCTAGCGCAGCAGGAAACAGTGGCGTGGCAGCGATTCCTAGCGGTTTAGGCTCGCGGTATCCCTCGACACGGTGGGATGGTGCCATGGCCCGTGATGACTTGGACCTGCGGCCTGGGAGACGGCCGGTCTGGATTGGGCATGACGGGGCTATCCTTAGGTCGGAGTCCCGGCCGATCATAATCCAGGACTACGCTCCACCGCCCAGGGAGCCGCCGCGGCGCATGGACCCAACGTTGGACAATCGCCGCCCGTCCCCTATCCAGCGGGCTGATGTTCGCCATCTTGGCCGCGGGTGGGTGGATGACCGCGATAGACTACATGTTGATTCTAGCATCTCCCAGCGGATTGAAAGTCTGCCAGGCGAGTTTGTGGAAATTGTTCGAGTTTCCAATAAGTTCCCCCGGCAGCACGAACCGCGCCCAGCCCCCGCGGAAGCAGGCCGGTACGGGATGTGGCCTGCTGCACAACAGCAGGGCAATCAACAACAACAGCCGGTCGGCGGTTCTGCGCGATTCGACGCTCGGCAACTCCCCGGCCCAGGTCAACGAATCGAACGAGTCGTAGGGAGGGTCGAGGTCCCTGTGTTCCACGACGAATATGTGCCTTTCGCCGCCCAGCAACCCCAGGGGTACCCGAGGCAGGAACGTGTGGCTGGGATTGAGTATGTCCGGCCCCATCCAAGGTAATGAGCTCCCATACTTCCCACATACTACCTAGTATTTACTAGATGCACAGCCTCGAGGCTCGTACCCAAGCGGGCGGTGGTCCCTTTTATGAAACGGGAGACCCCATGTATCGATCCCGTTCGCATTCGGTGGCCCCAGCGTACCCGGGTCCTCCGTACCAGCCGCATGTCGGGCGCCCTACCCCCAGGAGGGATGACATGATCACGCTAGACTGAGCGGCTGGTTGTAGGCCTATGCGGGAGGCCTGCTCGACAAAGCCCTTTGGGGCTTGTATCCACGCTGTTGGACATCTATGCATGTACATAATCTCGTTGCACCTTCGAGAACCAATTGTATTTTACCGGCAACTGTTTTGGCGGACATTTTGTGGTAGGCAGGCGGGCGTTGTGGGTTGGCGAACGGACATGCGATACCATGGGAACTGGCTGGCAATGGGTTAGTTCAGCTATTGTTTTTCGTTGGGAAGGTTAGCGGGCATTGGGCGGTTGCTTACGGCCTCGGTGCATTGTTTGTCGATAGACCCAGCAGACTTACCTATATGTACGGTACACTGAGTAAACAAACCTGATCATTTTGTTGCGACATCTTGTTTCGGACCATCCCATATTGGTGCCGCTCCTTTGGAGCATCTGTATTCAACTACAAGCCTAAGCAGGCACAATATAGGCTCACTGGCCACCAAAATGAATATTCAAACCACTAGCGCCATACATGCATCCAATCCTTTACCCCGGAACTCCTCATCCCCGTTTATCAAGCCAACATCGCCTGTCTCTCCGTCTGGGCGTCCCGCCCGGCCTGTTCGACCTGCGCCTCCTCCCGGACATGATTCTGGGCCGGCAGCTGGGTATCAGGTACGTTCGGCAGCCGTTGCGGCCTTTCCTTCTTGGAAACCTCGGCCTCAAGCGCGGCAAGCTCATCCTCGACCTCCTCTTCGTCCTGCACGGATATCCTGCCCGCGATAATCTCGCTGACTTCCTGTTTCCAACACAAGCACTCATTAGCACACTGACCATCCCAGCACACGACAAAAACAATGCCGCAAGATAAAACAAGAACCCAAAAAAACAAGGGACCACAAACCCTCTGATAAGCAATCGCCTCCTCCGTCTCCCCCATCAACTTCTCCACATTCTCAATCCCCCCCATCTCCGCATGGATCTCCTTCAGCACACTAGTACCCTGCTGCAGGCCGAACAGCACGTCCTTCTGGATGAGCGCGAACTCGACCGACGAGGTCAGCCGCTCCAGCTGCTCCAGCTGCGCGTCCGTCTTGGCCAGCAGCGTCTCCTGGTACTTCTTGCGCCGCAGCGCCAGCAGCGCCCGCGACTTGTCGCCCTTGGCGAGCAGCTGGCGCGCGGCTTGGGTCTCGCGGTCGGTGATGTGCGTGATGCGTCGCTGGTATTGGTGCAGCCGGTCGCGTTGGATTTTGAGGTCGAGGATTGCTCTGTTCAGGCGACGGGTTAGTGAGGGTACGAAGGCAGGGGTGGTGGGTGGTTCCGGGAGGAACGGACTGGTCTTGGGCCGTTATACGGCTGGAAGAGTTGCCCATTGTGACATTTGGGTCGGTCGATCGGTTCGCGTGCTGCAGGGGGGCGTGGTTGTGGGGGTGGAGGGCTGATTACTGGTATGTCCAGCCCTCACTGATGTCGTGATAGTGGAGGGATGGAAGAGTGGTGGTTTGAAGCGCCGAGACGTCACTCATGCGCGGCTTGGACAGGGATTGGCTTGCTACATAATACTCGGTTCCTTTAAGAACCTTGCTAAACGAGGCCGACCCCGACAACGGGCTCATTCGAGAAATTATGAGCAGCAACTCGCTTGTAGTTGTATTTATTACTAGAATGTGGAATATTGTTCGCTAATATTGCTTTTCTACCCAAAGAGGTTTTCATATTTGGCATAAGGAGTACCCGAGTTTATGCTAGGGTACTTGTGTGTTCCGGCTGCCTTATCGATAGTCGTAAGCTGGGTGTGGCTTGAGGGGTGGGCCGCATGAGGGGCTACGTAATCTGGGCACATGCGACAGCTGCAAAGGCGACATTCCTGCGCAGACCTGGCAAACAAGCCTCATTCCTTGATAAACGCTCAAGTTTCAATCCAAGGCAACCTGGCTACCACCCTACATCTTTGGCTTTCACAATTCTCACCTTTCATTTCCCGAAACTACCTAGATTAGACACCTCGAAATGTCCGCCGAAGCGGTAAGGAGAACCCCTACCCGCGCCCCTAATTCGATGCGCCTCCTGATCTGCGGAATGTCTCAGCTCACATATGCATTTTTAGATCAAGACGTCCCCGGCGCCCGAATCTCCTACGACTGCGAGACCTCTCGAGATGGACGACGACGATGTTCAAGAGCAGGGAACGCTGAATGTTGAGGACACTGCCAAGTCCAACGCGGCAACAACACCCGCCTCAGCAAACGCCACCACCACCGCCGGCTCAGACGAGGCTGCCCCGCCGAGACCTCCCCGGCCGCTGACCGAGGAACAAAAGAGCCAACAGATGTTGAAGGAAGCATTTCCGACCGTTGACGATAGCGTCATTAAAGCGGTACTCAGGGCTAGCGGCGGGCGCATCGAGTCCGCTTTCAATGCGCTCCTTGAGATGACAGACCCTGATGCCGCCGAGCGGGATCGTCCACCTCCGCCACCACCGAGGCCGGTCGCAGACCCCCTGGGGCCCACCTCCACCCACCAGTCGCAGCTCGAGGCCGACGAGATATACGCGCGCCAGCTTGCAGAGCACTATGAGAACGTTGGCGCATACGAGGCCAGGACTGCCAATCGGGGCCAGCCCGGCGGCGGCCATCCCCGTCGGCAGCAGACCGGTCTTGGGCCGCAGGACGACCCGTACGACCGCGAGCACAGCTTCATCGACGACGACCTACCCGTTATCAAGGAGAGCCTGCGCAAGGGTTTCGTGGAGACACAGTCCAAGGTCAACACGTGGTTCACGAACCTAAAGAAGAGGATCGACGAGCAGTTCGATGAGGAGGATGAACGTAACAACCATGAAAGTGGTCAGTTCCACGGGCGACCGACTCGCGATCAAACGCGGAGGAGCAATGACTACGATCGCTATGATGCGGATCCCGAGTTGCTAAGCGACGACTTTGCGGGGATGAAGTTCCGTAATGACGGCAGTAAGTTGATTGTGTCATCATGGCCGACCGGCATCCCAACTGACTTGCTTGACAGCGCCCATCCAGCCCCAACGGCCGTTTAGCGGCAGCAACCCGAACCTCTTCAAGCCGCCCCCGCCCTCGAAGTCCCCTAAGCCAGGCGACGGCAGGAAAGTCTCATTCCGCGACACGGTTGAGGACATCGACGCTTATAACGCGTCACCCAAGATTCCGCCAAAGGATGCCGTCGCCCCGGGCCCCGGAGGCACGGCGAAGGCAAGCAAGTGGCAGCCTCTGTCCTCGGTCGACCCGAACCCGATCGTGGAGAACGATCCGTTCAGCCTTGGGGATAGCGACGACGAGCGGGAGATGAAGGACAAGACAGCAGGGGCCAAGGAGATTAAAATGGAGGATACCGAGCGGCTGAAGCAGGCCACGGCGGACGCGATGGCGGACAGCCTGGTAGAGGACAAGAGCAAGGGGGATAGCGGTAGCGGGGGTGCTGCAGGTGCTGGTGCTAAATAGGGAGCGGAGGCACGTGCTTCCATGTGGTTACTGAATATTCAGCGTTGGTTGTTAACCGAGATCGGTTTTTGTTTTTTTTCGAGCCCCTGTCTTTGGGTTGTGTAACTTCGCGGTTAACTTCGCTATGTCTGTTTACCCGCACATCGGCCGTTGCTGACCTCAAGTGGCATCCAATCCCACGAGGACCTCCACAGTATATTTGAGAGTGCTACGCCGTCTCCATTTGTGAGCCGTAGCCCGCCGAATAGGGTCCAATGCCACCGCCTCGGCTCCGCAGTGATCACTATTCAGTGCTGGCAAAAGGACGAGGGACAGGCTCTTAGTGGAGCCAATATCAGCTGCTGTTTGTCCACACTTTTTGGAACCCATGCCAGCATCACCAACCGCCGGGCGGTGGAATGACAAAACTTGCTAACAAGCTTTGCCAAGTCCTTCCGTGGAATGTTGTTAAAGGGGGTCGTACCCGACCCCCCACCTGCTCGGTTCTTCCCCCTCACTGAACCTCTGCCCCCCAAAATGCCCCTCACCCGCTAGATCTGGCAGCATGCCCCGCAATGGAGCCGCGCCGTCTGGCGGCTTCCGATCTGTCAAATCCGCACATCGAATCAAGGAGAGCACATGTTTCGATCCCTCCACCCGATTGGCTGCCGAGGGAGGGCAGGAGACCGTTGCATCAAGGGCTGTTCTTGTCCTGCTTGCTGCACGCGTTGGAAAGTTAGCGGCTCCTTGTTCCCAGAAGAGCGGAACTCGAACCACACGGGCGAGCGAGGCGAGCATGTGTTAGCTGTGTAACTCGGCTCACGAGGACTGCGCCCCTGCGCACCTGAGTTGGGTATCCCGTGCCCGTGCGCCGCGCACAGTAATTTATTACGGTACCGTCTCTGCCTTGGATTACGGCTCTTTTACGGTCCTGACTCGTGGGGGGTTGAGGGGGGGGGGGTTGAAAGAAAGACCAAGGCCCGATTATTGATGCTGTCGGGCAATTGGCGCCAAGCAGTAGTAGCCGCAGTAGCAAGCAGCACAACAGTGGTTTGTTCGAAACGAATACCGATGGGACGAAGTTTCATTTGCTACCTTAGTTCCCCTGTTTCTGCCTGCGCAGTGGGTTTAGGCCATGATTTTCTATGCGTCGTGGCTCTTTCGTACACGGCCAGTAGTTCTTTCCTCACCGAAATACATTACTCGTAAGGGACGTGCCACCGTGCCTTCCACGTTTCTCGGGGGCTTGGCACCTGAATTTACAACGCTTTCACCACCACCGAGACCGAGACCCGGTCAGACGGCCGCCTGTCATTCAGCACCAGTGCCGACCCAACCGTCTCAGTACTTTGGCTGACTTGGCATCCAGATCAGGGAAGTCGATATTCAACGGCCTGACCTGGGCATATCCGGGAAACGTCAAAAGATACTAGTACGGATACCCGGTAGTTTTCGAGGCAATACCGAATCTCTCCGCTCTTTTTTCCCCTTCTCGTCTTCTCTTTTTTTTCCTTGACAGTGCTCATTTCCTCGTACTCCTCGCCCCAAATCACTCACAAGAACGAACGACCCAACGACCTGAACAAGCTCTCTGCTTGCAGTTTTGGGCAAGCCCCCCTTCACGCCCGCAACCCACACAACCTACCCACAATCTCCAGAAGCATCCATCCGTCACATCGTCTCGGGAGTTACAGACAATCTCGATACCCACCATCCCCTTCCATTGGTTTACTTGAGCTCCTCTGTCTCTCCTTCACCAATCACCGATTTCCTTCCTACATGAAGCCGCTGCTGGCAAGGTTGTGACCCTTATTTGGTTGAAAGCCTCACTGGCGCAACCCTCACAATGTGAGTTTCACTTCGTTAATTTTCCAGCAAGACCCTGCTAAATCTCATGCAGGAAATTCGGCAAGCACATCCAGAAGCGCCAGCTCGAGGTGCCTGAGTATGCCGCAAGCTTCGTCAACTACAAGGCGCTCAAAAAGGTGCGTCGCCTTTCTTCTTCGCATCCAACATGCTGGCGTCGGTCTGCCTTAGGGCTGACTGAGAGACCAAGCAGGGCGAAGAGACAGCACAAGTCTGTACTTCACTGACACTCCACCCATAGCTCATCAAGAAGCTCTCGGCCACCCCTATTCTTCCACCTCAGAATGATGCCTCTCAACGCCCTGGGCCCGCCGACTCACAGGCTGCCCTACAGGCAAACAAGGCAACCTTCTTCTTCCAGCTGGTAAGGATGGAGACTGGGATTTGGCCCTGGAAGCTGCTCACAATCGCCAGGAACGAGAACTCGAAAAGGTCAACGCCTTTTATTTGCAGAAGGAGGCCGAGGTGCGTTACTCCTCGCATCCTACACTCTAATAAGACGCAATGCTGACCGCTCAATAGCTCAAAGTGCGTCTCAAGACACTCTTGGACAAGAAAAAGGTCTTGCAGTCCCGTCATAGCATCTCCCGGCGGTCTGCCAAGTTCACCACCCTCCAAGAGGGTTTCCAGCAATTCGCCAATGACTTGAACAAACTGCAACATTTTGTCGAGATCAATGGCACCGCCTTCTCCAAGATTCTTAAGAAGTGGGACAAGACTTCGAAGTCCAAGACAAAGGAGTTGTACTTGTCTCGAGCAGTCGAGGTCCAGCCGTTCTTCAACGCCACCGTTATCAGTGAGTTGTCGGACCAGGCCACGACGAGCCTTCAGGAAATCGGTGCCTGGGCCGATGGAGACAATGTCACCTTTGAGGGCCGTCCAGAACATGTTGTCAGCAGCCAACATTTGCCAGGCACGGATGAGGGGGATGCAGATACTCTACTCCTCGACACCGTCCTTTCTGGTAACGTGGAATCCCTCAAAGACTTGCTAAAGCGCATGCGCGATACTGTGGACCCTAGCAACCCGTTGCTGGAGAGGTTTACGAGGACGTTTTTGTCTGCCATTAATGGGGCGCCGCGGGAAGCGCTGCAGTTGCTGCTTGAGACCGGCTTGGTGGATATACAGTCTGAGGACGACATCAACGAGCGGAATTGCCTGCACCAGGCGGCCATCTACGGAAACTCGTTTGTGCTCGAGTACGGCCTGTCAAAGAATGTGGCTGTCGACAGGAGCGACGTATACGGACGAGTCCCTCTTCACTATGCTTGCATGCATGGCCGGCTCGACATGATTGATATCCTCCTCTCAGGTACGAATTTATTGTTGTGATGAGTAAGTAGGCAGCATGAACTAACCAAGATGCAGTCGCGCCCGATACAATCAATCTGATTGACCACGACAACTACACACCCCTCATCCACTGCATCGTCCACAAGCACCTCGAGAGCGTTGGGAGGCTGCTTGAGCGGTCCGCCCGTCTTGACCCTGTGTCCGATACCGACCACGTTCCTCTCAATCTCGCATGCGAGCATGGGTCATTGGCCATCGCTGAACTTCTGCTCAAGCACGGCGCTGGGCTATTGGCCGACGCCGAAGGACTCTACCCGCAACACCTTGTGGCCAGGTCAGGACAGACGCCGGAGCTGCTTCTGCTCCTCAAGAACTATGGAGCAGACCTGGACCAAATAGACAAGCTCTACGGGTGGACTCCGCTTGTGCATGCCGCCAGCGAAGGAAACGTCCCCTGCCTCCAAGCGCTCCTTGACATCGGCGCGGATCCTAGCATTTTGGATGAAAAGGAACTCCCAGCACTGTACTACGCGGCCTGGGAAGGCCATCTGGAGTGCATGAAACTGCTCACGCCGTTCAACCGAGTCAAGAAATCCGAGCCGCAGGCCTCGGGTCCCCTGGCCCCCATGATGGGCAGCAGCGCGCCCATCCCCATGTCCTTGGACATGGACGCGATTCCTGTGCTCGAGCTTCCGCCCCCCATTATTCCTCTACGGCGTTATGGTCATAATTTCTTGGATACCAAGACTGTCGTGCAGCTCAACTTCGGCGTCAACGGAGATCAGCCGCTGGTCTTCTTCCACGATAGCAAGTATCCCGCGGCGCGGCTTACCATCTCATCCAAGGTGTCCGACATCATCCCGAAGAACGTCTTGCTTCCCTTCCACGAAGATACTCGGCTTGTCTCGTTTCAAATCGACAACTTTGATTCCTTCACGCTCGACTTTGACGTCTTCCCGGCCTACGGCGCCAAGGTCATTGCCAAAACGGTAGCGCTACCCACCACGTTTCGAGCTCTACTGAATAGCAATACCGGGAGTTGCTGCCTCCCACTGTTCGATCCACGGCTGCGCGCCATCGGGCAGGTCACGTTTGAAGCTCAGATCATCAAACCGTTCCAGGGCAAGCCGTTGGAGATTACGGATTTTGAGACATACTGGAAGGCGACAAGCCAGGTGGACACGGTCACTATGACGCCGGCCATGACCAGCAGCACGTTTGTGACAGGGTCTAGCTTATCGGGCGATTTTGTCCGCATATACGTACAACATACAAATGACGGCGTCCCGGTGCTCTGGCCGCAATGGACCGTCAGCTGCGGCGGCATCGATGTGCCCGTGTCGCAGTTGACGCTCGCCCAATTCCGCACCGCCACGGGCAACGGGCCGCATTCTCCTCTTCCTGCTGGCGATATCACCGCAATTCACCAGATCCTGGCGTCCTCAGGGGGCATCACGCTTCAGGACGCACTCAACCTCCTCCCGAAGGACATGCACGTTAACATTCAAGTGCTGTACCCGACGGCCGAGGAGCGGGAGCAGTTGTCCCTCAAGGGGCAAGGGCTGAGCGCCGACCTCAATGCGTCCATCGACAGCCTGCTCGCCGTCGTGTTCGACCACGCCCGCGCCCAGCGTGCGCAGGGGCAGGGCCCGGAGGCGGTGCGGTCGGTCGTGTTCAGCTCGTATAACGAGAGCGTGTGCACGGCGTTGAACTGGAAGCAGCCCAACTTCCCGGTTTTCTTCTGCAACGACCTGGGGAGGCAGCCGCAGGACGGGCATGGGGAGACGGATCACAAGGGGGTCTCGATCAAGGACGCGGTCAGGGCGGCGCAGAGTAACAACTTCATGGGGTTGATCTGCTGTGAGAGGTTGTTGGTAAGTTATTTCTTTTTTCTCGGGGGAACTGTCGCAAATGCTAACGATCATAGGATATGGTTCCCGCTTTGGTGGACGCAATCAAGGCGCACGGGTTGGCGCTGGTCGTTGACAAGTCGGGCACGTGTTCCGGGGCGAGCGGGGTTAGCAACCCGATGGACCCGTTCCCGCGGTTGCCAAAGGGAGTAGACGGGGTTCTCAAGGGTAATGGCGTGTTGCGGTTCAACGAGTCGATAGACGTGTAGGGGGCGGCGGTGTTTGCATGGGTTTGTTAGGATTCAGGGTACATAAAAGGAGACGGATACATCGGCACCATCGAAGTGGCGTGTCACTGTAATTCCACTGTCTATATTTCGAACCGGGGATATCATACCATTCCCAACCAACGCCGCGCGATGCTGACACCCCAAAGATCCAACTTAATAACGCCCAACCTCGCTGACGATCCAGCCAACCGACTCAAGCACCCTTGTATCCATACTTGTACCTGCTCAGTTCCCTCTCAGGGTCAATCCCCGCCATGGCCACTTTCGCACCGACAATGACCGCAAACACCACACCCGGCAGCGCGCCCAGCAGAAGCGGGTTAACCCCAGCAGCCTGCGGCCCCATCTTCACCCGCTGCAGCATCCCCGTCAACAGCGCCAACACCGCCAGCCCCACATTCAACCACGGCACGTAGGTTTCCAGCGGCGACTTATCCCCTGCCCCCGAGCCAAGGAGCCCACCTCGTTGTTTTCTCTTCCCCGCGCCGTAGCCATAGCCAGAACCCGACCCAGACCCAGACCCCGACCGAGAATCGGAATCGGACTCGACAAGGGCATCCAGCCCCGCAAACCCCGTCTCGGTCACCCCCAGCCGGGCTAGCAGCAGTCCTGTCGCGGCCAGTGAGGATAGACCGAGTAGGGGGAGGAGGCGGTGGGGTTGGGTGGGGGGTGGGAGGACGAGGTCGAGGAGGAAGGGGATGGCGGAGAGGGCGGGGAGGACGTAGAGCAGGCGGTGGGTGGTGGCGTTGCGGGCGTTGTTTTGGGTGGTGAGGGTGGTTATGAGGGTTTCTTGTTCTGTTTTGGTTGGGCGAGGGGGGTGGTTAGTGGATTGGCTTGGGGGGGTTGGGTTGGTTTGTTGTGGGTTGGTTTGGTTTTGAGGGGAGGGTGTAAAGGGAGGGTTTACCTTGCTCGTCGAGGATTTCGGCGGTGTCGTCGTCGTCGTCAGAGGGGTAGTGGAATGGGATGCGGGAACGGACCGCTGGGGTTCGTTTTGCCATGGTGCTTTTCCTCCCGGATCGGAGCGTTGGCGTTGTGGTGTTGTGGCTTGTTGGTTGTTGGAGAGGGTTGGATGGAGCCTTGTGTAAACGCGGCGAGGCTGAAGATAGTTTACGCGGTTTGGGCTGCTGCAGCAGGAATGACGTTAATGGTGGGGGTGCGAGCAATTAATCCTATAAGTGAATATTGAACATGTAATCATCGGGGCATATAGCTGTATCGAATATGAGACCACGCCGGACGATGACAGCTTCAAACCAGAAATTATTGCATTACAGTATGAGATGAAACATATTTATCCATCCTAAATGGCAGTCTTGATACCCTGAAAGCTGTCAACCAACAACTGCGTCCTAAAACCTCGACATCCTCGTCCAATTACCCCCCTTACACGTTGGGCCGCTTGGACGGCTTGGACGGCTCAGCCAGCACCTCAACCATCGACACCGGCTGCAAATCCCTCTGCCGCGTCCTCAGCACCTCCAGCGCCACCAGGCTCAGCAGTGTAAATCCCAGGATGAACAGCGAGACCAAGTTCCAGCGCCACGCCCGCATAATAGTCAAGTTGCCGTTAATAACCCTCCGTTGATTCGCGCTCGCCAATGACAAGTCCAGCACGGCGGCATACCAGTTCTCGGGCGTCCACCTGCCGTCGGGGTACTTGGCGGGCGGAGGATTCGCGCGGGCAACGCCGAGGTCGATGACTTGGCCGCCTGTCTTGGCCGTCTCGACGAAGGTGTAGATGAGGGCGACCATGGTGAGGAGGAAGCTGAGCAGGACGAAAACGGCCCAGATGTGGAAGAAGGGAGAGGATCGGTCCCACTGGTTGCGCGTTTTCTGTTAGTGTCGTGTTGTTTGTGGGGGTGGGTGAGAGAGAGAGAGAGAGAGAGAGAGAGAGAGAGAGAGAGACAGAGAGAGAGAGAGAGAGAGAGAGAGAGAGAGAGAGAGAGGCTTACCTTCTTCCGTACCTGTCGTTCCAGCCACAAGGCGATGCTCCCGCCGAACCCGACTAGAATTAGAGCTGTTCCGCCGGCCGCGTTGGCCGTGTGGCCTTGGTCAACGACTAGATTCGTTGGCTCGCCGGCGAGGAGGAACGGTGATCCGTCTGCAGAGGCGACGGCAAAGGGGCCCCGGCCGTTCCGGTGCAGGAAAGAGACCATGTTGGACACTAGTCCCATGGTGATGGCGGCATCGACCGCGAGGAGGAAGAGGCAGAGCCCGATGGGCAGCAGTAACGAATAGCGAAGCCTCATCATGGCTGACTTTGCTGTCTAGTAAGGTGTGTATTGTGCGAAGTTCAGGTCCTTGGTCTGGCCACTCGGCAGCTGGGTGTCTGGATGGAGATAGGGTTAAGGGATATAGTCTGGGGACAGACAAAGGGACGGGTGTGAATAAGCCATGGCAGAAGGCATATTCTTGCGTGTTGAGGATGCAAGACAAAGAACCAGGAGTCGTGCTTGGGATGTGGCTGTCTCAAAAGGCGCAGGCGAGATGAGGGATCAAGGATCCATAAGCCGGCGTCGTCATGATTCCATGTCCCACGGACCACTCGTAGGACGAGGAAGTCCTCACTTGTCATGTTTTCCGACCAGTCACATATTTCTGACCTAAGGAGGAGATAGTCGTTCCTTCAAGCATGGATCATGGTAATGATTCAAAAGGTCCTGTACCATATCGTCGGGTTTTCAGTGGAGAAACACGGGATGAGAACATAGAAATGACCAAATGCGAAGCCATCGGTCAGCGATATGCCCGAGCCAAAGCAGGCAATTAATGCGTGGGCTGAAACGGAGCGGGACACGTGCGTGTCGCCATCCGAAAAGAACAAAGAAACGATGAAAGCGAGAAGGCCAAGGAGAAGTGTTCTAGAAGGAGGTGCAGGGGGAAGGAAGGAGGGGCCAAGAGTTGCCAAGGAGCTTGATAAGTGCATAACATTATCAGATGCACGAATTATTTGTAGCGCAGCAAGCTTCCTTACCAAAGTGGGCTGAACCTCAGTCGATCAGTCGATTTCAAACCACCACACAACCCCAACCATGCTGTCGAGGTTAGCCCAGCAAAGGGCGGGCGCCCAAGCAGTCCTACTGCGGAGGAGGATAGTATCGACGGCCAGGAAAATACCACAAAACCCCGCCGCCCGACAGCAACAAAAACGCACGCTCGTATCGGCGCCCAAACCCGGCGATGGGCCATTGATGGAGCGCCGTCCAGATCGAGAGCTACCCAGTAATTCTCCCTTCTCATACCCCTCCCTCCCCGGCTGACACACTCCCCTACCACACACCACACATACTAACCCCAAGCCTCTCCCCCCCAGGCCTCGAACAAACCACCTTCCGCTGGTCGCGCACGCTCCCGCTCTTCGCCGCGGCGCTCATCATCGCCTCCATCTCCATCTTCAACTACCAGAAGCTCTCCAGCCCCGTGGTGGGCGCCACGCTGTACGCGCTGCGGACCTCGGAGAAAGCGCGCGCCCACCTAGGCGACGAGATCTACTTTGCGCAGCAAATCCCCTGGATCTCGGGCGAGATGAACCAGCTGCACGGCCGCATCGACATCACCTTCCGCGTCAAGGGCACCCGCGCCGGCGGCGTCATGCGCTTCACCAGCTTCCGGCCGTCGCCGAGGGGGATGTTTGAGACGACCGAGTGGAGCCTGGAGACGGATGATGGGGTGGTAATTGATCTGCTGGAGGATGGGGATCCGTTTAAGGCGATGACGGGTGCGGACGGCCCGATCGAGATGGTGGATTTGGAAGAGGAGGAGTCAAGCGCCGCGGCGACGAGGGGGTTTAGGAAGATGAACAAGTAGAGCGTGTCCCCAGACCAGATGCTGGCGGGGATGATATGGGAAAGGGATGACCGAGGGACAGCCAAGGCGGGGTTCTTACACGTGCTGTACATTTACTGTATTTTGTATGATATGATACAAATAACGACACACAACTACACTACCGCACTGCCACCCCTTCACAGCTCAGCCGGCGCGCGTCCGGCGGCGTCCTCCTTCGCGCTGGCGGCGAGGATCTCCTCAATCGCATCGGCGTGCTCCTCGTCGGGCCTCACGCCCTCGGCCATCAGCTCCGCTATCCTCTTCTCCCGCCGCGCCTCCTTCAACTCCATATGCCGCACCCGCGCGGCCTGCAGATGCGCTTCGGCCTCGGGGAACCGCTCCTCCAACGTCTTCCTCGACTTGTCGATCCACTCCTGCGGCGGCGGGTCCTTCTTGCAGGCATCCTGCACCTGGATCACGGCCCCCTTGGGCCCCGCCACGCACCCCTTGACCACCAAAATCCCCAACTCATTGTCCGCGATCAGCACCGGCAGGTTCTGGATCGTCACCCGCTGGTTGCCCATCCGCCCGGGCATCTTCTTGCCCGGCAGCACACGCGAACCACTACCCTGGGAGGGACCCGCCGAACCAATCGTGCGGTGATTCTTGGAGTTGCCATGACTAGCCTCCTGCCCCGAAAACCCATGCCTCTTCATACCACCCGCAAAGCCCATGCCCCTCGAATTGCTGCGCACATCCACCCGCTGCCCAATATGGAACCAATCCGGCATCAGCTGCACCCCCACCGGCAACAACCCGGACTGATCCCGCACCCGAAACTCCGCCAGCACCTCCTTCGGCGCCATGCCCTTCGCCTCATAATACCCCAACAGCGGCGCGCCCACATTGCCCGGATTCCGCTCACCCATCCCCACCTGAACAGCCCAGTAGCCGTGGCGGGCGCGCGTCTTGTTGAGCACCGTCTGCACGCGGTCCAGTTGCAGCACCGTGCAGGCGATGCGCGCCCCCGTGCGGCCCATGAACACCGTCATGCCCTTCTTGACCGCCAGCACCCCCGCGCGGACCGGTGTGGTGCGTGCTTTGCGCTGGAGGGCGGCCGCGGGCCCCGCGGTGGGGGCGGGCAGGCCCGAGGTGACCTGGTTGAAGCGGTGCGGCTTGGCTCGTGGGGGGAGGGTCGACCAGCCGGTTTTGACGGTGCGGGTTTGTGTGTTGGGGAGGAGGGAGGGACGGGTGGTGGTTACGGCGGCGGCGGCGGCGGTTGTGGGGGTCGTTGCGGATGGGCGCAGGGCAAGTTGCCGCCAGCAGTGGGCTGGCAGCCGGGGTGCCATTGTGTGGGTTTGTGTTGTGTGTGTGGGTGTCGTCGGTACTTGATTCTCTCGATAATTGGCGGTTATGACGGCATCGGTCGGTGTGGATAGTGTGGACAAGAACGGCCTCGACGACGGCGAGGTCGCGCTTTCAAGAATGTGGTCGGTGGCTCAAGCACCCGGCAGAAAATTGAGAGCTCCGTTCCGATCGATAAAATTGGGACCTGGGTCGGGTCTCGATTTGGTGGTATGTATTCAACCCTAACCCCCGATTTTCATTTCCCCAAGGCAGAATAGGTAGTCACACTCGTGAAACTCTCACTCACTCACTGCCGGGCATCCTCCTCCAACCATAAGGGCTAGTAGACCATCAGTGGTTACCTTCATTTTCCCGAGGCTTGTTTTATTTTTTACTGAAAGCCTTAGGTTATATTAGCCTAAAATGGTCTTCTTCTTCACCTCCAACGTCGTTGAACCATCGGCGTATGTCTACGTCGGAAAGGACAAGTTCGAGAGTGAGTGAGATTGAGGCAGTGTTCTGTGTTCTGGTCGGTATTTTAACTAGTATATATCTATTGTGCAGATGAGGATTTGATCAAATTCGGTTGGGAGGAGGATGTGTGGTAAGTTTATGAGACCCCTTGTCCGAGTCACTTTCTCACTCTTCTCAGGGTATGAGGCCTCTTGACTCGGCTCCTAGTATGCGATGTTCATTCCTCGTAGTTCCACGTCGACAAACTGTCCAGCGCCCATATCTACCTACGCTTGCGCGAGGGCGAGTCATGGGACAATATTCCCGAGGAGCTACTCACGGACTTGGCACAACTAACCAAGGCCAACTCGATCGAGGGTAGGTGATATCGGATCGTATTTGAGTGTGGCTGACGGCCCCAGGCAACAAGAAGGACAACGTCACCATAATATACACCCCGTGGTCTAACCTTAAGAAGGATGGCAGCATGGCCGTCGGCCAGGTGAGCTTCAAAGACAACAAGAAAGTATGTCACCGATTTCACTCCCACTTCGGAAGCTTCAAGGCCCTGACCCCCCACAGGTCAAGAAGATACTCGTCCCCCAGCGGGAAAACCCCATCGTCAACCGGCTCAACAAGACCAAGGTTGAACAGTACCCCGACCTGAAACAGGAGAAAGACGACCACTTGCGGGAGCTGCGAAAGAAGGACCAGGCCGCACAGCTGGCGCGGGCGAGTCTTCCCGATTTCAAGTCACCTTCTTGCCATACCTGCTAACAGACCTCGTAGAAAAAGGAGGAGGCCCGCATCGCGAAGGAGCGCCAGGAGAAGAAGTGGCAGAAGGACCACGCTTACGACGACATCTTCACCGAGGAGAACATGGAAGCCACCAGCAACCAGAACCGCTCCGAAGACTGGGAGGACGATTTCATGTAGTCGCACCGCTCGCCTGCTAGTTCAAGCAACTGTCGTCAAGCAACCGCGTAGAACCACCCCCTTCCACTTGTCGTGTCTAGATACCGGGGCCCCGCCCTCCGATCCCACTCCCCATCTGATTCACGCTCGTCCCCTTGATCTTGTGATCCCCTGGGTTTGCTGCGGCCTCGTAAAGGATATTTGTTGGTGCCCTCCCCAGCTGCATCCACTCCCCCTTGAACCCCAGATACGAAATCCGCGTGACGTCTTCTTCCCCGTCGCCAAAGTTGTCCGGGAAGAAGAGCGTCAGCCGGCGGACGGCGTTGAACCGTGCCCGGCGCTGCAGGTGGGTTAGCTCTTATAACCCGTAATAAGAGAGAGAAAACAAGAAAAAGAAGAAGCAAACATACCACAGCCAACTCCTGCACCTCCCCCGTGCGGCTCAGCTCAAATTCTTGGGTCCCGCTGGTCTCCTGGGCCACGCCAAAATCGACGTCGTCGCGGTTGATGATGACGCGCATCGTCTTGGGCGCCGAGTCCGAGTCCGACGTACGCAGGAGGATCGAGTGCAGCTTGACCTGCCCGGTGAAGCTGTGTCTGGGTTAGTCCGTAGTCCGTAACTCTCTCGCTCAACAGCTTTCCTTCTTTTCACAACACTTCGCTCCCTCCTCCTCTTCAACTGAACCATCTACGCCAAACCAAGCCACCACCTACCAATCCCCACCGCCCCCTAGCCCCCCCCCCAAAAAACAAAGTAAGAGAAGATAAGACACTCACGGCACATTAACCAAAACCTCCTCATCCACATCACTCTGCAGCTCCGGCTCCGCGCTCAGCCGCTCCGCCCACGTCTTGCGCACCACGGCGCGGGCAGACCCGTGGTCGGCCTCGTTGAGCGCCGTGACCTGGTCGAAGTGGATGTGCTGGTAGAGGGAGAACTGCAGGGCCGGGGCGATGTCGTCTGAGTGGTCGTGCTCGGCGTGATCGTCGCCGCCGTGGGAATGGGCGTGTTCGTCGTGGCAGTGGTGGGACATCTTTCTTGTTCTTTTAGTTGGGGTTTTATGTGGGGTTTGTCGGGGGGTGTGGTCCGGGGGATTGCTGGTTGTTGGATGCTGCGTTGATGTTGGGGGTTGACTGAGAAGTTGTGAAGAACTGCTTGATGAGATGAGAGGGTTGAGGAGTAAAAGTTTCCCAGTTTGGTTTGTTTGGCTGTGAGAGCACTAACAATTTTGGAGGTGCCATGATGGAATATGCACCCCAAAACTCATTGAATTGCCACATTTTACACTGGGGATTCGAGAGTGATTACACAGATAATTATTGGTTGATTTTAGGCTTGTTTGCACATGGCCTCCTAAAGCGAGCTCTAGCACAGGGTATCTCCAGCAACGATTTACCACATATCTAAGTCCACCCCTTCCTTCCAACCATCCCCACAACAACACCCCCTACCTAAACCCGCTCAACCGCAGCTCACTCTTCCTCTTCATCTTCTTCAACGGACTCTTCTTAAACGGCGAAAACGACGGCCTTGCGCCAAACAAGCCCGGCAGCGCCTGTGACCTGGATTGTGACGGCGTGCCCTGTGACGGGCCCTGCGACGGGCCCTGCTCCGGCGGTGGCAGCTGCGACGAGAATATTCCCCCTCTCGCCATCCCTGAGTCCCGCCGATATTCCCTTCTAAGGGGCGAGCCAGCAAACACTCTCGGTGACCCAAACGCTCCCGTTTGCTGCTGCTGCGACGAGAAATCCCACGCCCGTCGTGGCGTTTGCTGATCCTGGCTCTGACTCTGGCTTTGACTCTGGCCTTGACTCTGACTCTGACGTAGACTACTACCGCTCGCCCCTGTCGACAGAATTGTCGGCAACGGCTGCGTCGACGGGCCACCGAAAGACTGCGAGGACGAGTCCATCAGCATCGAATCATCGCCAAAGATGCGCTGGGACAGCCGCTCCGCTTTCCGCCGCCGGGACTCTATCTTGCGCCGGCGCCGGTTGATGGCCTCCTCGGCTTCAAGGTCTTGCCCGGGTTTCCAGGTGATGTCACTCGGGTCGGCGCCCAGGTCCCAGCGGGAGAGGGCGAGGACGGGCTCGCCGTGTATGGTTGGAGAGGCGTCCAGCGTGGCGTATTTGCGCAGGCGGAGAACTACGGCGTCGTCTTCTTCCTGCGGTAGTTCGGCTTTGATTTTCTCTTTCCCTTTCCCTTTGTTCTTGACGAAGCTTGGTAATGACGACTGGGATGGCATTAAGGAGGGTGAGCTCGGGAAGGGTAGGGAGCTCGAGAGTTGGCTGTCGGCGGTTGTCCAAGATTCGGGTAGCGCCGAGACACCGATGTTGCTGAGGAACATCTCGGCCGCCATGTTCTGTAGAACTTCCACCCGGCTTTGGTGGGAAGGGTCTTCCCCGTTGGGTTCGAGGAACAAATCTCGCAATCTTTCGACGAGGTCGTCGGGCCCGAAATCGACGAGCGGACGCCGCGCCTCTGGTACAAAGGTCCACTCGCCGGTGCGCCGGTGCAATGCGTCCTGCTGAGCATCCCATTCTCGAGCCAGTTGAAGGAGATCGGCACCTGCCCCCCGGGATGCCGCCAAATCCAACCTGGAGAATTGTTAGCAAATTTAATGAGGCAAGGGGACTGAGGGACATCTCGTACAATGAATGCCGCGGCACGTAGTCACCCTCCTTCTCCCTCTCCATCGCGTCCTCGATAAACCCAAAGCCCACGCCGCCCATTTGAGACGATATCCCATAGCGATCCATATCGGCCGGGTCTCCGGCGGACAGCCGCTGGGCGACGAGCCCAAAATCGACACGCAGCTGGATGCCTGCCCTCAACTTCTCCAACGCCAAACCCTCAGCCCCCTTCTTCCCAAACACAACGCGCTCGTCAAACTCATCCGGCACCGCAAACGCTTCCGTCAAATCCTGCAGCAGCCTCAGCCGCCTGTTGCCGCCCTCCCCAAGCCTCTCCCTCGTATCAGGCGGCAAGATAGACAGCCCGGCATTATCGGACCAAGCACACAACGCGCTATGCACGTCCAGATTCTGGCCGAGGGTGAGCAGCTGAAAGAAGCGCAGCCGCGCCCGCCGCATCGCGCGGCCCGCTTCCGTCGTTGGCTCATCACTGCCCACCCGGCGGCTAGCGGGGAGGATGTTTAAGCCGACAAAACTGGGCGAGCTCTGAAGCGAGAGGAGGTCGCGGTGGTATCGAACGGGCGTGCCCGGCTTTGGGTTGATAAACCAGAAGACGGTCATTTCGGTGTTCCTGGTGGAGCGGACACACGCGAAGCACGCCCTGAGATCATTGATGTAGGCGCCTGGCGAGACGTCCAGGCGGAGGGTTGGGTCGCTGGCGTCCTTCTGGTGCGGGCAGGATATAAGGATCTCGAGGGTTAAGGTGTCGTTTTTGCCCTCTTTCACCGTCACCCAAAGGAGGTCGGTGCTGGTGAGAATGAATGCCTGTGCAGGGTCCAGTCGTGAGGGCGCGAAGTCGAGGATGCGATGGCTGTCCTTTTGCAACACTAGGTGTGAGACGGGGTGTGATTCTCGGGTATGCAAGTCGAACAGATGTAGGGTTCTGGGGTTGCACAGCAAAAGGAGTCGTCGGGGAGGCTGTGATTCGGGCTCGACGGACATGCGGGACTGTTCGGGCGGGCTACTCGCGCGGCTGACGGAGCGTCTGGGCGGCCTTCGATATCTTTGACCAAAGGACAACCACAAGAGTTTGTGCGGCTGCGGCTCCGTCACGGACCTCGAAGGCAGCTTCGGAATGTATCCCGATACAATATTCCCGCACATTCTCATGACCGGCGTCAGAATCTTCGGCCGTACGTTTCGGCGACCTATGATCTCCCACACGCTCCAGTATCCAGCCTGGTCAATGGTGGCTAACTGAGGTATGTCCGCCTCGGGGTGCCGAACGAAGCAGACATCCGCCTGCAAACCCCCGCCGGTGCGCTCACAGGATATGGTGAGGAGGGGGTTGCCAAA
This sequence comes from Chaetomium tenue, assembly GCF_020726465.1. Lineage (NCBI taxonomy): Eukaryota > Fungi > Ascomycota > Sordariomycetes > Sordariales > Chaetomiaceae > Chaetomium > Chaetomium tenue. Next base: position 1,894,148 of record NW_027117330.1, on the reverse strand, counting down.
GATCTGGCTACCAACGGGTTGGCCCGATGACCCCATTGAGGCCCTGGAAACCGGCATGGGTATCGTCCGGAGCTCGGGCTCATACACGGTGGTCGATGTTCCATTGGAGACAAGCAGCCATCTAATAGGGTCGTATTTTCTTGGGTCAACGGCGAACTTAACCAAGGAGATTGGTTCTCCATCCTGGTACCACTCGCCCTCGAGTTTAGTGTCTGCAGCATGAAGGCGCACTTTGATGTCTGCCGTGGACCAGATCCATTCCTCGCGGGCGAGGCTGATCAGGCGCAGGGTATTTCCAGAGATGCCGGAAGCAACGGCCAGCACTGGGTGGGCCTTCGCTGAGTCGCCCTGCCTTAAGTCGGTCATTTCTCCGATCGAGAACAGTGGCGTTGTCTCGCCGAGTGCAGGCTCTGTTTTCACCTGAGAAGCCGCGATCTCTTCTAGAAGGAGAGGCTCGATGCCCTCGTCAACAATGGAAGCATCTGGGAGGTGTTCCGACAGCCAGTAGTTTTGGGATCTCGCAGCCTGGGTAGGGCGCAAGTCACTGAGCTGGGAGGCTGGAGCCTTCGCCGGAGCACACCATTGTGTGAAGGGCGTTATCTGCTTAAAGCGAGGGGCTGTGCTGTCAATACGAGAACGGGAAGATGGAAGAATACTCTAATTTCAAAACATGCATATCACTCACTCTCATCCTTTGCTCGGTTCCTCCCTATCTGGCCGATGCACTCATCGCCCTGGGCCGGTGTGTATGTCAAGCGTCCAACGATGCCGTCCGCTGGAACCCGGCGAGTTTTGGCCCGGGCAGGCTGGACGGCGCTTTTCCTTTCATCCATTTGGGCCTATCGTAATGGGAAGCCAAAGATGTGAAGACCACGAGATCATTCTCTTTGCTCTGCAACGAAAAAAACAGGTTTTATCCGTTTGTTCAAGTCAGGTCTGAGTCGCAGAGAATGTTTATTGCGTCGGGTGAGGCGCGCAACATCGAGAGCGAAACTTCGGGCGGGGTGAAGTTGTCAAAAAATGATGACAATGGGTGTGTTGTTTTGTTTGAATTAAAGACGAATAATTTTTTCTTTTCTCTTGAATTTGACAGCCCACGCATCACTTGTATGTGGTTGTATGTTGAAGGATCAAATGTCACTGAACCCAAACCGAGATCTCAGAAGGGAACTTTTTAGCGGGACGCGGAAAGGGTGGCCAATCGCGTTACACGTGTGGACCAAGGCCGGTTGGTTTTGGCAAGACAACGCCCTGGAAACCCGCCAAAGACGGCAAGCAGATAAACAATCCACAAGTGTCCCGCATTTGCGCATCGCCGTCGCAAACCAGCACTCCAAAACCAGCAGCAGCAGCATCGAAGTCGAACGTCGCACTGTATTTAGGAAAAGGGGAAATCGTCTTAAACTTGGCGACAAACACAACAGCAAGCCACAATGTCGTCAGCCTTCGACCCCTCGATGTCCACGAGCCGGCCACCCATCGGCGGTCCCTCCCTCGCGGACACGCTGCCCAACATCAACTTCGGTTTCGACGAACTGCGTGATCGCATGGCCAAGTTTACCGCCAAGTTCGATGCCTTCATCGAGCAAGGGCGCAAGCGCGTGCTGGAGGAGCGCAACCAATTCCACATGAACGTGGCCGAGCTGCAGGGTACGACCACACCCACCCCTCTAACCTCCGTCTTCACTCCAATGTCTATTTTCACTAGCTAACCATCCCCCCGCGCAGAGGACCAGCGCATGAAAAAAAAGGACATCGAAATCCTCCAGCTCAAGACCAACACCTACCAGCAGACGATGGGCAAGGAGGCAGCCGAGACGCGGGAGATGCAGGGGGCGATCGCGCAGCTGACGAGCGAGCGGGACCGGCAGGCGGCGACGCGCGACGCGCTCAAGGAGCAGATCGCGGCGACGCAGAAGGACATCGACGCGCGGCTGGCCGCGCAGCGCGCGCACCAGGCCCAGCTCGAGGCCCAGGCCCGCTTCAACGTGCCGGAGCTCGACTTCTGGGTGACCAACCTGTGTCTGCGCATCGAGGGCGCGGGGGTCGAGGACCGGCTGAAGTTTGTGTATACCCACGTGGATGAGAAGAATTGGGAGCGGGAGGCTTGGTTTGAGCTGTGTACGGGCAGTCGGGACTATGATGTGAGGCATTGTAGGCCGAAGTTGGAAAGGGAGAAGCTGGAGAAGGTGCTGGAACGGGTGAATGAGACGCGGGAGCTGGCTACGCTGTTGAAGGGGATGAGGGAGCTGTTTGTGGAGGCCATGCGGTCGTAAGGGTGAGAGGTGGTAAGGGGGTCGAAGCTTTATGATGAGATGACAATATGCGATATCCTATGGTTTGGGTTGGCTAGCGGAGTCAGGATTGGTAGGCAGCATGTGGAATTTATTACTGAGTTGAAAGTTGGATACAGCTTGCCATCACTTTAGAAGCCTATATCAGTTCTCTTATGTATGCAGTGCAGTCAGTGGGTTTTTGTATTTGGATCTTGTACAGTAGCGGGCTGCATCATGGGCTAGGGCGATAGATTACTCGAGCACAGCATTGGGGTAGAAATAGGTGAGCAGAGGCTGGCCACCTGCTCCTGCTGTCCGTCTGTTGATTCCGGTTGTGGATGCAAGAAAAGCTTAGCCCGGAAATGAGTGGGGGTCCCGAAATCAACTCAGCTGTCGGCCTCTCGCCCCAACAATTCAGCCCGGCTCCTGCGCCCCGGGCCGGCAACAGGCACCCAATGATAGGGCAATTATAGGCAACGTTCCAGGCCCTGCCCGCTGCCAACTTCCCCTGGTCTGGTTCTCCGTTCATGTTCAATCCACCAGACTTCCGGTCAGTCGACAGCCCTAGAGCCCACCGCCAGACGCAGCTGATGCTTTGCGATGGCCCAGCTGGTCTCCGATTTTATCATCACGCCCGTTCTCCGACAAGCCCGTCGCTTTTCGAGCGGGTTCGCTGCCGATGAGCCCCCCGCCATTGAGAGCCCCGCGATACGACGCCGGCGAGCGCAGTCGACGGGGTTCCCCGGTGCTGCTGGGACCGCAATATTAGAAGGGGATGAGCACGGGAGGTTAACAGCCGGGAATGCAGTCCTGCCACACCGCATCCGACAAGTTCGAGACCCGGCTGGCCGCTCGTTTTCCTCGAGTCCGAACGGCCTGCGGAGCACACCCGAAAATCCGGGCCTACCGGGATTGAGCTTGCCCAACAATACCGGGCTGGACAACCAACCCGACGCACCCGCTACTCCGGAAGCCAGCACCCAAGCAGCATGGCCGCCGCCGGAAAGCAACAGGGCGACGCCGCTCCCCGAGGATGACGGCATGGGAGACCTCCGTCGGAGGATACAGGCCGTCCAATCGCTCGATGTCGCCCAGGACGCCAAAGCCCAGATGATGCATGAGCTGTTGACGGAAAAGTACACCAAGTTACAACGGTCACCTGCGGCTGGCCACAGTACCCTCAGGCCGGTGTCGCGGGCAAGCACATCCACGCCTGACAACCACGAACACACGGATCCAGCTGGGCCGTTGCAAGCTCTAAAGAAATGGAACCCTCTCGGTGACGCACCCGGGCGCCTCAACCTGCCACTGACCGAGGAGGACCTCACACCGACTTTTGTACCAGAGAAGCGTCCGGGCGATGGAGCGGAATGGTGGTCAGTGGCAGAACAGCCGGACGACGAGAGCAGGCGCCTCGGTTGTGAACATTACCGCCGCAACGTCAAGCTGCAATGTGCCTTGTGCGAACGGTGGTACACATGCCGCCACTGCCACGACGCCGTCGAGGACCACACTCTCCCACGCCAGCAGACCAAGCACATGCTTTGCATGCTTTGTGGGTGCGCTCAGAAGGCCTCGGATACGTGCATCAAATGCAACCAATCGGCCGCTTATTACTACTGCGGAATTTGCAAGCTTTGGAACGACGATGCGAGCAAGCCCATCTACCACTGCTCAGATTGCGGGCTGTGTCGAGTTGGCCAAGGGTTGGGCAAGGACTTTTTCCACTGCAAGGTGAGCATCCCATCCACGCCGAATCCGACCGCCTAATACTAACCAACATGTCAGAAATGCATGGCCTGTATCTCCACGTCAGAGAGCAACCACAAGTGCATCGAGCGTGCCGTCGACTCGGACTGCCCCATCTGCAACGAATACCTCTTTAACTCACCCAAGTCGGTCACGTTCATGCAGTGCGGCCACAGCATCCACCTGGCCTGTCTAGAGGAGCTCAAGAAGACGTCGTACCGGTGCCCGCTATGCAACAAGTCGTGCGTCAACATGGAGTACCGCTTCCGCCAGCTCGACATGCAGATCCTCCACCAGCCCATGCCGCCCGACTACGCCGATTCCCGCGCCGTCATCTCGTGCAACGACTGCTCCGCCAAAAGCCAAACCGCCTACCACTGGATCGGTCTCAAGTGCGCCGTGTGCAACTCGTACAACACCACCCAACTACAACTCCTCAACATGCCAGGCGGCGGCGACGCCGCCGCCGAGCAGCAGCAGCAGCAGCAACAGTCCCAACAGCAGCCAGTGCTCCTCGACCCAGCCTTTCTCGCGGAAGAAATCCGCCGCCGGGACCGCGCCCTCCGCCGCGAGCAGGAACGACAACGGGACCAAGAAAGGGACAACAACAACATGAACGGCATGCAAGCCTTCGCCCTACTCTCCACTTCGCCGTCCTCCTACTCACGCGCCTTCCTCACGCGGCTCCTCAACCGCGGCAGCACCCCGTCCTCGGACGCCGAACCAACCCACCCCGCCCTGTCGGGGGCGGGCAGCAGCAGCAAATCCGACCTTCTCCGTCCCGGTCTTGTTGCCAACACCCACGCTAACACCGCCGCCACAAGACCTGGTTCTGCTGCGTGCCTCTCGGACAGCGAAGAAGAGGAGGAAGAAGAGGAAGACGAAGACGACGGCGAGATGGACATGCTGGATCTGTTCAGCGCGCGCGGCGACAGGGAGTTTGACCGCATGACGGGGTTGACGTCGGCGGAGAGTGCGGTGGGGTTTGATGACGATGATGATGATGATGAAGAGGAGGAGGATAGTTCGGAGGATGAGGACCGCGAGGGGGAGGAGGAGGAGGAGGAGGAGGAGGAGGATGAGGAGGATGATATCCTGCTTCTTGGGCATAGGTAGAGGGTTATGCTGAGGAGGACGATATCTTGCTTCGGGCGCTTGGAGGGGGTTTGATGGCTCGTTGGTATCACTGGGGTGGCTGTGGCGGTGGCGATGGGGGTTGGTGTTGGGGTGTGTGGAGGGTTGATGAGCTGGTTAAGGGTGGAGGGAGGTGTGACTCGGGCTGGGCTGGGCTGGCTTGACCCGGCTGGTGTCGCTGGAGGCGGACTTGGATTTTCTGGCTTATTATTGCATTATGCATTGGGAATGGTTGGCGGCATGTCTTGGCTTAATTGGGCGTGGGATTCGCGTGCGAAGGAGTTTGGGTGCCGAGGGCCGGGTCAACCTGGATGGATATGGGAAGGTCTGATAGTTTATTTAAGGTATTAGAATTAATCTAAAGTAAGATTTACAATCATCTTGTTAGCTCTAATAGTTCCTATATAAGTGGTCGTCCCTTCTACCTTGCTCGGGTTAGCCACAGTAATTATCCCTCTAAATAGGTTTCTGTATATCAATAATAGAAGACATCTAGAATTATTTTAACACTCCTCAAACATTTAGTTAGTCTATTACTATATAGACCCGTTCGAACGTTGGATCCACTAATACATTCGTTACATGGTTGGCACTCAAGCCCATGTTCAGACGCGTGCCCCGCCAATTAAACATTAAACATGCAACGCGCGTTTCCAACCTTGCAGGCTCGCACCTCTCAACCTCAACAAAAGTCGTCATCACCCCAACCAAGATGCCACCCAACGATCGGGCCGAGAAGCAGGCAGCTGCTCAACAAGCAGTCAACATCCTACACGAGATTTCCACGATCCTGGTAAGTGGCCGCTGCGACCGTAGCAGCAGAAGCCGAGTCCATTGACAAACAGCTGTAGAACTGCCATCTCGATCGCCAGACGCTCTCCATCTGCATCTCCATGATCGAGAAGGGAATTAACCCCGAAGCTCTCGCGGTAAGTGTCTCCCCAGAAAGGGCCCTCAATTCAACGTCCCCCTAAGCCCCGGCCGAGATCCAAACTCTACCCCTACTCACACTCTCATCCGCCGTCTTCCCTCGACCTACACTAACCATACCCTAGAACGTCGTCAAAGAATTGCGCAAGAAAGGCCAAGAGAGCCAGCTCGAGGTAGCGGCAGCAGCGGCGGCATCATCCTCAACAACGGTACCGTCGCGCCGGAGATGAGTTTAGCTGCTGTGTTGCCACCGTTTACATTTTGCACCAACCCCCTCCAGGATTAGGAGGGTTACAAGAGGCATAGCAGCGGTATCTACCAAGTGAGGAGCCGCGGAATCAAGATGAGAGATTCGAGAGGTTAGCGGCCATGTTCATACCCTGCTGCATGTACCCGCACGGCCATCTATCGTGCTAGGAAAGCAAGGGCTGTTGTACTGCCATTCATTAGGGAATCGAGGAGGGGATGCAAGAGGTATTCTTATCACTAGTGCCCTCTTGGAAACAAACACGGGTTCCTGTTGGGGGGGTAATATCGTCCATAGGGACAAGATCAACGCATGTTATAAATTCGGGGTTTCCCCGTCCTGCACCTCGGCCGCGCCCCCCTTTGGTTCCTCAGGCACTTCGACTTGAAACTCAGCCCTCACCCCCAAATGGTCCGTGACCCAGGCTTTTTCCAGGTCTCCGTGCACCAGTCTCGACGCCGGCCCCTCCTCCTCGACCACAACATCCCGCCCGAACCTCTCAAAGGCCAACAACTTCAACGCGCCGCCACAAAAGAGAATCTTGTCCAACCTGCCCAGCCCAAACTGTGCTCTCCGCTCCTCCCCTGACTGATATCCCCTGTTCAATACTGTTAGCTCATACTCTCCAAGAATCAAAGATCAAAGCAGCACCAAGCGTAAGGTAGCTTCCAACGAACCAACCCTCCTTGAAAACAAAACAAAAACAAAACATACCACGTCATCCCCCCCTCCTCGCCCTCCCCCCCACCCCCCTCCAAATACGCATCCCTTAACCCACACTCCTTATACAACCCCCGATCAAACTCCTCAATCGCATTCAGATCCCCACCCAAGACCCCCACATCAGCCTTGCGCAGATGTGCCGCCGCGGCCGCGAGCTGGGCCGGCCGGCGCGGCGGCGCCACCCGCAGCGACTCCAGGTGGGTGGTGCACAGCCGGAGTGTCCGCCCCCTGGGTAGTGCCACGTCGGCGAAGAGCGCGTCGCGCTGCATGGCCGTGTTGGTGTAGTGCAGGCGGGTGAGCGAGGTGAGCGGGAGGGTGTGCGGGAGGAGCATGCAGGTTCCTGCCCGGTGTGGGGTTAGTTGGTTTGGGGGGCGGGAGGTGAAGGAAGGGGTGAAAGCGTGAAAGGGGGGGGTGGTGGTGGGAACAAAGAAGCGGGGGGGGTACTTGCCGTAGGTGGTGGATTCCCAGTGGTCGGCGTTGATGTCGGTGATGTTGTAGCCCTCGCGCACCCAGGCGGCGTCCTTGATGAGCGTGAGGTCAGACCTTGTCATCTCATTCAGCATGACGACGCTGGGGGGGTTGGGCTTGGCGGCGACGAGCCCGTGCAGGTGCTTCAGCGCCGACGCCATGCGCGCGTCGTCCTCGGGCCGCATGAAGTCGATGTTCCAGGAGAGCACGGCGAACTGGAACGACCGCGGCGTTGTGGTGGGCCCCCCGGGAACCGCCGGCTCGGGCGGCTGGACCGGGTGCCAGAACCCGTCCCGGAAGGTGTGGTACTCCTGCGGTGCTAGCTCGCCGCGCTTCCAGCTCTGGATGGTGGGGAATAGGGTAGTGAGCTGGGGTTGGGGTACTGGTTGGCGGCGAGCCATTTGGCGCAGGACTGATCCAAGCATGGCTGGTTGGTTTTCATCCGCCATGGGATGCACCTTTCGGGCAGTCGGAGCAAGAGGTTGGTGTTGTGGGACTGACAAGGTCAACGTCGCTCCCACGGGACTCGGGACTCGGGAGCAGGATGTCTAGGGTAAGGTAGTCTCGGTAGTGTACGCTGCTCTTGGCAACCGCCTTTGAATGGAGTTGGATTGACCATCTCAGCACCCCTTCTCATTGGACCGTGAGTTTGTGACATCTCAAAGAACAGCTCCGCAGTCGCAGCTTCCGTCGGGATTCGGGAACACCATCTAGCCTGGTGGCACTTGAATGGGAATTCAATACAACCTCGATCCAAGTCGTCGCCGGAAGCCAGTGTTTGACCAACATTTAACTATCAGATTATAACAACAACCAAGCTCAAAACATGAGTTCAACGACCCTTCTTCCCCGGATTCAAAACTTCGGTCGCCATTCTCGACGCTCTCCTCCCAGCTAACATCTACGAGACTCACAATTATCTAGTCCAGCTATTACTCACATCAATATCTTACATACTACCCACCCGGCCATCAAAAGAAGCGAAATCGTTAGCCCATACTATGGCCCATTCTCACTCCCCCCACCCGCCGAGCTCGTCCCGACAAACACAACCAGCACGGCCGCATATGTCGCCGTGGCCACCAGAGTCTCGACGTTCGACACGCGTATCCCAAACGAGAGAACCAGCGAGAAGACCACCAACGCCAACGAAACCGTAAGCAGGCTCTTAGTCTGCGACGGATTAAACGTCATAATCAACATAGGCCCTACCAAAAACACACCACCCGTCATAGCCGTGATGAAGCGGACGGAGCGGTCAACAAAGGCCGACACCAACAGGGGCACCTTGCCCTCCTCGTACTCGCGCGGCCGCTGCCGCCGCTCTTCCAACGAGTACGTGAGCGCGACGGGCAGGTACCGCATCAGCGTCGCCCGCAGCGGGTCCACCTGCGACGTCTCGTCCTCGAAGAAGCAGTAGTGGCTGTGGAAGGGGTCTTGGAAGTCGTCGTCTGACTGGAAGTAGCGTTGCAGGAGCGCTTTGCGCAGTCGCATCTCGGCTTTGGGGACTGATCGGCATGATCGCAGGTAGCGGTAGTCGCGTATTGCCGTGGCTGGGTGGTTGTTAGTTGGTTTGCTTGATTTCTGTGAAGATGAGTGTGTTACGAGGGGGCGGTAAGTGATAATATTATAATAACCCAAAGTTCGTACATACCATAGTCCTTCAGAAGTACTTGTAAAGTCTCTAGCTCATCCTCGGAGCACTCCCCCTTTTTCTGGACCCGGCTCTTGATGCGGGCTAGCTTGACGTGAAAATGGCTGAGATTCAGACGCTGGAGGAACTCGAAGCGCATAAAATGGAAGCTCTCCTCCTCGTCCAGCGACCGGTGCACATATTGCACAAAGTTCTGGGCCTCGGATTCGGCCATGGAATCGATTTGGTAACTCGACAGTTGAATCTGACACCAGCTCGAGCTGTCTCATAGTGTCGTCACTCCCCCAATTGCGGGGCGGTGCGCGCCTCTTTGGCTATTCCTGATCAAATGATCCTTCGGCATAGCCACCGGGGTCTGGTTGGGTAGGTATGGTTGCACCACAGCGCGGATCTCCTTCACCTAACGCCACAAAAGGCCATGCTCTGCAGCCCCGGAGGCTGTGCTGCTATAAGAAGACAAGGCTCGCCAGCTCGCTCTTCGCACCAGGCTGCCGTGACCTGGAGCCATTAAATAAAAGTACGAAAGAGAGATGACTGATGGCGCTCGATGTTTCCGCATCGTATTGCCGCCCTAAGAGACAAACTGTTCCCCATTAGACCTTGTACGGTAGAATACTTCACAAAAGAACACCATGTCAGCTTCTAGTTCAGGCCGGCCAGTTTCCTCAAGAAAGGAGAAACAACGCAGGTATGAGACCTACCTCTACCAGAGCAGCGACTAGTGATAGTAACACCTATCCCAGACGGAGGATTATGCGTTGGCTCGCCTCCTGGCAAAAAAGCCTCGCAGACCAGACAAACCCACCCTCAAAAAACCAAGATAATGATGATGATAACAACGATCAACTCGAGAACGGCGCCGTTGACTCCAGCGACACTCGGTCCATCCGCTCCCAGCGCTCCAACCACTCGGCGCAGTCCGCCAAATCACGAGGCTCTATATCGTCCTTCCGGTCCTTCGCCTCGCACTTCTCGCGCCTCTCGCGCATGTCGGGCAGCTCGCAGCGCTCGTACGAGAACCCGGTCCTCGAGTCGGTCCAGACCATCGTGGACCTGGCCACCAAGCTCGAGGCCGACAACAAGCGCACCATGCAAGGGAGGACCTCCAGGGCGAGTATGGCTCGTGAGGCGAGGAAGCGCTGTGATTGTTATGAGGAGTCGCTGAAGAGGTTGAGGGGTCAAGTGGAGGGGTATGCGGCGCATCCGGCGGTGGTTTATAGTGGGGTGCATACGTCGCCGAAGGGTATGTCCCGTCCGGTTGTCGTGACTTTGGTTCTGAGAGAGGGGGTTTCACTGACACCAACTAGAACTGGTTCTGCTGTGCGATAGGGTGAGACAGGTCGACCACGGCCCGCGTGCCGAGGTCGACACCGAGATCCTGACGCTGCACTCGGACCTACTCGACGAGGTCGCTACCGAACTGGCGAGCTGGTTTAACCGTTTCGTCACTGCTCCGAGCCAACAGGAGCCGATCCATCGGGTTTATATCCCCTCGCCACTGAAGAACGAGGTGCCATTAGAAGAGTCGACTGGAGATGGGGTGTGTCCCTTTCTGAAAGGGCAGGACTCTTTGGTTCCCCCTGTTAAGCTGTGAGTCCGTTCAATGAAGTAGTCTCGAGTCTGGAAATTGTAGTTGTACGAGTAAGGTGCCATGAGAATACCAAGGCAAGGAGAAAAGGTGCTAGTGGTCGGCGAGAAAAGAAACGAAGGGCAGAAATTTATGTGTAATATATTGTCAGCAGTATCTTGACGGCATAGCGCGGGTACTAATTCGGTGCAAATAACAACGGGAGATGATGCGAACGAGCAAAAAATTAAATTCATGACATGTAGTTTCTCGGTATGTTCTTCCCTGGTTCAGGCATTTGCACTGAACATTGAAACCACTCTATTCTGAAAACCCAAGTAAGGGCAGAAGCCAGCTGGCTCTCTCGCCCCTTGAAGGCGCACAGACGACGCTACTTGATATCAGGGAGGGCACCCAACAAGTAAGTGTTCAAAGAACCGAACATGAAGGGGAAAGGAACAACCGGAAGGTTTTCGGGACCCATCGGCGCGTTTCTTGTTGATAAGGAGCGCGGAACGGCCCGCTGCGAGCGACAAGCGAAGGCTATGCCTTATTCGGAAAGACGCCGTCCCTGGAGAGTGGACTCGGTCACTCGGAGGGTTGCACTAGAGAACGACATGACCCGGGAACATCTCCCGGCAAGTCTGGGTCGACTCTCAATCTTTGCTTGACCACTTCAAACCTCGTTTGCTCTGCCATAGTCCAGGTAGACATCACAAAGCCCCAGCCATGCCAGAGCAACAGGTCTACCACATCCATCCCCTCGGTTGGGAAAACGACCCTGATGAGGAGCGGTACAGGGTCTCACCGCTCGACTTCGTGGGAACATGCGTCTTCAATAACTACACCCTCTACTTCAAGTTGGGGGACGAAGAGAAAGCCAAGGTCCTTGAGGTGTTGCGGTGTGGTCTCGAGCGAACCCTCAGCCAAACCCGTCACCTCACCAGCACCATCGAGCAGGGCCCCGACGGCGACCACTGGTTTGTCCGCAGGTATGGCAACACGGTCGAGCTCCGCGCGCAGTGGCTCGACTCCCCCGAGGACGCAGACAAGTACCCATCCCTGCAAGACATGGAAGACTCGCACTTCAGCGCCCTGACCCTCGGCGACCTCGACCTCTGGCGGATCCCGCACATGCGCTGCGGCGCGGACAACCCGGTAGCGTACCCCAACCTCCGCCCCGCCGTCGCGGCATTCAAAGCCAGCTTCGTCCGAGGCGGCCTGGTCCTCGTGACACACATGTACCACCTCGCAAACGACCTCTCCGGCTGGGCCAGCTTCGTCCAGCAGCTCGCCGACAACTGCCGCGCCTCCCTCACCGGCACCCCCTACCCACCCTGGGACCCAGCCTGCCTGGTCGTAACGCGGCGCCTCGCCAAACCCCCTATCCCAGAAGCTGACAAGGTCGACCCCCCCAAACAAACCCTCCTGAACGACCCATCCGCCACTCCCCCCCTCCCAGGCGGCCGCCAGAGCCTACTCTTCCACCTCCCCAAATCCAAAGCCGCCCAGCTCAAGGCCCTCTGCCAACCCCCATCAGCAACAACCCAAACAACCTCAACCGCCCATCCATCCATCTACGCCGCAACAACCGCCCTCCTCCTCCACACCCTCACCCGCCTACGCCACCCACACTACGCCGCCCACATCCCACGCACCGCACGCCCGCTCTGGGCAGAGGTGATTGACATGCGGCGGCGCGCAGCCCGCTCCGATTTTGGCCTGGGGGTTATCCCGCAACGCATGCAGCGCAATTTGCTCTCGGCGGCGGTGTCGCGGTTGGAGATGCCCGGGGTGGGGGAGGGGCCGACGGTGGGGGGGTTGTTGGGGGTGAGTAACCGCAGTGCCCTGAGGGGGGTTGGTGAGAGGGAGAAGAAAGGAGGTGGGGAGGAGGGGGTGGAAGAAGAGGTCTGGCCGCTACACCGGACCGCGGCATGGGTGCGGGCCATGACGGAGGCGGCGGGCACGCGGGCCGTGCTGGAGGGGCTGCATGACCAGTTCCATGTGCTGCGCGACAAGACGCGCGCGGCGGCGGACCTGCACGACTTGCCTGCGCTGGCGGTGGCGGTTTCGGATCATCGCGGGGCGGCGGCGGTGATTGGTGGTGGTGGCGGGAGGGATGGGGAAGGGGAGGGCGCGGAGTTTGGGTTTGGGAAGCCGGTTGCGTATCGGCAGCTTTGGGGGCGCGTGGATGTTGGGTTGGTGATTGTGTATCCTGCGCGGGCTGGGAGGTTGGGTGAGGAGGGTGGTGAGGATGAGGGGCTGGAGTTTATGATTGGATATGAGAAGGTGCTGGCGAAGGAGTTGGTGGAGGATGAGGAGTTTGGGAAGTGGTTTGAATATCGGGGAGTGGATTGGGAGGAAGAGTGAGTGATGATGCTGGTGCCGACCTAGACACCTACCTAGGTAGGTATAGATGTAGGGGCGAGATGTAAAGTAAATATAGCGATAGAGAGGTGTGCTCGGCTTGTAGTCATTTAGTAATTATGCGGAGATTCTTAGCTGAAGAGAAAGGTTATTGATTCCCCCTACGTAACTCATCAGCAAGTTCAAGCTTATACTCCTAGTGATGTTACATGTAGGTGCCTGCCTTGGGTACATGTACATCACTAGTCATAGAGCTAGACTAGTCGAAGCGTTGAAGATTGCCTATCGTGGATGGAACCGTCGGTAGAGACACCAAAAAAGCTCGCCAACAGAGTCATCCGCCTTACCCTCACGCGGGCAAGTTGTCTGGCCTGTACAGGCTACGAAAACTCGGTTCTATGGAATCACCCATAGGGTTTGGTTTTACACCACCCAGAAGCTCCTAGAAACCCACACTTAAATACCCCCTGGAATGGAGTCCGGGTCAATCGTTGCCGAGAGACTGGGGCCATAGACCAGAAAGGCAAATGCAATGAGTACTAAGAGAACAACTCAATGGCACCGGTGCCGCTCGAACCCACAACCTCCACCCAATTGTTTCGGTCATCAAGCCCCTGTGAGAAACACCAGAGACCTACCCTACTGGCCGCTAGGCTATCGGGCTGGTCGGTAAACGATGCCAGGCTCGGGGCTCCTATCTGTGTGATTCTGGTATGATGGTATGTACCTCTCATCCCAGCGAAGTTGTTCATCACCACCGGCTTTGTTGTTCCACATCCCACATATGAACCCAGCCTTGCATTTTAACCCGTAGAGAACATACATGTTCCACCAATAACATATGCAATCCCTTCACGGATCACATGTGCCCTAGGTTTTCACAACATATCCCCTTCGGCTCTGAGTTGCCATCTGGGTTCCGGCCCAAGGATCGCTGAGTTGGTTGTGTCGAAAGTCAAGCAGCACGATATGTGAACCATCTTTATTCTGCCATAAGGAGTTTGAAGTGAAACTTAGGAGAGATAATTATATGATCTTAGAAGCGAAACCCTCTATCTCTTCAGAGAGCTAGCATACTGGTTGCGCTACCGGGTCAGCTACCATGAAATCACTTCATAGCTTGTTTGAGTGAGGAGCCATTGCCGATCATTGTTTAACCCTTACGCGATAGTGGTAGCTCCCTCCTCTACCATGATGAACCTTCGTGGTCTGTCCGCTCCAGACAGTACGAAAACCTGTATCTCCGACCAATCCTGTTCGCTCTTCCTAATCGGCACACGGCTCGGACCAGGCGAATAAAATCAACATCACTACCTGGGGTTTAAATCAAGGGTACAGCAGGCGATTGGACTCCTCCCTCCAAGCGGCCCCGATCGACACAGTCACCAATGCAAACAACAGGTTCGGAACACTACCCGACAGTGAAATCGGAAGCAGCCCCGATGACTCTAGCCGCACGTCGGTACGTTCCTATCCAGCCCAAGCCCAATGGCCTTCACTATCACAAGCGGCTCAAGAAAAAACTCATTCCGTTAGCTGACAGCCCGCCAACTCAGCGGTCCACTACCAGCCTTCGAAACCACCCATTCGCCGCAGAGCTCGCGAACCAGACTGGTCCCCGCACCGGGTATCCGATCCGCATCCAGAACGCTCTCATGTGGCGGCGACCTAATCAACGATAGGCCGTCAGCATCGGATCCCGAACCGAGGAGCAAGCATACGCGTCCTGGCCCTATGAAACAGCCCGAGCTGACTGAGGGGTTTATTGAAAAGAACCCTGAAACAGGGTATGCTGAACACTTGGACAACGATGTGAGGAGACTTGAATCGAGATGCTTTATGCGGAGGCGCCACTTGATAGCCGATACAACTGGTGAGTACCCCTGGCCCCTGGTGGGAAGAGATGAGGTATTGGTCTCGTGACATTCGAGATGTTGCAATCCCAGCAAGGGTTAGACTGCAGCTGGCAGACGTGGCACACTTGGGACTCGAGCGTGGCAATTATCGAAGTACGCACTCGGTACGGACGCTTAGTGCCGCAACCCTAAATCAAAGGCATGAGGTCATGTGTTTGTGTTCGATGCTCACTCGAGCTGAGTTGTGGAGGTTTGCTAGTTTGCGGGTATCACTTGACTGTTGCTTAATCATTCGCCCTGTTATACATGCAACAGATCGTCAATGAGGCAAATAATCAGAGACTCCAGAGGCGAGACTTCGCGGCAAGCAAGTAGGGGCGTCAGCCTAACCACAAGATCATCGTCAACACCCTGAGGTAAAGCAAAAGACCCCGGGACTCCATCACGTTCAAACAGGCCATCATCATGCCATCCCGCTTATCCCGGTCCTCAATTCATACAATTCAAACAATCCACAAAAAAGCACTTGCTCAACCTCAACCAACCCGGAGCGAGCCGACCGGCCATGAACACAGCAGCGGGATCTTGTACACGTACCCCCAAGCCCCCGTTGCGTTGCCGCCCTTGTCCACCGTTACGAATGCAACATAGCACAAGCAAAGAAAGAAAAGAAAAGAAAAGAAACGACACGGCCTAAACATTCCCAATCCGGCTCAACCACTCGGAAGCCCCGACCACCCCCCCAGCCCTCAAGCCTCAAGCATTGAACAGGATATTGAGCGACGTCACACACAAAAGCCCACTCTCAGTCCGAGACATCCCCATTCTCGTCCCACCATTCCACGACCTGAGAGAGAGGGGCTCGGGGGTTGGGGGCTGGCTGGCTTGGGGGGGTGCTCCCGCGAACGGTTAGGTTACCCATGCTATCGAACACCCCCCCTCCCCCCTCTCCATCTGGAATTGAAACCCCAGAGCGAAAGAAGGAAGAAGCCCAGCCACTCCGGGCCAGGCCCGTCCCCCCCAGCGAGGGACTCGAACGCGTTGCGTTTGTGAGACAAAACGCGCCATCCCACCCCACCCGCTCGCCCGCTGTCTGACATGGAGAGGGAAAAGACAACGGCTGGCCACAGGCACACAGACAGACAGCCAGCCAGGACAAGACAGGGCAAGACAGGACAGGGCAGGACAGGACAGGAACAAGGCATCGCCAAAAGCCCGCCAGGACAAGGCCGGATTGGGCGCGGGGGCGGGCGAAAGCCGAGCTGAGATTAAAGGGTTCGGCATTCCTGTTTCGCCCTACCAGGCTGTCCCCTGAAAATGCGTCAAGGAAGCACGTCAGACAATACAAGATAGATAGATTGGGGGAGAATACAGGCTCGCCCGGCCGGCGGACTCGAGGAATGCGTGTCCACGTCGACGACACATGCCCTCGCACATACGCAATAGTGCACATGCAACGGGCGGTTTGGGGGAGGGGACCCCACTGGGCGGGCGCTGATAGGGAGACGGGAGATAGAGGGAGGCAAGGGATGTTTGGTGGGAAGCTTGTTGTTTCATGCTGAATGAATAGATAGGAATAGGTGGGTACGGGATCCTGGTAGAGGGACTGGCCGTTGTTGTGTCCTGCAATCTTGCGCGGAGCCTGGTGGTCCACGCCCCGAAACTGCGTCCTGGTCTTGGTCTTGGTCTTGGTTAGGCCGGAAGCTTCCGATTCGGGCAGTCTGCGCTCCGTTCCTGGATGAGGCCGAATGCAGACGCCGAAAACATTGGCAACCCATTGGATACACAAACAGCAAAGCGTTGATTCGTCCCGAGACCGGCCACTGGGGGCGTCTCGCACGGCGCGGGAGGGGAGCACGAGGTTGGTGGGACGAGGGGGCCCCACTTGTGGCCTGCCGGGTCCGTGAAGCGGACGCCGGATGGAGTCGGGCGGACGGGATCCGAGAGGGATGCTCGGCACCTCAGGCGAGAATGCTCTGTGATTAGGCATGATCGGGTGCCCATTCCCGGGGCGGACCAATCGTTCAACGGAACGATTTGGGGGGAAGAAGCAAAGGCCGCTGTTGCCCGACGGCCAGGGAGCAAACCTTGGGAGAGACGTTGCCCGGAATCCACTGCCGGCCTGCAGCGTTCACAGCGTGACGGGCTCCTCGAGGCAACGCCGTCGCGCATGTTGTGCTCCCACAAATCCGGTGTGTGGTACGCGCAGGACGGATGCCGAGGGGGAGAACAGGCCAGGCCACTGAGAGTGTGCGGTGGCCTGCAGGGCGCACCGACGCCAGCCAGCCACGGGACCCGGAGAATGGCCGACCAAGACGTCCGCCCGGATCGGCCGACCAACAAGGTGCGGCCCCGCTGTCCATCAGGAACCGCCCGTGGAGTTCTTCGGGCTTCTTTGCAGCTCGTCCAGGCCTTGTCGCACAGGCGGCGAGCAACAAATGGGAACCCACACTGGGCGGCGCGGCTGGGCGACAGAGTGGCTGACACGTCGGCCAGCATGAACCGGGCTGGTTTCGGGGGACCAATGCCATGCGGTCAGCAAGGGGACCCCCGGCAGGTGGAGTTGCTCGTATGTGATGTGTGTTGTGTGCACAAAGTGACAAGGTATGAGCGAACTTCGTAGCAAACATCACATCAGCCACCAGCCGTGAATACCTAGCTAACAGCAACCGGCCGGGGGTGAGCTTTGGGAGACAACGCACGCAGGGGTGGAGCTTCAGGTCTCATCGGCCGTCGCAGTTTTGTCCAGAATTCCAGAAAAACGACGTCGGCCATGACCGATGGGATCTCAGATCCATGCCGATCAGGGACGCGGAAACAACACCCGCATGCGGCGCGCGCGGCCCAGCATCAGACACAGGCATGAACTGCCCCATGATGGAACGATGAATCGCGGCCTGAAGTTTGTTGAGTTGCTAAAGTTGTTGCCGAGTTTGCTCAGAGCCTTTGGTTGGTTACCAGGGTCTGAGGAGGCGCTGCGGCAGCCAATGCCAATGTGCCGTTGCGAGATCTGCCATCGTCAATTGACATGCTTGGTGAGGGTGAGACACGATGAAAATTCTGATCGTTTTGTTGCCTCGCTTGACCAACAACGTGGCCGCATCGTCATTGATCTTTGGTTCCTTGGTTCCTTGGTTTCGTTGTGGGTTTTGGGCCGAGACCCAAACGTTTGGGCAAGGTCTCGTTTGGCGGTGGAAAGCCGTGGAAACTGTGCATTAAACGTACACTATTGCTCTCCAGCTGCAGTTTCGGCTGGAATCTGTTAGCTCATGTTAGTGGGGCGCAGAATATTTTCGAAGTGCTAAACTGGGCTGAATCGATCTGACGCCGGAGGTCACAAAATATCCGACACCCGGCGCGGCACGGGAAGGACCCTCCCAAATCTTGGTCCCAGAAGCTGCCTGCCGGAGATTACATAATGCCCCTAACAGCAGGCTCTCGAAACTGCCCTGGAATCGGATGCTGATTGGCCCTGAGATAGATGAAAGACTCTGCCGAAAAACTATTCAAGGCCCTAACCGAAACTTAAAAGATATCAATAAGGCTATTATACCCATACTCTCGCGCTTCTACTCATAACTGGTCCGGTTTAATGTTGCTTTATGCCCCGACAACCAGATTCACGACCACAAGCCGTGGATGATGCGCGCACCTTCGCGGCTGATGATGCCATTTGTGGGGGTTCTCAACGGGTCCCACAGCGGGATCGCCGGAAACCCTGCACAAAAAAACATGGTGGGGTCTCCTTTTCCTTGCAACTTCCCAGCAAGGGAGAGAAAAAGTTTCGAAGGATGAGTCAAAAATTAGCCAGACGTGTCTGCCTTGAGCTTCAGTCAAGGGAGCTTGAAGCTGTGTTGAGCTGGCGATCCTTCAATTTCGGGACTTATCCAAACAACGTGGATCACCAACCGGTGGAAGGGAGAAGTTTACATTTGGCCCAGCAACGAAGTTTCCGGCCCAAGCAAACGTCTCTCATTGTCTCCAGTCTCCCTTCCCTTTTGGGGGCACATCAAGCGAAGGCCAAGAGGTACGAAACATCAGACACTCACAAGACCGACAAAATTATTTTTGTTACGATGACTCCTCCATGTCATCATCTAGAACAAGCCGGACAAGGGGGAATGTCCAAACAAAATCCACTCTGAGGTGACCCGCACCGCTCAGCTCAACGTTTGATCGCCTTGCGGTCCAGCTGGGTCTTCTGCCTGGCCGGTCTCGGCCCTCATGGAATGCACTTACTACTGTGTAACTGGGTGGTCATGGAAATCGATTCAACGCTACCCGATATCGTCATGCCAATACCGCGAGGGTCCTGTGGCGACATGCAGGGCACCCTCCTGGCCCAGCTTTGCCTCCAAACCACATGATATGCCGTGCTTGAAGAGCAAGCACTCTACCTGGTGGGGGTCCGGATGGGGTGTTGAGTTAATATCGACGTCGGCCATCAGATAGACCTTTGACGTCTCGGCATTATCCAAGAGTCAGGACCTTCACGGTTGTGTCACCGTTAATTACGCTACTATACGCCGAAATGAAAGGGCGCTGGCAAACCCTGGATTACACGCCTGTCAAGACGTTTCAGCGTGAGGGGCAGTATGGATGACGATACAGGGAATCCATGTATTATTCGCTGTGGTGTATTTCGATGGATGCCAGCAATCGGAGAGCAATGACTTGACCGAGGTGGGCCGAGACCGGGCAGGTGAACTGAAAGGATTGCTGAGAGGGTAACGGTACCCGCGAAGCAGCGGCCGAGATCGGGGCAAACACCCGAGCCAAGGAGGTCAACTCGTCGAATTGCGTTATCCACGACAAATAGCGCCGCCGGCAACAACAGCAAACAACATCTGTAAATAAAATCGCAACAAAAAGAAAAGAAATAGAAAAAAAAAGAAACGCCCCACAACCCATCCCTCCCAACGGCGTAAATGTCACCTTACCTCTCACTATTCCCATCTCTGGTCCGGCTTTCTCCGCAGCACGCCCAAGCGACAGGGCAGCGTCGCAACCGCAACACTGCCCCGGGGAGGGAGAGGGGCATCCGGCACCACAGCCGCCACCCGCGGACCCGCGCCTGCATGCGGGACATAAGTGTGCGCATACGCCCAGCCAGGCAGGTATGCAGGTGGTGGATGGGGAAACAAAAAGACATGCCCTTAGTCAGGGGGGGAGGAGGGGGGAGGGGGCACGGAATGCAAATGGAATCTTGCCACTTTCTGCTTCCATGAAATGATATTACTACTTTGCGTATACAGTAACCATATCGTCACCGTGCGGTGCATACGGGTGTAAGGGATGGGACACACACCGGGCAACCGCCTTGCCTGCCGGACCTACCAAGCGGCCTACCTGCAGGGTCAGGAAATACCCAACTAACAGCCTCGCCGAATGGAACCTTCTTTCCTCCCCCGCCTGAGCTGAAGCTGCACGGCGCCGCCACAAAGCGGGACGGTAGACGGTAGCCAGCAGCCAGGCAGAAGAGTAAAACAGCAGCGGGAGAAGCAGAAGCAGAGGCAGCCAGCCGGCCGGCCAGCCAGCTGCCTTTTCTGACTTACCGGTGCGGTCCCCAGCCAGATCGGTGTGTCGGGATGTTGCATGAGGGGATCTTGCGTGTTCTAGGGGGTTTGGTCGAGCGCCACTTGACGGCGGGAAGGGACGGGACGGGATAACTACCTACATACATACACAGTACTACTTACTGTCTGGTTGAGGTTTGATCGATCATTTCGGCTCGGCCTTTGTAGATGGGGGGGTTTGCCGGCGGTTCGCGATCCCCGGCATTATCACTGCGGAGTAACGACGACAGTGCAAGCACCTACCTGCGATTTGCATGAATAGCCCAACAGGCTTTTTGTCCGTCATGACGGAGATGATGGAGAAAAAGGTGACAGGTGATTCATCAGGTGGAGGAGGAGGACGGGAGGCGTTCTCTCCTTTGTCCTGTGCCGGAGTCTGCCCGGTCGGTTGGGTCCAGTTTCTTTGTCCTCACCAGCCGTGCCCAGCCAGTCGGAAAAGCAGGACCAGAATCCCGCGGCTGACTCGCTACTTTTGTTGTCATAGATCACGATATGACATGATAGCTCGCCAACGCGATAGTTCCGTGGCCCCGCCCGCGGTGGCATAATGCTCGAAAGCCGATCGCCCGCAGAAATGGAGATGCGAAGTTCGAGATGGAGCTTGTAGCTTAGTCAGTTGGACGATGGCGAAAGCCAACTTACGTCTTCCTTCCCCAGATTTCGGTGCTTTTTCTCCACGGGCGGTCCGTTGGAGCTAGGCAAGGGACAGGTGCCGGGCATGCAGGAGAGGCGAACATCAAAAAGAAAGTTATGCAAAAGCGGGGGTTGGAAAGCCGATCGTCGTTTCGTTTACTGTGTAATCGCCGTCGCTTTGTTCCGGCCGAAAGTCTCCGGGCTGTCGGGTCAGCCGATGGCGTTAGGATTTCCCTTTGATGGCAACTTTGGGATCTTGGGAGATCTTGGGAGATCTTTGGGAAGCGCCCATGGCGTAGGCTGCTCTGGACGCAACCCTGCAGCAGCTCTCATGATGTTGAGAGGTCTGTTGCGGCGAACGGGGGGTTCCGTCCGGCCTGGGGCTCGGAGCTCTTCGCCGGAGTTGAACCCGGACTTGTCCAAGCTATGACGGATATCAATGAAAGTCTTGAGTAAGGGGGCCAATGTCCCCCATGGCGTGGTCGGAAATGGGTCCACCGTGCTGTTCTGGCCCGGGCGTCAAGGCGCAAATTACGCTTGAGATGAGGTGCGAATGAGTCAATGTCGTTAGTTCGAACAAAGTTTCTTAGTATTGAACGAAAAATCCCGACTCGCCACTGGGCATGGGACATGGGCAAGCCCGGTAGCACCCATTGGACTGGTGCCTCGACTCAATTCGCTCCAAATTGGGGTGCAAAAAACTTGACCTAACCTCAGGAAGATTTGCTCCTTCAGTTGGTTATCGTAAAGTGATGCAGCAGCAAAACTCGCCAAACTGAGCCAGACAGGTGTAACGTGGCGCAGGCCGTAGCGGTCTTGCCCCTGGGTGGATTTCGATTGCCAAAGATGGAACATCGGGTTTCCACACTCATTTGATGATCACTGCGGAGAGAGGGCGGATCGCTTGACTGGAGAGAGAGAGCTCCGTATGTAACTAAGGGCTGCGGCGTGGAGCTGGCAGTGGCTGGTTGCGCCGCGCCGCGCTGAGCTGTCTGACATGCCAGAAATTTCCAGAATAGCGAGATGAGGGGAAAAAAATGAGAGTCGAACGACCAGGTATGAGAAGTGGAGCATTCAATTGATGAATTGGCTGTCGTTTTTGGTGAGATGACTGTAACTATCGCCCCGGCAGTCAAACTCTGTCTGCCCAAGCGTGCCTTGCAGTCGAATGATGGTTGGCAAGGTGGTCCAATCGTGAGCTGTGGAACGGAGACTGCAACTCCGCTCTGCCTCTCTGGCACGATGGCAATGGCTGGATGGCATGTGCGGCGAGACAGCTCGATGAGTGGTGAGTGGCTGCAGTGGAGAATTACCTAAGGCATTGCGCGCCCCAGACATAGCTGTGGAGACACTGATGAGGAAACATGGCACGCTGTTCGCAAAGGTGATACGGTTGGTGGATTGGAAAATGCTTCAAATTTGATGATTGTCAATCTCGAAAGAGTTGCCCGCCATCCTGTGCGGGGCGAACCCGAGTACACGGGGACGCCCGCTCTCGACTGAGAGCCCTGGAGCTGATTCTCCGCTACCAGTACAACTCCCATCCAAGAAAATTCCTATCCTGACAGCGTCATCAATTGCCTGTCCCAATCCAGCTGGGTGCCGGAGCACCCCACAGCTCTCAAGATGCTGTGCTCCAACGCCAATTCCAGTGGCTCTGAGCCAAACCCGGGTCCAAATAATCTGAGCTTGCCCTGCTCAACACCAATTTCCTTGTGGTTTCCCCGCCGCCGTCCGAGACCCGCCCCGTATGCAGAGAAGCCGAAAGGAAAAGAGAACAAACCCCGCCGTCGCAGTGTATCGCTGCTTAATACACGGTATCTTTCGCCCAGAAACCGAAATACGCCTTGCCCTGGTTGCCCATAACCGAAATATCAAAACAATTGTAGAACCCAACCCAACCCCTTAGACCCGGGAGACTTTTTTATGATGCTGTGCTCCGATGTATGCAAATTCTTTTTTGTTACAACAAGACCGTGGACCGATAAGACAAAGGAGATGATGTGGTAGAAGACTGAGTCGTGTGATGTTTCCGAAGGACGGAAGCGTGATGAGATTGAGTGTAGGTGTGTGTATAGTCGCTGCTGAGAGAAGAGTGTCGAAGGAAAGCGTGGAGGATGTCGCGGTTGCCCGAGGTATTGGTCCGTCTTTAGGCCGAGCGCCTGCGTTGGAGGCGGACCGACTCGAATGAGCGGGCGTATGCGCGAAGCTCCCTTGCCGCCTTCTCAGACAGCTGTGCCGCATCGAGTCCCGCCGAGGAGTTGCTCCGCATCGAGCAGAGGCTGGTGTGTGATGCCGAGGGCGAGAGCGTCTGGGTCGAGCCCCTGCGGGTGCTTGGCTGGGCGAGACCGAAGTCGTATGCCGGTGACAGGTAGAACTTGGTGTTGCTCGTTGTTGTTGGCCTGGACAGGGCCCAGTCAGGCGGAGGGCCGCTCAGTGCCGGAGAGCTCGCAGCGGAGCTGGGTGTTGATGGCGAGGTCTTCTCGTAATCGGCCAGGCGGCAGGATTCGGAGCAGTAGGTGGCGCCGTCGGTTTGCTTGTCGCAGCCCAGGCAAAACTGATGTTCCCAATCGAAAGACATGATGGTGGCTGGTGGCTGGTGGTTGTGGTGTCGACGTTGTCAGACGAGGAGGTCGTGTTCAGAGCACGAGTAAAGCGAGCTGGGCTACCACAGGCGAGGTGTGTCAGATGTAGGATGCTCGACGGTGTGTGGTGGTTGTGGTGGTGGTTGCGTCTTGGTGCAGTCGCTGATGTCTTGTTGCTTGGTGGTTGATGTTGGAGAGAGAGAGTCCGGAGCTGCGAGCTGCTTCCAAGGGAAGATGGGTGACTATAAGAAGACGAAGGCTTGTTGACTCATAGCAATGGATGCCAATCCAAGGCAGGAGCGTTGGTGGAGACGAGAAGGAGAGTGTGTGTGAAATCAACGACGAAGTTGTCTTGCTGCCAAAGCGGGAATGAGGTTGAGGGGAGCTGGGGCAGCCTGGATTAAGTATCCTGGCAGTGGCCTGCCCTGGCTGTTGAGGGTGTGTGGGCTAGGAGGAGTGAGGCAGAGGCCCATGACCACAAAGGACCCACGAGGACTCAGACATTGGCGCCGCTAGGGTACATGACCTGAGGGTGCCGCAATGTACTCGGGCGCCGCAATCCGCTGTTTGAGGTACGCAGGGAGAAAGTAGCTCTCCACTTGCGACCAGGGTGGGAAGTGTGGTGGGGCTGGTCTTGCAAAGGGCCAAAGGCTGCAATCTGCGCTAGCCCCCTTTTGTCAGAGACCAGGAGCAGGGGTCCTTGTCTTGGTGTGTGCAAGAAGAATTTTTTCTTGCACGGCGTGAGCATAACATGGCCTTGTCGTGGCACCACCCTGGTCATTTGTGAGCGAATGGGTGGAGTCTGGCACCTTGACGCCATCTTGGCAGACTGGACTGGCGTGCACCCAGTCATTGTCGCACCCCCGTGGGTGCTGTTTGAGCAGGCCAGAGGTTCGCAAGAAGGTGTGCTGTGTGCGCAATTGACATGCAACCCCATCGCCATTGCCTGCCAGGATGATGTTCACAAAACCATGAAGGTGCTCATGCCGGCTCTCTATGAATGACATAGATTGCCCAGATGGAACCAGGCCGACTGCAGTGGGGTTTCTATCGCTATCTGCTGTTCTCCTGACCTTTGTCTGATTTTTTCTCGTCCCATCTGTTCATCAAGTCTGCTGTCTTGCTGTCTGTCGAGAACCTGGAAGGCGAGAGAAGTGTGCAGATAACGTTCGCAGCCCAGGCCGATCGACCCATCGCCCGCTTGAGACTGCGGCGCCCGCCTCGCACCACCACCACCACCCGGGGGTGCAAGTATGGTGGCCTCAGGCTTTGCCCGGGCTCAGCGATCAGGCGTTTGCAAAGCCTGCGTTTTTCGCCTTCGCCCAGAGAGAACAGGAATATTTTTTCTTCTTCTGCAAGGCCATCCAATGGCGACCCCTCCCGGTTGGCATGGGATGGCCCCGAAACTCAGATGCTGAAACTGCGCGGCTGCGGCCGTGGTGTTGCCAGGAATGTCAATTTGTCTCTTTTTTTTGTCCCATCATCAGCAACAATTCATCCACAATCTCATGACGTCCGTCTCCGTCGCATTGCCGGAGGGTCATCAGGGTAAAGCAGATAAAACGACAGATAGCTGCGTGGGGGTTCCACCCTCACGTTCAACTTCGATATTGCCCTGCAGCGCAACATTTCCCGGGTTGCAACTTGCAAGGCACACACTGATAGGGAAGGCTCGGACGCGCACGACGACGACGCTCCATGTTCCATGCTCCATGCTGTTATCGAGTGAGTGGAGAGGCCGGCGACTGTTGAAGCTGCAGCAGGCTGCAGTGCGACCTTCGCTTCCCCAAACTCCCCAATCCAATTCCAGTTGCATGAAAAGGCAGACCGGACAGTGACCCTCGGGTGGCCGTTTCCATTGGCCGCCCTCGTTCTTGGACTGGTCAATGGCTGGCAATCTTCACGGCTGGGACGAACTATTACTACTGCCTCTCGGGCGTGCAGTTCCTGCTGCAGGAGGAAGGTTGGCGCCGTCGGCCGCATGAGACGCTCGATTCTCGCCAATGCCAATCAGCGCCGGCGTGAAGCACTGCAGGAGAGCAACATGCTGCCTGCCCACGGTTGGGTGGCCGTCGAGACCAGTGCCGTTGCCATTGTCCAATGCCACGGCATATCGCCAACCGCCCGGGATACCATTTCGGAGTGTTGATGAGATGTTTATGTGCTCAACCTACGACGCTCGTGACTGGCAAGCAAGCCCACATTCCACATTCCTCTTGTCTCTCTCTTGTGTCCAAAGTAACTTGGACTGCATCTCCGGTGAGACAGACGGCAGATGGTAGTTATTCACGCATTCGAGGTCTGTCACAAGATGGATGGATGTTGTGGGGACCGCTCCAGGCAGAGGATCATCATGGCGGAGCGAGGAATGGATGGTTTTGACTTGCCGTCGAAGCATTGAAAACAGGACCCTTCAAAAAGTCGATCATGGAGATCTTGCACAACGACTGCATGCCCGATTCCTCGCCAACCCCTCCGAGATAACTAATGCCTGTCGCGCGCACAGCACACCAGCTCGACCAGTAGCCCCCCGTCTCATCGGCTGTGGGGAGCCTGCCTGAGCTTGTCTCCTTTCGGATTCACCTGCAGCGCTCACTGCTGCAGGCTCGACAAATCACCGCCCGACCACGTTTCGTCAATTGCATGTTGTGTGCAAAGAGGCAACCCGTTTCAAACATGACGAAATGTCTGTTGTGTATTGTCGCAAGCAAGTTGCAGTATTGTGAGGGTAGGGTTGCCCAGCGTCGCTCTCGTCAACGCCATCACACTTGAATTGAAGGCAACCGAGTTGCCTCTTTCTTGGTCGATTGTTACTCGCATCGCAATTGCTCACCGTTGTGCCTGTCCACCGCCTTCGGCACCTTTCCCATGCCACAAAGTGGAGTCCTGCTGGGAGTCCCAGGTCCCAGTACGACTTTTCTGAAGAACCCAACCCCAAGAATCCAAGAATCCAAGAAAGCTGTCCGGCGAATGCCATCACACTCTGTGGTCTCGTGGGCGGTGGCACCTTATTCCCGAAGTAGTGCTAGTGGTTCCCAAGACGGGACTCTCCCAAGCGGAAGCTCCCTTGGCCCCGTCCAATCCCCGGGCGAACACCAGCTGTGTGCTTCTGGCGAGTGAGGAATCACGCCAGAAGACAGGATGAGCAGCTCAAAATCCATTTTGGATGTCACGGTTACCCTCACTCCCTTTGACCAAAAAAAGCCGAACTCGAAAGTGGAGCGAGAAATCAAGAAAAGCGAAAGAAGTAAAATAAAAACCAAGAAAAAGAAGAGATAAAGAAAACCGCACAAAATAAAATAATCAAAAGAAACCGAGTCCAATAAAAAATAGACTTTGGGCTTTCGAATGGCTTTCTTTTGGTTCTCCTCGACCAAGGTTTCGGCGGCCCCTCAACTTGGAGTTCGGCTTTTTTTGGCCAGAGAGTGCCTCACCATTTCCCCTTTTGCCCTGCGACGGTGCAGTAGCGGTGGCCATCTCGGAGAATGAAGGGTCTCTTTGCTCCACAAGCCCTCCGGCAAGACTGGCGATTCGCTCTCTGCGCAGACTCGACCTTGTCCTTGTCCTTGTCGCTCCCTGTTCGGTCCGTCCCCATGTTAGTTAGTTAGCGATCGCTGTGGGGGATGGCCACCCCGGATCGGCTGCACTGCCGAAGCCCACCGGCATCAGCTTGCTTTTCTTTTTTGTTCCGTTTATTCGCGATCGCGATCGCGATCGGTGAGAAATGGATGCATGGCAATCTGAAATTCGTGATTACGGCTCACCTGAAACCCGAAATTTGCCGTCCACAACAACCCGCCGGCCGCCGTGGGTGCTGATGCGTCAGCTTCGCCCTCCGGCCGACGGCCCAGTGACCGACCGGTATCTTCGGGGGTGGTCGCGCGTCTCGGCTTTTTCGGACGCGGACATGACACGCAAGTCACAGAAAAAAAAAACACTGCCCGCACGAGGACACGCAATGAAGAGAAGAACAAGGAAAGCCAGGCAAAACCGCTCCGCTGACGACGACGGCAACCATCTCGAAGTTTCGCGGCACAACAGAGCGCCCGACAGTCGCCGGGCACTTTCGCACTTTTCTGTCTGAGACAACAAGATGTCATCATGCTCCCATCTGAGACAACCTGCTCGGCGGAGCTCGCCTGCTTGTTCCCAGCCCGGCCACCAGCAGCAAAGCACCAGCAGCACTAGCAGCAACACTAGCATGGCAGCAAGCAGCCCAACACAGCCTGGGGGAAACCCGAACAGGACTGTGACAGGTGAACGAATTGGGGGGGTGGTGTGTGCAAAGTTGTCGATCTGTGCAGAACAGTACAGATGGCGCTAACTCTTTCTTGCTGGACCTCCTCCCGGTTTTGGTTAAGAGCTGGCTGGATGGCTGGCTTACCGAGCATCGCGTATTGGAGGAACAGCTGCGATGGGAGAGATAACGCAACGTCCGCTAACAACTAGCGCTTTCGTGAGATGGCATGATAAGCATTAGTAGGGAATGCTCAGCTGCTCAGCTGCTCTGGTGCTCGCTCATCTTGCTCTACTTGCTCGGGGCTGATGTTTATTGCTGGCGTGATGTTGATCATGCCTCCCCCGGGAACGTTGGGAATCAGCACATTCCTGTATCATGGCTAACTAGCGCCAGCCACGGCATCATACCCGCGTTTCGGGATCGAGACTGTGCCATGGACTTGGGAACACGGGAGAAGGGGGCGGAAGAGACAAACAACGAAAAGAGGCCGGACGCCATCCAACGTGGGAAATTCCTGGGGGGGTGATGATCACTCGGGAGATTTCTTGTTTCTTTTTGCAGGAGCTTTGCGTGCACGCCAGACAGTGTCTTGTTACTCTTTCCAGCGTGCTGGAGAGTTGGTGGCGGCGTCGCTGAGTCTGATCGTCCAAGAGTGTGTGTCGTCGACGAATCAGCTGGGACATGTCGGTGAGGGGACCAATCATCGTACAGGACCCAGACAGGTGGGTGAGAAGGATTCTCGGTGCTGACGGTGAAGGTTTTTTTAGGGTTCTTTTTTTTTCCAGTCACTTGAGCCTCCAGGGGAGGCCGAGAATGAGAAAGTCCCTCCGAGTATGCACACAAAGAGAGACTCGACACCCGAACAATGCCTTCAGCCTCATGCCCGTCGTCCGCTAGTTCGTTGCAAAGTAAGTCATGCTAAAAAGGATTGGAATTGCGGCGTGGTCTCGTCCCCGAAAAGACCGGCGCCTTCTTCCACATCCAGACCCCCGGTTCCCGTTGCTGTCTCAGTGCGGACACTCGGGGGAACGGTTTCTCGTGTAGGAGTTCGTGCTGCCTGCCCAAAATATGAGCTATCAGAAATGGCGATCATTCACGCACATGGCCTGTGGCTTGTTGGCCTTGTCGTTCGCTGACCAGGGGCATCAGCCCGTCCATTGGCCGCCTACCGAGTCGCCCCGATGCCCTGCACAGGACAAGTTTCGGTTGTTGGTGGTTAGGGACTCCTCGTGGGGTGGGTGTAGAAAGCTGAAATTGTGCCTTGGGGTTCAGCAGGACACACCGATCGGGACCTTTCCTATCGTGGCATCGGGGCATCAGCGATCAACCAGACAAAGGCGATGACTGGCCCTCGGCTGAAGAGATTTTTTCTCCATCTCTGCTTTGACAACACGTCCGCGCATGAAATGCCCTGACCGAGCCCCGACAGGTTCAGTTCAGATCTCCCAAGGTTCAAGCCTTTATTACGGGCATGCAGGACCTGCAGCAGGTTGCCCCGGCTGAATGAGACGGCGGCAGGACGGGCGTCAACCTTTCATGTAGTCAAGTTGCATGCGGGCGAGACCGGGCCTGGCCCGCGCCTGCGTTGTAACGCCCCTGAACAACCGCGGCCTACCTTGACCTACCTACATGCGGATGGATACTGTGTACATGCCCCTTTTTCCTTCGAAGGGAGAAGAACAAAGACGAAATTATCAGATAGCTGGGCGCATCAGTTGGACCCAGGGAGCATTGTTGAACGTGAGTTAGCGCCGGGGTCATCTCCGGAGGCTGGCGACTGCCACGCGACTCCATGGCGCCTCTCCCGGCCACGAGTCGAGTGACTCGAGTATTGACTGCACAATACTGCCGTTTTGCCGCCTCCTTTGTTTTCTTTTGGACCGGCTTGATCGAGATCTTCAACTTGTGTTCCCCTGGCCCCCGGACATGCCGCCCGTTGATAAAGGCAGCGTAACATCCATCGCGAGATCTGAACCTGGTTCAAAAAGGGTTGCGGCCCCTGCCGCGGCGATTGTAGCCAATGAACATGGTCCAGGCTTCGGCAACTTCAGCTTGAACCAACCAGATTGTGCAGAGCGCTTGTTGAGCCGGAGGCTCCTCAACTTCACCGACAGGGTTCGCGCGAACGAGATGCAGAAGCAACTGTTTGGTTTGTTGTACACTTGTTTATCGGTCTGTGTGAGCGACAAGGCGACAGACAGGGGGAAGACGGTTTTTTTTCCTCTTTGCTTTTTGCCAGCCACCCCGGCTATGCCAAGGGGCACAGAAGCGAAATGTGGGAATATTGAAAGGCATCCAAAAGGAGGTGAGACTGCAGCGGGTGTTTTTGACGATGTGCCTCTGTCTTGTTCAGACGTGACGCTCTGGTCCGGCCGGCCCGAGGCTCTCACCGGCGTGGTAATCACTTGCTAGCCGAGTTGCTCTGCTGCTCTGCTGCCGGATTGAGCGAAAGCCACGTCGGAATACTCGGGCCTCGAACACGCCCGAGGACAAGTCAAAGAGGGATCGAGGCGACAATAGTTACACAGTATCACATCACCACAGTCTGATGAGGCTCAACGGCAGCGCTCAACAGCAACAAGGGGTGGCAGCAAAAGCCGAACCCCCTGTTTCTTAGGCGTCGTCCCTTTTCAATTCTTGTTGATGCCAAGTCAAGGGACAATGCAACCCTCTGAGCCTTGTGGTGCCCGGAGTGCTCTCGGGTGCCTTCTCCGCATTTTGTGTGGAGCCTGCCCTGCGGACTTTTTTCTTTCTTGCTCAGAGTGGGGCCAAGCTAAGAAGAAAAAGGGCAAGCTCGTCCGGTCTCTGCCAAGCCCCTTGCAGGCCCTCGTGGTCCCCTGCCCCCGCAATCTGCAAATGCAGGCGCAACCAGAAAGGGGGATGGCGACCTCTGAAAGGGATTGGTGCGAGGAGGCAGTGAAGAGCACTTGTTCGCAATCGGTGCCCGGCAGGCAGCGGTGGGCGCGAAGACAAGGCTGCCGGTCTCGCTTCCGAGTCTCGTCGTCTCGGTGTGGTGATGAGTTCGGTGAACTGGAATCGTGTCTGGACGACTCGACCCGGGCTCCCATGGTACCGGGCACGGGTAGCAGAGCAAGCCCATGTTTCACTCAGAAGATGCCGGTCTGTTGGGACGTGCTCATCCGCTCCCGCACCATTGCGATCACTCGCCCAACTCGCTCGCTGACGCTGACGGCGCTAGCGAGGCGACCCAAACAAAAAGTTTCCAGGAATTCGTTATCCTCCCTGCTCCGCCGATGGAGAGGAACGACGACACACAAGTCGGGCACCTACTAACTAAAACTCATCATGTCAGGTTCCTGCATCAGGACCCTTGCCCGGTGACGAACGGTCAACGGTGTCTGGCATGGGACTCCTGTGGGTGGAATGTCCAGAAGCACAAGAAAACGCGGGGTAGAAATCGCACACCTCCGGCACTCATCTGGCTGTTTCTAAAAACTGCGAATTCGATCGTCTTGCCTAACGCTTTTGAGAATCGGAGGATGGAGTCGATGGGGAGCTAAAACCTGGGGAAATTGAAGATGGAGACAAATCGATGAGGCCTTGTCCCTGTCGAATTGCGCCACAATTTTGCAGAGCACCTTGGCGGTCCCCAGAAATGCCAGCGGAAGCCCAACAGCACCCCTCTTTTTTGTGTTTCAATTCAATGTGGAAAGGACGTCGTCGGCAGGGGACCAACTGTCCGGGACTGGAAAGAACAGACGGGCGAGATCCTGCAGCGTTCGTACTCGCCTAACACGACAGCAACGGGACTTGGAAGGAAGGAAGCGAGGTTGCAGCCTGATTAACTAGGTAACGTAAGTTGTCTCTTTCCGACGAATTTGATGAACCTGAAAGATGCCCGCTTGCCGTGCCGATGTCCACCTTCCTCGCATGAGGACATGAGAGGAAGCAATTCGTAATTCGCACTTTGCTTCCAGCGTTCCAGCGTTCAATCAAGCCCCCTTCTCGGACGCCCGGCACCGCTAATGCAGCTGTCGGTACCAACCGCCGTCGCTCACTGGAGGAATCGCTAGCGCCTGCATTCCAAGACTTCTTCGAGACCAACGGGCGCGAACACAGCACATGATGTTACCAATGAGGGTCCATCCCAGAAACTGACGAGAGAAAGGCTGGGTATGATTCAAGACTCTTGGATGATGCACTAGCGTTCTTGTCATCCACGAGGACAAGCACCCCCCGCGTTTTAACTGACCATTCATCCAGCAAGCGTCAAGCATCAT
The DNA here is from genome assembly GCF_020726465.1 of Chaetomium tenue. Lineage (NCBI taxonomy): Eukaryota > Fungi > Ascomycota > Sordariomycetes > Sordariales > Chaetomiaceae > Chaetomium > Chaetomium tenue. The sequence continues at coordinate 1,861,902 of NW_027117330.1, read as the reverse complement.
CCAAGAGAATGGAACGGCATGGGATGGGTAAGAAACCAAAGAATGCCCCGAAACCTCCCACATGACACGCACGCCGTGGCACCTCGCCAGCGCTAGTGTCGAAGGTCCCAATTCATCAATTCATGCACCACGACGCAGTCGCCGGGTCCTTCGTGGGACAGGAGGATTGACGCTAACCGTTCCCTCATCGCACCCGACACCAAGGCCCAGTGGCTCTGTCAAGCCCGGCAGGCAAACTTCGTCATCTCTCGCCATCCTCACCATCCCAGCGCACCGGATCCGCAGGGGCACCGTCGACGCTCTGCAGCAAACGCCCGGGGAGTTTGACGGGCGGGCGGGTTGGTGAAACTGGCCGACCCGAACAAGAAACCGGGCTTCGCCGGGCTGGATTACGAAATTCCTCTGTGGCGGGGGTTTTGGATCGGCACCATCTGATCCCGGGTCTCCCTTCTGTTTCTGCCGTTGCCCCGTCAGTGATTGCTTTGCAATCACACCATCGTATCGTGGTCATCGCTGTCGTCGGTGTTTCTGATCCTACCGTCTCAGACAGAGCGCGGGATTCTTGCTCTCGTCTGCAGAGATCTGCAGGGACTCGCAGGAGGCTGTCATCATCGTTAATCTGACTGGAAAGGAAGGGGTCCTACCTGCATCTGCCCTCCCACGCATCTCTTCTTCCCCCGTTGGCTGAGATTGCCTATCTTGCCAGTGCAAGCTCAACTGCGTGCCGCCGAGAGGCATTGGGTGGTGTGGTGGTGGGTTGGCGGATGGCACGCACCAAATGCAGCCGGCTTCCTCATTCTGGCAGCCACCCTCCCGACGCTGCAGCAACAGTCTCGGCCGCCAACGCGGGTTGCCCGAAAAGAGGCCCCAGTACGACGCAGTAGCGTCATGTACGCCCGCTCTCCTCGGTGCTCCCCACACACTCACCAACAGCCCAGAGCGAAGTGGTTGCCAACCTCGTCCCCCATAGGTCGCTCCCCCACGCAAGACGATCTCCGGTTCACACCCACTCTACTTGAGGAGTCAAGCCGACCACTCCAGCCTCAAGCGGACTTTCCCAGGCGCTGCAGGCCGGTGGCGCGCATCTGGGGAGCGGAGGACGGGACAGGTCGAGGTCTCTAGCTGGCTGAAACCGTCTCCTGCAAAGTAGACGATATTCGTTGCTGCCGCAACCTCAACGCAACCTGCGGGCGTTTTTGGCTCCCAATATGCATCCATTTACGAGACACATCTGCTGCAGAACGACAGCTGATCCTCCACAAGGAGAAATAGGGGGTCCCGTCGAGGGAAAACAATGTCATGCCGACTGATGACTGCACGGCCAAGTTTTGCCACTCCTCCCCCCTTTTTACGTAGCCGTATCGTCCCTTTCCCCTATTACTAGCACAGTAACACCCAAGCTATCGCACAATTACCATGCCAAGCAACTCAACAAACGAGACCACCACCACCCTCCCAAACTGCTGCCCTGCCCCTGCCTTGCGCTCCTTTCCCTCGAGGCCTACACTAAGCCAATATTGTGCAAGCCAGGACGGGCTGAAGGGGGGCGCATGCAAGAGCATGGCGTGCATATCCGCCACCGGCCGCCCACACCAGGCCACCACCACCATCTTCACCACCTCCACACTCTCTCCACAATCCACACTCCACACCCTAACCGTCGCTGCGTACCACCCTCCCCCGGAACATCTCCCCCCCACCTGACTCAGCCAGTCGGAGGTCACAAATGGCTAACAAACTGTTTGACTTGTCTTAACTACCGCGACGTATTAAGCAGGCGCTTGGGAGACATCTTGAGAGGAGAGGGGGGTCGGGTGCTACCCTACCCGACCAGACAGAGGCCCCCAGATTCGCTCAGTCGCCCCCCCAGCTGGTATGCCGAACCTAGCCCAGACTAGCTTTTGTCTAGTTTTTCCGTGATGGGGGCCATGGAGAGGGTTGTGTGTGTTCCGTACTGTGGTGATACCAGAACAAGGGGGCGATTACAGGGTTACGATGGGCGCCGGAGAGGGAGGGAGTGGTGAGCCGGGGGGCCGTGATTGGTCTTTACTGGGTGTATCGTAATGTCGTGTTTTTGTTATGCTTTGTGGTGTTACGCGCTGGGCGTGGTTTAGTGCACTTGATGCACTTGCTCGCTCCACGGAGTTATCAGGGGAGAATTGTTGGCCAGCTGACTGACTGCGTTTTGGCGCCGCCGGCTGCCCTGGATGTTTCCCCTGAGGACCCGAGACAGTGTAATTTATGGCCCTCTGGAACTCAACTCTGGAAGGGCCGGGGGTGGATATATTGGCATGACAGACATTTTTGATATTGATATCAGATGGGGGAGGGTGGTGATGGGGGTTGTGGGGTTGCCATCCATCCATCATCTCCCTCGTGATAATAGTCAGGGGTGGTGGACTAAGACTTTATGCGCTCTCTTCTTGGTTTTCTACGACCCGACTGATCATGCTGTGTTGGAGTTTTCGTTGTTTGTCTGCTTGATTGGATGGTCCCCTTGAGGCCGCGAGTGTCGGTTGGGTCCTTGTTTGAGGCCTGTTTCTGAAGATTTACCTTTGAAAAATGGAACTGGTTGGAGGCCTGTGATCGTTTTCCTCGGGCTTTCTTCTTGCCTCTCCCAGAGGCAAACATATCAACGTTGACCTCAACCGCCGACAGCTCCCCTATCCCTCCAAAGTTTAGCCAGCCTGGTTCTGTCTGCGGTCCGTCAAGTGATTCCTGGCTTTTGCTCGTACTTGCTTCCGGGCTGGCCCGGCCGCCGACCATACCGAGCCATCTCCAGTGTGTGTGGCTGCTAAGCCCGAGCCTCGCGTGAACTTGCCCCTTCCCAGATTGGGGAGTGGCAAAACGATGAATACTGTGACATCCATCCATCCCCCTTTTGTGCCCCCTATCATCAGCTGAGATATGTGTGTCGAGATGCCCCAGTTGGGGATGGCATGCCCAGCTGACTTCCTAAGACGGGGTAGCACACTGCCTTGACACAACCTGGAAGTCATGTAACCGCCCGCTTTTCTTTTCTCTTTTCGGGGGTATTCAATGAAATGTCGCACTATCGAGTGTCGACGTTGTTGCCCCTCCCCCCTCACCACTCTGCTTGGTGTGAAAGGATGGATGGGGTGAGGATAGGACGGGCTGTTGCGGCGCGGGTAGCGGCACCATGGACGTCATGAGGTAACAGACACGAGCGCGCCCTGATAGCTATTGAGAGGGAATATCATAGCATGACAGGAAAGCAATGCAACTGTGACTACCCGAGGCCCGGCCTGGCCGAGATGGCCGAGCCCTGGTGGCGTCGTTGGGGGCCTGCGGGTATCCGTTTTGTTCTTCGGGAGCCTGCCGGATCGTGCGTATGTTTTTGCTGCGGCCGTCCTGATCGTTGTGGCTCGTGATACGACGGTGCGAGGGTAGGGGTGTCTTGGTGGGACAGGTGTGACTGCACGCTCGGTTGTTTGTGTTTATGGGGTGTGTGTCATTGATGTGACGGGGGGCGTTGAGTTTGCTCCGCTTTGGGTGATGAGGGTACCGTTTATCGGTGTTCTGTCTCTTGGTTGTTGACTTTTCTCTCGTCCGTATGAGCAGGTAACGACGAGTCAGATCACACAACTGAGTGTAGGAAGTGATAGGTCTGAGTCAATCAAATCACAGGGCAGAAGAAAGAGGTCATGCTGGTGATGCTTACTTGACGGGGTTCTCCTGAGAAGAGTCGGTCTGTTGGGCTAGGGTAACAATGCCGATGCTTTCCTACCCAGATAGCTGCCCGTCCGTGCCGGAGGTTTTGCACTTATAGCGGGCCGGTATGATATCTCACTCAGTTCTTATTGAAAGAAAGGGGTTTGAATAGCCTTCTAAACCTCTGATGGGCCTGATCCGCGTTCCCTGCTCTCTGTGATAGACATGATTCAGTACGCAATCAACCCCTTGTGGATGCCATGCTCCTCAAGGGCCGTCAAGAGAACCGTGAGCCTCATCCACGCTGCCCACAGAAGCCGGCGTTACGCAGCAAAAGGAATATTTGCGTTCGCCCCCGGGTTGTGTCCCGCTGACGAGAAATTCTCGGGTCAATGCAACGGACCACAATATTCAAATGTAGGTGGCTCCGGCGCCGTGTAAGTCACACATGTTAAGAGAGGCGAAATATTGGGTGATATGTGGTGTTACAACACCCTTCCTGTCGTTCAGATCATCTTGTGTGATTATGCAGGCCTGTACCTCGTGTATCCCAACGTCCTGTGCGACCAATGTCGTCGCCTTCGCCACACATCTAGGTGAGCCTTTGGGTCAACCATGGTGATCAGGCGTGGGAGTTAGAGGGGAACAAAACAACCTTATTCGGGTTCCGAGTTGAAACATCAAGCCTGCAGGTCAACTAGGATTGAGGCCACCTAATGAATTAAAGGGACTTGTTCCGATCTGAACTATTATTTGATACAGCACCCGAACTTCTCCCCAAGCTCTCTAACTTAGACTATCACACAACTGTGGTAGCTACTCTTCTTGCTAAGTTCAGTAAAGCTGAGAGAGCAAACATGGTGGGCACAGCAAACAACGCTCATATGAAATCTCAACCTTCCATCTTAACCCGGATTCTTCCCAACCAACCCCCCGTGCACAGGGCACCTTCCCGGCACTATATATACAAGTTCCCGCACGACCACTGCCACCGCCTCCTCACAATTGAAGTTAAACAACGGTTTAGCTCAGCGGCATTGTGAGGAGGACCGGTTGGACACCAATCGAAAGAGGACCTGTTCGACTCCCCCTCGCGGCGCAAAATCCTGTTTTCAGGATTTTCGTAACCACCAACCTCCATTCCACCGGGGAATGGGGCTTGGTGGTGAGCTTTTTATTTTCTGGCCCTTTTAATTGCGGATATCTACCTTGATGCATAGAGTATGCTGATAATGGGGGGAGGGGGGAGAGGCACTGAGAAAGCCGGAGCACAAAGTCATTTTCAGATTTTACTTTTTATCATCGAACTCTCCAAGATACTAAGGTCAGAGCAGTCAAAACACACACATATAGCACCTCGACCTTCGTCGGCAGCCTCTATTGTCAAAGTAAGCGCAATTCCCTAAAAGTCAGAGGGATGGATGTATGATATGGTTGCTCATCAAACGATGCACATCGCCCGCAACATGCAAATCTGCTGCTCCCAATTCACTCACATGCGGCGGTGAAAGGCACGCCTTGTTCGTTCCATCAAACTCTGATTGTGGTCATGCCAGGTCATCTGTACTGTGTGTGTATATTCCCTGCAAAAACAATCTGAGTATGGTATATCCTCCTCGTCCTCATGCGACATGACATAACACAGTTCCATCAACGTCTGGCAACCAACCAAGCATGCAAAGAGATCACCGCTGCACACTGCCCATCAATCCCGACACCTAATTAGTCCTCAAAGACAAAACCACACATGGGGGATGGACCACTGAAGTGCTTCCCCAAGGGAGACCGACAGACTGACAGCCCAGTCTTCCTCTCTCTTCCTTTCTCCCGTTTTCCTTTTCCCATACCAGCAAACAACCAAACAAACCCAGATATCGCTCGCTCCAACTCCAAAACAACCCAACACAACACAACATCAGACATGATATGATAATCATCACCAACCCACCCCCAACCCCAGTATACACTTCACCTCCAGTATACACCTCACCTGGACGGACCACCCCCACAACAAAACAAAACAACCTAATACACACTCCCCAGTATACTCCGATCCTCCCTCTCCTCCCTCGCCAGCACATCATCCGCCTCATCCACCATCTCCCGCGTCAACTCAGGCCCGCTCTCCTCATCCGCCTCGCAGGAGGCAGCCCCATTTCCATGCTCATGCTCGCAATCCGCCTCATGCTCCCCGTCGCTACTATGGTGATCACCCAGCCGGTTGGCGCGCGTGCCACGGCCCATGCGGGATTGTTCCCTGTGATGGTGGTGGTGGTGGTGGAAGTGTTTGTGGGGGCGGTGGTGGAGCGGGATGGCCGAGGCGGGGATGCCGAGCGCGGTGGTGGCTCCGGCGGCAGCGGCGGCGGGCCGGCTGCCGTTGGTGATGGGGCTGGATGTGCTGGTGGTGGAGGAGGAGGGGGAGGGGGTGGGGAGGGCGGCGGCGTGGCGGTGGCCGTTGTCGTCGTCTGAGTCGGCGTCGTCGCTGCCCGCGCTGTTGTGCCCGCTGTAGGTGCCGCCGAAGTCGCGGCCGACGTGGAGTTGGGTGATTTCGAGCGGGCGCGGTGGGATGTTGGGGCTCTTGAGGCGGGAGCGGAGGCGGTCCTCGACGGAGATGAAGGAGGGGGTGCCGTCGGGGCTGGAGACGACTTCGTCGCGGGCTTTGGTCACGTCGATTTGGGGGCCGGTGACGGTGAACTCGGGCGTGTCGCTCATCTCGTCGGTGGTCTGGGACTGGAAGCGCTTCGCGGCTGGCCGGCGGCTGACGAGGGTTTGGCTGTTAGCCGTGCCGTTGAATGATGGGTTGGTGATGCCGTGGGTCGAGCTGGCTGCGGCGCCGTTGCCGTTGGGCACAGTGGTGCTGTTGCTGCCGTTGCTGCTGCCGTCCTCGCTCACGGCTAGGCCGACGGCGTGGTTAGAGATGATACTGTCGCTCTTCACGAGGTCAGCCAGCGTCTGGCGGATCTTGAAACTCTTGTCGTGATCACAACCATTCGGACAGCCGCCCCAGCGACGTCGGACCTCAACCGTAGCAGCGCGCGCGAGCGTGGAGACGTCCTTACTTTTCCCATTCTCCTTGGCACCCTCGTCCTTGTTCTCGACTAGCTCCTGCGCGCGCTCCCTCTTCAGCTCGGACCATGTCCGCAGGTTGTTCTCGAGTAGGTATTTGCCGCTGTCGTCGTTGCGGCGCATGATGAGGAACTCGCAGTGGTTGACGTTGCGTAGATCCTCAAAGTGCTCGACGCTGTAGTGGTACCACTTCATGAGGAAGACGCGGGACATGAGGCCGTGGGTGACTGGGGTGGTTATCGTCAGCTTGTGTACTCTTTAAAGAAAGGGAGGGTGTTGGGCTCGCTCACCTAAGACGCAGACACTCGCAAAGTCGTCCTCGCCAAACTGGCGCCACAAGCTCTCGTTGAACCCACTGACGCGGTCATAGGCGTCGGCGGCGCTCTCGCCGTTGGGGATGCGATAGAAGAAGTGGCCGTAGTCTGCGCGCTCTTGCCACATGCGCTCCATCTCGGCGCTACATGGCTGGAAGTTGCCAAAGTCCTGCTCACGCAACCGCGGCTCCTCGTACACCTTGATATTATCGCGCTTGAAGGGGCTCGGCTCGGGATCGTCGCTGGTCAACGTCGCTAGGATGCCCTCGGTGGTCTCTCGCGTCCTACGGTATGGACTTGTGAAGAAGTGTAGCGTGTCGTCCTCGCGGAGCATCGTTCGCAGGCGGCGGCCCGCTTCGTATGCCTGCTGCCATCCGTCTTGTGTAATCTTCACCCGGTGGTCGGGGATGGTCTGGTGGATATCGCGGTTTTCTGGAGAGAAGAGTTGGTTAGCCAAGCTGCATTTCTGGTTTTGGACTGAGACATGTCACGTACTGTTGCCCTCCGACTGGGCGTGCCGGACTAGGATGATAAGTCTTGGTCTACCCATGGTGAATGAATGGGCCTCGAAGATAATCGAGTATGGTTTCAGTGTTGTAGAAGCTAGAGTAGGTGATCGTGTGCTCAGAGGTAGGATAGGGAGCAACACGGGGCAGCTCAAGTTTGTTTCAAAGTAGCCGATAGCGGGGCAACGGCACAGTCAAAAAGGTGCGAGCTTGGAGTTGTTCGTGTTTGGAATGTGTTTGGAAGTCGTAGAATATACAGCGAACAGAGGGTATGATATGCAATTCCTTTTTACCCCGGTAAAAACAGTCATCGACTCATCCAAAGCTCTGGGTCAGCTGCCTGGTACAACCTAGACTGGGACAAGCCTGAAGAAGCCGCCATTCAGCGGCGTCTGGGAAAGGTATTACCAATGCCCAGGCCGAGGGGCTTGGACGAGTTGGGCATTGAGTGCCCCGCGGACCCACTTACTTACAGGGCCTTTTTATTTTTCTGCAGCTTGTTCCGCGCGCTTCCCAGCGTTTCCCAGCGTTTCTCAGCGTCTGATAACAGATGAATGCACGGTGGGTGCATTCGGATGCAGTGATCTTGGCTTGATTGAGTACACTGCAGGACGGGAGGGGAATATGAGTGCATCTCAGAGTGCAATGGGATGATCTTTCGCTGCCAACTGCTTGTCGCCTGAAGTTCACGCCACTTCTGGTGCCACCCTGATCTGGACGTTGGTGCAGGCCTGCAGCTGCCCTGGCACTACATGGGTGCCTGACCGCCAACGAATCAGATGACCTGCAAAGTCCCAACGGCGGCGCAGGGCTGCGGTCGGCAGTTGCCGCTGGTCGGTTGCACTTTCCTCGATGCTCTCAAACAAGCGCCCGGCGTTGGGATTGGCTGCGGTTGGGTGTGGATGGTGTGGAGGGCACGGCGGCGGCGGCTACACAAGCGCTGAGGACTCTCCACAAGTGCATCTCGTATTCTCCATTTGTCCATGATTTCCATTCCATGTGTACCTCAGGACATAATCTGGACCTCGGTCTTACCGCGCCACACTACTTGAGTTTATGAGCTCATGACAATTGTGGCTATAGTGGCTGAGACTCCAAGTCTCGCCAAGCATGCTGCCAAGTCTGCGCTCGAACCATATCGGCCCACTTAAATTTCCACCTCGCCCGAGCGCCAGTCGCGTCGCAACTTAACCTTGAACTTTGAACTAGCTATCCTCTCACCACAACAACCTCCATCAACCAACAACAAACCTCTTCGCAAAAGAAAGAAAAAATCGCCCAAAAATGACCAACATCCCCCCCCCCGCAAAACGCCGCCGCGCGCTCTCCCCCCACGCCTCCCAAGCCACGCACCTCGCGGCCCTCTTCTCCAACCCCACGCAAGAAATCCGCCTCCCCCCCCCGGGCACCACCAGCTCTTCCACCTCCTCCCGCAAACCGCTCCCGCCCCCCCCCGAAATCGTCACGAACGTACAGGGCTCCTCCGCGGGCGCCGGATCCGGCGAGTTCCACGTGTACAAGGCGGCGCGGCGGCGCGAGTACGAGCGGCTGCGGCAGATGGACGAGGATTTGGCGCGGGAGCGGGCGGGGAGTGAGTTTGAGAGGCGGAGGGCGGAGAGGGAGAGGGAGGATGAGGAAAGGACGAGGAGGAATCGGGAGAGGAGGGAGAGGAAGAAGAAGGGGAGGGCAGGGAAGGGGAAGAAGGGGGGGGAGGGGGATAAGGGGGATGGGGATGAGAAGGGGGAGAGTGGGGGGGTGGTGGTTGCTGCTGCTGCTGCTGCCGGGGCTGCTGCTGGAGGGGAGGGGGAGGTGGGAGGTGATGTTGGTAATAAGGAGGGGAAGGACGGGGACAAGGAAAATGGCGAGGGGAGGGCGGACGCGGACGCGGACGCGGACACAGGCAAAAAGCAGGAAGCCCCTGTTGTGGCGGACGGCCCGGGGCTGGTTATCCACGACGATGACTGAGGAGGGATTGTCACGACGACTTGAGCAACTCGCTGATCGGCCTTTTATCTACCTACAAGGACCTTTTTTCCTCTAATAGGGTATTATGCCGGCCTAATAAAACCAGTGGCCTTGCGGCCTCTACTCATCAATACCGCCGCCACCGGTGCCGACGCCCGGTTGCAGTTTCTTAGCGCTGCAGATATCGTCTACTCTCAACAAGAGGCAGGCGGACTAGAAATAATTGTCAGCATACAGTTCGTGCAACCGTAAAACTCTATCCGGTGCAACATACCTCAATCGCCGTCTTCATGCTCTGCACCTTGATCGCCTCGGGCTCCCACACGCCATAGTCCTTCATGTCCACCAGCACGCCGGTGTCACCGTTGACACCCCACGAGCTCTTGCCCTCGGCGTGCTTGGCCCGCAGGTCCGTCAGCACACGGACGGGGCTCTTGCCCGCGTTCTGGATCAGCGTCCGCGGGATGACCTCGAGGGCCTCGGCGACGGCCTTGTACGGCCACTGCTGGACGCCCTCGATGCTCTTGGCCATCTGAGCTAGGCGTACTGACACGGCCATCTCGGTGGCGCCGCCGCCGGGCGACAGGCGGGGGTGGAACAGGACGTTGCGCGCGACGCCCATGGCATCGTGTAGGTTGCGCTCGATCTCGTTGAGCACGTCCTTGGACGGCCCGCGGAGGAGCACTGTGCAGGCCTTGGGCGACTTGCACTTTGTTAGGAAAGTAAAGTACTCGTCGCCGATCTTCTCAATCTCGAACAGCCCGCACTCGGTGCCCACGTCCGACTCCTGCAGGTCTTCTACCCGGTTGACGATGGTGGCACCAGTCGCCCGCGCTATCCGGTTGTTGTCTGTCTTGCGTACCCGCCGCAGCGCGGTTACGTTACCCTTCATGAGGTAGTGCTGTGCGAGGTCTGAAAGGTGGTGTCAGTGTGGGTAACTTGTAAAGCACAGGAAAAAAACGTACCCGAAACACCCTTTTCTGTGATGACAAGATCCGGGTTCAGCGCGAGGATGTGCTCGCACATGGCCTTGACTTGCTCCTCCTCGATCTGGAGGATTCGGTTCCAGTCCTCTTCCTTGGTAACCTCGATATTTGTCTGCGACTCGCCCTTCTTGTACTCTAGCGAGCAGTCGAGAAGTACGATGCGTGGGTTCTCGATCTTGCGGCGCATCTTGGGGTGCGTGATGTCCTTGTTGAGCATGACGCCATCCAACACACGGCTGTCCTCGATCTCGCCACCGGGAACTTTCTCAATACGCGCGTACCGCTTGATGTCGACCTCGCGCTTGCCGTTGCCCACCTCCCACGTCACGGTGCGCACCGCCTTGAGCGCCAGGCTGCACATCAGCTCCGACCACCGCGACACGAACTTGGTACCGATCGACGACGAGATGAGCTGGTGCATGGCCTTGTCGTCGTTAATGTCAATCGGGAGAGAGATATCTTCGATAATTTGGAGCGCGTCCTTCAGGGCCCGCTTGAAGGCCGAAATGATAATAACGGGATGGATGTTGCGTTCGAGTTGGGGGAGTGCCTGAGCCAAGATCTCGCCAGCTGTTTCCTCCTCATTAGCAAGCATAGTATGACGACAGTCTCCGTGTAGCCAACTCACCCAGGATAATAACAGTTGTTGTTCCGTCGCCCACCTCCTCGTCCTGCGTCCGGCTCAACTCAATCATGCTCTTGGCGGCGGGGTGCGACACCTCGATTTCGCGGAGGATGGCGTGGCCGTCGTTGGTGAGGACGATGCCGCCCATGGGGTCGAGCAGCATCTTGAGCATGGCCTTGGGGCCGAGGCATGACCGGATGATATCGGCGACACTGGTTTGGGGGGGTAGGATATCAGCATGTGGGGTTATAGGGATATCGATGCGGGGCGGGATAGCGAGCATACGTTTTGGCGGCGGCGATGTTCGACAGTTGGGCTTTCCTTCCGGTCTGCCTCTCACCGCTCTGGGTGTCTGCGAGGAAGAGTCCATGTTAGCGGGGAGATTTCAGAGGAACAGTAGCGGGGAAACTTGACGTACTCATCACCAAGACAGGGGCCTGCATTTTGCCTGTCTTTGGCTTTTCGCCTTGATTTTTCTAGTATCGGTGGTGGTTCTGTATGGGATGGGATGTCCAAAAGACCGAGATGAAGAGGGGCGGCGGAAGTTGTGGGAGGCACCGAAATTATGGATTCGCGTTTGTAAGTTCCAGGTTGTCGGTTCTCTGTCGTCGCCCAGGCAGCTCGCTGCTCAAGGTGGGATGCCCCGAAAAGTTTAGAAAATCGGACCCACCTGAGCTTGGTCCGGGCCTGAAGCGGGGCAGCCGGATCAACAAAGCTTCCGCCTCAGAGGAACAACACCAACAGCTCACACAGAGGTTGCAAGTCTCCTGAACTTGTTGATGCTCAGTAGTTCCCTTTCTAGAAATCTTGAGAACTCCAGTACAATAAGTAGTATTCAACATAACAAAAGTCGCTAGAGTAGCGGTAAATATGCGGACAACGTCCGGTGTCAGATCAGACCAGCGGTCAGTCAGTCTACTCTTGGATCCATCCTTACACGTACAACACTCAAGATTCACTCCCTGTGAGTCCCTGATCTCGTCAAATCTTGCTTGATACATGTCCATCAACCCCCCAGCACCCGCCTCCCCAAGCCTCAGTTAAAGGCCAACCTTCCTTAGCCCCTCCCCGCTGTTTCCCTGGGTATTGCTGATGGTGGAAATCAGCCCCTCAAAACCCATCACTACCCCTAACCAGCCGGCTTCGGACCCAAGCTACCATTTTTCGGTATCCCGTAGCTCCCCCACAACCCAAGTCCCTGGGTGCCGTAGCCCCATGGCAACCCTTATATGCAGAAAATAGAAATATACGGAGAATAAAAACAAGGAAATCAAGTTGAGCGACGGTGACCCGCAGACTTTTAGGTCTGGGATATTAGGTCTTAGTAAAGGTTGCCGTATGGCCTCTTCGTAAACGCCGAAATGTAAGAAGAATATGAAAACAGGCGATTGTTGCAGCAAGAGCGTTTGTATGAGAAGCAAATGAAAAATAACGCTGGCCAATGTCGCAAAGGTATCATCTAACGAAAGCGAACCGGTGAGATCGACGTGAGGATGGTTTGTCGATTTGGTGGATCAGAAATTTTGCGAGATGCCAGCAGTTTGCTGCGGATAATGCGACGAGTTCTCGATGCGCGTGTTTCTCCTGGCTGTCACGTCCCGGATGACTGGCGAGCCGCCGGCATCGGTAGGTTGAGGGCCATAGCCGTTGTCCGTATAGGGGTTTCCGCTGCCATACTGGTCGTAGTATTGGTTGCCAGCGCCCACACCACCCGCACCCCCTCCGTAGGCGACACCGATGGGGCCGTCGCCAGAGCCGTCGGATCGGCCAGCGGCGCTATACGACGACGAGGCGTTCGAGGGGCCGCGGCGCACATCGGCACGGTTATTGGCAGCCGACGGGCCCATTGCCCCCAGAATCTCGCCCTCGGGAGACGGAGGCGCATCGCCCATGAGGGGCTCGCCGGATCGAGCGTCGGCCCTGGTGGGCGAAGCAGCGTCGGAATAAGAGGCGCCGGCACCGCCCGACATGGTCGTCGATGCTTTCCTTGTGTTCGAGCCAGCAAGCGTGGTGGAACCCCAGCCCCGGTAGCCCGCCGGGCTATCCTCCCTCATTTCGTAAGCAGTACCCGCAACGGCGGGGATCGTAGGGTCGGCGTTGGGGTTGTAGCCGTAGTCCTCGACCTCCTTCCGTCTCTGCTCTTCAGCGTCCTTGCGCTGCTTCCTCCTACGCCACAAGAAAATACCCAACAGGAGCAGAATAGCAACAGCCGCGATGGGAATAACCACGGCAACGGCGGTCCTTGCACTACCGTTCAGCCCCCCACTTGGCTCATCGGTGGGATCGATGGTGGAACCCGTTGTTGAAGTGGCCGAGGTCGATGGGTCGCCGGTGGGCTGGCCTGTAGGATTGGAGGGCTCGGTAACTGTTGTATATATTGTGCTCGTTGGCGGTGGGTTATTATCATCAGGGGTGGAGGAGCTCTGTGGAGGTGGTCTCGAAGTTCTGGATGTAGGCGGAGGGTCCTCTGATGAACTGGTAGATTGTGGAGGGGGAGGTGAGTTGGTTGTTGACGATGGCGGCGGATCCTCCGAAGATGATGTCGAGGATGCCGGAGGCGGTTCCTCTGAGGTTGATGTTGGGGGTGGAGGAGGCTCAGATGTAGACTCAGGCGGATCTGGCACCGACGGCGTCGACGACGGCACGTCGTCGGCCGCGCTTGTGTCGTTCGACATGACAAATATTTGGCGGCTAAGCCGTGGAAAGTTTCTGTACGGAATTGGCATGTTAGTGTATGAATTGCGCGGCATGGCATAATCGAATGCGTTACAATACGTCAAGGGAAGGAGCGCAGGAGGGATAAGGTCATTTCTCTATGCACCTATAACGGTGATGAGAATCAACCCACTTCGCGCTGCAGCGCTAAGAGGATGAGTGCAGCTGCGAGCTGCTTCAAAGAGAGACAAGCTGTGTCAAACTACTAACCTTCAAAGCAACGGCGAGGCCAACGATGGTCGCAAACTGGATAGCACGGGCGCAAGTGCTCAAGCGACAGCGAGGTTTGGATATGGCGCAGAAAGGGGTGTTTGAGAAGCAAAGCAGCGGGACCGAATGGATTGGCTCAGGGCGCGACGGCTCGGCGTGGACTGGACCACTTGGCGTCTGATCTCTGCAGTCGGGCGTCGGCGCGACGGGACTAGCAGCCCTAGGCGCTGGAAGCGAAAACAGGCGCGCGGCGAAAAAAACGCAAGACCGGCGCTTGGGAGTGACGTTTGACGACGCCGTCTCGTGTCGTCAAAATAGGTGACCCGAGAGAATGGAAAGTGTAAAAGACAAGGTGGTGGGCGGGAGAAGGGAAAGAGGACGCTGAGCTGACAGTGCGAAATTACAGGAAATTGAGCGCAGCTTTCTATTTCCGCCGAGATCCCAGGGTGCGCTTGGACATGCATCTGGCAGCTGCAGGGGTTCTGGCTGGGCTGTGCGGCCAGGACGCCCAATCCGGCGAAGCGGCGAGAGCGGTACGCAGACCCGCAGGCGATGACCACGCGCCAATTGTCCCACCTCGCGATGGGAAACCGACCCCGAAGATACGTTGCTTGTGGCGGAGGTGCAAGATAGTCGGTTTCTCGACACAGTATGGCTTTGCCCTGGTGTATCGGTGGCTGATCTCCCAATTTCTACCCGGTACAGAAGCGAGCTCGCGACTCTTGTCTTGCTCCCGTTGTTGACAAACTGCAAGATCAGTGGTTCGGACGAGGTGAACTCCGGGCCTGTTCCTGCGCTAATTCGGCTAGGCTTGGTGGGCTAGGTGGGGCTGAATCTCCGCAAAATCCATGGGCTAGGTAAACGGTTGAATTCTGCCCGGAACCCGGGAGCCCGGTCAAAGTCAGAAGGACAGAACAAAAGCAGAGGACCCCAAGAGAACTTGACAAGAGCTGGATCTGACCGCAAAGCTGGTGGCCATGTGTGAAATGTAAAGATTTTGCTTGTTTGGCGGACTCAAACAAATAATATCGAGTCAGGCAAATCAGGATCCGTGTAAGCTCGGGACGATCGGTTACCATCAGTTTTGGAAGGTGGACTTGCCTTCACAGTACCGGACACAGTGTTAGTAGTTACAAAAAAGAGTAAGTCCTGCCGGACAATGGCGCTGAGTAACTTGCTCTCTCACCATGACCCTTTCGTTGGCGCCTTCATGAAAAGCTATTTGGTCCTGAGTAATGGAATAACTTGCAGTTTCTCATCTTAACTTTTTCAATCGCTTGTCCGATCAATTGCAAGTAACCATTCCCGCGGATCCTAAGTGCGGGGCAGCAAGACATATAGCAAGGATTGCTTGTTCAATCAAGACCCAGCCATTGAAAACTTGGAATCCCTTTCGAACTTTTCCCCTTCTTCTTTCGCTCCAATGGGAGAGGGTCGCAGAGTGCCAAAACCTCGTGTTGAGCGCACAAACAAGTGGAGGCCCCCGACCTGATCAACGATTCGGCGACGGCCTCTCCCCAAGGAGGCTGTGTCCCATCTTGGCAAGTAGCAGAGCGCATGATCTTTGTTCGCTCGAGACGAAACACAGCGCCGCTCAGCTCGTAACAGGACACACGGAGGTTTCAATAGGAATCAGATTATTACACGACATTGCGGCTGGACAGCCCCCGCATGTTTGCAGCTTTTACTTATAGAATAAAGGTGAGAAGATAATCAGTCACGAGCGCCTTGATATTCTGGTCAGCATCAACCGCGTCAGCGATCAATCAAATAACTACCTATGAATGAACAGTCCGACTTTGTAGATGACGACTCATGGCCCCCATCTAACCCTAACCCCAATTGAATTACACCACCAACACTTTGGCTTGTCTTCAACCGCATAAACTCAGATAGGTTGAGGTTATAACGCCACAGATGGGAGATGAGTTAGGACTCAGATGATATTGACCTCTCAAATGGTATACATTTTAGCCACTACGCCGTCATCTATCCAAGCCATGATATCCCTCTCTCCACCTGCCCAAGAAACCAAATAAACCGAGACAGAGCAAGTTCTTTACATCCACCACATATACACAATACACTGCAGTGCCATATACTCCCGCCTTTATTCCACCCCCTTTGCATCTCCGCGTACATTACCAACCTCCTAAACCCCATCAACCCCCCCAGAACAACCACTCCTCCAAAACCCACCCTTCCCACCCCCACCCCTTACTTCAACCCAAACCCCTCACTCTCCCACACCGCCCTCCACAGCACCTCCACAAACCTCTCGCGGTCTGTCGCTCGCCACAAGCCGACCGAGTTGAAGCAGGTGCGCGCGGTGGGGAAGCGCCCACACTCGTCTCCGAGACACGCGACACGTATGGCCAGCGACGCCGCCCCCAGCGCGGGCAGCCGGTCACTGCCCGTGATGAAGGCTAATAGACGCCGTTGGTTGAGTGGCGGGGCGGTTTGGAAGGCCTCCCAGAACCAGCGGATGGTGGGCTCTTCTTCTTCGTCGTTCTCGTTGTCGTCGTTGCTTTGTTGTTGCTCTTCGGGGTTGGTTGTGGTGGTGGCGGCGGTGGACTTACCCGCCCGCCGCCGCCGCCAGCCATCATACACGGCAACCGCACGCAGCGCAGCAACATCCAACGGCGCACCATCCGACACCCCCGCAGACCCCCGTACCAACAACTCAATCTCCTCCGGCCGAAACAGCGACAGCGCCCCCCCACCCGTTCCCCCCGCACCACCACCACCACAAACCGTAAAAAACCCCCTCTTAAACGGCTCAAACTGCCTCGCCACCGACCCCTCCAGCGCATGCCGCACGTACGCATCCACATACTCACGACGATTCGCATTCGTGACCGCGCGACGGTCGCCGCCGGGACAGAGCGGGGCGCGGTCGACGGCGCCGTAGCGCGCGGCGTCGACGGCAAACACCAGCCCGAAGGTCTCCTCGACGTCGCCGTCGTAGTCGAGGAGTTGGCGGAGGCCGCGCGCGAGGGTGGGGCGGTATTCGGCGAGGTCGTCGAGGGTGTAGGTCATGGGGGGGCGGGGGTGGGTGGTGGTGTTGTGGGGGGTGGTGGTGGTGTGGGTTGTTGTTGGGGTGGAGGGGGGGAGCGGGGCGGCGGCGAGGAGTTTGCGGAAGGCGAAGGGGGGGAGGGCGACGTCGAGGATGGTGGAGTTGTAGATGGCGAGGCCGAGGACGACGCCGACGAGGAAGAATTGCTCGGAGGGTTCGAGGGAATTGGGGTTGAAGTAGCAGTAGTGCGAGTCTTCGTCATAGAGGAACATGCCTGGATGCGAGTAGGTGAGTTAGTGGATTAGATTGGGTGTGTGTGTGTTGAGAGGGACGGGATGGGACGTACCGTGGTCGGGGTTGAACACCTCCCGCACCAGGAGCAGAAACCACTCCTTCCGCAACCCCCCGGCATCGACACCCTCTTCGCCCTTGAAGACGATCTTGAGCTTCTTCTTGATATCCTCCCCCCCGCTCCCAATCACCTCGCTGACGGCCTTCAAGCTGTCATCCACGAGGCACTCTCGGCGGATGTTCAAAACAAAAAACTGCTGCACCACACGGTTGGTCAGGATACTATCAAAAAAGGCATCCCTCGCCTTATTCGACATCTGCCGCCTAGCATCATGCTCAAGAATCTGAATCTTAGCCCCGATGCTCAAGAGGAACGGGTGCTGGCAGAAGGAGAAGCGGCCCTGTCTGCGCTCCCACGCCTCGAACTCGCCCACGAGGTCCGCGTCGTCGAGCAGCGTCATGTAGAAATCGCTCGTGGCGAGGATCTGGCCCGGCGCGTGGACAAGCTCGCGGTGCCTGTTGCCGGGGCTGTCGGGCCGGTTGGCCAGGCCGCGGTGGGCGTGGCCCATGTTGTTGGCGGCGAACAGGAAGCCGAGGACCTGCGCCGCGGCTTTGATCTGCCAATCTTCCTGGTAGACTACCTGCTTCTTCTTCTCCTGTTGCTTCTTGGCTCGCTGAGAGTGGCCCAGCGCGGCGTGGAGCGCGGCCGGGGAATGGCTGGGCCCCATGTTGGGGATGAGACCGCCCATGTAGTCGACCTGGCTCTCGTGTTTCTTCTCGTTTTGTCGGATCAAACGGTAGGCGAGGAAGCCGGAGACCAGGTCTTTTGTCTGCACAAAGGACGGCTCGGAATACCTGGCGAACCAGGCCACGAGATGGCTGTGGCACTCGGCGGGCGTGTTGGACATAAGTCCCACAATGCGTTTGATGATGACTGAGTGCCGGCCTGACGCGGGCCCAGAACCCCGAGGCGACGCGCTGCTCGGTGTTGGCAGGGGGCTCGTTGATTGATATGCACCAGCATACGGTTTGTATGAAGCGTGTAGAAGGGGGTTCGCTGTGATGATGAGCAGGAACCGGAGATCCCGGGGCACAGTGAGGGGCCGCCCGGGGCGTTTGAGAATGGACTCAGAGGCTTTCAGAAGCGCCCTATGGGCATGTTCCTGTCCGGCGAGGATTTGTTTCTCGATGTCCTGCAGCGCAGCAGGAGGCACGGCAAGGGCTGGGTCTTCGGCCACCAAACTCTCGTAGACGGCTGACCAAGCCCGTGCCGGCTCGATGGCTGTCCGGTACCACTCCTCAAGCGATGTCCAGTCTATGTACGGATTCCTCGGGCTGACGATTGAGGGACCACTCTGGCTCCTACCGGATGGCGTTCTCGCCGGTGCTTCCTCGTGTCCAATCCACCATGTACCGTTCTCGGCAAAATCACCCACGAGCAAGAGCTTGGGGTCCAGGTCGGGGACGGGGTAGCTGGTGCTCCGACTTTCCCGACGAGCGCCGGTGTGCTCGGAAGGACGACGGGGCCTAGTCTCGGCCCCGTGGCTGGCATGGGGCTGGACCCGAGGAATTAAGAAAGATGTGTTTAGACACTGAAACGTAGTGAAGCACTGGACAATATAGTCTTCGAGCGGCTTAAATACCCTCCTGGCCTCCCCCCCCGGACTCGGGGGCGGATGGCGCGGGCGGGCCCCAGGTCCCGGTGGCATGGGGTTGTGGAGGGGAGACCGTTTTTCTGGGGACGTGGAATACATTTTTGATGTAGTGCCAGCCCAGCTGGGGGCGCGACGGTGCAGAGCTGGGCTTCTAGGTGGACCAGGACTCAGCCGTGGCTCAAAATTCAGAGAAGTCTTGGGCCGCAGGGACGGAGGAGCCGTGGTCGATGGCGTGGGCACCCTAGCATAATCGGGTGTGAGAAATGACGGCTTGACGGGAGACTCCTTGTCAGGGGTAGGGCCACCAGTCTGTTTCTTCAAAGTCGAAGTTAGAAATGCACGAAGGCACTGGTCGACTAAAACCTTGGTATATCGAAGGGATATTGTTTTGTCTGCATCATAGGTCAGCCCTCGATGATCAAACCCAGGTGCAGGAAGCAACTCCATCCATAGGTACCTTTTGGTGCAGGCTGCTCCTCGAACGTCACCGCCACCTCCTGGGGGTCCTCCCTCCTAGCATCACGGTCCACCGGTGATACATCGTTGATAGTCAGGCAAATGGTACACCTGAACATATGCAGCTCCTTCGGCCAGCGCACCAGCGACCCGCACGTCATACAGCGCCCCGTCGCAAAGTCCCTGCTCCCCACCGAAGAACCATTCCGATGCCCACGCACCGGGGGCTGATTCCCCTTGATGCCGAGCCCCTCGCCGGTAGAATCAGATCCGGACTCTTCGGCGCCGGCCATGGTAGCGGATCGCTTCTTCTTCCTGCCCGAGAACAGCGACGGAAACGGATGGCTCACGGAGCGGGTATGGCGGGGCCGGGGGTGGAGATTTTCATCCGAGCTAGAATCGTTTTGGAGCTGGTGGTTTTGCATGTTATCCCACGCATCGATTTCCGAGACCCGGGAGGCGCTTCTGTATCGCCCGACGGTGGGTCTGCCACGCCCACCGTGGTGAGGCGTCAAGTGCTGGTCTCGGCCAAAGCCCGGCGTGGGTGCGGGTGCGGGTAATGTGGGTTCCGCCGGACGGTGCGAGCCGCCACCGCCTCCTCCTCCTCCTCCCCCAGGCCACGGAGCCATGATTGCTCTCGTTGTCCCGTATTGCGTGTTGTCTGGAATGTGGAGATGATGTCTTTCATCCGAGACCCCTCGGTTTCGGGAGCTTCTGCCAACTGGAATGCGGCCGTCCAGTCGAGACGGTTTCGAATTGACGACTTGAAACTCATAAAGTAGTTCCTTTCAGCGTAGCTGTCTGATTCCAGAGGAGAAATGTCGAAGGCATTGAGTGGAAAGATGATGCAGCACAAGCTGAACAAACACACGCGACCTTCAGACCCAGCTAGCCCCTTACTAAGATAGGTATGTACTCTGTAACTCAACAGGGGTAAACGTAGCCGATGGGGCGCGAATGTTGACGTCGGAGCTGACGTCGAAGACGGGACGGAACAAAAAGCAATGGCCAAAATCCCCGACGCCGTCGCCGTCTCCGTCGGGCCAAGGAACAAGGCAGTAGCAAGTCTTGCAACAAAAAGTTGAAATAAATCAACAAAGGGCTGAAGACCGGGAGTCAGCAAGCGGCTGAAAGAGTGGTGTGAGTTGGCGACCCTCGGGCGATCTTTCTTGGGACCTGACCCCCTCTAACCATTCATCGAGCTCAGTCGCCGGACACGGCGGATCCAATGCCGGGAGCTCAAAAAACAATGAAACACAAGCAATCTGAAACTGTGGCAGCCATGCTTGACCATCTGCAGGAACAAAAACCCAAAACCTGGATCTGGGTACAGATCTGTAGGTACGCCAAATACGAGAGGAGAGAGGCCCAACTGCCCGCCCGCTCGGCATGTTGACCCCATTTGACTGCTTCGCTTCTGTGGGGTGCAGCAATCTTCAGCGCCTGCAAGGGCAGCGACAGATGCGGGAAGCCTTGCGCTGCTGGCGCTAACGCTAATGAGGGCCCCTGTCAAGTAGGGACTGTATATCCAGCCCCAATATGCACTGTGCGGCAGCTCTGTGGTACACAATATCGTGCAGGTGAAGTCCCAATGGGCTACAGAGACAGTCGACTTAAAACTTAACCACAGACGAGGCCCAGGCACAAACCAAGAGCAGAGAGATACAGAGATCATACCCTCTTCTATTGGTATCACTACAAAGGGTCCGCGAGATAAACACCCTAGAATAAAAGAAAGAAAAAACACATCGTTCCTCCCACAGGCCGCGCGGCCCGGGACCTGAGTTGATCTGAGTATCAAGCCCCATTTTAACAAATCAGAGCCACCGAGACTAGAAGGAGATGTCACAGCCCGTAAAACTCCCATCCGTCACCATTACCCTCACCACCACCACCCGCAGTTGTTCCCCCCACCCCATCATGGGAGGGCGCAAACTCCGTCCTCAGCTCTTCGCCCTGTAGTCACAGCTCATCCTCCTCGAGCTCTGACGGCTTGAGCAGGCCGCCCACCTTGGACCGGCGCTCACGGTCCGCCGCCGTGGCGTCGCGTTCCTGCTGCTCCTTCTCGACCTGGTACAGCTCCGCGTTGTCGCCGGCGAACTCACGGAGGGCGATGAGGAAGTCGCGCAGCGTGAGACGGAACTTGTCGTACTGCGTGTTGAGCGTGAAGAGGCTCTCGGCAAAGGCCGTGATTTGGGCTCTAAAGAAAACGAATTAGATCGTTGCTGCCCGGTTAGACCAGCGGCGTGGGGGAAATAAAACGTACGGTGTGAGATTGCCAAACGCGTTCTGCAACAAGGTGCTAACGAAGTTGCCCAAGAATTCGCGGTTGCTCGTGCCGGGTTGCGCCTGGTCGGGCTGGTAGATGGGTCCCTGGATCTTCGGCTGCGTGGCGTCGGCGGGGGAAATGAAGTAGAACAGCCGCATCAGCAGCATCGACTGCGTCTTGAAGCCGGCCTTGTGGTCCTGGTCCGTCAGGACGAAGAAGACATCCTGCAGAATCGTGATGAAGAACTGGTTGAAGAAAGCATTCGAGGTCTGCACGTCCGTCTTCTCGGCAATGTTGTTGATCAATTCCAGGCACATGTTCAGCCCGGCCGTTTCGACGTCGCGGTTGTCGTGCTTGCTTGCCCACAGGCAAGAATCGATCACAAACTTGAACTGCCGGTTGTCAAGCTTCAGGAGAGCTGCAACTTGTTAGTCCTATCCTATAAAACCTCGAATAAAACAACATACCAGGGAAGCAGTGAAGGTTGATCGCCCGGAGAAGGTTGAAGAACTCGACACGATGCTCGGGGAACTCGGAGAAGTCCTTGTTGATCATGTCCAGGGTGCATTCGAAAACGTTCTCCATGATCACGGGTACTTGGTCCTCCATAAGGCCCTAGTTTGTAGATGTCAGCCATTGTCAAAACAGTCACGCCCGCTGATCGAGGCATACCGAAAGTTTGGTAATCATGGCGGTCATGGCCTTCAAGACCTCGGCATCGCGAGCACCGGCGACATTGCGGCTGTAGTCAACCAGCACAGAGTCGAGAAGCTGAGGTACCATCTGGGTCCGAACGGCTTGCAGATCCTCCGCCTTGTCGACAAAGGTCTCGATAAGCTTCAGGATCTCCTTTTTAATGGTCCGCAGACCGCGGACCTTGGGCATCTTGGTCGCAATCTCGCCTAGGAACAGTAAGCATATACAGAGACCCGAGAGACGGAATCAGAATAAGCACATACCTTCACGGGCAACCGCCTCAGAGATAAGCTGGCTGGTCGCCGCGTACATCTGCAGCATGTCGTTGTACAGGCGGCCGATCTGAGGGAAGAAATAGGGCCCGATAGACGAGCAGGCCGACACATTGGTCTTCATGATGTTGCCAATAATCTTGATGGTATCGGCGTCCTGCAGAATGGCGGGGTTTATGGTCGCCTGCTTGATGATCTCGTCCCAGGCGGCGTTCGGGATGGCCATCAGCTCGGACAGGAGGCGCTCCTGCTGATTTCTATTCCCCTGGGCCGCCACCATATAGCCACATGCCTCATAGAACGTGTGAACTTGTTGAGGAGTCAGATCGCAAGTGATCTTACCAAGATTGCGGATAATCTCCTCGATGAACGGCTCGTTCTCGCTAGGTTGGAGCGCAACGAAGTGACGCCTGCACTGCTTGGCGATCTTGATGAAAGTATCGCAGGCCATGTCCTGGACGCCTAGTGAGGGTTAGCAAGGCGGAGTCTCTTCGGGGGATCAGGTTTGACTCGCCTTCGTGAGACTCATGCATGAACTCAAAAAGCTTGTTGACAACCGTCTTCAGGAACTTCCAATGGGCCTTGAGGAACCGCGGATATTGCCCCACAATATACATAATGTTGCTGGCCACCACGGCTTTGTTGTCCTTGCCGCGCTTCATTTCGGTAAGGCCGAGCAAATCCTTGATCACGGTGACGAGGAACCGCTTCTCTGTCTCCTCGTTCATGGCCAGAGAAATGGAACCGATAGCCCAGCACAGGACGTTGCAGTTGTGCCACGACCACTCGGACCCGTCTACCTGCCGCGCCAGTTTCTCCGTCATGATCTGCTCGGTGTCGATGACATTCAGATGAGTGAGGTAAACGAGGCACTCCCGAATCGTCTTGTAAAGTTGAACCGTGTCCGTCTCTTTAACGAATTCGCGGACAATTTCGCCCTCTTCGTTCTCCACGATCAGAACTTCCTCCGGCCTGACCATCTTCTCGATCATGACCACCCGTAGGTTCGACAAGACCTCGTTGTACTTGTGCTTGCGGAGCGGGTAGTTGGTGAGCAGAGCCGGGTTTGGCGCGCCGCCACCACCCATCACCCCCAGAGACATCGAGGTCATGTCGGAAATGGGCAGCGACTGCATCTCCTCGTAGAGCTCTTGGACAAGTTTCAGCCAGTAGTCGAGGCAGATCTTGAAGATTTCGCGGTCGTCGATCTGGGAAATTCGAATCAGGTAAAAGTGGCCGTGGGTGAGGAAGTCCCGATTCGGGAGGTTTTCAATGAGCTGCACCGCGGGTCAGTTTACCAGAGCACATATGTGTTGAGCCAGCCACAGAAACTTACCGGCAAATGCATGCCGTAGAAGTTGCAGAGAAAGAGCGCCAAGTTTTGGATAAACTCCTGGTCGCGGGAGTTGCTCTGTGGATATGTCGTCTTGAGGTCCATGTCCAGGGGGATAATGTTGGAAATAGATGTCAAGACCTCGGTAAACATCTTGACCAGCTGCTCATCATACGAGTTCATCTGGCCAGGGCCTCCCGTTTGCAAACCGCCAATCTCGGTCAAGCACTGCAGCGTGATGTTCCGGAACTCCGGTACCTCAAGGAACCTTGTCCGGAGCGTCTCGATCAAGGGCGTCTCAAAGATATATCCCAATGGAATCCAATTACAGAAGCGCAAGAGCGTCTCCAAGGTGGCCTTGATAAGGCTCGGCTGGTCGGCGCTGTTGAGGATCTCCTGGCAGAGCTGGAAGATCTGTGAAAACTCGGCGCACATGGTTGTCTTCAGGTTGCGGGTTTTGGTCGACGTCATCTGCTCGGCAGAGTAGTCGAAGACCTCCTCGGAGAGAAGGCGTAGGATGATCATGTTGTTCTCGCATACCGACAAACTCGAGTGGCAGGCGGAAATGATCTCGTTGATGAACGTAGGCCAGTTGTGGGGCCATTCCTGCTTTAGGACCGAGACGAGGACGAGGTTGAGCTTGTTGAGGAGGGTGCGGTGAGTTTTGAGAGCCTCCTCGCTGTTGGAACACTGCAGGATGTACTGCACGACGAAGTTACGGATTCCTATTATTTGTCAGCCGCCTGCCCCCGTCGATACCAGCGATGGCGCGGGCTGCTTGCCTTGACACTGGTCCCGTGGGAGGACCTTCCACCTTGTGGTGATCACATTATCGAGGACTTGTAGACCCAGAACTATTTTATCGTCAGCGACCCCGTGATACTCCCAGTGCCGAACCATGGGGGGTGCAAACATTTGGTTTGTTCGTACGTCGCCCTCGACAGGATATCATCCACCATCAACCAGGCATCGGGATCCTCCTTGAACTGCAACGAACGGTTAGTCAAAATCGCGGGGCAGTTCGGTGGGTCGGTGATCGTGGACGTGCCTGGTTCAGAGCGGCTTGGGCAGCTTTTTGCTATTACAATGACAAGAGTCGTTAGCATCAAGATTCGCACAACAGCTGAATCCTCCCACGGTAGGAAGTCGTGTGTATGTTTACCTGCTCGCCGCGGCCCTCATAGAAGGCGCGAACGGTGGCGTCCAACTCCTCGATGGAGACGGGCATGGTCGCACGCCTTGTTACGTAGCCGGTCGAATCTCCAAGGAAAGCCTAGCGAACGGGTGCGGACCAATGCGCAGGAAGAGGTTGAGATTTGGTGTTGAGGGGGCGATGCAGAACGAAGGTCGGCTACGTTCTGATGCGGGGGTTTTGGAATGGAAAGTGCAAGTATGTAGGTACGCAGGGTCCGGGAGGGCGGTCAAGGTCTTGAAAGAGAGGGCTGAGCGGAATGACGGAAGCATGGAAAAGAGATTGAGGATCGGGTCGAAAGCTCCAAAGGCCGAACCCCACCAGCCTCTCGATTGTCGCTGCAACCCCGCCTTCAAGCGGCAGACGCTGTTGTGCTGGCGTTTGGGAAGCTCCAGCGCGACCCCACTGTGCCGCTTTGCCAAGTCCACTGTGAGCCTGCAAAGGGTCACCCTAACCCTGGCATGTAAAGAAGAAAGGCTGTCCTCTCATCAAAGATCAGATACACAATTGCATCGCAGATGTTGCGTTATGCTTCTGGGGGTTGGTATAAAGACACCTTTATTGTCTACAAGCCATAGTTTAGGCTCTTTACGCTCGCATTATATACAATCTATGGCTTCTTATATCCGCACTCAGCCAAACCCTCCTCCAAAGACTTGAGAGCGTGGTCAACATCCGTCCGCTTCGGATCGAGCTGTCGATTTGTCAGCACATATTCCTTCCCAGGTTTTGGTCACAAAGGAGCATAACTTACCAGGCTGACGCCCATGTGTCCAAACCGGATGTATTTGGTAGCGATCTCCTTGTGAATACCGCCGGCAAACACCACACCCTTCTTGCCGAGGATGGGTAGGAGGTCAGTACCCTTGACGCCCTCAGGGAGGTAGATGGCCGTCATGCCGTGAGCCTGTTCGGCAGGGTTGCCGGCAACTTGCTTGAGGCCGAGGTCGGTGACGATCTTCTTGATCTTGTCGGAGCCAGCCTTGTGGGCGGCAAACCTCTCGGAAATGGGCTTCGATAGGATTTGGCCGAGAGCTGTGTGTAGGGCGTGAACAAGCTGAGGAGATGGGGTGGCGAAATACGAGGGCTTCTTGGCTTCGTAGTTTTGCATGACTGTGTCTGTTAGCATTATTCCCCTTGACCAAACATCGGAAAGGCTTACTTGGTGCCCAGTTCTTCATGGACGCGAAATAGGCGGCAGGGGGTGTCTTCCGGGCTTGGACAGCCTTCATGGCCCGACCGCTAAACATGGAGATAGAGAGACCGGCGGGGCAACCGATGGCCTTCTGGCTAGCCGTGACAACACCATCCAGACCCCAGGCATCGAAGTCGATCTCCTCACACGCCACACTGCACACGCCGTCGACGATGATGAGGGTGTCTGGCGAGACCTTGTGGACGAGGGCTGACAGCTCCTTCAGCTCGCTGAGAACACCGGTAGAGGTATCCACGTGTGTGACGGTGATGGCCTTGTACCGCTTCTCTGACAGCGCCTTCTCGATCTCCGGCAGCTGCGGCTTGGTGCCAACGGGCGCCTTGAGCTCCGTAACATTGGCGCCGTACACTCGCAGGCAGTCGGCGAAGCCGTCGCTGAAGTAGCCGGTGCCGAGCACGAGAACGTCCTCTCCAGACTCGATCAGGTTGGCGGCTACGAGGTCCCAGCCGAGAGTGCCGGAGCCGGAGATGACAAAGGGTTGCGCTGAGGGGTCCGTGGTCTGGAAGAGCTTGCGGAGCATCGAGAGAGTCTCGCCGAAGGTTGCGACGAAGCAGGGGCCAACATGGCTCTCGCTGTGAATTTCCCCGTCAGCCACTGAGCTCTACACAGTCTCGATAGGTACAGTGCGACTATTAGCGGCCTACCTGTAGTGACTCATGGATTGTAGCACCGCATCATCGAATTCGATGGGGCCTGGGATCAAGAGCGTCGGGTGTGCGGGTTGGGATGACATTTTGGCCGAGGTAGAGAGCTTGCGTGACTGTGTTTTGGGCAGCAGGGAGGTGTCGATGGTGTCCGGGAGGCGTTCGACAGTGTAGGGGGTATTGATCGGATACACGGGGGCGAGGTGCCTTGAGATGAGTGATAGCCGGGCGGGGTGATTGTCGGGCGGGTTTTGGCGGGGCATCGAGGCCGTTGCTATTAGTCGTCTGAACAACGAGCGCGGAGTATGCGCCAGCTTCAATACCTCGGGTACCAGCAAGACCATGGAATGCACGAGATCTCCACTGTACTTGTAAACCTGCCTTGGGCTGCAGCGTGAAAGCTTAAAAGGTAAAGTATAGTGACTTTACGGCTGACGCGCTTCTGCATGCAATTTCGCCAAGTTATTCCTCACTTAACTTTTGTTGTTAGGACTTCAATTGATCCCAACACAGTTGCATGAGCCTCGGAACAGCAGCAATCGGCAACGGAAGCACCAAGCATTTATTAGTAAGGGCCGCATTGGCCGTAGCGGGGTATTTAGGATTAGAGAATGCCCGCAACTCCATTGCAACCAATATCCAATAGTCGAAGTCAGCGGGGCCAGGGTGACTTCTGCCGCGCTCCAGACCAGCGGCCCCTTTTACGGATTTAACTCGCAGATTTGCAGCAACTTTTGCTTGCCTTCAGGCCGGGCCCGTCCGGCCGGCCCTGCCGATCCCGGTCACCGGCTGCCAAGAGCGGGAAGACACCCCGCAGCCCTGAATCGTCAACCCGGTACAAGCTTAAAGAGTACCGATACTGCGTCGTTACACGGTGTTCCAAATAGACATGTAGCGGTGAGAAGCCTGGGAACTTCTACGCAGGCACGAATAATAGTGAGGCCCTGGTATATGGATGTGATGAAGCGTCATTGGCTTCAAGATGGTAACAGTCTAAATCCCGATGTAAGATATATACATGCCCGTGCGTACCGAGGCTCGCGGGAAGATGCTGACTTGAATGGCCTGAAATGTGTAAGGTGCCGTGGAGTATTCTCAAGACAGCGCTTGAAAAGCGATTGGAACATAATTTAAATTGAGAAGAGATCAAATAATGGTAACAAAATACTCACATGTCAGATGAATGTACATACATCCCGAGTTCTAACTCAACTCAAATCCCACAGCATGGAGTACCCAACCCTAACCCTTAATTACCATCTCCCCTGGCAAGGGCAGCTCTGGTGAAGCTCCATCCGAACTCGTCGTCATCGCGACCCCAGCTCCAACTCAACACCGCTGTCCAGCGCATTCGAACTACCTCCCCGATCAACGACGCTCCACGATAATAACGACTTCTCACGGCGAACATACCAATCCACGCCACTGCTCGCAACAAACTCCTCCCGATTATCTCACAAACCAACCCTCTCCCAACGAAGCCCTCTCAACCGACCACCCGTCTTCCAACCACCCTCGCGACAACAAGCAACCACTCTCACGATGGCCTTCCTAATCCTCGTAATCGGCGACCTGCACATACCTGACCGCGCACTCGACATCCCCCAAAAGGTAACCGTCCACACCTACCCCTCCCCCTCCCATCCCCCCTCCAATCCATCCCACTAACCCCCCACCCCCCAACAAACAGTTCAAGAAACTCCTCTCCCCCGGCAAGATCGCCCAGACCCTCTGCCTCGGCAACCTCACCGACCGCACGACCTACGACTACCTGCGCAGCATCGCATCCGACCTCAAACTCGTACGGGGACGGACGGACGTCGAAGCCTCTGGCTTACCGCTGACGCAGGTGGTGACGCACGGCTCGGTGCGCGTGGGCTTCCTCGAAGGCTTCACGCTGGTCAGCGACGAGCCGGACGTGCTGCTGGCGGAGGCGCATCGGTTGGATGTGGATGTGTTGTGCTGGAGTGGCGGGACGCATCGGTTTGAGTGCTTTGAGTATATGGATAAGTTTTTTGTGAATCCGGGGAGTGCCACGGGGGCGATGACGACGGATTGGGTGGCGGGTGGGGGTGGGGAGGTGAAGGGGGATGCGGAGGAGGTGGTGCCGAGTTTTTGTTTGATGGATGTAAGTTGTCTTTTTGTCCCCCTTTGCCTAGGAGGGGTTGGGCTTGGTGTTTGGTTGCTAACGGGAGGTGGTGGATAGGTGCAAGGGATTTCGTTGACGTTATACGTTTATCAGTTGAGGAAAGGGGAGAATGGGGCTGAGAATGTGGCGGTCGAGAAGGTTACGTACACCAAGCCGGTCGAGCCGACGGGGGCGCCATGATGAATGCGGTCATGGATGGGATGATTGCAATAAAGAGATGACCGAGGTTATAGCTGCCACGGGCATCTGAGTGATGAACGTCGGGAGAGACAGAACCGGCGTGGACATTTGACGAGACGAGATGCAAAGGCTCCAGGACTTCTTGGGGAAGAGGAGGTTGATGGAGACGATGGTCCGGGAGGAATGGCTTCCTATGGATCATCGCATAGTCGGGATGGTGTGCCATATCGACAATAGGAACATCTGCTGCATTTGCGACTAGGGGTAGGACCGTCTGGCGCTGGTCTCCTGGAGGCGTTGGTGAGCAAGGGGACGAGGCGCCGCTGCGAGCGGACGTTCCTCGTGTGAAGATCCAGCTAATTGAGAAATAAACCATCAACTATGCTTCGCTGGTAGGCCACTCTGGCACCTGTATTATTTGTATTCCTTGCCTGGTCGCTGCGAGAAGCCATAGCACTTCTAAACAAAAACATGGAACAAGACAGCATTCATCGATAATATTAACAAGGTGGTATCGAATCATCAACCGCCCGCACTAGGAAAGCAGCCCCAACGAGCAACTTCTACCTTGAACCTCATCCTCACTCAAACAAAAACCAAACCAAACACCCCCACTAGCTAGCCCAGGTAGCCAGTTGTACCATATCCAGCCCCTCCCAAGTCGAAAGCCCATCCAACCGAACAAAAGAACGCCAAACGCTGTGCAAGCCGCCTCTTTATCACCGACAACCGCTAACCCAAAAGATGGGAAACGGGAAAAAAAGATCATAACATCATACTCCTCCTTCTAGCAACCCTCCCCTCCCTCCGGCTCGCAGCATCCTCCCCCTCGGTCGACGCCCCACTAGTGTCAGCATCGGCCGCAACGGAACTATCCTCCAAGCTCTCCAGCATGGAACTCGGCTTCGGCACGAGCATCGATGCCCTCTTCCTCGCAGTAAGCGCAGACCGTGACTTGAGACGTGATGGGTTTGATTTGGTGTCATGTTCCTCTTCGTCGAGCAGTTCGCGGAGGGCGGCGGCGGCGGCTACAGAGGATTTCCGGGTGATTCTTGCTCTCGATCCCGTGGTAGTGGAAGAATGGGACGGGGCAGGCTTCGGTTCGCTATTTGTGTCGGGCGTGGGGTGCGTGGAAGAGGCGACAGGCGAGGAGGCATTGAAGTCATAGATGTCTGCTGCTGCTTCAGACGGAGGTGGGGGTGCTGGGTTTTCGTTACGGGTTCTGTGGAGACTGTGCTTGAGTCTGTTGCTGTTCGTATGTGTGGGTGCTTCGGGTTGTGCTGTGACTGCCGGACTCGGTTCTCTGCTTGCGCTATCGGACCTCCCCGGAGCCGCAAGAGATTCCCGACCGCTGCCAATCGCGGACGGCCGCTTCCGCCTATCAGTGACGACGGTGTCGGGTAACGTCTCAGAGAAAGCGTCTTTCTGCGCCAATGGGCTCAGAAGCGCTTGTTGTTGAGCGGGTGGTGTTGGGTCGCTAGCAAAGATGATCTTGCTGTTGCTACTAGCAGAACTCCCCGGTTCTAGCTTTATTTTAGTGGCAGAAGACAGAGCCAAATGCTGATCGTCCGACTTCATGGAGGTCCGATGAGCGTATTTTCCTTCCCCGGTAACGGCATCGAAAAGTTCCTTAGTTGGCCGCCGCATCTTGTCCCGTAGATTTGGTTCTGCGTAACTGACGGCAGCCCTGGCACGGCGGCTCGGGCGAATCGTCTCACCAGTCGAAGATATATCGGCGGGTGGCGGGGTGTCATGGAGCATTTCTTCAGGTGCCGCCCGATGCGGTGTCGTCGGAGAACTCGGGGTTGCTGACGGTAGAGCGGTCACGGAGTCAAGGACGGGATCGGCGGGAATTACAATCTCGACCGGCGGGCTCGGCGTGCTGGTTTCGTCACCCATAACCGTATCTATCGGAGGCGGAGCTTGCTCCTTCTTAGCCGGCTTCCGTGATGCTGGTTTCATCACCTTACGCGGCGATGATACGTTCTCGTTGGTGCTCTTGGCAGCAAGCGGCGTTCTCTTTGCGGAAAGCGAGGGCTTCGTGCTCTTCTTCTCCGGTTTGACATTCGCCAACTCGGCAAGACTCTTCCTCTTCGAGATAGAACGCGTAGGGAATGTCTTTTCGGTAAGGGCGGTATTCTCTTTGCCAGCCAATGGCGTTGTGCTCTGGATAGTTCCGTTCTCGTCGCCGTATTTTCGCTTTGCGCCCGCCCTCACCGGTTGCGGTACCGGCTCTGGTGAAGGTTCCTTCGCAGGACTCGCGGCTTTGCTTGGGCTCTCCGGGATTACGATTCCTTCTGCTTCCATCTCCGGCTCGGGGCTTCTAGACGGTTGCCTGCCGTAATCGAGTTTCGGAGGGGATGATATTGATAGCGGCCGCCTTGGGCTTTCGGGCACGAGCGTCTCAATTGGCGTTGGGGGCGAATGCTTCACAGGCTCTTCCCCAACGTATTGCGAAACAGGCGGCGGCCCCAAGTCGGATGAGTCGTTGGTGTCGTCCGCGGCAGCGCACAGAGCCAGGATTTCATCGCCACTAAGAGACAAGTTAGCTTGCTTGCCATCTGCCAGCTCTGGAGCGCCACATACCTCATGGTAGGCCGTGGGTACGTCTTGTTCTCGTATATGGGGGGCAGTCTCCCCTCCATCTCGGCGAGTGTCTCTGAATCTATCGACGTATTACGCCGCCTCCTCTGCGGGGGGCTTCTGGCCATACTTTGGCGGGAATTCGAGAGCATCCGTTCTTCCGAAGCACGCCTTTTGGCGGGTGGCTCTACCCCCAAGCTCCCGAGCAAAGCCGTGAACTCTGACAGCTGGTGTTCCAGCTTTTCCTTGACCTGGAGGGCATGGTCGGCTATCCTTTGCGCGCTGTTATCTTCGACTTGTTTCTCTAGTCGCAGAATCTGGCCGCGGAGGTCGAGGTTCTCGGACAGCAGACGCGCGCAGTCGTTCTCGAGTCGCCTGATTTTTTGCGACTGGTCCGAGTTGATCTTTGCAATGTCGCGATTTTGGCGTAAAAACTTCCTACGTACTGCAAAACACCAGTCAGCCTTGGAAACTGCTACCTCTCTGTCAAGAAGCGGTGACGAGTGCACGCACGTATTTCGAGATGACTATCGGCGGGCACGGGTGCTTCGTTGAGTCGTGCCATTGTTCATTATGGCAGGAAAATGGAACCGAAAAAGATAGATTTCAGATACAAAGGGCGTGGTAGGTGGTTCGGTTTCCGTTCTTCGATGCGGCGACGCGGCCGTGCGGGCGATGTGGTGATGATGTAACGACGCGTGGATGAAGTTCTTGGGACAATTTCAGCTTGATGTTGACATTCCTCCCTCAAGCGGACTAGCGCGTTTATTCGAGCTTCGTTGTCGAAACCCCACTGTGCCCCACCACCCTCGTGTGCCAGCCGCCAGTTGTGCCAGTCCCAAACCAAGCTGTTTCCGGCTAAGACAATCCTCATGAAATGATTGCTCTTGACTCAACTCTCTCATCGCCCATGTAACAACACTCACGCAAAATGTCTGGATTTCCGTCAAGGCCGCTGGCATCTCATATGCGGCAACCGTCGCTATCCGCCAACGCTGGGGGCCAGTCTCCTGCGTTAGTGGCGCGGGTCAACGAAAAGAAAGCCGAGCTTGAGAATCTCAAGGAGCTTCGCCATCTCAGTGCGGAGGCTGCTACGCAAATGGAGGCTTTGGAACAGAAGCTCGCCACGCTTTCTGATGGGACAGAGGGTGTGTTGGGGTGGAACTATTGCTGTTGTTGCTGAGTTGCCCGCTGACCGCTTATCTCACTTAGCCATCGCCCTGGTGTTGAGCAACTGGCATAATGTGCTGAGGGCAATCAACATGGCATCGGGTAGGCCCTTTCTTTCTTTTTAATCATGTGGTATGAATGCAAGTTGGGCTAAATTGAAGCAGCCAAACTCCCCAAGCCCGCCGCCG
The DNA here is from genome assembly GCF_020726465.1 of Chaetomium tenue. Taxonomy (NCBI): domain Eukaryota; kingdom Fungi; phylum Ascomycota; class Sordariomycetes; order Sordariales; family Chaetomiaceae; genus Chaetomium; species Chaetomium tenue. Next base: position 1,828,533 of record NW_027117330.1, on the reverse strand, counting down.
ACGCCGAGGATGAGACGCCTCTTCCCCAGACACTTGTTCGGATCCCGACGGAACATGCTCCCGCGCTTCAAGCACACGCAGAAGGAGCAGCCGAGGAGACATCTGGATGATACACCCTGCTTGCAGCCATGAAGAACAGCTCAATAGGCGTGAATACCACTTGACGGGTTTCTCAAGTCAGCCAGATTGGCCAGACACACAGACCCCACCCGTTGCTGCACAGTACGAAGCACCCGACAATGGCATCTCTAATCTAGCTCCAACTTTCCATGAGGGAAACTTTACACAAAACAGTTTAGATTGGAAGGGGCCTGGAAGGTGTCCTCATCCTCCCGCAGCGCATGCTGTGCCTCCCCCTCTAACGCGGGGTAGTGCACCAAAACCATCGCGTCGCGTTTTTTGGCCAACAATTTTGTCCGCCGCAGCAAATTAGCCGCCTCACGCGTCTCATTCAGGAAGCCGCATCGAAGTCGACAGCACTTACTTGCTTCTGGAACAAAATAAGGTAACTAGTGAAGGGCAAGACAAGTTGGGAGGAAACTGGGACGGAGGCTTGGTCTCGGTGGCGGCCCGGAAGGTGAGACAGCAATGCAGCCTGGTTGCCGCGGAAGTTGCGTGGGCAATGGCAGGCGATGCCTTCTTGGCCCGGGACGCGGGAAAGTAAACAATGCAATCCTCTTATTACCCCCTCAATCCGCCGCCTCGGTTGTTGTCCCGATGCTTCCCACACATATTGTGTATCTGCTTCACGCATCCAATTGCTAACAAGCATCATTGATCGTCATCGCGACCGAGCTTCTTTTTTCTGATCAGATATCCCCCAGATCTCAAAGCTGTCCAGCCTGGGGATCAAACACCCCTCATTCCCGGCATTGGCCAATCGCGTGTTTGTTCTTGCGAAATTGCATTTCGATCCCCCCTCCCCGGTCCCCCACATCACCGAGCCGGCGAGTCGAGACACACTTGGCCAGACTGGGCTTATTTCGGGGGCTCCCGGTGGTAGTATTTAAGAGACATGGCAACCACTTTGCGACCTCGACCGTGCGTCGAGCTTAACATCCACGACGACCACTCCCACAAAGACATTCACTGCGACACTACCACATCGGCTCTTGGCGAACTTCCACTCAACAATATCCAGAACGTCAGACGCAGGACCAGCATTGAGTCCCTAGCTCGTCGACTAGACAATCTCCACATCTATAATAACGACAAGGAGAACATCTCGTGTCCCGCTGTGGAAGCTGCTCCCCGAATCCCATCGGCAGCACCCAACACCAGGGATACTCCTTGTGACAAGTCCCACGCAGAAGGTATGCAACTGTGCTGACTCGTAAACTTATTACTATACGCTGACGTCGGGGGCGTTCCAGACTTTGAGAAGAGCAATCCACTTGCCTTGGCCAGCCATCAACTCCCCAGCACCAAGGAGCAACTGTCGAGGCACCAGGAAGGTCAGTTCGAGTGGTTACTTTCAATTCCCGTTAGAACTGCCGCCACAGGGCGTAGACGCCGCGGCGATTCTCACGGCGACGCGGACCTGCGCCAGGGCGAAAAGACGCTGTACTTTGGATGCAACCTTGTCAAGCGCGAGCCGCAGCCCGGTGCGGCCGAAGGGGGCCAGTCGACTAACTTGTATACCTTATTAGCCACCCGCGTCAAAGCTGAGGAAGAGTTTATTATCAGCCGGCCGCCTGTGTTTGATACGATGGAAGTAGCAGCTACGGACCAACTGCGCCTAGCAGATACCACTATGGCTGGACGTCACTACGAACGTTTGGAGGTGCCCAAGAGCCCGGGGCTGGTTGTGGAGGTCAACGAAGTCGGCGCCGATCGCGATGGTGACCGCTCTCGGCCACTGTCGCGGATCGAGGATTCGGTCGAGGCCCTGGACAAGCTCGAAGAAGAGATTGAGGCACTCGCCCAGGTCACCCGTCTTGAGCGAATGCTTTCTCCCGAGGGCGCCGCGCCTAAATTCAAGGACGCGAGCGCACAGTCGACGCCGTTAAAGCGAGCCACCTCGGTTCGGGCCCCAGCCTCCGCCCGCAACAAGACGGTGGAGCGCAGCTCGTCAGTGCGCAAGCCGACATCGACTAAGGAGGATGAAAAGCCGACCGCCTCGTCTGCGCGAAAGGTGACTCGACTCACAAGCCTCCTCCCGCCGAAGCCACTTGCCAAGTCGGGCAGAGCTCCGACGGTATCGACATTCGAACTGCCAGGCGAGGCTGTGGCCCGTCGCCTGAAGGAGCAGCGCGAGCAGCGCATGTTCCAGCAGATCTCACCAGAGCAAGCCGCTGCCCTAGCAGCTGCCTACTCGCCCTCGAAGCCGCACTTCAAGTCAGCCAAGGCGCCTACCCGGCCGACCTTCGAACTCCCCGGCGAGGCCATCTCCCGAAAGAAGCGCGAGGAGCGTGAGGCCAGGCTCCGGGCGCAGGAAGAGGAGGAGCGCAAGCGGCGCGAGTTCAAAGCCCGGCCGATCCGCTCCAGCCTCGTGCCTAACTCGGTACCGCGCGAGACGCTCGCCAGCCTGGCACGCCAAAAGTCCCGGGCGACCGAAAGCTCGGCCGACTCGGGCACGACAACAGTCACGCCAGTAGCCAAGAAGCGCCAGTCCATGCACTTCGGCTCCTCCAACTCGGCCACCGCCCGCGCCTCCAAAGCCAACCCATCCACAACAACATCAACAACCCCTTCTTCCTCCGCCACGCTCCCCACCCGCGGCCGCAACCCCGACGCGCACCACCACCTCTCCACGGCAGGGGGCACCACACCACCCACGACGCTCACGCGCGCGGCGTCGACCTCGACGGCTAGTGTCCACTCGCGCAGCAACAAAATCAGCGCGGGCGAGGCGGCGCAGCAGAAGCAGCGCGGGAAGGAGGTGTTTGCTCGCGACAACTCGTACGCGGCCGAGCGCGAGCGCGAGAAGAAGGAGCGTGAGCGGGCTGCGCGCGAGGCGCGGGAGCGGGCTGCCGAGCGGAGTAGGGAGTTGAGCAGGGTGTGGGCGGAGAAGCAGCGGGTGAAGAGGGAGGGGGAGGAGAGGAGGAGGAGGCGGGAGGAGGGGTTGGTGGAGGAGGGTGGTGAGGGGAGGAGTTAGGGGGGTGTTGACTTGACTTGAGGATGGATGATGGGAGGGGAGTGGATGTGAGGGAAGGAGATGAGTTGAGGGGAGGGGAGAAGAGATGGTTGAGAGGAGAGGTGGGGTAAGGAAGGCCGAAGAGACGATAGGAAGGGCGAGGAGAGGAAGCGTGAAAAGAGGATAGGAGGGATGAGGAAAGGCGGTCGAGGTGAGGGGAGGTTGGTGATGAGAGCTTCCTTGGGGGGATGTTTTCGGGTTGGGGTTGGAGGTTGAGCGATGCTATCTGACGGCGGCGGATGGCGGCTGTTTGTGTGTTGGGAGCCTCGAGGGTCTTGGTCCCATCCCGGGAGTGCCTGGGGCTATTGCCCGTATCGACGGAGCCCATCAATATCCTCCGCCAGACCACCCAACCGAAGTACATCCCTTGCCTTTTGGTACTGGGTGGCTTCGGCGAGGGTGGTTCTGTCAGACTGGAGTGGGCGCTGCATGGCGACTGTGTGTTTGGGAGTTTGTCTGCTAGGTTATGCGGCTTCTTCTTTCTGGCCGTTTGGCATTCTTGTTATTTATTTGGACGGGGGCGTTTGGATCCAGGGCGTGTATGCGCTCGGGGTTACGGCGCCCTCGTTAACTATGGGTTACTGGCTGGGCAGGAGTTTAGTGTTAGTTACCCTGTCGATGAGACATTGCTATTATCTGTTTAGTAGGAAGTCGGCTTCTTTGTGTCACCAGAGTGGCTTGAGGAATAGAAGTATGTTGTTACGCAGTAGGTGTAGGGCTGCTTCTATGTTAGTCTTAGTCTTTTCGGTCTCTTCCTTTTTTAGTCTTTCAAGTCCCTCCTCCTTCCATACTTTTTCTGGTTTCTCCCTTTCTTAGTTCTATCGTGCTCTCTTCCTTCCTTAGCCTTTTCGGTCTCTCCCTTTCTTAGTTTCTCGTTCTCTCTTCCCTCCTTGGTCTCTTCGGTCTCTCCCCTTGTCCCCTCTTCATATATCCAGGGTTAGGGTACCAAACAGCTCGTTGAGTCCCGCTTCTCCGACTCCAACCTGCCTTGCCTGCCAAAACATGGATCTGCACGCAAGAAATTTGTTGCAAGTTGAATTGAGTTGGGAAACCCGCCGCCATGCTTCGTTTAACCAGTCCGATGCTGCTTCCTGCGTGCTCAATACCAATTGATGCACGTGCGACTTTCCCTGGCTCTTTCTTTGGCCCCCAAACTCACATACGCGTCTAGACCTGTGGTCCGCTTCCCAACCGCATAACCAACCATTTTGAACGGACTTCGGAATTCCACCTTTACAAATCTCCCCCATGGTCACCCCTAATATATGCTGTACTCTCCCCGTCGCCTTTTCTTTCGCGCCCTTTCCCGCGGTTTCTGCCGTGTCCCGACTGTGTTTGCTCCCTTACCCGGCCGGAAACCGTCAACCAGCAGCTGACCTTTTCGACTCCTCACTGTGACACTGGGACACTGGGGAGTTATCCAACTCAATATGGCAAACAAACGGGAGATTATAGCCGGGTAAGTACCTCCAGTGAGACGCGCCAAGATCTCTCCGCAATCCTGGTGGATCTCTTGGACCGTTGGAGACTTGGGGCTCTAACTGTGTGCGCAGCGACCACGAGAAAGACAGCCAATCCCGGCTCTTCGGCTCGTCGCCTCCGCTTCGCACTTGCGCAGCCATGAGCTACGTCGCCCAGATAAAGCGCCGGGCCTCCCACCGCACCATGCTGGGCTGGTCCTGGCTATCCGCTCTTGGTATACTAGTGTTGTTCTGGTTCTACCTCTACAGCCACGGGTATGGGCTTGGTCGACTCACTGGTTCGCCACTGAACAACATGAACACCATTCGCCCCCGCGTCGTCTTGCCCCAGGGCACTTATGTCGGCACTACGCTGTTGGCTTCGTATCGCTTCGCCAAACCGATCGAGGCGTTCCGCGGCGTGCCTTATGCCCAGGACACGGGCGGCCAGAACCGCTTTCGCCCGCCCCAGCCGCTGCCGGAGTCTAAAGGGACCTTTAACGCCATAGCTTGGCCCAAGGCATGCCCGGCCGAGGGCGTGGTGGCTCGTAATATGAGCGAGAACTGCCTTAACGCCAACATCTACCGACCTGCAGGGCTGGTCGATGGCGACGGGTATATGAGGCCCGAGTATGACGCAGAAGGGGACGACGCAATGGAGGCCGGCGCAAAGAAGGACGCCGCAAAAAGGAAACCGCGCCTGCCCGTCGTCGTCTATGTTCACGGCGGCGGTTTCAACAAGGGCTACGGCACCGAGCGGAACATGGCTAGCTTCGTCGCCTGGGCCGAAGCGCCCATGGTGGCTGTCAACTTCAACTACCGTGTCGGCGCGCTGGGGTTCCTGCCGTCGGATGTGACCGCCCGGGAAGGGCTGTTGAACCTGGGGCTGCGGGACCAGCAGATGCTCCTGGGCTGGGTCCAGGACAACATCGCGGCCTTCGGCGGCGATCCCGATAACGTGACCATCATGGGTCTCAGCGCAGGCGCACACTCGATCGGCCATCACATCATGTACTACGCCCGCTCTTCCGCCAAGCCCCCTTTTGTCAAGGCCATCCTCGAATCCGGCGCCACCACCGCCCGCGCCGTCTTTTATCCTACCCACCCGCGCCACCTAGTTCAGTTCCGCGAATTCCTCATCGCCGCGGGCGTCGAAGGTGTCCCGGAATCCGAAATCTTCAACCACCTACGCAAACTCCCCCTCTCCACCATAGTCCAAGCCTCCCACGTTGTCTGGGATAAGTACCACGACAGCGTGACGTGGCCCTTCCAGCCCGTCATTGATGGCGCTAACACCCTCGCCAACTCGAGCCAAACAGGCGACCTATCCTCCACCACCACACCCCCACTCATCCCCGAACTCCCCATCAGCTCCTGGGCCTCGGGCACCCACCTCCGCATCCCCATCATCACGGGCTTCAACACCAACGAAGGCACCGCCTTCGTCCCCGCCGATGCCAACACCGCCGCCGAATTCCGCGCCTTCTTCCAAACCCTCATCCCCTCCCTCACCCCCACCGACCTCGACCAGCTCGAGGCCCTCTACCCGGACCCCGTCACCCAGCGCGACAGCCCCTACCGCCTCGTGCCCGAGGGCGCGGGGCTCCAGTGGGCGCGCCTCGACACCGCCTACTCGCACTACGCCTACATCTGCCCCGTGCTGCAGACCGCCCACTACATGTCTTTGGCGGCGCTCGCCGCCCACAGGGACGGTGCTAGCGTCAGCGCGCCCGTCTACGTCTACCGCTACGCGGCGACCGCCACGCACGACGCCGCCAACCACGGCGACGAGGCCCCCGCCGCCGCCCACGACATGTGGGAGCTGCGCGGCCGGCCCGGCATGCGCGCCGTCGCGGACGATATGCACGGGCGGTGGGCGAGTTTTGTGGCGAGCGCGGTGGCGAGTCCGAATGAGAGGGGTGGGAGCGTCGCGTGGCCGGCGTTTGTTTCGCCGTTTGCGGGGAAGGATGCGGGGGAGGGGAAGATCATGGTGTTTGGGGAGGGCAATGATGAGATGGGCGGGGGGTGGCGCAAGGGACGGCCGGCGAAGGTGGTGCGCATGACCGAGTTGGAGAGGGAGGCGTGTCGGTTTTGGTGGGAGAGGATTGGGCTGAGTCAGGGGTTGGGGGTGAAGGAATGGGCGAAGAAACCTGTTGAGACGAACTCGAGGCTGTAAGATGTTTTTGTTGGGTTGGTTGTTTGGTTTTTTGAAAGGGTAATGCTGGATACCGAGCGGCGGTTGGCGTTGGGAGTTACTGTTGTGCTTTGAAGGCTGGGTGGGGATTCTGGTGTCTAAAGCGGTGATAGATGGAATATTAGACTGTTTCTTTTGCTCTACAAACCGTTCTGATGTTGGCCAGCCATCCCTGGCCAGTTCTAACCATGTATGGAGTCCTAAAATATGCCTCCGAGAAAGAGAATCTTGAAATACATGAGCCCGCCTAGTGTCCCTGCGCTGCAATGCTCCATGTTGCCTCTGTCATAGTACACAAACAAACCTATGCACCTCTACAATTCTCTTACAACAACGAAACAGCTCCCCCCAACAAATACATCAATTATCATTACACCACCCTCCCAACCCCCTCCCCAATACCGCATCACCCCAACACACCTCACTCCCTAAAAACCGACCCCAACACCCCCCCCATCATCCCCCTCACCCTCCCCGGCTTCTCCCTAAAACACGTCATCACCACCGCCGTGCTCACCGCAAACACCACCGTCTCCCGCCACTGCTTCTCCAGCGCATAGCGGCGCGGGAACAGCGTGGCCAGCGCGCGCGGCGCCACAAACAGCGCCATGTCCTTGCGGCGGCCCGCGTTCTCCAGCAGGATGCTCCAGCCGCAGAGCACGCAGCCGGCGCCGACGCAGAGGCCGCCGTCGATGGTTTGGCGTGCAGCCGTGGTTTTGCTGAGGATGTGGGGGCCGATGCGGGTGCGCGCGAGGCAGACGCCGTAGTAGAAGAGGGTGATGAAGGCGGCGAGGAAGGCGGAGGAGCGGGAGGCCGAGAGGGTGATTCGGCGGAGGGTGGTGAGGAGGGCGGCTTGGCGGGTGGTTTTGGGGTTGCGGGTGCGGCCGCCGCCGCTGCGGAGGGCGAGGAGGAGGGAGAGGGGGAGGTAGGAAGTCATGGCCCAGCGGAAGGAGCGGGCGAAGCGCGATAGGGCGTGCCACTCGCACGAGGGCCCGCAGCCCATGTGCACCATCTCGCAGGGGAAGGGCACGGAGCGCGCCGGGTCGCCCCAGGCGGCGGGCCAGCCGTAGTCGGCGCACATGCCGCCGAGGAGATCTGCCTGGCCTGTGTCGCGGCCGTAGAGGAGGGTGCGTTGGCGGCAGCGCCGGAGGGCTTCGATCAGGCGGGAATCGACGGCGGCGGCGGACGAGATCCATTTGTTGTAGGCGCGCGGTAGCCGTGGTGGGTGGTAGAACCACGTCCACATGACTAGGCCGCTGGAGAGGGCGAAGACGGCCGGGTCGGCGAAGCGGGAGACGGCGCGCTCGAGTGCTGTCCATTTCCCCGCGGCTACGCGGCGAGTGCGCCGTCGGTGCCAGAGCTCGCCAACCACGACGTCTAGCGCGCGGGTGAAGGCGAAGAGGGTGAGGTCGAGGGTCCGCCCGGCATACTCGACGGTTTGGGGCTCTTCATCTTGCCCGGGTTCCGATGGCGTGACTTCGGTGAAGCTTGGTGTTTGCTTGGACTGCAGGAGCCTTAGGCTCATCCAGGCTGCGATGAACGAGGCCACCCACCGCGAGAGCCTAGTAATATGTGTGACCTTGGTTAGCAATGCAATGCAGCAGTAAGGAAGTTGACAGGGGTGGTGTGTTACCTTCTTCGAAGAATGGCAGGGGTACTCCCGGCATGGCGTTCAAATAGAGATCTTAAAGGAAGCTGGAGAAAAAAAAGGGGGGTTGAGTCAGTGGGTTGCAGGCGTCATCAGGGGGTGACATGTTACCCGAGTATGTACACACCTCTAGAATTGTAGTACCGCCAATGAGAGCTGCGCAGAAGGTAGGGAAACTCTGCTTGTCGAGGGGTGCCAGAAAAATACGCCGGAGGGCTGCCAGAAACGATTCATCACTCTGTATTTGTTGTGTCTTTGTCTGGGGCTCGTGTGTCGTAGTCGTTTGCTTGTTGCGGCGTCGATACCGGGCGGCGTGTTGTAGCAAAAGGGTGAGCAGTCGAGGGCCAATTGCATACGCATACCCGAACAAGTACGCGCGTACTAAGGGTTGGAGAATCGGGGCGATCCCGCTATCCCACCTCCTCCGTGATGAGAGTGTTGTTGATGCAGCCATGGAGTGTAGTTGATGATGATGGATAGGTCGACACCACGAAGTAAAGGGGGCGATATGTGATTACCTCGGCGCGTTTGAATACAAACAAGTTAGGCGGCCAATGGAATGTTCCTTGCATATTCAAGCGATGCGCTGCTCAGCGAGTTTGGAAAAGCAATCCATACACACATGCATTGTTGCCGTAACCATTCTAGGCCTTTATTCAACATGCAAAACCCATCATCAAAGTTTGCAACTGCAAGGTACTGAGCCGATGGCAGATGGAAGGTACACACGAAGCCTGGACTGAGCTGAGAGGACGCTAAACTGAACTGCATGCCTGAGTTAACCTCGGGACAAGTGCCCCATAATAAAATGACAACCTGAAAACCACCCTGGTCCCGACCCATCCATCTCCCCCGCAATGCATGTAATTTGGGCGAACCGGGGCTGGTCTGATCCCGCGGCGCCCGGTTGATTCTCGTCCCATCTCCAGGTGAGAGCAAACTGAGCCGCAAAGCACGAGATGGCGAACCGTGGTCCCGGGAGCATGGCTGAGGTTGCACTGACGGGTCCGACCATGACTTCGGTACTCTACTATTTATATGCTACACAATACCGACATCATCCCAGCATGCGTCAAGTCATCGATGCGGCTGACGCTGGTTCGGGATAGGTTGTGTGGGTGACAACCCTATTTGACCCGATACATGCTGTGATTGCCCTATGGTGCGCATAGCTTACCTCCTTGGCCCTCCTTGACATGTAACATGTTCTGAAAAGGGGAGGGCACCTGGCACCCCATCTCCTTCCTAGAATGTTACGAGTACGAGATGACTAGGCAGTAATTGGGACCCGAGCAGCCTTGAAGATAGGTCAAACCCAGTCGATCATCGAATCTGCCAGGTTGATCGTTCACAACCAAGGTTGATGCCAAAAGTGTAACGATTACATCACTGGGGAAGTCGCATTATCGTTTTCCTCTAGGATGCCCTCGCGCTGCTCGGCGGTGGGGCGCCGGTACCTGACCTCCCATTTGATGCGGGGTGTTTCGAATGGTGCAGCAAAGAACGCATGTGACAATTCCCCAAGGACTGAACTAAAGTAGGAGAGTGGACCAGCTGCCACCGCATAATTGCATAGTCGAGACACATTCCCTTCTCCGACAGTTCGTCGCAAATTGGCAGGTACATACAGTAGACGTTTCAAAACATGCAAACGGAGGAACGGATCATTGCTAGGCTGGGCTGTGAACTTTTGTAATACGCGGACAGTGAGTGTCTTGGAGTAGTAGGTAGAAAAGAATTCTCCACTTGCCTTCGTCAATCCCCCAGGAAATTCAAACCCCAATCACAATTGATCCCCCGCACCCTCGATAACTCGGTGGTCTCCTGGCCCACCCGGCAGACCCTGACCACTAAGCTCAGGCCCCTGTCATTCCAACTTGACAACCCGGAACGAGAACACAAAGCCTTTCTTCACTTTCCCATCCCGCCTTCCGCTTGTGACCACGGTCCTAGAATACGTTAAACAAACGCCCGCTACATATTTTCTACTCTTCCACCTCTGCAACCCCAGCGCTCAATGATCGCACCGTCCCTGTCAGCCGCCCCTGTTGTTTGCGCACGAGAACATGAATTATCGAACGCTACAACATCCAAAGAGAGAAGATTCGCCGGTGTTAGGTAGCACCGAACTCCTTGACAACCGCGACCACCAGTATCTCAACAACTTTTTCAACTCACTCTACCCCCCGAAAGATGTGACCGACATGGCTACCACGGTAGAGAGACTCGGTGGTGTTTACACGGCCGATTGGATGACGCCCCCCGCCAACGTCGTGGCACACCAGGTCACTCTGGGAGAACCAGACGACAGCATGTTTACCAAGATGTTTGGCACCTTCGATTTCTCCGCCGCACATAGCCTCGAAGAAGCAAGCCATCCAAACCCGCATGAACCGCTCCAGCAACCCCGCCGACTTCGAACTCTAGAACACTCAAATTTTGGCGCTCCCCCCTCTGCCTTAGAGCACCACCAGCCTCAAGGGCCGACCCAGTTGGCTTTCGGATTCCCTACTGAAGGGCCGTCACATTTCTCACAGGGCTATTTTAACGCCCCGCCAACCCCGGACGACGTGGCTGCCGCAGCCGCCCTCGTGGGCCGCAGCACCGGTCCCTTCGGGATGAGCCTGTTCCCCGACCAACAGGCTTTGGCTCTCGAGGCAATCACATCCCCGACCGGCCAAGCCCGACCCGAGCAACTCCGATCCACTCAAGAAGCACTCCAACATAGGCGCTATAACGAGCCTCTCGACACAGGGCTGTTCCGCCAGCACTCGAAGGAAAGCCAAACCTCCCCGTTTGATGTGCGGTTCGGTTCAGATCCGAATTTCAACACAGCCAGCTTTGTACCCTCATCGGAAAACGAAACCACCGAGGCCCTTTCGGAGGGCCAGCTCGCATATCTCAACTGCCTAGAACCGAACCACAGCGCCGGGCCCACCCGAGCTGCGAGTCCCACCGCATGGGCCCCTCCCTCCCCGAGCACGGCCGCAGGGAACTCGCTGCTCGTCTTAGGCCGGCGCAGGACCATACCTCACATCCCACCGGCACCCGAGGAACCACCAGCGCGGCGGAGGAGGACCAGCAAGACGGGAGCGCTCGCCATGTCCGCCAGCCCCACAACCCCGGAAACACCTGCACGACGACGCTCAACCGCAACCACCATACCCACCGGGCTCAGCCACAGCGTGCCCGCCACGATCCCCGAGCTCAGCGGCCCCGAATCCACCACCTCCGCGCCCAACAAACGGGGCCGCAAGCCCGCAGGGGCTGCACCGGGCAAGCGCGGGGCGCGCAAGAAGTCGCCGCGCACGGTGCTCACCGAGGAGCAGCGGCGGCTCAACCACGTCGACAGCGAGAAGAAGCGCCGCCAGCTCATCAAGGGTGGCTACGGCCGCCTCGCCGCCCTCGTCCCCGAGCTCACCATGAACGCCCTCAGCCGCTCCGACGGCCTGTGCCGCATGGTCGACTGGATCGAGAAGGCACAGGAGGGGAACCGTGAGTTGGAGCGTCTGTTGGCTTTGGCTGCTCGTTCTGCTGCTGGGTAGAGGGATCCCGCGTGGTGCGTGCGACTAGGCGGGATCCGGTGGTGGTGGGCGTGCTACTTTTGGATATAGTTGGGGCGTTGTGTATTTTGGGTTCATATAAGCGGTTTTCGGGTTGGGTGTTGGGTTTGGTCTGGTTTGCGAGCGTCAATTGGTAGGACTACCTGCAATGGGAGACTGGCGCGATCGCCTCGGTGTAAAATCAGGTTTATGTTTATATCCGTTCTCGGCTTTTCAACACAAGCGTACCGTTACTTGTTGTTGTTGTCATCTTACCCTATGTATGTACATACCATTGTATCGACGGGCATGGCGGGATTGCTTCAGCGGAGTGGTGAACGTGGTTGTCTCACTTCACCAGGTTGGGGTGGTTGGCTCGAAAATGTCTTGTCTGGTAGGAGGATGGCGGAATATTACCTTGACGTTATGTTGCATTGCTGTGTCGGCGTTTATACCCAAAATAGCAGCGCCATATTAGGAGGGACATCGCATCATTACTATTACATACTCAGCTTCATATCTACGAAGCATCGTCATGCTCAAGCGTCTCCCAAGCTGTGATACCGCTCGTGCGCCAGCATGGCAAACCGCGGAACCAGCCGCTCACAGAGCGGACACAGCGCGGTATCGTCGTCGTCGGGCGCCTCGTCATTGTCCCACGCATCATCCATCTCTGTCCCTGTCTTTGTATCAATATCCATACCCACCCATCCTTCCCCTCCCTCGTCATCGTCATCATGGACATCACCATCACTATTATCACCAGAACCAAGACTGACATCCCCCCTTTCTACGTTTAACTCCCCACCCCCAGCCGTAGGCTCTTCCCCATACACTGTAAACTCCCGCAACACCCCCTCCTGCCGGCGGAACATGGCCCCAATATCCCCGCCGTCGCCGGCGGCCATGTTGGTCACGCACACGTTCATCAGCCCGATATTCCACCCGCCGGCGACAGCGGTGGCGGTAGTGGTAGGGGTACTAGAACTGGCGGCATGTAAGTCGGTGCCGGGGGGGTGGGATGGTGGAGGTGAGATGCCGCTGCTGGATGTGTGGAGTGAAGGGGTTGTGGGGGGTGGTGGTTTGGGGGCGGGGTTGAGTTTGTGGAAGAGCGGGAGGAGGGTCTCGGTGACGAGGCGGGAGGCGGTGCGTTCGAGGGGCGGTGGGCTGGTTGTTGTTGTTGCGCTGTTGGTTGCGCTGCTGGTGTGGAAGACAAAGGACGGTAGCGGGCAGCTGCGTGAGTGGCGCGCCCAGTTGTAGGGCTTGTCATCCTGTGGCGTGGTGAAGGGCCGCGTGGAGAGGCGGATCGTTTTGGGGCGTGCAAGCCACCTGCGCGGCGCGGTGGTGGTGGTGGTGGGATGGGGGGATTCGTGCTCGTCATCGTCCTCTGCGAGCAAGTCTGTGTGCATGCGCCGGAGCAGGGAGGTGGTGATGGCGAGCAGCTCGCGGTGGATCTCGGAGGGGTGGTTGAGCCCCCGGTACGAGTCCTCGATGCTGATCTGGGTGGGTACGTCGCGGGCCGGCTTGACGTCGGTGTCGTCTACGCCGTGGAGCAGGGCCCATACCTTGGGGCCGAGGCCTTTCTCGGAGCCCGGGCCGGAGAGGAGCCGGGCGAGGGTTGCCGGGGCGATGCCGGGGTGGGTCCGGACCTGGCCTACGGTGGTCGAACACTCCATCGAGTGCGTATCTGGCTCCGGTTCCTTACCGAGTACGAAGCCTTCCAGCACGCGGGTCGTTTTGGAGCCGATCCCGGGGACCTTACGGAGGCTGTGCTCGTCCATGAAGGAGAAGACATCTTCTTGGCACAGGGCAAGGAGCACTGTCTGATTCTGCGGCTTATTCTTGTCACCAGCTAGTTTCGCGAGCAGTTTGCTGGTGGATATCCCGCAAGCGCTGGTGTACCCTTCCTCCTCGATCTTCAATCTGAGATATCTGGCAAGGTGAGACGCCACCAGAAGGCGCATGCACAGGGCATTCTCGTAAGATGGTACGCCATCGCCGCCGAGCACGCACCCGGCAAAGCACGTGGCATCATACTCGAATCCGACCTCCGGGTCTGACCGAGACAGACAAAAATAGGACTGGCGCAGAGAGTTTTTGTTCAATAGCTCGACATTGTACGAGACAATGTCGGTGACATCTAGGAATACCTCATCAAGCCCCAGACGCTCGACCTTGCCGTTCCACGAGTAAGACCGGAGCAGAGCGTGCAGGTGCTTGGACACGTCGCGGAAGGGAGACAGGTCCTCGCCGTCGGCCAGCACAAGGTCCGGACAGATCTTCCTGGCCTGGACGATGGGCATAAGCTTCTTGACACCACGACGTCGGGCCACGTAATTGCACGTGGCGAGTATCCCCTTTTGCTTGATGCCGAGGGGCAAAGCTCGGAGGGACGGCTGTCGGTTCTCGACACACTGCGCATAGAAGCAGTCCAGGTCCTAGGAAGAAAGCAGAAAGATCGCCGCGTCAGACGGAGATATTCCAGTCGCAGTCGGGCGGGTCAAGAACCTGGGGAAGAGAGGAAATGAGGGAGGCTGTACAAAATGGAGCAGAACCCGGTCGTCGCGCCGCCGTGGCGCCTTCTTGATGGACGAGGGATCCATTTACTGCTCTGCTGCGGTCGAATGCCAGGCAAGTGGACGCGTCAACGTGTCATCTAGGGCATCGCCGGGCCAATTTTGATGTTTTGTTTACCGGCACATCATCTAGGATTTCCCTGCGGAGTGGTGTTGCGACGATCCCAAAGCTGTCAATTGAAGATGCCAGTCGATCCAGTCGATCCAGTCAATCGAGTTGTTGAATTTCTCATCTATTTTTAGGGCGACCGAACTCTTCAAGTGGAAACATGTCTGTGCGGTGACTCGGATAGCGCCGTCTTAGCGTGCCCTGGCTTGCCTCGCATGTGTTCACCAAGAACTGTTCGCAGGGATTGGGACCAACTCCGGGCAACGCAACGCAGCGTGAGGTGGTGAGTTAGCTAGTGATGAAAAACTCGGACTGAACGGCTCACATTCGATAAAACTTCTCGCTAGTATCATGCTCCGCAAATGGTGTTTGCTAGTTTTTTCAACATTTATTTATTTATTCCCTGCCTCCCCACAATCCCTCTTTTCTCGTCCCTTCGTCGCATCCCATTGTCCCGTCTCGGCCGGGAACCGTCCAGCACCAGGTTGGCCCCGGTTCCGTAGATCAGTTTCGTTTTGACCTATTTTCGTCCCAAGATGTCAAATTTCTCCCCCGGCACAATCCGTGTCCTGTGCAACCCACGTTTTGGTGGCTTTTCTTTCCAGCCGGTCGGATCACGCTGACAATTGCATTCACCGCTCATCATGACTGTGGCCATCACGAGGCCCAGGCCACAGTGGTGGCAAACCCGGCGGCGAGGTCGGTCGTTATACGGGAGACCTACCTTAACTTGCGTTGCGGTCTGGGGGCGGCTGACCGGCGCTTATGTTGGGACGGTGCTGCTCGACAAACAAGTACGAATAAAAGTATTGTCGTCAAAAGAAGAAGAAAAAGGGTCGATAAAATCCTTCTAGAACGCCACACCGACAACACAGGAATCCTTCGGCTACACGGTAGCCACCTCGGTTGCCCAGTCTCGCACTCATTGACAAAAGGACTCGGAAAGCAACACCTCCACTGTCTCGAATGTCGACTTCTCGATCGCGCCTGTTCGCTACTAGCGCGGGCAATGGACGCAAGCCTCCTGCCAAATCGGGGGTTCTAAATTCAACTTGGCGGGATTAGACGCGATGTGACTTTGGCTGCAGGTGGATCTTTTGCTGAATCCTGGCCCTCTCTGTTGCTATCATTGGAGAAGCCAGCGCCTGCGCCTGCAAGCTGCAGGAAGTGTGCTGGCCAGTCACTTCGACCGCTTCCTTCAGCGACGGACCAACCAGGGTGGCTGAAGCGTCACTCTGCATGGCAAAATGGAGGCCTTTTCCTTGTCACACCTGGTGACACCCAACCCACCACCCCTGCACTCACTGCTTGCTGCAGTTTCCCGCTCTTGCCCGCTGACTGACGGCTCCGACAGCGTTAAAAGCTGTCTCCGTACTGTGTGCCAGGATGCTGAGGGGCTTGCAGGGAGGCTTTATTGTATTCGTCCGAACTGCCCTGGCGCTTGCTCCTTCCTCGCCTGCTGCTCCCCTCGTCCCCCTCCCCAGTGCCTCCCCATGCGCTCCCATGCCACACTAGCCGCCGCCAGCCCTTTTCAAGAAGAGTAACCCCAATAGCCCCAGCACAGTGGGGGAAAAACAAGGCGAGGCAAACACACCCAAAAGTTGTACACATATAGCCGCCCTCCCCTGGAATCCCGCCGACTTCCTGGCGCTCACGCTCTGATCACCATTTCGTCTGCTCGGCCAACCGAAGAGGTCGCACGCTCGCCTGCCCTATTCATTCCTAGCTGGCTTAGGAACCGAACCCGCAGGTGGCCTGCTCCATTCCAAGGTTCACACTAACTAATCGCCCATCTATCCCTATCGCCGACGGCTCTCCTTAATTCGATCGAGACCGACTCCGACTCCGGCCCCGCTCCGTTTGTTGTTGTTGGCTTGTTGGCTAGTTGGGTTCGATTGTGCTTCTCACCATGTCGTCAACATCCAGGTCTCAGAGCCCCGGGAAGAGGCCGAGGCTGTCGCTTCAGATCAAGGCCCTCGCCAATGGCCCGACTATGCGGACATCGAGGTGTCTCGCCGCTACTGTTGATGTGAAGTCGCCGACATCGTTTAATACTCTCTCTAATGTCTACGCCACCGCTGTCGACCGGTCAACCCCGATCCAGGAGAAGCCGCCAATGGCCTTTGTGGGCGGCAAGAAGCCAACCCTGCGTTTGCAAACACAGGACGTCGCCGTGAAGAAGCCGAGTGCAAACACGCCGTACCTGGGGCCCTACCTCGACACGCCCGTAACCGCACAGGCAATGTCCCCGGCCGTGGCGAGGCAAGTGTTCTTTCCCAGCGCCATGACGGCAACACCACCGCTCTCGGCGCAGCCGCAAGAACAGAACGGTTCTCGGGTGTTTACCTTTGACGCGGCAACCCCCGCCACTGCCCTGCCACCGCCGGGGTTGAATGCTCCTGCTCCGGCCCCGGCTATGCAAAATCCCAGGAGGCGGACGACAGTGCCCAACAACAGCACCAAGCTGCCCTACACTCACCCGCGCAGCCTGCGCAGCATTCTCCGCAACTCGCCTCTCCCGCCGCTCAGCACCATGTCTCCTGAATCCCCCAGGCGACAGTCTCTCCGGCTCCAGGAAAAGGCGCTGCGCCGGGTGGCCTACAACAGCCCCCTAACGCAAGAGATCACAACCAGTCGATACATCAAATCTCATATCGACCTCCTCGCTGAGGACGCCACGCCCATCTCGCCCTCAGTCGCGTCTTCGGACGACGGCGACAGCCTCCTCGACCAGGCCATGACTGACGCGGCCAGCACGCGCGATGGAGGGCAGACACCGGGGCCGTTTGAGGAGATGCGGCGGCGCATGGCCAACATGCACGCCTCCACGCCGCTGGCGCTCTCGCCGACGGGCGGTGGCATCCGCAAGAGGGGCGGCAAGCGCAAGGAGAAGAAGCGGCGGTGGGTGTGGACGATCGGGCAGGACGAGGATGCCGACGAGGGCGGCGAGGCCGTGGACGCCGAACCGGTGACGGCCAAGAAAGACGCCCCCGCCTCGGTGCCCGTCCTGGCTGTCCCCGCCCCGCGGCCACGGACACGAAATCAGCAGGCGCTCGCCAAAGCAGTCGCTGCAGCAACCCTGGCACAGGAACAGGCGCAGACGCAGAATCAGACACCGACGCAAGTGCCCCTCCTCGCGATCCCAGTCCCACCCGCCCGCGCCGCAACGAAAATTCCTACCCTCCAACCCCCCGCACCAATCCAAACTGCGCCGCACCCCGCGCCGCAACCCCAATCCCAACCTCCACCACCACCACCACCACCACAACAACAACACCAGCCACTCCAGCAACAACAGCAGCAACAACAACAAACCCGCGAACTCACCCCCATCCCCGCCTCCCTCCTCCCCACCCGCCACTCCACCCCCGACTCCCTCTCCTCCGCCCCCTCGTCCTGCGCCAACAGCGTCCGCCACCTGACCCCCGAGCCCCTAGGCATGGGCATGGGAATGAGTCTAGGCATGAATCTGAACCTGGACATGGGGATGAACATGGGGATGAGCCCCGGTATGTCGCCGCCGCTCGGCGGGATGGTGGTGGTCGAGCCGCCGACGCCAAGCATGGAGTCGACTACGAGTGCGGGGAGTAGCTTGCATAGTCGGGAGGAGGGGGATGTGGAGATGTCGGATGCGAGTAGTTTTACGTCGGTGGAGGCTGATGAGGGGGATCATGAGGAGGGGGATGGTGAGGGAAAAGGGATGGGGAAGAAGGGGGGGTTTGGGTTGGGCTTGGGGCTGTATACTACTAGTGCTGCTGTGCAGGGTGTGATGGCGGGGGATGGGGACGTCGAGATGGATGAGGGCACGCCGACGATGACGGCGCGGCCGATTGGGGAGAGGGGGGGGAGGGGGTGGGTGCCGTGGAGGGATGTGGTTTCTTCTTCTTAAAGGAAAGGGGTGTTGGGGAGAGGGGGTCTAATGGGAGGGCATCATGAATGACAAGGTGGGATACAGGATAGCGAGCATTGATATTGATACCGGGGTGGTATTTTGTACTTGTTTATGAGTTGGATGAGGTTATGAGGGATGTATGTGGTGGGGTGGGGATCTATGTAGTGTATAACTGACTGCCGGGGGCGGTCTGGGAAAGTAGGGTTAGGAAAATCATGTAGATATCAACAAAAAGAATAAAGTTAAACAATAGCATTTTCCGACCCCCAGTTTCACAGTGCCCAGGAGTTGAGATTGACTTTCACCATATCAAGACCGCCATATTTCCCACGCCCATAAAATTCATCCACCCACTCACTAACTCAAATATTTTAGACTACCGAACTCGGCGACAACAGCGACGCTCATTTGACCCCTAGGAAGCTAACTATTTTACAAGACTACCGGCAATGATTCGGATTGTGAGCTGCTCCTCGTTTTTAGTAGCTACTAGTCGCGGGCCACCCCTTCTCCACCACAACTGATTGTTTACATTATCGTGCAAATACCCCATGTTTACTGTTACAGATCAGATCATGTGCAGTACTTCCCCTCTCCTCACTCCGCTCAAAATAGCAGCAGTTTCACAGCGGCTACCGACCGTGTCTCGACATTTTCACCACCAAGACACCACCAACCAACCAATTCCCTCTCGACGCACAAAACTCCCGTAACCGAGTGCTGCTGTAACCTGACTGCCTAATCCCATGTGTGTGTTAAGCGCCGGCCCGCGCAGTCGGCCCATTACGTCATCCCGGAGCCCCACCCGCCGGGCCCGCAACCGCAACCGGGAAAGTGGGGCGGACTGACACCACATCGACGTCATCAATCGTGGTGGTGCCATTGAGGTGCCGTTGATGCTCGACAAGAACCCTGAAATCATATCCAGATTTTCGATCTGAGGGTTGGCGGATCGGCTTGCTGTTCCCTGGGATTGGGGGGTATGGTTGGTCTTTTTCAGCTGCGCTGTTTGCTTGATCCGGGATATTGGGGAGCTACGTAATATGTATGCGTAGTACATAGAGACAGCTTTGTGCTGGAGTTACAGTGATCATCATCATCGGTATTTGAGGGCCTGATATAATTGGCATCTGCCTTCCCACTGCTACCGTAATCTGCTCCCTACACCTTACGGGATCACCCAACTGGATCTATCTCGAGGCTCCAGAGCTTAACACTAGGTACTCTGTCAAAGTCATCGAAGGCCTGATTATCAACTACTTGCCTACTTACCTGACCTTCTATTGAGGGCTGGGCGGGCCCTACATGAGGCCCCCGATTACACTTACCCACTAACAACACACCAACCACCACCACCATGAACACGAACGAAAAGGTCTACCCCTCGGGGCAGCACTACTCGGGGAACAACCGCATCCCGACCATCAAGCAATTCGTCGAGTCGCTCGACCGGGAGAAACGGGAGCGCGACGCCCAGATCGATTCCCAGCGCCAACAACAGCGACACCAACATACCAAAATCGGCGGCCACAATGACAATGGCGAGGTCAGGGACCACGTGCCGACAAACCACCGCAAGGCAGGCAAGAACCGGCGCACGGTGCGCGACCCCATGACGGGCAAGGACGTCGAGATCGAGGACATCAGCAGCGAACACATGAAGGCGGCCGAGGAGCCCATGGTTAGTACCCCCCTCTCAAACCCCCAACCACACCCAAAAACAGCAAACAACTAACACCCGCCCCCCCCCCCCAGCTCACAATCCCCAACGCCAACCTCTCCCTCCCCACCACGCACCAAACCCTGCCCACCCAATCCGGCGAAACCTACCGCCACGCGCAAGACATCACCGCGCCCCCCGACCCCATCGCCGCCGGCTCCACCTCGGACGTGCCCATCCACGGCGAAAAGACCAACGTGCTCTTCCACCCGACCCCCGCCGTCAGCTACGAGCCCATGTACGCGGCGCTCGAGGCGCGCGCCAACGTGCTCTGTGTAGGGTTGTTTGTGGGGGTGGTGGTGCTGGGGAAGTGGTGGGGGGGCGGGAGTCTGTGGGGGCTGGTGCCGCTGGGGATGGGGGTGGCGGCGGGGGTGTATATGTGGGTGAGGGATTTGGTGGGGAGGGGCAGGGCGGTGGAGTGGAGTGCGGAGAGGAAGAGGGGGGAGATGGCGGTGGTGAATCTGATTCCCGAGAGTGTGGAGTGGTTGAATACGGCGGTGGGGTTGGTGTGGGGGTTGATGAATCCGGATATGTTCGCGGCGGTGGCGGATACGTTGGAGGATGTCATGCAGGCGAGTGTGCCCGGGGTGATTGAGCATGTGAAGGTGAATGAGATTTCGCAGGGGAGTAATCCGTTGAGGGTGTTGAGTTTGCGGGCGCTGCCGGATGGGCATGTGCAGGACTTGAAGGAGGAGATTCATAGGAGGGATGCGGAGGTCAAGGATCCGCAGCAGTTGGCGGCGGAGGAGGAGGGGGGTGATTTCTATAACCTCGAGGCTACCGTGGCGTACCACTCGCTGCCGTCGTCGGGGGATGTGTCCTCCAAGGCGAAGAACATGGGCATGCAGCTGGTCTTCTACCTGGGCGTCCGGGGTCTGTTCGGGGTGCCGCTCCCCATCTGGGTCGAGCTGAACCGGCTGGTGGCGACGGCGCGGCTGCGGGTGGCGCTCGCGCCGGACCCGCCGTTCGTCAAGACGCTCAGTTTCACACTCATGGGCCTGCCCAAGGTGGAGGCCAGCTGCGTGCCGCTGGTGGAGCGGGGCGCCAACATCCTCAACCTGCCGCTCATCTCCAACTTTGTCAACTGGGCCATCGCGGCGGCGGCCAACATGTACGTGGCGCCCAAGTCGATGACGCTCGACGTGGGCAAGATGCTGCAGGGCGACGACATCAAGAAGGAGACCAACGCGCTCGGCGTGCTCTTCATCCGCATCCACAAGGCCGTCGGGCTCAGCAAGCAGGACCGGCGCGGCAGCGAGGGCGGCGGGTCGGACCCGTACATCTGCGTGTCCTTCTCCAAGTTCGGCAAACCACAATACTGCACGCGCGTGATCCAGGACGACCTCAACCCCATCTTCTCCGAGTGCTGCGCGCTGCCCATCACGGCCGACGTCATCAAGGCCGACGAGCAGCTGTCGCTCGAGCTGTGGGACAGCGACCGGTCGTCGGCCGACGACGTGGTCGGCAAGGTGGAGCTGAGCATCCAGAAGCTGATCCAGCACCCGGGCCACATGTTCCCGCAGACGTCACAACTGAAAGGCGTCAAGGCCGGCAGCACCATGCCGGGCGAGCTGCACTGGGAGGTGGGCTACTTCGGCAAGACGCAGTTCCGGCGGGCGCTGCGCACCGACGGGCTCGACCCCAACCTGCCGCGCGGGCTGCGCGACAAGAAGGAGCTGCGCGACGACCGCGGCAGCCTGGACACGGCCGAGGAGGACGCCGTGGTGCACACGCCGCCCGACCCGCTCTGGCCGAGCGGGGTGCTGAGCGTGGTGGTGCACCAGATCGTCAACCTCGAGCTGGAGAACGTCAAGGGGTCGCGGGGCGGCAAGCGCAGCGGCGGGCGCGAGTACGAGCCGGCGCGGCCCGAGGCCGGGGAGATCAAGGAGGAGCAAGGCAAGAAGCTGCCGAGCGCGTACTGCACGGTGCTGGTCAACGACGAGCTCGTGTACAAGACGCGCACCAAGGTGGTGTCGTCGCGGCCCATCTTCGAGGCCGGCACGGAGCGCTTCGTGCGCGACTGGCGGTCGTGCGTGGTGACGGTGACGGTGCGCGACTCGCGCAACCGCCAGCACGACCCCATCATCGGCGTCGTCCCGCTGCGCCTGTCCGACATCCTGCAGACCAGCAGCCAGAGCACGCGCTGGTACCCGCTCGACGGCGGCATCGGCTTCGGGCGCATCCGCATCAGCCTGCTGTTCCGCTCCGTCGAGCTGCGCCTGCCGCCCGCCCAGCTCGGCTTCGGCGAGGTCGGCACCTTCGAGTTCACCTCGGACGCCCTGACCACGACGGGATACAGCCCGTCACCACACACCAAGATCCGCATGCGCACGGGCGGCAGCTCCGCCTCGGTCAAGGGCAACGTCTGCTCCCGCCGCGCCGACGACGAAACCGGGCTAACCTGGGACATCAGCGGCGGCGGCGACGCCTCCAACGACGAGCATCCCGACGAGCAGAAAAAGAAGCCCAAACACAACAAATCCACGCGCATCCGCCTCCCCGTTCGCTTCCGCTACCGCTCCCCCGTCTTCTTCGAGTTCCACCCGCCCTCCAACACGGGCCTCCGCCGCAAAGCCGACACCTTCGCCTCCCTCTGGCTCCAAGACATCCCCGACAACGAAGAGCAGGACTTCGACCTCCCCGTGTGGCGGTGCAACAACGGACTCCGCCTCTCGCAGAACTACATCACCGAAGCCAACGTCGACTCCGTCCCCGCGCTGCGCGTCCAGGAGGTCGGCCGCCTGCGCTTCCGCGGCCGCTTCAAGCCCGGCACGGACCGCGATCATTTGCGGTTTGTGAGTGATAATGACTCGCGCGAGACGATCGAGACGTGGGAGGCGTGCTTTGCGGAGGGGGTGAGGGCGGAGGATGTCCACCCGGAGGTGCCGCCGGCGGTGCAGAGGCTGCATGAGGAGAGTTTGACCCATGGGAGGGATGTGCTGGCGATGGCGCCGGAGGAGGAGAAGAAGCGGTGGTTGGCGAAGGATGGGACGGACTGGAGTGGGGCGTTTGGGGAGGATCCGGCGAAGTTGGTGGGGGAGGGTGAGGGAGAGGTTGATGGGGAGGAGGGGCGCGTGGATGGGGAGCAGCTCTCGGAGGAGGACAGCAGTGATGAGGAGGAGGATGAGGAAGAGGTGGATCTGGGTATTGATGATGCTACGCACGATAAGGGAAAGGGGCGGGCGAGCGTGGGGAGTAGTGAGGAGGGTGAAGGGGGTAACGGTAACTATACCTGGAAGGGAGGTGAGGACGGCTCGAACGGCCCCGACGGTCACTCGCGCAAGTCCATGGACAGCGGCGCCACGGGAGCCACCGGGGCGACCAGCAAGTCGAACAAGTCGGGAGGGTCGAGCAGCAGCAAGAACCCGATCAAGCAGTACAAGGACTACCGCAGCCGCAGCCGAGACCTGCACCGGAAGCACCGTGGGTTGATGCAGTGGTGAGTTTGACTTGGCTACTCCAAGAGTTCAGAAGTGCTCGATGCTAACTCGGGTAGGAAACCCATGCGCAACGTCCAGTTCGCCAAAGACGAGGCCGTCTACGCCACTCGGCGGTTGATGAAGGTTGGCAGCCTGAGTGGGCGGAAGCCTGACGTCGAGACTGAGGTTTAAGGTTGAGGCTTGAGGTCTTGAGTCGAGAGTAAAACGAAGATGGGAAGATAAGAGAGAGGGAACGAAATGTATGAGCGATGTTTTCTTTGTATTGGCTGTGTTTTGGCGTTTGGGTGGGCGACGAAATGAGAGATATATGAAAACCATATCTACAAAGTCAGCGAGCATTCCTCACGTCTTACGCTCTTAAATACTGTCAACAGCTAGTTGGTCTCCTGAATTGGTGTTTTTCTCCAGCTGACGCCTGGTTTGGAGCGTCCCCTGGAGAAAAACCCCCACGCCAAAAGCGCACCCCACTGTGACTTTGATTTGCAGCTCGACGGCCATAATTACAGTGGGTAGGTGGTCTGTGCCCAATGCAGTAAATATCGAGACGCGCCTGTGAAGAAAGCGAGCCTACATCATCATCAAAAATCAAGATTTCAACATCAAGTCCCCATAATCCAATCCCACTCGCCATACAAGTCCAAGTCAAGCCCATCCTTCAAACTTCAATCAACAACAACCGGGACCAACCAGCAATAAACCAAACATGGCCCGGACCTATTTCTCACCCTATGCCCCCCGGCGGCGGCGCTCTCCCCAGGTCGTGGTGGTCTGGGTCTCCATGTTCGCCTTCATCCTCTGGGTGACCTGGTACATCACGACCCGCCACAAGGAGTATGCCGACGAGTTTATGCACCCAGGGAGTATGGCCAGGGGCGAGTACGGTGCCGGGGATGCCGAATGAGCGAATAAACCAATGGATATGGAAGCAGTCGACAACCTGCTGGCCAGCGGTCACCCGGCATGCGGCATGTCTACTGGGCTCCATGAGATTCGAGCCAAGGCTGTCATCACGAAACAAGGGCAAGCCGGGTCTTCTCGGAGGTAGTTGGGGGGAGGAGCTTGGGTGCCTACAATCATGCTCACACCATGTGCGGGATATTGCCTTGCAGCATCAGGGCAAACGAGAGTAATAACTGTTCAAGTTGAAGCAGTGGCGGCACACCGCCTTCTGTAAGCAGCCAGATGTCAACATCAGGGGAAAACTTGAAGAGAGTCGCAATACAAGGAGCGAACGGAATAACTATTCATCTCGGGATTTCGTCTGATCTACTACTTTCTGTTGGAGAGTTTACCTACCATACCTACCATACCTAACTTCTCCTCTTACCCCGGTCATATGTTAGCTGAGTGAGCTTTTGGGTGAGAATGAGCCCGGAACCCACCGTGTTAAAATGGCGCATTCTGGCACTGTACCCAATTTGTAGTCTCCCGATTATCACCCCACTCGCTCTTGTCATCCTCTTCTCAACATATATAACTCCCGTGTTCCTCATGATGGACCCCTGACATTTTTTGACAAAAATTACACAACTTCACCCTCCGTTCCTAGCAACAACCATGGACCCTCCACGGACCATCATCATCGGCATCAGCGGGTGCTCCTCGAGCGGCAAGACTACCCTCGCGAGGCTTCTGCGGGACATGTTCCCAGAGACCTTTATTCTGCATGAGGACGACTTTTACAAGCCCGAGTCTGAGTGAGTTTTTCTTGTTTTTTTTGTCATGAACTATCCTACGTACTTGTTGACTAACTCGCCCCCAGACTCCCCATCAACCAGGGCCACGCCGACTGGGACTGCCCCGAGGCCATCTCCATCCCCGACCTAGAGGCTGCTCTCGCCCACGTCCGCGCAACGGGCACATTCCCAGTTAGTAGCCGTGTGCCCAGTGCCATCTCACCCAACAACACCCTCTCCCGCCGCAGCAACCACGGCTGTGCCCCCCTCACCTCGCCTGTCCCATTATCACCACCCTCTCCCGCTATCCTCACCCCTGCCCCTAACACAACCATCCGCCACAAAGACAACAAGTCCAGACTCCCTAACAAACCGGCTCCCCGCTTACCCTCCGCACAGCCTAACGTCAACTCCATCGAGGACCTCAACACCGTCGGCCCCTGCCCCGCCACCCCCGAGCAAATCGCCGCCTGCGCCGCCCGCGTCAAAACCTGGCTCACCCCCGGCCACCCAGGCTCCTCCATCTTCCCCAGCAGCAGCAGCAGCAGCAGCAGCAACAACACCCCCAAAACCCGCATCTGCATCCTCGACGGCTTCCTCCTCTACTCCCCACCCCCCTCATCCACCACCACCACTGATACCACCACCGCCACCCCCCTCCGCAAGGTCATGACGCAC
Organism: Chaetomium tenue; assembly: GCF_020726465.1. Classification (NCBI taxonomy): domain Eukaryota; kingdom Fungi; phylum Ascomycota; class Sordariomycetes; order Sordariales; family Chaetomiaceae; genus Chaetomium; species Chaetomium tenue. The sequence continues at coordinate 1,802,462 of NW_027117330.1, read as the reverse complement.
CTCGACATCAAGCTCTTCCTGCGGGCCACCCGCGCCGCCGCCCTGCGCCGCCGCACCGCCCGCGACGGCTACGTGCACATGGACGGCTTCTGGACCGACCCCCCCGGCTACGTCGAGCAGGTCGTGTGGCCGAACTACGTGGCCGCGCATAGCTGGTTGTTTGAGGGGGGGGATGTGGAGGGGGGGAGGGTGGATAAAGGGGTGCTGGGGGGGGAGGGGATTTTGGTGCCGGAGTCTGCTGAGGGTGGGGTGGATGTGGAGTTTGGGAGGGTGTTGGAATGGGCGGTGGGGGTGGTGATGGGGGAGTTGGAGAGGCTTTGTTTGGGGGAGGGGGAGGGGGGGAAGGAGAAGGGGGAGTAAGGGTGGGATGGAGTGAGGGGCTGAGAGAATGATGAGGTGGGAGTGGACGCAGATGAGAGAGGGGATACACGGAAGAGGATGTGGCAGGAGGCAACTCACGGAAATAATGTAGACATGATAAGCGAGAGTAGACTTTTGATTTAGGCCTTGTCAGAAATGGAGGAAGGTGTCCGACACTGATCTTCCCTTTTGCGGTTCAGTCCCTATATAAAAGAAAGAAAGCATCACTCCGACCTGAACCCCCCCCCCCCCATACTAGCCCAGATCAGATCACAATACACCCCAATCTACCCCCCCCCCTACACTATCGCACACCCACCCAACAACACACACCCCCCATTATTTACCGCCAGCTCCCCTCAACCTTCTGCGCCGAGCAGCCACTCGCGGCCTTCGTCTCCGCCTTAACCGTAAACCCCCTATTCGGATCCGCCTCCCACTGCACCGCGCCATCCGCACCCACCCTGATAAACTTAAACTGCACCGCCGTGCCCGCGGCCATCGGCACGGTAATACTCCACAGGGGATTCGACGCCGTATACCCCGACGCAGACAGCTTAACCGCCTTCTTGACATCCCACGCGCCCAACGCCGGCACATTGCCCACCACCTTAACCTCCTGCCCCCACTGCGTCGTGACCCGCTCATTAAACGTGACAAACACATTCGCGGCATCGGCACACGCCTGCGGGAACGGCACGGGCGCGGGCTCGGCCGCGGCGTTGGGGGTCTGGCTCGGCGGGAAGGCGGTGTTGGTAGCCTGGGCGTAGGTGCCAGCGACCTGGAGGCGCTCGCACGAGGACGGCAGGGTGTTGGCGTCCTCGGCGGACCAGCCCGTGACGGGGACGATACCCGCGCGGCGGTCGGCGGCCGAGAGGAAGGCGGCGTAGGACCAGGTCAGGTCGGCGGCGGAGAGGGGCGCGCCGGTGTTGCGGTCGTATTGCTCGGCGAGGGCGCCGCCCGAGCCGGCGTACTTGGCGGCGATGTCGATGAAGCCGTCGGCGTAGGCGGAGGCGGCGGTGAGGATGGCGGCGTGCGTCGGGGAGGAGGTGGTGTAGGTGCCGGTGGTGATGGAGGGGACGAGGTCCTTGAAGAAGGGGAGGGAGAGCTGGGTGACGGTGATGGAGCCGTCTTTCTTCCAGACGTAGATGGCGTCGTATATCTGCTCGGCGGCGGCAAAGTTGGCGAGGTACCACGGGTTGCCCTTGTAGTAGACGTCTTCGGTGTAGCGGCCGACGGCGACGGCTTTGCCCTGGGCGATGCCCGCGTTGATGCCGTATTCGGTGCGGAAGGAGTCGACGTAGACTTTGTGGTTGGAGAGCGCCTTCTCGCTGCAGGGCTGGAAGGTATTGGAATCGCAGCCAGCGGAGGGGTCGAAGTTGTGGATCGAGGTCAGGATCGAGTTGGCGTCCTTGCCAGACCGATACTCGCCGCCGTTGACTTGGGCCGTTAGTTGGGGGGTGGCCTGGGTGGCGGCTGAGGGGGGTGTGCTTACTGTTAGAAACGACATAGCCACCGGAGGACTTCCAGAAGCTCTGCTGGAAGCACAAGACGTGCGGGGCGGTAGTGAGACAGGCACCGCATTCGGTACCAAGCTGGGCAGCGAGAGCAGCTCCCTCAACCAGAGCTGTGGTGTGTCAGTGCCATCCAAAATGTACTCGAAGGGAACACTAACCTCGATGAGAAGCGCCAATGGTGAAGAATGAGCTGCCGGGAACCTCTTCCCACAGATCAAAGCCCGTCTCATTCCTAGACAATGTCAGTACCACCCGGGTTCCAGCCTGCTCAGGGTACTCACCAGTACTGAGCGGTGTAGGCAAGGTCGTTCTTGATCACGGGCCAGACGACATCCTTGGCCGTGTCCTTGTAGCCGTTGGTGATCAGCCACTTTGCGTAGCGGGTGAGAGCGATAGCCCGGAGAGGCGGGCCGTCACGCTGCGGCCGGCCCCATTCACCAGTAAACTGTTTGAGGTCGACCATGAACTTGGGCTCGCCGAGGCCGGCCCCGTCGGAGAGGCCACCCGAGGGGTTCGAGACGCCCTGCAGCTTAGCCGTCGAGACGATAAAGTTTTGGATGGTGGTTTGCAAGGATGCCGAATAGTTGTGGGCAAAGGAATCCACAAGGCCCGTCATAACCAGGGCGGCGTCTCTGGTCCAGGTGTACCAGTCTGATGCGTTTTAGTAAGCTGCCTAGTCTGTCTGATATGGCTAAGCGGCCACTTACAGTCCGGTTCTGACTTGGAGGGGCTGGCAATGACGGCGCCAGGGGCGGCTCCAGAAGCAGCACAGCCATTGGGGCCAATGTTGCAGAGTAGCTTGTTCCAGGCGATGGGCGTCTGAGTCTCAATGAACGAGTCGACGGAACGCTTCACGATGGCACAATCCCGTTTCTCACGGAGGAGAGCGGCCTCCGGACGGCCGAGGACCGTCTGGACGGCGCAGGTGCCGAGGACGAATAGTGACGAGAGAGCGTGCATGGCGGGCAAGACGAGGCCAGATGCGTTGACTGATGGAAGGAGGTGTTGCTGAAGTTGGACTACGAAGGCCGCCATACCGAGTTGTTCTTATACTCTAGCCTCCTTGCGATGTCTATCACACTATACCTCCTTACTCCATACGGATCTAACCGAGCCAAACCGGGGTGTAAGTCGCATCCCACGGGGGCTGATGCTTTGCATGCGGGGAAGGGCCGACAGAGCACTCGACGGCGCCTTACGCTCGGTGCTACTCCGCGAGGTCCTATGCAGCTGCCGCGTTCTAGTGCAACGCTGTGGGTGGCGCTGTGGGTGTTAGACCCGGCCGTTGACGATGGTCCGTGGAACGGTGGCAAGGCACTAGGGCTGTTCCTCGGAGTGTTCTTCGGGCTGTTGCTCGGGGCTGTCAGGGGCATGGGTAGCGGAGGGATGTTGCTGGAAGAACATGGGTGGCGGAGTTGCTTTGATGTTCAGCTAGAATACATCATCCCGATCTCCATTTAGCGAGTTTATTGGACAGACATTGATGGGTTGCGCCGATCAGCTCGACCCGTGCTTAGCTGTGGGTGTCACAGGCGCTACCGAACTACCCCAGGAATCCAGACAATCCACCACACCGCCCGATGATTTGCAGTGTGGGGAGAGCGGAGGACAGGGGAGAGCTAATGCGGCTTGGAGAAGCTCCATCGATTGAGCACTCGCGTAAAGTGAAGGACAATCACATGGAAAGCACTCGGCAATACACGTACTCCGCACCTATAAGCTTCACGTTCGAGTCTAGACTGTAGGTAGGCGAGATAGGATAAATCGAGCTCGCAGATGACTGTGTGACCGTGTGACCGTGTGACCGTGTATTCGTATCGTAGTGTAGACTGGAGTAAAATGGATGGGAATGACGTTAAGACATACCCAAGCGGACAAACATCTAGCGCGAGACCTGGCAGCTCAATTTACGGCTAGGTTGTGTTTTTGGAGTATAGTTCTCAGTGACGTGACTTCTGCTCAATGAGCTACACAGTACAATCCGGGAAACGACTCTCATCAGATGAGGGACTGCAGGCGTTCGTGCCTGCCAAGGCTAGTGTAGTGCCGGCCCCGCAATTACATCGAGAATCGGGCCGTCGCTTGCTTGGAGAACCGGAGCTGCCCTTGCCGCCCCCCGCACCGGTAGTCAACACCAGAAATGGAAGTTCGCGACGGCGATGGCATCACCATCACATGCTTAGCGTGAACCTCAACCGAAATCAAGCGCGTCGGAAAATGCATTGGAGCCGGAGTCATAGCCATCGGCTCCCAAAAATAACCGGTCTAGAGTCTGTGGCCAGTGCTCGTTCCACCGAGGAGCGCCGACCTGTAGAGGTCCTTCAACTTGGCTGCATCAACTAAGATAATTTATGGCGTGGATGGGGCCGACCATCTCGGCCCTTCTTTCTCACATACGAAAGCGAGGACCCAGCGTCGGCGTCAACGGGGTCGCGTAACTTCATGAATAGAGGCGATCTAGAGGAAGCAGAGCAACTCGGCCGAGCAGCCAAGGTAACCAACTCATCGAACTGAACTAGGCAAAGTAATCAAACTTCGTGGCACGCACTGGTCACCGTAGCTGGCTAGCCAGCTTAAAAAATCGAGCACTGCAGAATGCAGAAATGTAGGACGCGCCATGGTTTTCCCCAGCTTCATAGACCGACGGTCTTGGCGAACGGCTTGGAATATAGCGTCTTGAACTCCGGCTCACCTCGCTCAAACCTTTTACAGCGAACGAGACTACCTCGAAGTTCGATCGATCTGGGATCTGTCGGGTGGAAATTGACATCATGAAGAGTAGATGGCTCCTTGGCTCACCGAACTGCCGCAGCAATCGACCCTGACCACCGAAGCGGCAGAGGATCGCTGGGCACAGATCCGTGAAGGAGGAAAAGAGAAGAAGAGGAAGAGCTCTCCAAAATATTTTGCTAAATACCTGCAGAAAATTTTGGAAAGTGGGGTCACATGCTCCAGCCTTGCAGCGGGCTGGTCTGTGCCTGTAACCAAAGCTTATCTTATCGTTTCGTTAGCCTTGTCTGGGGCCTGGACAACTTCCTTGGCCTTCAACTTCGCGCTGCATCCCGCCAAACATCAGCCACTACGCCCTTTACCTCAACGTCGCCACGCGCATACCATCAAGATGGACGCCGCGTCGATCGAGGAGCTCAACAAGGTCCGCCTGGCAATGGGCATGAAGCCCTTGCCGGTCCCGGGAGCAGCGCCACCACCCAAACAAGCAACTCCCGAAATCGAACTAGGCGACGACGGGAAAGCAGTTAGCACCCTCGATTCCCGCGAAGCCGCCTCCTACGAAAACTTCCGAAAAGCCCAGGAGGCCGAAGAAGCGAAGAAGAAACGCGAGGCGAAAGCAGCCGCCATCAAGAAGGCGCGCGAACTGGCGCAGCGCACAGCGGTTGTCGCAGGCAAAGGCTTGGCTGACGACGATGAAGAAGTGGATGTCAAGTCATGGCTTAAGAATCAGAAGAAGCGCCAGAAGAAGATTGATGCTGCGCGGAAGACGGAGGAGGAGAGAGCTGCGGCCGAAGCCGAAACTGCTGAGCACACGGCCGCAGACTTGGCCGGGGTTAAGGTTGCGCATGACATGGCCAACTTCCTCGACGGGGATGACCAAGTTCTTACTTTGAAAGATACGGGAGTGCTGGAGAACGAAGACGAAGGAGACGAACTCGAGAATCTCTCGTTGCTTGAACAGGAGAGGCTGCAGGAGAGGCTCGACCTGAAAAAGAAGCGGCCTGTCTACGACCCAAACGACGTCGACGAAACTGGCCAGATTGGCCTGTTATCAAAGTATGACGAAGAGATTTACGGAAAGAAGAAAACGGCTTTTACCTTGGACTCGGCCGCGACCACAACCGAACTGGCCGATATCTTGGCGGCTCCGGCTCAAAAGAGAAAACACCAGGTGGTAGACCTCGACGTACTTGGTCAGTTTTCCCGAATTGCATCGCAGCCCATCGTGTCCGTACTAACTGGTGCCGTAGAAGATGCACCTGCACCCACATCAGATTACCTCGACCTGTCAGAAGTCAAGGTTAAGAAACCCAAAAAGAAAAAGTCAAAATCAACACGGCGAAAGCGAGAAGATGATGAGGATGCTTTGTTCCCCGGCGATGCGGCGGATGGTGACGAGCCCGCGCAAGAAGAAATGGACATTGACTCGGGGGCTGCTGTTTTCGCGAAGAAGCGAAAGATAGTGGATGACAGTTTCGTGGATGACGAGGACTTGCAGGCAACTCTGGCGCTCCAAAGACGGGAAGCGCTGAAAAAGCGCAAGAAGACGCGGCCGGAGGATATTGCAAGACAGGTTCGCGAATCAACTGAGAACCAGGAAGGTGAGAGCCAAGAGGACAAGGGCATCGTCATGGACGAGATTAGCCGATTCGTCGATGGCCTGCGCCATGAACCAGAGGAAGAACGCAAGCCGCGCAAACCTAAACCCGAATCGGGAGTCACAGCCATGGAGCAGGACGAGTCCTCGGGAGACGAAGAAATGCACGACGTCGACCAGCCCCGCGAAGCCACACCCATCGCCGAGGCCCCTACCACCGGCGTCGAAGAAGAAAAGACGGTTGGCCAGGGCATGGGTGCCACCCTCTCGCTGCTCCGCGACCGGCAGCTCATCGAAGAAGGCCGGGGCGCCGAGGTCAACGAGAAATTCCGCCAGCGGCAGCGCTTCCTCAACGAGCTGCACCGGCGCATGGACCTGTTCGACCAGGACACGCGGGCCCAGCGCGAGCGCGACCGCACCAGCGGCCGCCTCGACCGCATGTCGGCGCGCGAGAAGGAGGACTGGCAGCGCCAGCAGAACACGATGCGCGACCAGCACCAGTCGCGCGTCATGGACCAGCTCTTCCGCGAAGGCTACCGCCCGGACGTCGAGCTCAAGTATGTCGACGGCGACGGCCGCAGCCTGGACGCGAAGGAGGCTTTCAAGGAGCTGTCCCACCAGTTCCACGGCAAGGGATCCGGCAAGGGCAAGACGGATAAGCGGCTGAAGAAGCTGGCTGAGGAGAAGCGGCGGATGACGCAGAGTATGCTGGACGCCAGCCAGAATGTGGGCATGAGCTCGGCGGCGTCGCACCAGACCAAGAAGAGGAGGGAGGCCGGTGTGCGGTTGGCTTAGGCGTGGGGTTTCAAAGTGGGTAAACGATGGGTATCAACAAAGGTGCTTATACCCTCTGTCTCTGTTAATATATTGGTTTTGGTTTGTACTGACACGGTGTGTGGGCTTAGACGTCGGGCTGAGGTAAGGTGTAGAGGGAGAAGTCTGGGCCTGGCCCTTCCCTCGAACTGGTGTTTTGCTGTTGCCGTGCTGTGATTCGTTGTCCTCCCCTTGACACTGACATATGGCGTATCCGTATACTGTAGACTGTCCGTATTTGCCGTTTGTTGTCATGCCCACATCGTGTTGCCCATGTCATCGGCTTGCTGACGAGAAGCTCTCAATGACACTTGCTTTAGGGGCCAAGTCAAGCAGGATTCGTTGAAGTGTCCAATCGCCCTGATTTGTAACTCAGGCTATCGAAGTTATAGGGAACATAGGTTATTAAAGGAGAATATACACCTACAGGCTAACAAGTCCGAGTAGATCAATAATTGCACCCCCCTGGTGCAGCTGGAGGTGGGTCCGTCTTGAGTGGGTCTTGAATGCTTTTGAATCTACACAGCAGAGAGCTGCGCCGAACGCCGCAATGCAAGCAACTAAATTCCATATCTCACGACGAAAACCAACAATCCTCCCACACAACAATCCAATCCGCTCACTCCTCGCTGAATTCCCAAGCAACCTCTTCTCCTACCACCCACACATACAACACCCCAACTCCCCTACAACCACCGACCACCGACCCACCTACCAACCGAACCAACCACCCACCATGTCCGAAACCACCTCCGCCGTCATCGTCACCACCACCCTCATCGCCTTCGTCACGGGCTTCGGCCTCGGCGTCTACACCATCCGCGGCTCGCTGGTCTCGCCCGAGCTGGCCGCCGAGCGCGCCGCCAACCTGCACGACCCCGTCGAGAGCGACGAGTCCGACGTCGACGAGGACGAGTCCCTGCTCGACCACGCGCCTAACTGGGCGAATGGGGCGGACGCGGATCGCAGGCAGGGGTTGAGGGTTCGTGCTGGGGGTGCGGGTGCGGGTGGTGCTGGTGCAGCTGGGGGTGGGTTGGAGGCCGCGGCGGGGGCGGGTGTGCGGTATGATGGGCAGGAGGAGTGTAAGATGGTGTTGGTGGTGAGGACGGATTTGGGGATGACCAAGGGTATGTTATGATTGTTCTTTTCTTTTCTTGTTGCTATGCCCCCCTCCCCCTCCCCTCCCTCGGCAGACCCCAGCAAAACTAACCCACCACGCCCACCCCCAGGCAAAATCGCCGCGCAATGCTCGCACGCGACCCTCGCCTGCTACAAAGCGCTCACGCGCGCCGCCCAGCAGGCGCCGAGCTCGGCTGAGGGGCGGATCCTGCGGGCGTGGGAGGGCGCGGGCCAGGCCAAGATCGCGGTGCAGGTCAAGAGCGAGGACGAGCTGCTGGAGCTGATGGGCAAGGCGCGCGGCCTGGGCGTGACGGCGCGCGTCATCGCCGACCAGGGCCGCACCCAGATCGCCGCCGGCAGCAGGACCGTGCTGGGCGTCGGGCCCGCGCCGAAGAGCTTGGTGGATATGGTTACGGGGCATTTGAAGTTGCTGTAGTGGGGCAATGTCCGAATATCTGGGAGTTGGAGGAGAGGGAAAAAATACGGTTATGGATGGATGGGCAAATAGACGGCGGGTGCATACTTCTGGGCGTTGGGCCGGCGCCTTAAGTGTTTGGAGTTTGATTCCGCCTAGATCTTGCTTTCGGGGCTCAATTGTACGATTTCATGCATGGGTCAAAGGCGCGGCAATCGACTAGCTCGTGATATCCATCTTCTGTTGCGCTTACGGTTAAAGACGTAAAACAGTGGGCGAAACCTAGCAGCATTGCCGGCATCACCCACATGCTCTTCATTAGGGTATCACTCTCTAATCCTTCCTGGCGAACCGCGCCAGCGCCGGCCCCAACTCGGCCTGCCGCTCCTTGTGCCTCTCGTCCTTCTTCTCCTGCATCTCCTTGTACATCTCCTCCGCCTTGACCCTCTTCTCGTCGATAATATTCTTCTTGCGCTGCTTCCTCAGATACTTCTTCAGCGCACCGCTCTTGCCCCTGGCCCGGTGCCTCATCTCCTCCACGATGTCCACCGCCGGGGCGTCCAGGTCCCTGTCGGCCTTCCGTTGCTGCTCGGACCGCAGATCCAGGTTTCCAATATAGTTGGGGTCCAGCGCAATCATCTCGGGCTGCAGCTTGTTCAGCAGGCCCTTGACCTCGCCCTCCTGCCTCTGCTTCTTGGTCTCGAACGGGTTCACCTCGAGCGCGTCGTAGTTGGCCTCGCCGGCGCCGGGGATGACGATAGACGAGAAACCCTCTGTGTGCCCGAGACCGAGCACGTCCTCGAACGGGCACCACCGAACGCGCTCGATCGCCTGGCCCTCGCCTCCCCATGTCATGTAGGGGCTCTGGGCCTTTTCTTGTACCGACTTTTCCTTCGAGAAGAGGCCCTTCCACACGGTCGCCTTGGTCCCCCACCCGACGGCTGTCAAGCCTGTGTCTGATATCGCGATGGAAGACGCTGGTGACCTTGTGAAGTAGCTAGAAACCGCTTCCTTGAAGTTCCGGACGTCCCAGATAGCCATCCGGTTGTCCTGCCCTGCCGACACCATGTATCGCCCCTCGCGATCGACCGCAAGTGAACGGACTGGGCCTCGGTGGGCGAGGAGTTTGACCAGAGGCTCTGATGAGTTCGGTGACCACAGCGTAACGGTGCCGTTTTGTTGGCCCACATGTAAAATGGCGTTGTAGGGGTTGTGTGTAAGAGAGACGGGGGTTCCGAGCTTGGTCGGGATCTCGGTGACTATTTGACCGGTCGAGGTGTCCTGGTACTTTAACTGGCCGCTGATACTCTGCAATTCGTTAGTTATGACCGGCCAACATCATTGTCGGGGCTGCTTACCAGTGTCGCCAGCAGGAAATGATACGGGAGAAACTCCATGTGCGAGACTTCCACATGCTTCTTGAGGCAGTGAAGCTCGACACCATTGGCATCGTAGATGTAAACGTACTTCTTCTGCGCCACGGCAAAGAACTGGTTGTTGTGCAGAAAGCGGGCATCCCGAACCGTCTCGCCCAGTTGCAACTCGCAGCCCAGCTTGCCCTCCCGCCAGTCCATTGTCGCGATGTGACCTTTCCTCCCCGCCAGGATGAGATCCCGCCCATTCCTGCTGTACTCGCAAACATAGGGCCCCAATTCAGTCAGTTCTAACTCGAACTTCTTTTGTGCTACATCAATGCCGACCTCCTTCTGGATGTCATCTTGGCGAACTTTGTATGTCCGCTCGAGTTCTGTCTCGGTTTCGAGAAAGCCGGACGAGTTTTCAAGCAGAATCTCGGCCTCTTTCGCCTTCAAAGTGGCCGTTTTGTATTTGTTCTCGAGGTTCGTGAGGTTGCGCCGCAGTTTCTTGTCCCTCACATTCTTGACATCGATTTGGCGACCGCGGCCGTAGGCCTTCTGGGCCTGTCTGTGTCGGCGGACGCGTTCTAGCTCGGCTTTGGAACGAAATTCGGTTCGGGCATTGTTGACAGCAAGAGCGCCGTTGGGCTGCTCTACTCTTGTTAGAGAAGCATCGACGGTGCCTGTGGTATCCATCTTGTCGCAAGCCGATGGATGGACGATCTTCGTACGGTTCTGCGGATTGGAATGGCGATGGCCGACAACTTCGAGGCATGCCGACATTTTTGAGCCGGACCCACTAAAAAGTCCAAGTCCCTACTTTTGATTGGTCGCACAAGGAAAGATAAGATATGGCACACAAGTCAAAAAAAGGCAGAGATGCCCCGCCATCACTGCTCCCCGCTACCTGTATCTCAAGAGTCGTTTGGTGCTTCAGCGTGCTGTACCTTCTGCATTTTTGTTTATATTCTTGCCGAGAAAAAGTGGCGTCCCTTCCGTATCGTTTCAAAGCCGGCGGCGACGGAAAGATGCCGGGCGCAGTAGGCGGGGGCCATTCCCACCGGGCCACGACCAAGGTGTCGCACAAGGCATTCAAGTCCAGAAAGTCGACCAAGGGCCAAATGCGCGACGCTGCAAAAGGTATGACTCACGCCGAAGCTCTACATTTTTAGACAGGAATGTAGAAAAGGGGTTGATAAAAGGGAAGGGGGGAATTGGAATTATTAGAGGCTCTTCTGTTTTTTTACATCCAGAGATTGGAACAGCAACTGACCCTCTTCATCAGGGCGGACCGCAGGCGAAAAGGGATTGCGCAAGACACCACACCAGCAAGTCATGTCGAAACTTGACCGACGAAATCGGGCCAAGCAGCTCCAGCAGGAGAAGGCCCGCGAACATCAAAAGGAGGCCTCTGTTTTCGCCGGAAAAGATGGCGCCCCTCGACAGGTTGCCGTCATTCCGCTGTGCGCCGACACCGATGCCGCCGCGGCGATTCGCAGCCTGAACCGTGGCGTTGATATCGAGGCCGAGATACACGATAGCTGCTTCCGCGTTCCGGTGGACAGGTTCAAGCAGAAGCTGCAGTACATTCCATTGAAAAGAGACCTCACGGCATGCTTGGACGCCGCCCGAGTCGCCGACTTCGTCGTCATTGTTCTTTCGGCCGAGGTGGAGGTGGATGGATTGGGAGAATTGATCCTGCGGAGTGTCGAGAGCCAGGGCATGTCGACTTTGTTCACAGTTGTCCAGGGGCTACACAATATCGGAGCCGCCAAGCAGAGGCTCTCCGTTGTTTCCTCGCTCAAATCGTTCATCACACACTTTCACCCCGAGCAAGAAAAGATCTATAGCCTCGACAACGTCCAAGAATGCGCCAACCTTATGCGGTCATTATGCAGCACCACACCCAAAGGAATTCGGTGGAGGGAGGAGCGCAGCTGGATGCTTGTTGAGGATATTGAGTGGGCAAGGTCGGGGATGGCGCCTACCGTTCTGACTGGCGTAGTCAGGGGCAAGGGCTTGAATGCGGACCGACTGGTACAAGTTGGTGAATGGGGTACATTCCAGATTGAGAAGATCACAGCCGCGCCACTTGCGACACGGAAAAAGAAGGGCGATGATGCCATGGTGGAGGAAGAGATGGCAGAGGAGATACTTGGAGAACCGACCGAGGACCGAGACGGTCTCGACGATCTAGCGCCGGAGGAGGCTACTATGGATGATGACGATGATATGGATGCCGCGACGACCATGACGACCTCCAAAAAGGGGGTGCTTTTGGATGATCACCACTATTTCTCCGATGACGACCAAGTTCAGGAGCTACAAATGCCGAAGAGAGTCCCCAAGGGCACGTCGAAGTACCAGGCTGCGTGGTTTTTGGACAACGACGATGACGTTTCCGATTCTGGCTCCGACTTGGAAGACCATGATATGGAAGATGTCGAGGAAGGAGAGGATGAAGCACAACCAGAAGACGGGATGGAGGGCCTTGCAGGGGACGCCATGACAGAAGCTGGGCCGTCAGAGTACCCCCAGTCGGTAGCCTTCATTGAGCCCGATGAGGACGAGGATGCCAGGGCACTCGAGGCCTACCGTAAGAGCAAGAGGACAGAAGCGGAGGACGACCTAGAATTTCCCGATGAAGTCGAACTTCATCCTGGTGTACTTGCCCGGGAGCGGCTCGCCAAGTACAGAGGTCTCAAGAGTTTGAGGTCAAGCCCCTGGCTAGAGGATGAGGATCGTGCGTATGAGCCGGAGGAATGGCAGCGTCTGCTACGGATCCCCGATTATCAAGGTTCTCGTGTCCGGGCGGCTCGCGAGGCCTTGGTTGGCGGTGTGGCCCCTGGCACTCGTGTCCACGTCTACATCAAGGGAGTGCTAGTAGCAACCCAAAAGACATACGACCCGAGCCGGCCAGTTACCCTCATCTCACTCCTTCGACACGAGCAGAAGCGGACGGCCGTCAACGTCTTGATCAATCTCAGCTCCGACTGCCCGAAGTCGCTGAAGGCAAAGGAGGAGCTGATCGTGCAGTACGGCCCGCGGAGGTTTGTCATCAACCCCCTGTTCTCGCAAGGCGGCAGCACACCCAACGACGTCCACAAGTACTGCCGGTACCTGCACCCCGGCCAGTCCGCCGTGGCGACATTTATGGGCCCCGTCGCATGGGGTTCCATGCCGGTCCTCTTCTTCAAGCGGACCGCGGCACCCGCCGAAGACGACGAAGCCGACGAGGATGAGGAGCGCCCCACGCTGCCCCTGACCTTGATTGCCACGGGCACCACGCTCCCGCCGTCGACATCACGCGTGATTGCCAAGCGGGCCATCCTTACAGGTCACCCGTACCACATCCACAAGAAGATTGTCACCATCCGGTACATGTTCTTCAATCGGGAGGACGTCGAGTGGTTCAAGGCGCTGCCGCTGTGGACCAGGAGGGGGCGTGGCGGTTTCTTCAAGGAGGCGCTGGGTACACATGGGTACTTCAAGGCGACGTTTGACGGGCGCATCAACCCGCAAGACTCGATCGGTGTCAGTCTGTACAAGCGGGTGTGGCCTCGCAACGCCCGGCCGCTGGACGGGCTGCTGCTTGACCCGGCGCTGGTGCAGGAGGCCCAGGGGGATGCGATGGATGCGGAGTAAACGAAGGTGCATAGCTATAGACGGCCCAAAAAGGGTTTATGACGGCGTTTGGGAATCATGATATATTACTTGCCGTTACTTAGTTTCCCTCTTTGACGTGGATATTCCCAACAATGGCAATTTTCTGCCCTTGATTATACAGCCTCACCTTGCTCGCCCATCCCTTCCGTAACGAATAACCGGCCCCTCAAGCGGACCCCTCAAGCGGACCCCTCAAGCGCTTCCAACCCAGGGGTCGGCTTCGGCCCGCCGACGGCCTTCCTCTGCTCCTCCGCACCGCTCGCCCTCCAAGCACTAAGAATCAAGTTCACAATATGCTCAACACCAACGCCCTTCTTGACCTGCGCGAACACCGTCGGCCCGCCCTCGCGCATCTTGCGCGCATCCCGCTCCATCACCCCCAAGTCCGCGCCCACCGCCTCCGCCAGATCCGTCTTATTCACCACCAACAAATCGCTCTGTGTGATGCCCGGCCCCCCCTTCCGCGGCACCTTATCCCCCCCACTGACATCAATCACATAAATAATATAATCGGCCAGCTCGCGCGAGTAGTTGGCGGCGAGGTTGTCGCCGCCGGACTCGATCAGCAGGAGGTCGGTGGCGAACTGGGCGTGCAGGTCCTCGAGCGCGGCCAGGTTGGTCGAGATGTCCTCGCGCACGGCGGCGTGCGGGCACCCGCCCGTCTCGATGGCGCGGATCCGCTCCGCGGGCAGCGCCTGGTGCCGCGTCAGGAACTCGGCGTCCTCCCGCGTGAAGATGTCGTTGGTCACGGCCGCCACCGAGTGGCTGGTCCGGAAGATGCGCGAGAGCGCGAGCATTAGGGCGGTCTTGCCTGATCCGACGGGGCTGGGGGAGGGGGGTTAGCTACAGAGTGGTGGGTTTGGGGGCCGGGTGGTTTGGGGGCTAGGGGGTGAGCTAGAACGGGGACAAGGACGGGGACGGGAAGGGAGGCGGTGAAGATTGGATTGAAGGATGACTAGCGGAGAGGAGGGTAAATGAAAAGGGGGAAAGGAGGGGGGAAAGTAAGACATACCCGCCAATGCCAACAGTGAAGGCTCGGTCGGCCCAGTTCCGGCCTTCAACAATTGGCATCTCACGGTTGAGGTAGCTGCCGGGCCCGTCGAGGATCTCGTGACTGTGGCCGTGCTCGGCGGCGTTGAACTCGTGCGAGTGCTGGTGCACGCCATCGTGGGTGTGGGTTGCGGCAGACATTGCGGGGTTGTGTTGTGGTGGTGTAGTTCTAGATTGGTTTGTGTACTTTGTGTGCCACCTTGTCGAGTGACGTCCAGGATACAGGGTTTAGAGGTTTACTGTTGGGTGGTTGCAACGCAAACTTTTGAGATTTTTATTCTAACTTGCTCAAGTGGTTGTGAGTGCGATCAATATCCGGCCTCCGCCCCATCTCCACAGGAGGGGTAGATAATCGTTTTCCGTGTAAAGAAGCTGCTAGTGAGGGTTGGCGAGGGGTTACGTGGGGGGTTATCATGGAGGTGACATCATATGCGGCATCAGATAAGGTAAGAGTACTCCAAGCGGCTACCGTAGGCAGTGAGTTAGTTATTGCCGAAAACCCTCCTGCTGCCCCTTCTTCTTGTTGACATCTCCAACCCCGTAGTTGACCTCCCTTCTTGGTAATTTCTCCCTTCTCACCGATCTCACCTTCCTCACCTCCCCACAATCACTGCCAAGGCCGGAAATAGCAAGGACGAGTTTCAGGTCGTCGTTGCCAGGCGCCCGTTGAATCCGTTCAAGCACATTTCCCAATACGCACACTGACTTGGCAAACCTGTCAGGTGCAATGTTGCCGCTTGCTGTCGCAGGAACCTGGCAGAAATGTGCTCATTCGTGCTCCAACAATCCCCAATAGTCGGGCAGGCCAATTGTGTCGTTGCATACAGTGGAAAATGCCCACATTCTCCTTTTTGCCAACCCACCGACCCCCTGAGCTCACTAGCTCTCTCTGGCTCTTCACATGCGGTTTTACGACTCCGCATTCCCGATTTCGCATTCCGTCCCTTCAATGGAAACCCAACAAGGCAGCTTAGTGGCGAAGCCTTTTAAACTTGCGCAGTTTGGCCCCGATGGCGGGGAACCAACTGAGTCCGACATGTCAACTCGGACTCGTCGCGCGCCTATTGCGCACGTTTTTCACCTGCAAGGGCGAGACAGGGGGCGGCAATGTCTGTGATGGACGACAGGAGCTCTTGGAAGCCTCGTTCGTGCCGCGGGCCAGTTGCTTCCGTTGGTGATGTTTTGGGCGATCTCCAGGCACAATTGTGACAGCCTCCAGAGAGAGACTCCGAAGCACCTCGGAACTTGAGTTTGCTCAGGGGCTGGTCCGAAGGTTGTTCATGATGGATAGAAATAGAGGCAACAAGCCCGGCATGGAGTTTTGTTTTATTCCAATCCTCCTCATCACCACTACCTAGTTCTCAACCTACTTTGTGAGCTTGTTGATAGGTGAAGTCTCTGTATCGTTGTTGTTGTTTACAACCCCTGAAACTCTCATCATGATGCCGACCCTCCCCGGTGTCAAGCACCTTGCAAAAGGCTTGACTGTCTTGCTGGCCTCGCTATCCCTCGCCAACCCAGTCACAGCAGGAGCCCTACCTCCTCGCTCAGACTCCAAGAGCTGCGGGAATGGTATGTGCAATACTGCCAGAGCCATCCCTGAAACCAGCCACCAACGCCGAGCAGGCAACGAGGCCGACTCCCCCCGCCGCATCGGCTTCCTCCTCCCGCGCGCCTTCGACATAATCGACATCTTCGGACCCCTCGAAGTCTTCCAGGCCCTCTCCCGCAAGACCCACCTCGACATGTTCCTGCTCGCGCGCACGCTCGAGCCCGTCAAGACCGAGCCCGCCTCCGCCTCCATGAACCAGTTCAACTCATCCTTCTACCCAACCTTCAACCCCACCCACACCTTCGCCGACAACCCGCCCCTCGACGTGCTGGTCATCCCTGGCGGCGCCGCCGCCCGCAGCCCCGATCTGGGGCCCGAGATCGAGTACATCAAGAAGGTGTTCCCCTCGCTCAAGTACTTCATCACCATCTGCACCGGCGCCGGCATCGCGGCACAGTCGGGCGTGCTGGACGGCCACCGCGCGACGACGAACAAGGCCGCCTGGAACACCATGACCCCGATGGGGCCGAAGGTCAAGTGGTAAGTTATCTCCTGCACTGCTAAACTCGCAACGAGAAACCTAGTTACTGACTGTGCTCTCCAGGGTCTCGCCTGCCCGGTGGGTTGAGGACGGCAAGGTCTGGAGTTCATCGGGGGTCACGGCCGGCATTGATCTCGCGTTTGAGTTTGTGAGGCAAAAGTACGAGAACGGCAGTGCCATTGTCGAGTCCGTTTCTGGCAGCATTGAGCACACGGTTATCACGGACTGGCGCGACGACCCGTGGGCTGCCAAGTTCAATGTTCCCGTGACGAATTAGGGGTTTTGTTTTGTACCGGGGGTAAATATGGGTGGTTATAGTCATAGCAATTAGCTGGCGCAACTTGGAACTGGATATCTTTACAAGCAAAGCTTTTATACCTGAAAATGTGAGAGGGGTTGAGTCAGAGGAATGGAGTGAGAGGAACTTTGTGAGCAAATCTTGACCACAGCTACGGCACACGGGTGGACTCAATAATAATGAAATGTGTTGATTAGAAGTATGTACATAAGCTAACTCTAGCCGGACAACTACCAATGTAAACTAACAGATGCCAACTGCTGTGAGCAATAACGGGTATGTATGACAAGGTATAGAAACCCCAGGCCGTCAAAATATGCCCAAGCAATGTGAAACATCCCCGTCCAGCAAGAGTCCGTCTCAGAATCCAATCAACGAAATTACCTTAAAGCCCACACATCGATCCCAACACCAAAGCTCCTCGCTGAGAAGCTGTGGCCATCTTCAGTAGTGAGTCCCATAGCTCGCGGGAGCGAGTTCTCACATCCTTCGGACAGCGTTCCTTGCCTAGCCTCCAACACCGTTTTTGATGACAGAGGCTGCTTCACCTGTTCCTTCACCCTGCTCCTTCACCGACCTCTCCTCTCTCCCCTAAACCATTCCCTCTACGCCTTTCTTTTTGATCTCCTGTCCAACCGTCTCCTTGAACCCGCGCTCGTCTCTTTTTCCACCAGTCTTTTAACCACTGCTCCACCCCGCCTCGTCTAGTTGACCAGGACCACGCCAGCTTCTGTTCTTTTCCCACCCGGGCCACACCCTCCAAGACACCCACGAACCCAATACCTATCCGGACCCGACCGGCCCCCTCTCACCACCATCCACACTCCCAGCCCAGTTCTCCCGTGCACCCCTACCCCTACCTCCATCACCGCCCGCACCATCCCTCTTCCCCCCTCCAATCTTCAACAACCCAAACACCGCCTCCCACGAATCCACATTAACATGCGCAAACGCCCTGCCCTCAGTCTTTTGCTCGCGGTACCAATCCATCGTGGGCACATACGCATACCTCATATGCGTGGGGGAAGAGCCATCCCCATCTTCGCGGGCCCGCGCCTTCGCCAGTCGGGCCTCCTCGTACAGGCGGTTGATGCAGCGCGAGCGGAACGCGCCACCAACCTGGAACTTGCTGTTGGGGCGGCGGTGGCCACGGGGCGGGTGAAAGATTACGCGGGTGTTGTCGTCTTCTTCGGCTCCGGCGTCTTCGTCGCCGCTGACTGAGGAGCTGTCTAGGTCCATGGGGACGTCCTCCTCGGGCTGGTCTTGGTCGACGAAGAGGGATGGGGACTCGGGAATGCCTGCTTTGGTTGAGGAGCGGCCTATTGCTGGATGTGTTGCTGTGGTTGAAGGTTTGGTTGGGGATGGGTCGAAGGGCGGGCCGAGGGCGACGCGTCGCCAGCCTTTGGACTCCATGACCTGTTCGGGGGCGGGGAGGAAGTTGCGGACGTCACCGAGCACGCACCGCAGGAAGAGCAGCGTCACGTCGATCGGGTAGGGGGAGTCGCACTCGGCCGGCCAGTCCCAGCCACCGAACCAGACCTGGTCGAGCCACGTACCGTGGTTCTTTTCTTCGCCGTGGTCGCGGACGTATTGGATTAGCTGGCGCTGCATAGAGATGAGGTCTTTTTCTGCCGGGATCTGTCCCTCGGGGTAACGTGTTCTCGCCGCCGGGTCCCAGATAATGAGTTCGCACCGTCCGTATGGTCTTCGGTGCGGGTTGACCGGTCGGTAAATGCCAATCCATGGGTGGCGCTCCAGCGGCTGCGTTGGAGGCTCGGTGTCAGGAGGGTCCCATTCCTTGTCGATGGTGTAGAAGAAGCCGGCGTAGGTATTGTAACCGAAGAGCGGTTTGGGAGGCCCGCTGTCCCCGTGACAACCTCCAAAGGGAAAGGTAAACTTGAACCACTCCGAAATTCTACGCCACCTGGAGCTGTGGTCGCCGAAATGCCCCGCCATTTCCAAGTCTAGCCAAGAGACAGGAAACTTGTACAGGCCCCATTGTACTTTGCTGCCGTGCAAAGAAGTTAGACTGTTGAGATAAGCAGCAAAGCAGGCCGTGTCCTCCACTTTGATGAGGTTGCTTCGGAACGCCCAACGCCCCTGGTTAAAACCATGTTCGCCCTGCCCGGGGCGAACTGTCTGCACACTGCCGTTATCCCTATCTGTATCGACTCCTGACGCCTCAACTTGGTCGTTCCTTTCTTGGATGACTTCCAAAACCGCATCGGGCTCATTGAACGTGACTTTTGAGTACTTCGGTATGCGAACACGCCGCTCGCCTCTCTTGCACCCAGGCATCTTAATTGTCTGGCTCGACCCGATAACGTGAAACTTGCGGAACTGGTCAGCTCGCAGCGTAGCCCACCAACCGAACCAATTGACCAGACTCTGTTCATCATTCGGATCGATCGATGAGTCGGCATAGACGACGGGACTGTTGTCTTCATCATGGGCAAACGGCCCTGCTTGTATCATCCGCTCAAAGTGCAGTCCGGCAGCCAAATTAGCGACCTCGGACCGGTAGCCGCACTCCTCTCGGCTCAGTCCATTGAGATTTGCCTCAACATCGAACTGCATATCGCTCGGAGAGTTCAGCAGCTCCTTCCGAGCCTGGGACCTCTCGTCGGCCAACTCTGAGAGGTACTCGTGGATATTGTAGGCAGTGACGAGGCGGTAGTAAAACCTCCCGGTCCATTGCGAGAACCATTTGAAAAACTCGAGTGAGCGCCGGGGCTCGGACACGAGGAAACTTGGCGTGATCAAGATGGCTGTGCGGTACGGGAACAGGCGTGCAAGCTGTATGCCCTCGGAGGGCGCCGGATAGTCAGATATCGGAATGGACGGGTAGAGGGGCGGGTTGTGGACAGGCTCGGAGATACACCAATATTCGTCGTTTCTCGTGATGAGATATCGCGAAAGATTCGGAAACCGGCGCAAGCTCCATGCCAGCATCTCGTGGATGATTACCACGCCGGGAATGCTTTCGGCTCGGGATCTAAAGATATCCCAGCTTCCTGCCTCGTGGCTCGTATAGACCTGGCATTCGGGGTTCTTGCTGCGTAGCCAGTGGTAAAGAGCTTGTCCGATTTCCCTCTGTGACCCTGGGATCGCCAGGAAAAAGGCATGCTCGTGAGGTGGCCTCTGGAGCAGCGTTCTCGGGAGGAGTTTCTCGTAATCGAAATTAAAAAGCCGCTTGATCAACACCGCTCGTGCCGAGGCATCGCCCTTGTATTCGGTCTTTATCTCTGAGTCCCCAAGACTCACTCGGGAAGCCGGGGGAGGGTCCGTCGGCGGCAATACAAGCCCGAGGTTTCCTGAGGAGGCGAATATGAAGTATCCTAGGGTTTCCTCGGAAGGGCTCGCGGGTTGTAGGCCAGGAAGAATTGCTTTCCACTCGTCGCATTTCGTCGGGTAAATCAAGACATTGTACTCCGGTTGGCCATAATAAAGGGCCAGCAAGCCAGCGGTTAAGTTTTCTGACATCCGCCTTAGAGAACGTTCATTCTCTTTCGACACAATTGTCCCGCTAGCAAGTTGCTCTCGCACCAGGCCGCTCATCCTGGCCGCAGCCGTCCCTGAAAAGCAAGTATGCTTGAATTCAAGGGACGTTTTCGCCAAGAAATCCGAAAGCCATGGCCGCTGACCCATTGATTCTCCAGGGAGACCATTGAAGGTGACGTGTACTGAAGATTGGCCGAGTACCAACTCTTTGTCTGAGCTCTGGTTGTTTTGAATCGGCGGCATCCAACGGTCCAGGTCCGGGCTGAGTCTTTGCCGGCCAGGAGGGGGATGGAATGTTTGCGGAGATTCTCGGATGGCAGGGCCATCAATATCCATCTGTTCTGGTTCCTGAACAATAACAGATTGGTCTTCATCATCGTCCAAAAACCGTACAGACTTTCGTTTTTTCTTCGGCCGTGCCGCTCCCGAGTCCGCGACAGTCGACCTCGGGCTGATCAGAGCAGACGTCCGTGTTTGTGGAGGTTCAGATGGCGAGGGAGTTTCCTGCTGTGGAGAAAGTACCAGGGTAGGGCTTAAGGC
This sequence comes from Chaetomium tenue, assembly GCF_020726465.1. Lineage (NCBI taxonomy): Eukaryota > Fungi > Ascomycota > Sordariomycetes > Sordariales > Chaetomiaceae > Chaetomium > Chaetomium tenue. The sequence goes on along the minus strand of NW_027117330.1, from coordinate 1,781,405 downwards.
TGAGCCCCCTGAGTTCTGTCTGCTGATAGTTTGTTTGCTGCGAAGGTCGAGTAGATCAAGCTGTGAAACATCAGGAGCAATGTCTTCCTTATCACGGCCTCTCAAGTAGGCCTGTATCAGAGGTTAGTGGTGTTATTATATCTCAACCATGATTTCGTTTGGGGGGAAAGGTTGATGGGCTAGTTGCTGCTTGGAGTGTACAATGAGCACCAGCGTAAGGTGATCACAAGGCATGCACAGTCTGAAATAACATAACATATTAGATATAACATACCTGTCTAACTTGGCGATGTTTGGCAAACAACTTCGGCTCTCTCGTTGGATCAGACATGGTATCCTTAAGGCTGGGCCGGGGTTTTCTTGTTTTGCCACTCGTAAATATATTGCCCGTTGGCTGTGTTGTGCTTTTCTTAGCCGTCAGTGGCTTACGGATGCTGGAAGTAGTTGGCTTGGCTGATGTTGGAATGGAAATTGTCGGCCTCGTTTTTGATTTCGGCACCGCATCTGCAGAAGTTTTTCTCGTGGGCCTGGCTGTTCCCTGGTAACCTGTGTTTTGCGGAGATGGAGGCGCAGTTTGTTTTCTCTTGGTGCCTATAGCCGAGGACGACTCTGTTGGTAGTTCCTGAGCCGTGCCCCTGGTCCGCCTGACCTCGTTCGGCAGCTGAAAACTACCAACAACCGGTGTTGGAACAGGGGTAACCGCAGCTCCAGGGCTAGAGACCTCTTTTGCATTCTTCTGCTGGTTTTGAGACCGCGCTGCTTGCGCAGGTTCTGGGAGTATGGCCTCGATCCCGGTCTCCTCCACGGCTTCCTCATCACTCGAATCCTTGTCGAACGGTTCTGTGAGTTTCAAGCCCAACCTTTGTCGCTTTCGATTTCGGCGGCGGTGACGCGCCATTTTCTCACTCTTCGCCTGTTTCTGCGCGTCCTCAAACCTATGAACATCGAAGGGTTCCAGCTCGCCGGTCGCATGCTTGGCCTTGTCCTCTTCCCAAATGGCTTTAAGATCGGCGCCAATATTGGATTCTGGTTCCCAAGTGCTCTCGTATAATGGAAAGTCTGTCCATTCTACGAGGTAGTACATGTTTCCATCCTCGAATAGGCGCTGGGCTAAGATATTCTCCACGCCGAATTCCTGGTCGGGGTCATGCCCCGTTACTGTCGATGTAACTGAAATGCTGTCATCGCTCTCATCGTCATGAGGAGAGCCGGGCCCAAATGAGGCCCTAGGGTCGATCTTGAACATGGCGAGTCGAGCCTTTGGGCGTGGCACGGTCGGCGAGGTTGACGTCTGAACACTCGATCCGAGATTGATTTATTTTTTTGTTGAAAACAATGGAACCGAACTAGCCGGCCAACAAACGGATCAACGGCGGATGGACTGGAAACCCCGTGCCTCAAACATTCCGGGACTGCTTGGTGTCGAATGTTTGTTTTTGAGCGGTACCTTTAGTAGTCGGCGGACAACATCGGGAGTCGCGACTCGCGAGTCAATCAATTAAAGATTGTAATGTGCTGCTTGGAGTAAGCTTCAGTTCCGTGTGTGTGTCGGCTTCTGTTGAAAACAAACTTGAATTACTGGGAAGGATAGATATTGTTCAGTCCCGGGTAATTTTGTGTTTGTGGCTGTTCCGTTGCCGAGGGGGAGATTGATTGTTGGCAGGAGCGGTCACAACTCTCGTGAGAAGGGGAACAAAGAGAAATAACGAGTCCCAATCAGGTCTGAACGCACAGTCATATAAATTTTACATACATCGCCGTGGTCAATGTGGCTGGGACAGTCGACGGATGTGTTCTGTTTCAGCCAACCTGGAATTTGGCCTAATGCTGGGTTGATCTTGGGTGACAATCGCCCAAGAAGGAGCACATGAACGAAAGTTTTGAGACGCTTCGTCGTCGGTTTGTAAAAGAAAGTGTTGGGGCCAATCAGCAATCCGTATCGAATGATCGCTCGCCAACAGCCCTGGAACTTGGAAAGAGCCACTAGAAAATGGAAAAGAACGGAATGCACGACTTGCACCGAAATCGAAGGTATGAACACATCACACTAATTTTGTGCCGGCTGCAGCCACCCGTGCTTCTGTGGAAATGATCGACCGTATCACGAAGAATGGGGACGGTCGTGTACTGTGTAGGAATATCCGTTAGATACTGTGGATGATTATTACCTGCGGGCAAGAGCTGGGGTAGATAGTGCCTCTTAGACGCGACAGGATGCACGTGATATGACTACTCTGTTTGCGATGCTCTCTCTCGGAGACTTACAGGTTATTCGTACCTACGCAGAAAATCAATCTGAAAATAGGGGGTGGACATTGGTTTGGGGGAGTGGCCGAGCATGGACCGTCAGTTGCTCTCAGAAAACGAGTTTTATTCCGTTGGCTTTCTTTCTCCTTTTGGGCCCGGTCGCCATACCCAACCCTTGTCTCTCGGACAAAGTCACTAATTAAGACCCTGGCACCGCCACCACTCGTCGTCAGCTGCAGCACACCCTGAACCAACGACCCACCTCTGAGCCGCACCGACCATCCTCCTGACTCTCCTCGACATCAACCAGGCTGCACAAAGCACAAACACATCACCATTTCGCGGGACTATCCGACCTCATTTCGTGCATAATATCCCACCGCAGCTATGGCGAACGACGAATACGATGTAAGCCACCGGTTCCCGCTTCCCCCCTCATGTTTTGCGTGCGCGTGCCTTGCGCTGACCCGAGATGCTTGGATAGTTCCTATTCAAAGGTGCCTAGCCGACCCAACCCTATGCGCCTCCCCCCATCCACCGTCGCGTAAACGTTCGACTGACGATTCGGTTTTTAATTTTAACTAGTGGTTCTCATCGGAGACTCGGGTGTCGGAAAATCCAACTTGCTTAGCCGATTCACGCGCAATGAGTTCAACCTAGACTCGAAGTCGACCATCGGTGTCGAGTTCGCCACGAGGTCGATCCAGATCGACAACAAGACGATCAAGGCGCAGATTTGGGACACAGCCGGCCAGGAACGATACCGCGCCATTACGTCTGCCTACTACCGAGGCGCTGTCGGTGCGCTACTCGTCTACGACATCAGCAAGAGCCTCTCGTTCGAGAACGTGACCCGGTGGCTGAAGGAGCTGCAAGGCCATGCCGACAGCAACATCGTCATCATGCTTGTGGGCAACAAGACCGATCAGCGGCACCTGAGAGCCGTCCCGACAGAGGACGGCAAGAACTTTGCCAGTATGTTGCTGCGCCATTGGGGGGGTGGCCGTGGTGTGGATGGCCAGAGGACAAAGAAGCTGACAATTTGTTTCAGGCGAGAACGGGCTTTCCTTTATCGAGACATCGGCCCTCGAGGCCACGAATGTCGACCTCGCTTTCCAGAACATTCTGACTTGTATGATCTCGCTGTCTCATTTTCTCTACCTGGCCCATCGCAGCTAACACTTTGCGCCGCACAGCCATTTACCAGATTGTGTCGAGCAAGAGCCTCGCGGAGGAAGGCGCAGACGTTGGCAAGAAGTTCGACCCGAGGGAAGGCAATAACATCTCGCTGAGCCAAGAGGGGTCAAAGGAGGAGTCGAAGGGCTGCTGTTAATACCCGGGTCCCGCACGATTGCATGGCGTCACTTATGTCTGATACGAACTGGGGAAATTCTTATGGCCATGGGGGACACGGATCTGCTGCACCTTTGGGACGTTGGGGGTGGTGAATACTTGAGGGGTTATTCTAGTTTTGTTCTTTTTTTTGTTCGTGGTGCTTTACCCTGTGCTTGCTGTTGGGATTTCGCGGTGGTTTTCCAACCATCCTCGACGCACGGATCACGAGGCATTTAGTTGAATGGACTTGAGGCAATACACTGTTCTTAGATGCGTAGGCACTAAACGTCGAGCTGAGGTCATAGCACCCCTCTTAGCGGGGTGTTGAGGAGCGCGAGGGGTAGAAGATAGAAGAGACGGAACGGCACCCAATGGGCCTGGAAGTCTTCTTCCCTCACATCCCACCTTGCAGGTTAGTTATCAAGACGTTATCGTGATTATCGTCAAAATCCCATATTTAAATATAAACACATGAACTTCCCTATATGGATGCAGCAGTGTGAAATAAGCAGTCCTCGAGATGCCAGAGTCTGTACATTGTTCTCGAGGCTTTCTCTCTCCCGTTTCAGGCTGCGCTTTGAAACGGTGAACCGGGAAAGATAAGGCTTATCAGCAAGTGGGGCGCGGCTGGCAGCTCAACTTTTTTTCGTCGATTGCCTTGCATCGCGGCCCCGCCAAGAACATCATCTATTCCAATCGTCCTGCCGTGTTCATCCGCGCTCTCGTCTCGAATTCACAATCCCTCGACCCGATAGGTGTTGTTTTGAAGGCCAACTAGCTGCGTTCGCCGGTCCGTTTTTCAGGGGAACACATCGACAAGATGGCAGCAGTATACAAGTCGCTGTCAAAAAGCGCCTCCAAGGCTGACAAGGAGACGGACAGCAATGGCGCCGTTATTGAAAGGAAAAACAAGCAGAGGGTGCTTATCCTTTCATCAAGAGGCGTTACCTACAGGTAAGGACGGGTAATCCGGCATTGCGGAAGGCTCTGACTGACCCAATTGAACAGGCATCGCCATCTTCTCAATGACCTAGCAGCGATGCTTCCTCACGGCCGCAAAGACGTCAAGTTCGATTCCAAGTCCAAGCTGTACCAACTCAACGAGCTGGCGGAACTTTACAACTGCAACAACGTACTTTTCTTCGAGGCGAGGAAAGGAAAGGATCTGTACATGTGGCTTAGCAAGGTCCCCAATGGCCCGACCGTGAAGTTCCACGCCCAAAATAGTGAGTTATACCTTTTTCGCATGGCACACGGGAAAACAGCTGCTGACCAGCATTAAGTGCACACAATGGAGGAACTCCATTTCACAGGAAACTGCCTCAAGGGCTCACGACCAATTCTCTCGTTCGACGGCGCCTTCGAGACAGAACCGCATCTCCGCGTCATCAAGGAGATCTTCCTACACATCTTCGGCGTTCCGCAGGGCGCGCGCAAGTCCAAGCCCTTCATTGACCACGTTATGGGCTTCACAGTGGCCGATGGCAAGATCTGGATCCGCAACTACGAGGTTCGGGAAGTCGAGAAGGTCAAGGGCGAAGGCGGCGAGGAGGAGGAGGCGAAGACCAAGGGGCGCAAGACCAAGGGCGGCGACAACGACACAGACGTCAGCCTCGTTGAGATCGGGCCGCGGTTCGTGCTCACGCCGATTATTATCCAGGAGGGTGCGTTTGGTGGACCGATCATGTACGAGAACAAGCGTTTCATCTCACCAAACCAGGTCCGGTCCGACCTGCGGAAGGCGAAGGCAGGGAGGCACAACGCGCGGACAGAGCAGCAGCGGGATACGCTGGCGCGGAGGAGGGGTCTGGGTCTGGAAGATGGCGGGAAGAAGGATCGGAGCGGATTAGATACCCGAGAGCTTTTTGCTTAGAGTTGGGAATGGATTCTAGGATGGCGTTCTCTGGGGAGACAGATCACCGAACATTGTGTGGGGTAATAATATAGGGATTTGTTTCAGCGCGCCGGCAGATTTGGCCTCCACCCGACGCTATCACTTTTGCCTCCGTTCGATGAAGTTCTTGCTATCGAGCATATAGCGTTATGGTATACGCATCGAGGACCCTTGGTGCTGGGGACGTTTAGCCAACATGCTGGCCCTTGACCCCTGTAGATTGCATCAAGGCGGGCACGGACCTAACTGACTCGGAACTCCGGCCCGGGGTAATGGACCGGGGTGACACGCCTGTAAATGCAACATCGCGACATCACTCATCACCTTCCCATCTTGTGTCAACAAGCAGCCGTCCAGCTCACCCTTTAGCCATCAAGTGACCAACAACGCACAGTTAGCCGCCATCATTGATGATGGCAATGGCTCTAATCCGGTCCCCAGACGTGGAACACGCCACCACAAACATCATGACTACTCCCAACCAGCAATGCGCCGCTTGCTGTGAATGCAGCTTCATTACCCTCTCTTTTGATAGCCCCAACGTCGGGGTTGATACGGAATAAGGGATTGGGGATATTGCGGTCCGGCAGTTGACAGGGCGGGAGTCGGAACTCCCGTGTTTGTTGTTGCTGTTTGGCCTTTTCTTTTCTTGTTAGTTGTAGTTTGGTTTGGTTTCGCTTGTCCAAGTGAACAAACCGAGTGGTTGTTAAGTGTTGCTGGTGAAAGACCCGTCCAGGCATTACTTTTGGCATTGGTGGTGAATCAGCTCTTGCCTATTCTTTGAGACTGGTAGGCAAGCCTCAAGACACATCTGTCTTCAATTCAGGGGGTTGTTTTAACACCACTCTAGTCAACGCTTAGCGAGGATCCCAACATGTCACCTGCCGAGGCCATCCAACAGGGTGCTGCCAGCCAGCCATCCGCAGCCTCACCCATCCTCCTAGACTCCTTACCGGCCGAGACGCTGATCGAGATAATCTCCTACACCGACTTCGACACCTTCGACAGCATCCGCGCCACCAGCCAGCGCCTGCGGTCCATCACCGACCTGCACTGGTACCGGATCCTGCCCGGCATCATCGAGCGCGACTTCCACCCGGCGCAAGAGTTCTGCGAGACCCTCTTCGACGCCGACGTGCCGTCGGGCATGACCTGCGCCCGCCTCCTGATGGTCCAGGACACGCTCGACGGCCTGCACCCGCTGTTGGGCTTCTGCCGCGTCGTCAGGCGCTGGGAGGCCGAGTTCCCGCGTCTCCGCTTCGCCAGCATGCCCATGTCCAGCCGGAGCCTCCTGCCCCGTGAGCTCGCCCGGCTGCGCGGGGCGCTGTATCTGTGGTGGAAGTTTGCGCGGATGTTTCATGGGCATGCGACGTGTGCGGTGGAGAATAGTGGCGATGCGAGGCGGGCGTTTATGCGGCAGTTCTCAACTGCGAGGTTGCACGAGGCTTATGATATGTGGTATGTTGGACTGCGTTTCTGTTTCTGCCGCCCAGCTTTCCTCGATGCCATGGTTTAAGAGCGCATGGGCTGATGTTGCTGAATAGGGAGACGGTTTGTCAAGCCGTCGGCGGGAGAGTGTGTCCTTCGGTTAATGCCATTATGGGACTTGAAGTAAGTGAGAAAAGGACTTCCTATTTCTTCAGCCAGAAAGGTCGGAATGCTGACCTGAGTGGTACCCTAAAGGACAAGTTCCTACCAAAGGAGGCAGGAGCCCGTCTTGGGTGGGGTGATGATCGAGTTAACAGCGATATCATCAACACCATGATGAAGTTGCTCCCCGATGACATCCTTCACCTGCTTGTCTATCGGCACATGTATGCCACCAAGTCAAGCGTCATCGATTTTGTCAGGTTCCGACACCCACAGTATGTGCCTACCAAACCTAATCTATCCCCTCCTCTAACCAGAAAATCACGGTTTTTAACGAAATGACCTGGCCCAGGATCGAGGAGAGCCTTGCAACCTTTAGGGAAGCCACCGAGCACGTGTTTCAAGAACGCAGCTTGCCGCCCCTTGGGCCGTTTCCTCTGTTTCCAGCGCCTCACGGGGGGATACTCGACCACAAACGCCCCCTACTGGAAATGTGGCGTGTTGCGCAGGATACCGATGCTGGTGTAGGGGATGCTAACTACCCCGGACTCTCTCGGATCACTAGGCGTGGCAGGCTGGAACCGAACTTGTAGGAGCCGAGAATAGCTGTCTTTGCTGTTAGACAATATGAGACAGGGATCCGAGCCCGATGGTGTCATTTTGGATGTGTTGAACAAGGCTAGGTGCCTGGGTACTGTGCATGGTCTCGAGGCTCTCACCTCGGGTGCTTGTGCTAAACCGGATATAGACAGCCCTGGATGGCCATAATTTGTTTTCTTCTTTGATTTGCATTCCGCCAAAAGTCATTCATCTTGGGGTCCTTTATTGCCAGGCAAGCTCTCCTCCAGAACCCAGGGAGAGGATACCTTGGGAGCTTAGGAATACTTCCAAACCGGCAGCAGACCCGGGCCCCACGACGGGACAAGTTGGTACATCAGAGCCGGCTTTCGACTTGAAAATGTACCTAGTAAAATAATAAAAGAATTGCCCAATACAAAAGTGCACCGGTAGCCTGCTCTTTCTCTCGATTTCCCAATGGTTTCCTCTCCATTTTGTTTGCCACAGGGTGTTGGGAAACAAGGCGCTAGGATCAAGTGTTTGGACTATTTTGTAGTGGGGGTGGCGGCTGCTTCCCATTCACCCAGCCACACGCGCTCCCTAAACATCAACCCAAATCAGTTCGGTGACCGACCACTTACTTACCTACTTCTACTTCACTGCAGCCATACGCAACCACCATAATTGATAAAAGTCGCCGCTCTTTTGGTAAGTTGATGCCCTTTTATCTGCTGTAATAATATGCCATCTGTTTCGTGCATCTGCATGTGCGCGAGCAGGGACAAGAGCGCGCAGACAAGCAGAGAGGTGTGCAAGTCAAATGCATCACGAGATCCATCCATGCTGTGCATGGACATTCTTTCTTTCTTCTTTTCTCTTCCTCCATCCCCGCCTACTCCACTGCACTGCACGCTTCCACCTCAAGGCACCCTTCTGCCTCAAGGCACGCTTCCACCTCAAGGCACCATTTCGCCTTAAGACATCCCCGGAGGATTTTTGCACGTCCATCATCCATCCTCCAAACATCATCTTCACCTTCCATCAACATTCTCACGCATTTTCCACAGACCTATCTGGTCGGCATCTTAACCTCGTTCTTGTCGATCCTTTTACTTGCCCTTAACTTTACTCACACCTTTTGTAGGACTGGTCTTGGAACCAGTCCAACACCTCAGGTAGTCTTTATCTATCGAGACTCTGCCTTCTATGTCACGTAGGCGCCTACAACTTCTCGTTCTCTGCTCTTTCAGCAGCTGCAGTCAGACCTTACTAACTCCTCTTCAAGGAAACATCCAAACAACTTCACCACAGAAACACTATCTCCCAGGCAGCGAGCCTAGGATGGATGACAACGAGGAGGACGTTGTCATGGACGGTGAGGATTACCGTATGGCCACTGGCCCTTCGGCTGCCAACGGGTTTCTAGATCCAACCACCACAGGAGAGAGCTCGTTATTAGAGACTACAAATGGCCAGAGTGCCAACGGAACCGCACAGGATGAGGACCAGGAGTCCGACCCAAATGCTTATCCGGAACACTTGCGGCGGCGTGGCCTGCTCCCGACAGGGTGCTGCTACGATGACCGCATGAAGCTACACGCAAACGCCGACTTTGGACCTAACCCCCATCATCCCGAGGACCCCTCGCGGATAGAATACATCATGAAAACCTTCAAGAAGGCCGGCTTGGTGTTCACTGGCTCCGACACCGACCTCGTCCGCGTTATCCAAAACGAGCCTACCAAGTACATGTGGCGGATCCCGGCAAGGGAAGCGACCAAGGAGGAGATCTGCGCTGTTCACCACCCCGGGCATTTCTTGTGGGTTGAGGGTCTGTCGCGGAAGTCGACACAGGAGCTACGCGAGCTCTCTACCCGGATGGACCAGGGCAGAGACTCGTTGTACGTCGGCAGCATGACTTACGAGGCCTCGCTAATCTCGGCTGGCGGCGCGATCGAGACATGCAAGAGCGTCGTTGTCGGTACCGTGAAGAATGCCTTCGCCGTCATTCGGCCGCCGGGCCATCACGCAGAATTCGATGCGCCCATGGGCTTTTGCCTCTTCAACAACGTCCCCATCGCGGCCAAGATCTGCCAGGCTGATTTTCCCGATCTCTGCCGCAAGATCCTGATCCTCGACTGGGACGTCCATCACGGCAACGGCATCCAGAATCTCTTCTACGACGACCCAAACATCCTCTACATCTCTCTCCACGTCTACCGGGGCGGGGAATTCTACCCCGGAAAACCCGACAACCCGATGACGCCCGACGGCGGACTCGAGCACTGCGGCGCCGGTCCCGGTCTGGGTAAGAACGTCAACATCGGATGGCACGATCAAGGGATGGGCGATGGCGAATATATGGCAGCCTTCCAGAAGGTCGTTATGCCTATCGCCCACGAGTTCAATCCCGACCTCGTCATCATCTCGGCCGGCTTCGACGCCGCCGCCGGCGACGAACTAGGCGCCTGCTTCGTGTCCCCGGACTGCTACGCCCACATGACGCACATGCTCATGTCGCTCGCTGGCGGCAAGGTGGCCGTGTGCCTCGAGGGCGGTTACGATCTCGAGGCCATCTCCAAGTCGGCGCTGGCCGTTGCTCAGACCCTCATGGGCGAGCCGCCCCCGAAGATGGAGGTTCCCATGATCAGCCGCGAGGCCGCCAAGGTGCTGGCTAGGGTCCAGGCCTACCAGGCGCCGTACTGGGAGTGCATGCGCGCCGGCGTCGTCGACGTCCAAGAGATGAAGGCGCAAGGATCGTCGCGCTTGCACGACGTGGTACGGCGGGCCCAGCGCCAGGTCTTGTCGGAAAAATATGGGATAATACCGTTGTACATCCAGCGAGATATCCTTTTCAAGTCATTTGAGAACCAAGTGCTAATTACCAGAGGTATTCAGACCGCGCGCAGGATCTTGGTCATCGTTCATGACCCGTAAGTTGCTGTCTTGCTGGGGCATTCTTTCTTGGTCTGCTATGTATGGCTTTACTGACAATTGCTCCTAGGCCAGAGCTTCACGCACAACCCCACCCATTAGATAACACCTTGGAGCCTCATAACGCATGGGTAGTAAGCACACCTGTCTTTCTCTACTGTTAGTGGTCAACGTCAACTAACAATGCTAGACGGACGGAGTCACACGCTATATCGATTGGGCCGTTCAGCAAGGGTTCGGCATCATCGATGTCAATGTGCCGCACTACATTACACATCCGGAGGTATGAACCCCCTGCAACAACCTCTGAATGCGTTCATGCTAATAATAAGATTGCTACAAGGATACGGATGCCTTCACCGCGCGCGCCGACGAACGAACCATCCAGGCTCAAGTGCAGGAATTGATGTGCTACATCTGGGACAACTACCTACAACTCTACGATACGGTCGAAGATATCTTTCTCATGGGCGTCGGCAACGCCTACCTAGGAATCAAAGTTCTACTCATCAACAGACGTACACTCTAACCCCCCCCCCCCCCCCCCCCCAACCCGACTTATCAACTAACCCACCCCCCCTCCCCCCTCCTCACAGTGGACGTCAAATCCCGCGTTGCCGGCGTGGTCAACTTTGTCAACGGCAGCCTGCGGCCCGTCAAATCTGACGTCGACAGCGACCTGTCGTCGTGGTACAAGGAGCACTCGCAGGTCTATGTCGCCAACGACCACGCTTGCTGGTCTGACCCGGACCTCACCCGCAAGGTCATGAAGCGCCGCTTCGGCAATGTCATCCGCGCCCAGGTTAACGGCCTCACCCCGATGATGGCCGAGCACTTTGCCGATGTGCAGCAGTTTGTGTTGGAGAGGATGGGGGATACCGGTGATGGTGAGGCGGGGGAGTCGGAGGAGGAGGGGGGGGGTGTGGGTGTTGCGGGGGGGAGTGCGAGGTGAGAGGTGAGGGGAGCTGGGGGTTGAGATGCTTGCTGGGGAGGGGTTGGTGGGTTGGATGTTTGTATGTGTGTGTACTATGTACCGCGCAGTAATATGGGTTTGGGGAGGGATATGATGGGAGCTATCCATGGCGGATGGGCGGCTGGGCTAGGGTATTTTCGTTGCTTCTGCTTTCTAAGGGGTGTATCTCTCTCTGTGTGTACATGGTCGTATATGGACCTAGCAGGTGGACATGCTGTTCGCTAGTAATAGTGCAGTGCCCGTAATATATCTGCGAATTAGATACCTTCTTGGATCAAGAACTTATTCGTAGAGTGGGAGATGGCTCGGATAGAGCAATTCTTGACCGCCAACCCTAACCCGCCTCACGTGCCGTCACAGGATCACGTGCCGTCACAGGAGCACTTGCCTGACTCGCGCGGCAACCGCGAATTTAAACTTGGCGCGGCACGCGTCTGCACGGGATTCCGCATCAGTGGGTCCGGTACTTGAACTTTTGGGAATCTTCAGCAGTTCTTCTCAGCCTTGTCCAACGATTTTAATTTTATCCGCTCACTATTCACCGAGCTGATTCCGAGTTCTCATCCGACGACATTGCGCGAGCACCAAGGCAGGGATCATGGACCGAGGTCGGAAGTAAGTAACATCTCCTTTGCTGTCTCGTTTTACACCTTGGCTTCATCATGGCTTCATCATGGACCGTTCGAAGTTGTGGGAGGGGAATGTGGGAGGGGAGAGGAAGGAGGGGGAGAGTGGGAGGAGGACCGGGTTGGAAATGGGATGTTGTGGGACGAATCGCAGCACCGGACGACTTGTTCGATCACGATCGCGCGACGTCAGACCGAACAGCCGACGTCAATTATGACACCACCGCACGAATCGACCGTCCTGCTTCGATTAGGCCTGCCCCCCGATCTATTCTACTTCGGATACTCTTGCTCGACACTGTCCCGATTGCATCTTCCACTCCTTTTCTCTCGAGCTGCCTTGTTCAAATCTCCCGACACCGAAAACCCACGCCCTTCCACGATTGGAACAGAGCGTCCCCGTTGCCGTTTAAGCTACTGCCCATACCTAGCTAGACGGATTCCCTGCCACGCGATGGAGGCCAAACTGGCGATCTTTGGGCCACGGTTTGACGAGTCAGGCCTGGACGAGAAGGCAAAGGCGGACTGTGTGAAGCGATGGCGGGACATCATCCGCCAGGAGGAGCGCGCCAACCCCGGGTGGATGAAGAGGTGGCTGGACCGTTACGGTCCCTATGCCCTCAATATCCTCTCCGATACCCAGCTCGCCGCCGTGCTGGGTATCCCCGTACAGTCCTTACACCGTGAAAGGCTGGATCTTGAAGAGTTGGCCTTTCTGGTGGACGTCAACCTTGCCCCGGCCGCCCTCCGCTTTTTCTGGAATAACCGCCAGCGGAAACCGGAACGAAGCAGGCGGCGCTCTCGGAGCAGAATTTCCAAGCCACACGGGTCCTGGGTCGATTACCAGCCCGAAAGGAAAAGCCCACTCCGACAGGTCCGCACAACGGGCAGCCTGGCGTCGCCTCCGCCACAACACCCGGCTGTTTTGGAGCCTGCTGAATCTGATAGATTGCGGGTTACTCATTCGACCCCCACAGTCGACCAGAATCAGGAGTCCCAAACAGCTGCTCAATTTGCGCCTATTCGCTTAAGTGGTCCTCACAGTTGCTGAAACCTTGCATCGCCACTTTGCGGGCCAACCTTTCGGTGACCCCAGCGATAGCATGTGTCTCTTGAGACAAAGCAAATAACCAAGAGCTTTGTGCATCACATTGAAGAAGAGGATCAGCCATGACAAATCGACCATGGTTCTCAGAAATCAGTCAGGACAGTCTGTTGGGCCGATACACTTACTGGTTTGGGCTCCTGCCGTGCGTCTGAGTCTCAGCAAGAAAAAGCTCGGATGAATGCCAAAAGCTCCCAGCGCCAGGAAGATAAGAGATGCGAACCCAAGTGATCAGCTGCTGTTGCCACTTCCACAAAACTTCGACGAACTTTCCGACCCAGGAAAACAATAAACCGCCACTTCCTCGATGGAGCACAAAATGAGCAACTGCGAGCGACACCCAACCCAGCTTGCTTCCGAAACCAGCCGGCGCGGTTTTGGATGCGAACAACATTCCGCTCTCATCACCGACGACGGGTGTATCGGCCTCGACCAGCTGGATGGCTCGTTTGAGGAAATGCCTTCCCCCACGCAACGCCGTCGGCGGCTGAGACGTGAGGCGGCACTTCGCCTCCGCGGCCCCCCCATTTCTCCCACGCTTACAGGCGCGAACTCTATTGTCATTCAACCTAGGCCTAGTCTAGCGCGCGTTTCAGAAGGCCCTATTTCTTATGATTCGAATTCGTCTCCTCACCTTGGTCCTTACCCGGTCACTAATCCCCACCCCAGTAGGTATGAGGATGGAGAAGTCCGGCGCTACGGGGCCGGAGAATCCTACCGACCATTCAACCGTGATCGATCACCGCCACCCCGCGCACGAAGCCCGTTGAGGGATCGGCCCCGGACCCCGCCAGTGGCCAGCGATAGTTACGTACCTGGCAGGTCTCCCCGTCGCCGGTCGCGCAGCGTAGACCGCTTCAGACGAGAACGGTCTAGAGAGCGGGGCGGCGGCGAAAGCTGGCGCCGCAGCCGTAGCAGGGTCCGAAGCCCCATTCGCCGCCTTTCACCGCGACGGAGTCCTATGAGACGCACACCTCCTCGGTTCATCTCGCCGCGCCGGGACGATCGAGGCCTTGATAGAAGAGACGACAGGAGGGACGACCGAAGGGATGACCGGAGAGACGATCGGAGAGACGACCGGAGGGATGACCGAGATGAGCGGCCCAGGTCACCCATGCGCCGGGACCTTGAGATGAGGGACATCAGGCGGAGGTCACGGTCGCCGTTCGAGAGGGATAGGCCGTTGATCCGTCGGGACCGATCACCACCTCGACGCTCGCCGCCTCCCGGGCCACGCGGAGGTGGCATGTATCGCCCCCGCTCTCGAACCCCGGAGCGGCGAGATCGCGATGACCGCTACGTGGGGCCATCGTATCGCCGCCCGTCACCGCCGCCGCTTCGGGACTCTATGCACTCTTCTGCACTGCCGTCGCGGTCTGTGTCGGGTAGGTCCTCGCCTAGGCCCACGTCTGTTCGCCGAGACGACCGGTCCGTACCGCAGTCCCCGGCTGCGCGGTCTCACATATCGAACGCGCCGACGCCTACTACGGCACTCCCGCCGGTTCGTGACACCCCAAAGCCACCGCCGCCGCCTCCTCAATCCTCACAACCACCTCTAGCCAGCCAGCCCACCCCAAAACCCCACGCGGGAGATGCCCATTCGACTCCGGTGAAGTCCCCCCCCAGAGGGCCCGCGGCGCTTAGAGCGCCGCCGACAGGGCCTGCGGCAGCGAGGAACTTCACCGCCCCAGCAACACCGCAAGCCGCACCATCCCCCCGTCATCTTCCCCCAGGCCCCATACCGTCTCGTCATGGCGCCACCAGCCCCACGGCTCCCCCTTCCGGTCCTCGTGGTTATGTCCCACCGTCCCGAGGAGCCAGCTTCACCGGCCGCGGAGGCAGCAGGGGTGCCTGGCCCGCCGGCCCAGCGCGTCATTCCATCTCGGGCAGCAGCCAAACCGGCTCACCTACCGTCACCCCCGGCGGACCCAACAGCGGCATCCCGACCGGCCCCAGAGTGCAGTCCACCTCATCCGCCTCGGGCTCTCCCTCCCTCACCTCCAAACCCTTCAACCCACCCACAGGCCCATCCTCCGGCGGCGGCGGCGGCGGCGGTATCGCAAGCCACAGCCACGCGCGGCCGACGCTGGCGCAGAACCTGCTCAACACCATGCCGCCCATCATCCCGGGGGGCAAGATCGACCCGACGGCGCTCCCCATCGAGCTAGACCCGCACCACCGGCGCATGCGCGAGGAGGAGGAGCGCCTCCGCGAGGAGCTGCGCGCCAAGCAGGAGAAGCTGCGCAAGAGCCTGCGCGTGTGGGACAAGCTCGAGCGCGAGAGTAAAGGGTTCGAGCTCAAGAGTGACCTGAGCGAGCGCAGTCTGAAGAATATCGCTGGGGAGGGGTTGGGGGGCGCGGCGTTTTAGCCTGGTTGGTTGGCTGGCTTGGTTTTTTTGGGAGCCTATCTAGGCTTTGGGCTTTGGTTTCGGGCTTTGGTTTCGGGATTTGGTTTGGTTTTGGGTTTGAGCAGGCAGGCTATGTGAGCTTGCTCTGGTTGGCTTCGGTCGGGTCAGGCAGGGCTGGTCTATCGGGTCATACATACAACATGCCTACCCGCCCAGACTGGAGCTGATCAAATCACTGCGGATGGAAGGAAGCAAAACCGAAGAACCGAAACAGAGTGTGGGATTTTGTGGAAGTCATTCTCTGAGGCGCCTGGCTGATGGGGCAAGAGGACAAGAACCGACTATTACTAGTGTGTGGGATATACTGTACCGAGGAGGCGGACTGGCCTACCTGGCCTGCCTAGCCTGACTACAAACCTTTCCTAGTTGGTTCAGTTGGGGAAGATTGGAGGAAGAAGGAGCATACAGAGACGGAGCGGGTGGTGGTATCAGGCATACAAGCGAGGCAGGAACCTATTTCCCTCCTGTGTCTTTTCTATTCCTTTGCGTTCTTTTTCTTCTCATTCTATTATATCAAATGAGCTCTTTCACTGGATTTGCTATGGCAACAGTCACTCAGGTATGCAGTGAGTCTATTCGCCAGTCCGCCGTCGCCAGTCGGCCAACCAGTCAGGGAGTTGTTTATATGTATGCAATAGGTAATTTGTACGAGGGCAGGGCATAGGTAATATCGACCATGGACCAGAAATATGGACAAATAGGTAGACAATGTACATTTAGCCAGGAGAGGATCACCTTTCGAGTCTACCGCATGTAATCATGGGGAGGGGTTGGTCTGCGTTGCGTTCTAGACCGTCCAACACGAACCATGCACGGCCGGGGAGTGGCAAGGCCGAATAGCGTGATTTCTGCATAAGCCGCTCCTGACATCATCAGATTTGACAGCGCGTCGATCACGAAACAAAGCGAGCACATGCACAGAACTTGGTTGTTGGGAATTTCTTGATTTTACTACCCGGCTAACGCATTGATTACCAGTCCTCCACTACAACCGCGCAGTGCGGCTGAGTTACTTGCTAGCATCAACCTTGGCGACGTAGGCCAGGAGGTCCAGGACACGGCGGGAGTAGCCCCACTCGTTGTCGTACCAGCTGACAAGCTTGACGAAGTTCTTGTTGAGCGAGATACCGGCCTTGGCGTCGAAGATGGAAGAGTTGGGGTTGCCGTTGAGATCGCTGGAGACGATCTCGTCCTCAGTGTAGCCGAGAATGCCTAGAGCGGTTATTAGCAGACGTTATCTTGTAGAGTGCATTCGAAAGCAAACTCACCCTTGAGGGGACCCTCAGAGGCCTCCTTGAGAGCGGCCTTGATCTCGTCGTAGCTGGCCTCCTTCTGGATGCGGCAGGTGAGGTCGACGACGGAGACGTTGGAGGTGGGGACACGGAAGGACATGCCGGTGAGCTTGCCGTTGAGCTCGGGGATGACCTTGCCGACAGCCTTGGCGGCACCGGTGCTGCTGGGAATGATGTTCTGAGCAGCACCACGGCCACCGCGCCAGTCCTTGGCCGAGGGGCCGTCGACGGTCTTCTGGGTGGCAGTGTAGGAGTGGACGGTGGTCATGAGACCCTCAACGATGCCGAACTTGTCGTTGACAACCTTGGCGAGGGGAGCCAGGCAGTTGGTGGTGCACGAGGCGTTGGAGATGACCTGGGCGCTGCCGTCGTAGGTCTTCTCGTTGACGCCCATCACGTACATGGGGGCATCGGCCGAGGGGGCCGAGATGATGACGCGCTTGGCGCCACCCTTGAGATGGGCGCCGGCCTTCTCGGTGGTGGTGAACACACCAGTCGACTCGACGATGTACTCGGCACCAGTGTCCTTCCAGGGGATGGCGGCGGGGTCACGCTCGGTGTAGAACTTGACCTTCTTGCCGTTGACAACGAGGTCGCTGCCCTCGACGGCAATGGTGCCGTTGAAGACGCCGTGGGTCGAGTCATACTTGAGCATGTACTCCTGCAAGGCGGTTGCGGTTAGCTCCGGTCTGCTTCGGAGGGACGCGTCTCGGGGCCATGGCGTGGCGATGAGCAACTTACAGCGTACTTGGGCTCAATGAAGGGGTCGTTGACGGCAACGATCTCGACATCATCGTGCTCGATGGCATTGCGGAAGACGATACGGCCAATGCGGCCGAAACCGTTGATGCCGACCTTGATAGCCATTTTCTCTGTGACGCGGTGGTGAGTACTTTTGGAGGGGTAGCTCGAGCGCGGGGTAAGTGTGAAATGTTGCAGAGCTCAATGGATGGAGAGGGAGTAGCGAGATTGGATGAGATTTGGGATGGGAAAAGCTTTTTAAAGGCTAGGGAGTCCGGAACCGGGCAGGAAGCAAGCAAGATGGGATTCTCTGTTTGGTTGCGCAGGTCCGATACAGGCGGGATGAAGCAGGTGCGGGGTCCGTGGGGGAGGCTTTTCGTTGCTTACCTGGGTGTGATAAAGAGATTTGTTGTTGACTAGGAGGTCTTACGTGTTGTCCGGGACGGGTGATCGTCCGAGGGAATTTTTGAAGTGTTTTGAGTCAACGGGGGATGTGGAAGGGAAGGGAGCTTCTCGTGTTGTGGTGGCATGAGCGACAATAAAAATGGTTGAGCCCCTCGCGAAGGTGGGGTGTTCTTTCCCAATTGCTTGCATCACAGATTGTGCTGAGGTGGGGCAGGTGGGCAGCTTCCCATCCCTCTCCCTCGACTCCGTTGCTACCTTGTTAGCGAGCAACTTGGCGGCGCTGTCCGTTTCGGACCGACATCCATGAAAAAACTGGTGTAACTCTGCGGCTCGGGCATGGCGAAACCAACAGCACATGAGGTATTTCCGTAGCGTCCATCCTTAGCTGCATCCCTCGCCACAGATGCGGCATCGCCGCCACCGGGCAACTCCCCGTCCGGTCATCCCGCTTCAACAAGTAAGCGAGCTGAAATCCGGTGTGGTGGACCTCGACCGGGCCGTCGCCCTGCTTGGCTCACAACCATGTGGTTTTACTCACTCGGTTTGATCCGAACTTCCAACCACTCCGGCCTCTGCATCCTACAAGCCAACTGTGACTGGGCATGGAATGGCGGCGGAAATGACTTGGCCCCATGAGTCATCTAACCATGCCGCTCTCCCGACGTAAATAATAAGTAATCACTTCCAGAAACAGGAACAACCAACGGGTCTCTGAGCCGCAACGCATCCCTCCTTCGTAAGACTCCGTGTATCGGACTCGTAGGTAGTGAGGTCCTTGAAATCCTTCACCATGGCTTCGTCTGCTAGTTCGGCAGCTCTCTCTCTCCCCCGGCCTTTCAGGCATATTTGGGAGAGCTGGGGGAAGCAATCCCACTTCCAACCTTCCGCCCTCAGACTCCATCCACAACCCCAGCTATGTATGTATTGTCGCCACGTTAGAGAAGCTAGTTGATTGCAACCGAGTGTTGCTTTACGAATCTTTGCAGCGAACCAGCATTCCGTCAAAGGGATACCTGGCCCTTGCCACGGCTCATGTTGAAGGGCGTGAGGCCGAACGGGTTGGCTACTGAGTTGTCTTCTAAGGTAAACGAGCTGCCTATCTACCGCCTATGCTAGGTACTTTCCTCGTTCCAGAATGCCAACGTATAAATGCGTAGTTTCCAGTTCACCTACTGGTCAACCCTCCCCTGCCTCGGGATAGTTATCTCCGGTTCTTCGCCTAGTTCTTCCTTTCATTCAAGAATGCAAGGCATTCTACGGTAGGACTACGGCTCTTGAGCACAAGAAGATGGCCATTGTTGAGTTTCCGTCGTCAAACATCGCCAAAGAGTTCCACGCCGGCGACCTCCTAAGCACCATCATCGTAGCCTTCATCGCCAATCTCTACGAGTGCGGGTTGGGATGTTGTGAGAACCAACTACCTTGACGACTGGGGAAAGCAGATTGGGTTATTGGCTGTTGGTTGGGAGAAGTACGGCTCGGAAGTGCTATTGCAAGCCCAGTAGCTCAAACATCTCCTTGACGTCTATGTCAGGATCAACACTGATTTCAAGCCCGAGGAGGCCGCCAGCAAGCAGGCGAGGGATGAAGGCAGAGACACAGCCGTTATAGTCCAGGATATATCCGGCGGGAGGATCAACAACTGCCCGTTTGATATTAGTTGATACAGGGCCTTATTTTTAGTCTTGTTATGCCCGGCTTTCGTCCATCTCCAAGAAGGCAAAGCTCGCCGGTATCGATCCGACGAATGGCGATATCGGCTATGCTTACCTTGAGGATGGCCATCCTACGGCCCTGCTCCGAAGTATGGCTCAATACCCCGATGTTCTCGGTCTCGCTTTCAAAAACTCGGAGCCGCCGACCATTTTGGCATATTTGCTCCGTCTAGCTCATCGGTTGTCTTCCAGTTATGATTCACTACGGGTGGTCGGGGCCCCGGAGGGACATGGGGCAGCCCTTGCCCGCACGCATTATACGAAATTCCCGACAGGCCCTCGGGGAATGGGATGTGGTTGCGGTTGCTTGGTATCAAACCCGGAGAAGACAGGTCATCACCCTTTCACCCCCTGCCGTCCCAAGGGCTGACACTGCCAGACAGTGTATAGGATGTGAAATACCTTCCCGTTTAACTAGATTGCTTGCTCTCACGGTTGGGAAACTCTATGGTGGGAGCGGGTTATGTGACCATGATTCTAAATCACCACGTCGTTTTGTAGTTCCGATAGTTTCGATTTCTTTTCTGTTTTTCTTTTTCTTTTTTTCTTTCTCTCTCTAGCTACCCTCTGTTACGTAAATCAGACCCGGTCACAATGATTTATTGAATACCACATGCTCTTAATACTAGTTAGGTGTCATACGATAGATTTATTTTCTTTCGAAATTCTTCTAACTCTATGATTCGGGGTTCCTCAACTCAACACCACCTTCACCTATTGTTTTTAAATGCCAAGATTCGCATAGACAACTCTAAGACTCCTTAACAACGGGCAGAAACTGACGGCTACCCGATGTCACTCCTTAACATCGGGACTCGGAATTCAGTTCGGGACTCGTTGTCGGTCACGAAAAGCAAGGCGGTAGGAAACGGACGGGTTCGGCTAAAACTGGGCCAACAACCACGGTAATCTCGGCCTAAGGCCCGAAGGCTGCCGGCGATTATCTTGACTGCTCCGTGGGCCCGCCGCGTTCCGAAGCCGAAGTGGGGAGATATGGGAACTTGGAGCTGCAAGGCTGTCTCTGACGTTGTTCGTATCCCGCAGGCTGGGGTAATGGCACCACCGACCATTTGACCCAAATAATAGCCAAATATAGACAGCGTCATGGTGTTGATTGAGCCTTGTGCAGGTCAGCAGATAAAGGGCCCGTTTCCCGACAGATCCGAGTATCGGCGCGCAAATGCCAGCTATCACGCCACCGATTTGTATCAATAATAATCGGTCATTTGAAACCACCTCTGTCACCTGTGGTTGGAAACACGTGTGGGACGGGTAGGCGATCAGGTTCGGCGGGTATGTTGGTGTTAAAATGACCGTGTTAAGTGCCAAGCTGCGCCTTCGCGCCCTTTCCCTGTCAATTTTTGGCCTGTCAAGTTTTGACCCGCTGAGAAATCCCAACCAAACAGCTTGAGTGGGTCCTTGGGAGCTTGCCTCTCAAGGTTCCTACACAACACCAGAGATTGGTGACTGTCGCCCAGAACGGCAATAAGCAGCGCCGGATGGTAAATTGCCTCACTCCTGATCGGTTTTGGGTTTCTCACCGGTATTGTTTGTATTGGATCCCAATCTGAGTGATTGCTTTGAGCTTCGCTTCAATAGAATCGGTGCTGTGGTTCGGAAATGGGAGCTATTCAGTGCACGCTGCCAGGCCAGTCAAGTTCTTGCCCCTTCTTTTCGTCTTGTCAAGCGCAAGTGTGACTACCGAGGTAGTTAGCAATGGCAGTGGTATTGCTTTCTATTGTTTGTGCCTTGTGTGCCAAAATCACATCTACTTAGGGAATATACTCATTAATGGTCCCCCTTGTGTGCGATTGTGCTTAACCATTGTTGAGCACGTTGGTTAACTATACACATATCAACAGTCTCTCTTTTCTCGTTGTCTCGGCGATGCTTAACTGGGCACTCTGAAAAGGTCAATGGTAATGTAAAGAAAACTGGCATTATTATAGCTATGCTAGAGAGAATAAGCGGCGGCAACCACAGGGTCCAAAGCTCGTCCATCCGAATCTCAATTGTGGCCCCCCCTTCCGCAATAACATCCCCAGCTCAAAGTTCACCCTTCCATCAACTTTTTTACTCTCCATCAACTTATAACCCTCCCACCCGAGTGGAATCGAACCGAGCTCGAAAAGTACGAAGAGCAAAAAAAAGCAGAGCAAGAAAAGCAAAGCAAGAAACGACAAAAGAAAAGAGAGAAAGAAAGAAAAACACAAAAAAAAAAAACCCATCACACCCCCTCCTCAACCACACCCACACCCACACCCAACCCAACAACCCCCTCACCACCACCACCACCCCCCTCCACCTCCGCAACACCCACCGCCTCCCTCAAATCCCTCAAATTCCCCTCCACGCCCCTCCACAACCGGAAAACAAACCCCGCCGGACATGTCTCGAACCCAGCGGCGCGAGCAGCCGCCACGAAGCGGCCCAGCGCCGTCTCGGCCGCCGTCGTGCCCCGCCCCATCCGGTGGTGCGACTCGGTGCCGGTGGCTTCGTTCCGCAGCTGCATGTAGAAGGTGTTGTCGGTGAAGCGGTAGTGGAGGCGGGGGATGCATTGTTTGTTGGTGGGGGGGGAGTTGCGGGGTGGGGAGGTGGTGGTGGCTGGGTGGGGAGTCGGGGTGTGGACTGTGTTGTTGTTGTTGTTGTTGTTGACGACCTCGGGTTGGGGAGGAACCGGGGCGGTGGAGGCCTTGCGGGCGCGCGACTTGCGCCGGGCCGGCGTCTTCTTGGGCTTGGGTTCCGGCTTTTGTTCTTCGAGCTGCTGCTGCTGCTGCTGTTGCGCTTGTGCCGGGTAGTAGTTGGTCGGCTCGGGCACGTTGGTCATGTTGGAACCCGAGGCTTGCATGGCGGCGTGCTGCGGGTAGCTCGCTGTGGTGGTGTACCCGTTCATGGGCGACGGCGGGGCGGGATAGTTGTGCGCGGGGGACGGGTAGCCGCCCTCCGCCGGTGACAGCGTCGGGAACGGCTGCGTGGGAGACGAGGAGGCGTGGCCGTTCATCTGGGGCGAGCTGGTCGGGATAGGAGTGCCCGGGGCAGTGGCACAGCCCGGGAGGCGAGGGCTACCAGTTGAAGCGAATCCGTTGGCCGTGCTGCTCTGGCTTGAGACACGGGCGTGGGCAGTAGGCTGTCGGGTGGGCGTGTCTTGGACCTTAGCCGGTTCGGCGAAACCACCGTCGAACCTCGGGGGAGACGAGTACTCGGCCATGATGGCCTGGTACACGGCCGCCATGCCCCTTCTCGCGGGGATCAAGTTACCACCGCTTACCGGGCCCGAAAGCAGAGCCCTCTTGAAGACGCAACCACGCCGCTCGATCTCCTGGAGGATTCCCTGAAGAAATTTGAAGGCGCCCTTGAGGAAGGCCTGTTGGTCGTCTTGCGGGTCTGTCGCATTCACTGCGACGACGTGGGCTTTGATGACCTGTTTGAGATGGCTGCCAAGCTCGGACCGGAAGTCTTCGATCGGACCATTCAGCAACGGCTGTGCAAAGACAGCACCGGCACTGGCCTCCTTGACTACGTGCGCGATGGCGGTACAGATACCGGCCTTGATCGCCGTGCCGAACTTCATCCCGCCGCTGGGGGGCGAGATGTTAAAGTGGAGAGCCGGGTCGATGGGAATCTGCTGAGGGGTCTTGAAGGCCTGAGCAGGTGTCTGATTGTTTTGAGCAGTCGTCTGGTTGTTTTGGGCAGTCGTCTGGTTGTTTTGAGCAGCCCTCTGATTGTCTTGGATCGGGCTCTGGTAGTCTTGGGGAATGGCCGGCACAGGGGGCGGCTGAGCAATAGGGATGACAGCGCCCTGTTGGTTCACACTCTGGCGGCGCTTGGTGGGAGTCTCCATGCCTTGGCCGATGGATGCCTTGCGCTTGTTTTCTGACGACGGAGTCGCTACAGCTTGGGTCGAGACGTGGGCCGAAGACGGCGTCCGCATCCGAGGCAGAGAACCCGGGGTGGACGGCTGAGACGCGTGCTTAATAAACATGGTGTAGCTCGAGGGCGCCTGCTTGGGTTTCTGCATGATGGTATGAAGCGTTTCGGACAAAGTCTTCTCTTTGGTCGGCGTCTGTACCGCCTTATGCTGCGGAACGGCACCAGCTGCCGTAAAAGCGGCTTGGATCGCCGTCGGTGTCTGTGTTGTCTGCTGGGCAGCGATGTTGACATTGGTAGAGAACATCTGGTTCATGCCGGAGTTATAATCCATGCCGAACATCTGATCCATGTTGGGCAACTGGTTTATGCTGGGCATCTGATTCATGGGCAGCTGATTCATGCTGGGCATCTGGCTCATGTCGGACATCTGGTTCATGTTGGGCATCTGGTTTATGCTGGACGTCTGGTCCGTCTGCGGCACCGAGTTATCGACATCACCGCGTGTCTGTCCCATGGCCGGCATGCCGACATTGAACATGCCTTGGCCATTAGTAGGGGACTGCTGGGAAGTAGCAGAGCAAACAAAAGGGTCGGACTCCATGACTTGGTCAAGGCCAAACGAAGGTTCGGTCTTCTGCTGCTGAGCCTGGTCAGGCATCGGCGGGGCCGTGGCTGCGGCCTTCTCCTTTGCCGTGGCCTTCTTTTTAGCTGGAGTCTTCTCCTTGGCCGGCGTCTTCTCCTTGGCCGGCGTCTTCTTCTTGCGGGCCGGGGCCTTCTTCTTGCCTGTCGGAGTCTCGGCGGTGACGATGCTGCTCGCTGGCTCCGGTTGGCTCGCCATAGCAGCGGTCGCCGACATGACTTCGGAGATGGACGGGAGCTGCGCCTGGACGTCGCCCGAGAAGAAGTGTTGAGCCATGGCATCGCCGAGCAGGCTATCACCGCTCATGCCTGTCTGGCCCTGAGCAAGCGGGAAATCTGAAAAGTCAAACTGCTCGTCGAAGGCTGTAGCCGGGAACCCCAGGGTGGAGAAGTTCATCTCAGGCTGGCCGCCAGCCAGAAGCATATCCTGCTCGGCGAAGATGGCATCGAAGTCGAGAGGTACGTTAGGTTGAAGCTGCGTGTAATCCGGGAATTGGAAGTCATTCTGAGTCGGGAAGGTGTTCTGGAACTGTTGGTCAAAGTTATCCGAGTTTCCCTAGAACTGGACATCTTGAGCATTGCTCGAGTGCATCTGGGAGGCTCCGACATTGCCGGAGTTGGTGTTGTTAGGGAAGACTGCGGCTTCTGTAGCGGCCACCCCAGTAATGAGATTGCCGTCCCGATCACACATCACAGAGTTGTGCAGCTGAGGGTCCTCCGGGATTCCCAGCGCTTTACAGATGAGCTTCTGATCGGCCAGGCGTTGAGCCTCACGCTGAGCCTTAGCAACACGCGCCTCTTCTTTCATTCTCTCATCTTCAGCGGCCTGGGCCGCCATGGCAGCGGCAAGCTCCTCATGAAGTCTCATCTCCTCAGCAGCCTTAGCTTCAGCCGCCTTGCGCTGCTCTTCAACCTCGGCCTCCGTTTTCTCACGCTCAGCAGCCGCGGCCTGAGCCCGAGCCTCAGCCTCAGCCCTCTCGCGCTCGGCCTTAGCAGCAGCAACCCGCTGCTCCTCAGCAGCAGCAGCAGCCTGACGGCGGGCTTCCTCCTCAATGATAGCCTGAGCATTGACGAGCGCCTCCACCCTGGCGCGCCACATCTCGCGCTCGCGGGACTGCTTGATCAGGTAGGTGAAGTTGTCGTACTTGGCTATCTCTCGTCGCCGGTGCGCCTCCGACTTGCCGGTCAGCTCCTTGATGAAGTCGTTGCGCTCGGCATCCTGCTTCTCGCCGGCCTTGATGGCGTTGGCGTCCATCTGCATGTTGGCGATGATGGGGCCCACGGCCGGGTTGGCGGCTTTCCAGTTCTCGAGGGAGATGTGTTGCTCGGTCCAGGCGACTTGGGCTGTGATGGCGGACGTCTTGAGATGCTCCGAGGTGGAGGCGTAGTCGGGTTTGGTCTGGTTGGAGGCGGTGGTGGTGAAAAGGGACCACGCTTTGAAGGCTTTTTTGTAGACAGCGAGGAGCTGCATTTCCTTGCGGTGCTGATCCCAAAAGTCGGCTCGGAGTTGGTCAGCCAGGGGAGTGTCAGGTTTGGGAGGCATGTTGTTATGGTTGACTGGGCCGTCGTCACGGTTAGGCGAGACGGGTGGGCCTGTCATGGCAATGTTGACCAGACGGGGAGGGTTAGCAGGCGGGGGCTGGGGGGTGGCCTGCACGGTGACCTGCTCTTCGGCGAAGATGGTGGTCGCCTGGGCAGACTGGATGCCGCCAGGGATGAGGCCGCTGGTATTCTCTGAGTCAGGGAGCTTGGGGTCGGTCGAAGCCTCGCCGTTGTTGAATAGTGCCTTTTGTAACTCCGGGCCAAACAGAATATTGTTGTTGAAACTGTTAATGGGGATTGTGTCGCTGTGGTTGTCACCGTTGACAACGGTGGCCTGGTTGGCAGTGATGGCGGAGTTGCTAATTCTGCCATTGTTATGGAATTCCTCATGGGGGGCTGTAACAGCATTGGTGGATTCCTCGATAGACGTTGGAAAGGTCAAGATGTCCGGGATAGGCTTGCAGCCATCCGAGCCAGTCAGCTCGACATACTTGTGAGAGGAGTTAGTCTCCTGGACTGGCGTTTCAGGGGTTTTGGCCCGTTCAGAACCAGAAGCCGTGTGGTCGCTGTCCTCAGGCAGTGAGTTGCCATTGTCGTTGCTCTCGTTCTCAAGAGCGTTCTCAAAATACTCATTCAGATCACCGATGTCGCCAAAAAGCGAGTCAACATCAGAACAACTCTCATTGTTGTCGTTGTTGACATGCTCAACACCAACACCCTGATCAACGGGCGCGGCGTAAGCGAGAGGGGTGTGTTCCTAATTGTCAAAATCAGCAAGCTGGTCGAGTCAGATCGATAATCCAAATGAAACTTACCTTCAACTCAGAATTGGACTGAGAGACAGGAGGGGTAGGGTATGAGACAAGCTCGTCGTTTACAGCAATAGCAGTGCCTGACTGCTTGGTGGTAGCAGGACCACCGCCAGCGACCGGGCTGGCAGCAGAAGACATTTTTTTTATCGAGTCGATGAATCGCTTACAATGTGAAGAGAGTCGATAACTTGATCAATGCCGCATAGTTGGCAGCGAAACGCGCGATGAGTTGGTGGTGGTTTTGATGAAATAGTTGAGCGAAGTGCGAGATCGCTCGAGCAGTGAAGACGAAGAGGGGTAACAGAAATGGAATAAATTGAGGGAAAGGAAATTTTTTGAATCGCGAAGCCAACGCGAGAAACGGAAAAATCGCGTGTGGGAGCGGATTATCTTGAACTCGATGACCGGATTTGCGAACCGCCGAGTAAGAGGAACGGAACGCGGTCGAGAAGTTAGACAGCCAAGAGCGAACTGACCAGGAAAGTATTCTCGGCGTTGATATCAACAGGAGAGAAAAGTTGGAAGCAGAATCTTCGTTGTTGAAGATCGAAGTTGGTGGTAGAGTGTTGGGAAAAGAAAGTCGATTCAGAAACCACAAAAGAAGTGGGAAACGGAGGCTGGAGGCAACGATAACCTGCCAACTTTACCCCGCAAAGCATTGATCACGAATGCTGCAAAATTCTTAGTTCACAAATTCCCAACCTCCCCTGAAGCGTTGAGAGCAGAGGCACGGTAGGAGTAGAAGAACACTGGCACTGTTGTGCCACTTTCAACCATTTTAGCTCCCCCGCGGTCCTTTACCCAAGGAATCCAGACGGAAATAGTAAAGCAACTCTCGCTTAAACACAGGGAGGTAGCGTAGGTAGGTACTTTACATGGCTGGCAGATACTGCCGACAAAGTTGCCCTCTTCGCCTAGGTCAGACCCCGGGGGATGAACCCTAGCCTACCTAGCCCAATAATAAACAAACGGTCAGCCTGATTTAATAAGAGTCTCCTTGGGAATGAGGGGCGTAGTGTACTTCAACGCAGGGGGAAAAGAAAGTCCAGGGGAAGATGTAATGGATGGAGCACAATATACCACTCCCTCACCAACATGCAGAGTGCGACCCCAATGTAAAGAAACCCGATCTATTACTACCAGATCACCAATCTCGACGCACTATTTCCGTGTGCCCGTCCACCAAAACGCCAATAAACGCTCTTATACTACGAGCAAAAGCAACCCTCCCAAACATACAAACCCCCTCCCCGATCAAGACACCTCCTCGACCATCTTCCCCCGAAGCCCCTCCCCGCTGGGCTTAAACACCTCCCCCGCGGGGCCAGTGAGCAGATCATCGGGCACGCCCACCCTGTTGCCCGTCTTGGTGCTCACCCAGCGGACAAACATGGGATCGGCGCGCTGGCCGTCCGAGTCGGGGGTCTCGTCGCCGCCGCCCAGGAGGGCGTTCTTGCGGGTGGTTTTCGGGGCCTGTTTCTTGAGGAGCTTGTTGATGGTTTCCATCTGCGGGATTGGATATTAGTATTATGTGCCTGGATGGCGACGGGGGGTGCGGCGAAGGTTACCTTCACTTCCTCATTGCGCTTGTCGCTGAGGTTGCGTCTACGCCGGGCCATCTCGGCGCGCCGCATCGAGAGTTCCTCCGCGGTGAAGTGCTTTTTGGCTTGGACCTCTGTGTTCTGTTAGAATCCGCCACCTTGGGGGGGGAGACGGTTCGGGGTCCTTACCATCGGATAGCTTCATGTACTCGTGCGAAACATCGCCCAACTTGGCCCGCTGGCGGGCGGTCAATTTGGAGAGGTCAGGTGTGTCGGCACGGCTGAGGTCGTCCTCGCCGCTCATGAGTTCCACATCATCCTCGCCCTCAGCGTCCTCGTCAGCTACCTCGATTTCCTCTTCGCCTTCGGCATCAACGTCCTCATCCTCGTCGCCCTCGGCGTCTTCCTCGCCGTTGGCGACTTCAACAGTGACGTCCTCAGGCTCGCTCTCGAGCTCGCTCAGCTCCTCGTCGTCATCCTCTTCCTCATCATTGACAGGCCGGGCTTTCGGTATGGCCGTGCCTCTAGCGACGGGCCTTGCCACAGCCGCGCTTCTCCCTTTGCTAGGAGTCGATGTGCTCTTAGCAGGCTTGGTGATTTTGATAGCCGGGGGCCTCGGCGCCGGGGTGGCGTCCATGTCGACGTCTCCATCTACGTCAGCATCGTCGTCTTCGCCCTCAGCGTCAACATCCATATCGTCACCGTCGTCGTCGCCCTCGGCATCATCCTCGCCAACATCCTCCATTTGCTCATCGTCCTCCTCTTCCTCATCCTCGTCGTCATCCTCGTCGTCATTCTCAGCCTTAGCAAAGCTCCGCGGCACGACCTGGATCTCGGACCCCTCCACCGACCGATCCCCATCATCATCCTCCTCTTCCTCGTCATCTTCCTCCTCCTCCTCGTCATCCTCTTCCTCCTCTTCCTCCTCCTCTTCATCTTCACTACTCTCAATAACATAGCTCTTCTTCCCGCCCCTCGTCCGCTTGCCCGCACCACCAGCGGCCGTCACACTACCACCAGCCGACTTGCGCTTGCCGCTGCTGCTGGTGGCGCCGCCGCTGCTGGTGGCCTGGCGCAGCTTGCTGGAGGGGAGCTTGACGGTCAGGTGGATATGCTGGTTGTCGCCGCCACCACCACCACCACCATTACCGCCGGGACTGCTGCTCGCTGGGGATGAGGAGGCCGGTCCCCGGGTGAAGGAGGCGATGCCGTTCCCCGAGCGGCGGGAGCTGCGCGATGACATGGTGCGTTGCTGCTGCTGCTGCTGTTGTTGCTCGGTGGGTTCTCGGTCTCTGTCGGCCATGTCAGTGATTGCTACGGTGGCGCGCTGGGCGGCCGAGCGACGGGGCCGCGAAGACATGATGGCTGGTTTTGGAGGGGCTGCTGCTGCTGTTGCTGTTGTTGTGATGTGATGGGATGTGATGTGTCTATTCCCGGTATGGGAGACGGAGATGCTGTGAGTGTGATTTAAGTGCCGATGATGGCGGGTGGTGATGGTTGTGATGGTGATGATGATAGTGGTTGTGTTGATGGTGGCGGTGGAAGCCCGAGATGTAGTGCGAGCGAGGGAGATGGTATTGTCCGCTTGTCTGTGCCGGGGTCCGAGTGATGTGGGGGATCTGGCTTAGAGATGGCCCGGAGCATCAGGCATGTCGGGCGTGTCGTTCGAATAAGCTTGCCGTGGCGAGAAGGCTCAATCAAAGGCCAGCGTGCCAATGGAGAGAAGCCACAGGGGCATCAAATCAAGCCGCGTGCCCACACACAGATCAAGCCAGCCAAGCGCGAGATCCGCCCGCAACCCGGCATTCGCTATCCGGATCCTGCAGGTTTCCGGCCCGAGAGTCTGAAAAGTGTCGCTGGCGCTGGCGTTGAACAACGCGTGCAGCCTTTGGCTTGGATGCTTTTTCTCGCTCGTTTTTTTGTGTTGTTGTCGGATGGATGTCGAGGCACAGCCGGCACAGTTGGTATGACGGTAGGTTTCACAAGCAATCAAAGCCGTGATTGATGGCTGCAGCGACACGACACTGCATTTCAGGCTTGGTCTCGTCCCATCATCATCACCATCCCTCGTCAACTCGACACTTGCGCGTCGCAGATGGTGACCACATCTCACAACAGAAACATTCCGCAGTCGCGCAGCCCCTTTTCACCGCAGCATTGAAAGACTTGGCTTAACACTGCATTAGATCACTCACATTTTGGGTGGTCAGATTCGGTTGTGGCTGGACTCGGATGTCCCGATTGATCTCGATCGATATCGCTTTCAGCTCGTAGCTTGCGACTGATGGTCGAACTATCGAGGTTTATCTCCGGAAACTCTGCAAGGAGGGTCATCTGAAATTAGTACAACTACCAGGTGGTGTGACTCTCAAATTCAGATACCATTCGCAATGACTTGAGAGAAGACTGTGTACATACCAAGCACAACGATGTTTCTGGGGTGAATTTGGCTTTTTCAAGAGGGTGCAGACGGCCAACCCAAGTCGGCTATTGAGAATGACTGGCCGCGTAATCGTAGAAAATATATATCAAGACAGGTACACGAATGTATATGGGATAGCGGTTTCAACCAGCGTGGTGTCAAATTGACGGTTTGATAACAAAACACCAACATTCACCCTGGATCTCACATTCACAAGGCTGGTCCAGGCTGTCTCGAGAGACCATAGCCACCGCGCCATGATGGGCTGAGTGGGCCCCGAGGCCCAGCTCTGGCCAGGGAGCCGGGGTCTGTAAGTTAGGTGGCAGGGTGGGACTGTCGGCTCATAATGCCCCACGACCCGGCTGGGATGCACGGGCCAGGAACCCAATTACCGCTGGCAAGGCGAGCCTCGGCAGTCGCCATCCCGTCACGGGCGAGTCCCGAGCTGTTACAAACCCCGAATTGCCAGCCGCGGACCGAGCCCAACAAACACTGCTTTACTCTCTCTAGTATTGCCCGTACGCGCGCGAAAGGCCACATTCTAGCTTGATCCTCAACATTTACGACAATGGGCGAATCCGAGGAAGAGAACAAACAGGACGTCCTGGCCAAACCGCAAGATCAACAAAGTGCTGCACCAGCTCCCTCTCCCGAGGCTGAGCAGACCACCCCCCGCGAAGAGACGCTCGCGCAGGCGAAGAAGTTTCTCCAAGATGCAGAGGTGCAGAACACAACACCAGAACGCAAAGCCGAATTTCTCAAGAGCAAGGGATTAGCAGACAGTGATATCGAGGGACTGTTAAACGAGGTGACCCAGGATGGGCGGCAAGAATCACAACCCTCGGTATGTTTCGGCCATGCTACCTATCGCAGACATGAACTGACGGGGCCTCAAATCCCAGATTCCAGAAGAAAGGATAGAGCCGCCGCTGTCTAAGAAGGAAGACCGACCACCAATCGTAACATACCCCGAGTTCCTAACCAAACCCGAACGGCCACCACCTCTGGTTACGGTCAATCGCTTCCTCAACACCTTATATGCCTTCGGCGGCTTGTCCACCATCGTCTACGGCGCAAGCAAGTTCGTCGTCGAGCCAATGGTCCACACTCTCACCGAAGCGCGCATCTCGCTCCACGACACAGCCAACCAAGACCTCGCGAAGCTCGTCGCCAAACTCGAGACAGTCGTCTCCGAAATCCCCGAGCCCAAGCCAAAAGACGCCAAAGCCACTGAAAAGCACACCGACGACGACGTGGTTAGCAGCTACGACGACCCGACCGAGCTCTTCCACCGGGACATTGGCATCCAAACCTCCCTCCCCTCGTCCCCCAACCCCCAGTACGCACAACAACAACAACAAAAAGAAGCACCCACAACCCACCAGAGCCAGCGCCTCGCGCGCCTGACGGCCGCGCTCCAGTCGCTCAACGAGAGCGTGGGCGAGCAGACCGAGACGCTGGGCGACGTGCACACGGTCATGGACGTGCTGCAGCAGGACGTGGACAAGCTCAACGCGGCGGCCGCGACCGACTTTGTCGGCAACTACTCCATGTACGGCGGCCCCAATAAGAACGAGCCCGACGACGAGATCAAGCGCGCCAAGGAGAATATTAGGCGCGTCAAGGGCGCGCTGCTGAGCACGAGGAGCTTTCCGGCGGGCGGTCGGTAAGAGATGGTGCAGGGTTAGGGGTGAGGATTAAGTTAGGGCAGGGACCAGGATATGGTAATGGTTGGTCTGCTTTTCAAGAATGCGGTTTTTCTGTGAGCCGAAATGACGGCAAAGTTGGGATTGGCAGGGAGAGGCACTCGTAATCTTGCATTTTGGCGAAGATGGGCCCTCGTCACGGGGGTGGGTTACTGCCAGTCGTAATGCGAAACGACATGTTACTATCACCGACATGCATTAGAGCTCCTTGGTTATTGGGGTAATGGTGGGGTTGTGTTCACTCGAGTGGTATTTGGGAAGCCGTAAGGTGCAGCGACCGGAGGCGAACTGCCACTGGTGGGAGCTCTGCTGCGGAGTGAGGTGGGAGTCCCTGTCAAATCCTGTGAGGGCGATCAGGCGCCACTGTTGCACAGGACAGTACACACATGTACATACTAGTTATTCCAACACAATGAGGGAAGTGCGTCGGAATGTGATCTGGCGGCATCTCCGCGGGGAACTGAATTGTAGAACAAGTTTTCATCCAACGGCCTGTCGGCCGATAGAGCACAGCATGTCATCTCACACAGAACTAGTCGCTAGCTCGACTCGGCCGGCCAACGGAGTCGTGCGCCATCGGCTTGCCTGCTTCACCGCCCATCGCCGCCGACTGTCGCTTGTAAGAGTGGAGATGGCAGATGCGTGCATCGGAAAGCTGCAGATTCCCCACAGAGGCTAGACTCTTCCGAGACCCCCTTGCCGCAAGCTGAATGTTGAACAATGTCCACTAGGACAGGTGAAGAAACATTTGTGAAGGTGCATTTCGGACGGATTTGGGGTATTGAATCATAAACTTGGAGGAGTGGATGGGCTGTTTGTTACCCATGGTCGAATGATACTCTCTGGGAACAGCTCCCTGCAGGCGCATATGGGGATAGAATGATTGGCCGCGCCCGTTGAAAGTGAGGGATCTCGTGCAGTCCTGAGGAACCTCGATCCTGGTCACACGATCGTCGAAAACGGACAGCCCCGCCGCACAGGAAACTCTGGTCTCCACACCCTGGCGCCACCTACGGCTCACTGCCGCCGACGCTTTTTTCAACATCAAGCAAGCAAGCACACACTCACTCGGAGGCTGTCTTGTCTGACGGTTTTTTTTTTTTTTTTTAATTATTTCAGCCCTAGTTACGCAACGGTACTAGGTCGCCAGGCTAAGGAATAGAGAACGAGACGGAAGAGACACTCGAAGCTGAAAGCGGGGAAACTGCGTGTCTTTGAGTTGTCTTGGTTGTTCTAGCGACTTTGATTGACAGGGCATTGACAGGACCGGCCAGCAAAGGTGGCGTCGGACCCTGCCGCCATTCCCCAGATTTGGAGTCTTGGACCAGGCTCGACAAGCCAATCCGCAAGCAGCAGACCAAGCTGAGCACAACGCGGAACAGGATGCACAGCGACGAGGACGGGCCGCTGATCTCATCAGAGGTCCTCGAACCATCCGACAAAGTGCTGATCCCTGACCTAAATGGCCCTCTGTTAAAGAGGGACGGACTCGGTTGTGGACACAGCCAATACGCCACGGACGCCCCCGAAGCTGGCGGTTGCCATTGCCCTCAGCAGCTGGGCTTGCTGGGTCATACCCGTACGGTGAATCCGAATTCGCAGGCAGCACAAAACCCTGGACTCCATGAACCTGGTATGTCACTCATCGTTCCTTCTTTCGTTCGCTATAAGCGGTATAGGCGGCTTTTCAAGTTTGCCACGAGCTTGCCTCTTTTGGTCTCGCTTGACGAACCAGAGCATCCTCCTCGCCTTCAAAGTTTTCCTCTTTTCTACTTGATCCCCGGGAATATCCCACATGTCCCGCAATTGCCAAGCATCGCGACTGTGGATTGAGTGCAACTTCATCAGCTTCTGGGCCCTCCCGACAGTCGGCCAACCACGAGGCTGCAGGCGCACATGTCACGGCAGCTTGGTTAACTACGCAGATCACTAACCCTTGCTTGCACGCACCCCCTTCAACAGGTCTAGGCAAACCCGGTCTCCTTGGCGAGACCATCATACCACTTCCAGGCCTGGTCGCCCCGCACACTCAGGGCGAGCTCCAACTCCCCGCGCAGCCAATTCCTATAAAGGTTGCTACCCCAGAAGCGTCACGCGCGCCCACCGGTGGCGATCACCTCGCTCCTGAGCTTTCTCTCGACACAACTCCATCCACCATGATCTTTTCAGATCTGTATAGGTCGCCGAGGACGACCCTCACCAAATTCCGCAATTCTTTCCCCCAGGGCGACCCGCCACCCCCAGATCCTCACGCCGACCTTGTTAGTAAAGACAAGACCAGGAATAGGGAAGCCGTAAAGAAGTACCTTGGCGAGAAGATACGCAACGACTGGCAATTCACATGGCCGCCCGTGGTGGCTTCGGAACCAGCGCCGACAGAAACCCCAGCCACCGTGCAAGGGGAGGGCAACCGGGCAACTGGTGACG
Organism: Chaetomium tenue; assembly: GCF_020726465.1. Taxonomy (NCBI): domain Eukaryota; kingdom Fungi; phylum Ascomycota; class Sordariomycetes; order Sordariales; family Chaetomiaceae; genus Chaetomium; species Chaetomium tenue. The sequence goes on along the minus strand of NW_027117330.1, from coordinate 1,746,624 downwards.
TCGTACAAGACGCCACCCCGCCGTTAGCGGCAACCGATGATGAAGTCCCAAGGGATCCAGGGGAGGAGGCCGACTCCGAGTCAGACGCAGAGTCCGTGTACAGCACCATCTCGGAAGACCCTGTGCACTTCCGGCCACGGGCTGAATGGACGTCGGATCTATCAGACGACGATCAGCCCGTTCAATGTTCAGCTTCCCCCTTTCGCTTTGACAGCCCGGAGGCTGTTGGGGCGGCCGTCCACAATTCCATTGAGAATAAGCGCGCATGCCGGAGAAGAGCCGTCCGGGATGAGATAAAATGGAACCCTGGGCTGGCATGCTTCGAAGCTCGCCGCAACGCCTGGACGGGCGCAAAAACGGTGCGGCTGAAGCCAAAGCCAGCAAGTCCTGCCTCACCTTCCTCCGCTCGTCGCCTCTTTTGGAGGCACCAGAAGACGCAGTCAACTGTCTCCCAAACCGCCGTCATCACTTCCAGCTCGCCACCGGGGCCAACGTCGCCCATTTCCCCAACTACGACTCGCACATCCACAACCACAGCCTCCGATTCAGACTCCGCGGGCGCACATAGGACAATCTCGCAAGACTCCAGCGCCCCCGCTATCCTTCATCCAATCTACACTATCGTTCCCGTCGCACCCCCGCTCCTCCCACCACAAAACTCGATGCGCTCCTCGATCCAGCCGTCCATGTACGGCTCACTCTACGATAAAGTCGTCACCCAGAGCCAACAGCCCTCCTGTCCCGTCAATCTCGCAGACATGCTGCGCGCCTGCGTCGTCGGTTGGAAGCGCGATGGCGAATGGCCCCCGAAAGCCATCTACACAATCCCGGCCCCCGTCCCAGCACCCAACGCCGAGGTCATTGCCATGCGCCAATGGAAGGCTCAGAAGCAGAGGAACAAGAACGCAGCCGCGGGTTCCGGCTCGGGAAGGAGGCTGAGCCTCGTCGGGCTGTTTAGTGGTTTAGGCGGTGCGGCAACCAAGACGGCTAGCACGGCGGCGACGGCGACGGCAACGCAGGAGGTCAAGGAAAATGGGCTGGGCCACTCGCACTCGCATTCCCACTCTGATGAGGGCGCTGGATCTTCGGGCAAGGCGTTGTTTAGAAGGAGCTTGCAAAAGGTCTTGTCGCTCGGGCAGCACGGCCACGCACATGGTGCCGCCAACGGGGGCGGGGGCGGGCCGATCTCGCCGACCACTCCTGCTACAAAGGAGGTTGCCGCTGCAGTTTGAGGCTTGGGATAGCTGGAGGTTGGTGGTGGTTCCCGCGATAAGTGGGATGATGTGTTTAGGACTTTTCGATGATTTCCTCTCCGGTGCTGGGCTTGGTTATTTTTTTTCTCGGCAATCGTGGGTGGTTAAGGAATACCGTATACCGTGCTGCTTGATACCCCATTTATTTGTTAGTTTGATATCATCAGGAGGGGGTTCGGAAGACGGTGACGAAGGGCAAAGGACAAAGGGACTCAGTGGTATAATGTGTGACATGATCAACTCAATCATTTGGACGGGGGTAATGGGAATAGGGATTGAATATATAGCATTGGGCTCCCCTGCATCAGACCACAACCAAAAAATGCAGTCGAAGAAAGACAACACAACGAATTATCAACTCCTCGAGAGCCACTGTCGGTATGGTATGTCTAGCCGCCTCCAGGGCCCGCACCAACCAGTTGGAAAGTATTCTATCCGCGGGTATTTCGGACGGGGGAAAAAAGAGAGGAAGAAGCCAAAAAAAGAGACGCCCTCTTCAAACCAACAGAACTTACTCCTCCCAACCAACCCGCCATGCAGCCATGTACTTGTGACGTAATGTAACAGATGTAACCCCCCCTTTCCCATCCACACGCGCCTTTCCAACCCAGATCTACGCACCCACCCATCACATCAATCAACCCATCCCCACCACTGTATCCCCCCCTCCCACCTGGGTGTCCCCTTCCCCCCCCCTCTTGCAATCACATGCCTGTCACGCGCATGGCCACATACCCGACCGTGACGGCCACGATGAGCGAGATGATGCTGCTGGGCACGCCGACGCGGATGAAGTGCTTGACCTTGAGGTAGCGCTGGCCGGCGGGGTCTTCTTTCATGATGGCGGCTGTAGGTGCGGTTTGTGTTAGTTACGGGGGTTGTGTGTGTGTGTTTGGTGGGGAGGTGGGGGGGGAGGGGGAGGGGGGAGAGAGAAGGGACGACGTACTCATATTGGGGAACCCGCTCGTCGGCAGGGCCATGGCGGCGCTGCACATCAGCACGCCGGCCATGACTAGCAGGTTGGGGTGGGGCTCGTCCAGGCCCTTGCCGACGTTGTACACGAGCGGCAAAATGATTAGGGCGGCGACGGTGTGGCTGATGAAGGTGGCGATGACGAGGATCAGGCTCGAGAAGACGACCAGGATGCCGTATAGGTTGTACTCCTCGACGTGCTCGGTGATAGCGCGGGTGGCGGTGTGCAGTAGGCCGGACGAGTTGACGGCCTTGCCGAGGGACAGGCCGCCAGCGGCGAGGATGATGATGGTCCAGGGAAAGTTGTTGAAGTCCTCCTTGGTCAGGATGCCGACGCCGAAGAAGAGCACGATGGGGATGATGGCGATGACGCCCATGTCGCCAAAGACGTGCTCTAGGCTGTGCGAGGCGCACCACAGGCCGATGGTAGCGATGGTCACGGCCGAGACGAACCACTGCACGCCGGTAAAGTCGTCGCGCACGGGTCGGACGGGCACGATGGTGGTGCCGCGGCCGGGCTTGAAGGCGATGAGGAGGAAGAGCCAGATGAAGAACAGGGAGATCATGCCGACGGGGAGGGCAATGAAGAACCACTGGCCCCAGGTGGGCGCCGGCTCCATGATGCCGATGGCGACGACGTTTTGCGGCGAAGCAATCGGGGAGAGCATGCCGCCGATGTTGGAGGCGAGGGCGATGCCGATGATAACGGCCTTGGACATGGGGGAACCGGCGGGCAGGTTGCGGAGCATGGGCTCGATGATACCGAAGCAAAGGACGGGTGCCGCGACGTTACTGATCAGCATGCTAGCGACGGCAGCCACGGCCATGTTGGCAATGAGAACCGTCTTGGGTCGTGTGCCGGCTTTGCTGAGGACAAAGGTGGCGATGCGCTTGTCGATGCCGCACTTGGAGAGCGCCGCTGCGAGGGTAAAGCCACCGAGTAGGAGCATGATGACAGGCGTCCACATAGCGGCGAAGACGGCGGCGGTGGCGTCTTTAGAGCCCAGCCTCGCGTGCGGCTTCTCCTTGTCGCGGAAGACTTGAAGGACGACGCAGAGGAAAGGAATGAGCAGCGACGTGACGAACAAGGGCAGCGCCTCGGTGGCCCAGAGCAAGCTGACGAGCACCAGCAGAGCCAAGCAGTTCTGTTGTTCGGCTTTCTCCATGATGGGGATGTAGAGAATCGTGAAGAAGAGCGCGATTATGATAATAAGAGTGAGGGTCGTCGAGCTGAGCAACCATGTTGGACAAACGAGGCGGCCCAGGGGCGTCGTTATCTCCTTGGTCGGCAATACGATCTCATCATCGCCTTGCAGCCTCGTCCTCTGGGCATCAGCGTCAACCCCAAGAAGGGTGTGGCCCAGACTGGCAGCCTCGGCTCGCCGTTCCAACCCGATTAAGTCTCTCCAGACTGTATTCCGTTCCCATACGACGTGCTCTCTCAGGTGGGATCTGAGATCCCGAATTGCCGTTTCTGAGTCACCGTGGGTGACGATCACGCTATATGCTTGCACCATCTGTGCGATCCGCTCTTCCAGGCCCCTTGTGGTATCGGCGCGGAAGGGGTAGGCGGTGTCGACAAATGTGCTCATGTACTTGGGCCTCAGACGGCGGTCGATGATCTTGTCGAACTTCTTCAGAACCTTGCTAAAGCCGGTGCGGTTCAACTGAATGTACGATTTGAGTTCGCACAGCTGGACGTAGATGTTGATCATCCGCTTCTTGAGCATGATCCCTGATGAGAACAGGACGGCTTGCTCAGCGTAGTCGTCGTAGTTCATGCTCATTCTCCGCACCGACCGCGTGAAGTCGGTTGACGCTGTCATATCGGTCGACGCCATCATCGAGTTCCGCAGACCCCCGCGTCCTCCAAAGCTTCTGCTCCGCCTCTTGCTGGTGAGGCCCGTCTCCTCGTCTCCTTCCTCGTCGCTGTCCTCATCCATGCCATCCTCGGTGGACAGCTGGCTCCGCGCGCTGTCTCTCCGAAGCCGCCCCGGATTGGAACTTGTCCTCTCGAGAGGGCGAGACGGTGGGCGAACCTCTTCGGGGACGCCAGCCTCTTCCTCGAACTCCTCAGCATCCTTAAGAAGGAGATCTACCTCATCAAAGAGCTCATTCTCTTTGAGGACATAAAAAGAGGTGATCTTTTCTAACTCCACGTCTAGGGCACGGGCAAAGACGGCTTCGGGATCATCGTCCTGTATTAACGGCCGGGACTCGGCGTCGCCCGCTGGCTGGTGGATGGCCTTCTCGAGCTGGTATATTCTGGGACGAGATGTTAGCGAAACAAGCCCCCCGATAAACCACGGTAGGTACCAAGGTCTCCTTACAGCTTCTTGAGGTTGCTGTAGGCAATGTAGTGATTGCTCCAATCTGGAACAGCATTGAACTGGATGCTATGGGAGAACTTCATTTCGTCCTGCTGCTCGAGCCACCTGCGCTTCTCGGCCCGCTTGACGTTGTACAGGCGCTGGCGTTCGTTGGCGAAGTCGCGGTACTTTTCGGCCGCGGTCGGATATGGTTGTAACTCGATCTCGTCGGACGGGTTGTCGGACGTGGTACGCTGCGGGCTCCCTCCCCTGTTGAGATTGCCTGGAGGTGTTTGTCCGGTCGATGCGGCTGCCTGCTGCGCGCGAAGACCAGCGGGTCGGTTTGGGGAGGGGGACGAGAATGCGGACGGGGGTGGAATTTTCAATGACTCTGCCTCGAGGGCATCCGTAGACTCGATGAATGGTGTAAAAGTGTAGAAGTTGACTGGTTCTCGGTTCCCCAATCTGGAGCGCACACAACGATAATACGGCAGCGGCCCGCCCCACTTGCGCACCGCGACTCCACCCCCCGTTGGGTGGTCGGGAGCCTGGAACGCCTTGGCGACAGTGATCCCAGCACTGAAACCCGTAAAATTGGGGGGCATAAGTGTTGTAATTACGTACATTAGGAGCTTGGCCACGATACGTTACGTACAATAGCCTATCGCCTCTCACCGCCAGTGCAACCCTAACCCTTTGTATCGCTTGGACCACAAACCCGTGTCTCGGTCGGTCTCCAAGATTGGAGAAGCGCGTGGGATCTGAGACAAGCCTTCCACGTGCCGCCTTGAACCACGGCCCCCAGGTAGTATGGAGGTCTTTTCCAGTACCGTCTGACCAACTCACAAGAACTAGGACAAGCATGGGAATTTATGGCAAGGCTACCTAATGTCTGGCCACGAGCCACGAGGCCAGTGCCGCAGACTCGCTGTACAATGGGAGAATCGGGCGGAGAGTCGACCTGTTGGGCTGTCTCAACCAGTCGTCTTTCTCCGAAGGTGCAGCAAACGCGGCCATCGAGAATGGGATTAAATGCTGGGACCAGAGGAATGAGGCATGACCGGATGATTAACCCTTTCCTTCAAAGAAAGATAAAAAGAAGAAAAGAGAAAGAGTGTGAAAGGAAAACAAGAAGAAGGAAAACAAACAAAAAAAAGATGAAGAAACAAAGAAGGAAGAACGGGGGTTGATATCTAAATTGCTCCGTCTCCGTTCCCGGGCCCGTTATTTTACTGGTGTAAATCCAAGCGACGAGGATGACGACGACAGTGTGATTGATTGATTGGTCGTGCTGTTGCCTTTGAAGGCCGCGTCCATGCCTTTTCTAAAATGAGCTGAGCTGAAGGAGCCGCCAAGGCGGGTCGTCATCCTGCTCGGACTGCTTTTCTGTTTACATGGTAAGTTAGACCTCGAAACGGATGAGGCTCAGCATGAATTATCGAATTAAGAAACGGCTGGCTGACGCGTCATACGAGCATAGCCCAAAGGTAATCTCAACGCCGTAGTAGGCCGGGGCTATGAAAATGAAACGGTCAACAGTGAAACCCCTAACAATCCATTTGCCTAGATAGATACTTATATACCTACTCATTCTTGCTTACACTTGTACTTCTTTTCCCCATTCTACAGACACATGCCCATTGAACCCCTGAGAGTCGCTGGGACTGCATTGAACCTCTTGAATTCCCAACCCATACCTCCCCAGCACTGGCATTGTTTACATTAGCCTCAACCGAGTTTCAGGGACAGAAAAAGGGGCAGAAAGAGAGACGACAACCCACCGCAACAACACACCTACCTACTTACAAACCACCCGCCGACTACCTTGAGCATCCCCCCTTACAACAACACCATGGTCTGCGCAACGGGCGAGCCCGACTGGAGCGGCGTCACGCTTGGGACGTTCAACCGCACACTACTTCAAAACCCCAGGCTATGCACGTCCTGTACTTGCCCGCTTGAACTCGATGGCTTCCACTTCGGCGTCATGTCATATTATCCCTCGTTGGCCGGCAACGCCCTGTTCGCCGCCATCTTTGGGCTCTGTTTACTTCCGCAAATCTACTTGGGCATCCGTCACAAGACCTGGGGTTACTTGATCGGCATGACGGGCGGGATCCTCCTCGAGCTTCTCGGATACATTGCGAGGATCCTGATGCGCAACAACATGTTTACCGATTCGTATTTCATCATGTAAGTTCTCACTCCTCCCAAACCCCTTACATTCCCTCTCTTCCTCCCTTTGTTTGATTTCATTCCCATCTCCGGTCGGCATATGATCTAACCCGTTTCCCCCCCAGGTACCTCGTCTGCCTAACCATCGCGCCCGCCTTCCTCGCCGCGGGCATCTACCTCAGCCTCTCACGGCTAGTCATCATCTACGCGCCCGACCGCGCGCGGCTCCCCGCCCAAGTGTACACCTACATTTTCATCGGGTGCGACGTAGTAGCACTCATCCTACAAGCGGCCGGCGGCGCCGTCGCATCCATCTCCGAGTTTGGGTCGCCCGCGCTCCGGGCCGGCGTCGACACCATGATCGCGGGCGTTGCCTGGCAGGTGGTCGCCCTGGCCCTGTTCGGCGCGCTCTGCCTCGACTTCTGGCTCCGCATCCGCTCCACGCCGACCTCGGCCCTCAACCCGGCCTTTGCGGGCCTGCGCGCGCAGCGGTCGTTCCAGCCGGGGTTTTTGGTCGCCATGTTGCTCACGGGTGTCTTTATCTTTGTGCGCTCCGTCTTTCGGTGCGCGGAGTTGTCCGAAGGGTTTAACGGCCCGCTGGCCAATGATGAGGTCACTTTTATGGTGCTGGAGGGAACTATGATTGCGTTGGCCTGTATTCTCCTGACTGCCTTCCACCCCGGCCTGGTGGTCGGTGGTGAGACGTGGTCGGCTGCGAGCTGGAAGGCCGCGAAGCGGAGGGCGGCAACCGATGCGGAAAAGGTGCGGCCGGGGACTGATTCGGGGAGTGATAGCCAGTAATGGGCTCAAGGGATTTGTTGTTTTAGCGTGGTTTAATCCTCGACTTGAGGTTGCTTGATGATACCTCGAAGGGTGGGATACTCTTGGAATAGGACTGGAGTTCATAGACAGGTTTGGCTTACAGACATAGAAAACTTTAGATTTTTTTTGTTTTGTCCAAATTTGATTTCCATACATTTGTGTCTCGGTGCAGGTGATATCTCGCTTGAGAAATGACTTGGGGGCGACTTCTAGGGCCCTATGCCTATGAGGCCCAAGGTCGCCGTGAGACAACATTGAAGGCAAATGTTAGTGAATTGAGATCGAAACGGGAGGGATACACCGCCCTATTGACCGAGGTTAAATAACTTGCACAGCTCTTACTCCTCCTGGTCCAAGTTGTTAGGGGGTTGGGTTATCATATATCTCAACCCCAACCATTTTTTTATTTGGTTGAGACCACAACATACCAAATTCATCCCATTACTGCTGGACGGTGGTCCTGAATATTGAGGGAAAGAGCTTCTATTGTATGTAGATAGGCAGCAGTGAGCAGGGATTGAATGTGAAGCTCCCTTGCCAGACCCTAACCCTTATCTCATCAGCTCACCCTGGCCGCCCGATGCCGTCATGCGGCCGCGCCAGCGAAGGCCGCGGCAGGCATGAGCAACCCTCGAATCCATCCCAAGCTCACAACACCAACAATAAGCAGCTTCTCGTGACACGGCGGCCCCGACAGCTCCTGATGTACCGATAATCCCGTCAAGCGCACGAAGCTAATGAGCTGGCGGCCGCCATGCTGTCCGCATTTACAGCTCGACCGATCATCGAGCTCAAGCAACGGGACAAGTCCAAGATCGAGTCCATCCTTGCCTACGGTAGCCTTATTTTCGATCCAACTTTCTCATGACATTCAACTGACTGGAATATCTAGGCGACCGTGTCCTCGTTGGCCTTAACACAGGCTCCCTGCGCATTTACCGAGTCAATGAGCCCTCTACTCCACCCGACACGAAGCCCGACACGAAGTCCGCCAACAGCACATTAGCCGCCCAGGCGCAAGTCGAAGACACCGGTCTTGCCAGCTCTACCGATCCTGCTAGTCCTACTGCCGCGACCTCTCAGGATGGCCAACCACCGCCCACACCCAAGGCGGCCAAGCCGACCGACCTCCTGCGAGAGGTAGAGAAGTTCTCGACGCGCGCCATCGAGCAGCTCGCCATAATAAAAGAGGCCAACGTCCTCGTATCGCTCTCCAACTACGCCATTTCCATCCACGACTCTCAGACCTTTGAGCCCATCGAGGCCCCGCTAGCCCGTACCAAGAATGCCTCCACGTTTGCCGTGACGAGCAACGTCGTCGAAGACCCGGACACGGGCATCCCCGAGATCATTTCGCGGCTGGCCGTTTCTGTCAAGCGTCGTCTCCTGCTATGGTCATGGCACGAGAGCGAGCTGTCGCCGGATGTGGCAGAGATCATGCTGGCCGAGTCTATTAGATCCATCACTTGGGCGAATGCGACCAAGGTCGTTTGCGGCATGAATAGCGGATACGTCATGGTTGATGTGGAGACCGGTAGTGTCGAGGATATTGTTGGACCTGGGGCCATTGGAAACGCGGCCGGTGGGCAAGGGCGCTTTGGCGCCGTGAGCGCTGCCAGCATGGGGTACATGGGTCTTGGAGGTTACATGCCAAAACCGCTGTCGGCCAAACTGGCGGAAGGGGAGCTCCTCCTCGCGAAGGATATCAACACCCTGTTTATCAACGACTCGGGGAAGGCACTCGAGAAGCGCCAGATTCCATGGCAGGCGGCGCCAGAGGGGATCGGATACAGCTACCCTTACATATTAGCGCTTCAGCCGCCTGCGAAAGGGAGCCTAGAGGTCCGGAACCCCGATACCTTGAGTTTGCTACAAACCATCGGTCTCCCTGGTGCCGCATCACTTCATTTCCCGCCACCGACCGTAAGTTTGGCTCACGCCGGCAAAGGATTCCATGTCTTGAGCGAGAGGGTGGTGTGGAGGATGGATGCCACGGACTACGACTCCCAGATCGATGAGCTGGTTAAGAACGGCAAACTCGACGAGGCAATCAGCATCCTAGGCATGCTAGAAGATGCGCTGCTCAAAAACAAGACGGCAACGTTGCGGGAAGTCAAGATGCAAAAAGCAGAGCTCTTGTTCCGCCAAAAGAAGTACCGCGACTCAATGGATCTATTCAATGAGGACGAAGTCGATGCCCCGCCAGAACGGGTACTCAGGTTATTTCCCAAGATTATCGCGGGGGAACTAGGAGTTGAGGAAGAGAAGCAGGATGATTCTGAGCACGACAGTGCCAACGGGAAAGGGAGCGAAGACCAAGAGACAAAGCCCGATATCGCAGCCGAAGTGGCCTCGCCCACGAGAGCCGGCGGTGGGTTTGCTAAGTACCTCATGGGCACCCGGAAACTCAACCCCGAGACAGCCAGTATCGCCTCGTCCAAGAAAGGTTCCGACGACGAGACAGCAAGCATCAAGGGCAAACCAAAGGACGAACAGGCCCAGGCCGAGAAAGACCTGATGGCTGCTGTCCTGGGGCTCAACAGCTACCTCGCCGGCGCCCGCACACGACTCCAACGCGTCCTCGACCCTACCACAGGTAAACTCAAACCCCGCAAGTCGGAATCCGGCTCCACCGAAGACGCCTTCAAGACCCTCCTCCTCTCGTCCCCAGACGAGAGCGACGAGCAGCTCGAGCGCGACCTGCAATCGACCTTCCGGGTGCTCGACACGACCCTCTTCCGCGCCTTCATGTACTCGCGCCCGACGCTGGCCAGCTCGCTGTTCCGCATCCCCAACTTCTGCGACCCGGATGTCGTCAACGAGCGCCTGGTCGAGCACAACCGCTTCAACGAGCTCGTCGACTTCTTCTACGGCAAGAAGCTGCACCACCAGGCTTTGAGCCTGCTGCGCCGCTTTGGCAGCCCCGACGAGCCCGACGACGCCGCCCCGGGCTTGCATGGCCCCCAGCGGACTGTCATGTATCTGCAGGGCCTACCGCCTGAGATGATTGATGTTATTCTGGAGTTTTCCGAGTGGACGCTCAGGAAAGACCCGGAATTGGGCATGGAGGTGTTCCTCGCCGATTCTGAGAATGCCGAGACTCTACCCAGGGATAAGGTTTTGGCCTTTTTGGATGGCATTGATATTGGGCTGGAGATCCAATACCTGGAACATATCATCAACGAGCTGAATGACATGACGCCCGACTTCCATGATCTGTTAGTCGAGCTGTTCATCAAGCAGCTGGTGGATAAGGAGAAGGAGAGGGGGGAGGAGTGGGATGCCCTCTTGGAGCGGCTGGTCAAGTTCTTGAGAGAGAGCAAGCAGTACGGCTTGGGCAAGGCGAGGGGCTTAATTCCCAAAGATGGTGAGTTCGAATCTGGACTCTTGACCTAGACGTTGACTAACAACCGTCCACCCAGACCCACCATTTTACGAAGCGCAGGCCGTCGTGCTCAGCAATATGGGGCAGCACAGACAGGCACTTATGATTTACGTCTTCAAGATGCAGGACTACGCCAAAGCCGAAGAGTATGATCCAACGCTTCCATTCCTATCACCCATGGTCTTCAACTAACTCCCTCTCCCACAGATACTGCAACCAAATCCACAAAGCCCAACAATCACAAGCCCCCACCCCAGCACCCCAAGAAGCCAACCCCTCCCACCAACCGCCCACCACAACCGAAGAAAAGCCCTCCATCTACCACACCCTCCTTTCCCTCTACCTGACGCCCCCCCCAGAATACAGCGCCAACCTCGCCCCGGCCCTCGACCTCCTCTCCAAGCACGGCTCGCGCCTCCCAGCCACATCCACCCTCTCCCTCGTGCCGGACAAACTCCCCGTCGGGCAGCTGGAGTCGTACTTCCGGGGCCGCATGCGCAGCGCCAACAGCGCCGTCAACGAGACGCGCGTGCTGGCCGGCCTGCGCAGGACGGCCCTTCTCGCCAGCCAGGCGCTGCTGTTCCTCGGCGACGGCGTCCCCGGCGCGCAGGGCGGTGGCGGCCGTAATAGGCGCGTGGTGATCTCGGAGGAGCGGGTGTGTGGTGTTTGTCATAAGAGGATTGGGGGGAGTGTTGTGGCGGTTTTGCCGGATAATACGGTCGTGCATTATGGGTGTTTGAGGGCGGCGGGGGCGGGTGCGGGTGTTAATGGGTCGGGGGTGAGGGCCCTGTCGCCGGCGGGGGAGAGTATCCGGTCGGGGTTTGGATCGTGGGGGAGGACCAGCGGGTGATTGTGTGTTGTGTTTCTTTATATAATATCAGATGTCCGGACCCCGTCATGGTTATGCCGGGCCGATCTGGTTGGTTGTTGGCAGGCGCATGTAGTGCAGATAGAACCGGATTCAACGAACGCAGATGGATACCCCTTATTAACCTCTGAGCCCACCTCGCCCCTTGACCAAATCATTGGTTTCAACCCGCTTTTAATCCTCCTCCTCCTGCACCTCCTCACCGTAATTTTCTTCTTCCTTCTCGTCGTCGACGACCTTGGCCCCGTTGGCTCTTGCTGTGCTCGCCTCCCGCGCCTTGTCTTCCTCCATGCGCGCCGTGAGCTCCCGGTTGATCTGCCCCTGGGCGGATATCACCGATTGCCGGAGCTCGGAGAGGTATTTGGTTTTGTGTTCGAGGGTTGTGCTGTCGGTGGCGGAGGGGAGGGGGAGGATAAAGGTGAAGGGCGCGTTGGTGGTGGAGGTGTAGGTTGCTGAGAGGGTGGGTGGTTGGTGTTGGGTGGTCATTGTGGAGGTTCTTTTTGGGGATTTGGAGGGCTCGTTGGTTTCGGTCGGATACCCGCGGTCAGGGTGCGAGATCGGCGGTGGTGAGGCGGACAATCGTCGTTTCATCGATCAAAGTTGGTTATTCTGTCGGTGATAATTTGGGAGCTATGTGGATGTTGACAATGAGTGTCCAGCAATGCCCCGCCAGAAACTTGGCGGGCTGCGGGGTTGCAAACTGCCCCTCCCCTGTTCCTTGGCTGTCGCCGGGTCAAACAGTGAGTGGCGTCCTGTCGCTGCAGCTGCAGCAGGGGATGACGAATTGCGTGACACCAACACGGTGGGTTGGGTTGCCCTGCGCAGCCGCATTCCATTGTCTTGCGCACTTCCACCCATGTTTCCCGTATTTTTTGAACCTCCTCTGTAACGATACCATTCCTCTGAACAATAGTTCTAAATTAGACGATCAAATTCTTAACCATTCCTCGACCCCGACGACATCGAACACTCTGAGACCGCTCTAGGGCATGGCTTCTTGAGCAGGGCTAGGCGTCGCAAACCGCCGAATCCGGACCGTTGAGCCAAGATGTGATACACCTACTCCTTCACCCCGACCCCGATATCAACACCCATGCAACCCACAAGACCCACGCCGAGGGCTCCAGGGAGCTTCTCGCCCCTGCCTGCGAGCAACCCGGCAAGTGCAACTGATCTCTCGCGCACGCGACAGAACCGGCAGGACTCGCTGTCCAGCGACGAACCGGCGCCATTGAATATCCACAAGACACGAGGACAGGCTGCGCCAACTCCAACGCCGATCTACACAAGCTTCACAACCGGGGCCAACAATAGCACCACCAATCTACAAAACTTCTCCCGACCGACCGTATCGACCGCCGTCTCCGCCGCCCGCTCTGTCGCGGGGCCGCAGTCACCTAGCGACGCTGTTCCGCGCAACGGACCTTCGCCTCTGACACTCCCGCCAACTACTTCCTCCCCCGTTACACCCACCTTCTCCAGCCGAGGCGTCAGCCATTCGCGCAAGACGTCGCAAAACGCCGGCCTGTTCGAGCCCACCCTGCCCTCGACAAGCACGTCCAACCTCCCAAATATCGGCCTCACGAACCACTCCCCGAAACGCGTGCCGCCGGCGCACCGAGAGATGTCGGCCAGCCAGATCGCTGCTCAGGCCGCCGTAATGCAACACCAAAACCAGCAGCAGCAAGCGCAACAGGCGCAACAGGCGCAGCAGCAGGCACAACACTCTCGACAACGCTCACAAACCGCGCCGGGACCTGCGGCGGATGACCCACCACCATCCAAGCGGGCAAGCGGCAGTTCAATTCCCCTAAACCCGCCAATGCTAAGCCTCACCGAGGCAAGCGTGCCCCGAGATAATGCCTTCGGCGGGCAGAATTACCATAATGGCCTTGTTGGTAACCATACTCTCGCGGCTACGGCTGCCGCCAATCTTGTCTTCCCGAGATCCACCCAGGCTTCTCCCGGGATACCCTCGCAATCATTCACGCCTCAGCCTCAACCTCCACCTCCGCCTCCCGCATCTGAGAAACCCCAAAAGCCAGAGAAATCGAAAGTGAAACTCTTCTCACGGCAAGTCAAAATTGGAAGCAAAAGTGATAGCAAAGACAAGCCGCTCCCTAGTCCGGGAAAGGTCGGACACGCATTCGCAAACCTACAGCGTGGCAACTTCAGCACTACCAGCCTGGAGTCTAGCTCTCAGTCATTCTACAACCTACCAAACTCTTCAGCTGCGACAATACGACCCGCCGATATGCCGACAGAGAAGGAAGGCAAGGAGAAGGAGAAGAAGCATCATTTCTTATCCCGTCAGAAGCACAAGCTCAAGGATGATCACCACCTCCCGCTTTCGTCCGCCATGAGCAACTCACGGCCGGCCGACCCAAGCGCCCCGAGTAGTCTTTACAACTTCAGTTTGCCGCAAAGCCCAGGGCCAAACACCACGGGCTTCAAATCCGCATTGGACCTGCGTCATGGAGGGCGTGCCTTTCGGGAAAGAAGGAAGGAGGAGAAGTCGTTGGACGAAACCGCGAGTGCCGTCACGAGCGAATGGCCCGGTTCAAGTAGCGTCACTTCTGGCTCTGCCACTCAGTCTTCTACTCTCTACCTCAATGAGCCGTTTGACAGCCACAAGTACGGCCTGAACAACATGACCCATGACGATGCCTGGCCGTTCTTGAAAGCGAAGCTACTCGTCGTTTTTGAGGCTGAGGATCTCCGGTTACCGGTCGAGGACCTGAACCGGGTGGTTACGATGCACATTCAATATTGCTTAGCCCGACGGAGTCCCAATATCATCGTGGACGACCTGAGGGAGCTTTTAGCAACGGGTTTTTCCAGCCTCGACCACACTCTCCGCAAGACTCCGGAGGATAGACTGATCCCAGCGCTCGTTGAGTTGTGGATCTTCACTTTCACCAGTATTCTTCCTTACATGCAGGCCGTGTTCCTGCCGTTGGATTTGGAATTTTCAGGCCATGGGCCCTTGATGTCCACGGAGCAAGCCCGCGATTTCTGGGGTGGTATCCCGGCAGCTGCCTCGACCGGTGATGGCACATCGACCGTCACCCAGAAGCCAGGTCGCAGCCATAGTGTCACCGTCTCTCCGGCGTCCTCAGTTCTCGAAGTTCGCCGCTTCGTCCTCCTCGCATTCCGTGACATCGTCATCCTACCGCGTTACGATACCCTCAAGGCCATGTTCTCTCGCCTCTCTCTCGAGTTTCTTCCCCAGTCCCTCGCTTCTATGGCGCTCGGCTCTCCCCCTCTCCCCATCCCGTCCCCGGGCTACCACAACCAAAGCATCAACCAACAACTCTCCAACTCACCCTCCGACCACTACGCTTCGACAAGCCTTCCCAGCGTGCTTGGCCAATACCGCCCTGGAACAGCCACCTCCCTCGACCCCTCCGTCGCCAGCTACAACAGCACCGGCAGCACCCTCCTCGGCGACAGCTCCGGCAGCGGCAACCGCAGCCGCGCCATCAGCAACGTCTCCTTCGGCAGCGACAGCGCCGCCCACCCACTACGGCCCTTCACACCCAGCAGCATGCACGCCGTCACCGCCGCCGCCAACTCCACCCTCAACCTCGCCCTCCACACCACCATATCCAACAACACCACCACCAGCCACCACGGCGGCGGCCCCGGCAGCATCGGCAGCCTCCGCGAGCAAAACGTCGAAGACTCCAAACAAGTCACCGAAATGGTCGGCCGCATGCTGCAGTGCATGAGCGTTCTCGCCTCCGTCGGCGTGACCCCCGTCGCCGCCGTCCCCGGCAACAACAGCAGCAGCAACAACAACAACAACGGCCCACCACCAGCCGCCGCGCGCGACGAAGAGGAGGGCAACAAGATGGTCGAGGAGCTCAACAAGCTGCTGAAGCTCAACTGGCTGGGCCGCGGGCGCACGGGGCGCAACCGCCGGGGGATGGTGGGCGGGCGGGCGACGAAGCGTGGTGGCGTGCTGGGCATGCCCCCGCCGCCGCTGCCGTTGCCGCCGCCTCTGCTGGAGTCGGCTGGTTCGGGGTCGGGGTCGTCGATGGCGGGGAGTTTTGGGGCGGCGGGTGGGGGTGGGGGTGGGATTAAGAGTGTGCTGGAGGAGGGGGTCGCGGTTTGAGGTTTGAGAAGGGGGGGAAGATATAAGATACAAAGATACCCGGGGAAGCGGATAGGATGGGGCGGGACGCGGTTTTATGTTTGTTCTATTGTGTGCTGGGTGGTGTGGGTTGTTTGTTTGTTGGCATGCGTGTTTCTGTGTGTTTGGCGTTTGTGGATTTGGTTTGGTTTGGTGATAAGTGTGGGCGGTTGGGGGGTATCGAGATATACATGGTCGGGGGTCAACGGGAACTGGGGAAGGGCAAGAGGGGAACAACGGAAAGTGACGGGGGTTGAGGGAAGCAATGGCGTTTTCTGGGGGGAGGTTTGGATGGTGAAGTTCAGTCGGCGTGGTGTGTATATCTATCTGTGATTATCCATCTTGACGGTAGTTGTTGATATCATGGCATCATGAACCATCAAGGACATTCAAAAAGAAGATATGAGAATGCATTCCACTTCCGTACCTAGATTTTCCCAGTATTCGTACCTCGTGGAGACGTGCGGGACCATATTTGGACGGCACAATGAGCATCACGCATCTTGATAATTTCCATGCATCCTGCTGCCGTTGAACAGTTCGCTAAGGCAGAATTAACACGACTGGATTTCTCAAAAATAATTTGTCGTCACGTCCTTCGAAGCATTGACCGTTCTCCCACAGAGCATAAGAGGTAGTGGGACATGGCAAAACGATGATTCACGAGTCAAACGATTGGGGCAGGAACAGCAGATTGAGTTACAGCACATCATATTATATTGGACTAGTTGTTTGGGTAACCAGAAGGTTCAATGCCGTCAAGACACCTGAAAGAAAAGGTTAGCCGATGCCACCTTCAAATATCATCATCACAAGCAACAGTGATTGTCTGTCCGTCAGACATCCAAGGAAGGATTCGCTCTCATTTGTCCAGAAAAGGCTCTTTTAGGACTCGAGTGGAAACTGCGAATGTAGGGAAAATTTCATCATACGGAATTGGGGAGGGTGAAGAAAATGGGGAACTAACCTTGTGGTTGATGTTGCGAGGTTTGCTGGAGGTTAGTAAATGTTGGGAAGAAGGCAGACATTTATGCCCGGTGAGAACTGCTCTTGAAGATTCTGCTGTTGCCGGGTCAGCGACCAAGTCCATGAGAGAAAAAAAACAGCAACAGTGGAGTCTGAGCCCCACCAAGTGGAAAGCATAGGAATGCCATCCGCCGTGTCAGACAAAAATACTGGCAAGTAGCAGGTCCCTCCCGTAGGAGAGAACCCGAGACAATCTTCGTTCATGGTCGATTCAGTTGGGATATGAAGACATGAGTTGTGTTGTCATCATCCAACGGCGGATGGCGTAGGCGCGAAGGGTTAGGAAACAAAAACTGGTAGCTTACCTTCTTCAAGTTTGCAGCTTGTTGCTTTGTCGCTCGGATGGTCAAAACCAATGCTGAGGCGACCTCTCCCAACCAACCCAGCCTCAGCTCGCTTCGTTTTGGGCCACAAATTAATGCGCTGGGCGAATGTAAATCGGCGTTGGCGCTCGAGAGCCCGCGGCCGCGCTTGCGGCGACCCTCAGAAGCAAGTCGGAGTGGGAAGGTTTGGAAGGTGAGAAGTGAAAAGAAAATTCGAAATCTTCGCTGCGACGCGATGAAGAAATACCCATCCCGGTGATAGCGATAAGAAAAAAATCGAGATTTCAAAACCACGTGACATATAACTAACGTGCTGGATTAGCAAGCGGGGTCTTCCAAAACACCCCCGGGCGGGGACAATGGAGCCTCTCGACAGAACCACCAATCGGTGCCCAGCTCCGGGCCCAGGCTCGTAACACTACCAAACTTGGGCATCCCGATTGCAGGAGTGGTATCCAAATCAACAAACTGCCGTATACAGGATGCGCGACCTGCATAGATGTAAAGCTGCCTCGTGCTTGGTCCATTCTTCTAAATGCAAACCGTAAGAATCAATCTTCCCCATCATGGGCAGACAGGAAACGAACTCTCCACAGTGCGGCTTTCAGATTCTTCCGGGCCAGCCGTAGAGGTGGCACGGGCCCAAGTCGTCAAATCAGCCCACAACAGTCAAAAGCACCCCCGATCCCCCCCAAAAGAGTCGATTCCCCGCCAAGCCTCTCGCAACCTTTCGACGCCTCACTTTAGTCCCCTGATTCCCATTTCTCTCCCACTTCGACATAACGGTTATTGTGGTTCGAGGCCGGGACCACAATCCCATTCTTGAATCCTAAAACTCACAATACTTCGTTCACCATATTTTGCAAAATTTGTCTGTCGCTAAAATTTGTGTCTACCGAAAGGTGACCGAACGGCTTAAAGTTTCGACGTTCTGCCGAGAGAGCCACCCCAATTTTCATCAATCGGGCGACCGCTTTTGCACCCACGAACCCAGTCGCTCCTCTTGGTCCCCTACCTTAATCTTGCCAATCCCAACCCCCCGTCCCCCAAACTCCACAGTCCACCTCCCACCGCGACACGTCGTTGCCGCAGTTGTCGATCTCGCCCAAACGTCCGCCCAACTTCTCGACGAACACTGTGGTCTCATAATCATTACGCGCAATTCTTTCTCTTCAATACCGCTGCCGCCTGCGCTACCAACGATTTTTTTTCTCCCGACTGTCCCACCGGGGACGTCGCATAACCCGCGACTGGGCCATCGTCAGAACCAGCCGCGACAACTCCCAACAATCCGCGCCGCGGTCGCAATCGCTCTTTCGCTTTCTACTTACGGTCATTCGGCGCTCCGTGACGGTTACGCGACCGTCTCGCCACTTTGCACATTCCCGGTCCGGCTCCGACGAAGGTAGAGCCTTCAACCACATTCGACGACTCGCGTCCAGCTTGGCATGCGATAGAGCAGGAGGAAATTGGTTCGATATCCGCTTGGTGGGTAACTGGCAGCTCTGGAGGTGATGGCTAGTATGGGGCCAGGTTTTATGCCGCACCCTGGCGGAATGCAGCAACACCCAGGCGGCGCCCCAGGGCATCCTATGGCTCCCGGTATGGCGCATAACCCAAGTCAGCCTGGCACAAGTGCGGGCGGCATACCGCACCAGCTTGTTGGGCACATGGGGGTCTCCAATTCTGGCCCTCAGATGAGCGCTGCCGCCCTCATGGGAGGAATGCCACCAGGGAACCCAAACGCCCACGCCATGCAACACTTGAGTCAGGCACAAGTCCAGCAGATGTACCACCCCCAAATGGGCCAAATGTGTAGGTACCTCGTAACTCTTTGCGTGCACTCGCACCCGAAGGTGTGCTAACCGCAATGCTCAGACGCCGCGAACAACCAACAGCTTCAACAACAACAGAGGCTCCAGCAGTTGCAACACCAGCAGCAAACAAGAGCGGCGCTGATGGCTCAGCACGCCATGTTCAGTGGTGGTCAAATGGGTGTACCCATGAATCAGATGACCCAAGCACAGGCTGCCCACATGGCGGCGATGAGCAGGAGGATGCCGGTAGCTTCCCCCTTCCACTTCCAACAGGCGCAATTAGCTCAACAGCACCAACAGCAGGGCCAACCCATGAACGTAAGGCAGCCTCGGCCGCATTGGATCTCTTGATTTATGGCAAAATGCGTAGGTTCAGCGAGTGAATGTTATGCTAACAAACATCTCTAGCCGAACATGCTCGCCGCCCAGCAAATCGCAATGCAGCAGCAGCAGCAGATCCAGATGGGACAACAAGGAGGCAACCCGAATCAGCATCCTATGACTTCGCAGCACCTCAACATGCACCAGGCCCAGATGGCCGCGATTCAACATGCCCAACACTCGCAGGCTCAGCAATCCCAGCAGGCCCAACAGGCTCAACACCAAGCGGCGCAACAAGCAGCGCAGGCTCAACAGGCCCAACAAGCCCAGCAGGCCCAGCAGGCCCAGCAGGCTCAACAAGCCCAGCAGGCTCAACAAGCCCAGCAGGCCCAGCAGGCTCAGCAGGCACAACAGGCTCAACAAGCTCAGCAGGCCCAGCAGCAAGGCCCGGGACAGCAACAACAACCACAGCAGCCCCAACAACAGCAACAGCAGCAGCCTACTCCCGGGCAACCACAGCAGCAGCAACCGCCGGGTTCGCAGCCCGGGCAACCTGGGCAGTCCGGACCCGGACCGAATACACCGGCGCCGCCGACTCCCGGTCCCCAAGGCCACACGCCACAACCTAACCCCCAACAGCAACCCCCGCAATCCCAACAACCGCCGCAGCAACAACAGGCGCCGCAGCAACAACAACAGCAACAGCCGCCTCAGCCGCAACAGCAGCAAACTCAGGTCGTGCCGCAGACTCCTCAAACTACGCAATCACAACACCAAGCTCAGTTGATGGCTCAGATGCAGGTGCAAGCACATGCACAAGCGCAGCAACAACATGCTATACAAGCACAACGGAGGGATCCCCCCCTGAGCCTAAAGGGTATGTGTTTGCTGAAGTTGATGCAATTCAGCGAGCACCTCAGCGGGTTTACGGTATGTCTTCCGCTCGCGAGCGATGCTCTGTATTTAAACTGACACCTTATCAGGGCGTCAAGGGTCGGGACGACCTGGAGTACTGGAACAACTTCGTTAAGCGTTTCTTCTCACACAAGGGCGCATTTAAGCACTCGATTCTCATCAGAGATGGCGAGGATCAAGTTCAGCATAAGCATTATGAGATTGCATATCCCGCCATTGCGCGCTACTTCCACACCCATTTCGATAGCGGCGTCAAGTCGATGCAGTTGGTCCTGGACAAGGGGACAACCGATCGGATAATGCCCAACGACTGCCACATGATATTGAACGATAAAGCGAGCCTTGTCTATTGGTTTGAGGATGGCGCACACCTTGTTGCGACTGGCACTCTCCGTGTTTACTTTGACAGCGAGCATAAGTTCGATATCTTCGAATTTGAGACGACGGGCCACGAGGAGTACGTCTCGAGACGACTGGTGATCCAAGCCGCCAGACCGTCGCACAACTGGGTCAAGGAATGGCGCAATCTCAACACCCAAGATCCCAAGCAATCTCCCGAGATGAGCAAGAAAAGCAAACCAAAACCAGCCAAGGCCCCCCCTGGGCCTCCGCCCGACATCGAGCTTCCTCACTCCGTGGTCAAGAGCGGTATGGGGATCACGGAGGCTGTGTATCAGTTTCTTGAGGTACCATCGGTTCGCATCGCCCCCGCCTTATCGATACAGCACTGACTCTTAGCAGATGGTCGAGATTATGGGCCAGATGGGCCCGCTGTTTGGTTACTACCATGCTCACCCTGGATTGGCGCCGTATGCCGCGCTCGATCAGTACCTCAACCAGGTCAACGCCGGCGCTCAAGTCATGAACGGCCAGCCCATGCCACAGGGCGGGCCGAGAACTCCTGGGTTTGGCCAATTTCAGGTTGGCGCGAGCCCCGCCATGGCCAACCAAATGTTGCCGGGCTCTCCTCATATGGTCGGCAGCCCGGTCCCAGTACCGATGTCGGCACCAATGATGCAACTCCAGGCGAGTCAACAAGGCACCAATTCCAGTGGGCCGAGCGCCAACACGTCGCCGGCACAGAACAGCAATAAAAGACGGAGACCGTCAACGGTGAAGGCTGAGGAGGATGCGCCCGCATCAGCTCCGACGCCCGTGCCTATTGGAACTCCGCAGCTGAACGGAGTCCAGATCAAGGGGAAGCAACCCCCGACTCCTCGCATGCCGAAACGGCACAAAACCGGAAACAATCCGGTATAACACAGATTTTTACCGGTTATCTCATGAGTGGAAGGCTTCTCCCCGAAAAAAATCGATGTTGGACGACTCTCCTGGCATATCACGTCTCCGGTTGCGTTTAGACAAGGCTAGATTATAGCCCGGTACCAGAATCGGCACGATCGCGTTTCCCCCCCTAACCTGGGCAGGGTGTTCTTGGGGAATCCCTCACCTCCCAAACTTGTGGAGTCGGGTCCAAACGCGCGTCGTTGCTCTGGGAGTACTATTATTATGGTGTCATATTGGCGTTAGGATCAGGGGATCTTAATACCGCTGTTGTTATTGTTCTTTTGCTTTGGACATCATTTGGAATCGGTTGTTTTCTGGGCGGAAGGGCTGGAGTCAAAACCAATCTGATCTTGTTCTCATGAGTTTGAGGTTTCATCTTGCTCGAATGCTCATCGTCCCTTTCCTTTCGTATGTTTTTTCCCCTGCCCTTTTTTGTTTTACCGGTGGTGGCCCAGCTAAGAGCATTTTCTGGAATCAGACCCTTCATATACCCCCCTTTTTATTCTGCATCCCCTATTCTATCCACAACACATATCCCCACCTCATGCGTTATGCACACTATTTATTTCTTTTCACACCCAGAGTTGTGTTTATTCATGTTTTACCCCTCCCCTCAAACTCACAATTTACGAGCAATCTCGCTCCTGAACCGAAGACGGGGCAACGGTCGCGCTTCGGGTGCTTATCACAATACACCACCATGGCCATCTCCGCGGCAAGGGGAGGGGGGAGGGGGGAGGAGGGTAACATACGGACATCTTGGTTGAACCCTTCTGTTTCTCGTTTGCGGGCTCGCCACCGTCCATACATACGCTGGAGGGTCCAGGATCTTTATTTTCTTTTCTATTTTTCTTCTTTGATATTTGGTGGGGCAGCATCTCAAAATCCATGCAGCAAGGAAGACGAGTCAATGATGGATGGTATGGCGGTGGTTAATGAACAGCGGTGGAGTGGCAGGGGAAGACGAGGTGACTTGCAGAAGGGGCATCATGGCTCGTCTGTTGTCTATCATCGGCCAGAAAGAAAAGCAAGGGGGCGGAAGGCGGGAGGAGTCTGGCGTGGTGGCATTGCTTTAATCGTTCTTATGTAAAATAGTTTTGTTTTATTGATTGCTTGGCCTTTCAGGCGATGTCGCGCCTCTGGTTTATTTACTAGCATTACATTCTACTGACTGCATCAAAACGTGATCCTACAGTTGTGCTTTGCTTCGCTAAGTGGGTGTGATGGTGTTAGGGGATTCGAGCAAGTCATTTACTGCCCATTTTTTGATTCGCCTGATATGAGCTCGGTTTGATCGGTTGCTCCCTGTTTTGCCGGTGCTGGTATCTCTAACTATAAACGAAGACTTCGAAAACATGGTAAAATCTTTACCCTAGACTAGATAGGGTAGAGTTTCTTGTATTTAAGCTCACATTTACTCAACCGCGGAGGTGAAGTCAAGGACGAAGTTGAGAAAATACTAGACGCTATTCCTCGGAATCCCAGAGTCGGAACCACAGCCTTGTCTGACTGTGTAGTGACAACTAGCCTATTATTACCTGATTACAACTTGTACGGATGGAAGTGTTGTAGTTGCGAGTCACGGGAGGCGGTAGTCATGTGGCTTGAGAACGGGGAGTCATCACGTCATCCATCCACTCTTCCCAGTGTCAGAGTCATCATCCGAATCGGCAGCATTCAATAGGTCTAGTTTATCGGATAACTTGACCGAAGCACACCACATGTTGATTCGTGAGAGGAACACGTCAAGTGGCCTGACAAAAAAACATAAGGGCACACTAAACACGCCCCCCTCGGGCGACAAATCACCACGACACGTGTAATCCTCAAACTCTACTAAACAATAGTGTTGATTGACTGCCTAACGCGCTATTCCCTCCTCATCCAGTGTCTCCGTGTATCCACCATGCCGTGCCAAGTCGGGGATGGGCACGACCCACTCCCGGCCGGAGCTACCAACACATGTAGGCCGAAGCGGCCGTTTCGAACATGAGAAGCCCACGGTCTAGTCTAGCTTGCATCGCGGGGCCACCATGAAGACGCAAAATCGGCAAAGATGATAAAGTGGCTTTGTGGCGTGAACCAGGAGAGATCTGACAACCGTGAGCCAAGCCGGCGGGGAGTCGTTCTCCCTCACCGCCTGATCACTCCCTGGCCGAGCGCGTTGTGATGTGTAGATTGTTATCCCTCCTCAGCTCCTCATAGCCACGCAGCCACTGCCGAGAAAGTCCGGCAAAAAGGAAAAGGCAGTGCATGATAGTCCAGTCCCAAAGAATCCCTCATTCTCGAGTCTTCCCAAACCAATAGCCGAAAACGCCGCTAACACATTAAAATGCAAGAATAAAGTCGAGGGTTCCTGACTCAGGCAGTTTCGAAGTTTCCGAAGGTGTTCTCGCCCGAGTATGTGATGTAAAGAAACCTGCCATTGGACCCTGTTAGCATCTTGTGCAAAGCGGTAGGCCATGTAACTGGCGGGCTCGGAAACAACTCACCCGTCTTCATCCTTGTGCTCCTCGTAGATGCTGCTCATGAGCGCGGCGGTGGGCGGCAGAACCTCGTCGACGAAGATAAAGATCGCCTTCTCCGGGGAGAGCTTGATCCGCTTGCGGATCACGTACACGAACTGGCCGACGGTGAGGTCTGAAGGTACGAGGTACTTCTTCTTATCGATCGTAGCGATGTCACTCTTCTCGACCTTCTCGCAGATGACCTAGATCGCGCGAAGATGTCAGTAATCTGTTGTGTGCTGCTTGTTGCGCGGACGGGTCGGGGGGAGCGACGGGATTCGGCGGGGTTCTCCGTGAACCGTTGAACCGGTGCTTCACCGCCAGTAGAGGATAACTTACAGGAATGCGATCCGCATATTTCTGGCGGATGCGCTCGGCCTCGGCCTTGCGCTTCTCGAAGGGATGCTCGTCCTTAAACTTGCTGCGCATTTTGATGATTTTGTGATTGATAGATCGATAGACTGAGTGATGCTGATGCGAGGGTGCGGTGCTCAGTGATGGCTGAACGGAATGTTAGTGACGTTGTTTCTGCGAGAGACTGGGTGCCGAGCGAATTTATGATGGGCGAGCGACGGGTTGTGGATATACCTTTGTTGTCGAACGAGAAGGGTGGAAGCTGTTGGAAGAAGGAGGTCGAGGTTCTGAGTTGCGTAGGTACGCAGGCGCCTTGATAAACGGCGGCTTGGGGGGGTGCCGAGTCGCACGGCACAGTTGGTGGAAGGCGGGGCTGACTTGATGACGAATGGGGAGGGAGCAGACCAGCCGCATCAGGATTGGCGTGGCTGGAGCCTTGGATGAATCAGACGGCCTGTTCACATGGGCTTCTCGAGGCCGGCTGAGGCCAGGTGCTTGCCACTTTGCTTGTTCAGCGAGCTCAGCTGCCTCGATTTCCTTCGGTGATTGACCCCCTGATCAAACCGAACTATGGTGTTATTAAATTATGATGCACATACCAAGCTAAATACTAACTACCGAGCGGAAGTCTTGACCGAAATAAGTACTCTCACTAATGGTTAGTTACAGGGCGTATTGTCCTTTGTGTCAGACCGGAGGGATTAGCCCGCGGCTGTCGTCGCTCGATCGTTAACTAGGACGTATTTCGATCCGCTTCCTCTATGACATCACTTGTTTTCCTTCTACGCATCATATGCTGTGGATGCCGTCAATGTGATGGAGCAGCTTCGGATAGCTGCTTCGCTTCTCGAATGCCGCTAAGTCCACCCCGCGGCGGTGTGGGTTTAATCGCCGCGCCCAGACCGAACCGGGGCCGGACTGTTTTGGCACAGGCAAAGGTTCCGCTCCGCTGGGTCACTTTCGAGTTCTGGATTTTGGGGAAACATCTGATTTTGACAGCGAAATCAGCCGAGTGAGGCGCCGGATCTTGCAGGAACAGCGGATTTGAAGAGAGAGCCCCATCGGCGTGCGCCGGCTTCTTGATTACCGTATTCGGCAAGTGGCCTTATGTCTGCGCCCATAATCGTCTGATTGTTCCTCGAGTTCGGCATCTTCCCGCTACGTAGTCGCTGGGCATAAGACGCCGCTGCGATGGCTTCCCGGCGTCCAGCTCTCCGTCTTCTTGCGCAATGCAAGTCGCGCAGTCAATCGAGGAGTGCACTGGCTGCCAATGCCAATTGGGTCTCTCGGAGAGCTTTGTCAAGTTTCCCTAGCCCTAGCACTCCAGATCAAGCCCTCGCACCGCACAGGAGGTACTTGGGCTGGATCGCCTTTGGGCTCTTGATCGCGGCGCCGCTCACGTACAAGATGGTATGCTTCGGCGCATGGCTGAATTCCTCTCCCATTGCGAACAGTTTGGCTAACACCTCTCCTGCGCAGGCGATCGACGAACCCCACCGGATGGACACACCGACCCTCGCCGAGCGCGACCAGCAGCTCAAGACGGAGCAAGGCGTTTCCGACGTTTCCCCCATGCGCCTCCGTATGGAGAAGTTCGCCAAGGAGCAGCAGAAGGCTATTGTACGGGCTCTGGAAGAGGTGGACGGCACCCGGTTTCGAGTAGACGAGTGGCAGCGCAAGGAGGGCGGCGGCGGCATCACCTGTGTCCTCCAGGATGGTAAAATCTTTGAGAAGGCCGGTGTCGGTGTCAGTGTCGTCTATGGCACTCTACCGAAGCCAGCCATTCTCAAGATGCGCGCAAACCACAAGAACATCGCCGACGAGAACAACATCCCCGACAGCCTCGAGTTCTTCGCTGCAGGGCTCAGCTTGATCGTACACCCGAGAAATCCCATGGCGCCGACGGTACACCTCAACTACAGATACTTTGAGACAGCCAACCCGGACGGGTCGTCGGGCGCATGGTGGTTCGGCGGCGGTTGCGACCTGACACCGAGCTACCTCTTCGACGAGGACGCAGTACAGTTCCATAAGTCGCTGAAGGATGTGTGCGACAAGCACGACAAGGGCTACTACCCGAGGTTCAAGAAGTGGTGCGACGAGTATTTCTACAACAAGCACCGCGGCGAGTCGCGGGGCATCGGTGGTATCTTCTTTGACGATCTCGACGAGACGGTTTCGGACCGAGAGAACCTATTCGCCTTCGTCCAGGACTCGCTCAAGTCATTTCTACCGACTTACATTCCTATTGTGAACAAGCGCAAGGATATGGCGTTTACTGAGCAAGAGAAGGAGTGGCAGCAGATTCGCAGGGGCAAGTATGTCGAGTTCAACTTGGTGCACGACCGAGGGACTGCGTTTGGGTTGAATACGCCAGGCGCTCGTGTAGAAAGTATTCTGATGAGCTTGCCCCTCACGGCAAGCTGGAAGTACATGTACGAGCCAGAGCCGAAGAGCAGAGAGGCACGGCTGGTTGAGGTGTTGCAAAACCCCAAGGAATGGGTATAGACGATGGAAGAGCGAGGCGTTGTATTGGTCACTTGAAAATGTACTCTAGCTAGACATGATAGAACTGTATTTAGGCCTTTTTTCATGTCCACTACCTACTACCTATGCTGCGTTGCTGTGATGAGTGCTGCCTGAGGACAACTCCTTGTCGCTCTGCCATCTTGGTCCCGCATCAACTTAACCTCGAAGTATAAGGTACAACAACAAAAAGTCAAATAACCGCAATTTCCCAACTCAATTCCCCAACTCAATCCCTAACTCAACTCCCACCTATGAACAAGACAATGGAATCCCTCTTATCGCAACCCTCCAATCCCCCAACCAAACCCACAACCCCCCACCTCCCCCCAACCCGCACCCTCCTAACCACCCTCCTAAACGCCATCGCCGCCATCCCCCTCACCCCATCCCCAACAACCCAACCACCACCAACGCGAGCAGCACCACCACCACCACCGCCAACAGCAAACCAAAGAAGCGAAAACAAAAACAAACCCCCCCAAGAAAACCCCCTCCGCCGCGTCCCCGCCTCCCACCGCCACCTGATCGTCACCCTGCACGTGCTCTTCCCGGGGCTGGTGCTGCCCGCGCTGGACCTGCTGGAGCGCGGGTTTGTGGCGCGCGTGGCGCTGGCTGATTGTTCCACATCCTCTAGCTCGGGTGGCGGAGGTGCGGGGATCGAGGGGGGTGGTGTGGAGGGTGGGGATGGTGGCGTTGTTGGGGAGGCGTCGGCGCGGGGCGGTGGGTTAGGGAAGAGTGAGGAGGGGATGGTTCTTGCCGGGGCTGGTGGTGAGCGACGAGGGGGGCGCGGGAATGCGTTCTACTTGGTGCAGTCGGCGGCTGCGGTGGAGGCTGCTCGCGAGAGGCGGCGCAGACGGAAACATAGTGATGATGGGGACGAGGCGGATGGTGTAGGGGGAATGGGTATGGGGAGTCAGGAGAAGGGATACATTGTACGGCTGGATGCGTGGCATTGCAGTTGTGCTGCCTTTGCGTTCGCGGCTGTCCAGGGGGAGATTACGGCTTCCTACGGCCGGGCGGGCGGGGAACGGGAAATGGGTTTTGAGTATGCATCAGCCGAGCCGAGCGGTGTCTCAGTGGAGGCAGCAGAGTGGTCGTTTGGTGGCATGAGCCTGGATGGGTTGGAGGCTGGGGATGGGGAAGGGGTTCCGGTATGTAAACATCTGCTGGCGTGCTTGTTGGCTGAGAGATGGGACGCAGCGTTGGGTCAGTATGTGGTCGAAAGAAGAGTGAGGAAGGAAGAGATGGCAGGTATTGTCGCGGATGTCTAATCGGGTTTAGACGGTCAAGGACAGCATCATTGACGAGAGAGGAATGGGGGTTCGCTGGATGTGCGTTATGCGGCAGGGCGGAAGTAATATTCCCGCGAGCGCTGCAACGCCTTGGAGGTCCAAGAGGATGCTTCAAGATCCCGAGGCCTGCCTTTTACTGCCGTAATTCAACACGCCCTAGGCGGGCAACTCCGGAATCTCTTACAGTCATTCATAGCGCTTGGCTCTATCTAGCCTATTTCTTCTTGTCCTTGGACCCTTCCTTTTCCTTGTCTCCGCTACTCTCCTTAGAATCGCCGCTGACTGGGCTGCCTTCCTTCTTCTCGCCTTCCTTGGCGCCATTCTCGCCTTCCTTCTTGGCTGCCTCCTTCTCCTCCTGTTGCTGCCGGTTTTGGATCTTGTTCTCGATGAGGTCGTGGAAGGCGGTGATCGCTCGGATGAGACTGCTCAGGTAGATGGCCATAAGCTGGTCGTTGGACTTGACACTCATCGCGTAGTTGAGCTCAGTGTCGCCCTTAGCCCCGTTTGCCGCAGCGCCAGGCTTGGGTGTGGAGAGATTCGGCAGCAGGTTGAAGACGTCCTGGAGATTCCCCAGAATTGCGTGGTTGACCGGGAGCTGACCGTCGAGGACTTTCTGCAGGTACGCTTGGATGTCGCGCAGGCGAAGGTGAAGGCCTTGCAGTGACTGGAGTTGGTTGGTGACACGTGTGGAAAGAGTGCCGACCGCTACGTCCCGGATGTCGCGCAGGAGGTGTTCGACACCGATTTCTTCAGCTTCCTCGGCCTCGATAATTGTCGGTGTGTGCACGAAAGTCTTGGATGTGGTGGTGCCGTCCTGTACAAGCTCAGTTAGCAACCTCTCAAGCAGGGATTTCGGAAAGCACCCACATCCTTGATCTCCTCCACCGCAAAATACGCATCTGTGGGAACGCCAGATTCCTTCGGTTGGACGTCAATGATGACCAAAAGCGGGTTGGGCGTGTAGCGCTTGAAGAGCTCGTTGATCTCGAGATCGGAGGCCCGTAGCTTGGGACCCGAGTGGTACCACCCTATTAGTTTCTCGCGCGCATTGACTTTCTTGAACATTTCGTTCATGGATTCGACGTAATTGTGATCTAGGAACCAGACTGAGGGATCCTTGTCGTCCTCCTCGAAGGGAACTGCAGCATCTGGTCAGCAAACACCACCAGGGCGCCCGTTTGGTTGCATATGCTTACCCGCAAAACTGTTTGACACTCGCACATTTTTGCCGTCATTCTGCCCTAATAGCACACCCACGACCCGCTTGGTTTTGCTCTTGAAGGCTTCTGTGCGGTTGTAGTGGTCGACGACGGAGAGTAGCACTAGCGGGGCAACCGAGACGTTGCGCGTCACTAGCGACAGCGTCTCTGCGGTTGTGGCTGGCATGACGAGGATATGGTGGGAAAATAAAGAGTCGGCGTTTCTATGTTGATGTGTGATCGTGGGTCGGGTTCGGAATTGCGGGTTTGAGGTTGTCTGTTTTTCGTTGGTGTTGCTTGTGTCAGTCGTCGTCACGCAGTTCGCTGCCTCGCCAGTTCAAGGTCACTCCCTAATCAGGCTAGTTCGAGACTGTCAAGGTGTTGGGAGCACAAGGCTGGAGGGGCGGGAGCGCTTGGGCCAACATGGGTGGAAAGATTGAAAGAAGCTTTGACCTTCTTGAAGAGGCAGGTTACCTAAGCCGGGGTGGGCCTTACCCACTAACTAGGTGCGCGGGTCCGCGCGGATTACGTAATTCCAAATGCTAATGTAATCGCTAAATATGCATCTAACAGAACAGTGCCCCGCGCCTCCATCAACGCCATCGCCAGAACTAATTACAATACATCTGAATACCGCAGAGGGCATGCCCTTGAGGTCCTTATATGGCCAACTGCATGGCACTTCGTACACTTGCTTGGAGCCCGACGGGGCTCAAGTGCCTGGACCTGGGCCTCAACTGCCTCAAACTGACTCGGCTCCCGCTTTGTACTTGATTTGGGGAGTGAGCTTTGAGCCCGAATTGGCTCAATGCGCTGGCGAGGCTTAAGGAGTAGCTGTGGGGTTCCCTTGCGCTTTAAATGCCAATGTGAGTGGAAGTGGTTGAGAAGAAGAGGCTCGCCTTGGAGAGCATCAAGTGCATGCAAGCATGGGAGCCCGTAGACACGAGTAAAAGTACCTGTGCAAGTTAGGGATCGAGGACGGTCTGTCTCTGCAAGTAGCTTCCGTTGCTCCTCGACCTTCCTTAACGCCTCGTGTGACACCCATCCTCGTACGACTCCATACAATGCCCCAGAAAGCTCAAGCGGAGTCCGAGTCTGTTGCCTTGCCTGCCATGCTTGTAACTCGGCGAGCTGGTTCTGGAGAGCAAGTCGGATTGCCTTCTAAGCCTCGAAGAGGTTGAATGTCGATCTCCTCAAGTATGACTTGAGGAGGGCGTGGATCCCTTCTACTCGTGAGGTAGCTGTATTGCCAAAATGAGTCGACTGGTCGACCCAAGCGCGTACAAGCTTCTCCTTGAATGGGATAAGCCACGTGGTCTTGATATACCCGACCTCGTTGGGGTGTTCAACAGCGTATTTTTGTTGAAATTGTGCAAGCCGGTTGGCATACTCCTCTTCTGTTGGCGAACTAATGATCGAATGCCAAGAGTCGTAGAATTCTTTCCACTTCTCAGCCTCCGGGAATGCTGGTTGGCATCGGGCAAGGACTGCCTTGTTCGCATGCCAGATGCAGATGAGCGTTGCAGCAGAAGGGAAGAGCGCTGAAGCTGCATTTATGGCTGCAAGGCAGCGGTCCGTAAGAATTACAGACGGGAGAGTAGTATTGCATTGCTCGTACAGTGACTTTAACTGCTCGAGAGCCCAAGTGTAGTCTTCCTCTGTCTCGCCGCTCAGGAATGCAAATGCAATACAGAAAGACCGTTGTGCTGCATCAACGCCAATCATATCAAGGAGAGGCATGCCGTACTTATTCGTCTTGTATGTACAGTCAAGAAGTAGTAGCTCAGGGTAAACTTGAAGGTAAGCAAGGGAGTCGGGATGCGCGAAGAGAACTGCTGTGACACGGCCATCTGGTGTAAACTGGATTCGACTCCAAAAGCCCTCCTTCTCGAGTTGGTTGGCTAGCGCATGAATCGGGCTCTGGCCTTCACAAGCATCTCGACGTACATCCGCGATCCGGTTGTAGATATCTTGCCGGGTAGCTAGCGAGCCACTTTGTCGTACAAGGGTCTGAATCTCTTTCGGTGCGAGACCAGCGTTCGAGAAGTCTGCAAGTTGTGAAGTACCTCCAGAGAGTTGTCGATGAACTGGATGCGCGACTGGGTGTTGGCTTGGTTCATGGTTATGTACCGAGAATCGAGAATCGGGGCGGTGTTTAAGAACCCAACTACCATCGGACGACTCTTTAGCTAGGACCGAGAAGGGGCAGCTGGTCACTCGACTACTAGTTCTTCTCTGGCGACTGCTTGATGCCTCGGGGGGCCGGCGGCCTCGGTCGCAGGCGTATGTAACTGTCATTCTCCCGCTCTTCTCGGTGGTCGACTTTCCAGTCGTGAAGGCGTAACCTCTCGTTATAGCCCATGCATTGATTGCTTCAAACAAGGCGTTTCGAGAGTCGTAAATATTCTCAGGAGGGAGGCAGTCGTCTGCAAAAGAGGTGGCCATCGCGGCGGCGGCGGTATCGGTGGTGGTGGAAGTGGTGTTGGCGTTGATGGAGGCGCGGGGCACTGTTCTGTTAGATGCATATTTAGCGATTACATTAGCATTTGGAATTACGTAATCCGCGCGGACCCGCGCACCTAGTGGGAGCCTGGGCCTTACCCAGCTGCCTGTTCCGTCACGCTCCTGCGTGCCATTACGCGGCAATGCGTGCCCTTGAATACATGTAAAACGAGGGGCCGCTCCTGTCGCAAGTCGATCCAGGGTCGATCCCCTTGCCACCTAACAACATCACCTACCACCTGCAAATCGGCGTCATCGCTTTTCCCGAACATCAACTTTTTGCGAAAGTGAAATATAACTGCGACTTCCACCACTTTCAACCCATTTACAGGAAGCGGTAAATTAACCGTACGGAGACCCACCAAGCCGCAATCATGAGGCCGTTCTCGTTCCTTATCGCCGGTCTCACACTGGTTTCTGGTGCCATCGCTGTCGACATCCAGAAGTCGGTTCTCGTCACCTATCCGCCCGAGACTCCCGACTCGGTTGTGGCCCAGGCCAAGCAAGCTGTGGTTGACGCTGGCGGAATCATCACCCACGAGTACACCCTAATCAAGTAGGTTCCCGGCAACATCTCATGAAACCTATTATACGCCTGCTATTTTGCGACACTGCATACTAACTAAAGTAGGGGGTTTGCGGCAAAGGTTGGCGAGAAAGTGCTCGGCTCGGTTTCGGCATGGGGAAAGGACTACCAAGTGCTGGTTGAGGAGGACCAGGAAGTCCACCAGATGGGCGGCGGCGGTGTCGGTCTTTGAGGAGAGGTTCTTTCTGCACCACAATGAATGGGAGACGATCACGCGATAACGAGCCACGAGGCATTTCGCGAAAGCAGATGATGCGTGGGAGCCAGCGTTTGCCGGCGATTGGAAGAGGGATAGGGAGTTTCTTAGGCGTTATGGGAAGGTTCCTTGAGCAGCGCGTTGGAAGTGAGGCAACAACTGCGAATTGTTGGATTTATTGCAGATTACATGAGATACCGAGCAGCAAGCTGCGTTTACTGTCAGATTTCGCAACACCGCTAATATGACTAGAAAGAAGGCCAGTGATGGCATTCCGCCCAACCTCTAAAGGTCAATTTGAGTCGGTCAACTACCTACCTAGGTACTAAGCAAGGCACTTGGAGCGTAGGTTGTTCAACTTTGGTGTTTTTCAACCAGACATGAAACAAAGATATTTGCAGAGAATACCTGGACGAGGGGTGCCTATGTGCGAAACCCGTACATTCCGCTCATGAGGTAATCTAACTAATTCCACTAATAGTTATCCCGTGGAACAGTCCCACGAACGCGGCTCTGGTTTATGCATGGAGGCGTCCTGCGACCAAGCCCCTGTTGTCTCCCCCGCAGCCAATCGACAAGGCCACAGCTCCCTTCCAGGGATCGCCCTGGGCGCAGGGTGGAACCCTGCCAAATGCCCCAGAGTCACTGAAAACCGACCTGAACAATGCCTTTCACAGGAAACACGACACAGCGCGATGATGAAACACGGGAATCCAGACTGATGCAAGATTTCCAGCACAGTTACTGTGACCCTTTGTGTGTTTTTATAGCGCCGCGCAATGGGCGTTTCCCAATAATAACCGACCCGTCGTTGCCCTCGAGATAACGCCCGAAAGGGTCTCTCCTGTCTTGCTTCCTAGATTGGCCTTCACAAGCTCCCAAGTACCACATTTTGTCA
Organism: Chaetomium tenue; assembly: GCF_020726465.1. Taxonomy (NCBI): domain Eukaryota; kingdom Fungi; phylum Ascomycota; class Sordariomycetes; order Sordariales; family Chaetomiaceae; genus Chaetomium; species Chaetomium tenue. The sequence goes on along the minus strand of NW_027117330.1, from coordinate 1,712,953 downwards.
CCGCCATACACTCGACCATGACACAGTACAGCCCCCTCACCCAGGCGGCCCTCCTGAAATGGGCCAACACCTTCGAGACTCGGCACAAGGCCGAGACGTTGCAGGACCTACGAGACGGCATCATCCTCGGTTACATTCTCGAGCAGATGCTGGCCCCCGAGTTCCACGCGTCTAGCCTCATCCTCACTCCACAGTCTGATCACGACAACCGCCAGAATCTTGAGACTGTTTATCGTGGCCTAGCACGTTTCCTTCGTACCGATAACCCACTGCTCGCCCCATCGCCCTCCGAGTTCCGCGCCATCGCCGAGAACCCGACCGACAATGCGCTGTGCGAATTTCTCTCCGCCTTTCTCACGGCCGCCTGCATGGGCTCGCTCTCGAGGACATACGTCCCCAATATCCTCACCCTCGATAGTCAAACGCAGGGCGAAATCGCAAAGATCATCAACCAGAAGACCGACCTGCGCTCGGACCGAGAGGGAAAGGCGGAGGAGCCACAGGACGATAACGTAGATACGGACGTGGGCATCCATGCTTATAGAGACCCGGACTTGATGGCCGAGGAGCTGGGTCAGATGAAGGGCAAGGTCGATACTCTCAAAAAGCAAAACGCCGATCTGCAATCCCGCCTAGACAAGCTCCTCGACACCCGTGAGGCCATGCTGAGGGACCTCAGACACGCACAAGATGAACTTACGACCCTAAAAAGAGCTAGGGGCTCCGACGTGACGTCTGCCATCAAGGATCTGCGGAGCGAAATCCGTGACAAGATGACCGAGATTGACCGGCTGGAGGACCTGTTGGAAAAGGAGTCCGTGCGGTCAACGAGATATGAGAAGGAGAACGAGATTCTGCGCGCAAAGTCCGAGCGGCTAAAGGACCTCGAGGACAAGGTCACCGTGCTCGAGCATGAGACAAGACAGCAGCAGCAGCTGATCAAGGGGCTGGAAAACTACAAGAAGAAGGCCCAGGACCTGACCGTCATCCAGCAAAGGAACCGGGTTTTGGACGAACAGATCCTACAGCTGGAGCAAGACCTCCGAAACTTCGACGACGTCAAGGCCCAGAACCGGAAGCTCCAAAAGGAGATCGAAGAGAAGGTCAGGGTCTTGACCACCAACGAGCAGGAGATCATCTACACGCTTCAGTCCAAGAATGTCCTGCAGGATGCCAACGAGGAGCTTAAGAGGAGAGTCGAGTATCTGGATTCCAAGCGACAACTCGATGAGAACACAATCAGGGAGCTCCAGGAGCAACTCCAGCTTGGCGATGTGCCCCAGCCTGGCTCTGAAAGTCCAGGCGCCTCGACTGCCATGTTTAGCCTCGAGCAAGAACTCGAGACCACCTCTGATCCGTCCGTTGCCCTTCGCCTCGAGCTCCAGCGCCTCAAAGCCGAAAATAGCCTCCTGCGTAACAACATGGCCGTGGCCTCGGAGAACGAAAAACTCCGTAGCGAGCTCGACAGTGCCAACCAAAAGGTGGACCACTACCGCATTCAGTGCACGGAGGCCATGGAGAAGCAGGCCGTTGCTCAAGAGCATATCAATGCTTTGATCGAGCACGCCACCGGTGAAGGGTCAGTTCTCGGCGTCGACGCCGCCCTGGCTGTGAATCCCAACCTTCAATTACTAATGCCGAGTTACTTCAGGGACGTCGCTTTCGTCAATATCCGCCGGAACCTGCTCGATACCACGCGTGACCTCGAAATTGTCCGCAAGCGCGCGCAGGAGCTAGAGCGCGAGGCCGCTGACCGCGGGCGCGAGCTGCTCCGCCTAAAGACAGACCGTATGTTGCGTGAATACATGGGCGGAAATGCTTCCAATCGTGAATGCTTTGCTGACCTGGACTTTTCTCTCCACACAGTCGACGCGATCGGAGAGGAGCAGACCACAGCGCTAGCCACCCTCAAGTCTTCCGACGAGCTCATCTCAGAGTCGCTGCGCACCGAGCTTGAGGCTACACGCAAACAGCTCGCGCAGCGCGACTTTGAGCATGAGCAAATGAAGGATCAACTCATGGGCGCCCTGCTATCCAAGGACAAAGTCCAAAAGAGGCTGGACGACGCACTGGCGTCTGCTGACCAGCCTACCACCTCGCAGGAGGAGTCCGCTGTTCAAGCCAAGGGCAGAAAGGAAGATGCCGAGAAGATCGAGAAACTCAAGACTGCGCTCAAGCAGAAGATGGAGGTGCGTCTCGACATGTCCCCAAGGCTTGATTCGCCTTATATGGCTTCCTTTTTGGGGGTTGAATACTCGGAAACGGGGGTGTCGCCGCAAGTACGAACGGCGCCCCTGAAGCCCAAGGGGCAGAAGACACAAGAGAAATGGAAAGGGTGGATTACGAACCTTTTACGCGCGAGGGCATTCTAACCACCCGGCCCTCTTTACCACTATCCACCTCTCCCCCGAACGGGTTCAAGTGGATGCCTCCATCTTTAGATCGGGGCCAGTTATATATATGTTCTGGTCACTAATGAGGTTGTCAAAATAGCAACTAGAAAAGTCGGAGCAAGAAAAGTATGATCTTCAACGACGGCTCAAGCTCGCAGAAAATGGCGGCGCATTCGCCGCTCACAAGGTATGTTTTTTGCTTCCAATATTATTTATTATTTATTTTCTAGGAATTTCCGCCCCATCCGCTTTGTTCCCATGCGATTGCCTCCCCCGGCAAACCTTCTTCGTGTGCCCCTGTCTCTCAGTACGGTGAGGTCACAATCTAACGTTTTCCAAGGCCGCGACCGAACAAATCATCAACAACCTGCAGCGCGAAAACGCCATGATCACCACCGCCTGGTATGACCTCACCAGCCGGCTGCAGAGCAACCACGTGGTGCTGCAGCGGCGGCACGACGCGCCCCGGAGCTGGCTAAACAAGCAGCGGCAGATGGTGAATGGTGAGTTTGCCAACCCCCCTTTTTTCCCCACTCCTCTTCCCCCTACCCCTTTCTTTTCTATTTTGAGTCTCATAATATTAACTGTCTGTGTGTGTAGCTACGCCGAGGAGGTAGTGGCTCCGGGAGTGTTAGCAGCTGATTCGTCTTCGGCGCGGGTCCCTCTTCGTCGTCTGCTTTTCCTTCTCGTGGCCCGGCGACCGCTGCACCGTCGGCGGCCTGTTCTGGTCTTTGTTGAGCATAGCGTGGGCGTGGCTTGTTTGTTGCGTGGTTGAGGACGGTGGCGGCGCCGTGCCGTCAGAGCGGGAGCCCGAGCCCCAGCCCGAGCCCTTGTCGTCGCCGTCGCTAGCGGCGTCGTTGTGAGGTCGCCTTGCCTTTATTCCTTCTTTTTTTATTTGGACGGGGACGTGTTATAGACGTAGTCTGGCCTTGTGGTGTGGGTGTGGGCTAGACAGGGGTTGGTTTGCATACGGAATACCCTTTTTTTTTTATACAAGAGGAGGAGACAGAGTTTTGGGGATGATGGTGGTGAGCTTTCCGGGCTTTGCCATGCGGGTAGCTGCAGCCAGGTATCGGTTTTCCGCGGCCGTACATTCTTCTTAGATATACCCCTTGAATAGAACATTGCCCTGTGATTTTGAGCCTTGTTCCTTCATGGAGTGAGTTCACCATGGATTTGAGTCGGGGAAGAGTGTGACTCTATGTCTGGGACATATACATCTTTATGCAACATAGGTGTTGAAACCAGGTGTAGGCAGGTTATAGCATTTCTACAATGTAAGTACAGGCTTCTATCACGCAAACCTCGCCATGCGCGGCGGGTCTTGTCCGAGATCCGCCACGCCCAGCGCTGGGTATCAGCCGGTTTTCCGTAACTCCTTCCAATGACACCCCAGAAGTCCGTCAATCGGATGGTGTTAAGCGACGAAGTCATAAGTTTATGAAATCCGTTCCCTCCTTTCCGGGCCCAGGGGCAGGCGTAGACAATGTTCGCGAGTCTAATCCGATGCTCTGTCAAACGCGACCAAACTAGAGCAGCATGTCGAGTTCCCACCACTTCAGGCTCTTGCCCGCTCGCCCTATCTCGGTTTCACTCCATGCAACGATGCGGCCCGCACCCGCGCCGCTCATCTACGAGCTGGGCGTGAGCTTGCTTAGGAGGCCACTGCCAGCCTTCTTGGCCTTGGCCTTGTCGCCATCGAAGATGGCCTGGAGGCTCTTCCAGACCTGGCCCGGGGCCTGGGCAGCATCAATGGCTTGCCAGATACCCGTCTTCCTGTAGTAGTCAACGACCGGGGCGGTCTGCTTGTGGTAGGTGGCAAGGCGCTTCTTCAGGGCCTCGGCATTGTCATCGCTGCGCTGGATGAGCGGCTCGCCAGTGATGTCGTCCGTCATGTGCACCTTGGGGGGGTTGAAGGTGGTGTGGTAGCTGCGTCCGCTGGCGGGGTGAACCAGGCGGCCGGTGATGCGCGAGACCAGGAGCTGGTCATCGATCTTGAGCTCCACAGCATGCTGCAGCGACTGGCTGCGCTCGCGCAGCATCTTGTCAAGGCCCTCAGCCTGGGGGACAGTGCGGGGGAAGCCGTCGAGAATGAAGCTGCGGGACGGGACACGTGTTAGCACACATAACGTGGGCTTGTCTGCCAGCGAATCAGTTCCACATACCCGCCCTTGCACTCCTTGTTGTTATCAAGCTCCTCCCTGATCATGCCAATGACGATGTCGTCGCTGACAAGGCCGCCCGCATCCATGATCTTCTTAGCTTCCCGGCCGAGAGTCGTCTTCTTGGCGACTTGCGAGCGCAACATGTCGCCGGTCGCCTGGTTGCCGCCAAAAAAGGCAAAATTAGCAATGGAAGCACGTTATATGGTTCATACAAAACCCAATTGGCTTACCAAGTGGCAGCAGTTAAACTTCTCCTTGATCTTGGGTGCTTGTGTCCCCTTGCCTGTGCCGTGTGAGTGCGCCAATTTGCGAGTTTTGGGCAACCGTCGTTTCCGGTCGACAGCGTCACATACCAGCGCCGGGAGGGCCGATGAGGATCATGCGAATCTCCTCCGCCGTCTTCTTCTGGTTGCCGCCCAGTTGCCTGCTCTCCAGGGCCTGCACCCGGCCCTCGATGTTGGAGATGATGCCCTGAAGGCGCTTAACTTCGTCGTCGAGGTATCCCATCTTGTCCGGTATCGGCTGGCTGTTGTTCGGTGAGGGAAAAGGAAACCGGGCGAAACGCGAATTCGCAGGAGACGGGGGAGGAGATAGGAGGGGGCTTGAAGCGCAATTGACCACACGTCGGTTGGGAAGCAGAGGTTGAGTTGTGAGATAGTTGGAGAGTTGGCACCTCAAATTTTGATGGGATCGCCTGTATTCGTGTACTTGGCTGGCACGGGCAGGCGATTTTTTAGCCCGAATCGGCGTAAGGCGGGTGGCGCGCAGGGGGAGCTTGCCCGGTCTGGGTGCAGGGAACCGGTTGCGACTCGCGCTAGTTAGCCTGTCTTTCAGGTCTCAGTATGCAGCCTACAACGGCAAGACCGCCAGTCTTCAACAATGGTATTGTAATAGTATTCGTCTGTTAAAACACCACGGATTCTTTCTTTTCTTCGAACTATTATCTCATATAATGGATCCTGCATGATGTTGGCCGAGTCACTACAGCAACAGGTTCTGCTACCCTCCTTCGCTTCCTTCTAGGCTCATCAACACAAGCTCCGCATGATGTTGCAGTTGCAGCCGCAGGTCGTCTGTACGCTTCCCGTTCGCCGAGGCACCTTCGGATGAGCTTATGCTGCGAATCAAAAGCTCCAGCGAGCCGAAACGGCCAACCGGATGAATGGGCATGGAAGCGGGGTGGAGGTTCACAAGACCCCACCATGGGCATGTGGCAGGCTGAGAGTATTCTCTGAGACCGGCAAAACCCCAGCGCAGCTGTCTTGGTCGGTTCTCAGCATAGGTACTGAAGCATGCCACCTCTTCGACCCCGATTTCTTTTGTCCTGACTGACCGGTCTCGTACCGGTGTATGTATGTACTATGTATGTAAGTGGGGAAGCACACGGGTCCAAACTTTTCGCCCAGGAAGCCCCCGCGTGCCCCCCAGTTGATTTTCCGATGCCAAGATTTCATCCCTTGATCCGCGAGCTTAAACACACCTAGGCCCGGGCTTAACATCAAGCATTGCGGGCAGATAGACTACATAGAAACACCGACCATGAATACCTAGTTATAATTTTATCAACCGATAATGTTTTTATGTTTCAGCCCGACACCAGAACAATGCTTAAACCTTCCAATAGGTTTACCAAAAGCCATAAGACGCCAAAGTGATAGCCACGCCGCCCGTCAATCCCAATGAAACCGTAAATCCCCTCTACCTAATTAAGTCTTCGCGCTTCCTGTGATGCTCTCATTATCATCTCCCCAGAGCTCTTTGCTCTCCTGCTCAACCGCCCGCATAGCAATAGCTACCTCCTCCAACTTGGAAACCACATCAAGCACTCCCTGATTAACCCTCTGGAAATACCGATCATTCGCCTCCCTCCTCTTCCTCGCAAGCAAGATATCCACCTCCGTCTCCTCCTCCACCTTCTTCCCCCCCGACCTCTCCTGCCCACCACCACCACCACCAACGCCACCCATCCCAAGCCCACTACTCCCAGGCCTCGCACTCCCCGTCCCAGCCGTGCTCTTCCCACCCCCACCCCCCACCGCATCCGTGACCACACTCCTCCCCTCCGACATACCACCCACCGTGCCCTCCCCAGCAGCACCCGCACCACCAGCCGCAGTCGTCTCAATCGCCTCGTCGGCCTCACTCCGCGCCCACGCCTGCGCCAGCGCAATCTGCGCCGCCCGCAACTCGTCCAGCTTGCGCTCGTGGTCCGGGCTGAAAACCCGCGCGGTGCTCGTACGCGCGGCGGTGTCCCTACCCGCACCACCACCACCACTGCTTCCCCCGGCCGTCAGTTCCACCGCCTCCAGCGTAGCTTGCATCTCGGCCCAGAGCGCGTCGGTGCGGTCCGTCGTGCGGGTGGATTCTCGGCTGCGGAGCGAGGGGACGGGTACGGGGAGGTTGATGTTCAGGCCGTTGGCGGTGAGGTGCGAGGGGGCGGCTTGGGAGGGGAAGTTGGGAAGGCCCGCCCCTGACCCGGTGGCGGGGGAGGTTAGGGGAGTGACGAATGCTGAGGTGGACGGGGGTGCGTGGCCCCCTGTTGAGGATGATGGGCCGGCGGGGGAGGCATGGGAGGGAGAGAGGTGGTGGATCGGCGGGGGGTCGTGGGCAGTTTGTTTGCCTTTGGAGAGGTGAGACATGGCTGCTACATTTTTTGGTTGGCTGGGAGTGTATGTTGTGGCCGTCAACTCGTTACGCGAGTGAGAATAGTTATTAGATGACCGTCGTGAAACGGTTGATGTGAGTTGTCACTGTTTGTTGATTCTCCCGAGTAACTTCTTGTTACACAGTGTATGTGGTTGAAGAAGTGTAATTCACCCACTGTGTCGGCGATCCTGGTGCACTGGCCAACTTTGGCTGGGGACCGCCACTCTGGTGGGGCTGTGGCTCGGCACAGACCTTTTACCCAATTGAGAGGCTAGGGTTTTCTCGCCCTACTGCGAAACTCGCTGTCCGCCAAAAATTCGTACCCGCGAAGCGAACTTTCCAGATCACGAACGGCAACCTAGAGCCCGCGATCATCAACAAATCGGTACGTAACATTCCAGCACGACGGCCATCACGATCTATCTCAACGTCACTGCCTCTCGATTGCAACTCCTAACATTTCGAACCCGCAGCCAAAATGTCCGGTGGAAAGCCTCGTGGTCTCAACGCGGCCCGCAAGCTGCGCAACAACCGCCGTGAACAGCGGTGGGCGGATCTTGCGTACAAGAAGCGTGCTCTCGGCACTGCTTTCAAGTCCAGGTGCGCAACGGTCGATGAATGACTCGAAACCAGAGCGATTTCGACTAACATGGACCCAGCCCCTTCGGTGGTTCGTCCCACGCCAAGGGCATTGTTCTCGAGAAGGTCGGCGTCGAAGCCAAGCAGCCCAACTCCGTACGTCAACTCCCCCGACGGATTTTCCGAATTCGAGTCTCGAGCGACACGATGGCTAACTAGAGGTGGTACAGGCTATTCGCAAGTGCGTGAGGGTCCAGCTCATCAAGAACGGCAAGAAGGTCACTGCTTTCGGTACGAATCCCCGAGTCCACGAAACGAGGACGAGGCCCAAAAGCCGCAGATTCCAGTCATGAAACGCGGGCGCTAACGGTTACACAGTACCTAACGATGGTTGCCTGAACTTCGTTGACGAGAACGACGAGGTCCTCCTCGCTGGTTTCGGTCGCAAGGGCAAGGCGAAGGGTGATATTCCCGGTGTGCGGTTCAAGGGTTGGTCACTTATGTCCAATAAAATCATTGTTGTCACTAACGTATCCCAGTTGTTAAGGTTTCTGGTGTCGGTCTTCTTGCTCTCTGGAAGGAGAAGAAGGAGAAGCCGAGATCATAGATGCGGGGCGCACGGAAAATGGCATTGGTTCGGTAATAAACATGAAATCCATTCCAGCTTTCTCACGATACCCGCTATTGCGAACCAAGTCCTCGACATGTCCCATTGCAGACGAAATGCCCCGATAGCTGAAGCGCCATGCCCCATTGCAAAGGAAATGCCTCGATGGCTGAAGTTCTTGTGCATATTTCCATCCAAAAGCAAATATCTCGATAACTGAAATCACCGGCATCTTCCCGCTGCAAAGCAAACATCTTCCAATCATTCGTATTCATCAGAGTCAATGTATATCAATCAACCACCGGTCAGCTCACTCCTCGCCAACCCAAGTATCCACATCTCCACTGGTAGTCTTCCCCTGCACCTTCCCCCCTTGCCCTTTCTCACCCTTCCTCGCCAGCACCATCTTGTTCACTCCGGGCCAATCGCTCCCCGTCTTGATCAGCTTCACCCCCTCCCCGCCCACCTGGAGCGCTCCCGTGAGCGTTGCCAGACCGATATCACCTTCCCAGCTCCCTGGGTATCTCAACTTAATGTTGGCGGACGTGCTCGTGTGCTTGCCGGACAAGCACCGCAGCGGCTTCTCCTTCCCACCGCCAGTAGCAGCCACATCCTGCGTCTCCATTCCGACATATCCCCGCCTCACCCCCTTCCCCTGAACCCGGGCACTGGCCAAGCCCAGATCATCCACCCACAACGGCTCCAACACCTTCACATCCGTCGCGCCACTCGTACTCGACGTCGACAGCTCCACCTGCCTCCCCCCAACCTCCGCCAGCCTCGCATCCAACACCGGCAACAACTCCAGACTAATCGTCCCGGACGTCGACCGGAACCCCGACGCCGCCCCAAACGCCGCCGCCCCCACAATATCCCCACTGCTCGTGTGCACATCCACCCGGTACTCCCGCGGCGGCAGCTGCGCCTCGGCCTGGGCCAGCGCGCGCCGCCGGTCGCCCGCCCCGCTCAGCGCCTGCCCGATGCGGAACGTGCCCGAGGCCGCGTGGATCGGCTCGCGGAAGTCGACGTCCCCGGAGAGTGACTTGATGTACAGCGTCGCGGGCTTGGGGGTGTCGGGGTCGGCGCCGTGCGGGTTGATGGCCACGCGGATGTCGCCCGAGGTGGATTGGAGGCCGAGATAGTCGTATAGCGGCCAGGCGCCGTTGATGGGGGCCGAGGTGGTGCGCACGTCGATGAGGCGCGAGTGGAAGCGGTAGGTGGGGGGCGGGTGGGAGACGGCTTCGTCGCGGAGGTTGTGGTTGTTGTTGTTGTTGTTGTTGTTGTTGTTGTTGTCATCGTCGAGGGAGGTGGAGCCGGTGGAGGCGGAGGTGATGGTGCCGACGACGCTGGAGAGTTTGGCGCCGTCGCGGACGGACAGGGAGAGGTTGTCGAGGAGCTTGATGTCGAGGTGCTCGACGTCGGCGGTCAGGTGGCGCAGCGCGCTGCCCTCGGGTACCCAGACGGTGATCTTGAAGTTGACGCACGCGCGCGGCCGCTCCGGGGCCCATTCGACGCGCCGCGGGACGATCACTTCGAGGGAGCCCGCCTCGGCGTCCCAGGAGCTGTAGACCCGGAGGCGGTCGTCGGTCACGATGGTCTCGACCGTCACGGCGGAGCTCTCGGTGTCTGGGCCGGCGCGGCGGAGGATGACCGAGCCTTGTACGTGGACCCAGTTCCAGCCGGGGTGGTCGTCGCCGTTGGACTTTTCGACTACGCGGAGGTCCTTGCTGGTGCCGAATTCGATGCCATATGTTTGCTTGTGGCGGTCGATCTTGGCATCCTGGCAGAGCTGAGCGGGGTCCCAACGGACATCGCCATCAAGATCGGGGTAGTTCATGTTGGGTTTGTTAGGTTTGTTTCCGGGTTTGTCGACGGTAGGGGGCTGGCGTCCAGTCTGTGTTGATGGTTAGTAGAGGATAATGACGAGTTGGTGGTGGGGTGTGTGGAGGGCAAATATATATAAGGAGATGGAACCACAACAATGGATCATGACGACAAAGGAATGCAACAATGCAAGTCTCTGACATGCAATAGGTTAGGACGCGTAACACTTACATTGCCCCTCGTACTACTGATGACGCCAGTGAGGAATCCCGTTGTCAGGAAAAGTAGGACCACGGCGATCAGAACGTTTTTGCAGCATCCCAAGTCGACATGCCGCCTAGCTCTGCGCATGCGGCCTCTCCAAGTGGGAGTCTCTTCGTCGAGGCCGTGCGAGTTGTGGTCCCGCATACTCTCGGGCTGGGTCAAAAGCCCCTGGGTTTCTTCCGGGCGTCCCATATTGACAGCCACGTCTCGGGCTTGAGAGAAAGTCTGGTAATTACCAAAGCCTCGTGTATTGGACGGCGAGGTGGGAGATGGTGTGTATGCGGGAGGTGCCTCCGTCGGTGTAAAGGGGAAGTGGTCGCGATGCACAGGCCCCCGTGGCGAGTAAATTGTATATGATGTTGGCGATGAAACGCGAGGGATGTGGGTAGACGATGACGGCGTGTAGTGCGTGGCCCCCGACTGCGAGGAGCTAGCGGCGGTACTCTGCCGGGTAGGCGTCGTGGTGTATCCGGTCGAGCCTCCGTTTCGGGACGCTCTCGCCGTGTAAGATGGATAGACCGACGTGTGTCCATTGTCTGGGTCTGAGGCGCCTTGGGCACTGTCCAGTCTCTCCTGTTCCGCCTCTTCGGCCTTGCCCTCAGAGCTACTCCGTTGTAAAGACGGGTCATCGACCAAAACGTTGGGCACATGTGGTACCTGGGATGAGGCCGGAACCACCGTCCCGAGGGAAGAACCGGTCGCCGTGCCGAAGTAGCCATCAGTAGGCGAGAAGAGATGTGGATCCTCGCTGTCGCCGGCATGACGGTCTGCATGCGTACCCGCCCTGGTGGTGTTGGTGTTTAACCACGCGTGGTGAGGAGCCCGACTCGACCCCTGAGATCCATCTTGAGTTGAAGTTTCACCAATTGGTTCGAAATCCTCCTCGTCCAGCGTCGAGTACATATTGTCTGAGTACGGCATGACTTGGTTCCGGCCCGAGTCAATCGGGAGACGACGCGTGAGAGAAAGCCAAGACCACAATGAGACAGTACAAGAAGGCTTCTTTCGACCTCTAACTTTACAGGCAACACTTTGAGAGTAGGTCACTGAAACACTGAATAACGGCACTCGGGATCTGAAAGGTTGGAGTGGTACCGCCACCTGATTGAAGATGAGATACAACTACTAGGTCAGGAAGGCGAGAACTGTGTATGGAATTCACGAAAGAAAGGAATAAATTTATGACGGATGGATACTTTACCATTCACGCTGGCCGGTGGGGGGGACAACAACTGCCACGGTGAGGGGGTCTACTGTGTACCTGGTCTCGCGGTCTGCGTTTTGGTGCCATTAATGGCCTCGTCAGCGTGTGGGCAGATGTGACGGGGGTAGCCACTTGGATTGGCCCTAGAACAGGGCCAAGAACTCCCTGGAACTAGAGAGCGCGAATGGCTTGCGCAAAACCTTCGTCCTGGAAGAGAAAGAGAGGTCGAGGGCGACTGAGTCATTGCCGTAATAGGAAGCTGCGAAGCATCCTGCAGGGCGAGTGCGGGGGATCTTGTCGGATGACGCAGCACGTCACGCCTTACCCGAACAGACTTGGACTTAGGGGAGGAGGTTGGCAAGGTTGGGAGACTATCTCACAACAATCTCGAATTGCATCCACTCACGAGTCCCAATTGCGGATGCAGTTCGCCCCTCTTCTTTCACTAGCTTACGAAACTGCCTTATCACCATGTTAGTTACCGCACAAGATGACCCAGGAAACGCAAGACATGACGAGGCACAATGCCATAATCGATTCACTGGACTGCCGCCGGGAGGGAAAAAAACGAATTGCCATATTCGGCCCTAGTAGCCGGTGTCTAGTCGTCGTCCAGGTCGTTGTCGTCTATGACCCCTGCTATGGTGTGCGATCCAAGGCTGCTCACAGGCTCTTGATGACCTCTCTAGCTGGTATCTTCCTACCACCCCAAACGCCGTGGCCATGTGGCTTTCAAGAAATGTCGAAATGCAAAGTGCAACGGCCCAAGCAGCCCCCAATTCCTTAAACGCCGACAAAGATGCTCTCTCCTTTTTTTTTCACGAACCCTTCCCAATGCTGCGAGAAACTCGCTCCCAAGCTGCCGACTGGCAGCAACCCTTGGCTCAAATAACCAATCCTCCCTGTGCCTTCAGGTCCTTAGTTGAGACTCAGAATGCTCTTCATATTCTCGTAGCACACCCAAGTAATGCTCAGGGCGGGGGCGACTTTGAGGAGATTGGGTGTCAAGCCCTTGTATAGCCCGCGCACTCCTTCATTACGGAAGGTCTTGGTTGCCACATCGACGATACCCGTGTATGTGGGCGGATGCATGGCGGTGCCTTGGGTCTGCAAGCGGGTTCGAAGGACGTTGAGCGGGTAGACGATGGTCGCACCCAGCGCCCCTGACGATGCGCCCAGAACCGCGGTCGCAACATTTCCTATCTGCGCGTCGTCTTCATGGATGCCGTAGTATCGCGCCATGGCCCGCGTATAGGACTTCTTGAGCATCTCAAATGTGCCGATGTCGATGGCACTGTAGGGGAACATGCCGACCAAGCCGGCACCAAGACCGCGGTACGCTGAGCGCAAACCACCGTCTGCCCACATGTTCTTTGCGGTGCGGAGTAGTAGGGCGTTGCCCTGCGGCCCGCCCTGGACAGTCTCACACTGTAGTCGGAACTTGAGTGTGTCGATCGGGTACACACAGAACTGAGCCGTCATACCGCCGATGCCACCGGCAACAAATTTCGAGACGGTACTGATCTGGGTCGGATCGTTGTGGCCCTCGTATGCTGCGAGGAATCGTTTGGACGCTTCGTATGAGCCGAACTAATCGACAGTTAGCACGGGGTTTTGAGAGTCGCAAGGGGCCAATTACCCGAATGGCGGACTCTGGCATGATCTTGACGACGTTGAGACCGTTGCCTACAGTGAATTAGCGCCATAGAGGTGAGAGCGGGTTTCACATATCCCTTACCCGCAAAGAAGGTTTTCATCCCACCAGCCTTCCAGAGGCTGACCACGGCGTCGACGATGGGCCCACCGGCGCTGCGCAGGGCCGCAAGCGGGCGGCCCTGCTTGGCAGCAGCCGCGGCGATATTGGCTTTCGTAGTTGTGTTGACGAGGAGGTAGACCTTCAAACGGTCCAGTGGCGCCGTAGCAGTCCGCGAGACACCACCTGAAACGGCACCGGCGAGGAAATATCCTGGTTCAGGCAACAGATCTGTCAGCCTGGATGTAACGTCCTCCGCATCCTCCTCGATAACCTCTGCAATGTCCTGGGCGCCAGACTGCTGCGCACCCTCGTACTGCAGAATGGGTCGCTTGACTGCCGCGTCGGTCAAGACTTGCGGGGTGACGGCGACGGCAGGGCCGTAGCGGACGGTTGCAGCAGAGGCCGCCATCTCTGTCGGTAAACTCGAGATTTGCTCGGTGTAAGGGAACTCGGGCGACTGCGAATCGAAGATGCCGCCTGCATCCGCGGGGCGCCGCGGGGAGAGAGCCAGGTCCGGGTTGGCAAGTCTGAGGAGCGAACCAAAAAGAGTTTGAAGAAGGAAGCCGACCGTACCTAAACCCTCCAGTGTATCATCGCTGACTAGTGAATCACCCTCTGGATTCACCATAACAATAGAAGAATAAAACGAGAGCGCAGCCTCCAATGGTGACCCGTCGTGATTGCTCGGCATGAACAGCAGAAAGTCGCTAGAAAGTTGCGGGTCAGCATCTAAGCCGCCATGCACGGCGTTTCACCAACACTCTCCGCCACGATTTGGATACACTTCCACCAACAAACCACAGCAAAGCAGAAGAGAAAGGAATACAATACGAAAGGAATAGACAGGGGTATCATAAACAAAGAGGGAGGGGGGAAAAACACACACAAAAGCCCACCTCCAAGTGGGGTCACAAATTCGGCCTCCAAGAGGCACAGACAGAGAAGTAACAAAAAGGGGCCAACAGCACAAGGGCCAACCAAACTTACCGCCACTCGTCAAAGGTAATGTACCCATCGCGATTCAGGTCGATCTCGTTGAAGAAACCGGACAGTCTCCTGTTTGGTACTGACAAGCCGGCGCGCCGAAAGGCCGACTGGAGTTCACTTTTGTTCAACCGGCCGTCCTTATCGCGATCGATGGACCGGAATAGCATTAGTAGCTGGCGCTCGGCGGCTTCGACGAAAACCCGGAATTCTAGGCGCACGTAGTCTCAGTTCCTGAACTCGATTCCTCTCGGCTCCTCCTGTCGTCGCCTCGTTCCACACCCACCTTCATACTGAATCTTCCCGTCGCCGCTGGTATCGACAAGGCCAATGATGGCCTTCAGCATGTGGTCGGCATTCTTGAGGGCTGGCCCAGAAGACAGAATCAGCATGTGAATTCCCAATTCTAGGGAGGGGGGGCATCATACGGTGGTCAATTCGCCTTAGCCCCTTCTGAAGTCCCTTGAAGTCGAGCTCTCCGTGCCCCGCAGGGTCGAGCTTCTTCCAGAGGTCCTCGACACGCTGGTCGCGCTGGTTCTGCGGCTCCTCCATGTTCACTTCGAGCTCTGAGACAACATCAGATACCCTCATCCCCAACACGGGCCATTGATGGTGTTTTCGTCACGGGAGCGGCAGCGGCGGCGGGAGCGGGGGTGGTAGCTGTACACAGACACGGGGGTCGGTGTCGGCGTCGGCGTCGGCGCGGGACGAGGTACGAAGCTAAACAAACGGCGCGCTTATGACGTATGAGGGAAATTCCGGGGACTTCCCAAAGAGGATATATGAAGCTCGAGGGGTTCAGGGAAAAGTCGGCTTCGTTGGGTGGAGGTTAGGGACAAGACATGCCGAAACAAACAAATACTGAATTGAACGTTGGGTGAGTCTTTTTTTCCACTATCGCAAAGCTTCGGAGAGGGGTGAGGATAAACAGTTCGGCGGGTGGTGACCAATTGCGCGGGATGGCGTCGGTCGCCAGGCTGCTTGGTTGCTTCAGCTTGCTGCTTGCTGCCGGGAATTCTTGGGAATGTCAGATCCCGCAGGGGGGAAGCAGAAAAAGGAGCGGAGCAGCCAGGGTGATGTGCCCCGTATGTACCGAATACCGAGAAACCAGGACATCCTTCGTATCTCCCAGGCTATTATTACCCTTTAAAGGCTACAATGCAGTCCCCAAAACATGGCTTCGTCAGTGTCGCATGCCGGCGCCCTCTCTCAGCGCTTCGATCGCAATGTCTCAGACACCGTCGTCATCAAACAAGCCCGGTTTGATCTGGGTGGTACGGTACAGTACGGTACCTGTGTGTATTGGAGCACAATCGGTTACCTCGGGAGCCCCGCCCGCAACCAACCCGAACAAGAATGACATTGAATGCGCTGCCAGTGGCGGGCCTTGCCAAGATGTTGACGCCAATCATCAATCATCACAGCCTTGCGGATAACTAACGTTACTCCCACCGTCATCCCCGAGTTGCGACAGAAACGAACGGCCACCTAGCTTGCCCTCTTTCCTTCTCTCAGCCGGATGGACAACGAATCCGAATAATCTCAGGCACTGGCAACGGCCTTTGACAGGCCGAAGCAGCGCAAATGGCGGCAAATTACTGGGAATCGACGCAGCGGAAACACTGGCAGTTCACCAAACAAGACCTCGCCGCCATCCGCCAACGACTCGACGATGAAGATCCCGGCCTTGTTCAGATGTTCCCCCTCCCACAACTGCGCCATCTCAACATCTACTTTAACCAGCGTGCGTTCTTTTCATTTGATCATCCCACTATCGTTCCACCATCCATACCCCATCGCTAACACATGCACCCCCCTCCACAGAGATAAACCGCCTCAGCAAACGGATCGGCCTCCGCCAACAAGTCATGGCCACCGCCCAGGTCTATCTCAAGCGCTTCTACACGCGCATCGCGATCCGCCAGACCAATCCCTACCTCGTACTCACCACCGTGTTATACCTCGCCTGCAAGATGGAGGAGTGCCCGCAGCACATACGGATGATGACCCAGGAGGCCCGATCCCTATGGCCGTCGGACCTGCACGGGCACGACCCGGCGCGCGTGGGCGAGTGCGAGTTCTCGCTCATCTCGGAGATGCACTCGAACCTGATCATCCACCAACCCTACCGCTCGCTACTGGGCGTGCAGGACGAGTTTGGCCTGACCCAGGAGGAGATGTCGCTCGCCTGGACCGTCATCAACGACCACTACATGACCGACCTGCCGCTGCTGCACCCGCCGCACGTCGTCGCCCTGACGGCCGTGCTGCTGGCGCTGGTGCTCAGGCCGAGTGCGAACACCCCCGCGGCGGGGGGCGCGGGCGGGAATGCGGGCGCGGCAGCGGCAGCGGCGGCTGCGGGGGCTGGGGGGGTCGCCATGGCCGCTACTGCGCTGGCGCAGGCGCAGGCACAAGTGCAGGCTCGGGCGGCGGCGATCGCCGCTGCTGGGGGAGGCGGGGGAACACCGGGGTTCGGGTCACAGGGGTCGCAGCCACAAGCGGGCTTCTCTCAGGGGAACTCACAAGGGAGTTTGCAGGGGGACAGCGCGGCAGCGGAGCCGAAGAAAGTGACGGACCCGCGTCTGGCCAAGGTGCAGCGCTTTGCGGCGTGGCTCGCGGACAGCAATATCGATATCGAAGCCATGGTCGACTGCACCCAAGAGCTGATCTCGTTCTACGAGTGTCATGAGCAGTATAACGACAAGCATACCAAGGAGCAGATCAGCCGGTTCATCAAGGCTCGCAACCTCGACAAGTGAGAAGGCCACGGTTAGGAAGCATCCTCACGTACATGATTATGGTTGAGGAGGCACTCCAAACCTAAACCTCCGGTGGACGAATCACCCCCGGGTCGCTACACTTGAGGCGGCACAAACCCACGGCCGCAATGTCGAGTCCCAGCCGGGATAGTATTCAGGCTCAACCAGCTCTGTTAGCCGCCGCCCCAGCAGCGGGATACCGGACGGGTACACGACGGACAAAAAGACAGCAACATTGGACCGCTATCCCAAGCGAAAAAGCCGCGGTGTCACCCTCCATATGGAATTGGGGAAACAAGCGAGTCTTCTTCAACAAGCGCAACCAAACAGCCCGCACAGCTCCAGTGAACCCAGGAACCAGAAGCCAGAAACCAGGACTCAACTCACGAAACCGGCATCAAGGCCGAACATAACTCACTAATTAGTAGCACACCAGAACCGCTGCACTTCGCTGAGGCTCCCCCAACCTTCCATCAACATCCCGTCTCCATCTCTCTGCAACGCAATTGCAACTTGATTGCACTTGTTCCCCCTCATCACCAGAGGCGACACATATGTGCGACGGAGCACAGTTTGGATAAGAGGATCCAGAAGACCCAACGGGTAAAGAGACGTGCTCAGCGAGAGATGTGCCCTATTCATATTAAACAACGTTATAATCACACGGCCGCTCCCTGGATGCCGTGTAAAAGCATCAGTCTGTGCAGGTTACGTACCGCGCTAGCGGCCGGAGAAGAAGGCTGGCTAGCGGAGGTCCCCCGATCCTATCACCAGCCAGAACATGCACACAACTATTGACATCACGAAGGAGAATGTTGGCTAGCGGAGGCCCCCTGATCCTATTGCCAGGCCACAATATACACAACTGTCGACATCACGAAGGAGAGGGCTGGTTAGCGGGGGTCCCCTGACATGCACACAACTTGTTGAAATGGCCAATGTCAGTTTTAGGAGAAAATAATCAAGAATCATGAATCAAGAACTTGTGAAAAACTCGCTGTTTTACTACTATGCTATCCGCTGGTAAAAAGTGGCTCGCTGCGTGTGTTCTTCTCCCCCTAATATTACACATTAAACATTATTCGTATCCCTCCACCATCACTTACAACAACCTCCTTCGAACAATCTCCCGTTGGAACCCAACCGCCGTGCCCAAACAACCCATCCCTCACCAACAAACCCAATCGAGCACTGCCCATCCGCCATCCTCAAATAGCATCGATGTCAATCTCATCCCCAGCCTCACCCTCACCTCCATTCTCCTCCAACGCACCCCCCATCCCCTGATACTGCGCCATCCCCTGATACTGAAGCTGCGCCAACCCCCCGTTCTCATCCCCACCACCGCCAGACGAAGACCCCCTCAAAGTCACGTCCCCAGACCCCTCAAAAGTCCCCTCCTCAGACTCCTGCAAAGTCACGTCCTGAGACCCCTCAAAACCCCCCTCCTCATCCCCCTCCCCACCCCCATCATCACCACCATCCTCCTCCAAAGAAACAGAAGAAACAGAAGAACACCCCTCCGAAAGCGCCACCCCGCCCCCCTCCACCCTGCGCAAATACAACGCCGGCATCGTCGCCCCATCCACGACCACGCTCTTGCGCCGCCGCGGCCCCGCCTCCGACAGCCGCCGGTTGCCCGGCGTGGTGCGGAACACGGGGTACGCGGCGCCCGAGGCCGGCGGGGGCGGGTGGGCTAGCTCGCCAATGTGCAGGCGGGGGTTGTTGAGCGTGGAGGTGTGGTTGTCGTGGTTAGGGGAGCGGAGGTTGATTTCGAGGGGGGGGTGGGGCGGGAAGAGGGGTTGTTGGGGGTGGTTGGTTTTTTTGTTGGATTCTGGGGGACTGAGGGATTCTTCGTCTGTGTGGCTGCTGCTGCCGCTGCTGGGCGGGGTGTCGCTGGCTTCGTCGTCTGCGTCGCCTGAGGAGGAGTCGGCGGATATGGGTCTTTGGGCGAGTGAGGGCCGGCGGGTGAAGGGCCGGCGGGCTGACCGTTGGGCGCCCGGGGCAGGCTGGGCGAGGGCCAGGCGCTCGCTGAGGGTGAGCACGACGAGTCCGTCCCGCTGGGGAGGGTCCCGGAAGGAGAAGCGCCGGTGGGAGGCGGTCGCGAGGTTGTTGATGGGCTTGTCTTCTTCGGCTTCTTGTTTGACCTCTTTGTTGCCGACTTCTCCTTCCCCGACCTCCTTCCAGCCTGTGTAGAAGAGGAAATACTTTGAGGGTGTCGACCGCGATTGATCGTGATTCCGCGGTCGGGCTGGAGTGACACAGGGCCGACGTACACGCCGACGCCACCCACCCCGGGCTCGGCCTGACGGTGGAGTGGTAAGGGCTGGGGAGGAATTTGAGAATGGGGACACAGACGAGCCATCGGGCCTCGCTGGCAGGCTCTGGGATCTTGGGCGTTGCTTGAGTCCCATTGGCTTCTGGGGGTAGACTTCGTCGCTGCTTGTTGATGCTTGTGCGCTGGGACTCGCGCAAAGGATAAAGTTGGCGGGCAGCGAACCCCGCCGGGATAGGGTTCTCGGCGGCTGGTCCAAGACGCTGGTTGTTCTAGATTGCAGGAGTGACATGTTGAAGTATGGTGTAGAAATACTGATCGAGATAACTTCGCTGGGTGTTTATAAAGGAGTAAGGTGGTGTGTAGGATAAAGGATGAAGTTGGAGGAACTTTGGAAGCAGAGAGGACATGATAGAAATAGTTGTGTTAGTCTGAGATGTAACTTCCCAAGAGAATCTGCGCTGGGGTCCCTCCCACTACAATCTACAAGCATGGCAGGCGCTCGCGGCGCTATGGTGGCTGGGGAATCTGAGGCATGGGAAGGAGGAGGAGAAAGCTCAAAGAGGAGGAAGCAACGAAGCACATAGAAAGCAGAGAATATCTGAAATCCTTGTTAAGTAAGGTGCTACTGCTTATTTGCCAGGCGTTAAACCTAGGACCCCCCATGAACGCCTCCACGATGAAGCAAGTACCAGCAAGATCCTCGGAAACGAAATCGCTCCTCCCTCAAACCAGCCGCTCAAAGGCTTCAGGGCTCAAACCTAGGCCCTAACCAGCTATCCCAGCTGAACGCGCACGAAAAACAAGAGAAATGAAGGAAATGAAAACCACGCTAGACGCTATCCATCGTAACGTTCCGAGGATGACCTCGCCCCCAGCTTAACGGCTGGCAGCGCCATCAGCCTCATCCTCCTGCTTGACCTTGGGCACGCTGGGGCGCTCATGGAACTCGTGTCGCGGCTTGATGGTCATGCGAGGGGAGTTGTAACCCATGGTCCAGTTCCACTCGGAAAGCATGGTGATCATCTCGAAGCCGACCTGAGGGTACTCGTTGAGCACGGTGTTCCAGTCCTGCGGCAGGGGCAGGCCGCGGCGGTTCTTGCTGAACAGGAAGAACAGCGCATGGGCGGTCAGGAAGCGCCGCATCGGCGCATTGGGGCCAGTGTGGTCAAAGATGTAGGTGATGTCGCCCATGTCGGGAGCCCGGTGGTCGTCAGAGGCCTCGCCAAAGTACATGTAGAGCACGTCGAGTACGGCGTTGCGCACACCGAGAATGCCGAACTTGCCGCCCATGACGTAGACGCCGAGACTGGATAGAGTGTGTGGTTAGCTACAGTCGTCACCGGAGTAAGGTGAATGAGTGAGGGGGAAGGGGGGTAGGGTAACGTACTAGTCACGGACGGTCAGGTTAGTGCCATCGGGCGCGAGGAAGCGAAAGTTGCGGGCACCACCCGAGGGCAGGAAGGCCGTGCCGTAAAGCCAGCGGATGAACAAGGCAAAGAGTCTCGGGTCGTCATCCGGCAGCTTCATCTCATCATCGCCCCCGGCGAAATAGTCCCTGAAGACCTCAGACTGGCTGACGAGCAGCTTCTCGTGAACAACCCAGCGCTTCTCCTCGGCGCCGACAATGAGAGTGACGATGCGATCAGTGAGCCAGCTATATGAGAAACAAACAAATCAGCATTCACAATTCTTTGTCGTCTCACACGGCGGATACAGCGCGACCGACTGAATGAAATGATTCACTCGGATTGCTTTGGGAGTGCATGGAAGATCAATGATGGAGTGCGATACATACCTGTCGAGGCCATGGAGGTCAGTGGACGAGCCTTGGGAGCCCTGGACCTGTGTGCCCTGGACCTGTGTGCCCTGGACCTGTGTGCCCTGGCTGGCTTGAACGCCCGGGGCGCCCTGGGTGCCATGGGTGCTCTGGGAGCCCGATGGGCGAGCCGGCTGCGTGAGCTGATCGTGCTCATTCATCCTGGGCGGCGAGGCTGTGAGAAGGGTCAGTCACTCGGCTCAGCGGCAGAAGTAGAAGGCTAGTTGGGCGGCGCGTGAAGCGCAAGACAAAGATTAAATGCCTACCAATGTAATTGTTTGTGTGCAATAAATGGTTTGCCCAAAGTCGGTTGCCTGTGCCGTTGGGATTACCAGCCATCGGAAGTTTGAGTGTGGGAGTGAGGGAAGTGGAAGGGCAGAGAGCTGGAAAGTGGAAGAGGTGGGAGTAAAAGGAGGAGTTGAGAAGGGAAAGGGAAAAGATCGAGTGGAAATCAGAAGTGGGAGGGTATAAATAGACCAGTGTTAAAGGCAATCACAAGTGAAATCCTCACGGTGTAGGGCAGGGTTTGGGAGCGGTGATGAATAGATCAGTGATAAAGATAATGGAACAAGCGGGATTCTTCCGGTGAATGTTGAGACGGAAACGCGGATTAAACATAATCAAGAGACCGGAACAAGGAGAGTTCTTCCGGTGAAATCTGGAACGAGGTGGCAGAAAAGCAGAGTTGAAACCTGTAACAACTTGATAATGCCCTCCAGGGCAACTCGGGAGAGAAGTGGTCAGCGGAACGGACATGACTGGCGTTTCGGACACTAGTGGACAGCGAGAGAATAGGGCGTGAGTATGAAATGCCGGAGTGTAGAATAATGTTAACCGGAAAGATGGAAAGAACGGTACAGCAGAGCCTAAGGACTGGTGGGACGACTTGCTCTCTCAAACAATTAAGGCTGAGTGAACACCTCCCAAGTCATCGAGATGAGAATGAAACCGGGCAAGAGAAAGGTATAAACTCTTACCAGAGCGGCGTATGTCCGAAACTCTCTTCCTTGAGCATCTGGCTCCGAAGGCAGAGAGAAAAGTAATTCGAGTAGATAAAACTTCTTAAAGCTTCAGATAACCTTCGTTGGGTTCCCCCAGATCGAGTGTATCACTTGGAGTACGGCTTGTTCTGGCCCACGTGGTGAGTATATGCCGAACAAACCAGTCATCAACCATGGCAGTAATACAGTTTATCTCAAAATGTGGTGATCCACAACATGCGTCCCCCCATAGTTGATGTCCGCCCCATAGTCGGGTTGATGAGATGGCCCAGCCCAAATCCGTTGGAGCTGCTTGGTCCACATTCAGACGAACTTCGCAGGTCAGTCAATGGCGAGTTGAGAAAACAATTTAAAAACAGCCAGGGGAGACATGCCCAAGAGACAGTGGTTACCCCGAGGAATGACGAGGCTACACAGCAGCTGTGGCCGGCCTGTTCCTACTTGATCAACTTGTTTGGCCAAGTCCATAGTGACGAGCCCCTGATAGAAGTAAACATGGAACTGCCACACTATTAGGAAACCCTAGCAAGACAACCATCGAACCCCATTCACTTTCACAAGGTGGATAGATGATCTAGGAACACAGTCACGCGTAAACCCCGAGAGCAGACCAAAATTAGAGTGAAGAGGCGCACAGGTCGCCATGTTTCAATTCCCAGAACCAGAGCGTTGTTTAGTTGCTCGCTTCAATATCTTGGCATACAAAAAAACGCCGCGCTGCCAACAGGAGCCAGAGCTAGAGCTAGAGCCAAAAGCCGGGGGAAAGCCAGGGAAATCAGGAGCACGAAGCCAACCACACTCAACCCAACTAATCCCACAACCGCTTTCGAACAGACAAGTTGCTTCAAAACACCGGCCGCCTTGACACCAAGCAAACAACAACGCTTTGCGCGCGCCCGTTCCCGAGAGTCCCCAATATGCTTTGCCAACCGAGCCCCGCCAGCCCCAAAACACAGAGATAAGCGGCTGTGTGCGCAATAAATGAAGCCTCCAGAGCAACCCAGGGAACCATAGCAGAAAATGCGAAACGTTCCCCCCCTTCCGCCGTAACCATATCCGAGATGCAGCCCGTAGAAAATCAAGACAGGAAGAAAACAGAAAATAAGGATATAGAGGTGGAACCAAGCCGCGGCCAGCCCGCCCTCAACCCATGGTACAGTGAAACCAAATGGAAGATTGAACACAGAAAAAAAAAAAGGGAAATATCAACCAACTCCTCAGCCAGCCCCGGCCCCCCAAAAACCGATCCGGAAATACCAGCTCTCTGAGATTCCCCAGCAACAAAACCCGCACAATGTCTTGCCAGCCCGCCCCTACACCGAGATATTCGCCCATGTAGCCCCCAAGAAGATCGAGAACACCAATGTCGTAAAACAAACACCCCTCCCCCCTTTCCGCCGAAAAGTCGTTCTATATGTCGATATTCTTTTTTTTCTTTTGGTGAACTCGTTGACCCGTGAACCGTTAGGACTTTTTATCGTGATGAAGGATAAGTCGCCGCTTCCGTGATGATGAGAAAAAGAGGACACCCCCAAAACATCAAAAAATGTATGGTATCGAACGAAAACAAAAAAGCAAACCCGCAGAACTCCGCCGTGAGACACCGATGCAAAAAGCAGGTTTGATGAGGATGCAAAACCGCCGCGGAAAACGCCCATTTCGTTGTAGCCGAAAATCAAGAACAGCTCCCATCTTTCGAAGCGGGAGCACCGTATCCGAAGAAACTGGCTGAAACAGACAGGTATCGATTATTCTCTTTATCGCGCCATCCGAAAATGTCAAAGTTTTGTCGCTTCAAAAAAGCGACAGGCTTATGTCGATCAAAAGTGAGTTGTTTTTGTACAGGTGGGTATCGTGAGGTTGCCAAGGAAGTCGAGGATCCAGTCGACCTTGAGAAGTTGGGTTGTGTCGCCCGCGCCTGCCAGAGGGTAACAAAAAGAAAAATCGATGCCTGCTACTAGGGATGTCGGTGCCCGCCAAGATGAACAGCCGCCATGAGCGGAATGCGCGCAGTGATTATACAGTCTGCGATTGCAACGACGACGACGGCTTCGGGTCAGCTCAGTCTCGTCTGGGGCGTCACAGAAGCGAGACGTGAGCCACCTTACCACCGTCTGCCGACGGGCTGCTGCATCCTGGCGGGTGACACCGAGGGTGGCGGGCTCGACATGGAGACGCCAGTAGCAGGGTTGATGATAGGAATGGCGTTGCGGGCGCGGGTGGCAGAGGGCTGGTGAAGCTTCATGGCTGTGGCCGCGTGCTGGTTTTGGTATGAAGGCGGAATGAAGGCGGGCGAGGACGAGTGCAAGGTGAAGCTCGATGCTGCGACCTGAGTGGGCTGCTGCGTCGGGGACCCTTGCGGGGAGTTGCTCGCTAGTGAGGAGCGCTCCGAGGATGAGCTGTGAATCGAAACGAGCTTTAAGCGCCAGTGTCAGTCCAAGTGCCAGCCAATTTAATTACGTGGTTATGGTCGCCGTCCGAGACTCACATCGCTCTCGGTCAACAGGGCTGGGCAGAACTCCATGTCATCTTCCAGGTCGAACGAGCGCCCGGCCTCGTATCTCATGCGGAAGCTTGAGAGATTTGCTGCCTCGGTGAGTTCCTTTATACTCCTGATCCCGCGGAACTTGCTTTGAATCTGCGCGGCGGATAGCCTCGGTGCTCTGCGATTCCGCCCGCCATGATGGCTGTGCGAGACGGCGGCGCCGGCCGTCGCGGGCGTTGGGTGTTGCTGGTGGGCGCCGAAGTGGTAGTACGTAGACATTATGATTGGTGAACCAGCAGGTTGATGCACCAAGAAGTCGTTTTGTGGATGGTGGTTGGAGCGAAGTGCAGCGAACCGGTGTGGCGCGGTTTTCAAGTCTGATCGGACGGCTGGAGCAATAACACAGGGAGCTGCGCGTTGAGGCGGACGTTGTAATGGCGTTGACCGTGATGAGAATGATTTATGAGAGTTTTGTCAAGATGGATTGAAGGTCGTTGATGGCGCCGTTGAGGGGGTTTTTGGAAAAGCAATTTTGCGGGTGGTATTTTGGTGGGAGGGTGGGGATGGGGAAGGTGAAGGTAAAGTAAGGAAGAGGCGAGGGAAAGAGGGACAAGTCGGAGCGGGCGAAGGGTTGGACAGACGAGGGTGGTGGGGCACGACTTTGTGTTGCGCTAATGCACAAGGGTGGCAGGACCCCGGGCGAACACACTCACCTGCCAATGCCATGGCCACTCTGGCTGCGGGCTGGGTGGCAAGACCGCATCAAACTGTGGAGCCCGTCTTGTTCTCGATTGGACGGACGATCCTGCGCTAAGCTGGAAGCAGCCTAAGGCGCTGGAAATGCTGTCGTGTAATTTTGGCCCTGGCAATTCACAACAACCAGTGCCGGAAACGGCGAGGACGGTGCTGGCAGGCTGGTTCGCTTGTTTCTGGTTGGACCTGGCAGCAGCTGTTGAGGCGCTGTTCCTGCAATGTCCACAGGCCATCATTTCGCTCCACCCAGCCCTCATCCACAATCGGCGCCCGACGTGGCTCCGATAAGAGGACTGCTGCAACTCAATACATTCGTTCACCCAAGCGCGAGCGTCCAAGTTGGCCATGAGGACAAACACCGGCTCTATTTTTCGGATGTCGAGCCCGTCATCCGGGTCCTTCCTTTTTGCGCTGACTTTTTTTGTTTACTTGCTTTGAACGATGAGTCCAGAAATGGAGCGCCGAGGGCGGTGCATCGAATTTCGCCTCTCGGCATTCGTAGATGAGCTCCGGACCCGCCGTTGTATGGACGTACTGTGTGTGTATGTACTTGGTAGTTCGCTGCAGGTGCTAATAAGATGGAAACCCAGATTCAGTTAGATGCGCGATGCACTCAGGCGCCGCGGAATGATGAAACTGGCGCTCCACGGCCAATTGGCCCAGCGGCGGCTCGAGATGCAGAAATGAGTCCAGCCGAGTGGCCAGCCAAAGTTCACAGTCAGGTCCAGCCTTGTGGCGGGGGTTTCCGCCCGCAGGCCTTTGACTGGCTGGTGTGGGGAGTAAAACATGTCGAGACCTCCGGACCTCGCGGCAGACCGTCGGTCGTATTTCGCTGTATCCCGATACGGATACTCTGACGTCGAGAACAATGGCAAGGGTGGTACCAGAATCGAGCCAGACTGCGAAAGGGCTAGATGTGGCTGGGCAGAACCCCACAAGTTTTATACAGTACGGATGGCAACATTACCATTGTGCGAGTGTATTCGTATGTATTTCGGAGTGCAGCGAGTGGCCTCCAGAAAACAGACAGACCAACATCGAGGCTGCACCCATCCATCGCCGGCATAATCGGATTGTTGGACTTTGTCTGCCCTTGCACAGACTATTATCATTCCACAACAGATATCCACCAGTTTTGAGGATGTCGACGCCCTCCAGCCACTAGTTGGCTAATAGCTTCGTTGTAACAGTCATCAATGACGCTCTCTGCGGCCTGGTCGGCCCCTGCACGGCTCGGCATGCGGGTTGTGAGCGTCTCATTTCCATGGCGCCTGTGAGGTATCATTGGGTTGTTCCATCAACCGCCATGTGCGCCGACAAGTGGTGCATCACGAAAGGGGGGACTGCTGAGTGAACTCTCTGATCGGGGGCTTCTCACCGTCAGTTCGGTGCCATGGAATGGAGAACACTTGGAACAAGAGGACCACGACGACATGGCGGGGAATTCTAGAACGGCATGAGTTGACACATAGCTGGCCGCTAAGTGGTCGAGACTTGGGTTATGCAAAGCGAACAGGTCTCCGAGACCAGCGACCCCCACCCACCCGAGACCATCGGCAAATGGTGGTGGGGTGACAAAGGGGCAGAATCAGTTCGGCGGTCAGCTCATCTCTCGCTATCTCTGGGTTGCATTCTCCCGTTTATCCCTCGATACGGTCCATGCCGTCAAGGTGCTCTTCTCACACCGCAAAGCACACACATCCACGGCGAAACGAAGGGTGACCCGGGCGAGTTGAGGGTGAGAGGGTCTCGTGAATGCCTTCATGCCTGAAGCGGGGCAAAAGGCAAATCGACCTATTTTAGTCTCGATGTTTAGCGACGGGATTGGCAAAGCGGAAGATCTTAGGGCCAATAATTGAGGTCGGAGCGCTCTCCCTTGCCCCGGTTCCGGGCCCTCGCAGGGTGGGTTCGTCGATGCAAGAATGGGCGAGGGGCATCGAGGGGTTGAAACCCAAACACTCGGCACGCCTTGCCCCCAGGTGCTAGCCGGGTGTTTCGAAAGGCGGGGGACGCTGTCCGCCAGCCTCTTTTCCGCAATTCCAGGTCAATGCAGCATCCGACGAAACGAGGAAAGGCCATGACAGAAACTTATCTGGCGTACCTGGCTGCCGGCGGTCTTGTCATTCGCTGATGCCGAATCTGCCTGCGGCATTGGGAGGGTTCGCGAGGGACGGACTGCAACCATCGTCAATGCATTGTTCCCAATGCACGGCAGGGCTGTGCTCCCTTGCATCCTCGATGGACACTGTGATCAATCTGTCCTGGGCTTGACAATGGGGGAACCCAGCAAGATACAGATGACAGACGCTGCCTTTCAGAAACTCGAATTGTTGCAACACTCCTACCAGGAGTCATCATCGAGACAGACCATGGAGTCATTCACAAGCGGGGCTTCCATCGTTTGAGCTCCTCGTCGACCGTCTCATCCCCCGCATCGAAGCAGCACTGTGCACCAAGAGATCTGGTGTCTCTCCAGCACAGACCACGGAGTGGCCGAAGGGTTGTCGAGGGTGTGACACTGCCACACACCGCTCTTTTCTCGGCGAGCGGGTGCTGTGCACGCCTGCAGTGCCTGCAAGCCTAATTGTGCGCAGCTCTGTGAGTGGGTGTGGCCAGGCAGAGCTAGGCTAGACCTCCATCGTCGACGCCACTTGGATGCCTGTAACTTGCTTTTTCCCCAGATGACCGATCCGCGCCGAATCGATGCAGCGTCAGGCGGCGCAGCAGCGGGGAAAAAAAAGGAAGAAAGTGACGAGGCGGTTCGCAATCCTTGAATTGCGCGTGCTGACCTTGCAGGCATGCAGCTCGCTTTGCCGACGAAGATCGATAACGTTCACCAACCTGCTGTAACTAGCGTGCAGGAAGGCAAATCGACAGCTGATCTTTCAGGTCCGGTCGTCTTTCCAGTGCCTGGGCCGAAGCTCCGAAACTCTCTTTCAGATCCTCGCAGGTTGTGGCGCATGGGACGCTAGAGGATCGGACGTTTCCGTAATTGACGGTAATGACGGAAAAAGAAAGCAACCGGTGGATGTATGGCTGGCTTGCTGGGTTGCCTCCCTCTCGTCAGTTCTCTCGCTGTGGAGTCGCGAGCTGCCGGCGGTCCGAAGGAAGCCGGGAAGCCCTCGGAGTTCTAATTCTCCATTACGTGCTTGAAGTTCTGTTGGGACGACCAGTTTTACCCCTGAAAACCCAATTCCCATCATAACATCACGCGATGGCAGTGCTTCCCGTGCCAAGCCCATCCCGTTCCCCTGAATCTCCAGACGAGTCAGCGGCTTGTCACCTGACAAATCTCACCAGACCCTCTTTGAGGCACAAGACTCGGGCTGTTATCGGCTAAGGTGGTTACCAGTTTATTACATCACGGCCGGCCGGGCTCGGTTTCGGGTCGCTGAACGAAAACGGGCGGGCAAGCAACAGACGGCGGTGCGACTCCCCGGCCGAGACGGTCAGGCCGGGCCGGACCCTCCGTGATCGCGCTGATTGTCGTAAAACATAAAACATCGGGCCCGGCCTCGATTCGACCGCGAGATGAGACGATGCCGTGTGTTCGGAGGGTTTGATTTGTCCCGGCTTCGGCGTCCGGCTATGATGTCTCGGTGTATTTAACTACAGCTTTACCCGCTTTGGAAGCTGACCATTCTGTTGGTTTTTTAGTTGATGGACCTCAACGGTAACTGTGTACTTTTATTCATTTATTAGTAGAAATAAGTTTTACTGACTGGCCCGGGATTGTACATGCAAGCACTGACCGGTAAAGTTTTACAATGCTGTATGTTTTTAACATGCACCTGCCCGGTCCAAGTAATAATAACAGCAATACACAATCGTAACAGTAAACAAGCAAATTCCCTCACATGTACCAGCAATGACCAGTCAAGGTAAATTGAAGCAAGCAAGGCCAAACTCCATTGATGACGCGCAGTGGAACCGCGCACTTTTCGAATCCTGGTGGTGACTGCAATTCGGTGATGAGCGTCCCCAAAATGAGTGCACAAAGGCAAGCTCCCACTTAGTGACGTCATCGCAACTGCCGACGTCTCATCCACCCCTCTCAATGAGAAAAGCTGCCTCGCCTCATCTGCCAGCAAGCTGGAATTGTATTTCGAATAGCTCAAGGTTTTACATCTATTGCTTTGAGGAATCAGAAAAGCGCCAATTGACAATTATCTGCCCAATTGGCTCCCAGACTACTCCCAAATAACAAACACCACCAAAAACACCATCTCCAAACCCATATCTCACCAACAACGCATCTCACCAATTGCCATCAACATGTCCGCCCGCGCCCTCTTCAACACCACCACCAAGGCCCTCCGGCCATCCATCCTCTCCCTCCCCAACACCACCGCACGCCGGACCCTCAGCCAAACCCCACGGGTCGCACTCAAAGAATCCGCCTCAAGTACGCCCCCCCTTCATCCACCCACCCATCCCCCTCAGAACCCCCCCAAACCCCAAACAAACAAACCCAAAAACTAACCACCCCCCCCTCCCCTCAAAGCCGACCCCACCGCCACAAACTACGAGCACCACAAGCAAGACTCCCTCGCCAAGCAAAAGAAAGGCGAAGGCCACTGGAAGCCCGAGCTGGCGTCGGTGAGCGAAGAGAGCGTCAAGGCCGACCGCACAGGCCCGCAGGAGGCGGGCGAGGCGGCGATGAAGCGGCTGCAGGAGCAGACGAAGGGGCGGGCGGAGGAGACGAGTAAGAAGGGGACGAGTATGCGGGATGGTTTGTGAATTTTCTGATTTGTTTCTTCCTTTTTGGGGTGGGGGGTTCCGAGTGGAAGTATGTTTGGGGGGGTGATGATGGATGTGGTTGCGGTGGTTGGCTGACTTTGGTGGTTTAGCAGAGTAGGATTGGGTTGGCGGTGTTGTATGATGTCGGTAGGGGGGAGAAGGGTTGGGGAAAGAAAAGGGCCATGGGAGGAGGGATTGTGTATATTCATTCTCAAGGCATTCAAGGAGTTTTGTTTTGCTCAGCACCCTGCGTCAAAAGACAGGTCATAGACCGACAGATTGCATGCGATGATTCGATTATTCTCGGTAATGTACGTTGTACGTCCAAGCTACCTACTATGCTATTGTCATTTGTAGCAAATCAAAGCAACATGTCATGATAAAGGCCAAACCCATACTCAACCTGTGATGCCCAGGACGCCCGTCGCTATATGCTGATATACCTCCCATTCCCAGATTAATGCCAACCGGGATAACCTAGAACACACCGCAATATCAAACTTGACTTCTTTCAACTCCAGCTCACGCCGCCACACCACGTCCTTTTCCACGCCCCCTTCCCCTACCCCTTGGCCTACCCCTCCCAACCCCGCGGGTCCCTCGAGCAACCACACCCCTCCCACGACTCGCCAGACTAGGCCTCGCGGGTATATCCTCATCCTCATCCGAGCCCGAGTCCGAGTCCGAGTCGCTCGGCTCCAGGGCACCGCTCAGCCCACCAGCACTCCCCCCCACCTCACTACCAGCCTCGCCACCATGCTCCGACCCCGACCCAGACCGTGACGCACCCTCACCATCGGTGGAGTACCCCCCACCCCCACCGTCGTAATAGTCGTCCTCCTCGTCCGAGTCCAACAACCTCACTATGGTCGGGCCGGACGGGAGTCGCGGCGGGGACGGCGGGGGTGACGGTTCGGGAACGGGTGAGGGTTCGAGGGGGAGGGACGGTTCGGGAGTCGGTGTCGGTTCGGTAGGTGGAGAGGGTTCGGGAGTCGGTGTCAGGTCGGCAGGTGGAGAGGGTTCGGGAATCGGTGTCGGTTCGGCAGGCGGCGACGGTGCCGAAGATGGGGTGGGTTCGACAGCGGGAGAGGGTTCGGATTCGACTTCCTGGTCGGGTCCGGGTCCGGGTTCCTCCTGTTCGGGGGATGGTGAGGCCAGACCTTCCTGTGTGGCCGGTGCGGTGGGCGGGGTCGCAGAGATGCTCGGCGGCGGAGAAGGTTCGGGGTCTGCTTTTAGGACTGGCTCGGGCTCGTCATGGTCACGCATAAGCGGAGATGGGCTGCGGGCCACATCTGACACCGCTTCCTCCTCCGCAGCGGGATCAAAGTCGTCGTCTGCGCTCTCTGTTTCGTCGCGGGTGGCTTGCTTCCTAGGCCTGCCTCTGCCTCTCGCGGCTGGTTTCGGGGTTCTTTCTTTTCGGGGAAGTGAAGGTTCGGCGGGTCGGCGCTCGGCTTCCGCAGGGCTGTCCTCTATCTCGCTTTCTCTCGCGCGCGGAGTGGTCGTTGCCCCCGTAGATCCCTTCCGCTGACCAATCTTAAATTTCTTGCCCTTGAGGCGCATCCTTTCGGCCATGGACAGTAGTGGCTGCGATGGCAGTTCCACAGCTACCTCTGGCTTTTTCGAGCGGGCCTCAGGTTGGGCGTTGCGCGGTGGACGGCCGCGTCTCCTCGGCCCTGCAGGCCCAGCCATTTCACCCCGAGGCGTTGCCTCCGTATTGATGACCTCGCCTTCTTCGTCAAACCCCTCGAGTTGCTGCGCAAGCTGAGCGTCAAGGTCATCCGTCTCGTTTTCAGGACCCACACTAAGTGAAGGCCGCACCTTCGGGGGCCGTCCACGCCACTTTGCCGGCTTCTCTGGCTCACGATTCGGAGTCGCGGTTTGAGTTCCTGAGACTTCCGATTTTCGTGGCCGACCCCGTTTCTTAGGCGGAGGCGCCGCCGCACTGGGGTTCTGGGCAGCTGGCGCGGTACTGCTGGTCGTAGAGAAAATTGCCGCCGATGCTAGGTCGAGCGGGTCCTTCCCTGCGTGTTCCGGGTTGTAGTTCGCGATACCCTCCGGTGGCCGCTGCGAACGAGGAATTAGTATGTCGTTGAACTCCTCCTCGCCGTTCTCGTCGACGACGTAAGATATCTTGGGCCGCGCGTGTCGAAGCGCTGGTCGGTTCGGGGAGTACCCTTGCCGTTCACGCTCGCTTGTGTCTTGAGCACCATCGGCTGGCTCGGGTGTTGGTTGCGAGACTTCTGCCGGCGCTTCGGGATGGACTGGCGGGGCTTCTTCCGCAGGGGCGTCAAGCATCGTCTCGTCACCGCCAAACAAGGCGGGGTCCATGTTGCTCAGCGCAACTTCCTGGGCGTCGGGCTGGGGCTCGGGTTCGAGCCTGGGTTTCTTTCTGTGATGAGAGCGCGGCCCTTGGAAGTCCGGATCGTCGTCTTCTTCCTGCCGAGCCCGTTGTTTCGTGATTCGGAGTTGTTTCTTGTGGTATTCAGATATCTCAGGCTCGTCATCCACCACCAAAGCTTCTGTAGAGGGCATTTGGTACGGGTCAAATAGAATCTTGTCAGGGCTATCGTCCTGTTCGTAGTATCCCATGCCGAGCATCCTCTCGCGGCCGAGCCCCGAGGGGTCGGGGTATGAGGACTGGTCTTGGGTTATACCTGTAGACATAGACATGTCAGCGACGGCAGCGGGGCCCACGTGGTAACCATTTTGCTGTTGTCCGTCGACTGCACTCGCAGGTAGGACATACCCTCCCATAGGCGCAACTCCAGGCCCAACGGTCCCGTTCTGGCCATGATGGCCGTTGGCAGCATGTAGCAGAGCAGCATCCATACTTTCCGCCAGGGCGCCGTCCGGCAGGGTGGGCACTTGGTCAGGCATTTCAGCTTGCTTCGCCTTCTCCGCCTCGGCCGCCTGTTGTAGCCTCTGCATTCGCTTGCTCGACAGGCTCCGGCTCTCGTCGCCCACGCTCTTGAGCCAGGACAAGTTGTGAACGCGGAAGTCGACCAGGGTCTCGACGCTGCGGTCGTCTGCGATTCGACGGGTGTCGTGCCCGAGCAGGGTGGTCTTGGGAATGTAGGGAACGCCGTTCCCTGCCCGGCGGCAGGCGGCGCAATTGCAAATCTTGAGACATTTGGGGCATTGCCATCGCTCGTTCTGCACCACCTCCTGCGGCATCATGTCGAAGGCCCTGTAAAGCACACCAAAACAATATGCGTCATGACAACCCTCGTTCGTGCAGAAGGCCAACTTGTAGTTATAGTCCTTGTGCTGACAAACGTGGCAACGGTGCACGTCGCCCTTTTTCGCCTTCCTCCTCTTCTTTTTCTTGGGCCGACCCTCGTCATCTACCTCGATATCCGACTCTGGCTCGGATGCCTCCTTCGCCTGGGTGATGTCCTTCCAGGGCCGCATCCGGAGTTGCTCCTGGCAGATCTGGGCAACCGATTTCTTGCCCAACTTCCTCCTCGCGAGCTCCAACGGGAGGGGCGAACTGTCAAAGCTGACGAAGCCATCATTCTTAATGATCAGCGCCCGCCAAGATTCGTACCGGTCAACCAGATCGGACCAGTGCCATTGCTCGCACCAGCTGAGGTTGGAGACGCAGAAACACGAGCGACCCATGACGTAGCATTCCATGCAGATGTCGTATGTGTCCTCGTCTCCGTTGACGAGCTGGCGCACGCAGTGTTTGCAGGTCAGGAAGCGGTTGAAGATGTTTGCTCTGCAGTAGGAGCAAGTAATATTGGAGTCGAACTCGATGTAGTCGATCTCCTTTTCCCTGCTCGCGAACATTTCGTCGAGGAGAACCTCGGTGAACAGGCTGAAAAGCGACTTGAAATCGGCCGCCATCTGCTTCATCCTGGTCGAGTTCTTGATCAGATCTTGACCGAACCCGAGCAAGCCTATGTCGGCCGTCTTTTCCGTATCCACCATTTCCTTGTAGTACTTTTCCAGGGTGTAGAAGAGGATGGCCTTGTTCTTGTACTGCTCGTCTCGGCAGACAAGCCTTGCCTTTGGTAGTGCTTCGTGTAGCGCCAGCTGTAGAGTTTCGGCCGTCGTCCGGTTCCATGCGACCTTGATGGTCCTGGTGCCGCGGTTCCAGACCTGGTGGGGAGCTAGCGGGGGAACAAGGATGAAGTCCCCAACCTTTTGTTCCACGACATAGACAGGAAAGGTGGCCTTTTTCCAGGCGTTGACCTGGGCAAAATGCTTCTCGATTTCGATATCGTGGCCTAGCATGGACAGGAAGTATTCCCTCACTACTTCGCGGTCCTTCGTCTCGGTCATGAACCAGATCGAGCTTCCCGGCCGCTCTCCGTTCTCGTCGCCAGAGGCATCCACCATGATATTCTGGCCCAGGCTAGCGCACATTTCCCGATGGGCGGGGGTATAGGTGCCTTCATGGCCGATGTAGCACATGAGGTTCTGGGCGCGCATTTCCTCAGGCAGGCTGCTCATCAGATCACCGGCAGGTGCGGCGGACCGTCCCTCTTGGAAGATGCCCATATCGTCGCTACGCCCTTTCCCGGCCCGCTCGTCGACATTCGAGTTCATGTAGTAGAGGTTCGGAGGGATGACTTTCTGCAAGTAGTCTTGCCACTCTGGAGGGCAGTCGATGTCCTTGAGATATAGTCGCTGTCGTCGCTCATCGCGGTAATTGTGGGGGGTCCACTGGTTCGTGAGCGTCTTCATCGACCGGAGGTAATGACCCATCGACATGGGGATATCGGTCTGTCCGACCACGTCGCGAACATTCTCGGCTGCTTGGTTGTCAGCCAACATACACAACACGCAGAAGTGCACAAAATGGGCTCACGTTTCTTGTCGTAGGTAGACTCCAGCCATTCGGCGCTGAAGAGCGACTTGGGTAAACGGCCGTTCCATTTCTCAATGACCAGCGGCTTCCCGCCGTGGATGACGTGAAGAAACACTAGCCGCTCGAATTCCTGAGGACCTATGTTCCGGATCTGAGCAGCTGAGATGCGCAATATCCAGTGGAAATTTGGTGTCCTCTCCACAACCGAATGCAAGTCGAAATCCGGCGGGATGGGATCGAACTTCGCTTGCGGATGCTGTGAGGTCGGCGGCATCGCGGAGTTTGCGCCAGAGCGCGTTTCGTGCAAATCGAATCGTAAGTCGAAGATTAATTAAGAGCCGAAGCAATTAAAGTCGAATTTGGGTTACATGGCAACTCGGCGCCGGAGCGAGTTGTGGTGTTCTGGACTCGGTGGACTCGGTGGACTCGGTTTGTTGTAAGAAGCGCGACGGGAGTCTTCGACGCTGCAAGAAAGCGCGTTTGGATGAAATCGGCGAGGGGAATTGGCGGTTGAAAGAATGTGGTGGGGCAGGGCTGACCAATAAAAAAGCAGAAACAGCTCAAGCTCAGGGAGAGCTTCCCGGCTTGTGGGGCGGAAATTTGCTGTTGAGGCTCAAGTCAACTTCGAAGCATGTGAAAGTGGTTTTCTCCAACACCATAAACTCGGAATTTGAGAACGGGATGGAATGAGAAGTTGGATTGTATGAGCTTGGGTTTTATCATTATGTTTGAGATTGAACCTGCAAGATAAGGAAGGACGATAGATCAAGTTGTGTGAGTGACTGGTTAAATTGAGTGAGTGAGTCGCTTTCTCTCAAGAAGGTACTTCTTATTTTTCTTATTTCTGTTTCCTCTGTTTCTTCAATTGTTGGACTCATTAGAACTAAAATATGATCAGGAAATAAGGCTACCTATCCCAGAGACTTGGTGGCGGCATATCACAGTCGAAATGTCTACCTGCCGCATACTTCCGAGGATGCCGTTGCGGCCTGCATTCTCACAAACAACCAACCCCTATAAGCTATGGCATTCCCGGCTGTCAATTCGAACCTCCCGAGCCCTTTCAACACCTCGACGACTCGCCATTGAAACTCACACCAGCTCATCCCCACGTTCCCTCATCGCCTACCACACCACCGCCAAACTCTTATCAACAGCAACCACCGCCACCCCTCCTACACCCACTGCGCCCACCACAACCAAACTACCATCTTACACTCCCCCCCAAACCGGCCTCCTCTCCGTACTCCCCCGGTCATGGGTCCCCTACGCGGAGCTAATCCGCCTCGACAAGCCCACGGGCTCCTACTACCTCTACTTCCCCTGCATCTTCTCAACACTACTCGCCGCCCCGCTGGCCGTGCCCACCGCCCCACCGCTCACCGTGCTCGGCACCTCCCTCCTCTTCCTCGCCGGCGCCATCATCATGCGCGGGGCGGGGTGCACGATCAACGACCTGTGGGACCGCAACCTGGACCCGCACGTGGCGCGCACGCGGCTGCGGCCGATCGCGCGGGGCGCCGTGACACCTTTCCGCGCCGTCGTCTTCACGGGCGCGCAGCTGCTCGCGGGCCTGGCCGTGCTGCTGCAGTTCCCCCTCACCTGCTTCTTCTACGCCACCCCGAGCCTGCTGCTCGTCGCCACCTACCCGCTGGCCAAGCGCGTCACCTACTACCCGCAGTTCGTGCTGGGGCTGACCTTTTCGTGGGGTGCTATTGTGGGTTTCCCCGCGCTTGGGGTGGATTTGTTGCAGAATGGTGCGGCCCAGGCGGCGGCGGCGTGCTTGTACGCGTCGAATGTCGCGTGGACGGTGTTGTATGACATGATCTACGCGCATATGGACATCAAGGATGATGCTAAGGCCGGGATTAAGAGCATCGCTCTCAAGCATGACCGGGAGACGAAACAGGTGCTTTCGGGGCTGGCTGTTGCTCAGGTGGCGCTGTTGGCTGGCGCGGGCATCGCGACGGGTGCTGGGCCGGCGTTTTTTGTGGGGAGTTGCGGTGGCGCGCTGGTCACGCTGGGGATTATGATCAAGCGGGTTAATCTCAAGAGTGTGAAGGACTGCTGGTGGTGGTTTGTCAATGGGTGTTGGATCACGGGGGGCGTGGTCACCTTGGGGCTGACGGCTGATTATCTCGTGCGGTATGCTGAGCGGGATGATGAGAAGTCGACGTGATGTATTATTTATTGTATTGTGTTGTATTTGTTGAAGATTTGCTCCGGGGCTTGGGGGATCCTACGTGAGCTGGACAATACCACCGAACTACCTTACTTCGTACCACATACGACACCGACCTGCCAGAAGAATCATGGTCTTGTTTCCACATAAGGTAAGTGGGTTGGCAAGTTGGTCTCGACATTTCTTAACCAATCATGCCACACACGACCACGTGCATCATCGAGGGGCATTTGGCGCCTCACGACTCCAAATGGCGAGGTTGGTTTTGCCAGCACAATGCACCCCGGGATTGTCTCACCTTCGTTCTGATAATCTGATGCCAACTTGCTCAGTCGATTGAACACCCAGGTCTATGAATGCGTTTAAATGACCGCCCAAGGCTGGGATCGCAAGGTCTTCCGACTGCGCAAGCTACCAAGCCACATATCGAGCCTGGCCGAGACGGCCGACATTCTTAGCCGCGCACTGAGTCTCCCCATCGACGATATCGTCGTCTACTCGATCGGGAGGACAACCGATATATGGGAGGTACCACCGTTTAAAGTTGCCACCCTCCAGTTGAAGAGCATACCCACACTCCTCCGAGACCGTTTGGCAGAGGATGAATGGTCAATTCCTACCACGTCAAATCTGCCGATTGATGACTTGCTTCTCGACACCCATTTCGAAGGCTTAACGGCTCTCAACGATGTAGACCCAGCGAAGCATTCCGCAGAGTATGTTGATCTTTGGGACCTGGCGCGTGCTGTGTGCGGTCCGAACTAAAGTCTCGTTTTCAGCTGTATCGCCATCTCAGGCTTGGCAAGTCACCCGTTTGGGTCCTGGCAACCTCGCGGCAATGACAAAACCTTCATGTGGCTTAGGGACGCTATCCCTAAATACATGCCTGGCGTACGGTCTGTTCTGTACGGGTACGATTCGAAGCTCACGAGCACTGGGTCTTTCCAATCGATCAGCGATATTTCGCGGACCTTGATTTTACACCTCAAATCCGGGGGTTGGAATCTCCCCTCATCTAAGCCAGTCGTCTTTCTCGCTCATAGCCTCGGTGGGCTTGTACTCAAAGATGCAATCGTCCAGGTAGCCGATCGCGAGAAAGGCGTGGCCAACATCCTCGACAATGTTCGCGGGGCCGTTATGTTTGGTGTCCCGAGCTTGGGTATGGATCAGTCCTCTTTAATGGCCATCGTCGAAGGCCGTGCGAACGAGATGCTTGTACAGGACCTCTCTCGAGAAGGCGGCGCCAATTACACCCGGCAGTTGAATACGCGGTTCGAGGGCTTGACTTTCCTCCGTACGGCGCGGATTCTCTGGGCATATGAGACTAAAGAATCACCAACCGTAGCGGTGAGGCCCCCCTCTCTTTTCTTTCTTTTTTGTTTAACATCAAGAGCTCTAACGGATCGCTTATAATCCACAGCGTCGTACAGATGGGTCTTGGGAGAGGAACGGCCCACCGGCTGTATTAGTCAATCCCGAGTCGGCAACCTGTCATCACTTCCGGAAGGATAAGTCTGTAACGATCCCGATTAATGAGGATCATTCAAATATGGTCAAATTCTCGAGGGATGATGCAACTTTGCGCATTATCATACATTCTCTCTCAGAGCTCTGCTCTCCCAGAGCTTCACGCGCTAAAGAATCCTCCGGCGTCGATATGGTGTCAGAAACCGAGAGAATCCCCCCGAACAATGATGTGCATCCGGCCCCTATAGGAGAGGAGCCTCGGCTGTCCGATAGCAACGAGATCTTGAGACAGTGGGAGTATCTCACATTATCCATCGAGGGTACGTCGACTTTGTTTATCCGTTATCGTGTCGGGGGAACCAATGATGCTGATGAGGGTGCGTATTTGTTTAGCCATATACAACAACCTATATTCGCCAGAGCTAGACTTTCGAGTGGAACAAATCGAAGATCCGTTCCAGGACACATTTAAATGGATATTTGACCTCCCGGTATTTTCAAACTGGCTCCAAGAGGGTTCCGAGCTGTTCTGGATTCATGGCAAACCGGGCTCCGGGAAGTCAACTCTTATGAAGCACATCTTCCGAAGCAAACAAACGTGGGAGCTGCTACACAATTGGAGGCGTGGTTCCCTCGAGATACAGGCCGCATTCTTCTTCAGCTACCGAGGGAGCGCACTCCAAAAGTCTCTTGAGGGCGTCTTGAGGAGTCTTATCATTCAGGTTTTTACGCCTTTTCGGGCGGAATATTGGAAGCGGCATCGGCATGACTGGGATGAGTTTTATTCCTTTCGGCAAAAGATACGCAAGCTTGAGCTACAGGACGCGCAACTCAGCAGAGATACCGAGCGGATTCGGCACGCCTTTACGGAAGTGACTGAAAAAATGAAGCTAGATCAGGCACAGCTTACCGAAGATGGGGAATTGGCTAGTAAGGAACTGAAAAGTTCGGTGGATGAGAAGCGAAAGCAACAACTTGATCTCGAGCGCGAACTTGGCGAACTTCATACGGAGCAAGCCGGTATACGTAATAAGCTCACCGCTCTTCAGCAGCAGACCCCCTCCTTCGCCGACTACTTCAGACCATACATGGCCACCCCGGAGACGAAGTTCCTTATGGGCGTGGCTGTAGAATTTCGTGACGATAGGGATGGCTTGATTCCCAAGCTCGAGAGGATCCTTCGCCGCTTACTGGATCAGGAAGTAAGGGGCCTAGATCTAGCCCTCTTCTTCGACGCCTTGGACGAATTCGATGGCCATATCAACATGATTAGCCGGTTCCTCAAAACACTAGTCAAAAATTCGGCCACATCGGCGACCCGCGTCAAGGTCTGCTTTTCCAGCCGACCATGGGAGAGCCTTCAAGCTCACTTCTCATCGTATCCGGGCTTCAGTTTGCAGGACTATACCAAGTACGATATTGAACGATATACGGCCAGCATAGTAACAAGTCTAGACATTTCCGATCCTTTCATTACCGAAATCGTTCCGGCCATCACCGCGAGGGCAAACGGCGTATTCTTGTGGGTGAAGCTGGCGCTTAGCCTGCTAAGTCAGACCGTTATACCAAATGCGAAGGCTACATCCTGGGAGTTGCTAGAAACAAAGCTCCGAGAGCTTCCGGAAGACCTTTTTGAGTTCTACGAACTCATCATTGAGAGAATCCCCGGGCATTATCGCCGCTACACCTTTGCTCTTCTGGAACTGCTTGTTCGTCATACTGGCCCCGCTGTCGCCGCCACCAAAATACGAGATGCGGTTTTGGTCTCGGGCTGCAACACCCTCCAGGAAGCAACCGACCAACTTGAAGGAGCGCACGGCCAGGGTTCGTTAAGCCAAGGGGACGTGAAGGAAGCGATCAACAACATAGCCACATGGGGCGGAGGGCTAGTCGAGACGAAAATGCAGGAGGGGATCAGTCGGCCCCAGCTAATGCACCATACCGTCCTCGAGTTCGTCTCGGGACTGTCTTTCAAGAGGATTGTTGTCGGCGACCTTGCAAGCTTTCTCACCGAAAACGGACATTCTTTTCATCTGAAGTACATGACCTATGCACGACGGAAAAGGGGTTTCGCAGTACATCAACCAGAGAACCAACCGCAGCCCGAATCACAAATTCTAGGGCTGAGTTTTCCAAAGGACATGGATGATGCTGAAGAAATTAGGCAGCTTGCCTATCACGCGGAACAGTCCGAACTCACAACCGGCAGAAGCCACCTTCGTTTCCTCCACAGCATACCCGTAGAGATCATGGCAGCCGTATTCGGTGTACCCTGCCACTTCTGGGAGAAAGATTGTACCTTCTTATGTCTTGTCGCCGGTTACGGACTCTCGCTCTGCCTCCGAGACTGGATCGCGAAAAACCCGAGCCGCCTCAAGAGCATCGCCCTCAGATCCGTACACTTGCCTGTGCTCAGCTCGTTGACTTTCTCTCCACCTGGGGGAGAGTTTCACGAGAGATACCTGGGGACCATCCGCCTGCTTCTGGAGAACGGTTACGTCGTGGGAAAGGACCCGGAAT
The DNA here is from genome assembly GCF_020726465.1 of Chaetomium tenue. Lineage (NCBI taxonomy): Eukaryota > Fungi > Ascomycota > Sordariomycetes > Sordariales > Chaetomiaceae > Chaetomium > Chaetomium tenue. Next base: position 1,671,714 of record NW_027117330.1, on the reverse strand, counting down.
TCTTCCCTAAGATACTCGACGAACTTTGGAACCCGCCCAACCCGGGCCGCGCTGCTGCCAAATCAAAGCTTCTGACCGAGCTGGCGATTCTAGTTCTCGAACATGGCCAGGATCCAGATACTCCCATCCGGGTGGAGTCATTGCCGGCTCCGCAGCCCGAACCGAATTACGATTCGGACGATGCCTACGATGCTGAGCTGGGCCATTGCTGGCCTCTCCACATGGCACCGCCCCGCGTAGCCGCTGAGCTGATCCTGCGCGGCGCGGCGCCCAACATGAAGGACTCCACCGGTCGGACACCGCTGGACTGGGTCTTGAAGCTTCCGTCCCCCGGGCCGGCCATGCCGCACGATTGGAATACCGCGCGGAAGTATGAAATGTGCAACATCTTGGTCAAGGCAGGTGGCGTCACGTCATGGAAGACGCACCGAAGCGCCCGGGTGGAGATTTTGGCCGAATTTGAGAAAGAAGGCCTCGATACGCGGTTTCTTCGCTTGAGCTTTGAGAATCTAGACAACGATGGAGATACCGCAGATGAGCTCCGCCCTCGAGACTTTGCCTACATGACAGGGGCGGGGACGGGAATGGAGAAGAAGGGAACGGAGAAGAAGGGAAAGGAGAAGAAGGGGAAGAAGAGCACGGGGCATTGGTTTAAAGTGTTGAAACGGCGACTGAGCAGAAAGACTCCGAATCAAAGCATTGAACTCAGTGTGATAACCCACGGACAGGTCACCCCTTAGGCCGGCGCGGCGGGAGCTACGGTGCGAAGGACGGGAGACCAAGGCTTTACACGGAGTGTTCTGTACTTAGCATGCTCTGTACAGAGCAGTGAACCAGAGCAGTGAACCCGAAAATCTATAACCCAAATGGGTAGACCGGGTCCATTTGGGTCACCCAAATAACCTATGGGGCCGTTTGGGTCCAACCCATTTGGAACAACATCCTCCTACAAAAGCCCATCCTTCGCCAAAACCTCCCGAAACCCCCCCTGGGACAGCTCCGACGACACAACCACATACACCTCATAGCGCGTCGCATTCAACGAGTGTACCTTGCACAGGCCCTTTCCCAGAAAGGTACCCACGCGCGCCAGGTACTCGGTGAGGTGCCTCACGTGTGTGACGACCTTGGCAACCACCAGGAACTGGTCACCGCGGCCCGTGGCCAGTTGGTTCTGCCAGTAGACCGAGACCGACGGCGGGCCGCCCCTGAACTGATCCACGCCAGCCACGTGTGTCTTGAGCTCGCCCGTGGAGAGGTCGACGTACTTGCCGTCGACGATTGGGTACCCGTCCACAGTCCAGCGTTGGGTCGGGCGACCGCCGTCGCTGGCGGCAGGTTCGGATTCGGCGAGGGCATCGTTTGTGTCCGGCGGGTTGGTGTTGGCGGGAGGTTCCATGGTAGCGGGGCCTGTACGGTGCACCTACATGTAAGTACACTTATTTCAAGAGCACAGGCTTCATGAATATAGTTGCTTACTTCTCCGTTTCAGTAGGTATGTAGCCTGGGAAGCTTTGTTTTATCGTTTGCTGAAGCCCGAGACTGACACTGATGAAGGTAGTGACGGAATGGGCTTGGGCAGGACTCACCTTCTCAACCCACCATTCCCATATATGCACCGTCATTCATGCGCGTGGGCGGGCCGCCTTCCTATTCAGGTGTCACCAGATCACGCGGGAATGGGACCGGTTTTCCGCGGGTGCAACAATGTTAAGCAGTTGGTTCTATGTCAGTCATTGTGCACAGGTAAGGACACCCGGGGAGTCTCGTTATTGAGGCATCGACTCAGTTCTGCATCTGCTTTGCAGCCAACGGGTCCAACACATCCACACCCTTGGCGGAGCAAACTCTTGGAATCGGAAACTGGCGTAGCTCGCAAACCTGACACGTGGGGACATGAAGGGAGATGGATCCCCGACAATGGAGTTGTTCATAAACGGCAGCAACCCGGGGAGTTCTCAGTGAACGCATCTCGCCTAAACCCAAGTTAATGTCCAACAGAGTAATGAGGCCGTGACAGATGCTGGTGCCCTCTCTACATTTTCCCTTCTTTCCCCGTTGACTCCTCCCGCACACCCACTTCCAGGTCGAGATAGAGAGCCGCCGCAAACTCTCGGAACCGACAGTAGTGGCAGTAGGCCGGGTCAACCCAGTGAACCTCGACCGGGCGGCGTCGTGAGAGCCTGTCAAGCCCGCAGCATGCCCAGTCGGGAGGCGCAAGAGGTGCCTTGGAGCATGGCACAGTCATGTCTCGGTCAATCTTCGACTTCCCACAGCCGCGGCATGGGTGCATGATGCGAAGGATGAGAGAACACATCTCGAAGGCGGCCGGCGGCTTCGAAGACGGGGTCGGCAGTGGAAAGGGAGAAGATCGTTACCGGAACCGTTAGTAATTGGACCATTATTGTCATGAGATGGTGGTGATGGCGATGCTTACTAGTCGGTACCTTGAGGACCCTGCCTCGGCACCTGAGCAAGTGACTCAAGCTAGGTATGGAAAGTCGGGCAGAAACGGGTTACTGGATGTTAAACTCTCCGAGAGGCGCAGTGGAAAGGGAGGTAACTTTAGTTTGTGGTGTGGTTATTTATTTACCAAACCGGCTCTGGGGTGAACAAAGGGGGGATAAAGATAAGCTTACCTACCTAGCTATGGTCTGTTGTTGGCCAGGCCGATTTTGGGACACTTAATTCGTAAAAGTAAGCTTAGGGTCTGGCTGCTCGTAAGTGATAGCCGAGGTGCCCAAAATGAGGCAGGGGAGTGGGGATGGCTAAAGGGATGAATGATATGAGATCTTCTAACTGCCACTCGACGCTGTTTGGGGAGATATGGGCAGTGATTCCGCGTCCGCAATGCCAACGTATATTAGATCCAAGCGTGACCTTTGACAAGCGTGCGTATGTATTATGTTTCAAAATATTGGGGATTAGGGGCGTCAGCCCATAAGTTTCTGACCACACATGTCGACCGAGGTTCCGTGTCGTTGTCCTCCAACAATCGACTATCTTACCATAATGACCCAACTGAGCCTCCAGGGCTACCTTGCATGTTATAATCCCAAGCCACAGTGAACGGGCCGACTCGAACGGATCTAGGGCTCGCAGAGAGGGGGTTAGGAAACGGGCTCTGACATAAAGTCCAACTACCTTTTACCCCCTTCTGTTAATACACTCGACAACCAATATCGTTGTCGCCCTGAGAAATGTAGAGCTTAAAGTACCTAGGTAGGTAATTATACATACACGGATTTCATATACACATTATAGATATACACATACTAAGCGACAACCTAAAGCCTTCCACAACAGCCTTCATCCACAAGCCGGACATGCATGCCGCGCGTTAAATCTTCATCTTTCCCAACCTCACCTCCGTGGCCTTTGCCTCTTCCGAAGCCTCCATAGCCTCCATAGCCTCCGCAGCTTCTACAGCCTCAACAACCTCCAACCCACCCTCACCCTCGTCCCCCCCATAATAAGACGAAGCCCGACTCACACCCTCTATATCAAACCCACAATCAATAAAGATCGTGTTCCGCACCGCCCTAGCCGCAGCAACCGCCGCCGACGCCTGCTCAGCCGACATCAAATCATGATCCAGCAGCGGAAACATGCGACAATCCAGCTGCTCCGATTGACCGCCCTCTTGCTGCTCTTCTTGCTCGGCACAAGCAACACGCTGATAAACCCCCAGATTGACACCGCCAGAACCTACACAAGGGTCTCCGTCAGCGCAGCTTCACCCACTCATCCACTCCAGTCACCACCGAAGAAGCAAGACAACAGAATAGAATAAAAAGCACTCACCCAGCGCCGCCTCGGCCTCATACGGGCTCATCACGGGGTAATAGGCAAACCGCCCCGTCGAGAACATAGTCGAGTCTCTGACGCTTTGGGTGGCTAGAACCGGGGCCGGGGCTCGAGCCTGGGCCTGAGCCATAATCGGAATCGGAGTCGGAGTCGAGGTCGCGGTTGCGGTCAAGGTCGGGCCAAGCGGGTTCGACAGGAACGGTGAGGGGGCGGCGAAAGAGCTGTGCATAGTACTGACTGTTGCCGGCGGCGGCGCGGGATGGAGCCGGGGCCGGGGCCGGGGCACGGAACCGACTGTTGGGCCGGTCTGGCCGGCGGGGTAGAGCCGAGCCGAGTTGACGAGGTTATGGGCGCGGGCGCGGTTGGGGGGGTCCCAGTTGTGGACTGTGGGTTTTGGAGGGGGGAGGGGTTAGTTGGTGTTCTGATGTTTGAGGTTGGTTGGGGGGGCTTACGGAAAGGCGGGGGCGGAGGGTAGCCGAATGGGTTGTCTGGGTACAGGTCACGTAGCAAGGCTGATCGGTGTTAGTGATTGTTTACTCCATGATAGAGAGGGGGGCCGGCATGAGTTACTTACACGGCGAAGTGAATCCATCAGAACTCCAGCCCGCTGAGGAAAAGGCGCTTCCGGCCGATGGGGTCGCAGAAGATGGGGATACAAATCGTGGCGGCGGTAGGGGCGACACGGGCAGAGACCGGGGAGGCGGGAACAAGGAGTAAGTAGGCGCCGGAGCTCGTGCTGGGGCCGACGGCGTACGGGCGGCGCGAGTTCTGCCACCCACTGGCTTCGCAAGTTCGCGGGAGACTTCCTGCTGCCAGTCATGAAGCCACTCTTCCTGCTGGGTCTTGGGAGCTGGGGAGGGAGCCGGGGGTACAACTACAGGTGGAGCTGGAGGAAGAGTCGGGGGCAGAGCCGGGGCCAGAACCGGGGGCAGAGTCGACGGTAGAACTGAGGGCAAAGTTGACGGCAGAGCTGAGCCTGGCGACCGGTTTGGCAGGGGCGGGGTCAGTTCCCGGGAGTGACTCAAGCGGCATTCGTCAATGGGGGCCAAGTTGCCCGGCTTCTGGCGCGAGCCCCCCGTGGAACTCGCTGTGCGAGAACGGGAAGGGCGGACTCTGGGCAAGGGCAGAGAGTTGCCGCTCAGGATATCCGGTACTCGGGGAGTTCGGCGACCCTGGGAGAGGATGGGCGGGGCAGGCGGAGGTCGGGTTGGCGGCGGCGGTATACTGTTGGCACTACCCCCAGACGATGTTGAGCCGCCCCGGGTCCTCGACATGGGGAAGTCGGCGCCTCCTGGTTGTGGTACGTAAGTCAGCTTCTGAAACTGGTGACACTTGTGGATTGTGTACGAGGGCTCATTGCTCACGTCCAACATCACCTAATGATTGCTCAATCTCCTTGATTGCTTCGGGAGTGAGAATCTGTGATTCTCGGACTGAACAATCGTTAACTTGAGGACTGACCCTTCGGGGATCGGACGTTGAGTAGGTAGCAGGTCTTACTGTTTGGAGGAGTCGCCATATTATCGGTACTCATTGAATGAGCGGCTTAGCCCTGGAAGTAACTCAATTCAACATTTAAAGGAATAACGGCTGTGTGGCCGACAAGGTTTAAGGGGTTGGAAACAGGATTTGATAAAGTGAATGGGGGAGGAAATTCTGGGAGAGGTTGAGGCAGTTGAGAAATACTAGGAGGTAAGAGTCCCCCACCAGCTTGAAGATGGGGGAATAATCAAAGTGATTAAATTCCCTCCCAGAAGGACGCGACTTGAGTTCGCGTGTTTGGGTTGTTAATGGGGTTGCCATTGGCTTAGTAGCGTCTTCTGTGACGCGTCAGGTTCGGACGAATGTTGAGTTGTTCCCATTTTCACACGGCCCAAGAATGGCACATATTAATATTGAATCCTAGATAGGAAACAATCAAGATCAAATGCATGTTCAAGTATGAACTCTTGCCCCAGGACCCCCTCATGAAGCCAGTTGACTACCTACGGAGTTGTTCAGAGTTAAATAACTGAAAGGAGGCTAGAACTGGTTTGTGGTCTCTACAGGATTTCCGATATCTACCTAAGAACCTAGGCTATAATTATTCCCTCAACTTTGGGATTTATTACTTAGGTACCTGTGTCGAGTGGAGGTTGTCCTGACCGTGACCTCAATGTGTACCACGCCAAACAGCTGTTCCGAGGTTCAAACAGTGTGATGAACAATTATTATGACATGGCATCCCATTTTTCCTGGCCCATTCTCTATGAAAGGAGACAGGGAAAACAGGGTTAGTTTCTGTGAGATTTGTGCACTTGAAAATAGGTACCTAGGTAGGACTCGCCCACTGACTTCACCACTGCCTCCTCACACGCGTGCATGACGCGTTATTTCTGGCTTGTCATGTCATCCTTCCACACACTTTATCTCACTCATCAGCCTCAGCGTCACATAGGCCACTGTTATTTCACTCATTGTTTGTGATTGTGCGTCCCACGACATTGTCTGACTCATAGTACCTAATGGTTATCTTGTTTTTGATTCGAGTCGTCCATGATAGTGAATCATCCTTTGATAGCTCATGATTGTGGCAGGAGAGTAATAGTAGTTGATGACATTGGGTGCCGTTGACAAGGGCCTGATAGACTACCACGGACAAAATGGTGTGAAGGTGATGTGACTACCACTTCAATGGTACTCGACATGGGTGACCTACCTAAGCACACAGTACCTAACTAGCGGCCATTAGGATTGCAGACCCAATCTAGCCGTGCAGTGAATGGAGAGGTGGTATCCAGGTACCTACCTAAGTAAAGTATTATGTATTCTTACGGTCTCTTCGATACCTAAGTAGGTAACTCCGGCGCCACTCTGTAACTTCCGTGGGTAAGGTTGGTAGGTTGATTATTCCCCCGATTCAAATCAACAAATTTCCCGCCCCACCACTTTTGTTGTTCACACCAAACACCCAGTTGTTCAGCTCAGATCGATCAACCTCTGAACTCGACGATAAATGATGGCTGTAGGAGCTATAAGACAGAGGCCCTCTGGGCCCGGTGTCCATTTGGGCACCACAGCACCTTTATTTTGGCGAGTCAATGACATTATGGACGACACAGAGAAGGCAAAGATGAAGGCGCTGTTGCGCGAGGTTGAGGAACTGCGGGAGAAGAATACTAGGGAGGTTGAGGCACTGCGACAGAAGAATAGGGAGGCTGATCGCCAAACGCGTGAAGCAGAAGAAGATGCTATAAGAGAGCGGAAACGTGCCGAAAAGGCCGAGGAACGCCTCGGAAAGGCAGAGGAACGCCTCGGAAAAACAGAGGAACGCCTCGAAAAAACAGAGGAACGCCTCGGAAAGACAGAGGAACGCCTCGAAAAGACAGAGGAACGCCTCGGAGAGGCAGAGGCACGCATGCAAGACACCACCATCGAAGAATACCTGGACGCCTGTCAGAAACATCTCTTCGACCGACTCAAAGTTGAGACCGACATGGCTCGCGCGTCGCAGGGCGGCCTCACTAACCCAACCAAAAAGTGGTGTCCGACGAAGCTACTGCCCTGGACGGACTTTCTCGACGAGCAGAAAAAGATCCTCGCTAAATTTTACGAGGTCTTCCCAGTCCACGAGCGCCTCTTCCAACCCGTGGAGATGCTCAAACGCTTCAAAGATGAGTACGTCAAGGGGAATATCAAAGACGAAATCGACGTTCTGTATGTCCAGCGTGTCACGGTACAATGTCCTGTGGAAAAGATCATCGAAGAGATCGTTAAAAGACACCCGGTCAGAGACGCGCTGGGTATTAGCAGCGACATGGAATTTCAGAGCCACGTTCTTCCAGCCAACGAAAATATCGCAGGGGCCAGGGGGCCCGGTGTCGGGGTCGGCGGGGCCGGCAATGGAACCGACAATGAAACCGACAATGAGACCGACAACGGTGCTGATAACGGGGCGGACAGTGAGGCCGACAACGAGAAAGAAGATGAGGATGTTGGTGAGGCAGGCGACAAGGCAGGCAGTGACAGTGACGAGGAAGTCGACAGAACACGGCCTGACCAAACTGCTGTGCACTTGACGGGCGTTAACGACACCGACGGCTTGGCAAAAAGAGCGATCGCCTTCGTTGTCGAGTACAAGGCTCCACACAAGCTCACTGCTGCCCATATCCGCCGTGGCCTTCAAATGAAGGATGTCATAGCCGAGGTTGTGAACCGCCCTGATATACCAACGTCCGATATTGGCCGTTTTGAGTACAAGGCAGAGAGGCTCGTAGCGGCCGCTATCACGCAGACCTATCACTACATGATTCAAAACGGCCTGGAGTACAGCTATCTCACAACCTCACAACAAGCGAAGCATTTGTGTTTTTGAGGATAGACTGGCGTAACCCCGGCAATCTCTATTTTCATCTCGCCGAACCTTCCATCGAGGTAGCTGCTCATGAGGAGGGCAATGGTCTGGACTGCACAGCTATTAGTCGAGTGCTTGCCTTTTCGCTCCTTGCGCTGAGGACACAGCAGAAGCGTCGAGCTGATCGAATTCGAGCTAGAAAGATGGCTGGGTTGAAAACATGGGCCGTGGAATGGGAATTGGAAGTGCGCGGCATGTCGGAGGTTGGAAGGGGGAACAAACAATTATCAGACTCGGACACATCATATTCGCCCTCAACAACACCACCCTCAGTTACATCCTCCGACATTGACCAACCGCCGATTCATCCTCGGAAAACAAACCGAGCCGAGCCGGTTAAAAAGGGCAGTACCGCCAAAACATGCCGACCCACGCTCGGCACGAGTGGGCCAAATGCTACGGATAACGACGACGACGATTCCATTGACGAGTTGACGATGGATACCTCAACAACTCCGGCCGCCAACCTCGGTTTGGTGCGCACCTCGCCTTTCAACACGCGAACCAATACCAGCGACTCTAGGCAGGGGTCTTCTAATCGTTCAAGAAAGCGTTCTTACTGCACCCAGCAATGCCTTCTAGGCTTGGTTTGCGGATTCCGCCTGGACCCCCGTTGCCCTAACATCGACCTCCACCGGGACAAAACACAAGACACCAACCAGCATCCGGTGGACCACAGAACCTGGCAACGCTTGCTGGCCAAGTAGTTCTCCCGTAAACCTGAAGCCGGCCTCAAATGCCTCTGGAAGGAAGGCGCGCGCGGCGTGCTCATGCGGATCACCCTGCTCCAGTACGGCTACACCTTCGTCGCCAAGGGCACCAACCGGAAGTCGATCGAGCACCTGCGGCAAGAAGCCCGCATCTACGAGCGCCTACGCACCCTGCAGGGCAGCGACATCCCCGTCTTCCTGGGCCGCCTGCACCTGCGCCAGCCGTACGACTACGACTACGGCATGCAGGTCGTTTACATGCTCTTTCTGTCGTGGGGCGGCGAGTGCGTGCTCAGCAGGAAGGCCGCGCTGGGCATAGACCAGGCCGCGCTCGACCGCCAGTTGTTGCCCCTGCTGCAGAAGGTGCATGATTTGGGGGTGGTGCACATGGATGTGCGGGGGCAGAATGTCTTGTGGTGCGAGGAGACGCGCAGGGTCATGCTGATTGATTTTGAGCGGTCGATTTCATGTGCTGGCGCTGGCGAGCGAGACCGGGACCCCGTCCGCGAGAAGGTCGTGCAGTTCGTCAAGAAGGAGGATCTGTACGTCGCTGGGCTTATTATCGAGCCGCCATCACGGGAGGTCTACCCCTACTGTCGGTTCTTTTAGGGCTTGGGCCCTTGTCAATCGTGCACCCCATTGCAAGCAACCAGAAACGGGTTCCGCGCCTGACGGGAGTATTGTCGCTGATATCGGCAATTTCGCAACGCCTTTCCTGGATTTACGCGACTTTCAAGTCTTGGTTGGTCGGATGGGTTCAATGGCATTGGGCGGACGATACCACGGGATCGCGGGCAACTAAGGCGTTCTCTGGGATATTGGTTATGTATGCTAATAATGTATTGTACCTATTGAGATTAGGTGTATTTGCACTTCCCAGCATCACCTTTAGTTACCCTTGTCTCTCATGAAGGATTGGTAGCCGTCGGATATGTTTTGAGCCATTCCTCTCGGGTATACACCTTTCCAGCGGAGCTCAAGAATTGCGTTATCCTGGCATTTAGCCCTGGGAGCTCAAGGTTGGCTTGGGTCTGGCGGTGTTTTGGAATATGGGAGTACGTACTGTCGAGAGACATCCTGACAGCTGGCTGTAGGGAGTAATGGTCTGACCGCTCATGCACAAGGAGTAGGTCGTCAGGAAGATTGGTGTCTTGAAATCATTGTTAGGATAAAATTCATGTGTTATGAGACACATGTGACATAGTAGCCCTGGTGAATGAGCGGTCTCACCTTTGGGGATCGAGTACACGACAACATCGTCTCCACGAAACCGCCAGGACACCAAGTATTGTTGGTATCGACTGTTAGGGCGCATGGATGCTCCGTTGGGTGCTAAACTCAAGAGCTGCGTTTCAAAAAAATGGATCTATTGAGGTAGTACCTAACACTCTTGGTGAACCTACCCATGTAAGTCGATAGGTTCAAGGCTTTTGGTTCGACCCAGCCGTTGCCAGAAGTGATGATGTCGTAGACATGGCGGTGTGGCGTCTGGGCACGTACCCGAATTGCACGGCCGTTGTTAACACGGAAGAGTTCCTTGGGAAACTTCCGAAACACAGTGATGGCCGACATGACCAAAGACACTTACGGTGTGCTTTGCAGGGTAAGGCGGATGACATGAAGTTCTCTCCGATTCAGATTCGGCAAAAGTGGAGTTGGTTCTCTAATACTTGACCAATCAGGTTATACAATACCTACAGTATCGCGACGCGTTTTGGGAGCCACCACCCGGCTTCTTCCTGCAACTTTGCAAGCGATCCTCAACCACTATCCATCCACCCACCAAGCTGACAAGATGATTCGTCACCCGTTGAATTCAACTCGGAGTCTCTGTAGCCCGTTATTAAAGACTTCAAAACTCACTCGAACCGCTCGGTCACCTTGTTCGTCTGGGCGCCATTTTTCGGTGAAAGCAATCTATTCCTCGTTCCCTGCCACACTACACTACTATTCCCCTCAAAAAAAGGTGGTTCTCTTCGACCACAAGGGGTCTGATAATCGGTCCCAAGAGCTGTTCGAGGAGGCCGTGACGGTGGCTAAGGATGGTCTCGTTTACCCGACCGTGAACGCGGCATCTAGTCAGTATTAAGACCATTGGTTGCACCAGGGCCACCGACCGACATACACCATTAACATTGGACCAATTGATAGTGTCGAATGGAGCGGTTATGTTTCCAAATACTTTCATGATGCAGGAGTTAGTCCGCAGATACTTTGACGAAGTTCTCGACCGCCAGGACGAAGGCGAAGATATTGAAGCCCCCTCTTTGTACACCGTCCCTAAAGGTAACGCTGAGTTCCCGTCCCTCGGGGCAATATCTGTTTACAGAGTTAACAATTGTCGCCCAGGAACCCCTATTCCCAGCCACCTCATCTTGATTAACGAGTACATATCCCGGTTCTCCTTGCAACCATCACACGGCATGTCTCTGGAGGGTGAGTAAATCTTGATCCACGTTGTCTTTGGAAATGCCACCCTGACACGAGATAGACTTGAACCGCTCTCTGAATGAATTCTATGAGCGTCACGCCAAGAAGGAGACGGTAGATAGTTGGTTAGAGAACCATCCTTTTCCAGAAGCCTTGCCGGATGAGGCAGATGAGAGATGGAAGGCCCAATAGCCATAATCGCTGATTCGCTGCTGAAGCTAAAAGTGGCGGGGATGGTGGCCAGCTTGAATGGCACCTCGACATGTTTTTGAGTTGTACAATGAAGACATAGCGTTGAGTGGGTTGTAAGCAAGGAAGTCTGGTAGACTTTGTTGTTGTCGGCCCGTCGGGCAAGTTCAGATCACAGCATTTGATGCCTATACAAGATGGGCCAACTTCCTGATCTAACTGTGATGACACTGGCTAAACAACAGAGAAAAACCAGCTTTGTTTTCGATGGCAATCTCTGTACGATCCTTTCTGAATGAACATTTAGACTGTCGTTCCAGTGAGAGAGGACATGAAGTCGGATTTTGTGGGGCCTTGTTAACATGTTTCCGGAATTCCGGCGCCAGAGGACCCCGCGGCTGCCCCACGAGCCCTCTACTCTACCCCGCTTCAGCCCGTTCATCCCCCTGAAGGCGCCGTTCGAAGGACCCCAAGAAGGTTGTGGGTTTCCCACGTGCCAAGATGCTCAGGGTCGCATTCTGCTCCTCTGGGGATTCTTGGCGACAGCTCCCCAACGGCCATGGTGTTGGTGTTTGGCTGCACCTTCCACCTCTCCAAGTTAGCACCAAAACCCTCCATCGTTTGCTCCTTTAATTGTCTTAATCCCTCTTTTCAAGAAATTCGCATGGATTGGTGCGAATTTTCATCTCAGGCCGAGTCTCCTATCGCTTCATAACCTTGCACCTTGGTCTTGGTCTCAAATTCGGAACTCTCGGCGGATCGCACAAGACTCGGCGCTCTCACCATTCACTCTGCCCTTGCATGACCGTCTCACACCTAATCGCCCATTTTAAACATGGCCAAGAAGGCGCGCCAAAGGATAAGCTATGGTTGGTTATTTCCTCTTTTTATTGTTGTGCATTGCATTGGCTGTCTTGGCCTCCTCAACCAAACCCACACACACACACGTGCTCGAGTGTCAACAGGTCGCGTTGGGGAGAAGGGATGTCTTTGTTTTAGACTTGTCGCCTTGGGGCATCTGCTATATCAACCGAGTTGTGTGGGACATCAAATCACAGATCTGGCATTGTGTTGTTGTTAACCTACTTGTTTTGTTCCAGTCCTTGAAGCCCCTAATTCCTCACCCGGTGGCCATCGACTGGGGGTCAATGGCTTAGCCGTCGATTGCGACAATGCTATCCTGTGAGTTAGGTCACGATGGAGTTATTTATTATCTCATAACTTTGCCAACTTTGCTGACACCCTGCAGTTACTCTGGTGGGCGAGACGGTGTCATCTGCGCCTGGGACCTGAATAACACCCTTCATACCAACACTGGTGGGCACTCCGCTGTTGTTGACACCAGCCAAACCAACAGCAGGCCAAAGACCATTACCCGATTTCGTGCCCAGACTCAAGCACACACCCACTGGATCAACGACATTGCCCTTGCCCAGAAGTACAGCACACTGGTGTCAGCCTCCTCAGACCTCCTGGTCAAGGCCTGGCGACCTCTTGCTGGCGATGCCCTAGAGCCCGTCACCATCGGCCAGCACGCCGACTATGTCAAGTGCGTCGCCACGCCAAGCCAGTCCACCCCCTGGGTAGCCTCAGGGGGGCTGGACCGGAAGATTTCCCTTTGGGACCTGTCGGGAGCTGGCCAAACGCTCGAGATTGATGTCCGTGGCGAGGAAGTGGAACAGAAGGGTAGCGTGTACGCGTTGGGCGTCACCCACAACATCCTAGCCAACGGCGGTCCCGAGAGCATTGTGCGGCTGTGGGACCCAAGGTCTGGTCAGCGCATCACCAAGTTTGTCGGCCACACCGACACCATCCGCGCCATTCTGATCAGCGAGTCTGGGGATATGGTCCTGTCGGCTAGCTCAGATCAGACCGTCAAGGTTTGGAGTGTTACAGCTGGCCGTTGCATGCATACCCTGACAATGCACGACCATAGTGTATGGGCCCTTTTCTCGGATGACCCGGGCCTTGACATCTTCTACAGCAGTGACCGATCCGGGCTGGTGGTCAAGACAGACGTTCGTGACACCGGGGGCGACATGGACAAGGGCTTGTCCGTGGCAGTTGCGAAGGAGAATGATGGCGTTAGCAAGATGGTGACCTGGGACGACAGCATCTGGACGGCAACGGCCACGGCGTCAATCAACCGGTGGAAGGACGTGGACACAAGCGTCAGCGTGCGGTTTTCAGAGGCCCCAAAGCAGCACCGGGCATCGTTGGTGACGGTGCAGAGCAAGGACACGGTTGCTGTCGTAGCTCCGCCAAGCGATTCTACGGCACCCACGATCCCGGCCAAGTCTATTCTCCGCATATCGAATACGGCGCCTTTCCAGCTAGTCATCGGCCGGGACGATGAGGTTTCCCTCCCGGGGTTGACTCGGAGTGTCTCGGAGCTCACGGAGCATGCCGTCAGCATCGTTGAGCCGATCCACCATGTGCCAGAAGAGACCATAGAAGGGCAGTTTGGTTTGGTTAAGCACAAGTTGTTGAACGACAGGAGGCGTGTCCTGACTTTGGATACTGCGGGCGATGTTTTGATGTGGGATCTAATCCAGGTGAAATGATCATCCTTCGTATGAGATATCCTTGGTGCTAACTACTTCCGCAGTGCCGTCCTGTCAAAAGCTTTGGGAAGCGTCACCTCGAAGATGTGGAGCCCGAGGTCAACACTCGGGAGGCTGTTGCTCCCTGGTGCTTGATCGACATTAGTTCAGGGAACTTGACGGTCGTGTTGGAGCCCTACAACTGCTTCGACGCCGAGATGTACGCCGACGAGTTGGTTCTTGAGGAGCCCGTAGAATTCCGCGAAGACCAAAGGAGTACGTCCCAGTCCGGCTTAGCTACGTTGAGATGCTGACATTTGTAGTCAACCTCGGAAAATGGGTGCTTAGGTACCTATTCGCCAATCTCATCGACGAAGAAATCCGGCGGGATGAGGCGTTTAGGCAGAAAATAAACCAAGGCGCCACCAAGAGGATAGCAGCGGGTAGGACAGCGCCACCGCTAGCGATATCCATTCCTTCCAACCCAGGCTGGGGTCCGGCGGACCTATCTTCGGCGACACCGCGAGCCCACGGATCACAGTACCCTCCCATGACACCGGGCTTCGGAATAGGGCTGGCCACTCCTGGCTCCCCGGGACCACCGGCACTCGAAGGATTCACGTCGCCTCTTAGCCCCCTCGTCGACAAGCGGTCGTCCCAAGTCAGCAGGCCGTCGCAGGACAGGGAAGACTACTTTTCAGACGCAATCCAGAGCCCAGATGGAGCCCCCAAACCAGCACAGACACCCGCCGCAGAGGCTCCGCCGGCTGAGGAGAAGGCAGCCAAAACTCCTGGTGAGAACGGCGGCAAGGAAAAGGATGCCAAAGACAAGGACAAGGACAAGGATAAAGACAAAGACAACGGAAAACCAGCCGCCACCATGTTCAGCAAGAAGTTCCGCATGAATATGTCCTTTGGCACAAAGAAGCTGGGGCGGTCCCTATCGACGACAACAGCCGAGAAGCCGGCGGTACTGGACGAGAGAGCCGAGGAGTCGGAGTCATCATCGAATCACGAAAAGGAGTTTGACGACAACTTCCTCGGCGTGGTCCAGAAGATGCACAACGATTACGAGAAGCAGCAGGCCGAAAACCCGGACCAGATCGTCGAGTCCAGGATCACCCCCAGCCTGGCCAACGACACGCCGGTCCTCAAGCTGCCCGCCGGCACCAAGGTCATCATCCAAGAGGAAACCTCGGGCGGCTCGGCCGAGATGTACCGCGGCACGGTGGCGTCGGTCGGCGCCGACGCCGACGTCATCGAGAAGCGCGCGCCGCAGTGGCTCGGCGACGTGCTCCTGCTCAACGCCCTGCCGCTCAAGGACCCCGTTAAGATCTCGTTCGTGCTGCACCCGTGGAAGGAGTCCCTGCCGCCCATCGTCTCGGCCGACGGCAACAACCGCCTGAACGCCAACCGCATGCTGCGCGTCAAGAAGATCTTGGCGTATGTTGCCGAGCGCATTGATCCTGTCCCGGAGGGCCAGGAGCCTGCGCCGGATGCGCTCAAGCCGGAGGAGTATTTGGAGCTGTATTGTAATGATCGGGTAAGTTTGGCTCTTGGGTGTTGGTGGGCTGGTTCGGGGACTAATGCTTTCTTCTAGTTGCTGCCGCTCAAAATGACGCTGGCGACCCTGCGGACGCACGCCTGGAGGGGCGGCAACGATATCGTCCTGCACTACAAGGCCAACGGCCGCAAGGAGATCCCCATGCCGCCTCCCGTGGAGGTGGAAGCGACGACGGACGAGTCCGAAGCGGCGGCGCCGGCTGCATAGTGTGGGCTGACATCAAGGAGCCGCGGAGGGTGGTCTGCTCGTTGGCGTCGAGTGAGGTGGTGTTAGCAAGCCGCCGGCGTTTGTGTCTATTCGGGGTATTAGTCTTGTTTTGTATTGTACATAGGTATGTCGGCTTAGATAGCCTCCGGCAGTTCTGCAGGGTTGTCGAAACAAGTCGGACGCGCCTCGGTGGTCCCCCGTCATGATGTGGATGTCAAACCGCTCGTGATCCGGCACAGGAACCGACTCTCATATTACCAGCCTGCTTTGTTCCAGCGCGTTTACCGCCCACTGGTAGCTGCCCAAGAATATCGCGCCGCCAACACTAATCCACATGACCCTCGGCCCGATCCCCGCAAAGAACGGCCTGACCCCGTTCTCCCTTAGTATCGTCCGCACTATGCTCGCCATGCTCTCCCGCTGCGAGCTCAGCATGACCCTCGTCTTGAGCACATCCAACGGCGTCGTCACCGCCGCCGCCACCCCGCCCGATATACTCCCATACAGCGCCGACTCGGCCGCGCTGACCTCCCCCACCACACCAACACCCCCGGCACCCCCCGCAACAACATGAACCGGATGCACACTCACATCCCCAAACAACCCCCTCCCCACCCTGACCTTCCTCTCCCGCCCCCACCCCTTCAGCGCCTCCCACAGCGGAAACTGCAAGATCGTAAACGGCACCTCGCGCATCACGGTAATCCCCCACCCGCGATACAATTCCCGCCACACACCCACCACCCCCACCGCCCCACGCTGCCCCAGAATATGCCGCAGCGACCGCAGCGACGAGCCCCCGTGCTGCCCGGCCTGCGCCCGCTGCTTGACCACCTCGGTCGGCACGCGCACCGCGCAGGCCGCGATCTCGCCGGCGGAGGCGGCGAGCATGTGGATGAGCGCTTGGTTGCCGCCGCCGTGGTGGGAGGAGAAGGTGGGCGAGAAGGCGAGGAAGGATTTGCTCGCTTCGTAGGTGCAGAAGAAGAAGGCGGCGCCGGGGGCGGAGCCGACGACGGCGGACCCCACCCCGCGGTAGATGCCCCGGAAGCCGCCCGAGGCGAAGAAGCCGGCGGAGGATTGCAGGCGGGTTTTGAGCGTGTCGAGCGGGAAGAGGGAGAGGTCGACGGTGGTGCCGGCGAGGGCGCCGGCGAGGAGGGCGGTTTGGAAGGGCGGGGGTGCGGGGGTTGTGGCCATGGTTGTTTTTCTGGTCTATTTTTCTTCTTATTTCTTTGGAACGCGGGGAGGTGGCGCGGTTGGGTCGTGGTGGTTATGGAGGTAGTTGTTTCCGGGTGAGAGGTGTGTGACTAATAGTGGCTTTGTTGAGGAGGAAACGGGTCGGGGATATGGGGTCGTGGTTCGGCTGGGTCGGTGGAAGGTTGGCACGACGGTGGTGGGCCAATAGCTGGCAGGAGGGCTGGGGCTGTTTAGTAACCGCGAATAGCAGTTATGGGGTCATGGTGGTATCGAGATGAGTCGGTATTTGAGTGTGGTGTTGAGGCGTGGTGTTGCGATATTCTGATATTTTTTAGGCCGAGCTGAGCCGCCGATTCCGGCAGGGACCGAAGACTTGTGAGGTCATGGTCAGGGTTTAGGGTCTTGGCTCACTAACTGTTCCCCTGGAGCGGTGCTGAAGCCGCGCCTCAGCCCGGTACATTACTGTACCTTACAGTTGCTCCAGAGACCCACTGAACTTGGCAGTTCTCTTCACTTTTCCCATTCACATCTCATTGATGGTCCTGAAGCTGTCCTGTGATGGAATGACCACGATACCGCCCGTTCTGCACCGCGGCGCGCGGGCAATCACTCCCCATGAGTTCCTCGACGCCCTGGCAGCCACATGCGTCCCGCGCTTTCCACAAGCGCGCTCGCGCGCTCAACGCCCAATTGGTGATTATACCCCTTATGTTCATATTCATCCCCCCATACTCAGGATGTTATGCTAACCTCGCACAGCCCTGGCAATTAGCGGTGGCGTTGATTCCATGGCCCTAGCCTATCTCTGCTCCAAGATCAGACCGACGAACCAGTGGTTCAAGGTTGTTGACCACGCTATCAGCAGCCCGTGCGGTATCATCGTCAACCATGACTTGCGCGAGGGCAGCGCTATCGAGGCCGACAATGTTGCCGTGGCGACTAGGAAGTTGGGCGTGAAGTCGCACGTTGTGAGGATCAGCTGGGACGAGGTATTACCAGAGGGTACTCGCCCCAACGATGTGCCCAACATCGAAACCCTCGCCCGTTACCTCCGCTACCGCCGACTCGGCACGTTCTGCAAAGTTGGACAGATGGCCACCCTCTTCACCGCCCACCACGAGGATGACCAGTACGAAACCGTCATGATGAGACTGCTCTCTGGCCATGGGTACCGCGGACTGCAGGGAATGCGTCCGGCGGTTGACATACCGGAATGTTATGACCTACACGGCGTGTACCAGAGCGGCTTTATTGACGACCAGCGGAGTCGGGACCCCTTCTATAACATTGCCCCGAATGATCGAGAGCGGAAACAACTGAGGAGAGGTCTGAGGAAAGAAGTTGACCCCGCTGTCATCGCTAGGGAGATCGAGGCAGGTTTGACAACTGACCTTGGCATTGCGTACCTGGATGATTACGACGGCATCGCCACGGGTAGCAAGCGTTCCCCTCGCCTGGTACCGTTGGAGTTGGAGGACGGCGGAGTCATGGTTTATCGGCCGCTCCTGAGTTTCAGCAAAGACCGGCTGATCGCCACTTGTCTCGAGAACAAGATCCCCTGGTTTGAGGACCACACCAACGCCGACCGGACGTTAACGATGAGGAATTCTGTCCGGTACATGCGCCAAAACCACAAACTGCCAGTGGCACTGCAGAAACCTTCCATCCTCCGACTCACGGAACGATGCCAAAAACGGGTTGCTTACGAGGAAGCCGAGGCAGAGCGGCTCCTTGAGCGAGTATTAGTCCACGAATTCGTGCCCAACACCGGCACTGCCGTCGTCACTTTCCCGGAACTCTCCTTCCCCTCCCGCCCCCGGCGGTCCTCCACATCACCAGCCGCTCGCCAACGCCGCACCGCCCACTACCAACACATCGCCGCCCTGCTCATCCGGCGCCTCCTCACCATGGTAACGCCCGAACGCGAGCTCAGCCAACCCGCCCAACTCACCCACCTCGTCTCGATGCTCTTCCCCTCCCTCACCGACCCATCCTCCCCCCCACCACCCCCACCCAAGCCCTACGTAATCTGCTCCGTCCTCTTCACCCCCCTCCCCAACCCCGCAACCCCCCCCCCCCGCTGGCTCCTCTCCCGCGCCCCGCACGCCTCCAACCTCCCCCGGCCCCAAACCACCTTCAACCGACGGGTGGGCCGCCCCCCCTCCGCTTGGAAGACAACAGGCTGGTCCGGCACCCGCGCCTTCGATGGTCGCTTCTGGATCCGCCTGCTGCACCGCCTGCCGTGCCGCATCCGCGTCGCCCCCTTTGAGGTTGAGCACTACAAACCTTTTCGGGAGGCACTCGCGGGGGATAGGGAGAGGAAGGAGCTTGCGGCGGTGTTGAGGCGGTACGCGCCGGGGAAGACGAGGTATACACTGCCGGGGATTTATGCGACGGTTGATGTGGCGGGGTTGTTGGGGGGTGGGGGGTGGTGGCCGGGGATGGGTCAGGGTTCGGGTCAGGGCCAGGCTCTAGATCAGGGGCAGGCTCTGAGCGAAGTTAGTGTGGCAGTGACAACCCACGAGACTGAGACGGGCGAGACGGAGGCCGGCGAGACGGACTCTGGCGAGACGGACTCTGGTGAGACGGAGCCTGCCCATCAGACAAAACCGAGAACCCTGAGCGACGTGCACACGGACTGGTGGGACTGGGAGCGGGATCTGAAGAGCAGGGAGCAGCTCCAGCTGCTGGCCTTGCCGACGTTGGGGGTGTGCTTGCCCGGGCTGGATCACTGGTTGAGGTGGGAGGTGAGGTATCGGAAGGTGGACTGCGAGTTGTTGAGACTCAGCAAGCTTGGCGGGCGGAGGATTGGGAGGAGAGAGTTGAGGGAGCGTGTGAGGCGCTCGTATCGGTGGATAAAGCTTGGGAGAGGGACGCGCCCTTCGAGACGACGCTGGAAGGGGGTCGGGGAATCGAGGAGACTCGGCCACTGAATATTCACTGCTTGCGGCGCTGAATGTCTCGTAAATATATACCCTTAATCAGAGGTTCAATTGTATTATGTAAAAATACTGTGACGTGCATGGTCACTCATTCAAGTTATATTCCCTCTCCAGATCGGCCCATCTCCCGTTGCGCATGGGATCCAGTTCCCTCAACTTTCCTAGCCATGTTACTAGGTCCGCTCGCTCACTCGGCGTCGGTTGCCTCTCTTCAAGCTGGGAATAGTAGACTGTGTACTCAAACAACGCCTCGTAAATCAGTTTCACGTCGTCATAGTCCTCTACCAGCTCCTTGATCTCGTCAATCTCCCTCGTCAGATACGCCACTCGGTCCTCGCGCGTGAAGTCGGGTGTCATGGCGGGGTGTTTATCCGGAGCGACAAGGTTGAGGACGAGGAACTGGTGGTAGTACCACAGCGATTGGTCCTCGGGGCCAACGTTGATGGCTTCGCGGATTTGTTGAAGCTCTTTAAGCACCCATGTTAGCCAAGCCATTCCCATCAATCACCAAACATGGGAAGGAGAGAGAAGCTATACCATTATCCAAAAACGCCCGCCTCGCCTTCGCATCCGCGCCCCTCTCATCCAACAGGCGCGGGATCAACCGGCTCCGACTATGCCAAGCCGAAAAGTTGGACAGGTCGGTGCGGATCATCTTGTCGGTGTAGGCGAACTCGGGCTCGACGAGGCTGCGGCCGCCGAGCGCGGCGCTCTCCAGCTGCGCGACCACGTGCCGCCGGTAGCCCCAAGCGTGGAAGTTGCGCCGGTCCTTGCCCAACATCTTCGACGCCAGCAGCAGCTCCTCCTCCCACACCCCGCGCGCGACCGCCGGCCGCAGCCGCGCGATCGCTTGTTGCAGGAGCCATAGTCGGTAGCTCCAGATCCAGTAGCATTTGGGCGATTCGAGGAGGAGGGGGATGGTGAAGGCGAGCTCGGTTTTGAGAACGGAGAGGTCTTGGGTCTCTGCTGCTGCGGCTGCTTCTGTTGCGGCGGCTGTGGCGGCAGATTCATCGGTTTCCGGAGCATCCGGTGTGGTGGTGCTGGCTTCAGCTGTTGTACCACTCCGCCCAGCTTTCGGGGCTGTCGGGGAGCTGGGGGCGGGCTGGGTCGCGGCCGAGGATGACGACGAGTAGTTGGTGGAAGAGGGTGCTGTAGTGGCGGTAGGAGAAGTAGTCGAGGACTCCCTCGAGCATGATGACCCAGCTGATGGTCTTGAGAATGAGCCAGAGATTAGGCAGCGCCTGCGGGCGTTCCATATCGTGTAGTATTCCGGGTTGAGCCGCAGCAATTTGGAGGTGAGTTGGAAGACGGTAGAGCTGTAGTCGCCCTTGGCCGTGAGTGCGCGCACCTGGTCCTCGAGTTCGCGGTACTTGGCGATGCGGTCGAGGTCGCGTTGTCGCTGTTCGTCAGTGCGCACACGCGAGGTGCGGGCTATGCCGTGTTGGGATCCGCCTTGCTGGAAGCGCCCTTGCTATCAGTCAACATCCCGGTAAAACTGTGGAGGAATCAAAAACAAACGACGATTTCTTACGTCGGCCATTATCTTCCACCTGGAGGCAATCTGGGAAGCTTGTCGCAAGGTCGTCGGCGTGTTTTTGTTAGTGGGAGTGACGACTGGGACCTGGTTCGTCAGCAATGGGAAGGTGGGGGTATCGATAGAGACCCTAACCCTTAGTTACCCTGGTTTTGTATCTCACGACATGGCACCTCGTCCGAGCTCTTCCTCCTTTTACTCCTGTTCAACAATCCAGGGCAAACAACACTGCCAGAGAAAGATCATAACTCGAGCGGTTATTGGATATAGACTGAATTTGAGACCTACTTCCTCGATTGGCCGCCCAAAAACCATGCTTGTAACTCTGATTGTCGGCTTAGAGTCGGTTGTGCAAGTAGCGTCCCTACCCTTCGCTCTCCGGACCCCCCCAGGTCGAGCCTGCCATCATTGAACAGAAAGTTATTTCGATTAGGTCACGCCTCCAAGTTCTTGCCTTCCGCTCTCCATCAAACTTCCTCCCGAAAATATGTCATGCTTTGTTGACTACCAACTTCACCTCCAAGTTCTAACTTCCCTATGTTATTCGGCAAACATTGATACGCCCATTGCAAAACCGCCTCAGATCTGGGTTATCCGCCAGGATTGTCTCACCTCATTATAGATACGCTGCCACTCTGAGTACGGTTCTTGCAACCCATCTTGCCATGGTGGACGTCAAGAGACCTCGCTGATCAACCCTTCTCGGACCGAGAAGGTTGGGTTCGGCTTCGCATTCGTTTGTCTCGGCTGCCTTCCCATTTGTTCTCCCCATTTTCTCATTTATTCGTCTTCTCTCATCCCAGGCCACGGTGAGGATCTGGTGGCGCACACTAGGGACTAGCAGCCCTATCAACCAGTCGATCGCTCGCGGACCATGCTACCGACCATTCCCTTCCGCCCCCTGTTCCGCCGTGAGCGCCATGCATTAAGCTCGCCTGACCCGCCAAGTCCATTGGATTCTGGCTATGGCTCTGCCTCCCCAATACCTTGGACACCGAGACCCTCTAAGGAGAATACGCAGCCTGTGGCAGATTTCCAGAACCACTGTGATGGGAACCACTCCGACTCGGACGACCCGTTCCTCACCAGTGACGTTGAGAACTCACTCACAGACTTCCGGTCTGTTTTTCTCACCTCGCCCACAGCTGTTCAAGAAACAGGGCATCTCCGCAGGCGGTCGGCCACGCTTCCGCAACGGGCGCCACGCACCCGTCCAGCCTTGCCAGCTTCGTTTTACTCCCTCCCACGTGCCAGGTTTCCGCAACGGGGTTTTAATAAGGCTTCCCCACGCTATTTCGATCGCTTTATTCCTGGGAGATCTCAGGAAAGAACTACTTCGGAAAGGTTCAGGACTAGCAAACCACCGCAGGAGCTAACGGCAAGCGAGCGGCTTATCCGACATAGCGCAACCACCGAAGATCCCTTTGTCTACCGCCGAAGGGTCGTGACACCCCTAGCGCCCGAATCCCGATCTCGGTCACGCGCCGAAGCTGTTGCGAGCCGGAATGAAGGTCAGCCAAGCCCAGGTGCATACTATGCTGCGTTTGGTGCTGACCTTGCGTAGTGGGCAATGTGCTTGGCCCGCTTGACCAAAATAGTATAGATGGAAACGACGCCCAGGTCGATGTCAGCACAGCCTGGACTGTTGGCCTAGGAGGGACCGCAGTTAACAACGGTCGTGGCCAACTGGTCAGAAGTGGAACCAACGCCCCTCTCTTCCGAACCACTTTCCCAACCGCGAGACCGAGAAGCGAGGAGGAGGTAGAGAAACATAAGGCCCGACTCGCGGCTGCCCTTGGCCTCGACCGGGCGGAGCGTATCCTTGGTGTCAACCGGCCCGTCTACCGTAACGGCCACTGTACAAAGCCAGGGTACTTCCCTTCGCATTGGAGCGGGACAGAGTGGATCAACGATGGACCTATTCCCAAGCCCCAAAAGCCACTCGGAAATCGAGCACTGCCGACTGCTCCATTCAAGTGAGTCTGCAAGCCCTCCTCGGGCCTGGCTGTCAGGGCATGCTGACGCTCACAGGGTACTCGACGCTCCGAATTTGCGAGATGACTTTTACTGCTCCATATTGGCGTACTCTCCAACCTCCCGTACGCTGGCAGTTGGTCTGGGTAACCTCCTTTACGGGTGGTCGGAAACCCGGGGGGTGCAGATGCTCAATGCTGGAATCGATCCCGATTGCTATCTGACCAGCTTGTCATTCTCATCAGCGGAGGGATGCAAATCCATCTTGGCCTTCGGAAGGTCTGACAATACGCTGGGCCTACTGTCGTTATACGACGATCCAGATACATCTGCCCCACGTTCCGCTCCGCGACCCCGGTTTGACGTTATTCAACCCTCCGCCGTTGCTTGTCTAAGCTGGAAGCCGGTGTGCACCATCCGGCCTTCTAGAAGCCGTATTAACCCCGGCATTCCTGTCAAAAACGAGGACCTCCTCGTCGGTGACGAAGCTGGGTTAATCTACTACTACGCCGTTGAGTGGCCAGAGAGATGGGAGGTAGAACGCGACAACTGGCCGGGCGACATGACGTTGTTAGCGCGCATCGTGGTCCACTCACAGCAGATATGTGGACTATCGTGGTCGAAGAACGGAGACGTATTTGGCACAGGAGGGAATGACAACATTTGTTGTCTGTTCGAAACCGCCAAGGTTCTCGAAGCCCACCGGCCAACCCGTCACTCCGACCACGAGGACCAAGTTGGGTCATCAACAGTGGCCCATGCCCACGGGTTGAGTGAGTTATCAGAGGCGGGAACCGAGGTTCAGGTCACGCAAAGCGCTCCTTACCAGTTAGTCACACGCATTGGTCCCGGCGAGGAAAAGCACCGGTGGGTTCACGGTGCCGCGGTCAAGGCTATTGCATTCTGCCCCTGGCAAGGCAGTCTGGTAGCCACCGGCGGGGGCTCCAATGACAAGTGCATCCACTTTTTCCACACCGGGTCCGGCGCCGCACTGGCTTCTATCTCGGTCTCTGCCCAGGTAACCAGCCTTATCTGGTCTACAACTCGACGCGAGATCGCAGCGACGTTCGGTTACGCCCAACCGGACCATCCAGTACGCATCGCCGTGTTTTCTTGGCCAGAGTGCCGCCAAGTGGCTGCCATCCCCTGGGCTGGCGAGCACCGCGCGCTCTATGCCATCCCGTACCCCTGCGGGCCCGACGATGCGAAGCCAGTTGGGAGAGAGGTTCGGGGCGGAAAGAATCGCAAAGGGGTCCAGGACCACAGTCGCACCGCAAAGGAAGGTTGCATTATTGTTGCGTCCAGTGATAAAAGCGTCAAGTTTCACGAGGTTTGGGCGGCAGACAAAAGGGGGACGGCTGGCGTGGCGGGGGTGCTTGGTGGGAGCCCCATCCTAGAGTTCTTGGAGGGGATTGACCGGGAGGGAATGGTGATTCGGTAAGTCGCAGGACGGAAAGGAGTTGGGGAGTTGGTTTTGGGATGCGGCGGGAACGAACGTTGGGGTACAGCGTTGCCTAACCTCGGTTGAGGGTAAGTTGCTATGGCGATGGGGAGAAGGCAGATTCGATGCAATTACATTAATTGAACCGTAGTTTTTATGCTGCGGCGCGCGTCGTGGTTATTGTGAAGTGGTGAGCGGATCACTTGTGCTACCCCCCAACAGCTGAGTGCTTGACCCCTGAATCAGGGGTAATGTAAAGTTCAGAATCATTCCGGCGCCCAAACAAAAAAGAAAGCAGACGTGCATCAGGTACAAACAAAAGTAATGGAGAATGCCCAATAACAGGATTGAACTGTTGACCTTCGCATACCATATACAGGTGGAACCGGTATTAGTACGACGCTCTAACCAGCTGAGCTAATCGGGCTTGTGGATTGATGATACCCTGCGGATGAAGCGTCCATGAGCGGAGACGAGTCTGCCGGACCTCGAGGGATGCTCATAACAGCAACCAAAAATACCCCTAGCTGGTATGGCATTGCATGTCAATGAGTGGGAGGAGAATAAACGTGCGTTGTGCTACTGTGTCGCACCGTGTATCAGAAGACAACTCAAAAGACCGCCAGCTAGCGAGCAGTCATCTACCCGAACACCAAGCCCTCCCTAAACGCCATACCATGAGCGAACCAAGCCATACATAATCATCAAAACGGCCCGCCCAGCCCATGTCGGTATACACAGATATTCGGATTCCCCGCCCGCAGGAGCAGCCCCACCGAGCCCTGCTCCGGCGGCAGCAGCAGTATTCGAACCCCTGACATGGCGCAGCAAAACGAGCCAACCCCCACTCAAGCAAGACCAGCCAGCCAGCCAGCCAGCCACCACTCACTTCAAAATGACAATCAACAACACCAACACAATAATAAGCACCACAATCGCCGTCATCTGCCTCCCCTCGCCACTCTCCGCCGCGCCCCTCGCAATGCGCCCAATCTGCCTGCGCGCCCGGCCCAGCGCATTCGTCTGCCGGTCCATCGCCCGCTCGCTCTCGTCCAGCATCAGCACCTGGTCGTCGAGCTCGTCGCCGATCTGCATGGACAGCTCGCGCTGGCGCGCGATGGACGCGCCCAGCGCGTCCAGCTGCGCGTCCTGCTCGTGCAGCACCTGTTGGTGATAGGCGTGGATTTGCGTGTTGGAGAGGTTTTGCGTGGCGATGTGGTCGCGGTAGCCGGCCGTGTCGTCGTCGGAGAGGGAGGGGCTGTCGCGGTAGGGGAAGAGGGGGTTGTTGTTGGGGTTGTTGGAGCGGGTGGCTTGGGATTCGAGGTCCGTGGAGGGGGAGGAGAAACGGACGGCTTTTTTGGCGGCGGCTGGTTTGGTGTCGGCTGGTGGGGGGGTTGGTGGGGAGGGCTCGGAGTGCGAGGATTGCGCGTGGGCGAAGTCGGCGGCGAGGGAGGGGTCGTTGGGGTGGGTGAGGGTGGAGGTGGTGCCGTTCGAAGCGTAGCCGCCGAATTGGGTGGTGAGGTCGGCGTATTGTTTGCGGAGGGAGGAGAGGGTGTCGTTGAGGGAGGAGGCTTTGCTGGGGGGTTGTTAGAGGGTGGGTAGTTTTGAGAGATGCTGGAAGGGGACGTACGCTTCGTCGCCTGCTTCTTCTAGCCGTAGCTGTTCCTTTTCGAGAGCCTCCAGGCCTTCGCGGAATTGGTCGAGGGAACGTGAAATGTGGCCATCTTGTGAGTCGCGGCGGAGGTTGAGCGTCTTTGCGCGCTGCTGCTCGAGGAGGGACAGTTTGATGTGGTCGGCGAGAAGGAGGAGGGCGTTGGGGTTCGACATGGCGCCGGTTGCGCGAGGCTCGGGTTTGAAGGCGAGCAGTTGAAAATGCGATGCGCAACAAATTGAAATGTCGCTGGCGCCGGAGGTAGCTGCAAAGAGAAGAACTGGGGTCGGCGGAAGCAGCGGATGTCTAGTGAGCGCAAATGGCAACCTGGTACTTCTTCGGTTGGAGTTGATGGCGCCGGTCGGTTACAGTCTCACCCCCGGCTAATACCGTATTACGCATTACGTAGGTAGGCTGTTACGAATAACAAGCAGCTGCCAGAATGCAAGAATCCGTCTGGTCTGTGCACCTGAACCCACCTGGCCCCCAATCCTCCAATCCAACTTGAATCGCGAAACTCCTACAGAATAAGCGTCCATCACCGAGTTGTGGCCATCGCTTTCTTGTAGCCCGTCTTTGTCCATCATTTTGGCCGTTATAAGTCATCGGATACGTCATCGGATATGACCGAGGCAGGCGGAATGGCGCGCGATACGATGATGATCGAACATCCTGCTGGCGACACCGTGCCAGGACAGGAATCGCAGAACTCAACGCCGTTGAACCAGTTGACCGAACACCAACAACAACCCACATCGACTTCTACCACCAGTCCCACATTACCCACCACGGAATCTCCCATCCCAGACATCCCAGCTGCCTTCCCTAAGAAACGCCGCGGCCGCCCCCCTGGTCGCCCAAATGCGACTGTCCGTGATGCAGACTACGAGGATAACGCGTTGGTTCAGGCATGGAACGCAGCCAAAGCAGACCGTGCCTCACCAGCAGTCTCGATTTTCATCCGGGATGCCCTGACAGAACAGTCCCTCGTCCACGACACTCAGCGCAACATCTTCCGCATGCCCAGCCGCGAAACCATCCTTTTCGTGCAAGGCTGGATCACCGCCAAGCACATCGCCTCGCAAAGACCGAGTTACGTCAACGGATTGTTGATTCACTCGCGAGGTCAAGACGCTGCCGTAGCATGCGCCCAGTGCGCTGAGAAACGTTCCAAATATGCCCTAGGCCCCTTCCTGAGCTGTCGTGTGCTCCCGGGAAGTTACCACAACAGCTGTTCGAATTGCAAGTGGTTCGACAACACCTCGAGTTGCTCGCTTTATACCGGCCCGAAGCCGAACCGAAAACGCAAGGCCAAGGAGCAGCTTCCGCCACCGCCAACAGCCGGTGTCGGCCCGGCTTCAGATGGCGACAGGCTCAATGGCAGCTCTCACGTTACCTCGTCTATAGTGGGAGATCAAGAGGGCCCTCCACTTGAACCACAGCCACATCCCCAGGCTCAACTCCAACCCGAGGCGGATATGGCCGCCTCATCCGGTCAACCACAACCTCACGCCGAAATGAGCGGCTCTGAACTCCTCGAAACGCCCAGTCAACCGGACTCCTTGACAGACTCTCACTACGCCCTGCGCAAGCCTGGCCAGGACGAAGACGCCGAGTCAGCGGACGACGGTGATGCAGAGTGCGTACATGCAAATGCCAATGCGGGATTGATTCGGCATGCTAACTGATGCTGCAGCTACGTATCTGTCCAGTTGGCAGCTCAACTGCTGCCAGAGCTCCAGCGCTCGGATCCCTAGATGGGAGAAGGCGGTCGACGCCAGTCACGCTCAGGCCAATATCCCGCCTTCATTCATGCTATCAGTATTTGTATTTTAGATCATCCCATCCGCGGGTCATGGTGAGTGGGGAGCCAGGGTCAGTTGTTTTCTGCTCACGGTCTTCTGTTTTATTATTCCGTGTTAGTCTTTCAAGCGCGTATGCAAGCCTGGTGGCGTCTCCATGTATTATATAGACTGAAATTTCGTCGGGAGCCAAGTGTTAGCTGTTAAATAGGGGTTCGATTCAACCTTTCATAACAAACACGTGTATAGGTAGGTCACAGTACCAACATTACCCCCCCCCCCCCCCCCCCGACAGGGGTGTCAAAGAGTCGAGTTTGATGCAAATCCCAAATGACTATTGAAGGTGGACCGTAACCTGGTCATTAGCTTGAATCTTTGTTGTAAGGGATCCGAACTAGCCTCGACCCCCCCAGCGCCCATGCTACAAAAGCCTTGGGTATCGCCTCGATATTAGTATTCTTTTTGCGATTCCATAACTCGACTTCCCGCTCCTTTTCTCTTCGTCAGCTCCTACACAAGACGTTGTTCAAGATGGACCAACAAACTATGGAGTATTCACTCGACGAAAAAGTGGAAGTCAGTGGCTGGAGCGACGAAGATATTATTGGCACAGTCAAAAGATGGGTAAGCCTATCTAATTGCTGAAACCAACCCAACGGTAAACAAGTTTGCTAAACGTTGTACCAGTACGGATACGGCGACGACGTCACACTGGTATGGGCAGAAAAGATGTCAGACAATTCGAAAGCTGTGGTCCTGGGCTTCCCGGCTCCGACGAAGGGTGGCGTAATGCCTCGTATTACGCTCAGTCTAGCCAAGGGTTCTGTTACACACTACGTTTGGGGCCAGAAATGGCTCTTTGCGGGCCCGGATGAGGCATGCTATGCAGCCTTCGGACAGAATAGCACAAGATGGATCAACGTCTATGTTCCGCCCCAGTAGCCAGTGTCCTCGTGGGGGAGGCAAGGGGGCGATGCTGGACATCGCCAGTGGCTGCCAGGCGGTAGGGAAGGCGTAGGGTGAGCCAACCGAGGCGGCTAGGGTTCTCTTCTTGGAGCTGTTTCCTTGGAAGTTGGGAGCTGGAATTTCAACTGGAGCCCTCGAATTCTTTCGCGTCTGGCACCCTTAATATAAACGTTTTTCGTTTTCAGTCGTTGAATCTCTTCGCTCAGTATATGTTTCTCATGTCAGAGCTCTGTCCGTTGCTTTTCGGGGTCCCTGGGTTATCTGTCCCCTATCCGATGTCTGGTTTCGAAGCTTCAAGTTTCCTCGAGTTGTTTTATATATATTCTTTTATCAATTCTTTTATGTCCCCCTCCGACTATTTTTCACCCACTTTTTGTTTCTTTACCTTCAAGGGCTTTAACCAATCGAATTGGCAACACTGGATGAGACGTGGATCATGTCATGAGCCAGTGATATCAAATGGCCGAGAAAAAGCGAGGTGACCTTCCCCTCTATTTGATGAACCAGAGCTAATGAACTTGCTGGGCAGGTTGGCAGTGCAGTGTGCCACGCATGATGGACACCAATTAATGCGTGCCTAATATGCACACTTTGCACAGCCCTAGGCCCCCTAAATGCAGTGGTGTGACAGAACAGCTGAAAATAAAGCGGGAAAAGAAGTGGCACTTGGCCATCATCCGTCCTTTAGTCCCCGGGTCCTCGCCATCTCTACCTAGGTAGTTCGTTTCGATAGGCGGTCAGGCGGCACTTTCAGGCACCATGGTCAGTGAAGCACATATGCACTCAGGCCTTCCCTGCCCAAGCTGATCATCTGATGGCCCGGACTTGCAGTCTGGTTTAGAAATCCTCGGTGCCGTTACGGCTGTCTTGGGCGAAATCGAGTCGGCCATCGCGCTGGCAGCCCGGTTCCGCACAGCTTACCAGCGCCAGCAGGGGTTGACTCATATCCTCAAACAACATGGACAGATACTCGTCGAGACCCAGCGCATTGTTACCCTCGTCAAGGAAGAAGAAGCGTTGCAGACGGCCGCCGTCACCTCCGAGTTGATCACGGTGGATGCATCCGTCAAAGGCTTGGTCAACCTCCTGACTCGGATCCAGACGAGTGGCCAGCGCAAGAGATCAGGCCGCTTTTCCCAGATTCTCTATCAGCTCGTACACGGGTCGCGGGATGAAGGAGACCTACGCTCGGCTATGGTGAGTCTTGGGCGTGCTAAACACGACCTGGGCCTTTGCATTAGCGTCGCTCACGTTGGTCTGAGCCGGGGTATGCAAGACACGTTGGTTTTGAACACGCGCCTGCTCGAGCGTGTGGATACCGCCGTCCGGTCTGTCGTGGGAGATGACCAGGGACTGGCTATTGGAAAGCTGGCCCGCTCTCGGCCTGTCCAAGGTGAGTATTCGAATCTGGTACCTGTGACCGTGGCCCCGTAGCTAAACCAAGAACACATAGACAACGGCACATTGGTTATCACCGCCGACGACCTCGCGTCCATCGAACCGCCTAGCCGCGCCCGCGGCCGCCGCCCTTCCCCTCTCACTGCGAATGGGGACGAGTCTACGGCTCAACTCATCGTGAGCGAGAACATGACAGCAGACCAGGCGCTCCAGATCAACGGCCCTGTGGGCATGCAGGAGTGGTACTCGGCAAGCCACCTCATCCAGGGCAATAAGGCCTCTGCAAAAAGCGTTCAGATCAACGGAGCGATGTCGCCAGATGCCTTTACAATGCTCCTGCAGGCTAGAGTTTAGCTAGAAACCACCGACATCAGCCCTTGCACCACCAGAAAGCACTTATTAGAACGCCATTCAGTTGAAATGTTACATAGAAAAACTAGGTAGTTGGGTGAGCGGGTTAACATGAAAAGACAACGGCCACAAAAACGATCGGTGAAACGCCCAGCGCCCGTGAACATGGAATTCCGCCCTTCAGTCCAGTCATGTTACCCCCTCCCGAGCGACACCGATACCTAAGTAGCCCCCTTCTTCCATTCACGCCTTGATTCCATTCATGGCCAAAAACATCTTTTGCACGTCATCGGCGGTCCCAAAAACGGGGGCGTTGATCTGCGTGCCGTCGCTGGACTCGTTGAACCTGGACTCGACGACCAAACGGCGCTCCTTGTTCTGGGTGGCAGCGAGGGAGCCATTGATCTGGATCTTCCCGCCCTGAAGAAGCTTATTACCCTCAGCGTGGTGCAGGTCGCCCGGGCGCGCGCGCCTGACGGCATCACGCGCCTGCTCGAGCTCGGTGACGACGTTGCCGACATCGGTCAAGGTGTACCCGGACGGAAAGCTCTTGGTGAGCTTCTTGGCGACGTCCTTGAGCGTGATGATCGCCGCGCCGACCGCCGGCGTGTGCTCTTCGGTCTGCTTCTGGAGGTTGGACAGGAAGAGCCAGACCTTGTCCAGCCGTGCAATGAACGCCTTGACTTTGGCCTCGCGGTTCTGGTAGTCGACGGCGTTGCTGGCAGTGGTGCTCTTCTGCCACTTCGTGATCCAGCCGCGCATGATATTCTTGGCACTGACGATGTACCCCATGGCGCTCTCGGCCTCCTTGGGGATGTCTGTGACGCCCATCTGGGGTGGGAATTTAGCACTGTTCGGAGAGGATAGGGGCTGGGGATGAGGGATCCGAGGGCGTACCTTCGCGAGAGTACTGTGACGATGTCGTGGTTCCTGAAAAGGGTGTGAATGTGGGAATACTAGTTCGTGGCGGGCAACTCTTGGTTCTTGTCCTGAGAAATGGGATAGAGAGAAGGCAAAATGACACAGATGGGCCTCGCCCTCGCTCTTTTATTCTTGATGAAGCCGGCCCATGAGAGCGGCCCATCCCAAACAGCCACCTCGAGGCTCAACAGTTGGGCAGACGCGCCCATCTCCCTCTGTCTAGCTGAAGTCGTGTCGACGCCTGATGTCACCGCCTCCAGAGCCTCAAGGTTCCTCCTGCGCTGGGGGGTCACTGAGGAATTCCGAATCACTGGGGAGGTGGTAGAGTCAGGCCGACTTACAGATTGACGCACAGGTTTGAGAACTCCTCACGCCAATGGCATCCATATGATTTTGGAAGACGGTGTGTGACCAGAACGTTTTGATTTGAGGTGTGGGAAATAAGGCATGCGGCAGGTCCACGGGTCCATGTACACAAACGTGGCGGCACCGTGAACGCTTTGGCGGGGACGGTATTGCCTTGTTTCTGTCGGCTTGTATCAGGCCGAAAAGCCCTCTTGCAACCCATCCAACTATAGCGGCAGCTGTTGTCTCAGCGAGAGAAGAGGCTGAAATATCGGGCGCCATAGATGCCCAACCACTTCCTTGGCAGTTCCCATTTCCAGCCTGCTCAAGTGATCCATTGGGCCATCAAACCCACCCATTAGGCGCATGCTGCGCGTGTAAGAAAGGGTAAATTTGATGCATGCCTTTATTCTCTGGTGGTCGCGCGCCAGGAGATGTTAGCCCCCCACCCCCCCGTCTAGTCCAGACACCCCCCTGGCCCCCGGGTTTCTGACAAGGGCCGCCGCTACACAAGGGGAAGGGAGCGCCCCAATGTGCAGGTTTCTGTTGATGGGGCTACTCCTCCTCGTGCCCGTAATGATCGCTGAGGCCCTGGCGTTTCAAGGTTCGTGATTGATTTGACGAAGCGAGGGCTCTGTTTATAGGGAAACGTGAATCGAGGACCATGGCCACGTGTAAGCAAACTTTGGCCAGTGAGAAAGGAACCGGTTATCATGACTTGACTTTCGACTGAGTATACGACAGAAACTGGAACAGGAGATCTGTCGCCTCCTTCCTCTTTCACAGGTCAGCTTCTCATGTTGTTACTTGTAGCCTTCTTCCCCCCCCCCCCCCCCCCTTCAGTAATGGGATATTATTCTTAAACATACAAAACGTGAAATGACATTTCCACCCTTCCTGTATCTTGCAAAACAACACCCACCAACACACCACTACTGCCTTGGGTGGAAAGATTCAATATGGAACCAGGCGTTTTATCGACCGCCACAAGTAACAAAGCAGCCGGCTCCGCATCTCAGTATAATGCGCCGGTGACCATCTACAATGGCAGTAAGTCATGCCCGCGGCCATCCTATGCACATGGACAGTCAGATGTCTTCATTCCGGCGAACCTTGTTCTGCCCGCCGTACCAGGACCCTGACCATCTCCCTTCTCAGCACCCGGCGGAGCCACGCCTCCTAATCTCGAGAAGAGACGCGAGGAGTTGTTGAGCCGGATGGAGCTGCCGCAGTATGTGGATCCAAAGGACAAAATCCCATACAAGATTAAAAACACGGGCGACTGGTTCCTTTCGAGCGACCACTTTCACGAATGGAGGGACAGCAAGTCCTCGAGGCTGCTTTGGTTGTCAGGAAACGCCGGGTGTGGTAAATCCGTTCTGGTAAAGCACCTCACCGAAAACCTGAGTTCTGGAACTGTTTGCTATTTCTTCTTCGAGGCCGAGCCGGACGGCCAGGGAGGCCTGATCAACGCCCTCCGCCGCATCCTCTTCCAACTTTTCAGCCAGGACAACATCCCACTTCCGAGTAAGAGTCAGGGGCTGCTTAATACAAAGATGACGACGACGCCTTGGCACTTCGAACATCTCTGGCAGCTGCTTCTCCAAACGGCAAAGCAAAGGGGCGTCGGTGAGATCGTGTGTCTCCTCGATGCGGTGGATGAGTGCGAGCCAGAGGAATGGACAGCTCTCTCCGAGGCTTTACAACGGCTTTATGAGTCCAAGGAATGCGAAGCTTTCAACCTCAAGTTTCTCCTAACCAGCAGGCCCTACAATCGGATCCACTCCCGGCTCCGCGATTTATTCAACGACTCGCGCGAGCATGCCGTCCACGTCCGTGGAGAGTGTGACCCCTTACGGAGCAAGATTTCGCACGAGATTGGAATCTTCGTCAACTCGCAGATACAGAGCCACGCGCCGCACCTCGGGCCAGACACGCGACGTCTCCTTCGGGATGCCCTCCTGAGCGGTGCGCAAATGACATACCTGCGAGCCCATCACACGCTCAGCGCCATCAAAAGGGGTTTCAAGGTCAGCCGAGACCACATCGCCGAGGTCGCTTGGCAGCTCCCGGGTGACCTCGCAAGCGCATACAACAAGATCCTCCATAAGAGCGACCATGTTGACAAGGCCAAATGCGTGGTGCAGATTGTGGTGGCAGCTGTCGAGCCGTTGACCGTGGCGGAGGTGGCCTCTGTGTTGGCCGCCATGTCGGAGAACGATTGCTTTGACATTGACTTTGAGAACGACTTTATTATCCGCGAGATCTGCGGACTAGTGACCGTAGTGGACTCGACTGTCCGCTTGATTGATGAGACGGCCGGGGTGCTCCATGCTGAGCACCTCCCCATGTCTGGTGCGCAGCATCGCTGGCACGCGCCGACATGCCATTTCGTCCTGGCTCAGTGCTGTATCCATCATCTACTACAGCCCGAGTTCGAGAAGAACCCGTTGGGGCGAGACGACCCTGTCGAGCCGTATCTTCAAGATCACCCCTTTCTGAACTACGCTGCTCGGCATTGGATGACGCATTTCCGGGCGTCAACTGTCGAGAGGCAAGAGTCTATCGCCAACGCAGTGGTTACACTCTGTAACCCGACCTCGCCACGCTTTCTGACATGGTTCCGCCTCTACTGGGAGAACGAGAATCCAGACAAGGGGAAACTTCCCGAGGGATTCACAGCTCTGACGGCCGCCTCTTATCTTGGACTGCCGCCTTCTTGGATCAGGTCACTCATGCAAAAAGGGGAGAATCCCTTTGTGCGAGACAGGATCTACGGTCGGTCCCCGCTTCACTGGGCCGCTGTGAGGGGTAATACAAAGGTGGTCACGGCGCTGCTGGATGTCGTTCAGACGGCGACTTTGGATAGCAATCCCGATGAGGCACCCCTGACGCTGGCCCGGCTCAACGGCCACGCCTCCACAGTGAAGGCCTTCCTCGAGCGGGGTGACTACTTGACGTTGGTCAACCAAAACAACTGGGCGCCCCCCGATTCACTAGTATTCCGGGACTTTGCCGCCACCGTGCGACTGCTGCTCGACGGGGGCCACGACACGACCTTCAGGAACAGCAAAGGCTGGACGCTCCTGCACGCAGCCGCAAGTTGCAACGACACCGAAACACTGGCCCTGCTCCTAAACCAAGGCATGGACCTGGACGCCACGAGCGTAGACGGATGGACACCGCTCATGACCGCAACCCGCCAGCGGCAGGTTGACGCCGTCAGACTGCTCGTCCAACGGGGCGACCTGGGCAACGACATGGGCGGCCGGGCATTACGCCTCGCCGCACTCTACGGCTACGTCGACGTGCTGCAAGCCATCCTCGACTGCGACCTCTCCACCACCCAAGACCACCGGCTCATCGCGCTCGAAGCCGCCGCCCTCTGCGGGCACCTCCACGCCTTCACCTTCCTCCTGGACCTGCCCACCGAGCCCACCAGCCGCATCCTGGCCGGCCACCGGGCGCTCATCCAAGCCTCGGGCGCGGGCCACGAAGCCATCGTCACCTTCCTCCTCAGCCGGGGCTTCAGCCCCGCCTTCCGCGGCCAGAAGGGCTACACGGCGCTGCTGATGGCGGCGTGGAACGGGCGCGCCTCCATCGTGGGGTGGCTGCTCGGCGCCGGCGCTAGCGTGGAGGCCGGCGACGAGGACGGCAACACGCCGCTGCTGGTGGCGGCGAACGGGGGGCATGAGGGCGTGGTGCGGCTGCTGCTGGCGCATGGTGCTAACGCGTGGCACGCTAATAATTTTGGGCGCACCGCGGCGCAGATGGCTGCCGCGCAGGGCCACCATGCTGTCGCGCAGCGGCTGCAGCAGCAGATGGGGGGGCTGGTCCCGACCCTGCAGAATGCTATTGCGCTGGCCGCAGGCCCGTTGATTGCGGCGTCAAGTATGGGTGGTGGGGGTGGTTGGTGATTACTGCGCGGTGGGATCCTGGGATGGCGTGTAGACAGATCATCGGTGATGTTTCTGGTATGAAGTGCCGAAGTTAGCATAGAGATACACCTTGATTGAAAGTTTAGATAGGTAGTCCAAAACGGCGAGTCGACTACGGCAGGAAAGGCGGGGGTGAGCCAACAGAGGCGGTTCGGAATCTCTCAGGGGTAGGGCCTTCAGTTAACAGCGAGTTCTCGTCCGCGAACATGAATACGAATGACTTAGAGCCGTTGATAATACGCAGGGATCAGCACAAAACGTGAAATGCGTGTAATTTGAGCAATAGTACACGGGCAGCCTTCGTCTTGGACTCGCAGGTGGACAACACTCCATCGTCTAAGAACACTCCACCCCCTCCCTCCCCCAAACAAAAAGAAAAGATAAGCCAAAAGCAAGAACCGAAGAGAAAAGAGAGAAGTCAAGGAAACCGAGCAAAAGAAAACAAAAGAAAAGAAAACAAAAGAAAAGAAAACAAAAGAAAAGAAAACAAAACAAAACAAAAGGCAGAGTATATGGAGAGAACACAGCTTCAAGGCACAAGCTCTCTGTCCTCAAGCAAATCCCATGTCGACTTCGGCTTGCTCATGTCTTGATTCACACCATACCTCCCGCTGTCAGTTTTTCCCGCCACATATTGGCGGGCCAATGGTTCAATTTGGGCCCAGTTGAGGTTGGAAGTTCCAATGGCCTTGCCGTCCTTTCTGATGTTCTCCAGGACGGTGTGGACCCAGGTACGGCAGCGCCAGTTGGGGTCGCCCTGAACGACGGGTGTGTTCTCCAAAATACTGATGAGCCGTTCTTCGTCTTCAATTTTGGCGATCAGGATGCGGGCGAGGAGGGTGGTGGTGGACTGCACATCGATGAGGGGACGGTCCTCGTACACCCAGCCCTGCACGGGGAGGTTCTTGACATGCTGTGAGGTGCAAACGCCTGGACGTCTTGGCGCGCGCGGGCGGGCTGCACACCACTTTTAATTTTTTTGACGGCTGGAAAGGGGGGCGAACGAACTGCAAAATAGAAATGGCTATACCAGTCGCCCTACTAGATGCGCGGACTACCTGTTTATATATTCTGATAGATCTAGCTTGGTAGTATCTAATTCCACTACGCGATTGGTAATGCAGATAATACGCGTTGAGATATTGATAGATATATGTTGAAGATGATGTTGATTGATGGTTTTTGCCAAGAAATTCTGGAAAAAGTTCGAAAAAGTTCGAAAAAAATTGGACACAGAGATAAATCCATCAATATCTCAACGCGCATTATCCGCATCACCGATCGCATAGTAAAATCAGATACTACTAAGTTAGATCTATCAAAATATATAAACAGGTAGTCCGCGCATCTAGTAGGGCGATTGGTATAGCCATTTCTATTTTGCAGTTCGTTTTCCCCTTTCCAGTCGACCTAAAAAATTAAAAGTGGTGTGCAACCCGCGCGCAACGCGCCAAGACGTCCAGGCGTTTGCACCTCACAGTGGTAACGCGTGCCCGGGACCTGTTTCCCTTCTTCAATTTTGGGCCCAACCAGAAAGCCCCAGTGGTACCTATCAAACCGCGTTAGTGGCAAATCCGAGACAGGATGGAAGGAGGGGGTGGGCGAAATACTTTCGTTCCTCGTTTCCAGGAACTCCACTGGGGTACAAGGCAACGTACAGCTGTTTCTTGTTTGAAACCATGATGTGGTGTTGAAAGGAACGGGGAGTCGTGGACAGCTAGTCGTCAGAGCCCGACCCTTTGGCCAAAAGACGCCCAACTCGAATGAGGAGCAAGAAATCAAGAAAAAAGAAATAAGTAAAAGAAAAAAACAAGAAAAAGAAGAGGCAAAGAAAACCAAGCAAAATGATTTAAATAGTTACAGGAAATCGAGTTAATAAAAAATAGACTTTGGGCTTTCCAATGGCTTTCTTTTCGTTCTTCTAGTCGAAGGTTTCGGCGGCACCTCCCCTTGATGTTCGGCTTTTTTTTGGCCACAGAGTGCCCGAGTCTCAAGCAGAAGAGGATGCGGGGTGATCCCTGGTTGAATAAATTGGGCTTGCCACAAGTTGAAGAGGTACCAGTTGCGAAGCAACATTTCTTATAGTTCTTTCCTTTCACCGACATCTTTCACCTTCGCGCCTGCCATCGATTGTGGGCGTTAATGTTGGCCCTCAACGGAGACCAGCTCGGCCGCAGGCATAATACAGTGCTGCGCAACAATCGATGATTTTGTCTTGGCAGGGGCCAGAGCAAGCCAATGGCGGACTCTGAGTTAAACGCGCATCTTATCAATCCCCTAGGCGCCGGCCCATGAAACGAGATGCGGCCAACCCTGTGAAGCCGTTGGGGGTTCAGTCAGTGTCACCTCACCCTATTTTTGTCAACCGGAAGGAGGGGGAGCAGAAACCCAGGCAGTGGTTAATCATGCCTGCGGCCTGCCAAAGGGAATTCAACTTCAACTTGATTAGACCAAGGTTTAGTATTTCTTCAAAAGTCTCCCCACCACCTTTGACGTATCTTCTCCATCTCTAGCTCTTCGGGATAGGGGTCGAGAAATTTCAAGATCAGGTCTTCCCACCCATGCCGGGTATGATGGCCGTACCATGCAGAAGTGTATTCCCAGTAGTGGGGGTACCAGCCAGCAAACTCCCAGTCGATGATACCGGTGACGCGATCGCCCGAGACCATAATGTTGCCGGGATGCAAATCTCCGTGGGTGAGGACTGGTGGCGGCCATGGCCCGTCCTGCTTAGCTACCATTTGTTTGATCTCCTTCCAGTCCTAGTCGTCTTTACGATCTAGGTGCTCTTCTAGCTGAAGTCCCTCGCGGAGCCACAGGTGGAACTCGTTGATTGTTTTGAAGGGCCCGAACCTAGGCAGGGATTGGGGGATGCGACAGTCGCGCAGAGAGCCGCCCACGCAGCTTTGGATCCCTACACCGGGGGGTGGTGGGAGCGACCTTAACTCCCGGAATATTGACTTGAGCTGCGCAAAGATGGCACCGCGTTGGGCGTCCGACAGTGAATCCCAGGCCTCTGCGAGGGTGACGCCTTGGAGTCGCTCCATGACAATGAAAGCTCGGTTTTTGTGGAGGAAAGCACAGTGCACTCGAGGCACTGGGATGGACGTCTTTTCGGCGAGAAATCTTAACGTGGCGGCTTCGGTTAGGTGGGCAAACGGGCCCCTCTTGACGATGAGATGTGGAGAGATGATTGAACAGAGGCCATTGGAGCCGTAGAAGCGATTTGTGGTTTTTAGAGCGAGAAGCGTCAGGAAGCGGTAGATGAATTTATTATTGACGGCCAGGCTTTCGGCTCCGTCGTGTTGGGTGGCACTTTTGTCCCTGTCCCTAAGGAGGTATTTTACTGTCATGGTGAGATTATGCGGTGTAAGTGTCAAGGTCAAGAGGCTGGCTCATGAAGGAGGCACGAAGATTGGAGGGATGGAAGTGAGAAAGTCCGTTGGCGGTTGGCGCGATTGGCTGCAATTAGCTGGGCGCGAGGCCTAAGCGCCCTGAATAAAGGGGCGCCAGCCCACGTGACCTCAGGGGTATGTGAGTCCTGGGTGCTATGTAGAAACTTTTGAGAGCATTCAGTGCCAGGTACACAATGTATAATGTCTATAAGGAGTAAATAATATTATACCCTGCTTAACTCAGTCCTTGTTTCCAAGTTCCAACTCTAACCCTCATGTGTCCCCTAGTACCCCCCAACCCCCAACCCGCAACCCCCAACCCGCAACCCCCAACTCAACCGACTCGCCTCACATCCAACTGATCGCTTCCGCCATGCCAGGTCCAACAATCAAGGGTAGAACACATTAAAATCGTCCACCGGCGCGCCTGCCTGCTTGATGCCACCACCCGGAATGTACACACCGCCACCGATCGTAGCCGCGTACGTGCCGTGCCTCGGAACCTTCATCTTCCCGACCTTCTCCCACGTATCCGTCTTTGTATCGTACGCCTCCACCTGGTCAAACACACCGTCGCTCCCCTCTGCCGGATTCCCCTCACCCCCAAAGACATACACCTTACCGTCCACCGCACCAGCACACACCCCGCCCCTCGGCGTCGGCATGACTCCCCTCTTCGTCACCCACCCCTCCTCCAACCGCCCAAAATCCAGCGCAAACACATCCCCCCGCACATTCACCGGCCCAACCTCCCTCCCCCCCAACACATACATCACCCCGTCCACCACCGCCACCCCCGCATGATCCCTCTTCCCCGGCATCACCCGCACCCCCTCCGGCACATCCACCACCCACTCCCCCGCCCTCACATCAAACACATCCACCGCATCCACACTCTCCTGCACCCCCATCCCCTCCACCAACGGCAACTGCGTCATCCCCCCCGCCAAAACCACCCACCCCCTCTCCTCATCCACCCCCACCGCCGCACTGCCCCTCGCCACCCCCGGCATCGCCGGCAACGCCTCCCAACCCCCACCCTCACCACCATCACCCCCACTCGGATCCCACACCCAACTCCTCCCCGTACCGCGCCACACGCCGTCGGCGGCGTCGTCGTCCAGCCCGCCGAGGAGGTAGATGCGCCCCGCGACGACGGCGGCGTTGGGGTGGTTGAGGGGGACGGGTAGGGGGGCGAGGGGGGACGGGTGCCAGGTGTGGGTGAGGGTGTTGTAGAGTTGGAGGAGCGGGGTGGTGGTGAAGAGGGGGGGGTTGGTGTGGGGGGTGGGGACGATGCCGCCGAGGATGGCGAGGTGGGTGGTGTTGAGGGCGAGGGTGGTGTCTGAAGGGGGGGTTAGTATCTTGAGGTTGGGGGGGAGCGATGCTTTAAGGGGAGAGGGGGAGGATTAATAGGTACTTACGCTCTTGGCGTGGATTCAGGGGGATGGGCGCAAGGGTTTTCCAATGCGGGCGGTGAGGGCCACAGGGTTTGCCGGAGACGAGGGCGCTTTGGAGGGTGGCCAGGAGGCCAATGGCTTGAGTGAACTTCATGGTGGTGGCTGAGAAGTCGAGTGCGGTGTGTAAAGATACTGTTGTGATCGTGATGTTGTCTGGCTGTGGGTGGCTAGATTCATGTTGGTAAAGGTGGCGCCATGATATAGATTATATACTCGTCATAGACTCGTGATATCTATCACATTTCCTTGGTGTTACATTTTGCCTAGATCGATCATTTACCGGATTTGATCTCTGTGTATGATCCGAACCCGTGCGAGCCGGTCGGACGATCTAGTTGGCCGTGGACCATAGCACCGCCTTCTGCTTGTCAGCCTCTGCTCCTCTCTGTTTGGTTTGGTGAGAATTGGCGTTGGCTCGGCGGACAGAATCTCATCCGATCCGGGATTGTTACGCGCATTCCTTAGTCATTCACGACAGCCCGGAGAGCGAGGCAGTGGGTGGGCACGGTCGAATTGACCCGAAGGATCGAGCCCCTTGTGATACCCGGCCCAACTGCCGGTAGCCAAAACGCCGACTTGCCGACATCCGTGGCGCAGCACAGACGTCAAGGGATCATTGTACCACGGCATAGTGGTATCGCATGGCCGGCGGGAGATGGATGCGAGCATCGGATTGGTTCTCATAAAACTTGAATAAGGTAGTATCTCCTATCCAACGGCAGCCTGGATATCCAAAATTACAACGCCTCGATAGTTTGTCCGATCCAAAGCGGACCCCCCAAATTGAGTCGGACTGTCGGATTCAGGGACGTGAAGATCGCCCTTTAGACCAGGGGCACCTTTCCGTTCTTCAGCGCGCCCCCCTTGGCCCGCCCACCGCCCACCGTCGGATTCCTCGCCAGCTTGTTCTCTCCATTGTTGATCAGAAACGTCGCCAGCAGAATCTCGTCGTCGCTCTTGACCTTGACATCCGGAATACCGTAAAACTTGGCCTCGATGGCCTCGTACCCGATGCTCATCTCAAAATACCCACGGTAGAACAGATCCTGCCACTGCAGCTCGGGGTTTTTGCTAATCAACCACTCGGAGAGCGGCTTCGCCAACAACTTGGGCAAGCCGCCCACGGGGCTAGAACTCGTCACCGCGGTGCCCGCCAGCTCGACGCCGAACGCGCCCTCGCCCGTCGTCTCGTCGTAGTCCCTCTTCCCGAGCCAAGCCAGATCCGACACCCACGCGGCGTGCGAATCGCCCGACAGCA
Source organism: Chaetomium tenue (assembly GCF_020726465.1). Lineage (NCBI taxonomy): Eukaryota > Fungi > Ascomycota > Sordariomycetes > Sordariales > Chaetomiaceae > Chaetomium > Chaetomium tenue. The sequence goes on along the minus strand of NW_027117330.1, from coordinate 1,629,304 downwards.
TCACCGTGTTGTTGATCTTGCCGTCGGCCAGGTGCTGGTACACGCGGTCGCGGTTCGCGAGGTAGCCGTCCCACTGGTCGCGGTTGAACGGCTGGTCGCCCAGGATCCCCAGCGTCATCCGGCTGAAGATGACCTGGTTCCCGATTAGGCGCCACGCGGCGCCCCGGTTGGAGGACTGCGTCAGCTGGTCGTAGAACCACGCCTCCTGCTCGAAGCCCATGATGGTCCGGTTCTGCAGGTCCACCAGCTTCTCCACCTCCTGGCTGTTCCCGCCGATGCCCGCCAACCCATTCAACACCGTCAGGTCGCGGTCATACTGGCGGGTATCCAACATGACCAAGTCCAACAGCGTCCCGAGCGAGAAGCTGCGCCAGATGCGCAGGCTGTCGTCCATATCAGCCTGGCGCAGGGGCATCCACTCAAAATAAGCGCGGACGGCGGCCTGCTTCCGGGCGCGAAAGACCTCCCCATCCGAGTTGCTCGAGCCGTTGCGCCAGGCGTTGTTGGCGACCTCGTGGTCGTCCCACACGGGGATCCAGGCGAACTTGGCGTGCGAGGCGAGCAGGTCGGGGTCGGTGCGGTACGAGCCCAGGCGCGTGCGGTAGTCGAACAGCGTGTAGATCTCGCGGTCCGGCTGCGGGTTGCGGCTCGCGATGGACGAGTCCGGCTTGTACTCGTAGATGTAGTCGCCCAGGTGCAGCACGTAGTCGACCGACTCTTTGCGCACCGGGTTGGCGTACGCGTTGAAGTAGCCCTCGGCTGTGTCGTGTTAAGGTTGGGAAAATGGGAGGTAGTCAAGGGGTGGAAGCGACTCACGGTAGTTGCTGCACGAGTAGACAGCGAGGTTGATGTTTCTGTCAACCTTTTGGGTCTTGGAGGGGATGGTCTTGGTCCGGCCGAGCGGGCTGGCCTTGTCCGAGTCGCAGACATTGAACTGGTAGTAGTAGGTGGTGAAGGGCTGGAGACCGCTGGCTTCGAACTGTGAGGCGTTAGCGGGTTTCGCATTAATCGAGTGTGTTGAGACTCACCTTGACCGTGTAGTCGACGTCGCTGGTCGTGAAAGCTCGCCCCTGGTCCACAACGTTGGATAGAGGCAAGTCCGTGGCAATCTTGAACTCGACACAGGCGGCCTTGCTAGACGGCTGAGCTCCTTCCGAGTCGTCGTAGATGGGCACCACGCCGCCAGGGACGAGGTCTGAGGCAACACTCTCGGTGGTCGGGGCTAGTCGGGTCCACAGGATGACTGAGTCGGCATAGGGGTCACCGGAGGCAACGCCGTGCGTGAAGTTGACTTCAGCGGGCGCGTAGACATCGCCAGTTTGCCGCTTGTTTACATGGGCGAGCGGGACCGCCAGGCTTGGGTGACGCCGCGAAGGGCTGCTGTAAGCAAGGTTTCTCTCGAACGATGCCTCGACGAGGGAGGCGGCGACAAGGGCGCCTAGGCCGAGACGGTACAGCATGGCCGAGAACTGAGGTCTGATTTGGACCGTCTAGTTGTGGGAGGTGAGCACCGAGCAACGAGCTATGCCTGAGTAGCCCCGGGGACTGCCCTGCCCTGTGGTTCCTTTCCCATCTTAAACTATTCCAAAACCAGGCCGTCGCTAACCAGACCTCGGGATTTACATTCCCAGCTTGGCGGCCGCCGGTGTTGCTTGCTGTCGTGTTCCCGGAAGAGTGACATGGGCGAATGCACGTGGGGTTGCCCCAAGCCAATCCCGGGTCGCGGATTCGCAACATGTTCCGAGATGTGCGTCAATCTTGAACCGGGGCGACCGGGCACATGCAGAGGAGATGCAGGCCCGTAACTTGCGGGCATAGCCGAGTACCACTTAACAAAGTCGGTCTCGGTCAAGGACTGTTTGCGTCATCTAGCCGAGTGGTCGCCATTGCGGAGGAACCGTAAAAAGTTAGGTGACGAGGAATTTAAAATATTCTGTGGGAACCGACCTGGCACCGAGCGGGTGGGGTGGGGACAATAACAGGCAGTCCTCTCAGTCTAAGATGCCAAACAGAAATGGCAAGACAAGCTAGACACGCAGAGGGGCGAAGCAAAAGTGTGGGCGACCCCGGAATCGAACCGGGGTTTCTTCGGTTTTGCATGTGGAAGAACCACAACGAAACGTCCTGACCACTAGACTAGTCACCCTTTGATGCATATTTTGGCCGAATTTGCCACTCAAGACAATGGTGCCCGGCAGGCAGCAAGCGGGGCAGTTGATTCCACCAAAACGCGTCGCATCTTCGCGATCTCAGATGTCTCGGAAAAGAAAGGCTGCCAAGCATCATCAGTTTCTAATCGCCATAGTTATGTATCTCCGCTAGTTAAATGAATTGATGGAATTATCATTGCCCGCACTGCGCTCAATTGCAAGTACCTCCCCGCCTCCACATCTGCCAGCAATTACACCCACAGAAACGAACTCCCATCACTAACCCCAACCCCCAAACTCAAAACAAAACAAAAAAACAAACAAAAAAAAACATCGCGCAACCGCAAACAAAAAAAAGACATCATCACCATCACCAGAATCACCACTCCCAAACCCACTCCTCCATCTCCCCCCGCCCAGTCGGCAACTCCCCCACCGCCCTCCCACCCTCATCCCCACCAAACCTCACAACCCCCTTCCTAGTCCCCTTCCCATTCCCATCAACCCCCTCCCCATCACCCCCCTCTCCCTCCCCCCTCCCATCCCCATTATTCCGACCCCACCCCCTCCCCAGCGCCACAACCAACACCACCACCATCCGCTCCCCAAACCCGCCCGCCGCCGGACACCTGTGTGGCTTCACCGAGAACGGCACATAGGCCTGGCGCTGGGCGGGGGTCAGGGCGGTGGTGTCGAAGCGCGAGGGGCGGAAGGTGGTTGGGTTGGGGCCCCAGATGAGGGGGTGCCGGTGCAGGGTTGTGAGGGAGGCTGATACTGCGGTGATTGGGGAGGTGGGGGATGTTGGGAGCGGGGTGGGTGTGATGGGGGTGGTGGTCGAGGTTGAGGTTGAGGGGGTGTCGGTGGTGGGAAGGGCAGTGCGGTAGAGGTGTTTGTTGGAGGGGTAGAGGCGGAGGCCTTCCTGCGAGGGGGGTTAGTGATGTGACGGGGGATGGACGTAAGGATGGGAAGGGTCCGTACCTTGGCGAGCTTCAGGGCTTCCCTCTCAAGGGAGGGGTCGCCCAGGCAGCTGGGGACGGTGGCTGTCCGCTGGGCGGCGTCCGCGTCGGCGGCCGGCTGGTGGTGGTATGCCGTGACAAAGGTCAGCAGCACCACGCGCCAGAGCGTTTCGTACTGCGGCATGAGGAGGCCCAGCACTTCGACCGGGGACAGCGCGGTGTGTTCTGCCCCCGGGGATCGCGACGTGATGTTGAGTGAGGCGATTGTTGAGTTGAGGAGCTCGGACGGTGTGACGTCGGTGGGGTGGCTCTTGGAGCGCAGCCACTGCTTGTTGATCTCGGTTGTGATGGTGACGAGGTCGGACCGGGGGATGGTGGTCGCGTCCATGCCGAAGCTGTCGAAGAGGACCACCGCGAGGACCATGCAGCGGACGGATTCAGCGAGGCGCAGACTGCGCTCCCCGGCGGCTTCGTGTGCTTCGACCTCGGCCTTGAGGAAGGCTTTGGCAATTCCGTAGAGCTCCTCCCAGTTGCGTCCCCTCCTGTTCAAGACCCCGGACGCCGTCTTGAGGAACGCGCTGTGGACTGACGGGGAGGTGGTTGTCAGGGAATTTTCGATGCCGAACGCCACCTTCAGACGGCGGTTCTCGGTGGCACGCAGACGGAGGCGTTCTTGCAAATCGCCTTCAAGGTCGGGGGCATAGTGGAAGTTGGCCACGTCTAACTGCCCACGCACCCATCTCTGGGCTCGCCAGGCCCGCCATTTGCGGAAGAAGAAAACAAGTGCTAGACACGCAGGGGCTGCAAGCGCCAACATGGTGGTAAACAAGATAGATGATGACATGCTCACCTGGCTTGGGCAGATGTCAGGGAAGGGCAGGGTCGGTTGCGCTATGGAGGATGGAGAAGTCTGGGGCAATGGTCCCCCTCCGGTTGACTTTATATGCCCACTATGCCCTCTGCTTAATCTTCATTCTTTGCTCATTTTCCCTTTCTTCGGGCCTCTGGCTTCTCGAATGAACCATCGGGACAACGACACGCTTCGATGCGGTTCACTGCATTGTAGGCCTCTCCCTTCCGAACTATTCACGGTATTGGTCAGGGACCCATCGTTTTGTTTGCTATGGTTGGGTTGGCGGTCGTTCTGTCGCTCCTATTAGTCAGCCTTTCAGCGAGGGTGCGGCATACCTGTGCTTTTGTTCCTTTGGCGAGCTCATCAGCGAGTGGTGAACTTGACATACGTCTTGGAAGATTCTTGATTTTTTTGGGGGGGGGGGGGTTAGACATTCACAAAGGTTCGGTTTACCATGTCTTTTAGAGCATGTGAATCATTTCCTGAAGGGCCAGTTGCAGTCCGGGGAAACGGCCCGAACAAACAGGCCGCGCAAGGGTGCTATGCATAAAGACCCCTGGCGGTTCGGAAGCCCGCAGTATCTGGCGGGAAGCCGACATGCCAGCCGTGGCTGATCTGACATCTCACCCCAGCTTCTGCCGACTTTGCATATTTCACAATGTATTTTGCGGGCTGGTGCAGTCTCCCGATGGCTGCCTGCCGACGAGGCACTGCCTCGGGAGAACCCAACATGATGTCAGCGTTGAACTACAGTTCCTTGCCAATGATGACTTGGGCCGAGCAAACGCATGCGAGAGCCTATGGAGCCACGACTCAGCCCTCTCATGTCTTATCGGTCCCGTAAGAGCAGGCTTTAGGTGCCAGCCATCAATCTCATGAAATGTGATAGGCTTCCTTGTCTGTTTGTTTCAAAGGGTGCAGGAGACAGAGGTTGGGTAATGATGATAAGGTAGGTAGTATCGAATAAGAATTGGTGGCTGACATTCTGTCTTCTGATTCGTACATCATTGACGTTCCGGCAGGCTTTGAGGCCTTCTCCCTGCTCTTTAACTCCGTTGCTTCTTTTAAACTCACGAAACATTATAGCGGGTGGGATGAAATGGGCTTATCTCTTTCTTAGCTAATTGTTCGGTATGCCCAAGACTGACTAAGAAGAACACAGGGGCCGATACGACGTGAGTCCCGAACTCGACGTGCGTACATGTACAAGGAGGCCTTGAGGTCTGCTCCCAGCCACGGCTCCTCCAGAGTCCTCCTCCAAAACCCCACTCCCACTTGCAACACGCCATGCGAAACACAAAATGATCCGGGCCACAATCCTCCTTGTTCGGACCCCTTGGATCCTCCTCGTAGCACTTGGCGTCCTTCCACTTCTCACAAGTCATCGTGCCCATAAACACGTCCGCCACGGCGTCCTCATCCTTGTTGACCGCCTTGTAGGAGCACGACTCATCCCCAAAAACAGTCAGGGCCGGGATGTCGTACACCCACTCCGACATGCCGAAATCTTCATCCGCCCACTCGCCCTTGTTGTCGCACTCGTCGCGGGGGCGCCCGTCGTACGTGCCCAGCCCGTATGCGCTGGTGCTCAGTTTGCGGGATACAAACCAGGTGTAGTAGACGCCCGCCTGGCCGTTGGGGCCCGTGGGTTTCGTTTTGCCGCCGCCACTGCCGCCGCCGCCGCCGCCTCCACCACCTCCTCCGCCGCCGCCGCCTGTGGGCATAGCGCCGAAGCGGGTGAGGTCCCAGCTGTATTGCTCGCTGATGATCTGGGATGCGAGCGAGTTGACCAGACTGGCGGGCTGGCGGTCCATGTCGCGGTTGGAGACGGTCACGGTGACGGTGCCGTAGGAGGGTTCGGGCCCGGTCTGCGTCCGTGTGGTGGTCTTGTCGGTCGCGTCGCAGTCGGCGTACGGCCGGCAGTCGGTCCGCGTCGTGGTGCTGTACTTGCTTGGTGTGGCTGTTAGCGTGCTGCTCACGATCAGCGTGCAGTCGTCCGCTGTCTGCGGCTCGCAGTCGCCCTCGGACTGCTTTCCGCAGCCGCCGTTCTTGCACCCTGGGCCGCCGCACTTGTTGAGCGGGCACTGGTCTGTGGTGGGGGGGGGGGGACTTGTTAGTACATGATGTTCTCAGGATGAACCACTTGTGGAACAAAATGGCGCAGGGGGTACACTCACTTCCTGGAGGGCAGCCGGTACCCGGCGCACAGCCGCTGCCACATCCGTACAGGCCGCACCCCCCGCCGCATCCAGAGATGGAGCAGCCGCCGTTGCAACCGTAGATACCGCAGCCTCCACCACCACCACCTCCTCCTCCTCCTCCCCCTCCTCCTCCTCCACCGCCGCCGTCGCAGTCAAGCCCAAACCCCCGACAGTCACCACAACCAAACTCCCGGCAGTCATATGTCCCACATCCTTGCGATCCGACGTCGCATACCGATGTAGGCTTTGCGCTGGCATAGGTAAGAATGGGCCCCGTGTCGATCTCTGTCGTTGTAACGGGCGGGAAGGTGATGACCGTGGAACCAGAGGTCACTGTCGACGCTGGTAAGGTGGTGGTGGTGGGTTTCTTGGTTGGTAGGAAGACTGAGATGGTTGGTTGGGGTTGGATGGTTACGGGGTGGGGGGTGGGGAAGAAGATGGGGGGGGTTGTTGACGTTGTCGTCGTGGTGGTGGGGGTGCCTGATGGGGAGACTGGGGCGCCGTTGGAGTACTGGGGGATTGGTGAGGGAGGTGCGGTTGCTACGTTGGAGGGGAGCGTGATCTGGGTCGGGGGTGGCTTGACGCTCTGCACGGGCTTGAAGACGGCGGTGGTCGGGTCCCCGACGTTGACTGTCACGGGCCACCAGTCAATGGCTGTTGTGGTGATGGCCGGGATGGAGATGGTGGTGGTGATGGTCTGGATGCCGCCGCCCTCGGCTGACGACAGCAGCGTCGTGGTCAGCGGCGGCCACGAGATGGTTGTTGTGGAACCAAGCTGCGACGGGGGGAGCACTAGCGTGCACGGTGGGATGCATGAGGCCGTGGCACCGCCGCCCGGGGCCCAGATGCTTGTGGGGACGTAGATGAGGCTGCCGCTCTCTCCTCCTCCATTCCCGGGGTCTCCTCCTCCATCACCGGGGCCTCCTCCTCCATCGTCGGGGACTTCGGGCGGCTCGAAAGCGGACAGCTGGCTCCAGAAGGGGTGGTAGTCCACCTGGGTGTAGTCCAGCGCTCTGATGTCAGTGTGGGCGTTTCCGGCGTCCGAGCTGATCATGGTCTGGGCGCCGATGGTGATAAGATTCCAAAAGTAGATGTCACCCGAGTTGTCCTTCATCTGCACCAGCGTGATCTGGCAGTCCTGCTTGTCGACGCAGGCTTGGGTGTATGTTTGGAACCACGAGTACAGCCCCGCGCCGGCAACCATGATGTCGGAAGAGGACACGATGCGGACAGCCCAAGAGGCATCGCAGCCCGCCTTGTTCCCGTCTGGGCAGTCGTAGTGGGGATCCCCGGGGAACGCGCCGACGGCGGCTGCGAACGGAGCCGGAGGCAGCGGGCTTGGCTGGTAGTACGGGCTCCCGGCCTGGATCATGGCCGCGAGAACCCCCTTGGCCCGGTGGAACTCGTACTGGTAGAGGACGGCGTGCTCGGATGAGGTCCCATACAGCCACACGGGCTTGACGCTCTCGACCAGCATGCCGCGGCCCACATACACAGAGGTTCGGGTCATGTTGGCATCGTCCAGGTCGTGATCGGCAACCCAAAGCCATATGTTCTCAATGTAGGCGCTGGCGGTGGGTGTCATGTGGAACATCATGGAGCCGGCGATGCAGTTTTGGTTTGTGCCCGAGGTCACGGCCGGACAGTCAGCCACCGAGAGATGAGTGCCGTCGGCGCCGCCGATGCGGACGTGGCAGTCCCACATGGCGGCGGTGCCCTGGCCGTCGGCGTCCATGTTCCACTCGACGGCAATGAGGCCCGCCGTCGGCCCCCTGGTGGTAAAGAGCAGGTCCTGGATCTCGACGTTACCCGTCTCGCCGCCCTTGGCGCCGACGCGGAATAGGACGTGCGGGTTGGAAGCGTCCTAGAACTTGGCGCCCGAGGCGACGAGCTGCGACCAGCATTGGCCTACAATCTTCGTCCCCGAGGGGATGGTGATTGTGTCGGTGAGAATGTACGAGCCGGCATCCACAAAGATCACTGTGCCGGTGCCGGCGTGCTTGTTGATGACGCTCTGGAAGGCGGCGGTATCATCCGTGACGCCGTCTCCCTTCGTAAACCACTTCATCTAGACAACCGCCGCGCCCTCGTAGAGCGGCTTTTGCCGCGAAAAGTAGGGCGACTTCGACAGCCCGTTGCCAGACCCGGTAAGGGTGGCGAGGCGAGGTGTCGTTGACATGGTGCCGAGCGTGTAGTTGCCGCCGTCGCCGAAGATGACCGGTCCTAGGGTGTAAGTATCGACATTGCCCACGCTGCCGGCGAGCCAGACCTTTCCGGCGTTGTCAGCGATGGCCGCCCTCACACCGGAAAAGCCGACGTTATCTAGGGTAATGCCAGTTGTTCCCGCATTCTTCTTGGCCACGGGCGGGAAGGTAAGGATGGCTGTGTCGGTGTTGGTGAAGGTCGAGTCCTGCACCAGGATGGAGCCGGTGTGGTGTACGCCGTCTTCCGAGAGCAGGCTGATGCCGGTCTGTGAGCCCGAGATAGAAATCTCCCTCCAGATCTGTGAAGGTTAGAGTCATGGCTCATATCCCCTTGGTATCAAACTCCAGTTCACAAACGTACCCATCCCCAATCCCAAATGAGCCGGATCGCTGTGCGGCAGTTGATGAACCGCATGCGAGCAGCCGTGAACTGTTGGTTTCCACCATCTGATGCAAAGGTAATCATGGTCAGCAAGGCTTCTCCGTCGTCTTCGTCACCGGGTTTTCTTCGCCCGGCTTCACTTACAAATACCGAATGCGCCACCTTCAAAGATCAAATCACTCATGAAGCCGCCGCTGCCGTTCTCGGCAACTTGGGTGATCTATTAGCGCCGTCATTCTCCCGGGTGCCGCTGTCACCACTTATAGATAGCCTGCTGGGTTGTGCCGTCATTTTGCGAGACCACGAACTTGACGTTGGTCAGACTCGTCGCCTGCGCCACCTGGTAGTGCAGAGCTGCGATGTATGCACCCTGGTCTGTCGCCGTGATGTCGATGATGAAGTTGCGACTTTGACGGTAGAACTTGGCCTGTGGCATGTAGAGAATTAGTCTAGTTGGTTGCCCTGGTGATATTCAGGGGCTAACGGGAAGAAGAGAAGGTAAGCATCGACCGTGTTGATGTTCCATTGTTTGGGATTGCCATCAATTCCCGTGCCGCCATCAGGAACATATACGTCGGTGCTGATGACACCAAATCCAACAAAAGAGGCGGCGGCTTTGATGACGGGGAGATTGGTCGGCTGGTAGTTGAGACTCGGTCAGCTAAGAAAAAGAAAACGGGAGTTTCTGAGGACAACTTACGTCGCCAACAAGCTGCGTGTGGAAGTAGGACACAATCGAGCCGCTGACGAGGTACGTTCCTGTATTATTTTGAAGTTTGTCAGCCCTCATCCCTACATAAACAGCAGGATTACGAGCAGACAAGCAAGCTCACCTGGAGGGAAGTAGACCACAGCACTCTTCACGCTCGAGCCGTAGCAGTTTTCGCCGCAGCGGTTGCCGTCAGAAATAGCCCTATTGATGGCAGCCGTGTCATCCTAGCCCGAGTCAGGTTACTCGTCTAAAAAAGAAAGGGATATCCGACATACCGTAACGCCGTCCCCCTTGGCACCGTAGCTCCTAACGTTGCGGAACACCTTGTAAGAGGCATCGTTGTCAAACGGCTGCGTCCCGAGATTGTCAAGATCTGCCACCCAGTAGCCGCCGGCTCGCTTTTCCATCGGCTGCCGCTTGCTGAGCGTGTCGAAGCGGGAATAGTCCTTGTACAAACTGCCGTTCTTGTACTCAGCAGCAGCGTCTACCTCGGCGACAAGGGCCGCGGCCGCGGCAACGTCTAAGGTGACAGTGAAAGACTTGGAGCCAGCATCTCGGCGGGCGTGCGAGGTGCTTGCCGGGTTGGCGGACCAGACGTTCCTTTGAGGACTCTCGCAGCGCTCCTTGTTTGAAGCAGTTGCCTTTTTGAGGGCTTCGGCAACGGTGACTCTGGCACTCGCCAGGCGCCCGGTGCTGATGGTGGCGTGCTTGTTGAAAGCGGCCGCGATAGAGGCAGCCGTGTTGGCGCGAGGCTCAGCCCGGAAGGCCTTGCGTCGAGCGATGTTTTGCTCTGTCATTTTTCTGATGCCGTTGGGGTCAAGAGATACAGTGCAGAGAGCGAAGAATGAGAAGAAGAGGGTAAGCCAGGGGAGGTGAGGGTGTGAGGGCGCCATCTTGCCCTCTGTGTGTGTCTGTGAGACAGACAAGTGCAGCTTGCTGTTGAAGCGGTACATAATGCACATTGAGGGACTTCAAGGTGGATACTATTATACCACACCATGTGTATTTCTCAAGAGGCGGGCCTGCTGCCACACTTCCAACTGGAGTCGGACGCCTTGATGGACCCCTACCTACCTCGGTAGGCAGGTACCTCAGCACAATCGCATCACTCTGCACAAGTACAATCACATCGTACCGAGTGCCATTGCACTGCACTACACCGATTGCATACCTAGGTACTTAGGCAGCACAAGAGTGCAATTGCATCGCACTACACCAGCCTAAGTGGTAAATGGTGCCGTTGCGGGTCATGTTACTACCGAGGTAGGTATTGTGGCGGCTATTGTCTTCCGTAGCAAATGTTGCCTCTGTAAGAGCTAGCCTAGGTATCCATGTGCTACATACCGTGTACAGGCCTTTTCATGTGTCTCCATGTACCTTAGCTCGGCGTCAACGATGGCAGCTATCATTCACTGTCAGGTGGAGCGGTTGATTTCACGCGTATTAAGGCCTGGCCACTCACACTCTTCTCGTCGGGGACGGAGACATCTTCCAAATGTGCCTACCTAAGCAAGCCTTATATACTTTCACAGTTGCGTGTGGGCAAAAAGCCAACATGCGGAAGCACTTCCTCTTCAACTTGGCCTGCTATAGCGCCGCCGTCGTCGTCCTGTCGTGTCTGCCAGGCACATGGTCGGAGCCGCTCAACACCACCACTGAGGATGGGCCGGGCCTCTCGAACTTTGGGAAGTCGGCTCGCAGGTCTCTGTTTAAGCGCGACATGGCAAGCTTTGGCTGCACCGGGGAGTGGTTGACGTCTGTCAACTCGGCCGTGGCCGAATCACTGGACATTGTGAGTCTGATATTCGCCCCCTCACCCTCCCCCTTTTACCACCTTCTGACACGAGAGGCGCAACGCAGATCAACTACGCCCTTTCACGCTTCCAGGCAATTTTGGCGAACCTAAACTCGAACCCTGTGCCGAGTATCGTTGGGATGAATGCTGGCGATAGGACTGCGTTTCAGACTTACGAGGCCTTCTTTGGTCAGACGTACTTTGGCACCAACACTTAGACTAACAGAAACAAGAACGCTGCTGCCATTGCTCGGCTGAATAAGCTTATCAGTATGTTTTGGTACCCAGGTGCCGGACCGAGCACGCAGTCGACTGAAGCTAATTCGGGTATTAGAGTCGGCGCAGTCTATCCAGACCGCCCTACAGAACTCTGCGGGTGTGAACGTCGAAATGTAATAGCCCATCTCACACCATCATGGCATCATCTCAGGAGCTGACCCATCCGCCTAGCTGGTGCAACGACTATTTCCTCAGGGACGTAGACCCATGGGGCATCGACGGTGTGTCCCCGTTGGCTCCGTCGCGTTGATAACGCAGTCCGTGCTAAAGCAGATCAAAGGAGGAGGTATTGTCCAGTTTGGCGATCGCAGATGGACTGTCGACAATCCGGTTGGCGAGTGGGTGGCCCTTGTGACGTGCACAAACAGCCCGGCCACCAGCGCGTACACATATCATCCCACCTCGCCTCCTTTTAACGAAGAGTCTGTCGTTGTGCTCTGCCGGAATTATTTACCCGCCTGGTCCGCGAGATACAGCGCTGGGGATGTCGTCGGGAGGTACCACAACGGCGTCCCAGTGGCCACCAACATGTACCAGATGGACCATCTCTGGGGATACCTGCCGGCAACGCTCATCCACGAGTTTACGCATGCGCAGAGCATCATGGGTCGGGGAAAAACCCTCGGTATAGTCTTGCCCCAGGAGCTACTGCTAGAACTCCGCACGCGGCAACGGCGGTACTGACTCGTCGACAGGAGATCAGCGCTTGGGCAACCAGGAAGTGGCCTACCAATGGCAGTTCATCCGTCAGCTCGCCCAGGAGAACCCTGACCTGGCCGTTAACAATTCCGGCAAGTTTGCGCGTCAGACGTGTCGCTCAGGGGGATCCCTTGCTAACTCGAGGCAGATTCTTTCTCGCTCTTCGTGACAGGTGAATACCTAGCTTACTTTCGTGCTTGCTCTAGTCTGTGAATAAAGCTGACTTGGAAGCACCAGCCATCTACTTGAATCAAAATGACTGGTCCACCGGAATGGGGCAGAACTTGGGATATTTCCCCCTGGGCACAGCCTAAGCTATGAGGTAGGTACGAAGATGGACAGCGAAGGGATGCACGCGGGAAAGGGCGTGTTACGGCTACGAAACAGTGAACGGCTTTTGCCCGAGTCCCAGTAAAGAAATATATTATTATTCATACTCCGCTATGCCCTAGGGCGTGCCGGACCCTCTGCTATTTAGTGTACAGGAAAACCGTGCCCTCCCGGGCCGGGTGAAAAACCCCTACCAACAATCAAGGAACGATGCGTTCTGGTGAGTCTACGTATACAAAGAGAGGAGGCCTCCTGGCCTCCGAACGGGGGCGCTTCAGGCCGCCGTTTCCAGCTCGAGCCTCCTGGCCAAGCTGTACATCGGCAGCCTCCCCGAGTCCATCAGCCAGTCGAGGATCCTCCTCGCAAGCCGTGCAGTCGTGGGATTGATACCGTGTAGAACTGAGTAAAAGTCCCGTCGTGTCCGAATTCCAGTTCTCTCCCATCTTCGAGTCAACGGTGGGGCCAAACACCACACTACCAGGTGTTCGGCAGTCTCTCGTCCCTCGCCACACTCGCAGGCAGGCGTCAGAACCTCCGGGACTTCCCGTGTAAACAAGTAGTCCCGTAAGCCTATTGCTCCCGTCCGGATTTGAATGAGCAGTGAGCTTTTCGCCTTGCTGAGACCGTCATGCCTCCTTAGGGTTTCGTTCCGGAATAGCGTCTCCCGCTGATGGTCAAAGTCGTCCGCCGGCCTGGTGATTGCTCTGCCGTCCCGTTCCTTTAACCACCTCGCTCTCCAGGCCTCTTCTACTGCCTTGTCCGTGTCTATGGTTCCCCCCGTCCAGCGCATGATCGTGCCCGCGGCTCTCTCTACCGCCGTGGGCCCTTGAGGTCTCAAGGTTCGCGGTCGGCCCCTGTTGCCCCTCCTCGAGTTGAGTCTCTGCTGTATCTTGCGGCAGGCGGTAAGGATAACGCTCCCCGCCGTCTTCTTGCCGCCTTGGCCGTCGTCCAGATTGGGTTGTTGGAGTCGGTTTTCGAAATCTGCAAGCCGTTTGTTTAGGTATAAGTCCAACGGTGGTACCCACGTCTCTGTCTCGAGGTTACGGATGGGGGTAGACTTAAAGGCTCCCGCCACAATCCTCAGGCTCTTGTTCTGGGCCTTCCCGAGGGCCTTGGTGATGCCTTTCTTCACCGGTTCGCCTCCCACATCCGTGGGAATGTGGAACGACGATGCGCCATAGGCCAGCGCTGACCGGATGCACTTTGTGTACACTTCTCGCGCTTTGGCTAGACCCAGTCCCCACGTCGATGCCGCTAGCCTCGACAGGGCATAGCTCTGGGTCCTCAGCTTCTTCTCCACCGCCGCAAGGTGGGCTTTCCAGTTGAGCTTCCGGTCCAGCCAGACTCCCAGGAACCTGGCAGACTCCTTCGGTCTGACGGGGCTGGTGCCTCCCCCTGGGTTAGTGAGTTCCAGCTGGTTTGTCCACTGCCGTCGTCCCTTGTTGAAATGGATCAGTTCGCTCTTTTCCGGGGCGAACTTCATCCCCCGACTGTCCGCCCATCGCATGCATGTTTCCCACGCCGCCTCCAGTTGCCGGACATTGGCCTCGGGGTTTCGACCAAACACCAGGAGGTTGGTGTCATCCGCAAACCCCGTTATAGCCAAGTGAGGGTGCTCGTCTTTTAGCTGCTTGTATAATGAGGAAATATAGAGGATGAAGAGAACAGGGGAAAGGGGTGAGCCTTGGGGGACCCCTGCCCGAATTGCCGTCGGTGCCGCCGTCTTGCCGTCGAAAAGAAGGGTGGCCTCTCGACCAGTCAACCAGTCTCTCGTCCAGAGGACCAGCCACCTCGGGTAGCCCATTTCTCGCAAAGTTGCTAGCAGTCGGGTGTGGTTGACCGTGTCAAAGGCTCCTGAGATGTCCAGTTGCAATAGGGACGCCGCACCCTTCTGTCTCCACGCCTCCTGGACCTGGGCTACTACTAGCCGGACAGCCAGCTCTGTGGAGCGGTGTGCTCTGTTCCCCATTTGTTCATCTGGTAAGAGGCCGTTGACTTCTGCAGTTTGAGTGACCTTCCTGGCGACCACTGACTCTATTACCTTCCCTAGGGTTGGCAGCAGAGCAATGGGCCTGTATCCCCCCGGGGTCTGATACACCGGCGGAGCCTTTCCTGGTTTCGGTAGTACTACAGTCTTCGCCCTCTTGAAACGGTTCGGGAACCATCCTAGCTCCAGACACCTTGTCGCCAGAAGGGCCAGCACTTCAGCTAACGGTGCTCCGCACGCCTTCAGAAGGCCCATCGGGAGCAAATCCTCGCCTGGCGCCTTCCAGGGGCTTGCTCTTCCTATCGCTTCCGTGATCTCGGTCGGCGTCACTGCTTGTACAACGTCGAAGCCCGGGTTCCAGCTGCCCAAAAAGGCTTGGTCTTCCACGTCCGTCAGGTTGGCCGGTGGGTCCGGGAAGAACCTCTCGGCCAGCGCGCTGGCCTTCTGGTCGTGCGTTTTGGCCGTTACCTGTCCGGAAGAGTCCTTAAATTCCGGCAGCCTCGGTGGTTCTGGCGGCAAAAAGCTCCGCAGCCTAGCCCATCTTTCCAAGCTCCACATCTGATCGGGCTTCTTTGCCTCGCTTGCTTCCTGTAGGCTGTTTCTCCAAGCCCTCGTCCGTGCTTCGCGCGTTGTTCTGGCGAGGTCCAGTAAAGAAATATAGGTACCTGTGTTCGATCTGTCCTGCCACTCCCAGAAAAGTCCAGAATGACGAGACGAAAAAAAGGCCAGTTGAAACCCCAATGTCTGCCTTTTATTTGACTCGGTTTCTTTTATTTGATTCATTTTGTTCGGTTTTCTTCACCTCTTCTTTTTTTTGGTTTTCATTTCCTTCTTTCTCTTTTCTTGATTCCTTGTCCCCAGCCCCTTTCGAGTTCGGCTTTTGTTAGCCAAAGGGAGGACATCACACATGTGCACCCAACCCACACCCAGCCATCACTCCTCAATTTAGGTACTTTGGGAGATTCCGGAATCATAGGTACTTTTCCTATCACACGTTGACGAAATACCTTTTCCTGATCCTTGTACCAAGGTATCTAGGTAACATGAACTTGGGGCATGTGTCCCAGGGATTCATGGATCTGGGGATGCACCGGAGATGCTGATTTCGCCCTCACAGTCAGACATAAGTTGCTTCGACACTGCATCAGAGAGGTCTGTTTAGGTACGTACCCAGCGGGCTTGGCGGTGTTGCCTCTGTCACCTGTATATACCGGATGATACTTGACTCAAGTAGTACATCGCTGATCGGTACTGTGGCGACTGTCGGCATCTGTACTGTGTGGCGACGGCCGACGGAGGCTGAGCAATGCCCCATTAGAGCTTGTTCTCCCGGGAAAGCTCAATTTTGTGAGACAAGATTGAAATGACGCACGTAAACACATCAGCCCCGTTCGCAGGTGAGGGATTTTAGATGCACCCTTTCCCCGACTCTGTATACCAGTATTTTCGGCGGCATCGTCCACTTGACAACTGTTAGTGTCAAGTTACTCTCAGTCTCTCACTGTTACCAGCACGACCAACCGTGAGTCCGTGACCAACAATGATGAACGTCAGGCCCACCGCCGCATTCATGTTAGAACAGGAGAGGCTGGCACGAGAGGCGTACGAGAGTGCGCGTCAGAGGCAACTGTACATGAGACGTCATGCCAAACCACGCTTCGGTCCCGCCGTCGACGGCGTGCTCTGGAGCGAAAGCCGCCCAGAGGGAGAGGCAGACGAAAGCCCACACACACCCGTCCTCAGCATCCTCGACCTCGCACTGAAGCCCGGCGTCGACGTCCTCGACGAGTCTAAGCCGTCCCGTAGCCTCTGGGACGCCTGCTTGCGTTACATCAGCTCCATCCCCAGCTACTGCGCCGTCGAGTGGGGGCCAGGCCTAGGGCCAGAGCTCGCCTATCCTCCAGCCGCCCCCAGGTTACTTTGCATGATACACTGGGATAGCGTGGTTGCCTGGCGGAAGTTCCAGCAGTCCCTCGGCTTCAGTCCGTTTCTCGGGCTGCTTCTTCCGAGCCCTTCAAACCGCTGCGTGAAAGTTGGTGTATCGGGCGCACCATGCTTTGGCAACACCCGAGACGGCCAGGGAGCCCCCGTGGTTGATGTCGTAACGGTCGACTTTGCTGCCGAAGATGCGTCGTCGCCGGAACGTCGGGCCGATGTTGAAGAGATCTGGGATACGCTTGTCACTTCGGTGGCCAATGGGTCCGAGGGCCTTCGACACTCTTATGCCGTATGGCTCGAGAACAATGCGACGACATTCGGCGATCCCACGCCAGCCGAAACTGCCGCCGCAACCACGTTGGCCACTTTCACCGCATTTCTTGCCTGGGACAGACTACACTACAGCAGCCACCTCATTGAGCAGATATGCGACAACCTACGGCATGCACTACCGTCTCTAAGCAATGAGCCAACCATAACAAGAAAGACGGCCCAACTCGTCAATAACACTCACCAACCAAGCCATAACCTACGGCAACAACCCGCCGCGCCGCTCCCTAACTTGGCTTCTCTTGTCAACGTCCAATTCCCACGACAGTGTGGTGCCGACCTCTTCCATCTCAGAGAGCATGAGCGCCAGGCTATTGCCCGCAGCATAAGCGATGCCGTGGCAAGGACGCGGCTGTTCCCAGGTCCACACGGTTTCTTCATATCTCAAGGGGAACTGTACGACGCCTACATGCCCCCGATCCCGATATGGTACCATCGCGGACCCTCCCTAGGCCATGATCTTATGGACATCGTTTGGATGCAACTCAAGCGTGGTGCCTTGCGGCGGACTCAGGGGCCTCACATATGCAACCATCTCCGTGACGAGACTAGCGCACTGCCGGGTTTTGTCCAGACCTTTTGGGCTACTGATCTGGAAAACAAGGCAAAACTTGCCGTGATGACAGGTTAGCGATCCTACCTGTAATAGTTGTATTGTTTTGGGCTAACCCAGCCCGGTTCTAGTCTGGGAGAGCCAAGATGCGCGAGCCGCCGCGCTGCCCGAATATCGTCGGATACTGGACGCCTTTGCCGCATCGTCAGTCCACCTGGCAGCGCCGCTGAAACACCAAGCTTTCCCCAAGGCCCGGACTTACGTGAATTCATGGCCCAACATCCGGGAGTGTCTCGAGTTGACGTGCTTCCATGTCCCATCAGGCGCGCTAGAACGCAAACTCTTCGAGCATGCCTTTGGCGCCTTTGTCCGGTTCGTTGTTGCTTTCCCTTGCCCCCACCCGCGCACTTGACTTTTTTCAAGATCACCATGCAACGGTCCAACCAACTAACTCCCCTTGGGGTGAGCAACACAGCATGACAGAGCCTTCGGTAGTAGCAGGAATTCCGGTCGCGTGCATAGTCGACGATACAGGGGGCTGGCAGCCTGAGCCAGACGAGAACTCGGGCTGTCAGGTCTTCACGGGGGTTGTGTTCTGGAACAGCGCGGCCGCGAGGGCCGAGTGGTATGGGGAGCTGTTCAGGCTCTCGTGCGAGTCGTATGAGTTGTTTGGTCAGAAGCTCGATGCTCTGAAAATCCTGGCTACAGGGGGGATCGTGACGCGCTTCCTGGAGCTGCAGGGGCAGTGACCGGCAGCGCCGGCCGGGCCTCGTGACGCGGAGCAGCTGGAGGCTTAAGTGTTCACCGCAGGGAACTAGGCGGCATAGCAAGTTCAGGTCGCTGAGGATAATGTGATATGGAGGCTACGAAACGTTAAGGTACCTAGAGTTATAGTACCGTCATCAAATCAATTCATCTACCAATACGAGAATAAATGGTGTGCCCTACCAGATGGGCAAGGGTATCGCGTTGGTTCTCCCGGCCAGGGTGCATGATCAGGATCACGCCGTAATTCCATGGTTGCTTATGTCCGCCACAGAAGAGAGCCGAAGTCCGTGGGCCAGCGTTGATCTTGTGTAGGTACACATACCCTACCGCTGCATAACCTTTCTAGAACTGGGCTTGATTGGTGCGGAACGCCTTAACCATCTCGGCAGCCCCTTGTTTATTTTCATGTTGGTGGTAAAAAGCGAGTGTTGATGGAGGGCAAAGGCAGCGATGGGCGACTCTTAGATGCATGTATAAAAGTCAATAAGGTTAAGATTTATTTCTGGACAGCGGCTGGTTTCATTTTGAAAATAAAGTTGGTGCCCTCCGGGTCGAATTTCTCCGCCGCTCCTCTGCCACGGGAAGACTTGATCATCGCCCAAAATACCCGCTTTGCAAATAGGGACAAGGCCAACTCCATAAGGCATGCAGGCTGCCTCATGGCCGTCACAGACGCACATGTCGCCCTCGTTTGTGGAAGTCAGACTGAGAAGCACAAGTTGAAACTACCTAAAAAGGCCAGCCCTTGCCTTACTTTGTCTACGGCACCGTAAATGCGGAAAGATACGAGAGCCAACAAGGAGAGAGCGAGGCACCATGAAGCAACTCGGCACGTAGATCGGGAAATGCGCACAAGGGAGCCGGGGGGGGGCTCTCCAATTTCCACGCAGCAGCAATATGGTCACGGCTTCGCAGACTAGGTTAATGGTGCCATCAATTAAAAAGATGTGATGCTAGCGAAGAGTAACTCAGATAAAGCGTCACCGCAACTGCCCCTCATTATTCATATCGTGGCATCCCCAAGACCTCAGAGACTAGAGTAGCTGTCCTCCATACCCTTCTTAGTAACCACCACCACCACCACTTTGCTGGTAGCCACCTTGGTTGTAGCCACCCTGGTTGTTGTAGCCGCCGCCGCTATAGCCGCCGCCACCGCCACCGCCAAAGCCGCGGCCACCACCACTGGGACGGGCATTGGCCATGTTGACTCGGATATTTCTTCCGTCCAGGCTAAACCATCACACCCCATGGTCAGCCACGGTTGACCAAGCCGGTGTGTTGTAATGGGGATGGAGGAGACTTACTCCTGCTCATTCAGGCCCTCGATCGCTGCATTGGCTTCATCTGTGCTGCTGAAGGTGACGAATCCGAATCCGCGGCTCCGACCAGTCTCTCGGTCTTTCATGACTATCTGCTCGGTATCAGTATCCGTCCGATGGTCGGTGGATGGGGATCGGTGGAAATCGGCGGAGCAAGTTCAACGCACCGAGTCGACGACCTCGCCAAAGTTTGAGAAGGCACTCCTGAGGCTATCATCGGTGGTATTCCACGAGAGGTTTCTAGTTTTGGGTTCAGCAAATAAATCGGCGATTGATGTTCGATTAGTCTATCGCAAATCATACCCGACGTAAACTTTGGCTCCTGACATGGTGGGCGAAAGGTCGTTGCTGAACTGTACTGAAGTCGTGTTCGTGCGATGAAGTGAGGGGAATGGGAATGTTGGGTTTGAAAGAAAAAATGGCAAGGCGGGGTACTGGTATTATTTACCCGTTACTGCTGCCTGTAGTGTACATACGCTGGCACTTGACATTCAATGCGTGTTTCCTCGCCTGCCGTGTACTGGCAATACTGGCAGAACTGGCGGCCCGCGCCCCTTCCTGATTCGGCCGCGGTCGCATCATGCCACATCCCCCCACAATTAACACGCGAAAATTACGGGTCCCGGCGTTTCAGCAAGCCCTGGTTATCCATCGAGGTACTCATCTTCCTGAATCGGCGATCCAGGTACCCGCTGAGGCAGCGAGGGAAGGCCCGACGAGCAGTCAGTTTCGGTTTTCTTTTTATAAAGAATTATTTTGTGGGGGCAATTTGACCATCTGGGACAAACACAGCTGTGGCGTGGCGACAGACCCTCGGACCCCGCGATGGAAAACAGCGAAGTTGTCTTACCCCTGGATAAACTTTGTTCCAGAGGTTTTGGTCCGGTAAAACACCGGGTACAAGACGGCTGCAGGAAGTTGTTGTGCCAGAGGAGATTTGGGTCGTCAGCACATTCATGAAAGTGCACCACCGTAAACAACATCGCAACATCATCAATTCAAGCTTAAAAAATATAGAGGGAAAACATTTATACGTGAGCATCTCAAATAATAACTAAGGTATCCGTAATCTGACACAATATATAAGGTATATTACCTTCCAGGCTTCCTACTTTGTAAAAATCTCCTCTAGACAGCCCAATATGTTACGTATAGCGCCATCCTCTCCTCAAAGTCAGGAGGTTTATAGGACAAAAGTAGTATCGGTTGTAGCAGGTTGGTCTTGGTTCTAGGTTATCTTTCTTATTAATATTCGTAATTATAGTACGGGGCAGAGCTAGGAAAAGTGTGGTTTGGGGGAATTGACAGCACTTCGCTTCTGCGAGAAGAAATGTTATAATCATCAAAGTTGATGGAAATGACGTTGTCGGTGTCACAAATTGAGACCAACTGAGGGGCGCGGGTCGCCCCGTAGCCAATCGCTTAGGTAACCAACCAGGAATAGGCTCTGTCAGGCTCTCTCAGAGCCTGAGGGAGCCCGGAAGGAAAACACCAATCAGGTTATAGAACGGCTTGCTCTATTGACATCACAGGGAGCCCGGCTCCCTGGCGCTCTGAGGGAGCCTCAGAGAGCCACAAGATGTAGTCAGTATATAGTCACTCGTCCTGGAGAGCTCTGGGAGTTCTCCAGTTAGCAATCACAACTACAGTTCGCTACAAGCTCGCCAGCCTACTGTTGAGACAAGTCTATTGTTGTGCACCTTTTGGCTGCACCGAACCTAAGCATCCTCGAGAGATTACCTTCAACGAAGCTGAACCCTAACAGGATAGGATCCTGAAGTAGGTTCGTCACAGTCGGGCTTTGATGAAAGTCCGTGTAGTCGACGCTATTAACCCGTCTCCAGGTTCTTTATTCAAATTCAAATGAAAGCCCGCATGGCTCAGTGGTAGAGCGTGTCACTAGTAAATTCTCTATGACAAGGTCACTAGTTCGATTCTGGTTGTGGGCAATTGTGACAATGCGCATTTGCGTTAGCTTTTTGCCCCTTTTCGGACTTGCAACTCCACCCCCGAAGAACTGCATTTTTTTGGTTGACCAAATCGTAGTATATGTACAAACTACGGATTACACAAGTGGAAACCCCCACCTACGCAGCAACCCAGACAGACCCATCAAACCAACACACCGCTCCATAATATTCGAAACCCCAACGACCATCCCCCCAGCGCGCACCTGTCTGTGACCCGATCGCCCTAAGTCCCAACCTCCAACCCGCACAATCACTCGGTTCTTTCGCTCCCAACCAACCCGCATCACCCACCACCCACCACCACCATGAAACCGCCGCACGCCACACCAGCACCAATCTCACCAGCACCACCACCACCACCACCACCAACCACCACTACCACCCCAACAGCAGCACCGATCCCCGACACCGTGCTCCGCGCCGTGCACGCCTCCGACCAGGCCATGTACCCCGTAGCGCTGCCCTACACACGACTGCGCGCGTGGGTCGACGCCTGTCCCGACCTGTCGGTGTGCTTCCTCCGCGCGGGCGACGGCGATGGCGATCAGGGATCGTCGCCGGCGGTTGGCGCGGCTGCTGTGGAGGGGTTGGCGGCCCCTGTGGTGGGGGTGGTGGTTGTGTTACCGTTGCGGAGGAGGTGCTGGGAGGATTTGTTGGGGGGGAGGGTTAAGGAGGCGGATGTTGAGCCGGGGAGGGCGTTTGTGGGGGAGGGGTTTGGGGATGGGGAGGAGGAGGTGGGGTTGCATGTTTATCATGTTGAGAGGTTTGAGGTGGGAGGTGGGGGGGCTGAGAAGAAGCGGTTTTGTGAGTTTGCTTTGGAAGAGGTGATGAGGAGGGCACAGGCTCGGAGGGGCTGGAAAGTGGTGGGGATGTCAGGTGCGTTGAACATCCATTGCTGGCGAGAGAGATGGTGAGGCCATGCTAACATTCGCGCACAGCGCTTACTGCCACACCGGCCGGGAAGAGAGCGTTTGAGAGACTCGGTTTCACGCCGACAGGCTACACGGAGTTGTTTGTCCGGAAGACCTCACAGCAAACATCGCAAAGTGACATGGGTAAGGGGTTGTTGGAGATGGTGTGCCTCTACCCAGGCGACAGCCAAACTGCCCAGCTATCCGGTGCCGGTGACATTGTCTCGGTGTCTGAGATGACTGTAAACTACAACGTGCGGCCCGGCCCGGCCTAAACCTGACTCAAGCAACCAAGCAACTTGATTCGGTGTTGTGTTAGACCCATTCAACTCGCAGCAGACCCAGGTTCTTCCCACACTGTTCGTCGAGCTGAGATCCCCGTTCTCGCTTGCTTCTACGACACTCGGGAAACAAACATACTGCTCAAGACCTAAAGTAGAATGGGAAGAAGCCAAGACAAGCCGCTTGAAGCGCCAAAAGATTAAGCCAGCCGGAACTGCGGCCAGCAAAAGTGAGGTCCTACCCGGAATCGAACCGGGGTTGCCGGAATATTCTGAGGGAATCAGAATCCGAAGTGATGACCGCTACACTATAGAACCGTGACTTCAATGCTATGCGGTGTGGAAAATCTCTTCAAGCTGTGGGCCGCTTAGCGATGGCAAGTTAGATGCTCCACTTGTAAGGTTCGATTTGATCCGACTCCACTCATGAATAACTTCATCGTCCCCGGTGGGCTGCTCAGTAGCATAGGAACCTGGGAAACCCCACAGACGCATGTGCAGGTAGGTCATGAGCTGGGTCAGTCTGATGCTCGAATCCCTCAAAATGGGGAGGACTTGGGTAGAAGAAGGTACGAACGCAGTGCCGGGGTGACTTCCATGACTGCCTTCTTGAAGTTCCTCAACGGCCTAAAAGGCGGGAGCCTGTGGCACTGAGACCGTCCTAAAGACGAAGAACATGCTCCTGTTTACGAGCGTGTGTTCTAAAGGTTGGAGCTATACTAAGATTGCCTTCATTCGTCCGGGCTTTCCAACTTGTCCCCCGATAATCTCTGAGGCTTCGATGATGAAACACACACCAAAACACTAGCTTCGCTCTCGTCCTTGACACTCTTTGACAGGTTGTCGGCGACCATGTGGTTGAGTCAGTGACGTGGCGAGACTCTTTCTGGCACCGATCGCCAACAGCAGCTCCGAGTTCGCCGATAGAGGTCGCACAATCTTGTACCATGGCAGCCAGCACAGCCGTGGCCGGAGGGCTGTGGCGTATCGTTGATGTAAGCGTACAAACACCATGTTGCTGGAGTTAGGTAAATGGGTGGGTGGGAATAAACAATATGGATCAAATGACTTGAATCGGCACGTCGGCGCAGATTCTGACCCCCCCCCCCCGGACGAGAAAGCCAAATATGCACGCCTTCTTGTCTGCTATGGGTGCTGCGGAATGTCGTCCTGCCCACAGTGGCGTTCGAGCATTCGAAATTGGCCAGGCGCCGGGGTTGTCGGCCGGACTCCGGAGCCCGGGGCCTGCCGCCAGTCTGGTTTCGTCACGTTCGAAACTTGCTAAAGCCTAAAGATCAAAAATGACAACATAGATGCTTTGGATGTTGTAATGGATCCCTTCTTGTCTGAGTTCCAAGGTCTCTATTTGTGAGCCTATCGACAGCGACTACTTTCACAGACTCATTAGTCGTTTTTTACGGCTCGGTAGAGCAAATTTGCGCGGAAGGCTCTCCGAAGGAGTCCGAATTCGATTCGGAGCTCCGTTGATAAAGCCAGAGAGATGCAAGTCTTCGATCTCCGGTAGGACCTCAGCTCCAGGTCCAGAAATCTCAAACTTGAGACGGATCCATTGCGTCGGTGACATTGTGTGAGTTGGTAAGATTGCGACCATCAGCCAAGGTGGTTCCGACAGTAATACCCGCATGTCTGTAAACGGGACAGGTCTAGCATTACCAGTTCTGGCAGTCAGGCCTGTCGTGTAGCTGTAACGATGGAAAAGCAAGCAAGGAATTACCCGATGCAGTGATCCCACGTAATCACACTGCATGGCAGCGGGCGAAGGAATCTGGCCAATTTGGCAAACCGCGGGCCGACCTGTTACCGCTGCGATTGGTGCATGAGTGAAATAGGAGGCGCCCTAGCTCCTGCAAGATGCGAGGTCCCGTCTTGTTTATTGTCGATTTGTGACCGGGTTGGAGACGACCCGATCAAATTTGCTGCGGGCCCCCGAAGGTGTGAGAAGGTCGCACTTTCCTGTCAACAAATTGGCTCAGTTGCAACACGTCGGAGATACTCAACTGGTCTCAGGTTGTCCGAGATTACTTTCTGACTTACATAGTTGGTTGGGAAGGCCACGAGAGTTGAATCCGCGGCCTGT
Source organism: Chaetomium tenue (assembly GCF_020726465.1). Lineage (NCBI taxonomy): Eukaryota > Fungi > Ascomycota > Sordariomycetes > Sordariales > Chaetomiaceae > Chaetomium > Chaetomium tenue. The sequence goes on along the minus strand of NW_027117330.1, from coordinate 1,604,588 downwards.
TCTAGCCGCTGAAAGCCCGGCGGCGGCGAGTTGTGGCTGAGACTTTGAAGCTGGCAGGCGCAACTTCATGTTACCAGCGCAGCTTCCAACCACCATCCAGATCCCGTCCAGATTGGACAACACGACACGCCAGAATCAGGTAAGGTATCTCTATCTGTGCGAGCTCGCAGTTGTAGATTACCGGCGAAAATCAGCAGATTGTACAAGATCTTCAAAACAGGTCAAGTCGGAACTATTGCGGTTACTTGTGACAGAAACGCGTGTTTAGCTTTTCATGATCAACATGGCCAGTTGCAGTTTTGCCACCCCTTGCTCATCTGTAGTTTCACAAGCGGCCCGAAACAGCGAAAACGCTACATGGATGCCCGGCCACTCTGAAGACCTGGAACCCAGCAACACGGGTCCCTGCGACCACGATGGCTGTCGGATCAAGCTCCGCCGGGCATGGTCTCGGACCTAATCTGAGCCTGTAGGTCTGAGAGCATACTTGTGTCACACGTATTGTCCGTAAGTCCAAAAGGGGAAATAGGCATGCCGATGGGGGGTGATGGCTAGCAACACCAACCAAAGGATCGTGAAGAGCCGTCCTAACTCAGACAGGCTGAAGCAGATCCCAAAGGTCAACAGTAGCGGGCCCGAAGAAAGCCTTGACTTGACGGAAATGTGTATATAACAAGCCCTTCCTCCCCTTCATCGGCACCAAACTCTTTTCTCATCAGCAACAGCTTCAACTCAACCTTTCCACACTCAACCCCTTCAAATAAACAGAACAACAACACCCGCTTTCTCCAAAGCACCACCCACACAACCATCAAAATGCAGTTCACCAGCCTCTTCACCATTCTGGCCGTTGCCATGACCGCCTCCGCCCTCCCCTCCGAGGTCGCTCCCCGCCTCGGCGGCATCACCTCCTGCTCCAGCCAGTCGGCCAACGTCTGCTGCAATGGCCTCGCCTCCTGCCTGGTCACCGTTGTCGGCAAGAACTGCGATGGTTCCTCCTACTGCTGCGAGACCAACGCCGTGCAGGTAAGCCACACCCCTGCCCCTTATATCCGTCACTGGAACTAACACACACACCCTCCTTCCACAGGGCGGTCTCGTCAACGTCGACGCCCTCAACTGCGTCAAGGTCCTCTAAGCGGCTTCCCCCGCTCCCCGTGCACCCAACACTCCCCGGACCACACCAACCCGACCACCGAGGTTCTCAACAACGCCCAGGGAAAAGAACAAAAAAAAAAGAAAACAACGGCGGGATGGCGCGCGCCTTGATGGACACCGATCAGCAACAACAAAAGTCCAGCCTACACACCGCTTCCGGCGCGCGCCGTCCCGTCCCCGAACGAACGCGGGGGCTTGTCAGGAAGGAAAAGACCGGGGAACCAACCAACTCGAAAAAGGCCAAGGCAAGGGTGTACATAGCCCGGAGGGGCAACAACCTTGTTTTCTCTCTCTCTCTCTCTCTCTCTCTCTCTCCCTCTCCTTTGGGTAGTCTTTTCACGCTGGGCGCAGCGCCTCCTCCCTAGGTACGGCGGGGCGTCGATGGAGATAATTCTCGGGATTTTTCCTTTTTTTTTCCGTTCTCTCTCACTCTGGTTTTGTCTCTCAGGCCTGGGGGGTTCAACTAGCCACGCTCGTTTACGAAGATAGGTACAGGTAGTACATTCTCGGTAATTTAATAATTTGTGCCGGCCATCTGCTTGGTTCTCATTGCGGTTGCTTCTGTGAACTGAACTGTCTGTCACTTGAAGACTGGGTATAAACCCACCCAGCATTTGCAAGCGCCACTCCAAATTTACTTCGGACAGCACTAAGATCAAGCCTATTGATGAACCAACACCAGGAACCAAGATCAAGTAGCTCATCATAATGTGCTGGCAAAGATTTCAAATGTAAGATGTTTGCTAATTCATGGTGAGCTCGTTGTAATACAAATTGCCAAGAGCTGGGAGTGCAAGAGAGCTCCAATGTGGCTGCAGTCGTCCCCGATGTAACAAACAGAGGCCAAGGAAAAAAGCTTGAGGCAAGATTGAATGGCAAAAATGCAACGTGTATTGGGACAAATGCAGGAAGCTCTCGCCATATTGGCTTGTTAACTCGGATATCAATTGGCCCGTCTCGTGGCTGGCAGCAGCACAGGCACCGGGTTGCACCACCCACGGCACCATCCAGGGCACCATTCCAAAAATCTCCAAATGCGCGTTGCTCAGAACTCTGGCGTTCCAAAATCGGTGCTGTAGGTGCCACTGCTTCATGTTAGGCCTGCGTGTCGCTGATAACCTCATTCTGGAGAATGGGGTCGGCGGGTTTGTCGACGGCGTCGACCGCCTGGCCGTTGCAGAAAAAACCATTCTCAGCCATCCAAGTCGCGGTCCACCACGGCCTATGCTGAAATGTTGCAATCTCCAGCTGTTTCGCAATTCCTTGTTTGTTCTTGACTCTCTGTTGGGTCTCTGGCGAGGTGGTGTCATAAAGAAGGCCGACAATCCGGTGGTATGCCTCTCGGGCTGGGCCCATCTCTCCCACACGCCGCAACTTATCTGCCGTGATGAACTCATCATTGGGCGGGATGCCTCGAGCAAGCTGAACTAGGGGTGTTGGCCTCCAGTCTCTGTCGGAGAGCCACGCCGGTCTCGCATCGTATGTTTCGTACGCGGGTATGACGCTCACAGACTCCCAGTCGACAACGGCAGTGAGCTTGAACGTAATAGGGTCGAGGAGGAGATTGTGCTCTGAAAGGTCGTCATGCCAAAGGACGCCAACATCTTCGGGGCCGTTATCGTGCGGGACGAGGCGCGGTACCAAGGCCTTGAGCTGCTCAAAAAGCTCGTACACACGGTCCTTGTTTCTGTCCAATTCTCGGTCATTCTCGCAGTACCAGGCCGCCCCTTCAACAGGAGATAGCTCCCGGAGCCGCTTTTCGAGGAGCTCCAACCGCATGTCAACCAATTCTCGTGTTGTTTCGAATGGCCCACGGGAGCCAGGGTAGTACACTCGCTTGTCGAAGAAGAAGTCTTGGGCGACGATGCGGCCAAGAACAAAACGGCCGCCAGGGCCGATGTCTTTATCCACAACCTCCGTGTCGTTACCGTTTTTGACGGGGGACGAGGCACTGCAAGGAAGCACTTGGTCGGAAACGTCAGCAAAGTAAAGACTGCCAAACTTGCTGAATCGCAGCGCAACCAGCTGTTTGACATGGACTGCAAGTTCGGCGAACACCTTAACTCTGGCAGCATCGGGCATGGCACTCCACAGTTTGCGCAGAGGCTCGCCGGGCATCATCTCCATCAGGACCCATTCGTATCCAAGCTCGTTGGCGTCGCTCGAGGAGAAGGCAATCACTCGGGGAATGGGCATCGTAGTGTGCCGCCGGACATATTCCATTGTCGCGATCTCGCTCTCGGTCTTGAAGAAGGGCTCGACAGGGATAGAGACTCGAAAGATGTAGGACTTCTCCCAGCTGGCGTGGGTGAGGCTGTACAGACGGTTGAAGGTCCCTTTGGCGAAGTATTGGATCTCGGCGTTTGCCAACTCTGGGAATTGGTGCGCAAGAACTTGGCGGATGTTGCTGACCCAAACATCGTGATCGTGGTCGTCGGGCCAGTACCGCTCAAGATATCCTTCATCTTCATGGCTCCTCCAGTATCGGTGGAGGTCGTCGGCGGGCGGGTGAGACTCGTGAGTCTGGGAAACGCGAATTGGGAAATCGAGGTCGATAGATGTTAAACCCATTGTATCAATAGGCGCCTGCCGAAGATTAACTGGAACACCGCAATCTGTACCGAGGAGAGTCCCAAGCTTTCGTGGGAGGAGGAAGTGGGAAGGAGAGACAGGGTTGCTGAGGGCCTGAGGCGGTAGATTGCGCCTGCCAACCTTTCAAATTCAGCGCGGCGCGATCTGGGAAGCTTGAGTGCTGCACGCCAGTGGCTCTTATACTCCAGAACGCACCTTCCTCGTCTTGTGCAAGGGCAACATCCGACGATAAGAATTGCCCGAGTTATCCCGTCCGGTTTTCGGCGGTGTTGTTACTGTTCAGTGCGCAACGACGACGCTGAACTTGGGAGTTTAAAAAGCAATCACCCATCACTTATCATGGCACAGTCACAGGAAACTAGAGTAACAATGCCTGACACAGGTGATACAAGAGTTTGGTGTTTGAAGCTTGCAATCTTCACACCATGGCCTGCAGCTTGGGCATGCCTTGATCCTTGTGTGCCAGTTCAGTATTGTCACCTTGTATCGCCGTCGCCAAACCTAATGATGCATGCCAGCATATCCCAGGGTGTCCATGGCTGTAATTTGGTGGTGCTGGCATTGGTTAATTTGCTAGGTTTGGGTACCACGGATCACTCTGTGAGGTGCCCTTCAAACCCTCTTCCTCCTGCATTGCTGGCTCACGAAAGGTCACGCCTCTGCACAACCCAACCCGATTGTTTGGCACACGTCCGGCACACTGAAGGTTGCAGATAACATGAATCCATGTGGCAGAAAGCCACGTGAAATTTGGAGTCACGAGTAAGTGGGTGTTAGAACGTGAAGCAAAGAAACCAGGCGCAATAATTGTCCCAACTGTTTCCACCCCAAGTGCCGAGTTTGGCTTGAACTTTCGCTTCTAGAATCACCATGAAGAAACCCAATCGATGGATGTTGATAGTACTCGAGAGGGAGGTGAGCATATATAGCTAGGATCATGGATGTCTGAGCAACTGCCCCCCATTGAGCTTGAGTTGTTCCACAAGTGGGCATCATTAAGTTGGCAACCTCGGGTTTGTTCAAGTTGAGATGAATTGTCCGACTATGTTCTCTAATAATTACAGTCTATCCCATCACTATGCCTATGCTATTTTCCCCAAAACCCATGTTATGCATTGTAATAACTACCCAAAATCTTTCGAGTTTAATCAAGACCTCCCAAGAAGCCCATTCGGCGTGGTAGCTTTGGTAGCGATCGCTATGAAACCACCGGCTAAGCAGATGACACCGCTAAAGATGCTCACTTCCAAATATCCACCATACTTCTCGAGCAACACCCCGTTTACCGGGGGGCCGACCAAAGTCGCAGTCGCGGCAATCGCCATGCCCATCCCCATGTAAGTGCCGAGGTTGCGGGGATCATCGGTGCAGATGGAGAGAGCCGCCATCGAGCCGGAAATAATAGTGCCGGACGAGAACCCGAATGCGATGGCGTAGACCACCAAGCCGGCGACGCTCGTGGCGGTGTTCATGCACAAGACGATAACAGCCGTAAGGATGCCGCCGAGACCGAAGATGGTGAGCTTTCCAAATTTGTCGGCGAGGATACCGGGGATGATCCGCCCAAACGTGGACGCACCGTTGACAATGGCTAGCAGGTACGAGGAAAACGTGGGCGAGATGCCTCTCGAGATGGCGTAAGAGGGGAGGAAGAACAGCGGCGTGAACATGCCGATGAAACAGCACCATCCGGCGGCGATGACGAGCAAGAACCTGATCTGCTTGAAAGCCTCGGGCAAGAAAAAGTTGGTCTTCCGTGGCGGGAACCTTGCGGTGATGGCGAAACATGAGAATGCCAACAACGGCGTGATCACAAAGGCCATGATCCTAACCGACCACCCGAAGCTAAGCGTCGAGTCGTTCAGCATCTTGGACAGGGCAATCGGAAAGACAATACCGCCGATCGAGCTGCCCGAGACCACCAAACCGATCGCGGCGGCCCTCTTCTTGTCAAAGTACTGCGACACCGCCGCGAAAGCTGGCACCTGCATGACGCTCATAGCCAGACCCGTCAGCACGCCCTGCGCCAGCATGAACTGCCAGTATTCCTTGCAAATACTCGTCATCATGAGGGCGAAGACGTAGAGTACGGCACCGGGTCGGATGACCCAGGCGCCGTAGCGGTCGAAAAGCGGGCCCGCGACGAGGCCCCCCGCGAACTGGATGAAGGACATCAGCGAGCCAATCCAGGCGACATTGTCGGGCGACTGGTCGCGCAACTGGTGCGTCATGTAGTAGGCCTGGAACACGCCGAACGAGTTCATGAAGCCCAGGCATGAGAAGAAGATGCATGCCGAGCCGGCAAGGACAAGCCAAGCGCGGGCACCGCCGTCGGGGGCCGGGGGGAAGGCACCGGGGCCGGGTTCGGGGAGGGCCGCCGTGGCGGATTCCGTGTCGGTTGTGGTGTCTTGCGGGTTTGGGATCTTTTTCTCGTCGTCCTGGGGTTGGAGGGTAGAAGACCCATGTGGGCTTTCTAGCGCGGCCATGGTGTTTAATGTGATTAAAATATGAGGTGAATCAGGTGATCGGCAAAAAAATAAAGTATCGGAAGTTTAGAATCCAGGATGGTCTTGGGAACGGCAGGTGCAATCCCTGGGATGAAGGAAGTATCAATGAAAATCCAAGAATAACGCCCCCAATTCACACCGTCTCAGGTTGAAGAAGGCTTGACCAAAGTCACCTAGCGTCAATGCGGGCAGTGATGATCGATAAGATCTGATTAGCTGACTTGGAAACGAGGCGCAACAATGTTTGACTTGTGAGGAACACACGGCTGATATACTGTGTGTGTATTGCGCCTGGATTCCGGAGCTAACACGGTGATCCGACTCCCAAGTCCGAGACTGCATGGGCAGGGTGGCTTCCGATTGCGTGTTGTCCCAACCGCTGTGTTGTTGATGCGAGTTGCCTGATCTGACTCTTCCGCGGGGGACGGACTCGGTTTTCGGACTCGGTGTTTTGTGGGGTGGATGGTAGGGCTGGCCAACCAGAAGGAAGCATGTGGGGTCATTTCAATCAGGAACAGGCTGACTTGATCCTCCAGATCCACAAAAAGCCGATTGTTGCTTTCGCAAAACACACAAAAGCCGTCCACCCCCTCTGTCTCCGAAGCATTTCCCGAAATTTGAAAACGTTTCGACAAGATTGGGCACGGCGTGAGTAATCTGAAAAGTCAGCAGCGGCGGGGGGATTTTGCGTGATGGAGCCACAGAGACGCCGAAGAAGGCCTGCAGTGTAAGTTTCCTCCCCGGACATAACTCCCTACCTAGGAACGGACATTTCAGATTGGGTGGACCCTCGGCGAACCCTTTTTGTCTCTCCGGTCTCTTCTAAGACATCTTCACCATACACAATGACTGCTGTTGCTGTGTGGGCCGTCGTTATTCGGTACAATTGTTCAACCGGGCTAACAAATCAACAGTTCCTGCATCCTCTGCCGAAGGCGCAAAATCCGATGCGACCGGCAAACGCCGTGTAGCAACTGCACCAAGTCCAAGAATGCTACCTGCATCTATAGAGATGATCCGCGAGCTCCACGAAGGCAAAATTCCTCAGAGGCGGCACAGCTAAACAAACCCGAAGCCGCGTTATCTGGGGCACCCTTAACACCGAGCACAGGGGACTTCGCCGGAGAGCAAGAGCTTGCTGAACCACTGAATTCCGAGCCATCTCGGCCGACAACAACTGATGCCGTCACGTCATCTAGGAAGTACACCATCTGTCAACGGGCTTATGGGATCCGCCAGGCCGCAAAAGAGCGGGCAGCAGCGGAGCAGGCCGCGTCGGCAGCCACAAGCAGCCCCTCGGCCAACACACCGGTCTCGACCTACCACAAGAATTCCCGGGTTGAGACCAAGACGATAAACTTTGCCGGCAACTTTTACTTCCACAGCGAACACCGCCTCGCCGGTCATCCCAAGGCTGTCACGAGGAGTGTCACGCACAAGACGCGGTACTTCGGGCAGAGCCATTGGGTCAATGCTGTGGGCCTGGTAGGAAAACTCCCCGCCTCTTGGTGATCGGCCAAACGCTGACTCTTTCCAGCTGAATGATATGTTTGATGTCATCGAGGGTCATTTACGTGACGACAACGCGTCAAAGGCACTAGAAATCGAGAAACGATGCAAGGCTTTAGGCAGACTCATCAAATCCCGCCGGGCACCCCCTTGGCCGTGTCCACCCTCATCCACCTTGCCTGCTAGAGCTATCTCCGATGCTCTGATCGACTGCTATCTCAATTCCAGCGAAACGGTTCTCCGAGTCCTACATATCCCCAGTTTCCGACGCGACTATGAAGCCGTCTGGGACCCCAACAACAGCAACCCTGACCCTGCTTTCCTCGTCCAGCTCAAATTAGTCCTGGCCATCGGCGCCACGACCTTCGACTCCACCTTCTCCTTACGCCCATGCGCCATGAAATGGACATACGAAGGACAGACATGGCTGTCGGCGCCCGAGTTCAAGTCCCGGCTGGGCCTCCCAGCTTTGCAGAGCAGCATCTTGCTTCTGCTCGCCCGCGAAGCAACAGGCGTAGGTGAGGACATGGTCTGGGCTACGATCGGAACCACACTCCGTCTAGCGATGTATATGGGCCTGCATCGTGACCCTGAGGGTTTGGGCCCAAAGTCAACCACGCCGCTGGTCGCCGAGATGCGCCGTCGATTGTGGAACACGATCCTCGAGCTCACGTTACAATCAAGCCTGAACTCTGGTGGGCCGCCGCTCGTTAACATAGACGATTTTGACACGGACCCGCCGGGGAACTTCGACGACGACCAGCTCACCAGCCATGGAGGTGAAATGCCCGTCCCTAAACCATACGACCAGTTCACCCAGTCCACCATGGCCATCTCTCTCCGCAGCTTGTTCCCTCAACGGCTCGCCATCGTTAAATCCCTCAACGACCTGTCCTCCACGGGTGCCTATCCGGATGCGCTTAAGCTCGATGCCGATCTTCGCGAAGGGTACAAAACCCTCACGCGGACCCTCCAAGCATGTAAAACACCCACAAGAGGCCCGTCCGACCTCGAGCTCCGCGTCGTCGACCTCCTTCTGCGCCGTTACTTCCTTGCCCTCCATATTCCCTTCTTCGCGTGCGCCCTCCAAGAAACCTCATTCGCCTTCTCCCGCCGCGTGGTCGTCGAGTCCGCGCTGCGCCTCTGGCGCGCTGTCTTCCCGGTCCCCCTGTCGCTAACCGACGACGCCAAGGCCGAGTGGGATCCCCTCCAGCGCATCGCCGTCAGCGGGTCGGGCTTCTTCCGCATCGTGGCCATACAGGGCTTCGTGGCCATCGCCATCGAGCTGAAGGCGCTCTTGAAGGAGGAAGAGAGCTTCGGTCTCGGCCCCGTCGAGCTCAGGCCGGACCTGCTGGCGGCGCTGCAGGACTACAAAGTGTGGTCCTGGTGGAGCATGGAGACGGGCGAGACGAATACCAAGGGGTATCTGGTTGCTTGCATGATCTACGCCCAGGTAGATGCGATGAGGAGGGGCCTGAGCCACGAAGACACCGTGGCCTACGTGGTCAAGTCCGCTGAGGATGCCGAGGAGAAGTGCCTTGCGCTGTTTGAGCAGATCGAGGCTAGCACTCGTGAGACTCACGAGGCGGTAAATTCTGCGCTTGATGAGACTTTGGGTGGGCCTCTGGATTTATCTCCAGACTTTGGCGTGGAGGGTTGGGACTACATGGTGAGCGATCTTGGGACTGGGGGAGTGAAGACACGTTGCTGATCATCTTATTACAGGTACCCGAAGCTTTATATGATCCGGCCAGCCAAGACCCCATAAACTGGGTGTTCCAGTACGGTCTTGCTTGATCTGTTATGTTGGACTTCGACTACTACAACCAAGGTCTACTCAACCGACGATTTAATCACCTTTGCCTAGCAGCAGACAACCGCCATGCACGTCCAACATTTCGGTTAACGGCACTGTCGGTCCCGAACGCCACCCCCTTCTCGTCCCCCCACTTCGTTGAGAATGCCATCCTCCAGCCGGCTTGGAAATTTGACATGACAATATCGCCACTCCTCCTTTCAGCGGAACTGCTACCCTACCAATGCTTAGCGTTATGTCTTGGTACCAGGCGGTGTGGGCGGGACATGATTGTTCTATCTGGCCCGCTTCGGTTATCATGCGCCGTAGTTTCCCGCCGGCTTTACCCGAAACCGTCGCACATCAGCGAGGCTGAGCATCCAGCTCACACACCTTTATGGGCCAAAAAGCAAGGCGCTTATCAGAAAGTTTGCATTATTCAGACATGATCGCTCAAGTGATAGTACACCTAACCTTTTTGGCTAAAATAAGCAGTTTCTTGGCCATGGATCGTCTTGTGGATGACGCAAGTGGTGCGAAAGAATGGGAACACAGTGACGTTCTTCTTGACGACTATCAATCCAAGCCTCAAAGTTCACAACACTGACTGATTAAACCACCGTCGGATGTTGTCTATCCGCATCTGTATGTTTGCGTGTCCACGTACGTACACAAAAAAGGCCAACGTTGCTGGTTGGGCAGCATTTCTAGCGCCACTACTGCCCAACAGAGCCGACCCCTCCCTCGTTGTCACCACACAAAACGCGGGCGCTTCTTTGTTAAATTGGAATCGTTTCCGGTCCCCAAAGCCTTTACCCCCATTTCAAGATCCAGATCTCATTTCAAGATCCAGATTCCATATCCGAGCCGCATCTTCAATTTGCTCCCAACTTGACTCTCTGCACTCCATCAACATCAACCGAGCACATCGATGACCATGCTCTCCTTCAGCACCAACACCCATCCGGGAATCCAACCCCACTCCCGCCACGACCATGACCTGACCCTCCACCACGACCCCTTCCAAACCCTCTACGACTCCCTCGCCAACCTCACCCTAAACATCACCACATCTCCCGCAGCAGCAGCAGACGACAACAACCACTACACACACCAAACCACAACAACCCAGACCCCCGCCTCGGCATCGGCATTGGCACCAGCCCCATCTCACCACGGCCCCCAACCATCCCCCTCATCCCCCGCCACCACCCTCCCCCTCCTCCCCATCACCCCGCTCTTCCCCCCCGGCCCCAACGTCATCTTCGCCCACTCCTCCTTCTTCTCGCGCTTCACCCCCGCCGGCACCTACCCCGAACTCCCCACCCCCGCCCGCGTGCGCGAGCAGGCCCTCCGCCTGGGCCTCGTCTCCGCTGACGCACAGGACGATGCGCAGGCCGGTGCGAAGTTGGTGCCGTTCCCCGAGCTGGGGTTGCTGGTGAAGTACGGTCCGGAGCGGGTCGCGGGGGACGGGTACGCGCCGTATGGGGGCTCGGGAGGGGGGGTGGGGGTGAGCGCGGCGGAGGGGAAGGCGATGAGTTTGGCGAGAAGGACGTTGTTGGATTTGGGGGTGCCGGCGGGGCGGGTGCCCGTGCCGGAGGTGTTTGGGTGGCGGAGGGATGTGGAGACCGGGGAGCGGTTTGTGTATATGGATTTGCCGGAGGGGGAGGTGTTGGAGGATAGGTGGGCGGGGTTGAGCGAGGTCGAGAGGGAGGGGGTGTGTACTCAGTTGAGGGAGGTGGTGGCGGAGTGGAGGCGGTTGAGGTTGGGGGGGGTGGGGTTTGTTGGTGAGTTTGCTTCTTGCGGCTTGATCTGTGGGTGTGGTTTGTGGTGTGGATGCTGACTTGGTGTTGTAGGGAGCGTTGATAATGGGCCGCTGCAGGATGAGGTGTTTCATCGCTGCGAGCTGGCTGGTGCGCCGCCTGCCGGTCCGTTCCCGACCGCCACGGCATTCCACGACTACTTTGTTGCGATGGCGGTCACCGTTTCCCGGAACCGACATGCAGGCGCTGGTGATGGACAGCTCCGCTACACACCGCACCATCTGTTCCCAGATGATGTCCCTGTCGTGTTCACGCACGGAAGCCTGCACCCACGAAACATCATCATCTCGGCCGGGCCAAAGCCGCGAGTGGTATCGATCCTGGGCTGGGAACAGGCTGGGTGGTACCCCGCGTACTGGGAGCTGTGCAAGGCTCGTGCAGAGTGCTCGCGGCGGGGGAGGCTCGGGGGCTGGGAGAGCAAGTATCTGTCATGGATTCTTGACACTGATGCGCTGAACAGCGAGATGCGTGGCTGGAACGTCACTGCGCTGTGTCAGTACTGGGATTATTTCGTTGGCTTGATGTAATTTTTGGCTGGGATGTAGATATCTAGGAGCTGAGATGCTCCCCTGCCCTTCAGTCTGATGACCAGATTCTGATGCCAGGGTTAAAATAAAACAAATCTAACATGGTGACGGTCGTCGAGATGGGTGTCACAGGTCCCGTTGACGACAACCCTAGAAGCTAAGCGTTTTCCAGCCAAAGGCCTGAACCACGGGGTTGACTTAGGCCAAGGGGTCGTCTCGAGTACCTAACTGAAGGTCTTGAGCAACCAGAACGCTTCGGCTAGGCGATGAGTGGCGTACTCCGCCACGCAGCAAATGGAAGGCATCGAGTCGGTTCTGAGGCGCTTCTCGAAAGGGGTGAGGATGCCAATGCTCCAGACAATAGCGGCAAAACCGCACTCAATAACGGCACAATGGGGATTGGAAGCTTCCAATGAATGGAAACCCTCTCGGGGGGGAATCTGCCGGAACTGTGTATTATTTATTATATACGCCACCACCTGCAAAATCCGGATTCTAGAGCACTACGCTACGATTACTTTGAAGTCTGAATTTTAGCAATATAAGTTTCTGATGGCAAAATCACATTTACGTAGTCTTCCGTTATAAAACGTATCGTAAATGTTCATGATACCATGAAAGCTTCTAGCATTGCAGATAAAAGGCTCCTCCAATGAGCGGAGCAAGGCCCAACTATCCCCCCAGATAGCCCCATAGCAATACCATGGGCAGCCAACATGACATAGATACCTACCTACCTATCGGGTCAGACAATACACATCTCACAACTAGAATTGTGTTCACTATTATGCCTGGAGGAACGTACGAGGAACGAGTACTTCCGAAAGGTTCCTTTTGCCTGGAGGAACGTACGAGGAACGAGTACTTCCGAAAGGTTCCTTTTGCCTGGAGGAACGTACGAGGAACGAGTACTTCCGAAAGGTTCCTTTTGCCTGGAGGAACGTACGAGGAACGAGTACTTCCGAAAGGTTCCTTTGCCTGGAGGAACGTACGAGGAACGAGTACTTCCGAAAGGTTCCTTTTCCGAGAAAAACCATGGCCTGCTCAAGCACGGACCAAATCCCCACATCAAAAGCCGTGTCGTTTTCCCCTGTATACTGTAAAGTTTCTACTGTCATTATCCTAAAGATTATGGAAGGAGAGCCATCTTGTTTTGGCTGGAGGAACTTACCTCTGACGATGAGCGTCTCGAAGTTGGGCTTGGCAGTGGTGGTGCACGGACGGTCTGTTAGTCATGGCTTGCAGCCCGTGCCGGCCCCAAATTCAGCTGTGGGGCCAGCTCCGGTTCAGAAGGGCCAATAAGATGGCGTACCCCCGGGTAGCTTCACCGGGTAGCTTCACCGACGACCACGCAGATTGCAGGGCAACACGGCAACAAGGTGAGCAGGAAAATATTAATTGAAGCAGCTTATTCTGCTGGAAAAGAGCCCTGGAACAGAGCAGCGGTGGAGAGCTGTGCTACGATCCGGGCTCGGAAACCCCAGGGTCTCCCCAGAGCAATGCATCCTCTACGTCATCGGTTTCAGTACCCTGGCCAGATTCAGCCATTGCATCCCATTCTTGAAACCACGACTCGTGCCTGTGGTCTTGCTCGAACCGCCGTCTGGTCTCCTCGCCCCGTCGTTCCAGCTTGACGATGGCGTCTCTCATGTCTTTATCAAGCACATTCTTGGGCTCGATAAAGTCGCCGCGCGCCGGTTTCCGAAACAGATGCAGCCCGTCCCAACTCTGCGCCCTCGACAGCTGCACGTACAAGCTCATGAAGCTGGGTCGAGTCGCCGTACCACTGGAGTGGACGCCTTTGAGGTTAACGAGCACGTCCGAGAACTGCTTGCCCTGGCTCTTCTGATCCGTCATGGCGAAGGCCGGCGTGCAGAGAGGCCCGGTTCTGTGGGTAACCCACCTGAAACCCGCCTTGCCCCTCCATCTGGCTCCCTTGCCCCGCATTTGGCTCGGGATGGCGGCCGTCTTGCTCTTGATCAAAATGGTGCCGTTGGGGAGCCCGGGGATGGCGAGGTCCGCGCTATCGTCTGACTGAAGGAGGACGGCCACCGGCGGTCCAAGATGAAGAGTCACGTCACTGGCGAGGGCAATGGTGCCGGCAGCAAGGTCGGGAAAGATGTCGACGGCCTTGAAAGGTGCGCCGTTGACCACCTTTAGCCCGACAAACTGGTTCCGAGTCACCACCACCGGCATCCCTTGAGCGTAGAAGAACAGGCCCGGGGTTGGCAGCTGGGAATCGTCTCCGTAGCGAAGCACGCGGCACAGCTCTTCCACACTTAGTCGCTTCCCCGAATCGGTGTCATGCTTGGCCACAAAGATGGAGATGTGTCTGCCGTGGGCACGAGCCCACTGGACAACGGCGGCCATGTTCAGGTCCCACCGGTCTTGGTTCAGAGGCGTAATGGCTCTCAAACCATCTACGAAGGAGGACTTGCACGACGGTGTATAGACGCGGTGGCATAGCCGCTGGAAGTCTAGCTCGGTCTGATCGCCGTTGCGCAGGCGCCGGAGAAACCCCCGCAGCCTTGGACAGCCGGCCGCACGGACCTGTTCGCGGAGGATGACAACGGTGGTGAACTGGAGGAACAGCTTATGCGCAGCTAGGTGCCTTGCAGCGCTCTCTGGTCTCTGTCCGCCGCGGTCCCTAGGCATTGGCAAGAGGAGGCTGGTCTGCAGAACGGGGTCGAACTGGAAGAAGTCGCCGAAGAACAGGACCATTGGGATCCCGCCAAACGGGCGATGCTGGTCGTCCCTGTACTGCCGCAGACGGCTGTCTACCGCCGCGAGCGTGAGACCGCCCACCTGGCTAATCTCGTCGACGATCAACATGACCATGTTTTTCCAACGCAGCTTTTCTTCTTCCGATATATTCCTTGCCACCTCGTTCTTGCCCTCGAACCCAATGTTCGTCGCCGAGTGCAGCGTCACCCCGCCAATGAGCGCGGCCGCGTTGCCGCTGGCACCCGTCAGGAGCAGCGTGTGGAGGCCGTCTTTCATACGGAACATGTCCTTGAAGCACCACCGAACTCGACCACAACCAACGCCGAGCCAGTGCTTGCAATTTCAAGCTCAGGTATGACTTCCTTCCAGCTCACCAACTAGGCTAACCACAAAGAAGATACCGATCACACCAACGACGGTTCAGACACAGAGCAGTTGTTGGAAGATCAACGCGCTCCGGTTGACACCACCCCAACAAAAAAGAGAAAAAAGCAAACCTCTCCCGAGCCGATCAGAAGCAAGAGGTCTACAGCAGGAAAAAAGAGGGCGCGACTGTACGATTAGACGCTAGTCTGACTGGAGAAACCACCTTTCTTTACTTTCCCAGCATTCGTAAATAACCATGATGAAATGGAAAAAAAATATACAATTACATCGTTAACTCCGCTATGGGGCCTACCTGCAACCGGCAAGTTCCTCCAGGCTCCTTTGGCGTGCCCGCGCGCAGCGGGCACGGTCACTCCTGTCGTTTCAAGGACAGCATTGCTGGCCACTCTTAGTGTTGTGTTTTGTTAGGCATGGTAACCATTGCTATGGGCGTATGGTCTAGTGGTATGATTTCTGTTTTGCAAGAAAATTTCTTGAATACAGACGGTCCCGCGTTCGATCCGCGGTACGTCCATTATCTTTTGCACTACTTTTCCTTTTCTTTATTTTTCTTTTAGGGCTTGCTTGCGAAGCAAACCCAGCTGTGTTTTACATTTGGTAAATGAGAAGAAATGAATAACGTACTCCACCCCCAAGTCGCGCACACCCCCAAGTCGCGCACTTTTGACCGTGCTACGACCTCCCAACCCCAACTTGGAATAACTTAATAGCAAAAAATGGCATCGCAATCCAAAGAGAGTAGAATCAATCTTGCTATTCAGGCAATACAACGAGATAAGACTTTCAGTCGGCGACGCGCTGCCCAAAACTACAATGTACCCGAAGCGACCTTGCGCGACAGGATGAACGGGAAGACGCCGAAGCCCGAATCACGACCTGCAGCTCACCGATTGACAGCAATTGAAGAGGAGGCGGTTGTTCGGTATATATTGGACCTAGATACGCGAGGATTTGCACCCCGACGTGCTGGTGTTGAAGATATGGCTAATTTGCTGCTCGCCCAACGCGACGGGGGACGGGTCGGCAAGCACTGGGCCGAGAAATTCGTCAAGCAACAACCAGAACTCAAGACGTGTTTCAATCGTGTATACAACTTTCAGAGAGCCCTCTGCGAAGACCCAGAACTTATTGGCGCGTGGTTTAAGCTTGTACACAACATGAGGGCGAAGTACGGCATCCACGACTGTGACTTCTACAACTTCGACGAGACCGGCTTCATGATGGGCGTCATCTGCGCAGCTATGGTAGTGACGCGCGCCGATTGACGTGGAAGAGGCAAGGCAGTTCAGCCTGGCAATCGGAAATGGGCGACGGCGATTGAGTGCATCAACGGCGAAGGGTGGTGCCTCCCACCGTTTCTCATTGTTCAAGGCACTTACCACCTCGCCAACTGGTATACCGAGGGCGAGCTCCCACTCGACTGGGCTATCAAGCCAACTTCCAATGGGTGGACCGACAATGAGACCGGCCTAGAATGGATCAAACATTTCGATAAGCACACAAAGTCTCGTACGAAGGGGGTGTATCGGATGATTGTGCTTGATGGGCATGAGAGTCACCTGTCGGCCGAATTCGAAGCCTTTTGCAAGCAGAACAACATTGTCACCATCAGCCTGCCGGCTCACTCATCCCATATAACCCAGCCACTCGACGTTGGGTGTTACAGTGCCCTAAAAACGGCGTACGGTCGGCAAATCGAGCACTTCGTCAGAGCGCATATCAACCACATCACCAAGGTCGAGTTCTTCCTCGCCTTCAAAGCCGCCCACTTTGCCGCCATGACCGAGAGCAATAACAAAGGGGGGTTCAGAGGTGCAGGTCTAGTACCTTCTGACCCCGAGTCAGTGATATCCAAGCTGGATGTCAAGTCACGGATGCCAACACCAACTGGTCCCCCTTCCGCCGCTGCCGATCCTTGGTTCTCCCAGACGCCACGGAACCCAACAGAGACTGTCTCACAATGCGAGTACATCAAAGATCGGATTGCCCATCACCAGGGAAGCTCGCCAACATCAATTCTCACTGCTGTCGACCAGCTTGCGAAAGGGACGCAGGCATTGGCGCACTCGGTGGCCCTAATGACGGCTGAGATAGGCACCTTACAGAAGGCAAATGAGGCACTGAGCAAGCGCCGAAGGGCCAAAAAGACACATGTGCGTCTTGGAGGATTACTTACTGTAGGAGATGCACATGATATATTAGCCCAGAGAGAGGTGCAGGAACAGGTAGAGCGTGAAACGCGGGAAAATGGTGGTCGGCGGGCTCGAACAGGGACGGCTCCACGGCGTTGTGGTAAGTGCGGAAAGCCCGGGCACAATGCGCGCACGTGTCAGGGAGACGGAGAAACATCTGATGTACATGATTTAAAATAGTTTCAGTGTATTGCGGTTGTTGTGGTGGTGTAATTGATGTTTCCTATCGGTTCACGGTCAAAAGTGCGCGACTTGGGGGTGTGCGCGACTTGGGGGTGGAGTACGTTAATGTATTCATGATGTGCATGAGATTAATGCTGTTGCATACCCTACGACGCTGTTACATCTACAAACGCCGAGCTTTCTATCAAAATCTCCGTCGGACTGCTCTGCCACTGGGCGTTCCCCTCTCACGGCTCCACGCATCCCAGCTCCTCCAGTCGACGCACAAGTGGCTCTATGTCGAGATCGTCAACATCTTCGTCTGACGTTTCCCTGATCCGCTCTTCCATATATCGGTAAGCCTTTCTAGGGTCGACCAAGCCCAAGTCGACGAGGCGGCTCTCCAACAGCACCAATACCATGGACGGCCAATCGTAAGGGTCGAACGCAAGCTCGAGGAGGGTTCTCGCTTCTTGGTCCACGGGAGGGCTAAAATCAACGAGACCTGACCCGTCGCCGGAGAGGAAATAATCCAAAAAGAGGCCGACTACCTCATGGTGCCCACATGAACATGCAATAGCCAGCGGGGTTTCAAGATGGTTATTTCTGGCGTTGGGGTCAATCAGCCTGTCCTTGATCAAGTCGCTGTCGAAGATGAGTTTCAAGGCCTCGACAGAACCCTTTTCGCAAGTGTGAGCAAACGGCGTCATGCCATCGTTGTCTTTCGAATCGGGATCGACTAGCTTGCGCCTGATCAGGTCACTCTTGAGAAAAAGATTGGCCGTGTCGGGACTGGATGATGCGCAGGCATTGGCAAACGGCGTGCGGCCCGAATCATCCCGCTGATCGACCCCGAGCACATCAGGCCCAGAAGCCCAAGGGCAAGCCTGGAAGAGCACCTCGACCACGCGCCAGTGGCCCCGCCAGCAGGCGGCGTTCAAGGGTGTTTGGCCAAAGGCTTGATCCTGAACAGTTAAGCAGGCTTCAGCCGCAAGACCGGGTTGGACGAGCATCTCGACCATATCCTCGTAGCCGAGTTGAGAGGCTAAAAGCAGTGGGTTAGAAAACCAGCGGCCTGATAGCTGATTTTTGTGGCTTCCTTCGTCGAGCAACAATCCCTTGGTCTTGATAACTTCCTCACTCAGAAGCAGCGAAACAACCGCTCTAGAACGGCGCCGTATGGCCTTCATCAAGGGTGTGTCGGAGCTGGGCACGCCGAGGTTCGGATCTACTCCCTCGAGGCTGAGCAGGACCTTGACGACTTCGGTATGTCCGTGCTCAATAGCGACGGTAAGCGGCGTTCCTTCCGCTTCCGTCCAGACGTTAGGGCTGACCCCTTCTTCGGCAAGATACTGAACTACGTGGGCGTGCCCCCCTGCTGCGGCGAGTGAAATGGAGTGTTCAAGCGCCGAAGGGCTGGCGTAGGGCTTGAGGGGCTTGACAACGTCGAGTACACCTTCCCGTACCGCCCACTCGAATAACACGGCCGTCCTCTCTAGCTGTGGCACCCCGGAAGCTGGACCATTGGTGATATGGGGTAGGATTTGCAAAACGGCCTCCGCGTGTCTGGATCTGACCTCGCCAGACCCGATATGTTCGTCTCGCAACAAGGATACCACGGTGTCGACATGGCCGTGACGCGCGGCAAGGGCAACGGCCGACTCGCCCTTGTTGTTCACACAACCAACCTCGACAGGGTCAGGTTGGATGGTGGGCTCGCCAGTCTGTTGGCCCGGGTCCTTGACCAAGTTCAGAATGGTATCCACCATTTTAGAGTCGCCGCGCTCAGCGGCTAGATGTAAAGGCGTGTTGCCGTCATTATCCTTCATGAATATGATGCTGCGTAGGGACGGATCAAGTGACCGCAAGCGATCCACAAACTCGCAGGAGCCGTGCAGGGCGGCAATGTGGAAAGGGGTCGCACCATCCGGGCCCCGCCGCGCGTCAAGGCTGGCGCCGGCATGGGCGAGTAATCCCAGGGAATCTGAGTTGTATCTCGCAGCGACGTGGAGGGCGGTTTCCGACCTGATATTCCTGACATCTAGAACCTCCTTGCCCTGTCCTTTCACCAGACAAGCCAGCATCGAGCCACCGTACTTGGCGGCTTTGTGGATTGCCGTGTCGCCATCCAAGTCTGTCACGGTAACCTCTGGCAATGGCTCACGGCCTGAGGCGAGAGCGGCCACCACCTCTGGGTAACCATAGTTTAGGGCCCACGCTAGCGCGGTCCGCTGAAGTCGGTCTTGTGCTTTGTGGTTGACTCTGGGGCAGGCTACGAGAAGAGCTAGAATACGCCCGTCGTGGGTTGGGTTGAAGTCAACGGCGTAGTGTAATGGCGAACGACCGTCTTGGTCTGTTAGGTTGACGTCTGTGCGGGGATCCGCGAGGAGACGTTTAATCACATATAAGGTCCCGAAACAGATGGCAAGATGCAAGGGGGTCTTCCCACTGCGTTCTTGGAGATTGAGGTTGATGTCGGGGTAGGTCAGCAGTTTTTCCAGCACTGTCCCAAGGCCGCCACGAGACGCGGCCAGGTGCAAGGCGGTTGCGCCGTCTGCGTTCTCCGCGTTCACATTGACACGTCTGTTGGCGAGGAGCCTGTCAAGGTTGGCGGTATCGCCCAAGGTGATGGCCTCGTGGATAGGGTTTGTTTTGATCCACGACCAAATCGCCATTTTCGGGAAAGAGGGAGGGATAAGAGGGAGGGAAAGAGGAAGGGAAAGAGGGAGGGAAGAAGGGAGGGCAAGAGGGAGGGTTGGCGGAGAGTCCGTCCAGGATGAGATGAGGAGGACTCGGATGGTGAAGATGGAAAGATGCGGATCTTGATGAAACTGGTCCATACCAACAAAATGCGTAACAACTCCAGCCTAGCCCAGCCCACTTGAGCGGGCAGTCGGGAAATTATTTGCTTGAGCTGCTTGGTGGTGAAGGCAACTTGCAAGGTTGAACTGCGAACCGGGCAGGGAACGAGGCATCGAAAATGCGCTAAGCCCCAGGCCCACACCACTAAAAGAATTCCGCTGCGGCAGCAGGCCTGACAACCAACCAAAATTGATAACACGACCATTTTCTCTCTCAAACTCCCGACCATTGGGAGAGCGTTGAGGCGGTGCCCGTCAGACAACCAAAGCAAGAACATTCTGCAACCATAGCCATGCGCCATTAGGTTCTATTCCATACACAAATGCTGCGCCCCGGTGCCCGAAATGCCCAGTCGGGGTCCGAACGGGGACACCCTACGGTACTAAGGTAGTTATTAACTTAGGTATTCGTACCTTTTCCCACTCGGCGCCGCTGCCACTACGGACCTGAAGGTTGTGCGACTCCTCGAGATTTGTTGAGACACATCTGGGCTCCACGGGCAAACCAACTAAAAATGTCCGCTACGCTCCTTACCTAGAGATGGATAGTCCGCTTGTCGGTTGGTGAGTGACGTTACTTTGTCAGTGCCAGGAAGCAGGAAACCGAGCATATGGCTAAGAACATGGTTGACACAACGACAGGCAAAATGCCGACACCACCCGTGGGACGTTTAGCATCATCAAGACATGTATGGCCACAATCTTTGCCTGCACATGGACCATCCAGCATCTCAACGTGCCTGCTGCCCATGACAACGAGTGGCGTAGGTTCTTCCGTGTCTGCAAATGGATGCTTTTTACCATCTTGCTCCCCGAGTTTATCCTGGCCCACGCCATAATGGAACTGGCCCTCGCCGTCAAATTCATGAAGCGCATAAAGATGGATCCTCTTTTCCCTTCAAACCTAGGGCAAATGGAGGTCGTGTATCCGGCCTGGCTTACCCTGCTCGTGGACCCCCCAAACCGCTGGCCTGCCATCCGCTCTCTGCTAGGCCGGAAGAAGCTGGTTGACGGACTTGTCGAAGAAGAGCAGCAGCGCCGGCCAAGCATCACCCCTACAAGTCAGAGTCAGGGCCAAAAGCACTCATCCCATAGACTTGGATGGACGTTGACGCACACCTACTTCGCTAACATGGGCGGCTTTGTGTTTTCACCGCCTGTCGATGGGCTCGATACCTCGGAACCTGCCCCATATCCGCTAACAGCCGAATCTCTCGCCGAGTATTCTGATTATTTTGAGTTCCCCAAGACGACCGAAGGCGATATCAAAGACAAGAGTAAGACGGATGGGCTCGCCAAGGCCTTTTCCGTCTTCCAAATATCTCATCTCGTGCTTTCGCTCGTTGTCCGCCGAAGCCAAGGTCTGCCGAGTGCCCAGCTCGAGATCTTGACACTTGCCTTTGCAATCTGCGGCGTCGCCACATATGCGGTCTACTGGTACAAGCCGAAGGATGTCGCGGTTCCCATCAGTGTCCGTACCAAATCTGGTGGATCCGAAGAACCTTGGGGCGTGCTCCGCCTGTCAACGTTCGATAGTTTTTGGAGAGTCGTGACTAACGACAAGGGACATCGCCCCCGGCCGCTTGGACGCGTTCCCAACGACAACATCCCCATCAACCGCACTGGCTCCGCACACACCGCAACATTTGTCTTGGCCTTCGTTTCGGCGGCGTTTGCTAGTCTGCACGCCATTGCCTGGGACTTTGACTTTCCTACCGCAACCGAAGCAACCATCTGGCACGTCTGCACCATCCTCACCATCACCCTGCCGCCGCTGGGCTTGTTAGGCATCCCGCTTTCCCAGTCCACCTGGCGCCAGGGCAGTCCGTGGGATTTTCTCTCCGCTACCATACGCGTTCTGCGTGAGCTCTGCTGGCATCTCGAAAGTCCCCAAGAAAAGATGGAGGTTAATTACATCCGCCGCAACTTGGATGACCTATACAACATGAACTTGTTCCAACCTGCTCGGGCTTATAGTTCCGCTCAGGCCCCCTATGGAAACCTGCTTAGAGCACTGGACGAAGCTTCCACCCCGGAGTCCAATCTGCGGCGAAAGATGCTCGATTTTGTTGACAAGAAGGGCACCTTCCAAAACCGACCCGATCTCGACCTACCACCGGGGTACAGCTCCAACCTCCATCGGCTTTTCCGTCTCATAGACGGCCACGGATCGAAAAAGATGGTTGAGGAGGTGGCGAGGATTGGCGTTTTCCCCCGCCGCAGCCTACTCCCCACTGCTTTTAACATGTGGCTGGTCTACATCACCATGGGCTTGTATTGCGCTGCCCGGCTCGTCCTGGTTGCTGTGGGCCTATCGAGTCTGCGTGCGATGCCTCAGGGGGTCTACAAGTCGACCTGGGCTGACTATTTTCCCGCCATCTGAGCATAATTTCTAACCAGGGGGGATTTCAGATGTGCAGTTGATGACTTGGGTTCGATGTCCCCTTTTGTACATACGTTTAAATACTTTGAGTTTTAACACCATGCGGAAGCTCTTATTTGATCAAGTCATGGAGACAAGCTCTGATCCTGACTCCTCCGTGACATATGTATGTACATATGTCGGCGTGACAAAGTACGGTATCATAACATCGTACCCCAGCATCCGCAACACAGTGGTATATGATGTCAGCCCCCTGGCCGTTGCGTTGTCTTCAACCTCCAAGTACACGGAGTGCTTTATACCCCGATTTCATCTCCGGGGGCTGTTCAAAGAACCACTTCGTGTAAACACTGATCGAGGGTGAGCTACGGCACTTAAGCTTGAAATTGGCAGGCAGTGGTTTATTCGAGACGACCCCAATTGCCAACTTAAATACAGCCTACTTAGGAGGCATCGCTAGAAGCAACCCCTACTTCACACTCACACATAAAAGACAAACCAGTGGACAGGCCACAGCATATGCTGTTCAACCTAGGCCCAAGGAAACACCGCTCTTATACACGACAACACCCTCGACCGAAGCTCACCCATACGCCGATTCACCGTTGCAAAAGAATACCACCCATATCATGCGCCCTCCCACCCACAACTCGAAATAGAAACAAGAAGGCCGAAAGCTCCCCTCCCCCAAGCTAAAGCGAGAGGCCACTGAACCGAATAGTGCCTGCCACATCGCCGTTCCCACCACGCAGGGCGCAAGCAAGCAAGGAGGTCGAGATTGCGGCGCGCCAGTGGCATCTGTGTGTAGCCACTATCACCAGCAGCAACTGCACCACTCATGTGCACACCCCCCATCCCCATCATCTTCACCCCCATACCCGTCCTTCTCCCGTTAAATCTATTCCGCGCACGCACCGAGGTTCCAAAGAGGTATCCACCGTAACATACGACCTCGAAGACGATGACAAGCCCGCGTTGCTGGACCAAGCATCTTCAAGCAACGAGCTGGGCAGAGTTTCCTCGCCTGGACTCCCCCCATCCACAGACCCAGAACCGTATAATACTGTTGGCGGTGAGCCTGAAGGCACGGGTGTCAGGCAATCAGAGGATATCTCCATCCATGACGAGCCTGGACGCACGGCCGTTACCTAGCCCCCGACCGCCCCTCCACCTGGGTCCCCAATAAGCCCAAGCGTTTCGATACGGCCAGCAGCCCGGTAGTGCAAAGTAGGTCCGTCCGTCCATAGCTAGATCTAGATCCCGATCCCGCATCACCGACGATGATCGCCGGCGGGACCGAATAGGTGGGCAGTCAACAACAGGCGAACTACTCCTCCACTTCCATCTCCTCAGCCACCGCGCCATTCTCGCCCCCGCCTCCACCGTTATCATCATTCTCCTCATCCTCGCCGTCGGCAGTCAGCCCCAAGATGCGGGCATATTGGACGGTGAGTCGCTGGAGGTCGCGGAACTTGCCTACATCAACAGCGTCAGCAACCCAATCCGGTGAATGAGTGAGAGTAATAGGCAGGGCCGCCGAGAGTCAGAGCCATGCACGCATGCACGACAAAACGGGAGAGAGGAATAATACTTACCCAAAATAAGAACAACCCCCTTCAACAACTCCCTTTTCTCCCACCCGCCCAGCATCTCCCCCTTCCCAAACCACCCCTTCGCCTCCCCACCACCACCACCACCACCCCTCTCCTGCAACAACCCCCCCACCAAGCAATTCAACAACTCCTCCACCTTCCCCCGCAACCCCTCCGCGCCAATGCGCTTGGCATACATAAACAAATACAACCTAAACTCCTCGCGGGCGCCGAGGGCCAGGGCACCGGCGATGCGGTTCTCGAGGTGGGCGACGCTGACGGTGCTCTCGAAGCCCTCGAAGCCGTCCTTGGAGAGCAGGGTCTTGATGAGGCGCTGCAGGGTGAAGGCGCGGCCCTTGAGCAGGAACTCGCTGGTGGTGTGGCGCTCGAGGTGCGGGATGATGCCCGCCGAGACGCCGACCTCGGCGGCTGCGGCGGTGTCTGGTTTGTCTGGGGTTGTGGTGGTGGTGGTGGTGGTGGTGGTGGTGGTGGTGGTTATGGATGATGCGGCGCCGTTTTTGTTCTTGGCCGTCACGGGCCCCACGGCTGTCGTCGACAGCGCGCTGATGGACGAGTCGTTGCTGTTCCAGTATTGGCTGCCTAGCGCCCACCAGGATTCTGAGAGGCGCTGCCATGCATACATGGTGGAGGAGTAGTAGAAACCGTCCCCGTTGCTGAGGGTGACGACGACGGCGCCGACGCTGTTGAGGTGTGCGGATGTGACCCCGGGAGCGGGTGTCGGGCCCTCGAGGGAGAGGGAGGTGATGGCGATGTCGAGAATGGGCGCTAAGGAAACGGGTGGGTGGGCAGCGGACATGGTTTTGATGTTGAAGACGTGGCAGAGGCCAACCGAGGTAATGCAGAGGAGCCAGTGCTCACGGGATTCGAGGATAACGGGTTGGGACTCAAGGATGATGCCATTGAAGAGGCGGCGGCCGGCGGGGGTCCAGGTGTGCACGGAGCCATCTTCGCAAGCGGCTGCCCAGAAGTGTTTGTTACCGGTTACGAGAATGATGGCGCGTGGGAGGTAGTCTTGCCACAGGCGGGCGCCTCGTTTGGAGGCCGAGATGTGGGCGGGCTCGCGGGGTCTGATGGGATTTTTGGCCTCGAGGACGATATTCTCCGGCACTTTGGACGCTTCATCGAGGGTCGATTCCCCTTGGAGGACGCCCTTCTCCAGGGGCCTCACGATGTGTGACCGCACCTTGGGCACGGCGAGTCTGGTCTGGGAGAAAGAGATGGCCGGACTTATGACGGCAGGTCGGAGGTACTCTGGCGTCGGTACAACGCCTTGTGCAGGGGCGCTCAAGGGAGCGGGCTCTAACCCCTCAGGGGTATCAATTAGAATCGGCACGGGCCCAGCTGAAGGCCGCTTGCCCGCGAGCTCGTCCTCCTCCTCTCCCTCCATCGCAGCGGCCTTCCGCTTGTTGCCTAACAGCATGGCAGCTATGCCGCCTCTCGGCAAGCCGTGGGATGGTTTGGACAGGTCCAGTATGGTTTGCGGTGTATCGCTCTGGGTTGTTTTGGTCGACTTCGCGCCGACAAGTTGTGATTGAGGCAATGACAAAAGACCGGTGGCAGATGACGAGACCAGTAATGGCGCTACCCTCTTTTTGCCGTCCTTGGTGACCTGTACTCGCGACTTCAGCTCCGCTATCCTTTCAGCCGTCTTCTCTACACTTTCCTCGGCCGGCGCTGCTTTCGGGGCCTCCTTCTCTTTCGGTTCTGTCGTGCCATTCGCCTCGCCATTCTTGGCCGTCGGCTTTGAGCCGTTCGTTGTGACTGGCTTGCCCTTGTCCTCGGGTTGAAAATCTCCCATCAGCGCACCCATCCTTGACTCAGCTCCGCGCAGCTCGCCCTCTTTGCTGTGGTTCTCAAGGTGGAGACCGTCGACATCTTCAGCGGTACCCATCCCTTTCCTCGGCCCACCGTACTTTTGCAATGCTTTATCGTTCTCCTCGGCGGTTGCCACCCAACCCAGCTCGCCCATCTCAAACTTGACGGCGAGAATGGTGCCGTCTAAGCTCGAGGCGAACAGCGTCTGGCCATCGGGGGTCCAAGCAAGGTCGGACATGGACTTGGATGCCACATCCTGTAGAATAACCACGGGCCTCGAGGTGTTTGTATTCCATATGCTCAACGTCTTGTCCTGCCCTGCGGATGCTATAACGGTCACCAGGCCGGGCGAGCCCTTATCGGTCGCGTTGTCGCTGGGCTTCTGTGTATGGAATAGGCGGGGGGAAAACATGCAAACCTCGGTGGGCCCCTCGTGGCCGATCAGGTTGATCTCACTGTCCCATCTAGAGCGCTCAATGATGGCAACACTGCTCACCGGCCCGTTGACAGCATTGGCCGCGGCGATGTGGTTCCCGTCTGGTGACCAGCTGCATCTCCTGAAGTATGTCGTAAGGGGCGAGCTCTTGAACGGCGCGCTGATGGTTGTCTCGAGGACAAAATTGTTGACCATGTCATGCTGGGTTGCGTTCGGCGGGGGCGGGGTGAAGCGGAAGATCTTGATGTGTCGGTCGTCGCCCGCCGTCGCGAAGAACTTGTTGGCGGGGTCGAATGTGATACCCTTAACATGGCTCTGATGCACGGCGATGGTCTTCAGTTTCTCGAAAGTGTGTCCCGACCATACCACCACCTTGGAATCTAGCCCGACGGAAACGAGGATCGAGTTGTCGTATGACCAGTCGAGGTCCTGGACATCGCTGTCGTGGCCGACGAGGCGCTTATGTGTTTTCCAGTTTTCAACAGGCGGGGGTTCGTTCGTGCCTGTATCCTCCAGTCAGCCTCCTGGCCTAACTTGCTATTTCTAGTGGGCCATACCAAAGGTTGCTGTATGCGAGGGTGGGTTGCTATCGAGCTGGTATATGCAGATGACCCTGTCGTCGGCGCCGGAAGCGAGGTAACGGCCATTCGGGGAAAATCGGACGGAATGGATGGTGCCCAGGTGGTGGCTCATGTGGCAAAGCTGTCGTGGTTTGCCGTGATCCGGATCGTCGGCGTTGAAGATGGCTTTGGTCGACCAGACACGGACATGGCCGTCTATCGCAAGTGAGTATGGATGACCAAGAGAGAATTGTGTAGTCGTGTCAACGTACCTCCGCCGGCGGTGGCGAGTCGCGAACCATCGGGGGAAATGTGGCAGCTGTAGACCTCGAAATCCTTTTGCTCCCCTGCACAACTCGTCATCAGCAAAAGGTCCTAAAGGCAAGAATGTCGCAGTATTGTGTAAGGTGTATTTTTGGGAACTCACCACTATGTCGCAACCATGAAGGTTTGATAATATGCATGCTGTGTGGGGGGCGTCAATAGACGCGATATGTTCATGTCGATGCTGTTTGTTGGAGTTTTGAGAAGGAGCTTGGAGCAGCTCTTCAAACAATTGAGATTCGCGACCATTCACGTCTGTTGCGCGGCAGACAAGGGAGTTGCATGCGCGACGTTCCAGGCTTGGCTTGGGCCCTGTTGTCCGCGTTGATTGGTGCGGGCCAGGATAGGCTTGACTCGACTTGCCTGCCGGAGTCAACC
Source organism: Chaetomium tenue (assembly GCF_020726465.1). Taxonomy (NCBI): domain Eukaryota; kingdom Fungi; phylum Ascomycota; class Sordariomycetes; order Sordariales; family Chaetomiaceae; genus Chaetomium; species Chaetomium tenue. The sequence continues at coordinate 1,576,842 of NW_027117330.1, read as the reverse complement.
ACTCAAGCGGGGCTGATGCTTCTTTTCGATCGACTCTTCAGGAGGGAGTATCAAGTTCCCAGTCGTGAAATATTCGCGAATTTGTATTTGGCAAGTACTGATCTTAATATCTCCCAGATCCCCTTTCCCAATTCGTACTCTATTTAACACCCCAACAAAGAGGGGGCGCAACAAACTGGGTGTTAGTTTATCCGGTCTTCGATGATGCCGCTCATGTCTTCATCAAGTGCGAAAGAGCCTCGGGATGGACAACTTAAAGCATTCCTCCACGCTCGGAACAGGCCAATAGATACAGACAACACCTTGTTTCTTCATACATCCCTTCCCTGCACCACGCTAAGAGAACCGAACCCTGACAAAATGCTCTGCCGACTGAAGCAGGACCCAAACCAGAGAAACGCGACGTGATTAACCAAAAAAAGAGAGCAAGGTAGAATACTGTAGCTTGCTCGATAGAGACGATTCAACACACGAGAAAACAGAAGACGGCAGCATGCGATAATCCGGCGGTAGCCTCTCTCTACTTCTTGGCTGTTGTCTTGGGCTTGACCTCCTACATCGACAATTGGTTAGCGGTAGGCTCCCATGATGAAGGGACCAAGGAATAGGGGGAGGGGGGGTTGCAGATGTATGATTGGAGGCGTCAAGACCATGAAACCTAAGGATAGGGGATGTACCTTTTCAGCCTTCTCGACCTTCTCAGCCTTCTCCTCTGTCTTCTTCTCCGTCGCGGTCGCCTTCTTCGCCGTCTTCTTCACGGCGGCCTTGACCTATAGTAGCGTTTGTCAGTACCCGGGTTGAATGTCTGCGCTCAAGACCGTAGGCCTGAAGCAATCGGGCCGGTGTGACTGGTGAGCGAAGGGCATGCCCACCTTAGCAACAGCGCCGTCCTTCTTGGGGGCCTTCTTCTTGGTCACGCCGGTGGGTTTGGCGCCCTTGGCCTCCGTCTTGGGGGCAGCCTTCTTCTTGGTTGCGGGCTTGCGCGTGATGGTGGGCGCGGTGTCGATGACCGAGATGACGCGTGGCTTGGAGTTGCCCGTCGCCGACCGCGTTTCGCGAGCCATAACTACGCTTTTACCTGGAACTGGTAGTCTGCCCGAATGGATAAGCATAGGTCAACCACAAAAAATGCAAGCAGAGCGCGAGAGGGTTGGTGGACATGGGACGCGACAGGCGGAGGTCCAACGCGCAATGTGTCGCTTCTGTCGCGCGCTGTCGCACAGCGCGAGAAAAGCCAAGCTCCGTCGCAGGACGGAAAGTTCTACTCACAGTGGAAAAGAAGGGTTGGACAACAAAAAGTTGCAAGACTAGGTTGGAGAAGAAAATGATTTCGTACTCGAGAATATCTCTTTGAACGGAAAGTATGCGGATAATGGGATAAGAAGGGTGTTTTGCAGAGCCGAAATGTCGAATGTCGGAAGGAAAACAAAAGGTGGGCGGCACAAAAACACGGGGTTGCCAGTGGTGCAAGCAGCAACACCGGCACCACCCACCATCAGCAGCCGCAACCTCCTTTCCCCAAACCCCCAGTCAAAAAGCCCTCGGAATTCCAACCGTTCGGCCGCTGAATTTTCCGTTTGCTTCAAGGGCCTCGCTGCTTTGTTTGCTGTTGATTTGAGGCATTCCCGTCGCTCCCCTCCACGGTCCCCATAGCCCTCATCCGCTGGCCCGCTTTCCTTGAAGCTCAAGCTCAAGGCCCAGAGCTAAGTTGAGCTTGGAATGACCTCTTGCCGCGCGCCTCCCTGCAGCCTTTTGGTAGAGCATCACCATGACACGTGGCTGAGGTTGTTACTCATTGGAGCCCGACTCCCCATTGTTGTAACTCTTCTTTTGATGCCATCATCTGTTTCAAGATCCAGGGCTTAGCGCGGTCCGTCCAACCCGGTGCCAAGGTGTCGAAGAGCGACCCATTTCATCCGCACGTAGTGCGCATTCTGCTCCCAAGAACTGCCGAAAATATGATGGAGAAAAGGGTCGCGGCGAACGTGGGTGAGTTGGTGGACAAATAATAAGTCCAACTCGATCCACCCGCTGACTGTCAAGTTGAAGTTGCGAAGAGGTTCAAGCGCGGTCCAAATAGGAGAAATGTGTGGGACGGGACCCACCCGGGAGCACAAAGCCACAAACGGCATGCTGAAGAAATACCCCGCATTCGTGGGGTCGGGTCCGCTGAAGCTATTCGGAACCCGAATGCAGCAAGAGTTTGCCATCGAGCATCGATTATGTGCACTCGGAACGAGATATCGGTTTTTACTTTTCTGTACCCACCTCTCTACGTCACTGTGAGAAAGGCATAATTTCTATTACTGTTTTATCTTCTGAATTGCACCAACAACAGCCTTCCCATTAGGTATCGCATCTTGGTGACGCCTTTACGCGCGACCGGGCATTGGCAGGCTGACATCACAACCATAGCCTTGGACACGGCTGTGAGTAACGTCAACTCAGCCAACAGCGGCTGTACTTCTATCGTGCATTGGTTATATCACCCACGGCTTGACAGCGTAACATATCTTCTAAGCTTGGCAGTCACGCAGTTTCCCGAGAAAGGGAAGGTGGGGCGTGCCATGTTGTCTGCCAAGCCCACCGAGACGAGCCGAAGAAAAGCGGGTACCCGGTGGTTGGGTTGAATAAAATTCGACCCCACCTCTCTTGCAGAGAGGTGGCGCCAAAATTGCCGGACATCGCAAAATACCCGGACACCGCCCTATACAAATCGCCATACTTTCGTGTCTTCTCGTATTAAACTGGCCATCTCAATCAACTACAATACAACGAATTGTAAATAGATTCTTTTGAAAATTAACAGAATTGTTCGGATAAATCTGAATCGTTTAAAAACGCAATAAAAATTGAGGTCTGACAGGTTATTTCTATTTGAAAAGCGGGTCGTCTTCAGAATCGACCTCCTAAGCCTATACCCCCTAAACCGCCTAACCCCCCTCGTTAATATCGCTAGTATCACCATCGAAGGTATTACTGGTATTGAAGGTATTACCGGTATCAGAAATACCACTATTCCAACCGCTACTACCTTCCTATTTACCTATATGTGACGAACCTACTTCAGGATTGTGACGAACCTACTTCAGGATCCTATCCTGTTAGGGTTCAGCTTCGTTGAAGGTAATCTCTCGAGGATGCTTAGGTTCGGTGCAGCCAAAGGGTGCACAACAATAGACTTGTCTCAACAGTAGGCTTGTGAGCTTGTAGCGAACTGTAGTTGTGATTGCTAACTGGAGAACTCCCAGAGCTCTCCAGAACGAGTGACTATATACTCTTCTAATCTCGGTGCTCATGATGCTCACCAGCCTTGGCTCTGAGCACACTGAGCACCCTGGTTCCTTGCTTGTCATTGGCTATGCTTCCTGCCCGATGATTAGTCCGGGATACTGCCATCGTACTGTCACGGAATGACCCAGGGAGCGGCCCGGGGCGGTCGCAGCCGAACGCGCAGGACGCTAACAGCCAATCGCTTAAGAACCAATGGAAATGGTTATCACGGGCTGTCAGTGATAATGGAGGATTATCACTGACTGTCGGTGACACTGGGTGACTATCACCAGTTGTCGATGACAAGGAGGGATTATCACCAGCGGGATAGTGATACTAGATAGTATATAGTCACTCGTTCTGGAGAGCTCTGGGAGTTCTCCAGTTAGCAATCACAACTACAGTTCGCTACAAGCTCGCAAGCCTACTGTTGAGACAAGTCTATTGTTGTGCACCTTTTGGCTGCACCGAACCTAAGTATCCTTTGCAAGATTACCTTCACTGAACCCTAACAGGATAGGATCCTAGGCAGGTTCGTCACAACTCTACACGTTTTACAGTAACTATAAATTTGACGCGCGGTTTAGGACCCGCCTGTCCGGGTATTTTGCGATGTCCGGCAATTTTGGCGCCACCTCTCTGCAAGAGAGGTGGGGTCGAATTTTATTCAACCCAACCACCGGGTATTCATCCTTTACAGGGGCTCGAGGGGTTAGCACCGGGGGATGCTCTCTCGGGTTTAAGGCCAGGGGTTTACTCCTTCTTGAATCTTTCGCCGGACATCTTCAATTTTCCGTTTTTCTCATCCTTCCGTATTGAGTCGCCGCAAGCTTTCAAAGAAGCACTCCCAACCCGTAAATGTCGGAATGGGCGCTAAATCTCCAGAGAACGATGAGCGTCGGCAGCATGGGCATGGTACGTGATCGCATGGATGAAGTAGATGAAGTATTTTTGAATGCACGTGCTCATTTTTACCAGGTGACACGCCCAGTCTGGATGACTCGAACCCTATGTCGGGGGGAGAATCGCGTAGCCCGGACATGTCGAGAGCCGGAGACGGCTGCCTCGGAGATGGTGGTGACGATGAAGAGAGCGACGGTGACGGCGGTGAAGTAAACCCAGCATCCGCCGACGCTGAATCCACTCAAAAGAAACGCAAGAAGCGCAACAAGAAGAAGTCCAAGAAGAAGAGCAAGGCCGACTCTCCCGGCGAACAATCCTCCCCCCCGAGGATCCCGTTGGACAAGCTGTTCCCCTCCGGCAATTTCCCCGAGGGCCAAGTGCTGGAATACCAGGCCACGGCACGCACCACGGCCGCCGAGCGTCGCTCGAACGCTCGGCAGCACTGGGAAGACGACACCTTCCTCCGGAACTACCGCAAAGCCGCCGAGATCCACCGCCAGACCCGGCGATGGGTGCAGGAGACAGCCAAACCCGGCGTGTCCCTTTACGACATTGCCGTCGGTATCGAGGATAGTGTCCGGGCGCTGCTAGATAATGCCGGCTTGGAAACCAGAGACGCCCTCAAGTCCGGCATGGGCTTCCCCACGGGCCTGTGCTTGAACAACCAGGTCGCACATTACACGCCCAACCCTGGTCAGAAGCCAGTCCTGCTGCAAGAACAGGACGTCTTGACTGTCGACTTCGGGGTCCACATCAACGGCTGGATTGTCGACAGCGCCTTCACTACGGCGTTCGACCCGACCTACGACAACCTCTTGGCTGCGGTCAAGGATGCGACCAACACGGGTGTTAAGGTGACAAGTTCCCCTACATGCTAACGGGGGGTTTGACAACTAACAGTATTGCAGACGGCCGGGATTGACGTGCGCATTAGCGACGTCAGCGCTGCGATCCAAGAAGTCATGGAAAGCTACGAGGTTGAGATCCGCGGCAAGACCTACCGTGTCAAGCCCATCAGAAACCTGTCCGGTCACAACATCCATCAGTATCGCATCCACGGCGGCAAGTCCATCCCGTTTGTGAAGAACCGCGACCAGACCAAGATGGAAGAGGGCGAGATCTTTGCCATCGAGACCTTCGGGTCGACGGGGCGCGGCTACATAGTCGATGATGTGAGTCTCTTATCCAAAGAACTGGACGATGCGAAAGAAGGGGAAATGCTGACGCCTGAGTAGGTTGGCGTCTACGGTTACGGGCTCAACCACAATGCCCCGCTGAATGTGCCCGTGGCTCTGTCTTCTGCCAAGCGTCTGCATAAGACCATCAGGGAGAACTTTGGCACGATCGTGTTCTGCCGCCGCTATCTCGAGCGACTCAACGTCGAGAAGTACCTGGCTGGCGTGAGTTCGGCCTGTCCCTGATGAATGTTGGGTGGACACCCGTGCTAACGAACCGCGCAGATGAATTGCTTGGTCCAACAAGGCGTCGTGGAAGAATATGGGCCGCTGATGGACGTCAAGGGGTCGTATTCGGCCCAGTTTGAGCATGTGCGTTGTCTGAGGGTCCTGCTCCCAATGATCAGTTGAAGCTAACATTCTCGCAGACCTTTCTCCTTCGTGAGACGCACAAGGAGGTTTTCAGTCGTGGAGACGACTACTAGAGGGATGGATATTGACAAGTTTGGGGGCGTTTGAGTTTTTTCCCCATCCCTTGGTCCTGGTTTTTTTCCCCCACCCGGGGTTGTTTTCCCAGCACCGTCACGCAAATGCGAAGGGATTTTGTATAGCACATTGAATTTGATCATTTTTTCCCTCTCGGCTAGTTGTTCAGCATTTCCAAGCAGACAACCCACTCGAACTTGTGCTAGCTTGGCCTGGCATGGGAGGAGTCGGTCGCGGCAAAAAGTGGTTAGGTCGGGATCTCCGCCATTCTTCGGCCACTTCCAGCGCGATGCTGCCTTTTTTGGTGAATGGTGGAGTAGTGTTGGGTAGAAACACTGAGCTAATGATGTATCAAGGCAGGTGATGCGGGTCGGTGGACGGGATCAGGGAGCGAGTACAAGCACACGTAGTGGCGAGAGTTGGGGTTGACGGGAAGAGGAGCTCCAAGCGTGAAGGGCGTTGTTGGTGAGTCGTTCAGGGGGGAGAGACGTATGGAAAAGGAGAAGGGCGAGGACCAGCGGGCAAGCGTGGGGGGTTACACAAGTTCCTCCTTTGAAGCTTGGTCATGATCGACATCGAGGTGTTCGTGCCTGACAGAGAACAAGTTCGCGGTGGGTGATGACCCGCGGCGCACAGCGGATGCCACCTTCCCGAGACAGACAAGGCAACGCTCCCATCCAAGACATGGGGAGAAGCTGATGAGCTCGGCGCTCAGGTCGCCGACTTGCCCTTCAGGCATGCAACCCGGGGGAACAACCAACGAACCAGTAGTCCCGATCCCGACATACTAGTCGCTCCAGCTCGGCGATCTCGCTATGGCAACATCGCTACCCCCACTGACGATACATCCCCGCTTGCAGATGTCAAATTCCGATCAGCATCTCCAGATCTGGCACCCCCCGGTCGGATGGCTCCCGAAATATCCCCATCCAGTGGGTTTTGTCAGCTCCCACGAGGCTGCAAGACAGAAAAGAAACGGGAAAAGTCGATCATAGCTTAAAATGGATTAGACGTCGAGGTTGCTGCTTCACGTGGAGATCTACCGACAGGGCTACGATGTCACCACCATGCCAAGCATGTCGTGATATCAAGCTTCACGTCCGCCATTTTTCAGCTCCAAGCCTGAATTTTCGATGTCCCCCTATTAGATCACGGAGAATTCAGCTCCCGTACCAGAGCAACATCATATCATTGGGCAATTGAATCTACATAGGTACATGTACATGGGATGGGTTGTTTAGCTGACATGCAGTGCGGCTAGTATATGCACATATGTACATGCAGACATGTCATGCCCACCACCCACCCACGGCGTCTCTCATCTCGGTGCTTCATCTGCCTTGGCGTTCCGGCCGCCAGGTTGCCAAGGTCACATATCGTGGGGTGACATGATCGATGGAGATGTGCCGGAACCAGGGCAATATTATGCATGTCAGTAAATCCGTCAACATTCATGAATCTTGAGCACAACAAGGTACCGTGACTTGACTCCTAGAGTAACAAACAAGTAGGCAGCTGCACACGTCGAGGTCCACAATCTTAGTACTGTAGAACCTGTACTCAGTCCGGGGGGTGGTATTTTGAGCACACCAGTGACTCTCTCATCCTCTCGGGTCGGGGACCGAACCCCATGCGATCACCATGATGTTTCCCCCATCTGATGTTTAGCGTCATCTACGCCACCGACCACTAGGCCTCTCTCTCTCCCCGGCCCACAACTTCTCACCCGCGCCCATCACGCCGTCGCTGCAGGAAGAGAATGGGGGCACATTTTCCTAACTCAGTAGATCTTAGTCCTAGTCGATCGTTGCTTGTTCTGACACCCAACTTCCGTCGCGATCAAGATGGCGGGAAACCATCGAGTTGCGTGCTCTGTAATGGAAGTCGCATCAGATCGGACTAAAGAAAAGGAGATGAATGATGACATCGCGGAAAGGAGGATGAGGGCTTGAAAATGTATAAGAGGGAGCTTCCTGGATGCTCTCTCAGCCCAGAAGTTTCTCCATCATCCTCGGATTCGACAGCATCTTTAGCCTTGTTCACTCCTTTGCTGACAACCGGTTAATCACTTAATTCCTTCACGATGAAGACCTCAACCATTATCCAGTTCATCCCCTACGCTGCCCTTGCGCAGTGCCTGTCCCTGCCTCCGCTGATTCCCAGCATCCCAGGAGTCACGGAGCCCCTGAACAACCTCGCTCCCCCGCTGCCCATTCTCCAGGTCCCCACGCCTGCGTTGGACAGCCCTCATTTCACGGCCAGCGATATCAAGCCCAAGAAGATTGGGTATTTCTGGACCGGCGCTGGTGACCGGCAGCACAAGGGTGCGTGTCTTGATCTTTGACCCGTTTAATAGTCGACATGCTAACCCGATCTACAGACTTCCTCGCCACCTACAGTCTGGATGATGTGGGCACTACCGCCCCTTTTCTCGTTGACAAAATCTGACTGGTGTAGGACACCTTCGGTACTCTCCTGTGGATCACGGATGTGCCCAGCAGCGGCAACGACCCTCACCATCTCGGTCCCTCGCTCGATGGCAAGACCTTGGTTGGAGGTGGCCTCCTGTCCCTGCTCAAGACCCAGGTGCGTTCCCATCAAGATGATTTTGATAGATCACCTGCTGACAGGAGCAGGACACGGCCTTCTACTTCGACACGACCAACCCCTATCGCCCTACGTTCAAGAAGAGCAACCGGGCTCTCCTCTCCTCGATCGCCGATGAGATCCGCGCAAAGCCGGACGGCGGCTTCTACATCACGTACATGGGCTCGGCCGTCGGCACCTCGCCCGGTCGCCTGGTTGAGACCGATGCCGACTTCAACATTATCCACGAATGGCCCCAGGATGTGGAGAGCACGCTGAACATCCTCGGCGAGCAGTTCAACCCCCACGGCCTGAGCATCGACTGGGAGAGGAGGAACATCCTCACCTCGGACTTTGTTGAGCCGGTGACCATCCTGCACCCGAGTCTCGGCATCAGGAAGGCGAACACCCTGCGTCTGTGGGACTTGGACACGAAGAAGATTCTCAACACCATCACCATCCCGAACGTAAGTGTTTCTTGAAGCTGCGGGCTTTTTTGATCAATTTGTTAATGAACGTGCAGGGTGGTGGTATCCAAGATGTTAAGCACATCCCCGGCAACCCTGAGGGCGCTGCTCTCGCTACGGCTGTTCACCTCGGCCAGGTCTGGATCATCTACCCCGAGCGCAAGGACGCCCACGGCAAGCCTGGCGTTGCCGAGCTGCTCTTCGACCTCGGCCCCAAGGCCCGTGACACCGTCGCCATCTAGTGAGTTCCCACCTTGAATCCCTACCAAAACATCATCTCCTTGGGCCAAAATCAACTAACCCCACCGCAGCACCGACATCACCCAGGACGGCCGCTTCTTCTACCTCTCCCTGACCACCGCCAACCACATTGCGGCTCTCGACATCAGCGACCTGAACAACGTCAAGCGCCTGGACGACCCCGATGAGGAGCAGCCGACCATCGGCCCCCACTACGTCAAGGTCACGCCCGACCAGAAGCACCTGGTGGCCACCGACTACTTCGTGCAGACCGGCAACCTGGGTCTGATCAACACGCCGGCCGACTTCAAGGCCCTGTACATCGACATCCTCGACGACGGCAGCCTCAGCTTCAACCGCTCCATCGATTTTCAGCGCGAGTTCGCCAACCGTGGCGGTGCCAAGCCGCACTCGAGCGTCATCTTCGATCTGACTGATCCTGAGAACCCGCTCTACTACTAGATGGGGTCGTTGTTGTTTGTTGGGGGGTGGGAGGTTAATTTGCTGTTGCGTTTTCAGGGGGTCGACCAGAGGGGTGGCCTTCCACTTTATCACCACTCCTTAATGTGTTGCCTTGCTTTGCCATTTCAATTCTACCATCTTTAGGCAATAATAACATAATGTCTTGTATACCAGATCGTCTTCATGAACGATGTGAACTGTGAGATGTTTTAAGGAGTAGTAGCCATTCCATTTCCGAATGCGAGGAACACGAGATGACTCATTTGCGGGTCGGTTCCGCGCTTCCCTCCACTGTGACTCCAATTGAGGTTGATTCACAGGGTGTGGTTTCTCAAGATAAAAACCCAACTACGTCCCCTCTATCCGAATTCTAGCTAGAACTCAAACTCTACAACCAAACCAAACGCCAACATACCTCTTTCAGCGGCAGTAAAGCCCCGGCCCCAACCTAAGCCCAACAACAAAGATGTCACCCTCCTTCCCCCCACGCACCTGGACGCGCGAAGTGTCCGGGACGAGCTACACCATCTCGACCGACCCCTCCCTCATCCAGCTGGACGCGGTCAACGCCGCCTTCGCCTCCGACATGGTCTACTGGGCCAAGCCGCTCACGCCCGACGCCCTGAAAATCTGCGTCGAGCAGTCGCTCTGTTTCGGACTGTACGCCGCCCCCGCGGAGGATGGGAACCACCAAGGTGATTTAAACCCCCCTACTGCCCCTCGCCAACCCCACCATCCCATCCCTTCTTCCCTCCCAACCTCCTACCCCCTTTGCCCTCCCCTACCCACCATCCCCCCCCCCACCCCCATCAACCCCCCTCAACCTCATCAACCACCCCAAACTAACCCCCCTCCCCCCCCCCCCCCAAAGGCCAAAAAGCCACCCCACCCCCCATGACCGGCTTCGCCCGCCTCGTAACCGACTACACGACCTTCGCCTACCTCACCGACGTGTACATCCTCCCCGCCCACCAAGGACGTGGCTTAGGCAAGTGGCTAGTCCAGTGCGTGGACGAGGTGCTTGCAGGGTGGCCCGAGCTGCGGCGGTGCCTGCTGCTGACGCGCGACGAGACGGCGGTGCGGATGTATGAGGCGATGATGGGGGCGAGGGTGATTACGTCGGAGGGGGGTGGGGGGTTGTTTATTATGGAGAGGAAGGGGGGTGGGAATGTTTATGGGGATGGGAATGCGGGTGTGGGGAGGGAGTAAGGGAGGGAGGGAGTAAGGGAGGGAGGGAGGGAGGGAGACAGAACGTGGGTGGAGCTGGTTAGGGGGGGAATGGTTGGTGTTTTATTTGGTTAAGATTAGTTATTTATTTGCCTGGTGGTTTTCCGTATGCCCCGCCGTTGGCTCTCCTGATTTCGATGGCGCGTTTGTAAGGGGGCGCGGTGGGCGGCTGAACCGGGTCCAGCGAGACGTGGTCGTCCGGGAGTTTGTATGAAGCATCCGAATCGAACGCGGAGAGGTCGCCGCATGCCACGAAGGGAGCAATCCAGCGGATGTCCTTGTCGTGCGGCTCGGTTGATAGATCGTCAACCTCGACTTCCTCAATCCCATGCTCGTCCGCCATCTGTGTCCGCTCAGGGGTCACGTCCCAGGCTCCAGTTTGGTAATTCTGCATCAAGACCGGTGCCGTGATTGGTGCCACTGCGTTCTGGTCTGCTAGCATCTTGGGCAGTCGGTTGCCGACACCGAGAGGCTCCTCCAGGCTAGCCTTGAAGCCTTCGGGCGGCTGGAAGTTGATGCACACGATGAAGGCCTCCACACTGCTAGCCCGCGATGAACGGGGCTTGGCCACGTACACCTTCTCAAAGAATATCTTGAGCTGCGCGTACAGCAGATCCACGTTGCGGCCCCTGAAAATCTTGGCGACGAACTTGCCGCCGGGCTTCAGCACGCACAGGGCGAGGTTGAGGGCGGCAAAGAGCAGCTGCGACTGCACGTAAATATCGAGGTCGTGCAAGCCGGTAACGTCGGGGGCGCCGTCACTGATGACGAGGTCCACGGGTTGTGAAGCCTGTTGGTTCATCGTCTCTGGGTCGTAATCGGGGTCCAGGGCCTTCAGAAGCAGGGGGACAGTAGCCGGGTGGGTGATGTCGGCGCGTAGGGTGATGATGCCGGGGAGCGGGCTGATGGGTTGGAGATCGATGGACACAATCTTGACGTCTTTCCGTGGCTTCAACTGCGCTTGGGGGGCCTCATCTTTCGAGATCGGCTTTTCCTGATCAGGGGTTGCATTCGAGGGGACAACATTGAGCATGTGCTGGCGGAACTTGGCTTCCCTGTCTTGCCAGGCACAACGACCGAACTTCTCGCCCTTGATAAGCACTCTAGATAGTACTTGAGACCAGCTACCCGGAGCAGCGCAGAGGTCGACGACACGTGTGACATCCTCAAACAGGTTGAACTCTGCTGGTGTCAGTCTCGTGTGTCCAATAAACCGTGGAGTTGAGGTTGACTCACCCTCGTCGAGCTGGAGCAGTTTGAAGGCACTCCTTGCACGCCAGCCCTGCTCTTTTGCGAGCCTGTAATAGGCGTCGCGCTTGTCTTTGGAGGACTTTCCCATTTTGGATTTGGTGGGTTATGGAGAAAAAAAAAGAAGCACCTAACCCCGCGATCTCTCGAATGCCGACAAAAGTCACAACTTGGGGGTCACTGTGTTGCCCACTTAAGGGAAAATAAAAATGGCCTAAAAGTCCCTCTTTATGCGGATCTGTGTAATAAGAAGGGATTTCGAGCAAATGGTAGGTGCTGTGGGAGATGCTTGATGTGAATTAAACAGGCAGGTGAAAGACTCATTTCATTCATTGCAAAGGAAGGAGGGACATGAAATTGAAGCTTGGTGGAGGGGCATCTGCCGTAAGTTACGGTAACGCTGTGGACGGTAAACCGTATCAGGAAGGCGGTCAAGATTTGGTCAGCGCTGGGCTGCGCCAGTGCGGGTAAAAGTGGGCCTCAGCTTTCAGCGATTCAGTACCAACCATTTTCTGCGATTTTTCATTTCAGATTCAACAAGCCACTCTCACTCACAACTCACCCGGATATCTCACAACATGGTCATCGACAAGAAGAGGAAACGTTCCGAAGGACAGGGGAAACGCTCCAAAGCACCCAATGCCGGCTCCAAGCGTCAAAAGTCGAATGCCGGAAAGCGCGTGACGAGCGTGGATTCGCTGGCATGGAAGACGGTCGAGGTGCCCGAAATGTATGATGATGCCGAGGGCTTTTACGGCCTGGAGGAGGTTGAGGGCGTTGACATTGTGCGAGACGGTGACACTGTGAAATTTGTAAGTGTTTGTGTTCTGCTTGTCTCAAATATCTTACACTCGCTCACTCACTTTAGGTGGCTGCTGTTACTGCCGAGTCGGATGCCAGTGAAGAATTTGGGGGGTTCGATGATGCGCCAGAAGGAGCCGATGGAGCTATCGGGGAAGGCTCTGCAGAGTCTACGGAGCAGACGGCGCCCGTAACTCCAAACAAGGAGTCCAAGAAAAAGAAAAAGGGTTCCAAGGGTGAAGAGAATGCTGCGCCAAAACCCGATGCCAAGGACCAAACGAAGGAGAAGAAGGGAAAGAAGGAAAAGAAGGGCGCCAAGGTCGAGCAAGCCAAGGAGGACACCGAACTCGAAGCCAATGTCTTTGCCCAGGCTGCCGACCTCGCGGAAGCTGAGGCTGAGGACAACGACATCGACATGTCCCAGTGGGTCCCGCTTGACCTTTCTCCCCAGATCCTGTCGTCTATCGCCCGCCTCAAGTTCGCCAAACCGACCGCCATTCAAGCCAGAGCTATTCCCCAAATCATGAACGGCCACGATGTCGTTGGGAAAGCAGCAACCGGTTCGGGAAAAACGCTAGCTTTTGGGATTCCCATCGTGGAGAGCTGGTTGGCCAAGAGAACCGAGAACCCGACTGCCGAGAAGAAGGGGCCGATCGCCATGATTCTTTCGCCGACTCGAGAACTCGCCCACCAAATTTGCGACCATCTCAAGTTACTCTGCGCCGGACTCACCACCGGTCCCTACATTTGTTCCGTGACTGGAGGCCTAGCGGTGCAGAAGCAGCAGCGTCAGTTGGAGAGAGCCGACATCGTGGTCGGGACGCCGGGCAGAATGTGGGAGCTGATGAGTTCGAGCAACTCGGTGCTAGGGTCACTTAGGGGTATCGACTTTCTGGTTGTTGATGAGGCGGACCGGCTTCTCAAAGACGGCCACTTCAAGGACGCCGAAGAGATTCTGAAGGCGATAGACCGGACCGCGCCAGGGGAGGAAGTCGATGACGATTCCGAGGACGAGGCCCCGCGGCACCACCGCCAAACACTCGTTTTCTCGGCCACCTTCAACAAGAACCTGCAGCAAAAGCTCGCCGGAAAGGCTCGTTTCAACCTTACGAGCGACACCGAATCGCTGGAGTACCTCCTGAAGAAGCTCAACTTCCGCGAAGAGCGCCCTAAGTTCGTCGATACCAATCCCATCTCCCAGATGGCCGAGAACCTCAAAGAAGGCCTGATCCAATGCGGCGATCTCGAAAAGGACCTGTACCTCTACTCAGTCCTTCTCCTACAGCCCACCCGCCGCGCGCTAGTCTTTACCAACTCGATCAACACCGTCCGCCGCCTAACCCCCTTCCTCCAGGCCCTCAATCTCCCCGCCTTCGCACTCCACTCGGACATGGAACAAAAAGCCCGGCTCCGCTCCATCGAGCGCTTCAAGGCAGCCAACAACACCACCCAAACCCCATCATCATCATCATCCACCTCCTCCACCACCTCCTCCTCCATCCTCATCGCAACCGACGTCGCCGCGCGCGGGCTCGACATCCCCAACATCGACCTCGTCATCCACTACCACGTGCCGCGGACCGCCGACGACTACGTGCACCGGTCGGGCCGCACGGCGCGCGCCAGCACCTCGGGCATCTCCATCCTGCTGTGCGGGCCCAAAGAGGCCGTGCCGACACAGCGCCTGATCGCCAAGGTGCACGCCGCCGCCGCCGTCAACTCGTCGCGCGCGCAGCTCGCCAGCGCCGGCGTCGGCGTCCATACCATCGATATCGACCGCCGTTTGGTTTCGCATCTGCGCCCGCGCGTGGGGCTGGCGAAGAAGATTACCGAGACGGGGATTGCGAAGGAGAAGGGGGCCAAGGAGGATGATTGGATGCGGAATGCGGCGGAGGAGTTGGGGGTTGAGTTTAATGCCGAGGAGCTGGAGGCTGCGGGGCTGTGGAAGGGGAAGGGCAGTGGCAAGAAGTTGAGGGAGAAGGAGGCGCGCGCGGTGACCAAGGCGGAGGTTAAGCAGTGGCGTTGGGAGTTGAAGGAGTTGCTTGCGAGGAGGGTGAATACGGGCGTGAGTGAGAAGTATTTGGGGGGGGTGGATGTGGATGGGTTGTTGCGGGGTGCGAGGGGGGAGTTTCTGGGGCAGGTTGAGGGGTTGGGGTTGTAAGCTTGTGGTGGTGTATACGGAGACGTGTGGTAGGGTAGTGGCAGAATTATTAGCATGCATTTATATTAGGTACGCTGGGTATCTTATCTCCTCCTCATTCCGGCTGGTAGCCCCTAGGTAAGCCAGATCACCCTACCGCCTCCACAACCCCCCCTCCATCGCTCCCCAAACCCTCCTCAGCCCCCCACCACACCCACTCCCCACCGCCCCAAACAAAGCAACACCACTCGTCGCCGATGACAACCACGCACAACAACCACGCCGTGAACTCTTCCCTCCTCCCTCACTCTCTTCTGTACCACTCCCCTCGCTCTCACTGGCACCCGTACCCGTACCCATGTCCATACCCATATCCGTGTTCATGCTCATGCCCCTGCTCATGCTGGTGGGGGCGTACTGAAACTCAAACAGGGTGTCGCCCGAGAGGCTGCGCGAGCGCGAATATGCACGTGGTGGAAGCGTCGAGCCGGGGTGCTGCCATAATTCGCTTGTTGTGGGGTGGTCGCTGTTTGGGGAATGGCTGTGGTGCTCATGGAGGAGCGCCCTGGAGCTGGGGGGGAGACAGTCACCGGGGCAGAAGGGACAGGGTGGTTGTGGTGGTGGCGGCGGCTGGTTTATTACGGTGGTGGTGGTGGAGTTGCGTCTCTGGGAGCGCAACCATTTGGTGGCGGTTGTGAGGGTTCGTCGCCCGGTTCGTTTTCCCTCGGGGCTGGGGGTGGTGGTTTCTGAGGTAGAGCTGGTGGTGGTGTTGGTGGTTTCGGAACCGGGGGATGGTGGTTGTGCCAGCCCCGTGGTAGCGTCCTCGCGTGCCTCCTCGGCAAGGTGTTCCCACAGCGAGAGGGCCACCTCCTCGTGGATGACCGGGACTTGGATGAGGCGCCGGCATGCGCGTGACCCCTCGGAATGAGACAGCTGGCCGATCGCGCGCAGAGATGGAAGCGTCAGCTGGCAGTCGATTGTTATGTCGTTGGCATGGTAGGCCCAGTGTTCATTGACAAAGGCCCGGATCACCTCGTCGGCTTCCCAGATGGAAGCCCGGGTGGCCTGGTTCGCTTCCCAGATAGAGTCCAGCTCTGAAAGCGTGGGCTCTGATTTCTTGCTTGAGGACGACTTGAAGGTTGTGTTGCTGGCGGATGAAGCAATTGAACCCCGGGACGCGGCGCTGGATGACAGGGAACGGGAGAACCGTCTGAGGCCGGGAGTGGACTCTGACATCGATAGTGAAGGAGAGTTCCGTAGTAAGAAGGCGAGAGCACCGCCATTATTGTTGGTTTCCGCAGTATTGCCTATCGTGTTGGCATCCGTGTCCTCTTGGGGATTGCTCATCGTAATGAGGCAAACCGAGTGTTGAGTTTGACAAACCCCGGGCAACCGGATGTAGTGTAGTGCCTAGGTGGGTAGGTAGGTACCTATGCTGCTTGTTCTTGTTTTACAGAAGGTTCCATTCGTGACAGTGTTGTGTTTTGGCAACAACTATCTGCCTAACCATCTTAGGGTAGATCTCGTCGTCAAAGAAGTTTCTCTATACCATTAGACAGTATGGCCAAAAGTTGATGAATGATCCACGCGCGACAGGCAGGTGTGGCCAGCAACCCGGAGCACAACCCATTGTTCCCGACAAAGAAAGTGCGAACAGAAAGGCGGTTGGCTGCGAACAAAGCAACAAAGGGGGACAGGTCCAATGATAGATGGAATATGGTTAAGGGGAAATCGAGAATGCGTTTGTCTCTGACCCAACAAAGAGTCGGTGGCTTTTCAGGTAATATCAAAAAGGCCGCCATGATCCCCGCGCATAATCGCCTTTGGTCCGCTTCATAGCAGCCGTGATACACCAAAGTCTAGAGTGAGTTTGACTTGGGCAGAGTGGACTTAACAAAGCACTGAAACACACAACTTCGAACTTGTCAGTTAGTTGTATCCAAGACGCCAACACGACGAAGCCATCCTAGTAACGTAGCAAAGCAAACAAACCAATCCGGAGAGACACAAGCAAGATGAGCCTCCTCTATCTCGAAACCCACAACCCTAACCGTCCACCACCCCAGATCCCCTACAAGCGTACCAGGCGCTCCAACAAGCTATCCACTTGGGTAGCCAACACCGACCTCCCACCCCACCGCATCCTCCGCCTCACTCACCTCGCCCGCCTCACCCCCGTCCTCGACCACCGCAGAGAGCGCCTCCGCGCAGCCCGAGCCCAAACCGAGCAAGCCATCGAACAACTAACCACCCCCATCCCCCCCCGCAAAACCACCACCTTTCCCCGAACCACCACCTTCAGAACCACAAAACCCATCCCCCCCAAACCCCGCCACCCCCTCCACCGCCAATGGCAACTCGAACAACACCTCCCCACCCCCCTCGCCCAACAAGCCCACACCATGTCCCACACCCTCGCCGCCGCCGGCCCCCCACCGCGCTACGCGAGCCCCCGCGAGCGGCAAATCCACGCCGACCCTTCCCAACGCACCATCCTCTGCTATCTCCGCCTCCGCGCCCGACGACAGCGATACATCGCGCGCGAGGGGCGGTGGCTGGCGCAGAGCGGGTCGTGGCTGCTGGAGCGGGCGGGACACCGGGCCAAGGGGTGGATCAAGGCGCGGGACGAGAAGCATAGCGCGCGGCGGGTGATGGGGAGGAAGGTAAAGTGGTATGAGGGGTGGCGGGTCGGGGTAAGGTATGATTGGGAGTTGGATGCGTGGAGGTGGGGGGTGGGGTTAAGGAGGGGGACGGTGATGGGGAGGGTGGGGAAGGAGAAAAAGAAGGGGAGGGAGGGGTGGCCGGGGCAGGAGATGTTTGAGATTTATAAGTTGGTGAGGTATGGGTGGACGGAGGTGTTTGGGATGGGGGAGGATGAGGAGGCGAGGGAGGGGAGGGAGGCTGAGATGCTGATTGAGCGGGGTGGGTTCAAGCAGGCGTATGGGAGTGGGATGATGTTGAAGGGGAGTTCGCCGTTGAGGCAAGCGTGGACGCCGGTGGTGGAGGAGGTTTAAAGGTGAGCACATTATTAATATTAAGGGATCGCTGACCAGACAGTGCAGGCTTGACCCGAATGAGGTTTGTTTACAGTGGAATGCTGAATAGGGGTTCAGGGGCCATACATAACCCCAACCCTGACGATACCATTATGTGACGCTGGACGTCGTTCATCTAAGTATGTACCTAGGTTGGTATACATACCTATAATAACAGCCATGAAATGTACAGCTATCAAGTGTATTCCATACCCGAAACACATTTCTCGAAACGGCACGGTATGGGGGAAAAGGCCGAATTCCTGGAGTAGATGTCGACCAAACCTCGACTGAAACGAAAGCCATCAGGAAGCCCAAAGAAACCGCGTTTACTTCATTTACTTTTTTCCTTCTATTGGATCTCCTTATTTAATTTCCCTTTCTCTGTTTCCCATCCTTGCCCTCTTTTCTTGGTTTCTTTCATCCCTTTCAACTTCGGCCCCTTTTCTGACTGACTGTCCCTTTGACCTCCCGGAACTCCACTTCCCCGATCGGTTCCTAAGCCAATTGCTGATTGGTAGGATTCCTCATGCCGCAGAGAGAGAACGCCTTCCTACAACAACAGCTTCCATCTTTCTCCTGCACATGCTGCGCTCACTAATATCTTACACCGCATTTCCCTTCGTATATCCAACCTAAAGATGTAGGAAGCAAACTTAGCAACAAAAAAGGGATGCCTGCGTTGCGCCCAGTTCAATTTGCCTTGTGACGAAGCAAACCAATGCGCGGCACGCCTCCGATCAATCCGGACCTGCAGTCCGCCGCCACAGGCCCGGGAAGCAGCCGCTGAAAATACTACACCGCCTCGTTCTGAGCCTGACCTGCTCACCGCCGTCGAAAGAATCGCCCGTGACATGGTCCGATTCGTCCAGGAAGTACAATCGGCCCCATGCATGCCCTTCTTCTGGGACAAGGCCTCCTTGCCAGCAGACAGCAATCGGGTGTTTGCCTGGTACCTGAACTCGCGGGTCAACGGGAGGGACTGGTATCGGCGTGTTGTTATTAGAGGACCCCAAAAACGTTACCCACAGATGCGGTCGGTTTGCTCAGAATACCAGTTTTGCACCTGACAACGAACGTAGCAGGAGGCAAGGCCCTCACAGAAAAGGATATCCCCGTCCGCCCCGTTAACTGAGGCATGTACGGGAGGGACTGGAAGCATGTAATAACTGTTGTCAAGTTACGCATAAATATGTATATTTGTATATGTACACACATCCGGATCATTCAAGTGACTAGAACACCTGTGACCTCACGGACGCCGGGTTCATCCGCGGCATGAAAACCCCTCACAGACACTGGTAGTACCAGTCATTCTGCTTCTGGCACGTCCACGGCGCCACACAGGCCGTAGGACCCTGCCACGAGGCCCCCCCACACTGCTGCCACCGCTGAGCGAGCGCGGGCGCCGACGTCACCGGCGGCGAGCTGCTGCTAGTGGTGGTAGTCGGCACCGCCGACGAGGACGCGGGGGGCTTGACGGTCGAGGTCGACATGGTGGTGGGGCAGGCCGACTCGGTCGCCGAGGGCACGGCCGAGGTGGAGCTCGCGGAGGGGTTGGGGCCGCCGCCGCCGCCGGGGACAGAGACCTTGGCGTAGAAGACGCCGCGGCCATTGGTGCCGACGTAGACCTGGCCGGCGACGTTGCCGCTGCCGACGACGCGGTTGGCGGCCATGGAGCCGAAGCCCTGGTCGCCCTGGACGTCGACAAAGGTGGCGCCGTTGTCCGAGGTGGCGTACAGCTTGGCGCCGTTGGCGCCCACGCCGAAGGCGTACAGGTTCCAGGCGGTCCCCTCGCCCTTGCCGATGGAGATCTGCTCCGTCTTGCTGAGGCTGCTGGCGCCGGCCGCGGTGAAGGTCACGCCGAAGTCAGTGCTGCGGAACAGGCCCACGTCGGTGCTGACCCAGACCTCGCCCGCCACGTCCGGGTGCGCCGCGATGTCCTTGACGGCGGTGGCCTTGCCGAGGGCGGAGGCGACCTTGGTGAAGGTGGCGCCCGTGTCGGTGCTGCGGTAGAAGGCGGCACCGGAGCCAGCGTAGAAGACAGTGTTGTTGCGCTTGTCAGCGGCGATGGCGGCACCAGAGGGGACAGATGCCACAGCGGCGAAGGTGCCCTGGGCCTGCGACCGGAGTACGCCGGAGGTTCCCGACGACCAGAGGATGGTGTCGGCGTCGGCCGAGTAGGCGAGGGTTCCGCTGTTCTTGGTGTCATCGGTTCCGGGGTGGGCTTTCCAGGTGGCGCCACCATCGGCGGAGACGGCGACCTGTGGGGCGCCGTTGGAGTTGCCGACGCGGACAATGTTCTCGGGCTTGTTGCCGGCGTAGTCTAGGCTCTGTTAGTCTATGCATGGTTTTGACGGGCCATCCATCGATACTTACCAACATCGGTGGCGCTGGTCCAGATGGGGTCCATCCACGGTGTCTCAGGCGAGGTGCCAAGGTCCTCGCTGGTCGCAAAGGTGAAACCGCAGTCATCGCCAACGGCAGCCAGAAGCTCGGATCCACCGACCGGGGAGGCAAGACCAAGCACGGCCATCTCCTCAATGCCAACGGCCAGCGAGGAGATGGTGACGTTGCGAGTGGCGGTGTCCCATTTGGTCAGGTCGTGGCCACCATACAGGGTCAGACCAGTTCCGTACAGCCAGTGGTCGCTGTCCAGGGGGTTAATCTCGAGGGCCTCAATCATCCAGCCTAGGCGCTTGGTGTCGCGGGAGACAAAACCGGTGTTGATCCACGGGGCGTTATCGGTCTGCGCGTGTCAGTTTCAAAATTCCTAAGCTCATCCTTATGTGGTATGGACACCTACGTAGAGCCCGTAGTACCAGTTCTGGTCTGGGTAGCCAACCCACTCCCAAATAGTGGTCCAGGTCTCGCCCGAGTCGGTCGACCTGTAAATCTGAGCATCGGGCCACCACGAGTTCAGAGTGGCGACGATAAGAGTGCCGGGCTTCTGCATGTCGACACTGAGACCGCCGAAGCCGAAGGTCAGGTCAGCGCCCGAAACGGGGGTGATGTCCTTCCACGTGCCGGTGGCGATATCGTAACGATGCACGCCTCCCTGGGTGCCATCGTACGGGCCAGCGCCGTCGCTGTAGCTGAGGTAGAGAGCCTTCTCCTCCGGCTGGAGCCTGCACTTGTGAGGGAAATATTTCTTGGGCTGGCCCTCCACGGCCTCCCAGGTCGCGCCAGCATCGTTGGACACATAGAACGAGGCGGTAATGTTGTCGGCGGTTCCGACGAAAATGCGAGAGGTGGCGCCGTCGATAACGTCGGACGTCGAATCGAAGGTGACAAAGGCCAGGCCGATGATGTCCGAGTTGTATCCACTGGTATCGCTGGGGTCGGCGATGTAGGTGCCGGTGTTCGTGAAGGACTCAACCTTGGCCCAGGTCGCACCACCATCCATGCTCTTCCACAAACCGTTGCCGCTGCGAGCACCAAAGTAGAGGATATCGGAATTGGCGGGGTCCACGGCCAGCCTCTCGCCCATGCCACGGCCGGGCATATTTCCGCCGACCTTGAAGGGCAGTTCGGCGGAGGTCCACGTGGCGCCCCTGTCGGAACTGCGAATGATGGCGCCGGGGTTGGGGTCCCAGTCGTTGGTGTACATGCCGGTAGCAGCGTACACCTTGTCGGGATCCTGAGGGTCAAGTGCCATGGTATCGATGCCCCAGTTGCCCCTGATTAATGTAAGTGATGGAGCTAGGCCTTCAATATGCCGGGGTGTGTGTGTCTCACCATTTCTCGTTGGTGTTGATGCTGTCAGTCAGGGGGGTCCACGAGTCGTCGTCGTTTAGCCTGTACAGACCACCGATATCCGTCCGGGCATACGCAACACCGTTGGTCGTCGGGTGGAACACAATACCCGGGACGAAGCCACCACCACCGCCGATGTTGACGTTCTTCCAAGTGGCAGCCGTGGCCGGGGCCACCAAGGCCGCGACCAGGAGCTGTAGCGCAGATGGGCACTGCATGGCTGGAGTGAAGCCGGTGTGAAGTCGACACGATTGGCGTGCACAGCTACATCCAGGAATGTCGAAGCAGGAGAGGCATCGCGGTTGATATAGGACAAGAGGGCTGCTACCTAAGGAAGGACCTCCGGAAGACAGCCCACCAAGTTGACGTAACCATATGCATCTGCCCGGGTTCCCGAAAGCTCGCTACGTCTAGGGTGCATCCCGAGCGGACCGGGGGTGGCATCGAAAACGGTTCCTGGCCCGGGCCCATGGTTCGAACCGGGGAGCGGGTCGAGCGGCCAAGCGGATAGCGGGCGTGAGGACCTCAGAATGAGCAGGATATCGTAGAAATTCCGCGAATCGGTGATGGACGCAAAGGGGAACCGAACGCAAAATTGCGGAGCCATGCCTCGATCACGCCTCGCATTGTCCACCCGCGTTCCCGTGAATGCAACGTCATTTGAGAAGGCATGGAGGATCGGCTTCCGCGTTTTTGAGGGGCCATCGCTGACGCGTGGTTGGTGCGGGACGGGACTGCATCGGGGATCGCGATGTACCTGCAACTTTCTCATATTAAGGTACAGCTAAAATAGCCTATCGTATATCTCACGCCATTGGGGTATGTAGAAGGCGAATCGTGGAGCAATTAAAAGTTGTAGAAGTTTGTTCAAGATCGATCCGAAGACCAGTTGAAGTTGGTTGTGGGGTGCTGCGGGGCGTACCTTCTAGAATTAATAAATTACAGGAGTCCCCGTTTCAGTTCCAGGTTGTTTATAGGGAGCAGCTAGCCCTAATTAGGTCGATTAAACAAAATACGGAGAATTAAACCCAACTAAGCCGATCATCATGGTTTTGATCTTGACGCTCGCCTTCCGCTGCTTCCAATGAATTGAAGCTATCACCGCCCCGCACCCAATATAGAGATCCCATCTGACCTGATAAATCACCACCCTCTCCCCAGCACAAACCACCCTCCATCCATAAATCCAACACTCACTCACCCCCCCAAAACCCTCAAATGCGCCTGATCCAAATCCGTCAAGAAACTCGCCCCCAGCACCTTACTCGGCGTAGCCGGGTCAGTCGCGTTGCACAGCTCCGCAAAGCTGCCGATGGCCGCCAGCTTGTCTGACACATACGCCGCATACTTGGCCACGCTGCACGACTGGCCCGGCCCGTCCTGGCACGATGGCACGGCGTACACGGCCTCGTTGAGGCGGATCCGGATGAAGGTCTCGTTCCTGCTTGGGCCTTGGCGCCGCGTGGGAATTGGGCCGGTGGTTGGTCGGGGTTTGCAGGCTCTTGATGTGGAGGTGGTGGTGGTGGGGGGTGTGGTGGTGGTGGGGGGTGTGGTGGTGGTGTTACCGTCGTCGCCGCCGGCACTGACCCTGCAGTTGAGGCGCTCAAAGGCGATGGTGCCGCGCATGGGCGAGATGCGCGAGCTGCGCCAGAGACGGTCCGTGGCGATGCGGTCGGTCGGGAGGGGGGTTTGCTCGTCGAAGACGCCGATGGCGGCGGCGAGCTGGTTGAGCTGGCCGTCGTTGAGGAAGTTCATCAGCAGCTTGGGCAGCTTGAACGAGCCCCCGCCGGCGGCGATGCCCTCCGCTTCGGGTCCGTCGACGAAGCGTTGGATGAGCGCGTTCAAGAATGGTACCATCATCTGGCGGGACACGTTCGCGCCGGGACCCACGCCGTAGTAGTACCGGAGGTCTTGGTGGTACTCGTACTGGTCGAGCTCTTCCTGTGTGAAGGTGTCGCAGAAGGGGGACATGCGGCCCGTGATTTGCGATTCGAAACCGCAGATGTAGGGGAAGTCGTTCCACTTGGAGTCGTCGAGCTGCAGGTCGCCGTTGATGTATTGAGAGAGGCGTTTGATGAAGGGCGGCAGCCAAATGGAGCGCCACGCTGCTGTCTGTACGGAACTGTCGTCCTTGAAGGTGGGACACATGTCGGACGGCGCGAGGGTGTCGCCGAGGTGGGCGGGCATACCGCGGCTTGTGACGGAGACAACTTTGCCGAGCAGCGTCGAGTTGGGTCCTAGGTACCCGCGGACAAATGTCTGGGCGGTCTGGAGGACCCGGGTGTAGTTGTTGGCCCAGACGTAGAAGTCATCGCCTTCCTGGTACAAGTCCGGATAGCTAATGCCACGTAGAATAACACCGTCAGCTCTCCTTTCCGCAGGAAGGAGATACAAAAGGTTAACTCACCGGGTCCTCAACGTGTATCCCAAATCGTGGAGCTCCTTGTAGCCGGTCTGACTGAGCTGGGCAATCTGTATGTCAGGGTGTGTGAGGGGCGTGTTCCAGGTGTGGAAAAGGAACAACGGCCCCGACGCCGAGTAGTTGCTCTCCTTGAATTGGCGAGCCATCTCCACCCAGCCGTTGTGGGCGCCCGTGTCTGGGTAGCGGGACCCGTGCCGAAGGACGTAGGCAGCCTGGTCGACATGGCAGTTCTTGGGCACATCAGAGGAGATCCCGTTGACATCATCGGCTGTTACGCGGTTAGAAATCCCAAGCATGCAAGCTTGTGGGCACATTTTATTCACTCACCGGCAGTCCAAGGCCCGTTGCCTCCTAGGTGAGCCAGCGGATCTTTGGCCAGGGCGCCGTCTGGTCGGAGCACCGGCTGAACGGGGTCCAGCGATGTGCCGGCACCGGATCGGCCAGAGACCACGCCAGCGCCTACCAGGACCGCGGTGATCGTCTTAGAGAGAGACATTGCTGGCGGCTGGCGAAGCACAATGGACTTGATGGCACGATGCAATACGACCAGAGAAAACCAGATGGCCGGGGACCTGGGGCGTCTGCCATCTTCAATGTCTCACCGTCCTTTTGTATCTCTCGGCTCGAGTTATCCAGCCCTATATCGCGACGCGTTACCACGATATCTCGGCGTCCTACGGTGTCCGTAGCCACGTGCAACGGAGATGCAGCCGAATCTGTAAGAAGAAGCGGGTCACCGTGACGCCGGCGATGCGATGTTACAGGGGCAAAGTACAACCGGGGTATCCACGTGGAAACGAACCAGAGCTTGATTTGGTGGCTGTTTAAGCGGGAAGAAGAGTCCCACACGCGACCGATCTCAAAGTGATAAGCGACAAGAATCATGGACCGGCAAACTTGGTTATCGTAGAATGTGGTAGCGACACGAGCATGCCTGAGTGGCTGGAGTCGGCTGTTGCATTTATTTATTCGTATTTTGGTAAAAATGATATTCCGGACGATTGCGTATCCCTTTTATTTTCTGGCTTCCAGGTCAGACCCTGCATTCCATACTCCTCTTGCCTTCCACACCTTAGCGAGAATATCGCTTCTCATTGCGAGTCTTCTTGTCGACGATGAATAAATCATCAACTCATCGTCGTCCCGCTACTGGGTCTGTCACACCAACAGCGAGCCGCGAGGAATAGTTATGGCGATAACCTTTCTACCCACGACGGCATCGGCCGTCACAACAACATGTATCGATATACGATGCAGCTCGATGGTGTCTCGGAGGGAGGGAGTCACCTCGGAAGAAAGTTACCCTAACCCTGGAACCCGAACGACTCAAACACACTCACTGGTTCCATCCCAGCACCTTCCCGCTGGATGGCGAGGTGCGGGGTGAACGACGAAACAGGCAATGACGTGGAACACATGATCCGTTGACTGCCAACTCTTGGGAAGGAAGTCTCCTCTCGTCCTTCAAACTTCCCGGTCATCTCAGTCACCATCAGATTATCCTCGCAACTTTCCTTTAGACCATTGGGAGTCAATTGGCTCGTTGCACCCTGCCCATGTGCCTGCCTCACTGCGTATCACATACATACACCATAGGGCGTGACCTCCAAAATGTTTAAAATCTCGAGCTCTTCCACGGAAATGGTCCCGATGCGCCTAGGAGAGCTCGCCTCCGCTCTCCCGGGACAGGCTCCTACCGCCGATGCACCGGAACCCTCCCGTTCAGGCCCGCCTCATGCTCCCCACGCTCCGCACATAATTCCGGTAACACCTCCGGACTGGAACAACCTCAAGGTCATCCACCGGAACACTTTGCCGCCGCGTGCCCATTTTTTCTTGTACGAGAACCGAGAAGACGCCTTGTCACGCGATGTCGCGTGCTCCAAGAGTCAACTCATCTCGGGGCAGTGGCGATTCCACCTCTCCAAGTCCCCCCTCGATGGTCCCGTCGACTTCCATCTGCACACCCCGAGCGACCTGGAGTCCAAACATGGCTGGGGTGGGCAGACCATCCGTGTTCCGGGCATGTGGCAGCTCCAGGGTTACGGGAAAGGGCCGCATTACACTAACCTCAACTTCCCATTTCCGGTCGACCCTCCACACGTGCCGATCGATGACAATGAATGCGGCCGTTACGCCACATCTTTCCAACTCGCCTCGGAAGACAAGGGGCATCAGTTCAGGCTGCGATTTGAAGGCGTTGATTCTGCCTTTACCTTGTGGGTGAACCACCGCGAGGTCGGATACTCTCAGGGGTCCAGGAACCCAAGCGAGTTCGACATCACCCCCTTTGTCCGTTGCCCCGGCACCAACTCCCTCCACGTAGAAGTTTACCAGCGGTGTGACGGCAGCTACATAGAGGATCAGGTACGCTGAAACCAGTCCCATCATATCTCCCTGTGACAATGAAGCTCATCTTTACAGGACCAATGGTGGCTCAGTGGCATTTTCCGTGATGTTTGGCTACACAAGTTCCCACCCACTCACTTTGAGGACCTTCGTATCCAGGCCCAGTTGTCTGACGACTATCAAGACGGGACTTTGCATGTCGAGTTCAAGCTCAGCCACAAAGCAAAAGTCAATTTGACCCTCCTGGATACCGACGGGACAGAGATTGCCAGCCAGATTCAGGAAGGGGAGGGCGAGGCCTCAGACGAAGGAACGTGGACCAAAGTCAAGATCGGGCCCCTCAAGAATGTACACAGATGGACGGCCGAGACGCCCTACCTTTATCAGTTGGTTCTCTCTATGCCAGGCTGTGTCTTGGCCGAGAGGGTAGGCTTCCGCCGGACCGAGCTCCGAGACGGCGTATTCTGTGTGAACGGCGCACCCGTCAAGTTGAGGGGCGTCAACCGGCATGAACACCATCCCGACCACGGGCGGGCGGTGCCGTACGAGTTCCTCAAGGCCGATCTACACCTAATGAAGCAACACAACATCAACGCCATCAGGACCTCACATTACATCAATGACTACAGGCTCTACGAGCTGGCCGACGAGTTGGGCTTTTGGATTCTGGATGAGTGGTATGTTTTTGGGAGGCAGGCCTTTTCAACAACAGCGTTCCTAACTGTGATTCAGCGACCTCGAATGCCACGGACTTTTTGTAGTAGGGGGCGACGGCACGGCATTGACATCCGACAACCCTGACTGGGAAGAAGCATACATTGACCGTGCCCGGCAGATGGTCGCCCGTGATTTCAACCGCCCTAGTGTCGTCCTCTGGTCTCTCGGCAATGAGTCTAGCTACGGCCGAAACCATGCCGCCATGTACAAGTTCATCAAGAGCATCGATAACTCTCGTCTGATACACTACGAGGGCGACTGGAACGCTCAGTCTGCCGACATCCTGAGTCGGATGTATTTCTCCATCGGTGACGTCGAATCAATGGCGAAGGCCCGCGAATGGGATAAGCCACTGGTTTTGTGTGAGTATGTGCACGCCATGGGTAACGGCCCTGGTGCCATCAAGGAGTACATCGACCTTTTTTATAAATACCCTCGGCTGATGGGTGGCTTTGTGTGGGAGTGGGCGAATCATGTAAGTTGACCCTGAAGACGTCGCTTGACCAGAACTGATGTATGACCTTCACAGGGCCTAAGGACGAGGACGAAAGACGGGCAAGAGTACATGGGATACGGTGGCGATTTCGGTGATGAGCCCAATGACTACAACTTCGTCATGGACGGACTGTGCTTCTCAGATCACACCCCTGGGCCGGGTCTTGCTGAATACAAAAAGGCTATTCAACCTATCCAGATCCTTGGTATCGAAGATGGAAATAAGGTGCGGATTGTAAACCGGTACGACTTCATCGACCTTTCCCATGTGGATTGTTGGTGGTGGATAGCCTCGGATGGTGTGACGGACTCATTCTGGCCGAATATATCAAACGTCCCTAGTTGTAAGCATGTAATTCCTTTCGCTCGTTACTACCTCTGCTCACCCAGCTTTAGGCCTTCCCGGTCAGCAGGCTCTCTTGGAACTCCCGGGGCTTGAGCAGAAACAACCGGCAGACTCAAACTTACGTCTGGTATTTCCGAACTTGGTTGCTAACGCTTGGTCCAGCGCGGGGCACATCGTTGCGGACGGGGAAGTGCAGTTGACGAAACCCGCGAGCCTCCGGCTTCTACGCAATGTCACCAATTTCTCGACGCAATCGTTAGAGGTGAGATTAACCAGCACGATCCTGTCAATTATCAGCAGCCACGGGCTATCTTGGAAATTCGACCTTGTTCGTGGCACTCTCGTCAGCTGGCAGCGCTCAAAGCGCTCAAGGTCGGGCTCAGAAAGTCTCTCCCCAAATATCCTCACCGAGCCCATTCGCTTCGACATCTACCGCGCCCAAACCGACAACGACCGCGGCTGCGATTTTGGCCGAAACTGGCGTGACCGCCGTCTACATCAGGCAAAGCACCATCTCGTCCAGTCGTCTTGGCACCAACAGGAAGACGGTGTTGTCGAAGTCATCACCAAGAGCCGCATCGCCCCGCCGGTCCTGAATTGGGCTCTCGAGGTTACCACCACCTACCACTTCGCAGCGGACCACGTCTACATACGGGCACACGCGAAGCCTACCGGTAACCTGCTTCCACGTGCATGGGGCCGCTTGGGCCTAGTCACAGCGTTGGCGGGGTGTGCCGAGGCTCGCTGGTACGGCCGGGGTCCGGGCGAAAGCTATCGCGATAGGAAGCTCAGCCAGCATGTAGACTATCGGGAGGTGCGCGTTGACTATCTGATGACCGACTACGAGTTTCCGCAGGAGAATGGAAACCGGACGGACGTGCGGTGGGTCGAGTTTGTCACGGCTGCGCCGGCCCGCCTGCTGAGGGCGCGGTACGGGGACTTTGAGGGCGCAAGTTTCTCGGCGCTGCCGTACACGGCCGAGGACCTTGACGCGGCCCAGCATCCGTATGAGCTGAGGGAGAGGAAAAGGGGCGATTTGGTTGTGCATCTGGACTGGATGCATCACGGCCTGGGGACGGGGTCGTGCGGGCCGGAGACGCTGCCGGAGTATACGCTGGATGCGAGCAAGGAGTATGAGTTTGAGGTTGTTTTGGATTAGCGTGTGGATGTTCGGTGCTGCTTTGGAGGGGAAGGTGGAAAACGGGAGGGTACTTGGCTGTCGGAGCAGGGTTCGGCAACAAAAAAGGCAAAAACATACAACACCGAGGATTCCCCAGTCGTCACCGACCTGAGTACTAGTTCGGCTCTCACGAGTTTGACTAGGGGAGAGCGGACGGGATCCCGTACTTTCTCGCGGATATGGTCGTATGTGACAGTTGGACAAGCCAGTGCTGTTGATCAAGGTGGGTTCTGGTACTCCACAGAATAGTATAGCAACGAACATACGTACATCACCAAGGATTCGCTGGTCGTCACCGACCCAGGATCCTAGCAGCCGTGTTATCGTGATTAACCAGCAATGGTATTAGGTCCTAGATGAGAGTGCCCCATCGTCACTCTAGGTAGGTATATAAAGAGCAGCGCTAATGTCAGCGCTTTAGAAACCCTTGTGTCCTTTTTCCCATCCGGATACCTTCAGCTTCATAGACTTGGTGGAGACGTACAGGTGGGCCATCGGCACCAAGGCCGCATCCCAAACGAGTTATTGTGAGGAATATAGCTAAAATCACTCGGCGGGAGACTTGTTAGGCTCGACGGCGCTCGAGGATCGACGGGAGGTTCGACACGTCCTAGAGTTTGCTGATGTTATCAACATAATTCGCTATCTTGCCGAGAAATAGCGGGGGGCTATCAAGCCACACACGCCGTTCCACCTCTTAACTAATCCTTGACCCTGCGCTGTTCCCGTTCCAGCTCAGCGAGCAGCTGTTCCAACTCGCGCTCCTTCCGTTTTATCTCGCTGTCTATCCGTTTCAACTCGCGGACATTCCGTTCCCGAAGCTCGATGTGCCACCGCTCCAGCTCACGGTCATTCCGCCCCCGAAGCTCAATGAGCTGCTGTTCCATCCGCTGTTCCAACTCGCTACACTTTTCAGCCATGTCCAGGCGTGCGTTTAGGTATGGGTTTTGCGGTTCGTCGCCAACCTCAATGGTGAACTTTGCCGGGTCGTGTGCATAGCGAGCCCAACGAAAAATGGACCTTAGTTTATCATATGTCAATATGACGGTGGGAATTCTATCAAAAAATGAGTTAGACTTGTTGCAATTCTTGAAGAGGAAATCGCCAAACCTTGTGATCCCGGCATCCAGCTCAGCGGCTGAGGGGCGGCAATAAGATGCTGGCAAACCAGCGAAACCAACAAAGTCGGACAAATAAAGACCGACTTGTCCAGCAGGTTGCTGGTCGAGATTATCGTCGTGGTAGAGTATATTATTGCAAACCCAGTGGTCTGGACGGCCGTTCGAAACCAGGAGGCTGAACCACGCCTTCGTCAAGTCGGGGTACTCAAGGTCGATGATAAGTACGGCCTGGATCTTGCCGTCCGACAAGCCGATGTAATCGCGCGCCTTACTCTCTGCATGCTGTCGGGTCTCGCTCCAGGAAACCTCACAAACCAGCGATGGCAGCGTATGGACGACGCCAAATGAAACGTCGGGCTGCTTCCAAAGTTTGGCTTCGTACTTGATGTCGGTCGTACCTTGGGGTATCACGGACTGTATAGCCCGCAAGATTTTGTCTTCATTCGTAGGGGACCACGCATCTGCAAGACACTTTTCGAGATACTGCTCAAGCTCAATCTTAGCCTCGCCATGTACCACAGATTCGCTCATAATCTCGAGAGACACCATCTCGGTTTCGTAATCGTATTCAAAGTGTCGGACCTTCGGTTGGTCCAGTTCGGCCAGCTTGGCATTCAGATATTCAGAAAGGCCCTCGACCTTGCTTGCCTTCCAATGGAATTTGAGGCCCAGTTCTTCTGTACCTCGTTGGCGGAAGCTGGCGATGGCGTGGATGACATCCTCAATCGTTGAAATACTGGGTAAAAACTGGGAACAGTTAGCGGTCGTCATTATTTATGTGGAAAGGAACACAGAAGTACCAGCTCCTCAGCACGGCTTTCTCCATTGAGGGAGATGGCGGTCGGCTCCTGGAGGTTGGGAGTCGTTTGGGAAGCCATTGTAAAACTCTCTGGCATTTACGCTGCAAGAAAGAGGAAGGGTTCAAAAGCGGGCATGATTGCCTATTTATGATAATACTAATGAGTGGCCCGAGCGCAAGATGACAGCCCTGATCTCGGAACAACAACCTAATTTTGCAAGAATGGGCAGGCAGCAGAGCTACAATCACACTGTGCCAAAGCAGCCGACTTCCAACCTCCAGGCTCCAGCTGTAGAGTGCAACGTGCAAAGTGCAAACTTCGCTCCACCAAGCGGGCCCAGTTCTCATATCTCCATCCCTTCTAAACTCCCCTCTAAACCCAAGCTCAAACCCCCTTCACCGCTACCCTTACCCTTCTTGATCGACTTACACTCGATGGCGCACGAAATGAAAACAGCCAAGGCGCTGGGAAGAATTAACTAGTAAACACCCTCATCAGCGCCCATTGTAGATCTCTAGGATTAGAGGCAGCTCATCGGTGGGCACCAGTCAGCGGAAGGAGGCTAACTCCGTTGTTGATGAGCTTTGTGATGCCGATGTCATGAATTCGCTGCGTCGACCAGATTACACTTTGGTTGAGATACATACATGAATAAAAAGTTAAAAAAAGAAAAAGCAAAAAGCTCACCACCAAGCCCCATTCCCCGGTGGATTGGAGGTTGGTGGTTACGAAAACCCTGTTTATTCAAAGTTTTTGCGCCGCGAGGGGGAGTCGAACCGGTCCTCTTTCGATTGGTGTCCAACCGGTCCTCCACACAATGCCGCTGAGCTAAACCGGTGTTCAACTTCAATTGTGAGGAGGCGGTGACAGTGTGCGTGCGGGAAGTTGTATATATAGGCGGGCGGGCGTGCCAGGAAGGTACCCCGTGGCCAGTGCGCGAGGGCGGAGGGATGCTAGAAAGTTTACTTGCAGCTTCCCACCTATTAAGTTAGTGGATGGCCACATCCTAGGCAGCATATAATAAGCGGAGCAATCCGAACTTATATCAATGGGAAAGTTAAGTATTAGCCTTCCAAGGGGGTTGTCAGTCGCGTCCTGTTGTTTTAGGACTCTCGGAGCTTGTAATTAATACCTACAGGGGTAATGCCAAGAGATGCTCGGTTCAAGCCGGGGATACGATCGCCAAGCGGCACGGCCCGGCAGGACCGGAGTGGGTCTTGGCGATCGAAGCGGGGCATCCCACGTGTGCGCGCATGCATCACCCTTCGGTTTTTCTCCGAGATCAACATCAACAACGCCGCAAAATGAGGGGCAGAACGATAATTGGAATGGTGATGATTTTTCTTGTCCCGTATAGCCTGGCGGTATCCCAACAACAGATAGCGTTTATGCCAACCAGATAGCCAACGCGGTTTCTCGAACATCCTACACACACACGCCGATCTCCAGCTATCCAACGCATCGCATCGCATCGCACACCAACTTGGGTAGCCAAACGAAGCGCCATGGCAGAGAAGACACACAACCTCAACAGCAGCAAAGCCACCCGCCCCCTGCCCGCCGCTCCTAGCGGCCCGCTGCCGAGGACGACGACGAAGACCCAAATCTCTGACACCACCGCGCCAGTCTCGAGCGCAGGCCCTTTCTCCTCCCGTTACCACCACCAGCACCAAGGGACACATCCACCCCCTTCCCAGCCACACCCGCACTAACAGCAGACCGAGACCGATTGTCATCCCCCTTCTCCGCACCAGTCGCCATCTCCTCCTCTATCACCCCCCGCCCCCTCGCAGCAGCAGCAGCAGCAACAGCATCAACAGGTTCCACCACCCTAACAGCAGCAGCAGCAGCAGCAGCAGCAGACACCGCAGGCGCACCATCCACCCCCCTCCCTCCCGCCTCCCCATCCGTCGCCCTCACCACCGGCATCTCACCCCCATCCCCACCCCGCTCCCGCTCACCCCCCTTTTTCGGCGACCCAGCCGCCGCCCCAACCGACGACGGCCCACCCGCCGCCGAGACCATCAACCGGCGCTGCATGTAAGCGGCCCCCGTACTCGTAGCGCGTCTCGGGCGCGTTTGTGGCGCCTCGCCCCCACCGGCGATCGACGGCGTGGGCGTCCGGGTCGGGGTCGGGGCTGGGCTGGGGTTGCGCGAGACACAGGCCGATAGCGGCGGGGTGGGGGTTGGCGAGTTGGCGGTGGTGGGTTTGTGGGGGTGGGTGCTGCTGCTGCCGGTGTCGGGCATGGAGTAGCGTTTGTTGTGGTTGTTGTTGTGTAAGATGCTTTTGCATGCGGCGGCGCAGAGTGAGTCGTTCGAGGTTGGGGGGAGGTCGGCGGGGCGGGGGGCGTCGGAGGTCGAGGAGCGGGTGGTCCAGGTGTTTCGTCTGCCGCGGCTGCGGTGGGAGGTTGAGGGTGCTGGGGACGGCGAGGTTGCGGGGTCGGGGTTGGCGAGTGCGGCGGAGGAGGAAGAGCTGTGGTTCTGGGACCAGCTTGGTCGGAGGCATACCCAGAGGGCGGTGACCGAGATGAGGGTTTTGGTGGCGTCGTCTATTTGGTGGATGGTGCGTTGCGACGACTCGCGGTCGGGCGACGACGGGATGTAGACCCCTGAGTCGTTCTCGCCATCGCTGGTGGAAGCCGACGAGGAGAGTTTGGACGGCGAGTAAGGCGCCCGGACGAACGATGGAGGGGTCGTCACAGACTGGGAGCGGCCGACACGGGTGATGGGTGGGTGTCGGGCGTGGGAGGGAGAGACGGAGATATACGTGTCTTGGACATCAAGAGTCGAGGGGGTAAGTGTCGCCATGACCGGATGGCGCCGCGTTAGAGGGTTGATGATGCTAAACGTGTATCGCGTCTGTGCCGCGGCTGATGAACCGGATGTGTCAGTGGTGGGCGAGACAGCAGCTGTGTGCCTGCGCGCCCACCGCGCAGTCGTGGTCTTGCCATCGGCATCGGTATGGACAAAGTCGAAAGACCCGTTGGGAAGAGGCCTGGCCACCCAGACGGAACCGTCGTCCAAAACGATCTCGGCCTCCTCCGAGTGCCGCAGTGGGCTGTAGACTGCCAGCAGATTCCTCCCCTCCAGATTCTCCTCGTTCTCGCCCTCCATACTGTCGGAACCTACGTCGCCGTCATCCCTCCGCACCAGCACAATGTCGTCATATCCAAGATGGCGCTTGACACCAAAGATGCCGGGAAATCGCTTAGCTAACCGGGGTGCCACGACAGGTCCCGCGATTCGCGAAGCTGGGAACACCTCCAGCACCGGTTTCGACCTGCCCTCCGGGGACACTTTCTGCAGTTGCAAAAGCAGCCTGGGTAGGAAGAGCTTTTGCACCACTTTCGTCTTCCCAATGATCCTTGGCGTAGGGTATCCCAGGTAGTACGTAGTGCTCTTGCGCCGGGCTCGGCGCGGCCGGCGGTGGCGCGCAGTGCGGGCAAACAGAGTGCCGTCGATCGAATGGGTCACATCGCTAAGTTCGGACTCGGAAACCGAATCGTCATGAGTCGAGGGCGTCGGTGGCGGGTCGTCCTGCGGGTCTTGGAAGCGGACGACGGGCGAGGGCGAGCGGGGGATGTAATCTGAGGCTGGCCGTTGCCGAAGAGCTGGCGCTGGCGCACCGTCCGTGGAAGCTCGCGTGCGCTGCTTAGGTGGCGGGAAGGTAGAGCGCAGTAACGGCCCTCGGAGGTGGGCGGGGGATTGGACATTAGAAGAAGGGCGATTCGAGTATTCGTGGCCGTGGAGGCTGGCTCCCGAGTGCAGGAACATGGTATTAGGATACTATGCGCCTAAGCCGTGCAAAGAAGCAGAGGAAACAAAATAAAGACAAGTTATGGCCGGAGACGGGTGTTGAGCTGCAAAGGACCTGCCTCGCTGGGGGACAACCGGGAATCCTCGACCAGTGGATAGGTCGCGTGAGCCTGGTGAAGCTCCAAGTTTGTGTAACTGCCTCCTTGAAGCACCGTCTGTAACTGTATTACAGAACTCAATGGCAATGTGAGAAAGCAGTGTCGCAATTGCAATACCTGGCTACTCCAGAAACCGCCATGGAATTATAAATCGAGAGTTGAGGGGTCGCAGCTGCAAGGGCGGTCGGTCTCGATCCGGCGCCAATGGGTGGGCAGACTCTCTCAAATCCAATGCGGCCCTGGCGTGGTTGAATTGGTAACTTTTCGGCCCGTCGGAAGGGCAAGTTTCGGGAACTTGTGACGTATGTGATCACCTCGAAGGTAAAGAGTGTCGAGAAACAAAGAAATTGTCGCCTTGGAGTGGTACTTTTGTTGAACCGAGCGGTTAGGGGGGGAAGGGTGGTGTTCCGGAAAGGAATAATCGGTACTTTACGTATGATTACCTGACCCTGACGCCAGTCCTAACTGGGTCGGCGCGGGGACGGTTGGTTTATGAACTCCGAGTGCATGGTGGGGATCAGTGGGTCGAGACCCTGAAAGCTGGGAGGAGCGCTGTGACATCGCGTCGAGCTCGTCAAAATCAGGCGGGCAGCCCTCGGCCCATCTCATTGGTTCCACCTTCCCACCATCTCTCATCTCTCTCCCCAATCCCGACATCAGGATGAGTTGGAGAAATGACCGTCTCCTGGGCTACACAAGATCGGGTCGTTAGGAGATGGCATCCTTCATCGAACCCCTTTGGTATTGGATCCTCCGGTGGTCCTGAATGGTGGTGGACCAGCTAAATGGGCACCCGGTACTTTCCCGAGCTGCGGCGGTCGAAGAACGGGGCAGACCCGGCCAACCGAGAGCAGGAACGTTTGCAACCCAGGCAGACTGTTGGGTACCCTTTTCCCTTCTTCACATTTTCACCGTGCAAGGCAACAGCCACACAAAGAGCTTACCTGAGAGTCGAGAGAGAGATGACTGGTTTCGGCAACCGCGCGCTCCGATCACCCACTCCGGCAGTCTCGGAGGGCTCCAGATTTCCAGCTTGTTCTAAAATGCCAGGCTATTCGCTGGGTCAGCAGTCGGGGTTGTCGAACGACCGCTCCGTGCCATCCCGCCGCCAGCAGATCGGGTCGACAAAGCGGTCGAATCCCGACGGTCGTGAACCGTGGCCGCTCATACTGGGTAGAAAAAAAGATCTACACTATATTCACGTAAGGTTATTAACAGGGTCGCTTTGCCATGGAGCCAATGCCCGATTTGTGTGCGACAGGGTTGAGGGCTTCACTTATGACCAAGAGGTACCCATCTCGCGTTAATCGCTACGACCTGGAGGCTGAGAGCTGTCTGCACGGAGGTCGGCAATAGACAGCATGTAGGTTGCATCGCGTGCCGCTTTCCCACAGTTGTGCGTCATGAAACCGGCAATCGGAATCGCCACATATCGATATTGCCGCGACCAGTGAAGCAGCCTCGCAGCCCAAGAAACAGCCCAAAAAGCGTCACCAGTGGGGGCCACAGGCGAGCAGGGGTCGCATCCGCCAAGCTCAAACCGCCAAATCCAACCAACACCTGGCATGAAACATTGCCATCAGGCACAGCAAACAAAACACATGCCTCGGATTCAATTTTAGCATCATCGGCCAATCATCCGACCCGAAGTTTACAATGCGTTGATCCAACATCAGATGAACTAACTCTAAACTCTAAATCCAACAAGCAACCCGAACAGGACTGACTCGCCACACACGATGGCTCCAAAACACCAACCTTCCCACAACCACACCCAAATTCATGCCCACCCCTACCGCACACTTGTCACCTCCTTTGCGGCCTGGAAGCTCTTCCTTTTTGCCATTGTCCTCGGCAGCACCCTCGTGGGCGATGCCTATGACACCTCTGGGGGGCTGTTGCTTCAGGGCCCGGCAAATGGCGACGCGGCCACCCGACCGGCCGGTCTGGGAACCACGCTAATCGCCCGCCTAACCAGCTGGGATGCCATCTATTATGTCAGTGCCGCGCGCAGGGGCTACCTCTTTGAACAAGAGTGGGCGTTTGGAGCTGGGCTGCCTTTTGTAGTGAGGACGCTGCTTCGAGGTGGGTTACCCCATCAATCAGTCAGCCGGTCGGTCATGAGCAATGACGGCAGGTCTGGCTGCTTGTCTGGCTGCTTGTCTGGCTGCTTGTCTGGCTGCTTGTCTGGCTGCTTGTCTGGCTGCTTGTCTGGCTGCTTGTCTGGCTGCTTGTCTGGCTGCTTGTCTGGCTGCTTGTCTGGCTGCTTGTCTGGCTGCTTGTCTGGCTGCTTGTCTGGCTGCTTGTCTGGCTGCTTGTCTCATCACGCGCCTTTTTCTCTCTTTGCCCATTGGGGAATCTATGTCCGGGCTTTCCGGTGCTAGCTCGTCCGTCCTTAAGGTAGTTGCTGATCGCCACTAGGACTGGAGTATGTCGGCATCATCGACGCACCCGTGCCCGAAGGAGGAGGAGCCCTCGTCGCCGAAGCCCTGGCCGGCATTCTCGTCGCCAACACGGCCCACCTGCTCTCGGCCCTGGTGCTCTACCGCCTCGGCCAGGTGGTCTGGCGCGACCAGACACTATCTTTAGTCGCTGCGCTTCTGCACGTCATCTCCCCGGCCGGCCTATTCCTCTCAGCCCCTTACTCCGAGAGCTCCTTCGCCCTGCTCGCCTTCTCGGGCTACCTGCTCTTCGCCCTCGGCTGCCGCGCCGAGGGCAACAACAATAGCAGTGACAGCCCGACCCGCCGCGACCTCTACACCATCTCAGCCGGCGTGCTCTTCGGCGCCGCCACCGCCTTCCGCAGCAACGGCCTCCTCAACGGTGCCCCCTTCGCCTGGGAGGTGCTTCGGCACCTGCCGGCGTTCGTCCGCCGGCCCACCGCCATCGACACGCTGCGTCGGCTGGCAGCGCTTGGCGTGGGTGGAGCGGCGGTGGCGGCGGGCTCGCTGGGGCCGCAGGCCGCGGCGTATCTGCGGTACTGCATCCCCTCCGGCGCATCCGGCGGGGAGGAGAACCTGCTGCTGCCCAGGCCATGGTGCCAGGGATATCTGCCGAGCATTTTCACTTTTGTGCAGCAACACTATTGGTAAGGCTGACCGACCGTTTTCTCGTCTTACGTTCCGTAAAATCCCGTGAGCGACGACAAATCAGCTGACTGACTGACTGGACGGGATTAGGAACGTTGGTTTCCTCCGCTACTGGACGCTGCCCAACCTGCCGCTGTTCCTGCTCGCCACTCCGATGCTTGTGATTCTGGTCAAGTCCGGGGTGGATTCGCTTCGCGGTCGGCATCTTCCCGGCGGCGCCAAGGCCGTCGACGGGGAGTCGGGGCGATTGTTGGCCCTGGTCCAGTCCACCGCCGCCGCCCAAGTGCTGCTGGCCGTGCTCGCGGCGACGACCTACCACGTGCAGATCATCACCAGGATCTCCTCCGGGTACCCGCTGTGGCACTGGTGGCTCGCGGGGCGCCTCGTCCGGGGTGACAAAACCGGCAGCCGCATCGTCATGTTCATGGTGATGTACGCGTCCATCCAAGGTGCGCTGTTTGCGTCGTTTCTTCCGCCAGCATAGAGAGAAGTGTTTGTCATATTACCATTAATTTTAATCTAATCCCGGATTCAACCCATGCATGGCTCTGGTCGCGTCGCTGTCCGAGTAGAGCAAGCAGTGCGCTACTCGAGAGGGAAGAAAAGAACAAGAAAACCTGATTTAAACTAACAACCCCGTACCATCACAACCACTCACCCACCTAACCACCCACCTCAACCACACCTCAACCACACCTGAACCACACCTAAACCACACCTGAGCCACAGCTAAACCACCGCATGCCTATTCACAATCCACCCCGCCCTCAACATCCACATCCACGCCAGCGCCGGCGACAGCACCAAACCCAACACCCCCCCATAAACCGCCTTAAACACCACCCCATCCCACCTGCCCAAAAATACCCAATCCCCCTCATACCGCGTCCCCACCGCCGCACAAATCCCAATCATCGGCCCAACCATCACCGCAAACGCCCCCACCGCCACCAACAACCCCCTCCCCACCGCCCCCAACCAAAAACCAACCCACCTCCCCACCCTCCCTCCCTTCCCCGACCCCCGACAAGCAGCAGCAGCACACCACCGCCCCGACGACCACGAACTCCCCCTCACCCGATTATAATGATCCAGCATGCAGAACCACCGCATCCCACCCCACCGCGGCTCCCTTACCCAGCGGGGCGCGTGCGGCGCGACGAGGCCCCGCGAGAGCGCCCCGTTGACGAGCACCACCAGGCAGAGCCACGTGATTACGCATTGGATGATTGTGGTGAAGGCCGCGTCGGTGAGCAGCGAGAGGGGCGGGTGGAAGAGGAAGGGCGGGATGGAGCCGCTGGGGGGCGGGCCGGGGGGTAGGCGCGGGGTGGCGTATATGCCTGTGAGAGGGGGGGGGAGGGGGTTAGTTTGGGTGGTGGTGGGGGGTGTGGGATGGGGGTGGGTTACCGTAGCCGACGAGGAGGTTGAGGAGGCCTGCGATGAACATTGAGGGCAGGGCCTGGTGGAGGAAGAGGTAGGCTAGTTGGTGGCGGGTCAGGCGGGTGGTGGGGACCTGGATGCGCGCGTCGTAGCCGCGGTAGGCTTGGCTGGTAGCCGTGGCCGAGGGTGTGCCGCGCT
This sequence comes from Chaetomium tenue, assembly GCF_020726465.1. Taxonomy (NCBI): domain Eukaryota; kingdom Fungi; phylum Ascomycota; class Sordariomycetes; order Sordariales; family Chaetomiaceae; genus Chaetomium; species Chaetomium tenue. The sequence continues at coordinate 1,537,032 of NW_027117330.1, read as the reverse complement.
CGGGCAGTTCCATCGATGACTGGTCGGGGTCCTCAAGGGCCACGATGGTGGTGAGGACCGGTCGGAGGGGTCGCGTGCTGCTGTTGCTCTCTGGGTCGCCGTTGGAGAGCTCGATGGGGGCGGCGCCGAGCGTGAAGTCGCGCGGGTTGGATTCGATCCACCACGACATGTTGATGGTGGTTCTGGGTATAGTTATGGGTCTGGTTCTGGTTGAACTGGGGGGTTGGAAATGGGTGTGGTGAAATGGGCGATGCCTGGGATTGAGTGGCAGGTATGGCTGTCGGGGAGGGTCTATTTGGGGTGTTGGTGTCGAGGTTCAACACGAGGACTTTTGTGTTGTACCTTGGTGAACCCAGGCGGATGGGGGAGGGAGCGGTAGCACCTTCATTTCCGTAGGAAAGGGGCCACGGTTACTCCCTCCTTGAGCGTTTCGGGGGCAGCAGGAACAGACTACCGGCACAAGTTGCTGCTGCGATATGGATTTGGGCCATCGTCGCTGCGTTGTGAGTGGGTGTCCTCCGATGCAGGGCTCATCGGGAAGACCACTATGGCCATTGCATTCATTGGGAACCATTATTATCCAACATCGTTTCACAGCAGACTTTATACGTCGCGCAACCCGACCAAACTGCCGCCCTCGGCTTGTGATGCGCGGATAGGGTGTGGCAAGTATCTATTGAACCCTTTTAAGCCCATGTTCAAAACAATGCATCACTGCTATCGCCAGACATGCTCCACGCCATGCATAACAACAATGTTCCACGTCACAGCATGCAACACAACCGCCCTACCACCTCTCCCCTCCCCCTCTCCTCTCACCATATCTCCCCCACGACTGCCCACCATCACCATCGTCCCCCCGACCAGAAATCATCGCCGCCGCAATGTCCTCCATCTCCTTCAGCAGCCGAGGCCCGCACTCCCCATCGATCTCTTGCCCGTCCTTGCCGACCAGGACGGGCTGGTACTCGTTATAGGCATTCTTAAGGTGGCCAATGCGGAAGAAGTGGACCGACATCTTGCTGAGCCACTGCACCCCGAAGGGGGCGCGCGTGTCCCAGTGGAGGGCCTTGACGAAGGAGGGGCGGGGGTTGTCCGGGGATGGGGCGGATGTCATGCGCGCCTGGATCCAGGGGAGTGAATGTTAGTGAGGGGGCATGGGCAGAGGGGGGCATGGGAGGGCTGACATAGCCCTGGAACGCTTTGCTCCCGTTGATAGAGAAGAACAAAATGACGTTCTTGCACTTGGCGAAAGCTTCGGAGAGAATTTCTTCGTTTTGGGGTTGTGTCGTCCAGAGATTCTGCGCCGTGGTCAGTAATTAGGAACGTGGTCCAGCTGAAGCTATTTTCCATTCCTCGCCCCTGAATACGGGAGAGAACGGGGCCAGTGGACGGGATGGCGACGGGGGGACACCACGTGCACACGTACCTCTTCCATACATAGCCTCACATTGTCGTGGTTGAACGATTTGACGATGAAGAAACGCGAGTCTAGTCCATGATTCAATTAGCTGTTGGCTCATGGCAAGGACCGTCGATAAACCTAGTGAAACACCAAGCTTAATGCCGTTCCAAGGCGCAACAGCCAAAACCCAAAACTCAACGGGACCTTAAGAAGTAGCAGTAAAACGAGAAACTAACCGCCTTTGGAGCCTAGATCAACATGGATCGGGTATTTTGAACGGCTCTCCGAATCACGATGGTGACCGTCATCGCCCCTGTAACCGTCAGATCGGTAACGGCCATCGTAGTCGTCCTCGTCTCGATGTCGGCGCCGGGGAGGCGAGCTCCGAAAGGAGTGGTCGTCCTGCCGAGACCACGAGTCGCGGCGGTGGTCGCGCTCATCTCGCCGGTCGTCTTCTCTGTGCCTGTCGTCATAGCGGGACCTATCATCCCTCTCCTTTACGCGGGGCGGCAGGGGTTCTTCGAGCCGCGGTGCCTTCTCTTGGCGGTCTTGGGGGGGATCTTCTTCGCGCGCTCGCTTGGTGCCGCTAGCAGGCGCCGACTCTCTAATCTCACGAGTGCCCATGCTAGTAGGCACTGGGGTGACCGGAGTTGGTAAGCTGGCAGTCTCCAAATCCGGGGTTGCGCTAGGGGCCGCGCTGGATGCCGCGCTTGCGAACAGTGCGGCTGCCGACCGTGGTAGTCCCACATCCAGCTCCTCTTCCTGCATGAGTTTCCGCTCCTCCTCCTCGAGCTTTAGTTTCTCGGCCGCGAGCGCTTTTAACCTTCGAAACCGGGTGAGCTTTCTAGTCCGAGCCTCGATGTCATAGTAATCACTCATTTCAAGGAAGTCTTTAAGATCGGGGACCTGATTCAGTAGGCGGGCAAAGACATCGTCAGACAAGGCTGCTTCAGAGCGAGCAGTGTGCTTGTTGTTGGCGGCGGCCCGAGTTGCCCCAGTATCTTTGGTAGGTGTTATCTGTAGGTTCTGCCCCGAGAGTACAGGTTTGGGGCCCATTAGTTCTGAGTTCTTCCTGCTGTTAGCCTGATCACGGGTTAATGAACTCGACGAGGTTGGGTTGGTCCGTTCGCGGCTCGCTTCTTGATGGCTGTTGGGCCTAGCGGTTTTAGGTAGCTTGGAGGTGTCTCGATCGAGCGCCGTCGTTTCTTTCAAACTATTGCCGTTCTTGGTGTCATCGCGGTCGGCCGCCTTGCGCGGGGTTTCTAGGGCTGGTTCCTTCAGTGCCAGAGGTTCCAGCGGTACCCACGAGCCAACTTTCTTTCCAGTGCTTTCGCCTTTCTCAACGGGGCTTTTGGTGGGAACTGTGGCCCCCCGGTCGGGTTGTTTGGATTGCTTCTGGAAAGATATTGGGGTGGACTGGTTTGTTGACGATACCGTCGGCGGGCGAGTTACTTGTTGGGTTGACTGTTTGCTTTGGGGTTCCACGGCCCCCGGTCGTGGAATAGAGATCTTGGGAGCAGGTTTCGAGGGCAGAGCATCGTTTCCAGAAGCAGGCGCCGTCGGCGTTGTGGCGACTTCCACCGTATCCATCTTTTCCCGCTGCAAACTATCGTTCAGAGTACTGCTGCTCGCCTCCGGCGCCCTTGAGGCAGCTCCCGAAATCGAGGAAATAAGAGCCGCGATATCATCTTCATCCGCCTGAAATGAATGCGGTGTGGGCGGCTTGGAGGTTTCCGGAGGGATGATGTCCGCACTCTTCGTCTCTCCTGACACGGGTGGGCTTGAAGACGGAGCCCTGGGTACGGTACCGGTCGTCGCATCTGGACTTGTGTTGACGTTATCGGCCTTGAGCTGTGCGGTTTTCGGACGGGACTGGCCGCGGCTTTTAAGAAGTTTCTCCTTGAGCTCGGCGGCGCGAGCATCTAGCCCGATCGGGGGAGTTCCCGACATGGTGAGCGCATCAACCAGAATAAGCGACTGCAGCCAAGTTAGTGGCTCAGTCCTCGGTAACAAGCAGGGAAAACATGCTTCAATGACGCTGATGCTTCAGGAAGACCCTGAGTTCGTGGGTGCGGATGGAGGAGGGATATTTCGAGTTCGCATGGGTGCCGCGGATAAAATGCATAAGCCGGTATCCAACGTATTCCAATATAGGCTTGTGTTCTTTGTTTCTTTTCTTGTTTTTTGTTCCTGTTGCTGCTGCTGTTTACCGCTGTCGCTGTCGTTGCTTTATTGTTTTGTTCTTTTCTTTTTCCCGTTGCCGTTCTTAGAATAAAAACTCCGCCGAATGAGGCTCTCGCCCTCTATCTATAAGTCGGATACTTGGGATAAGATTCTTGTGGTTTTCTGGCAAATCGCTTTTCGGTTGAGAAGTTTATGTTCAGCGATTTGGGACACTGCAAACGAGTGTGAGCCCTTCCTTCCATGTATCCCAGAGATGAGGCACCTTTTTGTTGCAAGTGCGCGAATCAGTTCATCGTAAGGATATTTTGGCCCTTTACCTCTTTGTCGCACAGTTCTTACTGTAAAATATGGGCAACAGATCATTTCCCAGCAAGACCACACAAGGCGCAACGATTCAGAGTCTCGTCGCGCCAAACCCTGGCGGAGGGTTACCAGTGAAGATGGCCTGGAAGATACAGGCGTTGTGCTCTCAAAGTGGAGAACCCAAACTGCTTCATCCGAAGTTGTCACCTGGCCCCAACGAAGACGGCAGTGACGATTCGACACGTTAAACACCACACCAAAAACACGCGGGAAGTCGCGATGAAGTTGGATTTTCAGATGTGGAGCTGGCGCTGATTGGTCATCCAAGAAGACCTCAATGAACCCCAGCAGCTCCCGCTCATCCTCAGGTGGATCCCTTGCACCAGTCACCCCAGCCCTGAAGCTCTGGCACGCTTCAAACAACAAACCTGAGCTGTCTGCACTTTGTACGTACTGTGTTCGAAGTATGGAATCTGTCTGCTTTACTCCAGTGGTCCAAGTCATTTCAACGGCCCAAACTTTTGTCCATGCCTTTTCCACCGTCATCGCCATCTTCATTTAGCATGAACCTTGTGGGCTGAGCGCCTGAATAAATTAATGATGCTCTTATGCGTGGAGCCTCTCAAGCATTGCCGCTTGGGGCTGCAACTCTGCAGCGAGCCGCATCGGAATTCATCTTGGGCGGCATTGTCTAGGGTGCTGCAAACCCGGTAGCGAAACACACAACACTCGATCTGGGCTTTGGCCCGTCGGGGTGGGAAGCGGCAAACAGCACGCGGGTAAGTGGCCGCGCGCTTCGATGTTTCACCCAGATTGATTACGGCGCCACCAAGACACCAAGACTCGAGGCAGTTCTAACCCGGCCGCCCACGAACAAAACCATCGACTCGGCGCCCTTTAGACCGAACCCGAGTACCTGGTCAGAGATACTGCAGGTTTATTAACCGCACAGTTTCAACTTCCACCGAATTTGCTGTCTCAGGTCATGCTGGTGGAACTGGCCGGCCCGCTCTCCCGGACTTCTACCCAGATCCAATTCGTCCATTTCGTCCTCGAGGTTCTCGGGTGTTCGGCCAAGGCTGAGACACCTCGTGGCTGGCCCTGATCAGAACGACGAGAACACCAACAAAATCCCTGTTGCCATGCAATGAAGGCGCTTCCGGAATGTGGCGTGGGTGGGTCAAAGATGCAAGCGCCTGGCGGGAAGATTTGGGGGGCGCTCAGTGGAGCTTGCACGACACAAGCGAGTCTCTGTTCCTGCATAAGCTCCCCCTATCTCCCCCTGCAGTGCCTGCACAACCCCTGAGGATCCGCCATCCCGCAGTCAACGCAGCCGCACCACCACAAGGATCCCCGCTTTCGACCCATCACCAACCTCACCATGTTTCATGCTTTCTGCACATGGGATGCCACACCTGTGCTGAACAACGGGTCTGTGCCAGCGTTCTACCTCTGGTCAGCTCATGCCTTGGCCATGGCACCCTTGGCTCGCATCCCTCGGACCACGCAGTGGCCACCATGAGGTCACCTTGGCGTCCCATCTTCTCCCTGGTTCTTCAGCATATCGCCATCGTGATCCCTGGTTTCTGTTTATTCTCGGCCCCTTCGGCCAGCCTCAACGGTTACTCGGGCTCCTCCTCAACCTTGAGATCGACCGGGATGGTGCCCCAGGGTGTGAATCCGTTTGTCCCCCCCTCCCTTGACGCTGCCACCACCACGCAATACTTGCTTCTCCATGCGCAATGTCGGTAGCTTGTGCGCCCTGGACCTCTCCCTCTATCCAGCATTATCATGACCCCCGCGCTCCAAGAACCGAGTGCCTGGTCCACCTCGGCTGCGTCGCTAATTTTACTGAAACGCAGCGACTCCTCCCCGGCCGGCCAAGGTTCCCTATCTTCATCACCGCCAGCGCACGTTCTTCCTCGCCCGCCGTTGGATGACGGTGGATGACGGGCTTTGGCGCCCAAGTGGGCAGAAGCGCCGTTCAGGGGGGTCCACGAGGGTACGCTTCCCTCGGAACCCTCATGAGATATAAGAAGCGGTTCAAGCCCTTTGATAGACTGGACTCTTCTCTCACCAGGCGCAAGCGACCTTTGAGCAAAGTCATTCCATTCATTCTTGTTTCCATACATTCACTTCATTGATTGAAGATTCAACTTCATTTCCTGTCCTTGACGACTCGATTCATTCTTTCCGCTAGACGGTACCACTGAGATTTCGACTCCTCACCACTTGCTTCCCCATCACCAACGAACCAGCTTCGAAGATGCCTTCTTACACCTCCAAGACTCTCCTTTCCGCCCTTGCGGGTGCGGTGTCCGTTGCCGCCCACGGCCATGTCACCAACATTGTCATCAACGGCGTCTCGTACGAGGGCTTCGACCCCACCAGCTTCCCCTACAACCCCAACCCGCCCACGGTTGTTGGCTGGACCGCGGGCAACTCGGACAACGGCTTCGTTGCCCCCGATGCCTTCGGCAACGGCGATATCATCTGCCACAAGTCCGCTACCAACGCTGGTGGCCATGCCGTTGTTGCCGCCGGCGACTCCATCTTCATCCAGTGGGACACCTGGCCCGAGTCCCACCACGGCCCCGTCATCGACTACCTCGCCAGCTGCGGTGACGCCGGCTGCGAGACCGTCGACAAGACCAGCCTTGAGTTCTTCAAGGTCGCCGAGGCTGGCCTGATTGACGGCACCAACGCCCCTGGTTTCTGGGCTTCCGATCAGCTGATTGCCAACAACAACTCCTGGATGGTCAAGATCCCTGAGGGCATTGCCCCCGGCAACTACGTCCTCCGCCACGAGATCATCGCCCTGCACAGCGGCGGCCAGGCCAACGGCGCCCAGAACTACCCGCAGTGCTTCAACCTGCAGGTCACTGGCTCCGGCTCCGACAAGCCCTCGGGCGTTGTCGGCACCAAGCTGTACACCGCCGACGAGCCCGGCATCCTGGCTAACATCTACACCTCGCCCGTCCAGTACGAGATCCCCGGCCCCGCCCTGATCGCCGGCGCCTCGCCCATTGAGCAATCCTCCTCTGCCATCACTGGCTCCGCCTCGGCCATCACCGGCTCTGCCACTGCTCCCCCCGCCGGCTCTGCCACCGCCCCGCCTGCTGCCTCCACCACCACCGCTGGCTCTGATGCTGGCACCACCGAGGTCCCCTCCACCCCCGAGCCCACTCCTGAGCCCACCCCTTCCACCACCACCTCGGCCAGCGGCAACGCCCCGCGCCCGACTCGCTGCCCTGGCCTGAAGAAGCGCCGCCACGCCCGGGATGTCCGCGCCAAGAACTAAGCTAGCGCGCCGGTTGACATCCTTTGCTTCGCCTCGTTTCGCCCAGCGCGATTCACCTTTGGAAGACCGGGCTTTTCCCCCGGCTTCTTTCAGCTTGTTGATAGCTTGGCGGTTGTTTTTGTCGCCCCAACGTTGACGGCTGGTGTGTATTCACTTCGTTGTTGTATATATGGCTTTGCTCTGTTTTTTGTGTATGATATTTCTCCCGGGTGGGAGACAGGAGGTGGTTCGGTGATCAATTGATACAAGTTGATGCGGCCGTGAGGTCTGCGAGAACAAATTGTCTGGTTCCTAATATCTGATAAGAGTGATGTGCATTCAACACCAAGTACGCGTATCTATTAACGAACTTGAACTTGAACTTCCCCCCGTTCTTCACCGCGGCCATCTTTCTCGTCCCAACCTGTGTCATCTCTTTTAAGGATGTTGCATGACAGTGTATAAATCTAGAGTGATGGAACCGCAGTCTCGAAAACATCCAAGTCCGCCTTGACTCATTAACCATGAAATTTTACTGTTTTGTTTATTATATTATTTTAAGCCCTCGCCTCTACACTGGGCCAATACAATATACAGGGCCATGTGAAGCCAAAAAAAGCAACCACCCGAGGGCAAGACGGAAGCAACCCCCCCCTTCCCTTTCCCCCCAAACTCACCACCGATTCCCATACCCCCCCTCCGCCTCCCCCCCCCTCTTATCCTTCCCCACATCCATCAACTCCACATCATCCGAGTCACCGTCCCCCGAACGCGGAAAATACGAAACCGTATGGGTAACGCTCTTCTGAATCACATTGGAGCCGGGGAAGGGCCCCGAGCGGCCGCCGCCCGTGCCGCCCGTGCCGCCGATCTTGTAGCTGCCGTCCTCCCCGCCGCCGCCGTTGTTGTTGTAGTTGTTGTGCTTGGAGGAGCGGTTGGTGCTGCCGAAGACGGTGGGCAGTATGTGCCGCAGGAAGGAGAGCGTGGCGGGCATGCAGCAGCACATGATGGAGATGTTGCATTCGATGACGCTGTAGGTGGCGACGTTGACGTTGTTGACTATTGTGGTGTGGTGGGGGGGGAGGGTTAGGCTTGGTCGTTCGTGGTTGAGGATGGGGTTTGGTGGTGGTGGTGGTGGTGGTGGGGAGGGGGGCTTACATGTGGGGTTGGTCGAGGTGGAATATGTGACGAGACCGGAGAAGCGTACGATGCTGATGATGGTGATGCTGTTTCGCCGTTGTTGTTAGTGTCTGGGTTTGAAAACCTTAGTTTGGTAGATTCAGACATGGACTTACACAAGACCAACGCTGAACATCATAATCAGGTAGACCTTCTTCCTTGTCCCAAGTTGGAGGCTCAGCAGCTGGGGGATTGGCAATGCCAGAATCCAGACATCTGTGGCGATATTGATAGCCTTGAGAAGTTTAGTAACGTTCCCGGAATTAGGATTAGGTGGCGTTTTTTGAAAGCACTCCTTACCGAATGAGCCCACCAGAAGGCGTTGTTATCAAAGCATACACCCTCCGCCGTCCCAGTCCAGGCGACCCAGGCGGATTCGACCGGGACACATGCGAAAATTGCCGCAATTGTTGTTGATACCATGAACAGGACGCAGTGGACGATTGTACCCCAGCAGGCCATCTGAAACCCTGGCGAAGGGAATACACGCAAAAAGAAACACAAGACCGTGACCTTGGTTAAAATGATGGCAGGGATGTATGATACCTGGGTAACCCATGTGTACTAGATAGGCGAGGTTAGTATCGGCGGGTATGTTCGCTCATAAACTCAGACTAACCTTGACAACCTCGGTAATCTCGTCTGGCGGAAGGGTCCAGATGTTTTTACCCATCCCATGGGCCTTCACTGGGTTCATGCGTCAGCCGAGAATCATTGGCATGGGGTAGAATGTAGGAAACAACTTGACAAACAAGTAAATCCACTTACTGTAGAATTCACCTACATCCATAGGAATCGAGGAAACCTTGACAGCCAAAGATGTGAGCTGGGGACCTTTCCTCGCACCCCTTGGCAACGACAGCACCCATGTAAACCAGTGCCACTCACCATTGCTAGTATCGCCCAAACATCGGCCCAATGGAACTCCTTCTTCCGAAACCCAGACTCGTAGACCCGGAGGAGGACGAAGGCGAGCGCCATGCTGCCAGTGACGGCAGTTGCTATGGGGGCGACATTACTCCTGTCGCGGACAGGCTCCTTACAGAGCGTTGCTGTTGCATTTTTGGCAGCTGTTGTTGGGGTTAGAGGTTAGCATCTGAAAGAGCACGAACAGAGGAATGAACCCCCATAGAAATGGCGTGGTGGTGAGGCTCAACAAGGCCGTAGTCCACAGCTTAGTTCAACGGGTTCTCCACTCACCAAGCGCGTCGAACAGGGAACAGGCCCCGAGCGTGCAGGTCCCGACGTTATCCATCAACGTCAGGTTTGAACATACACAGTCCATGTCCGTTGGGTCACACTTGGAATCCGGTAGGTATTTCACCAGGCAGTCGCTCTATCATGAGCCAGTGTCAGTGCCAGGCAGCTCCTCTGATTCTAGACCGAGACCAGGGGGTTGATTTCTGGACGTACAGCGCATGTTGGCATCTCCTGGGCCCAGCAACGGGCAGCCAGGCCCGTGAGGGCTACTGCCGCTGCCCATACTGTTGACCTCATAGTTGTGAAGTTGGGACACTTGGGGGTGCTTCCATCTCATGGGAGTGACGGGACGAGACGTCCGCCATTGGAACACGACTCTGGGGCTTATTTAGCATTTGCATGAAACTTCCATTCCTCTACGAAGTAACCTCATGTCCACAGATAATGCTTGCCACTCCTCCCTGAGTGCGAGGTTCCAGTCAGGAAAAGAAAGAAGCCGCCAAGAGGAAAACCCCAGTCCCGACCATTGAAACGCCGAAGGATGATCACCACCCCCAATTTATATCTCCCACCTCCCAAACCGAGACGTCTGCTTACGAACATATATGCAAGAACGATGGCAATGTGTCTTCCCGGTTCAGTTCCCTCGACAAAAGCAACAATTGCATGTCCAGCCGGACAAAATATATGATTCTCTTGTGCTCCCATTCGTCCACGAGGCCTCTGGGCGCTGTGGGCTTGATAGGACAGGGGCCTGCCGAAGTCCGAGTCGGAAGCGCGGATGAGCGGCAACCGGGGGGCAAGTGGATATGTATCCGCCACGGGAATATGGCTGGAGATCTGTGGAGAGGCAACCATGGACTCGGGTTTCCCCCGAACAAATGAGTCCGTCTCTAGCCCTTGTCGGGTCCATTTGCCGATGCTCGGCCCGCATGAAACTAGCAGCACATCCGGACGGTTGAGGCTGGTTTCGGGTTAGTTAGCAAAACGGCTTCTCTCGACCCAGCAAGACAAAGCGGACACCCCAACTCGGAATCCGAGCATTCACTCTTGGCCCTGGGCGGCGTCAGTCGATCCTCATGCTGCTTTTTACAGATTTGGACAGGTCAGAGGGTGAGGGTCAGGCGGGGAATATTTCCCTAAAGAAGAAAACCTGAGGGATGGAAGGGATTTAAGGGTGACAAGGGGGCCCGCCACTTCCGGTCAACCAACAACACGACAGGGTGAAACAGCCCTCATGCTGTGCAGGCGCCTCCTCGATTTCGTGCTGCACTCGCATCGTTGCTCTTTCTTTTGATCGTTAACCTTGGCGCCATGTCCCTAATCCCAGACGTCAAGCTCATCCTCGGTGCCGTCATCCTCCTGGTTACCGCCCGCCTCTTCTTGGGACGCCGCTCGTCACATCCTCTCCCTCCCGGGCCCAAGCCGGCGCCGCTCATCGGAAATTTGCACCAGGTGCCCAAGAGCCTCCAATGGTTTCACCTCTACCACTGGAGCAAGAAGTATGGCCCCGTGATGCACCTCAGCATGGGTGGCCAGCCGTTGGTCATCCTATCGACGCACCAGGCCGCGCATGATCTGCTCAACCGACGGAGCTCCAAGTACTCGGACCGGCCGCGCATGGTGATGGCGGGTGAGCTAGTCACCAGGGGTATGCACATGCTGCTCCGCCAGTACGACGACCGGTACAGGCTACACCAACGGATGGAGGCGCCGCTCCTAACTCTGCGGTCTGCGAGCTCCTACCGGCCGCTACAAGACATGGAGTCACAGCAGTTGCTGTTTGACGTAGTGGGTGAGCACGGGGAGACGGGCGCCAAAGGCGTGGACTTCCACCACCACTTCGAGCGTGCCATGGCCAGCTTTATCTACGCCCTCAACTACGGTTTCCGCCTGCGGACCGGGTACGAACAAGAGCTCTTGGACGGCAAGCGCGTGCAGGGCGAGTTTGCGAGGACCGGCCAGGTCGGCGCCTACCTCGTCGACTCTTTCCCCACGTTGAACCACCTGCCTAGGTTCCTCGCGCCGTGGAAAAGGGAGGCAGATGAGCTTTATGAGCTCGAGCGCCAGCTACATGTTGGGAACTTGAACAAGGGTCTAGCCAGTCCGGGCTGGAACTTCAGTAAGCACATGAAGAAATCGCCCGAGGCCCAGGTCATGTCTGAGGAGGAGCTCGCTTTCGACCTCGGAATTCTCGCCGACGCTGGCCTTGACACGTCGACTGTGGCACTGGACTGGTTCATTGTCGCTTGGATCACCTCCGGCGGCTCAACATGGGTTCGCAAAGCGCAGGCACTTCTTGACGAGGTAGTTGGGAAGGATCGGCTACCAACGTTTGAGGATCGCCCGAAACTGGCATTGATCGATGCTATCGGTAAGTTCCTCTTGTCTCCTTTTTCTTCGTTTGAGTTTCTCCCTTGCTAACACAGCATCAGCGAGCGAAACTCTGCGCTGGCGCCCCGTCGTAGTCGGCGGCGTGCCGCATTTCACCAAGGTCGAGGACAATTACATGGGCTACCACATCCCGGCCAACTCGATCGTGCTGGCCAATGCCTTTGCCATCACGCGTGACGAGTCAGTCTTTGGCCCCGAGGTTGACGACTTCGTCCCCGAACGGTGGCTTGCCGAGGACACTGCCAGCACCAAGTCCGAACCATCGATTGACGTTTGCGGCATGAACACGACGGCTTTGAAGGATCTCCCTCAGACTGGCTTTGGGTTCGGACGGCGCATCTGCACGGGTCGCATGATTGCACGTAACCAGCTATTCATTCAAATGGCTCGTATGCTCTGGGCGTTTGACGTTGAGGCCGGCATCGACGAGGCTACGGGTCAACGGCCCAAGATCGACCCCATGAACTGCACCGAGGGCTTCGTGACCTTACCCAAGCCGTTCAAGGCTGAAATGCGCCCGCGTGGTGATTGGGTTCGTCGTGTGGTTCAACAGGCCGGCACCACCCACGGGACTGACCACGCCGAGATATTGAACCAGGCCAGCAAGGAGAGAGAACGTTCTTAGGGAGAGTTGGGTAACAATGGCATGGTTGTTTTTTGGTGTTCGCTTGGAAGGCCAAGAGGAGGAAGATGGGAAAGGAGGATGCGGTGGGGAAAGTCCCGGGGAACGGAATAGAGTGGCAGATTTAAAAGCAACAATGGTTCCTTCCTGTTTGACGGATTAATCGAGACAGAGTAGAAAGGGCGACCCCGCTGAGGTCCTCAGTAAAACAGCTTGAAGGAAGAGTGGATAAACAGTTGGCTCATGCGTTCAGGTGGGGGGTTAATACGGAGCCGAATCCCACATATCGATACAAAGAACTCCAAGGCAGAAAAAAAAAAGAAAAGAAAACCAGAGACATCGAGTCCAGCCTGCCCACAATCCCCACGTCGTGGTCGCCAGCCCCTTGTTCTCAAGTCGACAACACAACCAGAATCAAATCACCATGGCTTCAAAGAGCCTGGCAGACGATGATCCTTTGACTGATTAGTCCATCTGTCATGTTCTTTTGTTGAATTCCTGCCTGAGACAAGCACCGAAATCCTGTCAATCGCACCGCCCGCTTTAAAATGCCTCCCCTGGGGACTTGGCATCACCGGCGCTTTTCGCCCTCTTGGCTCCCGGGCATGTTGTCCTTTTCCGTCTAAAAAGCACGACGGTCCGCAGTTCGTGAGGCTCTGCAAGATCAACTCGAGCAACAAATCTATAAATTAAACGCCCTAACGGCGAGCATGCGCCACGCACCGCCTTCAGAGAGGCACGGAAGCAATGTATGGAGCCCGAGGTAGGCAGATTGATGTTGATCAACGGCAAATCAGGCCGGCATTGGCGTGTTTGCGACGAAAGGTGCCCGAAAGGAACAAATCCTGGGGCTCCCCGCCGCCGCTCACTGGTGCCAGGCTTCAGGCGAGATCCACCCATCACATGCAAGCACGGGTCTATTCCCAGTACAGAACATAGTCCCGGAGCTGCAGCCGAAGCGCTGCGGCCTGGCCCGGCGCAAGGCTGCGTTCAGGTCTTGATCCGGGCTGCGCTGAGGGAGGGAGTGCGAGAGGATGGGAGGATGGTGAAGAACATCAAAAACCCGGCACCCTTCATGATGAAAAGAGGGGGAGATGAGGTAGCTGGTAAAGGAAAGCCGCGGCTTTCACACGTCCAACTTGCTTGTCAACCTTCGGCCTGAGCTGGTAACGCCATCGAAACACCTCAACTCAGTTGGCATTGGGCATCTGCCTTGAAACCGGCGATAACCTCAACAGCGACCAAGTATGGCACGCTCCGGCGGCCGGAGGGTGGGGAAACCGACGACGGAGATTGACTATAGCGCGCTAGAGGACCAAGAGTACCGTTATTATGGTGCGTCAGGCCATGGTCTTGTCAACCCGTGAAGCTCAGGGCAGAATGCTGATCTCTCCCAGAGACTCAATCCAACTCCGCCAGGTGCAGGCGTGGCATTGAGCTCTCAGAATTTGTGCGAAATTGGACAGGCCTCAAGTATTTCCTCCTAGGCCTCCTCGGGATAGGCCTTGTAGCGGCGGTTTTCTTCCTCGCCGTTGCTGTGGCAATCATCGTCCGGTCCGTAACAACTGACAACACCGGCTTCGACCCAAACCATCCCGACTTTGCTCTGTACAAGAACAGCCGTTTTAAGGAGTGCTACAACCTTACACCCGATACTCAGAACTGCACTGCCATCCGGGCTGGTCTCGATGCGCACTCGACCCGCCTTTCCAGCGAGTTCGGCTACGTCGACAACACGGCGGGCTGGGCAGCCTATACCTCGGCCGAGCAAAGTGCGCACCCCCCCATCTACGACTGGTGCCAGATCGTAAGCTGCTTTAACGGCTTTAAGATCATACCATCCGAAGCACGCCCGTCGGCTACCATCCTACCCGACATCGTCTGTTGGTGGATCGTCATCGCAACTTCCGTCAGCGCGCTGTTTCACGCCGGAAAACAGCTCTGGTATGCCTACAAATCCGAGAGCGAACCCTGCAATGCACGGCACGACATATCGTGGCTCGAATGGATCTTCATCGCGTACGACCTCGGCGGCCCCATCCTGTTCTGGTGGATTTCCTTCGGCCTGTTCGCAGCCAACCCGGCCCAGTCAGCCACCATCGCCCTCACGGCCTGGGTGGCGGCGTGGAAGCTCGGGTCTATCACAAAATACCACCCCTACTCTTGCGCCCTCGAAAACCACCCCAAGGCTAAGCTCTGGATCCCCCGCTTCTTCAATATCATGGCACTCCTCCAGTGGGCCGGCGGCGTGTACATCATGGTCGTCTACCTAGGCGACCTAAGCAGCAAGGGCTCAACACTGACCAGCTACGACTGCCTCGAGTCGGCGGTGGCGGCCGCGCCGGGGTCCAGCCCGTGCTCCGCCGCCGAGCTCTGCTCCAAGACCCCGCTCTTCCGCAACGACGACTTCCGCTACGTAGACACCTTCCAGGCCGGCGGCCGGTACAGCCTGCTGGCCTTTTTCTGGACGTGGACGCTGATGGCCGTCATACCCTTCATCTTCATGCTCATCGGCTGGCTGGGCAGCAAGCTGGCCGGCGACTCGGCCGAGCGCATGAAGGAGGACGCCCGCTACCTGTGGCGCGTCGTCAACCTGGGCCCGCACTTCTATATCGCCTTTGCTACTTTTATATGTATCGGGTTCAGTACTGCTTATGCTGTTCATATGCTGCAGACGTGGGATGGCACCCGCAACAGGGAGGGGCCGTTTAGGTTTCATGAGGAGTGCAATGCCGTACATGTCGCGCTGAGTCCGTGGAGGAACTTTTTGGATTTGAGCGAGTATTCGAGGGCGTATCGGATTGTGAAGATGGTGTTTGTCGCTTGATGTTGTTATTTATGATGATTGATGATGATGAAAGAATATCAGATAGGTAAAATGATTCAATGTGTTTACATGATTTAGAAGTGTCTGTGCAGCGAGAAAAGGGGGTGAATCCGTGTTGTCTATACCTAGCATGGATGATACCCTCGCCTTGGACTCGTAGGTGTTGCAAGTGATCGTAATATCTATGCCCAGCAGGAACTATTCCCATGACATTAGCAAAACGCCAACGAGGTCTAGGATGACTTGCAACTATGGGGCTAGTTACTAGTTACCCAAGCTATGCCCGAGAGGGAGGCCTTTTTGTAGGCACTAGGCTTAATGCTTAATCTGCGGGGCTCTCCACGCGTTATTCACATCCTCTGTGGCATGTTTCTTGATCTCGGGCCCAGTCAAACTTAGTAAGTTAGTAGTAGAGATCTGGTTAACTAACCGGTTATGATATGCTTTGAATTCTTCGTTGGCAAATCTACAACACAAGATCTGATGGCACGAAAACAGCATGTCAGGTCGAACAAGAAGCATCCCGGTAGAAACGGAAGCAGTCCATTTTCAGGTCTAAATACTGCCACTACCCGTAGGCGCAGAGCGAGGTTTGTGGCATATCGCAGGTAAGGGAGAGAACTTAAAGTAGGCTCAACAGTTCACGTGTTACCGAGTCCTTCGCTGGGCTTGTAGTCGTTCGAGAAGATTGGCTTAGCCTTGATATGGTATATATGGCATAATTAGGTACCTGCGTTATTCGGGAACTATCCCTCGATTCTAGTCGGGTCTCGGGAACTACCTTAGGATGCGTGGCACCAAAGGAAGACTCGTGGACCAGGGGCAAAGTTAATGAACCTCTACCTAGGAAGAGAGTCGTTTCTTTAAGATGGCTTGAAGGGGGTAGGATAAAACGAGTCTAACGATTAGGTGCTACAAGACTAGAGCGCATGTCAACGGATGCTAGGTACAAAGTCATCTTCACTTGACTGCCGGCAACTCTCTGAGCCGTGTCATGGTTTAGCAATAAGAGATGGAAGTTCAGTTTACCTCCATTAAAGCAGTCTTTAGTTGGGTAATTATCGCTAGCTTTAACCTTATCCTCATAAGCTCGAAGTTAATATGGTCGATGGATTTGTGCTTTTCTTTTCTTTGTTTCTTCTTTTCTTTTTTTTTTTTTTTTTTTTTTTTTTAAGTTGTCACTATCATGAGATCACTGTAATGGATGCCTTCCTCTGCTCAGTTCCCTGGCCATTGGCTTCAATCCAGACATATGCTAATACGACCATGTTAGTGTAACAGAGGGGAGTTCATGTCTCAAGCCCCTTAGCATTGCGCAAGCTCAATCCTGCAGTGGTCCGCCCAGCGCTGGCTGACATGCAGCGAGCTTCTGAATTCCGACATCGTCGCTCACCAAATCCCCCTCATCCAGTCGAGGACCCTGGTCGGCAACTTCGGGCCGCGTCGTTCAGTTATAGGCAAGGACTGACGTCGACGAACCAATGATCGGATTCATGAGGTCTCATGACAAGCCGGGGGAGAAGAAAAGTGGAAGGTTGGCGTGAACGACAAGTCCGTGCGAGATCATTGATGTGGCAGGACCCAGACAGCACTGGGGTTCGCAACTGCCAGTCTGCCACTTACAAGTGCCGGTGACAATGGAAGCTAATTGACGAGCAGGGGAAGGAGCGGAAGGACCAGGCCAGATCGGCAGGGTCCGCGAGTTGACGGTGAGTTCCTTCCAACACCAAACAATTCCTCCCCCTCTCCTCCCGACTATTCGTACGCCTCTCCACAATAAAATTCTGCTCGATCAGCCGCAAAACTCCTCCAGAAGCGCGCAATGGCACGATGGTACGATGGTGCGAAAATGGTGTGGAGTGACAGGCCCGGCTAGGCTTCGGTTGCTGCAATTCTGCAATCTGCAATTCGAGGCCATCTGCGCTTTGAAGTCTTAGCAGGCAAATTATAGCTATCGATACGATGTGGGCGAATCCCTCCACGATCCGAAGCAACGAGAGCGCGGAGGATGGAGTCGGAGCCTGCGGACCTCCAAAACCCGTCGCAGAACGAGGATGCTTCCACCCCCCCCCCTTCCAGGTTCCCCAACCTAACGCGGCCTGCCGACGCCCATTTTCCCCTCTCTTTGTTCTCCTCTGCGGCTTAGGGCCCTGCGCTGATGATGCCAGATCCCATGGCCGATCCAATTGACACACTGCACGCCAAGCCGGTCTCTCTCTGCCCCGCTGACAGATGAGGCCGCGTGAATGAGCACACACATCCCGTTTCGATTGCGATACCGTTGCGTTGCGGAGACCTGGCCGCTTCCCAAGAGGCCCGGTGGAGTTCGGCATCTTGATGAGTGCCTGCATACGCGAACTCCCAGACTGGACGCTGGCACCTTGCAGAGACGCAGTCAACCGTTAGACCATCCCGGAAGCGGACACCTGCACCCTCCAAATCGGGATGTCTGTTCGTTGGACCCGTCCCAACTGGGCTCGCTGGGCTGGCAAAGGAAGAGTTGCACTATCTGTAACCATACTAGCCGTTTGCCCACGATGTCACAGCGGAACACAGCAGCGCGAGGCCGAGATTCTCGACAGGTTAGCAAGGTCAGACAATCACTGATTGCTGCTCCCCTTCTGCCAGCCATGCGGCCGTGACTGCGACCCCAGCAGAGGGAACAAGCACACGCGAGCGAAGGCAGGGCCCAGGACCCCATCGACCTTCAGCTCAACACCATCTCGCTTCAGACGACCAGCGTGCATTCCACCTTCTTAGTTCGGCAATCGAGATGCGGGAGGGCGACCCGGCCAGCCAATCGAATGAGCCGGAGCAAACCGCAAATGCGCTCAGTACGCCATCGATATTGGGCACCGCCCTTGTGGCACACCCTTTGCTCGAGGGGCCCAGGCGGGGTGGTGGCCAAGGACGCAACGCAAACCTGGATCCTTCGCTTTCCACGCGGCCCGCCTTGCTTTGGGACACACCCACACTCCCGTGGCCGTGAATCTCCAACAGCCTCGCCAGCCGACTCCGACCGGCCCGGCAATGTGGCCACTTCTCCGCACCGTCGACCAGCTTTCCCCTCATCTCATCAACCCCGCTGGGGGCTGTTGTGCATCGTGATGCGCCATCTCCAATTCATGCCGGTTCAAGAACCGCCTGCTGCAGCGCCCTCTTTCGTACCCCTCAGTTATCTATCTAGCCCGTTTTTGTCAGAGCAGGCGCATGGAATGCCCCCATCTGACTAGGGACAGCGGGACCTGCTGCTAAATTGGGCCCAGAGCCAGAATAGCATCACCATTTTTCTCCCTGCAATCGATAGTGGGAGTGGAACGAGATTCGGTAACGGCCATTGCAACGGCGGGCAAGGGGGTGGACAGACGATGCCACCTCCTAACAAGGGGGTCAGGGGTCCAGCCTTCCACTTTGACATTCCCGTGAGCCGTCGTGACATCGCGCCGAACATGCAACGAAGCCAATCATAGCTGCCGGACACACCCCCAAACCGCCAAGGGCCAGTCTCATCAGTCCACCGAGTCCCATCTGACCCGTTCTGTTGCAGGGACCGATGAGGCCGGGGAGAGCTCACCGCGTGATGAGGATGCATGTGCGGGCAGCAAGCCCGCGTCTCTTCCAATGAAGCTTTGGTTGATTTGATTAGATTGCGGGCTCTCAACATGGCAACATCTTGGTTCCTTGCAAACGGGCGGCGCTCTCCCATCACGGGTACCAGCACGGATCTTGGACAACGCACCAGGAGCAAGGGAGCAAGGGTCGGCTCTCAAAACCGTTGCAACGTCCAGCTGCTGCACCTTTCCAGGTTCTGATCACCCCCAGTTCGGTACCGGAATCGATCGCACCACCCACTGCTGCGCTATGGTCCGAGCCCTGTGCAAGTGGCCGTCTCCCAAGATCCTGCATCCTGAGGTTCTGAAGACACTAGCGTCGTGTTAACTCACTAACGTTAGCCTGGCTGTCAACTCGGTCCTTCATGTTACCCAGGCAGCCTGGTTCCTTCACCCTCTTCTCTTACGGCCTTGGCGGCCCTGGTTGCATCGTCCCATCATGATGTCAGTCATCTGTTCTCGCTCCCGACTCCAGCTTTTGATTCTGATCGGCTTGTCGATCAGCGACAACGTGGTCTCGGCTGGTCGGCAATTGTTGATGTTGTGACGAGGTGACCTGCAACACGTGCGTACTGTGACTGATTACGCCGATCGTTCCAGCCATCAAGACTTTTGCGGGCGTGGTTGGGGGCTGATATCGCGATGATATCATCATCTGGGCCGATCGCTGCGTGGAAGGAGTTCATTCACGATGAATGTGACTCTTCTTTATCCCAGTCCTCCGACGATGGTGGATGATCTCCTGCTGACAAGCGCCCAAACTTCAATCTGAGGACAAACGGAGGGGCCAGTCTAGCGATAATCCCTTGAGAGACGCCACCGTTAGTGTCTGGAGGTCACTTTGTAGGGCTGAGACAACATCAAAGGCAGACCATTCTTCATGGGTGCAATCTCTAGTCAGTTAGTCCCAGGGCTACTTCGTAACCGTTCATACTTCCAAAACCAGGACATCGCTTACTGTGTATCAAGGTGAGATTCGGAAAATAACAATACAAAAATAAATGAGCTGCATAATTCGCGAACAAACAGTCAGCCCTTCATAATACTATATCGTGATACTACAATTTCAAAGTTCCCTTTGGAGGCCTGCACCGCGCAGAAGCAAGTAGCAGCCGACCCGTACCGATCCCGAGCCCTGCCGTCCACACCACTGGCGACCGAGCAGGGCAGGCGGGATGGCACACACACTCGCACACCACGCCTCTGTGACTGCATCGAATCTCAACAGAATTAGCAACGACCGCCGCCGCCACCAGAATCCTGATAATCCCATTTTAATCTAACTCGGGGCTTACCAACAGGCCCTGGAAAATCCCCTGGGAGGGTAACACCCACACGCAAGACGCCAATAGGAATGCAGCATATTTTGAAATTGAATCAGCCAATACCGAACCGGTGAACGTTCCCCGTCTCCAATCACGGCTGACGACGTCTCGGCACGGGCAGGTTTGTGCCGCGCGTGCGACACAAGCACGACAAGGCATGACGAGACATATTTATGTACTGTGTAAGAAAATACACACCAACGTGTTGGGGGCCAAGTCCGTCGGGGGTGCGGCCGGGTCATGCCGGTGTCAGCTTTCGGGAGTGTGGAAATGATGGGGGGGGGGATTTCAAACGAAACGTCTGGACTCGGGGCAGAGGAGAGAAAGAAAGAATCATCCGATATCTCTCGCGTACGCTAGTGCCCAAATCAACCGCGTCGATTTCTCTAGAGCGGCATATCCAAACGGAGAAAACACCGATAGGACAGGAGGGGAAGAATAGTCAACAATGGTAGCGAGACGACCAAATCGAGCAACCATGGATCCCAAACCAACACCTCAATGCCCTTCCCGTCGTCGAACCCAGATAGTCAGTCCCTACCTAAGGCGAATGCAAGCGCCCCAAAACAGACAAACTGTCCATAGTGTAGTATGCCCAGCCTAGAAAGTAGAAACCAACGCTCGCAAAACAACACGTGGAAGACGCAAGTAGGTTACACCCACAATCTGTCCAGAACTACAAAGTGCTACGCAGTCTATGCTTTGTCTCCACCCCTTCCCAGTCGCCGCACCTGAAACATGCAGACGTGTGTGTCGCAGTCGAGATGCACTTGTCCGAATCAGTGCCTATAGGGCAGGCCGATATCAATAACCAGATTTCGGCAGTCTCGAGGCGAGAGACTCGAGAGAACAAAAGAGACGAGTCCACGGTGGAGATCGATATCCACAACGGAGAAAATCAATCAACACGATCTCGTGGGACATGCGGAGAAATGCTACCTTCATTACTGAATACCAGGTCTTTGCTTCCCCCGGTTGTCCAGGTTTCCCCGGGGTTGGGTTGACAGATGACATCCTGCCCGTCCGAAACCACCACCGGTTCCATGGTCAGTCTGGGCGGAGAAAAAAAAAAAAGACCAAAACGAAAAAAAGAAAAGGACGGAAACGGCAACATTGTCGATTGCGGAGACGGCAGGCCGCGCCGAACCAACTGGACCAGCCTGGCCAGCCCTCTCTCTCTCTCGCCCCTCCTTCAAACGCGGGAGAGGGTGCGCCGGAGAGGATCAGAGTTTGGGCGAGGTGGAACTGTGGACGGACGGGCTGCAACGTGCCGTTGGACCAAGCTCGGCGTGGTGAGAACGATGCTCTTAATGGGCGTCAGCTATATGTCTGTCGCCGCGGTCGAGATTCCGGGGGTTGTAATGACGGTTCCGCCGGAGATTTCCCCAGGTTTGCAAGGCAAACAAACAACCGATTCAGAGGGTTCTCGGGTAGTGACCGAGAGAGTCTGGCTGGCTCTCCCGGTTTATGGCTCCCGGGATGGAAGGATATGATTGTAACTTATTAGGAGACAACTAAACCCCGGACAACTGCCGGTATTGGAGCACAGACTACAATTTTCAACCCGGTTGTTACCCGCGACCGTAACCTGGGTGTATGTCAACATACGTTGCCTTTGCAGCTGCATTTAAACCGTTTCTTTGATTCTTAGGTACGCGTGTTCCTGCTTCTGCTGCGGGTTCCTAGTAGGGGATACTGCATGTTGCAGGAGGGGTGCAGGATAACCGAGTATTGTTCCTGCGGGATTATGATCGATGCACCTAGTCGACGATGGTTCCAGGCTCGCCGAGGAGCGCCACAGAAAGAATGAAGGTTCTGCAGTGTGGGCAATGCGGATAGAGGGAAAATGGCAACAACTTAGAGATAAGAGGAAGAAGGGCAAAACGATGAGAGAGCCAAAGGGGCCTCCAGCTTTTTCTCAGGTAACCGGACAAGAATTTCGTCCGTAACATCGACAGCTGCTTGTCTGCGAGACAGACCGCTGGGGGGGGGGGTGAACAGACAGACATCGGCACCGGTCTCGGAACCGCACCCACAGTCCGGCCACTCGGGGAAGACCGCATTCCCCGAAAGAGCCGGCTCCGGATCCAAGGCTGTGCCACCGCACGCACAGGGGAGGGGATCCGGTGAAGCTACACTAAGCCCGGGTTCGGGCTAAACTGGCCCGATGACGGGGCTGAACGACGGGACCTTCCTTCTTGAGAATGTGGCGTTTGGCTCGGCGTCTGATTAAGGTTCCGGGCTTGTCCATTGATGGTCCCTTGGCCGGCATGGGAGGCTACGCTGACGTTGCGACTGGCGGGGAGGACCTTGAGATCTGGCATTTTGCCTCGCTGCACGGCTCGCATCATGCCAGATCCGCAGAAGAGCGAAGGACCCTGGGGTCCCTGAGCGCTTTTCGAGGAGGCGGAAAGAGGTGCTGGGGATAATACTAAGAATTGCCGGGCCTGCGACATTTCCAAGATGTATCTGGTTAGCCGAGGAGGCTCTTCTGGCGGCGAAGGACCCGGCCGTCAGTGCTCTCTTCCTCGCGAAGAAAAGGAGCCTCACCAAATCTGCATTATATTGAACTGCAGGCCCAGCCGCCCATTTCATTTATACCATGATATTTTTGGCGCTTTCGGCCAGGGGCGACCGGGTCACTTCGACCTTCCCGCCGCGGAACGTAAATTAGTCCTCAGTGCGGCGCTGAACACAAAGATATTGCTCAGCATGCGGGACGGCAGCGGATTGAAGCGCGCGAGTTGCTTCCCGGATTCGCCGTGTCGGTTTTGTATTGCCGGGCTCGAGCCATGCGGGCGGGTTTATTTGCCCCATAAGCAATTTGGAATGCTCGAGACGACGAGGGCAGAAAGGAGCGGAGGGCCTATTTCGTGCAGATGCCCTACCATTACCCGGACCCGGGTGTGGCCTGGATGTAACCTGGGATGTTGGCGAATCTTCGACGGTCTGGAAGCGGTGCGACCTCGATATACACCGTATGCACTTTTACCGGTCGCTTTCAAAACACATGCATTGAGCAAACAGACTAGTTTTTAGGCGACGTCCCTGCGAGGGCTTGATCGATGGCAATGGATAAGTGTCTCAGGACACAGGGGGTGGGTCGTCAGTTGCCAACGACAGCCGACGGCTTGGCTGCGGGCTGTTGTTGCATCAACGTTGAAGACTTGGTGTCGCGAAGGGGGTTCCGAGCAGCGAAGGAGAAGCATCATACCAAACGGCCGTCCGGGAGGGAGGCATGCCGCGGTGCGGCAGCCGAAAATCCCGGGGCCAGTGGGAGTGAAAATGATGGCGTACCCGACCACGAGCCGGCATATGGTCGTCGTTGGAGACTGAAACGCATGGGTGTCCGGGGATCAGGTCGGGAGCTAGATTTAGAAGCCTTCTAGACGTATTTTGATCCGCGATCTGAAACGCCGGTGACAATGGAGTCCGATGTGGGATAGCGGTGCTTGCGCACCTGCGGTCTGCAGAGCGCCGTGTTGCGATGCTGCCCAGCCCTCGATATGAGGTTGCACTCTGGATCGGACAATGCTGCGGGTTGACGAAGCTCACAAAAGGCGCTAGCCAGTCGGAACCAAGTTCCCCGCTGGAAGTGTCATCGCCCGCCTTAACGCGCCTTCGAGGACTCGGGGGCGGTGCTGAAAGATATCACCCATGAGCAGTCGTGGCAGTCCTTTCATGGTTCGAGCGAGCGTCGAGCCTCGGAAAAGCGGATGGGCGAGGGTCGCATAGGGCTTAATACACCCGTTATAAGGACATGGGGTAGGGGTTTTTGTTCGACACTGGCCGGGTTCTCCGCTTTCTAGGCTCTTTTTGGCGAAGTAGGACGTTTTCGCGTCTGGATTGAGCGAGAACATGCGGGAGCTCGTCCAGTCGGAAAGGTATCCTTCTGCATCTTGTTCACACCAGAAGCTGCGAGTGAGCACCCCGGTGAGTCGACATGCAGCGAAACGGAGAAAACAGGCGCACGAGGGTACGGACGGCAACCTGGCTCCCCTTCATGAGGCGGCATCTTGTCCGAGAAGTAAACGCTGGGTTTGGTCATGGGGCATCATCTCCTTGTAACGAGTGTATGAGTCGTTGACACAGCCTACACTATCACCTGCGTTGGAGTTGGATACAAACTTCTCGTTTCAAACCACCTCTCAATAATGGAGCTGCTCGAGAAGAAGTGCAACTTGGCACCCAAACATTTACGGGCCCGTATAACTGGGGATAGTTCCTGGTGGTGTGCAGAACGGGAGGCTCTAACTACCGTCAGCAAGTGCAGCGGAATATGATTTCGCGGCTCGACACCAGGGATCCTTTGATCTGGAGAGGCCCGAGAGCGAACAGGGATCAAGGCGTAACCGCTTTCGCAGGGCTGCGTCCCAACGGTTGGCCACTTCACTGTCGTCTTGTCACAAGACGACCGCGGAGTTGGTGTCACGTTTTGGACGGTGTGAATTGTGACGTTCGCTTCCTCGGAAATATCCGAGCTCCAAGTCGTTGGGCCTGTGAGAAGTTCGATACCTGCCGAGTCACAGAGACGTTACTCGCAACCCAACTGAGAACACAAGCGACGGCTTGCCAATGCGGGTTTCTTCAGCCATCAACGGCGCGTCATTAACAAGCCGACAAGAGCTCTATGGCGGTGGGCAAACACAGTTGACAACAATACCAGGTTCATGCCGCTCCTTTTCCGGTACCGGACGGGAAGAGGCGAGGCAAGCAGTCGTCGTCAGGGTTGGCTAGCCCGGGAATTAATTGCTCACTCTCGTATCTGATCTAGGTGACTGACGTTCAGGATCTGGGGGCGAAAACCCTTTGCCCATGCTTTGTTTTGTGGTTATCGGACTGCCGCGGAGTGAATCGTAACGGCCCCGATCTGCAGGGAGCCGTTGTGTGTCGATCAGTCAACCACCACGGCTTTTCAAGTTCCGCGATCCGCCCAACACCTCAAAGGAGAAAAAAACAGGCCAATTTCCGTGGTCGGGGATGGCCGTTTGTCGATGGTGGAGTCAATTGTTTCTTAGTGTCGATTCATCAATGTCGTCAATCACACGAGCGAGCGAGAACCGGGAGGGAGCGGCATGTTGCCGATTGGGGGCTCGGAAGCTAGTGCTTATTGGGGGTTGTTGTAGTTGGTGGGAGCAATTCAGGAAATTGCATGGCGGAGGATGGACAGGTGAAGTTCAACAAGATGGAACTTGCTTGGAGTCTCCAACAACAACAACAACGAATTTGCAGTGTGAAGTGGGCATGTGCAATGCAAGCTCGGTCGGAGATGGGAGATGAGATGACATGTTTTGCATGTCCCACTTTCTCTGTCGAGAGATTCAGATCGAGGACCGGTTTCCTGATTGGGAAGACAAGTTGCAGCAAAGCTTTCCCCACACGATCAGCTCCTGCAACCGGTGGGGCTTCAAAGTGGAGGATCCTTGCTTGGTTCGTCTGGACTTTCCGTTGCAAACCAGCAAAACCATGGAAAACTCATCAATTGTGCAAGAGCAAGCCCTGGAGCCCAGCCTGCCTGCTTCTTCCACTCGCACACACACTCTCTCCACACAATGCGACACCATAATAACTACGAAGTAATCTCCCAACTCCAAAAGCCCTGCGATATGCGATATGTTGCCAGCCCTGCTCTGCCTTGCCTTGCCACTCGAAAGTTCTCTTCCACAAAAGGTCGAAGGGCCGATTCAGCTTGCGCCTAAGGACTGTGCACACGGGATGGGGATATTACTATGGGCCACCCTGGCTGTTAGCAGAGCTTAACGAGGGCAACGCTGTGGCCGCCCGATGGCCGTTGGTTTGTCGTTGGTCGCTGACTGACGCTCCCGTTTAGGTTAAGAATTCGCCCAGGGACTTCGCATCGA
This sequence comes from Chaetomium tenue, assembly GCF_020726465.1. Lineage (NCBI taxonomy): Eukaryota > Fungi > Ascomycota > Sordariomycetes > Sordariales > Chaetomiaceae > Chaetomium > Chaetomium tenue. Next base: position 1,510,841 of record NW_027117330.1, on the reverse strand, counting down.
CGCGTTTTGCGGTGGTGCAGCTATCGATATCCAACATGGTGCGTGCAGCGCAAGAGTGATAACCCAACCCAACCAGCCGCTGCCCGCTCCCGGTTTGATGGAGACCATGGGCTGCCATAATTGGCGATCGGCCTCTGCACAAGCGGCACCTGCGCCGGATCCCCATCCCGTCCGTCTCACGCTGGCACATGGGCAACCAAGATTTGCAGAGATGGGGTTGGACCACCGCAGGACCGACCTCTCAAAACCTCCACCGGGTTCCCGAGACATTACGAAGTATCCGTACCTCTGTGCAGATCGCAGGTCACACGTCGCGGGTAACTGTTGGGCAAGCCTACTATCGCCGGTGGCGGTGGCGGAAACACACAAAAGCTTCGCGCAGCCTTACCGACGAGCCGATGTGGCGTGACGAAACAGCCTTTCTGCCTTCCAATGTTGGACGGAGTTATCTCCGGATTGAAATGAGACAAGGGATTGTGGGTGTGCATCGTTGTCAGGCGGTTCCCGAGCGAAACGACACCAGCTCGACACAGCAGAGCCACCATCGTCACAGCGCCGCGATGATGATGTCGTTCATGACAGTGAGCATGCAGGAATTGCAACAGCAAAAAGATGGCGGGCAACCTTGACGAGCTTGGGGAGCTTTGATTCAGGTTCTGCGACGGTGGTGTGGAGTCAGGTCCTCGTTTGGCAAGGGGATATGTGCATCACCAAGTCAAACCCCGGTCCTTGTCCCTGTGGTCCAGGGTCCGCGTCGCTCTGACCTCTTTTTTCGAAGATTCCGCGCAGGTTCGAAAACGCTAAATCATCGGCATGGGCCGGCGGTCGACGCGCGCTGGCACACCCTCAACATGCACTAAGGGCCGTCTCGAATCGTGCCGTCGCCATGCCTTTGGTGAAACCGATGACATATGATTCCATCATCAAGCCATCTGCTACACAGTATATACCCATGGCAGTCGCTTGTTTCTATGCGCCAGCAGCTTGACTGAAGACGGCTTAGCACCCCAACGGCTGGCTATTTCCAGCCCACCTGCGCTCTCGCGCTTGATGGCCAAATTGCCAAGCGCATGGATTCTGATACTCGGCGGCGTCAATTAATATACGAGTCGCTGCAGGAGTGACCTGCGCAGACGCTGGCTAGACTACTTGTTCCTCGGACGCAGCTCTTTTGCTCCGACGAAACGCTAACATTAATTGCGATGTCGTATCAGCCCTCCATGCACGGCATGGCAGAAGCCCTTCGGAGTCTCGAGGCCAAACATCAGAGCACAGGTGGCAAGTTCTATCAAGTCGGTGTGCTTCGCTGGACCAACCGACCGGACACGAAACACATCCTTTTCACTCTCTCGGAATGCCGCTCTTGCATTAGCGGAACATTTTTGGGTGTTCCTGAATATCTGCCATGTGCTACCGACCGGCCAGCTCCATGCAAGCGCTTTGACGGCAGGTTCTAAGCGTGAGCCAGAAGAAACAGTTCGACCTTCTGGAAGGCTGGGCAAGCAAGCACGGACACTGCCCGTCCTCGAGATCTCCATCCACGACCCGGCCCGGCCGGCGTGGTGGCCGGGATGTTGTTGTCTGTGGCTTGCTCGCTAAGCCATTGCCGGTTGGGCTGCTCTCAAAAGAACAAAACTCTCTAGCTAGTCAAGCCTCAGACGCAGATCTCGCGACTTATAACATTCTGTTTGATCTCGATCGTGATCGCAAAGTCCACCTGTGCCACAGGTTTGATGCTTCGGACGCGCCTCGCAACTCCAACCGAGCAGGGGGGAGCACCGGGGAAGGCGGGGAAAACCTGAGCCAAGGCCCAGCAGAGTTACACGAGGGGGTCGGACTGATGGATACCCGGACATGGCGATGGATAGAGAGCCGCTTCGACCAAAAGAGGCGGAAAGGACCAGCTCCCAAGGCTAGAAAAGGCTTAGAGCCGACTCCTGCGTTCATGCATGCATGCAACGCACAGACAACAGAAAGCTCAGAACGGAACAGTCGGACGGTGGATCACTCAATGCCGGACAGGCCATTGTTCGAGAAAGAGAAGCCAGCCGAGCCAGCAAGCCAGCGGCCTTGACCGCCCTGCCACACCCCAGCACGTCAGCAGCAGCCCGGTGGGGGAGGCTAACGTGAGAATGTGGGGGGACCATCTGGCGGGATCGGAGAACCTTGGTGCAACAGAGGCGAGAGAAGGCTCACAACAACATCAACTACACAGTAAGAGGACCTGAGGAGGGTTTTGGGGTAGATCACTTGGTAGGCTACGCACAGCGGCCCAAATACGACCTCAGTCCCAGCAATTGAGAAACATGCTGCTCCGAGGACCGCGCCGTTGGCAGACATGGTGCAGGTGTCTGCGGGGAGGAGCGGAAAGAAAACCAACCCCTGGTACTGGATACCTGGTCGCTCGGAGCTTTCCCACGCGCTATTCCAAGTCCAGCATGGGCCAGCGACAGCCGGTGGACCCCCCAGTGGTGCCCTTCACTCTTCAGGCCGACTTCCGGCACATTTATCCAGAAGGGTATCGTCATCTTGGCGAGTACTGGGTACCTCCCTTGCACGACAAGCCGCTTGGGTGCGCAGGGCTGCTTCTCTGGATCTGGAGCATTTTCGATGGTTGTCCACTTCAAGATGCGCTCTCTGTTCACCCCAGCTCGGCTGCTCTCCCGACGGCGGGTTTTGCTGTGCATACGGTGTGTGTCTGGACAACGAGGTGTGCCAACGGGAGGCCCTTCGGGACGCGGAACAGGCCTAGCCTTCCATCGTCAGAGAAACGAGATTCAGGACCGCAAACGCAGCCAAGCACTTCCCGTCTGTCAGTCAACCACCACCCAGCGTGGTACCTTGACCTCTGTATGTACATACCCTGGTCCGCCCTGCTCTCCCTTTCCGCACCCCTTCCCTGCACTTGGTCGGGTGGTCTGCCGACATCAATGACGGGGGTGGGTGGTGAGAGCAACTGTTCTGCCGTCCAGGGCCCATGACGGGGTGCGCTAGCAGGCCGCGAACACCCAAGGAAACCCCTCCCCGCCGCGCTCGCGCATCGCCGGCTACCTTGTCTGGATGCCTGGATGGAGAAGGCCCTGAGCCCTTGAACTGTCAAGGTTGAGGCCCGGTGTACAGGGGGGCCCTGCCGAGCCTTGTTGTTGAAAGAAACGGCCACCCCCAGAGACGTCTTAACATTATCCTCGCCGTCAATCATATCACTGGCCCTCAATTCTGTTATCGACGCCTCTCCGTTCCGGACTGGACAACGGCACTGGCTGGGTGGCATTCCGAAGCTCCTGTCCTCCTTTCTGTCGCGACTCCGGTGCAGCTTAGCATGCCGCGAGAGTTATATCTGATCTACACAGTACACATCTCTTCCTCCCTCCCCCATTAAATTCATCCCATCTTCCGCAGCGTAGACGGCAGCTCCAGTCTCTCCCGGATCATCCCCTGCCAGACCACCTCCTCGGAGACAAAAAGGCTAGACTTTTCATCTCCCACACGTCAGAGACGGCATTACGCGCCTCGCTTGCTCTGTTCTGCAACAACCTGGCGGAGCTGCAGCAGTGGACTCGCACCACTATCCCCTGCCTCACCCCCCGGCCCTTGCTCACTGCCCCTCCTTTCCGCCTCTCGCATTCAAGAGTGTCTCGCCCCCAAAGCTGTCTCTCTCAAGACTTCTCGCGGGAGAACTTGGTAATCTTAGAAGAGCCTTGGGAATATTTTGTTGCTTTCCAGTCCCAAACCAACAGCATCCCGGCGCTACCCTTCACCGGCCGCCCACCGTTCAACCAACATCACTTGCTCTCCGGCCTCGACACCGAGAGTTCAACGCAAGGGGATAAGAAAAGCAGCTGGGAGACGCACAAGGAAGAGCAAAAGACTTGGAAAAGCGCGGTTGGAAGCTCGGGGCATGCATGAGATCAGAGGAGTGGCGAGGACATCCTGGCACTTACATCTGAAGCCCATTGCTCGGCTCGATACACCCACTGCGACCTCCCTCGATTCGCTATAGCCCGAGGACTGCCGCAACCCAGCAGCACCTTGCATCCTGCAGACACCTAAAAGCGCCCCGCCACCAGATACTTCCTCCGCCGCCCTCCCGGCTCGCACTTGAGCGACTGTGTTCTCGACCCGGCTACTTCCCCCACAGGTGCCGGCCTGCCCCGCCCACTGAGACCGAAGCTCCCGGTGACCGGCGAGCCAGCCATAACCGGCCGACCCTCAGCACCACACTTCCTGTGGACCTGCATCACCTCTGCTGTGGCTTACTTTGGTCGGTTCCTTTTACACCCACACCCCGTTGAAACATCAGCAGCCCCCCTCCCACACCCCTTCACCCTCGACTCACTTGTTTAAACCACCACCCTCCGCCTCTCACTGTGCTAACCAACTGGTTCCTTCAGAAGCTTTCCGTGTTTCTTCCATTGCACTCCTTTTTCTTCGCCCTAGTTCTGGCTTGAGCATCCGACAATAGGGACCATCCCCAACAGACAAAGATAGTAGTACTTGGTTGCGTCTGCCGGACCCGCGGTCTGTACAGGGGATCCGGCAGCCTTGTGCTTTATCATAACCCCCCCTGAGAACTTCACCAGAATCTTCCCGCACGATGATGTCCGCGCTGGGACAAGGTGACTTTGAGTTGGCGGTACGGCAACAGCCCAAGTACGCCTGCGTGGCCATCGGTAAGGGTAAAGGTAGCCCTCCTCGTTGATGTCTTCCCCGGTTTTCCCTTTGGACTCGACCAGCTGACACGATAAACAGAGAGGAAACCGATCGATCCGCCGCCTATTGTCCAGCTCATGGTCAACCCCAGGAAAGACCCCGGGAGGACGTTCCTTCAGAACCCATACTTGATCCTTACCGCTAGGCTCATCCGCAAGGGAGACGAAGACCAAGACGAACAGACAGGGCCGAAAGAGAGCGACTTGACGGGCACATTGGTCTCGTCTCTCTACAGCCTCAAGGACACAGACAACAGCCAAGGCGGGTTCTTCGTATTTGGCGACCTGTCCGTCAGGAGAGTGGGCACGTACCGACTCGCCTTTATCCTTTACGAACTCAGGCTGGCCGAGAAGGAGTGCTGGCTCCTATCCCGCACCGTCTCCGACCCATTCGTCGTCTACGCAACCAAGACCTTCCCCGGACTCGCCGAGTCCACCTTCCTCACCCGCTCATTCAGCGACCAAGGCGTGCGTCTCCGCCTCCGCAAGGACTCTCGCACCGTCTCCACCAAGAAACGTACCATCAGCCAAGCCGACCAGATCCGCGCCTCCCAGGGGATACACGGCTACCTTCCACACGACACGAATCACGACCTCAGCCCCAACGGGCACTCCCCGCACCACCTCCGCCGCCTGAGCTCCCTCCACGACCAAGCCCAACTCGACCGCTCCCGCAGCTACTATTCAGAATCCCCTCAGATGCGCGCCGGCGAATACACCTCCAGCTCCTACGGCTACGCCCCGTACGACGACCAAAAGCCGCACAAACGCGCCCGCATGGACGGCGCCTCACCAGACAGTCCGCATCCCTCATCCGCCGGCGGCGGTGGCGGTGGCTACGAGACTGACACCACCGCTTACCACTCCTACGCGCACCACGCGCACCATTCCGGCCCGCGCACCGTACCCGACGCCCTCGGGTCCATCTACCCCCTCACAACCAGCGGCTACGCAGTGGCGCCACAGCCCGCGCTAACCGGCCTACCGATGCCGTCGCCCTACGCCTCGATGCCGCGCCTCGACACGACTCATCTTCCTCCACACTCGCCAGCCGGCGCGCCAGGTTCGGCCTCGTCAGCCTTCTCGCCCGGCACCATCGGCAGCAGCAGCCGGCGCAGCCCGCCCGGCACCGCGGGCGGGTATCCCCCGTACGGGGGCCACGCCCACGCCGGCCAGGCCATGTTCACGTCGCAGCCCACCAGCCTGCCCTATCACCCCGCCGTGGCGCACGGTCACCCCGGGGCGGGCGGCCTCGGGATTGCCGTCGGGTTGGACTTGGACGAGCGGCATTGAAGTGGCGGCGGCGGCGCAAGGCAGGCTTGAGAAGGGCCGGTTGTCTGTCTGTCGGGGACGGCAAGCAGGCAGGCGGCGTTGCTTGTTTGTTAGGCGGAGACGGAAAAACAGACGTAAACCTGTCTGGTCTGTCTGTTCACCTACCTATTCGCCTACTTTACGCGCCCGTGCTCTGTGAAAAATACCATGGAAACGAAAGGGCCGCGCCAAACACGAAAGCCATGGATACCTACAAGGTGTTGAAAGACACCTGTACTTTTTTTGCTCAAAGTTATTATTTGCTGCGTGGGCTCGGTGTGACGACGGCGGTGGTGGTGGCGGTTGGGTTGACATTCCTTTACCCTCCCTCTCTTTTATCTTATTCCCCCATACAATACCATACCATACCCCCTCATCACGTTTCATCGCTTTTTTTAACGGTCGGGAGGCAGGCAAGGCATAGAGCGCAGTACTCAGAGTGATATCCCCTGGAATTGGGCCGGACTGGGCCGGACTGGGCCGGACTGGACTGGAAACTGGACTGGGTGGTTTTTTTTGTTATTGCTTTTTGCTCGTCCCCCCCTCTCTCCCGTCTCGATTACCCTACCCAACAACCTACTACCTACTCTCTCTATCGTTTTCCCCTTTAACCACACACCTTCTCCCCTCTCTTTCACAGTGCTACGGAAAAAAACGCGACGGCGGCACGGATATATGAGATACCCTTTGGAGGGGAGGTGGCTTTGACTGGGGAACAGTTCCCTTGGTGGCTGTTCGGGGATGTTGGCTGGTCTGGATTAGGTTCATAGTGATAATTTCTGTTGTTACTACTTCGGTGCCTAGTGCTCGTGACTGCTTGACTTGGACACTATGAGTGCATTTTATCGAACCAAAACCGTCCCTAATAGAGGAGGGTCGTTCGATAAGACTAGCAGTCCTTGACAGGTAGAAGGGTGTAGAATAGTGGATTCTGTTTTGTTTTCTCGTGTGACTTTTACGCAACCAGTTGCTAGGGGTAGAAAGAACCGGGGCGTGGAAAGCTTGACTCTGCCACAAGGAAGGTATGTTTCATGGCGAACTCGGTTGTTTCGGAACGTTGTGAGCTAGCCCTAGGCCAAGAATATCCAGGCTGGACAGTGGCGTGTGTCGGGGAATTTGACCAGAAGGCAATCGTGTCTGTCGCTGGGTGTGTTGTGACACAAAGCTTGCCGCTCAACGTTCCTCGAGCCCTTCACTTCCCAGCCAGAAGACCACATCACCAGTACCTTGGGCCGATGAAAACCCAGCAGGCTTTTTCTCTCCTTACACCTGATGAATCCTGGTCTCGTCCCCTCTTCGTCTCGGATGGAGGTCTTCGGTTCAGACCAGAGATGGCCCGTTTCGGTACGTTTGCGAGACCCGAGCAGTCCAGAGATATGCATTTGCTTTGGCGGACAGGACCACGTTCCCCCCTCTTGACACAACCCAGGCTTCTTCACTTCCTTCTCACCGCCCCGCCCAACCACCAACCAACCCCCTCCCAACCAACCCCCTCCTCCTCCTCTTCTCACAACCCTACCCCCACTTCGCCCCCAGTGCCTGATAACCCACACTCCCCACAGGCAACACACTCCCATGCCTCAAATTCCTCGGAAACGCGCCCCTGTTGCTCGCCGCCCACCCACCATTACTCTTCGGGTTGGTGCTCTCAAACGGCCGATACCCATCATCGCCATAAAAGTCCAGCAGCAGGTGCACCTTCCCAGGGTTCGTGTTGTCGAGGTAGGCGGCGGGGCCCTCGACGCCCTGCTGGATGATGGCGCTGTCGCCGCCGGGGCGGGTCCAGGTGCCGAAGAGCCCGTTCTCGGAGACCTCGACGAAGACGGTCTTGCGCGTCTCGTCCTTCATGAAGCGGAGGAAGGAGGTCGAGTCGGTGCCGTTGAGGGGGACGAAGTTCAGGTCGATGATGTTGGTGGGGTTCTTGTCGATGAGGGTTTGTGGGGCGCTGAAGGTTTGGAAGTCGCTCGTGTAGGCGTAGCGGATGCGGATGTTGGAGGGGGAGCCGGTGTGGCGGGGGTCCGAGGTCGGGTACTAAAAGGGGGGGGTGAGTGTTCTGGTTAGGTTGTGTAAGTTTTGCGGTTGTTTCTCACGAATTTGGATGCCCAGTGGACCAGGTATTGCCCTGTTACTGTTAGCTTCATGCGAACCAGTCCTTATCCCGAGACGTCATGCCTTTTGCGGGATCCCAGATCGCCTCTGGAGCCCAGACCATGCCTGCAGTGGCATCTTCCACGACGACCAGTCTTTCGTTCCCCCAGTTGACTAAGTCAGTGCTCTCCCACACAAAGATGCCTCTCGAACCGGTTCGCTGTGCTGCATCCCATGTTGTCTGTCCAAGCGTCAGGATGCTGATGAAGCGTAATCGAACCCCTGCGACGGCCCCCTCAAGCCTAACCCACCTTCCCAATGTTCAAGTCGGTCCCTATTATGTACCACTTCTTGCCGGCCTCGCTTCCACCTCCCGGGATGATGGTGGGGTCCCGAACACCCCCAGTCCCTTTGGTCGGCCTTATGACGGGTGAACCGCGGTTCAGGGCCCTGAAGGAGAGAGGGTCGTTGCCATTGCTGAGGTAGAAGTACACATAAGGGTCGGCCCCAAGGAAGAACACCCCCAAGTACCCAGCCAAGTTTGGGTCAGCACGTCTGGCCACTTGACTGTTGTATCCCGGCACGTCGATGGCAAACCCAAGTACAAGGCACGACCATGAGGAAAGAAGGGCCACAAAAATGGCCAGCACACTAGGTCTTATACACGCCATGACGAAGGCGTAGGAACCGCAGGGTCCCGAGGGCGGTCAGCGAGCACGGGATCAGTGGGAACCAGAGCCGAGCACCGGGGAGAGAGGGAGGGTGTGGCGGCCACAGCATCGATCGATCTTGAGCGGTGACGCCTCATATATCTCAATAGCCATCACCCTTCAAACAAACAGCAACAAGGCTGCACTCTCTGTCGCGAAACGGTTTACTCCACACTCGCCCGTCCCACCAAGGTTGTGTTGCATTTAGGCTTAAAATGCCCAGGGCCATGCTGCACACCGCTGGCTAAATCTCGACATATTATTTGAGCGCATACCGGCGAAATCGTGGAGAACCGCCGAGCAGGGTGGTTGTGTCGCAATAACATTTTGATCTGTTTGTCTGGAACCGAGCATGGTGCTGGTGACCCAACTTCACCACCCTTGGCGGAACCGGCCTGGCGGCGGATTTGTGGAATAATTATGGTTTCGGACCAGTGGACGTTGTATTTGCCATTAGGCCGAGGCCACGCTCGGGGGCACTGCGGGGATCGGCAGTTAAATGCCCTAGAGAATGAGATGTTGACCAAATTGACATCTAAGTTGTGGCCAGCTCAATAGGGTACAGTCCCATAAAGATGGTCGGCCCACGGTTGTTGACAGGACCTAACGTCTAGGGCACACTGCTTAACCGAGTTCTTCTTCCAACTTGGAGTGATGGTCCGTCGTCGATACCAGGCCTATTTCCGCTCCGGTTCGGCCTTTAGCTTTATTGAGAACCGCCTGGAAGGCCTGCAAACGAGTTTCGAAAGCCAATTCTGAAATGGTCGAGTTCTGTGAATCTATGAGGCCTGTTGGGTTAAAGCTGCCGAGAGCCGCAGGCCCATCGATGGACTCGGCCATTTCGAGATCCCAGGTTTGAGGCTCATGTGCCTCGACTTCAGCGGTTTGAACACCTAATTCCGGACTGGCGGCCGACCCTGGATGGTACTCTTGGGTTGGCAATGCTAGCGGCTGGCTGTAATGACTCGGTGCGGGCTCATTCGCCGAATCCTGCGAGAAACGAGTGTCGTTGCTGGCTGAAGATACGGTAACCTGACTCTCAAGGCTGGGGACTGCGTTGTTTCTGTGGTGCCCGAACCGTTCCCTCATCGCGTCGTCGTGCCGAAATGTGACTCCTGAGCAATACGGTGCAAAGAGACGCCCAACTGTAATGTCTAGTAACAAATAGTGTCAGTCCCCGTCAACCAATATGTCTCGGCGGGATCAAACCTTCGCGTAGCTATCGAGGGACGTCGACGGTACACGGCCATATGTCCCGCGGCTTGAGTGTCTCGACTAGGTGACAGAGCTCGGGGTAAGACGCATGGCGGGAGTACGGAAAAGTAACGACGTTTGGGAGGGCTTCAGCCTTGTTCCCCAAACGGCGTTCGCGCGATCCGAGTTTACTAACTATTGCTTGCAAGCCCTTGATAAGATCTACCTCATTGTTCTCCCAAAAGGCAGCTCCTTCCAAGTCAAGGGGAACCTTCCGGCCGTTGACGATGGTGCTTAGTAGGAATTCACTGAGCCGTTCCCGCAATTCATCGGAGATACGGTCGACACCATCAAAGCTATATCAAGTTAGGGGAGCATCTAAATGTACGGTAGGTTCGGCTTACGCTTCAAGGAGCGACGCAACGTCGTCCGGGGAGAGATAATCCAACTCGGCTTCCCTCTCCAAATCGTCCCCTCCTCCCCCGACATCGGCTTCGGCGACATCTTGGCCATCAGGAAGACGCGTGATGATGGGTTGAATCCATACAACGGATTTGTTTTTCACGGTAGCACAGTAGTTGCCCTTTTCGCAGCTATGAAGCCGGACGGTCTCGTCGCGGGTTAAGCAGCCAGGATGGTGAGTGTTGCCGCACATGAAACCTACCAATGCCGGGGCCTCGGGCGTAAGGTGGGAGGAGGTGGCAAACTTGTTGTCGGAGTGAGAGCCCATGAGAGAACGAAACATGGACATTTTATATTCATCGACGTGGATCTAGGCATTTTAGATCAGACATGGCGGTTGTAGAACATCAAGTTTGCGTACCTTGGATCCTAACGCTTTCGAGAGAGCAATCCAGACTTCTTCATACCTATAAAGTGATCAGAAGCGAAATGTAAAACGGTCAGTACCCCGGGGGCCCCTACCCATATGTCCACGCTTGGAAATGGAAAATGGTATCGGCGGGATATCTGCAGACTTTCTGAAGGAGCTCACTTATTCCCTCAGCCTTGGTCGGGAATCTGACGTCGTCGATGAAGGATGTATCAAGGTAGATGGTGTCGAGTGTCTTGAGACCCGAGGAATACTCGATCAGACACGGCGATCTTGCAACTGAGTTAACAAACCAAGGCTCGCTCCTGATATCCCCTGTGTACAGTACGGCTTTGCCTTGGCCTTCAAATACTGAGTCCAATGTTAGCGTGGGTTCTCTCAGCCTAGCCCAAGAAGATTGGATGCTTACGGAACATGACTGCGCTAGGGCAGTGGTTCGCATCGAACAGGGTGACTTGAAGGTGGTTTCCAGGCTCGAGCTCGAGGATTGTGGGGGTCTCCAGGGGTATTGGTTTCTAAAAGAGTATGAGTGGCGGTGTAAAGCGGATGGATAGCCAATAGCTGGCTAATGGTGCTCTCACAAGCAGGTTCCTGAGATGGCGATATCTCTGTACGCGAGTCTCTAAGATGCCACTAGCATAGTTGATCCGGCAAGGGTACCTCTCAAGGCGGAGGAGCATCTCCTTGGTAGCAGCCGAACAGTAAACACTTCGATATGCGTCAGTATCAGCAAAGCAAGTCAAGTTAAGCGCCTGTTTGGTAGGGGAACTGGGCCGTGCTCGTACAATGGTGACCGAAGAGTCTCCAGGCCAGCAAGATGATCGCTGTGAATATGGCTCAAGAAGCAGGCTAGAGGAGGGCGAAGCTCTGGGTGGGAGCGGAAGAAGTCAACTACAAATTAGTTAGTTAGCCAGGGGAATGAACGTCATATTCACCATGGTAATAATATCTTGCCTCGAATATCGGGAAACTCGGCCACGAGGCCATTGAAGGTCGACATGGTGCACTGTAGTGGTTATGTCGTGCCATCCACCATGGAATCTCCGAGTTTGGCGCACTCAGGTGAAAATGGCAAGGGGTAGTTGGAGAGTAGGTGTTGTGGCTACAATCCTCAGCTGTTGTTTTCTTATTTTGCGGCGTGTCAAGAAGAAAAAAGGGGCAAGGGAAAAAATGGAAGTGTGAGGGTTGAACAAGGAAGGAGCTCGAGGCAGCAGCACTGGAAGCGATGTTATCACTGTTGACTCCACAGTTATGCGAGAAGTTGTTCCATCTTCCATCCAAAGTTATTTTTCCACCTCGAAGGCTCCTCAACATATTACACTATCTCCTCCATTCGTTGTCACTAATGATCTCTCCCCTTCAGATAAAAAGGAAGGGGGAAAAAGCATAGTTCCAAGACATACCTCTAGTGTACAGATTTGTATGTACAAAGGTACATAGTTTAGTCCCGCGACAACACCACAAAATGGAGGCCCTGCAAAGCCATGAACTTTCGCAAACAACCGTCGGCCAATGGGAATAACAAGCCACCAGCGGAATTGATGGAAATGCTGCGAGATCAGCAACGCAAGATCTGGTGGAGTGAGCTTGATTGATCGGGGCGGCCCGAGTGGTTGGGTCCACGGTTTAGTTTCTGCCCCCCACTTAGGTACTCGAGTATTCTTGGCGAGGCAGACCCTTGTCCCCTTGTTCTCCCTGCATGCTCAGCGGCCCAGTCTCCGGTTTCACACTTCCCCAGGGAGCTGACCAGTCTCGAGCCAGTCTGCTTCTGGACCCCTCGGCCAGAATTAACCAACATGACTTCAGACGCTTCTCTTCCACCCAAAGCCTGCTGGCTATGGTCATGCTCATCAATTCTGCGACCAACCGATCCAGACCGAAACGTGTGAAGCCCAGAAAAAGCTCCTCGACACTTCCCCGATCGAGCCTTGGCCATGGTCACAGGGCTTAGCTCCCTGCTGGTAGAGTCGCTGACCCCTGGCCGCATTGTTGCCGCTGTCTTCCTCTTCACCATCAGCTCCTTTCTTGTCGACTTCACATGGAAGCCCCGTTACACCAGCTCCCTCCCTAGAGTTGGATGCGGTAGTGGAGTCTTCGGGACCCTTCAAAACTGGTTCTACTTCGTGACACGCTATGACAGCTGGGTTTCCGAGGGGTACGAGAAGGTACGCTTCCCCACGACACCAACAACCACAGCCTTGACTTCTCATAATATTGACATTGCATCCTCATAGTACTCTAAAAATGGCCGCGCCTTCCTCGTCCCCTCGGCCCCAAGCCGTCCGCAAGAGATCGTCGTGCCTCGGCACCAAGCCGCTTGGATGCTCGAGCTCCCCGACCGCGTCCTGTCGACGAAAGAGGCCCACCGAGATGCCCTCCACAACGACTACCAATTCTTTGGGGCCGATGACCAGTTTCCTATCCAAACCATCCACAAGCACCTGGCGCGCAATATCGTCGGGCTCATACCCGGTGTGCAGGAGGAAGTCCATGGCGCGATAGATGCCACCTTTGGGAACGACACGGAGAACTGGAAATCACTAAACCTATGGGAGGCCTGGCTAGGGATTGTCCCGCGAGTGACGAACCGAATCATTGTCGGCGCCCCCCTCTGCCGAAACCAGGAGTTCCTCGACTCTCAAGTTGCTTTCGCCGACGATGTCGTCCGCAACAGTTTCATACTGGACATGTTCCCCCGCCTCTTCCGACCGCTCGTCGCCCCGTTAGTCGTTCTCTCCAACTGGTGGCACTGGCGCAAATCTTACCTCCTCGCCAAACCCGTCATCGAGCAACGTCTTTCCGACATGACACGCAAGGCCTCAGGCACCGATGCCGGCTACGACGACTGGCAACCACCAGAAGACATGATCACCTGGCTGATCCGGAAAGCCCAAGCGGACAACCTCGAGGCCGAGCTCAACGCGGAGATGCTCTCCAAGCGCCTCCTCCCGGTCGAATTCGCCGCCATCCACACCACCGTCCTCACGGGCTTCAACCTCCTCCTCGACCTCCTCGCCTCGGACCCCACCCTCCAATACATCGACACCATCCGCGAGGAAACCGCCCGCGTGCTCGCCGAAGAAAACGGCGCCTGGACCAAGCAGGGCCTCGCCCGCCTGCACCGCACCGACAGCGCCATCAAGGAGAGCATGCGCTTCAGCCACTTCTCCCGCGCCCTCACCCAGCGCAAGGTGGTCGCCCCCGAGGGCCTGACCAACCCCGCCGAGGGTTGGCACGCCTCCTACGGCGCCCTGCTGGTGCTGGATCTGGCGGGCACCCACCGCGATGGGGGCCTGTATGCGGAGCCGGACAGGTACGATGCCTGGCGCTTTTCGCGCGAGAAGGAGGCGTACGAGGCGAAGGTGGGCGGGGAGAGGGGGGATGCGGAGGAGGCGATGCGGGTTATGCGGTTGGGTATGGTTACGACAAGTCCGGAGTATTTGTCTTTTAGCCATGGGAGGCATGCTTGGTGAGTTTTGACTTTGACGCTGAATGGGGTTGTTGTGCAGGTTACTGACGAGTGGAATAGTCCCGGGCGGTTCTTCGTTGCGCATGAGCTCAAGATGGTCTTGGCTTATCTGCTGCAAAACTATGACTTTAAGCCGTTGGCCGAGAAGCCGAAGGGCATGTGGCTGGGGTCGAATGTCATACCTCCGGTGCAGACTAAAATCGAGATCAGGAGGCGGAAGGGGACGGTTTAATGTGTATGCAGGTGATGTTTAGTGTGATGATAAGAGATGGTATGAGAGGACGGATAGAAAGGATAGACAGTATAATCCTAAGTCCCTTGATGTTTATATACCCATTGACAGCTTGCGGCGGTTGGGTATGTACATACTGCTGCGCGTGGAATTGTTCTAATCCGCAGGCCACTGCAGATGCTCATGACGGCTTAGATACACCACGTGTCCGGGTCTTGCGAACAGCCCATCTCACTTTCCCACGACAACTCCGCCTCTCAGTCTCTGAACTGCTCTATCGGCGTATACTTCCAATCCGAAAAGTACGCCGGTGTCGACCCATTCCCGCCATTTGTTGTCGCGTATATACCTAGTAGCGTCCCTATAAGCCACGTCAGTCAGCCACCCACTCCTCTGGGAAAAGGGGTAGAGGAATAGGCAACGGCCCAACCCACGATAAAAACAGAAGATTCAAAAGAAGAAGAAAAAAAAGAACGAAACTCACCCGTAAACCCCCAGCTAACCGCCTCATTCCCCACCTCCATCACCACCCTCCTCTCCGCCCTCCTCTCCTCCGGTCCCACCCCAAACACAAAATGACTCTCATTACACGCCCTCACCTCCAACACCAACCCCCCACCACTAGCACCACCCCTCCACCCCTCCGGCACGGGAAACACCACCGGCGCCGGCACCGCCGTGTACGACTCCCCCCGGAACCGCACATGCGGCACCAGCTCCCCTCCCCCCTCCACACCATCCGCACCATCAAGAGGTAGCATCACAACCCCCAAATCCAAATGATGATTCTGCGTCAAAAACACCGTCACCCCCGCCTCCTCCCCCACCACGGCCGGATCAAAATCCAGCGTCACCTGGAAGGCGAACAGGGTGTGCTGCTGGCGCCGCGCGATGAGGGTCTGGCCGGTCGGGCCCGCATAGTTGCCGTTGAGGGCGGTCAGGTTGAGGTGGGAGGGGGTGAGCCGCAGGGTGTGGGGGTGGCCTGGGGGGGAGACGGTGTAGGAGGTGGGGATGGGGAAGCGCCAGTGGGTGAGGTGGAGGGGGAGGGGGTGGTAAGGGGGGAAGGTGAGGTGTTCGGATGAGGAGGAGAGGGTGGGGGGGTTGACGAAGGGGCTGGGGGGAGGGGGGGTTAGTTGGTTTGTGGGGGAGGTGGTGGTGGGGGGTAGGGGGGGGGGGGGTAGGGGGTTGGTTGGCTTACCCTACGCCGCGAATGTCTTTTTGCTCGGGGGGCATCGGCCAGCCGCTCATCTTGCCGGAGATGGGGGTGAATGTTGGCCATTCGCCTTTGGGCCAGCTGACGGCGGTCATGGCGGTCTCGCGGCCCATGGGGTAGTGGAGGTATTCTGGTCCGGAGCGGGTGGACAGGGCGACCGCCCACCTGGAGAGGGAGATTAGCATTTTCCCAAGATTCCGTGAAGATTTCGGATGGGTCTCTTACCAATTCCCGTTGTGGTCGTGGAATAAATCAGCATGGCCAACGGTTTGGACTACATCACGCTCAGTACCTTGCCGTTTAGCCCAGGGCTGACAACCTCACAGTAACTCGTCGTGTTGGCATTGCTCAACACTGGGTTCTTAGAATACGACTCATAGGGCCCTGAGAGATTCTTTGACCGAGCCATGGTCACCATGTGGTCCACGCCAGTGCCCCCTGGTTGCCGTTAGCTTGTGCAACGAAGGCTTTGATGTAATAGCTCACCTTCGGCAGCCAGCAGGTAATACCAGCCGTCTTTGCGGTAAATATGTGGTCCTTCCGGGGCCTAAATCCAGGATCAGATCTACAGGCCTCGAATTAGACACAGGTACATACCATGCCACCGGTCCCGTTCCAGATAATCCGCCATTCACCGACCGCCCCGGTGTCGAGATTCACCTCGGCCTGTTGAATGTACGGACTTTGAAGATAAACATTACACCATAACATCGAATAACACGGGTTAGCTTACCCAACCTTCCAGGCGTGGGCGCCAGTGATATACGCCTTTCCGTCCTCGTCCCAAAAGGGTTCCGTATCATAACCAGTGAAGTTGAAGTGGACGGCATTCGACCATGATTTGGGATTGTAAGGATCCTTGGCCTTGAAGATAATCTACAACTAGGAGTTAGTTATATTATAGTTGGTTAGATAACGGGCAGTCGTGCCGTACGTTATCCCACCTGGAGGAATCCTCCTGGGCACGGTCATCATCCACCATTGTCGTGACCAGCCAGAAAGTATCATCGTGGAACCTCAAGGCCGGCGCCCAGATACCGCTGTGAGGACTTAGTCAATATGTTCCTCAACCCCAGGAGCTAGCCTACCTTGTCGACCGGTTGGTCTCAGCTAGACGAGGAAGCTGTTCTCTTCGGTTCAGGACATGGCCGATCAACTTCCAGTTTTGCAGGTCCTTGCTGGCATGAATTGGGATGCCAGGAAATGCATTGAAGCTTGACGAGGCACAGAAGAAAGTATGGTCACGCTCGGGGACATAAATACAGCTCGGATCTGGGTAGAAGCCGGGGAAGATAGGGTTGTAGAAGGTAGAGTTCTGGTCATGTCCCCGGGAAGCGGACACACAAGCCGAGAGGCCCAGTACGACGGAGGCGAGGAGCATGATGGGATAGAACATTCTCCGTCTCTCTACTGTTTAGACATGTTTACAACAAAGGCCCACTGTCGACTTTATATACTGTGTATAAGAGGCCCTTTCCGGCAGCCCGGTAGCTGGCCCCGCAGACAGGATGTGTCCCATGCCTTTACCCGGAGTATAAACCAGGAGGGGTGAATGGCCCCGGGCGGAAATAGCCCGAAGTTGGAGGCATCTTGTGGGGGTCGCGGTGGTATATGTGCCGATCTTGGGGTTTTCGAGCCTGGTGTCGGGCCCTTTGACAGTTAGTTGTGTTGTGAGGAGAAATGCGATTCGAGAAATTGGAGTCAACGGTCGAGCCAGGTGAAGTGAGTAACTCAAGCCTCTCTCCGAAAAATGAGGTAGACTGAGTAAAAAACGGCTTGAGAGAAAAGAAGGTTCAATTTTCAAGTCCTACAGCGCACTGGACCGACTGCCTCCGGCTGTTTGGAGAAAGTGCAGCAACCTGGAACCATAAAATGTCGAAAAGGACCGCTAGAGTTACAGGTGAGGAAAACCCACCTGGGCTCGAATCAGGGCCATACTTCTGAGGCCCGGGCGCTCAAGGCCACCCCACCCCCACCAATTCACCTAGGTATGTACCTAGGTACCTACACGACCACCCGACAGCAGGCACAAGGCAACACCCTCCACCCAGGTATATCACAACCACGAGACAACTTCCCATGCAAACTCAAACGCACTCACCTACAACACACATACACAAGAACTCACAATCACCATCACCCATCAAACCAACCCGCGCAACCCTCAAAATGCAAGGCTTCAACATGGGCCGGTACACGGCGCCCGACGACGGCAGCAGCGGCGACAACAACACACACCACAACAAAAAACACCCCCTCGGCGCGCGCGCCTCCAAACTCGCCTCGCACGGCATCCTCGTCGTGCGCTTCGAGATGCCCTTCGCCATCTGGTGCGCGCACTGCCCCGAGCCGTGCCTGATCGGGCAGGGCGTGCGCTTCAACGCCGAGAAGCGCCGCGTCGGTAACTACCACAGCACCCCCGTGTGGGCGTTCGACCTCAAGCACGCGGCGTGTGGGGGCCTGATTGAGATGCGCACCGATCCGAGGCAGGGGGATTATGTGATTGTGTCCGGGGCCAGGAGGAGGAATTATGGCGATCGGGAGAAGGATGTGGCGGCAGCTGCTGATGCGGCTGCGGCTGCTAGTGGTGGTGGTGCTGGGGGTGGTGGTGGGAGCTTGGTGGTGAGTGAGTTTGAGATTACTACGGAGCGGGAGAGGGCGGAGAAGAGGGAGGCGGCGTTCTGGAGGCTGGAGAAGACGATTGCGCATCGTGTACAGACGGAGGAGGGTGAGAAGAGAATCGAGGAGTTGCAGGGTGTTGCGGCGCGGTGGGAAGATCCGTATTCGACGAATCAGAAGTTGAGGAAGACGTTCCGCGCTGGGAGGCATATGAGGGAGAGGGATACAGCGAAGGCTGAGGATTTGAAAGAGCGGATGGGGCTGGGGATCGAGTTGCTGCCGGAGAGAGAAGAGGATGGGAGGCAGGCGAAGCTAATCCGCTTTGGAGCACCGGATCCAGACTGGGACGGCGAGGTGCGCAAGGCTCTAAGGAAACCGTTGTTCGAAACCAGTTTAAGTCAGAAAAAGGATAACGAAGGGGCATCGACAGGAGGGCGTAAGAAACTCAAATCAGAGATCGCGGCGGCGCGAGCACGTGAGAACCTCGCCTCGGAAGTCATCCGCAATACCAAAGCCGCCAAGGATCCATTCCTTAATTTTGATCACAAAAAACACACACCTAAACAACCCGCTCGGATTCCGGGGCTCAAGAGGAAAAGCCCGGTGGAAGACGCAACAACGAAGCAGGATACACCAAAGGAGGTGGCTGGCACGACCGCTTTGGTGGACTATGATTCAGATTCGGACTAACTGGCCCTCCAAGGTCCAGCTTTTAGTTCCTGTCATTCACGATTATATACTTATGGCGGCGGATCGGGTTTGAAGAGCGGTGACGATATTCTGGGTTAAAATGGCTAACATTAGATATAAAAGCTGGAATGCGGTAGTTGATATAAATGTAAATATTAATATTAATCTTAATCTTAATCTTAATCTTTTATTTTTTTATTCTTTTTCGGTGGTGTTGTTGGCTTGAGATTGCGTCTGGCAGTCTTGCCCGGACATTACCAGCATGCGCTAAACACTTTCATCCCAACCCCAGCCATCAAAGTGGTGATTTTCTAAATTGACGTCGCTTGCTGAAATACTTGCTAAAGCCTGGAAACTAACTCCCATGTGCGCCAGATTACTCCTCAGTGAGACCAGACCGTCCTTCCGGATATGCCAGATTGGAATGAGAAACCAGGGTGGAGAAAGAAACTAGGCAAAGAGACCCGAAGCCAACCATATACAACCCCCCAGAAAGACGCGACGCGATGCCTGAAAGTGAGGGCATGATCCATACTCCTTGCTTTGTCCCAATGCTGAAACCCCAACTGCTGCCCCATCATACGTCATCCATCTGGCCCGCCGGCTGTGCCTCCTCGTCGTCATCGTCGTTGTAGCTCCCCACCGAGGAGAGGTCATCGTCGTCTTCGCTCTCGGCGCCGGCCTCATCCGCCGCATTCTTGGTCGCGTATCTCGAGACGTAATCTGTTCCCCACATGTACCATCAGTATTGCCTCTCGCCACCGTTCGCAGCCCAGAACACATAGACCCACCCTTGACTTTAGTTTCGTATGTCGTGGCGTCCCTCAGCAACAAGGCGGCCGCCTCGCCGTTGAGCGGATCCGACGGGTTCGGGTAGCGGAGGAGCTGCGGCAGGAAGACTTCAAAGATGTTGATCATGTCGTACATGGGTGACCACGTCTGGTTGATGACGTCAAGGCAAACGGATCCCGACCTGTTGTAAAAGGAGTTAACCATCCCTTCCAGTGGTATCATAAACCCCCTCGTCCGCATCCCGGGGATGGGGGAGAGAGGTGACCGCCTTCTTCTTGGCTTTCCCCCCTTAATTATGCCCTACGTACAGTTCGTCGATGTTCGGGTGGAAAATCCTGTTCACGAAGCCGATGCTTGGGGACTTATATGGGTACTGGTCCGGCAGTTCGACGTGGACCTTCCAGACGCCACCTTCAAATGGCGCTGTGTTGGAAACCATGTCAGCGCCTGGTTCGTAACCGGCGGCCGTGCATTTCGGATGGGGGCGGGAGATATGACCAACTTTCGGATGGACCCTTGAACTTGACATAGAACTCCTGCCTGTGTCATGGGTGTCCCGAGTCAGTGCTTGCTAACGTTGTCGGGCGAGCCGCAGCCATGCGTCGGGCTTACACTAGAAAAGAAAACCTCGAGTTAGCGGTGCGATCGGAATCGCATGGTGGAGATATAGGGAAAGAGGCCGGAGAACATACTGTTATCGTGAACCAAGGTCACTTCGTAATCGCTCATAAGCCTGCACTGCGGTCAGCGCTCGGCCGTTTCGGCATCTTCCACGCAGAAGCATACATCTTCATGACCTAGATTCCCCTGTGAGTCGACATCCAAGATCGGGTCCCACACTTTCTACAACCGCCATGACTAGCCAACTTACATCAGTCTCGATACGGCGGCGAGGCGAGGCCATTTTGGGAATTTGTCTGGGGGGGTTGTTGAAGTTTTCTTCTTTGCGACACGTTCCAAAGTCCTTGGCTTGGCTGAGTTGTCGAGATGTAGCAAACGGATGTACGGCGCAGGGCAGATGTGGCAGTTCGGGAAGAGCGGTTTGCAGCGGCGGTGGCGGATACAGTCGAAGACGGAAGGTCGGAAGTGGGGAACCGGAAGCCGTTATTGGGACGCCGGCTACGTTAATGAGCAGATGAGGGGTTGATCAGTTGACTCAGATGTCGTGTCCCAAACTGGTACCTGATTCTCGTCGTTTGTGCCTTAATCTGCAGCTGAGGATCTGGTAGTTTCCAGGTGAATTTGAAGAAGCAAATAAAGGATGCACACTGCGATTAGCCTTATGCACAAAATATCAGGAATGGTCGGGCCTCAAAGTGGGCTGAAGCGATGGATCTTGAAGTGGTGGGCTGCCAGCCGTGTGGGCGATAAGGAAAGCCGTTGTCGCCGTCGTGGCAAGACCCACTGACTCCATTTACGTATTTACTTACTTCCATGCCAACCAAGCAGTATGAACAAAGAAAGCTGGGCTCCGTGTGTTTCAAATCAATCCACGGGGTTAACGCAGCCCGCACACGCCCCATGGCCTCTGAGAAACGATTCTCTCGAGCTTTCAAACGGAGAATTTCCAGTGCATTTTGCCGTTCCTGGAAACCACTGGAGCATTGGTATTACCCCCACCTGCCCAAGGCGGTGACGCAATGCCACTTGCAGGGGTCAGCAACCTCTTTGTTCGGTTCAAACTCACCGCTTACTCAGAGTTAGTCCCTTAAACAGCTCAGGACCTGAGGCCAAGCCGTGAACCAACAGGTCGGGACATATGTACAAAGTACGAAGTAGAGATACTCAAAGGCAGGTTTACGTACTGTCCGGCTAGGAACGTCCCCGGCATCAATATATTCTGTTAGAAGGGAGAGATATAGTACAATATGGAGAGCATATGAATGCCGGAGTGGCTAAAACAGTGATTGATACCTTTTCTTTTCTTTACCTAAGTGATGCTCTCCAACACCGTTCATGTGAGTGGATGGAGGGGCAAGGCAATGCGGGCATTTTGATCAGCTCCTGCCCCGGCTGAGCGGTCGGTTGAGGCTGGTTCACGCAACCAACCGTCTGTACCTGCAACTTTAAAACAACCTGGAAAATCGGATGATGTTTCAGCTCAGAGTCGAGATGAGGTGGGTATTTGCTGCTCCTTTCCACGGTGTACGAGTAAGAATCATCTGAGTTGCCTCACCCTCAGCACAAATCCGAATACCTCGGTCCCCAGGCCAAAGCCCCATTTCCCCAGGGGTATGAGCCAATTAAACATTCCCATCCACATGGGGCTGAATTCAGCACCAATCCGATCAGCCGAACCCCAACCCGCCGCAACCGTTTTCAGCAAAGAAAGATGACCACAACTCCAACCGGGCCCTCAGAGATAATATACTCAATTGTACGCAGCAAAAACTATCATGACTCGGTGAATAAAAGTCGCAAAAAACCACCACAACGATTAGATTCCTGTCATTCCTTTTTAACTCTCTTACAAGCGCAAGCGTTCTTGATTTTACTGCAACCAACCCCAGCATTTTTTCAGTACTTTTACAGTGCATAACACCCCTGCAGCGGAAGTTGTTCAACAAGACACAGACAGGCACATACAAGACAAGTACCCATGTACCTCTCCTCCCTCGCACGGTCGCTGGCCAGGGGTACGCGACCGTCCCAACTCGGCGTCGTCGCCCCCCCTTTCCTACCACTGTTCTCGGCAACAACACAACGGACACAGACCAGATGGAGCTCACACTCCCCCATGGGCACGCCGCCGGCCAACCCCAGAAAGCAGGTCACCATCCCCACCCTTAAGAAGATGCACAGGGGGGGTGAGCCCATCACCATGATCACGGCCCACGACTTCCCCAGCGCCCACGTCGCCGACGCCGCGGGGGTGGACGTCATCTTGGTCGGGGACAGCCTGGCCATGGTTGCTCTGGGGATGGAGGATACAAGTGAAGTCTTGCTGGAGGAGATGCTGCTGCACTGTCGGTCCGTGGCACGTGCCACCAAGGCTGCGTTCACAGTATGTTTTATTTTTGCCTGCCCTTCTTTTCTTCACATGCCAACCAACCCTCCCTTCCTAGATTGGCGACCTTCCCATGGGTTCCTATGAGATTTCGCCAACCCAAGCACTGGAGACGGCGATCCGCTTCAAGAAGGACGGCCGTATGCAGGGTGTCAAACTAGAGGGTGGCCAGGAGATGGTGCCTAGTATCGAGAAAATCGTCGGCGTTGGCATTCCCGTCCTCGGCCATATAGGCTTGACACCCCAGAGGCAACACATGTTTGGGGGGTTCCGCGTCCAAGGCAAAACCAAAGACGGCGCGGAGAAAGTCCTCGAGGACGCCCTCGCGCTTCAAGAAGCGGGCTGCTTCGCACTCGTCATAGAAGCCGTGCCCGCCGAGGTTGCCGCCCTCATCACCCAAAAACTATCCATCCCAACCATCGGGATAGGTGCCGGCAACGGCTGCTCGGGCCAGGTGTTGGTGCAGGTCGACATGACAGGTAACTTCCCGCCCGGCAGGCGCATTCCCAAGTTCGTCAAGCAGTACGGCAACGTCTGGTCCGAGAGCCTCCGGGCCATCGAGGCGTACCGGGATGAGGTGAAGAGCCGGCAGTACCCTGCCCCCGAACACACGTACGACATGCCCAAGCAGGAATTCGAGAGGTTCGTCGAGGCCACCAAGGGGGTGTAAGCACGTGAGCACGCATGCAGTCGGGGTTTTGCATTTTCGGGCGCATATCAGGTCTGGGTTAAGCGTTGTGTAGACTAAGCATGTCGGCGGCATTTTGATAGCGTACTGGCGAATATCATCTGTTGATAACCAAATATGTGGCGGTTTGGTTATGGAATTGGTGTCCCTGCGATTTAGTATATAGCAATTGCAGAGAACAATCCCATGCTCCTCCTACCCAAACGCCGGCGACATCGAGTACGAAACGTTGAGGTGATCGCTCGAGTCTTTGAAACACTGTAAAACACCATCAGCATCAAACCTACCAGCCTGCGAGGGAGCGCGAAATTGCAAAAACCAACCCTCCACAAGTTCCCGACCACCTCATCGAGCGCGGGCGCGAAGGTGTTGTTGATGTACAGGAACACGCCATCCCCCTCGGCGACCTTGAGCATCTTGCGCAGGTACGCCACGACCGAGTCGAACTTGTGCGTGCTGATGACCTTGACCAGGTCCCGCCGGATCGCCGGCGCCGACGCCACCGGCCGGAACCGCACCACCACCTTCTCCTGCGGGAACCCGCCCGCCGCGGCGAGCGCGGCCGTGGCGTCGCGCGGAAGGGCCGTCAGGATGGTGGACGCCGCCATCGTGAGCGGGAGGTCGGGCGAGTCCCGCCCCTCGAGGACGGGGGAGGCCGGGGGCGAGTCATTGTTGTTGTTGCCGTGGTTGTCATTTTGGGTAGCGCCGCCCATCTCGAATGAAATGTGTCGTTTTATTTTACTCCGAGTATGTCTGCCGCACTTCACTTAGTTCATTTGAGATGTGTCGATCAATGCGGTGGTTGGCAGAGAGTCTGTTGCAGCTGGGTTGATGGTGGCTCGAGTACAGCCCCGCGCTGTTGACGATTCCATCATTACTGCCTGTATAAAATAGTACAGTGACGCGCTTTGAAGTACCAGGGTTAGGGTATGTATGGCGATCCCAACCTTGTTTGAGTTTAGGTAGGGAGCATTCATCTCAACTTCCATGTTCCTCTTTCCTACCTAGGAAAGACGTCATCAATTTACTTCTGGTCAACTTACACTACTTCTGGCTCCCCCAGATGCAACGAGATTCTCCCTCTCAACTTCTTCACCAATGCGCTTCCGTCAAACTCTCAATCGCCAACCGTCGTGGTGCAGGTTCGCATGGGGTTTTCCAGACTGGGAATATCGAAGGCGCGCTGCGGGTCCAGACTGGGGCGGACCTGCAAGCAGGCCGTTGAGCTCCGAAGCATCGGGGTCCAGACCTCGGCCAGGTAAGGCTGAAAGCCACAATTTTCAGGTTTCAACCAATAGGGGATGGGTATTCCGGGAGCTCTTGCCGTCTTGGCGTCTGGAGCTGGTGCCTCGCAGCCTCCAAGACAAAAAAAAGTGGCATGATTCTGCGGGCGAATGGGCCCAAAATCGAAAGCAATGCGTCAAGACAGCAGTGCCCGATTGGCTTCTGCTCAAGCAAATTTCTGAGCTGATTTTCCGGTGCGGACTATCGAACCACCCCGTCAATGTCTGAGCGACGCGAGACCCGATCGATTCCTTCCCTTCTGGAACGAGGGTTAACGAGGTGCCGAAGACAGTACCTAGGTACCTATGTTGATGCCCCTGGGTTGACCACAGAATCTCTTGAGCCGAGTCAAGGTCAAAATCTTTCGAGTGTCCAATCTTACTAGCACCAGGCATTAGTTCAACTCCCGTAGAATTAAATGACTTACCTTATAATTGCCGTCTTGAGTTGTTTGCTGGGTCGCCCTTGCCGAGTGCAATGCCAGGGTGTCATGCTCCTCCAGCTTCAACCATTCCCAACGTTTAATCGTGTGCGGAGACTTGCAACTCCAACCCTGTCTCTCACTGTTCACCCTCGCCCTGGCCATTGTTTTCAGGTCGCGGAATCTTTATTTGCCACTCCCACGAAAGTTGCAGTTGCGTCCACTCACTCCCATCCCCTTGTTACCCAACGTGCATTCCATAAATCTTCCGAATTACATGGGATTTTGTTATACGACGGCAGTACATGCCAGCCTACACTGTCCCACGATAATATCTCGTCATTCATCGTCCGTCATCCTCCGCTTCTGCTCCCCACTCCCGACCTCTTTACTCCACGTCCCCTCCGTTATACTGTCAATCCGTCTAAGCGATTCCTGATTCCCACGCTTCCGTCTCGCCATTCGTTATCATTTGTTTAGACGTGCAACCCAACCCAGCGACATTGGCTTAGCATTGTTGTTCGAGTCCGTTACACACACCTGATTCTCGTCCCGCTATCTCGAGTGCCACTACCTGGCCCGTTGGGCCTCACCTTGTGTCGGCCCCAGCCCGTTCAGCTATCACATGCGATAGCTTGCCGTATCTCGTGCCGAACGATCGCCTTCACCATCTGAAGGGCCCGAGGTTCTCTTCTTTCATTCACGGCTTCATTACGCTAGTAGCAGGAACGGTAGCGATGGACTCGGACCCGTTTCGAAGTCTCGAGTCCTTCTCCATGCCTAACAGCCGAGTAGGAGATCTCTCACTTGCTATACCGTTCTCTTACTCACGTCTGTCAGCGGGTTGATCATGCCACCCAGCCCTTCTTGGCCGAAACCTCAACACAATCCCCCTCACCATGGGAATCAGCCGGGTTGCACCTCGACACAGGGTTGACCATGTCACCGTCAACAGCCCCCGCAACCCAGTCATTCGATTCCGTTACCCAAACGTCCCCCCTTACCAAACTCACGGCCATGCCTCATGACGTCTCTTCAAGGTCAAACCTACCGGCTCAGGGGATCCAATCCAGGCCGGTTCTGCCAGCGCGGGGCCACAGATCGAGGAATGGGCATGAGAGGAAACGATCGAGGTTGAGCATGGACGCAACTACGCCGCTTGACTCAGTCGACTACTGGATCGACTTTGACAATGATGACAGCCTTGCCAGCATCCCCGAGGCATTTGAACCTCGGAGCACGGCCAAGGTCAAAAAGGGCAAAGCTCCCATGCGCCGGTGAGTGCTATACTCGAGACGTCTTAACGCCCTTTACCCGTGTTCACGTAGTAGGACGGTGACTGACACTCCTAAAGGAGGCCTACTAATCTCGCCCCTTCCGCTTCCACAGCGAGATCCGACGAAATGGTCGACGATAGTGCGCTTGACAACGCCTTGTCGGATGATGGCTTCTCATCCATAAATCTCACCGACCAACTGTCCCAGATCAATACGTTACCACCCCAAGAAGTGCCACCGCGGGAGGGTTTGTATTCGACGCCCCTCAGTTGGGAGCGGCCGCGGTCGGGAATACATATGGACTCGCCAGCCGGCCTGAGTTTGTTGGAGAAAGACGCGGAACAAAGAAGATTGATTGCTATTGCCATGAACCCAGGGTCGACTATGGGGGGCCTTGGGTCGGGCATCGGCTTCAACTTTGGTGGGATGGGCGCTGGTATGCCCATGGCGTTTGGGGCTGGATTCGAAATCCCGAGCATAATTCAGGACCCGAAGCCGGTATCTCCACCGCACCCTTTCGGAACGCAAGGCCGCCCAGGACCGTCAAGTTTGCCAAAGAAGCAAGGGAACATGGGCGAAAAGGGCGAAAAGGGCGAAAAGGGCGAAAAGGGCGAAAAGGGCGAAAAGGGCAAGGAGAAGCCGAAAACAGGCGAAAGAGTGGCTCACAATGACATTGAGCGAAAATATCGAACGAACTTGAAGGACAAGATCTCGGAACTAAGGGATGCGGTCCCGGCCCTCCGGACAATATTGGAAGAAGGTGACGAGGATGAAGAGACACAACCATCGAGAGCGGCGAAAATCAGCAAGGTTCGTTCGGTTTGGTTGTATTGAGAAGGGCAGTATGATATTGATACGATTCTAGGGCACTGTCTTCACTAAAGCAATCGAATACATTCACTTGCTCGAACGACAGAACAAGCAAATCACCCAAGAGCACCGAAATCTCTCGAGGCGACTGCAGGCTTTTGAACAACTATTGACCGTGACGGCCCAACAAACATACGGCATGCCAGCTTACAGCGGCGCCCTTTTCGACCCAAGAGGGTTCTGCTAGACCATGTCTACTTAGCTACTCACAGCAGCCATTTCCACACTCGGTCGTGGGGCGGAACGGAAAACGGAGTGAAAATCTTCGGGCATACTTCTACGGCGTAGCATCGCGGCGGAAGTCTTCTTTGCGACATTTATCGCCAAAATTCTAGAGGAGGTGGCGTAGAGGGCGTTCAAAAATGGTTCTTCACTTACTTGCTACGCCTTGTTCAAGCGCCCCGATATGTCCTATCATGGGTGCATTGTGTTTCTAGTAGTTACCGGCATGCGGAATCCACCGCATGCCTGGCGTTGATGGCATCGTGGAAACAGACTAGATCATCTCCATACAATCCCAAGGGTCACTAAAAAGAAAAGTGTATACCTCACCCGCCCAGCCGGTTCGTTTGGATCTACTATCAGAAATAGAGTTGATGGGGGGCAGCGCAAAACTGGAGGATTATGTGTGGATAATGACCATCGAGAGGAAAGGTGAAGATATTTATGCATTTATTTTTACTTTCCACCAGCTTCCAACAGTCATGTTTTTACAAAGTAATATACAGGCCACTCTTGCCAGGCCAGTCTACCTCAGCGCTTCGATATCCTCCACTTCCTTAACCGCTTCAGGCGTCAACACCAGCGGCTCCTCCTCGTCCACGCACACACTATCCTCAATCCTAACCGCCAATCCCCTAAAATGCTTCGGAAACCTCTCATCATCAGGGACATAAACCCCGGGCTCGATAGTAACGCAATGCCCCGCCTTCAGCGGCACAGACCGCGGATACCCAGGCACATCATGCACATCCAGCCCGACATAATGCCCGACATGATGCGGAAACAACATGCCCATCACATCACCCCCCCGCCGCCCCATCATCCCCCCACCCTCAAACTCAAACCCCAACCTCGCCAACTCCCCCTGCAGCGCCTCCTCCGTCGCCCGATGCACCTCATCCAACGACAACCCACTCCGCGCCGTACACAACCCCACACTCTTCCTTTGCACCGCCAACACCGCCTTATACAAATCCCTCTGCGGCCCCGTAAACCTCCCATCCACGGGCCACACCCGCGTAATATCCGTCACGTAACCCCCCCTCTCCCCGCCCGCATCCACCAACACCGTCTCCCCCGCCTGCAGCCGCGCCGTGTTCTGCGTGTAGTGGATCATGCGCCCGCGCGGGCCGCCCGCCACCACGGCCACGTAGGCTTCGCCGGAGAGGCCGTCGTGCGTGAAGGCGTGCGCTAGGTAGGCGTGTAGGTCGGTTTCCGTGGGCCAGGGCCGCCGCATGGCGCTGGTGAAGGCGCGGCCGGAGACGCGGCCGGCGTGACGCATGAGGGTGACCTCGGCGGGGGATTTGAGGGCGCGGTGTTGGTTGATCAGGGGGGAGAGGGGCGCGGTGGAGGGGGTGGTGGGGAGGAGGCGGAGGATGGAGGGGAGGGTGGTGGGGGAGGGGGTGGTGTCGGTTAAGGGGGCGTCGGTGTAGATGCGGGTTGCGGAGCGGAGGAGGGGGGGTAGGAGGGCCGGGAGGGCGTTGATGTCGCCTGCTTCGTCGGCGTTGAAGACGTCTTCGGCGGCGCGCAGGCCGCTCCAGGGGCCGGACCACTGCTCGGCGATGGGGTCTTTGGGGCGGCAGAAGAGGTGGAAGGTGTATTCGCCGAGGGAGGGGCCGGTTTTGCGGATGACGGCGAGGGATTGCGGCTCGGAGAAGCCGGTTAGGTAGAGGAAGTTGGATTCTTGCCGAAAGGGGTAGAAGACGGCGCCGGAGCGGTACTTGACTTCGGCCGAGGGGAGCACGGCCACGCCGCCCTCGGGCAGGCTGAAGGCGAGCTTGGCGCGGCGGTCGGCATATTCTTGGGCGGTGATGCCGGGTGTTACTGGAGCGGTAATGGGTCATTTAGCTTATGATCACATATTATACGCCTAGCTCAACGTGACACAGTGAAACAAACGCAAACACACACACCTTCGCCGGGTTTCAAAAGGTGCGGATGCGTCTCATAAACGGGTTGGCCAAATTCGAGTTCGGCTGCTGAAATCGAGGTTGCATAGCCCCGGTTCCATGTCCTTCCTCGGGGTAATACTCTGGTAGAAGCCCGGAGAGGTGTATGTATTTGCCGCAGAGCGGCCCTGAGGAGCCTCATCTTGACAGATTTGGTTGTAGTATGTGTGTAAGTGAGTGAATGAGAATGGCAAACTGAGAGTTTGCTGATGACCCACAAAGTATCTTTTCAGTTTTGTATTATTTGGTATTGTAAATACAGTACTTGTGATGGCTTTGTATGTACATTCGTCATTCGTAGCATTCAGGCCTGACTTTCTACTACTGCACGCGTGATTTGTTATCAAAGTGGGTTGAGAGTAAGATAGAACTATTCTTTTTTTTCCTTTTTCTTTTTTGTCTGCCTCTAAATTTGGATTTTTGAATGCCATGAACTCATTCTCTTCCACCGAAATTTAACTTGACCTCCGTCCCTTGTCAGCTCGTGCCAGTGCCAGCGAGTGGCAGGGCACCCAATTGGGGACGTTGCTGTGAGCGACAGGACACCCTTGCGGGCAGCCGCGCCTGTGGGGCCAAAGTTTGTTGTGCTGCTCGAAGCAGGCTTAGCTCGCGGGAGGAGCCCGAGCTCCCGCGCCAAAAAGGTCTTTCCGTCAAAACTGACCTGGAACTGACCTGGAACTGACTTTTGGGGACTGGATCCAGGAGCACCACTCATCGACAAAAGACGCCTCTCGGACACATTCTTGTATGGATCACGGACTTGCCAGTCGCATGTCGTGACCAATTGTCCATTCCTGCTTGCTGCACCGACTTCTCCAACCGTTTTCTCGGTGCGCTACGCGCAGGAGCTGTCGTTGTTGCAAGGGACGCGTTTTTGGTGCACGCCCACGCCAGCTCGCGTGTGCTTGGTCGCTGTTGCCAGGTGCCCCATCCCAGCACCCTCCCATCCCAACCCCTCCCCTCTCTCCTCCGGTTCGTGCCCGTCCGCCAGGCCACCCAAGCCAGCCGCACCTCGACTGCTGTCCGCCAAAATCAAGCTTGGGTGTGGCATGCTTGACAGGTTATTTGTATGACGGCAGTATTTCTATCTTCCAGCTTCACCCCATCTCTCGGCCATGTCGACCAAGAGGATCCCCCTCTCCGCCAGTAACCCTAATGTGGCCAATTCGCCAATGCGAGCCCTTGCGGGCGTCAATGGCCTCAAAAAGAGTCGCTTGCATGCGGACACGGTGCGGGAGGAGCCTTATGGCCAGCCTCCGCCGGCGAAACGCCAGATGATCGAGCGTGGGGTGGCCTCGCCGTCACGACCCAAGACCCGAACCATCGTCCACCGAGCGGCGGCGGCGACGCGGACAACGGCGAGCACTGCCACGACACAGAGGGCGTCCGTTGCTGCTCTGATTCCTGCGACTGAGCAGGAGTTGGCGAACCTGCGGACCTGGCACAACCAAATCCGCAGCCGGCTCCCAAAAATGGTTTTCTATTTCGAGGGCATCCCCGAAGACGAGAATCGGTCCAAGCTCGCGAAAAAAATTGCCCGCTTGGGTGCTGTAAGTCTTCCGGATCGTGCTGTATCTATCTTGATCTGCCAAACTGACCATCCATATGTGGTAGCACGAGGAGAAGTTTTTCTCCATCAATATCACCCACGTCGTCACGAACCGGCCCATCCCGCCAGAGAAACCCAAGGGCGAACACGAAGGAGAGACGGATCCCCACGGCGACAACGAGCAGCCCAAGACGATTGACCCTTCGCTTCTCAACCGACCCGCAGATCCGACGAGGAGGAAGTTGGTATATGACACGGCGCCTGCAAGCCGAAAACCTTCGGTCCTGAATCAGGATGATCCCCTCAGACGGCCTAAGACGCGTAGCACCGATGTCCTGGACCGGGCTCGCGACATGGGCAAGAAGATATGGTCGCTGGAGAAGCTGGCCAAGATTCTGGAACTTGCGTTGTACCCGGACCGGTACATTAATGCACGGGGCCTTTCCACAACGCAGAGCACCAGCAAGGCAGTTGACGGCGAACGCAACTTGGCTCGGCTTCTAGAGCACGAACGCGAGCATGGCCCCACAGATCGCGATCTCACCGTGTCGAGCAATGACTTGGTGAAGTTCACGGGTCCTTACATCTACGTGTACGACCTCGAGGAAAAGACCAAGCCTATCATGATCAAGGAATACCGGAAAGCTGTCGATCCCAAGGACCAAGAGTGGCCGCAATTCCGCGTCACATCGCAAGGTCGATGTCCGTTTGTCCTTGACGAGAGTCACGATCACCCTGAAAAGGAGGTTCGAACCAGAACGCGGGCTGCCAAGGCCGCCGATGAGCCGGCGGTACCGAAGCTTAAAGCGTCCGAGATTCTATTGAAGAACACGGCAGGCAAACGCACGTTGGCCGAGATGGAAGATGGGCACAACAGAGGCACTGCGGGTACTCGATTGACCGAGTCGTTCGACAGGTCCAAAATCGCGAATCCGCCATCGCTAGAGTTCCGTTCCCAAAACGCGTTTATCAGCCATGCCAAGGCCGGCCGTTTCCTGGCCGGTGAGCCCGTGGCATCGGGCCTGCAGCCATCCAACGTCACGTCGGCGATTCGGTCGCAAATGATATCGTCCACTACGGGTGGCGTGCTGGGAGCGAAGGCCGGAACGAGCAAGGAGATCCACGGCCTTCAGCGAAAGGTTGTCATATCACAGGATCCAAGCTCCCGCCGGATGGCCGAGTTGAGCCATGATAACCATACGTTTGTCCGCTCAACCAGCTTCAGCCAAACAATACAGCGAAAACTTGACCCGGTCCACGAGGAGGGGACGTCAAGACAGAGAGAGAAGCTGCGCCGCACGGCCAGCGTCCCGGTGCCCCAGGCGAGGAAGCGTGATCTCAAGCCCGGCTACTGCGAGAATTGTCAGGACAAGTTTGCTGATTTTGAAGAGGTGAATGCCGTGTCCTCTTTGTTTACCCGCCAGATTTGGCTAACTCGTCATAGCACATTCTCTCTCGCAAACACCGCAAGTTCGCCGAAGACGACAACAATTGGGTGGACCTAGACAACCTCCTCTCTCAACTCGCTCGTAGGCCCCGATATTAAACATCCGCTGTAACACGTCGCATCCATCCGACACCTCTTATCAATAGCCATTCTTGTGAATCGCCCATCGACCGCTTGCTCGGCACGCTACTTCTTTGCTCACGGCCTGCACTGTCTTGCACTTCCTTCTTGTCCGGGCTACCTTGTAATCAACCATGTTACAACCAGCTTCATACCACGCCTCGCGACGCCGCATTGGACCCAACATCTAGCATCTAGCATGAGGAAATGGAGTCGATTTTGAGTCAGCGAGTACATATTTCGACGCATTTTCAGGGGGGGGGGGGGCAGTTACTGGTGTCGGCGCAGGTTGGGGACGGCGTTCTCTGCTTTTTGGGGTGCTGTCGATCTGTTATTCTTTCTGTTTTGTTTCGACTGATTGCCATTGTGGCGGTCAGGACAGGAAAGGAGGGACGATTCCTGGTCGGTCGGGCATGAAAGGGTAGACGGCTCTTAAGGGCTAAAACAAGCATGGGCTGATGCACTGCGGTCAGGCGGCGGTCTTTTGAGGGGCCTATTATCGGTTCAATGGGTACAGACTTGTCGGGTGTATTGTGTTGGAGGATGAGCAACGCGTGGGTAGGTGGGCTCGACACGGTGCCGCCGACTATATTACGCTTTTTACATGTGTATAGTGTATGTTAGGATTATGAGGAACGTTACCCATCCTGGTTTGTGAAGGCTGCGTTCGGTGGCTCCTGGGCTGTGATGTCAACGCTACCGCGGGCAGTCGTTACTGCCGAGGTGCCTGCCTCGAGTTCACATGCACTCTCGTGGGCTAGCAACAAATATCACGGGCGGGTATCCCGTCGTCCGCCGCCCCCATCCTTTCCACCATATCCTTTCTACCAGCGAACCCCCCGCCCCCTCCAGCAGCCATATCCGACCCATCAGAACCTAGCCCTATTTTCTTGTTTTCTTGCGGTATCAAACAACTACCAAGCGCCCACGCCCAAGATACCGCCCATGGTGTCCAACTCCAATTCGCGGTTAGGAAGAAGGCGCTTCGCTTCTACTCGCCGCATGTACCGGTTCTGGATCAAGCTGCCGGAACCAGCCGAGAAAGACGCAAAACCCCTGTTGACGTTCGGCATCATGGGCGCGGAACGGGCTGCGTAAGCGTTATTCTACTCTTGTTGACGGCCGAAACGCCGGGCTGACTTGTGGTTGTATGTACCGTTGCAGATACACGCTCTTGATCAAACCAGCGGAGCGACGCTCGGATGTCATCGTTCGCGCGATTGCTTGCACCTACCCGCCAGCCGCCGAAAAGTTCCGCAGCAGAAACGACATCCCCATAGCGTATACCAGCTACGACAGTAGGGAGTTGCGATTCCTGAGACACCAGCCTCGACCAACCATCAACTAACACATACAGGCATCCTCCAAGACCAGAAGATCAACGCAGTCCTCATCTGTCTCCCACTCGACTTGCGCTACGAGTGGGCCTACAAGGCTCTCGCAAGTGGTAGACACGTCCTGCTCGACTCACCCGGCACTGGAAACTTCCGAGACATGTTCCTCCTCTATTGCGACTATAAGGAGCTCTATAGCACCTTTCTGGCGCCCCCCATCCTCCTCAAGGCCTCCCCTTACCTCTTCCACCCCAGCTGGCAAGAGTTTGAGAGCAAGCTTGACCGGCCCAAGCTCGTGAAAGTCACCGTCAACATCCTGCTACCAACGACAGTCACAGAGGACAAGGAGGCCCGGTTCCGGTACGAGCATGCGGGCGGCTGTGGCTTGGGCGTGATGCACGCCATGTCGCTGCTGCGCGACGTATTCGACCGCACCCCCATTGCATGCCTGCGCAGCGAGATCAGCAACGTGGGCAAGCCCTAGGACGGATACACACACTACGACGTCACCTGGAAGTTCCCGCGCGGCGCGATCGGCGAGATGAGAGGCAGAGCCCGGATGTCGATGCGCGGGGGCTATCCCCACGCCTCCATGGCCGCCGGCATCACCATCGACGCCCTACACCGCGCCGACCACCCCAACCCGCCCCCCGGGCAGCGGGTAACCGAGGAGCGCACCGTAACGCTGCGCTACTCGCGGGGCGGCCCATCCCACCACGTCATCCGCGTACGCACCGACCGCGAACACAAGCACGCCCGCACCGGCCGCACCCTCGAGCGCACCCTCACCACCCAAACCCACAAAGCCTACGAGCCCCGCCGCAACCCCAAACAGCTCCCACCCGTGCCCGAACCCAAAGCCGACTGGACCGCGCCCATGTACCAGCTCGACACCTTCGTCCGCTGCGTCCGCAACCCCCTACCCCCGGGCATCGAGCCCCTGCATCCGCCTCCCTGGGTCGAGGCCGAGGCCGCCTGTGGCCTGGTGGTCATGATGGAGCATGCGTTTCGCATCGCGAATATTCGGCCCGAGTCGCCGGGCGTGTTTTGTGGCGGGCTGAACTTGGCGAGGGTGAGGGCGCAGCGTGAGGCGGGGGGGTGGAGTTCGG
Source organism: Chaetomium tenue (assembly GCF_020726465.1). Taxonomy (NCBI): domain Eukaryota; kingdom Fungi; phylum Ascomycota; class Sordariomycetes; order Sordariales; family Chaetomiaceae; genus Chaetomium; species Chaetomium tenue. Next base: position 1,475,705 of record NW_027117330.1, on the reverse strand, counting down.
GGAGGGCGTGGGCGAGTGGGCTGGTGCGGAGGCGGGGGGAGGGGAGGGGGGAGGGGGAGGGGAGGGGGCAGAGCAAGTCCCTGCCAGAGCCGAAGGTTTCTTCGGCGCCGGGGAAGGGTTCGGATCGGGAGCAGAGTTCAACCCGGGGGCAGAGTTCGGGTCAGACGCAAAGTGAGTCCCAGATGCGGCCACCGATCCCGAGGCGGAATCCGGCTCGGGGGCAGAGTTTAGCTCAGGTGCAAAGCTCTTCTCATGGGCAGCGCTCGTCCCGGGCACGGAGCTCGTCCCAACCGCAGGTTCCGGTCCCGAGGCAGAGTTCGGCTCGAGGGCCGAGTTTCGTCCAGGCGCAAAGCTCATCTCAAGCCCAGAGCGCGTTCCGGGCACGGAGCTCGTCCTATCCGCAGGTTCCGGCCCCGAGGTATGGTTCGACTCGGGGGCGGGGTGTGGCCTTAACGCCAATACCGCCGGTGCTGCCGGTGGTGGTACGCGGACCTTCCCGGGGCGAGAGCTCGTCGCAGGCGCAAAGCTCGTCCCGGAAGCCGAGCTCGTCCCAGCCGCAGCCGCAGATTCCGGTCCAAAGGCGGAGTTCGGCTCGGGGGCCAAGTTTCGTCCAGGCGCAAAGCACATCTCAGGCGCAGAGCTCGTATCAGGCACCGAGCTCGTCCCAGACGGAGGTTCCGGCCCCAAGGTATTCTTCAGCTCGGGGGCGGGGTTGGCCCTTGACGCCAATGCCGCCAATACCGTTGGTGCCGCCGGTGCCGCCGGTGCCTCCGGTAACGGTGGGCGGGCCTTCACGGGACGAAAGCTTATTGCAGACGCAAAGCTCATCACAAGCACAAAATACGGCTCGGGTGCAGTTCTCGACTCGGGAACGGATATCAGCTCACACGCAAGATCAGACTCGGAGGCAACAGCCGGCTCCGGAGCCAGGCCGGGCCCGATGGCGGGGACGCTTTCGAGGGCCTGGGATGATTTAACGTCACGAGTTAAGCTTGACAATTCGGCCAAATCAACGCCATGGAATAGGGATAAGGGGCATCTCCATCAGTGTGACAAGATGGGTGAGCGTTATGAGGAAACAGGACGAATCATATGGGGAACAAGCGGGTGGGAATGGCATCCTAGCGTCTAATATGTTATTAACGCAATAGCAAACCTTAGACCAGCAGATTATGCTATTTTATATGTTAGAGATCCGAGAGTTTGTTGTTGGGATCAAACGAGTTGAGTATCATTGATGTCGACTCCACATGGGTTGAGCCCCTGACATTAGAGCCTCGTTCCACCTCTTCCTTTTCCCCTTTCAACACCTGAACCAGTATCGTCCAACTTGACGGACTAATCTCTATCTTGTTGTCTGTTTCCCCATGATTGATGAAATAGAGTCGAAGCACGGCCTGTGGAGTTGCAAGCTCGACTCCAAACTTGAAACGTCACGGCGCTTGGCTGAGATTTTGCCGTTTCCAAGCCGGGTAATTGATCCGTCGCTGAGGCCACTTGTTTGTTCACAACACAAAACATTACTGCATGTTTTTTTCTCAAACGTGGTTTGAATCAAGTCTCATATCTTGAGTCCTCTTCTTTCTAGACGTTTCTTTACTTTATCTTCTCTAGCCCCTGACTCAGGCTAGCACTTCGCCAACAAACAAATAGACAAACAACAACATCCACCACCCCCAACCTATCACGCATATACCTGGAACCCACCCGGAAGAACCAGGGCCAAAAGACCAACCATGGAAATCTACACTCTCAACCTCACCATCCTCCTCACCCTCTGCCTAGCCCTCTTCATCCTCCAGCAACTCAAACGCCAACCCCCTCCTCCAATCACCACCACAACCCCCAAAGACAAACCCACCACCACCACCCCTCAACCAAAACAAACCAAAAAACCCAACCCCAGCCCCAAATCCCCCATCCCCTTCCTCCTCGCCTACACCCTCGCCACCACCTCCGACTGGCTGCAAGGCCCCCACCTGCACCCCCTCTACACCACCACCCACCACCTCCCCCCGCACACCATCTCTCTGCTCTTCACCGCCGGCTACCTCGCCGCCGCCGTATCCGGCCACGCCGTGGGCGCGTGGGCCGACGCGCGCGGCCGCAAGAAGGCGTGTCTTGCCTTTTGTGGGGTGTATGCTGTGAGTTGTGGGTTGGCGTGCGTTGGGATAGGGGAGGAGGGGGTGGGTTTCGGGGTGGGTTTGGGGGGGTTGGTGGTGGGGAGGGTGTTGGGAGGGGTGGGCACGGGGTTGTTGTTTGTGGGGTTTGAGAGTTGGGTGGTGGGGGATTTGAAGAAGGGGAGGAGGAGGAGGGGGGGGGGAGCGGAGGAGGGGGAGGGTGAGGTAGAGGCGGAGGCGGAGTTGGGGTGGGTGATGGGAGCGATGAGCGGGTTGAATAGTGTCGCGGCGATCGTGTCGGGGGCGGGGAGTGAGTGGTTGGTGATGAGGACTGGGTCGAGGAAGGCGCCCTTTGCACTGGCGGTTGGGGTGTTGGTGGTGGCGGCGGGGGTTATTGGGTGGTTTTGGGTGAGTTGTTTTGTTTGTTTTGTTTGTTTTGACCCCCCCTTACACTGTGGGAGGTACAACGCTAGTGATGACGATGATGAGTGGAGGCTGACGAGAGTAGGACGAGAACTATGGTGAGGCAGTCGAGGCGAAGAACGAAAAGGGGGAATTGAAGAGCAGAGTATGGTCGGTGCTGTCTAACCCACAGGTTCTCGCACTCGGCGCCGCTTCAACCATCTTCGAAGGGTCCATGTACCTCTTCGTCTTCTTCTGGGCCCCCGTTCTGAGGTCGGTTCAGTCCTCGCCGGGTGACCTCCCGTACGGACTCATCTTTGCGAGCTTCATGGCTGCAACTCTGGCATCGTCACTAGCCTTCAATGCCATTACGCAACGGCAGTTGATGCGGCATACGAGTCTGCTCGTGGCCATTCTGGGGGCCTCGGCAGCCTGCTTCTTTCTGTCGGCGACCCCCAAGTCCGAGCAGTCCGCCTTCTGGGTGTTCTGCCTGTTCGAGGCGGCCGTGGGGATGTACTGGTCGTGTATGGGGTACTTGAAGGGACAACTTGTAGAGGACGGGGTCCGCGCGCAGGTTTACGGCATCCTGAGGATACCTCTCAACATCTTTGTCGTGGTCTCCTTGCTCGTTACCGGGGACGGAGACTCCTACGGGAAGGTGTTTTCGGTTTGCTCCACATTGTTGCTGGCCTCTTCTGGGGCGCTGTGGGCGGTAATGGCGGCTTAGACTTCATCGACGATGCCGAGAGGAGAGGTCACAGCACGAGTCAAACAGGTCACATTTGCGAGGCCGCATTGCCCCGTCACATATCGGCATTTCCCACCGTAGCCAACCGCAATCACCATCACAGTCACCTCGCAGCGGCAGGCGTTCGCCGACCCTGTTCCTCGGCATGCAATGGTAAGCGGAGCTTGGGATTGGGACCTGCAGCTTACTGTGTACTTCGCCGTGCGCCCACGCGGTTCGCAGCGAGCAGCCGCGAATCCAACGCCGTGTTCACCGCCCGCAGACGCCCCTGCCTGCCTAACCTAGGTTTTAACGGGGCACGGCAAGGAGCGTGGGATTGGGGACACGGCGGGACGCGAAAAGGGGGAATGGGGGTCTCACCGGTCGACTGGATGTACCCAGCTGTGAATAGCCTCTTGCCTCTCCTCCTATCCGAAGCGAGAGCCAATTGACAGATTATAGTGGCAACCCCTGCGGCATAGCAGAACCGCCCCAGTTCAAGTATTTTTGGTCCGATTACGGCCTTGTCCTTGTCCACGAGACGCCATGACGTCGACTGCCCCTGAGCGGCCGTGGGGGTCGCCGTCGCGTTGATCATGGAATTGACCAATGGTTCGTCATCTTCCCCAAGGCGATGAAAACGAGGCATCTCGCGCATCGGAGCGATCCGCAACTTCGCAAGGCCCAATTGCTCTCGTTTTGCTTCCCTTGAGTGCAGAAGTGCACACTCGGTAATTCGGCGCCGGCAGGTCAGCCTCAGCCGCTGCCGGGTCCGGGAAACCCCCACTCCAGGCTGCCGGGGCTTCCGGATGCTTGCCGAACGGCACTCGGTGGTGGCCGGAGCGGGTGTCGGAAACCTGGGGCAAGTTAAACCAACCCCTTGCTCGCCGGCACTCAACCTTCTCACCAAAACCGCCGGTTTGTGGGATTTCAGGACCCCCTGGAACCGTGTGGTGGCAGTCAATAACCTCGTTTAGCTTCTTTTAGCGGCCCTTCGGTGAGCAGTCTGGGAGCCAATCATCACCCAGGGGCGTCCAAATCAAGCCCCTCCCCCGCTCATGGTGCATGCGCCTATGACAAAGGGGTTTCCGTTTCCGCTTAGCCCCCCGTTTTACCATTCTTGACGACGCATCCAAGGAGTTGCTGTATGTACGAGGTACAGTCCCGTCTCTAACATAGCAATCGGGCTGTTTTCTGCTGTTTGGCAGGTCATGTCCTGCCTGAGAGTGGAGCTTCCCTGTCGCCATGTCAGCTTCGCAGGACCCGTGACAGCTTGCTTGCATGGAGGTTCCCTTCGCAGCTGCATTTCCTCCCTTCTTGATCGGGCCGGGGTTGAGAAGCTAGGTCGTACCGACGCGTCAGGCAAACGGTGCGGTAACTATCTTGTTGGGATCGATAAAGATCCTTCATGGCCGTCCCCCCGTCCCCTCCCCCACCAGACTTCTAGCTTTTGGTGAGAATTGGGGGTCAGCGTGGCGGTGCATGGGTGCCAGTACAGTCGAGGACGGGGATCACGCACTGTAAGCCTTGTATCCGATCGCCTCCCGCCCTGCAGGTGCCGCTCCGCTGGGTGTCTGCTGGGTGTGTGTGGGCGCTCGCCGGTGAGGGGCCAAGGTGGTGTGTGGAACTCCAGGCTTGCCCGAACTGCGCAGCTTTTACCAAACCCTTACATAACTCCGTCCACATCAAGTCTCGGGTCGAACCCAACTCCGAGTAGTGTCGCGTGACTGATAACAACCACCAACCATTCCCACCTGAACCGAATATGAACGGAATATGGCATTGACCAGTTGTAAAATCCGCACTGGATAAAAAAAAAAAAAAAGAGTGGTTCGTATCAGTTTCACCAGCAAGGTCTACTTGAGATCACAAGAAAAATGCCACCGGATCTCGCAGGGCGTGTACTTCTCCTAACCACGAAACCACGGAGCCGCCGACAAGACCGTGAATGGTAGTAAACCGGCAGTACGCAAAACGGGTCAAATAGATTTCGCCTTGAGAAACTCCCCAATCGTTGTCTGATGATTTCGACGAGATGCCGTGTTTCTGGCGGTTTCAGACGACGGCGGCCTCAAAAAGTCCCTCGAGTGTAACCTCGGGCGACAACGCTGCGAGTGTCGCGTGCCCCTTGGGGGTCTGTCGGATAACGGTTCGCGGCGAGTCGAAGTTGAGCAACCAGAAGGGGTAGACGATCGGAAGAGAGCAGCGGGCCGTCTGCATGAAATACTCTTTCCGTTCGATCTCGCATCGGCCAAGCCATTGGGATCGCACTTCAACGCCCTCTTGACCGTGCTAGCCACGTGGGCCTGCGTTTTGCTGCGGAGAACAGGAGGGTGATGCCATCCCTCATCCCGCACCCATCACACTGGACGTCCGTCTCGCCTCAGCCACATGGTGAACCTTTCAGGCCCAAGGAGCTGTTCCCCGCGTGGACAAGAGCCAATGGGGGGAAGGGTCGCCTGGCGAAGCGAATGCGGCTTCGTCTGACTCGGCGCCGCCCATCAGTAAGCCATAACCACCCAGTTGTCTTCCAACAAGGTCTGCTCTTTGTGGCGTCTATCGATCTGGCTATGTGCATGCCACTAAACAACAACCCTCAGCAGGGGCCATGGTCCTGGGTTGGAGAGATCGAACCAGACCTTCGGTAGTTATCTGCACGTCATCGCCGTTGACGTGTAACAGCAGTTTCTTGGCCACCCCTTCGTTTCACGCCGTCACTTGGCCTCTAGCTAACGAGAAGCTCCATCTCGAGAGGAGGCTATCGCAAGGCGGGGGTTATGAGGGCCGACATCAGTGGCACTTGCACTGCACCTAGATGGACCGGACTCGCCATCTAATCGACATGTCGCAGACGTGGGGGGTTCTGCTTGCCTACAGTTGTTACTCGACGGTGACTTTTGAAAGAACGAACGGATTGAACCAAATGAGAACTCGGCTGACCTGCCAGTGGCCGAAGGGTAAACCCTCAAAAGGGATTGACAGGGACGTCAGGTAGACAAGATGGGGATGAGACAAAAGAAGAAAGACAACAGCCAACCAAGGGTCTGTGATTCGCAGCAGACTGTCACTTGAAGTCGATGCGGCTTCTTGATTGCTAGTTAATCTAATTGGTGGAATTCAGCAACGAGATGTTTCGATCCGTGGGGAAGCTGCCGAGGTAATTGCTGGTAAACATTTCCGAACGGCGGTCTGAGAGGGCCATCATGTTTCCGCAAATTCCAGAACCGAAAAGACCGCCGATGGCTAGGCTCGATGTTGATTGAGGGTGGGTCTGGGTGGGTGTGGGTGGGTGTGGGTGGGCGCAAAATGCTTCTGAAATTGAAAAACGTGGGGGTCAATAAATGAATGGGCCGAGTCAGAAATGTGGTCATGTGTGCCGATGTGGGTCCATTCCTGGTACGGTACACGAAAGAAAGGGAAGGGACGATCAGCAACGCTGGCCAGAACCGAGTGGAAACAACTTCAAGGAACCAACCGTTTTGAGAAGCACGGTCCTTCCACGATAACATGAGCGGCACTTGTGCTCTAGGTACTCATTCTTTACCAGCATACTCGGAACTCTGTGATAGGTACATCGATTCCGAAAATAGGACTCGAGTATTGACCGATTGCTGGAAGTTGCACCCGAGTCACACGATCTTTTTGATGTCAATCCGCATGCTGGCCGACTTGAAGAGGATCCCCGGGATCTGCAATGGACACAGTGGATGCCACAGTACATCCACTTCGCACTATTGAGATAAATTGCAAGGGCCATTGGGACAAAACGAAACTGAGTTCGCCCATCTCACAAGAAGCAGAGAGCAGAAGCATCGACGCCTGTACTAGGTTGACCTTGTGGTGTAGGTTTTGCGCTGAGAAGCTTAGTCCAAGGAAATGAGAAGCCACACTGTCTTGGAGAGAGCCGCAACCCCGGAATCCCAGTTTCAGGTACCGCTGAAGAGCGGGATGGCGCACTGACCAGCGCTCTAATTTCAGACGAACCGGGGAGAGAGCGGGGGGGAATTCCTCACCCACACAAAAACCTGGGATTTCCAAATCGGGGCCTCGAACGGAGTCGACTCTCCACCATCGAAGTGGATCTCGCGATGTCTCGTTCGGCTCTTCTTTGCTCACCTCCTCACGAAGGATTTCCCCTCACGGAGCAATGCTACATTGCTACGTTTGTCCAATATCAGCCCGATCTCTGCTCCACCTCGACACGACCAGTTCGAGGAAATAGCAACATGGCGCGAACAAGTCACCCTTGCATCAGAAAGCAGGACTGGAAGCAACGTCGGTCAGACAATTACATACGCAGTTGCACTCAAGCGGAAGCCTTCATGTGGCTGAGTGGTCCGATGGTCATGTCGAGACCGTGTCAAGACCGTGTCAGGTGCCCCTCAGCAACCCCTCACTGCCCCTCCATGCGCCTTGTTGCTCCCCAATGCCCAAAACAGCCAGTCGCAGCAAATGTGAGCTGCGACATAGGGACATTGGAGGCCGCCGTTCTCGCTGGAAATTGTTTGACCTCGTCGTTGGCAAAGAGCCCTTCGACGACTCATTCGCGCCAATTGGCCCCTCCACGAGGTACCGCCAATGCTGGCCAGTCAAGCACCTGCGGCCCCTCACGCTACTGCCGTCCTTTCCGCACCTCCTCGACTACCGCCCTTCCCGTCATCTTGTCGTCAATAGGAGGGTAGCGTGGGAGGGGCCATTGTTGTCGTTGTTGTGGGCCAGACCTGAAGATGCTGTCACTACCTCACAGGCCACTTGTTCGACTACCAGACGCCGCAGGCATTTTCGAGCATCAACCGGCCTTCACGAATTGACAATTGCAACGCAGTCCTGCTGACGATCCTCGTTTTCTGTTCCTGGCGAACCAAACCCGTCAGCAGACCAGTATATCGGTTGCCCCCTGCCAGACAGTACTACCGGACGTTGACCGAATCAGGTGTTCCGGTCTGCACTAGCCGATGGGCTGGCAACGGCACACCAACCGAGGCTCTCGACACGGCCTTATATCCGGTCCCAAGAACGGTGGACCCATGGCAGCGGCTCCTGGAATACCGGGGAAGGAATCGGGCACTGACGCCAGGCGACAGTTCAGCCGCGTCGGATCGACAACTTTGTTCTATGTATGTTAGGCGGGCGAGGCGGTGATGCAAGGGGGCTGATGCCGGGAATAAACCAACGCCGGCCACTCGTCGACCAGGCGGCCTTCCGTGGATTTTAGCACGCCCAGTTCTCGGCGAAGCCGGGCAACATCATGACAGAGATGTCAAGCAGCCCGCCGTGTGCTGAGGCCACACATTCACACGAGGCTGCAACAGCAGCACATCGGTTGACAAACAGGACCTTCCAGAGTATCACCACGACAACGCTCTGCAAACCGCGCTCCACGAGAACAAGGAGAGAAATGCATCATACGACGTCTTTGAGTTTGACAGGACACGGAGGTGCCAGCCGTCCTTCTACCTCGAGCCGTCTCGCGATTGCCTCAGGCCGTCCCGACTCCCGGCGACATACGTGGAGTTCAAAGAGCCTGCCACATGTGTATCAGAATTAAAACCGACCGATGCGCCGAGGGCAGCTGATCATGCAATGGCCATTAGCTCCTTGGTGTAAGCGCAAACAACAATCAGTACTGCCAATCATAACTCGAGGGGTCCGCCTAGAATAATTCTGGGGCTCCCGAGTTCTTCGAGGCGGGTTTGGGGCTGGATATCTTCCCGGGGCGTAAAACACACAAGGCCCTACGTGAATAGGGTCGAATAACACCATCCTGTTTCCAAACGACGTCCCCAGCACCAAGCAGGTTTCCTGCTTCCCCTACTTCCCATCTCGGTTTAGCTTGAACCGCGCCTTGGCTCGGGTCGTCTTTCGATCTCCCAGCTCAACCCCCACACTCGGCATCCGCTGATCCAGCACCAATCCCTGCTCCCCGCTGGGCCCAGGCAAGGGGGCACCCCGGATTTGAGAGCCTGGCCCGTTCTGGAGCCCGCACTGTGCGCAGGTACTCGGCGCGCCAAGGACAATGACGGCTCCAGCACCCTTGTCGACGACAGAAGGTGGGCGCGGCGACTTCGCCTTCCGCCCAAACTGTGGGCGTTGATGTTCTTGAGAACTCCTCGGGTCGACCGCGACAAGTACCAGAGTACTTTGAAAGACAAGCTGCGAGTCGTCGCCGCACGCCCGGCGCCATCTTCGGCTCAAGTTTCCAGCGAGCTTCCCTTCGCGTAAAACGCCACCGCTGTTCCATCCAAGGGGTCCAACGCAACAGGAAAAAGAAAAATACACCGGTACTTCCCAGCTTTGGGTGTCGAACCATGTCTTGGTCCTTGCCATCCATGACTGCCATTCCCTGCCTTAAACTTTCTGACCCCTGTCTATGGGACTGCCCTTCAACATGTCAGTCATTCCACCTCCGAGGGGTCGTGTATACAAATACGCTCTCCTCCTCCTCCCCCAAATTCCCGACATCATCTCCCACATCTTCTATACACATATCACAAGTTCTTCCAAGCACCATCGACTCTTCTCTTTCCCACATCTCAACAGACCGCTGCCAACCATCCTTATCTGACTCTTGTCATCCACCATCATGTCTCCCCACAACGACGCACCTTCTCCCAGCGGCAGCTACACGGCGGGCTTCAACAGAATGCAATACCCTTCCACGGTCACATCCAGCCTCATGACAGGGCACCTCAACACCATGGAACCTCACTCGCCTCTCAGCAGCTCGTACAGCACCACCTCAGAAAGCTCAGACTTCCACATGGACCGACCACTCGTGCCCGGTGTCTACGTGCCGACCATGTGCTTCTTCGATGAAGACACCGAGGATGTTGACACCGACGCCATCGCGAGCCACGCGGTCCGCCTTGCCCGCGCCGGCGTCACCGGCCTGGCCACCCAGGGCTCCAACGGCGAAGCCGTCCACCTCACCCACTCTGAGCGCCAGCTCGTGACCGCCACCACTCGCAAGGCCCTCAACGAGTCCGGCTACGCACACATGCCCATCATCGTCGGCTGCGGTTCGCAGAGCACGCGCGAGACCATCCAGCTCTGCCGCGAAGCCTGGGAAGCAGGCGGCGACTACGCCCTCGTGCTCCCGCCCTCCTACTACGCCCCGCTCTTCGCGCCCGCCTCGGAGACCATCACCTCTTTCTTCACAGCCGTGGCCGAGGCCTCTCCCATCCCGATCATCATTTACAACTTCCCGGGCGCCGTCGGCGGCCTCGACCTCTCCTCCGACACCATCCTCCGCCTCGCGGAACACCCCAACATCGTCGGCGTCAAGCTCACCTGCGGCAACACGGGCAAGCTGAACCGCGTGGCCGCCGCCACGCGCAAGCTCGCGGGACCGGCCTTCAACCCGGCCAAGCCAGACTTCCTCGTGCTGGCGGGCTCGGCCGACTTCACGGTGCAGTCGCTCGTCGCGGGCGGGCACGGCATCCTCGCGGGGCTGGCCAACATCGCGCCCAAGGCGTGCATCCGCACCATGGAGCTGTACGGCCAGGGCAAGCTGGCCGAGGCGCAGGCCATGCAGGAAGTCGTCGCGCAGGGCGACTGGACCGCGATCCAGGGCGGCGTCGTGGGCGTCAAGTCCGGCCTGCAGGGGTGGATGGGCTACGGCGGCAACGCGCGCAGCCCGCTGCCGCGGCCGAGCGCGGAGCAGGCCCGCCAGTGGAAGGAGGGGTTCAGGGACCTGGTCCTTCTGGAGAAGAGCCTCTGATTAGTTGAACGCGGTAATGACTTTTGACGCTTTTACTAGTGTTTTGGGTTCATGGCATGGGAAGGCCGCCCGTGGATCATTGGGGGCCCGGGGACGGGGACGGGGACGGGGACGGGGATGGGGGGGACATGGACAACGGGACACGGACACGGACAAACATACTGCGGCGTTTCGTGATGGAAATCATGGAATGGGGGAAACAAAAGAGATAGAGAATCCTATCTCTCGGCGTTGCGGGACCAAAAACCAAAGGAAACATGGGTTTCAAGGCTTAACTAGTATTTTATTCTAATGCACACCTCTCTTCATCACATTTGCTACTCCTTTGGGTTAGGCAGCGCTTCCGATCCACAAACGAGAAAGATCATGCTTCCATACACCTTACCTTCTTTCCCAAAAAGCCGAAAACTCTATCTACCCTTTCCCGTACCTGAGACGCGTGTTCCCGGTTGCGTTGATGCCCGTGAGGCGACTTGTGTTGGTCTCGGCCCATGAACATTGATTGTCTTACTTACACAGCGCACAACGTAGGACAGCTTGCGAGGCCATTTTCGGTGTAGAGAGCGTGGCCGGCGCCGAGCTGGGGGGAGCACACGAGGCTCTACCGTTGCGAGGCCGGCAACAGGCGTTCGAACGAGCATGTGCGCGGTATTCCCCCTCTCCCTCTCGTGTAGCGAGCCCAAATCACACCCCTGCAGCCTTTGGGTAGCATCACAGCACGATCGTCGGCCTCCCCATCTGCCATGGCGCAGCCTTTTTTCCTTATGGGATAGCTAGAAGGTCTTGTTTGCTCTACATAGTTACCTTTGGGGCTTTGAGAGCGTGCAAGTGCTGACAGGGTGCCGCAAATACTTGGCTCCCTCCCCGGTCTCGCTCCGGCCTGCCTCTCCCTGGCGTAAGCCACTTCGCTCTGATACGGTGAACCGAGCTGCCACGTCTCGCGGGTGTCTCTCTTGTGGAAGCCGGGTCGCCCGATGTGGGCCGTTTTCGGTTCCCGTAACCTGGGCCGGGGTGCGCCACGGCGCCGTATGTATGTGCATCTGTATTAGGCATGTACATGTACATCCATATCGAATCAGTTACTAGCTCACACAGTGGTCGAGGTACCTTACTCGCGTGATTTTGGGAGGGTGAGCAGGGAAGGGCGGCAAGGGGGTGAAGAACCGCAGAGCCGGGTTAGGCGCGATTGGAGGCGGGACTTCCCCTCTGGCGGACACTTCCGGTCTTTGTGAACCCCTTGTTTTCTGTTGGCTGCGGCGGCAAGCTCCTTCAAAACAAGCCCCTGTCGTCAACATCATCGCCGATGGGCGGAGCAGGAGACAGGACTGGGCCTGACAGGTGGGGGTTCATCAGCAAAGAGGTTCCCAGTGAGTGCTCCAAGTCGCTGGCGAGGACAGACCGCGCTCTCTCAAGTCCAGATGAGGATACGAAGTGCGACCCCTAAACCCCGTTGTTGCACGCCGATAATTACGGACAGATGGGATGTGTAACGGCACCAGAGTTCCAGAGTTCCAGACCCCCGACCAGAAATTGGAAAACTGAGAACCGTTCATGGTTGGGCCCGGGAGAAGGTGCAGTTCAGGCCTCGTGGAGCAAGCTTTAGTGCAGATCGTGGCTCGTGGTTCCTCGTTCCTTCCTCTACTAATTCTCATACAGATCGGTCCGAGCCCAGTTCCTTCAACCCAGAAAATTAGCCGAGGAAGGCACGATGTTTCCCGACTCATGGGTCGAGACCCGGACTAAACTGAGCAGCAGGACAATGCAGGAAGGTGCAAACATGAACCCCCACGTCAGGCAACATGGATGGAGCGCGAACTCGATGAAAAAAAAAAAATCGAATGGAGCTTGGCAACTGCAGTACCCGACTGCTTTTGGGTCCATGTCAATCCCGACAGGAATCGAGACTCTTGGTCCAAACATGGAAGACACTGTTACTCTTACCGCCTATTTCCTCCACCACCACCGTGGCCGACCCGACCCCGTCGGATGTCGACTAAGATACCTTACGTATCAAGTCGTGTGTACATGTCCATTATTGCGCGCAGCTCACGAGGCCCTGGAACAAGCCTGGAAGCCATTCTAACCCCCACCAATTCTGCAGCTCATGCTGCAGGCCGTGCCACTACTAGCCTTTCGAAGTCTCGATAACCACCTCACCTTGTTCGAAACGGAGAGTCGTGATTTCTTCGATACCGGGCAGGCGGATGAGGGGGGAAATGTTGGAAATAGTCGGGTATGTTACGTCGCCAGTGTTCGCCGAGGTCCCAGCCGCTCACTCCCAGAAGGCCCTGTGTTCAAGGGTCACAGAGTTCGTCATATTGTTACAAATGGCCCCTCGGAAATGGGTTTCGGTGAATGCGACATTCAGGGCCCGTCCGACAAGTTTTTGTTGTCATAAAATGGCCAGAACGTCTATCACCGGTCCGTCACGTTGGCATCATGCTTTCTGACCCCCGCTCTCCTCATCGACCCCCAATTCATGCCTGACAAGGCCTATAGCGCCGGCGGATATCACGGTGCAATATGTGGAGAGCTGCAATCTGCATCACCGCAGCTCTCTCATGGGCGGGGGTTCAGTCAGCGCCTGCCCCTACTGCTACCCCTTTTCCTGTGGTCGGGGCCAAAACCGGCATCAACAAAAACACGGGGCAAACGCCGGCGAGACTCAACATCAACACGCTATGGGCACGGGGAGGGCCGCAGTGGTAATACCCACCCGCACCAGTATGACGAACGTCCCAATCTGATTTGCTCACAGGGACCTCTACATACTCGCCTTGTCAGAGCTCCAGGCCATGAACGAAACCGATGAGCTTTCCTACTTCGGAATCACAGGTATTGATGCATACCCCTTGCGTTGGCACTTCCCCAACCGGTTAATCGTCTGTTGACAATCGACCAGGAATTCATGGATTTCCTCACAGTGCGTGGAACGGCGTCAGCCATGTAGATGGTGCCCCTAACACGGGATTCTGTCCTCACGGTGTATGTGTGCCTGATGCCTGATGTGCCGCCCCCCTTAACGAGCCTTCAGCTGACCATTGGCATCAAGGACCTTCTCTTCGTTACCTGGCACCGGCCATACGTGGCACTTTTTGAGGTTTGGGGATAGCCCTTGCAAACCGTGTGATCGACGACTAATATTCTCGTAGCAAGTTTTAGTCTCACACGCCGTGAGACTCGCGGGAGAGTACCCTCCGGACCTCCAGCCCGAGTACGTAGGAGCGGCTCAGACCTTACGACAGCCTTACTGGGACTGGGCGGCAGATTCCACTCTGCCTCCTGCCACCTATGCAATCAATGTCACCGTCAGAGCCCCGTGTGGCGTGATAGAAATGGCTAATCCTTTACGCGGCTATCGTTTCCAGCAGCTGCCCCTCGAGTCGAGTTTTGGCGGCTTCCTCGCGACATACCCCCAAACCATCAGATGTCTCGGCAAAGGTGATCTTCTCAGCAACATTACGGCATCCAATGAAGCAATGGTCTTGGCAGCAAAGGACCTGACCACCGATGTTGTAAGTCAGCCAACAAAAAAGCCTCATCTTGGGAGACCCGTCAGACCCACGGTTGCCCTGTGAATGTTTTGACCGCGGCTAACGAGGGATAGTATGATATCTTTGCCAGAGAAAGGACCTTTGACAACTCCGGCTGGCGCGTTTCAAGCCTCGAGTTCCCCCACAACCTGGTCCATGCACTGTCGGTCTGCAATGGGACCTTTTCGGACATCAACTGGGCGGCATTCGACCCCTTGTTGTAGGTTGTTCAACCCCAAACCTGGGGACATCCAAGCTGATGCGAGCAGCATGTTGCACCACTGCAACGTTGACCGACTCGTTGCGATGTGGCAGGTGATTCACTACGAAGAGGACATGTTCACCAACAAAGCGACTTCTACCGGCCAGTACGGGACCATCGAAAGCAGCATTGTCACGGCAGACAGCGCCCTGAAACCCTTCTTCGACGAAAACATGAACTTCCTTACAAGTAAATCCGTCAGGAACATTACCACCTTTGGGTACACATACCCCGAAATGCCCAATTGGAAGATGTCGCCTGAGGCGCGTGCCAGCTACGGCAGAGCACAAATAAACTCTTTGTATGGAGAAAAGGACGACAATCTGGCACGCGCTCTAAACGGGGCAGGATATCCCGTGAGCAGGGGTTACTACACCGCAGAAATCACGGTCGACCGAAGCGAGATACCCCTTCCAGCAATAATATGTCTTGTGGCTGCCCAGTCGGTCATTGGGCGGATGTCCTTGCTTGCTGTCCCCCGTACCGGGGTGGCCTCAGGCAGCCTGCCGCTCCGAGAAGTGCTCGTTGGGAATCACAGTATGAGGGATTTGCCCCCGGAAAAGGTGGTTTCGTTTCTTCAGGAGGAGATGACCACCGAGATACGAAGGGTAAGTCTTTCCTACACAGTACACAACCCCTACCCCCTTGTCCCCCAAAAGACGGGTGAGGCGGAATCGGGCACGACGACTCTTGGTTCATGCTGGATCCTTGCTGATGTTACTTCTAGAGTGATGGCCGCCAGGTACCAGTCACCACGGCGCCCAGCCTACATATTCAGATCACGAGCATGGAGTACATACCACGGGCTAATGACTCGAGTTTCCCCGTCTTTGGGAACGCCCAGAGATGGCCGGTCGAGGTGCGCTAACATCGGCATTGATGGTGTTGTCAGGCGTCAATTTCTTGCTGTTGTGCTACCGCATGGCGGGCTTCTGTGTTCTCGATACGCTCGTTTAGAAAGGGCTGTCTTCTTCCGGGTTGGTCCATGCCTGGTGTTCTGTGTAACGGCGGGCAGCTCACACTACCAAGAAATAGGTTGAGGGGCTCGGTCACGGTGTAAGAGTGGCGTGCTGGCGAGTGACCTTTCTTGTCTGTGGTTGTTGCTTATGGTGTTGCTGATATAATTTGTCATGGAATGGACAGTTTAGATGGGGAAGGCAATTAATATGGGACGGGGATTGTCACGATGCAGACCCCCACAGGTCATCCTCGGGCATCATATTAGAACTATGATCAGATATTTCCTGACGCCTCGAGCTCAGTAGCCACCAATATTGCTCTTGGGCTGCAACGCAACGCCACTGCCAGAGTGTTGCTGCCTTCCTCGATGGCGTTGCTTTGGAAGGAGGACAAGAAGTTGGGCCTCGAGGATAGTTGGGGAATAGTCTGACGCTCAGTGCCCGGATGTTGATTCTCTTGCGAGGCGAGTTGGACGTGTCATGGAACGGGAAAGGTACTGACAGGGGTGGCTGGGTGTATCGTAGTCCGACGACTGTCTTGTTTCCAAGGCAATTCAAGCCGGAAGTCGGGATAGCATCGAGAGAGGGAGGCTTACCACCTCCAACACATTGAGGGCCCTACGGTAGCTATTCCAGAGGACAGTGGTGACGAATCTCAGGCCATGTTCGGCGGAAATTGCCGAGGGCTGGGTGATGATCGTTTTGGTGTAGTTGACACATGGTCCGTACATTGCTCAACTTGCTATCTACTTTATAAAACGGGAAGATAAAGAGAAAGAAAAGAAAAAAAAGGATAGAGAGAGAGGGAGGGAAAGAGATAAGAGAGAGAGAGACAAAGAGAAAAGGAAAAGAGAAATAAAAAAAAGAGACAAAGTTCGAGAAAAAGAGAAAAGATTGAGAAAATGCAATCAAGGGAAACTAGCTCATTTGACCACCTGGATGACTTTTGTATCTATCCCCTTTCTTCCCCTTTTCTCTCTCTTTCTCTCACTCTCTCCCTCTCCCTACCCTTCCCATCTTTTTTTCTTCCATTTTATTATCCAAACCTAAGACACCGATCCCGCATGGCCGCCAGCGCATAGTCCCTGTCTCTCGTCAACCCAACAGACACCAGCTAACTACCAACAGAACCCGAGAAACAGGGGCATCCCGATCCTCAACCCGCTGCAGCGGCGCCACATCCAACATGCAAGCTTTTCTCTGCCCGACCAACATCAGAAACCAAGTCCGGAAGTTCCCCCGACCCAACATCCGGCACTCCGGCTTGGCATGGCCCGGTGCTCTCCGGCACCAGCTTCCTAGACCGGACCCGCGGCCGTCCGTCTGACTCGTTCGAGCTCCGCTGGACTCCGGCTTTTGAACAGGGGCATCGCTGATATGTCCGACTTCTCAGAGACTGACTGACTGGCTGTTAGAAAGACTTTTCGGGTCCGAGATGTGAAAGGGACTTGCCTGTTTCAGACCTTATGCCGGTGATGTTGGATGCTTCACACCGCCCTTCGCCGAGCTGTGTCCGATCTAGGCTTGACTTTTTGACTGAGGTGTTGGTTGATATTTTTTTTTTTGGACCTGGGGACAGCACACATTCACTCACCGCTCGAGTGTTGCGAGTCAAGCTGTGGACCTGGTCGGTCTACCTGTTGTTGGTGCCGCCGGGTTTCGGGAGGGTTGGTGGTCCAAGGGATGCGATGATGGGAGGTGCCATCGCGGATCGGGGTTTGTCTGGGAGCGGCAGCGGTCCCGTAGTGTTGGCCGGCTCATGATGCCCTTCATCCCCGTTCCCGGCAATGCCCAGACAACGTTTTCTGGTGGTGGACGATGCTCAGTTCACTCACATTCAGCGGCATGTTCTCGAACGGTGTCACTTAAGGGGCATGCGGGTATGGTCCTCTCGGTCACAATGCCAGCAACCTCGCCCAACGCCTTAAAGCGAAGTTGTTTTGACAACCCTAACTCTCATGCAAGCTTTCGTTCGAGAGGATTTGACTCGTTATGAGCTGAAGTTTCACACCTCTTAGCTGTCTGGCTGCTGTTACCGAGGATGCCAACCGCGCTACCTACGTCTTGAGAGCACACATCAGTTGAGTTCGATACAATGACTGGCGAAATCGTTAGGGTGGTGGTGTGATGGATCAAGAATTGGCTTTATATACTGTGGGGTTCCGTCTGTTGCCAACCAACCAGCTACAGTGGATGATTACATCCACAAGTCTTCCGTAGTATAGTGGTCAGTATGTGAGCTTGTCAATGTTGGCATCCTCCTTCATCGCAACGCTCGAGACCCGGGTTCAATTCCCGGCGGGAGAGACCTTATTTTTTCGATTTTTTCTCCATGCACATCGGATGGAAACTTTCGATGCTTCACTTTTGCCAAGTCCAGGTCCCAAGTCACGCACCAGTTGCCGAAACGCGACGAGACCAGCCGAAACAGAGCCATCGTTCTGCCAAGCTGCAAGGTCCTTGTGATTCTGACGGATCCCCACGAGGCCCAAAATCAAATGTCTCAATACGACGGGGAACGGCGGTCAATCGCCGTCGTGAACTCGCCGATGTTGTTTGCTGGTGATCGTCATTTTGCCGTCGAGAGATGCATCCCGGTGGTCGCAGGGCTGAACAACCCAAAGAGAGTCAGCGTCGTCGTCGGCGGGCCCGAGTGGCGGCAAACATCCGTTGGGGACCGAGATATTCATAGCATCATCAATCAATGGTGGAGGAGGGTCACGCCAATCTTTACGAGTGCCGAACCCGAGGTCACCTCTCGGCGGATTCCGCTCGTCTTTTGCCTCCACCGCCCGGCGCCGCGATGGATCGATACGAATGTCCGCGTGGTGTCGAGTCAGTGCCCCACCTCTACCCACCCACCGTTGCTGACAACGCAGTCCGTGTTTTGGGAGCCCTCTGGCGACGCCGAGGGGGTTGGGAGGGGGCTTGGACTGATGAGACAATCATGCCTGGTGACTCGGAGTTTGGGATGGAACGTTGCGAGCTAGTTATCTGATGCTGATGGTGAGTGAGGTTCGGCGCCTGCACGCTCCGTTGATCCATTCATCTATTCGCGCGATTGAGTTGAGGGAAAAAGACGTGAAACCGGAAACTGAACGGAGATCTTGAAACTTCGCTACCCGATATTGCTCTGCTTGCTTGGAGACGCTCAGATGGGCGAACCTGCCCAGTTGAGAAAGTGCCCGAGAGGGAGGATTTAACTTCTTGGCTGGTGCGGTCTCCTGTTTCAGGGGTTCGAGGAGAAACATCAGCGGCCAGCGCGCATTCGCCAGCGATTTTTGTGTGTCCGAACTGGTGGGCTGTTTCGGCGGCTGGCAAATGGTAGTGGGGGTTGGGTGCTACAGCTGGCGGCCGGCCAACCTCCTTTCCCCGCGGGCCGATTTGCATGATCCTCATGCTTTCCGGGTCACATTCAACGGGGCAACCGGGCAGCAGGCCTCACTGGGCAGGCGCTAGACCGGATCAGCGGCAGGCTCAGGGGTTTTCTCTCCCTCTGGATTGGTCCAAGTTTGGAGGACCCCTTTTTTGTGGTTGGAGCTTCTGCGGCCGACTGTATGTACAGATGTGCAGGCGTGCGCAAGCGCGATATCAAAGCGTGGAACCCCAGTTTGAAATGAGACATCCAACTGTTTTTTAGCTTCCAGTTCTGACCTCGCCCGAAACATTATGAGGTTTTATGGGGTGATAGATTTTGCTGGTAAGCCGAGCTCCACGAAGCCGTGCATTCGGTGTTGGGAGACAATCCGAGAGCAGAATACCGAAAAAGGGAAATGAGGGCCAAGCCCAACTGCTCCAACATGGAAAACACCAGCGCTTGGCTCGATGTGGCTGCCAATAGCCCCAACTGCCGTAACGATAGCATATGCCATCCGCACACGTGTAATCCGTAGCGCTGGGCGAGCAAAGAGGTAAAAATAGTTACACGAGCTTGAGGCTGAGTTCTTGCAGCAACGCGCGGACACTGCAGACGAAGCACAGCATCAGGCCTCGGGATCTGGCCACTGGAGATCTCGCCGTGTTCCGGGGACTCGGTGCAAAATCGAAAGTTCAAACACCACCACGGTTATCGGCAAAACCTTCGTATTTTTTTCGGCATTATTGAATGTGCCCATGCATTACGCCTAGATTGCCAAGCGAAAATTTCACTGTGGCTCTCGACCGCGACGCTGCGGCGAAGGGTCCAACGTTATTTTCGCATGCGCCGCATGGTGGGCAAGGCAGCTTGGCAAGATATCCCTGCATTGCCAAGATCCACAGATGCAGGAGTGCGCGATCTGATTTGCTAGGCTGACACGGTCGCCTGTTCAGCTTGGCGGCTCTGGCAGGTGACATGACTGAATTTCGTGTATTTCGGATGAGGAAGGCTCAAGGCTGCAGGTCTGGGCATCCCTGGGCAGCCCCAGACCCCAGGGGAGCTGATCCACTTTGGCAGGGAAGACAGGGAAGTCAACACGAGAGGACCCCTGGCGAGACGGGGCCGAAGGAGCCACCGTCTTTGATTGAAAGCGCGATGGGGCCCGGATCGCTGAACACCTGTTGATCTCGCTCCTCTTTTCCCTGTCCATCTCACCACCGCAACTCCTGCCCAGCCAGATCAGCCCCGAATTCGTGGCGTTCAATCGCTTCTTCTGTCTCTCGTTCACTGCCTTGCTGGCACTATTTTTCACATTTAATAATTACACCTACACTCGCTCCGGTGCGCCGTTGACACTGCCTCCTTAATAACCCGCAGATCCCACTTCGTAGATCACTCAACTCCAAAATACACACAACACTCGCCGCATCCTAACTTGCACAACTCAACACACAAAAAAGAAAAAAATGCTCTCCAAGATCTTCACCACGGTGGCCCTTGCGGCCTCGTTGGTCTCTGCGCAGACCTTCACCGAGTGCGACCCCACCAAGCGTGGTGAGTACCCTATCACCGCTACTTGTCGCTCTGAGACTTTGGCGTCTTGCTTGCATTAGCAAATTGTAGCTAGTTCGCGCTAACCTGAGTGTTTCATAGATGGCTGCCCCAACCCCAAGGCCGTCGGTTCCAA
This sequence comes from Chaetomium tenue, assembly GCF_020726465.1. NCBI lineage: Eukaryota > Fungi > Ascomycota > Sordariomycetes > Sordariales > Chaetomiaceae > Chaetomium > Chaetomium tenue. Next base: position 1,454,937 of record NW_027117330.1, on the reverse strand, counting down.
GGTTGTCGACATCGACTTCCGCAAGGGTGCCAACAGCTTCTTCAAGCCTGCCGATGGCACCACTCTGAAGTACGACGACAACCTCGGCGCCATCTTCTCCATCTCCAACGAGAAGAACGCGCCCACCATCGGCTCCAAGAAGTACATCTTCTTCGGCCAGGTCGATGTGACGGTGCGCGCTGCTCGCGGTGTCGGTGTCGTGACCAGCTTCGTGCTGCAGTCGGACGACCTCGACGAGATCGACTGGGAGTGGCTCGGCGGCGACGCCACCCAGGTCCAGACCAATTTCTTCAGCAAAGGTTGCACTGACACCTACGATCGTGGCGGTTTCTCGCCTGTCGCCGACCCGGTCAACCAGTTCCACACTTACACTATTAAGTGGACCCCGGACCAGCTCGACTGGATCATCGACGGCGCCGTTGTGCGCACTCTGAAGAACACGGGCATTGAGGGCTGCGCCGGCTACCCGCAGTCTCCCATGCAGATCAAGCTCGGAACCTGGGTCGCTGGTCGCAAGGACGCCCCGCAGGGCACCATCGACTGGGCTGGCGGTGTCACCGACTTCACCGACGCTCCCTTCGATGGCTACTACCAGAGCCTGCGCATCCAGGACTACATGGGCAGCAAGGGCGCCAAGGAGGCCACCGAGTACCACTACACCGACCGCAGCGGCACCTGGCAGAGCATCAAGGTCGTCAACAACGGAGAGGAGACCGAGGACAACACCAGCACTAGCAGCTCGGCCAGCTCCAAGGCTACCTCCACCACCAAGAAGCCCACCTCGTCCGCCACCACCCTCGCGACCGTAAGCTCGTCGGCTTCGCTCACCTCGGCTAACGGCACCGTCACCCAGACCACCGCCGCCCCCACCCAGACCACTGGCGACGACGAGCAGAGCGCTACTACCGCTGCCTCCGAGACCATGTCGACTGGTGCTGCCCCCTCCATGGTCGGCAACATGGCCGCCGTCGGTGCTGCCGCCCTCTTTGGCTACCTCGTCCTCTAGGCGTAGTGACGTGGTAGTTGGAAGGGAAGGCCCGACGGTCGTTGCGTTTTGATGTTTTGCCTGTCTCTGCTTCTTGGACCGATGCTATTTTGCAGCTTCGCCACGCTCCTTTTTTGATTCGCTCTTCTTTCGTTGAGATTGAGAAGCGATTCGACCCATTTTATACCATGTTTACCAATTCTTTTAATGCCAGTCGCCAAGGAAGGGGAACGATGGACACTCACGCTACCGGCTATTTTTTGCGTGGCTTTTCTTTTTCCACGCACACACGGGACGGGTCCATTGAAAAGACAAAAGACAAGAACGAGGACGACAGGTATCTGATGGGGAAACGGAGAGCAGGGCACGCACGAGCTTCGGTACATAATGGTACGCCAGGAACGTTTTGTACATGGGAGATGGTGATGAATGAGGCTATGAGGTTGGGTGGGTTCGGGGGGATGGTTGCTTGTGTAGCGGTGGTTTGCTCGTGTTATTTTTGGAATGAAGCGTTGAGTTCTCGGGGAAGGGAGGATGGCATCTTTGATTGATACCTGACTGATTGATACCTAGGAAGTGGTTTGTTGATTTCTGGCTTGCTGGCTCTCAGCGGTGCGTTTTCATACTGGGCTAGACTAGACAGCGTCGAAGGCTAGACAATATCATTGCGCAGCGTTTTGCACTTTTAGACAATGTGATCATTGTGTTATGCTTTGTCATGGTGAGATAGATAGGTCTTGGGTGTTTTGGCTTGGGGCTCCCTGCTTCCAACGTCTCCCAACCCACCACAACCCACTATAACACCACACTACAATCTCATGTCTTCGTCTTGGGTAGTATTTTGGTCTCTGACCACGTGATGCTTGCTTGCTGTCGGCGGGTTTGGTTGGTGTGTAGTTATTGTGCCGGCTGGCGCCTTAGCCGCCCCATTTAGGTCTAGGCTCGCCGTCCTTTTGCGGCGTGGTAGGTGGTGTCGGGGCTGGTTATCCGGGAAGTAGGTGAATTTGGGTTGGAGTTGGGGTGAGAGATATGATGAGTGTGTATGATGGAAGTGATCGTGAGGATGTTGGATCCTTTCCTACTTGCGCATGGGGAGTAAGGGGGATGTCGAGCGCCTTGGATTGCCGGTGACCCGGCGATTGTGAGCGGATGAGTCGAATCGGGCGGGCCGTGTTGGGTGGGATGAAGGGAAATAAAGTTGTTGGGTAGTATATACAGATCAAAGGCAAAGCTGAAGGTCAAGCGGGAGCAGCTTGATATAGCTATGCTACGAGATGCCGTGATGGGGTTGAACCACATGGGACCACGACATCTGGTGGGTTTAGACAATGGAAGAAAGGATATATACAATTACCACCGTATGCTTTCTAATAAAACAGGTAGGTCTACCCATCAAAGTGCCTCTCCAACGAAATATAACCAAGGCGACGCGTTACCACTTAACCTCGGAACTGCGTGAACCACATTACAAAAATAAAACCATCACCCCTGAAACCCACCTCCAACGCATCCTCACCTCGACATATAATGGTGATCTTGCGTCGGCCCTGGCAACTCCACCGCTTGCAATGAGCCGGGCATCTCATGCACTGGTTGTTGCGGATACCCGCCGTAATAGTAGTTTTCCGCAGGCTGCTTCGCCATGCCGGCATGCTCTCCGGTATACTGCGTTGCCGTGGGCGACGTGTAATCATAAGCCGGCACCTCGGACGGGGCCGATGGGGCTGATGGCGGTGGCTGCTGCCGCTTCCTCCGGCGCCACCAGATAACCAGCCCAATCACCACCGCGGCTATCACCACCACGGGCACGACCACGCCTATGGCTATCGTCGCCCCCGTTGAAAGCCCAGATCCCGAGTCCGCAGTGGCGACTGCGGCGTCATTCGACGCGACGGGGGAGGACGCCCCCGTCTGGTCCGATGCCGAAGTAGTTTGCTCAGCGGCGCTGGACCCGTCTGAGGTGGTGGTAGAGGCGGTGGCGGCCTCCATATCACTAGATTCGTAGACCATCCTGACGCCGTAGGCGTTGACGCCGCCGGGGAAGGTGACGGCCTGGTTGACGGTGGAGGTGCGGTCGTTGTCGGCCGACATGGTGACGGCGACGACGGTGCCGGGCGACTGGGGCGCCTGCCAGGTGCAGAAGAGCGTCTCCCACACGGAGCTGAGCGACGTCGGCCGCGGCACGCACGACAGCGAGATGTCGCCGTAGGTCGGGCAGCAGGTCACCGTCGTGATGGACGCCACCCCCGTCGTGTCGTGGCATGCTGTCCAGTAGCCCGACGGGCAGGCGACCCCCGGGGAGTAGAAGAAGGAGGAGTCTGAGGTGGAGAAGCTGGGTGGTAGGCAGGAGGGGCTGTGGTCGATGATCAAGACGTTCGGCTGGGGTGGGGAGTAGATGCCGCCGCAGCCGCCGCTGGGGGGAGTGAAGGTTGTGGTGAGTGGGATGGACGGGAAAGAGGTGATGACCAGCGGGGTGCGCGTGGTTGTCGCCGCCGGGGCTGTTGATTCAGACATTATTATGATTCGGGCGGGGTTTTGACCAGCTTCACGTCGTCGGGGATTCAGACACCTGCCAGCAGGACGCGGTCGCTGAAGTGGGTTGCAGGAGGGTCGATCCGCCGGAGAGGACGGTCTCCGGCGGAGGTGATGGTCAAATGGATCGCTGCAAGGGGGGAGAGTCTAAGGGGAAATTTAGGTCCACTTTCAAAGCATGAGTGTAACGCTGCCACGGTTGCGGGCGAGCCCGGCCAAGCGAGTTTTAGTAGTCTGGACCGGCGCCGTGCTCCGCCGCTGCGAGAAACCGACGCGACTTGTCGGTTCGGACTCTTGTATGCTCATGCACGGCTAGTGCGGGCTGGGTGCGAGGCTCAACCAAGCCATTGGGAAACCGTTGCTTGTTCATTGGTTCAGCATCGAGTCTAGATCGGAGAGGGCTGATGAGAGAAACCACAAAAACCGTTGGGGTTGAAACAAGAAATGTTCAATTATTTATGTGGCACTGCTCGGATATCCATACACACAGCCAGCCGCCTTTGTCATCATTTGCGACCACCGGAATCACCGGTTCCGTGCCGCTCCCTCTCCAGCATGGCATCGAATTCCTTTTGGGCCTGTTCTTTCGCATACGCCTTCTCCTGCTCGGCTGGGGTATATGTGTACTCGCCTGTGGTTTGCCGGCCTCCGGACGCACCGTTCTGCTGCTGCCGCGGATTCCACCTTGCACCCTCCTCCGATTTTGCCTGCTGTCTGATCCTGTCCCAAGCAGAGCCCCCGCCAGATGACTGGGGAGAGCCAGCGGAAGGACGTTCTCTCTGCGATGGCGCCACAGGCGAGGCATCGTCGAAGAGGTATGAGTCATCGTCATCTCGCGGCGCGCTTTGCGACGGTTGCGGGGCTTGCGGTGTCCATCCTGATTGCGCTGGCGTTTGTGGTGCAGGCGAATCCCAACCCCTTGATGCGGCATCTGGCGAAGATGGCACGGCTGCTGTGTCAGCGGGGCCACCGGCAGAGGGTAGCCTTGAACGTTCCGACCGCGCTTTCCTGGGTGGTTTCATTTCCTCACGCACCGCCTTGAGCCTAGCATCCCCCGAAATGCTCGCCAGATAGCCCGCCTGGGCGAACGAGAAGACGACGATCTTAACGATGTACTGGGATAGAAAGCCGTAGGCGCCAAAACGTAGCACGTGCCATAGCCGCACGGCCGACTGGCCCTTGAGAAAGGCCATAGATGCGCTCGGGAAAGACGACGGGTCGAAGGAGGCGGGCTTCGGTGTGTAGAAGGGGAAGCGGAAGGTCGAGCGACCTTGGTTGGTATAGTAGGCGGCAGTGAGGAGTACGGCGGGCGGCGCCCAGGTAGCTCTCGAGCAGAGTTTAGAGCGGTGGTAGGCAAAGGCGTCGGCTTCGGCCGGACTCAGCACGCGGCCAACTAGGTGGCAGTTTTCGATGATGGCGCTAGCAACTTGGGCTTTCTGCCACCTGGGCGTGTAGGCGAACAAGGGCGCAAAGAACGGCAGCTGTGGGAGGTTCTCAAATGGGCCACTCATCAACTTCAAAGCCCGATCGGCCTGCTGCTCGTTAAATCCCACTAAGCGGCCATTCTTGACGATTCCGAGGGACGCTAAGTCTGTAGGACGATCGAGCTGGTACCCCTCCCCAGAGTCACCGGACGACTCGTCTGCGCCCGGCCACGACATGTTGTGATATTGTAAGATAGCCCTCGACTCAATTGCTGGTCGCGCGACTAACAGTAAGCAAGGGTGAGAGATGCCGGGTGCTGTGCGTTGTTTGGTTGTTTGGTGAGGAAGGAAGTGGGATGAAAGTGGGATGATGATGCAAGGGACCACCAGCACCAACGAGAGCTTGGAGCTCAGAGCCTGGAAACCTTGGCTGGCCCACTTTGGCCTCGGGGTCTTGCGCCGCTGTTTCCCGCCTTTTTTGACAGTGGCCCGCCGTTCTAAACTCGGTTCCTGAGCGCGAATCGAGTCGCAACCACCAGGAACCGCCCACTTCCATTGATCACCTCCACAGACATCGCGCTGCCAATAACCCGCCTGCTAGCGTAGGAGTACACGACAGCCAAAATGTCGACACAACAGCAAGCTATGATTATGGATACGCTCCTCACGCTGAGGCGGACGCGGAAGCGCAAAGCCCACGGTTAGCCACACACCCAGTCTCCGCATTCTCTGCTGCTCGCCTTCTGACTGCTGCGTCTGTTGCAGACTCCGACTCCGACTCTTCAATCGACGAGACCACGAACCGCGGGAACAAGCTGAAGAGGAGAGCGAGATTTGTCCACGAAGGCCGACTGGCGTCGTCTATGGGACCCGCGGCGTACAAGGAGGTGCGTGTTGGCGCCGCAGGGATCGTAATGATGGGTAGCGGATCAGGACTGACGATATTGCAGATCGCAGAACATGCCGGGTACCAACGCGCAATCATCAACCTCAACCCGCCCTTGATTGACGAGGACGGCTACGATATCGACAGCGATGATGACGAGGAGCAGGTTCAGGAGGCCATTGCCTCGGCCTTGGAGGAGAACCCTTACTCGTCTGTCCGGCTCGAGCGTATGTTCATGGCATCCTGAGGCTCCATATCTTTGCCGGCATCCGGTGCTGACTTGCGCGTAGAAATCCTCGCTCCCCTTACCGCCGTCACCGACCTGCCGTCACATCCGACCTTCTCGCGACCGTTTACTTCGAAATCGCTCGACGAGCTAATCGAGCAAGGGCGCAACTTGATGCAAAAGGAGAACAAGGCCCTGTGGAAAGCCAAGCCGTTACTTACCAAACTAGTTGGCGACAACACCTGGGCGCCATGCGGGCTCATGACGGCCCCCGACAACCGCGATGCAGTGCTATTTAGCGACACGGCGAGCTTTTTCAACCGGCCAGCCGGCCGCGCCCCCACAAAGGTCCCAACATCCAGCGCAAACGGCGCCTTTAAGAGCATATTTACAGAATCGGCGGTACGAGGAACAGCGCAGGGTGCGACCCAGTCACGAACCAACGCCGGGCAAGAGAGGGAACCGGGTGAGAAGGCAAATGGCGGGGAAACACCCGCAGACGCACAAACAGACAACGACGGCAAAGACGGACCCGGCAAGGGACCACCCACGACCGAGAGCTTGGAAAAGGGCGGCCAAGGGCAGAACGATGGTGGCCATGTTAATGGAGACACTCCCTCAGCCAAACCCAGTACGACTGAAGGTCGGGACGTGGAAATGGCCGAGGCATCTGCCGCAGACCAAGAGCGACCAAACAGACACGGGGTCCCCCTACCGCCAGATATGCCCTTTCCGCTCCCCGAGATCACCGCTGAGCTCTTCATACACCCGCTCTTCCAGCTCCCACCAGCCGCGCGACCAGACCGGGACCTGGGCCTCCCCGACCAGGAAGCGGAGGAGGTGCGGCGACTGCTGCTGTTATACGTGCAGAAGCAGGAGGAGATCTGCCGGGGCACCAAGCGGCTGTACGAGGGGCTGCTCAAGGCAGACCGGCTCCGCCAGACGGTGTGGCACTGGGCCAAGGCCGAGGCGCACTCCGGGCCCAACCGCGACATGTCGGACGGCGAGGACTGGTACGACAAGGAGGCGTGGGGCCTGACGGAGGACCTCAAGAAGGGGGAGGACGAGGTCGAGGAGGATACGGCGCAGACGCAGAAGAAGACGCGGAACCGCAAGTGAGGAGACGCGTCATCGTGTGTTGTGTTGTGTGTTTTGTTGTTGTCTCGGTGGGGTTGGTTTTGCTGTAGGCTAGCGATAGATACCAATTATGGATGCATACGACTATTCTTATTTTCTCTAGCCTCAGATGCGAAATCGTCCTTGCAGCTGTAAGATCTAACTGTCTTGGCAACTCCTCGGCAGGACTATGATGCCGAGCCCCGACCTGGCCCGCGATTCCGTTTCCCTTTTCGGCATTTTTCAGCACTTTTCAAGCTTTTCAGCCAAGCATCTTCCCCAATCCCGGGTCAGCCCGCCCCCTGCAAAAGTGCGGGCGGGTCCAGACCAGCCAATTGTCATGGTAGGGAACCGAGACAAGGGCCCGCCAGGTCGACTTCCTTTCTTTGTCGAAGTTGGAGCATTTGGGCATACTCGGTATGGACTCGTGGTCCTTGTTACTGCAGGTGCGCGGAATAAAAAAGTGGGATAGAAGCTTGCCGGGGGAACTCGTTGTGCGAAGATGTCCGAGGTCCGGGGAAGGTCATCTCCCATTCACAACCTTACAACCGAGCCCTGCATCGGAGCTAGGCTTGTTCCCTTCTTATTGGGGGAGGAAAAGTCACGATAACTAGATACTAACTTCAAACGGCCGAGGCAACGCAAGCCTTCGCGGGCCATTGAGGGTTGACGAGAAATAATCTGTGTGGTTAAGACCCTCTCGTCCCATCTATCGTGTCGTCGGCTCATCTGATGCTGTGTCCCATCACGATGCATTGTATTTAGTCTCGACAACATCGTCCTGTGTTTGCCCCGGTTCAAGACAAACGGCGCACTCTTTGGATACCCGATTCGGACGACGGCAGCCGCCGCGCGCCCATCGACGCGCAAAACGCCACAGCCTTGACCTCTTTTTCTTTCATTACCATCACATCCCCTGCCTATCTATTCAGGTATCATCCCATCTCCAACCTATTCCAACCTATTCCAACCTGGTATCAAACCACCACCACCACCACCCCTTCCCCACGCAGAGGTGCTCAACAAAGACATCACCACCACCATGATGACCGACACAGAGCCCGAAAAGGCGACCCCTCCCCGGGCGCCGTCCCCCTCCGCGCCAGCACCCACCGCCACCAACCCCCCCAACACCACCACCAACCTCCACAAGCCCACCACCAACGACCCCTTCACCTCCACCACCGCCGGCCTCGACTCCACCACCATCACCTACCCCACGGGCCCCAAACTCATCCTCATCATCGCCTCCCTCTGCCTGGCCGTCTTCCTCGTTGCCCTCGACCAAACCATCATCGCGCCCGCCCTGGGCGCCATCACCAGCGAGTTCGGCTCGGTGTCCGACATCGGGTGGTACGGCGCGGCCTACCTGCTGACGACCACGGCGCTGCAGCCCGCGTACGGGTCCATCTACCGCATGTTCAGCGTGAAGTGGACGTATCTGGCGGCGGTGGCGGTGTTTGAGGTGGGGAGTCTGGTGTGTGCGGTCGCGCCGTCGAGTAATGCGTTTATTGTGGGGAGGGCGATCGCGGGCATGGGGACGGCGGGGTTGTTTTCTGGGGGGGTGGTGATATTGTCGTATACGTTGCCGTTGAGGCAGCGGCCGATGGCGTTTGGGTTGATTGGGGCGATGTGGGGGATTGCGAGTGTGGCTGGGCCGTTGTTGGGGGGCGCGTTTACGGATAATGTGACGTGGAGGTGGTGTTTTTATATTAATTTGCCGATTGGGGGGGCGGCGATGTTGGCGATCTTTTTGTTTTTGAGTATTGATCAGAAGCGGAACGAGGGGGGGTTGACGGTGGTGCAGAGGATTTTGAGCTTGGATCTGCTGGGCACGGCGATGCTGGTGCCGTCGATTGTGTGTTTGTTGTTGGCGCTGCAGTGGGGGGGGACGGAGTACGCGTGGAACAGCTCTGTGATCATCGGCTTGTTTGTCGGGTTCGCGCTGATGGCTATTGTCTTCGTTGGGATTCAGATCTGGAAGGGGGACAAGGGCACGCTGCCACCGCGGCTGTTTAAGAGTCGGGATGTGGTTTGCGCCATGCTCTTTGCCTTTTTCTTTGGCGCCGCCTTCTTCCCCCTGGTCTACTACCTGTGTAAGTGGTTTACTGTTCTACCCCCTGGTATGACAACATGAGCTAACGATACATGCCCCCCCTCGCCATAGCCCTATATTTCCAAGCCATCCAAGGCGACACCGCCGTCCAGGCCGGTATCAAACTCCTCCCGATGCTGATCGCCGTCGTCATCACCTCAGTCGCCGCGGGCGGTCTGATCACCGCCGTGGGGTACTATAACCCCTTCGTGCTGCCATCCATGGTCCTCCTAACCGTCGGCGCCGGCATGATCACAACCTTCTCCCTAGACAGCCCACTACGCATCTGGTTCGGTTACCAAGTCATTGCCGGTAAAGTCTATCCCCTTTCTCCCCCTGTCATCCCTTCACCACCCACCTCACTAACCCCCCTCCCCTCCAGGCCTCGGCATCGGCGTGGGCTTCCAAACCGGCGTCCTCGTCGTCCAAAACAGCGTGCCCCACGAATGGATCCCGCAAGCCACCGCCTGCGTGCAATTCTTCCAATCCATGGGCGGCGCGATCTTCATCGCGGTCGCCCAAGCCGTCTTCCAAAACGGCCTGACAACCGGCATCGAGCGTGACGCACCTAACCTACCAGCGCAGGCGTTCATCCACAGCGGGGCGTCCGAGATCCCGCAGGTGCTGGCGGCGATGGGGGCCGCGGACAGCCTGCCGGCGGTGCTGGCGGCGTATCTGCAGGGGTTGCGCAACTCGTATTTTATCACGGTTGGGTGTGCGGCGGCGGCGTTTTTGGCGGCGTGTGGGTTGAGCTGGAAGAAGATACAGAAGCGGAAGGCGGCGGGGCCCGGGGAGGGGGAGGCGGAGAAGGGGGGGGCGGATGGGGAGCGTGAGGGGGGTGAGGAAGGGGAGGCTGTTGTTGTTGTTGTTAGCGAGAGCTCAAAGTAAAGACGGGTGCGTCGAGGTTGTGTGAGGCATGTGCAATAATAGTAAAAGAGGCGAGGAGTGTCGTTGTAAGGAAGCTCGTGGTTGTTTGGAAAATAGATACCCTACTCCGTTAGTTAGCTATACATATACCCATAAAATAAAATTGTAATATAATCGTAGGTTGGGTATCCTGCCCCTGGTGAGGCGTTGATTTTGTCTGCTGTTGGTAAGGTCTGTTGATGGTTCATGCACCCACCAAAGATACATTGGCACAGCACCAGACCCGTTCAATGCAAAAATGTAAATGGTATATGATCTATCATCTTCATCCAATGGTAAACAATCTGTACCCTTAGTTCCGTCTAGTAACTCCAACGCACTGATAAATGACAAGCTAGCCGCCCACCTCTTGAAGGAACCGGCACCCAGAAACCGTCTATAAGCTGGCGGGTATCAGGTCCCAGGTACCCATCCCAAAAACTGCCATAAAAAGGGCATATCACATCAATCATTTGTCCATCCATTCATTCCCATCCTTCGCATGCCTAAAGCAGTCGGTAAGCCCCTTGTTTCTTACCCCTTCTTCCACTTGATTAACAGCCCAACCCGCCGACACATCGACCTTAACTTGAGCCGATTGATGTCGTGTGCCTTCCTTTCCCGCCCCTTGACTGAGGCATGAAGGCAAAGGTCGGGTAGGCCAACCAGGATGACGCCATCCCGTGCTGGTAACACCCAGCCCCAGCGCGGCAGCGCGCTACTGGTTCTGGCGCATATCGCGTGCTCGGCACGCCATGCAGCGCAAACATTCCCTCCCCCCTCCAAGATGCCACAGCGGCCACAGCGCTTCCGCGCTAGCCTGAAGGCACGGGTCGGGTAGTCAGATCTTTAGTTATGAACCAAGATCCAACCCTTTCTGCTCTGCCAGCTCACCTAACCCAACCTTTGAAACTCCAATTGCAAACCGCCGTCCTTAATCCGCCAGCCCCGCCATCCCTGCCGTCGCCGAAAAGTTCCCATACACCTCCTCGACCTCACTCTCGCTCTCTTCGCTGAGCGGACTCTGCACACCGCTCGCCTCGGCACTATGCATTCCGCCATAGCTCTCCAGCCCGCTCATACTCCCACTCCTGGCTCCATAGCTACCACCCGTTCCCATGCTTAGCCCGCTGCTTCCCGCACCGCCGCTTCCCCTGGCACCTGCGGTACCCGTCCCGCCTAGCGCCAGCATGCTCTGCCTCCTAGCGGCATCAAAATCCACAGCGCTCCCACTCCGGCTCAGCAACGGTTTCTCGGGCAGCTTCTTGAGCAACCCGGTCGAGATATCCAACATGCCCATCGCAAACTCGGTCAAACCCTTGCCCTCGCCAGGCTTCGAGCTGACCGACAGCGTCCAGCGGTACTCGCCCAGCCTCCGGCGGTACCACTCACCCTCCTCCCTCCCCGGGGACGTCGCCCAGAGTAGGGAGCCAAAGGTGCCAATGAGGGCGAAGTTCGTCTTGGAGGCAAAATACCAAAAGGAGCGCAGGTGGGAGGGGTTGAGCCGGTTGACAAAGTCCATAGCCGAGATGAGGCGGGCTTTGGCGGCGCTACGGCATATGTGTTGGATATAGGGGTCGACTCCCCCCGCTGCTCCGGGAAGGCTAATACCGGCTGGGGATGGGGCGGAGGAGGATGGTGTCGAGGCCGACGCTGCGGAGCCACAGTCCATCGAGCGGATGATGCGACGATGGAGCGTGATTTCGGTGGCGAAGTAGGCGAGGTGCAGGTAACCTATGCTGGAGAGGCGGTTGGGCTGGCCGTGGCTGCTTTGGAAGTTTGCATCCATGCGGACGGCGCTCGGAAGGCCAGAGTACCACTCCTTGAGCTTGAGCTGGATAGGTTTGGCAAGGGACAAAATGAGCTGTGTTGCTTGCGCGCCCGCGTTGGCGGTGGCGTGCAAAGCTTGCAGCGTATAGAAGGTCTCGAGGATCTCGGCGAGGATTTGTGAAAGTTGCACCATCTGCCCAAACAGCACCCGCCCGCGCTCGATTTCTATCCTCTCCTCGACATCGTTCTCGTCCCATTCGACGTCGGGGAAATCGTTCGGGTTGAGGGACTGCACTGCCCAGTTAGGGGCAAAGATGTGCGATGGCCGGCCGTGGACGAGGGCTCCCCATTTATCCTGAATGGTGATTAGACACACAAAGGTCATATAAGTCTTCTTAGTAGGAAGGCAACTCACCTGCATATATAACGCCCAAGCCAGGCGCTTTCGCAGGCCGCGCTCCCATGGTGGGATTTTCCAGTGGCTGCAATCGAGATGCAAGCCCAGCTCTTGTCCGATAGCAACGAGCTGTGCCGTCGGGGCCCACTGGTCGCCCTCGGGCCGCTGCGATAAGATGAGACCCGCCTGTATTGTCGACAACTTCGGGCGGTACATGGCGTCGGCTAGGGTGGTCCTCACTAGCCTCTCGAGCTCGCGGACATTGGGCCGAGGGAGACTCGCCAGCTCCTCCGAGTGGTCCCACCAGTTGATGGCCAGGATATAAACGGCGGCAAGAACGGGGGGTGAGAATTCGCGGGGCGACCGCTCATACTTCTCGAGAAATACATTTTTCTGGATGACAGGGAAGGCCGGGTGCACGACCCGAAAGTACAGATCTATCAGCTTGCGGCTATGAGGCGCCACAACGCTCTCGATCTCATCGACGTCATGGGATATTTGGTCGTACCCCGGTGTGTTGTTGTCTGGCAACAGCAAGAAGGTGTCATTATCGCTGACCCTCCTGAGGGTCCCCCGGGAGAGGAGGCTTTCATCGTGCGGGTCAAAGGGGGACAGGTTGATAAGGGAGGGCTCAAAGTCGGTGGTCGGCCCGATGTACTGGCTATACCTGTCTGCCTGGAGACCGAGGGTGCGCTTGAGCAATGTCGGACCGCCAAAGTTGGCCATGTCCTCGATCAGGGAACTGCTAGTGGTGGTGCAAGAGAAGCTGTGCTGCTGATGCCGCCGTCTCCTGATATCAGACCGTCCAGGTGAACTACACGGGCCAATCAGGTGTTAGATAATTCGTGTCGTGTGCCGAGCCAAGGGCCTGCATGAACCAGACACGGGGGTAAACAAAGCAATGGGGGGGAGGCCCAGGGCAGCAAGGAGATAAGCGTGGGGTGAAGTTAAAGAAGGTGCGTCTCACCTTCTCTTGCTACTGCTGGTTTCTAGGTCCCCGTTCAGCTTGCGCTTCCGGGGGGCGGGGCTGTCGATCAAAGAGCACTCGGTCTCCGCCACCAGACACGCAACACAGCTTTCCTCATCTTCGCCCATGGCACAATCTGTCCTTCTGTTCAGGCAGGCCTCACAAGGGAGAGCCGAAAACCCGCTTACCGAGTCCGAGTCGGGCGAGTCGAAGCCGCTCCGGAATGAGTCAAGGTGTATGCTGCTCTGGCGGCTTGGGGGGAAGCGTGGCGGTTTTGGCGCAATGGCTATGGGAGCCGTACGGGGGACGGCGCAAGGGGCAGACATGGTGTAGGTAAAAGGCTGAGCGACGGCTCACGGCCGGGGTTACCCAAGTTTGCAGCGTTAAAACGGCTGCAGTTCAGTAGGATGTCCGAGGATGTAACCTGACGGACACGCAGCTCAGCAGGCCGCGGAGTCTCGCAACTGGCTTGTATGGAGGTGCACGGAAATGCTGCTACCCCGGCTGACTGGCTCTCTCTTGAAATTCAGGGTTTCCGGCCACGGCAACCTGCGAGACTGGTGCGCCGAGATACCCTTGGCGGAAAGACCAGCAAACGAGCCGCTGATCGTCGAGAAGGTGAGACGGTATGCACACGAATACCACGGCCCGAGATCTTGTTCTGGGTGCTATGATAGTGTTAGTACGCCTGCGGGTTCTTGACCGGCAGTCGCAGGTGAACTGATCGGCGGGCTAGCCTGGGCCTGATAGGGACCGAGTTCTTGGTTCGTTTTGTAGATAAGCCTAGACTGATGCCCCCCCTCGGCGCAATGCAGGACGTTACCCCAGAGGAATCCTCAGGAGCCCGCGCGTCTACCCACGCCCCGTTTTCCCACCTGGCTGGCCCCAAGGTAGCAAGGGACGTGTGCGGTGCCTGAGTTCGGTATCGGTACCCTTGCCCAGTCGGCAACCGGAGAGTCCTTATCGTGGGTATTCTCGTGTGGCCTGCTGGCGGCCCCGGTCGTACCGCTGGAGGGGTTGGTTTGTTGGCCGTGGGCCTAGTAGGTATCGTGGGTTCGGGAGATAAAGGGGGGACACGACGGTTTGGCAGCGGCGCGAAGATGGGAGGAGGAGCGATAGGCAAACAGGAGCGGCGGTATGCAGGGCCGTAGATTAGAAATGCGGACCGAGATCACGGCGCCCGCGAATTGGGGGCCCGGATCTATGTGATGATGGAGACCAGCACAAGATAAGCCAGACTTAGTCGCGTCATTTGCATTGGTAGCAAGGCACACGATGGCTGGTTGATTCGACCCGTATCTGTTTCCGGGGATAACGGGAGTTTGTTCCCAGGAAAGTTGTTCAGAGCATTTTCGACTCCCAAAGAAGTTCAAGCAGGTTTGGTCTTGCCGTTGAGAAAGTGGAGAGCTCGGCGGGGAGGGTGTTAACGACCGAGTCGGGAAGGAGCCCAGGGTCGATAAGAGACGGAGATCAAAAAGGACCCAGATCAGAGGAAAGTGGTCATGGCTCGCCAAAAAAACCAACCGGCAAGTACGGGAAGGAAGGAGCGTATAACTCCGAGATGGGAAAGATAGGACGGAAGAGCAAGCCAGTGATGTCAATCTCCCCGCGGTCAGACGAAACAACAAGCGCGCGTTGTCACCACAAAGAGAGCTAGAGAACCAAGATACCCAAGATCGCTGCCAGCTTTTTGCCTGCTTCGCCTCCGTGTAGATCAATTCCTTCGTCCAACGGGCTCAGCGCACCCGTCCCGCCGAAGCATTGGAGAGATAGGTGGTGAGTGGATAGTGAGTGGTGACTCGTCCCGTCGTAGAGAACACACGGCAGTACGAATAGTAGGCCGTCTCTTCTTGCTGTCCTCGCTTCGTCATGGATGCAGATGAAGCCGAAAGAGGCATGCAGAAAACATATGCAGTCCGATAACACCCCAGGCATTTTTGGCACCTTATCATGTCGTCGATTTATTTCACGTTGAAATTCCTAATAGCAAAGGCCCGAGATAACGTTGCAGCGTGCATGCTACCTGCAGGGACTTGCAGCCTGCCTTCCAGGGGCTCGTTGCCTTACCGACCCGACGACCTCTCCACATACAAAACGACGACTGCGGACGACCAAACCCGGTTGCCAAGTGCTTGTTCCCCAGCGCCCTTCCCTCCACCGCCAAAGTCACCTTCGAGTCACTCGCACCATCACCGCAGCACTCCGCATTAGCCCCCGCCATCGTTGAACCGTCGCTGCGGATGGGGCGCTGATTACCAAATAGAATCGCACAGACGAGCTCTTGCCAGCCGGATTCCCGCCCGTTTGGGAATACCCGTCACGTAATGGCTCCCCTTTGCCGAGTCAACGTCGGATTCATCAGAGGAAGAAAGAAGACGGTTGCAACCCAAAGCCTGTGTTGTAGAGCCTGGTTGTCTCATTCCCTTTCTCACATGCTCGTCCTGTCCCCCAGTCAGCTAGATTCCCATTCCCCATCCCCCATCTCTCACCAGATCTCGACAAAACCCCCCGGAGACCCTTTCAGAGCTAAATCCGAGAACGGCCTGTTAGTGCGTTAGTGGGCCCTGGGATTCCCGGGGTACCATGCACGACACCGGAAAACACGGCGTTGAAACGACGAAACGACGAAACGATGAAACGGCCCGGGGCCAAAAAGATGGCAGCAAGCCAATGACTCGCCCGAGCCCAGTCCCTCCCGCTCCGAATCTTTATCGTCGTGCTTCACTGTCTAATAAACCAAGGGTCGGGCAGACGGGAAGAATGCACAGCACACAGCAACAGTGGGGTTGCCTGGCAAATTGCATGCTGCGGGCTCAGCTGTCTTGTTGCTGGGTGTGGCTTGTCTGACCGCTGCTTTTGTGTCGGTGCCTGCCGGCTCGAGAGGTGAAGGTAACACAGCCGGGAGCCGCTGATGGTGGTGTGTTTCTGAATATGTGTTTGTGTGCGTGTGGTGTGGTGTAACTACCTAACTATGTGTGGAAAGGAAGAGCGGCCTCCAAGAACGGGCTGGACCCAAAGTGGCTGCAGAAAACACATGACAATTTACCACAAGTGATCGCACCAAGCGCGTGATGGGTAAATGGTCGTGTGTATCGTGGTGCTTGTCTCGCCGCCCAGCAGATCCCGTCCCTCAGATCACAGATCGCCTGTCGTCCCCGTCTTGGGGTGCAAGTCGGCAAAGAGCCAGGAGGGGAGAAAACAAGGACAAGGACCAGGCGCAACGCAACCCCTCACCTCGCCCCTCCCCACCACCAAACACACACCACACCACAGGTCCCCTGGAAAAGTTAAGCTCAAACCACCCCCGCCACCGCCGAGCCCAAGTTCCGGGGTGGCACCCTGCACCACTACCCACACCACCACATCCAACACACCCAACACAGCGTCGAGCGTTTCGCGTTACACGGCAATCAGCACCACCATTGCCCCAGTGACAGAGATTGGGCCGGGGCCGCGGGGCCGCGGGGGGCTGCGCCGGCAGAGAGCCTGCGCATGAGGGGCCTTGTCCGACTTCGCCAATCTACATCGGCCAGCCAGAACGGTCAGCAAATAAAAAAGAAGCCAGAACAGGCCGGCCCGTGTCATGTATGTACATGCAGGGAAGGCGAGGGGGATAGGGTAGGGGAGGAAACCCCAGTGTCGGTCCGTCGGTGTTCGAGCCGGTCGGCTGAAATCGCCCACCCCCAAAATCCGCCTGCCTGCGTGCGACCTATGCGGCAGGTATACCCGGGGTGCTACAGCACGACGGTAGGATGCGTGCGATAAAGAAGATCGCGGAGAGAAAGGGTTGATGTCGATCCCGACATTGACATCCCTATCCGCTGCAGGAAATAGTGGACGTGCTATTGGGGCTTTGGCTTCCCCGTCAACACGTGCCCTCGGTGGACTGTCTCCGCAAATAAATGGGTTTCATTGGGCTCGGGCGAGCTTCGAGGCATGTAATTACATACTGATCCATCGACTCTCGAGTCCCAGGGCCGAAGTCGGGTCGGGAACGGTCCTCACTGGCCAACTCGCGGCAGCGATAACGGTCAAAAGAAGCCGAATTCTGATGAGATTTGCCGGGCCCTCTGCCTCCCGGGGCGGGGCGGACGGTCTCGGCACTCTAAACGATCGACCATCCGCTGCTTTCTCTACTCTGACCTGCCGTCTTGCGCCGGCGGAGGATACCATACCATGCACTCCTCCCTATATATCTCGCTCAGCGCGGCAAGCCCAGGCCGCGGTATCCTCATCTCAAACCCGTCGATAGTTGTGAACCCAAGCCTTTGATACATAGACACCGCAACGCCCGTGCTCTCGATGTACACCGGCAGCCCGTCTGCCGCAGCCATGGCGAGAATCTTCCGGGTGAGGAGCGAGCCGGCACCTTGGCCCTGATAGGCGGGGTCGATGCATACAAAACTCAGGCCTAGTCGGTGGATGTTAGCCCGCGGGATTCGTCGAGGCCGGAGAGCCGGGCCGGACGGGGTAAAGATCGGAGCGGCGCCTGCAGCGGGCCGGGCCGAAATCGAGACCCCCGACCCGGAGCAGGACGACTGCCGGGTGTGGTTCTTGGCTCCGCCATGGTAGGAAAAACGGGGGAAGGAAAGTTGATAGCACATACAATAACAAGCCTGCTCGCCGAAGCATCTCTTCTTGGCCTCCTCCGCCAGCGACGCATAACCGTCGAGGTACTCAGGCCGGCACCCTTCCACATACCGCAGATCGCCGCTCTCCAGCTTGCCGTCCGCCGGGTGTGACGGTGAGTCCCACTTCGCAAACCCCGCGACCACGTCCGTGTCGGGATCCCGCGCGACCAGGAACCCCGTAGCGGGATTGCGCAGCTGCTCGAGAGCGTAATTCTCCATGAAGCGCAGGAGTGACTTGAGGCTCTCGGGGGCGGGGAACTGGGCATGCAGCAAGGGGTTGGCGTCCATGGCGGCAAGGTGGATCTCGGCGATGCGGGGCGCGTCAGCCTCTTGGGGCCGGGTGACCACAAAGTCCCGAGCCATTGGGACGGGAACGATGTACCGTCGCTTTTTGGATGTCGCGATGGGAAAGCGGGAGCTAGCTAAGCGTCGAGGCTTTGCTTCCCCGGGTCCACGTTGCCACGAGGGTCCGAGACTAAAAAGGCGGCTAGCGGTGTAAGGTGATCATGTGACGGGTGCCACGCGGTCAACACCCCGTCTCCGACTGGTCGGCGGGCCCGAGATGGAAAGATAAACCCTCGGCGTCCGGCTGAGTTTGACAGTCGAGTGCGTCCTTCTCCAGAGCGTCCTGTAGCATCTGGTATGGGGTTTCAACCCATGCGTACCACTCTCCGCCGTGGAAATGCTCGGCGAGCAAGGTCAGAAAATGCTGGCCAGCACCACCCATCAGCCAAACCCCACGGCAATGGTACATGGCTAGGAAGAAGTATGTAAGAACGGCCAGGGCCTCGGGTCGGCGAGTCTCCAGCATTCGAACAAAGGGCCTGCCGAGCATTGCTACCCAAGAGCAAAGGACATAACCTCGGCTTTCCGGTTTGGGCTTCGCATCAAATACCCACTGCACGAGGTCGACGGCGCAAAGCGCGTGTTCCCGTTCTTCCGCATCCAGACTCATGGATGATGAGAGCCTCTCCCGGATATCGTCGCATTCCCGTCCCTCGCTCGTCAGCTGGAACCACTGGGGCACTAGCTCATCAAAGATGACTTTGAGTTCGGTCTTTCGGAGCTCCTCCCAGTAGCCATGCATGACAGTATGCATCCCGCGGTGGAGGGTTACATATGCCACAAAGCGGGATATGGCGGAATCGGCGTCTGAATCTCGGTAGGACAGCATATCGCAAAGCGCATGAATCCCAAGGACGCTCGAGAAGATGAAAACCGGTATGCGCTTCTCGACCGAATCGCCGTAGAGGCCGACATCGATGCTGTTGAAGATGGAGAGGGCCTGGGTTTGGAGCTGGATGGCCAGGTTGTGATAGAAGGACTGCTGCTCGGGCCGCACCACGCTGAGATGGTGAGCTGAGAGGGCGAGCACAGAATGCATGATGTATGGTTCCCGGAGGGCCAAGCTCATGATGATGTCCTTCATACAAGTGTCCATGAGTGGATGTAGGTCTTGGCTAACCGTATAATGGTGCAGAAGCTGCATGTGGACCATGTCGACCCGCGAATGCGAGTCCTCGGCCGGAGAAGACGGTTGCAGCCATGGGAATGACGTAGAGGGTGGTGCCGAAGTTGAAGCAGGTCCTGTAGATGGGGGCTGCGGACTAACAGATAAGTCTGATGGCGACCTTTCGGCAGCCCACCAAGGAGTAGAGTACTGGCATTTCCGGTCGACTGTTGTGCAGTTCATGCAATTTGGGCGAGTTTCGTCGCACTACAAGGTCAGCGAATTGCGAAGGCAAGATGACACCGAGACAAGACGTACTTTAACTGCAGAGACATTTCAGTTAGATATAAGCCAAGGGGCTACAAAATAAAGGGGATATACTGACTGTGCCTTTTCTTGCATTCAAGACACCCGTTCCTGGATTTCCTATGAGTGCGCCTCATCATCCTTGGAAACTCTCTCCTGGGCGTCCGGGCCGTGCCGAGTATCTTGCCTCAGCTGCTCCTTCGAAGCCGCTACCCACTGAAATGTCAGGGAAAAGTGGAAAGAACTTATATGTATTCCGCGGGTTCCGGCGAAGCTTCTCTCCCCTGAATGCCGCGTAGTCGCAATTTCTGCCATGACGCGTTTGCGTGGCCACAGCCACATCCGTGTCGCCAAGCATATATGGATCCGGGCAACGAAGCCGAGCGGCGGAGCCCCTCCGGGATTTGTGGGGTGTGTTTGACAACTTCTCGCACCCGGACCTCAAAACGATGGCCGGCTGAAGCCAGAAAAGGTTGTTTTGACCGCTCATCATGCCAATTGCGTGTCATCGTCCGGCGGCTTGTCCCAGCGTGGTCTGGGGTCCGGTTTGGCCCTGTTGTGGCTTCCCCGTCCAACAAAGTTGAGCACCCAATCTCGGACTCGCCGTGTCTTTTCGAGCTGCGGGTGGGCGCCACCTGCGGACGATAAGTCGGACGTGCCGTAGTATCCCTCCGTGTCTTGAGGGTCCAGTTTCAATCGATAGAGCAAGTGCACCCTGGTTAAATCTTTCCGCAGGCTAGATCCGTAGACCTTTTTCATGAACACGTTGAAAGCCACACTTTGAACGAGGACGACGTCCCGGGGTCGCAGTCCGCCAAGGGGGCTGTCTTCGACGTTGTCGTATGGAAGCCAGTACGTTATAGCAAAACCAGCCTTCGTCTCGTCTCCAACGAGCACTTCAACTAGGTATTTGGTTGCACCCCAACGGGTCTTGATGGCCCGCGGCTGTGAGATGGAGATGATGCCTACAATTAGGTTATAGGTCATGGTTTGCGGATGGATCTTAAGGAGATAGGCCGCTGACGGAATGCTCCTAAGGTCGCCGATGAGGTCGCTCCCACGGAACAATATTGGCCCTTTGGTGGATCCTGGCTGGCTGCCATCGCCGCTCAGGAAGGAGGTGCTGTCGCTCAGCAACGATGTTGATTGCCCAGCTGATTGTGAAATCAGTTGAGAAGAAGACAACTCTTCGTGAAGGACAACTGAATGCTCGTAAAACTGTGAGAGGATGGAAGTTTGCTCGACATCGTCGCCATCCGAGTCGAAAGACAAAGGGACGGTGGTGAGGAACTCGGGACTGGAGCCAAAAGGAGATTCCTCGGGCCCGTGGTAAATACCTCTGTCATACTGCTGGGAGAAACCCGTTGGGACAGTTGCCTTGTCCAGTGATAATGATCTCCAGGCTGCATGTTCTGGCGCTGGTGAGGTCGTGGGATGTAGACCGGTCTCTGTGGTTAGCCCGGTAAACTGCGCGATGGTGTCTTGGAATCCCGACAATAGCCCGCCTGTGTGCCAGTCGAGAGAATTGCTATCTGGGGCCCCAGAAAATATTAGAATTTTGTTGGCCATGATGCACAGCATGATGGATATTTTATTGTCGAATGCAACCTGGAAGTGAGCAACCACCAAGCCAGGCAGGACCCCAGTTCTGTTTTTTGAGATCTGACAGGGGCAGTTGGAAGTGGGGCCCTACTTTAATTTGTTTGTATGTACCTTGGGGTGGTCTTTCTATTCTTCTCTCCTGTGCAGGTGTCAAGGTTCTGTGGGGTTGGAGTAACAAAAATGCATCCTGCCATATTTTGTCTTCTTTACTGGCTCACAAGTACTCTCAGGGAGGGATATACGAAGTAGAAACTGTGGACTCTTGTTTTCCAGCCAGCCCCATACCCCTGTATTGTACACGCATGTATGGCCCCTGTTGACGCCAATCGCGAATATGGAAATTTCCCCTTTGCGGCCCAGAGCTCTGGTCACCTTGAGACCCTACGCTTCCACGCTACCGACCAGATCATCCCCCCGACTTCAGCAATTGCTCTCTAGTGAGCGCTGATAGGAGTGAACGTTTCATTTCACGACCAGAAACCGAGCCACTACCGAAACAACCACGACCATGGCACCAGCACCTTGGGATACAGTTCCGGCCGAAAACACCTTGTTCGTCCTCGTGACGGGCGGGAATAGGTACAGCTTGTCCTGACGGAGAAACCCAATTGCTCTCCCTTCTAACGTTTTGTTCTGCAGCGGCATTGGTTTTGGCATCGGCGAACGCCTTATCGACGAGTACCTCACCACCCGCTCTCTCTCCTCGCATCTCGTTGTGATCCCCACTACACGAAGCATCAAGAAATCACAAGAAACGATCGACGGCCTCCGGAAACATGCCAGAGAATTTGCGGAAACATCAACAGCCCTCCGTGCTCGCGCAGGGCCGAACTACGACCCGAAACAGACCACGCGCCGAGTCCACATCCTCAGCGTTCAGCTCGACTTATGCAACCTACCCTCCGTCCGCCGATGCGCGAACCAACTCGTTTCCGGAACTGTCAGCAGTCCCAGCGACGACAATGATTTCGTGTCTATCTCGGACACCAAGATCCCGCGCCTAGATTCCATCATCTTCAATGCCGGAATGGGGGGCTGGTATGGGCTCAACTGGCCCAAGGTCTTCCATAACATCCTCACCAAGGGTCTCGTCAACGCCACAACATGGCCAACCTTCAAGGGCGGCCTGAGCGGGCACCAGATCGACCCAATCAAGGGGACAAAGGGGGAGAAAGGCACGGAGCAGATGGGCGAGGTCTTCTGCGCGAACGTGTTCGGGCACTACGTCTTCGCACAGCGGCTCGTGCCGCTGCTAACGCGCCCTGCCGACAGCACCCTACCACCGGGCCGTATCATCTGGGAATCAAGCGTGGAGGGCGACCGGGAAAGCCTCTCACAAGACGATTTCGAAGCGGTCAAGACCGAAGCCGCGTACGAATCCACCAAGCGCCTAACCGACCTCATGGCGCTGACCGCCACACTCCCGACCTCCCAATCCTCAGTCGCCAAATACCTCAACACCACCACCACCTCTCCCACAAAAACCCTCCCCCCCAAAATCTACCTCGTCCACCCGGGCGTCGTGCAAACCACGCTCTTCCCCCTCAACGCCTTCATGTTCTTCTGGTACAACATCGTGCTCTACGTGGCGCGGTGGCTGGGCTCGCCCTGGCACCCGATCACGGCGTACAACGGGGCGTGCGCGCCCGTGTGGGTGGCGCTGCAGGAGCAGGGGTGGCTGGACGGGGCGCGGGCGGAGCGCGTCAAGTGGGGGACTAGTACGGACCGCGCGGGCGAGTGCCGCGTCAAGAAGACCGAGGTGGACGGCTGGGGGTGGGAGGGCCGCGTCGAGGAGGTGCGCGCGTTGAAGCAGGAGCATAAGCTTACCGGGCGGCGGCCCGGTGCGGTGGATGCGACGGCGGAGACGTTGGCCGGGTTTGAGGAGCTGGGGGCTGAGTGTTGGAGGAGGATGGAGGAGTTGAGGGAGCGGTGGGAGAAGAGGGCGGATGCGGCTGAGGAATGACGGTCTTGATGGCCGCGGAGTGTAGGGGGTGGAGCAGAGGTTCGTGGTATATAAGCAAATATTATTGTAATGGTAATGCCGAGGGACCGTAGCCACTATCTCTCGCACTATTTCGGGGGATATCATCCATCCTAAATACAGAACAAACACTTCCCAAGATCCTTTAGTGAACCGTGGCCAGCCACACATCACGAAATTACAATCCCTCACGGCCATGTCCCGTACTCGCACTGTCCCTCGCCTCCTGATCCGACTTTACCCTCCTCAACAGCAACTTCTCATTCCGCCCAAACAGCCCCAGGCACAAAGGCAACGGAACCACCACCAAGCCGAGCACCGCATGCAATATCAACGCATCCCTCATATCCCCTGGCGGATCCCCGTCCGCCCCATCCCTCAACGCCCCGGAAACGATGATAATTATCCCACCCAACAGCTGCCCGCCGCTCCACGCCAGCGTCGACGTGATCTCCGGGCTGATGGGGTGCGTCAACTCGACGAGGTACTCGACGACGATCGGTAACATCGAAAACGACGAAGCCCCCAAAATGGCCATAACCACGTACGGGCCGGCAACGCCACCGCCATCGCGTGTATTGGGCATCCAGATAAATATGAGGTAGCAGAGGCCGATAAGCGGGACGGCTAGCCTGATCGCAAGCAGGTACGATTTAGTCCGGTCGATAATAGGTGACGAAATAGCCGAGGCAACCAGCCCCACGACGATGAGAACCGCGCCCGCGATGCCCGCTTCCTCTTCGTTGTAGCCGTGCGGGAGAAGTATCTGGTTGAGGAGGGAGGATATCGAGTTGAAAAGCCCCACATACATCGCGAAAGGGATGAAGAGGAGCCAGAACTCCAGCTGGTTGAAGAGGATTTTGGCAGATGCGCCGATGGATAGTTTGGGAGTCTCGGCGGAGGGTGCTACTGGGGTAGGGGGTTGGGAGGGGATGAAGAAGGCAGGGACTGCGCCAATCGAGGACTGTGGGATGTTAATGGCGGGTTCAGTAGGGCGGTAGAACCATGGAAGGGGTAGAGGAGCTTACGATTATGGAGACATAGAGGACCATGTGGGAGACGTCACCGGGCTGGGTAACCCAAAACGGGACGATCAACTGGCCGAGGGCGGCGCCGAAGGGGTTTGCGAGACTCGACAAGGCCGTTGCGGCCACCCGCCCCCTGTTGGTGAACCAGAGGTCAGAATACCGCGTCGGAGCAGCAAGCACGAACGGTTGCGCAAGGCCGCAGAGGATCTGGCCGAACATAACCACCCCAAAGAGCCCCCCTGAACTGGAATGCGAGCCAGCGTAGCGGATCCAGTTCCCGACGAGCAGGAGGGCCGCAGCCGTGACGATGGATTTCTTTGGGCCCAGGTGCAGCACGTAGATGACCACGGGGGTGATGAAAACGAAGGAGAACAGGAATGCCGTGCTCAGCCAGTTAATGACGGTCTCGGTAGTGTTGAAGTACCGCGCTGCATGGCTGGCAACGGGGGAGAAGGTGAGCCACTAGTGAGAAGGACGGTCAGTATAAGATCATGGGATCATATTCTCTAACTCCAAAACCCTAAGGGTAATCAAAAGAATCGGACATAGAAACGGCGGCCGGGCCAGGCTTAGTTGTGCACTTCCGGCCAATAATCAATTCGATTCATGCCGGCACAAACACATCCGCGCTCAGCCTGATGATGACCGTCGAGTCAAAAACGAGTAGAGAAAACGACACTTACATCCCAACTAACGATGATGTTCAGCAATGTCAACTGTAGCAATCCAAACCATCGCCGTTTATACACCTTGTACTCGACTCCCGCCACCCCCGTCTCTGTCCCAGCCCCGGCCCCGGTGCGACAAGCTTCCGCCTTCGGCGACCCGGGGCCAGAGGGCGCGTGTGTCGCGTGCGCCACTCCCGTACTCATCTCAATAGCGGCCTCGTTCGACGCGCCTATGCTTCCGACTCCATCATCACTGCCGCTGGCACTCCTGGCCGTCTTCGTTTCCGCTTCTTCGGACTCCCCCTTCAGCTCCTGCCACGTGCGCGAATGTCCGCCCATTGCGTCGCCACCAATGTCCTCAATTTCGCTGGCGCTGGGGCGCGCGGAGTCGGAGTCGCGAGGCTTCAGGTCCTGTGTCGTCGGCTTTGGCTCCCCCCTATCAGAGTCGTGGGCCATACCGAGCCTTTAAAGCCCGGTACCAAAGACGGTCAATCGCACTGTCGCACGGCATGGAACCGAGGGCTCGGATTCGCAAGCGCGGGTCGACGGCGCGGTGCTTGAACCCTGGCGCGATCCCTGCTCCGTGCTCAATTCTGGTGTTAAGGCTTACAAAATAATACTTTGAAATTTGCGAATAATACTGTGCAAGGCCGTCAGAGGGCGGAACGACCGAGCTTCAGACGAAACGACTGTCCGAACCACCACCTTGTGTTGTGTTGCCCAGATCCTCGGCTTCCTCTTCCCTGTTACCCCAGTTCCACTCCTTCCCTCCCGTTCTTGGCAGGTTAGATGCATCCAAACAAGGAAAGGGGAATAGGACCCCGCACTTTGAAGAGCCGTGGAAGGTGGCACACATGACTGGCTTCCAGAATGGGCGATAGTCAATCAAGTGATCTCGAACAATGAAATCTGGATGTGCTTGTCATCCGAAGCCGAAGTTGTGCGCCACAGGAGGGGACTTGTTATTGAGCTTATTCCAACCATTATCTCGATGGTGGTAAATTTCAACAACCAGCATCTTAACTACCCAGGATGACCTAATCCAGCTGACATGAAAATAAAGCTTTTGGCCGATCGGGTGTCAGACGAAAAGATTACCGAAACCAGCCGGACCCCAAATATCAAAAGAAGCATCAGACGGTGATCCCTGCATCTGCACAGCATCGTCCATTCCCATCGACGACATTGCATGAAGTCAACCCTTGTTCGTCCGCCCGGAGCTCTTCGCCTGCTAAACCCAACAAGATAGAGCAAAAGCAAAGAAGGCTTAGTAGGATCAAAGATCATCCAAGATCATCCAAGATCATCTCCTCTCTCTGACCTAGCTGCGCCGCGATAGGCCGAATGGTTAAAGGAAAATTCCGGCCGTAACCACCTACATCTAGGTATCTTCGCCGGCAAAGGCGGAACCCAAATCAACATCAACCACCATCACCACCACCGCCACCACTAGCAGACGCCAAACATCACACACAAAGATATCCAGCCCACACTAGCGTCCCCCGCCTCAACACCCCCCTTCCCCTTCCGGTGCCCAGCCCCAAAAACTGCAAGTCATCCGCCCATACTTCTCACACAGTCCAACCTCCATGTGCTCGCTGTGTAACCCAAGGCGCGCGGCGCGGGGGTCTTGCATAATTCTTTGGACGTCTCCCCCTCCCAGATGCCCACCAATGACAGCGCAACATCACGCAAAAAACACACATCCCACACATCCCTCAACCCCCCTCCATAACCAAAACCGACGACCCCATCTCCAACAGACCCCAAAACCCAACGTTACGTGGTTACCCACCCACCGAAGTGGAAGGGGAGGCTGGCCGTGAGCTGTCGCACTGTCATTCCTGTCTTTTGTTTTCTTCCTTTTTTCTTTTTTTCCCTTTCCCCTTTCACAAGTGAGCTCCGAGACAACACACACCGATGCAGAGCAGCCCGCATATGTAGGACGTGATACGTGATACTAGACCATGTCGGCGGCCCGATCGAGAAAAACGCGGCAAGGATCAGGCGGCGGCGGCGGCGGGCGTATGTGACTTCCTCTTGACAGGAACGGTTTTATGTAGAGGGAGGGACTTGGGTGTTAGGTGGGGAAGGGGGGGTGTAAGGGGGGCTGCTTTTTTGGGCGCCGATGGGTGTGAAAGGGGCGTGAGACATGCCGTTGCTCTGGTTGGGCTTTGGGATGGGTGTGAAAGGGGCGTGAGACATGCCGTTGCTCTGGTTGGGCTTTGGGACGGCAGGTAGATCGAGCTCCATCGAGGCGTCATTGGCGCCATGCAGCCCTACTAGATAGGAAATCGCGTGCGTTGCGCTGTCAAGGCATTTCCGAAACCTAGCCAGCCACACAGCCGTGGCGGGTGAATGGCGGCAGGGATGGACGGAGGCTATTGTGTGTGGTAATCGGTATTTGTTTTCCGAGGGCGTAAATGAGACGATGATGGGAGGGTAATGGTACAACAAGTCTAGGCCGGTGAAACCCCCGACAGACCTAGACCCGATCAACTATACAGGTTGCGGGCTCCCACCGTCCTGTAGAATACCCTATCTCACGATGTGGGGGTCGACCCTATCCCACCCCAGACAACTAAGCCAGCCAGCCAACGCCCTCAACTTCGTCTATAGGAACATCCTCCCTTCTATAGAAGCCATGCGGGCAATGAGAAAACGTTTCAACTGTATCCTGAGGAGCCGTTGGATCTGGCCGTTGTCGAATTCGCGAGACGGCCCCACGTAGAAACGTGTTTGATTTATTTGAGGACGGACCAGAGCTTGGGAGCGGCGCACTGGGTGGCGCAGTGGGCGAGGTGGAAGACTGTGCCTTCGAGTCAGCAACCAATCAAGCGGTGCATGGAGTGGCAGATCAAAAGGGGGACGTACACTCCTCAACGCAGTCCTCCTTCGCACCACCCTCGGACTCGGCGCTGGTGACGCGCTCGACGCACTCGTCAAAGTGGTGCTTGGCGGGGGAGCATTGCTTGGAATTCCGGCACTCTATGCATGGTTCCATTGTCAGCATCGGCCAATATGTCGGGTATGGTGATAACCCCTGGGCTGGTTGTTGGTCGCAACAAGCTAGCCCTGCGGAGGGGCCGGGGGGTAGAGCGATAGCACGATTCCCACAAATCCGGCCTCCCTCCTTGGGGAAAATGACATCTCGACCACTCGGGCGACGGGCAACGGCGACGTTGGTGATAGTATTGGTTGGGACCCACCTTCTTCGAGCTCTTCCTTGGGGTCGACGGGCTCCTCCTCCTCCTCCTCCTCCTCCTCTTCCTCGGCCTCCTCCTCGGCCTCCTCCTCAGCAGCGGGCTCTTCCTCGGCAGCGGGTTCCTCTGTGGCAGCGGTCTCGGTCTCGGCCTTGGTGCTCTCCTCCTCCTTGGTAGTCGTATCGGCGGTGGTCTCCTCGGGCTGTGAAGGTATCATTCAACCGTCAGCAACGGTGCCACAAACAGGTAATTCTCCCCCTTGAGCTCTGCTGTAGCTTGGAGTCTTATCACAAGTTGAAGTGGGATGCTCCGGACAGGGGAGACAAGCGAGCGAGCCCAACCGGGGAGCAAGCGGAGAAAGTGACGCATCAAATCATACCAGGTCCTTCGCAGGGGCCTCGGCGTCGGCCGTCGCCCACGGGGTGGCCGCCTCGACGAGGTCGGTTATGGTGTCCCAGAAACCCATTGTTTCGATCTGGCCGGAAGGGGGCGGCAAGCGGTATCAATGGCAGAAGGTGGGTGGGCAGGGTGCGCCTGAACGGGGTTTGCTCAAGTCGACAATCACAATCGCTCGACGTTGGAGCTCTCGCAAAAATCGGGTAAGCGAAAACCGTCCGGGCTTCCAATTGGCAGTGCCTGATTGGCTGCGTTACTGGTCGACCGAGCTCCGGGTAATCCCGCCCATCACGTGGCCCAGGCCAAGGCTGCTGGTCTGAGGCGGCTCGAGCTTCTTTTTCTTTTCCAGGAGCCTTATTGAATGAGCTCCGAGCCAGGTTGCATCATGACGCAAAGCCCATGTGCCTATCCTGCGGAATGATGATAAGCTGCAGAAGCTGACAGCCAGCTCACGGTCTTGGGGGCCGCAAGGCTCTCTAGCGCCGAGTAGATCAGCAAGTCTTTGGCACAGTGCCCTCATCAAGTTTCCCATGGACGGGGACGGTTTAACTCTTCTTTTAGGTATCCGAGAGAGACTCGGAGAGCAATTATAAAACCGGGTCTATGTTGGTGAACGCCCGCCAAAGCTGATGCAGCACCTCCTTCCCTTTTCATTACGCACCGCGGACCAGATGAAACGAAATGCGATACAGAAACATTCGGAAACTAATGGTATCAACAGTCGGATGCCGTGCAACTAGCAACAAGAGGCAAACGAAGAAAACAATGCAGAAAAAAATAACACGATTCGTAAAATTCCGAGACAATCCACTACAAAATCATCTGGGCCTTCACTGTCGTTCGGCTTCCTCCCGCATACGCTCCTCGTATTGTATGCTGATGGCCTGGGTCTGCGCCTCCACGTAGTCCGGGGGCGGCTCGTCGGGAGCAGGCTGGGGCGGTTGCTGCGGTTGTTGCCGTCGCTGCTGTTGCTGTGGCGGTGGTTGGTGTTGCTGTTGCTGCTGCGTGCCGGCCTGGGTGTTACCGGAGGTCCCAGACGAGGATGGTTCCGCGGTGTTGAGCTCGTACGGTGGCGGAGGCTCGAGGTTCTGCGCAGGTATCAAACCCAGTTCCTGCGCATGGTTCAATCGCTCTTTCAGCCACTCAAACTTGGTTTGGAAGTCGCTGTGGCCACCGTCCCTGAATACAAACTTGACGTCCACCCGGGGAACATGCATGGGGATGCCTCCGCCGGGAACCGGCCTCACGGTACCACCCCAGCTCCAGGGGCCGATCCACGATGATTGGACATGTGTGTCGGAGAAGTTCAGTACAGGTGTGAAGAAGGATTTGAAATCCTCACTCGGCCTCGCCGGTAGGAAGATCACCTGCGGCCGGTCAGCTTAGCTCCCACCCAACTCTCAAAAGGCCAAGAGACCGCGGTCCCTGGACCACCAGCCCAAGAAAGCTAGTGGGTGACGGGGCGGTGTACTTACCCGCTCGTTTGTGATGTAGGCGATGCCGTTGTCGCATTTTAGAGAAAACGGGTCGGTGATTTGAAGCTCCCGAGGTGTTGTTACCTCGAGGCTGACGCGTGGCCGTGAAGTATGCAGTATCTTCTCGCCGGGGATGGGAACAATCTCGCCATCCCGGGTTAGCATGACCCAACTGTCCTCTTCGTCAGATTGGGAATTTCGAAAGAGCGTCCATGTGTGCTGCTCGGCCAAGAATTGGTCGGCCATGATCCGGCGGCAACAGGCGGCGGGGAGTCGAAGAGATGGGGGCCAAGGGGGGGTTTGTTTGGAAGGGGGGGGGGGCGGCGAGCAGGACAGGGCAGGGCTGGGCAAGGGGTGCGATTTGCGACTGGGAACAAGCGCGCGCCAGGGGAGGTGAGGACGGGATCTCGGGGTTTGGAAAAGGCAAAAGAGACGTACGAGAGGGTGTGACTGGGGATGGGGATATTAAAACCATCACTTACTTTATTGACATGTTGAGGAGGCGGGTAGGTAGCTTGGAGCTAGGTGGCCGCAGAATGGCCCGCTGTGCCCGCAGAGGTGTGTCGTCTGGGTGTCCCACAGAGGCCGTTCGATGGGGTCTCGATTCGTCAGATTTGGAGCCCGCTAGCCCATCCACAACCCATCCACTGCGCAGGGTTCAAACAGTAGCGGCACAAAAAGGGGAGCGACCAGTTCGTCCCGCACCAGTGCCGCCTGCAGCAGAACAGGGCCGAGATCTGAGAAGTTTGGGTGCTCTGCGGCGGCTGTAGTATCTGGTGTGGGCCAGATTTGTTGGAGGTGCTCACAGCCTATACTTGCCTGCCCCTCTTGGAGTGCCTCTTCGCCGGGATGCGTGGAATACCTGGGTCGATGGAGATGCGGGACTTGATGCGCCTCGGCAACCTGGAACCCAACCTCTTCGAGAGCCCGTCCTGCCGGGCCTGGGTAACCTGAGCACCTGAGCTAAGGACGACGCCCCTCGGGGTGCCCGGATGGATCAGAAAACGGGTGCTGGGCCGATCCGTGGCGGGCGCGCGATTGACAGCACACAGTACGTGCTCGAATATTGTGTAGGCCGTTGCGCGCGTGTTGATCTTCTGCAGTGGTGTGTTCTGCGGGGTGGTCCCAAGAGCTTGATGGTCGGGAACTTGAAGGATGTTTCCAGGGCCAGGGTAGAACATTGGGGCATGGGTAAGAGCGGGCCAGGAGCCCTGGCGTGGCGTGCTATCCTGGCCTTTGGAACCCCGCGCTAACAGCCCGTGGGCCCGCAGCGGTTGAATTGTGGATCCAATTCCAGTGTGGGACTTGTCGGCCATACCCGTTCGTGGTCGTTCAGGGCGTGGAGATCTCAAGTTCAACCACCACGGCGGCGTTGGATTTGGAATTCCCGGTAAATTGGATGGGAAAGGCCAAGAACTAACAATAAGACAAAATCCTAAACGGAGGTCCCAGTCCAAAAGACTCGGAAACGCCACTCCCGTCGATTCGGCACTCGACTTCCTAGCTAAACAATTCGAAAGCGATAGCCTATTGCCTAGGTAGTAAGCATGGAGTTGCCGAAGGTAAGGAAGAACATCTGTAGTCAAACATGAGCAAACTCGACTGAAGCGGTTAGACATGGTCGGCCTACGAAATTGGAAACTGCTCCGATTGCTCTGATTGCCCTGAGGCTCCTGCCAAACGGATGTTTCGAAAACAGCAAAAATAATAACAGGCAGGAACGACTCGGAGAACTTCCGTCCAGACTGGGGGTCATCCAATGATAAACCCAAAAGGGAAAGAAGGGATGAGCGGTTCTTTTTGCTTTCTGCAGCTCACGTCGAATTCCGTGCTTTTTCCACATTCGCACGGGACCGCTGGCACTTCTTGCTGCAGTTGTGCTGTCCCACGATTCCGACCTCCCACAGCTTTCGGTTCGCATTACAAAATATCTACCTACACGTCCGGAGATCGTGATTCCTATTATCAACACCGCCATGCCTTAGGACGGGATGATGTTTTCTACCCATCAGCGAAACGGAACTCCCGCGCTCCAGGTTTGCACGGGAAGGTGGCTTGTAGAAGCAGCGCTGGTCGCCCGTCTTTCGTCTCGACTTCAACTGCCGATGGGACAGCTGTCAATGAAGCAGTCGAGCCATGATAACTCTGCTTTTTCATCCCGCGCTGGTACTCTGCGATACTCGCAAGCTCTTCCTCGGGCGGACGCCGACTCGACACCTGCCACACAGCCTCCGATCCCGCAGCCCGAGTTGGTCTCGACGAGGTGACGAGCAAGCACACTACGGTCCAGGCAGTACGCCACATTGTTTGTTTCGGTTGATCTTTGCATCGAGGCGGACAGCACAGTGTTTGTGAACAAGTGGGACGTCAAGTTCTTCCTTCCGCCCCCCCCCCCCCCTGTCGTTCAGCACCCATGCCTCGTTGAGACGTCATTAAACTCCTTCGTATGATGAGAGCCATCGAGGCTGATTATGTGGCTCCAGCGCCCCGGACACCTTCATCGAAGCAATCAGCACGGCTCAGCACGGCTCGGTAACCAGCTGATGCCACCGGTGACCTCATGGCTGGATCCCCGAGTTCAGCGCACCCTGGTCGTGGCCAATGCCAAAGCCACAGCAAAGCACAAGGCGGCGTTGCCGACTGCGGGCCAGGGACCACAGCACTTTCGGGACGAGTCAACCGAAGTTAGGGCTAACCCGCATCGTTATGGGTATTGATTCCTTGCCGAGTACGGCCATTCCAAGGAACCGCCGGCTCCCCTGCGTCGCCGTCGGCTCGCCGCCTATCAATGGGCGCAATCTGCACTCTGAGCACAGGGGCCGCAAGCACTTTCCCGAACTGTCCGGGCTTCTCACCGCCCGGTAGCATAAGGCAAGCAAGGGGAACCGTCTCGCCCCACCCGCCGGAGCTCGGCCGGTCCCTCTTCAACCACACCATACGCTCGCTCGATAGGACGACGGGGCCGGGGAAAGCTTCCCCGTCCATCGAAAGGCGGCGTCCTCGGGCTCCAACTACGGTACAGTGTTCTTGTGCGCTCCTGCTTCTATAACCCAAGAACAGGTCACAGACATCGGCGATCCGCGCTACACACTTGAAGTTCTGTCAGCTACGAGACATGCCCAACCAGTTGTGTTCCAGTTCACACTCACCGTTCCGCACGCTTGGTTTACATCCAGACATGCCGCGGCCATCGTGGGATTGGGGGTCCCTTCCGTGTTTTGCGGTGCCTAACGGCGGCTTTCGATTGAGCAATCGAATGGGGGTTGGAGTCCAACTCTCATGTTCCATAACAGGCAGCCCGTCTTGACGGCTCGCCGGTTTCGTCATGGTCAGTTCCACTTCTGGACTCCATCCCCGACTCCGGCTAGACTTTGCCGTGAGCTTTCCACTCCCACCGCATACTTGTGCAGTCCCAGTACAGGGCCCAACGCCCGCGCTGTCGGTTTCTTCGTCTCGCCCTGGGTCCTGGGTAAATTCTGCTTGCCAATGGCGCCGAACAAGGCGAGACTGTGCTTGGCATGCTTGCAGACATCCGCCAGCCAATTGCTCCCAAAAGCCAGCTGCAGCGTCTTGGGCCGAGATGGCACGTGGATGGTTCGAATGTGCTAGCCGGCTGCCCGAGGAACATCATCCAACTATCTGGAAAGGTCTGGATTCCACACAGAATACGAAGCTTTTGCAGCTTGGGGAGCCGGCTCCAGGTCGCTCTACTACTTACTAGCCCACCAAACTTGAGGTCAGACAGCATCACCAAAGACGGTTATCATCTGCTCCAGTGTGGTTCAAGGCCGGAAAGGATATGCACCTGCACTGTGGCTTGGCCATGACTGCCCTCGGCAACCACCGCCCAGAATTGGTTTGGGGCGGTCACTCCGGTTTGAAACGGGGCCCCTGCATCCGATCCCTCGGGATCACTCTTACGAGGTGAGGTGTCTTGAAGTCGATCGCTCACAAACGGTTCTCTCAACGAGACAACGAAAACAAAGCCAAAGGGCCCTTTGTGCAAAAAAGGACTTCGGCGGGTCCCGCTGTTTGGTGAGCGTCTGATGAGGAACCCCCCATCGTTTCCGTTGCTACACTAGACCACGAGCGGATATTGAGGACATAGGCCGCTTCCACGACTTTGTACACGGCCTAGAATGCCCACGGTGAAAGGTGATGATGAGTTGAGACTTTTCTCTGACACACCAAGCTAGTCAGGAGGGCGTTTCCGCGCGAGCATCGAGAACATGTGGACCAACCATCGGTCCATCCAAACGGGGGATCGGTCGGCGACAACAGATCATCGATTCTCTTCTGAGCTCGGGCGGGGGTATTCCGCCGACCGCTCTGGTCCCTTGCCTGGCCTGTTCTCCCGGCCTCCTTCCCCGCGGCTGTGCCGAACGTCTCATGACATGGGGTATTCATTAGCCCATTGGCCGCCTCCCTCTTTGTCGAGGCAAAGAACGTCCTTGTCGGTTCTAATTCCTTTTCGAGAAGCCATCCCAGGCATCCCCTCGTGACTTGTTCATCACCGGCTGGCTAGGAGCTCCGATTGGGCACTCTCCGAGCACGCGAGAGGGACACAGCAGTCGAGGACGAGACAAGGGGGACACCGCGGTGCCAGCGAGTAAGAAACCGGCTAGGGACTTATGCAGGGCTTACGGTTGTCGAGTCGAGCCCGATGACTCTATGTTGGCAGCCCAAGGTCAGCGCATGCTTATTGCTCCTTACGTTCAACAACACGAGCCGTCGTGGTCTCAGGCCACCATCTGAGTCAGAGCGGTATCATGTGCTGAGTTACTCACGTAACACAGCAGAGACACCTCTCGCCGTTCACCAGGATCCCAAGGATGAAATCGAGATTCTTGTCTCTCATTATGCATACAGTCATAAGCTTCATTATCTCAACACCCTTGGCGTTGTCCCGAGCCGAAGCCCCCTGGAATGAGCGCCACCATGACAAATAGAAACACACACACACACCCTCTCTTCCCTTTCCCCCGCTTTCTTCTTCTCTGAGATTGAGGAACAACATGAGACTTGACCCGAAAAAAAGGGGCTGGAGGGGGGGCGGCGACATAAGGAAACCCAACCAAAATCCGCCCATAACATCCCGATTGCCAATGTAAATGCATGCCCCTTGCCGGTACGGTACCCTTCCAACCAACATCGACCCAAGAATTCCATCGCGGATTGTCGGCGAGAGAAATGGTAGCAGGTGTTGGCGCGGGCTCATCTCGCCACCACCAACCGTTGGGCTTCGCTTGAATGGCGGTAAAGCTTGGTCGTGGCCAGCAACCACGACAATTCCGCGGGCCCAGGAATGCGCAAAAGAAAGAACACAGACGAGATCCCCCTTTTCCTGATAAGCGCGGAAACTGCGGCAAACAGAAACAGGAACCAGCCAACGGCCATGCGGAAGCATTGACCATTTAGGTTTCGCCCTTGCTGGTCGGGCAACAGGTCCCAAGGATATCACGCCACCCGCCAGATTGTTATGGCAGCAGTAGGTTAACCACTCATCAAGTGTTGGGGAAGGAGAGGGAGGGAAGCACAAGAAGCAGCGTTACCCCCCTCCCCCCCCCTGTTCCCAGCTCAGAAGCTCTGCCCACCCTTACATGATATAATTCCCTCCATGTCCGCATCAACTCAACCACGGCTCATTAGAACGCGCGGCGCCCGAGCCACCAAAGTCCAGCTTAGGCATCTCGATCCTAGGCGGGGCCTCGGCCGCGGCACGGGTGGCGGTCGGGGGAGCCAGCTTCTTGGGGGGGCTGGCGGGGCGGGCGCGCTTGGCCCTGGACTCGGGCGGGGGCCCGTAGCGGACGTCGCGGACGTCCCAGGCGTCATCGTGGGCGGCGGCGACCCAGCGGCGCAGGCCGTCGTGGACGGCGCCGTAGAACTTCTCCTTGCACAGGCGCAGGCTGCCGCCGAGGCAGCGCTCCCAGCCCGAGATGCGCAGCTGGGCGCGCAGCGCGTTGCGCTCGTGCCGCGTCGGCCCCGCGCACGCCAGGATCGCGTTGAGCAGGTCCAGGTGCGACGCCAGGTAGTTGGTTGCGTCCCACTCCACGCCGCCGACATAAGGGGCCGCTGGCACGGGGGGCCGCTCCTGCGGGAAGTGCCGGGCCTGGTAGGCGAGCTGGTCGAGCGGGGGTTGGTCGCGTGCCGAGGAGGAGGTGGTTGAGGAGGAGGACGTCTTCCTATCGGCGGACGGCAGGGCGACGATGTTGAGGTTGTGCAAGAAAATCCAGAACACCTCCTTGGTCACGTTGACGACCTCCTTGCACCAGACGCGGTAGGGCCGCTCGCGGCGCATCTCGAGCACAAAGTCCACGGGCCGGTCCTCCTCCTTGGGCTCCGGGTCGCGGAGGAAGCCGAGCACGGTCTGGGCGCGGGTGGCGCGCTCCTGGGGTGTGGCGCACTCGATGTAGGTCAGCAGCAGGGAGGTGATGATGTTGCGGGTGGTGAACTCGCTGGGACCCTTCTTCTCCGGGTCGAAAATCATGTGCAGCAGGGCCGGGAAGAGGGTGGCGTGAATAGAGTGGAGGTACTGCAGGGCCATGTCGGTGGTACAGAGCGCTTTGAGACACAGCAGGTTCTCGTGCAGTAGCGCATCCTCATGCTCCTCCCTGCGGGGCGGGGGGACGTTAGCCACGTTGCTGAGGGGGAATGGGGGGAAAAGGTAAAGTGCGCATGGGTCCGGGACCCCTGGCTGCTCCGAAGGCTGTATCCGAGACAACACGGCGGCAGGCAGGCCGCCGTGCCGTCGCCGCAGCAGCAAACAGCAGCAGCAGGAGCAGCAGCAACACCATGCAGGGTCGCATGACCAAGCCCAAAATGGACAAGACGGGTAAGAGAAAAAAAAAAAAAAAAGAGGGACGTACCTCCACTCAACAGCCAAGATACGGTGTAGCAGCTCGACGATTTCTTTCATGCCGCCCTGGCGAATAAAGTCCTCTGTCCAGGCGACGGTCTCGTTGCGGAGCAGGAGGCGCAGCTTGTGCAGCTTTCCGACCTCGACGAGCTCCGGCTGGTGCACCTTTTGCAGGTATGCCACGAAGTCGCCGGGAAGCTGCTGGCCCTTCACCTTGGCCAGGAAGCTGCTGCCGTAGCTGGACGAGAAAGGCGAGGGCGGCGGCTCGCTGACGAGGCTCTCGGTTGACTTGGTGCGGAAGTGCCGGCCGAGGGTGCTGTCGCCCTTCTTCTTGGCGGGCGAGGCCGGATTGTTGGATTTGTTACCGGTTCCCCGGACGATGGTTAGGCTCAGACCCCTGCCGTGCTTCTTCTTTTCCTTCTTGGCGGGGCTTCCGCCGTTATTTTCGTCCAGCTGTGGCTGCTGCTCGGGGAGACCTGTGGCCGGCGGACCAGTTCCGCTCCCCGCTCGCGGTTTGCCGTCGTGCGAGGGCGGGCGGTCCATTTTGGCCTGCATTTCTGCCCAATCCTGCCGGATGAACTCCATCTTGATGGTCTCGCTCAGGTTTCGCATCTTGTACCGCTGGTTTTCGGGGATGTTTCGGCGGTCCAGCATGGCCTCGAGATGCTTGGCGACGTCCTTGGGGTCGATGGCGGGCATCTCGGGTGCTGGCGTAACAGCTTCCGGCGCCGACGAGTTGCTCCTAGATCCAATCATGGGCCGGGGCGCGGCTGCTGACGACGTGCTGCCTTTCCCCCACGTCAGCCGCTTTGAGCGGCTGTCACTACCGCCCGACCCGGTCGACCCCTTGGTCGTGTCGTCTTCTTTGCGGCTAATGTAGGTCTGGAATGACTTTGGACGTGGCTTCTTTTGTAGGGATGGTGCTGGCGCACCGGCACGGGCCGCGGGAGGGTAACCGCTCTTGATGGGCATGTCAACAGGGGACTCCAGGCGTGGCGAGGGCGGCCCGAAGTGCGGTGATGCAAATTGCGCGAATATGGGGGTAGGCGGAGCCAGGCTGGTGTAGTGGTCGCTCCCCATCGAATTGGGTGGCGACCTGTTCTCCTTGTCCTTCTCTTTGGTCGGGGCGTCGCCCTCGTCCGTTAGCAACTGTTTCAAGTTCTTCATGGACTTGGGGCGAATCAGCGCCGCCAGGCTGGTCGCCGACTTGGCCTTCTTGGGCTTCGTCGGCGAGTTGTCCCTGGTCTTGGGCGGCTTGCTCGAGTCTCTATCCCTTCCAAAGGCCCTCAACGAGATGGTAGAAAACCCAGTCTTTGTTGGCGACGCCGGTGGCGGCTGGTCACTCCGGCCGCCCCGGTCGCGCCCTCGCCTCTCGGGAGACCGCTCTTGTCTGTTCTGCTGCAGCTCGCCGAGGGCGTGGGCGTATCGTTGTGGCTCCATGGCCGCTGCGGCTGCCGCGTCAAAGCCGACGTGGAACACGCCGCTGTGCCTGCTTGGGGGGAGGCTCTGTTGTGACATGTGGAAGGCTGGTGTTGTGGCTATCGGCGCGACAAGAGGAGCGGAGGGTAGGGCCGAGCCGTCCGAATTGTTTCGCTTGTGGCCGCCGCCCATGAGCGAGCGCAGCACCGATGACTTGGACCGTTGATGGTGGCGCGGTACGGCGTCGGCGTCGGTATCGGTAGGTGGTGGATGTGAGGTTGAGGATGCCGGGAGACCGTGCATCGTGTTTAGGCCGGTCACGGAGGACATGGCTGCTGTTGTTTAGATGAGGGATGCGTGTTGCCGTGGGATGCGAGACAACAGATGCGCACCCGAGGTTGCGGTGTCGGTGTCTCGGAGACGCGCCGTTCTGGAACGCCCAGGGAAATGCCAATCAATGCCAATACGAACCGAACTCGAATGCCAATGCAAATTGTAAATGCTAGAAGAAAAAAAAGAAAGGATTGTGAAAGTAACGCCAGAAGGAGGATGGCACAGTAGCGGACACAAAACAGCACGCACACTCTTGTCGGATTGCCGCGAAACAGTGTTAGGCCATTGCTGTCAGAACCATGGAGAAGTCCACTGGCTGACCCAAGGACCAGAGGTCGTCCCGTTGGAATGGGATGCGTGACTTTCTTGACAGGTACTGCTGGAACGAACGGTGGCAAGTAGGGATGTTCCAAGTTGGGCGTGTTGGCCTGGATTAGACCCTGCGGGTTGTTTACAAGGGGCCGTTGCTGAGCAACCTGCACGCACTTCGCCCGCAACCCACTGGCTTCCCTGGCAATCGCGCGGGCCGCTAGGGTCGGACGTGCCCCGCAGCACCCCCCACTTCCCCGCATCGTGTTGACAGCCCGCCGTTAAGCGGTCAAGAATTGGAGAAGCTTGGCCGTTTTTGTACACACATCACATCACACAAACAGAAACAGAAACATTTTGAGGTTGCGCACTTTTTTTTTGGGCAATTCTGCTTACTGTGTCTGCATGTACTGTTGATCCTCGCCTGGGTAGCCGCTGACTCCTGCAGCATTGCCCATCACCAACTCATCAACCCCTTGCCCCGGTCAAACCCGCCCCGTAGCTGGCTCTCCGGCTTGACCACTTTCCCCTGCAGCACCGTAAACTTGACGATGCCCTCACAATCCTCCGGCCGCACCCTTGCAAGCCAGATGCACTGCGCCGCTCCGACATCCCCCTCCGCCAGCACGTTCTCCTCCCCCTCCCCCTTTTCCTCCGTCCCCTTTTCGGCTGTTTGTTCCGCCCCCTCTCCCTCTTTGTCACCACTCTCCTTCCCCCCATCTTCCTTCTGCCCCTCCCCCTCCCTCCCCTCTCCCTCCGCCCCTACCTCTACCCCTTGCGCAGGCTTCTCCCCCCTCCGATAAACCATCACATTCGCACTATACTTATGCCCGCCCACATGGCTAATAAAATAAATCCCCACCCCCCCCGGCCGCTCGTCATCCAGATCCCGATACAACCCCAACGGCTGCAGATGTCTTTGAAACTCCCTCCGCAGCAGCGGCGCGGACTGGCCGCAGCGCACATCGCGCGTCTTTTGGCTGCACAGCAGGATGAGCGCGCGGTGCGGGCACGCGCGCGTCGTCAGGTCCTTGATTGCGGCCGGGGTGCCTTCGGGGAGGGGGGCTGGGAGGGAGCGTGGGAGGGCGAAGGGGGTGAGGGGGGTGGTGGTGGTGGGCGCGTGCGAGATGATGGAGGTGAGGAGGGCGGGGACGGTGGCCGGGGTGACGTTCTCGATGATGGTGAAGGCGGGGAGGAGGAGCACGCTCGTCGGCTCCGAGTAGGAGGTCGTGTGGTGGGGGGTGGGGATGTTGGAGGCGGAGAGCATGAGCCGCTGTTTAGGGAGCGCTTGTTAGTACCTAGCTGATCACGGTAGGTAGGTACGGGCGACGTAGGGGAATAAGGAGAGGGAGGATAGAGAGGAGGGGGGAAAGGTAAGGGCGGGACAACCACCGCAAACATACCCCGTTCGTGGGCCCCTTTGCGGCGTCAATCGCCTGCATGATGCTGCCCTTCTCGTCGGCGACATCGCGCACCCAGTCCGTCTTGCCCGTTGCCACCAGGAGGTGTGTGCTCCACCCCTTGACGAACCCGTACAGGTCATCGTTCTCCTCCACCTTGAACCCCTTCGGGTACTGTATCGAACAGCTGGAGCAGTCGTGGTCGCAGTCCTCGCCGTCGACGGCCTTGTCGACCTTGGGGAACAGGTCGTGTATCGAGGCCTTGCTGCCCGAGTCGCCGATCGCGAACGCCTTGGCGCTGTTGATGAGCGATTTCAATGCGCCGGCCATTTTGTTGGATTTCGGTCGTTAGTTTGGTGGACTACCGGGAGCTAGGTATGTACAACTTGGGATTTTACGCGGTCAGGTACAAAAAACCTAGCTTCCTGAAGCTCCAGCACCGGTACCCGATCCCGCTGACGGGGATGGGACGATGGGCCTACAACTAATAAACGAAGAAATGACCGAAGCCTTGTCCTATTCGGTCTTTTTTGTCGGAGGTAACGGACTAATGTGGAGAACGGCAGGATGATTGCGTCCGAGCAATCTTCTCTCACGTTGGCCCCCGCCAAATCATTGTTTGATCTCCAAGCAAATACAATCAGACGCCTCGTAACGCCGAGCGAGAATCCCACATCGCTTTGTCTCACCGCACCTGCCCATTCGGTCGACGGCAGCGGAAATGACAGTGGCTTTGCGCGGGCATTGCGTGATGATGCGCAAAAGCTGAGGTGGAAGACCCGATGGGGGTTGGCCTCCACCCATGATCTTAGATAACTTAACTTGGCGAACCGCTTATCAGATCATCAGACAAGCAAGGGCAAGCAACCCTTTCCAAGACACGGCATGTAGTTAGTGTATTCGTGTATCCATACGGTAATTAATCGTGGGAACAATGCCCAGTTTCTTTACTACCTACGTGATCTGTAAACACTGCATGTCTCTCATCCCCAGGCCAATTCTATCTAAGACGTTTCAGGCCCAGACCCAACAGGCCCAGTAAAACCCATCATCAGTCACCCCGCTCGTCTGAGCCCCGTTTTGTGTATGAAAAAAGAAGAAAAAAGAACCAGCCGCCCTTGACGATAATACGAAATGATATCAACGCTCCCCATATTTTAGCCCAGAAAACAACAACGAAACCTCGATTATTACACGATCCCCATCGTCCCATCAAGGAGTCCGGAAAGACAACCAACCAGCCCGGGGGGGTTCAATACCCCAGGAGCAAGCGAGCCGGCAAATTCTATTTTACCTTCCTCGCCTCCTCGTACTCGAGCAGCACCGACCCCGACACGCTCTCCACGCTTTCCCCTTCGTCGCTGCTGAATCCATCCCCGTCGGCGAGCGACATCCGCCTCTTCTCGCTCTGCCGCCGCCTCAGCTCGCCACGCTCCCGCATCGCCTGCCGAATCTTGCGGTTCGCCTGGTCGAAGCCCTCCTTGCTGTCCAGCGTGGTGAATCCGCTGACGGAGAATCCAGCCGACCCCAGCCCACCACCAGCGCTGCTGCTCCGGCTCCGGTTGCGGCTGGGCGGGCGTGTGGCGAAGATGGGCGCTTGGCCGATGTTGCTGAATGATTCGTTGCGCGGGATCGCCCGGCTCGACTGTGTCGTGCTGCGCCGCGAAATGGCGGGGCTGCCGGGGCCCGGTGACGACGCGCCGCTCTGGCTGCGGGAGTGGGCCGGGGAGCTGGGCGCCGAACCCGTGTTGTTGATGAACGCGTTGCTAACGTCGGCCGAGGCGCCCCGCTTGTAGGCATCAAAGACCAACCGCGTGTGCTCAAAGTCGGGGAACATCTCCGGGCCGATCTGGTTGATGATGTCTGTGACCTGCGCGCTGAGCTCGGCGCGGCGCTCGCGGAGTTGGTTGATGCTGTAGTTGGACGACGGGTTTATGCAGAGGGCCAGCGGCCTGAGCGACTTGAGAATGTCCATACCGACCTCACCGAAGCGCAGCGCCGCAAAAGTGATGGAAGGGAAGATGATCCAACCTGCAAAGAACACGGTCCAGAGCGATACCCAGTCGGGGACATAGCCGCTAAGCCGATCCACGTGGACCAGGTACATGGTCGTGAAGATGTAAAAAGCGTAGAGGATCGGCGCGAGAGCCAACGACACCAGGAGTTTCCATGTCGCGATAACGTCCTTGCCTTGAATCTTGACCGAAGAACCGGCAAGCGCGGTTTTAGCCTTTTGGTGGCTAATGTACTTTGTCGCTATGAATATGGGCGCGAATAGGAGGAGACCCGGAAGCACCCCCGCCGAGAGAATGATGAGCTTGATCAACCGGTAGAAGAAGGTAAAAACGACGATGGGCCACGACATTTTCCCGTATTCGACTTGGTGGTCGCGGATGTTCAGGTACCGAAGCTGCCTGTTGTACTCGGCAACCGACTCTTTGAGCTTGATGATGCGCGGGTCGTCCTTGTACTTTTCATAGCCCAAAGCCAACCGGCGGTTCAGCTCCACAACTACGGGTAACGGTAGCTTCTTGCCAGTAGGGTTATACAGCCTCCGCGCCGCCTGGATCACCATCAGGGTATCGTAATCAGGCGTTGAGACGGTAACAGCACCCAAGCCAGAGTGAACCATGTCCAAAAGCTGCCCGATCGCGTCTCGCCTCCTGTTATTCCTGTACATGTCCACAAGCTTGGCAGGGACTTCGAAAGGAGGACCGAATTCGACGACGGCCCTCGAACGAAACTTGTGGGCGTGGAAGTAGTTCATGCCAACGGGCACAATCCTGAGGCCGCAGTCGGGGGATTCAGCAAGGGTTCCCAAGGCCATAATGGCCACGCCCGCCTTGAGTGGGAGCAGCTCAGTGCGGTCGTGGCTACCACCCTCGGGGAAGATGCCGACGCACCCGCCCGACTTGAGACGGTCAAACACGGCCTGGTAGACCTTGGACTGATCGATGTGCGGGGCCAGCTTGTACTTCGTTCCTTGGTAGCCCGGCTTCGGGCCGTCAATATCGACGCTCGTAAGGTTGCCGTTGTCATCGATGTCGTCTCGCGCGGTGAGCTGGGTCAGGGCAAGCTTGCCCTTGAAGGCACGCTTGATGCGTATCTCCTCGGGGCCGAGAATGGCCGCAACGTCAACGCTCGCCCCGCTCTGGCCCTTCGCGGATGGGAGGAAGAGCATGCCGCCAACCTCGGCTTCCTTTTCGAAGTTTGTGCCAATGCCGCGAACAAGGGTGGGATCATTGATAGGATCAGGGAGGTAAATGGTTCCTTGCCCGGGTTTCGCCGAGTCTTGTGCCCGACCGACAGGAACGGAGCCAACTTGACGAGATGCCCATCCAATAAAACCGTGCACCGACTTCTGTGCGATGAGTAGGGAGACGCGGCGTTTCGCTTCGATCTTCAACGTTCGTTGGAGGATAAGGGCATCGACGAACTGCAGCACAAAGACATGGTTAGTCTATAGCTATGGTGGAAAGAGAGGGAGCTGCCTACCTGGTTGGCGTGGGGGGCCGCCACGAAGAGCACTGGGCCGTGTCGAGGGACCTTCCAAGCACCGCGGGGGTGGACCTCGCGGAAGAACAAGTCTGCCAGCACAGACATAATCCACAAGAACCCATCATATTTCCAGTTGCTCATGGGGTAGAGTTCCTTTGGGGGGGCAGCTTCCTTTGTAGCGCCCTGCTGGGCCCCTCTCGGCGCCTCAGAAGACATGGCGACGGTGTGGGAGGTGGGTGCAGAGCTCAATGGCAGAGTGGCGTGTCGGGCTCTGCCTCTGTGTCACGTTCTTTATGTTAATGGAGCGGAAAGGCGTAGAGCGTCAATCGTAAATCGTAATCAGGAATTCGTGGCTCAAAGCGGCCCGGTTTTCGTGTGCTACCGTGATACTCGATATCGTGTCATCCAAGTGAGAAGGTAGATGTAGCGTGATTGAGGTTATGTCGCGATCAGGTTGACCGTCGAAGTTGGTACGGGTTGAAGCTGAGGCAACGACGCCAAGACGAGACTGTCACGCGCAAAGCAGCTTTAGATATTCGCAATTAGTGGGGCAAGTCTCTCGCAACGGTCTGCGAACATTGAGGTGAAAGATAAGACCAAGATATTGATATTAACTCGTTTGAATTGGCGTATTGGGAGTGTCAAGCGAAAGGAAGGCCAAAGCAATAGCGACACGGGTTGGATGAAGTGAGGAAAGGCTGGAATGGCCGAGCAGGAGGCGACAGGAATGTGAATGCGACAGAACAAATTCGGCCCAGGTGCCGGCCAAGAACCAAAAATATGTGGG
Source organism: Chaetomium tenue (assembly GCF_020726465.1). Lineage (NCBI taxonomy): Eukaryota > Fungi > Ascomycota > Sordariomycetes > Sordariales > Chaetomiaceae > Chaetomium > Chaetomium tenue. Next base: position 1,410,291 of record NW_027117330.1, on the reverse strand, counting down.
TCCCAACGATGTCATCCCCACTCTGCACCCAAGCTCCCTCCTGAGCCGTTGGCCCGGGCGTCTCGGTGGGCGTTCTGGCGCAGAACGGTGCCACCCCCAGAAAGCGCCCCCAGGGTCCATTGGCTGGCGAGGGGGCCAGTGGCCAGAAACAGCTGAAGGCCCCCCTCTCAAGCGGTTGACACCCGCATTCGCGCGTTCTAGCAACAAGGCAGGATGCGGCAAATGCAGCTGCGTGTAACTAACGCCAACCAGAACCGGAAAGGCGTGATGCAGAATTCTCAACAATTCGCCATCTAAATGATATTGATGGGGGAAAGGCACGTCGAGAAGAAATTCTTCGACGTACATACGATACCGTCGCATCAGTTGCTGACGGCACCGTGTAGGTTTCTCAACCCCTCCACTCGCTTCGCTCCGCCCTCCACTGGAGATAGATACCAATTAGCGAGATAGCGATTTATTGATCCGATAGCGTTCCCCCGCTGGCAACTCCATATCGATGGGTCTCGACCGACGACACTGAGAATTGACACAGTAAGCCCGCAGAAGATACTCTTGGGTTCCGTCACCTACTGTTGCTCGAGAACCCGAAACGGTGCGCTCCTCGCCACACTAGGTACATAGCAGTTTTTCCTCTTCGCCCGGGAATCCCGTTCCTTCAAAAATTCAAAAATTCAAAAGTGCCCCCTCGGTCCCGGCGCTCGGTGTCACCGTGGCCGGCCCGGTCTTGCCAAGCCTTGACAGGGCAGATGTTCCCCACCAGCATCCAAGCTCACACCCATGCGCTTTTGCATGTGACTGTTGATCGGCAAGCTCGCTGGCTGAAGGGTGTTGCGCGGGGGGCAGCGGTGTATATTCATATTCGTCGACAAAAGGGTTAGAAAAGGTTAGGTGAAGGAAGGTGAAAACGAAGAAATCAAGTTTTGTTACATTGATGTGAGCGCTCTTGATAAAATATTTGGTTGAAGCATGGTCTCCCAATGCATTGTAGCCCCCCGGTCTACAACAAGCTTCTCGGCGACCCTCCATATTATACTCGTACGATACTCAACACACAAAACCCATCGCACATCCAGCAGAACGAACCACAAACCCCAAACCCCAAACAACAACAACCTCACTTCTTCCTCCCCTTCCCCTTCCTCTTCCCCCCACTCCCCTCCGCAACACCCACCGTGCCATCCTCCAACTCACCCTGCCCCACCCTCCCCTCCCTCTCCATCTCCCGCAGCTTCTCCTGCCCACTAATAAACATGGTCAAATCGCGATTCATCTCCTTGAGCTCCTCGTTCTCCGCCCGCAGCTGCTCGACCAGCCTCCCCGTGCCCTCGGCCTCGCCCTTGACATGCTCGATGCGCGTCATCAGCCCCGCGCTGACCTCCTTCTCCTCCTGCAGCGCCTTGCCCAAGCTCCGCGCCAGCTCGGCCGACTTGGTCGCGCGTGCCTTTTCCTTGGCGAGCTCCTTCTCCAGCGCGGGCACCGTCTCGTTTTTGAGCACGCGGTGCTCGTCGCGCAGCACGGAGAGCTGCTTCAGCGCCTCGGTCGCCTGGTTTGATGCTGATTCGGCTGCGGCAGATGCCTTGGCGGCCTTGTCTGCTGCCTTGTTGACCATCTCCTCGAAGTAGACGCGCTGGCTCTCGAGCTGGCTGGTGAGGAGGTGGGTGTACTCCATGCCGATGCTGTCGAGCTTGGCGCGCGGGACGACGTCTTCCTGGGCCGCCGGGCCGCCTCCGCCGGGTGCTGCCGCGGCCGCCCTGGAGTGCCGATCGTTGGTGGTGTTGCGTGGCAGCTCGACCACCTTCCCGTCGCCCTTATCGCGGATCAGCCGGTGCACCCACATGTCGCCTGCGTAGTCCCAGACGTGCTGGGTCTGGAGCTCGAGGCTGAAGCTGTGCGCCGTCGTCTTCCAGTGCTCTTTGGCGTGGCCGCCGTTGTAGCGCCCGCAGCCGACGTTTCCACAGATTAGACAGATCCACAGGTCATCGGTGCAGTTGCAGTTGTTGCAGATGTTGGAGACGCCCGAACCGAACGGCTGTGAGTACGGGTTGTCGGAATCATACTCCTCGGTGGGTTTGGGGTTCGTCGCCCGGCAGACAGGGCATCCCGAACCTTTCCAGGTTTGCAGGCATGTGCAGTGGAATACGTGTTGGCAGAGAGTGGTCATAAGACCGGAAGTGTCGTCCATGCGCTCGAGGCACACCGTGCAGGTCGGGAGCTCGATGAGGTTCGGAGTCGGCGGTGGGAACGGTTTGAGGGAATTGGCCAGTGGGGAGGTAGGTGAGAAGCGGTCGTTGTTCCCCTCGGAATGTTTCCTTTGACTGCTGGTCTCGTTCGCTGTCTCGACTATGATCGACTTGATGAAAGTGACATGGCAGATTTCGGTCTACTCCGCCGTCAGTAAATCTGCCCCTCGGGGTTAGAGAAGCTGGTGGGTAACTCACTTCCACGCTATCAAACGGCTTCCCGTCAAACTGCTTCCGCCACTCCTGGGCTTTCCAGCTGTCCCGAAACTTCATCAAAACCATATATCGGTTTACCCTGCCGGTCATGATCATCCGGTAATGGCTGACATATCCCCTCCACTTCTCCCCAATGAACCCCAGAAAGTCGCTGGGCGACATGTAGCTGGGAACAGCGGGGATGCACAGAACTGTACCTTCGTCATCGCCTCCGGAACTGTCCTGCCCCTTGCTGTTCCCCTCTGCTGGCCCGTAATGTGTCTCCTGAGCTCCTCCCATCACACCCGGCTCATCACCCTCCCGGTAAAGGTGGACAACCCCCCACCCCACCTCGGTGTTCTTGGTCTCTAGTGGGGCATACCTCGCCTTAGTCGACAGGCCCATACCACCGAGATTCGGCCCCAAGCTCGCAGCCGGCGTTGCTGTGGCCGGCGTGACCGCCTCACCCCCCTCTTGCTTGTTCCCCGCCATCCCGATATCTCCGTTCTCTGTAGTAGGAGCAAGATCGAAGCTCTCAACGCGGACCCGTCCAAACCGCCAGTCCCGAACAGCCGTATGCGGGCCAATCCCGTCCTCGGCTTTGGGCGTGGCCTCGTCGTATCGGTGGCGGAACGGTCGTGGGCTCTCGGGGGGAGCTGTGCCGTATGGTCTGGCGGCACCACCGCGGCGCGCGCCGCAGTCGATGACCCTCGAGTTCACCGGCGGAGCAACCGTGCTTTCGTACGTTCCCGTTCGGTGGCTGCTACTTGTGTGCTCGCCGTCGCCGTGGGCGTTGTCGCTCGTGTAGGGGCTGTCGAGGTTGAGGTCCCACTGCCGCCAACGCGGGGGGATCGGTTGCGCGGGTTGCTCTCGTCGGGGTTGGGGTCGTGGGTGGGAGGGGAGCTCGTCAAAGATGCTTGCGCCTGGAGCGGAAATCCAGATATCGTGATCGGGTGTGGCAGCCTTGTTGTTGCTGCTGCTGCGGCCGACTTGCTTTCCTGGTGGGGGTGCGGTCGCGATCGCGGTCGGGTCGGGCGTCGCGTACAGCTCGAGCTTGAGATGGTAATCGTACGGCGGCATAGCAGCAGGACTGCAACTGCGCCGTCAAGTCGGGCCCAAAGGGTGCGCGGCTCGGGTCGCAAGTTGTTGGCGAGAAGTGAAGTGCTGAAAGTACGAGGAAGAGTGACTGTGTGGCAAAGATTTTGGAGGAGGGGTCATGGAGGCAATAAAGGCTCTGCTTCTCGAAGCTTGCCGTTTCTTGCAGCAAGCTGCATCATGAGTTAGGCGTGCTTGCCGTCACTGTTTGCATCACTAAAAAAAATTTACAGTTCAAGTTAAGATGACTTGCTTCCCCTGCTGGTGAGGTCGGGTCGCTTGCCACCGAAAATAACCTACCTAACCGACCATGCATGAGTGCCATGCATTCCGCTTTCGGAATGCCCCGCAACACATTACCAACAAACGCATCATTTCATCATCGTCACATCAAAAGCGCAAACTTCAGTTAGACTCAAATCGAGTAAATTCGTGAATGGTATCTCAATGGTACCGTGTCATCATGCTTGCTATTAGGGCGAGGTTTCTCTGGTCGCTGATTGCTGGCCGTCCCAAAACCGCTAAAACACCGTCATGTCCCCCACGTCCTCATTCCCAGGATCTCGGACCGCTCACTGGCCACCACGGAGACGCAACACCAAGTGGAGAGTGCTCTCCTTCTGGATGTTGTAGTCAGACAGTGTCCTGCCATCCTCCAACTGCTTTCCAGCGAAAATGAGACGCTGCTGGTCTGGGGGAATGCCTTCCTTGTCCTGAATCTTCGACTTCACGTTGTCGATCGTATCCGAAGATTCCACCTCCAGCGTAATCGTCTTCCCGGTGAGGGTCTTGACGAAGATCTGCATACCACCACGGAGCCGGAGTACCAAATGGAGGGTGCTCTCCTTCTGGATGTTGTAATCGGACAAAGTCCGACCATCCTCCAACTGCTTGCCGGCGAAAATGAGACGCTGCTGATCAGGCGGGATACCCTCCTTGTCCTGGATCTTCGACTTCACATTGTCGATCGTGTCCGATGACTCAACCTCCAATGTGATGGTCTTTCCCGTCAGAGTCTTGACGAAGATCTGCATACCACCGCGCAGGCGCAGGACAAGGTGCAGGGTGCTCTCCTTCTGAATGTTGTAATCCGAAAGAGTGCGACCATCCTCGAGTTGCTTGCCAGCGAAAATCAGGCGCTGCTGGTCAGGAGGGATGCCCTCCTTATCCTGGATCTTCGACTTAACATTGTCGATAGTATCCGATGATTCCACCTCCAGGGTGATGGTCTTGCCGGTCAGAGTCTTGACGAAGATTTGCATACCGCCACGAAGACGGAGGACGAGGTGGAGGGTCGATTCCTTTTGGATGTTGTAGTCCGAGAGGGTGCGGCCATCCTCCAGCTGCTTGCCCGCGAAAATCAGGCGCTGCTGGTCGGGCGGGATACCCTCCTTGTCTTGAATCTTCGACTTAACATTGTCGATGGTATCGGAGGACTCCACCTCAAGGGTGATGGTCTTGCCAGTCACTAAGTTTGGAGTCAGCAACAAGTCGAGTGCGGGGAAGAGGGGCCCGACGGTGCCTCGCGATGACAGCCGACCGCGCCCGCTGACGAGGAGTGTAACTTACAAGTCTTGACGAAGATCTGCATGTTTGCAGGTATTCTTGTTGGTCTCGAGTAGTGTTTGTGTGAGCAGATGGATGTCCTTGGTTGCGGATCAAAGGAAGTCGATGATGTTTTGGGGAAGAGAAGGATCTGGGTGGCAGAAGGGAGCTGGGGATGGTTAAATACTATCGGGCAAGCACAGTCGACTATGGCAGGCTGCCGCCGGGAAGCGGGGCTGTGAATGCGTCAGGAAGGCGCAACAGCCACAAAATGGTCAATGCGGAGGCAGAGAAGTGGAGCGAAGTCACCAGAACAGGCCAGCCAGGCGGGTGCACAATGGGACAGCCTTGCCCCTTCGGTCTTTGTTGCCACAGCACACAACTGCACATGTGCTGAATCAGCAGGCAGATGTTTGCTCCGATAGTCAAAGAATTCGTCAGCCTTCTAGTCCTCCTCTTGAAAAAGTCGTTTATGTTAATTGTGTAGCCGTTGGGCGCTGCTGCCAAAACGCATTCCTGGGTTGAACAGGACAACCTCTCTTCCGCCCAACAATACAACCAACCACCCCGGTCCTGGCACCAACGGCCTCAGCTCCGCCCCCGCATTTTCTGATGGGCCCGGCGAGGCCGGTGACGTGGTCGGCAAGCGAATGTTGCGCGCGCAAACACCGGCCAGCCCGTTGAGATGTGGCACCTTCAAGTTGTGGCCAAAAGACGTATTGCTTTTGATCAGAATAGCAGGATGCATTAACGATCTCCAACCGACCACTTGCAGTCTGTTGGCTCCCGAGACGGCCACCTAACACGGAGGCCAGGCCAAGCAAGGCCGTTCTTTGCCCCGTCAATTCCCGTTGCGATCGGGCAAGCAGGTTTCAGACCGCGATTCCCGCTCCCAACTTTCCGTCCTACACTAGCTGCTGCATTATCGTACGGGACGAAGTACACTATCTATCCTTCCAGCCAACGCCGCATACGTTATTCCATCTTATCGGACATTGCTCCGAATAGATACGAATAACTCCACCTCGCACCGTCCTCACCTCCCGGGCCCTCTCCACTCTCCCCAGCAGACCTCTTGCTCGAAACGGCCGAGGCAAGTGGCATGAAGGCATTCTCGCCCAGAGCATCTCGAAACGCGAAGTCGAGTAAAGAAGTGTGAAGTTGCGGTGTAACTGAGCCTATCGAGGTACTTCATGCATTAGACCCGAAATGGATCAAATCGCGCCATTCTGGAGGAAAGAACCCCAGCAGGGACCTGTCATCTGATCGACGTCATCACGCGTTCGCCAAGGTGCTCCATCGCTAACCCCCCCTCGGCGTTTGTTCCTGTCAATCAATCCACCATCCCGCAACGCTCCAACAAGGAGCTTTTCAAGAGGCAATAAAAAATAAGAAGAGGGCGAGGTCAACATTACACCAAAGTTGTGGATTCCGCAACTCAGACAAAACTGAAAGGGGGCCTCCCTGTCTTCATGATCGTTAACTAGCCCCACCCGAACCCAATTCGCACCTCTAACCCCTCTCCGGACTGCGAGTGTGCGGCGAGGATGGAGTGAGTATTGTGTATAATTGCGTCGATATTTCTTGATTATTAGGGGGCGCTTAATAATCCCAAATCCCGTCACCTCACATCAGCCCAAGAAAAGGGGCAGCGTATCGCAACCCCCAAAAAAGTCTTTTATGATGGAGGGGCGGGAAGTGGTATCGTGGCCCGGGAATGCCCGGACGAATGCAGGTAGCCGAGAGAGAGATTATACCCACAGCTTCTGCACCAACTTGGGATTTACATACTGTGTCTGCAGGGTGTTGGAAAAATGAGAAGATGCAGTCATCTTTCAGAAGAAGTGAAACAGCCGAGACGAAATTAGACGGGCCACAGCGCCATTCGAATTACGCACGGTGAGGTACTTAGAGGGCATCGACAACCAACCTCGTTATACCCACGCAGCAGGACACACCACTCCATTCAGAACTCTCACACAGGAACGGTGCATGCATCATTCCTCAAGACAGTCTGTCAATTCAGGGCAACTCGTCCAGGCTTCGACTTCTTCGCTCATCAGCCCACCGCTCCATATCACACAGCTCACACCCCCAACTCAACCGAACTCTCATGTTGACACCAACGCTCAGACAAGCAAGCAATACTACACCACAGTCCATAGTCATACCTCTCGCAGGGCGACAATTATTATCTCAGACCAACATTGAAACCCATGTAAACCAAAAACCGCAAAAACATGTCTTTTTCTATATGCTCTGTGCATTTCATCTTCATGATCGCCAAAGCATCGCGAACTGAATAGAATCGTCCAAGTCTTGCCTATCCATCCTCAATATTGCTCCCCGCCTTCTGTGTCTTATTGTCCCCCTTCCTTCGATCACCATCCCTCCGAGGGATAGAATTCAGGATCGTCGGTGCTCTGTTGTGGTTCCCGGGTGTAGGTGCAAGGCTGCGTAAAATGCAATGTGTATGTGCTTGCGCTCTCTAAACAAATCATCAAGGTGGTAAAAATATTTGTGTGCTTTTAGTCATAACTCAATGCCTTTCCCGTCATCATGGACGTCAGTCATTTCCGTGGTAGCGTGGGTCCCGTCGTGTGGGTTAACCAGCCCAAAGTGAGAGTGCTGAAGATGAAAAAAACAAGATAGTAACGAGAGTCGTGGCAAGTGAAAAATAGAACAAGTAGTAAGAGGAAAGAAATAATACGAGACGAAAGACAAGAACGCCGTCGCTCAGCAGCACCAGACAAAATCAAGCAAAACATAAGAAACGGAGATTAAATAGAAATCATGGCCCTCGTTGGTTGAAACATAGTGTTTAGACCGTCAACGACAACGGGTACTGTGGCGGGACAGCACATCGCAGAAGCAAAGGGGCTCGCTTAGTTGGACCGGATGACAAGCTTCGAGAGCAGCTTGTTTGATAACGAGTCGAAGTCGTAGCGGTCAAACTTGGATTCGGAACGCGTCCTCAGGTATGCCTCTTCACGGGGGGTCAGCTCTGAACTCAAGAAACGTGAGGTGTTGCAACTTACCATGCTTAATTACGTGCTGCCGCACTTCGGTCATGGCCTCGCAGACGGCGGGGTTGTTGTTAAGCAGTTGGCCGTGCCTCCGAGTATCCCACTCGGTGAAGGCGGGCAGTTTCTGGGAGATGGCGTGGAACAAGCCGACGATGACGCCGACCGGAACGGTCTCCATGTCGCTGCAGAACTTGTCGACGGCGACCGGGTCGGGCACACGGTAGTGGCAGTCGAACTGGATCTCTTCCCAGACAGCCAGCAGAATGGAAGCCAGCATGAAGATGGTGGGCCAGTTCTTCAGCCGCTCTCCGCTGTAGACGCTCGAGTAGAGAGCCGAAAGCTCCTCGAGGATATCCTTCTGCAGCTCACGCCACATGTCGGCCATGGCGCACTTGATCTGGAAGTTGATCATGACAGGAGCAACGACCTTGCCGTAGTACTTGGAGTCTTCGTCATCGATCTGGCCCTCCATCGGCTCTTCCGTCTGCGGTTGCTCAACCATGGTGATGTGCAGGGTGAGGTTGTAAGCCACGACGAGCTTGAGAGCCTTGCGGATAACGGGAAGCCTCTCCTTCGTGTAAAACCGATAGGCGGTCTTGAAAATATCGGTGATGAAAGGAGTGCCCTCGAAATGGTCGTCGATGAAGTTCTCAAAGCCCTCGTCGATGTGCTTGTCGAGGTACTCGTGGAGGGCCTCCATCGAGATGCCTTCCTGGCCAACATCAAGGCGCTCGGTGCGGATCTCGTAATCGATGGGATCCTGGTCTTGCAGAGTCGACTCAACCCAGTCGACCTGGAAGCAGCTCTCGTCCGCCACGTACACCTCACGGACCAGAACCGGGAGACAGAAACCATAGCCGTGCGTGATCCACATCAGCGTCTCCTTCTGCGCGAAACCTTTCACGTTGAACACAGACATGCCGAGGCCCAGGTGGCGCTCGTAATCGGCCTTCCAATCCTTCATGAAATAGCCAATGTCCTTGATATCGATACGAGTGCAAGGGACCTGCCACAAACGAGCGTGCGAAGGCTGGCAACCAGCACAAGGCTCGCCCTTGTCGCACGTCTTCTTGAGGAATTTGCATCGGAGACACGCCCTGAGTTTCCGGATCTCGCTAGCCTGCTTGCGCTGCTCGGGGAGCAACGGCCCGCGCCTCCGGCCCACCTTCTTCTCACCGGTGCCATCCTTCTTCCCTGTCGATGTCCTCCGAATGACAGACTTTGTGGCCTTGGCAATCGGGCTCTTTCTCGTCCCCGAATTCCGCCTTATCGGGGGTGATGTGGACCCAGAACCGCTGGAACCGTTGGCAACCACGGGCCGAGTGGGCGTCACAGCCTTGATGGGCAAGGGCGCGACAGCCGTGGTGGGGCTGATGAGTTCTGGAGATGTCGACGCATGATGGTGGTGCTCTCCATGCAGGCAGTTACGGTGGCTATTCGAGAGGTCCACGAACCCGTCGGAGGATGGCGAGAAGGGAGAGTAGGGGAAAGTAACCTCTTCGTAGCCGAACTCAAGCGAGTTAGCGTCGGACGTCGAGGAATCCGAGTTCGTCCTCAAATGCAGTGTTTGGCTCGGGTTGAAAATCGCCTGGCTCTGGGAATGCTGGGTTTGAGTAAAGGTGTCACAGTTGGGATACATTTCCACTGGCGTCCAGCCATTGTCGCTACTCGAGCCCAATGACAGGACCTCGAAAGTGCCTGTCGGGGAATGGCTCCCAAGACTCCTCACGCGGGGAAGGCCGTCATGCTGGAAGTTGAGTGACTGATCGAAATCCTGCCAGTTCGGCCCCCATTGCATCACCCGAGACGAGGGATCGATCGGCGGCATAAATGCCGGTTCTAGTTGGAGACCGGCTTCGAGCGTAGCTTGTGTGGTCGCCGGAAGATATTCGATCGGGGAGGGCTGGAAGTTGGACGCATAAGGGTTGAAGTTCATCAGACTAGGGTCCTGGATGAACTGAGAGAGATCAGCAGCCCGCTGCTGGGCCTGCAGAGGAATTGACCAGTCCGGCATGAGGCCCGTGGGATGAGGGTGAGCGGTCGTCTGATAAGGGGACGGCTGTTGTTGGAGCGGGCTCGACATAGTGCTGCTCTGGTGTCCTGGTGAACGGGCGCTCAGGTCTTCTGGGGATGAGGGCGTCCCGCTGCCCGAGTTAGGAGAGTGGATCGACATGGGCGCGCTCACGGTGCCAGCCAGCTCGAGGGGCAGCCAGTTCGTCACCGGGCTCAGACTCTGACGGTTCGCTTGCGGCATGGTGGTCAGGGCGGTCGAGGAGAGATCTTGAGATGGGGCGGCCGAGGACACCACGGGATATGAATAGCGGTCGCTGTTATCAAACACAAGCTGTTCCAACAGTACGGCTTCTCCCCCAGCGGTGGTGAAGTCGTAGGTCATGTTGGGCAGATCCAGGAAGGGAACGCAACAGGACGAGTCGGTCAAAAGGGGATTGGAGAGTATTCGGGAGTATTGTCGCGCCGGGCTTGGACGACGAGGGGGACGAGGGGGACGACGAGGGGGATGGACACCGCTCTTTTTCTCTTGGGATGCCGAGTCGGTCAAGAGGGGTTCGTTGTACCGGGCCTTCTTCCCAGCGTTGCGTCGTCGACAAAAAGAGAAACTCGACTCCGCCGAGGACGGGTCCTGGCGCCTTCGTCTGCGTTGCTCGTGGGAAAGGGAAAGGAGGCGGCGCGATAGTCTGGGGAAAGCGTGCGGGAGGAACCCTTTCGGGCGTTGGCGAGGGCGTAAGAAAACGCCTTGCTTGGCCCGGAGCGGAAGATCGCTGGACTGGAAGTGCTGGACGGGGCGCTGGTGGAGCGCAACGCTGTCCCCCGCCCCAGTCGTCCCGCTGTCTTCCCACGAAGCTCACTCGCTCCTGCTGGTTGAGAAGAGGCGGTGAGAGTGCAGCCAAACCCTGGTCCTAACCCCCTCGTTGATTGGACCCTGCCGCCCCAGATCACGCCTGCCGTGGGTGGGTGCAGGGTCCTTTTATCCAATCATTACCGGCCAGCCAGGCCGCGAGTGGTCGAGCTCGCAGCGCGGGATCGTCGTAGTCTCGCCGCGCCGCACTGTGCTGAGACCTCTCCATCCTGCCAGTCCTGCCAGGTTTCCCAGCCCCGCCCGCCGCAGTGCCGACTCTCAGATCGCGAAGCCGGGTCGGATCCAGAAGGTGAGCGTGTCAAGATAATTGTGCGAGCAGCCACCTGTTGGCGTTTCCGGGTTGAGAGGGATGGAACTGATTCGATCGCCGTTAGGTCACAAACCCTCCCGAGGAATGGGTTTTTTGTTCGATAACTCAACTACACAACATCTATCTGCCAGAGCTTCATGTTCTGTGGTGCCTTTGGCGTCCTAGTGTAGTTTGTTTTTTTACACTACACTCTAGCGCCTCGTTCTCGTCAAAGGGATGCCCCCAGGCACATCTTGCATTGATGAACCTCGAACCGTCGAACTTCCAACTCCACAAATATGAACCACCAGCCGGGTTTTTTTGTTGGTGGGGCAGCTGAGCCCACTGGATGTCGCGCAGATCGACTTTCAAGAGCACGGCCCGACACGTTGCTCCCCAAAGCAACAGAAGCAAGCGGACAGTTAAGCCATGTGCAATTTCGAGATAAAATGTCCTGGACTCGACACGCATTGTGGTGGTGCCTGCGTGGGGAGATGCAACGGCTTCCGTTCCATAGCATCCATGGGAGCATGGCAGTCTTGTTTAACAGAGACAGTGTCAGTGTCTTCCTGCTGTGCGATGGCACCTCGGCTTCTACCGAATCAATTCTTCGGGCTACGAGCCCCCATTGGCGGCTGAATGCGTTGTCACCGTTGGCCTGGGTTGCACTCGGCTCGTTGAGCTGGTTTCGGAGTATTAATCAGGTGCCCAGATCGTCTTTCCCACTGTGCATCTGCTTGGTCTACTCCTTGTGTCTCCACGGTTCTCCACACTTATCAGATCCCTCCCGAAGTGGGACTTTCGATCACTGCTTCTGACGAACCTCAAAAAACCGACTCATGGACGGCCAGTTCCCCTGAAGTCGGAAATGCTGAAACATTGGGGCACGTGGATTGGCCAATTGGTTTTGGCTCATCCTCATCCTCATAGCCATCGTTCCTGAGGTATTAGAGATGAACGAAGAACTCTCGACTCTCTCGGAGATCGACCGTCAGACCCATCTTCAGGTTCGTTGATGCAATTGATGCAAGCTAACAGTAGACTGGCTAGTGCCTAGGACGGGCTCGCTGAACATGGTCCACGTCAATCAGTCCACTGGGGCAAAAACAACAGCCTACACTAGTGTTGAAGGGGCTTATCCGCATGCACCAGGGGCCTCGAACAACATGCCTCCATGCCTCTCTTGAGGGCCCCACCGACTATCAATGCCGCCATGCTCCCATATCAGGGGACCCCTCAAGGCCGTATCCACGTCTCCGGCCGTTGAGATCAGTTAGGACACAGTAAACAACAACCGGGGTCACCAGTGGACGCCGTGAAGGTTTGTCGAACAGGATCCCCAAAGACGAGCAAAAGAAACAAGATTTCTCCGCAGACACGTCGAGGGCAGAAGCAACGAGGAAGGGGCACTTCATCAAAACATAGCATAGGCATGAAGAGGCGCCGTTCTTGCTGCCGCGCAACAGCGCGCTCCTGCTCAAGGCAGCGGAATATCCGTGGCCCGGGTTGGCTAGAGATGCACGTGTCGGGTTGTTTACATGGGGTGAGGCGCGGGGGTGAAAGGAGGCTTGTCACCCAGGACAGATTCGGCCAGACCCCCGTGTTTGTTCGGCCGGGGAAGCTCCCGAACGAATCCGGCACCCGCGGTTGCCGCCTCGGAGCCTCCTCGCCTCAACCAGCCCCGGTCCAAGTCCAGGTCTTTGTTGACCAGCCCGGTCACAGCGGCTTGCTGCAACCCAGCCCGGCCCGGTGCCGCCAGCGAGCCCCGACCAAAGAACCTGAGGTCGAGTTCAACTTTAGCAAGTCTTTCGGTGCACCCCGCAAAGCTGAGTTTTCAATCGGCTTTTCAGTGGCGAATTTTTTTCGTGGACCGGCTACCCAAATCTGGGCAAAGGTACTTGCAGAGCGCCATAGTCTGTCTTAGAACCCCGCCAGCTAGCCGCCGAGGAGGGATAGTACGATCCAGCTTCGTAGATCTGTCTGATCTGCCGGGAGGGTCGGCAGACGGGAGAGGATCACCTTGGACAAAGCTCGGAAATGTCCCAAGCCATGTGGAGGGTGTTTTATAACTGGCTCACGTAAAAGCAATGGTGTCCGGCAAGGTGTACACTGGCGTCCCGAGTCCGGGTCCCTTTGTTGCGAGGCCGGACCGAGGGCTGAGCGGGTGCCGAGTCCGCAACTTGAAAACTCGACGCGAGCCGGTGCGAGAGCAGCTGGACGAGGATTGGCCACGGTGGCTCGGTGGCTGACCTAACCGGCGCATGGACATCGGCATGCCGAATCCAGAAGCCCGGGCCCGGTGCCGCCATCAAGTGGAAGCGGTGCCTTGACGGATGATTTCTTGGTTCCGAACGCTGTGCCCGGCGCCGAACCCGGGATTAAAGGGGTTCTGTAATGCAAGTTCCCGGGCTCCCGGGGTAGGAGTTCCGATTGAGAAAAGCCTCTCGGGAACCTAAGATATTCACTTTTGAACCTGGCCATGAACCTACCTAAGTAGATGCGAGTGATGGCGCAATCACTCCCACACTTTATGATGAACGAGGAACGTACCTTCCTACACAGGATGGAAGGTCGGGCTATAGAAAAAAGCCGGCCCGCTTTTGGGGGCTTTTTCATCCAGCAACAACTCCAACTCTCAAAGCTCCCCTCACTTGGTCGAGGTCTTGGCGCTCGGGCCCAATCACAGCGTCTCCATTGCCGCAAACATGCCCAGTTTCCATTTGTGGCATCAGAATAATGTTAACGAGTAAGGTCATCACAACTATTGTTTCCCGATTTGGCGTATCCCCTTCGAAAGAATTGGCTACTCGACAGCCCGGTTGGGAACAAAGGGTCAAATGCGTCAAAAAGGCGTTGCCTTCCCATGGAAAAAGATGGCAGCCCAACAACGGCGACCACCATCGGATTCATCACCGTCTCCGGCAACCCGCAGTGGTGATATCGAACAAATAGACGAAGAAATAACATTCGACGAAATACATCCGGGCTTCATGATTCCCGATCTTTTCACACAACTCCCGCCCGTACGGGACACCCTCGTCACGGGCACCTCTACGGTCCAGGATGAGACCGTCGAGGTCTGTCTTCCGTTCCTGGCCGGGGAGGATGGAGATTTCAAGTACAACGAACACGGTGTTCCCGGTATCGACAGGGCGAAACACGTCCGGTTCTTGCATCAGTGCTTGGGAAAACTTCCCGCTCGCTTCGTGGCTGCCGACGCCAGCAGGCCGTGGTTTCTGTACTGGTGTTTGTCGGCGCTCACCATGCTTGGAGAGGATGTGACATCTTACCGGGACTCGATCATTCAGACTGCGCGCTCGATGCAGAACGACACGGGGGGTTTTGGCGGTGGTGGCAGGCAGCTCTCTCACATAGCGACGACTTATGCTGTGGTCCTATCACTTGCGTTGGTTGGGGGTGAGGAGGCATATGAAGTGGTTGATCGGAAGGCGATGTGGAAGTGGCTCGGCAGCTTGAAGCAGCCAGATGGCGGATTTCAGGTCTTCGTCGGGGGTGAGGAAGATATCAGGTATGTCTGTCCAGGGAAACAAGAGCAGGACCAAGCTGACCACCGAGGAAGGGGGGCATACTGCGCAGCGGTCATCATCTCACTGCTGCGTCTCCCGCTGGATCTGGCACCCGAGTCCCCGGCATATACAGGAAGCAGTAGTGTCAACCTCCTCACCGGCGTAGCCGACTATGTACGACGATGTAAGCAGCGGAAGTGCATGTCGATCGCATCGCCAGACTACGGCTAACCCACCTAGGCCAAACATTCGAAGGCGGCATATCAGGCCAGCCAAACGCCGAGGCCCACGGGGCATACGCCTTCTGCGCACTCGGTTGCCTCGCACTTCTCGACCACCCAGGCCGCAGCATCCCAAGGTATGTACGCATCATCGGGTGACGGCGGGCAGCGGTGATTCTACATTCCTCATCCATCCACAAATCCATCCGCCCACGTGTGGCGAAGAGAGCACGACATACTGACGGCGATCAATCTGCAACCACAGCTATCTCGACGTTCCACGGCTGATCGCCTGGCTGTCGTCACGCCAGTATGCACCCGAGGGGGGCTTCTCCGGACGCACCAACAAGCTGGTCGACGGCTGCTACAGTCACTGGGTCGGAGGATGCTTTCCACTCATCGAAGCATGCCTCAACAGCAACATAGGCCGCAGTAGCAGCGGTGGGGCCGTGGCCGCAGACGACCCGGCCGCCACCGCCACCGCAACCACTCGCACCACCACCAAAACCAGTCTACCGCCAGCAGACGAGAGCCTATTCAGCCGAGAAGGTCTGATCCGGTACATTCTCTGCTGCTGCCAAGACCAGACCAGACGGGGCGGCCTGCGCGACAAACCCGGAAAGTAAGTCCACGTCGACATTCTCACCATGCCCCCCCTTTTCCCGCGTTTGCCCCTTACCCATGATCCCGCGTCTCCGTCCATTCCTCATCGTGCCGATCCCCGTGCCGAGTCATGTGTCATGTCATGCGCACCCGAAACTAACCTCGCTCCCCTCTCCTCTCTTTCCCCCCCCAACCAGAATGTCAGACGCCTACCACTCCTGCTACGTCCTCTCGGGCCTTAGCTCGGCCCAGCACCAGTGGGAGCTCGACGCGCCCGAGGAGCCCGACGCGCAGCAGCCCGACGACGCCGCTGCCGCTGCCGCCGGGCCCAATGAGCCACCCAGACCACCCAGCAAGCAAGCGGCCGACCACCCCCGGGAGGCGGTGTGGGCGGTCCTGCCCTACCTCGACGGCCTGCAGGTCTTCGACAACAAGGACCGCGTGCGCCCCATCCATCCCGTCTACGCCATCCCGCAGCCGAGCGTGCGCGCCATTCAGGACTACTTTACGGACCGGCCAGGGTTCTGACAAATACAAAGCAAAATCGGTGCCGTTGGATCGTAAAAAAAGAAAACGTGATCAGGGGCGTGTGTGTTTGGCTGCTGTGTTGTCTTTTCTCCGCCCACATTCTCTTTCTAGGCGAGTGGCTGCCGGGAGACGAGGAGATGTCGGTCTTTGCAAAAAGGGGAAAGAGTGCAGACCCAAATTACACTGCTGGTTGCCTTGTCATGCTTACTGCCGATGTGGCTGCCCGGGTTTGGGATATGTCATGCTGCTTCTGTCATGGTGTATCAAGCTATTTGGGCTTTCCGATAACGGCCAAAGGAAAACACCACTCTGTGCAGTTTGGAGCGGTGCGCCTCTGGCTTTTAGGGATAGCGTTGAAAACATCAGCGGTTGAATTGAGCTCTCCAACAAGGAATGTGTACGTATACCACCGTACTACGTCTCTCGTTTATCCAACTTGAATGGGGTTTTCCCCTTCGCCTGGTATCATGATCACCTGGGCCAACACTGTCAAGTAGCACAGAAAGTACTCCCAATATCTGACACAACGGCCCACGGCGGTGACCGGGCGGGTGGCCATTTCCCAAGGCCCAGGTGCAGCTGGCTATCTGGGTCCAAATCGAAACGGCCAGCGCCGACTCCACCGCGTGTATCCCTCCGATGCCTGTTTCCCCCCCAAGTATTGGCCTCAAACGTCCCTACCTGGCCTGATGTGTGCAGATACGGAGGGGCCAGTTGGGAGACCGCCCACCGCGCCGCGGGACTACTCATGCAGTCTATCCATCCCATGAGAGGATCTGGGCGAACCGAATGCCTGGGCCTTTGCATGCGCCGAGGAAATCCCCGAGCAGCACGACACCGATCCTGCTTCTTTTCCACCTCCCGAACCTGAGCGGGCCACCCATGCTTGGACGGATGGGGGCAGTGAGGTTGGAGGACTGCCAATACACGGCTCGCCTGATAGATAGCCTGGGTGGCGACGCGTCCACCGCGGTACCCGGAATCTCTTCGTGAGTCCTTTTTTTTTTCACGTTCACGACGCTTAGCTCTTTCTGGGGATTTGACGACGCCTGCCGCGGAAGCCGACCAAAGTCGACGTCAGGTTGAGAAAACAACCTGAAAAAAAACAGGATGGAGCCGCGGCTGCATGCCGAACATCCAGATGACCAATGCTCTCCTCATCCTGAGCAGTGGTAGTAGCTTGGTGTCTCTATCGCCTCTCTGCTCCATTCGGTCACATTGCTCGGACTCGAGTGTCTCCGTGTTTTTGCAACACAATGGCCGCAGTAATGGGCCTCGGAGAGGGTCCCAGCTAGCATCCGGAGGACGACCGCCAGTGGCCCTCGAGATCTCCAGCGGAGGGTTGCATGCAAGGCGGCCAGCCGCATGAGTCCGAGAGGTACCACTGCTGTGGTGTAATCTATCCGAGTATGTAGTATGTAGACAAGAGGCAGTGGAGGTTACATGGTTAGAAGGCAGGGACCATGACGGGGGCTCGAAATTGCGATTATAGATGTCGATGTTTTTTTTACTAGTTCTTTATGCCGTTTCGGCTATACTCCTTTTTTGAAGGGGTTTTTTTTTTCTTTCTATCAGCCGCGGGATCATATCCACTTGGTATGCGTGCCGTCGAGCGATCGCCGGCTGCGACTTGGATCGGTTCTGTGTAAACTTGTTCCAAGGGATGACGTTGCGCGGGGAACCACTGCTGAGGGGTTCATTTTTGCCCCTCATTGACATCTTCTAGAATCCCTGTCAGATTCTCGGGCATATTGTCCCCGCGGGGTTCGTCTGAAGTACTTGTATGTTTGCTCATTACAAGGAGCCTTTCTTCGTAAGCTTGGCCGGGTATGCATGTCACTTACCGGAGCCGGAGCCTGAGTGGCCGGGCGGCTCTCGGAGCCACACGGGCGGGATGTTTGTTAGCACTGGAATCGACTTTTTGATTCCGCGTTTCCATCACCTGGACACTAGGGGCTTGTTCACTTGGGTCTAGTCTTGTCATCCCGATGGGCCGCCACGAATGAAACAGCGTGATAGAATCGTCCTGTGTGTGATCTCCGCGTGGCCCCATACCAGTGGATGATTCTCGTCTGCCGTTGGCGAGAGAAGGCTAATGTCCAACCATCTGACGTCCCTGGCTGTCGTTGACGTTTGTTTGGAAGTTTGGAAGCTGAGGGCCTCGTGGGATTGGACCGTTGATCGCTCCAGTTTATTCCTGGCGCTCCTCGGCCCTTGCTTGAGCCAACCACTCAGGGGTCTAACATCGGGAATCGCGTTGATGGCGTTTGTAAGTCTTTCTTGCACCCAGATTGAAACCCGTGGGGATTCCGGAAATGGTGTGGGTCTGTCTCTCAAAACATGGAAATCACCAAATCACCAAACCGAGCACCGAAGCAAGTTCAGTTCGGCTCGCCTCTCCACAGCAGGTGCGATGCCCCTCCGAGCCCTCATTCCATGACCGAGTCGTGTGGTTGTGCCTTCCCTTCTGGTAGTTTCGGCGGGGTAATCTCCAAGGTACCTTACACGGGCTACTGTATCGTGCGTATGTAAGGTACGTACCTCTTTACCCCACGGCGAGGCAATTTCCAATCCCGGCCACCTTCCATTCTTCGCGAATATTTTCTGCCCACCGTGTCGCTGAGCCCGGCAGTCCCCTGCTTCCGCTCACCTTCCATCCGTCAACATCGCATGCCCATCCATCCATTGAACTGAGCTTCCTTTCGGAGCCCCAGCCTCCCCTTTCCTCTCTTCTCCTCTCCCCTCCCCGCCCTCGCTTCGGCGGATGAGCGTCGTGGGGTCCGAGGCCGGTCGCAGGTCGCAGGTCGTGCTGTCGGTGCAACCATTCGATGGAGGCTATTCGCCATTTTTTTGCCCCCTCACTCCCCGATCCATACCTGGAGTCTTGTTTTAATATCCAAGAAGCACTGCCAGCTCATCATTGCATGAGCGTTAAGGTTGGCCTGTGCCTAGTTGCCTTGCGGCCGCGCCCGCCATTCAGAGCCGCCGCTCGTCGTTGGGGCCAGATGCAGGACATGCAAGGGTTTGCCGGCCCCAGCCACTGTTCATGCACCTCATCGTCCTTCACCGACTTCGTGGTGTGGCCTCAAGCCAGTCATTCTCCGGCTCCTAGCTCACCCCGGCTGGCTGTTTGGTCCGCCGCCAGGGAGGGGCAGAATTCGCCATCCGGACGATCACGATCGCGGGACCATCCAATGCCTTCCTCATGGGTCGTATTGATCCGACAAGCGCCGCTCGCCGTCTCGACTTTTTCAAGTTTTTTTTTTGTTTTGTTAGCCGTCGTCCCGGAAAACCCAATTGCCCCCCTCTGATTCGTCCGCTCACCGGGGAAGTACCTGTCGCATGTCGGAGGGAAAGTTTCCAGAACCGCTTCCCAAGGCCCCGGCCCTCTGTTAGACGTCGCTTGCCGACGGTGACGGAGACGTGAAACTGGCGAATCGCTCATGGCCCGCGCGTCTGCATGGCCCCGGAGAGCCAACCTCTGCATGTTTGGCCCCGGACACTTGCGTCGTTGCTAGCTCTTCTAAGCACCGTATCCTTCTCCCGTTCCCCACGGGCCCGTCCAGTCATGTACTCGCGGGGCGTCGTCCTGCCGCATACTCCCTTTTGCGGTCTGCCGCAGAGTTTACAGCACTTGGCAAGGAGGACCGCATGGATGGCGAGCATGTATCGGCCATGTACGCGATATGTACATCATCGCACCTCCTGCCCGTGGGTGGCACAGTTGGGGTACCGCGCGGATACATTTGTACAATACACGGGCGATTCGCTGCAGGTGCAGTATTATTAGTCGCCGCCGGACGGGACCTCAGCATCCCTAAGTCCCCCTCCCGGCCCACTCCCCTGTCCCCGGACTTCAACGTTGCGAACAAGGCCATCCCTTCTTTTTCGTCCACCGACCACAGCGAGAGTGGGGTGAGATGACAAACTTTGGTGGGAGGAGCAACAACAGCCCAGAGATCTGGTCTCTGGTCCCCTCCAGCCTTTCGTCCTTTGACTGATTCCCTTGGTAGACTCGTGTTCGACTTGCCACTGGCCTTCTATGATGAAATCCCAATTGCCAGCCTCCGTATAAATCTTTCATCTGACAAAAAAAAAACGAGCGCCACCGGCTAGTCCGAATATCAGACAAGAACAACCGAGAGAGGCATGTGGGTGCTGGAGGGTCGAGTGGGAAACAACCACCAGAAGCGGTGCAGCATCGGGCTAGGGTCCTTGTTTTCCTCCGACCCAGACTGGCCGGACTTGTCAAACGAGACTTCTCAGTTTGGCGTGTGCATCCCCCCATGTTGTTGGTGTGGAGTTGACCCGGCCTTTGCGGTTATATCAACTGGTAACGACACGCGCCAGCACATCAAGATGGGTCACACTTTGAGCCGCATCTCCCAGTGGACATGCGTCTGACGACCCCTTCCCACATCTCCGTTTGAGCTCTCGGTCGCTTTCTTGTTGCATTTGTATGATTCTGGGCATTTTTGCCATCCACTGCCCCGCATTCCCCTTCCCGTCACCGCAATAAAGCGCACTTCTCTCGCCGGTGGTGACCCATGGCTTTCCGTCCCCTCCTGCGTCGTCGCCTTGGATACGTAGCATATCAGCCTTAACATCTTCAATCTCCCAGCTCACACCACCCTCCCACCCGTGAGACAAGCTTTCACCTCCGACGTTGCCTTACTTACCCCCGTGGGTTTTCCATGCCGCATCACTCCTAGGTTAGGCTCGACTGCGTCACATCACACCGAGTTTCGGCTCCCGGCCCGCTATCCATCTGCGGTTTTCATCCACCTTTTTTTTTATTTTCCCTCGCGCCACCGGTGCCACGGATTTCTCAACCACACAACACATACCGGGCTCACCGAGAACCAATTGACACAATGGGCGGTTTCTACATGCAGTATCTCGAAAGTAAGTTATACATCGGGCTTTTGGAGGATTTGCTCGCTTGTTCATGGTGTCGTGGCCGACCCGGGATCACACGTCATTTTTGTGATGGTGGGGTGCTTTTTTCGAGCAGGAGGGCATCCCCACGTGGTCAACCCCCCACACATCTCTACACTGCCCCTGACCTCGCACCCATGGCTACCACATCTCAGCCCCGTCGACTTTCGATTTGCTGGCCCCTGTCCCTCCAATGTCTCCCGTAGGGCTGAGGACGATCATGTTGGGTTGTCATGCAGATTGCTTCACGTCACCCGAGTTTCCGCACCCCTCCTCGTTTGCCTTCCCGCAAGGGGGTATGCCCAGCAGGGCAATGGGCGAGCAAAAGGGCTAACCGGGATGTCTTGCAGGCCTCTGCCGGCGGCGTGGGTGGCATGACCCCACGTATGAATGCTACCGCGATGCCAATGGCTACACGTGCCTCGTCCTGGTGAATGGGCGGGAGTACCAAACTGATCTGGAGTACGAGTCCAACACCCTGGCGCAGGAGAATGCGGCCATGCGTGCCTTTATGGTTTGCCGGAACTTCTCGGTCAATGGCGGCATGCTGGCCCGCAACGGGATCGTCCAGGGCCTGCCGGCGGACGAGGCTGGCCGCAAGCCCAAGAAGAGCAGCCGTCACACAAGCACCTCCAATCACGGACACCGGAGCAGGTCCAGCCACCACTCAAGCAGCAGCTCGACTACCTCGCTAGAGTGAGGCTGAGAAAAGAGCCGCAATCCTTCCGTGTGGCCGGGACTCGAGCCGGGTTTGGATTCGTTGGATCTCAATATCCCGCGCTCCCGCCCCAGATTTGGATCCCAAGCCCCAATCAGCGAAGAGCAGGAGCTCAAGCCATTGTTCAGAACCGGATCGTTTCTTTTGCTATAAAATTCGGAGAGGCTTCACAGCGACACGGCGATGCCACGAGACGAGAGGGAGAGAGAGAGCGAGAGACAAGCCGTGGATTATACCCCATTGATGGCCCCCAAACCTTTTTCCAAGGACCGGGAATTTTGGACCTTAAGACCGGCATGAGGATATGGACTTTTTTTATTCCTTATTTGCCAGAGAGAGCGTTTTTTATTTTCTACATTCTCACGACATGATTGACGACCCATTACGACGACGCCATTTAGACAACGTTCGGCATTTTGACGAGTATTTCGACCAGACTGGCCACAGCCAACCATGGCCCTCGCCTGGCTTTGGAGTCATGGTTGGCCTTGGGGCCATTTTCTTCTTTTTTATTTACCATTTCTATCTTGCGAAAGACTTCGACTGCCCGGGCTTTTTTTCTTTTTTTCTTCCCACTTCACATCCAAGGAACTCGCTGGGTTTCACAGAACCAGCCAGATATGAGGGCGGACATCTACCCAAAATCCGACTTGAAAGTCCCAGAGGCAACTCTGGTTTTGGCCCATTGGCAAAGGATGATGGACTGAGGCAGGTTGGGGCCACCTTGGTGCTGGAACGTGGGACAGCGAGGGTCACTCCACATCCGCCAGTGTTGTTGACGACGGGGGGGATGGTTTTCTACGTTTTTTTGTTGGCGCTTTATGCCGCATTTCAGAGGGGGCGAGGGGGGAGCGAAGAAAAAGGGCCGGGAGGCGGCGGACCTTGGTTTCGTTGTGCATTCCCAACAGGGAGGGGAGGGTCTTACGAATGACGAATGACGAATGACGACACGACGACTATGATGACGATTACATCCCACAGAGGCAGCGGTGGCTTTCAAAATACATTGGAAGAGGCGTACTTCGTGCCATGACGTTCATCTCTAGGTTCGCTTTGCGAATGTCCCTCGTGACGGTAACTATGGCTGTGATCACTATGTTTCTGCAGGCGTTCCAAACTACCCGTCAGAAGAACAGCTATCTCAGTTGGGTGTTAGATATCGCAGGTGGTAAGCAAGCTTAGTTGAGAAGCGCACGTGTCACGGGTACATTGCACCAACACACAGTTACACCACTGCACTTTAATCTAGGCCGCACTTTGCTCATCAACAGATCCCGTGGATACATATTAGCGGGAGACTCGAGTGTATGTATGTACGTGTATGTACAACAGTACCTCCCTCGTCACCCCCGTCCCGCGGGATTCACCTTGTCATGGGGTTGGGGCGTGCAGCGAGCTTGGGGTGGTGGTGGTGGTGGTGTGGTGGTGGGTGTAACGGTCCCACGACTTGACCCCTCCATCGACTAGTTAGTCGTCCCGAACTGCTGGGCCCGGTTCCGAAACGTTGGTTGGCCGGCGAGTTGTTGTTTGCCCCGTGTTCAATTAGTTGGCGGTGTCCCGTGTTGGCGGCATGCCACGGCTGCGGTCCGAGACCGGTCCGGCTCCGGCGAGGCTCACCGTCTTCCCGATGCGGTCCGTTCCATCATCGAATCCAACCCTGGATTTGAGATCTTGTGCGACCCTTGAGCGGTGGCCGAAAATGGGGGATTCCCGTCGTCGACGGTTGGCCCGGCCCGACACGGCACCACACCGACGTCTCCGGAGTAATGCTTTTTCCTGTTTCAGGTTTGGTAAGTGAGACCTGGCTTCCCCTGCCAGAGTACGAGGTCGTGATCGTGTCTCAAACCGAGTCCATATTGTCCCACCAGGCCGCGTCATCCGGGGTTCGGATTCGCAAACTCTAGTGATGATACAAGACATTGATTGACAGATCTGTCTTTTTGGAAGACTTGGTCTTTTGAAGATCTGTCAACGTGGTCGAAACAATGCATTATTTCAGCTCACCTCGTGTTGGAGTTCAATTCCGAAAGCGGAAGGCAATGCCCGTCGGTACCCTCGTTGAAGGTCATGGGCACTTTCCGGAACCGCCCGAAT
Organism: Chaetomium tenue; assembly: GCF_020726465.1. NCBI lineage: Eukaryota > Fungi > Ascomycota > Sordariomycetes > Sordariales > Chaetomiaceae > Chaetomium > Chaetomium tenue. The sequence continues at coordinate 1,386,391 of NW_027117330.1, read as the reverse complement.
CACTCGCACCCATGGAGACATGGGGAGGCGAGCATGGCGAGAACTCGCGCTCCTGTTGGGGGTAGCTAAGCTTTTTCATCAACAAGCTTTTGAGGTTTCGCAAAGCTGCCTCGGGCGAAGACATGGACGGCTTGCGCAGGCATGGATGGCATTGGGCAGCCCCTGATCTTTTTACCCCTGAACTTGGTAAGAGAGGAACACAGTAAAGTTGGGGTCCACTGAAGGAACTGGTTCTGGGTGCAGCTGGTTGCGATCCAATCTCGCCATGGGAGATGATCGTGCGCTGATTGGCCGTGCATTGGGCATGTGGCCCGGGGAATGGTTCCCCTCCTGCCCAAGCAGCGCTGTGAAGCCCAAGCCCATCACCCACTGCGACACGACCAGAAAAGGGTTACCCTTTCGCGTTTTGTTGGCTTCCCTTGCACTTCTTGCCACCTTTCTCAAAACTCCACGGGCTCGCGATCGCATCTCCCATTGTTCTTCGACCACAAGACGTGACTACCCTTCTTCCGCCATTCTCGACAACCCCTCAAAGCCGCCCGCCGCTACTTAAACCCCGCTTGTCCACGCTTCTCCATTCTTACTCTCGTTGATTCCACCTTTGCCCAATTCGTTCATTCCCCGCTAGCAAACATGAAGGGTACGCTATAAACAAATAACACCATCTTGCAAAGCAGGAGCAGAAAGGCTGACATTGCTTGCTATGTAGCTTTAATTCTTGTCGGCGGCTTCGGCACGCGTCTCCGCCCTCTTGTACGTCCGATGATCTGACACCCTCGACTTCCCCCGCACTGATCACCATTCTCGACAGCGTTTAGCCTTGGCGAGGCGGCATGGCTAACGCTGGCTTTACAGACTTTGACACTACCGAAACCCCTTGTCGAGTTCGGCAACAAGCGCATGATCCTGCACCAGATCGAGGCGCTCGCTGCCGCTGGTGTTACCGACATTGTCTTGGCCGTGAACTACCGCCCTGAGATTATGGAGAAGTACCTGGCCGAGGTTAGTTGCTCTGGCAGACACGCGGATCAGGGGAGAAGGACAATGAAGCTGACACCAGCTCCCACCAATAGTACGAGGAGCAGTTTGGCATCAACATTACCATCTCGATTGAGAGCGAACCCCTTGGCACAGCCGGCCCCCTAAAGCTCGCCGAGGCGGTCCTGAGCAAAGACGACACTCCGTTCTTTGTGCTCAACTCAGATATTACCTGCGAATACCCGTTCAAGGAGCTTGCCGCATTCCACAAGTCGCACGGCGACGAGGGCACCATTGTCGTGACCAAGGTGGAGGAGCCGTCAAAGTACGGTGTCATTGTCCACAAGCCCAGCCACCCCTCGCGTATCGACCGCTTCGTCGAGAAGCCCGTCGAGTTCGTCGGCAACCGTATCAATGCCGGCATCTACATTTTCAACACCTCGGTGTTGGACCGTATCGAGCTGCGGCCCACCTCGATCGAGCAGGAGACGTTCCCCGCTATGGCCGCAGATGGCCAACTGCACTCCTTTGATCTGGAGGGCTTCTGGATGGACGTTGGTCAGCCCAAGGACTTCTTGACTGGCACCTGCCTCTACCTCTCTTCCCTCACCAAGAAGGGCTCCAAGCTGCTGGCGCCGTCCAGCGAGCCGTACGTGCATGGCGGCAATGTCCTGATCGACCCCTCTGCCAAGATCGGGAAGAACTGCAGGATAGGGCCGAACGTGACCATCGGCCCCGACGTCGTGGTGGGCGACGGCGTTCGGCTGCAGCGTTGCGTGCTGATGGCTGGCTCCAAGGTCAAGGACCACGCCTGGATCAAGAGCACCATCGTCGGCTGGAACAGCTCGGTGGGCAGGTGGGCGCGTCTCGAGAACGTGACAGTCCTGGGCGACGACGTTACCATCGGCGACGAGATCTACGTCAACGGCGGCAGCGTACTGCCGCACAAGACCATCAAGGCCAACGTCGACGTGCCCGCGATCATCATGTAAGCCGAGTGGCGAGCGGCTTACAGAACTGGCCTCGGCCTTCCCATCTCACATTCATCTTTTTTTCATAATTCGAGATACATTACGCCTTTTAAATTTTCTTCTGCAAAAACCCCCTAACCTTAATACCAAGACGGAGACGGGACGCGGCGTCTCAAAGGGCCACCATCGTCCTCTATCGGAAACAAAAAGTCGTCTTGCCGGGCTTCCAACACTTTCCGCATACCAACACGCACTTCCTAGCTGGCCTGGCGTCTAGATTTTACAATCGTGTCCGTTCTTTTTGATGATGCGAAGGCCGTGACCAACCATCTCTCGACTGTGCAAGCAGTTGAAAGATCAAGACCACAGCCAGAAAAAAAGACTTGGGGACGGGAAGATATATATGCATTCTAGGGTGCATCATGGCGTAGAGCGGGTCATGGGTCAATGAGGGCTAATGGGTACCTGTACTGCACTGCAGCATCAAACATGGGAGACGGGGTTGGGAAAATCTGGCGCGGGTTGGGTTGTTGGGCGGCATTCCGGATTCCACATTCGATAGATAGGAAAAGACCTCCCTATCACTGTGCAATAAAACGTCACTGATGAGCCACTCTTGATTTTGTCTCCTGAGCCAAACAGGTTCACGTTCATCATGCGTGGTGGAGAGAAGGAGGAGGCTGAAACGCTCCACCAACTCCGCTGCCTTAGTCAGGTTGCTTTTTTCAAGTCATATGTCGTGCATACCCCCGCCTCGTTGGGGAAACATGGGAGGCAGATCACCTCGGTGACGTTGCTGTGATGTGTTGTTGGGCCATGTAATCAAACCCTAGCCCACACTTTCGCTGCAAAACGTAGTATTCCAAGAGAGACCGTTGCGTGTCCTGTGGAACCTTGCCCACTCACTGACCGGGCACCTGGGCCTGGTCACAAACTTACGCATTTCATCGTTATGCCGTGCATCTTTGACAGACCGCATGAGAGCTATTGTGGGGGCGAGGAGGGGAGGAGGGGGCGAAATCTGTGTAGGGCAAGCTTCCCCGCGGCGGTTGAAGACGCGGCGGGCATGAAAGTGGCGATGGAGCACGATGGGGAGAGGGGGTAAACTGCTGGAGGGCGGGGATCTCTGGCAGACTTTTCTTCCGGCGCGTAGACAGGTGTGGCGGTGTTGGGATTGCGTTAAGGTATCTCGAGGGTATCTATCTCGTTTACGTCTGTGGTAGGATGATTGAGTAGCTTTCCTTGCCCACCCCAACCCCTGGCACGGAGGCGCCGAGGAGACGGCGGAGATGGAGGGACGGGATCGGGATCGGGATCGGGATCACCTCGCCTCCGGATAATACACCCTTTTGCGTCGGACCCTGAATGATACTTGTGTGGTATGGAACAAGCCGCGTGTGGAATGTGTGGTTTTGTCTGGAGTAGAAGCTCCGGGCCAGACCACATTTGTTTGCTATACGGTATATTTCTCTGGTGAATCCTTGTTGGGCCTGGAAACAAAAGGGCATGCATCCATGACAGGTCGACGTCATCCCGGAGCCGGTCGCGGGAGCGCCCGGTTGTTTTGGGATCGCCAGAGTACTTGCTCTGTTCTACACCATATGTCGACACCCCCGAAGATCGTAGGTGGAAACATTAGCGTCATAGGGTGGCGCCGTAGGGCTGCTGTGTGCCAGTGCCAGTACTTGCTAATGGTGATGATTGTTGATGACGAGCCGAGTTGCCTGGCACAGTATCCCTGCTCCTACGAGTCAAGGGGAAACAACTCGGTGCTGCGTTGTTAGCAACATGGCTGAAATAGGACAAGAAGCTCCGATGGTTAGGGGCGACTTGAGAAGTAAACAGTGGCCATAGCTTACCCCTGAGTAATGCATGAGACGGGGAGGTGGAGAGCATCATCCTAACAAGTCGCCTCCAGGGGGAAAGGGCTAGAAACTCCGGATGAGGATGGCGAAATGCTGCACGTCCGATATGTTGTCTAGCGTGCCCAAACACAAGAGATCGAAACCCTAGATAGAATCATCCAAACAGTTAACTCGCCCAAAGGCAACATATCAGATGGTAGTCTTTTTAGCAGAGTCTATTATGGTATTAGAGTAATATACAATTCCCAACCCTTCACCCGCTAAATCGCTGTGGTGTAAATTCAAGCGGTGGTGATGACCACGGTATCAAAACACGCCCGCCAAGGTAGCCAACGCCAATTCAAACAACAACCAGCCCAAACCCATGCCCAGCCCGCTAAATCCATCATGATCGTAACAATAGCCAAAAAGTACCCAGGACCTCGACAGGCCCTTTTTAATCCTCTTGGACCCACCCTTTGCTCATCTCGACGGCTTTCTCCCACCTCTTGAACATTTTTTCCGCCTTGGCCTTCTCCATTTGCGGTTGGAAGACCTTGCGCCCATTCTGGTTGACCTCCTTGAGATCTTCCAATGTCCGCCACACACCCGTGGCAAGGCCTGCGGCGATAGCGGCACCGAGAGCGGTCGTTTCGCGCATAGCAGGGCGATCGACGGGAATGCCGGTAACGTCGGCTTGGGTCTGCATGCACAAGTCTGAATTGGAGAGGCCGCCGTCGACAGCGAGTGACTCAAGTTTGTGCTGCGAGTCCTTTTCCATTGCGTCGAGGATGGCGCGGGTCTGGTAGCAGGTTGCTTCAAGAGTCGCACGAGCGATGTGGCCCTTGGTGGTGTGGTGGGTGATACCAACTGCGAAGGCGTTAGAATCCAACTTAGAAAAAGGAGGGGTGGGTGGTTTCTTACATAGTGTTCCCTTGGCGTCGTCAATCCAGTACGGAGCAAAAAGTCCGCTAAAGGCAGTGACAAAGACGACGCCGCCGTTGTCGGGGACCGATTCTGCCAGCGCAGTGATCTCGCTCGAGTCGTCGACAAAACCGAGGTTGTTCATGAGGAACTTGACGCCGGAGCCGGCGACGGCGATGCTACCCTCGAGGGCGTACACAGGCTTCTTGCCACCACCAAAATCGTAGGCTACAGTGGCGAGGAGCCCGTACTTGGAGATGACGGGTTCGGTACCAACGTTGTACAGGAGGAAGCACCCGGTACCATATGTGTTCTTGGCTTGCCCCGGACTGAAACCGCACTGGCCGACCAGGGCGCTGGACTGGTCACCCAAACACCCGGCAATGGGCACATTGATCAGTGGGCCGCTGGCGATCTTGCCAAAACATTCCGGGTCGGACGATGGAACGATCTTGGGTAATTGGACCTTGGACTTGTCGATGCCAAAGAAGCCCAGGAGCTTGTCGTCGTACTGCAGGGTGCGGAGGTTGACAAACATGGTTCTGCTGGCGTTGGTGCTGTCGGTGACGTGGACGACCTTCTCGGCTTTTGCGCCGCCGTTGAGTTTGTAGATGAGCCAGGAATCGACGGTGCCGAACGCAAGACGGCCTTCTTCGTACGCTTGCTTGACGGAGTCGACATTCTGGAGGAGCCAGAGCAGCTTGACACTGCTAGGATACGTCGAAAGGGGTAGACCGCAGAGGTCCAACAGTTCCTCCGACCCATCGCGCGACTTCAATTCGCGGACGAGCGCACTCGTCCGGGTGTCGGGCCAAACAATGGCATTGTGCAGGGGCTCGCCGGTGGACTTGTCCCACACTACCGTCGTTTCGCGCTGATTGGTGATGCCAATTGAGCGAATGTCTGACTTGGAGTAGCCAAGGTCAACAAACTTGCGCAGAGCCTCTTCAATGCATTCTTCGACTGAGCTGACAAGTTCTTGCGGGTCATGCTCGTGCCATCTGGATGGTTTAACGTTTTGTTAGCCCCATTGATGTGCAGGATGTGCAGCAGCTCCGCAGGTTAAGGTGGAGAGATTGCGGGGCGGGGAGCAGGTGCCGGCGCAAACATACCCTGACTTTGGATACAGGTTCTTAAACTCTATTTGGTGGCTCGCAACAGGATCGCCCTCGCCGTTAAAGATAAGGAAACGCGACGATGTGGTGCCTTGGTCGATGCTGCCGACGAACCAGTGCTGCTTCTCTTCCTCCTCCGTTTCGATGATACCCTGGGGGAGATGGACCTCGTGGTGTGGATGGAAGTTGGCGGCGTCGTCGGGGAGTGTCCTGGGTGTGGCGGCAGTGGGCTTCATTAATAGGCCGTCCAGGTTGAGGCTGGGGCCGCCATTGACGAGCACATCTTCAAACCGTGCTGGATTGAGTTCTCGGATGTGTACCATGGTGTTTTGGTGTTGTGTTCCCTTGAATTGGTGGTGTGAGTGTGGGATTGGTGGGTGGCTCATGGAATGGAAAGTGCGACGGTGTGGTGGTTGTTGTTGGTTTTGGATCCGGGTCGAGATAATGGGTGGTTGCAACCGCGGACGGCGTAGCTCTGATAAAGAATGCCGGCGCGGGGCTTGAGGGGGGTCAGAATCGGGAAGGATGACAGAGGAGGGGGGTACGTCATCCAAGGCGTGGCCCTAGCTATTCGTACAGCGATCGTGATGTGTCAGCCGGGAGAAGGCGAAGGTGACCTTCGATCTGTTGCAGCTCCTCCAGAGACTTCTCCGCTGTGATGCTACAAGTGGCGATGCAGCGTTCCAAGGGACATTCGTTCCAATTAAGATGGTTCGAGGGGCGGGTGCCCCTCTCAGCGGTAGCGCGCACATGTCAGCGGCGGCGTGCTTTTAAGTCAAAAAGCCGATACGGCGTGTCGTTTAGGGGGTGCTGTCGCACAGCGTGCCTTCCGGCTCAATTTTTCTTTGTTGGCTGAAAGAGGCGCTTCGTGGTTGCATTCTGCAGACAGGGAAGCTTGGACCGAGGTCTCGTCCATTGGTGGGTTTTTTGCGGGGAGACAGCCGTCTCGTGGGGGGTGTTTGCTTTGATCACGGGAAGTAAAAGCCACCGAGTCCCACTGCCATGGAACCCCGCAAACGACCCCGCTAGGGACTCGGCGAATGCTCCGCTCGAGGGATCTCGAACTTCGACCGCGACTCGAGCGAGCATGGCATTTCTGATCGTCGCTCTGCACCCACACAGCAGGATTTTTTTTTACAACGTCATGGAGAGTCACCCGGGACCAAAGCTCCGATTGACGTCTTTTCGATCCAGGCAAATTATCTTGTTCTCTGCGAGTGATGTCGCTTCCCCACAGAATTATCATTATCAGTACAATCCAGGGGTCAGATGCGATCCCGATGCAGCCCCTCTTCAACTGCAAACTAGAGTTAACTACCCCTGGGCCGGTGAGGACCCAATAAGTTTTGGATGCGACGATGGACTGCACGTAAAAAAGCACATCTGGGTCCCAAATTTGTCTAGACCCCGCCGATCTCACATTGCACAGCCGACAACGCACTCCTTTACCGGTCACTTGACTCGAGAAGTATGAACTCCGCGCTTCTGGGCAAATTTGCAATTCCCATGAGGGCTGGCTAGAACTCGGGATTATCTAGGTTTATCCCCGCAGATGGGGTTCTGCTTATCGGGAGCGGCTCGCCCGAACCCGCGCCGTCAGGGTCATGCCTTGGGGGAAAAGGTTTAAAGCGGGAACGAGTCAGGTCCCCAGCCTAGAACTCGACCTCTGTCCACCGAGATCCTCTTGTCTCAGTCCGACGATTCAGAAACCGGCGGTCTGGACAGACATACGGGTCCAACTCACTGTCCAAGTGTCTCGTGACTTGCAAAAACCAACACAGAACTATCGCAGACCGAGCGATCCGCCGAAGATAAGGGCAACGGCGAAAAAAGGAGGTCGCATGCGGCGGGGAACAGCCCCTGCCCAGACACGTGGGAACGGGGGGAGTAAGTCTAACATGTGGAGAGGCTGTTAGTCGACATGGAACGGTTTGTTCGTTTGAGGACATCCGAAAGTATTAGATTACGTGTAGAAAATATCTGGCGTAAGACAGAATAATCATATCCCACGTATGTAGTTAGTGAAAGCTTGTACTTTCTCTTCCTCTCCTTTTGATTATACGTATTCAACAACGTTGGATTATTCGGTCCCTCGAAGCTGAGACGACTCACATACAAGTATGATTTGAAGTTTTAACTAGGGCAGTAGTAGATCGAGGCAAATCAGGCGGCGGAAGGTAACAAAGAAAACAAACAATATCGCGTAGAAGATGATTGATCTACAGATCATCACTCTTGCATCGCAAGTAAATTGTGTCGAGGGACTTCCTTTAACAGCCTGAAGCCCTCTCGGAGTGACATTCGGGCTCAGCACCTATCTCGGCCGACAATCATTGCCATGTGAATAAACGGACATGTTCATTTCAAAACTAAGAATGTCGAACCTCACTCGAATGTAATACCCGCTCGGTTCGGGGTCATGACGGTGTCGGAAATTGGAGTCTTGCGCAGCTCTACCATACCAATGCAAGTTTCCACCAATCCCTCTCAACAATACGAATCTAGCCTGCCCGGCTAGCTCAATCGGTAGAGCGTGAGACTCTTAGGGTTCGGGTTATCCACTCAAAGGTTCACAATCTCAAGGTTGTGGGTTCGACCCCCACGTCGGGCTCAATTCCCGGCAACTTCGATTGCCTCTCTTTTTTGCTTTTTTTCTGAACATTTCCGTGAACGTTCTTGACAGATTTTGTTTGGGGAGGCTGACAGTTCGGTGTTCTTTTGGGGATGCGTTGGCAATTGCGACTCTTGTTGTGCCTTCCACTATGAAGGCCGTCCTTCCATCACCAGCAGCATCCCGGACGAGAGTGGTGTGATGAGAGAGATATTTTGTTTATTCCTCGTCCGATCTAAAATGGGGCCATATGTGTGACTCCAGGGAGGACTCCGCCCCCTCCTGATAAGTATACACTCGGCCTACTTTTGCAGCAACCCGTAAGTAACTCCTCAAACCGACAACATACCAAAGCTATGATATATCCTCCATACGTCCCAGGGGCCCAGCCCATCCCAAATTGGAGGAAGTTAGCACCCCAAGCAACCCAACCCAGCCAACCCGTCATCAAGATCATCTTCGCCGTCGCCATATGCATGCTCGCTTTGCCGCCGCTCAGTGTTATATAACCGAACAATGCTCGTCCACGCAGGAAACAGAGAGGAGAGCCAAGCCCAGAGCTACCGAATGGAGCAACCGAGCGAAAAGAAAAAAGAATAAACTCCCGAAATGCAAACTAAACGCCATGCCCCCAAGATAGAGTTAACACACTCACTCACCCATTCAAGTCCCCAAAATCCCGTGTCGCCCCCCCACCTCAACCAAGTTCCACCCTTCCACCCACCCGCCTATCACCCACCCCCTACGGCCCCTGCGAAGCCTGCGACCCCGGCATCGACATCGTCGTAGCCATCGACGCAGCCGTCCCCCTCCTCGCCAACGGCTGCGAGAAGGCGCTCCCATTCCCCGTGGTGCCAGCCGTCCCGCTGCGGTTCAGCGTGGGGCTGCGGCTCCCGCTGCGGCTGGGGATGGCGCGCCCCGTGCGGCGCTCCTCCTCGCAGTTGGGGCAGGGCCCCGGGGTGTCGTAGACGTCGCACAGGTGCCGGAACCACGGGTACAGCTGGTGGGCCTCGGGCCGCCGCGTCTGGGCTTCGTCCATCATGCGCCGGATGTGCGGCAGCGTGGCGAGGACGGCTTTGACGGAGGGTTCGCGGGAGGGGTTGGAGGCGATGAGGTCGCGCGAGAGGATGGTGAGGGTGGTGAGGTAGTTGTCGAGGTTGTGCAGGGTTTCCGAGTATTTGAACTCGGCGCTTCCTGCGGCTGAGATGGTGCCCGAGGAAGAGATGGAGTTTCCGTCACCGCCGTTGCTGCTGCTGCCGCTGTTGTTGTTGATGGAGAGCTGCTCTTCGGCAAACTTGGCTGGTCGGCCGAGGAGGACAGTGGCCATCTCGAGGAAGACGCAACCCAGCGAGAAAATGTCGGAGCGCTCGTTCCGCCCATACTCGTGCATGGCCTCCGGATCGGCGTATTTTAGCGTCTTCGGGGTCGGACCTTCGGAAAACTGGCCCGTTTCGAAGTGCCTTGATAGGCCGAAGTCTGTCAACACGGGCAGACCAAAGTCGTCGATGACGATGTTGTCCGGCTTGATATCCTTGTGACGGATCTGCACGCTCCGCCGGTGGAGGTATGCTACGGCCTGGGCAAGACAGCCAAAAAAGGTGTGGAGATGGGGCAGGATCCAGTCAGCCTCCTTGGGGCTCTGGATAACCTCGTCCATGAAGGTGTGCAGATTGCATTGCGCAGGCGGGTACATGGCGATGCCGAGAATGTGCTTCTTGATCCGCTGGTTCGCGCTGAAGAAGATGCCGTGGCTCTTGCCTCGCGGTCGTCGCTTGATCTCTCGAGTCTGGATGCAGTAATCCTCGAACGATGCCACGTATGCGACGATGTGCGGGTGCCGCAGCGAGGACATGGTGCGGACCTCCTTGAGGGCATCACTACGTGCCTTGCTGTCTGGCCCCGGCGGCCGCGAGTTCTCCTTGCAGACTATCACCTTGAGGGCAAGAGGCCGGCGGTAGGCATAGCCCTCCGGGGAGGTGACCCGGTACACGATGGTCGAGCCCGAATCACCGAGTTCCGGGCCCTGTTGAACAAAGGGGCTGGGAGGCTTGAGGTATTCTTTACTGGCGTGGTGGAATACCTTGTGTTTCTTGGGGTCGAGGAAGGCTGCCTCGACAGGAGCCAGCCAGGCGTCCGACACCTCCCGGTTTGCATCGTCCCATGTGAAGTGATGGTCATCCTGACTGCTGAGGAAGTCACTCAGCGGGATCGGTTGCGTCTGGGACGACTGGCTGCCGTTCGACTCGAACGACATTAGGGACCTGGAGGGTGAAAGAAGTGGGATGTGTGAGACAAGGGTGAGCTTGGCCAAGCAGCCAAGCAGATTTGGGAGGGGAAGCCTGTTGTGGAGCGGTGCCAGCCCAAGTTCGAATCAGCGGCAGTGCATCAGCTCAAAACCAGGGGTAGAGAGCAGAATGTGACACAGTAACGCAGCCGGAAGAGAAGATCAGGGTTTCCGAGAACGAGACAGGGGGCGAGGGTGTGCAGAGGTGAAGAAAAAGAAAAAGGTCAAGTCAAGAGAGCCTCAAGAAGACGAGGCTGAACGAGTGTCTGTATTGTGCCGAGAGCCTTCGCATAGCTGGCTTTTGGGGGAGTCGCCCTACTGTGCGGCGGTAGGTCGGTTTGGATCGCCCCGGAATATGGGGTGTGATTCGATGACAATGCCGGGCCGCGTAGCAAGCAGGCGCCTGCCAACACAGACCCCAATTGGCGGCGCCCGGTATTGGCAGTAGGAGAGTTGGCTGCCGAATTCTTGAGCGGCCGAATGGGCGTAGAACGGCAGCGTCCCGGAAATACGGTGATCGGTGAAACAGTCCAAGGCTTGCCGTGTTGTGCTTACTAGCTTCCAAGGCTGATCCAAACCGGGCCATGGGATACCGAGTCCGATTTGAACCTGAATTCCCAACCGATGTCCAAGAAATGCACCATAGGCTTGCATTTGTGTCACCCTTTTTTCAAAAGAGGATAGAGTAATTGAGGGTACGGCTCCGCAACCCGGATGCAAAGTCGCGGCGCAGTGGTGCCTGATGGGTGGGTCGGTTCGGGCCGGCAGTTGTCCACTGTTGGCGGCAGGAGCGACCCGGGGGAGAGGTTAGGGATAGGAGTTGCAGAGAAAACAGTGTAAGTCATCTTGACTCAGCACTCATATCGAAACTGTCCTTTTAAATACTTGGTAGGCTAATTTATTAAGTATTGTTTCTTTTCTTATAAACCAACTCAACAAATGAAAACCGTTACACTATAACCACCGAGCGACACAGCCACCAATTAATCATCCTTTGACCCAATATCTGTCCTCACCCGCCCTGAACCACCTCAACTGACGAAAGGAAAGAGCGACGAAAACCACGTCAGGCTTTGACCGAACATCGGACTCAAAAGAACGCGTCGAATTCCGAGAGATGAGTCAGAGTTGCTCATGTGCTCACAGTGTAAATAAAATTGGAGCGGAAACAAGCCAGAATTTACATTTCTAGCAGTTGCTACCACGAGAGCTCTTGCCTATTTAGAAACCTAGGGCGGTTGAGAGCATGACTGTTTACTCAGAGAACCCTAAAGGTTCTCCGACTTTTCCCGGGTTGGTTGCGAGATCCGACCCATTTCTGATGTAGAAGTTCATGGTGACTTCCCAACCTTTAGCCAGGAGAGGTTGGAGGAGAAGGGGTCCCAAGATGTGGTCTCGCTCGGTGATGTATGTATTCAAAGTCATATATACTAGAAGAAAGTAGGTAAGCGGCAAACCAATCTATCTCCAAGTCCATCCCATCTCTGCATTCTCCAATACCATTACCTGTATCCAAGTTGAGTCAAATACACCCATCCATCCCCCAAAACCAACCAACCAACCTCTCAGAGCCCGCCCAAAGCTACCACCCATCCTCGTCAGCATCTCAAACAAACACACACACAAAACCTCACAAGCAAGCGGCAACTCACCAGCCGAATAACACAAATACCACGTCAAACTAGCCCCCCCATCCAACCACGCCGGATCAAACCCCTCGCCCGCAAAGAAGGCATACGCCCCCCTGGGATCCACCGTCGCATAATTCCCCCACACCACGCCCTTCCACCCACCCGTAATCGCCCCTTCACGCCCTCCACTAAAATAGGTATCCCACTCCTCGCGGACAAAGGCCGGGGTGCGCACCAGCGGGGTGTGGGGCAGCAGCGGCAGCATGTGGATGCCCTGGATGTCCTCGGTGCGGTTGCCGAAGTAGGTGGTGTGGTCGATCTTGTTCTCGAAGAGGATGCCGGCGACCTTGTTGCCGATGAAGGTGGAGGGCTGCACGGTGTTGGATGAGGTGTATAAGTAGTACGCCTGCATCGAGCGTGCTTGGATGGAGAGCATGAGGTTGCCGCTGTGGGGGGGTTAGCGGTGGTGGGTTAGTGGCGGTGGTTGGTGGAGGGGATGGGGGTAGAACCCTAGGGTCGGGGGAAAGGGGAGGACGTACCGGGCTTCCAGGTTCTTGTCGCCCGTGATGGAACCCCACATCTTCAGGGCGTAGGCGTGCATGGTGTCCTCCGAGCTGGATTCTTGATCGTTGCCGTCGAGCGTGTCGGAGAGCCCGTGGGCCCAGCTGTGGCCGTGGAACCAGTCGAAGCACCGCCAGAGGGGGAAGTACTGGTCCTGCGTGCTGGGGTTGGCGACGTCGCGGACGAGCATGTTGACGTAAGCCTTGTTGTCGTTGATCCATGACGGGTCGAGGTGGCCGATGACGGCCGCTGTGTAGATGAAGTAGCCCCAGTGGAAGTGGTGGTCGTTGTACATGGTGTTGCCGAAGTCGACGTAGGGGTCGCCCGTCACGTACGTGGCGGACGAGACCACGCCTCCCCAACCGCCTGGCCGTGTTAGATAGGGAAAACCGGCGATTGTTGATGAAAAGCCAAGTACTTACTCTCATACACAAGGGGGTACTTCTGGGCGTTCTGCGCAAAACGAGAGAATGCCACTTTCAGCTGCGTCAACCCGGCTTGTGCCAGCCCTTGATCTCCTAGCAACTCCTGAATCGACAGTATGAGACTAGCAAACTTGGCGAGTGCCTGCAACCGTCAGTCCCCGTTTTCACCGGCACCGAGGTCGTCTTACCTTTCCGCTAAAATACATAGAATTCTCGTCCAGCTGCTGAATAATATTCTGCGAGACCTCCTGCTGGGCGATGTTGTGGATGACCTGCCTGGTGGCATTGGAGATGGCGCTGACGCTCCCGGCCTGCGGCGACCACGGTAGGAACCCGATGTTTGTCGGCAGGTTTGGTTCGCCCATGGTCCAGCAGTCAGCCAAGATGGCGGTCGCTATTCCCTTCGTCGTGGTCTGCAGCTTCAAGTCGGTCAGCTTCCCCCGAGTGGCGTCATCGAATGAGCTCTGGTGGTGAGGCAGCGCGAACATGGCGAGCGCGGTGTCGGTCATGCCGGCCTTCTTGAAGGTAAAGTGGTAGGTCCCCTTCGCGCCGTCCACAGAGCCGGAGAGCTGGACGCCAACCGGGTAGGCGCCGCAGGCCTGGTCGTACACCTTCTCGCCATCACCAGGGTCCTTGGCAACTTGGATAGTTCCGTAGAACGGCCCCTTGGCTTGGGCCAGCCCGTTGTTGACCACTTCGAGATCCAGAGGGTCGCCTTGGGTGTGGCGAGCGTACACCAGCCAGGTAGCCCCGTCTTCAAGTTGGAGCTTGTACTTGGTGATGCCGGGCTTGGGGTCCGTAGTCATGCGCGTGACGGTCCTGAAAAAGACGCCTGTCTGGAGCACGGGGTTTGCGCCATTGTAGATGGCTGTGATGAAGCTCACCCCTTGAACCAAGGGAAACTGCACCGCGGGATCGGCCTGGGCGGTTGGGCGCAAAGCGACTTGGATCGAAAAGTCCGTCAGCCCCTCAGAGGTGAGGACGGTGTCGCTTCCCAATTCTTTAGCGGAGAGGCACACAGAATGGATCCCAATAGGATTGATGAAGTATGACACGGCGCCCGTCACGGGGCTCGCTTGGCCGTAAACTCTCTGGTGAGCCTCGACATGCGAGACGGCGAGACCCCAACTCCCGGAAGCTCCCTGCCCACGCACCCACGCAACCGAGTACGGGTGCAGGTAGGTTGGCGAAGTCTGATTTCCACGGTGGAAATTGCCGTAGAATTTGTTGGTCTCGAACGGGCCTTTTCCTTGGATCCCCAGCCTGGGCACAGGGTGGTCCTGCTTCCTGCCGATGTTTCCCGGTGGCGCATCCGTGGAAATGGGATCGGCAAAGATGTCTCGGGCCGTCATTTTAACGGAGATCGACGGCGATATCTTTAAACTCACAACCACTGACACAGCTGCGAGCAGAGATGTCGGCTTTGGGATTGGCTTCGTCAAAAGCGGCACTGACGTGACGTGTCCTACAGTGTCGAGGATGGACGGAATGAAGCCAGTGGCGGGTGTCTTCTTGCTGGCGAGGACCTGAGCTGTGCCAGATGGACCCACGCTTGTGATGACCTTGGCGGGAGATGTCAAGACCTCTCGTGACGGAGGGTCGTTCCAGTTCCGCTTTGGCCGTGGCAATGGGGTGCTGGTGCTGCGGGCGTCTCTGTGAATTGCGTTGGGAGCGTTAGGGGTCGGGTGAGGACCTGGTATCGTGACACTCTTCGTTAGGGCGGCGTGAGGAGGTGTCTGCTGCGCCAGGTAGACAGGAGAGGCAACAGATGTGGTAAACTGCAGAGCAGTTAGCAAGGCGAACAACAGCCTCCATATCCGCTCCATCTTGGCGACAACGGCATATCCAAGAGACTCAGACGCAGAGCCCACCCGCAGGCGGGCCCCCGTGCTATATAACAACTGCGTGCCGTTGGGGCGGACATTATATGAGTTGATTTGGCTAGTCTTCAGCCATGGCTTTGATCAATTTGTGTCGGCCTTATTCCCCCGGATATGAGATCGTCCTGAGTGCGGCTAACTGGCATGATAGCTTGGCGTGGCTGAAGGCTAACCTGGAACCTCGTGTTTGACATCGAAACAAAACATGCTCTTACCTTGACAATACGGAATGCTAAAAGATAGACTTAGGGATTTCAGGGTGGAGGAAACAGGATGATGATTGCAAAGTTCTTGAGAAAGGAATGTAGGAAGATGTGAAGCAAAGATGAGGCAAAGTAGGGATTGGTGATACTAAGACTGATTCAAAACTTAAAAGATGTTTAAGATAAAGTAGATCGAGGGCGTGGCGGTTCGCTATTTTGAGAAGAGGATGCATCCTAATAACAGGTTTCCTGGAAGCTGGGTCCTGCCCAAGAATACAACTTGGAAGTCGCTCGGAAGTGGACCCAACTCTTACGCAGCACCCGTGCTGGCATCCTCCCTAAACCCGTGAGGCAAGCACTCCCTATCCTTGTCTGGTGACATCCCTTACTGGACAACATTTGGGTGTGGTCGGCGTGGATCATTTTGAGAGAACAGGATTTTGATGGAATGTAACGCGACACAGCCGTCGAATAGGACTCAGCGGGACAGACGGATATCCTCCGCCAAGGCTAAGACAAGTATGAGGCATTGTATACATACGTACATGTCAACGTCAAATGGTCATTTCGTGAATTTCCGAGTCCTCACATTCAAAGACCCAAAGCGTCGTAGTTGCCCGTCACCGGAATCAGCCTTGTGACAGGCTTGGCCGGCCTCCTTTTCTCCAGCCCTGTCTCCCTCTTCGGTAGCCTGACCAGCGGCTTGCTCTCTTTCCTGTTCTTGCTTTCGCGTTCTCCAGGCCGTGTCCGGTCTTTTTCCCTACGGAGCGTCTCTGTCTTCTCCAGCCCAGTCTTCAGCACGCGCTTGCTGCTCTGTGATTCTCGGGTTGCCCGTTGGTGACGGCTGCTGCTGGACCGTCCCTCCTCCTCCTTCCGACACTTCCTCACCTCTCGCCGATCCAAAACCCATGGCTTGGACAGCACGTCCGCCTTGAGTTGCGTGACCTTTTCCCAGAAAATCACTTCCTGCTCTGTCGTGCGGAGATGGACGACCTTTTCTGCGCGGATCTGTCTGTTCTTGCGGTACGTGCCGACGCTGCCTTTGATATCCAGCACGTGTCCCACGTCAATGGGTCCGTCGACTACCGGAAGAGAGTTCGAGGTCTTGTCGGATTTGGAGTTGGGTTCCGCTGCCGTCGCCGCAGTGGCCGTTCCGGGCCTTGCGTGGGGCGCGACATTGACGATACATTCGAGAGTCTCCCCGCTGCCGTCATCAATCGTGTAGAAATGCATTTTCTCGCGCTCCTCGACGGCGACTACCACACCGGAGATGCGCACCCATTTGATTGGGTGGTTGAGGTGGAAGTAGACATCCTGGCCTTTGTGAGGAGTTAGCACTGTGGTGTCTCGGGGCTGAACCACGAGTTTCGAGTTTCGAGTTTCGAGTCTCGAGTCGCTTGGCGTACCTCGAAATCCCGGATGACTTCTCAGAGCCCAGATATCGGCGATCCGGAAATGGCACCAACGGTTGATGGTCGGTGACAGGTGGAAGCAGTATTGCGGGTAGAGCTCTGGCTTCGTCGAGTCGGTCATGGCATCCTTCGAATCGGGTGACCCAGCGTGCAGCCGTTAGCGGTGATCAGTCGTGCTCGAACCATGTAGGTCATGGTTGTAGAAGGGTTTGCACGCGCAACCGCCTTGCACACGACATCACCATTCCGCGATTGGAGTTGTGATGGAAAGTGTGTTGGGTGAATTTCTTGCCTGCAGTACTTCCTATCGCAAGGCACCAATCAGTGCCAAGAGTGAGCTGCCTCGTGCAGTTGGCCAGGTGATGCCTGTTAGTGGCCCGATTAGGGAGGAGCAGGAACGGCGGGGTCAGACGAAGTACAACAAACGGAGTTGGCACCTATTTTGTCAGAACAACCTCATGTTGTGCTTTCTTCTGTCCGAGCGTGAGTGTTTGATGTTTCCAACCGGCCTAGTCATCTGCCGCAGATCCACAGCAATCTGTCCAAAGCCGGCCCGAATCTCTGTCGTGTGAGCCAAGATCTGAAACCTTTGCTGAGATGATGGAAGGGTGTTGCGGGGAACCAGCAATAAGATAGAATTAACCAGCAAAAGTTAAACTAACATCCGGGCTCATTACCAGCTCTGAGCCATAATACGCCATGCCAATTCTCGATGCCTTGACCCAATCCCAAACTGTCAAATCTCCATGATCAAACCCAAACCTATACTCCAGATACCGTCTTTAAACATGTTCATTTGCGCGCCTTCTTCTTCTTCATGCCCGCCTGTATCGCTTGGAATTGTTCTTCTGAAATATCCGGCTCTTCAAGCTCCTTCGCGCCTCTCTTCTTCCCCTTGCCCGCCTTGGGCACCGCCCCGTATTTCTCGGCCAGCTTATCCAACGCACTCATCCTTGAGGACTGGTTGCGCTGGATCAGGGCCGCCAGCCCCGCCTCGGAGTCCTTCTTGCTCCTCTTCTTCCCATCGCCCCGTAGTTTGTCGTACACGCCCAGCTCCTTAGCCAGCTCGTCCGCCTCCCGCGCCTCGCTCTTAGCGGCCTTGACGCGCGCTTGCCTGGACTTCTTGGTCTCCTTGGCGTAGGCATCGAAGCGCGGCACCTCCTTGGCCTTGATCGCCGCATCAATGACCTCCCGGAACCGGGCGTCGTCCTCCAGCACGTTGCTGAGCATCACGCTCTCGTAGACGCCGTCCATGTCGCCCTCGAACTCCTCGTACGCGGCCAGGATGTCGTCCTGCTCTTCCGCCGACCCCTTGTACTCGTCGGCGAACTTCTTAATCGCGTCCTCGGAGATGGCATCGCGGAATTGCTCGCGGTAGAAGTCGCTCCAGCTGAAGCCCTCGGAATCGACCACCGCTTCCGAAGTCGAGCCCGTCTCGTCGTAGCGCTTGCGCCGAGCGGGGTCTGAGAGCACGGCGTAGGCAAACGCGACTTGTTGGAACTTTTCTTTCGCTTCGTTTTTCTTGTCTTCGGGCGCCTTGTCTGGGTGGGTTTTTAGCGCCGTCTTGCGGTAGGCCGATTTGACCTCGTCGGGCAAGGCGGTGCGGTCAAGCCCGAGGACCTCGTACGGGTCGATTGTCGGCGGCTCGCCGTCGGTGAGGTCGTCTTCGTGGGTAGACATTGTGATTGTTGTTGTTTGTCGAGATTGGGCAGGTCAACTCTCGATGGGAAAGTTTAATGGATTTGGGGCGCGTCGCGTCGCGCAGAGGACCGTGCAGGTGGGGGACGCGATACAGTGTCAGCGCTGAGTGAGCTCTTTGCACACTGTAGCACAGGGGTTCTTCCCCGCCAACACCCCCCTGTAGCTTTGCAGGTGGCTTACCTATCCAGGACTTTCGCATCAATTCTTCAACTTGCGATTCACAACATGGCTACCATCCCGCCGGGCGATCACAAGGCATACATGCGGCTTGCCCTCGAGCAAGCGCAGAAGTCACCACCCAAGCCGACCAACTACCGCGTGGGAGCCGTCCTGGTAGACTCGGCCGCAAACGAGATCCTTGCGACTGGCTACACCCTCGAGCTACCAGGCAACACTCACGCAGAGCAAACCTGTTTTATGAAGCTAGCCGAAAAGCATGGAGTTTCTGAAGAGGATCTCAAATCGGTGTTACCGGGCGATTTGGCTCTTTACACTACCGTTGAGCCTTGTTCAAAACGGTTGAGCGGGAATCTCCCCTGCGTTGAGAGGGTGCTCAGGCTCGCTGGCTCGATTAGGACCGTCTACGTTGGGATCATGGAGCCAGAGACGTTTGTGGCGGAGAACACTGGGAAGAAAAATCTTGAGGATGCTGGGATAACTGTTGTCCATGTGGAAGGGTTTGAGAAGGAGATCCTCGACGTTGCGACCGCCGGCCACGTCAAGGGCTAACCGCAATGTGAGCCAACGAAGGTTGTTACCGAGTTTACTGGTTGCGAGGTCAGTGAGTACCCATTGGTGAACGTTGACAATCTCCATACGTTCCCATGTTTCTTGTTTTACGATCCCAGGTATGTAGCCAACAGGTTGGTCGGCACGACGCACCTCTCTCTCGCCTGTTTCATGCTCAACTCAACGGCGAGAAAGAATGGGAACCATACTTGCTCTAGAAGGGCAATACTCTACCCAAGGGGCCCCTTGATAGAAAGGGCGGGTTGTGCTAGACAAGATCAAATGGAAGCTATAGCACGGGTCACTGAATATGCCATCTTCATAACTACCTACCTTCAAACCAGCTTGGATAACGGTACACTTGCCGCCGTTGTCTTGGCCCCCAATTCGGCATGTGTCCATGAGCCAGCCGCCTCCATAGTATGTCTTTTCCCAGCCGTCGTGATCTATGCTTGAGCAAAGGAAGTCATTTTGTAGAATTGGTCATTGAATTGGCAAGTGGTGTTCACCTTTTATTCTCTCAATTCCTCCTTCCTTTTTCTGTTCTTCCACATATCTAACATAGTGCTGTGGTGGGCCACGACGCATGATGCCACTGGGAGGGAAATCGCACCCCTTGCTCCTTCCCCAACAGCGACAAAATGTAAATTTCAGGGGTAAAAAACCCTATTACCCCTAAACGCCAAAAAAAAATATCGTTAACACCACGAAATCAAAAGTAATGGTTGTATTCTAGCAGCGACTCGTTTCGATCGAGTGACCTCCGGGTTATGAGCCCGGCGCGCTTCCACTGCGCCACGCAGCTGTTGTTGGTTGTGGATACGGGATCCGGAGTGGAACTGACGAGGTTGGGTGCCATCGACAGCGCCATGGGCAGGCTGGAAGTGTAAGAGGGCTTTTGCAGCCTTGCTCAAGATGTTTTATGAAGAGATCTTTAAGAACCGAGTAAACAAGGGGCTGTCAGGGCACCGGGAGGGCACTCTGGCAGTAGGTATCTCCCAGGAAGAAGCACGCAGGGATTGCGCTGAGAGAGTGATTCCATCGGAGGGACCAACTCTTAGACTGAGCCGTACTGGGCTCTCCGACACAATGATACAAATGTTGAAGAGAGATGGATATACTCACGCTGCTTCATACTTACCAGATCAGTCTGCGAAAACGAGAAATGGTACCTCCATTTTGACTTGCTACACTTTCAAACCTGGAGGCTTATAAACGCCAGAAGTGCAACTGGTAATGCAGTGAGTGTCGGAAAAAAACAAGAACATTGACCCTGATATGCCTCCATGATTTCATAAGTCTTTCAGGAGAAACACACTGTGGCAACATCTTGAGACATCCTCTCCGAGTTTGACTTAGGAGCCCTGGAGGGACTCACCCCAGCAGGATACCATCCGATAATCAAGCCTACTTCCATATTCCCCCCCCCGCCATACAATGGCCTTTCACAAAAGTACCAGATCTCCTCATCTCCATCAACTATTACGACCCAAGACCCCATCAATCCCCCGGTGCCCGACAGCAGAGTACCCCGGCACAAACATCTCACCAAACGGCTGCATAAAGGTGTCTGTCATCCATCAGTCAAATCAGCTCAACCCAATCACATCTCACCCCAGAGAACCACAACATACCGTACGTCGACAGCGGTTTATACCGACAATTCCACGTAATCCCCTCCAGCACCCTCTGCGTCTGATTCTCCAGCCTCGGAAACGCCGCCAGCACCGCGGCATGCTCCTCCCCCGTAATCCCCAACCTGGGCTCCCCAAAATCCAACTCATTCCCCCAATAAATCGCCACCACATCCGCCTCCTTATGCAACGCAAACCTCGGCTCCGCATGCAACGCGATCCCATCCCACACCCTTTGCACCCTCTCCTCCCCCCACTTTACCCCATCCCTATGCCCCCGTATAAACCCCCTCGCCGCGTACGCCCCATCCACCTCAAACCGCCGATCCACCGAGAAGAACGGGCTCGCCACGCTGTGGTTGGCGCCCAGGTCGTGCAGCAGCAGGCCCAGCGCGTGCACCTCCTCGTCGACGGCGGCGGCCAGCGTGGCGTTGTGGGACAGGTGCAGCACGCCGAACAGCCAGGCGCGCATCACGTGGTGGTAGAGGTAGGTGTCGGAGTGGGCGCGCGCGAAGGCCTGCGCGGCGCGCACGATGGGGGTGTCGATGACGGAGATGTTGACGAGGAGGCGGCGGGGGTGAGGGGGGTGGTGGGTGGTGGGTGGTGGTGTTGCGGTTGTTGGTGGGGGGAGGAGGGTTGCCGTGAGGGCGAGGAGGAGGGGGAAAGGGGAAATCATGGTTGTTGTTATTGGGCTATATGATCTGGTGGTTAAAGATGTGTTTTGTTGTTGCTTGAAACCACACTTGAGATGGGATCATGCTTGGAGGTTATTATCTTTATCATTCTCAGGTATCTGCTTCAGTTACAACGACCAGTTTCGTGTCCGATGCCTCTCGGCTCTCTAGATTTACATCGCAAGAACCACGGAGCCCGTGATGATCGGTAGAGAATATGAGCAAGTTTTGATTAAAACGTTCTCTCGTGTCTATGGTCGTGAGATGCGGGGAACGGCGTCGTGCTCCCAATCTTTAGCAAATGAGCACATTGAATACCTGTGGTGCTGTCTCAACCAGCTCGTAATCTGCTCACTTTGTATCCCATACCATACAACAGGGCTACAGTTATAGTCCAAGGCTGTGTAGTAGATGCTTTAACCTCCGAAGGGCTTCGGAACTTATATAGAATGGAAACGATCAACGCCTGGATACTTATGGGCATCTCTAGTGCCTCGTCATAGTATGCCTAATGGTTATTCTAGTCCGTCGTGGCAATGGGCAAATGCGCGGTTGCTTTGAACGTGGGATTATGGTTATAGATGCCAGAATAACAAAAATGCCGGTTGACATAGCAGTAGCAAAGCCATGGGCTCTAATGGTACCTTAAGTACCAGTTCGCCAACTTGGCGACCACTAAGATGTAAACAGCCCCTGAATTCGGGCGCGGACGTTAAAGCTGGGTGCATCACTCTCCAATATCAACATCAGTGACATTCCAGAAATGCTTACAATCTCTTAGCCATCCTCATTGTGTTCTACATGTATATTCAAATGATATGCTCTTTTGTATTATATCTACCAGTCAGGGTCTCAACCACCACCAACCACCAACTAAGCCCTTCAATCACACCCTTATATCTTCTCCCCCTCCAATATCGGCCGCGCCTCCTCGCTCCTCCACCAGCTGCCCTCCGCGCCCGGGTACTCAAACCGGTCCATGCTCTCCGGCTTCATCTCCACACTGTACCCCGGCTCCGTAGGGGTCTGATAGAACCCATCCTTGATCACCGATGGGTGGCGGAAGTGTTCGTGCAGGTGATCTACATACTCCAGCACAGACAGCTTCCCGCTCACGACGACATAGTCGATGGTGCTGAGGTGCTGGGTGTACTCGGGCAGGCCGACGCCGCCGGAGTGGGGCACGATGGGGACGCCGTACTTCTTGGCCATGAGCAGCACGGCGAGGACCTCGTTGACGCCGCCCATGCGGCAGGCGTCGATCTGGCACACGTCGATGGCGCCGGCCATGAGCAGCTGCTTGAAGACGACGCGGTTCTGGCACATCTCGCCGGTGGCGACGCCGATGCCGTAGGGGCGCAGGGCGTCGCGCACGGCCTTGTGGCCGAGGATGTCGTCGGGCGAGGTCGGCTCCTCGATGAACCACGGCTTGAACTCGGCCAGCTGCTTCATGTACGCGACGGCCTCGGGCACGGACCAGACCTGGTTGGCGTCGACCATGAGCACGTTGCCGTTGTCGTAGCCGATGATGTCGCGCGCGATGGTCAGGCGCCGGCGGTCCGTCTCGACGCTGCCGCCGACCTTGAGCTTGAAGTGCCGGTAGCCCTTGTCGAGGGTCTCGCGCAGCAGGGCGCGCATCTTGTCCTCGCCGTAGCCGAGCCAGCCGGCGCTGGTGGTGTAGGCGGGCACGGCGCGACTTTGCTCGGCGTCGCGCAGGCGGTCGGCCTTGCCGGCCTCGGACTCCTGCAGCAGGGCGAGGGCCTCCTCCGGGGTGACGGCGTCGGTGATGTAGCGGAAGTCGATGCAGTCGACGAACTGTTGGGGTGTCATCTCGGCCACGACCCGCCACACGGGCTTGTTGAGCGTCTTGGCCCAGAGGTCCCAGATGGCATTGACGACGGCGCCCAGGGCCAGGTGGATCACGCCCTTTTCCGGGCCGATCCAGCGGAGCTGGCTGTCGTTGACGAGGTGGCGCCAGGTGTTGCCCCAGTGGGCAACCAGGCTGGAGAGGGTGCGCCCTTTGACGCGCTCGGTCACATGGTTGATGGCGGCGCAAACTATGTCGTTGCCGCGGCCGATGGTGAAGGTCTGGGCATGTTAGATTCGGGAGCGTGGGGGGTAGGGGGGTAGGGGGGGAACACCGTACCATGCCATGGCCAGTGTAGGAGGAGTCCGTCTCTAAGATGCAGTATGCGGCCGAGTAGTCGCCGGCGGCGTTCATGGCATCCGAGCCGGTCTTGTCGAGCGAGGTGGGAAACCGAACATCCCGTGTCGTCCAGCCAGTGATAGTGATTTCAGCCATGGCTGCAGTGTATGCTATCTCAAAATGGGACGGAGGAGCACGGATGAAGACGGGAAGGACGGAGGGGAGTGATGCGTGATGCTTGAAGGGGGTGATCGATATGCGCCAAGCCCCTGACTTAAGGTATCTAAGTAATTCCTTGCCTCTCGGTGAACTTGTTGAACTCAAGTAGCATCATGATAGTTGAGGGCACTACATGGCCATCCATTCCCGAGGTGAAGGCGGCGTGGGCCCCGAGACCGGGTGAGGGGTTTGTTTGGTGGGGTTAAAGGGGAGGGACGCTGCTGCTTGGCTTGTGATTGATGGATAAATCACGAATCGTACCCCCACCATGCCACTTCTCACCACACGACGGCACTGATGCATGCTCTAAGTTCCGGTCAGGGGTTACAATATGGTTCCTCGCTGTCGGGTTAATTCAGTCCAGTAGTGTATGTGAATGAAGGCTAAGGTAGTTAATTCATTTTTTCTTTTTTCTTCTGGAGATTAGACGATGTTTGAGGGTTTGGGTCCGCTTAATGCCGATCTAGAAGAGCTGCCTCGTGGAGAAGAGGAAAAGGAAAAGAAGGTTGGGTTGGCATTGATTGACATGGAAAATCGAAACATGCTCCCGCGGTGGAGACACACCTAAAGAAGGCGGGGGAGGGTCTGGGGAAGCACGGGAGCCGTTTGTAAAGTTGATACTTCGTACCTTCCCTGGATATCTCTCCCAACCTTCAGTTTCTTAGGCCGTCTCCATTTCTTCATTCCGAGGCATGATCCAGACGTTAATAACATCGCGAAGTTGATGAGTATATTGGTTATACGCAGAGCTGGCGCTAGGGTTTATTAGAAATCTCGTCTTTAAAGCTACCGTTGCCTAATATCCCCGTCTATTAGTGGGCGCGTTGCAACTGAGGCGGCGGCTGGTAGGTAGTGAGGCTGCCTGACATGGTCGATGACCTCGATCTACAGATCGGCTATCAGGGTCTCGATTCTTGAGATCAGCACCCCGACGAGTCATCTGAGATAACGCACGTCCGTTCAATATCGAAATCCCAAACAGATCCCGAAGATGGCCAGTCAACTTGCTGGCCGGCACCAGACTCAACCGAAAGTGGCGTTGAAATTGAGAGCTTGGACATTAAACATGACCCGATCTCGTCTCAAACGTGTCTCTATTTCAGCGCTATCGATTTCCCCGCACCGTTCATGATTCATGATTCATGATTCAGGCCAGGCGGGCAGGCTTCAAGGCAGTGCACTATCATAGCGCTGCAAGTTTAAGCTGGGCTGGTGGAGGAAAGTCATGACCTTTGGTTCAACTACGTCTGTCGCCCCGCCGGACGTCATCTCCATCAAAACGAGGCATCATCCGTGGCTATATATAAGAGAGACTGGGACGGTTCCCTTTCATCACGAACGCCTGCCAATAATTAACCAACTATACTTACTTCCTACTGTCCCAATCGTCTACATAGGACATTGCAACACACAATGGAAGGAGCCACTTCCCAAAGAGACCTATCCACCCCCCAAAGGGTCCCAAGCAGACGTAACAAGCTCCAGAAATGTGTCTCAAGACAGTCAAGCAACAGCCGTCGGCCGGAAAGCCCGAGAACAGTGAATACAACCATCACATATCTGCCGGTCGAGAAAGTAAACGACCCGGGATTTCTAACACAACCTCGCCTGGCGCCGCCGCCGCCGTCTAACCCCACTGAGAGCGAAACAAAGCGCCGCAAGACATCATCGGCCGGCGTCCTAGAGGCGATTCAGCCGTTCTCCAACACCCTCAACAGGACGTCAAGCGTGGATCTCATCGCAGGGCAGTACCATGACTTGCTCGAGTTCCGAGACTCGTCCGAGTACCCATACACTCCCTTGCCCCCATCCCGAGACTCATCTGAGGACACCTTCGACGACTTTGCCGAATGGATCATGCTCCCACAACGACGCAATGGGGATCACCACCAGAACGAAACCCCCACTGGCGGTAACTCGACATGCACGGTCGAACTGCCCGACCCCTCGCCCAACTCGGAGGCCCGTGGCACGCCCCTCTCGCGCCGGGACGAGGAGGTCTACTTTAAGCCGGTCTCCTACTCGCCAAAGACGGAACAGGGGCAAGAAAAGGGACAAGAACAGGAACAGGAACTGGGACAGGGACAGTCTAGCATCCCGATCCGCCTGAAGCCGAGCCCCGACAACCACACGCCCAACCACACGCCCAACCACACGCCCAACCACACGGCCTTGCAAGCCAGCCTGAGGTTGCTCACAGACGATCTGTCGTCAGCCATGGCGCGCCGGCCCGGCGACTCCGCCGAGTGGATGTCGTTGACGCAGATCCGGCTCATGATCCAGGCATATGAGCGGCTGCGGGGCCAAATCTCAGAGGGGAACCAATGTGATCCGTCGCAGGCTACGGCGTTGCAGGGCATGTTTGACATGTGGCTGCAGGCGCTGTGGAGGATTCATTGGGATATGCAAAAAGATGCTAGGGCTGAGTTTCTCAATAAGTCCTAGTGGTCTAGGGATTGATACACGACACCACAATTTAGGGCTTGATGGAAGGGGCTGCGGTTTTGTGTTTTGTTTTGCCAGCCACGAACTATTTATTGAGTGGAAGCATTGAGTGGAAGCTTTGGAAGCTTTGGCGTCTGAATTGGGAACCCGTTGTTTCGTCACCTGTCCCCATAGGTATCTTAAGAAATTCTCACTTGTCCAGACTTCATATAACGCTAAGATGCGTCGTATTTGAATACAAAATTAAACCAATCCAGCCCTAAACCAGTGAGCCCAAATGTATTCGTGGTTGGGAAAAACCACAGCGGCGCATGGGGTTTCGATAATGTTGCTCCAAGCCCCGCAACGAGGTTAGGATCGGGGGACGGGGGCATCTCCTAGCTGCAGCTCGCTCGGCAGTTTAGGTTTCCGTGGGCTTGGCAGTCGCGTACAAGTAGCATCCTTGCTTTAGCCCTGTGCACCACCATCACCTCGAGTCAACTATCGAACAGTTGCCAACAAGAGGCACCTTATGCATCCATCCTAACAGGCAGTGGCGATAGAATAACGGAACCAAAATGGACGATGACGAATACGGTGACGCCGACGACATTCTCGTCGCCCTCGCGGCGCAATCGGAACCGTCGAAACCAGCTCAACCACAAGCCGCTCCGAGAATTCAACAACCCACGCCGCAGCGCCTCGATCGAGCACCACCTTCAAATCCCACCTCCAGCTCTGCGCCGCCCAAGGTTGTGCAGCCTACCCCACAGGCTCTGCCCGCTCGTGGCTCGGGGTCCTCCATCCTCGTCTCGCCGAGGCAAAAGGGCAACCCAGTACTCGCCTGCCTAAAGTCAGTTGCTTGGGAATACAGCGACATACTCGCCGACTACGGACTCGGCCAGACGACCTGCGCCCTCTTTCTAAGGTCTGCCCCCTCCCTTACCACTCCCCCTCCCAACCAATCTAACACGCCCCTCCCATCCCCCAGCCTCAAATACCACCGCCTCCACCCCGAATACATCTACACGCGCGTCCGCAACCTCCAAGGGAAATACAAGCTCCGCATCGTGCTCACCATGGTCGACATCCCCAACCACGAGGACGCCCTGCGCGAGCTCTCCAAAACCTCCCTCGTCAACAACGTCACCATCATCCTCGCCTGGTCCGCCGCCGAAGCCGCCCGCTACCTGGAGCTCTACAAGTCCTACGAGCACGCGGGCTTCGGCGCCATCCGCGGCCAGCAGGTCTCGAGCTACGCCGAGCGCCTCGTCGACTTTGTCACCGCGCCGCGCAACATCAACAAGACCGACGCCGTCGCCCTGGTCAGCTCGTTTGGGAGCCTGCGCAATGCGGTCAATGCCCAGCCCGATCAGCTGGGGGTGGTGGGCGGGTGGGGCGAGAAGAAGGTCCGCGCGTGGACTAAGGCGGTCGAGGAGCCGTTTAGGGTGAAGAAGGCGGGGAGGCGCGCGGGGACGACGGGGAAGGCCTCGCAGAGTGTGGGCGTGTCGGTGGGTTCGAAGGGGCAGGGTGAGGATACAGAGGCGGAGGCGGCCATTGCGGAGGCGGAAGTGGGAGCAGAAGTTGCCACTGGTAGTGGGCGGCAGCTTCAACCCGTGCCCGTGCGGCCCGCATCGGCCACGTCGGCTACATCGGCGGTGTCGGCGCGCAAGGCCGATCAACTGAGCGACGGTGTCGCCGCCGCGCTGGCAAAGCTCAGAGAGAAGGGCTAACCGAGTCACGAATACTCTGGTTGGAAGCTCAGCCACGGCTTTTGCTGCACGACACAAACGCCATGCGCCTCGCAGTGGAATGGTCAAGCCGCCGGTAACAGGGCCCCCCTATCCCCTCCGCACACCTCGAAATCTCGACGCACTACTACGCTTATTCATCTCTCCAAAGCAATTGCACCTACCGGGGCTTTGCCGGCGAGGTGATCGAGCCCCTCAACGTTGAAGGTGTTATACCCGCGGCGTTCTTGTCGTTTGCGGCTGTGGACGACGACTGAACGACATTGTCTGACCGGAATATCGTGCTAGTTTGGGCATGTGGCATCATAATCAGGCTGGGGGCGGCTGCCACTTGCTTGTTCTGATGGGCAGGGACGTCATGCTCAGCACAAGATGAATACTGCTCTCAAAACTAGGTTGGTTGAGGCGGTGGCGCCATGATAGCCGCCTCGCTTTGCACACTTGCACACTTGCACGCCCGGAACCTCGAAATGCGTGTGCAACATGAACGGGCGATCATCTGCAAGGGCAAGCTCGTGTCAGTAGCTGGCCACGCATGACGTAACGTTTCGCAGCATTTGTGAACATGCGCCATGCGGAAGGCGCAGAACTCGCTTTGTGTTACACTATTCCACGATTCCACGTTGGTTTGCGTTACCAATACGATGTAGAGGCGGAGAGGCGCACAGCGGAAGGTGGAAGGTGGTAACTAACGCAGGCTGGAGAGGGGGCTTCGGGCTGTCTACCGGAACTTTCAACTTCATCGGTGAGCTGATGGTA
This sequence comes from Chaetomium tenue, assembly GCF_020726465.1. Classification (NCBI taxonomy): domain Eukaryota; kingdom Fungi; phylum Ascomycota; class Sordariomycetes; order Sordariales; family Chaetomiaceae; genus Chaetomium; species Chaetomium tenue. The sequence goes on along the minus strand of NW_027117330.1, from coordinate 1,357,515 downwards.
TCGCCAAGCTGGCACCCGGCACTTGCAAAAGCCAAGCAGCGGCATTGACGGGAGAGGCGCACGGGGGAGCTAGCCCGGGGGTAACGGTCGGAGGAAGCATGCATTTTGAGTCCTTGTGACCCCCGTCATGCACACGCATCATGCGGGGCCAGGAAACACAGCAGCAACTGCCAAGGGGGGCCTTCCTGAGGGGTTCGCGGTTTGTCTGACCTTCCTGTTCCAAGAAACTTAAACTTTCTGGTGCGCCCATGGCTTCGGGTCACAAAGCAAGCGGCTCGCCGGCTATAAAAAGGTGTATGTTGTGCTACCTTCCTTGCCTCCTCCGGTATGGGGTTTCTCGGAACAATAATCCGGACTTTTGCAGAGTCGGGTGTGTGAGCGAGACCATTTAACACTCGCGACACAACTTGGATGGTATCTCCGAGCCACAGTGACCTAACCCGGTCTTCGGGCCGTTTTTAGGCTTCCCCGATTCTGGAGGGCCAACTTTGGTAAGGTGGTATTGAGATCTACGATGCTGTAGGCAATCAATCCCACATGGGGTTACTTTTTTTTGACCTGATGAATCCTCTGCAGGCCTGGAGGAGGGACCAAAGGCAAACCTCACAGTGTACCGCCCTCTGCCCCGAACCAGCCGCCCAAACATCGATAGATGGCAAGACGATGGCACTGTAACTGTCCTTCTCTGGTTCACGCCGGTCTGCTGGCTTTATTCGCACATACATGTTCCCTCCCTCCCCCAAATCACCAACAGCATCCGAGCGCCTACTGCTTTAGGCAGGTATCTGGTGAATTGGACCAATCACACCGGATGCCCGGCAGTCAAGGGGTCGCAAAAAGTCCCGGATCAGCGCCCAGCAGACCACCGGCATCAGTCTCGTTGTTTGTGGGACGGGGAATTCCTCGTGCCTGTCTGTGTCTCAGACCATCTGTGTTGCCTTCCTCCACCAACACGATGATGCGCGTCACCGCTGTCTTAGCGCATTTTTTATACCGTCATGGATCGGATGATCCGTAAACTAGCACATCAGACTGTTTATTAGTAGCTCGTTGCCCATGTCCGCCGGTTCCCCACGCATCACACCAAGCGGGAGTTAACCATCCCTCCCTACGTCAGGTGTTTTGTTAAATTATTAGTCTTAATATTCCGCCTCGAGTCCTGCTCGCGTCCAGGATATTGTGTTGGCCACTATTACTTAATTGGCGCCATGCGTTCCCTCTCTGTCGGCGGGAGTGCTGCCGCAGCTCTCCTCGTGGGCCTGTCGGCGGCCGCACCCCCCTTTAAACCCCACGGACCCCACGAGCCGCAGTACATCGTTAACCAGAAGCGCGCCGACGCCGTCAAGGAGGCTTTCCAGGTGTCGTGGGACGGGTATTACGAACATGCCTTTCCTCATGACTCGTTGCGGCCGGTGTCGAACGGTTACGCGGATGACAGGTGCGTTTTGTTTCCGAGGGGTGCGCCCTGCTTTGCCAGTCCTAGCGCCTGACCTGTGTCTATTGCTGGCCTTAGAAATGGATGGGGTGCGAGTGCCGTCGACGCCTTCAGCACCGCGCTGGTCATGGAGGACTGGGATGTGATCGATCAGATACTGGAGTACGTCCCGACGATCGACTTCAACAAAACCGAGACCGAGGTGTCCTTGTTCGAGACGACGATTCGATACCTCGGGGGGCTCGTGTCAGGTATGGTGTAGATTCTGCGGTATGTCGCGGTTGTGGGCTTAGCTGACTCGTCTACCCAGCTTACGATCTCCTCACCGGACCGTTGCGTGACCGCGTCAAGCAAACCCCCGACGTGAAAGCCGTGCTAACCCAGGCAAAACGGCTGGCCAACAATCTCAAAATCGGCTTCGACACGCCCAGCGGCGTCCCGGACAACAACCTCTACTTCAACCCCCCGCGCAAGGGCGGCTCAACCACCAACGGCATCGCCACCATCGGCACGCTTGTGCTTGAGTGGACGCGCCTCAGCGACCTGACCAGGGACCCCGAATATGCCAAACTCTCACAGAAGGCCGAATCATACCTGCTGAAGCCGCAGCCCAGCTGGAGCGAGTCGTTCCCCGGGCTGATCGGCACCAACGTGCGGCTCGAGGACGGGAAGTTTGTGGATGGCAACGGCGGCTGGGGCGGCGGCACCGACAGCTTCTACGAGTACCTCATCAAGATGTACCTGTACGACCCCGACCGCTTCCCCGACTACCGCGACCGCTGGATCGCCGCCGCCGATTCCTCCATCAAATACCTCGTCTCGCACCCCACCACCAAACCCGACCTAACCTTCCTTGCTATGTGGCAGGGCAAGGAACTGCGCTTCGTCTCGCAGCACCGTAAGCAACCCCCTTTCTCCGCCACCCCCCATGCAGTTATCCCCAGCAACTAACCCCCCCACGCGCCACCAGTGGCCTGTTTCAACGGCGGCAACTTCATCCTCGGCGGGCTCACCCTCAACGAGCCCAAATACACCGACTTCGGCCTTTTACTCGTCGACGGCTGCCGCGCGACCTACACCGCCACCGCCACCGGCATCGGCCCCGAAACCTTCCGGTGGCAGGACTCGACGCGCCCGCTCAACGCGACCAACAACCCCCCCGCACCCGCCGACCAGGCGGCCTTCTACGAGGACGCCGGGTTCTGGATCAGCAGCGCAAATTATGTGCTGCGCCCGGAGGTCATTGAGAGCTATTACTATGCGTATCGTGCGACCGGGGATCCCAAGTATCAGGAGTGGGCGTGGGAGGCGTTTGAGAGGGTTAATAGGACGTGTCGGGTGGGGAGTGGGTATTCGAGCGTGAAGGATGTGAATAAGGAGGGTGGGGGCGGGTTTGATGATTTTCAGGAGAGTTTTTGGTTTGCGGAGGTGCTGAAGTATAGCTATTTGATTCATTCTGAGGTGAGTGCTTCTCCCTCCCCTCCCCCTTTCCGGTGGACCCGACGGTTGTGGGGGTTTTGGTTGGGGAGAGCTGGTTATGCTGACGATAGTGTGTGATCTAGGATGCTCCCTGGCAGGTCAAGGCGGATCATACCAACGAGTTTGTGTTCAACACTGAGGCTCATCCAGTGCGGGTGGCTGCGGGCCGGGAGACGTTGAAGAGATAGAGCTCAGTGGGTCACGGCGTGGGCCCTAGGAAAGGGCGCTGTCTATCTTGGAAACATGAAATATGATTTAGAAAGTAGAGATAATCGACAGTGTTGATGGTTGCCAAGTGAAGTGGAGTTTGTCTTGTCATTCCTCATCGTGAACCGCTGCGAAAGCGGGGGTTCTATAACCGCTCACCCCCCCTCCTCCAGAACATGCGCCCACCCTTCAAGCACCGCCCTCCCGCTTGGCATACTCGTCCTCCATGGCCTCCTCGTAGCGCTTGTCAGCCTCGATCTCAGCCTCTGTCTTGGACCTGGTCGTCCCGGCACCTGTGTTGACTCCGGCGCCGGTTGGGCGGGAGGATGCGTCGCTCGCGGCTTGGGCCGGCTGCTGCTGGGTCTGTGTCTGGGTGCCGGTGTTGGCAGTGGCGGGGGTGGTTGAGGCTTGGTCTGCCATTTTGTGGAATGAGGGTTGTGAATTGATGATGTTGTTCTTGAAGTGTTGTCGGGTGGTGGTGATAAGAATCGCGGGTTTTTATTTGTAGGTCGGTGGCAAAATGCAGTGGCGAGGCCACGCAAGTAGTTGGTGTGACTCTTGCTTCGCAACGTGTTATGCGCCCACAACTTACACAACTCAGACGCCGAAAAATGGAAACTCCGGGTACTACATCTAGGTACATTCTTGAATTCTTAGTAAATCCGAACGGTTCAATTTCAGGTGCCACAGTCCAAGTGATTAACATTGCTATTTACACGAGAGCAACGAATCCCATGCAAACTAAGTGGACTATCAACTACAACTTAGGTATCCAAGGTACTTCAGGTATAAATGGAAGAGACTATAAAGGCAGGTGGTCGGTGATATTTGGAAACACAGAACGTCCATATCAATGCTCCGTGCCCACGAGCCTCGAATCCGCCAAAAAAAGAAAAAGAGAATCGTGTCCCCGACTACATGTAACCGACAGTGACCAGGGCCTGATCTACAACTCCCACCTTCCTACCCCCCGCCCGTCCCTCCCCGACAGTGTCAGCTAACTCTTCTCTGGCCAAGTTATCAGTAGCGACGCGAGAGCAAGACCGTCATCGCCAAGATATGAGTCTCCCGACATCGAAGTGATTACCGAAAATAATGGCAAAACCCGAGAGCACCCCCCTTTCTAGTTAGGGACAGTGAAATAAAGAGAACTACTACCCATATTCCAGTGCCCATTTCACATCAATGGTAGAGAAAGCCGATTATCGTAACTGACCATTCGAGGCTGAACGCCAGACGGGACCACTCCCGGAGGCAGTGTATACTAGAGGCGCAAGAGCACCTCTAATTGTCAAAGGGTCGCTAACCGTTAGATTCCTGGGAAATGGCAAAGGAAAGTGTACATACGGGCCAGGAGAGCGGGTTGACGTGCCAGCCAACCGCGTTCACGAACTATGAGCCTTCCCGAGAGGGCTTCCCATGGGCAACCACGTGGTCGCGGGCCGCGCTCTGCTGGCCCAGGCTAGAGACAGGAGCCGGCGAGGCGGTACGGTTCCGGATGGTGGTTACCATGGACGGCCTCGGATCTTGGGCATTGCGCCAGCCTTTGCCAGCCCGCCATCCCGGCTCGCCATGGGCGAGGAAAGTTCGGGCGGGGGTTTTGTCGTCGGTGGCCTCGCCTGGACTTGATCACCATACTCAAGATGGGGGGTATCCCGTCCCCGATGCCCTCGCCCGAGATTATGTTCTCCTTGAGCACGGCGCCGGCTAAGGGGGATGTCATCGGCTGGCGGTAACGCGTGGCGGCCGCGAGAACCCTATGGCGAAAGTTCAAATACTTCTTCGATCTCCCGGCCGAGCTCCGCGAGCCGATACTTTCATATATCTGCGTCTTTCCCACGAACATCCTGGTCGGCGGTGGCCCCGGCGGGAGGTGTGTCGCGCTGAGCCCCGGCGCTGCCGGCGTTACACAGCATCAAGACCAAGATCAACAACAACATGATGAAAGCACCTAGCATGATTTACCGTTCGGGCTGCCCAAGAGGGCAAACAGAACCGGTCGTCGTCGGCCGTTTTAGGAGCGTTGCTAGCGTAGCTAGGTGGGAAGCAGTTGGGGATACTGGTCTGGGAGTTGAACCAGGGGGAAACAGTTGCAAGTGTCTGAATGTTTTAGCGCATGATGCGAAACTGTTTGGGCTTCCTTCCCTCGCGAAGGGGAGGGGGGCATGCAAGTCGGATGTGAGAATAGCGCTTCGCTTCAATTGCTGATACGTAGGCTCCGTACATCATGTAGGGCAGTGTCCTGGCAGCAGCACACTCACACTGGAAATAAGATGACTAGCTGCTCAGAACAAAACTCGAGCACATTACCTAAGGGGTAGTAGGGCTTGGGCTCAAGCTGCAATGGGTATAGATTATTGACTTTGCCATTAAACATACAGGAAACACACGGAAAGGTTGCTTGGGCCTCCTCCCTCATTTTGCCTTCCGCCGTACCTTGAAGGTCTTGAGCGGATCCTTTTTCCCGCCCACCCTGAACGACCGCCCCTTGGGTTTCCCTTTCCTGTGTTTCCTGTCCTTGCCACCCTCCTTCTTGAACGGGACGAATCCGACGTGCTCTGACGCCAATGCCTTTTTCCCGTCTTTCGGAAGTAGGTAGTCTGGCACGTGTTTGAGATGGGGTTGTTGTCGTGTTGTTCGACCCAGCTCTCCGTCGTGGCGCAGATGGGAGAGTTCGGTGGGGTTCTCTTCAAAGTAGCTGCACGACGCATTAGAGGTAACGTTATATGCGAGATATGCGAGACACTCACCGTTTTAGCGTCTCACTTCTCAGAAGCTCTTGCCGCAACTCTTTCGTCCTAGCCTCCCGGATGGCCACTTTGGTGACGGCACGCAACGCTGTAACCCGTCAGACACACTCTCGGCAAGTAAACACGCTCGGTAGACGTACCGTCATTCATGCGGTATCGGAAGGCCTCCATCTGCGACTTGTTGAAGTTGTATGGCTCCAGCTTCCGGCCCAGCTTCTCCTGTTGTCTGGTGACCTTGGCCAGCACTTTCTCATCCTTCTCAGAACTCTTGATTGTGGTTGGCCTGTGCTTGCCGTAGAATTCTTTGGGGATGACGAAGGAGAGCGCAATACCAGCACGGCCGGCTCGAGCAGTGCGTCCTATCCTGTGAGTGTAGGAAGAAGCTGATGTCGGCATATCGAAGTTGACCACAGCTGCGACGTTCTTGAAGTCGATACCTGGGGCAGGTTAGCGGGTACTTTGTAGTAACCTTCGTAATCGCATACCTCGTGATACGCCGTATTCCTCATCCTTCTTTTGTTGCCTCCGCTTCTTTTTTGGTTGCTCTGCGCCGTCCTCCTCGTTGTTCGACTTGGGCTCCTTCTTTTCTGCTTCCGCATCCGCAGCTGCGTCTCCAAACACTTCGCTCTTCTCATCCGAGGCGATGATGATGTCGTAGATGCCCTACCAACCCGTTAATATCTTGTTCTTAACCTCTCCCAAAGCCAACCCAACATACCCGGTTGAATTCCTCGATAATTTTGATCCGGGTGTTGATCGGGAGCTCCGAGTTCAACACGCAACTCCTGATGCTAAACTGTTCAAAAAAGAGCTGCCATCTGTCAGCACACAGTCCCCCACCCCACACCGAGCACCAGCCCATAACCCACCTTCAACCGATACGACCGATCGATATCCGCCACAAAAATCAGACACGGCCCCTTGATCAGCTGCAGCTTAAAGACCAGATACGAGACCAGCCACTTGTCGTCCTCGGCGCACTTGACATAAAACTGCGTGAGCTTCTCGTCCTCGGCGCCAAACTCCTCCTGCAGGTCCAGCACGGTCGGGTTGCGGCAGAAGATGCCCTTGAGGGTGTCGAGCTCGGCCGACAGCGTCGCGCTCATCATGGTGGTCTGCACGCCCTTGGGCAGCGCGCGCGCGATGTTCTCCATGTCCTCGTCGTAGCCGTACGACAGCACGAGGTCGGCCTCGTCCAGGACTAGGTACTGCAGTTGGGAGAGCGAGAGCGCCGACAAGTTGACGCTGTGCCAGGCGCGCGCGGGCGTCGACACCACGATGTCCGGGACGTTGGCCAGGAGCGACCGCTGCACGGCGTCCGACACGTTCTCGGTCAGCTTGGCGGCGTGGATGTCTTTGGCGCAGAAGGCGGAGAACTGCTCGATCGCTTTGAAGACTTGGTCGGCGAGCTCGCGGGTTGGGACGAGGATTAGGCCGGAGGTAAAGGGGGCTGGGTCCGTCTGCGAGGGGTTAGTATGGTGGGTTGGTGATCAATGGGGTGGGAGGAGGGAGGGAAGGTTGGGGTACATACAGACTTGCGCTTGAGGATGGCGGAGAGCACCGGGAGCACGTAGGCGGCCGTCTTCCCCGATCCTGTTTTGGCTTTGCACAGCACATCCTGTCCCTGTAGGGCGAGCGGGATGGCCTTGCGTTGGACGAGGGTCGGCTTCTCGAAGCTCTGTTTTGCGACGGCCTGCACGAGGCGCGGGTCGAGACCAAGTTCGGCGAAGGAGGGTTCGGCCTCTGCGGATGGTTTCTCGGCTTTGGCAGGCTTTGGCTCGGGTTTCGACGTGGCCGCAACGGGCTCGTCCTTGCTGTCCAGTTTCCGCTTCATGATGCTGCCGTGTATGGGCCGGGAATGTGTTGCTTTACGGCGGTGTTGATTTCACCGGCAAGTTTCAGGGTCCTTGTCCAACCAGAGGGGCCTCGACTTCGAAAAATTTAGGAAACCAGCTTCTGTTTGATGAGATAAGATAAGGAGAGCCCCCACTATGTCTTGGCGCACCCCGCTTGCTCCACGAGCTTAATTTACCCCTGCAGAGGTTTGCTCAAGAGGCACTGAAGGCAAAGCCATTTCTCACTCGGTCATCAAAAAGTTGTGAAATTATTTAACTAACATCTCTGAACTTTCCGTTCCCCAACTACGCTCATTAACACCCAACCCCCAACCCCTCAAGGCGAAGCATACTTATACCCATACTTCGCCTTCGCCTCATCCACCAACACCCTCGCATCCTCCACGCTCTTCTTCAACTCCTCCAACCCCTCCCTCCCCTCCAACGCGCCCTCCAAATTGCTAACCGAAATCTTCCACGGCTCACCACCCGGCACGAGGAACCCCTTCTCCACGGCCGGGCGCGCCAGCACGCGGTCCAGCCACGCGCGCACGTGGGGGAACTGGCCCGCGAGGTCCAGCCCGCCGTACACGGCCGCGTTCACCCACCCCACCAGGCTGATGTCGGCGATGCTGTACTTGCCGCGCCCGGGGCCCGCCACCCAGTCGCGGTCGGCGAGCCGTGTGTTGAGGACTCCGTAGAGGCGCTCGGACTCTCCGACATAGCGCTGGATGGGGTAGGGGATTTTTTCGGAGGCGGCCCGGAGGAAGTGGTTGGCTTGGCCTTGCCTGGGGGTGGGGAGAGGGATGGTTAGCCATTGTGGTTTTGTGTGTTGTGTGGGATTGGGTTGTCAAGTGACGACGAGAGGAGACTTACATCGGCCCCAGCCCGCCGTGCTGCCAGGCGATCCACTGCTCGGCGACAGAGTAGTCGTCCGAGTCGACGGGGAAGCTGAAGCGGTGTTCTGGGTCGTAGTGGCGGACGAGGTAGGTCAGGATGGGCAGGCCCTCGAAGACGGCGAAGCCGTTACGGTCGTGGTCGACGATGGCCGGGATGCGCCCGTTGGGGTTGATCGCCGTGAACCACGGCTGCTTCTGGATGTTCTTGCCGATGTGCACCGTCTGCACCGTGTAGTCTTTGCCGTACGCTTCCTTGAGCTCCTCGAGGAGGATGGAAACCTTGACGCCGTTGGGGGTGCCTGGGCTACTGTTAGCTCACGGCCAGGTGAGTCTTGGGGTAGGGGGTGGTGGCCTACCAAAGGTCAAGAGCTCAATGCCAGAGTTGGCGATGAGGCCGGTGGGGTCAGCCATTTCGTCTGGTTTGGCTTGAAGATTGGAAGCGGTAGAGGAGAAGGTTCTCAATTGGGAAGGGTTGACTGGTCGAAGATGAGATGAACTTGGTAAGTGAGGAGTGTTGGTCAAGGGCACGGTGTTACGATGAATGTGAAAGCTGCGAGTGTGATGGGAATTGATGAGAACAGCTCGGAGGGAGGTACTTTGGCTTCTTATCCCAAACCCCGCAAACGGACTGTGTCGGACGAAAAGCATGGCTGCTGCATATGTCCCGATCTTGCGCAATCGGTCTCGGCCTTCTACAACTACATAAGAGTTATAACTCAGCGCTGTTTCGTAAGCAGCTGTCTCGCAATCCGACGCGGAATCTTCGTGATCGGCTTGGTGTGATTATTCAGACCGGGCCCCGCTCTCTGTCCCGACTGGACAAGCGATTGGAAATCCACTCATTCTTCCAACCTCCAACTGCTTTGCTTTCTAATCATCCGCAGAAGAGAAGCGAACCGATTGGCCATCCACCAAAACGGTATCTGGACGATAGCACTCAACATGGTGGGGAGTTTGGCCAAAGTAACCAGGACAGAGTAACAAACGTTGTTTCGAGCCGGCAACCTCCCCTACTCAGTCTATTTCACATCACAACATATCTGCGAGCAGCCAATGAGCACAGTCAATCTCAAGTGAGACTCCTCATTTGTCAAGTTATTACACAACACTTTTCAAAAAGTCACCGGGGAAGATATAGCACCAACTACGGCCACCTCGGAGAGGGCGGGAGGGTAGGCATATGGGATTTTGTGCCGAGAACGCCGGCAACACTGAACTATCCAGCACAATCATCAATTGGAACCTTGGAGTGCCGTACCTATTCATAACTTAGCGAGGAACGGTCACGAGTTCCGCGAGGGCTTATTTCAACACAAGTAACATATGGAACACTACACTAAAACCTGAACGCCAGACCCTTCTTACCACGTCTCAGTCTTTCCGTGTGGCCAACACGATACCAACTCCCGGAACTAGCCTCGTGCAAAGAACTGACATAACAAGGCCTGATCCGACAACATCCTCATAGACGTGGCTATCTTTTGATCAACGTCGCCGCATCTGCTAATACCGGCGTTCGTAATCCCGAGGAGGTGGGTAGGGCTCTCGGGCGTACGGGTCACCACCACGGGGCGGGAAGTCCGGGGGCGGCGGGCCCCTGCGGTCGTATCCTCGGCCGTTCATGTACGGGTCCGGCGGAGGGTAGTCCCTAGGTCCACCACGGTAGGGATCGTCGTAGCGGCCACGCGGGGGCGGGTAGTCGTCCATCGGAGGTCCGCGACGCGGAGGCGAACGGTAGCCTCCCCTCCTGTCATCATAATAGTCCCGACGAGGGGGAGGGGTGCGCTCACGGTACGCTCCTTCCCTATAACCATCCCGTCGCGGGCTATACCCGCGCGGGGGGCCGCGTCGATCGTAGTCATCTCCCGGGGGAGGGTACGGACGACGCGGGGAGCGCGAGCGGGTTCGGTCGCCCCTGGGAATATCGGGTTGCGTCTGCGGGGAGAATTAGCAAACAGAAAGCACTCGACCGGGTTCGCGGACATACATTGGCGACACAGATCACGCGAGCATTCTTAAACTCGCGGCCGTCAAGCTTCTCCACCGCGGTTCTAAGGTCGGCGGCAGTCTCGAACTCCACGAAGCTACAAGAGCGGTTAGCGGCAATGGTCTATTCGTAGCAGTGTGGGCCAACATAACGTACCCTTCGTTGCTACCGTTGCGGTTGGTCTCGGAGTAAACGACATCAAGTCCCGACTGCCGGGCGAAGTCTTTCAGGTCCTAGAAGCCAGTCCATGTAAGTTGAGATCCTGGAGTCGAGATTGGCGATCCTATGTATGCGCGCAGAGCCAGTCAAGTCCAGTAAAGCCAATATTGCCAGGGGAAAGGCGCAGAGGGTCTCCGGCCGAGAAACCCCCCAAACGAGCTCAAGACACAGCTAACAGAACCAGGAAAAAATGACGGGATGCTGGACAGCGGTGAACCCCCGAGGAAGCATGCCGACCAGGAAGGCGGCCATCCCACCATCATGCCCTTGTGGCGGTGGGGAGTCCAGACCGATTGACCAAACCAGAGAGGGGGACGGGTTAGTCCATGCGGAGGGGGGCCCCAAGGTATGGCCCGTTCCAAAGCCTCAAGAAGGGGTGTCCATAATGTCCGTGGAAAACGAAGTGGGAGAGCTTTAACAGACCTGCCAGCTGGTATCATTGGGGAGTCCACTGATTTGCATGCGATGCGGTGTGCGACGCGGTCGTGGAGCACTGTTACGGTCGTGGTTGTACCCGCCGCCGCCGCCGCCGCCACCACCACCGCCCTGTTCGCGATGGCGCGAGCCGCGGGCGAACTGGACAGTCAGGCGTTCTCCCATGAAGTCGGATCCATCTTCACATGTCGTTGTTAGCCAGGGCAGCCATGGTAGGGGGTATCGGGGGTTCCTGAAGGAGCTAGGGCCTCAAACGTACGGAAGGCTGGCAACGGCGCGTTTGGTTAGCGTGCGATCGGTGGAGGAGAAAATGGGACAGAAGGCTTACCTGGGACAACGTCCCGGGCGTCCATGGCGTCCTTGTATTCGATGAAACCGAAGCCATTCATGAGTTTGATTTCGGTGATTTCGCCGGTACCATGCGTGGCGAAATGCGCCTCGACGTCAGCCTTGGTAGCTGCGGAGGATCGTCAGTATCGAACAGTGTTGTCGGTCGGAGCCTCGCCTGGGACAACGGGCGCTTGTCGCTCTCCATTTCGCAAAGGGCTTACCGTTCCGGGGCAAATTGCCCAGGTACAGGCGGGTCGAAGACACCTCAGTCATTGTGTATGCTTGCGCGACGACGAAGTGGTCAATGAACAGGTGAGATGGAAGGCGACAAGGACGTGGGGATGTTGGGAAGGCTCCGTTGTGGGTGGGGTTGGCGTCGAAGCTGGGGCCAAGGCGAGCCTCGCGGCTAACAGGATGCCAAGCTGAACTTGCGTGCGACTCGATGCGCGAGAAGCAAGTCTCAATTGTTAGGTAGTAAGTATGTGAGTGTGCGGCACGGCCCAGCCGATAATCAGACAAGATGCAGGTACTTTTAACTGATGGACGGATGAAAACCAGCACAAACCGGGATAAAAAGTCGGCTTGTTGTGGCGATGGGGATGGGAGGAAAATTGGCGCGCATCCTGACCGCGAAAGAAGACAGGCGGCCAAGCAAGGTTCCAGCCGCAGTCCCATTGGATGTGGAGAGCTGGTCGAGGAGCCACTGCTTGTGCGCCATCACCTGCTCAGTCGCAGCTGCCATAGATAGGGCGGCAGATCAGAAATGCCTTTTCTCTCTTTTTCCCTCCGTTCTCTTTTTCCCCCGTCATTTTCTCTTCATTTTGTCTTTTTCCCTCCACATTCTATTCCTTTTTAATCCTCTCGCGTGAGCTGCCCTAAAGAAGCAAGGGTAAATGCCAAGACCGTGGGGAAGGGTCCAGGGCCCGCATGTTCACCGACGAAAGCGATTGACGACTCGGGTCTGATCCCAGGTGCAGCAATGCGGCCTTGCATGCTGCATCGCGGCGCGGCCCACCTTGTCAACTGGCTAACACATATCTGTACATACAATCCAGCCTTGCGAAGTTTCAGGCTAAGTTAACAATTCTCTTGTGGTGCTCTAGACTAGATATCAGTGTAAAATAAGTTGGCAGCAAGAACCCACACCCCAACCACAACAATCCTCTCCTCATTAGTAACAAGTAACATCTGTGATGACGAAGAATCAATGCTCCGTCCAACGCCCGCCATGCAAACCAAACCGTGAACCTAAACGCCATGGCAATGCACAGTAAAATCACGGCTCATTATCCTCCCTTCCAGAAAGTAAGATCAAAGTATTGCATCCCCTAAGCCACTTCATCCCCAAATAAGATATCAACAACCTCATCCAGCAGCGTAAACGCCAGGTGCGCACTGCCCATGTTAGCCTCACTTTTCTCAAACATACCCCCCAATCGCCACTTCTAGAGCGAAGGAGGGAAAGACAAACACAGGAAGGGAACTTACTTCAGCCTCGCATTATTAAACGCCGCAAACACCCTTCGGCTCGCGCCCTGCGCATTCACACGCCCCACCACACTACCCACCAGATCTGGCACCAGCGTAGCCAGCATCAAGCCCGCCTCAGTGCGCGTCCTCGCCTTCTCAGCCTTGGTCCTAGGCACCCTGACATTACTTCCATTGCCGCCATTGCGCGGCACCCCATCACCACCACCAGCGCTACCCGGCCACAGCGCCTGCTTCAACAGCCCCACATAGCGCAGCAGCGCATCCTCCTGCACCAGCGCCCTCACATTCTCGCGCAGCTTACGCTCAATGGTGCCCCCCAGCAGCTGGTGCAGCACAACCACAACCGCCCGGCCCCGCAGCCAGTTATTCCCACGGTTGAGCTCAAACACCTCCAGAAAAATATCACAAATCGGCTTAACAAACGGCTCAATCTCCTCCTCCACCCCCCCTTCCCCTTCCCCTTCCCCACCACCACCACCACCCTTCCCACCATGCTCAAAAGCATTCAGCTCAGCCTCGGCCTCAGCGGCGCTCATCATGACGCCCGCGGGGCCGCCGGCTGCCACGGCGGCAGCAGCAGCACCAGGGTCGGCCAGGGGCATGGCGCCGAGCTGGCTGGTGGCGGCGGCGATGAGGTTCTGGCCGGCGAGGGAGAGCTGGTCGAGCACGGGGATGCTGCCGAGGATGTCCTCCATGCCGTCGGCGACCGAGTCGTAGAGGCGCGTCATCATGTCCTTTTTGTTGTTGTTGTTGTTGTTGTTGTTGGCGTAGTCGGGGTCGGAGGGGGTGGTGCCCTGGGTGGTGGTGGCGGTGGTGATGACGCTTTGGGAGAGGAAGGCGCGCAGGTCGCGGCTGCGGCAGACGTCGGGGAGCAGGAGGAGTTCGCTGAGGTATTTCTCGAGGCCGACGCGGCGCTTCTGGAGGAAGTCGCTTTGGAGTTTCATGACGACGCGTCGGCGGGGGAAGTCGAGGTTGCGCACTGAAGGGTAGCGTGATCGGAGTTTCTGGTGCAGCTCGAGGAACTCGCTGTAGCGGCGGTGGACTGCCCAGATGGCGGCGGGCATTCGCTCGCCAGCGTTGCGCGAGACCTCGATGGCGTAGAAGGCCACCTCTTTGCCATCTTCCTCCTTATCCAGCCGGATGGATTTGATCTTGATGGTGGAGCGTCCGTAGAGGCTGTTGTCGCTCTCCTGGATGACATATTGTTGTCTCTGCAACTCCTTGCGCCGTGTTTCTCTCTGTAGACTCGCCCTTGACTTGCGCAAGATCCTCAGCTCGGCAGTATTGTTGGTCAACTCCGCCTTCCTCAGCAGCGAATTTACCACTGCGTCTTGAGCGTTCAACTTGTCAATGTCGTTCGTTAAAGCCGTGATGGCCTCGGCAAGACCAAGATCGCCAGGAGCAGCCTCGTGCACGGCATCAGCGTCGTCAGCATTTAGGTCGTCGTCTAAATCGGAAGGCTCGTCAGAAAGGAACCTCTCATCACCAAAGAGATCATCGTCGACAAAGACGCCAATGCGTGATGCAGCGCTCACGAGCCCCAGGGACGCCAGGCTGGGTTTATCCTGCCCTTTCCCCGGCCGGTCGGCATCTAACGAACCCCTACTTGACTGGGGAAGTTCTCCGGAGCGGCGGGCATCTAACGAACCTCGACTCGACCGCGGTTGCTGCGGGGGAGCAAGAGCATCAAGCAAATTCCCACTGGATTTTGTCAAGTCCACGGAACCTCTCTTTGACCTAGATGAGGGCGTGGGTCCTGGTGATGCTCTTTGCTTTGGCGTACCGTCTGCTGGCGCGAAGAGACTGCTTCCAACGTCATCGTCAAACAACGATGCCCTGAGGTCCTCCGCCGTTGGCGCCTGGCTCTCCTCGAGGATATTATTCAGCGCTTGTTCCATTGCCTGGACGACCTTCGTGTCAGGCATCGGGGGCGTACTGTTTGCGTCCTGGTCGAGGCTCGCCACAGAATCGCCGAGCATGTCATCGCCTCCTTCATCCTCGTCGAATAGAGGGGGTGGAGAATGCGGTTCGCCCATCGACCGTCGCGGGTCAAAGTCATGAGCGCCGTTAGCAGTCATGGGTTTCGGATCGGTGTTTGATGCACCTCGCCGGTTGATGGGCCCAGTGTGCAATCTTGGGCCGAGGCGCGCCACGGGCGTGGGTTTGGAGGTGTGGGATGAGTTACGTGGGAGGGGTGAGTGGGATCTTGCTCTGGCATTTGACAATGCGGTACGTTTAGAGGCATCCTCTGCGGCTAGCGCCTTGAAGAAAAGGTCGGACTGCTTGAAGTTCTGCAGATGCCGAGCGCGCATTTCTTCTAGGGCTGCACTTTGAGCCCGCAGAATCTCTCTTCTCGCCCTATAGTACTGCTCGGGCGTCGCTCGCTTGCCGGCTCTGAGAAACTCCTGGATGATACGCTTCGAAGAAGGGGGAACGTGTAGCTCCGGCCTGCTGAGGTATGCGGCATCAATCTGAGCGAGATCGAGCCTGTCGGATTCCGTCCACGGCGGTAATTGCAGTGGTAGCTGTTCTCCTTCTGGTCCATCATCCTCCAACGGATTACGAAAGCCATCCACGACGAGCCAAAACTGAACCATGGGCATGAGCCGCTGTCGGTCCATGTACTCCATAAAGTAGGAGAGGGTAGATGGATCTCGCAGCAGGTCGACGAGTGATGCATGCTCCAACCGAGACTCGGTTAGGACATCAACTTCTACCGTTTCTTGATAAGCTCGTCGGCTACCTCCAGCGGCCAGCTGCTGAACCCTTTGATCTAACATTCTCTTGCCCATCTCCAGGCGCCGCAAGTAGACCTGGTCTACATTCTCCTGTTGGGAGTCCCTCTTGAGCTGACTGGCGACTTCGCTACGGAAGCGCCTCGCATCCGAGAGGTTGTTGACCTTCCTAATAGCCCTGATAAACTTCTCGAACCTCCGTTCGCTGTCCACGGGCGTCAAACGTGGAAAGGCCACTGGCTTGCCGGCCTTCGGGGTCGGGGAGGCGTGTTGGTCCAGGGCGGCACGCAATCTCCGAACGGTAGAGCGGTCCTGAAGCATGGTCCGCCCGTAGTTCTCCATCAACTGGTTCCATGTATCTGGTTCGGATAACATCTGCATCACTGGGAACAGGACTGCGCACGAGGTGATCTCCCGGACCAGTGTCGAAACCGCACGGGACGCAAGCAGCTTCTCTGGCAAGACGATGGGCAGAATCTTTGACATTGTCTGACGCAGGTAGTCCTGCTGAGCCGTCTTGATGTCCGAGAAGGCTAGGCTCGCGGCCGGGTGCAGCTTCCCCTCCTTGTATTTCGACGCAATAGCCAGGTCCAGTTCCTCCGTCTCGGTGACCGACCTGTTCAACTTCCGCCCTCTAATCGACCGCTCGGCATCGTAGAAATGGCGGAAGTGGGCCGTCAGGATGGGGACGAGGCGGGTGGTGAGCACCTCGGCGGGGTCCTGGGCCTGCAGCCGGTCGCGAAAGCGGAGGAGGGCACATCGTATGACCTTGTCGACCTCGTCGGTAAACACGGGGTTATTGCTGATGGCCGAGTACCACGACCGGATGAAATCGCGGATGATGTACTCGAGGACCTCGTCGAGGGCGGCCGACACCTTCGGGGACTCGGGATAGAGGGACGCCTTGGTGTAGGTTTGGCGGTGACGGAGGGCGGCAACCTCGGTCCTCCACGCGTCCGGCGCGAGAAAGGCGGCAGCCCTTGGTCGTGCTGATTTCCGAAATTGGCGGTGTCGGTTGCCGCGGGAGGTGAGCAGCACGAGGGCGAACAGAGCGACTATGGTTAGCAACACACCGCCAACGAAAGCATGGCCCGCCCAGCGCAGCACAGGGAACCAATTAATCGCATAGCCCCAGGCGATAAAGCACCCGGCGCCAGCAACTGCTATGTCTCTCCCTCGAAGGGCCATAATCTGGGGCAGACGACGGTCGGCTGTCGTTGCCGCATGTTTCGGCGTGTCTTGCCCCCAATTACGTGGTTGACTGATCGTCGGTAGCTTATCGACCGGAGTGGAGGCGCGCCAACAAAGCAACCAGGTGAGCTCCCATGTGCATACACAGTAAGCTCCTTGATCCACGAACCCTAACCCTTAGTACATCAAGCACCAACCCAGGTACCTGTGCTTGAGTACAGGCTCGGCTCATTTCACTCCCATCATTAAAATGCCTACGATATATCGGCCGACGTTTATAATATACTTGAAGGATTCATTAGGTCCGCGACCTCGCTTAAACAATTGTATCCTGCCACTCCGAGACGCTGAGAAGGTCAAAGTATACATCCGTACCCAGGATCTCGATTTGAAGTCAACGGGATAGTCACTGTAGGTATCAACTCTTGGGCTTTAATTATGCATAATAGGCACTTAAGTTGGTATACTTTAATTTTGGCGCTGCTTAAAAAACCACCGGCTCAACAAGATAGAGACTCGAGGATCAAGCCCCTGTGGTCGTCTCTTCAACAACAGGCATATCATTTATCAGGCCTTGAATGCCATCATCATCTGGGAGTTCCTCCGCAACCTGCCGTCGTAAATTGGCCGTCGAGCCCTTCAAGAACCAGTAGCAATACTCGGCTCGCTCGACCAACACCGACCAGTGAGCCAGCACAACAAGGGCGGCGGGACACTTCCGCCACACCATCTGACGAAAGTGAGCCGGTACCCCCCACAGCCACGACGCCATGCCCATCCAGACAGTTTTTGTGTCTTCCAAGGAGTAACTTAGAGAACAAGACTCAACCAGCGTATCGATCGCAGACAGGGTGGCAAAGAAGTCGAAAGCACTGGCCGGTTTCCCTAATGGGTCTAGCATTCGAGAAGGGAGAGAGCGGATGTGTTGTAGAAGCGTGGGAGGTACAGTACTAGTACCAGCTGCTCTGGTACTGGCATCCGAGCCCCCTACCTGACCGGCCGCAGCCCGATCAGATGCTTCTTCCTCTGGCATATCCTCGCTGCCAACTGCTGAGCGGAGGGCAAACTCCGGATCAGAACATCCTCGAATGGTGCTAACAAAGAGCCGCAACTGGAAAGGCGCTGCCGCCGACTCGGAGGCCAGGGTTGATACCTCGGACAACCAGTGGCAACACCGTAGGATGCAAGCCATCTGTGCACCCGCCTTGGCTCCCTCTCCAGGGGCAGAGCAAGACTCGCGCTTGGCCACTTCCCATCCAGCAAAGAACTCTCGAGAGAACTGCGCCGATTTAACCGAGTGTGCTCGCCTTGTCGATTCCTCTTCGGAAAGCGTACCGGCGTGACTCGCCGAGATGGCTAGCAACCCGGACATGAGCCAGCCTGACTGCAAGGCTTGTGCAATTACCTCCACCTGCCAGTACGTTGAGGGTGAGCTCTCGGAGCTAGGAAGCGTCGAGCTAGTTATGGTGGTAAAGTGATGGAAGTATCGCAGCGTCTCCAGGTCCAGGCTACCCGGCCCGGGCTGCGCGAGGACACGTGGTACGGATGTGTGCGGATGGTTAGCTGCTGTTGGGGAGGCAGCGAACTCAATATCATCTTCAGTCGCTGGTGGCACAAGTGGCGCCCCAGTCCTCTCCCCAAGTGGCCCGGACCGGACCTCAAAATACCTCAGCTTTGTTCCCCGGAAGAATGTCTGAAGAAGCACTGGACGGGAAAACGGCGGCGGCGGATCGCTTTCGCCATGCTTCTCGCCCCAATGACGCCTCATGCGCTTGGAGCTGGCACACAAATTCTCGCACCCGGTGGCTGTGCATCTGTATCCCGAGATGACGGGCAGGCCTTCCACTGGCAGAGAGCTTGCGGAGGGAAGCTGGACATCATCCGGTTCCAAGATGTCGAGTTGGGCGATGGCATATAACAGACGTTGCCTCTCTCGGCGATAAACCTTGTGCCGGAGGAGATGGCTCCCAAGTGCACTCTTCTGAACGGCGTACTTGCACTCTCGGCAGATTAGTACACGGTGCTTTGCATTGTACGCCAGAAGATCACCTGTGCCCAGAATGGTAGCCATGTTGGTTTTGAGGAGCCGGATTGTAAAGGCCGTCAGGAGCCTTGATCGAATGGGTCGGCAGCCAGAACTGCATGATGCCGGTCTGCCAGTGCTTGAGTGAGCTACGAGCTTGAGTTCCTGGCCCCTCGAGGGTTTCAGGGGTATTCGCTCCTATGCCAAGACCATACAGGGGCAGAACAGCATATGCTGTTCCCACTTGATAAGCACAACCCCTGGTCGCCTTCCCCTTGCGTCCAGAACGCCATATCGTGTTCTGGAACGGCACATGGGATTTGGGAACACCAGGTCCCAGTTCTACGACGAGAGCCTCGAGAGGATTGGTACGCTGTTGTCCTGATGCCCACGACCCCAAGTCAATTACCAATGTACCTCATCAGTGCCATCCCTCTCCAGCTACCCAGCTTTGTAATCCAGTGTGGGCACAACATGCCGCACCACCTTGGAAGGCGGAAGATGAAGCTGCTTTCACGCTCACAGCCAGGCGAGAGAGATATATAAACAAGCCGGAATGCCCATCTCTCTGACCATTTTCTTCCCCAACTTGCTACACACCACCTTCCCATCCCATAAGAAGTCTCTCCCACCAACCGTCAGCACACAACACCGCAACACTACACACAGAGATGGCATCGAACCTGAACAGGGCCGCCTGGCTCCACAAGGCCGGTACTCCTCTCGAGGTGGGCGAAGCTCCCATGCCAACCGCCGGGCCCAACGAACTCGTCATCCGGAACGCCGCCGTTGCCATCAACCCTCTGGACTGTCACATGCAATCCGCTAGCGTCTTTGTCCAGCAGTGGCCCTCCATCTTCGGCTGCGACGTGGCTGGCGTGGTCCACGAGGTCGGATCCGATGTGCATGAGCGCTTCAAGGTTGGCGACCGTGTTATTGGGTATGCCCCTACCTACCCAGTCATCTTGATATACATGCATCCCTTACCCTTATCAAACACAAACAGCCTCCTAACATCAAGACCACACACAGACACGCCATCAACCTAACCAGCGGCCGTCCCCAAGACGGCGCCTTCGCCCTCTACACCACCATCCCCGCATCCAAAGCCGCCATCCTCCCCTCCTCCATCCCCTTCACCACCGGCGTAGTCGTACCCTTCGCGCTCGAAGCCGCAGTATGCGC
This sequence comes from Chaetomium tenue, assembly GCF_020726465.1. Lineage (NCBI taxonomy): Eukaryota > Fungi > Ascomycota > Sordariomycetes > Sordariales > Chaetomiaceae > Chaetomium > Chaetomium tenue. The sequence continues at coordinate 1,337,314 of NW_027117330.1, read as the reverse complement.
CCTCTCCGTCAAACAGCCCGGCACCGCCCTCCCCAACGTGCCCACCCCCGCCCTCGGCCTCCCCTACCCCTCCCTCACCACCACCACCACCCCCAAAAAGACCCTCATCATCTACGGCGGCTCCTCCTCCGTCGGCTCCATGGCCACGCAGCTCGCCACCGCCGCCGGCATCCACGTCCTGGCCATCGCCAGCGCCCGCAACTTCGATCTGTGCCGCGCCTGCGGCGCCGCCGCCGTCTTCGACTACCACGACGCCTCCTTCGTCGACGACGTCGTCCAAGCCGCCACCACCGCAGTCGAAGTGGAGGGCGGCGAGTTCGTGGGCATCTTCGACGCGGTCAGCACGCCCGAGACGTACGCGAATGGGCTGGCCATGCTGGAGCGCTTGGGGGGTAGCCATCTGGCGTGCGTGCACCCGCCGCCGGAGGAGGTGCCGGAGGGTGTGAAGGCCGGGATGATTTTTGCGGTGGATGAGGTGGCGACGCCGGTGTGGAGGGATTATGTGACGGATGCGTTGGCGGCGGGGAGGCTGAAGTGTTTGCCGTCGCCGCTGGTGGTGGGGAAGGGGTTGGAGTTTGTGCAGGTGGCGTTGGAGAAGTGCGTGGAGGGGGTGAGTGCGGCGAAGTTGGTGGTGGAGCTTTAGAGGTGGCTGGTTCGTGGGCAACTGTTCATAGATACAATTTCGGCTTGGAAGATGAAAGTTTATAGCGAGGAAGTAGTGGCTAGAAATACAGATTGTCTCCTTATATATTGTTGATGATTCCCGCAGCTGGGTCAAGGCTGTTACACGGCTGTTACACTACGATGTGACGAGTGTCACAATAACGCTTGCTCACAAGATATCCGTATCATCATCCTCAACATTCCATCGTGCCTACCCAAGGTACCTAGGCTTTCTAACTCGCAACACTGCTAATCAATGATACAAGTAAGCATCCAAGTCCAAATCACCTAACCACATAACCTCATATCCTAATGCCATTCCTCACAATAGCCACCTCTCCGTACCGCGGACAGAAGAGCGACCCCTGGTCATTGACCACAGCCATACGGGACATCCCCGTGTGTATCCAGTCCTTCGGGACGAAGAAGTGCCTCACCACCTGACCCGTCTCATCCAACATATCCCACGTGCACACCCAACAGTCATCGTCGAGGAACACAACGCTCGTCTTGTACAGGCCAAGGAAATACTTGATTTGCTCTTCCACGCCCAGAACACAGAGGGCCCGCGAGGATCGGCTTGCCTCGTTGCTGTGGGAAACATTGATATCGTCTACGGACTCTATGTTGAGGCCGCTGTGGGTTAGGCTTCGAGCATCTATAATTTCGTAGATGATAAACCGTCTGTCGGCGGTAACAGCCACCCGGGAGACCCATCTGTTAAAGTCCCCGTCCCTGTGGGGAGTGGATCTCAATGGTAGCGGGCTTTGTAATCCGTCGGGGGGTATTGGTGTTGACAAGGGGTCGGAACTTGTCGAGGAAGATTCTCCAATCCGCTCCAACGTCTCCCACTCGTAGCATCGGGTTTCGCTCGGGCTGATCCAGACGAGAATCTCTGTCTGTTTTGGGTGCTGGATCCATCGCCCACTCCGGCCATCCTCCCACGCCTGCTTTTTGACCTCGTCTTTTGCCTTGAGGTCCCAGACATAACCAGCCCTAGGTGTCGAGATGAAAAGGTATTGCTCACCAGCGCTAAACAAAAACTGAACAGCCCTCTCATCCAGCCTCCGCTCAAACACGGGAAACACAGCCCATGTCCCCTCTTCCTTAACCCGGAGCCGCTTGACGATTATGAATCCCCCATCGTCACAGGACGCCATATACTTTCCGGATTCAGACCAGACGACCCCCGTGACGGTGGTCGAAGCCATATGAGCGTAGACCTTTCTCAGCCTCTCCCCGCTCTGCGCATCATGAATCCACACCTTGCCGTCCTCCCTCCCACAGCAGTAGTACCGGTGCCTCGAGTCTAGCGCGAGAGCCGTGATGATCTGGCCGCCGGCGTCGAAGTGCGATATAGTTGGCTTCGGCACCATGGCCGTTTCTTCGACGCTAGACCCATCTTCCACATGCTGCTCATAAGCACGCACCAGCGCATCCGGTTCCCAGACGTTGCAGACAGACCTACGAAGATCGTAAAACCGGTGCGCCCTGGGGGAAAAAGCTAGCCCGTCATTTAGGCCACTGTCTGAGTTGACAAGACTGTAGATGAGGTTCATCCGGGGAAGATCCCAGACGCTGAGGGTACCGGCACTGTCACTCGACAAAAACGACCTTCCGTCATCGCTTATGACCATATCTCGCGCGTTGGTGTGCTCCCACTCCTTCCGGTTGCCATCCAAGACGTGCCACGCAACTATCTTCATGTCCTGGCACAGCACATAGAGCACCTCGGCGTCTGGATGCCATCGGAGCAGCTCCGGTCCGCAGACGGAGTCCAACGAATCCGAGACGAGACATTTCCGTGGCCGCTGAACAGGTCCCGTGGGCAGGATGTCCCATACCAGCGGCGGCCGGCCGCGCCAGGCCGCGGCAATCATGGTGAGATCCGGACTGAACGCCATGCGCCATGGGCAACCATAGTACGAGAAGTCCGAGTCAACCGGAAGTGGGAGGGTGTGCTCATGGCTCTCTCCGGTTTCAACGCTGACCCGGGTGATTTTGTTATTTTCCAATGCCACAAACAGCTCCCAATCAGCGGATCCAAACCGAAGATCCAACACCAAGGCATCCTTTGGTCTGGCACAAAGGTATAGCTGCCGACCGCTGAGAAGGTCCCACACGCTATAGCTACCAAGAGCAACAACCGCCGTCCCAGCCTTATTCAGCGCCATCAGCGGGACGTAACCTCCCACATGAATCGTCCGCAATTTCTCACACGTCTCAACGCTCCAGACAATAAAAGTCCCGGTGGTGCTCGCCAAAGTGATGAAGCAGGTCTCCGTGGCCAAAACCTGGCTGGCTCCGCCATCCTCATCGACGCTGACGGAGGCAAGGCAGTCATCCCAGACCTGGGCTTTGAGCCCGGTGACGGTCAGCGATTCCGGTCCGGATACAGCGTATGTCTGGCCAAGCACCGAATCCTTGGGGCAAAACAGTGGGAGTCTTCTGTACACCGATGGTGGGTCGTAGAGTAGCACCGATCCGAACTTCCCAACAATCCGGATGATGTCTGTGGCCCAGTCCTGTCTCCATGCCACGTCATGCTGTGGCGAGTCTGCTGTCGAAAGGGGTTGCTCTGGCGGGAACCTTCGGTGGCGGTTCACGTATGTCTTGAGGTACTGCGCTGAGTGAATGAGATGCTGGAGGTTGCCGAAGAGGCAGATCGCCTCCAGCCAGGAGAGCAGATACTTGGAGAAGAATGTCTTGAGGGTTTGGAGGAGTTCTGGGGCATCGACAGGTGCTTGAGAAACATGGTATGACCAGTAATATGCGGCGTAGCCGAGGAGAGGGTACCTTTCTTCCCCTAATAGGAGGCGATTGGAAGTTTTTCTAACAGGAGTCGAGGAGTGAGTGGTCACATGAATGGTGTGGAAGTGTCGACGCCAGTGTTTTCTGGAAAGATACCGCATGCAAACAAGAGCCAGGTAGAGGTGACCGGACTGGGGACTAATGACTGGTGGTACACGGGCTCTCTTGGGGTCGCCCTCGGAGAGGAAGTCTCGTGCCGTCTTATGAATGAGGGACACTTGCTTGTTCGAGCCTGCCAGAGGAGTGATGTTGACGAAGTTTGCACAGATCTGGGTGATCGTGTCTTCCAGGTTCGTGAAACTGTTGAATTCCGGTTCGAGTGCTGTCTGTAGTTCGTCCAGTCTTAAGGGCCGCCAGCTGCAAGTTGCCAAGGTAAGAATCCGCCGCGCCATTTCGCGATTCCGGGGTATTTGAGATTCAACCTGGTGGGCCATACGATTATACATGGGAACCATGCCGCCGGGAATCTCTGTTAGAACAACCCAAATGTCGTCCCGGGTATGCCAACTTTCTCGCAGAGCCTCGAGGGCAAGCTTGACCCAAAGAAAAGAACCAGACGAGTGTTCCATGGTCTGGTTTACGATGTCACGGAGCAACTCGTCGTCGTTGGGGAGGGCTTCTTGGACAATGCTTGAGGTGTATTTGCGCATATCTTCGGCCGTATCGTCTTTGCAGAGGAAATGAGATCTTATCTGGGCGCTTTCGAAGAGAGAGATTGCTTTGAGCGGTCTACTACTCAGGAATATTTTGATGGGGGTCTGAGACCGCATCCGAGAGAAGTGTGCCAGCAGGACGTCCGGAGCGTCCGACTCGTCGATGCCGTCGAAAACCCAAAGTAGGGGTTTTGGGAAGTGAAGTTGGAAAATGATGCCCTCGAATACCTTTTCCCAGATGCTGTGGAAGTTTTGATTCTGGTCATCAAAAGAAAACCCAGTGTCAACGTGTAACGCCAGCAGAGCCTTTCGGAACGAATCGTCTCTTGATGCTAATTGTGCTGCGATCGAGCGAATTCCATAAGCAATGGTCCGTTTAGTTTGGTGTGTCTCCGAGAAGAAGTGAAATTGAGGGTGTTGATCACGCCCCTGAAGCTGATCGATGATGATGTTCGACAGAACGGATTTTCCGCTACCGGGAAGGCCAAAAAGCCAGTAAAAACGAGGATCAACGGCGCTCGTCGTAGCGTCAAGCCACAAGGCAAACCCTTCCTCAAGTGACAACCAAGTGCCCGAATCTGTGAGAATGTGCTGCTTGTAACCGTCGCTCCTGGTGAAGTCGGATATTCCAAGGATCTCTTGTACCTTCTTGAAGGTTTCGGCGTTGGCTTTCTTGAGATATGACGTGGAAGCTAAATCATGTGTGAGGAGGACTACTTGTTAACGAAACGACTTCCCGTCTAGAAGCGTTTACTGACCTTTCTGGAGCATATTTGTCATTGTGTCTTTCAGCTTGATGTAATTGGGGTCGTGCTCGTCTTTGTATTTGCTTATACTGTTGTGGTCGGCATCCATGGATGCGGATATTTCATTTTCGTATCCCAAGACGGCCGAGTTCTTTTCCACGGGCTGGCACAGTGATATATCATCAGCACAGCTTTAGAAAAAGGGATCAGGACTTGAAATGCATACGAACAGCCTCATAAAACCCAGCTTGATAGGTAGTGTTTCATAAAACGAAACAAGCTCTAGGTCGTCACATTGCCGTTTGAAAACATCATTTATGATCTGGATCACTGGCGATTGCCGCTCTAGCGCAGATACGTAAGACTTAGGAGGTGCCCGAATCGGAGCCGCAGCAAGGACGTTTTTGAGTGTCCTTGCGTATTGAGATCCGTGATGGGGCGTGGCGAGGAAGATTATGCCAACAACACTGGATATGACACTGGCAAACCTCTCGTCCTGCCTTCCTAGAATATAGGCCTTTTTAACAACCAAGCCGCCCATGGAATGAGCAATGAACAAGGTTGGCCTGTCCCTACCAAGGCCATCGGGTTAGTTGAGCATTTGAAAAAGCAGGTCTTTTGCGAAGTCGAGAACATCTAAACCGCGAGCCTCCCCTTTGAAATTTGGGTTGTAACCGAAGGTGAAGATGCGACAGCTCCTCGTGTGGTCATCATGAGCAAGCCATTGCGGCCAAAAGTTGTCTGGATTTCGTTGCCACGACCACGTCCTGAACGCGGTCCCCCCGAGCCCATGGACAAAGATGATGTCGGCAGTGGGATTCGGCGGATCCGTGACTAGGTACAGTCCTAGGGGGCCAACATCAGGAGGTTGATGCGACGCCATGATGGAAACCCTGGGCCTAACGCTGGGAACAGTACGGAGAGCCGGTTCAGGCGGCGAGGCTTGGGAGGAATCCATGTCCCATAAACGAAACCGGGGTGGACATCAGTGTGAGAGCTCTTGTTAGCAGCGGCGGAGTGAACTACGGCCAAACCGGCCCTAGATGTTGGAAGCACAGGTAAGGTTTGAACAGAGAAAGTCAGGCCGCCAAGATCCCCAGAGATCTCACGCTGCAACCTCCTCGCCTGGACCAACCATATTCCGGGTTGAGGCATCACCTGCATGAAAGCCGCTTGCGAGGGGTGGGCCGTAGTGTGGGGTGTGCCGAGTTCGCTCACTCTCGACATCCGCTGGCTGAGATTGATTTCCAGGGGCTTCGACAACGCGTAAAGGTATGTTGGTGCAACGGTCAACTACGCCGCTTAGGGACCATATTCGGCACAGGTGAGCAATAACGATGACCTCCCGGAAGGGCCGGAATATCTGCCACACCGGAACTGGACCTGGGCTAGGTACGGTGAACGTCAATACGCTCTACCTGGTATGCATGTACGTGATCCATGTTGACATGCCCAATAGACCCAGGCACACTATCAGCATCCCCACGAACGGGCTATGCAAACATACAATGGAACCACGCAAGGCCAAAACCTTATAATTCCACCTACGCAGTATCATTAATGTACGGGATAAATAGTATAGATACAGGTTCGAGTTAGGGGCCGGGATAGGGGATGTGTGACGAACCTGCTTCAGGATCCTATCCTGTTAGGGTTCAGCTTCGGTGAAGGTAATCTCTCTCGGATGCTTAGGTTCGGTGCAGCCAAAGGGTGCACAACAATAGACTTGTCTCAACAGTAGGCTTGCGAGCTTGTAGCGAACTGTAGTTGTGATTGCTAACTGGAGAACTCCCAGAGCTCTCCAGGGCCAGCGACTATATACATGTCTGATCTTCTGGGTCTTCCTTGGACCCTGATTGGCGATACAGCCTGGGTGCTTAGTCTGCTCAGTTCATACTTGGCAACTGAGCTCACTGATCACCCTGTTTGTCTTCTCGCTTCCTGATTGGTTCTCCACATGATTGGCTCGGGGCGTCCCGCGCCCCGGGGTTCCACCTGTTGGCATATTCGTGACAGGATGATATTTATTCATGATCAACTGGGTTAATTAGGTAGGTATGGATAAAAGAATTAGGTAGGTATGAATAAAAGATGATTGCTGAGTGATGGTGACGACTGATGAACCGGGGTTGCTGACATGTCAGCAATGGAATAAAGATTACGCTACGAAAGCTAAGACTCTATTTGATTTCTTAATACGCAGCCTTAGAGAATAGGTACATGGGTCAAACGACAAGATACGCGCATTCGGACGCGAATACGCTCAACGCACTCAACTTCCTTCACATCCAGTCTACCACGAGTCTCAACAGTGATGGCAAAATCCAAGGCGAAAACAGAGGGAGCTTGTGAGATGAAATCGAGTATAAGATGGGGGCGTTCTCCAGCTAGTTACCGCTCCAAGCTCTCTCAGACCTGCAGTCAACGCCATTCACACTGCACTGCGAGCCACGGAAGCATACAACGTAGAGTTGATTAAACAACACAATGAGCGGCATTCTTCATCTCGCCTCCCTCGGGGCTTTGGCCTTGTCCCCGCTGGCAGCGGCCACTCCCACCACCCACACCAACTTCAAGCAATGCGTCCAACTTCAGGTCCCCGTCCCGGTCGTGGCCACCAACCACCACTACACCATGATACCCCGGGTGGACAGCAACATTGACGCCATCGACTGGACTGTGAATGTCACGACGTGGTCGAGCAAACCTGCTAGCGAACTGATCTCCGGTCCCGTGCCCATCAACCGCACCTTCAGTATCAATGCTCAGCTGTGCGTTCCATCGAAGAAGGGCGATAAAGCCGAGATTTTGCAGATCGCAACCCACGGCCAGGGTTTCGACAAACGGTGAGTGGTACATGCAAGCAAGCTATTGGTTAGAGGTGCTAATCGTCTGTTGGTATAGCTACTGGGACGCGGAGATCAAGCCGGAAGAGTACTCCTACGTCGACGCTGCCGTCAAAAAAGGGTACTCAATTCTCACCTACGACAAGCTTGGTGTAGGCAAGTCGGAGAAGCCTAACGCTTACGACATTATGCAAATCCCGACCGAGGTCGAGCTCCTGGCCGTCTTGACGCGGCTTGCCCGCAGCGGCAAGTTGATCAGCTCGTCTAAAGTGCTGTCGAGCACGGGTAACAAAGCCGCCGTCGCCGACTTCAAACCGTCCAAGATTGTCCAGGTCGGCCACGCGTTCGGCGCGTACCTAATCACGAGCATGCTCACGCTGTACGGAGATCTCGCCGACGGCGCCCTCCTGTCGGGATTCCTCATCAACAACCAGCTTGGAAAGATCAACGTCCTGACCTACGACCACGAGTTCGCTCGGCAGCACGACCCAGTGCGCTTTAGGGAGTACGGGTCGGGATATTTTGTGCTAAACACGGAGAGCTGCCTCCAGAAGCTATTTTTCCGGAAGGGCGCTTTCGAGCCCAAGATGCTGACCTGGGCCGAGAAGAACAAGCAGCCCGAGACCGTGGGCGAGTACGCTTCCGAAGGGAACCCGTCGCCGGCGCCCGAGTTCAAGGGGCCGATTCAGGTGAGTTTTTACGGGGGTTCTTTGGTATTGGGGCTTCGAAGATGTTGATGACTGACTGTTTCGCCCATGCACAGTTCTTCAACGGAGAGTTCGACAACTTCGTCTGCGTCGGCGACTGCAGGGGGACGTATCTCGAAGAGGAAACAAAGAAGATGTACCCCAAGGCGTCGCACATTGATTCCTATCTGCAGCCCAACACCGGCCATGTTCTAACGCTGGCGACCAACGCTTCCGCCGGCTTTGAGGTTATGTTGCAGTACCTGGATTCCCAGAAGCTGTAGGGTGGATGAGGGATTGTGGAATTGGAGAGAGAGGCGGTAATGGGAGCTTTCAAGTGTGAGGAGTGCAACAGAGAGAGCCATTTTCTGTAGCGTAATTTACAATCACCATGACCGCCAGATTCACATGCCAGGGCTTGGCATATTCAACCCCACTACCAACTTCCATCATCCCACTTCACTTGCAAGTAGTAGCACACTCACTTCCCATCGTCAACTCACTTGGGCATACAGCACCTCACATCCCAACTCCCCAACCCCCAAACCCCCAACCATGTCCAACCCCCCTCAACCAGGCCAACCCCAACCCTTCCTCTTCCCCCGCGACTACTCCTTCCCCCCCTTCTTCACCCGCCAAACCAACCTCACCACCCACCACGCCCAGCTCACCAAATGGGCCAACCTCGTCCTCGCCTACTGCCACCACCACCGCATCTTCAAGCTCTCCCTCTCCGGCCGCAGCGGCACCACCGGCACCACCACCACCGACACCGACACAACCACCACCACAACCACCTCCACAACCCCTGACACCAGCAGCAGCACCAACGCCAATGGCACGCGCGACACCACCGCACTCTTCTACAACCGGCGCCTCGACCGCGGCCTCTCGCACGCCGACATCCGCGAGGTGATTGATTTCCTGCGGCGCGACGGCCGCGCCGAGTACGTGTCCGCCCCTACCACCTCTTCCACTCTTGGTCTGCCCATCAGCGTAGAAGGGGCCGGCGCCGGCATCGGAGCGGGAGGGGGCGGCAGTGGTGGTGGTGGTGGTGGCGACATGGCATGGATCTACTGGCGCACGCCGGAGGAGTGGGCGGCGTTGGTGGAGGGGTGGGTGGAGAGCACGGGCCAGCGGGGGAGTGTGTTGACGGTGTATGAGTTGGTGGAGGGGGATGGGACGAGGGGGAGTGGTAGGTTTTTTTTTTCTTCTTTTTTTTGGTTTGGTTCAGTTTTTTCCCTTGCTTTGGGTGTTTTTTGTCACGTCATTTCTCCTTTTGGGGTGGGTGCAACATGGTGGACAAGCTGACAAGACACAATACAGAATTCCACGGGATGGACCAAGAGCTGCTGCGTAAGGCGTTGAATGTGTTGGTGAAGCAGGGCAAGGCACAGGTTTTCGGGCAGGAGGATTCATTGGGAGTCAAGTTCTTTTGAGAATACAGTCTTCATTGGAATCTGCTTATCCGACGGGAGTCAACGAGATAATACTGGCGGCCTTAGATGCCAATCGGCATAGTCAAACGGGACTCAAACAAACAGCAAGACAACGCCCGCAAAGCACACCCAACGCCAGGCTACCACCACACCCACCACCACCCCGTATCTCCTACACCTACTCTGACATCCGGTTGCTCATCGAATACTTCGGATCAAACGACAACTCCTGCCGCATCGCCACATCCAACAGCCAGTCGGCCATGACAATCCTCGGCTCCATGTTCCCCTTGCGCGCCATCTCCTGGAACCGCGGCCACAGCTGCCTCTCAGCCGGCGTCGCCCCACTCAGCAGGTACACAGGATCGGGCCCCGCATCGCCGTCGTCTTCTTCCGTGGCCGGCTTGATGGTGGTGCCGCTCCTGGCGCGGTAGACTTTGAACATAGCCCCGTTGGCCTCGGCGATGTTCTTGAACGCGTCGACACCGTTCGGGATTTCGGCCGTGCAGTAGATGGGCACACCCCACAGCAACCGGCCGCGGTTGGCGCGCGCTCGGTTCACCGCCTTATCGATGCTCACGCCGAACCGCGCCTCGTTGGCCTTGTCGACTAGCAGGTGGTCCTTGATAGGGGGACGTTTGCCTGACTCGATGCAGGCCGTGATGAAGGACGAGTTGATCACATCGGGGCCCTTGGCGAGACAACGGAGGAACTTCATCGTCCGAACCATGCTGGGCGCGGCGAGGTAATTGCACGGCGCGTTCTCCTGCACGATTTGGATACCAAGGGAGCGGAGTTTCCTCTGTAACCGTAGTTAGTAACAAGATCGACTGCAAATGGGAGAGTCACAAACCCTGTCGGCTTCCTCGGTCGTTTTATTTTCCACCCACCGCCTGTATCCCGTGAGGCAGATGCGCATATCGATCTCAGGCAGCGATACCTTGGCCCGCTTGGCTGGCCGCTTGTTTTCTTGCTCATCCTCGAGCTCATCCGCTGCCCCACTGGCCGGACTTGAACTCCTATCCGCCCGCTCCTTGTCGAGTTGGTCTGCCGCACGCTTGCCGCCCCAGATACCGTGGCCGTCCTTTGCCATACGCTTCTTCTCTTTCTCGTACAATGCGATATCTGGCGCGAGGTCTTGCAGTTTTGAAAGGGCCTGTGCTTTCGCGCTGCGGCTTGCGCTGGACATGACAGACGGGGTATCGTTCTCCTTGCCGGACCGTACGTGGCGTGCCTTTGCGGGTGTTGCAAAGTTCCCCATTGCTGGCGTGGCTCGCGCCTTCTTGGCGGATTTCGCCGGCGCTGGGCTCGAGTCCTGCATAACACTAAAATCCCGGTCCAGGCCCACGTTGAGGGCGTTCTTCTGGGCGCGTTCGTTGATCTTCCTCTTCTTTTTGGCTGCGTCGTCCATGTGCTCTTCTCCGCCGGGATAGTACCTTTCCCGCAGCGTGGGCTCATCAAAGGATGTCTGGCCAATAACCTCGCCTAGATTTGTCCGTGGTGGGAAATGTCGGTATCGTTGATTGCTAAGGGGCAGGGGTTGACAAGCGGCGTAGCTTTCCTCAATCCAGAAGTGGTTGACAATCTCAATGTTCCAGTCCTTAGCCGCCTCGCATTTCTCGCTGTGCATCCTTGCTGTGATAAGATGCGTGTTCTCCGCCTTCATCGTCCGCGTGTACGTCGCGCCCGCTGCCGTGATGAGGTTTTCAAGGTATATCCGTGCTTCACCTCCGTAATTTGACAGTGTGATCCGCATGTCCTTAAACCCGGGCATGCCGCCCCGGGGTATCGGGTAGTGGAGGAGCCGTCGAAAGGGTGACGTCCACTCATTGTACACCATTAGGTGATATAGCCATGACAGGTTACCCACGTCCTTCCCTTGCTGCGATGCGCGAATGTACTGGTCGCCCTCTCGGTAATGGCAGACGAATATATCGCAGTCTTCGACCGCATCGACAACCTCTCCATCGCCCTTGGTGATCTTGTCCGTGATCGTCTTGCGCAGCATGTCGCCGATAGGTAGGTCCCACGAGAGCATGACCTTCTTCTGTGCGAAGACAACCAGTTTCTCGGCCCCCTCGGTCTCGTATGGGCCGGTTGGGACTGCCGATACAGCGCCCTCCAGCTGCTGGCTCAGGGGGACTTTAATAGCGTCTTCCGGCGCCTTTAGCAAGATCTCGGGGTCGGGTAGGAGGTAGGGGCCCTCGTCGATTCGCTTTCCCAGGCGGAAGCAGTCGTCGAACCTAGTACAGATCAGTTCTGGTCTCCGCGTAGCGAGATATTTTTTGGACACTCTTACCAGTGAGGAAGAACGATTTTGCACTTCAGGTTCTTTTTCTTGGCCTCGACACATTTGGGATGGTCCAGCGACAAGGCACACACATGTGTGGTCTGGCGCGACAGGTCCTTGGATTCCATGCCGCCGAGAGCCATAATCGCGCCGGCAATGGCTTCCTTATCCGTGGTCGGGATATCCGCAGATGTAAGGACGACGTTGGAAAAGATCATCCTGGGGTCGGGCGAGAACGGGCGGACCTGGGCGACCTTGCTACGGGCGATGGTTGCCTTGATCCAGTCGGACCTGACGGTCGGGATCATCATAGCTTGGGACTCGGCATATTGGTCAAAGTCGATGGTGTTGGAGATGATGTGGGTGGCTTGAGGGATGCGGATTTTGCCCTTCCGGTCCGGCTCCAGGACCTCGGCGCCATGTTGTCTGACAATTTGGGAGAGCTGTTGGGGTTAGCGACGGCTGGAGGGTTAATTGCCGAATCAAACGCGCACCTGTGAAATCAGTGTGCTCGACAACGACTTGCTCTGAACGAAAGCAATTAGGCATGAGTCGAGCAAGCCCGGCCGTTCGTTTCCGTCTGCCATTTTAGAACCAGCGGGTGTGCAACGCGCTTCTGACACGCGTTTGCATTAAGAGGCAGGTCTTCAGGTCACTCAGGTTGAGAGACGATCGTAAGTTGGGAAGAATTGGAACCAGGGGCTCAAAGGCAAGTTCATTGACGAAGCGTGGTGTCCCGGTTTTCAGCCTGCAGCAAACGACACAGCGTGGCAGGTGCGGGCAAGTGTTGTGCTAAAGAGACGCGCCTCAAAAAAGCAGTGGGGGCATGCGGCTGACGCGAGGCAGCCGCGTCTCACATGACCAAGCCCATTTAACCTGGACGCGGGTGTGGGGTCGGGGGTTGCAAATCTCAGAGCTTAAACTCATTTCACCATTTTGAGGAGTCACAAAGCCATTGACGAATCATTAGCTTGGAATCTCTTCTTTAGAGCTCCCAGGGCTGTGGCTTGCGTCAACCCATTCATAGGCCCGAAAATGGTGACGAATTCTATGGGATGTTGCCGGCTTCTTGCAGGTTGACTCACTACCCCACCATCTGTGAGACAGAAGCGGCAGGAAGCCAATTTGATCAGTGACTCAAGGAGCGGCAGAGAAAAAGCAATCAGCCAGTGGGTTGGGAGGAAATGTGAGCGGTAAGGAAGAAGCTGCCGAAGTGGAGTGGGGCGGCGCGGATAAGAAGGAGGCGACAACGGAGATGCACCGTATGGACGATAGGGAGGTCCGGGCGAAGTCGGGGCGCATTTGAAGACGATATTAATTGGGGTCGGCGAGGATCGAGAAGGCAGCCAGGACTTACCAAGTCAAGGGTGGTATGTAGAGGGCAGGCACTCCGTTTCGGCTACTGACAGCTTGAACGAAAAATGATCAGAGCCATTCTTGTCCAGTAACTATGCATCGGATTGGCTACCCGGTAGTTAACTAACTGCCTGCATATCCAACGTTCGAGGCACACCCACCCCGTGACAATACGTACGCCTCGCTCGGTCAAACTAACAAATTATGCTGTATACTCTATGCCAAGTAGCAAGCCTCAGCCTGGAATACCGCTGTTGAGCAATCCCACGTGGCCGCATCCAAGCACCTATGTACATCAACGCTAGATGAATACCGGTAGCTGGACGCAGACCGCAAGCAAATCATTATAAAAAGTAGAAAACGGTATCTCCATCCTCTAACCGAAGGACATGCCCCCCCCCGTGCACCTCTAAATTGCACAACGTGCCACCAAGCAAGGCAAATGCCATACAATTCCACCACATGTATCTCGTTGCGCCGTCGCCGTTTTGCAGTGCCGAAAATGCGCGCATGCCGGATCTATTACCCTTAGAACCCAAGAATGACGGGAAGACGGCCAGGCCAGATCCGATCGTATGTCTGTCATGACGTCGTCTATGTAAGCCACGGCATTTATTTACGCCTTGATCTCATAGGTCCGCTTGAACATGTCATCGACCTTGGTGAGATAGTAGGTGCCGGGGGCGATGGTAGAGACATCGCCCTGGGGAGTGTAATCCTTCTGGAGGTGGGCCTTCTTGCGGAGGTCGCACATCTAGGGGGGTTTCATTAGCAAATGGCTCAACACTTTTGGGGGCTTGTCCAACTTACAGCGTCGTAGGTCTCCGGGGGGACTTGCCGGCGAGCGGCCAGCTTGTTGGGGATGTCGAGAACCTTGGCGATAGCCTCGACGCTTCCCTTGACGCGGAGAGAGAAGAAGCTGGCGGCCAGACCGGAGCCATAGCTGAACAGCGCTATCCTCTTGCCCTGGAGGGCGGCGTCGTCAACGTGCGAGACCAAGCTGGCCAGACCGCCCCAGACGCTGGCGCAGTACATGTTGCCGCAGTTGGTAGCGACCTGGATGCCGGGGTTGACGCGCTCCTGGAAGCGCTTCTTGGTGAGACCCATGAAGGTCTTCTCGACCACCTTATCGGTCAGGGACTTCTCGTAGTCCATGTCACGGATGTCGGGCGTGACCTCAGCGAACGCCTTGTTCTCGGGGTCGGCGAGGTAGTCGTGGTACAGGAGGCGGGCGTACGACTTGGCCACGAGCTTGCAGGTGGGCGAGTGGAAGGCCAGGTAGTCAAAGCGGTCCAGAGAAGTCTTGGGAACAGCGGGCTCGGCAGCGCCGTTGGTATGGCCGTTGGTGCCATTGGTGCCGTTGACAGCTTGCGCCTCGCGCTTGCAGTAGGCACGGTAGGCACCGTCAAGGGCCTTGGAGTAGCAGTTGATCGAGAAGTGACCGTCGACGTAGGGGTACTCGCTCGTCAGGTCGGGCTTGTAGAAGTCGTAGGCGTGCTGCATGTAGCTGCCGCGGAGACCAGGCTCGAAGGCGAGGGGCGCATCGGGACCGATGAGGAGGGCAACGGCACCAACACCACCGGTGGGCCGAGCATTACCCTTGGCGTACAGCGCAATGTCACCGGTAACTACGACGCCATCACGGCCATCCCAAGCTGAGGACTCGATCCAGTTGATGGTGTTGAAAACGGCGTTCGTGCCGCCGTAGCAGGCGTTGACGGTGTCCACTCCTTCAACGTTGGTGTTGTCGCCAAGAAGCTGCATCAGCACGGACTTGACCGACTTCGACTTATCGAGGATGGTCTCGGTGCCGACCTCGAGGCGGCCGATCGAATTGCTGTCGACATTGTAGTTCTTGAGCAGCTTGGACAGAACGGTCAAGCTCATCGAGTAGATGTCTAGGATGGCGGGGTAACCCGCGTCAAATTAGCACATGACCGGGAGCACACGACTGGTTGTGGTGGCCCCGCCAACCGCCTACTGCCAGGGCAGGCAGGATTGGTGGTGGGGGAGTGCAGCTCCTAGGGGTCAAAAAAACACAACCTCAAACACCACCAAAGATCCGAGGAAAACAAGAAAATTACTGACCTTCCCGATCGTCGCAAAAGCTCATCTTTGTCTGCCCAAGGCCGATCGTGTACTTTCCGGCGCCGACGCCATCGAACTTCTCAAGCTCGGATTGCTCGACATACTACGCGGTTCACAATTGTTAGCGATGTCGGCGCCAAGGGTTATAACTAACAAGGGGCCCCGCGCGTCAGGCGCTGCTCGTGCAAACACGTACCTGACTAGGAACGTAGATCTCGATGGCTTTGATGCCGATGTTCTGGGGACGAGAAGCCATGTCGGGCGTACGATTGGGTTTTTCAAGTGAGGATTAACGGTAGAATGGTGTCGAGAGAAGAGTCGGTCGGGAGGAAATGGGAGTGGAGGGCTCTCTCGCTTTTGGAGGGGTAGATAAAGTTAGCGCAAGATCCCATGCTATTTCAACAGCCATTCACCGCCTGTTTCGCCATCGTTGTGGATAGGCCCCAGTTTTCCCAACATGCACGTTGTTGGGCATATGGTGATGGCCTGGGAGGTGAGGTGGCAGCAGGGGGGCGTTCGTACCTAAGTTGGGTATCTTTGCTGTCAGCAGGATGGTTTGGTGTGGACGTGTCTGTCTTTGTTGAAAGTGTGGAGGCGGGAGGTGTTTGATGAAAGATTGCAGACGGGACGTGGGCAGTTGGGGTGTGGGAGTGGCAAGAGCCGGAGTTCAAATATTAATGGGGGAACAATAAGTTGAGCCGATCAGACAATAGTTACTAGCCCGAATCTTACGTGGGCTTGCCGGGGGCCAGAAGAAAAGACGCAAGGTCAAGCAGGTCGAGAATGTCACGGACAACAGCTCTCTGCACGTTGCCTGTGCCCACGTCGCTCCCCTCGAGTGGTTTGGCTCCGCTGTGGGCTCTGTGCCGGAGCAATGAACCCTGGCAGATCTAATCTCTCTCTCGTGGTTGTTTTAGGCTAGATTGGAAGAACATGGATACCTCTGCAAGCAACGCAGCAGCCCGCTGTCGGACGAGTATTCGCGATTTCGTTACTCGTGGTGTTTCTGTCCGAACTTGATCTCCGATCCCCATCCATTGCCCCAAAATTTTCCAAAAAGTTCCTCATGGGCCGCAACATCACATGCTTCCGTCCTCAGTTCGGTTTTTCCTCCACAGTCTCACAGCACACAGTACAACCTAAAAGTGACTTTCGAAAAGGGGATAATCCATGGAGTAGTGGCAAGGAGAGACAACCTTTTTGGGCCCCATCAGCAACCCGATCTGGTGCAAAAAAGCCCCACTGACGTCCCAACGCGCCATTCGTCAGCGGGACATAGCGGGCCACAGTGGGTCTCACCGCTGCAGGAACCGGTCTCCGTCGCTCGAGCCGTCAGTTATTCCCCTCCACCATCAAGATGCCCCAGGTGGTGTCGCGGCGTCGATGTGGCTGAGTAACGTGACAATCTTGAACCGTCCTCCGATTTTGAGAGAGAACAAGGTTCCCAATCCCGCTTCGTCAGCGGCCGCCAATGATCGCCGGTCTAGATTCTCAGGTACCACAACGACATTTCCATGAGGGCATTCAGACACGCAGACCAGCAGGAGAGCAAAACTATGCAGGATGGATGACATGTAGGTAACTTTGGATTTTGATGTCCATGGTGGGTGTGCCTCGGCATTCTGATAACCGCAACCAGGTAACTCGCTAAGCAGTCTCGATTAAATCGCTGCAGCATCTGGTTCCCGGGTCTAGCCTCGTTGCCATCAAAATCTCGCATACAGTTTGAGTGAGGTAACTAGGTATCTAAAATTCCGCTTGTGCAAAGAAAACCAAAACATCAAAACCATCTCCAAACCCCAGAACTCCGCTCTATGCAACCCGCCAAGCGCAACCCTAAAACAGTAGGTAACATCCTCCCCAAATCGCTGACGCCATCCAGATTACGTACCCATGATCCGATAATCAGGGGTCTGGGAAGCCTCAGTGCGCCTCGACCACCCGATCGGCAGCCGCTTCTGACGGCGTCCCATACCCTGAATCAGCGCCCGGGGTCCGTAACGGCAGCTCGGCAGCCTCCTTGGCCTTGACCGTGTCGACGGTGATGGTCGGGACGACGACGACAGGCTCCACCTTGGTTGCGGACGCGTCCTTCTCTTCCAGCTGGACAGGGGCGGCGGCAACGTCGGCGGTAGCAGCCGGAGCAGCAGCCGGAGAAGCGGAAGGATTGGTGGGGGCAGACTTGCGCTTCTTCTTCGACGACTTCTTCTCTTCGCGCTCAGATTCGGAGGACTCGGACTCGGCCTCAGACGACGACGGCTCATCAGAAGCGGACCCCTCCTCCTCTCCGCTCCCGGCGTCCTTGCTCTTGCTCTTCTTCGACTTCTTCGAAGACCGCTTCTTCTTCCCCCCCTTCTTCTCCTTCTTCTTCTCCTTCTTCTCCTTCTCTTTCTCCTCCTCCTCCTCCTTCTTCTTCTTCTCCTCCTCCTCCTTAGCCTTCTTCTCCGCCTCGCGCTTCTCCTCAGCCTCCTTCAGCTCCTTCTCCTTCTTCTCCTTCCGCGTCGCCACCACCCACTCCTCAGCGCCCGCCACCGCCTTCTCCGGGTGCCTCTTATTCTTAAGCAAGAACCCCTGGATCTCAGCCGGCGAGAACTCGTGCGCGGGGATCTTGGCCGCGAACTCCCCCGCCAGCACCTCGACCCGCGCAATCGTCTCGGCCTTCTTGCGCGCGGCCTCCGCCGCCGCCGCCTCCCGCTTCCGCTCCTCCTCCGGCGTCAGCCGCGGCACCGCCGCCTTGATGCTGCGCTCGAGCTGGAACAGCGCCCGCGAGGTCCCCACCCCAGCATCAGCGGCTGCGGTGCCTGCTGCTTCCCGGCTGCCGGGGGTGGGCGCGTCGTCGCCCTCGAGCGGCGCGTAGATGGCCTTGAAGATCTGCGAGGTCATGGAGGCGTCGGCCCGGTCGAACTTGACGATCATGTCGACGCGCCCCGGGCGGATCAGCGCCTTGTCCAGCTTCTCGATGTGGTTGGTCGTCATGATCAGCACCCGGCCCTCTTGCGAGGCCACGCCGTCGAGGATGTTGAGCAGGCCCGAGAGCGAGAGCCGGCCCGTCACGGGCGGGGTGGGCGTCGTCGGGGATCCGGGCTGCGCGGGCCGCGTGGTGGTCGTGGGTGTGTCGTCGCTGTCGGCGTTGGCGGTGCCGGCCGCCGGGGCTTGGGTCCCGTCCTCGCGCGTGTGCGTGAGGCCGGCTGTGTCGATGTCTTCCAGGAGCACGACGCAGCGGCGTGGCAGTTCGGCGAAGAGCGTGGCGAGGTTCTCCTCGTTGGCGGTGACCGAGCTGAGGCTGACGATGTAGATGCGCATCTTGAAGAAACCGGCCAGGGCCAGACTGAGCGAGGACTTGCCGGTGCCGGGGGGTCCGTAGAGCAGGTAGCCCCTGCGGTAGGGGATGCCGCGGTTGGCGTACCAGCGCCGGGTCGTCGGGTTGAGGTAGTCGGTCACGTCGTCGATGAGGTCCTGCTTCAGCTGATCGTTCAAGATGACGGTGGAGAAGGGGCGCGATGTCCGCGACATGCAGCGCTGCCACTGCGGCTCCGAACTCCCGGCCTTCGAAGTGCCCCGGTAGATGGCAGTCTTGGCTTCGTCCTTCTTAAGGAACGCATCCCGTGCCTCGTGTAGGAGCTCCTTGAGAATGGCCGGGTTCCGGCCGAAGCACGAGATGGAGATCTCCTCTCGCTCGCTGGCCGTCATGTACGCGGACTGTTGCTGGTTCTGGACTCGGCGGAAAGACAGAATGTGGCCCTTGTAGATGAACCAGTGGCTGCCGAAAGTGGGCGTGTAGGCGAGGGCCTTCTTCTTCTGCCCCACTGAGCCGCCTTCTTCGCCCTCCTCGCCCTCCTCGTCGTCGTCAAAACTCCGCCATCTGCTGGCAAGGTTAGTTAGCCCATTCGTCTAAACAGCTGGAAAGTTGTTGGGCATTGCCACTCGGAGTAATCACATACAGATACCAAGACCGCTATCAAGTATGTTAGCCACCATGTCCTTCTTCAACGGCTTGGGGTAAACAGCTAGGGTGGGCACTCACACTATTGAGGTTTGTGTTGACAACAAATCTCCTCGCGCCCTGAGCGAAGCGCTGGTTGGACACCCAGGCCATTAAGTAGTTGAAGATCTCATCATCGACGCGGACATCACACCGTCTTCACAAACATGGTCAGCCGGGCTCCGCGAAAGGGGCATGGTTCAGGGTTCAACATACGACATCAGATGGGATTCGGCCAGGTCTGAAAAGTACTCGCTAAAGTAACGCCATGCGAAGGTAAGCCCTCCGAAAAGGAGAACCAGCGGGATGTACAGGTTGAGATCAATATGAAGGTATTTGTTGATCGCGCTGGAGAAAACTATAAATTCGTGTCAATTATATTTCTCCAACTGGCTTGTGTTTGTGCTTGTGTTTTTGTCTCTTGCCAAAAAGGAGGGGCACTCGCAAACATGGATCATGAGTCAAGCATGGGCAGTACCGATGGGGTTGTGAAAAACTCAAAAAGAAGACATACCAGAAAATCCCGGGAAGAAAAGGTCCAAAAGGTAACTTTGAGGGACACCCGTTGTAAGTCCCTCGCCCCCATCGGGGGTGGGTGGGACAGCGTCCATGGCAAGTGATTCGAGGAGCCGGGTAATAGAATAGGAATGATAACCTGTTGGGAATACGGCGAAAGGGCTGACAGGGAAGGGATCTAAAAACTCTGAAGAATACAGTTTGAAGGTAGGTGCCCGTAAGCCGGGGAAGGCTGTTCTCTTATTTGTACTGAGGCTCGAGCCCTGGTCGATGGTGGGTAGGTGCTTGCGTGGAGGATTCTCGCTGCGTGGGCTGCAAGGCAGGTCTGGGGTTGATCTAGAACCGTGGTTGGCTACTTCGTTTGCTCCTCAGTCACGCTTATTTATCTCCACAACTGAAGGCAGAAGCATGGCGATTATGGCCCTCTTTTGAGCAAGGTTCTGTGAGGCAACCCAGCCCATCCCATTTCATATGCATTTGGCTACCTAGGCAGGGGTTGTTTGGTTGGCTGTTGGGATGGAGGTACATACATACGCACACAGCCGCCCATCGACAATGCATTTCGGCATTGCATGAGTGAATTCCGGTGCAATGGCCCCCAAACCCTCCGTGGGACTCCGGGCGGCGTCGCCCGTGCTGCCAAAATCTCGGCGGTCACCCCGAGAAAACGGTTCCCTCCGATGTGGTGCCCTGAGCCACAATGTCCACATGCTTGTAATCGCAGGCTCCCGCAGGAGGATGAGGACCACAAGGAGGACGGTGACGTGGGCAGCCAGTCACCCTCAGCCTCCCCCACAAAGATGGAAGTGGTGGCGGATGATGCGCCGGCCGCCGCCTGGTCACCAAGAAACGGAACCCCACAATGGAGATCTTCTGAGGACGGAGTCATGCCCGTTTAGTGCTCGCCGAGCTACCTAGCATTTGAAATGACTGGCTTCGGCGTAAGACTGCGCACGGTGGGACTCGCGCGGGTACTGTCCTTAGCCAGTCGATCGAGTTTGTGGCAGAACATAAACTGTCGGGTGTTAGGTTTCTAGGTTGCCAGGCACCATCGTATATGGAAGACCTGGGTTGTAGGTGGGTGGGCCTGGGATTTCCTCAGGTTCAATCGGGTTTGATCAGGCCAAGAGATGCGCTGACGCCGCTGAGTGAGGTGCATCAAACGGAGATGTAGGTGGCCCAATCAAGGTGATCAAGCTGCATCTGCATGATGCCCGTCGAGATGCGCCACAGGAGTGGGAAGCCTTTTCTTGAGAAGAGACATTAAGATTGGACGTTGTCCGAAGCGGTGAGGCGTCTTTGGTAGGCAAGTCAACCAGCATGGCGGCGGGGCAAGCGGCCTGAATGGGGCACGTGGGGTCGACCTTACAGCCAGCCCTATAGGGAAAAGTAACTGGCACCCCTGCCGGGGCTGGCGTCGATTCCAGATTACAGTGACTTAAATCCTTCTCTCAGAGTTTAACGACACCGGATAGAGACGATTAGTTACCTAAGGATCTGGGATCCTTTGCCTCCCCCGAACTTGGAACTCGAGTTTTGTGCTTCCCATCTTAACATGGATTTGTGTCACGGACCTAAATCGTTGAATTGGACCAAGTAGGTAACATGGAGCACCCCACATTTTGGAGGCAAGGACCGAAGCCTGTTCCTTCCTTTTCCTCTCCGTTTTCTTCTAAAGTACCGTACTTGCAAAGTTCTCTTCGATCAGACTTTTATTGATCCTCTTCTTGAGCCTTGTGTGAGTTTCCGAAGCATCTTTGGCCACTGGGCGATCCGATTGGTAATTAGTGGGGTAACCTCTTCAGAGCCTCGTCCCGGGAATAACTTTGCGAACCACAGGAACCTCAGATCTGGGGGTGAGTGAGTTGCTAGGACCGGCCGCCGAAGCGGCTGCCTCATCCCGAAAAGAGGGTTCTGTGCCGTCCCGCGCAGCGCCTCAGACGAAATGCGGTCATCAAAGTAGGACGAGGCATGCTTCACCGTGGCGCAGCCCAAGGCCAGGACCGATCGTGGCCTACCCCGCGTTGACCGACCGAGCGCCCCACCACGGAGGGCGCGCGGGCACACGAGCGGCGAGTCGAGGAATCGAGTAATCGAGTTTCCGTTGGCCAAGGAGGGCTCCCTCAGCTTCGTGCCAATGGCACGGAGGTGTGCATACGACACATCCGGTTGCAACGGGACGTTCATACCTGCGTCGGCTCGAAGCCTACAAGCCTAAAAATGAGGGCGCCAATACGCGCCTATGCCGTGACTCACCGTCACAGCGTCAACTATCACGCGATGTGAAGCGCTGTGTTCGCGCCGTTACGACCTGGGGTGCGGCACGGATGTGGATTCCTTGGGGGTTAGGGTTACTTACACAACGAGACACATGCAACGTCGGGTGCCGGCTGTTTCGCTGTTGTGGTTGTGGTGGCAGCGACGCAGTGGGACACACTGTCTCCCGCGGAGTCTATGAGTTATACCCGGTCGAGGGACAGGTGCAAGGACTCCCAGAACGACTCGGTAGGGACTCTGAATCATCAGGTGTGAGCCAAGCCTGAGTACAGCCAAAGAGAAGTCATATCTCATTATGGTAGATCAATCTTCTGCCGAAGAAGGACAGGGCCAAATTGGGGCACCGATGAAGGCGATATCCGACCCAACAAGAACTATCCGTTCTGTTTGCCGGATACTCTGCCGATAATGGATGGATGATGTTACACAGGAACCTCGCCTGCCCGAAGCCCGGCCTGAAACGCCGTATGGGAAAACACCAAAGAAACGCCTTTAATGAACCGTGCAACAAATATGGCCCGAAGTGTCCGAGCTCCGAAATCAATGATCAACCGTCCACAAATACCTGGACGCCGCCGCGGCCGGGTACGAAGTGGCCTCCAGGGGGTGGTGGTGGTGGTGGTGGCATCCCGCCAGGTGTCGGGTGTGGTGGAGGGGGCATAGGAAAGCCGGCCGGGGGCATCGGATGCGGAGTAGCTTGTTGCGGGTAACCATACATGGGCTGGAAGGCACTCGGTGGAGGTCCCTGCTGAGGCGGCATGCCGGGCTGCATGCCGGGATGCATACCGGGATGCATTGGGGGATGCGGGTACGGGCCGGGGTTCTGGCCGCCGTAGTCGTCAGCGCTACCGTCGCTGCTGCTGTCGTCGTAGTCGTCATCGTCATCGTCTTCATCATCGACCCTGGCATTCCTCCCCCAGGTACCGGTGGGAGGAGGAGCATTGCGCTGGGAAGCGCGAGAGGTTCTGCCTTTCTTCGAAGACTTTTGTTTCCTGGGGGGAGACGAATATGACACCGAAGTTGGCTCCTCCATGTACCAGTAAGGAGCGGTAGTTTCGATTAGGTAAACCTGGCTCGCTGCGCTGGACCACGAGAACATGGAGCTGCCGGAGCCGCCGGAGCCGGTGCTCCGGGCATCGAAATCATCATCGTAGTAGCGGCGAACGCTCTTCGCTTTCCGGGGGTCGCGGCCACAGAAATATATCAGGGCTTTGACTGACCGGCTGTTGGGAAGGCGGATCTCTTTATAATCGCCAGAGGCCCGCGAGCTCGGACCCGAGCCGCTAGAGCGGCCTGACATGATGTAGGTAAATGGGCTCTCGATGGGTATGGCTGTGCGGTGCTGTGTGGTCCCCCAGTGGGGATAACAAACAGCCTTGCTGTGTTATCGAAGATGGGGCAAGATGATGGTCCCGCGCCAGGGCAAGACTATCTTACAACCAATTGAGGCAGGGCAAACGTGTAGGGCAAAAGTATAGGGCGTGGGATGAGACCAGTGTTCTCGTGTGAGTTTGGAAACAAAGAAAAGGAAGAGAAGATCGACAAAACCAAGCCGGGCGTCGCCTTGAAATATAGACAATACAAACGGAAGCGCGCTCGGGGTGTTCACCTTGTTAGTGTGATAAAAGCAGGCGCCGCATGCCCGCTTGAGCCGGGCACAGCGGGCGCGTCCAAGCTGCATGGTATCCATACTTAGCTCGACGCACCTAGTTTGTAGCGCCGAGGTGCTGGTTTCACACAGCAGAGTCAAGGTCCCAAAGTAGAGAGAACAAACAGCAGTCCAACTTTAGTTGCACGAGTTGCGAGCATTGCAGCATTGAAATCTGGTTGGTAATGAGTAGATCCAGCTCCATTGATTCGTCCCGCGGCGGCGGAGCCTCGCCATCGACATCGGAAGGTGCTTTTGGCACAGAAGCCGGGCAATGATCGATTGGTGATCCATCTTTCAGCAGGCCCTATCTCCTGCATCAGCCACACGCCCTGCTTCGGAGGACAAAGTCTCTGAGAGGCCGGAGGTCTGCAGCCAGTTCCCATCTGCATCACAGCTTGGCGGTCAAGACGCGGGTACCCGTGCTGCGACCATCACTTACCCATCCGCTTTTGGAAGGGAAATCTGGATGTACTCGGATGCACAGGGACACGGACTTCATGTGTGCGAAGGTCTGTCTCCATGAAGATATGCCAAAGCTCATGGCATCAACGCTGGGAGGTTGGAAGCGGGGCTGTATGGTTCCGTTCCTCAGGTCACACTGCGCGGGGTCAGGCTACAGGGCACCAGAGTATGCGTCGAGAAGACGCGGGGCAAATCCATTTGGATGCCTTGCTGCACTTGCAGGTAGCCTCGCGGAAAGTCGAACCGGGCAAACCATGTTGTCGCCTTGATAGGTTTTGGAGAGGTGAAAGCTTTTGGGATGGTGGTGACGGGCTGGAGTGAGGCTGCGAAAACGAAACGATTTGCCAATTAAAGCCTGGATGGCACACTTTTTCGGCTCGGGAGGGTGGGCGACGGCGAGGCCACCGAGCATGGTTGGTCTCCATTTTTTACGCGCCCTCGGGCGACTGCTGTGTGACTGAAGAAGCGTGGGAGACTCGAGATTGGCAGGCGATCGAAAGCGTGTTCGAAGGTCATGGTTCGAGGTTTGGTCACTGTTCTTGTTAATTGCGATGGTATCAATCGGCAAACTTCCTGCCCCTCAAAAGCCACTCCAGTGTCCAGCGCCGTGGACTTCGGGCCAACCTAGACCATGGGGCACTACCCGCAGTTGATGCTTTGTCGAATGGGCAGTGGTAGAATCGTTGACACCTCGGTCGGTGTTCGTTGTGGGTGTTCTGTCTGCTGCGTTTTGCAACGCGAGCCTCACAATCGCAAGTTTCGTATAATATTTACACTGATAGAATATATGCGACTTTGCTGCTCAACACTGCTCTTATTCAAGAGACATCCGATAAAGAAGAGAGTGGTCAAGCTTGAATGAACAAGAGTCCACTGACCAACTACCGAGCGGGATCCTCTTGCTTGCACAGCGCGATTTGGGTTAGATTTGGCGCTCAGGCTAGCGGGACGGTAAATGCCGTTACCCCACAAAATGTCCGAATCCATCTCTTCCATGGCAGGCAAGGCAGGCCTGGAACACAATGCTCCTGCTTTCCATTTAGATCGCGAACGAATTGGTGGTATGGAACTACCGAGAGATGTTAGGGTTATTTTTTTTTTCAACTCTAACACTCATCTCGAATATTCCCGCTTCAGAAGAATGACCCAAGAAAATGACGCAGATACACGCACCCCAGGATTTCATCTCGGTCGATCGGCTGTAGCTCGCTTCGACGCTAAATATCTGCGACGCTAGTGTAGTTCGTCGTCGTGTAGTTACTCCGTATCAGGGCTAACTTTTACACAGTGAATTGATGCATGGGCAGTGCTCCTCATTGAGAGCTTGCTTGGATCAATCGGCCTCAGTCTCTCGAACAGAATTTTCGGCTCCCAGCACACACACTCTGTCGGCAAGGTCACGCCTTTCCTTCATACCACGGAGCCATCCATGTAGCCGCCCGGCTGCACCCTTATATTCCCACCTTCCACCATCTAAATGTAGCCATCGGCTCAATCACCGGCAAATCCCAGGCACGAGAGAGATTGGCTGGCTGCGGGCCATAGATTGCAGATGCTTGCCGAAGCCATGCTGACTAGCTCTATGCTGCAATGCCGGACGAAAAACGTGCTCGCGAGTCAGATTGACCTCAACAAAGGCCATCAGGAGATCGGGCGATGGCGTGCGGGGCCGCCTGCATCTTTTGTTCCCCAGCGGCCAATTCAAGGTTCGGCGAGTCTAAAAGAGTCCGTCCGGGAGGGATAAGCAGCAACTTGGCGTCACCTCATATGCCGCCAAGAAGGAGGGCGTTTGTTGGTGTCGGCCCTGAAAAGAAATATTTGCGGCGGCCCACCACCATCACGGCAACGAGTTCTGTGGGTGTGCACGGCGTGGAGGCGTTTCGACCTGCTCATCTTTCCGCATCTGATCGCCCGCCAAGCAGCCCCCCGGGGGTCCGGTTAGACCCACCGAGCAACATCCCACCAATCGCGGTGCCCGATCTTGAGTTTCGAAGTCGAGTCCAGACTGTTTGGTGTCCCTAAACTATCCTCCGAGATCCTCTGCGCTTTGCGACTCATCTGGCTGTTCTCTCTCGACTCGGCCCTATTGGACCCGTTAACTGAATTCTTGGAATCTTGGAACGGAACTTGCAGATCCACAGCGGAGATTCACCGTTGCTCCCCCATTTCAGCCTGAGCACCTGCCAATCACCATCACTGCGACCCCCCGCCAAACACCTCCGGGAGACATACACAGAAGAGCCAGCGTACTTCCGGCAAACCATTGTGCTGAGAGAATCAACTACGGCCCTGCGAAAACCCGGCACGAACCTGTGAACGTACCGTCGACTGCGAAAGAAGGGAATTACTGGTCATCGACGACCCCCGTGGGGAGCCCCTTCTCGCCATCGAAGAGTCGGCGGCTGCCAGAAGCCATCTCTCCGAAGCCTGGACATGTACCGGTGTCTCGGGTGAAAGGCGCGAGCCCAGGTTATGGAGTCGAAGGACAGCAAGGGTGGTGAGGTGGAGCGGAGAAGGTCAATTCGGGCGTCCGTGAGGGAACCGGTTGACGATGGAGAACGAGAGCACGATCTCGCCCTAGAAGGCATGGTTACAGATGGGTTTCGGCCGACCGACACCAGCGGCGCAACAGCGCCGACAACACCATCCCTCACCTCGGCCTCGTCGACGACCCTTTTTTCCGGGGAGAGTTCGACGTCCCCCTCGACAAGTGACACTTCTTCCACGCCGACAAAACCCCCGCTCCCACACTACACATTGATTGTACGACCGGAGGCCGATGCGCTAACACGCCAAACAACGAGTTCAACCGGATCAACCGTTTTCGTCCCCCAAGATAGTCCATATCAAGGACCGTCTGGCGCATCACATCCCTATCAGATGTACCCGCAGAATGTGAGAGCAGCGAGAACATTGAGTATGGCAACATCATCGACGATGCCTATGTCCGAATCGTCGTACCGCGGGCCGAGGGGGCCGAGCCACCCTTACGGCCTCTATTCACAAAGCAATGCCATCGAACCAGATGCAGTCGAGACGAGTGTTATCCCTCTTGGCTTCCGCGGCCTCCCGGACCAGTACCAGCGGCGGGTAGGGCCCGAAGGTGAAGAGGCCGCAGACATGATCGGCCCTGGAGGTCACACAGAACAACTGCCCCCCTACACCAGGTATCAGGACAACGCATATGCCCACAAAGCAGCGACGGCCAACGACCCCAACGGCGCAGTGCAGGGCGCGGTAATCATTCCCCCTGTTGTCACAACACCTGCATCCACCATCCCACCGATTTATGGCGCTGGGGGCATCGGGTTAGCTACAACCAATCCCGAATTTGAGTCCACAGATGACTTGGACTCCCCGAGATCACGCCACTCGACCCGCAGCTTCACATCGGACGACAGTCAGCGGCGGATCAGGGTAGGCGATGAGGACGTATCAGAAAAAAGGAACCCGCCCAAGAAATGGCAGGTCTGGATGCGGCGAAGGCTCTGCGGCATTATCCCATACTGGGCGATATGCTTGACTATTATTATATTGGTCGTGTTGTTAGTGGTGTTGGGCGCCGTGGTTGGCACTGTCGTAGGAAACAAACAGAGGCGACCACCACGAAAGGGTGGAGTATGGTAAGTGGTGATGCCCCGTAAGTTCTACACACTCTCCTTTACCTATGCTGACCTTGCTGCCCTAGGGAGCCGCCATATGATGCTACGCCCATCCTGCCGCCACCAGATCTCCAGCCCTTACCCACGGGTACCTTTGGACTTCCGTTGTTGACCAACCGCATCTCCAACACGTGCTTCCAGAATCCCACTCTGTCACAAGCATGGAGCTGTCACCTTGTCATCTCGGGGATGACTCTAAGTGTCGCGGAGCATGAGCGCGGCTACCACGCTTCGTTGAATTTTAACCGCTCGTATACGATGATGGACGGGGTTTACTCTTATGGGGAGCAGCCCCCGATGATCGAGAAGTCGTTTCAGCTTGAATTAGTGGAAGACAAGTTCGAGCCCAGCCGCGGCCCCGCTTGGTTTAAGATGGTTTCGTACAACAAGACGGTAATTCTACCCGAAGGGTGGCTCGGCTCATCAGGCGACGACGCAGAGGTCCAGAAGAGGAGCCGCCATGCCGCCTCGATTGGCGCGGGCATATCGAACTTCAAGCGCAAAGGGATCGCGCAGCCCGGCGATAAGCCCTGGGTCTGCAGCTGGCCGGATACCTACCTCGAGCTCTTCATCTACGCCCAGCAGAACTCGAGCTTCTCAAACTGGCCGAAGCCACTGTCAACGTCCATGCCCTCGGCTCCCTCAACATCATCTGCGACACCACCCCCGACTTCGGCCACCGCCCCGGCCGACGGATCCGGGTCTTCCTCGGAAAGCTCATTCCCATTGCCTAGCGACCCCAGGACTGGTGGCCCAAACAACCTAAACGGGCCCTACAACAACCCCCCGCATAATTTCCCCCGCTCACCAGACCCCAGCTCAGCACCAGCGCCCATGGAAACGGAACACACCGCGACCGAATCCTCCACCGCAACGTCGTCGGGCCCGTATGGACCAATTGACACGGGCCATGGCTTCCCGTCGCTGTCGCCGCCGTACCCGCGAGTCATCAAGCTCCAGGAGCGCCGCATATCGACAGAGGGCACGCCCCGCGCCCGGTGCACGCAAGTCGAGATCCAGGAGCCTGACCAGGAGGCCCGACCGGTGCGAGGGCCTGGCGGGAAGCCCGTCATCATAGAGATTGAGGAGACTGACCCATTCATGCCGCCCGGGCCCCCGGATCCGGACGGAGTAGATGATTTTAGTAAGAGGGCGCTGCAGGGCTGGGACCAGGCGGTGGGTGTGCTCGCGAGGGATGAGCCCGGGGGCGTTGGGGTGCCGGATATCAGCCCGTGCGGATGCATGTGGTTTTTGACGTGATCTCACTAAATGGTGTTCGGGGCGCTTTTTACGGTTTGGGAGTGACTCCATCTGAGTCCGTTTTTTGGTTTTGGATTCTTTTCTTGCAAACTTCAAATTGGAAAGGGGACGGTTAGGTATTGGGCGTTTGTTTAGTAGGATGACTGCCCGGTAAATGAGCATATGTATTACAAGGACGGGACATGCATGATGTATTTATTGCTATATTCAACTGAGAGCAACAATCTTGGTTACGCATGTTCCTTTGATGGAAGCCATCGCCTATCTTCCCCCGACGCTGGTATTGATGGGGGACGTACCTACTAAAATGTGCTCTAGCTCGCTAACTTTTAGGTTCTTAATTGCCGAACCAAGCAAATCGCGGAGCGCATGCAACGGTGCCGGTCCCTTGCAGGCTAGTTCAGGAACAGGCACATGGGAGCTGAGCCCCCCATGCCTCAGCCGCACTGGGGTGGAGATCTTTTCGCTCCTCTCATCATCACTCTTCTTTTTCCTGTAGGTGTGTCACTGTGTTATTGTATCACGGTAGCCGCCGCCATGGCAGACTCGGGGCACTCGCCGACCGATATCATCACGTATATTGGCGTGCCACTTGTAAGTTCCATCCGCGGCATGGTTGTGACTTGTAACCGGAAGTGCACGACTAATAGATTTCAAAAGGCCGTGCTTGGTGTCTTACCCATCCTTTACAACACCATCGCGACGCTGGTGGCTTTATCACGCATCAAGCGCATGCTGCGACACAGCAAGCTGACGGCCCTCACTCGCAGCGATGTTGTCAACCGCGTGATCGAGGTTGAGCTGCCGCGCTATGCCGTGCGCCCCATGGACCGCCTTGCCGATCGCGACGAGTACTGGACACTCTCGCGGCACCCCTCGAGCATCCCCGGCGGCAGCTGGACCACCTTCAACTGGCGGATGAACGTGATCGGGCTCAACACGCAGCGTGTCGAGTACGCCGACCAGCTGAGGCAGCCCCAGGTCGACGTGGCCCTGGACGAACTTGTCTCTTACTTGCTGGATCTCGGCGCCCAGCCAGATCCTAACGGGTGGCGCCTCCTGCGGTCGTCGGGCCTGTGGACGCCCGTGGGCTGCACTTTGATGCGTGCGCCGGATGGACTGAACAGCGCCTTGACCATCGCACCGCTCGATGGCTCGGACGGACACCTCAGCTTGGCCGTCACCTGGACAGGGCCATGGACGACGCGCGACCACTCCCACCTCCCGCCGTACTGGGTGCGCCTCTACCCGCCACCCCCACCGCGACCGGCAACAGTCGACGAGGACCCTTCGACGACAGAACCGGAAGACGGGGCCTCTTCCAAATCCACCACTGAACGAAGGAATTCCGACGAACCGCTTCAGAAAGCGACCTCCACCACCAGCAGCCTGCGCAAACACTCCCTTGACTCCGCCCAACAAGAAGGGGCCTCCAACGCCCGCCAACCCATCACCTGCCAAATCTCCTCGGACGGCATCATCACGGCACTCTCCCGCCCCGACAACAACACCAACCCCCACCTTCAACAACACGACCAAACCCTGCACATCGAACACCTCCGCATCCGCACCACCACCACCACCGGCACCTGGTTCGCCAGCGCCGCCACCGCCTACGGCACCTCCAGCCAGACGATCCTGTGGAACTACAAGATCCCCGACGGGCTGTTCAGCTTCGCGCGGCGCGAGACGGTGCCCTGCGGCGTGCTGGTGCTGCTGGGCGTCGTCGACGAGTCGGCCACCCCCGAGTGGGCGTCGGCGTCGGCGGCCACGCTGGCGGATGATCGCGCGAGGCAGCTGGATGAGTTTAGTCGACGGGCGAGGGCGCAGAGGGAGGCGGTGCTGGCGGAGGCCAAGATGAGTCCCGCGGAGAGGGTGGTCGCGCAGAGGCAGAGGGGGATTAAAGAGGCGGAGGGGCGGTTGTGGGAGAGTGGGTTGTCTTTTTTTTTTTTTCCCTTTTTTTTTCTTGTTTTGTTTTCTTGCTTTGGTTAAGAGACTAACTAACCGTGTGCAGTGCGTGAGAAGCAGAGGGTTGAGACGCAGCGGAGGGAGGCGCGCTTGATGGAGGCGCTGCAGAGCCCCAAGTGGGATGCGAAGCTGGTGGCCGAGCACAGCTTGGCGTGGTTGGTGAAGAACGGGGAGGTGGGTGAACGGGTGGAAGGGGTGAAAGAGGCCGTTGGGGGCGTGCTGCACCGGATGGTCCTCGATGGGCAATTTGCGACGAAGCTCTGCGAGATGTTGGATCTGTGGAAGGCTTGGGCCGAGAACGCGGGCATGCGGAGGTCCGATCTAGAGGCGTTACAGCAGGACCAAATCACCTTTGCGTATGCCACGCTGCTGGTGGCTATCATCAAGGATACGTCCACCGCTCTCGAGGGGACCGTGTCGATGGACCTGCAGGAGTGTCTGCGGATGTGGAGGACGGTTAGGCTGGGGTAGTTCTCACCCAAAATGTACTTTAGTTGTTAGAATATCGATGCCCCTGTTGTACATATGCACATGTACAATACACCCTCTATATCATCACACACATACAATGGCCCTATTATCCTACAACCAAAGCCTCCAACTCACCCCTAGCCCCCATCAGCCAACCTTTTGCACCCCGAGAAAGTAATTCCCCACCTTCTCACTTCCCCTAACCTCCTTCCACCCAAACCCAGGCACAAACACCACCCCCATCACCCTCGGCGCCCCCCACACACCATCCTTCCCCGCAAAATACGCCCTCAACTCCTCCTCATTGATATACTTATACCAATCATGCGTCCCCTTCGGCACCACCCCCAGGATATCCTCCGCCACCAAATTCGTCGTCACCCAACTCGTCCAGGTCCTCGCAATCGTGCTCAACACCAACCACCCCCCCGGGCGCACAAACTCGCCCACCCGGTCGAGGAACGCCGCCGGGTAGTCGACGTGCTCGACCACCTCGAACACGCTGACCACATCAAACCGGTCGGCCGGCGCCGCGGGCAGCGGCAGCGACTCGATCGTCTCGCTGAGATAGGTGAGCTTGCCACTGCCCAAGGATGGGTCGCGCTTTGCGTGGGCGCGCGCGACGGCGAGGATCTGCGGGGACGGGTCGATGGCCGTGACGGAGGCTGTGGTGGGCAGGCGCGCGGCGGATTCGGCGAAGATGCCCCCGCCGCAGCCGACGTCGAGGTAGCGGAGGGGAGTGGGGGTGGGGTTGGGTTGCGGGGAGGAGGCGAGGCAGGCCTGGATGAAGTCGTGCCGGTGCGGGTTCATCAGGTGTAGGGGACGTGAGGGGCCGTGCGGGTCCCACCAGGAGGAGGCGAGGGCGGAGAAGTGGGAGATTTCGGTCGCGTTCACGGAGGAGGAGGTCGGAGATGGGGGGTTGTGGTGGGCGGGCGGGGTGGTGCTAAGCTTTCGTGCTGGAGGTTGAGCTTGAGGTTGTTGGGGGTGGAATTGTTGGAGCCATGGCGCTGGCCTTAAGGCCGGATGCGCCGTGCGGAGGGCCCTCGGGGCGTGCCGTAGTGATGATCGCATTTCCAGCTACGAATTGGAGGTCGGGGGCACTTGGCCGTGCCGCGCGGATCGGATCTTGGGCTCGTCTAAAATCGAGGCTGGCGGTTTTTAGAGGGCCGCTGTAACCAGCCGCAGGGTTACAGCAGATCCCCGGCCGCGCGGGGTTCTAGAACAGTTCTAGCGCCTCCCCCAGGCCGGTCCCATGCCCCGCTCCCGACGGCCAGGGTCTCGTTTTCAGGGTTCGGTGCTGTCCCGAGGATCTCAAGATTGCCGAGTTCGTGGATGAGGAAGATGTTTGTCAGCGCCAGTCATCACTTGGTGATTGAATGAGTTGATTGAAAACTTCACTCTGTAATCAGGTCGATCAAGTTAGTCATACCGTAGTTTGATTGATCGGGCCGTTCCGTTCGGTGTGTGATCTCTTTCAGCATTTCCCAATCGCTGAGTGCTTGTATGTATGTCTCGGTAATACGTGGGATACGTGGGCACATTTCACGGGTTCCCCTCGGTCAATCCGAGACTTCGGCATCTATCACCCCACCAACACCGAGGGCGGTGCTCCCAGCGGAACCATCCCCGTTCTTGACATTTGATTCCATATCCTTTCCTGTTCTTGAAAAACCGTCCTTTGGCGATATCTGCTTCATCCGAACAACATCAGACGGTAGCTGAGTAATCCTCCGGAGCCACACTTGCCGAATTCGCTTTCATCGCAAGCGCAATCGCAATCGCAAATTCGCCTTTCTCTCTTTTTTTCCAGCCAACACCAACACCACCCCGCCGCCGACACATCACCACCTCTCCTCCCCCCAAACCGACAACCACACCCCCGATCGCAACCATGCCATCCACTACCCCCGCCGATCAAATCCCCGCCTCCCAATTCGACTCCATCCCCGACACAATCCAAGCCTTCGGTACGCTAAACCACCCCCCCTTCACCCACTTAACCCCCCATACAACCCCCCGCTAACCAGCCCTCTCTCCCTCCCACCAGCCGCCGGCGAATTCGTCGTCGTCCTCGACGACCCCTCGCGCGAGAACGAAGCCGACCTGATCATCGCCGCCGAATCCGTGACCACCGAGCAGATGGCGTTCATGGTGCGCTACTCCTCCGGGCTGATCTGCGCACCCGTGCCCGCCTCCCGCGCCGCCGCGCTCGCCCTGCCCCCCATGGTCGCCATCTCGCAAGACCCGCGCGGCACCGCCTACACGGTCAGCGTGGACGCGGCGGACCCGTCCGTCACCACGGGGATCAGCGCCCGCGACCGCGCGCTCGTCTGCCGCGCGCTGGCGGACGAGAAGGCGGGCCCCGGGGATTTCCGCAGGCCGGGGCATGTGTTTCCGCTGCAGGCGAAGGCGGGCGGTGTGAGGCAGCGGCCGGGGCATACGGAGGCGGCGGTGGATTTGTGCCGGCTGGCGGGGAAGAAGCCGGCCGCGGTGATTTGTGAGCTGGTGGATGACGGGGCCGAGGTGCCCGGCCGCGCGATCCGGGAGGAGCCCGGTATGCTGCGGGGGGAGGCGTGCGTGGCGTTTGCGAGGAAGTGGGGGTTGAAGGTGTGCACCATTGCGGATATGGTGGCGTACTTGGAGAAGGTGGAGGGAAAGGTTGAGGTTAACGGCTCATGAGAGGCCTATCTTTGAGGAGAGAGGATGGTGTTCCTTGTGGAGCGTTGTGAACGGTATATACGGCGGCACATATGGTATTCATACTGCATCTGAGACACGCTTTGTCGTGTGTCGAGCGAAGGCTTGAGGAGCATGTTTACATTTCACCATGTAAATATTTTTTTGGGTATATGGCGCACTGCGGCATCCGGGTCGAATACTGATAGAGAAAAGGTTTTACAGCCTTGGAGCGATCGATTCGTAACTGTCAACAATATTTTGGGTTGTACGTCGACTAGTAGGTCTATAGAAGTCGAAGATACTTTCTCCCATATGTATTTCTATACATACCCAATCGATCTCTTTTTGTGTACCTGCTCTATGCAATGCCACGGAACACCACACTCGCTTAGCCGCCATACTCTTAATACATGGGTTTCGACATGGGCGCAATGACGCCCTGCTTGATAATAACACGCGGCTTCGTGGCGTCCTGGAACGTCTCCTTGGTCGACCATTCAGGGCCGACGGGCAACCGAAGGGACCGCTCATATTGTTGCTGGGACTCGAACGGATGCGGCAGCTGTGAGGCGAGGTATTTATCGTTCTGTGCTAAAGGTTAGCCATTGCTCCCGTGGGTTGTACGCCATAAAAACGGACACAAACCTTTCGGATCCTCTTCTCACTAATAATCACGTCCTTCATCTTGAAGTCCTTTCGGTCCTTCTTCTTGACGCCCTCAACTTTGGTGATGAAGCGGCCTTGGTGTCTCTTCTTGTCCCGGTTGCTTACACCATCACCCACCCAGTTACCCCAGCCAGGGAGAGTGTTATCGATCTCCTTCTCGTCGTCCTCGTGCTCGACCTCGGCCTTCTCTTCTTCAAACTGACCGTGGACATCCTCGCCGGCAAAGGCTTTCTCAAGCAGTTGCTGGTCGCGGATGGCGAGCGGTAGGTGAAGGGCATCGTCATCGTCCGAGTCTTGAGCGCCGTCGGCCGGGCCACTCGCAGCACCCTGGGGTTTCGGTTTGGGCTTGGGTTTGGTGACCTCTGCGGCGGCGGTGGAAATGTCGACGTCCATGGTCTTAGGCTTGCTTCCCTTTTTGCTCTTGCGAGCAGAAGATCCAACCTGAGACCACCCAACAGCGGTACTAGATGCCGGTTCGACCGCAGCCCACCCATCCTCGCCTGTTGGCGCGGAAGACCGCTGCTCAGTCTCAAACTGCGGCGCCACCTCCGCGGCAGCCGTCAGCTTGGCTGATCCAGGAGCATTGGCGGTTTTAGCTTTCTTTGGTCGGCTTGTTTTCGGAGCAGCCGTGGCGTTGCCCATACCAAACTGCCGGCGACCGATGTCCATCTCCTCCTCATCCGAAGCCCCGTCATCCGAATCAAGCTCGCGACGGAGCGCGGCCACGGCCTCGTCGTTCTCTTTTCTGCGCATCTCCTCTCCCCTTTGCATGAACTTCATTTGGAAAAGCTTCGACTTGAGTTCATCGTCATCGTCGTAGGCGGCTGCACGCTCGAGGTCTGCCAGGAGACGGCGCCGGGGGTCGCCCCCTTCAGAGGCATCCGAAACATCAGAGCCCTCGTCTTCGTCATCCGAACCACCAGCCTGACCTTCAATGCGGCGGCGCAGGTCTTCCTTTCTCCGAGCAATGTCTGTAAGACCAGCGCGGAAGTTGTCATCCCACACTGCACGCCCGGCCTTCTTGCCCAGCTTAGCCCATTTGCTCTCTCTGTGGCGGGTACCCATGCGTTCCATGGCCCGTCTCCGGTCCAAGTCCTCGCGCTCGTCGTCCGAATCCAGCTCGCCGGCCGCAAGCGCCTCTTCGCGTTCTGCCTCCTCCTCGCGGCGAAGCTCCTTGCGATGGATACGGCGGTAAGCCTTGCTCTTGATTTTCTTGATGCGCTTTGCCCGCACCATCTCGCGCGAGTGAATCTCCCGTTCGCGCCGCCGCTGCCGGGCAATCTCCTGCTGCTCCGCTTGTGACAACCCGGTCTGTCCCTCCTCGCCTTCCTTCTTCTCCGCCTTAGCGCTCGGTCCAAGCCCGCTCTCCTCCATAATGGCCAGAATTGTCTGCTCCAATTCCGTCCCGGATGTCTTCTGGGTGATGGGCATGAGCTCTCCGCTATCGAGCCCGCGGTCGTGGGCATTTTGAGCGAGAGGGAAGACCAAGTGATCTGCGCGCCGGTTGTGCTTGACTGTGTCGATCCACTTGTCGAGGGTCTCGTTGGTCTTCTCGTACGCGGCGCTGCGGAGGATGCGGTCTTGTTGGCGCTGGGCGAGGGGAACCTCCAATTTCTTGGAGGAGCCAGGCTTGATGGCTTTCTCTTCCTTGTTCATGAGTCTGAGCGACCGCTTCATGTGCGGGTCCTTGACACCCGCAAGGCCAAGATCCTTCAGACTGAGCTTGGTCTTGTTCTGTGTCCCCGGCTCCTCGTCTTCCTTATCTTCGCCAGCGAACCCGGCAATCATGCTTTCGAGGGCGTCCAATTTTGAAGAGTCAACTTCGTCATCCTCCTCGCTTTCATCGTCTCCATCAGTCGACTCCTCGTCCTCTTCAGACCCGGACTCTTCCTCGCCTTCTTCCTCCTCCTCATCCTCAGAGAACTGATCCAGCGCAGTCGCAAGATCAATTGCGTCCGAACCGAGCGATTCCAAGTCATCTTCATCCCCCTCCTCCTCATCATCATCACCCGCCTTCTTCTTCTTCTGCTTCTTCCCCTTCGACGAACTCCCCCCAAACGCATACCCATCAAACCGCTCCTCATCACTCTCCCCAAACGCCTCATCCGAATCAAGCTCAGAATCATCATCCTCAGCGCCCACACCCACATGCCACTCCTCACTATCACTGCCCTCGCCCCCATCCGAGAACCCATCAAAGCCATCCTCATCCGCACCCCCCTCCTCATCCCTCCGCGCGCGCTTCTTCGGCCCGGCATCCTCGTCCTCATCAAAATCATCCTCGTCCTCCTCGTCCTCCCCACCACCCCCGCGCTGCCGCTTCTGGGGGTTTGGCCTGTCTTCGAGCCCACGCGTTCGCACGCCGCGCGTCGACTCAGGGATTTGTTCGGCGGCGAGGGCAAAGGCGTCGAGCGCTTTGGCGGTGGCTTTGGCACGGGACTTTTTGAAGGTTTTCGCGTGCGACTTTCCCGGCTTGCTGCCGCCGCCCCCGGAGCTGGGGAGCACGGGGCGGCCGTGGGATTGGCGGCCGGGCATTTTTGAGGCGTTGTTTTTTGGGGTGTTTTGCTGGGCGGGTGTGTTGTCTAGCCGCCCGTCTTCCGTGTTATTGGGTGCGTGGATGGTGGTCGTGCTGGGGATAGTAGGAGACCGAATAATTATTTTTCTGCCGGAAAATTGCCCAGCAACTTTTGGGCGGTGAACTGCTTGAGAGGTTCAGAAGTGGGGTGGGGAGGCTGCGGGGCTGAACCACTGAGCTTGATTAATGCTTGGCAGGGCCGCCTGCCGGGCCGGGAATTGATTTGGGACGGCAAAGCCGCAAAATTTCCCGGAGCTTGACCACTTCGCGATTGAGGGTGCCGACCGACCACGATACCGTCAACCACGATTGAATTCCCACCCATCACCTGCCCCGAGCCGATCAGCCGTCCGTCGACCGAGCGAAATGCAGCCCACCCGCGTGCTCCAGGCCCTGCGCTATCGCAGACTGCGGCTCACCACCAAGGACGTCAACAAGGGCTACTACAAGGGCACAGGCACCGGGTCTACGGGTCGGCACACCAAGCACGGTGGATACATTATCGAGTGGGACAAGGTGCGGACCTACGTCTGCCCGCCGCTGGATGGCTTCAAGGTGTGTACCTAGCAGAGGAAAGGGTGGCTATTGGGAGGGGAAATGCTAACAGAAACTCGGCATAGCTCACGCCGTTTGTGACGAAAAACATGAGCAGGACGTACGGCAGCTACGAGACCAAACTTGGGCCGAAGGATCCAGCCACTTATCTTGCGCGGTGGAAGTCTGAGAACGGGCTGGATTAAAGAAGTGGTGTTGAGAGTGGGTTTTCTACGGCTCAGTTTGCAGCGGGGTTGAGGGTGATTGATCCCCGGATAGGGAGGCAGAGGCTTGGACATGTCTACTTCTATGGAAGACGCAAGTATATCATGGATGGCGTTTTGGGGCGTTCTTAAACTGTAGAAATGTATTGTACAACACATCACATCAATCATATCCGTCCGCTCTAGAATGAGAGAACACAGCCGGTGACGCACAAGTCGTTCGAGTTCAAACGTACATCACTTACAAACTAATATCTGGCGTCTATATGCTA
Source organism: Chaetomium tenue (assembly GCF_020726465.1). Taxonomy (NCBI): domain Eukaryota; kingdom Fungi; phylum Ascomycota; class Sordariomycetes; order Sordariales; family Chaetomiaceae; genus Chaetomium; species Chaetomium tenue. Next base: position 1,298,537 of record NW_027117330.1, on the reverse strand, counting down.
AAAGCTCTGATCAAAACAGGGTACTAAAACAATGACCGTAATTCCCAAATGGGCAGCCCAAAACGGGGGTAATTCAAAGCCAATCCAGCAAGGGTATCGAACAAAAGCCACATCCGTTCCTAGCTCAAGCACCACCAACCTTCGTGACCTCTTCAGCAGTGACAAACCTATCCAAGTCAGGCCTCTCGGCAGGCGAGGTAGGCGACAAGAAGGGCGTCATAAACGGAGTCTCCAACCCGGGCGTCAGCCCCCCTTGGTCACCATCCCCATTCCTGTCCTGCTCCGCCAAGCCCGCAGCCGCCTGATCATCCGAAGCCTTCCCCCACGGAGCCGCGATAAAACTACTCGAGTCCGCCGTAGACAGCCGAACCGAGCTCCGATCCATCGGCGACGCAAGTGTGATCATACTCGCAGTCTCCGGCTCCTTGCGCAGGCTAAACGGTGTCGCAAGCCCGCCGATGATGACCCGCTTCCCCGAAACGCCCGTATCGTGAGCATCGTCCGGCGAGAGCAACCCAGCCGTCTGCGGGCGCTCTGCTGCTCCCTCGGCATCGCCATCACCAACCGGGCCGGCAGGGCGCAAATCAAGGCCTTCCTCATCCCGACCCGCGGGCACAGACGCGGCATCACCATTACCATCGCCACCACTCCCCTCCCCAGCCAACCCCCTCCAAGCGCGCGTCTTACTCGTCTCCGCAATAGAAGGCACAGGCGCACCCAACCTCGCCTCCCGCTCCTGCCTCTCCAAATCCGAAAAGTGCCTCGCACCCTGTCCCTGCCCCGGCCCCGCCGCCACCAACTCGGGCGCCTTGACCGCCAACAACTCCCGCTGCACGGCCGCCTCATCATGCTTGGACCCCCACAGCGCCCACAGCGACAAGCCCAGACTGCGCGCGGCCTTCTTCCCCTTGGCCGTCTTCCCCTCGTGCCGCCCCGCGGCATAGTTCAGCCTTCTGCGGCCGGCGAGGGCGCTCGGGGGCGGGACGTCCCCCGCAGCAAAGACCTCGTAGCCCGCGGCGAGGTCGCGCAGGCGCTTCTTGTGCACGCCGGCGTGGGCCTGCTTGAAGCGCGCGTCCCACCGCCGCTTGTGCTCTAGCCACTTGCGCACCGTGCCCACCTTGACCACGCCGACGAGCTCGCGCGCCATGCAGCAGCCTGGGAGTTCGGTGGCGGCGGGCAGGGCGTGGATGGCGCCGTGTCGGCTGATGCGCTGCCGGATCATGTGCTCGTGGAAAGGGGGTAGCGGGTCGCCGGCTTTGCCGACTGTGGCGTGGTGGTGGTGGATGGGTTTGCGGGGTTTGTTGGAGGGGTTGGACTGCTTCTGGGGGTGTTGGTACGTGGACGGGTCATGGGGGATGGGTGGTAGGGGTTTGTTTGCTTACCTGGGGCTGGTCTTCACTCCCGCTTGATGACGAACTGGAGCTGGAACCGGAACTGGAGATGACGGATATCGTGTCGTCGTTGAGGATTTCGACCTCGATTTTCTGGGCCCGCGCCAACGCCCAGGCCGAAAATTGTGCCACACTCTGTTTGCCATGTTAGAAAGTATTGGATCGTCAAGTTGACGGAGATCAACGTACCCGATACATGTATTTCGCCGGCCTGGTAAAGCTCAGAGTTGGTCCGACGTGGCACATGTCGTCCCAAACCTGCAGCTGAACATCCGTGGGCTTATATCGGTCAACTAACTCCCTGGCCTTTTCATCCATCAGAGCCTCAGGCGGCAGATACTGCGACGGGTTGGCGCATTTATGGGCGAGGTAGATTTGCTCATCGCGCAACAGCTCGCCGCCCCCAACCATGACCAGGAGTGGTGGTAGACCACCTAGCGTGGGTTGCATGATGGGGCTGACCAAGGGGTGAGCCAACAAGTCGTTAGTTGTATACATCTGGGCCAAGTCAGTCTACAACATTGCCTACGGGACATGGGATAGCCCTACCTGGATCTGCTCCTTGATCTCAACGTCCTCGCCGTCAATGAGAAACTTAAGCCGGTGCGTCGCCTCAGCAACCTCTTTAACAGTGGGTATCTCGCTTTGCTCTGTAGAGCTGACATCCATGCCTTGCATCTTCTTCTTCTGCGCCAAGGCTTCTTTCTTGAGTACTTCAAGCTCCTCCTCGTCTGGGGGTGGCCACGCTGGCGACGGCTTGTGGTGAAATCCAGACGACGGGATGTAGTCCAGGGGGCAATCCCCAGCGACACTCGGAAAAGAGTGCGTTAGATCAGCCCAGGGACTGATAAGTACAGCACCCGCGGGGAGCGGGATTCCCCTATCCCTGAGGATGACCATCATAGCCAGAACCATACCAGCTCCTGCCGAATCACCGGCTAGAATGATAGTGTTTGGCTTCTGTTGGGTAATGAGATAGAGATATGTGGCTAGGCAGTCCTGGAGGCCGCACGGAAAGGGGAACTGTGGTGCCAGTCGGTATCTCGGCGCCAATGCCCGCGCTTTGAGCTTCCGTGCATGGCGCTGGATTTGGTAGCGGTGCTCGTCGACACTCCCAAAATAGTAGCCCCCTCCGTGGACGTACAGCATAACACGATTTCCTGCGTCGGGATTCTTCTTGCGTTCATAGTAGTCGGCTTTCATTTCGACCCACTCGGCCTTGAGCGGGCTCTTTGGCTTGCGCCATTGCCACCACTCCTTGCCGCCAACCTGACGAATCCCGTCCGGCCCGAGCTGCTCAGCCAGGAGGTCTGCCGCGCGCAACAGGTCCGTCTCAGGGATCTCGATATGGTCGACTCTGACCCACTGAGGGTGTGGGACCCACTGGCTGGTGAAGGCTTGGAGTTCCTCGACAGTGTGACGAGAGGCATGGGTAAGAAAGGAGCGGATCAGGTGTAGCCCTTGGTCATAGGAGAGATGTGCTGTGGGCTTGTGGGCCAGGGTCTTCCGGTTCAGGTACTATTCTGTGTCAGCCCAGCCTCCGAGCTTACCACCGTGATGATGACCCTTTACGAGTCCTGCGACTTACATGCGACAAGAAGGTGGATACGACAGTCGGCGTGACCGCCAAGCTGACGGTTGCGGTGTTCATTATGTGTCTTGAGGGCTCACTCGTTTCTCATCCCTCATGCATCATGCTACGGTGTATTCTTGCTCATGGTGTTGTTGGGGAACGGGGGTATTTTACTGTGTCGTTCATCTGAAGATGATGTCATCCGGCACATGCAGCCCAACACGGCGTGGTAGGATCCAACACTGAGGCCACTCCAACCTCAGCCCTTTCGGCTGTTGCCAGGGGCCAATGGCAGCGATCGGCCGAGCGGCGCTGATCTGGCTTGAAACTGTTGGACAGGCGGTGTTGGTTAATAGCTGCAATTGACGTCGTACAAATATTGATGATTGCAATTGGACACGACCAGGAGGCCATTGGCCGTATGTTTTTTGGTTGAAGCAAGTTCACAGTCGAGAGGTGATGGGAATGGGAACGGGAAGGTGAAATGCCCTGAAAATCCCCTGACAGGCGGATTGCTGCCCCTGAAGCTGAAGTTGGGATGGGCCTGGGCACAAAGACCTCGACGCCCTGTCCCTGCAGGTGCACTGGCCACTTCTTAATCGATAAGGCCAGACAGGCGACGAGCTCCCCGCGTCACATTGGAAGCTCCGCGTCACCTAAGTTTGCCTGTCGTGCTGTTCGACTCGGACCCTATATTTTATCTTCGCCGCTTGCCTTAGCTTTCGGCTTTCCCTTCTCGTACAGTAATCAAAACCTGAAGGCATATCGCAGCGATTCCATCAACCGCCCACCATGGCGACCCAATACGAAAGTAAGCCACCATCGCAACCCCGCTGATGCTCCATGGGACCCCCCCCCTTCGTACCTGGACAACTGAAACTAACACGGCCGCCACAAGTTGAGCACAACATCAAAGCCGCCCCGGCGACCTCCCACCGCCGCCGACAAGTGGACATGTCCACCTTCACCGCGCACCTACACAACCTCCTCCCCGACTCCACCCCCTCCACCACCACCCAAAGCAGCAGCCACGAGCAGCAGCAGCACAACAACCCGCACGCGGTGCCCAACCCCGCCGACACCTCCGCCCTCTTCCGCCTCCTCCAAGACCAGATGGGCACGCTCGCCACAACGGCACCCAACGAAACCAACCGCGCCTTCCTCGAGTCCCTCGTCGAGGCGCTAGAACTCGACGTGGCGCACCCGCCGCAGCAGATCGAGGGCGTGACGCAGGAGGTGCTGGACGGCCTGGACCGCGTGCCGCGCAAGACCCTCAAGGACGACGACACCTGCCCCATCTGTGCCGAGCGCTACCTCGACGATCCGTATTGTCTGGTCGTGGAGCTGCCGTGCCATGGGAGTCATCGGTTTGATCTGGAGTGTGTGGGGCCGTGGTTGAGGGGGAAGGGTACATGTCCGATGTGTCGGAAGGAGGTGGGGAAAAGGAAGGCGGTGGTGGTGCAGGCGGTGGAGGGGGAGGAGGAGGAGGAGGATGATATGGATGGGTTGTATGCTTGAGCTGGGGTTGGGGGGTTGGTTATGGGATATGGTAAGGGGGTGGCGTTGGGTGTGTTGATGGGTGGGCTTGGCCGGTCTTGATCTTGACGTGAGCGCGCATTGCAATATGGGCGATGAGTTTAAGGAGCAACGTGAAACGAGATATGAACAGATCGTTGAATATTACGATGCATCCGCGCTACCGGATAATGCATGTCTTCCTCCTAGAGCATTGTACAGCTCCCGGTATCACCAGGAGAAACCAGTCTAACATCCTCCCATGCTACCCATACCACGCCCTCCTCATAAACGCTCACATAGGCGCAACCTTGCCGTGTTTCTTCCCCTTACTCCCCCCACTCTTCGTCTTCTTATCCGACTTGTCCGCCACCTCCTCCGACGTTTGCGACTTTGAAAACTCTTGGTTCGCCCCGCTGGCCTCTAGCGGGTTCCCGTTACTCGTTTTTGCGGCGCTCTCCTTCGCCTCCTCGGGGGATGTCTTGTTAGGGTTGAAAGCCGCGTCTGTCTTCTCGGCCACCTGGTTGTCCGTGCCGCTCTTGGTGCCCTCTGAACGCTGCGGGTTGAGGGTCTGCCGGTCCTGGTTATTGTTGTCTGAGAGCAGATTTGCGGTAGGATGATATTGGCGGGTGAGAGATAAAGGGGCAATTGGGATGGTCGATGTTGCGAAGCGGAGGTTGCGTCCCCGGCCGAGGAGGGATTGGGCGCTTGTTCGGAGAGCCATTGCGTTGAGGATTGGAGGTTTAATTGTCGAGATTGGGTTTATCAAGACTACGTATTTGTCGTCAATGGCATCGATATCGGATAGCTTGGTGATAATTGTAGCTTGGAGAAACAGCTGGTTTGGTCAATGTTGACCATCCGAGACAAGACAAGTTGTGACGTCATGAACACTGTCCAGCAGCTCCCCGCAGTGGGGCAGCGGCATTGAATCCAGTAAACACCACAGAGTTGCATCCTACCTCGCACAGTGACACTACGGAAGCTACATCAAGTGCTCAACTGGTCATCCTTCGTTAATTAATCTCTACTGCGAGGGATACAGAGCAACAAGTTGATAGGTTCGCTGTGGTTGTAGCTGACTGATACTCTTGGACGTTAAGTGCGAAGTTGGGTACAGACATCGCACATCTCAGCGGAACCTAGGAATAAATCATAACACCTGATCCGAAGTGGAAATCGTAATCTCGATCGGCAAAAGCCCGAGAATCCAGGGTTCATTCTTTGAACGGACAGGTTCGTACGGAGTACTAAATATGTAGAGAAGAGGTTCTCTTTGCCGGACTGCGACACTCATGGCACCTCAACTTCTACCAAATATTTTCCGACACGAAAGATAAGCCGGCGCATGGCATCAGCAAGCTTCTTTGTACAAACGCGCAAGTCAGGTTTCATCAAGCTTTCCAACGGTCGTCGGCCGTAAAGCATTGCCAACGGCGGCGCGCGTAGGCAACATTGCAGGACGTTTCCTGAATGGGAAAGCCACCATGTCTACGCCGCAAACGCGCTCAATATAACTGCTTATATATAGCCTTTATTGCAGCATGCATCGTCTGCCAAGCAGAAGTGTATTATTTCGACATATCATCATCAACAGGACGATAAAAATATGACAAGAAAAACCGAGTCGTCTGTCAAGAGTATGCCGCCTCCCGCGCTCCAAGCCGGTGAGAAGTGACAGCCGACAGGGGAAAAGGGGCGCTGTGGTATCCGGGCACACCGGAGGAATTGCAACTTCTTCCTGCGACGAAGGCAACGGCGGGGATCCCGGGCGGCGGTCGACAAGTCAGTCCGGTGGAATTGACTGGCTCAACTCGGTCATGGCTCATGTGAGCAACGGCGCACGACACGACAGGCATCTCCTTTATTGCGCGGCGACGTGTCAAAAGGGAGCCCCTGAGATGCAGCAGAAACCTTCTGGAAGCATTCCATTCTCGCAGCCTGCGGGAGCCCAGGGGAGCAAGCCAATTGGTTTCTGGTGGGCTGCAGAAACATGCAACCGGGTTTGGGTGGTAGCGGACATCTCCGAGCGACAGCAGGTTGTCGGCACAGCGGCTGTGACTTCCAAACACGGTGCTTGCCGAACAAAACTCCGGGGATGGACCTCGCATTGCGCGGCCGAATTCCGAAAAACTGGGATTTCAGATGAACAGTATTGAGGGATACTTTCCGATGTGCATTGGCGATCCAAGCCAGGGTTATTGCGCGACAACTAGCAAGACTAGATTGTGTCAACTACACTTGGTAAGGTACGAATAAGTCGTCAACTAACTATCCGACTTCTGCGACTGTTTCCACGAAGGACAACTGGTTGATTCATACAGCGGAAGCAAGACGAAACGTGACACGACGTGGCTACAGGCACAATAGCGCGCTGCAACTCACACGTGGGGGGACATGGGTCTTGCTTCCATCGCTTCAGCTGAGACGCCTCTTCATTTCCACCAGCCAAAATGCTGCACACCTCAAAAGCTCAAAAGCAGCCGACCGCTAGAAATTTCCGAAATGCTTGCCTTTCGCACGATTGTCGGATAGTTACCGACAGCTGTATCCACACAACCGGAATTGGACAGCTGGGATTTTGAAAGCGAAGAAATTCCATCGATCTCCATCACGATGGGGACTTTTCCCACATGTTAGCTTTTCCTTCGGCTCCATGCAGAACACAGCGCATGATCCCGCGTGCCCGCTAACTTTGAAGTGAGTGGAACCCTTCCCCAGGTGGGCTCTCATCCCAATTTGGTTTGGGGGCCACGGTCAGCAGATGGACAAACCCTGGTCCGGCCTCCGATCCACGAGAAGACGGCTTTGATTGCAGGTCCCTGCGCCGTAGGTTTGGTCAATTCCCAGAGCGCCGGGACGCCAACCAACAGAGGTTTGGTTCGCCTGGTCGGGGCACGGGAAGAAGGCTGATAACCGTGGCCTTATCCGTACGGCCGCTTATCCGTACGGCCGCTGCCCGCTTGCGATAAACCGTGCGCGTTCGGGTGTCTGCGTGTCGAGTTTATTGCAGATTAGTGATTCCCTGGTACAGACCGTCTCGGTAGCGTTCCCGCTAGCCTTGCTGGGTTTAATTGCCACGCCCAGCCTCCGCTCCCACTCGCCAGCCGCAGCCACGAGGTCGCCACGCGCGCAAGGAAGGGAGGAGCCATCGGAATCTTGTGTCAGGTCACGGTTCCAAGTTCCCCTTACTGCAACGATCCCACAGCAGGTCACTGCCGACATCAGCATTCGCTCACCATCCAATCGAACCCCCATCCGGCGCTGGGCCCGACAGCTCATCAGCCTGGTATTTGACAGCGCCGCACGCGGTGTTTCCGTGCTGCCATGTGGCATTGATGGCATCCTGCGATTCGGATAGATGCAACAAAAAGGGTCAGATTAATGGGAGGAACAAGTGGACTGAAAAAGAAAACGGCGCCATGGCGGATTCGTTGCAGAAGCCATGCGCCATTCAGGGCGCGATCTGCGCTTGCGTGAATCGATGAGGCGCCCAATTGGCGATTCCACGAGCCAGTCCCTCCTCCACACAACCACGAAAATTCTTTGTCGTGCTGGAAAGGGGAGAAGAAAGGAGGGGAGGCTACTGATCATATCTCAAAAAATTAACCATTGTGAAAAAAAACCGTGCAGTATTGTTCCCTATTCTTGTGGCACGGCAGGTCTGAGTGATACAAACTTTATTCCTAAGTTATCATGATGTCCGTATTGCTGGGGCTTGCATCCCTGTAGACCCAAGCCGCCAAACTCCGTCCAGGCACGTTTCTCAGAGCCGGTGACCCCCAGGGACCTCCACCACCTCACAGACCAGCTCCATTCCTATCTCTTTCTCTCATAAACCGACTTGATTCTAGCCCAACCCCCTGACAGGGCTGCTTGAATGTCAAACCTTTTCAGCGCCAACACCGTTCGGGAATTAGTTTTAGGAAGTTGCCAGTGACTTGACGTTACTTGCTTGGCCTCTCGCCTTCGCTTCCTCGCTTTTGCCATCTAGACCGGTATCTAGCTTTCGGTACCCCTCAATCACCGACCGCCCTACCGTCGCCCCCGTGTGCTCCCGTGCGCTTCCCGACTGGCTCATCCGTCCGGCCAACGTTCGAGCATCCTCCGACCCGACCCCCCACGGCCGCCGTGCTACCCCCGAGTACCTGGGCCGCCTCCCGCATCTTGCCCAGCTCGTCGCCCTCAGCCAGTGTACCGAAAGCAGAGGCGTGCCTCGTTGCTTTGGCTGCCTATCTCGTCTCCTCGCGAGCCCCGAATGTCGATCAGCTTCGGTTCCGTGCCATTCACGAACCGCTTGAGCTCGCCTCGATCGCCCCGGAGTGGTTATATGGACCCTTGACCGATACTCTGCTACATCAAAAAATAGAAGGGAGGAAAAGGCAAACCAGCGTTTAGCTCTGAAAGCCGGGGAAAAATTAAAAGCAATCGAGGATGGGAAACAGCCAAGGAAAGCCTGTTGAGTTTGACGGCGAAGGTACGCCCCCATGGCCGGTTCTGCTGCCCGTCTTTTTGCTAGCGACGGGTTCACTAACATCGCCTTTGGTTTCTGTACAGTGAACCTCAACCACTTCCGTCTTCTCCGAGTCGTCGGCCGCGGTGCTTTTGGCAAAGTACGGATCGTCGAGAGGAAAGACACAAACTTATCATTCGCCCTCAAATACATCCGGAAAGATGAAGGTGCGAGGACATCGCTCAAACTCCACAGTGACTGAGACGCAAAAAAAGGCTGACTTGATACCACCTCTAGTCGTGCGCTCGGAGAGTGTCCGCAACATAATACGCGAAAGGAGAATGCTCGAGCATGTAAACCATCCGTTCATCTGCAACTTGCGGTACAGCTTCCAGGACATCGAATACATGTACGCAGAAACCCCCAGCGCGCTTCCAAAACCAGACTGACAGGAACAGGTACTTGGTCGTGGACCTCATGAGCGGTGGAGATCTGCGGTTCCATATTTCGAGGAAAACATTCACCGAGGAGGCGGTCAGGTTTTGGATATCGGAGCTCGGATGTGCGTTGCGGTACATCCATGGGCAAGGTATCATCCACCGTGATGTGAAACCGGACAATGTGCTCCTCGATGCGGACGGGCATGTGCATTTGACGGACTTCGTATGTGCTTCTCCCCTTTGCAACCCTGGCGACGACTAACGCATGGCAGAACGTTGCTTCAGATATTATTCAAGGCAAGGTTCTCACAAGCAAATCAGGGACGCTGGCGTACCTCGCGCCCGAGGTCTATGCAGGGCAGGGTTACGATGTCCGTGCAGACTGGTGGTCCCTGGGCGTGCTCTTCTACGAGTGCATCTACAACAAGGTAAGTGTGCTTGGCAACGGCGCTTGCTCCGGTCCTCCAACGCACGGCCGGCGCTAACCCATTCCAACAGAGACCATTCGAGGGCAGCTCGGAATCATCCCTAAGCACCGTCATCCAAGCCGCCCGGCCGAAGTTCCCCGTGACGAGCCCCCCGGTATCATTACCATGCATGTACGCCATAAAAGATGCCTTGGATGTCGACCCGAACAAGCGCCTTGGCTCGACATGGGAAAGCTTCACCCAGCATGAGTTCTTTTCATGTATCGACTTTATGGCTCTCGAGAGGAAGGAGATTGAGCCCGTCTTCGTGCCGTCTTCGGAGAAGACCAACTTCGACGCGACATACGACCTGGAGGAGCTGTTGCTGGAGGAGGCGCCGTTAGAGGCTCGCGCACGGAGGCAGAAACCTCGCGAGAGGTTGAAGGACGACGCTACAGATAAAGAGATCCGCGAGGATGAGCTCTATCGCATGATCGACACCGACTTCCGGCCCTTTGACTACACAGTCGCAGCCTACAAGAAGTACGCCCGCTCTGACCCCCCACTACCCTCCAAATCCCATGCTGACCTCTACTCCCCCAGAATCACACAGCAACAAGAAGCACTCTCAACCGGGCAAGACAGCAGCGCCAGCAGCAAAGCAAACCTGCAACCGCAGGCCCTAACAACCGACGAAGCCACCCCCTCCCCCACCACCAACGGCACAACAACATCACGCCCATCCAACGAAAACACCACCACCACCACCAGCAGCAACAGCAGCAGCACCAAGCAAAAGCAGCAGCAACGCCGGGGCAACCCTCCACCAGGGCGCTCGGCCCCTCTGGCCCCCTACCCGCAGTCGTACACCCCCAACGCCGGCAGCGGCGGGCGCTCGGGGCGGGCCTTTGCGCCGGGCATGATGGTCGGCAGCCCGACCGGCGGCGTGCAGGTCACGCTGGACGGCGGCAGCAGCTGGAGCGACCTGGCCCGCCAGGACGCCACCCTGCCCGCCGACGCCAGCGGCGCCAACAACGAGCCCGGCAAGGACGGCAGCCTCGGCGGCGGGTCCGGCTCCGGCGCGAGTGGGAGCGGTGGTGGCGTGTTTGGCTTCCTGCGCGGGAAGAAGGGCAGGGGGAATAGCCCCAAGCCGAAGGAGCGCGGTGTGCTGGGGAAGGAGGGCGCTCGTGTGGTGCTGGGGTGATCTGATCGGATGATCGGATCTGGTCGATCTTATCTATCTATCCTGCTATCTACCTACCTACCTACCTACCTACTGTGTAGGGTGTTGGAAAAGAGAGGGTGGTGGGGATGGGGTCGTTTTCATTTGTTAATTGGGTGGTTGGGTGTGTGAGATGTGGGGGGAGGGAGTGCATATACGCGAAGCGGCGCCATTTACATACATCCATATATACAGGGGGGGTAGGGTATGGTATGGTGGGAGAGGAGGAGGGAGGGTTGGAATGGGATGGATATGGCTGCGCATGGCAAGCCTTACTTGGCTTGGACGCGGGCCTTTGGCCTTCGGCCTTCAGACTAGGGGCCCTACGGGTTCTTCGGGCCCTGGGTTGGGAGTCAGTCAGGATTATCTCCTGCGTTGGGACCCCCTTCTCTCTGGTCTGAGTTGGCTGTGCGCGCTGTGTTTGGGCCAGTTTTTGTCTTTTTGGTTGCCTTCCGGCTGGGGGCATGCATGCATGGCATCGTTGTCGTCGTCATTGAGCAAGAGCAAAGCATGAGCAGAGTCTATGGGTCTTAGTCTTTTGTTATTATTTTTCGAGTAGCATATTCTTCAGTCATTGCGTGGTTTGGGTTTGGTTTTGTTTGAGTTGAGCTTGGTTTGCCATTTCGCTGCTTTTGTTTGCTTGTCTTGTTTGGATATCTGTCTGTCTGGCTGTCTAGTTGTTGGTTTGGCGCGCGTCTCTGACGCTGTGGATACCCCTGAGAAAACATCGCCTCTTATCTATGCCCTCGGCCCTCTTAATACCTATCTGTGAGCGTCTCTGTTTGTTTTGACACTCGTAGCAACGATTCTAATCCGCACTACAGGCGATGTCCACGAGTCAGAGGTCAAGGTAAACATTGACTCCGAGGGCCGGTGTTAGTATTAGGGGCGGATGGGTGAGAGCAGGAGCATGCTACTACAACGAAGACCCGTGTATGTACATAGGTAAAACTCGCCCCAACTCCTATAGTAGACACAGAAGCCCCCATGTGACATTCGAGGTTATTTTATTTCTTATTCTTTGCTACCGGCTACTGAAGATCGCGATACTCAAGACACACGCCCGAAGAAAGACCAAAGAAAAGACAGGAACCGTGCCAATTATGACAGTACAAGAGGGAGCCGAGTTGACAATTTGCCGGGAAAACCAACTCCAACTTGTTACATCTCGCCCAGAAACAACGAGCACCGTTGGTGCTAAATTCATCGATAACTCCCGAAACCGCCCAATGATAAATGACCAACCAGACAAGAAGGAAAACCCCCATCGGGTACAAACGTATATGAAGTTTCGTTGCAAGTCCACTCAAATAGGTATCCGCCCATTACTCCATGCCATGATTTCGTCTGGAGATCAGCATTCGGTGCCGCATCACTTGATTCCGAAACCTTGTTTCCAAGCCCTGCCGTCTTAGGCGCCTTACCCCCCATATGTTTTTCTCCCCCGTTAAACTCCAGTGTCGACCGAAGGCCCAGGGGCGATGCTACCCGACCTGCCCTTTATGAGTAACCCCCATTTGTTGTACAATACATCCAAAACAAGAGCAACAAACTCAGGACTGTGCCTGGGTCTTGACGTAGGCGTCGATATTGGCCGCGTCCTGTTTCTCCTTGCATATGTATTTCTTGATGGCGTATTGGAAGTCCTTCTCACTGACGACGGGACCGGTACCGTCGCATTTGGCCTTCTTCTGCAAGTCGGCGCAAAGACCGTCCAGGTCGAAATCGCCGCCCTTTGCCTTGGGGCAGTTCTGTATTTTCTCCCTGTCGGTTTGTTAGTGAAATTGCATGTCGAGGCGAAGGTTAGTTGCACGTACCAGACTTCGTTGCATTTGAGTACCAAGTCCGCTGCGGATTCGTCGGCATCTTTTGCAGCATCGATCTGAGAGATGAGGTCCTTCTTGGGTGGTGCTGGGCTAGGAATCGGTAAGTTGTATGGTGTGAGGAAATCCATATCCACTGCGTCGTTGAAGAAGCCCTCGTCAAAACCCTGCGACAGAACGTTCTCTTGCGGGTCACGGTAACCGCCGAACAGTTCCGGATCAAACTGGAAGTCGTTCTGGGGAAGCCATTGCGTGAAGTCCTCAATGCCTGTATTGGCAAAATGACCGAGACCTGAAGCATGTTAGTTACGCCTTCCTTAAGGGCACCGCCGTGGACTAGCTGTTCGCTGCGGCCTGAGATTGCTTACCCTGCGACGGATTGCCAAGGCTGGGGTGCTCTTCTCCAATTGTACTCAGGGTGTCGAGAGGCTTGAAGCCCATCGGTGATTGAGCATATGATTCGGGTGATGTTCCACAGGAAGAATTCGGGCCGCCCATGTTAGAGTTTGAGGACGCAGAGGGCGAACTTGTCGTCGTGGGACCACCCATGTTGTAGTGTGAGTCGAGGCTGATCGACGACCCGTTTGTGCCTTGGCCGTTGTTGAGAGGCGGCGTGAAGAGCCCCGAGGAGAGCGCCGCCAGGTCCTGCTTGGATTGAGAGTCCAGACCGACCTGGCTGTAACTGCTCGAATCCCCCGGGCTGACCCCATTCTGCGAGTTTTCGCTAGGGCTCCGGTGGTCCGCACTGCCCTTCTTCGATGCTTGTGATTGTGTTGACGGGGATTTCTTGGCCTTATTCATGGGAGGGCCCGGGAGACTGCCGAACTTGGGGAACTCAAATTGGAAGTTGACGTCGTTCAAGTTGTTGACGAAAAGGCTGCCAAAGGCCGAGGCAGGGCCTTGCGGGACGGGCCGACCGCCAGAGAGCATCGACAATCGCTTCTTGTACTCATTCAACTCGACCGTCATCTTGTCAACTTGGGCACGGAGTGCCTCTTTCTCATTGTTCGCGTCCTCGGACAGCTTCTCCAACTCCTGGACTTTGGTTTCTAGATCTTTCAGGTGTTTCTCTTTGCGCTCCCTGAACGCCCGCTGGGCTGCTCGATTCTGGGCTTTCCGTTTCTGGAGAGACCATCAGCAACTGTCTTGCTATGTTCATGTTCCATGTCTGTTGGGTAAACCTACCGAGGTCGGTTCTGTAGTGAGAGGCTTCCTGCCTGGCTTCTTTGCCATCTTCTCCTCGCTGTCCCGCCGCTTGGCTCCCGGACCCTCTTCTTCCTCGTCATCAGGATGACTTCTCTTCTCCGGCGACTCAGCATCGCCGGACTCCGACTTGAGCGCCCTCTTCGCGCCAGGTAGATCACCGATCATTTTGGCCTGGCTGGCATCGTCGTAGTAATCAAAACTAGAATCGGCTCCAGCAAAGTCATATTCATAATCAAGGTCTGGGCTGTTCTGAAAGCTCGACAGACCGTCGGCCTGGATGGGTGAACCATTAAACCGGACCGGCGACATATTGAAGCCATTGGTAGGCTGCGCAGCGTCGCTCGGACGATTGGAATTGAGCGCGGCGAACAGCAGGCTCTGTTGCTGCGGAGTCAGGACGAGGCCCTGCAACGGGTTTTGTGACGACGTCATTTTCGCTAACTCGCTAGACCGCGCTCGATTATGAAAGAGAAAAGGAGCTGGTATTGCGAGGTGTTGTTCAGAAAAGCGCGATCGCAGGACAAACTGCAATGGCCGACAACGCCGAAAGAACGGATGTTGTATCAGACGAAACACTCAAGGGCGTGGGCGACAAGCGAAAACGGCGATGGGGCGCTAAGTCCGAGCCCCAGACCGGAGGCGAGGCGGGGTATCGGGCGTTGGACAAAGGCACCAAGGGCAAGACGACGACGTCAGAGAATTCAACTTTTTCTGGAAACGGGAGATTGTGCAAGGGAAAGACTGCAAGCTGCAAATGTTGAGCCAGCGGGGGGATCAAGGCGAAGTTGCCTCAGGCCAAGAAAGACTGGTCGAGTAGAAGGTCGGAGGTGGCGATGGAACAGCGGCGTGGTGGAGATGGGGAAAAGTCGTGGCTTTTTCCTGGCCCCTGGCTGCCTTGGGTTTGCACCTGACCACAGCTGTTCACCCCGGATGTCGGAAAGGCGGGCGGGCGAAGGGTCAGACCGAACGGCAAATGGATTTGTCGGAAAGTGGGTTGATTGCTGCCACGAATTTGTCAGCGTTCATGGAAGGCTTGGGAATTGCCTTGTCTGTGCGCCATTGACGGCATATCTGCCCCACAAGACCGAATCCAGCCCCTTCCTTCAGACGACTCAAGATTCCAGCCAACTGCCAGGAGGCAAATGGAATTAACTATTTCTTCATAACTTTGCAAGTTCACGAACAAGTGCCGACAAAGGAGAGGCTGGAAAGCATTCAGTCCCATACCCACGATGCCCGAATGTCTTTCCTGCCTTATCTGCTGTTATATCCGGGCAGCGCTGAGTCAGACCAAGATCGCCGGGTTTATTAGGTTGCATGCTCGCTCTTTGACACCGCGGTATCAGCGCATCGGATCCGTCTTGCCGTCTTAGTGGTTGCCTATGTTCAGTGAGTGATTTAGTGTGTCGCATCTGTGCAAGTAACTTTGTATTTTAGTGTCCTCGAAGCCTGGAACGATTTCACACCCCTGAGATAAAGTGAATCATGTCATGTGTAACTTCCCTGATACAAACCTTGGGGGCGAGACAGATGATTGCCAAGACCTGCCAAAGCCGACAGGGAGCGGCGATCATTTTGTGGACCGTGCGTTACGCCTGGCAGTGGACCCCGCGTTGCTGCATCTCCGCACCGCGGCAGGCGACCCGACATGATGCCCATGAGCCCTGGCCCAACCTAAATCGAACCTCTGCAGACTCGAGGGACGACAGCAACGCTGGGCGTATGTAACTCGGCCGTATCAAACGGGATAACTTAAAATATATTAGAAGCTGGACGATTACCCAATCTCCAAGCGTCGGAACCAGGCACCGTCGTGATGGACATTGCCTACGATCATATTCAAGAATCTACTTACCCAGAGGAACAGGGTGATTCCTCGTCGTCTGGGGAAAAGAAGGCGGCCCCCCAGCCAAGCTTGAATGACGATTTTCAAGATGCGTACCGGGCCTTCTCCTCTAGCCCCTGGGGTGCCCGGATCGGGGGCTTCTTCGGCACCGTGGTGAAGCAGGTGTGTGTTTCCTTCGCTTCGGGCCGGGTGGCGGCCATCGTGCTTACTATATCTCCCAGGGTGGATCTGTCTACCGCGAGGCCCAACAGGAGCTCTCAGCCGTGGGCCAGGATGCCACACGCGGCTTCACCGACCTGCGCCAGTCTATCATCCAACGCACACGAGGTCTGTCTCTGAACACCTCCGCCCCGCCAGTGCTATCCCCGGACCAGGCGACCAGAGAAGCGGGTGACAATGCCGATAAGACACCCACAGCAACCAAGGACCTGTCCTCGGAGGCCGCACTCCAGGAGTCCGAGACGGTGCTCTCCCGGCTGCGGGGCGAGGCAGCGAAGCGGCTGAAGGACCTCCAACAAGCCGAGGACGCAGCGGACGAGGCGCTTCTCCGGTTTGGTTCCAACCTTCGGGACTTCTTCCGTGACGCCATCACCATCGCCCCTCCGAGCGGCGACCAGGCGGACAGCAGCCGGGCCAACACGGGGGTGCTCTTTGAGAGCAAGGATGCGCACGGCAAGAGGGTGATCCACACATCGCGGTTTGATGCGCAGCTGCATGTCATCCACACGTCACCGGAGAGCTTCGGCAAGGACGGGACTGGGGCTGAGTTTGAGACTTGGGCGAAGGAGTTCGACATCGACAAGAAGACGGCGGATATCAGCAGCGACTTGGAGAAGTACCCTGAGCTGAGGTCAACTATGGAGAAGCTCGTGCCCGACCATGTCGCGTACGCGGATTTCTGGAAGCGGTACTACTTCCTCAGGCACGGCATCGAGACCGCCGAGGCGCGGAGGAAAGATCTGCTTAAGGGTAAGTGGAAGGAGTACCAATTCAAATTGATTGAGTCCATGCTAACGCTCAACGAATAGCTGCTGCGGCCGAGGAGGAGGTTGGCTGGGATGAGGATTCAGATGAGGAGGAGGAGAAGAAACAGGAGGAGGCCAAGGTGGATGTTAAGAAAGAGGTTAAAGAGGAAGAGAAAGAAGTGAAGGAGGAGGTCAAGGGGAAGGGCCCGGCGGAGGAGCAGATTAAGGTTGAGGAGATCACGAAGAAGGGCGACGAGGTTACAAAGAAAGAGGAGGTTAAGAAGAAGGGTGAAGAGGAAAGTGACGAGGAGAGCGACGAGGAAGATGATGATTCAGATGAGGACTCCGACGAGGATGATTCGGATGAAGAGTCAGATGATGAGGCCGATGCTGGACCTAAAAAGAGGACAGGAGTCCCCAGACGGCCAGGTTCGACGGGATCATCGGCCACAATCCAACCATCAGCGGCCGGCCAAAGTTCCCTCAAGCCATCAGAGCCACGAAAGTCCAACGACGAAAAATCGCAGGCGGACAGCGAGGCGAGTTATGACGTGGTCGGAGCCAGATCCGGCGTTCCCAGCCACGCTCCAAACAGCCCGAAGGAGGCACGCGGCGATAAGGGCGAAAGCAGCGACGACAGCAGCGACGAGGAGGATTGGGAGTAATTTCCTGTGTTCCCGGCGTTCGGGGCGGAGGCGCGGGTATCGTCGTTCCCAGGGGGGTATGGTGGAGTTGGATCGGCTTTCTTTTTTCCCTACCTCTTGGTCATATCACAACTGTAGGTCCCCTGATCCCCCAGCCGTATATAAGTAGTCATAACAATATCTGAGCGAGCCAGGCCTTGGCCGCCAGATCACTTATTACCCCCAATTATTCTACCTCTTCTTCTTCGTAACCTTAGTAAACCCATCCTCATCCACTTCCGGCTCCTGCCGTTCCCTCCTCGGCGGCGCGGGCGCATCGTTCATCTCAACATCCCCACCCTCATCATCATCCTCATCCTCCTCATCATCATCCGTATCCCAATCGGTGTCGTCATCCTGGTCCTCCGCCTTCTTAAAGACGACTTTGTTCCCCTTCTTACCCTCCCACCGCCGCCGCAGCGCCTCCACCTCATCAAACTTGCCCCTCAAACAGTCCCCGCGCAACCGCACCACCTGCTCCGCCACCTCAAACGCCGAGTCGTCGTCCACGTTAACCTCAAACTCATCCAGCATCACCTGCAGCAGCAGCGCCTCGACATCAGCCTGGTCCGGCTCCTCGGCGCTCCCACTTCCTCCATTCTGCGCGCTCTGCGTCGGTTGTGTGGGGGGTTGCTGCTGCTGTTGTGTGGTGGTCTTTTTCCGCAGCTGCGCGGGCGTGAGCCGCGACACATCGGGGAAGAGCTCGACCACGGCGCCCGCGAACCAGTCCCGCTTGTCGGCCGAGTCGGGCCCGCCCCAGTTGTTCTGCACGGCCAGGCCGAGCGCTTCCCAGAGATGCAGGGATATGGCGACGCTTTGCTCGAAGTTGGCTTGGCAGGTTGCTGGTGAGAGGGTGGGTTAGTTGGTGTTAGGGGATGGTTAAGGGAGGGGTGGTGATGGTGGGTTCTTGCGTACCCGGGCTGGGGTTGGCGGTGCTGGCCATGGTCGGGTGGATTTGTGGTGATGGCTATGAGGGAATGTGGCGGGAAGAGGTGTTGTTCAAGGGGTGGGCGCAATTCGATGCGGGGCGGCGATGGAGGGGTTGTTGATTCCAATCGAGATTTTTTTTTTGGTGTTCCCGGCAACCACTGACCCCTTGGACAAAAAAGGCCGCACTCCAAGGGTGGGTGCCAACGAAACCTTCGACTAGAAAAACGAAAGGAAACCCATTCGGAAGCCTAAAATCTACGTTTTATTTCTTCAGTTCGGTTTCTTTTATTTGATTCATTTTCCTCGGTTTCCTTCATTTTTCTGGCTTTCTTGATTTCCTTTATTTCCCTCTCTTTCCTCTTGCTTCCCTGTCGAGTTCGGCTTTTTTGGCCAAAAGGGTGGCACTTAAAAAAGTCGAATGATAAGGGTTAGGGTCGATGTGATGCTCTTCACATGCTTCCAGGCCCCCAGCAACATGACGACATCGATGCAGAGGGCAAGAAGCACACCATTTGAAACCAACCTAGGCACCGGAATCGATTAGGAGCCGGCCTGATTCTTCTCCGAATGCGGCATCTAATCTGGCCTCGCTCGCTGGCATTCGCTGCATGCGCCGTTTGGAATGCTTTGCTGTTTCAATAAGTCGCTGGCATTTCTCGCTAGTTAATTGTTAGGTACCTATTTAGTCGTAACCCAACCCAGTTGCATCTTGTGTGAATTTTGACGGACATTACTCCTACAATCTGAACATCCACACCCACCCACCTCCTCAATTCGAATATTTTCTCACTGGCAACATGGCCTCAAATCTTGTCCTTGGCAGCACCGGCGTTATCGGTTCCGGCATCCTCGCAACACTACTAGCCGACAGCTCGGTCAGCGCAGTGCACACCATCTCACGGCGGGCGCCCAAATCAACCGGCCCGACGCTGCACGCGACCATCGAAGCTGACACCACCCAATGGGCCGCGAAGCTCGCGGGCATCAAGCCCACCCCATCAACGGTCTACTCCGGACTGGGCACAACCCGCCAGCAAGCCGGCGGTATCGCCAACCAGTGGAAGATCGACCACGACCTGAACGTTGAGCTCGCGCAGGCCGCAAAGAAGGCCGGCGTGCGCAGCTTTGTGTTCATTTCTAGCGCGGGATCGGGGGGTCTGCTCGCCAACTACCTGCCCTACAGCAAGATGAAGAAAGGCGTGGAGGAGGCGATCAAGGGGCTGGACTTTGAGCAGGCGATTATCGTCCGGCCGGCAATTATTCTGGCCGAGCGGGAGGTACCGCATCAGGGGGCGCCTCTCCTTATCGGCGCGACGAGGGCGCTGGGGAGGTGGTTCGGACTGGGCCTGCAGGACAAGTTGGGGCAAGAAGGTGAAGTCATTGCGCGAGCGGCGGTGCACGCTGCGAAGATTGCTGCCGAGGGGAAGGCGCCGTCAAAATATTGGGTACTAGAGTCGAGCGACATCGTGAGGTTGGGCCGGACGGAGTGGAAGGACTAATGGGCATGGGAGAGGGAAGACGTTATGGTGTAGACAGTCAGGCATTCTCGACACGGCCGGAACAGCCTGGGGATGAATAGGGGAGCCTCGGGACTTGAGTCGAGATGCTGTGTAACACCACCTGTATGTCCATACCTATTAAACACATGGGAACCATACGCGGAATCACTGAACCAGCACCATTCTTGCATTTCAAACCCCTGTGGCCGTCTACGAAACTTAACCTCGTACCTGTAAGACCGGACATCAAAACTAGCCGATCAAACCCCGAAGGCCAGAACTGTACTTCGGAACCCCTTATGTGTGATAGAAAAAGGCTCAGACTGCCGCACGAGGAGTTTAAATTCGTCCCATCAGGCACGCGAGTTATCTTATCTTTGGACCCTTTTCCCCTGGCAGCTACCCCACTACCCCGCCGCTACAGGAATTCACCCCGTTTCCATCCCAGTTCCACGGTGTGTCAGCGCCCGGACCGGCTGACTCCCTCACCGTCAGCCCTGAACCAGCCTCACAATCTTCTCACCACCACCAACATCTCTCATTCCCGTTCAGCAACTCAACCCCCCCAAAGAAAACACCACACCAAAACACACACAACAACCCTGCCAGAAAAAAAACACCCCCCAAAAATGGCAGCACCAACCCCCAACCGCCCCCCCCTCATCGGCGACCCCTCCGGTCCCGCGCCCCCCTACCCCTTCCGCATGTCCGGCCTCGTAATAAGCGGATTCGGGCGCGGGTCCAAAGAGCTCGGG
Organism: Chaetomium tenue; assembly: GCF_020726465.1. Lineage (NCBI taxonomy): Eukaryota > Fungi > Ascomycota > Sordariomycetes > Sordariales > Chaetomiaceae > Chaetomium > Chaetomium tenue. The sequence continues at coordinate 1,277,829 of NW_027117330.1, read as the reverse complement.
ATCCCCACCGCCAACCTGCCCGTAGACGACGCCCAAACCCCCTGGATCTCCTCCATCCCCTCCGGCGTCTACTTCGGGTGGGCCTCGCTCAACCTGCCCGCCTCCCACCCGGACTCGCTCACCTCTTCCGCAGCCGCAGCGGCGCCAGGCGAGGATGGGGAGCAGCGACAGCGGGGCGGCAACGGGTTCGCGGTGTACCCGATGGTGATGTCGATCGGGTACAACCCGTTCTACAAGAACACGGTGCGGTCGGCCGAGGTGCATGTGCTGCACCGGTTTGGGGCGGATTTCTACGGGGTGGAGATGCGGCTGCTGATCGCGGGCTTTATCCGCGAGGAGAAGGACTACAGCGGGCTGGAGGCGCTGATTGCGGATATCGAGTTCGACTGTGAGGTGGCCAAGCGCAGCCTGGCGCGTGAAGGGTGGGCGCCGAGCGGTGTGGATGTGGAGGTGGATGTGCCTGGGGAGGGGGTCAAGGTGTTGAGGGGGTCGTTGGAGTGCGGGTGGTTGATACGGCCGGATGAGTTGGGGGAAGGGGGGAAGTAGGGAGTTGGAGGGGTGGTGAGGCGTTGGTTGGGATGGTTAGTCAATGATAAAATAAAAGAGCGTAAAGCTGACAAGTGAAACATGGAGTCGAGGAGAGGAAGATGATGGGAAAATCGATGCATTGTTTTAATTCCACCCACACAGTCGGTAGGTAGACTGGTATACCTCCCAAAAAAGACCTCCAACAATCATGTACAGAGGTATCTGAATCCAACGCCTTACCCGACACCGTTAATGCCCCGTTTTTCGTTTCCTTCTATCCCCTTTGGGTTGCCTCGATGCCCCCGTCAGACAGCTAGCTGGTTGTTGCTTCGGTAATAACATGGTAGGAACTGCGATGCCATCAGTCGATTGCTCGGGCCTTATAACGCAACAATAAAACGACTACGTACTTACATTGATGACGAATAGCATGGGCATATCAAACACATCGCGCTTGATGGTCCATGTGTAGCTACACTCAAGCTTGCCGTCGCGTTCAAGTTTCGATATCCCGTGCTCGCCATCGATCTTTGCAACGCGGTTGCTCAGAATGCTGTTACGAGGATCCTTCTGCGGCAGCTGCCCTTCGGTGCTGCTCTCCCCTGTGCCGCCGTCCTTGTCCGGCGCACGGTACTTGAGGAGCCGGCACTTGCGCGTCTTGTGGCCTCGGCTGTCGTTGAAAGCCAGCTGGGCATAGTCTTCGTAGAACTCGACGACGCTTTCGTGATCCAAGAGTTCGGCGAGATAAACGGGCCCGGGGCCATCTGTAGATCCGCCGGACTCTGTGTTTAGACTTTTGAGACGTGGGGTGGCGAGGCCGACTCGAGCTTTGGAGTTGGTATTTGCCGATGCAGAGCCGCCCAAGTTGACATTGAGGTTCGGCTCTTTCCCGAGTAACACATCTTTCGTCCACCCCGTCAGCGCGCAGAACTCTTTGTTCACGATAGCGACTTCGCCCGTCCGTCTGCAGGCGAGGGTGGGGCTGGAGCATTGGTGCATGAACTCTTCATATTCAAACAGAGACCGCTGGAAGTTTTTCTCCATGAAGACCAGATCCTGTTTTGTCAAGTTCTTGGTGGACGCCATCAATGACGGCCGGATGCTAGCCAGGGATTTCGCGATGCGCGACGTGTGCGCTGCTGTGAACCGTTGTTGTATGAGAATGAAGAGCTTGTGGAAACTCGAGACATATCCAAACGGTTCCTTCACTGTGTCGTAGATGAAAGAGGGGTCGCGTTGCCGCTTGCCCAAGACCGACTGCTGCCCGAGCTTTGCGAGGGCATTTGACTGTCTCGTAGAGGGCCGCTGTTGGTTCGCCGGCTTACTCCCTGGCGTTGTCGAGAAGGTGGCCATAGTGGGAGATCCTTCGAAGCCGAGGGGAGTCGGCTGCGGGCTGTTGGTGTCGGTACTCGGGCTCTGGATGCTGGTTGGCCCAGCGGCAATCGCATACGCATGGGGAAGGCCATGCTGTAGGTTACCTTGCGAGTAGAGGCCATTGTGATTCGTATCAAGACCGAGGAACCCATCCAGAATATTCCCCTCGTAGACATTGTCGAACTGGTTAACGCCATTCCCAAATACGCCGGGCCCAAAGCCGAGGCTGCCGCTTGCTGACCGCGCCATCGTGGCATCCCCCGGAGGTGTTTCGGCGGCACCCGATGACATGTGCCCGAGCATGCCAAATTCCATGGCACCATATTGGCTGCCGAAGTTGAGGCCTTCAAGGTTGAAGTTGTAGATATTCGGATCGCTCGGGTCGAATGGTAGAGTGCCAAAGTTCGTCATGGGGCTCGACACCTGTGGCACGGTCATGCCGCTGATTTGTGGATTGCCGGATGTCTGGAAGGATGGAGACGTCGGCGACTGCTGGTTTGCAAACGGAAGAGTTTCCGCCAAGTTCCCTATTGGCGTCTGAGCGGCGGAGAACATGGGGAATTGAGTAGCAGGCGATTGGGAGAAGAAGGTCCCCTGGTTGGAGGACGCCTCAGAAGTCTGAATACTCGGGTGCCGGTGACCATTCTGCCGTGGAGTTGGATTTGGATTGTAGTTTGGACCCAGAACAGGTCTCAATGCTTCGGGGGGCGCGTCATGTAAATACTTGGCCTTCTTTCTGACTCCATCCTGGCAGGTCTCCATGAGATTGCGCTTAATACATCGCTGACATGGCCTCTCGTCCCCTATTGCAGCGGTCAGCATCCGCAACCCATATTTTCAGAGGTTACATGACAAGCAAGCGTGAATGAGTGTGATAGGAGGAAGGGATAGATGAAGCCCCTGCAACGGGGGGGGGCAGGAATGATAGAGAGTAATCTTACCGCAGGTAAGATGAGCTCTTTGGCAGGCAAAACAAGCGCGCCTAGCTTTTTTTCTCCGAGGCCGAAGAGGATCTTTCGGGTCGTACTTTTTTTTAGGCTCTCCACTGGTGTCGGCGCCTTCCGAAGTGAGTCTTTGGTCTGACATCTTCTCGTCCTCCTCTTTGACGAGCTGGTCCGTTTCGTCGTACTCGTTTTCGCTATCAGACATGGCGCCCGAAGTATCCCGCGGGGAATGCCCACTGTCTTCCGCCATCACGGCCTAGCTTATATACGGCCCAACCTGGTCGGACAGCGCGGTAATGCAGGAACACCCAACTCAACGCACGCCAGGTCCGCTTCCGCAATGGGAATCTGAAAAGAACAGCAGAGGATTAACGCTGAAGGGCCCTGCAGCAATATCACAGCGGTGGCACCACCACGGCAAGTGATTGGCGCTGCACGTCGCTCTGGTTGTCAGGGCAGGCGCCGGGGAAAGCTGAAGGAGGCGACGCAAGCAAGTATCCCAGGATGAGTGCGCCAAGTTCAGTGGACGGCGAGTTCCCACTGGTCATCTAATTAAGGCGTTGAGGGCGGCAACGAACAGTTGCGGAGAGGCTCTGCAAGACCGGACGCAGCAGCAACGGCTTCCTGTGGCTTCCTGGGCTGTTCCTCTTTACTGTAGCCTCCCGCAATAAGAAGTGTTGATCGCCGGTCCAAGAAAATGAATGGGATATGGTGCCAATGCCAGCTGATGAGGCCCGATACACAGTGGCAAGCGGCTGTCTCGTATTCTCAGCGCCTCTCGTGGGGATGCTGCTAATTGGCTCGGGGAAATTTGGTAGAGGGTGTCGTTGTGCGACAGGCCACCGCCCGGGCGGAACTGGCGGAAGTTGAGCCGTTGGGGTAGATGGATGTATGTGTGTACGTATGGTTTCGTCGACGGACGGTCTCGAGTCACGCGGCGGCGGATAAAGCACGGGTGCGGCCCGGGGGAGCTTTCGAGCTCTGGTAGGTGAGGGTCGCACAGGAGTGATAGGGAGGCATTCAAGCTGCAGCTATCCGTCGGCGGTATGGCTGCGTGAGCCCTTGACAGTGCGTTGGTAGGGGAAGGGAACAGGTGGTGTGGGCTTTCTTCGAGGCGGCGCAAAAGGATAGTCCAGTGGGCAATTGGTGCGGATGAGGGACTTCGAAGCGGGTGGCTTTTGCTAGGCGTCGGTATCCTTCAACGATTTGCGAGGCCGGATCGATGGTGTGGTTCGTACTCCCTACGTCTCTCTCGCCAACATCCCCGCGGCCTTCCTCCTCCTCCTCTTCCGGACCGTTTTTCTGCCTCTCCCGCGATTGTCGCAATCTCCGCGCTTCGCTTTCGGCGGGCGCAATGCAAAGAGCTTGTCGTCGTCAGTCGCAATATGGCGAAGGTCCGAGTTTCTGGGTTTGCTTTAAGAAAAGCAAAACAGGCAAGAGTGCAAATGGGTGTGATAGAGGCGGACCGAGACGAGGTGGGGTGAAAATCAGACGGCGCTGCAAACAGTAACTAACTAGTGCAATCCGAACTCAATGCCACTCCCTACTAGGCATACCCGGTGGTTTGCATGGCAGTTGTGGAGAGAGATAAGGTACGCTAGGCGTGGGCCTAGGAATTTGGTGTGGTGCTCTTTCCTGGAATTAGGTCATGGGTTCCTGAGGTTGACTCGGAGTCGGTGTGCAGTAGTTTTTCGCAGCTGCAGTGGGCATAAGCCATAAGCCATAACTAAGCCGAGCTAAAGCTCGTTCCTTCTTCCCGCCAATTGCGGGGTTTTTCTCTACCCTTGCAATCTCGGCCCCAAGAAGCACATCATCAAATCAATTCTTCACCTTTTCAATCGATTTCGGCCTTGACGGTCCAGCCCAGTCTTTTTCCTCCATCGCATGCGGCTCGGCAGTGGATACGGCGGCCCTTGACTTGTCGGAGAACTGTCTCCTAATTGGTGACTCCATCGTTTTGTGGTATGCATACCTGTAAGTGACAGGAAGCATGGAGCAAACAGTTGGAACAATTACCCGATAGAATCCTTTGCATCATTTGCATGTGGCCGCCCAGCCGTGCCGCCGTCGCCGCAGGGTTCACGGAATGCCACCCCGGCCCGCAACCCCAACCGAACCCCGACCGCGGATCTGCAAGTGTCTCCAACAAAAACCTGGGAAGTTGTTAAGTTGAGGGCTGAAAGTACGTACCTGTCACACCAAAACACCAAGACTGGGAGACTGGCATTACTCCTGTTCTTGGAAGCCCGCTTTGACGGTGAGCTCTGTTCGTGTCAGCTCGGACGCAACCTACCTGTCTCAGGTCGCCGTCAGCCAGCCTTTTTTCAGCCATCACCCTCTCATGGCAAGGTACATACATCCCACCTTTTTGGCCAATATCTATGGGAGTTGCTTTTGTGCCTTGATGGCCAGCCGAGGTCCGACGCAAACTTCTTCCTCAATTCATGTGCTCAAGGTTTGCAGAACCCAGCATTGAAGCCCCTCATTATAGAACATGGTATATTATTAAAATAAAATAAAATAGGTTTTACTGCTGCGGCCCCGAGACTGAGAAATAGCTTCCTCTCATGGTGCGCACAGTTCGTGGCCGGCAGCCTTGCCTAGGAGATCATCGGACCGCCGAGCTTTGTCTCTCTTCAACCTCGGCTTATCCTGGGCCACGGCCTGTGCCAACGGGTACGTCCGCCGTGCTCGAATGAGGGTCTTTCGCGGGGTGCCGAGTGGCTTGTCCAAAACAGGTTGTGACCTAGAAGCAGTATGCCGTCAAGCCTCCCCAAAAGACGCACGACATAGAGACCTCTCCGCCACCACAGTGGCCACCCTACACCCTACATGGATGCGGTGGCATTACCAACCAGCTAACCCGCAGGGGCCAGAATCCGGAGTCGAGTGTGTCCGTCTAGTTCCCATTCCTCTGCTACCTGCCCTTCACGCCCTGACCCCTGGCACCTGGTCTCCCGTGGCATCCAGTAGATTGGGCCCGGGCTGACATTCGACCCCGTCGGATAAGACAAGATCCATCAAGCGGGGTTGTGCGCCGTTAAGACTCGCTGAGAGTGGGCAGGCCGTGTCGAGGGGTGATGCATGGCCAGCGTGGAGAGATCGATGGAGTCAGCCACCAGCGCCTTGCCGCCGGTTGACATGGCCTGCTCCCCGGTGCAGATCTGCTGCGGACGCGTTCACGGCAGATCACAGCCGAGCTCGCTGCAACCCTGGACACGTCTATTTCAACCATTGGGCTGGTTTCAGACGGGTGTTCCCTCGTCTCCACCTTGATGTCCCCCCCATCGTTTTATGTGGTGGTCGCATATCTGCTTCTGGCTCGTATCTTCTTGCCATAGCGGAAGAAGATGTAAGGGAAGGGCATCAAGGCGAGCGTCACAAAGGCCACGAGCCCAGTGGCCCACTGAAACCCAAGGGCCTCATACATCTGGATACCAAACAGTGGGAATGCCGCTACGCATCGTCAGCCTGTATCCGGACCGGCCAGTGCTGCAGGAGGCCTAGTTGAGGTATGAAACACTCAGAGGGGAAGCTTACCTGCGAAGGAGCACCTGACCAAGGCATTGGATGCCAGGGCACTCGCGGCGTACCGTGGGTATGCGTCGACCTAGACAGCCACGGGCTCGTATCAGCACACCTTTTGCCTATTTCACCCAATGCTGTTGCACCGGATCAAGAGCCGCCGGCCGCGGGCACGTTTGTGCTCCACGGGGATAGGTTACACTCACAAGAAAAGTGAAGATTCCCGTAAAAGCGAACGACATCCTGAGAAATAAGCCACGGTTAGCGACGGGTAACGACATGACCGCATGCTTCGGATATGCAAGATCGAAAGAAAGAGGCTAGGATGCGGCAGCTCTGGAACATCTTGACAAAGTCATGACTACAAAGCAACGATTCAAGGCCATGGCGTAAGAGCAGATCGACATGGCTACTGTCGAGCGCACTGTCGCCGTGTTTCGAGATGCTGGGGTCCTCTCCAGGACTTATCCACCGTCCAGCACGTCGAGTGCCACTGCCGTGGTTAAAGCTCATCAAAGTCTCACTTTCTTTTGCATTCTTACCGTAATTCGGTGAAAGCAGCCGAGGAGAGGCTCAACATAACCAAAAGAAATCACAAAGTAGATTTGAACTCACCCAAGACCAAACACGCTGGAACCGATGATAGGCACAATCCAGTGTACCTCGGGGTATGTCGTAAAGCCGAACCAGAACAGACCCCCAGTGATCAGCGGGGCGCCGAATATGACAGGCGGCAGCTGGTCTTCGGGCTCGTCTTTGAGCACGCCCGTCTCCTTGAACCGCTTCGCCACCATGTTATGCCGGAGCCTGGTCCAGAGAGGGGTGCTCAAGCAAGCGATGATCATGGATACTAGCAGACCCATGAAGGTCAGACCAACCTGCCAGAGGTTGAAGCCATGGTTCGTGCGGAAGATGAGTGGGAAGGCGCCGAAGAAAAGGTAGAGTAGACCGAGGAGAACAGCCGTATAGATGTTGAGCACCACGGCCATGGGCTCGAAGATGAGGATTTGGAAGGGCCGGAGCAGCGAGTAAGCGACCGTCTTGGAAACAGACTTAGTGGATTTCTCAAGAGGCGCGCGCCACCTGTCGTCGCCGGTCGTTTTCCGGAGCTTTTGTGCCTTCTTTTTCAACAGCACCGGATCTAAAGGCGCATGTCAGCATTTTCCCTCGAGCGTCAGCCGAAGCCAAACAGGAGCACTCACGATAAGTCTCCGGCACGAACAACGCAATGGTGAGTAGCAAGATACTGGCCCAGATCAACAAAAAATAATGCGTCCAGCGCCAATTGATGTAGGTGTTGATCAGCCCCCCGACCAGCGGTCCCGTCGACGGCCCAACAAAAGGGGCAAGGGCGAAAATGGCCATGGGCGCAAGCATGGTGTCGCGGGCGAACAAATCTCCCACTGTCCCTCCAGAGACAGACAAGAACGCACTCCCTGCCAACCCTTGGAAGAAGCGTGCCACGATCATGGTCTCGATATTCTTCGCCACCGCCGACGGAACCAGCCAGATGATGAACCCGGCGAAGGAGCAGAGATAAATCGGCCGCCGGCCGTAGAACTCGGCCAACGGCGACCAGAACGGACCTAAGGCAATCCCTAGCACGAATGTCGACAAACCCAGCGTCGCCACCAGCCGCGAGTTGCCGAACTCCTCGTTCATCTGAGCATACGTCGCCGTGTATGATGCCGACGCGTTCGTTCTTGATTCAACCCCCTGAGTCAGCGCTTCTTCTCCATCCCACCACCCCCTATCCCCCCCCCCCCTCCCCATCATAGCAGAGCAAAAAAACCACCGAGAGAGAAGGAGCAAAAAAGGAGCCAGAGCCAACTTACACGCAAAACGACCCCACGCTCGTAATCGCAATAATCAACCACTTCCGCCACGTCGGAAAACTCCTCGGACACAACGGATCACTATCACCGCCCTCCCATCCAACCTCAAACGGATCCACAACAACAGCTGCATCCGCACCGGCACCATTCCCATCCCCATCAGTGCTACTACTTCCACCACTCTCACCACCCTTCTTCATCTTACCCCCCGGGTGGTTATACGGCGCGATAGCCCCGCCCGCAGCATCAGCCTCAATGTCGTCGCACCCCCAGCCGTTGTTGGAACGCTCGCGCCGGAGCGTCTCGATCGTCTCGGCGCTGAGCCGGCGGGCGCCGCCACTGTGTGAGGCGGGGCGGGCGGCCGTGCTGCCGGGCCGGATCGGCTCGAAGGTGCTGGTGTTGAGTTTCTCGGGGTCGGTTGCTGCTGCGGCGCTCTCTGAGGGGGGGAGGCTGGTGTTCTCGCTCCCGTGCCCGGAGGTGGGCCGGGGGGGCTTTTCGTCCATTTTCTTCGGGGAAAGAGGAGGGGTTGTTTTGTTTGTCTGGGGGTTCCTGTCTTGGCTTGCTTGGTGGATGGATGATACTGGAGTTGGGTTGGTAGCCTCGCGATATCTCGAGCCGAGAGGTAGCTGGAGGTTGATGTAGAGGAGGGTTATGATGGGGGTGTGATGGGTTCTTGGGCTTCACTTGAGTCACTCGGTGCAGAGCGTCACTCACGTCGGGTTACGGGCACACAATGTTGTCAATGTTGAATGACGATGGGCCAGCAAAGCTATGTACGATGGACAGAAGACGGGGATGCCATGACGTTTATTAACGGCTCTTGGCCACCCTGGACCTCGATCTCCGAGTGCGGATGACTGGGCCTTCGTGGGGGCTGTTGGTTCCATTCTGGGGTTAACACTCTTCCAAAACTCTGCTTGATGGAACCGTCAATTTTAAAGCGGCGGATGCGACTGCGTCAAAGCAGCATCCAACCTTGAAGGAGGGTGTCATTGAAGCCAGGGGGCTAGGGAAACTGGGTCGCCCAGGCCCGTCTGGGGCAAAGCCAGCTTCGAAATCAGGGACCACAAGTGGAACGAGAAGGCGTTGGAGGGAACAAGGGAACAAGGCTTTCCATTCACTGCCTGACTAACCGCAACCACTACGGCTGCCACCGCGTATCCAACATGGCTTATGCAATGAATGACTAGCAAACTTCTAGGTGAGGGACATTGATAACCCTGACGAAACGACAGCGCACCAATGGCGAAGTGTTGTGGGAGGAGAAAACGGGGTTGAGCGGAGGTTGTCGGTTGTGGAGACCCGCTTGGGCGGCACATGGCTCCCGGCGCTCGGTTGCAGCAGCGGGCACGGCATTGCCATCCTTGCCATCCCCGTATTTGCTTTGATGGGTGGCGGGCTGGCAGGGTGGCTTGAGGCACCTCGGTGATAAGTTCCCGAGTTGTCCCCGGACTCATCCTAGCAGCCCTATTATATTCTTCACATGCCCTACCAAGTATGTAGTATAGGATATATGGAGCATACAATATGTAAGGTAAGCACACACATCCGCGAGCGCGAAGATGCGCGATTGGTTTTGTTTGACATGGCGTGCATGGATGACTACGGCCCGTTGTTTGCTCTCGCGGCTTGCTCTCGCGGTTCGCTGTGATCTCATCTTGGCCGAGCCTAGTGCAACATCCTTCGGTCCAGGGGTTTTTGGCTGGAAATGGCGGTTGGTGAAAAGGAAGCTAGCATTCCCGCCGTGTTCCCGGCTGAGCCTGGCGGCCCGACTCAAAAAGAGGCGGCATGGTCCGTTTACTTTGTTCCGGTATTAGAAAGCAGTGAGAAGAGATACTTTGTTCCGGTATTAGAAAGCAGTGAGAAGTCATAATTCAGTTTTCTAGTATGTACATTCTACTTGCGCCCGTTGCCAAACTGCGTGTTCTAAATTACAATATGGCTTGCTTCTTCGTGTACTGACTACCCAGTATGTAAATCAACCCCCCCTCCCCCTGGTATCCCAAGCATCACTCATGACATGCCCCCACGATGCTGTCCAACTTTATAATATAAAACAACCAAACATGCTGCAAATCCGAAACGCCGGAATCCCAAAAATAAACCACCCATCTTCTCTTTATGTACTAGTATGTCTCGGGCAGATCCGAGAAGCTGGGGATGTCTGACAAATCGCAGTCAAAGCTCCTCTCGTAGGCCTTGGCTGGGAGGACACCCGCCGCGAGCCCCTTTTTGTAGCTCCATTGTGGTCTGTTGACAGCGCCCGTTAGCAACACCAATCTTAAAGCAGCAACACTATCCCCCGAGCGGCACAACAACTAGGAAAGGAAAAAGGAGAGACTTACGCATCCTCGGTATCCCAAACCCAATAAAACCACCCCCAACCCTTCTCAAAACTCGACATCTGCGCCTCGGCAAACATCCTCAAGAACTGCTTATACGAGTCACTCCACTCACTCACCGGCGCATTGGCCTCCTCACAGCTGCACGAGTTATCCTGCGCCGGACAGCGCGGGGTGGTAACATCCCCGCTCCCGTCGGGGGTCATCAACGAGCCGGTCCAACGGTTCCCCCAGCCGACATTGGTCAAATGCTTAGCGCAGTCGGTGTCGGCCTGGGACCACTCGGCGACGAGGGTGGGGCCGAAGCCGGTGCTGCGATCCATGCTCTGGAGGGTCTGCTCGGTCCAGCCCTCGCACGCGTAGCGCACCTTGGCCGTGTGGTTGAAGACGATCTGGCCCGTGTTGAAGATGACGTACTGGTGCACGTCGAGCGCCGCCCGGTCGAGGCCCTGCAGCTCGCCCTGCCAGTTGTGCAGGCCGCGGAAGCCGTCGCCGAAGACCACGATGGCGTCGGATACGCCGTTCTTGCGTACGAGGGCGTGCGCATCCGTCGTCCATTGGAGGACCTCCTGCGAGTCGAGGAAGGTCATCTTGGGCTCGTTGGCTAGGCCGTAGTGGCTGATGATGTTCTTGTAGCGCGGCTGGGCGAAGAATTTGGAGAGGCTGTCGTGGAACTCGAGGGCGCGCTTCCCCCAGAGGGCCCCGTCGGTACCGTTCAGCCAGTTGATGGGGCCGAGCCGGCCGCTGTGGTTCCAGCCGTTCTGGCTGCCGGGCAGGCCGTGAACGTCGAGGTTGACGCGGAGGCCGTAGCGGCGGCACCACTCGATGGCTCGGAGTAGGTAGCGCCATGAGGTGCGGAAGACGTAAGGGTCGCCGTCGTAGACCTCCACAGCCCAGTACGAGAAGGGGATGCGGACGTGGTCGAGTCCGGCATCTCGGATCTCCCTGAAGGTGTCTTCCGTCACAAAGGTAGCGTAGTGCTTCTCGAGGACGCTCTCGCATCGTTTGGCGAGGTATTTGCAGAGGGTGTATTCATCGACGATGCCCATGCGAAGATCGTAGTTGAAGAGAGAGGGTGTGATGAATGGCTCGAGCGAGAGCCAGCCGCCCACATTGACGCCTCGCGCTGGCCGCTTGGCGTAGTCACCCCATGGCTTTTCCAACGCCGGCACATGGTCGTTGGCTTTTGCAGAATCATCCCACTCTGTGTCGAGGCCCATGAGAGGCAGGCCGCCAACCGTCTCGTCGGTGTAAGTGAGGTTGAAATCGGCCGTGTCCTCCCACACGAAGGGGTTCAGCCAGGATGGGGCCCCTTTCGGTATGCTGTCCGGCGATACCCCTCCCAGACCACTCTCACTATCGCCGCTGCTTCCGCCCCCATCACGCTTTTTGTCATCATCCCCGCCAGAGTTGGGGACCACCACAGCTGCCACGATGATGATGATAATAAGTAACACGGTGCAGACACCGATGAGGATCCCTGCCGTTGTCAGCGTAGCCCACTTCCTCCCTGGACAGAAGCAACCTACATAGCTTTTTCTTCTGCTTGTACCACGGCGCCGGTTTCCCGTTCCATAACGGCTCTTTCTCGGTCCCCATGCTATCATCACTCCCCCGTCCACCCCCCCTCAACCCCGTCCACCCTCTCCCGCCACCACCGCCACTACCACCTCCCCTCCCCTCCTCCAGCACCGGCCCGCTCACCACCCTAGCACTCCTCCTCTTATCCCTCTCACGCCCCCTATGCCCCCTCCCCTCTTTCACCGGCGACACATCCACCACATCATACCTCTCATCCCCCTGGGGCGGCGAGACATCCACAACCTCATACCCGCGACTCCGATCCCTCATCCGATTCCTCTCCCGCTCCCTCTCCCTATCCTGCTCCCTCCGCCTCTCCCTCCTCAACTCCCTCTCCCTCTCCACCTCCCTCTCCCTCTCCCGTTCCCTCTCCCGTTCCCTCTCCCGTTCCCTCTCCCGTTCCCTCTCCCTCACCCTCTCCCTCCCCTCACCCCCACCCGGCATCGCCAACGGCGGCGCGGACCCATTCGCGCGATTCAGCCTCGCCAGCGCCGCCGCCGACAGCACCCCGCCGGCTCTGGCACCACCACCACCACCGCCCTCTTCCGAGCTCCGGTCGTCGGCTCCGCCCGCCCGCGCTGTGCTGGGCCGCCGCCTGCGGCGTCGCTGGTGCTGCTGTGGCAGGTCGTCGTCGTCGGGCGCGGCGGACGAGTTGCGCCGGTGGTGGCGGCGCTCGCGGCGGGCGTCGCGGTCGCGGTCGCGGTCACGGTCCGGGGGGCGGGTTGCGGAGGGGTCGCGGGGCATTTTGGGCTTTTCTTTCTCTCCCTTCCGGTTAGGTGTACTTGTGTGTGATCTGCAGGTTGTGATGGAATGTGGGACGTTGTGTGATCGGATGTGGTGGGTTAGGAATGCATGGTGTGGTCGGCCGCAGGTGGTTATCCGGAATTGTGGTTACGCAGGAATTTTGGAGATAAAGATTGGAATGATTGTCACAGGCAAGATCTCTGCCGAATTCGATTCCTGGGTCGCTGCGACCTTGTGTTGGCGCTGTGCCTTGATCCTGTGCATGTAAAGAATGCGTGATTGTTGGCAGGGCAACGCTATCTGACAAGGGTCAAGGGGCGCCAAGAGGCCTACGCAGACGTCATCGGGAAATGCCATTGAGAAAACAGTCCCGAATTGGCCATTTTCAGTGTTGTGTCGGCCTTGTTCCGACTCACCAAAAACTTGCCTCTTCTGCAAACCAACGTTCATCTCAACTTCCTTCCATCCCAAAAACCGTGGGCCTTGACCCCTGTCCTAGCGCCAGGGCACTTCCCCAAGTGTGTTCCTGGCGAATTGGGACTTTGCGGGGCCCCGCGATTGCCAGATCCCTACCAAAGCCGCCGCAAGCCGACGCCGCCGTCATCCGCCCCAACCCAGCCCTTCCATCGTCTGCCGCTCGTCTCCTGCGCCCACCGACTTTGTTCTCACCATGTACAGAGACCGCTCTCTAGAAACACCAGAAAGAGGCGACGGGATCTAGACTTCATACGCACACAATGAAGGGTTCATCACTCCGCACCCTGTCAAGGGCATTGGCACGAAGATCGCCTCTCGCACCGTCTGCTCCCGCACTTGTCTCCTCTCGGCGACGGCACTACTCGACACACCCGCCCAATGCGAAGCTGAACCTCCCGACCGACTACTCAACAACACCCCTACTATCCCACTCGTCACAAACAGCGTTGGCCAACCCAGAGCTGCCACTCGAAGTGCGCAATGGCACGACCAAGCGCATGAACCTCTTCCAGGCGGTCAACGACGCGCTCTCCATCGCGCTCGCCGAGGACGAATCAGTCATGATCTTCGGCGAGGACGTCGCGTTTGGCGGCGTCTTCCGCTGCACGGGCAAGCTAGCCGAGACGTACGGGGGCGACCGGGTGTTCAACACGCCGCTGACGGAGCAAGGGATCATGGGCTTCGCCATCGGCGTCGCGGCCGAGGGCATGCGGCCCGTGGCCGAGATCCAGTTCGCCGACTACGTCTACCCGGCCTTCGACCAGCTGGTCAACGAGGCCGCCAAGTTCCGCTACCGCGACGGCGCGTGCGGCCGCAGCTCGGGTGGCCTCACCGTCAGGATGCCCTGCGGCGGCGTCGGCCACGGCGCCCTGTACCACTCGCAGTCGCCAGAGAGCTTGTTCACCCACATCCCCGGGCTGCGCGTCATCATGCCCCGGTCGCCGCTGCAGGCGAAGGGGCTGCTGCTCTCGGCCATCCGCAGCAACGACCCCTGCGTGTTTATGGAGCCCAAGATTCTGTACCGGGCGGCGGTCGAGCAGGTCCCGACCGCGTCGTACACCCTCCCGTTGTCGAAGGCGGAGGTGTTGAAGGAGGGCTCCGACGTCACCATCGTGTCGTATGGCCAGCCGTTGTACAAGTGCGAGGCGGCGCTCAAGCAGGCTGAGAAAGATCTGGGCATCTCGGTCGAGCTTATTGATTTAAGGACCATTTACCCGTGGGACAAGGAGACCATATTCAAGAGCGTCCGCAAGACGGGGCGGTGTCTTGTTGTGCATGAGGCCATGATCAACGCTGGTGTGGGTGCCGAAGTCGCCGCGGCGGTCCAGGAAGACCCCGAGACGTTTGTTAGGTTGGAGGCGCCCGTTGCTCGGGTTGCTGGGTTCAGCATACACACTCCGCTGTTGTACGAGGCGTTGAATGCGCCGGATGTTGCGAGTAAGTGTTGACGTTCGAGTGGTTCATGATTCGTGCTAACTTTATCAGGGATATATGACAATATCAAGAAAGTATTGGATTATTAAGTTGGATATCATGGATTACTTAGAGTCGATGTCGGTGGTTCTCAAGGATCGCATCAGAGCGGGCGAGGCAGGCGTTGAGAGGCGAACGGGCGCATCGTAGCGACATAGCTCGTGAATTTTCTCTTGTATCAGCTTATCATGGATAGAACCCATTGAAGCCGTTAAATATCCATGCTCTTCCTTTCGTTAGGCACGTTAAGATGTCGACAGAGGATTTCAAGTGAACGAGACGAACCTTTTACCCCTGTTATCTCTGTCTTGGCGCTACCTTGCAACCATCCCACTCTGCCCCGCACCCTTTGGTTTCATCAACAGCGCGCCCATCGTTACACAGTACAACTCCAGCAAACCACCCGGCCCGGAGTAACAACTAGGACTGCGCGAGGATCTTGGCCATTGCCAAAAGATACCGACTCACCCCGAAGACACTCGACCGCTCCACCGAGAGCCATGTCATCCCCCAAGGCAATTGTGTCCTCCTTCGTGGAGGGAGCTCCGCCAGGAGAGGTAAGCTGCCCAACCTCGGCGCCGCGCAACGGACGGCTCAGGATCCCCCGCTAACAAATATATTCTCAAGCTCTCCGACGTCCTCGCAGGCACGCACTCCCCCCTCGAACCTACCCTTCCAACCCGACCTAACCCGCCGTGCAGACATCAAAGCCCTGACTATCTCAACCCCGAACTTGGTTAATGAGCTCGGGCCAGCCTTCCAAAAATACAACGAGGAGCAGTTTACGACAGTTAAGCTCCCGGGGAGCAGCCAGCCGGTTATCGTGAGCTCGCACAGCGCGTTGGGCGACGACCGCTACTACGACATCGAGAGCTCGTGCAGTTTTGCATTCGACCACGCTACACAGAAAGCCAGCGCAGTCGAGAGTTACGCTGTAGACGGAGAAGGCGTCGATCTAGCGTAAGGGTTCAAGAGCCAGGGAATATCACATATACAAACAACACTAACACTACGATTGCAGCAAATCGGTACTAAAGAACCTATCGGCGTACGTGAATGAGCACTTTGTCAATGCGGCCTACGGCGCCTACCCGATAGATGACGGCTCCAAGGTCGCCATCGTCATCGTCGCGAACAAGTACAGCCCGAACAACTTCTGGTATGCACCACCGTCTCCCACCCCGAGCCCCTCCTAACCGTGCTCACAGGAACGGACGCTGGCGCTCCCACTACATCTTCGACGTTGCGTCGAACGCCCTCGAAGGCTCCATCAAGGTCGACGTGCACTACTACGAGGACGGCAACGTGCGCCTCCTGACCGACAAGTCGTCGACGGCATCCGTGTCGTCCGGGACCGGCGCGGGCATCGCCAAGGAGATCTCGGCCGGGGAGCGCAAGTACCAGGAGGAGCTGAACCGGAGTTTTACGAGCCTCAGCGAGGGCGCGTTCAAGGCGCTGAGGAGACAGCTCCCCGTCACGAGGCAGAAGATCGAGTGGGATAAGGTAGCGAGCTACAGGCTGGGGCAGGATATTGGTAGTGGGGCGGCGAGGCGGTAGACTGCTTCTTCTAGGCTTACTATGGGGTGCACCAGTTTGTACTCCGTCGCTCTATTGCAAAGGGCCAATATCAGCATGACAATGCAGCAATCCTACCCACCTGCGTTGTAACGTGAAAAAAAATACTGGCTACGGCCTTCAAGATAAGCATAAGCTCGGGCAGCTTATCCACGTCTGTTGAGTTAGCTGCAGCATCATGCGGGATTTCGCCATTTCGGCTTCGGCGCGAGTTCCCGACAAACGCATCCGATAACGTGGCGGACCTGACAAGGCGGTGTGGGTTGGGGCCGCATCTGAAAGCCGCCGCTTCAAAGGCAGGTGCGGGTGGGCATGAAACGGGATCACCCCAATGCCGGAAAACGGTCGCCGCTCCCGTACCTATCGCGGAGAAAGCGGGATCCCAACAAACCACCACAGAAGGTTCATGGATGTCCTTTCCAGGTGAACAGCAGGAGCCATCCTTTTCCCATCCTCCCATTAAGCCCCTGCTCGGGCCCCGAGGATGCCGCAGTCTCCGAATCGGATCATACCAGGGTGGACGAATCACAAGCTGGCGTGCATGATTTTGGTCACTCACAATTGGCTGTTCCGGCAATCCAAGTGGGACTTTTCTTTCGGTTTCGCCAATTCAGTGGGTCTTTGAGCCAGGGGCCCTCGCAAAGTCACCCATTGCCGCCTGCCCCGTCCGGGCCCGTTCTCCAAAGTTACCCGGGTCGGGACCTTGATCTTTTTTTCTGATTGCCCCCTTTCTTCCGACAACTGTCTTCAACCTGTCCGACGTCACCCCGATCTCATACTCACCGGTCGTGCCCAAGTCTCCGAAATTCTGGTAAGTCACCCAGCCCAATTGCTTCCAGCCGCGCCGGTCCGCGGATGCGCTTGCGTGTACCGTGCTAACGGAACAGCTGTCCAGAAGAAAAAAAAACATCCGCCGTTTTCGAAGACGATAACTTCCACGCCGACAACTACAATCAAGATGGCCTCCCTCGAGCTTACCTACCAGGATGTGGCCGAGCACAACACCAAGAAGGATCTGTACATGGTCATCCACGATGTGATCTACGACGTGGGCAAGTTTGTCGACGAGCACCCGTAAGTGCCGTTCCCGCCTTCTCAAGCTGTCGGTCGGCCGCATATCATGTTCCGGGATGGGGTGGTTTGCCCGTTCCCCGCATTGGCCGACCTGAGATACCACCACAACACGTGCTGACCTGAATAGTGGTGGCGAGGAGGTTCTTCTCGACGTCGGTGGTCAGGATGCCACCGAGGCCTTCGAGGATGTCGGTCACAGCGACGAGGCCCGTGAGACTCTCGAGCAGCTCAAGGTCGGCACTCTGAAGCGCAACGTAAGCACCCTTCCTGCAGGAACGAAGGATACCCGAGGCGGAATCACGATTTGCTGACGCGTCGCATAGCCCAACGACCCCAAGCCGAAGACTCCCCTTCCCGGCGCCGTTGCCCCGGCTGCCAATAACGACTCGGCCGGCTTCGGCGTCGGCCTCTACGCCATCATCCTCATCGGCGGTGTGATCGGCTACGGCGCCTACCAGTACCTCCAGCAACAGCAGAACCAGCCCAGCGCCTAATTTCACCCTGCTGTGCTGGGTACGCGGGACGGCGAATGCGATAGGACTTTTTATCTAATGATGATGTTTTCGGCCATGCAGTCGGGCAAACCGTGTCTCGTGGCGCGCCCTGCCGGTGCCCGCCTGAATACTTTGCGTTCCGACATGTGATGCGCTTGGATGCGGCGTTGTGGCTCACATGGGCCCCATCATGCGGCAGCGTTGGGTGTTTGGCCCGGAGTAAGGACTGTGGATTTTCCGGTTTTCAACAACAGATGGGGTTATGTTAGGGATTGGTGACGTCGGTATGGTAGAGGTTCATGTTTTAGGCGTCGGGATGCGAGCGACAAGCGAGTGAGCCCGCTGTTCTCCTCCGCTGGGGAAGGGCAAGCCGAGGCAGCCGTGTTGATGGAATTACCACATTGTTTATAGACTTTGTAATTCCGCGAATCTCGTGACCCTCTCTTACCTAACATCTCCTGACACCGGAACGGCGTTGCCTTCGGACGACCTAAAACATTATGTCATGAACCGCCTTGACTACGCAGCACGCAGTAGGAAAAAAAAATGGGAACCGCTCAAGGCACCTAAAGTGCCTAGTTCTTCTACTTCTATGCTTTCTCTTCTATCGCTTTTGCAAAACTACATCCATCTAACATGTTCACAATCTCAAACCGCCATTTTCATATTCTCAATTAGAAACCAATCTATCTGGTTGCAATATGCCATCCCCTGTATTGAACCCTGTAAACGCCACCCCTGCCATTGTGCCACCGCCAATTGGAACAGCGCCAATGGATCCGCCAACGGGACCAGTCATCTTCGCCCGCGAAACAAAGCAACCACCTTCAACAACCACCATTGGCACCTCCTCCAGCCCGGGAGTTCCAACCTGCCCAGCACAAAAGGGAGTCGCTGCTACCGACAACGGGCAACAAATCGTGGATGAACGCCGACAACATGTCGAACGGATTCGATCGGCAACATGCGTCCTTCCTGAGCAGCATGTCGGCGGCTGCCTCTAAGCTCGGCTCCGGCGCAGGCACCAAACGCTCGCTCGCTCCCCCATCGCCGTCGCCCTCGGTCGGTTCGACCACCTCTGTCGCCGCCGGCGCCGGCAGCCTGACCCCGCGCAAGGACCGCCACGACACCCCGAGCAGCAGCAGCAATGCCGCCAACAGCAGCATCGTCTACTCGCAGCCCGCGCTGACCGGCACCGGCGACAGCATCATCTCGCAGATGGCCTACGCCGTCACGTGGCTGCGCCAGAAGGGCGACCCGCAGTCCTGCGTCGACGTCCTCGGCTACCTGTCCGCCACCGCCCGCCCGGACAAGGAGCAGGAGTTCTTCGTCGACCAGATGCGCCGCCACCCGCAGATCCAGTGGATCCCCGACCCGGCCCTCAGCGAGCAGACCTGGCGCTCCGGCACCTACGTCCACCGCCCCGCGATTCCCGACGTCCGCACCAAGACCCAGCTGCTGGCCTACCTGCAGAAGAAGACGGATGCTAGTGGGGTGTCGGTCAAGGATTTGAAGGATGGTTGGCCTGAGTGTGAGGCGGCGATCACGGAGCTGGAGTCGGAGCATAAGGTGCTGGTGGTGCGGGCCAAGAAGGATGGGGCGGCTAAGATGGTGTGGTTGGATGATTCGAGCTTGTTCCACGAGGTTGAGCCGCAGCTGAAATTGCTGTGGGCCCGCGTCGAGCTGCCCAGCATCGAGAACATCGTGCCCAAGCTGGTCGCCGCCCAGCAGAAGCCGGCGTCGGAAGACCCGCGCATCAAGGCGAGCCAGGCGCCGAAGCAGGACAAGAAGAAGAAGCGGGTGCAGCGGAAGTCGGGCAAGTCGACGAATACGCATATGGAGCACTTGTTGAAGGATTACAGCCACATGAAGCGCTGAGGGGGGGTTGTAGTTTGAAATGGTGATGAGGGAGGGGGGTAATTTTGGTACTTTATCGCATTGGCTCGGCGTTGGAGTGGGCTCTGGGGGATGGATTTTACTACATTGATCGGTTGGGCTGGGCAACAACCACGGGTCTCCTTTGCCTTTACTATGGCTGGGGTGGCGGCCTATATAAGCAAATAACAGCGATGTTACTGTTGGGTTTCAACGTTTCTTTGGGATGGTGAGAGGGGATATGGTTCGGCTGTTACGTCGCGAGCATGACCGCACCATCCTATAAAAGATTGTTTACCTTAATCACGATAGATGAAATTAACATGATAGCTTTCCTTTTCCGTCCCAAATCCTCCTTGAACCTCAACACATCCATCCCATCCCCCCCCTCCCTCCCCGCCCCTACTTCCCACCTCCCACCTCCCACCACCCTCACCCCTCCCCCCTGCCCACATCCCCCCCCTCAACCAACACCCCCCCTCCCCCATTCCCATCCCCACTCCCCTCCCCCCCACCCTCCCTTTCCACCGCAGCTCTCACCCCCTCCAGCACCCCCCTCCACACCCCCTCCCCCTGCATCCCCCCGACCTGCCACCGTCCCTGCACCACGTAGCTCGGCACCGCGCCCACCCCGACCGCCCGCGCGCCCCGCGACGCCGCGTCCACTTTGCGGCCGGGTTCCGGGTCGGACAGGTAGGTGAGCGCGGCGGCTTCGGAGGGGAACAGGCCGAGGGTGACGGCGAGGGTGGCGAGGGTGGTGCGGGAGGAGATGTCGTCGGGGGTGGTGAAGGTGGTGGTGTAGAGGTGGGTTGTGGTGGTTTGTTGGAGGGTTTGTTGGTGGGGAGGTTTTGGGGGGGTGGGGGGTGGGGGTGTGCCGTTGGGGGTGGTGCTGGTGGTGGTGGTGGTTCCGTTGGTGAGCCCGTTGGAGGTGGTGGTGGGTGAGCCCGGAGATGGGGTTGTTGAGCCGTTTTGTGAGGCTGCGGCTGCGGCTGCGGCAGCATCCTTCTCCATTGCTAGCAGGATCAGCTTGTGCGCGTCCCGCGAGTTGCCCGTCTTGCCCTCCCATTTGAAGTCGATGTCGTACTGCGCTCCGAGCTGGGTGAGCCGTCGCCGGATGAAGGGCGCGTTGGGGCCGAAGACAGTCTGGAGTAACGTCCCCTTGTCGTAGGCTATTATATGTAATGGTTAGTGATATTGTCACGGAGGGTAGTGGGCGATGGTGAGCGTGGTGATGTAATGGCTGCTTCTACTCCTTCCCCTTTTCTAGGAAAATAGTACCCACCGGAGACGCCCGCGTTTGGCCAAAGCATGTACGGCTTCCAGGTCAACTTGAATTCGGTATCAGGGTGCTCTGCCACGAAAGATGCCATCGCTTTGTCGAGGGCTTCTTTGCCGATATAGCACCAGGGGCAGATCGGGTCAGAGTAGACGTCGATTTCGAACGTGAACTTCGCCATGGCGCCTGGGTTGTTGAAGCCGGTTTAGGCTCGATGGCGGTTGTTAATAATTCTCAAAAGCTCCCAGTATTCCCTGGTCCGACACAGCCGTTTTCCCTTTTGTTGTTTGTTGTTCTCGCTTCAGCATTCCGTGTCTACTTCGAACCCGAGGTCGGCGGAGGGAGGCCGGAAAGGGTCAGTTAGTATTAGACTGTGGGGCCAGCCTTTTAGAACGGTAGACAAAGAGTCGGTTTTGGGATGGTAGCAATGAACTAGCCAGTTCGCCGACAGGGAGAGTGTTAGTGATGTGATCCCAGGACTTGGGTCAGATAGAAGGGGAGGCCCTTGATGTTAGGTACTGGGCCAAATCAACCAAGTTCGAACACACGGCAGTTGTCTAATAGGCCTGAACTATACAAATATGAATTTGATACTATTAAGAGTGGATAACAGAGTGAAGCGCCGTTCCACATCTCCACCCCGGGGAGTACGGCAAGACATTTAATCGATTAGTGATCATTACTCAAAACCAACACATCCCTCGCTCCCCTACCACGGTACCCGAACTCGCTTTTCACTGTACACAAACGAGGATCACCATGTTACCGTTATGTAATATTTCGAATACCTTTCTCTACCATGTGTTCTGATAACTCTGGGGGTGACATATCAATAGTCCGTTGCCCGGAGAACCACCAGAATCACCACAACCACCAAAACTAAAGGAGCGAGCAAGAGCATGCCCGTAAGCCAACCGGAGAATATTACTGAAGGAAATAACCCAATGCATGCTTTTCTCACCGCCTTGCATCTGCTGGAGACAAGACTGGTAGAGGGGTGATAGATATGAATTCGTGTAGGTGACCAGAAAAGCAATGCGCGTCTCCCCAAAGCATCTTGCGAGTACGATGGCGTCCTTAATCCACTTAGACCCCTCCACTATCATCCGTCAGCCTTACCGGGAGGCAGCTCCGCACTCCTAAGCCAGTAACTTGCTGCCCACCGACGGCGGTTAATGGTACCAACTTCCCTCTACAACATAGCCCATCCCCCCCTCCCAAACCCGCCTCAAGAGCCCCCCTCAGACGCACCAACAAGCACACCACCCCCCTACCCCCCATCCAACCCCCCCTCCCTCAAACGCCTCCTCCCCCACTCCCTAATAACCGCCGCCACCTCCCCATACCCCTCCCCCCTCGCCATCTCCTCCGGCGTCCCCCCCACCCCCACCAACCTCTCATAATGCAAATCCCTCGCCACCACCCCCCAATCGGCCCCCAACTCCAACAACGCCCTCACATTCTCCATCCTCCCCCTATACGCCGCCCCATGCAACGGCGTCGCCCCCGTCTCACACCTTACATCCACATCCACCCCACACCCCTCCACCAACAACCGTATAATCTCCGCCCCTTCCCCAGCGCCCCCAAACCGCCCTTCTTCCTTCCCGTCCAGCCCGTCGTTGCCGGCGTTGGCGCCCGCGACGTTGACGCCCGCCCAGTGCAGCGGTGTTTCGCCGAGCGCGTTGGTGGCGTGGGGGTTCGCGCCCCGGTCGAGCAGCAGGCGCACGAGCCAGGCGCGGCCGGTGCCGGCGGCGTACATGAGGGGGGTGGTGTTGCGGAGGGCGGGGTCGCGGGGGGGGGAGCCGAGGAGGGTGCCGGCGTTGACGATGTCGGTTGGTGGGGGTGGGGGTGGGGGTGGTGTGGTTGTTGTTGTGGTTGTGGTGGCTGGGGTTGTTGCTTTCGCCGCCTGCTGCTGCGGCTGGTGGTCGAGCAGGGTGGTGATGAAGTGGCGGGGCCAGCCGGAGATGATGGCCTCGTGCAGCGGGTAGGTGCCGTCGACCTCCTGCGGGATGTCGATGGCCGCGCTGTGCTGGAGGAGTAGCTGGAGGGTGGCGAAGCGGGTTTCGAGGAAATGGGAGGAGCCCATTCTGCTGTCGAGGATGTAGAAGAGGGGGGTGCCGATCCCGAGGAGCGTCTTGGTGGTGGGTGGTTCGGCGGCGGGATCGGGGAGCTGGGCGGCGTGGAGATTAGGGTCAGCGCCGCCTTCTAGGAGGGCCCGGACTACGTCGAGGTTCTTGCAGAGAACGGCCTGGTGGAGCGGGTCTGCACGGTAATGTTAGAGGTTTGTTTTATTTGACGACCCTCTGTCGAGGAACATCGCCCTCCTAGGGCCATGTGTGGTGGCCGACGGGGGGTGCGGGTTTAACATACAGTTGCCGTCCGGACCGGGCGTGTTGAAGAGGCGGTCGGTCTGGCCGAGGCTGGCGAGCCAGTGGATGAGGGCCGGGTTCTGGGCGATGACGGCGAAGCAGGCGAGTGATTCTTCGTTGTTGTGCTCGGGAAGGGGAGAGGCCCCCCGGGTGTGGAGATGCGTTGCCATAGGCAGGTTGTTGTGGAGGAAGGCAAGGGCCAGGGGAGTCATACCCTCTACATGGTGTTAATGACTTGTTCTAGGTGCGGATTTAACAGCTGTAGTTACGGTCATCAGTCTCATCTAGACTCTGCGGGAAGGCTACTAGAACTCTGTCGACCGCGAGGATGTCATTGTCCCGGACGGCCTCGTGGATGGTAGGCAAGTTTTCAGGCCTTCCAGCCGTATTGCTACTCCATGGTGACTCGGGAGCAGGCCCAGCACCCGTGTGCGGCTTGGAGCCCTTGAAGATGGACTTGACGGAGAACAACAAGCTCTGGCGCCGCTTTTTGGGTGTGCTGCTATCGGATGGCATGGTGCTCTACTGGTGTAAGATTTGTTCTATGAAATATATTTGTGTGTTTGGGAACTGGCTCACTCGAGGACAGCCATATGGTCTGCCCCAACGAGTGAGCTGAGGTCACCTTCCCCTCTCCCTCCGTGGACCCATTCGCGGAGCTAGCCGTAGTTGGGTAATCATTGGACATAGAAAGGCAAGGCTGAGGAGGCCGGGTCCGGAAACACCAGACGGGAGGAGGCCAAGGCATTTTGATGGTTCGGCAAGTTGGAAGATGCAGCTCGAGGTTCAGCTCCTCGATTCCCCACACGAGGCTGTGCAAACAACCGAGGAATTGGACGTATCAGTGCCGTGTTTTCGCTCGGCATGATACCCGGGAGCTAAGACCACGTTATCAGGCCGGCGGATCATCCGGATCGTGCATTGGGCAATTGACCCAACGAGAAGGTAATTCACGGAGAGGTTGCTGGTCTAAAAAAGCCTGCCGGCCGGTGGAGTGGGGCCGGTGGCCGGGTTTTCGGGGCCGGAAACACGTGGTTCTTGGGACAGTGCTCACTGTTGGGGCAGTTCTAGGCTAGTTAGGTCGTCAAGTTTGTTTCCCAAGAATGAAAAGCCCTGTCGTGGAATCGTGGGTCAGACGGTCATGCCGACAAGATCGTGCCTTGGTCCATATCCGCTCCGCGCCCGATTTGAACAGGCGCTGCCGATCTCCGAGATTGGCCAATTTTGGACGCTGCCCGTTTTGGGCTGGGCGATTGTCATAAAGGATCCCACATGGCCGCCCGTGAATGACTTGGGGATCTTGGCCCTGTATGTCTCGGAGGAGTTCTCCTGCACATGGCACATTAGTCTTGGCCAGTGCCGACTTTCCAGCTTCGAGTCGTTTCGATCCTAAACTACGTGGGCAGGAGCCGCACGTTGGATAACTAACCAGTTACGTGGTTAAACCCTTTCCGCAGTCTCACGTCCCGGCACAGTCTTCGTAATCCTGTTGCTGTCTCTGCGTCTGCTTACACAGCAAGGCCCAAGCTCGGGCTGAAGAAGCTGGAAGCATGGGGCTGGCCAGGGCTTCGGGCCCCTGCGCCGGGCATGAGCCAGGCCTGGAGGATCCACTGGCGCCGACAAGGGGCGGGAGAAGCTTCGGCGAAGCATCGTGGAAGCCTTGGAGTCCCATGCAGGGGGGACGACTCATCCCCATGCCCAGGCTTGTTCTGTTGCGATGGGCTTGTTTTGTCATGCGAGAGTTGCTCCAGGGCCGACTGCGGAGATATGCACTCTGGCGAGGACCAACCACTTGTCTTTCTGAACGCAACTAGGGGGCTTTGCAGAGAACATTTTGTGTGCCCTGTGTGTTCTTGTGTGTCGGGTGCTTTCCGGTTGGGCTGAGGGTGTGTCGGCATACCGATTGTCCCAAGTGTCAAATAGTTATGGGCCCTTGGCCCGACCCGCCCAATGCCCCAAGCTCTCTCTCGGAGGTGACGAGATCACGGATCGCCCTGAGGTTGGAGCTACGGGAGCTTGCAATTCCCAGGCTCCCCACTCTGCCGTCGCTGGCGCGCTCATCACTTGGCCGGTGCTTCAAATTCTTCTGGAAGGATCATGGAAGTCACCAGGGGCAACCCCCCCCCCGGTCCCGATGGAGCAGGGTTCCGGAATTCTTTTATGCACCGGCCATATCGGCGTGTCCATGCGCCCAACCAGACGTCAGAGTCGCGGCCGCCGGTCTCCCCAAGCGTTTCTGCTTCAATCTCACCAAACTGTGCCAATCTCGTGTTGACGGGGTTCTCATCTGCGGGCCCCCCTTCCCCATCAAAGAACTCGTGGTGGATTGCTTGCATCGCTTCCCCCCCCTGCACGCAGATCGAAAGCGGCTTCGAGGAAGCTTTGGCCGCTGACAGGGTCGGCCAGAGCACGGGCTAATTTCAGGGGCCGCAGGAACCACAACCCGATGTGGAGGGTTGCAATCGAAGCCGGAATCGAAGCTGCGGAAGCTTTGGGTTCGCCCCGCTCTCCAGACTTGGCTGTTTGGTGGTGGTGTTTGGTCTGATAGTACATCCACAGTTCGAGGCTGTGAGGTGCAACTTGCTGCAGATGAAAACCCCTGAGTTGTTTCGCAGCTTGCAGCAGACAAAGGCAGGCACGGACGACGGTGACCTGATACAAGCTAGCAGAGGAAGACATCCTGGGAGTGATTGTAGCAACATAGTCAGTACCATCAGCAACCACCAGCCAGCACTTACCAGCAGCGACTGCAAGGTCGACGCAGGACGCCACTGTCTCGGCTTAATTGTCCGGAGGCCAGAGGTGACGGGTGCTTGCATCTACCCCCCAAGTAAAGGAAGCGCCGTGTTAATCGAGGACCTAGGCGTGCCAAACAGGTAATGTTAATCATCGAGGTGTGTGTGTGTGTCGTGTTTTGGTTTTCCGGATGATTGGGTCGGTTCCGTGCTGTCGGCTGAGGGCGTGTGTACCGTGTAATTTAGCCATTCCCAGTTCCTGGGAAAACAAAAACTTAGGCATTCAGTTTTATTAGTCCTACACGAGATGCAGATAACACAACTGAGCTATTGTTTCCGCAAACCCGTCGAGATATAATGAAGAAAGGCATCGTCAGTATTAGTATTGCCCAGAGCCAAGAGAGAGAGCAGGCAACACCCCTTCAGGAAGACGGAGAAGTGACCTCATCAATTTTGGAAAGAATGGAACATTTGCATTTTCGAGGCATGTTCCGAGACTGAGGCTGACGATTGAATTTGCCCTGGTCTCCGCACAATCCAATCTTAGGGTGACACCGAGAAGATACCTCGATTTTACGGGTTTTATGTGCCAACTGCCGTAGCCCTCTTGTATTTACCCCACCACTACTAACGCGTGGCTCCACTGCCATCCGACCCACACGTGTGCTGGGATCCCTGCGTGTTCGTTTCAACGTGCCCCTGCACAGTGTCCCCCAATGCGGCTTTCCTTCTCCAGGATCCTCACCTGTGCCGAGCCACGTTATTTTCCTTCTGCTTTAACTTTTGACCTTCCACCCCGTCAAACCCGGAGCTGTGAATTCTCCTCATCATTCTGCTTTTTTGACCAAAGAAGACAAAGATTTGGCTTTCAACCTATTCCTTTTTGCAGCTCGTTTCACCGAACGCTGGTTGCCTGCGACGTCATCTTCGCCGGCTCGCGATTCGCGAGGCCTGGTCGCCAGCACAGCACCCTTCCTGAACCGTGCACGACAACACAACCACGACCCTTCTCGATCCAACTAACAAGTGACTTGTGATCAGCTTTGAGGTTCACCTTCGGCCCCTCAACAAATTCATTTTGTAGAGCCCAATTGCAAGTCACAGAATACCATCTGAGGCTGCTGGTCTGCCTGATTTGAGGTGAGAAAATTTGCCCTTCTTTTTTTTTCGGCAGCCCCGCATCACCTCTCACGTTCCCTGCTCCCTTTCTTCCTCTTTCATCCTCCATCAAACTTTCCCGACTCGACCATCGACCATCACGAAACACACTTGGTCGAGACTCTTTCTTTTCTCATTAATCATGGCCGAATCCATGTTAAGTCCCTACGGGGGCACAGATGTATGTGGCGTGGGTTTAACTGCCTAATTATCCCTAGCTGTTTTTTTTTTTTGTTTTTTTTTTCCCCGAGCCACTGCTCACCGCTAAAACTTGCGCCGGGCTGACCGTCATTTTTTAGCAAGTTACCCTGGCTATTTTCCAAGAGGCTTGTTCCCTTAACAGCCCAATCCTCGCCATGTCACAGTCGCCATCATCGGCTGGTGCTATGGGAATCGGGAACGTGCTCAACATTAAAGCTGAGCCAGGAGCCCAACAACCCCAACAGGGTGCCACACCTGAACTGCAACAGCAGCGTCCCCCCCAGGCGCTCCAACAATTGCAACAGCAGCTGCAGCCACTCCAAACCCAAATTGACCGACAACCTTCGCCGCACGGCTCGGAACAGTCGCGTTATTCTGGTCCGATGAACGCGTCTTACCCTTCCCCGACTGCCATGGCGGCTACTCCCTTGCCGCCCGTGCCCAACGCGAACATGGCCCCAGCGCCCATGGTTCCCCATGAGATGCAGCAGAATCTCGGAATGCCGCCAGCGGTTTATCAGCCAGCCCAGGCACCTCAGCAGCCGCCCGCGAAGCAATTCCCCTGTAGCACATGCGGGAAACCCTTTGCTCGGCGCAGCGACCTCGCACGACATGGTAGGTATATTTGTACCATCCCTTGTTCTTGATTGCTAACGCGTAAACAGAGCGTATCCACAGTGGTATTCGGCCCCATGTTTGCGACTATCCTGGGTGCGGTAAACAATTCATTCAACGGTCCGCCCTGACGGTCCACTCGCGTGTGCATACCGGCGAGAAGCCGCACAGGTGCGAGCGATGCGGCAAGCCCTTTAGTGATAGCAGCTCTCTAGCCCGGCACCGCAGGATCCATTCGGGCAAGCGACCCTACAAATGTCCTTATGCCGATTGCCAAAAGACCTTCACCCGGCGTACCACTTTGACCAGGCACCAAAACCATCATGTGGGCACAGTTGAGGAATCCGCGCGTGCACGTGCCGAGGCCTTGGCTCAAGGTGCCAACGCCGCTGCGGCTGCGGTCGCGGCTGCTCGGAGCAAATCTCGTTCTGGGAGCGAGCAAGCATCAAACCACGAATCTCCAATGACGAATACACCTTCCCCTGGTCAGCGCCCACTTTCCATGTCCCCGGGTGCTGAGCTGGCCGGCATAAACAACATGCAGTACTTGAGCAACTCGATTCCTCCCCACCTCCGAGGCGATGTCCATGTCGGAAGCCCATCGCCGACAGCATCTTCGGGGTACAACAACGGTATGCGCCCCACATCACACCCCACTGGATATGCTCCCCCGCAGACCCTGGAGCCGAGCATCGAGCAACCGCAGCAAGGTCCCGGAAGCGCAGTCGGTAGTCCCCACATCGGCAGTGTCGGTTGGGCCTCGCCTGGTCACGTCGGCTCTCCCACCCAGAGCCCCAGTGGGAATGGATACGTGTATCCCGATCCTGAAGCATACCCGAACGGCACCCCGATCGCCCAGATGTTTTTTAACAGTGCGGTGGCGTCCCGCCGTCCGGATAGCGCCGAGCCAGGGAACCCTTCTTTTGACACTAAGAGCCGTCAGGGGGAGCTCTGGACGAACTCCCAGTAGTAATGGGCCAAGCCGAACTCTTTCGACATCTCTTTATATCAACTATTTCTCTCCATGAGACCTAATCGAGCGGCCAACATCAATGGCCAACCGCAAAAACATTTCACAACATGTTGCATTATGGGCCGGAAAAAAACATCTGGCTTTCTTTCTCGTTCTATAATAAAGATGGGGATGGTCTGGGCCGGGGCGTGAGGAGTTGCTTACCTACATTAATGACATGGGCGGTGGGACAACGGACCGGCATGATGGCGCGGCGCCCTTGCTTTACCTATTTCCTCCCTTTTTTACTCTCTTTTTCCCTTTTTTTTTTTTTTTTTTTTTTTTTTTTTCCCACTACATTTCTTGTGGGAGCGGGAACCAACGGCCGGGCATTGGCCTTTTTTTTTTCTGCGGCCGACAACAAGCCGTCGCGTTAATCACCGTTACTCTTTTTCGGGCAGAGTACATTCGGAAAACCTACACGGTCTGATTGGCGACCACGGGTTCTTTTTACGGCAATGACTTTCCATCCTATTCGGTTTCCTCTCTAGACTGGTGGGCGGGATGGCTTCGGTGCAGGCAGAGGGTAATGGGTGGATGGCTGGCTGGGATGGCTGGGCGGGTGGATGGATGGCGTGGAGGGATTGAGGAGGCGTCGGTTACTCACAACCGATTGTGTTGGTTTTAGCTTCAACTTGCTCCCGTCCGGCCCTTGTACACTATCGACGATGTGCATCGAAGGGGAAGGTGGGAGTGGCCTTACCCTGGACTGGGTTGGGGCTCGGGGATCGGGGGCATGGGGCTTTGTATTGGTCTTTTGAGAGGTGGTTGGCAACGTTGCATCATCGGATGGTAAACATAGCGATTTGGCAATGGCAGGGTAACCAGCATGTGGCAGGTCTGTGGGAATATTGGTCTTTCGGTTTCGGTCCTCTGATGTGTTCCTGTTTACTTATCTATCTCCTAGGGCCTAATCAAGGCTAAGTGGGCGATTTAAGACATGGTTGAGTAGGAACAGGCACGGGCCGGGCTTGGGACATGGCCTTGGGCTTTATGGAGTTAGGTTATGTATGTTCATACAATCAGTGCGGTGCCTTGCGGCTTTTCTTACAGATGTCACATTGAACCAGGCCAGATTTGCGGTATGAAAGCTTTTACTGGCTCCACACATCTACATATCCGTGCTTGGTGGCCGTGTCAGCATGCACACAGTCTTTGGTATTTGTCCAACTTCAGTGTTATAAGTTGCAGGTTGTCGAGTGATGGCTAAAGAGAAGAGTGTTGCCGCACTCACATCTTAACACCCCCCACACGATCACCCACCCCTCTTCAAACAACCACAGCATAATTAAAGAAGTCCAATTCACAAGCTAAATACATCACAATGAAGTCAATTGGCAGGTTTCGGTGTTCGGTACGCCTACGTACCCGAGCAACGGCCTTTAAACATCTGGGTATTGAATCAATCAGACCGTCAACAAAGCCCTATGGGAGGCACCCCTCAGTGCATCGCCCACAATAGTGATATTAGCTTTGTTGTTTCAAGACGATGTCGACCAGGGAAGCCCCCACATGGGATTTCCTTCACTTTCTTCCACACGTGCTCAATTGGGATGAGTGCTGGGCTGGGGGAGCGGGTTCCAAGACCCAGGTGCCATCATCTTCCTGGTCGAGTTAAGTACCACACCAAGGTGCTTAGACTCAGACCCCGGGTCATGGAGATGAGTGGCGGCTGGCAACACCTTTTGACCAGGATTGTCTCCCCCCACCAACCTGCCCTGCTTGACAAGTATGAAGGAAACCCCGGGTTTGGGTACACGAGTTTGTGGGTATCTTGCTCGAAAACACATGCAACCCCAATATCACAGTCAACTAGACGGGCTAAGAAAGCCACATCACCATACGCTGTACTCTTAATTCAACTACCCAATGAACAAACACATCAAACACCAAACGCCGCTACTGATGGTCTCACCATCTATCATACAGATACAGTTCCTCCGGTCGGGCCACACCTCCGCCCTTCGCTGCACCGGCCCATAATCAGAAAGCCGCTGTCCAAAACGTATCCAAGGGCATGCTTAGTATGCTATGGTAGTTGTACAGAGATATCTCGACGTAAATCGATGTAAAATAAAGAAAATTCCCGGCGAGGGATCGTAGTAATAAGTATTGTGACGTATGAAAAGTTGAATGCATGAGATTAGGCCTTGCCGAGGGCATCCGCTGGGCTGGCCCAGAAGGCGAGCGCGATAATCATGTAGAGGCCGAGAAGCTGTGCGGTTGTTAACTACTTAGTGCGTGGGAAGGGTGAAGTGTCGTAAGACATGACATACCATAGCGCCCTCGAGGTAGTTAGATTTGCCGTCTTGGACGGTGTAGGTGACGACCAGCACTGAGAGCGCGAAGGCGATGGTTTCGACTGGGCCGGATTAGCAACCAAGTGGGCGTTATTTGGGGGCCAAAACTGCTTACATGTCTCAAAGTGGAGCGTCATGTCCTGGCCAATTGCCCAGCCTAGCATAACCAGCGCGGGCGTCACCAGAAGCGCAATCTGGATGCTCGATCCAATAGCCACGCCCATGGCCAGGTCCATCTTGTCCTTAACGGCCACCACGCAGGCGGTAACGTGCTCGGCCGCGTTGCCAACGATGGGGATCAGGATTAGGCCGATAAACGTCTTGCTGATATTGCCCGTTGCCACCAGCGCGTCGATGCTGTCCACCATATAGTCGGCGCACACCGAGATGATCAACGTTACAACCACCAGAACAAGCCCAGCCGCCCAGGGCCCCAACAACGGCTCATGCTCCTCCTCGCTATTGCCCTGGCCGGTCTGGGCCTCGGGCTCGAAAAGCTTCTTGTGTGTGCGCAGGGCGAAGTAGAGGTACAGGACATAGAGGAGCAGCAGGACGATCGAGGTTCCGCGTGAGAGGACCAGGATGCTGGCCTTCTTGTTCTCTTCGTCAGCGTTGTTGAGGACGCCGTACAGGGCAGCCGGGAGGATCATGGAAGCCGAGGCGAGGGTCATGAGCGAGCAGGTCGTCTGGGCAGTGGCCGTGGAGAAGCTCTGTTCGGTGCCGTGGCCGTCGGCGCCACGCATGTTGTAGACGCCGCCGAGGAGGAAGCACATGCCGAGGACGAGAAGAAGATTGGACAGGATGGATCCGATCATGGACGACTGCACGACCTCAATTTCTCCAGCGCGCAGCGCCACAATGCTGACGATGAGTTCCACGGCGTTTCCGAAGGTCGCATTCACCAACCCCCCAAGCGTCTCGCCCAATCGGCCCGCAATTTCCTCCGTCGCAAACGAGAGAACGGCAGCGAGGGGGATAATGGCGAAAAAGTTGAGGGAGAAAACCCAGGGGGCGCTCCATTCCTGCTCGCCGGCGATGATGCCCAATGGTACGAAGACGAGAAGGAGATTGATCCACGCTACGCGACAAGTTAGCATGATGTCTCCCCCGAGCTTGCCGAAAGTGATTTAAGTAAGGTACGTACAGCTGAACAGTGTGACTTTAGTCACGTTCCACACCAGTGCCGGCCACCGGACAAAGGGATTCGGGCTGTTGGTACCAGGACTGCTCTGGGTGTTGAAGAGGAGATGGCGCCAGAAGCCGGGCTCGGCGTGCAGAGCGGAGGCGACCGGGTGGTGCCCTAGGAGGGGTCGTGTCTCGTTGTCCATGTCGTCGTGGGAGTGGCCGTTCAAGGTGCCGTTGCCGTTGGTTCCGTTGGATGAATTGTTGAGCTTGCCGGTTTCAATGCGCCGGAGCTGGTCGCGCGATTTGAGATTGACTGTGGGACTAGTTAAATGATTGCTCTCTGGGCCGTTGTCCATGGCTACCTATTCAGGCGCAATGGGGAGGAGCGAGGGTGCAATGGGTTGTTGTGTTGGCTGGATGACCAGGGCCGCTCATCTCGAAACAAGTGGCAAGGGCGCAAGTTTCCAATGAATCCGAGCCAATTGCTCGTGAGGGACTTGGAGAAAGATGGGATGACGATGCGCGACTTGCCTGGGGGGAGGGGGGGTAATGAGGGTATGTACCTGACCGACAGGTGCGAGCTACCTACACAGTAGAGGGCAAGAGGGGATAGGATGGAAAGAGTGGAGGAGGAAGAGCGGTCGCTACTTACACATTTCGGACAGCGATACCGCTTCAAGCCAAGTCGCACTGGGCAAAGAAAGGATGGAGCGAAATATCGTTTTCGTCCCGTCTTGGGCACACCGGAAAGCCGAGTCGTGGGGAATGGGGCGAACGTCTGGTTTGTGCCGGGACTGGCTGGATTGGCAAGCCGAGAAGGAAACAACGGAGAGAAGAAAGGGCTTTCCAGGTTGGTTGAGTGGGTAACCAGATCGGGTGCTGCCACTGGTCCGCCCCTTGTAATGAATCCCTGTCGTTGGTGTATTTCACTGTAATGTAAACTCCATCTGTCAGTTGCCTCGCTAATACACAGACAGGTACACTTCCATAAAACCACAACTTCACTCCGCCGCCGCCGAGAGTTACGATCCCCTTGCCTTCGGGTGCCGACAGGCAGACAGCGGTGAGAGGACGACACTCTACCTGGGCGCAGCAGCCCGGACTTTCCCAAACAGGAGCCCGAGTCAGCAAGTCAGTATTGGAGATCACACTCACCGCGTCACCACAGTCCCTTCTTCCCTTCGTTCCGATGAGAGTATTCCAAAGTAGAGAGGGGAGAGGCGTCCAATGCAGATGCCAAGCGTGGCAGTGGTCTCTGGCGGAGTGCAGTTTGATGAGGCAAGCCGGTTGTTTACAGAGTCCGTCTCCCCGTGTTCGATTCGGGCAATCAATCTTTCTAAGGCACTTTTTTGTGTTTTCCGGCGATGTTCGGCCCGCAAAGATAAAATACACAGCCGTCCGTGCCGTAAGTCTGTCAGCGGGCAAAGCAATTGCTGGCGTTGGCCCTGTTTTGAAACAGTGAAGGATCCAACACACCAGACAAACAGACAGAGGCAGCCCGCAAGAAGAGCCCGTTAGTTATCCCAACTGAAATGTCAAAGACGTAACAAACCGACACTCCGGAGCTGAAAAGTGGAGACCATCTCCAGATCACAACTTGGCTTTCTGGTCTAAACTGTGGGGCCCATGTTTCCAGATTTCCGAAGTGGGACAACATGCGTCATGTTCCATGTCTTTTTTTGATGATCCGGAAGAATAAACGGGGAACACATGGATGAAAACAGACACCATCAGACGCCATCACGGACCATCAATCTTTCATAGCCACTCCCCGTCGCCCCTAAACACTCGCCTTTCAGCTTGACAGTACCAATGCCCCTGGCACACGACTGAACCGTTAGCTTACCGGCTGCACGTTCTCCGTGGGTACAGCTGACAACGTGCGCCCAGCACAACCTGCCTGGAACATACCTACCCCAACGCTCGTTCCCTGCATAAGCTCAGGTAGGTACACATCCATTGGGCCGCCAATATTCCTGTGCGCCTTCCGGTGCCCTGCAGCTCAGCATGGCATCGTGCATCATTTGGCTCTTGTGAATGGCGAACCGCTCGCATCATCGCGGATTCCCATTCCACCAAAGACCCTGGACGTTGACAGAAAAAAAGGTGGGGGGCGGGCACAGGAGGCCTCCCAGGTTGCTGCCAAGACTGAAACACACAAGACTTTTGCCAGAGACACTGGCGCGGCGCGGCATTGTGGGTTTTTGTGGGGCTGCTGTCCGAGATGTCGGGAGGATGCCGAGCGGGGATTTGGAGAAGGATGAAGTGACGAGTGAGAGAAAGACAACGGTCGAGGTGGTGGTGTGGGGTTGCAGCCGATGAGCGACTGCAGTTTGAGTTCTGAGGTGACAACGCCGAGTCATGATCACACAAGTGGTATATTATTCTGCACAGACTTGACGAGGCAGACTCTTAGGCTTTCAAAACCAACCCAACGCCAAACCATTCCCCCATTTCCCTTCCGTATGAGCTGCCTGCGAAGCATGATCCGTTTAGTTGCTGCCCCAAAAACGCCATGCTCGCTATCGATGCCTGCCTCCCCTCCAAACAAAACCACAGGAAAACACACAAGTACCTCAACGGAAATAGGTAACGTAAAGCAACGTAAAAGCAACCAACAGACAAGCCTGTCTGTTTGTCATGCACCCCCTCCCCGCAAAGCTCAAGAACACCCAAAACGTCTCCCCTTGTCCAACTCCCCCTCTACATCCACGGCCCCCTTCGCCGCCATCTTCATCAGATCGTGTCTTCTATCAAGATGGTCGAAGAAGTCACCCCTGCCTGTGAACAACTGATTCTCCTCCTCCGCCTTCTTTTTCATAACACACCCCTCATGAAAACAAGCGTAGCGCACCCCCAGCGCGAACGTCTCCCACCTCGCGGTCGCCGCCCTCGCGCGCCGCCGCTCCACCAGCATCTGCGCGTACTGCGTGATGCGCGTCTTCTGCTCGGGGCTCGCGACCCACTTCTCAGAGGCCTCCTCGATCTCGCGGAGGAAGAACTTCTTGCGCCAGCCCAATCGTATCCCGGGGACTTCAAACCGGTGGTAGTGGTTGTAGGAGCGGCCCTCTTCCTCCCCGATGGCCCATTGGTCCTTGGCGGACGTGGTGGCGGGGTGCTGCGACGTGAAGGAGCGCAGCTTTTCGTAGAACCACGCCTGGTGTTCGTCTGTGCCCAGGCTGAGGAGCAGGTCGATGGCCGGCTCCGCCTCGTCGAGGAGGGAGGTGATCTCCTTGAGGACTTCTAGGGTCGGGTCCCGGATCTGCTTGCTGCCGTCGACAAACTGGCCGGAGCCTAGCTTGAAGGGTTTGAACGAGTAGCGGGAAGGTGTGGTGATGGCCTTGGCAACCTCGGGAATCGAGATGAGCCGCTCAGGATCGTTCTCCTCCTCGGCGTAGGTGCAGAAAGCGTAGGGGCGCCGCGAGCGGCGGGCTTCGACCTCGGTGCACCAGGCGAGAGTCTGACATTGGTACGTATCGGTTCGGAACTCGCTCGATGCGGCGGACGCTTGGGAGGAGGCCCGGGAGACAGAAGGACTTGCGAGTGCGCCTGGCAAGGTGCGGCCGGTCGCAGTCACGGTGAACTTGGCGAAGGTATCGAAGAAGGAACTGGTGCGCTTTGTCGGCCAGGTGCTCCGCCTGTAAAGAAGCGGAAAGTCGATAGACGACACCACCGATGCGTCGTCGGCTAACGGTATGGATTTGTTCTGTCGGTGAAATTCGTTGATGCAGTCGTCGACGGTTTTTCCAAACATGCCAAGCATGATAGCTATTAAACCTCCGACGCTCGTGCCGGCAATATAGTCGAAATAATGGCAAGGTAGATACTGCCCTTCTCTGAACACATCGTCGGGAATCTGTTCGCGCGGTATCCGGTCGGTCTGGGTGCTTGCTGAGGCGCGGGGCTCAAGAGTTTGTTCGATGCGCTCAATCTCTTGCATTAATGCTCGCAAGACGATGAGTGATGAGTATCCCCTGATTCCACCGCCGTCGATTGTCAGAATCAATCTCTTCCATGTCGTCGTCGACACGTTCAAGCCGCCCGAAGAACCGGAGCGCGGGCTTGTGACATCGGAGCCAGTGGAGCCTTTCGGAGCGACTATCGAGACGCGAGTCGGCACCCGCTTCGGCTTCGGCGGCTTGGATGATCGCAGAGCGGAGACCGGTCCTGGGATTTGAGTGGCGGTTTCTTCAAGAGGATTTGCGACGTCCGCCATGTTGGGTCGTCGTCGATTGCGTAAACTCAAGAGCCGTACGATCCCAATAGCGAGTGGGAATTCGAGTGGCTCTCGGTGAGAGAAAATGGCCTTTGAAGAAACTGGAAATGGTCAGCAGGCGTGACAGCCTTGCTACCTATAAAATGACGTTGGGTGCTGCTTGTGCCTGCTGAGCCTATCGGCCTCGGCGGGCGGACTTGCCGCGAAAATCCGCCTCGCTCCAGCCACTCTCGCTCTCTCGCTAGTTAATTATCAGTGGCTTTTAGCACGTGGTCGCCACGGCCTGGGCCCTGGAATCATCTGGTCGATCGAACAGCTCAGCTCATCGGAAGATGAGAATTCCATGCGTGGGAAGGAACGCGATGCAACGAAAAGGTTTTGAACGCCACCCAAGGTGTAGCTAACGAAACTTACCACTGGGACTGTTTATTCCTGTATTTTTAATTTCGTCTCGGCCTATATACTGTGTATCAATATAAACTACATACTTCTCCCAATCGCGGGATGCAGACGTGAAGATCCATTTCCATTCAAGCGAATCTGAATGTCGGGTGGTCTGCAGCTTCGAAGCCGCCCTCCTCATGGCCAACCCCCCGCTTCTATTAGGCTTACAGCGGCCGTGACTCACTGGAGTTCATTCAGTTTTCCCGTATCAAACCACCCCAGAGCCTCACTAACAAAGCCACTGGCTGATTTTAACTCAACCTGGAACTTTTGGTGTTGATGTGGCCCGCTTGTACACTCCGCTCTCTTAATTGACTCCTGAGTGTCGAGTGAGCCCTATTTCCAGACTTGGTCACAGGTAGGCGCGTTGGGTTCATGATCCTCGAATTTCGCTGGGGTTCTCTCTCTACCAATATTTCGTTCGTTTCGTCTAATTCTACTCCTTTCCTCGTTTCCTGTTTAGCATATTCCATCCCGTTTCATTCAGCTGCTCTGTTGCACTAGTTTTTGTCACAATTGATCGTGCTTGTCAGCGGGAAAACCGGGTGGGTAATGCAAGATGGAGGTCGCGGGCGGGGTTCTCTCCCTCACATGGGATGTTTTTGATAGTGCTGTCCGCAGTAAGTCGAACTTTCCTCTATTCACCCAAACAAGGATGCTAACTATTTGTTAGTCTTCAAGTTCGTCACGGCTCTGGTTGAGATGCCGAGAGAGTATGAACAATACAGGCTGCAGCTCATCATCGAATACAACAGGGTGTTGGCCTGGGGGAAAGCGGCTGGCCTAGTTGATGTTCCCGAGGGTTCTAATTTGGGCACTACTCTGGGATCTGACGGGATCGAGCTCGTTGCGATTGTCGCCCGGATTCAGTGGTTACTCTCAGAATTCAGAGAGCTCAACGCTCGCTATGGCAACGAACTGCCGAGGGCCGCCAAGGACGGCGATAAAGGGGACGAGAAGCGGGAGGAAGTGCAGCCTACTGACATGGACGTCCTAAAAGAAGTCTCGAGCCTCGCTATGTCATATGAGTCGAAGAAGAACGACCGCCGGCATGCGCGCGGGACCAACCACATCCGAAACTTTTTTGAAAAGGCTGGCCACAACACCAAGGACATCATCACCCATCCGGTTCGAGTCCGGTGGTTGGCGATCGACAAGGAAGCCTTCGACGCCTTGTTGAAGGACCTCCATACCCTGACAGAACGGCTTCACGAGCTCATGAGAAATTATCGCGAGAAGCAAATTGACGGCATCACGGCCAAGACTTACAGGGAGATGATCCTGACCAGGAACAGCGTCGAGGATCTCAAAGACATGTTCGACGCGGTGACCAACCTGATATCTACGTCAGCCGGCACCCGCAAAGAGAAGGAGGCCCATCTGAACGACAGGACTCTCCAAGACCTCATTCAACTCAAGAAGCTCAGCCGCACTTCGGAGACAATCCTCGCTCAACTCAAACGCGACAACACCTTCGACGTTGAACTGAGCCTATCCAACCTCGGCATCAAAGTCCCCAAGTTCACCGACTCCGACCTCACCGAAGACTTCGAGTGGAACGAGCACGAAACCGCCAACCCCGAGTTCCTCCCCCGACCGCGGGGCATCCTCGTAACCGGCGAGGGCGACGTGCCCGTGTGGATCGAGTGGCGAGCCCTCGGCGACATCCCGCCCAACTCGCTCAAAGACAAAGAAGCCGCCCTACGCACGGTAGCCCTGGCCGAGATGCTGCACCTGCCCAAGCCGGCCTCCCTGCACGCGCCCGAATGCGTTGGCTACTTCGACGACCGCGAGTCCTCCGGGGCGGACCGCTACGGCTGGCTGTTCAAGATGCCCGAGGGCAGCGACTACGACACGCGCGTCGTCTCGCTGCATGATGTTCTGGGTGACCAGCGCTTTAAGCCTAGCTTGTCGCAACGCATGTCGATGGCGTCGAAGTTGTGCTCGACGGTTTTGAACTTGCATGCTGTTAATTGGTTGCACAAGGGCATTTTCAGTGATAATGTTGTGTTCCATTTCAACGGCGAGGGTGATGGTGGTGATCAGGTCGGCCTAAACTATGATCCTGAAAGGCTTACCTTATCCGGGTTTGAGTTCTCGCGCCCGGATGGGACCGAGACGACGGCCAGGGACGTGGATGTCGTTTGGGACTTGTACCGCTGGCCCGGGATTCAGCGGCAGCGGCCAACAGAGAGGAACTCCAAAAAGACGTATGATTTGTACAGCCTGGGGTTGGTTCTGCTGGAGATTGCCCACTGGGAGAAGCTGTACAAGGTGATGTGTCTGGGGAACAAAAAGGTGGAAATTAAGGACGGCGTCAAGGTGCCCCACATACTGCTGGGTGAGTCCAAGTCTGTGAGGGACTGGTTGTTGGGGGTCAAGTCTGGAGCACCGTTTGAGGCTGCCGGTCGGCCGAACCCGCTGAAGGAGCTGCGCCATCTTGCGGGGGACAGGTACTGGAAGGTGGTTGAACGGTGCCTCTGGGCGCACGGCGAGAAGGGATTCGGCGTGGAAGAGCAGGCGGAACAATCTAATGATTCGGAGGTGGGCATAATACTGCAGGAGGCATTCACGGAGCATGTAGTTGAGGAGTTACAGACTCTTCAGATTTGAGAGAGCCTGGTAGCTTAAAGACTTGCACACATGAACTGTCTAGTATCCTACAATTGATGTCGCCGTCTATCTCTAATCTACAGAAACGTTACAGTCTACTTGTTCTATCCAGCCGACAACATCCAAACAATTCTAGGGTATCACTCACCCTTCCATTTCCACAGCGCACGGCGATGCTTCATGTAGTCTTTGCTCTGTATGCTCTTGTAGATGCCGTAGAAACCACCCAGTGGCGGCTGCTTCTTCAACCAGTGCCGCTTCTTCTTACCGGCGACGTCGGGATCAACATGGACCTTGTCCCACACCGTCGGGAGCGTCTTGGCGTTATACTTCTCCCGGAGCGCATCGTACCACCCGCGGCCACCGTACATGGACCAGAATTCATCCTGCGGGTAGTACGTGTGCGCGTACAGCCACTTCATACCGCCCAGTTCACGCACCTTGTTCTCAAGCTCGCGGTTCTTCTTGACGAACTCGGCCGAGTCCGACGGGCCCCAGCCCCAGACACCGACGTTGAGCATCATATCCTCCTCTTTCTTCTCGACACCCTCGGGAAGAGTCGTGAACGGGTGGAAGGTTGGTGGGCCACGCTTCTTAAGCGGGCAGAGCCACAGCGGCCAGATGTCGAGCTCGGACGAGGTGTAGTCGACGAACCGTTCTGTCGTCTCAAACGGCATGGCGATATCCTGCACCACGAACCGGGCGCTCTCGCCAGAGCCGTGCAGCGCGCGGTACATCATGCGCGTGTGTAGGAAATCATCCAGGAACCAGCGGAAGAACCTGGTGAACGGCACGAACTTGAAGTACTGGAACGCCGCGGCCCCGACCCAAAATCCACCCCGATCATACCGGAACAGGTACTCGGCCAGCGGCACATAATCCACCGGCGCCGCGCCCGCCTCACCCTTCGCGGGCGCCGTCTTCTCCTTGGCATGGAGATAAAACCACGGATCCCACGGCCCGCTAAACGTCTGCACCTTCTCCCCGGCAGCAGGCATCTCATCGGTCAACTGCCCCGTCACCACCACACCATGATCCTTGGAGAACAAAATCCCATCCACATAATCATTCTCCCCCTTCCTCACCTCCTCCCTAACCGCCTCCACCGCCTCCGCCACGCTGGTCGTCCGCCGATACCGCGTCTTCACAAACTTCCTCGCCTCCATCAACCGCACCTCCAACAACGTCGTCATCCCCAGCGTCCCCACCGCGCCCGCGGCCCCCCGAAACAAATCCGCCCTCTCCCCCCCAGGCGTCACCTCCAGGACCTCCCCATCCGCCATCACCATCTCCACCCGATTCACCGTCTCATCAAAGTACCCATGCCTGAACGAGCTACTCTCCCCGGCGGTACCCGCAAACCCGCCCCCCGCGGTAATGCCAGGGAACTCCATCACCACGGGCGGGACCAGGCCGTGCGGCAGGGTGGCCTCGACGAGCTTGTCCATGGGCACGTTGGGCTCGACGAGGGCGACGCGGCGGGCCGTGTCGACGGCGAGCACGTTGTGTAGTGCGGAGATGTCGACGGTGCGGGAGGAGGGCCGCGGCCGCGTGGAGTTGGTGCTGCCGTGGAAGATGCGGTACGGCTCGCGGGCGGCGAAGAGCGAGCGGACCGTGGAGGCGATCTTGGAGACGGCGGCTTTGTGGCGCTCCATTTTGGGTGTGTGGGGGGTTGTGTTTATGGAAAGGTTTTTTTAACAAAAAAGAAAATGGGATGAGATTTGTTTACATCTCGTTGTTTGAGTGATAAGGGGGACCCGTTCGTAAGAGTTGGGATGAACGGAGGTTGCGAGGTTGAGGGTTAGGATTTTTGGTGTGGGTCCATTCACTCACTTGGCGTTGGCTTATATGCATGCTTGAGTGCTTGCTCACCCACTCACTCGCTTTAGCATTTGTTTGTGTCAGGGGCAGGATAAAATACGGATTACTGTTGTTATGTTATTAGAGCAACACACGGTATTAACTATGGAGGTCACACCTTAGTCTTCTCTGTCTACACACTCTAACTGCACCATGACCACTACTCCCCCCAACATTATCCGGATTATACACCCCCCTCTTCACCACAAACACAAACACCACACCGGGTATCACAACTTCGCAACCCCCTCCTCCGCCACTCCCCTCTCCCTAAGCTTCCTCCAAACCCTCTCCTCCACCACCTCCTCCCCCTCCCTCCACAACCCCTCCATCTCCCCCTCTACCTCCACCAGCGATTTCGCCTTGACCGTCACCCACCGGCTCTCCGCATTTCCACCCCCTTCCACCAACCCCCTCACAAAACCCGCCCACCCCTCCAAACACCGCCTCGCCTCCCCCAAATACGGAAACACCAACGCAAAACAATGCGGCATCGCCTCAAACTCCTCCACCACCACCCTCACCCCCTGCCGCCACATCTTATGCGCCACAAACCGCCCCTCATCCGCCAGCATCTCCCAACCAACACACATCCACACGGGCGGCGCGCCGGCCCACGACGCCGCCAGCACGGGGCTGACCAGTGGGTGGGCGAGCAGGGAGTCGGGCGCGTACAGGTGGCGGCGGGGCGGGGAGGCTGGCCAGGCGGCGCAGGCGGGGCGTTTGGATTCGGCGGCGAGTTGTTGGGCGAGGGTCGGGAGGTAGTCGAAGGGGGCGTTGGCGGTGTTGGAGGGGGAGGAGTGCGTGAGGTCGAGCCAGGGGGAGTTGACGGCGGCGCCGGCGGGGAGGGGGAGGGGGTGGGTGGTACGGTTGAGGTGGAGGAGTAGTTGGAGGAGGGCGAGGGCGAGGTTGCCTCCGGCGCTGGAAGGGGTTGGGTGTTAGTAAACGGTGGTGGTTAAGGAGGGTTATAAGGGGTGGGGGGCGTACCTGTCGCCGGCAAAGACGATGTGTTCTGGTTTGACGGGCTCGTGGAAAGCGCCTTCTGGGGGGTAGAGGAGTGCGAGATATGACATCAGCGCATCCATCAACGCTGCGGGGAAGGGGTGCTGAGGTGCGAGGCGGTACCGGACCGAGTATATCCTCCCGCCGGTTAGCTTTGCGAGGTTCTTGGTGGTTGGGCGGTGGGTTGCCGGGTCCAGCAAGTAGTACGCTCCACCGTGAAAGTAGAGCACTGTTACGGGGCTCTTGACCTCCTTCATCATCTCGGCGTAGAGTTCGCTTTCCGAGACATCCGGTAACCGCGAGTCGGAGGTCGCATTTGCGCGGTAACCCGTCCACTCGGCCTCGACGGGTGCCGGGTCTGGCATCTCGTAGGAGGGCGGTGGGACCTTGGGATTTCGCATCTCGTCGATCGCCT
Source organism: Chaetomium tenue (assembly GCF_020726465.1). Classification (NCBI taxonomy): domain Eukaryota; kingdom Fungi; phylum Ascomycota; class Sordariomycetes; order Sordariales; family Chaetomiaceae; genus Chaetomium; species Chaetomium tenue. Next base: position 1,234,644 of record NW_027117330.1, on the reverse strand, counting down.
TTGCGATGGCGTCTTGCAGACCTCTTTCCTCTGGCGGAGGCGCCGGGCAGGTGTAATTACTGACCCAGATCTTGCCCTTCAGCTTGGGAACTATAGCAGCCATCTTCTGCGTGGCCGAGATGCTCCGGGGCACAGAGGGGTTCGTAAAGGAGCGCAGCACGGCGATGGTGATCTCGGTTCGCAAGTCTAGGTACTTCGACTGCTTTGAAAGGGACAGTATATGAAGGAGGGCAACCCTCATCATCAGAGGTATTTTTGGGATCAGAGCGAGCATCATCTTGTGGTTGTTGTCCGCGGACTTCTCGGCGGCTTCAGGCCCGGGATCAGGTTTTTGAGCGGTCATGTCTGAAGAAGGGATAGAGGAGCTGAGAAAAGGATGATGTTGTATCACAATTTCGAGGCGAGAAGCGGCAAGCAAAAAGAAGATGGAAGGGCCGGAAAGGGGCGAGACTTGTATTTAAAAACCTGTGGAAATTGGTACGAAAGACAAGAAGAAGGCGGCTCTTATCAACTTTAATGGAACCTGGAATACCTGATGCGCCATTGGAAGAGCAAACCCCTGGCGAAGAAAAGGGTTCCATCTCTAGAATGGCCCACTTACGGACAGAATCCGATATATGGGGCCCAATGCAACCGATCGGCTCGTCTATGGCGAGCTTCTCGAAGCGATCAGTAAAACGTGGGGGAGATCAGACGAAGGGAAGGACAGGTCCATGTTGAGACCCCGGGCCGATGAGAACGGGGAAGGAGCCTCGGCACGGGGCCCCTCGTTTAACCCCGAATTCCGCAGGCGTTGCTGTCGGTGTCCACTAACAACCTGCAAATCCGCGAATCAACGAATCGGGAGCATTCGCAAGCCTTCCCTTCAAAGGACTGACTCCGAATTGCCAGGCCGGAAACAAACCGCCGTGATGTACATACATATGCTTGGACATTCTGGAGGAGAGCTGAAGGAACGCAAGCATTGCCAAGTTAGGAATAACTCACTCTTATCATGCTGAGCTGGCTTCGCTTGCACTGCATTAACCTCCTCTCATCAAACCCGCATCAATGAAGAGCAATGCCAAGTGTTTGGCGTTCGCAATCACTCCTGGGGAAGCTTTTGGAGTCCCGAGTAAGAAGCGGGTAGGTAACCTTATTCAAGCCGTCCCATGATCAATATATGATGAATCCCAAATTACCGTCTTTCAATGACCGTCTTTCAATGGCCGTTACAGCGTAATGTACAACATTTAGCATGCGCCAATATTGCGATGCATTCCAACACTCAACCCCTCCCGCCCTCCTCCCCATTAGCTACCACCCACTTATGCGCTTCCCGAAGCTTCCTGCGCCCCACTGCTGCTCCCCGCGTCGGTGCCGTTGACGGGAGGTGTGCTGGGAGACTCAGCGCTCTTAGCCGCCATCATCTGCCACGCCGGGATCGATGCCTTGGCTTGCATCCCGCTGCTGAACGGCGAGGGGCGGGGGGCGCTGGCGGAGGAGTCTTGAGAGGCAGAGAGGATCGCAGCCTCTGCCTTTTCCATCGGTGTAGGGGTGGTGGCCGGGCTGCTCGGCGTCGCGCCGCCGCTGACTGCCGGGCGCAGGTAGTTGCTGACGCTGGCCGACGTCGCCGTCGGGTTCAGCCGTTGCGTAATGAGGGTCTTGAGGCTCTTCAGCTCGGCGTTGACCTCACGCAGCCTCGTGTCGGTCAAGTCCTTCTGGTTGTCAAGTCCGCGCGGGATCGAGTCACGGAGGTTCTGCACGTCGTCCCGCACCCGCTGCGCTTCGTCGTCGCGTCTCTTATTCGCCGACTTGAGCTGGCTGATAGTCGTTTCAAGTTCCACAAGCGCCGTATCTAGCCTCTCCGTGCGCTCCTTCTCCGCCGTCTTGAGGGTCTCGGTGTCCTTGGCCAATTGATCGACGAGAGCAAACGTTTTCTCAAACTGTTCATCGATCGACTTCTTGTCTTGCTCCAGCCGTTCCGGAGTAGGTGGCGAAACCAAGGGGTAAACATAGCGCTAGGAATCTGTCAGCATACCGCGATCGACATCCCCGAATAGACCTCTCTTACCTTTCCTAAACTATAGAGCCCGTATGACACGCCGCTCACCACCGTCGCCATAATGAACCAATCCCTCCAGTCCCGGCGCGGAACAGGCTGCGGAGGGGGTTGTTGCCAGCCGTAAGGTGGGTACTGCGGTGGATATTGCCCATAGTATTGCGGCGGTTGTGCAACGGCCGATGATGCCGATTGAGGCGCGTACCCTTGCGCCGGAGCAGGAGCAGCTGCTCGCGCGAGTGCTGCACTCACTTCTTCCTGAGTGAGGTTCTTGGCTTGAAGAAAGGCGACTTTCTTCTCGACCGGAGAGGAAGCAACGCTAGGGTCCTGTAGGACTGTCGAGGAAGTGTCAGCCGCTTTGTTTTGGAACTCTAGTTCCCATCGAGCAAACACCGGACGGAACTCACACTTGACCGCCGAAGCGACCAGATCCTCACGGATGGCCATGTCGAATAGCGTTGGTGAGGCGGCCTTCGTTTAACAAGTATCCCCAGGTATTTGATGATGATCGGGTTGTTGGAGCTGAAAAGCGCAGCGCGCTGGATGATCAAAGGCGATGGCCAGCAAATGCAATGGCGCATCACAAGCCGAGGTTCAGCGCCGGCAGTCCGTGCGCTCCACCAAGCGGCTGCCAAGCGCGGCAGCAGTGGATCCCCGGATCTGGAAGTGCTGCATCACGTGTCGCGTGGACTTCCCCAGGCTCAGAGTCTCAGACCCGCTTTTGGGATTCATCAACCTGTGTGGGTCATTGACGCGCGATCCAGTGAAAGCCCCGCCGCCTTGTCAACTTTGTTTACCTGGGCAACAGACCGTAAACGTCGTAATTTCACCCATCTTTCCGTTACGCAAAACATCCCACCACCAACCAATCTTTGCTTGCAATCCCAGCCTAGACAAATCAATCGCCGGCACCTAACCATTCACATTGGGCTAGTATCGAGAACCTAGCTCTGGCGTCTTTTTCGAATCTGTCAACGGGCTCAGAGCAGCTCCTGGCTCAGATAGGTACCATGTCGCAAGACAATAATCTTTGGAGTGTCCGAAGACCAAGGGAGGTACGATAATCATGACTTGGCTCGATCGCAAGTGCTCCAGCATGGCGCTGACTGTCTGTGTAGACCTTAGGAGGGCTCAACTTCAATTCGGGCATCCCACAACCCCCTTCCGCAATGAAGCGAACAAGCACCATCGGCAGCGCCAGCCATGGCCGCTCCATGTCCGGGTCACGCCACTCACTCGCCGCGCGCCCGAACCAGCCCATGTTCCAGCGCTCCTCTACGGGGCCGAACATTGCTGATATTGGTCTGTCATCCGTAAAGCGCGCCTCCGTCGCGGGCTACAATCCCGGCACCGCAGCGTCGCTCAAGCCGTATCACACCCCCGGCCCGTCCACCGATAACGATCGCCGTAGTAGCGTTTACCGAGCTCGCCCCTCGACGACTGCCGGCCCCATGAGTGGACACCAAAGCTTCTTCCAGCAAGCGCCCCAAGCCGCCGGCGTACCACGAGACCCCCGCCCGCTAAAGGACAGGTCATATCAGAATCGGCTTGGACAGGAGTTGTTGGAGTATCTCGCCCAACACAACTTTGAGATGGAAATGAGTCACAAACTGTCGGACAACTTTATCAAGTCGCCGACACAAAAGGACTTCAACTATATGTTCCAATGGCTATATCACCGCATCGACCCAAGCTATCGCTTTCAGAAAAATATTGACCAGGAGGTACCACCGCTCCTCAAACAGCTTCGGTACCCTTACGAGAGGAGCATCACCAAGAGCCAGATTGCTGCGGTGGGAGGTCAAAACTGGAGCACATTCTTGGGGCTGCTGCACTGGATGATGCAGCTGGCCCAGATGCTAGAGCGGTATTCGGTTCACCAATATGACGAGGCCTGCATTGAGGCGGGGGTTGACGTTGCGGGTGATAACATCATCTTTGACTTTTTGACAAACGCGTACCAGGATTGGCTCAATATGGATGACGAGGCTGGTGACGAGGACGTTGAGAAGGCCCTGGTGCCACACGTACAGGGAATGGCGCGGGCGTTTGAGAGGTCCAACGCAAAGTACATCCAGGAGATGGAGATGCTCGAGGGGGAGCACAACAGACTGCGCAAGGAGATTGAGGAGCTTGAGAAATCCACACCGGACCCGGCCGTGCTCGACAACCATTTTAAGATCATGGAAGAGGACAAGGCCAAGTTCGAGGAGTACAACACCTTGGCGATGCAGCGGTCGGAAAAATACGAGGGCCGCATCCAAGTGCTGCAGGAAGAGCTCGACAAACTACAGGGCGAGCTGAAAGAGGCCGAGGATGAACGGCGACACCTGAAGGACGCCGTAGACGACCAAGGAATCAGCATGCAGGATATCGACCGCATGACTGCCGAACGGGAGCGTCTACAAAGGAGCATCGAGTCAGCGGGGCAGCGGTTAGAGGACGTGAAGCGCAAGGTAGCAGAGCGGGAAATGGAGGCCAGCCAAAGGCTGGACGAGCTGGAGCGCATGGTGGACCGCTACAACACGGTCGCGTACCAGATCGGCCTGATGCCCTCCACGGCCGTCAACGCCAAGGGCAGGGACTACGAGCTGCAAGTCACGGTCAACGAAGGCCCCAACTTCACCTCGTCCCAGCTGCAGGGCTCGTACGGCCCCGGCGACAGCGATCGGCTCCTCGCGGACCCGGTCACGGGCTACCAACCGGCGCACGTGCTCAACTTGGACCTCCGGGGGCAGGTTAAGAACAGCTTCCTGGGGCTCCGCAAGGAGGTGTCGGAGCGGCGCAAGGCGGCGCTCGACGCCATGATGGAGGACCACGACCTGCTGGACCGCGCCAAGGAGGCCATCGAGGACAAGCGCAACGAGGTCGAGGCCCTCGAGCACCGCGTGCGCGCTGCCGAGGAGGAGTACGAGAAGACCAAGGAGGTCACCACCGCCCAGAAGCTCGCCTCCGACGCCCAGATCGAGAAGATGGAGAAGGAGCTTGCCAAGATGCGCGCTCAGCTGTCAGAGTCGGTGCAGCTGATGGAGCAGCGCGAGATGAATACTAATATTGAGTACGTGGCCGGAATTTCTTTTTATTCCTTCCTTCCTCCTTTTTTTCCCGAAATTGTATGGCTGACCTAGCGCCCCTTCCAGGTACGAACAACTTACCCTCCGGGCGAATGCGCTGCGCGAGGAGCTACACACCGAGACGATGCGCATGCTCAACGACGTCATCAAGTTCAAGATGCACGTCCAGAAGGGCTTGGAGGAGTACGAGACGTTTGTGGCCGACGAGTTGTTGAAGGAGCTCGGTAGCGACGAGATGAGAGATGATACCCAGGACATTGATATGTAAACGTCTCGTTTGTCGTTTTTTTTATTATACTGACTGGTTTGGTTTGGATGCCATTTCTGGCGGGGAGGGTAACTTGTTTTATTTGCATGACTGGATCGGTCTTGGGGTCGGGATATCGGCGGGCGTAGGGGGGGGTTGGATGGCGGGTTAGTGTCTTGACAATGTTAAGAATTGAGGCTCCTGTAGATTTCGTTGTCATGCGTGGTTGGGAATGGTTGTCACGAATTACATAGTCGGGAACATGGCAGAGGAAAGAGACATCTGCCTCTCCGGAAGCCCCAACATATTTGGTATCATCCATCATCACGCTCGACCCATCTTTGCTCCCACCAAACAATCTCTCACCAAGCCGGATCCTCCAACCTCCTAAACAGCGCCACATGCTTCTGCCCCTTATGCCGCTCCACCTTCTTCCCCTCCTCGGTCTCCGTCCGCATAATAGCAACGCACGGATCCGCCTCCTGCTCCTCCTCCGACACGCGCTCAAACGACGGGTGCGCATCAAAGTGCTGGACCATCCACTCATGCAGATCCAGCACATCCGTAATAGTATACACCACCCCCCCGGGCTTAACCACATACGCATACTCGGAATTCAGCGTCGTCGACACGATCCGCTGCTTGTGCTTGCGGATCTTGAAGTGCGGGTCCGGAAAACAGATAAACACCTTCTCCAGCTGGGCCTTGCGGAAGAAGTTGGGCAGGAACTTCATGGTGTTGGCGCGCAGCACGCCCACGTTGCGGTACAGCCCGGCCTCCTGGTTCTGCGCGCGCAGCGCCTTGATCCGGTCCTCGACAAAGTGCGTCACCGACACCCGGATCTCCAGCCCCAGGATCAGGGACTCCGGCATCGTCGGCGCCAGCGCGATCAGAAGCCCGCCGAAGCCGCACCCGATGTCGGCGACTGAGACCTCTTTGGAGAGTGGTTTGGAACGGAGTGGGGTGAGGTCGGGTTCGGAGGGGGTCTGCTCGGGGGCTGGTGGTGGTGGTGATGTTGGGTCGTCGACGATATAGTGTGGGTAGAGGGATGACCAGTCCATCTGGTCCGGGTGTGGGGGGCTGTATTCTCATTAGTCTCGGATGCCCACGTCCCCCACGAATATGAAATTCATGCTCACTAGATCAATTGGTGGTCGGAGAAGGGGTTGGCATGAGCTCTTTGGCGGTAGAACTTCTTCCTAGGCAGTTCCGAGATGTCATCCTTCCTCATCGCCGCCCGGTAATCCTCGCGCTTTTGCCGCTTGTCTTTCTTAATCTTGTCGCCGCCCATTGTGCTAAATCTCCAAGATGTTCAGTATGAGATTGGATAGTAATGAGTTTAGAATTCGTGTGTGGTGTTGATCGGTGTGTGATTGAGATACCGAGAGAGTGAGGCGTGAAGAGTTTACACATGAAGAAACGCAACATCCCACGCATCTTCAGTCTCCACCAAATTTTGGCTTGCAGCGTGGGGCACAATGACCCCTGTTCTCAGGGGTGGCTGCCCCGCTATCGGCGTCATGGCAATATTTTGAGCTGCTGAACAAATACCCCGCGATTGTTCTGTCACTCATCAAAATTGGATTGAAATACTTCCATTCTTCGTCCGAAGTCTCTAGTATACAATGGCTGCAGCTTCCGCCCGGCAGATCAACATTGCCATCATTGGTAGGCACTCCTCCATCCCAACAACCAGTTAACCTCCCTCGGCTAACAACAGCTCCAGGCGCTGGTGGGGTAGGGAAGTGCTTCCTGTCCCAGCTCGAGCAGCTGACCGCCCGCCGTCCGAGCCCCAAGGTTGTCTTGACCTACATCTGCACGAGCAAGAAGGCCATCTACAGCACCGACCACGTGGCCATCCCCCTCAACACCGTCACGGCCACCCTCGCCTCTTCCCAGCAAACTCCGCTCGCCCTACCGAAGCTCGTCGACTTCCTCGGCACCTCTGGGTCCAAGACGGTCCTCGTCGACAACACCAGCTCGCAGGATGTCGCCGACGCGTACCCACTCTTCCTCAGCAACGGCATCAGCATCGTGACGCCCAGCAAGAAGGCTTTCTCAGGCTCCTACAAGCTGTGGCAAGACATCTTCAGCGCCGCCGAGCAGTCCGGCGCCAAGGTGTACCACGAGTCGTCGGTGGGCGCGGGCCTGCCCGTCATCTCGACGCTCAAGGACCTGGTGGACACGGGCGACGAGGTGACCAAGGTCGAGGGCGTCTTCAGCGGCACCATGTCCTTCCTCTTCAACTCGTTCGCCCCGACCTCGGGCTCCGGCGGGAAGTGGTCGGCCGAGGTGAAGAAGGCAAAGGAGCTGGGCTACACGGAGCCTGACCCGCGCGATGACCTGAACGGACTGGATGTCGCGCGTAAGCTGACCATTCTCGCGCGGTTGGCGGGCCTGCCGGTGGAGTCTCCGGCTGCCTTCCCCGTGCAGAGCCTCATCCCCAAGGAACTCGAGTCCGTGGCCAGCGGGGACGAGTTCCTCGAGAAGTTGCCGGCGTTTGATGCCCAGATGGAGGAGACCAAGGCGGCGGCAGAGAAGGAGGGTAAGGTGGTGCGTTTTGTTGGTAGCATCGACGTGGCCACGAAGCAGGTCAAGGTCGGGCTCGAGAAGTTCGATCTGTCACACCCCATTGCGGCGCTGAAGGGCAGCGATAACATCATTAGCTTCTACACTAAGCGGTATGGAAGCAACCCGCTAATCATCCAGGGCGCTGGCGCCGGTGGCGATGTGACGGCGATGGGTGTGACGAGCGACCTGCTGAAGGTGCTTTCCCAGATTGCTTAGCCAGGTCAGCCCTTCCCTAGCCGCATAGCCAAGATATACTACCTAGGTCCCAAGAATCCCCCACCATTCGAACGTGCCCCCATTCAGTGTCATATCATGTCAGTCTGCGGTAGTGCTACATTATCCCCAAGGCCTGCTAAGGCCCATTGCCGGCCTTGGTTGATCATCTAACGGACCGGCTTAGCCAGCGCTGTCTATCGGTGGCATCGGAGGTTCGGGAGGGACGATTTCAATACGAGGGCCAGCTCTGGCCCGCCAGTTGGCGACTGCGAGCCTCCAAAACCAAAGGATCAAGTCGTAGATCACCAGTGCAACGATCGGTATAATCGGTGTAAGGGCGAGTATGATCTGACCAGGACTCAGTCAGCCACGGTGATGGCGAGAATGATAACGGGAGCGATTCGACTCACAAAAAGGCTGGATATGGTGCTAATGATGTACCGGTATTCCTGCGGGATGATGCTCAATTCGTTGAGCCAGACATACCAGCTGGTGGGTGCTGAAGCGTGGGCGGTCATCTTGGGCGTCGTGTTTTGACGAAATGGAAGAGAAGCGAGACGGTGTGGAGTTCTGGGGACCTGCTAACGAAGCGTCCAGCGTCGTTGAATAGCAAGCCGTCGCGAAGATGCTGATCATGTGGCAGTCTAAGCGACGAGGCCGGTGCACGCAGCGAATGTAGCCCCGTGGCCGAGGGGCGCAGTCGAAGTTGAGGATCAAGCTCGATAGCTTAGCTGACTGTTGGTCCAGAATGACGTTGCATGTTCTCCGAGGGAATGATGGGTTTCCATCAAGGGCGAATTAATTTAGGGGGATGTTTGGACCAGAAAGATGGAAGCTTTGGAGGCGCGGGTCAGAGGAGGAGATTGTCTGCGATAAGCTGCCCGGCAGAACCAAGGGATGGAGCGAGGCCTCTCCGGGAAGCTGTTGTCGCGGTGCTCGCTAACCCGACCACGGGAGCTCGTCGAATCATTCCCGCACCTGCCCCTTGGCACTAGGCGCATGGTCAGCAGGGATGACGGATGCTCCTCCTGGCCCCACCTGCGGGTCTGGGCTTCCCCACAAACGCGACCAGGGAGCAACGGCCGCAGGGTTGCATTTGCATGCATTTGGAGATCAGACATCAGACGTCAAAGTCCGGTCTGTGGCGCAGAACACTTAAAAAGCACGACACCTGTACCTAACTAAAGGCGAGAGCCGGGGATTTACAACAAAGATAAACTAGACCCGCCAACAACTTCTCGACGGTAAACAACCCTTTCACCACCACAACTGTGAACGTCTCGGACGCCGGCATCACCCTTCACATCGTCGACAGGATGCCACAAGATCCACATCTGTACGGGCAACCGCCCCCCAAGAAGCAAAAGAAAGAGATAGCTCTCTCGGGATCTCTAGCGTTCAGCTCACAGTTGAGCTCGTTTCTTGCGGAACCATCAGCCAAATCAAGCACGAGTTCTTCTGCCGGACCCATGACTGGCCGAACTCGCCCATCGAAGCTAAAGAAAGACAGCCTGTCCGATACCAAAGTGAAGCGCAAGGATAGCAAGGCAAATACACAAACAAAAGACAGCAATAAACTTTCCCTCAAATCCCCTCTCGGAACAGAAGACAGCAAAGCCGAGCGGGAATTCGCCCGTCGTAAGATGGAGTCAAAAGCCCGCCTCTACGCCGCCATGCAACGAGGGGATTACATCGGCCGCGAAGTCGGACTCGTCGATTTCGACCGCAAATGGGCCGAGTCCCAATCCAAGAAAACCCCCACCGACGCCGCCTCCTCCTCCTCAGACTCAGACTCCGAGCCCGACAACGACGAACAAACCAACAACACCGACACCACCCTCCACGAATACACCGACGAGTTCGGGCGCGTGCGGCAGCTCACCCGGGCGCAGATCCTGCGGCTGCAGCGGGGCGCCGCCTCAGCCACGGAGCTCGAGAACATGTCGGCGCGGCCCAAGGCGCCCAGCGCGCTCATCTACGGCGACGCGGTGCAGGCGGAGGCCTTCGCGGCGCACGACGGCGGCGCGGCCATGGAGGCGCTCGCGCGCAAGCGGGACCGCAGCCCCACGCCCCCCGAGGCCACCCACTACCAGGCCGACTGGGAAATCCGCACCAAGGGGGTGGGGTTCTACAAGTTTAGCAAGGAGGAGGGGCGGCGGGAGGAGGAGATGAAGGCGTTGGAGGAGGAGAGGGCGAGGACGGAGGGGTTGAGGAGGGAGAGGGAGGAGAAGGCGAGGAGGAGGAAGGAGGAGATTGAGGAGAGGAGGAGGGAGATTTTGGAGCGGAGGACGAAGAAGATGGCGGAGAGTTTCTTGGAGGGGTTGGAGAAGGACTTGGTTGGTCACGATGGTGGGTAGATGAGAGCGGTTTATAGATAATATTATTCTCAGACATTTAGTGGTAGTCCTTTGGGGGGCTAGCTATCTCTAGGTCTTTATTCTAAGTTAATGTTAAATGTGTAACGGGCTGTGCCCGAGGTGGGCCTCGGTAACCCTCGGCCAGCTCACGTACAAGCACGGTCCACCGAACCCCTGGATGAAGCTATTCCCAGTTGCCCCACAGCGCACCGAACATCCTAGCAATGCGCTCGGGCCATCGCGCTCGCGATCATAAAGCAGCCCCACGAGCTGCCAGACTCTCTCATCTTTCCTTTTCTTCTTCAAGCTTAGTGTACTCGTAGAGTCGTCACCAGTTAGTTGCAATATACTCCTGGGACCGTTACAAAATGGAAGTAATAGTTGACTATGTGGAACATATAAGAAAGTTTTATAAATGGAATGCTAGTTATAAATACACTTAGAAACTCTATACTTTACTAGGTGTCACGATTATGGACGCATGCAGGGCCAGTGGGGATGCGCGGGAAGCATCCCCAGCCAATCGTTAAAAGAACCAGTAAGGAGAGGATCACTCTTGGCAGAGTGATCCCAAGCAGGCGGGATCGTGAGGCTCACCACGAACCTAGTGATCCCGCAGAAGGAGGATCACTTAAGCAACCGCGATCCCCAGGAGGAGGGATCACAGGGAGGACGGTGATCCAGATAGTATATAGTCACTCGTGCTGGAGAGCTCTGGGAGTTCTCCAGTTAGCAATCACAACTACAGTTCGCTACAAGTTCACAAGCCTACTGTTGAGACAAGTCTATTGTTGTGCACCCTTTGGCTGCACCGAACCTAAGCATCCTCGAGAGATTACCTTCAACGAAGCTGAACCCTAATAGGATAGGATCCTGAAGTAGGTTCGTCACACTAGGACTCTTTTCTTCTAGAATAACATTAGATAAATGCTTTTCTTCTTCTTCTTTTTCTTTCTACCCTTCTCTATCCTCTTTCTTTTTCTCTTTTTTATTTCTTAATTTTACTTCCATTTTATATTTATTCTTTTAACCTTTCTCCTTCTCCTTTTATTTTCCTTTTTTTACATCGTCAGCAAACCTTCAACATGTCACGGTTATGGCCGCATGCAGGGTACCGATGGAGGGCGCGTGGGAAGCGTCCTCAGCCAATCATTAAAGATGGGTCCCGGACCAATCAGCAGAGGAACGAGGGGAACGGCTACCGTTCCTGAGGTTCCTCTATAAGGAACGAAAGGAACGACCACCGTTCCTCACGTTCCCAAGGGAAGAGGTACGAAGGTACCTAGGGGCCTAGATAGTATATAGTCACTCGTTTTGGAGAGCTCTGGGAGTTCTCCAGTTAGCAATCACAACTACAGTTCGCTACAAGCTCGCAAGCCTACTGTTGAGACAAGTCTATTGTTGTGCACCTTTTGGCTGCACCGGACCTAAGCATCCTTTGCAAGATTACCTTCACTGAACCCTAACAGGATAGGATCCTAGGCAGGTTCGTCACACAACAGTTCGATTAAAAAGTCATATCTTAGGAAAAAAATGTGTTATTCAATCTTACACTAGCCTCCCTAAAATGAACGCCAAATGAGAAACAACCTAAAGAGACCGACAATTACCGAAGATCTAGCCTCTCTCCTAGCCGCCGCGCGCCCCTCCCCGAATCCCATCCTTCCCTCGTAGCGGACGCTGGCACTAGAGTACCCCAGATGACCGTCACTCTGATTGTCCAAACGCTGGTACACAAGCCCAACAACTACTCGAGGTTGGTTAAGTAGAACGAGAAAGCCAAGAGAGCTTCACAAATGTACTTTCGGTCAGCCGGCGTATCAATACGCCACGGTCCAAAGCACCTCATCGTTAGGAAGCCTTTGCGAGCCCTAGTCGCAGCGTTGCCCTGGCCGCCTGCTGCCTGCGGAGGAGGCGGCGCCGAAGCGTTCCGGGGGTCGTGAAGCCCGAGGTACCGCTCGTAGGCGGCGTCATACTCGGCAATGTTGATGTATATCTCGGCGTGGTCCTGGGATACGAGCAGTCTCCTGAGACAACATCAAAACTCAGTTAGTAGTCCGTCTCCCACAGCATGTTAAGTTGTCGTTAGGGGTTACTCACCGTTTCAGACCTGGTTTATCGCAGAGGAGCAGCCCAAACCCCGGGCTCGGCGGCGACTGCATGTACAGTAGCTTGTAAATGTACGCTGCCATCTGAGCGCCCTCTTGCCATTCGATTCTCTCCTGGGCCGTCTTCCGAACGCATGGCTTGACTTCGATCAACGCGGCCGAGATGTTGTGGCCTGTGTGCCTAAAACAGCCGTCGGTTCGAGCCTCGAGAAGCTTGTTCTCCCTGACAGAGAGAGGTTGCCCAGTAGCGGACAGTTTCTTGAAAATCCGGACAGGCTCGTGGTTAGTTAGCCATCGGTAGCCTTTGTGCCTCATAGGCGCATAGGGCTCGGTTAGCGAATTGAGCAAGAGAACAAAGGCCATGTTCACAATCGCTTCGTCCTCTGTAGGCATGAACTCGGTTTTACTGGCCGCTGACTCGCGGCCTGCGTCGTTTTCTGAGTCGGAACCGCCCGAGGAGGGCGATTCGGGAGGCTGTAAACCTGTCTCCATTTGGGATACATCTTCCATTGACGTGTCCGATTGTGAGTCTGATTGCGAATCCGAGTCTATATCCATCTTTGTCGGTTGCGACGAGTGGCCCCTTCCCGCCGAGGGGGACTCGGGGGAGCGGCGGCGGGGCGCCTCCTGGCGGATGGGCCGTGGGGGGAGTAGGACCGCCGTGGTCCAGTCGGAAGATTCGTTCAAGTCAAAGACCAAATCCATGTACAAATCCACTAGCGAGAAGATGGAGTCGTCGGGGTACTGCTTGCGCTTGATGTTGCTTAAGAAAGCCTTTGCTTTTGGTTTTCCAAGCTCATGCTTTGCCAAAGCGATCGACTGCTTGTCAACATACTGGTTCAGGGCAAACTCGACCCCCTCTTTACTCTCCCACAGAACCTTGAGACAAAGGAAGTGGGAGAATGTGAGACAAGAGGCGGATGTGGTGCCTGTAAGGTTGGAAAGCAAGATGGCGTCTGGGGGGACAGGAAGATGTTGTTTCACCGCTTTCTTCCAGCCTCGGGCTGTTTTTGGATTCGCATCCGGCATGTTGACCGACAGCCTGGTTTTGTGGTGGGTTCGAAGGAGGTTGGGAAGTAAGGAGTAAGAGTGTTTGATCCGGGATGTGGTATGATTAACTCAACAGGAAACTCACTTGCGGAACCTATAGACGTCCGTCTTATATCACTATCGCCATCAGGAAAGCCACATTGCCTTTCACAACCCTTGCCGACTGAATTCGAAAACATCGGCTTGAAACAACACACCCAGACCTTGTCGGCCGTCGGCCTTGTATGAGTTGGCCCTGAGGAGACCCAGAATAGCCAGAAGCCCCGCGGCACGCAAAACACGGGGGTCTGCGGCAAAGTAGCCACCAAGGGCTCGAGGCCACCATGTCTGAGGATGAGGGCGGAAAGGGAAGACTCCACGGGCTGTCTCTGATCGCATAGGGCCGTCACAAACCGTCTTGTTGGTCCCAGAAGCATGTCCATGATGGCCTGTGACCAAGGTCTCAAACAAAGACCTGCAGCAAGGGAGTAGCGTTCATGTGTCATGTCTTGGACCTCAGCGGACCAACATGTGCCGGCCTGACGTCCCGTCTGGCATTCCCATCTAGCACCAGCTTGTCATTGTCCCAAGGGCGACAACAGCGGCGGGGGATATTGTGATGCGGTCGGGGGTTGTATATCATTTATAACCACGGCGTACTCTGAATCTTGGGTGCTGCTCCCTATACACACCTACACAACACAAGGCGTGCGGTTTTGCCGACTGTCGGGTATTCGCACCTTCACGATGCGTGTGGGGCTTTGGTCGTGGATGGGGGCTTCCAAGTAAAGTTTGGAGATCTGCTTGGTACTGTACCGCAGTGGCACATCAGACCAAGTGGAGCCTAGTAACTCTGGGGCCAATGGGACAGGCGCCGGCCCGAAGGCTGAGAGGCACGGCCGACTTTTGGTGCCAACATGAGATGAGATGCAAGTTCAACCAATAGGCCTTGCTACCTACTGTGTAGATGCGTCGAGTGGGTGGAAGAAGATGGGAGAAACAACCTGAGACCAACAGCATCCGTGGTGGTTTGCGGTCTCCGTGTCTGAGCGTGTTTCTGCTTGTTTACAAAAATAGATGGCCTGTTGCCCGTCGAAGGCGGGGCCAGGCGCAGCCATTGCATTACACAGTAGCGCGTCGTGGAACTTCCATTCGCACGTTGCTAATTCAACCAACTCGAACGTTGCACAGCTTCCTAAAGTCCTGTATTTATTCTGTCGGCTTCACCAGTTTGCTAGTCAACCTTCCATATCATTTGACATCGCCATCCTCTCGACTTTATCTGTTACTTCCTCTCAATCTTCGATCAACACACGGCGCGATATGGCACCCCCTTCCTTTCCAAAGACCTCCGGGTTTTGGAGGGTGGACAAGCTTGAGAATGACCTGATGAACCTTGCAGAGTCGGAAACGACCCTCTCAACGAGCCGGCTGAAGAACATGAATATTGAGAGGGCCCCTGAACTCAACATCGACAGCCCAGACGCGGTGGACGCGCATCCTGTGTTCTTTCAACCGTTCCCCGACAACCTCGAATACAGGGAGGCACTTGCAGAGACAAGGCGCGACCTTGAGGAAAATGAACTAGAATGGTCCACCTGCACCAAGGGACCTTCGCATGTTGGCCAGTTGGACTGCGCCTGCCGCATCATTCATTGGCTTGCCGGGCTGCGCCAGGGAACCTTTCTCGAAGATGAGTTTTATCCCACTGATATACCGCAGTGGCGCACGGCTACGTGAGTATACACTTCCATTCTGTCGTGTCGCCGCTCCCAAGTAACATGCGAGATGAATTACATACTTACTTTGACCTCCTTAGTCCCGGGGGAGGCGTCCGTCTTCCTAATTGGACTCCTCGAGGGCGTCTCCGGTGGTACACAAGTTCGCTTACCTACGTTCCCGACAAGACGCTCGGAGAGGAAGGAGTGCGCCATGTCAAAGTGGTCCTAGCCGATACCACTTCCCACAATAGCCAGCCGAACGAGGCGCTCCGCAGCGAGATCACCGCCGGCGTCAGTTTCATAAAGAGGCGGATGGCGGATACTCGTGATACACACAGCATTATTCCGGTATGTCACAGCCCGATTTCGCTACGTGATCAGCCTGCCCACTTGGATATCACACCTAACAAACCTACAGATTCTTCTTTATTCCTTCTATCACAACGACACAGCCCGCATCACCCAGATGTGCTGGAATGGTGAGCAAAAGCCCATCACCTTCCGCCAATCACGTCTGGTGGATATTTCTTCGGAGTCGCTCGACACACCGGACGTCTCCATTCTGCTCCGTTGGATGGATTGCATCCCCCTCCGCAAGCCCAAGGTGCTCCCCAGACGGGGGGCGGCCAGAGCAGGCGGTACAACCCTCCAGCCCGGCCGCCCGACCACGTCAATCCAGGGAGGGACGCCCCAGTCAGGCACCAAGGCGAGCCTCGACACCACACCGAGAGGTGCCCAAACAGTGAGGATCAACAGCCCAGCGGGAGCAACAACACCAACCACGATGGGAACGCAGCGCGGACCAGCCATCACTAGTGGTAATAACAAGACCACCACTAGCTCAGCAACATCGACGCCGACGCCGACGCAGACGCCAACGCAGCGACAACCCAATGCCGCCACCGCCGCCGCCACCAACCAGACCCGTCCTCACTCAGCAGCGGCCACAGCCCCGCAGCGGCCGCCCAATGCCACCACCGCCACCGCCGGCAACAGCCACCCCAGGCCGACCATCTCTACCGCCACCAACCAGACCCCCTCTCGCTCAGGAACGCCCACAACCCCGCGGCCACCGCCCAATGCCATCACCGCCACCACCGGCAACAGCCACCCCAGGCCGACCACCGGTACGGGCAACGCGTCCGGGGCGCACACGGCCGTTTCACGGCAAGGCACTGCGACACCCGGCAGGAACGGGACAGGAGCGACTTCGCCTCCGCGTACCAACCCTGCTCCCGGTCCCAGCCAGACCGCCAACCTGGCGACGAGGAACGCTAATGGTAACGGCCGTGGCGGCGGCGCGCCTGGGAATGGCAATGGGTCCGCCACCCAGCAGCAGGCAGGGGGGCGGGGAGCTCATCGTTGATATTGGATTTGTTTGGGCCGGGGAGTTTTGGGGGGTAGTGCATTGACTGATGGGAGGACAGGCGATAGAATGTTGTGTGGTATTAGAGGTGTTCAGGCGTGGCAACTATGGTAAATGCTGTTAGTGGCACTGCGGGCTTTTGGGAGGAACATTAGCAGGAGCTGGGTTATCACAGGAAAGTGGGCAAGATAGAGACTTGTACGATTTATTTATTGACTTAGGCTTTTTCCAACTATCTTGCACCGTGAGCTTCCGGGGTCGGCCACCATTAATTAAGCGCGGTCTTGGACTACAGCGATGCAACGATCTACGAACATGGGGCTTCACAGGATATCATGGCATCACACCAGTTGTTTGTTAGTGGGAATACTGACCGGATGTCATCGAGAAGCCGTGCAATATGGCGACAGGAAGGTGGCCGAAGTTCGAGCATCCTGAAATCTTGTCCATGTTAGCCCCGGAACATTTGAGAGATAGAGCAAACAAGTGGTTGAGTGGCTTTATCAGGATTAAAGCCGTGTCACCGGCAGTTTCATCAAGGCATAAGCTATGTAGACCGTCGTGATAAAATTTAAATCATCATAAAAGCCACGGGGAAAGTGAGAGGAGATGATGCTTACCCTCTACCCTGTCTTGAACACGGGCCCGAGATTGTCGGCAGTTTTGCGTAATCTGAGACAGTCAGCGTTGGCTCATCTAGAGTGAGAAAACGGTGTGATGTGTCAGGGCGGGATCAGACATGGACGTTGTCATCTTCGCGTGAGCTCCGACATATGCTTGTCAATTTTAAAGTCGAGTCATCATGGAGCGGTGCATGGAACCAAGAGTGAAATACCAAACAACACATACCTCAACGGCCAAACTACGCTGGATGATCGAACACCACCCATTGGCTTCGCGGTCAACTAATAACTGTTAGCAAAGTTCATTGCTAGGAATGCAATCGCGGATGTCCGTCGATAAAAGATCAGAAAGGCATGAATGGTAGTTAAAAGTTTTTGTCTTCAGCGGGAATCCCGAATCAGACTCGTCATCTAGAGTCATCACAGAAAAAGGTGGTAGAAAAGTAATGCAAGAAAAAATGCAAGCTTACCCAGTAGGGTGGCTGCCACGGCAAAGCGTTGGCCGGAGGGCTGCCGTCTTTCAAGCCGGTTAGCTCGAGTTCCCCATGCAATTGATGCAAGCAACGACCATGGGAGGTGCTGATCAGTGGACGAGGTTTTCTAGGCCTGTCGCAAAAATGGCATATCTGCTCATAGGAAATCGGAGCCCAGTGCCGCTTCATCATGGAAGCACGTCGAGGTTCGGCTAGGAGGTTGCCCACTTACTCAGGCGGGGTAATAGACCTGTGGGTTGACAATCAGCAACCGAGCATTCACGGAAGGCTGGTCAAAAGGGAAGGAGAAAGGTAAAAATCAGAAACAGCCAATTGTTTTCTTCAAGGGGAATCAGTCGGTAATTCCAACTTGCCGAAGCAAAGAAAGATCATCATGGAATCGAGCACGAGAGTTGGAAAAGTGTACTAACCCGATGGCTATGTCGTAGAGTCGGCGATGCCGTCAAGCGCGTAGCACGAGCTGCCCGACGGTCTCACCCTCGTCATGGTGGCGTGCTCCACGCCATCCTCTCAAATCCCGTCCAGCAGCTGGTGCTCGTGGAAGCTAGAGCTCTGTTCGTTCTGTCAGCTTCTCGACCGATGCAACTGAATAAGTAGTTAAACGCGACGGCGGCAGCGGCAGTGTTCAGACTGACGTTACAATTTCTAGTTTCATGTCCGTAGATCAAAGACTCTAGTTTGCGGTGTTGGGTTGTCATCAGGCAAGTGCCTGCTGCGCGTCGCGAAAAGGAAAATAGGAACTTACCAGAGGCTGGAGGTGGTGCTAGGTATTGAAAAAGCGAAACAAAAAAAGCTGCAGGTTCAGAGTTTTTGAAGCTGGTTTCGATTGTGGAGAAGGTGGAAAATTCCGGTGCGGTGGAGTGGGTCCGTAAGAAGAAGGATGGAGCTTATCCTCAGCTCACGTGATGACGCTTCCGTTACGCGTTTCCTTGGCTCAAGCTCCAGCCGTCACACTCCACTGCTTCGTTTCGCTGACGCGTGCCACTCCTTTACTTTGTTGGGAGGAAACTGAACCGCCGGGCAGCTACTGAATCCAAGTCCAGCTATCCCGACGATATAAAAGGTGTAAATCTTGGTTCAGCGCAAATACATTTACAACCATGCCTGAGATTGCTGAGAGTATGTTTGAGCAGCGATTTCGATACATTCCCCGCTGACAAACAACCAGTCGCCCGGGTGGTGCACTATCTGCGCCTGCACTTGGTCGGGAAGACAGTCAAGAATGTCACGGCGATAGAAGACACCAATGTGTTTGGCAAAGTTGGGACGACTGGGACGGAGGTTGCGAAGGCATTAACCGGGAAGAAAGTCGTCTCAGCGGGGACACAGGGCAAATACTTTTGGTAAGCCGCCCGAGTCTCAAGGGGGTTCAAGGCGGCTAACCCAGTAAAGGCTTGTTCTTGATGAATCGCCTCATCCCGTGATGCACTTCGGCATGACTGGTATGGTTGTCCTCGCCTAGCCGTCTATGGCGTAACTAATCCTCTTTGCAGGCTGGATCCACATCAAGGGCGACCAGACAGCATACACCAACTACTACAAGAAGATGAAGCCTGAAGAATTGAACGCGTGGCCACCAAAACACTGGAAGTTCCATCTAACAACCGAAGACCCGGCAGTCGAAGTCGCCTTTACCGACCCCCGACGCTTCGGCCGTGTCCGGCTGGTGGATTGCCCAGGCGAAAGCATCAGGAAGCACTCACCGCTTGTAGAGAACGGGCCAGACCCAGTCGTCGATACTGACGTCTTTACTGAGGAGTATCTCCGACAGAAGATGAAGTCGCGACACGTGCCTATCAAGGCGCTCATTCTCGACCAGACCGTCCTCAGTGGGGTCGGCAACTGGGTCGGGGACGAAGTTCTCTACCAGGCAAAACTCCACCCGGAACAATACTGCGATGACTTCAGTGACGAGCAGATCAAGAGTCTCTACAAATCTATCCGCCACGTGTGTCAATTTGCCGTCGACAAGCTCGGGGACTCGGACCAGTTTCCCAAGGATTGGATGTTCCATTATCGGTGGGGCAAGGGCCAGAAAGGCGCCGCGGGCCACTTACCCAGCGGCGAAAAGCTGGCATTTTTAACAGTTGGCGGAAGAACCAGCTGTTACGTGCCGGATGTGCAAAAGAAGAGCGGTCGCGTCGTGCCTGGTGTCAAGGAGGAGATCATCGAATCTGATCAAGAGGAAATCAAGCCTAAGAAAGCCGCCAAGTCAAAGGCTGTCAATGTCAAGGTCGAAGATGACCAGCCACAGAGCAAGAAAAAGCGGAAAGCCGAGGAGGAGGAACCGCCAGCCAAGAAGAGCAGAGCTACCCCAAAGAAGGCTGCAACCGGTAAAGCGAAAACAGTCAAGACAGAAGGGACAACCCCGGCATCTAGTAATACTGAGCCAATGGGGCGGCGTTCTGGTAGGCTGCAGGGGAAACGGCCTAAGTATTGATTGGAAAGCCAGAGACCTTCAGATTCTCTTTGTATTTACAGCACCGTGGCTCGACCCCCTTATCAAGACTCCGATGCAACATTTGGAGGGAATGTACCAAACAAAGCCATTAGATGCTCGACATCGGCCGAAGTGAGCTGCTTCCCAGCCTCCGCCGCCTTGCCCAGCATCCGGAAGTCTATACCCTCAGTCAACAGAAGTCCCCTCGCCAGATCAGGGCCAAAATCAAAACTCACAATCCACATAGTGCCCTGGCGTGGCAGTCATGTAACACTCACAGTCTTCCGTCTCGGACGCATTCTTGAACGTGTGCACCGCTCCGGGAGGAACCGTCATGAGGTCGCCCGCCGAAGCCGTCACTTCGCCGTCTGGCGTGACGAACGTCATAGCCCCTACCCCACACGCCACAACCGTCAACAATCGGCTGCTGCTGCATGCCTCCCAATGCCATGCCAGACTCACCCTTGATTACGAGAAACAACTCATCGTGGAACCGGTGCCAATGCATCGGTGGACCACTCTTGCCGGCGGGTATCTCTAGCAGCACACCACTGACCCGGTTCTCGGTTAGGGAGCCATCTTCGTAAATGCGGACGGTCAAGGGGCCGACGTGGAGGGCCTCGGCGGCGTCCTTCTTGTGAAGCTTGGCGTGGACTGGGCCGCGGATCGGCATCTTGGTTTGTTTGGTTTACGTGCTATATAGGTAGGTAAAGTTGGTGATTGAAGACCCGGGTGGTTGAATGGTGTGGGTGGGGTTGGTATGACCTCAGAGCACTGGCAGTCTTGAGTGACGGATGTCCGTGTACATGTACAACCCTAGCCCTTCCTTCCATTTTGCTCCTCGTCACTTCCCTGAATTCGTTCAGCATTTGAAGCCTGATTTCTCTTTTTAATCACCAAGCACCAACATCATATCCAACAAAAGAATCGGCAATCGGGTGCTCATTGCATCTTACACAACTCAGCACTCAATCTGTCGGAGGGAGCGGGGGTGAAACGATGTCCCCTGTGAGAAGAGAAACACCCATTATTCAACTATCATCGAACGATCCGAATGCTCCATAGCCCCAAAGGGCGCCCAGACCTACCCCAACTATGAGCTTTGCGTCTGACACATGATGCAGATCCAGCAAAATTTTGGAGATGACGACCCGGGTTTGGGTCTGCTCCCCTGCATTCCCCTGCCCTCACTTGCGATGTCGGGGCTTGATTCCAGATGTTTCCGGACTACTATCACCACCACCACCGAGCCGCCTGCAAGCGCGGGTAGTCTATCGAGTTGATGAAGGCGTCAGATCGTGTCAATTCCTACGGGGACTCAGCATCCGCTCCGCCAGAAACGCGCACCCGCCAACAAATCTGACAGTGACCAGAAACAGATAACACCGCACCGCAATCGGCGATAGTTCGTGATGGGGCCTCAGCTCACCATTTTGTCCGACGGACTTAGTTCTGGCGGTTATTGTTGGGGTGAGACTGCTTTCGGGTTGTAGTATGGCTAAAGGCAGCCAAGCAGCCAATATATTTTCGACAGGCTGTTTATATCAGCCCGAGTCCTCATTCGCCCGCCTACAATTTCCACACAAGGGGAGCGGTTGTCGCCCCAGGCTTCTAGATGGTGCGGCTGGAAATCTCAACCGTCGGATTGCATGAACTAGGCAAGCCCGAGCACTCTTTCCACGGGCCCCATGCTCTAATGTATGCTTGTCTGCCCTCCAACCGAGCTTGTGCAATATCCAGCACCAATCTGAGGGTTTCACCACGCGCTCTAGCCATGGCGGTCGTCTTGAACCTTTCCACCTCAGCGGTTCCCAGTGCTCGGCGCCTAGGAATGAGGCTCTTGCCAAGTTCGGGGAATATCACCTTATTCTCACCTTCTCCAACAGCTCTCCACTAGATCACTCGTCGAAACTGGTTCAACAAACGTTCCCTCTTTCAACACTCTTGACCTTCACATCGTCTTCCCTACTCCAGCTTCTCGAAGAATTCTTTAGCCGGCATTCTTCGGTACTCGACACGGTTCGTCTTCCCGTGCGGTACCATGAAGTGTGTAAGTGGGCCTCCTCTGCGAGCCAGCCGGCGGTAGCGCCAACCGCACTGCAGCATGGGGCGGTCGGAAAGGCAACGTCCCACTCCTCGCTTCACCTGCCGGCTGCTATTCCCCGTAGTCTCTCCATCTTTGGTTTCCCTAGTTCTTCTCTCTCGCTTCCCCACACCCAACGCTTCGGCCCTTCTATACCGTCCCCACAGGAAGCTGACGGTACCAAACCATACACGCCCATCTGAATCTGGGGAAGTACAAGGGGTTGGTTTCCGGCGAGGCCTAGACCGGGTGAGGCCTACCCCGGGTTCCTTGTTGTGTTTTCTTTCTCTTCATGCCCGTGACGGATTATCACTCCAAGAGCAAAGCGTCACTGGGGAACGTCCGAAAACACAAGAGCAAGAACGG
The DNA here is from genome assembly GCF_020726465.1 of Chaetomium tenue. Lineage (NCBI taxonomy): Eukaryota > Fungi > Ascomycota > Sordariomycetes > Sordariales > Chaetomiaceae > Chaetomium > Chaetomium tenue. The sequence goes on along the minus strand of NW_027117330.1, from coordinate 1,211,908 downwards.
ATGCCCAATGGATAACATGCCCCGTCTATCTCCGACCAACGTCACATTTTTCCTCGGGAGGCTCGCTACACCAAGTATCCCCTCGGGTATCGAGCCCCGGGTTATTGGGGATGGGTCTGTTGGCCAGGATGGTATTGCCTTTCGGGCCCTCGGAGCACGCTCGTCTCGGGAGCCAAGGATATAAGTGGCACGGATAGCGCGTGTTGCGATAATAAATTACGTCTGAACCTTTTCATGCAGTAGGATACTGCTGGTTATTTGGCCGAGCTCTTTTCTTGCCCGAAGCCTGTCCTTACCCTCGACTTTTTATGAGGGAATATGTCTCGGCAGCCAGGCCCATCCAGCCGAAACCTATATCCTGCCGCAAAGACAGGTCATATATTGCGGGCAACAACCCAAACGGGAGTTGCGGCGGTTATCTTCAACGGGAGATTGCGAAGCCATAAAAGGGGTGGCTTGCTCCCTCCCGGGCAAGCCACCGACATCACCCTCGCATTCCTCCAACTTCCGGCCACCCTTGCCTTCTAGCCTCCGTTCAAGATGCTCTCCAAGGTCCTTGCGCTAGCCGCCCTCTTGGGCCCGGCTGCTGCCCAGGTGGTGGGCACGGAGACGACCGAGACGCACCCCAAGATGACTTGGCAGAAGTGCAGTTCCGGCGGCTCCTGCACCAGCGTGAGCGGAGAGGTGACCATCGACTCCAACTGGCGTTGGGTCCACGACAAGAACGGCTACACCAACTGCTACAGCGGCAACGCCTGGAACTCGACTATCTGCAAGGACGACAAGTCCTGCGCCTCCAACTGCGCCCTGGACGGTGCCGACTACCCCGGCACGTACGGCGCGTCGACCAGCGGCAATGCCTTGACCCTCAAGTTCGTTACCGAGGGTGAATACTGTATGTGAACTCCCGTGCTTTATTGGCGGGACGTTGAATTGTTAACGACGTTTGGCAGCCACCAACATTGGCTCGCGTCTGTACCTGATGGCCGGCGCGGACAAGTACCAGATGTTCACCCTGCTCGGCAACGAGTTTACCTTTGACGTTGACACATCCAAGCTGGGGTAAGTGAAGGCGAGTATCTGTTACTTACCGGGTTAAGCCTAACTCAATGCTAGATGCGGCCTCAACGGCGCCCTGTACTTTGTCTCTATGGACGAAGATGGTGGCAAGTCCAAGTACTCAGGTAACAAGGCTGGAGCCAAGTACGGTACTGGCTATTGCGATGCCCAGTGCCCGCGCGACCTCAAGTTCATCAACGGCGAGGCCAATGCTGCCGGCTGGAAGGAGTCATCGAACGATCAGAACGCTGGTGTGGGCCAGTACGGCTCCTGCTGCACTGAGATGGATATCTGGTAGGCTACCTTCCTCACTGCATCGATGATATAAGTGCCTTCTGACGTGAAACAGGGAGGCCAACTCCATCTCGACCGCCTACACTCCTCACCCTTGCACCACCGTTGGCCAGCACCGCTGCGAGGGCGATGCCTGTGGCGGGACCTACTCCGAGACGAGGTATGCGGGTACTTGCGATCCCGATGGTTGCGACTTCAACACATACCGCCAAGGTATCAAGGACTTCTACGGCCCGGGAATGACGGTCGATACTACGAAGAAGTTCACGGTTGTGACGCAGTTCATCAAGGGCAGCAACGGCCAGCTGTCCGAGATCAAGCGCTACTACGTGCAAAACGGCAAGGTGATCGAGACCCCCCAGAGCACCATCGACGGCAACCCGGGCAACAGCATCACTGCCGACTTCTGCAAGTCGCAGAAGGTAGCCTTCAACGATAAGGACACCTTCAACGACAAGGGCGGCATGGCCCAGTTCAGCAAGGGCGTCGCCGCCCCCATGGTGCTCGTCATGTCGCTGTGGGACGACCACTACTCCAACATGCTGTGGCTCGACTCCACCTACCCGACCGATGCCAGCGCTGATGAGCCCGGCAAGGGCCGCGGTACCTGCGAGACGTCCTCGGGCGTGCCGAGCGACATCGAGGCCAGCCAGGCCAGCAACCAGGTCATCTACTGTAAGTTTCTGTTTGCTGATGAAAATGGCCGCCTTATTGACTGTGATTGTAGCGAACATCAAGTTTGGCCCCATCGGCTCGACCTTTAAGCAGCCGTAAGAGGTCATGGCTACCTCGTGTGGCACTTCCCAGCGTAAGAGTAGAGCTAGAGGTGCGATAGGGGTTGGGCATGGCCTGTGTATGGCAACGAATCCCTCTGTTCATAAGAAGTGCAATTTCCTGTAAATAGGTTGTCTGAACACACAAATATGGCTTTCAAAAGAGCAAGTCCGTTTTCCGTGAACCAACTTCCCTGCACCAGAAGGATCGAAGAAGTCATAACTCATCGAGGGTATCCCAGCAAACGTCTCCAAAGCAAAAAGAAAAACAACCAAACGCCAGCTCAGTCCAGCCCATTCCTCCTTCTGGCAGTCCAAACCCACCTCACTCACTCAAGTGAAGCAGCATCGCACAGAAACCCCACCGACAAATCCATCCCTCCTCCCCCACCACCCCTACCCAGCCTGGAGGCCACCTTCACGGGGATAATACTCAGCACATTCAGGAACGGCTCCCCCGACTTTTTGTAATTGACCACCTCCACCTGCACCTCGTGCCGCATCTCCACGGCCGCCCGCATCCGCCTCACCACCTCCATATCCACGCCATATCCCCTCCTCCTTGCCACCCCATACCCATTCCCACCCCCACCCACCATCTTCCCACGCTCCCCCCCGTCAAGGAGAGCAGCAGTATTACCACCCCCATCCCCCTGCTGCCGAACAGCAATCCTCCCAGCAGCAGACGCCGAAACAAGCCTCGAAACAGGAGGCAGCGGCGGCGCCTGCAAAAAGCGACAATTCCTGCCCAATGCCTCGGCGGGGGTGTAGCCGGTCAGGGCGGTGAAGGGCTGTGAGGCGTAGATGATGGGGTGGTCGGGCTGGGCGAGGTCGGTGATGAGCAGGGCGCAGGAGGCGTCGATTGCGCCGAGGGTCACGGTGGGGTTCGGGCGGGTGTGGATTGCGGTCTGGGGGAGGGTAGGGGTTAGTGGGGGGTTGGGAGTTGGGGTTGGGGGATGGGTGTGGAGGGTGGGAGAGAGGGGAGGGGGAGAGGTGAGAAGGGGGTTGAAGGTTGGAGGTTGGAGGTTGGAGGGAGGCGGAAGGATGGAAAGGAAAGTAAACAAAAGGGGTGGAGGGTATTAGAAGAGAGGGGTGGAAGGGAAAGATAGTGGGAATTGTATGGTATTGAGAGGGCAAACAGAATGAGGAGCAAACAAAACAGAGTCAGCAAAACTAACCAGAATTGTGAGAATGTCGATGCCGCTCGGGGAGTAGAGGCCCGGGTAGATGAGCGGATCCTGGATTCGCGGGTTTGAGAGTTGCCCCTGTTCTTTATGAGCAAACACGCAACATAAAATCACAGAATGGGAGGGAAATACAATCATGGCTTGCTCTTCCCAGGTGTTCATGTGGGTGGTCATGGCGGGATGCGAAGTGGGAGCCTGGCGGAGAGGCTGCGTGGGAACTTGTTGATGTGACAAGATTGGCTTTACTAACAAGGGCATCGAGTACCGGTTTTGTTGATGGTTGGCAAAATTGGGTGCTTGTTTTGGCGGCCGAGGAGCGTAAAATGGGAGTGTAAACGCATCTTTTATATCAGTGGCAAGATGTAGCGTGCAGTCAAGCCACAATGTCGGGATGGTATACGAGCCATGGGGGGTGTTTGTATGATCAAATCGAGGTATATGAATATTTCAGCTCGCTTGATGTCATCGCCGTCATGTATGTGCTACTATCAAGCAGCGGATCAAGCATTGTGTGGTCAATCGAGCCCAAAGGAGCCCTGTGCGAGACAAACGCCGCGGAGAACTGACCGTGGAAAACAGGGATTAAACCACAGGTACTCAGTAAAACGCACAATGACAGAGTATTCGTGGTCCAGACTATCGAGGCCCAGGAGGCAATCTAGGCCAGCGCGATGGGAAAGCGGAGAACACCATACTCCATGTGCGATTGCCGGTGGCATGTTCCGCATGGGGGGCTGATGGTCTGATGGCTTTGGGCGATGCTCCTGTGCCTCCCCGATCTCCAGGCCCACTCGATTATCAGATGCATCGGCGGTCCCTAGGATCGGGCTGGAGCCTGTGTCATCGCGGCAGGGGTCACGTCCCGCCAGCGCCGCTCGAGACAGGCACAGACACCCAGATGTGCCAGATAAGTTGACCGGTTGGTGGGAAGTGGGTATCGGATGCATCGATTTAGCGAACTCTTTCGATGGCCTGGGAGGTACGGGGGTACTTACCGATGGGCCCGCCCTTTATCCCGATCTGAAGTCATGGCAATCGGAGTTGGGATCGATCCAGAGTTGACATCGGACGACGGCAGGCGGCAAGGATCATCGTTGGCTCTTGAGCTAAAGATGTTGATGGAATTCTTTCATTTTGCCTTTTCCTCATCTGAAGTCGCATCACGATTTGATGGTATTAGATGCCAGAAAGCATGGGATCGGGAATGGGGAGAGAGTGAAAATGACATAGGGTCATTGTTTGGGTTTGCTTCTATCGACTTTGCATGTAGGTATGCGCCCATTATTCGCTGCCATTGCCTTTTGTTCGAAACATGAAACCCGGACATCAAGCGACCCGCTTAGCCAAGAGACCCGAAGCAGCGACATGATAGATGGGCACCCTGCAATGGTGTTGAGGCGGGATGCAATCATCACTGTGCTCTTTCGTCATACAAACACAGTAAATTGAACACTGTGTTTGTACTGTGCAATCGCTGAGTTGTCGATCCTCGATTCGAGCTAGCCAAGACCGAAGGACCCACCTAAGGCCCCCACCGTCGCGTCTTATTCCTGCCCGCGCGTCTTTTCATTCAACATTAAGATTGAAATCCGAAGTAGGGACCTAGCAAAGCTGTTTGTCGTGGTATCGAAGGGCTCTATTCTCTTCGACTGGGCTCCACCGCATAGACCACTCAACTCCGTATACGAATACAGATTACTCTACAACACGTTTTGTGCCCCGACCAAGGCACTCAACTACCTTCCACGAGATCTTCATTGATTTGTCGACCCCCCACCATGCCGCGACTTCTGCAGCGCACCCGTCGACCCGACGCGGGGTCATCTGGACGCCAGGCGCTTGACGATGCTCCCCTCGAGATGCCGCCCTACGAGCCGCCGTCGCATCCCATGGATGAAACATTCAAGCGGAAGCTCGCAGCTCTCAACGGTAGCCGTGAGACAGACAGTGCGAGGCGCCAGTTCGAAACCCACCTCTCCAAATCGTCCACCTACCTGTTCGAGAGCGTCGGCAGCATCAACGACATCCTCTTTGCTCGCAAGCGCTCGCTCGCTCACATGATTGAGAAGCGGCGGGCTCGTGGCGAGGAGGGCACGAGCGATGCCCAGTCGTCGCTGGAGGAGTACGTGGCCGAGCTGGATGCGACCATCACCGAGTTGACCGACTCTTCCGAGCAAGCGTTGCGTTGGGTGATCGATTGCCGCGCCGAACTCGAGGACCATCAGGCGGTGCTGGAGCAGGTGATGGAGGGGTTGAATGCTCAGCAGCCGCGGCCGGAGCCTAGGCCACCCAAGATAAAACGGCGGGCGGCTGGCAGTGATGACGAAGACGGCGGTCCGGCTTCTGGAGATGCAGAGGAAGAGGAGGATGAAGGCGAGACAGCCGATGAGGATGTACCTCCATTAGCCGGCGTGAAGGAACTGCTGGAAGCCGCCCGCAAAGCCAAGTTGGACGAATACGACGCTCTGAGCCCCCACGAGCGGTATGCCGCCAACAACGACTACATCTCGTTCAAAAAGAACTGGCATGATGCGTTACACCCGGAGGACCAAGTTCCCCTCCCCGATCCGTCGACCTGGTTCGACGAGCATGGGAGGCCGACCAAGGATGTCGTGGCGGATGCAAACGAGGACGACGACCTCGTGGTCGAGCGCGAAATCATCGACCTCAAGTGTCCGCTATCACTGCAGATTATGAAGGAACCCTACAGCAATCACCGGTGCAGGCACACATTTGAAAAGATGGCCATCATGGAATTCATCCAGAGTAATGGCGGCATCGCCAAATGCCCGGTTTGCTCCGAGGTACGATTCCCTGACAGGCTCTAGCCATCGTAATCGTTCACACGCTAACATAGCCTTAGGACCTGCGTATCAAAGACCTGTACCTCGATGAGGTGGTCCTTCGGAAAGTCAAGCGGGCCGCCGAGGCCGCTAGGCGAGGAGCCGATGATACTTCTGATATTGAGCCCGAAGACGATGATTCTAGTATGATTGTCGGGAAATCCATCAACATCAAGAAGGAGAGAGGTCACACCCGACGCCGGATGGAGGAAATCGACGCAGACGACGACTGATGTTGTTAAGCGAACGTATAAACCACGAACTCACTGTTTGCTTACCCTTCCCCTGCAGTCCCCCGAGCCAGCCATCACCGCAATCGTACATTATCTACCAACTGACCCGCCTGTGACCGAATACCAACGCCCACTACCCGCACCATCCGCCCTAAATTAAGTGAGGCAAGTCCCCAGAGCTGGGCGGGGAGGAGCACCCACCCGACGCTCGACTTCCCCCTCGCTTGGTCCAGTCATGACCTTGGAATCCGTGACCCCCTTTTCCCGGCTGCACCCTGGCCCGATGGCCATAACTCGGAAAATCGTAACATCCGCGCTTGTATCAGTGAAAACATCTAATACGAGCATCGGCACTTACGAAGCGCTACTTAATGAATACCCATACCCATCCGGCATGCCACCCATAGAAATGTTGCTCTGGTCCGACCCCGGTACGTCCGAAGATATAATCACCACATCACGCGGATCCTGTCGGTACATCGGAATAGAATTGGGGGAGTAACAACCAATGTTCTGGGAGCTGAACTGCGGGAGCCCGCATCCGTACTGGGCCATGGAGAACGCAACACCAGGCGCGAGAGCCGGGCTATGCGAGGGCGTGATTGGGGTGTACGCATACTCCGAGTTGGCGGGGCAGAGGGAACTGAAGACAGGGTTTCGATCAGCCCTTGATCACCAAACCATCGCCGGCACTGGCACCGAACCATACCTCCGAAAACCGGCTCCTGATGTCGCTATGCACATTCCGGGAGGGAACAACCCGGTTGACGTGGCGACGGCCGGAGTGGCTGCCTGCGGGCTGCCCTCGTCCATATCTGGACTTTGTCGTGGAGAGGGACGCATGTCGCCTTCCGATATCGATGCCCGCCTGCTGAGACTCATGGCGCCCATGCCCCTGCGACGCGAGTACTTGTGGATTCCCCATCTGTCGAAGCGTGACCTATACGCGCGGGTGCTATACAAGACGATATTAGTTATGGGCACCACAAGATATGTGCCGGGGCAGTATGCTTTTTTTTCCCGCCCGCCCCAGTCTCGAGGATCGTGCAAAAGAGGGTTCACACATACGACGCCCTGAAGCCGTATCTCTGCGCCATGAAACGCTGGACTTCATGGAGCGGCTTGTTTTGGTCCTTGTATTCGGCAGTGATGACCTCCCGGTACTTGTCCCATTGTTTCGTCATGGTGTGCGGATTGCACGAGAGGCTAGGGGTGGCGAAGAGACCCTCGCGGCGTGGAGGTCCACACAGGGGTTGTCAAGCTATACGACGACAATGGTGAGGCTGCTCGAGTCAGGGATAGGCAGTAAATGAAGCATTTGAGGCAAGGCTGAAGATAGCGCCAAAGTTAAGGGGGATCATCCCAACGGGAGGGCGAGCAGGGTCGAGGTATGTTGTTGATGATATAGACTATTGGTGATAGGGACATCACAATCACCGGGCGTGAGAGCAATTGAGGTGATCGTAGGTCCCTACCTAGGCGAACATACACAAGCCCTCACCCTGCCCGGAGTGTTTATGTACGGACCAACGCGCGCCCCCATCCAAGAAGCAGGTGAGGCGACCAATTGACGGCCCGCGAGTCGTGGCTTCACCCAAGCTTCGGGAGGTCACTCCGGTACAAGGGGTCGGGGGAGGGCCGACAGCAGGGCTATTCCCGAGGGAGGCTAGCCGGCCGAGTCCATAGATGAGTCCGGGTGGAAGTGAACTCCCTCCCTTCCGATGCTTGGCCTACAAGCGCCTCAGACGCCAACCACCTGTCCACAGCCTGCGATAACAGGGATGCAGCGCGGAAAGAAGGGCAGTCGCGGATAACCATCGGGAACGGCTAACTTCCACCGGGAACGCAATCCCACACACGCCTTCGGCAAGGCTGGACGAGGCTCGGGTACAACGTTCGACTGGTACACGGCGCGCAGCTCTGCAGGGTACATTGCCGGCGACTTACATAAATGTCGAGTCTCTCGACCACTCCTGATGTCGTGTCACCCCCCCCCAACTTCTCTTCCCCTGCGCATGCCAACGGAACTTGGTTGGCTTTGACGTATCCCACGCTTCATTCCAGCCCCAAAACCCACCCCCGCCTTTTCTCTCCCCCCGACCTGGCCGGATTGGAGGTTCCCCGTCATCATCTTTTATTTGACACTCATTCATTCCCTCCCCCCCCCCCCCCCGTCCGCCCCGATTCTCGGGGGACTCGACGAAAATTGGCCTTCGGATCCCAATATCTGGTCCGCGCACGCCAAGTCGCACAAGGGCTTGCCAGGCAGGCCCGCGGGACCGGTGTGATTACCATTGGCTTGGGAGAGCTCCGGGCGGCAGCGAAAAGATACACATACCCGATGCAGACCTTCTATAATGATGTGGCTTCCCACCTCTTGTCCCGTTGGTAATCTCCTACTTCTTCCGGGAGGGCGGGTTGGGCGGGCTGGGGGGCAGGGCTACGTGTTGCGGTTGGGGTTTGCGGTTTGCGGAGAGGGTGGTGGGGGGGGAGAGAGGGGAGGGTGGGATGGATGCGATGCGATGGTGGGTGGGTGGGCTTGACCCCAAATCTTGGGGCTTACCATGCACGCCGTTTTTCATGCGTCCCCTCCCCTCTTTCTGCCACGCGGTTCTTAACTTGTTCTTTAAGACCCTTTATTTGTTCTTTTGGGTGGGGGAGGAGGGCTATTCGGCGAGCCTCCTTTTCCTGTCAACCACATGCATAGTCATGCCCGTCGCAGCACGTCACACCATGCTGACTCGGTTCGAGTGTTAGGAACTAGAGGAGAGATGCTGTCGAAGGGGTGCATACAGACGAACCGGGCGGTCTAGACTCAGGTCAGCAAAGGAAGACAGCCCTGTTAGCTGACTGGTCGCCCCTGATACCACCGGCTACAAGTGCCGGCTCGCTTCCTTCTGGTGTTGTCAGTCCCATCGACCACCAATTGTAACCAATGCCCCCCCGGTTGCCGACTCCCTCACAGGGCAATTGTAAAACAAATGACAGCACAGCTGCGATGTTAGATGACTCTCAGAAACCACGTGGCATGCGCCTGTGTCTCAGCAGTGGTGGGACCCCTGATTCAGAAGAAAGCAAGGCGAACCGTCAGCCACGGCTGGCGCCGAGTTCCATTGCCCAGCTGGCATGCTCGTTTATGAAGGCGCTGTCAAAACCGACGGACCCAACCTCGGCCTCTTCCCCGGTCCCGAACAGCTTCAATCCTACCATTTCCCGCCCCAGTGCCAGCTATCCCCGGGCCCCGACGGAGGAGCCCCCCCCCCTTAACGATACCGTTCCCTTTCCCCGGCCTGCCTAGCTGACAAGACCGGGAGTGGTTTCGTGTGGCTTGAGCTCGGACCAGTAGTTTCCGTGTGCCCCTGCAGCGATCGTTCTCTGTGGTAACCTCCATCACACGCGGCTATGCCTAAGTCTCTCACCGATTTTCCAGGACTCAACCGCCCCCATTTCAGGATGGTGTATTTAAGTCTCAAGGATGCCGGTGGCCGCCACTCTGCCTACCAAAACCGTGGACTATTGAGTTATTGTCTAGAACGTACGACGAGAAGAATGGAGCCCGGCCCGAAAGCACTGGACCAAGCTTGTGTTGCGTCCCTCACACTCAACATGGCACCTCGAGATCTGCTTTCATGGCACTGTTGCAGACGACCGGCACCCAATCTTTGGAAGACGGCCAAAGCGACGAAAGGATTTGCAGACCCTCTGCCGCTGTATTGACTCTCGCCAAATACGACTTCTGGATGACACAGTGGCCGAGGCTATCCTGAGGTTTGATCCTGCTCCGCAGGGGACCAAGCTGCTTTATAAGACCGGGACACAACACCGACATGGAAAAAACAAGTACACCTTTGTCACCGACTGTCTTTGGGTTCATACCCGGGCAGACCCGCTTCGGGCACGATTCCTGGATTTCTATGGCAGTAATCATACCGACGAGGGAGCTATTTGAAATCAAGAATGCAGACGAGCTTGACGGCCACTCTGTTTACAAAGTATTTCTCCACGGCGACGAGACGCTATACGTTTACAAGGAGATTAAGCGACCGCGCCACGTCCCCCCGGATATGGAGGTACTGGAACAGGAGTTACAAAACTTGGAGCTATTCCGTCCGCGGCACCAAATTCAACATCGCCAAGTTAGCCGTGACCGTTGTTCCGCAAAACCTATACCAAACAACCCAAACCGGCCAAGAGAGCAACTCCAATGCCCTACGCGGAATCCTCCTTGCACGCTCGAAACCATACTAGAGTCCCCATATCCCGGGATTAATGCGCACTGGCGCCAGTAGCCCTGTTAGATCGCGTCGGTCCTTACCGAAATGCACCAACACGGGCTATTGGGTTGTTGGCTCGGACTGCCCTTCTCCCGCCTTTTGGTATTCATCCTAGTAAACCTAGCCGGAAGCCCGCCATCTGCTCTCCTTTCCGAAAGCGAGATCAGCGGGCTTGCTAACCGTTCGGGTAGCAAAATAGTGTGATTGTAGGAGGCATGTATGTATGTACGGCCTATCACACTAGACACACCCGCCTTGTAAATGGCATCGCCGGGAAGGTTCTGGAAGGGATGACCGGGCAGCTCGTAGCCTTACTTTATACACGGGGACGGACATAGTGTCAGGGGTAGAGCCCTCCACACTCACTTACCGCACTCTGCGTTAACCAGTTCCTCAAGAGGGAACTATGATATGATTCACCTGCAGGATACGGTGGGCTCTCTATCACTGATCCAAAGACACACAAGCGCTATCCGCTGTTCAAGACATCCACATCCACCACGCACTCGCCAAGAATGATAAGAAGCCAAACAGAGCATGTATTTATTTCTCCAGCTCGCCTCGCCACATTAAGGGGGTATGAAGTTTGCTACCAAACAAATATAAGAAGCAAAAGATATAGCCCGCCACACCAACTTCAACCAGCAACAACAACAACAAAACCACCCAACTCATCTAAATCCTCCCCACCCATTACGCCTTCTCCTCCTTCCCCACCGCCGCCTTCTCAGCCGGAGCAGCAGCGGGAGCAGCAGCAGCAGGGACATCCACACTGGCCTTCTTATCGACCGACGCACCCGTCGCCGACACAGGCGTAGCCGCACCACTGGCCACAACAGGCGACGCCACCGCAACGGGGCTCGCGACGGTCTCACCCCCCGTGATGCCCGTCTCCTGGGGCGAGGGCGGAACGCTACCGGCAGGAACAGCCACGACCGGCTTAGGCTTCTCGGACGACCCGGAGCCGCCGGACGCAGAGGCGGCAGCCAGGCTCATGCTGCCGGCGGGGCTGGTGGGGCTGGTGGGGCTGGACAGGGCGGAGGCGGAGGCGGGCCCCGTGGCGCCGGCGGCGCCGCGGATGACGTTGAACCACTTCTCGGCCTCGGCGGGGGAGTGGGCCTTGAAGGCGAGCTCCGAGGTGCCGGCGAGGCGGCCGCCCATGCCGCCGGAGCGGTCCTTGCCCTTGACGTTGAACTTGTCGCCGCTGGGGGCGCCGATGACGGCGTCGGGGAGGTAGATGGACAGTTCCGGGACGGGGTCGCGCCGCACGTTGTCGTCGTCTTTGAACTCGTGCAGGAACTTGCAGGGGGTGATGACGTAGTAGCCTGTTGTGTAGCCCCAGGAGAGTTTGTTGCGGCTCTTGCGTTCGAGTGAGCCCTCGAGGAGTGGTTTGGTCGATGGGTGGCCGATGTTGGGGAATTGGATGGCCTCCACCGTGCGGGGTGGGTCCGATGCGTTGATGAGCTTGTCCGCTGACCGCTTGACGAACGCCTTCCACTCGAAGTCGAGCGGCACGCTCTGCGCCGCCCCGAGCATGTCCTGGTGCAGCGCCTGCACCTTGAGCGCCTGCCCGCCCGTGAAACCCGTGAATGTCTCCATGGCCTGGTGCAACACCTGGATGATGTGGCGCTCGAAGGCCTCAAAGTTGGTCTGTACCGCGACGAGGTCGTTGTGCTGGTTGTTCTCCTCGATCACCTGCTTAGAGAGGCGATGCACCACGCCGCGCGAGAGGACGTACGGGTCTTCCGAGGGGTTGTGCTTGCCACCGGTGGCTTCGAACGAGGCCGTGTGCTGGCCGAGCAGCTCGATGTGCTTCTGGGTGGTGTTGCGCGCCTTCTCGACCTCCTTGGCGCTCTTCTCGGCGCCGTGGGCCAGCTCCTTAGCCTTGTGCTTGATCTCCTTATGCAAGCGCTCGACGATCGGGAGGGCTGAGCCCTTGATGTTCTTCTCGGTTTCGAGGTTGGTGTTGATGAGGGCCTGGGTGTTGACACGCATGTTCTCGAAGAAGCCCGCGACACCGCCGAGGCTCTGGTCGAAGTGCTGCCCCTCCCTAAGGGGCTTCGAGATGGTCTGGTCCCGGGTCAGTAGGGGCCCGCGAGAGCGTCGAGATGGACCGAATGCACCTTCAACACCCGCTCATACTCCTTCGCCTGGGCCTTGTGGATCTTTTCCACAGCCTCCATGTACTCCTCCAGATAGACGACGGCATGTTTCCACGCCTGCAACCTCTCGGTGAGGAGGCCGGCGGTCTAATTGTACGTCAGATACAGCCCAAAACGGTCCCTCTCACTCAATCACACCTACGGTGTTCGGATCGGTTTCGGGAACAGCCTCGTCGCTAGCTATGCTGGCCATCGTCGTCTGCCTCGATGGGGCGGCCGAGACCTGGGGGGACGCCATGTCTGCGGATTTCCGTTTATCTCTGCGAATACTAGTAAACCGCTTCATTGTGTAAGTAAGTGAATTTTTCAAGATTCCAACTAGTTTGGTGGTGCGGTCTTGGTGTTTTGGGTATCTATGCAATACCCAACTCGAGCAGCAACAATCAAGGGGCAAAAAAAGTAGTTCGTCCCAAGAGGAGGTCGCGATCGAACTTACTTTAACTAGACTTATTCAACCAATGCTAATCAATGAGGTCATACAATTCGAAACACACCAAAAACAAACACCCAAAGCAGGTTGGGCAGAACAACAATCCAATAATCAGTTAGCACCTTTTAAGCACCATACGGACGATGTTCGGCGACCCAGCTCGATCGATTGGGGGGGAACAACCAGATCCGAGAGAAGCACCGCTGTCGTTGGGCCACGCCAAGCACCCGCGCTGAACCCCTCTCAACCCGCACACTTTGGGCTCTGGGCCAGTCGAAAGCCCCGCTAAAAAGTTAGTGCCAAGGCCATCTTCAACCCTTGTCCCATCACAGCAATCCCTGAGACGATCAACATTGGCCAGCATCAGGGCATGACGTAACAACAGCCGGGACAGCAGCGGGACCCCAAGACCATGTCCAGCTGGCAAAGCGTCGCTCCGCGGGAAGCTGTGTTGTGAGACGGGGTCTCGAACTGTTAGTCCGTCGTCGGAGATGTCGCGAAGAGATGGACTTGTGCTCGTTGTTTTAAGCTGAGGCGACGGAGTTGTTATTTTGTTTTTTCAAGGTCTTGCTTGCAATGACGTCGATGGCTATTTCGGCAAAAGCAAGGGTCTCAGCAACAACACCATCAACCCCCTGAAACCATACTTGTATGTAGTGATCGGTGATCAAATCATGGTGGGCGGCCTCAACCTCGACGGCGTTTCGAAACCCTCGGATCTCACCATGCAGTTAACCAGCCAGCCAGCCACCCAAGAGTAGCAAGGTACCTCAATGTACCTCTACCCCTTCTCAGCTTACTCGGGCTGTGCGGCTTGGTCCTGTAGGTAAAGGGCACCCTCGCATTCAACCACTCGTGTGCGACGCTGTGATGTGTTGGTAGGAGCGAAGATGATGTAAACCTCTATTAGGACGTGCCCGCCGACCGGGTTTGTTATGGGGTATCAAGGAAAATACTAAGGAGAAAAAGAACAGAGCGAAAACCATCCTACCCGCCAGTACCAAAGCCCACCGTATCCCGTCCCTTCTTTTTTTCGTGTCCCCGTTACCAGTCTAAGAGCCCATCAACCGAAGGAAACCCAACCTAAAAGCCACCGTCGACCCCCAAGAAAACTCCGGTCATGCTATGTCATGTGAAACAAAAGAAAGGGAAAAAAAGAAACAGTACAACTAATAATACACACCGACACGTGGCTGTTGACTAGCGCCGTCTAATCAGCCGCTCCCCCGAAGGAGCTGAGGACGGTCCGCTCCACCCTACCCATTATGTGCCTGAAGCAAGTGTAGTCGGCGTCCCTCATCCCCTTCTCCAACAATGCTGCGGACGGTTTGAAGCAAACCGGACGAGAACTGTCGCCGATGGGACATAGTTGGCCTGCGGTTCGTACCCGGCGGGCTGGGCTCCCTTGAGGCGGGCGCGGTAACCGGGGCCGAGGCCGGAGCCGGTGCCGGTCCCAGGGTGGGGACTGGTTCCCGTATGGCTCCGAGGGTGGGCTCTAAACTGTCGGCTATTGGTGTGATCGGCGTTAGCCGAGGGGTGCCCGGTGGCGAGCTTGGTGCGCTCAGCGCCGCTTCGTAGTCTGGGAGCCCAAACACTTCCGAGACCAATGGCCTGACGGGAGTCCTGACAGCAGTCTGGTAACTAGGTACTTTGGACAGTTCCGTGATCTCGGGGAAGTCGAGGTGCTCGGGGGGCGTGTTGGATCCCGAGTGCCCGTCGTTGCTGTTGTGCCGAGTGAGCGGCGTTGACGCTGGGGGTGATCCCTGGGCTTCGTCGCCGGGGTGCGGCGAACTGTCATTCCTCCACGCCGCCCCCGCCCCAGAAAGGTTCGAGTTCCAGGACATGTTCCTATGGCGCTCCTCCAAGGACATGTTGTGCAGCCTATGCGCAAGCAGGTCCGGTTGGATTGCCGCACCCTGGAGCAGCGCTGGGAGGTTGTCGGTCGACCCTGCCCTCGAATGACCACGGAAAGGGCTACTAACCCCTGACCGGCCGCCAATGGGCGAGTTGAGGCTGATAGGGTCGATATCGTCATACAACTGGTCTAGGCGATGGTGTTCGTAAGCTGGCGGCGCGATAGCACCCACTTCTCGGGACGTGCCGGTGGGTAGTTGTCGTACGAGGTCGCCGTTTTCGTCCAGCGGCATGTTGGGCGAGATGAATATCGACACGGGCAACGTCGCACGCAGTTCTGAAACGTGGCCGTCAGGGTTATTGAGCGCCACCACGAGCTTCAACTTGTGCCGGATCTTGATCCCCTTGGCGTTCACGTCCTGGAGACACTTGGTCAACTTCTTAGGCAAGTTCAGGGATGTGTTGACCACCCAGCCCTCCTGGCCCTCCCAGCCTTCGGAGCCGCTATCCTGTATCACATCTTGCCAGTGCTCCTCCCTCGTGACCGATATTGTCCACGAATCAATCGTCCTCTCCTTTTTGTGCTCCCTCACATTATGGCTCGGCGTCGAGTGCAGAATGATGTCGTGGATCTCGACCAAATGGATCTTGATGTCGCCGAGTTCGAGACCTTTGAGCAACGGGGTAAACCTCATCTCCACCGGAATGCAGCTGCCGAAAACGACTGCCTTTTGTGGCACAATGATTGAGTAGTCGATTTTATTGGGCCAGATGTTCTCGATGCTCATGGCGTGGAGAAATTCGAGTGCCGATGCTTCCAGGGTTCGGATCACGCGCAGTTGCTTGTACGCATGGATGTCGTGCACCAGCTTGCCCCGTGCTACCGTCGCTTTGAGCTTGTACCTGATGCCTGCCTCACGCAAACCCTCGACACTCTCGGTGGTATCCCCCTTGAGCAACAGCTCGAACGGCCATTCGTAGTTTCCAGGCGGGAGTGTGACGCCCTTGGTCTGCACCCGGGAGCTGTCGGTTGGGTCTGGCGCACCTATCCCTTCGAACGGGGCCCATCGATGGTCGAGAAACGGCACAGTCTTGTCGACCTTGTGGGTAGATATCCCCGTGGCTGTTACTTTCGCGTCGGTCCAGCTGCAGAAATATTAGCATTTTCTGGGAGATGTTCTTTGTTCAAGCAAACACAGCAACGTACGTGTAATGAGCAGTCCCTATTAGCTTTAAATGGATGTCTTCAAGCCTGAGTGGCGAGGACAGGCAAAGCACGACTGTGCCTTTGAGTAGTTGGCCCGAGGCCTCATGGTCGTTGCCCCGAAACACAATAAAATCGTTTTCGAGCCTGTCGTTGATACATTTCACATGGTCAGCAAGTGAACGGAGCCACATACTGGCAGCCAGCCGTACAAATAACTCTACTACTTACCGGATCTCGAAGAGGGTGTATCTCCCGGTCACCGCAGTGAAGGGATTAAAGGACCGCATGGTCTAGGTCGTAGGTGGGGGGTCGTGGTGATGATGGTGGCGATAATTCGACGAGTAGGAAGAGAGAGGGGGGGTCCACGGGGGACCTAAGGGATACTTGGTTCATATGTAAAAAAAAGGTAGGAGTGTGCGTGATTGCGGGATGCACGGGCTGAAGAGAGAAAATTGTTGATCCAGAGGGACGGGAACCGTCAAGGTGGCGTGGCATGGCATGTGCAGGGTTCCCACGGCAAGCGAGGCCCAGCCCATGCTTGCCTTCCCATGCCACCCATCGGATAAGCAAGGATGCTCTGGGCATTACGAGATGGGCCACAATTAATAGATGCTCACCGCCCGGTACTTCCGGTACTGCGGGCAGTGTGCTAGTGACTTTGCTGCGTCCCCGAGGAACTTGGTAACCCCGCGGCGCGGTGCCAGGCGTACCAGGCAACGCAGCAAAGAGACAACCGAAGCGGCTGAGAGGCGGGATGCTACACGACGCCCCAACTTGTAACTTAGCGCTTGGAATGGTGTCTTCGCCAACACCGAGCACTCGAATATACGCAATACTTGGGTTGCTCATCGTGCCCAGGTCGTTAGTCACACTTCACAAGTCACTTGGCGGGAAAGTGGGGGCGTCTGCCGGAAACGAAGTTCAACAAAGCAAAGTAAGAGGAAAAATAAGAAAAAAATGAGAAAAAAACAGCCAGCCCCACCAAAGGCAGCTTTGGCGGTGGGGTATCAGTCGAGCGATTCAGCGTGGGGTTTCATTTTTGGATCTGCTTGTCGCAAAGGCAGGGCTGTGGTGCAGTTGGGGGCTCCGATTGGGCAATTCACCAGCTTGGCCGCTGACGGAAACACTCAAGGCCAACGGGCTCAGCAGCATGGAGGGGCACAGCAAACAACATTGCGCAACGCGTTCCTGATACTTTTCAGCTTTGATGCGTATCCGGTATCGTGAACAGTTGGCAAATCCTGAGTATGGGGGCCGGGAAAAGCACCTCTAGGTAATACATAAGAACATGGAAGTTAGGTACCGGGCTGATGTTGAGACTGATGATTGCTCATTTGGGCGCAGTTTTATGATTCGTTTTGGGTTGGGTTTGGTTCAGGCCAGGGTCCAGGAACACATCCGGCCCCACTTAAAAAGTCTAGAAGGCTGCCAGACTTGGGTGATCGATCAGTCATCACTTCCAATCTTTCCCATCCGATCTTATCACTCAATTACCGGCTTTTGTTCATCCGGATGGACTTAAACGCCCCTCCCAGGTTCGGACGACCGTATGGGCCTCTCTAAATTCCCTATCAGACGTCAAAATCTTTTCATGAACCTGACAATCAGCGATCCACTGGAAAGCGGACACGGGCAGTGTCCAGGGGGTTGGACTGCCGAACGAACTTTGCAAAGGAGTCCGCAAATGCGACCGTGATCCACCAACTTCAAAGCCAAAAAGCAGCAAAATCGAGCAAATCTGCATTGTTTTGGTGGATACCCGCCGAACCTGACACAAGGCTTATCAGGATGATCGCCGGTAGATGCCGAGTTCCCGTCGCCTTCCCGTCGCCAGTGATCCGCTGAACAAGTGGTAATTCCCGGTGCTTGCCACATATTGCCGTCACACAGACATCATAGAACTCTGGATGCCGTCAACACCATCGAGGGGGGCTACGCGCTGTCCCCTTTCAAACGGGATTATACAATCCCAGAGTCCTGCACTCATTGGTCTGGGAACCTGTTTTGGAACCCGCCGATATCTGTATCATGGTATCACTCACATCACCGATCCCGCACTCCGACAATCGGATACTGCCCCAGCCACGGCCATTGGTTCGTTCACCTCGCTCACGCTCGTCATCGCGAGGGCCTGGAACGGGCCCCGATATCAAGAGAAAAACCCCTCTTTGACTCACCGCAAGACAAAGCTGGGATCGGACCCGGTTGGTTGTCAACCTTGAAACACGTTGGCGAATTGCGCCATATTCGCCTAAAAAAATCTCACATTTTCTTTTCGGTCCCATCCTCCCGCTTCATGTGACGGCAGGGCACCATCAAATGTCAACGGTGAAGTGGTGTCGTCAACTTTTTCGGAAAGCGTCCGGCATCCCTTGCATATCGTGGTCCACCAGGGTGCCGTTGAACTCGGGAGGTGCATGCACACCATCTCGACCCATGCCATATACCGCATAACCACCTTGATATACATACTTATCGCACTGGGTCCACAAAATCGTCAAACATGTCGCGCACACCTCCAGCCCTATCGGAATCCGACCGAGCAACTCGGCTTTCTCCCGCAAAACCGAGCCGAGGGAGGCCAAAACAAAACACACCAGCAACATGACCTTTCCCCCAGTGCATGTGCTAGTTACCTAAGTCGTTACTCGACGCCAACAGACACGCACACAGACCGACTCGGTCTCGGCCCTCGGGTGTTCAGTACCCGAGGAGTCGTCCCAAAGCCCATGCAGGCACCGTACCACACATGCTCGGCAGCCGTGCAACGCAATCTGAATCCCTGTAGCTGGGCTGCATATGCAGGCTCGGCAGGACAAGCAGTTCGGCCGAGCCAAGAGAGCAAGGGTGAGTGAAGTTGAGACATGACAACCCTGAAATACCTGATACCCGCCAGCCAACAACAACGCCCAACGCCGGTTCGTGCCATCATGGTGTGTTTTGGTGAAAACGATGACTCAGGAAACATGCCACCGTCCCGCTTTCCCGCCGACTGTGGCCTCTGCCGTGTTGGCGAGCGATTGAACGGCGTGACGTGACTGGCTCGGCGGTGCTGGTGGTGATGGCGATGGATCACATTATGCCGCCGGCTTGCGCACCTTGTGGTACGCGGCGGTGGGAGAAAAATGTGAGGAGTGATGGCATTGTCTCATCCAATCATCCGTTCATGACGGTGATGCATTTATCTCGTCTGTAGTAAATACGGCGATTAGAGGCAACATGGGCGGGCCCAACTGATCACAATCATGTCTCGGATAAATGAAGTTTGCGCTCCAAGTAACGGGCAAAACAAGGAAGCAATATCAACCCAACCGACAGTAGCCGTGAGGTGGAAAGTTTACTCGACGAACCTGAATGCGGGAAAGGGCTTGTGCTATGGGCCGACCCGTTACCTGGTAGTTCCCACTCCGTCTGCCGGAGCGATGGTACCTAGGGACAACCATGACCCGGCTGTCGAGCCCCATAGCGCAGCAGTCTCGTTACACCGCCGAGTGGGAAATGAAGACCAAGTCGCCGCTGACTGTGAATATATTCAGTACGGTAAGTAGACGACGCTCGGCCTCAGTCACCCCTCCCCCAATCCAAGACGCTGCAGATATCCTACTCCTAGCACTTATCCAACCACCTATCCAATCCCGATGCAGCATGTCGACGACTATCAAAAACTCCATACCAAGAATTAAACATCCTCTTTCTTCTCCTCCAACTGCTGCGCCAGCTCCGACGGCCTCGTCCAAGTCCGAATATGCCCTGCATTACCGCGTTAGCTCAGTCCCCCTCCCCCCACTGTTCACCCAGGATACATACCAGTCTTGCAACTTGTGATAATCGCATCAGGCGTAAATCCCAACCAGCACAGCACATCATCATCCACGGTTTTGCTCTATCCCAGATCACCTAATATCAGCACCATCCAAAAACACTACCCAACAGCCACCCCCCAACAAGAAGCGGGAAGAAACGAAGAACAAACATACCAAAACCGGCGGCAACGTCGCCGTGGTCGCCCTAGGCGCAACAGGATGCGGCAGGACCTTCTCCTTCTCGCCATCCGCGGGCACGACGCCCGCCGACGAGAGATTTGAATCGGACCGCAACCTCCCGCTGCCGCTCGTCCCCGCCGTCGCAGCCGTCTCCGCGCGGTGCAGCAGCGGGATGGCGCCCGGGCGCGACGAGATGGACCCCCGCTGTCGGACCGAAGCCTGTTCGTTCGTTGGCTCACACCGTCAGCAAACAACCACCTTCCGGCTTGGCCCAACCAGCCCCACAAAACCCAACACCCAAGACGAACAAGGAGAGAGAGAAAGTTCACATACCGCCCTCGGCCGATGCAGCATGCCCACACTAAAATCCCACAAACAGATCCTGCCATCCTCACCCACGCTGCCAAAACGGTAGTTGCGCTCGTCGCAGCGCCAGGGGTCGAAGGCGACCGACGTGACCCACGAGTGGTGGCCCTGGCAGCGGGCGACGAGCGCGGGGGCCTCGGACGGGCACCAGATGGAGATGAGGTCGTCCTGCCCGCCCGTGACCACGTATTTGCCGTCGGGAGACCAGCACACGCAGCTGAGGCCGCCGTAGTAGGCGTAGTGGAGGTCGAGGAGTCTGGTTTGGGGGGGGGTTGGTGGTGAGTTGGTTGGTTGTGGTTGGGGTTGGGTGAGGTTGGGGGGTGGGGGGAGGGGATACGGACTCTTCTTTGAGGTAATCTATGATTCTGAGGGTGCCGTCCTCGGATACCACGGCTAGGTGTTGGCTGTCTGGGGAGAAGGCGAAGGCGTTGATGCGATGGTTGGAGAGTTTCCATACCGACACCGGGTTGAGCTTTTGGTTTTTCGAATGGACTGACTTGTGGACATAGATTTGCGACGTGTAGCACACCTTGCCAGTACCGTTGGTCTCTGCGCTGGACCGGGGATTACCCTCGCTCTCCAGGGTGAAGACACTGTCCTCCTTCTCCTTGTCGTATACTACTAACGTGCCGTCCATGTGGGCAGCGAGGAAGAGGTTCTCGGACCCCGGGATCCACTCGATTTGCGACACAGGAGTGCCGTTGATGGCAGACTATGGACGTTAGCCTTTCGTTGGGCTTGCGGATTGAAGCGCATACATTTTTATTCAGCCTCGTGTACCGTTGTGTGATGGGCTCCCACCAGATGACTTCGCCGGTGGAGAAACCCATGACCACGTCAATATGCGACGGGCTCTTGGTCAGCTTATTAACATCATGGCACAGGCAATGAGCCCTGGTAAACAGAATTTTAGTCAAGTACTCGGCCTGGAAACAGTCAACATGCGCGCCTCTATTCAGACCCTCGGACTTCTCACCTTCGCCGGAGAAGACAGGTCCAGCCATTGGAAGGCGCGGTTGATGTTCGCAAAGCCAAACAAGCCATCTCGTGCCCGTTCTTGCAGACGTTTTGGCAACGTCTCATGGTTGATCACTCTCGAGATGAAAGACGAGTTGCTCTTGGTCATGTTGTTCTTGGGCTTGCGGCGCTTGCTTGGATCTTTCTGGACTACCGGCGCGAGGAGAGTGTTGCCCTCGCCAAACGCCGGCGTGTTGGTGTTCGCTCTGGCCAGCGGAGGGGCCTCGGTAGAACTGATACGGCCGGCATCACTGCTGCTCTCGCGCACATCGGTCGACGACTGGCTCTCGTCCTGGTTCTCCTGTATGCTCCCCTGTGCGCCATCGGATCGCGAACTCGTTCGGTAGACGGCAGGTGACTGCGGGTTGACATCGAGGTTTAATAGGGTAAGCCGGGTGCCGGCGGTCGCGGGCTGGGGAGCTGTCGCGAGGGGATTCGGATTGACCAACGGGGCTTCGGAGGGGTGTGGTGGAGGGGTCGCAAGGTGCAGATCATCCTTTAACACATACAACCCTGGTAGAGTTAGGGCCGGGCTAACAATGCAGTTCTGTGATTTATGGGAATCATACCCTCGCCGACTAGGAACTGGTACTCGGGCCCCGAAGGGTTACTGAGGACGTTGTTTGTCTCGATCATCGGCATTGGTGTGCCCGCGGGGAGGCCATTGTATCCTGTGCCCGACGGGTACCTCGGCGGGGGTGGAAGAACACTACGAGAAATCAAAGCCGTCAGCCACCGCCGGGCCATGGCTCAAACCGTCCCAAGGAAGTCGCAGCCATTCTCTTTGATCCCATTTCAATTCTTACAACATGGTAGCTGCGGGGTGTCGGCAGCTATGCAACCTGCCAAGACGGTTGAATGATTCGGTCAGACAGCAAGGAACTTTGTGCTAGGAAGGGGTGTCGTTGAGTAACATGAGTGTATACAGATATAGGTATGTCGTGCGGGTTGACGTTGAATGTCGCAGACATCGCCGGTTCCATACGCTCCGCAGCAACCGACGAGCCGTTTGACGGCGCGTTGTAACATCGAATGATCCGGATTAGGAGCCAAGGGACATGCGACAGGGGAATGCATCCTGGGAGCTGGCCTGTCCAGGATCGACGGTACGGCGGGGACAGTGTGGGGTAGTTAGTTTGCGGGACATTGACTTGCCTGAGCTCGCCTCATGTCAAATGAACAGGAGACCGCTTATGAGCACTTCCACAACCACTCCCAGAGACGGACATAATTTAGGTGCTAGGGGTGCTCGACCTTCTCATGGCCCCCCAAACACCGGCGGTGTGATGAAGTCCCCTCCTCATGGAAGCTGAACATTGGTGGGAGCCAGACCATACGAAGCATTGGATGCTCAGACATGCATCATAAGCACAGTGTGAAATGTTGGATGAAGTCCATTTGTGTACAACTTTTGAGGTGGCGGATCAGATGTCGGTGTTCAAGCTCGGATGCATCCAATAACAGTTCAAACATACTTCCTAGTTGCCGCCATTCGCCTAATGATATATAGTATCGTATCAATTGCATTGTTCAATCCCGGGGTAGGTTGTTGCTTATTGGGGCCATCACGTTCACTACACCGTATACACACAGTACGAAGTATGGGCGTGGGGGAGAGCCCAATGCAACCTGCAGCATGAGCTGTTTGAGGGCGTCAAGCTGCGGGGCTTCAGGAGCTAACATCCGAAAAAGGACGCCAGCTGGCGACCTGAACTCATCATCGAAGTCTATCAACCCGCAAGGCGAGCTATGATTTGATCCAACCCACGTTTACCGCCTTGATTGTTCGCCCTCCGCAAATTTGATTTATTCGCTTGTCCACTGCTAGCTTCTCCCCAATCTCGGTTTCCAGAACCATGGCATCACCTTGAGGAAGAACAGGAGCAACGAGAAGACTGAATGCCCACAATGACTACAGGTACGACGAACCCCTCGGTTTCTCCCCCCAACCTGCAAATTTAGCTGACCGGCCGTAGCCGTTAGGATTTGCGTCTGCGGCGACGAGGGGACGGGCAAATCAAGCCTCATCGCCTCGCTCGTAAAGGACTCCTTCGTCTCCAACAAGATCCAAACCGTTCTGCCCCAGGTCACCATTCCCCCAACCACCGGCACCCCCGAAAATGTCGTCACCACCATCGTCGATACATCCGCCCGCCCCCAAGACCGAACAACTCTGCGCAAGGAGATCCGAAAATGCAACGTGATCCTGCTGGTCTACGCGGACCACTACAGCTACGAACGCGTGGCCCTGTTCTGGATGCCCTACTTCCGCTCGCTCGGGGTCAACGTCCCAGTCGTGCTGTGCGCCAACAAGTCGGATCTCGCAGGGTCAGGAAGCACACCACAGGTGGTCGAGGAAGAGATGCTGCCGGTCATGGCCGAGTTTAGAGAAATCGACTCTTGCATCCGCACGAGCGCCAAGGAGCAACATAACGTCATCGAGGTCTTCTACCTGTGCCAAAAAGCCGTCACCCACCCGATTGCACCGCTGTACGACCACAAGGAAGGGCAGTTGAAGCCCGCATGTATGGCTGCGTTGAAAAGGGTCTTCTACCTATGCGACAAGGACCAAGACGGCTATCTGAACGACCAGGAGATGCACGATTTCCAGGTCAAGTCGTTCGGCAAGCCCTTGTCTCCCACCGAATTAGACAACATCAAGGCGGCCGTTAACAAGGTGGCCCCGACGTCCAATACCGAGAACGGCCTTGACTTGTACGCATTTTTGCAGCTGAACAAACTGTACGCGGAAAAGGGACGCCACGAGACGATATGGATTATCCTCAGGAAACACCATTACACAGACAGCCTGAGCCTAGAGGACGGCTTTCTTCGTCCTCGGTTCGAAGTGCCAGACTACGCCTCGGCAGAACTCAGCCCAGCAGGGTACCGCTTCTTTATGGATTTATTCTTGACGTTCGACAAGGACAGCGATGGCGGACTCAACGATCAGGAACTCGCGGCGTTGTTTGCGCCCACCCCTGGGTTACCACACTCCTGGATGGAAACATCATTCCCCTCATCCACTGTCCGGAACGAGGCCGGTCACATCACACTACAGGGGTGGCTCGCGCAATGGAGCATGACAACCTTCCTGGAACCCAAGACTACCCTCGAATACCTTGCTTATCTCGGATTTGAGGGACCTAACGCGTGGGACTCGACAACCGCCGCCCTCAAGGTAACCAAGCCGCGAAAGCGGAGGCGCAGGCCGGGCCGCGTCGAGCGCAACGTCGTCCTCTGCTACCTCATCGGCTCCGCCGGGTCCGGCAAGTCCTCGCTCCTCGACGCCTTCCTCAACCGCCCCTTCGACTCGCTCTACCACCCAACCATCAAACCCCGCCGCGCCGTCAACAGCGTCGAGCTGCACGGTGGCAAGCAGTGCTACCTGATCCTCGAAGAGCTGGGCGAGCTGGAGCCTGCCATCCTCGAAAACCAAGCCAAGCTCGACGCATGCGACCTGATCTGCTACGCGTACGACTCGTCGGAGCCGGACTCCTTCACGCACGTGGTGGAGCTGCGCAAGCGGTACCCGCAGCTCGACGAGCTGCCCGCCATCTACACGGCGCTCAAGGCCGACCGCGACAAGACCACCCAGCGCAGCGAGCTACAGCCCGACGCCTACACCGCCGCCCTCAACATGTCCGCCCCGCTGCACGTCAGCGTCACCTGGCACAGCATCAGCGAGCTGTTTGTCGCCTTCGCCGAGGCCGCTACTAATCCCAGCACCGCCTTCCCTAAGTCGGAGGAGCCGCCCGACCACACCAGCCTGTACATGGCGCTCGGAGCTACGTCCTGCGCAGCGCTGGCCGTGTTTATGATCTGGCGGCGCTCGACGAGCTCTATGTAGGGTGTAGGGCGTCGAGCGAGGTGGTGGGCTTGAGGAGTGGGGAGGCCGCAGAGAAAGAGGCCAGACAGGGACGTGAAGGTGAAGTTCGGTCAGACTACAGGTTACAGGAGAGGAAGAGAGGTGCATTCGGCGGAGTCTTTATTATTTATTTACTGTTTGGATTGGTCGGGTGGACGGGTTTTGTTAAAGAGGGCTGTTGCTTTTCGGTTGATATCTTTTCGCAGATATCTGGCCCGCAGACCTCCCCGGGCCGTCTGGGAGGTCGGAGGGGGAATATGATACCCACAGGCTTTCTTTCCTCTTTAACCTGTAGTAAGCGGAGTGTTTTTAGTGTCTAATCGTACTTGTAATACCCGTTGAGCCCGCTCGGCCATCACCTGTTGCTCGGGGAGACTTCATGGAGGAGCAAGTTGTCTGGCATACCGAGCACCAGAACGGAAAAGTACGGTGCTTTTTTCATTTGAATTGTGGAGGATCCTCGCCGATCGAAAGGCTCCAAAGCAGCCCCCTAAGGTATATATAATACGGTGTGACGGGCGGAACTCTCTTCGAACTCCGGCCCGTTTTCATATCGAGCACCTTCTCCTCTCCCAAGAATAGGGCCCCGAAACCAAGCACCACGTTCAATCCGCACTTTCCTTGAAAGCCCAAGAAAAGAACCGGATGAGAAACTTGCCAGAGTATGAACCTCCAAAGGCCTATACCCGATAGAAACAAAACGCCACATAAAACCCAGCCGCCTCCATCTCCTCCTCACTAACCAGCAGCTTGCCCGACGAGCGGTCCCGCACGCCCATGCGCTCGCTCAGGGCGCCCAGCTCGCGGTCGTCCTTCTCCGTCTCCCACACCTCGGCGAACGGCTTGTGGTACTGTAGCTCCAGATTATAGTCCTCGGCCAGCGCGCGGAAGGCCTCCCACGGCACCACGTACTCGGGCACCTCCTCGACGGCCTCGTGCAGGAAGAAGTTGTACTTCCACCCGAAGGGCGGGCGGAATATCCCGTCGGACGGGGTCGGGCCCGGGAAGCGCACCCGGTAAATGTCGTTGCCCCATGAGGCTGTCTCTTCGGCCTCGCCCTCCTCTTTTTCTTCTTCTGCCTCGCCTTCTTCAAGTTCGCCGTCGTCTTTTGGTGAGGAGGGTTCGGGTGTGGCGTTGGACGGGGCTAGTTCGGATGCCGGTTTCTCGGTTGAGGTGGTGGCAGCGGCCTTGGCTTTCTTCTCTTCCATGCGCTTGTTGAAGGCAACGACTTTGCTGGTGATGACATCCGAGTTGGGGATGGTTCCGATGAAGCGCCCGCCTTTGCGCAGGGCTCCAGACACGTTCTTGAGCATCTGCCGGGCTTTCTCTTCGGTCTCGAAGGCGTAGTGCATGCAGAACATCATGCTGACGACGTCAAACCCGCGATTGCTGCTGACGCTTGAACCCGAAAACCCGACTTGTCGCACAATGTCGATGTCGCCAATCGTCTCGGCGTAGCAATCCTTGACGTGGAAGCGAGAGTCAAAGATACGGGCAGGGCGCCGGTGGCCGCCCCTGCCGCCTCGCCCGCCCCCACGGTTGGACATGCTCCGGTATCTTTCCCGTGCCTGATCAATTGATACTTCCGCCGGGTCTAGGCCAACGTACAAATCCACCGTTTGCGGCGCCTGCTGCCACTTGAACAGATCCCCGCCCTTGCCGCACCCAATGTCCAACACAAGCAGCTTATTCCCAGAGCTGATTCCCTGCTCCATCGCGCCGGGCGCGTGATCCTCATCAGGTGAGAATTTCTGAATGATGCAGCTCTTAACCCAATTGTTGAACGACCTCAAGCCCTTGATCCGGCTGTCTGTCTTGCGCCACTCGCGACCGCGCTCGGGGACCGCGTTGTAGTGCGCGCGCACCACGTCGTTGATGCCTGACCGCTGCCTCGCCTCTTCTGCCGCCGCCTGTTGTTGGGCATGTCGTTCGCGTTCGAGGGCGCGCTGCCGGATCTGCTCGCGCTCGGCGTCGGTGATGCGGGCGCGCTGGCCGGGCCGCTTAAGCTTGCGCGGGGGGTCACCCGCGGCGCTCGCGTTACCGCTGCCGCCTGGTGAGGCGGATCGTTGTCGCTTTTTGGCGGGGGCTAGTTTCTTCGCGTCAAAAGGCTGCGGCAGGTCATCGTTGTCATGATCGCCGGCCATGGCGGTCGTCAAGGTGCCGCCGGCGTGGTTGTCTAATTTCTGCTTATATTTTCGCCAACTTCCGAGGGAAAATGTGAAAGGCGCTTGCCAATTGTAATGCGCAATTCGAAATATTTAAAAGGGAAAAGTTGGAACCGGGAGAAAGTATTATTAGAATTCGTTTTTTTGTTCTGCTTTGTTGGATTGTAACAGGAGTTGAAGAATCGAGAACTGGAAGGTGAGACGGGACTTGTGGGCCTTCCAGCTCGCAGCGGTGTTCGCTGGTGCTGGCTCTGGCCCCGCCTCAGCGCTGCCGTAACGAATCAGAGTCCGTCACTACAGCCCGCATTGGCAGTGACGCGAGCTCTGGCAGCCTTGCGGATCTCGCTGAGCCAACGACTCTTGGGAGAGCTGACCCAAGCTTCCCGCCTTCCCTTGGAACTTGCATCTGCACCACAATAATATCAAGACAGCCTCAACCCCGGAACCGACTCGGCCGACCAAATACCACTGGGTCTATTCAGTTAACCTCGGCGACATTTTGAACCCAAACAAACAAGTGGCTGCCGACCTGAGAGCTGCTCCCATCGGCCACTTCCCCTCATAACCACATCCCACTTCCCATACCCCACACGTCCACGCCTACACGATGGGCTCCGATCCGCAATACGCGAAATGGCCTCTTCTGCCGCTGGCCCAGCATGTTTTCTGTCTCACCAACCCAGACGCCCCCAAGACAGCCCAACAGGCGGCCGCCAAGCAGGTCCAGGATGCCATCTCGGAGCACAAGATGGCACCCTTCTATCGCTTCCTCGCACACCCGATAGACGGCGTTCTCAACGGGGTCGGTGAGGGTGGTTCAAGTGCCCCAGGGAAGCCGACAAGCAGGAAGAGCAGTCTTGTTGGGATGATCGCGAACAGGGGCTCCACCGGCAGCATAAACCTGCCTTGGGACGAGGCCCTGTACCAGTCGTTGCAGGCCGATAATGATAAAGAGCTGGAACAGTTTCAAAAAGAGGAAGATGACGCTGTGGAGCAAGCCGGTGAGACGGAGATCCAGGCTGCGCGGGGCAAGAGAGCCGAGTTCTGGGCCAGGGTGGGCGACAAGGTGCGCAGGCCAAAATACATGATACAGAACCCGAGTTAACCGTTGTCATCTTACAGGACAAAGCCATCGCGGCATACGAAGATGTCTTCGAGAATACGGGCATTCTAGGCACTAAAATCGACCTTGTCCTCGCCATCATCCGCATGGGCCTCTTCTACGGCGACAAGCACCTCGTCAAGAAGCACGTCGAGCGCGCCAAGGCGCTGGTAGAGAGCGGTGGTGACTGGGACCGACGGAACCGCCTCAAGGCCTACGAGGGCTTGTATCTATTGACGGCCCGCAGCTACAACCTCGCGGCCCCGCTCCTGCTTGACAGTCTGTCGACCTTTACCTCGTACGAGCTCTGCAGCTACAGCAACCTGGTCATCTACGCGGTGCTCGCGGGCTCCGTCTCACTCAAGCGCGTCGATTTCAAGTCCAAGGTCGTTGACGCCCCCGAAATCAGGGCGATTCTGGGCGATGGTGAGGATAAGTTGCTCGCACTGACCGGTGCTATTTCCGCGGGGCCGGGCGTCGACGCCGAGATGCAGGACGCCAGTGCGACTCCCTCGACTGCTAAGATCACGGCCGTGAACCTCACCACCCTGGGGACCAGCGTCGAGCAGCCCGAGGCGGAGATGGCGGTCGACTTCGGCCCGCTCGCGCAACTCGTGAGCAGCCTGTACAACGGCCGGTATAAGCTCTTCTTCCAGGCGTTGGCGCTCGTTGAGGAGCAATTCCTCACACAGGACCGTTACCTGCACGAGCACAAGGGCTGGTTCATCCGCGAGATGCGCCTCCGTGCCTACCAGCAGCTGCTGCAGAGCTACCGCGTGGTCGGGCTCGACAGCATGGCCAACGATTTTGGAGTGACGGTGGACTTTTTGGACCGGTAAGCCGCCCCTGTCTTTCCCTAGGCCATCAATGGCAACGCCTATGCGTGGCAGTCATATGCTAACATTCTTATCCCACCAGCGATCTCGCCAAGTTCATCGCCGCCGGCCGCATTCCCTGTACCATTGACCGCGTCGCGGGCCACGGCGTCATCGAGACGAACCGACCTGACGACAAGAACAAGCAGTACCAGGACGTGGTGCGCCAGGGCGACCAGCTGATCACCAAGCTGCAAAAGTACGGACAGGCGGTCCGGTTGAGAGGGAGTGAGAGGGCGTAGGTGGGAAGGAATCACTGGCGGGGAGTTGTAGATACATGACAATCAAAACAAGCACGACCAATGCCAAGAGGACGGGAGCTCGCTCGTCGCCGATAAATGACCATACCCAAGGAGAGTTGAGAGCGTTGATTGTATGATACCTAACTAGGAGAGTAAAACGATGCTTCTCCGAGAGATGATCTGCGAATGCAGGCAAGAATCCATCCTCTCCTGACCTATCTTGGTGCCCAAACGTGAAACCAGCGTCCTAATGGCAGAATTCAAGACGTGCTCGCAACCAAAACAAGACAGGCAACCCAAAACTGAGCGGACAGAACAAAGGTCTCTTTCTCTCCTTGTCCGCAGCACAACCCAGCCCGACGGTCATCTAAAACCTAAACCAAGGCACGCAATGCAATGCTATGCAATGCTCCGTTTATCAAAAAGAATACTACGCCGTAATTCTTCTTTCTTTTTTGAGGTCCAACCAACCAAGCGACTAACCAACCAACACAAACAAACGCCTTGCTTCATCCAAGCACATACACTCCCATCCTTTCCCCCTTTCCCCTTTTTCCAAACCGCACCCCCACCAAACTCAACGGTACTTCTCCATAAACTCAGCATGGAACTTGACAATGCTGCCAACCCACTCCGTCCCCGGCGCGAGGAACGTGGTCCGGAAATGCAGGGTGCCCTCCTTCTGACCAAACCCGGACCCCGGCACGACACACACACCCGTGGCCTCGAGCAAGCGCATGCAGTAGAACTCATCCGGGGTGCGGCCCTCGGCGGCAGCGGCCTCCGCCGCCTTGGCCGACAGGGTGATGGTGGGGAAGAGGTACATGGAGCCCTGCGGGGCGCCGCACTCGACGCCCTCCATCTGGGCAAAGGCCTTGTGCAGGGCGGTGGCGCGCTCGCGCAGGCCGCCAAAGATGCCGTCGTACTCGGCGGCGTAGAGCTCGTGGGAGGGTTCGCCGGGGCGGGGCGGGTTGACCATGAGCTCGACGAGGCACTGGCCGATGACGGGGGCGCAGAGCATGATGGAGACGAACTTGTAGATCTCGGCCTGCACGAGCGGGTCGAAGCCGACGAGCTCGAAGTAGCCGCCGCGGTGGCCGCACTCGCCCGTCATGCCCTTGGAGACGGAGTGGAGGGAGGCGAGCTCGACGGCGTCGTAGGCGCCGGGTTGCTCGCGCTGGAGCTGCCGCAGCATGCGCTTGAAGCTGATGAACTCGCCGACGAAGACGTTGGTCTGGTAGACCTCGTCGGCGAGGATCACGAGGCGCTTCTCGCGGGCGAATTCGATGACGGCGCGGATGTCTTCCTCGGAAAGCGAGGCGCCCGTCGGGTTGCCCGGGTTGATGATGACGATGGCACGCACGTCGATGCCTTCGGCCTCGGCCTTCTCGTGGGCCGCCTTGATGGTGGCCAGGTCGGTGCCCCAGTTCTTGTGCTCGTCCAGGAGGTACGGCACACAAGCAGCGTTCAGGACCGAGAGGGAGGCGGTGTACAGGGGGTACTGGGGGATGGGGACGAGAATGCCAGACTTCTCATTGGCGCAGATGACGTGCAGGAGGGTGTTGACACCCGAGGAAGCACCAGCCGAGAGGTAGATATCGGCCTGGTTGGCGGGGAAGCCATCACGCCCTGTAGTTGAATTAGTCCCGTTCTAGTTGAGCAACTTTCATATGAGGCATAAAAAATCTACTCACTCTCAAGGAAGTCGGCGATGCTCTGACGGATGGCGGGAACGCCGTTGCTGGCACTGTAGGCACCTACAGAGCCAACTGCGGCAAGGAGCTTCTTGGCCCGCTCCAGCACGTCAGGCTTATAGCCCAGGTGGTTCACCAACACATCGCTCTTCTCGAGCAGGGTCGGGTTCTCGAGGATGCTGAGGACCTGACGGAAGAAGGTGATGGGCTTTTGGTCGAGCTGCTGCGGGTTGCCGATGTTGGCCGAGATGACCTGCTTAAAGGGGAGATCGGTCGCTCCGTTTTGCAGGGCAGCGCGGTACTCCTCTGACTTGACGGCCAGCTCACCACGCACGGCGTACTTGGCCGACACGATGTGCTGGTTGATGTTGTCAATGTTGAGCCGTCGGCCCGAGTTGGACGCCATGGTGCGTTGTTGCCGAGACGGTATACTACTGAAGACGGGCGAAAATCCGCGGCTTGAACGATTCGGCAGCGGGACGTTAGAGTAGGATAGCGGGGCTGCAACGGTAGGGCCGGAAAGGGCTGCGGGAAGAAGAGTGGATTGTTAGAAAAATAGGTATAACGGAGCCAGGGAGGTGTGTGTTGTAGTGAGTCGAGCCAAGTTCCACGGCCGAGGTTGAGGGGTTACAAGAACGTGGTTAGGTGGAGAAGAGCTTCTCGACTTGGATAAGAGAGACGGTCGAAGAATAGGTGGTGGGGAGTAGGAAACTAGGGTAATAAACTCGTAAAACAGGATGAAAGGGATTAAGATGACTGATGAGACGACCGGGTATGCTAGGCTACAGGAGGGTATGTACCCAGCCCAGCCCGACGTAATCAGCGCATCCGTGTGCAATAAATGTCTCCTGTCACCCGACTGACATGAGTTTGCCTGAGCGGGCCATCCCGGAAACACTGTGTTTCCAATGTTGGGTTGGGCCGCTGCAGGCCGAAACCGGGCGTGGGCGCCCGCCGGCTTCCTTGCGAGCGGCGGCTGCCATTTGATGTTTCAGGGGTCAGGGGAAACAACATACGCCGCAACAACCAAATCGGTTGCTAGGTAAATGCGGGTGTTCAGATAGGTATGAACAGATAGAGGCAAGCCAAGCGCGGGGGGATAAGAATGAGAAAGCACTACAAAAGAGACAAGAAACTATTTGTTACCTCTTCGGCAAGTTGGACCTTGCAACGCCTGGCCTGGGATGATGGACCCCACGCCATGCCTTAATGCCGCGCGGTTCACTGTCGTGCCACTGCGGGCAAGCTGCCTGAGCAACGGCGCCATCTAGCAGCAGGTTTCGAGAGTGAGAGGAAAAGTTGGAGAAGTGGAGGCGCAAGAGAAGGTTGGGTGTGGCGTATGGGCTGTGGGGGTTCCGCCAACAGCGCTGTTAGCTCATTGGCGCCAGACCCAATTGTGCCTCTTCCTGTGACATACCAGCGATTAACTTATGACTTTCATTTCGAATGTATCAAAGGATGTGTCTGGAAATAAATCTGATAACATTTCCTAGCATGACCAGAAAGGGCCGGACAGGGCCCTAGTTATTGTGTTTTCCGGGCGGCGTGGCTCCGAAAATGGAGATTACGCGGGCGGTGTGACACCTGTGGACGCCTGTAAACGCCTTCCTTTAGGTCACCCACGCCGAGCGGCCAGCGAAGTCGGACAATATTTTGCCGACATCAGTGTCCCGCGTGACTTTGATGCCTGTCGTTGTCGAGGCCTCATCACTATCGTCATCCAAACCGATTAGTTTCGTAGCTTGTGTGTTAAGGCTTTTCGGTTTGCCAAGACGAAACGAACACAAGCACCTGGTGGTGCCTTTTGACCAGTTTTCAGGTTGTTAACATGAAAGTCGCCTCTCAAATAAACCAACAAAATGAACCACTTAATGGACTCGGTTTCCAGACTCAGACTCGCTTTCGGTAAGGCTAATTGGTCGACTTCATAGACTTGATGCAAAGTTGTTTGACGATTCGTGGTTAAACTCCGGATCAACACCGCCTACGATTGAGAAATGGAGGGGACCTGACCCCACGCCGGTAATCTGGCCCGTGCGCATTGGCATTCCCGCCCGTCAAGGTCCGTGCAGCTCGGAACCGCAAAACCTCGAACCCGCCGACCTCGACGACGACGACGACGACGACAGCGCTCGTTTCCAGACCAGCCAAAGAGAAGAGGGGCGGCCGCGCCAGAACACCGACCGACCAGTTCAAGATGGCAAAGAAGGGTATGTCCTGCCCTGCCACAAACTCCAAGCCCAAAACTAACAAAAAATGTATCAGCCAAGTCACGCATTATCAATGTGCGCCTCCTCTCCATGGCCATGACAGGCTACTTCTACACCTTCACCCGCGCGCGGACGGCCCTGCCCATGAGCATGATCAAATACGACCCTATCAGTACGAGCTCCCCGCCCGAGATCCATCTCCTCCCATTGAGCGCTCCTCCTTCGAATCCATGAATAGGCAGGGAACTAGGGGAGTTAGCAGCCGAGCAGGAGCGAATTGCTAACGCCCACGTGCCCGAACAGTCCGGAGGAGAGTCCTATTTCTCGAACAAAAACGAAAGGGTAAATGATCGAAATTCGCAAGAGGGGGGGCGAAGGCAAGGGGCTCGAGGAGAAGGGCGGACCAAACCCCATAAATGGGGAAGAAAGGGCACTAAGCTTGCCCAACCCGACTCGAGCCTAGGAGGGCACAGCAATCGTCATTACACAACCTTCCAAGGGCATGTATTATACCGGGACTCGCCAGTGTACAGTACAAAAAACACCATGACAGCATGGCCGGCGTTTTTAGGGTTTGGGAGACGGACTAAATCTAGACATTATCTCAAGACCTCGGCATCGCGGCGGATACTTCGTTTTCTGGGATCTATATGGCCTAGCCGGCCGGGCGTTGAATCCCGAAGGGACTGATTAGGAGATTTATTCGTTTCTGCTCACATCTGCGGTTCGGAAAATCACAATCATGGGTCAGCAATTGTGAGAGTGTTGGTTCTATATAGCCTCCAAAAATCACAAAGCTCGGCCCAACGGCCCCATGCCAACTGGCTTTTTCGTTCTGGTCTATCCCTTTTTATTTTCCCTTCCCCTTTCTCCCTCCCTCGTTTTACATCAGCAAACACGGCCGACTCGACGTGCCACACGATCCTTGAACATGGGAAAGTTGTCCCTCCAAGATAATCAAGCAAAGTATGGGAAGTCATCCCCAAGACCAAGCAAGCAATTCAGGTCCGGAAGGGAACCAACAAGGTCTCGTTACCTAGTAACGATACCCTGTGAGAAAGTCTTCGAATCCTGCGGCTCCTCCTTCAGCTTCGGCGGCCAGTACCGAGACGGCGGTTGTAGTCGTAGCGGAAAGCGGGATTCCGTGTATTGACCCTCCGTCAAATGTCCCCCGGCCGCCCTTTGTGAGCCATAGGTCCGCACATTCGTTTGTCTTGAGCCTAACGCCCTGTGGGTGTTTGCTGACGGTACTCTATGCAAGCCCTGTGAGTTGGATCCTGAGTATGTCCGCGAGTTACGGACTGACGTGGACTTGAGAGGATCGTGAGAACTGCTCGTGTTAGGCTGGTTTCCCTGACGTCGTCCCTTGCTTCGGACCATGGTTGAGACCTCATCCTCCAGGTCCACCGCTTCAAATTCGGAAACCGGGACCGGCCTGAATGAACCCCCTTTCATTTTTTGCCCGGAGCTTTTGAAGGTCGCCGAATCATCGGGCCTCGCCGTTTCTGAGCGCCTCCGTTTGCAAGGCCGCTCTGGAAATGCCCCGCTTGTGTCCTCGGTTGCCTCTGCTTCAGGTGCTGAAATGGCTCTAGTGTCGCCGCGCATGCCCTTGAGTTCGTTAGCAAGCGACGGGCCATTGGAAAGCTCAACCCCCCCGTTTCTCTTAAAAGCCCCCTGGTTAGTAGCTGTATCGTTTTCCCTCTGCCTCAGCATGCCGGACGTGCTTCTGGTGACACGCTTCATGATAGACTTCGGTTGCGTCCCCCCTCTTCTCCGCATCTTCTCCTGGTCGATTGAAGGTGCGGCCGGCTCATTCGGCACATTTGCCGGGCTGCGAACAACAACACGCCTCATGTGGTGCAGTCTAGATGCGTACGGCAACGGGTCGTTCTTAAACGCACCCTCTGCTGCGTCGTCGGTCCCAGGATGTTTCGCCATCGGGTCACCATTGTCGCCTTCCATGAAACCGCCAATTCCGGTGTGGGTTTTGAGGCTTTCTGGCATGGGCTGGTTCGAGAAAAACTTCGAGTCCTCTCTGCCAGGTAATGAATCACCTAGACTCGCATTGGGGTTACCAGTTCGTGTGTCCAGACAAACCGGCATAGGCCCCAAAGTACGCGTCAGGATTTCGGTGATTTTCTCGACACTTTCATGGCTGTCGCCGAGGTTGTCTAACCCATCTGCAAAAAGCCCTTCCTGGTGAACCCAACGCTTCAGACCGGAAATGAGCGTTTCGGACCTGGCGTGCTGGCGCTGGTTTTCGGTCTCCAAGCCAGCTGCTCGATCACTGGCCGCTTTTAGCTCTGTTTCCAAGGCTTTTACCCGTGCTGTTAGTTTATTTTCCACCTCTTCGAGATCGGTCGAACGTTGTGCGAGTTTCTCAGTCACCAGCCTGCCCCTCTCTTCCTCTACTGCAAGACTCTCCTGCAGTAAACGCATTGTGGCGGCATCCCGAGACTCGCTTGTCTCCTTTTCTTGGACCTGTCGTTTGAGCTCTTCTATCTGGGAAGCCAAGGAGTCCCGGTCTTTCATTGTTTCTTGAAGAGATCTCTCGGTTTTTGCGTGGACTTTCTCCATTTCGTGTCGCATTTCCCGGCGAGCCACTTCCGCCGCTTGCTGGGCCGCGGTATTCAGGGACTGATCCTTCTCCTGAAGTGCATTGGCGAGCTTTTGGATGTTCGAACTGCAATTCTGAAGTTCAGAAGAAAATGCCGCCTCTTTGGTATCGAGTCTGCGCTGTAGTTCGGCCACGGCGGCCGTTTTGGAGTTGACCTCCTCTCTTAGCCGCTCCGTCTCTGTGGCTCGCTCATCCAACCGTCGAATTGTCTCCTCGTTCTGGTCCTGGGCTGCATCGGAGACAACCAAGCTTGCCTCGAGTTCATGAATTTGGTCCGCTTGCTTCTCTGTGGTCGCTCTCAACATTGCAAGCTCGTTCAAGTGCGCCTCGCATTCAGCGTCCTTCCTTTTGTAGAGTGTGGACACCATGCCATTCTCTTCTGCCTTCTCTGCGAGCTGTTTACTCAGTGATTCGAGGTGACTGTCCAGGCGCTGCCATATTTTCCCTGTATGAAGTTCAAGGTCGGCCGACAATTGGCCGGCAGCGTCCGCAGCCGCAACTCGCGACTCCAGAATACTGTCAAGCTTAGCCGTAACGCTTTTTGGAGTTAGTTACCGATAGACAATTCATGTTGACCTAAGAGCTACTCACATATTCAATGATTCATCCTGAGCCTCGCGAATGCCGCACATGGCGTCCGGCTGCCCGGACATGGAATCGGAAAGTGTCTGGAGGCGAGTGGCAATCACATTAAGCCTACCAGGGCAACGTCAGTCATCAACCTTAGGCTTGGGGGCAATAAACCAAACCTTTCCTGCAACTCCTCCGCGGATTTGTTTCGATGCTCTTCCGCCTTTGCCTGCTGTTCTCCCAGCTCCCGCAGAATCTCCTTCCCCTGTAAAGCCAATCCCTCGAAACCACTCGAGGTAGCTCGAAGATCATGCAGCCTTTCAGACAAGGAACGAACAGATTCCCGCTCCTGACCGAGCTCGGCTTCCTTCTCCTCGACCTGCTGCTTAAGGGAATTTATCTGTTCGTACACTAGCTGGGGGGTTAGTTTCCACGTATGGGCTCGCAATGCTGCATCACTCACACTCTGATGATTCGCTCTTGTTCTGGGCGATGATTTGGCGTACTTTCTCTATCATCCGCTCTCTGATCACTTCCGCTTTCTGAACAGCCGCTTCCGTCTCAGAACACTGGGATTTCTCCATGGCGCGTACTTGCTCGATTGTGTCTCCCCAATGTTTCTTGGAACGAGTGTACAGATCTTGTTGCTCCTTGATGGCAGAGTTGAGGTGTGTTTTGCAGGCGCGGTACTTTTCTTCTAGTTTCCGGCCACGGTCTTCAGACGCCCCCAACTTAGCTTCAATGTCTTTCAGTTGACCCATCATCTGTTCTTGCGAGTCCCGCAAGTTATTGATTTGGCTTGCCTGAGAGTCGATTTGGGAAATTTGCTGAGCGATTACACCAGATCCATCTGCAAGATCCCGTTTAAGCCGTTTGATGTACTTGTGGTATTTCGATTTCTGTTCCTCAAGAGCAGCACTCTGCTGCTGGGTGAACTGGTTGATGACACCGGCCATTCCAGTTGTAAACTCATGGCTAATGTTGACTCTCCGTTGTCGTACGACTGGACTGGAAGCCAGAGATCCACATCTCGACCTGTTCGACTGTTAGTATTTGGTGTCTCATAACATACAAACAAGGAAACCAACCTCTGTTTAGACATGTTGGAGCTCCGGGAAACCGGGCGAACTCGGTGGATTGCTTTCGCCAACCCAACATGTGCAATCTCTTTTACCGGCCGATTCATCATATGGTTCCGAGCTCGGTCCACAGATTCCTCCGCAAAGCGGCGAGAGCCACCCGTTGGTGGTACCAGAGGAGGGTGGTAAAATTGGCTTCTTTCCTTCTCGGCCTCATCCGTCAGTAGTTCTTGCGGATTGCAGGAGGGGGATCCAAAGTGCGGAATTACATGGTCGTGATCCCGTACTGCTGCTGGGGACCTGTGCACTTCCGCACCAGATGATGATCCCCTGGCCGGGGCTGAAACCTGAGTTGCTTTCTCCTCCTTGTCAGGAACACTCGGGTGGTTGCGCTCAACCCGAGTCACCGGTGCTTGGGTGAATGGCCGTGCGAGCTCTTTGGGGGATGTGTCTGCAAAAGGGGAGGCTCTGGCCATCGGCGGGGCGTCCCTCCTTATGCCCCATTTATCAGAACTGTTGTGGCCGTTTACTGTAGGGATATGGCTTGCTGTCAGAGGCTCTGCTTGATCCGGGGATCTGGCAGCGGGAAGGTTGCTACTGGTACTTGCTGTCGGCTCGTTACCGATTGAAGAAAAAGACGGCCGAAGACTGCCGGCTCCTCGGACTGGGCCGGATGAAAGGTTGTCTAAGTAATGGGAGTGGGCTTCTTGACGGATAGGGGCTTGCTTCGCGGCCTGTTTCCCCGGCATTTTCGTGAAGAAACCAGGGGCAAGCTGTACTGCAGGGCCGTATGCATACCCTTTGCCCAGGTCCAGGGGTTTGGAAAGGCTCGATGGTTTTTCTAACAGCATAGAGTCATGGGAATCCCTGTAGTCGTCCGTCTCTTCTGCGGGAAGGTCATGGTGACATTTGTTGTTGTTGGTTTTTGGAGGCGACTGCGAAATATCAAGCGGTCCTTGCTGTTCGAATGAGAGGGCTGGATCCTCATCGTGGTACTCGAAGGCCTTTGTGGGATCGCTTAGGCTGTCTGCCGTCGGAAATTGATCAACGGAATCGAGTGCTCGGGATTGCCCCGGCGACGAATGTGCCATGGCTTTGTGGTCAAGGTCTGGCGTTTACCTCGGCCGAAAAGTTCGTGGTAAAGACGAGGCAGAAAGGAAAGGGGAAGCCAGTAACTCTAAAGAGCAACTCGTCAAGGGAGAGTCGGTATTGAGTCCGGTGGAAAGGGGTTCAAAGCTCAAACAACAGAACAACAAGAATGATAATCGGTTTAAAATTCGTAGCACGTAAACGACGCAAATGGTGGGCACCAAAGTGTTTGCCCTTAGTTCATCGCGCCTTCCCACCGAGGAGGCGAGTGGGTGCTTGGTATGGGGGGTTCGCACCTGCATTATGTGCAAGTACAGTGCTGCAGACATGTTCCCGGTCCGTCTCTTCAGTCATCTTGCAATGAAATCCAATCTTTGCGAGTCTTTTCGGGTACTAGAACAACCCAAGGGCAGTCACTTACATGACAACTTCCAGTGGTTTAATCCCACTTTCCCGCCAACGTTCCCCAGGCTACGTATTCTAGCAGTTTCGTTGGATAAGTTATTGAAGTATCTGAATGAGCTTATCTAATGTGATTATATGTAGGTAGTCCGGATTGCCTTTCTAGAAACCATGGCTTGAGGAATCCCTACCTACCCGCATAGGTAGAGTGGTGTTGGCCCGAAGCAAGACTCGGTTAAGAGCAAACAAGAAGTCTGGATATGACAGTCCTAAGCTTAGGTACCTAGTTCAACGAGATCAAGAAGCATTGAGCCTAGTAGTTCGATTAATAAGGCGCTGGTACTTGCGATTGGTTGTGATGATTCTCAAACCTGATTTGGGTGTTGACACAGTGGGCATTGGGACGGAACGCTTCCGTGATGTTATAGCCACGAATCACGAAGCATCTCCCCAACAAAAAGAGAGCGCTGGTGGCCTAGCTGGCAGTACCTAGGTACTGCCACAAAAGTCATTCTGCAATCCGTGAGGCTAACAGTTCGATTCCCAGACTAGGTAGGTTACCCTAGTCCTGGTCCCTCAGAGCCGCGTGAGGTTTCTGAGGCGACACCCGGGAGCCGCGGCTCCCATATTAATGCGCCTTGATAGGCGCATCATGCAACTGGCCCTACAGCAGTGGCCCTTATCGGATCCTCTGACAAAGAAATAAAAGATCTGGATGTCCTGCTAGAAGAGCATCGTAACCTTTCCAGGAGGGGATTTGGGGCAACCACCCAGGGGGGCGCATACGGGTTTCAGTGGCATCATCGAACAATAGGTTCGAACTGCAGATTGTAGTGCAGGTAAGCAAATCAATCTCCCCTACCACCAGCGCTTTCTCTATCTTTTTGGTAGAAGAATAAAGGGATAACTTCTCTCAACCCTATCCGTCATTGTTTCGGCATTATAAACTCTAACGTTCCTTTCCATCAAGATTGTCCAACTCGGCAGTATCACAAACTGCGTCATTCCCTCTAGCACAAACCCAAACTCAGGTATGTACCTTGCCTACCCAGATCTCTCCATGCACGATATGGTCCTGCAAGCGC
The DNA here is from genome assembly GCF_020726465.1 of Chaetomium tenue. Lineage (NCBI taxonomy): Eukaryota > Fungi > Ascomycota > Sordariomycetes > Sordariales > Chaetomiaceae > Chaetomium > Chaetomium tenue. Next base: position 1,171,228 of record NW_027117330.1, on the reverse strand, counting down.
GCCCCGGAACTGCGCCATAACGGCACCTCCATTCACTCCTCCGCACCCCAGCCAGCCGCTTCTCAAAGGGCCCAAACCCAAACCCAAACCCCTCCGTCCCCATCCCCTCCCATCCGCTCCAAACCCATCACACGCATTGGACCGACCCCAAACCCCAAAAGCCCAAAAACCGAAGTCACGATGTGACGTGCGGCCGACCCTCCAATCGCCCCCACCGTCGAGCCGCCGCCGCGCACATCGCCCCCCGCTGATTGGCCTGCCCCGTCCCGTCATCCCCTGCATAACTCAACCTTGGCATCGCCGAGACAGACCAGTCACCAGGGGACCAGGGGACGGGTTGAAGGAACACCCCTGGCAACCGACTCCCGATTCGTGCGACCGTTGCTTGGGCTTCTGTGCCACCACATGGGCGGGCGCTTGTGAGATCACGGCGCGGGCCCAATGGGAGGTGCGGGATGGGGGAGAGGGAAGGTGAGGTGATGGGCGCTGGGTCTCAAACTTTGTTCATCAAGGGGAGGGGAGGGGGGGGTCCAATTGTGTGCCGCGCAAGTGCCGAGGGGTGACGGGCGCTGCAGATGCGGACCGGGTTCCAGGGAGGTGCACAGCATCAGGTCATCACAGGTGATAGGGAGGCCGTTTTGAGGGAGCGGAGGATAGTTAGGCGAAGGGCTCCGCGGGGTCGGTCATATTGGAGGCTGTTATAGGATCAGAGGTGGAGGGCGATGTCTTGGGCTTGGTGCCGTAACGACGCTAGAATCTGGTGTTTGGCCAGTCGCCCGTCTCATCCTCTTGGCCTGGGTTCCCTCGAATGACACCAGCGGCCCGTCCTATATACTCGCCTGTCACATCCTAGCGGCACAACCGCACACTTTCCTTTCCCTCCCTGTTTCTCAATTCAAGTTCCCTCATTTGATTCTCTCCCACACGCCGCAGCTGGTCCCGCGGTCGCTCGTTTTGTCGTCCTACCTCATTGTAACTCGGCTCGACTTGTCTCTGGAGACGGTACACGTACAAGCAATCCAGTAGGCAAACCGTCACACAGAAACGACATGGCGGACACAGACAATTTTCCTCTCGCCGCAGACGGCCACGATGGGCCTGAAATCGACGGTACCACCGCCGGTGCGGCCGGCCCCTCCACCGGTGGGGTGGTGCTCTCCCAAGGGGCCATGATCGCCATCATAATCGTGGTAGTTGTGGTAGCACTCGTTGGCAGTAAGTCTAACCGATCGATTCCCGCCAATTCGCTGCAGTGACCTAACCAACCCTCCCCGCCACAGTCGCTAGTTCAGTCCTCTTCTTTGTCGCCAAGAAACGCGAGTGGACAGTCCGAGAAACAATTAGGAGGTCGGCGAGAAAGGTGGTCACCGTCCTAACGCCGCGGCGATCCGAGTTCCCCAAGTCAGTTAAGGAAGGGCGGAACAAGTTGGACGATGTGCCGCCGACGCCGAGGATCAAGCCCGAGTACCTGGATCTTGAGAAAGGCCTTGACAAGCCCAAGAAAAAGCGCGCGAACTTCAGCCGAAAGTGAGATGCTGGAACGGAAGATGTAGGGTGATGGATTGCCCGGCGGGGGTAGGAGAGGAGGTAACGCCGGGATCAGAAAGGACAATTGGTGACGAGGGGCATGGGAATCATGGCTGTGATGTTGATGTACAAAGGGAACGAACCCCGAGATACCACGATTTTGCTTGTATAATATAGGGTCTGGATGGGAGTGTATGAGGCGTCTATAACCGGCGGAAGGTGTTGGTGCTTGCGCTCCTCCGGCTGTCTTGGCGCCTGCTCGGTGCCGGCGCTGGTTGCGGCTTGCTCTTCTTTTTAGATTCCGGCACAAATGTGACTTGTTGTTCTCCAACAACTTCGTTCGTCCGGCTCTTTGCGGTGCGTGTTTGTTTCTGAGCCCTCGAGCCGATCGCCGTGTCCCTGGTTTTCCCACCCCTTGTCGTCGAAGAGGATACCTGCATGACCACGTCGTCCTTGGCCTTCCTGATCTCTGGTCCGGACTCTTCGTCGCTCTCCTCGTCGCTTGAGTTGGCGGCGAAGCGCGTATCCTGCTCCGGGGCCCCATCCACTCTGGTGCTGGGGTTGAGCGCTCGGAACTCATAGCTGGTTTCGTCGACCTTAAATTCTTCATCCTCGAAGATCTTGCCGAAACGAGAATCACCGAGAACGCCAGCTTCGATGTCCACCTTGGCTCTCCTCTCTTGTCGTTGCAGAATCTTGTCCGCCAACTTCTGGTTGACCTTGACCTTCTTGACACCTCTGATGCGGGTGGAGCGCTCCTTCTCAACCCTTTCCCTGACTCTCTTGGCCCGCTCCTCTTCCCAGATGTATGGGTTGGCGATGAGGCGAGCCTGATCGTGCAGCTTAGCAGCAACGAAGTAACCGTGCATGTACGGCCGGAGCAGGTTGGTCTTCCCAATGAGGTGGTCTAGGCTGAGCGCCTTGAGCTCTGGTTTTGTGAGGAACTTGTAGTTGTCGTATGTCTCGGTTTGCGTCTCGGTTTCCATCTCATGGACTAGGTTGTCGAGGAAATGGCACCACTTCGGAGCCAATCCCAGGTTCGGGATGAAGAAGCAGTGCATATGCTTGCCCTATGATGTTGTGTTAGCGAACTGCATCGTGGGTAGGTTATTGAGCTCTGAAAACATACCTCATTCGCAGTCAAGATCATGCCTGAGTCGGGAATATGAGTAACATGATTCAGCTCAACCAACGGCTCAACCGATGTCCAAAGATCTCCCGTGTGCTCATCCCAGATTTTGATGATCCGCTTGTCGGCCGAAAGAAGCTTGCGCTCCTCGGTAGGCGTCTTTAAGTGAATTAGATTCTTGACCGGAAGTCCCATCCCCTGGTCCCTCTTCATGAGAGGGCGCGGGTTTCTCAGGTCAAACACGCGGATTTGGCCGGTGCTTGTACCTAGAGCAAGCGACAACCCGTCGTCATTGTAGTCCAACGCGGTAACTTCGCCATCATGGCCCCCAAGGACAGCCACCCTCCCTTTGCTTCGCGGGTCGTAGAACTCGACTGTGCTGATCGATGTGCCAAACGCGCAGAGACCATGTGTCTTCTCCGCGACCGCTGCCACGTTGACAGATCCGACATGTATGCCCCCCTGCAAACCGCTCGCGTCTGCGTCTTTGCCGACGTCAATCTGCCAGGGGCGAAGAAACTGGCCCCTTTCCAAGTCCAAACGGAAGACCTCGCCAAAACCGGACCCATCTGCACTCAACCCAACCGACGGGATGAGCACTTCGGTACTCTGGCGCAGATATGCAAGATCACGACCAAACCGCGGGAGTCTAACCTCATAGTGACATCCCATTGGCGTGTGGAACTCCAGCGACCGGTCGCTCTGCAGGTGTAAACTTTTGGTGTAGTCGGAACCGAGGAAGAGGAACGTCGTGTTCTCGGATTTCGTGTGGCGGGAAAAGGATAGGGACAATTCTTGCGTCGAGTGAACATGGAATTGGGGCTTGTATGTCCCTGTGCTCATGATCCAGTTGCCATCTTCGCTGATTCGGACGCAGTTGCTGGCTATTCCACGAGAGTTAGGATCCGCGCGAGCAACCAAACTAGACACAAGGTGGAGAGTGACTTGCCTTCCTCAAACTCGAATTCTTGAAGCAACTCGAAATTATTGAGGTTTTCGGGGTCGTACTTGGATGATCTCTTCCTACGGCGCGCAAGCCAATCTGGCAGCGGCCTGGCCGTGGATGGCCCCGCGACAGTGTATCTGCGCCCATTCGTCAGTGACACTTCTATCGCATTACGATAGTCAGCCAAAAAGTCGAAGGCATTTGATACTTACACAGGAACTGTCCCCGGATTTGTCAACTTCATGGTGGATGATGTTATTGCCTGGACAAGAAATTTCGAGACGCAAGCTGCAAGCTCTGGATGTCGAAGGCAGAAAACCAAAAAGTTTCGACCGCCCTCTCAAAAGGGAAGGCGGGGAGAGGTTGGGTGAACTGAAATGATCCCTGGACCCTCCCAAGTTCCATTTCTGTGCAGGGCCGGGAGATTCCGTAATGTGGGGCCTTGCTTCTTCGGCCCGTTCTTGAATTCAAGTTGGAGACAGTGTCTGCTCATGAATTGTATTTTTGTCTTACGGTATCCTCGACATTACGATTTTATGAGTAGGTAGCCAACAAAGACTGGATGGCCACATTAAAATCTTAGTCGGATATTGGACTTGTTTCTGGCTGAGGATGAAAACCCCCAATTCTTTCTTTGAGGCGGACTCCCATGTGCCACCCCTGCTCGCGGGGGCCTTGGCGTAACTAGACCCTCTGACTTGTTGATCTCGCTTCTTCAGTGGAACAACGTAAGAAGTGCCTGAAGTTGCACCAGACACCCCCCGACACAAGCTTGCTTCCGTATCATCGCATCAACTCTGCTGCTCGCTCCATCGAAACCCGTGCATCGCCAACCGTGCCCCGTTCTACCTGGGCGTTGAATTGACACATTTGCTGTATTGCATTTGCGACTCACGACTGGTCATCGCGACTTCCCAGCGTTTCCTTTCGTCAATAGTTCGGATGCCTCTCGCAGCAGGTCACTCGTGATTCGCGGAGCTTGGCTCGATTATAACATCGCCCGCTGCCATGGAGTTCGGCAGCCTGGCGCATAGAGCACGAGACCTTCGATCCAAACACTCCTCTTTCGCTGGGAAGAAACCGCACAGCCCCCCGACGTCACGCCTCCACCCGGGTACCGATAAGCGCAACCTTCCGTCCGTATGCGCCGGCTCCTCATAAACTCGTGCCTTCAACCCCCGTCCTCGGTGGATGACCGCCCGATCCTCGAGCCCACGCGTTGCGCGGCATATCCTCCGATATGGACGCAGGGGATTATGAGACAAACAATTTGTTAATCGTAAGACGTTGCCCCAAGGCTAACTCAAGCCACCCATCCACCTTGAGGCCGTGGCGCTGACATAGCATCACCCCACGCAGAGTAACCTGTCCGCAATCTCCTTCCGTATATATGAACCCATCGCCGCCCAATCCTCGACATATACCTTTAATGCCAGTGGTGTCGAGGATGCTCTGCGTAGCGATGGCCACTTGGTGTACATGGACGCCGTTCGGCGCGGCATATGGTGCTTCTATCTCTCCTCCGGCGACTCCGCCGCTCCGAGTAACTCTGAGCGGCTTGGCCTCCACGCGAGGATGGAGGTATGCGGCTACCCCCTAGGCCTCGTTGGAGATGGAAACTTGGAACCCATCGGGCTCCTGAAGAACAGACCACCGGGAACAAACGCGATCAACACACCGAACAGCTCGTCTTCTGCTGGTTCTGCCCTGGACATGAACTCGAGGGCCAACCAGCCGTTCAGCTTCCCTCCCACCCCGGTGGTCGTGGATGGCAAAGTCGCATCAACCCCGGTCGGCGATGTTAAAGGGTATGGGTCGGTTCCTGCGCAGGAGATCCATGAGTTTTTCATCACTGCCGTCTTGTCATCTCTAACGTCATCGTTTTGTCGCAACGTCGGCGCCATCCTTTTGAACAACCGTTCCGCACTGCTGCCCCCGCAGGTATTCAACCCTGGCGATGCCGACTGGAACCAAGCGCCCCGGAGTTCGGCTCTCGCCACGTTTCGGATATATTTGACCACTACAGGGTCGCTCGTCATTGCCCTCCATGTGTCCGTCCTCCAGGGTCTGGTTTCTTCTGCCGACGTCTTGCGATCAAGTTTGTTACACGCCGGTCCAACCGTTCTCGCCGCGCCTTTCGGGACATTCGGGGCTTTCCAAAGCGTCGTTGATACAGAAAACCAAGTCGCAGATGGGGAATACGGCCAATCACCAGAGACGCAAGTCAGCCGGTTCAGGTCGGACCATAGCGACAAGTTTGTGCAGTTGAAAACAACATGTTGCAAGTTACTCCAAATGAGTGGGATGTCGCCTTCATTGCTGGACGGCTGTTCCTGGCTAAATATACACTTCCTCCAAAAGAAACCATTTGAGCAAAGGGCAGATGGGAAGAGGACCCCGCTTGTTGGCCCAAGTTCAACAGCGCCGTGGCCCGCAGTCCTTTGCTTTCGCAAACCCAAAATCGAAGCAATGTTGGACGTGCCGCTCGAAAAGGCGCTGGCGGGGACGGGCGCTGACCATCTAGATCCCTTGGACAAGGCGAAAGTATGGTGCCAAGGGGCCACCGAGAGAGAAGACGCCGCCATAAGGAGGAAGAGGGAAAGGGATGCGGCTTCGGCGCGCGAGCTTGCTGAGCCGGACGTGCGAGGCCATGCGCAGACGAATGGGTACTCGCCCATGGCTCTCTGGCGCGGCTCGGCGAACGGCGCGCCGCCCCCTGCGACGGGGACGATGTATCCCACTCCTCCAGACGGAGTGCAAATGTCCGGTGTTACACCGTCTTTTGACGGCGGCCAGGTCCAAAGCCCCGCCGGCCAACCACCTATCAACCCGGCCGCTGATGGTCACATCGCCATGCGGCAGGATGCCCCAGTGCCGGATACTTTCAACGCGGGCTGGAATGGCGCCGAGCCTAGGCCCGAGCCCGCAACGACCAACTTTGCCGAAGATAATCTGTTCGGTGATCTGGGAGAAGACATGTTCGAAGGCAACGAACTCACTGAGGCGGACTTCAACTTCTTCGATGAGCATCTGGATTCCGAAGCTATGGATTTGTCCGACCTTCCAGAATTGGGATCCTCGGCGATGGCAATGCAAGAGAACGGGAATCACCAGTTCGAAGAGCAACACCCGACAACCCATGGTGTGGAGGATGAAATGGATGCGCCCTCGGTCTCTCCGCAATTCACCAAACCCGAATTGAGACACGCACGCAGCACACTAGCCGATGAGAATCGGCAACAAACTAATATGGAAAGCTTTAATCGTAATTCTATAGCCGGGGTCAAAAGGAACCCGAGTCCATTCAACCCCGAAACCGTTTTCAAGCGCCTCCACACTCGCCGCTCGCCACTGATACTATCCACCCAACGAGGCCCTCTTCGGCGCCGCAGTCTATTTGAGAAGGTCGATTTTGATCCAGCCCTGTCGCCCGCTACGAAAAAATACGAGAAAGGTCCGTTTGATTATACCTCTACGGTTCGGAAGGAGAAGGGGGGTGGGACACTTCAAAACGGAAGCCTGTTCACTGCCGGCCGACTACTTGGGTCCGCACGGCAACGCAGGAATCTCAAGGAGCTACCACCTGATATTGGTTGCCTTGTGGCTAGGATAGCCAATGTCGCTCCTAATGGACCGAAACAGCAAGATGACGCCCGCTCAGAATCAGGCGACAGCAGCTCAGCCTCGCTGGACGAGGATGCGAGCGACCAGATAGGCCACGCCTCGTCGCCAACAAAGTCAAGCGTGGTACGCAGGCGACCGGAGGACGATGTTATATCCATGGCGGCCTCGTTCAGGGAGCTGGAGAACATATCGGTAGATTCCCCGGGCTATGGCCCGGTCGATCTGTCCCGGCTGTCAAACTCCGAGATCCCCGACTTTTCCCTCTCCAGATACTTTGCTGACCCAGAGCCCGCACCGCTCCGCATATCTGTTTCCGACGACGATTTCATCACGGTGGCACAGATTCTCACCGAGCAGGCAGCAAGCGGATCGCTCAAACTGGCGTCGCAGCACCAAAGTTCCGAGGTTCAAGATCTGCGTCGAAGCTTGATCAAGGCTATTCGCTACTCAATCAAGGGCCTGCACAAGGCCCTCCCCCGATCGTTGTCTGAGGCGGTCGGATGTCGACTTCGTCCATTCACAGAAGTCCAGGATGTGCCCCTCCTCGTACAGCCCAACGGGCGGGTGCAAGTGAGGCCTGCGGAATTCCCCAAACCGAGCATTTTCCTCCTCCCCACACCTCACGTCGAAATCCGGCGCTACGAGAACCAACTCTCAGTGCTTCCATCCGCCGTCACCTTTTGGGATACCTTGGGCCTTGGGCCAGTACAGGGGCCGAAGAGTGTTGTCGCCGTGTGCATCTTCCCCCAGGCTGAAGGCATGCGGGACAATGCGTCTGCCTTCCTGGACAGGGTTCAGAGCACGTACGAGTCGTTGAAGCTCGGTGCTTTTGAAAGGCTACCAACTCTCGCCAACATCGTGGACGGCCTTGTTTTGCTACCGACGGACCATGACATCGCCTCTCCGGGGCTTAATTTACCTCGGGCTCGGTCAGCATACACTGACCAGATGACGAATCTTGCCATGTCTCTAGCTGGCCTATCCATGTCGGAGAAGAATTTCGTCGTCTATTTTGCATACACGCCAGGGAATCCCAGTTCAATTGTGGATTGCTGCTCTGCCTTCCAAGAGCTGTTTGAACACTACAAGAGATGCATGATGGATAAGAAGAAACAAATCTCGAACGACTTGGCGCTCCAGCTCGTACCGCTCGATGCCGTTGCTTCGGAGACGTCACTGGTCGTCCTGTCTCCGTCGGAATGCACCAAGCTCTGCTTGGAGACGTATGACCGCTGCACGCTCTTCGGCGGACCCATGCCCTCACCGGCGATCATGCTTGAACGGGCGTTGCCTCGGGGGATCGACTTCAAGCTCGCCGCCACACCATCGCCGAACCTACTACGAGAAAACTCATGTATCCATGTCGCGTACGCACGGAGCGTGGATGAGCGGTGGGTCACTGCTGCATGGACAGACAACAGGGGCAGTACCCAGTCGATGGCCTCGTACTGCCTCGGGAGGCGAGGCAAACCGCTGTCAAGGGTTTTAGGGGATGTCATCCACGAGATTTGGGAAACGACTCATGGCCTAATCTCGACTTGCAAAGTTCACTGGCGGGTCGTCATCACCAAGTGCAGCCCGATGGAGCAGCAGGAAATGGAGCTCTGGACCGGCTTAGCGCAGTCAGAAGCCCGCGCCACCGTCAGTCTTGTCCTCCTCACAACCGACACGGACCCATCCCTTCAACTCATCCCACCCGTTACAACAATCCCCCTTTCCGCCCCCTCCGCCTTCTACACCACCCCAGTCTCCACCCCGCAACCTTTTTCCGTCCTCTCTCCCGACCAATCTGGCAACCCTTCTACGCCAATGGGCACCACCGGCTCCGGCATAAACGTCACAACCCCTGGCGGCGACTCCTCCCAACAACAGCAACAACAACTGCCATCTCAACCCAACCAGCCCGACGCAGATGGCGGCGACACCACCTTAATCGACACAACCGAGACGACCTGGGGCGTGGTCGTCTCGCACAGACTGAACAACTCGGCGTCCCTCACGGACCTCAACCCTGCGCTCGCGAGCGGCTATCTGGTGAAGCGGGCCGGGCCGAGGCCAGAGGATGCGCCGGTGGCGATGGAGGTGAACGTAGTGTACAGCGATAACGCGAGGGCCATGTACGACGTGATCCTGAGGGAGATGCTGGTGTATTTCCGCGGCCTGGGGACACTGGCCCGCGTGAGGGGCGTGACGGAACGGGATGTGGACGTGAGGCCGTGGCATGTGGCTGTCGCGGAGAAGGCCGTGAGGGCGCTGTACCTTTTGATGTGAGCAATAGAGCGGGGGCGGTTTTGGGTTTGTTTGTTTATTTTTTGCTTCAAAGGTGTGTTTGGTGTTGTGGCGTGTCTGTTGTATGTTTCGGGGGATACTTTTGCTTTCGTTTCTGTTGGAGCATGTCGCTGGTGCATTGGCATACCTATAGGATGGATACCTGCATATATACCTAACCTACACTGGCACCCAGCATTGGAAACGGCGGCTACGTGAGTGACCGTGGAACGTGACAAAGTCTTGAAGCGTTGGTCTAAGGTCCTACGGCATGTCTATCATCTCTCGTGTCTATGAAGTCCCAAAATTCCTTGCTCTCAAAGCGCCCGAACTGAAAATTGCCACCCAAACTCCCACCATCTACTGATCCCAAAACCCAGGGAAAAGATACTCCACCCTCTTCATCGCCTCGGGGTCACGCCCTTCTGGCTTGGTCATGAACTTGACGGCGCCCTGCGCGCTCCCCGCCCAGTGCTTGGCCAGCACCAGCTCGCTATTCTCCTGCTTGCACAGCTCATCCAACACCGCGCCGACCAGGTGCTTGGCATTCTCACTGTTGGCCGCCATGTACTTCATCACCATGGCGACATCCACATCCTCAGTCGAATGCCAGCAGTCGTAATCCGTCGCCATGCAAATCATCTGGTACGCCAGCTCCGCCTCGCGCGCCAGCTTCGCCTCAGGCAGCGCACTCATATTGATCACACTCCCACCCCACGAGCGGTACATGTGGCTCTCAGCACGAGTACTGAACTGCGGGCCCTCCATGCAGATAATTGTGCCCTTGGAGTGCAGCCGCACGCCGTCACCGCGCATGCTCGCCGCGCAGCGCTGCACCACGGCCGCCAGCCCCGCATCGAACGGGTCCGCAAACCCGACGTGGCCCACCACGCCCCCCTCAAAAAAGGTGAACGGCCGCACCCCCTTGGTACGATCGATCACCTGGTCGGGGACCACAAAGTCCATCGGGCGGATCTCCTCCTGCAGCGAGCCCACCGCGGAGAAGGCGATCACCGTGCGCACGCCCAGCGCCCGCAGCGCCGCGATGTTGGCCCGCGCGGGGACTTCGTGCGGCGCGAATTGGTGGTGGAGGCCATGCCGCGCGAGGAAGGCGACGGGTACGCCGCCGTGCTCGAGGATCAGGATGGGCGAGGACGGCGCGCCCCAGGGGGTGGTCGGGGTGAGGGCCGCGACGGGGTGGTAGCCGGGCAGGGAGGAGAGCCCGGTGCCGCCTATTACGGCGATGTGGACCGGGCCTGGAAGGGGGGGGGGAGATGTTAGTCTTGGTGGGGGAGGCTTGTTGAAGTGGTTTTGGTGGGGGGTTGTGGGAGGAGAAAGGGAGGGCATTCTTACGGTCAAAGACGGTAGGGAGCGAGAGGATGTCGACGGTCATGGTGACGGTTTGGTTTGTTGGAGAACGGGAATGAGTGAAAAGCGGTCGCTCTTTCTACGACGCCGGTAATGGTTCCTCCCCTCGGCGGGTTCGGGTGGGTGGTATTTATTCAGCGACCCCCACCGCTGTCGCAATTTTTGGAGGGGCTGATGGGGTGATTTTTACCCCGCCGTTGCGACGACGTCGAGGAAAGAAGGGCCCAGCAGGGGTTGATTGATGACACTAGTACTAAAGTGGTTAGATGAGCGTAACTGCGCAGCCGCCTGCCGGAAGTTACAACCCTCCGTACAGTTCAAGAGACATTTCCAAAATTCATACCCTACCCAAGAAACCCTCACCATGAAAATCCGATGGTGAAAAATATTAAGATCCCCCTTGTCGCGCAACAGAGCTACAACAACATAATCCTAGTCTTGAGCTTAAGATTTATCAAACCCACCCAACCTTACAACCGGCCATCCCACGAACCGATCATCGTACCTGCTCTTCACCCAAGACGAGGCTAGAAGCTCTTGCTATTCTTTCGATTCCAAATCCTTTCGCGACTATCCGCTTCTACATATTCCATTACTTCAGGGAGAGCATCACACAAGCTTCTGAAGACGAGGTGGCATTCTGAGAGTTGCAGGGTCGCCTGTCCGGGGAGCGATGGCGATGGCGTCACCAACAGTACTACCGCCTGAGATGGCCATTGCAGGCGCGGCGGAAAGCAGGCGTCCTCTAAGCATTGAGGAATTGTGCTTCACATCGGCCATGAGCTGCTTTGAGGGTTGGCTTAAACTAGACCCGGCCATCGGGCCCCGTACCATGGCATATGTCACCAAATTCATTTCCAGGACACTGGAAAAGACACACAACCTAAAGGATGTCAGGTACGGTGGGTCTATTTTTATTCTCTCTGATTTGTATTCTGATGCTTTTGCAGGGAAACGCTATCTAGGAGTGTCGAAGTTTGGATTTGGCTCACCCGGGACTTTGCCGCCGCGATTCCTAGTCTGACCACGCGGTCCATTGGCCCCCTTGCTAACCTCAACGACCCTGACAAGGGTATAGCTCCTCAAGAGAGCACAGCGTTGATAACTAAGAATTATCCATCGCTAAAAGAGGACTTACAACTACTCATCAAGCTCATGCATATTGCAAGGAACCTGCTGGTCGTGCCTGAGCCCGAGATCCCCCAGGACCTCTGTGCTGCCGCTCAATTCGATCAGATGCTCTACCAAACTATCATTCTCTGCATCAACGTCACTAGCAAGGCCTATGATGGCGATGTTCTCGAGGAAGCTGCGAGACTGAAACTGAGTGAGATTACAGAACTCTGCAGGTTTCCCCCTCCCCGCTTCAAGACCTACCCTTTCTAACTCGCCGCTAGATAAAAAGTTGCTTGTTACCTGCCTTCAGCAAGCCCATAACTGGATTGCGAAAAATGACCGCAACAAAATGGCTTTCTGGTCTACTGTTCTCTTCGACGACGACGCCCTCTCCGACGAATCCGACGGTAACGTCTACGGGGAGTTTCGCCCGGATATCGCCAAGACCGAAGTTAAAAATTGGTTCGAGCGGAACTCTCGCTTCTGCGACAAAGCTCGCCAGCTAGTCACTGATTACGAGGAGAATTTAGCAGCCAAGGGGTTGCCTCCTGGTCACTTACCCTGCATTTCTCCATTGGCTTGGAACTGGCTTCCAGAGGGCACAGTACGTGTGCGTGCGGATGACTTCGACAACACTACCAAGATTACCCCCCTGTGGAAGGAAGACGAGCCCGACAAGTTTGAGCAAGACAAGGCCTACGGTCGGGTTTCGAGAGAAGTTGACACCTGGTGGCTCAAGATCCGGGACCCCAACTACGATGGCTGGGTAGTTCCTATGCCCACCGTTGAGTTCGCCCAGCAGAGGACCGAGAACTGCAAAGCCAACCTTGTCAACCGATATGCTCACTCGTATCGGACTGCCGAACACGAGGGGTCGGTTCACTCCGCCGAGGGTGGCCCGTTACCAGAAGGCGCTGCAGACCAAGAAGGGAAAGAAGGTGGCCATTATGTCCACGACTACAACGACGACATGATCGAGGAGGAAGATATTGATGACGATGACTCGTATGGCGAGGGACCGATGAATGGGTTGCTCACGGAAGTACCTAACATCCTCGACCCCAAGCAGATTGAAGCGCTCCACATGATCGTCAAATCGTGCATACTCGATAACGCAGGATTGGTGCTGAGCAAGGCAGGGGAAAACCTCCAAAAGACCAGATGCAGAATGTTTATGGCTATGGAATGCGGCAGGAGCCTCCTTAGAGAGATATTGGTCTTCATTGCTGTTTGGGAAAAGAGCGAGCAGTCACTCATTTTCCAGTTGACAACCCAGATCGTCGAGGCCATCCATCACAGCGCCCTGGTCCCCTACGCCTGGCAATCGTTACGCATTCCCAAGGACATCATCTCTCCCGCACAGACCGTCCTGCTGAGGCTTGTTAACACGATGTGCCGTGCCAGGAACAACGACCCGCCGCCCGTCGAGTCAAAGGAGCATATCCGGGATGCTAAGCTGCTACACTTTCTTTTCATCCAGTTTCGCAGTCGAATAGTGCCGGAATGCGCGGCACTAATGCACCTCCAAGCCCAGATTCGCAATGACCTCTGTGATCCGGCCGACTTCCCCGTCGACAGCTGGGACATGGAGCGCGCCAAAGACGGCATCCAACAGTTCCTTGAGCTCCTCACCACCGTCAACGAACTCCCCGAGACTCGCCGGTACCTCATTGAATGGGAAGCCACCTACGAGCTCCTGACTCTTCTCAAGGGCCTCGAAGCCGGCGTCCCCAAAAAGCCCATGGTCGAGATGCCCAACCGCTCCAACAACCCCCGCCAGCACCAGCAGCCTCCACCACACCCGGACGACCCGGACGCGGGCTACGATTCAGAAGACCACCCTCTGGCCCCACCCCCACCCCTCGAGGAACCAGCGCACAAGTACCCGTGGGCCGGCATCAAGGGCCAGATCCTGCACATACTTGCGGGCCTGCTGCAACCACCCGCGGGTCGGAGCAGTCCAGGTAACCCTGAAGTCCAGTCCCAGATCCTTCGCCACAACGGCGTGATCAGCCTTCTCAACTGCTGCGTCTACGACGATCACAACCGCTACGCACGGGAGCGCGTGCAGATCTGCCTGAAATGGCTCATGGATGGCTCCGACGAGGCGAACAAGTACCTGCGGGAGCTAATCGCCATGTCGCCGCCGCCCAACCTGAGGGCACCACAGCAGCAACAGACTGCCCAAGCCCAAGGTAGCGGCAGCGGCACAGCGGGGCCGGCCACACAACCGCAAACAACAAGCCTGCGCATCGACGGCATCGCCGGCGAAATGAAAGTGCGGCTACGTGCCCCAGGCGAGACCATCCCGCAGCAGCAGCCGCGCCCGCTCATCGCCGGCTCTTCGTCGGGCCCGGGCTCGGGCACCGGACGCGCTCTCCCGCCGCCCCTGGCCAACACTAACACCAACACCACCACGGCCACGACTGACGACCACGGCTACGGCTACAGTAGTGCGCAAAGGTACAGTGGTAGCAACGTCCTGCCGCCCATTCAGGGTGGTGGTGGTGAGAGCAGCGAGGGAGTGAGGGCGGGTACGTCGTCGTCGTCGATACCCCCGCGGAGTCGCCCGGAGGAGCTGCTGAGGGATATTATCACTCTTGCGGACGAGGCGGCGCGGTTGGCGATGGGTCGGCCGTTGGAGGGTGATGAGACGGAGGAGGAAGGGGAAGAGGGGGATGATGGGGAGGAGGAGGAGGGAGAGGGGGAAGGGGGGGAGGATGATTTCATGTAGGGAGAGGGTGGGAAAAGAAGGGGTTGGGGGGTATATATATATACGGGTGGTTTCATTGAACGTGTTGGTCGGCTCGGTTGGGTTCTGGGGGTCTGTGTCAAAAGCGCTGTTTGTTTATCCAGGGGCAAATTGAGTGTTTGTGGTTCTTTTTGTTGTTAGGTCTTTTATTGCACAGCGACGGAGTATATCGGTTTGGCTATAGAGAATGGAAAAACGGTATGATTTACTCAGGAGTTCTCCCGGGGTGATCAATAAATCCCCCCCCCCCCCCCCGGTGAAATGACTGACTTTTCCCAGTTCTTGCTTTGGAAATGTAAAACAGAGATCGGATATAGGTGAGTTTCTCATGATCATGGATCTGTGCGAGCCAAAGTATACTGTGTGGTACAGGTTGTGTCAGATGGCCATCGTTTTCTTCTTATGTCCATCTTCACATCAAGATGACGAAGCGGTCTCACCGATGTGATAGAGTAGTTCAAGGTTCGTTTTATACAGCCGATATTTTCACAAACAGTCTGATGATTACGCTGAACGAAACAAGTACGCCAGAAAGCTTGAAATGACAAGAAGCAGCGCGCTCGGGAGAAAAAAAAGGTTAACAGAGTGGAAGCAAACTTATAATATGACAGCTATGCCTGCTGCATCCTGTATTCCTTTTTGGACCGTTCCGTACCCGCTCCCCTGCCTCCTCTATTATGCCACTCGTACATCCCGGTAAACAAAACTAGATGTGGTATCTCTTCCTCCCATCTCGAGTCGGCCATGCGATCTCTACTCGCGCGGCGGCCTCGGGGCGCTGCCCTCCTTTACAGCAGCCAGGATCAAATCCTTTGCTTTCTCCACGCCCTCCTTGGTACCGACGACCTCGATAGCATCGCCCTGCGTCTGGTCACGAGGAACCGTGATCTTGCACCCGCTCTGCTTGCGGATCGAGTTGACCTTGCTACCGCCCTGGCCAATGACGAAACGGTACGTCTTGGGGTCGGGAAGAACCAGGTAGCCGATGGCGGTCTGATTGCTCGCCTGGTCAAGCGCCGACTGGATAGCCTTCTTGGCTTTCTCGATATTCTCGGGTGAACCGCGGAGAACCCACGGGATATCACCCTCCTCGGTGGATGCCTGCTCCACCACCTGCCAAGAGTGAGCGTCGGCGGTGGTATCCTCGTCATCGGTGATCAAGGGAAGCGAGTCGCCATTCGCACGAGCACTCTTCGGGGCCGTGGGCTTGGCGGGAACAGTTTCGCCAGCATGGTCGACTGTCACGCTGAAGTCGCTCCTGAACTTTCGGAAGATCTGGCCGTTGTTGGAGACGACGTGGTGCAAAGCCCGGGGGACTTGAACGGTCTCGCCTGGCAGCTCCTTGACCATGTCCTCAACATGAGCCTTGGCCTTCTCTACATCGGCCGGCTGGCCGGTGATTTTGACGCTCGTGGTGCCGCTGCCTTGGCGAGGAACGTCAATGGAGACCTTGAACTGGGTCTCGATATTCCGCTTCGTCTCGCCACCGCGCCCGACAATGGACCTGTGCTTCTCGACAGGCACATCTAGCTCCTCGGTGGCCTGGCTCTCGCGCTCTGCCACAATGGCTTCGATGCGGGCCACGATCTTGTCCACAACTTCACTGCGACCCTCAACCTTGATAGCATCGCCGTCGGCGTCCTGCTTGGGGAACTGGATGGTGCGGGCCAGCTCTCGCTGGTCACTGGAGCCCCCGGCCTTGACAACAATGTCGCGGAGGGTAGAACCTAGGGGTCTGTTAATCATCGTGGTTTATGGCCATCTCGGGATGTCAAACTTACCACCAGTGCCGATGAGAGTCCTGTGGTACTTCCGGGGGACCTCGATCTTCTTGACCACGGTGTCATCGAAAACGGCTTTCTTCTCCTCTAGGATCTTCTTGGCTGCTGCCACCTGGGTCTTGGTGCCCTTGATCTGGATCTCCGCCAGGTCCTCGGTCGACTCCTTCGCGCTGGGGACGTCAATCTTGGCGCCCGTCGACTGGCGCAGCTGTTCCAAGACGGCGCCGCCAGCGCCGATCAGAGAAGGTACCTGCTTCTTCTGGACCGTTACGGTGGCAGTAAACGAGTTGTCCTTGAGGTACTGCAGGAGCGACAACAACTCGTCACGAGCTTCGTCGGCACCCCGCTTCGGCCCGCGAATGATGACCTCGTCGGCCGCCTGCTGACGGCGGCTCTTCCCGGCATCGCTGGCGGAGTCGCCAAGAGAATCGTCGTCCTTAGCGTTCTTGTTGTTGCTGCGAGGAAAGAAGACGAGGACCTTGTAACGTGTTTGCAGCTTGTTGACCTGGTTCCCCTGGGCACCAATAATCTCGCGGTGGAACTTGGGGTCAATCTTGAGCACATGTGTCGCCTCATCTTGCAACTGGCGGGCAAGAGCATTGATGTGCGTCCTTGCGACCTCCGCTTTGGCCTTGGGGCCCTTGAGCTGGACCTTTCCATCATCCACCTGGATTTCGACGTCGAACTTTTCCCTCAGTTCCCGAATGTTACTGCCGCCCTTGCCAATCAAGTGGTTGGCGAACTTTTGAGGGAACTCAAACTCGAGGATGAATCCACGCTCCTTCTCGTCCTGCTTCTCTTGTTCAACAAACTCGAGACACTTGGCGACAAGCCAGTCTACGACAGAGGTGGGGCCGCGGATATGAACGGACTCGCCGCTGTTGGACACACGCGCGCGGATCGGGTTGGAGGCACCGTCTTGCTTGTTCTTGATGAACTTTTGGAGCTTGGTATGGAATCTGCAATCGTGTTAGGGCGCTGGCAGTCTCTCCACGGATGGGCAAGCGGAATACTCACTTTACTGGGACCTCGATGGTTTGGGAAGAGATGGGTTCCCGCTGTTTCATCAGGTCCGTGATATGTTTTTGGGCACCCTGGAGCCCCTTCTGCATCTCACTGATGTCTTTCTGCGCCGGCTGGTTCCGCGCGATCTGATAGGACTCAGGATCCGCGGAGCCTTCGTATACCAACAAGACCGGAGCATTCGGCTCCGAAGCCTCGGGAACGACGAGGTGGACACCGAAGGTCTGTCGCACGTAGGGCAGCAGCTCCTTCCTGATGTATTGATGGTAGAAAGGATCGACCGTGACGGTAGTCATCCGTGCTGGGGGGTGGCCATCAACCATGGCCTTGATGTCGGCCTGAGCTCTGACAATGTTCGCACCATCGCGAGCGTAGAGTTCCCAGGGCAAAGCGCCCTGCTCCGAGAACGGGGTGTTGAAATGCACGTTATGCAAGTTGCCCACCCGTTCAAGCTCCCGCTTCTGCTGGAGATAGCGTGTGACATTGCGAGCGTGGACGGCAGCGCCGCCGGGGGCTTGGCGGTAGAAGCGCGAGATGTCAATGTTGGAGCACTGCATGTCCATGGCGAGGCTAACGGTTTTTTGCACACCGGCCGCGGCCTGGTTGGAGGGCCCGATGACTTTGACCATGTCGTCGTCCTCGTCATTCGGCATTACGATAGTGCATCCGGTCTCCTCGAAGAACTGCTCCATCGAGATGCCCTTCTCTCCGATGATGAACTGGTGACGGCCGGGCTGGATATGAACCAGTTGGACCGTCAGTTGGTCCCGGAGCTGCTGGACTCTCTCCTCGATCTTCGACCGCGCAGCTTTCGCAGCATAGCGCTCACCGCGCAGCTGGATGAAGTTGTCAGCCGCAGCATGGAAGGTGGGGCGCCCCGAAGAAACCGCAACGGGCGGCGTGGACGAAAAAGGCTGGGCGGTAGGAATGCGGATTTGAATATCATATTCCTGCTCGAGTGCCTTGACGTTGCTGTTGTTCGCGCCACCAATGAAGGGGTAGAATTCAGCCGGGATATCCTTCAGAGTGGTGCTGACGGTGCCAGCACGCTCACCCATGATCTCGTAGATGAGATTCCGGGCATGGGCAGCTTGCTGGGTGTTGCCCTCAACGACAACCTTGATGAGCTCCTCATCGTCCTCGCCCTCGGGGGCCGACTGGCCATCTTCCTTGGGCACATGAATCCGAGCGCCTGTCTTTTCTTGGATGGCCTTGATGGTGGACCCACCCTTGCCAATGATATGGGGTCTCGCCCAGCGATGAACGTCGAGCTCCAACTTCAACTTGGCGCCGATCAGGGCAACAAAGTCCTTCAGCGATTGAGTCGTGCTGTCGCCCTTGGGCCCGGTTGCCTCAATCCTGAGCATGTTATCGGTGTGAGGGACGAGCTTGATCTGGGCTCGGGACTTGCGGTTGAAGTCCTTGATGATATCGGGAAGCGGCCGCTTCAATTGCTCACGAGGAAGGATGTCGTCCGGCTTCAAGAGAAGGTATTCCTTGTGTTGGCCCGGAATGGAGAGGCTCGGGGCGGCCGAGGCCTCGGGGGCCGGCGTGGTGGTCCCCGAGGCCGGCGCAGAAGTAGGTGCAGAGGCCTCGGGAGTCCGCGCCAGCCAGACGGGGGCCACGTTGGCCACGGCCCTGGGGGCGCCGCCGAGTTCCGGGAAGTCGTTCGAGATAGTGCTAGACGACATTGTCGAGGTACCGTGGGACGAAACCGTAAGAGAACAGCGGAAGGGTGGTTGGGTCGAATGTGTAGGATGTTTGACCGAGTCTACGTTGCTGACCGAGTCAAGACGGCTCTTGTTAGAAAATGAGGTAGCAAAAAGATACGGGGGTAGGAATTGGCAGGGAGGTGCTAGCAATCAGCAAATAGCAATTGAACTAGCAGATAGTTGCACTCGACAGAATAGGAGGCAACAGAAGGAAGGAAGGAATTACCTGTAAAGTGCGAGGCTGCAAGGTGAAGTGGTCCGGTTTGGGGGTGGCCAGCGGATTTATACTGGAGAAGTGGACATTTCGCCTGCTCCTGCAACGTCGTACCTTCCCCAAAAATTGTTGGGGTGCGGTCGGTGCGGACGTTGCAAGTCTTGGCACCAGATCTCCCATGTGCTGGCAGTACGGCAGCCCGCTTTACATGTATGTATGTACATACACTGGAGACAATCGAAACCTACAACCCGCCACCAGGTCACCTACCCCGATCGCCTCTTGGGCAACATGGGGATGCACATGGACCTACCTACTTGCTAGGACCAAAAATTCTGCATACCTCTCCTAGGATTAGGACTGCGCGAGGGTGAAACCATGATATGATTCGTAATGCCCAATACGAACATTACCCACAGCAGCTAGGGCGCATGCACCATCAATTTACACATATCATGACGGAATTTGTTGCCGCTAGCGCGTAATACGCATATCATAGGCACCTAACTATCCATAAACGCAACGATGTCTGCGCTCAGCGGGATCCCCATGTCAACCGATGATTAATTGTTCGGTCAGTGTGAACATATCTCCGGCGCGCAACAGGGGTCCAAGCCCGTATCGTATACTGGTTGTTCCGTAACTGGTTCGTAATGGTAATGGTCGTACACCAGCAGAGCTCTGGTTCATTTGAAGCCAATCCTCCTCTGACTACCAACCCTCAAGCGAGTGGTTCGAGTTGCAAAGGGGATCAGTTTCTAGTTTGTTGTTCTTCTCTGTCGATAGCCTCACGTTTCTTAATTCTTCACTTAATGAACTCCCGGGGTTGTCAAGGGGCAAGGGGCAACGCCGCACTCGCCCACACCAATGCCGAAACAAGATTGAAGCCATCCTAAACGGGTTTGTACGATAAAAACAAAAAGGGGTTGTCCCACGTGACAAGGGAGCACCGAGAAGTTGAGTTTCACTGCAGCTGCTTGTCAGAGCCACTTGTTGGAGTTAGGAACATGGAAACTCTCGATGGCGTTCTGGGATAGATTTAGGGTTAGGGCTGAGATCCCTTAGCAACCACGTAAAGGAGGATGGGCAAGCCTTTGCATCACGCAGGATCGATGGAGCGGCCTCAGGGCGACCCGGTTCCAACCTAACCCAAGGAGCAGACCCCGAGCCTCACCAAACCCACCTGTTATGGAGGCCGCCTCGCCGCACTGAGGGTGCTTTGGACACAAACCTGACTGGCCAACGCGGCGACGGGTGGCAATATGTGAGAAAAGGTCTGAGGAGGCTCTCAATGTTATGTAATTTTTTTTCAGTTATTGGGAACAATTGCTTTGCGCCTTTCAGCTCAACCCCTGTTGCTAGGCTGTTAAGTTTCGAAAAGCTGGCCGGAGATGGGCTGATATCAAAACGAAGCATGGGGGTGGCGAGACACTTCTGGTAGCTCCGGCCTTCTTGCTTTGCAAATGGAGTCAACTAGTTATGCATTTCGTATTGAGACCGAGCACAACAGGGTTCAGGGAGTGTCATTGAAATGTCCCGTCTGCAGCCTGGCAGTTGAACCCTTCTTGCGTCATTGCAGTACCGATGCATCGGCATCAACCCCGAAGCTTGATGTGGAACGAAGAGTTCTGGGTAGTAACTAATATTGTACCCAGTTATTCCGTCACCGACAGCCCGGGAAGGATACCGTGGCATCCTGGGGAAAGCCGTTGACTGTTTGACACGATCCTCAACAGCCGCGGCTTTGGACCAAACGCATCATGTCACCTTGGATGGCGAGAACAAACTTGGCCAGATCTGTGCCCCGCTTCTCGCTGGAGTCCTCGAAACGGCTGTGGGGTCCTAGATGCCAGGCGTGCCAGGCGATGGAACGGTCCTTTTCAGCCGAACGTCGATCGCCGCCAAATTCTAGCCGCTTGCCAGCTCTGGGTCATGAGAAAACCAAGCTTCTCTTCCCTTTTCTTCGGCTGCATCCCATTCAACCATTGCAAAGATTTGGCCCAGGACAAAAACCGTCCGTGTCCCCGTTCCGCTCCCACAGTGTCACTTCCGTTAACGAAGCCCCACTTCAACCCCTTCATCCCGCACGGATGGCGGCTAGCCCCACCATACCCTTGGCTGGGCTGTTTGCTCAAACGTTATCTGTGCCATCAATGCCCATTCCACGTCCAAGAGAATGGAGGAGGCGGTTGGGTTGAATATTTACATGTGCTTGTTTACTATGTATAGAGATGGCTGACTCGGAAGAAGCAACCAACCCTGCAGATAGTTCCAGCTTTGTTGCAAGCTGTGTAGCACAATCCCAGGTTCTCGAAGACGGCGCGGGCCGGTAGGGAGCGACCAGGGTGCTCCTCGAGCGGTGGTGCGGCGTTGCAAGATTCATCAGGCAAGCCTTCACGGCCAACAGCCAGCGAAGTGGAGGTGATTAACCACCGAGTCACTAGTTACCAGTCACCCAGCAGCATAAGACAGATAGTTAGGTGATTAGTGGCGCGACAAGAACTCACACCCGCACCCGAGCATTGTCCACTGTAGAGCCCCGTTCCACCCGATTCCCATTCGGTTTGCTGTTTTGGGGGTTCGTCTGATGCCGCCGAACAACCTTCGTCAGATAAGCCCCAAGCGCCCTTCTTGGGAAAACCTGGATGTCAGGATGTTCACTCCCGGTTCCATGTTGTGCAGAACAAGATCGTAAAAAACGTTGCAACGGGTCCCGACAGTCCGTTTGAAGCGTTGTTCCCTGCCAACCGAAGTACACACTGTGTGTGCCAGTCCCCTGCGACTTCATCCAGCTTGCAGGCGCCAATCACGTCGGGCCCCGCTGGATGCCACCCCCCCAGGTGGCCAGTGTGCAGAGGCCAGGGCATCTCGAACCGCAGCCAAGCGGAACCTGGAAGAGCCAAGGAGAGGACGAGATCAAGCAGGAGCAACGAACGGCGAGAGAAAACGCAATTTTGCTCGCTACGACCCTCGTTCGGTGCCTCAATTACCCCGGCACCCATCTAGCTGCTTTGTCTGGCTCCCAAATTGTACGTTGAAATTTTTGATTGCTATTTTGCTTCATTTCCCGGGCGCCTGGGCCGTGAGATGGACAGTCCAAAGATTGCAAGTGGTGGCTCCAGCGCTAGCTCACAGCGTCGCAGGCTCACTAAGAAGCCTCCGACAGCAGCGCACTATCATTCTCACCACTCGAGCTCTAGGTTCAGCGCTGCGTCCGACGGCCGTGTTGACGCCCAATCTCTAGGAAGCAAACAAAGCTCGACCAGCTTGCGCCGGGCACCCAGCGCTCCCACTGGCAACAGAACTCTGGCCTCGAACGCGACCGACTTCTCGCCACGCTTCCCCGCCGCACAGTCTCCCGCTTTCTCGCTCGCAACGAGCCGGTCACACACCTCATCCACCCTTCCCGACGGCACGCCTGCGGCGCTGTCTCCCTCGTCGCACTCGCAGTACCGCTCCCTGCAGACCCGAGCTGACGCGCAGCAACCACGATCCGTCCCGGGGGACATCCTTCAACCCCTCAGCTCCAAGACTTCAGACGAGTTAATTGGCGCTCCCTTTGACGGCACGGCAATCCTCGACCGCATTGCCGCCACGAAGTCCCCCACTCCAAGCAGCCTCGACAATAGCAGCGAGCACAACAACAACAGCAACATCCACAACGGCAACAACAACAACAACCACCACAACGGCAACCACAACGGCAACCACAACTACAACTACAACTACAACCATAATCACAGACCCGGCCACCAATCCCCGCCTCGATTTACACTTCAGCAACCACCCCGCGCGGATCCCGGGACGCGAACCATGGGACACTCCCCGCCGCCGCTCCGCCAGTCGGCAACCTACCCGGCTGGCGACCTGCCGATTCTAAACGAGAAGGGGGGGCCGCCCAAATCCGACAGCGCCGGCCTCCACAAACGCTACTCCGACGAAACGAAGGAGAGCAAGATCCCCAGCATGCTCAGGAAGAAATCGGGCTTCTCCGGTTTCATGAACAGCTTGGTGGGGTCACCGAAGAAGCCGCTCATCTCTGCCCCTGAGAACCCGGTGCACGTAACACACGTCGGATATGATAGCACCACGGGCCAGTTTACAGTATGGGATTCCCGGATGTTGTCATCATGTTTGCCGTCTATACTAACTTAACCAACAGGGGCTACCAAAAGAATGGCAGCGACTGATTAATGAGAGCGGCATCACCGAGAAGGACACACGAGAACATCCTCAAATCCTCGTCGACGTCTTGACATTCTATAAAGAAACCCAAGAACGACCGCAGGAGGACCAGTCATTGGAGAAATTCCACGATGCCCGGGCGGACTACCGGGGCCTGGCCACCACCCCGTCGCCCGCGACTGCTCACCCTTCCCCAGGCCTGCTCCAGTCTGGTTACGGCGCCATGTCCCCCTTGATCAGCCCGCCCGCGAGTCCGAGGTTTCCTAACGTCGGCCACGAGGGCAGCTTTGAGAACCCACGCGCACCACCACCAGTTCCTAAAGGCCACCTTATGGGTAAAGACATCAATCTCATGCCCAGCCGGCCCGCACCCAAACCCCCAACGAGCCTGTCAACGAGGACACAGCCAGCGTACCCGACAATGGACTCGGGAATTGGCATGGCCCCGCCAGGCGATGACGTCTCACCCTCCTATCTCCCCCCCAAAGACAACGCACCGATGTTGCCAGAAGAGCATAGGTCACGGTCCAACTCTCGAGCAAATGGCGCATCGCCCTATTTGGGTTCCCAACCATCTCCTTCGATCACCTCACCGCCGGCCAACCAACAGGCGATGTACCAGCAGCAGCTTCTGCAGCAACAGCAAGAGCAGGCAATGGCGCAGGCGCAGGCGGCCATGAGCGGCCAGCTAGGACGCCAAGCGAGCAAGCGGCAGCAACCGACCCCGCCGGCTTCGCAGCACCCACACCTGCAGCAGCAGATGCAGCAACAACAGCACCAACAGCAGCAAGGAGACCCGAATGGGCCTAACCGGGTACCACCAACACAGCAAGCGAGGGTTGCGCAACCAGGCTCGAGGCCGCGGCACAGGCCACGACAGAGCAACGGTGTTGACGTGGTCGCCGCCCTGAAGAGGATATGTTCCGAGGGCGACCCGCGGGAAGTCTACCGAGGTTTTACCAAAATCGGCCAGGGCGCGTCCGGCGGCGTGTACACGGGCCACGAGAGGGGGACGAACCGGCTGGTGGCTATCAAGCAGATGAACCTAGAACAGCAACCCAAGAAGGACCTCATCATCAACGAGATTTTGGTCATGAAGGAGAGCTCACATCCCAACATTGTCAACTTCATTGACAGCTACCTGTGCGGGGGGGAATTGTGGGTCGTCATGGAGTTTATGGAGGGCGGCAGCTTGACCGACGTCGTGACCTTTAATATCATGACCGAGGGGCAGATCGCTTCGGTCTGCAGAGAAACCCTCCGCGGCCTGCAGCACTTGCACTCTAAGGGTGTCATCCACCGAGACATCAAGTCGGACAATATCCTGCTCAGTATGGAGGGCAACATCAAGCTGAGTAAGTTTTGCACTCGAATTCTCTTTTTCTTTTTTTCCTTCTATTTCCTTGCCGCCGGTGACCTTGAGCTAACCTGTCCCCCTCCCCCACAGCCGATTTCGGGTTCTGTGCGACGATCAACGAGGCGCAAAACAAGCGTACCACCATGGTTGGCACGCCGTATTGGATGGCGCCGGAGGTGGTTACTCGGAAGGAGTACGGCCGCAAGGTGGACATCTGGTCGCTGGGCATCATGGCCATCGAGATGATCGAGGGCGAGCCACCCTACCTGACCGAATCGCCGCTGCGCGCTCTGTGGCTGATCGCTACGAACGGTACGCCACAAATCAAGAACGAGCAGGACCTTTCCCCTGTGTTCCGCGACTTCTTGTACTTTGCGCTCAAGGTCGACCCAGAGAAGAGGGCTAGCGCGCACGATCTTTTGAGGGTATGTTCCACCACGCTTTTATGGTCAATTTTTGCCAATCCAAAGTATGCTAACCTCTGTATAGCACGAATTCATGAAGACATGCGTCGACCTCTCCACACTCGCACCCTTGGTCCGGGCCGCGAGGGAAGCTCGGGCACAGGAGAAGGCCCGCAAGGGGCATTGATAAAAGCTAGCCCTTCCCGCCCATTTTCAATCGAGGCGTTGGCGTATTCACCAGCAATGTTTATCTGGCTTTCTACCCTTTTGGTCTATGTTACCAGGGGTGCATTGCATTTTTTTGGTCATCAAGCAAGGAATCTCGTGCAGCCCCATCAGAGCCTTTATTTTTCTTACCATTTTACTCAACTCTCATGGCAGGCAGGCAGGCAGGCGGACGGGCAAAGGCGGGCATTGTGCATCATTTTGCGATTTCTTTACTCTCTAGGCCCGAGTTTTCTTCTTTTTCTTTACCCAGCTTTTTCTCGGTTCTACATCAGACCTGACGTTGAAATAAAACAGACCTCCTCTGGTGGACGGCCTCTTTTTTCTTTTGCTTTTCCGCTTTTTTGCAGCCTTCTCGCTTTCGTTGACCGGTCGATCTCCATCGGGAAAAGATGTGTGTGGGTTAATGAAGTTGTTG
The DNA here is from genome assembly GCF_020726465.1 of Chaetomium tenue. Lineage (NCBI taxonomy): Eukaryota > Fungi > Ascomycota > Sordariomycetes > Sordariales > Chaetomiaceae > Chaetomium > Chaetomium tenue. The sequence continues at coordinate 1,145,179 of NW_027117330.1, read as the reverse complement.
GTGTTTTTTTTTACTACTTCAGAGCATGATGCTAGTAGCAGCGAGCATATCATACCTGTCGACCAAGGAGGGATCGACCTCCATAAAACTAAAAGCAGACATAGCAAGAGGCTGACTGGTACCCATGATGTTGTTTAAAAGTTATTCTGCTCCCTTCCCCCGCCGGGCTATTATGTTCCCGACTGTTTTTTTCTCTTCTACATTCACCTTATACAGCACTGGTTGAGGGGCGGTTGAGGCGGGTTCCCGATGGGCTGGGAGGAAAGGAGGAATTACCTGGCCGGTATCATGCAGAAAAGGGAACAGAGCAGGGCAAGTTGGGGATGGAAGCATCATGTTTGAGAGGGTTGGCGAGAATTAACTCGGCTTTTTGTCTCGGCTCTTCTTGTGTGTGTTGACGGCTAGACAAGGTTTGAGCCGGTTTATTGTTTGGTGTTTAAGTCATGAATGGATATGGAAGGAGCGGTGCGGGATTTAAGAGAATCAGAAGTGGTGGATTCTTTACGTATCACTTATCGAAGAGGTTGTAGGAAATTAGTCACAATGTGAAGTTTCTGAGGTTGTGTGAAGAAACTTTGATGAGCAGTAATTATGTGGGCTAGCCTTTGGTGTAATTATGTTTAATTAAGGACAAAGTGTTTTATCTACTTTCGTTTGGAGGTGTTAGTTTTGCCTAGCAGGTGTTTCGCACGATACAGTTGCCTTGGGCAAAGCATTGGGAGAATGCGGGCGGAGGTATGTGAACGCGTCCGTGACGCGTTAGAACGCGTGTAATCAAGTCACAGTCAATCGAGTCAGAGTTGGAAGCCATGTATGCAGGTGAGGAATCAATCCGTGCCTCGATTTCATTAGAATATGTGAACCAGTTTTATGCTCCTCAACCATGACCAAAGGAGACGGTTTCTCCGGAACCCTCCCGTACGCCGCCAACCCAGAAGCCAAGTGAAACCAAGCACCTGCCAGAAGATGAAAAACCCGAAGATAGTAAAAGGCCACGGTTGCCCAAGCACCAATTACCCTTCTCGAGATCCATTAGATCGCTGTCTCCTTCCTCCCATGTGCGAAACCACCAAATCCATAAGCCGTCTATAGGGTATCCCGCAGAGCCATGCATACCAATCCTTGTGTCCCATATGTAACGCTTAGTAAAGTGTGTAGCCACCGTCAATGATGACGTTGGAGCCGGTCATGAAGCCGGAGGCGTCAGAAGCCAGGAAGACGCAGAGACCGTTGAGGTCGTCCACGTTGCCGAGGCGGTCCTGGGGAGTGAGCGACTTCCAGATCTTCTTCTGGGCGTCCAGGGCGGGGACCTTGTTGAGGGCAGTGTCCATGTAGCCGGGCGAGATGCAGTTGACACGGATGCCGTGCTTGGCCCACTCAGCACCGAGCGACTTGCCGAGCTGGATGACACCGGCCTTGGAGGCGTTGTAGCAGGACTGCTCCTGGGGGTAGTTGACGATGGAGCCAGACATGGAGGCGACCAGGATGATGGAGCCCGGCTTGCCAGCGGCCATCATGGCGCGACCGACCGACTGGGACATGAGGAAGGAACCAGTGAGGTTGATGTCGATCAGACGACGGAACATAGCCGGGTCGTAAGTCTCAGCCTTGATGTTGGAGTCGGCAATACCGGCCGAGTTGACAAGAACGTCGGGAGCACCGTAGAGGTCGACAACGTTCTGGACAGCGGCGTCAATCGCGCTGCCATCACGAACATCGACCTTGAAGAAAGAGACCGGGAGGCCAGTCTTCTGGTGCAGCTCAGCGGCAGACTCGTCACCGAGGTCCTGGTTCGCGTCGAAGATGGCGATAGCCTTGGCACCGGCCTCGGCGCAGGCACGAGCCATGTGGTTGCCGAGACCACGAGCACCACTAATAATCGGTTAGTGAATTGTTCTCGGTTCTTTGTTTTGCGAGTTCTTTGAGATGTCTTACCCAGTGATGATGATGACCTTGCCGTGAACGCTCATCTTTTGGAGAGTGCGGGGCATCTGTCTGTAGACCTTATCCTGCAGCGGGTGCACAGCATCCTCCTCCTCGGCATTGGCCTCAGGGGCAACGGCACCGTTCTTAACGGGAATGCTGAAGTGGTCGGAGTTGCCAGTGGCCACGCCCTTGTGGTCGGGGCTGTACACCGTGACAGGAACCTCGGTCTCCTTAATGACCTCGGATTTCATGTGGCGAGCCGACACAGAAAAGGCAGCGCGCTGAGAGACTGAGAGCCCAGCACGGGCAAAGGCTGGCCGAGAGACGGCGGCGAGGCGGGGAGCCAGGCGAGCAGTGCGCGAAAAGGCCATTGTGATGTGGTTTGTTGAGTTTGGATTTGTTTGAAGTGTTTGAACGGAGGTGGTCAATTTCAAAAGTCGGATTGACTTGTTGAAAGAGTGGTCTCAAAAGAGAATGGGTTGAGGTGAGTGCCTGAGAGAATGGCGGGGTTGAAATAGGTCGCGATTCTTTAGCGTGAGCCAAAAAAACAAACGGCTAGTCGGGATGAAAAGGTGTGACCTTTCCAAACTTGCACGATTGTGAAGTGTTGGTGATTCTGGGGAGGTGCCAGAAAAAAGGAGGGAGTTGCGTGTAAGTGGGTGGTGGATTTCAGGGTACGTCAAAGGTACCAAGGCTCCTCAATAGCGACCTCAAAACTACACTGAAGCAGCAGAAACCTGACAGCAATGGACGACCGTCAGGCTCTCGATATTTATAGGGAGCAGGCTGTTGTTTGAAGGCGAATGAGCGGAACTGATATTCCTGGTTGTTTGAGGCGGCTAGGTCAGGTACTCAGGGGACCGGAAACAATGGCGGAGTTTGGATGAGGCAAAAAGGCCGGCGGGGTCCAGAACGGTGGCGGCTTCGAGTCGAGATCGCTCTTTTTTGATGCAATGCAATCCTGGGGCTGTGGATCTGCGGGTTCCACGCACACTGCTGCAGACTGCACTATCGGTTGGTAAATGCCGGCGGACACGGGCGGATACGATTATTTTAGTCGACGATTGAGTCGTGGGAGCGAGAAACCAAGAAACGGCTGGTCCGAAAGCAAGGTCAGCGTGGGTTCCGCATGTTTCCAACACTCAAAACTGCTGTCCACCATCCCAGTTTTGCGGGGAGCGGGAAGCCCGAAGTGACATCTTCCATCTCCACAGCTCGATGGCGTCAAAAGTTCAGTTGAACTGCCGCACACCTAGCACACCCAGCCGGGACACCGAAGGCTTCGACCAACAACAGAACTAGGCCCATGGTTCCACATACCTTGTTGCTGAGATTTCTCAGTGACACTTTCTGTTGCTGTCTTTGTGGGTTGGGTTGGAATGCGATGACTTCGTCTGATGTTCAAGTTGTCTACACAGTTCGGACGCGCTCCAGCTGGCTCTGGTCTCGTATTTATATCTGGAACGTCTTTTGCAAGATTACCCCCAAGGTAATCCGTCCGAACATCCCGACACATCAGGATCGGGCGGTGAGGTGTGTCTGTGGGACCAAGAGATTGAGAGGTAGTCACAAGACCAACCTCAATTTTCACCACCCACGCCGCAGGCGTGCGGTGTTCCAAAAGCTGGCGTGGCGGCCGCGGAAACCAGCCGGGCTTGCGCGCCTGTACTCCATCCTTGCCAAACGGGTAAATATCTGCTAGCTATAATGTGGTGTTTTTTACATTGGTACTCCTCTTGCTTAACTCAACTGGGGAAGTGGAGCGCGACAATTGACAAGGCGGTAGGGCGATCAGTCAATCTCCGCCTCGCGCTTTCAAGGGAGCTTGCATCTCCGAGAGAAACAGAGATTTCGTTGTGGGTTTTTTGCTTTGGCTGATCAGCAACCACGACACCAGATCCCTGATCTGACCCTGTCTCGGGCCGCCATGGTTGGGTCTGCCCATGTTCGAGGTTCCAAAGGCAAAATCCACGCATGCAGACATGGCTGTCTCTCGGAGAATCCATGGTGTTCTGGCGGGGGAGCTCTGGGTCAAACTCGAGTGACCGAGAGATGGATGTGCCAAGGTTAAGCGGGGTCCCCTGTCAGCCCATCCTGCCCCGCAGCCGGCGCATGGGGTTGCAGTGCAGAAGCCTCGCCCGTTAGCTTGGCGAAAGAAATCCGATAGATGCACCGCGTGGGGGGTCCAGAATCTCGCAATTCCCATCCTTCCCTCTCACCGGTGCCTTCTCTCTGTAACACGGACCAACGGGAACGCTCTCTTTGCTGTTTCCCCCCATCGAGACCATCGGAGCGGTGAGCTGCTGTGTGTGCTGTCTGAATCCCTGCATGCACTCGAGACGCGTCCCTTTCGACAATTGCATTAGTGGCAAAAGCAGGTGGCATTCCGAAGGCTGCCGCGGCTCGTTCTGCGGCTCACCGAGCTCCCCTAAACACGTCGCATTCTACAATGGTGTTGCAGGTGCGAAGTACTTCGTAGCTAGGTGTTTAGTGTTCAGCGACGCGACGACTTGGCCTGCCGTGACGGGTTGAGGTTAGATTCTGCGCATACTCCCTACCTACTTAGGTAACTTTCAATCAATCATTACACAGGTTGAATGTTACAACCTCAATGGACTGGATTGGGGAGCCGGCCAAGTCACCGACCACCGAGTCACGCCCAAGGACGAGCCAACTATGTTCTGACTACGAAGTATGCCAATGCCAATGTCCATGCCAATGACAATGCCAATTGCAGCACAGAGATCTCACCAGCGATAAACCAGCCATCGGGTTGATGCGCTCCCCCACAATATGTCGGTATCATGGGTTGATTCCCTGGTCGGTACGTACCTCGAGGTCTCCAGGCCTCCCTGCACGTCAGCGGCAGGAAGAAAAAGTTTGGTGGTCATGTGGCCACCTGAACAGCCTGGTTCCCGAATCCCGGGTGCAGTTGACTCGGAAATCAGGGGCAGTGCCAGGGAGCTCTGGAACAGTCTCCATATATGCAAGACCAGGGTGGCAAGCTTCGACCGCGGGACTTGTCCGGCACGCATGCGCGCGACTGCAACCCATGGGCGCATCCTGCATCTGTATCAAAATCCCCAATCGCTTCGGACAAGACGCCGATCCCTTTGCCGCTCATCGGAGCAACACCGCAAAGTCACAAGTGGTGGCGAAGAACACCAGCAGTGACTTCGGAGAGGACAGATAACCGCTCTCCATGCTGTCCAACCACCTTGTCAAAGTTGCCAACGATGCGAGACGGCGTCGGACACCCCGCTCCTCCCACGCAACTCTTGGTCACCTGCTCCACCAATCCTCCTATCTTGAGGGTTTTGTTTGACTCGTTTCAACTGGAAATTTCTATTCCCTCCACCGCTCTGAATGGATCACCATTGAGCCGGAGATAGTATCCTTGACGAAAGCCCACCCCAACCCACTCCAATGTCGAACAAATCATCAACTCCCAGACAGGCAATGGGGGACATCCCCAATCCCTTCCCCCCACGGAGCCGCTCCTCGCTCCCGTTCCCTCATCCCGTGTCGCCCCGTGTCAACCCGTGTCAACAAGCTCGGTGGCTCGCCAGCAGTATCCTTGTTGAACTTCCAGAAGGCTGGCTGACCCACTCTCCGTCGAGGGGAGTGGGTCGTAGATGTTCGGAACCAGAGTATTTTCACATCCCCCGGCGGATGAGGATCAGACTTGACGCCGGGAGCTGAGAAAATAAGGGGGATGAACTCCCCCCTCGAACAGCTTACCTTTGCTCTCCTAAACTCCTGGAACTCTCCATTTCTGTTGTGGCATATTCACCTCGTCAAAAAGAGTTCAAGTGCAGGCAAGCAGCGGATCATCCGATGATCTCGACCCCAAACACAAAAAATGCCAAGGAACGGGCCACAGATCCAAGCGAGCCGCCACACCTTGTCCCAGCCCGCCGGTAACACCAATCGTGAAGCCCTGCTCCCCAGATCTCACGATGGCCTCAATTTTCGCCACCCGGGATCGACCGCACAAAAAACCACCCCCTGACCCCCCCAGCGAAAAAAGCTTGGACCACAGCATAATGTTTTCCCGCCTGCGCCCGCAGCATGCAGCCCTACGCGAGGTGCCGCAAATTTCCCACTTCACGATGTCTCTTGTTTCCCTCCCGTCCCGCTTTCCGCCACGCGTCGCCGGCCATGGGTGGCCCCGCTGCTGCGCCAGCCAGGCCAGCCCAGGCCAGTCCGCTCGACGTTAGATCGTCGGGTCCAGCCGGCTCGCCCCGATCAATTGCTCGGGTTCGGGAATTGGATCGAGCCCCAGACGGAATAACGGTCAATGGGGTCGTCCTCCAAGGTAGGTATCGTGACGTGCGTGACCCGTAAAACCTAAAATGCTGCCGCTGCCCTGTCCCCTGTCGTGTGGTGTAGAGTCCCAGAAAACCAATTCCCGATCGATTGTGCCCCGTGTGTCTGTCTTCCCGACACCCACACACAAAAAGTTCCCCAGGACTTGCGCAGCCCGACAAAACATTGTTACCGACCCATAGCTGCTGGCAACACTTAGTCATGAACGAACCACAATTTGGAACAATGATCATCAATTCCATACAGAGCGTACTTTGCCCCTTCCCTCCCCGCCGATCCCGATAAACTCCAGGCAAAGGAAGGGTATTACTTGTACATACATACCAATGACAAAACAGGACCGACACAACGGCCACCATAACTCCCATCCTCCTCCACCAAGCACCCACACATCACGCCACACACATCCCTCCCACTTCTCCCCCGTTCCGTTGCAGCTCATCCGTCAATGGAATCCACCGAGAGCGCTCCACGTCAAAAAATTAACGGGAACGGCGAGTGGTAGGCGCCAATCTAATCGTGAAAAGCGAACCCAGCCCGCTCCTTCTCCAGCAGCTGAAACAAGCTGGTCACATACGGCGCCAGCACACGGTTCTCCGTGAAGACCTCCCACAGGCGTGGCATGACCGGCCGGAACAAGCGCTCATTCCAACCCCCATCCTCACCGCCCGGACCCTCATCACCACCACCACCACCACCACCACCATCACCACCATCCGCCCCCCCCTCCTTCACCCTCTTAACCAACTGCTCCTCCGCCACCGTCTTAACCACATTCCTCGCAATATTGCGCAGGATCAGCGCCGCCGACAGCGGGATGCCCGCGGCCTGGGGCGGGGCGTTGGCGTTGCGCTCGTCGCGCACCGACGCCGTGTCCTCGTAGGTCAGCGTGATGGTCTTTTGGGGGCGCACAACGCGCGCCTTGCTGTTATTACTACCGCCGCTAGCGGAGGAGGTGGAGCCGCGTTTGGAGGGGGAGCCGTTGACGCTGGTGCCGTTGCCGTTGCCGTTGCCGTGCGAGCTGGAGGGGAGCTCGGCTTGTTGTTGTGCAGCGGCGGCGGCGGCGCGGTCGGCTTCTTCGGCTTTGAGGTGGGTTTTGAGGTGGGCCATGAACTGGGCGAGGTGGAGTTGGGTTGGTTTGTGGTATTTGGTGCAGCCGTCCCAGGTGCAGAGGTAGGTTGCTTCGCGGTTTTGGTATTTGCCGTCTTCTCCCGGGGTTTCGTTGAGGTGGTCGGTGAGGATATGCTCCCACATCTTTTCGGTGCTGATGTTCCAGGTTCCGCATTTGATGTGCTGGCCCGGCGCGCGCTGCCATTGGCATTGGAAGTAGCCGCGGCCGTCGGTGGTTACGGGGAAGACCCGGGGGCGGATGCCACGCATAATGAACTTCTGCGACTCCCCGTTGGCCTCCCGAATGACCTGCGCGCCGGCGTTCGAGTATACCGTGCTGATGTGTCTAATAAACTCAGGCGCATTGATCATGGTACGACCCATCCTCTTAATAGATTCGAGGAATGACGCATTGTACGCTTGCCAGATGGCAATCTGCGTGATTTGAGCTTCCGGGTCCTCCTCGAAGAAGCAGCGAAGCCATGCAAAGCAGCGCTCGGGCTCTTCCATAGCGAGAAGCCGCTCTTGGAGGTCTCTAGGAATCGGAACGACCTGCTCCGCGGCGGGTTCGTAGACAAGGCACGCCTCGCTGACGACAATGTCTCGTTGGTAGCGCTTGGCGCCGTGCGAAAGCAGCCGGACAAGGTGTACCACAAGGTGCTCGACCTTAGTCCCCTCTAGCATCACGTCCAGGTTAGGGACAACGGCCGTGTACTGGTACAAAAAGTCCAGACAGGCATCCACAAGTTCATCGTCGTTGAGCATCAGCCAGTCCATAAGGCATTGTAGGGTACTAGCCGGGACGTCCCCTAGTTTATTTGTCTCGGTTGGGTGGTTCATGGCGATGCGGCTAATAGCGCGGAGCGCGGTGAGAATGATGCCGCGATCCGACGACTGAAGTTGCATGAGGAGCGTTTGATAAAGCGGGTCCTCGGAGTCGAGGATGAGATATGGGGTAATTTGTTCCGCAATGTCGAGAGCGGAATGCTTGAGTTCCACGGCCACGTCCATCGCCGGAAGATGGAGCAGGATGCAGAGAAGATCCTTCACAGGCGGGTAGTCGGCGATAAACCAGGCGTTTTCGGGCAGCATGACCATGTTCCGAATGGTCAGGACAGCCTCAGTGACCAGCATCAGCTGGTCTGTGAACTCGGCTGGTTGGAAATTGTCTTGCACGTCCTTGGGCTTGAGCTGGGCAATCCTCTCGAGGATGTCAGCTGTGCCATTAAGACCGTCAAGCTCACCGATCTCGCCGTCGTCAAAATCGGGGTCGTTGGAGATGGCCCACTCGACTTCATAGAACATGTTCCCAACGCCAAGGGCAAATTCAGTCAAGCCTTCTGCTAACCCACTGAACTGCGAGAATTTGTATTTATCACCGCGTTCGTAAGATATCTTAACGAGATGATTCAGCCCAAAGGCCTGCTCTGCTTGGATACTGGAACGAAGGGCCAAGAGGCACCTTTCGTAGATGTTTGGCCCATCGAGAGTCCCTATTCTATGTTAGAACGACCAAGTACAAACAAAGAGTGGCAGTACATGATTCCGGATGACTTACCCGGGGGGATAGACGCCCGAACGAGAGCCCCTGGGTTGGGCGTAGGAACCGTGGGCTGCCGCAAGAGCCGCTGTTTCCTTGCGAACAAGTCAGGGTTGCTCGCGGGGGTGTCGACGATACGCAGAGGCACCTGGGTCGAGGGCTGCGGTTGATAGCTTTGCACGAGCGGGTTGCTCATGTCGGGTCCCGGAGGATTGTAAACGACAGAGGGCGCGCCGCGGCCCGGGTGGGGGTGGTTCTGATGCATCGCGATGGGAGCGCCGCCGTGGGACTGCGAATTTTGGTGGGGTTGAGATTGGGGCTGCGCAGGGGCGCCGGACGCGCCAGATTGTTGGCCCGAAGCGTGCCGGGTCTGCCGCGATGAGTTTGTGTCAGGGTGGAATATGACCCTCGGGGCTGGTGCTTCTCTCAGGCCACGCGAGGCCCGGCCGGAGGCGGGCGTTTCTTCGGCGCGCCGTTCCCTACTCGGCGTTCCATCTTCAGTCGATCCTTCTCTCTCTGTCTTCGCTCGAGCCTGGAATGTCTCCAGCGTGCGAGTGAGCAGTGACCCTCCCTTGGCTGTAGTAAACTCGAGGATCTCGGGCGGGGGAGGCTCCTTGTTGTGGACAGTTTTGATTTCATATGCGGCCAGGTTCTTGTAAAAGATTTGTTTCAAAGTATAGGCATCTGCTGGGGCATTATGCCGCATCAGACCCAGGCCCTCGCACATTTTCCGCCACATAAGCTTCTCGTCGGACACCTTGTCGTAACCGCCATGCTCGATGATGAAGTTGAAGAGCTTGAGTAGGTCGACTGTGAAGTTGCCCATCTTAGGCTCTGGGTCAAAATTCGTGCCGCGCTTCTCATGGAATACGCGCAATTCCTCGATGAACTTCTCATATTCCGGGGTTCGATCGACCGAGTGCTCGACTGTCGCCTTGGTGGGTGCCATTTTGGCGCATTGAGCGCAGCACGGCGCTGGGGATTATTTGGCTAAACCGTGAAACCAAAAATGCAGAAAGATGATGTGAGGCCGGGTTCGCGGTGTTTCCTCGCAAGACGCGCCGGGATGAAATGGACCGAGGGTGCACCGGTTGCGAATTGGCGATGCGACGCGAAACTGCGATTGGCGTTTGCGGGAGGTTTTTGGCTCCGATCTGCTGGCGAGTGTTAAGCTTGTGGGCCTTGTAGCCTAGCGTAGTGCACGGACCACTTTCGTGAGTGATGGGGGGCCCCTGGGAGTGACCAACCTCCATGTCAACCCAGCAACCCCTTAAGGACGACTCCCTTATTAAGTATTAAGCTGAGTGATGAGCATTCCTTACACCTCATACCAAGATTTAGTTTACTGGAAGGCAACATAGGGCTTGACACCAATTTTGATTACCTTGTTACTTTAGACAGCATATATTTAGATTCCAAGGCTGAATATCCAACAACCAGCTCAATAATGTACTCTTCTCCATTAACCGGGTCTGTGAGCGAGTCTAGCTTTCTATTTGAAGTAACATGAGTCGATAACCCAGTCACACAATTAAAAGTTTTCGTTTCTCTAGTTGCAAATATTACGGTTACAATACAAGGATGAGTATTAGGGAGGTGGCTCTGGGTGGTTCCTTCCCAAAACAGTCGTATATTGGTCACTTTGGCACTTGCACTGGTGACCATGATTGACATTCTTGTTACCTATTCTTGTTTCATGGCCATTTTGCAATTTTACGCCCAACAACTTGATCAAGTCGTCCCCACTACACACACTCCAATGGCCGGGAAAGCGTGTAACAATGCCATTCCCCCGGTCACAGAACACCTCAACTACGCGGCGACCAATCCTGAGGTTCGACTTGACGAGCATCAGCATTGATGGAAAACCAAACGCATACAAGAAGCCACAGCTAGTGCTCAAGCCGCAGCTCGAGCTTGCCCCCCGCAGGCCCTACACTGGATCACGGCCACGGGTGCCGGTTTGGCGCTACTTTTTGATGGTACATGTGAAAGACAAAGCCGATGAATTAGTTCGTTGCCAGTTTTGTTTGAGGACCTAGGAGTATGCTGAAACCTCTCCGTAGGTGAAGTTGGATCTGGACGCATTTAAACCGACTCCAGCGGATGGCGATGCAGCTGTTCACTATTCCATCGCTTGTTGTTTCTCGGAACACTCCCTCCTCTTCCAGTACCCAAAAAACAAAGAGAATGTGAGTACGGTTGTTATCTATTAAAACCTTAGAGAGACCATCACCAGCTCATCCGGTCTGTTAGGTACCCGCAACGCTTGGTATCACTGTACAAAACGCCGCCGATTTTGAGACGATCCTACAAGAATTTAACAGTCTAGGTATCCGCATGGATGAAGAGGAAGGTAGCCAAGGGCACGGGTTAATGTCTGGACCAACTATCTTCGGATCATGGGCGCCGCTGGGCCAGACCCTAGGACCAATTCACGGACCATCCGGCCACCTAGGAACGTTTGAGAGCACAGGTCCTCGTTTGACTACCGGGGCAATCTCACAAGCCCAATATTCGTCGTATCCGGAAAGACATCTCTATGGGTACCTTCAACGACCTCCTAGCCAGCCATCAGGGCCGCCCGCAGACCTCCAAACAGGCCCGCGCCCTTGGTCACCGGCGTCTGTACCATCCCGACCAGCGACAACACTCGGTGTACCTGGAATTTTGGGCGAAGGCATCTACAAACTCAGCAAGGTTGGGCCTGTTTTTTCCAGCGGGCCGAGGGGAAGACGGACTACCACGCCCCTCGAGCGCCAAGGCCATGGGCTGTACACAGTCTCTAAGCACTTTGACAAGACTCTCAACAAAGCGGATATTCTCCATGCGACAAGGGGAAGGTATTTGGGACGAGGATTGTCTTCGAGCTTTCCAGGCGAATTGTCCCCCCGCCAGGCTCGATCACCCAGTTTGGGTGACCCGAGGACCGAAGATCAGGGTAAACCCAGGCAAGCGGAACAAATGTGGCAAAGTCCGGGTAGGATGTCGAGTGTTCTAAACCGTGTTCCGGTCAATACCCAACACCAACCAGGACTCAGACGGCTACGAACGACGAATCACGTTCTGGGCACAAACCCGTCTGCCGGTTTCAACGGCAACCAAGGAAACCCCCTTCTCTTCAACGTCCCTGAGGATAAAACCAGACATTGGTATTCTCAACCAGAGCCAGCATCAAAAGGCACTGACGATTCCTTCCTCTTCAGTTCAAGTCCGACACTTTTCGAGCGGCCAACCGAGGATGAAACAAAAGACGACTGGCTGATACGAGCCTCGCAGATTCAGCATCAAGGGCTGTGCGAAGCAAGCAAGATATGGGACGAATTTATGGACAGAGCGAGCAGGGAAGTGGCAGCAGCGGAACCATCGAGGGATTTGTCGGATGTGTTGTCGAAATTTGAAGATGAATTTACACGGCGCTGGGAAGAGGTTGTGGCTGCTACGGCGCAAAATATGAGACGCATCTGAGAATTGAGATGGAAGTCATGTTGCTTGGTATCAGATATGCTTGCGTTTCCCATGATAAAACCGGCATCGAGGTTTATGTTATGTAAACCCAGCAGAGTTGAATCGTAACGGCGCCCTGGCATCTTCAAAATACATTTCACTCATCCAAGTGAAATCCTTCCTCATTCACCCCCTCCCAAGCTCCTACACCTTACTCTCCCCCTTCCCCTCCGCCCCCGCCTCCTTCCCATCCCCAGCACCAGCAGCCCCCTCCCCCTCCTCCCTAAACGTTAACGACACACTATTCACACAATGCCGCTCATCCGTCGGGGTATCATACCCCTCCCCCTTAAAGACATGCCCGAGGTGGCCACCGCAGTTGGCGCACACGATCTCGGTGCGCGCCATGCCCAGCGAGCGGTCCTCGTGCCGCACCACCGCGCCGGGCACGCTGTCGAAGTAGGCCGGCCACCCGCAACCCGAAGCGAACTTGTGCCGCGCCTCGTACAGCGCCGCCCCGCACCCCGCGCACCCGTAGGTGCCGGCGCTGGGGGCGTGCTTGTCGTAGAGGCCGGTGGAGGGCCGTTCGGTGCCTTTTTCGCGGAGGATGCGGAATTGTTCTGTTTTTTTTGGTATGGGGGGTTAGGGATTTGGTTGGGGTTTGGGGTTGGTGTTGTGAGGGATGATGAAGTGGGGGGCTAGGGAGAAAGTTATTTGCTCACCTGGACTCAAGACGGCGCGCCACTCCTCTGGAGTTCGCTGGTCTGGGTATGATGTCATGGTGTTTTTGGAGGATGGGGTCGAGGTTCCGAATAGAGCGCTGAAAAAGGGAATGGTCATTGATTTTAGAGGAGTGGTGTTTCTAAGCCGGGGAGTAGTAGCCCAGAGGATAGGAGGTCGGATTGGGTTGGAGAAGGTGAGTAAGATACGGAAGAATCGCGAGCGCATGGAGGGTGAGCTGTGTTTGAGACGGTGCGGAGAAGTTGGGGTTTTTATGTCCTGGCTAAGATGGAATCAAGTTGAGGCAATGCATGAAATAGAGCGGAACGAGAAGTGACAAATCATGGGTATTGCGGCTAGTGAGGCGGGGTGGGTTGAGGAATTTGAGGTTTGGAATCAATGTCCTAAATGCAGTCACAGAAAGTGGCGGAGTTGAGCATCACCCGCTCGAATTCTTGCCCGAGGTTTCGATGATAGTCAACAGCAACAACTTAATGCCCCATCATTCGATGGTATTTGACACGCTGCTTCTACCTAGTTAAGTGTGAATTCAAGCTGGAATAACAGTATCCACAAAATGCTTCATACTACCTACTCACTCATTTACATACGGCATCCATGTTACATCACACATTCGAGACCTCCGTTACCTCGATTCAAGCACACGGATATTGAGAATGGCTCCCAAGCTCGAAAAGGGAGTGCCCAACAATTAATTACCTCCTGCCGCCTGATTCCTCAAACTAAAAGCCATCTGTTTCTGCTTCATTGGAGCGGGCTGCACTTACATATACTACTATCCGAGTTATGCACCAAGCATATCCATTCATCTGGGACTCTGGCTCGGTTAGACAATTCCCCACCGCCACCCCGTTTCGAGTCGCACTGTCCCGCACCTTTATCTGTGAACCCAACCTCCGTTAACTTCTATTGTCCTGAACTCGAAATCGAGTCCCGAGTACCGCCAGCCTCCCGTCCCATCCACATAGCCACCCACAACACCACCACCAATCAATCAGAAAATCCTCATGTCTCGACGGCCCCCGAACCCCGCTGCAGAGCGGGCAGCGCAAAACCAGGCTACGATCAAGAATCTCCTGAAGTTAGAGCCTAACAAAGTGTGCGCCGACTGCAAGCGCAATAAACGTGGGTTTATCCTACGGCACGCCTAGAAGCACGCTGACAATCTTCGTACTAGACCCGAGATGGGCGAGTTGGAACCTCGGTGTGTTCGTGTGCATCCGCTGCTCGGGCATTCACCGCGGAATGGGCACTCACATCAGCCGAGTCAAGTCGGTCGACCTAGACGCATGGACCGACGAGCAACTACAGAGCATCCTTAACTGGGGCAATGCGCGCGCAAACAAGTACTGGGAGGCAAAGCTGGCGGCTAACCACGTCCCGTCCGAAGCCAAGATCGAGAACTTTATCCGCACCAAGTACGAGCTGAAGAGATGGGCGATGGAAGGACCGATCCCAGATCCCGCGACACTCGACGCAGATGGTGATGACGACGTACCACTGAGCGTTGTTAAGGAGAAGCAAAACGTGGAACGCCGGGAATCCGTCCGCAAAGCATCCGTCGGCCGGGCAGCAGCCCCTCAAGCCGATCTTATCGGAGGGGATCAGATTTCGGCCCCTGTACCACCACCGTTGAGGGCCAGCAGTACTGGGCCGACGGCCATGCAAGTGCCTCCAAAATCCGGGCCCGCCCCGCCCAAGGCGACTAATACAAAGGACTCACTGCTTGGGCTTGATTTCTTGGGTGGGCAGGCAGCCGCGCCGCCGCGGCCAGCCAGCACCACCGGCACACCTAGCAGCGGCCACTCACGCCCGGATCTTAAACAGTCTATCCTCTCACTTTACGCGACCGCCCCGCGGCCCCAACCTCAGCAACCCGCGCAACATGTCTCCCATGCTTCGTCGGGCTCGTTGAGCGGAATGTCCTCCCCTACCGGCATGAGCCAGGTGCAGAACCCAGCGGGCGGGCTCCATGACGCATTTAGCAGTTTAAGCTTTGCTAGCGCGCCGTCTCCCAAACCAGCCCAAAACGATGCCTTCTCCGGCCTCGGGTCCTTCGGATCTCCCCGCCCTGCTCCTCAATCGAGCGGCTCTGCCTTCTCAGCGCTCAGTGGCGGTAGTTTCTTCGACTCTAAGCCGGCGGCCGCTTCGCACCAGCCGAAACAATCAGCTGGTAGCACTTCAGGCTGGGGTTCTGTTGCCTCGCCTGCGGCAGCGTCCAAACCCGCCCCAGCGCCCGCTTCCTCTGCACTAGGCGATTTATTTGACTTCTCGGCATCTTCCCCGTCCGCACCAGTCGCCCAGCCTGCGCTCGCCCCGACTACGACGACAACCGCTTCCTCAGTTTTCAACTTGTCCGCCGCGCCGCCGAAGCCTAGCCCTCCCGCCACGACGTCTACTACTGCTTCAAACCCCCTTGGTTCTTTGGACGGAGGCGGCTGGGGGGGTTCGGACGTTTGGGGCGGCAATGCGTGGGCTTCAGCCGAAGCACCCAAGGGTTCTCCTGAGCCGCCAAAGCCGTCTGCACCTGCGGCATCGAACGACATGGGATGGGCGTCACTCGCTAGCCAGCCTATCGTTCCCGGTTCATCGGGAGGGTTTGCGCCCAAGGTGGCGGCAGACGAAGAATTTGGTGGGTGGACTAGCAGCACGACGTCAACTACAAACAATAAACCGGCGGCCGGGTTTGGAGGAGGCGAGGACCTGTTCTCGAATGTGTGGAAGTGAGGCTACAAAGTGCCCGTAATAGGGGTGAGGTAGCGGTATCCGAACAAAAGGATATCTTGCCTGGTGTTTTGGCCCACATGTACATGAAGCGCATAGCGAGGACGAAGGAAAACGGGAGGCCGGCTTTGCGTTGCGTTGCGGAAGACTGGCTTCATGAGCTAGAATACATCATTTATGACATACCATGAAATGTAGATATCGTATTATTCAATGCCATCGAGCGAATCCAGCCGATGACAACCCACACCCAACGCCCTGCTATGCCCAGGTCCACAACGGGACCAAATCATAATACATGTCCAAATACATTCCCATGCACCGCGCTGCGCTGCGTAACTGGCCGATCCAGTCCCTCGACCTTCATCCAAACCATCCACCAAGCCCCGCCCAGCACCCCCTTCGCTACGCTGCCTCGTGTGAAGCCAAAAAAAAGCCAACCGACGGTTCAGGCGCCCGCCTAGAAAAACAGCCTCCAAATATAATACAACACCAACACCACGCCAATAATAATTCCCGACAATTTAAACACCGCCACCTTGTTCCCCGACGCCGCCATGCGTCCCAGCCGGCTCGCGGAGCCCTTGATCTGTGTCGTCATCGACGAGAATGTCTCGCTCTGCACGCCGCGTTAGCCAATCTACTTCTTTCTCCTCTCCTTCTTGTATCCTTTTTTTTCCCTTTGTATTTAGGTGGTGAGCGGGGGGGGCGGGGGACAAACGCACAGTCGATTCGATCACCTCCTGCGAGCGCGCCGAGTCGTAGATGTCGATGGTCACGCCGCGCAGGGCCGAGACCTTGGCTGAGAGCTCGTCTAGGCGGGCGTTGTTCTGGCGCTCGCGCTCGAAGGCTTCTGACATTTTGGCGGCGGTGGGGGGGTGTGGTGGTGTTGCTGAGGGGGTTGGGTCTTTTTTTTCCCTCCGCTTGGCTGGATCGGTTGGTTTGCGCAGAAGGGCTTGGTTGTACGGCCTTTGGTTGGGGCTTAGTCGGGTGGTGATTGCGCGTAGTTGGTGACTTTGGAGGCTACGATCGGTTCGTTCGGTTGGGGTTTGGTTGGTCGCGGCCGGCGGTGTTCTGGGGGAAGGTGTTTCAGATTTGGTTCTGATTCGCGGGTGGATTATGAGAGGGTGTAAGAAGCGAAGCGCGGCGATATGAAGATGCTGGGCTTGTTGTAGCAGCAGCTGGCGTGATTGGGAGTTCCGTTTGCTGAAAGGTTGGGTATAACTGCTTTTTGTCGGGACGGAGTCGTCTGCGACTCCGAGGCCGCGAAAGGGGTTGGCGGCGCTGGTCCAGCCAGCCGCGTGCCAGCCAGAGCCGGCTTGGCAATGATACTGCTCAGCCACAATGTGGCGACGCCTGGCCTTGACGTCAGCCCGTGGCTGGAGGACTTGGGGATG
Source organism: Chaetomium tenue (assembly GCF_020726465.1). Taxonomy (NCBI): domain Eukaryota; kingdom Fungi; phylum Ascomycota; class Sordariomycetes; order Sordariales; family Chaetomiaceae; genus Chaetomium; species Chaetomium tenue. The sequence goes on along the minus strand of NW_027117330.1, from coordinate 1,127,965 downwards.
TGGGGTTGGAGTCCTCCCGTCCATCTCCGACTTACTGTGTAAGGGAATGCATCTTCAACTCAACTCAACTTGGATGATCGGTGCAGTATCGAGAGCGCAAGTTAGTATACTACCCCAGCCTTCAGTTAAGTCCAAATGTGCCAATTCAATCAGTGAGACAAGAGTATGAATTCCATTTTCCGATTCCTTCCCTCCAAGTTTTCGCAACTGTAATGTTTCCATTGGCGCCTTGTGACTTGCTGCTGCGGGGAACCTCCCGCCTCTCGGACTGCCTGCCATGCGACCCTCACAGCCGCCACTACGACGCGCGGCGCAGCCTTCTTTTTTTCTTTATCACACTGAAGGCCGCCGCTTCCCGATGTAATAGACTTGTCGGCGACAACATCGATCTTCGTGCGCCCCGGTTTTACTAGCCAAGCCGGTTAACGGATCTGTTGAAAGCCAAGCGCAACCGCGAATAACTCGGACCCGGCCTGCGAACCCCACATTCTTCCTGATCCTTCTATGCTGCCTCCAGCTGTCCACTCTGAACCACCACGCGACTTGCCGACCCTGATAAACGTCCAGCACACTTTCCACCCAGGACTTCTTCAGGAGTTTATTTTATACATCTTCGACAGCGCACCTGCCCACCCAGCAGCCATGGGTATCAACAACCCTCTTCCGTCGTCTATGGCGTGTAAGTTGCTCCCGGCCGTTCCGCGCTAACCGGTTTGCGCGATAGACACATTCGTGTCCATGGTGGTCGCTCGTCGCTCTGGTTTGCTGACACTGAAGATAGCGGAATGCAAAAAGTGCGGCAAGATCCTAACCTCCTTCATTGACCCGCGACAAGCCTTCAGCCCCGATAAAGTCATTCCACCATCCGTCCTCGCTGGTGCCAAGGTAAGGAAGGGCCGCCTTCTCCCCTCCCCCACCTTTCCTCCTGCGCGCATCACGCCTCCCCTTACACTAACGCTGTCTTCTATCTAGGGCCTCGCAATTCTCACAGTATTTAAAGCGGGCTTCCTCGGGTCGGCCCGTTTCGGCAGTGGGCTGGTGGTGGCGCGGCTACCGGATGGGTCATGGAGCGCGCCGACGGCCATCATGACGGGTGGCGCGGGCTTCGGCGGGCAAATCGGGTTCGAGCTGACCGACTTCGTCTTCATCCTCAATGATGCGAGCGCCGTCAAGACCTTCTCGCAGTCGGGGTCGCTCACACTCGGCGGCAACGTGTCCCTCGCCGCGGGGCCGGTCGGTCGCAACGCCGAAGCCGCTGGCGCCGCCTCCCTGCGCAGCGTCGCCGGCATCTTCAGCTACTCCAAAACCAAGGGCCTCTTCGCGGGCGTGTCTCTCGAGGGTTCCGCTATCATCGAGCGCAAAGAGGCCAACGCGAAGCTGTACGGGCGCCCGATCTCGGCGAAGGAGCTGCTGTCCGGCAGCGAGCGCCCACCGCCCGCGGCGGCGCCGCTGCTGAGCATCCTCAACTCGCGCGCCTTCCGCGGCATGGGCCCCGCGGCGGCGGACGAGAGCATGTACAACGACATCCCCGTGTACGACGACAACCGGGACAACGTGGTGTGGGGGAACAACACCGGGCCCGGGTACCGGGAGGGCGAGCAGCGGGACGGCGGGTACGGCGGCGCGGCGAACGGGCAGAGTCACGACGAGTTCGGGCGGCCGAAGCGCTCGTCGACGTGGCAGGACGATGTCTACGACCAGCAGCCGAGGGCGTTCGGCCAGGGGTCGAGATCCAATACCTTTCACGATAGCTACGGTGCCGGGGCCGGGGCGGGGGTCAACGATGCGGCGGAGAAGAAGGTGGGCCCCGGCCGGCCGGCGGCACCGAAGCCGAATTACGCCAGCAAAGAGGCGTTGTTGAAGAAGAACGAGGCGGTCGCGCTGTTCACGTTCGAGGCGGACCAGCCGGGCGATCTGGCGTTTAAGAAGGGGGATGTCATTACCGTGCTGAAGAAGACGGAGAGTGACAACGACTGGTGGTATGTCTACTTTTCTGGAGGTGGCATTGAAATGGTTTACGCTAACTTCCGACGACAGGACGGGCATGATTGGGACGAGGCACGGGATATTCCCCAGCAACTACGTGAAGATGAAGGAGTGATAGGCGGTGGCCACATTGCCAACACATCTGGCGACGAGAGGGCCGTGAGGACAGAAGATGGCATTTAGCTGCTGGAGGAAAGGTGAAGAGAGACTAAGATACTGCTTAGAGGAGCCCCAGAGGCATGGCACATCGTCCCGTTTGGGCGGCGAGAATGGTTTTGGACGACGAGATGGTTTCTGTCCTGGGTTTGCGTTGGATGTTTCCCCCATTCCCTGTATGGCGTTGGGCGAGACAAGGAGTTTTCTTTAGCTTTTACCAAGGGCCATTCGAGTTTTATTTGCTGTAGCTGGGCGAAGTAGGTCATGTTGAGCGTTCCGTAGTTCCAAAGGCGATGTCGGAGCAGGGGATCTCACCGTTTCCGTGCCGTATAGCAGCAGCCTGAATCCTGCTTGGTTCATACTACGAGTGTGTGTCATCCAAAAGTTCTCAGGGATCTGGAGCCGGCCGATCTCCTGCAGGTTCAGTTATGTCGGGGTGTGGTTGATCAGTGGCACGGTAGTTTTGCCGCCTGCCCCTCGGGCCGTCCCGTACACGGCCGACGACATGGCGGCACGGTTGACGTTGATTAATTTACACCTGGACGCGGGAATTTTAGACTCTTTATCCATTCATTCATTCACTATTGCTGGCAGGCAGAACAGCACGGAAACGTCCCCTAGAAATATTGCAAGGCACGCCGCATCTCACCTCATCGTCACCTCACAATCATCATCACATCACGGCGAAAACAGCGCTACAAATCGAGGGTAAATGACGAATCTATTCCATCCACCCTCAAATTCCATACACCACCTCTACCCTACAATATCACGCGGGCGGGGTATCCGGCGGCGTCGGCAGCAGGCACTGCTCGCACCAACCGGTGCTGTACCCGGCGAAGGTGCTGGTCCAGAGCCGGCGGTCGCAGTTCCGGCCCTGGAGTGCGGCCGTGGAGCAGCGGGTGACCCCGTGGCTGTGATAGCAGCCGCAGCCGCAATACAGCAAGACCTGGTGGGTGCACATGGTGCGTATGTGATGTGCTTGTTCTTATTGCTTCTTGTGAGGTGGTCGGGGTCGGGGTTGGGTTTGCTATGGGGGTGGGTGAGTGTGCGAGTGTGTGGGTGGGAGTCTTGGAGACTGGGACCTGACGACAAAAAGGAATGGCTGTCTCCCCAAATGCTGGACAACCTCAGGTACTGACGGGCACATCCTGAGAGGTACCGTGGAAAGCCGTGGAAGGCAGGCATGCAGTGGATGAACAGCATAACTTGGAGTTGTTCTGCTATCACTTACATGTTCTTTTGTAGGGGATCAATCCTAGTATTCACTGAACATCTAAACTTAGCCATTCGAGTGTGTTGAAATTGCAATTGAAATGAGAGAACATACTTATAATGATATTCCATCCCAAAATCGAGAGTCTAATATCTCAGGCGGGGTTCCAGTTCCCCAGCTTCCCGCTCGGCAACCATGATGGGCAGGCACCCATCAGCATACCACCCCACGACCTTAATGGCTGCTTATGGAACAGCCAGGCATCATCATGCCTGGTGTCAAAGCGGTGGCCCATGGGCCACCCGGACACCCGCACGTACCTGCTCAGGGTATATGTACCAGATCCAGCACCCTCTTTTTCAGCAGAGCCACCGCCGAAGTCGACGGTTTTTCCACCTGGTATTAACCGGCGGTGGCTCTCCCAGGACAGCCTCGCCCCCTTCCTACGTGGAAGTAGCGCCGTCGAGCCGGGACTCTGTTCTGGGATTTTTCTGAGCGGGGACGCCCGCTCCCACAAACAACATAACTCCATCATGACAAATAGGTAATCAAATGATCTCGCAGTTGACCGAATGCCGGCGCAAAACCCGACAACGATAAAAACAACCAGAGCTGACATTGATTCGTGAAGTTCTGAAGCAGTCGTAATCTCGTAATAAAGCCAAACATAAATATAGTGCGCGGAGTCTCCAATCTGGCGCTCATCCAAACAAACAAACGCCCGCAGTCCTGACTGTCAAGGAAACCAGAGAATTCTGTGTCATGTGAGTCGCGCGTCTGTGTGAGTCGCGCGAGCTCCAGTCTTTCCCGCATCAACGCGTATAGGACCCAGGGATTCGTTTCCGTATTCCGTATCCCCTGAAAAGAAAAAAAAAAGGACCCCCCCAAGAACACACTCGACGGCTGGGCCGACTTGGCCATTTCAGCGTCGAGTGCCAACCGGTGTTGAACAGGGTGATCAGTCCGAATACTGACGAGTAAAGTAATTAGTTACCAACCTTGGTTTCACAGCAGAAGCCGATAGGCCCGGCAACAACACAACAACAACAATAAACTCACCTCACTGGCCTCCCTCTACCCCTGAGTTCCCCACCCCTGTATGACATGCATGCAGTTACCCGTCAACAATGTCCCTGCCAAGGAGAGTTAACGTCAGATACGACATGAAGTGAGGTTGGCCATCACAACCCTTGGTTGGGGGAACATCACATACCAAGTCCAAAATGGGACGTTGTTCCCGCTGTCGTCGCCGCCGTTGTCGTTGCTGTCGCTGCCGCTGCCGCCGTTGCCGTTGTAATGATCGACCCACATTCTTGTTTGATCTTCCCTAGAGAGTCCACCCATCATGGCGGCGGGGGGAAACGTATAGTGGCCGACCTGAGGGAAATTGACTTGGGTTTGGTCTGGCGTGTAAGCCAAGGGCGATGGGGAGGCGGGCAGCAGCGTGTTGTTGTAGAACCCCCCCGTTGCCGTGGGGTTGTACATCGCAGGAGCGCCGGGAAACGTATAGGAGTGGCGTGAGGAGGAGAAGTCGGGCTGGATGAGAGGCGGGAGGGCTTCGTCCGCTTCGATGGGCGGCCAATTGGGGCCCATGAAGTACGTGACCTGGGGTTGACCCATGATGATGGGTATGTTGCCGTAGGGGTAGATGTCGGTTTCCAGAATTGGAAGAAGCAAGATGTGGAAGTTGTCCAGGCCGTCAGGCCTAACCAGGACTCCGAAGGCACGAGTGCAGGTGATGTGGCCCATCGGGGTCTGATATGACTGCTCAAAGTCGACGATGGGAAGCTTGGTGGCCTTGACAATGACCTCGACAAGCTTGGCGTGGATGAAGGCCGCGGGCCAGTCACGGCTGAAGAGGCAATCCAGGGGGGCCTGATATCTACGACCCGCCATGACCCAGAGAGGCCACATGAACTCATCGTGTCTGAGGCTGTCCGTGTTGACACGAGGTGGGACAAAAGATGGCCTTCTGGTCCCTTGGTGGCTGCCAGGCCGCCGATAGAGGTGGTCATCCATGGTGGGAGATGGGCCCTTCGGGTGTCGTTCGACGAGCCGTCGTTTGCATGAAGAAAGGCACAGGTTGTTCAAAGCCTGAATGAATATGCCAGAAGCCAAGATAGGGTTCTGTTGTATAGTGCTTGTCGTGTTGAATAGGAGGAAACAAACCTAGCTCGGCCTGGGTGGAAGGAGGGGATGTATTAGAACTGACGCCTCGCAAGTTTATGGCGACGTTTCTGTGAAGGCGCAGCCGCCCTCGGACGCAATGTTGACCCAGCAGTGTTGTGATTGGCGAATTAAATTCAGGATCTGAAGAAAGGGTTGAGATGCAAGGCTGGGTCCCTGGCCACACTTTTCAAACCCGCGATTGAGAGACAGAGGGAGAAGGGGGGTGTTGGTGGATCTGGTGCCGAAGCAGGCCACACAAGGGGAGGGGGGGAACTCGGGGACCACAGGCAAAGAAGCGGACCGTATCAGCTTATAATACGCTCCTTGCAATGCCGCGTACCTCAAAGTATATGCTACGGAGTGTGTAAGGCAACCAGACAAGGCGACGTGCTAGTTCGCTCTCACCTCCAAGCCTTCTTCTTTGGACAGTCAAACCCGCAGGACCCGGGCGTGGAGCGGCTCTTGGGAGACTTGGCATAGTGGTGGCTTGAGCTGAGCCGAGAACCTACCTTAGCTCGAAGAGGCATTTGGAAGTTTATTCACGCCGAGGGGCCACTAAGAGACGTTGGTTACGTCGCCAGGCGTGATAAAGGGGGCTCGTTTGGCTCTGATCATGTACAAATCCCCGAAAAGGAAATGCAAATGCATGTGGAGAGCCCTGGAAGTCGGTGAGAGTGCCCATTTCCAATGGCCCGACTCCTGCCGGAGGAACCCAAGTCAGAAGGGTGCAGGTAAGGTGCAGATATGGTTCAGTTGTCCCCCTGAGATGACCAAAGTTGAACCTGTCAAGAGGAGAGCCCACACACCATCCTGGATAAGCCCCGCTCCAGCTTCCAAGAATAGGGCAAAAGTACAAATGCCAAAACGAGACGGCCATGACACAGGATGAAACCTAGGAATTGAGCCGACTTAGTCAGACTACGCCCAATCAAAGCGAGGAATCCACGCAGCCTTGTCAGGAGACAAGCCAAGTATTCCAGTTCTCGCGGTCCTCGAGAATATAAAGTACCCTCTGTAGCGACCTAGAGAGTAGGGACTCAAATAGCCTTCGCCAATACACTTGATACCAACCCGTGACCGACTTCATCCCATGAATAGACTGTGAACTGTCAAAGATGCCAGAGTATGGTCCAAACACGGAGCCATTGCCTAGCCCGGCCACGGTTTGCTCCCCCAACACACACGTAATAAGAGCCATCATTTCTAACACACGGCAGGCGACGATACCAGAGGAAATCTGCCTCCACTCGGTATCTGTCTATGGAAAGCCAGGCGTGGCCGCCCAGTCCCTCGGTTATCTCGTGAAACCTCTAAACCACGGGCCCGGACATCCTCACACCATCTCAGTCCACCTTTTGGCTTTGCTCCTAAACTACTCCGTGGAGGACGTAAAACAATGGGCAGCCGCCGGCGACTGCTTCGTTGAACTGGCCTGGACCTTCCCCGGCTCTCACCACCCCGAGTTCGTGACCCGGCACCGCGTCGTCACAGACACCGCCCCGGGACACCTGAGCTTCAGCGACGGCATCGACTGGGCCCACGACATGCAGAAGGCGGTCCGGTGCCTCCAGCAACGGCCAGCCTACCCCACCTCAGGACACCAAATGCCGTTGCCCAGGTGGAATCCCGCCGTCAGGCCCCCTTACGGCGGAACAAAGCCACTGCCTCTCTATCCGCCGGTATCCCCTATGGATATAGCCCAGCCGGCTTCCTTTTCGGATCTGGCCCACGGGAAGGAGTTGCGGTCCCCAGCCGCCCTAGAATGCCCCGTATACGGACTCCACAAGCCGGAGCAGGACACGGTCTCGGTGGCCCCATCGGAGCCGTCCCTAGCAGGGGACACGGCCTCCAACTCCAGCGTTGTCTTCTCCGAGCCCGCGGAGATGGCAGCAGCGGCGGAGGAGAACCTTCATCCCGCGGAGAAAAAGAAGCCCTGGCACACCGGGTCTGAGGATGGAAAGAGCAGCAGCTGTGGCACCCCGCCGCGGCAGCAGCAGATCGAGCGTCTGCGCAGGATGAAAAAGGACGCGGATGCCCTGTTCGCGCGGAACGGCGACCCGAGCGGGCTGCTGGCGGTCCTGGCCGAGGCGTCGCTGTCGAACGAAAATTGGGACGCGTCCGGGCTGCCGAGGTTTTGAAAAGGGCTTGGTTGGTGGTTACGTTCTTTTGTGGTGTGGACCACTTCCGTGAGCATACCGGTGGTGTGCATTGACATGGAAGGGTGATCTGGGGACGCTTTAAGGTGCGAGTGATATATGGAATCGTCATGGCGACAAGTGAGAATGGTGGGGTTTTTTTATCTTAGCAGTCTGTGTAGCTGTACCAGTCTGTTTCTCTTGGCGACAACTTGTTTCATCTGTTGAATCGTTTTCTCTTTCCTGGGCTGGCTACATGCAGCACTTCCGGGGGAGTGCTGATTGGGGGCTTCACAGCCGTGGCGAGAGAAGACTCTTGCTGCTGTTACTCTCATTACCCCTAGCACGGCAGATGGGTTTCTACGCAACTATCTACCCTATGGGGGCACCTCTATAGATCGGGGAGGTAAGGGGATAGTCAAAAGGTTCTCACCGGAGGAAACAGCCATCCATTGTTTGGTTGTGTGGTATCCACCGCACCCCTTTTCATGTTGGCTAATAACCATAACACGACGAAGCAGCTAGGCAGTTATTGATCATCAAAGGGTTCTATGCATTGTCACAACTAGCAACTCAACTGATACTTGTACAAGCCCTCACAACATACAACCGTCACCATCACACTACCGATATGCATCCCCACCTGCCGTTGACCAAACGCACACAAACACCGGCAAAGGGCCCAAGATCAAAAGGGTAAGTAAACCCAACCCCAAACCCGGGTAGGCTCATTTTTTATGCCATCAAAACAAAAAACGGGGGGAATCTCTATGATACTAATACGAGCGAGGTAATTAAAGCTCGTCGTGCGAGTCAGGCTCATCCTCGCCACCGGCTTCACCGCCCGAGTAGAGCTTGCTGGTGATCGGGTACGCCACGTTGCTGAGCTTCTCCTTCTGCTCCTCAAAGTCCTCGGCGGAGGCAGTAGCGGCTGTGTTCGAGTTAGCATTTTGTCACTGGTAAAGCAGAAAAAGGGAACAAGCTTACCGTTCTCCTCAAGCCAGTCCTGGGCCTCCTTGACAGCGTCAAGGATGGTCTCCTTGTCATCCTCAGAGATCTTGCTGCCCATGCCCTCGTCATCGTTGACCTGGTTCTTCAGGCTGAAGGCGTAGTTCTCAAGGCCGTTGCGAGCCTCAATGCGCTCACGGGTAGCCTTGTCCTCCTCGGCGTACTTCTCAGCCTCGGCAACCATGCGGTCGATCTCCTCCTGGGTGAGGCGGCCCTTGTCGTTGGTGATGGTGATGGACTCGCCCTTGCCGGTGCCCTTGTCGTGGGCAGAGACCTTGAGAATTCCGTTGGCGTCGAGCTCGAAAGAGACCTCGATCTGGGGAACGCCGCGGGGAGCGGGGGGGATGCCGGTAAGCTCGAACTTGCCGAGGATGTTGTTGTCCTTGGTCATGGAGCGCTCACCCTCGTAGACCTGGATCAGGACCACGGGCTGGTTGTCGGCGGCGGTCGAGAAGATCTGGCTCTTGCGGGTGGGGATGGGGGTGTTGCGGGGGATGAGCTTGGTCATGACACCGCCAGTGGTCTCGATACCGAGGGTAAGCGGGTTGACATCCATGAGGACGATGTCCTCAGTGCCCTCCTCGCCGCTAAGCACACCAGCCTGGACGGCGGCACCGAAAGCAACAGCCTCATCCGGGTTGATACCCTTGCTCGCCGGCTTGCCGAAGTACTCCTCAATGAGGGCCTGGACCTTGGGAATACGGGTGGAGCCACCAACGAGGACGATATCGTCAACCTCGCTCTTGCTAACCTTGGCATCCTTGAGAACCTGCTCGACAGGCTTCAGGGTCTTGCGGAAAAGGTCGCCGTTGATCTCCTCGAACTTGGCGCGAGTCAGGGTCTCGCTGAAGTCCTTGCCCTGGAAGAAGGCCTCGATCTCAATGCGAGTGGACATCTGGCTCGACAGAGTGCGCTTCGCCTTCTCGGCCTCACGCTTGAGCTTGCCCATGGCCTTGGCATCGGTGCTGACATCGACGCTGTGCTTCTTGTTGAAGGTCTTGGCGAAGTGGCTGATGAGGCGCTGGTCGAAATCCTCACCACCAAGATGGGTATCACCGGCGGTGGCCAGGACCTCGAACACACCCTGGTCGATAGACAGGAGCGAGACATCGAAAGTACCACCACCAAGGTCGTAGACGATGATCTGGCGCTCACCCTGGGTCTTGTCAAGGCCGTAGGCGATAGCGGCGGCGGTGGGCTCGTTGACGATACGGAGAACGTTAAGACCAGCGATCATGCCGGCATCCTTGGTGGCCTGGCGCTGGTTGTCGTTGAAGTAGGCGGGGACGGTAACGACGGCGTGGGTGACCTTCTTGCCAAGGTAGGCCTCGGCAGTCTCCTTCATCTGTTCGGTTGTTAGGAACTGCCTCAAATGGGTCAAGTTGTGCGATTAGCAAGCCAACGTACCTTGGTGAGAACCATGGCGGAGATCTCCTCGGGGGTGAAGGTCTTCTCAGAGCCGTCAACCTCAACCTTGACAACCGGCTTCTCATCCCTGGCAACCACCTTGAAGGGGAAGTGCTTGATATCGCTCTGGACGTCCTTCTCCGAGAACTTGCGGCCGATCAGACGCTTGATGTCATAGATGGTCTTGAACGGGTTCGACGCGGCCTGGTTCTTGGCGGCGTCTCCGACGAGTCTCTCATCCTCGGTGAAGGCGACATAAGAGGGGGTGATACGGTTTCCTGAAGTAGACTGTCAGCTGTGGGTTCCGAGGCTGAGAGTGCCCATAATCCTAAACGCACCTTGATCGTTGACCAGAATCTCGACCTTGCCCTTTTGCATCACACCCACACACCTAATTGCTGTTAGCCGTTTGTCCCTTGCCCATGTGTGTGCTCCACCTCTCCGCCATCCTTGACACCGTGTCCTCAATCGCCTACACTCCCACGGAGCCGAATTGCCAGATGGCGGTAAAGTCGAAATTCGAGATTGAGGCAACTTACGAGTAGGTGGTGCCCAGATCCTGTTTAGTTGTGTTAGTTCTGTTTGCAAGAGCTCCGGGATGTTCCAGGGTGAACCTACAATACCAATGACGGTGCCATACTCAGAGACGTCGTCCGCCTTGACTTGCTGGACGAAGCCCAGAGAGAAGAGGAGGGCAAAGAACCCAATGAAGCTCAGGCCGAGGGCCCAGCTCCGCGATCGACTCTCCATGTCGAAAGCTGTGTGGTAGAAAGAAGAAAATAAACGACAACCCTCTTTGCGCTACTGCTTGCAGGCGGTGTAAAAGGGTGTTAGAAATGAAGCCGGGAGAAGAGAGACAGCGCCCTTCTCGAACCGTTCCTACCGGGCTAGTGGTCAGGAAGAAGATGAATAGGAACTCGAAGATTCCGGCGTCGTCGAGTGAAGTGGTTGGTGAAACGGGAGAGGGAAGCAAACGGAAGCAAGTTCAGCCTTTTGAAGGTTGGCTCTGTATTTTTCTGGGGCAACCGGAAATCTGTCCTTATCCTGGCTTAAGCCACCTCGCGCTTCCGCACTGGCCCATTCGCCGCCTTCTGAATTTGGGGGCAACTCAATGGCCCCACCGCGTGCAACAGAGGAAGTACAACAACCAACTCCGTGTCTCAATTGACCGCAAATTTAACAAGGCTAGCGGTACTTGGTACTTGCTACCCCTGGCGCTTGGAGATCTGCATGACCATTGAACATGGAGAACAGCTTGCACTTTACTCAGCTCTCCCTCGATTTTCAACTCACCGTTGTCCATTTTAGGACTTGAGAAAATCCTGATTATTTATGGCACCATATTGGAACTTTGACTACGGCAGCTCGAGTACGAGCATTGCCAATTCATTGTCTCTTTTCTTTGCGTGGCACGATCCGTTCCAACGATCGGATTTCTAGTGGTTTCCATCTCCAAATCGGGGACAAGCAAACGGCGGGAATGCGGTGGGCTTGCCCCGCAGATGATTGCCCACAGGGCGGGTCGCCGGCCGTGCAGTGGCACTCAACCCCCTGTTTGTGCCAGAGTGGCCTTTTTTCAACAGGCCATGGATTGTCTGCCCTGTGGCGTTCCACCTCCCGAAGGAAAGACAATGTTTCATCGTCAAGAACGACACAGATAACTTCGGCAGTGGAACGGAAGGGAAGCAGGAGAAAATGACACATGTCAATTTATTAATGATGGCTTCTACAGGTCTCGAACGTAAGCGATGGCCGCAAACGAACATCAGAAGTGGGACCAGGTGAAGCAAAGCCAGTGCTGGGCTCTGTGATGCATGTTGCACTCTTTACCCCACGCTCTCTTAAGTAAGGTACAGACACATATTGCCGAAGAGCCTCATTTCTCGTGACCACCTCTATTCCAACAACCCGGCAGCCACCGTCTGTCCGCCACTCCTCAAAACCACTCTCTGCCCCGGCTCCAGCGGCACCTGCGACTCCAGCTTGACCACAATCCTCGCTACCATGGCGGGCTTGACGATTTTGGGGTTTTTCTTGACTACCGACCCCGAGGCCTTATCCAAGAGAGCTGAGATAGTCTCGATCTTGCCGGCTTGGTTCAGCCGGCCCCTGTGAACTTCCACCGGCATGGGCATCAAGATGTCAAATGCTAGGGCCTTCATTTTGAACGTGTCTGCCTTCGGAACTGGTTTCGCCGGATCGCAGATGATGTCTCCGTCCCTGACGTGAATGGGATCGATATGGCTGAGGTGGAGCACGACATTTTGGCCAGCGACTGCCCAGTCAACTGGAGCCTCGTTGGCAAGGATCGACTTGACATATGCCTTTTGTCCGCTCGGTTGAACAAGAAGTGCATCGCCCATTTGCACGGACCCCGCCTCGATGCGCCCCGAAACCGTTACCGGGCTCTGCATGGTGCGGTATACCTCAAAAACAGTCATCCGCAATGGTTTGGTTAACGCCCGCGCGCTTGGCTCTGAGTTTTCCAATTCTTCCACTAGCGTGGGGCCGGTGTACCATGATGCGGCCGGATCGCGGGATCTGTGAACCAGGTTGTCACCGTTCAGACCGGAAACCGGGACGAAAGCCATGTTTTTGTGCTGAAAGTTTGCCGTGGACAAGAAGCCAGACATCTGGTCCTTGATCTCGCTGAACCTCTCCTGGGACCAGGCAACCGTGTCCAGCTTGTTGATGGCCACGATGATGCGCGATACTCCCATGCTGCGAATCAACAAAGAATGCTCCCTGGTCTGCCCCTTTAGCCCGGATTCGAAGGCGTCAATGCTGGCGTCGATAACTAAAATGGCAAAGTCGGCCTGACTAGCGCCGGCGATCATATTATAGATGTATTCCGCGTGACCCGGAGCGTCGAGGATGGTAAAAGCTGTGTGTTCTGTTTCGAATCGTCGAGTGGCGATGTCCATGGTTATTCCCCTGCTGCGTTCTTCCGGCCGTTGATCTAGGACCCAGGCGAGACCAAAGGAACCTTTGCCTTCAGTTTTCGCCTCCTTCTGGAGTTTGTCGATTGTGCGCTGGTCGACCACCTTGAGGTCGAGCAGTAGCCGGCCCATCATGGTGCTCTTCCCGGCGTCTACGTGCCCGACCACCACAAAACTAGCACTCTTCTTGGGCTTGCTCTTTTCCAATTCCGAGAGGACATCAAGATTTCGGCTCTTGGGCAGTGGCGCATCGCTGATCCTCAGCCCATCCACGCTAGCTGTGACAGCATCTGTGGATGCTGTACCCTTCTTTTTAGGCTGGGCTGCAGCTGTCTTGGGTCCAGCTATATCGACTATTAGTGTCCATGTTAGCGCTTGCTCTTCAAGAGCGAACCTTTCATCGATTTGGCCTTGGCTTGGGCCGCGAGAACAACGTCATCCGGACTGGGCTGAGCAAAAGTATCTCGAACAGACTGAGGCAGGTTCGGGTATAGGATGACTTCCTCGTCGAAGTCGCCCGAATCATCCCGCTTCCGTTTACGGACGTCGAACCAGTCGGTAGGGTCCAAGGGTTTTGTCGGTGGATTTCCCTTGTTGTCCGCCCCATATCCACACCCAAACCCGTATAAAGGGTCGCTTTCCGAACCATTCGACGTGCGGGAGGTGGGTGGGTTCCAACAGAGCAGTTGAGCAAATGCAGATGGTTCAGCCATGATGGCTTTCCGCCCATCTCCTGGTGCGTCTGGAGTAGAGGAGCCAGGTCGACCGCCAAAGAGGCCCTGGCCCAGTAGCGGTCCTTCGCCTGGTACTTTCGTCATTACGCCCGACTGGTGTGATATCTCGGGCTGCGTTGGCTGGGAGCCTAACAGGGGCATGGTACTCTGGGCAATGGATTCCGAAGTTTTGAGACGTTTGTTGGATGGGCCAGCCATGAGCACGTTCTCCTTCCCAGCTGGCGTATGCTCCATTGAGAGGTCTTCTACCTGCATCCGCGTTTGTTCCGCCTTCTCGTCGATAGCCTTCTTCTCTTCGGCTTTCTTTTTGCGCGCGGCAGCAAGGGCTTGAAGCTTGGACATCTTTGGTGGCATACCTGATCCGCCGAGCAGGCCACCACGACGTTTTGGTGGTGCAATGAAAGTTGTCTCTCTGTGCTTTGGAATATTGCCCCACGGCATATCTTGGAAGAAGTGTGAAATCCACGTTCCGTGTTCGAAGGATACAGGTGTGGAAATAGAAAGGGCCCTGGTATTTGATTGATGCCCTATACTTTGGCGCCATGCTGCCGAGTTCGGAGAATTTGTCTGCAATGCTGGGAGGCCGGTGTCTGTCAGGTCCAGATACTTCGCCGCCCAGTGCGATGGAATGCCAAGTTCAAGGGGGAGGCCGGCCGTTGAGGTATCAATTGCACAAGTGACGGACTTACCATTAGGTGGTTGTACTGCTGGTTTGGTCGCTTTGGGGCGCGGGTTGACAAACTTGGAAATGAGATAGGCAACCGATTTGTCGACGTCGTAATAGTAGTGCCACAAGGCCTCCTCGATCTGGGCAACCGTGACCTTGGAAATCTCAACGCCAAGGGCCGCCTGGACATCGGCAGTACCTTGGTTCATGAGCGCCCGGTCTTCTGGGCTGAGCTCATCATTCTCTTCTTCCGAATAACCCTCGTACTCGTCCACGGCATCTCCGTAATCTAGGTTGCGAATGTACTGATGGCGAGACATGTTGGCGGTTGATGAGGACGCAGAAGAAGGTTGCTGTGAATAAACGTGGGGAATGGGTTGGGGTTTGATGGCTGAATATTTTGGGCGGCGCAGTTACCGAAATGTGAGCTATGAGTTTACTAAGTAGGTAAGTACATGTGCAACATAAAAGGAGAAGAACCTCTTGAGAAGTGTGGCGACACACTAACCTGTGGACACTTTCCGCAACTCCAAGTCGGCGATTGACTGGCAAACTTTTAAGACGTAGCAACGGATAGATGTTGCTGCAAAATCCAACCTAAAAATTCCTGATTCGGTTGCAATATTCGGCAATTGGAACCTAAGCTGCCCTTCTAGTTAGGGATCACGATGCCGGAGCTTGGTGTTGTGTTGTCGCGGGGCATTGCCAGGGCATAGGTGGTTGTGCCATGTTGACCCCACCATCGTGGTCTCGAAATGACTCCATCAGGTTAAGGCGGTGAAGGCCTAAATCGCGGGGCAGTGTGCGGGTCGGCCGCCATAAACCAACCACAGCACAGTGTCGGACTTAGATTCTGCCGTGGTCCGCCTGAAGCCAGCGGGTGTGGTGCCTCAATTTTTTGAGCTTTGGAGATAAGGAGCAAACAGTGCCTAGCTTTAAGCGGATCCCTGGTGCCTGTTTCCTCGACACGATAATTTGGACTTCGAACTCTGAAGCTCCATCTTTGTCTCGGACAAGTTTCTTGCAACTCACGGATAAACACCAGCTGCAAAAATGGCAATGAGTACGCCCCCCATGGCCCCCGCATCGACTGCAATACTGGAGAGCTAACACGCGGACCCCTCCTTAGACTTGGATTTGGCGAACGGTATGCGACAACATGTTCCGCCAGGACTCGGGTGGCTTGCTAATTAGTCGATGCTGCAGCCTCCGTGATACAGGACGAGCAAGGTCGGCCGTTCATCGTCGTGAGAGAGTCGGTCGCATCCCAACCCTCGCACCCCTGTCCTCCCCCGCTGACCCCTCCTGTAGCCAGGGCAAGAAGAAGCGCCAGTACGGCAACGAGGCCGTCAAGTCCCACATTCTCGCCGCCCGTACCGTTGCCAACATCGTCAAGACTTCATTAGGTCCCCGCGGCCTCGACAAGATCCTCATTTCCCCCGACGGCGATATCACAGTAACAAACGATGGCGCCACCATTCTGCAACAGATGGAGGTTACCAACCACGTCGCGAAGTTGTTGGTAGAGCTCTCTAAGTCACAAGACGACGAAATCGGTGACGGGACAACGGGCGTGGTTGTTTTGGCCGGTGCTCTCTTGGAACAGGCCGCCGAGCTCATCGATAAGGGGATCCATCCCATCCGAATTGCCGACGGGTACGACCAGGCCTGCGACATTGCCGTGGCGGAGCTCGACAAAATTTCCGACGTGATCGAGTTTAGCAAGGAGAAGACGGAGAACCTAGTCAAGGTAGCAAGGACAAGCCTGGGGAGCAAGATCGTCTCGAAGGCCCATGACCAGTTCGCCAACATTGCTGTGGATGCCGTCCTCTCTGTTGCCGACTTGGAGCGCAAGGATGTCGACTTTGAGTTGATCAAGGTGGATGGCAAGATGGGAGGTGCTCTCGAGGATACCATCCTTGTAAAGGGCGTGATTATCGACAAGGACTTCTCGCACCCTCAGATGCCTTCCGAGGTGCGGGACGCCAAAATCGCCATTCTGACGTGTGCCTTCGAGCCGCCCAAGCCCAAGACGAAGCACAAGCTCGAGATTAACAGCGTGGAGGAGTTTAAGAAGTTGCAAACCTACGAGCGTGAGAAGTTCATTGAGATGATCCAGCAAATAAAGGATGCCGGTGCGAACCTGGCCATCTGCCAGTGGGGTTTCGATGACGAAGCCAACCATCTCCTCCTCCAGAACGACCTTCCCGCGGTAAGGTGGGTGGGCGGCCCGGAGATCGAACTCATCGCAATTGCGACCAACGGCCGGATTGTTCCTCGGTTCGAGGACCTCAAGTCCGAGAAGCTAGGAACTGCGGGTATTGTCCGAGAGATGACCTTTGGTACAACAAGAGAGAAGATGCTGGTCATCGAGGAGTGTGCCAACACGCGGGCCGTCACCGTCTTTGTCAGGGGGAGCAACAAGATGGTGAGTTTCTAACCCCGCTTGCAAGTTATCGAAATTGATTATCTAACTTTACTTAGATCATCGACGAGGCTAAGCGTTCCCTCCACGACGCCCTTTGCGTGGTTCGCAACCTGGTCCGCGACAACCGCGTCGTTTACGGCGGCGGCTCAGCCGAGATTGCCTGCAGTCTGGCAGTCGAGGACGCGGCCGTCAAGACTCCTGGTCTGGAGCAGTACGCGATGCGTGCGTTTTCCGAGGCTCTCGACTCTATTCCCATGGCCCTAGCCGAAAACAGCGGTCTTAACCCGATCGCCACCCTCGCCGAGGTCAAGAGCCAACAGGTCAACGACCCCTCCGGCCGCGGCCGTCTGGGCGTTGACTGCATGAGCCGCGGGTCCAACAACATGAAGGAGGCGTTTATCATTGACCCGCTGATCGGCAAGAAGCAGCAGCTCATGTTGGCGACCCAGCTCTGCCGTATGGTACTCAAGGTGAATAATGTTATTATCTCTGGGTCAGGCGAGGACGACTACTAGGGGTAGACATAGAAAGGTTCTTTGGACAGGGATATCCGTCCCGGGATAGCTAGATACCTATCTGTGGGCGTTGATACATGCATGAATGAATGTATGCGATCAGAATGATGCACTCGGGCCCCCATATGTGACGCAGACCTATCCGCATAACGGCACTTTCAAGACACGAAACAAACAGGGCATCTGGTTGACAAACGAGAACGCGTGAGAGGAGAGAAAAGAAGCACTTTTGACTTCCTCCAGGACAGCCAGGCCTGTCTGTCTAAGAGGCCCGAAACCTGTCTGGTCCAGAAAAGCACACCGCTTGCTTGCTACCTACATCGCGCGCCATTAAAAGTATTTCGTTTTGGTGTTCCAAGACACAAATTCGCTCACATCAGATTCTCATAAATATTTCCTCCCTGCCATTCCACCCCCTTCCCGCAGTAGATCGCTGAGAAACGAATGCGACACGGATGTGAAGAGAAAGAAAATCCTGGGTAGGCACGGAGGCCGAAACTGAAACCATCGCTTCCCACGGTCCCGTCCCTTCGCACCCCTCCCGCCCGGTTAACTTCCCTATCAACTTACTCCCGTTCCCTTCGCTGCCCCCCCAAAAAAAGAAAAAGAAGAGAAAAGAAAAAAGCCAAAAGCCTCAAGCAAACCCAAACCCCTGCGCATTCTCCAAAGCCATCCCCAACCGCTGCCTCAACATCTCCTTATCCCTATACTCCGGCAACAGCAGGGTCCCGTAGCACGTATACGACGTCGGCAGCCTGCCGGCGGGGTCCTCCTCCTCGCCGTTGCGCTGGATGATGAACATGAGGTTCTTGACGCCGCCGACGGGGACGCGGTCGCTGGCGGTGACGAACTCGAGCAGCTTGCGCTTCATGGCGTCGTCGTAGCGCTTGACGACGCTCCAGAAGTCCTTGACGGTGCGGTGCGACGCGTCCCAACCGACGTAGCGCGCGTGCCGCTTCAGCTCCGCGATGTCGATCTCCTGCACGCCCTCCACCACCGACTGCAGCAGGCTGGGCGTCAGCAGGGAGAGTGACTTGGGGTGCAGGCAGGCGTGGAACCCGCGCGCGAAGGCCTCGTACTGCGGGCGCACCGACACGTCGGTCAGGTAGCGGATGTAGTCGGAGACGTAGGCGTTGCGGTTGGCGCTGGTGACGAGCGGGGCCTCGTCCTCGGCAGGGTTGCCGAGGTGTGGGGGCGGGCGAGAGGAGGATTGGGAGGCTGTCTTGGCGAACTGTGGCCAGGGTTCGTCTCTGCGGGTGTGGTGGTGGTGGTGGTGGTGGGTGTTGTTTGAGGGGGTTTTCATTTCCCGGGTGATGTGCTGTCCGAATGCGGAAACGGAGAACTCGTAAGTGCGGGCGAAGACGTCTTCCACAGCGCCGTCCTTTTCGTCCCACTCGAGTAGTGAAGTGAGGCCGCTTGCGAGATCAGGCCAGCCATCAGCGATGTGGTGCAGCTCAGTGACAGGTTCGCCAAGGAGTTTGCGGTAGAAGGCCTTCGGAAATGTAACTGGTAGGGTCAATCCGTTGTACACGGCGAGCGACACCAGCAAACCGATCAACTCAAACTTCCACTCATCCTCCATCGAGCCCGGAAGAAACCAAGTCATGCGAGTGCGCTCGTCGACGGTAAAAGCTCCGTGGTCGGGGTTGAGAGCTTCTCCGATGGCCAACCGGAAGAACTCTTGTTGCACACCACCGGAATCAAAGCCCTCCTCCCCGGTCGCCTCTCCTAGGTGGACTTTCAAGGGCTTGAGCAGCTCGCGCTCCTCCCGACGCCACAACTGGTCGAGCGCGTCTTGTAGAACGGTCCCCCTTCGAATATCAAGAATCAAGTACTTAGATCCCGCGGGACCCAGCCGTTCTACCAGCACGTCCTTGTGATGTTGGGTGAGACCCGCCCGCTGGGCGATCACGGTGATTTTGTCATGGAAGGAAGTAGACTCCTCAAAAGCACGGCTCATGCGCGAGAAGTTGATTGACCGGAAGTACGACACCAGTGTCGATGAGCTGAATATGTATGGAAAGTCTAGAAGGTGTAGGCGTTGCCGCGTTGGGGTATGAGACAGCCACGAGATGGGCATCTTTATCGTGTCCAGCCGCTCCGTAAAGTAGTCGGACCGGAATTGGGCATCGGCCAAGAGGAGCTCCTGTCGTCTCTCATCTGGGATGGACATTAGTCGCCTCGCTCTAAAGCCAAAAAAGGGGGGTTGGTGGGTTGACTTACGCATGGCTTCGATCAGGGCGAGAGCACCACCGAAGGGACCGTCCCCTGGAACCTCAGGAGAACCATCCCAATCGTTCAGCATGACAGCCCTCGCCCAATCGAGTAAAAGAATTGGAACACGGGTCTCGTGCAGGGCACGGTCAGGAAAAGAGAAGTCTAGCACGTAAACCGCGTCCATGTTGAGGAAATCTAGTTGCGAGAAGAGAGGCGCCAGCACATCCTGCTCGCCCTGTTCGTGCGGCCCCATGGTAGACTCGCTCAGGGCGTCGAAGCGGCGGCGCGTGGTTATGGCCGCGAATAGCCGTCGAGCTAGCCTCAGGGCCATATCGTCGCTAAATGCATCCTCATATTGCAAGCACAATTCTGTCGGCTGCCGTGCTACCGCGCCGCTACCCGCAAGACTCAGGCCATGAGATCGAATCCTCGACATGTCGAACAGCTGTCGGGAATCGGTAACCAAGGGCGCGGCAGCGATCAACGCATGCAAGCATATCGACATGAGACGCCCTGCCTCCAAATTAGAGAGGGACTGCTCGTTCTTGGGGAAGGCCTTTGTCGACGGTGATCTTAGGGCTTGGAGTGATCTAGGTGGCGCGAAGAGACTAGCGGCAGCCATCCACAAGCTGTGGAAGACTAGACTGGGAGAAACTCGCGTCATCCTCAGCATGCAGTACCAGAGTGTTTGCGAGTCGTACAACTGCCCCTTTTTGGTGAACGATCGAAGGGCCAGTTGCGAGTCGCTGAGGACGTAGAAGAGGGTTTGATCGACGAAGAGCTTCCACTCCAGCCTCACATTGGCGGAGGATCCCTGGTCCGACCGATGCTTCCGTCTAGCTAGCTTCCCTTGCCCTAGCTTCCGGCTATGAAACCTAGCAACTGACTGAGGTTCCAGCACATGCTCCTCAGCGGTTCCATCCTCTTGAATGACATCGCAAACGAAGTCGACAACTTCCGCAGTCAACCTAGAGAGCGCTTGCGGAAGCAGCGTCTCGTCCTCCGATTCCGAGTCATGGCCGGTAGCTGCACCTGAGGCGTCGCTATACGACTTCTCAGAGACGACGCCTGATGAAGTACTGGAGGCCTTCGGGCTACGAGATCCACCATTTCTCGCCTCGCTCGTTGCGAGTCGGCCGGTCCTTGGCTTGAGATCGATGGTTTTGGGGGGAGGCATCTTTTCAAGCGAGACATCATCAAAAAATCCTGCAGAGGAGAGCTGGGAGATCGGTCGTGTGATACTCGAGCCAGCAGCTTTGGGGACGCGCGATCCCTTGTCCGCGCCACCTCCAGTGGTGCGAGGGGATCTCAATAGAGCTGCGTAGGGTTCTTCAGCAGAAGTTTCTTGGGCATACGGGTCGATCGATAGCTGCCGTTTAGGCTTGGGCCCGGATGAAGTGCGAACCTTCGCGTTCGAGTTACGGCGCGCGTTCGTCGCGCGAGGGCTGGATTGAGGATCCTGTTGCGGTTGGCTGTCCTTTAAAGCGCGGGTTTCCCTGTCAGCCTGGCCATGCCCAGGTAGGTTTCGCTTCCTGGTAAAATCCCCGTCTGGCTGTACAGGCAAGACCGGTGGCTCTTGCAACCCCATGGGTACCCCATGCCCAACGCCATTCTCCAACTCAGGTTCGATTTCAGGAGGGTTTGGATGTTCAACGTCAGACTGAGGCCTCCCGCTGAAGGCCCGTGTCCTGTTATGCATGTCTTCGAGTGCCGTCGGAGTCAACCACTCGAGCATTTTAAAGGCAACCGTGCCAACGACATTCGCGGCAAATGAACGATGATCCTTGCTAACCGGCTTTTCGGTGATCGTGAAACCGGGGCGCTGAGCCTTCTTGTCAGAATCTAACCCAGCCTGAGCGCCTACGGCTTTTTTCTTCTCTCTTTTATCCCCATTCAAAGCACCACTGCGACCCCGAGGAAGCGTGGAGGCTGCGCCATTACTATCGCCCGTCTTCGGAGAGCCGGGTGGATTGCGGAACGGCAGCGTCTTCGAGGACATATGAGCGGCGCGGTCATCTCGCAGCCGGGAATTGGAATTTGGAACAAACAGCAGGGAAGCCACTGCGGCGGGAGGCGCCTTGGGGAGTCGCATATTTGGACAAAGGCCGGTTTCCGGGTTGTCCTGGCTCGCGAGATATACGGCCAACGTCCTTGCGCTCGTTGTGTTGTACCTGCGAGTCGGAGCTCGACCTGCGATCCTTTTCCGGCAAGTAAAGCACGTAGATGTTGTGCAGTGTTCGACACCACAGCCTTCGCGAAGTTGAACGATGTACCTACGCAAATGGTCAGTGTCGACCGGAACGAACGGGGGTAAAAGATCATGCCCAACTCACTTTTGCACAAGCTGTTGAAAGTTGTGCCGACGGCTCGCCCTATGTATCGCGTAGACGCGCTTCGGGTTGTCTATATCCTCAACCAAGTCCTTCAACTCGCTAGGCGCATCCCACGGTAGCCTCGCGAAACGCGCCTCTTCCCAGAGACCGGCCAGAAGGTCCAAGTCATCGCTATTCCTGTCTTTGCGACTGCCGGCACTAACTGGCCGCATGGTGTCTCGCGTCATGACATGGATGGAAGAGAAAGGGGATGGAATCGGCCGAGGGAGTCCGGCTCGGCGGAGAGGGTTTCGGGTTCGAGTAGGCGTTAAGGGTTTGGTGATGTTGAGACGTTCAGACGCTGGGCCGGTGGTAAAAAATGCAAAACCGAATAATCACCGGGTCGGGATCGGATGGCAAGCAATTCGATAACCAACTTGATTTCCGTGTTGGGGAATTTGTCGTCAAACCGGCAGCATCATGCTGCGCTCAGCCTCCAGGTTGCCGCCTTTCGGGACTTTCCACACCCAAGCCGCTGTCGCACGCGGGCTGGACCCACTGATATCCTGGAATCTCGGCTTGGCGGGGCGTCTGGGCACTATGGGCCAAGTCCCGGTGGGGTCGCTTACCAAACCGAAGGAAAGCCGTGGATTGGATGTCCCGTGACTCACCTCCAACAACCAACATCTGCGGCGGCCTGTCAGATTCCCACCATGCTCAAAGTTTCAAATCAGCTTGGTTGGTGCATAATGTCTAGGTATTTATCTGCCAACTACATGATATTCATTGTCCATAAAACTGCATCCAAGTGAAAGAAATCCATGGAGAAAGTGTACCTTTCTCTTCCTCATTTTCAAGCCCGCACTGTGGATCCCTATCGCAAACGGACTGCCTGAGCGACCGACCAGGGCTTCCCGCATGCCAAGCAAATGTGACGTCCACAGTTGAACCCCGCCATAAACCGCTTGCCACCAAAAAAATACTACGAGAGTACTTAACGCCGCCTCTCCTGTTGCTCTTTCTGGCATTATTCAGCAGACACCAGTTATTATCCCTTCTACCTAAGACACGTGAAGTGGTTTAAAATTCACCAGCACTACCCGTCCTGAGTTATCACTCATTGACGTTACAATCCCACAACCTAGCTACCAACCTACCTAGGTACCTATCTTCCAGCAAACCGAATCTCCACGGTCACTTGGCCATAACGGGCACGATGGCGACGATTTCAGGCGACAGAACTGCTCCTAGCAGCGGCGTGCCGACAAATACTTCGCATCCGTATACCTGCAACACATGTCAGGTTGCCTTCCGCAATAGCGACCTTCAGAGGGGACACATGCGCAGCGATTGGCAGTAAGTAGCCTTGTTAAAGCCTCTTCTCCATGCTCCAGACGCTCACCTTCATATGCAGCCGATACAACCTACAGCGCCGTGTTGCTACACTACCCCCCATCTCGTCCGAAGTATTCACGGAGAAGGTTCTCCAGGCTCGAGCTGAGACGACCGCACAAGCCGACAAGGCCGGTTTCGAACGGGCCTGCGAGACGTGCCAAAAGACGTACTATAGCGAGAACTCGTTCCGGAATCACCTCAGCAGCGCGAAACACAAGGCGAAAGCTGTCGCCTTGGCATCGCAGTCGAATGGCAAGGTCGACGACGAGGCGAGCTCAATGACCTTCTCTCTGGGCGAGCCGGCGGCAGACTCAGTGGTGGATTCGGACGCTGAGGAGGAGTTCAACGAGGTTGTTGAAGGGCTCAAGAACACTGCACTTCACGAGTCTACCTCACCCGTCAAGCGGCCGTCGAATCCCCATTTATCCGCCGAAGCCCAAAACAAGCCAGAGCACCCCTTATCACAGACGTCAAGCGAGGAAGAGTCATCCACGGAAACCCCTTCAGCACCAACCCCGACGGGGGCCAAGCCGGCACCGGCGGCTCCGTCGCTCAAGACATGCCTCTTCTGTAACTACGAGTCTCCGACACCGCCGCTCAATGTGTCACACATGGAACGTATTCACGGCATGTTCATTCCGGAGAAGCAATATTTGGTGAACCTTGAAGGGTTGCTTCGTCATTTCCAGGAGCAGGTCTTCTCTCTGAACCAATGCCTCACTTGTGGAAAGTTCAAGTCAAACGCATTCGCTGTGCAGACGCACATGCGCGACAAGAGCCATTGCCAAATCCCATACACCACTGAGGAGGAGCAGGTTGAGATTGGCGAGTTTTACGACTTCCGCAGCACTTACTCTGACGGTGAGGATTGGGAAGAAGAGTCGGATGACGAAGGGCAACAGATCGGCGGTGTCAAACTCGGGGCGAAGCGCGAAAGCAAGGTAACCGGGGAGGACGGCGATGAAGTTATGGAGGACGAGACTTGGGAGACGGACAGCGAGGCATCATCCCTCGACTCCAACGATCTCCACGCTGTTCCCGCGGATCAACATTATCACCAGTACGATCGCCTCAACAAGCACCCTCATCACTCGCGAAACACTTCTCGTAGTCACCACCAAGCAGACGGCTGGCACGCCCAAAGTCACAAACGGCCCCAGGCAGTTTTCCACGACGACTACGAACTCCATCTTCCGAATGGAAAATCTGTTGGTCACCGGTCACTCAACAAGTACTACCGACAGAACCTTTACCACTACCCGACTCCGGAGGAGCGGGCGGAGCGCCTCGCCATCGAGGAGGCTGAGAGGGAGAACGAGATGGATGTCGACGGCGATGAACGTCGTCCTCGTGGGCGGGCCCTGATATCCAGGGATGTGAGGGGTCTCGGCGTCGCTTCTCTCGATGACCAGCAGACAAGAAGCATCGTCAACAAGGGCAAGAAGGAGGAATGGGCAAACCAGAAGAGCAAGGGCATGTTGCAGACGCGGCTGGCGATCAAGGAGAAGGCGCCTCATCCGGCCACGTACCTGCGCTGAGTCTGTGTGTCGATTCCGGGGGACGAGCCTGGTCGGTCTAGGCGACGACGGCCTTGGGACCTTTTGCTAGCTATTCAGGTACCAATAAACCCAAGAAGAAAATGGGATGGCAATAAATTCGGCCTCAACCTGGTTCTCATATGAGTGTCTCGTGAGTGTCTACCTAATCTTGTGTGTTCAGAAAGCCTGAGCACCGAAACCCGAATAGCCCATGCTGAGATCCCTAATGAGGATCCCCAGGGTCGAAGTGGGGCCGCGGGGCATGTGCTTGCCTTCTCAATGCCACTTCGCGGGTCATCTTCCTTGGAAAACATGGACTTCACTGGCTTTGTGCTTTCCTCCTTTCCCCTGAAAACAACCTGAAAGGTGATTTCCTTCGTCATGTCCCAGCCTCACGTGGGCCCCAACTTATATTGAGCTTTGCCAAGTCGCACCATTTCGTTTGTTGCTTGAGTGCTTGTTTGATTTATTTATGTAGCAGTTGGCAAGGAGGCATCCAGGGCAGCACTTACCCCGCGGTCAAGCACTGCCCCCCACTCCAACCGATCACACACGCAACCCACAACCCGCATTTATTACCAACACCGAGCCTTGTTCAGCCTTTCCTCGTCATAGGTATTCAGAGCCTTACTGTTATTCATCGATCATTTTCTGCATTCCGCGCATTTTGGCCGCATAGCATATTCCCGGCGCTGGTCTTTTGTACCTCGGCTCGCCGTCCCCGTCGGCTTCCTTAGAACGGCAATCTAGTTCATTACCTGCCTTGATTCACTCTCGATTACAATCCCTCGACTGGCCGGTTCGTATTAGATAGGAACCATGTTCTCCCAGGTAACATTGGCTGCACCACGTTCTAGGCTTTTGAAGCTTATACTTCCCACAGAAGAAGCCGTATTCGGCAGTCACGGTGGATATCGAGAGATTGACGAGTGAAGCGGTGCCCGTCGATGATGTTAGTGGAATTCCAGATCTCGTAGAGGTCGTCAATCTCCAGGACACAGGTCCCAGAGAGGCTTCACGCGCCATCCGGAAGAAGCTCAAGTACGGGAACCTGCACCGCCAGCTCCGTGCCTTAACCCTTCTCGACGGGCTCATCCAAAATGCGGGACCTCGCTTCCAGAGAAGCTTCGCAGATGAAGCCCTGCTGGAGCGCCTGCGTTTTTGTGGAACGGCGGAGCTATCCGACCCAGAGGTGAAAAAGAAGTGCAGGGAACTGTTCGCCGGTTGGGCTGCCGAGTACAAGAACACGCCCGGCATGGGTGAAGTTGCCAAACTACACAGGGTAACAATGCTGTCCCGGCCCTCTTTCCTAATATACCTTCGCTCACCGCGGTCAGGAAACCCCTCGGCGCAAACGAGTCGTGACGCAGCAGGAGTCCAAGGTTATCAGGGAAACAGAGAACCCGTTTGGCGAAGATGAGGAGGAGGATGACGGCAAGCCCGGTCCAGCAGGCCCATCCGGGGGACACTCTAGGACTTCGTCCCTTCCCAGCCCGTTGGCAAAGCAGCCTTCATCTGGCAGCCACGATACGAAGAAGTCGAAGAAGGATAAAAGAGGCAAAAGGCCCAAATTTAACCTGGCAGCCGAACAGGAGCAGATGAAGATAGTCATCGCTGAGGCATCAATCGCGGCCACCAATCTGACAAACACTCTCCAAACCATCAATCGGGAGCGCGAGCGAATTTCCGACAACCAAATCGCGGCGCACCGGTTTGAAGAATGCAAGCAGCTCCGGCGGAAGATCCTGCGTTATATTCAACACGTCGAGGCGGAGCAGTGGCTAGGCAGCCTGCTTAACGCTAACGATGTGTTGGTCATAGCACTAATGATGTTTGAACAGTTGGACCGCTCCATTGACGCAGACAGTGACTCAGACGACGAGCTCGCTGAGCAGGCCCATCTATACAGAAGTATGCCCTACCGCTCGGCCTCCGGATCATCTTGAGCAGAGTGGCTAATGACCTTGCAGTGGCGACCGAAAAAGGAAAAGGCAAAGCACCGAGCTCGTCCGCCAATCCTCCAACCTCGGAGATGGCCAACCTCAGTTTCAGCCCGCAGCAGCAATCACGGACGGGTTTGCGTCCGCCCCCACCCCGTCCTTCGGAAGGCACCAAGCCCCCGATATCATCCTTTCATCAATCCTTGACCTCAGGCAGTAGCAAAGGGACAAGCACCGACATAAACGCGGATAGCGATGGCGATGTCAGTGATACCAAGGAAGACGACAAGGACGATCCCTTCGGCGACCAGTACGCCGTGACGAAGGGCGACTAGAGTAGCCCGTCACGAGATGAGGGTAACCCACCAGGAGATGAGGGTAGCCCGCCAGGAGATGAGGGTAGCCCGCCACGAGATAAGGGTAGCCCGTCACAAGTTAAGGCTGCGAAGGTTCTCGGGGCGTACCCGTATGATAATGAGGGAGAGAACGCAGGGGGCAGCGGTGCTGGTGGGGCTGAGCAAAACGCAGGAGAAGAGGCAGATGACGAGAGTGATAAGATCCCAGTCGGCGAAACCGAGAAGGAGAAGAAGAAACGGCAGAAGGCGCGGGAAAAGGCGGCCAGGAAGAAAAAAAGAAACGAGGAGAAAGCGAGGAAGAAGGCCGTGAGGGCGGCTAAGAGAAAGGAGGTGTGGAAAAAAATTGGGAACTTGGTGAGCGCGGTTATTCACGGGGTGGGGGTGTATCCGTGAAGAGGGTCAATCAATGGTTAGGAAGTCGGGGTGGTTGACATGGTGTTCTTTTATGCAGCGATCGAACAGCAGATACATCATTACGTTGCCATTACTCATATCCTGTCGGTTCCATTTGCCTCTACTAGTGTGTCTGTCACCTGCGAATCCGTATCCAACCCAAAGTTTCTAGAACCCGTCATCTCTACAAGCGCCGTTCCTCATAAATAATACTTCTCAGCTTTGGTGTAGGATACACAGGCAGTGTGGGAAGCCTAGTCTAGTGAGCATCCCTCATAGTCTGATACATCAATGCCACTTTGGCTCTTCCTCTCCTGTGTTTGTCCTTTTACCCCTTTCAACCCCGTAAAACCGTGTAGGTGATCAAACCACACCTCCCGAACGCCAGGACCAAATTGAGACGGTAAAAAAGAAATAACTTGACCTCGCCTCCGATCATCGTCCAAGGGGCCAGTGTCAAAACTCCCGCCGCGTTTTGGTTAGGAGGGGGCGGGGGGGTCATCACCTAGATAGACACGTACCTACCACACCGTCGGTGGTACTACGACGGCGTACATACATACATGTGACGTAGCGGGTGCGATATTCCAGAACGGTTACCTTTTTACCTACTGTGTGTTTGTGCGTTTGTGTAATCGTATGCTCGTGTCGTGGTAGTTGTTACTGTTGTTTGCTGTAACTGTTCTGTGCACCGCTTGGTGATGGTCATGGGATGGGGGCTTGAACCGGGGAGTTGGATGGGAGATGCCGGGGCGCTACGACTACACTACACTACGGGGCAGACTAGCTTCGTGACGAGGTGGTCGTCATCGGTGCAAGGCGGGTTCTAGTTACGGGATACGCGGCCTCCTCCTTGAGTCGTCCCCCTGTGTTAGTGGTGCGTGCTATTTGTGTGATGGCTTCGGTGACTTTTGGGAGGCGTGGGGGGTTGGGGCGCGAGTGTCTCTGGTTTGTGTTTGAGGGGTTTTGGGGGGTGGTGATGAAAGGTGTACTTGGTGATGAGGACGGTGGGTGTTCTGGTACTTCGTTGGCGCGGATAGTTGTCGTCGGCGGCTATGGTATGATTCCAGCTATCAGCTTGGCCGGATGCGGCGCTAACGTGCTATTTCTGGCGTTGAGAGATGTCGTTGGCGCTGGAATCTGGAAGGCATGCTGAATCAAGTGGTCTCCCTACGGTGACTGTGGCTGGTAGGGTGTGGTTTGCCTTGATGGGGGATGCCTGGAAGCAAACCTGAGTAATGGCTGAGCTACATTGCCTCGCCCCTGCTTCTCTTTCTTTCTTGAATGTGCTCGGTGCCGTTCCGGGCTGAGCGAGGCTGGGCATGGGAAGCTTAAAGTTGGAAGTTGGGGGTTACACAAATCTAATCGCGGGATCCGTTTCATCAACCAGGTTAACTATCTGCTGTCCCACCGTTTACCGTCAAAAGAATGTGCTGAAGTTTGTCGGCTGAATTTATCGATTTCTTTTTTTTCTAGGCTTTAAATGGTGCATCAGGCGGTCTTCGTACCGTTTGTGGCGCCGTCAGCGGCACCTGCTGCAACCAACCAAGGTGTTTGCTTCAGCATCGTGGACGGAACAATGAAAGAAGCTTTGTCACCACACACCAGGACCCTGATGTCTCACTTCGTGGTTTGCCCTGAGCCTATTCTCGGGGCCCAGCTGACACGTTCGGTGATCGCATCCGGGGCCGCACCTCCGTGTCGTTTGTCCATTTTCCGCTCTGGGATTTTAGATTCTTATGAAGGTACGGGGGGATTGTCACCTAGGGGAACTGTACTTTGGCTAAGCCATGTGGTTATTATAGGCTTGGAAGCGCCCAATTCCACATGCCGGTACATGTACATACAGCACCAATGGAATGGACACCCGCACAAATGTCAGGTGGCCGACACAATGTGGCTTCGACCGTTCTCATCAAATGCTGGGCATCCTGGTTGGTTGTTGTCCAACTTATTTAAAAACAATAATAAAATAAAATAAAATAAAAATGCATTTTTGTTTTGTTAAAAATCCCACGTCACAATTACAAGGCTCGATGACGGTGATTCGGGCATCACATGGACTGTCATGGGCTCGGGTTCGGTTGGACGTCCCGCCTTCCTCTCCGTCCCGCCCCTTCCCCAAAACCCCGCGCCTGCCCCAGGATTTAGAGGGCTTGGAGGGTTGCCTCAGTGGTGAGGGTGTGTGGCCAACCCTTTGGCTGGGCTCGCGGGTGCATTGAAAGGCAGGCACACAGGTCATCTGGCCAGGCCGAGACTGCCAACTCATCAACTTGTCGCCAGGTGAGTAATGCCATCTGCGCCGCCGCACCCTCCACCATTCTTCACCGCTCTCTCGTCGAATCGTCATCAAGAAGCCACGGAGACGGGACATCGGGCAAATGGGACCTCGGAAATGCACCAAAATCAGGGAATGGCATCGCCCAAACCACTAATTGCATTTTCCACTCCGGTGCGTCCGGCCCTTCTATCGTACCATCAACACCAACTGCCCGCATCGTCATCGCACAGCCCCAATTCGGGTTTTTGCCCCGGACCCTCTCGAGAACCGCAACCAAAGGCCACTCCCACTCCGACTCTCCGACTCTCTGACCTCTAACTCCAATCGGGCAACTACAAGCAAAAGCAATAGACAGCTTTTTGCCTCGTGCTGCCCATCTGCCTGCCTGCCGTCCCCGCAACTTGACAAAACAGCAGCGACGACTCAACGTCCCCCCAGGTCATCAGACACCGGCCGCCAGACAGCGAATTGGCGCCCAACCGTCCTCGGCAGCACCGCACCGCGCAGCAGCAACCGCGCAGCAGCCGCGCGGGATGACCGTGGGGCTGCTCTCCAATTCAAACATGACAACGCCTTTGTATTATTCCAAACCGGGAGGCAGGGGGGGGGGGGCTTGATTCGTAACTGCAAGCCCCCCCCCCCCCCCCGAGCAGCGGCTGCCTGGCCCTAGGTGCAAGTCTGCATGGCGCACTTGGGGCTGCTGTTCTCGTTGGCTGTCCGCTGTGTGATATAGTGGCCCCGAGGTGCTGAATCTGATTGTGATCCTGCAAGCCCAGCCCGATCACGCTGCCGCTTCGCATGTACTCTGTAGTGGGAAAATGAAGGGGAGGCTGGGATCTCCCCCGTTGCTGGTCCCAGTCGCCCTACGCGCGTCAACTGTAAGAGCCCATCTCCGGGCGCCAGGGTCTGCCGTTCATTTGTTTTTTCCTGAGTAGGTGGCATGAGCCTGGGTCATCTCGTGCCCCTTTCTTTGCATGCTGTTGGTTGATCCCCCAAAACACCTTGCAGTGGGCCGACCCGGCAGTTCGGCCGGGTGTGTCGCCTGCCTGCCTCATCCCTAACCCCTTATCTCCAACGAGAAACCCATGGTGTCTATCTCCTGACACTGACGGATGCCAACTGGCATTGTTTGGTTGCACCCCGAGCCCCGTCACGCCTCGTAATCAAGACAGTGCCGAACGCCCGGGTGCCCTCTGGGAGAGGAGGAGTGCGTACGGGTTGGGCCCGGCGAGGCCTGGCTACTTTGATGCCTGACCTTGACCTTGCGTACTGGCGACAAGAGACGATGTATCATGAACAAACCCCTTTCTTGGGGGGGGCTTTCTTTCTCAAGCCGGCCGGCATCGGATGCGTTGAGACCTGCCGCCCCAAGACTTTTCCGTTTCAGCTCCACGTCACCATGCCGAAGAGTTCAAATGTGTTAAGAGATCAACGTCTTGCGGCTGCATCCAGGTTGTTGACTTGCATGTCTGCAGCTGCAATGCACTGGATCTCCGAGAAGGCAAGTGGGAAACGCCGCTTTCCCGGTAGCTAGTTAAACTGAACCCTTGTTCCGTAAGTGTCCTGCAATGCATCCATGTAGTGTACATACGAGTATGCAGGACACCGTCCACACCGAGGCCCGAAAAAACAGAGATACCGAAATTTGGTCTGTGATGGATTTGGAGACCAGTGTCAACAAATAAGTATTGTCGGTTGGCGTTTATTGATAGGGGGCTTTACTGAGCCTTTTACAAAGGCACGGGTTGTGACAACAGAGGGTGAAGACATCGTGGGCAGGTCGTTACCTCCGTATCTCCGCTTCGAAAGGGACTGACAGAGATGGCTCCTCATAGTTTGTATCCAATAAGTTATATGAAAGCTTCATGGAGATAAAAGGAACCACGTTCTTGTTCATGTCAACTAACACGGTATATGAGGTAGAGGGATAGAAGTTAAGACCTCCTAGTTACCCCTTTTTGACAACTGCCTTGACACCCCCACCCATCGGACCGTAACAAGGGCGTCTTGAAACCAGAAGCACACACAGATCTCGGTAGCCTCCAAGTCACCCATCAATCCTCCTTCTTCGCCGTCCCCAGGCGCCGATACTTCCTCTTATCCCCCCTCCTCATCAGCCTCTGATCCCTCGTCCCCTTGCCACCCTCCCAAAACCCATTCCCTCTCTTTCCAATCACACTCCTCCCACAAAACGCACTATCAACCACCATGTTAGCCAAAGCAAGAACGAAAACACACCACCGACCTAAGAAAAGACGGATAGTGATAGGGATAAAGATAAGGACTTAAAACTCACCAACTCTCCATCTGAAACTGCTGCTCCCGACTACACCACCCACACACCATCCTCGCCGCCCACTCATTCGCATGCTCCTCACTGGCATCATGACACCGATCACACGGAAACACCTTGGCACAGCACGAGAACCGAAACCAGCGATAGCTCCTCCTATAATGCACGCACGCGCCCCGCGCGGGGAGCGGCTCACCTGCCTGTAAGCCCAGACGCTCCTGGCGGCGGCGCGGCCCTGTCGTCGGTGGGAGGTTGTGGGCGCTGCTGCCGGGGGCGTAGGCGAGGAAGCGCACGTCGGGCAGGGCGAAGGTGAAGCGCGCGTGGCAGGTGCGGCAGACGTTGGTGGTGGTTTCGCCGCGCACTGAGGTGAGTCCTGTGGGGGAGGTGGTGGAACAGGTTGCGCAGGTGGGGGTGAAGGTGCTGGTTTGGGGGAGGGATGGTTAGATTGTTTTTTCTTTTTTGGGGGGAGGGGGGGGGGGGGGGGGTGGTTGTCAGGAGCGAAGGGGTGAGGGACGAAGAGGGGTTGTGAGGGGCCAGGGGGGGTTGTTTACCTTGGGAGCAGGTCGGCGACGGTGCAGCCGGTTACGTCGATGAAGCCGGCGCGGGTCGAGTGTTGGTGGACGAGCTCCTGGCGGAAGCGGACGGTGAAGGGGGTGGCGCACTTCTTGCAGCTGCTGGCCTTTTCGAGGTTGTCTTTTAGCCCGGTGGTTTCGTTGATTGTCTTGCAGCGGTCGCATTTGACGCTGAGGTTGAGGAGCGAAACCTGCAGGAGCTCGATGCCATACAGCTCGATAGAGGGAAACGACATGGCTGTCCCAAGCTCCGCCGTTTGTGTCGGCAGGCTGGGGCCAGCTGGTTCCGCTTCAATCACGGCACCTCCATCCTCGTCGCCGTCATCGGAGTCGTCGTCCGAGTCAGAACTGTCGGTGCCATAGTCAGCCCATTCCACGGGCCGGGGAATAACATGCACATGACCCTTACCAGTCTCCATAAAGGACGTTTGCGCGGCCTCCTCTGTCTCCCCTGCCTCCTCTGCCTCCTGTACCACACTAACGGGCGCCTCAGTGCCTGGCGCAACCTCGGCGGGGGCCTTTTGAGCCTGCTTCGCCAATCTGTCCATGTTCTGGGCCAAGTAGTTCAGATGGCTAGTGAGGGACATCTGCTTCTGCTCGGCAGCCTTCTGTGCGAAGAGCTCCTCGACCGGCTCGGCGTCCTCGGATCCGACATCGTTCAAGAGGATCCTTAACGGTTGTAGAGGGTAGAGCAGTGGGACGATGAGTTGAACAGACTGGACCGGTTGAAGACTGGGAGGGAGGCTGGCTCTACGCTTCGGTTCCAGCGACAAGGTGTAGATGACGCCATCGCTGGACCTTTGGTAATCCGGAGAGCGGTGCATGCGAGCTTCAAGCTGCCTCACGTCCTGGGCTCGCCGCGCCTTTGCTTCGGCGATCTGGTCTTTGGAGTATGATTCCTCCGGGATGTATCGCCGATCCCCCGTCGGTTTGGTGATCGGCTTGACAGGCTGCGAGCCTGATACAGAAGCCAGTTCAGCATCGAGATGGCGGGTATCCTTGAATATGGTCAACTTGACCGTTTCCGCCTTCTTCTCTGACAACAGTGACTCCAGCCTCCGATCGAGAGCTTTCATCAGGGTGAGGAGGGTAGCGCCGCGCTTCTTCTGGACGAGAGCGTCCCAGCCCCTTTCGATGTTAATGACGAATCCCCGGGGAATATCTTTGTTCTTGATCTGCAGTTGGGGCGGGTGCTTTGGGTACCCTTCCGGGATGCGGAGATCGCATTCCAGGTGGTTGAGGTCAAAGGGGAAGTCCGGGTCAGATGGGGTCAAGTTGAAGAGAAGGGAGACCATCCCGTGGCCGATGTCGCTTTCCTTGGGAGAATACCGACGTTTCAACTGCTCGATCTGGTAACCCCTTGCGTCTTTGGTCTCTCGTTCTGGGACCGGCTTCGACACGACCCGAGACGGTGGCGTCTCGGTGACTGCTTGCCTGCTGGACCCAGGCCAAACACCGCCGCGTGACCGAATAGGTATCATTTTGGTAGGTGATGAGATAGTTTAATGATGGAATAGTGATGGAAAAGCGATGGAATAGTGATGGAAAGGCGATGGAATAGTTAATCGTCGATGAGTGAAAGGTAAGAGAATATAAGAGGATGTCAGAAAGAGATAAACTCGATGTTGTCAGAGGAAACAGCTGATACTGACATAGATGAACGAATCAAAGTGGCAATTAATCGAGCTCTAAATGCAAACACAGGACGAATATGTAAGACGATACCAATCGCCTCTCACTCCTTCAAACTCAACGTCCTAGCCCCTCCTAAAAACTTCAACACTCTTAACGTCGATAAGACCTCGTCGCCGTCGAAACTGCAACACCACAAAGGGAGACGGCGAGGAGTAAGAGAAGTGTGACTCAGAATGACTCAAATTGAACCAGATGCAGAAACGAGGTTGGAAGTGGGGCAAGTCGACTTGTTGAAGCTGTCATCGTGCACGGACCATACAGCGAGGTTCGAAAAGACATGCGCTTTCCATTTGCTGCTCAGCTCTTGTCTGTCTTCTCTGTGCATACACCCACGAAATCTCAAAGCATTTCTAGCTCTTCTTAATTCGGTTTGCTCGACATTTAAATTACCTAATGGGCAACCCCTTCCAGCCCTTGGCAAACATGACAGGCCCGTGATATGGGAGTTGAGAAACATACAACTCGAGTACGAATACTATGCCTCAGAGTCCAGGCCTTATTTGGCCTTTGTCAGCTAACCACTTACCAGGGTGGCCTCGCTAAAGGAAACGGCTTAGTTATTTAGTATGCCCAAACCAGCAACACTCACGCAACCAGGACGACGCCCAAAGTACCAATACGCGATGAAAATAGACCATTACCCAAGCCGCTTGTTCTTCTCGACGCCACGCGCTTTGACAGTCAAGCCTGAGATGTCAGCTGCCTGCCCCTGCATTGCTGCATTGCTAGCCCCATCGGCGCTAGCAGAATCCGGGGAAGATTCAGGGGCCGAAGAGTCCGGCGGGTGCCCGTGCTGTCAGAGTCGGGTTTGTCAAAGCCAGAACCGAAATGAGTTGCGGCCTGAGATGGACCTGTTCATGCGTGGTAAATCTTGAAGCTGAAGATCAGGCTTTACTCCACTCCCGACATGATCGGCCCGATCGGGCGGTCCGGCCTTAATTGCTCGAGGATTGCATCATGCTTCGGCCCATTGCAACCGAGGAAATCAGAGCATGGCAAGCATGGGCATGGGCCTGGGTATGGTGATGGGCATGGTGGTGTTGGAGAGATGCTCGGGCATGGCTAAAGAAGGACGCCTCACCCGAGCAAGCCGCGTTGTGATCGTCCCCGTTCTTTTTCCACTCGGAGCTAACTACTTAGTCTGGACGAGGATCCTCGTCCCCCAAGCGGTCAAGAGAACGGCAACGCCGACAACCCAACATTAACACTCGGGATTTTACCGGGCAACACGGTCGTAGTGTATGTCCCTTGGGGCTGACCGGCGTGGGCCACTCCCCAAACATGCTAGCCGGGGTACATACCCTGTGCTCCAGCCCAAGCTATCGTGAGCAACGCCTTCCATGTGGTTTCCAGAAGCCCCAAAGGGTCAAAGAGTGCCGGGTGCTGGTCCCTGTCAAGTGCATGCCTTCCCCAATCCGGAAATCACCGCCTCTGTCGACAGATGCCATTGGTTGCTACGGGGGAATGGGTCAAGCCTAGCTCAGGCCTAAGTCAAGGGGTGAAAGTCCACTGTGGGTCAGGTATTCCTCCGTTTTCAACTTCATCAAAAAGATGGTTGACTGTTTAATGCCTTTATTATTATTTTATTGTATTTACCAAAAAGCAGGAATAAACAGAGAGGCCGAGAGCGTTTTTTCCTGGTCCACATCAATTTCCCGGGAAACCGGTCATGATGGGGTGCTCGCCTCCACTCATGCATGTTTCACCAATTGTTGCTAGCTCCCACATGGGAAAGACGTCACCACTGCTCCTCCCTGTCGAGCCATTGCTTTTCGGGGTGGAATCCTCAAGATCTATGATGTAGAAGAAGTGTGGAACTCCATCAGTTCTGTCAGGATTACAAATCCAATATTGAAAGTTGGGATCTCCCACAAGATGATCCTCGACAAGCTCTCTGCCATGCTGTACAACATGGCGATTCGGCATCGGCAAATGCAGATCCCTCATGATCTTTGCCGCAAATAACCCAATGGCATTGTATCGCAGAGCCGCAGAAATCAGTTGCCAGATGTTCATCAGCAAACCCTACGCGACCTCTGGCATGGGATGTACATATACCTCCATTCGAGGTGGCCGCTGTCTTGTTCCAGTTGGACATGTACAATCGTGATCGGCTTCTAGGGATTTCCCACTTCCCGGTAAATCATCACGGGTGGCGGCATTGCGGCTGAAGAGTGTTGGCAGAAAGAGTTACGGTTAAGGGCCCGTGGATGGAGTGTGCATTCGCAGCTGTGGACAACAATCCTCTATATCTCCCGTGTACGTTAATGAAACTCTAGTTTATGCAAGAACTCGACGCAAGATTATTTGCGGTTCTTGCTTGTCCTCGGCTCAGCATTAAACCTATCTCAGGATGACTTGAGAAAATAGAGCTTGTATATTCGGCAGTGAAGTGGAATTATGTTCTTAGAGGAAAGAAGCATGTCAACCTGAAGCCCGCAAAAGAACCGCCCTAGCCCAGCAACCGTGCTTTTGTATAAAGCTGGGCAACGTCATTTGGAACGAGACTCCTCCAGGACGCGCTACGGAATCTAAAGCCCCCTGTGATATTGTTCTTAGCCGAATAGCCCTAAGCCGACACGAGTACGGGGCGTCTTCGTCTGTCCTCTTTCCAGATCCATACGGTACACCATGCTACATCATGATGTAGATTCCATGTGTATTCACATACAGATTTTGGCTTCTATGAACCCAGATGGGCGGTAAGAACAATAACTCAACTCAAGGTTCGTAATTGCTTTTAGTTTTAATGAACGTATTGTAGCTGGAGACATAATATCTCACTGGAAGCGTTTATGACTTGCTATTACCCAGCGAATACAAAAATTGACTAGGTATACTAACTTACAAGCCAGACAAACATCCGGTCGTGTATGCAGGTTCAAGTCGATGTGATGGAGACTCCGGTGGTTAATAGCCCATGAGCCTCGTGAGTCTTTACCTACTCCACCGTTTGTTCCTAGTCATTTGATGTAAGGCCAACTAGAAATCACAAGGCTCGTGTGGTTTAGAGGCAAAGAGATCCAGAAACTGGTGGTTCCCATTCGTCTTGATTACTCTGTTGATGTAGATGTTGAGTCGTTCAGAAGTCCAAGGGGACATAGACTCAAGCCAATTATCCCATAGAGAGCTACCATTAGTTGCTAATCTCTTCTCAAAAATGCGGTATACTCGCCAACTCAAAACTTCAATGTCGTTTACAATAAATTCTATAGTTCAACATAGTATGTTTCTGTGCCTCACCATCGCCTGAAGCAGTCTGACTGCTGACTCTCAAACACAACCCCAATAAGATGATGCCTCGAAACAACAAGACAACACGAAAAGTTCACAGGTAACATGAACCCTACATCAAGCCACTAGACTCCTCTCATCACGCTCACGATGCCCTCAAACGGCGAAGCCAAGCCATGAAAGTCAACCTCACCCACCCGGGTGGTGCGCGCCGCCCATCCAACCACAGAGAAATCTCACCCTGTTTCAGATGGGCACCTCGTGATCGCGGCCGCGCCACCTCAGCCAGCGCACCGGCCAGCGGCCGTCTCACACAATACTACATACAACACCCCATTCTCAGCAACAAGGTTTCCAAGCCGCCGCCGCCGCAAGGTTCTGCATACGGTACTACTGTTGCCCTCCTCGTCTCAACTCCTGAGACATACATACCTACCTACCAGCTTACACACCAGCATGTACACTATAACACACCACAACACCTGAGGGGGGTGGAGAACCTAAAAGACCCATACACTGAGTTAAAGACAGCGGATTAAGCGACTTCCCCCAGCACAACCCCTCCACCACCTGTCTCTGCCGCCCCCCATGACCACAGCCCTAACATAGGTAACAGTCACTAACTGGGCCCAGGCGGTAGGGCGACCCGACTGGCCCGATTGACCGGTCGGGGGGTCCAGTGTGTCTGAGGGGGTTGGTTGGTTTGTTGAGGGGGTGGCGACCTGGGCCGCGCTGAGTCGCAACGGGGCTGGCCAACTGGCAGAGACGGAATAGATTAATACGGCACCCACGCGCAGGGCAACGGCACCCCCCTGGGGTTTGAAACCTTATTGTTTTGACGGCGGCTTGTGGTTGGTGGGGATGCGAGGGGGCCGTTCGGCAGTGTGGTCAAGTGCCGGCCGGCCAGCCGGTGGATTACTGTGCGTTTGCAGCGCAGTGCAGCGCGGTGCAGTGTAGGAAAGATGAGGCGTGTTGTGTATTTCTCTTGTTGAGCTTTGCTGAGTTTAGGAGGCCACGAGAAGGGATTGGGGTGGAAACGGAGGGCGCCGTCATCGCCGGCGCTTGTGCCTGTGCCTCGACTGGCCCCCGCCCGCGGTGGTGCTGTGCGGGCGGTAACCGTGTGATTCCACATGGCCCAAACGGCGTAAAGCACACTGATTCGTTTCCCCAAATGTTTCACGATTTACCAACACGGCCGAGTCACCTCAAGTCGTCCTCGTGGAGACCCTTTGACCGGCCAAGCGGCCTGGGCCAGGCGCCCACACAATGCGAACAAGTCACGGACACATACCGCCCACGCCCGCGGCGCTTGATCTGGTGGTGGGGGTTCGGTTGCGCGGGGCGGTTCTGTGTAACAACGCGCGCCGAGAAAGCAAAGCAACCCACTCACCCCCGCAACACCAACATCCAAACTCTCGCAGTCCATCCACAGCCCGCAGGCTCCGAGGTTCTGACCGCCAACGATGGCTCCCTCGGCGTATCTACCTTCCCATAGGTCCTCGGTAACAGACCTCTGGAATGCTGGCCAGTAACAGCCACGGCGCGAGAGGCACCCTCCGATCGCTCGCGAATCCGAGACGCTCTGCGATCCGCGGGGGTCCGCGGAGGGAGGCTCGAAGGGCGAGCGGGGTTTCGGTTCGAATGTGAGATACTGCCGGCTACACCGGGGCCAGAGAACAAGAGGAAGGTTGCGGGGTTGTCGACTTCACATCAGCGCGGTTGCTGAGAAGGGGTTGGAGATGCCGAGTTCGGGGTTCAGTCTGTTCACCATGTTCGCGAACCATGCGAGGCTGCCCTGGATAGGTTCCGTTTCTAAGGACCCTGCTCGCCGTCTGTCCTTTGCTCTGGTGAAGCGGCTCGCGGGCCCGAGAAGACATACCCCATGTTGAAAGGCTTCGTAGATGTGGATAGTTACTGATCCTGGGATGACGAGTTTTCAACAAGAGCAGAGGAGTCGTCTGGTGCATTGGGGCTGGCGAGGCTGTTCTCGAACCCCGACGAAATTGCGCACAGCGACCTAAACCTATCATTCCATTTCCTCGAGGAAGCCGAGACCTCCTCACTGTCAAGGAACGCAAGGCCACCGTACTGGCGACTTGTCAAGCGACTGTGGTCAGAACGCCAACTCTCAAAATGATGTGGAGACATCTGTTTTTGGACATCAATAAGGTGTCGAAGAGTCGTCAAAGCGGGTGAAGGTCCCTGCAGTTCTGGTCCGGAACTTCGCTTCGCTTGCCGAACCGGCCTCGCTGACCTCCATGGTTGTCAATCCTTTCCGGTCATCAGCAAGGGTTCATGATCACCTCATCGTCGTCGCGGGGTGCTGTGCGGCATGGCCACGGCGTGGGGTGAGGGACAAAGCGTGTTCGGAGAGGGATGTGGCCGATGACGCGCTGTGATTGGGTTCAACGCCGACCAGTGGTGCTCCTCGCAGTGAACCACGGGACAGGCCGAGTCTTGGATGAACCTCGAGCGCAGGCAATGGTTCCACCAACCAAGCTCAACCCCTTAGAACCCTTGCTTCCCCGCCTCATCCCCCCCCGCGTCCAGGGGTTGGAACGCGGCTGGAGAGTCAGCTGGTGCTCACTTGACCAGCGATCAAGGGCTGCGCAGCCGAGGACCGGGCTGTGATCAATGCACTGAGCAGCTTTGTTTGGCGCCCAAGGGGAGAAAAGCAAGAACAAGACGAGGGTCCGCGCCGATGTCGCCAACCGTGGTTTGTGAGTTCAGTGGCTAGGGTCTGGAACGGACAGATTGAGGCGACCTTCTGCTGACTTCCGGTGGTTGAAACGGGACAAGGACCGTCTTTGGCTAGGCAGTCTAATTCCGTCTTCGAATCACATCCCCGGACGGAGACCCGGGCATCACCGTCATCAGCAAAGATGCCCTGACAATTGGATCCGCGCCAAATAAACGCGAAAGATGCTAGCCCATCCTTGCCGGACTTCGCGTCCCTTTGTACCGCGGGTGGAGATTCGACTTCATAGAAAAACCCACCAACGAAGCGCGCTGGCGTCCTGCACAACGGTGCCAACCGCGAGCGCGTTGCGATGCGGCCCAAGCGCGAGGCGTCCGGGCCATTTCAACTGCTGTGCCGGCGTCAGAAGGGTCTGGGCGTCATCAGCCATCCGCTCCATTCAACAAGGCGGCTCCTTCCACGCGTCTGCGGCTAAATGGAGAGCTAGGGTCAGGCTGAGGGAACTTCTCCCAGGCTCTCAGCCCATCAGCTGGCCCTCGAGCAGTCGCCCAGAAGAGATTAACCGGGCGATTTAGCCTGGGCGGGGATGAGGGTGGCAAGCCTCACAGTTCATCCTTCGTTTGGGACGGGCTGTGTCTGGGAAACACCAGAGCCAACGGACCGAGTCGGGCATTTAGGATATGAGGACAGGATGAAGGAGCGGTCAAGAATTTGTCGAAAGGCTCATACTCCAGATCCCGTCTTGGACCCCCCACCAATCAGCCTTCGAACGGGGGAGATGCCCGTGATCTGGACACGAAGTACCGACAGGTCGAGACAGGGATAGAAGTTGAAATGGGACCTCACAAGGCTGGTGTGATAAAATCAGATAAACAAAACGGCAAAATATCTTCGCCCGATTCGAACGCTCGAGGCAGGACTCTGCCGGCACTTGACAACCCACTTGGGCCGCGTAGGGCTAGATTTGGCAAATCCAATCCTCCCCAGTTCCAGAAACAGCCGGCCCCCAAGGCTTTGGTCGAAAACGGTCTGGTTTGATTGGACGTTTTTCCTGAGGCAAGGCAGCGGCAAAGCTTCACCGAACGGCTCACCTGCACGCCGGGACAAGTTCCCATTGGGTTGTTCAATTGTGTGTTGTGTGACTTTGTGGCTGACGGTTGAGCTCGTTCGTCTGACCACGGGGAAACTCATTGATCATGAGGCCGGGGTAGTGGAACGGTCCGAGGCGGGAGTGTCGTAGCGCCGGGTGCTTCCCCGGAGAAGTGGTGAGAGATGAACCTGGGAGTCAACGAATGTGGCGCAACTAAGTTCTGAGGTCAGCAATATATGCCGTGCAAACCTCCTGTGCGTGTACAGAACGAAGAAGGCCACGCCATGTCCCTAGACTTGAACGACCGGAGAGGCCGGTGACGACATACCCGATGTCAGTGAGCAAGGGGATTGACAACAAGAGTGGTGAAAAAAGGGGGCTTAAGTGAGATGCTGGAGTGCGATGCTGACGATATGCCGTCCGAACGACAGATGTGGCGGTCTTACAGCGTCAAGACTAAGTGTATCACCAAATGACCCGGATCATACCCCTTTCCTTCTCTTGAACGTCAGGAGTCGAGAATACCCCGGGCCCGAACGCGAAACCCCGGCCAGCCGCGTGGTGACCATGGGGAACGGGAAGCTTGTTCCACTGACTCGGTTGTGGGTTGCAGTGTCCCTCAGCCCTCGTTGCGCCTTGAGACTCGTGCCGGGGTTTCAATCAATAGTACTGCACGACTCTTGGAGCTGTTGCTAGCGCGGCTGCATGCCTTCGGATCTCATTTGCTTGCTCGCGGCATCGGCGAAATTTCCACTGGGGTCGTACAACATCGTCACTTGGCTTAGGTGAAGGGGTCATCAGGAGACGCGAGATTGACGGCAGCTCTTGACGCCGCGTTGCGTGAGCCGAAGGGTGACACAGCGGGGGTATCGGTTCGTGGGAAAGAGCCCACAATACCAATCCCCTCGTTAATCCGCGGCGCTGGGTTCAGGATGGTTGCACGACAGCGTTGTCGGACTCCGATTGAGAGGATGAGGGTCAGATGGCAACTGAGGCCGTATAACTCGAGCATCTATTGTTGGTTCGGTTCAGGGTCGCCAAACCATCCTGAATGGCCCGGGTACCGTAGAAGCAGACCACCGTGTACTACCATAGAAGACGGGCTGAGGCAATATCATCAAAGCTCTGATGACCATACGTACCTACCTAACCAATAGCCAAACAATCCGATTCGACACCGAGTAGCTGTGCCGTGAGGTTCCAACTGCCGGGACAAAGTCGACAAGTCAGCGGTGTGGTTCGGGTGCAAATGTATGACCGCAGCTCGCGTGTCAGAGCCACATCAATGTGGTTTGAAGGATTGACGAAGGGGTGGTCCGTTGCACATGGGATATCTGCTTCGCCGTTGTTGTCCTCGGGGGTTGTGGGCATGACCGCTAGACAAGAGCCGAAAACAAGGAGAAAACAATAGATGAAATAGATAAAATAAAAGAATTAAGTAAAAAGCTGATAATTCAGACAAAAAAATGATTAAATATCTCTGCATTTGAGGTCGTCGTCCTTTACTGCGTGCAGCATCGTGTCTCGAAGAATCCCGGAAGGGAGGACAATCGATCGGATGCAGCTTGCCTTGTCTCTGCTTGCTTCGTACTCGGCCGAATCGGGTTCTGACCGATCCGTGCTGTCGCCTTACACAGATCTGGGCTGCTTCCGTCGGTTGTAATTGCCCTGGCCCAGATTAAATGGATTCCGTGGTTGTTGGATTTAGAACCATTGATGTTGAGTTCCGGGTTGGATGAAAAGAGCTTGAAGGTTTGAAGGTTGACGTTGTTTGGTTTGTGTGGATAGAGCCCCACCAAGAGCCACTGAAAAGCCACGACAATGGCCCATGGGACAGAGGTGTGGACCTTGCAGCCCAGGAGCCTGGAAATTTCCCCAGCTTCCCCAGATTTGAGAAATCAGCCTGAAAACACCGACTCAAACCTTGTTCCGAAAGTCGAGATAGATGGTGGTTACTTCGAGCCATGTCCACGGTACTTTGCACATGGCGACCCGGCCAGTGAAACCGCAATCTCGACTCCGGATCGCCTTGCTAGCGAACAGTGTGTATTCGGTTCTAGGTAACGCTGCCCTGGTCAGAGAGGTGGACTGCCGGGCCGGGCTGGAGTGCGTGCCATTCCCGCTGCTCGTCGCCGAAGCGATGCCCTAAAGTCCCGCAATTCCGGCGCAATTATCAGCCACGTGGGATTTCAAAGTACCCCCCCAATTTCCACTCTGCGGGATTGTCTGGAGTCGTTCCCGAGACCCTGCGTCGCTCGCTTGCTCGGTCCT
This sequence comes from Chaetomium tenue, assembly GCF_020726465.1. Taxonomy (NCBI): domain Eukaryota; kingdom Fungi; phylum Ascomycota; class Sordariomycetes; order Sordariales; family Chaetomiaceae; genus Chaetomium; species Chaetomium tenue. The sequence continues at coordinate 1,084,320 of NW_027117330.1, read as the reverse complement.
GATTGCCATTACTATTCTTTCGGCGTGGAGTTGCGTCACAGGAAAATTCCAACTCCATCCAGCAACATGTCCAGTGGTGGCTCGTTAGCGGGTGTCATCCGGGGAACGCAACAAACTTGCCCGCCGCTGCTGACCCAGACACCCAGACCACACAAGGTGCGTGTGAGTTAACGAGGAGAGTGAGCGACAACATATTTGCCGCATTACCCATCCATCATCAGCAACGGCCGAGCGGGGTCCGACCCGTGCGACAGGGCAGAAGGCCAGGCTGGGCGAGCGGGCCAACAAAAAAACACAAGTCACTTGACGAGCGCCGCCTCGGTGGCACCACGGCGGCGGCGACCTCGCTTGCGATCCCGCCTCAGGCTTTCGTTATGTAGCTTCCCCATCAGGCACTGACTGGCCGGGCCGGTGGGAGAGCCTCGAAGCTGGGCGGGATGCGAAAAGAAAAAAGGGTGCTGTTGCTCCGCCCGGACATCATCAAGTCGAGGCAAAAGAGGGTGCACATGACTGACTCCTGAGTGGCGCGGTAAGCGGCAAAGAACGGGCAGTCAAGGCAATCGACTGACTCCATTTTGCCCCGTCCGCCCGCCCGCTGCATTTCCGAACCGAACGTGATCTGCAGCCGAGAATCTGGGGAAATGGATGGGCAATTGTGTGGGAGATACTTTGCGAGAGGAAAAAAACTGGTGATCCCGTTCCAAGGTCACGACACTGGCATCTGGCTAGCTGTCGCCCGACTGACCACACCCCGAACAACGCACCTTACACGCGGCAGTCGCTGGAGCGGCCGATCTAGGGTCTAGTGTCTCAACAGACACACACACTCTTTACTAGGCTTCACCACTGCGGACCCTGAAACGACGCGCGACGGTGGGTGAGTGTTGCTGTGACCCTACCTTCCCGCCCACCGAGCGAAGATCATCAGGTCCATTTCACTCGACAGTGTCTTGGTCGACTTTTCTCGGGAAGTCAAGCCATCCATCCCGTATCCCGCGTGTCTCAGGCCTAGTCTAGACGGATGAAGCGGTGAGACATGGACGGGACGCTGAGGTTCGTCAACCATAGTGTCTATTGACGTGGTTTGTTGGACAGGTCATATCAAAAGAAGTATTTTAAGCACACCAACCGCACAGGGCTGAAGAAGAACTTCGATAGCCTTGTGACCCCTTCGTTTGCATCGGCTAATGTGGTCAAGTACCGAACGAGCCTGCTGGCCAGAAAGAAACGGTCGCAACGGCGCCGCATTGCCGGTCCGCTTATGCGGGTTGCGGCTGGGCAGGCGGAGCTGAGGGCTCCCAACCGCTTCTCGATGTCGTCTCCGGCAGCTCAATTCGAAACGGTCGATCGGCAGCCGGGCGAACAATGAGCGGAACGGTTTACGGGCGACCCGTCAGCGTCCCATTGAGTGCTCTGACAATGCAACCAGCGTATTCTGTACTTGTACAATCCGTGGCAATGCCACGGTTGCGATGACCCCGGATGCCAAGTCTTAGAGATGTGTTTCCTCCTGGGGACGGTAACTACCTAGCGTGTGCAACTCACCCTCAAGGCGGGTTGATACACTCCACAAAGAGACCCTGGAAAGTCGGCTTGACCTACGGCACTTGGCAATAAATAAATAGGATAAATGACAAGATAAAAGATTAAATCGGAAAAGAAGGGGTGTTGATTAATCCTTAGCCACGCGGTTTGTTGTCCTGTTGTCCACCGGTGTGGGTTCCCCGAGTCAGTTGTCGGTGGTCTTCTTAGGAACATCTTTCGCCGCTCCTACACGGGGTTAACCCCGGCCAGCTAGGCCAAAGAGGGGGTTTGCAGCGAAGGCAAGACGAACATCACGTCACAAAACGCGTACCTTTGCCCCAAACTCGGTTGTTTCTTCATCAGATGGACTTGTCAACTGACAGCAACTCCCCTCTTCCCAGTCACGACCATGTGCAGAGCCGGCATTGCCCGGGATTTCCCGGGGGGCCGAGGCGGGGCAGGGGCCTCCGCTAGTTAAATGCCTCTTCGCCATGGGAATCGGATGCCGGGCAGTGACCTCGGGACTCGGCTCAGACTAGCTGGGGGAAGTTTGCGAGGGAACCACTCAACGACTTCATGATGTGGTGTTCTTTGGGTCTCTGAAACAGAAAAAAAAAGCGGTAAAAAGAAACAGAATTTTCTCGACTTGTTTGGTAGATGTCTCTCGGTTGGATGTGATGCCCCAGTCCCTGAGACGCGGCGATGCAATAAAGCGGAGACGGCAGACGGTGAACCAGCGGTGAGGCGGGGACGGCACCACGGGCAAAGAGGGAATTCCTTGTCGGAGAAGCCCTTGCCGACCGTGTGGACATGGTTGATGGGCCATGATGGGGCCGAGTCGACCGCAGCCATGGCAAGGAAAACGGTTTCGGCAGATGCCTCTTCTTCAAGCAAGCTGGGTTGAGAGAAGGCGGAATACAACTCCATCCATCTCCATCCATACAAGCACAGTAATCGACATGCAAAGTCGATCAGTATTCGTAGGGCCGGAATGACGGACAGCTGGCCTAGCCGCAGACGCAGCGTTCCCAATTGGAGCGAGTTGATTTGTTTTCCCCTCGAACTCGGCGCCACATCCGTCACCTCTGGAAAAAAAAAACCGTCCCGCTGCACGAGCCACATCTCATCTCAAGTATCCCTCCCCATCCAAAACGCACGTGGATGTGGGGTTGACTTCGACCTGACAATGGGACCCACCACACGAAATCTGTTTTCTAGTGGAGGGGAATCAGGCACGAACTTGTTAGGCAGCTGGGCAGAAGGTTGGAAATGGATGCCATTTTCGCCAAGCTGACAATTCCCAAACCCCATTCTCCATTGTGCTCGAAGTCGAAAAACCCAACCGGTGTCGTCACAATGGAGACACGTTCCACTAGGGAGTCGGGCCGTGGCCGACGCGCAGCAAGGAAAATGAGGGACCGAGGGGAATAATTACGCCGGGTCGACGGGGTCCAGGGCTCCGCAATGTTCTGGAAACCACCGAGAATCCTCCTTCGGACGAGCCAAGATAAATTCACGGGCAATTTTTCTCTCCACACGTGCCGGATAAATTTCGTCACCTTTTTTTGACAGCTGCGATGCGATGCGAGGCCAGCAGGGGCCTGTGAATAACCGTCGGGACGGAACTGCGGGGAGCGTCGATTTAATCCCGGGTCTTTTTCATCAAAAATTCTCATGGCATCCATGGGTTGGAAGGACGCCGTTGCACGGAGTTTTCTTCAGATGCGACGATGCCATTGCAAAGTCCCCGAGACACTAGTCGGGATGATGTTCTAGGTTCTGACCAGATGGACGGAGTAACGGCGAGAACGGTCCAGTCCAAGGCCTCCGAGTCTCGCCTCCGGTCTTCAAACCCGAGGTGAAGGCCTCGCCTTTCTCTTTTGTGGGTATGTAGGTAGTTGAGGCAAGGGGAAGTTGGGTGCTGACCCGTGCCAAAGACCGGCACCGCGGCTCGGTTCGCGCGTGCGGCGTGCTCGGTCACCAAAGACGTTGAAGTGCCTGGCTTGGCGCCCGAGACGTTTGCAAGGATGTAACATTCAGGGGTGTGGATCGGGGTCTACCTGCATCGGGGAAAGCGTTCGGCGTTCCTTCGTCATGTTGCCGGCCCGTGATGAAGGGGCATCATGGGCATGTGTTCCCTCCAGCTTGGTAACTACCTGTCTGAAATGGGTGACCCTATGAATTCGAATGATGGTGATTGGCGCTTGCGCACACCTGCTCGCCCCTGACCTGGCTGGCAATGACCGACTTTCGCCGACCTTTCGTGAAATTGTGGCGGAAATCTACACGAAAAGGATCCGTTTCGGACTGGGAACTGGAAAGACCTTCGGGTTGGCTGAGTTTACCTTGGGTATGTGCATGGGCGTTTGTACATTGGGTATTTGTCTTGAAGCATGACCAACCTACCAAGTACGGTTTGTAGGTCATCTCCGGTTTGCCCTCCGTTTCCTCGTCGGTGAGACTTGACCAAAACCTCCCATCCCCACCGTTCCCGGGTGGGGCAACCCCCAGCGTAAACTCGCTTATCTTGGATTCCACATCTCGATACGCGATGCTTGTTGTCTTCAATATCGGCTGGCGCACTTGCATCGCCATCGATGTCGTGGACGCATGCACTGAGGAGCTCAGGGGGTTCAGCCCAGGTAAATCCAACACGGGAAGCAACTCCAGGTTTGTGATTCGCACGTAAACTCCGGTCGGCTATGTTCAGGTTGTGAGCGGTGTCAAACATCCACCGCCCGTCAGCAGACAGACGAGACGCATCCGCAAAGCAGATCTCGACGCCGATACCCGACAAGCACCAGGTCCAATTCGATGGGGAGCGATACGAACGTTGCACAGAAATCGGAGACTGTGTATGTAGATATGTACTCAGAGGACCTGGCGCGGATGAGGCTGGCTGGCCGGGTATCTGTGCGTGCTGTGTGTCAAACCGCGGCCGCACTGACTGGTTGTTCGTTTGGACCCTTGGGAGTATGTACTGTACTCGCCTTCGAGGCCTGGGTCGGTCGCGGTGTCCAGTTGGCCAGACGGCCGGCCTTGAGGTCGCACGGCGGCTTGCTTGGCCAGATCCTCATAAACGCAGCACATAGGTACATAGGTAGGTAGTTGCTTACATCCAAGTTACCAAGTGTACTTCGTACTTCGTACGTATGCAAATACAGTGCAAAGCTGTGGGAGAAAAGCGTGGTGGGAGGTTGCGTAACGAACGGCTGCATCTCCCAACCCCTGTCCCAAGGGAAGCCGCATTGGCACAAGCCAAACATCGGGACTTTCTTTGGTTCTTTCGTGTTGGGGGTCAAGAATGTGGGGGTTCCACGAGCTTTATCTTCCGACCCTCATCAGTTGCAGGCTTTCGAAGTTGGTTCTCCTGAGACGCGTTTCGACGGAGTTAACCCCTGAACGAGTGCGGCGCAGTGACGACGCCTCTACACTAAGAAGTCGGGACGGGCCAGCCTGCACGGTCCGGCCGGCCCTCGAGTATTGGTGGGCATGTTTCGACTTTCGCTTTTGGGGATTTGTGTTTGTTCATCCGTAGAGAATGAATATTTTTTGGAAACGGACAGTGAGGCTGCGTGCTTTCTCCGTTCGCACATGATAAAAAAGCGGTCCGTTGCTGCAGCTGTGCCGTGTGACCCCATGGGCTGGCTCCGCGGTGTCGGGTCGGTGCGGTTTTTGATTAAATGACTTGTTTCGGGACTGTCACTTCTTGCGTAGGTGTTGAAGGTGACGGCTGTCCGATTCCCCGCGGTCGCAGACCTTTTATTGGTACCCCGTTGTGCGGTTGTCATTTTTCACTTCAGCCCGCCGCCGAGGCCGAGGGCAGGTCACAGGTTCCTGGGCGGTCTTTTGGATCTGCGACGCAGGAGACTGCAGGGGATCAATAGTTGGTTGTTTCTTTTGCTGTTTCGCTTCCTCCAGTATGCATTTGAAAAGATACAAATGAAGCCCTGGACTGTTGGAGACACAGGCATGCCAGGTCAATTTCAATTGCCCCCGGCTGGACTATTGAGGGATGGTTCTCAGACTGGAGACGATCGGCTGCTTGGACCTCACGTGGCGAGCAGTACTTGCCCAACTGGTTGCCGTTGTAATTCGAATGGGATGCTGGTTGAACCACGTGCTGAGGTTTGCGGACATTCGAGGATCAGCACCAAAATTAGATGTCCGAAACTTCCACTTGTTGTGACCGAGGCAACAACCAAGAGGGGTGGTGGTTATTGAATCTTGATGTGTGGTAGGGGTTATTGGACGTGGGGGCCAATGTGCGCCATCGGGTTCTGGTCGGGGGGGGGATGCCCGAGTTTGTGGTGGCCCTCTCAGAGGCGTTTCCATTTCGTTGTCGAGACAGAAAGTTGAGCAAGGAGGAACTCACCCATCAGGCCTCTCAAAAATGACTCGCATAGATTCCCGGTTTGCTGATAGGATAAAAAACCAGAGTCCATCCAGGTGAAGGCTGGATGGACGGTGGCCGCCTGATACGGCATCTTACACGCATACACAACAATTTCGACCTCTGGCCCTGTTTCCCAGCCAGGGTACAGACCGTTTTCGCGCAAGAAATTAGCAACGGATGTGCCCGAGTTCCGGGATGATGACGACAAAGATTCCACGATTGCTTCCGCCGTCACGACATTTCACCAGACGAGGCGTTGTAGTTTGCCAAGGGAGGAGCAATTTCGCATCGTCCCAAAGCCACGGCGTCGCAACCAGCGCATGAACCACAGCGACGGGAAAAACTGGGGTCTCCGCTTTTTGTTGCGGGCGCCGACAAGGGAAAGGCGTCCCAAATCCGGCAGGAGGCGTCGTCTCTCATACCACCAACTCACACCGGGAGCACTTCCGCGAACAGGGATCAAAGTGATATCGGGCTCTGGGACACCGGAAGCGCCAACCGGCGTTGGTGAGATTGCGCCTTAGCAGGGGCTTTCGGTTCTTCGGCGTGGGGTGGCCGGCACCAGCCACGGAGGGCATCATGTGAGAAGAAAACGCCCCTTTTGCGATACGGCGTTGAAGCCTCAACATGGATTCTAACAGCCATGTAAGGTCGTTTTGGAGGCATCGCAAGGCGTGGCTATGGGAAACGGCTGGGTGTTGTAAGATAATGTTGAAGGACGTGGGAGTAGGGATGTCGTGCTGGAAGTTGGCCGCGGCGATCGAGACGGACAGCGCTGTGACAACGGGATCACGAGGTTGCGAGGAAATCATCGCCCAAGGAACTGGCGCCTGCTGGGCTCTGAAGAGCCACTTAGCGCCCGCCATCCCGGCTGTGTCAGCACAACACCACTCGCGGCTATCAATCTGACCATGACCCCTGCCCATACGCAACAGACCTCCTACCAAGCAAGTGACTGTTGTTGTTGCGGATTGAGATTCCAACACCTGAGCAGGTATGCAATTGGGTCGTTCGAATGCCCAACTGATCGTGGAATGAGCACAATGGTGTGAAGGGAGCCATCGTCGTGGGCTATGCGCATTGCCTCGCCTCCCCTGGCAAATGACCGGAAACAGCCACCTCAGTCGACAACAGGAGCAAGCAATTAGAGAAACGCGCTCGTGATCACGGGCTGATGAGCAACAGGCACGCTGTCAAGCCCTGGAAACCGTGGGCCAAATTGAGTGGAGGAGAGGATTTGCGGGGAAACGGCCTGGGCTTTCCAGCTGAGAGCACCTGACTTGCTTTTACGGCGGCAAGGCTGCCTCCTGACTTGTCCGGAAGCTATGCTAGTTTAGGAAAGAACCCAAATCGAGTTTCCTTTGCCCCTTGCGACGCACGGAGAGAGCAAGGAAAGGAGTTAGCTGCAGAAGCATCAGCAGCAAGAAAAGAGATTTTTGGAGAGAAAATCATAGCGCAATGTTCAATTCAATTGCGACAGTTGCATACAGACATCCTCATAATCGCGGTAGAACCGGTCATTCGGGAAACCTCCCCGGATCTGAAATGCGACCCTGTGCTCTTGGCTTTTTGAGATAATCACTCATGCCCTTTTGGGGCTGGCGACGGAAAAGTGGGATATTCCTTCCGTTCAGAATGAGGCTGCGTTTTGCCCCGAGCGAAACGCCGTTTGTGAGATGCACATGACCTGAGGAAAAAGTACTTCTCTTGATGGCTTAGCGCTGTTAGAGGCGCTATGCTAATTGGGGCGATATTATGCTACAGCTTACCGTGTTAAGAATAGTGGCTCAGCAGCGGGGCTGGGCCAGGGTTTTCGGTCCGTTCGTGCGAGGGAGATCGCTCGTCCTCGTTCCTCCACCAGGTCCTCCTTCATGGCCCTCCGCTTCCAGTCCGTTTTCCCTGAGTTCGTAGAACTAGCTGGCTTACGTATTTGGCAATTGGCAATGATGTTACCATGATTACAGAGTTTGAATTTGGTGCGTTGACAGTGTGGTTGAGGATGCGAGAAGTTGCTCGAACTTTGGTGAACTTGGGCGGCCATATTGCGTGCCGAATGAATGTACTTCGGTACTTCGGTACCTCGGTACTTCGGTACGTACCCATTCTTTGCCCCTGGACCCTGTTTCCATCACACCCTTTGCCACCAATCCCTCCCCCTCGGCTCTCCTGGCTGGTACGCCGGGGACTTGCGAAGGATTGTACTGGTACCGGGAACTGAGACCGACCAGGGGGTGGAGGTCGTGGGTACCTGCCCTGGTAATTGCTTTTATTCACCGCGAATCGAACCCACATCCCACGCACCTGGCCCTGGCCTAGTGGTCGGCGCCCCGACAATTCCCTTATACATGAACTTCGCATCCGCTCCCCACCACACCTCCCTTCCTTTCCAATTCTGAACTTCACCAACACTGCACCATACCGACACGCGAATTGATCACCCGCAGTCCGTATATAACAATCGAGAACTAGGAACACACCCTCACGAACCACTCAACAAGTTGACTCGAGAACCACACTCTTGTCGACCACCAGGATCCAACCGGACGCGACCTCGACGACTACCAAGTATTTACCACAAGAAGCGGCAACGAAGTCGATCCGGAGCAACTCGGCACCCAGACCGAAAACCGTTGTCGACATCCCATTCCATAGAAGGATCCAATCTTTGAGTCGAGTCCGCTGTCGGCGCAGAGAACATACACCTCTTCACCACCCAGACGACGAAACGAGAGCAACATCCGACGGCCGACGTCTGCACCTCGAGTGGTGAAATCGGATTACACTATTTCCTTTGATCCAAGTTCGGAACCTGCTCGAGCATTCGAGCTACCGCCGCCCATCATGCCCATGTCATTAGAGGCTCCAGTCCTCCAGGTGGACGCAAATGTGATCCACAAGGTCGACACAACAAACCCCGCGAATCTTTTCAGCATGTGGACTGGTGAGTTTAATGGCACCGCTTGTTTTGTCAGCTGAGTTTACTGACCACAGCGATCAGTCTTCGCAAGGTGTCGTGACTCAGTCGCCCAAGGACGGCGGCTTGAGAACTTGAGTTGGCGCCTCTGGAACAGGGAGACATTTTGCTGCGAAGGCGAGGAGCTCCTCATCTCTTCGTGCGCTACCAGCCAACCGCGGGATATTCAATATCCTCGCGAGACAGTGGTCGAGGACCTGCCGCAGCTTTCTGGCAGTGTTGACTCAGTCGCCGACGAGGAGGCGGTTGATATGAGCACAGATACTACACCGGTCGATATTGTACGGCCGAGGATACAGAGGCAGGATTCATGCGCCAGCAGCCGGAGTCGTGGGCGCGAGCGTCATATCACCTCGGATGAGCTCGAAAAGATGGTTGTCTCCATCATGGAGGCCAAGCAGCCACTCAATGCCCCTCTCCCTAGCATCCCGCGCTCCCCATCCAGCGAGAGCAGCGCACTCGAGCTAGAGCAACCAGGACCGACTGCTCAGGAATCGATATCCGAGACTTCGGAGGACGCCTTGACCGACTCGGTTCCCCCTCAACAAACCCCGGAGCCGGAACAGGAGGCGCAGCCTCGGACCATTGTTACCCGCGGTTTCTCTCCGTCTCCCATTCCCGCGAGCCAAATGGCGTTGGCGGCATCCAAGATTCCGTCTCCATGCGCGATCCCCGAACCCACCGAGTCCCCGGCACCCAAGATCATCCTCCCGAAGAAACAACAAGCAAAGTTTGCGCTCGGCGGCTCCTCGGGATCAGACGAGGAGTCTTTCAAAGACCGCGATCTGGAAACCAGAAAGGTTCCTGCCCGGCCCGGAAACAAGATGTTCCAGCTTGGAGGCTCTTCTGGGGACAACTCTCCTCAGGCCGCTCTACAACTGCAAAGGGCCGTCGCCACGAACAACTCGCAGAAGAAGACGGCTTCGTTCAACAACCAGGTCGTTACACAGACATTCACATCCTCTGCCATTAGTGACACTGAGGACGACTATCTGGACGAGAGCGCCATTGACGACGATGACGAAGACTGGGAGGAGGAGTCTGCTGAGGAGACCGGCAGCTCGGTGGGCGAGGACAAGATCCACTTCAGGCGCGTGGATTCGTCTGCGAATCTCCCGTCCCGGCGGTCACTCATCACCCTCATGCTTGCGCATAACGACCGCACTCAAAGGCTCAGCAACATGGCGTCGCAGTCGACCTCGGCCATTCCTCGCACCAGGGCGACACTCAATGGCCCGTCTCTGGTTGCCTCTCCGAATGACTCGGACGAGGCCCCATTGATGATGAAGAGGGGGGGCACCGCGCGCGCCCCGCCGATGCGCTCCATCAATGAAGTTCCTCGTTCTACCGCGCAACCCATCAACGTCAATGCTTCTGGGATGCAGCATCACGCAGCCCTCTCGCCGCGCACTACCCGGCGAAACATGCTCTCCACCGAGCTGACCGACTCCCTACGGAGAAGCCTTCTTCGCGAGCGGTCTGAAAAGGCTAAGACAGCCAATGCAGTCCTCAAACGCCGACACACTTCCACCGATGTGGCGAACCTAAAGCAGTACCCTGACAAGCCCTTCATGAAGAAGGACAAGGACGTGGACACCGACCCGACCAACTGGGATAAATACTTTCAAAACCCCTTCGCCGGCTACGCGCAAGCCTGGTAATAACTTAATGCCTATTCACCCAACCCGCCTGCGTCCATCTCATTTATACATACGATACGATACCCCGGGGGCAGCAGCCTCACTTCTGGCAGACGGTCATCTCTGCCGTGTATTATTTGGGCTCAGTGAACCCGTCACGGTTTACGAGCAAATGCATCACTCGGTTGGAGTTCTAGGCAGGCAACATGGACGGCGGCTCATCGCGGGTTGCTTTCCCATCATTTTCTTTTTCTTTTCTTTTTGATCATTCAGCGGCGTTTCTGGTCACAATGATACCATGGTCTGCATTTTATTCCTGCTCGCCCACACTTCTGCCAAGAAGAGAAGTGTGTATTCTACCAAGGGAAGCACCCGTGGGCAACCGCGGGGTTAGCACTCTTATTTTTCTATGCTCCCGCATTTTGTGCGGTTTGATGGCGGGTTTGGAGCGGGGCCGCATGAAAGAGGGGGTGAAAACGGGTGGAGGGGGAAAACAAAAAGGGTCTACACAGCGAGTGGTTGGTGGAGTTGTTCATCAAGACCCTCAAAAGTCTCAACCGGAGATGCGCTGCCTGTCTACTTCGACGTCACCGTCGCAAAACTAAAAATTTCAAAAGTCACCAAAAAGACAGCCAAAACAATCCAAAACGTTATCTAAAACACTTCATATTCCCTGCGTGACAATGTCGAGGGCTGGCCTCTTGCTAAGCTTAGGAAAGTGTTCTGTCCATGTGCCGCCATCCCTTCGGACGTCAATCACATGTTCGTCTGAACAGCGCAGATTCGAGTCAGGTCCACGATGGTTTGTGGAGATCCGGGGACCGGCTTCACGAGTTGCCGTCAACCGCAGTGATTCCTCCAGGTCCTTCATCTCGCGATCCCCAGATCTACAACGGGGCTACGGCAGACGGTTAGCCTGGAAATCACCGGTTTGTTTGTTTGCTGGTCGGTTAGTTTTATCCCTTCCCGCTGACTAGTCGCTGACTAGCCTTACTGTCGTACTCGTATTCCTCTCCCTTCGACCATTCTGGCCAGACGGCGTTGGACGGCAACCTCCGTCGCCGCCACCGATCTGTCTCACTTCTCGCGTCATTCACCTCTCATCCCGCGCTTTCTCGATCGCCTTTTTTTTCTTGTTTTGGCTTGGGGTTCTGGGGCCCTCCAAAAGCCGTTGGGGCTATCGCATCAGTGGCTTGCGGGTACCTTACTCTTGTCTGGGACAAAGGCGATCTGAAGGGTGTGAGGAAGGTGGTGGTGTGCCGACGGTTGTCGGCTTAGGGGGGGCGAGGGGGGATGGAGGGTGATCCAGATTTAGGAGAAAGACAATACATAGTAGGGCTGAGGCCGTTTCGGCTTGCCTTGTTGTCTGTTTGTTCTCGGCCGGTCTGGGTACTGTCTATGTCTATCTTGTTGCCTGGCCTACTTGCCTGCGCCGGACATGGACTGGTCCGGTTCCGGTATGGGGTGGCTTGCGGCCGGGAGGCGGTTTTCTCCCTTTCTTTCGTTCTCTTGTGGTTGTTGTTGGAAGCTGGCGTGTCTTTGTTGTTTGTGCCACGTGGGAGAGTATTGTTTGGAGAGTCATGTGAAGGGGCCCAGGATAGGGGTAGAGGGTACATGCCGGCGTGTACACAGATACTGATATGCGTACATTCATTCTCATCGCAAATCGGGGAGGATGCCGTTGAAGTCCGCGAGATGAGCTCGTGCATTTTAATGCCGGTCATGCTTGTCGTTGTGTCCTCTGAGAGTCGGTCGATGTTGAGTTCGGCATACTTGGCAGGTACCACACCTCGATTGACATGATGTGCCATCACCACCCACCTCCACACCCCCGTCCTCCCCGATCGGATCGAGACCACACCCGATTAAGGTACATACACACTGTGACACCCATGCAACACTACCGGTAACACTCTCTGGTGTCACTTTAGCCAATTTTACCGTCGGCCCAGACCTCTCGACCTTCCACTGTCACACCGGACCACATGTTCCAAGGTTTGACCGTTAGGTAAGCCGAGGTGAGGTCACTGAAATGATCCTTCCCAGGTTTTGACGTTTCCATCCCATGGTTGTCACCGGGGCCGGTTCCGTTCCGTTGTTTTGCAGCAGGGGCACCGGGCCGACACCGCATCGCAGCACAGGTCACAGAGTGTCACCGGACCGTTGGCCAATTTCGCGGCTTCATTTGGCAGCCGGAAGACAGCAGAGATGAGATGAAAGCTGTTGTTGTTGGGGTACACGTGCCGAAGTGGGTATGTCTCCCAATCCCCACATGCAAACGGTTCAACCAGATTGTCGTGAAGATCTTGATGGTCGAGATGCTTGGCGGGCAGGTCAGACGACATGTTTAAGATGTGCGACCCTAGGCAATTGCAGCCGAGGAAGCGAAGAAATGCCGAGTTAACTAGTTGACTATTGTCAACCCTTGTTCTGTCGGGGCCTTTCGAGATATCCTCGCGCGTTGAGGTATTCTGACAGCACGTGAAAATCGACGATAGGATCGGCGGTAGCCGCGTTTGGTGTTCAGTGGCGTTCCCTGCAAGTTCCGGGTGGGATTTCTTGTTGCGGCGATGTTTTCCGTTCCATAACAAAACAAACACGACGGGCTTGCATGGGCAGCCCCTTTGCACGTTCACATGTCTATCCGGATTTTAGCGACAAACACGAGACGAAAAGTGACGCCATCGATCCCTACTGAAACGGCCCCTAACCGTGCAACGGTTGCTGATCGCACTAGTCGACCTCGACGCATCGCGCTCCGGGGACCCCTCATTCTCGGTGGGTTTAGTGAACGGAGCTTGAAAATCATCTCTCTTGAAGAACCAAGGCATTGATGCTGTTCAATCCGATCGAGCAAGGGTTGGCTTGCGACATTGGCAAAGACAGGTGATCCTCAATTCCACTTCGCTTAACCCAATTGTCAATTGATGGGTTGACTTTCGCCTGGTATGAAGCAAGCGCGGTTGGGGTCCAAGTGAGAGTGGTTCTCATATTCGCAACTCAGTTACCGCCGTGACGAGCTCGCCTACGTTCATGGTCGAAATTTGGAGTGCTTCGATCAAGAACCAAGAGCAACTCCTTCGACGAATCGGCGTGTGGAGTGGCTGGTTGGGCACACCTTCATGTCAACGGCAGACCGTTGCGTCTTTCAAGGTTTCCAGGTTGTCCAGGTAGGTACTAATACAATATTAGGAGCCCCTGTAACTCAGCCCTGGAAATACAATCGGGCCATTTCTTAATTATTCCAATATGCAAACCCAATTTATCTCTATTATCTCCTAATTCTCTCTCGAGCCTGGACTTTTTTACTGGGTTTGGCCCACCACAACATCTGCAGGCCAGCATGGATGCTTGGTTGGATCGCGACTTCCGCAGCGAGCACACCACGAATGCATGACAGCTAGGGCCCCACTCACAAACGGGGGGAAAAAATGAATAATAGAGGGGTAGCTCCTGCCTCAAGCTCACTCGTTTCGTTCATTTCGGTTGGGCAATGGGAGCTGGTGCGTTGGCAAGGGGCAGGTAGAGGAGGTGTTGTGTTGCATCATTCCCGTGGTAGGGCTTATCGAGGGCTGCCCGAATGTGCCCCGCCACGGCAAACTCCCTCTCGAACAGTCGTGTACAAATCATTGCGTGTTGCGCCCGCTCACCGACTTTTGAGGCTGCAATTTTACGCAAGGCCATGACCTCTATCCGCTCGGCCTTGGGTATTCACCACGGCTCGGTAACTCGCAGGCAGTCTATTCGTTTGCCGAAGGAGGCGGAGGAGGGGGCGGGAGAAACCTCGCAGCCGACCATTTCCGCATTTTCAGGCATCGATTCCCTGCCACGGGGATGTTAGTGTTTTCTTCATCCCGGGAGAAGACGTAACAAACGGTCCGCAGTAGCTCCGTACATGGCCGACTCAACCTCCGAGGAACTGCCTCGACCCGATCCCGGGCATATCGGGAGGAAGGGAGTTCTTGCCCAGAGCTCTAGATCTTGCAATCCACAGCTGCCAACATGAAAAGCCAAGACATCGAACCGCCCCTCCAGCTTTCCTGCTTGGCATTCACCAAGAACCCGGATTTCGACGACCACGATACTGGTTCGGAACCAGGGGATGCAGCTGAGTCTCGAACGAGTGACTTTAAGCTTGCCGCATAATTATACTTCAAGGTGGCACCACAATAACAACAACAACAACAACTGTCCATCACTGGTGCGTTCATCGCCCTCTGTCACTTACAGCAAGCATCCTCCACAACAGGGGTACAGCAATTTCCTGTTCTTGTGGCTTTCTGGGGCCATCCACCTCCCGTTTCTCGATCCCGAATGCTGACACTTGGTCATAAGCTAATAGGCCGAAAGTCAAATCCCTTCGTTCACAAACTCGCTGAGCGGAGTGAGAGTCGGGCCTTCGTCGGTCAGCGCCGGCATATACACCCCACCCGACCCTCCACCAGCCCCCCAGCCAGAAAGAAACAGGGCCTCGGCCAAGCCTCCTGCTTCATCCCCTTTAGGAAGGCTTCTAGAAACCTTCTCCGGGTCCCACCCGGTCCATACCGGGGCACCGCCGGGAAGATATCGGGGCATCGGACTCGGGGGCTGCGGAGGTATGAGAGCTCTACACCCCATCCCCTCCTCCCACCACCCACCCCAACCACTTCCTACTACACCCAGCATTGGTGCGCAGACTCGCCCAGCGTCCTACCGATGACGTGACCAACACACACACGGCAAACAACTGAGTCGGGTCCCGCAGCGGCTTCGGACATGACCGGGACGACAACTGCAGCAGTTTGACTCATGTGAGGGGCTCACCAGTAGGTACTTGGGCGATGTAGCCGGTACGGCCGTACGGTGGCGCATCCGCGGCAACCACGATGAGATGACCCCGCGCGGTGAGGCGCGGAATCTCGATCTCGTTTCAGCTCCAGGTCGTTGTACAGTATCCTCCACGGCCGGTTCACACACCACACACCACAAACTGTTTTTCGCCTAGGCCGTTCGTCTGTTGTTTATTTCCCCTGCTAGCGCCGGCGAACGCGGCGGGCGAGCGGGTGGGTTGTGGGAGAGGGGTCATTGCGCGCCAGGGGTGTTGTCACATGTGAGGAGGCAATCTTCGATCTGTCTATGTCGTAAGTTCGTTATTCTGGGGTAAGTTCTAGTTGGCAGGGCGTGGTTTGATATGGCGTATAGTCTAGGAGACCTCAAAAATGATACGCTAAACGCCTGGCAAGAACTATGGCCGTGGCAGACGCCGTTACCCCTTTCCTCCTACGGTCTGGCCCACTACTCACTCCCACCAGTGCTTTCCTCAGCGTAGTGCGTTATAATTCGAGCCCCCATCAAAGAGATTCTCAAGGCCCCGTAGAGGAGGATAGAGAAGGCCGTGGCAACACAGCTCCATCGCGACCCCCTCATGTTGCAAATTTGATCAACCTCATGTCAAGATGCCACCACACCCTCACAAGCACTGCCATCGATCGATTCAACCCCCTCCACACGCGACTGTCACACTCCGCGGGGAAATCTCAACAAGACAAGGTTCCACCCTCAGGCTCAGTGAGGGAGGTGTGGTTGAAGCCAGAGCTTTACAACCCCATCTATACATAGCCGTGGCGGAGAGGCGGAATCTGGGGTTTTTCTGTGGGGTAGGCGTCAGTGCGCGCGAGCAACTGCACAGTACGAGCAATTCGTTGCTCTTGCGCACCATGCCAGGCTGAGATCTCGAGGCGGGTGGGCTGGTTCTGGTGATCGTGGCATCCTGATTTGTCGCCTAGGGGGGGGGGGGGGGGGGAGGGGGGGCTTTTGGTCTGATGTTGGGGGTTGTGGGAGAGTCATGTGGGCTGGTGGGGGAGGGGTCTAGGGAGATGGGACGGTGATGTCAGGTTGGTGTAGGGCTGTTGTGGGGTGGAGGCGAGAGAAATAGAGTTTTTAGGTATGATGGCATATTTCTCTTTTTTTTATCGGTTAATATTCTGGCGTTGTCTGGTTTGAAGTTGACCAGCGTTTGAAGACGCAGTTGCCGTTTCTCACGGAGGCCGTGACAGGAGGTTGGAGGAGGTGCCAGAAGAAGCACCCAACCCCCTTGTTTGTGTATTGTGTATGCTCTAACAGGTAGTCACGGTTTTGCCACTTGGGCTAAGGGGTCCAGTTGCCTCTCCTTGGACGGCGCTAGACTGGAGAAACCTAAAACACCCTGTTTCTCAAGCGTGTAACCGCTAACTAAGTCAAGCAATCTATATGTCCGTAAACGGAAGAAGGTCGACTTGTACATACCAGCCTTGCGTCATATGTATAGGTACGTAGAAGACCGTCCAGGCACTCGAACGACAACTACGTCGCTTCAGTGGACTCGTGCAGGTTCACGCTCTCATATGTTGCCTCTTCACGTGTCAATGTCGGGACAACTCGGCGTGTGACTCTGTAAGGCTGATTGATGAATGACGCTTCACCCCTGGCGTGGCACCGCAGTGAACTAGGGGATGACGTATTCTTGAGTGTTGAAAGTACTAGCTCCCTGCACAGTTACACGTTGTCTGTGTGTAGGAGGGCTCTCGTAGTAGTTAGTGCGCTTAAGATTGCTCCCTGATGTCATATCTGATGATGGTCAAGAGTCTTTGGGAGGATCTAACGGTCGGTTTCCAAAGTCAAGAGCGTTGATGATTTGGCCTCGGCTCAATCTCCTGACGTCGTTATGGTGTGATTAATCCGAGGTGTAGGGATGATTCAAATATCTCCTAGGCAAGGGTACCAGGGTGAATTATAAGATTATAGGCGTGGGAGTTATGGTTTTAAGACTGGTAGTCTAATCTGGTGAAGCTCCCTAGTTGACTTTAACAAATTGGGTAATATGTAAACGGGGGCCGAGAAAGAGAAATGCGCAGGCTTGTCTGATCTCAACGCCCCCTGTTCCTTTGCATGTTGCATCGAAACGGCGCGGAGGTATTGGGCACAAACCGTCTGATGTCTGATTGAGTCCCTCACGGGCCCTTCAATAAAGCTTGATATGAGAACTACCATCATTAATCATACTGAGGACTGGTTGCTAATCTAATCATTAAGTTTGCCAGGGATTGGTTATGGTTTTGAAGTTTTAATCCAAAGCTTCACTAGACAGGATTTGTCTGAATGGTTGATTCTGAATCTGAGAGGCGAGAACCACTTGCATGGAGTCTCATGGAGGACTCAAAGGAAAAGGGCACCCCGGAATACCTCACCACCACCACCACCACCACCACCACTACCACCTGGCCACACAGAAGGACGACCGGCCCGCACCACTGAAATGACCCCTCACGGTGAAGTGCCACCATCAGACCTCATGCACCCAGGCAACACACATCCGAGGTATGCGAGGGCTTTCCGACCCGAGAAAGCCACCCCTCGCATTCCTCGGATTGACAACAGACAACTCGCCTAAGCCGACCAATCATAATAAATCTTGCCTGATACTCAGGCACGCAAGCATTGCTGCATTCTCTATAAAGCCTCAGCGTAGTTCGTCACCGTCCACTTCTTGGATCCTCACATTTCCCTTCCAATGGCTGTTGGCCAGGGCCACGTCTACAAGCAAGGACTTGGCTCTCTTGTCAATCTCCAGGGCCAGGACCCAACGAACCAACAGAACTCCGATCGACTTCCCTATATGCCGTGCTCGCTACTCACGGGCCTCGTTTTCCCTGTTCTTCTTTGGATACCCCCATGGCCCACCTGAAGCTTCCTAGCTCTACCTCCTATCCACGTTTATATCATGCATTCCGCTCAGAGGGCGGGGGCAGCTCGCCAGTTGACAAGCCAGCAGGACATCCACGGGGATGGGAGGGATAGGTACCGGCGGCGCATAAGCGAGTGCCGAGTGTCCTGATAGCTGGGTTATGTTGATGGGTTGTACCGGCGCATACCGGCTTGACTGAATAATGGCGGGATTGTTCTGCCGGAGCCGCCTCTGACAACCTTCAAGGACGCCCGCCGGGTTCATTACGCCGTGATATCCTCCCTCAGCCGACCAGCTCAGTCCGAACATAGTTCATGGGCCATTCGGCATATTTCTTGTAGCGCTCGGGCAAGTTAGCGGCGAGCTGGTTCATCCAGGCGATGCAGGACTTCTCGCGGTAGGCGAAGCGGCGGCCGACTTCGCCGAGGGCGATGTAGCCGATAGCGAACTCGATGAGGACGAAGTGGATGAGGAGGAGCTGCGCCGGGTAGTGGTTGGGGTCTACGAACGGAGCATACTCCTCGGGTGCCGCGTGCAGGACAAGACCGTAGTGTTCAGAAAAGTGAGCAAAGGCTAACAAGGGATGTTAGTTTAGGGGGGAGTGGGGTAGGCCGAGGGGAAGCAAGCTATGACCGACCTTCGGCAGCAGAGACCCTTGCGATCTTGACAACGTGCTCAGTGGAAGCCAGGAACCTGACCTCCAACGAGCTGGTGCAAAGGGGCCCAAGTGCGCGCAGGGACTCGAGAAAGCTGGAAAGGAGGTCTTCGTCTTTTCGCTGAAGAACAATGGGGGCTGACCCGAGGATTTTCCGAACGCTGTTACCATAGCCGTCCCGAGTAAAGACGCTAAAGAGGGAGTCTTGGTACTCCAATAGTGATGTTGTCGCAATGACATGGCAGCCTTTGATCATGGACATGAACTCGGTCATGCCTTCGGGCATGCATGAGGCTTGAAAGGCTAGCGCGAAGATGGCTGCAAACCTGGCGTCTGCCTCCGCTGTAGACGTCGGGTGCGTGCTCAACGCTTGATTCAGCAACGTGATAGCTTTGACTCGGTGGGTCAGGGCATGGGACGAAACGTTAGCACCGTAGATATCGAGGTGGGAGGCGGCCAGGCCCAGCATGGCGTGCATCAAGTAATCATACTGCCATGCATTAGTTAGCACGGCTATTCGATGGATCGAATAACTAGATACACACTACGGGTGACTGACAGTATGTGCCAAGGGCGCTACATTCCTCCATATATCGTCACCTCGGATAGGAAGCGGCGGATAAGCGGTAACTAAGAAGTGGTGAAAGAAACGCATGTCGTCCGGGGTAAAGAGCGTCGGCGTAGACTGGAGCGGGGCCGAGGGCGAGGGTATCACGGACAGTAACGACGACCCGACGACGGCGGCTAGGGGGCTTTGCGATTGCCGAGGGCGGCTGTCCGGGTACTCGCAGTTCAGGCCGATACGGGTGCAGTTGGAGCATTCTGGCCGTGACTCCTGACATTTGACTTTCCTACGCTTGCAGTTGAAGCAGCCTCGGCGCGACTTGGTGTGGCCCTTCCGAGGAATCGGTTTCCGGCGAACCCTAATGCTCAGCTCGGCGGGATCCGGGGACGGGGTTCCGGCCGCAGATGGCAGAGCGGAGCCAGGCGAGTTGATCGGGTCCGTATTCTCCGAGCTCATGATTCCACTGGTCCCTGACTGAACCAACTGAAGTACAAGGTGAAGAAAACTAGCAAGACGAAATGCATACAAGTAGAACCAAGAGAAGTTTTGGTTAAAACCCTTGGCATGATCCGGCCTCCAAAGCTGACGTTGATGTTGTCGTCAGTCACACCGGGACCAATGTCAGCTTCCGGAGGGGCAATGGCCCGAATGCCGCGAATCCATTGTCCCTAGTTCCCGCTTGCGACCCGCTGATTGGGAGCCGAGACCAGGGGTCGATAGTTAACTTCCAGGGGTTATAGCCGCTAGTACCTACACTAGGTAGTAAGAGCGCAACTCAGTACGAAGTACGGATCCGTAATCTATCTTCGTCCGGATTACAATTCGTCTCGAATAAAGGGACTCGAAGAGGAAAGTAGGTGCTTGTTCCTACAGTACGAATATCGTAGAATAATTCCTGTGCGGGATGAAATGAAGGTGGCCCGGAAGTTGCATCGATGAGCTAGGTTCCTTCCTGTCTTGGAAAACATCCGACTTTCAACTTCGGAGACACCCGTGTTTGGCCGTCCCATCTCTGAGGCACAAGACGAAAACTAGATGCGAATGTGTCGAGACTGTAGGAAAAGAAACGCAACGACACGAAAGCCACCCGATAGTCCGGGTAATTGCTCTTTACAAGGTGACGATAATGGTTATTATACTCGTGGTATTTGTCTCTAGGGTTCCTGTTTCTCGAATCCTGCCTGTTTTTGGAGCACAGCATCCCCGTGACACCTGAACCGGCTCGATTCCTTTTCTCGATAACGTCATGTGGGTTCCGAACGGAGAAGTCTCGGGTCGAGGTGACAGGCTTGGCGATCAGCGACCCGCCCGATTGAGACCTGGCTTGGCATGTCAAGCTCCAAAAGAGTGGAGGGTCTCCGGGGTTGGCCTTGTTCAGCTGCCAGCTGGGCGCCGCCATGCGTCATTGTGCTGCTTGGAGATGCAGAGCAGAGAGATCTCGCGCAAAGCGAGGGGGCAACTCAAAAGAGCTGGGATTTCTCAGAAATATCAGTTTGTTGCTCCCCGCCAAGCGAAGCCACCTGTTCACCCCAACTCGAATCTCAACAAAAACAACAACCCATCATTGGCGAAGCACACCAGCTGCGCCCATCTGCACTGTCTCACCTGCCACCTACCTGGACGTGCAGGGCTCCCAAGAAACGCCAACCGAGGCCGCTCGCCTCCTCGTGCGCTTGACAAAAGGTTGCAAACCTCGGCACACAACAGCTCGACCCACCATCATATTTCATAAGTTACGCGAAGAGACGTCCTGAAGCTTGCGCGAAGAAAAATTGAAGTAGAAAGGTCACACATAACAGCCAACAACTCGCAGCTTCACACACCATGACGTACAAGTATAGCGCCAAGCCGACGCCTCTGGGCATGGTGCAAAAGCCCCCTTACACCATCGAGGCCCCAGGCGTCCAGCCCGTTGAAGGCGAAACGATCCCCCGCCGGCATCCCAAGGCCAAGGATGGCTTACTCGAGCGCCCAGCCCCGGATGTCAACACCACATTTGACCTCTTAAAACGGAGTGCGGAGCTCTACGGCAACGAGCCCGCAGTCGGCAGCCGGAAGCTGATCCACACCCACAAGGAAAAGAAGAAGGTCCCCAAGGTCGTCGACGGCCAGACCACCGAGGTCGAGAAGGAATGGACCTACTACGAGCTGTCCGACTACACTTACATCACATACCAGGAGTACTTTACCCAGGTTTTGCAAGTTGGCGCTGGTCTGAGGAAATTGGGGTTGTCGCCAAAAGACAGGCTGCATATCTTTGCGACGACCAGGTACGGCCATACCCTCAAATCCGTTTTTGGCCGGGATGCTGTTTCTGACGCTTGAGGTGAACGATATAGCTCGCAATGGCTCTCCATGGCGCACGCATGCTCTTCACAATCCATGACCATCGTCACCGCATATGACACCCTCGGCGAGAGCGGTGTCGAGCACTCGCTCGTTCAGAGCAAGGCGAACGCCATGTTTGTCGACCCGCACTTGTTCAAGACGATTAAAAATCCGCTCAAAAAAGCGGAAGCCGTCAAATTCCTCATCTACAACGAGGAAACCCACCTGCCCGTGCCTGATGCCGAGATCGAGGAGTTCAAAGCAGCCCACCCGGAGCTTACCATCCTATCATTTGGCGAACTGCGCGCACTAGGCGAGGAAAACCCGACAGAACCAGTCCTACCGAGCCCCGAAGAAATGTACTGCATCATGTACACCTCCGGCAGCACCGGTCCGCCCAAGGGCGTCCCCGTCACCCACGCGGGCTTCGTGGCCGCCGTGGCGGGTCTGTACTCGGTCATGGAGGAAGCTGTGAGCCATCGCGAATACGTCTTGGCCTATCTCCCGCTGGCGCACATCTTCGAGCTAGTGCTCGAGAACCTCGTCATCTTCGTCGGCGCGACCCTCGGCTACGGCTCGCCGCGCACGCTCTCCGACACCAGCATGCGCAACTGCTACGGCGACATGCGCACCTTCGCGCCCACCGTCATGGTCGGCGTTCCGCAGATCTGGGAAACAGTCAAGAAGGGCATCGAGGGCAAGGTCAAGGCGTCGGGCGCGCTCGCGGACACCGTCTTCAACGCGGCGCTCGCCCTCAAATCCTTCCTCGTGCGCAGCGGCCTCCCCGGCGGCGCCCTCCTCGACAGCACCGTCTTCAGCCAAGTCCGCGCCGTCACCGGCGGCCGCCTGCGCTTCGTCGTCAACGGCGCCAGCGGCATCGCCACCCCCACCCTCCACTTCATCTCCATGGCCGTCGCCCCCATGCTCAACGGCTACGGGCTCACCGAGACCTGCGGCAACGGCGCCCTCGGCTGCCCCCTCCAATGGACCCCCGACGCCGCCATCGGGCCCGTCCCCGCCGCCGTCGAAATCAAGCTCGTCTCCCTCCCCGAACTAAACTACTCCACCGCCACCACCCCCCCGCAAGGCGAGATCCTCATCCGCGGCGCGCCCGTGTGCACCGCCTACCTCGACAACCCGGACGAAACCGCCAAGGCCATCACCCCGGACGGGTGGTTCCGCACGGGCGACATCGGCGAGTTCAACGCCGACGGCCACCTGGCCGTCATCGACCGCGTCAAGAACCTGGTCAAGCTGCAAGGGGGCGAGTACATCGCGCTCGAGAAGCTCGAGGCCATCTACCGCGGCGCCGCCTGCGCCCAGAACGTCATGGTGCACGGAGATAGCTCGGCGCCCCGGCCCATTGCCCTCGTGCTGGCGAATGAGAAGGTACTGGCGCAGATGGCGAAGGAGGTCGGGGTTGCGGAGGGGGCGGATCTTTGTGCGGATGGGAGGGTGAGGGGGGCGGTGTTGAAGGCGTTGCAGGGGGTGGCGAGGAAGGAGGGGTTGAGTGGGATGGAGACGGTGGCCGGGGTGGTGGTGGTGGAGGAAGAGTGGACGCCGGCGAATGTGAGTGTTCCTTTTTCTTTCTTTTTCCTTCCCCCCTTTTCCGTTGTCCACCCCGCCCGCTAAGGGGCGGCGGGGAGATATCTATCGTTCGTTGGTTGCTAACGTTGATAATAGGGGCTGGTGACAGCGACGCAGAAACTGAACCGTAAGGCGATCAGAGAGAAGTACGCCAAGGAGATCAAGGCCTGCGTGGAAGGCAAGTGAAGGGTATATGTACTTGGGACTAGCATCCTTTTTTGGGTTTCTGCTTGGCGATGTGATCCTCTGAGCATTCTAGGTTGTGTTCACGACATTGGGCTAGGCGTGGGGCGAACGAGCACTTAACCGGCGTTTGGGATTTGGAACTACCTACCTATTTCTCCATCTTGGGGCAATATTGCGCGTTGTTCTGGGACGAGTAAAAATGTAGGTTTTAAAGCATAGCTATCTAACGGTGGGATGACAATGGGTCTAATGCAATTGGTATCTCGAATGATTAGTACGGTAGAGATGAACCTGTCCCATGCGCCTTGCTTCCCTGACTTGTCGTAACGCATTCCAGTCATCAATCCACCCCAGGAAACTCGCTGATCTTCTTCCAGCTAACTATACTCGCTGCGTTGCGTCTATCCAATAATATCAACCCCCCCCCACCACCGGAAATCGACACCTCACGTCCCCCGCCGCCGATAATAAACCATATACGCCGAGGCCGTCCCATTCTGATACATCGTCTCCGTCAAATCCCCGGGCTGGCCGGGGCCGCCGATCTTGACGCGGTCCACCTGGTCGTCGTTGCACCGGAACCAGTCGGTCGGGTCCCGGGACAGCTCGTCCTGCACGTAGCTGTAGTAATGCCCGCCGTTGATGCCCTGGCCCACGTGCACGGTGACGGCGTAGCAGTCGTAGCGCATCTTGCCGGCGAAATGGCGGTCGTCCGTGGTGGCCATGTCCGGGTCCGGCTCGGCGCAGTAGCGCGTGAGGTCGAGGTCGCGGATCGGGAAGCGCACCTTGGAGTGGATCTTGCCCGACGACATGAGCCGGCTGCTGAACCCGCCACCGCCGCCGCCGGCGCTGTTAAAGCGGTTGAGGCAGAAGGCGAGGCGGTCGGGGAGCCGCGCGAACTTGGCCTTGCGCGTGCGCCCGGGCTTGTTGCACGTCTCGCAGATCAGGTCGGGGAAGTGTTCCGAGGTCTGATGGTTGGCGAGCAGGCTGTCGAGGTCCGTCGGGTCGTCCATGCCGGCGAGGTTGAGGATCCAGACGTCGCATGGTTGAAAGAGGCGGATTTCTTGCCGGCAGGCGCTGTTGTGACACCGCGAGATGAACACCTCGAGCCCGCGGAAGTACTTGTCGATGATGGAGGCGCTGGATTTAGAGTATTCGCGCCAGTAGTCTGCGGCATTCTGGATGATAGTGCCGGTCTTGGGTGTGTACGGCTTTTCCTCCTTTGGGGGTTTTTTGTCGCGGCGGACGTTGGTCTCGTCGTGGATATTGTCCATGATGAAGGAGTAGAACTCTTGGGCATCTTGCTGCGAACAGCCACCGAATATGTCGCAATCCTGCTTCATCCTACCGTCTGAGCCCTTGGAATGAATGTAATGGATGTACTCCTGTGTAACGTCAGTAGCGGGCACAGCGCAGCAGTGGCACGGGTACTAACCATGATCGTTTTGGCCGCAAGAGACTTGAATGACCCTTGGTTGAGCCAATGCAAGAGGTTGGCCAAACACTTCATGAGGAGTTGGGGATTCTCGAGGTTTTCATCTGGCTTCATGGGCACCTTGTACGCATCCTTCCATTCTCCGCTCCACACCTCACGCGCGAAGCCTGGCGTGGCGAACATGGCTTGCAAGGAACTGTTCGCGAAGCAGTAGACGCCTGGGTTCTGTAGGCCTGTTCGGTATTTCCTGACCGTGTCGGCGACTTGGGCCCCGGTCTTCTTGGCCAGAATGACAGAGTTATCCTCGGCCTCCGCAAGCCCACTATAGCTCCTCCGCGGAAGTGCTGGGGGTGGGCGCGTCGGTGGCGACGGGAGCGAGGTGTAAAGGTTCTCTTCGTGGGATAAACGGTGATGGAAAGGACTCTGCGGCCGATTCGTCGGGGGGCTAACTGGAGACACCATCGACTCTTGCTGTTCGGAAATGGAAGGGAACCGGCGAAGGAAATCCTCGGTTGTTCTGATTGGGGATACCGCCCCGGCATCCCCAATGGTCTCTTCCCATCGCTTGGCCTCTGCCGGGTCTTGGATCGGCCGAGTCACGTACCTTTGGCGCCGGTTCAGGAATGAACGTGCCATGGGGCTTGCCGTGTGTTTTTTCGAAGTAGTCGTTGAGGACGACTGAAGGCTCGCGTGGCCGACGAGACTCGTCCACGCGTCTAAACCTCCGCGCAGCAACTTCGGGGAAACTTGCAATCCCGATGCGCCCGTAAAGTCGTACTGGCTAAGCGCATCGAACAAGCCGGATGCAGCTTTCTCTTGGGTGGTGTGTGGCCTGGGGACAATCTGCTCAGAGTCTTGGTCGTAAAACACCACCAAGTCAAACTCATGGCGCTTTTCAAAGAGCAGCTTCTCTGACGCTGGCGCCAGAACCATGCTATCTGCGACCTGCTCCGCCGAAATATGATCCCTCGCGAGCACCTCGGGCTCTAGACATATGGTAGCCTGTGACATGATGTGGCCATCATCGAACTCCTCGCGACTCCTAATGTCAATGAGCAGAATTGAAAGGTCTTTAGCCCCAGTCCTCATAAACCCAAGTAGATCATCAACAGATATTGTGATGCCGTCCGGGATGGTTAGCTTGGCCCGCTTCGCCGGAGCGCCTGGGGCCACGGAATTATTGGTACGTGTAACAGCCTCAGGGGGCTGAGCATGTTTGGGCGCCGGCTTTGAAGGGGTTGCCGAATTGGTTCTTGTGAACATGGCACGGGGAGCACTCGAGGGCAGAGCAGCCGTTTCGCTCGAGATAGTTCCTCGTGGCGGGTTGTAAATCGCGTCGGGCATCCTAGGCAACCCGGCGATCGCGCCGGTCAATGGTGGGTTTGGGGGTAGCGCTTTTGGGGGCTTTTGGGCCTCTGGTAACCCCGACGACGCGGCCGATTGTGTTCGAACATGATGCGGGCCTTGGGGCGGGCTGGGCGCACCTGGCCGAAGGTCTGCGAAGCGCTGGAGGAGGTCCTGGGATTTGATAGAGGCCGTTGCTGTACCCGGACGTAGCACATTACCGTGGAGACCCTGGGGTTTTGGGTGAACCACGGGCTTGTTTTTGGGCGGAGAAGAAACAGGAACATCTTTGGCCTGTGCAGTCCCATTCACAGCGCCCCCCTTTCCTTGCCCCTTCGTTGCCGCATTGCCCGCGGATTCCGGCCGGTAGGCGGTAGGCTGGACGCCGGTCCTAGCATTGTCCGCTTTTATTTGTCCCTTGATAGCCTCAAAGTCGCCGTGGACGGCATTCACCTGACGCACAAGCCGCTGGTAGCGCTCGAATTGCGCCCGATTATCGCTCTGTAGCGATACCCACCCCTTGTTTTTCTTGATGATTTCAAGGAGGATAATGTTGGTCCGTATGTAGTCTTTGAGGGCAAAGTCGGGTCTGCCAAAGTTTTTCGACGACTCGGCTTGCCGTAGACATATTTCTGCTGTCTGAAGGACCTTCTCTACGGGAGTGTGCGTGTCAATCTCGACAGTGACGGAGGTGATGTCTTCGATGTGCGGGAGCGGCCGCTTTCCCCCTTTTGCGCCATCCAGCCCCCCCAAAGACGCAGATCTGGCATGACTGGACGTGGTCGTCGAGCCCGGCATGGCGAAGGATGCAGGTTTTCGAGTGCCTCGCCGGCCCTGGGCGATGCAGTATCGAAGAGGGGCAGTCTAAGTGCAGGGTCGCAGAGAAGACGGTATAAGTCGGTTATCTCGGAATCGAAATTATCATGGCTCAAATTTTGGGGCTGGGACTGGTGCGTGGTCTTGCGGCGTGGTGGTCGTCGTCAGCAGATCGAAAATGCTGGACGGGGAGAGAATGCAATACCACTACTGTGGACGAGAGGAGAACTGGGGATTTTCTCGGAATGGAATAAGAAACGGACGGCGCGAGTTAGAATATTTCTTTCTTTGCTGAGACCGAGATCATCCTCATCCTTTGTTCCGAACTCTGTTGGATTCCTAGAGTACGTGTTGTGGTCGGCTTGTTGCTGCTGCCGAGTTGTCATGTGGGGTGTGTCTGGGAAGCTGGGGTCGCAAGCACCTTGGAGACCGACTGGGCCCTTTCTTTGTGACGAGTGACGAATGCGGTCCCTTGCCCCTCGGTCGGCGGTACCCTTCACTTCTTGGCAGTGGCTCAATGCTTGGGTTGCTGCTTTATGGGCCACAATCTAAATGTTCGGATTCTGACCAGGATGAGGATATATTTGACGTTTTATTATCTGATACTAAATAAAAGGAAAACACAGGACCTAGAAAGATACAGGCCCGCCTGGCAAGGGGCGCCTTGAACCATGAACAACTCCGATTGTATGTACATACGTACATTTAACAGAAGCTCGCCACATTGTGGAACTCTGCCAGTAAGCCCAGTGCAAGGGCACCCCATGCCACCTCTTGGCAAGCTTGTGGGAGGCAAGCTGCGGCCCCCAGCAAGGCGGGCACAGCGGGCCCATCCATACGTAACCAACGACAAGGCAGCCGCATCGAAACTCCAACCTTCCTCCATCGCAAACTCCGGCCGCGTAACCTGTCGACGCACTAACACGCGCTGCTTATTACCTACCTACTCAATACGCTCAGTAATTGTTGCGTCCCTCGGATATTATCGATTCCGGAACCGACAGACAGCTGCGTAACCTCAAGACAGTCGCCCCGCAACCTTGCAACCAACCTCTCAAGAGCAACCCCCACGAGTCGCAACCCTCGTTCGCCCCCCTTCGACAACAGCATTTTCAGTTTCCTGTCCCTTCTTTCAAAATGATGGGGTGGTGGTCGTCTGGGGCCAACAATGCCCTAGATGAGCAAATTGACAAGGCTACGAGCAGCAGTCTGTATGAACATACCGAGGCCCCGTTGCGAGCTTGCGACAGAGCCCGAGCTAACTATAGTTGATCACAGGGAAGACATCGCTCTCAACCTCGAGATTTCCGACATTATCAGATCGAAGACGGTGCAGCCGAAAGAAGCGATGCGCTCGCTCAAAAAGCGCATCAACAACAAGAATCCCAATACCCAACTCAGCGCGCTGAACGTGAGCCTCAGCCTCCACCCCACGCCCAGAGCTGCGCAGACTTGGCTGCTAACTTGGCCAGCTCACCGATACCTGCGTTAAAAATGGCGGTGCCCACTTCCTCGCCGAAATCGCTTCCAGAGAGTTTATGGAGTGCCTGGTGTCGCTTCTCAAAGCGGTCGGTCCCGGTACCGTGAACGCCGAAGTGCGCGCCAAGATCCTCGAGCTCGTTCAGTCCTGGGCCACCGCCGCGGAAGGCCGCTACGAACTCGGTTATATTGGCGAGGTGTACAAGACCTTGCAGCGGGAGGGTTACCAGTTCCCGCCCCGGGTCACGGTTGCCAGCAGCATGCTCGACAGTAACGCGGTATGGTTCTCAATACGTAGAAGGACGACGGTGAAAATGCTGACACTATTTAGCCCCCTGAATGGGTTGACTCCGATGTTTGCATGCGGTGTCGAACCGCCTTCACATTCACCAACAGGAAGCACCACTGCCGTAACTGTGGCAACTGTTTCGACCAGCAATGCTCGACCAAATCCCTCCCCCTTCCTCACCTCGGCATCCTGCAGGCGGTCCGGGTAGACGACGGATGCTACGCCAAACTCACCGACAAGTCTTCTAAAGCCAGCGGTGTCCCCCCCGAGCGCTCATTTACCTACTCCTCTTCCCCCGCCAAGCCTAAAGGGTCTTCGATGCAACCGCGGAACGCTCGGGTGGACGATGGTTTTGACGAAGATTTGAAGAAAGCTTTGGCGATGAGTCTTGAGGAAGTCAAGAGTCATTCCAGGGGTTATGTCTCCTCCCCTGCGACCAACGGGGTGACCTCAAGCCGGCCGAAGCCAAACGGGCACGCCGCGCCCAAAGCGGCCGAAGAGGAGGACGAGGATTTGAAAGCCGCCATTGCAGCGTCTCTAGCGGATATGGAGGAGCAGAAGAAGCAGCATGCTGCGGCTCTGAAACAACAGGCCTCAGGCGCGGCAAGCTCTTCATCGGCCGCACCGTCCGCACTTCCCAAGAACGAATATGAACTCACGCCGCTCGAAGCGGAGAACATCAACCTTTTCTCGACTCTTGTTGACCGCTTGCAAACGCAGCCACCTGGGACAATCCTGCGCGAACCACAAATCCAGGAGCTTTACGACAGCATCGGCGCGCTGCGACCCAAACTTGCCCGGACCTATGGAGAAACGATGAGCAAGCATGGTAAGTCGGCTCAAAACGAGGCGAAGAAACGGCGACTGACCCTCACCAGATACACTCCTTGATCTGCATGCAAAACTGTCAACAGTTGTCCGCTACTACGACCGCATGCTTGAGGAGCGCCTGTCCAAGGCCTACAGCCAGCACAGCATAGGGGGATACAACCTACCACCGCCGAGGCAGGCTCCCGGACCGTATCCCTCATTGCAACCTAATGCGCCCCCTGCCGCGGGGCCAGCAGAGAACTTCTACACGGGTGAACAGCCGCAGGAGTATAACCACCCGACAGCACACCAGCCCTATCCGCAGCCTACGCCGGCACAATACGGGGCCTACGACAAGCGCGGTTCTGTTTCTGCGCCTTCAAGCAATCAATATCCCCCACAACAAGTGCCCCAGCACACTGGAAACTGGGGTCCTGCGTCGTCTGCCCAGCAGTATGGCCAGCAGCCCAGCTACCCCCCGAACGAGCCTCCTCAAGCCGCTCAGTTGCAACAAACGCCAAATCCGGCGCATTTATCCGCGCCCGCGCCAAATGACTCCATCGGCACCACCCCTACGGCCGACTCCAGCGCATCATTCTACTTCAATTCGCAGGCCCAACAGCAGCAGCAGCAGCAGCCGCAACAGGCCCCCAGCTCCCCACCCGACCCGAACATGTCGCCATACCCTAACCTTGCTCAGCCATTGCACTCATACCAGCCGTCCCTACCTCAAACGCCGGCATCCATTCCCGCCCAGCCTTCTCAGCCGCAGCAAGCACATCAAGCGCCACCACAGGCCCAGCAGCCGTACTGGCAACATTCGGCCGCCCAGCAGACGCAACTTCCGCCGGTGTGGCAACCACCTCCGAGCGCTGCGTATGTAGGGTATACCCAGGAGGCCTTCCCCTCGGCGCCGCACCATGCTCCAAAGCAACCGGTTGTGGAGGAAAGCTTAATCGATCTATAGACGGCAACCTCAAGTGCAGCAGTGGGGGATGTCAGGAACAGGCAATGTAGGATGCTTAGTTTGGTCAGGCGTTCAAGAAGGAAGCAAGGCGCACTACGCCCGGTTTCTGAAAGTGAAGGGACATCTGTATGTAAACGGAGTTGTTAGGGCATGGACATGACGACGGCGTTGTGGCTGCGAATACCATGTATTGTTGGACAAACGAGCCAAGTCTTTTGAGAAGTGTCTCCCGCTGTTCCACCGGCTCCTGCGAGCTCATCGAGACCCCGAATGGCCCGTACCTCGCACCGAGATCCGGAGAAGGCTGACGTAATGGCGACCTCCCGGCCAATGACGGCCTGCCGGGACTGCCCGTGGTCACCACCGTGGTCGGGCGGGTCCCTCTTTAGGGGATAAGGCCCGTTGATACGGGCTTGGGCGCCGATGCGATTCGGCACCGCACTGGAGCAGGCGGTGGAGACGCAGGCGTCGGGCCGTACGGCGTTTTGACTTCCAGGCCGGCGAATGACTCACTTGAAATATTATTTAAGGAACGAACTGAGACTCGGAGTTTACGAAACAACCATCAAGTTCAACTTAACATCCCACTGAGATTGTCGTCATTACCCCTGACGCCATCACAACCACTTATCTCCGATCAACTTCCCCTCCCCCAACCAACAACCCCCCTTCCACACCCCAAGATGCCCACCTACATCCACCTCGTCCGCCACGCCCAGGGCTTCCACAACCTCTGCGCCGCCAACCACATCCTCCCGGACCCGGACCTCACCCCCCTCGGCAACACCCAGTGCGCCACCCTCGCCAAATCCTTCCCTTTCCAATCCCAAATCACCCACCTCGTCGCCTCCCCGCTCCGCCGCACCCTCTACACCTGCCTGCTCTCCTTCGAACCCGCCCTGCAACAACAAAACACCACCACTTCCCAGGGGGACACGACGGCAAAGAAACCCCTCACCGTAGTCGCCCTCCCCGAGCTCCAAGAAGTGTCCCCCCTCCCCTGCGACACCGGCTCCGACATCGCCGCCCTAACCGCCGAGTTCGGCCCGCGCGGCGACGTCGACCTGGAACTGGTGCGCGCGGTAGCCGCCGAGTGGACGGTCAAGACCGGGGAGAGTCGCTTCGCGCCGGTGATGGCGCGGCTGGAGGCGCGGGCGCGGGCGGCGCGGGTGTGGCTGCGGGAGTTGGGGCGGGCGTTTGAGAGGGAGCATCCCGGGGTGGATGCGCATGTGGGGGTGGTGACGCATGGGGGGATTTTGCACTTTTTGACGCAGGATTGGGATGGCATGAATCCGCAGGCGGGGACGGGGTGGGGGAATACGGAGTGGAGGAGTTATGAGTTTGTGGAGGGGACGGTGGGGGGTGGGGAGGATGATGGGGAGGCGAGGTTGAGGGAGACGGGGGAGAGTTGGAGGAGGCGGAGGGGCAGTGCGACCGGGTTGACGGAGACGGAGCAGATGGAGTTGAGGGTTGCGGTGGAGGGGCAGTTGGTGGAGGAGTGGGGGGTTGATGGGGGGAAGTTGTAAGGGGGACTGATAGAGACTGTGGTGTTTAGATGGCTGGGTGGGTTGGAGTGGGTGCTTGGGATAAGGAGGAGGTATGGGAATGTGGCTGATGTTCGATCTGTTTCTTTTTTCCTTTTTCTGGAGGTTTGGGTTAGAACCTAGGGCACTTGCAAATGGGTCCCGTTAGAGAGAACGGCTGTCAAACGAAGATACGAAATAGACCAAGTTAGATTTACAAAACCCCGGTTTGTTTCTTCATTAACTCGTTATCGGCTTGCCTTGTCATTGTGAACAAGTGAGATGAGATGGCCTGGGAGTTCTCCTTCGCTCTCCTTTTTGCCAACGTCTTTTTTCCTATCGCTTTCTCTTTCCAACACGATCAACTACGTCGAGAGTTTCACACCGAATACAACATGTCAAACCGACATTCCCAACTTCGTACGTAAAGCGTGGCAGCCAACGATACACTACCAAGTGGAGGTCAAGTACCGGCAGAGTGCAGATCGGGGCACTATCCATTTATATGTACCCGAAAGCGCGCGGTAAGTTTGGTTGGTTCATCTCGCATGGCTGCGTCGACAGACGTAACACCAACGCCTTTGCTGCCAAGCTTGATTGGCAATACCGATGCGCAAAGGCTGATTCAGAAATAGATTTGCATCGGGCAATAGTTAACGTTGAGGCTGACACGGTACGGTACAAGCTGCAGTGGCGGTCCGCTGGGTTGCGCCAACGAAGTTGCGCTGTCTGAGCGAACCATTCGGATCCTCGGCCCAATTTCGATGTTCTTTTCTTCCACATCGGTGGCGGCCGCCAGCCAAGGATTCCGCCAAGTTGATGGCTGCATCCTGGCTTGCGCGGTTCGCAGGCCGTTGATGCCGCGCAGCCGCCACCCGCGTCCTGCTTCTTCGGGATCGAGTTCCCGTGTTTCGCAAACTCTCGAGGTCGACTTTTCCATCCGTGGTTGGGCAAGTGTTTCATAGGGTCTGAATTTCAGATGGAGCCATGCAAGGGGTGGACGACTTGCCCAATCAACGAGCAACGTCAGGACTTCCGCGGCAGGGGCGGCAGCACGGCAGGAACAGAAATGCAGGGATGCGGTGCCTGCACTGCTGCAGTCAGACTGGGGAGGGGACCAAGGGCTGAGACAGTTTATTTGCCGAATGACGGTTGAGTCAGTCTAAAATAGACAATTTCCTGTAGCAAGACCCTCGAAAACGGCGCCTCCCCCGCGTCGACCAGCCATCCGACCAATCCCGCAAGCCACCCGAGGCCGCTTATGGGCCCACCTTACTGGTGGGCGTCTCCCTGGTCTCTGGTCTGAATTCATGCCCCTTATCTCTCCACCTGTCGCAGATGCGCCCTCCCTCACCCTCCCTTCGTTCCTCGGAACCCCTTCACAAGTCGTCAGGACGGCCGATCCAGGGTCGATTGGAAACACGATCGACTAGCCAGTCATTCCTTACTGCAAGCCAAAGTAAAGAACATTCCTTTTTTTGTGATTTTGGGCAATACACGACGCCAATTCACAGACCAACACCGGGCTATTGTTCCCCGACAATCGAACAATAATAGTGCATCGACCACCAATTTCCAATATCGACAACCCTCTTTCCCCCGCTTCGTCACATCCTTGCCCTCGCCGTCGATCTGACACCAGGCCTTGGAACTTTGCCCAGCCGATCAAACCCGGACTCGCAGGCGTTGTCTACCCCACGATCCCACGTCCACAGAACCCAGCAACCCTCGTCTTGCCTCACCCGACCTTGATCTAGCCTCCCCTACTCCGGGCCTTTCTCGACCCGGCACAGCGGACGCTGTTCCATCGTGGTCCGGAATCCCCACAGCGCCGAGACGGTTCTCGCAACGCGCTCCCTGCCTCTTTGGCGGTCGCATTGTTCAACAACACTACAGATCCTGATTACCACCGTCATCGCGATGCCAGCCGGAGGAAAGCGCTGTTGAGGCCACTGCTGGCCTTCCGATCCGACTAGTCAGATCCACATTCTGACGTTTCCCTCTTTTGTCTCTCCTTCACGCAGCGACGTGACCTCATCGACTCCGAACACTAGGAGCCTCTCGCTCTTTCGACGATCTAGCCACAGTCGGTTTCTTCGCGGGCGAGGAACGACTTGTGCGTCCGGCAGCAAAGCCATTTCTTGAACCACTCTTTTTGCGATACCCCAAAACGACACATCGATTGTGTCGACGACTTCAGCTTCACCAATTCTTCGACAGTTTCGATACCACATCTTGTTGGTCCGGCTAGCCCGTTTTCTTGCGCCCGGTTCGCGCCATCCACACAATGGGTTTTCTTAGGCATGGTAGACGGGATGTCGAGGTACATCCTGAACAGAAGTGGGATTTCATTGTGAGTACAGCCCATTCGGAAGGGCACGGGAAAGTAAATTAACCCTTGTTTCCAGAGTCTCAATGATTTCAAGTCCACGTCTTGTTTCGCACCGCTCGCCTACGGCTACCTCTGGTTCTCCCTGATTATCTCACTCGCCGTGTATGCCGTCGACGTGTTTACTGCCTACCAGCTTCTCGCCTTCAACAAATGGTCCTCGCAGATTGAGCCCGCTCAATTCATCCCCTTCGACATCTCGAAATGGATCTTCACTGTCTGCATTCTCCTTTCCTTCGCCAACCTCGCCTATGAATACTTCCGTGCCGTCACCATCATGCGCCGAGGGAGCGTCGCCGAATGCTTCCTGGACAGCTTAGCTGCGCGTCTGGAGAGTATCCGGATGGGACAAGGCCGAGGTTGGAAGAGATTCCTGGTCTTCGCCGAGCTCACCAAGAGTAAAAAGGGAGCCGAATACATTGCCCTCTTCACCTTCTTCAGCTTTCAATGTAGGGCACCCTTTGAGAAAGCAACCAAACCGGGCATCTGTTTGCTGACAATGAATAGCTTGGATCCGCACTATTCTTTGCTCCGGGCCTCGCCAGGCCATCAACGCAATGACCCTCTACTCTGTCTACGACGCGAGGCTACAGATCAACCAGGCCAGCTTCGAATCCTCTCTCGCCGACTTCTTTGATAAGATCAGAGCTCTAGCGACCGAGGAACCCCGCCAGGCCGTCATCCTGTCTGGTATGCTCTTCACCCTCGTCATCTGGATCTTCTCCTTCCTGTCGTTGCTCCTCGCCGCCTGCTTTTTTGTCTTCTTCTTGTGGAGCTACATCCCACGCGAAGATGGCGGCTTGTCCGGTTTCTGCGAGCGCAAGGTCAACAAGCGCCTCAAGCAAATCGTCTCCATCAAAATCAACAAGGCCATGGCTGAGGACGAGCGGAAACGGAAAAAGGCGGAGCTCAGGGCAGCGAAGAAGAACGGCGGAGACAGGCCGATGACAATGAAGCCGTCCCTGCCGGTCCTTGGGGACGACGATCTCGCGCAAATGCCATCCCTCAGCCGGGCAGATACCTTTGCTTCCTTCGCAGAAAAGCCATCTCACCCGAGCACTCCCGGGAGCTTCGAGATGAACGCTCTCGGCCGAAAGCCGCCTATGCCGTCAAGGTCGAACACCAAGGGGACGACGGCGAGCCAGTATTCGGCCGAGACCTCACTTCTTGGCGGTGCCGCGGGGATGGGTATGGCCAGCTCAGAAGTATCTACGCCCACTTTGCCGCCACTCGACCTCGGAGGCTATCCGCCAGTACGCACCGCAACCTCCTCGTCCAATAGGAGCTATGGACCGCCGCAACCCCAGGGGATGGCCATGAACGGTTCATCTCTGCGCGGTTACACAGCCAGTCCTGCAACCTTTGCGTCGGATCCCATGCCATCACTTCCGCCTCCCGTCATGTCACCAGTTGGGCCCTTCAACAACTATAGGGGACCGGGCCCGAACCAGCCGAACCAGCCGAGGTTACCCTATCCCGGGGATAACAGACTGCCCCAGCGAGGGGACACAAGATCCCCCTTCCCTGAGGACAACGGGTTGCCCCAGCGTGGCGATACCAGATCTCCCTATCCCGGTGACAACAGATTACCCTTTCCTGGGGACAACCGGATGATGCCGCAACGCGGTGATACTAGATCACCCCATCCTAGCGACACCAAATCGCCTTTCCCTGGGGACAACGGGCTGCCCCAACGTGGCGACACCAGGTCTCCCTATCCAGATGACAATAGGTTGCCTTATCCTGGTGACAACAGGTCGCCCTTTGACGACCAATTGAGCGGGCGTGCTAGTCCCGCCCCGTCGACAACTACATACCGCAGCAACCTAATGTCACCACGCGGGCCGGGCCCAGACGGTTACCCCATCCGCAGCGCCACCAACCCAATGCCCCCGCGAGGCGCGCCTCAGTTCCCACCCTCAAGGGCCATGACCCAGCCCATGCAGCCTTTCCACCGGCCAACCAACAGCAACGGCTCGCAGAGAAGCATGCAGAGCGCCGCGCCGCCGTACCAGCCGTACCAGCCGTATCATCAACCAACCGCTAGCAACAGTTCGTTGAGGAATATGGTCCACGCAGCATCGTACGATGAACAAGACAACCGCAGCGAATATAGCGGGTTTTCTGGTCGGCCGACCCCCGCCCCATTCAACAGCCAGAGAGGGCCTCAGGGCGGGTATAGCAATAACAACAACAACAACGGCGACGACGGGTGGAACCAAGATCTGGAGAGGGGTGGGCCAAGATATTGAGCGTTTCATAAACGGTCTGCACGGGGTATAAAGAAAACACCTAACCTTCACCTGAGCTAATGGTAATCCGCCATTCCTCATCCTCGAGTGGCGATGCTGCATAAATCTCGAGACTTGGATGATCTTGGGGCGTATACAAACAGCACCAGATCCGGCGTACAGATCTGGCTGTATTCTATCTATTGTACATATTTCATACATTTTGACGGGTCGGGTTGATGATGCAGCTTCAAAACGTGGAGCCGATTCTTGGTGACGAATACATTTTGTTTCATGCTTGCTTGTTTCTCACGTGGTCTGCTTGTGAATACCTGCCCGGGCGTGGATACGAAGAAGGCAAATGGGTTTTGGTTGAGCTAAGGTTGAGCTAAGTTGTTGCGAGGCCTCTTTCCCCTATATGGATGTCCGTTCTGTGGAATCAGGTATATGTTTGGCGCATAACGGCTTCGGGGTCCAGAATTGGCAAAGGGGGAAAGGAACTTTAGGTTGCCGCCGTACTTGCCACGGGATAGCTGCTGCTTTGGGTTAGTCGAGGGAGCTGCTTTATCGCCGTGA
Organism: Chaetomium tenue; assembly: GCF_020726465.1. Lineage (NCBI taxonomy): Eukaryota > Fungi > Ascomycota > Sordariomycetes > Sordariales > Chaetomiaceae > Chaetomium > Chaetomium tenue. The sequence continues at coordinate 1,046,904 of NW_027117330.1, read as the reverse complement.
TGCTGGTGGTGGTGTCGAAGGGGTGGCCCATTCAAAGTCCGAATATACGGTATGGGGATTCGAGGATACTTTTCTGTTCTTATACATCTTAGTTTCCATCCTCAGCCAACAGCCATTCAAGTAAATAAACCACCGAGTCTAATATCATCACCTAATCACTGTAGTAACTCACTCCTACGAACCCCACCGAGATACGAAGCATCGGGAGGTTGAGTGATCAAACAAGGTACCCAAGTAAACCACCATTCTTCTTGTATATGAGACGGAAACAAGCCAGTCAGACGGCTCGGGCACTCCAGTAGAGTTGCAAAAGTAATAAAGACTAACGACCAACACTTCAACGAGAAGTCCGGCAAAAGCTCACCGTCCACCCCCCCATTCGGGGAGGTGGGCGGCTACGAAACCCCGTTGGGGATTTCTTTTCACCCCGGCTCGAACCTGCAACCTCTAGGGTATTACGCAAGTCGAAACCGGAGTGGCAGGACAACCGCCAGTGCCAATTAAGCCACCGTCGCTAGGGCCACTTCCCATCGGGCGGAGGTCCTCATTGGAAACTGGTAGGAAAGGACTAGTATATATAGTACGGAACAGTGCTTAGTTACTTTCAACCCCTTGATGGACGAATATGAACCTGACAGGTAATCCTCACCTCGTCGTCGCCCATTTGTAGTTTGTTATTCGTTTATAGAGAGGTTGGCTTCATGTATCTTGAGTAAACAAGACATTGTTAAGTCATAGGGTGATAGATGACCAAGTGGATAACCACAAGCTAAACGCGTCAACACAAGTAAGGTATGTCTCTTCTCTTGTACATGTATATACGGTACTACAACCACAACCCCCCAGCCGGCCTTCTTTCTCCTCTTCTATCGAAACTTTGTCCTCGACTGACAAAACCAGACATCCCCCACCCAAATTGTAATCCATTGCCAATGTATATCCACAAGAACAAAGTAAATAAGAAGAAGGACAACAAGAAAAGACACCCGTCAGGGCAGTGCTCACCCCCTCCACCAAATAAACCCGATCCTGGTTCACTCTATGCCATGCAATCAAACCACCAACACAAACCTGTGTCTATGCATGCACAATGCAAGCCCCATCTATTTCCCAAACCGCCACCACGCCTTCTTCTTCGTCTCCTCCTGGTACCCTTCCTCCTTAACATTATGCGCCCCCACCACCGTCAAAAACACCTGATCCAGCGTCGTCGGGCTGACACTGTAGTGCTCAATCCCCAGCGCCTCCCTATTCTCCTCCAACAGCACGACCAGCTTACCAATCGCCGACCCCGACGACGGCGTCGCACTCCCCGACCCAGCGCCAGCACCAGCCCTACCAATCTCATCCCGCGCCACCACCGGCACCTTGCTATCACCAGCCACAAACGCCGCAACCGGCACCGTAAAGCGCATCTGTCCATGATACGTCTTCGCCTCCACATCGGCACCCTCCAAGTTCCCCAGCACCCACCTCCTCACCCTTTCCACATCCTCCTCGGACGTGCGCGGCGCCCCCCTACACACCAGATGCACATGCAACCGGTCCCCAAACCGCTGCCTCAGCTGCTCGACCCCTCCCAGCGCCAACATGCGCTTCGCCAAAATCCCCGCCCTCCCCGCCAACGCATCCGCCTCCTCCATACTATGCGTGGTCAGCAACAGACTCCTCCCCGGCACCGTCGCCGCCAGCGTGCGCCACATCACCCTCTTGGCCGCCGCATCCAGCCCCGACGACGGCTCATCCAACAACAACACGGTCGGGTTGCCCATCAGCGCGATGCCCAGCGACAGCTTGCGCTTATTGCCGCCGGACAGGGCGTGCGCCTGGCGCGTGCGGAAGGCGCCGAGCCCGACGGCGCGGATGACGGCGGACACGTTGTGCGCGACGTCGGGGATGCCGCGCACGCGCGCGTAGAAGCGCAGGTGTTCTTCGACGGTCATGACGTCGACGGCGTCGAATTGTGGGCAGACGCCGAGGTGGGAGCGCGCCGTGGTGAGGTGGTGCGTGATGCTGGTGGATTCGACGAAGACGTCGCCGCTTCCCGGGGAGGGCTTGAGGTCGCCGCGGATGACGCTGATGGTGGTGGATTTGCCGGCGCCGTTGGGGCCGAGGAGCGCGAAGACTTCGCCGTGCGGGATGCCGAAGGTGATGTTGTCGACGGCGGTGGTGGTGCCGAAGGTTTTGGTGAGGTTGACGACGCGGAGGCCGTCGGTGGTGTTATTGGGGTCGGCGGTGGCGTTGGATTTGACGCGGACGAGCTCGTTGGCGATTTCTTCGTCGGAGATGGCGGCACGTTCCTCAACGGTGGCTTGGGAGGGGGGCGTGGAGCGCTTGAACATGCGCCGGAGGCTGAAGCCTGCGTTGCCGCCGTCGGCCCAGACGAGGACCAGGAAGAGGATGGCGATCTGGACGAAGAGGTACAGGATCGGGCCGCCGTATTGGGTCATGCTACCCGGGTTGGAGGACAGTTCGTGGCCGTCGCACGCGGTGGAGAATAGGTTGAGCACCACGAAGAGCGCGCGGATGACCGAGTTGATGGGCGCAAAGGCGGATACCACAAAGTGCACGACGAGCACAAAGCTGTCGATCCGGTGGACGGGGGCGTACATGATGACGACCATGTAGCAGATCAGGTAGATGAGAAGCCAGACGACCTGCCAGGCGGCCGTGAACGCGTAGGACGATAGCTGGTTGGCAGCGACCAGTGAGACGTTGTACGCCAGCAGGATCGACGCGAGGCCGTGTAGGATGAAGATTAAGAAGACGTAGCCAATGTGGAACCACAGGTTGGGGGCAAGACCAGCAAGTAACGCGATGCTGATGACCGCCCCGGCTAGCACAATGGCGAAGTCGAAGCCCGTGTAAGCGATCCATAGCGGCAGCGGCTTGACTCCGTTCGAATACTGCAAGCCGCGGACTTGACGGCGGCGTTCCAAGTTGGGGTACAGCGAGAAGAAGGCCGGGTAGGCGCACAGAGCCAGGCCAATGTACACCACCAACTGCAGCGAGTTACCGGCATCTGGGGCAAACGGCCTGTCGAAAAAGACGTAGCTCGATGCGATGCTAGTGTTGGTCAGGAGCATGTCCATAGCCCATTTGCCGAACCACGCGTTGATCATCTCGGGCCCGTTGCCTCTGTAGGCGAGTGTCGGACGAGAATGGTCGTCACCGAGCCAGATGCCGGCAGGTGTGATATTCTTGCGGTACTGGACGACGGCGTCGTTGAACTCGCCGATCGAGTTGACAAGGGTTATGTTTTGAAAGAGGGCGGCGGGCCCCGAGGCGGCCCTCGCTGACAAGGCGTTTCCACTGCCGCCCTGCATGGCGAGGTAGACGGGCGCAAACAAACGCAGAAGAGTATCCTCCGAGAACTTGTCCGCTGGACCGCCGACTAGGAATAGCTCAAAGTCGCTGTCAAAGATATTGATGGCCGTTTCCCTCGTCGACTGATCCGTCGGCGAGCACCCGAGGGCCGGCTGGTGCCGGACGAATAGCATCACCAAACCGGCCGCGATGACGGGGATGATGAATGCAATGACGGACGGAAACCAGTTGCCCTTGAAGATGACACACCGCTTGAGGAACAGCACCCAGATCTGCCTGAAGAAGCCAACGGGCTGCCCGGACATGAGTTCGAGGCCCTTCTCCGGCTCGTTGCCGTCCCCGGCCTTCTCATACTTCTCGTCAACCGAGCTGAGGATCCCGCGCGAGTCGAGGCCCGAGCCGTCACCGTGAGCCTCATCGGCAAGCTGCAAAAAGACATCCTCGATCGTGGGCCCCGAGAACCGGTAGTCCGTAATGCCAGCCGCCTCGAGCTCTCTGATAACAGTCGCGGCCATCGCCGACGTCGACGCAATGTACGCAGCCTCCTCATGAGTAGCCTTCTTCTTCACGCCAGCAATATTCGGCAGACGGGGGATCAGTTTGACGTTGTTGATATGGATCTTGTACCCGCCGCCGAGCCGGTCCTTCAGCTCGACGGAAGTTCCCTTGGCGCGGAGATTGCCCTTGGACATGACAGCGATGTAGTCGGCCAACAGGTCAGCCTCGTCCAGAAAGTGCGTCGTCAAAATCATGGTGCGCCGTCCGCGCTCGGCCAGCAGGATATCCCAGATCTTCCTCCGGCTCAGGGGGTCCAGGCCGCTGGAGACTTCGTCAACGCAGCACACCGCGCTGCCACCCGTAAGCATCATCCCGAGCTGCAGCTTGCGCTTCTGGCCTCCCGAGAGAGTGCGCGACTGGGCCTTGATCTTCTTCTCTAGGTCAACAGCCAGCACCAGCTCGCGGATCTCCTCCTTGGAGGCATACTTGTTGGGCGACTTCAGCTTGTTGAAGATGCGGATGTGTTCGAAGACGGTCAGCTCATCCCAGAGAACGTTCTTTTGCGGGGCGATGCCCAGGCCGCCGGTGCCGTCGATGGTGATGCCGCCGCTGGTGGCCTTGTTAATGCCGGCGATGGTGTCGAGCGTGGTGCTCTTTCCGCTGCCGTTGGCGCCGAGCAGGGCGAGGATCTGGCCGCGGGTGGCGCTCAGCGTGAGCTTGTTGACGGCGACCACGGGTTCCTTGGGTTTTGCGATGAAGGAGAACATGCGGCGCAGGATGCCGGGACGGTAGACCTTGGTGAACTCCTGGAGCTGCACGGCGCAATCCGGCCCGAGATCGCCGCGGTTCTCGCCCACGACGATGTTGCGCCCGCTGGAAGTGGTGCCGTGCAGCCAGCGTTCGACCAAGGCGCCGAGGATCGGGTACACGATGATCTGGACCGCGAGAAAGATGAAGAAGACGATGCCCGGCAGCTCCCAAGGGCTGTTGGGTGGTGACTGGGCAAGGTCGGTTGGCCATTCCTGCTGCTCCCAACGGGCGAGGAGGGAGATGAAAAAGGTGAAGTTGCAGGGCGTGAAGAGAAGACTAAGCGTGACGACGGCGGAGGTCTTGGGCCAACTGATTGTCTGCGCAATAATAGCCAGAAGAATCAAGGCAATGGTGATCAACACACCGCTCAGCTGGGCCTTCTTGAAGAAGGAGGCGCCGAGGATTGCCATGGAGCCCAGTGCTAGACCGGAGAGGATGAAGTAGAAGAAAATTATGGCAGCACTCGTGTGGACGAAGACGCCAGACCACAGGATCAGGGCCGACACGACCCAGCCAGGCAGATACAGGGCTGAGAACGAGAAGTGGTATGCAATGATGCGGGCAAACTGGGGCTTCCAGCGGCTCTTGGTCGCCATCATGGCCTCGATCAGCGTCGACATGCCCGACTCCCGCTCCGTCGCAATGAACCCAGCCATGTGGTAAGCGACACCAATGATGGTCACGATAAAGACGACGCCGAGGAAGTTCATGATCATGCCCTGATACACGACACGGACGCGATCCGCGAGCTCCTCGTTGGTGAGCGAGGTGAAGGGGTACTCGTCCATGGCACTGGGAAGCGGCTGTGCGCCGTCGTCGCCACCGCCGTTTTGGCGGGAGATGGCCGAGTCGATGGCATGCTGCAAGGGCAGCAAATAGACCTGCGCGTCGTTGGTATCTTTCTCAGCGTCGATGCGGCCGGCGCCGAGTGAGGCATCGGCGCGGATGGTGTAATTCCACAACCCGCCGTCGCCCTCGGTTGGTGAACCATGAAAAATGACAGCAGCAGCGCACGGCGTAACACCACGGAGCGAAGCCCGACAAATAAGCGGCACCTCATCCTCGCTCTCCGCGATGGTCGCAACCAGCCCAGCATCCATCCTCACCACCCTAGCCAACTCGTCCACCACCCGCTCGACATCACCCCCCGTAAACCCGCTGTTCACAAACACCACATTATCCCTACCACTCCCGGACGCCACGCTCAACCCATCCGCCAGCGAGCGCACCGGACGCACATCACTGATGCCGTACGTCGCCGACGGCACAAACAGGTTCCGCGCAAAGCTCAGGAAAGCCGTCAGAATAATCGGCAGGACAAAGGCGCGGATGACGGTGGCGAAGCTGTGGCGGCCGAGGACGATGAGCCAGTTCTTGAGCACCAGCGTCCAAGTCTGGCGGAGGAGGGCCATGGCCTTGAATCGGCGCCGAACACCGGCCGGCCTGCCGTCAAATCGGCTCCGGATCGGGTTTGGCTGAGTGGTGTCTCAGATGGGAAAGTAAAACCGCCTTTCCCGATTCGCGATCAGATCGGCGTTGGCGTTTTTGCGCGCTGCAGGTTGCGCGCTGGTTCAGGTTGGTTGACTTCTGGATGGTCTCGGTTCGTTCCGGGGCCACTCAATGTGCTTGGGGATAACTAAAATAAATTAAAAACGAGTGTCGGGGATCTTGGCTTCTTTCATCTGATTTCTTAACGGGCCCTAATTATTAGACGGGCATCTTGGGGAGACTCGATGATGCCGTCAATGACGGGGGAATTAAAATAATAGAGTTGATTCGATCTGGGTTGAGAAAATACAGAAGCTGGATCGAGAATTATTTGGGCCATCTGCAATCTGAAAGGGAGCGAGGCTCAGCATGCCGCCAGCAAGCTCGGCGCTTGGCCCCATGCATTGTCCTTTTGGGACTTTTCAGGTTCTCTTGCGAGCTGTGGTTCCGCCTTGGGGGTCTTGGCTGGATCCTCCATTTTGAAGGATGCGGGACGCTGCACGGTGCCTACATTGTACATGTTTGGGTACGTAACCCTATATGTGAATTATGTGAATGGCATGCTACTTCGCTTTCATTGTAGCCCATACCGAGTCATCCGAATCTGTGTCTGCGTTTTGTTGATGTTGCTAGCTTGGGCTCTCTCACAGCTCAGAGACTCTCAGTGGGAAACTCGGCCCGTAATTCAGGGGGATGTCGCTTTCGCTCTCCAACCGAGCTCCATCATGCCCCTCCTGCCACGGGATGCCAAGTCGGGGGAAGTGAAGTATTGCCCCACACCAAGACACCCCTCGGGGAGCCGCGTCACCAAAACTGCATGAGCCACGCACGACAAGAAGAAGCACGACAAGAAGAAGCACGCCAAACAGACTACGCATGAGAAGCAACCCAACCGTCTTCCGTACCCTGCAGCTAGTTATTGCATTTCCGAGGTGCCAATATGGAGCCTCACATACACGCACACAATGCTCGACACCTGTGTAAACAAATTTTTCACACATTTATTGAGTGACAGATGACCACTTTTTTTTTCATTCATCATCCCAATCATCCATCGTCACGGGTATCCTCATCTATTTGTGGGCTGAAAACAACAAGTTAGCAAGCTAATTCCTGGGAACGACGGGGCTTTGGTACTCACGAATGCCCTCTTCAGGAAGCGGCTGGACATTGACCAGCTCCGCCGCGAACTTCTCCTTGGTATGCTTCTCCTCGCGCAGGAACGGGAAGGCAAGGACCTCCCGGATCGAGTAATTGTTCGTGATGAACTGCATGCGGCGTTAGTCCGAGATCCAGCAACTTGCTCGCTCTCTAGTCCTTACCATAGTAAGACGGTCGATACCCAGACCCCAACCGCCGGTCGGCGGCACTAGTAGCAGAAGTCAGCAACGCGACCAAACCAAACCGTTTGGGTTGTGATAACTTACAGCCATACTCGAGCGCGTTTAGGAAGCTCTCGTCCACGAGTTGACTGTCACACAACATTAGCTTTGCTCGCGTATCACAAACACTAATAGAAACATACGCCTCGTCATCGCCCTGGTCCTTCTGGCGGGCCTGTTCCTCGAACCGCAGTCTCTGGTCGAACGGGTTGTTCAACTCGGTGTACGCGTTCGCAATTTCCTTCTTGCAGACGAAGGCCCTATCAAACGGTCAGCACCCCGGCGGTTGTGTAGCGACAAGGTAACCTACTCAAATCTCTCGCAAAGACCTGTCCGACATGCTTGGTTAGCCATAGCCCCGTCTCAAAAAAGGGGGCCGCGTCAACACATACCCTTCTTGGACCGGTGATACTTGGCCAAGGGACTCATCACCTGCGGGTGCTCAACTGTGCCTCGTGTCAGCACACTGTTTCATCTCCTTTCCCTGCTATGTAGCAGAACTCACTAATGAAGCTGGGGTTGACGCAGGTGTTCTCGATGAACTCGCCAGTGAGCTTGTCGATCATGCGGGCATTGGTGAGTGGCGGCGAGCACTCGACGCCCATCTTCTTGCAGACCTTCTGCAAGAACTGGTTGGTCTCTTCTGTGTGAAGCTTTTCGGACGGGGGGAACGTCTCGCCCGTGGCCTTCTCAAGCTCCGGAATCATCGAGACCCTACGCCACGGCGCCTCCCAGTTCACCTCGTATGTCTCGCCGTGCTGGGTGGTGAAGGTGGTCTTGTAAGAGCCAGTGAGCTGCTTGACAAGGCCGGAAACGAGATCCTCGGTCAACTCCATCAGGTCGTACATATCGGCATACGCCCAGTAGAACTCGCAGGTTGTGAACTCGGGGTTATGTGTGAGGTCGATGCCCTCGTTGCGGAAGTTCTTTCCGATTTCGAACACCTTGCCGAACTGACCGACAATCATCTTCTTGAGGAACAGCTCGGGGGCGACACGCATGTACATGTCAATGTCGAGGTCATTGTGGTGAGTAGTGAACGGAAGCTGCCAACAGTCAATATCCCTCTCACCCCCCTTCTAGCTTTCTGGTAGACCCAAAAGGTTGACTTACAGCAGTCGCACCACCAGCAATAGCGTGCATCATGGGTGTCTCGACTTCGATGAAGCGACGTTCATGCAGATCTGGGTATATTATCAGCGATCCACCCTCGTCATAGCGGAAACGACAGACTTACACTCGCGGATATAACGAACCGCCCGGCTGCGCTGCCACAGCACCTCCCGGCTCTTGTCATTCCACAACATATCCAGATACCTCATACGGGCCCTACCACCACCGTCAGCACCCATATCTCACGATACCAACCATCAAAAAACGGAAAAACATACCTCTGCTCCCCATCCGAAAACGGAAACCTTACACTCGGCAGCATATGCAAACAAGGGCTCAGCAGCACGATCTCGGTAGCAAAGATGGACAGCTCGCCCTCCTTGCCCTCGGCGAGGCGGTTCTTGGGGTTGGTGCGCCCCGCGTAGCCGACGATGCCGATGACGTCGCCGCGCCGGATGTTCTCGTGCTGCTTCTCGAACGACGCCACCCCGGCCTCCTCCTTGACCAGCTGCGCCTGGCAGACCACTTGCAGCTGCGTGCCGATGCTGACGGTGTCGGCGGATGTGCGGAGGTCTGTGTTTTTTTGGAGGGAGGTGTCAGTTTGGGGGGTATTGGCCTTGGGTTTTGTTTGCGGTGGTGTTGGGGGGGTGAAACGTACCGTAAAAGATCAGCTTGGAGCCGCTCGCGCGCTTGTTGTAGATGCGCCCCGCGATCCGGATCTCCTTGTCTTCGGCGGTCTCGCCCGACTTGAGGTGGCCGAACTCTTCGACGAACTTGGAGTCGTCGTACGTGACGTGGAACTTGTGCGGGTACGGGTTCGTCTCGGGGTTCTTGAGCACTGTTTGCGGGGGGTCAGTCAGCAAGGTGCGCCATTCTGTCGGTGGTGTTGGGGAAGTCGTTGTGAGGGTGACATACGCTCATTGACGTGCCGGGTCCGGATCTCGTAGTACTGGTTGGGGTTGAGATCCTTCTCCTCCTCGCCCGCTGCGTTCTTAGGCTTGCCCGATGCCTTGGGCGGTGCGGCAGCGGCCTTGGCCGCCTTGTCAGCCTCCTTCTGGCGCTGCTTCTGGCGCTTCTTCAGTTCCGTCTTGGACACACGCTCGCCCGTGACTTCGTCGAGGTGTAGGTTGGCGACCTCCTCCGTCGGAGGCGCAGGGGCGGTCGAGTCAGCCATGGTGGCTATTGGGAGTGGTTCTGGCTGGGGAACTCGGGGAATCAGAGCACGAGAGCCAATGCAGCCGTCTGCTTGTCTGTATCGTTGTGTAAGAGGTTAGGTTTTTGTTGCAGAAAGTGCTTCGGACCCAATTGCTAAATAACCCCACAGCGGGGTATTTTTTCGACGACAATTTGAGTCACAAACTTTGGCTGTGCTCGAGGCGGGGTGACTCAGGCGCGAGTTCATCTCGCGTCGACGACCCCAACCCTAACCCTTGACATTTTGTTGTTGCCCCTGAGTGACATCTGGAGCACCGAAGTTCTGGTGAGTCTTGGTAGAAAGAGGGTGACTCTGTAATTATGCATCTCATGCATGTATGTGACCGTTTCCGGGTCTCGTCTATAGTCTAGTAATTATTACAAGTCATTGTTATCTAACACATCCTCCCAAAATTGGTGCTTCTGGCCATGAGCCCACCACAAGACGGGGCCACCTCCCTCGTCTGCATCCGTGCGAGTACCAATACTCTCACTTAGCTTTTCTTCGGATCTCAAGCCCAGCTCGGCATCCGGCCCCGCGCGTGCACCTGTCCTTGAGCAAGTTCTCCAAAGCCTGCCGTGCCGTCGTCGGTATTACTTCTCCTTCCACCTCCCATCTGTTGGCGTGTCCGTGAAATTTCCAATTGACCCATCTGCTGTGATGGTAACGGTACGGGAACAACTGGGTGTTGCTGCTGCTGCTGCTGCTGTTGTTGCTGGAGTGGTTGGAGCTGGGCATCAATGTAGCCGCCAGGGTCGTCTTCCATGTCGGCGTCCGCATCCGCGTCAGCATCGGCATCCGCGTCGGCATCGATATCACCTTGGACAAAGCCATCTACAATTGGAAGCCCATTTGTTTCCGGTTCCCCCTCGGCATCTGCTTCGGCGTCCGACTCGGCCTCTTGATCGCTCATCTCCTCATCCTCATCGTCGGCATGAATACTTATTGAAGGTGCCGCGCTGGGGATGGCAGGTGTTGTTGGGATTCGTGGAGTCAGAGCTGAGGTGGGGGAGGCTATGGAGGCGGGGTAGCTCGTCCCATAGCTGGTGGCTATGGATAGTTGCCGTGGTTGGGGGTGATTTCGGCGGCCTCCAAAAGCCTGCTGGGGCAGTCGTAACCCTTCCTGCTGATTTGTCGGTGACACATCCCCGATCGAACCTCTCGGGCTCGGAGCAGCGCTCCCTACATTGAGGGACCGTTGGGCTTGAAGGCCGCCACTCGCCGAGCGGGTTGACACAACCACCTTCTTCCACCGGTCGATGACCGACGACACGACGGTGCTCAGGTCCGAGTGCCGATCGGTAAGGTTGAGGCCGACGAAGCTCCTCCCGTCCGCCGCCACTCCTTCCAGCATGTTCTTCATCAGCTTCTCGTCGACGTAGACGGTCGATGGAGGGGCGATGTTGAATTCGCGCGGCTGCTGCAGGCGGCCCAGCTGCTCAATCTGAGTTTTGAGGTTTGCGTTCTCTTGTCGGAGTAGGTGTTGCCCTTCCTTCAGCTTGTCCACCTCTTTTCGCTTTCTGCCGACGCCCCGCGCCAGCTCCAATCTCCAGAGCTGCTCACGCTGCTCCTGTGCGAGGCCATTCCAGATTGAGTAGGTGGCTCCCAGGTGGTCGTAGACATGCTTTTCCATCTGCACAGCCGCCTTCTCCGCCTTGAGAACCTCGGCCTTGGAGTCTGTTCTCGCGGTCTCCGAGGAAGGCGGGCATGTTAGCTCCTCGCTGAGGGCGGTCGTGGCTGCTGCGCAGCTAATCTTCCACCGCCTGAACCCCTCTTGAAAGTGAGCGTGGAGCGCTTCGAGTTGGCTCTGCCCCGGCGGTAAGATCGACCATGAGGTGGGCGTTGGGTGCTGTGTTGAAGCGAAGAGGGTCGGTGGCGGCTCAAGGCACTGCAGCGTCAGAGCTGGAAAGTCCAGCGAAAAAGGATCAAAGTCGAAGGGCGTCGAATCAATATCGATTTGATATCTGCCGGCTGCGGTTAGCATGCGCGGGAATCACCAAAAACAAGGTGCGGCGACCAAGGAAAGGGAACGGACTTGGCGGCTCGTAGCGAGCTGAGTAGCTCTCTCAATGCTAACTCTGCAGCCCTCGATTTGTCTTCGGCGTCCTGGATCTGCTGTCTCATATCGAGATGCTGCTTAAGTGTCTGTCTGCAAACCGAGCGCTGGGATAGGCCTGACTTCGCTCCCCTGCCGGTCCCGTCCCCCCCGGCGTCTCCGGTTGTTCCGACCCCCCGAACGGCAAGGTCATTGATGACTCCTGTAGCTTCCCAGCGGGGCTTGAACGGGTATTTGTTTCCTGAGGCGGCCTCGGCCTTTGAGCTGTCCTTCTGGGACAGCGGAGACCTTGCGGCGGATGAGTCGGCATCCCCGGAAGCTCTTCTGGACATTGTAGTCGGAGTCCCCACTGAGGCTGACGTGGCCCGTCGAGACACAGCACCCTTGGGCTGCCGACGGGTGATGTTTTGCCTGAGTTTCCGTATGGCATCTACATCGTGCACCCCATCCGGAGCCTTTGGGTTTTTCTCCCGGATGTATAGGTCGAGGTGGCGGCCCAAGGACGAAGAGGTAAAAGCCTGGTGGCAATACGGACAGCTCTTGTCCTTCACGGCCTTGGTCGCGTTGGCCTCTGGAGGGCCGCTCGATGTGTCGTCCATGTTCTGTTGTGCCCGTTACGGTCTAAATGCCCGGGCAGCAGCGTGCCGAATGCGGGCCGAGAATGGTGCGGAGAGGATATCCCCGGAGTTGAGCGGAACACGGCAGCGTTATTGGTTAAAAATCACTGCTGTCGGGGGGAATCTCCCAAGAGGAGACTGGCAGAAAGCTGCAGGGCGGAGTGCTGTGGGAGTGGGTGGTTTAATACGTGTTGGCGAAGTGTCAATGAGTGGACCATTTTTGCTTCTCGCGGCACCCATCATGACCTCAAAAGCCAGAAAGCTTGATTATATTTGGAGCCCCTTTTCCCATCTGGGTAGCATTTTTGGACAGGGCACCTATTAGCCCAACCGGGGTCCCGGTGAGTGCTGAACCGGGTTGCGTGTATCGCGAGGCGGCAGTCGTCGTTGGCTTGCAGAATGCAGCTGTCAGTTGCGGTTTGGCGAAGGGGGGTTGCTGACCGTTGAGGACCCGATACTACTTGGAATCTCGGGCCTCGGGCGGTTCCCGTCGGTCAGAGAGAGAACACTCTACAGCGTCGCACTTGTCGCAAGCTCTTGCATTTGGTACAGTGCAAAGCGGCCGTGTCCTGCCGTTCCATCCCGCTTATTCATCTAATTTCAGATCGCCAGAGTATCCTCGGTACGGTGCAGGTGGATTCCAACGTCTCTGAGATGATGCCCCCTGTCACATCGCCGTTGAGATTGGGTGCACTCAGATGTGGTCCCCCGGCAAGGAGAGGCCCGGCTGTCGGCTGCTTCGCTGTTGGCTCAGGCAATGGCTTGGCGCTGATCACGGCCTGGACCGCAGGCTTGTTGCGGCTTCTTTCGTTAGCGGGTTGGGAGCGCGAGAAGTGACAGGTCGAGAGGATGTGCCATCAGCTGGGAAGGGGACAGCTGTGAAGTGTGAATAGCCACTCGTCACAAACTAGCGGACTATTCCGCTATATTTAGCATAGTTTATCACTCCATCTTGGGGCCGGTCTGCGGTTTGTGCCTCTTAGGGTTGGTTTGATCTGGTTAATTTTGCCAGAAGAGGACGGATCCCCACAGGCATCCCGCAGCTAAGGTTGAGCTCTGAGGTGTTCCTGCATGTGCCAATTGCTTATTCCAGCGCGGTCCAACTCTCAGAGCCGTGGGAAAAAAGCCGATGCAAGACTGGAACATTTCTTTTTTCCTCCACGAACGGTGACCCCTTTCCACTTGGAAGAGTTTCGACCCCTTGACTGAGTAAATGAGCCCCCCTGGAGAGGTACCCGGGGATCCTAGGACCGGGCAACCCGGTGTACTTGCCGGGCCAATGACCGGTTCCTTGGCGGTCCCAAGAAGCTCATTAGCTCCGCCGTTAGCTTCGCCGAACGCCTGGGGGACAGTCCCGCCGGAGTGGATTGTCGCCGGATTGGATGTCATTCGCATCACTCGTGTGATTCCACAGAAGGAAAGGACCCTGAGAATCGACCACGGACCTCACAGAGGGCAAGCCGGAGGCGTTCCGTGTGGTGGTGCCGGGGGTGTTGACGGTCGGGGGTGTTGCGCGGATAGAGCCGGAGGCGGCAACGGCGGCAGCGGCATGATTAACTCGAAGCGGCCAGCGTGTCCATCAGCATCCTTGTCTTCGTTATGGAGAAACCGCTTGCCGTTGTTTGCACATGGGCCTCGAAGAAGAGTGTGGCGGGTTTCATGTCGGCGGTCAAGACGGGAAGTGGTTCAGATGTTTGAAACATAAAACGGATGTTTCCAGAGTTATTGGTTGTTTGCTTCCTGAAGACTGGGGAAGTGTTTCCACCTTATTACCCTTGTCCCGCCGGCGGGGGGTCTTGTTACCCGTCTTAGTTTGGAGCTTTGAGGGGAAAATCGAAGCGAGGGGGAGGGGGAAAGCGAGAGGGAATAAAAAGAGATACGAGGGAACATGCCATTATATGCTCCCTCCAGGAAATGTCCTCTTTTGTGTGTTGGAATAGTGCCACTGGAGTCCCGGGGTTCGTCGAGCAAGCGTGCTCAAGGTGACGAACAAGACAAATTAGGAGGAGGGCTGTGTTTTCTCGAGCGGCCACTCAAGAGCACCTCACTTACTGTGCCGGCGGCAGGTAGAGATCTGAGGCACAAACAAGGCAGTTGCGGCCTGACCTTTCTCCATTTCTAGCAACCGACCTCGCTTAGAGACCACCTGCACCTGCGGGATGAATATGGAAGGTACCTACCTAGGTCCGTGAGGCATTGCCCCGCTGACAACTTGAAGGTTGGGAAGGCGCCAACTGCCAGGTTCTTTCTTTGCCTTCTTAAGAACTTCCATTTTCCCCGCGGCCTCCATAGGAAAGGTGGTGCGCTTAAGAAACGGGGTTAAATAGGCTACCTGGGTAGCCTAATATCGAGTCTCTCAAAAGAACCATCACCCGACGGACCCTTGTCTGTAAGTCGAGCGACGATGAACCTGTCTCGCCAGCTTGGGGCCTACATTGCACAACTCAAGTGAGGTTCTTCTTCCTGCCGGTACTTTGACTTTGCAACTGACCAATTCGACCTTAGCAAGATCATATCCTGCTTGATCCCCAACTGAGCACGGAACGCTAAGAGGAGATTTCCGCGTCGGATCAACTAACTAACTCCCATTCTCAACACGTTCGATGCCCTTTGTTACTAGTGTTGGCGCCAGATTATCATCGCAGCTAGGCTAAGGCCCAAGCCGATGTGTCCATATTGAGAAAATTTGGCCACGTGGAACCCATTGCCACAAATGGGGTGCTGGTGAGAAATAAACTAGGTAGTGAAAGCGGAAGATGGGTAATATTTTGGCCTGGGCAGTACCTGAGAAAATAAAGGGATGAAAGACGGCAACAAATAGAGGGAAAAAGTGAGAGCCACGGGTGAGCATAGTCAGCGGCCCGGTGAGTCTCAACGCTTTGCTGCGGTGTTTACAAAACCGTCTCCATAAGAATAAGAAACAAGTGCCACTGGGTAGGTAGTTACGTGGTAGCTGCTTTCTAGCGCATGCGATTCTAATAAAAACAAGCAGCAAACTGGAAATAGGGTTTTGCTGTAATTCATAACCCTAACCCATTTCCTGTTCTTGCTGTTGAAGCTGTCGGCAAAGTGCAGTAGAGTCACGTGATACAGTTATTCGCCATTCCCGTTATGGCTCCAATTTCTTTCTCTGCCGCGTTCGCGCGTGCACGCGAAGCCATCACCACTTTCACGTTTCCGCCGAAACGCGATTCCAACTCGGGAGAAGAAACCACCAACACAACTCAACCCACCAAACTATCGAGTCATACCCATTCTGATATTTCCACTCTCGCTACGCAGTCATTTGTTGCGATGCCACCAGGTAAGCCCTTGATCACGTTACCATGAAATTTAGTTCCAAATCTACAAGCTGCGCCTCGGCTGGCCTTGTCACCAAGCGGTCGATATTCGACGTTCTCTCCCCCACAGCATCAAATGGGGTAGTTGTGTTTCTAACGATACCTCCTACAGCATTTAGCGACGACGAGGGCTCGGACGTCGGGGCCGATCAATCACCAGCCAAGAAGTTCTCACGGGCGAGGAATCCCGCGAAATACGAGGACGAAATCCCGGAAGACGACGATGCCGAATCAATGGACGAGAAGAATGGGGCTCCGGAAGGCGATGACGAGGAAGAGGGCGACGACGATGACGAAGATCTCGACGAAGAAGTGTACGAACCATGAGAACGAGTGGGAACCGAGGTGAAGGTTGCTGACATCGAGCCTAGCTACGTGGTAGAGAAGATCATGTCACATATGATCGATAAGGTAAGAGGTAGATGCCATGGTTTCCAGGTTGGGTTACAGTCTAACGCGAGCCATAGGGGAAGTTGCTGTTCGAGGTCAAATGGGAGGGCTACGAGAAGAAGTCTGACCGGACGTGGGAGCCGGAGGAGAACCTAATGTAGGAGATTGCCTTGCATGTTGGCGGGATGCACTTGGGCTGACCGTTGCCTCTAGCGATAACGCCTCAGACGCGCTAAACGAATATCTCAAGAGCATTGGCGGCCGGGACAAGCTGTACGAGGACAGCGCCAGCGCATTAAAGACAAAAAAGCGAGGTAGACCATCTTCCTCTACACCGCAAGCGAGCGGGAAGCGGTCAAGGCGAGCCGGTGACCACCCGGCGGACGGCGAACCGCCGCTTAGCGCGAAGGCGGTCACATGGAAACCACCAGCAGGGAGCTGGGAAGAGCACATCGATCATCTTGACGCCTGCGAGGATGAGGTATCAGGTAATTTGATGGTGTATCTCACATGGAAAAACGGCCAAAAGACGCAACACCCCACAAAGGTGATCTACCAGCGGTGTCCACAAAAGGTATGTTCCGGCATGATAGAGCTGCTTCTGCAAATGCTTACCGGTTTAGATGCTGCAATTCTACGAGCAGCATGTGAGGATCATCAAGAGGGAGTCCGACGGTGACTCTTTGGAAGCTTGAGTCTCCAAATACCCGATCGATTCACTTTCCGCACAGCCGGCGTCTCCCTATGCGCATTTTGATTAAGCAGCTGCGTCTTCTAGACAGACTCGGCGTTGGGCTTCGAATTGCTCTGGGAAATACATCCGTTTTTACTTTACCTTTTGTCTTGGTACCACGGCGTTTGCGTTTCGGGTCCACGGATGCAAGTAAGTTCACCAGGGGATGTTGGCCCAGGATGGCCGCCTCTGGCTGGCTCTGTATGAAGGAGCGATAATTAATTTTGAATTGGTAGTTGGTGCTTTACGCAACAAGATGAGACATCAATTCCACTAGGGGTCAATTGCTTCATGAGGTACCGTCTCTTTTCAACATCCCGTCCCATGTATCAGCGGTTTCGTGGCCATGACGCAGCCAACAGCCTCTGGCAGTTCGCCAGATCTTGGAGTTCAGGGTTTGACGTATCAGAACCCGAGTTGGAGAAGGGGGCTGGGCGGGGACCCCACCAAAATGGCTTGGTCACCCCTGTCTTGCAGGGGTTGGCATCCAGCTCGCTGGCGCTGCCAGCCTTCTCTTTTATTGACTTTTTTGCAACAATCAGGTGGCGGGGCAACCACCCTATTTTACGCGGGCGCCTGCTAGTCCCGCGCGAGGCGGCGGGCTGCCCAACTTGCGCTGCATCTTGATCTGCGAACCTAACTGCTTTTTACAACGTTACGGACCTTGTGTTGTAGTTTTTGTTAGGTTGTTTTGAACCCTCCGAGTTCTTGCGACGACTGTTGACGGAACACGACGTCTTCTTTGCGCAACGTCGAACCCCGCAGCGAACGGCCAACTGCTTGCTGCTGTGAGCTTCTCTCATCTCATGTTGCCCTCCAAGCTTCTTGCAGCTAACGTCTGACAGATTTATCTTCAACTGCCACAGTCCGACAGACGCACGTCGTCGTCGTCAAACTCGAAGCTCTAGCGCGACCCACGCACGAGCTTCCACTTACATCACCTCTCAAACCTACGGGCACAAACCTTGCCGTCGCCAACCGGTCGGGATCGGACCAACGTTACTCTGAGGGTGCAGCTCGCCTCCGCCGTGCCACGAGCTTCTCTGCCGACCCCTCCCATCCCGCACGACAGCGCCCCCCACCACACAGCAAGAGAGCGCGTGCCGGGCTCCGAGCCAGCAGTCAGTAAGGATGAAGCAAAACGATGTCATCGCGGTGATCATCATCGTCCTCTTCATCGTATTAGCGCTCATCGCGTTCGGCATCTACCACCTTGTCAGTGTCGCGCGACGGAATGTCCACGGGACGGTGACGACGTCGTCAAGTGGGAGCAGTGGTGATGACATGGCTTGATCAATTAAAACGTCGCGCTTCGGCGCATAAATTTCGACTATGCGCTGCGAAAGCGGGCGGCACCTTTTTTGGCTCACATCCCCACCCATGCGCAGCGCCTTCGCTCCGCAGCGGGCGTTCGGCTGTTCAGCGCTCGAAAAGGGGTTGTTAGTGAACCGACCCCACACACGAGGGAATGGGACGGATTCGCAATGAGGCAGACATGAGAGACAGTGATGGGTTTCTAATGACGACATATGGGCGGTCAATTGTCGTTGTTTCATCGGCATTGCATATATCACGGCGGGATGCACTTTTTTGGGTACACGGCGTTTTGGGCTCGTACAGTTGGGAGCGGGTTAAGTAAGGGGCACGGCTTGAAAGACGGTATGAAGCGACGAGAAATATGTGCGATATCCGTGCAAAGGGGAGGTCTTCATGTATAGTTTATTTTTTGTATACAAATATCCGTAGATGCTTCTCGCGCTCTTATCTGGAAGCGTGGTGGTCAATTCGACTCTGGAATTGAATCGACCCTCTTTCCCTCAACGATGGCGCAACTTCTTGCATGCGGGGTTGACAATTCCTCCGATACTTTTATGACCTAGAGAGCTTGGCTTTGTGATGTGTTCGGGTTGATGAGTAAGGACCCCGTTTGACGGAAAGAAGATGGGAAAAAGGTTACCCTTCCCATTTGTCAAAGATGTAGCCACCACGCCCTTCCCTCCTCATGAGCCACTGATTTGTCAGATTCGCGACCAAACCTCGCCATCAACATTTTATATACAACGACGAAGAGGTCGAGCAAGGAGTTCCATTAGTTTACAAACGATTCACATGAGACTTCAGCACATATACTCGTCGCTTCTCTTTTTTAGCGTAGCTCAGAGTACTACAAATTTCAATCTACCATTCCAAGATTCCAGCGTTCTTTCCCAATTTAACATCCTTGGCTACAACAGCCCCCCAGTTATGGCAACGTTGCTGGACAACACCAATGGCTGGCATGCCGGCGAGCGTGCAGTTCATACGCTCCTCAAAGTCCCCACATCAGGCCGCCAGAATCCAACAACTGCCGGGTTACCTCCCTCCTATGCTCATCGTGTCGCCGTCTCGCCACTACTGGCCGTGGGGACATTGGATGACCAGGGCCGGCCATGGACTTCCATCTGGGGCGGAGAACGCGGCTTCGCGCAGCGGGTAGCCGAAGGCATCCTGGGTGTACAGAGTCTGGTTGACAAGGCACATGATCCAGTGGTTGAGGCCCTCCTGGGCAAAGCAGCCGACGGGGAGGTGTTTCAACCAGAAGATGGGAAAGTTATGAGTGCCTTGAGCGTGGATCTCGAGACTCGAGACCGCGTCAAGCTGGCGGGCAAGATGATGGTCGGAACCGTGACGGGGCGGTCGGACAATAGCACCGTCGCCGAAACACAGCTTGCCATGATCGTCCAGGAGAGTCTGGGAAACTGCCCAAGGTACCTCAACATCAAGGATATCCGCGCCCATGTCCCCTCGCCACAACTGGTCTCGCCCTCTCTGCCCCTTCCGGCAGAAGCATTGGCCCTGATCGAACAGGCAGACATGTTCTTCCTCTCGTCCACGAACGGCCAGACCATGGATACCAACCACCGCGGAGGGCCAGCCGGCTTCATCCGCGTCATCAGCAACACCCCAGACAGCGTCGAGCTAGTCTACCCCGAGTACTCGGGCAACCGCCTCTACCAAACCCTCGGCAACCTCCACACCAACCCCCTCATCGGCGTCGCCATCCCAAACTACACCACCTCCGACGTCCTCTACCTCACCGGCTCAACCCAACTCCTCGTCGGTCCCGCCGCAGGCACCCTCATGCCCCACGCCAACCTCGCCGTCAAAATCACCATCCACGCCGCGCGCCTCGTCAAAGACGGCCTCCCCTTCCGCGGCACCCCCGGCGAACCCAGCCCTTACAACCCCCCCGTCCGCCGCCTGGCCAGCGAATCCCCGCCCTCCCTCGCAACACCACTCCAAACCACAACCGCCCCCTCCGCCACACTCACCCTCACCCGGCGCGACCTCCTCACCCCGACCATCGCGCGCTTCACCTTCCTCCTGCGTCCGCCGAACACCTCCCAAAAGCTAACAACAACCGCCGCCCCCCTCCGCTGGCACCCCGGCCAGCACATCACACTCTCCTTTGCCGAAGAGCTCGATATGGGCTACAGCCATATGCGCGAGGCCGATCCGCAGAGCTTGAATGATGATTTTGTGCGCACGTTCACCATTTCTAACCCACCACCCCCTCATCCCCTTTCTGGCGATGGGGAGAACGAGGGCGGGGAGGTAGAAGTACAACTAACCCTCCGCCGCCACGGGCCTGCCACGGGGTTGCTCTTTGCGCAGCGGCTGGGCCCGACGGTGCCGCCGCTGGAGGTGCCTGTGTTGGGGGTGGGTGGGGAGGCGAGGTTTCGCATCTCGCCGAAGGTGACGGGGACGGCGGGGGGAGGGGGTGGTGGTGGTGGAGGGGGAGGGAAGAAGGCGGTGTTTGTGGCGGGCGGGATTGGGACCACGCCGTTGCTGGCGCAGGCGCCGGGTTTGTTGGCTGGGGTTGCTGGTGGGAGTGGTTCGGGGGTTGAGGTGCTGTGGAGTTTGAGGGGGGAGGATCTGCCGCTGGCGGTGGATGTTTTTGAGGGAATTGAGGGGCTGGGAGGGGTGACGACGGTGTTTGTTACAGGCGGTGCGGGTGGAATTGGGGAGGGGGTGGTTGGGAGGATGAGGGAGTTGGGAGCGAGGGTTGAGGTGAGGAGGATGATGAGGGAGGACGTGCTTGCGGTGAGGGATGCTGCGAGGGGGACTAAGTATTTCGCTTGTGCGAGTCCTGGGTTGCTTAGATCGGTGGTGGATTGGCTTGGGGATGAAGAGGTTGTGTTTGAGAGTTTTGAGTATTGATCATGTGGTGTTAGTGTTCCAGGGGTTTACCTAAGGGATGTTTACTTGGACGAGAAAATTGGTCACACCGTGGTTTACCCTAGGAGGATAATTGTCAATATGTTACGTACACAAACGTTCGGCTCTCGGTTGAATCCAGTTTCAAGACAGTAAATCTCAATTTGTGACAAAAGTCGGCACGCATGTTATTTTGTATTATCTACTACGTACCTTGGTACACGACGCAGGCTCTGGCAGCGAAAGTATTCCGAAATCGGGGACTCGCCCGCGAACTCTGAAGCTCGAAGCTTAGATTCCGAGCTTCGCTCCCACTTTGTCCGACAGAGTTGGTATTAGCCGGGATTCTCCGGACTTTGATCGGTCTTCTGTTGCATTTCGTGTCTGTACAAGGTAGCAGATGTACAGACAGTCGTTCGGGTATGCATGTGCAACCTTTCTAGCAGGCGACCTTCGGCCCCGCCCGGCTTTGGCCCGAATGTACTGTGGGACGCTGGAACACACCCTCAGACGCCACGGGAACAACCTAAAAGTGATACACTCCGGCATGGGAGGCCTCGAGGTTGGGTCATGTGAAACCTGTAAGAACCCGTCAGAGCTGATGAATGGACGAAGGCGTTTAAAAATTGCACGTGTCTCTCCAGATTGAGAGCTCCGAGATTTGAAAGCTCCTGGGTAGGCTTGTGGTGATGCAGGGCTGCTTATCCGTTTCCATTCGACACTTTGGCAGGAGGCACAAGGAATTGTGAAACCAGACAAAACCAACAACCTGGGCCGGCCAGGTCGACGGGCCCCCTACACAATAGCGAGTTCGGTGTATTTTGTATCAGACTGCTATTGCGCGAGCCCAAGAGTGGGTTGCGCCTTTTTAGCCCACGCTTAACTCCGGCAGCGGATGTTGAAGAAAGCCCTGGTCGTTGCAGTGACAAATTGACAAAATGGATATTTAGCTCTTTGAATGAGCCTTTGGGCCCCCGCGTCAGTGGCTGAATAAGTGAATGGACCGCCCCCCATCCCACCTCTCTGCCTGGCCACCCCTTGTCACCTTCAACATCTACAAAACTCGTCTCTCAACAAATACTGCGACTCCTCTACCGAACCGACGACATCATTAGCAATTGCATCAAACCAACGGTCCTTCCGATTGGTACCTTTCTGTGCCGGGTTTCGGCGACAACTCGACTCAGATTCCCGATCAGCCCCGTCCTGCTCGGCATCGCTCACAGGCGCTGCCCCGCATACCCCGAACAGCGCTTCTGACCTGACCTCGCTGCGTCACCCGTCACGCGGCATCCTCGAACCTCAACACTTCGACGTCGCAACCACTCGATAATTCTAAAATGACCTCTGGAACCATCAATTCAGACACACAGACACCCGCAGCGATGGGGGCGGCCGTCGATGGCGCACAGGCGCCCTATACCTTTCCGACCCAGAAGCTGAAGCGCCAGATGACGCAGCCGGGAAAGACACCCCTGGTGCTGGTCGCTTGTGGTTCATTCTCTCGTACGTACCTGGCGCGGAAACATGGCCGCTGCGACTGCTGACGGACACTATGCAAGCGATCACCTATCTGCACCTCCGCATGTTTGAAATGGCGGGCGATTTTGTGCGATTCAATACCGACTTCGAAGTTTGCGCCGGATACTTGTCACCGGTGCGTCCAGGGAATTCTGAGGGGGGGGGGGGGGGGGGGGGCATAATTGAAACGAGCAAGGGCTGACCGAATGTCACAGGTCAGCGACGCTTACAAGAAGGTGGGGCTCGCGCCGGGTTCCCACCGGGTCAACATGTGCGGCCGGGCCGTTGAGCAATCGCCCTGGCTCATGGTTGACCCCTTTGAAACGGTGAACTGCGACGAAAATGGCGAGCCGCAATATGTCCCGACGGCCAAGGTCTTGCGCCACTTCGACCACGAGATCAACACGGTGCTGGGAGGCATTGAGGCCCCCGATGGGCAAATGAAGAAGGCCCGGATAGCACTTCTAGCTGGTGCGTCGATTCTCATTCGAAGGAACGTAGAGTGTTGCTAACATCCAATTCCCAGGCGCCGACTTGGTTATGTCCATGGGTGGGTTTTATACAGGGTCGCGTGTCTCAAACATCAAACTAACATGTACTAGGGGAGCCTGGGCTTTGGGCACCAAAGGATTTGGACACGATCCTCGGATCGTACGGCGCTTTCATCATCGAGCGCTCGGGGACTGACATCGATGAAGCCCTGGCCTCGCTTAGGCAGTACGAGAACAACATCTGGGTGATCAGCCAAGTCATCCAAAACGACATCAGCTCCACAAAGGTTCGCCTGTTTTTGAAGAAGGATCTCAGTGTCCGGTACCTGATTCCCGACCCTGTTGTTGAGGTTTGCCATGTCCCCCCCAATGCCAGTTTGAGCATTTACTTACCCAGTACAGTACATCGATGAGCACGGGCTGTTCTCCGAGTCCAACTCAGCCAAGTCCCGGAGCCGGACACCAGATGTTGGCCCCGGGCCTTCCAACTCGAAGTCTATCAAGGGCTGAGTGAATTGGACGCTCCGGTACGGCGGACAACAACCAGAACCGGTGATAAACTTGGGATGCGCATCGGGAGAAACTCGTGCAGAGGTTAGACCAGCAACCCATTGGTTCCGGGCGGCAGCGACTTGTCGGCGCGCAGAAATTGTAGCGCCTCGCCTAGACGTTGAGATACCCCGATACACGTTATCAGAGGCGTTGGGAGTTTTGGAGATGCGAGAGGCCTGATCCTTTGGCTACGCTTCGCGCCACTGACATCTTGCCGAGGCAGTGTCAAGCGCTAGGATCCTTTTCAGACGCCTGCTAGAAGAGCGGCGTGCTGTTACATTTCACGATTGGCCATAGACACTTTTTTGTAGTAAGGGGCGGTAATGAATCCTGACTGACGATCGCGAAACATCTTGCGATGACATCATTCGGCAACCGTTGCGCTCGCATGTGGTCTCCAGTGCCCTGGATTGGTTGAGCCCAGCGGAGGGCTGGCATGGCAGATACCGTGGCTTGCATGGTGCAGCGGGCGGGAGCATGCAAATGTCCGCAATGCCGTCCCCAGCCCATTGGGCCGGGTCGTGGGCTGGGCGGCAGTTTAGCCGTCCTCTTGCTTCACTTGACATGTATCAGGGTAGTTAATCCCCGAGCTGATGTGAGAGAAGAGTGAGCAATTGGGAAGGATTTAGGTTTGAGTAATTACTCATCTCCTTATGTTTTATAACCTTTCGGAACGGAAATAGGCTTCTTACTCTTCCTCGGGGTGTCATCACAACCAACCTACGGCGGGTATCCTACCCATGGACACCTCTCTTACATCTTACACATCAACCTAACTTACAACCATCCTTAACGCCGCGCTCACTCACTTCTCCCACCACCCCTTCGTCCCCTCCCCCCTGGCATCCTCCTCAATCCTCTCCCTCAACCAATCCCCCACCACCGCCTCCCCCTCGCTATCCAACCCCAACGGCCCCTCCTCCGCCCCAACCCCCGTCCCAGCCGCCTCAAAGGTCTGCACCCGCCGCTCAATCGCATCCCACCTCTCCCTCCACGCCCTCTCCCTCTCCTCCGAATCCAGCACCTCCCCCACCCGTTCCCCCTCCCCCTCCCCCACCTCCTTCCCCTCCCCTCTCCACCTCTCACTCCCCAACTGCACCCCCACCTCCACCGCCCCCGTCCCCGTCCCAGGCCGATACCCCCTCTTCCCAAACTCGTACATATCCAGCGACCGCATCATCAGCCGCGCCAGCGCGCCCGCCTGCACCGCAAAATTGCTGCTGTTGCTGTGGATCGTGTCCGGCGGGTCGTGCGGCGCCGAGTGCACCAGCAGCGTGTAGGGGAGTCGTCGTGTGTTGTAGAGTGGTGGGAAGGTCAGGTAGTAGGAGCGCGCGGGCTTGAGCAGCTTGGCGATGCGCGCGGCGCGGGCGAGGAGGGTGTGGGCGGAATCTTCTTCGGGTTCGGGTTCTTCTTTGGGTGGGAGTTCTTGTTTTTGGTCTGCTTCGAAGAGGGGTTCGGGGGTGGAAGTGGAAGTTGGGGGGGTTGGGCGGTTGGCGAGGGCGTTGATGGCGGCGCGGAAGCTGGGTTCGAGCGCGTCGCTGTCGCTGAGCGGGGTGGTGAAGTCGTCGGGGACGTGGAGGTGGGCGGTCTGGAAGAAGAGGCAGGCGGAGGCGAAGGGGTCGAAGAGGTTGGAGGGGTCGCGGAAGAGGGTTGGGGCGTGGGCCTTGAGGTCGCTGAAGATGCCTTCTTCTTCGGTGGCGCCGTCGTGGGGGGTGTAGAGGGGGTAGTTATTCTTTCGTTTGGCGTTGGGGAGGGGTTTCGCCTTGTGGATGGGGTGGTCGGGGAGAAACATGGTCCAGTTGTAGATGCCGTTGTGGGCCATCAAACCGCGGATGGTCATGGGTAGGGAGCGGATGGGTACGTGGGACTCGGTCAGGGCAAGGCCGGCAGCGAGGCTAGCGCCGAGATAGGAGCCGTAGACGTAGGCGGGACGGGGCGCGGATTTAGGGTCGGTTCCCGAGCCAAGGTTTTCCATGATCCAGGAGTAGCCAAAGTTGACATCGTGGAGAGGGGTGGGCCAGTGGAGAGGGATCTCGGGCGGTTCCTCCTCGTCAGTTAACTGCCACCGGTAGTTGATGACGGCAGTTGGGTAGTCGTGGAAGCATCCAGGGACCGGCGCGACAGCGTCAGGGCGAGGCTGAGAGATGGGTGGGATGAGAATAATCAGGGGGCTGCTGGTGTCTTGCCTGTTGATGTTGTGAAGGCTGTTGGGTTGGTTAGGGGATATTCGATATGGCTCAAGGTAGGACTTGAAGGGCTCACCTCACGGTAATGTCACCTGTAGATGCACATGGCACCCGTACATGTTCGATCGAGGATTGAGAGCTCAGAAATCTTGATTGGAACTGTCGAGGCTGAACTAGACATCGCACTCGAGTGAAGCGAAGCCATCGCGACATAACTTTTCGCGTTTCAATAAAAAGAGGGATGCTTTCTTTGTAGATTAAAACCCTGGTCTTATCTCATCCATTCCGGCTCTTGATATCAGTGTATCTCATGCTATTCATAGGCAAGATCGCGATTACCTGAGTGATGAATGGGGGACCTCGTTAACTCAACTCATCGCATGCAGGAATGGCCTGACCGGTTCGAACCTATCTGTCAATGTCCGTTTTCGTGCGGCCTCCACTGAAGCTCCGGGGCGGCAAATCAGGGATCAAGGAACGCGTCGTGGCCGTTTCGGCCAATCATAAACCGCCATCACCGCCAACGTCCCTGCTTTGTTCAGTGCCTTTCAGGCCTGTGATCGAACGTCATGTCAATGGATGTGGGAAGTGGTGGGGAGGGGTTTGCAACCACCTGACTGACCCTTGCGCTTCATGATCTTCATCCCGTCTGAACTTTTCCAGCTACGACCGGTGTAATGCCTCCTAAAACCTTCACCAAAAGAAACTGGGACAATGCACACGAAGACTGTAGGGAGTCTCACGCTCACTCGACGACGACACAATGAACGAATACAGCGAAGAGATTCAAGAACATGTCCCTAAACAGGCCACGAAAGAATATGATCATTTGAAGCCTAGGTGAGTTTTGGCCAAGTTTAAAAACAAACAAAAAAACAGTTTATTGTACAATGAATGGACCAGCCGCTGATGAGTTCCCACCTCCATCAGTCGCTGGTGGTTCGCGTCCTCGGCGTTCCCCATGATCGCGGGTACCCTGGGCCCTGTTGCGTCCGCCTTCAGCATCTGCGCCCTCGTTAAGCCATGGCGGCAAAGCTACCCGCCCGGGACCGACATTGATTTGGCTACCTACATCCGCGACCCGGTTTGGTTGACCGCCGTCAATGCCGTCCAGCTCTTTATTGCCATCGTCGCCAACATGGCCCTGCTCCTGAACATGACGAGGCGGCTCAGCTTTGCCATCGCCCAGCCCGTTACCATCATCGGCTGGTACATTTCGTCCTTTGCCCTGATCTCCCTCACTGCTACGGCTTCCGGGCCTCTGGTGGTTGAGTTGGATGACGAGTTTACCTGGTCCCAGGCCTTCTACTACGCAATCTATTCCGCCGTCTTGTACTTCCTGGTCGCTTCCCTGATGGTAGTTACCTACTTGGGCGCCCAGGCTGGCCGCTATCCTAAAGACTTCGTCCTCACTGCGAGCCAGCGCACCTTGATGCTGCAGACCATCATGTTCCTCATGTATCTGCTGCTCGGAGCCCTGGTATTCTGCGAAGTCGAGAGTTGGTCTTACCTTGACGCAGTCTTCTGGGCGGCCGTGACGCTCTTCACCGTTGGCTTTGGCGATCTATACGCCATCACACCTCTTGGTAGGGCATTACTGATCCCTTACGCACTAGTGGGAATCATCAGCCTCGGTCTTGTTATTGGCTCCATCCGTAGCCTGGTCCTCGACCGCGGCAAGCAGCGGCTCGGGAATCGCATGCTGGAAAAGAAGCGGCGTAGGACATTGAGGCGGATGACGAGAACGGGAAAAGACGAGGTTCTCATCCCGATTAGGGACGACCCGCCAACCATGGAGTCCGTACGCACCGACACGTCGGAATTGACCGAGTTTGAGCGGAGAGAGCGCGAGTTCAACATCATGCGCAAGATCCAGGACGTGTCTGCCCACCGTCGGCGGTGGTTCGCCATGGGCGTGTCGACAGGAACCTGGTTGGCCCTGTGGCTCGCCGGCGCAAAGGTGTTCCAGAAGTGCGAGGAGCGATACCAGGGGTGGAGCTACTTCGACGGTTTCTACTTCGCCTTTGTCAGCTTGACCACGATCGGGTACGGGGATATCACACCCGTATCCAACGCCGGCAAGTCCTTTTGGGTGTTTTGGGCGCTGCTAGCGCTGCCCACCATGACTGTGTTGATCTCCAACGCGGGCGACACCATCGTCAAGGGGATCCGGGATGCGACCGACCAGATAGCCACTGTGACTATCCTACCCGGTGAACAAGGGTACAAGAAGGATCTCAAGCGGTTGCTGCGGACGTTTTCCTGTGGTCTTCTTTTTAAGGAGAGTGCCGAGGAAGTGCCCGCCGGCTTTCTCGGCCAGCCACGGCCCCTCGAACGATCGGGGCCCCACAGCAACCGTGACGTTGAAGAGATGGTTGACCGACTCGAAGCTGATCTGGAAGAAGCCGACCTCGAATCGGAAGCCACCAACCGGACCAAAAAGAAGGGGAAGCGCGCCGACCGCGCCAACGCCGAAGAGAACCACCAACCCCAAGCCGAAGCCCCCTCCAGCCCCAACACCAAACCGCCCACCACCCCCACCCCGTCATCCCCCCCATCATCATCATCACCCCCCTCCTCCCCACCAACCCAAAAACTACACCCCCACCACCCCCTCACCCTCCCCCCCTCCAAACACGACTACCACATCACCCTGGTCGACGAGATCCGCCGCGTGACCCAGCACCTGCGCCACCGCCCCCCGCGCAAATACACCTTCCACGAGTGGGCCTGGTACCTGCGGCTGATGGGCGAGGACGAGGCCGATGCGGCGCGGCACCGGCGCGAGGTGCACGCCGTGCATGCTATGCAGCGGCGGAGGGGAAGGGCGCGCCGTGTGGAGGAGGAGGGGAAAGAAGGGGAGGGTGGGACGGGGGGTGGTGGGGAAGGGAAAGGGGGGGAGGGCGGAACGGGGGAGGGTGGTGGTAGAGGTGATGATGGTAGTGGGAAAGGGGGGAAAGAGCTGGTGGAAAGGGGGGACCGGCTTCCTTGGAGCTGGGTTGGTAGCAGGAGCCCGCTGATGGAGTCGCAGGAGGAGGCCGAGTGGATCTTGGAACGGTTGATTGCGAGGCTGGGGGAGGAGTTGAGGGCTGCGAGGGAGGCGCATCACGCGGGTCAGCGATGATGCGTGCGTGCGTGCATAATTGGCGTGTTTAAGTGTTGGGGGTGAGGGTGGGTTGTTTTGGCGCGCATGGAACAATGGATGGATACCCGGGGAAAGATTTCGTTTGCGGGAGTATTGCTTAGTGAGCATCATTATTTTGCATTGTTTTGGGGTCTAGCCTTTAGCATGCGTATCTGGGAAGGGCAGTCGAGGCCCATCATGAATTTATAAATACCTTGGGGTGATGTCAAGTCGAAGGGCCAGAAATTTATTGCTGGTTTGCAATGGCCTTGCACGAATGTTGGAAGCACAGGAAGTAAACATGATAGCGAGCGATGATCGCTTCAGAAGATGTGGGTATAACGATTGTATCATTCTATCGTAGCTACCAGATGATGCAAACCTCTAGCTGGTCGAATGAAATCATGAACGCCGAGATCCTGCTATATGCGCCGATGCCTCTATGTTCCATGTCCCACTCAAGTCGAGACCAACGCCGTGCGCCGAAAGCAAGTGATGATAAGAAAGCGATTTCTGGAATCGTGATCAGAACGAAGACATGGTCGCGTTAGTCGCGCTCGTCGCAAGCGCCCTCAGAGGATCGAAGAATTGGACCGAGAGCTGCTGGTAAGACGAGACCACGAACCCGATCACCTCGCCAAACACCAACAGCCCGATGTTCCGCAGCATGGAGGGAGGCAGGCGATAAGACCCAAAGAGGAGTGATGCAGCCGGGAAGACGGCGAAGGGCCACCAGCTCTTGACTGACACACGCGTGAGGAAGGTCTCGTTGACTGAGGAAGCCAGGGCGGCTGTCTGCTCCAGCGCGTCGAGGATGTCGTTCGTGATATTATTCGCTTGCTTGATCATGATCGAATGGTCGCCAAACTTTGCGGAAAGCTTTTCGGTTGCTGTGACCAGCCGGTCCATTCCTTGCTCGAGGTTATCTTGCCGCTTGGCGAGCAAGGCGGCCTGTCGATCTGCAACTGCCTGAGTAGAGGGGTCAGTGGATGGGTGTATATCAAGCGAAACTTGAATACATACGACTTGCTGCTGCATAGAGTTGGTAGAAGTAGCCACTAACGTGATAACTGCCAACAGAGTGCTTATATCCTGGCTGACCCGCTGCGATGCTTGCTCAACTTGCCCAAGCGAGGTCGCCTGTGCAAGGGCCATCTGAGAATTGCTATCGAGAGCATTGCTGACTAGGACGGACAGCAGCTGTTTGAGGTTTTCGGCGTGCTGGAGTCCGTCGTGGTAGGACTCCGAGGTTTTCTTGAGTGCCGAGTCAAGGTCCTTGAAGAGGTACTTTTCCACGCGCCCCAGCCCTTCGCTCAACCGGTAAATGTGTGGCGTGAGCTGTGCGAGCGCCTCAACAGACTGCCGGGCGCGATTGTCGAGGTCGTCCATGCGCTTCTGAAGCTCGGCCTCGACGCCGTCGGTGAGCTGGGAAATGACGCGGGTAAGTCGCTGATAGAGCAAAATGCTGCTAGCTACGAAACGGTCAGTCATGTACCACACGAGCCGGTCGAGGGCACTCACATTTCTCATTGTCGGCCCTTGCGGCTTCGCAAAATCGCACTGCCTTGTGGCGATAGCTAACCCAGGTGGTCCAGGCAGCATCCGATGCCGCCAGAGCCGAAGACAAAACCCAATCTCATGGGAGCTCACATGCAGTTGGGGTTCGTCTCGCATGGCAATCTGGCTTAGTGATGGCTCGCGAAACTTGGCGCACTCCTTGGGGATCGAGAAGCTACCGCGCTCCAGGTCGCAAATCGCCAGGCTCGCGGCGTACGAGTCGACGAAGTCGCGGATTTGCCGCCCGCTGTCGGTGAGAACGGTGGCATCGTTTTTGCCATCAACTAACTGGCAGTTGTTGACAAGAAGCCGTGCGGCCACGCGATGGCAGAGAGGCTCAGACTGAAGTTCTTCGAGCTCGTTCAACGCAACTGCGTAGATGTTGCGGAGCTGGGGAGCCTCAGGCGACCCGGAGGAATTATCTGAGCCTGCTGCGACTGCGGATGGTTAGTTTCTGCTGGGTTCGTTCCAAGGGAGAACTTGACACGACTTACGAGATGCGGCTTTCTTCTCGTTCCTCCAGGAAATACCCCAGATGCAAGGTGCCAAAAGGACGAGAAGAAACACGTGTACCCTCATGTTGACTGTATTTCTCGCCTCGTTATTGCTTTGTGCTAAGGTAACTCGTCGCAAGTGAGGTGATCTCGTCTCGTGAAACAAAGTATACCAGGGGTAGATAAAGAGTGCTGCTGATGCGGCTCTGGGAAGAGTAAGTGATGATGTGGGAAGAAGTTCAAAGATCTGGGTGCTGAAGGGGAATTAAATAGACCCAGCCTGGAGGAGGGGAAAGTTTGGCCAGAGGCCATGCCGCTGAAACGGGAAGGCGCATCTTGAATGGGGTGATGGGATGGCGAGGGTGCAGTAACTCTCGGCGGCGGTTCAAGCTTCTCGATGCTTATGTCGTCGTCTAGATTGTGGTTGTGAATTGCCCTGTAATGGGCCAATGGAAGATGGAACCATGGACAAGTGAGAGATAACAGCCGCCTAACACAATCCGGAACGGAAAAATTTGGCGCTGCACTGTGCGTGAAACACAACTTCATCTGAAAGCAAGGCATTGTTGATTAACTAGAATAGGAAAGGAGGTAAGATGAAGGACCATTTCGAAAACTCTTCAATAGAACCCCACCGCAGAGACCATGGCATTTCTTATGCAGAGGGAAGGTGCGGTGCGTTTGGTAAAGGAAGGGGACCAGACCGCATCGACTTTGGCTAACAAGAAGACAACAGAACCCTAGTAAAAAATACAAGGGCTTTAAAATTTTATAGTAATTTACGAGCAGGCTTATACCCTTACAAGGAGTTCCAGAATGAGAGATCCCCAACATATTTGGTGATAATGATGGAGGTTGAATCTTGGTGTTGAGGGTGCCCCGCAACCCCTGACCGCTGACTAAGATCGGGACCCACAGCCGGAAGCCAGCCGGCGCTCCCAGTGCCCGAACTTTTTTGAGCAAGACCGGGAGGGAGTGAGCATCAATTGTAACGATCCGATTGCAGCGTCGCGAGTTGCCAGTCCGCCGCCGCCCACAATGCTCGCACCAAGGACTGGGCGACAAGCCCTGCAACGGGCATTGGCTCCCAACTCCTCTTCGACCGTCACACTGCCGGCCTTCCTCGTCCCGGCTTTCCAGACAGCACGAACCTTCTCGGCGACGACACACCGGCCCTCCAAGCTTGGGAGGACGCCGCTCTCAGTACCACCCGGCGTAGACCTTGCGATTAGCGACCTGTTTATCAAGAAGGATATGACGTCGTACCTAAAGACGCACAAGCGGACGATCACAGTGACCGGGCCGTTGGGTGAGCAGCACGCTCTGGCAAGCCGTCGACCAGGGCGCTGATTTGTTGTAGGAACACTGGAGCTCGAGATCCCCGGCTATGTCAACATCGATCACGACGCCGCAGCAAGGAGGGTGGAGTTGAGCGTGAAGGACCGGGACGAGAGGAACCAGAGGGAGATGTGGGGTATGGACCGCCGTACCTACAACCAGCAATGCGATTAGAGCAGGGGCTAACAGACAGCTACAGGAACCACATGGTCGTACCTAAACAACTACATTATGGGTGTCTCGGAAGGGCATACGGCCGTCCTCCGTCTGGTTGGTATCGGTTACAGGGCAACGATCGAGCCCCGCCCCGCGAAGGCGGAATACCCCGATCAACAGTTCGTCTGCTTGAAGCTGGGCTTCTCGCATCCGGTGGAGATGGGCCTGCCCAAAGGCATGAAGGCTAGCGCGCCACAGCCGACCCGCGTACTCCTCGAGGGCATCGACAAGGAGCAGATCATGCAGTTCGCCGCCAAGATCCGCAGGTGGAGAGTGCCGGAGCCGTACAAGGGCAAGGGCATTTTCATCAACGACGAGACTATCAAGCTCAAGCAAAAGAAGATCAAATAGACGACTCGTGGGTCAGTCTTTGTATATCTAGCAATTCTTCCGCCGCCGGGTTTTGTCTGGCTGTATCTGTGCAATGAATATGTACATTATTTGGCACCGACCAGAGAGAGCCTATTTCAGCCCGAGCACCTCCTGGACGACGTCAAGAACTTGGCCGTGGACTGCGGCGGGCGCGGCAATCACGCCGCTGTTGCTAGCCAGCGTTCTGCCAACGCCGAAATCAAGACGCCGCCCCTTAGTGTCCGTGACTTGGCCGCCAGCCTCGCGGACGATCAGGTCGCCGCCCGCATGGTCCCAGATCTTCTCCTGGTAGGTCTTGGAAGTCGGCAGGCGCAGATAGATGTCGCCGGCGCCGCGAGCAATAGAGCCGTACTTGGCCTGCGAGTCCATCCTGACGCTGGGCTTCGTAATACCCAACTTCTGCGCAATCTGCGCCGACTCGGACTGGTTCGAGTGTCCCGCCTCCACACTCTCGCAGAAGCTCGCGCTCGCCATCTCAGTCACCTCCTTCATCTTGATGTTCTTCCCCTCCGTCAGCCCGCCCGTGCTCAACGGCCTGCTCGTGGCACCCTGCCCAATGACCGCCGAGAAGATCACACCGCGTCCCTCGTCATCCGACTGGTTCGCGCCAATATCCACCGTCAACGGCGCCGCATCATCAACCGGCAAGTTCGGGCACCCCAGCACACCCACCTTCACATCCCCATCCTCCAACAGCGCCAGCGCCAGCGCATACTGGCCACCCCTCAAAAACCCCTTCGTCCCATCAATCGGATCCAGCGTCCACACCCTGCCCACCCTCCCCCCCTCACTCCTCCCCAAATCCACCACCTCCAACAAATCCTCCACATCCCTGACCCCACCCCCCAACAACCCCTCCGCCTCCTCATCCTCCAACCTCGTCCCCTTGACCAACCCCCAAATCAACTCCCTCAACCCCGCATCCGCCCGCAGCTGCGCAGCCTCCTCCTCGGCGACGATGGCGTCGCCGGGGAAGTTGTGGCGCAGCGCGGCGATGATGAGCGCCTGCGCGCCAAAGTCGCCCACCGTCACGGGCGACGCGTCGTCCTTGGACACCGTGCCCTTGGCTTTTTCGTGGAAGACGCGCTTGGTGAGCAGCGCGGCGCGCTGCACGGCCAGCTGGGCGATCTCGAGTTCGCGGGCGTAGGGGGTGGTCATGGTGGTGGTTGGGATGGTGGTGGTGGTTGGAATGGTGGTGGTGGTTGTAATGGTGTGGTTGTGGTGGCGGGTGAGGTGGTTGAGGATGAGACCGAGGCGCCGGGGGATGGTGGTGGTGGTTGTGGTGAAGAGGATTGCCAGTGTGAGGATGAGGAGAGAGATGATGGAGAAAGGGTGTACTTTGAACTTGGGTCGGCTGCGAGTGGCGGCAGTTGGAGATTGTTGAGAGTTGATCATTCACTTAGCCGTGTCAGGTTAATTGATGGTATGTTGTCTTTATTAATCCCGATTGCAACTTGCTCCTGCTCGCCGTAGATTCCCCGCACTCCAAAAGTTGCGATGCGATTACGCTGACGTTGTTCGATGGTGGGGGTTGAGTGCTCCACAGCGGGCACCCGGACTTTCCAGAGCTCCAACCACATCAAATCACCAGCGGGCTTTGGAAAATTGGCTATTGAGGTTTTTTCCCCCTCGGTGACTCTGGAATGCGTGAAATAACCGCATGAGCTATTTAGTCATAGCTCCGACGAGTGCCTAGCGTGGGATGATGATTGATGTGAGCATACGAACGAACGCATGAGCGAGCTTGTCTCGAACCCAAGACAGAGGAGCAGAGCAGTTCCAGTTATGGACGCTCATTCACAAAAAGGACTCTGAAGATTAAAGAGTGGGCGAGGGAAGGGGGCAAAAAGAGTGGGATAACCAGGAATCGAACCTGGGTCCTCTCGGATCGCTGTGTTTAACCACAACGAGAAGTACTAACCACTATACTATTATCCCATTACTTACTTTAAGCTATGCCTAAAACATACTTATGACACCAGCATACCCGAGGTTTGCGAGCATTCAGATCCCACTTGATTTGACTGTTCAACAACGCCTGATCCATGAACCTGGCCGCATTTCTTGGCCTGCGCTCCCTAACATAAAAAGCATCGAGTACCGCGATGGAGAGCGACTCAGATAGCTTCACCTCGGTTTCATAGAGTGACTTCACCGATTCACTGAATAACCCTAGGCAACTGGTCATCCGATCCCGACATTTACGGAGTGAACTCGAGGGACACGGTGATCTCGGGCAAGTGGCATGCTCTCACACAGACGGTGGATATCTGCGCAGTGCCCATTTCGAACTACCTTACTCATCGAACAAGGGCCCATTCTGTAGGCTGGGAGGAGAAGAAGAAAATCGGAGGCGTGCAAGGCGCACAGGCATCAATACCGCTGGTTTACCTTCACTCTTACAGGTCAACCCATGTCGGCAATGGTTCAAGGGACATCCCCCCTTGCCTATTTAGACATGCCGCTATGGTAGCGCAATGTGTGATCTGTCATTCGATATTCAATTTGCAGGCGAAATGGGTTTATACCGAGAGTAACTCCCCCTCAATTAACGGTAACTGACGGTACTTGTGAAATTCTCACCCTGTCTACTCCGGCGCTTCCATCCACCTTACCACAGGTCGATGGCAGCTTACATGTATTCTTAGGCCTCGGCAGTGGCAGCCCCAACATTTGAGTTCGGTACGGGAACTTGATACTCCCTCTGGCCTTCGGTGCCCAGAAGAACGATGGCAGCGTCCTCCGAGAGGAAGCCCCGGGACTGGATCGTCTCGGCATCTCGGAGCTTCCAGAGCGCGGCAAGCGTGGCCGCGCCACAGGGCCCAATGCCTACGCCGGCCTCTTTCAGGAACTGAACAGCCTGGTGCGACTCGATGTCCGAGACAACCACGCTGATATCAACACCTGCCTGGAGATCCTTGAATGCTGCCATCGATACCGTACCGCAATTCAGCCCATCCATGATGCTGGCTTTGGATGTGTCTATTGGCACGGATCGTCCGGCCTTCAGGCTGTGGTGCAGACACGGCGCGGAATCGGGCTCGACGCTCATGACCCTGCATTGACGACCTTTGCCCTTGCAATGGGCAACAACAGCGTGCGCCAGGGACCCCACACCTACTGGGCTCACTATGAGGGTGGCCGCGTCGAGGCCTTGCTCGGAGAGCTGCTGGCTGACTTCTGTGAGCAGGGTCGAATAGCCTTCCACGATACATGCGGGGATTTGCTCATATCCCTCAAACGAATTGTCCTGGACCAGCAAACCGCCCTCTGTCGACGCTGCGGCGGAGAAGGCCTTCGATATGGCGTCGTCGTAGTGGGATTCGACAAGAATAACCTCGGCACCTTCTTGGGCGATGAGCTTGACGTCTGCTGGGCTGACGGTGCTGGGAAGGTAGATGTGGGCTGGCAGGTTGAGCATCTTGGCCATGGCTGCTACGGCTCGACCATGATTTCCTTCGGTGGCAGCGAAGAGAGCAATGCGGTTCTTATGTGCTGCTTGGGCCACGTCGGTGAGCGGCAAGTCTTGAGAGAGACCGAGCTGAGACACGAGGGCTCGATACGTGCCCCATGATGCACCGAGAATCTTGAAGGAGGGAAGGCCAAGTCTGTTGCTTTCATCTTTGAGGAAGACAGACTTGACGCCTAGCTTCTTCGCAACACCCTCCAACGGAATTAGAGGTGTTGGCGCGTATGAAGGTAGTTGCCGATGGAAGGTTTGAATCTGGGAGGTGTCTGCAGAGGGCGGCAACGGCGCGGTGCTCTGGTTGAAGAAGACGCTTTGGTCCGGGACCGTCATGATGCCGGGAGGTTTGGGGCGGAAACTGACTTTATGAGAAGGCAAGGTAAAGAGGGGGCTCAGAGGGGAAAGGATGAAGAGCCAAGCGCCGAAAGCCCTGTGTAATTGTCTCGTTCTAGGTGCAAAATGTAATCTTCGGGGCCTCCACGATCAATGAAACCAGATCCCATTTCTCTTGAAGTGCTTTCAGGCCAACCGTTGCAAAGTATTGGGCTTGTACTGCTACATGGATCCATCTCATGCGGAAACAAACTCACCCCACTTCACTCAATCGCCACATCTGGTTAGATACAGTACACCCCAAGAGTACCCACAGGCGCCGTATGGCCATGCACGCCCTTTGACTACGCGGTGTGTACCCTCGCACTATCTGTGACGGGCTGGGCCCTGTAGCTCCCAGCCCCTGAGAATTCCTTCCTCTACAGTGAAGCGTCATATCCGTCTCTTGCCCTGTTCCACACAACATTCGGCCAAAGTAACGTCTCTGAATACTACTTGGGCCTTGACTATCCGTATTTACTTGTCACAGGTCAGCTTGTAAGACCTGTACTCCGTGTTGCCCGTCCAAAGGCAGCCAAGCTGGTCCCTGTAAGCACCGCTGGCAGGGTAGTCATCGCACGTCGGGCCGGCAAAGGCCGTAACTAGGAATACGAATCAGCCGCTTATTCCGTGTGTGTGGGTGACAGTAAACAGGCAGGTCTTACTGCGGCAGCCATCGGCCAGCTCGTTCAGCTCCAAGGCACAAGTGTCGTCCGGAAGAGGGAAGCAGAGGCCCTCCCAAGCACGCTCCACGATGTTCATGCCCCAGGTATGGCCGCTTCCGGAACCGCATTCGGTGTTCCACGACTGGAAAAGCGCGCCCCGGTCATACTTCTTGGTCGGGGCGCTGGCGGTGCGGGTGACGAGGGAGAGGGAGGAGACGAATGCTGCCGTGAAACGCATGTTGTGGTGAGTGCTAGCTAGATCGGATGGGTTGGGTTGTGATGTGTTTGTGGAAGTCAAGAGTACTGAGCCTGTGTGGAGGGAGTGGAAGAGACCGAGACAAGCTCGAGCTTATATACCTGGTTTCATGAACGAAGACTCGTTTTTGAGTAGAAGCGAGAAAGCCATGCGAGATAATTACCAACGGACCATGAGAACATCAGTAGGATCACTTTTCACATTCCGCTTTCAGTATGTAATTCGCGAAGCCATCTCGACTTCGGAGAACCACGAGCCCTGATATTAACCAAATTAATTTCAGACCTACATTCTATAAAGTAGGGAAGGCTGCTCGCGAATCACTGGTGACGTCAGGATTCATGATCCAGGACAATGTTAGACTTCCAAGTGCCGGGTGTTGTTGGCGAACTTCAAACTGTAGCTCTGACTTAGGTTGTTGGTGTTGGGGACTGGAGGTCAGTCATGATGGTCATCCATCTATATGTAGTGACCGCCTCAGAAAGCACCAGGTTGCCGGCGCTCGAAGCTGCGAAAGGGCAGGTAAATTGTTACTGGACTAATAGGGGGAAGTGGAAAGTCAGAAGGTAGATTGTTATGAAGATGCCAGGTCGGGAGAATAGGGTCCGGTGGCGGGGGCGCCCACATGCTTGTCGGTAGCAATTCCCCCGGGACCGACCATGACATTAGGTTCACCGCTGTTGCTCCTCTTTGCTCAATCTACGGAAGGCCCAAACGGTCCGGTCCCCAGCCTGGATTTGGAAAGCGGAGGCGGGGGACTACTACCGAACAAGACGACCTTGGGGCGGCCTGATATAGCCCGGGCGTCAACGGTTAGAGGGCGGAACCTTCTTGGGACCCATTTGGCTACACCTCGTGTGCAGTGGCGTCGCAATGTAACTATAAAGCTGCAGGCTAGATGGGAGTGCATGAGATCGAGATCTCAAGTTCTAAAAGCCCAGTTAGAGACATGAGCCTTGGCCCTCCATTCCATTGGGCTCCAGGGCGCATCTTCTCGAGCTGCCGGCACTGGGCCTGCCCATGTTCCTCGGAGGGAGTGAATGGCTG
This sequence comes from Chaetomium tenue, assembly GCF_020726465.1. NCBI lineage: Eukaryota > Fungi > Ascomycota > Sordariomycetes > Sordariales > Chaetomiaceae > Chaetomium > Chaetomium tenue. Next base: position 1,008,100 of record NW_027117330.1, on the reverse strand, counting down.
CGCCGGGGTCTATGAAGGATACATGTGCAGTCTGGGAACCGGAAGAATAGGTTTGTGGTGACGAGGGTGGCTGGGTTGGTCATGCCGGAGAGCGGTAGGCGAGTGTACATTACACTTGAAGCTGTGACGGGCACCCCCCGTTGCCCTTTATGTCTGCCGCCGTCTTGGAGGCATACCAACTCAACGTCTCTTGTCCTAAATTTCTCGGCGAAACTGATTGCAAACCCACCTCCACCCTCACCTCCCCGCTCCTCCCACCTCCCAGCAGCTCCTACCGCAACCGAAACGTCTCCATATCCATACCCGTCTCAAACAGCCCCGACGCATCCTCCATCAGCCCCGGCACATACGCCTCACCCACAAAAAGCCTTGTATCCTCTCGCTTCGGATCCAGCCTCAGCACATATGGCGTCTCACCACCCTGCAAAATACACAGGAGATCGCCCGCCCTCGCCGTAGGCGGCACCATGGCAAAGTAGCATGACTCTTCGGTCACGGCGAAGCAGCGGTGCACGGCGTGGTCCTCCGCCGCCTGCAGCCATGCGGTTGGGTTTGGCTTGGTGGGCGCTGTTGCTGGCGTTGCCTCTCTGCTACTGGTGCTGGGAGGTTTCCAGTTGCGCGGGTCGTGTTTAGTGCTGAACGCGGCGGCGGGGAATAGTTTGGAGAGCACCGAGATGCCGGAAGCGTACGCCGTGTCGCTGGTGTTTGGGGATGGCGAAGAATTCGAAGGAGACGATATGTCATCGAAGAGCGCGTATGGGGCGAGAGTGTCCAGGAATGCCTTGAGGGTTGGGATGGAAGGGTCGTTCTGGTATGTCCCCTGGGTGGTCAACTTGGAGGGCTCGTGTTTGGACGGCTGACCGGGAACCGGCTTGGGAGGTCGGCAGAGGCGCCATGCAGCCTGGATAAGCTCCTTCTTGGGAGAGTCCGAGTTGAAACAGCTCGAGGTAAATCTGGCAGTTACCTTGTCGATAGTGTCAACCACGAGGCCATTGACCAACAGCGTCCTGTAGTTATCCTCGAATGAATCCTTTGTAATCCACGATTTGGGCGAGCCGGATGCTTGGTAGCGCCCGGGGCGACCTATGAGACTGTGGAATCTCCCTGCGTCCCATCGCGGGACCCAGCTCGGCAGTTCCTTCGGTCCCGGGAGTGGTGGCTTAGTCTCCCCATTGTCCGACACGCTGTTCAGTAGCATCAAAGTACTATCGACAGTGAGTGCGCGGATGGCAATCTCGTGGTAGACGGCCGCAATTGTATTGTCATAGTCGGGCTGGATGATGAGCGCCTTTTCAGCTTCGATCCACGCCGAATAGTGGCCAAGTTGTGAGAAGACATAGTCTCGGGGGTCTGTGGCTGAGTTCCTGGCGCTCAAGCACAATTGGTAGACGAAGCTATGCCGTGCTCTTCCCCCGGGCTCATCCCGTGGCCGCTCAACAAACCGTTTAAACAACAGCGTGACGGAGTTAGTACCAATCTTGTGCTTTTTCTTGAGCTCCCAGCCCTGAGTCTCGAGCTTCTTCATGGAGTGGTGCAGCGCCTCCCACGGGATGCTCTCCGAACCCCAGTGGACGATGGCCTCCGTGTCCGTCCCTATCTCCTGGGGGATCCAAGCCCTCCGGAACCAAGCCAGTTTGCTAAGTTCCCGCAGAGATTTCCAATTTTCGACAGGAATCCAGTCAAAGTTCGCCCCCTTTGACTTGCAGAGGGTCGACAGGAGTTTGTCCTCGAAGATGGAATGCAGCGCATTCAGAAGCTGAAAAGCCCTGGGTGCGTGGCCTTCGGGATCTGCACCAAGCCAGACGAGAACTTGGTGTGCATCTCGGAAAATGGCATGCATGAGCCGGACCTGTTGGCTCCGTTCGACTGTGTCCTTCTGGTTAATGCATAGTTGGTCGATCCAGATCCGTAGTGCAGGCTGTCCAGGAGCAGGGCGAAGCCGCCGCAGGGCGATACCGAGGCTATTTGTGATAGCTAGCTTTTTCCCGTCGATGATGATAACGTCGTTATACTGAGGCTCGCCCCAGACATAGGAGAGAGCTGAATAGCGCGGCCCCTCGCGACCGATCCACATGTCTTCGAGACTGCCGGCTAGCTTGTCCGTTTTCTTGCCGGGCTTGAGGACGAGAGCGCGCGATCTGTAGTACTCCTGTATGCGTTTATATTGGTAGAACTCGTCCAGCACGGCCGACTCTAGCGTTCTCTCCCTCGCCAAACGTTCGTTTTCCAAGGCCAATCTCTCCCGCTCCGCTTGCTTTTCCGCTTCCTTTTTCGCTTCCTGTGCCTGGACCTGCCTGTGGAGGTTAAGCCTCACGGGGGAGTAAGTAATATGCATATTTGGATGTGCCATAGCTCATGTGAACGTTAATTGCGGCTAGGGTAAATAGGTAGGTATTAAAGAAAAAGGTACACCTTCGAGGTTTACCCTCAGGAACCAGAGTCGGGATGGGAACAAGGAACAACTGAACAAGAGGCTGGAGGCGCAATGCGGTAAAATGTCAGATTGTGCTAAAAAAAAAAGCGAGCCCGGCGAGGGGACTTTTTCGAATGTTAACCTCTTGCTGCCTACGGATACATCCACGACGAGGCAGTTTGCGAGGTTGACTCGGAGATGATTTGCTGTGGAGGGGGCTGCATAAGCTCGAAGCTTGGGAGGGGCACGAACTTACTCTTGGAGTTAGAGACCCAGGTTGGCAACCCCCTAATAGCCTAGACCTCAACGTTCTCAAGGACGTTTGGAAGGCTGTGAAGAGTATCTTGTATAGGGACCTCTCGGACTTACACCTCCCGATAAATACCAATGCAAACATCGTAATTTTGGAGGATGCCCTGAAGGTTGCCTGGGGAGCGGTGCTGGTGGGTGCCAAGATGCAAATGGAACAACACCCACTTGCCCCTTTTTTTGTGAATAGCAAACTTGATGACCGAAGTTCTGGTCGCTCTGGGCCCGGAAGGGTGCAAGTACCCAGGGAATGAAACTTTAACGTAAAAAAAAAAAACATAAAAAAAACAGGCCGACCCAATTTGGATCGAACAGACAGGTTGTGGTCATATCACCGCCCTCGGCGCGGTCTTGCTTCAACAAGGGGGGTGTGACGGCAGGTTCTAACCCTAACCCTGGCCGCAACCCGAGTGGTGGTCTGTGCGCCTCCCACCTGTGTTTTCCCACAGTTGTGCGAATCCTATATCTTAATTCTTTTCTTTTCTTCTCTTTAGCTTTAGATTCACGTAATTGAGTGGGATCATTTGAGCCTTTGTGCCTCTATTCCTCACTCGCTCGTCACAGGGGGAATTGACAGCACACAACCTAACCATTGCACCACGAATGGTGCGATGGCGTCTGTTGAAAATAAACAACCAAAAAGTAAACTATATAACCGACTATGGCCACTAATTGCCCCCCGGCAACAGAAGATAGTTAACAAGCAAAAAAAAAAAAAAAAAAAGAAAAAAAGAGATGGAACACTGGGAGTTCTCGCCACGAGTCCTCGAAGGTGAAATAAACAACGGAAGTAGGGAAGCAGAGGAAACCTCGGGCTGGGGACATTATTCCAAATCTAAGGACGGTACCTCATCATAAAACGTACATTCCTCCTCCTTGTACCTTGCCCAAACCCCCACAGCCCCCTCGCAGCAACAATCAGTCATACCAAATAGCATTCATGCCAAACCCAGGCTCGGGAATGCGCAGCCTCGCCACGCGATGCAGGAACTCATCCTTCCACCTATACATCTCAATCCACCCCTCCTGATCATCCGTAATCGCCATCCACTCATCACTCCACGGACACGGCGAGACCGCATTACTATGCCCGCCACTCGTCGGCGTCGGATTCAACAAAATCTGCCTCTCAACACTCCCACAATCCCGCAGCCTAAACGCCGCCACATAGCCCTGCAGCTCAAACCGATTCGCGCGCGACGACGCAAACATATGCCTCCCGCTCGCCGTCAGCGCCACCACGTCGGCGCGGTACAGGCCCTTGCCGGAGTCGGCGTCGCGCGCGGGGATCCCGGGGGGGATCAGCGGGTAGCTGTGGTGCGTGTACACGGGCAGGTGGGTCGCCGGGTCGATGACGTACTCGCAGATGCGGTTGCCGGCTTCCATGAGGGCGTAGAGGTATTGGCCGGTCGGGTGCATGGCGACCCAGCGCGGGTGGTCGGAGGGGGCGGGGGCGTCGACGCTGCCGATGAGCTCGACTTCGCCGGAGGGGAGTTTGCGGTGGGTCCAGAGTTTGTTCGCGGTCAGGTCGGCGGAGTAGAGGTAGGTTTCGGTGGGGTCGAAGACCATGCCGTGGATGCCGGTGTTGGGTTGGTAGGGGTAGTTTTGGATGTTGGTTTCGAGCTTGCCGGTGGTGGAGACGGAGAAGATGTTGCCGAAGCCGGCGTGCTTGTAGAAGGGGTTGGCATAGACGGCGTAGGGGGGTTGCTTGGCCGCGAGCAAGAAGATGGCGCGGGTGTTGGTGTCGGCGCTGTTTGCCTGGGCTGATGCAAGGAGCAAGTGAGGTGGTTAGCATTGGGTTGATCCGAGGTCAGAACTAAGAATTGAAACATAATAATAAAGACATACGGTCATCGCCCATGGGATGGGATGCCTCGTGGACAATCTCAGTCGGGCTCCGGACGGCAAAGCTGGACCACTTCTTCATGGCCGCGCCATATATGTTCTTCCTGGTATGCTGCATCCCATTGTGAGTTGATGCTGCTTCAATGGATGGCCAATTGGGGTTGTGGTCGTACGTCGAAGGTCATCCATGATATCGGCTCGTCTTGCGGAATCTCAGTGCGCTTGATCAGCTTCAGCGTGAGGTTCTCGTCGTCAAACTGAACGGTGAAGATGGCCCCTGGCGGGGTCCATGTCCCGATCATCAAGTGGTGGAGGGGCATGGTTGCGGATGCTGCCAATGACGTCGGATGCTGTTGCCGGGGGTTTTGGGGGGTTTCTTGGGGTCGAGAGGAATAACTCCTGAGGTCTAACCGTCTCTCAGAGGAGAAGCAACTGCGGGACGCGATTGGAATCGTACGATGCAAAATTGATGTTGGACGGAGAATTGCCATTGCATTCGATGTTATCGTCTTTCTGTCTACAACATTTTCCTTCCCTCCCATCCATGTGCTGCCCTTTCTTGGCGCTAGACATGGTACTGAGCGCTGTGTGAATCTTTACCCCTCGGCGCGCCTGGGCTTCGGAACTGCGATTGTGGGGTCGGGAACGGCAGCGGTAGATGCAAGACCGCCCAGCACCTGTCGGGATTTCTGGTGCAGCACTGGGCTCCGGCAAATCCACAAAACCTTGTTCCCTCAGAAACCCCCATGTCTCCCGCCTCCCGCCTCCCGCCCCTCGCTCTTTCGTATGTATGTACCCACGCGCCTGCAGGTGCATCTTGTTGCCCCGGATCGAAAGGGTAAAAGCTCATCCCCACCATTTTCTGATGCAATCCCGGCAATCGCGAGGCCGACTCACATCATCGCCACAAACCGCGAAACCTAGATGGAGGGAAGAACCTCGACGGAGTGGGTTGTGGTGGAATCGAACAGTGGCGCGAGCTTGGATCCCCAGATCCCGCATCTCAAGATGATCCGATGGTGGCCGTGCGGTGCAGCGATCGTGGATGAACCAAGATGCTGAGCCGCCCAGCGATTCATGGGACGGCAACGCCAAGGGCGCTGTCGCTGGGATGGACGCTGCGAGCACGCTGGGTGGCTGGACGCTAAGGCACCATGACAGGGAGTTGGTTGTCAGTGGGCTGGGGGAAAGTTTGGGGTCCAGCGGGATTTCCAGTGCCCTTCGGTCTAACCGAACGCGGTGTCCCTGGTGTTCTTGACCCCCTGGATGCATTCCTGACAGGGCTAAATTTGTCCCGAGTTTGCCGCCTTCCCCAACCCCACTCCCGTAGCGGTGACCTGGGGACGGACAAAGGTGCCGTGACAGCACCCCGATAGTTCTCAGCGGGGAAAATGATGCCACATGGGCCCTCCGCGCCTATCAGGTTGAACCGATTCGCAACCGGCTGCCCGGCCGCGATGTCTCATCTGTACCGGAGGGCGAGGCGAGGCGAGGTATCTCCAGGTCTATATAAGTCCAACCATGCAACCTGCCTTGTTTCCTGCTTCCAGATTCTCATTCCCATCCCAGCATATTCAAGAGCTTCTTTTAGGCCTGATACCTGACATAATATTGTATCCTTGCCTGCCATATCTTTCGTTCATCAACCTCTAATACCACAACGTCACACACCATCACCACAACAATGGCCTCTGACAAGCCCTCCCACCGTTTCGACCCCAACTTCACCGCCCAGGTGGTTGATGGTATGGGCCCGAAGACGACTCCTCGCAACCGTGTGGTCCTCGGTGCCCTGATCCGCCACATCCATGACTTTGCCCGCGAGACAGAGCTCACCATTGACGAGTGGATGGAGGGTGTCAAGTTCGTCAACGCCCTGGGCGAGATCTATGTCAAGAGCGGCAAGACCCGCAATGAGACACACCGCATCTGCGACGTTCTCGGCCTCGAGTCGTAAGTTACATTCTTGGCTTCCCCAATGGAAACAACAAACCTTATTCTAACATCACCCAGACTTGTCGACGAGATCGCCCACAAGATCATCTCCGAGTCCGGCATGGACCCGACGTCCTCCTCCATCCTGGGCCCCTTCTGGTCGCCCAACGCGCCCTTCCGCGCGCACGGCGACGTCATCTTCCAGGACGGCGTGCCGGCCGGCGGCCGCGTGACCAAGATGCACGGCGTGATCCGCGACATCACCACGGGGCAGCCCATCCCCAACGCCGTCTTCGACATCTGGCAGGCGTCCGCCAACGGCAAGTACGACTTCCAAGACCCGGACAACCAGTCGCCCAACAACCTGCGCGGCAAGTTCCGCGCCGACGCCAACGGCCGCTACTGGTTCTACTGCCTGCACCCGACCGCCTACTCGCTGCCGCGCGACGGGCCCTCGTGGCAGCTGCTCACCATGATGGACCGCCACCCCATGCGGCCCGCCCACATCCACATCATGGTCACCCACCAGGACTTCCAGGGCTGCACCACCCAGCTGTATCCCAGCGACGACCCGTGGATCAAGAGCGACACCGTCTTCGCCGTCAAGGATGACTTGGTCGTCGAGTTCAAGCCCCTCAAGGATGACCCCAAGGCTACGCTCGAGCTTGAGTACAATGTCAACCTCGCGCCCAAGGGCTACAAGGGCCGGCTTTGAGGGATGAGCGGGTGACGGGGGTGTGACAATTGGGAAGGGGAGGGAGGGTTTTCTTTGCTGTACATATATCGGCCATGTATATACCCTACTTTGGGAACGACCTGGATGCCGTTGGGAAGGGGTTTGTCATTTGAAGAACTAGCGATCACATCATTTGGATATGTATGAGAATTGATAAAAGAGTTTCAACACATTTGTGGTGCCATGTGTTCGGCTTATGCTATGCGATCTTGCCACGATGGGAAACGAAATGTAAATTATGGGACGGGAATGGCGACGAAGCTAGTTTATGCGGTGGTGCAAGTCAATTGGGAATCCAGGGGGCTGTAGCTCCGGTTCAGGTTAGGGAGTGAGGAAGCTGGACTTTCGAACTCTCGGATCGCCTGAGGTTAAATGATGTATCACCCGAGAATCCCAAACCTATGAGAGCTTAATATCAACCAACGGTGGCAATCCTCTCGAGGCAACCTCCCGTCTCACAGGTTGCAATGCGTGCCTCATAAGCTGAACGAGGGGTCATAGACCTGAGAACCCCGAGTATAAAACCAAGGAACAAATCGGGAAATCTCAAGATAGAGTAGAGTAGAATAAGCTTCTCCTCAAGAAAAAAAAAAGACAACAAGGAGGCTTAGTTCCCCTTGAAAAAAAGACAGTGTGAAACAAAAATCACAGCGTCGACTGTGTGCATGGATGAATGACAAGGGTGAGATTCGAACTCACGCCCCTTTCGAGACCACGGAAACTCGCAAGAGTCAGGATCAAGGATTTGAAACTCCTTAACGTGGCGCCTTAGACCGCTCGGCCACCTTGCCTTCTGGACTTAATGTTGAGAGTTGTGGGGTGGGGATGGGGGTTATGGATGGATGGGTGGTGGTGGAGTCGGGGGCTGGGCTGGCTGCTCGGTATTCAAGAGTTGGGTTAGGGTTGATTATGGGCGATGTAATGAATCTGATTTGAGCTGCGTAAGATGGGACGATGAGATGTTGGTGGTTGAGACGAGACGAAGAAATGGATTGAGACATATTGTAGCTCTTTTCTTTCCTTCGGCCCCCGGTCATCAGTCAAAGGGAGGGGCTTCAAAAAGGAGGTCTGGCACTGGTTATGGTGGCACCGAGTTTTTTTGACTTCATGTACCTGAGGCAAATGTTCAGGCCAATTCAACTTCCATTCACCCCCTGGGATTATCTCGGATGCAAAACAACGCTCCCGCCGCGCTCCCCAGCATTGGTAAGTTGTATAGCTTTTGTTGACAGAATATGTACAGAGCCAGAACTGTTCTATTTCTTTTCCTCCGTCTTCTCTTCTGGTTTTGGTGTCGGCAACTTGAAGGTTTCGGGTGTCCGGTCTACACCGGGACCAATCTGTTCCCACGCGCTGGATCCGCCCTCAAAGTTGCGGAATGCCTGGGTAAGCTCGAGCGGCTCTGTGACAATGCGCTTCTTCTCCTCGTCCCACCGAATCTCGGTATAGCCCGTGACCGGGAAATCCTTTCGTAGCGGGTGGCCTTCAAAACCATAATCCGTCATGATACGGCGCAGGTCGGGGTGATTGAGGAAGAACACGCCGAACATGTCATAGACTTCCCGCTCGTACCAATTGGCGCCGTCGAACAGAGCGGTGGCGCTGGGCACCGGCGTGGTCTCGTCCGCATAGGTCTTGACGCGGATTCGGGAGTTGTGCCTGACGCTGAGCAAGTTATAGACGATTTCGAACCGTTGGTCGCGGGTAGGAAAGTCCACGGCCGTGATAGTGCTCATCTGGGTAAACTCGGCGGCGGTGTTGTCTAGATCGGTCATCAGCTACCGGCCACACATGTCGCCTAACATCGCCTTACACTTCAAGAAGGCGAAGACCGGGATGACGCCGGATGGGGGGATGTAGATGGTCAATTCGTCTTTCCAGACCGAGAACTGCTGGATGTACTTGGGGAGACAGCCCATGAGCCATGACCCGTACTTGTGCATGTTATCGGACTTGGATTGGTATTTGTCGGCCGGATTGACGAGGGGTGCCTGAAGAGGGGTGCCGACTTGGCCGCGGGGTGCGGCGCGCGGGTTCTGGACATCTTTGGGGAGGGCGACGTTATTGCGGGCGGTTGTCGCGAAACAGCGCACAGCAGCCTCGTTGCGAACTGCGACCGATGGGTTCGCCGGCCGTAGGGCTGAGGCCAGAGCCCTATTTCTGTAGAGCTTGCTGGCCATGGTTGTGGTTGGGAAGGGGGGCCCAATTGAGCGAGAATCAGCCGGTGGCCTCAATCAAAGACTTGCTTGACGATTCGATTTCGGATTGACGTCGAGCTTGGAGCTGCTTGGTCCAACCCAGTGAGGCGAGTCACGTGGATGGGGTAACTGCTCACCCGCTCGATCAGTTTACGTGAGCTGGGGGAGCGAGCTCAAAGAGCCCCCGCCAGAGCAGCCGGCCTGCTGTCCAACCGCAGCCTGAGGAACACGTGCAGAATGGCGCGAAGCCGAAACTGGACTAGCGGCAGCAGCGGACCCTTTCGTGGAAGGCTCTGCGTCGCCTTCAAGAGGCTCCTCCCCAAAACACGCAAATCACTGCTTCCTGCTACCCATTTTCTACCAACAAGTCAGTTGCGGGGAATGCCCATGTCCTCGTTGTGAATTTATAACGGTGTTCATCAGACGGATTATTTGTTTATCTTTTCCTTCCGTTTTCTCCTCGCGTTTACCATATTTAATACTCAACACTGCGTTTTCACCCACATCGCTCCTCGACTGACCGGCCTATCCATCGTTCGCATCGAATCTCTCCTCCCGTCGCAACCACCTTGCCTCATTCCTGCCTCGAGGCCCCTCTATAACTATGGCGCCCGAAGATACATATTTCGATGATGAGGAGGACTGCTGGTATGGAACTTTCCATTGAATCCCGCCGTCTCAACCCCGCCACGCCACATCGCTCGTGCGCCTGATGGTCGTCCGGCTTCCGCCTGCTAACCCCGCGTGCTACAGCCCTCTTTGCATCGAAGAGTTTGATCTTTCAGACCGAAACTTCCGGCCCTGCCCTTGCGGGTATCAGGTACGGACTCATCCGCCCCTCTTCGCCCATACCCCTGGGTGCGTCGCTGACAGCGCCTCTAGATATGCCAATTCTGCTTCAACAACATTCGTTCTAACATGAACGGACTTTGCCCAGCCTGCCGCCGCCCGTACGACGAAAAGACCATACAGTGGAAAGTCGTCACACCGGAAGAGTAAGATGAGGTGTTCCGGCTTGGGTTCCCATTTGCTGACTGGCCATAGGGTGGCCGAATTCCGAGCGAATATTCAAAAGAACCAGAAAAAGCGTGCCGCCGAACAACGACAGAAGGAGGCACAAAAACGTGAGGCCGAGAAGGAGAACCGAAAGAATCTAGTGGGCGTCCGGGTCGTCCAAAAGAACTTGGTTTATGTGACCGGGTTGACCCCGACAGTCCGCGAAGATGAATTGCTCAAGACGCTCCGAAAACCCGAATTTTTTGGTCAATACGGCAACATCCTGAAGATTTCGATCAGCAGTCGCAAGGGCACTGACGGCCACAACCAGTCTCTCGGCGTTTATGTGACGTTTGAGAAGAAGGAGGACGCCAACCGGTGCATCCAGGCAGTTAATGGCTCCCAAAACGGCGATAGGGTTCTGAGGGCTCAGCTAGGGACGACCAAGTACTGCTCAGCCTGGCTGAGGCACGAGCAGTGCGCGAATCGACAATGCATGTTCCTCCACGAGTTGGGAGATGAGGAGGATAGTTACAGCCGGCAGGACCTGTCATCGATGAACAGTATCAACTCGCAACGACCTATTCAAAACGCCGGCTCCTCCCGCTCCGCGTCGAGACAACAAGCCCATCCTTCCCCATCCCCCGCCGTTGCGCAACCTATGGCGAGAAGCTCTAGCAAGGACGGCTCCGACAATGGCGACGCGCCGGCGCTGCCGGCCTCGGCGAACTGGGCTCGCAATCCGCAGGTCCGCAGCCGACGGGGCAGTCACGCCACCAGTGCTGCGGCCCCTAGCCCAGCCATCTCCAACTCGTTGCCGGCAACTGCTGAATCGGCCGTGGAAGATGCGCCAGGTGAACCCTCTGCCGTTGCCGGCCCCTCTCGGGATGCAACTTTGAAGAAGCTCAACGCTATGGTACCTATCGATAGGACGAAACAGATTCCGCACGACACTCTCAAGTCGCTGCTAAAAGCCCTCGAAGGTTGCACGCTTGCATGGCCCAAAATCGGTGGGGATATATCGGACGAGGAGTTCAACAACCTTTACCCCCCGCTTTTCGACCCCAGTGGTGGGATACGGCGCCGCCAGGCCATGCGCGCACCTGAAGATACTAGCAGTGTCGACGATCGGCAATCGACCGCCGCCCGGGAGCCGTCAGAAGGCGAACCTGAGAGCAGTGGCAGTCTGGCTTTGGGCGGCGAGCCCGAAGATCGCGAGCATGGTCGCGAGGGTCCCAGCTTCGACCCCCGCCGAACCACACAGCCGCCCATTCAAAGAGGCAGCACGGACGGGCTCTTTGGCCAAACCGTCGGCTCTGGCTTCACGCAGACAAACGCGAATCTTGGTTCAATCGGCGGCAGCCGCACCATGACGCCCCAACAGCCCGCGTTCATACGCCAGCCGAGCAACTTTGTTGACCACCTCTCTGCGCAGCCGAACTTGTTCCAGGGCCAGGGCCACAACCGCCAGGGCTCGCGGTTCAGCTTTGCCAACGAAGGGAGAGAGGCCGCCTCGGCTACGTCCGTGAAGCTGACGGCCAACCCCCGGATCATGGCGCAGCAGTCGTCAATGATGCCATCATCATTCCACAACCAGCCCGGTGGCCAGTTTTACGCTAGTTCGGTGGCTGGTCCCCCGCCGGGGCTCAAGTCGACGGGCACACCACCGGGCGTATTTGGGCAGCACGGATTCGGGTCGGCCGCCTTTGGGGGCGCTTCGAAGGACACCAACGAGATGCTGCAACTTCTCCGCAACCGGGGTGCGGGCAGCCAGGCGCATGATGCCGGAAAGCGTGAGTACATGTTCTCTTCCTTTCCTAACCAGTACCCACCCTCCACCTCATCCACCCCAGCTCCTGCCTCGAGTCACCTGGCATCGCTCTACGGTTCGCAGCCTGGAGCCTTCCATGATTTGGGTTCAAAGCAGAAGAAGAAGGGGAAGAAGCACAGACACGCTAACACTTCCTCCTCTGGGGGGAGTGGCCTAGTTGATCTTGCGGACCCGAGTATCCTGCAGGCGAGGATGCAGTCCCAGCAGCATCTGCAGCAACAGAGCAATGCCGGTCTCGGACAGGGACTGTTCGGTGGTCAGTCGCAAGGTGGGTACACCAACCCGGGCATGATGTACAACCCAGGATACCGGGGCTGGTGATTTCGGTACTGCGACATTTTTGCCATTTCTCTTGATTCATCTCTTTCTCGGGAGGGGCGGCATCCGGGTCTTGTTGTTTTCCTATTATAACTATATATTATGACGGCGTCGCTGGCAACGAAGGGTATGAGGGGTTCGAGAGGCAACGCCTTGATTCCGTGGAGCATCACCCAAGCGCCGGCTCCGAAGGGGGAGTCGCCTTGGGTTGGCGTCATTTGCATTTTGGGCGAAAGGCACAGACCCTTTTCTCCGGGGGGTTCGCAAACATTGGGCTCACGCTGTCCGTTTTGCTTCCCCGGTCGGGTCTTTTGCATCGCCAGGGTTATCGGGTTACGTCAGGCAAGCTCTCATCGTCTTCCTCGCAGGTTTCCCCCATGTACGTTAACTTGGGCCCCAGGTTTTGCACCGTCGGGGCTGAGGTGGCATCGGTGGTCATAATAGAGCATCATTTCACCACTTTCTCATAAACGGATCCCAACTTTTACCTCTTTCAGGAAGACGATGATGGTAGTCTCGACGTAACCCAAGCCCTTCTGTACATAGCGGCGCCGGCGGCTTGTTCTCTTGCCCCTCCCTTGATCAGAGATGTCTCGGTGTCTTGGGGTTGTTGCCTGCACGGTGCTGCACTTCAGATGGAGACGCTAACCCTGGTTTCCGTAGACGACGAACTCCCCTCCCTCGATGAGGTGACGTCGAGCATCGATGCTCTTGTCGCCGACGAGCCCATTGACGCCAGTATTCGGCAACCCCCTGGCGCATTTGAGTCTATTGGACGTGTAGGGACTCCGTCCGTGCCTCCTGGGTTCTCGTTCTCGAGCGCACAGCCATCCCCGGCCGTCTCATATTCGTCTTTGCCACCCATTAGCGCAGGGCGGCAGACCCCACCGGTTGCGTTCCCTAAGGTTCCGTCAAAACCGCCCGTCGCCGCGTCCAGCCCGCTTACCAAGAAGGCGATCACGCCGGTGCCGGAATCTAAGAAAGCCGTCAAAGCCCTTGCCGCCGAGAGCGGGTTATCAAAGGACATTGCCAAAGCCAAGTCGAAGGTTCTGCAGGATGAAGACTTTCCAGCCCTCAACTCGCCGAAGCCCCGGTCCGCAACGCCGGTTGCCCAGCCCAAGGCCACACCCAGCAAAACAACTGGCAAAAAGTCTCCCGAGAATCCTGCCGAGAAGGCAAAGGGGAAGGAAAAAGAGAAGGTTGCACCTACGGTTACGCTTGTCCCAACCCCTAAGAGCGAGACACCCAAACCGGAGGTAAAGGTTCGGGAGACAGTTTCGGATAAACCCTCTGAAATAGCACATGGGAAGGGGACGGACAAGCGCCCCACCCCTGGCGTACTCAACATTGCCGCGGCCACTAAGGTATCTCAGATCAAGAATTTGGAAGCGCCGTCGGCGACGGACAAGTCGGCCACGGATCGAGATTCTGCTTTCCCAGCCCTCCCGACGCTGACGCCGGCCTCTGTCTCATCTCCCCTCGCCCGTTCAGCTCCAAAGACCCTCAGGGTAGTCTCCACGCCAAGGACAGAAGTGCCATCGACTCCAATCTTGGCGGCACCTGGCGTACGGGGGGGTATGCGCCCCGAGACACCCGCGAGCGAGTTGATATCGGACACTGCGTCCATTATGTCGGCTTCTATCTCGGCTTCACGCACGAACTCCCCCCCGCCGTCCAAAATTGGTTCCGCCCCGGTAAGAACGACGACAAAGAGCCAACAGCGGAAACAACGCAAGGAGGCGTCGAAGAAAGAGTCGGCTACTATCGCGGCCCAGCCTGCCAAGGTCGAGACCCCCGTCGAGATCGCCCCCATCCTTAGCCACAAGAAGAAGCAGAAGAAGGAAAAGGAGAAGTCGAGTAGCAAAACAGCAACTCCTGCAGCGAGCCGTCCGGAGACGCCGCTAGCAACTGTCCCGCCGCCGATCAAGGAGACCAAGGAAGCTGTGGAGGCCAAAGAGAGCAAGGAGTTGAGGGAAGAGTCGTCCGCTTACCGGTCAACGGCAAACGAGACCACCACCTTGACTGACGAGCCGCCACTGCATAAAGGCCGGTACGGCGATCTGAAGGGAAAGGCTGGGGAGAAGGTCGACAAGAGCGCCGAGTCATCCACCCCCCGGACTCTACCCACGCCAGCCTCGGTACTACACGACCTACAAACGGCCGGCCTGGTGCCAGATGGCGTTGAGAGCCTGGCCTTCTTCAAATCAGTCAGCGTCCAACTAGACAAGTCGCGGAATGATGCCACTAGTGCGGGCACTCGGGATCAGGCAGCTAAGAACTCCATGACCCCGACCAAGTCGATCGTCACCGAGGACGACCAGGCGTCGCTCCTAGCGGGCAAGCCCGTCCGCAAGGTCATGGACGGCACGCGCATTCTCCTGACGCCCAACGGTGACTGTATCCGCAATCTTACTCCCGATGAAGAAGACCGCTTCCTCGACCTTCAACGGCTCGTCGCCGAATCGACCGCCAGCCCCGCCGCCTTCGTCTCCTCCCGCCACGAGGCTGGCGGCGGTTTCAGCCTGATCAAGGGCCGCGCAGTCCCTAACGGGCCTCCTAGTTATTTCCCCCAGGCCCCCGCCGCCTACCCCTCCGATCCGGTGAACAAGATCCAGCGCGAGGAGGCCATCTACTACATCAATCAGTACGTCCTACCGCGGCTGAACCTCAATTCGAGAGACATGAGCCTGCCCAAGGCCATGTCCAATTGGACACCCGATCTGCGAGGCACAGGCTCAGACTTCAAGGCGGTTGAGCCGTGGCTATACGGCCGCATCGGCGGTGCGATGTCCTCTCCTCATCAGCCACCACTCGCGCACGACGACATTCTTGATGTCGGTGTCGCCCCACCTGAGCTGAGCTACCCGGGCCCCGTGGGCGCTTTCGCCGACGAGCTGCACCACCACGCCGATCCGCACGGCGCATACCTTGACATCAACTCCCAACTCCCCACCGTCGAGGAAGTCTTCAGCGCCGCCTCCGGCACAGCCGCCGCTTCCTCCTCTTCTCCCCGACACCACCACCACTCGTACCACTATCATCATCACCACCACCACCCTCAACAACAAACTCCCCAACAACAAACCCAACAATACCAACAACCACCACCCCCGCACCAGACCCAATTCCAAATCCCCTCCGCCGCGGCCGCCACATCGGCCATCGCCGCTGCCGCCGCCGGCGTCGGGCCGGGCATCGGCGCGGGAGGCGGCGCCATCAACTTCACGTCCCCAGGGCCCTTTGGCAACGTGCCGCTGATGTCTCTCGAAGACGCCGAGCAAGCGCTGACGACGGCCCGCCGCGAGACGGAGAAACTCGAGAAGAGCCTCGCGCAGCTGATGCGTAAGAATCGGAGGCTGCTTCTGGGGGGTGTTGGTGCGCATGCGTCGCATGGTTCGATTGGTGGTGGTAGCAGTGGTAGTGTTGTTGCGGTGGGGGGTGCGGGTGGCAGCGGCGGTGGAGGTGGTGGCGGCGGGGGGCATTGACTAGCCTGGGCCGCCGATGGTCTGCATGATGTCGCGGTCGATGATGTAACGGCTGCCGTGGTGGCGGGGTTGGGGCGGAATCAGTACCCGCGTCAGCGTCAGCGGAATCAGCTTCGTGGACGTCATCAGCAGCATCATCATCAACATCACCAGCAGCATCATGGGCTGGGTTATGGAGTGGAGAGTGGGCTGGGGCTGGGGGTGATGAGGGACCCTACTGCTGCTGCTGCTGCGGCCGCGCGACGGCGGGATGCTGTGGCGGCGGTGGCGGTGGCGGTTGCGCTTGCGAGGGTGTTGAGGGGGTTGAGCAGCTTGGGCGAGGCCGCGTTTGCGGCGGTGTGGATGGCAGTGTTGCTGCTGGAGAGTGTGGTCGCGATGGCGGCCAGGGGGGCGGTCGTGGCGGTGGAGGTGGTTTGTGCGGTTTTGGATTGGGTGGGGGCTGAGTATTGATGGATGGATGGATGGAGGCCGGGGGGGAAGGGAGGGCGGACAGGTTGGGGTGCTGCCTTGTATGGGCGGCATCCCCCGGGTCTGTCTGCGCTGGTCTACTGGCCTACTATTAGCACCCCGTTTCCATTATGGGATGGGGCGTGCGCGTCATGTGTTATGTGGCACTTTGGCGGTTGGGTGTAGGATGGTGTGAGGGTATTCTTTTGGTGTAGGAATATGCATGTGGGCTACATGGCTAGGGGCATCTCTTTTCAAGAGCATCGCAGGATCAGCATTCAGGGGGTGGCAGGCATTATGTTTAAAGGTTTTGTAACAACATGGGAAAGCCTCAGCGGTAGAATATACCAGCGGTCATAGGATTAAAAGCGTTTCTTTGACTACCTACCTAAGCAGGCGGTGCGTATCAAGGTGATGACCTCCCCACGAGCTAGCAGGGTGTGAGGGTAAGGGTGCTGAAATTTGGTCTTGATGGCATGATACATGTTTGTATCCCTCGTTCGAGAGTTCGATGTATCGCCAAAGACATTTCTCTCTGTTGGTTGTCTCAGACTATGATCACACCCACATACCTGTGGTTCCAATTGCCGTCTTCTTCAACCCATTTGGCGATGTACTTTCCCATTGTCATTTTTGTCTAGTAGCCTCCCCTTCCTTTTCCCTCGTCCCGTCTCGTCTTACTCAACTCAAGTTAAAGAGCAACTCGTCCCTATCGGATTCTGTTCGGTCCTACACCTCATTCTCTCATCCCACCCTCTCCTTTCGTCCTATTGCCGCTTCAATATATACCGGACCAAATGCGTCCTTCCAACCCCTCCGCCTTCAGTAATTCCACAGCTCCGCCGCACCGCGCACTCCGTCCTCGCCGAAGCCCCCACGACCAAACCAAGAATCCCAACTTGCACCGCGTCAGGCGTCAGGAAACCAATATCTGGAAAAGAACACAACTCAGAGGCAGCCTCTTGTGTCCATCTTTGACAAGCTCTTTCTTGAACGCGAGGATGTTGCAAATCCACTCTTGGAGGTTTAATAGGCTCCAGAGAAGACAAAGGACGTCCTTGGCTCCCTCGTATCGTTCTTTCTGACGGGTCGAGTATAATTACGAATCTAAGACCGTATATCGCAACACCGTCCCTGCTCTGCTTTACGAGGTTTCGTGGAGCGACCCCCGTTAGCATGCGAAGAGGAAGACACGCCATTCGTCGCGGTATGAAGAAAGCTTGGGTAGACTTGCTCGCGGCGGTGGGAGCCGATCAACCAAGCCCTGGAGGTCATGACAAAACACGAGTAATTCCTCGGCAAGAGGGATGAGGTGTGCATAGCATTCGAGACCGCGACGTGGGAACACAAGCCGACTTCCTTGGTCTGCTATGGCACGCTAGGGGGCCAGGACCGGCTGGGTAGGATTACTCCCTCGACTACTAGCCGTCGGGTGACTGAAGGGCCTCTTGGTATGTCGGTAATCGCTTCCTACATTCCCACCAGTCTCTATCAATACGTTCCTTCAGCCGTCTTCCTAACACCAAAGGTAGATAGATGGATGCAACCTCTCAGTACGCTAACCCGCGAGAAGCTTTGCTGGCTTTTTAGGATAGGTCGTATATTTTCGGACGGACAATATGGGTTGGGTTGGGATGGACAAAACGCCTGAGACGGACAAAGTACTTGGGATGGATAGCAAAATTGGATGGAATCGTGGAGTAACCATTTATTTACAAAAAAGAGGATAAGTGTCAGCAAAGGAAGGATCGGTAACAATGAGAGAAACGATGTATGTGAGGCCGCTATTAAGGTCGCTCTCTCGCAGAAGTTCGGTGTGCTCGGTCACCGCCGACTCCGGCGCTGAGGGTTATGAGCAACCACTTTCTTTCCTTGTGGTTGGTTTTGTGAGTCCCACGGGTGCCATGAGCTTGACCTTGGTGCTATCCTCCTAAAGCTCATCCCGGCCGCCGATACCCTCCAGGTACTCGCTAAGGGTTGGATCTTATATTCTAGGATCTTCTCTACCATATAGCTAGTATTGGCGGACTTATTAAGCTTGTCTCGGTTACCAATACTCTGGATATAGTCGTTAAGGATGTCGGAGGTATTATTACTATAGGAATCAGTTAGGATCAGTCTATCTCGCCAATATATAAGCTGATATCGTATATTAGATACTCCTCGGGCTCCTATATCTGGTCCGACTTGTCGCTTGAGTCTCATGCTTGTTTCTTCAGCCTTGAACTCGTCCTCGCTGGGAACCCGAAACCAGGAATGACTCGATTCCACCCGGGCCGAGTTCATACGGTCACCGCGATATATTTTGGATGGACAGATAACCCGGGATGGACAAACAACTTAGGATGGATAAGAAAACTTAGGTTGGGCATCATTATTGTTGCGGATTGTGTACAGGTTGCGGAGCAGCTCTGTGACCACGGTGGCAACGTTGACAGCCATGGTCTTGTCGGCGTGCCCCAGCTCCTCCACCTTAACCCGGTGCGCGGGCATCTCGTCACGGGGGTAGCACTTCTTCCCGTTCGGGAGATCTAGCGGGGTCTGAGCAGACCGCTTGATCAGGAGACAATTCATAATCTCCCTGTAGACGAGGTCCGACTCGTACCGGGTGGTAAAGTCCTCCTTGTCCGGCAGCTTGATGAGGCCGAGCCCGAGGGCCCAGTTATAAAGCAACCAGAAGCACTTTCTGGTCGCCTTATAGAACTTAACAGGGAACCCCGAAATACCGGGGGTCTTCGATGATGGCGCGGTCTGACGCCCTATCCATGGTGGGGTCCGTACGTTGCTTGACCTTGTGCTTGATGGTAGAGATCTCCTCTCTGGTACGCGTAAACGACTGGGGGGCGATATACTTGCCCTTGGGCTGGCAAATCTCTGCGATATAATCCCAGTCTTAGGGTACGGAGGATTTGTAAGTCGAGCTTGCTGTAATGCTAGCCTACCTAGCGAGCCGAACGACTTGACATCCTCAATGCGGTTGAGGGCCGGGGTGGCAGTCATCAGATAGCGCGCCTTCCCCTGCAGGAGGCGGATGATTCGCGAGTTTGTGGCGGTCATGTTTCGCAGTGACTGCGCCTCATCAACGAAGACACGCGCCCAATAAAACCGTTGTGGGGGAGCTACTCGTAGGTGCTGGGGATGTGGAGGTCGAGGTTGCTAAAGTACTAAGCTAGCGAAATAAATGACTTTACGTCCTATGGTTGAGTCGTACTGAATTGTACGTATCTAACAACGATGTAGGAGAGGAAACTATCTAGCTACAGTGCCCTGCCACCTCTAGCATTGATCCAGTTAAACACCGGGGTGGTGGTTATAGGATGGAGGGCCTTGGCCTTGAAGATGCGGATAATGTGGGAGTTGGTGCTCACTATATTGCGTAGGGACGCCCGGGCCGAGTTCATACAGTTACCAAGATACCTTCAGGATGGACAGTATGGCCTGGGATGGACAAAACAATTTAGGATAAGCAAAGAATCAGTTGAAGGAAAGTGGTTAGCGTCCTAAGGACGTTATCAATGATATTAGTTGGGTTTCTCGAATCGTTTCCCGGACACTGATATGTATAGGTACCTTTATAGTTTGGACTTGTGTACATTAGCCGTTTGTTACTGTCTGCCTTCTTCTTCTGAGCTGCCCGGACCGGTGGAAAGATTGCCTTCTGCGAAGAGGATGGCTTCCTACACCCTTCCATTGATCAGCTGGGCGTTTTTCCTGCTCAGCTCTTCACCCCCTTTTCCAGGGCCTGGACCACGAACTTGCGAGGATAACGACGGTGTCGATGATTACTGGGTGGAGGTCTAAGGCGGAGAAACGCCGAGTCCGAGGAGAGTCAAAAATCGGACTATGTTGACAACAACGAGTATGCATAGGGCGACTTGTTGGTTAGAAAATGGTAACAAGTCACTTCCACGTCTTTGTGGTTTGGTTCATTTATATCAACGTGAAGGTACCTGCCCAAGGCCCCGGCCCCATTTGTGTTCGAATGACTCACGGCAATACTGGGCAATTTGCGGCTTGTTGTGGAGTGCTTCAAACTCGTATCCATCGTTCGCGTGCTCTTGATCTACGATATTTGCAGGCTGGGTAGTTTTTTTCTCAGCTACTTTAGAACACACATCTATCCACCAGGTTCAGTTATCACGAGTCCCATACCACCGAACTACGTGCCGTCGAAGCTTTCTCAAGGTCACTTGGACTTTCTGTCGCGCACCACACCATGACCTTGACAAGGTATTGGGTAGGCGTCGTGAATACCTATATTGATCACCCAGGCTCTTCACATAGGTGATTATTGGGCCCTGCGGATCCTGTGCCACAAATTCAGACATGTACAAAAATAAATAGCAAAAGTTATGGACTCTAGATAGGGGCTCAATCGGGGATCGAACCCGAGACCTCGCACATCTTCTTGCCTGTTTACAGGCTGTGGGTGTCCACCCGAAGCGCGAATCATACCACTAGACCATTGAGCCGAATCCATTGATGAACCCGCCGTTCGGAAATGGACTACATGGGAAACTTGGCAAAACGACGTATGTAGGTGCCTGACCGAACCCTTTCGTATTGCAGCCAACGCGTGCCTTGCCTCGAAGTATAACGAGAACCATCCAGTCGCAATTATGGTTGAGATTGCCAACAAAATGACATGCGGCTTGAAGGGGGTGGCTATACTGGACGAGGCAAGGTTGATAAGTATAGGTACGGACCTAGACATCCTTAGGGTGCATGTACACTGAGTGCATTGCCCTCTTATTCAACAACGAACCTCCTGGTGCCTCTTTACACCACAAGAATATTGCATATCAAGTGGCGAGCTAAATAAATCGCAGATAGGTACACTATAGGGACTCCGCGGCCAAGAAATATTGCTCAGTAAACCTTTCCTGTTTCCGAGACCGAGAGAAGACTTTGTCCGCGTAATCGACCTCTAACCGCATTCGACGGGGAGATGCTCAATTTAGAGCGTATTTTTAGCGCCCTTGTCCAGCAGGAGTTGCACAATCTCGGTATGGCCTCTGAATGAGGCAACATGGAGAGCGTTGTCGAAGTCACCCCCCGGTGAGTTGACGTCGGCACCCCTGTCCAGCAGAAGCCGCACGATCTCGATGTAATCCATATATGAGGCAAGATGGAGAGCGTTCCCATAGCCCCAGCCTTGCACATCGATATCAGCTCCATAGTCCAGTAGGAGTTGCACAGTCTCGCTATGAGCTTCCACTATGGCAGCCTGGAGAGCGTTGGCGAAGAAACCGCCACACGCGTGGACGTTAGCGCCATTTTCAAGGAGGAATCGTACAACCTCGTTGTGGCCTTGCACTGATGAGGCTTGCAGAGGAAAGCCAAAAAATCCGCCCTCCGCGTTGACGTCGGCGCCCTCGTCCAACAGATAACTTGCCGCGGATGGTAAACCAGCCAGGCAAGCATAATATAATAGCACAGATGCTTTAGGGGGTCCTGGGCCTGTGCGCTGCTCGCAGTCTTTCTGGAAGAACGGATACCATCCGTGACAGGGTGACTGGTCTTCAAAGAATTTGGCTGTTGCTTGAACCACGTCTCCTGAAGTCTCGGCCAAAGTTGCATAGCCAATCCAGTTATTGGCTGCATATTCTGTCATCGGAAAGTCCTGCTCGATCTTATCAAAACTACTACCTTCGATGCACGTAAGGTAACTCAAACAGGTCTTCGTGATGACGGTGCTTGCGCGTTTGATGTCAAACTGGTCTTGCTTAAGAAGATATTCTTTGACTGAGAAGTGAGCAAGTTTTAGCACCTCCCTGGTCTCGCCATAGTCCGAAGAGGCTTCAATTACTGAGACTAAGCCGGGGCAATGTCGCAAAACATCGGCCTCGCGGAACAGTCTGCGGTTTGGGTCGAAGCCACGTGGTTCCTCACCCGCCTGCGTGGCGATCACCTCTACGGCCTCTCTTAGCGTTAACGGCCGCTTGGCGTGAACGAGAAACTGCAGGAGACGCATGGCATCTTTTGCAATATTTGCCGGGATGCTTTGAAGCATTCGATGGTACGTTTCGTAGAGATCTCGGGGCAAAGTCTCGAGAGCGATTTCGATTGCTCTGGGGCTCATGCATGTTGCAAGACTTGCCAATTGACATGCAGCCCACCTGAACCTATCTTAGATGTTAACATTCGCTTCAGTACCTAGATAGTTGGGCCTGTAAACCGACCGGGGAAAGAACTTACACCATCGGCCCCGTCTCCAACTTTTGTACAAATACGTTCAAGGAGATCTTGAGACAGTCGCTTGTCTACAAAATCGGCATTTTGTTTCAGTGCTGCGGTGACATAGGAGCGTATGTCGGCATCAACGGCTTTACTGTCGAGCGGCAAACAACGTTCTTTGCCCAACCATTCGGGAATGCGGCTCAGGAACTCTTCTTCTGGTCGGCTAGTGGCAATGAGATGAACATGGCTTAGACCAGGCCTGGTGGTGAATCCTTTCATCCACTCAAGCAGTTCCTTTCTCTCTCCGCACTCATCCAATGCATCCAGGACGATGTAAATAATCTTTTTTGAGCCTTTCATCATCGAATAGAGACAGTCTCTTAAACTCGGTGTCTCTGGCCATCAAAGTGAGATTTGTAGAGGCGGTCGAGATCCTTGGGATGAAACCCTAACTTGTAGAGTTGAAATACGAGGGAGCGTAAGACGCCGTCTATCTCTTGTTTCGTTGTGTCGCTGAAGTCGAAATAAAACTCGAGGGTGACACAGTCTTTTGGCTCTTTCATCTTTCGGAGATGATCCACAATGGTTGTACTGAGGACCGTCTTGCCACATCCAGCTAATCCGTGAAGCCACAGATGGCGATATGAATCTCCATGCTTCCATTTGTTGAAGGCGGTGCTATCAAGGAACCATTGTCCGGATCCCTCGTGAGACTTTTTTCTCGCTTGAACGAAATTAGGCGATGTGTTAGGTGGGCGAAGCCATCGCTCGAGTCGGGTAATCATAGCTGCGGTTTCCATCTCAGTCACCGTCTGGTGCAAACGTCTCAGATCTCCCTGGACTACGTACGTATAGTCAGATCAAAGCTCACAAATTGGGATCACGTCGCCAACTTACTTGAACCAAGTACCTCGCCGATCCGTCTTTCCTCTTCAACCTTGCTGGACGGGATCTGACGCAAAAGATCCTTCGCATACGCTGCAGCCATCATTGCCGCGAACCCCTGCCACTTCTTGTTCTTGTGTGAGTCCGAGTAGTCGCAGATGCCACGGATCACCAGGCATGGGAAGTGGTTCATCAGGCCGGCGGCCTCCGTCTCGAAGCAAAGGACGCTTTTGCTATCTGCCAGCTTGTCCCGGATATGTGCATCCTTTATCAACTGGTTTCCACTGGCAATTAATCTGTAGTGAATCGCGGGGTCGTCGTCCTCTTCGTCCCGTGCGTCTCGGACTACTAGGCAGTCCTCATCATTGTCGCACGTAGAGTCACAATCGTCGGCCGGGTGCAGAGGGTATGCAATATCGGCCTTGTAGAGTCTATCGCTTGATGGAGGAGGGCGTGTGTACTTCTTTCGCTTCTTGATCTTCTTCAAGGCCATGTCCACATCGTCCACAAGCCGGTGGCCTCTCATCTCGTATGTGCTTCTGAGGCTGCTTACAGCCGTCCGCAATACCATAGGTGGCTGGTCCAAGATTCCTGTTTCTTGAAACGACTGATTCTGGACGGTCTTGCCAAAGTCGTACTGAAACACGCCGCCTTGGCCGCCATTACGACTGCTGACTACGACATCCCCGAGTCGAATATCACGCTTCTGGCTAGGGGCGCCGCCCCCGATGCCGACCATCAACCCGATGCGCACGTTCGGGAAGCTGTGGAGCATGTCTCGGGCCAATGCTGCCGCGGAGGTTGTGCCATATTCCCCGTCAGGCAGGGCGGCGATGACCACATTGTGACAGCCGATCTTTCCCAAAACATAGCTGTTGTTGTCGTGCCGTGCGACTTGCCGAGGGCCGTCGTATTCTTCATCGAGGAAGGCTCGGGCTGCTACGGCCTCGGTGGAAATGGCGCAGATCCAACCGACTGTGTATTGTTCGGGATCTGACATGGCCGGTGTTCGTTGTCGAGCGGAGGGAAGCTACGGATGTCGTTGGTGCATTT
This sequence comes from Chaetomium tenue, assembly GCF_020726465.1. Taxonomy (NCBI): domain Eukaryota; kingdom Fungi; phylum Ascomycota; class Sordariomycetes; order Sordariales; family Chaetomiaceae; genus Chaetomium; species Chaetomium tenue. The sequence goes on along the minus strand of NW_027117330.1, from coordinate 983,469 downwards.
GGCTGTAATAAACATGGATGTCGGAATGAAGGCGCGTAAGGATGGAAGGAGCGAAGCCTCCAGAGCCTGCTTGACAAGCTGTTGGCCGCAGCCACAAGGCTCACACCTCGGTCACCAATCAGTCGCCAGTTGACCACAGGCGGCACAACCTGAACGGCAGGGCAACCTCCCTGGTTGGATACATGTAGAACCCCGCCTCTACACAAACTCTAAGCAGTCCCAATCAGAATGATGAAATTAGATGTCGAACTATCCATGTTCAAACCATCTTGCTACCTAGGTAGGGTTTTGACGCAAGGCACTCAACTATCAATCATAGCTTGCGGCCCCGGTTGTTGTACATGTGATTGAAGTCTGTTCCGGCTTCTCCTACAAGTACGCCAAATCTCCAATCACTGCCGGGTCAGTGAACGGCTCAGGCAGGTTGCTTGTTCGGCTGACCCGACTCCACGGTGACAATAAAAGCAGTACTATCGCCGACTTGGTTAACGAGGCAAAATTAGGTATCAAAGCCCAAGATCCAGGATCTTGCAGACCGTGTTGCCGGTTATTTCGCATCGTTGTTGGCCTGGCAATAATCACATTGGTTGTGTATACATGTATACATGTATTTGAAATGCCATATTCCTATTGATATTCCATGATGCATAAGTACCTATCTATGCCAAAGCGTGCAAGCCTACACAAGATACACCAACGTATCATTCCTGAACATCCCCAACGCCTCGTACGTACTCGGCCCATCCTGCACGCACTCCATCACCTTCACCGCCCGCAAAAAAGCCACCCACACAAAATACTCCTCCCCCCTCGACCTGCCACCCTGCCCACCCAACAACCGCCCCAACCACCCACTCATCCTCTTCGCCAGCTGCCGCACCGCATAATCCCCCCCATCCCGACTCCACCTCTCCTCCCTCGTCCGCATAATCTCCCGCCCAAAATCCAACCACATCTCCTCCACAATCGCCGGCGCATTCCCCACCAAACCCCCCTCCCCCTCCGCCACCGTCCCCGTCCTCGCCGCGCTCGCCAACCACAAATCAATCGACGCCAGCTCCAGCAACCTATCCCTTGCAAGATTCCCTCTCCCCTCCAACCGCTGGCTACCTGCTTTAGCCCCACCTGCCCCGGCAGCGTCCCGAACGGACTGCAGCAGCGCCAGCGGGGGCAGGTGCACCCCCTCCCCGAAAACACCATGCGGGGTGAGGGTGGTCGGGGGCAGCACGTCGGTTAGGCCGCCGCCGCGCGCGTTGAGCGCGTAGGGCGGCCAGGTGTGTGAGCCAGAGCGCAGGTGGGCCCACAGGTCGTCGAGCCGGAAGAGGCCGTGGTCGGGGAAGGTGGTGTGGATGACGTGGTTTTGGAGGAGGGTGGTGTGGGGGGGGTACTTTTTGGGGGTGGGGGTGGTTGTGGTGGTGGTGGTGGTGGTGGTGGTGGTGGTTCGGGTGGGTTTGGTTGGGGTTGGGAGGAGGGTGTAGGAGAGGCCGATCAGGGCCACGTCGACCATCATGCTGAGGGAGTTGAGGCAGGAGGTGTAGAGTCCCTGCGCCCAGGGCGTCGCCCAGTAGCCGAGTTCGATGTCGATTTGCGAGGCCCAGAAGAAGGGGAGGACGGGCGGGCTAGGCATCGCGTAGCGGGTGGTGCTGGAGACGTAGGCTTGGCCCATCCGGTCGCGCCAGTACTCTTCCGAGTCGAACGCGACCCTGTGTGTGTACGTCCTATATCGGCGGTGGCGGACGTCGTTATCATCAGAGGAGGACGTGGACGGCTCGCGATGGCGGCTTCGGCGGACACGAATATCTTCGGCGGAAGAGTCGCTGGAATGGTATGAATATACGGAGACTGGCCGGGCCCGAGCTCCGGCGGGCTCAACAGGGTCTTTGTTGTGTGCAACTAATGTGAGCGCGAGGGGAGGCTTTCGAGGCCGGCTTCGTTTGCTTTCCGGGGGTGCGCTTCCTGCCGCCTGACTTGGGTTTTCCGCTGGGATCTCTTGTAACTCTATGTTGTTCCCGCCATCTTCCCCGCTGGCTGCGTCTTTTGCGGCAGTGTCTCCGGCGTTTTCGGAAGGCCCCGGCTCAGGGGTAACGGGCGCTTCTGGTCGCAGCGAGACGTATTCTCCTTGGGCAATCTAGCATATCAAGTTAGTTTGATGCTGGCGGCAAAGTACAGTGTTTGTTACCTTGAAGGTGGGTTTTAAATCCCCTTTGCAAATCACTCTGTGTAGAGTCTTCCAAGACTTGGGCGCGACAGCCTTATTGTCCACGCCTCTGATGATGAAAGGAGGTCTCGCTACGTTTTCACTTTCGAGAGTTTGCAGCAGGGCCTATTGGAAGTAGTGGTTAGCACCAAACCAACCACGGGGCCCGCAAGGGGCATTTGGGGGTATGTGGCCTGGAGAGACGTACTTCCCAGTTGTCGCACTTGTCGGCGGGTATTTTATGTTCCTTTCCCTCGAGGTCGACGAATGGCAGCATTATTTCTTCCTCCTCTTCCGAGGCCTCGTTCTCCGAGTCCGTCGCCGGCTTGTAAGGCAGCTGGGTGGAGTGTGTGCGCCACCTCATGCCGAGACCTTCATAATAACGCCTCTTAGCTTTGTCAAATGGCTGGTTGGCCACAAAGGCGATGCCCTCCATCCGCCGGAGCCAGGACTTGCTGATATCTCCTTTCAAGAGCGTCGACCGCAGGTCCGCCGAGAAGGCCGTAAAGTGAAGCAGACGCCCGAGCAGCGGGTGGTCGCTGCTCTTGATGAAGCCCGACGGCCCGCTCATCTCGATAAAGTCCCCGTCGGCCGCCTGGAGAGACATGCCCGTCATAATCCCCAGTGCAATGACGTCTCGGATGCTGACCTGCATCGGCACCACAGGGAGATCCGCCGGCAGCCGGTCCACATCGCCGACCATGAGCCCCACGCGCACTGCCGCGGGACACACCCGGCTCAGCTGTCTGGCGAACCCGACCCAGCATGCCTCGGAGCGGTTCTGGAAGACGGCGGTGGCGCCCCCTTCGAGGTCGACCTCGCTTCCCTTGGTGACCGTAGGGGGATCGAATGGGGCCGGGAGGGTGGTTACACGGTGAGCCGGGAACTGGCGGGCATTCCCCGGTGTCTCCCAGTATTCGGTCGGGATGAAGATGTTGGGCATGTCGAAGACTATGCGGAAGCGAAGCTGGTGCCACACCCACACCCGGCGTCCGGGGTGGCCAGGCATGGGGCCCCAGACTGACTTTTCACATTTGCGCATGTTCTGGGCCGTCGCGACGTATTGCTGGGTTGCCTGCGCAAGGGCGACCACTAGGGCCAGCAAAGCCGCGGCGAGCGCTGCCCAGGCTGCGATGTCCCCTGAGTCCGCCATGGTGCTCGAAGTGTTGACCCAATTGAGTCTTGTCTGCAATGTCAAACACCAGTTTACTCACCCAGTCTACCAAACCAAAAATTTGATTGTGGTAGTAGCGTGTATTATCCAAGAAGGTGGGAATCGCAAAACAATATTTATTTTTCTACGTGAGCCTTTGTTGAAGGAGTGTGGCTGTGCTCTCTGGGAGGGAGCAAGCAGGCTAGGTGTGCCTATGAAGCTGCCTATCTGCAAACTGAGCGGCACTGTTCTGTTCTGGGCATGGCTGAGGACTTACCTTGCTCAACCTGGCATAAACCCGACCTCTTATAACGAGTCATGCCCGACTTACCACACCGTTCATGTAGTGTATGGACGCCAGAGCCGGATTCCAATCAGGGACCCTTGTTCCTTAACAATTCTGGTTTGGGCGTTAGTTCGCTTGGCCGCTGACAGTCTCCCCATTAACAGTAATTCGATGTTGTTTCGCTTAGGATCGAGTTGTAGCGCCAAGGGCGGAACACAGCATGTGGTTCCGTGATAGGCCTAGGAGCCTACATGTAGGTAAATATGTGTGTACATGGAAGCATTTGGCCCCCAAAGTTGTGTACCCCCTGGTTTCTACACGCCCACGTTTTGTGGTTGCATTAACAGCTAAAAATCGTGAATTCCCAGGTTCTGCCTTTTCCCGAGTTCCTTTCGTATCATCCTTTTCCACCCCAAGTTATCTATAGACTCACTCTACGACAAGATGCGCCTCCAGGCGGCACTGTCACTCCTTTTCACTGTTGGCCTTGCCACAGAACTTCAGCAGAAAGCTGATCCCAGCTGCAAATGTGTAGGTTTTTGACTCTTTCAGCCCATCCCGTCTTCAACTGCCTCTCGGTGCGCACTGTAAATCTCGAGTTGACAATTTGACCTCGCTCCCAACACACAGGTCCCTGGTGATGCCTGCTGGCCAAGCGTCTGCCACTGGCAAGACTTTGAGGAGAGGCTGGGTAGAGGCAAGCTCATCAAGACTTCTCCCATTGCCGAGTCGTGTTACAACGGCCCGCGCAAAGATCTTGATGAGTGTGCCCATGTGACACAGATGTGGTCGGATCAGGACTTCCAAACAAATCAGCCGATTGGCAGGCCTTATCCCTACAATATCACCTGCGCTCCCGTAGACTACGCCGCCGGAGAGACACCTACGTCGTGTACCCTTGGCTCCCTCCCCCAATACGCCGTCAATGCCACCACGACAAAGGACATTTCCATCACGCTCGACTTTGCCAAACGCAACAACATCCGTCTCGTCGTCACGAGCACGGGACACGACCTCCTCGGCCGCTCTGACGGCTATGGTGGCCTCCAAGTATGGCTTCGTCATTATCGCAACGGCATCTACTTCCAGAAGGCCTTCTCGGGCAAATCCTCTGCCGGGAAAGGGAAAGGGGCGGGAAAGTCGTGCGCAAAGTCTGGTTGGAAGGGCAGCGCCATTCACATCGATGGCGCATGGCAGTGGCGTGACGTGTACAAGGTTGCCGAGGAAAACAATGTCATCGCCGTCGGCGGTGGTGCTGTCTCTCCGGGCGCTATTGGAGGCTGGCCATCCGGCGGCGGCCACGGCCCTGCCACACGCAACTACGGGCTTGGTGCCGACCAGATTCTCGAGGCCGAGGTGATGCTCGCAGATGGAACCATTGTCACGGCCAACCACTGCGAGAACACTGACCTCTTCCGTGCTATCCGCGGCGGTGGCCCTGGCTACGGCATCGTCCTCAGCCAACACATCAAAGTCTATCCCAATGTGGATGCCGTCACCGTTCATCGACTCGCTATCGCTCCGCTTCAGCAAACCCCTGAGAATGCAGACCTCCTTGATGCCGTTGCAGTCCTACTCCAACATTTCCCCAAGCTCAACGAAGAGGGATATGCCGGTTACGCTTTCTGGTTCCGCAACTTTCCTATGCCCTTCATCGGCGACACTCCATCTGGCTATAGCCACGGCATCTGGTCAATCGGCAAGGAGAAAGCTGAGGCTGAGCAAGCCATAACCGCAGTACTCGAGGCGCTTGAGAAATTCCAGGACAAGCTGTTTATCCACTCAACCTTCGCCGAGTACCCTGACTACTGGTCATTCTACCACGCCGAGTCTGGACTTTACGACCCCACGGGCAGCACATCCATCTTGACCTCCCGCATGATCGACAGCGAAGCCGTATCCGACTACCAGAAAGTCCGCGACACGGTGGAGATCATCAGCGGCAAGCCGGAGGAGTTTGCGTCCAACGTCGTCCTGCTCGTATCGGGTGGTCAAGTCTTCCGCGACGGCTCGGACGCGACCTCGGGCCTCCACCCGGCCTGGCGCACCTCCCCCTTCGTCCTCGTCACCGGGCAGGGCATCTCCAAGGTTGCGAGCCGCGAGATCCGAGACTACGTTACCCACGAGATTACCCACGTCAAGGGGGCGGCCCTCGAGAACCTGGCCCCTCACACGGGCGGCTATATGAACGAGGGTGATCGCCACGACCCGGATTATATCCAGACCTTCTATGGATCAAACTACGACACCCACCTTGCGGCGAAGAAAAAGTACGATCCGGAACATGTCTTCTACTGCCCAACCTGTGTCGGCGCCGAGGCTTTTATCGAGAGGCCCGACGGACCCCTCTGTCGCAAGTCCTGAGTGTGCAACGGCAGTACTCTGCTCTGTCGATCTTTATTGAAGTATTGCTACTTAAGAAGGATGTAAATAGATAACATTTCTGTTCAAATACACCTTTTAATCATTGTCCAACGGCATATGGTCGGTTGATACATGCATCTGAATAACAAGACAATAGCCCCTTTCCGACTCCGCGATGGCAACAATGATTGACTTGCTAAATCATGTTCTGCGTGGCCAGCCAATATTGCTTGAAGACCCTCAATATACATACACGTAGATGGGCACTTTGATATGTAACAAACTCGTCCTCTAAAAAGAAAGATTCCCCCCATTCACCCCAAAAGCACTCGCAATCGACTGCGAGCTGCTCCCCTCGGCAATCATCACATAAACCGGCGCGAGCTCCGCCGGCTGCGCAATCCTCCCCAACGGCAGCTGAGCCGCGACCGTATCAGCATTCTCCGTCGTCAGACCATGCGACGTCAGAAAATTAGTAGCCGTAAGCCCCGGCGCGACCGCATTAACCCGAATACCCTGCGGGCCCAGCTGCAAGCCCAGCGTCTGCGCCATCGAAACCAGCGCGGCCTTGGTCGCGGCGTAGTCGACGGCGGCGCCGTGCGGGCGGCGGGCCATGCCCGAGGACGTGAAGATGATGGAGGCGCCCGGCGGGAGCAGGGGCGCGGCGGCGCGGACGAGGTAGAAGGAGGCGAAGACGTTGACTTCGAAGGTTTGGAGGATCTGCGCGGTGGAGAGCGTGGAGATGTTGAAGTGCTGCACAAAGTAGCCCGCGTTGCTGACCAGGATGTCGAGCCCCCCCATGGCGTCGTGCGCGCGGTGCACGAGGCTCGCGCAGAAGGTCTCGTTGCGGAGATCGCCGGGCATGGCGAAGAAGCGGACGCCTTCGGCCTCGACGAGTGCGGCTACCTCGTCGGCGTCGGGTTGCTCTTCTGGGAGGTAGTTGATGGTGACGTCGGCGCCTTCGCGGGCGTAGGCGATGGCGACGGCTCGGCCGATGCCGGAGTCACCGCCTGTGATGAGGGCCTTGCGGCCCTTGAGCCGGCCGGTGCCGATGTACGATTGCTCGCCGCTGTCGATGGGAGGGTCCCAGTTCCGGTGGAGGCCCGGGAAGCCTTGGTCGGGGAGGATGACCCGCTGCGGATACAAGGTTCGAGGGTCGATCAGAGAGGGGGCGTGGGAGACGGTGTTGTCTGAACGTGTTAGCGTGCCGACTTGCGTGTGTACATGTACTGGGTGTGAGTTCTTACTGCTTCGAGCCTGAGCCGAGACAGCGCCGGCAAAAAAGGAAGCCGAAACAAGGACGGAGAGGAAAGCTTTCATTGTGTTCATGATAATGACCATTATGGGGATACTTGAGAGCGGAATTGGATGTGTAATATGCAGGCGATGAGCTGCCAGGTGTTGAGTGAGCATGAGCATAATGAGAACCAGGCGAAGGGACAGCTTACTTATAATGAACAGGTCATTTTCGTGAGGCTCAACGCTGCTATCGATGCCCAGCGTCCTCATCAATGTTCAACGTCGTAACCACAGCCAAGTGGTGAGATGCAGTACGCAATAACAAGCATGAGCCACGAGCACACGTCAGCCGTGTTATTATGCTGCATAGACTGTTTTCCGTATCCGGGGGCGGGTCCAGGGCTATCAAGGCCCCCCTGCCTTAGTACCTAGTTCGAAGGTCACGGCCTAAATGGGAAAACAGTCTTTGAAATCCCTCCTCAGCAGAGCCAGCATTGGCAGGGCTGAAAATGTCAGCCCCTGTTTATCAGTACGCAGGGTAGGCTCTTCAGCCTCTTCTTAAGAATGTGAGTCTACTAGGTAGTAATTGAAAGCCCCTGTTCAAATAACGCTGCTGTTTCTTTTTGTTAGTTTCTTTTTCTTTTGTTCGTTTCCTTAGTTTCCCTTTCTTCTTTTCCGTCTTTTATACTAGAAGCACATCTATTGAGTGTTGGACCGGATTTGCTAGGGTTGAATTCCAACGCGGCCGACATTACTACGGTGTTCGCCCTACTCTCAAGCCCTGGCAGAGCGGCCGCAAACACTCGTGCCGGTGGGCGCTCGGGAAACGACTTTCCGCGGAAGGGCTGGAGCTGGCTGGGAGGGCGCGGCGGGTGCGAGTAGATTTGCAGTGAACACGGCAGATTTGTTGCCAGACTAGTCCGGCAACGAGGTTCCTGCGGAAAGCTAGACGTCCAGTGGAGTCGTCGATATCAAGGTTTTTGAGGGCCGCGAGATCGTTGAGGAAATTAAACCACTTATCCATATCGAGGCGCGACCAGAAACACGAGTCGTTCCTCGGCAGAGGGATGAGGTGTGCATAGCATTCAAGACCGGGATGTAGGAACACAAGCCGGCTCCCGGTCTACAGCCACCTGGAGGTACCTAGGCTCGATGGTTGGTTGCTCGGGACGCCACCCACAAAGAACCCTGGCTGACCCGCCCCATTGGCGCGGGCTAGAAAGATTTGCACCGCCACGGAGGTGAAGCTCGGCATCGTCTGGGAACCATCCTGCCTTTCCTGCCCCTTGCGATTGTACTCGATCCAGAGAAGCTCAGCATCTTCTGGGAACCAGCAGAAAGCTGGGGATTTGACGATCAAGATTGCGCCAAGCATCAGCGAGGACGAGTTCAAGAGATCGTCAAGAGCAGCTGGAGAAACAAAGGGGAGACTCAAGCGAGCCCACCTTTGCTTTGCCGCCGGCCTCCTCGTTTAGAGAACGGCAGGTACGGAGGATTTAAAATCTACGTTTAGGGGTAGATACTTATTTCGCTCGCAAATCTCTTATCACTCCCACCACACTTTGTCTTTGAATATATCTCATGTTGCAATGCCTATCTCAAGATATGTGATAAAAGATATGTCCGTCTCAAGTTCTCCCGTCCATCTCAAGTCCTGCTGTCTGTCTCAAATACCATTGATCTCACCTTTGAGGGCTCTGTCAGATCAAACTGGCACCCTACCGTCCCGGCATATAGGGATTACCTGTGACGGGTACACCGGAAGCATATTTGCTAATCCGCTCCCAATTTCGGTCGCGGGATAGCCCGGTCAAGAAGCTCATTGAGGCGTCTGTTAGGGCTGAGGTACAAGGGCAAGACCTAAAGAACAAGAGAACCATGGCGGGACTGCAGGTCCAAATAGGCAAGCTGCGACTTGCTGTACAACACATACCAAGTGAGAAGGCAGACGCGAGACGCGGTATCCGTCTGGGGGTACACCGTCGTTACCCAGTCAGTCGGCTCCAAGCCATGAACTCGCCACCACAGCTCCCACCCATCTCTCAAACAATGGCCAGTGCACCATGGTCGAAGAGAACATTGATAAGGTATGACGCTAAGCCACCTAACGATACGCAGTCGATCCCTCCTTCTGGTCGCTGGAGGGTCAGTGCCCATCGCTGATAAGCATCTGAGTCCTGAGGTTCTGTGCTGATGGACGAGACGGCCAGTGGAAACCAACAATCGATTCGCTACCGCGTTGGCGAGCGCTGGCGATATGGTCGACAACCTCGTCAATCACCTTCCCCACTCGTCCGCCGTCTTGGGGACCCAAAGCTCATCTTTCACGCGCGAAGAGCTGCGGGGCCGTACAAACGGTGTAATGGAGAAGAAACTTTTAATTTAAAGTACGCGGGGGGCTGGAAGAGACAGATAATTCCGCCAGATGTACACGCATACCAGAGCTCATCATTCATGTCGCGTCTAACCGTCGGCATCAACCGAGGAGCCTATCTGCAATGCGCCACCATGCCGGTCTGCGAGCCGAGTCCCGAGATTGATAATATAGCAGGAGGTGTCCTTGGCCTCGCTACGCTGGGTGCCTCTGAACTTTCTCTTTGCATCACTCGCGTGGCGGAGCGTGCACGGTAGGCATGCGAGCTCGGGGAAGTTGAGCACCACCCTTGTGTCCACAGAAATAGCAAGGGTAACGTTCTTTTTCATGTGGGTGTCCAAAACGTTGGTCAGGTAGTAGGTGTCAACCTCATCTGGCGTGTTGTTTTTCCAGGGGGTCCGAACGCCGCCTGGCGGCTCTGGCCATCTCCCAACTACTTCGTCAAGGGTGTAGATCCTCACGGTCGAAGGCGGCATTTCCGGGGGCTGAGCTGCGTGTTGGCAACGGGCCGATGTGTGAGGCATTTCGATCGTTGCGGTTAACACAGAGCTTGGGTCGACGGCGCGCCAGTGGTTATTGGTCTTGACCCGGAGCAGGAGTCGGTAAAATTTGTCGTCTGCTTGCCACAGGATCACGTCGCTTTCCACGGCGGACTTGTCTTTGTCCAAGCAAAAGTCACGATCCAGATTTGAGGCCGCCTTTTTGTACCTAGAAGTGAACAAAGCCGTATCCTCTGTCATCTCGGTTTCGATGATCGCAAAATTATCCTCGACGGTCCGAAACTGCATCTCCTGGCGATCGCTCTTCGTCACCACTCCGAGTCGTCCCTTGGACGCGACCAAGCCGAAGCATCCCCGGCCCACAATCTCCCGTGATAAGTCTAGCCAAGGTGCCGACGTTGCCAAGTTCCCAAATTGGATGGCCGCGAACGAAGTCGCGCCGTTAATATGGTCCGATGGCGTAGGGGGTGTCTCGAACGGACAGCCGAGGTAAACACACGATGCTACCATGAACCAGGTGTCCCATAAAACCTTCCTTTCCGTTATCAATTCCATAAGTAGTACGGCCATACCTTCGACGATTGGCCCGGTCTTAGAACCGGACGAAACATCGTTGACACCGAATCCATCGGCGATACCGTGCGCCAAGAGCAATAAGACGTCTTCTAGAGCGGTCCGTATCAGGCAGCCAGGTCGGAAAACACGAGGAGTGAACCTGTTTCTCTGACTGCAATCCGGGCACCAACATTCCGCCGTCGCTTTCTTCCCTAGAGAGGAGAGAGCCGGGAAGGAATCGAGAAGGATACCAAACCGGCGCTCCATCGTCCATGGGGTCTCGTCCTCGGGAGCTCTTGGGAAATCGTTGGAGGACGTATAGGTGTCATCGCCAATGATAGCTAGAGAAGCGGGCGGGTTGCCCCATTGCAGGTTAATCATGGCCGGGATCCTCTCGAGGACCAGGGCAACCGTCATGGCCCCTTCCTCCGCCGACCTCCCTGGTGTAGCATCGAAACCCGGGGTATAGCAATCTCGCCTAGTGGGAAACGACGTCCCGAACAACGGGACCTTGAGCAGCCATCGCAAAATCAACTGCGCAGAGGTTTCCACAAGATTCTCCAGGTCCTTTGTGTACATAAAGCTGGAGTACAGTTGGGGAATGTCGTACAATTTCTGCCTGATTCCCGGTCGTTGGGGTAGGTCGTCAGAGTCCCTGTAGGAAGCTCCCGCGAGGAACTCCTCAAAACTGCCCGATATGTCGTGGAGAATCTTATACGACTCCGCTGTGGCGGCCCCACAGTTGTAGCTTTTGGAGCACACCGACGAAACGCGCACTTCCAGCTCCCGGTGACGGTTCCCAAGGTCGGCGCGGTAGACGATCTGCCCACCCGTGTTGACAATGATGGTTCCATCATAGTGCAAGAGGAGCCACTGGAGGACGTCCCGCAAGAGGTGGTCGGTGCGAAGGACGGCCTTGGATCGGCAACGGGTGTGGATGGTGCTGATAACAAGGCCAAAGTCGCTAGGCGCTAGGTAATGACCCGTCGGGCACAGATCGAGCAGCTCCTGGGGTAGCGGGATGGTGTCGCAGCCGACGTTGACGACATTGAACCACACGCTCGAGGCAATCTTGGTCACAACGGCGTTCAGCCTACCGTGCGTCGGTTTGTACGTCGATGCGTCGAGGAAGGGAATCGAGACTTCGTTTCCCTGCTCGTGGCCCTGCCTCTGGGCCTGGTGGACTCCCATGATGAGCGCCGTCACCTTCGCGGCCACGAGGCGGTCATCGCTGTGATGCTGGAAAAGGCCCGCCACCGTTGACACGATCCAGTTCAGGTTCGGGTCACCGGCCATAAGCCGGCCCAGCGACCCCGACTGCTGCAGGAACAGGGGCCCGACAGGGAGGGCGTCGGTGCCCGAGACGACTTTGTCAAAGAATTCGAGCCCGTTTCTGTTAGCAAACGCGAGGCCCTTGGCCTTTTCCATGCAGTCGAGGAGCTCATGCTGGTTCAGCCGCTCCCGGCCGAGCCACTGGCCGATTTCCCAGGCGCCCTTGAGGAGGAAGTTGGAGGTGGATGTTGCCGTCAGCAGCGATGTGGTTAAGTCCAGGGCTCGGGTGGCCAGGTCGAGCCTCCCGACCTGCAGCTCCGATTCAGCCATGTTCACGACGGACTTCGAAGACTGAAAAGAACAGAACCTAGACTACTAGTAGTTATGCCTTTCCGACAATAACGGATACGAAAAAGAGAGAGGCTCAAGGATGCAGACGGCAAACACGCCGAGGGGTTAACATCCCGACCCCGCCTCAGCCTTGCCTTGCCTAGGTAGCTGGGCGTGTGTGCCCGTCAGGCGACGAGGCGACGTTGAAGTTAGTTAGGCGCATTGCGCAGTCCATGGTTGGCTCGTTTGGCGCGCGGCTTCGTTTGGTTAGCCAAGAAAAGATTACAACGCGATGTTAGGATCACAACCTCCAGAAAGAGAAAAGGAAGGAGCGGAAATGGAGTTAGGAAACGGAAATAAAAACTGAACGCATGCGCGTTCCCAACCGTTTTAATTCCCCGCCCCAAAAAAAAAACATTTTTCTTTAACCCGCGCACACGCTCTACCAAGTTGGAAATTATTTAACCGAAAAAGAAAGCGAACCACCAGGCCCAGATTCACCTTCTCGGCGCCCCTAAACAACGGCAGCTTCTTATCTTCGTCGTTGCTCAACGGGTGCGGTTTCTTATCGCAGTTGAACTTTTAGGGACAAAATCTGGGACGGGTGATGCCTGACTGCCTTGACCCAGTCAATCCATCGATCATGTCTGATCTTTATTGAGATAATATAAAATGAGATACAGACTTAAAAGAAGTTTTAAAGGATAGAAGAATTCCCAAGGCAGCTTTATTTACACCAGTTCGTGGTGCAAATCCTGCCAGCTAATTTTCCCCGAAGAGGGCCATTCAGATTAAATTACCTCCGATATCGCACATGAGACAAAGATGGGCTGTTGGTCTAGCGGTATGATTCTCGCTTTGGGTTAACACTGTTCTGCGAGAGGTCCCGGGTTCAATCCCCGGACAGCCCCAAGTTCGGATGAATTTTTGATGTCATCTTTCCACTATTAAATACAACGTGCGAATGAAATTATCGATTTTTATTTACCTTTTCTCTCTTTTTACACTACTTTTATAATAAGAATAGCTAAGTTTATTCAAATTTATTTCCTAATTAAGCTTTGTATAATAAAACCTAAGATGTGACGAACCTACTTCAGGATCCTATCCTGTTAGGGTTCAGCTTCGTTGAAGGTAATCTCTCGAGGATGCTTAGGTTCGGTGCAGCCAAAAGGTGCACAACAATAGACTTGTCTCAACAGTTCGCTATAAGCTCGCAAGCCTACTGTTGAGACAAGTCTATTGTTGTGCACCCTTTGGCTGCACCGAACCTAAGCATCCTCGAGAGATTACCTTCAACGAAGCTGAACCCTAACAGGATAGGATCCTGAAGTAGGTTCGTCACACCATCGATGAGTGGTGGTAGAACGCCCTTCCTCATAACTGACTCACTTGTTGGATAATAATTTGAGGGAAGGTACGAATAGAGTCGGATGAACAAAAACCCCTATCTACTTGCGGTTGATCCTTAGGGAAGCAAAGATTGAACGTCAACTTTTACTAGTACAATTTATTTATTATCGCGGAGTTGATTGACCCCCGCCCTAACGCAAGAGCCCATCCCCTTTTTGCATGCTTCAAGACCAAAATAACAATACACATGCCAAGCCCTGCGCCCGCTCATTACCCCCTGTGCTGTTTCCACCATCCTCTCAAAACATAGAAACCCAACCCACCCAGAACTAACTACTCCCCACCACCCACATTCGAATGCGACGTGCCCGGCCTGCTGGAGCCCAGCTTCCGTAACTTCCCGCCCGCCTTGGTATTAAACAGACTCTTGACCCGCCGCAGCCTCGACATCATATCACGATCCTTCCTATCCCTCGCCTCCTCATCATCCACCTCACCCTCCCTTCCCTCCTCCTCCCCGTCCTCATCTTCACCCCCCACCAAACCCCGCGGCCGCCCATCCACCGTCACCGGCCTCTCCGGCGTCTTGGGCACCGCCGCCCCATCCGCACCCGCACCACCGCTCGAGCCGGGAGCAGGAACACTACTCTTGCTCCGGCCATGGCCCTGACCCTGGCCCGACACCACACCCCGGCCCTTCTTCTTGCGACTGCCCCCCCCACCACCACCACCACCATCACCAGCGACCCTCTCCCGAATAAACGCCTCATTCCTCAACCCCACAACCAACACCTCCCACGCCGCCGGCAACACCACCCCCCCCTCCCCACCTTTCATCAAAGAAGCCGCCGCCCTCACCACCCCCCCTCCACCCGGATTCCGCTGCGCCTCCGGATTCTTCCACGGACAAAAAAACCGGTGCTCCCTCAGCGGATCGAGGTGGTCCATGGGCGCGGGCACCAGGACGGCGCCCGAGGAGGGGTCGACCTCGCGCGGCTTGAACATCCAGAGGCCGAGGCGGCGCAGGCAGGTGTGGCAGGAGGCGCTGTTGGGCACGGGGGTGCCGAGGTGCGGGTGGGTGAGGGATTGCCAGCCGAGGAGGGCGAGGGCCAGGGCGGGGCGGTTGGGTTGGGGGTGTGCGTTTTCGGGGGCGGGGGTTGTGGTGGTGGTTGTGGTGGTGGTGGGGTTGGTTTTGTTGGGGGGTGGGGGTGGGGAGGTGAAGAAGTCCGCGGGGAGGTGAGTGATGATGGTGTCGAGGTCGAGGGTGGGTGGGAGGCGGAGGTTGGATTCGTAGGGGAGGAAGGGCGCGCGCTCGCAGAGTTCGTCGTAGCGTTGGCGGAGGCCTTGGAGGGCGAGCTTCGGGTTCGGGAGGGGCAGGCGTAGGAGGGAGTCTGCGCAGTTGTTAGTAGTTATACACAGTAAACACGAGGACTTGGGTGGCGGGCAGCCCGTAGACGAAAAACATACCATCGCATCCCCTCTTCCTCCACAGACAGTCCTCGGCATGCGACTCGACAATCAGCTCAGCATACGCGTCCACGACCGACTCGGCCACCTCGGACGCGATCAGCACCGCGACCTCCTTCCCGTCCACCTCCTTCCGGTTCACCTTGACCACCAGCTCGCGGCCGCAGAGCGTGCACTTAACCCGCTCCTTGCCCTGGCACGCCCAGCCGCGCTTCGCCCACTCCACCTCGCTGACGCGGTCGGGTTTCGGCGTCCAGTCCGTCAGCTCCTGGAAGGTCGCGAGCCGCCGCAGCAGCTGGTCGCGGTCGCCCGGGCAGTATTTCGGCGGCGGTGGAAGCCCCTCCCTTCCGTCGGGCGCTGGGCTACCGGCACCGGGGGTCCATTTGCGCAGGGTGACGTTGGAGATGGTCGTCGTGGACGGCGGGACGCTGCGTATGCTCGCGGGCGAGGATCGCATCGGGGTGGTTTGTAGTGTTGTGTATTTTGAGGGTGTGGTCGTCGGTCCGCCGGTGCGGCGCTTCTTCAGCAGGTCGGCGCTGCTGTCGCCCGCCATTGTCCTCGGCCGTTGCGGCGATGAGCGCTGCGAAATGGGCGAGGATGCAGGATCGGCTAGGTTGTCGCGATCGGTGCCGTATTCGGCTGGTGGGCGGTTGCCGATGCCCTGGAGAAGCGCATTGAACTTGCGCTTCACATTGGAATTCATTTTTGACTTTGCGCCGAGATGGGGTCCTTCTGCCGTGTACTGTGTGTGTTCCCAGCGGCTGTGCCGCGGCTGGAGTTGGGTGCGGCAGAGTGTGGTCACCGTAGTGACGAACCCCCACTGTTTGGAGTCGTTGCTTTCAAGCGAGGAGAAAGAATCGGGCTGCTCTTTGTGGCTACAAAATCGGACAAATGTGTGGGGTAATGACGAATTGGTCAAGATGCAAGGCTGAAGATCAGATGAACGGGACGGATTTGGGTTCCTTCCGTTGTTTGTTCATGTTGACTACACATTTTGGAACCAGGCTCGGCCAGATTTGAGCTCCCAGGAGCTCAGCTGCACAGATCGCAAGTCTTGGCATGCACATCACAGTATGTATGCACAGTGTGGATATTTATCTCATTTCCACCAAGACCGAAGACAACTCCTTTCCCAAGCTGCAGGTCCTCCAAGTCAAGGTACAAGGCCTCATCCGTCGATGGTGAGTCAAGTGGGCCAACTGTTTCACCAACACCCCAGGCATAAAGAACTCAGTGAGACAGGACACAAGACATTGAATAAAACTATGGGTATCTATCCGTACGAAGTATGTAACGAGCAAAAACCAACCTAACACATGCATGCTGTCTGTCCAACCCAACCACCCATTCTCATAGGCCGCCAGCACAACCCAAGAAAACTAACGCACGCAAAATAACTCGCTCACTCAATCTGCCTCTCCCTGTACCCAATCCCATTCATCCGCACCCTCAGCGCCAGCGAGCTCAGCACCACACTTATACTGCTCAACGCCATCGCCAGACTCGCCCACACCGGGTCCAACCGCACATGCTGCCCGTTGCTCATGATGGGGTAGAAGATGCCGGCCGCCACGGGCAGCGCGATGCAGTTGTACACCACCGCCCACCCAAAGTTGAACTTGATGCGCGTGAACACCACCTTGGACAGATCCAGGAGGTCGACCACAGAGCGCAGGTCACTCTTGACCAGCACGAAATCGGCGCTGCTGATCGCCACATCCGCGCCAGACCCGATGGCCACGCCAACGTCGGCTGTCGCCAGCGCCGGGGAATCGTTGATGCCGTCGCCGACCATGGCGACCATGGCACGCTTGGTGCTGGACTCGGCCTTGTCGCCCACGCGCGCCCGCAGCGTCGACTGCAGATACTTGATCTTCTCCGCCTTGCCCGTCGGCAGCACGCCGGCGATGACTTGGTCGTCGGGGATGCCCAGCTGTTGCGCGACGGCCGCCGCCGTGGTGGGGTTGTCGCCCGAGAGCATCCAGACGCGGGTGCCGCGGGACTGGAGGGCCTTGATGATGCGCGGGGCCTCGGGGCGGATGGGGTCCGAGATGGAGAGCGCGGCCGCGAGGGTCCACTTCTCGCCGTCGAGGGGTCGGGTGGCGGCCAAGGCGACCGACTTGGCTTCGGATTTCCAGCGCTGGAGGGTGGCTGTTGTCTCAGATGTGATGGAAACGGAAAAGTCGGACATGAAAGACTCGTTGCCAACGGCGAGTTCGAAGGACGATTCGGGCGTGGAAGAGCTGTGGTATGTTGCTTTCATCCCTTTCCCGGGAACTTCCTGAAGGTTGTCGATGTTGGCTCGGGAGGTGGTGTGGGTGGCGTAGAAGGCGACGATGGCTTTGGCGATGGGGTGGCTGCTGTTCTCCTCGACTGCTTTGAGAGCTGCGAGGACAGCATCCCTTTGGGAAGCGTCTTCCCGGTAGATCTCGGAGTCGGTGATGCTCGGCTCACCGCCCATGGTCAAGGTCCCCGTCTTGTCAAAAACGACGCAATCGATCCTACTGGCCTTCTCAAACGCCTCACCACCGCCCTTGGCGAGGATGCCGTGCTTCGCCGCAAGGCCACTACCAACGAAGATGGCTGTCGGGGCCGCGAGAGCGAGACCACAGGGGCAGGCCACGACGAAGACCGATATGGCAAACTGCAACGAAAACGCAACCCAGCCGCCCGAGGTGACATCCAGGTAATGGGTCGGAATGTGGCCGCCGAGGCCGAGGGACAGCCAGATGATCCAAGTGAGGACGGCGATCAAGGTGACAACCGGAACAAAGTACGACGTCATCATATCCGCAACCTGCTCGATCGGGGCCCTCTTCGTCTGGCCCTCCCGGACGACGTGGACGATCTGGTCCAGCAACGACGTCCCCGCCACGCCGGTGATGCGCACCAAAAGCGACGCGTTCTTGTTAACCGTCCCCGAGAACACCTCATCGCCCGGTACTTTCTTTACCAGCCGTGACTCGCCCGTCAAGCTGGACTCGTCAAAGTTGCTCTCGCCCCTAACGATTGTCCCGTCGGAAGGTGGCGAAGCGCCATGTGTGACACGCACAACATCCCCAAAGTCCAGCAGGTCCGCCTTGACGACCACATCCTCCTCCTTCTCGGTCCCGTACCCCTCCAATAGAATAGCCGTCGTCGGCCTCAGTTTTGCCAGCATCTCCACCGCATCGCCCGTCTTCGACTTGCTATAACTCTCGATCAACCGACCCAACAACAAGAAAAAGGTCAAGAACACGACCGAGTCAAAGTAGAAGTTGGAGTCGTTAACCTCCTCCGCTTGATACGCGGCCGCGGCAATCATCTGGCTCACCGAGCTAATGTACGCGATCGTTGTCCCCAACGACATAAGCGTGTTCATGCTGCCGAACCGGTAAAACCGCTGCAGCACGGGCACCCTGCTGCCGCGCCGCCAGAGGGTGCGGATCTCCTTGATGGCGCGACGGTGGAAGAGGTCGGCGGCGAAGAAGTAAACGGGCGTCGCCATGATGAATAGCGCTATCTGCGCACGGCTGATGCCCGACGTCCAGGCCTCCATCATGAAGTGCTTGGTGTGGTCGTCACCGGGGATCAGCGACATATACACGATGCCGATGATGAAGGAGGGGATACAAACGGCGCCGGTGAAGAGGACGCGGTAGAGGATTTGGGAACGGTGTTTACGCTGGATCTGCTTGGAGCGCTCTTCGAGAGTGGGTGGGTGGTAGATGGTAGCGGAGAAGCCCGGGTCGCTCGCTTCGACGGCGGCGAGTATGTGGCGGATAGTGAAGGACGGCGCGTCCGGAGTGTAGGTGAGTTTCATGATGGGGCGCTGGCGGGTTGGTGCGGTAATGACCTCGAGGTGGCGCCGGAAGCCGGCGAGGCTTTTGGTTACGCGGTCCGGGCAGTGCTCGCAGTAAAGACCGTCAATGCGGATCTCGACTGTCCGCTCGTGGTCCTCGGCGGCTTCTTGCGCTAGGCTGACGACGGCGTCAAGGGCGGCATCGTAGCCGAGGTCTTCGATCGCCTCCACTAACTTATCGGCATTGTCGCGGCCTTGGATGTCTACCGAGGCGCTATTGGTGAGCAGGTTGACGCTGATGTCCTTGACCCAATCCCTCTTCTTCATTTCTCTTGTGATGCCGTTAGAGCAAGAGGCGCATGTCATGCCGCCAATGGCGACGGTTACCCGCCAGGTGTCTGAGTGGTCCGGGCCCTTCCGTTTCCCTTGGTTGAGGTCAGTCACCGAGTCCAGGGTTGCCTCGTACCCGAAGTCTTCTATGGCCTGGACTAGTTCGTCAGCCTTCTCCCTTTCCCTAATGTCCACGGTCGCGCTGTTGCTGAGGAGGTTGACGACGACGTCTGCAACCCAATCGTTCTTCTTCAGCCCTTCGGTGATCATGTTGGCACAGGCAGAGCACGTCATGCCTCCGATGGCCAGCGTGGCCCGCCAGAGTGGTTGGGCCGAGGGGTCCATATCGCTCTCAATGGCAATGAAAGTCTTGGACGCGGCGCTGGTAGGCTGGCTTGAACGAGTGGGTTTACTCGAGGCCAGGTTGGCATGGTGGGACACGGTCTCCAACACGCCCTTCTCATCCGTTTCGGTGCCAATGGTCCCTCGGCACTGCTCGCAGTTTGCGAGATGAGCTAGCGTCTTTTGAGACCGCGAGGCTTGTGGCCCGGAGGGCTTGAACCACCGGCTGAGTCCAGACGCCGGGCGGTCCATGTTGCTGTGGCTGCTCTCGCCCTGCTGCTGAGTTTCACCAAGTTCCAGATCGAGATCAGACACGGCGTCGGACGAGGTTGTGATGCCGCATACTTCGAAGCCGTTTTCCTCGAGGGCCTTGCGCATCTGCCGGGGAGATGCGGCCGGGGCGTGCTCAACGGTCACCACAGAAGTGACTATATTGGGTGAAACCCAGTTGATGAGCTCCCCGCAGGACTCGTGGAGGGCGCGCTTTATGGTCGATACACAGGTAGGACAGTGAAGATTGGCCAGCAGGAACGAGGTTGAGACAGTCTCAGCTGGTCCGGCGGTCATCGGCCGGCGTATGGAGGGTGCCATGGTGATATGCAGTGACGGCTGCCCAACCCGGGCGGCCCAACCCCTGTAGAGTCAGAGCAAGCAGAGTCGGGTCAGAGGGGATATGCCGGTGTCTCTTCGGCTGGCCAGAGCCGAAAGCAGCAGCAGTGTGTGTGCGACCTGAGTGATTGGCGATGCCAGTCGGACGTGGCACAGCGGGCGTAGATTAAAGGTTTCCCTTCTAGGAAATGCGGATGTCTGGGGTCGCCAGCGCCGGGATATAGGCTGAAAGGGCCGATCTGGGGGCGGTTTGCTGTTTGCTTGTGGGGAAATGGGGAACTGGGGCAATCAGTCAATGAGAGATTGCAGATTGCAGGTGCTGTACGGGAACAAGACGGTGCAGGGCGTAAGAAGGTCGTGATGCAAAGAACAGGAATGGAAGCAATAATAAATAAGAATTGATGACGATCTGATGGCAAACAGGGTACAAGGCGAGAAGGGGAGGCGACTGACCTTTTGGCTGACACGGCTGATATAGTTACAGAGCAATGACTACAGTCGTTGCCAAACGCCATTCAAGACAATAATTTTCTGCTCTTCTCGCTGTTTCTAGAATTATTCAGCAGTTTTCACGCACAATTGACGCAGTTTGCTTTGCCAAGAGGGCTGCGGTTGTCTGGATTCCGTGATGGTTTTGGATCCGCTTTCCAACTTGGGCATGGTTGCTGGCTCCGGAAATGTTGGCTTGGCTGGCTGGATTGTTCCTTCCATTCCCGTTTCTGGTTTTCCCCAGATTTTCATCGATCTCGGACTTGCATCTGGGAGATCCGGCAGTCGAGTCCTCCCGCTCTTTTCGATAAATTCACCCGTATCCTAGCATTTGCATTTTCTTTGTCCCAACATTCTTCAGCCTTCGAACCGACCCCATCAAGTCGGCTTGAAGTCACACTACCCGGTAATGAAATGAATAGTGTACCTAAGAATGCCTGCTGTTACCTCGCAGAAAGGATGTGGTCCGGTTCATCGCAAGCTTATGCCAAGGATGAATGCATCATCAGTCTCGCCATTGCGAGGTGGCGAGACCAAACCATTGGCCAGCTCACGACGCACAAAAGCCGCAGCCGGTTCGGGATCGCCTCCCGCATCGGCGCCCGAATTTTGCAATCTGGACCCCATGACGCTCCATGACGCATCAGCCGTGCAGACCAGGCAGACTTTAGCGAATTGACGGCGACTGTGGGGCGGCTTGAGACAGATTCGGATCCGGACGCACCGGACTCCGTCTGTTTCCAAGCGGTTCTGCTCAGACCGGCCGGTCTGGTGCACCGCCGCCGCTCCGGACGAGGTTTCCACTTCGCCGGCTTGGCGAGATCGCCACGGCGTGCTCATGCTATCATTGTTAACTGACAGGAAAAAGTCGAGCGGAAAAGACACACTCGGGAAGTGTTGTATGTATCTTTAACTTTGATGCAAGAATCCGATAAAAAATACCACACAAGCACTGTTGACTTCTTATCTTTTCCGGTCTCACAACATCGAATGCAGTGTTGCGACCATGGTGCGACCACCTTGCGCAGGAAGATATTCCTCCACATTCGGAGAAGTGGACCCCTTTCGCCGTGCCAAGAAGGGGCTCCTCTTTCCGGCCGCTTGAATCGTTCTGCGGAGCATGGAAGCATCTGTGCTTCCTTAAACAACTTCTAATCCAATACAACTCTCCCTTTCCAATCCACTTCCGTTCCTCTCTTCCTGCGCTCTGTTGACACTAGCAAGACCAGTCACAAAATAATAAGACTGGGCGTGCAACCCGCTCACTTGCGGTTACAGAGGACCAGCATAGACACATACGAATTAGTTAGGTACCATACTCTGGCTTGGACGTCGTTTCTGTCCCGTTTCCTGGTTCTTAGGAACTCAGGCACGGCAAAATACATAGAAAAATGAAGAGCTCAACAACCAAGCTGGCCTCTCCTGAACTCGGCCGGCTCGACGGTGGCTCGGTGTCGGGGCTCGGTGGCTGTCGGCGGCTCGGTGGCCACGGAACCGGAATCGGAGCGTTCACACGTGCTCCCCCACGTGCTCCCGCTTACAAAACCCCGTCGTTTGAAATCAGCGACCCCCACAAAACCACCAAATATGGTTAGCGTTAATCACGCCATCGTCCTCCATCAACGCGACTTCGAGACGAAGCCACAGCATTTTGATGGCTCGGTCCAGAATTTGCCATACTGCGTAGTCATGTTGCGGTACTTTATGGAGACGCCACGCGGGTTGCCGTGGACCGGCGGGCTGACAAAAAGTGACAAAAAGGTAGGATAAACTTCTCCGTTCAGTTTTGCAGAACTCTCTTCTCGAGCTTAGAAGAGTCTCAATTCCACCAATTTCCCAGCATTTCTCGCTGGCGCAGTCGTTTCTCTCCGTTTCTGCGGTTCGCAAACGCTTCGAGGCATCTCCTGGGCCATTCTCGTCCCTCTTGCCTCGTTACTTTGCGAACGGCCAAGTCCCTGCTCTTGAAGAAGTGTTCAAGAGCCAGTCCGCCACTGGCATTGAAGCCATTGAAGACGATATCAAACCGCCCACCATGCAATTGAAGCACGAGGTGACCACGGGAGGCACTGTGCCCGCTCCAGAAGCGACCACAACTCCCGCGGGACTCGAAAAGACCGTCTCGACCCAGCAGATCCCCCTCAGCTCCATCTCTGGACCGACATATGTCACCGGCCAGCTGCTCGTCCAGCAGACGGCTTATAAGCTCTCCGACAAGATCTTCTCCCTCTCTCCTGAGACCTTCAACCTCGACAATGCCGTGAAGGAGTGGTCGCAAGCCGACGAGAAGAACATCCATGGCGAGACAACAACTGTCGTGCCGCTCCAGACCCGGGCCGGTGCCGGCACCTTTGCGCTGGGCTACATTTTCTCCAAAGACTTTGACCTCAGCAAGCGTCACATCCCCCAGACCCTCCTGGCTCCCTCGCTGAGCCTTCGTCACCTGCGCTCGGCCCTAGACCAGCTCTCGCTCCTCTATGGGGTAGCCAGCCCCTTCGTTGCCCACATCGCGGCCGCCGACTACTCGGCCCACGATGGCCTGGTCGTCGACTACGAGAGCGCCCTCCAAACTGCCGAGGACTTGGGCCTCGGCCTCGTCTCTAGCGCTTCTGCTTACGAAGTCCAACACATGTCGCTTCTCGCGACGGCCCTGGCTTCGCTGCTGCCCACGCTCCACGTCTACGACGGCCTTCGCACAGCCAGGGAGACGTTGAGAGTGGTGGATGCTCTCAGCGAGACCAGCATCGCCGACATCTACAAGAAGGTGGCCCAGGCCGCCGGCGCTCTGAACAAGAGGCTGGACACCGCCGGCAAGGTAGTCGAGCTCCTGCGCTCGTTCAACAGCGAGCTGGGCACCGCGTACGCCCCGTTCGAGTACCACGGCCATGAGGCGCCGGAGCTGGTCCTCGTGGTCTTTGGCAGCGCCGAGGCCCAGCTTGCCAAGCAGGTGGTGAACACGCTCGCCGCCGAGGGCAAGAAGGTTGGTGCTATCAACGTCCGCATCTACCGGCCGTTTATCGAGGAGGCTTTCCTCGAGGCCCTCCCCGAGTCGGTGCGCCAGATCGCCGTGCTCGGCCAGGTCCGTGACGGCGTGGCCGTGGACGACGCGTCCGTGCAGTCTGCGCTGTACTCGGATGTCCTTACAGCCATCTCGTTTGCCGACCGGCCGCACGAGCCGGTGGTTGTCGACGTCAAGTATGCTGCGTCGACGGTCCACACTCCCAGCTCGGTTGCCTCCATCATCCACCAGCTCACGGCCAAGGACAGCCAGAACGAGATCAGGCTAGCGCTGCACGCCCTGGAGCAGGCCCGTCAGTACACCTTCTGGGATGTTGATAACTCGTCGGCTGTCGCTGCGCCCAAGTCTCTTGGCAAGCTGCTCGCGCGCGAGGCTCCTAACAATGTCTACGTCCACGAGACGTATGACAACCTCGTCCAAGGCGGCGCTGTGCGCACTGATATCCGGAGCTCTGAGAAGTCCATCGAGGCGCCCTTTGCCATCGAGGAGGCCGATGTTGTCTTTGTTGCCGAGGAGAAGCTGCTCAAGGACCTTGATGTCGTCAAGGGCTCGAAGGCCGGCAGCAAGCTCATCCTCCGGTTGCCCAACTTCAAGGAGGAGGACCTGGAGAAGCGGGTCCCGGCTGCGGCCCGGAAGCAGATCCAAGAGAAGGGTCTCGAGCTTTTTGTCCTTGACTCTTCTTTCTCACCTGCTCTGGAGAAGGACGCCGAGCTCCTGGCCCAGCTTGCCTTCCTGCACGTCGCCCGCCCCGAGATTACGCTGCCCGAGCTTGCCAAGTTTGGCGAAGTCGCCCAGGGCGAAGTGACGCTGACCGAGTTTGCCGACGCTCTCCCACAAGCGCTCAAGGCCGTCGAGGCCCCGGCTGCTTGGGCTGAGGTGGCTGAGGCCCCGGCCGCACCCTTGAAGGCGTTCACGCCCACCAGCTTCGTGGCTTTCGAGAAGGACGAGCAGGAGCCGGCGCTCAAGCTCGACAGCTGGCAGGAGGCGGCCAAGGGCCTCGTCTTCAAGGAGGCGTACGGCACCCAGATCGACCTGCGTCCCGACCTCACGGTGAAGACCTTCACGGTCCACGTCCAGGAGAACCGCCGTCTCACGCCGGATGCCTACGACCGCAACATCTTCCACATCGAGTTCGACCTCGGCACCTCCGGCCTCACCTACAACATCGGCGAAGCGCTCGGCATCCACGCCGACAACGACCCCAAGCAGGTGGTGGACTTCATCAACTTCTACGGTCTCAACGCCGACGACCTCGTCCAGGTTCCCTCTCGCGAGGACCCCGCCGTCGCCGAAACCCGCACCGTGTACCAGTCGCTCGTGCAGAACCTCGACATCCTCGGCAAGCCACCCAAGCGTTTCTTCGAGTCGCTCGCCGAGTTCGCGACGGACGAGGCCGAGAAGAAGAAGCTCGAGTTCCTCGGCGGCAAGGAGGGCGCGGACGAGTTCAAGCGCCTCTCGGAAGTCGAGACGGTCAACTACGTCGACGTGCTGGAGATGTTCCAGTCGGCGCACCCCACCTTCACCGACCTCGTGCGCATCGTGGCGCCGCTCAAGCGCCGCGAGTACAGCATCGCCTCGGCCCAAGCCGTCACCCCCACCTCCGTCGCGCTCATGATCGTGGTCGTCGGCTGGGTCGACACCAAGGGCCGCACGCGCTACGGCCAAGCCACGCGCTACCTCTCCGGGCTCAAGCCGGGCACCGCCATCACCGTCTCGGTCAAGCCCTCCGTCATGAAACTCCCCACGGCGGACACCGCGCCGCTGATCATGGCCGGCCTGGGCACGGGCCTGGCGCCCTTCCGCGCGTTCGTGCAGTACCGCGCCATGCAGAAGGCGCAGGGCAAGGACATCGGCGCCATCCTGCTGTACCTCGGCAGCCGGCACCAGCGCGAGGAGTACCTGTACGGCGAGGAGTGGGAGGCCTACATGGACGCGGGGGTCATCACGCTGCTGGGGGCTGCCTTCTCGCGCGACCAGCCCCAGAAGATCTACATCCAGGACCGCATGCGCCAGACCATTGCGGAGATTGTGCAGGCGTATATCAAGGATGAGGGGTCGTTTTATCTGTGCGGGCCGACGTGGCCGGTGCCGGATGTTACCGCGGTGCTGGAGGAGGCGATTGCGGTGGAGGCGAGGGAGGGCGCGAAGAAGGTGGATCCCCGTAAGGAGATCGAGAGGTTGAAGGAGGATGGGCGGTATGTGTTGGAGGTGTATTAGATTTGCAAAAGCGAGCGGTTGTGTTTTCTGTTGTTGTTACTTTTCGTGTTGAATATACCTTCTTGGCCGGCGAAGCCAACCCTGACTCGTATCTACCACATACAAAAATACCTTGACCTTGTTGCCGTCCAGGAATGCGAACTGGAGTTGGTTTGTGCGGGGAAGCTCCGCCAGTCCACAAGGCGGTTCCACCACCTCATCCCCAAGAATCCGGGGCTCTTCCGCAGCCAACCAACCCAGTTTAAATCCGGCGCAACCCGCCGCAGCCCGCTCGGGAGTTGCTTAACCGGAGTGTGGGGTAGCTGGGGCTCGGTCCGGGGAAAGGGGGTTGATGCCTCGGAGCGTCTGCCGTGCCGTGCGTGTGTTGCATTTATCTTGTCTGTATGCAAGGAGCTACTCTCTCTGTACATGCTTTTTCCTATTTTGGGTTCTCATCTCATTGAAGTCAGTCAGAAAGAACTGAGCTGCATATCCTAAAACCAGTCAACCCCATCCCTGAATTCATCACCAATCACCCTATTCCAACTTTCACAAACCCAGCGTCAGGTATGGGGGCAGCAACCATCCGCGCCCTACCCAACGTAAGCCCCCTTCCCCCTCACCTGCTCACTCACCCCTCCCCCAACTCACTCACACAAACACCCAGAGGGCCGCCCGGGCAGTCAACCTCCTCCGCACAGTCCAATTCAGCCACCCACCATCTTGCCCCTGCCACTCGAACCCCAACCACCACCACCACGCCGCCACCGCGCCCTCCGCCCTGACCACCGTCTCCCGCTTCGCGGACCGCACCTCATCCCTCCACAGCAGCATCACCCGAGGCAGCAGCCGCGGCTATGCCACTCCCCGCGACCCGGCGCAGCAGAAGGAGTACGCCTTCGAGATGGCCGCATCGTCCATCCGCTTCGGCCCGGGCGTCACTCGCGAGGTCGGCATGGACCTGGCCAACATGGGCGCCAAGCGGGTCGCCGTCGTGACGGATCCGACTGTGGACCGTCTCGAGGCCATGCGTCAGGTGCGCGAGGCGCTGGATGCGGAGGGGATCGAGTATCGGGTTTATGCGAAGGTGGTGGTCGAGCCGAAGGATTATTCGTATGCCTCTCTCCCTTCGCCCTTTCCCCGCAGACTCTGACAGGCCTGCTGGTAGTGTCAAGGAAGCCATCGAATGGACCAAACCCTACGCGCCGGACGCCTTCCTCGCCGTCGGCGGCGGTTCCGTCATGGACACCGCCAAGCTGATGAATCTGTACTCCTGCTACCCGGACGCGGACTTCCTCGACTTTGTCAACGCCCCCCTCGGCAAGGGGCGGCCCATCGACCGCAAGCTCAAACCGCTCATCGCGGTACCCACCACAGCCGGCACCGGCAGCGAGACGACCGGCACGGCCATCTTCGACCTGGCCTCGCGGCGCGCCAAAACCGGCGTCGCGCACCGCAACCTCAAGCCCACCCTCGGCATCTGCGACCCGCTCAACACGCGCACCATGCCGGCCGCCGTAAAAGCCGCGTCCGGGCTCGACGTGCTCTGCCACTCGCTTGAGAGCTGGACCGCCATCCCCTTCCAGGAGCGCACCCCGCGCCCGGCCAACCCCATCCTCCGCCCGGCCTACCAGGGCGCCAACCCCATCAGTGATATCTTTTCGTTGAACGCCCTGCGTCAGACGGTCAAGTACCTGCCGCGGTCGGTGCGGGATCCCGATGATATGGAGGCGCAGAGTGAGATGTTGCTGGCGAGTACGCTCGCGGGGGTGGGGTTTGGGAATGCGGGCGTGCATTTGTGTCATGGTGAGTGAATCCCAAACAACGGCCGATAAAAACAGAATATAAGATATCATCATTGCTAACCACCCCGCCCCCCCCCCCCCCCCCCTCACCAGGCATGTCGTACCCCATCTCAGGCCAAAATCCCGGCTACCGGCACGCCGGGTACGAGATCGACGTGCCCATCATCCCGCACGGCGTGTCGGTGGCCGTGTCGGCGCCGGCCGTGTTCCGCTTCACGGGGCCGTCGAACCCGGAGCGCCACCTCGCCGCCGCCGAGGCCTTTGGCGTCGACGTCAGCACCGTCAAGAAGGAGAGCGCCGGCGAGGTGCTGGCCGAGGCGCTGACGAAGTTTTTGGCGGATCTGGGGGATCAGCCGAAGGGGTTGAGGGAGTTGGGGTTTGGTCGTGAGCATATTGAGGAGTTGGTCGAGGGGACGATACCCCAGGCTAGGGTGCTGATGCTGGCGCCGGGGCTGGCGAAGGAGTTGGAGCAGGAGAGGGATCAGTTGAGGAGGTTGTTTGAGGATGCGTTGGAGCATTGAGCATTGGGCGTTGATGGGATGAAAGGGCTATTGTGCTGCTATTGTTGGTGGTGGCGCTGGCATTGTGTAAGTGCCATGTTGGTTGTTTGATGGGATGCACTGTGGTGGAGTTTGCATACCCCTTGAACAATAGTTGCACAATAGGCAAAGAAATAGCAAGCAACTTGAGACTTGATGAAGTTTGCATTGGTAAACACCCTATTGTGTGAGTCAAGTCCGCATCAAGGATGAGTATATAGCTATCATCTTCCTCCTTCTTTCAGAACATCACCAACCTGGGCTGTATCCTTTGTTACCCTTCTTTCAGCAAGCCCGCTCAATCATCCTTTCTTATGATCTTTTCAACATTCCATACTTTACACACCTGCATGCGACATTCTTTATTTCTTATCTTACCATACTGCTGTCCCCCTTTTCTCTTCCGCCGTCACTGCCTCCGAGTCCAGCACAACTTAGCCAACTCGCCAGTGATCCGCCTAATAACAACCAGCCCGTCGCGCGCCCATCCGAGAGCACCATGTCTTTTCTAGGATCCGGTGTTAGTGCGAACTCCTTTCGCAACAATTCCACCGCCCATGACCAGAACCATGACGAAGAAAGGTGTGGCCGTCTGTCAAGCATTTAGGCCGACGTTTACGACGCCGACGACGAGCTGCTAGAGGAAGACGACGACTTCGAGGACCAAAACTTCTATTTTGACCCCGACCCGCCCTTTTCCCCCCACTTCGGCCTGTCATCTGGTCATACGGGAGAGCCCTTCTCGCCCCTCCTCGCCGGGCCCATGTTCTCTAGACTCCCCGAAACCACAGGCCATATTCCCCACCGTGGATGGCCAGTGCCGTACGCAAATTCGCTCTTAACGGATCAACCGTTCTACTACACCAGGCCAGACCCCATCGAAACCACCAGCAACCCTCCCCCCTCCCTACCCCCCTCCTCACCCTTATCCCCGCAAGCCATCTCAACCCTCAACGCCTGGTTCGACCTCCCCTCCCGCAACACCACCCCCCCACCCCCCACCCCCCACAACAACAACAACAACCACCCCCCGGCCCTCCACGACTGGCTCGGCCTCCCCTCCCCCGGCAGCTCCTTTTACGTCACCGAATGGCACACCGACTCCCCCACCCACTCCCCCCACGTTTTCCCCTCCCGCTCCCCCATCCTCCCCTTCTACTTCACCCACAACACCCCCCCCTCCTCCTCCTCCTCCTCCTCCTCCCACCACAGCAGCGACTCAGACTCAGACTCCGACTCCTCAGCCCACGACTCCGACGGGCTGCCCTACCCGCTCCCGCTCTTCGACAGCGACTACGACGAGGAAGAAGGGCGCGGGTGGCGGCGCGGATGGCGGCGCGGATGGTGGCGCGGGTGTCTGGCGCACGAGGTGGAGGAGGCGGTGCAGCTGGTGGGGGCGGGGTTGGATGAGCTTGGGGATGGGGTGTGGAGGGGGTTGTTGGAGGGGGATACGGATGGGGTTGTTGATGATACGGAGGGGGATGAGGATAGTGATGATGATACGGGGACGGAGATGGATGGGGAAGGGGAGAGGGAGAGGTGGTGGGTGTGAGGGGGGGTGATAATGGTTGGGATTGAGGAGTGGTGGGGATAAGGGGAGGAGAGGAGTGAGGTTGGGCTGGGTTGGGTGGGTTGTGGTGGTGGAGGAGAGGGAGATGCTGGGGGAGTCGGAGGTAGGGGGGTTGGGGGTGGTTTTGGATAACTCGGTCCAGTGGCGTTTGCTTTTGCCGACGAGCCTGGGTGGGTAGGAGGAGCTGGGGTTGCTGCTGGGGTTATGTTGCGCGAACGGGGGGTAGTCGTGGGTGTATCACCCGCCTTCTTTGTGCCTTCTAGCCAGGACGTAACAACACTCGAGACCGAAATACAAACTCCAAATCATTAACCAACAACAGCCGTCATGGGACCTGGGAGCCTTGAGACAAACCAAGCTGCAATGATGACTGCCCCACAAGCTCTGTGTGGGTGTTGATATCGGACCACCCATCCCCTTAAACATAGACAACCGTAACCAAGAATGTACCCCGAAAAGGGACACCAGAGCACCAGCATGGGTGGTTCATAGGTAGTTTTTAGTTTCCAATCCTCAATGTTGTATAACCAAGCGATGCACACAACCTCCGCTGCTTGCCCCGGCTCCGCAACCCTACCTCCCAACCACCACTTCATCAGTTCATAAACTAGGGAACCACAACAGCCAAAAGCCAAGAAAGCAGAGAAAAAGAAAAATATATATATCAATGATCACCCCTCGCCTTCTCCAAATCCACACAACCCCCAAACTATCTAACACACTCCCATCACCACCACCACCCCACCTCACCTCCCGGCCCCATTTGAAAACGCGCTCCTGACCTCCGCACGCGGCCACTCAAACAGCACATCCCCACCATACACATCCGTGGTGACCCTCCCCACACGCATCTCCACATCCCCATAAAACTTCTCACACTCCTTCGTGACCCTGTTCACCAGACTGCTATTCCCGCCCACAGCGATACTACTCCGACCCGGCAGCGCCGGCACGCCAGCCGCCCCACCACCACCAACCGTCAACCCGCCCCCACCAGCCTCCTCATCGCCAAAGTGCTTCTCCACCCGCTTCCGCAGCGCCTCGATGCCCTTCCTGACCTCGCGGCCATCATAGTTGCCCAGGACCTTGTTGAACACGGCCTTGGTGTTGCTGGGCTGGGCGGCGACGCCGGCGGCGCTCTTGCCGCCCTGCAGCTGGGCCTCGATGTTCTCGAGGTGCTCGAGCAGCTTGCCGAGGGGGCGGCGCATGACGGCGTTGAGGTAGAGGCCGAGGTGCTCGGCCATTTCGCGCTGGGCGGCGTCGCGCCAGTCGTCGAGGACCTCGAGGTGGCGCGAGTTGTCGACTTCTTCGAGGAAGTGGTTCATGTTCTCGATGAGGAGGATGTGGAAGTTGAGGGCTTCCTTGTCCTCCGGGTCAGCGACGGCCGAGGCGGCCGTGGCGGCGGAGGAGATGCCCGTGCTGCCGAGCGCCGGGTTCTCGCGCGCGATCACCTTGAGCGAGTCGAACATGGATTTGAGCAGCCGGTCGTACTCGCGGTCGACCATGCGCCGGACGGCGAGAGAGGGGTCGGTGGAGCCGAGCATGTTTTCGACGGCGGTGCTGAAGTGAGGGAAAATGCGGATGAAGTGGATGACGCCCTTGCGTTTCTTGATCTTGACCTTGGTCTCCTCGATGGCGCGGATCTGGTCGTCGACGAACTTCTTGAACTTGGTCTCGAGGTTGCCGTGCAGCTTTTGGAGGACGTTGTTGAGGAAGTCTTGGTTGGACTGGCTCATGTCGGCCATTTTGCGCTCGAGTGTGGCCAGGATGCCGACTCCTTGTCTAGGGGGGGTTAGATGTGGAATAAAACCAAACAAAGGTCGGGGGAATCTTACAGAGGATCCATGACTAGCACCCAGTCCATCAGCTGCTGCAGATTGGATTCCAGGAACATAAATATCCCCTCCATGGCCTTGGTGACCCGGCGGGCGAGGTCGCGGTCGGGCTCCATCAAGCGGTGCCGTTTCAGATCACCACCGCGGCGGTCTCGGGGTCGTGAAGCTGTGACGAGATCCGGGAAGTCGGACTGCTCGAGAGTCGTCGCGTGGAAGAAGTCGACGATGAAGTTCTGCTCCATTTCCACTAACGGTAGCAAATCGTCCAAAACACCAGCAAACACCTCGTAAGGCAGCGCCCTACCGTCCGGCGTCTTTTCTGCCAGGTTCGTCCGGCTGCCGTCGCCGAGAGGGGACCGGAGACTCCTCGCCAGTGTCTGGCTACGTTTGACAGTGAGTTTCCGAGCCGTTGTTGCGAGGCCCTCCTCCTTCTTCTCCTGTTGTGACGTGAAAAGGAGCTCGCTCTCATCACCCGTCACCTTCCTTGCGTTCTTCTTCCACGCTTCTATGGCCTCCCTGAATTCGGTCTTGTAGATCGGATGGCTCCGGTCCTGGTAAATCTGGAGGATGCGATTCCAGTTATCGAGGTCGACGTCCCTGGCGTACAGGATCAGGGGGCTGTACATCCACAGCAGGTCTCTTCCAGGCTCATGGTTCCGGGCGTCGGCCTTCTTCGCCAACGCTCCGTCGAGCGCCATCTTTGTCTCGCGGAAGGCTTCCGAGAAATGCCGCTCCATGAAGATCACGAGCCGACGCATGAACTGGGAGCTCTCGGCAAGGTACATTTCCTTCTTCTCCTGGACGATGCGCATCTTGCCGTAGTCGCTGTCAAGGCCGAGTGACTGGTCACCATTCATGTCCTCGCTCTTCCGCGACTCGCTGTTGCCCAGTGTTGGGTCGATCTTAATCATGGCCTTAAACAGGGTAACAAGAGAGGCCTCGATATCCTCCACGCCGGCTGCCGTTTCCAGGGGCGCCATTTTGAGAGCGTCAAGGTCGGATTCGCTGATAGCACACGTCTCGAGCAGTGACTCTAGTTCTTTCCTGAGCAGCTTCTGGTTTGCGGCTTGTACCTGGAGACCGTGGCCCTGGGCCTCGATGTACGCAATATCATCCGAGAGTGTCTGTACCCGTCAGAACACGGCGACCAACAATCCAAAATCAGATCAACTTACCGATAGCTCGACACTGTACAACGTTAGCAGGTTGTCCAGCTCGTCACACTCGCTGATGGACAAGTCGATGCCCCTCTTGATGGCCTCAACCCTCTCATCCTCCTCCTGGAAACGGGCGAGCCAGCCGCCGGCCTGCGCCTTGCTCAGCTCGCGGTCAAGGTCTGTTCGCATCTCGTCAAAGTTGCGCGAACGCATCTTCTCGCCCGGAACCCACCCGAAGTAATCCAACCACTTGGCAAACTCGTTCGTCCGGTTGTCGAGCAGGGATGGATCTATGCCGAGCGTCGCAAGATATTTGGTGTCGTTTCCGGCGACGACCGAGCGCCGTGGTCCCTCCACCGCCGGGGTTTCTTCAGCCTTCTTCTCCTTTCTCTCCTTAAGATCCTTAATCGATGCTTGGGCGCTGGTCGGCCCCGTGATGGAATCCGAGCCGGTGATCTTGACCTCAGGGATACTAGGGACAGCGGCTTCGGCGGGGGCGGGCTCTGGCGGCTTCTGGACCGGTACGGGTTTCGGTGGCGCTGGAACCACGCTCGTGATACCATCGGGTCCGTCGCTCGTCTTGTTTTGGTTCGATCGCAGACGCTCCGCGGCACCACCGGGCCTCGGCTTGAACGCGCTGGCCGCGCTCGCGGCTTTCCAAAACGCCCCGGCAATTTCCCCCTTGGATTTCTTGTTAAGCATGGACTTGAGTCCCGGTTTCATTTCCCCTTCAGGCTCCGGGGGAGGCTCGGGTACGGTATTATCGGTCGGCGGCGTGGGGATAGGTGGTATGGAAGATGTTGGGGGGGCAGAAGGGGGCGTTGAAACGGCGGGACTGGGCGACCGCTTGGGTGTCGTGACCTCGGCTCGAGGTGGAGTCTCGTTTCGGCGACTGATCGAGTCCTTTCGAGGCGCGACTCTTTCTACGTTTCGCGGCGGCACCGTCGGCTCTCGGCGCATGCCTGGGCTCATGAGCGGGGCCGGTATCAGGTTCTTATCAACCCCCAACGGCCGCAAAGGATCCATTGGAGGCCGTTTCCGCTCAGGGGGCTTCTCCTCGGATGCGGGGGCCGGGGTCGGCTCAGGGGTAATGTAAGGGGAGGAGCTGGTCGGCCCATTTCTCGTACTCGGCCGCAAACTGATTGCGTCTTCGCTTCTCGAGATGGATGACGCTGCGACCGAGTCTTGGCTCATGTTGTCAGAAGCGAGTCTGCGTAGCGACTGGTGGTCCTGGGAAGGCCGCCCCGTATCAATGCTCTGGGCAGGCGACGACGTTCCGTTCGGCACCAAGGGATTCCGAGAGCCCACCCTTTCACGAAAACCTGCCGGTGCCGGAGTGGCTTGCGCGTTGAAATTTTGGGCGCTGAGAGGCGCATTGTATCCAGAAGAAACGGAGGCATTTGTGCTGTTTGGCGCAGTGTCGAGTGCAGAGGGCCGAGGGGGCGGTCGTTCTTGTCGTCGAGCTACTTGGGCTCCGCCGAGGACTTGGTCGAGCTCGCGCTGTTCGAAGCCTGTCAACGTAGGGTTGCGCCCGCCGGTGTACTTGTTAAAGATCTTAATCAAGCTGGCAATGAAGAACTTCTTCTCCTTGTCGGACTGGGCCTGCCAGTAGTACGGCTTGCCAAGCGATACGACAAACCCCACATCTCCCGCCCATTGTTGAGCGTTTGGGTTCACAGTCGGACTCGTAAAGGACTCGATCGCCGTCAAATCGTCGAGGAACCAGGTCTTGCCGATCGAGAAAGTGCCATTGGGATTCTCCTTGGACTTGTGCACGCGTACGCGGCCTGATTTGCGCACGGCGACGATAATGACGCGGGGCTTTTCGTACTGAGGCGTCCTTGCTGAGGGTGGGGGCGGCGCCGTTGGGGAGGTCTGGTACTCTGTAATCTTGATATGCGTTATATATGTTTCGAGGGCTATGACAGGCTGTCAGTTGGGGAGGTTTGTCCGAGGCAAGCTCCGGATGGAGGGAGTATTGCTGCTTACGGGAGCCATCCTCGTCGCGTTTGGCGAAGCAGCTGTCGATTATCCTCCTCTTTTCATCCTCGAACCTCTCCGCCCTGTTCGCCTCGCGGCCGTTCATTGCCGTAATTACGACGGGAAAGCGCACCCGTCAAGCTAGGGTTGGAATTCGAGTTTCATGAACGATCGGGCAGCGACTGATGGCGGGGGTGCCGTGACATTTTGGGAGCGCCGCTCGCACAAAGGGTCGACCGAAGTTGCGAGCGTTGTTGTCGCCCGGTCGGGGTTCTGTGTAGGCCCGGCTGCGAATGCGGTCAATGCGCAGCCGAGTTCGAATCGCGGGGGGCAGCTTCGTCGAGATGCAAAAGGTGGAGTTGTGGAGTTGGATGAGGCTTGTGCCCCGAGTTATGATGGAACTGGTTTCGAGGCAGCGCAGCTGAGGTTAAGGCCCGTGCGGTCTCAAGAATGGCATGCTGTGGTTCGCTGGACCGGGTCCTGCCGCAGCCAAGACATCTGCAAGCAGGGGACTCGAGAACCGCTGGGACTTGGGGTGCTGTTTCCCCCAAACCCCGACTGGAGATAACTATTAACTCTATTTACCTTTTCTTCTACTTGATTCAAATATATTTGAGGTCCTTTAGATTTTTCCCCCATTTTCTTGCTTTTCGTTCGAGGCCGGCTTTTTGGGCCAGAAGATGATACGCCAGATCTCTCACATTTTCCATGTTGGTCGCAATGTTACAACTCGAGTTTTCCGCTCTTAGTCTAGTTAGTCAGTGCTATTCCCCCATTCTCACATATAATAGGAAGATACATTTCATAAAACAATAACCCAGCTGAATCAACCCTTGGCACCTACGTGCCAGTGAGACCGGAGTCGACCCTATGGTGGCCTCAATGAACAATCCCCTCTTATAGGTAAACGACGAACGCTATTGCCACAAGACAAAATACCACCCCTAAAATTCCATCGCTTGTCCCGCCGTTCGTTACCTCCAGGCGGGAGGTCTATATGTAACTCCGTCATACTCCAGGCACCTCACAAAGCATTCACACATAAACCGCGCTATCCCAATGGAATCCATCACTCACAACCGTCGCTTCCCAACATCAATACAACAACCCAACCCACCCCCTCAATACCCACCCTCATCATCATCCGAATCCCACACCTCCACCGGCGGCGGCGCCAAGCTCACCTCATCCACCAGCAAACTATCCGGCGGCAACACCCCACCCTGCGACGACGACAGCAGCAAGCCCGAGCGCGGACGCGGGAGCAAGCTAGCATGCTCGTCGTCGTCAGGCAGACTAGGCAGCGACATGTCGCTGGATCCGGGCAAGGGGGGCCGGGGCACCGAGGGCGGGCCGGAGGACTTGTCGGGCGAGGAGACGGCCGAGATGTCGGAGGCGGTGGTGGCTTGGGAGGGGCGGATGGATCGTTGGGAGGTGGAGGAGGGTGGTCGGCGGGCTTTTGTTGTTGTTGTTCTGGCGGGCGTTGGTTGTCGGGGGAGTTTGGGGCGGGGGGTTGCCGCCGAGGATTGGCTGCTCTGGTGGTGGTGGATCCGCGGGCTGGAGCGTGCCGGGACTGGTGGGCGGGCGAAGCTGCCGTTTGCTTTTTGAGTAGGGAGGGGAGCTGACCGCGGCTGGGTTGGGCTCTGGCTCGCGGGGATGACGTCTTCCTCCTCGTCGTGAGGGTAAGCGGCGCGAGACGGCTTTTGCGTGGAGTGGAGGATATCGCTGCGCAGCTGGTCCTCCAGTTCCTGCGAGATCGTTACACCTCCTTGGTCGACGTTGGTTAGAAAGTCACCACAGGAAAAGTCCTCCTCGTATTCCTCGCAAAAAAGCGGACATCTCAGATTTGCAAGCAACTGTCCCACAATCGCCGGAGGAAGGTACTTGTAACGCTGCGGCGGCCCTGCACCCAGCCCATTGTCCTCCATGTCTGCCAGTGGCACCGGGTTATTGAGTTGATACACTTGTACAAGCTTGTGGGCGAACTTGTAGCCCGATGTGGCGGCGTTGAACTCGGCGTTGCCGACGCCGGTGCCAGCATCGATTTGACCCGGCTCTTTGGCAGGGCCGAGAGTCGCCATGTATTTCACCTCACCCACAGGGAGGTCAGTGTAGATCCAGCATCGGGAGATTTGGACCGGGAATTTGTAGCTCCGAAACTCATGGTCCCTGAGACCGTTTACGATACCCTCGACAATATCCGCGGAAAATACGGTGAGAATATCAGAGCGGTCTGTCTGTGGCCCAAGGGAGCGGATAACCTCCAAAGGGATACGCTGGCTTTCGAGACCCTGGCTGTAGAACTGAGACCGAGCTTGGGTATGTCGTTGGTAGATGGGCGACGATTTCTGCGGCTTTCGGGGAGTCTCCTTATAAACTTCACGGGAGGATGGCGGCGGCAGCTCGATCTGGACCCTCCGGACGGCCGGCGCTGGCGTGCCCCGAGTTGGGGTGCTCGGCGTCTCGCTAGCCGATGCCTCTGAGTTGAGGTTGGGTGTCGCCCCGCGCCTTTTCCGGCCATTGGCGTAGTGGTCTTTTTGTGACGCCGCTTTCTTCAGGATTGACACTGGTATATGTTCCTCCTCAATCTGCTCTTCCTCGGGCTGCTCTTCCTCGGCCTGCTCTTCCTCGGCCTCCTCTTCCTCAGCCTCGCTCGCCGTTTCATCTGGATCCTCGAATTGGAGACTCGGCCTACGAATCCGTGCATCCGACTTGCCCATGCTGCCGTAGAACTGCGATGCAAGGGGGGTCGATGCGGGTGAGCTGGACCGGTCGTCTTCCTCTGTCGCTGAGTCCTCGCGCAATGAAAGTTCGGTCAACGGCTCGCGTGCAACCCCAGCTGATGTTCCTATGCTGCCATTACTTTCCGCCGAACCCGTCCAGAACTGCGAGGCCGTGTTAGGGCTGACCTGGCTAGTCCTGCTAGCGGCCTGCGATTTCCTGCGCGGCGTTGGGGTTGGCGTGCCCTCCCTCTCCTCCGCACCATAATCCATGTCTTTGTCCTCCCACATCCCGATAGCAGGTGTCCCGTTTTCCTTATTCGACTTGGCCGAGCTTACAGGAGTCTCCGAAATAGCAGTCCTCTGAGTTCGTGGAGCCGAGCCTGGATCTGCCGCTATTTCGAAGTTGTCCTCAATCACCTCCTGCTTTAGCGGCGTTTGTTGTGCAGGGCTCGTCTTGAAGGGCGTGGACGCGATGCTGTCCAATTCGTCGTCCGTATCCGGGATCTCGAAGAACATCCTCTTTCTCCTTGACGTTGGTGTCTCTCCGGCCGGGGTGGAACCGACACCGAGCTCAATACTAGCAACCGGTATCTCACTTAACGGCTCCCGCGTAGATTGTTGCGTCTCCTCCTTTTTCGGCGTGTCGCCCGCCGCCGAGGACGGGAATCCCAAGCTGCTGCTGTCCCCCATGCTGTAACTATCCTGGATGGTCAAAGTCCGCGGTATTTTCGAAACTGTTTCTATCGTCGGCAGCGGGGCATCGATATTAGTCGATTTCTGCGTCAGCGGCGACCTCATCGGCGCAAGCGGACTGTGGCCCAACAGCGGCGTAAACGGAGTCGGTTGTGAAGCAGGGACCTCGTCGGGGTTGACCTTGATGCGTTTGTTGCTCGGGGTGCAGGGGTCGGGCACCGTGGCCTTGCCTTTCCCTTTCCATCGCGGCCCGGAGGACTGCTTAACAGGCGTCCCTCCCGACGGCAGCAGAACATCTACATCCTCCTCACCATCCTCCA
Organism: Chaetomium tenue; assembly: GCF_020726465.1. Classification (NCBI taxonomy): domain Eukaryota; kingdom Fungi; phylum Ascomycota; class Sordariomycetes; order Sordariales; family Chaetomiaceae; genus Chaetomium; species Chaetomium tenue. Next base: position 944,994 of record NW_027117330.1, on the reverse strand, counting down.
CCCGTAACCCATCATCCTCCAACCGTGACGCAGACGCCCCCATAAACTGGGTCAAGGTCTGGGTATGAAAACTCGACCCCTTCTTCTCCAGCCTCGGCGTGGGTACATCGCCCATAGTCCTCCTTCTCTTAGATCTCCTCTCCGGCGCAGCCTTCTTCTTAGCAACCACCTTCACCACCTCCATCTTCACCTCCACATCCTCCTCCTCCACCTCTTCCTCCCCCACCATCCCATCCCCCTCCACCCCTCGCTGCAACTGCAACCCCTCCACCTCCTCCTCCCCCAACAACAACCCCTCCCCACCGTCCTCCCCTTCCCCCACCCCCGACGACGACCTAACATACCCCACCTGCGTCAACGTCTGCTGCCTCAACCCCCTGCCCTCCCTCCTCCCCCTCCTCTTCGCCACAGCCGAGTCATTCGACCCCGGCGGCGTCATCGTCGTTGTGGTCTCCAGCCGCGCAGGGAGGGAGCGGCGGCCGCCGTAGGTGCGCACGGTCTTGCGGCGCGCGGGGAAGGTGACTTGTTGGGGCACGGGGTGGGATTCGTAGGTTACGCGGGGGGTGGAGATTGGGGTGGTTGTGGAGGTGGTGGTGGTGTTGGTTTTGGTGGTGGTGTTCTTTTTGGTGGCGGTGCTGGAGTTGCTGGGGTTGGAGCTGGTGTCGGGGGTTGGGGCGGTGGTGCCGGCGGGGCGGCGGGGTGTTCGGCGAGGTGCCATTTCGTCCGTTTGTTTATTCTTTCGCTTGTTGTGGGGGGTTGTTCTGGTGTTTGTGTTTATTTAGAGGTGTGTTTCGGGCTGTGGCTTGTTGTTTTCGTGGTTGTAGGTGCGGTTGCCACCAAGGTTGCTGTTGATGAATTGTGGTTCGAAGTCGTGTTGTTCAGTGCAGGTGACAGCCGGTGGATAATGGCAGTTCGTCGTGGACAGAGTGAAAAGGGTGGCGATTACAGCTCAGACCGACAAAAGATGCGTGTGCAACAGAGATGTGCAGCCAAGTTGGCTGGAATTGGTTTTGCGAAATAGGTAAGGTACGAAGTAAGTAATTAGTGTAGAGTGTAGTATGGAGATGAGGATTCAGTTTGGTGTGGCGTCCTCGGCCTGGTCAAAGTGCAGGGCGCGTCGGTCAACGCGTCCGTAAAGTGGGGCATATTCGGCGCGCACCCTCGCCTGCCTTCATTTAAATGATCTCAATCGCGCCAGCCCGGTCCAGCCCTGAGCCATGACATCATCGGGGCCACGATCTCATCACCAAGTCTACGTTTAAGAGGCATGCGGCTATCTCTAGCTTTGCTGTAGTTTCTTAAAAATCCCGTTTGAATCGAGTCCAATTCAAAACAATGACTCGGGCGGATTTGCATTGTTTATTTACTGTGTAGTAAACAAACAAAGCCAATAACTAGTCACTCGATCCCAGTTTGTCAGTTAGTCCTCAACGAGAGGCACTCGTTTAACCCCAACCCTAATATTCTGCAGAGTAGCATATGGGGTTTAACTTGCCCGTTTTACGGCAATTGCTCTCGCCTGCAAGAGCATATTTCTTCCGATCACGAAGGCTGGCTGCCCTCTTCTGTCCAAAGTTCACATCCTGAGTTAGCAGCAGAGCCCCGTACCTGAGCACATGGGATTCCTTGTTCCGATACTGTAGCCTCAAAGTATTCTAAGCCCATGATATTTGTATCATAAGTCTTGCTATTGCGAGGTTTGCCGAGAAAGAAAGACGACCCTGTCCAGTCCAAACAAAATAACACTAAGTATACCACCCTCCCCATCATGCTTTTCCCCTCCGTGTCCCCCACCCGCTTTCCCTCAAGATAGGTGGAACGCACCCTGGCCCTCCTTGACCGCCGTAAAGAGCTGCTTCCGCAAGATACCAATGTCCGAATAGTCGGGTAGCTTGAGGTAGTTGACACACGTCATGACGCTGGGGAGGTAGTCGTCCGACGTGTAGGGTGCCTCGCTGGGTTTGCAAACCACCGTGAACATGGGCGTGAGCTTTTTGAAGCCTGTTGAACACGGTCCGTTAGTTACCACGCCAAACATACGAAGTGAAGGGGGAAAACATACCGCCAATGGGAAGCTTCGGGCTGCCCGTCGTAAACTGAAGGAAATCGCGGCGCTGGGCCGCAGTAAACTCGCTCATCGCCTGTAGCAAGTTCCTCACCGTCTTGCTGTCCATATTGTACCCGTGGTCCGCCTTGACCGAGTCCATCAGGGCTAGACACAAATAGTTAGTTCTGGCCCGTAATTCATCAAGACGAAAAGAAATAGGTTGCTTACTCTCGAGCGACCAATCCTCGTCCACCCGTCCAAATAACGTGCACAACTCAGCCGGCGTGAAGGCGCTCAACGCCGAGTACGGGAACACCTGCGAGAAGCCGGCCTGGAATGCATCCACCTGTCGGCGGACGCCGGACCCCAGAGTCATGTCGATTACCTTCTCGAGGTAGAGGTCAACATTGTCGATGGTCACCTGGGTCTGAGCCCCCTCGGGAATGAGTTCGATCTCGGGGTAGCCCGGTAGGGTGAAGTCGAGGTACAAATCGTCAATCCGGATCTTGTCGACCACGATATTCTCCGTATCGGTGACCTTCTGTGCCGCGCTGCGATTGGGGTCCTCGTCAATCGCCTTCTTTGCCAGTGCGAACTTCTTTACGATCATGAGCGATCTCGCAACCACAGGGTCAACCGACTTGATCGCCCCGAGAGACGGGCGAACAGCCGTGAGCTCGGCGCCTATGCGGAAAAAGATGGGATTAAAGTTCACATCGATAATCCGCGAATCAATCATGGACCGCGCAACGAACTTGCCCAGCATCTTGTAAAGCTGGAGAATCTTCTCCCCTTCCTCCGACGCGGCGAATGCTTCGCTCAGCGGCCGTGGGAAGAGCCCGTTCGGCCCGAAGACGAACTCGTCATCCCCGTTGGGGTCATTGTCGCGCCACAGCTTGAGCTTCTTCTTGCAGAACTCCTTGGAAACGGTCGAGTAGAACTCCAGCGTGGGTCCGAGTCCCGTGCCGACTTCATCAAAGTATTCGACTTCCAGGATGCTTTGCGAAGCACCGTAGAGTTCCATGACTTTCACGGCCGACTCCAGGATTTTGGCCCGAGAGATACGGACCTTCTGGCGTTGCAGGCGGCCAAGGAACGGCCTCTCATCTCGCCGGTCTCGCCGGGCCTCCTCCTGAGATTGGGCGTTTTGCCAGCGGCTCATAGATCTGGCGTAACCAAAAGAGGTTGACTGTAGGAAAAGATGGCGCGTCTCAAACGGGAACAAGAAGGGATAGAGCCTTGCAAGGTCTTCACTCCAACTCGGGAGGCAGTTGCTCGCTACGATCAGCGGCTCCTCTAGCTGCCGGTTCAACTTGGCGGTAAGTTTGGTGTTGACGAACTGCGACAGAGGCTCAACGTTGACCTTGAGAGTCTCTTTGTTTTCGACTAGGACGTCATCGATATTGGCGTTGAGATCATGTAGTTTCTTCAGCAGGCGCAGAATGGATGCCGTGACCGGGGATTTGGCCAAGGACCCGGGAGTGTTGCCATCTTCGGAATCCGCGCCTAGGTCAGACGGGTTACCGAAGGCAGCAGATTCTGCCGGGGCCGGACCCGGCACCCGCCTGAACTTGATAGAATGCACGGACGACCAGACGGTGCGACCATAATGGTCATTGGTCTTCTGCGTAGAGTTATGCACGGCACGGTAGATCGTCGTCTCATTAGGGACAACCTTGCCGTCAATGCTGAATTCCAGGTGCCAGTCTTGCGGGGCCTGAACCGCAGCCGCATATGACATCGGCCGTGAAGATCCGGCAGGTGTTGGAGTTCCGAGTAGAGCTGCGGTCAGCGCGCTCGAACGGCTGGGGAGCGAGGCTGTGGACCGGCTCTGACTCTGAGATGGCGTGGGCACTCTAGTCCCATCGTCCTTGCGCGCCGTCACCTTACCTCCAGCCACAAACTCTAGGTTCACGGCGGAGGGATCGGGCGTCGGGGCGTCTTCCATTCCCTCGTCAACGTCCGGGACCATATCCAGGGCGTCATCATCCCCCATCTCCTCGTCATCGGACAGCTGCCTCTCATCAGCGCACTCGAGAGTGTTCTCGAGGTCATTTTCATTGTCCGGCGGCGGAGGCGGGGGGGGAGGCGTTTCCTCCGACACTGCTTGGCGGCGAGAGGACCGGCGCAGTGTAGTCTTTTCCTGTGAGGTTGAGGGTTCCGGTGTAGTTTGGGTGTCCATGGCAGGGTCTGATTTAGCCTTTGTTTTCCGCGTCGAGCGTGAGCCTGATGGCTGCGACGATGCGGGTGCCGGAGGTGGAGCAGGGGCCGGGGTCAAACTGTTGGACAACGACCGTTCCATAAGCCGGGCCGCCGCTGCGCTCATGGGAAGGCCCGAGCTGGCCATCGCAGCGAGTGCTCTCGAAACGGCCTCTCGCTTAGCTCCACGAGGGCGATCTGAGAGGCTGATCCTGGGCCTCAAATAATCATCTAGGGACTTGAAAGTAGTGATGGCGTGGATCGAAACCATGATGTTACGATAATGTCGAGGAATGTCCGAGTCATCGTCAGCTACCAGTTTGAGCCGAAGCTGCTTTGCCAGCATGGAAGTTGCGCTGCTCCGATTGCTATCAAACGATTGGTGATGAACGGTAAGAACCTCGAAGTGTTCGGACCTGCTAAGCAAGTCCTGGAGCTTGTGGATCATGACACTGAGGGGGGTTGAGGGAGAATCGGCCGTGGCGGTCTTCGGCTTCGACTTGACGGTGTATCCCATAAAGACTTGGAGGAACGCTGTCTGCGCCGCGACGGCGAGCTGCTCATCCGGGTTGCCCATAACCTCTTCCAAAACGCGGACGACACCAGATGCGAGCAGTTCAGCGCTTGTGACACTCTCCAGCACGTCCGAGTCGAAGTAAGACGCCAAGCTCTTAAAGAGGTCGGTGCCGCTCTCCAGCGCGAGCTGAGACGAGAAGGTACGGTGAAGGTAGAAGTTCTCAATCTCAGACGCCAAAGTTGACAGACGGTCAAGAATTTCCGTGGCCTTCTTCTTCATGGACTTCCCCTCTTCCTCATTTTCGTGGACCTCAAGGAAATTCTTGGCACGTTCAATAATCCTCGTCTTCATCGACGGGAGGTCCGAGGGAAGGCGAGGGGGAGGCCCAGAAGTAGACATGGTGGAGCCCCCGGAGCTAACTGGAGAGGCCGACATATCCCGATTCTGATCATCCTCCTGGCCGTTCTCGTTATCCTCGTTATTTTCGTCGTCGTCATCATCAGAGTCATCGTCGTCGTCCTCGTCTTCCGAAGAGTCCTGGGACTCGTCATCATCTTCGTCGAGTTCATCGTTCTCTTCGTGTCCAGCTTCAGCTCCATGATGCTCGGCATGGTCGCCGGCGAGCTCTGCCGAGGACCTATTCGACGCCGGCTCAACCTCCGGCCCAACCTCCGGTTCAGCCTCCGGTTCAGCCTCTGGCTCAGCATCCGTCTCCGGCTCATCCTCTGACTCTTGAGCCGCGTTGGTCGACGGCTTCCGTTCCGGTTCCTGTGCTGGCTCTGGCTGTGGCTCCGGCTCCGGCTCCTGGTTCGCCAGCTTCGTAATTTCGGCGATCACACCCTCGCGGTGAAGTTGATACCGATATACGGTGCCCAGGCGCCTCATGAGCAAGTCGGCAGCCGTTACCGCAGAGAGGACAAGGGAGGGATGATCTTGTTGAGAAATGATGGAAGCCAGGAAGGAGGCGTAGGAGACGGATTTTAGGGCATCAACAAGGATCTCTTCGTCCAGGTTTGAGAGCATCTTGAGTTGAGCCGTCAGCACCTTTTGGCGGACACTCAGATTGACGGTACTCGAATAGGCATCGGTGAGCGTGGGGAAGAGGATCATGCAGAACCGCCGGACCTCCTCTTTACAGCCCTCCAGAAGCTCGATCCGTTTTTCGTTTGTGGTCTTTCTACGAGAACCGAGGGAGGAAGGTGTGGTCGGTTCAGCTGGTGGGCAGATCTCGGGGAGGTCGTATGAGGCGGGATCAGCTGACTTTGGTAAATCCGGAAGAAGCTCGCAAATGACGTTCAGTGTTTCAATGATCTGGTCTCGCGGTCGGTGGATGAGCGCCTGCATGATAAGAACGCTGTCAAGCTTCGAAGCGATGTCATCATGGCCGCCCGGGGGGGACACGCCTGTCAGAATCTGATAAAGCGTCTCCACCACGTTCATCTTGAACAGCTCGGCCGACAAGCGAGGGCTCGCCCGTGCGGCGAAGGCAAGGATCCGGAGGAACTGGGTATGGATGTGGGCGCCGATCAGATTGGTGCTACCCGGGACAAGTAGGCGGAGAATGGCCTTGAGCAGGTCGACACTGACGAGCTCCTCCAACTTTGACGGGTGAAACCGGAAGCTCTCAACGATGCGGGTGACGCAAAGAGAGCCCTTCTCCACGACCTTCTGGTCGCTGCTCCCGAGAACATTCAGTAGAATTGGCATGACATCTCGGACGACGGGGAAGCTTTCTTGGTCGAGATTCTGACAACAGTTGGCGGCGGTGGTGACGGCGACACGCTGCGTGCTTGTAGCGAAAAACTCTAGGTAGGAGAGGCACGCAGTCAGACCGCCTTCGCGGACAATACTGGAAGGGTATTCGATCGAGATTTTCTCCAAGGTGCTGAGCGCTTGCTCGGCCAAGTCGATGAACGAAATCTCGAGCAACTTCTGGCACAGAATAGGGACGGCATGGCCGTAGACGACATTCGAAGTGCTGGCTGGCAGGGCTTCCATCAGGTTGGCAAGACAGCGGCATGCCAAGAGCATAATCTCTGGATTCTCCTCCCCCGTGAGCTCGTTTGGTTGCATCAAGCCTACCAACTCCTTCACGAATGCATCAGGCGAGAAGTGCCCCGAGAGGGTATCCTCGTTGTGGATAAGCAGAAGCTCCGAAAGCTCCTGCAGCGCGATTAGCTGCATTGTGGGGTCTTCCTTCTGTCGGAGGTTGTGCAAGATATCCCTAAGTCTTGAAGACGTGCCCGACACCATGCCAGTCAGTGTTCGGAGGGTGTTGGTAAGGCCCGGAACCGCACCACCAGCGGCGCCAAAGCTTCCAAAAGGATCGCCGGCGTCATCTTCGTCGTCGTACCGTCGTTGGGCTTCCTCATCCTCGTCATTCTCGTCACTATCTTCTGGGAAGTTATCCTCAGGAGGCGGGGGCGGGGGCGGGACTTCGGATGCCTTGTCATGTTCTTCAGTGCCGCCCATAACCACGTCTTGATCCTGGGCGGCGTTGGACCCCTTCTTTGATCGTCGGCTCGAGGTGGGGGCGGGGGCGGACGGTTCTGCTAGAGATGGCCGGGTAAGACTAGAAGAAGGGCGAGGCGGGATCGGCAAATACATACCTCGTGTCTGCACGGGCTTTTTATTGCGGCTGGATCGCCGACTAGACGATGCCGTCGACGGGTTCTCGGGGTGCTGCGCAGGGCCTGCCGGCGTTCTACGTGGGTCTCAGCATCTTAAAGTTGAATGGCACAAGGTGTAACTGGATCCAACATACCCTGGACTCGACATGGTCGCGAGATCTTTGCCCTTCCGGCGGGAAGATGGATTCAATTCCGGGGCGGGAGGTGGTTGCGGCTGTGGGGATGCTTGTGCCACGCGCTGTCGCTTGGGCCTGCGGGATGACGAAGGCGATTCGGCGGCGCCCTGGGCGGGGCTAATATTGGTCTTTCGCTTCCGAGCGCTCGGTGCCGGCTTTGGCGTCGGTGGGGTCGGCGGGGGAGGTGGCCCGGAGGAGAGAGTGGCGGCTCCCGTGGTCGTGGTTGAGGAAGACGCCGCTGCGGCTGCTTGGCTCGCTGCTTGACGGGCGGACGAGCGGGTGACCCTGGACGACATGAGTAAATATGAGTTCAAAACCTGCTTGTCATGTAGTCGACAGCAGGGAGGAGAAATAAAGTGGTTTTAGGAAAGGTAGCCGAGGTCGAGGGCATCAAAGAATTTTGTGGGCAGTTGCAAGGGAGATCGCGATTGAATGGCCGCCTGCGGAACAGAACATTGATTGCCCAAGATTGTGGGGCAGTTTGTTTGAAGGTCGAGCCGAGTTCCTTGCATGCGTCACAGCCCGAAACCGAGCACGAGACCAAACCACCAAGAGGCGAGAGAAGACTTTATGTCGCTGTTCTCTTTTATGCTTCCTTTTGTCTTTGCATCAGTCTTCTGACACGGTAGGCAGGCGCTGGGTTGCAAGATGCAGCGCGATGTGGTGGTGTCTGGTCTTCGATCGATCGTAGGCAACAAGGTGGGAGGTTGACAGAACGCAGGTGCAGCACTGAACAGAAAGGAAAGAACTAGGAAATGGGTGGGGTGGGTTGTACCTTGGGGAAGGAGGAGGTAGGGACGATAACGACGATGTGTGAAAGGCAGTCACGGCTGGTGACGATGATGGTGGGAGAGGTAGGCGCGCTGGGTCGTTCTCGAGAGCCGATCTGGACCGCGGGTTTGCAGTACGTCGTTCTGCCATGGATTACGCCATCGGGAGGCAGGCAGGCGGTGGTTCGGATGGGAGACGACTTGGACGAAAATACGGTTTACTCATCGAACGATGGATTTTGTTGGGTATCGAGCGGTAGTTACTTGGTGATGGACTCGGGGACGGCGGCAGGGCAACTTCAGGCAGAGGTGGTTGGCTGGTGGGGATACTTTAGCAATGGTGAGCGAAATGCTGCGTTGGATAAGCCGCCTGATGTCAGCGCATTTGGTTGGCGGTTGTTCCGGCTGGATTCCCGTGCCGGCTTCGGCCAAGAGATAACGGCATGGGTGGCACGGACTGGATGGAAATGCTCTCCGTGTTCCATCTCCCAACATCATTTGCCACTATGGATCTACTTCGACTCAGCAAGTAGATAAACAAATATCTACCAATGTTACGGAAATCTCTCACAATTACAGATTCAATTCCGGGAGTGAAGGGTAAAAATCACGCACAAAGCTTTGATTTTGGTTTAGCAAATCAGATCAGGAGAAGCAATGATGGAATCATACGGATTGAGGAAACAAAATCAAGTTCATCGACACCCAAACGGCCGGTGATTCCCGCAAGTCCGAGACTAGGCCAATGTAATGCCTCAGGTTGGGTTTCAGGCACTCCTCGAGGGCAGAAACTAGCCACCTGTCACGAGGCACAGAGTCGGGGGGTTTCAGGAGTTCTGAGAGCGAGTCAGTGGCGAATCTATGACGCAAGGAAGAATGTTTAAAAGAGGTCTGGAGGACTCAATCCTGGGGAATCTCCCCAAGGATCAGTTCCTCTTTTCCCAAGGAGATTGATGTCTCTCACAGTTATTGGGATTAGCTAGGAATTGAATGAAGTCTCGCCTGTGAATCACTACCAAGTCACCTGTGGTCTTTGTCCTTGTTGTTTAACAAGCTGTACCTTTGGAATCAGTTCCTGGTTAACGTCCCTTGACACCACCGCAAAACTGACGGTCTCAAATACTTGAACAAACAAGGGCAACAATCTCCCAATGTAAACTATGCTGGGAAAGAGGAGAGATATCAGAAAAAATGTTGTATTGACAGCAGTTGATGGGGTCTATCCTGGAAACAAGATCGAGTGTCAAGTGTCGCTTGAATATAGCTCCAGATGACCATAAACGCAAATAAATAGATTCAAACCTAAAAAGCTAGGCACTTACTTACCTCGCTCCATAGTAACAGCAGCTGCTCCCACTTGTCTCCTGAAGACCGCACTTTTTTGTACTTTGAGCAAGGGTATTGTTTAGCCTGGATTTATAACACTCTGAACAATGTGGGCGCCTAGTATCAATGGGCCCACGATGCTATTTTGGGAACTCGTTCTTGGTAGGAAGTTTGGCTGCTACCTGTGTTTGAGGTACTCGGTGGTAGTTCGTAACTTTCGTTGTATTTTTAGATAGAGTTTGAATGCCACCATGCCATGTAAGCAACCGTTCTTGCAGCCAGAGTTACAATAAACCTGGAAGTGAGGCTTTTTTATTTTGAGATGCGCATCTAAACTTTGACCGGAGGAAGTGGAAGTTGATTCACTCTTGGACGAGCATCGGATCATATTTAACAGAACAATGTCCTTTTTCGAAGTCACTTTGACGCTCGCCGTACGCCGATAGGAATTCAGGCCGCTATCCCTGAATGATGGAAAGTGTTTTGAGCCGGAAAAACAGTGATGTGCGTTGGCCGCCCTTGTGAGTTAAGCCCCAAGCGCTGTGTGACACCAAGGCAATGTGGAACGAAACAAAAAAAGAAAAATGAACAATAGCTTCGACTTGCCCCTGTCTGCTAAATACTCCCAACCACGTTAGCGCACCCAAGAACACGGCGGAGTTGCGAGATGAAATGCATAGTCTAGGCCCACCAAATGTGTTTTTCGTTTGATGAAAGGCGGTTGATCCCGCTCCAAGTTTCGCATGGGCTTATACCTCTGTGTACTGTGTATGAACACCCTTGTGTACCACCCTTCCTTGAAGCTGTTCTTTATCAGCAGGGACTGCAGATGCCAAGCTCACCGAGGTCAGATTTCGTGGAGAACCCCGGACAAAACCCCTGAACGCCAAGACCCCGGGAAATGCAACGGCTTCCGTCGGCACAAGTGACGTGGTTTACCCCCGGAACACCGCCAGCTGACCTCGCTCCCCTCGTCCCGAGGGACCATGTCCTTTTTTCCATTCAATTGAAGGGCAATGGAATGAAATCCTAAGATCTTCCACAATTTCCAACCCTTCCTCATCCGATTCACCCCCCTCGCCGCCCAAGAATGAAGAGAATGCGCCTATCCCGCCCTCATGGGGCTCTCTTGCGCCTCGGAGGGTCCCAATTCTCTCCTTTAGCCCAGTCCGCACCGCTACTCACCTCCTCATCGTCCGGGTTCCCAGCCCTTCACCGCAACCACGACCATTACCAACAACGACAACAACCCCGCCGCCATGCCGGGTCCATCTCGCAGCGTCCAGACTCCAAGCACGTCATGTTCCCCGGGGCAGTCAAGTCGGCGTTCAGCAGCAGCATGCAGTTCGAGCAGCCGGCGAGCTACCCAGCGCTGCCGACGTACCGGGCAATCGACCAGAACGGCGTGGCCGTCGACCCCAACTTCGAGCCCGACCTCAGCGACGAGGAGGTGGTGAAGCTGTACCGCGACATGCTGACCGTGTCCGTCATGGACCTGATCATGTTCGACGCGCAGCGCCAGGGCCGCCTGAGCTTCTACATGGTGTCCGCCGGTGAGGAGGCCGTTTCCGTGGCGACCGCGTCCGCGCTCGAGAAGGAGGATGTCATATTCTGCCAGTACCGCGAGCAGGGTGTGTTTAAGCAGCGCGGGTTTACCCTCGCCGACTTTATGAACCAGCTGTTTGCGAACCACAAGGATCCGGGGAAGGGTAGGAATATGCCGGTTCACTACGGCAGCCGGGAGTTGAATATTGTAGGTGAAGTCCTGCCGAGCACAAACAGTGGTTTAAGATAGGCTGACTGACCGTTTCACAGCACACTATCTCTTCGCCCCTTGCGACGCAGCTCCCACAGGCTTCCGGCGCGGCGTATGCCCTCAAGATTCAACGGATGCAGGACCCCAGCATACCTCCGAGGGTAGTGGCGGCGTACTTTGGCGAGGGCGCAGCCAGCGAGGGTGACTTCCACGCCGCGTTGAACATTGCCGCGACTCGATCCTGCCCGGTCATTTTCGTCTGCCGCAACAATGGGTATGCCATTTCGACGCCGACGCTGGAGCAGTACCGTGGCGACGGTATCGCCAGCCGCGGTCTCGGCTACGGAATTGAGACGATCCGCGTGGACGGAAACGACTTCTGGGCCGTCCGCGAGGTGATGAAGAAGGCGCGTGAGATCGCCCTGCAGGACGGCGGTAGGCCTGTCCTGATCGAGGCCATGACCTACCGTGTCAGCCACCACAGCACATCGGATGACTCATTTGCCTACCGTGCCAAGGTGGAGGTGGAGGACTGGAAGAGGCGGGACAACCCGATCGCGAGGTTGCGCAAGTGGATGGAAGCCAAGGGGTGCTGGGACGAGCATAAGGAGAAGGAGGCCCGCGAAAGCATCAGGCGAGATGTGCTCAAGGCATTTTCGGAAGCCGAGCGCGAGAAGAAACCGCCGGTCCGGACCATGTTCGAGGATGTGTACGAAGAGCTGACACCGGACCTGCAACAGCAGATGAAGGAGTTGAAGAGCCAGCTAGAGAGATACCCTGATGAGTATGACCTTGGGGAGTTTGTGGGCGGGAAGGAAAGTCTAGACAAATAGTGAGCGAGCGACGCGCGAATTCATCTGGTGTTTAGCCGACGTTGCCAGGTCCTACATTGCGTTGCGTCCACAAACCCCATCGCTGGGCAACCTGAGCAGCCGATTTGTGCAACTGCGACAACTGTACTGTGTACCTCCTACGAGATCCCGATCACATCCCGCATAAATCCAAACAAACCACCAACACAATCCTACCTTCCATTCATTCGAGCAATATGACAAACGATAGCCGCATTGTCATCGCCGTGCTCTGCGTCTTGAGCATCACTGCGCTTCTCGCCGTTCTCGGCATCAAGTACGTCCGGGTCGCCACTCGTGCTATGGTGAAGTCGCGCGAGGATCGAGACACCGAGGCCCAATAAACTACCGAGGTACGTACTACCTCTTCCCAGACAGGCGGTAGATCGGTAGTATTGTTGGAGATGCGAGGGCAACGGGACGAGAAGCTTGAAGATCCACCCCACCATTACACCCCACCCTGGCGCGCATCTTGACCCCGCAATCAGGGCTGAAACAGGCAGGCCATTGGGTTCCAGGTAGTCAAGCCACATGCGACAGCCACATCTCCCGGGCCGACCCGATTTTTCGAGGGAAGCAAGCGCATGCATGAACTAATCCCGAACTCTTCCAGATCTGGTCCCGGAGCTGTGTCGGTGCCGTGAACCTGCTCAACATGGCAGCCCGAACAGCTTTCAGGAGAGCTCTCCGCCCCGTGCGGAGCAGCGCCTTGACACATCCCGAGCAACAATTACGATTTACACGACCCTTCTCGACAACCCTCCCCTCCCGCGCAGCACCGAATACAACCAATGCGCCCGACTATGCCGTCCCCGACCCGTCCAGGCCAACCCACTTTGGGTTTGAGACCGTAACAGAAGGCGAGAAGCGCGAGCGTGTGGCCGGCGTCTTTACGAGCGTCGCAGAGTCGTACGACCGCATGAACGACCTGATGTCCTTTGGCTGGCACCGAGTGTGGAAGTGCGTTTACACAACCCCCCACTCATAACAACATTCACGCTAACCAACGCCTGCCTCCCTCCCACACAGAGACCACTTCGTTGCCTCCCTCAACCCAGGCTTCTCCCCCCTGACCGCAGGCCCCGACCCCCGCGGACCACAACACATCCTCGACATTGCCGGCGGAACGGGGGACATCGCCTTCCGGATGCTGCGCACCGCCCACGAGCTGAACGGCAACACCGACGTGCGCGTAACCATCTCCGACATCAACCGCGCCATGCTCACGGTCGGCAAACAACGAGCCGAATCCCTCCCCGCCTCCCAACAAGCGGCCCTCTCCTTCGTCGAAGCCAACGCCGAAAACCTCACCCAAACCCGCCCCCTGCACGCCTACCCCTCCCCCCTCGAACCCACCACCCACGACGCCCACGGCAACAGCGAGCAAGCCTTCTTCGACCCGGCCACCGCCACCGGCGGCATCCCCTCCGCCTCGGTCGACCTCTACACCGTCGCCTTCGGCATCCGCAACTTCAGCAACATCCCCGCGGCCCTACGGGAAGCGCACCGGGTGCTCAAACCAGGGGGCGTATTCGCGTGCCTGGAGTTCAGCAAAGCGACACGGTTCCCGGTGTTCAACGCGCTGTACAAGGAGTGGTCGTTCCGTGCGATCCCGCTGATCGGGCAGCTGGTGGCGGCGGACCGCGACAGCTACCAGTACCTGGTGGAGAGCATCGAGCGGTTCCCGAGCCAGGGGGAGTTCCGCGACATGATTGTGGACGCGGGGTTTGTGGTGGCGGGCCAGGGGTACGAGGATTTGACGGGCGGGGTGGCGGCGATTCATAAGGGTATGAAGCCGCGGGCTTGATGTGGATGGTGATGATGTACGCGCGTGGTGTGGTGTAAGAGGGAGGCGGGTGGGTGCGTAATAGAGGGGGCTTGTTTGTGTACATGTACGATGATGATGTGTACCATAACATAAAACTACCATAGCGCGCCAGGGGGGGTTACAAAATGATCACTGCCAAGATTTTCCAGTGCCAAAATGGATTTAATACTGGAAAATGGGTACCGTGACTGTCGTGTAAGCAAAATAGTCGTAGTATAATAGGATTATTGTGACGAACCTACTTCAGGATCCTATCCTGTTAGGGTTCAGCTTCGTTGAAGGTAATCTCTCGAGGATGCTTAGGTTCGGTGCAGCCAAAAGGTGCACAACAATAGACTTGTCTCAACAGTAGGCTTGCGAGCTTGTAGCGAACTGTAGTTGTGATTGCTAACTGGAGAACTCCCAGAGCTCTCCAGAACGAGTGACTATATACTTGTCTACTTCCATGGTGCTCAGTGTGCTCAGTCTCCCCAGATACTGATCACACTGATCACTTAGACCAGTTCGCGCTTCCTGATTGGTGACCCAATTGTGGTGCTCAGTGTGCTCAGTCTTCTTAGCGGCTGAGCTCACTGATCACCCTTCCGTCCTCCGGATTGGTCCGCTGAATAACTGGCTCGGGGCGTCCCGCGCTCCCGAGGTTCCACCTGTTGGCATATTCGTGACAATTATTTTCGAAAAAAAGAATTTTACTAAGAAAATAATCTTTTGTCACAACCACTGTGCCGGATGAAGTGGGGCGCGGGACGCCCCGAGCCAATCGTTAGTATAACCAATTAGCAGTTGCTCAGTACGCTCAGCAACTGAGCAAGGTGAGCAGCGTGCTCAGTGTGCTCGACGACTGAGCAGACTGAGCACCCAGGAATTAGATAGGTATATAGTCACCCGTTCTGGAGAGCTCTGGGAGTTCTCCAGTTAGCAATCACAACTACAGTTCGCTACAAGCTCACAAGCCTACTGTTGAGACAAGTCTATTGTTGTGCACCCCTTGGCTGCACCGAACCTAAGCATCCTCGAGAGATTACCTTCAACGAAGCTGAACCCTAACAGGATAGGATCCTGAAGTAGGTTCGCCACACGTTGCTAACTCCCTTTAACTCTGTTATAGTTCAGGATTGAAGGTAAAACGGCACCATGGCCACCCCCGCGCCCACTACCGAACAGATGCGGGAAGCCATCGAGGAAATCGCAGCCCGAGTCGCTGTGACTGAGACCAAACTCGCTGCAACTGAGACCAAACTCGCTGCAACCGAAACCAAACTCGCCACGGCTAAGAACGAGCTCACGGCGACCAAGAACGACAACGCGGCACTGAAGGTCCGACTCGAGGCAACCGAGGCTCGCGCCAAAGAGCCGACCAAGGATAGAGTCAAACTCGAACAACCCGAGAAGTACGGAGGAGACAGAGAGGCGCTGCCCGGATGGATCACGGTGATGCGCAACTACATCGACCACAACTCCCACCAGTTCACCACTGAGGCATCTAAGACCAGATACGCCGCCACCCGACTCAAGGACACGGCACTCAGGTGGTTCTCAGGAGCGCTGGAGGACTATCTCGGGAACGCAGAACATCAGCCCTTCACCAGACGGGTTTTCGAGGACCACGCCGAGTTCGAGACCGAGATTCAGAAGGTGTTCGGAGACAAGAATGAGAAGTTGCACGCGCAGGAACGGCTCAGCAAGCTACGACAAACCAAGTCTGCGATGGCATACGCCGCCGTATTTCGACAAGACTCCATGAAGGCAGAAATCAACGACGAGGGGCTCAAGAAAATGTTCTATGACGGCCTGAAGGAGGACGTCAAGGACGAGTTGTACCAGAAGGACGAAGTCGACACGCTGGATGCATACATCGCCCTGGCCATCAAGATCGACGAACGCCAGTACGCCCGCAAGCAACAAAGGAAGGGCGCGAAGACGTATCACGCGGACAGCCACAAGGCCAACGACAAAAAAAAGCGACAGCACAAGAGCACTTCTTATGGCACGCACCCAGGGGCCATGGACATCGACGCTGCCCAGACGCAATGGGCAGGAAAGAAGGGTGGCGCCAAGGACAAATCAGGCATCACTTGTTACAACTGCGGCAAGAAGGGCCACTTCAAACGCGACTGCCGCAGCAAGAAGGACATGGGACCGGAGAAAGACATGATTCTCGGACGCCCATGGCACAAGGACTACGACCCAGACATCAGTTGGAAGGGAGATGGCCATCTGCGACCGCGAGAACCGCGGGAGCATCCAACCGACTTGATGGGAGAACGCGCAGAACAGGAGCCACGGATGAGCAGAGGGTCAGGACGAACCCCCTCTACGGGCCCACCGCAGGAAGCAGCAAGTGCAGAGGAACGCACTCTGGAATCCGGAAGAAGCGGCACACGACAACAGAAGCAGACACGGGAGGCACGAACCATCGCCGTCGTCTCAGTCGACGAGCACGGGAAGCTCAAACACAAAACATGGGTCAACCGGAAAGAAGCAGCAAGTATTGAGCTGCCAGCACAAGAAGTCAAAGTACTCGAAGCATCATTCATCGAGTTAGGGAACAAGTTTGCGTACTACGAAGGTACGCCGAAAAATGCAACAACGGGGAAGATCCCAGACGACTACAAGGGGCACCCGGCATTCACAGCAAAGCATCTTACAGGGCTACCAGACCACGGACCTTGGGACCACGAGATCAAACTCAAGGAAGGAGCCCAGCTGAAGTTCTTCAAGGTGTACCACACCAACGAGAAGCAAGATGCAGAGTTGAGGAGCTATCTCGAGAAGAACCTCGAGATTGGACACATCAGACCATCGACATCCCCGGCAGGCTATCCAGTCCTTTTCGTCCCAAAGAAGGACGGGAAGCTCAGGATGTGTGTGGACTACCGGCAGCTGAACAACGAGACGGTGAAGAACCGCTACCCATTGCCACTGATTGCGAGGCTTCGAGATCAGCTGTCAGGAGCACAATACTACACCCGCCTCGACCTTCCAACTGCCTACGCCCACATTCGCATCAAGGAAGGAGACGAATGGAAAACGGCCTTCCGAACACCCTACGGGCACTACGAGTACCTCGTCATGCCATTCGGATTGACCAACGCACCAGCGTCATTTCAAGCCGCTATCGACCACGCAATTCGACATTGCCTCGATAAATTCGCAGTCTGTTATTTGGATGACATCCTCATCTACTCCAAGACACTCGAGGAGCACAAGGAACACGTGCGGCAGGTGCTGGACGCACTGCACGAGCACAAGTTGTCAGTCAACAAGGACAAGAGCGAGTTCCATGTCAAGAAGACAGTGTTTCTGGGTTACGAGATCTCCCCAGGGTGGGTCAAGATCGAACCCGAGAAACTGGAAGCTGTCAGGACGTGGCCGACACCGACGAACGCCACCGAGGTCAGAGGATTCATCGGATTCGCCAACTTTGTCAGGATGTTCATCAAAAACTTTGGCGACATCGCGAGACCCCTACACGAACTCACGAAAAAGGATGCCACATTCCAGTGGAAGCAGGAGCACGAGCAGGCTTTCCAACGAATCCGCGACGCGATAGTCGCCGATCCAGTGCTCATGCTGCCTGACCCCAGCACACCGTTCGAAGTCGAAGCCGACGCCTCGGACTTCGCGATCGGAGGACAGCTTGGTCAGAGGGACAAGGACGGCAAGCTTCATCCAGTTGCGTTCTTCTCCAAAAAACTCGAAGGACCAAGGCTCAACTACCCGATCCACGACAAGGAGCTTCTCGCGATCATCGAAGCGTTCCAAGAATGGAGACCCTACCTCAGCGGTACAACACACGAAGTTCAGGTGTACACGGACCACAAGAACCTACGATATTTTACCACCACGAAGGTGCTGAACGGACGACAAACTCGATGGGCAGAATTTCTGTCCGAATTCAACTTCACGATCCACTACAAGAAAGGCTCGGAAAACGCACGAGCGGACGCCTTGAGTAGGAGAGCAGATCACCACGACAACACATCTGAAGCCTCACCACCATTGCTATATCAGCAGACAGACGGATCGCTACGGCACGCTTCCCAACCGACTGAAGACTACGAGATCGCAGCGCTTCAGCAGCAGTCGGAAGATCCCGAAGTCAGGCCTCTGCAACCGTTTATAGAATGTTGTGCGGCCTTCAGAGAACAACGATTGGAACGAGATTTCCAAGGAATCATCGCGGACGACCAGCGCGATGCATGGCAAGAAGAGCCAGAATCCAAGATCGCAGGATTACGACTTGAAGGGACGAGACTCTGGTACCACGACAAGGCCTACGTCAGGCCCAGCGACCAGAAGGAACTCATTCGGAAGATCCACGAGTCGAGACTCGGAGGACACATGGGAATCAGCAAAACAATCGCAAAAATGAAGCAGAACTACGACTTCCCAGGAATCAAACAAGCGACAGAAGAAGTCCTGGCAGAGTGTGACCTCTGCGGACGAAGCAAACCAGGACGGCACAAACCATACGGACTATTGCAACCATTGCCGGTCGCAGAAAGACCATGGAGCTCGGTGACGATGGACTTCATCACCAAGCTTCCGACATCCAAGGACTCAGCGACAGGGACAAAGTACGACAGCATCCTCACAGTGGTGGATAGACTCACTAAATGGAGCTACTTCCTTCCCTACAAGGAGTCATGGTCAGCAGAACAACTCGCAGACGTGATCTACCGCAACGTCACCTCGGTCCATGGATGGCCGGAGGAATGGATCACGGACAGAGACACGAAATTCGCATCGAAGTTCTGGCAAGCTCTGATGACGAAGCTGGGTACAAGGAGTAAGCTTTCGACAGCTTACCACCCACAGACGGACGGACAGACGGAGCGACTCAACCAGATCGTCGAACAATACCTGAGGGTGTACGTCAACTTCCAGCAAGACGACTGGGTCGAGCTGTTGCCAACAGCGCAACTCGCCTACAACACCACCGTCACGGAGACCACAAAGGTCACGCCATTCTTCGCGAATTACGGCTACGAAGCAGATTTGCGACAAGGGCCCGATGTTTCGGTGCCCAGAGCGGCAGTCAAGGCCGACAGAATGAGCTCGCTGCACGCGATGCTCAAGGAAGAACTCGAGTTCGTACGAACCAGGATGAAGAAGTTCTACGACAAAAATAGGCTCGAGGGACCTCGCCTAGAAGAGGGAGGCAAAGTCTACCTCATTTCTCGGAATCTTCGCACAAGGCGACCGAGCAGGAAGCTCGATTTTCGCAAAATTGGACCATTCAAAATCGACAAGAAGATTTCGGAAAACAATTACGCACTTGCGCTGCCGACAACAATGCGACTACGGACTAACGTCTTCCACATCTCACTTCTGGAACCAGCGCCAAAGAACGCACAACTCGACAAGGACGTCGAGGCAGAAGACGAGGAAGAAGAAGAGTGGGATGTCGAGGAAGTCCTAGACTCACGCATCACGAAAGGACAGTTGGAATATTTGGTCAAGTGGCTGGACTTTGGTCCAGAAGACAATTCATGGCAACCCGCTACAAATCTCAACTGCCCTGAGAAACTTCAGGAGTTCCACCAGAGGAACCCGGATCGACCAAAGGAGGTGCCGAAGACCAATCGAACTCGGCAACGAACTCGGCAAAGGAAGCACTAGACAAACAAGTTAAGAGCCACCCACACAGGCAAAAGACTGAGCACGAACCTGGGCACCCGGGAAGGGTCAGGAGAGGACTCCCCAGGAGCAGGGTCCACCGTGGGCTGAGCCGCGGCGTTCTCAGCCTCCCGCCGTTTTGATTCCTCCGCTTCTTGCCGCTCCAACTCCTCCAATTCCTCCACAGTCTCAACACCACGAGACAAAGCACGAGACATGCTCTCGGACCACTTTCGCTTCAATAAACGAAGTCGATTTATCTTCGCATCAAGCTCAGCCCGCGCGCGCTCCGCTTCCTCCATCTCGGCCTCGTACTTGTCGTACTGGCTGGTGATGCGACGCAGTTGCTGCAGGGTGACGCCCTGAGCGTCACAATGCGGTTCATGACGAGCGACGCACTCGTGGCAACTGGCGGAATCGGAAGGGGAAGATTTACAGGCATACCCATGGGATTTGCAAAAGGAGCAGGGACGCTTCATGGTAATGGCGTTTCGAAGGATAGCTTCAAGAAGGGCGTCGCGCTGCTCGGCTTTCTTTTCAGCGGTCAGCGACCTGGGTTTCTTCACGCGGTCTTTCATGATGGCGAATGGAACGAATGGGATGGGAAGGGAAGAAATGTACCCACCTAGACTAGGGCTGTTGGCGCTACTTAAGGATGAAAAGGTTGGCAAGTCTTCCGGGACGAAAGACCTGGAGGAGGGGCATCGTGTCACGGTTATGGCCGCATGCAGGGTCCCGATGGGGGGGTGCGCGGAGAGCGCCCCCCAGCCAATCATTAAGAATGGGTCCCAGACCAATCAGGAGAGGAACGGGGGGAACGGCTACCGTTCCCAAGGTTCCTATAAAGGAACGAGAGGAACGGCCACCGTTCCTCACGTTCCCCAAGAAAGAGGTACGGAGATACCTAGGACCTAGATAGTATATAGTCACTCGTCCTGGAGAGCTCTGGGAGTTCTCCAGTTAGCAATCACAACTACAGTTCGCTACAAGCTCGCAAGCCTACTGTTGAGACAAGTCTATTGTTGTGCACCCTTTGGCTGCACCGAACCTAAGCATCCTAGAAAGACTACCTTCACCGAAGCTGAACCCTAACAGGAGAGGATCCTGGAGTAGGTTCGTCACATATGATCATTTTAATTACAAATCCATTTTTGGGCTCTATGGCCATTTTGGATTCGAAACCATTTTGAGATGACGTCCGTCCGTCAGGCATCAGACATAGGTCGTAATCATTTTGCACCACTATGGCGGTCACTGTGATCATTTTCCAACCCCCCCCTGGCGCGCTATGGTAGATCTGGGCGTTCTGCTCCTCTCTTTTAGACGGGGCGTGGGTGTTTGATGGTTGCGACAGGCCCCTTGAAAATGACCTGGCATCATACTAGCTTGACAGTCTCGGCAAGACTTCGATGGTGAAATTACATGCCTTGTTCGATGGGATTGAGCCCGAGGAGATCAGGAGGTCCATGCCAACATACACACACACACACAAATAAAATGATGGCACTCGCAAGCGAATATTCACTAGCAACTACCATTCCAGCAGAAGTACCAGATAGATACCGCTGCCTCGCTGAAGCTACCGCTACCTCCCCCAGCGGGGTGTGACAGTGGTTTCCAGTGTAGTGTACCGGGCGTACGACGACTTTAGAAAACAGATCAAGAAACAACCAACCAACGACCAACGGATCTCTAAAACTCCACCACCTTCCGTTCCCCAAGTGCAGTTCCAGAAAAATCAAGAGTCACGGGGATCTTTGCTTCTTTTCCGAACCGCCTTCCCCGTTGTTGTGTATTATCTCCGAAGCCAAGCAAAGAAGAAGCGAGCCCAATCCATCCAGGTTCCGCCCTTCCGGAAGAAAAAGAAAAAGAAACAAAGTTGGCTGCTTGAGAGGCTAGCCGAATATCATCACAGTGAAATGGTGTCGTTGGTGGGATTTTTATGTGTTGGTAGAACCGAGCCAGATTTGTTGCGCGTCGTATTCGATTCGTTGGAGTTTGATGCTCCTTGGATGGTCGGCAATTGTTGTCGTCAACTAGCGGATACAAGTTGACAATGGCGAGTGAGCGGGTCGCTACCAGCCATCCGTCGAGAAGCCGGACGCCGCACCAGCTTCAGACTGCCCCCCCTAGGAGTCAACCGGAGGAGCAGAGCCAGCGCCCTCGTTCTTTGCGCCGCCTCGCGGGCCCCTGCCCCGCCCACGCTCGCCGCCGCGACCGCCACGGCCACCGCGGCCACCGCGGCGCCCGGCACCTTCGCTGTCACTAGCACCTCCGCCGCCGGCACTGCGGTAGCCGCTCTGGGAGTTGCTGCCATCTCTGCCGCCACGGCTACTACCCCAGTTGCCAGCACCGCCACGCGGGAATTGCTGGCGCGGCGGAGGAGGCGAGAAGATCTTGACTAGCGGCCTGGAGCGGTCCTCCTGACCAGAGGGGCGATTCTTGACGTCATCGGGAAGACGCTCCATGGCAGCGTCCCGGTCTTCGACCGTTTTGAACTGGGCCACTTTGTTATTAACACCCCACCGCTCAATTTTGATGATCTTGGCCTTGTCCTGTTCGGAGAACAAGTCTCTGACCTGGTCATCGCTCTGTGCGTTCATAACGAAGAGACCGATGATGTTGTCAGCCGGGTTCTTGGGGGCTGGGGCTGCCTCGGGTGCGCTGGCAGCGCCGTTAGCGGAAGCCGGTGCCGCTTTCTCCTCCCGAGGCGCCGGTGAAGCAGCCGGCGGGGGCTGGGGCGTGGCTGGCTTCGTTTGTGCGGGGGCTGGTGCGGGCACAGGGGCGGCGACCCTGGGCTGGGTGACGGGACTGGCCGCCGGCGGTGCAGAAGGGCCTGTGTGGATGACCGGGCTGCTGCCGGAAGCGATGGGTGCAGGTTGGACACCAGGCTGCTGCTTAGCGCCACGGTGAGAGAAGTTGAATCCCTGAGCCCGCATCTCGGTTCCTATTCTGCCGTCCTGAATCTCTAGGACAAGCCAGCCAAAAGCAGCATCTGCGAGGTTGAAGTTCCACATGTTTTTGAAGGCGCTCTCGTCAACCTGGCCTAGCGCTGCGGGAGACTGGCCCGCAGGCGTGCCGCCAAATGGATTCCCGCCCGCTGCAGTGGTAGGCATCTTCTCAACGACTGCCAGGGCGTTTTTCAACAGGGTCTGTTGGGCTTCGACCTGGCTAATCGCCGGCTCGACTTCAGCCTTGACCGTGTCCCACACGTCGTTAAAGGATGCCTTGGACGCGGCGAGCTTGCCGCGGTAATGGTCCAGGGTAGGGTTAACACTAAACTCGTTGTACGAGCTTCCATACCTGAAATGCAAGCCGGCGGAGATGGAGAAGTCGGATTTCAGAGTCACCGACAGCTGGTTCAGGATGCCCTCGCGCGCGGGGGACGCGTGCGTGATGAAGATGCGTGTCTCGGTGGGATCGTAAACGCGGTTTGCCGTGTCGACGAGCTCGCCCATCTGCAACAGAGTTGTCCACATGGTACCCTGGCCGCCAGCAATTGTCGTCCGTCCCTCGCCGTTGTCGAAGAGCTTGTGCATAACGACGGCGCCGCCCAATCCGAGAAGCCGGAGCTTCACACCGCCAATTTCCAGCAACATAGACTGTGCCTCGTCGATGATGAAAAGGTTGGGAACCTTGTACTCCTTGGATCGGAACTTCTCCAGCACCCGCACATCCTCACAGGCGCCCCATACGGTATAAACGGGCACCTCAAGCTTCAGTTCTCCTCTGATAAGTTGTGGCAGTTCTGAGAGCGGCAGTTCGCTTGGCGGGAACCGACCCTTTACCGTGCCCTGGGCGCCTTGCACGATGGCCTTCTTGGTGGCGTCCGCGATGAGGGGAGAGTATTGGGCGACATGCTTCAAGGTCCTGTCGCGACAACAGTCAGCGTGCGTCGCGGCCAGACTTCCATGTCAACTCACTTTTCAGCAATGCGCTCGAGGGATGTCTCGTCGTAGAAGCCGAAATCGCCGGTGTGGATGATGTAGTCCGCACGAGCGGAGCGGGCGAGGTCGTTGAGGGAGCGGAGGTTGCCTGTGAATCCGTCGTCAATAAATGGAGGCTGCGCAGTTTGGGCACTGCTGGGTATTCGTACCTCGCACATCGGCAATGCAGAGTACTCTGATGGGACCGCTCTGGATAACACGGCCTTGGTTCGGAAGCAGAGGGGTGGCGCCAGGAACCGGGCCGCTAGCGCCGTTAGGCAGATAGCCCTGGCTATAGGGGCTCGGACGAGGTTGCTGGCGGGCAGTTAGTCTTAACGGTCCGTGTACTTTGAAAGCTGAGGCTGTAGAGGGCTCGGAGGACATATTGGCGCTATTAAGCGATAAAATCGATAAAAAAGAATGAATCGAGGCGGGGGATATATCGAGTTGGCGAGAGGGTGGGATGACGTTGTTGCGGGGATGCTGGGTAGAAACTTACAGATGCCATCCCGCCTGTTGATTTGGTAAGCGATTCGAGGCAAGGTAGGCTAGAAAATCGAAGGGAAAGAAGGAGCTCTCTGTTGTTGACGTGGGGATCAGCAGAGGCTGAGAATGGAGGAGGCGCGACCGATGTTCGTAAATTCAACCGAAGCTAGCGCAGCCGAGACGGGTATCAAAAACGTAAAGAACGAGAAAGTACTCCCGAGGCAACGGCCAATAGAGCAGATCGCGGCAGGGGCGATGTTTTGTTGAGGGGAGAAGGAAGAAGGTGGTGATTACGTCGGTCGTGGCTGAAGTTTTTCGAAAAGTTGAGGTTGCCCAGCGCTGCGAATCTTTGAATGGCTGAGGTGCAAATGCGGCGGTGGCAGCTCTGCGTGCACGACAAGGGGAGGTCCGTTGGTGGGCCCTCTCGAGCTTAGCGTCAAAAGATAGACCCCACCAGCCAAGCGGGGGAACCACTGACCCTGCGACAAAACATCGAATGTGGATGCTTTTGATGATTCACTCCGTCAGACTCGCCGCCCTTGAAAAGATGGTAGCGAGCGAGGCAGATGAGTACGTTTTGTAGCTAAACATTTAGTACCAACAATTAGAGAAGCCAACCACACTTTGCCTAAGCATGCTAACCACGATTCTATCGCTATTCGAACATAAACCCTGCCCAGTCATGGATCGGCACTCCATGAACAAAAGAGCCGAAACTCGAAGTGTGCAACTCGTCGAAATGTTGACCAAACGTCGATTGTAGCAACAAAACGAAAGCGATTGAACCCAAAGGAACTGTGCTTCGCTCCATTTCCAGTTTAACTCGATTTCATTTTTATCCACTAATTTCTTTTACTCAGTCTCTTTTGCCAGATCCATTTTCCACGTTTTCCTTTTCTTTCGCTCGATTTTTCTTATTTGATTCCGTTTGCTCAGCCAGTTTGTTTTTGAGCGGGGATTAGGCCGCAAAAGGCATCATCATCAAGCTTCATCCCTAACATTCCAAACACCAACGGACTTTTGTTTTTCCCAAGTCATTAACACTCGCCGCCGACAGCGATAAGCACAATGACGAATAGGAACCAAGTCCAGTCTGCCTGGAAGATCATCCCACACTTCCGCTCCGAAAATATCCAAGCCACGGTCGACTTCTACACACAAGTACTCGGTTTCACGGTTGGCGGTATCCACACGGATGGCCAGTCGGGTCAACAGACATTCTGCTCGCTCTACGCGGGCGACAAAGCCGCGGCCAACATATACTTCTCCCGTGATGCGGTGCAATCGTCAGCGTGGATTGCGTTAGGCACCACGGAGCTGGATGATTTCTATCGAGAACTGAAGTCGCACGGGAACGTCGAGATCATAGAGGAGATCACAGATAAGGAGTGGGGGTATAGACAGTTTAAGATCAGGGACTCGGACGGGAACAAGCTCACGTTCTTCAAGTTTCTGGAGGGTGGGAATCCTGGAGTTGATGGAGAGTGAGGACGATTGGTTCACGACACCTGCCGCATCCAGAGGTGCTTTGAAGACAAAGGTCTGGGCCGTCCCCTGCTCCCTAGCGGGACTTGGGCCAATTACACGCATGACGGAAGAAGCCTCTGTTGATCGTCGACTGCATAGGTTGCAGCTGAGTCTGTTGGATCGGTTCCACGTAGCAAGCCGAGTTTTCAGCTACACAGATCATGTCCTTGTTCGATGTGATGGAAACTGCCGTGATACGCCCGCATTGGTCCGGGGTATGGAAAGCGGACTAGCTGGTGAGCGAAAAGAAGAATGATTGACGTCGTGGCGCACATCAGACCAACAAACTCGACGCTTATCTCTTTCTAAGTCGTTTCTGGCCTAGGCCATTGCGTGACACCGCTGCGCAATGAACCATAAATTCAACGTCTTTCCCGAGTGTCAAGCGACATTCACATCTTGACTCATCATCTCTTGAACTTCTTCAGGCGTTCACCATGGTCTCACTTCGATTCCTCGCCGCTGCAACGCTACCGTTGCTCTGTGCAGCCCTAGACCCAGCGGCTGTTTACGACGGTGGCTATGGCAACGATTCGTCCATTCTCCTCGGTATCGGAAACGGAGGCGCTGGGCAGAGCGGGTTGATTAAAGGTATTTGCTGAACTTAAACATCGATTCTTGCTGAGTGATCTTGACTGAAGTGTGAGACAGCTCTCGCCGACGCATTCATCGAGCAAAAGGTCTCCAACGGATCTGAGCCTTTCAGAGTCGCCTGGTATCAAAGTGACACAACATACAGTATCAACTACCTCAAGGACGCCCTGATAGATGTTGCCATCACGTACAGCCCGGCAGCGGAGAGGATAGCCATCGAGCAGGGCATCGCATTGGACCCTGCTTACTACGCCTTCCGCGACCATTTCCTTATCGTCGGTCCCCCTTCCAACCCAGCCAACGTCTCGAGTGCGTCCGACATCTACACCATTTTCTCCGATCTGCACGAAGCCGCCGAGGCCAAGAACACAACGCCGCCGGTGAGATTCCTCAGCCGCTACGACAAATCGGCCACCAACATCAAGGAATCCGACCTCTGGATCAGCATTGGTCAGGTAAGCCCTCCCCTCCCCCTTCCTCGGCTTCTCCCTCCTCACTCCCAGTCTCCCATTCCCACTCGCACCCCCACCCCCACCCCCAACACTAACCCCCCTCCGTAGGTCCCCTGGTCCACCGCCTACTCCACCTGGTACCACCAATACATCACCTTCCCCCAGGAAGCGCTCTCCGCGGCCATCCTGCTCGACGAGTACACGCTCACGGACCGCGGGACGTTCCTCTCGCTGCCGGCCAACCTGACTTCCGAAACAACCGTGTTCAAAGCCGCCACCGACGAGGCCGACGACCCGCTGCTCAACCCGGCCCACCTGCTGGTGGGGGCGCGCGCGCCCAACCCGGAGACGGCGGCCGAGTTTGCGAGGTGGGTTGTGGGGGCGGGGGGGCAGGGGGTTGTGGCTGGGTTTGAGAAGGAGGGGGAGCAGTTGTATAGTCCGGCGCCGTGATTGGGGGGTTGGGGGGTGAGGATTTGTTGGGTCGTGGTTGAGTTGTTGGTGGGTGTGTTGAGTGCACCGCGTTACCTTGATAGCACCCTGTCAACCATAATAATGAATCATGAAGACTGGAATGACAGTTTTGTCACTTTTACAAACATGTTTGATGCTTCTGTAGACACTTTATAACCAGGGACATATATGCAAATCAAATCATCAATCACTAAGGATTAGATACTTAGAATTCCTAACACCTTTTCTTCTTTTCTTCTTTTTCTTTACGAGTGGCATACATCATGCATCACTCGCTCTCTACCGCTCAGAGCCTAAACAATGAAAGCAGATATTGCGTCGAGAACACCAAGCACTCGATGACAAAATTGCTTGGTAGGGTCGGGATACCCAGGTAGTTGGTCGTGTTGTTCCATGGGACGTCCAATCCCACAAGCTGTCACGTTTCTTGTCCTGTTGATTTGTTCTTGACTATTACTCCCTGCTTTCAATCCATATGAAAGTAATTGAGGTGCACAAAATCTTAAAGGATACGATATTATACAAGTTAAGACCTAAGGACTGCCCCGGGCCGGGACTGGGCCCTCCCCTGGCGGGCTGGGGCTCGTGATCCGACTCATATCGACCGCAATCTGCATAACAAACGCATACGGCCGGTCAAAGCACGCGTCCCACCTCGTCTCCCCGGACGCCCAGAACCTCTCCAACACGCCCTTCGCCACAAGCGGCGCGTACGTCCCACCACGCCGAGCCAGCATCGGCAACTGGGCAGCCACAAAGTCCCTTACAGGTACCACCCCTACCCCCCCACCACAACCATCACCATCCCCATCACCACGAGCACCACCCCCACCCCCACCACCGCCCCCCGCCGCCTGCACCCCCAGCACCACCAACGGCCAAAGCATGCACAACCAAATCCTCGAACTCGCCACCCCGCGCGCGAGCAGGCTTTGCAGCAGGCGGGCGTGCGCGGCGCACTCGACGCGCAGGGCGGGCGTCGGGACCAGCACGCCGGCGCTCTGCAGGGCCGACGCCCAGTACAGGGCCACGGCGGCGTGGTAGATGCGGCCGGCGAGGGCCCAGTCCTCGCGCGCGCGGGGCTTGGTGGCGGCCCAGTGGGAGGGGGAGAAGGTCAGGATGTGGGAGTGGATTTGGTGGGCTTCGAGGGTGAGGTGGGCGGGGGTTGGTTTGGGGTTGGGGTTGGGGGGGGTGGTGGGTGTGGTGGCGCGGAGGCGGAGGTGGTTGATGCGGATGATTTCGCCGAAGAGAGGGGTGGGACACATTTGGAAGGGGGCGAGGGTTGATCGCAGGATGACGTCGAGCGCGGCGAGGTGGGCTGGGGTCATGGAGAGGTCGGATGCGGGACATGTGGTGTTGCCGAGGACGGCCATGCTATATGGGGTGGGTGGTGGTTAGTATCAAGTCCTGTTGATTTTGCTGATGGCTGCTTAACCCAGGTTTGGGGGCTGTGGGGGTCTGGGGTGATGCAATGACATACAAGCAAAGGAACAGGAGCTGCGGCTCCAATGTTTTGAAGTCGGCCAGGGCGGCAAACCCGCCACGTAGTTGGATCAGTTTGATGGCACCCTCAACATGTGGCCGCCAGTTTAGGGACGCGCCCTGCTGAAGCTGCGGAAAAACTTATCAGGATTTCAAGGGCTTGTATTCATTGTTCTGAAGTGGTGGGCCATGGCACTTACGTCAACTAGGAGCAGGGTCACTATCCCCGCGATAACAACGTCGCTTGTGCGGTGACTCTCCTGATTCAGCAACTCTCTAAGTGAGCGGATGGCATTTCCCCGATGGGTATAGAACCTCTCGGCTAAGGCCTTGTGGTTGACCTGCGGGTCGCCCCAAATGCGGTTCATCCGGTGGCTGAGGGCCATGCAGAGCATTCCCAGTTGCAGGTAATCGGGGAGAGAAATCGATTCCCGAACCAGGGACGGCGATATCCGATATATTCCGGGGTGGTCTCCGAGTTCCCGAAGGGGGACAAGATCTTGGTAGATACAGGTATTATCTGGCAAAGGTCTAGTTAGCAATGAGGAGCAGGCAGGGCGGTGACATGACCTGGAGTAGATAGAACTTGCAGTATTCTGCAGCGTGGACCATGGCATCGGCGTCTGTATCCACACCGAAGCGCGGAATGGATTGGTAGACGAGGCCCGGGACGTCGCTCGGGTACGCATGTGCCGCCGAGGCTGGATTTGGATGAACATGGCCCCGGAACTCGGTTGGTTCGGCGGACAAGGCCGATGACCCCTTTCGTCTTCGAACTCGAGATTTCACTTTCCCGGGCGCAAGCCATACCAACCGCGTCGGCTTGACATCGCCATAGCCAGGACACACACTGCCGGCTGCCGCGCACCTGTTGCATCCTGGTCTCGTCGAGTCACAAACAACACAACGCCGAAGGCATTCCCAGCAATGCCGCTTCGGGGTTTCTGATTTCTCTCCCATTTTGGTGTTCGCCAACACAGGTCTCAGGCCTGCCAGGACTGTCACCGCCTGCTGGCAGCTGGCTCGTTCAACGGGCACCCAAGATTCCAAACCACCCTAATGTCCTATCGTATCGTACAGCTTCACGGTAGGCTGTATTGGGTGGGTAGGTACGGCACCGAATTCGGTAGTTTTGGGCGGGATCTAAGGCCCCAAACTTCATTGGGGATTGGCAGGATCGGTGACGGATCGGTGTTTGGTGCGGCAAGGAAGTTACGGCAGGCGATCGACACCACCCACGTAACGTACAGTTGCATACAGTCTCCAGTGTTAAAACCCCAACATTAAAACAGCCAATGGCACGAGGCGCCATCTTTTACCTTTGCTGGTGCGCTGGGTATCCTCACTTCGGTACTTATCCCGCTTCTGAGCCAGGTAGCATTCGCTAAAGCATGCCGCAGCCATCAACCGGGCTTGTTTCGAGTCTCTCCACCGATCTTGTATCTCATTCGAGCGCGTGTCAAAACGAGAAAGCACGTCTCATTTCACAACGCTTCGAGACTCGGACCTCCCTCCGCTGATCGCCCAAACAATCATCCTCCAATGGTCAATGTTGTCGTTGTTGGTTCTTTAGATTAATTTATCATCACTCGGATGTCGTGTGAGAACCAAGAGTTCAAAGCAGCGTTGGGACTCAACAAGGGGCAAGGGCATGGATGGTATTGGGGTGACTGGCAGCATCATGCATGACAAAATGGGCGAGCGCCAAAGACTCACTGTGCCCAAGTCTGGGAAGATGGACCAACTGAGAATTTGTATAAATTAGCCTTCTCATCCCGGAAAGTTTGTAGATATTCATCACCCTCCCCAACTCCAAGCTTCTTTCCCTGGGTACGCAGACTCAATAGCTCACCATGCACTTGTCTCTTGCCTACGGGGCTCTCGCCCTTCTCCCCCAACTTTCAAACGCCCACTTCCTGTTTCCGCATCTGATGCTGAACGGCGTCAAGACGGGGGCTTATGAATACGTCCGCGAGCACGACAACGGCTTCCAACCCTCTTTCACCCCGGAGATTCTTAGCAGCGATGATTTCCGCTGCAACAAGGGCTCGTGGAACCATCGCTCCCAGCCCAAGACAGCCAAAGTAACTGCTGGAAAAGACACGGTCGGCTTCCATCTCCATCTCGACTTTGGCATCTACCATCCCGGCCCAGTCACGGCAAGTTCATCTCCTCAGCCCCGAAGCTTCCCCCACCCCCGGCTAACACCACTGCGTCGGAATAGATCTACCTCTCCAAAGCACCGGGCGATGTTCGTGACTACGACGGGTCTGGTGACTGGTTCAAGGTGTACCAGCTGGGCACCATGATCCCCTGGAACGGGACCGACCAGGGCTGGTTGACGCGGGACCTGAAGCAATTCGAGTTCAAGCTCCCCAACGAGATCCCTGCCGGCCAGTACCTGATGCGGATCGAGCAAATGAGCATCCACCAGCCCTACCGCCAGAAGGAGATGTACTTCCAGGTGAGACGCAGACGGGCCTGAGTTCTCCTCCCATCATTTGTTCACATGCTGACATACCGGTTGCTTCTAGTGTGCCCACCTCGACATTGCCAGCAGCTACAACGGCAAGACCCCCGGGCCCACGATCAAGTTCCCCGGTGGCTACCAGCCCAATGATCCTGCTATCCAGCTCGACAGCTGGGCTCAGCCGCCCCCGAACTTTGCTCCCATGCCCGGTCCGCAGCAGTGGCCCAACTAAGGACGGTATAGCCTCACTGTCACGCGATTAGAGAGGGGAATGCTTGGAGATGATGGAACTGTTGCAGGTACAGCTCAAGGCATATGCTGCTAGTCTTCATTGGATACATGTAGCAATTACCTACTGGTACCACCTCTCCAAGTTCCTGTTCTATTATTCTAGACATGACTGAATGAAAATAATACCACCCATTAATCCACCTTACAACCTAACTTACAGACAATCAAAAGTCTTCCGCGCCCGCCACCCCCATCCTCCCCCCCTTCCATGCCTCCCAAGGTTATCTGCCACACCCCCCCTCCTTAATCCACTCCAAGACCCCGAGCCACAGACCCACAAACCCTCCGTGATCCCCGTCGTCTAACACCTACTACCCATTTGCACCCCGGGCCACTCAGGCAGTATAATGGCTACTACCCGGCGGGTACTCGCTCAGCTCCTGCATGCGATGCGCGCCCTCCTTTTTGTTGCGAAACAGAAGACCAAAGGTCAGCACATGGGCCGTCTTAGCCAACAGCGGCCTCGAATCCTCCTGAATGTCGCCCGTCACCTCCGTCCCATCCTCAGCCAGGTAGACGTGCCGATCCCGCGGCAGGAACCGCCCCGGATGCCAGACATTCCACAGCCACGAATTGAGCAGCATCAAGCTCGCCTCAAACACATAAAAATACACCTCATACCGCATCAGCGGACTCAGCCCCCTCAACACCTCCAAATCATCCAAATCCACCTTCGTCTCCCCCCCCGCATGCTCCACCAACCGAAAAACGCACCTCACAAAAATCAACCCCATACTCGCATACAACACCAACAACACCACCCCAACCCCCCTCCCACTCCCACTCCTTCGCAACCCCGCCTGCGAGCGCCCAACCCGCCACCAAAACACCCCCGCCACTACCCCAAAAACCCCCACCACCACCACCTGAATCGCCAGCGCAGCCAGCGTCAGCCGCGTGCCGAGCGCCTGCGCGCCGCCGGCCGGGTTGGCCACCAGCGCCACACCCACGGCGTTAAGCGCCTCGACGACGGCCATCAGACCGCCAAAGGTGCTGAGCACGCGGTGGGCGGGGAGCGGGGCGCAGTGGGGGATGTGGGAGAAGAGGCGGGCGAGGAGGTGGTAGTTGGATAGTTCGAGGAGGGGGCTGGGATGAAGGGGGGGGTTAGTTGGGGGTGGGAGTGTTGGGGGTGGGGGTGGGTGGGCTTACGGGCAGATGTAGATGAATACTTGGCTGAGGATGAATATCATCAGGGGGGTTTTGTCGGTGGGGAGGTAGAGGTAGTTGTGGGATCCCCATTCGCGCAGGGCGTAGCCGAGGGTGAAAGAGACGGCGCAGACGGAATGTAGCCACATCAGTTTCCAGGCTTGGTAGCGGACGCATTGCCACACGTGGAAGACGGCGGAGAGGGCATAGGCGATGACGAAGAAAATGGGTGCTCCTTGGTTCGGAGCGTAGACGTATAAACTCCACAGGACTGGACGGACCATGTTAGCATTGGGATCCTGGGTAGGTGTCAGGGGAAGGAATGCTGTGGATTGTGTTTTGTCGTACCGGGTTCTCCAGGAGGCGCCATTTTAAGAATCAAAATGCAGGAAAAACAAGTAAAATCACAGTAGAGTTACAGCAAAACGCCTGACCGTGGGATGGTGTCTTTTGGTGATGGCGGTGACCAGTGTTGATCGGAGTGGGTGTTAGTTGTCGGGCTTCGTCCCGCTTCTTATATGAACTTTTTTGGGTTCAAGATTTCTGAGCCTCGTCTCCATTTGGCTGCGTTGCCCCTCATGGATCTCCGGAAACCCCTTTCAGGGGCTTTGGGACTGCTCCAACACAACCAACCCCAAGCCGGACGCGTAATGTGTTGAGTGCCATCATCCATGAACCGGTGATAACACCACGGCTTCGTCCCAAATAGGACAATACGCTTGCCAAGTCTGCCAAGATGATCCAACCCCTGTTGCAGATCATCTTCCTTCGGGACAAGGGCCCTCGGGCCATAACTAATCTCCACCAAGTTACATAGGTGAATACGCAGCAGTTAGATAGGGCGAGTGCCCCAAGTTCGAGTCTCGTCGACCGGGTCCTCGCTGTTTAATCCCAGTCATGTGGGAAAAGGATGTCGACTTTTGTGTGCAGTGGATTCGGTGCCGCTCCTCTGACGCGTCTTCGGCATCTCCTATTCATGATTCATCTCTCGTTTGAAGTTGCAGGCGCAACTTTACATGGAAATGGCCCGAAGATCTGCTGCGTGGAGAGCCGCTCTAATAATACCACATCCTCCTGCTGAGCCCTACTCATTGGGTTGGGTTCTGCACAATCGGTCCCATATCAAGCTGACGAATTGGGCTGGGAGCGAGAAACTAAGGGGCCTAGGAGGGAAGATGAAGTGGTTCATAGGATGTCATGGGTAACACAGTTTGGAGTTCCCACTACTGAGCACGCTTCAATGAATTAATAAACCGTCACTTGTATCTACAAGAAATTAGGGTTGTCTGGGTTAGTTACTAGATAAGAAGTCAGAAGATTCAGTCCCATGATGAAGCCCAGCTTGGCTACGGCGACGATGGAACGGACCAAGGGAGGCTTATATTTCCATCTTCTTGCCTCCTGCTACCCTCTCTCCCATCTAAAGCATTTGGAGTCACAGCCATTCATACTGGAAACAACACTCACCCCTGACTCTCTTTCATCTTACCCTGACCTTCGCGCCCAAACACAGCCCCGAGCCCCGCGAATCTCCTCGCACTGGGTACCTTCCTGGCACAGACTATATATACAACTTCCCGCACGCACATTGTCACCGCCTCCTCACAATTGAAGTTAAACAACGGTTTAGCTCAGCGGCATTGTGTGGAGGACCGGTTGGACACCAATCGAAAGAGGACCGGTTCGACTCCCCCTCGCGGCGCAAAACTCTAAAAAAAAAGAGTTGTCGTAACCACCAACCTCCATTTCACCGGGGAATGGGGCTTGGTGGCGAGCTTTTTGTTTTTCATTATTCTTGAATCCGCAGGCCGGTAAAACTCTGACTTTCCCGCATCCCGCAGCCGAAGGCCGAAAGAAAACTTTATCCCTTCTCATCCTCTGGAGTAGTTGGTTTGCTGAGGCGGACTGAGCCCCCCCCAGCCAACCATCCGATGCCATTCTTTGAAGTTCTTTCCACCATGTGCCACAACACTTTGCAGGAACAGGCCACGATTGGATGCCTGGCCAATTGAAGAGCACAAAACCGTGGCCTGCAACTCCCACTCCACCGTGGTTCTTACATGGAATTTGCGCTTTTCGAAGCTCCCCTCCATTCCAGAAATCTTGTGGGACATGTGAGCAGTGGGCTGTGCGATCATATAGAACAGTTGCCCTTCCACTAGCTCTGATCACCCAGCAACTCTCGAGTGGCTCATATTTTCGCTGCCTTTCTCGACATCGCCGCCGCAACCTTCCAGACGTGGCGCCAGGTTTGGCTCAAGATGGCATCCTCAATCGCTCAGTCTCCCCGGCGCCTTAAGATTGGCAATGCTTCCATATCCCAACTTCTCGAGGAGCTAGGAACTGGGCGAGTCACGAGCAAGGAGCTCGTCGAGGTCAGTATGGGGAATTCTTCCACTTCCGTTTCTCTCCATCCTTGTCATCATCTTCATGCTGAGGAAGACCACCTTCCAAACATACATTGCCAGAATCGAGGAGGTCAACTCCAAGGTTCACGCAATCAGCGAAATCAACCCGCATGCTTTGGACATTGCCACAGAGCGCGACCAGGAGCGGGACAGAGGCGAGGTTCCGGGGAATCTTGCACGGTATCCCGATTTTGGTGAAGGATGTCTTTTGCACAACGGATGACATGAACACGACGGGTAAGCGGCTACTCCAGTGTTCCACAAAGTTACCTTTGATACTGACCTTCCCCTGGGGAGGTAGCTGGCTTTTCGGGCCTGGTGGGAGCCCGCCCCAATGTCGAGAGCACAGCAATCCGCAAACTTCGGGAAAGTGGTGCGATCATCCTGGGGAAAACAACAATGACGGAATGGCTTGGGCTGCGATCGTTTGGAGGTTACCCGAACGGGTGGTCTCCCGTTGGCGGAAGGGCTGCTGGCATATTCCACGATCTACAAGACCCAGGTGGCTCATCCACTGGAAGCGCCCTGGCTGCTGCGTTAGGACTTGCAGCAGCTGCTCTAGGGTCAGAGGTCCGTTAGAGCACTGCCCCGACCAACCTCCGAATCCCCTAGCTGACGCGAGACAGACTGACGGCAGTATTGCGAATCCTGCTAGAAGCTCAGGTGTCGTCGGATTGAAACCGACCTCTGGTCTTGTATCAAGATCTGGAGTCTTTATCGGAAATGAATGGCAAGATAGTGTGGGCGTTCTTGCAAAAACAGTCATGGATGCCGCCCACGTCTTGACTGTCATGTCTGGTTCGTTCCAGGATCCCCTCTCCCCCCCAACCTTGCTCTCGGACTGCCCCGATTAACATAAACTCCAAGGCAACGACCCTGAGGACTTGCTGGCTCAACCAGATCCCCGAGATGCCCTGGCGAAACCTCGCCCGGCCGACGGCATCGACTTTCGGGCATTTTGCAAGGCTTCCGCCCTGAAAGGGATGCGTGTTGCGGTACGTTGCTAGCTACTCTCACCAACCTCGCGGATAAGAAAGTATCTTAACATATCATCCAGGTCCCTCGGCACGTCATGGACCCAAAACCCTGGATCGCGAAGGTGTTTGAAGAAGCACTCAAGGTGCTCGAGTCTCTCGGAGCCATCATTGTAGACAACGCCAAATTCCCGGAGTGGACGTTACGCTTTCACGAAGAGCACGAAGAGGAACTCGATTTTTCATTCCATGCCTCTCTCAGGAAGAGTAAGGTTCTTGCAGGAAAACCTTGACGTGTTGCTGATCTGATGCGGTTATACTAGACATGGAGAGATTTCTTGGTGTCATACAAGAGAATCCCCACAACTTGCACACATTGGAAGATGTGATTCGGTATACCGAGGACACGCCCGAAGAAGAACTCGACAAGTGGAATATGGATACCCTCAGGAGCGCTTTAGATGCTGGTGGCGCAACTGACCATGACACGAGCCGCTTTATCACCTCCGAGAAGCTCCGCCTCTACATAGGCATGGAGATTGCACGACTGTTGGACAAACATGAATGCGATATCCTGGCCGTCCCAATGTGGACCGAAACTACAGCGTCATTGGGAGGAAACCCTCAGATTGCGGTTCCAATGCCGGCCCATCCAGCTGACTGGTCTCTTCCGGCGAAACGAAAGTACAGCCTGGTGTCTACGGGGCCTAACATCCCGTACGTCTACGCTATTTCCCCTCTCTTGAATGCGATCCTATTGACACGCGACTAGCACAAGCATCATATTCATCAGTCGTCGCTTCGATGATGGGTTGGTTATCAGCGCGGCCTACTCGTTTGAGCAGGCAACTCATCACAGAGACAAAGTTCCACCCGATTCTGAGTCCCAGCACTGATCTGAAGGAGGAATAAGCCAAAATGTAGGGGGGCCTCCTCCCCAGAGAATAACATTAGACGAGAGTCAAAAGAATAGTACCACGTGATTCCTCATTATAGACATTGGCGGGGTTGTCTCAGAAATGAGGTCAGGCCTAGACACGGAAGGGTGCGTTATCGTCTCGGTTTTTGCCTGGGCTTTTATAGGATGGGGCTTGGGCAAACTTCTTTTCGCGCTCTCAGTCACGACAGCTTCAGGTCTTCATTGTTGCTTAAAGGATGCGGTCTCCTGGCCTCATATAGCTACCAGTTCTGGACTATTTCGAGCAGACACGGAGCCTTGCTGGGCAAAAACACCTTCACCTCCACCCGACTCAACCAACAGCCCTGTCTTCACCCATACACAACCAAGCGAAAACCCCACCCACCCATCCATCACCCATCCAGTCCTTGACAGTAAGTTGAAAACCGATCCATCCACCCATTTCAACCCACCCATGCCAGGCTATGCTTTGAACAATACAAATACAGTGAGAGAAAGAAAAACCTAACGGCGCGGGAAAAGGGGGTAGGTAAAAAACCAAATCAATAAAACAAAAACAAAAAAACAAAAGCCAAAACAACAAAAACCCCCATGCATCCCCGACTCCGCTTTCATTCCTTCCATTCCGAGAAGAGATACATGTATATCATACTCGCTGTGTCGTGCATGTGTGTGGCCGCGCCGCACCGCGCCGCGTTTGCGCTGTGTGGTGCTAACCTCCGTCGTACTAGTGAGCAACAATCCGCCCCGCAACCAATCCCTCCTTTACCAAAACCCCGCAGCGGCAGAAAAGGAGGAACAGAACCCCGCCCGCTGGGAGGCGAGTGTCAAACAGGGCAAGATCGGCGCTGGGCTACCGCACACTTAGGTCTGGTATATCCCCCCGAGGCCGAGGAGAGGGACGGGATCGAGAAGTCGCATGGCGACGGGAGCGGCAATTCCGGCAGCTGCGGAGGGAGCCGCGGTTGCAGCGATGGCGGGGAAGGTGAGGGCGGTGGTGAGGGCGGTGGCGGGAGAGACCGCGGTTCCATGGCGCCGGCCCACACGCGCATGCGCTTGTACAAGGACCGCCTCCGCTGCCGCGGCTCAGGCGTGTCCTGGACATGGTCCGCTACGGGGAAGTAAGCGACGCGCTGCTTGGGAGCTTCGCTCAGCCGACCGCCTTCACCAGTGGTGCTACAGGCGCTAGGGTTTGTTTCGACGCGCGGACGATCGGCGTGGTTCTACCACATGTCGCCGTTTTCGTCGTTGTCGTCGCGCCGCTTGTTGTTGGCGTCCTGCGCATAGTAGTAGTTATTTTGCTGCCCACTGCCGCTGCCTTGGCGTGCATGGCCCTGGTTGTGACCCTGCGCCTGTGGCTGTTCATCAGCATAACCATCCCCGTTATCCTGGTGGTGATGATCGCCATGGTCGTAGTCGTAGATCTGGCCGTCGTCCGCGTAGTGAGCGGTGCCGTCTTGCTGCAGCGGAGCATCACCGTACTGGGTGCCGGACTGCGCCTGGATTAGCCATCAAGAATCACGATACCACACGGGAAAAACTTACTCGATGGTACTCGAAGTCAAAGTTCCCATCCTGGGCCGCCTGTTCGGCCGCCTGTTGCTCCATCTGCAGCTGGGCTTCCTCCGCTTCACGCCGCTTTCGTTCTTCCTCTTGCCTCTTCTGCTGCGGCGACACGGGGATCTGGAGCTGTGGGTGCATCGCCTGCACCTTGGCGAGATATGAGTACATGAAGTTGCTAAGCAGTACCTGACTGTGCAGCGGCCGGCGTGGGTTGGCGAGCTTGATATGGGCCATCCGATAGATAGCCCTCTCCTCGATGATCGGGAACCGGGTCCAGGCGTAGTCGATATCGGCGCGGAGCGGTCGGGGCGGGGGGTCAGGGGTAAGCGGTCGATGCTCTTTCTTCTTGTGGCTCGATTCCTTGTCGGCTTTCTTTTTCGAGCCGCCAAACAAACCGCCGAAGAAGCCTTCCTTTTCCTTCTTCCCCTCACTCGACTTCCGGTTGGTCTCTTTCTTCCGTTCCTCTTGCGGCAAACCCTCGATACTGTCCCGATCCAACCGGAGGCTCTCGCGGCCCTTGGGGACGTTGTCGATGGAGCTCTGGATGACGTCCATCCGTGCGTGATCATGGCTCTTGTCAGCAGCCTTGCCTTTCGCTTTCCTAGCTTGTTCCTCCCGTTCTCTCTCACGCTCACGCTCCTTCTCTCTCTCCCGCTTCTTCTTCTCCTTGTCGTCGCTCTTGAACCACTTCCAACTTGAAGTCGACTTGTGGGAGGCCACACTCTCGCTGTCATCTTTCTCCTTGCTCTTCCTATCGAACTTCTTCTCGATGCTGTCAAAAGTAGGGATAAAGGTTAAGCTGGTGGTAGTACTGCCGCCGCTTCCGGGCAGTGCGTGTGGCTGGTTGATCTCGCCGAGCACGTTCGAGTTTGACGAGCCCTGCTCCTTTACGCTGTTTGCCCTCGCGGCAGGCACCGGGAGGTTGGAAGTTTTGGATAGAGGAGGTCGCTTACTAGAACGAGCCGGGGGATCCATTGGCGACTGTTCGGTATGACTCTGCGGTGCCCCATTTTGGGAGGAAGATCTCTCGGGGAGCGCCTGATTTGGTTGTGGGCTCTCCTCTGCCGGCGGTGTCTCAATAATTTGAGGCACAGGGGAAGGACTCGAGTGTGCTGCCGAGGTCGAGGATGACCGGACGGGAATCGCTTGGGCCTTTGGCGGAGAAGAAGGCGCCACGGGCCTCGTGGCCTCGTCCTTGACCAGCTCCTCCGACACCGTCGTCGGCGAAGACGTAGATGCAGGGGATTCCCTCGAGAAGTTCTGTTGCCTTCGCACGGTACGAGTGGGGCGCGAGTAGTTCTCGGTGATAGGCTCGGACTGGACCCGGGTAAGCGGCTTGATCATCGGATCGAGTGATGGGTCAATTGCTGGGAGTGGTGGCAATTCCTCGTTGCTCTCCTTTTCGGTGTGTCTCGCCGCAAGCCGCTTCGAGAAGGTCGAGCGGTCCCCGTAACGTTGGCTTCCGCCCTTTCGGTATGTCGTTTTTGTCGACCGCCGGAGTCCCATACCCGGGGCCATGGGAAGAATTGGGTTATCGCCCTCGCTGCCCTCTCTCGACTCCTGAGCCAACTTCTGCACCGCTTTGGTTGGATCTTTCACGAGCTCAGAGAGGCTGAGCTCAGCGGCGTGCTCGTTTTCGAAACCTTCCCCACCTTCAATCCCGTTGTTAACCTGGCGAGAGAGCATCGACTTCTTCCGTCTCAAGCTGCCCGAGTTATTCCGCTGTAATCCTTCGACGGAGAGGAACGAGTCCCCGGACCTCCGTTTTATTGTCTGCACCCGCTTCTCGAGGAAATTCTTAAAGGCGGTCGGTTCGAGTTCGGGGTGTACCCTGGCCGGAACCCAGAGCAATCGGGACGGGTCTGCTTCGTCGTCGTCGCCCATTGGTGCTATCGACGGCATTTCCATCATCGATACGCCGGAGAACTGCAAAAGATCGGGGTCTGTGGTGTTTCCAACATCCATCGACATCCTCCGCAGCGCCTGTAGGTTACTAAGCTCCTGGGCAATATCATTGGGATTGTCGATGCCTGCGAGCGGAAACTGCGAAGCCGCCTCGGCATCCTGGACGTCCCGCAAGGACGGGTTCGGCGATAATGGGGGGAGCGGGGACTTGGAACGCCCGTTCGACCCGTTCGTCTCGGCGGGTAGCCTCGTGGGGAAGGTCTGAGCTTTCTTAAGACTAGGGGGGCCATTGACACCGTTGGGTTCGGGCGATAGGTGCGTCGCATATTTCGGCTGGTCGGATGTGGTGCGCACCAGCCGCAGCCGGTCGCCGGCCGCGTCGCCCGGCTTCTGAGACTTGTCCAAGTTCTCGCCCCCGTACTTGGCCGCTATAAAACTCAGCGGGCGGTTGTCCTCGGCACCCGAGTCTTCGTCGTCACCGTACATTGTGCCTATCGCTTCGGTGACGTGGTGGCTCGGGTCGGATATCGACAGTTGGCTAGCGTGACCGCGTCGGCTGGCAAAGCTACCACCCACATCTCGGAGTCGAGTCGAGGTCTGCGGAAGAGAAGGCGGTTAGTCGACTGTCGCACACAACCAATTCGTGGTCCACAAGGACCCATATTTTTAATCCATGCAAAACGAGCGGCCGTTCCGGAGACACGGGCCTCCATGCTGGAGCGGATGCGCAGCTGCGACCGAACGCCGAATGCATCATCCCGGACGCGGGAACCAGGCACCGCGAGGGTCTTGACATACCATCATCGAGACTTGGGTATCGGGGCCTCGGGGAGGCTAGAGCCCGGCGATCAGCGCCCTGTCTTTGTACTTCGATAATGGGGGATCAAAAGCGGGCAATGTTGTGTCGTGTGTTTATCATCGGCGGGAAAGAGGGACTCTGTAATTATGAGAACCGGGGCGAGTGCTTTTAGTCCCGTCGGCGGCGAATGAGAGAGATGCGCCTTCTGAGAGAGCGGCTCGGGGCTCGGCGACCAGGCGGAGCGAACGTCAGATCGAGTCCGTGAAGGAGTGGGAAGCTGTATCGGGTCGGCTCGTGCGATATTCTGCTAACTGGCCATGAAGGAGGGGACTGGGCGAGGACCGGGGCTCGGGGTGTGTTTCGGTGCCGTGAGGTGTCTTAGTGGTGTTGGGATTGTCGCGACAGCTGCTCACAGTCGACAGGGTAGGTAATGCTGTGCCGTCGGTGTTGCTGCTGTGCTCTGGGGTGCGGCGGCAGGCGGCAGAAGATAGACGTGCTGCAAAGGCGTAGGTTGAGTTCTCAAGGCACAGAGAACAGACACAGCACAGCACAGCACAGGCGTGGATTGCGGGTTGCCAGGATGGCGTCTTCTCCTGTGAGGAAACGGCAAAATCAGTCCAGCTGGGGGGCTGCCCTGTCGGGATTCGGGCGGGCGGTCGAGATCAGGCGCATCCCCCAGGCCCTTGCAGTGGTGCATTAGCGAAGCCACCACAGCGGCCTCCATCACGTGTGCAGGGGTGCCATGGGTGCTGAATTTGGCGGCTAAGATCCACCATAACCCCCCTCGCACAACTCGCAACTGCCAGTGACTCCTTTTCACTTCATGTCAGATGCAACAGCCAGGGAAGGTGCACCAACATGCAGAAAGGATTTGACCGCCTGGAAAAGAACAAGGGTGTGCTGTAATTTGTTCGCTCAAATGCTCGGTTTCGTTCATTCACAGCTTCTCTCGTGGTTTCCCAGGTTGTATCTTTCTTTGATCCCGGCCTCCACAATGGCAACCAGATCAAGCAGCACCACCTCCTGCCCGATTGAGTTACCCACCGGCTGCTTAAATAACAACCTGGATTCGAAGTCCCGCATTCTGTCAAGTCAGCCGTGTTTGCTGATCTCCAAGATCCCCAAGCTTGTTTCTTTCAGAGCCGGCAAACCAGGCTAGCGAGGTCGGGTCCGGTCGCTCCGGATCAGGCAATCCACACCGTTTTACATTGGTCGTTCATATCCGTACCTGGGAGTGACTTTTTGTTTGGGCGCGCTGTCCCTTGCCGTTTAAGATCGCGAAGCCGTTTCAATGTCCGGGGCTTCGGCCCCACCTGGCAACCATGCTCAGGGGCAATTGCCACCTCTTTCGTCTCGAGCACACTTTGAGGATAGCTTCACACAAGTCAGTAACCCCCCTCTTCAATATGATTGCAGCGCTCTTGCAGCTGTCCCAAGCTAGAATTGGCCGCAACATACTGTGTAGGCGCTGGCCTGCTCCTCTGCATAATCCCTCCATCTCGGCAACCAATAAAAGCGGAGCGCAGCCATCCAACCCATTTGTTGGTGCCGGTTATGGTTGCAATGTCGGCCATGGCACGACGCCTGGGTGGATTTCTTGGTGTATTGCTTGATTTGGTGGCAGGGCAGGCTCAGGGAGCGTGGTCGGGGTGACGAGTTCGAGGACCGGACAAACAAGGCGAACCCAAATGCTTCAACTTTTGTAAGGAAGCATGTTTTGTTGTTTATTTAAGGAGGCGCCTTGTTTGGTATGTCCATGACCATGTCCTAAATTAAATACCTTAGATCTAGGGGGCGGGATCGGTCGAAACGTCGCACGGCTCCGCCATTCACAACCGTAGCGGGGCCATCATGAGTTTCTCCAGTCCTTAACAAACCCAACATTACGCACCCACCCTTCCACCGACGCCGCTAGTGTACGAAGTATTACACCTCATAAAGGCTCCCCCCTCCGCTCTGCTGGTCTCCGGCCCTCCGCTTACCCTCCTCAAGCACATCCACCCACACCCCCGGCCGCCTCCGCCTCTCGGCCCCAACCTCCTCCAACACCCTCCCAAACCTCAACAGCTGTTCCTCCGCACACCACTCCCCCATCGCCATCACCCCCACCGGCACATCCGGCGTCCCCCCGCGACCCGGCACAAACCCCACCGGCGCGCTCAGACTCGGCAAGCCACAAAAGTTCGCCATCCACACATACTCCATGCTTTGCATCGTCCTATCCCCATCATTCACCCCCCAACGCATCTCCGCCCGCTCATCCACGATCGGCAGGCCCTCGCACGCCGTCGTCGGCGTGACGATCACCATGCCCGGGTGCTGCTGCCACAGCCAGGCGAGATGCTGCATCAGCAGGCGGCGCAGTTTCTGCGCGAGCAGGTAGTCGGTCGCGGGGGTGACGCGCCCCAGCGCCAGCAGGACGCGGTTGGCGGCGGTGAGCCCGCGCGGGTCTGGGAGTAAGGAGGCGGCGTCGGTGAGCACGGTCAGCGCGTGTGCGAGCTGACCCTCGCGCAGGAAGGGGATGGTGATGTCGACGGTGGTGTAGCCGTGCGTGGCGACAAGTTGGCGGATCAGGCTGTTGCAGAGGGCTTGGATGGTCGGGGTGGAGCGCGCGATCCAGGCTTGGGGGATGCCGAGGACTTTGGGGTCGTTGTTGGGGCGAGGGGGGGTGAGGGAGAGGGGGGTGGGGAGCGGGGGGAAGGGGGAGGAGGGGTGCGGTGCAGAGATGACGGAGAAGACGGCGGCGAGGGAGGAGATGTCGGCGGCGATGGGGCCGAGGCAGGCGCAGGTTATGCAGACGTTGGGGCCGGGGCGGAAGGACAGGCGGCCGTGGGTGGGTTTGAGGCCGAAGACGCCGCAGAGGCTGGACGGGATGCGGATGCTGCCTCCGCCGTCGCTGCCGAGGCCGATGGGGATCAGGCCCGCGCTGACGGCATAAGCGGTACCCGAGGAGGAACCTCCCGTGTAATAGTGGCGGTTGTGCGGGTTGCGGGGTGTGCCGTGGATTGGGTTGTTGCCGGTGGTGTCGAGGCCGAACTCGTGCATTGACAACTTGCCGAGGTTGATGGCGCCCGCTGCTTCGAGTTTCTGAACGCACCACGAGGTGCCGTGGTCCTCGTCCGGGGAGTAGTAGGTGTTGCGTGAGCCGAGAGAGGTGCGGTAGCCCTCCATGTCGTATTCGTCCTTGACCGCCGTGGGTACTCCGTCCAGCGGCCCAAGCGAGCGGCCTTCTTTGTACCGCTGAGTCGACTCTCTCGCTGCGGCCAAAACCTTATCCACTCGCGTTTCGAAGAATGCCGTTGAGTGCTCAGTTGGCTTGGGAACGTCCCGCCGGATCAAAGGTAACAGGACCTCAGCGACATCGGTTGGCGTCAGGGTGCCCGAGAGATACAGTTTGCGGTAGTCGGAAACCGAGTAGTATTTGGCCTTGGGGTAAGCGGCCAGCGGAGCCTGTATTTCCTCTTCTTCCGTCCCGGCGTTGCTGTCGCCCTCGCTGCTCCCTATCGCCGCCGGGCTTGGCACGACCTGCGGCTCAAACCATGGCTCATACTCCTCGAGAAAAGGGATGAGTTTCCTCAATGAATTGAACCCGGTATTGCGCCAAATAATTTCCCGGATGAAACGAAACCATTCCATTCTGACAACCCGTCAGTGCA
Source organism: Chaetomium tenue (assembly GCF_020726465.1). Lineage (NCBI taxonomy): Eukaryota > Fungi > Ascomycota > Sordariomycetes > Sordariales > Chaetomiaceae > Chaetomium > Chaetomium tenue. Next base: position 900,203 of record NW_027117330.1, on the reverse strand, counting down.
TGCATCGCTCTTGTCCGGGCGGGGCCGCCTACAAATACATTGCCGCAACAAGGAGAAGGCCTCGCAGAGGAGGATTCTTTTTACTTTCATTTTTGTAAGGAATATCCGGGCTGTAATGAGGTTAGTGACCTTGATATGGATTCGCAGGGGAATTGAGCAGTTCCCCGAACGCACCCTCTCAACGGCTCGGGCCCGTTGATGAACTTCTGGGGCTCCATGTCCACCCCTTTTATTACCGTAGAGGGCGTGGGATTCGGGTTGCTGTTGGTAACTGGCAAGAACTGACACCAAACGCGGGCGAGCACTTATGTTTTAAAACAGATCTAACGCGTTCAAGTGAAAATATATGAAGAAGCTCTGGCGAGTGAGATATCTCCTTCGAATTTGCGTGGGTCGGTCGGCCGCGGGGCCCGGAAGGCGCCGGATCAGAAGTGGAAAGAAACATCGTTTGAGGAAAGCGATGTCTCAACTAGGCCAGGGGCCGGTAGAATCCCTGTCAAAGATTTTGGCGGTTGCGTGGCCTTCGATCTTCCTCATTGCCTGGGATTGTCAGAGTGTCTTGATTGGATTGCATTTGTTCGATCTCGTGTGACGTTCCGGATTTGCAACGGATGCCGAGGCAGCACGGGATGGAATGGAAGGTTATGGGGCTTCCATTCATCGGCTGTTTCTGAGCCACATATTTGACCATTTTATAGTTAGAGCTTTCACACCAGGAAATCAAGAAAGAGAAAGAGGTGGGGGAAACCCCAAGTAAAAGAAAATAAATGAAAGTAATTGCGCCAAATGAAAAGTAGGTTTTGGGCCTCCTAAGGGCTTTCTTTTCGTTCCTCTCTTTAGCTTGGGCTGTTTGTGCCACTTCGGAAGACTTTTCTGAGTGTTGGTCGATCGATACCTCAGTACGACCCAGGTACTTCGTCTGGGCACCTCACGCGGTGGGCAGTTTGCAACTGTTCCCCCGGGAAACCTTGCACATCGAGTAATTGTTGCCGCCTTGCAACTGCTTGCGGTTGGTGGGAGATAACCAACGGCAACTCACCGCAATGACGGACCATTCAAAAGGCGAATTGTGTGTTTGCACTCCATCGTCCTGAGGCAAGTGACGAGTCACTTGAGGTCATCGGCGAGTCGCATCGACTTCGGGAAGCTGGCCCGAGCGCCTGTGCTCCCAACAAACGGCCCAACACCCATGATGGGAGTCAAACACCCCTCTCCCCCCACTCTGAAGAGTTCCTCAAAACCAACTTGTATCGCACTTCGATCACGATGTCGTTTCAGCACAACGGCTTTTTTAACAACTTATCCGTGTACAGACCTAACTATTATCCGAGCAGTGTATTTTTGCCCTTCTCCGGCATAGTTGGCATTAAAAGTGGCCGGGGATGAACGGAACACGCCCACCTGATGATGACGCAAACGGAAAGGTCGCCGACCAGAACCGAACGAAGCTTCTTGTACGTCTGAGGGCCACGGGTTCTTTTTAATAAGTTGGGGAGGATGGCCATGGTAGCTCCTGTCGCAGGGAACGCGGCCCTGGCTAACCGTGACACGCAGTCCGAGTTTGGTTCGATCCTGGACGAGTCACTCATTCTTCTGGTTGCCGACGAGAGAGACATTGTGGGCGGATATGAGGAAATTCGGCAGGTCCTCAACGTGCTGACCGAAACAGCACGGGAAGAAGCAGCCACTGGTTTTGACCCCTCGGGCCTGAGCAGCGCCTCTGAGATTGGGGAATTCTCCCCCGACGACACGGCAACCAGCGGCCATGGGGCCGATTCGTCAGCCGAGTGCACCACCACCATCTCGGAGTTCTCAGATCGCTCCGAGGGCCAAAGACTCACTGAGCAGACAAACCTGAGCGAGGAGCAAAAGATCCAAGAACTTAAACTGGTTTTTGGAGACGGATGGGGTGACCACACTATCCGCTTCATACTCAAGCAGGCCGAAGGCGACCTCGAACGCGCGTTTGACGCCCTTCTCGTCCGCCAGTTCCTCAAGGATGAGGGCTCCCTCCCAAAGGGCGTTGATGGCTTTTTCGTCTCTGACGAAGATTGCCCGTCCCCCAAAGGCAGAGGGAGTCGTGCGCGGAAAGGGAGTGCGAAAAACAAAAAGCAAACTGTCACGATCAATTACAATGCTGTCTTGTCTACTGTCGACGACGGGGAGCTTGAGGGCGCAAAGGACTTTGCCACCGCGGCGAAGCCCCGGGTGCCAGCCGCACGGCCACGTCTTCCACCTTTTACCGCTCAGCCACTCAAAACGACCTCCGCCCAACAACTAGCATTAGCATCGTTCTCGACGGTGACGCCCGATTTCGCCTCCGAGATGCGCGCCGCCGCCGCCCTTCGAAGGATGGGCCCTCTTGGTCGCCAGGGGGCCGTAGTCTACACCGAGCGCGCTAGAGAGGGGCGAGCGGCCTTCACCGCCAATGCCTCGCGGGAGGCTGAGGCGCACGTTGCTCAACAGAGCACGAGCACCATGCTTGACCTTCATGGCGTCTTCGTTATGGACGGGGTTCGCATCGCCAAGCAGCGGGTGTGGAACTGGTGGAACAACCTCGGCGAGGACCGCAAGGCGCTGGCGAAGCGCAACGGCTTCACTGTCGTTACCGGCGTGGGGAAGCACAGTGTTGGGGGGGTCTCGCGCCTGCGCCAGGCGGTCGGGGCGTACCTCAAGAACGATGGTTGGAAGATGGAAACGCTCACTGGGAGCTTCTATGTCACGGGAAGGGCTTGAGGGCTTGTAGACCTGTGCCCTTGTGCTTACGGCACGGGGTTTGCGGTGTTTGGTGTATCGAATGGCTGGCTGGGATTGTTTAAACTGGGTTGGCTTCATGGTGGCTTGGGCCGGGTGGCATGGGTATTTGACGGGTGGTAACGGATACACTGGAAAGATATCCCATTTGTTTGGATGCGATTTGTCTGTTAACCTTGTTGGGAGTAAGGTAGACAGACGGCAAGAGCACCGGACGGGATCATGTCATAGAGCATAGACTTGGTATTGGCGGTATCGATGTGTTGTATGTGATACACTGTCAATGGCTCTTCCCGAGGAAGGCAATGATACATACTTGTCGTACGAAGTAAACATCGATTTCCATCTGCCTAGCGTGCCAGCTTCCCACAGTTGTCGTGTCGCAACCTCGGTCTTGATGCAGCAGCGTTTTTGGTTCCTGACAAGAATCCCGGTGCAACCCCAGCCCAGCCAAGAAACGCCAGGAACAGCATGAGCACCCCAGAAAGACCCACCAATCAGCGTCGATCTGTGCATCTCGCCCGCATGACGCATGACGGCATGCTGGTCGCTCTCACGCGGGCAAGGCAGAGGCGGTCGGCTCGTAGCACCCTGGGTCGCCGCCTTGGGGGCAAGCTCCTTCCGCTGTCAGCTCCCAACATCAACCACACCACACACAATCCAGCCTCTCCCCATCTTTTACGGACGCTGAAGGCATTGTTCCTTGATTAATTATTTGGATCACCATTCCGTCTTGCCGCCGCGCGGCTTAGTAGCGACCATGACGAAACTCCCGAGATTGGTCGCATCGGGCGGACTCCTGTTGACGACACTGGGGTCCGCCGTCGCCGACACCATCTACACGCCGATACACGAAGCGGGCCGCTGTGCGATCCGAGGCCATTGTGGTTCGAAGAGCATGTTCGGCGGCCAGCTGCCTTGCGTCGACAATGGACTCGCCGAGGAGCCCGACGCCAAGTTGCGCCAGCAATTGACTGAGCTCTGTGGCCCGAAATGGTCTCAAGGTCCTGTCTGCTGCAACGCCGAACAGGTCGACACGCTCAAATCCAATCTACAGACAGCAAATCAGATCATCTCGACATGCCCCGCGTGCAAGGACAACTTCTACAACATGTTCTGCACCTTCACCTGCTCGCCCGACCAGTCGCTCTTCATCAACGTGACAGGGACAGTGGAAAAGAATAAGAAGACGCTGGTGACCGAACTGGATCAGCTGATCTCGGAAGAGTACGGGACAGGATTCTACGACAGCTGCAAGGACGTCAAGTTTGGGCCGACAAACTCGAGGGCGATGAACTTGATTGGGGGTGGTGCCAAGGACTACACACAGCTGCTCAAGTTTCTCGGCCAAGAACGGTTTGGGGGCTCGCCCTTCCAAATCAACTTCCCAACAAGCTATGCGGACAAAGATATGAACCCGTTACCGATGAAGCCGAAGAAGTGCAACGATGAGGATCCCAACTTCCGCTGCGCCTGCATCGATTGCCCCGCCGTTTGCCCCGAGCTCCCAGCCGTGGAAGAGGCAGGGTCCTGCCACGTTGGGGTCCTACCATGCCTGTCGTTTGCATCTATCCTCACATACAGCGTATTTCTGTTTCTGGGCGCCGTCGCAGTGGTCGGCCATCTGGCCTGGAACAGGCATACGAGGCGGCGGAGCGAACAGCTCAGGCTCCTTACAGATGCGGCGCCAAGTGACGACGAGGACGAGGGCGGTATTACCGAAAACGGTGCCATGTTCGACCGGCCGCAGAAGATTTACAGGGTTAACACCTGGTGCGATGCCGCCTTCACCCGGCTGGGCCACACGGCTGCGAGGTTCCCTGCCCTGACCATCGTGGGCAGCACCCTCGTGGTGCTCTTGCTCAGCGCCGGCTGGTTCCATTTTGAGATCGAAAAGGACCCAGCCCGTCTGTGGGTGAGCCCGACTTCGGAGGCAGCTCAGGAGAAGGCCTTTTACGATGACAACTTTGGCCCATTCTACCGAACCGAGAAGATCTTCCTTGTGAACGACCTGAACGCTTCGGCTCCTGGGCCGGTGTTGGACCGTGACACCCTCCTTTGGTGGTTTAATGTTGAGGCGAGTGTCCGAAATCTCAGGGGAAGCAAGTATGGGAGCGCTCTCCAGGACCTTTGTCTCAAGCCCACCGGCGATGCCTGCGTTGTTCAGTCAGTCGCGGCATACTTCCACAACAACCCCGCGGAGGTTGGTCTCAACTGGAAGGCTAAGTTGAGAGAATGCGCCGACTCACCGGTCAATTGCCGCCCTGAATACGGCCAACCCTTGGAACCGAATATGATTCTCGGAGGTTACGCGAAGTCTGGTGACCCCGCCGACGCCACAGCCATGACGGTCACCTGGGTTCTGAACAACTACCCGGAAGGGTCCTCCGAGGCAGACCGCGCCATGGATTGGGAAGAGGCGATGAAAAACCGACTACTGGAACTCCAAGACGAAGCCAGGGAGCGGAACCTCAGGCTCTCCTTCTCCACCGAAATCAGTCTGGAGGAGGAGTTGAACAAGTCGACCAACACCGACGCCAAGATCATCGTCATTAGCTACATTATCATGTTCCTGTACGCCTCGATTGCTCTCGGGTCTACAACGCTGTCGTTCCGAGAGCTGCTCCGCAACCCTTCCATTTCTTTCGTGGAATCCAAGTTCACTCTCGGCGTGGTGGGGATTGTCATCGTGCTTATGTCCATCACGGCGTCTATTGGACTGTTCTCCTGGGTGGGCCTCCGGGCGACCCTTATCATCGTCGACGTCATTCCCTTCATTGTGTTGGCCGTCGGCGTGGACAACATTTTCCTCATCGTCCACGAGTTCGAGCGGGTGAACATCAGTCATCCCGATGATGTAGTCGAGCTCAGGATCTCCCGCGCGCTTGGCCGCATGGGTCCCTCGATTTTGTTCTCGGCCATCACCGAGACCGCCTGCTTTGCGCTAGGCGCATTTGTTGGCATGCCGGCTGTGCGCAATTTTGCCATCTATGCGGCTGGTGCCGTATTCATCAACGCGATTCTCCAGGTCACCATGTTCGTCTCGGTTCTCACGCTTAACCAGATTAGAGCCGAGGACTTCCGGGCGGACTGCTTCCCCTGCGTGCAGGTCAAGTCAGCGAGGATTCACCTGAGCTCTAACGGCGGGAACAACGGGGCTCGGTACTACGAGGCACCATCGGAGAGCTTGCTACAGCAGTTCATTCGTAAGTCGTACGCCCCTAGGCTGCTAGGGAAGAAAACCAAGGCGGCTATCATTACCATTTTCCTGGGTATCTTCGCTGCCGCGGTTGCGTTACTTCCCGAGGTTGAGCTTGGGCTGGACCAGCGGGTCGCGATCCCCGACGACTCTTACCTAATTCCGTACTTCAACGATCTTTACGATTACTTCGACGCTGGTCCGCCGGTCTATTTTGTCACGCGCGGATTCAACGGTACCGAGAGGGAACAGCAGCAAAAGATCTGTTCTCGCTTCACCACCTGCGAGCAGCTCTCTCTTACCAACATCCTCGAGCAAGAGCGGAAGCGGGAGGAGGTATCCTACATCGCATCCCCGACAGCTGGCTGGATGGACGACTTCTTCCAGTGGCTCAACCCCGACAACGAAAAGTGCTGCGTGGACGGCCGCAGGCCCTGCTTCTGGCGGCGCGACCCGACATGGAATATCAGCATGGCCGGCATGCCCGAAGGCGACGAGTTCGTCCACTATCTCGAGAGGTTCCTCACCGCGCCGACCACCGAGGACTGTCCTCTTGCCGGTCAAGCCTCGTACGGCTCGGCCGTCGTCGTCGACGCAGATCACACCACCATCCGCGCCAGCCACTTCCGCGCGATGCATTCTCCGCTCCGCAGTCAAGACGACTTCATCAAAGCCTACGCCTCGGCCCGCCGCATTGCGCGCGACGTCAGCGCCAGCACGGGACTCTCCGTCTTCCCCTACTCCATCTTTTACGTCTTCTTCGACCAGTACGCAACCATCGTCCAGCTGACGGCCGCCCTGCTCGGTTCGGCCGTCGCCGTCGTCTTCGTGGTATCCGCCATCCTACTAGGCTCCGTCCTCACCGCCGCAGTGGTGACCGTCACGGTGAGCATGGCGCTGGTCGACATCCTCGGCGCGATGGCGCTCATGGGCGTCAGCCTGAACGCGGTGTCGCTGGTCAACCTGATCATCTGCGTGGGCATCGCCGTCGAGTTCTGCGCGCACATCGCTCGCGCCTTCATGTTCCCCAGCCGCACCTTCATGGAACGCGCGCGTAACCGCTTCCGCGGGCGCGACGCCCGCGCCTGGACCGCGCTCGCCAACGTCGGCGGCAGCGTCTTCTCGGGCATCACCATCACCAAAGTGCTCGGCGTCGCCGTCCTCGCCTTCACCCGCAGCAAGATCTTTGAGATCTACTACTTCCGCGTGTGGGTCGCGCTGGTGATCTTCGCCGCCACCCATGCGCTGGTCTTCTTGCCGGTCGCGCTGTCGCTGTTTGGCGGCGAGGGCTATGTCGATCCGGAGAGTGAGGGCGGGCTGGAGGAGGACCTGGCTAGTCGCCGGTATCGTGGCTTGGCGGCGGCGGAGGGGTCCGATTCGGAGGACGAGGACTAGGAGCCCGTTGTGTCTGGGGCGCTGTCGGCGTCTGGGGCGGCGTCGGGGTTGGGGTCGAAGGGTAAGGGGAAGGGCAAGGCCACAGCTGGGTCTGGAGTGGGAACTGGGTCTGGGTCTGGGTCTGGGTCTGGGTCGAAGGGCAAGGGTGTAGCTGGGGCTGAAGCTGGAACTGGAGTTGGAACTGGGGTGGGAACTGGGGTTGGAACTGAAGCTGGAACTGAAGATGAGGCCGGTACTGGAACTGGGGTTGACACTGGAGGGGGATCGCCACCGACTCGCCCAGAGGCACCATCGGCATCGTTGTCAAAATCATCGGTAGAGTCGCCGAGCTTGCCCCCAGATTCACTGCCGGCGCCGCGCACAGGGCCGCCGTCGGGGTCGGTGCGGAAGGAGCCCTTGACTCTCACAATCACCAACACTTATTCGACTACTGGCCGGGAGGCATTCATACCGAGTGAGGATATCGCCGCTTCGTCCCATCAAGGGGGCGCGGAAGAGTCGCCAATATCCCCAGACTACGAGGCCGATGTCGATGAAGCCCCGCGGCGGCGGACAACACCCCCTCTGGATGCTTTGTTTGCCGCCGTTGCCATACCGGGGGCTCAACCCGCGCCTCGGCCTCGAGCTGAACCTCAGCTTCCGTCTGCCTCTGACCGGAGGGAGTCGGCCCCTGGCGGGACCCTTTCGTCCCCGGAGCTGGAAATGTCTCCCCAAGAAAACATGCCGTCGGCACTCGGGGTCATCCTCGCCGCGATGGAGAGCGACGAGGCTGACGCCGCTCGTGAGGGGGAGGTTGCGGCCGAGGGGGAAGGGAGTGCTGAACCGTGATGGGAGTGAGGGTTTTCTTTGGTTTTAGGGATATGGGAATAATAGGAGCCAGCCAGCATTCGGATACATGGAGTAGGCGTTCTTTTCATTGGCTTTTTATTCGACTTTGGTGTTGTTAAGGGAAAGCGTCAAGTAAGATAGACGGGCATTGTTAGAGTAGTTTACGATAATACATGCAGCGTTGTATAATGGGTCAAGTTTACAGTGCAGTATTGGTATTTAATCCGAGACCCTGTCTCCCTATCATGCTTTACCTTGTTCCGGGTGGTGAGAAACAAGGGCGAGTCGTTGGGCTTACGTAAGCCGTGCTGGGTCTCAACTCCCACTTACAGCGCCCAAATCATCTGCCGAAAGGTCCCAAGACACAGAACCTCAGCGGTGCAGCAAGGCTAGCGCCACGGCTCGACACGGCCTTCGGCATATGTTTCAACCACTCTCCGAACCCTGCTTCTCTACGCAACCCGCTGAAGCGAGGCAGGGCGGTGCAGAGCGGACATGCTGGGAACGTTTCCGCTTGAGCCGCCGCTGCTGTTGTTGCTGCTGTTGCATTTGATCTGCTTCCGATCTGATTGATGGATTCCCGAACGCGAAGTCGCGAGGGTCGTTGACTCGCACCGTCTTTCCGGATTGTGTTGTTGATCGTTGGCTTATCGTTCACATCCTCCACCTCACTGCTAGAACTCGCAGTGCATCATCATCTGGGCATGCAATCGGTCCGACTAGTGCGCTTCAAGTTGTTGTCGCTGTCGTGATGCGGTTGTTGTCAGCTTGGAGATGGATGGGTGGACGGATGATGGACACACGGACAATCTTGATCTCGCAGCATCCCGCGCTTCGGCATGTCATGTGTAGGTTGGGATCTGAGATGGCACGGATGGCTACCTTCGGTATGCGCAGCAGCAGACGCAGGCGCAGATGGAATGGAATGCAGACAGACTGCTGGGTAACTCAACTGCGCCTGTTGCTACTCTGCGGTAACCTTGCCATCCCATGATGTTCCCTTTCGATACCACCTATTTTCTAAGGTTCTCGTTCTATCTTGCTCACTGTCCCAGAAAACACCCAAACGACCGCTTCACCCACAGCCATTTCCATGCCGTGATGCCATCCGGTGGCCCACCAGGTGACAGGGCCTCGTGGGCTGGTGCAACCACAACCACTGCCAAGAGGACGGGAAGTCCATGTGGGGATGGGGAAGTTGTGGAAGTTGGGGGGCTTGCACAGGCTTGTTTGGTTCCCGCCAAGGCTTGGGGGTGCTCGTGGCCAGTCCCAGCCAGACCGGCGGGATTCCAGGTCTGGGTTGCGAATTGAGCTGAGCGATTGGACGTGGCATCTGCCGAGGGGGGGATTATTGGGGTGGAGGGAAGGAAGGGAAAAAGAATTGGGGCTTCGGGGGCTTGCCGTTGCCCCTCCCCCTCACAGCTCACTGAATGGCCTGGCACTCCACGGCTCGACGGCCCCACTGAGGTGGACACTCCCGACATGGTTCATGTGAATCCCGGGCACCGGCAATACAGTTCCAACAGTAACAGTTCCAACGTCGCCTGTCATGGTCTGTGTGGACGCACTGGTGTGAAAGTTCAACCCACCACCCGGGAATGGGATGAACGGGGGGATGGAGAACGGAACGGGGCTGGCTGTACTTGGTAAGACGCGACAGATGACGTGGGTTTCGAGCACTCACACTCACACCCACACTTACACACCCTTCCAGCTCTCTCTCTGCCGAAAGGGAGCTACCGAGTGTACCGGCATGGCTCGGTTTCATGCCTCGAACAGGTAGTTGGTTACGTGCTGGCTACCCTATCCCGGGTTTCCGAATCCTGCACCGGGTCTAGTGCCACGATCCCCTCCTCCTCCTCCGGGGACAGGGACGGGCAGACATGCCGGGCGTCTCTCGGGATGTGGTTCTCAGCGAGAAATTCCACGCCTCGCCATCCGGGAACACAACCGCCGGCTGAGACTGGCTCGCTCCCGGGTTGGGTTAGCTGCTTCTGCAATATCTTCCCGCCCCATGGCATGCCGGGATCGCTTGTGCAGGACCGCCGGCCAGGGACTGGTCCCCTTCTCAAGATTGACTATCGAGGGTAGATTGCTCCCCGATTCGTCCTGCCTGACAAGTGGCTGTTCGACGGCCTACCCCGACCGCATCCCGTCCTGCTCGGCATTGGCGGGTACCCACCCCTGACGGACGCCTCGTTTAAAGATAAAGAGGCACGCATACACCCCCCCGTCATACTAGGTAGGACTGGTACGCACCCCAATCCCTTTCAACACCCTCCTACTCGCGGAGTTGGCCTGGCCTTTTCAACAAGGAAACGCCCCGCCGATCAGTCTCGAGCATTATGATAACAGACCAGATAGCTCAGGTCCTGAGCCAACACTGGCTGCCTATCACCCTCGCTGTCGTCGTTGCATGGCTGGCGAGGAATAGGTATCACAATGGGCTCAACAAGTATCCCGGGCCGTTCCTGGCCTCCTTGACAGACTGGTGGAGGTTCTTTGATGTCTACGGGCGGCGGCCCGAGAGGTCACACATCGCCCTCCACAGGAAATACGGCCCTGTCGTCCGTCTCGGGCCCAATACGCTGTCGTTTTCCGACCCCGACTCGTTGAAGACCATCTATGGGCTCAACAAGGGCTTCATCAAGGTGTGTTTAAGTGATGTGGTTCAGTGTTCACCGGCCAGGGACCATGCTGACCCGTCCAGTCCGACTTCTATGTCGTCCAGCAGTCTGTGGTCAAGGGCCACAGCCTGCCGTCGCTCTTCAGCACCACCGATAATGACTTCCACATGCAGTTCCGCCGCTGCGTCAACTCGGCCTTTGCCATGTCCGCCCTGGTGCAGTATGAGCCGTTCGTCGACAACACGACCAAGCTGTTCCTGAAGCAGACGGAGCGCTTGTACATCGACAAGCCGGGAACCTGCGATTTTACCCAGTGGCTCCAGTTTTACGCTTTCGACGTCATCGGCGAGATCACCTACAGCAAGCGCCACGGCTTCATCGAGAAGAACGAGGACGTCGACGGGATCGTGGCCTACCTGACCAAGCTGTTCCTTTATGTGGCACCCGTACATTCCCCCCTCCCAACACCCCTCCTCACCACCGCCAAGATACTAACCCCCCCCCCCTTTCAGATCGGCCAAATCCCCTCCCTCGACCGCCTCTTCCTCAAAAACCCCCTCTACCTCAAGCTCTCCGAATGGGGCATCCTCGACGCCACCTTCCCCGTCGCCAAATTCGCCCGCGCCCGCATGGCCGAACGCCTCCCCGAACTCTCCACCAACGGCGAACCCACGCTCCCCACCTCCGAAAAACCCACCGTTAAATCCCCCGACCTCCTCTCCAAATTCCTCGCCGCCCGCGAAGCCCGCCCCGACTTCATGACCGACACCCTCGTCCAGACCATGGCCGTCTCCATGGCCTTTGCCGGCTCCGAGACCACCGCCATCTCCCTCTCCGCCGTCTTCTACTTCCTCCTCAAAACCCCGCCCGCGCTGGCCCGTCTGCGCCGCGAGATCGACGACGCCGCCCGCGAAGGCCGCTTCTCCGACTATGAGACTGGGCTGGTTACCTGGCATGAGAGCCAGGCCCTGCCGTACCTGGATATGTGCGTCAAGGAGGCGTTTAGGTTGCATCCGGCTCCGGGGTTGCCCATGGAAAGGGTTGTGCCGAGGGGGGGGCTGGAGATTGCGGGGCGGCGGGTGGAGGGCGGGACGGTGGTGGGGTGCTCGGCGTGGGTGCTGCATAGGGAGGAGAAGGTGTTTGGGGAGGATGTGGAGGTGTATCGGCCGGAGAGGTGGGAGGTGAAGGTGGCGGGGGATGAGCAGAGGGTGAAGGTTATGAATGGGACGATGCTGCAGTTTGGGATGGGCAGTCGGACGTGTATTGGGAAGAATATTAGTTTGTTGGAGATTTATAAGCTGGTGCCGAGTATGTTGAGGCGGTTTGAGGTATGTGGTTCTTTTCTTTCTTTTCTTTTTTTTTGGATATCACTGACTGACAGTCTCCAGATCCGCTTCGACGACCCCGACTCGGAATGGGAGACGGTCAATGCCTGGTTCGTCAAGCAGAATAACTTCGTCACGCGCTTTGGCCTGCGGGATATCGTCATGCCCGAGAAGGGGGTCAGTGTTGGGGAGAACTAGGGGGTTGTTGTTTATTGCATTGGGCGGGTTGTATTGTTCATTTCGCTCTGGCTTAGATGGTTGCCGGTGTCATTCACCTAATGATGCGAATTACGACTACTTGAACATACCACATAATGCTTTCTGGTACATGGCATGTGTGCAATTCCTGCCAACTAGGTTGTCTTTATTCTCTCGACTATGTTCACCTTCTCAACGCCCAGTCTAAACTGTACCCGCTAATCTTCCGCCACGCTTCTCATGCCATCCCCGCCTTCAAGCTCACAGATTATAATAGAAGGAACTGGCAGCTCTCATGACACAAGACACATGGTTCAACAACGACACACTTTGGCAGTGGTTGTCGGTTGTCTTTGCTACGGGCGACGCACCAATACAACCACGTTGTTTTCCCATCAAACCCCTTGCCTTTACTAACTATAAAAAGCATATCTTGCCTTATTCCCACCAATCTGACCTACCGAGCAGGGACAGAACCCCTAGTTACCAAGCCAACCCAATCCACCCACGCCACAACCCTACACACGACATGGTGGGCATCGGCTTCCTCGAAACCATCTGCTGCTTGCGGCCCCTTCCCAATCCCCCGAAGAACCGGAAGAGCAAGAAGAGCAAAAGTAAGAAAAAGAGAGACTCTCACCATCAATCAAGCAAAAGTAAGGGGAAGCAGAAGGAGACTGTGGATAATACGGACCGGGTGGAGTACTGGGTGGACAGCCACACAATGATAACGGAAAGGGCTATCCGTGACAAGCAACGGTATGCCGAAGACGAGGAGCTGGAGGTGAGGGTGAACAATTTAACACATGCTGAAAGCTCCAGGCGCGCGGGACCCTCGGGTTGGTAGGTGGTGTGTGAGGATATATCCTTGTTAATGTGCGTTGTTGCGGCCCTCGTCGACTGACAAGTCCAGTTAAGAGGGTGTAAGTCACTAACTAACCCTACTATTAACCTACCGGTCACTGTTCCGTTCCCCAGCCATGGGAAAAATGGTAGGTAGATATGTTCAGCAATATACTACCTAGTGCCCACTAACGGTCTGGAAATGTCCCTTCCTCGAGCCATCAAACCGTAAACATCTCCCCTCGACCCAACCCCCCCTCAGAAGATTAGAAATGGCCAGTGAAGAAGACAGCTGATGGATATCTACCCTTTGATTTTGACCACACCCAAACGCAGAAAAATGCTTTGTTTACTCCACTTTCCTGATCTCACTCGGACGGCAAGAGTCGAAAGAGAATAAAGATCCTAACAAAGCGTCAGCCGCCGTACTGAAGCACTTTGTATCGCGCGTCCCGTACGGCCATCTCAAAACAGAACAAAAGCCGCTTACCATGTGGCAAAACCAGGCAGAGCAGTGACACCTAACAACCCCAAATCGCACCCTTTGACACCACCATGTTACCAAATATAACCAGAACTAGACAGTCACATGTATCTACAGTACAGTAGCCGTCCGCTTCACACTGGTTACATTCCCATCCACCACCTACTCATTGCCCAACGCCCCCTACCATTATAAGCACCCCTCCTACTACTCCAGTTCAGGAGCCCTAGCAACTCCAACCAGCCCAACAGCACCCCCTACACCAACCAACCAACCACCAAAACAAAACCCAACAACCCCAACCCACAACATCAAAACCATGGGCTCCGTCCTCTGCGGCATGTCGCCCTCCGAAGAGCGGAGGAGCTCCTCTCACCGCGGCGGCGGCGGCGACGGTCGCGGTTACAACAGCCGGTTTGCAGACCTGGACGACAGACAGTCCCGCCGCTCGGCGCCCCGGAGGCGGGAGCGTGAGAACACTGCGCGGAACTACGCGGGGCTGGATGATAGGACGGGGAGGAGGGATCGGCGAAGGTAGGAGATGGTTGGCTGCTGTGGTGGGCTTGGGGGTTGGGTTGGGGGTGGCTTTGTTATGGGCCATCCATTGGGCGAGGGGAGGGGTGGATTATAGGCGGGATTCTGCTCTCTTTCAAGGCGCTCAGGCGTTATAGGGTGGGAGAGGGAAGGGGATGAAGAGAGAGGGTGATAAAGAATATATTTCTTGTTCTCGGGGTCTGAATAACTATTACTCTGGGAGCTGAACTTGTGATAAGTGAGTTCAAGCCTGTACATACCATGCCAGAATTGATGACGAGTTGGACAAATAGATCGCTATCCTGTGTTAGTTGACCCATACTTTCTCAACCCCTTTGTTGAATCGATGGGTGTGCCAAGCCCGACTTTCCTCCGATAAGTCCGTATTATTTCCAAAACCAGCATCAAGGCACGATGGCTGAGTGGTCTAAAGCGTGAGACTCGAAATCTCATCTCTTCGGAGGCGTCGGTTCAAATCCGGCTCGTGTCGACTTTTGCTTTCTCACAGCATGCGATGTGTGGAATAATGTAATTTTTTTTTCATACCATACATACCAGGTTTCTTTTCCAGTGTTCATATATTTTCCTAGTTCCTCAACCCTATGTTTTTTACTTCTTCTTTTGCCTCGCTCTTTTCGATAGCTTGCACCAACGTCTCGTGTTGAATCCAACAACATCTTACAAGGGCAACAAGAAGCTATGGTAAATATATCCGGCTCTAAGGGAGAGAGTATTTCCGTGGCATTGCAAAGACTAGCGTAATATATGTACTTCGTAGCAATGGTACTATGCAATATTTCCCAGGCGTTTGTGAAAGTCCAGAGTCCCAACTTTCCAAGTTCCCAAATCCCAACACGGACCTCATCACTCGTCACACCACATCCAGACCCCCCCTACCTCTTCCCCCCCTCACTACTACTACTCACTGACACTGCGAGTAGTAGTCATTCGACACGCGACACGCCCCCTGCGTGCAGCACTTGGCGCCCGTCCAGCCCAACCCGCCACACTGCCCCCACAGCGCGGCACAGTTCGCACCCCCCGTCGGCTGGGTACCGCCCGCGCTGCTCGCGGGGGTACCGCCGCTGCTACCGTTGCCGGACGAGCCGCTCAGGAAGGCAATCAGCTTCGGCCCGACCGCCTGCGCGATGAACTTGTCGCCCTGGTCGTTGGGGTGCACGCCGTCGCCCCGCAGCATGTTGTTGGTGAAGCCGGCCGCGCGCGAGCAGTCGGCGATCACGATGGGGGATTGCGCGGTGGTGTGCGAGGAGACCCAGCCGGGGATCGCGGTGTTGACGGCTTCGACGGTCGCGTCGCTCCAGGAGGTGGGGATGAGCTTGTCGATCTGTGGTATTGTCATTCGGGTTAGATTTCGATTGGAGGGCAGGGAGGGGGGTTAGAGGTGGACTGACGATGACTTTGACGTTGGGGTTGGCGGCGCGCATGGCGTTCAGCATGGTGGTGTACGAGTCGATGATGGACTGGGCGTTGCGCTTGCCGATGTTGACGTCGTTGGTGCCGAGCATGAACTGCACAATGTCGGGCTTGGTGTTCTGCACCCAGCCGACGATGTTGTTGCGCGCAATGTCGTACGCTTGCCAGCCCGAGTGGCCTTCGTGGTTGGCGTCGAACCCGGACGGCTTCTGGCACGACCCCTGGATCGAGTTCATGCTGCCGACGAAGTCGACGTTGCCCGCCAGCCCGGCCGCCGTGAGTTGGTCCCACACCATCGGCCGCCAGCAGGTGATCTCCGTGATGGAGTCACCAAGCAGCACTGTTTTTGGCCAGGTTAACTTGCGATTCTTTATCGTAACGCCATGGGCCGCCCGCCGTGCGTGAGAGTGCTACTTACTGACTTTGACCTTTTGGCCATATGCCGAGGCCGCAAGGCCGGCAGCGAGGGTAAAACCGGTGAGACGCATGTTCACGATCACGAAGAGGTCAGATAGGTACAGTCCGTGGTCCCAGGAATCACAAACAGCCGTGCCCGCCTGGCCGGAACCAAGAGCTTCGACGCCGCCATTTTATGTCCTGTTTCAATGCTAGCGGGAGGTGGCCACCGTTCCGAGGTTGCCAAATCTACGTTAGTACCTGGGCTCGGTAGCGTAGTCGTGTCGTACCCGGCTAATTACAAGGTATGCTCCGTCGCCTCGGCCCACCGCGTCTTCCAGAACGAGCAGCCAAGGAGAATAGTGGCCTGTCGTTTCAGAGAGGCGGGGTTGGCTAGCGGAGGCATCCTGGACGTACGGAAGTTGAGAATCGCTTTGGAACTGGTGGATAATATCCATAGCCGTAGCATTTGAGGGTATCCGACAGCATGGCTACGCGCGCCAATAGGGTTGATACCAAAAAGACCAGGGAGAGCCTCGCTCTATTTATACCAGGGACACACGATGACAGAGTTACAGGTATACAGGTTCTCGGCAAAAGTGCTAGACCAGATTTGGAAGCGTCCTTTTTCCCGGAGAACCGGGAGTCAAACGACAGCATGTTGAAGAACTTGAATTGTGTACGAAGTACGTATGTTAATAACACCTACAAAGCTAGAGGTCCAGTCAATGACAATCCACTACCATTCCCTCTCCGGTCTCTCCTTCTACGGATCTGCCGTCGTCATGATGTCCTCATATCTTTTCTGCCGGTAATTGCGATCATAAGCGTAAAGGCCTACACCGATGAAGAAAGCAAGGGCAGCAAAAATGAACAGAGCAGACATAACACACAACGCCCAGAAGATGTTGCACCGGGTTCCCATGATCCCTCGGACGCATGCTGCTTGGTTCAACTCTCTAAAATGGCCAAAGATATCCGTGGCCTGTGGAGTCGGGGTCGGAGTTGGGGTCGGGATTGTGGACGACATGGTGACGTGAGTACGGGGAGTTCTGTAGTTGGCGTCTGACTGGTACCTTTCATTCTCGAATCCCAACAGGCAGTTTTGGTGTCTTTTATACACATATTGGCAAAGAACACATAAATTAAAATCAATTAACGGAAGAAAGCAGATGATACGTCTATTTTCATTGACTGTCTGGCTGGACCGGAAGCTCAACTGGAAAGCCCACCTTGCGGCGGTGGAGAAGAAGCTGAGGACCCAGAGCTATGCCCTGTCGAGGCTAGCGGCATCGACGTGGGGACTGGGTCTAGCCAAAGCGCGAGAAGTGTACACAAAGTGCATCCGGTCAGCGTTGGCCTATGGCGCATCGTCGTTCCACATTCCCACGGATGTGGGAGGCGAACCGGTGAAGAAAGGCATCACCAAGGCCCTCGGGAAGGCCCAGAACAAGAGCCTGAGGATTGTGGCGGGAGCCTTTAAGTCTACCCCCATCCGTAACCTCGAGACAGAGACGTGGGTACCACCGTTGGACTTATACCTAAACAAACGGCTTGCAGATTTCGAAAACCGACTCCAACAACCCGATCTGGACGACGGCCAAGGCGGCAAAAAGACGGCGGGGAGCGTTATCCTTACCGCCTGCCGCAAGATACAGCAGAGACTCAGCTCGAGGAGGGGCAACAGGGGCCGACCGCAAACCTTGAGACCTCAAGGGCCCACGGCGGTAGAGAGAGCCGCGGGCACGATCATGCGCTGGACGGGGGGAACCATAGACACGGACAAGGCAGTAGAAGAGGCCTGGAGAGCGAGGTGGTTAAAGGAACGGGACGGCAGAGCAATCACCAGGCCGGCGGACGACTTTGACCATCAGCGGGAGACGCTATTCCGGAACGAAACCCTAAGGAGGCATGACGGTCTCAGCAAGGCGAAAAGCTCACTGCTCATTCAAATCCGGACGGGAGCAATAGGCTTACGGGACTACTTGTTTACACGGGAAGTCCCGAAGGTTCTGACGCCTGCCTGCGAGTGTGGCGAGGGACGAGAGACTGCCGAACACCTGGTAGTGTGGTGTTTGGCCCCACCGTTGACTCGAAGATGGGAGAGAACTGGAATTCGGACACGACGGGACTTTTACTCAGTTCTACACGGTATCAATCCCACGACTGCACGGCTTGCGAGGAGGATCCTCGACTGGCTGATGGACTCGGGGAGGCTGCCGATGTACAGCTTGGCCAGGAGGCTCGAGCTGGGAACGGCGGCCTGAAGCGCCCCCGTTCGGAGGCCAAGAGGCCTCCTCTCTTTGTATACGTAGACTCACCAGAACGCATCGTTCCTTGATTGTTGGTAGGGGTTTTTCACCCGGCCCGGGAGGGCACGGTTTTCCTGTACACTAAATAGCAGAGGGTCCGGCACGCCCTAGGGCATAGCGGAGTATGAATAATATATATATATAAACCTCACGTTGAGGGGGTTTAAATCTGTGATAAATGTCAGTGATATGAAACAGGTTTAAGGGCAATGACAGCTTCTTAAAACTTACTAGTGTGGCAAATGTCAAACTCGTGAAGGTAGTTGACGGCATGGGCTAGTTGTTCGCATACGCCCTGGCGTGTCTCACAGCTCATCGCTTCCAAGACTCGTCTATCACAGAGGCTTGGGCCCAATAACGGCAAGACGAAGCACATGTGGGTGCCGTTGGGACTGCTGAGATAGAACGACTCCTGAATGTGGATGAGCCCCGGATGACTCTCTTCGCGCAGCTGTTGTAGTTTCATAAGTGTTTCCACCTCAGGGTACGTTTCCGGGGTGCTGAGGTCGGCGCGCAAGATTTTGAGGGCATGGAAGGAAACCTTGCTGGTCTCGTCGTTTTCATTCTCTCGTTTTGCTAGCCAGACAGTCGAAGAAGGGCCAAATCCAAGCTTGTGGATAATAGTATAGAGATTCGAGCCATGGTCGAATTGCTGATTAATAATCATGGGAAAATACCCTCCAGGGACATAGCCCTCAGGGCTTTCGGCGTCAATAGGACCTAGATCTTCGTAGATTGGGCCAGGTTGCCCAGAGTCAGCCTTAAGAGTGGCAGTTTTAGAATCGACCATGGCTGTATTGAGGCAGAAGTCGACGTTTGACGGGAAACCCAAAAAGATGGACGTCTGTTTGTTTTGCAAGGCGTGTTGGGTACATATACCGGCTTTCTCAGGTCCATGCCATCAAAAGCCTTGCTATATTGTACGAGGAGCCGCCAATTTCTGTTTACCCATTGTGTTGGCTGTCCACATTGTCCTTAGTAACACAGCCATGTCGCGTGGCGGATGCTCTTTATGCATAGGTGGTTTCCATCCGAGTCCACAACACTTGTCTAAGTCACGAATCTATCTATCTATGGCATGGCGACCGCCCGTTGTTCAGAAGGTCACCCCAACTGTTCACTTCCCCCCCTCCACCTCATACCCATAATGCCACCCCTCCCCCTCCAAGTCCCTCCTAACCTTATACTCCCTCTCAATCGCCACCACCCCCTCAAAATCCACTTCCACCACCCGCATCCCCTCCCAATTCCGCTCCAACCCCTCCCCCCCGACCCTCCCCACCACCGGCACCACCACCTGACTCAACCCCGGCGCATTACAGTACACCACCACGCACTCATTCTCAAACGCCCGCGCCACGAGCACACTATTAATAAACAGCCCCTCGCACTCCGGGTTCAGGCGCAGCCGCGCCGCGTCCAGGTCGCTCGTGTCGCACACCCAGTACGACGGGATCACGATCAGCTCGGCGCCGTCGCGGATGAGCGCCCGGAAGGCTTCGGGGAAGGCTAGGTCCCAGCAGGTGAGTAGGCCGGCGCGGATGGGGCGGGGGGGTTGCTCGGAGTTGGGGTTGGGGTTGGTGGTAGTGGTGGCGGTGGTGCTGTCCCAGGTTAGGGGCGTGTCGAAGGCGCGGTGGGCGGATTGCGCGACGCCGGCGGTGAGGTGGGGTCGTTCGGAGTGCCAGAGGTTGACTTTTTGGTAGGAGGAGAGGAGGTTGCCGGTGCTGGCTTCGATCCAGTAGGCCATGTTGCGGATTTCTTGGTCGGTGTTGTTGGTGTTGCCGGCAGCGGCGGTGGTGGTGGGAATGGGGTGGACCTCGCAGATGGTGCCGGGGACGATGTTGATGTTGAGATCCCGGGCTAGGGCTTGGTACCGGGGGAGACAGGTCGCGGACTCGGCGCATGCAGTGATGAAGTCGGGGTGGTCGGGGCACCACGAGGTTAGGTGGTACTCGGGCAGCACGGCAAGGTGTGCACCCTGGGAAGCGGCCTGTCGAATGAAGGCTTCGGCTCGGGTGAAGTTGTCTTCGACAGCGACATCCTGGCAGACGGGTGTAAGTGAATTGTGGCCCATGATAGTGACATCATCGACTCACCTTGGGAACAAGTTGAATAGTTGCAATTTTGTAGTTGGGCGCCATTGTGACCTGGTTTTGTGGTTCTTGCGATTTTGTATTTTAGAACTGATATTTTAGCTTTTAGGGAGGCAGTGGGGGAAACATTAAGGGTGGTAGTTATGGGAAAGTGTGAGTACGATGCAGATGTCCAACGGCCGGAGACCTGTCGGCGCCGAGCTTCGGCTTTCGGTCACTACTACCCCACTTTGGTGGGCTGGAGGCTGGCGAGAGAAAGGGTGATCTCGACGCAGAGGTACGCACAAGGCAGAAATAGGAGAGAGCTCGCATTATATTGCCGTTGTCTCATTGATTTGCTTCGTGGCGCCGTAACTTGCTGGTGGTATCCAGCCATCACCATAAATCGTGATGCGAAAGACCCGGCTCTGGCCATTCTCAGCTCAGATGCCACCGCCGTCCCTTGCCATGCATGCCGGTCGTACTGCCATATCCCTTCCCGCCGAACGCCGTCCCTCCCGCAATGCTATGTTTTAAAGAATGGTGCCGAATCTGCAGGTGTTAGAGCAAGGCCTTGCAAAGCAGGTGGTCACTTACCCAAAGGTCCGCTTGATGCTGCGGACGTAATACTCAAGCCAGTTACGCTTGGTCACATCCTCCTGCCCGACGGGCACACCCTTCCACTCGACGCGCATGACCGTGACCTTGTCGACATCGTTCTGGTCGAACTCGATCTGGAGCGTTGAGTAGTGGCCCGCCGGCCACTGGTCCAGACGCCAGCTCTGGACGATCTTGTTCGGCTCTTCCAGCTCCAGGAACTCGCCCGAGACGTTGCCACCAAATAGCTCAAACTTGCCGCCCTTCTTGGCGCCCTCGAATACTTTGGGCGGGGCCCGGGTGAACGCGGCGATCCGCTCCGGGTCGGTGAAGGTCTTGTAGAGCTCTTCAGCTGTCGTGCGGAATTCCTCGTTGTCGGTCACTTTAGTCGTGTTGACAACGGCGCCGCTGGTGCTTTGCGAGCTTGTCGTTGCCGCCGGCTTGGCAGCAGCTGGCTGGGGATGCAATTTGGGGGTGGAGAAGCCGCTGGATGGGTTTGAACCAGGGGCGTGCTGGATATCCTTGCCGTGCTCGGCGATAAGGGCGGCGGAGAGCTTGACGAACTCGCTGCGGAGCTGGGGGACGAGCTTTGACCGCACTAGATCCTTGACGGGCTGCTTCTCCTTGGACTCGGAGTAGATATCGATGTCGAACTGTTGTCACGTCCTTAGTTCGCGGCTACAGGTAACCCATTGCGAGGGGTAAACCTACCACGAACTCATCCTCGGTGAGCTCGTGCGAGACCTCCGGGACGGTAATAGTACCCGAAACATCGTCATCCTCGGCAGTGGAGCCTGGAGCGCAGAGATTTTAGCCCACCACTGGACAAATCGACAATTACGGAGGAAGTTTGGAACAACGCAGGGCGCGGGAACAAGTGTTTGTAATTCTATGGCAATACGTACCTGTGTACTCCAGAGTTAATTTGACATCAAATATCGTAATGACCTTGCCCTTTCGCTGTGCTACGTCGACGTCTCCGTCCATGCTGATGACCTTGCTGATCTTGGCCTTTACATCCCCCTCCTCCGCCTCGATCTTGGGGAGATTGTCATCGAACCACTTGCGTGCCCACGGCGACGCATCCTTGTTCACCCAGTGCCAGTTGTTGGGGTTGTGCAGAACCATGTTGGCGATTGTCGAGGAAGGGAGAAACCTAAAGTCAAATACTTGTCTTGGTCAGCAACAGTCTCTTCGAAGCTGAAACTCGAGAATATTGAATAGATTGGTGCTCGATCAGAGATGGCCTGGTGGACCGCAGCGTCTGTCATCAAGGGAAGGGAGTACAAGTCGCCCTATGACTGGTGCCAGCTGAACAATCATCAGGGAGCAATTGGCGTGTCTGTGTGCGCAGAATGCGGAATAATGAACATACCAAAAAGTGGGTTGGTCGTGGTCAAAATAGCCGTCGTCAAGAGATTGTTTGAAGGAAACAAATGGGAAAGGAGAGGAAGAGATGCGAGAAGGGCGAGGCTCGCCCAAATGAAGAGAACTGGGGCAGGTGCTGAGGAGCAGCTTGGAAAGCTCTAGAAAACTCAGCGGGCTCCAGTTGGGCGGGGAGCAGGGGGACGCGCTGACTTTCACCGCCTTTGGTGGGGTCCGGTTACTGCCGCTTCTGCGGGACCAACGAGATCCAGACCAAAACATGCCAAACCAGCTCGTCGTTCCTGCTTCTTGATTTCCGAGTCATCTGTGAAAATCCCCTGACGATCCTCAACCTTATTATACATACCACCCTATAGCTGGCGGATTATTGAACGCAGATTCGGGCCCCCACACGATCCTGTGAACTCCCGCAGCCGCCCGAAATGGTGTTTCAACAGCTGCCGTGGAGCTCATTTGATGCAATCCGGAGCTGTCTGGACTCGACCGAGTGGTGGGCTAGGCCTTTCTAAGCAGCCCGCAGCTTCGTTTTTGCCGCTCTTTGCTGAACACGCATGCTACTGATACCCTCGCCATCGGCTGGTTGAAGCGGGATTGGATCACATCGGCATCTCTCACCGGACGCATGAGTTGAACATCGCCCAAGGTTTGAGGTTAACTTTTGACAATCACAGCCAAAGTAGTGACGGATGATTTCCGATGATATGGGCGGTTGACCACGACCGAAGTCGGTTGATTTGGCGAAGCCCGAACTCGGACGACGTCGGTTGCTCAAAATCCGGAGTGTTCCGCAATCCCGGCGATTTCTTCCACACGGACGCGGACACGGACACGGACTGCAGCACCCCAACCCACCGAACCCGCTCTCCCGAAGCCGGATCTAATTAAAGAGCACTTCGGCCCCAACCGGCTGGAAATGCGTCCGCCAAGACTCAACGGCCATAGTTCTCTTGGCCGATATGTCTTGAAGTGGCACTTAGCTTGCGCGTCATGCCGAGTCGATGCATTCGAATCTCGATCATACCTCATCAGATCATCGCAAGGATGAGTCAAACCTAGAGGTCGCATTCGGGAATGCCCTCTTCCGTTGCTATACTGAGGCTGGTAACAATATCGCTTGCCTTGGTTCTTGCATCATATTTCGTCGACGACTGTGACGCTCGTGCAGTTCTCTTTGTTAGCTGGATATTTTGAGCCACCAGGTATGTTGGATTCGACATCCACAATTGGGATCACTCATCACCTAGTTCTCTTCGGCATGAAGTCTTTCCGATGCCAACTTAGTTTCTGGAAGCCACACAGTAGCCTATCACATCGAGCAACACCCACCGCTATTAATATCTCACTGCACCGAACCCAAGGTTTTTAGAGTGTGTGGGGGCTTCGGCTGATACCCGTGATATTGTGTCTAATTGGGCAACTTGAGTCTGCCAGGACCGCCTCATCAAGCTGAAAGAGCCAAGGGCTTCTGGACCCAGCTGCTAACTGGACAGACTGAGCAGTTTTGAGATCCGATTTCGAGTTCACAACCACCAGTCCCACAAGGTTCTGCTCTACTGTAACGTAAGGCAGTAAACGGGATACTTCCACCTTCCCGTATCGGCCACGAGACAAGGCACACCGCCGGCGCAGTTTGGCTCGCAGCTTGCCTGAACTCAGGGCTGAATTATTGGCAGAGTCTTTAGACAATTGGATCGTACAAAAAATGGCATCGATCTCTAGTTGGGGGATATGAGCTTCACATGATCCTTCATCGAGTTGACAGACGGAAACCTGGTTCATTATCGGCAAGCTACGGCGACCTGCATTTTCTGTCCGAACATGTCCGAAGTTGCAGAGCGGAGCACGCGGAGTCGCAGGGGAGCATCTGGCATCTGTGAATGCAACGACAAGCAACAGTCGAATCATGCGCCAAGAATCGAGCAAGGGGTTAAGCGCCAGCAGCATGCATCACAGCCCATGCACAGCTTCTGGCGAATCATGGCCGGCCTCCTGAATTTTGCCCAGAACCAAGAATAGATTGCCGGCACAGACCTCGAGCAACAGTCCAATCATGGCTTGTCACCCCATCGGCCGACCCTTTTTCCCCTCTTCCGTCGACAAGGACGCTCGCCACAATCGCCTTCTGAGCATAGGCACGCATGTGGTCAAGGGTCTCGCTGTTGGAATGGGCCGAGAGTGACGGAGTTGACGGTGAGCCTTGTGCAGCATGTTGGCAGGGCAAAGGTGAGGATGTGTCCCGGAACCCCTGTCGAGCCCCTTGAGGCACGCTCCGACCGCTCTCCAAGAGCCTGAACGCTTTCGCGACACGGAGTGACCCCGTCTGCGGATCGTTGTAGCACCTGCACGTCGGTGTCTTGCTGCACGACTAAGCCTGGGTCAGGTTCGGATGGTACATGTTTCTGAGGTTGGACAAGAACGGGATGATCCATTGGTGATCGCCGTCAGAGACTCCCATCCCGTGCCTTCTTCGGATGTATGTTTCTGCTGCAAGCGGAGCGTCTCGATAGACGAAACACGACATTGAATGGCTGGACGTTGACCACCGTCGACTCGGCAGGCCGCACCGTTGAAGGGCCAGCCAGCCAGGGCTGGTTTCGGGAGCGCAACCCCTCTTGGTCAAGGGAGCAGGGTCGTCGCGAAAGGCACCTGAAAGAGCCAAGGCCGCCCTCCCACCCCCAGTTGTCCACCGGAAAGCGGGAGGGGTGGCTCCCGCTTTTCAATGCACGTTCAAGAGTTAATCTACCCACCCGCACCGCAACTCCCACCACACCAGGGGGCTGATAGGTTGCGGAATCCACCGTCGCCTCTTCTCGGCTTCCGTGTCGGGCCTGGAGCAATCCCTCTTTACCTCCTGCAACGTTCCCACCCTCCGCCCGCCTCCAGCTGCAGCTTGCACCACCTCGCGCCGCAGCCGCGCTTTGGGAGGGACGACAGCTTTTCAGGTCGACTTTAACTGCTTCGACTACCGGTAATCATCGAGATCTCAGTACGATTATACGGCCTATCCGAGGTCCAGATTTGCCTGGCGAACCCATAAGTCGACATCACTCACTTGTGAATGGCGTGGTGACCGCATCGTGTGGCCTCTGCTGTCGCCTCGAGACAGCTCGAGGATCGTGAAACGGGATAGTCAAAAGGACCCTTTCGAGTGACGGTCCTGGGTGAAAATCTTGGTCTGGCTTTAAGGTCCGAGTTCGACAACGGCGCCTTCTCATCATGATGAGCTCCCCGCGAGATCCTACGGCGCGCCTTCGCGCCGGGTTAAATCCGCTTCACACGGCATCGTTGGGCGGATTTCATGGCCACAATCCAAACCACACGCCGGTGTCGGCTTTGTCAGTGAGTTCCCACGGCGCCTTCTCGTCCGGCCAAACCCCCCTGAGCGCCATCCAGCCATACAATCCGCAACAATGGATCTCCTCGCCGGTCGCCGGTCCGGTCCCGGACCGAATGCAGCACGTCCAAGCTGCCCAGCCCTATCAAGAGCCTCAAAGTGAGCTTCCCGATCTCTCGTGCTGCATTCCTTGACTAACACGGCAAAGCGTCGCCGTTACCTCCCCCGCCCTACTCTCCCCCGCGCAGCGGGCGACCCATGAGCATGGTATTCGACCAAACCCAGGTAGCCAACGTGTCCGTTGCCAGAGCCCCTCCGCCCCCGATCCAGCGTGTCGCTACGGAACCGCCTGTCGCAAACACGTCGTTCCCTCCCCCTCCCGGAACGAGAGGCGCCTCGCGTGAGAGACGGTTTGGGCTTTCATCGCTGGGGAGAAGGCGAGAGGTGGAACAAGCAAGTCCGCCTATGGAGCCACCACCACAGGCCAGGTCGTTTAGTATGCTGTCGCGTGGTGTTGTTAGTCACCCCGGGCCGTTGACGCTTCAGATACCGCAAAGAACCGAGTCGGATTCCCCTCAGAACATGGCCCCCGGGGCACGACGAGCGGTTTCAACCCCCGCCGTTTCCACGCCGACATCAGCTCGATCGCGGTCCTCATCGCAAGTGAGGTGGGATCCCGCCATGCCTGTACCACCACCCCCACCTGGCCCGCCGCCATCGACGGCGAGGTCCCAGAGTGCGCAGCGAATGCCAACCGGAAACGAACCGATCGTATCACCACCGACCCGACGACCACCCCCGGGCGGGATTGCTGCCCTAGGCCCGGTGCCGCTAACACCAGCAAATTGGAGAGATGGCGATAGCATGCCGGGGCCTGGCGCGCTAGACCACGAGCCGCCAAATAGGATGGCTGTACATGCCGAGGCCGCAAGCCCCGAGAGTCCCATGGCGAGCCCAGAGCCCGAGTCTAGTGCTTCGGCTAGCCCAGCTGCGGGCTTGACGAGGAGCCCAGCCGTGAGGGGAGACAAGGCTCAGACGCTGCTTGAACGGAGGAGTGAGAGTAGGACAAGGGGGACCACCCGCGGCTCGATCGATGCTTCGGCGAAACCACAACCCCTTTCCGATATTGTGATTCCAGGGCCATCTGGGGGACTGCAGCGACGATTGACCATCAGCCGCGGGACACCGCGGACAGGGAGAACGGGCGATACCCCCAGAACAGCCGACTCGATGGAGAGCGGCCAAGAATCGCGAACGCCACGGGCAGATGGGTCGGCACAGGTCCTGTCAGGACAGGTAACACCCACGATGTTGTCGCCGAGCGCCGGGAAGCAACCGGAGCGTCATGCTCTTGCGCCAAAAGCGCTGCCCACACCACCCACGGGCAGCCGGTCGTCTTCATCGCATCGGGGGATGAGCACGGGGCCCTTGAGCGCCCCACAGTCTCCTTCACCACTATTGACCAAACATGTAGCCGTTACTCAGAGTACCGAGCAGTTTGCGCGGGGCACCATCGAGCGCTTTGCAGCTTTTGCCCGGAATGAGGCGACAGCACCAAACGATGCCGAACGGGTGCGATTATTCGCTGAGTTCTTCGTGAGCGAGTCGAGGATACGACGGGAGCGGTATGGGGCGGCCATCGGGGCGATGGGTTCAGAGATTCTAGATTTGACGCGTGATCTGTTCCGGCCGATGCCTGCGAGACGAGAGTCCACCAACTCGGTCACCAGCGGGACCGTGGAACTGACACCGCAGTCATCCGAACCTAGGTCGCACCGGGGTTCTATCGGGTCGGCCCTGGGCGGCAACACGCCGACGTCCAGCCAACCAGCACCCCCATCACCTAGCCCGTCTGCCAACCAAAACTGGCAGTCGTCCAACTTTATGCCATCCTTGTCGCCGATCCTAAGTATGAGCATCAGCGACGTACTAGATGAGGAGGATTCTCGCGGCCGCCCCGCAAGCCGCTGGTGGGAAGCGGACTCGACTGGGGCCCCTGGAGGCAAGATGGAGAGGTCGAAACGGGAGTCCAAGTATATGGGCGTTCCAAAGGAGGCCCGGGAGGCGCTACAGTGGATTGACGAGCCGCAGCCATCACCTGGCGCAAGCTCGAGCAAGCGCGCCTCTTATCCGCCAGAGAAGTCGGGTTGGCACGACCAGGACCCCATGACCACCCCTCAGGCCTACTCTCACAGTTCGCTCGCCTCATCGTCGACACCGGCGACACCTAACCCCGAACATCTGGACGTCTCTCGCCTCGTGACGCTGCCGCCCCCGTACCCGCGCCACCATCCCGCCGTGAACAACAACCACCCCGAGCTCGCCTCGACCCGCAGCGAGGTTCGCGTGATCAGCGACATGACAGAAGTCGACGGCATCAAGGAAGTGTTCAAGTTGACCAGTGCTAAGCTACGGGCTGAAGCCGGCGAGACGGAGAAGAAACGCCGCCACGCTCTCCGCCAACACCTCCAACAACAAATCTCCTCCGGCGCCATGGGCTACGCCGAAGCAGCCGCCGCCGAAGCCGACGCCAAGACCGACGAACAAAGCCACCTCAAAGACCTGGAAAAGAAAGACTTCGACGCCTTCCAAACAGCCGTGGTCATGCCAGTGAACGAGATCCTACAGACGCGCATCAACAGCGCCACCAACCTCTTCCAATCCCTGCGCAGCCGGCTCTTCGACGAAACCCACGAATCCAACCCCAACCTCCCCCAAGAAGAAGGCGACGAGCAACCGGAACTCCTCGAAAAACTCACCCTCCTCAAATGGATCTTCGAAGCGCGCGAAGCGCTCCACCGCAGCCTGTACGACCTCCTCTCCGAGCGCAACGACCGCTACCGCGACATGGTCCTCGTCCCGTACCGCCTCGCCGGCCAAGCCGACAAGGTGGCCTCGGCGGAAGCCTTCTTCGTCGAGGACGGCGCCAAGCGCGCGCAGGCGTACGCCGGCGAGGTGCTGCAGCGCACGCAAGAGTTCCGCGACGTCGTCGAGGACACCGTCGCGCGCGGCGTCGAGGTCCAGCTCAACGCCTTCTGGGACATTGCGCCTGACCTCAAGCGCCTGCTGGATAAGATCCCTGGGGGCGACCTCGATGGGTTCCAGATTCAGATTCCGGCGGCGGAGTTTGGTGAGAATCCGGTGTATCTGGATCATCCGCTGCAGTACTTGTTTAGTTTGTTGCTGCATGCGGAGAAGAGCACGTACCAGTTTATTGAGAGCCAGACGAATTTGTTGTGTCTGTTGCATGAGGTCCGGGAGGCGTGCGTCTCGGCGAGGGTCAAGGCGATGGAGTTGGAGCGGAGGGATGCTGGGCGGGTGGAGGAGCTGAAGGCGCAGGAGGCGAGGCGGCTGACGGATGATTTGAAGGAGAAGGTGAGGGTTGTGCAGGACCAGTGGAATAGTGCGTTGGGGGAGACGGTGGGGAATGTGAAGGAGAGGGTTGGCGGGTGGTTGTTGGAGACGGGGGGGTGGGATGAGAGTTTTGAGGAGGGTGGTGTTGGTGGTGTTTAGAAAGGTTTTCAGGAGAGCTTGTTGGGTTGACTTTCTGCTTCGCACAAAAGGGATGCGGTGGTGGTGGTCTAATTAGCATTTTCGACGGCGGCGCCCCTTCTGAGGGTTGTCGTTGATGGCGGTCTTGATACCCCCTTGCCGTTTTATTTCTACACACATGGGTAAAGAAGGAACGAAACAATGATGTATATGAGCTGGGTGTTATGGGATGGATGGATTTGTCGGATTCAGGACGGCGATCCAAGCGCGAGTTATCTTCAAACCCATACTTGGGAAGGTTATCTGATACCAAAATACACAACTTCAACTATCTTGGACCAGTATCCCTCTTGTCTTGGGCCCATCCATAGCACGTCGTAGTAAGGCTAACTGGTAATTGCTGTATCGGAGTATTTCTTGTCCTTTCAGGACGGCTCCCCTCGAGTGGATATTGGTGCAAATATACGCCGGACACTCCGTCATGTATGTAATGTGATGTACAGGTGGTTGATATACAGTTTCTCGGCCCGCTCCTCCTTCACTTGCTGCACAAGTGCCGTTAGCACATCCTCCTCCAGATTAAACCCAGGTTCCACCAACATACCTTACCTGAACCGGCCATCCTGACCCAACCTCCACAGCCAAAACGACCCCCAAAGCCAATCCCCTTCGCCAAACGCCGCCCAAACCCATATCGCAACAATCCAATCTATGGCTTCTTTCGTACACCCCCTTGCCTCTTTTCCCTGCGACCTCCCACCACACCACTTTATTTCCCGCCCTCACGCCCCTCCCCCTCCCCCTCGGCATCCACATCATACTCGACCGGCAAATCCATGCCCACCCGCCGCGCCGTCAGCCGCACGCGCTCCTCCTCGTCCATGCCCATGCCGGGGTTGTAGCGCTCCAGCAGCGTCACGTAGGTGCGCTGCGCCCGCAGGTAGGCCACGTACTGTTCGGCTTGCGCGGCGCGCAGTTCGGCTGTGGGGCCGGCGGCGGAACTGGTGGGAGCGGTGTCGGATTGGGGTTGCTGGAAGTTTTCGCGCAGGCGCTGGTGGAGGGGCGCGCGCGGCGTGCTGAGGAGGGGTCGTGGGGGGAGCTCGCGGAGGAGGGAGCGGTAGAGGGAGCGGGTTGTGGCCATTTTTGAGGGGGCCCGTTTTGGGGTTGGGGTGCCGATTGGTGAGGTTGAGATTGATTTCGGCGCTTGGTTGGAGGGGGTTTGTTTGCTTGTGGTGGGAGAGGTGGTGGTGGTGAAAACTGCGGTTGAGGTTTAACGGGTGGGAATAACTCAACTTTAACCCTAACCCCTATCGCAAATTCCCGGCAGGCAGATTGTCTAGAATTATCGTCGCTTCGGTTGACTTGAACGATCTCTAAAACCAGCATCAACGAAGCAGACTCGACAACTGCTGGTTCAATCCGACACAATGGCCACACCCGCGTGGTTAACACCCACGATAATAGCCAGCGGGCTCACACGGTCGTCCTCCCGCAGGATTGCGCACCTTGGGGGACGTCCACACTCTCTCCAAGACAGTCTCCAAACCAACACTCCCCGACATGCCTCCTCTTCCGCCTCCTCCCGCCGCCCCCCCTCGGGATCCAAACCCACCGTCTCGAAATCCAAGTCCCCCGCTTCGAAATCAAAACCCCCCGCTTCAAAATCCAAGTCCTCCACCTCAAAATCCAAATCCCCCGCCCCCAAAACCAACCCAAGACCCCGACCCTTCGCCGAGCCCTCCAACCCCGCCATCTCCTTCCTCCCACCCCCCTCCAACGACCCCAACCAGCGCGCCCTGACCGCACCCGTCCCCCACCACGACAGCCTCCAAAACGCAAGCCGGGTCTTCACCTCCCAGCCCCCACGCTTCCTCTATTCCGCCTCCCGCTTCCTCACCATCCCCGTCAACACGCACACCCCCGAAATCTGCCTGATCGGGCGGTCCAACGTGGGCAAATCCACGCTGATCAACGCGCTGTCGGGGGCCGACGCCGAGACCGCGCGCAAGGCGCACGGCCTGCGCGCCCGCGGCGCCGGGCTCGCCATCACCAGCCGCACCGCCGGCAGCACCAAGAGCCTGAACGCGTACGGCTTCGGGCCGCCGACCAAACAGCAGCGGCTGGCGGCGCTGCAGGCGGCGAAAGAGGCGCGGGAGGCGGAGGAGGCCGTTGTGAGTAGGGGGGTGCGGAGGGCGGCGAGGGAGAAGAGGGAGCCGCCGCCGCAGTATCGGCTGATTATGGTGGATATGCCGGGGTATGGTCTGGGGTCGGAGGCCGCGTGGGGGATGGAGATTGAGAAGTATCTTGCCCGGCGGAAGATGCTGCGCGGCGCGGTGCTGCTGATTGATGCGGTGGCGGGCATCAAGGATGCCGATCTCATGGTGCTGGAGACGCTGCGGGCCGCTGAGGTCCGGACGGCCGTCGTGCTGACCAAGGTTGATAAGCTGTTGCGTGAGGACCAGCCGGAGCAACGTAGTCGTGTCGAGGAGGTGTGCTTGAGTGTGTGGGAGGAGTTGAGGAAAGTCGAGAGCGGGGGCATGACGTGGCTGGAGGGGGCCGACAAGGGGTGGCAGAACGAGGTCTGGGTGACGTCCGCGGGCGATGCGGACACGGATGGGAACGGTGTGGGGATTATGGGAGCGAGGTGGGCGATATGCCAGATGGCTGGGCTGGTGGAAGATAAGAGGGCGCTGGATGTTGTACAAACGAAACCCACGGTCCAGAAGATCGTGACGTTCGACCAGATCCAGATGGCGGCGGCTTCGGAGTCAAGGATGGCCAGGATGAGGCCCCAAAAAGCGTCGTTCTAAGCCGAGCGCAAGGAGGGATAGGGTGTATAAGTACGTGTACGATGTATGATCTGAACGACGATAGATTGATACCCTACATGTGTTCTTCGATGCTCGAAAATTATGATCATTGGATACACCCACTGCTCTATTGTAATATAATGCTGTCTATCCCATCCCTACCTACGCCATAATGATCTTCCTCGCCCTTCTCTTCTTCTTCCGCCGCAGCCTTGCCTCTCCCACGGGCACATGCGGATCCCGAAACATGAAGCCCGGGACAAAGATATCTATCAAGTTATCCCAAAACCCCAAATCGTAGAGATTCTCCACATCCTTCAACCTCCACACGGCCTCCCACTCACCAAACCCCGCCCAGCCCTCCTTTGCCGGCGGCTTCCCATCATCAGTCCTCACCATGACCTGCTCCGCCTCCACCGGCCAGCGCGTCCACGCCGGCTCAACCCTCACATCCTTCACCCTCCCCGCATCCACCTTCCTCTTAAACGCCAACCCCTCATCCATCTCCACCTGCCAATCCGACCACTTCATCGACTCATTCGTCGTCGTCCCACAATACACCAACCACAAATGATACCCCAACAACGCCCACACCAACGGACTCGTCATCAGCGCCAGCAGCGTCACCGCGCCCATCGCCACCCCACCCCCCGACCCCCTTCCCGCATCCTGCATCCCCCAGCTCCACACCACCAACCACTCCGTAAACGCCATCCCCGCCCCGCCATTCGCCCGCCAGTACAGCATCGTCCACCCGGGAAACCGCACGCGCATCTGCGCCGTCATCAGCCCCACCCCCAACACCCCGCCGTACAGGGTCAGCACGGCGGTGGACAGCAGCAGCAACAGAAACCAGTGCGTGTTGGCCGCGCCCACGCAGTTGTTGATGAAGATGCAGTGGTGGTCGCAGCGCGCCACGCAGCGCTTGCAGACCGCGCAGTGCTTGGAGCGGGCTGGTTTCAGGCGCCGGCAGGTGGCGCAGACAGAGCCCGGGTGGAAGAGGGTGAAGTCGTAGGGGTAGCGCGCCATCTCGGGGACGTGGTTGGTGGCGGTGATGGTGCCGGGGTCGGAGGCGGCCGAGAGGTAGAGGAAGAGGTAGGGGAGGAGGATGGTGATGGCGCCGGTGGTTTTGTGTAGCGGGGAGAGTTGCGGCCAGGCGGTGGGAAGGTAGAGCGCTTCGCCGCCGATGAGGAGGGCGAGGAAGAAGATCTTGGGGGGGGGGGGGGGGGGGTTAGTGGTGCGAAGAGGATGGAAGGGGAGCGGGGGTGGTGGGTGAGGTTGTTGGTGTTTGCTGTTGTTGTAGGTATGTACGTACCAGGACGGTCGGGTGCCGGTCATACATCATGTAGTTGCCGAAGCGAGAGCAGGAGCTGGTCACCCTGCCCCCGCTGAGACGCTGGTCGAGGCTTGTGAACCCATTAGGAAGATGCACCCACAACAGTCGGTGCAGCCAGGCAATTGGGGTGCGTCTGGATAGGTATGTTAGGCAATGGTCATATTACCGATCGAGCGAGGGAGAGTCTCACCTGAGTGCTGGAAGGCGGCCGAAAAATGTTACAAACACCAAAAATGAGATGCCCAAAACAACGAGGGCAATGGTGGCGAGGGTGCCCATTTTGACGGTCGTTTAGAAGATGTGCCAGCCAGCAACTACATGCTTTGCAGGTTCCGATCTTTGAACCGTGTAGTTACAGTGTGCAGAATACAGCGGTTATTGTGTTTGTTGCAGCCAGGGGCTGTGCAAGGTTGCGAGGGCCAATGATCAACTCCACTCCGGCGCTCCCGACCTTGCCCTCTGGCCAAAAAAAAGCCGAACTCAAAATGGGAGAAGAAATCAACAAGGAAACGAGAAAAGAAAAGGTGGTAAAGGAAACCGAGCGAAATTAATCAAATAAAATGAATCGATTAAATAAAAACCTAGGCAAGGTACTTTAGTTTTCCGATGCCTTTCTTTTCTTTCCTCTCCTTAAAGGTTTCCTCGGCGCCAACGAGTACACTTGGAGTTCGGCTTTTTTGTCCACGGGGCGCCAGCCCAAATCCAGGCGCTGCGACCGGATGAGTGAGACAACCGGCCTGCAGAATGAAGTTCTCCGGTTGTTGGAGATCGGACCCAAGAAAAGTAGGAAAATGAGGCGCGCTTGAATTAAAAGTTTCAAGGCAATTGAGGGTACTCGGCACCTTGTCCCGCTCTATTCCGTTGATGTTTGAGAGAGTGACTAGCTTGATGCATGAGATGAGAGCGAATGTGCGGGTCCTGAATAAACCCTTTAAGAAATTAACCGAGCATTCTCGTTAACTAGTCACCCGCTTTAAGCAAATCGCGTGACAGCGCGCCTTGACATGGAAGAGTGGTGGGGGCGCAACGCAACGAGCACAGCAGCACCTGAACCACCACTCAACGAAGCACCAACTTCTTCATTACTTAACAGTCCAGCATCAAGACAGGATCACAGCTCAACAATAAATCGCTGTGGTTTTGAGCCGGTTTTATTCGAAGGGATAACTGCGCCCATCGTACGTAAAAACTTACAAGAATCCCACACACCCGCGACAAGTCGCGTCCCTACCACTCGAGAAACACAAAACACACCGCAACTCTCAACTCCCTGTGATAATCCCTGTCTAAAAGTACGGTATACCCTTCATTCATCGCATTTTCGGCCTGGTTTTCGGCCTCGGTTGCGCTCCTTCGTCTCAGTGGTTGACAACTTTAGGGTTCGGGTTAGAGTCGCATCGCCCCGATTCAGCAGCAGTATGCGACATGGCACCCCCTATTGTATACGACGGAGTAAATGGGAAGTACGAAGGGACTCTCTTTAACGGCCTTAAGTATTGGGTCTCCCGCAGGGTCCCCACCCGTAGTTCAATCTTGGACAAAATCAGGGTACGCTGCAATCCCCCTCCCCCCAAGCAACGTCTCTGACCATGTGGCAGGACAATGGCGGCAAGATCGTGGAGTTGGAAAAGAATGCCGATATACTGATTGCGGATCATATCAGGAAAGACTGCCCTCCAAGATCCGTATCATGGAAGTACATCAACGATTGCGTGGCCGCGGGAGACCTCGTTAACATTGAGGACTACTACCGCGTACAGCAAACCCGAGTACCGACCAAAGGCAGCAAGGTCCCATTTAGCAAACTAGACGAGCAGATACTCGTAACCTGGGTTAAAAAAGCCGTGTTCAAGACCCGAGGCAACGAAATTTACCAAGATCTTGCCAAAATGGTTGGGTGCCACAAGATCAGATTGCAGCAGCAGTGTCCCATGCTAATGCCTTCCAGTATCCGAATCACACTTGGCAATCATGGCGAGACAAATGGGTCAACAAGATGTCTCTGCTTAGCGAGGACCAGTTACCTCCTGTCCTACCAAAGTTGCCACCGCCGCACATACAGCCCAGTAACGAAGCCCAAACGGCACCTGGTACTTCCGCACCGCCAGCAAGGCCAACGCCCCCCGAGCCAACAGCGCCAACATCCCCCAGGCCAACACCCCCCAGGCAAGATCCCAACGTTAGAATCTTCTTCACCAATGAAGAGGACAAGATTCTGGCCAAATGGGTGGCGGAACGCATACAAATGGGCGGGAAACCAAAGGGAAACAAGATATACCAAAAGCTCGAGGAGAAGGTAAGCCATGGCTAGTGTATTATCTCTCGTTTGCGATCCTGATCATCGCAGTTCCCTCAACACACCTGGCAGTCGTGGCGCGACCGATGGGTAAGGCACCTGTCGCACAGAGATCCATCAGAATTTTCAGAGCCGGAGGACGAACCCGCGGCGGAGTCTTCCCGGGCACGTACAGCATCGGCTGTGCCGTTGCCATCCGTCAAGACACCAGCCATATCGCCACCATCCACCACAAGGCGAGCCATGCCGCCCCCATCTACCAAAAGATTATCTGTACCGCCATCATCCACCAAAACACCTACTGCACGGCTACCATCCGCAGCACGGGCTGCACCGCCGCCCTCCACCAGAACCCCAAAAATACCGCCACCGTCCGTCAGAACACCAGCTAGACCGCCCCCAAGCGAAAGCCGCAGAAAGCAAACGACGCCGGTCATAGCGCCCATCGATTCCGCAATCAATCCCATGAACGGCGAACCCATGACTCGGCTACAAGAGTTACAGTACAGAGGGAATATGGTCAAGATAGCCAGGGCGATACAATCTCCCGCCAGGGGCTATCTTCTGCGCAGCAAACTGAGGGCACTACAGGCGTGTGTCGTGGCGTTACAACCAATAGCCCAGGGTTTCGTGGTACGACAGGCGTGCGCCTTGTCCCCGACCGGGACTCAAGCCGAGCCGAGAGACGAGGGGCGGGCCTCAACCGCCGAGCAGGGCCCAACCGTAGTACCCCAGCATGCCGCGGCACCTACCGACCCCGAGGAGGCCGAAGACGAACCCGGCCAAACGGACCAACACGCACCCCCCGCACCCCCCGCTCCACCCAAGACCACGCCGGTCCTGTCTCGCGAGGATTTCTGGCGCACCTTCAACGAATACAACGAGCTGAACGGCGTTCTGCCCGGCCCTTGGGCGCAGATTGATGGCCTGGCGGTGGACTTCTGGGATCTGTGGCGGTGTGCTACGGGAGAGCCAGATCACGCGTTCCGCAATTGGGAGGTTGTTGCTGAGGGGCTGGGCTTCGATTGGATTGCGGAGCCGCATGTGCCGGTGCATCTTAAGGTTGCGTTTGAGAAGCATCTGCTGGGGTTTGAGGAGGCGTTGAGGGAGTTTGATCTGTGGGATGAAGAGGAGGGTGAGGAGGAGGAGGAGGAGGAGGAGGAGGGGGAGGAGGAGGAGAAGGGGGAGACGGTGGAAGAGGTGGAAGAGGTGATGGAGGAAGCGGTGGAGGACGTGGGAGAAGAGGAAGACGATGAAGAGGAAGAAGAGGATGGTGAGGAGGAAGACGATGAGGAGGTACAGGAAGTGCCCGTTAGTGCCGAGGAACCCAACGACAACGAGACCGCATCACAGGAATCCGACGCTAATTTCGTTTCTTCCCCCCCTATCAACCTGAAAAGAGCCAGGGTATCATCGCAAACACCCTTCTCGAGTTCGGTTAGGAAACGGCCACGGTACGACCCCCACGTTGAGGTTCCGGAAACGCCGGAGCACACCATGCGAGCTGGCCAAGGGGTTGCCGGGGGCAGGGCAGTCGCTTCCAACCAGCATACCCCAACTAGACGTCCGCGTTATGCACGGCCATCGAGGCAACCGGGCGAGATGGACGCTCACTATTCCCGGCCCATCCCTCAGTACGACGGGGCAGATGATGACGCGCCCCTTACTCCCTCCCAGCAGCTACGCTCCGAAATCGAGGCTACCGCTTTCCAGCAAGAAGCGTCCCGGGGCACCCAGAGCGCCACATCCTCCGCCAACCCCCCTGTCCTGTCCGACGGCGACGAAACGTCCGACTCAAACGACGGTTTTGAGCCCATCGACAACCTCCTAGTGAAGCCTCCCCCTCCCCGCGAGAACCACCGTCGGCGAACCCTCCCCTGGTCCGAAGGCAAAGGCAAACAACCCGCCACCGCCCTCACCCCCACCCCACAACCACCCCCGCGCGCCCATACCACAACTACAACCACAACCACGACCACGACCACACACCCAACCCCGCGACCCCACCCCCTCTCAACCCCCCACACCCGCACCCCCATCCGCACCCGTCCCCATCCCCATCCCCCCACCGCCACCGCCACCGCCACCGCCACCCCAACAGCATCAGCAACAGCAACAGCCCCACCCGACCCCGGCCCGGTCCTGAACCACTACCTCTCCCTAAAACGCTACCCGCCCGCCCTCATCGCGCGCGCCGTGCGGGCCACGACCTGCGATTTCCACAACACCGGCCTCGTGCTGGACAGCCTGCTGGTGGGGAAGGGCGTGCCGTCTGGGATGAGGGGGGTGTGGACGGAGGGGGATGATCGGGTGTTGAAGCGGAGAGAGAAAGAGGTGAGGGGGGGTGGGGGTGGGTTGAGGGGGTTGGTGGAGAAGCATGGGCGGGAGGGGGTGGTGATGAGGAGGGCGTTTTTGAGGGGGTTGGAGAAGGCTTAGGAGGAGGGGCGTAGTTAGGGAGGCAGGTTGTTGCGTTTAGGGAGTGTTGGGCAGGGGGGTGTATAAGTTGTGGGAGAGGTTGGAGCGAGTGGCTTTTTATAATGAGGAGGTGCTTTGGTTTGTGTTGTTGGGCTGGGATCAACAACTGTTAGGAAACTGGCGGCAGTGTGTCTGGAAACGGTACCGTTATATTGCGAATATTAATAGGCTTGTTTGCTGTTCATCCAACCGCCCCATAGGTATTTCACATCTCTTTCTATTGACGGCGCCCTCAAGAAAAGACAGACGAAAGAAACGCCGAAGACAGCCGGCTGAACAAAACAAAAACCACCACCACCCACCCCCTACACCCACAACAGCTACTCCAACCCCGAAAACGCCAACACACCATTCCCATAAACCGCTCCATCCGAACACGCCCTCTCCTCCACCCTATACATCTTCCCTTTGCCCTCCCCCTTCCTCACCACCAAACCTCACCCTCGTAACCCCCCAGCCGGATCCTCTGTAGGGTGCTGCGTCTCACCAACCTCACGCAACGGCTTGGGGCGGCACGCCAGAAACCAGGTCCCGGAGCTAAGTGTTGGTGGTAAGGTGGTCTCAAGGATGGCGGCATGTGCTTGTTTCATTTGTGTGGATGCTGGTGACCGGCATGGGGTTTCAAGCAAAACTCGGTATATCTGTAAATTGGCATCACCGAGTTACCTGTTGGGAAAAGAAAACTGGCTTGTTGATTGCCGTCTCAATTGGGTTTAGGCCACCGACGCATTTATGCCTGGGGGCTGGGAGAAAGAAGTGTGTCACGTACGCAGGGAACGGGAAACCATTCTTCAAGAGGGAGTGGATTTGATGTTATGAAGGGATGTGGAAACTCCTTCTGAAGTGAGGGAGGAAAGGTATTCTCTCAAAATCTATTCCTGGAATGCTAAACGCTCAGGCATATATGTATGATACCGACAGGAAAACCACGCTTAGCCAACCACCCACCCTTTCGCTGCTCTCGCTATCAAGAACATGCAGCTCCAACCATAAAAACTAAATGCTTGGCCCAAAAGAGTTAGGCAGCGGGAAAAGCCTCGCATTTTGGTCAGGCCACGTCTTGTCGACCTCGGCCTGCATTGCTCCCAAGAACGGCCCCATGGGGAGACACGGCGTGATGGTCGAGAGCCGCAAGGACCAGTGACTCGCGCCAATCAAAGCAAGGTCGTAGTCTTCGCGACCAGGTCCGATCCCTACCCACACCACACCGAGCATCCTGGCTCTGCCGTCGCGGATCACGGCGCCGGAGTCGCCATGGCTGGCAAAGCGGCTGTCGGGCGTCTCGTCGAGGACGACGAGCCCCGTTGATACAAAGGAGACGAGCCCGGCATCGGGGAACTCCCGCATGAAGCGGACGTCAGCTTGGATGGCGGATAGTTTGCCATATGTGGTGCCGGTGGCTGCGCCGGTTTTGAAGACCTTGTTTTCTGCGTCCGCCCAAGCAGCACGATGACCTCTGCTTGCCAAAAAAGAGCGTGCCGATGGTGAAGGATCCTGTAGTGGTTTGTGAGTTAGCAGTTGTGAATGCTTCGGCTTTGAAGAGTACAAACGTTTGTAAGCTGGCTGAGCCCTTCGGGGAAACGGATTGGATGCAGAGAGAGGAGCACGAAATCATTTGGGGTGTCGACGGAAGTAGTTCTACCTATGCCCGAGCTAAGTATAACAGGGCCGAGGTAGGAGCTGTAACGCTTTATACGGTCCGGGATGGGATTGCCGGCGGGATGGGGGCCGCCGTCAAACAAACCAGCATCATCAGCCGCCCGCGCCTCCATCATTTTGGCGATACCTTGTACCCGCACACTTGAGGCAGGTGCTTCCATATTAACCTGCAAGGCCTTGAGCGGCTCGGCCATCTCTATGTCGATGATTAATACACATCTTTCGAAACAAAAAAAAGACCAAAACATACCCGAGCAGACATGATGACAGGTAGCGGCCAGGTAGAGTTTACCGAGCTTAGGACCTTCAAGCATCAGCTAAAAGCCGAGAGTCCCAGTTGCGCCCAACGTGGCGCTGCCGATGCTTGAGCCAGGAAAAAGTCTGTCGGGAAAATGAAGGTTCTCAATGTCGTTGGCGTTGTTGTAGAGGTTGATTACGCCTTCGACGACCTCAACGTCAAATGGGTCTTGAATTCCCAACCTGGTCAGGGAATGTTAACGACGTGTAATTCTACTTCCAGAACTTCCAGGAAGAGTTGTAGGAGATTTACTGCTTCTGTATATCCAAGACGCGGCGAACAAGATTTGTCGCCTGCCCGACCAAGATCGAGCGGGGGTTAGGATGATGAGGATGGTAGGCCGAACGGACCCGGGAGTACGTAAGTCGTGTACCCCGAGGACAGAAACTAAGGTCCAGTCGTAAGTTTCCTCCTGCAACAGGTCACGAACCGAAGCCTGGAGCACCTCGGCGTGGGCGGAGCTGGCGGTGCCGGCGGGGAAAGGCCGCAGGGAGCGAATGTTCCGAGGAAAGAAGTAGGAATTCCACTGTCTCGGGGTGTTGATCCCCACTCTATAGTCCGCTGGTGGCGTTCTCGCGAGGAACCCAATGTCAGAAGAGGAGGGTTCAACTTGTAATGTTGTGGTATCCATGGTGGTCATCCCGACTTTTGTTGTTTGCAGGTCGCTTGTTGCTTGCAGATCGCGGCAGCTCAAATGTACCATTCAAGTCGCTGTGACGGCAACCATTACCAAGAGAGGAAGGCTCTACCAAACCCCTGGTTCCCGATCTCCGTTCCTCCTTTGTATCGCGGACGAGGTAAGTGGGGAAAATTTGATGATATATATAGGTAGTATACTCTGCCAGCCGGGAGCCTAGGTAGGAGGTGCATGGTGGTTCAATACCAGGTGGGGGAGTAAGGGGCCCCTAATATCTAGGCGCAACGAGGGTGGTGGCTGGCCCATACTGTTCGACATACCACCCTCTTTCAGGGCAAGCAGATGGTAGAGGTTGTGCACGTCGAAGAAACAGACTTCTGACGGAGGATTTAACCTTGAACCCAACCGAATTATCGGGCCTTTCGACCGAATCTCGACGAGGTTGATTGGCTTTCGTTTGCTCGTTCTTTTCTTTTCTTTTCTTTTCTTCTTTCTTTTTTTATACCTTTTGTTTGACTTCTCATGCTCAAATATGTTATGATTCAACCTTCCTTTGCTCCAGTCCTTGCTTGACACGGTTGTTGTTGCTTTTCTTGGAAGGAAATCTGGACCTTCCTGCCCCACGCGCCCCACCCAGGCTCGCCAGGCACTGGACAAAAGCGACCAGCAAACCCACCCCCGCATTCGAAAAAACAGGCACAGCCCCAGCCTAACGGTGCGCCAAGCTTTTGGTTCCCCAGCCCATCCCTGGAAAAACCTCAGCATCAGGAACTGCAACCCAGACATGCTAGAGCCTCGCCATCTCTCGCTTTTCCCCGTGCGGCTCAATCCCGTCAGACCACACAGAACCCTCCCCTCACTCACGCGTTCCCAGAATTTAGCCGACGCAGGGGTCAGCCAGCCCATTCCAAAGGCATTTCCAATATATTTGTTGATTGACGAGAATCCGCCGATCACAGCCTTGTCAATTTGTCAACTTGTCGACTTGTCGGTTTCTCTCTCCAAGTTCATCCCGTGACGTCCATGGCTATACACCATCTCCAAGCCGTTGGACCATCGCGGTGCCACGTTCAAACATGCGCCCTATCAGGGTCTCGATTCGCCGAGCATACTGGAATGAGAGGATGATGTGGTTGGGTTGTATTTATACTGCATAGCAGTGTGTCGGTTTGAGTGGTCCGGTGCCCTCATTGCTACAAAGTCATGTCCTCGCCAAATGGGCAGAGCCCAAAACGGCCGCGGTCTGGCACACACGAGCCGAGCTCCCCAGGAAGCGATTGGAGTGCTCGGTATCAAGGCAGTTATCGGTGTGAGTCTTCCGAAGCCGCCATTCTCGACTAGGCTAGCTGTGGCGTCGGGCTGAGGTCGGGTTGCATATGCCAAGGGCTGCTAGTGCTTGTTTTTGCTGGGAGCTGAACTGGGGTTGTGAGCCGCAACGGGGATATTGGGGATTGGGACTGGGGGGAAGGGGGAGATAAAGTTCCGGCTTGCTGCCCTGCTTCGGAGCTGGGTGGCTTGCCGTGTTTTTCTGTTTGTTTTGCTCAAGCCCCGGTTCCCCCAGTCCGAAGAACCAAGCAACGCAAACTCTCACAGCAGTTCTGCGTCGAACAACAGACCGTCAAGATGCGTTTCGCCGAAGTCGCAACCCGTGCCCTGATGGGCGGCCTGGCTCTGGACGTCCTTGACAGCGACGTCAGGACCTCGCCTAACCCCGCTGGCCTGCTTGTCCGTCAGTCCAGCTGCCGCTCCACCGAGGAGCCCTGCGGCTCGGGGTGCATGGTCGCAGGCAGCGTGTGCTGCGCTGCGTAAGTGCCCTTCTCCTCCCGGTACCACACCGTGGCGGTTCTTGCTAACGAGGCCGATGATAGGCTTGGGAGGGAGTCATTCTGCGACCCCGGATATTACTGCATGCCCACCAGCGGCTGCTGCCCGGTACCTATTCCCACCCACGTGGGCTAGACAACGAGGACGATTGCTAACCCCGAACAGGATGGAGAAACCTGCAGCGGTGTCGGCGGAAGCAGCTGCGCCCCTGGCTACGAATCATGCGGCCTGAGGTAAGCCCTCTCTCCTATCCC
Source organism: Chaetomium tenue (assembly GCF_020726465.1). Taxonomy (NCBI): domain Eukaryota; kingdom Fungi; phylum Ascomycota; class Sordariomycetes; order Sordariales; family Chaetomiaceae; genus Chaetomium; species Chaetomium tenue. Next base: position 857,404 of record NW_027117330.1, on the reverse strand, counting down.
TCACCGCCGCGCAATCCCCACTAACTCTCTCCCTAGGTGCATGCCGGAGGGCGCCGTCTGCTGCCCGTTGGGCGGCTACTGCAACGCGGGTTACACCTGCACGAACGACAACAAGTGCACCCCCTCCTCGGGCGGCGGAGGCGGTGGTGGTGGCGGAGGAGGCGGCAGCGGCAGCGACACCTGCGGCGCCGGCAGAATGGAATGCGACTCGGACTACTGCATCCCCAGCGACGGCACCTGCTGCAGCATCGGCGAGGGCAAATACTGCAAGGTAAGCAAGCCCTCCCCAGCATCCCATCATCCCAGCACCCCCAACCCAACGCCACCAGAACCCATTAACTAACCCCCCCTCCCCCCCAGGACGGCTACTACTGCGTCCCCGGCGGCTGCTGCCGCAACGGGCGCACCTGCTCCGGCGGCAGCGGCTCCGACGACGGCGGCTCCGGTGACGACGACACCAGCACCACCAGCCGCGCGCTCATCCGCCCCAGCTCGTCGTCGACCCCCGAGCCCACCTCGACCGACTCGGAGGAGACCTTCCCCACCCCGACCGACGACGGCAGCGACGACGGCACGTCGTCGGGTATTGGTGGTGGTGATGATGGCAACGGCTCGAATGATGACCCTTCGGAGTCCACTGGTGGGGGTGGTTTCTTCCCGGCGCCGACGGGGCCGGCGAGTGGAGGGGATGGTGCTGGTGGTGCTGGCGGCGCTAATGCGGGGGCTGTGTTGGGGGTGCCGGTGGGTTTGGGGTTGGTGGTTGCGGCGGTGGTGGCCATCGTGGTTTAAAGGGGAGGTGGGTGTGTCTTGGGAGGAGGTAATGAGTAATGTGTGTTTGGGATACCTTTTGGGCTTGGTTTGGAATGATGTGATGGCTATGAGGGACTTGGATATGTGCATACGACGGGAGAAGGGGGGTATACATGGGGTTAATCTTCTGATCGATTGCTAGAATATCACGTAACTTGACATGTATCAAGCTTTCGGAAACCGTACCCGCATGTCTCAGTTGCCAGCAAGATCTTGGAAGGGGTTCAGTCAAAGTACTATGTTTTGGGGGGGAGAGGTTTCTGTCAAGGAGTAAGGGGATAGTGGTCAGTTGCCTGTGGGCACTCAAACAGCGGGTGCATTTTGGTCCATGCCCCCATAATCACATGTCATGCTGTGTATTATGGGGGATATTTCTCTCCAAACAAATCGAGTAAGAGGCAATGCTTGGCCGAACTGTGAGAGTTCTTGCAGGTTTGTTGACTTGGCTCTCTGTTTTCTTCTCTTTTCGACGCCTAAGCTCAGGGGTAAGTTGTTTTACATTCTCACTAGATCCAGAACCTGTTGCTCGTGTTGGAACCGAGAATACCACCACACCCTGGGATAAGGACTAATACTAAGGGCTTGCCGGATGACATGGAAGGGGCGGTTCCGTGCTTCTTGTACGCAGCCCAAAATATACCTATTTTTGAGAAAGTTCGTTATGCCGGTCGTGGCGTCTGCGCTGATGATGCGCTACTACTCCTCCACCGCTTTGGTGGTCGCTTTCTCCTTTTCCTAGAGGCTGCGGATATCCGTCTTCATAGTCGTTATCCATCTCGCTCCTTGTAGCATTGAGGGAGGTGCGCAACGTCTTGTTCTCAATTTGCGTAGTCTTTAGCTGGTCTAAATCCAATGTTAAAAGTCAAAGTTGAAGCTTGCTGATATTTCCCACAACTTATTCATCGAGAAGTAGCCGCACTTCCTCTCAATTTTCCCCGCTGTTCCACCTTCTTGATAGTGAAGTATACTTGTCTCCCGACACATTTCAACCCCATACTCCCCTCTCCCCTACACCCGCCAGCCCAATTTCGATCTCTCCCAGATCACCGCCCTTCCCCCCGCCCCCTCAACAAACCCTCATCCCTCCTTACTCTCGCCCCGGACCACCTTCCATTTCGTTCCCATTCTCTGACCTCCCCCAACGGTTTCTCAAACCTGTCTTTCCGGACCCCCCCCCCCCAGCCTCTCTCCTTTCTCCACCACTCCAATACGGCAACAGAAAACCGCCTTACTCGTCGCTCTTCCCCGTTCCCCCTCGCTCTTCCAGCCCTCTACGCTCAGCCACGAAGAATGCCGCCTCTTCTAGCCCGTCGCTCTCGGGTCGATCTCCATACTTGAGCCTGGCCCATGGTTCCCCTAGGCCATAGGCAGCATACAGCTGTAGCAGATGACCCTTTTGGGAAAGCCGGGAGGACAGAATCTGCTGCTGTTGATGATCAGCCCGTGGTCGTCTGTTGGGGCTATGGCCCCCCGTATGAACCCCATCCTTAAAGTCGGCACAGTGGCGCAGGTAGTGCATTTTCGATGTTTTGTCCACTGCGTAGCAGCTTATACAGCTCCGACCACTGTGGGCCTCGAGAAGCCTCCGGTACTCGCTAAGCGCCTGGAATATAGTCGCACCCTCTGCCCTCTGTACCACCTGCTGGGGTTGCGGCGGGGGCGGCGGCGGTGCCATCATCCTAAACGGCTCTGGGGCTTCGGGGGCGGGCTCTGGTGCGTCATCATCCATGATCTCCAACTCCTCCCAACGCTGCTGTCCCAGCCGCGGCATCTTGGTGTTGTCGATGCAGCCGTAGAGTCGGTCGGCCACTGGCGGTTGGATCTCCATGCTGTTGTTTCGCCCAAGGGGCGACAGACCAGATTGTGCAGACGGCCTGGGCATGTTGCCCCTCCCACACCACCCTACGTACCCGTCGCCGGGTTGCTCGCCGCCGTCGCCATCGTCATTGCCTTCACTTGACCTCGCCCCGCGGGCTCCCTTTTACCACCATGGCGGTGCTGACACAACATTGGCGAGACGAGATGCTGCGCGCTCATCGCTGTGTTATCTTATCGTTGACGCTAAACCTTGGTTGAGCCTTAAGTATTTGTTTAGCGTCTTCGTAGGTCTCGGCCTTGAAACGATCGACGGCGGGGTCCGGGACTGGGCAGAACGGCATCGCCGGGTACGGGTACGACCCGGCAAGGCTCCGGTGGCGGTAGGATGACCTTTCGGGTCTAAAAGAAAGTGTCAGATTTAGGTTGTCGACCAAAATAGGGGTTGGTCCATAGCTGTCCGGTCGCACAGGGGATAAAGTGAGAGATAACTGTAATCCCAGCCCCAGAGCCCCGCCAGCTGCTAAGGCTTTGTCCAAAGTGTCTTCCCAATATCGTTCTGTGTGAAATATGTGCGACACAGGTGAAGACGCTGCCAGCCCAGAGATTGGACCACTCTAGCTGAGCACTCCGGCTGTTCTGCCTCTTTCCGAGTTTAACACAGCCACTGTATATTGTTGCCCCCCACTGCCCGCCCACCCTAATCCCGCATCTGCCTCACGTTGAGGTTGATCCTCTTATTCCGCATCCACCCCCTCCACTCCTCAAACTCGCCCCCTTCCGCGGGCCACTCCTCCAAGTACTCCGGACACGTCCCCTTCAACACCTTGGGCACACCATGCCACGCAAACCTCGACTCCTCGGTCATGTATATCGCATCCCCCGACCGCAGCCTCAACAACAAGTACTCCTTCTCCCGCTTACCCCCCTCCCCACCCTCCCCATCCTCCCCCTCCACCCCACCATTCGGCGCAATCATAAACAGCCCCTCACAGCCCAAACTCACACTCACCAACCCCCGACTCGACTCCTCCGACACATCGCGATGCATCATCATCGTATCCCCCGGGGTATACAGGTTCACAATCGCGGCCTGCGCGCGCGTGTCGGGGAACAGCGTCTCCAGGAAGGCGGCCACGTCGCGCGGGAAGGCTGGGGGCTGCGTTGCGGCGTCGTCGTTTTCGTCGGGGTAGACGCGGTTGGTCCAGTCGTATTGCCCGCCCAGGGTCACCCAGTGCAGGCGGCGGTCGAGGACTTGTTTGATGGTGAGGGGTTTGTGGATGGTGGGGTCTTTGGGGGTGAAGGTTGGGGGTGTGGTGGGGGGGTAGGTGAAGAAGGAGGTGGTGGTGTGAGTGTTGGTGGTGTTGGTGGTGGTGGAAGGGGGGGAGGGGGGTGCTGGGTAGGGGAGGTCGTAGTGTAGGTGGAGGTTGGTTTGGTGGATGGGGTTGCTGAGGTCGCGGTGGATGAGGTGGGAGAGGAGGGTTTTTTGGACCGAGGGGGGGATTAGTGAGGGGACGATGAGGAGGCCTGGGGAGGGGTTAGCTGGGTGATGTTCTTGGGTAGGCACGAAGGAGATATCCCGGACTCACCTGGTAAGAGCGGATGGTAGTATATCGGAGCGTCCTTGGTGGCTTGGAACTCGGGGTCGTCGTTGGGGCAGATTTGACGGAATGAGCGGTTCAGGGTGTCAACGGGAATGGTACCCGCAACGCAGAACTCGGCTGCACTCTCTGGGTTTTGTAAATCATCGATGTCTTCGCTGCGTAGGTCTTTCGGTTCCGTTTTCGAAAAGACCTTCCACTTGGCCCTGAGCTCATCCGAAGGCTGCTCATGAGCATCGAGATGCTTAATGTCCACTGTCATTCTGGCGTTGACTTGACGAATTCCTCAGGCAGGCTCTGGCCAGACTCAAAGGTCAAAATATCCTGTGTATAAGATGACGAAGAAGGTTGTGGCTGACTAAGGGAAAGCCAAAAATTCAAGTTCAGCGCGGTCGTGTTTCCTAGCGTTATTTGTGTGTATTCGTATGTATCTGCCCTCGAAACAGCTGAAAGTTCTTGAATCTCCTGCACGGTGCCGCGGGGTCGAGGCTTGTGTGCCCCGCCGTTGCCAGCTGTAGGGCCCTCGAGAGGCGCTGAAATAAAGCGGGGCTCCCTGATCCAGCGACGCCAACCTCGACGCGCTCTTCGCGTCGCCCAGTGACCAGCAAACAAATTCCATTTGTTGACCAACCCCGGAAATTTGACTGCTGCTTCCCTCGACCTGCGTGAGCGCAACTTCCCGCAGCCAACCCTTTCGACGGCTCCCGGCTATACTCAGCAAGTGCCTCTTCATGGCGAAGCGCATTTGACGACTTTTCCTGTGCTCTTCTCGATTTTCTTTCCCAACTATCCGGTTGGGCACTATTTGTTTTTCTCCCTGGAGCCTGCTGCCCCTCGTTTCTCTTTCAGCCGCAAACCCCCACCATCCCTGGTCAGCCACGACATTCCTACACCCCGGCCAAACCCCCCCAGTTTCGAGGTCGGACTTTGACCGACCGTTCGATTTGTGTCCAGAAAACCACGGTAACGGGTAATAACCATGGAAAACTACCAGAAGCTCGAAAAAGTCGGCGAAGGTGTGCAGCGGTCGCTTCCCTTCTCTGCTGGCGTCGCCGTGCTGGACACTGACCCCATACGCGGCTCCCAGGTACCTATGGCGTTGTTTACAAAGCTCGCGACCTCAACAATGGCGGCCGCATCGTCGCCTTGAAGAAGATTCGGCTGGAGGCCGAGGATGAAGGTGTCCCGTCGACTGCCATCCGAGAAATCTCGCTGCTCAAAGAGATGCGTGACCCGACCATCGTGCGTCTCTTTAATATCGTCCATGCCGACGGTCACAAACTCTATCTCGTCTTCGAATTTCTCGACCTCGACCTGAAGAAGTACATGGAAGCGCTGCCTGTCAGCGAGGGCGGCCGAGGCAAGGCACTGCCCGAGGGCACCGGGGCCCAATTACACGGGCTGGGACTTGGAGAGGGCATGGTCAAGAAGTTCATGAGCCAGCTGTGCACGGGTGTGCGCTACTGCCATAGCCACCGCGTCCTGCACCGCGATCTCAAGCCCCAGAACTTGCTTATCGACCGTGAGGGAAACCTGAAGTTGGCCGATTTTGGACTGGCTCGCGCTTTTGGCGTCCCTCTCCGCACCTACACCCACGAGGTCGTCACACTCTGGTACCGTGCCCCCGAGATATTGCTCGGTGGCCGCCAATACTCGACCGGAGTGGACATGTGGTCGGTTGGGTGCATTTTCGCCGAGATGTGCACGCGCAAGCCGCTCTTCCCCGGCGACTCGGAAATTGATGAGATCTTCAAGATCTTCCGGTACGTCTTTCGTTCCCAGATCTGCCTGCCACCCGGTCTAACTTTTGTGTGTCTAGCCTTCTTGGAACCCCCACCGAGGATATCTGGCCCGGCGTGACCAGCTATCCTGACTTCAAGGCTTCCTTCCCCAAGTGGGCGCGCGACCCCACGGCAGCACTCTGCACCAACCTTGACGACGCGGGCCTCGACCTCCTTGAGATGATGCTTGTCTACGATCCCGCCGGCCGCATTTCGGCGAAGCAGGCCTGCAACCACCCATACTTTGAAGACCTCGAGAACCACACACGCACGCAGTACCATGGCAGCAGTCACCATTAGGACCGGGAGACGGCGTCCATGAGCACTAAGACGGTTCACCCCACTAACCGGCAGCGGGTGCTGCCTCTCCCGGGCAACTAGGAGAAAGCTCGGCCGAAATAGCAAGCGTCGTTACTGACCCGCGGCGTTCCTCTGACAACCGGCAATTACCCAAAGTATGCATAACGCCTTGCGTTCAGGATAGTTGTCTACGACCGGGAGCATTTCCTTCACGACGGGGATTTTAGGGCAGTGTTGGAGGCAGTGCGAGCACCCGAGTATGATTTGCAGAGGATAGTGGCATGCAGCGGCCTGTGATGGCATATCGGGAAAAGGAAACGGGTTGCTGGGGAGAGAGGATGGGGGATAATGGCTCGGGGAGGTTGCTACACTTGCATCACAAGGGTCGATACGTGGCAGATCAACCCAACAATGAGGCTCCAGCCGTTTCAGCCTGTTGTTCAAGAAGGAATGGAAAGGGCTTCTTTTCCTTTTGTTATTCTCAGGGCGCGACTTATTATGTAGGGAGTAGCGAAAAGGCCGTCCGCAGGCCCGAATTGATGATTTGTCAATCTCAGGGTTGCTTTATTCGTTATTCTCGTGTCTTGCATGATACGTGTAGCCAGAGTACTTTACCTTGGAGGAGTTGCTCAAGAAGGCCACGTATCCTGGGCCGAGCTTGACAGGCACCAAAATGTTACAAGAAGGGGTAGAACTAGCCGGCTAGCGCCATGAAGTAGAAGCAACAAAAGCGCCGTTCCCAACTTCTATAAGCTCTTCTAAGCCCATGGTCTCTGCCACTCAATGCTCCTGTCCCTCTCACCAAACTTCCCAGCCGTTCTAAACCGACCGCCTTCACCCTGCGGCTAGGCGAAGGAAGGGGGATCTACAACGGTTCGAGACATAAGCTTAACTGACAGCAACGGCAACGGCAACGGCAACGGCAACGGCAACGGCAACGGCAACGGCAACGGCAACTTCCTCTTCCCTCAACGTTTCAACGCTGTACATACACCCACCAACCACCAGACCCTTGACTCTCTCCACCCCACGGACTTTCTCTGCCCCTAACCCTCCACACCATCTCTCCAGGTGCCCTCTCGACAGCCAGATACCAGATGAATAATCACTACGCATAAAGCGCGCGCCATTTACACATTCACAGCGGCAATGAAATGCAAGCCTATGGCCAAGCAACGCGAGCTGAGCTGAACCGGTAGTGGTGGTGCGGCTACCAGATGCCATGCCACGCCATGCCACGCCATGCACATGTACGGTTGTGGTTCAGCACCATACAGCACTGCCCGCCGCCCAAACTCAAAATGCCCAAAATCTGAACCCGGCGGCGCGGTCGCGGGTGCGGGTGGGAGGGGGGCGGGACGGTTGTTCTGGCGCTCACGCCGCGCTGGGGCTTTCACCGGGTGGGGGTGGTGCAGTCGTTGGGGGCGGGTAGAATCTTGAAGCTTGGATTACAATGGGTGGGCGGGTGGATTGGTGTGACGTTGGTGGTGCGGATTGCACAGTGAAAACGTTGTTTTGGTTGGGATTTACTATCACCAACTGGCGCCGACGTGACTATTCCGGGGTCTCTAATTCGGGGGCTGTGTTTACGACTCTCTTGCGTCCCCGGCTACGCGCTGTGGCTATTCTGCGAGCCGTGTTGGTGATATCGCAACTCAAAGTCCGTGAGTCAACCGTGTTTGCCCGGATTTGTAACATGAGCCGCCGGGCGCCTGGATTCGGCCCCCGGGCTCCAACGGCGAACTGCACGTTGGATCGGCCTGCTTCGCCGACAATCATCTCGGTTCGGTAACATATTGCGGTCGAGTAGACAAACACGGCAAAATAAGGTTTCAGGAGCACCTGACAATCCTACCTCTCCGGCCGATCCAATCTCCCGTTCTATTTTAGCCGACCTCGACTCAACGGTTCCGCGCCTCCAGTCCGAAGAAACAAGGGGAACGACAGAGGCGGAGACAAGCTTAACCTCGCCGTTTCAACCCCGCAGGGCTGTGGCACCGTCCTCTTCTCCCGGGCTCTCCATAGGGCCAGACAGCCGCGATGCGACGAACCCGCGGCCGCAGCAAAACTTTGTTTTGGATGATGCGGGCTGCCGAGCCGGGGAGGAGGGGAGTCTTGCATTCGGCTGGTTCAGCAGCCGCTGCACGAAGGGTCCCGATCGGGGAATCTGGCGCTACTGGATCGGGAGATCGATCATGTCGATCCAATCACAGGGCTGAATGTCGGTTCAAATTTAGCAATGCGCGCGTCTGCGGCTACGTCGGCCAATGGGATTGCTCCGGGAGAGAAACTCAACCTCTCTGGCGGGAGGCCCAAGCTGTTGGGGGCGGGAGGATGTTGTCTGGTCTGGAGCTGAGCTCGGGAGGATGCTAAGCGCTGGCCGTCCCGCTGTTTGCTTCCCGGCGTTAAGGGTGGGCGCTTGCGCTTGCATCTGCGGCCGGCATGGATGAATGAAATGACGATGTTGACCCTGACTTTGGCCATTGGATGTCTTGCGAAACGGCTGCAGGTCCTGAGAAGGCGGAGCTTGGGCCGGCGCGTGGTTGCAGGGTCTTGTAGCTCCGTTTCGCCCTTCCTGTGACGGTTTGATGAATGATGAGCGAGTGATAAACGGTGTTCCTGCTTCGTAGAGGACCGAAATCTTGTTTCAGGTCCATTTTCGGCACCCCGGCTAACCCTCGATTGTTGAACCCTGATATGACGTGAATAAGAATTACCTATTGTCTCAAGAAGGTCACGCTTTCAGGCCGTCCCAGTCTTTCATCATCATCTGATAGACGGGCCTCGGTAGCACGACCGCGGGCCTGGCCCGTCTGACGCAGGGAATTTACCGAACGAAGGCGTGTGCGGCGAGCATTTGGGCTGACTGGGGTAGCTGTGAAATGTGTTGTTGCACCAGACTCGGCGCTGGGCTCGGTTCGTACTCGCCGCCGCATTGACAAAACTGCGCCGGCCGCGATGGGACGCTTGGTGAATGAGGCGCACCGGAATGCTCCCCGGGTTTTCCTTCGGCGCAGCTTGAATTGGTGAGCGAGTGACGCTATCATACCCGGTTGACAAACACGTATTTGCCTCAGAAAAGTGATTGCCGGCGAGAAGGGCGAGTCAATTACGCGGCAGTTCCACTCTTCAGCCAGGAGAAGGTGGCTGGCACGCTGGCCACCTTGCTTGGCTGGGTTGGGTTGCGCTTTCATGATTTGGAAGCATGGTGTTTGGGAGGGAGCTGATGAGCGATGACGCAGCTTCAGCCACTGCCGAGCTGTGCCCCTGTTCAACGCCAAGACTCAGGGTCCATTCTTAACAGTTCTGGCTGCTGATGTCGCCACTTTCTGTTAGCGCAGATGAATACCCACCTGCATGAACGCAAGCCACTGCCGTACGGGCTATCTCGATTAAACATAAGCCCAAATCATCCCTGCTCGGCATCAACAAGACCCCGTCAACCCACCGAACCCACGAGCGATCAGAAGGTTACGTGCGACATGCAGCGGCAGTGCTCGCTTCATCCACGGGCAGGCCGTTCAACACCCTCCTGGCAGCGACGCGAGCGCGCGAGCAGCGAAGGCTCTCTCCTACTGGTTGAGACCGTCTCCTCGTGTCGCAATTGGTCCGCAAAGCAAGTTTCCATCCAAGACATGCAGTGGTCCAATCACGAGCCGCGGCGGGCCTTCCGCGGGGCTGGGCGCTTTGGCCAGACTCGAGCCACGCCGACGGCCGGTGGTGGGCACGGCCGGATTCGGAAAGGATGCGGGCGACCCTGCCGTCTCGGCGGCCTTCGGGATGTTGTCCGGACTTCCACCGCCAAGAAGGAGGATGGAATTCGGAAAATGGGCGGTGTGTCGGTTTCGAGATTTTAAGAGTGCGAGAGTGTGTGCGGCGCGGGGTAATGAGGGGTGAGAAAGTTTACTGGTAGTTTTCTGTGCCGTTCATCCCTTTCACCGCTCACGTACCGTGATGGTTTAAAGCCATCGGCCGCTACACATGCACGGTTCAGGAGAACTGCATTGAGGGGTAGTTAGGAGACAGTTGCCACAGCTGTGGGAACATTAGCTTCTCAACACCGCCATTTCCTATTTCGGCATCCTAGACCCAGAGACTTCATTTCCATTCTCATACTTCGTAGTTAAGTTGTAATACATGTATTGTATTGATGTATGGCAACGTGAGAGAGCCGGGGAGACGCAGTTACTTGAAACATCTAGTTGTTGTGAACATCTGGTTCGCTGCTGTCAAGGGCTTGGCAGTTAAGACAAACAGCCACCCGCCGAATTCTGGAAGTTCATTCGGACCACCGTGGCAACTCCAACTTCGTCTAATAACCCTGGAGGGGCGGGAGGCGAGGGTGATGATCACTTTGCTTCTGTTGCCGTGATTGACCAAGCCTGCTGTCTTGAGTGTCAATCGAGCTCATGGGGTCTTTCACAAGCACGAGGTCCTCCGCAACCACACATGACCTGGGACAACTTCTTGATCAGGGTCATCTCTCCATCCACTACCGAATGATGGTCGCGGCTCTCGCGAGCAGAGTCCGAGACCATATCCTTCTGGATTCCGGATTTCTGGATTCGAGATCAGGTTCGCGTAGCCGATTGTTTCAACTCCCCCGTTGTCAGCATCGTCTCATGCGTTTCGTTTCGTCGCCATGTGGTAGCCCCGCCTGCGTGGTGGGTCTTGGCTCTTGCTTCAGGGGTTGAGTCTGGAGGAGGAACGTGCGCGACTCAAGTCCCCTGAACTTTGCCTCATGGAAACAAAGTTGAAGGCGATCTTTGTATCTGGGATTGACCGTCGATGGGTCGCTTTTGCTTCCTCAATGTGGCGGGGTCGATTGGGGTTGACTTTGCGGTTTGCACATATTTGTGCGCCCAAGCAGTTTCCATGCTGTTATGTTCCTGTCTAGTGTGAACTGAGACTGCATCGCGAGGGTTCAAGAATTCCATAGGTATCCCAAAAGAAAACATAGCCCACAGGGAACCAGGGATTTCAGGCCTGACATGACCGCCGGCCAGCATTCCGGATCGATAACCCCTCGATCCCGTTTCTGGCGTTGAGCTGCGTTTACAAAACACAACCCCTCGCTTGTTTCAAATCCCAACGCCGGGGTGGGCACCCACCAATCGCAGCCATCAGTTGCTCGGCCGCTGGCACTCAAATTCTCGCATGCGGAGTTTACAACCATTCATCAACCGTGTTATGCACCCCTTGGGTGCTGCATTGGGCCCGAAATGCAAATCGGCGCCCATTCAAATCAGGGCGGCACAAGCGATTTTAGGGCGGAAAATGCGACTCGGGCTGGAGGGGGATTGATGTCTAATTGCCAGCATTGCAGCAATGAGGGTTGGGATGCGTCGGGGTCTTTGTGTGCTGGCAGACGGCCACGTTGAGTGCAACTCCATGCGCATAGGTCACGATGATCATGATTAAGGCACATGCTTCCGATGCATATGATCCCCGTTCTCTTTTGACCTTGTGGAATCTGCAATCCAGTTGTTCCAATGTTTTAGTGGGAGTTGCCCTGGTACCATCCGCCTGCCAAACTCGGCAACACCCGACCTCCCTTGGGACGACTCTCCGTGCTCCGTTTATCTCTGACACACTTACACGAACCCCCTCGATCAATTTGGCTCCATGCCCAGGAAAGGGGCAAAAGTCGAACAAAATTTGACCGACCGCCACGCTCGACTATCTCCCTTGATCCTCCCTTTCTTCCCAGGAAGTTGCCAGCTCGAGTTTCGCTCTCCCTCGTCGAGCTAGACACGTCCAAGCCAAGGGACTCCGCCAGACGGTGTACAAAATTTGACGATAGGCCGCTTCTTTGGTTTGCGCAGACCGCCTCAACACCGTCACCGTTCGAAGCTTCTTGGAACAACGATTTAGGGACTCACCGCCTGCAAATCAACCGAAAACCCCACCATTTTGGATTGCAGTAGCCCGTTTCCAGTCCGTCGACAACTCACGATATCGAAGCGGCTCATTGGACAGCGAACATCCCCAACCATCTTCCAGCATCGTCGCTTTTTTTACTGTCGTTTGGCAGACGCCCCACTCCCCGCTTCGCCCCCCGTTTGCCGCTGCAGCAGGAGAGCGAATCATTCCACAGACGCCGACTAACAGTTACACTGGGCGACTCCTCGAACACGCTGGGCTTCTCAAACGGCGCGACGCAGCTCCCAACCTGACGCCGCTTTTCATTTTGGCGCGCGACTGAGACCCCGGCCACCTTTACCGCGGTCCCGCATCTCCTCCATATTAACCCATCCGGAGCCCTCGAAGCCCGGATCTAAAATACCTTGACGAGTCGCAGCATTGCAACTTTGCAACTTGACTACGGCAGCGCCGATTTCTTTTTTCGTGCAAGTCTTCCTTTGGCGACACTTCCCTTCCGCTGGCTCGGACCATTATTGTAACCTTAATCAACACCTACCAATCCCGACCTCCACGACTCTTGCGACTCCACGGCGATCCGGACCTGGCAAATAGTGCACAGACCAGAACCCGCTAGCTCCAAGTTTAGCACTGACTCGCTCGTACCCGGAATCGGCAGTCGATCTTGCCCGCCGCTTCCCCGGGATCGCATCACAAACGTTTAATTACACCGTCAAGCCCAGGCCGGTCCCTCGTGTTCGAAACACGACCGACTCCGCAACTCTGCAACCAGACCGAGTCATATCGCTGTCGTTCCCAGCGTGATTCACTCTGTGATCCTCGCGTCTGCTACCCTTCAGCCACCTCCGAGGCCCGTCTGTCCGCGTCACCCCAGACTCGGAGCACTCGACCCACTTTTCCCGGGATCGCCACGACCCCGTCCCAGCTGTCAGTTGCGCTATCGTTTTCCGGTCCCTTTGGCAGCCCCTGTCGTGTGGGGAACCTGGGTAGAACGCAGCTCACTTGCGCACTCTCCTGTTTTACCTTGGAATCGTCCCAAGAACGCAGACTTTTTTTTACAGGTACACTCCTGTGTACTTCGCCCACCAACTTTATTTTTTGCCCGAGGCATTCCAAGGCAATTCCAAGTCTCGGCCGGAGTTGTCCGTTCAAATTCTTCGGCATCCTCACCACGATTGGCCAGACCCTTCTTGGCACGCTTGCAGCCAGAACTCGCCAAAAAAGCCTGGACTCGCTGATCGCGCAACCCCGACCAGCGGCCGACACAGCGGGCCACCCCCAACACTGCCAGATTGACCGCGCAACCCCTGTACCCTTCCACATCCCTGTCCGCCTGGGCGACCCCTGGAACGCCTGTCGCACTCAGCCTCGTGGACACAGCACGTCGCTTTTTGACGTGCAAGCCACTGAGACACGCATCAACAAGGTCTGCCCACTCCGCCTGCAGAGGACGCCCATCAAGGGACCCACGCTGCAACAAACCTGTCCTGTTCAGCCTTTCCGTCCACTCTGCCGAGCCCGCCGATTCGGCCTCCGCCCCGGTATTTTACACTGGATTGTCCACATGAGCTTCGCCGCAGGACATTTCGTGTAAGCTCGTCCACGGTTGAAGCACACACCCCCCTTGTGCACATCTTTTCTGCCACTCCACACTCCACTCGTACCCCTTTCGACGGCTTTTCCCTATAACACCTGGGCATTCCGTCATTCCCAATCCGACTTTGATCCTTTTCTCTCATACAGCATACATACACACACCACACACACACACTACCCTAGTGTAAGAGAGAGTCAAGTCAGGCACTTGTCAATCCAACCAAAGAGGACTTCCACCCCCGGTCGCACTCACACAACAATAACAACAACCACTCAATAAACATCGACACCGTCGACGACCCCCACTCACCTCACTCTCACCCCACCCAAGAGTCACACACCACCACAACACTCAACGCCATGGACTCGGTACCGATGCTCAGCATGGCTGAGCTCAACGCCAAAGCCCTGGACAAGTTCGTCTACCAACCCGTCGACACAGATATGATTCTCTACTTGGCAGACGCCGCCGCCAACGTGATCCAGTGCGATACCAGCATGATGCCACCACCGGCACAATCCCGGTCGAGGACCACCTCGCAGGAACCGTCAGCGAGGGCGGTCAAGGACAGCGACGCCCGTCTCCCCAGCATCGAGGAGTTCATCACACAGCTAGTCGTCTCTTCTAACGTGCAAGTACCAACGCTCATGTCGTCGCTGGTCTACCTGCGCCGCCTCAAGTCGCGCCTGCAGCCCATGGCCAAGGGCCTGCGCTGCACCACGCACCGCATCTTCCTGGCCGCGCTCATCCTCTCGGCCAAGTACCTCAACGACTGCAGCCCCAAGAACAAGCACTGGGCCAACTACAGCGTCGTGTCCACCGCCGCCTACAACTTCGGCTTCAGCCGCACCGAGGTCAACCTCATGGAGAAGCAGCTCCTCTTCCTCCTCGACTGGGACCTGCGCATCACCGAGGACGATCTCTACCGCGAGCTCGACACCTTCCTCGCCCCCATCCGCGACGCCGTCCAGGAGCGCCACGTGCGCCGCCTCATGCGCAAGCACGAGCTCGAGACCCGCGAGCGCTACCTGCAGGAAGAACGCCTCGCCCGCCAGCGCGAGCGCGAGGAGGAGGCCCTCCTCTGGCGCTCCCTCGCCGTGTCCCAGCCACCCCAACCCCAACAACCCCAACAAGAAGAGGAACCCTACACCCGCTCCTCCTCCTCCTCCTCCTCCTCCTCGCGCGGCAGCTCCCACTCCCGCGGCGCCAGCGCCAGCAGTGCCAGCAGCCGCGCCGTCTCCCCGCCCGGCCTGTACTCCAGCAGCGGCTCGTCCTACTCCGAGAGCACCTCCTCGCGCGCGACCACCCCGCTCAGCGAGGCCGACATCACCTCGGCGCATCAGCCGTATGTGTTTGAGTCGCCGGCCAACATCGGTGGCAGCGATCACATGGGTGATGATGATGTGGAAGTCGTGGATGTGGATGCTGAGGAGGGGTTGGATGTGTATGGACGGCCGAGCGTGCCCGAGAAGGATGCGGTTTATTTGAGGGCGGCCAAGCCGGCGAAGCAGCAGATGCTGCCGTATGAGATTAGTGCGGAGGAGTTGAGGAGTTTGGAGGAGAGTGGAAGGGTTGGTGGTGCGGGCGTGGCGGGGAAGAAGATTCGGGGGGTGTTTGGGAGGGTGTTTGGGACTGCTCGTTGAGGAACGATACAAGAGTTGGGATTGGGATTGGGAAAGAGGATGGATGATGATGATGGGATGAGCGGGTGTTTTGGCTTTACGGATGGGCTTTGCATTCGGGTGTGGGCGGGCTTGTTGTGTTCCTGGTTGAATGCCGCTTTGCTCAGCACCTCGAGCCGGAGTTGGTGGTGTTCTTCTTTTTCTTTTGTTTTGTTACGGCAACGCTTTTGCTTGGAAAAGCGAGATGGCTATGCTTATGGCTATACTACACGGGCGGTGCATTGGAATGCGTTGATCTGGCATAGATCTCGGACAGCATGCGAGAAGGGCAGTTGGATCTCGGGCGTTATGGTATATTCAGCATCATCATACATACCAGGCGATGGGCTTGGGTTGGGATTTGGGGGGGTTAATCACTTGGCTTCCTCATGATGACAGCATGAGAGGGAGGGACGGCAGCATTGTAATAGTGTAATGACCATCAATGATCATGGAGATACCTCACTCATCCTACCCTTTACTCTTGCACAGTGACATGCTTCTTTCCTTACTTTCGCACACTCACCGACTTGCTTCTTCGCCATTCAACACCGACATCGGACATCGCGTGGTAGTGGTGGCGATAGTTCAACAAACTCTCTGTCGTGTCTACCCGCCACGCTCACGCTCCAACGCCACGCGCCTTTCAGGTTCATCGTGTATGGCAGCCTAGCGAGGACGCGAAGGGCTCCCACTCCCACTCCCACGCACGACATGACAGCCCGATCCCGAAGCATTCTCGTCTCGCTTCCCCATCCTCGATACCCGATCCCCCGCCCAACGCATCCCAAAGTTGGGGGGCAGGGGAAAGGGAATGGGCACAGGGGGGTGGGGGACGGAAAAGGCGGTCGACTCCCCGCCCGCCACGTTTCATGCGTCATTTCTCACGGGAACATCCATCATCAATTGACCACGACACAGGTTTCTGATGTGGATGAGCAGGGGGAACATCATGCTGAGGATGAGGGGTTGGGGTTGGGGGGTTCGTTTGTCGACCAGCTGGTGGCCCCGCTTTGGCGTTCTCGCGCTGCTCACCGCTTCGCAAGATGCAAGATAAACAAGGGTAGGGGGTGGTGGGGTCGGTTCGGTTTGGGTCTTGTTTACTTTTTTTCGCCACCGCTTCGTGTTGCGCATTGTGGTGCGCTCACTCACCGGTGCCTGGCCTGTTGATGGGTCGGGCCGGGTTATCAGGTTTCGTGTTGTTCTTTTTGGGAGCGGGGGGAGGGTCATTTTTACGCGGGATAGAGAGGGGGAGGTATCATCGGCGACGGTGATGTGCTGTGATGGGCCGTGATGGGCGTCGGATTGGCTGGCCGGGTGTGGGCCGGCCGGACGGGAGGGTCGCCTCATGCGGCCGGTGTTGTGCGTTACACAGTCGCGAGGGGGAGCGTTGGTGATTGGGATGGAGATGGCCGGCTCCGGGGGTGGAGATCGCTGGTCCGGGCGTGGGTCCGGGGCCGGGCCGGGGCCCGGGAGGGGTTCAGACGGGATTACACAGTACGGGTCTGTATTACACAAGATTCGTTACGGGTTTGGGCTTACCTGCCCGGGGTTATGAGTTAGCCCCGTGCGCGTCCTGCATGATGGCGCATTTTCTATTTAGGCTCCCCGCCGGATCTGGATTAAGAAGCGATGAGTGAGACGTGGCTGCGCCTGTTGACTGATGATGAGTTTGACAGAGGTTCATCAGGGGAACATCGGGCGGATGCAGTCAGCAGCTTATTGCGGGAGGCTTTCCCCGGATTTACATGTGCTGATGCAGGTTGACTCCGAGGCAGGATGCTGCGCCGCCGTGTTGCCGCATCTTATGCAAAGGAGTTTCCGTTTTAGGAAAGCAGGCACCAAAGACTCACAACCCATATCTCGCTATGCTACCCCGCGGCTTGGGAACAAAGCCTCGGCTTGCCCGGCTGTGGTGTTGACTCAAGCCACAGGCTGCCAACACTCCATAATTGTCGCATGTTGCTACGCAAAACCAACACTTCAAGCCCAAGGAGGCTTTGTGACCGGGTCAGCTTGCG
The DNA here is from genome assembly GCF_020726465.1 of Chaetomium tenue. Taxonomy (NCBI): domain Eukaryota; kingdom Fungi; phylum Ascomycota; class Sordariomycetes; order Sordariales; family Chaetomiaceae; genus Chaetomium; species Chaetomium tenue. Next base: position 839,935 of record NW_027117330.1, on the reverse strand, counting down.
ACGGTGGTTGGTTTGTTGGGCCGAGGTGGCACAGGAATGACTGGCTGCCAAAGCGTCGGGTTGAAACCACCCTTGGTTGTGCAAATATTGGGAACCCCTCCCGTCGATGTTGTCGAGTCGGGCCGGAAAGGGCATCCACTCCAAGCTGCTCGTTTCAAGTGCATTGAAATCGGGAGATACCACAAGCCTGGGGCAAATTAGTTGGAAACGTGTGCGTGTCTCGACACGTAACTGCTCGGGTCTCGGAATGCACAGCCACGGAAAATTTGATGACCGGCGTCGGGTCGGGAGAATGACTCGTTTGAATGCCTGCTTATTCGGAGGAGAATACGCCAGGCTTCAATCATCGGCGAGCTTCTTGGAATTTCCAAGACGTGGGGTGATGAGGCCAGTTTCGTGGCCTCATGATGTCCAGTCGAGCAGAGGTGATCGTGTCGCGTGTTGAACGAGGCACAGTGCGCGGCCAGATGATCAGTGGGGAGATGGTGGGGTGATGGTGGGCTGGTGGTCTGGTATCTACACAACCCTAACCCTCTATCCTTTCACAATATTGAGTGATATGAGAGTCAAGTGAAACTTTGTTGACAGCAACACTATGTTAGCATTTCCTCAACAACAAGATCACTAATTAATGACCATAATCCATCGCATTCCATCATCGTAGATTCATACCACTAATACTAGGCCCCATACCTAATAGACTACCATGCAAACTCCTCCTTGACCAACCCCTCCGACAACTCCCACAACCTCTCCGCCTCAGCACTCGTCGCCGCCCTCGGATGACGCGGCTGCACAATCTGACAATCCGCCAAAAACACCCCCCAATTCTCCCTCCCCTCCCTCCACTCCCCCGGCCCCAACCGCGGATCCAGCGCCGCCACCAAACCCGTCGCCGCCCCCGCCCCAAGCGTCTTATACCGAAACGTGCCCTCCTCCGCCATAGCCGCAATAGCCCGCATGACCTCCGCGTCCGCCGTCCGCACCAGCTCCGTCTTGATCACCCCCGGATGCACGGCCAGACTCAAGATGCCATGCTTCTCGTAAAGCCGCCGCGTCAGCGCGATGCCGAACAGCACGTTGGCCACCTTGCTCTGGTTGTACGCCTCGAGCCCGATGTAGGAGCGCGTTGCGGCGTCGGCGGTGTTCCACGCCGCGTGGAAGGCGTAGTTGGGTTGTTCCTCCAGGGGGAGGTCCGTGTTGGTCTTGTCGAAGTTGATGTCGCTCCAGCGGATGCCTGCGTTGTGCGGGGAGCCGGAGCTGACGTTGATGATGCGCGTGGCGCCTTTGGTGGGGTTGGTTTGGGCGGCGAGGAGGAGCTTGGGCATGAGCAGGCAGGTGAAAAGGAAGTGCCCGATGTGGTTGGTTGCGAAGGTTAGTTCGATGCCGTCCGAGCTCAGGGTGCGCTCTGGGAGGAGGGCTACGCCGGCGCTGTTGATGAGGATGTCGATTGTGGGTATGTCCGTCCATGAGAGGACCTCGGCTGCTGCGGCCCGGACGGCGGCTTGGCTGGAGAGGTCCATTTGGAGGATGCGGTAGTCGACATGGGGGAATTCGGCTTTCAGCGCATCGATGCTCTGCTGCAGCTTTGACAGGTTGCGGCCCGTGATGATGAGATGGGCGGGAGATTGCGATGCCTGGTAAGTGCGCCCGTCAGCTGCATGGGAGTCAAAGTCTGGTAGTGCTAGGTACGACTTACGAGGCCCTGTGCAGTTGTATACCCGATTCCTTCGAGGTTCACGCCAGTGACTATGGCGGTCTTGCCCCGAATGGCCCCAGAGAATGCCTGAGCAACATCCAGAGCTTCGGTATTTGCGTTAAACTCCGGGTAAGATGTCGCCGTCATTTTCAACTAAAGTAGCCGGAGTACTCAGGGTTATGTAAGTTGATAAATGATACTCCAGAGGCTGGATTACTATTTGGGCGCGGGGACCTAAGGACCATGGGTCGAACTGCTTTTGATAAACATATTAAAGCCATTTATACCGGTAAATACTTCCCCGCATCAACCGCTGCTGCAAGTGTTGCACAGAGCGTTCCTGATGACGGGGTGATGTGTATGGACTTACCGGAGTTAAACCTGACGGACTTAAACGGCTGGGTAATCTGGTTAGACTTGGGAAGAAGAGGGCAGGTGGATGGCAGGCAAGGTAGTAGGAAGATAGCAACATGGTAAGTCCGACACCACCAATCACAACTCTCTCTATCTCGTACGGTTCGTCGAGGGACTTGATTTTGATCCCTCAGGCCGCTCTAGGTAGGCTTATCTAACGAAACGACCACCAAAGACATATCTGTGGGGATACGTATAATATAGAGTGAATTAAAGGTAGGTAGTCCCCACTCAGACGGAGCCCTCCTTCTTGATGTCGTCCTGGTCGATGTCCTCCTGGCTGATGTCCGTCTGGTCGATGTCCTTCTATCTGGTGTCCTCCTGCTTGATGTCCTCCTCATCAATCATCTCATCCCCATAAATCTCAACCCCACAGACATTGTCCATCTCATCACTGTCATTTTCCTCATCCACCCCACCACCTTCCTCCCCCTCATCTAGCGAAACCTCTTCCCCCTTCTCCACCACCGCCAGCGCCCGCCGTCGGCCTTCACTGAGGGGCATTTGACTTGGAAGGTGCGCTCGGGCATCCACGCACCGAAGTCTGCGTGGGTGCACCGGAAGGTGCGCTATTTGGTGAGGTAGCATAGGTACCTCCATGTCCATCTGGAACATAATACCATGGGACACTCTGCCTTCCCGATAGTTTCCTCAAACCTTACGGATGCCGAGCGAGATATTCCGAACTCTGTTCAGGCAATCGTCGTTGCCGTTCTCCCACAACCATTCCGACATACCTATGGTTGTGGGAGAACGGCAACGACGATTGCCTGAACAGAGTTCGGAGAATGGAGAAACGTTCTGATTGAAAAGGAACGGTGGCTATGGATGCGAGCATCCAGGAAAATGCCTTCGTCCACGGGGGGCCTGTGCCCGTGCTGACGGAGGGGGAAGTGCGGTTGCGATGGGTTCAATTTTGACCTACATGTCCATCCGGTCTTGACCTCCATGTCCATCCGGTCTCGACCTCCATGTCCATCTGGAACACAACACCATGGGACACTCTGTCTTCCCGATGGTTTCCTCAAACCTTACGGATGCTGAGCGAGACACCAGACAGTGCGACCACGGTATCATCTTTCTCGGAACACCACACCACGGATCTATCCTTGCGAAATGGGGCGAGGCCCTAGCCAGACCCCTGCGTTCTGCCGTGAAGACGAATCCCAATATTGCTTCCTCCTCCACAGTATCGCACGGTCTAGTCTTCGTCTAACAATGTCTCCTGCAACATTCAGCGACGATAAGGAAGAGGACTATAATAATAACAAGGACCTTGGCGAAGTCTATATACTATAAGGTTAACTAGGACCTAAGGTAACGGTTACTAACCCCAATACTAGATATATGGTGGAGAAGATCATATCGTATATGATCTACGAGGTGGGAGGTACATTTGTGGCCTCCGTTGCGGCGACCGTTGAACCCTTACGGCTCCCCCGGTTCCGTGGCTGGGAGGTGTCAATATTATCTCAGCGTCTTGGCAGACAACTAAACATGAATACGAGGGCCCCGTCTGAGAATGTGTCTTGGGACGGAAAGTTACAAGGGAACCTAAGAGATAAACGATAGAAATGCAGGTCATGTTGCTCTGATGTGATATGAGCCATGCACCCTCACTCCCTGTTCGGCAAATATCATGTAAAATGAATATATTTTCAAATAAATGACAGGCATGTTAATTTGTGACAGTAACCGTCTAGAAGCACAGAGACGCCCGCCGTCGCCTCGTTCCACGTCGAGTATCCAGCCATCCACTGTTGAATACTTCGAGCCGCGCCCACTATCATTTTCCAGAACCGATGTTTAGAGGTTCCTTCTTTTTATTCTTGGTTTACCTTGCCTTGATATCTCAATAGTCAAGTTGGATTCCAATTCTGTTCTTCCCCCGTTCATTGAGATCAAACTACCTGCCTAGGTATGAAGTAGCAATGTTACATTTAACTAGATCACTGAAAAGGTGCGGCTGGCAATCGGAACCAGCCCCAGGTGCGCGTCTCCCAGTCTGGCTTAGCCTCAACCGACGCGTCAGCACCCAATCAAGGAAGATCACGGAAGATCCCATGGGCTAAGGGAAAATTAGGGGTTGACAGCCGATTTCTATTACACAAGCGACGACTTCCCCTGATCGGAGATGCATGCGGCAAGAGAGAACCTTGAAAGATGAGAGAGCCAACACCTGCCATGTCGAATCCAAACTCTTACTCGCCTAACAACGAGACATCGTCATCTTCTGATGGCTCCTCCGCCGAGCTGGAGCCTGTACGGAAACGGCCGGTCCCCGGGCGTGGTCACCGCAAGTCCAAGAAAGGCTGTTTCAGCTGCAAGAAGCGCCGCGTCAAATGCTCCGAGGAGCTGCCAAGTTGTCGAGGCTGTCGGCGTCTTGGTTTAGACTGCTTGTACCCCGCCTCACCACAGCTAGCACTCAGCCTGTCAAGAAACCCCAGCTCATGCCCGTCCACCTTTCGCCTGGAGGACCTCCGCTTCTTCCACCACTTCTTGACTGCGGCATATCCTGCTCTCCCTTTCGGCCTGGATGACATCTGGCAGTCCGTCGCCGCCATGGCGCACGAGTACGACTTTCTCGCCCATTCTATCATCGGTCTTGCCGCACAGCATCTCACCACATGTACTACGTCGGACTTTTCCATTCAGGCTCTTGACCACAGGGTGTCGGCCATTGGCGCCTTGAACGAGGCGCTTTCGAGGCCCTGCCTTTCACGGAGCGACGCCGACGCCAGGTTCGCCGCCGCCATCGCGCTTACGTTCCAGTCAAGTTACATGCCTGACGGTATGATGGACTTTTTCCGCATGCTCCGTGGTTGGATGGTCATCCAGACGACGTTGGTTTCGGCTATGGGAGAAACCATGTTTCACGCTATTAAGGAGGAGACGTATGTTAACAGCATGGGGAAACTATTGGGGGCGGCAGATGATATTGACGAGAGCGAACGAAAAGAGCTCCAGCAGACGCTCCAGGACTTTATAGCTTCGCTGCGTCTGGTCGCACCGCAGTGCCGAAGCGCAGCGGAACTTCATTATGTGGCTTCCTTGGAGAGAATCGCGCGGGTGGGTGAGGTGTCGCCCGTCGACGGTAAGTTACAGACTCTAATATCTTCCGGGATCGTCGTTGTTGACATACTCCCAGCATGCCTCGAGCTCGTGCCCTTCTACGCCGTAACTAACGACATGGACACCGAGGAGTTCAACAACTTTACAAATCCCACCAACTTTACGGCCCAGATCTTGCTGGTGCATTTTTGGATGCTCACCCATGTTTTGCATCGCCACTCGCTTGGTGCAGCTCGTTCCACCCTGCCCGTCCGAGACGAGATTATCTTCCAATGGGTCGAAACGGCTGCGCATAGCTTGCCAAGGAGCCACAAGCGCTATGTTTTGTGGCCTCTCGGGATGGCGAGACTAGGTACGGAGCTGTCCCAGAAGGTTTGAAGGCTCGAGGGAAACAGATGGCCGTGTCGAGGGGGGGAGAAGCCACCCAGGGGCGCAATGCGGCTGATTTTGTATCGTGGTGATCCCCCCTGAGACTGCCGGAGCGACCAAAACGACGGCTCAGCCAATCACGACTCACGGTTTTTCAACAGAGAGACGGGGGCAACGTCGACGCTACAGTCTCCATTTCGGCGCCGGGTACCCTCAGCTTGGCTCCCGCTTACTTCGAAAGCCAATCTGCCCCTTGCCGCGTCATCGTCTCCCGTGAAAACGACGACGCGAGCCCAAGAAACCCAGCCATGATAGAAGACAACCTTCTTGTTGTCCTCAACCGCCGGCATAAGAGCCAACATCTGCCGCCATCATGCCTCTATTCCCCAGCACCTACATCACCACGCACTCAACCGCCCTGTTGTTGTCTTGTCAGGGAGTCGACACTCGTGACTCAGCAGTCGGCACACGACAATACACCTCCCCAAAGACCGCAACCCAACCCATAACCACCGCCACGACCTCCAAACAAAACCCTCCACCGTCTTAGCCCCAAGACCGACACACTCCAGCTCAACGCCCCCAACGCCCAACCTCCAAGCTCAACAACACGAACCCCCCCAACAATGACGACCCCCACCCCCACCCCCACCCTCCCCTCCCCCCCCAAATGCACCACCGCCATCCCCGACCACCGCGGCTACGTACCCCCCACCGCCTGCAACGCCAACTACGGCTTCTACCCAAGCTGGGAATGGAACCTAGTCTTCACGATCGGGTTCTTCCTCGCGTCGCTGCTACACATCGCCCAGATGCTGGCGTCGCGCAAGTGGTTCTGCTGGGTGCTGGTGATGGGGGCGCTGTGGGAGTACGCGTGTTTTATGCTGCGCACGCTGGGGGCGTTCGATCAGCAGAATGGGGGGTTGGTGGTGGTGGGGACGCTGTTGTTTTTGTTGGCGCCGTTGTGTGAGTGGTTTTTTTTTTCTTTTTCTTTTTCGGAGGTTTCTTTTTTCGTTTTCTTTTTTTCTGTTGATGCCCGGTTGCCTGTCTCTTTTCTTTTATTTGCTTCCACATACAAGAAAGGCATTACTGACTCATCTGCTAGGGATCAACGCGTTTGTTTACATGGTCGTGGCACGGCTGATTAATTTCCTTCTCCCCTCGAACTCGCAAAAGATCTTCGGACTATCGCCGCGCTGGCTCGCCAAGGCCTTTGTTGTTGCTGATGTGCTATCCTTCTTTATCCAAGCGGCTGGCGGCGGCATGCTTGCCGGCCAGGACGGAGGGGACACGATCCAGACGGGGCAGCGGATTTACATGGCTGGCATCGGCGTCCAGTTAGCTTTCGTCGTTATTTTTGCAGTCATTACGGTGTTGTTTACCATTCGACTAGAACGCTTGATGGGAGCTGGTCTGCTAGAGCCAAGCCACAATGTCACCGTGACCAGGCACTTGGTGTGGTCCATGCTGGCTGTCATTGGGCTGATTGTGGTAAGTGTTCCACACATTCATTGGCTACCGAGATAAGGAGTGCTCACTAACATCTGGGTTGGCAGGTTCGGATTGTTTTCCGCTTTGTCGAGTTCAGCGGTGGAGTCTCTTCATCGAATCCCATTTTGGCCAACGAGGCTTATCAGCTGGGTCTTGATGCTCTGCCTATGCTCATCGCCCTCCTCCTCATCAATGCCGTACACCCTAGCAAGGTGCTTAAGGGACCAGAGAGCAGTTTTCCAAGGACTTGGCCACGCCGCTGGAGGACCAAATTGGGGGGTGAGCATGAATTGCTGGATTCTTCAGGTACGGAATTGGGTGGCCAGCGTGATGGAAGGGAGTAGAATGACAGCATGTGACAAGCAAGGTGTAGACGGATTTGAGACGAGGTCCAAAGGATATTAATGTGGAGAAACGATTTATAATTCACAGGGTCAAGGGACCTCATTTCTACACTCGGGTGACTTTTGGGGCTTGTTGCGGATTATAGAGGGATGAATAGAAGATGTCATTATAAGAAGGATGAAGGTGGTCTACATAGGATTCAAGCTGACCAGAGGCGGCTATCAATCACCTAAACCTACTCCTTGAAAGCCAGACTCTCCTATGCATGGGATATTTTGGAAAGGACCGTGTCCTCCTTACAGCGATGCCACGTCAGCGGTGATGGTTGTAGCTCAACTGTAATATACAATCTTTGTCACGCGTCATCTAACTGAATGAGCAGAAGTTGTGTTAAGGTTTGTACTACCTAGGTGCCCGGTCACCTAGGCAGTCGCTATTTGATCCCGTTCAAGATTCTGAAAAACGGTGGCCTCATGACAGCCATGAAAGCACAGTTAACAAGGCACGACGTGGAGCATATGAAGCTATCGTGATATGGCGAAGGCCAACACCATGTGGGTATATAATGATACCCTGCCCATGCCCACGAACGCATTCAATGACCCACAACAATAAGAACGCAAGACATCCAAGTCGGTTCTCATACAAACAACCACTGCTACAGTTCATTGGCAGCACCCTCTTCCAGAGGCATCAAGACCTTTACGAGAGCGCCTCAAACCTACCCAACGGCAGCCCTTATTTCTGCAAGCCTCCAAAATGACGGGCAATCCTCCGCCTCGACCCGGGCCCCGGCGGCCCCGGCCTGCCCCGACCCCTCCACCAAGCCCAGACAGGAGAGGCTGAGGCTTTTTACGAATGATCGATGAGTGGCGGTCGATGCGGAAAGATACGATAGTGCGGGTCACTGAAGAGGCATGGATGAGAGAGTCGCTGGACAAGATGGGGTTCTAGGGGTGCGTCAGGTGCCCTCTGGATTTTGAGTTGATGATATTCTTCACTAGGAGCACAGAATATAAAAGCATGGCTTCCAGAACTGGACCTATATCACTAGGGCTAGGAGATCCATAAGCATTCGTAGTGTCTAACAGTGGTTTAAGTGATTCGGGAATGGAGCACAGCTCTTCGACGATTTCAAGTTCCTAGACTGTCCGTAATGATGATGGTACGTTCGAGGGATTGGCTTCAAATTCCAAGGTACTAGTCGGGACAAGTAGCGGCCTTTCCAGGTTATTAGGTAACCCATATTCTCACTTTTCTACAGAAACAGGCGAGCAGTGGTTTCAGAACCCGGTCGCTGAGAAATTACCTACCTACCTAGGTACCTCCCTGGTTGTGCCGCTCCCACTATAACCGATGCCTTGAATTTGAAACCAATTGGAACCGTGCCGCGGCCACAGCTGTACATGGATGCGTCCAGACCAGTAATCGTTTCTACACATCAGCTTCGGACTTTTTATGCCGATCTCTAAAATGCATAGATCCTTCAAGTTTGTAAGCTACTTGATAATAGCTATGGCAGAATGCTCGAGGCCACATTGACACAACCGGTTATCATAGTGTGAGGTAAGAGAGTGTATTTGCTCTAGCATCGGACGACCAAGCATGGCCGGCTCAACCCTAACAGCGCACTACCCTCTAATTGATGACCAGCATCTTGTCTACCAAACCCGCTTCCAGAGCGTCCTTCTACCCCCAATACCATAACTGTCCTGCAGCTTCGAACCCAGAAAGATACGGCCGGTTTAGTAAGGGTTCTTCTCAAGCTTCCAGCTCTTGAACGCCCCAACGTTGGTCTTAGTTTTACCGCCGTTGGCCGCGACGTTGAGGGTGTACTCGTGACCCTTGAAGTCCTTTTCGGCAAAGCAGCGTACCATGGTCTTAACCGGAGCCGGAGAGGTAAAGGCGACCTCGGTCGCCGCGGCCCCGCTGATGTTTCCAGAATCGCCGTACTTGGTCAGAAAGTCGACGGAGCGGCCATCGCGATAGGCGTTCACGCGGATAGGGGCGGTGCTTGGAGGAACATGTTAGCATGATTCAAGTTATTTCCCGGTACATCCGGAGCAAAAGCGGCCCGTGGTCAGGACTCACCTGGAAGGCATTGTGGCGAGTGCAAAAAAGGTTGATGGGAAAGTGGTTGCGTTGGAGTGTTCAAAGACGAAAATGTGAGGTCAGAGACTGGAATGATTGCTAGTGATGTCGGATAAAGAAAGAAAAAAAGTCATCAAGTAGAAAGGGAGATGGCCCCTTATATAGCAAACGAGGGAAGGGATCTGCCCATGGCTTCAGTTAGGCAAGCACATCTCGCCGGACACATTCCAGCCATTGGACATGGCCACGGGGACCCGATAAGCGAAAACTTCATGTCAGGGAGCTTGAAACGCCTGTTTTGGTATATTCACGGCCGCAGGAGTGAGGCGGGGGATCCGAGGGGATCTACATGCCCCCGGGCATCCTCACCGTGAAGCTGCCTAGTAGCCTACCAGGTAGTTTGGGCCTATACCCAGCAGCTTACCCGTTTGCCAGGATAATTGAACCAGGTCTATCCAATTCAGATTCTGCTTTCATCAAGCGCGACAATTCATTCCTTTTGCGAAAACCTTCCACCTTGCAGCAGTGTGGACATCTCTTTTCTGGGTACCTAGATAGGGGCACCCATCACTTCGACGACACCGTGGCCTTGTTGAGTGTCACAGCCTTTGAGCCAGCTCCCCCCTTCCTCAAACTATGACACGATGAAACATTATCACCGGCGCGAGTTAACGGCTTCTCGTGAGATTGATCCGTCCGATATTCGGATCAATTTCTGAAGCGTCCGACACCAGTTGAATTCACATCTAACCAATTCCACACTGAAGCACCTGGCATCAAGCCTGCGGAGCGGAACTACGAGGCGGTGGCGCGGTGCAGGCTGCACAGTATTGACAGTGTTTCGTGGAGAGACGGACCCAACTCTACACTGCATCCATCGAGAACAGTAGACCTGGACGGACCCTGCCCTAGAGCGAAGGATATCCAAGACCATTTGTGTTCATGTCAGCCGAACCTGTGCCGCATGTTTCTTGTGCGAACCTTGAACGGAACAGTACCTGGTATTCTTGGCAAGAAGATGTATTTGCACAATTTATATACCAGGGATGTACATACCAAGCAAAAAGCATGGTAGTATAATGCTGCCTGACAGAATCAAGTCCGAGACTCAGAGAATGCTACCTTGACAGAATGAAGTCCGAGACTCGGATATTGGATAGCTCATAGCGGTTCAAGTTTTGATAATGATATTTAGCACACAAGGAATGTTTTCAAGACAGTCTTCGGGTAGTCATTTTATGCGCATAGGTATCCATCCCCTGATTAGCACCAACAAGAATATAGTCTTCATACGTCAAAAGTGTTGGCTATTAGTGCATGTTACAATGCTGCTGCTGCTGCTATTCTCTTCGAAAGGAAATTTAGTCATCATTGGCAGCGTCTCGCAGAAGCCACCAGAAACAAATGCATTTAGAACCATGTGACTGGGCAGCACATCGTGCAATGGGTGCTTTGTTGGGTAGCTATGCCCAGTTCATGAGCCACCTGCAGATATTGTATGGCTGAGGCACAGTATAACGGGCCATGGCACCACCCTTTTCAGACCCAAATCCTGTTGCCATTTCACGCCACTTTGTTAGGCACCAATGAACGAATTCCGCGGCGGGAAAGGAGATTCCAGAACATGACTCAGCACCGTACCTTGCATGGGAGCCAATAGGTACACGGGTACCCGTGGATTTAAAGGTACACGGGTCCCGTGGCGATGACTAAGCCTGCTTCTGCGCAGGCTCGACAACCCACGCCTATCCCTAACCCTCAATAGAAAACCCCCTGAACAACGACTCCATCCTCCCCAAACCCACGACTCCATCACGCCTACCCCTTTGCACTTACTATCCCCACCTGGTCAGAGCTATTTTCTCCTTTTCCTCTCCTTTGCTTCAAGTTTGTTTGCACTTCTAGAGTCATTATCAGATAGTTGCAATACACTCCTCAGACCTTTAAACAACGCAACGTATTTTTATTCAAGTCACGATGAGTCTTCTTTCGGCTAAAGCAGCTACTTCGTTCTCTGACGATAGTCTCCCTCCGGAACGCGATTACGAATCGAGGGATGCCCTGTTCGCGTCAATCAATTCCTGGGCTGCGACTAAGGGCTACGCATTCATTACTGGGAGATCAACCAAGGAGAAGACTGGCAGACAGACGATTACATACATATGTGATCGATCCTGTCGTCCTCCTTCTGTGTCGAGAGAACGCCAACGGAGGACAACTTCCCGAGGAACAGGCTGCCAGTTTTCAGTCCTGGCCAAAGAATCTCTGGATAAGAGTACCTGGACCTTAAGGCATCGCCCCGACAAGCGGTTTTCCATACACAATCATGAACCAAGCCAGCATCCATCTGCTCATCCGACACACCGGCAACTATCCAAGGATGATGCTACCCAGCTCGCAAACCTTGTCAACTCTGGGATAGCCCCCAAGGATATCAGGACATACATACGGCAGAACGGCAATTCTATGGCAACCCAGCAGGACGTCTACAATCGCATTGCAGCGACAAAACGAGACATTTGCGAAGGCCAGAGTACTATCCATGCACTCGCCAATCAGCTAGACAGAGAAGGATTCTGGAGTCGAATGCAGTTTTTTCCAGATGGCCGGGTCACAGCTGTTCTATTCGCCCACCCAGACTCACTGGCGTACCTTCAAGCCTATCCGGATACCCTCTTGCTAGACTGCACATACAAGACCAACAAATACGGCATGCCGCTCCTTGACATGATCGGCGTCGATGCTTGCCAGCGATCCTTCTGCATTGCATTCGCATTCCTTCGTGGCGAGACCGAAGAGGATTACCTTTGGGCTCTGGACCGGCTGAGGTCGCTTTACGAGGTCTGCAATGCTCGACTTCCCTCTGTTGTCTTGACAGACAGGTGTATCGCATGTATGAACGCTGTTTCTACCTGCTTTCCATCTGCCGCTTCACTGCTGTGCTTATGGCATGCGAATAAAGCAGTTCTTCGTCACTGCCAGCCAGCCTTCACCAGCCAACACGAAGGATTTGAACCTTGGAAGGAATTCTACATGTTCTGGCATTCGATCATGAGATCGCCAGATGAGGAGGCATTCTACAAGCGTCTAGAAGAGTTTGAGAAGCAGTATCTTCCACACCATGTCGAAGAGGTCAAGTATATCAAGAACACTTGGCTCGATTTGTACAAGGAACAGCTTGTTAAGGCTTGGGTTGACCAACACCCTCATTTCGGCAACGTGGTAACCTCACGTGTTGAAGGTATCCATGCACTGCTCAAAGGGTATCTCAAGCGATCTACATTGGATCTTTTTGAGGCCTGGAGGGCGATGAAGCATGCCTTACTCAACCAACTTGGGGAGCTGAAGTCCAACCAGGCCAAGCAGCAAATTCGGTTTCCAATTGAGCTCTCTGGATCACTATACAGTGGAGTACGTGGTTGGGTATCACACGAGGCCCTAAGGAAGGTCGACGAGCAGCGGAAACTCCTCACCCGGAAAGGCCCATCTCTGTCGCGAACCTGTTCAGGCTCTTTCTCTCTATCTATGGGACTACCCTGTGTCCATACATTGGAGGTTTTGCTTGACCAGAACTTGGTCCTTCGACTTGAGCATTTCTCCTCACGCTGGCATCTCAAACGCGATGGCGCTCCTCAGTTGCTACTCGAGCCTCGTCAACGCATCGATCCTATTGCTGCCAATTCGACTATACCACAATCAAGCACCAGGCGAGAGCCTAGCGGGTTTGGGGCAGTCGAGGCTGTAACACAGCCAAAGGCATTACCCACCTGCAGCAGATGCCATACATTAGGTCATATAATGACCTCAAAGGCATGTCCCCAGAGGCATGCAGAACTATTGCAGCGGGCTTCAGCTCTACAACCGACCTCGCAAGCAACAACACCCACAATGCCATCAATCGAGGTTGTCACCGAAGATACACCACCGCCGCCTACACCACCGCCGCCTACACCACCGCCGCCTACACCACCGCCGCATCACACAGTACCAGCCTTGTCAAGTCCATCGCCAGCTTCCCTCAACTACTGGGACCCACAGGCAATCTATCAGAGATATGTCAAGGCAAGGGATACTTGGCACAGAGCCCAACCACGTGGAAGCATCAGAACCAACCAGCAATACCGGAAGGCAATGCGTTTGCCTCTACGATATAGCAAGGCAAGCTACGAGTGGTGCCTTGACTATAAGCAGATGACAAAGCACTGTACGACTTCAACAGGCTCAAGGGACTGGACGAAGGAGGAGATGATGGCCTACCTGGATTGGAGTAGAGCAGAAGAAGATAGGATTGAAGGTTTGGTAGCTCAAGAGAGGGAACACGAACCATTTGATATAGGGAGAAGAGGTGTTGGTGATCTCTGGAGGAGGATTGAGAGAGATATTGAGGAACAGCAGGCTTTGTATTCATAATAGGCTAGGCAAGTATAGGGCCTCGGCAAGCTCGTAGTCAAGAATCTCGTAAGACTTCTACCGGCTTCAATGTCGATTTATAGGCCAAAGACAATACATTATTGATTAGGATCTTTCGCGCCTTTCGGGAACTCGTCATGCCCGAAAAGGAGACGTAGAAGCAGGCTTAGTCATCGCCACGGGACCCGTGTACCTTTAAATCCACGGGTACCCGTGTACCTACCTATTGGCTTCCACCTTGCATTCATCCTTTGTGGACAGATAGAGATCTGGTGCATATTTGCAAACGGCCTTGAAAGTCAAGCATGCATGTCAGCACCACCCGCTCCATCCAGCCATTCGTCATTGGCTCAACCACCACTTTGAGATTCAAGCTATTACCGCGGGGTTTAATAGCCACTTCAACCCTCGCACCCATCAACGCCCCCCCCTCATACATAATAACATACACACCCGCTCAAGCCACCATACCATGGCCCAACACAGCCCCCTCGGGCACATCTCAATCGGCGTGCGAGACTACACCGTCTCCAAAGCCTTCTACACCGCAGCCCTCGCCCCCCTCGGCCTCAAACTCGTCTACGACAGCGAAGCACCCACCCCCACCTCACCCAACACCAACACCACCACCACCCCCACACTCACTGACACCACCCCCCCTCCCACCAAAAAAGTCCGCACCCTCGGCTACGGCCGCGACAGCCAGCACGAAATCCTCAACATCTTCGAGTTCGGCGCGGACGCCTCCCCGCCAGGCCCCGGGTTCCACCTGGCGTTTGACGCGCCGAGCCGGATGGCGGTGGTGGAGTTCCACGCGCAGGCGACGGGGGCGGGCGGGGAGGATAACGGGCTGCCGGGGGTACGGCGGCACTATGGGGCGAGCTATTTTGCGGCATTCGTGGTGGATCCGGATGGGTGGCGGTTGGAGGCTGTTTGTAAGGGAGTGTAGCTAGGGGTAGGTAGATTCGTAGACTGTAATGGTGTGGGTGGTGTGCGTGGAGGAGGCAGGTTGGGTGGGGGTGGTGGATTCATATGGAGCTTGGTCGTTATTTGCCTTTCAATGGTTGGGTACATGGTCTAGTGGTATGATTTTCGCTTCGCATTGAGCTTTCTCAAGCGCCCTGTGAAAGGTCCCCGGTTCGATCCCGGGTGTATCCACAACTTTTGGTGTGTTCTTTTTGTTGGTGGAGACAACTAGGGAGAAGTTGACCTTTTTCTTAACTACCTACTTAATCATTGCTTTACATCATTATTGTGGGTGGAATCCGCGACAGGCATACTCGTAGATATTCTGCATATTAGATGGTAACTGGCTCAGCGAGGGGGGCGGTTGCCGTGAAGGTTCATTCCGGACAAGCAGTTCTGTAACCAAAATGTCTCCACTACCTAAGCACTCTGTTTCAACTTCACATGAAACTTACCTCAAGCTCAAAGGAAAGCCATCAATAAACCTGTCGTAGACAGGTACCTTAGGGCAATCGTGCTGTGCAGTTTAACAGTGGAGCTAATCGTTTCGTGTCGGTATGGGTTAGTACTTGCTCGTGTTTCCCCAAGGAAGCTTGTTCAGCTTCGAATTTTCCTACCATAACCCAGCCATTTTCCTGATGTCATAGTGAGCCCGACCCTTCCATGAATGGTGGGCATTGCCGGCACCGTGGAGTTAGACGGGCTTGGGCGGCCCCCGCCATCAGCCGTTCGTCGCGGTTCCTTTGCTGGCATATCAGGCCACCACGCACGAAGCATATCTAATCCGGTTCTCTGCAACAAGTTCTGTTTGACCAAGTAGTTGAGCTGCTTCAGTAACTCGGGAGATGGGCAACCTTTGGCAGTTCGGTTGCCAACCCTTTATAGATTATGATTTTGACTTTAGTGTCTCAGCGGTCCATCATGAACGAACCGCATGATCCCTCGTTGAAATTGGCGTCATATGAGACGTAAGAAAGACTGTGTATCAAGGTCCTACCTAGTATCCGAAGCTTTTACCATGGAAGTAATTGTGACATGGAATCCCCGGGAACTTCGGGGTGAGAGGGCGCCAAATCCATTTTGGCATCTCCATTTTGATATTTTGGAACTCCTTATTCCTTGAATATTGGGCTGCAGATCCAATTTCGGTATTTTATTTTCTAGCAAGATGGATGACGGAAGATGGATTCATGGTGTTCTTAATGTTCAATGTTCTGGTCTCGGGTTCGACGGCACCGAACCGGTTGGTGCGATTCCACCGTGGTGGGCCCACCGCGACTGCCATGATTGGTCAGCCTCCGGTTTGTGTGTCGCCTTTCTGGAAGCTTGCGTTGCCGGTTTGGGTGCCTGTGCCTCCAGGCCGAAGCGAGTGCGTGGGCAGGCTCGCGGCTTCCTGCATAAGAACTGCCGGAACCGTCCTACCGTGCTCAATAGGAGTGGATTCCGTAGCCCCTCGACTTTTCGGTTGTTGTCTTGGATTCTTGTCGTTCCATCAGGCTTGTGGCATCGCCGGCCAAGCAACCAAGCTCTTGAACAACGTAACCCACGACGCCCCTCCGACCTTTGGGCTCAGGTTCAGGCAATATTAACCGGCCTTTGTCTCTTGCTAGTTTTATTGGTATTTTCGGAATATTTCTGCCTTACCTACCCGACACACCACCTCCTCCAAAACTAAATACCTGAGTTTGGCAACTTTGACTTTTATCCCAGGTCTTGGTTGTCAAGGCCAAGCCCAAGCTTCCCAAGCCCAGAACAGCGCAACCCTTGCTTGCGGCGGCAGAAGGGAACAGGGCCTGTGCCATCCCTGTTCCACAACCCGACGAGCTAAGCTTGAGGCTGCTTCTCCGGTTGGCTCAAACTTGCGGGTCGTGGAGTCCTTCAAACAACTTGACGGAGAGCGCTGCAGTGTGGCTCGTGTGGTTACTGACTTCCCTTTAAGCTCCGGCACGTCTCCGGCATCTTCGCTGCTTTTATTAGGCCTCGGGCTGGAATTTAGAAACCAATTCTGTATTCAGAAGCTCAAAGGAGCTGCATTTTAGCGGCTAGCGGCATTGTTATCTGGTGAACTGGATTGCAGATCCCATGACGGTGTGTTCAGTTTGTTCTGCTCCCGCCATTCCCTCCCCCGCGCGAGGTTAGCGTTGCATCTCCAGACCCCAAGTTTCCTTGGACCAACAGCTCCCTCCATCGATATCTAGAAGTAAAACTCTAACAACCTTCACCGTCAGGCTCGTACCATCGGAATAAAATCCTAGCCTCGACGGCCCTCGATTCCCGACCGCCGAGACAAAGCTGAGTTGCGCGTGGCAAGCAACAAGCACCCCGCTGCCGCTACAACCGACAACCATTACCTCCGGGGGGCGAAATGGTTGAGAGGGCTGACCGCAACAACCGATTTATCTCCGCTCCTGTTGTCGCCAGACCTTCGTCTATCTCCATCGTCGACGGACTCGTTCTTCGCCGATAACCTTTCTCAGCTCCAAGGTTGCTGCGTTTTCGGAACGGAGCAACCCTGACGACCTACCCCAAGACCGAGCGCAACCACGGGCCCCGCTCGACAAACAAAATCAGACAATGGACGAGTCGTTAGAAACACATTCGGGCGCTGACGCGGCTTTTGCTGCGTCCGCCAACGGAGCTGCTCCCCCGTTCCTCTCGGGCTTGCTCGCCTCGGTCGAGACCATCTCCCGGGCGACGTCTCCTGGTGTCCCGTGCGGTGACGAGCATCAGCACGAAGACGACAAGAAGCGCTACCGGCCGCGCACCTTCAGCTATTATTGCCTGCTGCCTTTCGATGTTGAAGATGACTCGCACAGGGACGACGCCCTCCGTGGCATTCTCAAGAACCTCTTTATCTCCATCAGTGCCGAGGACTTCTCGCCGGGTGCCCTCCACTGGACCCGCGAACTCCAGGGGTGGCTGAACCTCAAGTTCGAGATGACGCGGGAGTTGCGCTCTCGGCTTGCCCGCCTGTATTACCACCTCGCCCTGGCGCCGGGGCTCGATAATAATACGGCCGATCGCTTCTCCCGTATGGTCATCACGTTGACAAGGTTCGGCCGCTACCCCCCTCTTCAAGAATCTTGTTTGGCATACTGATTATTCTCCAACTACAGGAAAAGGCACTACTTAAAACCCGGTGAGGATCTCACTTTCGATTGGCGGCCGCTTTGGAAAGAGATCAAGGCCCTGGTTTTGCCATCGGAGACCGCTTCCCACCAGGGGTCGCGCAGGCGGTCGTCGAAGCATCTCTTGAAGCTCTGCCTACACGCAAGCGCCTACTTTGACCCCAAGGAGCGCCGCGCGATTCTGGAGGAGCTTCTCCCCTATTTCAGCACGTCGGCCATGTCAAATGCCTACATCGTTGCCGGCGCCCTCAATGCCATGTTGCCTACTGGCCCCGCCCCCCCTACGGAGCCCCAGTCGCAACCATCCGACTTTGTTCCGACCTTCTTCCACCTATGGTCGCTCATGACGAGGTCAAAGGGTTTCGATATCTGTTTCATCGACATCTTTTCGCGCATGGCTCGAGACTACCTTGGCTGCACCCATGTGCCTTTCACCGAGCATGGCATCTTCACTCGCGAGCAGTCGGACCTCATCTTCACAGCCATCCTGCGATTGACCGAGATCCCTGTAGGCCAGGCCACCTCTCCGTACACCTCACTCGATTATGCGTCGGGTCTGGGCGTTTACTTGGAGAAAGATAAGAAGAAATACCCGGTGCCGTACATGGTCGCCCGGTGGATTGGCCATTCCTTGTCTCCCCTCTGCCTCAAGCAAGAGAGTTCTATCTTGGCAAACCTTGAGGGCCTGATGGAGTCTATAGACACCTTCTTCCATCCGTCCAACCAAGGCTCATGGACTGGGTTTTTAGCACAGCTTACTTTCTTTCTTACCGACATTTTCGTTTCTCGCTGGAATCGCGAACAAAGCGGCGAGCTCGACATACCCCCCGAGCGCCGGATTAATGTCGAATTGAAGAAGCGCTTCGTCATTGCCTTAAGGGAGGTGACTTTCATGGGGCTTTTTTCGAAGAGTTCCAAGGTAGTGAACTACTACTACTCCACTTTGCAAGGCCTCGCCTACCTTGAGCCGGACTTGATCCTTCCTGGTGCCTTGCAGCGCTTCTACCCCAGCCTACAAGGGCTTGTCGAGGTCCATCGGACGACATCCAGTCTCTGCGGCCTTCAGATGATTGCCAACATCATGTCGAAGCAGAAGGGGTACCGCTGCCACATCACCGCCCTGCTGGCGCTTGCCCTGCC
Organism: Chaetomium tenue; assembly: GCF_020726465.1. Taxonomy (NCBI): domain Eukaryota; kingdom Fungi; phylum Ascomycota; class Sordariomycetes; order Sordariales; family Chaetomiaceae; genus Chaetomium; species Chaetomium tenue. Next base: position 820,810 of record NW_027117330.1, on the reverse strand, counting down.
CGGTATTGATGCGAACGACCTGGGGAAGACGCTCTACACGCTCTACTTCATCCAGAGCGTAGCTTACAGCATCCCATTTGTGCCCCTGGCACACCAGGATGACAGGATCCATGATACGAGCCTTGCTATGGACTGGGTGCAGGCCGAGATGGAGCGGATGGAACGCGAAGGACAGGACGTCAAGATCTGCTACGACGAGGAGCTGACAGACGAAGACGAAGCCAACGTCCTGCGCTCCTCGACTGCCGGCCTTGGCGAATTCGTACTCGCCTTGTTGGGAAAGGTGTTTGCATTGCTAGAAAACCTGCCGGACCCGAGCCTCCTTCGCACGGGATCCCCAGAGGAAAATGTCATCAACACCTTGCCGGCTGCGCTTACACCGCTTTTCGCATCATTGTCCCCGGAGCTTTTCGATATGGCGCTCGAGAAGCTGGCCGCCTTCGTTACGAGCCACGTGGTCCATCAAGCTAGGGATGCGATGGCATGGATTTGCAATGCTTTGTGCAAAGTCAACCCGGAGAAAACCTTGAAGGTCTTCATCCCGATGTTGCTGGTCAATATTCGCAACGAAATCGATTACAACGGCGCAGCGTCAGACCGCAGCAGCGGCACCGAGGTGCTTCCCCGGGACCGCGCGCTGGTTTGGCACGTCAGCATGCTTAGCATGTGTGTAGTCCACGTCGGCGCCGAGGTCTTGAAGTACAAGGATGACCTTTTCGGAATTGCCGAATATATGCAGGAGAAGTGCCGCGGCCTGCCCACAATCCACATCTCCAACTACATCCACCACCTGCTCCTCAACCTAACACACACCTACCCAATTGACAACTCCCTCTACGAGCCCGACCACATCGCCCGTGGCTTGGATGTTCAGGACTGGGGTCGCACAACCGCTCCTTCCGAGCTTACCATCAAGTGGCATCGTCCCTCGCATGCCGAGATCCTGTTTGCGGTTGAGCTCTTCGAGAGTCAGGCCAGGAGTGCTTGTGAGAGGCTGGGGCAGCTGATGAGCGACGATCCGCCCGTCAGCAGGAAGGGCAAGAACAAGGAGTGGTCTGATGAGCTATCGCGGAGCCTGACTGCTCTCAGGCTGATACTCTCAGGTATCGCCACGCTCTTTGACCCACTCCGCGCCTCTGGCGAGGGGCACGGCCAGGGCGCAAACGAAGGGGAGAAGAGCGACGCGGATGGTGACGCTATGATGATGGAGGAGGACGATGACCCTCTCGCTGAGGTGGCTGACGATGACGAGCTGAAACGAAAGTTCCATTACCCGGCCGGGTACTTGCTGAGCCCGCAAGATCCAGTGTATGAGCGCATCCATGGCCTGCGTGAAGACGTTGGCAAGGTTCTTTCGCGCACGCACGCCTTCTTGAACGCGAGCCAGGAGGACGATGTTGCATGCTTCACTGCACTGTACGCCGCGTATAGGACGTGGATTACTGATGTCGGTATCGAACGGTCCGCTCACCCACTCGAGCGTCTTGTCCGCCTGTACAAGGCCGACATTTCTCCCTTCAAAATCAGCGGCCTCCGGAAAGTCTACCCCCGGCCGCTGCTGATCAAGCGCGCGGACGCCTACCAGCTTCAACGCGTCAAGTACAATGCCGCTTACCGGAAGAAGAGTGAGCTCGACAAGCAGCTGCTGCTTGACCTTGCCGAATCATGTACCTCCTCATACTCTGATGTGCGCCGAGTGGCCCAAGGCGCCCAAGATTCATCCCTCAAAGTTCTGCTTGGAGGAAGGCCGCTTGTCATACCCGTCGTTCTGGATAGATTACGAAATGCGCTGGAGGAGAACGACCATGACCGCATTAAAGGAGCCATGTACACCCTTCTGTTCACCACCCTGATCAAGACCGTCATGCGAGACTGGCGCTTTGCTCCAGATCTCATGCGCCTGTACATCCAGACCGCCAGCGTTGATAAGGCATCCATTCAGAACCTCGGGTCGTCCGCCCTTTATCCGCTCCTCGAGTTTGGCAAGCCGCTCGAACGCATGATCATTTTTGACCAAGAGATCATCGACACGATCCGGCCTAGCGAAGATTGTTTGGCCGCTATCAAGCGCCGCAACGACTTTATTAAAGATCGTCGCAAGAAAGTCGAGATGAAGAAAGCCGCGCTGGGTTTGGAGCTAACCGAGAAAGCGCGCGAGTCTCACTGGAAGGTTGCAAACAGGTGCACTATCTTTGCGCTGAACTGCACCCTGCGGTTTGACACCCTCGGCAACCCGCAGTTTATCGACCTCATTGCCAATGGTGCCAATGACCAGCACCCGAGCCTCCGGTCAAATTACCTCTCTGCCTTCTCTGCGCTTTTTACCGCCATCGACATGCGAGCGGTCTACGGACACGACTATAGGAACTACCTCACCGAGAAGGAGAACGACGAGAATAAAACCCTACTTCCGGTGCCGACCGATGACCCTGACTTGACGGAGAAATTCCTTGACCAGTTCGGGAATCTCGACGAGGTTAACTACTTCGTCGATTGTGATCACCCGGGCTGGCTTGTGTGGGGGAAGGAAATCACCGTGTCCCGCGCAAGTCCGAAGCCGTTCTTAGCCTACGACGAGGTCGAAACCGGGGTGCGTGAACAGATCGGAAAGATCATCACCAAGGAGTGGTTCAAAACATGCTTCGAGTACCTCAAGCAGGAGCCGAGAGATTCTGGGGCAGACCGCTTCCGCATGCAAAACGTTGTATTGCTCATGAACGTATTTGACCTGATGCACTACGGGAAAACGTCTGCCACATTTGACGACATTGTGGAGATGACCAAGGACGTGTATGGTGATGGCAGCGACAAGCACCAGCACCGAGCAACTGCTGAGATCCTCGGTGCGCTGCTAACGGGCAGCGCTGATGACCCGAAGGACATTCGGGACAAGGTATGGGAGTTCGCGGCGCCAATGATGCTCAAGATCATTGCCGATGACTTGACTCCCGACAACCTGTCCTACTGGATGACGTGCCTCCACGTGATAATCGACGGTAAAGATCCGCGACGATCTCATGAGCTCACCGAAGCCTTAGCATCGTTCCGACTGGACATGAACTCCAACGCCGCGTTCAAGGAGTCATCCAAGCTCCAGCTTATCGAGTTCATTATTAACGATGCTGGCTGGCACTTCCGCAAGGAGGAACCGATTCTTGAAGATTGCCTCGCCCATATCGACCACCCGTACAAGTCGGTAAGAGAGTCGATAGGTAGAATCATCGCCACAATCTACCGCACCCGCTACCATGAGTCCTTCAAGGATGTCTCGACGTTGCTTGAGAAGAACAAGGCCGAATCCTCAATAGGCCTCCGGGCTTACCAGCCATCGCAAGAATTTACCACCACCATCACGGATGTCTTCGCCCGCATCGAGAAATGGCGCCACGAGCGCACCCCTGGTCAGCAGACCCCTTCTAGCTACACCTCGGGCTCCAAGACGGTCCTCACTTGGCTCGACAGCACGCTCTCCTCGCAAGAGTGCATCCAACTGGTCCCATTCTTCCCAGACCCCTTCATCGACCAGCTCCTCCACATGATGGACGTCAAAGAGGACCCGGAGCTGATGAAACTCGCCTACCACGTCTACCGGCACCTACCCAACATTCCGTTCCGGTCGGGCGAGGACGACGCCTTCATCGCCGCGCTCATCCGCGTCGGCAAAACGGCCGCGTCGTGGCACCAGCGCCTGCGCGCCCTCGTCAACATGCAAGTCGTCTACTTCCGCCGCCTCTTCCTCACGCAGCCCGCCCAACGCCAAATGCTCTTCGACGCCGTTGGCGACATGCTCGCCGACCCGCAGCTCGAGGTCCGCGACTGCGCTAGCGCCACCCTCGCCGGCATGATCCGCTGCTCGCCCGCATCCCTCCGCAACCCCATCATCTACCAGCTCAAGGACCGCTTCGAGCAGCAGCTCCGCCTGAACCCCATGCCCAAGCGGAAGGTCCCTGGCACGGACACGCCCGTGGACACGCAGAAGCAGATCGTGCGCCGCCATGCTGCTGTCCTGGGGCTGGGCGCCCTGATTGAGGCGTTCCCGTATGCTACGCCGCCGCCCAAGTGGATGCCGGAGGTCCTGGCGGGGTTGGCCACGCGCGCGGCTAATGACCCGGGGGTTGTCGGCAAGGCGACCAAGGCGATCTTGGCGGAGTTCAAGAAGACGAGGCAGGATAGTTGGGGGGTGGATCAGAAGGTATGTTTTTTCTTTCTTTTTTCCCTGTTACTTTTACCATCGTGCGGAGCATTGCTTTTGCTATTCTGGGTGGTGTGGTATTAGGACTCCCTTTGCATCAAGAGATCGTTACTGACATGTGCTGGATGCAGTACTTTACGAGCGAGCAGCTCGAGGACCTAGAGGGCGTGCTCTGGAAGAGCTACTTCGCCTGAGGGGAGAAATGAAAGGGAAGCACCCAGGGTTTGGTGCTCAACAGGGCCGCTGGTTGTGGGGGGACGCATCGCCGGTGGCTAGATTTGGAGAATTGGTAGGGGCACTGGGCGGAGCATGGAATGGCCTAATGATAAATATGTTGTATCTCTGTATTGCTGAGAGTAGTCATGGGCAATGAGCATTTGCAAAGGTTCATTGCTATGCTGCATTGTGTTTACAAATCGGCGGAGAGTGGGATTTGGGTCATTGGGGTGGGATGGGGGATAAAGCGCTCGCATTAGATAGGTAGGTAGGTTTGAGTATGATAGAGAGTACTCTTTCTCGGGGTTATGTGAAGCACGAGGTTGCTAGACCCGATGAGAAGAGAGAAAGCGTTGGTTTGTCAACGAAGTGTTCAGCTGCAGGTGGGTTGGATGGAGTCAACACCAAAAATGTAACCCGACGGGATGGTTGCAACGGCTAGGAGAAAAGTAGAAAAGCTGTATTTGAACGTGAAACTATCAGTTGATCTTCCCTTCACATTGATGGCTGGCTCAGACAAAATGGAAATCGGAGCTAAAAAAATCTCAAAAAGAGAGAGATATCGGAGCAAAAGATGATCGACCCAGGGATCGAACCTGGCACCTTCTCGGTGGGAAGAACCCATTTATTCAACTTTGTGAACGAGACGTGATAACCACTACACCAGCCGACCATTGATATCAAGGGGCCCGAAATAGTCCTTTTATCGTACAGCTGAGGGTCGCATAGCTGCCCCTGAACCCCCCTCCAACATCACCATGCTTTACAGGAGTGACCGTGCCGGCTGCGCGCGGCACGCCAAAGGAGCCTGGAGGAACTTTTTAGTTGCTACTATAGAGTGCTTTTTGGAAGTCTGTGATGTTATGGTTGGCAGTTGGCGGTACGCAGCTATCGCTGCCATTAAAGTTGCTTCTCCCCATCTAGAGTTGCGAGAGTCAACCATGTCATTTTTTTTTCCATTTTTTTTTTCTTCATTTCATGATGGTTATTTACAAATGCAGGGAAAGTAAGGAAATGTGGTTTCTTCAGCCAGACTAGCGTCTAATCGTATAGTCGCGCCCTCTTTTTTCCCGCTGTAGACCTTTTGCTTCGGATCGGCTCCGGAGAAAGTTTGCTTCTTTCTTTTTCTTGTTGGAGTGGTGTCCTCCGGAGCGAGTTGATCTTCCAACAACTGCTCTAGGTCTGAACCGTCGTCGGTGTGATTGGTATCTTGTTGGTGGTTAGCCCAGTTAGCGAGCTTGAAGGGGGTCATACCTGGGCTTGAAATTGTAAGCACTGGCTCGGCGTCGGTTGTGGTCGAGTTCGGCGGTGCTTCAAGGGTGGCCGGTGGCTCGGTTGCCTCATGAACCAGATGCTTCCGGGGCTGTGCCGGGTTTTTTTCTTTATTTGCCAATGAGCTTTGGCCGCCAACGGGTGAAGAGAATGGGTTCCAGCTTGTGATTCCTCGTGGACCGGTTGAGCGTGGTGTTGTAGGCATTGTGCTAGGTCGTATGGGCGTCGTGTTGTGAGCGGTTAAACTGCTTTGTCGAATAGACTCCCAGTCGTCTGGAAGAATTACTGGGATGCGAACGCTTGTGTCGACGAGTTGAGGGCCTTGGATGAGGTTTCGATCGAGAACTCCCAGGAGGCGACCGCTGCATGCAATCCAGGATCCTCTTGGAAATGGGTTGACAGCTGTTCGCATCCAGCTGGCTAACGATTTCCACGGTTGTTGTTCAACGGGAAAGATGAGGAGGACGTGGCAGACGTGGATACCTTTGTGAGGGGGGCGGTCGTTCTCCGGCTGCAAATACGACGCTAGCTTGACAAACACTGCAGTCTTAGTGAGTGGCTCTGGCCAGGCTGTGTCCATGAGATGGAATGTATCCAGATCGACGGGGCCGGTAAAGAACACACGTGCCGATGTGCCTGGCCAGGGAACCGTTTCATCGGGGTTACCGAGTTGCCGGGGGATAATTCTTGGATGCGTCAGCGTCCATTGCGAATCATAGTTATGGCATAGTAAAAGGGCATACGGTGTTAAACCACCATCACGCGGCATTGCGAGGGTAACCTTCACGGATTGGGGATCGTCTGTCTCCCATCCATTGACTGCTACGCCTTCGAAGGTAAGTTTGTTCGGGAAAAGTCGGGCGACTATGGTGAACCATTTTTTCTCCCAATCCTCTTCCAGCGTTGTTGCTTTCGGTTCTGTGTTAAACATGGAGAGTATCACTGGCAGCCCCGAGCTCTCTTCATCCTCGGTGCTAAGGAGCCGCGGATAGAGGTCGTGGATGAAGGTGGGTTGGATGAATGGGAGGAAGGTCCCGGCTTTGAAGTTTCCCGCGCTTGTGTAGCGGGAGCCGGTTGGCAGGATCTCGCATTGGGCCAAGTCGGAGTGGTAGGTGACGATGAGGTCTCCGCCAGTCGCGCCTTGGTCTCGCTTGTTTGGTAGTGGGGGTATTGGGTAAACGACAGAGGCGGAAGAAGAAGCCATCTTGACTGCAATGGAATTATGAACAGTATCAGGAGATGATAGTTTAGGTCAGAAAATCGGGATGGGAAGAACGCATTGAGTTCCTTGGATTGGGAAAATGGAGCACCGCGGTGTAAAAAAGGTGGCTTCTAGCACCGGTTTGACCTCATCGCCGATGTATGACGTCGCATTCTTGAGTCTCCAGTAAGCTATATCGTCATCTAGGGGCTTCAGTAATCAGATCCCGTAAAGATTAACCTCTATGGCGTAATCTCACAGAGCTGATAGGTTCCGTGTGTTTTGTGCGTCAAAGAAGCAATAGACTTGAGACGTCTCTTTGAGTAACCTTATTGGTTTGATATTGAGTGTGAGCATGGAACGCTCTGTCGTATGTTTCTTTTTCATGATGAGCGACAGAGAATGACGTTGGGTCTGGAAGTGATTTGGAAGGTTGGATCTGGTTCTGGTCGAGGTACAGCTGGAGGAGGGTTGTCCGCCGTGGTCCCCTGTTGTAAGGCTCCAAGTCTACTCGGGCACGTTTTTAGATAGCGATTTTTCTATTGTCGAGAGAAGTGGCTCACGATTAGAGCCGTCGACACAGAGTTTCGCAGAGTGTTTGGTGCTATATAACGATATATTTCAACGGAATTCCTTGTTTGTTTCTGGGATGGCTCATTCGTATGACGGTCGTTCTCCCCTATCTTCTCCTTCACGGAGGGAACCACAGAAAACAGGTTGCGTGGGACATGAAAGGATTCCCTCAGACCTTCGTGTCGAGCCGTTCCAGCCGCCAGCAGTGGGTCAGTTTCAACACCCGGTGATGGTGACAGAACCACAAGACGAGGAGAGCTGGGCCATACGGCAAGCCTCGCGACTGCGGTTGGCCGAGCAAAGGCGGCATGAGCGGGAGGTGACGAGGCAGCGCAAGCGGGAGGCGACGAGGCAACGCAAGCGGGAGGCGACGAGGCAACGCGAGCTAGAGATCACCCGGCAGCGGCGAGAGACGATCAGATCGATGGACGAGGAGGAGCGCCACCGTCAGCAGACGGAGACGATGCGGCAGCAGGAAGAATACCGCCGCCGTCAACACGAGGAGAGGTGTCTGCGTCAAGAAGAACATCGGCGTCTCCGGGAAGAGGAGAAAAGACGACGGCTGGAAGAGGAACGAGCACGGCATCCGGTAGCCGAAGAAATGAGACAGTGGCTGGAGAGACGCCGGCGTGCTGGCGAGGAGGAGGCGCGACGCCAAAAAGAGCTCGAAGAGCATTCGGGCCAGGTTCGCCAAAGGGCTCGAAGGGCGAGGCAGGAAGCAGATTCGTTAACCCCAGAGTACGGGACAGTGTTCTTTTATACGTTAAGTCTGCTGGAGTTACTGACAACGTATGATCAGGAGACGACGTCGGCCACGGCAAGAGGGGTCATCCACGGACAGAAGGGCTGGGCAGGCAGAGGATACTGGCCTGGAATCTGCGGAGATGATTGCGCAGCAAAGGGAAGCACTAGACCGACTGGTCCAGGCAGCGGAGCAGTCCTTCCAAGAGAAACAGGCAGCCTCAGTTCGCCGTGACTGGTGCAACCCTATTCCATCAGAACGTAAAGTCGACACCGTGCAGTCGTTCTTGAAAGCGTTTCATGACGAGAGCACCATGGAAATAGCAACGTGCTCCGTCTGCTATATGAAGAAGAAGCCACGGGACCTTGACCATGTCAACTGGAAAGAGGCGATCCCTGTGGAGATCCAGCCAGTCATGACGAGTCTTCTGGCGTGTAAGAGGTGTTTTCCGGAGGAAGATGGCGAGAATGTCGTGCCGGTCTGCTTTACCTGTCGAGCCGCTTTCGACCGACGTCGGGTCCCGGAGTCATGTATGGGTAGCACGATGGGTACCGGCTGCGAGCATCGATACCCAACGGAATTGCGAGACCTCAGTCCTTTGGAGGAAAAGCTCATCTCACTCAATGCGGCTTACGGGTTCATTACCAAGTTCAACGTGCAACGTGGCCAGAAGACAGGCTCGACGTATCGGAAACACGTCGTGGGCCATATCTCGGTCTTCCCCAACGACGTGGAGTCTTTGGCGGTCAACATCTTACCGCATCCACTCGTATCAGCCTTGGACCAGGTGCATGTAATTTGGACCGGTCTAGAGCGGCCAAAGCCACTGGATGTGAGCAAGCTGCTGACCGTCCGACCGAGTGCTCTTCGCACGGCATTGCAGTGGTTGCGGCTGAATAATCCTCTTTACGCGGACATTGTGATTAACGAGAAAGAGATGGATAGTTGGTTCTTTGAGGGCGGCAGCCAGGTGCCGTCTTTGGCGTACCAACGGATGGTGAGAGAGCAAGAGACTGCAGAGGAGAGCATCCGGACAGCGCAGATCGTGCCGCCGACCGATCGAGGACAGGATCTCCCGGTCGAGCCACCGACCGTTGAGGATATTGCGACGGAATTAGCAGATAGATCTAAGCGCAGTCCTGTTCCGGCCGAGCCAACGCCCAGCGCACCCACCGCCAGTTCGGAGGAGGTGATGGCTGAAGAAATGGAGGAGCGGGTGTTTGAGCTACGCACTTCGGCCATGTTTTCGATTGACGACCAGGCCGCTTTCGCAGAGCAGGAAAAGCTAGAATTCATCAGTCTGGCGCTACAAGCAGAGCGCGAGTCTGACGACCGCCATGAGGCTAGGGCCGGCGACGCACCGTCCATGCAGGTTCATGGTTCCTCGGAACGGCCGTTCGTTCGGGTGTCGCGCGGTAGTGAGTTCGCTGACGCCTTCTCACCCGATTATTTTCCCAAGACGTTCCCTTGTTGCTTCCCATTTGGGCGTGGGGGACCACGGGTAGCGGACCGTAACGAAGAGGGAGGCTCAGCGAATCCGCTGTTGCGAGATATGACGTTGGAAACATGGGCCAAAGTTTTCCTGCAGCGCCACGGTGGGCATTTTGCCCAGCACCCCGTGTTTGGTTTTCTCATATTCAATGTTCTTGCAAGGTCCCGGAACCGGTGGATTGCCAACGGGCGCTTCCAGCGATCCGCATTTCGACGCATAGAGGGCATCCATCGGAGGCTGACGCCGGAGCGGTTGCGAAGCGCGCAAAAGGAGATGTCCGAGACGGGAAAGACGACAGATGAGGACGTTCTGGCGCTCATGAAGGAGCTCTCTCTGTACGGTGGGCGGCACCCACTATCCAACGAGAGCCGAATGGCGATGCGCAAGAAAATCCGGTCCATGATCGTGGCCTTTGGCCTCACAGCGATCTGGTTTACGCTGAATCCAAACGGCATCAGCAACCCCGTAAAGCTGAAGCTCGCGGCGCACAGGGGGCGAGATGGCGAGGCCGCTAGAGCCTTTCTCAGCACACTGTCCACGACGCTGCAGGAGAGGACGCTGTCAGTTCACGATCCTCTCAGCTCGACGTTGTTCTTTTTCCGTAAGATCTCCTTCTTCTTTGAGCACTACGTCCGTGTCGGACGGCCATCCATCTATGGGAACGTGAGTCACTATTACGCCACGATAGAGACGAACGACCGCGGGGCCCTTCACCTGCATGGCCTGCTGTGGCTGGACGGGAACCTGGATCTGGCGAATCTCGTCCGCGATATGGCCAATCCCGACGAGGGGGAATACCGGTCCAAAGTGAAGGGCTTCGTGGATGACGTATTCACCGCGACCCTGGACGAGACCCTGGCAAAAGAGGCAACCGAGAGTGGTAGGAAGACCACTATAGTACAGCCCCAGTTGATGCACGATGCGGAGTGGTTCTCAAGGGAGTTTGAGCGTGAAGCCAACTTCGTGGCGTCTCGCTGTCAGGTCCATCACCACACCGCTACATGTGTGAAATACTCGTTCAAGGAAGTTCTCAGGTCGGGCGCGGAGAAGCGCAAAGCGCAATTGTGTCGGTTCCGGGCTCCGTGGAAACTAGTGCCAGAGACCAGCTTTACGGAGGACGGCCTGCTCGAGGTTAAGAGGGACCATCAGATGGTCAATCAGTACAACCAGAGTATGGCCGTGGGTCTTCGGCACAACATTGACATATCACCAATCCTTACGCGGAAGAAGGGGCTGGCGCTCGTCTACTACATCTGTAACTACGCCACGAAGCTCAACGCTCCGATGTGGAAGCGGCTAGCCTATGCGGAGGAGTTGCTGGATACGGCGCGGCAGCAGCAAGGAGAGCCAGACGACCCCGGTGCGTGGTCGGCGATGAAAGAGGCCACTAGATCGTTCTTCTTACGAGTCGCAAATCGAATCCACACGAGCAGAGAGCTCTCACAGCCCGAGGTCCTTGGTTATCTGCTCGGCTTTGAGACAGACTTCACCAACGTGTCTGACTGGACCTGGATACATCTCAATTCCTTGTACTGGGCCTGCGCTAGACAATGGGCCGGTCTGCGAGAAGCGTTGTCGATGCTTGGCCAAGAGCCGCACCCAGACAATGTTTACTTCCAAGCAAACGGCTTCAAGCTTCCTTACCTGGAAGCGTACAAGCACCGCGGCCCAATCCTCGCACATCTTTGTTTCTACGACTACGTGTCCTTTGTGGTTCTGAAAAAGGAACGCCACCATCGCAGAGGCCCAAGCTCAATGTCAATTCGTTTCCCGCCGGCGGCGACAATCTGTGAAGGCTGGGTCCAATGTCTCCGAATGCCCCATAAGACGGCAGTACCCATCCTTGACGGTCGTCTAACGGATGAGTTCGACGAACAGGATGAGAATTTGGTGAAGAGGTAGGTATCACGGCGCTGGTATGTGGAGCAAGAGAGTTTACACCCTCTACGTATAGAAACGCAGTGTTGCATCTTGCCCTTTTTGTTCCATGGGAAAAATTTCAGGGCGAGCTAGCGGACGATATACCAGGACTTTGGCGGTCGCTTGAGGGGCAGCTGGGCGCTCGAATACGTTCGCATGTTCGAAATATCGCTTTGCTTCGCGTCTCGGCGGACGATGCCCGTGCTGATCGAAAGCTCCAAGGCCTGGAACAGGAATCCGAGGACGTCATGGACGAGTTTGACTTTGGCGACCGGGTGGGGGACGATGACGGCGTCGGGGCGAACGTCGAGAGCATCAATCCTCAGGAGCATTACGAAGCCTTCCTGGATGTCTTGTCCGCGGTCCGAGGTAGCGAGATCAGGGATGTGGCGGCGACTTCGGCCCTGAGGCGCTTGGACGAAGAAGCGAGAGCAGTTGACCCAAGCCAGGACGACAGCACTGCCGCCGAGCGCGGTCGCCATTTCTATACCATGCTGCAGGACTTCCAAGATTCGCCTTTCCGTGGCATTGGACTTCCCAGCCGCGAGGAGATTGACGCGATATTGAAGGTCCAAAAGAAAAAGGACAGTAGCGTAACAGCAACTATCCGGGGCAGGCAAACGAATCCGTCTTCTGCGCATGACGATGGGTCTCATCGGAGCTCACAGCGGCACACTCACAGAGGCGAGCGACTAGCGGACGAAGTCGGTCCGGGCGGACAGATGCAGCTCGAGCTCGGTCGTTACGCAACGTATGTCGATGTCGCCTTGGGTCTTACGAGGCACTGGACCCTGAACAAGCTCCAGTCGCTGGCGGTATTACTACCAGCAGCGTTCCTTGACGACCGCGGCACGCGGCTGCAGGAAGAGGGGGGCCGGCAGCACTTCCAGTACGTTGGCGGCGAGGGCGGCACGGGGAAGTCTCGCGTCATCCACGCAATCCACGACATGTTCCGGCTGAAGGACGGTCTCCATACACTGCTCCTGACGGGCGCCAGCGGCAACGCGGCCGCGCTGATCGGCGGGGTGACGCTGCACTCGGCGACCAACATTGGATTCGAGGGCAAGAACGAGGTTGCAAGGAACATATCGGAAGAAGAAAAGCTGCGTTGGAAAAATATGGTCATGTTGATCGTCGATGAGATCAGCCAGGTGGGCGGGCTCACGCTCGCGGCGGTAGACAGCCGTCTGCGGCAGTACAGGGACGACCAGCATCGCCCGTTTGGTGGGATCCCAATGGTCCTGTTCTTCGGCGACTTCTTCCAGTTCGACCCCGTTCTGCAGACCAGCCTCCTCTTGCCAATGCCTAGGGACCGCGGCGGACAGAGACCAGAGAGCGCTGCAAGGCACCTAGCTGCACATAAGCTGTTCCTCCAGTTCACCACCGTTGTCATCCTCCGCGAACAGGTCCGCGCAGCCGGCTGTCCAAAGCTGCGGGGCTTCCTTCGGCGCCTGCGCAATGGCGAGCAGACCGAGCTAGACTTCCAGCGGCTATGCCACCGCGTCTATACACCGTCGTGCAAGTCCTCCTTCGTAGATGGTTTGAGAGCCATTACGCCTCTGAACCAAGACCGGTGGGACCTGAACATGGCCGCCGTTGTCCAGTGGGCTCGTGCCCACGGCAGACACATCTCCATCTTTGTGGCCAAGCATGACACCGATTCGGGGAAGCGACTAAGTGTGGAAGAGCTGTGCCGCGTGCTTCGCTACGGAGACGATTCCCAGCTGCCAACCCCGGGCCTGTTCTTCTACGCTCAAGGGATGCCGGTGGTGGTGACTCGGAACCAGTTTGTCGGGCTAAAGGTGGTCAACGGCGCACCTTTCAAGGCCGTCGACATCTTTCCCGACCTTGCTGCCGGCACCATTGCCCTCGCCAGTGACGTGACTCTTCATCTTGGACCGCCGGTGGCCGTCCTCCTTCAGTCAGACGATAGCGCGGACCTCGCCATCCCCGGGCTCCCTAACGGCACCATCTTGATCAAGAGCAAGACGGTCGCCATCCCGAGCCAAATGCGGGGGAAGGAAGGCAGATGGAGGGGCAAGCCGGGTTTTCGGCGGGTTACCCATAGAACAGGACCTCTTTGTACGCCGGCCTTCGCCATGACAGATCAGAAGAGCCAGGGAAAACAATTCTCGGACGTCCTCGTCAACCTCAAAGGCGTCCACTTTGGCGGCACGGCGACTCGACCTAGCTTCATGAGCCTGTATGTGCAGCTGTCGAGGGCGCAGAGCTGGGACGGGCTGCATCTGTTCCGGAAGCCGGCGCGCGGTGACTTTATCGAGCCGAAGAACGTGCTTGATAAAGACATGAAGGCGGCAATCCTCAAGCTGGAACGACAGGGCGAGGAAACCAGACGGCGGTTCGAGCAGGACCACAGGCACGAACCGTGGTTCCAGGAATGGGACGCCATGGCCGAATTAGCGCAGGCCACTGAAGCAGCTGACGAAGATGCGGGTACGTCGCTCTAGTAGTAATAGTCAACCCATAATAGATGTCGACCCTAAAACCTCATTTTCGCCACTTTTTGACAGAAACTTGATATCTTGGTTCGTGATTGTCGAGGATTGCGCGACGGAGGCACACAAAGGCACGAGTGAAGCAGCGAGTCACAGGGGCCCTGATGCCAATGTGGGGGTAAGCGGCTTTTTTCTGGCGATCTGATTGGCCAGATCAAAGCAACAACGGTCCGTGCACCTCCACCGCCAAGTCCAACCGCGAGATGCTAATTCGATGAAGCAGAATGCAGATGACGCCAGACGTCGAGATGCTCGAGAGAGAAGTCGAAAAGGAGAAAAAGCCAAAATTCTACAGTGAGAAGTCGACAGTACAGGTTAGAAATGACACCGTTTTTCAGGGTTGTTTTAGTGGAGAAAAAACTGGTCCGTGCTTAGAGCAGGCCATGGCATTTTCGCCCTAAGGAACCTGGAGTTCCTCCAGGCATAGTCGGAGGGCGCTGTCGTGTGCTTTTGCGTCGTCTGTGTCAGTAAGACGGGGCCAGAAGCATGGAGAAACGGCATAGATGAGACCATGTTGGTTGTGTCCTTTCAACGACATCCTTTGAGTCACTGGGGGAGGTGCGAGAATCACTGAGGGAATCACACTGGGACTGCATCTGGGACCACTGTTGTGGTTTATGAGATGGAGGGGGAAGTAACAGTGTTATTAACATTTGAAGAATATGGGTCTTTATCTAGGAAATATAGGCGTCGTCAGTCGTAACGGCGAGCTAGTATCCTTTCCGATTCGTGCGGTTGATACAGCGACCCATTTCGTCATATCGCGGAGCGCGCTTCTTAAACATCAACAACATCGCCGGCCTAAACTTGGGCATGCGCGCGAGAGCCTCCCTTACCCAAGGGTGGTTTGGGTTGGGCTCGCCCGTCAACCCGTGTGGGTAGATGTTCTCCTCCGGGGGGTCTTCTTCGTGGATTCCCTCGTCGCAGATTCTGTCGAAGCCCTCTGTGTAGAGCGCGCGCACCCAGGTCCGGCGGAGTTGAGGCACGCATGTCTCTTTCCAGTGCCGCACGGCGCAGTTGTAACAGCGGGACTGGAGCTTGGGAGCGTACGCGGCCGCGTTCACACGCAGGTGGTCGCAGCTGGGCCGCGAAAGCCAACGCCACTCGGGCTTGACGTTTCGCCAGAGCACGTCCACTTTCCTCACCTCCTCCAAGTCCTGGAGCAGGACAATCTTTTGGCAAATCTTGGTTCTCTGGAGCTGCTGCTCCGTCAACCCCGGGCTGGCATCCTCGTTGTCGTCCTCTGTCCAGATGCAGACTTCGGGGGCGGCGATGATGCAAACCAGCGTCTCCAGCTGCTTCGTTTCGGCCAGAAAATTGTAGCGCGGCGAGTGATAACCCCCGACCACGCGTATGACGAAATCATCATAATCCACGGCGAGCGCCTTTCGGGAGCGCAGCAAGTCGTGGGCGCGGAATTCGGGTTCGGAGTCGCAAGGCTTGGTGCTCACCCCGTAAGGGGTAAAGACGAGGTCGTGATGCGCGAACCGGACCGGCCGGACTCGCTCGCTCGAGGCGTCGGGATCTACGCCCCGCATATCGAAGTAGAGTCCCATATGCTGGATCACGTTCCAGGCCTCCCTGCAGGCCATAGCGGCCAACGGGCCCTCGGCTGGGGAGTTTAGTGGTGGGCCACCCTCGTCGTAGTCATACTGCCAGAATAGGACTTTGGGGGGTCGTGCCGCGGCCATCCTCCAGATGGTGAATCTGACCTTCGTGGGCAGTTTGGAGAAATAGCGGAAGGTTCGCCGCTTAGTTGGCCCGATAGGCTTGATGGCGTGGTGGTGCTTCTTGGGCACGTACATGTGCATAAGCTTTGTGATGGTGTCCCGAGAGAGGTGGGATTCGAGAAGCAGCTCACGCATCATGTCGATCCATGGTTGTAGCTTTTCGAGCGGAATCGGGTCGTCCTCGGGGGTTAGTTTAGAACCCGGGGGAACAGTGAGGGAGTCGTCTAGGTCGAGGTAATTGCGGCTGCCATCTGGGACGTGAGAGCACTGTAGTTCATTGGGGGGGAGATCGCCAGGAGCCATTGTGGATGTGAATATGCGAAGATGCGAACAAGGGCTGTCGTTCTTTGCACGAAGGAAGAGTGCATAGATAGACGACCCCCAGATGTTGAGCCGTGTATGGGAATAATAGGGAGTTTTATCTGTCGTGGATTGGATTCAATGTCGAGGACCTGATTTATGATTTTTGGTGATCAGCAGAATGTCTGGGGATGGGCTCTCAAGGCAAGGATGAGTGACACAGCATCCCATACCCATGTGGCTTTGTGCAATGTCATATTTTTGGGCTCGGAACAACGTTAATGATCTTCAGCTTGCTATTGCTTGATTCTATGTTTTGCTTTGTTTAAAGTCCTGTATCGTTCTCCAAACGTCGTCACTTTTTCCCACACGGCTCCTGGCCTTTCTCGCCATCTTCAATTCCCGGTAAAGAGATGGATGGCCTCTAAGTGATGGTGCGTACTGCTTCAATTTGGTTTGTGCCTGTGCGTCTCCTTGATGATGCGGCGTCTCCATTACTGGTCGCCTGGCGTGATGTTTGATCCCTTTGTATTCATGGGCCTTTCTGGAAGAGTCTTGCCTACCAAGATCTCGCAGAATACCACGGTTCCTCTGGGCTCGTTCCCACTAGTTCGGTGAGCTCCATGCCTGCCTTTGGCGTTGCAGCAGCCTGCTTCGGCGTGGTCGTGCGGGCCAATAGCGTAGGCATCACCACATATGGTGATTGCATGCCACTCGCTCCCCGAAGGTTCGGAAAAGGCAGGTGTAGCGCGTGTGACTCGAGGAAGAGGTCATCGTTGTTAAGCCTCTACCCATCCACTCATCAAACCCCGCCCTTCAGCCCTTCCTCTGCCGCCGCGCAACATCCGCCCAACTCTGGGCCGTCGGCAACGACGGTACGTCTCGTCGCGCGGTGTCAGCCGAAGCATACGCCGCCCTCGGCGACGACAGCGCAGACCCACTCAGAACGGGGCTCAGCATCCCCGACGGGGGAAAAGCCGCCGAGCTGGTCACGCTCGCTGTGTCCCGAATGCTCTCGCCGTCGCCAGTTCCGCTGACGATACTTTCTCTCCGCTCCCGGTCGGTCAACCCGAGGCCCAGGCCGTGAGGGACGTCGGGCGAGGGAGGCGTTTCTGGACCCGGTTCTCCGTAGCGGGGGCTCTTTGGCACCGCGGTCGGGCTCTCTTCTCTCCGCATGTTGGCCACGGCCGGGCTGCGGGTCGTCGGCGGTGTCCCGGAGACGCTGGTCCCCGCCACCGAGACCTTGGAAAGACTGAGGCGGCTGAAGACGGAGTCGCTCATGCTATACTGAGTGCTGTCCGTCGACGATAAATCCTGGTGAGTGATGGGTGTGCCAGTCCGGATGGGCGTCGCGGGGTTGACGGCGAGGGGTAGCCGTGAACCGGATTTGCGGGATCGGAGCGTGAAGCCGGCGAGTTCGGGACTGGGGATACTAGCGGAGATGGGTCCTGGGGATGGTGATGGCGACGGGATGAGAGAGTCCCGCCGGAGCGGTGCAGCCAGAGCGGACGCCTTGGAGGTAGTGCTGCCCTTGACGCATTGAGAGTAGCTAAGCCGGGGGCTGTCTCCGATTACTGATGGGGCGGGACTCGGTTGTTGGATCTGAGTCGCCGGTGGCTGTTGCCGGGGAGCTGCAGCAGGTTGGAGATTTGATTTTGGGTGCGTTCGCATCATCAGGCCGCCTGGGCTGGGCAGGTTGGACGGGGGAAGGTTGGCAGATGGGTAGGGACCAACAGGGCGGCGCTGTTTCCGGTTCTGCTGCATTTCGGTGAGGAGCTCATCGGCCATTTTCCGCCCGGCCCGCTCCTTGTCGAGTTGGGCTTGTAGTTTGGTGATGTTCTCAGCATGCGTTCTGCGTTCGTTTTCCAAGCGACGCTCGTACGTCTCATCCCGAGCTTCTAGGACCTGGAGGCGCTTAGCCATTTGCTCGTGTTCTACCCGCAGGCGGTCGCGCTCCTCAGCAACGACTTTGAGTTTGGTGTTTATGCGTTCCGTTAAGAATCGGCTGCTTCGCTTGCAGCATTGGAAGTGGTAAACTTGGTCCAGCCCGCCAAGTTCGACAAGTTCGGAGTCAACTTGGAAGATAACCGGCCTCGAGCCTGGCTCTTTTGATACCATCCTCGAAGCTAAATCGACAATGTGTTTGGGGCCAAATGTCGGGGCGTTGGCATCATCCACCTCCTGCGACGCCAAGGCTAAACCCTCAAGCTTGGGAAGGAACCTTTCCAATTTTTCGGCCCTGCCATCCACGGACACATCTCCGAGCAGGGCGTCGAACTCGTCCAAGGGCGCGTTGTATATCACGGTGAAAATGTTGAGTAGTATTAACCCCAGGGAGTAGACATCGGCCGCCTTCATGGACCAGTCAGTCTTGCTCTGGTGTAGCTCTGGGGCCCTCCACTTCGGGGTTCCTTGGAGGCCCCTGGTCATGGTGTTTTCCCGGTCATGGACGTCCTTTGCAATGCCAAAGTCGGCGAGGTAGACGCGGCCCGGGTTAAGAAGAATGTTGGAGGGTTTAAGATCGAGATGGCGTATATTGGACCCGTGACAATATGCAACGGCCCGGGTGATGCACCCCATGATTCGGCGGAGGTACTCAAGCGGACAGTTATCGCTCTTGGCAGCGGTCCGGACCGTTGAGCGGGGGGGTTCGATGGCGGTCAAGTCGCCGAGGCCTAGGGCATGCAGTCGGTTGATGATGTCGTCGCGATCGCCGTCGTTCGTTCGGAGGGAATCGATGTCGTTGAGCAGGATGTCGAGGTTGCAAACAGCAACTGGCCACAGGAGGAGGTAGAGGTTTGTCTGAATGCAGTACGTCCCGACGAGTTTCACGATATGGTCATGGTCTAGTCTCTCCATAACGTTGGCTTCTTCCCGCAACAAGCACATCGGATACCTCCGGTATGGCGGCCGGACCTGCTTCCGCGCCAGACATATTGATCGGTTGTTGCAGTGAAACTGAACTTTCTGCACGACGCCAAAACTCCCGGAGCCGAGTGGTGTGTCGCAGGCGACCTTGAGCCGGTCGTGGAGCTTTCTCGCTTCGGTGAAGTCATCGAGGGGAAGGTGCTTTCCTCTGATCAAGTGTCAGCCAAACAATTTCCAGAGAGAGCCTGGGAGTACGGATGGGTTGAGCTTACATGCCAGACCAGTGGTGCCGCGACGCTTCCCAGTCTTCCAGAATCTTGCGCTCGCACTCCTCTAGTTGCGAATGGGGCAGGCGTTTCATACCGGCGTGGGACGTCGGCATCACCGTTCGCCATCCTCCATCACCGAGCTCGCTCATGCCGGGCCGATGCGGGTCCCCGTGGGGAGAAGAGCCGACGCGAGTTTGGAGAAGCGACGAACTGCTGGGGTTACCTCGTCGACGGACGTGGAGAAGTGGAACACTTGTGTGATTAAGCATTCGCCATGAGACAGCGCCGAAAAAGAAAAGATGAAACACAACCGGTATTTAGTGTACAACACGGAGCGAGTCCGGATAGAAGACAAGAATCCTTGAATGATCACTTTTCTTGACTCGGGAAATCTGGGCGGTGGGAGGGAGCGCAATGTGCATGCCGAAGCACAGCCCTGCTGCGCGGCTTAGCTCCGGCAGGAAAGCGGGGATGCGGAGCCAATGAAGATCGCCAAGGGTCCATTGGCCAATGCTTGTTTCATGGAGGCCACTCAGAGAAACTCTTCCTTCCCTGCTGGTCGAGCAATCCAGTTCCATCATGGTTTTTTTGAGTTGTCAAAGCATCAAGCGTGCGATGGGACTCACCATGGCCGGACAAGGCTTCAAAGCCCCCATGGTAATTCTCGTCGCTGTCGGGGGTGAATAGTGTAGAACTGACGCACGACTATTCGCGCTTCTCCCACCAGAGCACACTGCCTGGGTGCCCCTAGTTCTTACGCGCAAGCTTCAACGCTACTGCGGGCGATGGGGTATTCCTAGCTCGTGGTCTGGGCCCAGTGTGAGGTGGAACTGGCAGAGGAGCTGCGCGACCAAAAAACGCGGAGGGGGCTGGAATGGCATTTCGAGTCAAGCTATGGCGATGAGTTGTTTCGAGATCATGGATGATGCATGGCCTTGGATGGGAAATCCAAACCCCTGAAGGGGACAGAAACGCAGTCGAAAGAGAGCCTGGCGGATGCGGTTAGTTCGGCTGATAAACCCCGCCCCATATGTCAATGTATGTATATGTCAGCAACATGGAACGGCGTTGATCTTTCTTTAACAATTGCAAGCCCAGGACGCATGGTTTGATGCTGGGTGTTGTTAGTGGGGCCATCCACCGAAGCTTCTCTCCCGCACCCATGCATGAGTAAGCAAAGTTGCGTTCTCAACAGTTGCCGTTTCAACAGCTCACAGCACATGCCATGGTTTTTTTGTCGGGCGAGTGAGACTTACAAGATCCCCAAGGACCGTCTCCTCTTGTACGGAACACCGATCGACGAAACACAGCAAGGACGAGACCCGGACATCGCCAAGTGCCAAGACTCGCACTTCGGACCAACCTCCGCACCAGTTCGGGTCGTTCTACATCCGTGACAAAAAAGCAACCTTGAAACCGGCTCTTCAACAACTACCCAGCAGTGATAATTTATTCAATCGAAGAGCCGTTTAATTGCGAATACACCTCAACTTCCATTTTCACTTTGCGATTCGGGAGAGTCGTTCGCCTCGAGCCAAGGAGTGAACCTGTGGCCACGCGGCCGAAGCGTTGTGTCGTGGTCACAACTTACAACGCGGGAGATCTAGAGATTTAAGAAAGGCCCAAAGCAGACAAGCCCAATGCGGTATTCCAAGGGTGACCTCCCTATTCTCAACGCCGAGGTTTATGATGATGGCCCCGCGTTTGGCTCTCCGAAACGATTAGCGGCGACGCGGAAGAAGCAGGCATCCTCGTCATCTCGCGGTCCCGAAGATGGCCCACGGAAACGGGCAAGGGCGCAAGCCGCCGACGCCTCGGAACATGAAGATGAAGCCAAGAGGGCAAGGGGCCGGCCGCGTCTGGACACCAAGGACGAGACAGCCGCCGACGTGAGTTGACTCCAGCTTGACACCGTTGCTAGATAGTTAAAGACGTATGACATCGTCGGTCTCGTTCCTATCGGGATGCGAGAAATTTTATGTGATGCTCGCTCTGACAACAACTGCAGCGGCGGCGGACGCAAATTCGCCTTGCACAACGAGCCTATCGGAACCGCAAGGAAAACGCCATCCAGACGCTGGAGAGAAAGGTCCAGGGCCTCAAGGATACCAACGAAGAGATGAGCAACGCGTTCATGCAGCTCCATGATTTTGCCCTGAGCAACGGCGTGCTAGACCAGCTCCCCGAATTCGGCCGTCAGCTGCGAGCGACGACTGAGAGGTTCCTCTCGCTTGCCCGAGAAGCAAGCGACGATGATGCGAAGGATGACGAGCCAGATGGCACCACGAGTAGCCATGAGAAGAGGAAGCTAGAAAGTGGCCGGGCTCGCTCCGACTCCCCGGGTAACTCTAAGAGTGCAGCCCGAACAGCAGCAGTAACCCCTTCGGAACCCGGCTTAAGGGAGGACCCCAAGACCCTTCGCAGCCGGTTCATGCTCTCCTACGACCCGACCACCCAAGCAGACTTCGCCCCTACCATCACCCTCCCCCAGCAACAGCAAGCTCTCGTGAGCCTTCCTCCGCAAGAGAAACCCACCTTCGCCTATGAAGTCCTCACCCACCCGACCCTCGAAAACGCAAGCTTCCCCTTCCAACCCAACCCGGACTTGTCCTTCTTCGAGGAGGGATTCCCGACACCACCCCTCCTCCAGTCCCCCGCCATCCCGCACACCTACGCCGACTTTGAGACGACCTTCGGCCGGCGCCTACACCGCTACTCCCTCGAACAAGCCCTCGTCCTCCTAACCATGCCAAACCCCCCACAGGCCTTCATCAAGCGCGTCTTCGGCTTCTGCCTGCAGCTCGAGTCCCCCACCACCATCCAGCGCCGACTCCGGCGCATGCTAGCCCGCGACGTCCAACAATCCCTCTTCAACTGGCAATTCCCCTTCTTCAACCTCGGCGGCGCCGGCACCCACTTCGACGACCCCTCCTCCGCAACAGCATGCACCCCCCCACAAGACGACCAACAACAACAACCACCAAACCAACAACCCCCACCCCCACACCGCATGGGCAACCAAGGCACACAGGACGTCCTCAAACCCTCCACCACCGCGGGCTTCGGCGCCGGCCCCTTCTCCGCCGAGATCAACGCCGTGCGCGACCGCGACCTGCGCGCCGACATGCGCATGGCGCTCCCCGGGTTCGCCGGCGAGTACTTTGACTGCGACGAGGCCGAGATGTACCTGTACCAGCGCGGGGTGGTGATCCCGCCCGGGTCGGATGTGGTGACCGTGGATGTGGATGTGCGCCAGTTGGGGACGTATAGGGAGACGGGGTGGCGCGTGGAGACGGTGGATTTGCTTGCTGCTGGGGGTGGTCCTGGGGGTGGGGGTGGGAGTCCGTCGTCGACGGGGAGTAGTAGTTTGGAGAGTGGTGGGTCGGGGTTGGGTGAGCAACAAGATGGTGGTGGGTTGCAGTCGTGGGGGGTGGTTGGCGCGGGGATGGTGGACCCTGCGCTTGCGGATGTGTTTTCGCAGGGGACGAATCCGTTTATGCCGGCTACGACTATGCCTGGGTCGTCGTCGATGGGGGGTGGGGGTGATATGCTCCCGTTTGGGCTCGTGGGAGAGGATATGATGGGGACGGCAGGCTATGGGATCCAGAACCCGAACCGGCAGAGGGTGGTGGTTGATGTAATGCGGCTTGTGAAGGGTATGTATTCCGTGCGTTCTTCCGTTTTGGATTTGGACTAACGTTGTTTTTGCAGCACTCACCCAGCGGGGGATATGCTTGGGCCGGACACCGGGGTTCAAACAAATGGATATTGATGACGCGTTTTGGGAGTCGGTTAAGAATGTCTTGCTGGGCGCTTGAGTAGTGGGGTGGGAGAGGTGGTGACTTTGGATATGCCATCTCTGTGATGTAACCACTGATGGCTTTTGTATGAATCTCTTTTGGGTAAGCGATTTGAGGTAGTCTTACGCAACTTAATCTCCTGGTAGAACGCGTGGTTGTTGGTGTCAGAACTTCAGAGTAGGGAGGTGCTGCCCTGTTCCTATCGCTTCACGATTTATAAGAGCACATTACAGGATATAGAGCCCCCTGGGCTAGATGATGGTCGTCAACATGGAAGAATCCCAACTTTGGAAGGGCATGATGGTTCAGTAAGAGTTGGTCATGGGGGAAGAGGGGTTCGTGTGATTCCTATCTTGTTAAACAAGCTCCTGAGCATCCAATATTCCCAGTTGTTATACATTGGTCTGGTGATTGGGATTGTCTCTTGACATATCCCCCCCGGCCCTTCTTATGCCCAGCCGCTATCCCGAGGGCCATCCTACGATCGAAATGAGCGATAGAACATTTGCCCTTCTGTCTAGGGATGCCGTTGTTCTTAGGCAACGCATCCGTTGGTTTTGTTTACTCAAATTGTCTTACACCACCACCTCATCATTGTAGCGCCATCAAGTCTGTTTTGGCGGCTCAGCCCCCGTTGGCGGCCCAGGCTCTGTTGAGGGCCCAGTTTCCGTTGACGATGCATTGTCTGTTGGGCCGTCAGATTTTGTTGACGACCCACTCTCCGTTCACGGCTCGACCGGTTTTGTCCCCCCTCGTGCGTTGCCATCAGAAGCAGCCTTCGGGCTTGCTTTGCGCACCGCCACCCGCCTGATGCTCAGCTTCAACTCTTCCACCGGCTTATTCCCTTCGTTCACATCGATCCTCGGAACTTTCTTATGCACCGGCCGCCTCCACACCCTGACCTTCGGCTCCTCGCCCTCCCTCCCCTCCCGCACGAGCCGGTCCTTCTCCTCCTGCAGCGCCATCTCCTGCTCCGTCAACACAATCTTCCACATGGCCTCCCCGCGCGCCTGAAGATCCACCCTCTCCATCTCAGACACATACGACAGGTACGAGATCGCATCCCACAACGACTGCTTGTACGTGTTCTCCCCCCTCGGCGTCGGCATCACCGACCTCCCCTCCTTCTCCGCCAGCATTTTCTCCACCAACCCCTCCCACCGATCCTCCTCAATGGCACTCTCCATCTCCTCCCCCCCCTGCATCTCTATAATCCTCCCAATCCGCTTCGCCCTGCGCTGCGACTTCTGGCGAATAACCCGCTCCAGGAACCTCGGCTGGGGCTTCCAGAAGCGCAAGAACGGCACGCCCAGCGTCGCGGCCAGCGTCGGCGGCTTGCGCACGCCCGTCTTGAACGCCTCGAGCGGCCGCGGCGGGAGGGCGGGCTCGTAGACGGGGGGCTCGCCGTCGACCGACACGCGCTTGAGGAGCGGCGCGTGGCCCTCGATGGGCGCCGTGGAGATGCGCGTGGCGGCGGCCTCGGCGGCCTTGGCTTTGAGGGACACGACGCGGGCTTGGTTCTTGCGTAGGAAGGTGAGGGCCTCGGCGTGTTCGGCGCTGGTGGGGTCGGCGGCGCGGGAGAGGAGGGTTAGGTAGCGGTAGCCGTTCTTGAGGGCGGATACGACGAGGCGGGGGGAGGTGTCGCGCTTGTTGCGGTGGAAGGCGTTGCGGACGAGGGTTTGGATTGGGTTGGCAGGCCCGAGGGGCGAGGCGGTTGAGAGTTCATCGGGGAGGGGCACGCGCAGGCCTTGGCGGAGGAGGGACCGGTAGAGGGCGAAGCCTGGGAAGGGTGGGCAGTATGGTTAGCGGTGAGTCGTAAAATACGAATCCGGAGTGCCCAGGTATGTCTTACATGCTGTCCGGTGCTGCGAGGAGCGGGCGGGTACGAAGAGTGACGGCATTCATCTAGTGGTGGGGATGTCGCACCCAATTGAGCTGATGCGACAGTGGAGGGTGTGCGACTCGAGGAATTTTAAGGTTGCAGGACGCGCCCGGACACAAGTCCGCTGCACGAAGTCACGTGATCCAATTAAAGCACCCTAAATGCCATACTAGATTGTGTTGGTAGAAGAGCTCGTATCATGAATAAGAAGGGTTTCTAATACTAGTACGTTTTGCGGTGTTGATTGCTGGTGGTGCGAGTAGTGTTTGACCCTGCCGGCCCATATGCGCTCCTTTGCCTGTCCCGCACGGCCCTTCCTGGCGAAGCGGACTCGGCGTTTATGTTACCTAACGTCCATCCCGTGGACTACTTTCCCCGAGTGTTCATTTGTAAATTTCTCATTTGTAAATGTCGTACTTAGATCCCTCGGGAGGCTGGGGGAGCTTCTTGTTCTCGTCCATGAACCTGGGGCCAGGTTAGCGTTGGGCGTTCGCAGACATAGCAAACGCAATCTACCTACTTCCGTATCGAAATCAGCGCCGACTCAAGGCTGAGAGGGTCCTCCTTCGGCCGGGCATTCTTGGCGAGCTCAACAGCAATCCTCGTCCAGTCCCGCAGGATGCCGACAGCGTTCTTGTCCACCTTGCCGTCGGTCGGGTTCACTCCGGGAAGGTTGATCTGGCTGACGAAATGGATCTCAGGCGGCTCCCGGGGGTAATTGGGACCGCACTCCATCTTGAGTTCGTAGATGCGGTTCTCGTGTTGACCCTATGTGCAAAAACGGTCAGCCTTGGGTCAAGCCTGCAATTACAGAACGGCCGACGGGTACGATGCGTACGTGAGGAGGGCCCCAAATAGTCCCGCGCCAGTGTGTCATGTAGATGTCTTCAGGATCTTCCAAACCGTACGAGCAGGCCCCTGTGTACCGACCGAGTCGCTTGTCAGCAAGTGCATTTGTACTCTCCGGGTGTGCCTGGAGTGAGACTGCGACATCGAAGGGAACCCACCTGCGCCCATCCCCTTCTCGCCCTTCTCCAACTCGGCAAGGAGTTTGAAATTCCTCGGAACCTGCGCCGCCATTGTGATGTGTGTTAAGTATGTGCCCAGAATGTGGTGAGAAAGACAAATTCGGCGGTGGACGGCGATCTGCGCAGCCCGGAATAACAAGGCGGATGCGAAGTAATGAATGGAACCTCGAAGCCGTTGGGCGTACAGAGGAGGGGTGCGGGGACCCATGTCATGGGCATGCAAGTCAGCCGTGGATGGAGGGGCAGAATAGGCGGTATGTGATTCTGCCCTTTGTCACCAAGGTGCCGCCAAGAGGCCCGTTCTCATCTCACAACTGACAACCAACGACGACCAGCACCGCTCATAACGCATATCACATCTACACACCAATCCCAAACCAGAGTCAAATCACGAATCCAGTACAGTAATGCAGTGACGAACCCCACACTACGTTTCATGGGATACGAATATGACGGCCCAGCTTTTGGCGTCGGAGCTCGCCAACTTAATCCAAGAGAGCAAAAGGAAACACAATGACTTGCGCCAGGTGAGTTAGGCGGTTGAGTTACGCGCATGCCGCGCTCGCACTGTCCACCCAACCTTCAGATCCTAGGGCCACCTCACTCTTCTGCGCATCATTGGCAAACTGACAATAAAAAACAGGCTACTGAGAAGTCGTTAGAGGAATTAAAAAGTCTAAGGACAATATCTGAAGCTCAGACTTCGGAGGGTGTGTTGACCTTTTTAAACTGCCACTCAACACATGCACCGAACTCACACAGTGCCAGAACTCGCCCAGCGCCCGAACTTCGTCAACCCCTTCATCATCGCATGCGGCACCAAAAATGTCAAGTTCACTGGGATTGCCATTGTTTGTTTACAACGGCTCATTGTATCTCGAGCACTGCCAAGGTCTAGGTTGAGCCAGGTCCTCGAGGCGCTGCAACAGGCAACCTCGGCCGGCCTCGATGTTCAGCTCAAGATTCTTCAGGCACTCCCGGCCTTGCTTTCCAACTACTCTGCCGATGTAAAAGGGGATCTTCTCGTCACTGCCTTGAATGTCTGCTTCATTCTGCAGTCTAGCAAGAATGCTATTGTTAACAACACATCGGCGGCCACCTTGCAGCAGTTGGTAGTGTCTGTGTTTGACAAAGTTGTCGCTGAGGATAGTGAGTACCTCTTCTGCTTGTGGATGACCGGACGCAGTTGTATGCTAAAAAAAACATAGAATCTGGCGGTGACTCTCCCGTTGTTGGTGAGGTTCCTATCCAGGATGGCACCCTCCCACTCAAGGCTGCGACTATGGATGCATACAGGGTAGCGTTATCCTCTGCCCCGGATGGTCGGACCCTAGCTAACCGACTTTGGTAGGTCTTCAACGATATCTGTCTTCTCACTGAAGGCCAGCGCCCCGAATATCTCCGTGTCTCTGGCCTTCCTCAGACCTTTGGTCTCGAGTTGATCGAATCAGTCTTGACAAACCACGCCGCTATTTTCACCACGCACGCCGAGCAGGCGGATATCCTGCGGGCCAGAGTTATGCCTTTTATCATCAGTGCGCTGCGTGGAAGGCCAAACTTTGCCACCAGCGTTCGCCTTGTGCGCATCCTGTACACGCTCCTCCGCCGCCACCTCTCCATCCTCCCTTCCGAGAGTGGAGACGCACTCGAGATTTTGACACAGCTCCTCGACCAAGACAATACTTTATGGAAGCGCGCGTTATGTATGGAGGTCTTCAGGGGCATCTTTGCCGAGCACGCCTTGCTCCGCCGCATTTTCATGCTCTATGATAGCGAAGAAGGCCAAAAGAGCATCCTGAAGAACTTGACCGCTACCTTTGTTCGTGTAAGTACGGAGAAGCCAGCGGTCATCGGGTTGGGGCATCAGTCCACCATTCCCGTCGCCAGCTCCAACATGGGACCGTCAACCGACCAGGTCATGCTCGAAGCGAGTGGAGTGACTGGCATCATATCCGGTTCAGTGAGCTCAGATGGTCACAATACGGGCATCAGCAGCCAATGGAGCACCATGCGAGTACCCTGCATTGACCAACTCGACAAGACAGACGCCCCTACCATACCGGAGTCATATGTTTATAGCCTCACTTTGTCGTGTATCACGTCACTGTCTGAGGGCCTTGCAAAGTTCATCCTTCCCCTGACCGTCGCGAGCGAAGGGAGGAGGAAACGAGGCCCGAAACCGGAAGCTGGACGTGACTCGCCTGCGCCCCTGCTAGACGAAGCTCCCGATAAGTTGGAACGCTCGTCGTCGTTCAAGCGAAACCCAGTCCCGGTCAACCCGCTAACACTAGAGAACCACCCCCTGTACGCCGAAATCAGGGTTTGCGCTGCTTTCATCGATGGTTGCTGGCCCGCCATCCTCGCAACGTGCTCCACCTTCCTCTACGCTGCCCTAGATTCGGAATATTACCACGGCCTCGTACGAGCATTCCAGAAATTTGCACATGTCGCCGGCCTGTTGCAACTTTCGACTCCCCGGGACGCTTTCCTCACAACCCTGGGCAAGGCCGCCGTGCCCCCCAACGTGTTGACCGCGTGCATGAACGCTGGCCCTAACCGGCCGCCTCCCAGCCCATCGGCCACTGAGGCGCCGGGCAACATTTTCAGCAACGCTCGCGGGCTGCTCAGCGTCGAAAGCCTCGTTAGCCCATCACTGTTAGGGGCCGAGAAGCAAAGGCAGCCATCAATGGATGCTAGCGGGACCACTCTCAATACCAGGAACCTGTTGTGCCTGAGAGCACTGCTGAACCTCGGCATTGCCCTCGGCCCGACACTCGCATCATCTTGGAGTATTGTACTGGAGACCCTGCAGCGGGCTGACTTTGTCATGTTCTCCTCTGGTAAGGCCGCGGGAAGGACACCCATAGCGGCCAAGGGGCCCGATCCCCAAGCTGAGCAGGAAGCAAGTACTCTTCTTGCTAATTTTGGCACCGAGATTCGGGCCGTTGAGACGGCAGCCTCGCGGCTTTTTGAGAGCACTGTTGACTTTCCGAATCAGTCTTTCGTCGAGATTGTTGGAGCCGTATGCAACCTGCTGGAGCATGTCGAACCTCCCTCAGAGGCGAGCAGTCGCCCACAATCACCCCCCTCTACCGCAGGGCTGAAGGCACCATCCCTTTCTACGAAGCGCATCATGAGCGTTTCAGCGCCGTCGCAAACAGCACCAAACCAAGAGAACCAATTTGCCCTGTCCAAACTTGGCGACCTTGCTTCCATCAACATCGAGAGGCTGTTAGCATACGAGCCGCAAGCGTCAGGCTGGGCACCCTTGGTTGACGAGCTAATCAACGTTATGAGCTCGGTGTCCAATACGGCCCCCGTTAGAGCACGAGCGGCGGAGACGTTGGTTCGCATCCTTCTCGAGGAAGCCAATGCCGTTTCATCGCAGCCAGAAGAAGTACGGGGCCCGATACAGAGGCGCCTCCTTGAAGCCTTCCGCGACTCTCTTCTTCCCCTCCAGGCACCCGAGCGGCACGTCTCTATTACAAGGCACGCCATCGACGTTGACATCCACAAGATTGCCCTCGAAGGCCTCAAGAGTCTCTTGGAAAACTGTGGTGAATCACTGATTAGCGGCTGGGAGCTGACGTTTGAGATTATCGACACTATTTTTATCGAACGTAATCTCAGCGCTGAAGTCAAACAGGATGGGATATCCCAACGGCCTGCTGTCTTGCATACCCGCGCCGTCAAGCTCATCCGCCCATCATTCGCTTCGCTGCAGCTAATATGCTCCGATTTCCTCCCTTCTCTCCCTAATGCTTGCTTCCTCAACCTCGTCGATACCCTGTACAAGTTCTGCACCCAGGAAGATGAACTCAATGTGGCGTTGACAGTAGGTCGAACTCCAGGCTCATTGCTCAGGGGGCATTGCTGACATGTCTAGACTGTTACTTTTTTCTGGGCCATTTCGGATTTCCTTTCTGCCAACAGCAAGTCCATGTCGATTACCGAAGCCATGATCCCCGATACAGGTGATCAGTCGCTTGTCGAGCTGGCTACAAAGCCTTCCGAACAAGGTTCAGCCGCGGCATTGTGGATGTTACTTCTCCTTCGGCTCACCTCGGTTGCTGCGGACCAACGACTGGAGCTGCGTAACAGTGAGTACACCGTAACCTAATCGAGAATTAAGCTGACCTAGCAGGTGCCATCCAAACTTTGATGCGGATAATGTCCGCATACGGCGAGAGCCTGAGTCCGGAAGCTTGGTCAGTTTGCATGAGGGTAGTCATTTTCAGCCTCCTCTCGTCAGTCGAGCATGAGTTACGCGCCGTCGACAGCCCCTCTACGAAGGACAGCGGCCAAGACGAGTGGAAGGAGACGGCAACTGTCGTCATTCAAGGAGTGTCGGGCCTGTTTGGATCTTATCTCCACCCCCTCACAGCGCACCGAAGCTTCTCAGAGATATGGCGGGACCTCATCGGCCATTTCCGCGCCCTCCTGAGCCTCCAAATTCTTGACATCAATGCCGATACATACAGCGCTGTTCGAGACATTCTTCACGCCTGCGCGGAGCAAGAAAAAGGTGGCGTAGGCAAGGAGAGCCTTGACCTAGCATGGGACCTGTGGTCTCAGGGAATACCCGTACCCGGAGACGACGGCAAGGACGACAAATCGTCAGACAACCAGAAATGTCTGCTGGTCTGGGTTGAAGCACTTTTGGAGCTTTATGGGTTGATCCAAGCAGACTTTAGCGTCGAGCGAGTCCGCCGGATGTTGACGTTGCTCCGCGACGCGATGCAGCATGCAACGCCCGGGGCGTACGCTAGCGACATCGAGTTTGTCACGCCGTTGCAGGGTAAGATTCTCGAGGTCTTCCGCATGGTGCGGACTGATTTGCATGGCGTCCCATCGGCGATGATCGCGCAGGTAGCCGAGTTTGTTTCTCTGGCATTCGCTCGGGAAAACGCAGCCAAGGCAGCAGAGAAGCGCACATACGTCGCTATGTCCAAGGAGAGCATGTCCATCCTGCAGTCGTTGATCGTCAACAATGCTTCGGAGAAGGACATTTACGAAACAGGGGCGTTCGCTAGTGCATTGTCTGCTCTGGCCAAGCCCGTCATTCTCAAGTACCAGTTCAAGATCGTCACCAAGTCAGTCCAGCCGTGGAGGGTAGCAACGCAGTCAACCTTGGCTGTGCTCGAGGCAGCGCTTCCTCAGCTATCTGGATTGGAGCTGCCTCGAGAGACGTTGCAGGATATTTGGCGCATCATCGTCTCGATGGCCAACGGTATTTTCAGCGCCGATTTGACCGCGCCCGCCGCCGAAACCGCGGACATTACGGCCGACCAAGAATTCGACATTGCATCGTTCCGACAACTGCGTGGACTCATCATCCCAGCACTCGGCGCGGAAGTCGTTCTCGACGAGACGAGAAAGACCTACGCCGAGGGCCTGTTCCGCACATCCATCATCCACACGCCCGCCCCCGCCGAGGCGGACATCATCTACGGAACCCGCAGCGGCAGTGACCCCGTCGGCCTAGGCACCTTCTTCAAGAAGCGCGACGGGCGCACCATCGACCCGACCCCCACGAAGCGCAACCTCATGGGCCGGGTGTGCCTAGACGAACTATTTGCGCTCGTGCAAGACTCCTCCTCCTCCTCCGACACAACGGTACCCCCCACCGAACCCACCATCCCCAACAACAACAACAACAACAACCTTCAAATCCGCCTAGCGCGCACCGTAGCCCCCTACCTCATCCTACGATGCGCTTTAACCCTCCGCGGCTACGTCGCCGACCAACCCCTGCGCGGACGCATGCCGCAGCCGCTGTCGCAGCGGCAGGAGCTCGCACACCTACTACGGCGGCTGGTGGCGCTGCGCTCGGAGCCCGACGCCATCCCCGACGTGCCCAACGTGGAGAGCGAGACCAGGAAACACCTGCTGCGGCTGTACCCGCTGCTGGTGAGCGCGGTGCAGGTGGCGGGGACGGCGGGGGATGAGATGGTGCTGGGGTTGGTGAGGGAGGGGTTGGATGGGGTGGGGGGGGAGTTTGGGTTGTGAGTTGGCGGCGATGGTGGTGATGAGTATGGAGTGGGGGGGGGGGGGGTGGTTATTTATTTGTGTGTAGATTTTGTGCGTGTCTGGTAGAATACACTGACTGAGTGGGTTTTAATGGGCCCCTATCTGACGCCATGCCTCGCTTTTCTTTTCCCCAGAGCTCCATGCAATCATTGAGACAAGTAATGGTACAGCCGATAAAGCGCACTTCTCAACTCCTACCCGAGCCACCACCCACCCTTGCTTCTTCTTCCCGGGGTCCTGAGAACATACCCTCCCCGGACTTGCCCTCCCCAGACTCCCGCCCCTAAGCAGCCGTCTGCTCCGGCGCCGGCGAGGCATTCCCCGTCTCCTGAGCCTCAATAACACCGCTCTTAGCTAGCGCATCCCTAGCCATCGTCTTGGCCTGAGCATCCCCCACCTTGCCATAGACACTCAATGCCGTAGCAATCATCCCCCCAATATCGCCCACATTCCCCGGCACCACCACGGCCGTGCCCTCCTTCGCCAGCCGCCCAAACGCATCCACATACTTCTCCGCCACCGACAGACTCACCGCCCCCTGCGCAGCATCCTTCCCCTCCGCAATCGACCTCGCCACAGCCTCAATCCCCGCCGCCGTGGCCCTCGCCCTCAACAAAATCGCCTCCGCCTCACCCGCCGCCCCATTAATCTTCTCCGCCCTGACCGCCTCACTCGCCAAAATGGCACTCTGCTTCTGCCCCTCCGCAATATTGATCGCGCTCTGGCGCTGGCCCTCGGAGTCCAAAATCTCGGCGCGCTTGGACCGCTCGGCCGTCACCTGGCGGTGCATGGCGTCGACGACGGGCTTGGGCGCGTGGATGTCGCGGATCTCGTAGCGCAGACAGGTGACCCCCCACGCCTGGGCGGCCTCGTTGATGGCTTGCGTGATGTTGGTGTTGAGGGCGGCGCGCTCTTTGAGCACGTGGTCGAGGGTGAGCTGGCCGATTTCGGAGCGCATGGTGGTTTGGGCGAGTTGGGATATGGCGTATTCGGCGTCTTCGACGCCGTAGCTGGGTTGGGGGGTGGAGGGTTAGTTGAGGGTCTATGTATGTGCTGGGGATGCGGGAGGGGATTGTGGAGGTTGGAATGAGGGGGGGGGGGCGGGGTGTGCTCACCTGGCCTTGTACGCGTCAAAGACCCGGGTGTAGAGCACGCCGTCGAGCTCGAGGGTGACGTTGTCGGCGGTGATGGCACTCTGCGAGGGGATCTCGATGGCGACCTCCTTGAGCGACTTGACGTAGGCGATGCGGTCGAGAAAGGGGATCAGGATGGCCAGGCCGGGCTGCAGGATGCGGTTGAACTTGCCCATGCGCTCGACGATCCACGCCGTCTGCTGCGGCACGAACCGGACCACCGTGTTCATGGGCAACGACGCCGGCTTCTGGAAGTAGGTCGGCGGTATGAGGCCCCCGCCCATGCCGCTGGGGAGGGCATTGCGTTGTGTGGTGTGGAATGCGCTTCTTGACGATGCGGCGATGTTGGATAATGCGAGGGCGGCGAATGGGAGATTTCGGGAGCTGCGGGTCGAGGATGTCAAGCTCGCCCGTGCGGTAGGGACGAGGGCCCTCTGTGCTGTTGTGAGCGACATGGTCGGCGACAACCTCACATCTGCTGTCGGCTTTGCTGAGTTGTGGGATTGTTCTTGTGGTTTGGCGCCGATTTGTAAAAGTGGCAGGCGGCAGGGTCGACGTCGGTGCTTGCTGGTGTGGGCCGGGCCCACTTGCAGCTCTGAGCTTGGTCCGAAGCATAGGGTATTGTTACGTTACGGAGGCAATGCTTGTATCGTACGTACATACATACATACATACATACGGTACTGCTGCACCTCAACCACATTGCATAAAAAGAGGGCTCTCTCCCAAACGTCTCTTTTTTGTACTCTCCGTATTCCCGCAATCCGGACACCAATAAGTCGCATCATCTCTACCACAACAAGGAATCAGGACCGTGCATCCCCTCAAGTTGGCACAGTTCAAATGTTAATTCCCATCATCTCCCTCCATTCGCTCGGCGTCTCTTGCTGGGCAGCAGCACTTTTCGCAGCTGCATCCGCCACAGTGTTCCACTCGCGCGGGATTCTCCAGAACTGGATGGCCAAGCCGTCGTCCGAGTACCGCTCGACCTCTCCCAGCAGCGCCTCCCACAAGTCCTTGTTCTTGACGTCGTAGCCGGCACTGGTCTTCCAACCGTTCCTGATCCACGTCTTAACCCACTTGGTAGCGCCTTCGACCACATATTCGGAATCGGTAGCGGCGACAAAGGTCTCGAACCCCTCGCCAGGCCAGTGCCGGAAGCGCAGCGCAGCGATCACGGCACGGAGCTCGGCGCGATTGCTGGTCTGAGCGGCGGCGGCGCCAAAAGGACCCCTGGCCTCGAGGCTGGCGCCGGCAACGAGCTGAGTGCCCTCGTCGCTAACCCCATGCCAGAAAGCCCAGCCGGCCTTGGGATTGGCCTGGCCATTGTCGAGACAAGCACCGTCTGTGCGGATTAGAACAGTGCTAGCGTCGTTTCGATGGGTATATCTAACAAGAATGGAACGCGCAGGTAAGTTATTGCCCCGGAGAAAGGGAGGGAGTCAAGACGGACCTCTTGACACGCATGTGTTGCCTGCGACCAGAGAACAACTGTGCGGGCGTGTCGGTGGTTGAAGACGGGATGAACTTTGAGGGCCAAGATCGGCCAGTGCCCTTTAGCAGCGGAGGGCCCATACGGTGCTGAATAAAGTCAGGCTCTACCCTAACCTCGTCGTCATCCTCCTCTTCGTCATCACCATTGCCCTGGTTGCTCAGGACATCGTCCATGAAGCTGTAGTCGACGCAGCACTTGCCGCAAACCACGAAGCCGTGCGGGCCGCAAACCAAGCGGCCGTCGGGAAGTTCACACGGACCCTCGTCATCGTCGCTGCTGCTGTAGCCAAGAGGGATGAGACCCTGCGCGAGATAGTATCCTCGAGGCATGATTTTGGTGATCTGGCCCTTGCTGTTGAGTCCGTATTGATGGGAACTGATTGTGGTCGTGGTTGTTGGAAGGCAATAGGTAATGGGCAGTGAGTGCCCCGCCAGCTGATAAGATAGACGAGGGAGGTGCTCGTAGCACCCCGCCTTCCCAACAGCAAACAAGCTAAGCCAAGCCGCACCCGTAGCTTCCGATTCCAGAAACTTGAGGCCTCGCGCCCGCCAAAAACAGCAGCCTAAACCGCGGCATATGTACCTGTACCCAGTCTGGGTGGAATAAGCCATGTTGGATCCAAGCATGGTCTCGACTCTTAAGGGCCGGGTCAAGGCCTGTGTTCGTTTTTGTAATATGTGGAAAACTAAGAACCTAGGTAGGGCATATGTAGGTATCTATTTTTACGACGCACTGCCCACAGCACCACTTTCTCCTCCGTCATCTTGAACAACCTCTCCAGTCGCAAGGAGCCGTTTCCCCTTTAGGACCTGTGGCAAGGAGACCGTCGGTGGGCGCTCCCATGTCAGATACTTCTTCACATAGGCAGACATCATGGCCCGCGTTTGGCCTAGGCGGAATGATGGATCCAATCGCATGGAGTCATCCACTATCAACGGTGGCCAGTCGAGCGGATTCGACGCTTTGCTGAAGTGGTCAATCTCGCTTTCATCTCTTCTTCTGACCCAATCATCGAGGACCCATCTGTATGCCTCCATAAGACTGTCGAGTTTCGCATCCTCATGCGCCACCCATTTTGTGAGCGTGACTTGGGATAGGTCAAGTTCGTGGGGTTGGAAGTCCGGACGGGAACAAAACTCTCGGGTGATGAGCTCGTGCACTGTTAGTATGACGAGCTTCACATCGCTGCGGTCTTCTTTGTATCCAAACGCATAACGATTATACATATCCCCTTCCCAGCCCACTTTTCCTGCGAGGTTGAAGTTGAAGAGCTGGATGCTGTCCGTGGAGGCGTCAATGGCGAGGTTCCCCGGACAGATGTCACCGTGGACGATGCCGAGATGATTATTTAGATGATCCACAGTCTAATTATGTGAGCTAATTAGAATCCTAATATGAGGGCCGGCAGCCGGTGCATAGGGGGACAGGACTGACACTGATGAGCTGTTCGAGGTATTTGAGCTTGAAGACGTAGTCTTTGTTCTCCCACAGCGTCCCGCCGGGGACGTAACGTGTAGTAAAGCCGACTACCCTGTCGACGGTGTTGATTGAAGCCACGACGAGGGCATCGAACGGGACAATGTTGGGGTGTGGTGGTATACTTGAGACGCAATTTGTCTCGTGCCACGCAGTGGCGACGTCGGTTCCATCCAAGTGGTATTTGAACACGGCCCTTTTCATCCTGCCCGATGGCGGTAAGTAAGTAACCAGATCGAGTTGCTTCCCAAGCCGACGACGTTCGGTGAGCTCCTCGCGACGAACCGTTGGCAGGTGCTCAGGGAAGGCAGTGCGTTCCGGGTAGAACGGAGCCCAGGAATAAACGTCGTCGTAATCCTGCGCGGGGGCGTTTGCTGACTTGAGCGAGCCATCATCCTCGATCCAAACCTCCAAAACACCGGGTGGAAGGGTGTCGATGAATTTCTCAACAGCCTCAAAGACAAAGGCAGCGTCGACTTGGTTGATGGATGGAACATGGACGTTGATACTGCGTCTCTGGTCCAAATCATTGATAATCCATTCTTCACCGGGCGAGCTCCAGGGAGCGGGCGGGCCCGAGCAAGTAAAGCGTCCGTGAAGACCGCAGCGGGAGAAGTAGTTCGGAAGGGCAGCCTCGAGATCGGAAGACCCGGGGTCTTCATGCGGCGACTTTAAGAGGTTGTTTTGCGCAACGCCTGTCGCCATGGCCGTGGATGACTGGAGTGGGAATTTAGAATAATGTTGACCCGTATTATAACCAATGGCAATCTTTGAGTTAAGTAAGGTGGTAAAACAAGGCGGGAACCTGACAGTATTGAAGTGGACGCGAGTTATAAACCGAATATTCCCAGATTCCACAACCCCGATCCGAGATAAGAACCCGTTGAATGCCTTTGAAGAAAAAAGTAGGTAGCTTCGTTCCTGGATGCAGATGCGTGTACCCCCTGCTTGTTCTTTCCATGCTGCTTTTCTACGTAGAAAGGTAGGCACACATTGACCAACCTGCTGTCTGACGTGGCCAATGTGTGAGAGTTTGACCTTCCCCTTTTTTTCTTTCGGCTCGTAGGGACTAACAATCGTTTTGTGAGGGTTATTCATCCGTCTAAAGTTGAGTGAAAGAAAAAATACGTCCGCGTCTACACTAACGATATGCATCGCCATCGCGAAATCCTGGGGGTTAGTTTCCTTATTAACCAACTTCTAAGCCTGCCGACCTTATATTACATGTACAGATGCTGAACAATTTTCTGCTGCCTTGGTATGGAACCCCTCCACTACCCCAACCCATGCTCATCATGCATCCCCAAAGGAGGGCAAAACAACCCAAGGCAACGCCTTCCCATCACGGATTGAACTCGCCCCAAACAAACCCACACTCCTCAATAACAACCCCCCTCCCCCCTCCCCCCCGATCTACCTCCCCTTTTCTTCTTCGACAACCCTCACCCTCATACTCACCTCCCCACACGGCCCCGCCGTAAACCTCGAATCCTGAAACGCATGATCCCCCAACACCGTATCCAGATCCGTATGCCTGACCCGCGGCGTCTCCACGGGGTTATGTCCCGTCAGCTCGAAATCGAACCACCGCGCCAGCACCACCAGTGCAATCTTCATCTCGCTCATGGCCAGCGCCTGGCCCATGCAGGACCGCAGACCGCGCTCGAAAGGGCGGTACGCGGCGCGGGGGAAGGGGGGCTCGTCTGTGGTGGAGGTGGTGGTGGTGGGGAGGAAGCGTTCGGGGCGGAATTCTGTGGGGGACTCGAAGATGGTGTCGTCGTAGTGCATGGCGTGGGCGAGGACCGCGAAGGCTTGGCCGGGGCGGAGGGGGTAGCTTTTGCCTTTGACGGTGAAGGAGGTCCTGTGGGGTGGGGGTTAGTGGGTTGGGTTCAAGAGGGTGGGTTGGGTTGGGTTTGGGGGGATGGTTGGGTTTGAGGGCGGCTTACATTCCGGGAGGCGGGTCGCGGACGATCATGCCGATGGGGAACATGCGCAGCGTTTCTTGGATCATGGCGGTGGTGTAGGGCAGGTCGTTGATGCGGCTCGGGTCGTCTCTTAGAACGCGCAGGGTCTCGTCGAAGGTTTTGCCGAAGACCCGGTCATGCTCCTCGCGAATCTTTTGCACGACCTCGGGAAATGCCGAGAGCATCATGACCAGGTACTGATAGAGATGTTAGCGTAGGGCAAAGAGAAGTTGAAAAGGATTGGGATTGTACGCACGCTGGATGTGTCGGTCGTCGTGCTATAACCGGCAACAAGGAAACCTTTGGCACTATTGGGATGTTAGTTTCTGAGCGAGTACAATGCTTGTGAAGTGGTCCGGCGCATCTTACTTGTCTAGGACGAGCTTCATTAGACGGTCGTCTAGGGGCAAGCCGGCCTTCACCTGGTCCAGAAACATCCTGTCGAGGAGGCAGGTGGCGTTGGCTCTGGTGGGGAGAGGCTTTTGTGATGAGATTTTCTCAAACCGAGAGAGTATCGCCTTCTTAATATCCGTGTTTAGTCGGTTCACAAGAGAATCCCGCTCCCGCTTCCTTTGCCATGCTTTGATTGGGTTGAGGGAAGGTCCAGTCGAGCCGCTGATGTCGTTGAGTCGTTTTGAGACTTCATACAGGTCCGAGTTTGGATCGGGCTTTTCGCCGAAGAAGATCTTCCAGATGATGGAGAAGGGATACTGCCCAATTTGGTGCGCCATGTCGGTGACCTCCCCGGAGTCTGCTACACGACGGACCCGGTTGTGAAGCGACTCGGCTTCATCAATGATGAGGTCGTGGTACCCCCGGGTGGCCCCGGGGGTCAGTCCCGGAGCCAGCATTTGATGGAGCTCCTTCCATAACGGCCCGTCGGTGGTCTCGATGAAGCCCGTGCCGACCGTGGGAGTGAAGAACTCACGCACCATATCGGCCTGGGGAAAGGCAGCCACGGTGGTCAAGGCGGCCGCGGCATCAGGGCCGCTGCAGACGACGAAT
Organism: Chaetomium tenue; assembly: GCF_020726465.1. Classification (NCBI taxonomy): domain Eukaryota; kingdom Fungi; phylum Ascomycota; class Sordariomycetes; order Sordariales; family Chaetomiaceae; genus Chaetomium; species Chaetomium tenue. The sequence goes on along the minus strand of NW_027117330.1, from coordinate 781,706 downwards.
TCTGGGCCGAAGGGCCACAGGTCCATGTAGAACACATCCGGAAGGTTGAAGTCTCGTTTGATCTCTGTCCACGGCGCTTGGATGTAAGTGCCGGGCATCTTTTTGGCATATTCCCCGACGAGCTTCAAGTGTCCCCATATCGGGTCATATGGCGCTTTAGGCTAGCCACGGAAAAGGGGGAATGATTAGCGCACATAATACATTGAACGGATACGGCTTGTGATATCTGGAAGGTCTTGAGGTAATTCTTGGAGGCATACTATATTTTCGTTGCGGTAAAATCGGCGTTTGGCCTTCAGGAGGACGATCAAGTACACAATCACGGCGCTCAAAGCAGTGATGGCGAGCCAACCGACGCTCGGGGTACCGAGGAATAGAATCATGGTGAAGTTGGCACTCTGAGGGTTGTTGTGCCCACATTTACATGTAACGAGAACGAATGTGTCCGACAAGGAGATGAGATGAGACGGTCAAAAACTGCGAACCGGTGAGATTTTGACCTGGCTCTCGAGTGCAGCCCCTGCAGGATTGGTTGGCTGCTGATTTGTTTACCATTATGGCATTATCCCTCGGATTTAAAGTCTGGGCTGAGTGGCTCACTAAAAATACAACATTGGGTCTCCAAGTCTGGAATGCGAACACCCATCTCGGGTAATTAACGAACTATTCCTAGTTGGTAAGGGAGCCTGACACGTCTCGCACGTCTCACGTGCAATTACCGAGAAATTCTGCCAAGGGTTGCCTGGCAGGGGGGACTGGACCGACATCGTGGGCCATCGAAACCATTTACTTGGTACGAAGGAGTTGGATAAGGTCAAGTATCAACCAATCCTCTGAACTTAATCTACAATTGCCAGGCTGCCTTGATGCCTTCTCCCCTCTACCATTACAGGAATATCCTCAAAAATGGTTGAGGCTATGTTGGCCTGTCCGGCGCCAGGTTCCCTCCTTATTTTTGATGGATGTGAGGTACCGAAAGACAGATGCCTAACCATCGCCTGACGACCGGTCGACAGTCGACAAGTCACAGACAGGTCAGTGTATGGACAATGTCCGACTGACGTGACGTGACTGACAAGCGACTCTTAAGTCAGTTGTCAGTCGGTCGGATAGCTTAGAGAAAACCAACCTTCTTTCACACATACAGTTTGCCTGGTGCACTTCGTTCGTTAGTCGTTACAGGTTGCTATTAATGCATTTAAGGTTTCTGGTGCTTACCCTGGATTCCAACCCCCTGTCCAACTTACCCCACCCCTTCGCCTCATCTCAACTTCACTCATGAGTCGTACTTGTCGTAGTCTCGTAGACTGGAGGCTGGGCTTTAGGTAGTTGTTACCTCCTATATGTCCCCACTATAGTAAACCTGCTGGAGACTCCAGTCAGCACCTCATTCTCGCGCCCTAGCACTGAATTGCTATGTTTTGTATTGATGATACGAAGCTACGTAGTATAATATCAATACTATTAGAGTATTTCAAGTTTACGGGCCTTTAAACGTTCATCGTCCAGGGCAGAAAAACGTGTGTCTTGTTGCTTCTCAGCGGGCCAGTGGTGAGGAGGAACTTATGTAACCAGGCTACCCAGGTCCTAGGCCCCAGTCTCGCCACTTCAACGTACAGTCACCTCCACACATATCGCCCTGCGGATTAGGTGCTGTGTGCGTGCCAAAGACGTCCGAGGCCTTTGCAAACTAGCAACGTGATCGACATATGCCGCCTGGAGGCTCTGCGCACCTCAAGGCAACGTCTATCTATCGTACACATAGGCGATAAGGGAGGCTCTGACTCACAGAAGAGGTCCGTGTACTGGGGGACGGTCTTTATAAACCCATCTTCCTCCACCTGAATTCTCCCAGCAAACTTTTCCCTGCACTCAACCAGTCAACCTCAAGCTCACTCAAAGTTCAAACCCGCAACATTCATCCATCGTCACTGCATCAAACAGCCAACATGACGCAAGATATCAAGACATTTAAGACCAGATTTCTCATCCTATCCGATACTCATGCGCAACCGTTGGTGACGCCAAGCGTGCCCGTGGACGTGGCGATTCACTGCGGCGATTTGACCGAACAGTCCAAGATGGCCGAATTCCGCGCCACCATGGCTCTTCTCCAGGGCATCGACGCGCCCCTCAAACTCGTCATCGCCGGCAATCATGACTTCACCCTCGACACCGAGGTCTACAAGAAAAAGGCTGCAGAGGCCCACCGGATCTGCTCAATTCACCCCAGGGACATGGCCGCAGTGTATGGCGAGTTCGACGATGCCCGCGTGCTCCTCAACACATACAGCGGCATCATCTTCCTGGACGAAGGCACGCACCACTTCGACCTGCGCAACGGCGCCCGGCTGACCGTGTACGTCAGCCCCTTCACCCCATCCGCAGACCCAGACTGGGGCTTCCAATACCGGCTCGGCGAGCAGCACGACTTCGCCATCGACAAGTCCGCCGACGTCGTCATCACGCACAGCCCGCCCAAAGGGGTGCTGGACCAGACCTCGTCCAAGCAACGCGCCGGGCGCGACCAGCTTTTTGCGGCCGTTGCGCGGGCCCGGCCCCGGCTCCACTGCTTCGGGCACGTTCACGAGGGCTGGGGAGCCAAGTTGGTGGCCTGGCGCGGTGCGACGCCCAGCGAGAACCCCTCCCACTTCACAGACATCGACAATGGCGCGTCTGTGGTGGTGGAGACGCTCGCGACGCTGCGGCCGGGCAAGTGGGATGATGCGGAGGCGGCGAAGGAGAAGGAGGCCCGGGCTGGGAGGCTGGTGGCCCAGGGGTACCGGCAGACAAGCCACTGCGCGGGGGACGACCGGGCGATCACACCGGGAAAAGAAACCCTGTTTGTGAACGCGGCGATCCAGCCAGGGCCCGAGGATGATGGTCCGCAGCTTCCGTGGGTTGTTGACATTGACCTCCCGGGAATACCAGCAACGCCGGCTGTGTAAGAACCGGGACTGGGTCGCGGGGGCGGGCATTGGATCACGGAGGGGGGCATGGGATCACGGGGGCGGGCATGGGATCACGGGGGCGGGCATGGGATCACGGAGGAAGCGGGCACTGGGTATCGGAGGCGGCAGCGTTGACTCTCGTATTATAAATACGTAATAATAATAATAATTTTTTATACTTGATCTCAGGAAATGAAGCTACGTATAGTAGACGAGGGCGATGTTGATGACTATACTGCAGCGGGGTTTGTAGAGGGCAACGAGGTACCTACCAGTTGGTAGCGATTCACTCCCACGCCGGCCCATTTGGAGCCCGGCCTCGATTAACCACGAGTGCTTGACCAGAGTCTGTTAATTGGCTCCCCTTCCCCCGACGGTCAATACGCAGTCATTAACCTCTCCGACAACGGCAGACGAGCATTCATATTCCCGCCGAAGTCCCAGCTCGCCCTGCGAGCACGTCAGCTCCAAAGGTTTGCCGAGTCAGAGCACGAATATAGGTACCTATAAGATTACAACTATAGATATCGCCTTCGCCTCAGCTATATCACCGGATTTTCGTATTTAAACCCCAACCAAGGAGCTATTCCTACAGAACTAGGTATAGAAGCGTAAGTTGTTTCCTGTATTCTCAAATAGTGGAGAGACCAGAGAAATGATTATATTCGTCAGGTATCGCAGTATATCTCTCAAACCAGCTAGACCCAACTACCAACCGGAGAAGCGGCAGGATAATAGTATACCAACGACGAACGATAGGCTACTATCCAGTATACAATATAATTCACCACCCTAGGGGTATACCATCCGTCTCCAGATGCGGGATTTGCCACTCCGACAGTCCGCCTACTACTTTACTACCCCGGCTCTTTCCCAGGGTGGGAGGAGGCTGCAAGCACTTGGGGCAAAAACGACCTCCCACCACGCAGCCAGGTTCAAATACCCAGCCCACCCAGCCAAACCCCCACTTCTCCCCCTCTTCTTCCCAACTCCTTTTTTACGGCATCGTAAGCCAGTTAGGGAACAACACTCGTCATCAGCATCGACCTTACCGGTACGCGGTCCTCTTATGGACTCGCACAGCGCAAGAGGTACCTACCGTACTTGCAGTCGGTTACGGTAGTTCCAAAAAGGTTAACAGTTTTGAAAAGTAACCTTACATTCTACATCAGTACCTATCATCTCTCACGCCCATCCATCACCTACCGTAGCTCCTTTGTTAATGTGACGAACCTACTCCAGGATCCTATCCTGTTAGGGTTCAGCTTTGAAGGTAATCTCTCGAGGATGCTTAGGTTCGGTGCAGCCAAAGGGTGCACAACAATAGACTTGTCTCAACAGTAGGCTTGCGAGCTTGTAGCGAACTGTAGCTGTGATTGCTAACTGGAGAACTCCCAGAGCTCTCCAGAACGAGTGACTATATACTGCTATCTGGGCTGTTGATCCCAGTGCTCCCTATGCTCCCGGGGAGCATTGGGAGCGTTGGGAGTGTAGATGCTCCCCGTGCTCCCGGGCCCTGAAGGGAGCGCCGGGAGCACTCCCTTCTGGTGCTATGATTGGTCCTATGTTTCCGTGAATGATTGGACGGGACGTCCCGCGTCCTGCAAGCCAAGACCGTACGGGTCCTAATCCGTGACAGTTAACCGCATAGGCATTCCCGGTTCTTAAGGTGAGCGAGAAGGCTACAGAATCAACACCACCTTGTAAACTGTACCTTGAAACCCCTTTGGATTCTGAGTACGAGGAATCATGTAACGTATTTGCATAACGAGTGGGCCAACATAACGAGTGGGCCACTTTTCTTCCTCTTGCAACCTCCCAACTTCATGACGAATTTCCTTCACAATACAAAATGCAACCTCTTCCAAAAGAGAGTCGTATGATCCTTGCGCTTGAATCTCTTAAGAAAGACGCTAAACTTTCCGTACGGAAGGCTGCTACGATCTACGAGATTCCGCGAAGCTCGCTTCAACATCGACGCGCTGGAAAGCAACCACGACCCGAAATACCAGCCAACCTTCGAAAATTGACCAACTTGGAAGAACAAGTCCTTCTTGAGAGGGTACTCGACCTTGATGCGCGAGGATTTCAGCCCCAGCTCTCCGACCTTCGAGAAATGGCCGATCGCCTTCGGGCCGCACGCGGCGCGTCGCCCGTCGGACCCCGATGGGCAAACGGTTTCGTAAAGCGACATTCCAAGGTTACGACGCGTTTCCGACGTCAAATCGATTATCAGAGGGCCCAATGCGAAGATCTCGACGTAGTAAACGCGTGGTTTCGGCTCGTACGCAACGTAATCGACAAATACGCGATCCAAGAGGGGACATCTACAACTTCGACGAGACTGGGTTCCAGATGGGCATGCTTTCGAGTGCAAAGGTCGTGACGAGCTCCGAGCGACGTGGGCGGCCTCGCACAAAGCAGCCTGGCAATCGAGAGTGGGTTACGGTGATCCAAGCTGTGTGTGCGGATGGCTGGGTCGTGCCGCCGTACTTTGTCGTCAAGGGGAAAAACCACCTTCTCCCCTGGTACCAGGACAGCCGGTTCGAGCCCGAATGGAGAGTCCACACAAGCGAAAATGGCTGGACAACAAATGAGATTGGCCTCGATTGGCTAAAACATTTCGACCAGGCTACCAAGCGCCGTACGAGAGGGGTGCATCGGCTGCTCATCCTCGACGGCCACGAAAGCCACCACTCGATCGACTTCGAAGTTTTCTGCAAGGCCAACAACATTATTACACTTTGCATGCCTCCCCATTCTTCCCACTCTCTCCAGCCTCTTGATGTTGGGTGTTTTAGTCGGCTCAAGGCCTCGTACGGCAAGCGGATTGAGCAGATGATGCGGATGCAGATCACCCACATTACGAAGGAGGACTTCTTCGACGCATTTGTCGAGGCATTTCACGCTTCCATCACAGCGAACAACATACGAGCGGGCTTTAGAGCAACTGGCCTTGTTCCTTTTGACCCTGAATTGGTAGTTTCTTGCCTCGACCCTAAGCCACTTACCCCATCTCCTCCAACCTCGCGTCCCGGAACAGCCTCGAGTTGGGCCCTGAAGACCCCATCCAATGCGTACGACGCGACCAAGAGCTCCATCACTCTCAAGCGGAAGATCGAGAACCATCAAGGTAGCTCTCCGACTCACATTTTCGACATCATCGACTTGCAGGCCAAGAGCATCTCAAAATTGGCACATGAAATGGTGTTACTCCGAGCTGAGGCCCAGGAACTTCGTACAGCAAATGAGCGACTAAGCAAGCGCCGTCGGACAAAGAAAACGCGTCTGCAGGAAGGAGGATCACTTAGTTTACAAGAGGCAAAGGGTTTGATGGCTGACCGGGGACTTGGTGATAAGGACTGCAAGGAAACGTCCGGGAGTAGTGGTTGTATAACAGTGGGTGGGCCACGCATTCGGCTCTGCAGCAACTGCAAGAAGCCCGGCCACAATGCGCGGACTTGTCAAGTACTTTGCGAGATGTCTGAAGACAGTGACTCCGAGTAGTTTCAATTGATTTGAGCTGTTGTGGCTGAATTGACTTACACGAGGTGGTTGAGGTCCGGGAAAAGTGGCCCACTCGTTATGGTGGCCCACTCGTTATGCAAATACGTTACTTGGATACGCACGGCGGCCCCATCCCCACTTAGAAGCTGGCAGTTACACTGGCCCAACCTTCGGTGTCTTTTTCTTTGTTAAGAGGTGTTAGAAATATGAACCAAAACTGAAACACCAACGTTTCCTCCAGCCTGAACTTTGATCAAGAGTCCATGTAGATGAGTAATACATTGAAATCATCCTCGCTACACTCGGCCTTTGGTGGGCCACCGCCGCGTCTGACCCGGATCTCCTCGGCCTGCGCACTGTACTGATTAGCATCTGCATCCTTGCCCTGCCCCCGGAGGACGGCAGGTGAGGCCTTCCCACCAACCAAGTACCAACTCAGTGAGCTAGTACATCTTGGCTTTTTGCAGGTTTCCGCCCCCTGCAACCTCAAAAACCAGTCACCCGGATGCACGAAGTACCACGAAGTGCGCATTTCCGGATTGCCCGCAGATGTTCGCAGACAATCCGGGCTCTCGGGGAGTGGCGGCCTTGGTATCCCTTCTGCGGCAACGAGCGGGTCGGCCCGTGAATGTTTCTGAGCCAACCTCAGCCTGCTCGAAACACTGGGAAGTTGGGTGCCTGTCCTACCTGCCACGTTTGACAACGACGACGCAATCTTCATCTTTGCAAAACAACTTGGAGAGCCTCCCCTCCCTCAAAGTCAATGATCCCGCCCCGCCAAATGACTAAAATATATCAAAGATATTACCATGGCTTCACGACGCTATTGGCTTTTCTTTTCGCTGACTCTGGCACTGGCAGCTATCTTGCCGTGGCTCGGGAGTGATCCTCACACGCCCAAATCCATCCCCGCTAGTTTCGACCTTTTGACACTCACCGCCCATGATATTACGAAGCTCCTCGGAAACCAGACCTTTACGTCTCTCCAGCTGACCCAGGCATACCTCAGAAGGATTGAATTCGACGACAGGTCCGGTCTCGGGCTGCACACCATGCTAGAGCTTACGCCGGTGGACATTACTCTTGGCATTGCGAGAGAAAGGGATCTCGAGCGACGGAAAGGGCTACTACGCAGCCCGCTACATGGCGTTCCGCTCATCATAAAAGTACGTACACTCCAATCACGATGCTGCCGTCCCAGGTAGTCAGGCTGCAGTTCTGACCACGCAACAGGGGAACATGGCGACCGGCAATTTTCTGGGCATGAAGACAACCTCGGGGGCATACGCCCTACAAAATGCCACTGCCAGTAATGATGCCTTCATCGTTGAGAAGGCAAGGGAAGCTGGGATGATTGTGATCGGGAAAGCCAATCTCGGGGTATGTGCTTGTGCAAGGCTCTACTCTCCAGGTAGCCACTAATTTGTTGGACCTTTCGACAGGAACTCAATGGGTTCAAGTACGTCAGCCTAAACACATGCACTATGGTTGATATGGCAAATTAATGGTGCTTAACTCCAGGGACAATAACCTCAGCCCAGGCTGGTCGCAGCTCGGCGGCGAAACACTGTCGCCATACGATCTACAGCACCCTTGTGGATCGTCAGCTGGACCCGCCGCTGCAGTGGCGGCCGGGTTCGCTCCGTTTGCTTTCGGGACAGAAACCCAAGGGTCTATTAGCTGCCCTGCATCCTTTACAGCATTGTATGGGCTCAAAGTCTCCACAGGTCTGCTCTCGCGAAGTGGAATACTTCCGTCGTCGACCACTTTCGACTCGCCGGGGATTCTAGCAAAGTCAGCATGGGACATTGCTGCTCTGCTGACTCAGACCGTTGGCAATGACCCAGAAGACCCAATCACGGCTGATTCAATACCATTCATCAAGAACTTCACTGCTTCCCTTGATAGTAATTGGAAGGACTTCAAGATTGGGGTTGCTGATAGGGATTGGTTCTGGTCCATTCTTCCAGGATTCGTTGGTGACCAGGCGGACATCGACGACGAGGAACGGGTATAATTACCGTCATCTCCCTCTCTAACGCAGGCTAACCGCCCTTGTAGATGTTCTCGCTGGGTCTTGAAGCCGTCGCCGAAATGGGCAAGAGAGGGGCCACTATCGTCCCAGACGCAAAGATTCGAAGCGCACCCCTTTCTACAGGGCACGTGCCGAAGCTAATGGGGAAAATAATCCGTATTTGGTCACTCCTATCCCTTTGTTTGTACGTTATAAACTAATCGGACTAACCATAGGGCATAAAATGGGACCAGGCTTTGCGAAACACGTCGCGAGTTTAGAAGACGCCGGGGTCCAGTCTCTCGAGCAGCTAGTTGACTTCAATCGAAAACACCCCGAGTTATCATATGCCGAGGGTATGGCTTTCAATTTCGCCATCTACCATCGCCACTACTTTGCTTACAGTGTGACTATCAGAAAATGCCGCTCAAGGTTACCTAGAGTCAGCACTCCATCAGCATCTCTCCGAAGAAGAGTATCGTGCAGCGCTATCGGAAGCAAGAATAATCGCCATTGACGAGGGTATCATCGAAGCGCTAGACAAATACAACCTAGACGTGCTTGTCCTACCCGCGTGGACGGAAATGAGTATTTATGCAGCCTGGGCCCGTTAGTCAACCCAAACACCTCAAGCTTCCTCGATTTGAGGGGAGGCGTCCCTGCACAGAGCCCTCGCAGACGGACCACTACTAACTAGGGAGAAGAAGCACCGACTGCCACGGTGCCGTTGGGGACATACCGCCACGGCAAGCCATATGGACTAGGGTTCGTGGCACGCCGTTTCGACGATGACAAGCTGTTGCAGATCATGAAACTTTACGAAGAAACCTTTGGCCCCCGGCTTGTTCCATCCAGAATGCGATGGAAGAGATGGAAGCGGGTTGTGCCTCAAAAGTATCTTGAAGCTTTGGCGTTCGGGAGGTCACATTCCTTCTAACCGAAGCCTTGCAAGCACCACCCACTTGAGATATTGGGGCACACGGGCGCCTGCGAGGTCGTTGTATTGAGATGGGTAACAGCGCGTGCGTAAAACAATTAAAGAGAATAGATATTGAACACATTGACAATGTGATTAGAAACCAAAAATGCTGCCAATAGCCGACGAAACAACACCCAACACGGGGGACGCGAACGGACCGAGGAGTATACCAGCAACCACAGATTCGGGAGAACCTTGGCTGAACGGTGGAGGAGGAGGAGGAGGCGCGAACGCAAGCGTGTGCTCCTTGTCGATGCTGGATTCCACAGCACCGTGTGCATCCGTCACGACGTTCATGAAATCACCGGCGTCTCCAACGCCAGCATTTCCTGTGGGAAAAAAATGAGATAGTCAGCTATCACTTGTTCGGTCTGGATCCAACAAAAACAGACGCAAGCCTCACAAGAAGGTGGTGCTTCGAGAGGGGAACAGAAACGCCAAAGCCAGCTCTGGAACCGAAAAGAAAAAAAAAAGAGAAAAGAAAAGAAAAAAAAAGACAAGAAAAGAAAAGAAGAAAAAAGAAAGAAATAAAAAGAAAAAGAAAGAAAGAGAAAGAAAAAAAGAAAAAGAAAAAAAGAAAAAAAACAGCCCACTCACCAACCGGATCCAACCGCCAACACAAATCATGCAAATTATACGTCCTCTCCACCCCCTCCCCCTCCCCATCAATCGGCCTTATCCTCAGCGACTGCACCACCCCCTCCTGCGTCAGCGCCGTGCTCATCACCAGCCCGACCCCTTGCTCCTCCGGGTTCTCAAACCGCGGATACGGCACCTTCAGACACAGGGTGTCGTGCACGCCGAGCTCCGCCGGCCGCCGGTAGCTGCGCCGGCCGTAGACGTCGCCGAAGTAGTCGCGGAAGCCGCTGGCCTGGTCGGCGAAGGACCAGGTCAGGCGGACGAGGTCGCCGTGGCGGTGGGGGTCGCGCTTGGATGAGGAGGAGGAGGAGGAGGGGGGGGTGTTGTTGGGGTTGACGGCTTGGAGCCGCCAGTAGCTGGGCTCGTCGGTGGAGGTGATGGCGGGTTGGAAGAGGCCTTGGGCGTTGCGGTAGACTGTGAGGCCTAGCTCGGGTTGGGACGTGGAGGGGGAGGAGGAGCTGACGGGGGCGCAGGATTTGATGGAGACGAGGCAGTCGGGTCCGAGCTGGGAGGGGGGAATAGGTCAGTCTTGTCTTTTTCTTTCCTTTCGGCGGTTTCTCGGGAGGGAGTGACGTACAGCGTAGCCTTGGGCTACCTCCAGCCTCCAGACGGTCTGCAGCAGTCTTGGGTCTTGCGATGTTCCTAATATCATAGGTCGTTAGAAAACGAACAGAGGACTCAAAAAAGAAGAAGAAAAGACAAGTTGGAGCTTACCTATTTCTTTCCCGCCTGGAAACATGAGGACAGGTGCTTGGGTGCTATGCGGCGTAAAGATTTCTGTGTGAGCATGTCTTTCCCTTCTACGTGCAATAATAGTGGGCAGTCAGGGGAGTACCCACCAGTGAGGGAAGAACAAGGCTTCGTTTTCAATGGTCTTGACCTGGCGGGTCGTGACGGTGATATCGCCAGTCACGCCCCACGGTCCACCAAAGTTGATGTTTCTGCCAATCTCATGCGGGGCCGAGATTCGCTCGAGGGATGTGCGAATCGGCTTTGGGGGCTTATCTGGAATATGGCCGAGGTACCCCTGTGTCTAGTTGTTGAAAGGGTATAAGTAATCAGACCATCTGAGCAACATCCAACGTCATGGATGTCATGAAGGGCAAATAAATACCTTCACACCGGTGATCCGCTCCAAGGCAGGACTCTCCGAATGGCTGATGGCCTTGAACCGGACGTGTATCACGCGAGACTCGGGGATGACAACGTATTGACTCAGCTTGGGCACCGCGCTGAAGAACCACGCCTGGACCTGGCCATATCCTGGTATTTGAGAGATGGTCTCTGAGATGGGGTGGAGCTCCGACTGTTCGATCACGCGCCAGTTGTTGAAGTCGGCCACGGAACTCGACCACGCCGGTGGGCTGCCATGGGTCATGCGTTAGATGATGATACATTATTTTCAGGCTAAGAGACTGCAACGTACTTTGCCGCCAAGATCGAGTTTCCACCTGTTGCCTCAAAGGTCATGGCTTCAGATGTGTTGGAACTTCGTTGGAACGTTTCGGAAGAGTCTTGCGTTTCATGAGACGCCTTGACGCTGCCGCCGACGCCGAAGGGCTGAGGTAAGAGTAAAGTCAGTTTACTGTTGGTTTATCCATGCAGCAACCTGCCATGGGGACTGACTGTGGAGAAGGCCACGCCGACAGAAGCCTTGAAGGATTCCTTCTCCTTGGATTGCTGGGTTTGTTCGGTACCCGTAACAATCTTGGTTGTCTGCAGACAGCCGCCGAGGGTGGCAGTATAGCAGAAGAGATGGCCGAAGGTTTGGTAGAGCTTCCGAAGCATGTTGATCTAGAAACAGTGCTATTAAAATGTAGGTTCCCGGATGCACAGTTTACTCGAGACTCACATTCTTGGTTTTCCTGACAGCGTCAAGGGCGTCACGCAGCTCCTGCGTGGGCTCCAGGTCCTCTGGTCTCAGGAAAACGGACACGCGGGGAAACTGGCAGTCGGATTAGCCATGGGCTTCCAGCACATGTTTTGAACGCTCACGACTCACCATGTAGCTCGCAATCATCCGTTTCGAATACGTCTTATTGCTACTGGACTGACCAGACGACGACTCGCTCGCTACTCCACCTGTGACACCAACAGAGAAACCGGCGTAACCACCGGATCTTGATTCAAAAGCTCGTTAGCTGCAATTCTTCTAGATTAGTCATAGTAGTTGAGCTCTTACACAGAAGCTTCCACCGAGGTGCTGCTGAAATGGTTCTTGGCCATAGACTCTTGGAACTCGCTCATCACGGTGGTGATCTCAATCCGCGACCTGTCGTTGATAACGTAGGACGGAACCGCGCCGAGTTTGGCTGGAATAGGTGCGTTGACATCCTCGGCAGTGAGTGCCTTGGCAATCTTGGGTTGGGCTTCCAGAGGTTTATCGACAATGGCTTCCTCGAACTCGTCGGAGGCTTCGGTGTCAGCGTAGGTATCCTCGGAGTTGGAGTCCTCGGTAGCGTCGTCTTCCTCAATCGCTGGGCTGGGCGAGCTTGTAGGTTCCGGGGTCTCCTCAATCCTGGGAGCCACAGGAGGTTGGATAGGGGCCTTGTTTCGAAGCCGGAAAGCTGGTGTGGTAGCTCGAACCATGCGGTTGGTCTTCTTGTCAATCCTCCACCCGTAGAGAAGGGCGCAGTTTCGCAGGACAGCATCCCAGTCCGCTTCGTCCATTTGGCTGGTGTACTTGAGTGGCGTAGCCTCATGAGCAGCAAATTGGGAAGCATCCAGCTCCTCGGTCACCTTAAAACCCGTCGTATCGGCGTGCATCTCCTCGGCTGAGCGATCCTGTGTACGTTGTTGAGCTTGCCATATTATCGTGAAGGACCGGGTTATTAATCAGCAGAGAAAACTCACCTTGAAGCTCAGATCGGGCTTCATCTGCTCCATTGCTGCCAGCACCTCGGCCGATGCTCCATGAAACTTGGACCCGCCTCCCGCTGCAACCTTTGCGTCGGTCTTGCGATAACGGACGACCACAGATGGTGTACCATCCGACTCCCCAACGGGCTCATTCTACAGAGTCCTTGTCAGATCCCGTGATCCATGTATGTACCGTCCTTGGGTTCTGAGACACTGAACTTACATCTAGGTCAAGGTACTCGCGGAGGGAAAGCTCATCCGTCGCAAGAGATCCGTCCAAGGAGCAGAAGCAGTGCATCTGGGGGTTCGGTGACCTGTTTCACTCAAATTCGAGGTCAGACCAGAAGCAAAAAACCGTTGTTAGCAGCAGGAGTAGCAAAACTTCCATACATCTTGCCGATCAGTCTCCGCAGCTGCCCCATGGGCATGTGCGACGGATCCTGACCTTTGAAGGCGGAGGAGTGTAAAGCTCCCATGTTGAGTGCATTGCTGGGTGTGTCTCCCATCTGAATGAACTTGAGCTGGAAGGGGGGTTTGAGCAGCACTGAGAGCTGACTGGCAGCGGCTTCCTGGCTCGCAGCAACATAGACGTGTAGCATTCCATCCTTCTGGGGGTTAACCTCTTGACGGTCAGGGCCCGGAAAGCAGATGGGTCAACTCACGTCTGACCTCCCGGATGTGTGCAGGAGTTTAGAGTAAGCGTCAAGAGAGATGTCTTCGGGCACAGCCGCGCAGTCATCAGAGCAGAACTTGAAGGTTTGTGTTCTGTAAGGGGATTTTATGCGGTCAGCGTTACGGTAATCCAAGTACATACAATACTTTCTTCACCCATCGCATAATAGTTAATGGGAATAAGGCAGACTTTTTGAGGACCGTCTGGAGCTTTGTTCGAACATGCTGCAATGTGGTCTTAGTGCGGAAGCTTCTTTCGTCCTTCCTGATCCCCTTTTGTCAGCGCCTTCTCCGGCCAAGATAAGGATGGGGTGGGTTATGCTCATACGAGGCAAACTGCAAGGTGCTGATGGGCATTTCCGAGATTTGGACATCTTCCTCATCGGTGCCACCAGGACCAGCCACTAGGCTAAGGACCTTGACGAAGACGCTGCCTCCCGTAGTGCTTCCTTCACCAGATCGGTTTTCGGTAGCCATCTTGGTCGCAGGCTTTACACTTCTCTGGTCTGGTTGCTTGGCCACTGGCTGCTTAGCTGCTGGCTCCTGGGCTGGTGGTGGTTGGGCTTCCACGCGGCGGAGGGCAGGCATGATGGGGTGCGGGCAACAGGAGTAAGGAGTTAGGTGGACAAATCTAAGAAACGACTTGGATCGAAGAGTGAAGACAGAGGATGGGAGGCAGAAAACTTGAGAGAAACGGGGGCCACAGTCTGGCAGCACACTCTGTGACTCTGCCAACCAAACCTCGAGTGAGGGTTCATCACATTGCTTTGACAACATAAAAACCATTTTCGGCATCTCGGTATCAATCTCAGCATTCTGGGCTGCCGTAAACGGTAATCCGTCCACGCGCCTCAGCTTGTCTGCAGGTACGAAACAGCGCGTTGCATTGCATGGCGTCAACTCTATTTGGCCTCGTGCGTGGGCTTCCAATTATTGATCCCACGCTGACGTCCAAACTATTGGGGCTCGGCCACCGTGTTCTCTCATACTGTGTGGCGGGGGAGGAGTCTAGAACGAAACGAACGTGCTAGCGTCGAGCTGAACGACGAAAAATGGGGCCACACGCCGCGGTCTCGCCTTGCCGACGCTATTGATGTAGACGCCGGCGGCGCGGCCCGGGGACAGCATTGGTTCAGCCCTCCGCTTTTGGTCGCGTGCGCTTCAAGGTTTGTAGTGATGGCGAACAACTGGACAAGTCACACGTGGGATCCGCCCGAAGAAAAAAGGCAAGATTGATATTGCCAAAGTGCCAGACTTCTTTCTCCTCCTAAGTGACCCAACTATTCGTCTGCGATCATCGCGCCTTCGACTTCGACTCTTCGAGAGTAAATCGGTTGTTGTCTGATAGAGGCTCTGCCTGCCCCTTACTGCCTTAACCCGTGGCAAGATGGTCGCCCTTCTTATTGCCCCTTACAATGATGCCATGACATTGGGTCAGGGGTACAATTCGTTCCTCCAAGTTCCATGCATTGACGGCGCGGTTGAGATCCCCGAGAACTCGCTGAAGACGCAGGCTGTGCGGGCCGGCGGCGTGGGCAATGTCTCGCAGGTTGTGTCTTACTCGTCGAGATTCGTCGAGAAGATCTCGGATGTCGTCCGCAGCATGAACATCTCTGCCGCCTCGAGCATCAAATCCGGAACCATCGAGGCGTCCGGAAACTCGCTGAGCGTCGACGAGGCTAAGTTTGCGGCAAGCGACTTGAACGCCGTTGTTTCTGTCAAGGTCATCAACCGTACGTCTGTCATGTCTGGTGTCATCCTCACATCTCCTTCCACTGACGTGCTTATCGCGCTTACAGAAACGACATCCATGATCAAGCAACCCAAGTTGTAAGTTCCGGACGAGCAGGAAGTGGCCAGAGATTTTGTCGCTGACTGTAATCCAGCAAGCCGATGAACAATGTGAAGATGACGAGCGAAAAGTTCTTTGACTACTACGGCGATTGCTACATCTCAGATATGTTTCCCTGTCCCCTCCCTCTTTGGCCCCGGGGTCTGTTCTCCTCAGCCAAGCTAACAGCAGTGCACGCTTCATGGAAGGCGGCGACTTGCATGGAATTGTTTCCATCAAGGTTCTTGATGCCTCGAAGAAGACCCAGGTGGAAGCAGCGTATGTCTCGATCTCCCCTTTATTTTGACCTGCATTCGGTATTCCCAGTTTACAGCACCATTCTGGCGAGCGATCTAACTCTTCAATCATAGTCTGAAGGGAGCAATGAATGGTTCCACCAACAACGAGTTCACTTTGAGTGAGGGTTCAAGCATGACCGACCTGAACGCTAGCCTGAGTGAGACCGAGACGACCGTCACCGTTAGCTGGTCCGGAGGCGGCCAGATCAAACCAGGTGGGTGCTTGACCAAGTACCGATTGTCCACTGCTCTACACCGGTGGCTAACACCGTATGTATGATGACCACAGACAATGAGGAGTGGAATCTCGAGTCGCTTGTGAAAGCAGCGTCTGGCTTCCCGACCCGGGTTGCCTCCTGCCCGCAGCGGACGTGGGCCATCCTGACAAAGTACGACAACAACCGCAGCTTCCTCGAGTGGGCCGATCGGTACGACATCAGGGTACCTCAGTTCGAGAAGGCGACGCAGATTGCATCCGACTTCCTCGATGATTTCATGGAGTACAAGAACAACCTCGTTCGGCTCCAGGCCGTCATGGCCAGCCCCCGGTCTTTTATGAAGAGCCCATACAAGAACCCGGTTGGGCTGGGGGTCGAGGCACTCGTTGCAGAACGGAAGTCACTCAAGGCGGCGATGTCACGCATTACCAGGGTTATTGACCAACTGTATGTGTCTGAATGAAGCCGCTTTTCATGAGCGGGAGAAAAGGAATTCGAACAAGCTGACCGTCGTCTTATCAAAACCGCAGGAACAGCGATCCGTCATACACGCCGACGGTCGACATCGAATCACCCGAAGTCTGGGCCGCCCGCCTCCCGATACGGAAGGACTCAGAGTTCGGGTCGAGCCTGTCGTCCTCGAGCGACAACAACGCCGCCGCTCTCCTAGCCGGCTTCTCCTTCGTCAACGACGTGATCGCCCCCGTCAAGCCCACCCCCGCGGAGACGACGGCACCGCCGGCGCCCGCCACAGACGCCCTCAAAACCGCCATGGACCAGCTCGACCACGTCGTCACCTCCAAGGCCGAGGATCTGGCGTTCAAAGCCCCTCCGCCGTCTGCTTCGCCGTCGTCAGCGGCTCCCATTTGCGCCAACGGCATCGTCCCGCACCTCTCCGCCGCAGAACAAGCGTTCGTGAACCTGGAAGCCAACAAGCAGCGGTACGCAGCCTTCCGGTTCGACCGGGCGACGGGCCACGACGGCGGCGGGGCGTTCAACGACGCGGTCACGCTGGTGGAGCGGTCGGGGGAGACGCTCTGGCCCAAGACGATCGAGATCCAGATGGTGCAGTGGAGCACGCAGCGGATCGTGCGGCGCGTCGAGGTGGATTACTATCAGCTGCAGACGGAGCATGGGTCGGTTGGCACGGTGGCGGATAGCTTGACTATCTACCTGGCGCCGGAGGAGAGGATTAATAGGATGCGGCTGGGTAGGGGGGATGAGATTTGGGATGTTGAGGGCGTGGCGTATGTTGAGGTCTGGACGACGGCGGGGCAGAACCTGAGGATTGGAGACCCGACGGGCAGGGAGGTGATCGACTACTACCCGTATGATGGTTGTGTCGGGCTCAAGGCGTTTTGGGGCTGCCAGGGAGATGTCATTGATAAGTTGGCGCCGATCTGGGGCAAGTAATTAACCATTTGATAGGTGTGGAGGGATATTGTTTCAGAAGCTATGGTCGGTTCGCTGTTTGTTTGTACAAGACGATTCTCATATCCAATGTGGAGTTTCTATCATTGATTACTTCCGTGTCCTTGAAACCTCGAGCACTTCATCCGGGCTTCCCAATGTGAGACTACCTTAGTTCTGATGTTACTGTTGACTCGGATACTTCTCGCCGAGAGGCCACACTTGGCGGAATAAAAGATAAGAAGGGAAGAAAAGAAACAGAACAAGAAAAAGGAAGACGTGATGATAGGAGGCGTGGGTTGGACCAGGAATCGACTCTCTGGAGAATTGCAGTACCAAACGCAGAGAGAGCTCATACCCCTAAGCAAACTAAGGTACCTAAGGTAGAGACAGACACCTGAGCACGCTTGCCTACCCGTGCTTCCCAGATGGGTATGAACTGGATCCTGCAAGAAAATTCCCGCAGAATGGTCCCAAAAAGCGACTGGGGAATGGGCCGTCGCGTGATTATGCCCGCGTGGCTTCCGAGCTTGGTTATCGCCGGTGGCGAACGGGCATGCCGGTATGCAAGCAAGGGGCTGCAGAGTCTCGCGTCGGATCCGAGTTCATTTTGGGCTTCAATATCACAATTTGTTGGTGGGATTGGACCGATAGTACGGAGGAATCTACAGCTGAAAGAAATGAGCTACCTGTTTTGGCGCCAGCGCGAATGGAGAACAGGGGCCCCGGCTTCAATAGTTCAGGGGGCGAGGCGTGTATGTGCTAGACAAAGGCCCAGACCACTAGCTGCCAGAGCTGAAACCGTTGTCCGGAGCGTTTTCCCCGCGTTGTGAACCAGTGCACACAGTGCGCGCAGTTTTGGCCATCCACGCCTGTGATCGGCGAGAACGCAATTACCAGGTAATGATTTAGGATACACGCGCGTAGCGCGTTGAGAGTAGCCCAAAGATGTTTGTCGGGCGCAAGAGGGGGTAGGGGAAGGACCTCATCCTGTCCGTACCACGTGGCGACCCCGTCCACGAGGCAGAGGAAATGAATTGCATGTTCAGCAAGAGAAGTAGAGTCTCGGAATCTGTTCTGAGGACTCAAGGGTCAAGCCCAGACTACGGACTTGCCCATACCTGCATCACCTCCATTCACCCCCATTCGTTTCCAGGCTTTGCGGCTTTTACCTCAACGTAGCTGAGAGAGTTCACCTATTCGCCAGCCCTACTCGTCGTCATGATGAAGAAGTCGAAGCAGTCGAAGCAGTCGAAGCAAAGCCAAGTTTCTCGGCAAAGTGGCGGGCCTGCTGTAGTCTCCAGCAGCCCGAGCAGGACAACGAATACCAGTGCAAATTGGACAGTCGACAACTGGCAAATCCCCGTTCCGGTGGGGGACTGTTCCGTCCACCTCCTGCTGAACGGGAACAAGGCCATCATCAACGCCTTCATCATGGATGGAGGTAAAGGCTCCGACGGACTGACCCCCGAGGAACAGATCCTGCGTGCGCTTACTGCGATTGATAAGGCTCACCAGGACTGGACCTGGAAGTTCGATGCATGGGTCGTGACACATTGGGATCACGACCATTATGCCGGCGTTCAGACGTTGTGGATTAAAAACCCCGCTGTCACCCGAAACAACGTCAAATTACCGTTTAGAGACGCATACTTCGAGGAGAAGAAGCCGTTGCTTTACTGCGGTGGCCCAAAGCCGGACGGCATCGACATCCCCGATTTTAATATCAGGGAACCAGATCTGGAGGAGCCGGGAAAACCGACGATAAAGAACGTGCTTCTCGGCCTGGATATTTTCACCGGAGAACACATGTTCAACGAGAAAGGAGAGATCCCCCAAACAACACCTGCCCAACCAGACCAGCCACGCTTCTGCATTGTCGGCGCGAATGGCGTGGTGGCGGGACAACCGGACATGGTCTACAAGAAAGAGGACCCCATATCCAAAAATGAGATGTCCATCTTGGCCGTTGTCTACTGGCCTGGTAAAGGGGGCGGCAAGGTGTCTTACTTCACTGGTGGAGACGGGAACCCGAAGGCCGAGACCCAAGGTCTCGTGCCGTTCCTGAAAAACAACCGGAATCGATCGACCCAGCTTCCACGGGGGACTGCCAACATGGTCAAATTGGACCATCACGGCTCTTCCAACGAGAATGTAAACTGCCCCGACCTAACCAAGACGCTACTGGAGCTCCTGAAGCCCGTCAACATCCTCGTCACGCCGGGGAACCAGTACGGCCATCCAAGTAGGTCCTCAATCCCACTTGTGAATCGTCAATTCAAATGGATACAAGAGAGCTGACGAGATATTTACGACGGCAGCCTGGGATGTCCTGTACTACATCTTCGATTACTTTAAGAGGCTGCGGAAAGGTGCTGTCAATGGGCCAGGCAAGCTCTACACTACCCGGTCGCCGTATTGGTTGAACACGCAGTTCGGCTCGGGCGTCAACGTCGCTCACTATCGCCTGCTGGGTCAGCTGTTTGAGGCGCATCAAGCGCTTGGAGATGCAGGCGAGGACGAAAAGGCTTTGCATGCGGACAACACTCTGCTGCGGACGTTTGCCGAACAACAGCGCGCGATGAAACAGACTGTCCAGGAGTATCAGCGGGAAGTGAAGGGGTTCAAGGCAGACCTACCAATATACGTGCCCAAGAAGCCGGCCAGACAGCAGAAGAATGTGGGAATAGGTGGAACGAAGAAAAAGAAGAAGGCTGATGAGAAACCGTACTGGTATGTCGCGAGCGAGGTTGCGGCATATTACACCAAGGTGGTGAGTCCTAACCCCCCCGCCCCCCTGCCCCCCATCTTTTCGCTTTTGTATTGATTGAGAACGGCACACACCCGTTAAATGGACGTTGCTAATATACTTGATATTCAGCAAACCGACCTTGCTACCGCGTATGAAACGCGCGACAACAAGGAAGAGCCAGAGGCCGGCAAGTTCTTGAACGCGCTGCTCGCCATAAGGAACTTCCAAGACCTGATACGCGAAATCTTGCGCGACTTGTGGGCCAAGATGAGCGACCAAGAAATCATTGTTGCCGGCAACCCCTACTGGCTGATACGTTTCACCTTCGATCAAGGGGGCGGCAACACGGTCGTGTGTACGTACGATGACGACGGTGCCGACAACAAACCCATAGATTATCTCACGCCCGCGGAGTATGCCGACCCTGCAAAACTGGCTAACATCCAAGACGTCAACACCAAGAGATTTGTGAGGCAGAATATCAACAAAGCATGTTTGGGCCTGTCGCCTCTCGACCTCTTCAAGAACAACCTCGCTGTTTTCGGGGGCGACGAGCAGCTGGGCGCCATGGGAACCAATACCCAGCGGACCTTCAACCTCCCAGCCCGCCCGAGAAAACAAAGTGCAGACCTCCTGGGCGGGTTCACGGACCGCTTCGGTGGGTTTGCGAAAGCACCAGCTCAGCCACAGGATACCATGAGCTTCTTCGACGCCCCCTCAGAATCCAAGGGCATGGCCGAAGAGACAGCACCCGTCGCCAACCCCAACCCCAACGACGACGACCTCTCCGACCTCGGCGCGCTGCGCGACCTCGGGTACCACACGATCCCCAACGACGGCGGCGGCCTGCTCTGCGGCATCTTCGCGCTGCACGACAGCATCACGCACCAGATCCCCACCACGGCCATCCCCGCCGGGCGCGCCCCCACCGACGAGGAGCTGCACCACGAAGCGCTCTACGGCCCCGCCGCGCAGCTGCTCAACACCATCCTGCCCAACGAGCTGCACACGCGCAACTTCACCGTTGACCACCTGGCGTCGATCCTGGCGCAGTGGGGCCAGAGCGCGGGTGTGGTGGAGCCGCTGCAGCTGGGGATTATTTTCCAGGATGGGTCGCGCTGGCGGATGCCGGTGGATGTTGTGGAGGGCGGTCCGCCGCCGCGGAGGGTGTGGATCGAGCATGAGGGGGATTTGCTTGGTGGGGGGGGACACTATAGTGGGATTGCGCCTGGCGAGCCGGATGGGAATCGGCGGGCGAGGGTGGCGCCTAAGGTGGCGAAGGGGAGGATGCTGCTGGAGGCAGAGCTGAGGAAGCGCGCGCGGGATAATTTGTACTGGCGGGCGATGATGGCGAGGGGGGAGGAGGACCTTAGTGATCCGGAGAGTATGGGCACTAAGACGAAGAGGTTGGAAGAGGAGAAGAAGAAGCTTGAGGAGAGGGAGCAGGCGAGTGAGGCGGCTACGAAAATGTTCCAAGGCTGGACGGTTGAGAAGCTGAAAGCGGAGCTCACAGCGCAGGGGGCAAGGGGCTTGGGTAAGCTGCGGAAGGCGGAGCTTCAAAAGCTCTTCGTCGAGTATGAGATGAAGAAACAAGGGCTGGGCAAACTTTTGGCGGCCGATGACTCGGAAGAGGAAGCCTGTTCGTCAGGAGCCGGGTCGGAAGAGGATGAGCTCGCTTCGGGCGATCTCGAGTCGGACGATGAGGATGAGGATGGTGACGTGGGCCGGTTTGGTGATAACCCTTATCGAGGCGGAATCGAGACAGCGGAGCTTCTCGGACGCCTGGACGGCTATCAGTTCCTGAAGCAGCAGCAGAAGAAGGAGCAGAAGGGGAAGGAAAAGCGAGGGACAACAGTCGTGAGTAAGGAATCAGATACGCTGCTCCAGAAGCGAGCTGCCTCGGGGCAACTGAAGGACAAGAAGTGGAGAGGAGAAAAGAAGAAGTTGAAGGACGAGAAGGGGTTCGGTCAGGGGCCGAAGAGAGGATCGAAGAGGGATCCGGAAGAGATGGAGGAAGAAGAAGAAGAAGATTTACTCTAGTTGCGCGAGAGAATGTACGTATAATAGGTACATGTAGCTATTAACGTACCTCGGTAGGTGGTAGGTATCTGGTCAGCGCTCGGAACCTAGGTACTTCGCCCGACTCCACAATAACTACCTATCTACCTCAAAACGCTATCAACTAATCACAACTACATTAGAAACATCTGAACCAGAACCTTCTACAACCTCTTAGCACGTGCGGGCATTATGAATACCTAGGCTTTCCACACATACCACAGCACGGCCTTTCGGTGGCTCGGTGGCCAAGATCCGGATGTTTCCATGACCGTGCCGGGTTGTTTTCTTTATTTGATAACAAGTTTTGGCTTTCAACGGGCGAGTAGAATGGGT
Organism: Chaetomium tenue; assembly: GCF_020726465.1. Classification (NCBI taxonomy): domain Eukaryota; kingdom Fungi; phylum Ascomycota; class Sordariomycetes; order Sordariales; family Chaetomiaceae; genus Chaetomium; species Chaetomium tenue. The sequence goes on along the minus strand of NW_027117330.1, from coordinate 759,181 downwards.
TCCAGCTTGTGATCCCTTGTGGGCCGGTTGAGCGTGGTGCTGTAGCGAGGTAGACATTGTGCTAAACGCGGTCAACGTCAGTGTTGTATTGTGGCAGGTCAAAGTACCTACTTTCTTGTCTAAAACCCGGCCACTTTCGGGAAGCAGGACAAACTGGAATTTATTACCTAGGTAGTCGAGAATTAAAGGCCGAGTGCGCGTTTGATAACCGCTATGAGGCTGGTGCCAGCGAGGCACCCCTGTCGTCTCCAGCCAAAGACTAGGCCCTTGCCAACCACCCAGCTCCCGCCTGCTCAAAGTTAAAATCACAAACCCAGCGGCGGAATTACCTGCTCATGAATATTCTGTACTCAAAATGGCCTTGCCCTTTGAAAATGGCCGCTGGGGGCTATCTTCACCAGGCATGCCAGCGCTCTATCGTGGATATAATACACAATCCTTTTACACTCTACCCTCGATTGTAATTGTCTCTTGTCGGTGTGCATATACCACTCAATGTACAGGAAGACACCAGCTAGCTTCCATTAATTCATGTACCAGCCTTGATACACCCTATACATATCGCCGAAGTTCGGCTCCTTCTTTCCGTTTGCATAGAGGGATTCGTACCGATCTCCCATGACGTATCGTTCGACACGTTCTTTCAGAGCCTCCTCCTCCCAATACAGCCATCTATAATCTTGGTTGTCACGGTTCCGAGCCTTGGACTGCGCGGTAAATTGCCATGGGTAAGGGAAAAGGGCATAAAATCGGGCAAGCCCGTCTTTGCCAAGTGCTGCCAGAGGCTGCGAGAGATTGAGAAATGCTTCTAAGAGCTTGTCCCCTTCCTGATTTGTGATCGTACGATAATACGGGGACGGGGCGTCACCCAGCTGTGACACTGCCAATCGCACGGTCAGTGCCGCCGGGTTGATCTGGTCCCGCAGCCAGTCGACCGTGGACCACCAGTCCTGCATCACGGGGTGTTCCTTTTCCGGCCAACTGCCGGCACGGTACGGGGGAAAGATAATGTCGAGGAACCGGAGGTGGGTGAGGGCGCATGTAGGGACGACGTTCCGCAGAAAGTCCGAGACGACAAACCGCTCATAAGGGTAGGGGTAAGTAGGTACTGGCCCGTCGTGTTCGACGTGCCCGAGCATCGGTAACTCCCAGGGGGGCGCCAGCTTGTGATCGTGGATGGTGAAGCGGTTGCCGGAGAAGAAGACGAACCGGGCGTCATCGCAGAGGGTGCGGCAGACGAGGAACAGAGATGGCCCAGGCGGAGCCCAGCATTGGCAGGTAAACGAGAAAGCGGCGTGCTGGCGGCAAAAGCAACCGCTAGTGGTTCCCTGGCCATTGTTGACGTTTGTGTCGTCCCAGCAGGAAAAGAATTGACTGCCATGGTGGGCATCAGACGTCGACTCGCTGTCACGTTCCCAACCTATAAACATGACTGTATATGCGCGGTGTTCCCTGGACCATATCACATCCTTTCTTGGGGTGATGAGATCGGTGTACTGAAGAATTCGTATCCGGAGCTCGCGTGGAAGACCTGTTAGCGTGGTGACGGTATTCGGTGGCTGGTTTGAGAGTGGCGTTGTGACCCCGACGGTGTGTAAAACGGTCGCCTCGGCAAGTTGTCGAAAGCGACAGTCTGCAGACTTCGCTAGCCGTACATTACATTCCCGCAGAAAAGACCGAGGCAGGCGACACAAAGGAGAAACGGCCTTCTTCGCCATGTCTAACGCTCTCGGGTGTTGTGGGTCGATATCGCAAACTAGTGAGAGGGCGAGACGGCCGGGATGAACGTGTGAGAACAGATGAGTGGCAGCTGAGTGCCAGTCGTCCAAAGCAGAGTGGGCTGTATCAAGCTCGTCGTAGTAGCCATCTGTGGAAGACCAATTGAGGAACGGCGACTGGTGAGAGTGAGGGTGAATGTCATGCCAGTCCTCCCCGGCACCGCCGAAGATGGCATAGCCGCCCCCGGGGCCCTGGAGGCAACATATCCGGTAATTGTTGATGTTAGGCTGGTGACACGAAGATTCGTTGACGACGATCTTGAGGTGAGAAAGTGAGAGAAGCGTTGATGGGGTCAGATCATACAGAGCCTGGAAGGGAGGTTGGGCACTGATCCGTCGGGGTGGGTTCAGGTTCAGGTCGGCATAGTGGAGGATGAATAGGTTAGTCGAGTAGAGGAGAGCAGTAGTCTCGACGTAAAGGTCCCGGCAACAAAGCAGTAGACCATGGAAGAGGGTCGGGTTCGGTGTACGACAGTAAAACAGGTTATAATTGAAGTGACTGTCGTCGACCCGCGCTCCCTGCAAGTAGAACCGGTAGGGTTGACCGTCCCACGAAGCCAAGCCGAGGTAACGGTAGATGCGATGTCGAGTGTCTTGGCTCAAGCGTAAAAGAGACATTTCGGGTAATGGAGATGGCTAGGATTGGGGAAAAAAATCTGAGGGGGTTCGTTGTGGGTCTGTTGGTTGTTGGTTGTTGGTTGGTGGTTGTTGGTTGTTGTTGGTCGACGCAGCGCATTTGTTGTAGCTGGGCAAGAATTGCGGCAGAGGAGAGACGTCGACCACGATGACTGGCCGCTTTTCAAACGCCCATGCAGCGGGCCCCTGGCACGGGACCCAGCTCAGGGTTAGGCGGCTCAGGGTTGGACTAAATCCGACCAAAGTGAGGGCAAACAAGCGTCCAATCATCCAATTATTCAATGCCGCGAAAAGGTTATGACGGGCCCGAAAATGAGCGATGAGACGAGATGGTTCGGTCATTTTAGTGTGGCCTGAAGGCTGTTGAGCTGGCCAACCCCCAGTCACCATCCTTCATCCAATGGGACAGGGAGTGCCTGTGAATGTCTGGTGATAATGAGGGTCCCCCTTTGCTTCAGCTGAAAGTGAAACTCCAACCGTCCAACCTGTGCCTCTCGGTCGCCGGCTAGGCACACCCGACGGCCCGACCTCCATTTAGGTCGTCGTTTGACAATACCCCGAGCCCAACGCCGCTTCACAGCCCCCTCTTGATATCGTCGCCGTGTCCATCCCACGCTGCAAACAAAGAATCGAACTGTATCTCAGGAAGCACACGCTATATCGAATGGGACCCGCCCGGGGCTAATATGGCCATGGCCCCCAGCCCCCAACAGTTGGTCGCCTGCGATCGATTATTTGAGATGAGGCACGGGCGCAAGGCCCGGTCCAATCTTGGCCGCCATATCATGACCGCTGGCCCAACCCTATTATGTTAGCTTCCATGGTATCAGAAGCAGGTTCATAGCACTTATCCCTTGGGAGTATCATTCCTGTCAAAATGTGTACCTATACCCGCCAACATCCGGGTAGGGAAGTAATTAATGCCCAAACAAGAAGCCGGGCTGGGTCCCGGTGGGCAGTTTGGGGACGTTTGAGCCCATTTTAATGGCCCATGTTGGCTGCCGATACCTTCCCTCACGAAGTAGAGGACTGGGACCAGAGGTCTGAAGAACGCTTATCAGCACACAGATATAAGCCTCAGACGAACGATGGTCTCCGTCTAAAATCTTAGCAGCCTCTATTCTTCGTTTGTATCCTTGCACTCCTTTTTACCACGCCCAAGAGCCATCTTCAATCACCCGTACCCACCAAGCCGACTTTGTGTTGATAGCTCCCTTGGTCTCTACGGCCATTAACAACGTGTTCTCGCTGGACGAGAACCTGTCTCTCCGCATCAAAGCCTACCTCAGCCCTCCTTACAACTTTACTCACTACCAAGCCCCTTTGTATCATATACCCTTACGTTTCTTACGCCAGGATGGAGAATGACTCTGGGGATCAGAACATGGACGACTATCAATATCAGAGCATGGAAGACCCGGACGACTTCGTCGACTGGGAGAACTATACTCCCGACGGCGATGACATCCGCACCTTTTTGGAGAAGTACGCAAAAAGTGATCCCAATCTCAAGTTCAGTCGCCTGGATCCGGGAATCTACCGAATCGATGACGGCATCAACGCAACCTGGGTCAAAACGCTGGTAATGGGCTCGAGGCCGTCATGGAAACGTATCCTCATGCACGGCGCCAACTTTTACGCCTATGTTTCACGCTACGACAATTGCTTCACGGAGAAGTCCAAAAGTCTTCTCATTGCAACCCTCTGTTTTACGCACCCAGAAGGCTGCGTACTTTTGCAGAGCACTATTCCGAGGGGTCGGTGGAGAAAACACTTGCCTGAAACTGGGTATAAAAATGCCGGGGAGTGGTATGCGGTCGCGGAGCCCAGCTCAGGCAACATGGAACCTCACGCCGAGGACAGCGTTTTGTTTCTTTGCAACCACCTCTTTGGTTCTCTCCAGCCCCAGGGTGGATACGAAGCCCCTCGCCTTGTTGTTTACGGGAAAAGGAGGGATGGGGCGCCCGAGGTTGCCAATCCCTGTCGTAAGGGGGGAAGGGTGGGACCCAGTTGTGAGGAGGTTGTCCGAGACCTTGGGGTCAAGATGCTTACCAAAGCAACGTCTGCCAAAAGGCTTGACGAGGAGGACGAGGCCTCGCAACCGCCACCACAGCCCCCGGCGGGCGCACCAACGTCGGGTTCCAGCTCGTCCACATCTACTCACGGTACAGGCGCTTCCACCGGGAACCCTACCCCGAGCCACACGCAGTCCCATAATACCGCGGGGGGCTCTGGCTCTGGCCACACAGCTCACAACGCCGGTGGCGGATATGGCAACAACACTCGCGGGCACAACCAACGGCTCCAGCCAAACTCGAGTCAGGGAAGCACCACCCTCAACCTCGCAAATAGCCTGTCAAACCTCCACATAGGCGACCGCGGCCGTAGATACCACTACGATGGTGGCGGGCACATTAACGCCTACACGCCGCGCACCTTGCCGTCGGGCCTGGAAACCCATCAAACTCCTTCCGGCAGGCCCGACACCCGAACCTTGGTCACTCCCCCCACGAATCCTAGCCCCCGAACCGCGGTCACTGCCCCCGCCAAAGCTGCCCCCGTGAAAGCTGCCCCCGCCAAAACCGCCCCCGTGAAAGCTGCCCCCGCAAAAGCTGACCTCCGCGCCTCCGTGACTTCTCCCGCAAGATCCGCCCCCCGCGCCGCGGCCGCTGCCCCCGGAAGAGTCGACCCCCGACCCGTTGCTTCCGGGCCTGCGCGCGGAACGCAACAGTCAAAACCCACGGATGTGATGCCCCGCCGTCGACACGCCACCGAAATCCACGTTGCGCGGGAGGCGGCCCCGGCTCGCATCCCGGCCGCGGCACCTGCCCTTGTGGGTGGCCAAGGCCCAACCAAGCAACGTCGTGGAGGAGTGTCGGGCCACTGATAGGGGCCTGGGAGGGTCTGGGAACTACCAGGGGTGCTGGACAGCTCTGTTGGTACATACTGAGGGCAGCGCGGCTGTGGGGAAGCACGGTTGGACAGGCTGGGGTGTGTTTGACGAGGTAAGTTTTTCTTTTGTTTTGTTGTTGTGTTTCTGTTTTTCTGTTTTTCTGTTTTGGTTTGAAATACGTCATTGGAACAACCCAAAGAGAGGGCGAGACCAGCTGAGACCAGGGGACATGGGCGCGGATATCCTTGATGAGGGTAGAACATCTCCATGGAGGTAAAGTCTACAATTTTGTCTTGGTTTTTTCCAGCTGCTTTTGCTTCTGGTTTAGAATCTGGGGGGGGGGGGCGGGGTCTGGACGTTCGCTGGCCGAGGCGTCATGAAGAGATGGTAGACACCAGGTAGTTTTGCAGTGGTTGCGACTTTTAAACTACGGGACCAAGGGCAAAGTTGGACACCTGCTGGTCGGGATGTGGCAAGCAAGAACGGAGTCAGTTGATGAGATGTGTTGAAGTTACAAATCTAGAGGTTGGGTTGGGTGAGTGAAAAACGCTGGTCTTGGGTTAGTATTTTTAGTATTTGGGTACTTATTTAGCTTCCTTACCTACCTAGGCACCTAAGTAGGTACCTAGATACCAAGTAGCTCTAGACAAATCTACCTCCCCTTTAACCAGCATTTCTTAAGGCGCCTACCAAGGTACCTTAGGTAGGTACCTGGTAGGTACCTACTCGAGCCGTCGAAGGAGCTTCTATCTTAACTACCTGCATTTATCATCCTCGAGTAATCAGACGTAGAAATGTACCAGTATTTATAATACAACATTACAATCCGCTATAGAAACGTAGCTTTTAGACGTCTTTCTAACAAATTCCCATAATTTTGATTACCCATGATCCGTAATCCGCTGCGCGCTAGGGTGCCAACTGTTCTTTCGGTGGTGTATAGAGTACGTAACTACATCTTCCGGGACCGAAGAAACTGATAGGTTTATACCGCGTTTCTTGCATCCTCGGTGCGACAGCTGCGTGATATCTTTCCGTCCATGTTCTGTGATATGGTTCTTGAGAAGCCTGCGATTTTATCCGCCACCGATCCCGCAATGGGTATGTGAACGACGACCATGGGCGGTGCTGAAACTTGGGCCGAGATGCCGGTCGGTCTTCTGTGTAAGCCCTGGGCCCCCCAGGTCAGCGGGTCGCCCGTTACTGCGGCCGCCGAGTTCAGGGGGTCAAGTTCAGCTGAAGTGTTCCCCTTGAATGAGACGCAACATCGAACGGCTCGTAGCAAACAATATTGAGACCTTTGGTAACGTGATGCCGCTGGCACCCTTATCTCAAATTTTGATGCTTAGCCGTCGAAGCAGTTTGGTTTTATTTTCTCTGCCTTGGCTATTGATACATGTAACATAACGCTATCTGTCGCTTTGCCTTCCATCGGATCCCCCAACGCCCCGTGTCAGTATTCCAGCCAGGCTGAACAAGCACATGCCGGTTCACTTCCGTTTTTCCCCCGGAACTCTGCCTATAAATTCTACCAGGTCCCTCGGGACTTGCAATTTTCCCTTCTTCCTATTCTGCAACATTCCACCCGACAGCCTTTCCAGCCAGCATTTGCAACCTGACAGCTCCTGTCAGACGTGCACCCACCGGGTATTGCTCCTACCCATCACTATTATAGTAATCAATCTATCGACTATATAATAACTCAATACCTATTGCAGTAACCAACCTGTTTACTCCACCGCATTCAATACTTGAGAAAGAAAATGCCAACCAACAACACCAACTCGCAGGGTGAGTTTCCGACCATACCTGGGTAACCCTTCTCCCAGATTACATCCACCCCTAACACGGCATATAGATCCTGCCGCCGCCAGGCCCGCTGCAGTTCCGACTACGGTTCCGACTACCACCACCGCTGTCACGATTACCAGACCGCCGACTCCAACTCCATCTACAACCCGAGCGACGCCTTCTCCCCCGGCTCCCCCGCCGCGCCGCGCCCGCCTTGTCGAGCTCGACTATGAGACTGGTAAGCCGCCCATTCCTCAAGCTGCCGCAGGCGAGAGGCAAAGCAACCCCCCAGCTGACGATTTCCTTCCCTTCACGCCCACAGGGATGGACCTGCACAACAACACAATCGACGAGCGAGCTCTCTTGCGCAGAATGAAGTGGCGCGTGGTAAACGTGGTCAGCCGGACAAGGGATCGCCGCGCGTTGTATGACATGCGCGAATGTGTCACCAAGAGCATCGCCGAGACAGACTTGCCCTGTTATAGGTTGGAGCAGCTGTTCTACCTCGTGGCGTTGGATCATATCAAAGGTGAGTCTTGCTGCAAGGAGAGAGAGAGAGACATGTAAAGTGACTTATATGTCCTCCCGGATGTGGAGGCAATGGCTCTGAATTAATGCTGACTGGTGGGATACTTGTTTAGATTTGATCCGGGAAGATGAGGCTCGGAATGCCGACGACTGCGCTACCGCTATGATTAACAATATCCCGCGGACTTATGACCGGGACTGGTGATCTGGAGCCGTTATAACCCTGGTGGGTAATAGGGCGCAAGATGGAAAGTGGAGAATACTTTACTTGCTGGATATATCTCCCTAAAAGCCAATACACCTACATGTACCTACCTCTACAATGGCTGCAGTGATCTGAAAGCCTTGGCATACCATATCTTGTCAATTGCGTATGTTTTGCTGGATGCTGGCGTCGTCGTAGGTGGTGAGGACCTAGCTTCTGCCGCCGACGCAGAGCTGTAGCGCCTGGCATCGAAGCCGCCGCTCCGCCGCTTCTCTCCCACGGCCCAATGCGTCAGTTTCATACCCGCCCGGCCAGCCCATTCCATATTCGTATTGTTATTGAGAAAGCTAGGCCCGAGGTTGGCGTTTGTGCGGTCGTCGGCGATCGTTTCCAGCGCTAGTAGTGCCGGCATCTCTGCACCAAGGAGCAACTTGTGAATGGCTTTCTCTACCCGGAGGCCGTGTAGCATCGCCCCCCGGCCGCTCTCCACTGTCACCAATGCCCATCGTAATGGCATTCTTCGTCACGCTCAAATAAACGTGCATCCGAGGGCATGCCCTTGACGAGTTTGTATAGGGTAAGGTTGCTTGGGTTCGGAACATCCAGAAGATCGGCTTCCATGCGCCGTCCGTCTGTCCCGGGGAAGATGTAAAGTTGTCGATTCACCTATCCCTGGCTTAGTTACCTAGCCAGTCTCAAAAAAAGAAAGAAAAAAGGAAAAAGAAATAGGCGCCCCAGATTCTTATTAGTGTTTTAACCCCTTGGTTTGGGCAAAAATGACTCGGATACCGGGAGTCGAACCCGGGGCTGTTGAGAGAGCAGTCATTCCTGAGAAGTGAGAGTCAACGATGTTACCGCTACACCATACCCGATTTAGACGAGTGTGGTTCCGACCAACTGTTGCGTTGCTGCAGCGGAGCCGGAGCCTGTATTAGCGCATCCTCATTTCACTTCGTAGCACGCTTTTTCCCAATTGTCAAACCTTGCTCCAAGGATCATGTTTTTGACATCGAGCACCAGCATCACATAATACATTAGGTAAGGTACCTAGTTACAGGATTCGCACAACTGTGGGAAAACACAGGTGGGAGGCGCACAGACCACCACTCGGGTTGCGGCAAGGGTTAGGGTTAGAACCTGCCGTCACAGTTAGATTACTAGCTAAATACCACTCAAATTCTTTTGGTAGGGAATCTAGATATAGCGAAACACGCGGCCTTAAGGAGGCAACTCAAACCTTACTATAAAGTTTAGGTGGTTAGCAGATCCAGTTGGATCCCCTTTACGGACGGTATACTCCTCTATCGAGCCGTTAGTCTCGCCGTCGACCTTAAGCCCTTATTGTCGCTAGTGCCTACAGAAAAAGCAGTACCAGGGGATAGAGATAATTACCTACTCGAAACACTATAGGGAAGGGGACCACGGAAAGCAAATGCAATGCCAGGATACGAAATATTGCAGTAGCAGAGCGATGCGATATTTTACGCGCCGTCTACTAGAGTAATCAATACAACGCAGCTTGTTAAGGCAAGTAGTATGGTACGGGACCGTCTGGCGGGTTGGCTCGCCAAACATCCAAACCGGCCGAGAAAGAGACTAACAGGTAAACCCCGGAGCCTTAACGGATTCTGGATCAACTTAACGGATGCTCTACCACTATGTCGACAGTTCGACCTGGACGATGGCTTGACAAACCTGGTGCAGGGACTTTTAGCGAAGCGTGCAGCGGGGCTTGATCGTGCCAACCCGGCTTCAAACTACGGTCAAGCCGCCGCTGCCGACGCCGAAGAGCTCCGCGAGCCACTTTGAACAACTCGGCTAAGAGCCCGGTTTCTCGGATACGGTGTAGTTCGTACCCACCTCTTTCTACACCGAGCAGTATATCGGATACCCGCCTATGGGCGATCCCGGGGCGGATGCGGGCCCGCAATCACTCTACCCCGACCGACTGGCCAGTCTGTATCATTCGTATGGGTCGAACTTCAGCGAGGCGAGCTACGGGAATGGATCCTATCAGGTACCCAGAAACCGGTCGTACTTGCAGCTGCTCGGAGTACAATACAGCTGACTGTCTAAGGGGAAGCTTGCATCAAGCATTGTATAGAAAAATCCTTGGGGTCGGCCATGGTGGCGGCCGCGCACTACGACGAGACGGTGGCGCTGTACTCGCCAGCGGACGGTGTACGGCTGCGAGGCTCTTGTACAGCCGCTCGAAGCGGCTTGTCTGCGACTTGCCTAGGGTTGTTCAACCTAGCCGGGCGCTCATTGAGCTGTGCGTATCCCGCCACGTTGTGCCTGGGGCTAGCTTCGCCTTCAGAGCAAGGTTAGTCCCGCAGTGCCATTAGCCCGGATGCCGTAGAGACGGGCTCTGAAGGAAACAATGCATGGGAAATGCGCACGCCGGGCAGCTATGTACACAAAGAGGTCAAGGAGAGATCTTCGACAAGATCTGGACGGCGCGCAACCACGGAGCAGGAAGCGATCGTTGACAACTAGAGAGCCTGTAGATTAGATGCTTAGATATGTAGTGCGTTCTCGAGAGTGTGTTACCTTCAGCCAATGGACTACAAGCCTCCAAGACACGCGTCGCGCAGAAGGCGCGTCAGAAGGGCGGCGCCTACCTGTCTTTCAGCGGAACCAGAGGCGCAGCATGCAGCTCGCCTTATCCTCACGCGTCGTGCCTAATACGCGTCGAGACGCGCCGCAACCTCTGTGGTATAAACGGGCTCCTCCCGCGCAACTGCGCGGCATTCCCCTGTGGTCTCTTCCACAATTCTGGCGTTGCTTTCCAAGTCGACTCTGGTCTCGGGCCTAACGTTCCCATTTGTATCTACACCCGCACCAACGCTTCTGAAACGATCCAACCTTCCATGCCTGAACAAGAATTGAAACGCCAGGCCAGCAAGGAAGCCACGGCTTTGGCGACCACAGTCAGAGATTCGAAAAGGCTTACGCTTCCGAAAGGCACGCTTGCGGCCCAGGATGCGAGCCGAACCAGGCGCCTGGTAAGGGGCATTGGGTTTGCGGATGATCCAATCCAAATGTTCAACAAGTGTTCGTTCTTCCTATGTTTCCCTGTGCTCAGCAGATTGCTTACAGGGGCACAACGCGGATATAGTGGACGATCGCGATAAGGAACTCGTCGTGAAGGACCTCCTGCTGAGCCACTGCAAATTCTTTCATGAAGGTGGCGCGAGCTTGGCGCCAGCAGACATTCAGTACTTTTCCAAAACTGGCCTACCGGCCGCGGACCGGGCCTTGATGCGGGGGGCACGACTCTCTATAGCGGATGAGAGCGAGAACGACGAGGACAACCTCACGGAGACGGAAGTGGAGAGCGAGCTTTACGACAGCTGCGAAACGATACACGGACAACCGCGCTGGCCGCCGAACGAGGAAATCAGCGGCAGATGCTCGTTGCCTGTCAGCATGGACGACGCTGGCCTCGTCGATTTGCGGCATGACCCGTACTGCCTCCGCAAACACTTTACAACATTTACCCCTGCTCACTCGGCGTCGCGCGAGCGGGTGAGTGAAAAGCGGCGAGTGCTCACCCCGGCTCACCCAGCTCATCCGCAGCTCACCCGGCTCACCCCCATTGGCAGGTGAGCCGGAGCCATGCGCGCAAGAGTGCGATATTCCCAAAAAGGATATCGAACCCGGGGTGCTGACGAAGCACACTACGCTAGAACGAAACCTACCCACGATTGTGAACAATGATTCCATCGTGATCGACCTAAGTGGCGATGGCGGAAGCCTCGGACATAATCCACGCAGCGTGACACGGGAAAAATGAACTTCGTAAGTTACACATAAAAGCCACGCGTTATGAACCTCGACCCCTCTCGAGTAACTACAACAACCAACATCCCCCATAACCACAAAGTAAACACCCCTCGAACCCTCCATCAGCGACACGACTTCACTATCAGCCCCCTAATTACACAAACAAACGAAAGATGCCTCCCGACACCCCCTCCATCACCCTCCCCTCCTGGGCACCCACCCTCCCCACACCCCTCACCACCCCCCTCCTCCTCCTCACCGCCCTCACCCTCTGGTACCTCCACAGCTGGCACCGCCTGCGTTCCTTCCCCGGCCCCCCTCTCGCCTCCCTCTCCTACCTCTGGATGTTCCTCACCTGGCGGCACGGCTCCCAAGCCGCCCTCTACGGCCCGCTCAACGAGCGCTACGCCACCCCCACCACCCCGCGCACGGTGCGCATCGGCCCGCGCGACCTGCTGACCGACGACCCGGCGCTGCTGCGCCGCATGGGCGCCGCCCGCAGTGCTTATCGCAGGAGTAATTGGTACGCGCCGCTGCGGATGGATCCGTATGGGGCGGGGCTGTTTAGTTTGACGGATAATGCGGCGCATGATCAGTTGAAGGGGAGGTTGGCGTTTGGGTATGGGGGGAGGGAGAATAGGGGGTTGGAGGGGGATGTGGATGCGGTGTTGGGGGGGTTGGTGCGGTTGTTGAGGGGGAGGTATGTGGGAGAAGGGAAGAAAGTGGATTTTGCGAGGGTGGTGCAGTTCTTTACGTTGGATGCGATTACGAAGATTGCGTATGGGGAGGAGTTTGGGTTTTTGGCCAGTGATTCGGATGTGTATAGCGCGATTGGGGGCGCTGAGGTGGGCATTCCGTTTTTGGTGCTGATGGCGGAGATGCCGTTGCTGGGGAGGATCTTCACGCAGCCGTGGTTGGTCAAATTGTTGGGGCCAAAGAAGACGGATGCTGGGGGGATGGGAAAGATTTTGGCGTGAGTGTTCCGTTCTCCCTTCCATCTTTGATGTATTCGTTAACCCCCATCCAGCATCGCAGAGCAGGTGGTTGCGAAGCGGTTCGGGCCTGACGCCAAAGACCAGAAGGACATGCTGGGTGCATTTGTGCGCCACGGAGTTACGCAGCGCCAGTGCGAGATTGAGGTGCCTTTCCAGCTGGTTGCAGGTTCCGACACTACCGCAACAGCCATCCGTGGGACCATGCTCCACCTTGGAGTGACCAGGCACGCATACACCAAACTTCAAGAAGAGATAGACACTGCGGTGACTGAAGGCCGTATCTCGAGCCCCATCACAAATGAGGAGGCCAAGAAACTGGAGTATCTGCAGGTATGTACCTGTTACCACCTGCTTCCAAGCCCGAGAGCGGAAACGTTGACAACTATTGTTAGGCCGTCATCTACGAGGGCTTGCGAATGCAAATTCCGTTCTCTGGCCTGCTCATGAAAGAGGTGCCCCCCGAAGGGGATACCATTGACGGAATCTTTGTCCCTGGCGGAACACGCATCGGACACAACACACAGGGTATCATGCGGCGGCGGGATATCTTTGGTGATGATGCCGACATCTTCCGGCCCGAGCGCTGGCTCAACATCTCACCCGGGAAGAGACAAGAGATGGTCCAGACGACAGAGCTTGTGTTTGGATACGGCCGGTGGGGCTGCCTGGGCAAGCCAGTTGCGTTCCTGGAGTTGAACAAGGTTTATGTTGAGGTATGTGCTTGTTGATATTGGTGTCTGGTGTTGGGTGATGGTTTCAAGCTGACGATGGTACGATTTAGCTACTTCGACGATTTGACTTTGAGATTCTTTATCCTAACCGGCCCTGGCATGAGAAAAACTACAATATGTTCTTTCATTCCGAGCTGTGGATGCGGGTGACAGATCGGGCCGAGAAGACGCATTGAACCGGGGAGGTTGTTGTGAAGGATACCTGTGTGTTGAATACGAAGAATGTCTCAGCAATGCAAAGCACGCTACCACGTGTCAATTCTCTCAATGAATTGCTCTGCGCTGGGTTGGGAGATGGCCCTATGATACCCCCTATTCCTTACTGCCATATAAGCATTTCGTATGTTGAAACCAACGCTCAGGCACGCCAACCCTGGCAACCAGCCACCCAAGCACAACGCGACATGAACTCTCCCTTCCATCCGCGATAGGTACCTACCCATCGTCAACAACAATACCACCCCTCACTCCCCCGAATTTCCACTCGCCGGCAAATCACCAATCACCCCCAAATCCTCACCCATCTCCTTGCCCCCAACAACCAAAGTCTTACAATCCTGCAACACAAACATCATACGCGCCCACTCCGTCTTGCTCCGATTAACCCACTGATGCTGCGTCGCGCGCTGCACGGCGACATCCCCCCTCCTCAACACATGGCTTTCCCCACTATCCAGCACCATGTCCACCTCGCCCTCCATGACAATCCCATAATCCAAACTCTGCGTGCGGTGCATGGCGCACGCGTAGCCGGGCGCAAAGTCCACGCACCGCAGCACCGTGCCGCGCGGGTTGACCAGGCCGAGGGTGCCCGAGGCGATGGTTTTCTCGTGCGCGGCGATGTCGGCGTCGCCGTTGAGGTCGGGGGGGAAGGTGGAGGTGGTGTAGGGGACGGCGAAGCCCAGGTTGCGGTCGTCGTAGGGAGACCAGGTGAAGGGGCCGTGCGAGTGCACGATGGCTTGGCCGGAGGGGTTGTGCGTGGTGATGAAGCGTTGCGGTTGGTGCAGGTTGGAGATGGGGGTGGGGGACTCGGCGGGTTTCGCCGGGGTGGAGGTGTTGGTGGAGGTCATGTTGATAGTTCGGGGATGACAACACTGAAATGAGGTATGATGAATTTCTGTATTAGATGTCTAGTTGCTGCTCGAAGGCAGGCTGCTAATTATTGTATTGTTGTTTAAGGGTGGGTGTGGAGTGCCGTGGTTGACAGGAGCACGGGGAACCAAAGGCAGCTGCAGGCCGCGGTTTCTTATACAGTCCCATAAACTGCGGTTGCGGCGGCTGCAGCGGAACCCCACTGCCCTCCGTTTGATTTGGCCCTTCCTCCCTTTTTGCTTCCTGTCGGAGTCGGAAGCATGCCAACACGGGTTGCTGTTCGTTTTTTCGGCCGGCTGTCTCGGCAAGAGAACTCAGGAAAGAGGGGTGCACGAACTACCCCCGTGATTTTTGCGTTTCTCAGTAATACCTACCCAAATTAGCATGGATCTTGTCCCTGTTGCATAAGACATATTACTCTCTGCTCACACGGCTTGCCGGCTGACGAAGTTCGGATCGGCAACGACGCCGGAGATCGGACTTTATCGGCGAGGGATATTTATTAACACTGCGGCCGTAGCCAGATCATTAACCGCCGGTGGCTGGCTGACCAACTGTTCGACGTTCCGAGTTGTCTAGCGGCCTGGGCTGGGACTGGCCATCCGGGAATGTCCCGGTTGCTGATCAGTGATTAGTGCGGGGAGAATCGCTGCTTGTCTCACACGGCGTCGGCCCCCGGCATCTCTGGCTTTCAGTAAGGAAGGTAGTGTCGGCGATGTAGCTGCTAAAGAAGGCTGGGTAAGGCCGTAAGTCGCATCCCATGACAAATTGCCAAGAGGTGGTGCTTTATGCCCATGGGCTGCTCCGATTCCCCGATCTCTTCCCCCGCCGCCAGTACCCCCTCACCGAGCAAGGGTCCCCGGCGCGGGTCCAGTTCTCACCGGCAGCTAAAGCTTAATTTGACATCTTGTGTACTGACACAGCCACGATGAAGGTGAGGACACGAAGGGGCAGACGAGAAAAGCCACGTCACTCAACCTGATGCATATTACGAATCAGGCACATGTCCAATCGAGCCTAACACACGTGCTAAGATACTCCCCCAAACACCACCTGCAACCTCTCGTCACACGCGAAAACTCCTCTTTTGGGCTGGTCTTGGCGAACTTGCCCAACCAAACAGTCCGCCATCACCATGCTCGCCATCAGCAGTATCACGGCTTCTCGCTACACCACTACACCCCCTGAACATCACGTAATTCCAGCCAGCACCACTCAGACAACCTCGGGCTGGGCCTCGTACCTCCCGTCATGGGGATCATCTCCCGGACGGGCCCCTCCATCCGCGACCGAGGACAAAGTCACGGGTTTTCGAAACCCCTGGCCGTCATGGCACAAACCGACCGTTTCTGAAGTGTATACCAGCTTCCAGTGGGGGGAGGATAATGACGGATGCGCCGAACTTGCCGCATCGCATCTCAGGGACAGCCCAACGACGACTAAACCGCCGAAGAACAAATTACCCACCTTCGCCGACACCAAGGACTGGCCAAACTCCCTTGGTGCCAAAGCGGCCCGGTTGCTGCAAATAGAGGACCCTGATTTCTCTTTTCCCAAGGACAGTAAAGCCAAGGCAACCTGGATTGGCCACGCCGGTGTCCTAGTTCAATTACCACCGCTGAACCCCCAAAATGGCCGGCCGCTGCGCTGTCTCTTTGACCCGATCTTCTCCGATCGTTGTTCGCCTATGGGCTCTTTTGCAGGGCCGATCCGCTCCTACCCGCCACCATGCACAGCAGAAGACCTCCCTCCCATCGACGTTGTGTGCATCAGCCACAACCACTTCGACCACATGGACCACACCTCCTTGATGTCCATCTGGCGCTACAGCCGAAACACGGTCCGCTTCTTCGTCCCACTCGGCAACAAGCGCTTCCTTCTCGAATGGGGCATCCCCGACGACCGCATCATCGAACTCGACTGGTGGGAGTCAGTCCAGCTCACCCACCCGCGTGCATCCACACCCCGCAACACCAATGCCCCGGCCCTCACCATCCACTGCACCCCCGCCCAGCACAACAGCTTCCGCACCACAGGCGACACCAACACAGCCCTCTGGTCCAGCTGGCTCCTCGAATCCCCCACCCCCAAACACCAACCCCACAACAAACCAGTCACCACCACCAGCACCAGCACCCCCCAACCCTACCGCGTCTTCTTCGCCGGCGACACCGGCTACCAATTCCACCCCTCCCCCACCTGGCCCCCCTCCCCCAACAACCCCAACCCCCAAAACGAACAAGAACCATTCCCGCCCTGCCCCGCCTTCGCCCAAATCCGCACCCGCCTCGGCGCCCCCAACTTGTTACTCCTCCCGGTGTCGGTCGGCGCCACGTTCGCCTACCTGCGCAGCTTCGTGCCGCTGCCGGATTGGCTGAGTCCGTTTCCGCGGCATAGTGCCGGGGTGACGGGGGCGAATCATATGCCGCCTTGGGATGCGGTGAGGGTGGTGAAGGTTATGGTTGGGGGTGGGGGTGATGGGGAAACAGGGGAAGGGGGGAATGGGGGGGAGGTGGGTGAGGGGGAGGGTGCGGTGGCGCTGGCAATGCATTGGGGGACGTTTGTGCCGGACCCGGCGGATGTGTTGAGGACGCTGGGGGCGCTGGAGTGGGCTTGCAAGCAGCAGGGGGTGGGGTTTGCGAGGGGGTTGGGGGAGGGTGCGGTTGGTGATGGGGGAAAGGGGCCGGTGTTTGTGGCGGTCAATCATGGTGGGAGCATCTGTCTTTGAGCGTGTGGAGGTCTTTTCCGTGTGCCAGTGTTTTCTCTATCTTGCCGTGGCCGAACCTGAGTACATACAACCCTCCGACAATTTGTTATTCTCAAATTTCATATGATCTCTGAAAAACTCCGCCATTCCCCTCAACTCGTCGGCCGTCATCGGCGCTTCGACGGCGGCAAAGGGGCCCCTGTCGGTATCCAAGAATCGGTATTCACCGTTACACCACTTCCGAAGAATCTCGTACTCCTTGTCCTGTTCCGTAAGTGGGTGCTCATCCACTATTTGCCGTCCGCTCCCAGAGTGCCATTGTATTTTGGGCAAGCCTGACTCCTGCTCAGCCCACGCCGTGGTCCAGGACTTCAGGGGCCGACACATATGTCGTTTCTGGGCCATGGTCAGGCGCGCTGAGAAGTGGATATATGTCGGCACCAACTGGGTGTCAACGAGGTAGCCGCCCCGGGTCTGGTGTCCGAGTAACCACCAATACCAGGATTGCCGGGTTGGCTGACCTGTGATGCATTAGGCCTCCCTCGTCGATCGCTCGCCGCCCTTTGATTGACGAGGCTCACCTGAGTGGGGTATTGTAGCCACCGCCCTCTTCGTCTCCTTGATACGATGGCAAAACCTGCTCACGGTGATGTCCCATTCGAGAAACCTGTGTTTGAGGTGCTTCGCAATCTCCTTGTCGTCAAAGGCGACCCCAACCTCTCCATGAAGCTTGCCGACCATCCACACCAACGAAAGGCCCCCCAGCGCAGCATCCCCGTTGCCACCAACATCTGCATGGGAGCCGAGAAACCAGCATTGACTAACAGATGCCGTCGTAGGCTTAGATGTCCACAACACTGGCTGAAACTTGGACCGCTCTTCATCCAGTGCCACCGCCTGGAAAGCGTGCTGGACACAGTCCGGGACCTCCTTTCCCACAAAGGCGAGTGGCCGCGGCGGCAACTGTACAATACCACCCAGCGAGCTCACCGTGTCCCATACAGCGCACGCGGTGATTTTGACTCGATGTAAGAGCCTGGAGCTTTGCAATTTAGCTTGATACACCTTGTATTTCTCTCCGCCCCTTGGGGTCTTCTGGTTTGCCCAGAGGGTGAAGAGACCGCGCAAATAGTAGAGGTGCTGCTTTTGGAGGAGGCCTGCATCACTGATAAGGGAGGCAAGACACTGCACCGCGAAGGCGCCGCGCGAGAAGCCCACGAGAACAATTTCGTCTTCTCCTTCCCTAAAGTTCCAGTTGTGGGAGAGAAAGCTGTACGCGTTGCGGATCTTGGCCGAGATGCCTAAGATGGTAAATGGCTGCCGTGTTAGAAGTTTGCGGGCTATTTGCTGTATGACATCCCCTTCAACACAGCCGCGTTGGCCTTTAATTCAGGTGTTCTCACCTCTTCCAGTCGCACCATCGACGAGCTGCGCCGGCGTGCTTGTTACGCTTCCGACCCCACTGTCGTAATATACGATCTGAAGACAACCATGGCGGTCGACGGGCTCCAGACACCGCGCTAGCGTCGCAACGTTGGTCAGTGGCCTTGCCTTGTTGACGCCATCCTGCCATGTACCGTCGCAGAAGACGAAAAGGCGTTTCCTGATCTCCCTAGCTGCGGCCGCCACATTCGGACCAGGTCTGTCCATATGTGTGGGCATTTTGATTTTGAGATATGGTCGGGTCAATACATGCTGTAACTGCGCGGATATTGGAGGAAATGGTTTCGGGGGCGGGAGGAGAACAGAAGTTGGCGTATTTGGTGCTACCCCAGCTGCTCGACGAACCATGCACGGATAAACCGAAAATGATGTGGCATGCATTATTATGCAAGCATGCTCGCCAATCATTCAACGGACCAGTCACGCCATGGATTAACTCCCGCTGTTCTGAAGGGCCAGGCCGGGCCAATCGCCGTCAACATGCAGTCTTTCGGGGAGGGCGACCTGCAAATTAACAACCATCTCTCGAGCAGGAGATAGTAAGAGCGAAAAAGCGGGAAACCAAAGAACTGATATTAGGAGGCAGCTGTCCGCCCACCCTTGATTCGGTAGCTAGGTCTACGTCCATCCGGGGGAACTCAATTCACCAAGCCCCTGAAGTCCATTCCCCTGAAACGTCTCCTTTTCCTCCCGTCTCTACTCTAACAATGAAAACCAACACAACCAGCGTCGTGGACGTGGACTTGGACCCGAACGAGGCTCTGAGCAAGATCATAAACAGTGGGATGCAGAAGGGAGGGCCCAAATACTTCTTTCCAACGTCAAAACTGGAAGAGGTGCTTGAGCGGAAACGCATCGAGGCCACCCTTCGGGGTGTCCGCCTACGACTCCCCGCTGAGGAACAGATTGTGTCGAAGGTCACTGAGTTTGTCACCAAGAACGCACGTCCTATCTTTGCAGGCTTGGTGATGATGGGGAAGCCGTGGCTGATCACGAGTTTCTACGTCAACGGGTTTGGTCGCGAGAATCTGCCGATACGATACACCTTTCGCAAGGATAACACATTGGACTTTGGGCTTGGCCACAGTGATGCTGGGAAGGATATCAACACCATGTTTCGCGGGGGGGGCCTAGTGTGGAAAGAGCGAGAAATTGAGGATTTTTGCAAAGATATGCAGTGGGAATTTACAGCTCCGACCTTTGCGAAGGAGAAGTTCAGGTATGAGTTCGCGGCCGGGACGGTCTTGCCATTTACAACACCCCTCGAACCGCTTGGTTCAGGGGGCTCTGCGCGGGTGGAGAAGGCCGCTATCCACAGGGACCACATAGACCTCAGCACGTTGCCTCTCTGCCAGGTGTGTCTCAGTCGTCATCTAGACATGTTACTTTTTATGCGCAGCTAAGCTAACGTTCCGGCGTACCAAAGAGATCCTCCTTGGGAGAAACGAAGCATCCCGTCATTGCACTCAAGACGTTAGAAAGCGGAACTCCCGAGGACCGGGAAAAGGACGCGGAGAAGGAGGCCCGCAACCTTGAAGCTGTGCGCAAGCTCCAAAGCGACAACCTCATAAAGGCGATTGCATACTGCCGCATTGGCAAGGCCCACTGCTTTTTATTTCCCCTGGCAGACTACGGGAACCTTTGGCTTTTCTGGGTAGCGAGAATGAAGGAAAAGGAGGAGGGCCAAAGCCACCGAGGGGACAATAACTTTCTTGTTTGGGTCTTCACACAACTTGTTGGGATTGCCGACTCACTGGTTGAGCTACATGGAGACGTTCCAAACATTCGCCACGGCGATCTGAAGCCTGAGAATATCCTCTGCTTCCAGGATGGCAGCTGCGCCGTTACCCGGAATAAGCGCAAGCCGGCAGGACCGTCCATCCGACTGGTCCTCACCGACGTCGGGATTTCAAAGAAGCACAAGGGCCCAACCAAACAACGTGACGTAACCTCGACTCTGGTATCGACTACACGATACGAACCCCCCGAAATGGAGCAGACCAGGGAAGACCACTCAAAACTGTCACGGCGTTTTGATATGTGGTCATTTGGGTGCATATTACTTGAGTTCCTAATCTGGCTGCTGTACGACATCGAAGGGCTGGTCAATTTCACCAGGGCCTTGAAGGAAGGTTTCTACGAGTCCGACAAGAAAGGCACTCATATCCATCCCATTGTCTCCCAGTGGATCGAGAACATTAAGCATGACAAGAGGAATTGCGGAAAAGGATCGCCATTCCGGGACTTGGTCTACCTCATTGAGGAAAGGCTCTTGATCGTGCAAGTCGAAAGCCTCCAATCAGAGACAGCGGAAAGCAACACAAGCCGACGGCGGAAGTTTCCAGGAACTCTGGCTCTATGCAAGTCTCCGCGGGCCACTGGCACAATTGTCAAGGGTCTTACTATTGGGCGCCGCCCTGACCCTGTCCGTGCCTCTGCCAAGGATATGAGAGATGAGCTGAAGAGGATTTTGGGGAATATAGAGCGTGAAGGATTTGAAGTCAAGAGGGCAAGTCCTTGAATGGCCGCGGGTTAGGGGCAAACGGTGAGAGGGAGATAATGAGTAAAAAGAACAAAGAAATAGGAAAAGAAAAGGTGCGTTGGGGGGGGGGGGGGGGAATGAAGCAAACTAAGACAGAAAAGAATAAAAAAACGGGAGGCAGAATACATCAAGGCATTTCATTTTCATGACATAAATACTCTACTTGAACACTCGCCTACACAATAGCATCCGTAACCACTTTTGCAACCGCGTTTTACGATCTGGTACAAGAGATGGTGTCCTAATGATAACCGCATTAGCCATGAAGCGGCAAAGCTAGGAGAATAGCGACGGCCTTACCTGGATATGCAATACGCCTCGTCCTCACAGCACCGGGCGTAGATTGCTTCAAACTTGTTCACTAGTTCCTCTGACTTTGCCCTCTGTTTTCCATCCATTAGAAGGAGCCTGGTCTCAATGAAATCCAGCATGTCGACAAACATGTCGCTGCACCTCTCATGCTGCCGGAGCCTCTCAAATTGCTAAATAACCAGACACTGGTCAGCGCAACTCCAACATTATCAACCATGATTAACCGACCAGCTACCAGTCCACCAACGAGCAAGACCAGGTAAGAAAGAACACCCACTCACCTTCCTAACCGCACTATTCTCCATCGGCGGCTTCGCCAACGCATAAAACAAATCCCCGGCCACATCCTCATCCCGCACCCTGCGCGGCGGGGACGCCTCGGCGCGGCGCTTCGAGAACTGATCAACACCATCCCAACCCTCGACGTACCACGTCACAAACTGCAGCAGCACGCAGCCCAGCGACCATGTATCGTACGACGGCGACACACACCCGCCCGGGATCTCACACTCGGGTGGCCGGTACGTCTGCGTCTGCCCGATGCTGTCCGCCCGCACGCGGGATACGCTCGTCTTGCGGTGGTAGTCGGTGAGGCCGAAGTCGGAGATCTTGAGCGTGCCGCGGTTGTTGTTGTTGTTGGTGGTGTTGTCGGTGTCGGTGTTGTCGGTGTCGGTGTTGTCGTTGCGGAACCAGAGGATGTTTTCTGGTTTGATGTCGCCGTGTCGGCCTTCGGTGCGTTCGTCGGTTGTGGAAGAAGGGCCGGGATGGTGGATTAGGTGTAGGCCCTGGGAAATTCCCATGCTCTCACGGGCAATCCACTTGGCGAGGTCGTAGCTGCGCGGTTGGTTGTGGATGTCGGGGAGGTGGTTCTGCCAAAGGTCTGCCAGGTTGCCGCCGTCGGCCCAGGGGAAGACCAGATGGTACTGGCTGGCGTATTCGAACGTGCACAGGAGTTGAACGAGGCGGTCTCGGTGTTTCTTCCCGTCGAAACGCTTCAGATTGTTGATCTCCCTTTGTATGTCGGACGGACTACAGTTCTGGTGGATGGACTTCACGGCGTGGTTGGCCTTGAGAGAAGCAAGTCGCTGTTGAGATACAAGTAAGTACTAGGTATAATCGCCAGCAGCAGGTCAAAATAGGCCACTCACACAACGATCAACTCGACAGTGGTTTCGATGAGCCGGGTGGATGTGCACCTTTTTTACCACGGAAAACCCGCCGGGCTGCTCGACAGGTTCCCATTCCTCGTTGGGCTTGGTGAAAGGTAGTATTTCTTGGGGCCTGAATCTGTAATGGGGAGGTCCTCCGGCGTTTGAAGAGTCGTCATGGTAGGCGCACAACATGTCGAAGTGCGGCGCCAACAGCTTCCACTGGTTTCTGACAAATGAGTCGCTGTCGTGCGACTTCCAACGCGAGCCCTTCTCGAAAGGTGGCGTGAAAGCTTGTATCCCATTCGTTTCGTCCGCTCCGGTGTCCTCCCTCACCATGTATGGCTGGTAGCCTCTGCAAGGGCCCACCGCAAAGGGGAGGTGATGGTCGTCGATACCCTCCTCGACTAGTTTGATAATGAAGTGACCCTTACCAATGAGTGTCAGAATGGCAAAGAGCTTTCTCCGGTCTGGAACAATGTGTGAATCAATATCATCCATGTATCCATGTTCGGCGAGCTCCTCTCGAATTGTCGCGGCACAAATGAGACTCTGGGTCTCGTCGTCAGGTAGGAATGTATCTTCCGACGAACGAGTTGTCCATTCTATGCATCGTTTCGTGGCTTTCCGAATTTTGTACTGCAAGCTTGGGGGTTCGTCGCCCCCATCATGATTGTTGCTCGCTTCAGAAGGGGCGGTGCTGATGAAGCTCGGGGCTATGCCCGACCTTGAATCGAAAGAGGAGACGGAGGATTTCGGCCCGTCTAAATGGGATTCTGTCCCCAAAAATGCCGTTGATACGGATGGATTGGTGTTAGTACTACCTCGGTGTTTTCTAACGTTTGTCCTCTTAACCATTGTGAACTCTGGGTGAAGGAGGGCGGTTGGGGTCTTGAGGAAAGTCAGGTCCAAGTTCATGTCTTTGGTTTTCGTTTGGTTCACAAACCACATCAGCCCCAATGGTGTCTTCCGACTTTCTGTGCTCTTGCACCATTGTCTTCCGTTGGTAAAGTTATTTCTGCGGTCACGGTTTAGTGGTGGCCGTGATATAACTGCCCAGTTGGGGCCAGTACACAGAAAGCCAACAAGTGTCGTATGAAGTTCAATGAAAGAATAGCTATAAAGCAATGTGATGCCGACGAGGGCCGGACAATGGGGTGAAAGATGAAGATGCTCCGATGATTACGGACTTAACATGGGATTAGCCACTTATTATAATTGGTTGCCTCCCTAGATCGCCGCTCTTCTGCCTCGAGGTCTCGCGGCGAAGACCTCGTTGTGTGGCCTGAGAAACACAACGTTCAATTGTCCTGACCATACCACACACCCCGACAGATGGCGTATATTGTCGGTCAGCCGCTCAACCCGACGCCCCGTTGAGCCTGATCAGGGCACGCTCTATATTTTGACTTTCCAACAGACTCGGTGAATTCCAAGATTCATGAAAGTCCCGGTCGAACTCAAAGACCTACCTCGCACCCCCTGACCGAGCCCTTCTGACTCAAGCCACTGCAGATACAGAGAAAGTGGTGTGTGCTTATGGCCAATCAACGCCCACTAACTCGATCTATTGAACGCCTTCACCAGGCCCATGAAGCTGGGTTCGCTGTTTTGGGAAAACTATTAGGACCCCTTGTTGGTTCTTTTTCGGCTGAAAATGTAACCCCCCTCGGTGGGTTGTCAGCCGTCGGCGGGCTGTGGGCCGTGGGCTGACTTCTGACTTTTTAGTCCTGGCATGACATTAAAGGAGGAAAGCTGTGTAAAAGGTCAAATGTTTATGCCTTTCCGCTCGAACTGTTATCTCCCAAATGTTCTTTTCACATATCCTCGATGTCGAGATCAAAGCTAAAGGCTAAAGACATGGCCGTGCCCTCTCGCACCCAGACCTCTTCCGCTTCCAACCAACCTAGCCAGATATCCCGATTTTTTCACGCCAACATGCTGAAGAGATCAAATACCGCCGGGGTGATATCGCCAACGATATCACAAAACAACCCGAACCTGCAGGTCCACAAGCTCCCCTTGAAATGTGTGAGGAGCGTCGATAGCCTGGTGGAGGCGCTGCAACAACTGACCGAGAAGCCAGGCGGCTTCAAGATTGAGGTGAGCAGGACAATTTTGCATGGTTACTTTATAGTTTAGCATCTAACACTGAAAATCCAACTTGGCCACAGATGCGACACAATTCCTACATTATCACATCGCGTCAGGAACTCAAGACTGTGAGTTGGTCCCTCAGTTTGCCCACGTATCGCACGATACACTACTGCGCTGCTGACCGTATCTGCAAATGGCTTCAGAAGGACATTTTGGCACGCATTGCGAGTCAGGAGGATATATCATCTCCCCAAGGTCCAGCTCTGCTTCGGACTCGACAAGGGATGGAAGGTCACGGGCATGCTTCCGACTTGCGTCTGGAGCAGGGGCCGACTCTCAGCAAGGGAAACACGGCGGCTATATCTTCCAAGTCATTGTGATCTGTTCGCGGGGTTTAAAGCCCCGGAAAATGCCAATTTGCCTGTTTTACGTTCGGGAGCGAGGGGTCTCCCAAAGTCTAGGTACACTCACCACCTTCACATAGAGTCCTGTGTCAAGCAACGTAATGTTAAAGGTGGTGCCCCTACAGTCAGTCTCATGATCACCGCAGTGGAGCCAACCTTAGCATAAAATGTCATTTCACCGATCAGATAGTTCGATATGAATGTCATGGTACTGGTGGCTGTTTCGATGGGGCCGGGTTGGTGAAAAGACGACGCAAAGGAGCCCTTACTCTCGTACCTGATACACAGATATACTCCGTGCGGACCCGGTGCACCGACCTTTTCTTGAATACCTACGAAGGCGGTAACAAACGAAAGGCGGAGGCCAGGCCCAGCCTGTGTTTAGACACGAGATCCAACGCTACGAATTACAGGTAGGCCAAAGGTTGTACCGCAGCGCGTGTGGAGCCAGGTTGTAGGCCTCTCTACCTTGACCGGCTGCCCGACGCCCGATGGGCTGTTTGCTTTGGATGACTGATGATTGGTTTGTTTTTGTTTTTTACGCTTCTAAATTTTCTCCCTGTGCTTGTCCCCCAGCTTCTTCCCCCTTTCACCTTTCTAACTCCTTCAAGCCAAGTCTTCCCGGGCAATCTCAACGCTGCCTTTTCTTCACCGAGGCCGTTTCACTCCCAGTCAATCGAACCAGCAATTACCACCCAGTTCTCTGACAATCCGACACCATGGATGCTTTTCGCTTCATCCAAGCGGCTGCGCCATTTGCCGAAGCCGCTCTGAAAACCGTGGAACAAGCAGCCGCCCCGGCACTGGAAAACTTGGGCGCCAGCGCAGCCGGCCTCGCTCAGGGTGCTGCTAATGCAGTTGCTCAAGCTGCTCCCTTTGCGCATGCCGCTGTGCAATCCGCCGGGGAAGCGATGGCTCCGGCTCTGAAAGTGGCAGCAGAGCAAGGTGTCCCCTTTGCGCATGGCGTTGTACAATCCGCTGGGGAAGCGATGGCTCCCGCTCTCAAGCTCGCCGCCGAGCAAGGTGTCCCTTTTGCGCACAGCGCTGTGCAATCCGCCGGGGAAGCGATGGCTCCCGCCCTCAAGATCGCCGCAGAACATGCCGCCCCATTCGCGCAATCCGCTCTACAATCTGTCGAGGGAGTAGTCGCCCCGGCCCTGCAGATCGCAGCCGAGGCCGGCGCGAATGGGTACGCCTTCGCGGCCGCGAACCCGGCCACCGTGGCCTGCGGTGCTGTGGCTCTGGGTGGCTTGGCCATCGTCGCCGCCCCAGCCATTCTCACGGGCCCGGCGCTGTCCGCCGCCGGTTTTACTCCCCTTGGTCCTGGGGCTGGTAGGTCCTTCCCATGTGATCGGGTCAAGGAGGGTGTGATGCTGACATGTCTCCTCGTTGTAGGGACGATTGCCGCGATGGTCCAGACTCCAAATGTGGTGGCGAGGGGTGTCTTCGCTACCCTGCAAAGCGCTGGCATGGGAGGTTATGGGGCGGCCGTGGTTGCTGCTGCTGGTCAGGCTGTTGGAGGTACTGTTGCCGCAGCGGGAGGGGCGGGAGCGGTTCTTTCAAACATGGTAGCTTAGGGAACTAAGGCTGGGTTTTATAAACTAGGGTCAGAGAGCAATGAAAGAATAAAGTCCGGCGAGAGGTGAATGGATGTGTGTTGTCTCCGATTAACACGGGGGATGTGATGCCGTCGGGGAGGAATACCAACAATCGCAGTGACAGGGATACAAAACAGCTGGCTGAGGGCTCTCTGACCATATGGTAGCCTCTCAAGGCTAGCACATCGTCGGTTCATATGCTATGGCTTGGTACACCAGGTCAACCACCAGGGCAACGTAGCCCTTCTATGCTGTCTACATATCTCGGCCCTACATCATGCATCACTTCAAATGATTGCTGAACATCTTGAGTGGCTCCAGATCCTTTTCTCTCTCAAGACGGCATTTTTCCATCGAAACCTAGCCTAATTGATTCGGATCCAAACCCCAGTCATGCCACCTACGGTTACCTCAGATCGGGCTGGACACAGACAAAGAAATCGCCGCAGACAACCCATCACTTTTATTCATGGCATAGAACATAGGAACTGTTGCGGTGGATATATAAACCCATGTTGGCCATAAAAGCAGCCCAGGTCCTCTATTACATGTCTACTTCCCACCTCATCATTCCCCTTACCCTTCCATTTCGATCACCACCAACAAACTTTCACCATGGCTCTTTCGCTGCTCAACCTTCCAAACGAAATACTCATTGAGATCATGTCATATATTCACTTGTCGCATGATTTCTGGAAAGTTATTCGCACGTCACGGCGCTTCTGGCAACTATTCCGGACCATTGGTCCGGCCATTATTCGGCAGCGTTTTGACGAGACCGCCTTCGGTGGCCAGATTGGATTGTGCGCGGCCGTTACAGTTTTCCGTCTGTCTTGGCTTCGCTGTGATGAGCACCCAAGAGGCTGCTCGGATCAGACTCTGTGTGCTCGCAGGCTATACGAGAGCTTCGTGGCCCAAGACGTGGCGCCCCTTTCGCCCCATGAAGTCCTTGGGTTCTTGAATCTCATGGAACTTGTGGATAAACCCATCGACTTCTACCTGGCCCAGGACTCTGGGGACAAAACCTTGAAAGCGAAGCAGTGCAACGGCTGCATATCCCTATATGTACATTCACCTGCCGCGGGTCCTCGTCCTACGACATATTCTGCATCGGCACGAAAGGTTGTCGCCGAGGCCCGCTGCCACTATTTCTTTCACGACTTGTACTATCGCACACATTATACCAGAGGCAAATTGCGTCGGAATACGAAGAGGCTGATCAGAAAAACGGCTAAGCAATTCTCCACCATGTCATGGGCAGACCTCCGCCGCCTTCTCGACAACTACTTCAGCATGATCGATAAGAGACATCACCCCTTGACGATGGTCCACAGCCGAATCGCAAGACCGGATATGGGGAACCGCGGTCATCAACCTTGTAAGTTCCCGGTTGCGTATATTCAGTTACTCGCCTGGTGAGTAACCATGCCAGTCCGATACATACATGTCCGATGGGTAGGATAAAGTTCAGTACGGGGCTGTAAATGGATGGGCGCCGATGGCTCAGTGGATGCGGAAAGGATTGCAGACTTCATTATATGATTACAATGGGACCGGAATACATGGCACAGCCTATAAAACAGTCCAACTCCGAAGTGGCTAATGATGCAGAGGCAGTATTTGCCCAGTGATAAAAACAACCGAAAGCAAGGTTCTGAATAGTCGACAGAAGAGTAAAATGTGGTGATTATTACGGGGATTCTGTCGACAATCTGGCTCCCATAACTCAGCCCAAGCCCTATCATTAGGTACCGTACCTACATATCTTGATGACTTCCCTCGCTGACATGGAAGTTACTAACCGGGCCCGCCTTTTTATTCGCACAAGCACACTCATCCACATGCCTCCAACGCCGCCAACACGTGACCATCCTAAGCCATTCGACATTCTCGGCATCTTCGTCATCCTCGTCCTCCACCCCCCCCTCGACCTCCTCTATCAACTCCGGATGCCCCTCAAAGATCTGAGCCAGCATCTTCTTGCGCCACGCCCGATCCACCCGCAGCCAGTTCTCCCGCGTCAGGGGCTCCAGGCCGTCATCATGGTGCAGGACGGTCGTGTCGAACGCCACCGCGTCGCACCCGTAGTAGAAGAGCTCCATGTACGCGATCCACGGGAACCACCAGCTCTCCTCGGGCGAGGGGCCCAGGTCCAGGATGGTCAGCTCCTGCAGCGCCATGCCCGGGCGCGTCAGCAAGAGGCCCGAGCTGCGCTCAAAGTGCCCGCCGCGGGTCTCGACGACCAGCTTGCGCAGGGCGGCGAGGTGGCTGAAGGTGGGGAGCTGGCGGTCCGCGAGGCGGACGGTGTCGGCAGCGAGATTGACCCAGCAGTATGGGGGGGAAGTCTCGCTGGGGGGTGTTTGCGGGGCGTGGGATGGGAGTAGGGAGGTTTGGGTGTAGAAGCGCTGCATGTGGGCGCGGGACTCGGTGCAGGCCGTCAGGAGAGGCGGTGGCGCCGCGGCCGCGCAGGGCCGCGGTTGGCGGCGGCTGTCGTTGGTGGTGTTGTCCTCCAATTGGCTGAAGTCGACCTCGCGCGGGTCGGCGCTCATCTCCCAGATTTGTTGGCGCAATTCCAGGGGCAGGCGCATGAAGGGGTAGAATTTAGGTGAGGCCATGGTGAGTGGGTGCGTGCAGACACAGCGGAGGAGGGGTGATGGGATTGGTTTCTACGCGGGAGTCGCGTTCTGATGCTCCTGATGCTTTTGATGCTTCCAAGGGGAAATGGACAGATTTCGGAGTGATCAAGGTGAGGAAGGTCACGAACAACCAACCGGTCAAGGAGAAAGAGGGTGGGGCTCCTGAGCAATATGTAATAATCGGAGTGTGAGTGCCGCCCCCCTCATCGGGATTGGTGTGTTAATGCTTACAGGGGTGGGAGGTACTTGGAATGGCCATGTGCCTGTTGGCGGCAATGACACCCCGTCCACGTCTCTTTCCTCCGCTGGATGTACCAGGGGAGCACAATGGACTTCCTCTGAGTGAAACATGGACGTCGTCTTCTCCTGCCGTCGTAGCAAGTGGTTAAAAACTCTTGGCAATCACCTCATCGAACCATCGTGGGCTACCGCCTTCCTCCTCGTTACCAGGGAGTGACGCAATGACACCGAGACAAAGGTACCAAGTCCCGAAACCAGTGCTAGTAACCAGGGCAGTTTGTTCCAGAGTTCCAGGTGCCAGTCCCACTGAAATAAGTGCTAGTAACGAGGGTAATTTGTCCCAGGTGCCAATGTGAAGAGGGATGACAAAAAAGCCTTCTGGCAGCGCAGATCGAACGGGACTGGAGACCAAATTAAGTGGCGTAGCAAACAACAAAGCAAACAACGGAAGCAGTCAACAGTTGTCTCACAAGTATCTGCATTCCTCCGACCGTCCAACTAATTACCGAATTAATGATACACTCAAGTTCAAACCTCCCAACCTTTCCCACGTCATCATCTCATTCCCACCATGGCCAACACGTCACCCGTGGACAACAATCAGGCCATCGTCCCTTCCGTGTCTCATCCTCCTAATCCCCCACACCCATCATCCCCACCACAACCACGACCTCCCAAACCATGACTCTTAAAGCACAAGGTTATCCTCGGCAGCATCAACAGCGGCCTGCGGCGCCGCCTCACTTGCCTCCTCAGCCTTGTCCGCCAGGTGGGCAGCGAACGCCGGCACCGCCAGCGACAGCGCCTCCCGGAACATGGTGTGGGTGCTCTCGAGGCTCTCTCGGAGCAGCGAATACCTGTACTCCAGGTCCTGGATCAGCTTGATCATAGTATTCACGATCATGTCATTCTCCTCCACGGCCCATTTGACGTGGCGCGTCGTGCCATCCTTCGACTCACCCGCCGGGGCGGAAGCTTTCTCATCACCAGCGTCACCATTTCCCTCCCTTGCCTGCAGCTCCGCGAGGGTGCGCTTGAAGATGTTGACATTCGCCGCCGCATCAGCCAGGGCGGTATCGCGCTCCTCCAGCTCCACGACCAGCCTCTTGATCCGCTCCTCCAGTCGGCGGATGATCTGCTGGCGCAGGACCAGCTCGCCCTGGGCGGCGACGACCGCGCCCTCGAGGTCGCCGATCGCCGCCGACGCATACGCCACCTCGACCAGCGACATCTGCGAGAACCGCGCGCTCTCGGCCAGGCGCGCCTTGGTGGCGGCCAGGCCTTTGGTTGCGTCCAGCAGGCCCCACCAGGCTGTCTTGCTTTGCAGGTCGAGGTCGATCCCCGCGCTGCTGATGCCTTGGGTTTGGCCTCGGATGTTTGTTGGGTCGGGGGATTCGGGCTTGGGCTTCTCGCTCTCGCTTGGGGGTGGGGGGAACATTTGCTTGAACGTGGCCAGCCGCTTTGGTTCGAACGGGGCGTGTGGCTTGTTGTTCTTGTCCTCCGGCAATGCTTGCCATTGCGTACGTATTCCCGTCACGCCCCCGTTGGGTTGGGGGTGAAGCTGTTCGGTGGTGGCTTGGCTTTTGCCATTTCCATTTGCCTGCGCCGTCGGCGCTTTGGCAAATCCGTTCTCGGAGAGTGGTGGCACGGACGTTCCATTGCTCTGGTGCACCCTTGTTAGTCTGGGGAGGATGTGGCGGCCCGAGGTTGAGCCAGTGTGCTGTGTGGCTTCTATCAAGGGAATGATGAGTGTTCAACTTACCACGGGGGAGACGCAGCTGCGGTAGGTTGAGTTGGGGGAGACGCAGCTTTGGGGGGTTGAGTGGTCTATGTTAAAGTCGTCAAGAGTAAGTGGGAGACCACTTTGGGTGGTGGGCGAAAACTCCATGTTGCTGCGTTGGGCTGAGCCTCCGGGTGTTGTCATAGCGTGTGTTGAAATGGATGGCAATTGTATTGAAAATATATGTCGAGTCGAGTTAGGATCACAAGAATGTGTGTGATTCTGGAATTAATACTCTGACGTTGACAAGAGTTGGGATGAGCAGAAGAGAGTTGGGAAAACCGAAAAGCAGAAGATGGGTGAATACCAAAGTATCAACACACGCACCTACCACGTCAGTTGGCGACACGATCCACAGCACCCAATCTCCTGCCGTCTGTAAGTTTCTAAAGATGCAGGAGCATTGCATGCATTGGTGGAGCGCAGATGCTGATTAAGGCCCAGAAGGACTTTCTATGCTGCTCACCGCTCTGATGAGGCCGTCTTGTCGAGTGTCGCTTGCCAATCTTGATTCTCGCATCCCGCATGCTCGCCTTTGCTCGGCAAGTCCTGCTATGCATCTTGGGAGTATAATAATTGAAACGGAGTGTGGCCTCTGGGCACGCCCGCAAACGCACACCATTACCCAGATATGGCTGGTGATTTCACGGTTGTTCTGCCACAGGGAAGAGATTCGTAACCACAACCACAGTCCTACGAGTGCAACAAAAGAAATATCCCAAATTCTATGCCCGTAACCCCTTGAAATGACGTTGAGGTCCTGATTAATCAATCAATACACACATACCGCAATAAAAACATACCGCCCAATGGAGAATGTAATGGAGGAGCAGAAAAATGAAACTCCTACCCCCTAGCCACCAGGAGAGGCCCACGACTCAGTACTATAGGTGGTAGGCCACGGGGCAGGGCATCGAAACCTGATGTGGAATCATGGTCACTATTAAGCCCTTCCTCGGGCTTTAAGTATGCTGCCCCACAAACGCGTCCTCAAACTTGGTTATTACTGCATCCTAGTACCCGTGATGGTCTGGTCGAAGGATGCCGGGGTTCAAGCACAGCTTCTTGCCTGTTTGGGAGGCGGCACGGCCCCGCTTCGGCGCTGAGATCGGCCCCACCCCGGACCGGAAGCTCTCGTTCTGGACGTGGCCTGGAGGGTACCTTGTCTTCGGAACGTCGCCCTGACAAAAAGTTCCTCGGTCGCTGCGGCTGAACAGTGGAATCGCAATTCCACTAAACGCTTTTTCGCTTTCGCGTTCTATCAATTCTAGACCTCGCCAAGTCTGGCCAGGGGCAAGCTGAAAGCGGAGTCCATGGAGCGGCCCCGGCCCTCGGGCGCCTCGGACACAAGGCGATGGCATGACTGTGAATGTTGGTGCACAGGTCACAGAAATCAAAACTCTGTTTTCCATTGTCTGCTAACTATTACTGTAATTAAGACATTTCTGATCAACCCTGCTCGAGAGCCTGCGGACCCGCGATCTGTAGTTTCAGGGAAACTTTTGAGAGTGAAAATGTCAGGACCAGCTTTGCTTGCGATTCAGCTGGCCCTCGTGGCAGACAGGGGTACCCGATTCGGAGGAGCTGTGGAAAGGAACCGATAGCGCCGAATCCAGACCGTCCATTATCGACGGCATTAGCTTCGCCAAACCGTCTTCAACTTAGGAAAGGGTTGGCGGAGCGTTTCCTCCTGATGGCTTCAGGTAGGCCTAGACCGTTGGTGAATGCATTTTATATTCTTGGGAGTCCACACCCTCTCCTCCGGCTCGCGTTCTCGTGGGATACTCTTCAAGTCTCACCACTAGTCATTCCTTTCAGCAGCCTTTCTTGAGGAGTGTCCACTCTTTTATCACATTTTGGTAAAGCATCCATCACGCCACTTCCCTTCATAACGCCGTCAAAATGAAGGTGCAACTTCTCCGGTTGTGGAGTCTGGGGTTGCTAGCCATCGGTGGAGCCGCGGCAGACACTTCGTGCGTCGACTGCGAAGCCACTCTTGTTGCCAACTCGGACTGGTCCAACGGCGTGCTCGCCGAGGGGAACTACTACCAGCCGGCTAAGACAGGAAACTGGCTGCTTGGTAGGAGCAGCGGCGGCGAAGGCCCACTCGAGCTTCGAAACGACCCAACCAATGGCCACTACGTGTGGAATTTCTGGTACGTTGCAATTGGGGCTTTTGCATCTCTGTGGCATCCATCTGCTCGGAGCCAAGCTGAATCTAGAGTCAACGACCGAGAACTGCAACTGACATTGCCGATGAAGCCCCAAGGGACACAGCGGATATTGCCGGGTCTACATGGCCCAGGTCATCACTGTCCAAGCCGGTGTGACCTACGATTTCTCGTTCCAATACGCGATGGATGGCGTGCGTGCTTCGGCGAACACGATTGAGATGACCGTGGCAACCTACCCCCAAAGAACCACTGTCTTCAACCAGTTCACCTATTCTGGCAATACCAACGGATGGGCGACATTCAACACCAACACTTGGACGCCCGCCGCCTCGGGCGACATTGTGTTGACGCTTACCTGGTAGGTGTCGGAAACCTTGTTCTTCGTGTTTCGATGGACTGACACAGAAAAACACGAACCAGGCGCAACGACCCCAACGATGCCACGGTCAGGATCAAGAGTGCCGCTATGTCTGCCGTTGAATGCCGCAACCCCGAATCCACCAAGACGTGCTCGGCTGAGCCGGAACCGGTCACAACCACGACTGTCTCTACGTCGAGCCCTGATCCGGAGCCCACCACCACCAGCACCGAAGAAACCACCACCAGTGCCGAGCCGGAGCCTACCACCACCACCACTGAGGAAACCACCACGAGCGCTGAACCGGAACCGACCGTCACTGCCACCGAGACTACTTCCACCGAGACCACTACCACCGAGACCACGTCCACCGCATCCCCGATCAAGGGTTGGTAAGTACACTTGAGAGCCCTCTCGTTCTTATGAGCGATGAGCTGATAATGTCTTTCCTAGCGGCAAACGGAGGAGAAGACGCAACCTTTAACGCCTCCGGAACTGGATGATTTGACCTCCCCCCGGCCTGTAACTTTCCTAGCTCGCACCCTCGGCCAATTCTGTCAGTCTAAGCCACCGCTGTACACGCCACAACCCCGAGACAGTCTCATGGTGCCAATGTGATGGGTAAACTGGAAATGCCGGGTAGGGATGGTGGTGTAAATCGCCGATGTCAGATTTGTTGTGCTTGGCCCCGGCTACTGTATCCGTGACCTGGTCGAAGTCAAGCACGCCCTTTACCCAGAAGAAAATGCATCTCTGACGTCGCCAGTCTCCTGAGTCGCTGACACCATTCATCCTGTCCTCGTGTAACATGTGGGGGCCGTGCTATAGTGGTATTGGTACCCGGGTACTATTGGGTGTCCGGCCCACTCGGGAAATGAGCGAAAACTCGTCTCATGCTGCCAACCAACGAGCCAACTGGAAGTTAGCGAGTGTTTACGGGGCCGTTTTCGTCTGGCTTGGAGAGCAGTGCTGTGGCGTGGAAGTGTCACCGTACTAGCAGCTTGGCCAAATCGAGCTTGCGTCAGCCTTTCTAGTTCGTGGCGGTGAATGTCTGGTGAGGAAGGTTGCATGTTTCTCACCTGGCTTCCTGGCGCGTTTGAGTGGCGCGACGCGGGGATGCCAAGCATACCAAGCAAAGCCGCGAAGCCGAGATCGACAAGGTCAAACTGGGCAAGCCGATCCTTCCGCAGGAGTGATATTTTTAAATGACATCAACCGTAACTGGCAGTCATTGGGGGCCGTTTGTTGGCTGATGGAGGATGGGGCAAGTCAACTGCACTGCCTGTTAAACCCACTGCCCAGCCTCTGCGGCCCTCTCGGCATTCGTCACTTGGGATTCTCCAAAATATTTACTGTGTACGGGCATGTATATGGATTCGTACATAGTTATAACTAAACACCTTTCCTATTCCTTATCAACCCCTTCCGCTCCACCTCTACCACCAACCCCAGCAAACCACCACAACAATCATTCCACCCCACCAACATTGACCACAACCAACCCACCACCATGTCCCCCCGAACGCTGCTCACCACCCTCCTGGCCGCCGCCAGCGCCAGCGTACACGGCGCCTCCATCCTCAGCTGCGCGGACGTCGACTGCCCCATCACCGAGGGCACGACCTCGGCGACCTGCACCATCGCCGACCGCACCTTCAACGCCGTCGGCCTGACCAGCCTCGACACGGGCGGCAACGACCGGCTGCGCGGGCTGTCGTGGGTGAAAGCGGTCGGCGCGCAGGACCACCCCGAGAACACCACGCGCGTGTTTGATGAGAGCTTCTACCTGGGCACGCGGGATGATTTTGATTTTGAGGATACGGGGGCGTGCGCGGTGTTTTTTACGCAGGTGTCGGGGATGGTGAGGTTTGGGGAGGGGGATCAGGGGATTGCGCAGGGGACGTGTGGTGACGCGCTGGGGGATGCGTGCGTGAGCGCGTTGACGGAGAGGGCGAGGAAGGTGGATTTGGCGGGGTTGAGGGGCCGGCGCGCGTGTGATAGGTTGAAGCAGGATTTTGAGGATAATTTGGATTCGGCTTGTTCTCGCTTTGCGATGGGCGCTCAGTGGACGGGGGTTGAGGCGAAGCGTATGGGACCCCTTTTTTTGCCCCTTTTTCTTTTGATGTTACAGACCGCGAAAGCTGACATACTTGGCAGCTATTACTGGTGACGGCGCCCCTGAGGAGATCGAGGACCGGCAGAACCGCACTACCAACTGCTGGCCGGTTCTCCCCAAGACCGACGACCTGACGCTGGTCCAGTCCGTCATGACCCTTGTGAGCTTTTGCTTATTCCCCTTCCTCCCCCTTTCCCCCTTCCCCCGATGATACTGACTTCGTGAAAAGGGCGACTTCGATGCTGCGTTGGTGGTCGACAGGTTCTTCAGCATCACCCCCATCCTGACGGTCTTCTTCCCCGAGAACGACAATGACTCGGACGGCGACGACACCGACTCTGACAACTTGGTCACCCAGACCGTCGCGCAGCTGACGTGCATCAAAGCCATCGACATGACCACCGCTAGCAACGCGACGCAGAGCCCGGGCGGCAACGAGAACGGCAACGGCGGCAACGGCGGCAACGGTGATGGTGGCAACGCCGCTGGCCGGATGGTTGCGAGCGGCTCGCTTACTGCGTTTGGTGGCCTGTTGGCGGCGGCCTTGGTGCTGCTGGCCTAGAGTCCGGTTGTGAGACAGATTTTGAAAATGGCGATGTTTCGTAGTTAAGGAGGCAGCTGTGGAAATAATGGAAGTACAAGGTGGATTGGTGTATGTATACAAGGGTTGTAGCGGGGTCGATATCAAACCTTGAAGGAGCTGGATGGGGCGATGCGTGTTAATGTCATGTCTATTGATTAGCTACATGTAGGTTGCGGAGATGTCAGAGACGTGCCCGAAAAGTTTAATTTCGACTTTGAATTGTGATTCAATGACCGCTTCTTGCAACCATTCCGACTTAAACAGGTGCTTGTTTTGGTACGGGCGTCGAGTATTTGGACACCATGGATGGAGTGACTTTCTCCTTCCTGTTATCACAACTTGGTTAAGGGATCCCTAACTTCTTGAGTCAACAAGATTTCGATTAGATTTCGAACAGAGATTTAAGACCAAATGATGTCAAGGAAGCTTGACTAAATCATCTGATGTTGTCTGGGCCGCAGTGTTAAAATTTCGGATGTTTCCAACAGGATGAAGTGCTGGGATGACCTGGCACGCGACACAACGCCTCATGGGGAACAGCGGGAACCCCACTGATATCAGACAAGCTAGACTGAAATAGGCAGTCCGCCGTGGACGGGAATTGAAACCCGGAGTTTCCCTCCTGAGCCCACGGCGGCGCCTCAACCATCCGCTTCCATCGGCATCAACACCAGCAAAACTTAAGCCACCCACGAAACACCTACAAACATGGAGTACAAACCCCAACCCCCTTCCCCTCTCGGCCCCCGAATCCAACCCCGTGTCATAATCCACGGCGGCGCCGGCAACATCACCCCCGCGACCCTAACCCCCGAGCGCTACGCCGAGTTCCGCACCGCCCTCCTCACCATCGTACGTCCCCCTTAAACCTCACTTCACTCATCCCCCCTCCCAAAAACCTACCTAACCACCCCCCCAGATCTCCCACGCCCACAGCTACATGACCACCCCCCTCCCCCACCCCCCCTCAAAACCCACAACCACCACCACCACCCCCCACCCCCCCTCAACCCTCCCCCCCTCCCTCGCCGTAGCCACCCACGCCGTCACCCTCCTCGAAGACAACCCGCTCTTCAACGCCGGCCTTGGCGCCGTCTTCACCCGCGACGGCATACACGAGCTCGAAGCCTCCGTGATGGTCTCCCGGGGCCACGCCAAGCGCGGCGTGGGGTTGTCCGGCCTGCGGCGCGTGCGCAACCCCGTGCGGCTGGCGCGGGAGGTGTTGGAGAGGGGGGAGCGGGATTTGAAGGGGTTGGGGCTGGGGGAGGGGTTGGATGTGCCGAGTGCGCAGGGGCATACGCATTTACATGGCGCGGCGGCGGAGCAGTTGGCGGAGGGGTATGGGTTGGTGATGGTGGAGGAGGGGTATTTTTGGACGAGGAGAAGGTGGGAGGAGCATGTGAGGGGGTTGGAGAGGGAGAGGGAGGGGGGTGGGTTGGGGACGTGGTGTAGGGAGGAGTATGTACCCCAGGGGACGGTGGGCGCGGTGGCGGTGGATGAGGAGGGTGTTGTGTGTGTTGCTACGAGTACGGGGGGGCTGACGAACAAGGTGACGGGGAGGATTGGGGACACGCCTACCGTCGGGGCTGGGTTTTGGGCCGAGGAGTGGGTTGAGAGTGCTGGTGGTTCGGGTGCTGGATGGGCGAGGCCTGGTCCGGCGGTGGTGTTGTCAGGGGCTTTGAAGGGGATCATGGCCGAGTGCTTCCCCGTTCCATGGATGTACACCCCATTGGCGCCCGCTCAGGGCGGCCTGACGAGGACTCGCTCGGTTGCTGTCTCTGGGACTGGCAATGGCGACTCATTTCTCCGGACAGCAGCCGCCAGAACCGTGGGCTCGATTGCGCGCTTCGTCGGGGACACTTCCGCAGCAGCGGTCACCAAAGTTACTGGGCCAGGCGGTGAGCTCCAAAACAGCGC
Organism: Chaetomium tenue; assembly: GCF_020726465.1. NCBI lineage: Eukaryota > Fungi > Ascomycota > Sordariomycetes > Sordariales > Chaetomiaceae > Chaetomium > Chaetomium tenue. The sequence continues at coordinate 720,691 of NW_027117330.1, read as the reverse complement.
TGGAAATCGGTGGGGCAAGACGGGTGAAGGTGAGGGCGGCATGATCGGCATCGAGTGTATCGTCGTAAAGGACGCCGAGGGCCGCGTGGTCGAGACCCGTTCCGAGCTCCTCCAGGATTATAATTGTGGGGGCATGTTTCGGGCTTGGGTTGACGAGCGCGGGGTCGCGTTCGCTCGAGTATTCAGGGACGACGAGGAGGTGCCTGATGGGTACGTTGGTGAAGGCAAGCCGGAGAACCCGCGCACGTGGTACGGGGAGAAACTAGGTTAGCCTTGTGCCAGATGAGTAAATGAATGAATAAATCGCCCCTGTCCCTGTGTATAGATCGCTTCTGCCTTGAAGATGGATATTATTTTGCAGATGTTTTCCGCTGGCTGGGGCCTTCCACTCGCCCGTGGCAAAGCGTCACCGACCGGTTCTATGTTACAGCGAACGCCGCCACCGATATGCTAACCGTCATAAATGCATAAATACACGTCCGGGCCCTGTCGAGAGGTCGGAGAAGAGTTGGGTGTGTCGAAAAGCCGTCACTTGTGATCCAAGGTCGTTGTCATTCTAAGCAAGCATCTGTTCGCCCGACGGCGGTGGTTGCGGGGCCTTCAAATAGTCAGTACTGCCCAATACATCAAGACTGTCATGTCGACTTACCTCCAGCTTTGTGCTGCCCGCAAACATCTTCTGGAACCCGATACCGACGCCTTCGATGACGGCCAACAGGATGGCGCAGCTGATGGCGCCGTTCCTCGCCGCCTTGTACCCGCCTCGAATCGCGAGCGAGCCACCTGTGAAGAACCCAGCAATCTGCATCGTGTTAGTGCCGGTTTCGTACGATCGGTGCCGAGGCGACATACAATAGCGTTGTACCTGTCATCTGGTTAGCTCATTGCAATATTTAATGAGTTCCTGGGCTGCCGCTGGCTCGCACAAGCCAGTGACCGCCCGGAACCCAGGAGAAAGGGCTGGGTGAACATACGCATCTTCCTTTTTCCTGACACCCTTGACTGCGCAGTCGAATGTGCTGAACAGACCACCCCAAACGCCGAAGTTGCCTCCCAATACCGGGGCGCGCATCTTGATTGCTGTGATGGCGCCTAGCCGGCGCTCGCCATAAGGGCTGTTCCGGAAACCTTTGACACCGTGCCAGATCGTCCCGCCGACAGCCTAGTACGAGATGTTAGTTAGCTAAGAGTCTGGGTGGCGGGGTTCGGAACCGGGCGACGGCGGCCTCGGGTTCTCGGTTGCGTCGCCAGGAGAGGTCGGAGGTCGGGGCACTGTTGGGATACGTACACCCATACAGAAAGCACCGCCGAAATCATTGAGGATAACCCAAGGGCAGGGGTCTCGTGTGTGATCCATTATGGCGCGTGGTTAGAAGACTTCGGTGGAAGGAGGAAAGTCGGGTTGCGCCCAGCGCGTGGGGGTATTCTGAAAATCGACGTCGAGGACGATGTCGAAGTTGGTTTCTGGCCGATGGTTCCCGTCGTCGGTGGGCTCTGGCGGGGGCGTTTATCGTTGATGGATGAGCAAAGTCGTCGTTATCGGGGTGGTGTCTGCAAACTCGGCTTCGATGATCTCAGAAGCCGAAGAAAATTGTTCGGCAGGGGTGGGCGCACAGACCATAACCGGAGGGCGGGGCTAAGGAGTAAATGCCTTCCGAATCTGGACCAGTGCCAGTGTGAATAGCGGTCCAATTTCCCAACCGAGCAATGGAGGGCCGCGTGGCGCAAGCTTCCTCACCGGCACACCACAACGGCCAAGAGCAAGACAATGCCAATGGCATACGGCTTGCCTGCAATACCCGCCGGACATGGTCAACAATAAGCAGCCATTTGTAGGGAGACTCGTCGCACCTAATCTGATGAAATACGAAAAAGAGGCCTGCCGAGAAAAATACTGCAACCCTAGCCGTCGACGCTACGCCTGAAGGCATCCAGCCTGGGTACCATAAAGTCTGGCAGGCAGTCCAAATAACTAATGCCCAGGAGATGACCATTCACTACATGTCCTGGAAGGTACCGTTATGAAGACTAAGGTTGCTAGAAACTCGATGGTCCTCAACACCACTTCTGTGGGGAACTGTTGTAAGCCTGGCAAAGGGTTGGAGTATGGTACAAAGTCTTGAGCCACTGCCCGCTACGAAACTGGCAAAAAAACAAAATAAAAATACATACATCTGTGATACATGCCTAGGTATATACCATACCGTAACATACCATTGGCACGCCATGAGAGCCAGAGGTGCTTTATTTTAGAGCTGCTCTTTTGCGTCTTGCGATCCTCCGGTTCTATAAAAGTCGTCCATTAGACCAATTCTGTTCTCTATAATCCCTTTGCTGGTTGCCAGTTTCAGTCACTTCGATAACGCCAATTCCCGCACCTCGCTGTCAAATATTACAACTGTACGAATACAATACACGATGTGATCTGCAGTGCGTCTGCCAAGTGCCGACCGATTGTCGGAGTTCAAGAATCCGATTTCGCAAAAAGACCGACAATCAGCGAAACCCCGATCTGGCCCATTATCTGGGTGAAGAACACCCCTAAAGTCTAGCTTCTCTGCCCTTGCAATTGTGCATTTCAGGAGACGAGTGACTCTTGATAATGGTATCTCTGCCAGTTTAGAAGACCTTTTCTCGGCTTTCCCTCACCGAACCGAGCGTCAAAGCCTTTGGATGCCTTCGGCGTACTTCGGATCGGTGACTACCTGCGCTGCCGCAAGCCGCTCTTCTTGGTATAAACTCACCGGCACTGCTGCACCAGCGCAGGGATGGTCTGCAGCGTCCTTCTCTCCGCGACCACGCGATCCTACCAGCCATTCCAGTACCCGCCAAGAAGGGACCGACCTTCGACCCCTGGTGCCTTGTGACCATCCACGCGTGAATTCCAGCAGTGGCTTTGTCTAGGATGCTTCGTGGCGTCCGTTCTGTCGCCGATTCGGCAGCCGCTGCCAATGAGGTATATGAACAGCAACAGCCTCGCCGCGCAAATGCCCTGCTGTTCTCCGTGTCGATCCGTTCTGGAGAACCCACCGTGTCACCTCTCCTGTCTGTTTGTTATCTTGATCCTGTAAAAGCGGTGAGATGCCTCCGTCCTTCTTTTTTCGACCTGTGCGCCCCAGAATCTGAGAGTGTTTGCAATGGCGCATGCTGCCCCTGATCTCGCGTCATGTCTCGGTTCCGGTGATATGTCGCGCAAAGAGGGAGATTTCGGAGCACCAGGCGAGCCTGAGGTACAAAACCAAGACCCTCCCAACCACGCACGTCTTATCCCGCAGAATTTTGTTTGGCGTCTTGCTCCTCGGCCTACCAGCTCAACGAGCTCAGCAGACGACGTCGTGGACGGCGACATGGCGGTGGGTGTGCCTGTGCTCCGGGAGCGGTTCGATCCATGGCGCCACGACCCGCTGGAAGAAGAGCTTGATGGGCAGGAGGAACGCTGTAAAGGATGCAGCAAGATCTCCAAAACCAGGGCCGCGGCTGCTGTGCAGCCACCCCACGATCCCCCGCCTGGTAAGTTGTCGTCTGTTTCCCTCACGTGTGCCTCCGCATCTCGATCGGGCCATTCCCATGACACTCCTACCACAAACCCCCACCTGAGCGGCGCGATCCGTCCCGGCTTGATGGTACCGGAAGAAAAGCCGGATGCAGCAAGACTGTGTGCGACACTGGGGTCAAGGCTGCGTGCTCCGTGGGGTGCTATTCGCGGGCCCGGAGCCCTCTTTTTAGTGGAGTTTCCCAGCACTAAGCCTTGAAACGTGGGGAAGGCAACCCTTGCAAGGGCGTGTTCTGGGCTCCGAATCAGCGCGGGGCTTGGGCTGGCACGCCGCATTGCAACGCTTCCCAAAAATGGCGTCAGCAGCGGTCTGATGAGGATGGTCCAACTCACATCAACCTCTTCTTCGAGGCCACGACGGATACAAAAACGCTACTTGTTGCTCTCAATTCGTTGCTAACAGTCGCGCTCTCGCCAGAAACGACTCCGACAATGCCGAGCCTGCAGGGCCGCGAGCTCGACGATGGCTGCCCCGACACCGCTCCCGACCAACTTCAGGAACTCCGCCACGACGGTTCCGTTCTCGCCATAGCCGTCTCCGATAAATACATTTTCGCGGGCACTACCAAAGGCGAGATCACCATTTGGTCGCTCGGCACCTACCAGCTTGTCCAGACCCTCCAAGCCCACAAACGAAGCGTCCTGTGTCTGCTCCTCTCCGAAGACAACAAATACCTGTTCTCGAGCGCCTGCGAACCCATCATTGGCGTTTGGTGCCCCAAGACCTTTACTCGACTTTACGAGATCTACAGCACATATGATGTCGGCGACGTCTTCAGCGTCGCCTATTCGCCCCAGCGCGAGACACTCTATCTCGGGACACAGACGCAGGACATACAATGGATCAATTTGAAGGACCAGTCGAGGAAAGTGCCACACGACTGTGCGAACCACCCGGACAAGCGACAACACCGCTTTTTCGATTCGCGCGCTGTCGGAGGGACGTCCACACCTCGGCGGATGGAAGACCACTACACGCTCATACCGAAGGCGACAACGGTGCTGGAGATCGACTCAGGTGCGATTCGGCAATACGCACACTACGGTTGGATATTCTGCATGCTGATAGCCAAGGGGCCTACCGTGCTTGGTGACCCGGATGAGGAGGTGCTGGTGACGGGTGGTGGAGACGGCACAATCAAGCTGTGGAGGTTGTCCGACGAGGGTCCCGACCACGACGATGGCGTTCTGGGAGATATAGAGGAGCTTATGACCCTAGGCGATGACGACAGCGAGTCTGTCATGTCCATGGCCGTGGACGGGTCTTTCCTCTACGCCGGCAAGCTGCAGGGCATCATTGAGCTGTGGGACCTCGATACGAAGCAGAAGCTGCGGGTCATCAAGGCCCACAATGGGAATGTCAACACTCTTAGGATGAGTTTTGGCCTGTTGTGGAGTGGGGCCACAGGAGGGTCAGCTTCGGTAAGCGCTTTCCTCAGTATCCGGTAGCCGTCAACTAATGCGTGAATAGAAACACAGCACAGTACATTATGGCAGGGACAAGAACGGCCTGTCCCAAAATATCAGCCAGAAGTACCAATGCCTCAACCGGTGGAAAGCCCACGACGCCAAGATCTTGTCTTCGGCGGTTGCAACCCATCAGAACGATCAGTTGTTCATCACCGGAGCCAACGACAACACAGTCCGCGTCTGGCGCGTTAACGGCATGCCGACACAGACGGAAGAGGAAGTCGACGGATCCGAAAACATGATGATCACATCCCTCCGCGAGTTTGTCTCGTACAAAACCATCTCGTCGCGCCCCGAGTTCACCGAGGATTGCCGCAAGGGGGCAACCTATCTCGGCTCCCTCTTCAAGCGACTAGGCGCCGAGGTAGAGATGCTGAGCACCGGCGGATTGCACAACCCTATCGTCTGCGCCAAGTTCAGCGGTAAACTAGAGCCATCGGAGAAGCGAAAACGGATTCTGTTCTACGGCCACTATGACGTCGTCCCGGCGGATATGAAGGGGGACAACTGGCAGACCGATCCCTTCAAGTTGGAGGGCCGTGACGGGTACCTCTACGGCCGCGGCGTCAGCGATAACAAGGGCCCCATCATCGCCGCCATCTATGCGGTCTCCGACCTCCTCCAAGCCAAGGTTCTCGACTCGGACATCATCTTTGTTATTGAAGGCGAAGAAGAGTCCGGCTCGCGCGGTTTCCAAGACACGATCCAGGCGCACAAAGACCTGATCGGCCACATCGACTACGTGCTCCTGGCCAACAGCTACTGGCTCGACGATGAAGTGCCCTGTCTTACTTACGGCCTCCGCGGCGTTCTCCATGCAACCATCTGCGTAGACTCCAAGCACCCGGACCTCCACTCGGGCGTCGACGGCAGCAACCTCCTTTCTGAGCCGCTAACCGACCTCACCCTTCTCCTCAGCAAACTGAAGGACTCGAAGAACCACGTCAAAATCCCCGGCTTCTACGACGGCATCCTCCCCCTAACCGACGAGGAAGACCAACGGTACGACGACATCGCGGGCATTCTCATCCGTCGCAACCCGTCGCATGGGCCGATCGAGGCGCTCAAGCGCAGTCTGATGGCGCGCTGGCGCGAGCCCAACCTGACCATCCACCGATACAACGTTTCGGGCCCCGACGGCAGCCTGATCAGCAGCCACGCGACGGCCAACGTCAGCGTGCGTCTGGTGCCGGGCCAGGAGGTCGAGGACGTCATCACCGCCCTGCGTGGCTACCTCCACGACCAGTACAGCACCTTCGATAGCGACAACACCCTCACCATCCGCATCGATAACAAGGCGGAGCCGTGGCTCGGCGTGCCCGGGAACTACATCTTCCGCACGCTCGAGGAGGCCGTCATGCGTGCTTGGGGCGGTGTTTCTGGTGCTGAGGGTGCCGCTGTGGCGCTGCCGGCGAATGCCACGGATGGGGAGGACAAGCCTAAGGCCCGGAAGCCGCTGTATATCCGTGAGGGGGGTTCCATTCCGCCGATTCGGTACCTGGAGAAGGAGTTCAACGCGCCGGCGGCGCATCTGCCTTGTGGGCAGGCAACGGATGCGGCGCATTTGGATAATGAGCGGTTGAGGGTTATGAACTTGATGAAAAGCAGGGAGATTTTTAGTACGGTGTTTAGGAAGCTGTGAGCGTGCATTGTATGGTGTGGGTTGTTTTACGGGTTCGCTGTGGCTAGATGGGAGCGATAGTTATAGAGCGTGATACCCTTGTTAGGCTTCCAGTTCCCATGGCCGTGGCAGTGATATCATCGAATATGAGCGTCATCGAGTTGTCGTTCCGTAGCTCACAACACCTTCTCCAGCACCTCAACTCCCAACACACCGGCACTTCCCACGTCATCTCGACCAACCAAATTAAAAAGCTAGCACTGTATTAACATCGTTCACTTTGCATACATTTTCCCACCCTTCACCCCTTCCCTCCCCTCTCTCTTCCCGCCTCTCTCTTCCCGCCTCTCTCTTCCCACCTCCCCCCTCCAACCTCAATCCCAACTCCCTACCCTTTCCTCTTCCCCTTCAGGTCCTCCTCATCACGCACCCCCCACCGTCAAAGTCACCCTCGCACTACTACTCCCCGTCCCCGCCCCCGTCCCCGTCCCCGTCCCCGTTCCCGACCCAACACCCGTCGTAAGATCCGGCCCCGGCCCCACAGTCAGCGTCTGCTCCGGCGGCGGTATCTCCAAGGTCAGCGTTTGTGTCTGCGTCTTCGTTAAGGTTGCTGTGGCTGTCTCGGTGGCTGTCTCTGTGACGGTGACGGTGGATGGTGGGGTGGTGGGCTCGGATGGGGTGACTGTTTCTGTGATGGTGGCGGTGGCGGTGACGGTGAGTGGTGGGGTGGTGGGGGTTGCTGTTTCGGTGATGGTTACGGTGGCGGTTTCGAGGGCGGTTGCTGTGGTGGTGACTGTTTGGGTTTGGATTTGAGTTTGGACGGCGGTGGAGGTGATGTTTTGGGTGGCGGTTGTGATGGCGGTGGTGGTGGCGGTGATCAGGTCGGTTTGGGTGGTGAATTCGGTGTCGATGGTTGTGACGGTTACGGGGATCTCGGTTGTTTCCGTCTCGGTGGTGAGCACGGTCGAGTTGACTGTGCGCGTGGCGGTGGACGTTATGGTGAAGGGGATGGTGGCCGTCTGTGTCAGGAGTTCTGTCGACGTGGCGTTGATGGTTCGGGTGACGTCCACGCTGGCGTATGAGGTGAGGGTGATAGGCTGGGTGAACGTGGAGGTGAGTGTTTGGTTGAAGTATTGTGTCGTGTTCAGGGTTTGTGTCAAGGTCGTGGTGGCCGTTTCCCACTCGGTTGAGACGCTAGTCACGTTGATGGTGTTGTAAACCGTGGCGAAAATGATGGAATAGCTGGTTGCTGTTGTGGTGGTGAACTGTGTTGAGGTCGTGTTCAGCACAACCGTGCTTGTCAGGACTTCAGTCTTTGGGATGGTTGTCGTCAGCCGATCAACGCTCGTTGAAGTGACCGTAATCAACGTGCTCTGTACTGCGGTGGTCTGGATCGTGGTCAAGATGGTGGACGTGACGTAAATGGTAGACACCACGGGGAGATCACTGGTGGGGAGGGCTGTCCGCCTCGTGGTCGTGGTTCCCGGAAGTTCCGTCCGCCTTGTCGTTGTCGGTTCGTTTTCAGGAGGACCGGTAGGATCACCACCAACACCCTGCCCGCAGAGTCCGAAATCCGCCTGGCATCCTGTACCGCAAACTTCGTCCGTGGCGCCGCACTCCCCACCCTCGGAGCAGCAGTTGCCATACTCAGATCCGAGACAGGAGTACCCGTTTGCAGGGCCACAGCTGCCGTCAGGGGAAACCTCGAGCTGGGCCAGGCCAAACCCCAGCAGGCTTACGGTTATGAGGGTGGAAGTAAGCAAACGCATTGTCGATGATGCACTGACTTCGAAAACCGGCGAAGGACGCCATCCAGAATACAAGATACGGGCGAGCCGCCCCTCCCGTTATATTCATGGCCCGGATGGGAGGGTACCCTCACATTACGACCGAACGATCGCGTCAGGTACGAACGCGCGTGCATTGGCAGGCCAATATGCGCGAGTTAATATCAGTTGAGGCCTTTTAGGAAGGGGACGGCCTTAATTGGGAACCCCTGGACTTTACCATACCGCGATTGGAGCGGGAATGTTTGGCTCATCATGGCTAATTGTCTTTGCCATCTTTGCAGATCCTTTTCTTCAAATATTTCCGGCCAACGAGCCGGAGATGTACGAATTCCACTTCACCAGTGTGAAAGGTGCAATGGCAAGTATGTCGCCAGGGGGGCTGGGGTTGCATTCGGCCGGTAGTTGGCGTAATGGTACAAAGCCAAACGAGGTGACGGCTATCGTGCGAAGTAGTAGCACATGTTCCTGGAACTAAAAGGCAACGTTTCACGAAACCTGGGGTAAATATGTGTTGACAGCGAGTCCGCTGCGGGTATTGTTCGCCTCGCGCAAACACATGGGAGGTAATGTATTTTCTTGATTTAAAATGTTACCTCGTCTCGGCTGCACTACCGAGCAGCATTCGATTATGCATCTAGTTGAAGCGAACGAGGGGGCGATGTCGGCGGGATGGGCTTGTCGGCTTCGTGTGGAGGTTCCAGGCCCGTGGCATTGCATAATAGGTACGGAAATGAACGTCTGTCTAACAGGGGCTAGGCAACTCTGTAAATCTCGCCCTTTTACTCCTTTCAATGTTGGTCTTCCTGTTTCCCTCATTTGGATGTGCGGTATATTTCTGTCAAGGGGGGCCAGCTGTCAGACCAGTTAGATGATGGTAGGTACCTAGTTCCTGTTTTTACCCGGGGAATGCTCCGGTGACATTCGAGGACAGGATATTTGCGTCCGACGCATTCCAGGTTCCGTAACTTCAGAAAAGGCGCCGGGAGTGACGGAAAGCTTACCGGGGGGATCCCGGATCCCACGAGCCGAGTCAGCTTTGTGTCCGTCGAATGCCCTCTTCTAATTACGTACAGCTTGCCTAGAAACCCAGCGCCATAGTTCATACATTCGGTACCCCCTCAGTGGGATAATACGCCTTATAAACCTGTAACGCCCCTTCAATAGCCTGCACCACGCCCAGGAATGTGGTAATCGCCAACACCAAGATTGCCACCCAAAAAGTGTACCACTGGACGCCGTTTCGCCTGTCACGCCACCACTGCCCCAGAGTCTTGGGCGTGGCATCGTCGTATGATTGCTTCAAGATAACCAAGCGATCCCTCCAGAAGCGGAAGCGCTCAATCTGTCGGTCTTCACCTTGGGGCGTCCCGCAAAGGGCGAGGCGGGGGTCGATGAGGGTGTGCTGGGTTTCGCGGTGCTTCACCCGTAGGGCTTGTAGCCATTTCCTCCGCGGTGTGCGCGTCCGTTGTTGGTTGCTGAATGCCGCTTGTGGGAATAGGAGAGCCAAGGTGCGTAGGGTCTCGTTGATTAGGTCGTCTGGGAAGACGGAGGTTTTGCTGAAGTATGATCGTGGTTAGGTGATGATTTTCCTTGTGTTGGTGGGACTAAGGTAACTACGCGTTTAAGAGAGGATGGAATAAGAGAGGCTGGTCGCAACAGGCAAATAGAGGGCCGACTCGAGTGATATCCTCTGATGAAAAAGATTCGAAGTGAGAGCAAGAGGCAAGAGGGTGGATACTGGATATAAAAGAAACGAAAAGTAGGACATTGTCTCGCCATGATTCTCACCTGCGATGGTACTCGAGAAAAGATGCATGATGGAAAATGAGTAGCCTCGTGTCATCCTCGACAAGCAGGAGATGATCGGCCAGATTGTCGGTGAAGGCGAGCTTGATGCCGGCAATGTTCGCAATCGACCACGCATCGAAGGATTTTGGGAGTCTTATTTGCTCGGAACTGAGCTTTGGAACCTCACTGAATAACCCGTGGATGAATGTTTGGAGAGGACCTTGCTCCCATCGTAAAAAGCGACGTGGTGCTACTTGGTGTTTGGCGAGCCCGAACCGCATCATGACCAGAAGCCGAACTGCCAGGTTGAGAGATCGTTCACACGCCTCTTCTTCTGCGCCGGCGAGTCTCAGCATGCCCATCATCTCCTCTCGGGGTTTCCCGTCCCGGATATGCTTCATCAAGTGAGCAATGGCCTGGGGTGATCTTGATGCCGCATGTTGATGGTCTCCATAGATAGCAAGGAGGTGCCATTGACGCCGAAAGTAGTCGCAATAAGCTTCGTGGCCGAGCTTGCTCTCTCTGTCGCCGTTGAAGAGTTCACCGGTGCCGGATGAAGAAGGTTGCCAGAGCAAGCTGACGAGGTCCAATGCATCGGCGTCCAGAAGCGCTAAGGGATCCATCGACATAACTCCTGTCAGATTGCCAAATTGACAAGGGAGCAAATATGAAATAAAGATGGGTACATGCACGAACAACTAGTTCAAGACAGATCAGATCCGAAGATGCGCTCTTTCGGATTGTTTTCGCCCAGGCAGTCCACCTCGCAAGCCGCCCAACTTGCCCAGCCACCACGCTTAACCGCCCATTGACGAATACAATTGCTTAATTGGTGTTGGTCCTGTCGCGCTGAACTTGGGCTGCATGCTGCGCCACCAATTAACGAGTTTTGAGCTGCACGCAGGTCCATACCTACAATGCAGGGGGTGTCTTCCCCTCCCTCTTCCATCTCAAGCGCCAACACAAAACGACCATCTTGGCCCAGCTACGCCCAACCCCTAGAGCACCGATGGATCAATATTCAAGCTGAAATGACGCTCACGACGGAACATGTCGCCCACATCCCCCCTCCCCATAACGGGACATTACCCCCTCTTCACAATGGGGCATTGCCCCCTCCTCACAACGGGTCGTTGCCCCGTTCACCCACCATATTCCGACTGACGGCTAGCACGCAACTTCGCAAAGTCACGGGCCTCCAGAAACGATGGAAAAGTGCAGAGCTGTCGTGCTCCCGCGAGATCGACGTCTCCCGCCGCGGTCTTAGGAAACGAGCGTGGTGGCCTTGCGGACCGGCCATGCAGAAATTTGACACTGAGATCGTCGGGGAAATCGAGGAGTTATTGAAGAATGTCGAGCTTGGCGACGCCGACATTTACTTGCGGTTGTACATGATTGGGAAAAGCCAGGAAAAGTCGCGGCCAGTCATCATGGTCTGCTGCTCCAACCCCCGGGTCAGAACACAGGCCGAGGAGGCAATCCGCGAGAGTCGGATTCCGAAAGAATACCCAGAGTTTGCTTTGGGTGCAAGCGCGCTGCCACTGGAGCAGCCTGGCCTGGTTCGTGCACTGGCAGGCATGTCCGGCGCAACACAGTCCGCCGGACACCAGACACAAGTCCACGGGAGCCGCAAGCGGGCTAGGGGAGACGAAGAAGATGAAGAAGATGAAGATGACGAGCCCCCACCCCAAAAACGCCAAACTTACGACTCGAATCATATCTCCGAAGCCATACGTTACCCAGTTGGAAGACGCCTCTACGTCGGCTCTCGGGTTGCAACAGGAGGTGTAATTATCCGAATTCATGAGCGTGACCACCAACTTACCGTCTCTCATGTCCTGGACGACGAACCGGTTCTAGCGCCCAGCGACTCGGATGGGCAGAGCCTCTTGGAGGAGTGCCATTTCGACGATATGAGTGAAGATGATGATGAGGTAGATTCGGCCACGAGCAACGAGCCTAATGGAAGGCCAACGTTCGGGCATGGGCGACAGACGCCATTCGATCCAAGCTCGGCTGGTTACATCCAGAAGGACCAGGCTGTCTCGACATACGATAGTCGCAATGGCCCAAATCCTGGCCTCGACTACACGCTGCTTCCATTGGACCTCATCTGGGTCCCCCACGGGGAACGGGAAGACGTTTTACCAAACAAAATCATTCTGCCCGATGCGAAAAGCCCGAGAACTCTCTGTATTGAGGAGGTATTAGGCATACCCGAAACAGAACAAGCAGTGGCCGTTGCCACCGCTTCCCGCGGCGTGGTCCGCGGCGTGTTGGTTCCGACAGTTGTATACTTCCGGAACGCGAAACTACCTCGTCTGCAGAGGCTTCACCCAGTTCATCTCGACAGTCCTGTGGGCTTGGGAGACAGTGGTTCCGCTGTTGTTGACCAGATCACCGGCCACCTTTATGGTCACATCGTCAGGGGTGCCGAGCAGTCCACTACCGCCTACATTGTTGCCGCGGCAGAAGTCTTTGACGAATTGTGGCAAATGACCGCCGCAAATCCTCAGCTAGTCACTATACTAAAGTCTGTCTACGACGACGTCTACATTTCGCCCCGCGAGCAGAAGATCGTAAACCCAGCCCCTGATGTCACAGCTTCGTGCTCACCGTCACCCTCGCCTGCGCCCGCCCCTACTGGCATTGATCCCCACGGCCCCGACGCATATGTGCCCGGACTTCCAGTCGCTCTTGGGGTGGAATTCTCGTTTCCAGAACCGGGCGAATCCCCAATTCCAGTTGAACTTTTGGGCTTGGGCCCCATATACAGTGGAATTGAGTCGCCACCCGGGCTCACCATGGCATCGTACTCGGACATAATGACCTCTGGCGCTAACTCGGCGGGCAGTATGGCGCCCGGGCAGGGGCATCCTGAAGGCACCGACACGGATTCTACCGCGGCTATGAATCTCGCCACGGGGCACCAAAACACAACAAAGCCCGTGGACCCTGATGGCCAACCGCTTTTCGATAGGCAACCCGGCCCTCCGGTTGATCCCCGCACGGGAGTATTCGGGCCCTGGAATGGCGGACTTGCTGCCACAGCCGAGGAACCTGAAGTGGATGGTGCGGAGTACGATCCATTCTACAACGTCCCGTTCGAACCCTGGGCTTAGAGTTAGCAAAAACGCGACACCGTTTGACTGTGATTCTGGGGGCCGTGTCAAGACGTCGCCGCTTACCGATAGTGGCGGCCTGGTAGTATGGGAGTACGGGCGGTGTGGTGGGCTGATTGATATTGAAGCCGAGAGGAGGGCAATATGTATGTATGTGTATGGGTGTTGTGATGGAAGCTGGGGCTTTATATCAGTTAGGTAGATGACTATCAATTCAGTGGCCGTCACGGCCTATCTCATAAAATCAACCCTCGTCCCATGATACCCGGCCGTCAAATCCACGTGGTCCCCAGCCCCTAGAGGCAACCCCCTATTCAACCAGGCCCCCTCTCCCCCCCCCGACCAACGACTAAATCAAGCGACCACCGTCCCCAACGCCTCCCTGCGACTCGTACTCTCGGGATCAAAATACGGCCTCTCCCCCAAACTCACCGCCCTGCTGCCCTTCCTCTCCCCCAACCCCTCCTCAAAGATATAATCCGGCGTCGCCGCATGGTACACACTCCGATTATCCCAAATCGCCACATCATTCACCGCCTTCCACTTCAACCGCACCTGCAAATCATGATTTTCCACCACCAACCTCACAAACCACTCCAGAAAATGCTTGCTCTCCTCCTCCGACAGGCCATGAATCCTTTGCACATGATGCCCCACCGCGAACACCGAGCGCCACCCCGTCACGGGGTTGGTGCGCACCACGGGGTGCACCGCGTCGAGCGTGTCGCCCGTGTTTTCGGGGGCGCCGCGCGCGCCCGAGTAGAGCGTGAAGTTGTTGCGGCGCGCGGCTTCGTTGAAGAGGGGTTGCGCGTAGGTCGCGGTCAGCGTGTCGAGGAAGTGGCGCAGGGTCGGGGAGATGCGGTCGTAGAGCTCGTAGCCCGAGGCCCAGAGCGTGTCTGTGGATGGAGGGAGGGGGGTGTTAGTGGTTGGGGTAGCAACTAAGGGCAGTAGAAAACAAGTGGAGGGGCGGGGGGGTTGGTTAAGGGGGCGTACCTCCGCCGGTCTTGGGCAGTTGGGTCAGCCGCAGTAGGGCGTAGTCGCTGGGGATGGGCTCAAAGGTGATGTCGGAGTGCCACTGGTTCTTGCCGCTCTGGCGGTGCCGGCCGCCGGTGAAGGCGCCCTGCAGGCGGTCGGCGTAGAGCTTCTTGGTCTGCTCGGACGAGATGACGCTGATCTCGTTGTCGCTGCCGCCGTGCTCGCGGGCTGCGTTGCTGACGGGGTGAATGTGCAGGCCCGACGTCTCGGGCTTGCCGGAGAGCTTACCGAGCCGGTCAACCAGCTCCTTTTGTAGATCGTCCGTGAGGTTGTTCTGGGAGCGGAAGAAGACGACGCCGCGTTGGGAGACTGGAGGTACGTAAGCCCGATGTGTTTACTGGTGTGAATGGGGTTACAAACTGGTGATGGCTAGATCCCGGAGCAGCTCGTCCGAATTAGGAGCCCGTAGAAGCTCCACAAGGTCGACGTTGGCGTACTCCCTGCCGATGACAGGAGTCACGTCAAAGTGCTCCAAGTGATCCAAAGCTCCGCTCAGCTTGAGCGGCTCCTTGTGGCCCTCGAGCCTTTCAGCTAGGACTTCTTCATGTCTGCTAGTGGTTTGGAGAGGCTTCACTTCGCCGCCCGATGTGGCCTGCTTCTCTTGGGTAAGGAGAACTTTCTGTTTGATATCGTCTACCGTCTGCTGCACGGACTCGACGGCGGATGGGGCCATATTGGTATGGGCTGTGGTGTGCGTGTGGGTGAAACTTGATTGCTGGCAGTCTAAGTCACGGACGGTTGGCTGGCTCTGAGAGTTGAATTAGAGGTCTTGATGAGGATTGCGGCATCTATTATATGTATTTGGAGTCTAAACCCAGAGCTCGCTTTCGCTTTCGTCTTGTCAGTCATCTTCGTGACGCGATGCTGCAAGGTCCCCGCTATTTCCGTCTTGGTACCCATCCCGCGCGTTCTATGGTTGGATCACCGTGGGGAATGATGATGGAAGATGGTTGCTTCGTGACGTGCGAGCCTTAGAACCAATCCTTACTTGGCCGGTATCGCGGAAGATATGCTCTCGGCCTTGATCGTGCTGGCGCCATGCCAGAGGGAATTGTGGTTGATCCGCCAGAGAGCAGTTTCAGCCTATTGATGCTTCTATATCGATGGGGTGATGCAATCTTAGCGGGAATCGCGCGCCGTCGTGAAGTCGCCAAGGCCATTAACTCCGGCCGAGTGTTGGGTTAAGCAGGCCATGCATGGAAAGAGTCCGTGGGAGGAGTCCGTACGTAGCATATCAGTTTCGGCAACGTGGGGTTTGTGACCAAAGACGTCATGTAAGAGAATCTCGTAACAGCCATGCAGCCCTTTCCACACAGACAACGTGTGCCGTGGTTTGGACTGCTCTTTTTGGCGGGCGCGTGGCCTCAAAGGGGACCTCAGTCCCCCCAGGATTCCACCAAAAGCCTAGGTACCTAGGTAACCATGTCCCCGGAATTTAGGCACGGGGGGTGGAAACACTGCCATATCGTCAGGTCGGCGTTATTTCTCATCGCGAAATCCAGCCGCGGGGGCAGGGTCTCGTAGGAGTTGTCTCTATTAGACAGGGACAAGGGAACCATTTGCTTATTTGTGAGAAGAGGTCTTACCTTTGTCACAGCAGCCCATCTCTGTCTCGCAATATTGGAGCAGCGAGACGGGCCAAACTAAAGGAATGCTGGTAGGAAATAGGCTAGAATTGCTGCCAGCATCACAACTACTAGGTGTTAATAAAGCACTTCGGGGGGCACGTATTACGTTACTTACCTAGTGTTACCCAGGAGAGAAGGCCTGGTTGTTCGGTAGCCTGGTTTCCCAAATCCTCATTGTCGGATGCTTCTGCTTTGTCCAGACTTTCCTCGGGTGAAGAACTGGAATGACCCGCCAGGAGGCCACCATCGAGCTGATCATCTCCAAATGGAACCAATGGGATGTCCAAACCTGGGGATTTTATGAAACACAAAAAGTCTCTGAGTGTGATTGAACCACCAGAGGAAATTAGTAATTCCCAAAATGACCGCAGATGCCCAGCGGAAGAGCCCATAACACCACCAACCGTGATGATCTTGCTCCGGTCTTCGTCTCTTATAAGGTCAATCCCCTTTAGAAGTTGGTATTTTGACCGGCTGGCCATAGACCAAGTGTTGTCGTCGCCCCCATCATCACTATCGTCGTTCTCATTCTTGTTCCCCGAATCAGATGGCAGCAGCTTAATGTCACGATCGGGATCAAATTCCAACCCCTCAACGCCTTCGTCGTCCTTCAGCAAGCATAGATCGCTTAGTGACATAGTTATCGACAAGGTCGCACCATACCTCATGAAAACTGCTAGCATCTCCCCAAAAACAGGCGGGAAGGGATCCAGCCAAAGATGAATTCGCCTTTCCGATTCTTCGTGGCGAGTGTCGGTCAGGAGAGAAACAACCAGCAGATCTCGCAGGGTTGCCCTATGGGAATTTGCCTTCGCCGATTCTATCCAGCCTGGGTCCCAAGGGGCGACTTCAACTTCCGTAGCGACGGAGACACCAGCCCGGAGGAAATACTCTAGTATGGCCGTATGGGAGGGCCCGAAACCCCTGCGGTACCTTGCGTTCCAGCGATAACGCGGGAGCAGGAAAACTACCGTTCCAAGAAGACTTTCAATCACCCAGTCTTGGCCCCTTGTAAGAGAGAGGGATTTGCTCTCATGGTCCCAGCGAATGATTTCAATGAACCCCACAATGGAGGCAATGGAATACAAACTGACGATACGGTGGTAGTGGCGTTGATCTTTGGGGACTTCATTGAACGTCCTGATCCCAAATTGGTGATGTAAGAGTTCCTGTTCGATCTGCTGCAAGAGCGGCATAATCGACTCAAAGTTGGTGACATGAGTTTGTCGAATCTGGAATAACAACAACATGATGCACTCATGAACGTCTCCAGAGCGGAGACTTTGGTTGATCAAGACAGTAGGTGCGGACAGGTCGTCCTCCGCGTCTGAATCGGAGCTGGGCCCAGAATCTTTTTTGGCGTGTCCCGCCAGCTCCTTGTCCTCCCGGTAACTGAGATCAATGAGCATCATCCAGGCGAGTGTGGAAGAAGCGATCTCGTCATTCAGCTCAGGAGTTGGAAACGTCTTAGCGAGGAATATCTGGAGGAACTCAGGGACAGAACGATGGATAAATTCAACCCTCCCCTGCCGCTTCTCAAGGAGTCCTTTACACCGAGCAGCCACCCCCCGGCTGCCACGTTCAACCCGAGTCCGATAGTCGGCGGTGTTTCTGGGAAGAGACATAGGGACCTTTCTCACGACCTTTTCGAGAGTCTTATTGTTGTCATCCAAACCCTCCAGAAGGTAGGAACACGAGAGCAAGCTCAACCTCCAGCAGTCGTTTTCATATTCGCCCTTCAAAGCCCCGGCGTCGGAGTCTCTCGTTTCTTCCGATAGCAGAAAGCCATCTAACCGCATGGCTAGTGCAAGAAGGATGAATGCTTGGCGGCGGTAGCGCAGTGGAATGGAGGTGAGTATATAGCTGAAGAAGTCGTCTAACTCGGTGGGTGCAGATTTAACGATGCTTTCCAGCATGGTGATCGAGTCTCCATTGCCTAACGAATCCTCGAGCTGGTTAAGCAATACGCAAACCCAGAGAAAAACTCCTTCGGCGCTCTCAATAATTTGGCGAACCATCGCAACGCATCGATGTTTCTCGGACTTGGCTAGCTCTTGAAATGCACCATTTCCCTCCAACCTCTGCTTGACGAGCGCCTTAATATCGTCGCCGGTGAAGAAATGAATGGTGAGCTTTTGGGCGGGCGAAAACGCGTTGGAAAAGACAGGAAGTTGGCGGCTTGAGACGCAAAGTTTGATGTTCCGGCACGGGCTTGACGCCCATTGCTGGAGATACTGTGCGAGTTGGTACTGCGTAACTCCCTTGCTTTCTTCGAACTCGTCAAGACCGTCGATGAAGAAGCAGAAGTGATATTCGTCCAACACCTCCCGGTCCTTTCCCAAGAGACCAAGTGCCTCATCGATATCTTTGTCGGACAAGTCGATGAACTGCGAGCGGCCAGACTCCGGGAGCTTGGTCGGCAGCCACAGCCTAGGAAAGAGTAACTTCGCGAGCTGAGGTTCTTGCCGAATTATTCCCCAGAGCAGGCCACGGATAAGACCGCGGAGGGATTTCTGCTCGGGCGTCCCTGGCCTCCAGAAGAAGAATTGCCATGTTATGAGCCTTTTCTCTCCGGCCCATTCGCGGAGGATCTGCCGAGTCTCGTCGTGCTCGCATATATGTTTCATAAGTGTCGATTTGCCCGACCCGGGTTTCCCCTCAACGTGGAATATCCCGGTGCCTGATCTCAGCCAGTCCCGGAAAGCAATCTTTGAGCCCGGTTGCCTATCGAGAAAGGTTTCCGAGTCTTCATCAAAGATCCAGTCAAATGTATCCGGGGCAGTCCCGCTAACATTGGCAAACCTCTCCTTCATCGTTGGAAAGTGGAGATTGTCTAGAACCTGGATGACCTTGAAGGCCTCAGCGGCCTCGGTGGCGGCACCGAGGACTTCCCGGAGCTGTTCAAGGACCGGACCGGACTGAGCTGCCCCATCGAGGCTGCTGGACAGCACGCGGAGCTTCTCGGAAATAAACAATACCTGGGAGCTCGATTGGCGCGCATGCTTCTCGATTTTCTGATGCACGCCACCTAGCTGTTCGCTGAGTCTAGCTATGTCTCTCCTGGATTCAGGTTCGTCAGAAGCTT
The DNA here is from genome assembly GCF_020726465.1 of Chaetomium tenue. Lineage (NCBI taxonomy): Eukaryota > Fungi > Ascomycota > Sordariomycetes > Sordariales > Chaetomiaceae > Chaetomium > Chaetomium tenue. The sequence goes on along the minus strand of NW_027117330.1, from coordinate 701,599 downwards.
GTGAGCCTACGTAGGGGGGCAACATACAGCGTCTTAGTCATGACCAATGAGTCCATCATCTTCTGGGCACTCTCAAGCTCCGACTGCAGCGTCTCTATGTCTGACTTTCGCAAACGGATGCGAACGAAGGCTTGGGCGGCAGAGAGGAGAGATCTCTCTTTTTCCGGTTTACATTCGTTGACGAGGGCCTGGATGGCGGCACAAATGGACAAGCATTTCTTCGCGACTTCCCTCATCCGTGCGTCGACTGGCGATTTGCCGATTTCCTGCTGGGTCTTTTCCAACGCGCCGGCAATGTCGGAGAGTGTGCCGATCTCTCCGACAAGCATTTCGTGCTTCTTCAGGAGGCCGGTTTCCGAATCGTGGACCTCCTTAATAGTGGCCGCGCATTTGTACCCCCGTTCGATCAAGTCCAGAATGTTGCACGCCAAAGCGAGCGCGCTGACGGGTTCCATCGTGATGGCAATTCAAACTCTAGCCGGGATATGGCCCTGCAGTCGCGGCGAAGTTGGCTCAGGGTACATGTAAAGGGGGTAAGTTACGTGAGGTTGCAGAGATGGAAACGGCCCGATGGCGGGGAAAGCTTGCAGCAGCAGGGCATAATAAGCAAACTGACGCTGGCCAAACGGCGGCCACCACGGCGGCCATGCCTGACACCACTTCACGTCTGATAGGTTAGAATGGTCTGCAAGAGGGCCGCGAATTTTGGATTCAGCCGGCCGGAACTTCCCCTAATGCTCGGTTAGACGCCTTGACACCACAGCCGGAACAACAGCACAGCCACTTTTCCACGTGATGTTGAGAGTTAAGAGGGATTTGTTGATGGGCCCTTGTTGGTTGATTCCTGAGCTACAGGGTTAAAAGCCGTGAACCTGATTCCAGTGTTGTAGATTATGGGACTTGTATGGATCGAAGAGTCCTGCCAGCACCTTGCTTTTGTTACAGTAGTTACTTATACACGCATGGCAACTTGGAAGCTTTGCAGGTACCCAACGAGGCCCAGGGGCTGTGCAGCAACAACATTGAACACCGCCCGACAATAACCCCTAGCCCTTCCCGCACCGACCACCCTCCCACACCGACGACGACGATCACTACGACCACGTTGACTACCACGTTGACTACCAGCCAGTGTATTCAAAGTCCTAGCCAACTGAATACCCAAAAAGAGACTGGAGGTGCAAAGGACTTGGCTGTATCTAGTGGAGCGTAGCTACCTAGTCCTGATATCTCATATAATGGGTACGCGGATCACCACTGTCTGCCCAGTCATCCCAGTGGTTGCCAGAAACCCTATCTCGGTCAAGGGGCTCCGCCATCTGTTTACCTCGGTTTGCCATTGTCGAATCGCGTACTCCACAGCCGCCCCTGTCGCGTAGGCAAAATCATCAGCGTCGAGCTGCCCATTGATTCCCTGGATACCAACCGTCCTCGCCGCGTTACCCGGCGAGACCATCTCGGGGTTCGGCCCGATCTTCTGCAGCTTGGCGACGCCTGACGGGAGGATGATGGAGATGGCTGTGTCCGGCCGGTTGAGGCCGGTCTGAGGCGTCATGTTAATGCAGCTCGAGGTGATGAAGCCGGCGTAGAGGAAGGCGGTGCTGCCGCTCAGCCAGAGGGGCACGTTGCGGCCCTCGATGTTGCTGAAGTCCTCAATGGTCCTCGCCACGTCGTCGGGGGTCTGGGTCCAGGTTGTCTGCGTCACGCGTGATTCAAGCGTGGTTCGCCCGGCCTGCGGGGTCTCTATGAGGTGGAGTTGTACGGTTAGCCGGGGGAAGTTCTGCAGGTGAAAGTAAAGTACGTAATAAATACCAAGTCACGGGGAAGAGCACATTGGCGCGGGGGTACATACGAAAGCGTAGCAGGCAGCCCGCAACCTCGTGGACTGTTAAGTCAACAAATTCGGGAGCGCCAGAGACGATGCGCAAGAGACCGAAGCAAAGGGCCAGTGTAAGCAAACGAAAGGACCCCATAGTAGCGCCTCTGAGGTCGTCGAACTAGGCACAAAGTCAGAGGGTGCAAGTAGGTAGGTAGGTCGCGGCACGGAGTGGCTATTTGGGACTGTGGTTGATGTCGAGGCCCTCGGTGGAAGACTGTAGCAAGAAGTGAGGCCCAACGTTCTAGATATAATAATACGGCATCAGTGACTTTCTTCTTACGAATCAAATAATTAAAGTCTCGCGTGTCATGTTATTCCCCCACGGCTGCCTAAACTAAACCATGGGAGAGTTTTAGCACTAGGAGGAGAACTTACTCAGCGTTCAGTATCTTCGGCTGTAATATCTTCGGCGGTAATGGTCATATATCACCCGCGAGATGATACCTATTTAAGACGTGCAGGTTGAACACCTACCCAAGGGAGGGTGTAGAGGGGGTGCACATGATAAGGGGGCGGGCTTGGCAAGTGCTTTGCGTCAAAGCCGAGAGGTAATATTGACGCAGAGAGGCAATATTGATGGACATGCCAAGTGTACCTTAGTAAGAACTCCAGGCAGCGCTTTAACCAAGAACTCGGTCGCAGTTTAGGAAGGCGACTGAGGAGGAGGGTGACATAGGTTAGGATGGTTGTTGTGAAGGTTGAGAGGGTCGAGGAGGCGAACATGGAGTCTGAAGCGGGACAGTTAATTATCCTTAGTATTTGAGTATAAGAACTGCAGTAACGCACTGGGTCCAGTAGTCCTCCAACTGGTGCCCTCAGCCCTCTCCCCGACATTGCCCGTCAAGCCGCCGTCTCTCACTCTCTCGGCTGTCTCCCATTCCAGTTGCTGGCATGAAGACACGTCCTGCTGTTCTGGCCAATGTCGCCAGACTTCTGCTTCTTCAGCCAGCCTTCACCTTGGCTGCAACCTTCTACTCTCAGTTGAGCCTCTGCCCGGACCTCTGCCAGAACGTGGGATCCAACCCAGCTAACTGGACTGTCCTCCAACATGTCGATCAACTGAAGAGCTGCGACAAGGCTGTACTCTTTGACCTGTCTTTGGCCAACAACCTCAGCAACACCAAGGTCTCGACCTTGATCCGCGCCTGCGTCACCACTGGTGAGGGGGGGCCTAGCGTAGCTACCACCCGGTCTGCGGACTCGGACTGCGGCAACTCAAGCACGGTCAGATTTCCGCTGCAGATCGGTCGGAGCGGTGTGGTAGCTGCCGACAACGGCCCCTTATCCACCGAGTCTCTCAAGCCCTTGCTCGTCGACCTGGATAGCAAGCTCCTCAATCCCGGGGACTGTGGCACCAGAGTCCTCTTTAGCGCATCTCCCTCTGCTGCCACTGTTGTTGGCGTGTATATTGGGTCAGGGCTTGACACACCTCTGAGCTTCCAATCTGTTGTTGACCAGACAAACAAAGACATCGCCGAGGGGGGCTTGGGGACCACGTTTCTCGCCCAGGCCTGCCCTGACGCTGGCCGTGCCGAGACGCTCGGTCTCATTGTCAACACGGAGGGCGATGTCGGCCTCGTCCAGAGCACGCTTCGTCAATGGAACAACGGCACCTGCGTTGATGGGCTGGACATCATCCGCGAATCAGGCGAGATCCAGGTTGGGCGGCGGATCACGGCATCTCCAGCCCCACCGTCTCGGCACTTCAACACCACGTTAGCTGACAAGCAGTCCCGGAATACTTGCTCGACGACCCAGGTCGTCTCGGGCGATGGCTGTGGCTCACTGGCGGCTAGGTGCGGCATCTCAGGTGCGACCTTTGAGTCCTACAACCCCTTACCAGCTTTGTGCTCGACCCTTCAGATTGGCCAGCACGTCTGCTGTTCGCCAGGCAATCTCCCAGACTTCAGACCGCAGCCAAACCCTGACGGAACCTGTGCAACATACACAGTCCAGGCGGGCGAGTGGTGCGCCCTGATTGCGAGCGACCACTTTATTACGGCAGACGACATTGAGAACTTCAACACACAAACCTGGGGCTGGAACGGCTGCCAGTTTATGCAGGTCGGGCAGGCTATCTGTCTCAGCACGGGCAGTCCCCCGATGCCGGCCGCCGTGTCCAACGCCATCTGCGGGCCCCAGGTCCTGGGGACGCAGCCACCGAGCGACTTCTCGGAGTTGGCTAATCTCAACCCCTGCCCGCTCAACTCGTGCTGCAACATATGGGGCCAGTGCGGCATCACGCCGTCCTTCTGCACCATCTATCAGTCCGAGACGGGTGCCCCTGGGACTTCACCTCCGGGGACGGCGAGCTGCATCTCCAACTGCGGCACAAACTTTGCCAACAACGACAACCATCCGGCCCAGTTTCTCAAGGTCGGCTACTGGGAGTCCTGGGCGGCCACGCGCGGGTGTTTGGGGATGACCGCCGCCCAGATCCCCAGTGGTTATAGCCATATTCACTACGCTTTTGGTGGAATCACCAACGACTACCATGTCGATGTGTCGGACACTCAGGTCCAGTTCAACGACTTCAAGGCCACGACGGGGTTCAAGAAGATTCTGTCATTTGGTGGTTGGTCCTTCTCGTAAGTCCCTTAACTTTGAAGCCAGAGAGGTTGAACACTCAGGGGTCTCACACAAACCAGGACTGAGGCGGACACATTCCCAATCTTCCGTGACGGTGTCACGTCCGCGAACCGACAGACATTTGCGCAAAACGTGGTTTCATTCATGCAAACACACAACCTTGACGGGCTGGACTTTGACTGGGAGTATCCGGGGGTAAGAACCATACCCTGCGTGCCCGTGTTTTCCACCCTACCGTCGCTGACCCCTGACGATTCAGGCCCCTGATATCCCGGGCATCCCCCCTGGAGGCCCCAATGACGGCGCCAACTATCTAGAGTTTCTCCATATGGTCAGGGCCATCTTGCCGCCGGGAAAAAGTCTGTCTATTGCTGCTCCGGCTTCGTACTGGTGAGTCCAACCAACCCGTCGATCAGTTCTCCCCTCTTTGACACGTCGCGACTGGACAGGTACCTCAAAGGCTTTCCAATCGCAGATATGGCCCCGCTGCTGGACTACATTGTGTTCATGACCTACGATCTACGCGGACAATGGGATTGGGGGAACCAGTTCGCCACCGAAGGCTGCCCAGGGGGCGACTGTCTTCGCTCCCAGTAAGTTGCGCCCCTATTTCTCCTTCGATCTATGCTTACCCCCCAGCGTGAATCTTACCGAGACCAACTATGCCCTCGCCATGATCACCAAGGCCGGCGTCCCTTCGAACAAGGTCGTTGTTGGTGTGTCTAGCTACGGACGGTCCTTTGGCATGACGGACCCCAACTGCCGCGGTCCCATGTGCACCTACACCGGCCGGGACTCCGGAGCCCTCGCGGGGTCCTGCACAAATACCCCGGGCTACCTCGCCGATGCCGAGATTAACGACCTGATCGTCCGGGGCGCAGTCGCCTACCACGACGACCTCGCTAGCGACTCGGACATCGCCATCTTCCAGGGCACCTGGGTCGCCTACATGACCCAGAGAACCAAGAACCAGCGAACTAGCATCTACGGGGCCAATAAGTTTGGCGGCACCGTCGACTGGGCACTCGACCTGGCCGTGGATCTCGACGGATCTCTGAATACAGGCTCGTCGGGCAACGGCGGCTACGGCACCTCGCCCTCGAGTGCCACCATTGAGAGCATCCCGGGTTGCACAGTCCCCGCGCCAGGGGCAACCTTTACCATCGATGCCGACTGCGCCGCTGGCATCGCCAACTACCCGCCAAGTGGTCGAAACAACAACCCTCCGGGCCCGAACTCCTGCGACGAGGAGTGCAACCTCTGGCAGCGGATCACGGCCACGTGCTGCGGAATTGGTGGCGATCTCGCCAACCCGGTTGTCATCCTCCCCAACGTGCAAATCCCGAACTCGGTCGTCCTCCCGCCGGGCTACTCACCCGCGGCCCCCCTCGTTATCCCGCAGCGCACCGTTCCCGCCGGCATCCCCATTCCCTACCCCCTCGTCATCCCCGCAGGCACCAACCTACCCGACTTGCGCATACCCGCCATCATCCTGCCGCGCAACCAACCCCTCGACGCCCCCGTCACCATCCACCGCGGCCAAGTGCCCCTCTTCGACGTCACCATCGCCGGCACAACCTACCCCAAGGACGTGCCAATCACCGCCGACATAACCCTCCCCATCGGCTTCACCCCCACCACCCCCTTCCAATTCAGCCCCGTCATCCTCCCCGCCGGGCCCACCCCCACCGCCATCATCCTCCCCGCCGGCTTCGTCCCCATCCTCCCCTTCCTCCTCCCCCCCATAACCCTCACCCCCGGCAGCACCCCCCCCCTCCTCTACCCCATCATCATCCCCCCGCTCTTCACCTTCCCCCCGCCACCCGCACCCCCCCTCCTCTTCCCCCCGCCCCTGCCCCTCCGCCCCATCCCGCCCCCCCCAACAACCGGCGGGCCCCCGCCCCCACCGCCCGTCTTCCCCCTCCCCGTCACGGAGTGCGCCTACTTCCCGCCGTGGGCGTCCGTGATTCCAAGCTTCCCGGGGCCGGTCACGCCGACCCAGACGCAAGCGGATCCGGAGCCGACGCCGACGACGCCGACGCATCCGTACCCGGAGCTGTGCGGGCAGATTCCGGTGGAGGAGTTGGCGGGGTATACGTGCTTTGAGCAGTGTGGGGGGAATGGGAATGCGTTTACGCCGTGCCCGCCGTGGTGTTGTGATCATGGGTGTGCGGGGTTTGTGGGGTGCTGATGGGGCGGTTATTGGGGGGGGTTGCTGTTAGGGGGAAGTGATAGGGGAGTGGAGGTTGAGAGACGCTGGACTTTGGGGGATGGGGGTTCTTTATGTGGGTTAAGAGGTGCCTTGAATATATAACATTACCTACTTCACCTGTGCCTGGTGGGATTGGAGATAGGAAGTGCGTGTGTAGCTAATGTAACAGATATTTATGCTCTGCTTCCTTCCTTTCCCAGCTGAGACGGTTTGCTGGAGTGCACAGCCAAAAATAGGGAGAAGAGGGAGCGGAGCAATCGAAAATCGGCAGTCCCGACCACGGCACCTGTATCCCAAGTTGGTGGCGGGTGGGCGGTGGGAACTTGGGAGGGATGTTACGAAAGTGGGTGTTTTCGCGGACTAGATTCCCGAGGTGATGTTTCTGTTGCTGTTACTGTTGTTGTTATGCTTCGCCCCTTACTTGCTGTGTAACTTGGGTCATGTGTAAATATACTTCGTTTTGAAGGCAAGATGAACTTGGGACGGGGCAACCTCGTAAGCCTAGAGCCTGAGACGCCCAATGACACCTGCATCAACCTCGTCGGGTGTAAGCGGTGATCACCAGAGGTCCGGTCTTTTTTGTTCTCTGGGACGTGGCACTCCCTCGTGCTCCTCTGCCAAAACCGGCTTGCCAAGGGCCATCACACAGCGATCCAGCTCGGCCGTCTAGAGGAGGGTTCGGGAAAAGGACCTAAAATAACTAACATTCATTAAGCAAGTAATGAAGCCTGATTACCTAGATATTTTTAAACCCAAAACTTCGCGGGCTGGCCAATGCCGAAAATGTCGGCAATGAGTCGAGTTGGCGACCATCACTTAATCCAAGAATGACGTGACAAGAATGAAATGGATCAGATCTAGATAAGAAGCCCGAGAAAACCAATCGCTTGCGTGCGCAGTCCATACGAACAGTGTCTGGGATTCGGGGCCAAGACGGGCCGGGCTCAATCATCAGCCACCCCCATAAGGAAAGTTATTGACTGCCCACTTTGCACTTCGTCGCAGCTTATTCTGGGATGGGTTGAAACAAAAAAGGGGTCTGGAAGGTCTGGCCGTTTGGTTGGCGAGCTTCTGACCGAGAGATGGGGGTGCATTTCCAGTGGCTTTGATTGGTAGATCATTTCGTCTCAACTTAAGCGGAATGCGCCCGCTTCTTCTTTCCATCTCTCCGGGATGTTCCTCGGCTGCGACTTCCTTTCATGCGACAAATCAGACGCTCCCGCACTTTCTCAACTGGTCAGTCACCCCCGGTTTTTTCTCGCCTGAGCAGGCCATTGCAACCAAAAAAACATTCCGAGCATGGTTTCAACGGTTTCAGCGGGACAGAGGCGCTAGGCTCTGTCGACCAGGTAGGTTATTTTCTCCCATGTCGCAGTTATCGCCCCAATTGGGCAGTTCGTTTCGAACCCATCCATAGCCAAAAGTGCATGGATCGCTCACCCTCGAGCCCTCCTGTGCTTGGGGTTATCTGTCGCAACAACTCGCCTGACCCTCTTTCCGGGGATGCTCCCTCCCGAAGGCGCAGGGCCTACCCCTAGAGATAAGCAAGTGGGTAACCGTCAGACGTCGCTGGAGACGAATCCCGCTCTGTAAATACAGTTAGTTCACTTTTTCAGAGGCAATGAATGACGTCTTCACAGCCATCTCAACTCGGAGACTTTATTGTGACAACCATACCATCCAAAAAGCTTGTTCCGCTTCGCAAACGATGCCCAGGCAGATTTAAGAGAGCCGCATCTCTTGGCCTGTCTCTCAACGCCGGCCCTCTCCAGACTTGGCCACAGGCCTGGCCGCCCACGCACCGCCAAGCTGGCCAAGCTTCTCGCTGCTGCACCACATAAGGCTTGGCTGTCGCAACTCATCCACCCCTTTCTTGGCTGGAGGACGTGACCGAAGATGTGGTCTGATAATGACGAGTTCTAGCCCCTCTTGGTAGGAAAAAGTGAGGAGGAGACTCCGTACCCCTTGTAATAGCGGCGGCAATTACGACGGCAGCAGACTTTTCCCCGGAATGAAGGCGAAAAACTGCCAGTCGGGATGAGTGCGAGGTTGTGGCCCTCCCCGGGCCCCAAACACGGGGTCACCCTAGTGGCCTGTCGACACCACCGGGCTGGTCGTGCTCACGGCGCATACAAAGATCAGCCTCCTCCCGCTCGGCTCGTTAGCTAATGGATTCATGGGTCGTACGGTTTTCTTCTTTTCTCGTCTTTTCTTGGCTCGGTTGAAGGTCTGGGACCCTCTTCGTTTCTGTTATACCTCATTTTATTGTTTTGACTCTTGAGTAATCCCCTGCACCATATTCCCTTTTCGGATCTCCGCCTTTTTTGGTTTCTATTCTTCCAACATGGGTTTGACACTCAGAGCTTTTCTCCTGGCGGCATCGGCGACGCGGGTCTTCGCATCATGCGCCCACGGAACATTCCTCCGGCCGCGCGCCGAGGGCGGGACCGTTGAAGTTGCCAAGTTTGGATATACCGGGGCTATTGTATGGAATTCCCCCCCTGGCTTCTCACGACGGAAACTTCCGACTAACAGAGACGTCAGGGACCACTCAACTGGGCGGCACTCGAGTCTCCGGCCAACGGCGTGTGCGCCACTGGCACCAACCAGTCCCCCATCGACATGGTAGAGGGCGTGTTCAGCCTCCTTCAGGGGTCCGACGTCCAGCTGACGATCAACGACATGCCTGATGGCGCCGAGTTCGAGAACCTGGGCACCACAGTTGAGGTGATCACCCAAGGTGGCTCACTGGCGGTCGCCGGCAAGACCTTCGAGCTCCAACAATTCCATTTCCACTTGCCCAGCGAGCACCTCGACAACGGAACAAGCCAAGCCAGTACGTTATCCATCCTCACCCCTGGCAGCCGCCTTGCGAGTCGGTACTAACCCCTTTCCAGTGGAGATGCACATGGTCTTCCAGTCCGCCGCCCAAGAAATCGCCGTCATCGGCACCTACATCAACATCGCCGACGCCGGCGCGGCTCCCGCACCCGCCGCCAAGCGCTCACGCATCTTCGGCCGCCAAGCAACCCCTCCCGCCGGCGGCGCCGTCGCCGCCACCACCCTCCTCGAGACCATCTTCTCGGTGGTCGACCAGATCGCCGTCCCCGGCACCAAGGTCACCACGCCGCCGCTCGTCATGTCCGAGGTCGTCGACGTGCTCAAGGCCAACGCCTTCCAGATCTACGCCGGCTCCCTCACCACCCCGCCCTGCAGCGAGGGCGTCAGCTGGCATGTGTCCACCGCCCGTTTGGGCATCACGCCCGCGTCGTTTACCAAGGCCCGGGATGTTATTGGGTTTAACTCGCGCTATCCGCAGAATACCCCCGGTGAGCCGAACTTGCTGATGATGTCGGCGCTGGGGTCGGCGACGGCGGCGGTGGTGGCGATGGCTGGGGGTGGTGTGGTGGCTGCGAAGCCGGCGGAGTGAAGTCGCTGGATGGGAAGATTGAGGATGGTATGGGTGAGTGGGTAGGGCATGGTGTTTTGGAAATAGATTGGTTGGATACATGTTGGGAGTTTGGTGTGTTTGGTTGCTTGGTGATGGTGTCTATGACATCAGATCCTTGTCAGGAAACTAGCTTGTCTGAAGTTTATCACAATACCGTCAAAATACCAAAGTATTGAATCAGCCCACTTGCATTTCTTTTTGTTTCTATGACGGTGGTTGGTTCCACACTTCCGACGGTGTTCTACAGTTTGCCACCTCGCTGACGACAACCTCATCTGATCCCATGATTCAGAGGTCATGTTGTGAACAGCTATCGCTGAATAATAAATAGCACACAATAATATTCATTTCAGTTCCGCACCAGTCGTCACAAACTGCTCGCTACCTCTGGTTGTTCTGTGTGATGCAGCGCCATGCTTGACTCACAGCTCTCGAAGCAGACTTACTACCCCCCTATTCAAGGAACAACTGTTATGAACCGACAGAATACCGACCATCAACCTTCTATTCCACTCGACCGTCTATTACCCCATAGCCGCCCACCGCCCCCCTCTTTCCGGTGCACAGCTATTCTTTATTCTTACCGGAGCAGCCATCGGACTCCATCACGCAAGAGAAAGAAGTCGACATGTGTGTCCAGAATTTCATCGCACTCTGGTGGTACGTACTTTGATCCTGTCGCATTGGGCACGATAAGCGTGCCCCCTTCGGAGAGAAACGACTAACTTCGCTATAGTCCCTATATACCACACGCATGCGTCAGAGGCACCCCCGGTCCTTACACACGGGATGCTTTCAGGTACGAAAGTAAAGGCCACATCATCGCCCGTTTGGTCTTCACAGGCGCATACATCTGGTGTGATGACTACGTCCAGTCGCCCAATTTTGCGGCCAGCTTCCATATCAACCCCCCCGCCTGCCCCAACGGCGACCTAGGGACCGAATATGATCGTACGGATATACTCCTTCCCCAGAATAAGACACATGAACCGGCTAACAGATCCCGACAGACCACCTTTCCCGCACTCTCTGCACCGACTGCATGGGTCAAGGCTGCTCCGCGTCGCCAGAGGAGCCGTCTGCGGACGGAGATGCCTCCCGAAGGTTCAAGATGACAATACTTTCTGCCCCCCCTGAGAGCGACATCACCACCAGCGGCACAGCAAAGACGAAATCCTCGAAAAAGTCCAAAAAAACTCGAAGCAAGACAAACGCCAAGACGAACGGGCCTGCTCCGCTGCGAGTCATCGACCTCCGCGAGGACGACGCTGCCGACATCGCGCGGTTGAAGCTCCAGAGGGCTGAAAAGGAACAGATGACGGCCAAGGGCAACACCGAGGGCCAGGGCGTCCTGCCAAGCGCGATGGGTACCGAATTCTTCTTCGGTCCCAGGGATTGGAAAATGCCCGCCGAGAGAAGCGGCGAGACACCAAGGACCGCGCCCGTTTCGCCCGACGGCGGAGAAGCGGGGCTCGATACCCCCCCACCGCTGGTCTATGATTACGATGGCGAGGACGAAAGCGACGATGTAGTTGGAGAAGACGAGCAGCGTGGTGACGTCAGGAACACGTGTTCGCTCCCGATCATCTGCCCCCCTCCCCGTCGGCCGGCGTAACGATGTCGCTTTGTTGCGGGGGATATTGCCGAGTCCCTCGTATAATCGCGGACTGCTCGGGACGTGGCGCGCTTGGCTGGCCTATGCTGGTTGTTGTTTGGGAACTGGAGGTGGAAAGGGGAATGTCTGGGTGTGTTTTGAGAGCAGTGACGGCTTGGCTGCTGTAGACAGACGGTGTTGCTGCCAAAGAACGCGGTGACGTTGTTTTAATACTACACTGTCGTGTACGGAGGGGGTGGGTGTTCTTCTTGTGGCGTTCGGGTGCGAAAATGTAGATTTAGACCATCCTACCGAGGTAATTTAAGGGAAGCGTTGGTCAACACCAACCAACTATAATAGCGGGAACCTGGTAGTGCGGTTGCATCATGGCTTACGAGCACCCAACTGCCACGAATACCGCCCACGGGCCACTGTCTCACCGGCGCCACCAACGGCACAAGCCCGGACTTCGAGTTAGCGAGACGCCATGTCCGGGGTTGATGAGATCTGTTTGTGCCGATCGACGATCTCCAACGGCAGCCACAAGTGCAACCAATTGATGGAACATCCAAAAGAAAACCCTAGAGGGCTGACCTGACCACAATAATAAGAGGCGAAGTCGTAGGTTGTGTCAAAGGTCGGATTAAGGCGCTCAGTGGAGGACAGGGCAGGTGTATGGACGGCCCCGAGCTACGAGGCCTGTGGCAAAAGCGTCCAGCTTCTTGAACCGGACCGAAGGTAATAATAATAATTCGTGGTTAGTAACTTTTGGGTATTGTACAGGATGGATAGGATGAACATCAAGCCCCTTGTATAAGGTGGGTATGAGAAAACAAAAACTCCAAGCCCGAGACCCGACTGGACTCTCCGCAACGCAAGCTCGCTCCCCATGCCTCTATCGAATAAAACACCCCAAATTCCAGAACCAAAACGTGTTCATGTTCGAGAAAAGGAAACCAACCCCTCCAACCCTCCTAAGACCTCTCAACCCTGTACGTTTCCGTAACCATAATCCCATTGTGCCCACCCTGCCCATGCGCATGCGCATTAGGGTGCCCCCTCCCACTCGACCCCCCCGACGACGTATTCCGCTCCTCATCCGACCGCCTCCCAGTCTGTATCTGACTCCGGCGGAACTCATCTCCCAGAATCTCCTCCTCGGACGCATTATCCCCACTCTCCCTCCTGCCCCTCCCCACGGTCGTCCGCGTAAACGGCCCGCCCACCCCCAACTTCACATCACTAAAGCTCACATCATCCGTACTCCCATTCGTGGTCTTATCCACGCAGGTATCGTCCAGCCCGGACTTGTTCCGCGAGTTATTCGCGCTCGGCTGATGCTTCTTGGAGCCCGGGATGGGCTTCCCGTCGGCGCCGACGAGCCCGCCGCCGATGGTGCGCAGCGGGACCGAGTTGCTCTGGTTGTCGCCGCCGCCGTCGCCGGATTGTTTTTGGTAGCCGGCGGATGAGGTCTCGCCGAATAGGCGGCGGAAGGCCCGCTTGTACAGGGGTCGGCACACGGGGATGCCGATGCAGATGAGGGTGATGGACATTTCGGCGGCGGACCAGACGATCAGGCCGACGCTGTCTTCTGTTTTGAGGGGGGGATTGGTTAGTGGTGAAGGGGTGGATGGGTGGCTGGGCAAGGAGGGGGGGGGGGGCTTACTGAGGTAGTTGGGGGTGTAGAGCCCTTCGACTTCGGTGGTGCGTTTGATGCCGGCGGCGGCGGCGCTGTGACGGTGTTTAGCGGAGGTTGGTGGGTTGGGGGGTTGGTGGTTGTGCTTACATCAAGCCTAGACTCATACTGCCGGCGATGGTGTACTTTTCTCGCTGCGGCATCTTAAGCGGCCACACGATGATCCAGGGGAAGATGGCAAAGAAGAAGTCGACCAAGATGGTGGAAACTGTTCAAGCCCCGGTTAACATACTGCATCAGAACGGGGACTGGGGGCGACGCACTACACAGAATGTACGACGTCGGCCGGGTGTCGATGGGGCAGTAGCCGCCTGGGATGCGGCGGTCATAGACAAAGTCGAGTGGGACGCAGGAGAGCCAGAAGCAAAGGACTTGGGCTGTTCGGAGTCAGCATGGAGGCCCGGAACTTAGACTGAGGGTCGAGCCTACCGATCGAGGCCAGCATAACCAGGGTCATGGCAGACCAAATGGCGATGCGGTGCCAGGTGATGGTGACCAGGCGAAGCAAGAAGAAGCCGAGTGACGCTTTCGCAATGGCCATGCCGACAATGGCAAAACCTTGGCCAATGCATTCGTACAGTGTCGCTTGAACGACGGCGTCCATGCTCCCTATCTCTTCCATCGTTTGCCCAAAGCCATAGTTGCCCGCGAGCGTTGTGAAGATGGTGAAAATCAGCAGGAATATGAAGGCGACAAGGTAAACGTGGTCGTCGAGGCCGTACGAGGCGAGGCACACGACGCGAGTGTAGAACCGTAGAATCAGGAAGAAGAGCACGAGCGAAGTCAACAACCACATGACGGCCAAAGACCAAGGGCCGTCGCCCTTGATGCCCACCGGGGCCACCATCCTCAAGGGAGAATGAGCCGAGAGCCCAGAATCGAGTGTGGTCAGGCGTTTAACCGGTTGTCTTTGCTTGAAGAAGCTGCTGCTGCTGCTGCTGGGTGACCATGGGACGTCGAAACAAGAACCGAGGCGGGGGGACAAGCGAGAGTTAAGAGCCGACCCTGGAAAAGCAACTGGACTGGCAGGCCGCGCCCCGGACAGAGGACAGTAACTCTGTAGACGGGCTCAGCTCAGCCGTCAGGTCAGCGAGAAAGGGGAATGATGTCGATCAGCCTCATCAGGGTCGAAGGTTAAACTGTAACTCTCTCTGTCTGTCGGGTCTGTGAAACCGCCGGGGGTCACTGGGACGGTCCCACGAGGCTCTGTGCCGCAACGTTCGAGCTGATCTTCTTTGCTTTCTGCACCGTGGGCGGGATGGGATGAGCAGGGGTCATTAAGGTACAGTACCACCTCTGGGCAATAAAAGCCGAACTCCAAGGGTCCATGGTGGGTGCTCACTGGGACGAAACCTTCAAGAAGAACGAAATGAAAGCTGTTCGGAAGACCAAAATCTACCTTTTTATTTGGCTTGGCTTTTCTTCCTTTGCGTCTTTCTCTTTTCTGGTTCCCTTGACATTTTTTTCTCTCTTCCCTTGATCTCTTGCTCTCCTTCGAGCTCAGATTTTTTTTTGGCCTGAGGGTGGGTACCGGGTTTCTGCCCGGGGATGGCTCCGGCGTCAACAACCAACAAAAGGGGGATGCATGCAAGGTCGAGTACCAAGTCTCTCGCCCCCCGGTTCGGAGGGTTTGTTACCCTTGCGCTGGGTCAAAGCAGGAACGGGGGTCACAACCGAAGACGCCTCACTGGCTGGGGAAGCCGGATGAGTCTGTCAGGGTTTCAATCGCCAAGGTTCCTTTTGTTGCAGGAATCCCCCACGCCGAGGGAACAGGAGATGAGGGAAAAAAGCAAAGCTGAGTCCGTCGAGGACAAAAAACAACGAAAACGGCTTCGGCGCCCGCGATTGTTGTCTGCAGCCACTGCGCCACCGATAGCCATTGAGCGACGACGGCCACGGTTGATCAGCACGTGTATGGTGTCGCCATACTCGAGGGTGTCGAGACGCGGGGAAGCGGTGAGTATCCCGGTTTCTTCGGACGGTTGGGCATCATGCAGTGCCAGGACTGTTCCACGGGAGGTACCTACTTATAAAGAAGTGATCGCTCGTTTTTTGTTTCAGGTTCCTCAAGCTCGTAGGCTTCATTGGAAAGTCAAAAGTCAATCCACGAAGGAGGGAAACCGACAGGGACGATGGAGGTTTTGTCCACGACAGAATTGCCCGATTCGTGACAACAATCGCATGCCCATCGTGCGGCCGTGGTCGCCAACAACTGGTGCAACGGGATTGAGCGCTAACCAGTTTACCATTTAGCGCTGCCATGGGTTCAGCAGCTGGAGAGCTTGAGCGTGGGAAAAAAGAAATTCGATGTCGTGAGAAATTGAGACACGGCGCAAGTTCCCGATAGCGAGGCGCCCCGATCGGAATTTGCGTGATCCGTCCAAACCTCCGGGTCCCGTCTTTCGTGTTGGTTCTTGGGTTCGGATCGTGGATCATGCTGAAATGGTGGAAAAGTTGTTTTTTGCCTGTTCGTTCACATCGCTGCGCTACAGCCAATGTCTCAGTCGGGAAGGAACAACCGGAACAGGCAGCACCCGCCACCCCGCTGCGTCGGCCAATTCCCAACCTGCTGGGAATTTCAAGCCACCTGCAACTTTTAAGCGTTGCGGTCGGTTGTCACACACACCGTTTTGGTATCACCTCCAGCCGCAATGTTACAGTGCTGCACCTGCCTTCCACGTTCATGCGGTTGGTCACACTGCTTGACTGCCACGACTGCTTAGGCACGTAACGAGCAACTGCCGTTTCTTCAGTTATTGGTTTTTTCAGTTCGTCCCCTGCACCTTCACACCATTCGCAACGTCTCTGGCTCGCCACCCTCAGAACACAATGGTTCTGTTGCAGAGTGAAGTTGAAGTTGATTTTGAGAAGGATGATCGCCAATTTTCGGTCCCGAGAAAGGGAAGCACCCCGCGCCACCCCACAACATGAGGAAGTCGGGATGATGCTGGAACACAACCATGAACACGACGGGAAGTCCAACACGGGGAATGACGGCCGAGCCGATGCCCTTGCACTTCTGGGCCGCTTGCGAGGGTTCGAGGTTGGAAAGAGGAGAACCCGGATTTATTCGGAGCGAATGAGAGACGACAATTCGTTTA
The DNA here is from genome assembly GCF_020726465.1 of Chaetomium tenue. Lineage (NCBI taxonomy): Eukaryota > Fungi > Ascomycota > Sordariomycetes > Sordariales > Chaetomiaceae > Chaetomium > Chaetomium tenue. The sequence goes on along the minus strand of NW_027117330.1, from coordinate 685,077 downwards.
ACCAGTGGAGAGGATACTCTCGGGAGTGGGTTAGTGCTGATGCGGAACGGGAACAGTGGGGGTCATTTTGGACCTTCTCTCCACCCTCCAACTCCATCGTTCAAACCAACAGAACGGCATGTGGGGCCGAGAACCACGTCTGTTTTGACTGCTGCCCAGAGGTTGCAGCGCAGCATGCAACGCGCAAACCTTTTCAAACAGGGAACACGTCGGTGGGTTGGCGTTCCAGGGCATGGTTCCTGGGACGGGACAAGGCCGGAGGCAAGCCCGTGGCAGGTTGCCCTCGAAGTCTCGAAATCAGCCCAGCTGAAGAAGATAAAAAGGAAGGGTGTGTTCCCCCCAAAAGGATCGACGACATCACGCAATATCGGGATCTCAGACTTGGAGGGGCATGAGAGGGGTTGACAAGGAGGAGGGAGCTTCGGGTCTAACAACCACACTATCTGATGAACTACAATTACACAGGATTCACTATCGTTTACGATCCGCATGAGCGACGGGTCCTCGTCTCCAAGATCGACCACAGAGAGGTGCACATCTGCATTTGTGCCCTGGAGCCCACCTGCCCACCATACCAACCTCGTCCATGCCTGCATTGTATGTAACATGCACCCGCAACCCGCTAAAACACAATGGGAACGGCCAAGAACCTTCAGTTGCTCCCCACCTGCATGCCGACGCCGTTCATAACGCGACCTGGCTGCTGTTGCAATTTCGGGCCCGATAAGGGCCACCTTCACCTTCCTGTGTCCTCTTCTTCACCTTCCTCCCATCCTTCCGCCTGCCGTGCCGCACAACAGCACGGAGTGCGGCTCCCTACCTCCACGTGGTTTGGGCACGAGTGAATGTTTTGTGTAACCCACGGTCGACTTCCCCAGAAACTACCCCATGGCTTCCGCGTCACCAGCCGCCAATGGCGGCATTCCCCCTGCGGAAGGGTTCGCATTGGACCTGACCACGCTGCTTGCCGGCGTCTGGGGTAACAAGCTGAGCGCCCTGGTTCTCGGCCCGTCCGTGGCCGTGTTCCTGTGGTTCTTCGTCGCCTATCAGATGTCGCCCCTGAAGAAATACCCCGGCCCCTTCCTCGCAGGTATGTGGTCCAAGCTCGCGGCAATCCATGGGTCCCCCATTCTGACGTGAGAATCAGGGTGGACGAACCTCTGGCGTGTCTGGCAGGTGATTTCGGGCGAGTATGCGCCCCGGATGAAGAAGCTGCATGAGAAGTACGGCCCGATCGTTCGCATCGGCCCGAACCTCCTGGACCTCGACATCCCGGAGCTGTACCGCGTCATCTACGGCACCGATGGCAAATGGGTCAAGTCGGACTTCTACAAGAACAGCAGCTCCATCATCGATGGCAAGATCACCTACCACATGTTCTCCGAGGTGGACCCCACCCTCCATGCCCTGATCAAGCGCCCGGTGGTGCGCCACTACTCGGTGCCCGCCGTGCTAGTAATGGAGCCGTTGATGGACACCATCATCAAGGAGTTTATCGACACGCTGCAGAAGCGCTATGTTGAGCCGAAGAAGACGTGCGAGTTTGGCGAGTGGCTCAGCTACTGTGAGTAACTTCCCTTTTCTGTCCCCTCCGGAACTGTTCACTGACAGACGCAGACGCGTGGGATTTTATGGGCATGGTGACCTTCAGCACCAAGTTCGGCTACATGGAGAAAGGCACCGACTTTGACGGCACGCTCGCCATCGCCGACAAGTCCATCGACTACCTAGCGCTGTGCGGCCAGATGCCCTGGACCGACTACATCCTCGACAAGAACCCCATCTACCCGATCGGCCCGCCCAACATCGGCAACGTCACGCGCATCGCCGTGCAGAACCTGACGGCCCGCCTCAAGGGCGAGGACAAGAACTTCACCGAAGGCAGCCCCGACTTCCTGCAGTACTTTATCGAATCCAAGTCCACCCACCCCGATCTCGTCAACGACGGCAGCGTCATCGGCTATCTGCTCCTCAACCGTAAGCCCCCCTCCCCTTGGCCCTAACCCACCCCAACCCCAGCCCCCAACCAAACCCACTAACACCACCCAGTCATCGCCGGCGCGGACACCACCGCCATCACCATGCGCGCGCTCTTCTACCACGTCCTCAAGAACCCCCGCGTCTTCGCCCGCCTGCAAAGCGACGTCCGCGCGAACTTCGCGGCCTTCGAGCCGGCCGCGCACAACAAAGCGCGCGCGCTGCCCTACCTCGAAGCCGTCGTCAAAGAGACCCTGCGCTACCACCCGGCGGTGTCCATGATCATGGAGCGTATCGTGCCCGAAGGGGGGCTGACGCTGCCGGATGGCAGTGTGGTGCCGGCGGGCCAGATGGTGGGGATGAATCCGTATATTGTGGGGCGGAATAAGGAGGTGTTTGGGGAGGATGCCGAGGAGTTTAATCCGGATCGGTGGTTGAGGCGGGAGGGGGAGGGGGAGGAGGAGCATAAGGAAAGGATGGCGCGGTGGGGGCAGAGTTTGTTGGCTTTTGGGGGGGGGTATCGGATTTGTTTGGGAAGGAATTTGAGTATGATGGAGGTGTATAAGGTGGTTCCGACGCTGTTGGCGAGTTTTGATATTGAGTTGGAGGATCCGAATGAGGAGTGGTGGACTTGTTCGAGGTGGTTTTATCGGACCAAGGGGGTTATTTGTAAGTTGAAGCCGAGGAGCTCGTGAGGGGGTTGGAAGGGGGTTAGCGCTGTTAGGGGCTGATGTGTGGATGGGTGCTTGTTGGATACCTGATGGTTGTTTGAACATATGGAACGAGTAGTAGACACATGAGAATGCGACTTATGAGTAGCGGCTCTTGCCTGGCCTGATCCCGAGCCTAGAAACCACTGGTGCGGGGCATGTCGAAGACAGGATACGAAGAGAATGGTGGGGCTTGGAACAAGTGGTATTGTTCGCGGAGCACCAAGGTACATACAAGTCGGGGCAACACAATACTAGCTTTCCTCCGCACTCCACGCACTAACGCGGAACAATAGTATTGAGGCAGCCATAACCACGCTAACATCACAGGCTAGGTGGAACGTGGGAGGGCAACCGACACTGCTCTCTGGATATATATGTAAGTAGGTATACTCACCTAGCTTTGCTCGGTCTAACACCCTCGGTCACCACAAAACTTCCAGCGACCTTTCAGCTTTGGCGTCTCATTCCTGTCAAAATGTGCGAATTTCAGCAAATAACCGAGGCTTGCATTTCCTGCGACCTGCTCATGGACGTCAACTTCAAGTTGGTAAAGGTTTGCCCGGGCATGAGATCAAGGCTGAGGCAGATTTACCCGAAAGTTGAGATCTGCCGCGAATCCTCCGTCAGCTACGCATCAAAAGTTTGCCTCCAGTGCGGTTGCGGGGGGGATGTACGCGGGGGGAAAAGGAAGCGTCCCGATGACGATTACGGGGACGACGGGGGCGACGAGGAATAGGACTTGCACTCCCTAACTAAGCGGAATGCTGGTATTACAGGACATTTTCCTTGTCCAGTACACTTGCTAATTCTATAGTATCTGGAATTAATTATACTTCTTCGGTACCTACTTTGTTTTATGTCGACCCCGAATTGTTGGAACCAAGGCCCTGACAAATGTAACGCTACAGGTTCATGATCAAGTTTACATCTTGAAGCTGTTCAGGTGTTGTATTTAGTATTTCCGTAAACAGGTTCGAAAGTGTTATGTTTCTGGAGATATTATTCGAAAAGTTAACTTAAACCAAAGTGCGACGCTCCAACATGCATCTAATCAGCTGCAGGATATCGATGGTCCATTATCTTGTAACAGCAGTGGAATCATTTCTCCGGCCGGCCGGCAGGGCTTTGGGTGGCTTTTCTTGATTGGACGTGGTGGCATGGAGGACGCGGGGGGCGAGTGGGCGGTGGTGAGAAAGGAAAAAGGGGGCGGGCAAAGGGATTTTGGTGCAGAGAAAACCGGGAGTACCAAATTCTGGCCGAATCAAAACTCGCACAACGTACCCCGTGTAACCATAGATCGGGCACAACATAATACAAGTGCCTCGTCTACGCGCCTGGCTTGGTTGGCTGAAACTGCGCCGCAAACGAGGCGGTTCGGGCACGGAATGGCGCTCGCCTTGTGCATCGTAATATTGTCAGCTAAAAGGGCGCATCCCGCTGATGGAAATCTCGCACAGCCGCAGTGGAAGCATCCACAATGTGTCCCCCGAGAACGATATGGCTCTCCCACCAGAGAAACAAACCCCAACATCATCAAGTCCCGAGAAGTACCCTTATGAAGCCCGCATCAGGGACTGCTTTCGGTGTTGGCCAACTGCCGACGTGTTCTACCAAAGCCTGATCGACTATTTACACACGGCTTCCAGTGAAACCTTCTCACCACTTCAGGTACCAACGACCTATTTGTTGAGCCACCACTTGGACAGGAATGGCCGGACAGAAACCCCGCATGGGAGCCCGGTTCCCAGGAGCCAGAGCTTCTCCTCCTCAACCTCGGCGAAACTAACGCAGCGACCTTCGCTCCCTACATCCATTTCAACGCCCACCACCGACTTCCAGCGGGCCCGTCTAGCACGCCAATCCCACATAACCGTAGTGGAAGGGCTGCTGGCGCCGGAATCGGTTGGGATCCTTGGGGAGATGTACCAAACGAGGCCCGAGTTCTTCATCGACCATCTGGCATTCGACAGTTGCGGCTACGGATCTGACACGAGGCCAGGAGGTGGGCGAGATCAGCTCCCGAACCTGCCGTCGAAGCGGGACAACATCATTCACGTCAGGTTCATGTCGATGCTGAGGATACCCGGCAATGCCCAGACAGTGCAGGCCGCGCAACGCTTTTCCGCTTCTCTCACCAGCCGGTTTGAGCGCCGTACCTCGTTGGAGACCAAACGCAGCGCATATGACCGGCGCTTGCTCCAGCACCGTCATTATGGCGCTACGCGGTTCAGGGCCTTGCACGTCCACAAGGAAGAGTGGCTGACAGTGGAGCAAATGGTCTCCTTCAGCGTCAAACGTGAGGGTGATAAGATTTGGCATGGTAAGGAGGCCGCGAGGACGAACCCAAGCACCGTAGACTGCCAATGACTAACCGACTACTAGGCCTGCTCCTCTTAGACGGCGGCCGAGAATTCGACAACGTGGACCCCCCCTGGGCCGAATACATGGACTCGGACAAAGCCTCCGACTCGGACGCCGACCCCTCCACCAAAACCGGCTTCATCCCCGTCATCCCCTACAACGTCCCTGCTATCCCCCCCTCCGTCGACGAAGAGCAACTCCAACAAGCCATGCTCAAGGTCCACCGGCCCTACCACCCCGCCATCGACCTGCTCCTCGCCACAGCCACCACCACCACCCCCAACAGCCCCCCCACCTCCCCCAATCTCACCACCACCACTACCACCACCAGCCCACCCACCAGCGACGCACACCTCCTCGCCGAAGACCCCTTCTACATCCTCAGCCGGGTCTACCACGCCGCCGCCCGCACCCGCATCCAGCTCCTCAGCTTCCTCGAAGCCGACATCACCGAATGCTCGGTCGCCAGCGCCGGCGGCGCCATCACCGACGGCGCACAACAGAGTCTCGTCCTCGACCAGCTGCGCTTCAACCTGCAGCTGGTGCGGCGGGTGGAGCGGTTCTGCAAGGAGGACCTGGGCAGCATCGCGCGGCTGGGGTCGGCGGGTTGGCCACGCGCCGGGACGATGGAGGGGAGGGAGAGGATGGAGAAGATCAAGGAGCAGTTGTTGGAGGATTATGGGTTTTTGGTGGAGCAGTGTGGGCATTTGGCGCTGCAGTGTGAGACGGCGAGTGGTGCGCTGGTGAGTTTGGCGCAGTGGATGGATGCAAGGGAGGGGATTAGGGAGTCGGGGAATGTGGCGAATTTGACGGTGTTGGCGATTGTGTTTGTGCCGTTGGGGTATGTGTCGTCGTGTTTGAGTATGAATGTGACTTTTATTAATGTGGATGAGGGGATACAGATTTGGATTTGGGGGGTGGCTTCGGGGGTTTCGGTGGTGCTGACGGGGATTTTGGTGATGGCGTTGATGAGGTGGAAACGGTAGGATGGTCAGGGTAATGGCGCAAACATCGGGAGAGAGGGGGGTTTACATTTGATAGCTTGTAATGAGCATAGTGAAAGACTATCAAGAATAATTCTGGCAAGAGACTGGATAAGCTACCTCAGATACCAAAGTCATGACTACACATTGTTCCCACTGGCTCTCAATCATTGCATCGGAAGACATCCCCTGAAGACCAGAAACAGAGGGATCAGTAGAAACCGGCAAACCGCATCTCAATGCTCTGTCGGGGCGGGCCATCAACCAGCTTGGGGTCAAACGCAGCATGGAAAGCAACTGGTGACCCGGAAGCCAAACACGTCAGCCAATTCATGGGATCACGAAGGGGAACAGGAGGACTACTAACTCGCGCGCTTGCCCAGGGAGTTGGAGTTGCGGAACAGGATCAGATCGTCGACCTCCTGATCCTTTAGAAAGTACCACTTATGTTTACTGCTGTAGTGCATCAAACCGTTCTCGCCAACGGTGATCTCGTTGATGACGTCGTTGGCGACGTAATCGGTCGTGAAGTCGACGCTCTGGGCATCACAGACCGCCAGGGGCCAGTCGTTGTTCGGGCCAGCGAGGACCTTCCAGATGCTGTTTATCCGCCAGTCGGGGGAATTGGTCAGTCAACCATTGCAAGTCAGGTATGTGAAGACAGGTAACCCACTTGATTAAGTCAAAGTCCCGATCCTGATACACTTCCGGCTCGCCCGGATACATCAGCGCCATGCGGAGGAACGACCCGTGCGTCGTAAAGTCGAAATGTGGCAACGCCGCCGGCTGGGGGAAGGTCACCGGTTGGCCCGGGGTTCCAGGGAACATGGGGCTGCGTTTGCGGATGGAATGATCCAGATAGATGATGTCCCTGTACTGGGGGAACCGGCTGCGCAGCGTGTCCTCCATCTCGACGCGGAACTTGTTGTAGATGAGGTCTTCATCGTCGATGTTGCTGACGTCGAGGCAGTTTGAGCGCTTGAGGAACTCGAATCCGTTCTTCTCCAAGGTGAACGTCCCCGGTGGGATGTCACGCGCGTTGTGGACATCCTGGGGCATGAGCTCGATGACATGGTTAGTAGCCTTCGCGCCTGGGATATCCTTGACGTCGTAGACGGCCGCGTATGGTTTCTCGGTCTTGTATAGCGGGGATTTGGTGAGGTATGGGATAGGGACGTGGACTTTGGACTCAGGGAGTGTGGTGACGGTTGTCGTCATGGTTTGCGCCATGGTGGTGGTGGGTCTGTGAGCGCTGGGAATTGAGTTGCGGTTCTTGGCTTTGTCAACAAATTTGAAGGGGCAAGGGGAACTCGGGGTAGTGGACTATGGCTTGGGGGTTGCAGCATCTTAAGTAGACTGGGCTCCCGGAAACTCCTGAATTCCGAACAAATAATAATGTACATGCCTACGGACGTACATTTAGGCACGTACACAACCCGGGAGATGCTGGCCTACATATTTGGCACACATCGCGCTTGAGGCCTAAATCTGAAGCACATCGCCGGTACCACCGTCCTACTTCACAATTGTCTCGATCATGCATGCCATAGAACGGTTTGGGTTAATACTCAATTGGAACTCGGCGTTCAGTAAGGCAGCTAAGAATCCCAATGGACCCCCTAAAACAACAACTTCCAACATTTGCCCTTTGCTAGGTGGCAGGAATTTGATGGCCCGTCTAGAAGCTACTCTTTATCCTCCTTGGGGACAGGCTGAGGCTTGGCTGGCACTCTCAGAACAGCTCCACTTCCACCCCCTGAGGATTATCGTCAGCGACCCAAGGTCGTTTGTAAAGCGAACTTCGTGAGAAGGGAGTAACATACCGTTTCCAGCCGCCATGTATGGGATGACCATCCTCTCACCGAGGGGGCCGTTTGAGGGCTTATACCACTCCTTCCAGGGTTGACTGAGGGCTGGAGCCGGTTGCATGATGGCGTTGAATGGTAAGTTGGAAGAGCTTTTGTTGATTGATTTTAGTGACGAGGATTGTAACACGGCAACAATTGGGGGAAAATGATGCTTGACTCTCTGGTCCAAGTAGGGTCATATATATCCGTAGCCTATCTGTCTTGATTGCCATACAAACCATAGACAAATTATCTCATGACTGGGCACACCAATGATCCATCTTGCCGCTGCACCATGTATTACATGTCGGCTACACGCGGCGTCTAGTTGGACATTCCACAAGACACGTTAATGAGGCTTTGACGTTTGGGAAGTTGAGGGTGTGTGCCCCCCAAACCGTTACGGCAGACACACTGCATGTGCCGTCGGCAACATAATACACGAAGCCTCAACGAATGCCCGGCACATTCAAAGCCCTAGATTTACATCCCGCTGGCTATCAGGAACTGGCCTGACACGAGGATCGAGTTTTTCTTACGCAATCGATGATCGACTGCATATGGGCGTCGTATGAGCCGCGCATTACTGGGCAATGGGTTTGTTATGGTGGTTGCACAACATGCAACCGTGCGAGCCTTGTGTGAATCCAGTGAGACGACTGGGAAGAATCTTATCTCTGCAATTACCTGACCGAACCCTGCAATCCTCTGCCGCCCCTCCTTCACGGGAGCCTTGTCACCCATGTGAATACATCATTGGCTTTGCCGGGGAGATGATGAAGTGCGGCGACGGTTTAGGAAAGCCACTGCGGGGACCAAAAGTAAGCTGAATGGTCGGAAAAAGCATAGGATGTGGGTGGGTGGCATTTCGAAGGCGGCGATCTACCCCCCACGGGGAACACGCCCAGAGTCTCACTCAGCCACAACGAGTGGCAGCATTTGATACCTACCCCGCCGGCAATATGGCCACCACGGTCCAGAACACGGGATGAAGGCATTTTGAGGCTCTGCTCTTGGTGGGGAGCCCCATGGAACGAACCAGTCACCAAGAACAATAACACTGATATCATGAAAAATGCTACGATTGCACACCCCCCAAACCAAACTACGACCTCAAACCAGCGAGTAATAAGCTACCGCGACCAGAACATCACCAGCCTGTCAAACTCCCGCTCATTTCCCGGCAGCACATTCGGGCCCAGAATCTCACGCCGGAGTTCCTCGGCCTCGTTGATCAGCCGACTGCCCTCGTCCATCTTCCCCGCGTCCTGCAGCACACAGCCCAGCTTGTACTTTGTCCGTGCCCTCTCGTTGCGGTACCACGTGGGGCGGGCTTCGAAAAGGGCCAGAGCTTGATTGAGGAGCTCGCTGCAACATCCCGCGCGGTTAGTGATAGGTGCGTCTAGCGTCGTGTCTTGGGGATGGGAAATGGAGCCACTCACATGGCTTGGGGGTATTCCTTGCGGGCGTGGTGGTGCCACCCCTTCTTGTGGCACAGATCTGCAGTTCGGTGATGCTTGTCGCCAAGAGTGGTCTGGTAAATTTTGAGGGCGTCTGAGTGCGTCTTGAAGGCTTTGTTCAACTCGCCCCGTGCAATTTGTAGGTTCCCCAACGGGTACATGAGGTACCCAGTTCTAGTGCCGTTAGTAATAGCTCCCAAATGATATGGGGCAGGAAGCGTCACGTACCGGAATCCCCTATCGGGGGCGCTGTTCATGATTGGGTCAATGACCGCTTGGGCTTCATCAAGTTTACCCTGCCAGATCAAGCAAAAGGCGAGATTACCACCCTAGAACCGACGTCAACCACTCTCCTCTGCATCCAATCCCACACGCAGGCCAAACGGGTAGACGGTACTTACGTACATCCGCTTGTCAGCATCCAACCCCTCAAACGCCTCGAAGCACTTGCGGTACCACTGCTCCGCCTCCTCGTACCGCTCGGCCCCCTGGTTCCCGTTGCCCATGCCGCCGAGCCCGAAGCAGTACCGGATGTCCGGTAGGTCCACCATGCCCCGCTTGACCGCTTTGTCGACGAACTCGTACTGCAGCTTGAAGTTTTCTAGCGCCGAGCTCTGTTCGTTGGTCTCGGTTGCGACCGACGCTCGGGCGCCGTAGATGTCGGCTAGGATAAGCTCACAGCCGTCGTGGGCGAGGCAGTAGTGCTCCGAGGCTTGGAGGAGGGGCTCGGATTGCTCGAACGTGCCGCGTTCGTAGTTGTGCCATGAAGCGTTGTACAGGAGCTCGGCGAACTCCTTTGTCCCCGCCAGAGGAACCTTGCCTTCGAGTTGCGAGTCTTCGTAAAAACGACACAGTGACAGGATGTGCGGTAATAAGCGCCCCTGTGTCGGCCACAGATCGGGACGGTGCCTATTCTTCCGCGGTGCAACCGGGTACAGGTGATGTACGAGGTTTATTGCCATGTAGAAAGAGTCCTGCCGGTTTTCCGGAGTCATCCGCTGTTGGCAGGCCGCTTGTACCAATCTGTGCATGGAGAGCGTTTTCGTCGCGGCATTTTGGTCCATCAAAGAGCTCTGCAGGATCATGGCCTTCTGTTTGGTTAGCTTTCGGACATTGTCGATGATGGCCCAACCGGTGTCACCGGCTTTGGATGCCTTGGCGGCGCCGTTGGCGAGCATCTCCAGTTCGATCGTATCTGGGTTGAGAAAGGACAGCACGTTGATGAGCTTCTGGGAGTCCTTGGACAGGTTGTCGAAGTTCATGGACCAGACATTCAGAAGCGTGTGGCGGTAGGGCTCCTCATTAGGATTTCCAAAGAGCTGCATATCCTCGGTCGAGGTAAAGAGATCATGGTAGTCGTAGGCTGAGAGGAACTCGGTGAAGAGACAGGAATCGTTCACGATCAAGTTGGCCGCCTGGTAGATTCCGAGAGGCAGACAACCAAGGCGGTGCACAATTTGTCGGGCGGCTTCTCGCTGTTCCTCGTGCTCATCGTTCTCTCCGCCAGGGGGAGAGGTTGCTTCTGACACCTTCATCTGCTCCTGGTTAGTCAATTTTAGGAGTAGGTTGACAGCTTCTTCTTCGCTCAAAGGAGGGAGAACGTCGCAACCAAACTTGGCGGCCAGTGTTTTGGTCCTGCTTGTGATTAGAACTGCCCCTCTGTTACATTGCGGCCAGAACTTCAGGAGTGTGTTGTCCGGGTTGTCGGCATTGTCGAGCACGAGCAGCCATGGTACATCTAGAACATATCACCACGTATTAGACCGAGGAAAACGGTAGTTTTCGGACACCGGACATACCTGTCTCCTCGAACCACTTCTTCAACTGCTCACAGCTGTAGAGGTGGTCCGGCTCATCCTCGTCCACGAGACCCAGGTCAACAGCGAAGCGGGCAAAGTCTCCAAGCAGATTTGTAGACTCATCAGCGTGAGCGAAGAGCACAGCCGCAAAGGAATCCATGTACTCCAGGGCGAATCGTATGGCAACCTGAGTCTTCCCCACGCCGCCGAGCCCGCACAGCGCGAACACGGCTTGGGAGTTGGACTTTTCTGGTTTGTCGGGGCGCAGGACCTCATAGATTTGAGCTAGAACGTCCGACCTGCCTGTGAAGTTGAGGTTTTCCTTGTGGGGAAGAATGCTCCGGCAGGGGAGATTCAGTTTCCGGGGTTGGGGGACTGCCAGAGTTTCCGCCTCGCCGGAAAACTTGGAACTTGTCGGGGTTGCGGGTCCCGATCCTTGAATGGTCAGTGGGATGTCTTCAATACACGCAGGCATAGTTACCTGGAAAGTCACTCATTGACATTTCCTCCTCGTTCAGTGTCGCCTCTTCTTCTTCGGAGACTTGGACCTTCTTGGCGGCGGCTAACATTCCATTCAACACGTTAAGGATTTGCTGGAATAGGGGATGCCCTCGAGAGGGAAACGAGGAAATTTGGAGATGGTCCATGTCGACTTGGAAGAACTGTTCGTTATGCATGTTGAGCCGTGCGAGTGGCTCCGTACACACCTATTACAGAAGGGTCAGTTCGCTGATGACAGAACGGTGGCAGACCAAGGTCAAGACAGACCACCGACGACTCGGAGGGCCGGAGCCTGTGTGTTTTGAACGTAGACTTGCGGGTTTCGCAGTAACTCCAGATGGGAAACTGGATGTCGAGCTGCCTGAACTTCTCGAGGGTATCTTTCAAGATACTCCATTTGTCCCATCCCTTTAAATACGCATTGAGTTCTGGCCCAAGCTTGATGAGAGGGATGCGCATCTCGAGTGCCGCACATCTAATGCAGGCCGTCTCGAAAGCCGCAGGCGTATGGTTGTGGATGCAGCCGAAGAAGAGCACACCGATGGTGCTGTCGAAAATGGAACTGAACTCAGGACTTTGTTTGGCGGAGATGAGCGCCTTTCAACGGTTAGTCACATGTGAGAATCCGGTAAAGGGGTCGATGAGTGGCCTGACCTGCTTGAGGACCATGCCACCAAAACTGTGGCAAAGAAAGACGAGTGGACGGTTCATCTCCCTCGCCCGTGACCGCTGGTGGATGAGCCCATACAATAGCGTGGTGCCCTCACGAAGGATTTGGAGCCAGGAATCATCAGTCGGCGACTTTGCAAAATCATACCGGAAGAGGAGAACCCGAGCAGTCGGGAAGTGATGAGCAAACACGTCCCGGATCCATGCTGTCTCATCTCGGGGTTGGTAGGATGGTAGAAGCTGCGGCAGGCTTGGAATCGACACGATGCTATCGAAGGTGTCAGAAATGAAAACGTGCGGGCATTTCGAACGCGTCATGAGAATCATGACATGTTTGCAAGGCGAGAAAGGTTTACGGACTCGACTGTTGGATTCTGCACACTATTGCAGATGATTTTAAGACTACCCGATTCCATATCTGCCATTTCCTAGGCGGGCAGGCCCTTGCCGCAAAGGTCTCGAGATCGACGTTGGAAAGCGTGGCGCTGTCAGCTCGTGAGCTTGAGCGCAGAGATGACGATGGCAGACACCAGAGGAGGGGTGCTGGGGGAAGAAGTGCACCCGAAGGAGCGGGGCAGTTCAAGGGACTGGAACGGTCCCCGATATGTTGTGCAACATGCAACTGCTTTAGCAGCAGCCAGTACCCAGCTGCCCTTTTGGTACCGTGTGCATCCATGATCGAAGACATCGGCACTAGCCCAATTCATCCCAACCAGAAAACATGTCAGGTCCAAACTGCATGAGGATTTATTATTCCCTGTACAATAGTGCGCTCTCGCGCGGTTAGCTTTGGCCAAGGTCCAGCCGCGTTAAGCAGGCTGGGTGAGCTAGGAGGGATCTCTCACCTTTACTTATACTATTATGGAATCTCTGACCTTGGATAAGTAATAACTATGTAATAGTACTATAAGAAAAGAAATCGGAAGCCTAAAGGGCCTTAGGATAGAAAGATAAGAAGACCACGGTCAGCGCCGATGGTGAATCCGATGGACTTGACGGATAGGTACCTACATTCTGCAGTTCCGTTACGTTTATTAGCCTGTATCCCTCTTCCGCGAAAAGGAACCACGATTAGATGTCCATGGCAGTTTTTGAAGTGGTTTTCAGAAGTTGCTGAATCTCCGTGGCTGAAGGTTGCGAGTAATGACTTATATTGAAGTCACCAGAGGTCGGCTCGGAAACAGGCCAGCGGAATGAACATCGCACAAAGGTCTCGGGCCGCGGCTAACTTATCAATCCAGGGGAACACTAGGCCTTCATCTTTATGATTCTTGACGCAATCCCGAAATCCTGCGGCTCTCAGAATTTCCAACTTTTAGCTCATGCAAAGCTCCATCAGACACGCTCATTTACCCTCCACAAATCCATGTTCAACAGCAGCGGCCAACTCCTGGCTCTTCCACCAAAACTACCTACGACGGAGTATCATGTTTGCTTGTTATACCCGTAGTTGCGGACAATCGGGAGAGCGGATTCGCCGAGGCCGCGACTCTCCGGGGTTGGGGAGGCGTGACGCGTTGGACGTTTGTGGTTTTACCGTTGACGCTTTCCTGCCAACATTTCCTTAAGTTTCGTTGAAGATTCACAACAACGTAGCCGGACTTGGGTAACTAACGCCACTAAAAAACGGTTTCATGGCCTCACTGATGAGATGGGCGGGAGGCCTCCTGCGCCGAGCCCCGCAAGCGCCATTGCGATTTCCGACCACGGGTTTCGAGGTTATTCTCCGAAATATTATTATTCATACTCCGCTATGCCCTAGGGCGTGCCGGACCCTCTGCTATTTAGTGTACAGGAAAACCGTGCCCTCCCGGGCCGGGTGAAAAACCCCTACCAACAATCAAGGAACGATGCGTTCTGGTGAGTCTACGTATACAAAGAGAGGAGGCCTCCTGGCCTCCGAACGGGGGCGCTTCAGGCCGCCGTTTCCAGCTCGAGCCTCCTGGCCAAGCTGTACATCGGCAGCCTCCCCGAGTCCATCAGCCAGTCGAGGATCCTCCTCGCAAGCCGTACAGTCGTGGGATTGATACCGTGTAGAACTGAGTAAAAGTCCCGTCGTGTCCGAATTCCAGTTCTCTCCCATCTTCGAGTCAACGGTGGGGCCAAACACCACACTACCAGGTGTTCGGCAGTCTCTCGTCCCTCGCCACACTCGCAGGCAGGCGTCAGAACCTCCGGGACTTCCCGTGTAAACAAGTAGTCCCGTAAGCCTATTGCTCCCGTCCGGATTTGAATGAGCAGTGAGCTTTTCGCCTTGCTGAGACCGTCATGCCTCCTTAGGGTTTCGTTCCGGAATAGCGTCTCCCGCTGATGGTCAAAGTCGTCCGCCGGCCTGGTGATTGCTCTGCCGTCCCGTTCCTTTAACCACCTCGCTCTCCAGGCCTCTTCTACTGCCTTGTCCGTGTCTATGGTTCCCCCCGTCCAGCGCATGATCGTGCCCGCGGCTCTCTCTACCGCCGTGGGCCCTTGAGGTCTCAAGGTTTGCGGTCGGCCCCTGTTGCCCCTCCTCGAGCTGAGTCTCTGCTGTATCTTGCGGCAGGCGGTAAGGATAACGCTCCCCGCCGTCTTTTTGCCGCCTTGGCCGTCGTCCAGATCGGGTTGTTGGAGTCGGTTTTCGAAATCTGCAAGCCGTTTGTTTAGGTATAAGTCCAACGGTGGTACCCACGTCTCTGTCTCGAGGTTACGGATGGGGGTAGACTTAAAGGCTCCCGCCACAATCCTCAGGCTCTTGTTCTGGGCCTTCCCGAGGGCCTTGGTGGTGCCTTTCTTCACCGGTTCGCCTCCCACATCCGTGGGAATGTGGAACGACGATGCGCCATAGGCCAGCGCTGACCAGATGCACTTTGTGTACACTTCTCGCGCTTTGGCTAGACCCAGTCCCCACGTCGATGCCGCTAGCCTCGACAGGGCATAGCTCTGGGTCCTCAGCTTCTTCTCCACCGCCGCCAGGTGGGCTTTCCAGTTGAGCTTCCGGTCCAGCCAGACTCCCAGGAACCTGGCAGACTCCTTCGGTCTGACGGGGCTGGTGCCTCCCCCTGGGTTAGTGAGTTCCAGCTGGTTTGTCCACTGCCGTCGTCCCTTGTTGAAATGGATCAGTTCGCTCTTTTCCGGGGCGAACTTCATCCCCCGACTGTCCGCCCATCGCATGCATGTTTCCCACGCCGCCTCCAGTTGCCGGACATTGGCCTCGGGGTTTCGACCAAACACCAGGAGGTTGGTGTCATCCGCAAACCCCGTTATAGCCAAGTGAGGGTGCTCGTATTTTAGCTGCTTGTATAATGAGGAAATATAGAGGATGAAGAGAACAGGGGAAAGGGGTGAGCCTTGGGGGACCCCTGCCCGAATTACCGTCGGTGCCGCCGTCTTGCCGTCGAAAAGAAGGGTGGCCTCTCGACCAGTCAACCAGTCTCTCGTCCAGAGGACCAGCCACCTCGGGTAGCCCATTTCTCGCAAAGTTGCTAGCAGTCGGGTGTGGTTGACCGTGTCAAAGGCTCCTGAGATGTCCAGTTGCAATAGGGACGCCGCACCCTTCTGTCTCCACGCCTCCTGGACCTGGGCTACTACTAGCCGGACAGCCAGCTCTGTGGAGCGGTGTGCTCTGCTCCCCATTTGTTCATCTGGTAAGAGGCCGTTGACTTCTGCAGTTTGAGTGACCTTCCTGGCGACCACTGACTCTATTACCTTCCCTAGGGTTGGCAGCAGAGCAATGGGCCTGTATCCCCCCGGGGTCTGATACACCGGCGGAGCCTTTCCTGGTTTCGGTAGTACTACAGTCTTCGCCCTCTTGAAACGGTTCGGGAACCATCCTAGCTCCAGACACCTTGTCGCCAGAAGGGCGAGCACTTCAGCTAACGGTGCTCCGCACGCCTTCAGAAGGCCCATCGGGAGCAAATCCTCGCCTGGCGCCTTCCAGGGGCTTGCTCTTCCTATCGCTTCCGTGATCTCGGTCGGCGTCACTGCTTGTACAACGTCGAAGCCCGGGTTCCAGCTGCCCAAAAAGGTTTGATCTTCCACGTCCGTCAGGTTGGCCGGTGGGTCCGGGAAGAACCTCTCGGCCAGCGCGCTGGCCTTCTGGTCGTGCGTTTTGGCCGTTACCTGTCCGGAAGAGTCCTTAAATTCCGGTAGTCTCGGTGGTTCCGGCGGCAAAAAGCTCCGTAGCCTGGCCCATCTTTCCAAGCTCCACATCTGATCGGGCTTCTTTGCCTCGCTTGCTTCCTGCAGGTTGTTCCTCCAAGCCCTCGTCCGTGCTTCGCGCGTTGTTCTGGCAAGGTCCTTGAGCCTTTCGCCGAGCTCCTCCCAGCAGTACTCTGTCCGCGTCTCCTTCGCCAGCCTCTCGGCTTTCCTGGCCTTCCGGGCGGCCTGCTGCACTTCCACTGTCCACCAAGGAGAGCTGTAGCCACAACTCGCCTTCCTCCTTGGAGTGCTT
This sequence comes from Chaetomium tenue, assembly GCF_020726465.1. Taxonomy (NCBI): domain Eukaryota; kingdom Fungi; phylum Ascomycota; class Sordariomycetes; order Sordariales; family Chaetomiaceae; genus Chaetomium; species Chaetomium tenue. The sequence continues at coordinate 668,341 of NW_027117330.1, read as the reverse complement.
TCCCCCGCGACCCAGGTGAGCCACTCGACCAGGCTGCCGAAAGCTTTATCAAGACCCTCGACTGTTCGGGTCCTGGCCAGCAGCCCGTCCGGTCCCGGGTCTGTAAGTCCCATGGCCTTGCATAGCAGCTCTAATTCAGCCTTCACCCTCTCCCTGTCCATCTTCTTCCAGGCCCAGCCATCCGGTTGGGTTGGTCTCGGCCCATGCCCTTCCCCGACCTCGAGCACTTGTGGGTAGTGGTCTGACTTTCCACGGCATTCTTCCCCGTAGTATACTGTTTGGAGGTTTTCCGAAGTCCAGAAGTGGTCGATGGTTGACGGGCGGCCTCGCTGCCGCCCCTGGGGAGCTCGCGTTGTCGCCCCCCTTGGAGTTCTGATGGTGAGGTCCCACAAGGAACCCAGCTGCAGTAGGTCTTCCGATTTCCTATCGTAGCGTCCGAACTTGTCCCACAGTGGGTTCTTTAGGTTGAAGTCTCCTGCCAGAACCACCGGGTGGCTTGGCCTTGGCCGCCCTTGCAGGGCTCTCGGTACATTCTCGCCGCCGGGAGGGTTGTATATGGACCAAAGCTCGAATCCGGGGCCCTCCCTTCCAAGGTCTGCCTCTGAAAACCACACACGGCACCAGTTCTCGGTGGCTTCGGAGTCCCACTGCTTGATCCCAAACCTCTTGCTCACGTATATCGCTGCCCGCCCCTCGAGCTTGTGTACCAGGTGGTATCTGCTGCTCCGGGGGCAGTATGTAGACTTCGTCTCCTTGTTAATCCACGGTTCCTGCACCGCCAAGAGGTCGTATTTGGCCTCCTCCAGCAAGACTTCCAGTGTTTGCTTGTTTCCTTCGGTGTTCCAGAGTAGGATTTTAATTTTCATTGCCTGCGACGGTGATCGAGTCCATCGTAGTGTCCCCCTCGGGGTCGCGTTGGTTCGGAGTAGCAGTGACCGCAGGGTTGGCGGCGACGGCAGGCGTTGGTCCGGTAGCCGGTTCGGGCGCCCGGGGCGGCGGAGCGGCGGTGTAGACACCGTTGACTACCGGGTTTGCGAACTGCACCCTCGGAGCCTCGAAGTTGATCCTGGTCTGCTGGGGGTCTAAGAGAGCCTGACGTTGGGCCGCAGCCGCATTCGTCGGTCTTCCTCTCAACCTCTTCCTTCCTACCACCTGATAGCTGTTGTCGTCCCTCTCCTCGCCCTCGAAGTTAAACGCGGGAGCGCTCGTAGGGGCCGTGCTGGCAGAGTTCGCCGCTGCGGTCTCATAAGTCCGTGGCCGGAACTGGTAGGCCTCCTTGGCCTTGGCGAGGGTCCTCGACTTCTCCGGGCACTCTCCTGACCACGCCGGATGCCTTCCTCCGCAGGCCGGGCATCGGAGCGGGATTTCGTTTTTGTGAGTAGGGCACTGGTTCTCGCCGTCCCTGCCGCCCTCTCCATGGGCTTTCGTCCCGCAGCGCGGGCACAATGGGGTAGCCTTGCAATGATGTTGTGTGTGTCCCCACTTCCAGCACTTGTAGCACTGTGTTGGGCTGAGGGCAGCCCAGTAAGGCTCGCAGTCCAGTAGTTGAGCCTTCCAGATCACTCCCTCGTCGCACGCCTTGCGTGCTTCCTCCTGGGAGGTTAAAGCAACCAGCACTGTTGCCCGGGTCGCCTCCCTGTGTCTCGGCACTCTAAACTTCACTTTATCGACTGTGTGGAGGCCTGTTTGTTTCCCGAATTCCTCTTCGGTGACCCCCTGGAGGTCCTTCTTCCACGCGCCCTTTAGCAGGACTGCAAAGGTTCTCTTGCTCTTCTGATGTATATAACTCTGTATAGTTTCGGTGTATTATAGGCGTTGTGGTGGTGTAATTAATGTTTCTTGTCGTGTGGTTGTGGAAAAGTGCGCCGCTTGGGGGTGTGCGCCGCTTGGGGGTGGACCACGTTAGTTGGATTCGAATATCCGAGAGGGAAGCCATCTCCAAAATAGAGACACGATGGCAAAGAATCGCGGACTCGAAGTTTCGTCATGTGTGGGTGAGTTGGTCTGTTGTGTTGGTGCACGTTGGTTCTGACGGACGACTGGGAGGGTAAATACGATACTACCTGTACCTAATCTAGCCGCCGTTGTCGTCGAACTTGACCAATCCTGTTTGCAATTCCAGTTCCAAGCCCCCCTCTTCCTGCATCTTTCACAGTGCGAGAATTCCCCCGCTCCTCATCCTTGTCCGCGTTCGCTCCGAAGCTTGCAGGGCAGCCAGCTCGCTTGGAAAATACTTCTTGCATAAGATGGTCATATTCTCCTTGACCCTACAATTTGTTACCTTCTCGTGTAGCATAAATCAAGGATTCAGGAAGACGGGATGAAAGGACAAGAAGAACTGGGGAGGAAAAAAAAAGAAAAAAAAAAGAGATGGAGAATGCTGAAATACACCACTTAAACTTACGTTTGGCGTTGGTGGTTGTGTGGAATCAGTATGGCAGTCCCAAGATCAAAACGGAGAGAGTATAACAGGTTTCGGTCATCCCATTCCTCCTCTAGACATCATAGGCTTGTTAGAACTGGGTGATAATTAGTAGGGCAGTGACAATACTCGCTTACTGGGTTCAGAGTCGGGGTATTCCTGGCGATAACTTCGGACATAAGCCGAGGAGCTTAGTCTGTGCCTCGCTGCTCTCCAGTTTCCAATCTCATACTCGTTGTGGGCGTAGAAAGATCCGGCATCCAAAATGAACGGCTCGTTATCCGCCGTGTCCGTCGCGCTGTTTTCATCCCAAAGGTCGCCATGAACCAAGCACGGTTTGATAGTGCGGCCATTCGACTACAGGGGTTCGAGCAGTCTCGGAATCACCTTGTCCAGAATCAGTTGGCAGACTCGCTTGAACTCGAGCCATTCGCCATTCTTGGCTTCGTCAAGCTCGATCATATGAGCAAGCTGTTTGCGGTACAGCGCCGCCCACGATTCTTCCCAGCAATCAGTGATCTGCCGTAACTTGGCATGGCAAGTCGTGACATGGAACCCGAACTTTCCCGTTGGTGACTGGGACTTCTTGTGCATCTCCGCAAGCCGCTTTGTGAACTTGGCGGGATTAGGGGGTTGCTTGCCAACTTCCCGAAACTCGGTGAGCAAGAAGTAGGTGTCAAGCCCGTCATACTTTCCCCAGCTGTATGGCTCAGGGGCAATTTTAGGAGACACGGCGTGGATTGCCTTGAGAGATTCGTATTCTCCAAGCATCATGGCACGTCCGGTGTCTCCAAGGGGCGCGGTCTGGCGATGAGTGCGGCTGTCAGCTTACAAAGATCCCTATTACGGCGACGGACGTGAGATTTGAACGCTATACTTTCAAGAAGGCAATTGATAGAGCGGCAGTAAACGATTGATACAGCGGCAGTGCACTTACGTCGGCATGGAAATATGGGAGCTCCTATTGGCTCAAAAATTTCCTGTTAAGCAGGGACCTATCCATCAAAATTCTGCCACACTCTTCTCCAGTTTTAGCAGCTGCCAAGTGTCTGTCAACCCAAAGTAACGTCCGACCGTCAGCCTCCTGCCTTCACATGCCCATCCATTGCAGAATGGCTCGCTTTCCCAGCAGTTCCCGAAAGGGATCGCGATCTAAACACGAAAATGCCGACCTCGATGAAGCGCAATCCCGACCTGCGAAGCGATTCCGACGCGATACCTCCAATACCCGCGAGCAGACCAGGCCTACGTCTTCAGGCAGTAGCTTAGGACCGGACCCTGAGGAATGGTACGGCTATGGCGACGACAATGCCTTATACAATCTCTTTGCGACCAATCCCCCGGCACATTTTACGACAATACCCCGACCCCATGGATCCCAAGGGTTAGACGAGCCCTGGTGGGAACTGCGCAACGACTCCGAGATATTTCTCTCCCTCGATTTCCCGATCCCCGCGAGACCAATGCACCATGTTAAGCTGGCCTTACCAGGCCCGGCTTTTAGTGAGCGAATGCAAGCACGACGAGATATAAAGGAGCAAGAGAAGGATAGGAGAACTCGGCTGAGGGGTCTCGATACCATATTCCGCAGTGCGCTCGAGATCTACAAGGAAGAGGAAGAGGAGTTACATCTAGCTTCATCTGGATACTCGTCCCATCGGTCGTCTCCTGACTCGACCGTCACTCAAGAGAGGACTACTATGTCTCGAGAGAAGGTTATTTTGCGGGATGGTTCTACGATCTCACGTGAACGGACTGTTCATGAACGGAATACATGGAGTCGATTCCCGACCGGCAGCCACCACTCTCGCCCCCGATCGAGTCTGTCACCGAGCGCCCAACTCCAGCGAGAACGGGAAGAGCAGCGCGAACGTGAAGAGCAAGGCAAACGTCAAAACACTAGCTCAAGTCCTAGCAGGCCGGAGACAATACCGAACCTCCTGGTCCCAGGGAATCCCGAATCGACATTCGAGGCCCTTTTTGATCAGGTAAACGTCTTCGCAAAAGCCAACGGATTTGGCATTGTCAAACGGCAGGGCTATTCTTACAAAGGTCGGCTATTACGTTATACTCTAGAGTGTGACAGATACGGCGAACCCGGGAAAAGCAAAGGGGCTGGTCTTCGACAACGACAATCCCGGAAATGCGGCTGTAAATGGAGGGTTTTCGCCGTATCCTTGTCGGAGAATGATCATCGATGGGTCTTGCGTTGGCCTGCAGGTGCTGTTCATCCTGGGCATAATCACCCTCCCAGTCCATCCTAGCCACCGGAAGCTCACTGATTCTATCAAGGCGACCATTGAGGCGACAAGTCGCCGAGTCGGTATCCGCGCACGAGACGTCAGAAGCATCGTGAACAACCAACATCCAGACTCCGTCCTCACTCGCAGGGACATCTACAACGCCAGAGCCCTCGTCAACCGCCAGAAGCTAAATAGCTACAACCCTACGGCTACGCTGATCAAGATCTTCGACGAGAGAGACATCCCTTACGTGGTAAAATGGTCGGAAACGGAGCCAAATCGCCTTGTGGGTCTTGTGTGGACATTTCCGTACTGTATCCGCATGTGGCAACGGTTCCCAGAAGTCCTCAGCTTCGACAACACGTACAACACGAACCGCTTCAAGCTCCCTCTTTTCCAAGCTACTGGTGCGACTTGCCTAGGGACTGTCTTTAATGCTGCATTCGGCGTTATCGATAACGAGCGGCTAGAAGGCTTCCAGTTTCTCGCTGACGGCATCCGACAGTTAGCCATTCAGCACAGCATCCGGCTGCCCGATATCATCCTTACAGATTTCGATAATCAGATGAAAAAGGCTTTAGACGAGCAGTTCCCCGAGAGCCAACAACAAATCTGCATCCACCACATCATCTCCAATGTCTTGCTTAAGGCAAAGCAGAAGTGGATACGAGAAAGGACAGACGATGGCAGCGACCAGGAAAGTGCCGCCGAGGACGCCTGGGACCGGACAACCCTAACAGCAAGCGAGAGGGCGATGGTTCGCGACTCTGGGTCTAACCAGTCTTCCGAGCCTGTTCCACACAGCCACCAGGGCGTCGTAATGCTGTGGAAGCTGGTTATGTTTGCGGAGACCGAGGCGGAGCATGACAAGTCATGGGCACACCTTTGTCAGGAGTTTGGCGACCAGAAGGCGATTTTGTCGTACCTTTACAGAACATATATGCCTGTAAGGGAGCAATGGGCCCGTTGCTTCATCCGGAGGTATCGGAATTTTGGCTGCCGGGTCACCTCTGGGACGGAAGCGAGCAACAACAACGTCAAGTCTTACCTCCTGAACGGCATGAGTCACCTATACCGTCTTGTTGAGGCCATTACCGACATGCTGCACGACCAAGAGAGGGACTTCATTCAGGCATGTGCAGAGGACGAGGTTTTGACTTTGCGCGAGTATACTGGACCTGGTGCCGAGTATTTGGGCGAGCTTCCCCGGGTCATTTCTCAAAAAGGCCTTCGTCTCATTACACGGGAGTACCGCCTAGCTCTAACAGCGATCCCAACTCCTTCGATCCCCCGGCCAGCAAGCATCGGACTCTGTGACAACGATTGTACGCCATCTCTTGAGCTAGGTATCCCGTGTCGCCATACGATTCTATCAAAGCTGGAAGGCAATGTCCCTTTGGTGAAATGGGACGTCCACCCGAGATGGCACCTACGGCAATCGACATCTACGGACCCTTACTGTCGAATCCTCGACCCAAAGATCGCTACATCACTTCGTGGTAGACCGAAGAACATGGCCCAGCCAGTTCCTCCCTATGTAACTGTCGACCGGTTGAGCGCTCAGAACCAGAACGGACAATCAAATGAGCGCTCGGGGGCTAGTCTGCCAGATGGGATTCAGCCACGGCGCGGCAGGGGCCGGCCTCGCGGGAGCAAGAACAAGTCAACACTTGCTCGGCTAGAAACACAGGCGGCGGCTCAGAGAGAAAGCGATGTGTCTGGACCGACTCATCGGGGAGTATGCGGCGGCCGAAATGCAGCACTTGGGGCAGGAAAGGCAGCGGGCGTACGTGCTAGTGGTCCTAGGGTCCAAGCGAGTATTCGGAGACGGAGATCTCAGTGGGAGTTGCTGAGTAGCGGTGATGAAAACTTGTTGTATAATACGAGATCTACGCGACGTGGAGGGCATGTATAATATTGGTTGGGTAACGTTATTCTAGGGAAATAGTGTTCGGGAATGTTTTCCGACAATGTTAGTGTTAGTGCATTGTTCTTCACCGCTTTTAGTGGGAATTCGCTGACAGCTGCCAAGTTTTTGAGCCAATAGGAGCTCCCATATTTCCATGCCGACGTAAGTGCACTGCCGCTGTATCAATCGTTTACTGCCGCTCTATCAATTGCCTTCAAGAAATAGCCCTTCATTGTCCCGTCGGGAAGCATTGCGGTGATCTTTCCCGTTTGCCCCCAGAGAGACCTGCCATAATTGTTTATGCTCAAGAGCTTTGAGTCCGGGTACGGAAGTGCTGGTACACTTAGAAACACAGACAAAACAAGAATGGGAGGGGTGAGTGAATTGGTTGAAATTGCTGCTTACCCCTGGCAACAGCGTTGTTTAACTCGAAGGCACTTCCAACCTGGGGTTTGGGGATAGGCACAGTCGGGGCTTCGTTTCCAGCATGGCGATCAATGTCAAGGATTGCTCCTTGGTATATTTCCTTGCTGACGACCGCGAGCGCCATATCTAGGTGGTTTCTCAATACTTGATTCGGCTACGTTGTCTGGGTTCAGTTCTGTCAACATGAACTCCAGCTGATTCTGATGAACGATTGTGATGTACTGCGGAGTCGACAGAAAGGTGGTACATACAGGCTAATGTGCCGTTGTCCAATCACTGACAAAGGTTAACCGCCAACAGCACGCGCGACACAAATCCCCTTCAGGCCGCAGGGTGCCAAAGTCTTGGCTGTTTACCTGAGGCTGCCCAATACCGCGGCCGTGCTGCCTCGTCTCCCATGCCGTAAGTCCGAACAATCGCACTCCGTTGGGGCATCCACGTTTGTTTCCGCAGCTTCATGCGGTGAACTCTCATAATGGTATCTCCCACCTTGCAAACTATAACTGTAATTTATCCTAATTTGGGGTAGTTCACACGGTTCCGATCCGGCCAGTCCCAGAGCGACTCGACGGATGCTTCGGGACAAGACCTGGAATCAGCCCCATCAGGGGCTATCATCAACGTGGGCGGCGCCGTGCCCGTGCCGCCCCCAAACGCACATGGCCTTACCCTAGTTCACGACCCTCATGAATCCCGGGCCACGGCTGATGTAATATTTGTCCATGGCCTTGGAGGCAATTCTTGGACTACGTGGTGTTGGAAACATGATCCATCCATGTTTTGGCCAGCGTGGCTGCGGCACGAACATGGGGTGTCGCATTTTAGGATGTTTACTTTCGGCTACAACGCCAACTGGCGTGGGCCCGACACGAAGCTGAGCCTTTTGGACTTTGCCAAGGGTCTTCTGGTGCAAATGCGAGGGTATGGTGACCGTGACTCGGATGGAGAATGGCCGATTGGGAAAGTGAGTGCCTTTGTATACGTGTACCGACCGTCTCCGGCGAGTAGGGAACAACCGTGGTCCTAATATAATCGAGTATAGCGGCCGATTATCTTTGTTGCCCATTCCATGGGAGGGCTAGTCGTAAAGAAAGTACGTATCGTCAGACCTTCATTCCAACGATGGCTGCTAACTCTTGTCAGGCCTATATCTTAGGCAAATATGATGAACACTATGCAGACATGATCTCACATGTTCACGGCGTTGTTTTCTTATCGACGCCGCATCGGGGCTCATCCCACGCAGGTTCCCTCAACAAGCTACTTTCAGTAACGGTTGGAACAAAGAAGGTGTATGTCACCGAGCTAGAAAGCAATTCAACCTCTATCGAGGACATCAACGAGCAATTTCGGTCCGTTGGCAAGGGTCTTCGTCTGGCATCCATGTACGAAACGCTGCCCACCAAGATGTTTCCGGGTATCAAGAAATTGGTAAAGGATCCACCCCGTAACCGTTAATTTAGTATTATTAACCTCGCTTTTCTGCAGATCGTAGCCAAAGACACAGGCATCTTGAACTACCCAGGGGAAGTATCGGGTCCAGCAAACGCTGATCACCATACCATTTGCAAGTACCGCAATCGCAACGACGAAAACTACATCTTATTCATTGCGTTCCTAAAGCAAATGTCTGAGAACCTCACAACTCCTCGTAGGTTCACAACTAGCCACCGGACTGTGTAATACCACACCTTTCTTTGCTAATGACTCAACCCAAGTGGTATCGGATACCATGCATTGGCCTCTGCCAGAGCGAGTTCATACTCTGGAGTCAATTCTCGGAATTATTGAGGACCCGGTGGAGGATCTTGACAAGTTCGCGAGCCAAGGCCTCCAAGGATCCGGTGAATGGCTACGCAGACGGAAGAGTTTCGAGCACTGGCTCAGCGACCCAAACGAAGATGCTCGTCTATTCTGCCTGACTGGCATGCCAGGGTCGGGCAAGTCAACCCTCGCGGCGATGACGATTCGCCACCTGCAACAAGGCTTCCTTGGCCAGAGTTGCCAGTATCACTTTTTCACCGAATCCCAGCCGACTAAGAGAAGCCTCGCTTACTGCCTCCGGTCCATCGCTTTCCAAATAGCAACCACACACGATGCGTTTACCGAGCGGCTGGTTCGTCTGCACCGAGACGTTGGGGACGAATTGTCATCTCAAAAGTACCAGACGATCTGGGCAAAGGTATTCCAGGGAATCTTGTTCAAGATCGACATCGGCTACACCTTGCATTGGGTATTTGACGCTGTCGACGAAGCAGAGAACCCTCTGATGCTTCTCAACCTTGTGTCGCAAATCAACTCTTCCTCGGGTATCAAGATCATGCTCTTTAGTAGACCGAACAAAGACATTATAGCAACAGTGGAACATCGGGCCAAGGGCGCAATTCTCGACACCATCACAACTGGAGACACAGCGCAGGACATCGAAGCATACGTACGCTCGGTGGTGACTGCCACTCTTCCGAAGGAGAGCCACATACAAGCCCAGATCATTGACCAGATTATCTCAAGGACCGAAGGGTCATTCCTTTGGGCCCGCCTGGCGTTGGATACGTTGCAGCAGAACTGGCATACCTCAGGAGACATACAAAAGGCTTTTGAGATCATCCCTCAAGACATGCAGTCTTTGTACAGAACGATGCTTTCCGCCGTAAAGAGCCAAAGTCAGCGGCTTCAGGACATGGCTCAACGGATCCTCGCCTGGGCGACATGCAGCTTCCGGCCGATGAAACTTGCGGAGGTGCAAGCCGCGCTCGAGCCCGAATTTGGAGAGTTTACTAGCCTCAAAGACACCGCTATCCAACTCTGTGGCCATTTTGTCCGTTTAGATGGCGAAACCATATCACTAATACACGCCACCGCGCGAGAGTTTCTCACCACACCAGACGGGAATGAACCCGGATTTATTTCATGGCAGGACAGCCAGGAGGTTCTCGCAAAGGCGTGTCTCCAATACCTTTGCAATGATCGGTGGCGGCATATCTTGTCACGCGTCTCTGAAGCCGATGGAATGCACGAAGACCGCTTGACTGTCCTGTACGATACTCATCCCCTCTTAAGCTATGCGCTGAACTACTGGGCGTATCACGTACGGCACTCCTCGGTTACTTCTCCCGCACTTCTCGAGCATTTGAAACTGTTTTTCTCGAAGCATGTCCTTTGTTGGATACAGGCCGTGGCCCTTTCACGGTCCTTGCGCACTTTACCCCTCGCGTCCCAGTATATCAAGCTGTATCTAAGGAAGCGACAAGGGGCTCACTCATCCTCGCTCGCGACTACTTCCCCGCCTGGGGGGGTACCCAACACTTTTGAGGTTCCCTTCCTTGACCGTTGGGCAGTAGACCTCGTCAGGCTTTTGGGACAGTTCGGCAACAACTTGGCTGAGAATCCCTCATCTATTTTCAAGCATATTCCGCCATTCTGTCCCCGCAATTCCATCATCAGTCAGTTCGCCGTTCCCCAAAACAATGCCTTGATCCAAGTCACTGGAATCCATTCTCGGCTCTGGGGCGATAACATTGCTCGACTATCCGTCGGTTATGACGAGACGGCATCCAAAGTGCGCTGCACCGGCGTGTATTTCCTGACTTTAATATCCAACAACGGGACTGTAATTGTCTGGTCTGCCGAAACCTGCGAGGAGCTCCGTAGGTTTGAGCACGGGGAATGGGTCACGCTGCTCGAGACCAACACAACGGGAAGCGCAGCCGCTACCAGCGGCCGACTGAGCTTCAAGATCTGGGATATCTCTTCGGGGCAGCTGCTTCATACTATCACCCGGGATCCCAAACTGCGGCCTGTCCAGATGGCATTTGGAGCTGTCGAAACACAGCTTGTCGTCGGTTATGATAATTGTTTAGTTGTTTGGTATGACATTCAGACTGGGGCTGAAGTCAGAAGGTTCACAACCGAAAAGTCTGACAAACTCCGTGGTTGCCCTCGACTGACATCACTCAGCCCGGATCAGTCGCAAGTGGCTATTGCGTTCCCAGGACAACCGGTCACGGTGTGGGAGACGAATGATGCTTCCCTTGCCTCGTCACGGCAATGTCTCCGTGCTGTGGACGGGACCCGGTCAAGTGCAAGCGACCCCTATAGCATCTCTGAAGTGGCAGTTTGGCACCCCAATGGCGAGTCGCTCTACATTATTTATTTTGACATGGTCCTTGTCCACTGGGACCTCGCCACAGACGAGACAACTGAGTTTGAGCACACCGAGGCCCGAGAAATGGTCATCAACAGCGACGGCACCTTACTTCTCACTGCCAACTTCAGCGGTGTGTTGTCCGTTTGGGCACTACCGAGATTTAACTTGGTTTACCGATTGCACGGGAACGGCCTTCTTCGGGATATGGCCTTCAGTCCAAATTCACGACGCATCTACAACACGACAGGATCCTTATGCTGCGTGTGGGAACCTGACGCTTTGGTCGGGCCTGACAACAATGACCGCCACGAAAATGGCCAAGGCAGCGAAGGGGATGAGTTGGTTGGGGAGGCGGTGCCTGAACCGGTGTACTCCGAGAATACCACCGGCACTCATGTGAGCGCGCTGACTTACGAGAGTGGAGGGGAGTTCTACTGCTGTGGAAGAGAAGATGGAACAGTATCAATCCACAACTTGAAGAACGGGAAGATTGCGAGGAAGGTTTGCGACCACGGGCCCCGTGCTGATGTTGCCAGCCTGGGGTGGTCACCGTCAGCCAAGTTCCTCGCCAGCGGGGATGACATGGGGAAGGTCATCGTGAAGAAACTGAGGATAAAGGAGGATGAAAGGTGGGCCGTTTACCCAGTTTTAGAGACGAGGATTGCGGACGGATTCGCGGATCAATTCGTTTTCAGCCGAGACGAAGAGTTCCTCCTGATTTCTGCTCCTTTACACGACCAGGTGTGGGACCTTGGAACCAAGTCAAAAATCTGGGCAACGTCCAGGGAAGAAGAACGAAGCAGGCAGTGGATTAACCACCCGTTTGATGAGACCCGACTGTTGCTTGTGGAGCAAAACCAGATACATGTTCACGAGTGGCAGAATCCCAACAAGAAGCTGATTCACAACATCGTTAACACCACCCCGGCGGATTACGGTGACATTAAAGCACCGCAGTTAATGCCGACGCCAAGCTCTGGTACTGCTCGGGTCCAAGCCCTGGCGGAGACCAATAACCAACAGTATCTTGTCTGCCAAACCCCCTCCGAGGATGGAAAGACACCTTTCAAGAACAAGAAGGGAAAAGTCCTTCTAAGCTTGCTCCAGGCAACAGACCTGAGAGGCCCAACATCGATGTTGCAAGAGCGGATCCGACGCCAGCCATTATTCGGGCTCTCAGCTTCCGTGCAACGGTTTTTGGGGTGTCATCGGGGTAAATTTGTCTTCATTGACCATGGCAACTGGTACGTATTGATACTTCTCCTCGCTTCACGTTGCCGTTGCTACTTGCATGCCAGTGCCTTTGCCAACGGACCACAATATAACGGGAGGCTTGTCCACCAAGGGCTAATCTACGAGAACATTTAACGTATACGTTACAGATGGGTGCTGACAAATTGCTAGGCTCTGTACAAGCGATGTTGTGTGGGGAGAAGACATGCCTCTGAATCTCCGTAAACACTTCTTCTTGCCAAGAGACTGGATGGGGACCGAATCTGCGGTGCAGCTCATTACATTTACTGAGCAAGGCGTGTTATTGGTACCGAGGAATGGGGAGGTGGCAATTGTTAGATACACGAAGGGGTTTTGAGACAATGTTGTCTCCTTCACACCCCTCCCCCCCCCCCACCCCTGGGGGAACCAATTGTTCAGCTCACTTGCATCATATCCCTCCGTGTCGATGCTTGTGTAGTACAAAGACCGACAGCCGGGGAACCAAGGTTTGGAACTAAATGTGGCCAAGACTCGACGTTACAATAATCCCCAATCCTACGATGTTCACGATGCTCCGGTAGGTACGAAAGGTATGAGCGTAGGGATTCGAAGGCGAGCAAAGACCTTACCCGGTCAAGTCCAACTGCCAGCCCAACTCTCACACCCAAAACTACCACTCACACAGAGCATTGCTTCGAGCTCCTCCCCCAAACCAGCCAACAAACTCTCACACCGTAGCCCAAACCAGTACCCTTGAGCGGCAACAACCCAAAACCCTCGCTCCCCATCCCCCTTTATTCCCCCTTCCCCTTAACCCCATTCCCCTTTATTCCCCCTTCCCCTCAACCCCATCCCCACCCCCATCCAACAAACAAACCCCCTCCCACACATGCCCATCCAAATCCTCCCAACTCCGCACATACATCCCCTCCCCCTCTCCAAACCCCTCCATCACGTACGGATCCCTCTTCCCCCCCGCCCCCTCCACCCTCTCCAACCACGCATCCACCCCCTCCCTATCCCTACAGCCAATCGAAAACAGCGTCTGCTGCGTGGCGCGCGCGTCGGCGACGGCGCTGCCCGGGCGGATGAACTGTTGGAAGCAGGCCTGCGTGTGCAGCATCAGGCAGATGTGCTGGTTGGGGGCCGGGAGCAGGAAGACGGCCGTGGTGGGGGAGGTCCAGGCCGGGACGGGGGTGAAGCCGAGGGTGGTGTAGAAGGTGGTGGCGGGGGGGAGGGAGGTGGTGGGGAGGTTGAGGAAGAAGGTGGGGGTGGGGTTGGTGGCGTCGGCGGCGGGGGTGGACATTTTGGTGGCTGGTTGTCGCTTGGTTTGGTTTTAGTTTTGGTTCTGGTTCAGGGGTTGTGTGGTTTAATGGTTTGCTGCTGGCTTTGATGGGATTCTTGGTCTGTGATGTTGAGGGAGGAGGTAAGTCTGGTTTGAAAGGGATGGATGGACGTACTTATCTTCATGAACTGCCACCTACGTGGTCGAGTCGAGCTCTTTGTTCATCCGTCTGCCCGTAAGCAGCCAAGAGAGGGCCGCTCGATCCCCTTTTCCGGCCATGTCCAAGATGCGCCAGGTCGGGACCCGCGCGTCACGGTGAGGAGTCCAAGGCCCCGACCCAAAAGCTCTCCCTTATTGCCAAGAAGCCAAGAAAGAACGCGAGATGGGAATTGATGTTTTCGTGTCGCTGCCTGGTGGCCAAGGCCGCCACGTCCCTTGGCTTTCACGTCGCTGACGCGCTGTCCCGTGACAACATTTGCCTTTTGCTCAAGGTTTCCAATCACAACGAGGCCCGAGGTTCTGGGCACCGGGGAGATTACTCAACCTCGTATCTCGTATTTCGCGAGAGCCCAAGGGAGACGCAATATGCGTTTCGATACTGGGGGCTGACCTTCGAGAACGACGGATCCGGGCTGGTGCCGAGGAGGTTAGGTCCTGCTAAATCCGGGACAGTCGTCACATCGGAATTCCGCCGGACATAACGGAAGAGCAAGACGGCAGCTCGATAAGGGGCTACGGACACCACCGGCCGTCCAAGCGAGACGTAGAACATTGTTAATACCGAAGAATTTGTGAACTTCACTCATAGCAAATGACAACAGCTACGCCCTTGCGTTCTTTCTGTAACAAAGGAATAAAAAAGTATACCAATCCCATGATGCAAATGGAAAGTGTTTGGGGAGCATAGGTATTGGGACAACAGGGTAGGTAGTTTCCGCCTTATTGGTTTGGGTTTAAGCTGCCCGACATACGGTCTATGTTAATTTGAATCATAGAAACTGGACCGACCCGAGGGTGTTACAGTACAGTACATACATGTATTGACCAAAGTTAGGGACCCAAACTCCAAATCAACTACACTCAGTTTGGAATCCTTCTACATCTAATAAACGTGTGAGCCAGAGACATTCGTATACCACATCTCATCCAATCCCGTTATTAATGTGAGCCACTTTTCATTCCAAGGCAAGGTGCCTACCCACAGGTAAGGCAGCTGGTCACACTCCAGGACACATCGTCCCTGCTCGCCTCATGTCATTATGGCCTCCATCTTTCACATGTCAGTGGACATTGATCGCCAAAGCCTCAATGGTGTTGCGGCGAGGCTCAAGCATACACTCACCTTGCGTTGAATCAAGGCCTCAAAGTTGGCTACTATGGCAGACAGGTCGCCTTGTCCCACGGGGTTGAACTGCACCAGAAACGCCTTTTCGTTCTCATTCAGGACTTTCCTCCAGAAGCCTCGTGGTACAAGATTCATTGTCACCGTGCCCTTGAAAGGTACATTGGCGCAACCCTTTCCCACAACTCCCACCTCCATTCTGGGTACGCCTCGTGCTTTGTCGTAGTGGGCCCCACGTATCCATGCCCATGTCGCTGACGTGGTTGGACTAGGCACATCTAAAACGCCGCGAAACCTCCAATCAGGGAGGCCGTCGAAAATGCGCTCTCTTTCGATACCACCAAGACTGCCACCGCCGAACGGAGTGTCTGCGGAAGGGTTGAAGCTAAATCGTTCGATATATTCTCGCTCCGAAGTCTGTCGGATCTCTTTCTCTGGCGCGACGCTCATGAGCTCGATGCTGGTCCCGCTGCCTGAAAAGTCGAGCTTGACCTCTGCTGACTGGATCTCACATTTCTCGCTTTTTTCGTGGATATCGAAGCCGAAATAAAGGACACAGACCTGGTCTTCACCATCCCAACCCCACAGAGAGGATGAGGCATAATAATGGAATGTGAATTGAACCTTATGGGCAGTGATGGCGTTTGAATTATGGATGTCCAGCTTAAAGCCAGACCTGACTCGCGAGCGAAACCTGTCCATGAGAAACGAAAGTGGCCTCCTGCGCGTACAAGAGAAGGAATGGGTTACGGGAGGCCTTTCAACTGCGGGGTTTTCACTCTGTGTAAGGTATTTAACCTGCACTGCCCGTCTTACCTACCAAAGGGGTTAAGGCAGCAATAACAAGCGCCGAGATTGGTCGCTATGCACCGCTTGCTGAGGCTGTGTAGAGCGGGGTTTCCACCATCGTCCACAATCGCATCAATAACCTCCAGTCCCTGTCCGTACTTACCCCTATCTACCTATCTAATAATACTTTACGTTGCACCTCTCACGCCTGCCGAGTCCTTACCTTTCTGGCAATAATCAGACATTTTATATAGGTATTATACCCAAAGGGTCCGACGGACTCCCACCAGCCCCATGGATATTGACACTCCTACCCCTGATCAAGACGCCACGGAGACTGGGTCGTCCACATTGACCTTCAGAGTCACGACCAGCCTGCAAGATGAACTCGACGGCTTCGTTCGATACAACCGACTGGGGTTTTTTCAGAAAGCTCAGGAAATTTATGGGGATGTTTTGGATGATCAGTTCGACACGCTATTCCCTGTCACGGCGGAACTGGCCGACTCGCTCCTCGAACAGGGAGACATCCGCCGTCTCGCCGCATTACTAGAGAGCAGGCTTCGTCAAGCGACACAGCTTGGATATAACGATCAGCAAGTCGGCTTCCTTCGACTTTTGAAGGTATTGGCGGACCTTCGCCGCTATGGAGACCTACGCAACGCCTTGGAAGTGGCCCGCTCATGGCGAGAGGCCGCCGTGGTCTCCATGCGCCGGGAGACACTCTCTATCGTCGATGTGAGCCTGCCACGACAACCTGTAACTTCTAAGGTGTATATGTTTACTTCGCAGAAACTTTCCCTCGGAGCCTACCTTCGTATTGTCACTGTCGCGTTTCAAGCTTCGAACTGGCTTCGGCCGCAAGATATGCAGCCACCCTGGGAAAGCAATGGCACACAACCCTGGTCAGGCTTCTACGAACTGTTCGGAGCGATGAGTGCGGACCCGGACGACGCCTGGAATGCGAGGAACATTTTTCGGCCGCTGGCTACCTCGCTCACGCTAGCGATGGTAGATGTGTTATACATGGCCTGGCGTTTTGAAAGGAGGGGATCAGCCCCTCAGGACGAAGAAAGTCTCCTGGCAGACCTATCCATCACAACAACTTACGCCCGCCACCTCATTGCCAGTGCACGTGGAGACCCAGACCACAGGTTTCGCGATCGTATTAGTGACCTGGTTAGCACTTCTCAAGGGCACCTGAGTCAATTGGCAACCCTCGTGGAGGAGGTCGACAACGTCACGGATATTCGGATGCGGCCGGCTCTGGACTTGGACTTGGCCGAGGTCGAGAAAGAAATCGTCGAACACTCGAACCGGCTCCCGTTGACCTACGAGTTTTTCCGAGACAAATGCAAACAATTATGGCTGTTGGCCCGCAAGAATCACGACTTTGTCACGCAAAGGGATTCGACCCGTCTACACCGCTCAATGATGTACACGAGAATGAAATATCTCACCGACAGTGATCTTCGCGAGATATTTTCAGGCATAGAGGGTGCAAAGGATGAACTGGAAAAAAAAACCGAAAACACGAAAGAAGCAACAAAACGCCTGAAACTACCACCAGTCGATCGAGCTCAGAAAGCTCTAACCGCCGACGGTAGTTTCCCCGTTGCGGGATCTGTCGCGCCTCGTCGCGATGGCTCGCAAAGGAAAGGGCAAGACCGCGCCCGGGGCTGGGAAAAATGCTGCACGGGGGGAGCCTGCCCCACCTACTGGAGGAGCCGAACCAATCACAACGAAGGACAGCGACGAAGTGATGGAAGATGACATCTACAATGGCCCCAACCCTCTACACGACGAATCAGACGAGGTACTTACAGGGACAATAGTCCACTTGGCCAAGGAACCAAACGAGGCGGTCTCCCAAGTAGTGGCGGATGAGATCATGACACGGCTGCGGAGGCTGCGTAGACTGGAAAGCGGAAAGGCATCAGAGACGGGAAACGAGGGAATCGACGTTGCGAGGATTCAAGGAACCGTCGTGGACGCCGTGGTGGACGGTATCGGACAAGGGACAGGGAGGGCCATAGAGGAAGTGAGAAAACAGATGCAGGAAGTCCGGAAGGAGATGCAGGAGGTCCAGAAGGAATTGCAAGAGGCCCGGAGGGAACTGCAGGATCAGAGAAAGAAGCAAGCTCCTGCACCAGCAACAACGGTAGCCCGGTCGTGGGCTGCAGTGGTGGCTGGGGAAGGAGAGCTCCCGAAGAAGATCATACCGGGGCGGCTCAACAAGGAAATACTGGTGAGGGGATCTATAGAGCCGTCGCTGACCCGGAGGTCTCCACAAGAGATCGTCCAGGCGGTCAACGGGGTTTCCGAGAGGAAGGGAGCAGTGGCAGCACGCAAGCTCCCTAGCGGGGATGTTATCGTCACTTTTCAGGATGCTGAAGCGAAGGAATGGCACGCGAAGAACGGAGGATGGATCGGAACGGCGTTTGGAGAGGTGGCGAAAGAGGCAAAGCGGACATTTGCGGTTTTGGTAAAAGGGATGTTGAAGAGAGACTTGAGGGACGTCACAGAAGCGGCATTCGGCAAGCAGCTGGGGCTGCAGTCGGTGGAACGAGTCAAGTTCCGAATTCCAACGATCGAGGGAGTCACGAGAGCGACGGCACTGGTTACCATGACCAGTCAGGAAGAATCCAAAAGGGCCTGCGAGGAGGGAGTGGTTTGGCGGGCCCAGATGCTCAACTGCGAGCCGTACTGGTCTGCACTGCAGGCTACCCAGTGCTATAGGTGCTGGAAATGGGGTCACACCCAACGGTTCTGCAAGAAGTCTGCGCTGTGCCCGCGCTGCGGCACAGCGGCCCATGGGGGAGGCGGGAGGGCGGGGGAAGCCCAATGCCCAACCCACGGCAACGAGATTCCATACTTTTGTCCGTGCTACTCAGGGAAGCACCCGGCCTGGGTACGGTGGTGCCCGGAAGCAGTAAAAGCCCGGGGTGCGGCGAGGGAGGCATACCATTTCCGGCCTCGAACCTTTGAGCTTGCTTTGCAGCAACAAACACAACAGCAGCAAGAGAGACTACTACCGAGGATGCGGAGCGTCACATTCCGGGGTGCGTCCACCCTGGAGGAGGCCGACGATGGCTTCCAAGAAGGGGGAAAAAGGAAGAGACCACGGGGCCGCCCCCCCGGCTTTCTCATAGCCCAGGAGGAGGCTGCAAGGAGTTCGAGGCAAGGAAAGCTGACCTTTGCGAGGAAGGTTGATACGGATCTGACCGGAGACCGAGGAGACGGTGTTGGGGGCCTAGGGGTTACGACTCCAGAGGCCGTGGATACCTTGGAGGCGGACGGTCAGGATGTCGGAATGCAGGGAGCTGGGTAGGCTCCCTTCAACCGTAGTACGACGGATTCTGAAGAGACGGGCCAAGGTAACATCGGTACAGGTTTTTAGTCCGACTGGGAAACCAGGACGGTTTTCCTGTACAACTAGCTAGATAGTTGGACCGGCGAGCCCAAGGGCATAGCGGTGTAGGAATAATAATAATATTTTCAGGCCGGGCCGAAGATATGTTGAAGTACGTAAATGACATGACTCACGCGATCCTCTCCGTTTTCCAAGTGGTCATGAGATTAGCCCCGTCACCACCCCCAGGAGAGGAAGGGGCAAAGTTGGATGCGGCGACCAAGGAAGATCTCAAGGGCAGATTTTCGCTTTTACTGAAGCGAACGTGGGCCATTGAGATTTTCGACGTGTGGCTAGATTCGAGTACAATGACAACACCGCTGCTACTGTTCATGGGATCCGTTGTTCGCCTCATACTCGCTGAGTTGGCGGGCGAAAAGTTGGAGGCTGCGAATGCACAGGAAAGAATCCTCAAGCTCTCACACGACATCCGGTGGCCGCTGCACCGTATGGTGGACACTGGTTACCTTTGGGGGGTGGAACTTCTCCTTCAACATGGAGTACCACCAAACACAAAAGACGACGACGGAACGACCCCTCTACTCAAGGCGATAAAGGGTCGAAAGGCGATGAAGGGTCGAGCGATTACCATGGTTCGTTTGCTACTCAGGTGCGGTGCCGACTTCAACGCAAAGGATAGTGATGGTGCTACGGCATTGAGCTGGACCTCTATGAAGGGGTACACCGAGGTCGTCGGGCTACTACTCGAGAAAGGCGCCGAGGTCGATGCAAAGGATATATACGGCGAGACACCGCTGCTCAAAGCCGCTGGAAATTGGAATCAGGAGGTGGTGCGACTGTTGCTTGACCACGGCGCCGACCCAAATGCAAAGGGTGGCAACGGTATCACACCGCTATCACTAGCCATTGATAAGGGGCATGAAGAGGGGGTAGAGCTGCTTCTTGACCGTGGCGCCGACATCAATGCAAAGAGTGACAACGACATGGCACCGCTATCACTCGCTGCTCAGAAGGGGTATTGGGGGGTGGTGAAGCTGCTTCTTGACCGCGGTGCCGATATCAATGCAAAGGATGGTAACGGCATGACACCGCTATCATTGGCTACGGAGAAGGGGTACGACACATTGGTTAAACTGCTGCTAGACCGTGGCGCCCACGTCGAAACATAGCATGGGATATTGAGTCTGTTCATCGAGGTTCCGTCTCCATTTCAACAAGCAGTCCAGGTATGCCGGCACAAACGACGGTTAAGATGCGAGGTTATCATCCTGAGTTGTCCCGCGGCCAATCTCAAAGATGCACGCCCATCTACATGCCGCAAGGCTGAGAATCGGGCGGCAGAACTTGTTTCGACGAGGACCCGTGACGAACATCAGGCGCCCAAGGCCATCAAATATGGTGAGGCAACCCCCGGCCATTGACCGGGAGCCGCCCTAGTTAGGACGAGTCCAACTAATATGGATGCACTAAAGCTGGGCATACGAGCCGGTGGCCATTTTCTTGCCAGAAGCATACGATTATGAGAGGGGATGTGGAGTCTCCGAAGCGGTGCGTGGCGGGTTCAAGCTCAACTCAATGGAAAGCATCCTGCTCGTAATAGTGGAAGACAAGGTCCTCGAAGTGAAGTATTCAGAACGTGTTCAGCGTATGGTTATGCAATAATACTTTCACCTCGGGATACCGCTTTCAGGTCATGTAGAAACTGCAAACGTAATGTGATAATGGCGCTACAAGCCATGCCCAAAGACCATCACGAACGTAAAACCTATTTTCAAGCCAACCGCTTCAACAGCTCATAACTTCATGCAAACCAAAAAAGCCAAGTCTAAATGCCCATCCATGCCAAACACTGAAATCTATGCAAATCCCAAAA
Source organism: Chaetomium tenue (assembly GCF_020726465.1). NCBI lineage: Eukaryota > Fungi > Ascomycota > Sordariomycetes > Sordariales > Chaetomiaceae > Chaetomium > Chaetomium tenue. The sequence goes on along the minus strand of NW_027117330.1, from coordinate 647,317 downwards.
TCATAAGGGTATTGGCGTGTCATCCTTGATGATGTACATCTCCCCGATCAGCACGGCGCAGCCGACCGTCATGGCGATGGCGATGATGGGCAGGTTGACCGTAGCGAAGTCGAGCCGCTTGATGTGGATGTGCTTTTTGCCGAGGATATCCCGCCAGAGAAGACCGGCCAGCGAGGCGCTGATGGCGGTGCTAAAGGCGCCGAAATTGACGCCGAGGGCCATGGTGTAGATGGTTGCCCAATAGGTGCGGTCCGAGAGGTCGGTGTGGTCGGAACGGTGGATTTCATGCCACGCTTGGATCATGCGAGAGAGGAGGATAGTGGTCCCGATGTTGGTGCCGGAGAACTGGATGCAGATTAGCCACGTGTGCAGCGAGGAGGGTGGAAGTAAGCTTACATTGCACAGGATGACTGAAAGGAAGCCCATTCCTCCAACGGCCCCGACTGTGCCAGTCTTCGACACCCAGGCATCCCAGCCTTTGGCGAAGATTGGCACCCAGCCCTTGGTAACTAGTGCTTGGACAAGAACGAACATGGAGAAGGCGAAAGGTACTAGGGCAAAAGGGAGATGAGCCATCACGGCTGTTGCTGTTGGGAACGTTTCTTGTGACCAGGTGAAGGCGTCCTTCGCCAGGGAGACCAGGCTCGCCCGCTGCGGCGGCTGTACACGGTGCGATCCCCGGGGTGACTTGATCCCAGCATTCTTCTCCCGACAGCTCTCCGCCACACCGATTTCTTGCGTGGGTGACTTCTCAGGCGTGTTACCAGCCGTGGTGGTGACTTCGTCTTCGGCACTGGTATTGCCAAGCTCGCTCTTCCGGCATTTCAGCCCGGCGTCGGGTAGGCCTGCCGGTGCGACAACGGACTCGTTCGAAGAGGCAGGCGGTAACCCTTGTGCTGCAAGCGTCATCATTTCCTGTTCTTGTTGCAGTTCTCGTTCCAGCCGGAGCCGCTCAAGTTCCTCGCGGCCCTTGCGAGCGATCTCGCGGGTTTCGTGGCGGTTGATCCACCCAGACGACACGTCCCAAATGAACATGATGACGGCGGCCGGCAGGGTGATGTAGAAAACATGGGTTTCTCCCGTGCTCTGCGCGGCGGCGTTGAATGCCAAGACGGCGATCAGCGTTGCCGCCATGATGACGGCGCCGAAGATAGCGCCTTTGCGGTCCAAAAATGGGTTGACGATCTCCTCAAGGGACAGCAGCTTCCCTTGCTCGCCCGCAGTGTCCTCCTGCTGCTCTGCAGTTCCTCTAGCGTGTGGGATGTTTGGGTTGACTGGTTTGCGACCCCTTGCTTCTTCGGGCAGCTCGTGCATTTTGATGGAACGCGGAATGAGTGACTCGTTGTTGAAGACGATGTAGAGCAGAAAGGGGAACAAGACAATCCCAGTGATGATGACGGGGACGATCATGTGTGCCGTATAGTCGATAAATCGAATCTGGAAAGCGCCCGCGAGGACGAGGTTGGTCGGGTTGGACGAGACCAAGATGGCGGAAGCTATGTTGGCTACGGCGAATTGACTGTAGATCCAAGCGCGCGGGTGGACAATGTTGCTCGAGACACGCGTCATGTACGCCAGGAAGGCAGTTCCCGAAAGGATGACGGGGTCGTTCCCCACGAAGGTGGTGAGAGCGAACCAGAAGGCGAAGAGGTAGAAGAACAGGCGGTGGCCAGCCTCGCCCCCCCATTGCAACACTTTGAACGCCAGGTAGCGAATGATCCCGGAGGCATCGATAGATATGGCGATGTATGCTAGTGAAATAAAGAAGAGCATAATGTCGAGTGGTGAGATGTGGTTGGCACCCAGTGTTCCTTCTTTCACCTCCTGGGCGCCAATGGCGAGGATGGCGAGCAGAAAAAGGTCGCCAATGAGGGGTGCCGTGACGATGTTCATGGGAAAGTCCAGGCGGACGAAGGCCGAACGCTGGAAGGTGGCGAGGGATGTGCCATCTTCATATCGGGATTGGTTGTCTGCGTCGACAGCATCGCGGGGAGGGATGATCCGCAAGGCGCTCAAGGTATTGAGAAAAAGGTCGTAAACCTTTCGGGGTATATAAATCGGGATGTGGAACGGGAAGAGGACGACGATGTCTGCGAGGCTCAGTGTGAGCCGTGGGATTAAAACGGCGGGTGTACTGTGCCGGTTTAGGTGATGGGCCCATGGCCCTGGGGGACAACTTACTCGCAAGCACAAACACCACCAGCGTGACAATAGACCTCCACTCCTTAATTGGTAGGTCATCATTTAGAGGCTCAACGTTCTCTCGTGAGCCCCCCTCCATAGCGTCGACTCTCTTACGCCGTTCCGAGTGCAGCGCGACGGCACATTGAATCTAGAATGTCGCGCGAACAGTCGGTGTTTCATAGCAAGATCACGATCGTAAAAGCGAACGGTGAGGTCCCTGCCTGCGGGGCAAACCTAAGAAAACCGTGGGCTCGGCGGGCTTGCCGAGAAAGCCCAGTGGGTCTTGGTAGTGGGGCCACAGGGCAGAGCAGGGTTCCACGTGCAAAACCTGGAGGCGGTCCGGCTAAGTTGATTTTGGGGCCAAGCCTGCCGCGACTGCCCAGCTTCGTCTCGGACAACTTCCGCCAACGCCATTTGGACACCGACCTCTCAAACACGACAAAGCTTCGCACAGCCCCAAAAAGCTTGCATCGGTTCCGATGGCCAAGGATTTCTTGCAGGATGCGCAGACGCACTTCGGTTCTGTTCGGGAAGGAATGCGGGGATGCAATGGTTGTCAGCATTGATTGTGGCTGTGCCGATGCTTTTCCTCGACTTGGCTCTTTGGGCTCACCGACTTACCCGATTGTCGAGCTTGGCACCAAGCCGTCCGTCACCAGGGCTCGAGAAGAGCCTCATCGAGCAAGCATTCCTCCAGCCACCGGGGCGCGAGTTGTCGATCTCGGGCAACACCGCCATCCCCATTTGTTACACCTCGGAATCTCAACCTGTCAGACGCTCGGTCACGCTCGCTGGCTCGCTGGATTCCCATGCCCTGGGCAAATGGCACGTGTCCCCAAGCCGTTTCGGGGCCCCGCCGCTGAGAGGTATTTCCGGGGGTGCCTGACCTCGTCCCTATCAAATACCTTCGCCCTGTTTTCTGTCGATGCTTGGCTTTTTCCCACATTCCCCGCATTTTATCTTACTTTGTTTGACCGACCGAATGCGCGCCCATCGTTGCCCTGGTGGATTCGTAATCCAGATGCGGTGGTTGAGACAGAAGAAGCCATATCTTTCCTCGTTCCTTTCTCTCTGCCCAAGCAACTGAGTTTGTTCCGTATCTTCTTCCAATGCAAAGCCGTGTTCTCCTGTTTCCACTCCCCAATAAGTAGGGGCAGCCCGCTTTAACCCTAACCCGAATGCCGGCTCTTGCTCCTCCCAACCTCTTCTTCGACCTCGCCGGCAGGACCATTGCCAATTCTACGACCCTTGAGCCTGTTCAGGTTGTGTGCAGCTGGCCATTGAGCGGGCAATACGGTGTGGGTTCCAGACTATTGTTGGTTTCTCTGGGATGGAGTTCGCAATGTGGGCGAGTCGTGGCTCAGGGGCTGACCCATCATCACAGATATTACGTCTTAGTCGCGGCGTGTGTCCTCGCCCGGAAGTCGGAATGGCTTCGAAACGCTTGTTTGGCAGCCGCTTTGATCCTTCCCGCCATTGCTGCCATACATGCTATCGTGCTTGCGGCGTTACACGTTGACGGTATGTTGCCAATGCACACTCGCAGCGCCGTTGTCCCTGGTCATGCTACTAACGCGAGTCTAGACGCGATTGACCTGGACATCTACGGCGCGCTACAACTATGCTCTATCGGAATCCTGACCGCGCCAGCTTGTGTTAGGTTGTCAAACACTTACTTCAACTCCAAGGGACGGAACGTCCTGTTCCTATGGACCATCCTCGTCCTCGCTGGTGGGTATCCCTCTACACGGCCACAGTCCACACGGCGCCTGATGCTAACCCCCTAACCTCCTTAGGACTGTTGGCGTTGACCGTGGAATTCTTTCGCTCGCAGTCGAAGCCATGTCTCGATGACGGCTTTGGACGGCCGCTCTATCCGGGGTTCGACTTCCCCTACGACAATACAACCTGTGGTTTAACCTGCACTGTCAAAGACGGCCCATTTTCGCCCATGAGAGACGGCTCTGCCGACAACATCTACGTCGTCCCAGTACCGTTCGTCCTGAAATTCGGTGCCGCCACCCTTGTGGCTGCAGCCTCCTGCATCCCGGGCATTCTATCGACGGTGTCAATATGGAATAAGATCGTGAAAACCAACTCGGTAAAGCGGTTCGGGGCCCCCAACGCGGATGAGGTTATTGAAGGAACCAACGGTGCTACGATCCAGGGGATGAAGAGTGTGAATAACCTGATTAGACGGCTTCTTAGCGTGGTTGAGGTCCCTGTTGTAAGTGGCAGCTTGTTGTTACATCACTACTCTTCGAAACACAAAAAGCACAAACGCATCATTAATGGCAAGCTGACAATTGCTGTGTTACAGTTCGGGGGCGCGGTACTGGCGCTCATCATTTTCGGCGAGCTCAATTTTTGGAGCAAACCATTACATTTCCAGTCAGAACCACCAACAAACATTGGACAATGGAGCAACATATGTGCTTCGGCGTTTGCCGCCTGTGGGTCTCTGTACATGCTATTGGTGAAGTATCTGGAGAGGGTGGAAGAGGAGGGTTCGATGCATGACGACTTGAGCCACTGCCATTGCACGTGCCACGAACATGGCAGCATTCGCCCTCGCTCCATCAGCGATACCTCAGAAATGGCTGAAACCTCGCGGCCTCCCGCGGCTGTGATGGCAGACGACGACGTACGAGTCTTCAGGCACGACACAGCACCAGCTTACATGTTGTCTCCAACTCGGACTGAAACATGCCCGGACACCGAGGAAGCGCTCCGTGGGCTGGGAATCTATCCCATCGACTCCAACACATCCACTGCGGCAGCGAGTGGGGTGACAAAGGCGTTGGTGAAACTTGCTACCTCCTTCGGGACCACCTCGTCGGGTCGATTCGATGATAATGCCTTCCGGCAAGGCAAAGTGACCGGATTTCCTGAAATTCCAGGGGAACTGAATCGAAACAGCAGACTAAATCAGATTAAGCAACAATGGGGAGAGCCCAACACGGACATCGAAGACGGGCTGACACCTCGAGGGCGGCGTTCCAGAGCGAACAGCTTCAACGGCAGCATCTCGAGAACCAATTCGATTGGCCCCCGCGCGCCATCCCCAAATCCACCGCCGAGGCCACCGACAACCGGGCCCGGCACATCGATACTCGGCTTGCCAACCACGCACAGCCCGGAAAGCACCTCCGAACCCATATTCCCATCGCGGCCCTCGGCAGAAGGAGAAAAGCCGAGGTCACAGGGCACCGTGGTCACACTTCATGAAGGACCCAACTCGCCCGCGATTGTTCTCTCATCAGACGACGAACCCGGTGATTGGCCTGAACCGGCGGGTACGATGTCGGGTTCCACTGAACAACACTCCGAGCAAACCGAAATACCAACGAACTCTGGGGGACTCAGCGTTCCAACAGAAGGAAAGCGCGATGCACCTGGGGGAATGGCACAACATGGAGCACAACGTGGAGTGCAAGAGCAACAAGAGGCACTCCCCGCGGACGGCCAACATGAATACACAGGAGAGGTCCATGTTCAGGCTCCTCCGCCAACGAGCGAAGAAGCAAAGTGACTGCAATTCTTGAGGGAAACTCCTATAGAACACATGGATTGTTTGTGTTAGCGACGATACTACGATTTTAAATGATTCATGCTTAGAGAAGAGAGAAATGGCTGGGGATGGGATTTTGGCGAAGCGAGACTCGGTACGGTGTACGGGCGTTCTTGGAGGGCTAGGAGGGTTTATGTAACATGGGTTTGTCTGGCCGTTTTTGGAGTACATGAGGCTCTAGATATCGTAGCATTCTTAATAGACCTGTTCCACTTGCACATCAGTCCCCGGAGCAGTGGAGCTCATGTTTTCCCCCACCCGCGCGGTCGGAGTTCGGTGGGCCTCCGGGTGGGTCCCGGTCAGCTCCGGGGCACGCGGGCTGCCGGACCCCGCTGAAAGGCAGCCAATGAAATGAATTCATTGGCTCCAGAATGTTGACCCAATCCCACTTTCCACACATTGTTTTTGCCGAACATCAAACACGTCAAGATTCAATCATCATTTCGGGCACGGTTACCTGGAGCCTTGTTGGCGAAAAAAACCGCCTATAAGGCCAGCGGCTCTTCAGACCTGAGCGCGCGAGGGCATAAATCGACGACCCTTTTGCTAGGCCAGTCGCCGACCACAACACACAACCATCATTCCAATGGATCCTACATCGCCTGAATTTCGGCCAAAATTCCAGCCCGAGCCCGAGTCGAGTCAGTCGACTAACCACCGCCCACCAGCTGGGAACTCCAATGACCCGCAATGGCGGACGAAATGCCGGACTTGCGGGGAGGCATTCAAGTCGCGCAACCAGCTCATGAGACACCTTTACAGGTCTCATCCCTTGAAACCCGGGAAATCAAAGGCGTCAGGCAAGACAGCAAAGTCATCGCTGCCTCAACCACCGCCTCAATCACTGCCTCGACCGCCACTTCCCGCACCGCACCCGGCTGCTCCTAAACGAGAGCAGCCGCAAGTGCACCCTTTCGCCCTTCTTGCGCACCAAGACCAACTCGCCTTCGTGGGCCAAGCCATGCGTGCCGTCTTCGCCGTCGGCATGAAGCAACTGGAGGAGGAACAGGCGCAGCAACGAGATGGAAACCATGAGCACATATCTGCGGCATCTCAAAACGGCACTGCGTTACCCACCTCGAACCCCAGTTCACCATTGGGCCCATGTGCTGGAAAGGGACCTGCAATCGCTCCTACCCATACGTATCAGGGGCAACAAGGGGATGACTCAGGGTCGGAAGACTCTGACGATGACGAGGACGGCGGTGCGGCGCTTTATGGGCCGGGGTTGGAGGAACCCCCTCTTCGACTCGGTGACACGGGAAGAGGTGAACTCAACGGGCTGGACTCCATCGACGATCTAGACTGATAGCTATCAAATATCAACCACCAACTAGCACTAGCTGCTACATTTTACAGATGCAGACTCTCAATATGAGCATGGATGTACCCAAAGCCAGCCGCCGTGAAATCATCAGTAATCAGCCGCATAGATCGGGCCCCAAGCTCCAACAACTGCCTCTTCTCCTGCCATTTCGGCCAGGGCGGCGTCAAGTACCCGCCGGGCGTAGTGTCCACGTGTTTGTTGGGGTCCAAAGAAGCCACAAACATGATGTATAGCGCCTGTATGGCTGCGCTGACGTCGTCGGTCTTGTAAAGCAAATGGGGGACATCAGCGGTGTGTGTACAACGTGGGAAAACTAGATATTTGTTTGGCTTGTTGATCTACTCGTGGGAGAAGAGGGGGCCATGCCGGTAATTACGTACGAGGTACCAGACATTGAGCGCTGACATTGCGGAGAAGGCTGCAGGGAGTAGTTTGGATGCATCTATCTGTACATTTATCTAACTAGCTTCGTGATTCTTGTCTTCGGTACAAACTGCCGGCATTCCACTGGCTTTCATTAACTCGACTACGGGCGTTATTAACCTCCCTCCACATAGATAATAGTGTTTTTGATATTAGACATGGTGGGTAAAGGAATCCGTCACAGTTCGTCCAAACCAGTCTGCACTTCGGGCACGTTGGCCTTCAACTCATCCCTGATCTCCTTCCACGTCAATTTCTGCAGCACCCTCGCCTTCTCACCGCCCAAGAACTTGGCCGATTTACTATTGCCGAGCATGCGTTGTTAGCAATCCGCTCTGTGAGGTTCCCTTGGATCAACGAGGTCGTCAGGCTCGCCGTTAGGGCCATGACTTACCGGCGGCACTGTTCGGGCGTCAGGTAAAAAGTCAAATACTCCCCCTGCCGTAGCACATGGTCAGTACCTATGTTATTCCACTGCAGAGGGAAGCCATCACGCACATGAGTCTCCTTTGGCTTCTGGGCGGCTATAGCGAAGATCCTGGCCCCCGAGTCGGCTGATTTGGCGGTTATGAACAAGACTATCCAAGTGCACAACGCATGAAACCACGATCTCGAGGCAATGTGCTGGCCGATATCGGTTTTGACCATGCCGGGGCACAGGTGGTTGACGATGACGAGAGGGCTGGTTGGGGGGATGGAACGTTAGTGCCAGACTCGGGGAATGGCCTGCAGAGCATGGGGGATTGAATGGACAGGACTTACTCCCCATCCGCCCCCCTGGCCAGTCTACTAATCTCTTCGATGGCAAACACGAGCAGCATCTTGCTGATGGCGTAGTTGGGTTCCGCATCCCACCAATGGCTCGGCCAGTTATCCTTGCTGGACACCTGTCGCAGAATGCCGCCCTCTTGTTGCGACCACTTGGTTAGTTGGTCGACGTCGGGATCGAAACACTCGCGCGAGCTGACGAAGACGAGATGGGCCGGCGACGCCCGTTGGTCCCGGGCTCCGCGCATCCACCCCAGCAGGAGCAGGCCCATCAGTGCCGTGCCGATGGTGTTGATCTGAATTGTTTTCTCCCTGTATCAATTGCGTGTTAGACTCCCGCTGCAGGCGTAAGGGGGATGGCGAATAGTCGAGTGCGGAAAGAGGTGACCTACCACCCGTGTGCACTCTTTTCCCAATGAGAATTGACGATGCCGCCGTTTACAATGGCGACGTCTAGGGTGGCAGGGCCGGGGAGGGTGCTCTTGAGCTTGGCCATGAAACTGGTGCACGAGTCGTAGCGTTCCAAGTCTAGCTCTAGGCACGAGATGGTCCCTTTACGAGAAGGCCCCGCGGCCTCTTCGATGTGCCGTTTCGCGGCATCAGCACGAGACGCAACGCGAGATGTGATGATGACGTTGGCGCCAAGGGTCGCAAAGTGAACGGTGGCGGCTCGCCCGAGGCCGGAGGTGGCTCCGACGATAAGGACTGTCTGCCCGTCAAAGGTGCCGGCCGGGGGCAACGGTACCGGCACAAAGCGGCCCGCGAGCCGCTGCAGCGGAGCCTCAAACAGAGCTTCAGTCAGCCCCATTTCTGGGCGTCTTGTTTTTGTCGACGGGAGACGGGAAGGAAAGCCTGGAGTCTTAGGTTGTGTCAACGACCTAGGAGCCAGCGGGGGAGCTGGGCAGCTTGGGTTTGCCAATCCACGACTTGGCCGTTGTATGTAGGGTTGAGACGCGCCGTGAGCTGGAAGCCTTGGGCTCACTGCTCAAACGGGGGAGAGCGCGATTGATGGGTCCAATGGCACGTCACGAAATTAGATGACTGTCAGATTGTGTAACACCGTGCCTTAGTGCTGACATAAAATCTCAGCTCCGCGAGCGAGTGTCAAGGTTACATGGTTACCTTATTTCACTAACTCCACCTTCTCCCATTAATCCAGCTGCTTTCGAGGGCTGTTGGCAGGTTATGATCGTTTCTCATGGACCTGTATCAGTTTTGGGACAAAGCCATGCGGCTTGCACCGAAGGCTTGTGTCATGTATTAACGAAAATCCCAGCCCGTTGCCGCTTGAATCGGCCGGTCTCAAAGCAACCATTCACGAGGGCTACGGCACAAGGTCAATAATAACTCGGGAACGATGGACGCACACCGGCCGCTGTACCTATGGTGTGGATGAGTTGATTACGGTGGAGTTACGGGGAAGTTGCAGAGTTGGTTGGGAAAGGGGTTTTACGGCGGATGTGCCGGTGTTTGCGACTGGATTGTTAGTGGGAAGACAGTTGAGGGCGTAGGCGAGTTGGGTTGGGCTCAGCGTGGAAGGACTGGGGGAAGACTGACGGTAATGCTTGTCTAAATATTGAGGATGTAATCTGAAAGGAATGATAGCAAAGAGATGAGGGATTTGTTTCAATTGTAGATAACCGTAGGAACGCTCGTCGATTGATGTATATCGAGTAGTCGCCCAAGTTAGTAGTCATTCACTATATGTGTCCATGACCGTCATAACCCCATCATCCCCATCGACCCCTGGTTGCTCCTCGAGAATGAAGTCAGGGTCTTGCGACCCAAACCACAATGCCCACAACATAGTACGAATCCCAACCCGCAACCACACCCTGCCGCCTTCCGGCTGTTGCTCAGCAGTGACGACTTTGACCCAGCCAGGCTGGTGTTGGATATCGGACGGTAGAAAGCGGAAGGGCTCCTCTGGCGAAGTTAGGATGTTGTCGACACTCTCCTGATCGAGCATCAGGCAGTAATAAAATCGCGCGTTGGATGTCCTGCGTCGTGGGAGGGCGTCCAGGTTCAGGTGCTCGCTGATCCAGGTGTCGAAGCGTCTGCCTACGTCTTCCACGGTAGCGTTGGCCAGTGTATGTTCGTCTTCGATGACTTCATTGTAATAGCGACTCCAAAGCTCCTGATTTGGCAGAGGATCTCGGGGTTGTTGGTTTGGGCGGCGCTTAAGGGCAATGTCGTCGTTGACGTAGGTTTTGGCGTAGACGGCGAGCCGCTCTATCGCTCGCGCAAAGGCCTCGTCGGAGCCTGGCGTGTAGATGGTACGAAAGATGGTATAGCCCCAGGAATAACGATAATCGTGGCTTTCGTCGTGGTCGTCGTCGGCGAGGACTTGCAGAAGCATCCTTGATGCGCGCCTCGGTTCATCATCTCCAACAAACCGAAACGCCGGTGAGGCAATTGCTTTATCAACGGTTGGAAAGGTCGCCATTTTAATCGCGTGCGCTGGATGACTGCGGGAAAAGAAAATTGGCACCCTGAGCCAAAAGAGCAAAAAGAAAAATGAGCAAAAGGAACTGGGAACTGTGAGGCTCGAACTCACGACCTCAGGATAGTTTCGATTTTCACACCGAATCATACAAGCGTATGAGACCTGCGCTCTTCCAACTGAGCCAAGCTCCCTTGCGATTTGCTGGAAGTCAGTCGCCGAAGGGTGGTTTATGAATGCTCGAAACTTAGTGGGGCTGACAAAAAGTCGCGCGTAATTTTTGGGGCTTCAAATTGACCTCCTTCCCCCAAGCCCAAGACCCAAACGCGCTCAAGCAAAAAGAATCCTAATTTTCCCACCAGCCGCCCACGATGAACCTCGCATGAGCCGTCCCTAAAAATACAAAGTAACTGCCTCAGTATTATTATCATTAACGCCTCGTTCCCTTATTATCCAAACCCTATCATTGTACAGCCAACCACATCCAACCACCAAGAAACACCAGCCCCTTCCCAACCCGCAATGCAATTATGCAACCAACGCACACCCCCAATCCCACTCCCACCATATGCACATACAATACAATGTAAACAGACTAAACACCCATCAACCGCCCCCTCAAAAGCCGCTGTTTAAACGACTCGGGCGAAAACCCGCCTCCATCCCCACCACCCCCACCCCCACCCTCTCCTTCTGCCTCTCTTCTCACCCCCTCCTCATCCTCATCCCCATCATCACCCCCCTCCCAACCCCCTACCCCCCCACTCCGTCGCCGCAGATGCAAATCCGCCGTCTGAATACTCAACCGGCTCCGTCGGGGGAAGGCTGTATGCCCCGGGGACGCGCGGCGCGGGTGATGCTCCCATTTTCCGTCGTCATGGTCGTTGGCTGCTAGCCCGACCACGATCTCGGACTCGGTGTCAGTGCCGGACTCGTGTTCGATCTGGTGATGGTCTGCGCAGGCGCACGGCTCGAGGGCGCACGCGTCGCACGACATGCTGATGCCCGAGTCGCGCGAGTCGCGCGGGTTGGTTGGGCTGTTGGTGCCGGTGCTGTTGTTGTGACTGGGGGTGCTAGGATGGGGCGAGAGGGGGTGATGGTGTTCGAGGGGGGGTGGTGCGGTGGTGGCGGTGGTGTGAGCTTCCACTGACATCGTTGTGGGTCGTTGCAGGTCGGCCCGGCACAGGAAGGATTGCTCGCTGAAGGGGCGGCTTGCGCGTTTGTTGTTGCCGTTGGTACTGCTCATGTTGGAGACCCGGCGGGAGGGGGCGGCCGCGGTTGGGTCTTGTGTGCTGTTGCGGTGCATGTTTTGGAGGATGGTGCTTCGTCGGGATCGACGGTTCGGTTTTCTCGGCGGGCTTGGGTCCTCAGCTTTTTGCGTCCTAGACGGTTGCGCTCCGCTTACTGTTGAGCTACAGCGGCCGAGGGACTGTTTCATCATGTTGACTTTGTGTGTCTCGAAGACTAGCTCGAGCTGACCTGTGAGGAAGCTGAGGTAGTCTGCATCGAGGGCCTCGGGAAGCAGGAGTTGAAGCTTTTCTCGGAGGCTTTCCTTCAGCATATCTTGCCCTTCATCAAAGGCTTGCTCCACTTCGACCAGTTCGGTCACTGGGTTGAAGTCTGAAAATTGTCAGTTCGGGAACTCAAGAACTCTCAGTCGATTGCGGGCATACCTGAGTCTGGTACTTCGAGGTCGTCGGGAAAGAGAAGAGTCCAGACTCCGTCCCAAGTCGAGGTGGGATCACTGTCGGCCTTTCCGTATAGCAGGTTCCTTACCACTTCCTCCGTTATCCCATTTTCATAATCGACCGGAGATGCCTCCGTCACTTCACAAATCTGGTCTCTTGGTAACAGCAAGTGCTCCTCAAGTGCGGTTTCCGTCTCGAATTGTTGCTTGCAGCGTCGACATCGGTGCCGGGTTAGACTCGGCTCCTTTCCGTGGGATGTAACGATATGGTGCCTGCATTCTGGTGTTAGCAATGAACCAAGCCAACAGAACTAGCGTGCGCTCTCACTTCAACCCACGGATCGAATCAAACGGGGCCCGGGCGCATGTCTCATGGTCACGAATGTTGAATCGGGCCGGGTTCCGTTTCCTAAACGGACAAGGGTACGAAGCCATCTCATCCAGACCGGCGCTGCTTTGATCCAACAGTGTCTCCATTTCCCATTCCGAGCTCTGGCGGCCGTCCGTCGATAATCTCGGTTGTCCCCAGGAATTCGACTTAAGAAGCGTAGTGCTTGAGGCAGTGGAGTGTCTCGCCACTTCTCCATAATAGGACGACGGAGCTCCAATCGGCTCTGGTGCGTCATCGGAGAGCTCAGCCACGGCACTCCGGCGATTATCGATATGCCTCCGGGTCATCCCAGTGCTCTTCGTCTCCAGTAGGTGGACTGGGTACGATTGTGGACTGAATGGGGCCCCGCTCTTTATCTGTTCCTTGAGTTCATTTTCACGAACTCTCCCCGCCCACAACCCAACAACCTTTTCGGGCAATTCACGCCGCCTAACCAGCCGCGAGAGTCTTGGTTGGCGATGAAGGACATGTTCGTTCGAAGTTGGAAGATCTAGACGGGACATGGTGTGTGGCGCCGCGTCCTGGAACCGTTTCAACAGGGCCAATTTTATGCAGCAAGTTCACCAGCCATGTGCACAATGGGAGGAAGAAGAGACGCTTCGGACTAATTGATGGATGGGCTGAGGGGTGGGCTTGTTCTTGCGTGGTTCTCTGGCTTTCCGGCGCGGATTGTCGGCTCTTGAGGCTTCTGGAAGGCACTGGGAGGAACAATAATCATGAAGATGGCCAGAATTGGGAGAAAAAAGAGAAGAGACGTGTGTGAATACGCGGGGATATCCGCGCGACACACCAGAACCGTGGCTGTGGGTCAGCATCCAGGATTCGGGATTCAGGAACAACCGTTGATTGTTGGGACCAGGGTTGCTCGGAAATCGAAGGCCATGCGCCGCCCGCGGATCTGGGCGGGAATGAAGACATTCCGAAAAAGGCGAACGATTACTCGTTAAGCGCCTCGAACCTGACGCAGTGTGCCGCTATTTGTCCTCGGGATGGTGGAGTTTTTGCCATCAGGGGCGCGCAATACCCTTGTCGGGAGGTCGATGTGGGCTATTATTGGCCAATGTGTCATTCGAGCTTTTGGCATATCAGCGGCTGCGAGATGCAAGGCAACCGCTGATTCGACTTGGCTGATATGGGCCAATTTGGTGTGGGTGGCACTAGAATACTTGGAACTCAGCTGGAACTTGGAAGGCAGCAGGTGCAATTATCAAAACTTTTGTTTTCATTCATGCCTTCCAACTTCGTAAATTACCTGGGTACTGTGTAGGTACTGAAACAGATGGTTTGGATTTTTACAGATTGTTCGGAAGGCACGGAGGGCTTGAGCTTTTCCCCATTTGGAACATGCACAACGCAGCCAGGCCTAAATCGTCAGACCGGTGGCAGTTTGTGAGCCAGTAAAGTCAGGTTCTCAGGAAACCGAGGCCGCGTCGCCGCTGAGCTTGGACTGTTACACAACAGGGCGGCCAGCGCCGGTTTCCAACGCCTCCATGTCTCGGCGCGTCCTTCTTCCCCAGCTTCTCCTCGATTACCACTGTTTTCATACAGCGCGACCTGGACTTTCCCATTGCCCCCGTGCCGCATCTGGCTCCGCATCTCGCCACCATGATTGTAACGGTGGGAGAAGATCGATATGCGCTTGTGTATTCAGGCTTGGTCCGTCCTACCCCGCTCCGTTCTTCGTGACCGGTAAACAAGCCTGACTTTCGTCCATTTTGCAGCGAGTCCGTAGACCTGCCAATGCCCAAAAACGCCCTCCCCAGCCCGTCTTCCTCATCTCTGCTTCAGACTGCAGCCTCGAGCCCGATGAAGTTCTGGAACGGATCCGGCGGATCCACGAGGAAGACGACGTCTGCAATGAAGCCTTCCTGTCCGACACCCTACTTGTCGCAGATGGCTGCTCCTCTTCCGAGCAGATCATGCTGTTGCGCACCGAGTTGGCAGATGAAGTAGTTCTAGGCCAAAAGCCTTGGCATCTCAACTTTGTTTACAGCGTAGACACTCCAACTTCAGAGTCAAACATCCCCAGTGGACCGTACTTCCTCAGCGGAGAAGGGGTGTTTCACGCTTGGAAGATCCATACAGATGCGTCCTCATGCTTCGAAACTACCGTGCTGCCAACCAAGCATCGTTATCGGTAGGTTGAACAGCCGACTGGGGTGAGACGCAAGAGGTACTGATACGAAGCAGGTTCAAGAATCTCAATTCCATTGGCCCGAACGGTTCCGGAAAGTCTGTCGCTGTTCCCAGCCGACTCTATTATTGCCCCTCTCCGGCCAAGCCGCTGGCTGGCGTGAGGATTGGCATCAAGGACAACTTCAGGCTCGCTGGTACCAAGAGCGCTGTGGGAAACCGCGCGTTTCTGAACACTTATGATCAGGACGAGGAAACAGCCGCATTCATAAAAACGCTTATTGACCTCGGTGCCGTTATCGTCGGCAAGACGAAGATGACCGCGTTTGCTAGTGGAGAAAAACCCATTGACTGGTTTGACTTCCAATGTCCGTTCAACCCCCGCGGTGACACCTATCTTGAACCCGGTGCGAGCTCCACCGGGTCGGCCGCCGCGACCGCCGCGTACCAATGGGTGGATATTTGCATTGGCACCGACAGTATGTATTTGGACTCCCCTCTAAAGGGTACCTGCTTACAATCTTGCCAGCAAATGGAAGTGTGAGAGAGCCCGCCGCAAGATGTGGTGTCTATGGGATCAGGTGTTCGACAGGTGGCTGGGGCCCAACCACGGGCTTGTATCCCTGCTCCCCGTAAGTTCCGCGTGCGAGTTGCGTGCGTACATGTTACTAACGTTTTGTAGGGTTTTCGATACGGTAGGTGCCTTTAGTCGGAGCTTGAGGGACCTCCAGGTCTTTGCCAAAGCCGCACTCGGTTCCACGACAAAACAGTACAAGGCCGTGCGTAGGATCCCGTCCACGACCTTCACAATGTCTCTACTGACATGTCTAAGTTTCCCACCAAAATTCTCTATCCCACCGAGTTCTTCCCAGTCCAGCAACCCGCTCAGCAGAGAATGGTCGAGAGTTTCGTCGGAATTCTTGAAAGCTTCCTCGGCGTCAAGAAGACCAATTTCAGCCTCGCTGAGAAATGGGCTCAGAGTCCACCCGCGGAAGCAGAGGGCAAGTCTTTGGAGGATTATGCCTACACGGTATGCCCCTCTCTCCTTAAAACTACCTTGCTACACGCGCTAAATTCGGCGGACCGATCAAGTCTGGATACAATCCATTTTACTACGACATCTACCACGAGTACGATGGCTTCCGGGACGACCATCTCAAGAAATTTGGAACGAAGGCCTACGTCTCACCCAGCATGCAATGGAGGTGGTATGTCGTGCCCAAATCCTAAGCCACAAATGGGGATTCTAACTTGACGTAGGGACCGCGGTGCCGAAATACCCAAGCCAGAGGTGGAAAGGTCACACGAGGAGCTGAAGGTCCTTCATTCTTGGTTCTCCAAGGAAGTACTTGGCGCGGATGAGACATCGGGGTCAACGGCCATACTCATTCTGCCTGTTGGGCCAACGCAGCCCGACTATCGTGACGTCTACTCCCTGCCAGGCCCAAGACTCGGTATTGATGCTCTCAGTCTTGCGTCGTTCATGAGGATGCCCCAACTCGTAGTGCCAAGTACGTCCAAGTCCTCCCCCGTTCGAAAACAAGTATTAACGCCCTCCCCAGTCGGCCAGGTGGACTACGACTCCCGCGTTTCGGGCAGAACAGAAAGCTTTCCCGTAGCTTCTTCCATTGCTGGTGCAGAGGGTAAGTTCCACATGACCCCGGTGGCTTACACGGCATGGGCTTTACTGACATGACATAACTAATAGGAAGCGATCTAATGCTCATTGATCTCACGAGGCAGGCATTAGAAAAGGTCGGCTTTCCCACCAAGGTCAGTACTGGGAGATACGCATTTGACCCCTGAGAATGGAGAGACCTTGTGCACCGGATTGTGTTGGGGTGAGCACAAGGGAAGAGTCACTCGTTACGGTAGTTTCCCTCCAGGCGTCATCCCGTGTTAATAGCAGAAAGAGAAGTATGAATGGCAATGATTTGAATACTACATATCAAACCACCACCGATTCTCCTGCCTCTCACCCCCCCGAAAACACCCCCAGCCCGTCCTCAACATAAAGTTTTCCTGGTGTGCTTATCTCATGCCCAAAACGTGGCCCGCCCCTCATGTCAATTCCTCGCCTAAGCAGGGCAGAGATCGGTCGGCGGCGGGGCGTCTCTAGGAAAGACACGGCCGTACAAGACAAGAATGTGGCCATTGCCCAGGCTAATATCCGACCGGGCCGCATTTTCGTCGCCAGCATTGGCCGCCTCGAGTATACTGTCCACAAAAGCATTGACTTGGGAATTGTTGGAGCACTTGGCCAGCTCGTCGTTGTCCTGGGCCGTAGCACCCCCACCGGAACCGATCTGAGCGAACCCATAACCCACCACGCCTCCCGCGCCCAGCTTCACGACCTCGCAAGTCACCGGGTACCGCTTTACATAGTCGTAGAGCGTCGACCCTGCCGCCTTGATCCGGTTGGCGCACTCAACACCCTGCGCCCATCCGTCCGCGAGCCGCACCGCCCCCCCCGCCGACCGTGTCCCGCCTCCGCCATGATGGCCGGGTCGAAGTAGGGGGAGAGGGAGCCGAGCGCGGTGGAGTCTGACACGTTGAGGCGCTGGCGGTGCCGTGCTTGATCGGCGGCCCAGGGGGCGTTGGCGATAGTGGGAGAACGGCGGCCACGAGCACGCGTCTTCTTAGTGGCTAGGGGCGCGATGGCGTCCCCAGGGTCTGGCGAGGGGGCAGTAGCAGCGGAAGGGACGCTCCGCTTGCCGGGGACGGTCCAGTCTTCACGGATCGAGAATCTGGTCGCTTTGGGGAAGTTGAGACAATTGTCATCGCCGCTGGCTATGAGATCCTAGCTGCATGATTTCCAAAAAGCAACGTCTGAAATGTTATCAGGCCCAAAGTTAGCTGCGTTCATGTTGAGGCTTTTTATAAGGCCAGGCCAAACGAGAAGATCTGCTCAGGGGTGTCACTCTATTCGATTCTCCATCGAGATACTCCGGCTCGATGGTCGCTGAGATTGCATTGGGAGGGACGTTATGGCAGACATCAGGGTACCCTGGGTAAGAGTAGGATCCAGTGCCCAGCCGGGCGCCGCGGCACTGGGAACCCAAGTAGAAAGTGACGCGGAAAGCCTGGGCCTGAGTAGCCAACAAAAGGGATGTGGCAACAGATTGAAGTTTGGGATGCATGGTGAACGACGAAAGTTGAGCAGGCACTAGATGCTGTCGAGCCTCTGAGCCGCTTGAATCTCGTTTGATTTGGGTGCGATGGTGACTTGGCTGGATACCGTCAGCAACGAAACGCCCCGGAGAACCCTCATCTTATAGAAGTTGGTTCATCCACCTCCCGACTACCTCAGCTGAGATTGTTGACTCCAGGTCCCGGAGACCTTTTGGGGGCCGCATGTTGGGATCCTACAGCCCGGTTGTCTCACGGCTTGAACTGGCACAAAGGCCGGTTGGCTTAACGCCCGTTGGTCCAGGGCTTCTGTCTGGCACCTCAGATGTAGCAGTAGACGCGTGAAGTCCCCCGTTGCGTTGGTGCCAGGCCGAGGCGCAGCAGGGAGAGACTCGGGGTACGCGATCTCTGTCCGCTCGCAACAAAATACCATCATGGACTTCTAATGCAGTTATCGATTTTGGACGGCTGGTGAC
Organism: Chaetomium tenue; assembly: GCF_020726465.1. NCBI lineage: Eukaryota > Fungi > Ascomycota > Sordariomycetes > Sordariales > Chaetomiaceae > Chaetomium > Chaetomium tenue. The sequence continues at coordinate 628,785 of NW_027117330.1, read as the reverse complement.
AGGCGTTCGCATGTAGTTGCCGTTCATGTTGTTCTTCTCCTCAAGTCCCAGTCTCCGGACCTTGGCCATAAATGTTTGGTCCCGAAGAACGTCATATGGGATCACCGTCTTCACCCCACGCGTACCTCCGCGGAAGACGGTTACGAAATAGGCAGCTAATAGCTAAGTAGCAAAAGGGGAAGGTCCTGTGCATTCGAGGGGGGCTCAATGCGGCACTGCCCTTGATTCATGAACGTGATGCATCCGAGACTGTTGGGCCTGTAACCTCGGTGGAGGTCAGTTGATAGACACAACTTAATTAAGTTGTTGTAAATGATATCCAATCAAAGAAACGGCGAATACGCATCCTGCCTACACGAGAGTATCTAATAGTGGCGGCAGAAGTCATCAAGTCGTCCTGAAAGATCCTTTTGGTGGACTGGAAGGTACATGTACGTGTGTATGTACGAGCTCCTCCATTTGGGGGCCAAGCGTTTCATCTCCCTAATCATAGCTCGGGCTCGCCGGCAACATCAGTGCTGAGCCTTGATGGTCGCCTGAATAAACAACCAGGATTCCCCGGGGCCCTCAGCGATGCCGCAGTCCTTGTTGGCACGTACATAGTGTACATGTACCTACCTACATGTAGTTACTGTCGATCTCACAGCCTTACGAGTACATGGCCAAGTTTCCGTTTGGGCAGCCCGCCATGGACATGACAAGTGGAATGAGGTTGATCAAGATATGGTACCTATTCGGAATTCGGAATTCGCACATGAAGAACGGATGTTTTCTTTAGGAACGTGATGCACAAGCTTGATTGGCTGGTTGTGTGCGGCGGAGTACTTAACGGCAGCAAATGATGCTGATCATTTTGCCCATGTTCCCTTTAAAAGGCCGTTCCGATACTTTTCGGTAGGCGAACGTTCGGCGGCGACTTAGTGAGACTGTTGGTTGCGGCTGTGGCAACAAGCAAGGCGCCGGCTAACTCTGCGGCCAGTAAAAAGGCACCTACTAAGTTAGGTACCTTAGGTATGTAGGTTGGTAGGCAGTTTAGACAACGGCTGGGTTCCATTTTCCCGCCCCCACGTTGTATCACGGTAACAACACTCAATGCGTTTCATTTCTGGGGGTCTTTCTCCTCCCCATCATCATCTTCGTACCTTAGCTTTGGCTATTTTCGAATTCCCACAAAGTCTACGCACCTACAACACACCGAACACATGGATAACGCCAACGGCCAGAACGTTCCCGCGGCTGCGGATCCCCCTCGAGCCCTGCCGGCGGACTGCACCCCTCTCGAGCGCCGACTCGCATCCTGGTGCTGCTTCCTCGCCACTCTACTATGCAACGCCCTACTCCGAATATTTGTCTGGCCGCACGTCTCAGGCCAGCCATATTTGATTTTGGTCGTCATCGGCACCCGCTGCGTCGTCGGGGTCTCGTGGTTGCGCCTTCACGAGTGGCTGACGGGCGAGCGGGGGATGGATCCCTTGCTCCAGACGGCGATTGGGTTTCTACCTACTATCTTGGTGGACCTTGCGCTTGGGAGCTGTTACAAAAGTTGCAGTGTTAGGGATGTAGTGGCGCGGGACTACTGCCGAGGTGGATGAGGGCGAGTGTTTGTGGATGGGATAGCTACTCCGGGTTGTCTTGTACCCATGTTAACCTTCCATCTTGACCCGCGAGGTAAGGCAGGTAACGAATATGATTCCCAGCTTTTCAGGTTCACCTCCTTTACAGGACCGTAATTTGGGGGAAATGTGTAGATTGATCAGTCCGCACGGGTGATGGGAGCAACCACAATAGGATAGTCGAGGACATTGGCTGCAGAGATGTACTCTGCATCTACGTCAGTCGTGTATGTAAAGCGTTGAGGGCGGGGGGAAGGAGGGACGGGGGATAGGGGAGATGGAACAGGGGAAGGAGTTAGGGTCGTGTACGGTAGTGGTAGAGCTTTCCCGGAACACCCGCGGCTGAGGGAAACGTCAGGAAGAATACCTTAACTACATCAACTGGGCGCCCTAGTCATGCTGAAGTTAGCTAATAGTTGAAAGAGTAGTGCTAAGGAGACAAATCAACAAGAAATGGAAAGAGCCAAGTAAAGGTGAAAGAGAGTGTGGAAGGGAAGAATGAGATCCGTACCTGGACCCTGAGAAACAAAGGAGACATTGCCAGGCTGCATCCACCTATACCTTCAAAGCTAGAAGAGTCCCAGTGACCTAATATATCCGGTGCTACATATCGGCTTTATCCTTCGACATGTAGATACAAAATTTCCGTTCCCCTTCAACAACCACCGTCGCTCACCGCTGACCCGAGCTCAACCCGCATACTGGCATCATCGATATCATCTTTATTTTTCTCCTGGTCCTTGGTGGGGAGAGACCTCTGCTCGCTGATAAACATCAGGCAAGCCCCAACCCATGGGCCTTCTTTGATCGGCTGTGCCAACCACGTGGTCAAGGGGCTGTCGGCCTCTGGTGCAGGGTTGTCAGACCGCGAGACTGTGCTCAGCGCAGGTTTCGCCTCGCGCCCGGGGCAAACATACCGATGGAAGTGTGCGTAGTGCACTCTGGCCTTCCTTGGGAGTTCATGACCATTGGTTGTGTTTTGAATGGATACTTGGGCTTGGTCTGTTGCGTGTAGGAAGGACCGAAACCAACGGGTGCACAGGAAAACGGAGAACATCGGAACAAATGTCCATGATCATGCAATTAGAACGGACGAGACCAAGCTACAAATACGTGCCGTGGACGGTTGCGTGTACCACGACGGGCATCAACGTCAAAAACACCAAGCCAGGGGCCAAGAGGGCCATTTTTGCCATTGGAGCTCAGTAAGTTCCTTCTTGGGAAAAAGAACATCAGCCTTCGGTTACCAGGCCAGGGCGGGCAGGGGCAGTTTTTCCATTGGCGCTTGGGATGGGTTCCAAGTGTTGGGAAACGGACCTTCGCCCATTCACGAAAATGGCCCTCGTTTACGATGTGGGGATGAGGTCAAGGAGAGGGCCAAGCAAAGGAAAACGCAGCCCAAGTTCAACAAGCGGCTCCCCTGTCAGCGTGCAGCCACAGCAGCCGGGGGGCAGCAGGCAGAGGGCCAATTTTTTCAGCCAATCCTTCGTGAAAGTCGTTCCGGCTACAATGAGCACTATCAAACAAGACGCCCGAGGCTGATGGTTTTGACCAATCACAAAATTGGCCCTTCGGGACCCAGCGAAGCGGTGAGGTTGGACAACGTTAAGGAGAGCAGTACACGTTACATCTCCTCTGCAAGACATTCCCATTAAGCTCACACACCCTCAGGAGCCAGGCATCAGCGAGACCTCTCATCGGCATCTAGCCTGGTGTCGTCTTTCAAGCATTCTGCAATTGATCTTTGCTCGTTGACCCGCCAATGCCATGCCGTCAACGTCGTCGCGGCAAGACTCGCACTGTTGCTTCCTGCGACGTGATTCTACCAGGAGACATGATTCTTCCCCAGGACACGAGAGAATACGACAGCTCGGACTGGCACCTCCGGCCGTTGAGTCCTACCGTGTCAGGGCCGCAGCACAGCGACGACGCCTCGTCCACCAGCCATGTCCGACTCAGCCCTGACGCGACGCTGATACTGGGTTGGGAAATAGAGGAAGCGCCTCACTACAAACTTTACAGCGTAACAGACCAATGGCGACGCCGGCGGTCTGATCTTGCGGCGAGAGTGTACCAACTCGACATCAACGCGGTGTATCTCAAAGTGCGGCGCCATCGATTGCGGTGCATCAAAAGAATTGCTAGCCGAACGGTGCTTGAAGTTGGGGTGCCGGGTTTTCGCATTATCGTCTGCCGGCTCGGTGTCGATGCGGGCGTGTCGTGCCTTGGTGGTGGATCTGCGGAACAACGCCCGTCTGACTCTGCGTCTTCCGAGGCGGAAAGAGGTGACAGGACCAAGCCCAGATTGGAGGGTGGAGTAGAGGTTGAGGAAACGCCTGAGGCGGTGCAAGAGCAGAAACTCAATACCGATGTCTGTCACGAGAAAAGGACGTCCTACCAGCACGAAGCCAAAAGGGTGAGGCAACGTGACCGCCGGCAAGCTGCACGGAGAGCAAGGAGAGAGAAGCCCGGAGGGGCGGAGCTCCCGGCTAGCCAAGGTGGCCATTCAGACCGCGCCGACGACCACACCACCGACAACCCAGATGATCCGGGGGACCCGAGTAACTTCTTCTTGCTCCTCCTCCTGTACCTCGCCTACGACCAAAATGGGCAGCTTTACGAGGAAATCACCCCAAGCGCAGACCGAGCCCTTGTTCTGCAAGGCATCAAAAACACCCCGCTGAAGGACTTTCTGGAGACATATCTCGCCCAGCTACCCATCGACTTCAGTTCCGCTGGGCAGATTGAGGAATACCTCGCCATCAAGGAGAGCGAGATCATCTTTTTGAAGAGGCAGCAGAGTAAGATGGAGCGGATTGAGCAACATTACAAGGACCAATTCCTGGCTTCCTTGCGTGAGCTGCAGGCAAAACAAGTGTCTAAGGCCGAAGGATGGAGGGACCAACAGCCAGCGGTTCAGATGGCGCAGCATCAGCTCAAGGTGGCAAGGCACGTCAGAAGTGCTCTCCCGGGGATTGTCTTGAAGGCAAGAGAGACATATAGGGAGCTCAAGTCGAAAGTTGCGCAGGTCCGGCAGGAGGATGAAGAAAAGAATAGGATAGAGAGGCTACGCTCGAAGTGTAAAGTCTTGGAGAAAGAAGTACACACGCTGGCCACGTGGACTACTAGTGTTGTCCCCTGCTCGACAACCTACCGGGAGCTGGAGGGGAGGTGGAGTGCGGCCATAAGGAACATGGAATTGAGCAAAGCGGAGTATCTCGAATCCCATGCTTGTGGAGGAAAACCAGTTTGATGGGATTATTGGGAACGAGCTTTGTGAAACCGAAGGGCCTGCAGCTCGCCACCGTTTCTAGATTGGTAGCACCTTACATAGGGGAACGGCGTGTTGACGGCAACACAGGGCGGTGTGTTGCCAAGGTGTGGCCAGCTGGAGGACAGCGATGCTCACTCACCGCTCAGCTTTTGCTTTGCTGAGGGCGCTACGAGTTATCAACTATTAGCCAGCGCCTGGGGAGCATGGTTGGATGTTGTCCGTTGTTGACCATGTACGGCGGAACGTGCCGCATCGTCGTTCGGCCATGAGCAATGTGCAAACGCTCAACGTGTGCACAACGTACATAGTAGTTAGAGCTTACGCAATCATGGAGGCCGCTTCTAGCCAAATGCGCCGAATGTGAGTGTGGTAGCAATATTACACAGAACTTGGAGAAATACCCCTTGTAGTGTGCGGATTCGAGGGAGAAAAGCAGTCTTCAACAGACGATGTGTGCCAGATGCAAGCTCCACACTGTCTATAAGCGCTGAATAACATAACTTACGTTCTGGCCTTTTACGGTCAAAGTAAGCGCGTAGACATTCCTTGCTGCCTAGGTTGTTTAGGCACACATGAAGCCCTACGTGGGGACTCCGGGAGTCACGAATGGTTTAACGTATGACAACTTGACTGGTAAGTACGAGTCTTGCCTGAGAACTAAAGGCCATACCTAGCTGATAGGGACTGTGAAAATCCCTAATAAATCCGCCCCCGGGGCTCTCACCCCCAATGAAAACGCAACAAAAAAGGAGCATCGCTGCAACCATCATGTAGATGGTGCGGTGATGTCGAACGTATTCCTCCGCCCCTTCCAATTATGTGTGGCCTGGTGTCGGCGAGGCCGCCTTGCGTCAGCCTTCGCAGCCCCTTGCGAAGAACGGCGTTTGTCCAGACATGGTCAACCGTTGACAAGAGATCATCCTACATGCCTCAAACTTGCCCAGGTCCCCTTTCGAAACACTATGATAGCCCGTCGCCCTGCTACTACCCAGCCCCAGATGCTCCCTAATGCAGGAAGCCTCTACCAACCATGCTTCCTCACCGGTTGCTGATCCCCCGCGGGACACAAAAAACGCCGGCGTAACGCACAATCGGTCCCTAAACACGTTTTTGTCCATTCCTGTCATGTCGCCCTCGCTGCCCGGCTTTTAGGCCAGGCGGCCTCCCTCTCCTCTGTTTCCCGCAATCCTGGATATGGTCCCGGTGTATCTGGAGGCCACCAAAACTTGCGCTGTCAACTCGAAACCCACAGATGCAAATGTACGGCGAAGTGCTTGGGCTAGTGCAACTTTCGAGGTGCGGCTGATGCTTGTCTTTGCGATGTTTCTGGCCGCAGCGGCACACGTAGAGAGCGCCAAGATGGTGTGGCGAGTTCCGTAGATGCCGTTCTAGCGATCTCACCAAAGTGTGCTCGTTGCAACCGGCCCTCCCGCAGAAGTAACGGCCCGGGGAAGAATGGGTGACTTCAATATGGCGCCTGAAGAGCAGAAGTCAGCACGGCTGTCCATTCCACACGAGACAGGGGAGGAAGACGTACGCCAAGGTTTTCACATCAGTCTCGGAGATGTGACAATGAAGGCAAGCCAGACCCGACGGTGAATGTCCGGGTCTCGGGCCGCTTTCTGCAGGAGGATTCGCCGGTGCCGTGGTGGGTAGTGATGTTGACTGCGCTAGTGGCGAGTTGAAGTTGAAGGACGCTTCTGAGGCATCGGGGGGCGTTGCCTGTAGTACCTCGACGTGGGAGTCCGAGCCCAAGGATTTGGAGGGGTCTGCCGCATGATCAGGAGAATCTGCCGGCGACTGCGATGACTGGATGACAGGATCTAACATAAGAAGTTCAGGTGAGATCCAGTCCAAGTCTGGCGTGGAACTAAGGGCGCTCTCGGCAACCGTGTCCGGCAACTGCATGGCGTGGAAAGACTGCCATGGGTCGCTCGAATCGGTGCACACTTCGGCTCCTCCATTCCAACCAGACAAGGCTGGTAGATAATAATAAGAGTCGTAATACCATGATGAGTCGTCGGGGGGCCCGAGCTCGTCTTGTTCTATGCGATGATCATGATGGTGGCTCTGAATGTCTGGAGCGCCGAGTCAAGCCCGGCGCCAGACAAGCGGCTTGTTCTGTGGAGACCTGAAATTCACCAGTAAGGTACCTGCCTACGTAGATTACCTTAGTTAATAAATGCATAGAAGGAATCGCGAGCAGAACGAATAAATGCTAGGTTGATTATACAAAGAACACAATGCACTTACTTCCTAGAGTAGCTCGCAATTGAGCATTAGCGCCTAAGGCGGCTTTGACAAGTGGTGGCGGTAAGAAGAAAAGAAGATAACTTGAAGGTGTGGGTGGGGGCTCTTCGTCTTAAATTTAGGTGGGCGACAGACAGGTCAGGGCCAATTTCCTAATTGGCTGTGAGGTGCAAACGCCTGGACGTCTTGGCGCGTTGCGCGCGGGTTGTACACCACTTTTAATTTTTTGGGCCGGCAGGAAAGGGGAAAACGAACAGCAAAATAAAAATAGCTATACCAATCGCCCTACTCGATGCGCGGATTACCTGTTTATATATTCTGATAGATCTAACCCTGCAGTATATGATTCTACTATACGATTGGTGATGCGGATAATACGCGTTGAGGTATTGATGGATATATGTCGAAAATGATGTTGATCGATGTTTTTTGCCAAGATTTTACAAAAGTTCGAAAAAAGTTTGGAAACAGAGATAAATCCATCAATATCTCAACGCGTATTATCCGCATCACCGATCGTATAGTAGAATCAGATACTGCAGGGTTAGATCTATCAGAATATATAAAGAGGTAATCCGCGCATCGAGTAGGGCGATTGGTATAGCTATTTTTATTTTGCTGTTCGTTTTCCCCTTTCCTGCCGGCCCAAAAAATTAAAAGTGGTGTACAACCCGCGCGCACACGCCCCAAGACGTCAAGGCGTTTGCACCTCACAGCTGCTCGGCCGCATGCGCAGCTTAGTCACGGCCCGAAACGAAGTGTTCCGCAGCTGAGAGCGACCGTTGGCTGAGCACGGGATTGGCTACAGGTCCTGCTTATCGGCCTGAGCGGCCCTCCTGCTTTGGCCTCGGCTTAAATCGGTATGTTTTTGGGCCATGGCTCAGACGCGTCGCTAGCGGTCCACGTCTTCTCGCGGTCGCCAGTCCGGCCGTGGACAAAGACGATGCTGGGGGGGGGGATTATTAGCGAGGCGTTATAGAGGAGCAAAGATGTACGCACTCGACGATGGCACCTGCCGGGCTGCAAAGCGGCTTGATGCTCGCGGGGAAAGTCTTGGTCGAAGACGAGGCCGCGGCGGGTGGTCGCTCTGGCTGGGTTATGTTTGCTGAGCCGCCGAACCAGTCGGCGCGGTTTCCGGCCGTCAGGACATGAGTAGTCGCATTCCACCGCGAACGTGCGGCTCGGTCCGTCAGATGGTGATCCACTGCTCTGGTGGGGTTCAAAGGCGGGCGTCAGCGAGGGTCCAGCAGCTACACTACCTTACACATTCCAGCCAGGTCGTGATGCCCAGCGGGGAGATCCAAGTTTCCGGATCCTGGACTTTGCGACCCTGCATTCGACCGATTTAGAGCGAGCTAAATTTAGCAGCAGTTATGTGGGTTCCGGATGACCGGCGACAACAAAACCTGGCAACGCTGCACCCAGGCCGATGGCGCTCAAGTCAGAGGTTAGCAGCAACAGGGTGGTCTAGATGGGCGAGGCCAACCACTGAGACATCTGCACACAGCTTCCATCGACACCCTGCCCGTCCTGCACCTTCACAAGCTTCATTTATGCCCCTCAATCAATGTGACACTGTGGAAACGTGGCTGTTGGTGTTCACACTCTAGGACAATTATCCTCAATTGCAACAAAACAACACTAGGAACGGACTATAATAACATTGCGGATAGCAGATTTAGACGATTCTGCGGCCTCCTCGCAGGTGCTCAAAACTGGGCCAGCGTCCGAAGAGGGCGAGGGGAACCGAAAATACTCCTCGATGAATGCGCCCAAGGCCGGCGGAGTTGCTGGGCTGTTGCCCCGCATGTCTTCTGCTGCACTTTGAGGCGGACATCCCCCTTGCCGCTTTGACTTGCCCCAGTCGGCCCACTTACCAACCATCTTGATACGCGTTGCTGGCTTGTCTAGGCCCTGCTTTCTTGTATCGTCTGTGCCATCATTTCCGTCAGGGGTTGCGGCTTGGGAGAAGGACAGGTCATCCTCGCTGTCCACGGAACTTGCGTGGTCGAACTCCGACAAGTTAGCGAATATCAAGGGGGATGCTGGCATAGAAGTAGGCACGGGAGACTGTGAAGGGCTCCCAGCCCTAGCCCAGCCTTGTCTGTGAGCGGGGACGCTGGGAGCGGCGACGTTTTGGCTTCCTGCTTGATGGAGGCGCCATCTACACACAATGACCACTGAAGGAGATTGGGCGGCAAGCATAATTCGGGTTTCCCGGGTTCGGGTCCGCGGGCCGTCGGCTCATTGGAGATCTGGGTCTTCGAGACACGGTAGCCGTGGACATCGAAGAGGTGGTCGAGGGAGACGCTCGAGACCCCGCACTCCGAGCAGCCCTTAGGCAGCTTGTGAGTCTCAAGAACGTGCCGAATCGCATCCTGACTGTGCCGCACCGCCTCGGTAGCGGTCGCTCCAGCTCTAACTGGCAGTGCGCGTCCCAGTCGTCGCCTATCCGGAACCACTTCGAACAATAGAAGCAATAGACAAGGTCGCGGTTGCTTACGCCGAGGCGTTCGGCCACAGCCCGTCACCTACAAGCGTAGATATGAGGCCACCTCTGCCGCTCGTGGATCATAGAACCGCACCAGTCAGCGGCTATAATGCTAGGGCTGGTTGGGACGGCTTAGGGATCTCGGTATAACCTTGCCAGTTCCTTACCGCACCAAGGGTACATCCCGCGGTCGGGTTTCTCTCCTGGACGACAACAGACCGTCTAGTCTTCTGTCAGGAGGTAGAGTATGTCTCGTATAGCGCCCTGTAGCTCTATCAAAGGCCAAGTCCGAGTCCCGGGCTATAGTCGTAGCGAGCCGACCCTTCTCGGGGATTAGTTCGTTAAGGGGGTCCGGGTCTTGGCCTATAAATGGTGATATACTGCCTCGGCTTAGAATCTTTACTTCCTTCTTATGTGAGCTACTCGTTGCGGTACGACTCAAGTCCCTCCTTATATAGCTTCTTGAGGAGAACCTGTTTCGTTGTAAGTATCGCTGTACGTTCGGCACTTATAATCGAGTCCCTGGCCTATATATCGAGCTCGACGATCGCGGGGTTCTGCTATATAGCCAAGTCTATAGCTATAGGAAGTTGTGTAGATACGCTGGGTTTACGGAACTGGCCGATACTTCGGAAATGTTCTGGAACGCTATAGTCCGAGGCCTCGTTACGAAAGGCGGCACTACTATTACAAGACGAGACGTTTCCCGTATAGAACTTATCTAATATCCCGGGATAGTAATATAGGATGTATTGCAACCTCTTAGCTAGCGTATAGCGCTCTATCTATAAGTTAGCTTATATAACGGGGCCCTGATCTCTGGGTAGGATATCCTACTATTGAGTCCCCCAGCGGTCTTACACCGGATCAGGTGAATACTACGTCTAATACTAACGTAACCTACGTATTGAAGGACTATATCGAATATCTTCCTGAATCTCTCCTCCGATATAGGCTTTTAGGTAGCTTTACCACCCTCGATACGGCGTGCGATCGGCAGGTCAGAAGCGGACTCGTTCTACAATAATAGTATCTCGTTGTTACGGTCGACCATCCTCTATTTCTATAAGTTCGACAAGGTGTCTGGAGCTAGGATGGTTCCCGAACCGTTTCAAGAGGGCGAAGACTGTAGTACTACCGAAACCAGGAAAGGCTCCGCCGGTGTATCAGACCCCGGGGGGATACAGGCCCATTGCTCTGCTGCCAACCCTAGGGAAGGTAATAGAGTCAGTGGTCGCCAGGAAGGTCACTCAAACTGCAGAAGTCAACGGCCTCTTACCAGATGAACAAATGGGGAGCAGAGCACACCGCTCCACAGAGCTGGCTGTCCGGCTAGTAGTAGCCCAGGTCCAGGAGGCGTGGAGACAGAAGGGTGCGGCGTCCCTATTGCAACTGGACATCTCAGGAGCCTTTGACACGGTCAACCACACCCGACTGCTAGCAACTTTGCGAGAAATGGGCTACCCGAGGTGGCTGGTCCTCTGGACGAGAGACTGGTTGACTGGTCGAGAGGCCACCCTTCTTTTCGACGGCAAGACGGCGGCACCGACGGTAATTCGGGCAGGGGTCCCCCAAGGCTCACCCCTTTCCCCTGTTCTCTTCATCCTCTATATTTCCTCATTATACAAGCAGCTAAAATACGAGCACCCTCACTTGGCTATAACGGGGTTTGCGGATGACACCAACCTCCTGGTGTTTGGTCGAAACCCCGAGGCCAATGTCCGGCAACTGGAGGCGGCGTGGGAAACATGCATGCGATGGGCGGACAGTCGGGGGATGAAGTTCGCCCCGGAAAAGAGCGAACTGATCCATTTCAACAAGGGACGACGGCAGTGGACAAACCAGCTGGAACTCACTAACCCAGGGGGAGGCACCAGCCCCGTCAGACCGAAGGAGTCTGCCAGGTTCCTGGGAGTCTGGCTGGACCGGAAGCTCAACTGGAAAGCCCACCTGGCGGCGGTGGAGAAGAAGCTGAGGACCCAGAGCTATGCCCTGTCGAGGCTAGCGGCATCGACGTGGGGACTGGGTCTAGCCAAAGCGCGAGAAGTGTACACAAAGTGCATCTGGTCAGCGCTGGCCTATGGCGCATCGTCGTTCCACATTCCCACGGATGTGGGAGGCGAACCGGTGAAGAAAGGCACCACCAAGGCCCTCGGGAAGGCCCAGAACAAGAGCCTGAGGATTGTGGCGGGAGCCTTTAAGTCTACCCCCATCCGTAACCTCGAGACAGAGACGTGGGTACCACCATTGGACTTATACCTAAACAAACGGCTTGCAGATTTCGAAAACCGACTCCAACAACCCAATCTGGACGACGGCCAAGGCGGCAAGAAGACGGCGGGGAGCGTTATCCTTACCGCCTGCCGCAAGATACAGCAGAGACTCAGCTCGAGGAGGGGCAACAGGGGCCGACCGCGAACCTTGAGGCCTCAAGGGCCCACGGCGGTAGAGAGAGCCGCGGGCACGATCATGCGCTGGACGGGGGGAACCATAGACACGGACAAGGCAGTAGAAGAGGCCTGGAGAGCGAGGTGGTTAAAGGAACGGGACGGCAGAGCAATCACCAGGCCGGCGGACGACTTTGACCATCAGCGGGAGACGCTATTCCGGAACGAAACCCTAAGGAGGCATGACGGTCTCAGCAAGGCGAAAAGCTCACTGCTCATTCAAATCCGGACGGGAGCAATAGGCTTACGGGACTACTTGTTTACACGGGAAGTCCCGGAGGTTCTGACGCCTGTCTGCGAGTGTGGCGAGGGACGAGAGACTGCCGAACACCTGGTAGTGTGGTGTTTGGCCCCACCGTTGACTCGAAGATGGGAGAGAACTGGAATTCGGACACGACGGGACTTTTACTCAGTTCTACACGGTATCAATCCCACGACTGCACGGCTGGCGAGGAGGATCCTCGACTGGCTGATGGACTCGGGGAGGCTGCCGATGTACAGCTTGGCCAGGAGGCTCGAGCTGGAAACGGCGGCCTGAAGCGCCCCCGTTCGGAGGCCAGGAGGCCTCCTCTCTTTGTATACGTAGACTCACCAGAACGCATCGTTCCTTGATTGTTGGTAGGGGTTTTTCACCCGGCCCGGGAGGGCACGGTTTTCCTGTACACTAAATAGCAGAGGGTCCGGCACGCCCTAGGGCATAGCGGAGTATGAATAATAATAATATTACTGTGAAGCTTTTCCCGCTCCTGTCTCCCTTAGACTCGGTTGTGGGGGCCTATCCCGCTTCGTAGGCTAGGGCCAATGAGATGGCACACTCCTAGGCGGCGAGGCAGGTTCACCGACGGCCGAGAATGGATGGACCTCTCTCCTTCCTCTTTGGAAAACAGTGTCGTTAATTTCGTCCTATGGAACAGGCACTCGTGACTGTTTTCTTTGTTTATTTCCTGCTTGGCTTGGCCGGAGGTGCCGTCTGTTTCCTTTGTTCTCTTCCTGCTTGGCGCCGTCCGAGAGGCCGTTTCCCGTTTCTTGGCTCGTTATTCGCCGGAAACAAAACCAGACACCGTCATGATCACAATGAACCTGCTTCTCGCCCGGAGGCCACAAAGACGAAAACGTCATTAAGAGGTGGTGTATTACACTATAGAAGCAACTCTGAAAAAGACCTGCGTTAGATTCCCGCCTCGGTCCAGAGGGACGCGTCCTCTTCGTCGGCGGTTTCAGTGCCCTGGCCAGATTCAGGCATGGCATCCCATTCTCGAAGCCACGACTCGTGCTTGTGGTCTTCCTCGAAGCGCCGTCTGGTCTCCTTGCCCCGTCGTTCCAGCTTGAAGATAGCGTTTCTCATGTCTTTGTCAAGTACATTCTTGGGCTCGATAAAATCGCCGCGCGCCGGTTTCCGAAACAGATGCAGCCCGTCCCAGCTCTCCGCCCTCGATAGCTGCACGTACAGGCTCATGAAACTGGGCCGGGTCGCCGTGCCGCTGGAGTGGACGCCTTTTAGGTTGACGAGCACGTCCGAGAACTGCTTTCCCTGGCTCTTTTGATCCGTCATGGCGAAGGCCGGCGTGCAGAGAGGCCCCGTTCTGTGGGTAACCCACCGAAAGCCCGGCTTGCCCCTCCATCTGGCTCCCTTGCCCCGCATTTGGTTCGGGATGGCGACCGTCTTGCTCTTGATCAAGATGGTGCCGTTGGGGAGCCCAGGAATGGCGAGGCCCGCGCTATCGTCCGACTCGAGGAGGAGGGCCACGGGGGGTCCAAGATGGAGAGTCACATCGCTGGCGAGGGCGATGGTGCCGGCGGCGAGATCAGGGAAGATGTCGACGGCCTTGAACGGTGCCCCGTTGACCACCTTCAGCCCGACAAACTGGTTGCGAGTCACCACGACCGGCATGCCTTGAGCGTAGAAGAACAAGCCGGGGGTCGGCAGCTGTGAGTCGTCTCCGTGGCGGAGCACGTGGCATAACTCTTCCACACTTAGTCGCTTCCCTGACTCAGTGTCGTGCTTGGCCACGAATATGGAGGTGTGTTTGCCGTGGGCACGAGCCCACTGGACGACGGCCGCCATGTTCAGGTCCCACCGGTCTTGGTTCAGCGGCGTGATGGCTCGGAGGCCATCTACGAAGGAGGACTTGCACGACGGTGTATAGAGGCGTTGGCATAGCCGCTGGAAGTCCAGCTCGGTCTACTCGCCGTTGCGCAGGCGCCGGAGGAAGCCCCGCAGCCTTGGACAGCCGGCCGCGCGAACCTGTTCGCGGAGGATGACGACGGCCGTGAACTGGAGGAACAGCTTATGCGCAGCTAGGTGCTTTGCCGAGCTGTCCAGTCTCTGTCCGCCGCTGGCGCCCGTCAGGAGCAGCGTGTGGAGACCATCCTTTTTCTTTTGGACCTTTAATATCGCGTCGATCTCCTCGCGGCTGGGAAGTCCCATGCCACGGAAAGGCGAATCTTGGAGGTCCTGTAGCATGGTATAGAAATGGCGACCACGCTGGGCAGCAGTGTTGTCGTCCTGGTTTGGGTCAGCTGCCCTCGCCTCTTCATATCCTTGATTTCGCTACGTCGGGCCGCGGATAGGACATTCAGGAAGGCTTCGTAATGCGCCTGAGGATCGATGCTCTCGACGTTCGCCCCAACGCCGCCGTCGTTCCCCACCTGGAGTGTCATGTGTGGCTGAAATGCAATAGTTAGGTGAGACCAAGCTCGCTATCTACAGCAACTTTAAGCTTAATAAGAACCTACTCCTATTGACCTCAGCTTTGGATTTCCTACGAACACGGCCAGTGGAAGCTGCTCATACTGAAGGTCCCGGTTTAGCCCGCGTACAAACTGATTCCCTTCTTGGCTTCTTACACGAGAGGTATCAACAGGAGATGGCGGCTATCCTATAGACTTCCCCATTTCCACCTGGGTGATCGAACATCTAGGACCCGAACCCAAGACGCATCGCAACGAGCTTCTACTCTCGATTGGCCATTTGATCAACTGGTTCAGGGACCATAGGACGAAGCTTTTTTTTCAGGTTGCCTGGAATTCTAGAGCTGGAGCGCTTCAAAGACGATGTCATACCGCCCCTTTTTTCAAACAGTTTGACAATCTCTTGATGGCCTTTCAATGAGGCGGCTTGGAGAGCGTTGCCGTATCTGCCGCCCTGCGCGTTGACGTCTGCTCCCTTGTCCAAGAGCAGTTTGACAATCTCTTGATGGCCTCTCGATGAGGCGGCTTGGAGAGCGTTGCCGTATCTGCCGCCCTGCGCGTTGACGTCTGCTCCCTTGTCCAAGAGCAGTTTGACAATCTCTTGATCGCCTCTCAATGAGGCGGCTTGGAGAGCGTTGCCGTATTCGCCGCCGCCCTGCGCGTTGACGTCTGCTCCCTTGTCCAAGAGCAGTTTGGCAATCTCTTGATGGCCTTCCGATGAGGCAGCTTGGAGAGCGTTGCCATATCCGCCGCCCTGCGCGTTGACGTCTGCTCCCTTGTCCAAGAGCAGTTTGACAATCTCTTGATGGCCTCTCAATGAGGCGGCTTGGAGAGCGTTGCCGTATCTGCCGCCCTGCGCGTTGACGTCTGCTCCCTTGTCCAAGAGCAGTTTGACAATCTCTTGATCGCCTCTCGATGAGGCGGCTTGGAGAGCGTTGCCGTATTCGCCGCCCTGCGCGTTGACGTCTGCTCCCTTGTCCAAGAGCAGTTTGACAATCTCTTGATGGCCTCTCAATGAGGCGGCTTGGAGAGCGTTGCCGTATCTGCCGCCCTGCGCGTTGACGTCTGCTCCCTTGTCCAAGAGCAGTTTGACAATCTCTTGATCGCCTCTCGATGAGGCGGCTTGGAGAGCGTTGCCGTATTCGCCGCCCTGCGCGTTGACGTCTGCTCCCTTGTCCAAGAGCAGTTTGACAATCTCTTGATGGCCTCTCAATGAGGCGGCTTGGAGAGCGTTGCCGTATCTGCCACCCTGCGCGTTGACGTCTGCTCCCTTATCCAAGAGCAGTTTGACAATCTCTTGATGGCCTTCCGATGAGGCGGCTTGGAGAGCGTTGCCGTATCTGCCGCCCTGCGCGTTGACGTCTGCTCCCTTGTCCAAGAGCAGTTTGGCAATCTCTTGATGGCCTCTCGATGAGGCGGCTTGGAGAGCGTTGCCGTATTCGCCGCCGCCCTGCGCGTTGACGTCTGCTCCCTTGTCCAAGAGCAGTTTGACAATCTCTTGATCGCCTTCCGATGAGGCGGCTTGGAGAGCGTTGCCGTATTCGCCGCCGCCCTGCGCGTTGACGTCTGCTCCCTTGTCCAAGAGCAGTTTGGCAATCTCTTGATGGCCTTCCGATGAGGCGGCTTGGAGAGCGTTGCCATATCCGCCGCCCTGCGCGTTGACGTCTGCTCCCTTGTCCAAGAGCAGTTTGACAATCTCTTGATGGCCTCTCAATGAGGCGGCTTGGAGAGCGTTGCCGTATCTGCCGCCCTGCGCGTTGACGTCTGCTCCCTTGTCCAAGAGCAGTTTGACAATCTCTTGATCGCCTCTCGATGAGGCGGCTTGGAGAGCGTTGCCGTAGAAGCCGCCCTGCGCGTTGACGTCTGCTCCTTTGCTGATAAGAATTTGCGCAGCTGTTACGAGCCCAGCGAAGCAAGCATAGTAGAGCCTGGGGCCTCGTGGAGGACCTGGATCATGGTCCCAGGCCCTATCAGCCTGATACAAACGAGCCCATCGCTGGAACGTCACTTCCTCTTCTAGGAACCTAACCATTGCTCGAAGTATATCTTCTGAAGCTTGAGCCAACCCCGCATAGTCTGTCCAGACTTCCGCCGCAAATCTTGCCATTGGGAAACCCTGTTTAATCTCTTTGTGGCTACCGTTTATGTCTGTAAGATAACTCAAGCATGTCCTTGCGATGGGAATGCTAGCAGTCGTAATGTTGAACTGGTCCTCTCCGAGAAGGTACTCTTTGACCGAAAAGTGGGCAAGATGTAGCTCTTTGTCGGTGCCCTGAACGACTGTCACTAAGCTAGGACAGTAGTCCAAAACATCAGTATCGCAAAACAGTCGACGCTTGACGTCAAACCCTCGCGGCTCGTTTTCGATCTGCGTTGCTATTACTTCTTTAGCCTCGGCCAGCTTGAGAGGTCGCGTCGAGTGCACTAGAAACTGCAGGAGCCGCATCGCGTCGTTTTTAAGCTCCGTCGGTATGCATTCAATCATGCGTCGGTACGTGTCTTCCAGGGTCCGCGGCAAAGATGCGAGAGCCTCCTCAATAGCTGCCTCATGACGGCATCGAGCTAGGCTGTCCAATTGACAGAACGCCCACCTGAACCTAAGCACCGTGTCAACAAACCATCAGCATATCGATCGAAGCAGTGATATCTCACATCCCGCCAGCCCCGTCCCCAACCTTACTCTGGATCAGCTCGAGGAGATCCTGCGACAAGGGCTTGTCCCGAAATTCGCGTCGTTGCGAAAGCTGTGCTGCGACGTATGATCGGATATCGGCGTTGACAGCCTGCCTGTTGAGTTCTAAGCAGTTTCCCTCCCCTATCAACGAGGGGATGTCGTGCAGAAACTTGGCTTCAGGCCGACCGGTACAAATCAGCTGGACGTGGTCCAGCTCTGGCCTGGACACTACGTCCTTAATCCAGAGGAGTAGGTCGGCCCTCGTTGTCGACTCGTCTAAGGCGTCCAAAATGATGGAGACCTTCTTCTGGACGGCAAGCATCTTGAATAGAACATCTGAGAGCGTCTTTGTTGCAAGTTGGTCACGGCCGTCCTGGTGTGCTTGGAATGAGGCGTCAAGAACACCTGCAGAACTAGCCTTGTCTCGGTAGAGTTGAAAAGCAAGTGACCGCAGCATGGCACCTACGGTCTGCTTTGCCGTGTCGCTAAAGTCAAAGAAGAAGCTGAGGATACGACGGTCGTTTCCCTTTGCGAGATGATCCAGCACAGTCGCACTGAGAACCGTCTTTCCACATCCCGCGAGCCCATGCAGCCATAAATATCGACGCGACCCCGAGTGCCACTCTTGGAAGACCGGATTTTCCAGGAGCCACGCACCTGTCCCCTCATGGCGGAGCTCCCTCGCGTGGTTGGCGTTTGTAGAGGGATCAGAGGGTCGAAGCCAGCGCTCGATCTTCTCGGTACGAAGGTCGGCCTGGATGGAATCAGTGGTCTGCTGCACACTATCGAGTTTCTGTTTAATTAATGTAAGTCAGAATGCCTCCGAAGTGAGGTGATTACTGTGTCTTGTTTATTCGCTCGGCCAGGCCACGGGGCATGGGAGGATATAGAACCACTAACTTGATTAAGCACGTCCCCTGCCCTCTTGGTCTCCTGGACCTCCTGAACCGGCACGTACGCTAGGAGTTCCTTGGTATACGCAGCGGCGGTGGCTGAGGCATAGCGTTGCCATCGATCGTTCTTGTGGGAATCGGCGTAGTCGCAGATCCCTCGGATCACAAGACAGGGAAAGTGGTTCATCAGGCCGGCTGCTTCCATCTCAAAGCAGATGCAGTCCTCGCCGATGTCGGCAACAATCCGATCACGCGTAGCGGCGTCTTTAACAAGCGAGTTGCCGGATGCGATAGTCCCGTAGTGGATCTCGGGGTCGGTGGTGTCTCGAGCATCGCGTTCAACCTCGCCAGCCGTGTCACAGCCCCGACAGTCCGGCCCGGGGACGTGGTCGCACGAAGATTGGAAGAGCCGGTCGTTGTCGGTGCCCTGGTGAATATAGCCAGGACTTTGCTTGGATCTCCTGTTCATTTTCGGGTTCTTCTTTAGCATCTGTTGAAGGAAGTTGGGAACCTTGGAGTACATCGACTCGTGATCGGCCTGGATGCTGGCAAGCGCATTAAGGAGGACGGTCGGAGGTGGTCTGAGAAAGCCTTTGCGCTCACGCCTGTCACCAGACTTGGCCTTGATCAAGTCGTACTGGCAGACGCCGCCTGTGGTCCCGTCGGGCTGGCTCACGACAACGTCGCCGAGCCGTATATCGTAATCCTCGTCCGGTCGGGCGATGCCGCCGCCTATGCCGACCAAAAGACCAACACGGATGGATGGCAGAGAGGCAAGCAGGCTCGAGGCCGTGGTCGCAGCCGAGGTAGTTCCATAGACTCCGGCGGCAAGAGAGGCAATGACGATGTTGTGCTCACCCACCCGACCCCATGTATAAACGTTTGCATCGGTTTGGTGTCTAACGAAGCCAGTTGGAGGCGCATGTTCCTCGTCGAGCATCGCTTTTGCAGCGGCCCGCTCGATGGGAAGAGCAGCGATCCAAGCGACCCCATAGGAGTCGGGGCTGTCGAGAGCATTGTGGGATGTCATGGTGCGGATGAAAGCGGATGAGACCGTCGGATTGACGAGCAGAATGTTAGGATTATACGGTTGGCCTACATTGACGGAAGCTGGAATTGAGTCACCCGAGGAGAGAGAGGCGACGTGACAACAACATATTGTTTTATCACACTGGGGAGCGCAGCCTTGTACAACAGTTGCCATAGAAAGACGAGAGCAAGCTGAAAAGGACCAGGCCGGGTGGGATCAGGCCGCAACAACAGGCTCTCACCAATTACACACACCCACGTTGGGGGCCCTGATGCTGTGGGCGCTTGCATACAGCACCCTCTAGCCCGCCGGATGGCATGATTGGAAGTGATTAATGCCAAGAAACTGCCTTTTGCGGCAGCCATCTGTTGGAATAACGGGTGTCCGGCTGCCTCAGGAACTAAAGAACGTTAATTGAGTTGTCAGTTCTTTTTGCAGATTTCAGTTGCTTTGTACCAGTTGGCTCTGTGGGAGTTGTAAGTAGAAACCCATTCTCGTCACCAAACCATGCTCAAAATCCCCGAACTACCAGCCAGCCCTAGAGCACCGCTGTGCTGTATTACTAACTTCTGAGATTGACCAAAGAACTGCTCTTGCTTGCTTCCCAACATTTATCAGCCATCCTAAAACTAATCGAACGACGGCATTGTGATGCGGCCGTGGGCTAATTGCGCCGGCGCGTTCCTCCAGGCTTCCTTTGGCGGGCCGCGAAGCGGCACGGTCCCTCTTGTTATGCAAAATTGATAAGGAAATGCCCGTTATCGCGAGTTTCGATTGGTTCGTATCCAGCTGGAAGCTCCTGTTTATTCAAGGGAAGGGCTCCCAAGCACCCACGAAATACTATCAAGCACCCAGCTATACCTAATCGGGATAATCGTTTTTTCCATACGTCCGAGTGAATCACCAATACCAAAATTACCGGCCTGTGACCGACGGAGAGGAGCAGCAGATAGTCAACGTCGTGCCAATATTCCCGTTGAGCCCGTCAAGGTCAAGGGTAAAGGCCGCCCTGCTGGGGCCATCGCCTCGGTCCCTGCTTCGAAGAAAAGGGTGAGGGAATCACTGGTACCAAGCGGCTGCCTTCGGCGTTCGAATATGAGCTCGAGAATGAACCAGCTACGGCTGTTCCCCCGTCAACTGCTCCTCCCATAATGAAGGGAGCATCGGCGGGCAAGCCACGCGGCCGCCCTCGCAAACAACAGCCGCAGCTACAAGCTCAGCGGCAAACTCAGGAAGCTGACTGCATTGTGGTAGCAGTTACATCAGAGACGGAGGCAGCCACATCAACTCCTGCAGTCACAACTACAAAGCTGGGGTTACTGCGGCTGCAGGAAGTTGAAGAAGATCTATACGAGCCTGGAACGGCACCGCCGCGAGCGTATCAGCGCATCATTGATGCCCTCGATTCTGTTGATCCCGAGGTCGAGGATACACATGATGCGTTGCTTGCTGACGGAGAGGCTGTGTTGGAAAGTCATGGCACCGGAAACGGTCATGACACCCGGAAACGGACAGGTACCGGAAACGGATTCATGGCATCTGGCACCACAAAGATCCGGATAACCACGGGTTAACTTAAGGAGACAAAGGAGAGATTTAGGATAAAGCCACCTGCTCTCAAGAGCTCTGAGAGGAGAAAAAGATAGAACCAGAGATCAATTAATCACTTCTGAATGGCTTATGAGCACCTCAAATTATTGTTGTAAGCTCTCATCATATGTGCAATAACTTTGAAATCGTGGCTGTTGGTCTTCCAACAGGCTGATGCTCGGCTGGCTCGTGAGGATGCTGCAGCTCTTGAGGAAGACGACGAAGGCGAGGAAGAAGACAGTACTATAGAGGATTGAGGTCCCTCAAGAGTATCCTTCCCATGTAAACAATATTGTTGGAACAACGTCCATTGACATGATGATTTTGCTGTGCCATTGGGGGAATCTCGGAACTTTTGGCGCTGTTAGCCCTGTTTTACGTGAATTACATACGTTACGCGAGCTGACGGCCCGTCACTGGTAAAAGAAAAACGATTATCCCGATTAGGTAACGTGGTTGATCACCGAGCGGTCCATATCACCGAGCGGTCCACTTTCCATCCGTGTCGCGACCTTCCACCTTCAAACTCCACCACACTACAACAAAAACCATGTCTATGCAAATGCAAGAAGCCAGAATCATCCTTGCCATCGAAGCAATTCGTATGCGCAAAAAAATGTCGATCCGACGTGCTGCGCAGACGTATAATGTGCCGAAGTCGACCCTCATCGCCCGGATGAAGGGCCGCGTCGCAAAGCCTGAGAAACGCGACGTACAGCACAATCTGACCTTGGCTGAAGAAGAGACCCTTGTACGATATATCCTCGATCTAGATTCGCGAGGGTTCCCGCCTCGGATTGATGGGGTGAAAGATATGGCCGATCTCCTCCTCGCGACGCGTCACGCGCGACCAACTGGCAAGCAGTGGGCATACCGGTTCATACGGCGCCGCCCGGAGCTCAAGACGCGCTTTTCGCGTACGTACGACTTCCAGAGAGCCCTCTGCGAAGATCCAAAGATTATTGGGGACTGGTTCCGGTTGGTGGCCAACATGCGCGCGAAGTACAGCATCCAAGACGCCGATTTTTACAACTTCGACGAGACAGGCTTTATGATGGGCATTATCTGTAGCAACATGATTGTTACGCGTTCCGATCGACGCGGTCGAGGTAAGCAACTTCAGCCTGGCAACCGGGAATGGGCAACAGCGATTGAGTGCGTGAGCAGCGACGGCTTTGTGCTGCCACCATTCTTGATTGTACAGGGCGTCAACCACCTCGCCTCCTGGTACACCGAGTGCGATCTTCCCCCCTCCTGGGTTATCAAGACCTCCCCCAACGGCTGGACAGACAATGATACGGGCTTGGAATGAATCAAGCACTTCCATAAGCACACGGAGACCCAGCGGCAGGGGGTGTATCGGATGATAGTCCTAGATGGTCACGAGAGCCACCTATCAGCCCAGTTTGAGGAGTTCTGCAAGGAGCAAAATATTATTACCCTCTGCCTCCCTGCTTGTAACGGGCTGTGCCCGAGGTGGGCCTCGGTAACCCTCGGCCAGCTCACGTACAAGCACGGTCCACCGAACCCCTGGATGAAGCTATTCCCAGTTGCCCCACAGCGCACCGAACATTCTAGCAATGCGCTCGGGCCATCGCGCTCGCGATCATAAAGCAGCCCCACGAGCTGCCAGACTCTCTCATCTTTCCTTTTCTTCTTCAAGCTTAGTGTACTCGTAGAGTCGTCACCAGTTAGTTGCAATATACTCCTGGGACCGTTACAGCGTGGATCCGAAGCGGTCGAACAGATGGATCGACAATTCCGCAACCGCTTCCGAGTCCGCCGAGCAGCAGTCGAGACATGGTTCAGATTCCTCGCCGACAACCACCCTGGCTACAGAAATTTCACCTGGAACTACGACAACCTCTCCCAGTTGCCAGAGGACGGTGACGTTTTTGACCAGCTGAATATCCACGAGGCTGCCGAGTCTGGAGGTTTGTTGCCTGCAGATTCTGGCCCTGTTGAAGAACCGGAAGAGGACGGTGAGGTCGTTGACGAAGCCGCAGTGCCTGATATGCTGATCCACGACTCGGAAATAAATCAGCTTCAAGGGCGAGTCAATGATGGTGCTGTTGAAGTCAATGAGCAAGTGCCCCTAGAACCAGTCGACCCCCAGGCTGCTCATCAGCTGCAGATGCCTTCCATCCGGCGCACTCCCCTCGATGAGTTCAACCAGAAATACGCGCTGCTCTCTCTCGCCTGCCCGACCCTGTTCCCTCGGGGAGTCGCAGATTTTGTCGAGCCCAGGCAGCGCAAGATCTCCTACCAGGATTACATCCAGCATGCCATGAGGTGGGAGGATGGGCGATTTGCCAAACACCACAGCTTCCGGTTCATCGCGCTGAACACTCTGATGAGGCAACAGGCGAGGGGTCATAGTCGATTCTACGTCAGCAAGAACCACCGAACGCCTCTTACGAAGGAGGCGCTGCAGGAGGCGCTTGCCGATCCGGACACGCCAGAGGCCCAGGCCATCCTCAACCGGATCTCTCGCTATGCTGGTGTCATCAAAGGCACACGTCCCTTTTGGTACCGCCGACGTCGCGAGTGCGAGTCTTTTGCGCACTGTCTTGGTGTCCCCTCTGCTTTCATCACACTGAGCCCAGCCGACCTGCACTGGCAGAGCCTCTACCGGCACATGCCCGAGTACGAGGAGTGGAAGGCGCTTGATGAGCCGAGACGCATGGCCAAGTCCCGCCGGCTGTTGCGGGAGAACCCGCATATCGCGGCCTGGCACTTCCGCTCGCGGAACTCGCTTTTCAGGAAGATTGTGCTGAAGGAAAAATTCAACGTGGCCGACTTTTGGTACCGGTACGAGTGGCAAGGCCGCGGCAGTAGTCATTCTCATGGGCTCTACTGGTTCCATGGGAGCCCTCCTCCTGATATGGCAACCCCCGAGGCGAGAGAGCGCCTCGCAAGGATCCGGGGATATCACGTTACAGCAGTCAATCCGCAGCAAGAGGATGGCGCTGACGAGGGTAACCCTCTGTCTGTTGACCCTCTGGAGACGCCCGTTACCTGGGAGTGGCTGAACAGAATCGTCAACCGCTGTCAGCGACACCATTGCTCGTCGACCTACTGTCTGCGGGTGACGAAGAAGGATGCCCAACGGGCCAGAGAGGCGGCCGGGGAGACTGCCGGTGGAGAACGGCCGGCGCCAGAGCCCACGTGTCGGTTTCTCTTCCCCCGGCCTGTACGGGGGGCGGCCGAGGTCATCGAGAGGGCCGGAAAGGGCTGGTGGTCGTTCGAAGCCGAGCGCAACGATACCCACCTGAACCAGTACAACCCACTTCTCTCTCTTTGCTGGCTGGCCAATACGGACTGCTCACCCTGCACGAGTGTGGAGGCTGTTATCAACTATGCTGCGAAGTATTGCAGCAAGTCCGAGACCCAGACCAGCACATACGCGCAGATTACCCAGAGTATCCTTCCCCACATATCAGACAACAACCCGATGATTTCTTTTGTGTCAAAGATGATGAATAAACTAATCGGGGAGAGGGACTACTCTGCGCAGGAGATCTGTCATATCCTCCTGGGACTCCTTCTGCAAGAGGACAGCCGAGTGGTGCAGAGCGTTGACTGTAGGCCCCGCGAGAGACACGCTCGTGCAATTGACATCACGGCGGATGGCGATATTGAAGAGTCTCGGACAGTCTACGAGAAGTATCTCCGACGGCCCGATCATATGGAGGATGTCTCCTACTTCGAGTTTCTACAAAACTGGAACTTCAAGGCACGAAATGCGGACAAATGGGCGATTTGGCGGCCTCCTGCGATGCCTAGGGTGTTGTATTATTACCCCCGGTACAAGCCGGTCCGCTCCCATCGGCAGTACTCCGACTTCTGCCGTGTCAAGCTGCTGCTCAGTCATCCCCACCGCCAGACGGAAGATCTGTCCCAGGTTGATGGTCGAAAGTTCGACAACTATTCATCTGCCTATCGCTACTGCCTCGAGCATCATGACCACCCGGACGACCACTATGGCACTGTTGACGAGCCTGATCCATCTCCGGATGAAGAGGAGTTTGAGCCAGGGGGGGACGCCGGGGAGATTACCCTCGAGGACTGGCAGGAGATGGCGCGGTTGGTCCCCGACATTGAGCTTCCCGATGAACGGGCCGACTTGCTTGGCCGCCGAGACCTGGATGTCAACTACGACTGGGCGCGACACGTCGGCCGCTATTATCACGAGGAGTTCATTACTGGGAGCTACTAGGCGCAGCTTCGCGGAGAGACCAGGCAATTACGACGTGGAAGATATGCCTTTCGCAGCCCGTGATACGCTGAACACGCAGCAGCGTCAGGTATACGACACGATCATGCGCCACTTCAGGGCGAAGAACGAGAACCGTCGGCCTCCGCCCCTCCGGCTGCAGATCGATGGAGGTGGGACTGGCAAGTCGTATATGGTGAAGGTGATATCTTCTCACCTTCAGGCCAAGGCGGCTTCCTATGGCCGACCCTCCCCCATCGTTAGAGCAGCTCCGACGGGCGTGGCGAGCAACCAGATCGGGGGACAGACTTTGCATTCCCTGCTGCGGCTCCCCGTCGACGGCAATTACCGCCCGCTCTCCGAGACCCCGACAGTCCTGAACGCGTTGCAGCGGCGGTTTAGGGCCATTTACTACCTCGTGATCGACGAGAAGAGTATGCTGGGCCTCAAAACCCTCGCATGGATCGACCAGCGCCTGCGGGAGGTGTTCCCGGAGCGTCGCGACGAGTTTTTCGGCGGCCTCAGCGTCATCATGATTGGGGATTTCTTCCAGTTCCCCCCTGTCCTTAACAAGCCGCTGTATTCGACAAGCGACGATCTGAAGGACATCGAGATCGTCGGCCGTAATGCGTACCTCTCGTTCGACAAGTCGGTGTTTCTGACCACAATACAGCGGCAGCAGGGCGAAGACCAGGCCCCGTTTCGGCGGGCCTTGGAAGAACTGCGAATGGCTGATGTGTCAGTACCCTCTTGGGAGCTCCTTGCTTCGAGGTGTTCTGTCAAGCTCTCTCCCGAGCAGGTTGACAGCTTTGCCGATGCGCTTCGCATCTATCCCACCAAGGCCCAGGTCGTCGAGTACAACCACCAACACATGCTTGGCCTGGACAGCCCCGCCATTCAGGTCGAGGCAAAACACGAGGGTGTTGGCGCGGAGAAGCTGGAATCTTCAAATGCCGGCAACTTGGCCAAGCGCTTGCCCTTGTGTGTTGGTTGCAGGGTGATGCTGACGCGGAATTTGTGGGCCGACGTCGGGCTCGTTAACGGCGCACAGGGCACAGTCTACGACATATCCTGGAAAGAGGGTGCCGACGTGCTGCGAGACCCGCCCGAGGTCATCATGGTGGCCTTCGATGACTACGACGGCCCGGCCTTCACGATGCCAAACGGGGAGCCGCTCCGCAGTGGAGAGAAGCTGGTTGTTCCCATCCTCCGAGTGCGGCAGGACTTCATGGTCGGCGCCAACTCATGTTCGAGAGAGCAGTTCCCGCTGTGGGTCAGCTATGCGATCACCGTCCACAAGTCACAGGGCATCACCCTGGACAAGGTCGTCTGCAATATCTCTGCGCCAGAGTTTGCTTCTGGCCTCTCCTACGTGGTCGTTTCGCGGGTGAAGACACTCGGCGGACTGATGTTTGAGCGGCCCTTCGACCGCAGCAGGATCTACCGCGAGACACCATCACGAGCTATGGGGTTGAAGTTGTCCGATCACGCTACCAGGCAACTGCAGGCGTTATATGCTGTGGCGGGGGAGGTTCCCTCAAGAGTCTAATTGATTTGTAAGTAGCGAGGACGTGAGTGTAGAGACGTAACGTGAGTGGCAGAATAGAAACGATTAGTAGCTATAGTTAAGTGTAAGAAGACGACTCAAGTAGATAGAGTTGTTGGCCGACGGACAGATATTGGCGCTTCGTCTCTCCCGTATTCAACCCTAACCCGGATTGTCCTCCGGAGAGGGACAGGAAAATTGCCAGGAGCGGGAGAGAGGAAGGAAGCGCCCCGTAGCGTAGCGAAGGGCCGCGCGACTGACGAACGAAGCGATGCCAGCAATTTTAGGATGGAAAGAAGAACTTAAGATGGACACAATAACTTGGGACAAATACAATAACTTGGGACGGACACTATAATCTGACATGACAAAGTGCCTATACAAAACATTTTTCTCTTTCCCTCGTCGCGGGCTCTGACACCCCGCCGTCGCTCTGATCATTCAAACACTCCTACAGACCGGAATGACACCCGAAGAGATCCAGAGTGGCTACATCTGCCTCGCCTCAGCCAGCATCAGCTCTCATCGCCGACACCATTTTTTCTGAAAATATGGACCCAAACGACCTTGCTGACTTCCAACGCGCCGTCGCAGCCGACCCGCAGATCGTCGCTGCTTACCTCGCCGCTCACAATGCAAGCCTCTCTATTCCAATACTACCTCCCAGTACTCGAGGTACTCGGCAGAAGCCAACGGGGTAACCACAAAGCCCCCGTCCGGGTACTGCCACCACTCGAAGTAGTGGAAGTAGGAGTTGCACCACTGACCCTCGCAAATGCGTCCCCCCCTTAGTTGATTTCCGCCCCATAGTCGGGTTGATGAGAGGCTAATATAGTTTACACTATAAACTAGGTACCCTCCAAAAATGGGCAGGGTGGAGTTGTTATGGAGGAAATATCAGACACTGGGGAATTGGTAATTTCGGGCGAGCCAGATGATAGTGACTGGGACTCTATCTAAGGGATTTGGATGATGACCTGCAGCAGGATCTAGAGGCTTTGTTCAAAGAGGGAGTGGCGCAGAATTCATTACGTGTACACCTCGCCGTGGTAGCGAGCTTGAGGGAAGAAAACGACCGCTTTCTCAAGGACCTTGAGTGGGCCCTGAGGTTGTCGAGTCTGGACGGGAATGAATAGGTACAAGCCTTAATGTACATCTTAGGGGCATTAGATTCTCAGCATAAATTCAAGGGCTTTTGTTTTGCAATACAGTCATTACTTTCATCCCCAGCGTCTGATTCAGTCCTGACCTCCCTGAAAGTCCTTCCGGAATATTAACCTGAAATACCCAAATGCACTTGATTCCACACCAGACGGGAATGTGAAAAGCGTCGCATCCGGCACAATTCCTAGGGTCAGCGTGGACGGTCCGGAAGCTCTGTGAGGCGCCACTACCTAGACTACCAGTCCCAAACGTTGGCTCAGACTGGAGACTAAATTGTCATAGAGGTTGGTCCAAACCTTGGAAGTGTTGGGATGCTAGGTTCTTGCCCTCCATGGCAGTTACCTAAACGCCAGCCAGTTGTAACGCAGAAACTTCTAGCAACTCAACCACGCCCAGGGCTTTTGTCATCCTCCACTAATACAATTACGACAACGCCAACCCAAACTCGATATGGCAGTCTGCATAATCAATTTTCCTTTCAGTCAGCGACATTCTGCCAATACCTGCAACGGAAATGCAACGTGATGTGTGAAATTGGGGGTTGTTGACATGGATTTAGAAGGCTCACCCCTTATGTCACCGAAGTAACTATTGGAAAGTTCCAAACCCAACTCAGCGTTACTCAGCTCTCTTTCATGGCGCTCGGTCACGAATTGGGGTAGCATCGATCCTCAAGTTTCCCAAGGCAGAAGAACTGGAATTGGATAATCACCAACGGCCCAATCACAACCGGGAATGAGAACATGTGTGTTCGAGGTGCAGGCAGCTCCACTGCACCGGCCCGCAATGTAACACGAGAGAGTAGTCGAGGGAAGTCAATTGCGACTATGATTGGTATGGGCGGCAGGAACCTTTGTGTGTTCACGTCGCGAGCACGTGCGTATGTCCCAATTTTGGAATTCCGGCTGTCTTAAAAGAACACCCCATCTCTGAGTCCCGTCATGATCACCAGATGAACGGTAACCCCCTGAGTCGAACCACTCCATTCGTTCCTGAATCTGACTCTGACATCTCGAGATGGTGTCTTTCAAGTACCTCGCGGTGTCGGGCTTTGCCCTGCATGCTGCCGCCAAATCCGTTAAACGCGCCACGCCCGCAGCTTCGGTCTCTTGCAATGGGCAAGCCTACTCCTACGACGGGCTTGCTGGTTACGGGTCCGTGAAGTCGGATGCGCGTGACCAGTATGGCGACACCATCAGCATCGGCTCCGCCATGACGGTCAGGGACTGGAAGAAGACCGGTGACCGGTACACGGGCACCTTGTACGGTCTCCCGGATCGTGGATGGAACACGAACGGGACCCAGAACACTATCCCCAGGGTCCACGTCTTCCAGATTGCGTTCACCCCGGCGCCGGAGGCCACGGTTGCCAACCCGTCCGGCCCGAACCTCGAGTTCCAGTACAAGCGCACCATCTTGCTTTCTGGGCCCGACGGCAAGCCCATGACGGGAATCGACCCTGATTTCACCGGGGGTCTGACGTACCCTGGCTTCCCCACTATGCCTGCGGCGACATATCCGGGCGACGGGTTCGGAGGCCCCGGCCCCGGTGACAAGCGTCTGGTTCTCGACGCCGAGGGCTTGGTGGTGGAGGAGGATGGATCTTTCTGGATCAGCGACGAATATGGTCCGTTCGTGTATCGGTTTAACAAGAATGGTGGGATGGTTGCCGCGGTGCAGCCTCCTGATGCGCTCCTCCCCATCCGGAACGGCGAAATTAGGTGAGTGAGATCGTCTCGCTAGATATGTCGCTCAAGACTAATCCAACGCAGCTACAACTCCAACACGCCGCCAATCTACAACAGCAGCATGGTTCCGGACCCCGAGGACCCCACCCACGGGCGTCAGAACAACCAGGGCTTCGAGGGCCTGACCATGAGCCCCGACGGCAAGTCGCTCTTCGTCATGCTGCAGTCCGCCGCGCAGCAAGACGGCGGCGCTTCCTCGTCCAAGCGCAGCAACACCCGTCTCCTCAAATACGCGCTCGACCGCACGAAGGGCGATGTCAAGATCACGTACGAGGCCGAGTTCGTCGTCCCGCTCCCCACGTTCAAGAACGCGAAAGACAACAAGCGTGTTGCGGCACAGTCGGAGATTCACTACGTTTCCGACACGCAGCTTATGGTTTTGGCCCGTGATTCGAGCGTCGGCAGGGGCCAGGAGGACCCGCTGTCCCGTTACCGCCATGTTGATATCGTGGATATCTCTGGAGCTACCAACATCAAGGGGCCCAAGTTTGACGACCTTGTGAACGGAAACATCACGGTTGGAAACACCGAGGATCCTTGTGAGTTTATTTGGTGCCCATTTAATGAGCGACCACTGGCTGACTCGCAACTTTGTAGCCGATGAGCTTGTTTCCGATATCACCCCGGCCGAGCTGTGCCCGTTCATTGACTACAACATCAACACGGAGCTCAACAAGTTCAAGACGGAAGAGGGAGATGTCGTGCACAACGGCGCGCCCGTCGACTTTGGCCTCCTGAATGAGAAGTGGGAGGCTCTCGCTCTGCTGCCTGTCCATGCCGACGACGAGGCCCAGGGCAAGGGCAAGGGTAAGGGCAAGGGGAAGAGCAGCAGCTGCGGTGCGAAGAACGAGGATGAGTATTACCTCATCACTCTTTCTGACAACGACTTCATCACCAACAACGGTACGTCACAATATTCACTCGTGCTTCATTTGGGCAGATGCTGACAGTTCCACAGGATATGCCGACTTTGGAAAGATTCGATTCGTAGATGACTCTGCCACAGTCCCCTTTCTTCACAGCCAGGCCTTGGTTTTCAAGGTCACTCTGCCCAAGGGCAGCAAGCCTCTTGTCGGGTAAGGGGCATGAAGCGTTTCCGGTTACCATTCACTTAGAATACTTAATATGTGTATTGATACCTGCCACTTGGTTGGTTTCGGTCTTTATGAGATCTGTTTATATCAGGACTCCATGGAATTGCTAGGCCGTTCTCACGCCCTCCAAAACCCCGGGTGGCCATGCCGCCGGTACTACCTCTCTAGGTAACGTATCTAGGTACCCAGGCAGACGACTGCTTTCTTCCGCTTCTTTGAAACCAGGTTCGATGCCTGGCTGTAAACCCATCTTATTTACCCCCATGATATTATTAAACTTTATGGCTTTCAATCTCCGCCAAAATGTCAAACCTCATTCCTTTTAGTATTATGATCCCTTTAATAGTTAGAATTAGCCCCAGATGTAAAACATCCTTCTAGGGAATGAGGAAATTATGATACCAGTGCAACAACCATACCAAATGTCCTCTCGTACCTTACCTCAAAATTCAACGTTGCCCCTGAAACCAGCCACACTCCCGCTATCACAATCTCCATCCGCCTGCCTCGACGAAAACGCGTCGAGTGTCTCATACTTCAAGGGGGCCACATAGTCATTTCATCTACGGAATTATTGCCTCGGAAAGATTATCATTCGTGGCTCGCCAGGGAACGTTTGACGCGCTCAATACGAATAGCGGGACGAGTCCCACCAACCCCTGTCTTTGATAGGGCTGCTCTAATAAAAGTCCCGCAATCGACGATGCTTTGGGACTGGTTCGCCCCTAAACGGTTAGGGACAAGGACTCCCAGTCCGACCCAGCCACTCGGGCCGTTCAACGTCACAATCGGATCTCACGCACCGGCGATCCTTCATCAGGCACCAGTAAATTAGAGATCTGAACAAAACAACACGAAGTCTTCCCTCGCTCACATGCATCTTCGTCCCTTTGTTCCCAAACTCTGGCCGTCCACAGAGTGGGATTGAATTAAACATTGCAGAGCGCGGTGACCCAACTAGCGATCAGCAACATGGACAGCAACGGCGTGCTGGAGGCGTTGCCCGTGCTCACTGCACGCGGCTTCGAGACACTCAAAACGATGCCTCTTGTCACCACCGCCATAGCCATGGCCCTCGTCTACGTCCTCCTCCAGGCCCTTGGAGCGCGCGTCGACCCTCGCGAACCACCCCTCGTGAAGCCGCGCCTGCCCCTCATCGGACACATCATCGGCATGATGCGCGAGCAAGCCCAGTACCACATCACCCTGCAGCGGTCAACCGGCAAGCCCATCGCCACACTGCCCATGCTCACCGGCAAGATGTACGCCGTTTGGGACCCCTACCTCACCGCCGCGGGCCTGCGCAACAAAGCCCTCTCCACCGTCCCCCATGTCCTCGACGCGACTCCCGTCCTCGCCCAGGTCAGCCCCCAAACTGCGGACCTCCTCGCCGGACCCGACGGCCCCCGTCTCGTCAACGACATGATGCACCAAGTCATCCCAACCAGCCTCAAAGGCGCCAACATGCAACACCTCAACCAAACCGCCCTAACCTCCCTCGCATCCCAACTCAGCACCCTCGCCCCCTCCACCACCACACCCACCCCCATCCCCAACACCTGGCTCTGGATCCGCGACCTCCTCACCTCCGCCACCAGCACCGCCATCTACGGCGCCCCCCACAACCCCTTCACCCCCACCCCCCAAAACAAAAACACCATGGAATCCGCCCTCTGGACCCTCGAAAAACACCTCCTCCCGCTCACCCTCAACCTCCCCACCTTCCTCACGCGCCCCGGCCACCGTGCGCGGCAAACCCTCTTCGACGGGCTCACGCCCTACTACACGAATCGCCACGATGAGGCGGAGGGCACGTCGGCGTTTGTGCGCAACCGCGCGGCGCTGTTGCGCGCGGCGGGCATGCCGGATGGGGACGTGGCGAGGGTGGAGATCATGCTGCCGTTTGCGGCGCTGGCGAATACGGTGCCGTTGTTGTTTTGGATGGTGGGGGAGGTTTTTTCGAGGGGTGGTGGTGGTGATGGGGAGGGGGGGTTGGTGGGGAGGTTGAGGAGGGAGGTGGAGGAGGGGTTGGTGGTTAGGAGGGAGACTCGGGTGGGGGAGGTGGGGGAGGTGGGGGAGGTGGTAGTGTTGGGTTTGGCGGCGGGGGTGGTGGAGGAGAGGTGTCCGTTGTTCATGAGCTGTTATAAGGAGACGCAGAGGAAGACGGTGCATCAGGTTAGTACGAGGACGGTGATGGAGGATACGGTGCTGAGTGATAAGGTGGGGAGGGAGTATTTGTTGAAGAAGGGGAGTGTGGCGCAGTTGGTGATTGGCGTGGGGCATGGTATGGAGGAGTATTGGGGTGATGATGTGGATGAGTTCAAGCCGGAGCGGTTCCTCAACCAGGGGGCTCGCAAGGGGGATGCTGAGGAGGGGCCTGGCAGTGCCAAGGCGATGCGGACTGCTTTTCAGCCGTTTGGCGGGGGCGCGCATCTGTGTCCGGGCCGGGCCTTTGCCTTTGCTGAGATGATGGCCGTCATGGCGACGTTGCTGCTCGGGTACGAGGTTGAGACGCTGGACGGAGGCGAGTGGAAGCTGCCCGCTTTTGCAACACGGTCGGTTATTGACGCCGTCACAAAGCCGGCCAAGCATGGCGAGGGCTTTGGCGTGAACATCAGGAGGCGGCAGGGCTGGGAAAACGTGCAGTGGAAGTATGAGGCGTGAGATGTCTACTGGGAACAAGATGGTCTTGGGCGGTTTGTAAACTTTGCAGGCTGTAGCAAAGTACATGTAGATTATATGGTTTACTAAGGCATATTAGCTTTGGAGCTGAAGCGTTAAGGGCCGTGGATCGCCGCCGTGGCCCAATCCTCGGCCGCCACTGACCCATGTCGGCGGCATGCGGTGCGCCGAGCTGTCAAAGTATCACTGATTCGTAGAGATTTGCGGTCAAGTTTGCCCCTGCCCAAACGTGGTGTTGAAAATTGGACGATCGAACCTCGATCTTGATTCACCCCTGGGAATGAGCGGGCGTTGATTAGGTCACAAAGCCGAGTCCAGCTCTGGAGGTTAACAACTAGAAAACAGACAGCCCCGCCTCAATTCACATCCAATACTTCCCTACCTCCGAGGCTCGAAAACGGGCCAAACGGGGCGTGGCACTCCCACGTATGCCATCGTCTCTGACACGTCAAAGCTCAACGTCCATCTTCTTCGACTTTTGCTCAATACTCGTTGCTCAATACTCGTCTTTGATACGTACATGTAGTCTGTAGGAGTGATTGTAAACGGCACATGTTGTTCTTCGTCCGTGGTTGGATATGTTATTTCGTAGGTACTCTATCTGGAATCGAGAAGATTGTGTCGCACCGGCTAGCCGTGTTTACCGGCTTTCCCAACCAAGCAGGTATGTATAGCGCCGTTTATGAACTGCTCGCACGG
The DNA here is from genome assembly GCF_020726465.1 of Chaetomium tenue. NCBI lineage: Eukaryota > Fungi > Ascomycota > Sordariomycetes > Sordariales > Chaetomiaceae > Chaetomium > Chaetomium tenue. The sequence continues at coordinate 594,683 of NW_027117330.1, read as the reverse complement.
TCCTAGCGAGCCTCTCCAACGACGTCCTGTTCTCGTACTCTCAACTTCCTGTCTCCCTCCGTTTCCCCCCTCTCTCCTCGAAATAGGCACATTACCTACGCCCCTCTAAGCCTCATTTCGTCCCCGCAGTCGCAGAATCTGACCTCCCCCTTGTCTTCTCCTCCTGCCACCTGTACGATGACACTGTGCCTCGAAGCTGTATGTACGCACCGCACCGCCTGTCACGGCATGAACGGCTCGGGGGGGCGGGGGGTTGAGCGGAGGCACCAGACCTCCCACAGAGGTCAATCACTTAAGAAAGAAAAAAGGCGTTTGGTGGGCAGAGTAGGGTGAAAGGTGCAGAGCGCCACACAGCACTAAAAAGCAAATTATGAAGAGAGCTGGGGACTTAGATGGTACGTAGATGTATACAGATACTCGTTCTGGTCGGCTCTGGGCGTTCCACAATCAGGAATCATCAGTGCAGCTTGCTACAAGTTTAGAAACCTGGTGGATAAGAACATTAAATGCCCGTTAAATCGGTGGACGCCAGCTTTTGACGAAAGGCATAAGTGTGCGGGACCCTGACGCCGCGTTCATCACCTCAGCATTCGGTTGAATGCACCTCCGTGTCAAGAGCCATCAGCCATGAGAACGGAAACAAGCTTAGTAGTCTCTGCTGCGCCGGTGGTACTCCCCCCACGGCATCAATTGGTTGAGCTGGCCCCCACCGCACTGCTCTGAGCGGCCTGGGTTTGAACCCCCCCGCCAATTTTGAAGGCGGGGTTGGGGTTACGGAGAAATACCTTTTGTGCTGGTGCCGGGAGCCGTTACCGGGTCTGGCGGAATAACTGTGGTGTGCCAGAAGAAGGGAAGCTCTCGCGAGAGGAAGTTACAGGAGACCAAGTACAGAGGTAGTTTTGGTACAGGTGCGCGAGGTCCGGTACGCGGCTTCAGGTACCGCAGACTTGTTGCTGCAGTGATGCCCGGATACCCGTAATGTAAATTGTTAGGGTGACAGCTGAGCGCCTCTGACCGGGGCGAGTTATATCATACCTACCTGTGAGGGTCTGCCACGATGAGCCAACACATCGGTGCTCGTGCCACCACCCACGCTCACATTCCGTCTAAGCCTCCTGTGTTTTACCGCGCCTGGACTTTCTATCACAGATCTCAAACGGAAACCGGCTCCCGTTGGGAGACCTGTCAGACCGGTATACTCATATACCCACCCCACTACCACCACCTCCAACACTTTCTGAGGCCGTGTCCTATTTTTTCCTCTCTTCCGAACTAGTACATGTAAGGAAAAGTTGTCGGCTACGAAACCCTTCTTGAGTTTTCGTGGGATTCATCGAACCTGCCCCCTTTTTGGTACATGTACATAGGTACATGTGCTACCTAGATACCTACCTAGGTACCTACCTACCTAGGTAGAAGGACGAGTCACCCTGGCGGAAAACGAGCCACACCCCTCTAGCCAAACCATTCACCGGAGAAGAAGCCTAAGGGGGTTGGTCAAACGTAAGATAACGCATCGGGCGAGTCCCGTACGCTTTCCCCGCTTGTTGAGGGTCCCTCTATATCCCCTTGAGCTTAAGCTTTTTCAATTTCTTCTTTTTAAGCCGCAAGCCTACAGCCCCAGTCCCAGGCCCCCGTTTGTGCCGGATAAGCATCCATGATGACCATCGCTTGGAAACCATTATCATTAAATGACGTTATCAAGACGAAGATCTTGCCATGATGTCCCGGCATGACGACAAATCAGGCTGGAAAGATGCACATGTGTGTAGCACAGGAAACTGCACATGAGTGAGACAGGAACGCGTCGAATGCTCACTGGCAGGCTGCTCGGAAGTCCCAATACCCAACCCCGCCCCCGCACCCTCTTTCCCCCCTCCATCCAGGCATACAGGGACATGTCGTAGAGTCAACCAGTCAGGGCAACGCGATTTACTCGATGCAGGGCGGACTGAAAGCAATTCGAATTGTTTACATGCAATTGGCCCTCCAGCTCGCTTGAGTGATTATCGGAAGATAATAGATTAGGTAAAAATGCAGGACATATTCTTCTGAATGGTTGTCCGTGATGGCGGCATATGGCCTGGGAGAAGGGATGGGTGACGATTGGTGATGAGACGTGCGATTCTTTGTCGGGCTTCGGTGTCGCGGCCAGTCTCTCGCACTGCCAAGAGTTGATTCAGCTTGATTGTGTACAATGAATGATGTGATCGCCGGGGTCTTGAGGCTGAAGTGATGAACGTTGCGGCCTGAATTAGGCCTTGACAGCGGAGAATTGTTGGTGGTGGGGCCCAATTCGAGGGACATAGGGATTTGCTCGACTTGAGGCTGATGCATGCGGCTCCTCATGGGTTGACACTGCATGGTCCTGCTGCCCGACAGGCAGGACTCAGCTAGCCACTGGCACTGGCGGTCGAGAAGGATTGACATCGCCTACAACGAAAGAAGCCCATTGGAACCAACCCCAAGAAGGCGCTCATCAAATCATGCAATCATGCAGACATGCACCAGCAATCGAAAGTCAACCAACAGCAATGAAGGAAAAGCAGCCTTGACGTGCTTGCCGCCTTGTTTGGATTGGCATGAAGGGGCCCACGAGTGCCCAGATCAGTGTTTGGCCGTTGCCCAACTGGATCAAGGCCCGGTCTCGAAACACGTCGTGCAAAATGATATAAACTCGATCCCCGGCCATGAGATTTGGGCTCGGTCCTTGATAACCAAGGAGCCTTGTTAGAACTTCTATTATTGCCCCCTTCTCTTCTCGAATCAAAGAATTGCCCCTCATTACCTCGGCGACATGGCAACCGTTGCGCCTCCCCCGACGGAGACATGGACCACCTACCAACTGGGTCGTCGCGACAAGTATGCCATGGATGTCCAAACTGTCGCGGCTCAGGAGATCGAGAGTCTCAGCGGACGCCAGGCGTTGCGAGGCGTCAAATGGGCGTCTTCTCTAGAGGCGGCCCCCGCTGCAGTCTCCATCATGGCCATTCTCCTCAAGACAGCCTCCAAGGGTGCCGCAGCTGGTCTGTCGGTCGCGTCCCGGGAGATCAGGGGAGACGGCGGGGTTGTCATTGCGATGCTTCCACAAACACTCTTCCACAGCAACCTCGAATACTGCACCGAGCAGGGCCGTCAAGCCTTTGTGAAGTCCCAGGAAACGATGGCCCTGATCCAGAAAACGTCGGAAGGCATGATTAAGGACGGTGGCAGCGTGGCTTACATTATTGAGTTGCTCGAAGACATGGACGATGCCAAGAAAAACTTGCTCCCTGAGATCAGGGAAGTGGAAAGGTGTGCTCAGTCGTGTCTCACGAATCTCAAGCAGCTGTGCGAAAAGTTTGAATTCTGGTACTTGGTCATCGTTTGTTTGAAGAACAACGCCACCGAAAGCAGCGGTATGTATCTATGTACCCTGCTTTCTCCTTGGACCGCATTTCCCTTTCTCATCGCTGGACGACCCGTTAACGCATAATTATTGCTTTCTAGGACATGCAAGGGCTGAGTTCTCCGACACAGCACGCGACCAGAGCCACGTCAAAGAAGCTGAAAAGCTTCACAAGGATATGGAGGCGATAGCCCGGGAGGCTGCGGGCGAGAAGCAAAAGCAGCTAGACGATACGATAGCCGAGATTGAAGCAGCCAGGAGAGAGGTCAAGATATTGCTGGAGCAGCCTCCCATTGCCGAACCCTCCATCCAGCAAGAATTAGAGGCCGCCGAAAAGGCTGTCTCCGCCATGCAACCTCCCGAAAAAAGTAGGTACCTACTTACCTAGCCATTGATTCCCAAGTTGGGCTTGTTTCAACTTTTCTTTGCTAATATGAGATACCGGACAGAGGGAGGAGCTGTGGGTGCGATAAAGAAGGGTTGGACCGCGTTGGTTGGCGAGAGCAAGAAAGAGTATGAGGCTCGGACTGCTCGGTTCGAAGAACTGCAACGACAGCGGGATGAGTATATGAAGAAGAAGCAGGCTGAACGTGATTTGGCACGCCAACGTGCCGAGGATCGGCTGAACTTTGCGCTTGCTCGAGAGGAGAAGCTCAAGGCCGAGATCGAGCAGGCTAGAGAAGACTTGAACAAACGACGGAGTCAACATAGTGATGCAAGGGCTAAGCTTGCCGAGACCAGGGAGCAACTGAAGCGTCTCGGTGAGGCAAATATTGAACTGGTACGACCCCTGCCCCCAATCCTTTCTTCACTTTTGTTATGTCTCGCTTGAATTGTGCATTTATTAACGGGCACGGATGAACAGAAAACCATCTTCAAAATCCTGGACAAATCTACTGAGCAGCTCGCACATCTCAAGGAGCACGTCAGCCAGTTGGTCCAGTTCTTCAACGCCATTCTAGTGGAGGTGTCCGCAGGGGTGGTTGAAGATGTCAAAGGTTTCCTGAATCCGATCAAGCAGAGCGCCGGGGTGGATGACGACGACGTCGATGGGGAGTTGGACGCCCCGTTCAGCATTGGGAAGGCGAGCAAGAAAGTACGATGCATATGTTCTGGTATCCGACACTTGAATCAAGCTAACAGCACGACTCCAGAGAATCCTCTCCAAAGCTCTCCACATCCAGACCAGTTTCTCAGCGATTCGCGACATTTCTGGCACTTTCGTCAAGGTCTCCACGGACTACATCGTACCCGCCATTTCCAAGATGGAGGCTCTCGCAGTCACGCAGGACAAAGACTGGGAGACCAAGAGCCACGAATTTTCGGCTTGGTGCGAGAAATCCATGCTCGAGATCAGGGCTTTGGCCGCCACGACCGAGACCAACATGCGACCCAACATGGTGGGTCGTGTCGAGTACCTGACCCAGCACATGATTGATGTAGTAGACTAGCAGCTGAATCTGAGGGATTCAGGCTTGGCTTTTACGCGCGGACAGAGACGTATGTAGCAACGATGGATGACTTGGAACCGCCCAGGGTATTGATTATTACCTACTCTCCCACCTCACTGTACCGCCGTGTAGTCTTCCCCTGTTCTTCATTTATTCCCTTCGGCCCGCTTGCTGTTTTGTGGGAAGCACCACAGATGAGCCAACGGGTCGGTCGGGCAGGAGCGGCTACTGGATGTGGCAAAGCCGGCCCTTTGAAAACGTGAAAATACAAATCGCCCCGACCAGAGGGGGGAGGGGGTGATATTTAGCGGCCACTCAAATAATTTTCAGTGTCAGTCAACTAAACTCAGACATTTATCACCGCTCAAGGGCCCCTTCATTACTGGGAAGACGGTGTTGCCACCAACTGTGTAAAAGCAAAAGCCAGTAAGACTTTTTCGGGTGAGAGAGTAGGTACCGTAGGTAACGATTTAGTTATCTAGGAAGCAAAAACTCTGCGGACCTGCATCGTGCGTAAAAAGTACATGGTTCAAGTAAAAGAAGACTGGAAAACCATAAAAAAAGACCCTGGCCGGAAAGCCCCTGACACTTGATGCCCGACTGACCTCAGCTAAACTTTCCCACCATGCTCTTTTAGCAAGTGCGATTCGAACATTGAGGCGGTGATGAGCAGGCGATTACACAAAAGGCACTTGAATATAAACATTGAATGTTCAGGTAGGTGCCGGCCCAAATCATCGACTGTCTTCCCGCATGTCAGACAGTTCCGACTTTGCTCCCGCAGCAATTTATGGTTCGCTTCCACAGCTGCGTAATGCCGTATGTGATCACCGAGCGCAGCTTGGGTGGCGTATGGTGCCGCTCTGCAGATCAGACATTTTGGCGAAGTGCCGTAAATTTCCTCGGCCTTGACCGAGTCCTTCTCGGGGGACCCGCCTCCGTTTACCTCCATGGGTTCTGCCCCGGCCACACTCCTCGGGGGCCTCGAAACTGGAAGCGACGCTGTGCAAGAAAATACGTTTCCCGATGCCGCCGTGTCCGCGCCAGAAAGGAGAGTCGCGGTTGACGTTGTGTCTGGCGAGAGCCGCGGATTCAGTTGTTCGACCCTGCTACCCTGATCACGCGCATCTGACTTGTCATCATGGCTGGGTACCCACCCCTCGCGCGTCCCTTCATCATCAGAGTCAAAGTTGGAAGCATTCGAACTCTGAGATTCAGAGTCCGCGTTGCTGCTGTGCGAAGCACCATCCTCCTCTGTGTCGTCGCCGTCCCCGGCTGGCCGACTCAGATTTGTCATGTGCATGACCATCGCCGCGAAGTCGACACCATACGACGCCACCAACTCTTCCCACAACCTGGTTTTCATTACATCCATTTTGTCTATCTCGCCCTGGCGACTGTATAAATCGACAAGAATCTCCATTACTCGCAACTTCTTTGGGTGCCCCGGGGGCATATTTGTATCGTAGGTGTAGGAATTGAGTACCGACGTCAGAATTTCCTCGCCTTGGCCACTGTCGGCATGGTTGGCGTATTGGAGATAGAGCTCGCCGAGGGTGGTGGATGCTTCTAGGGTGAGCGGGGCGACTTTCCCGAGAAGTTCCTCCAATCGTTTGCAGGAGCTTTTGATGAGTGCGAAGCCATCGATATCGTTTTCTTCGTCGTTACTCCCACCCAAATCCACATCTTCGTCGTCAATCCGACTCCTGGCATGGTCTCGCCGGTTTTGTTTCTTGCCCAGAATAAGTTGCCCAAAAGCCAAGTCGGCTTCGGCGCATTTTACCTCGGCGTCTAGTGAATTCCTGTTGCCCATAATGCCGTTGACCTTCGCCGCTGAGAGCTGTCTGAACCCGGCGCGCGCCTCCTCGATGGACGTCTTGGCCGGCTTGAACTTCCTCTGTTCCTGGTAGAAGCGGCCCAGATTCAACTTTGCCTCGAGCCCACTGAGTGACTCTGCTTGACCAGCAGACTCAAAACCCCTCACGGCCAACCTAAACAGATATCCAGCCTTGGATTTGTTTTCCCAGTCTCGGAAGACAGCAGAGACCTGGGCTAGGCCCATGGCACAACGCAGCGTGGCCATATCAGTCACAACCGGTCTTGCTTCCACCCTCCCGCTCTTCCGCCCCTTTGGAGCGTCCTTCCTACTGATGATAAATTCCATGGCTATCGGATCAAAGACAGAGAATGCCTCGCTATACAAGCTCTGGGCTTTGCTTAGCATACCCTTCTCAAAGTAGACAGTGCCCAGCGCTTGGCCAGCGTCGGCCGTCAATCGGTTCCTAGGCCCCAAAAACTTGCCGAACCCCTCATAGGCTCGCTTGCACGCTTCCTCGGCCCTGTCCAGCTCTCTCTTCTCCAGGTACAGGCGGCCAAGCTGTAGGCTTGTTTCCAGCGTGGGGATATAGAAGGCACCCATGGTCTCCATGAGGGTCTCATACGCTTTTCGGAACTCGGATTCGGCTTTGTTTCTCTTGCCATTCATGGCGTAGATGACGCCCAGCTGCCTAGTCGCCTGTAGGTAAGGCAGACTCCGCTCTCCACTGAGCTGCTTGAAGCCTTCCAATGCCTGCATGACCCGCTGCTCGGCGGCGTCAAGCTGGCCCAGAGCCCGATAGGTACCCCCGACAAATACCCTTGCCTCGCAAATATCGAGATCGGGGTTGCCAAAAGTCCCCACACTCGATCTTGAGCCGGCGATGCCTATGATTGCCTCGCACAGGGCGACAGCCTTTTGAGGCTCATCCCGGCCGAGATGGAGGACTTTGGCCTGCCCGAACTGGGCACGAAATATCAATCGGCCCCTGTCAACCGTCTTGTGTTGTAGGTGGGAGTCCGCACTTCTCGAGACTTCCTCAAACAACGTGTCAACGTCCTCAAAGCTGACACGGGGGCGAAGCAGTTTGCTGTCACCCAACGCGCACATGGACAATAACTTCATGACAGTGGCGTCGCGGACTCCCTCGTTTTCTAATCTCGAAGCAATCGCCCGTGCTCGGCCAAGCTGCTCCTCAGCTTGGTCAAACTTCTCCTGCTGGGTGAACAGAATTCCGAGGTGGTAGCTGGTCAGGCAAGTGATGGCGTGTTGCATGTTGCCTTCATCCAAGCCTCGGGGATCGTCCTCCGCCGCCGCCGCCGCCGCCGACGACGACGACGAAGATGGACGCCCAAAGTATTTTGCAAAGCCTTCAGCGGCGCTGGTAAGTTGCTCTTCTGCCTTGGGGAACTTCGCGCGCAGCATGTAGTTGACGCCGAGGCTGAGAGAGGTGATGGCAGTAAGGACGTGGGCCCCGTGAAACATAGTGCTGAACCGCTTGAGGGCCCTTTGGTACACGGCGCCCGTCCGCTCGTAAGCCGCTCTCCGGTCGCCGTGGCGACTGAACCATGGACCACTGAAGGCTTCGACCTGATCCCCGGATGTCCACCCGAACCTCCTCAGGGCGCGTTGGTAGGTTTGCGTGGCATCTCGGAGCTCAAACTGGCTGACGTGTAGCAATATTAGCTCGGCAATGGCATTGAGTTCAAGCTGGTACCATCGCTGCTCGGTTTTAATGTGGTTAGCCAGCGCCGTAGTTTCCTTCTTTTCGCGTGCCTTGGCTGCTGCCTCAGCTGCCTCGTCCTTGTCTGGGGTGTCGCCCGTGCCGGGAGCGTCTGATCGGGTCCCACCATCGGCGTGAGAGCCACCCCTTTTATTTCTCGAGCCGCACATTTCAAGCACCTTCTCGAAGCATCTCTTCCCGTCATCTAAGTGCTGATTTGAACCCCCACGGCCTTTGCTAGCGAAGCCGCCGCGTTGCCACTGACCCTTTTGGAGTCTCATATGCAAGCTTCCAAGGGAGTACTTGGTGTATGAGAAATGCAGTGGGGCTGGCATTGAGCCGTGGTGATGCTCCAGCTCCTTGTAACTATCGATGACGTGGCGGTACATGTTGAGACCATGGATAGGTTTACCACTGTCAACATAAATATCTCCCAGTATCTTGAGTCTAGAGAGAGCCTCTTCCTTGCCGACCAGCTTCTCGAGATGGGACTTGGTCAAACCCTCTCCGAGGTCAATCCCGTTCCTTACCAGATACCTCATGGCGCCCTCGTTCTTCGCCTTGAGGGCCGTGATGAGATGCTCAGTGGTCATTTGTGGCGGTCGAGGAATCTCTTTGGGAAACGCGCTGATTGTCTGGGGAACCTGCGGTTGTGGGGGATGGTATTTGACCAGCTCTAAGCTGCCGAGCCACTTTGGGGACTTCACACGTCCTTGTCCCGTTGTCATGCTAGCCGCGGTGGCTTTTCTTCTCGCGGTAAGCCTCGTTGCGGACTCGACCGCTTCATCATCTCCTCTCACGGACTTGTCGTCATCCACGTCATCTTCGTCTGGTTGGTGCTCACCAACAACCACGGTCCTTGCAAAACGCAACGGATCTTGCATCAGCATTTCCGTCGTGTCGTTAAGCATTGGTTCTTTTCCGTCATCGGTGCCACCCAATCTGATGGTCCAGAAACACCGCTCCGGCCAGTAGGGCCGATCCTCGACCACTGCCCCAATGTACCGGCATTTCAAGATCGGCCCCGACGGGACAACACTTATGGGCATGACAAGGAGTGCGACGGACGCCTCGGAGCGCAGACGGTCCATAGGGTGTCGGAGCAGTAGGCAACGCTCCCAGTGGCGGAGGGCAACGTTGACCTTCACGGCGACAGCAAGGTCATTCCCATACTGTTTGAGATTCTTCGGGTCGGTGGCTCGCAGTGGTCGGCAACGCCACCTTCCTTCCACAGCGCCCGTTTCGTCAATCTCCAGCATGTTGTGAGAGGTATGGTTCAGGCGTCCCCCGTCCAAGTCTGATGCGATATCGACCGGCATATCGTCCAGAGTCGCGGCGCACCACGAGAACCCCCCGCGAGTACGCATAGTCGGCTTCCCGTGTAGGAGACAGGCGTAGGGAATCCTGCCCACATATTTGAGGATCTGGGATGTGATGAGGCTTTCGCCGACGGTAAAATCACAATCCGGAAGACCGGCTAATAGCGCGGCAATAATAGTACGGTCGCGGGTCCAGGACGTACTACGCGGGGAGAGGATGGCGAGAAGGTCGCCGATATTGTCGATGGGCTTCCGAAGCCGACGGATCAGGGTAGTCGCCAGCCAGTGGGCGCGGGAGGCGCCGGCTGGCCCGCGAGCGAGGATATCGTCATCTAAATCCTTGATAACGGGTACCCCGTCCTCGCGAGTCGGGTCTTTGAATAGGACCCTGACCTTTCTCGACATGGACAACTCCAGAGCCGTCCATCCACGCGTAAACCACGTGGACAGAACAAGGGCCAGGCAGGGGCTCCCATCGTCCCTCCACGCAAAGTTAAGCAGATAGTTGTCGTGAACGACTGTATATGCGGCATTGGCGTAATTGGCGTGCATCATGTTCAGCGCCTTGCTACGAGCTTTCGGCTCGTACGGAATCGATAGGGCGTCCCACCACACCCCTGTACAGCCAAGCTGTCGAGCAACGAGGGTAAAGAATTCGAATAGGCAGGCGTTCACAGTGCCCGCCTGCTTCACCCCGACGCCGGTACCATCCGACCACACGTGGGAAATAGCGATGTAAGGGTCGTCGGGCTGGGTCAATTTTGCAGCGTCGCACAACCACGCGGTGCTTTGTCCCAGCTCCAACGCGGTTTCGAGCAGCTCGACCGGGAAACCCTTCTGGTGGCAGTCGGCAGCAGCCCGAGCCTCTGCTCCGGGCTCAACCTTTTGTTGGACGGTCCCAGGCCCCTTTCCACACTTATGCAGTTGGGTCACCGAGGTGGTGTTCATTTGCGCCCACTGGCACTTGCTAGGCGTGCAAAAGTCGTGGCCGCTGTGTCCGAGGCTCTGCTTATAAGGGCCAAGCGCGAGGATGATGTCGGGCAGGTCGCTTTGCTTTCGGTCGCTCACGTTGACCAGGCTCCACAAACGGTTCTCGCAGAGGCCCATATCCTCAATGGCTAGTGCGGCGGTTTCGATCGAAGGCATGGTAACATCCGAAGGGAGCAGGTGGTGGTCCCACCGACCGAACCGCTTGGGGCCGATCCCGATATGCGATTGGGCTCGCGCCATCCAGTATATGACATTGGTGACTTGGGCGAGGTCGACTCGGCTCGCCTCGTCCCAGTGCCCATCGAGAAAGGGGACGAAGCGAGACTTGAGGCGCGCCCGGTCGAGGCAGTTCTTAAGAATCATACAGCACCCCGAAATGGCGCGGGCCAGATGAGTATGGGCTTGTGAGATCTTGTCCTCATCGCCCATCCCAGCCTGGCACGACATGGCGACTAGAGCCCACTCGCTGAACGGGGCCCAGTCGCAACGTGGTGCCGTGCGTGCCATGGCTGTTCTGTGCAGGGCGCACGGCTCGTGCTCACATGGTCTGAGTTGGGCTTGGATGCAGAGCTGAGCGAGCTGCGAGAGGAAGCCCATGTCGAGATCCGAACGGGTTAGGTCGCGGACAAGCCGGGGATCAACCCCCCAAAGTCCTGCGCGGAACCCCGAGTTTCCACAATGGTCGGGCGACCTTTGCCAAGGGTTTGCAAGAAGACGGTGGTTGAAACCGGCCTTGACATAGGGGACAGGTCCATGTATGCCTCGACCGACCTGGGAGTCAGCATCACAGTCATCGCCGTTACCGACGGCGTCTGAATGCTCTGAGACGTCACTATCGGACGCGTCAAGGTCCTCGGCCATGTCAGATCGTTTCTTATCGTTACTGACAGCGTCGGCGAGATTCTGGACCAAGACTTCATGGTAGGCGTAAGCCTCCGCGATGGTGGTGTGATCAACATTGAAGGCCCGAGGATGGGACGGCGGCCGTTGTTCGGGTAGCTCAACCTGTCTTAGCACCATGGCCGGATGATTCAATGTCGAAGTCATTCTCGGATTCTCAGTCGCCTTGCTTGGGCGGTCAATACACGCAGAATACGAGAAATACGTCGATGATATTTGGGTTGCCGAGAGAGATCTTGTCCGAGATTAGGTAGAGAGGTCTCGGGTACACGCTGTGCGCAACATATCGAAAGCACCATGACTGGGAATCGTCATGAAATCGCTGGATGCAGCTGGACAAACCGTTCGCCGCATTGAACCCAACCCCGCGGTTGCCGCCGACTTTCTCGGTTGCCGCGGCATCTTCGATCGCCCTTCGTGAGAAGACGATGTGCTTGATTCGCCGGCAAATGAACAAATCAAAGGCTTCGCCATTGTCTACCGGTGCTTCTGTCCACTCAGGTCGATTGGATAAAACGCCTGCATACTGCGCGACGAAGCCACAGGCAGGTTTTCAGCTTGCCATGACCTAGAGAGGTCGTGGGGGCTTTGACCAGTGGAGTGAGTTGAGGCCCAACGCTGCCAGTTGGGATTGACGGGACCATCAAGTGGGAAAGGTCATAGGCATTTGATGGGCTGCTTGGAGCGGCGGTGACCTGGGTGAGGTAATAGTTTTGGTTGTTCCAATCGCGCTGTGGACGGTTCATCTTTCTCAGTGCAGTACCTTTCAATACAATACCTAACCAATCCAATCCAATCCGGCAGTTCCAGTATTGAAAAGTGAGCTCGACCGACACAGGGTTAGGGCTATAACAGAAGTTTGGTGTCCAAGCATCGCTATTCGCCAAGCAGATCAGGCAGCGTCAGCATCTTGTCATCGGCGCAGCGGCGACCAAGAATTGGAACTCCTTCTTTATTTGCTTCTGGGTCATCTTCTGCACTGCGAGCCATGCCTATCTCATTCCACCATCGGACCGCGCTGGCGAATGGCTGCAGAGGTGCGCCAATGTTGACATGCACCGCTACACCACAACACTCAGCTCGCGTCGCGCCCTGCTCAGTACGTTGGTTGCCCTCAACCCGGACACCTTTGCCGAGCGTGACTCCAAGGAGGACCGGACCGGGCTGTCCCGCGAAGGCATGGCGTGGGCGGACCCCATCCTCAAGCCCTCGGGTAGCCGAACGGCGTGGGAGGGTGCCATGCGCGAGGCGTTGAACGAGGTGCAAGCGCGTGAGCCAACCGCCATCGTCGCGGAAGAGTCATTCCGCGCAGCCCGGCCGGGTCCCTTCAGTGCCCAGTGGAATGAAAAGTATAAGGGTGGAGACTGTTACTGGAGCCCCTTTATGTCCGAAGGAATTTACATGGCTTCCAAGATCAAGGTTGAGGCGTCTTTGTCAGGGAGGAGGGTCTCCGAGTCCCCCGGACTCTCGAACCTCCAACATGTGGGCAAACAACCAATAGAAGCGGTTAGGGAAACCTACAATGATGTTGATAAAGGGCCTGTCTAGCACAGCGGTGCGAATGTCTCAACAGGCTGTGGAGGGTGGGGCGTGGGTGCCCGCTGGCGTCAGATTGGGGCTCACAGACTGTCAGCGGACCGTTAAACAAGAATACCTTCCTTTATAACTACCGAAACTCTTGCACTGATTGACCCAAGAACAATTGCACGTTATCATATTGGCCTATGTCGACTTCCCCAGCACCCGGACCCTACGCCCTGTCAAGCAGAGCCGAGGGAATGTCTGGTCTCGACGGGTGTAGAAAGAGTGGACGTGGTGGAAAAGACATCTCTGAATAAGAGCGTCAGCCAATTGGTACGCTCATCAAGTCACTCTCAATGTCTAACCTCTGAAACTATTTAACTTACAGCCTCGCCTCGTGGCTGCAAACTCACTCTGGACTCTGGTGCTCCTCGTACCCCAGGCGCTGTTTGAACGGCTTGTAAGTTGTAAGCCCCCAGTGTCAGAAAATGGCCAGACTGAGGCACTCCGAGTTCGCATGGTCGGCTGTCCGCCGGTATCACAATTGGGAAACCAACGTCCGGATTGCGCTTTCGCTGTGAATTTGAGGGGGGTTCATTGAACCCAGGGGAACTGGGGCAACGAAAAGGGGTCTCGTTGATCTGGCCCCGCCTCTTGATGCCGTACTTTACCATGAGAGGTTTTGCTAATAGGCAAACACAATGGACATTTGGTTTCAATCTCCGGCTTTCGGTAGGTATCCGTGGATCGTCAAGCTGGGATACCTCCCGGCCATGAAGTTCAACCGCCAAGTCTCTGACTTTTGTGGCTGGGTCATGTTTTGCGCTTCAGTGAATTATTGGGTTTAATAAATTGGCGCAGAGGCACCGGCACTTGGGCACATGCTGATGTTTTCGAGATGAGCAGAAGAGAAGGATCATGGATGTGATTCACTGGTGATCCAGTCATGGTAATCAACGTGTTTGGATTTACCGGCGAGTTGACATGGTGTTAGCGTTGTGTCTCAGACAACAGCCGAAGCCGGTTGGAGCGAAGGAAGGTTCAGCTACGCCCCGGTAGCAGGTCTCGACTTCAGTAATGGCGAGGTTCACCACGTTCGCGATGACACGCACTAAAGGGTTCTTCTTTGGGTTAGAGACATCGGGATCTGCGCGGGATCTGCACAGGAAGGATCTCGCCCAGTCTATCAAGTGGGCCTGACTGCAGGGCTGCATGCTGCCGGCAGTGTACATATCTCACTGCTGGGGACAATGGGTGTCTGACTCAGTCTCTGTCATGGTGTCACCCAAGCGTCTTCGTGAGTGAAATCTCTATATCATCGATAAGCCGGGGCTGTGGTTGTCTCAGTTCGCTCGGCACCGGGCGGTAAGGGCGGTGAACCTTACTATGTATCTGGGGCCTGGGCCCACTGGGGAATGTCTCAAGCCGTTTGGCTATCGGCAGCAGAGTCTGAAAGCCGTTGCAATGGTCTCAGAAAGCCCCATGCCGTTAGGCGAAAAACACTCCCTGTCTTTTAAGCCTGTTTGGCCTCGGGCACACGGCTCACTCGTTTTGCCCATCCCCGTTATCCCTGTGGAGATCTTGCTTTCCTCAACGGCCACAAACGAGCAGACAGAAAACATTGATAGACTTTGATAGTTTTACCACTCTGCGGTTATTCTCTGTGTTATTTGTCTTCCTGTGAGATCTACCACGGATCAAGAAGCGTGTAACGTGCAACTAATAAAGTCAGACCCAAGACTTGTCTCGGTGACTGTAGAGGTGAACCCCAGTAAAATAGCCAGGCACCAACCGCCAAAAAGCCCCTGAGCCTTCCACTGCACCACAGAAAACCACCCCTTATCCCCTCTCCTCACATCAAAACCCACCATTCCATCACCCGCCAATTTTCTTAGAACCTCCTCCATAGACGCCTCCAGCACCAGCTTCCCAACCTACCCGCGACGCAGCCATGCGCCTGCATGACGCCCAGCACGGCCATCCATTGGTTCTGGTGCTCGGTGATGCCGGAGCTGTGGCCCAGCGCGGCTGCCGCCGGTTAACAGGGCGTTTTTTTCTTCCAGCACAAAAAGCAGCTGTGGTTCTGCATGTAGCCGGGGGCGTGCACCGCGCGGAGGGTGGCGCCTTCGGCGGCGAAGGCTTGGTTGTGCGTGATGGGCTGTTGGGTTTTGTTGGGCGTGTGCGTGTGAATGGTGCTGGAGAGGGCTGGGTAGCGCGTGAGGAGGGCGGGTACGCCGCCCGTGTGGTGGCCGTGCCAGTGCGTGAGGAGGATATGCGAGAAGGTGGAGTTCCAGTTGCCTTGGGTTAGGGCGGTGGAGATTCGGTCACCCCATGCTGGGAACCCTTCGCCGGTGTCGCTGATGAGGCGTTTGGAGCTGCTGCCGACGATGTAGGGGTCTGTTCCTTATCTTAGAGACCCGTTCTCTCTCCTAAAACGGGAGATCAGCGTAACTGGGCTAATCGTATCGGCTGCAATTTTTTCTCTCGCTCCATGTCATTCGTGTGAAGGATGAGTCTATCCTGCGCTGTCTCACTTTCTGTGACGTGACAAGGGTCCTTGCAGGGCGCAAAGTTAAACCCGAGAGTTTTGTCCGCAACATCTTTTTTTGGGGCTCAAGGTGGTTCTCTCAGCTGCCTTGTTGTTGCAGATGCCTCCAACCTTTCAACCATTGAGGACGGTTCCCAGCATGACACCTGCAGGTGAGTTGTTGGTGATATTGCGATACGCTGGCAAGCCTCAATTTGACACGGGCGGCGATGCTTACTATGTGGTTGATCTGAACAAGGCCAACCATCATATGCCACGCCTGATGATGTTTTCACCTTCCTTTGCAGTGTTGTGTAATCCCCTCATCCCCGTAGATCGGCCCGGTGGGCTCGAATACGTGAGAGGTATGATTGGCTTCACTGCTTCAGATCGCCAACGACGGGATGCCAATACCTGGCCACGTCCTTTTCAACACTGTAATCATCTTGGGCACGTTATCTGCGGCAGGTCTTACATTCTTACATCGCCGGGGCTCCACTGACCGCCCAGATACCAGGTACCCGGTCCTCACCTCCCCAGACTCCTCGCTCGTGGGATAACCTCCGCAGCTCTCCTCGTTCTTTCACAACTGTGTACCATTCACGAAAGCCAATCTCACAGTCTACAAATGTCCCCTATGCCTTCCTTCTCACGGTATCTATCCCAGCCCCGTTGGCGTCGCCGCAGACATCGTGTCCCGACATCGTCTTCTGCCACTACAACTATGGAGTGGGATACGACTCCGCCAGCGGGAAGCACTCCGTCGACGGGGACCAGTCCTTTAACGGGGACCAGTCCATCGACAGCATCTGTCACGTCAACCACCGAATCGTTGGTTGAGCTCTCCAAGATGAATATCGTCTATTTCAACAATGAGTCTCGTGACGACCTCAAGGACCTGTTCCGTCGTCTCCATCGTCACAGCAAGGACCGGCGACATCCGGTACTGTCTCGGTTTCTTCACGAAGCCACTCTAGCCATCCGGGATGAAGTCCGCTTGCTTCCCATTGAGTTGAAAGGTTTAGTTCCAGCCTTCGAGTCAATTTTCAACTTAGTCGACGATGCGGATCTCCGCAAGGGTCCCCTGGGCGACGCCATCAAGGAAATGCTGCTGTGTACTGTCCAGCTTGCGGCATTCATTGGGTGAGTAAATCGAAGCAAGAACACGGGGAAAGGGAGCTGTCACTGATGATACACTGTTGACAGATACTACGAAAATAATGTTGAGGAGACTTATGACTACCATCATGCCGATGCTTCCATTCTGGGGCTAGGCACCGGTCTTCTGACAACGGTTGCCGTCGCGTTGTCTCCGACATTGGCTGACGTGGCGGAAGTTGGCGCTGAGGCGGTCCGCGTCTCCTTCAGAATTGGAGTCCTAATGGATGAGGTCTCACAGAACCTTCACCCGCGCCCATCTGACGGCAGCCAGGGTGGCAGTTGGGCTTATGTGGTTCAAGACATCACCGTTGAGGAGGCCCAGAGCGAGCTGGATGCTTTTCACAAAGCCGAGGTAAGTTTTATCCTCTCCCGTCGGCACTAGAGCAAACAAACAACTGACACCGGAACTAGAAATGTCCCGAGACCAGCAAGGTTTTCGTCAGCGCTATACACCAGGCAGGACTGACAATCTGTGGCCCGCCATCGCGGCTGAAACGACTTTTCCTGAAGTCCGACTTTTTCCGGGATTGCAGGTCGGCGCCCCGGCCCATATACGGGGGCATCTGTCACGCGAAGCACATCTATACCAGGGAGCATGCCGAGGAACTAATCCGTATTCCGTCGTTGAAAGTGGTGGATGACAAGTTCACTGCACGCGTCCCTGTCATTTCCCCTGCCACCGGAAAGCCGTTCCCAGGGGCGACTGCTAGCGAATTGTTCGGCAATATTCTCGAAGAAATTCTCACCAAGCCCACCACGTGGAGCAATGCCGTCGCCGGCCTCGTCAAGCGGGCCAAGGCGGCTACCATCTCCGAGTGTACCGTGCTCACATTCCCCGATTCACCCTCGGCCTGTGAGCTTGTCGAGGCACTGAACCTTGAGAAGGCCCAGTTTAAGACGAGGACAAAAGAGGTCATCACCTGGATTACCAACTCCGGAACGGTGCCCCGTGGACCCAGGGGTACTGAGCAGGCCAAGATTGCCATCGTGGGCATGGCCTGCCGCCTACCCGACGGTGCCACCGACACGGAAAGGTTCTGGGATATCTTAGACCAAGGTCTGGACGTTCACCGGAAAATTCCCGCCGACCGGTTTGACGTCGACACGCACTGTGATCCCACAGGCAAGCGTGTCAACACGACTGTCACACCCTATGGCTGCTTCATCCACGAGCCCGGCCTCTTCGATGCGCGTTTCTTCAACATGTCTCCACGCGAGGCATTGCAGACAGATCCCATGCAGAGGCTCGCCATAGTGACGGCCTACGAGGCCCTGGAGCGCGCGGGCTATGTTGCAAACCGCACGCCTTCGACCAACCTGCACCGGACCGGCACCTTCTACGCACAGGCAAGTGACGACTACCGAGAGGTAAACATGGGACAGGAGGTCGGCACTTACTTCATCACCGGAGGTTGCCGTGCTTTTGGCCCCGGACGCATCAACTACTTCTTCAAGTTTGCCGGCCCCAGCTACAGCATTGATACGGCGTGCTCTTCAGGTTTGGCAACGATACAGGTGAGTGAACGTAGCTTCTAACCTGGGACAATAACATAGCACTGCACAGTACCTAACTAACACGGTCAATTCCCAGGTTGCATGTGACTCGCTCTGGAATGGCAACACCGATATGGCCGTAGCCGGCGGGATGAACGTCTTGACCAACTCGGACGTGTTTGCTGGGCTTGGAAGCGCGAACTTCCTCACCAAAACGCCCAACGCATGCAAGACCTGGGATTGCAATGCTGATGGCTACTGCCGAGCAGACGGCGTTGTCTCGGTGATCTTGAAGCGGCTCGAAGACGCCGAGGCGGACAATGACAACATATTAGGTGTTATCCTCGCCGCCGGGACGAACCATTCCGCCGAGGCCGTCTCCATCACGCACCCCCACGCGGGACACCAAGCCGATCTCACGCGGTCGCTAATGGACCAAGCCGCCGTGGACCCCCTGGACGTCAGCTACATCGAGATGCACGGGACCGGCACCCAGGCGGGCGACTTGCAAGAAATCAAGTCCGTCACGGACGTGTTCGCGCCGCTTACGCCCACAAAACGCCGGACCCCGGAGCAGCCACTCCATATCGGTGCGGTGAAATCAAACGTGGGGCATGGTGAGGCCGTAGCGGGCTCCACGGCACTTCTCAAGGTCCTGCTCATGTTCGAGAAGCAGGCGATTCCGAGGCATGTTGGTATCAAAACCGCCATCAACCCTGCCTTCCCCAAGGATTTAGAGAAGCGGAACCTCCACATCCCTTACGAAAAGACTCCCTGGCTCCGTAACTCGGAAAGAAAACGCATCGCCGTGATCAACAACTTCGGCGCCTCGGGCGGCAACACCAGCCTCGTCATCGAAGAACCCCCCCTCCGACCAGCCATCACCACCCCCGACCCCCGACCAAACCACGTCATCACCATCTCAGCCAAGAGCAAAGCCTCCCTCAAAGGCAACCTCGAGCGCCTGATCAGCTACCTCAACACCCACCCCACCACCTCCCTGCCCGACCTCAGCTACACCACCACCGCGCGCCGCACCCACCACAACCACCGCCTCACCCTCACCGCCACCTCCCTCCCGCACCTCCACCGCCAACTCACCGCCGCCCTCCCCACCACCGAAATCCACAAACCCATCCCCTCCACCTCCCCCCCCCGCATCATCTTCGCCTTCACCGGCCAAGGCGCCTCCCACCGCTCCATGCACCTCACGCTCCTCCAGCACTCCCCCGCCTTCCGCACCCACCTCCTCCGCCTCGACACCCTCTGCCAGACCCTCGGCTTCCCCTCCATCCTGCCCGCCCTCGACGGCTCCCACCCGCCCGACCACGCCCACCCGCCCACCGTGACCCACCTCGCGCTCGTGTGCGTGGAGATGGCGCTGGTGAAGTACTGGGAGGGGCTGGGCGTGCGGCCGGATGTGGTGGTGGGGCATTCGCTGGGGGAGTATGCCGCGCTGCATGTGGCGGGGGTGTTGTCGGCGGCGGATGCGCTGTTTTTGGTGGGGGAGCGGGCGCGGATGTTGGAGAGGGTGTGTAAGGCGGGGAGTCATAAGATGTTGGCGGTGAGGGCGTCGTTGGCGGAGATTGAGGCGAGTGTGGGGGGGAGGCAGTTTGAGGTGGCGTGTTTGAATGGGCCGAGGGATACGGTGCTGGGGGGGACGGTGCAGGAGGTGGAGGGGTTGGCGGCGGTGTTGGAGGGGAAGGGGTTTAAGTGCTTTCAGCTGGATGTGGCGTTTGCGTTTCACTCGGCGCAGACGGATCCGGTGTTGGAGGAGTTGGAGGATGTGGCAAGCAAGGGGGTGGTGTTTCTGCCGCCGACCTTGCCGGTGATTTCGCCGCTGCTGGGGGAGGTGGTGTCTGATGGGAACACGATCAACGCTAACTATATCCGGCGGGCGACCAGGGAGACGGTCAACTTCCTGGGGGCTGTTGGCGCGGCGAAGCGTATGGGGGTCGTGGATGAGAGTATGGCGTGGATTGAGATGGGACCGCACCCGGTCTGCATGGGCTTTGCGCGGTCTATCATGCCCTCCATCAACGCGGCCGTCCCTTCGCTGCGCCGTGGCGAGGACGACTGGTACACCTTGGCAAATAGCTTGGCAGCCCTGCACGGTGTTGGCGTTCAGATCAAGTGGAACGAGTTTCACCGTCCGTTCGAGCAGGACCTGCGGCTCTTGGATCTGCCCACGTATGCGTGGAACGACAAGACCTACTGGCTCCAGTACAACGGCGATTGGGCGCTTACCAAGGGGAACACCTTCTACGACGAGGAGAAGGCAGCACAGGCGGCTGCAGCAAGTAACCCCCTGGCTGCCCTACACTCTGAGCTACAGACATCGTTGGTCCATCGTGTGACTGAGGCCGAGTTTGAGGGTGCGGCCGGGAGGGTGGTTGTGCAATCCGATGTGATGCAGGCCGACTTCCTATCTGCGGCATGGGGCCATAAGATGAACAACGCCGGTGTTGCGACTTCGGTAAGCAAGGAAATCCAAATGAGCGTCATCATGAATTGCAGCTAACCACCCACATCTAGTCCATTCACGCGGACATTGCCTGGACTCTTGGCAAGTATCTCGTGAACAAGCTCCAGCCCAAGCGCAAAGCGACAGTTGCCGACATCAACGTTGGAAAGCTTGTCGTGCGGGAAGGCCTGGTGGCACAGAAGAACACCAAGGTGCCTCAGCTCATCCAAGTCTCCATCACAACACCCGACATCGACTCAGGGGTCGCGCAGATGGAGTGGCACCTCGTGACAAACGATGGCCTCTCTTTGGTCGAAGAGGAACCCTTCGTAACCGCCCAGATAGGATACGGGCGCGGAGGAGACTGGCTATCCAGCTGGTCGCCGCTGCAGCACCTGATCCAAGGGCGCATCGAGGAGCTCTCGCGGCTGGCCGTAACAGGGGTGGCAAACCGCTTCTCGCACAACATGGCGTACCTCCTCTTTGCAAACAACCTGGTTGACTATGCCGAAAAGTACCGTGGCATGCAGTCAGTGGTGCTGCACGGGCTGGAAGCCTACGCCGAGATCACAATCCCCGATGGCCACGAAGGCGGTGTCTGGACCGTGCCGCCCTTCTTCCTCGACAGCGTGTGCCACTTGGCAGGATTTGTCATGAACGTCTCGGATGCCATCGACACGAAGAACAACTTCTGTGTCACGCCCGGCTGGGAGTCCCTGCGCATCTCTCGTCCCCTCGTGGCCGGCGGCAAGTACCGGTCCTACGTCAAGATGATCCCGACGGCGGACGACCCTGGGGTGTACCTAGGCGATGTCTACATCATGCAAGGCGACGAAATCATCGGTCTCATCCAGGCCATGAAGTTCCGCCGCTACCCCCGCGTGCTGCTGAACCGTTTCTTCTCGGCCGCCGACATCCAGAACCCCGAGTCCGGCGAGATCCCCATCCCCCAAGGGACACTAACCCCAACACCACCAAAGGCTGTAGCACCACCAGCCTTTTCCGCCGCCTTCACGGCAGCAACCCCCTTCCGATCTACAACAAAACCAACCCCCATCCCTGCCGCAGCAGCACCACTACCCAGAGCCGCCGCCCCCAAACCCAAGCCCCAACCAACACCAACACGAGCACCAACCCCAGCACCACCCCCACCCCCCGCCGCGATACCCAAACCAACCCCCGCCCCTGCCCCCACCATCACCTCAGCCCCCCTCTCAGACGACAGCGTCCCCTCCCAAGCGATGGCACTGCTGGCCGCCGCCGCCGGTCTGGAGGCGTCCGACCTGGTCGACGACGCCAGCTTTGCCAACCTGGGCGTGGACAGCCTGATGAGCCTGGTGATTGCCGAGAAGCTGCGGGAACAGCTGAGCATCACGGTGAATGGCAGTCTGTTTATGGAGTACCCGACGGTGGGGGATTTGAGGGCGTGGTTGGTGGAGTATTATAGTTAGGTTGGTGGGTGGGTGGGGGGTTGAGATGGGGGGTGTGGGATGGGTTTGGGTTTGGGTTTTGGGTTAGGAGTGGGAAAGGGGTGGGAACGGGGGGTTGCGGTTTCGGATCTGGGTTTTGGGTTTTGGGTGTTGGGTATGGATACTGGGGTTTTGGATTTGGGTTTAATGATTTTGGGGAAGGGATTAGTTTGTGACTCGTTTGGGTAACGGAAGCTGGGCTGTTGATGGTCGTTGGGTTGAGGATTCCTTCATTTTCACTCTTATTTCATACTGTCATAGTTTTTGTTTCATTGCTATCTCAACAAAACATCTTGTGTCATGTTCTTAAGAAACATAGGTAGTTTCTGGTATTTAAAATTTTCTCTTCCTCTCGCAGATTTAACATCTACTCTATACGCATCGCATTGCCCATGCCGATATCCAACTTATCAATTATGTGATCCGCGTACCATCACCAACTATCTCAGAAATTTGCCTTCTGGTCTCAGAAGGGCAGAGACCGCAATATATACATCCAAGTAGATGCCAGGTCGTTAACCAGACACGGAATGCCTTGCCTCTCACACAAGCGAACTAGGGGTGATCAGCCAGAAAGGCTGACACGACAGCACCAACAGACGCCACGGCTCCCAGCGTCCAAAACGGGATCTGGAGGTAACTAGACTGGAGCCCTGCAGCGAACAGCTTTCCGCCCAGCAATGGGCCAACGGACCTCGCAAGGCAGCCAAAGGACGCTGCGGCGCCGTTAATCCTGGCAAGCGCCTCGCTCGAAGGGGATGTCTCCGTAATGCTGTATAAGGCAACAGTAAATATCAGCAAGGATTGGCGTTAAAGTCCGATTCGCGGACTTGACTTACAGAACCGCCGAGCAAATATATCCCACTGATGACAACGCCACCTTCATCCACAAGACACAACTTTTCTCCCCAACCAAAAATGGCAATCCCTTCTAAAGAAAGCCAGATAATCTTGGCGATTGAAGCCATCCGGCAAGATAAAACGCTTAGCCGTCGGAAAGCCGCGACAATCTACAATGTGCCTGAAAGTACTCTCCGCTACAGAATGAACGGACGAACGCCAAAGCTAGAGTCGCGTCCTGCAGCCCATAGATTGACAATCACCGAGGAAGAAGCAGTTGTCCATTACATACTAGACCTAGATACGCGAGGATTCGCGCCCCAATACGCTGGTGTTGAAGATATGGCCAATTTGCTACTCGCGCAACGCGACGGCGGACGTGTCGGTAAGCACTGGGCCGAAAAGTTCGTCAAGCGACAACCAGAACTCAAGACGCGTTTCAATCGCGCATACGACTTCCAGAGAGCCCTCTGCAAAGATCCAGAGCTTATTGGTGCGTGGTTCAAGCTTGTGCACAACATGAGAGCGAAGTACGGCATCCACGACTGCGACTTCTACAACTTCGACGAGACCGGCTTTATGATGGGCGTTATCTGCGCGTCTATGGTAGTGACACGCGCTGATCGACGTGGAAGGGGCAAAGCAGTTCAGCCTGGCAATAGGGAATGGGCAACGGCGATTGAGTGCATCAATGGCGAAGGGTGGTGCCTCCCGCCGTTTCTGATCGTGCAAGGCATGTACCACCTCGCAAACTGGTACACAGAGAGCAACCTTCCGCTCGACTGGGCTATCAAACCAACTTCCAATGGGTGGATCGACAACGAGACCGGTCTAGAATGGATCAAACACTTCGATAAGCACACAAAGTCTCGTACGAAGGGTGTGTATCGGCTGATTGTGCTTGATGGGCATGAGAGTCACCTGTCGGCCGAATTCGAAGCCTTTTGCAAGCAGAACAACATTGTCACCATCAGCCTGCCGGCTCACTGATCCCATATAACCCAGCCACTCGATGTTGGGTGTTTTAGTGTCCTGAAAACGGCGTACGGTCGGCAAATCGAGCACTTCGTCAGAGCGCATATCAACCACATCACCAAGGTCGAGTTCTTCCTCGCCTTCAAAGCCGCCCACTTTTCCGCCATGACCGAGAGCAACAACAAAGGGGGTTTCAGAGGTGCAGGTCTAGTACCTTTTGACCCCGATTCAGTGATATCCAAGCTGGATGTCAAGTTACGGATGCCAACACCAACTGGTCCCCCCTCCGCCGCTGCCGATCCTTGGTCCTCCCAGACGCCACGGAACCCAACAGAGGCTGTCTCGCAATCTGAGTACATCAAAAGTCGGATTGCCCGTCACCAGGGAAGCTCTCCGACGCAAATTCTCACTGCTGTCGACCAGCTTGCGAAGGGGACGCAGGCGTTGGCGCACTCGGTTGCCCTAATGACGGGTGAGATACGTACCTTACAGAAGGCAAATGAGGCACTGAGCAAGCGGCGAAGGGCCAAAAAAAACACGTGTGCGTCTTGGAGGATCACTTACTGTAGGAGATGCACGTGATCTATTAAGCCAGAGAGAGGTGCAGGAACAGGTAGAGCGTGAAACGCGGGAAAATCGTGGTCGGCGGGGTCGAACAGAGACGGCTCCACGGCGTTGTAGCAAGTGTGGAAAGCCTGGGCACAATGCGCGCACGTGTCAGGGAGATGTGGTAATGTCTGATGTATATATTATTATTATTCATACTCCGCTATGCCCTAGGGCGTGCCGGACCCTCTGCTATTTAGTGTACAGGAAAACCGTGCCCTCCCGGGCCGGGTGAAAAACCCCTACCAACAATCAAGGAACGATGCGTTCTGGTGAGTCTACGTATACAAAGAGAGGAGGCCTCCTGGCCTCCGAACGGGGGCGCTTCAGGCCGCCGTTTCCAGCTCGAGCCTCCTGGCCAAGCTGTACATCGGCAGCCTCCCCGAGTCCATCAGCCAGTCGAGGATCCTCCTCGCAAGCCGTACAGTCGTGGGATTGATACCGTGTAGAACTGAGTAAAAGTCCCGTCGTGTCCGAATTCCAGTTCTCTCCCATCTTCGAGTCAACGGTGGGGCCAAACACCACACTACCAGGTGTTCGGCAGTCTCTCGTCCCTCGCCACACTCGCAGGCAGGCGTCAGAACCTCCGGGACTTCCCGTGTAAACAAGTAGTCCCGTAAGCCTATTGCTCCCGTCCGGATTTGAATGAGCAGTGAGCTTTTCGCCTTGCTGAGACCGTCATGCCTCCTTAGGGTTTCGTTCCGGAATAGCGTCTCCCGCTGATGGTCAAAGTCGTCCGCCGGCCTGGTGATTGCTCTGCCGTCCCGTTCCTTTAACCACCTCGCTCTCCAGGCCTCTTCTACTGCCTTGTCCGTGTCTATGGTTCCCCCCGTCCAGCGCATGATCGTGCCCGCGGCTCTCTCTACCGCCGTGGGCCCTTGAGGCCTCAAGGTTCGCGGTCGGCCCCTGTTGCCCCTCCTCGAGCTGAGTCTCTGCTGTATCTTGCGGCAGGCGGTAAGGATAACGCTCCCCGCCGTCTTCTTGCCGCCTTGGCCGTCGTCCAGATTGGGTTGTTGGAGTCGGTTTTCGAAATCTGCAAGCCGTTTGTTTAGGTATAAGTCCAATGGTGGTACCCACGTCTCTGTCTCGAGGTTACGGATGGGGGTAGACTTAAAGGCTCCCGCCACAATCCTCAGGCTCTTGTTCTGGGCCTTCCCGAGGGCCTTGGTGATGCCTTTCTTCACCGGTTCGCCTCCCACATCCGTGGGAATGTGGAACGACGATGCGCCATAGGCCAGCGCTGACCGGATGCACTTTGTGTACACTTCTCGCGCTTTGGCTAGACCCAGTCCCCACGTCGATGCCGCTAGCCTCGACAGGGCATAGCTCTGGGTCCTCAGCTTCTTCTCCACCGCCGCAAGGTGGGCTTTCCAGTTGAGCTTCCGGTCCAGCCAGACTCCCAGGAACCTGGCAGACTCCTTCGGTCTGACGGGGCTGGTGCCTCCCCCTGGGTTAGTGAGTTCCAGCTGGTTTGTCCACTGCCGTCGTCCCTTGTTGAAATGGATCAGTTCGCTCTTTTCCGGGGCAAACTTCATCCCCCGACTGTCCGCCCATCGCATGCATGTTTCCCACGCCGCCTCCAGTTGCCGGACGTTGGCCTCGGGGTTTCGACCAAACACCAGGAGGTTGGTGTCATCCGCAAACCCCGTTATAGCCAAGTGAGGGTGCTCGTCTTTTAGCTGCTTGTATAATGAGGAAATATAGAGGATGAAGAGAACAGGGGAAAGGGGTGAGCCTTGGGGGACCCCTGCCCGAATTGCCGTCGGTGCCGCCGTCTTGCCGTCGAAAAGAAGGGTGGCCTCTCGACCAGTCAACCAGTCTCTCGTCCAGAGGACCAGCCACCTCGGGTAGCCCACTTCTCGCAAAGTTGCTAGCAGTCGGGTGTGGTTGACCGTGTCAAAGGCTCCTGAGATGTCCAGTTGCAATAGGGACGCCGCACCCTTCTGTCTCCACGCCTCCTGGACCTGGGCTACTACTAGCCGGACAGCCAGCTCTGTGGAGCGGTGTGCTCTGTTCCCCATTTGTTCATCTGGTAAGAGGCCGTTGACTTCTGCAGTTTGAGTGACCTTCCTGGCGACCACTGACTCTATTACCTTCCCTAGGGTTGGCAGCAGAGCAATGGGCCTGTATCCCCCCGGGGTCTGATACACCGGCGGAGCCTTTCCTGGTTTCGGTAGTACTACAGTCTTCGCCCTCTTGAAACGGTTCGGGAACCATCCTAGCTCCAGACACCTTGTCGCCAGAAGGGCCAGCACTTCAGCTAACGGTGCTCCGCACGCCTTCAGAAGGCCCATCGGGAGCAAATCCTCGCCTGGCGCCTTCCAGGGGCTTGCTCTTCCTATCGCTTCCGTGACCTCGGTCGGCATCACTGCTTGTACAACGTCGAAGCCCGGGTTCCAGCTGCCCAAAAAGGTTTGATCTTCCACGTCCGTCAGGTTGGCCGGTGGGTCCGGGAAGAACCTCTCGGCCAGCGCGCTGGCCTTCTGGTCGTGCGTTTTGGCCGTTACCTGTCCGGAAGAGTCCTTAAATTCCGGTAGTCTCGGTGGTTCCGGCGGCAAAAAGCTCCGTAGCCTGGCCCATCTTTCCAAGCTCCACATCTGATCGGGCTTCTTTGCCTCGCTTGCTTCCTGCAGGTTGTTCCTCCAAGCCCTCGTCCGTGCTTCGCGCGTTGTTCTGGCAAGGTCCTTGAGCCTTTCGCCGAGCTCCTCCCAGCAGTACTCTGTCCGCGTCTCCTTCGCCAGCCTCTCGGCTTTCCTGGCCTTCCGGGCGGCCTGCTGCACTTCCACTGTCCACCAAGGAGAGCTGTAGCCACAACTCGCCTTCCTCCTTGGAGTGCTTTCCCCCGCGACCCAGGTGAGCCACTCGACCAGGCTGCCGAAAGCTTTATCAAGACCCTCGACTGTTCGGGTCCTGGCCAGCAGCCCGTCCGGTCCCGGGTCTGTAAGTCCCATGGCCTTGCATAGCAGCTCTAATTCAGCCTTCACCCTCTCCCTGTCCATCTTCTTCCAGGCCCAGCCATCCGGTTGGGTTGGTCTCGGCCCATGCCCTTCCCCGACCTCGAGCACTTGTGGGTAGTGGTCTGACTTTCCACGGCATTCTTCCCCGTAGTATACTGTTTGGAGGTTTTCCGAAGTCCAGAAGTGGTCGATGGTTGACGGGCGGCCTCGCTGCCGCCCCTGGGGAGCTCGCGTTGTCGCCCCCCTTGGAGTTCTGATGGTGAGGTCCCACAAGGAACCCAGCTGCAGTAGGTCTTCCGATTTCCTATCGTAGCGTCCGAACTTGTCCCACAGTGGGTTCTTTAGGTTGAAGTCTCCTGCCAGAACCACCGGGTGGCTTGGCCTTGGCCGCCCTTGCAGGGCTCTCGGTACGTTCTCGCCGCCGGGAGGGTTGTATATGGACCAAAGCTCGAATCCGGGGTCTTCCCTTCCGAGGTCCGCCTCTGGAAACCACACGCGGCACCAATTCTCCGTGGCTTCGGAGTCCCACTGCCTGATTTCAAATCTTTTGCTTACGTATATCGCTGCCCGCCCCTCGAGCTTGTGTACCAGGTGGTATCTGCTGCTCCGGGGGCAGTATGTAGACTTCGTCTCCTTGTTAATCCACGGTTCCTGCACCGCCAAGAGGTCGTATTTGGCCTCCTCCAGCAAGACTTCCAGTGTTTGCTTGTTTCCTTCGGTGTTCCAGAGTAGGATTTTAATTTTCATTGCCTGCGACGGTGATCGAGTCCATCGTAGTGTCCCCCTCGGGGTCGCGTTGGTTCGGAGTAGCAGTGACCGCAGGGTTGGCGGCGACGGCAGGCGTTGGTCCGGTAGCCGGTTCGGGCGCCCGGGGCGGCGGAGCGGCGGTGTAGACACCGTTGACTACCGGGTTTGCGAACTGCACCCTCGGAGCCTCGAAGTTGATCCTGGTCTGCTGGGGGTCTAAGAGAGCCTGACGTTGGGCCGCAGCCGCATTCGTCGGTCTTCCTCTCAACCTCTTCCTTCCTACCACCTGATAGCTGTTGTCGTCCCTCTCCTCGCCCTCGAAGTTAAACGCGGGAGCGCTCGTAGGGGCCGTGCTGGCAGAGTTCGCCGCTGCGGTCTCATAAGTCCGTGGCCGGAACTGGTAGGCCTCCTTGGCCTTGGCGAGGGTCCTCGACTTCTCCGGGCACTCTCCTGACCACGCCGGATGCCTTCCTCCGCAGGCCGGGCATCGGAGCGGGATTTCGTTTTTGTGAGTAGGGCACTGGTTCTCGCCGTCCCTGCCGCCCTCTCCATGGGCTTTCGTCCCGCAGCGCGGGCACAATGGGGTAGCCTTGCAATGATGTTGTGTGTGTCCCCACTTCCAGCACTTGTAGCACTGTGTTGGGCTGAGGGCAGCCCAGTAAGGCTCGCAGTCCAGTAGTTGAGCCTTCCAGATCACTCCCTCGTCGCACGCCTTGCGTGCTTCCTCCTGGGAGGTTAAAGCAACCAGCACTGTTGCCCGGGTCGCCTCCCTGTGTCTCGGCACTCTGAACTTCACTTTATCGACTGTGTGGAGGCCTGTTTGTTTCCCGAATTCCTCCTCGGTGACCCCCTGGAGGTCCTTCTTCCACACGCCCTTTAGCAGGACTGCAAAGGTTCTCTTGCTCTCCTCGGCCTGCTCTCCGAAAGCCTCCTTGATCCAGTTGGTGTTCATCGAGTGCCAATCTCTCGCGCCTGCGTTCTGGAATGTGACGATTGTATCGCCGCTGGGGAGCCTTCGGGCCGCAACTGCTCCCTTCTTGATAGACACCCGGTTGATGGCCTGTATGGTTTCTTGCGGGGTGCGTTTGGCGAGATCGGCTGGCATTCCTCTGCCTCTGACTAGAATCTCCTTGTTTATGCGGGTCGGCACTATCTTTGTCGGCGTGTTAGGCTGCGGCTGAGAGGGGGCAGCTCCATGAGCGGCCACTGCGGCCCAGGATCCTCTGTCCTGGGCTCCGGGTCCGTTGACGGCTGCCTTCATTTCCTCGGCCACCACCTTGCGGAGGTTGGCAAGCGAGATGTTTCCAGTCTGTGACTGAGACGCGTTGTGCACCTTCCGGACGGCTGCTAGCAGGTCCTGTCCCATGCCTCTGGCTGTCCCTTTCTTCTCGGGGTCTGCTAGTCCCACCAGCTCGTCAACCATCTTCTTGATAACCTCTATGTCGGAGGGTGGGGGTGAGAGGGGCGGGGTGGGGGGCAAGTGTCGGGACTGCTCTAGCCCACTTCTTCCCCTTTGGACTGGGGCAGCAGGGCCGGCCATCCCGCCTCCACTCAGGGGTTCAGGGGGGCGTGGTCGTCTGGGTAACTGTGGGTGGGTCGGGTAGCTCGTGGGTCCGTGCGTGGGCGATAGAGATTTCCAGGGCGACTGCGTGTCCCGGATCGCCCTTCTTTCCACGCCCACTGCGGACGCGCTGCGGATTGCGCGTCGGTGCACGTGGTGTGGCTAGATAGGGCTTTGCGAGAGCTTTCGATCAACGCAAGCTTTGGGACTTTTGGGGCCGAAATTCAAGAACGTTCAGCTCCCGCCAGTAATTATCTGTCCACTAGGGCGTAGTTAGGTGATATCCTCCTTTTTATTTAACTCGGTTCTTTGTCTTCCATATCTTGTGCTCGGTTTCCTTCATTCTTTCTCTTTTCTTTTCTTTTCGTTTCCTTTACTTTGTCTTTTCTTGGTTTCTTTTTTCCCTTCTGAGGTCGGCTTGTTTTCGCCAGAGGGTGACCCGATGCTGAGACCAACGTCCTCCACGCCCGACATGACGTCCAGACCCTACACAGGGGTCAACACGACTGATGGCCGCCCAGTAGGAGATGGTAACGAAACTAATAGCGACTTTTTTAGTGATGACAAAGATAATGACGAAGACTTCTTCGAGTATGAGGAGGAGGATGATCATAACGTACGACCAAGAGGCTCACTCATTGTTAATAGGTTGATGAATTGTAGACGCTAGCAATATCACTAGGCAGCCAAGCAACGGCTCGCTGGAAAGCGCACCGCGAAGGAAGAAGACTCAGATACCACTTTGTTGTTAAAGCTTCATGGCAATAGATGAATGACAATGAGGAGGGCGAGTTCCTTCGTTATTGAAGCAACGAAAAGGAGTGCTTGGGAAGGAGGACGGTTTGTAGACAGCAACAGTTGGGTAACCAACGCGAGACGGAATTGGACACGAGTTTGGGATAAGCGGTAGATTAGGAAAGTTCATCTCTAATTATGCCAACAAGGAGATTAACTGGCATCGCCGGGGACAATAGAACCTCATGTCTGGTCCCTAAGTCCCATCTCGCCCAATCTCCTCTCGGCCCAGGCGCCTAGCTCGCCAAAGAAACCCTCAGGGTCATCACCCCTCCATCCTTTCAGTGCGAACCACAGATGGCGGGCGTCTTTCCCGGCCTGGATCGCGCGCTTGAAGTACGGCGCGTACTCGTAAAGGGCCTTCAGCAGCAGCAGTCGTTAGCTTCCACAAGAAGATAGCCGAGATTGATGAGGTAAAATGGGGCGTCGCACCTTGATGTACTGACTTGCGTACTCCATGTACTCCTGGCAATATTCCGGGGTTACGTCCTCGCTTACCCGGGTAATGGAGGGATTACCATGTGCGTCGGTGACCAGGTCCACCAACAAAGCCATCTCTGGGTCAGAGAGGATGACAGGGACAATATTTCCCGTCTCCCAATCGTAGAGAGACGTGATAGAGGGCCGGCCTGTTGCCTCCACTGTGATAGACATGTTGTGGATTCCAAAATCGCCGTGATCGAGTACCAGGCGGTACAGGGAAGCTTCCTCATCGTCGTCAGCCGGTAGCATATGCGGAATGAAGCGCAGCAGCGACTGCTTGGCCTTCAGTGCGGCGGGGCCGACGGTATTGTGGTCATCCTCCCACCCGATCATGTCGCCCCCCTCGCCGATGGTGGCGTTGATCCTGGATGTGAACATGGCAACCCAAAACTCGCGCGAGGGAGCGATCGGTAGCGGAAGCTCCTTGGGCATGAAGTCGAAGATTCGTGGGAGGAGCCAAGTCTCTGTAAAGTCGGCGGGGAGAGGGAGATTAAAGAGGGATGCGCGGATTCGAGCTGCTTGAGAAAGAAGAGAGGCCTAAATCGTGTTGGATGCAAACCGTGTCAGCTTCATGGAACACAGAAAAGGATTACACACAAGGGGGGAAGGGGAGCCTATTGATGTGACAGCTGAAGTACATACCTTTCCTTCCGAACTGAGTTTGCACCATACGTTGTTCTCTCCCTCGGCCCTCTCATAGATCATCAACCGACGGCCGGCAATGTCCTTGGGTATCTCGAAGTGAGGGCCGGTGTGCTGGACCGGGGACCGGTAGTAGATAAGGCGCGAGGCTAAGATGGCGGGGATTGGCTGTACGAGAGTGCAGACATCGGCCTCGAACTAGAGCTCTTGGAGCAGAAAGTCCATGGTAGAGCCGTCGTAGTACGGCATGTTTACGTCGCCACGAGCCAGACGCGCGACGAGATGTTGGCCGTCTGACATATCCAAGTAAAAGCCCTCTGTTGTGCACCCGTTAGGCACTCAGTCCAGAATGGTCGTTGCTGACCAGGCGCTGCTGTTCCTCATGAAAACACTCACATAGTTGTTGGATCCCTTGGAGACAAACGGTATGTCCAACACCTGGGTTCCCGTGATCCCCTCAACCTCCTGGATAAGGGAGTTGACGTCCCAATGCTTGAATGGGCTGTTGCCAGTCCGTACGAGAGCGAGGAGTCTTTTGCCGTCATACTCGGTGTTGTCTGGCAGTTTGGGCCAGTAATCACGGATGTATCCATGGTCGGAGGCCATGGCGAGAAAGTTCGTTGGTGGCTCCGTGCGCGGATGAGCTTTCTGTGTTGAAATATCCCACGGCCTAGGTACGTACCTAACCTGACTGAAAGATCAACGCTAAATCGACGGTGAGCTCAATCATTGTTTGCCTTACTCCGGTCGCCGCAAGGTCACCATCGATGTCTGAGCGGAACGGAGCTTGGCTCAGTACCTAGGTACTTATAGATAGAGAAAAGTCGAGCCCGAATTAAACTGGAATGGTCAAACTGTCGATAGGCATTGTTCTTGCCTCTCCCGGTTTGGGGCGGTATTTGACTCTGTGTCCAACTTCGGGGAGGCGGGAAGCGAATGCTTCCGGGCCGTAAATCCGGCGCGTCGCCGCGGCACAGACCCCAAGGGAAAAAAAACAAGCCGAATCTCCAAGTGTCGTAGCTGCCGACGAAATCTTCGACTGGAGAAAGAAAAAGAAATTTATTGAGTCACGTTTTATTTATTTAGTTTTGTTCCTTTTATTTGATCTCCTTTTTTTGTTCCTTTACTGCCTTTCTTTCTCGATTCCCGGGCCTTGTTCCCCTTTCGAGGCCCAGTCGGCTTTTTAGCCAGAGTCCCATCATGGATCCCCTCCCTCCTGCCACGGGCAGCCTTTAAAGTGATCTTGCCAGATTTCGATGACGGAGAATGCTCCGGCAACCAATGTTTGTCTGTGATGTCACCGGTGATCTGATCTCGAGGGTTACTTGTTCAATGGTGAACCTACCTGGATGGCCAGGTTCTCAACGTCGATCTTGGCCTCCAGCACCCTCTCCACCGCCCTCCTGGCCGTCGCGTAGCCGTTATCGGACGCGAGCGCTTTGCCGTGCTCGTCGACTGCTATCTCGAGGTCCGTCGTGCGCTTCTCAAGCGCTCCCATATCCCCGTTGATCGCATTGTAGAGATCATGTAGCGACTTGCCGGTATCCTACGCGGCTTTGATATACTCTTCGTTGGCGGCCTGCTCCTCGATCTGCGCCGCTGTATCTTCGACGAGCTTGCCGACAGCCGACGTGATGCTGCGGTGGTCATTACGGTGCTTGACCTCACATACGGTGACTCGCTGTCTGAGAGCATTCAGCTCGTCGTAGATTTTGGCGGTGTCGGCGGCCTGCTTTTCGGCCGCAGCGCTCTTGAGATAGTTGATTCGGGCGCGTTTGTGAATGCGCTCGGTATTGGTCAGGTCGTCCCAGTCTGGGGAGATCATGATTTCCAGTCGGTCGAGCTCCCGTCTGTCGGCGGAGCTCAGCTGGGCGGCGGGGGCACGTTGGGCTGTCTGCCTGTCATGAAGTTGGGTTGATGCCCAGTGAAACTTATTGTTGTAGGTTACATAATTGAAGCGTCGCCTCTTACTCAACCAAGGTAATTACATAGACTTCTGAAGCAAGCCTTTAATGATGTTGAAATCTCTCTGGATCACAGCCCAGTCAGCTTTAGCGATAGGGTTGAGTGCGGCGGGTTTCCACATACCAGGAGAAGCGTGACTCGTTTGTCGTGGGTGAAGATCACTGCAATTATCTGGAAGGAAGTAACTATGTACGACTCGGCAGCGGCTTGCAAGGCGCCAATTGCAGCTGGTTGGAATCGGAGATCACTCCCGATGGGATGGAGGTCCTGTACGATTTCCCCCACCCTAGCGTCAACTTAGAATGCATGTCGGTAGCCTAGGGATTTGTACGTACGAAACGCACGAAAGAGAGGAAGTCTATCAGCAGCTCGGTCGATGCCTGGTATCTCCGGATCTCCTTTAAAGCGGCATCGCCGGGCTTCGCCCTCTTCTTCCCTTTGACACCGGAGACCGTCTTGCCGCTCTTGCGAGCTACTACATGTGTGAGACTTTTGCGAGTGGCCTTTCCGCCTGTGGATTGTACTTACCCGCTGTGTTCTTGATGCAGGCCATAGTGCGAGCTGGACTTTTGTATGATCGTGGTTGTGGCTTTTATCGGAAAGATTAATGGTGCTGGAACGAAGGCTCCGTCCGGGGTCGCCTGTTAGGAAAGACCAAATGTTGGTGGTTCGTGGGACTAGATAATTTAAAAGTCGGTCCGCGAAAAGGCCAATGCCTTGTTCGGAAAGCGATGTTTATTGAGGGTCGTCGGCAACCTCTGGGGGTTCATTGTTTTGTTGTCAGTAGAGGCTGGCAGACACCGGCTTTCGACTGGACTCTGCCACAAGACCAAGCATGCCATCTCTAACTCTACGGATTTCCTCTGGGCGTCCAGAGACGGAACTTGAACCACGACGTGATTGAGAGAATGCCTAGCCCTTATGTACTTTATGCGAAGAGTGCCGCGCAAGAGGGTATTCACTTTTAACCTCAACCTTCATATAGACCATCGCCTCCAGATCTGGTGGCTACAACATCAATTCCGTACATAACTTAACGTACAGTCATCTTTCGACAATCGAAGCCCTCCATCCCTCAGCCGCGTACCCGTCCTTGGACCCAGCACCCGATAACATCGACGGCGGGCTAACCGTATGGGGCTGCTGAGATAATTGATCCGAGACGGCAGAAACAGGGCGAGAGGCGCCTGGGGCTGGGCCGGGGACGGGGACGGGGACGGTGGTTTGGTCGACAGAAGATCCCAACGCTTGTTTTCTCGGTGCTGATCCCGCCGTAACTGGTGGTGTCGCGTCCAACTCGAATCTCTGTCCTTGAACGCCCCCAGGGAGAGGCGGGCTGACGGACACGGCGGGGAGCTTGTGCTTTCCCATACCTAGCCTATCACCCCAGATCGTACTGTGGGTTTCATCCAACTCGGCCTTGCCTCTGAATGGTGACAGCGGTTCGAGTTCGCCGCCGGGTTTGGCCAAGTTGTTGTTGTTGTGATCCGCTGCATCTGGTACGCTCCCCTTCCTCCGTCGCACCCGAAGAGACCAGATAATGGCAAGTGCCATGCAAAGAGCAACCAGCACAGCTCCCACCGAGATCCCTACTATTGCGCCCGTTGGGAGAGGTGCTTCTTCGCTTGAAGCCGAATTTTCACCCGGAGTTGATGTAATGGTTGTGGGGGAACCCGAGCCTTCGACCAACCCCAGATCGCTGGGTTGCCACACCAGTTGGACCGCAGGGGCAAGAGTTGTTGCAATCCCCAAGGGTTTCTGTGTGGTTGTTAAAAGTAGAGGGATGATGATGGTTGTGGTATTCCACCTAGGACCCGAGCCACTCGGGTTTCCAACCTCGAATGTTTCAATCCTGGTTGACGTCGATGAGATCGTGGAGGCGACGGTGTCCGTGCCCACTATCACCTCACTAAGCGTGTTTTTGTCGTTCGCTCCGCAGTGCGTAAAACTAAAAGTCCCCTCGAACATGGTCGAGACGCATCGAGGTCCGGCGGAGGCCGCGAGTGGGTTGACTGAGCCGTAGACGAATTCGAGGCCCCTGAGATGAGATGGGTGTCAACCAATATCCCAAGAAGAGGGTGAGGGGACCAGGGATTGGACTTACGTTGGACAGCAAAAGGCCGCGGTCTCTCCCTTTTCCAACTTGCCTATCACATCACGGGCGCTAAATCTGTCGGTCATTTCCGCGCTGACGACAGTCGCGGTGGTCCACCCGGACGGGCACACCAACCCGGGCGAGTACATTGCGAACCGCTCCCAGGTATGATTGCCGGGCAAGCATGGCCTTGGGTTATCATGACAATCGGTATAATACGGGCGACACACCTCCTGGTATCTGAGCGAGGACGCGATAAAACAGTCTCGGCAGGTTGGCGGTGGTGTGAAGGTCGTTGTAAGTGGTCCGAGATTGTTGCGTGTGGAAGACGCAATCGAGGTGGGTGTTGGGAATGCGTAAACACTAGACATCATGGATAATGCCCGGTGATGAGAGGGCGAAAGAAGTTGCTGAATTGTTCAAGATGTTTGTGGCTCTCCGAGTTGGCGCCTGGAGGTCGAATCTCGGAATATAATTGTACCAGCCATGCCAACCTTACGTTGCTGCAGGGCCCATCCGTCCCATCGTTCAGGCCGCCCTGGGCGGGGGGAGGAGAAGATGGCGGGGAAGGAACGGAGGGTTCTATTGCAGAACCACGAACGTCTTCCGGTAACGAATTTGTTCTGGTCCAGAGGCGCGGCAGGCCAGGAGTCAACAGCGGGTGGTTGGAGGTCGACCCGACGTCGTATTTGCTGCGTTGTGCTGTACGACTTGTGATGTGATTCCTGTGTAACCCTTGGCCTCAGCCCGTGGGTGCTACATAGTGGTCTCTCGTCAAAAAAAACAAGGGCCAATGCCGGCTGCCGAGATGAGAGGGTCCTTCGTTCAAGGCCGCGGGCGCCTCCCCGACTGTTTTCGGAGGCATTCACGCTCGGGCCAGGTGGGAACTGGGCAGCCTTTTGCAACCGATTTGACAAGGAGGGGCTTCTCTGGCCTTATTCGCATTTCCATCATGCTCCAAACAACAAGGGAAAGGAGAATGGAGATTGACTTTTAAATTACTGAAATAGTACTGCCAGCAACGTGCAGTTTGGTCACAGCCCCTATTGGGCCACTCTCGCAAACACCGGCATGTACTCGAGCGGGCAGTTCACCTCGATGGTTTGACCACCGTCAAACGTCTCAGCACCATCAACGGCTGTCCATTTAGGGCCCGCCGGGAGGTACACCTTGATCTTTTCCACTCCCGGCTCCATCACGGGGCAGCAGAGGAACTTCGGCCCAAACATATACTGTTGGCCCGTCTCCCAGCAGCGCGGATCTTCGGGGAACTCGTAGAACAACGTCCTCATGACCGGAGTGCCCTTCTTGTGCGCCTCCTCCATGAGCTCGCGGATGTACGGGCGCATTCTCTCCCGAATCTCCATGTACACCTTGCAGATGTCGTACACTTTCGGCCCGTACGACCACACTTCGTTGGGCGCGCCGCTCAGACAGGTCGCCCCGCCCGTCGTGCCGTGCTGCGGCTGGTGCGGTTCGCGGTCACCGTGCAAGCGGAAGACGGGGCAGAACGTGCCAAATTGGAACCAACGCGTGAACAACTGGCGGAACCCCTCGTCGTTCGGGTCCCCGCCGTGAAACCCGCCAATGTCCGTCGTCCACCATGGAATGCCAGCGATACCCATGTGCAAGCCAGCTGACAACTGATCTCGGAGGCTGGACCACGAGGACGCAATGTCGCCGCTCCATACCAGCGCGCCGTACCTTTGGCTGCCCGCCCAAGCACAGCGCACAAGGTTGACAATATCATCCTGGCCCTCGCTCTTCATGCCCTCGTAGAAGCCTTGCGAGTATTCGAGAGGGTAAATGTTGCCAACACTGAGATTAGAGCCGCGGTGGTAGGTGTAGTTGTCGAAGTCGTATGCCGAGTACTCGGGCTCGGCCTCGTCCAGCCAGAACACTTTGATCCCCTTGGAGTAGTAGTTCTGCTTCACCTTCTCCCACACGTACTTCCGGGCCGCGGGGTTGGTAGCGTCGAAATGCACCGTCTCGCCTTGGAAATCCATGGCTATCCGCAAACCACGGTTTACCCGGATCAGCAGCCCCCGCTCGAGCATCTCCTCCCAGTTCTCGGACCGCTTGTCAACTGTCGGCCAGATCGAAACCATCAACTCCACGTCCATCTCCTTCAGTTCCTCGACCATGGCATCCGGATCCGGCCAGTACGTCGGATCGAATTTTAGGTCTCCTTGAAGTGGCCAATGGAAGTAGTCGACTACTATGAGCGACAACGGTAGTCCTCGACGCTTATACTCCCTCGCCACATCCAACAACTCCTCCTGGGTCTGATACCTCAACTTGCTCTGCCAAAACCCCAACCCATACTCGGGCATCCTCGGCACCGTCCCCGTCACCCCCGCATACGCCTCCACGATCTCCGCCGGCGTATCCCCCGCCACCACCCAATAATCCAACACCCCCGTCGAATACGCCTCAAAACTCATCACATTCTTCCCCAGCACCGCCCGCCCCACACCAGGGTTATTCCACAGCAGCCCATACCCCAACGACGACAACAAAAACGGCACGCTCGCCTGCGAATTCCGATGCGCCAGCTCCAAATCCGCCCCCTTCAGATCGAACAGCGCCTGCTGGTACTGGCCCATCCCATACAGCTTCTCGGCCGGGTCCAGACTTTCCAGCCGCAGGGTCAGGTGGGCGGCGCCGTTGCCTGATGGGACGGTCTTGAACTCGCGCGCGGGGATGTTGAGCGCGCTGCACTTGGGGTCGCGCACGTCGACGCGTGTGCGCGTGTACTCCTCGAGGAGGGGGTTGCCGGTGCGGGTGTGGGTGAGGGTGAGTTTGCCGCGGTGCGTGAGGGTCGCGCGGATGGTGCCGTGGGTGAGGGTGGCGGGGGTGTTGAGGTCTGGGGGGGTGGTGATGGAGGGGGGAGGGGTGGAGGGGCGTGGGAGGAGGGCCCAGTCGTCGGTGGGCATGCTGGGTTGGTGGGTGGCGCGGATGCGGAGGGCGTTGGGACCCCATGGTTCGATCCAGAGGGTTTCGGAGTCGTAGGTGTAGATGAGGCGGTTGTCTTGTTGGGAGAGCATTTTGAGGGGTTGGGTGGGTGGTGGTTTAATGGTGGTTTGGTGGGTGGTCTATTGCGTGGGGTGTTTGTCGTGTGGCCTGTGGGTTGCGAGGAAGAAATTGACACTCAACCCAATTCGTGGTCATTGGGGTGCTTTGTCGGGAAAAGCATTCGAGCTGCGCGGGATGATGAACCGGTGTTCACTTATAAAAGGCATTGGTGACCAGGTTGATGCATGTCGGGCGTAGATCTTCCGTGGAGGGACACAACGCGGGACGTTGGGGTTGCCCCTCCCCCGCTCCTTCCCCGTCTAACACCGGGGCCGTGGAGCAAGAAGCGGGCCCGGCGACGGAAGAGTCCTTCGGAGTGGCTCCTTACGGGACCCCGCATCCAAAGTTCGTGAGGAGACAACCGCAGTTCGCGCGAGCCATCTCCGATAGGCGCAGATACTGCAGCAGGGCAACATACTTCTGCAGCACTGCACACAAGACGCGGTTCTGCGCTCGGAGTGGTGGATGATCAAGCGCACCAATCCCGAGTTCTGACACTGTTGCCCACATGGATGCGAAAACTTGTTATGCCAAAGATCCGACATCTATCGTTGGAATCATGGATGCAAGGCATATCAGGTCTATTCACAAGGACGCTTTGCTCCTGCCCGCGCCTCTATATTTCTGGGCACCCAAGCCGCAGACTCTCAAATACCCGCTCCAGATCATCCAGAAAAAGAAAACGCCATCATATGTGCAGACCCAAATCCTCCAAAATGGTCATTAACTCGCTGTATATCAACGCTCATATGCCAACCAGCTGATTAACTCAAGAACTGAAAAAGATCGCTCACCCCACCCTTCCTTCCCCACCTAAAGCACCCACGCCAACAGATTCACCACCCCCAACACCACCGCCCCAAGTCCCACCTCAATCCCCCTCTCCGCCGCATTCTCCCCCGACCCCGACCCCCCCGTCGGCTGCAGCGCCCCGCCCGTCACACTCGTCCCCCCCGGCCCACTCTGCGCCGGTCCCGGCCCGCCCTCCATCCCCGTCGGCAGTCTCCCCGTGAACGTCCCCACGGGCGGCCTCGTAGCCGTCACATCCAGGGTATTCCCCTTGCCCGTCGGCGTGGGCAGCTCCGTGCACTGCCCCGTCGAACTCGGCACCGCATTCGCCCCCGACCCGATGGCAACCAAGTTCGTCCCGCAGTTCGCGGCCTGCGCAATATGCAGGTTGCGGTTGTCCTGGTCGTAGACGACGTAAGCCGCGCGCAGGAAGGTGTCGCCGAGGATGGGCTCCTGGTCCTCGGGGCTGACGCCCAGGATGCAGTAGGCGCCGTTCTGCCAGACGAATTCGTTGAGCGGCACGCGGATGGTCTTGCCGGCGAAGTAGAAGTCGATGGACCCGGCCATGTCGGTGTAGTCGCACGGCAGGATGTAGAAGCCCGAGTCGGCGTCGTAGAGCGCGTCGGGGAAGGAGGCGGCGAGGGCCTCGAAGATGCGCGTGGGCAGGTGGGAGAGGGTGGCGCCGGTGTCGAGGAAGACCGGGACGGCGAGTTCTTCGGATTGGACGATGGAGCCGTCGGGGAGGGTCAGGCCGACGCCGGTCATGGTGACGTAGTAACGGTCGGCGCCGCTGGGGGTTTCGTCCTGCGGGATGATGGGGAGCTTGGCGAGCTTGCCGATGAACTTGCCCGTGTCGACACCGCCGAAGATGATGGCGCCGGTGGGGTTGTCGACGCCCCGCAGGTCGACGCTAAAGGCCCGGCTCTTGATGAGCCCCTGGTCGACCATGGTGTCGAGGATGTAGGGGTACTCGTTGACGCCTAGGATGGGTGGGGATACCCCCAAAATGCCGAGCGGGATCTTGTGGGACTCGAGGGCGATGCCGATGATCTGGTTCTCGATCGTTGCAGCTGTGGTTCCGCAGACGTTAGTATGTATGCACCCTCAAGACCCGGCCGTGCGGGGCTTCATTGGAGACTTACATCCGATTGTCACCGTTTCCGAGACATATTGGACCGTCGCATTCCCGATGCCGTAGCGGAGGGTGTCGACGTAATCGGTGACATTGAGGGTGCTACTCTTCTCGTAGTTGAATTGCGCAAACTGGGCGCAGTCGGACGGGAGGTTGGCCGTCTCGCACACGGGGTTGATCCAGGTATTGGGCGAGCCCGTGTCGAGGATCAATGTGATTTTTTGCGGGGGTGTCCCGATCTCGATCTCGACTCCGTATCTTGTCCCGAACCTCTGGTTTTGAACCTCCACCTCGTTTTGCCGTGCTCGCAAATTCGGGCCCGAGCCGGCGATCTGTCGAACGGGGGACCGGATTATGCCGTCGCCTCGTGCGACGATCCGGTTAGGCTCGGAAGCCCCTGCGGCGGCTGGCGCCAATAATGACGCAGCGAGAATAACCGGGAGCATGCTGGCGTGGTCCAGTCTCACCGGCGTCAAAGCTGGCGGGGAGGGAAGGTAAAAAGAAGGAAAAGGGACAATCAACGGGGTGGAGGTTGGAAGCGGACCACGCCAGCGTCGATTGCTGGGGGCTGCATGGTTTATACGGGGGTGTTTAATCTGTCGTGTGGTAGGGGCCGGGGCACAGTGGGCGGCTGTTCTGGGCCCAGCCTCTCATGCTTCTTCAGGCTTGGAGGAGCAGTGAGGAGCTGCGTCACCCTTTGCCGTTTTAGTACCGAGGCGGATGCGGCTGGGACTTGGCCCGCGGGGGGTGGGTTGCGCCGAGAAGTGATTGGGCGGCAGTTTGACATTTTGGGGAAGTTGGAGATGAGCCAGGCCCAACGAGCGCACGCTCAATCAATGGTTTCACGTGGCGGAGGTCTCGGAGCAATGCGGAGGAACAGAATGGGGCAGAGCCTCAGCCAGTGACCACTCGCTCCAAACCTCGTATCTTGGCCTTTCTCGGACTGGAGTTGCTTCGCCACGGCCAAGTCGCCATGATGCCCGTTTCTAACTTGGGAATTATGGATGTTTGCTTGGCGGATTCGCGAGGATGAGGAATCAAGCTGGGAGAAGATCTTCAACGGTCGAAGTCAGCAAACACGGTGCACGTTGCCAAATTCATCAGATGAACCCCAGTAACCCCGTCCCGGCCCAGACCGCAACCTCGCTAAACGTCCCACTTTGGGGAAGGTGGCGCCCAGACCTGACGATGCCCTGTCTCAAACTTCAACAGACATGCCTTTCTGATCTGGATCACCAAGCGAAACCGTTGGTATGATGCCCAGTAATATCCACTTTGAGTTGAGCTTATTTCAACTTCCTGCGCGTGGCTACGATTTACTGATCGTTTGTGCAGCGGTACCTGAGGGACTTTGACCGTTTCTCGTTCCTGGGCCAGGAGGATGTTGGGTTTCCTGCCTGGATGAACCTTGCGGCCTCGCAGCTGACGCGGCAACAAGTCTTGAGCTCGCCGCCGCTGACATTGAAGGAACGCCCACACACTTCCGCCATTTCCGGTTGCAACATTATAATTGGTGTTTACCTATTATCAACCATCTTCAATGGGTTCCTCCCAATCAGTCCCTAGCTTTCCTGGCAGTACCCAAGAGGAAGCCGAACAAGTAAAACCCTCCCCCCGTCCGGTTACTACGAAATCGTACCGCGAAGTGCTCGACCTTCGAGTCCACTTTGGCACCCAAGCTGGCGCTTCCGCGCATGGTTTCCCCAGTACAGGTGGCGTGTACATACTCTCTTGCTCTGCTGCGGAGCTCGACTTTCTCGGCCTTGGCCGGTTTGACATCGCCCAACCATCCACTGACCCGGCTAGTCAGGATGCGTTTTGCGCCAAAATGCGACTGCTCGGCCCCGAATGGTGGCCGAGCCTAGAGGCCTACAGCAAGGCAGAGCGGCTCGACTTCACGCACAAAGCGTATAACCGGAGAGGGATAGTACGCTTCATCGGGGTTTCGTCCGAAGGTGGGGTGTGGGGTCTCGTGGTGGAAGAAGAAGACTGTTACAACAGGCAGCTAGGGAGAATAAACAACGCCGGAGACATGGAGGAAAAGTGTGCGCAGATCAAGAGGTTTGGCGGCACCTTTTACGAAGATCAGAGGGACTGTCCGCTTCTCGACTTCAAGTCTCCGTTCCCAGAGCGGGCCACCGCCCATCTTCTGCTTGCGGATGGTGATGCTAATAACCGGGAGATTACGCGCAGTCTCATGGCAGAGTTGGGGTTCACACAGGTCACAACAATTGGGGACGACAAGGAAGCCCTCTCCTTCCTGTTGGCAACTGCGAAGAACAAGGCGCAGAGGAAACCGGACATCATTTTCGTCGACCCGGAACTGCCTGTGATCGACGGTCAGGAGTGTGTCCGACTCCTGAGATCCGAGCCCAGTTATACCCAGTACTATTACCACCTCTCAGTCGTTGGCATGCCGCGCCATGCAATGCTGGGCGACAAAAACCTGCGAGGTTCCCCCATGAGGGGTGTGCACGCCGTTATTTCCCGGCCGATCCGAAAGGAACAACTGGAAAGAATACTTGTCCACTTGGCTCTCAGTGGTGGACGCCGGTTCCTGCTCTCCGGACCAGATACCGACGATGCTCGCCGAGGTGCCACGATTTTCGAGAAAATATACGCAGTCATGATGAGCGTGCCGTGACGGTTCAACATAACGGGCTCCTGCGCGGCACGACATTGACAAATCGGGTGGACTCCCACATTCTCTCCTCTGGGAAAGCCAGCAGGATCAGCTTGGGCCAAGTGATGGAACTTTGCGCGGCGGGCGTCCCCAAGTTTCTTTTCGTCGGCGCCGGTTTCCAGCCCGTTGCAACACAAGAGCATTACATCCATGGTTGCACCAATAGATCGTTATCCGATTTCCCTAGGTACCTTGTATTTCGCTCAAGCTGGTCAATTGTAACTAAAGTGATGTTGTGGGGCCGCTGAAAGAGACCGCCTCGACTCATTTGGCGTTTTGGAGACCCGACTGTCTATAGTTCAAGAAGAATATTAATCTCGGAAATAACTTTGTCAGGTCCAAGAGCTAAAAAGTCCAATCTGATCGTGCGATTGCAGGGGGTTGTGTTGTTCTGGACTCGTTCAAAAGGCCTTTCGCCAGGCAGCCAGGCACCAGTGCCCCACAAATGACCTGGGACCCACCGCCTGCCTGCTGGCCCAGAGGCTAAGGAACATGACTGCTAACAGAATTGTGCGGCAGACTTCATGGTAAATTGTTAAGACTTCAAATGTTCATTGAGCCCCTGAATTTTGTTGTTGACGATGCATTCGAGTATTTAAACACAACAGATATCCTTAGAGTTTGGCTTTCAATTTCATCAGAAACCATCTCATTCAGCCCTTCCTTCAAATCACTCTATCTGCGGCTCGAAGGTCACGATGATCCA
This sequence comes from Chaetomium tenue, assembly GCF_020726465.1. NCBI lineage: Eukaryota > Fungi > Ascomycota > Sordariomycetes > Sordariales > Chaetomiaceae > Chaetomium > Chaetomium tenue. Next base: position 550,409 of record NW_027117330.1, on the reverse strand, counting down.
ACTTGACAACTTCCCAACCGACGAAGTCACCGAGGTCTATCAGCGATGTGTCCTCGTGTCGGGCAAATGCAACACCGACTCTGCGCTGGAGCAGAATGACGGACATGTTCTAGTCGAAACGGATGACGGGTTTGGCAAAACCCTGTTTCCCGAACAACGATGGCCCATGTGCCATGGCCACTTCAAGGCCCTCTTGCTGCTCTCGCCTGGCCTCAACAAGGTCGCCATCACAACCCAAGATGATGCTCGCACCGAGGTACAGTATCCCGCATCCGTCTCAAGCATCACAATCTCACAAACATACAGCTCTCCATCCGCTATGTGCCTCTCCTGCAGACGCCACCGCTGCACTTGGCCATCCTGGTCGCGAAGGACTCCCCCCTCCTGATGGACTGCCCTCCCGCAAAGTTCGGCGGCATCTCAACCGCCCACTCCGACCTCCCCGCCGCCATCGCCAAATTCCGCATGACAGCCTACATGTGGCAGGCCCTCACAGCCGAGGACCTCCGCGCGAAAGGCCTCGGCCGCCGCGCGTTCCGCCTCGAAGAGGAATGGTCCACCGACACCCTCAGCCAGCGCAGCCAACACACCCCCGCCGCCGCCACCGTCCCCAAAGTCCACCTCATCCGCACCGACAAAACCGTCGCCCAACTCCGTGACGCCAACCTCGCCCAACAAAACCCCAACGCCCGCCAACCCGACGACCTCCACAAGATCTTCACCACCGCCCTCCTCGCCCACGGCGCCCCCTTCACCACCCACGCCCGCCCCATAGTCGCGGGCCTCATCCTCGACTCCCACTACACCACCCCCGACACGACCACCACGAGTAACAACTCCCCCCTCATCCTCGCGCACGCCGCCCTCGGCAGCCACGACCCGCGCGGCCTCTCCCTTGGCATCTTCGGCAGCCACCTCTGCTACGCCTGGCCGCGCTTCCTCGAGGAGGTCCCCTCCTGCCTGCTCGACCCCACACCCCCCGGCGACACGGTGGGTAATGACAACGGGGAGTGTGATTCCATGTGGAGAGCGTGTGCGGTCGGGCAGGGGGCGTTTTTGCATGAGGTGGGCCATGCGTTGGGGGCGCCGCATTCGGAGGGGATTATGCTGAGGGGGTATTCGCCGGATTGGGGGAGGGGGTTTTTGGGGGGGGTGAGAGCCAGGGTTAGGGGGGAGGTTGGTGGTAAGGGGGGGTTGGAGGCGGTTGTGGCGGGGGAGGGGCATGAGTGTCGGTGGGCGGTGAGTGATGCGTTGAAGTTTAGGATGTTGAGGCAGTTTTGGCTGCCGGGGGATGGGGAGGTGGCGAAGGAGGCGCCGGCGGTGGAGGTTGGGGAGGGTGAGGATGATGCGCGGGAGAGTATGTTTGTGGATGTGACCTGCGAGGCGGGGATTGCGAGGGTGGTGTTTTCTCCGCTGGGGAAGTCGGATGAGGAGGAAGACAGGGTTTCGGTCACAAACCCGTTGAAGTCCCTCCGGTACTCGTACGCGGATCTCGCGAGTCGGTTTAGCACCAAGGGCCTCGGGCTGAACGTCACCGGCATGAACGGCAAGGAGTACTCCATCGACAATATCTGGAAATTGTTCCAGCGGAGGACGAGCATTCTGGTTCCGGGCACCAAGATCCGGCTGTTGAAACAATGCGTCAGTGGCGACCGCGTAAGGAACGACGAAGAGAATAATTGGGACTGGGCCGTCATGCTGAAGAAGCGGGACAAGAAGGGCAACCTCGTGGCTGCGTCCAAGATTGATCTCCGTGTCGGCTGCTCCTTGGACGGGGCGGTGGTCTACTACGAAGATGGGACCAAGATTCCTTGCGGACCTCGCGGCAAAAACGGACAGGACCCATCGATGGGCGGCCACCAAGCGAGGAAGCTGGTGCTTCCCCGGGATGTGGAGATCTCCAAGGTTGCCGTGACGCGGGAGGGTGGGTGGTCGCTCGGTGGGCTGCGGATGTGGCTTTCCAATGGCAAGGCGATGGGAGCGCTCAACTACCGGCGAGATGAGTCAATGGTAGACACGCTAGGCAAGTTGCCCCATGGCTGATTGTTCCAACGGGACACTAACAAATGACAGTTCCGGCTCGGGGCCACAAGATTATCGGATTCTATGGCATCAGCGGTACATGGGGAATGTGCAGCAGCTTCGGCATTGTGACCGCTCCGCGGGATGTGGACCTCCCCGACTCTGTCTACGACATGGAGGAGCTGCAGAACAACCCCGACCGAGACCAACACCAAAGCAAGAAGCGCCGAGTGGTGTGTTACTATATTCTCTGCCCCGCGGTGGTTATTTTACTAATCACGATATATCTCTAGTGTAACGACGAGGAGGATGACGAACATATGAGCGACCCTGACGAGTCCGACGAAGACACCGACAATTCATCTAACTCAGGGGACAAGGACGAGGGATATGATGATGGCTGGGACTCGGAAGTGGAAAGGATGTACCGGGGCTGAGGATTGCCACTAATATTCGGCTTGGTTGTGTTCTCTAGCCTTACACGATGAAGAAGTCGAGTGGTGGAGGTGTCAAGAAAACTAATAATTGTCTCAACGGACTGGTCAAAGGAGCAAATGAAAAAGTTCCTTATCCGGGGTTTCTCATCCATAGGTAGCGTGGCTCTGACTGGCGTTGACTGTTCTCGTCTCGCTGTAATAAGAACATTTCCCATGGAATCCAAGCAGCATCACCCATATTTCATCTGACATGCCCTCCAATATCCGAACCCCTCAGTATCCGGTTTGCTTCTGCATCCAAGCTGTGATTCTTCCGGTTCGTTGTCGGACCCTACATCGGGGGAGGTCGGCTTAAAATGGCCCGGAATCCGTTAAAGATTGATGGCAGCCAATGAGATTAGAGCAACAAAGAGAAAAGGGAAAGCCAACCCGCGTCCTGCAGCTAAAAGCGGGAGTGCATCAGATGTGGAACTTGCCGTGCACCCTGATCCCAAGCTGCCGATTCTGAGACCAAATCACAAGACCGACGGACCCAAGAGAGGAAGGAGCGGCAAGAGTGTCTGGCCAGTGATTGGCTGAGGAGAACGGAACTCTCGAATTCCAGACGACTTCGTTGAGGTCCCGGGAATTCCTCGTTCTTTCCAGTTCCTATCCCATCTCGCGGTTTCGTGCCAGGGCTGGGCTCAAAACCTCGCTCCTCTCTCGGTCCCGCACAACTATTTACTCTCGTCCTCCACCCAAAAACCTCTTCTCATTCCACACCTTCTTTTCAAAACCGTGGAGTAAACCTACTTTCTCGGCGCGCACCGGCGGATACAATTCTCACAAGGCGAGTGCCTAACATCAAGAGTAACTCTTGATCAGCAGCAACTCACTCGCTCGATAAAGATCAAGGTGAAGAATCCCCGTCTTTCGTTCATTCGCCGCCACGTTCAAGTATCACGAAACAACAATCCCTCAAGCCCCTAACACCTACCACTGACAAACCGCCATCTGCCCTTTCCCTGATTTCACGATGACCACTTACACTAGAGCCGGGACGATGCGAGTCTTCCTTGTTCAGACGGCGCAGGGACTAACTCCCTCGTCGGGAGGCTACAATGCCAACATCAACCTTCTCCGCAGCCTCAGCAAGCAGGGTCACGATACTGCCCAGATTTGCTACGCCAATGACGACGAGATCCAAGAGCACGCCGCCCGGGCCAAGCTTAATGGCATCAACCCCAACGTTGCCATCTCTTCCCTGTCCGTTGTCGACCCTCCCGGCCAGGCCTTCGAACTGGGTGTTAAGACCTTCACTGACGAGCACAACGTTTACAATGTCACCCTTTCACGCGTCAAATTCAACAAAGCCTACCCCGTCCGGGAGTTCTAGGAAGACACCCGGGCCTACCTAGAGGTAAGTTGACAAGCCCCTTTCATCCCCTGTGCTTCCCTACCACAGTAAATGCTAACAACTAGCTCCAACAGCGCAATGCATTGACCGCAAGAATGGACTACCTTGTGAAGCTTTTCGCTAAGCACATCACCGACTTCCAGCCGACCCATGTCATCTTCAATGATCCGATCACCATGAAGCTCTCGGCATCCCACCCGATGCGCCACACGTTCAAGCGCATCAACATCATCCACACGGCCGAGCAGCTTCCCTTTGGCCCGTTTGTTGCTGGCGTCGACGGTCATTGTCTCTCTCCTGCCGCTGAGAACCGCCTTCTGCGCGATCTCGATGGGATTTGGTCCGTTTCCAATGCAGTCAAGGATTATGCCTGGACCTACGGCCGGCTGATGACCAAGTTCCTTGTCCACCCTCCCATGACCTATCTGGATAGGGGGACGGGAGGCATGCCTGTCGTACGCAACAACATTGACAAGGATGAGATCGGCATGGTCAACCCCTGCCCTCACAAAGGCCTTTCGATCCTGATTGCACTCGCCCGCAAGTTTCCTCACATGAAATTTGTCACCTGGAAGAGCTGGGGCTCCCGCACTGTCCACCTTGAGCAGCTCTATTCGCTTCCCAATGTCAAGTGAGTTTGCTTTTGCTATGGATGTGAGAAACAGGCTGATACGTTCTCCCTACCAGGATCGAGCCGACCACCAAGAATCCCGACGAAATTTGGGATCGCATCAAGGTTCTGCTGGCCCCTTCCCTGTGGCACGAGGCCTGGGGCATTATCGTGACTGAAGCTCAGCTTCGTGGCATTCCCGCCATTGCATCCAACGCGGGTGGTCTCCCTGAGGCAAAGATTGGCCTTCCCTACTGCATCCCTGTCAAGGAAGTCACCGGCAAGCGCCAGGCCAACGGCGACTACGTGGTCCCCGACCAGGACATTGCCCCCTGGGAGGAGGCTCTCCAGAAAGTCATGGGCGACAGGGAGGAGTACCAGGCCCTCCAGACCCTCACTGCCACCAAGTCTGCGGAGTGGCTCCGTGGCCTGTGCCCCCGCGCTCACGAGCAGTGGCTCCTTTCCATGATGGAGCAGAAGTAGGCACAACAAGGGTCGGGCCTCTTGGTCCTCCTGTGCCTCTTTCATTACTTCGGCTTAGCCAGCCTGACGTGGCTCCTTGTGCATATTGGTCGTTGGGGCAGAGCCCTTTGGAGCACCACAGATAGCAGTACACAGTACCCAAAATGCTACATATCACGTCACATTGGGGCCCCAGCATGTGCTTGTTCGAATGTGAATTTCTGTATGTGCCTCGGTCTTACTCTGGAGTGCCGCGGCCGGTCTTTTTGCTATCTTTGTTTGGCAACGGGACTACTGATGCCGTGAGAGTTGGGCAGCCCCATGTGATCCCAATTGCAACCATACCTAGCTACTTTGGAATTTTTGTTTTCTTAAATATTGTGCGAACCCGGATTAATAACTCAGCACATATTTCCGGAGCGAGCCCTTGATCAACCAACCCGGGTGGGGTAAAGCAACACCGCCTTCAAGTATTTTAAATAGATAACAAGGCCAGGAAAGAGAAAAATGCGTAATCGATTTGGAGCACTTTGAGGGTCCCGTGTGCAACACGTTTTAGACGCGTTCATTCTGGAGTTGGACTTGGAGATAGCTCCAGTTTACTACCCGCTCTTGCCAAACACTGCCTTCTGCTTTTTGTGAGTTCCACTGTGTTTTGTTCCAACCACCACCAACTACAAGGTGCTTTGCTATCCTGTCCCTTCCTCGACATCTGGTCCCCTCTGGCCATTGTTATTGCTGCTCTATCTTCGCCTGTTATTTGGGGATCACCAATAAAGAATAGGGGGTTCGAGGGTTCTCAGAGGAATATCCATCTTCCGAGTTTAGGAGTGGGACCGTCGTTGATGGCTGACGGCAGGGTGGAGACAATGACCCCCTGACATCGCGTGGTTGTGCATGGTGTTGCGGCTTCTCAACCTGAAAATAAATTGCCAAGCCCTTCAGGGTAACCCCTTTTCATCCTGTCATCTGGGAGATGTGCCGTCATACCCCTTTTCGATTGGTGGAACCCAGGGGGGAGGCGATAAAAGTGTAGATCATGAGAGAGAAGGAAGATGCATGAAACTTTGCGGCTGGAGATATTCAGAAACGAACTAAGGAACGGTCCAATGAGGCTGGATCGGCGCATTCGGGCAGATCCACGGCCCGCCTGCCTTGCATGCGAATCTCTAAATCGCCTTCAACAAACCCCAGACATCGTCGCAGGTGAGCGACTCCCTCAGCTCTCCATTTTTGGCAGAGTCAAAGCACAGCATTGAAGTCAGCTCCTTGGAATCTTTAACCGAGCCGCAACGTAAGTGGGATACTGTGGGGCAAAGGCGGAGAGTTTTAGCGGAGAATTTTGTTCGCGTAGAGAGCACGTTCAGCGGAGAATTTGGAGAGTTGCGCTATGGAGTTCCAAAGTAAACAGGCGTGAAGGTAACAACCTGGAAATTGGAAATGTCCGTAGTCAACGATTCTCAGTAATTGGGTTTCGAGGGTACTTAAAATTGTAATTTATGAGGATGCCTTCGAGCCAGAGAACGCCTCAACGCCATTCGCGCGCTTCAATCTCTCTTTTGGAAGTCGCGCCAAGCACGCGTGGGATTTTGGGGCAACGCTCCTGAAGCGCTTGGGGCCACCCCTGGCCGAAACATCTACCGAGAATTGCCCAGTTAGGCCATGTTTCCTCCGTTTGGGCCCCTGAGCCGATACTCCGGCGATTGGGGCCGCTCGAGCCACCTCAAGAGCCGCTCGCTTGTGCTTGGTGTCATGGCGCGCTCCGTGATTTCCAAGCGGATGCAACGCTAGAATCGCTGGATTCGGAAGCAGCAACCCACGTCCATCAACTCCCCTCCTCCGACGCAGCGCTTGGGCTTCCGTGAATGATGGGCCATGGTTTGACCACTGACCACTAACCGCTGACCACTGACCACTGAGCAGCTTGACCTCCCTCTACCTCCACCCTCAACGCGACCCAGGTTCCAGTACCATGGTTCCGTTGCGTGTGATCACCAGATTGTCTGGATGATGCGCAATCAATCATCGATGATCGTGCCTTCTGTTAAGTTCCTTCCTAAGACTGGGAGTCCGGGACCCTGCTCCTGGTTGGTGCGAGCGACAATTCTCCGTTTCGACTCCCTCCAACCAACGAAGGTGAGGGTTTCGGTGGTAGCCTTGAGCCAAGTGGCCCAAGACGGTAGTTCCGGTCCCTCACCTCTCCGTTCTTTCTCGATTGAGTCCGGCTTGGGCTCGGAGAGCATGCGCCCAGCTTGGGCCATATTGGGCTAACGACCACAACAGCCATGGGACCTGGAATGTGTATCCCTGCTGGTGGGATAACTGAGCCCCGTGAGGATGGAGAAATTTGAGGATTAGAGAAGTCGTATCCCTCAGGGTAACTCGGACTTGGCAGTTTCAAGGCTGGAGAAACGGGCCGACACCTCTGAGTTGTCTGACTGTCTCTAAACACAACATCGTGACAATGTTGAACCTTCTACATTATAAGTACTACCTTGATCCAACTCTCCGTCCCTATCTCCAGACTCTTCAACCCAGGCCGGTCAACAGTCCTTCGCTTCTACTTCGGAATTCCAGCTCCCAAACAAGCAGCTTTCCGCCCTTTACCTTCCTTTTCTCAGTATGAAGTTCTCCGCTCTCGCCGTCGGCGCCATCGCCGCCCAGGGTGTCTCGGCACACTACTGGTTTGACACCAACCTCATCAACGGCGCCGCACAGACCCCGTACAAGTACGTCCGCGAGTCCACCCGGCAAACCAAGTACAACCCTATCAAATTCTCGTCCAACCCTGCCGTCGATCTCCGCGATGGTTCGACTATCGATGGACCCGATGCCAGGTGCAACCAGGGCGCTTTCTCTAGCGCTAGCCGTACCCAAGTCCTGACTGTCAACGCCGGTGACGAGATTCGTCTCCGCCTGGCTGCCGGTGCCGCCTTCCAGCACCCAGGTGAGTACCTCCAGACAAGCCCAGTTTCCGAGTCGAATTGGTCGATTAACGGGTTTCAAACACAGGCCCCGGTCTTGTCTATCTCTCTCGGGCCCCCAATGACAATGTGAAGGGCTATGACGGATCTGGAGACTGGTTCAAAATCTACGAGGAGGGCGTGTGCAACAGAAACGCCGACTTCACCAACACCGCCTGGTGTGACTACAACAGGAACTACCTTGCCGCCAAGATCCCCAAGGATACCCCCAACGGCGAATACCTCGCCCGTTTCGAGCATATCGGTAAGCAGCCTCCGCAGGAATCCATTTTGCGGCTGAACCGCTTTTGTCTAACCCGGGATAATCAGGTGTCCACCGGTCCCACGTCAACCAGCCCGAGCACTACGTCTCGTGCTTGCAGATCAAGGTTCAGAACGGCGGCAGCGGCAGCCCTGGCCCTACCGTCAAGTTCCCCGGCGCCTACAGGAGCAGCGACGGCTACGCCAACTTCAGCATCTACAACGGTTACAAGGACTTCCCCATGCCCGGCCCTGCGGTCTGGTCCGGCGGCGGCGGTAGCAACAACGGCGGCGGCAACACCGGTGGCGGCACCACCAACCCCGGAACTGGTTGCGCCCCCATGTGGGCTCAGTGCGGCGGCAGCGGATACTCGGGCCCCACGTGCTGCTCGGCCGGAACTTGCAAGGCCAGCAACGAGTGGTACTCGCAGTGCGTGTAAACTGTGACGGGATTTCTCTTCGTGCCGGACTCTGTAAGGGGGCTGGCGATGGCACTGCCCAGTTGGAACAGGGGCCAATATTTTTGCATAGCGACATTGATAGTTGCATAGTTTTTGGAGTGTTCCTGTTCTCATCTTTGCTCTCTATCATGGTCCCATCTGTGACTTGTAAATGTGCACAAACAGTCACTCCTCATCAACTGCGGCCAAGGTTGGCAATATTAAAGCGCCTCAATGCCACTGAACCTCTAACTTCGCCTCCCTTGTGTGGCCTAACATCGCCGCCACCTCACACGTAGAAAGCATGAGGTACCTGTGAGGGTAGGTGAAGTCGGGTGGGTATCTGGTAGTCTTGTGGCTTATTACCGGTTTAGGATGCCTGATGTTGGGTTCACTCGACCCCAGGGACATGGCGAACGATCACCAAGCCAAAACCAGAATACCCAATATCAAAGCATCTTTGGTAAGTTTATGCCCATGACGGGCAACGGGCGACAAGTATGTTCCACATGGGTGACGTCGGATGCGGGGCACCACTTACATACAAAGCACCATCGCCCCCCCATGACATAACCACAAGGGAGCACCCTAATGCTTAAAACAACCACATTCCATCTCCATCCTCCAACTTCACCACCACAGACATCCAAAATCTGCAAAACAAATCGTCGCCCAACATGTCAGGCACCCGCGGCCACTCCAACGTCGGCATCTACGAATCACAGGACCAGCGGCACTACACGCAAGAGGAGGTGGACGAGATGACAAGACACACAGGAGAGAACGTGAAGGGGTTCATGCCCAGTATGCTATTCCCAACCCTGGCACCAAACCCCGAGTCCCATCCAGGACAACTAACTCAAAGTCAACAGAGGGCCAGACGGAGGAACTCAACCGGCTCCAGACGGAAGAGGTCAGTCTCGCCCTCCCAACGCTTCTTTTCTATACCCTCTGTGTCGCTAGGATCATTGCTAACTGTTGCTTTTGCCTACAGATCCACAGAAAACAAGCCGAGAACCTGAAGAAGGACCCCACCCTCGCCGTCAGTCCCCCTCCCCACACCGAAAGCAGGACCTCGCGCTGACACGGAACAGGCAACGCTCCATGGCAACGCGCCGGCTAAGGGTGCAATCATCGACAAAGAACTGCAAGAAGAAGATGAGGCTGCGTTGAGGAGAAAGAGTGATTCGCTGCCGGGAAAGAAATATTGATGGGTGTGTTTGTCATCATGGTGTGGATGTGTGCATGTACGATACGATGGATGGGTCATGATGTATGTCCCAGGTCAGGGATGTATTGTTGTATTCTGTTAAACATCTGTCTGGAAGGAGAATGCATCGGTGTCTGAGAGGTACTTCCATTGTGACAACGCCCGTCCCACGAACGTCTCGCCCCGAGATCTCAGAACAGCGCTGGCATCCACGACGCCGATATTGCATCATCGCCCTCCTTTTGCGGCTCCGACGTTGTTTTGCTCTTGCGAAGGTCGTGTTCGCCTGCCCTCTTGCGAGAGTAGCGGTGTGCAAGGCTGTGGCGTATACACGCGTTTCCACCCAATTAAACGTCTTGTAATCGCGTTATGTGTGTAGGTAAACTGCGGTAGTACTAAGACGCGGTTGTGTACACAAATGTGTACCCGAAAGCCATCGCTGTGGGGGAGCTAAAGTTTTGTGGCTGCCACAACACATACGTGGCCCAATCTCATATCGGATGTGTTCACAGACCCCATGGCTATTGGAGCACCCATAGAAACCGGGCAAACAGTCCCACTCACACTGATGCACGCATCGGCAGCCTCGCTCACCCCTATTCGCCGATGAGCTCTGCCACAGGATAGCAGGGCCTTCACCGCCGAGATGGTTCCAAGGGCTTTATGCAGTCGGAATAGGTATTTGCTGTCGCGTCGGATCACCAATGCAAGGTGGGCCTGGCGCGGAGGAAACGGCGTACACAGCGTCGCGGTCAGAACCTGCAGAACTACAGGCCCAGGTTGTTCCGGATACCATAGGCTGGTAGCTGGTTATCTAGGCGTGGGTAATAGAATGCGGCGAGGTAGATGCAGCACTAACAGGTAAGACTGTGGTTGACATTGGAAATGAATAATAGCGAGGGATGCGAAAATCCACCGAAATTCTGGGGGTTGCTGCGTACCTAGGCAGGTAGTTTGCAACCGTGACGGTCTTGAAGACGAGCCAACTCGCATCCAGTAACAAGGGGGAGATCTATCGTCAAGGCGGAGCTTCCAAAACCATAGATGAACGTTGTGCATGTTGGTATATCGAGAACGACGCCCTGTTGCTGCACAATGAATCGACACGCGCGTAACGGCCACGGCGACGGCGGCGATGGCGACGGCGATGGCGACTGGCCACAAGGACGCCACTGGGCATGCCCCTTCTACTTATCCAACCCGATCCGCCACGAAGCTTGCGTGGCCTACAAGCTGGGGCGCGTGCCCGACGTTAGGCAGCACATCGAGCGGAAGCACGCGGAAGAAGCGGGGGAGAAGGCGATGGAAAAGATGAAGGGAAAGAACGATAGGGGAAAAACGAACGTGGAGCGGTGGTACGCTCTGTGGACTCTCCTCTTCCCGGGCCTGGTTCAGCCGGTATCGCCGTATTCTACCGGGACCGGGATTGCCGACGTCGCTGTTGATTTCGTGTCGCGTTTCATGGAGGGCTGGGAGATGGATGGTAGGTCGGAGGATGGCAAGACGGCGTTGACGGAGTGTGTGGCCTTCGTCAAGTACACGTCTCGGGAGATGAAGTCAGGGCGGATGCCATTTCAACCTCGAGCTGTTGCCAACGTCAGCGAGCGCCAACCCCAAGACACTGTGATCCAAAACAGCAACACCCAGGATAACGCCACTCACCAAGGTCTCCCACTGTTGCCCAACCAGCCTGACCCAATGATCACGAGTCAACCTCAACAATCCGGTCCACGAGGCTTCTTTCCCGGGTATTACGACCCCCAAGCGCCGATTGTCCCAACCCAGGTGCAAGCTCCATCGTTGCCCATCGCCAATAATCAATACTGGCCTCGCCTCACCGGCCCTGCGGCATACCCAGCAGTGTCTACCCATCACCTTCCCCCAGTCCAGTCATTTTATGCCGCAGCCGCCAACGGACTTGGCGACTATGCGATCAACCCGTCCAATCTTTCGAGCGCTATAAACTGGGCCTCGACGGGTGGTTTTGATTGCGGCGATGACGAATTCCAATTCGGAGGCGAGGACTAGGACCTTGAAACAGCTATGCTTTTCGACGTCGGCGGTCTGAGGGACGAGACTTGGTTGGACTCCTTTGCGCTGTGAGGTTGCGAGACTTGCGACCAAGGAGGTGGTGGTTCAAGAACGGTCTGAACTCTGGGGGAGGCGACGCCGCGACACCTAGACTGGGTCAGTTAGCAGGCTACATCTGGAATGAGAGCAAACCTCATTGCTTCTGCCAAATACAAGAAAGTTCATACCCAGACCTTTGGCCGAGCCAAACGGCGTTGATCACCCTGCGACATGACATGGAAGCTATGATCCGGACGGATGGGTATGTCGGGTGTGAAGCTGTGCAAATAGAAGTAAGCCTTGCTATCGGGATAAAATCCAGGTCATGGAAGAACCAGGCACCAGCGGTTGGCAGATTGGTTTGTGTTTTATCTTGATTTGTAAATTGTCGTAGGGCTGCTTAAAACGGGAATTGTAAAATCAAAACGGGAATTGTAAAATCGTGCTGCTACTGCGAGGTGTGAGGTGCGAGGTGCGAGGAGCGGCTCGGTTCACGGTACACAAATGTGATGGAGTGATATTTTCGGCCTCTGGGGGTTAGGCAGTCCCACTCAGCGTGGAAACAGGGTCTTTTGTCGAGGGCCTTTTGTCGAGGGCCTTTTGTCGAGGGCGAGGGCCTTTTGTCTTTTGTGGAGGAGCGTTTGCCTTTTGTGGCCAATGACCCACCTGTTCATCTTCATGCAGCTGCATGCCCGATACACAAATGTGACCTATCAGGCAAACGAAATCGGTGTCGGTGTGCGTGGCGCCTCACGGACCCACTACTCGCCAGAATCCCAGAGTGCTGATCATTCGACACACCAACTCCACCATCCCCACCAGATACCACCAGGATAGCAACAAAGCAGCGCATAACCTACCGCTGGCCTGCTCAGCATCAGCCAGCATATTCCAGCAAAGAAGCTCGGCTAGCAGTGGCTGGATGCGTGGCTTAATTACGAACTCTGGGTATATCTATGAAGAAAACCGAGAAGAGCAGCTTTTAAAAGATCATGGAGACATGAAATGTTGGGGGGTGTGGATAAGATACCTAGGTACAGTAGGAAAGTAAACAAAAAGGAGTGAAAGCTATATGGTACTACGGCAACTCCAGAATTTCGTGCGCAACGCATCGCCAATAGTTTGTCAGCTCTACCTAGAGTTACCTCGAGTTGGTGTCGCAGGAGTCTGCATGACCGAGGCGGGATATAACCCATGATGTGGCGAGCAGTTCTCAACAGATCCCATCGCAGACCATTTCGTGGTGCAATGGTTAGGTTGTGAACCTAGTCAATTCCCCCCTTGTTGAAGCAAGACCGCGCCGAGGGTGGCGAATGACCACAGCCTCTTTTTTTCACTCCCAGTTATAGCCAGTTTTTTGGTTTTTTTTTTATATTTCTCCTTATTTTTCACCTCTTCCATCTCTTGTTGACCGATAGTCTCAGGGTGCAATCTCAATAGCTTTCTATTGTTTCTAAGAGATCCAGCTAAACGTATGAATTCAATAATACCTATACACTGACTAACTTCAATTACCACATGAGCAAGGTTAAGTCCATGCTGCAACATGTGTTGAGTCGAGGCAAGCCCTCCAGAACGTCCCCACGACGCAACTGGAAGACATGGACCATCGAGGCAGCTAATTGTCTAGGTAATTAAACGCAGTTTATGTTCAGCCTTGAAAAATGGCCAATCTTTCAGTGCTCATTAAAACAATGCATTCATGAGGAAGACTTTGCCGCAGAATAGGTACTCACACCACCGGAGACAGCCAACCCATTTATCTGAATTGAGCAATGCTTTTTTTCAGTCCTTTTTTTGCAAGAGTCCGGTCCATTCAGAGCTCCCTAGGTACCTATTGTTGAAGTTCCATAATAGCTGCAGCGGATTTGATGCCACTTCCTATCGAGTTTAGGTGTTTCCATAAACATATCGTCCCCCATCTCACCTAGCAGTTCTTCTCCCGAACTCGCCCAATTTTTCCACAGAGCTCCCAGCAACCGGCACCTACAACACCCGCATTTTTCTCGTTTCTCTTCTCCCCCCGAAACAGCAACTCCTCGCTCGACACCCGACACCCGACATCCCCACGTCCACAAGTTGAAGCCCACCCACCACAATGCCCAAGAAAGTTCGCCCTAAGCAGGCCCTGCACCTGGAGGGCATCCACCTCGCCCCCGGGCAGATGTTCAGCAGCGGGCTGCTGGCAGAGAGAGTCTTTGGTCTGCTCCTCGGACCCCAGTGCAGCGAACGGGCAGCAAGCAGCTCGCCCAAGTCCGGGAGCGCGCAAGTGCGATTTTATCCCGAATCTTCGACCTTTGCCTCGCGCGCGCCGCAACTTTTGCCGCGCTGGATGACTGGGATCTCGGCTGGCAGATCGTGGCCGGGGACCTGGCGGAGAACCACAAGTGCGTCATGGGAGCTGGGGAGCTGAAGGAGTTAGTGACCGTGTTCGCCGATGCCCGCGTCCGGTTCCTGGACAGCCCCCGGGCCGACAAACCCCACGCGTCGCCGTCCCCCGACAAGCTCGCGAACTTGATCGACCGGTGGCTGGAAGCCACGCCGCACGACACCGCCGCCATCACGCCCCACCCCCCGGCGCTGCCCTCATTATTGCCCGCGCGCCCCGCCCCGCTCGAGAACCTCTTCGCAGGTTTCAGCCTGCACACGCACGGAACCTCGCCCGCCGCTGCCACCACCGCCGCCGGCCCCACCACGACCGACTGGCCCCCGTCCCACCTCCCCGCTGCCGACCGTCACCTCCTGGACCACTTCAAGGTCCGCGAGCATCTCGCCGGCGTCTGCTGGGACACCAAGGGCGCGATGCCGAACCTCCCCGACGACAAGTCCCCCCCGCTGGCCCTGCGCCTGTTTCTCGGCTGGCTCGCCGCAGCACACACCCCCCCTCCGGCAACCATGACCACGACACCGACGACCGCCCCGCCCTTCGCGCTGTTCGCCGCCCCCGTCGCCTTCGCCAACAACACGGAGCGGCAGGCCTGGTTCCGGCCCTCGGGCTGCCAGTCCAAGCTGTTTGGCCACGTGGAGGGCTTCCTGGCCTACGCGGCCGACAATTTCGCCGCCGGCAAGACGATGGCGCTGGGCCTGCTCACGCCCGTGTTTGCGACCCCCGACGAGGCCCGCGGGATGGCCGGGGCGGCTGCTGCTGCTGCGGGTGGGGACGACCGCGCGGCCGCCACCGCCGCTGCCGCTGCCGTGGCCGAGATCTTCAACAACCACGGCAGGCTGCGGCGGTTCGGGGCCGCGCTGATGCTGCGCCTCGTCGAGCGCGGGGGTGTCCGCGGGGTGCAGGTGGTGTTTTTCTGCCCCTGGGACGAGCACCCGTGGATCAAGGAGCAGTGGCGGCTGCAGGACTGGCGGCTGCGGCTGTGGAAGAGCGCCGTGCTGGACGCGGTGGATGCGTGGGCGGCGAAACATGACGTCGTCATCCACGAGGGGTACTCGGGCGGTTCGATCCGCGTGCGCAGGGACCGCGACCACGACTCGGTGGGCATGTGTGCGGGCTGGCTGCTGCGCGTGGTGACGGCCACGCAGAAGACCATCCCTGGCGATGGGGAGGATGAGGAGTGGGAGTGGGAGGACACGTGCTATTTCAAAAAGCTGGAGAACTGGGCTAAGGTGGAGGAGGACACTGAGGAGGACGAGGAGATGGATGTGGACGTGGACATTTAAGTACGCTTTAAGCATCGTTGGTTGCCGGTTGGTGTGGTTCGGGAGTATGCGGTGCTTTGCTCTTTTTATCTTATTTTATTACCGCCAATGATACCCGATGTCTCCTCGAAATAACATTCTTTGCATTGTGAATGTGTGAATGCCGCTGATTCTTGTCCTGCTCAACTAAACGGCGAGTTTGGACCTGGTGTTCTCACACCTTGCGCCGGGCGGAGACGACTCAAGGTTAGGTGCATGTCACGGGGCATCAAGAAGCGCGACAAGGACCGATAACCCGCAGACGGCTCTGCTGGTATCATGATATCGCTGTGATCGTTGGGGATGAACAGAGGGTTCGCTGAGTACCTACCTACCTTACCTATTGAGAAGAGATGAACAGAAATCGCGATCGGGCGGCTGCGATGTAAATTGGGGTAAGAAAGGGAACAGTCGCTGCAAATAAAAATAAAAGTAAAACAGAAAAGCCCCAGCCAGGAATCGAAAAAAGAAGACTGTGGTCATTCGCCACCCTCGGCGCGAACTTGCTTCAACAAGGGGAGAATCGACTAGGTTCACACTCTTACCACTGCGCCATTGAATGGTTTGCTGTGGGATCTGTTGAATACCAGAAACAAAATTGTAAATTATATGTTGCATTTGTCACCCGCAAGTCTGTGAAGGCTGTATTCCTACACTGAAACTGCCACTGGAAATTCTAGCAGTGTTACTTACTCTTCATCTCAAGCTCTTTCTCCTCTTCACCTTGAATTTGAGTCAACAGCAGCAACCAATCTTTCAATATGGAGCGTTTCAAAACAGCCATCAGCATCCCTCTTCTATTTCGTCCCGCTTGTTACCGTTTCTCAACACTTTCCTTTAGCCATGCACAGTTGGCATTCTCCAGCTGACCGGGCGATGTACACCATATTGCTGCGCCGAACCTCTCAGTAATACATGCGGCGTCTCGAGATCTCCTCGAATGACCTCGGCTTTGATTGGCGTGTCGCAGTGGTCGGAGAGAGAGTCGATAAACAGTTCGACGTCCTTGATCGTTGCGACACCGATTGCGATCGCCAGAAAATGGTATCCATCTTCGCAATCCGCAAGAAGAGCACACTTAAGGCCAACACCGAAGTTGAATGCATCCCTTTATAAGTTCACGTTGAGGTCCTGGCGTTAGCCACTTCCCGGTCACGCTTACCATCAGTCCATGATACGTAGGTATCATCCGTTTTCATGCTGAATTTATGCTGACTCGTTTTTTCCCTGTTACTTTCCCGGTTCTCAAACGACAAAAGCCACACAGGCAAGCCTGCTCGACCATCAGTTTGTTCGCCTCCGCGCTACCCAGCCCATCCAAGATCCGCTCCGCTATGCTGACAACCCCGGTCACGAGAAGCACCCAGACCGCCCCAAAGCCCCCAACTTCGGCCTTGCTTGTCGGACCGCCGAACTCCTCGATGCCGTCCACACAAATCTCTGATACCGGGCTTTGGAGAGGCTGGCTTGGATCGAGTGTTTTTAGGGAGGCACAAGGAGGAGCTGGTGCATGGCGGATATTCAGCCAACCTACAAGTACCTATACAAAGTCACACCTACCTACTTACGCGCTCAACCAAGGGACATGGTGTGTTTCAAGGCCGGGACGGGTCGCATTGTCGTTGCTCTGAGACTCACGCTGCGTCCGGCGTTGGAGCGCCTAGGTCCTAGGGTATCTGTTACATCTAGGGGCCGGTCATCTCCGTCTGTGGCCATCAAAGGGTTATGTATGGGCTCCGAGGCGGAAGGAGGGTCGCGTAAAAGCAAAACACAGTCTCTCGGTACCGCGGCGGTGCATGTTAGAAGTACGAGATCTAGGTTCATAGAATACCGGTATCTAGGAAGCCCCCAAGCAGTGAGTAACGAGGCTTGGAGGGACCGTGATTAATATGGTGACGAGGATGGGTCCAGTCGATAGGTGCCAGGGGCTTGGATTTCGGGTCAACTCCCGACTTCTTCATGTACAGTTCAACCTCCTCCAGTAGTGCGCCGTCCTTGATGTAAGTTAGGAGGGAAGAAGGCAAGACAGGCATGGTAAACATGATAAAGTAGTTTCGCAGGGTAGGGCACGGCGTAAGTTGCGTAAGAAAGAGAGGGAAGTTAGGCAGGTACCTACGGTAGGTACCTAAGTTAGGGCAAGAACCCCCGCCCCCTCAAAAACAAAAAGAGTCCAAACACGAGCAAACGAACTAGGAAAAAAAAAGCAACTGGCTATAACTGGGAGTGAAAAAAGAGGCTGTGGTCATTCGCCACCCACGGCGCGATCTTGCTTCAACAAGGGGGGAATTGACTAGGTTCACATTACACCACGAAGTGGTCTGCAACGGGGTCTGTTGGATACCAGCAACGAAAATGTAAATTATATGTTGTTACCGTGTTCACACGCAAAGCTGACAAGGTCATGTTTCTACAACTGCCACTCTGGTCATTTAGGTATTGGTTACCCGACTCTTCATCTCAATCCCATTCCCATCGCCTTCTTAAACTCAAGTTAACGTATATTATAAGCGAATGACCCATATAAGCGAGTGACCCAGTCTCCACTACCTTGCAACAACTATCTACAATTACAATACAACAGCCCTAGGAACTAACTACAATTACATCGGAAATAGCTGTATCAGCGACTTCTACAGCCTCCTGGCAAGTGCGCGCATTATGGCCAGGCTTGCCACATGTACCACAGCGCCGAACCTTCGTACGAGCCCCCCCTGTACCACTACTATCCGGCTGTGTTTCCTGCAGTGCCCCCTTACCCACATCCCTCTGGTCCAGTAGATCCTGTGCATCTTGTACAGTAAGTGCCCCTCCAAGCTGTATACGTGTTCTTTTGGCTTTCCGGCGCTTGCTTAGTGCTTCGTTGGCCTTACGGAGCGAAGAGACCTCTGATTGAAGAAGAGCCACTTGGTGCATTACAGCCGTTGCACCTTTGGCAAGCTGGTCAACTGCAACTAACACCGAAGCTGGGGAGCTATTTTGATGGCTGGCAATCCGGGTCTTGATGAAGTCTGACTGCGAGTGGGTTTCCTGGGCATTATACGGGGTCTTAGAGACCCAAGGTTGTGCAGTACCAGGCCGGGAGTTTGGGGGTGTTGGTGTATGAAGCTTGACATCCAGCTTAGAAAGCACCCTCTCTGGATTGAATGGTACGATGCCAGCTCCTGCAAAGCCGCCCTGGATATTCCTCTCTGTCATGGAAGCAAAGAAGGCTTCGCGAAAGGCACAAAGGAACTCGAGCTTGGTGATATGGTTGAAGTGTGCGCGCATCAGCTCCTCGATCAGGCGACCGTATGCCTGTTTCAGTGGCCCGAAGCAGCCAACATCAAGTGGCTGGCACTTGTGGGAGGAGTGTGCAGGCATGCAGAGTGTGATGATCTTGTTGTCCCGGCAGTAGAGCTCGAACTCGGTGGAGTGGTGGCTTTCGTGGCCGTCGAGAATCAACAACCGGTATATACCCTTTGTCCGGGGCGCCGTATGGTAGTCGAAGTGCTTGATCCACTCAAGGCCAACTGCATTGGTAGTCCAGCCATTGTCGGTAGTCGCAATGCGCCAGTCGAGTGGTAGATTGCACTCGCGGTACCAGTTGGCGAGGTGGTATTGCGCGGCCAGGATGATGAATGGAGGGATGGCCCAGCCAAGGGCGTTAACCCCCTGGATCACAGTCGCCCATTCGCGATTACCAGGCTGGGCTAGCTTTGTCTTGCCACGGCCATCTGAGGTCGTAACTACCATACCTGGGAAGATCATACCCATCATAAACCCAGTCTCGTCGAAGTTATAGACATCGTCGTCTAGGATACCGTACTTGGCCTTCACATTCCGCACAAGCGTAAACCAATCGCCAATAACCTTTGGATCTTCGCACTTGGCCCTCTGGTAATCGTATCTACGTGTACGACGTGTACGGAGCTGTGGCTGGCGTTTGACGAAGTTGTGGGCCCAGAGCTTGCCGACAGGGGGCGCATCGCGTTCGCGGAGCAGGTGGTTGGCCATATCTTCCACACCACGCAGTCTAGGGGGAAATGCGCGCGCATCCAGTTCAAGTATATACTGAACTATCGTACGCTCTTCGACATCTGTGAGCTTACGCGAGTTGACTGGCATATCGCGTCGTGCAGGCTTGCCGGCGCGACGACGACCTAGGGTTCTACGGTCGACGCCATATATCTTAGCTGCGGCTCGTTCGGTCAGATTCTTGTCGTTCTGAAGAGCTTCGAGGGCCAAGACTATCCGGTCTTCTCTTAAAGTAGGTGGCATCTCAGATGGTTGAGGAAATTGATGTTGGGTGCAAAGGTATCGCGTCGCGTAGAAAGTGGGTCACTCGCTTATATGGGTCATTCGCTTATAATATACGTTACCTTAACATTTCTATCTGCGGCAGTAACCGACTTTCCCATCTTCAGTGTTTCAACGCAACTGTCAAGTTCAATAGCATCCCCCTTATATGTTATCGCCGAGATGCTGCTACCTAAACTAGCAATCCCTTAAATTCAATACAAATTCGCATCAAGCTTCTATGTTGATTAAACCACTTCCCGCTTAATTACCCGACCACTCCATACCATTAACACTTTCCGCACTAAATTCTATGTTCCTTTCTTTTTCTGCTGCTCTCCAGATTTTCAAAACCACCTACATACCTACCTACCTACAAAAGTTACGCCATCAAGCACATCCGACCATTGCTTTGATCGCCTTCGCAATACCGACTGGAGCCAGCACATATTCCCTAGGCCCTGGCGGGTGTTCGAAGTCGGCGAGATCTGGGTTCTCATTTTAGATATGCCATCGGTGGGTAGTCACTACCTCGGTAATGGCAACGGAGCTGGAAGTGAGACGCATTCTGTAGCTCTGATACGAGAAAGCTGCAGATGGGAGGAGACGTGGAATGATAGGAATGATAACAGGCCCGTTACCCTGTGCGTGGTCTTGTCCAGCTTCATGGTATGTTCTAACAAAAATCCGAATTCATCTTGTTCATAGGCACTTACTGAGTGTCGGGCAGGGAAATACCTCTTCATCATAATGTTGCCATGGCCGAGCCGAAAGCCGAGCGATTTGAAGTTTCCATGAAATCGCGTAAGAACAAATGCGCCGCTCCAACTTCAGAGATATGTACAGGACGAAAAGAAGCATAGGAAATATGAGGAGTTACTTACAAAGGTTAAGGAATGGTGCCAATTAGGTTTCTCGAAATAAGGAGACATAGGTAAGTTAGGGCAAGAACCCCATCCCCCTAAGTCTCCCCCCAATCCTCCTCAAAAAGGGGAAGAAAACCAAAAAAAGTTCGCCCGACCCAATTTGAATCGAACAAACAGGCTGTGGTCATTCGCCACCCACGGCGCGATCTTGCTTCAACGAGGGGGGAATCGACTAGGTTCACAACCTACCATTGCACCACGAAGTGGTCTGCGATGGGATCTGTTGAAAACCAACAACCAAAATGTAAACTATATAGTGCCATCTTCCCCGCACCGCCGCCGCCCGCCTTCTACGCATTGTGATGCATTCAAGTAACAAAACCCTCTCTGCATATGAAACCATCCCCAAGATGGCTGCAGACGGAGGTGATTCAACTGCGAATTCTCGCCTCCCATTGAGTCATGTTCAAGCTTTTACAGCATATGATGGAGGCTCCAGGTTCTTATCGCCAAATGGTTATCATAAACCTGAAGGTTCGGGTCCGAGTTTAGAACAGCCTCTGTCAGAGCCTCGTGAGGCGGAGAATATTCTATGACGGAAACTTCCGTGGTGTTCTTTTTCTCCCACTTTGACCCCAGTCTCCGCCTCTCCGTTACGGATTCTATTTTTGTTCTTTCCGTGGCGATCGTACACGTCGTACTTTTTTTTTCCGGGGCCCTGCTTCCCCTCTCCCTCGACCCTGTCCCACCTGATCGTAACTTGCGAAAAGGTTCCGGAAGTGACTGCTCACCACTTGAATCATCACAACCAACAACCCAAAGTCCTCATCTACCCGAACCTCTCAACGCCATCCTCGGTACTCGGAATCTATCGTCTCTCGCAAGACTGTCAACACCAACCACGCGGCATCGACGGCTCCTTTGGGCAAGCGTCCCCCACCGTCCCCACAGATCCTCACCTTCGTTCTGACCCTGTTTCAGCAGGTCCAGCTACCCCACTCGCAAGCACATCTGTTTCGGGCTATTCCGGCGAATCTCCAAACACGTAAAACATGCAAAACACCATTCAAAATCCCGCCGATGGTGTCGAGCCTCGGCAGTCGCCACTTGGCACGGCGGCATTTGAAGGTCCCTACAGGAGAGCAATGCCCATGAGCCCGACTAAGAGCTGCACCCCGCAGCGCCATCCGCACCCAAGAATGCGGGGAAATACTACCCAGCAGCAAAAACCCGGGCTTGCCAGCTGCCGTCGTGGTATTAGACGTGGATCTCCAGCCGGGTGAGCCGGGGTTCCCCGGATCATGCTGTGGTACCTGCCGCTAGGAGGATTAGTCTTTGACAGCCTTGGTGGAATTCTGTGGGAATGGGATGTCGTCGTGTGCCGTTCGGGAAGGGGGCCGATCCGCCAAGCCGCGCCCAGATTCGCTTCACGAGCCAGATTCAGTAATACCACGATGGCGCTAGACCCCAAAGAGGAATGCTTGCGGCGGGCCTCGGCGCTGGGGGTCGACGACGTCCGGGACTGAGGTGGTAAGGGGGATGCCCAGGGCTTGGGACGTTTCCTGCGTGGGGAACACCAAAGGGAGCTGCATGTGGTGATGGTTTCACGGACTCATGTGAGCCTCAACATCCTGTATAAGTAGACGAAGAACCTCACTCGATTCTAACCTCTCTCTCCAGCTCACAACAGCCAGCAGCCTCCAGTCCCCCGTTCCGGTCAACACCTCTATCCAAGCCCATCTCTTGTGTTCTTTCGTGTGAACCAACCTCATCAACCCCACCAAACAACATGAAGTTCCTCACCCTCCTCAGCGCCGCCGGCCTGGCCGCCGCTCTGCCCGCCGCATCCCCCGCGGCCGAGCAGAACAACAACGCGGCGCAGATCGAAGCCCGCCAGCTCTCCTCGACGCGCAACGACCTCATCAACGGCAACTCCGCCAACTGCCCCCGCGTCATCCTCATCTTTGCCCGCGCCTCCGGCGAGCCCGGCAACATGGTATGTCCACCGATCCCCCATCCCCCCAACACCCATCCACACCCAACCCACACCCATCCCTACCCCCATACCACAACCACCAGACTAACCCCCTCCCCCAAGGGCATCTCCGCCGGCCCGAACGTCGCCTCCGGCCTCGAGCGCGACTTCCCCAACAACATCTGGGTGCAAGGCGTGGGCAGCCCCTACAGCGCGGGTCTCGCCGAGAACTTCCTGCCCGCAGGCACCTCGCGGGGCGCCATCGACGAAGCCAAGCGCATGTTCACCATGGCCAACACCAAGTGCCCGAACGCGGCGGTGGTCGCGGGCGGCTACAGCCAGGGCACGGCGGTCATGTCCAACTCGCTGAGTGAGCTCAGTGGCGCGGTGCAGGAGCAGGTCAAGGGCGTGGTGCTGTTTGGGTATACCAAGAATTTGCAGAACGTGGGCCGGATTCCGAATTATCCCCGCGAGAGGACCGAGGTGTACTGTAATGTGTCGGATGCGGTGTGCTGGGGCACGCTGTTTATTGCGCCGGCGCACTTTTTGTATACCACGGATTCGTCGATTGCGGCGCCGCGGTTCTTGAAGGGGCGGATTGGGGCTTGAGTTGGGGGTTTAGGGGTTGGATGGGGAGTGGGAGGGGGCTTAGGGGGAGGCCGGGGAGAGGTGGCCCGGAGGCTGGGACTCGGCCGCGGTTGAGGGGGGATGGGGGTTGGGAACTGCGCTGAGCAGGTTATGAGTGATGAGGGTATGGGACATGGGTCGGGCGCTGGGGGAGGATGGTGTGTGCCCGGCCCGGGATGATGACGGCGGTGAAGGCGGGACTTTTCTTATCAATGAGCTCATTCCATTCCCGGTTCATGTAAATAGTTGGCTTGCATTCTGAATAAACTCACCCATGGGATAAACAGTGGTTGGAAATTGAAGTGACATTGTTGATCCCCGGGGGTGTGTTGTGGTGTACTTCGAACTTGAACCGTTGGGAAGAAAATCCCACGCTTGTCGGCTTTAGAAACTAGCAGAAGACAAAGTGCTTAGACTTGGCCACGGAACATGAAACATGGCACCAACAACTCACTGCAGACGCCAGAAAACCTACTGCATGGGGACCCAGCGCCTTGGAGTCCCGCTCCAAGACAGGTTCATGTCTTCCGGCCGAGGGGGTGCCATGACCAAAGCCTCCAGGCCCGCCGAGTCAAGCTTGGTGAGAAGCCGGTCGATGTCCTTCTCAAAGTCACTCGACGTGGCGTCGTCGCGGGCTTCCGAACTTATTCCCAGCGGATGGTCTGCCCTGTCGGCTCGGAACGTGGGGAAGGGCTCACGATAGCGCTCCTGGAATTGGTGGTCCGGCGGCAGCCTGGGGGTCTGCAATACTGGCGGAAGAACAACCTCTACGCCAAGTCGACGATTGAGCAGGGCCACGGTGCGCGCCTTGAAGCCCGCGAGCGCGGCTTTCATTGGTTGTAGTTCGGGACAGGGGCCCGGCCAACTGTAGGGGGCACAGTCATGGAAGACGATGCGGCCGATCGTGGCCAAGGGCGTCTGAGTTTCGTCTTCGCGCGGGATAAACAGATCGTCCGCACCGGCGCCATAATCGAGCAGCAAATCGACCAAGCCATCGTTTGCTGTAAGGGCGGCGAGAGACAACGGCGTCCAACCGTCCTTCGTCCTGGTACTCACAGTGGCCCCGTTCTCCAGCAGCAACCGAGCGGGAAACATTTGGTTCTCGAGGTTGATCCAGAGACCAAAGAAACAAGCATAATGGAGCGGGGTCCAGCCCCTCTCGTCGGCTGCGTCAATAACGAGTCCTGAGCCTGCTGGGCCGCCGAGGAACCCCACGAGTTCCCGCACCCGATCTCCAGAACTGAATGCGGAGGCGTGGTGGAGCGCAGTCCGTCCGTAGTCATCGGAGCTGTTCATATCGGCGCCGTATTTCAGCAGGAGGCGAATGATCCGCAGGTTGTCCTTGGAGTCGGGTAAGCGGCACATCCAGCGCAGGGCTGTCTGGCCCTTTCTGCTAAGGGGTATCCCTTGATCCTCCGCGGAAACCGGAACGACGGCATCGATTATGGTTGACTTTTGGGTAGACTGGGTCGATTCGTCGTGGTCCCTGTCGAGGGTGGCCTCGGCCAGAAGCGTGATCACCTTGCACACCTGGTCGGTAGCGGCCAACGTTTTGTCCGGCAGATGGTCGCCAACGGAGAAAGGGGTAAGCGCTTGGGCCCACCAAATGACGGACAACATGGGAGGAATCACCCGCTGAGCCCAGCTCGTGATGTCTGCCCCGTTGGCGATAAACAGCTCGAGAACCTCGACAACTTGGGGATGGCCCCAATGACGGTACAGCATGGGCAGGGGAGAGCGCGGCTCCATGTTACCGGAAATGTACGATAGCTCGTGGGCGCCTCCGTGGGCCACAAGGAGCCGCACTTTGTCCATGTCAAAAGGGAAAGCGCTGTTGGTAGCGGAGCCCAGCAGCGCGGCCCCGAGAGGGGAGCGGTCTGAACATATCCGGGCAGCGTCCGTATGAGGGGGATAAAATGGTCCCCTGTAACTAGCAATCTTCACTGGGTCGGCCCCGTGCTCAAGGAGCAGCTCGACCGTCTCGGCAGGGACCGCAGACTGCATGGCCAAGAGCAGTGGCGTGGCACCGGGCCCTGCGCGATTGCGAGTCCGGAGAAATACACCGACTAGGGTGTGCTGATTGGGGTCGGCCCCGGCGTCCAGAAGCTGGCGGACAATTTGAGGGCTGCCTGGCTGGAAGGCCGGCAGGGGTGGAGGTGTGTCAGGCAGGCTCATTGCGATGTGGATCGGATAGACCACTTCGCAGAGGCGAAGGTGAAGATCCCCCCCCGGGGGGAAACTTGGGTCCTTGGCGTTAACGTCGGCGCCATGTTCGATCAGGAGTCGAACAATCTCCGGGTCGCTGGCGAGGATGGCGGTACAGAGCGGAGTGTCGGAAGCAACGCGGCGGGAAGCAGAAGAGAACCCCGGCCGATCAATGCGCCAAGGGCATTGCACATGGGAATCGGCCTTGAAAATATGGCTAGGGGGCGCGCCGTAACTGAGAGTGCGCTCCAACGTCGGGACGATGCCAAAGGCGCAGGCCCACCGAAGAGCGAGACAGTCAAAATCGGAGATGTCCCGCCTGTAGAGCAAGTCAATCGTCACAGCAACCAGGCGGCGGCAGGTGAGCGCAAGATGAAAGAGATCGGCCTGGTATAACGGGCGGCAAATCATGACGAGCAGCTCGGGGGCAAGGCTGGTGAGCATGCATCGGTTAGGAGGCCACGAGGGGGGCGGAGAGGGATAGCGACTGGTGCCATTGATCCAGCTGTGGCGCAAAGCCTTGTATTCTTCGTTTCTCCGCTCGAGATAGCGGGGGAGGGACGGGATGAGTCCAGGCGTGATGAGATCCCCCGCCATGACGTACGGGCAGTGATGTGTGTAGTGAAGATGCCGAAGTGAAGACGAGCGGTTGTCGGCCTTGGCTTTCTGGTGTTACATGCGGCTGCTGCCTTGTGGACGAATTGTTGTCACGTGTGGTGAGATGACACCCAGTTGAAAGGACCTCATCGCCCGGCAAGATAGAAGATGAAATGGGTATCATTGGAGAGAAAAAGAAGGCGGCCTAAATAGCAAACAGCTACCTACCGGTTGGGTAGGATCCCCGTTATTTCTGCCGAATGTTTTTGGGCTTCCGCTTTTTGAACGTGACGGCCGGAGCTGACTCCACGGTGGGAGATAACCCCGGTCCATCAGCAGGCTCGTCCTTGATCGGCGGCGAAAGCTCTTGTTTAACTGCCGCCAAAGCAGCCTCCGCCGGTTGTTCCTCCTGACTGTCTTCAACCTTGACGTTGGCGTCAGGAGACGCGCCCTCCTCTTTCTTCGCCTTGACCAGCGGCCCACTGAGCAGGGCGTCGAGCTCGGCATCCTCTTCGGCGGGCATTGTCTTGGAATCGATCCCCCATTTGCGCGGCTTCTTAAAGAGTGCCTGGATGGCCTCTTCTTGCTCCTTCTCTTCTTCCGTTTGTTCCCTCTCCCGTTTTACTCCGGTCGCGCGGCCCTCTGCCAGGCTCGGATCCTTGCCGTCCGCGTCTGCCTCCTCGATGACCTTTGTTGACGTGACTGTCCACTCGCCCACCATGGCCATGTTGCCTCTCAACTCGGTCGGAATACTGACACCAAGCTCGGCCAGCTGCTCGAGTTGCTTCCGCCTGTCTGCTTGTGAGGCTTGCTGCGGTGGTGCCCCGTACGCCCCGCCGCTGGGTTTTGTTGCCGACTTGGACGCGCCCGATGCACCGGCGCTGCTCCCGGAGACAACGCCATTGAGCCGGTCGACTTCGCGCTTTGCCCTCTCCTTATCGCGTTCTTTCTGGTCGGCGTTGCGGTGTAGGTCCCGGAGAGAACGCTTGATGGCGCCTTGGTGTTTTCCGGTCGACTCGTGGTTGGCGCGCTCGAGCCCGGTGTCGCGCACAAACACGCTGCAGTGTTTGCACCAGTATTTCGGTGTTGACTTCCAGTATTCAGACATGTTGGTGTTCTCCTGAATTTATGCGGGCGGGTTGGGGTGGTCGGTTGGTTCGAAATGTTGTCGAAGGCCCAGATAAAAATCGAGTTCGAGATGGACCGGCCGATGAACCGATCGGGACAGTGGAATCACAGGCAGTGGGTGGAGCGCCTGTTCCACCCCACTGAAGCTCGGGCCCCGCCGTATCGCCCACAGGCTGGAACCCGGGATTCCATGACAGTGCACTGCACTTCCCATTGGCAACTTCAATTATTGACTTGATAGAATTGCGAGTTCCAGGACGCAACATGTCACCGCCACCATGAGACCATCAATCGCACATCATCCGACCGGTGTCAATGTATGGATTTGTCTGCATCCGGCGCAAGCTCATCGCCCACCTGTGCCCAATATCTACTGGTAGTGGTAGTGGTGCCTCGAGTTCCCGTATCTGCCTAACGCCTCTGGATCCTGGAGCCCCCAACCCGGAAATGCCCCCCCAAAAGCAACCTAACGCCACCAGAGCACCAAGCTCAGAGATACCTCGATAGATAGGAGAACCTCCACCCAAAGAAACCCTCCACACCAATGCCTTCCCCCATAGGTATGTGAAAAACCACGGCACACCACGGCACCCCCAAACCCACCCACCCCATCACATCCATCACATCACAGCCACCAACCCAGCGACCGCAACCCCAACCCACGCACCACCTCCCCACCCAACAACAACAATCCCACCCCCACTCCCCACCGGCGGCGCCCCCGTCGGCACCGGCACCGGCACGGGCTCAGCAATCGGCGGCACCGTCTCCTCACCACCACCGCCATTATCAGCACCAGGAAAGCTGGCGGTCGGCACTGGACCGGTCGGGCCGGGCGTCACTTGCACTTGGCCGTCGGAGATTTGCGAGACGGGGGGGCGGTTGGTGGGGGTGAGTTGGGTTGGGGTGCAGGGGGTTGTGTGGGCTTGGAGTTGGCCTGGGTGGTTGGGTTAGTAAGTGCGGCGAGGGAATGGTGAGGTGGGGGATTTTGGGGGAGTTGGGGTTGGTGGTGGGATTGGGGATTGGGGTTGGGGTTGGGGTTGGGGTGGTTGAGATTGGGGGAAGTGTGGGATGTGGTGTGCGTGATGGGATGTGTGATGGGGTGGAAGGGGGGCAAGCAAAACGTACCATCGTTGATTTGGCAGATTGGGACGAGCGTCGTCGTGGTGATGACCTGCGGCTGGCCGTCGCCCAGCGGGACGACCAGTGTCGTGGTGATGATGCGGGTGCCGATGACCGTCTGGGTGGCGTCCTGGTCATTACTGTTGTCGCCGCCGCTGCCGCAGGGAAGGATGAGAATGTCGACCGGCGAGCACTGCGCCGCGGACCAGCGGTCGTACAGGTTGTAGAAGGTGCCGGATGCGCACTGCCAAAAAGTGGCGGAGGAGCCCAGGGCGAGCGAGCCGTTGGTGCACGCAGAGAAGCCCGCCGTGTACAGGGCCCCTGCCTGGGGTGGGTTGTCGAACTGGAACTGGAAGTTGGACGCGATGTAGCCGGTGCGCCCTTGGTCGTCGGTCAGCACGCCGTCGGCGAGCTGGACCACCACCGTGCCACCACCAGAGCAGGTAGCGCGGTTCTGTGGGTTGGGGTTGTCTGGTTAGCGGCCGTTGCCTGCCCAGCATGTGTTCGATCATCGCGGCGCGATGTGGAGCCACCACATTGGTCCTCGGGGGTTACTGGGTCGATAAAGGCCCAGGCCCCCCCAGAGTCATGGGTGTCATGCGATCGTGATGTCAGTCGGAAAGTGACGTACCGCAAGAAGTGAGTCCCTCTTCGCCTTCTCGGCGAGTGGGACGACGGTGATCTCGAACCGCCCGTCCGTGTTGGGCTGGCAACCCGCGGGGGCATCACCCTCGGGCGCGACCTTGTCGGTTACGCCCTGCGCGATGGCCAAGGGCACCATCGCCAGGAGGGCGGAGAGCTGGAATCGCATTTTTGCGATTTTTGTCGGTCTTGTCTTCTGGTTTTTTTCTTCGCAAAGCAAGTGCTGTCAGCCTTGGTGCTTTTCGTCTCAGACAGCCGTCAGAAGGGGTTACATACGATGAGAGAGATGCCCACAGGCAAAGAGCGGTGTTTCCTTGTGTTGGTGGTTTGTTGGTGTTTTCCTTCCAACAAAATCGGAAATTCGAGTGAGGGAGGGGAAAAAGAGAAGAGAAGATCGTCGCCGGCAAGAACAAGTCAAGCTTCTCAGAACTTATGCGGGTCTGACTTCGCCGCCTAATGTGCGACTCAGTTTATTGTTGTTAGCATTCTAAGAGGAACCTCGCTGGCGTCACAGGCTCGGCATCAAACCGGGCGGGGGCGGCCTACCCCTGTCATGAAGAGGCTGGTGCCGGCCGGTGTGCAGGTGCATGCATTGGCTGGTGTCGATCCTTGCATTCGATCTCAATCCCAAGCCAAAGACCACCGATGACGCCCACATCTTGGGCTGGATTGGGTAGCCGCCCTTGAGAAACATTGATCCATTCCTTAACCGTGCAGAGGTTCACGATTCTGCACTCACAGACTTGCAGTATGAATTTTATACAGACTTGCAGTATGGATTTTATACAGATGCGGACTTGCTGCCACGAATGCTTGGTCATTACCAACTAATGCTGCAATGCATCTGCTGGGAGCCACACATCCAGTGGCCCAGAATCCTGCAGGGGTAATGAGAAGCAAGCCAACACAACCTTTCTTTGTTCCAAGCCAGCTGTCTTCGTTCGGCAGATTCACCGCCTGTTTATTTCCGCTAAGCAACTCGGCCATATCAAGGGGTTCCATCTGTTTGGACATTCTTGTCGATGAAAACCTTTGAGCTTCAATGACCTCATGGCTGCCAACAGCCTGGTTGGCGCTATTGGTCTGATGGCACCTTTAGACCAGCAAGATCTGTGGCAAAGTTACCTCCACAGACGGACAGCTGTGCTGCCCTGAACAGGCAGGCATTGGAAGCCCAAATATTATTCGGACCAATGGTGCAAAGCTTGAAACTTTGAGATTGACCAAAACGAGAAGGGACTCAAAGCAACTAGAGTAGGAAATTTTCAGAGGACTACTGAATCGGGCGTTGAATTGACCATCTGGGTGGTTGACTTATGCTTGTCATGACATGATATTCATCCTCGAGCTGGGGTTTATTTCCATCTCACCATTCCATGAGAGTTACACTGTTTGTACATAACCAGGCAATGTCATATTGAGTGTGTAAGGATCAAAGTTAAGGCCGAGCCTCCAATACCTCCCAGATGTGCATATCATCCGCTGACTCCCCTGGGAATCGCGCTCGGGAACCGTAAAGCCAATCCAGCTATGGTACGGCGCTGCTCCGGTATTCACGGTGCATGGTCACGGCGGCCCCTTTCGCAAGACTTGAACTTCAACGTATTTCAACACCAAACGCCTGCTCCCAACGAAGAACATGCATGCCCAGTCTAAACCGCAAAAGATCATGCAGCCCCTGCAAGTAAACCAGACCCCAACCTGACCCATCGCTATATCATTAGGTTCCCGACCCTTCATCAGGCGTGTCATCAACGCTCCAGGCCCCTCTCCCAACGCATCAGTCATCCCGACACCCTTCCCCCCCCATCATAACCCAACCCAGCACCCACTACTGATGCAGCTGCTGCGGCGGATAATACGGCTGACCCTGCACCGGCGTCCCATGCGGGCTATACGCCGGCTGCTGCTGCTGCTGGTGGTACTGCGCCGGGTCCGGATACGCACCATACGGCTGCTGTTGCTGCTGCTGGGGAGGATAAGCACCGGCAGGAGGCTGCTGCTGCTGT
The DNA here is from genome assembly GCF_020726465.1 of Chaetomium tenue. Taxonomy (NCBI): domain Eukaryota; kingdom Fungi; phylum Ascomycota; class Sordariomycetes; order Sordariales; family Chaetomiaceae; genus Chaetomium; species Chaetomium tenue. The sequence goes on along the minus strand of NW_027117330.1, from coordinate 519,402 downwards.
GGGGGATAAGCGGTCTGCTGCGCGTAGGCGGTGTCGGGCTGCTGCGGGTACATGGTCGACTGGTACTGCTGCTGGTCGGTGTACTGCGGGTGGGCGGCGGCGGTGGTGCTGGTGCTGGGTGGTTGTTGTTGGGGGGCTAGCATGGGGGTGCCTTGCGCTTTCATCTCGACGGTGGCGTTGTCGGCGGAGGGCTTTTTGTGCTCTTGGTGCCAGAGGCGGAAGGTGTGGCCGTGGAAGATGAGGGTTGCGAGGAAGAGTAGCCTGAAGGGGGGGGGGGGTCGGTTAGTGGGGGTTGGTTTGGTGCGTGCGTGGGTGGTCAGGGCTTACCACTCCAGGGCGCTCACGCCGGCAATGGCGCTCATCAGCGCTCTGCCCACCGGCCCGGCGACAGCAGCGCGCTTTGAGAGGGTGCAGTGGTTGCTGTTGATGGAGCTGCCGTCGTTGTAGCAGGATTCGACGTTGACCGGGACGTTGAAACTCGCGCGGAGCTCGGCGTTGGCGCCCAAGGAGGCGAGCCAGAAGATGACCATGGTCAAGTCAAGCGACAGCACGGCCCAGATGTTGTACGCCCCACGCGCAGACGCCACTTTCTCGGTGATGAGTATGTAGCTGACAATGATCCAGGTGAATACAACCTGTGCACCGAGTCAGAATGTGGGTTGTTACAGGCGGCGCCGCGGCGCATGATGCCTAGGGGGTAGTCATGACAAGACTTACACAAGCAACCGAGAAGCTGTAAGCACCAAGGGCCTTCCCATGGATCAACACGCCAGCCATGATGACGATGACAAAACTGAAGACGATCTGAAGGGCGCGCACGATCACCACCCAGAGGGGAGTCTGCTGGATGTACTGTTCCTTCTCATCGTGTACGGCTGCTGCGGGTTGGGCATAGGCCTGTTGTGGCATGGTGGCGTCAGCCATTGTCGGTAAGAGCCGGTCTAGCGGTCGATGCGCTTCTGAAGATGGATTCTACCGGTCGGGTCGTTACTATGGCGCTGGTGAGGCACTGAGGAAGACAAACGGGAAAACGGGGGGACGGCCACTTTTACATGGCGCCATCAGAGGGGCTGGAGCGCCCGGTGGAACTTTGAACCAGCAAACGGAGCATCCCCTCCTTCTTTTGCAGCAGAGCCTCACAATGCCCAACGCCGGCCAAGGCAGAATCCATTCCGCAGGTGGTCCCGGATCCAAAGCGGAAATGGCACGTTGCTAGTGATCTCAGCCGCACTCTCGATGCGACAGTACCACCCCACAGCGGTAAAAAAGACCGCGGATAACCACAGCCGCCTATTTTTCTCCTTAATAGGATCTTGTGTCTCTCTCGGGCGGGCAGGAAATTTAAATGTGTGTACCTAAACCCGTTGGAGTGGTCCCTTCCCAAGCCCAAACGCGCTCTTGTCCACGCCCCTTTCACTGAGGGATGGACTTGTCGGCGGCAACACTGGGCCTAGACCACGGCCGAACCCGCACAAGCTTCCAGCGGCACGACGCAAATATCGGTCTTGGCGGCAAGGGTAAGCGAGAATTCCCCAAACGGTGTCACCTCGATCCTGGGGGGCAGGGGGCTTGGGGCCTCGTGGTGCCACGCTTGACGCTCTCATTGGAGGCAGCACCGAGACCCCTCGCACTCAGCCAGACTTTCTCATGCGGCTCTCAACGTCTGGCTTGCACGGGAAGGTCTTGGTTTCGGTTTATTTTAGCAGGCCTGAACGCCATGCAGCAACCCCGTATCGCTCTTGTTCAGCTCCGGAACTGCCGGTGCCAGATCGGGCTTGCATCCCGATCATGATACCAACACTCGGACAACTGAGAATGAGCTTGAATACGACCCTGGATGTTTCCATGTCGTCCGTCACGGTTTCAGACTACCTAGGTACTCCGGGCTTGGTCGTGGATTTGCAGCTCTGGCTTGTTAGATGGCTCACGTGGGCGGAGAGATATTCCCGAGAGCAGGAGAGGTCCAGTACCCACATGTGTTTGACACTCACTCCCTACCTCTGCCATCTTATACTTATACCCTCCTCCCTTTCTCCGTCGGGATCTCTACCAGATCTACGCACTTTCATCGGATCTTCCTGGGATGGCGTTGCCTCCTCAACAGCTGATGGTGGCAAAAGCTTTGTACAAAAAGTACACGGGCCCCCATCGCCGCTTCGCCGACCCTGAGATATCCCATCTCGCGTGCATGCTTCTCAAAGCTGTACACTAACGTTGAGCCGCCCCTCCCATCGGATATATCTCCATTATTATGTATGGAAAACCTAGTAAAGTGGTGCGCCGGATCGGTAACCTCCCCAGTCCGGCTACGTCCATGATGGCATATCGCGGAACGATGGGTCAGAACGTCACGCAACACGACACTCAAGCCACGAGACGAGCCGCCTCCCGAACACACTGTCTTGTGTGCACTGACGAGTGGCAAATCGACGTCAGAATCACCGTCTGGTTATTTTATAAGGCATCATCAGACCTCGTACCTGACTCGGTGCAGCCCTTGGGGTTAGGGTGGTCGACAGTATATTATGAGCCCACACCCTTCTCCCCTTCCCCCGCCTTTCCAGGCTACTTTCCCCTTTTCCACTTCCCGCTACATGTATTGATCGTCACGCATCACGCCTTCCCAGCACATCAACCATTCTTGAAGGACGGGCGTCAGGAACCATGACATACAGTCCCATTCCCAATTTTAAGCTTTGGGGTGACAACGGAAATGGCAGCGGCAGCCAAACGGAGAATGCACTACGCGATAGCGACGTCCTTTCCCCCAAGGAGAGCCTGGCAGGCTTCAGCCCACCGGTAACCTCAACACTGGCAACCTCAACAGCGCCAATCACAACGGGAGCCTACGACGCTGGAGACGACTGGGAGCTGGTACAACCAGAGCGCTCACAGATTATCAGCAAATATTTCAGCGCTGAAAGTAACGAGAGTCGAGGGTGGGCAACACTACGCTTGAGCATGACTCCAGACCCCGGAGCGCGCTGTTATAAAAAGGCGCCGTGGGTAGCTCTTCTTCACGTCAGAACCGCTGATATGCCCCGCTTAATGCGCGAAGGCTTCTTCTGGTCAGCCGAGAATATCGTTCCTGAAGAAGGACACGTTTCCACAGAGACCAGCCCGTTATGGGCAAGCTTAGGGTTCTGTCATAAACGTACCTGGGTTCTTGCCGATAAGTCCAACGACAAGGTTCCGAGATGGTTTGCATGTCTTAACATCTCAACCCCTTCTTTTGAGATCCTCCCAAGATTCCAGGTACAACATTTGAAGCCGGAGAATGTATATGCTACATCAGCTTGGGACGGACTCGGGCATCTCATCTACGACTATGCTTACGGCTCGCCACGAAGGAGCTTCAATTGTATTTACGGCGATAGGCCCCTTCTAGGCTGGTGGCCTTGGCCAAGGGAAGAAGGGATGGACCGTGTGGGTGAGCGATCTCCACACGTATGCGTCGGTGGCTCTCAACCTTGCCCGTGTCCGGATGGCTTTCCTGGACCCCCGGAATCTCAACATCTTCAACATCCTCATCAACAGTGGATGAGTTGTGTCGTTTTGTAACATTGAGAAGCCGTCCTACTCTCAAAGACGAACTGCCTATGGCTCTTGACGGAATAGATTAATACAATTGCAAATGTCATGCGGTGGTTGATACTAACAGACGGCTGGTGTTGGTTGGGGGGCACACGGGAAGACGGTACATTTGGAGTCGCATGATTTATTAATGTAATGTAGTCTTATTAACTGGTAACGAGTTGTCTAACAGCCCCGGGACTTTGTGTTTTGCGGGGCCTCTCCCTTCTGCGTTGTGATATTTCGGAAGGCCACGTATAATCTAAACACCCTAGAGAGTTTACATCCATAATTATATTGCTGAATAAAGTAAAATCTCGTGATAGACCATACCTTGACAACATTATGCCGTTGACACTGACAGACAGCTTGGCCTCGCGTTTTACTGGCGCCAGTGGCCCGCTTGCACGCAAATTGCAAGTCCTGACTTTGAAGTGCCCCTTCCCACCTACACGCTTCGAGAAGTAAGGCAGGTAGGCGTTAGGTACCTGGGCTTTGAGCCGAGCCTTTCGTCCCGCTGGTGAAATACTGGCAGCCACGCAGGGCAGCGACTCGAGATGGAAGGAGCCAACCTGAATGGCAGGCTATTAAAAGTGATGTCTCCCGGAATCTGAATCTTCTCCTTTCTTTTCCCACCACAAACCTTTCAAAATAAAAATGAACCTGCTCCTTTATTGCCATCAAAACTGTTTAAAACAAAAATTTAAACATGCCCGCGTAAGTTTCTGGGTTTGGGACTAATGCCGTGTGCTTGGAGTCTGACCTTCGACGATCTAGCATGCAATTCACACTCTGGCCCTTTGGCCAACACCACCCCCCGACGTCGCCAACCTCCACCCAACCATCCGATCCAGCCGCCGCCACTGCCCCCCCCGGTTCGACCCGCGGGAACCCCCGTGGCCGCTACGGCGGTCACCCTCAATTTGAGCCTCGCCCCTCCTCCCACAGTGGGCTGTAAGTCGATACCGCCTTCTGCACATCATCTTTCCTGGGCTGTTCTAACGCCGTCTCCGCACTCTAGCTGACGCTGTGGGGGAGGAGTCGGGACCCCAGAACGGGGGGTTGCCCGCGAGGGGGGAGGGGGTTCTCGGCGGTGGGGCGCCTGGATACGGACACGTCGGATGGGTGGCTGGTGGCGTGGGTGGTGCAGTGCCTGGCGCCCGGGCCGTCGATGGCCGCACTTAAATAATACATTCAGCGGATTCCCAGCAGAAACACATAGTCCCATTGAGGTTTACAGGGCGGAATTGATAATTTTGTCAACATACACGCTTTGCTGTTCTTGCGTTCATCGTCCGGGAGTGCACGCGTAGCGGGACACCCCAAATTCCTTCTCTAGCATCTGAGATAGGTCCAATATACCTGGAGTACCATCCATACAGCAATTCCAGAGCGCCGCGCCTCTCGACAACGTTGTACTGCCTGCATTGCTGTGGCCACCATTTCCCTTCGCGGAATACGCGGTGATAGTGGTCTCTGTGACTGGAGCCCTCCGACTCGCTCGGGGTGCCACCAGACCTGGTCGGTCGTGGCCCGTGGGCGGTTCGACAGTACTGTGCTTCTATGCTTGTTATGTGTGCTACGACGTAATCTCCGCTTGGGTGGCCAAAGTCATTTGTGTAAAGGAGAAATAGAACAAATGGTTTTTCTTTTTTTTTTTAATAAAAAAAAAAAAAGAAGAAAGAGAAAGAAAAGAATATAGAAGAAAAAAAGGAGAAAAGACGAAGAAGGGAAGAAGGAAAGAAGAAGGGAAGAAGAAAAGAAGAAGAAAAAGGGGGGAGGGTAAAAGGGAAAAGGAAAAAAAGAAAAAACTAGAAATAGCAAAAAAACGAAAAGGGACAGACAGGGGCGTACAGACAAAGGATAAAGTTATGATTGAACCATATTCTCCCCTCCTTCCCCCTTTCGTGTGTTTTTTCTCTTACAGCATATCTATGATCCTCGCGTACCCATCCTCCAGGTTCTCACTTGGTTGTCCAGAGCAATAAATGCTACATGATCACCAATCTAACTCCCAAGGGGAAGCAACGCAGCTAGGTTTCAGCCCCCTATTCGCACCCAAGATGACCACGCGAACAACGACCGGCTCTCTCCTTGGCCCATCCACCTTGACGCGCGACAGACACCCAAAACAGCGGCACCCCACAACCCACAACACACTCAAATTTCAATCTCGGGCGTCCTACGCCGATACTCCAACTTGACCGTCGGGTCCGCCCGCAAACTAAACCCATAGTGCAGGACGCGCGGCGTCGGCGCCCCCTCAGGCAAGCGCCAGTCATACTTCAGCAGCAGGTGGATCAGCACGACCTTGGCCTCGTTGGACGCGAAGAAGCGGCCGGGGCAGGCGTGCTTGCCGTGCCCGAAGCCGAGGTGCTCCGGGCTGGTGGTTACTAGTTGGGAAGCGTTTTCTTGGCCGGCTGTCTCGCGCATGCGCAGGAAGCGGCGGCCGTCCCATTGCTCTGGGTTGGGATAGATGGTGGGGTTCCACATGTTTTGGGCGGAGACGGCGATGGTGGTGTTGGCGGGGACGGAGGTGCCGTCGGAGAAGTGCATGGGTGCGGAGGTCATGCGGCGGAGGGAGACTGTGTTGGGTTAGTCGGTGAGTGTTAGGGGGTGGGGTGGGGGTTCGGGTAGGGGCAGGCTTACCAATGCCCGTTGGCTTGATCCGTAGACTCTCTTTGATGACGCTGTCGAGAAGCTTCATGTTGTACAGTGAGGTCTTCTTCCACCCGCCTTCGGAGAGGGCCTGGACCATTTCTTGCCGTACTTCGTCGATTATCTCGGGGTTCCGGCACAGATCCGTCATGACTTGGGTGATGAGATCAGTCGTGGTGTGGATGGCGGCGAACGAGAGGGTCAGTTGCACAACGGCTGGGTCGTAGGCCCTTCCCTTGGCCTCCCGTTCGAACCTGTCACACGAGGTCGTGTTAGTCAGGATGGACCAAAGGGGAGAATGCACAATGACCTACCACTCAATCGCATCATCGAACTCAACCTTTTCCCCACGCTGCTTCTGCGCCCGCCTCTTGCTAATCACGCCATTGAGTACGCGGCGGGCTTCCCGAACATCGGCCCGGGCACGGGCGCAAGAGGGCATGAACCAGTGGACCAGGAATCGCAGAGGGGCAGGCCATAGTCGCAGTTCGTCAGCCGCCCTGAAGCCGTCCACCGTGTACTCGCGAGTGACACGAAGCCAGTCCCGGTTCCGGCAAAGCTCTTCGCCGAGGAACACGCGGGAGGAGACCCGGGAAACAACACGAAGGAGGGTCTCTCGCAGCGGTGCCGTGGTCCATGCTGTGATACTTCGTTAGCGCTTCTCCTAAGCAACTTATTGGATGTTGCTGCGACTGCTTCTTACCTCGATCACTGCTTGTCGGGTACTGCTCCTCCACAACCAGGGCGGTTTCTTCCGCGAGCGGCTCGGTCACCTTATCTGTTTAGGAAGAAAAACGGCATATGTTAGCCCGGATACAGATGAATGGAAAGCTTGGAGAGGGTGTGTTCTCAATCAAGCCCGTCACTTACTGAGATACTTGGTAAGGTCTTTCACGATGACATCCTGGACAATATGAGACTCCCGGCTACCCTCGCGGAAGCCCTCAAAACCGGGAAGATGAGCGTGGAAAGTCTGTGTGAATACGATCAGCCGCCTGCATCTGCACACACGCTTCCGACAAGAACAAGAAAGGGGCGCACGTTGAAGACCCATCGCGAGAAGCTGAGGCGTGGGTCGTTGCGAATCTCGTTGGTTAGATGCGGCGGCAGGATCGTCACCTCGCCAGCGTCGCCAATGACTCGGGCCGGTTTGTCGGGATGGTCACGGAACCAATTACTCAGCATGGAACGTGAACCGAATAGGAATTCCTTCTTGGAGCGAATGTCTGTGAGCTCATGCAGCTTCCGGGGGTTGAGGTGGGGGATGTTGCTGGAGGCCGACTTTCGCCCCTGAAATAAGAATATCGCCGCCAGTGCAAAAGCGGCGGCTAGGAAATAGGGGGCTGGCCCTGGGATTGTTGTAGGGTCATCGACCCAAGCCCGAAGCCCCTCGAAGGAGGCCACGCCGGGGGAAGAGCTTGGTTGCGCCATGGTTTCTGGTTGATGCACCACGTAGGTGATGTGAGACAGTGAGAGAAGCAAGGCACTGCAGGTGGAGTGATGGGGGCAGAGATAGGTGCCGATGAGCGTCGGGAACACCTTTATATAGCAAGCGCATGGTGCACAGTGAACGCAAACTGGAATCCGTGGAATGTTACATGTACCGGCTCGGACTGTTCTTGTCTCCCGTCCCCTTCTCAGCCTCTATGACCACGTCCAGAGACGATCCCAACCCCGTCTAGATCGCAACAAGGCCAGTCAGGGGGCCAATTTCAGGGTAGATGACCTCTGGTGCCGTCAGAAACTGATTCTGCCTCCTAGGTGATTGGGTGTTGTGTATCAACCGAAAGCGAACGCTCCACGACACGGACCGGGATGCACAATTGCCGGACAGGGGATAATCTATGCATAACCGTTCACAAACTGCACAAATAAAGTACAAGCTGTGGATAACTCGGCTTGGCAGTCTTGTGCCATGCATAAATGCACAAGTTGACACAAGCATATCGGGAACACCGCTCCTCGCCCTATCTCCGTGAATGCAAGAGAAAGCCTCGTGTAAATAATGCAGAGCAATCCTAGGGTTAAACGGAAACTGCATGCATAGGTGGTATTCTACAGGTTTAAAGCCTGTTCAACCACAAAACGCTCTGTGGGGCTAAAGGGGGAACGTGGGCGATTTGGTGCTGTTATATAAAGGAAGTAAAACGAAAGGAGCAAAAGAAGAAAACTGCCCGAAGAGGCGACCTACGAGGCAAACAAGAATACAAGATGGTATGCTATTGAGGAAGGCAAGTCGTTTCTTCAGTCAAACCAAGAAAGTACCATGGCAGTGAAGGAGGATTAAACGAGGTAAAAGAAGGCATGGGATTATTATAATTGGTACCTGCAGGCGCTGTTTCAATGTTGTATCCATGTCCTTACAAGCACCTCTCTTCCGGTCCTAGCAAACCAACCGCTTGGTTTGTAGGGCATCTCGTCGCTCCCTTAGTAACTCCACATCAGGGCACACGACCTGCATACCTTCCACGCCACCCTCCATCGGCATCTAGATGCACTTCACCCTGGCCGACATGCACGCGGCCCTATGCGTCCCGGGCTGTTTTCATGGCGTAGACGCTCGGGATGGAGCTCAGGACGGGACGGAGGCGCGACATCTCGGCCTGGGCGGCCTGGGACTTGCTGTACTAGTTGGCGACGGAGGAGAGTGTGTCCACGCGGGAGATCTCGTACGCACTCGAGTACACCTAGCACACGCGCTTGAACGCTATAGACATTAGCACACAGCTAGGAAATGTGTTTTCAATCAACATTAAAAGCAAAGCGCAGGTCAGCAACTTAAAATCTAAACAAAATGGGTTTAAGACACCGCCCCTTTCCACTCGTTTTATCATCTTCGGCCAGCCCGACCCCTCCCGCCACCCATGGCACACCCAGCTCCATGTCGTCAACAACGGCAGAGTAGGTCCCTAGATACATGTAGCCATTCTTACCAACACCGGCAGCCACATCCCTAAACCAAAAAAAAAAAGAACAAAAGATACATGGCCCATGCTTCACAAGTAGAAGCCTGTGTTTCAAATCTCGATTATCATAACATCGAGTACATCGAACCAGTTCAATCTGAACCCACGAGTCAGCCATAGACCCTTCGAAACCTGCCCCCCGGGCCAGCCGGACCCTAACACGGCATGGCCCCCCAACCTCTCCTCCCAAATGACAGGGTCCCAGGACCCGATAACAATCACCCCCCTCGACGGAGGGCGGCGGAGAGGACTGAATGGGGAAGAGAACGGAGACCGAAGGGTCGTCATAACGAGGCTCTTGCTAGTCCCTCGTCTTTGCAAAATAAATGGCCGACAGGCCGGAAGCCGAGGCGGCTACGGTGCACGAGCGTCGTGGGGCGATTGGCATAGTCGGACAACCGGGGTGAGGTGCAGCGAGGGGGCTTTCGTTCGGTGGCTCTGCTGGAGTCCCGGATGCTGAGCCCGACGGTATGTGGACAGTGGGGCTGTAGGGAAACGGCGACGGAGGGGTGGTATCGCGGGCCTCCTCGCGGCGACGGCGAGTAGGGGTTGGCGGAGCGGAATCCGCGGTTCTCCGTTCCGGACAATGATAGTGGCAGTTGTGGGCACGATGGGGTCGCCATCGTCGCCAGAGGATACCGGTGATGTAGCCCTGGATGCCGGTCCGCGGGGAGTCGGGTATGTCGAGGAGAGGCGAGAAGAAAGGAGCCGGGGTGCCAAGAGGGCCTGAAGACATGCGGGGGGTTGAGCATGGGAGTTATAATTGTGGGAATAATTGGGATAAGAGCCTTGGGGAGCGGAGCCTTGGATGGATGGTTTTTGGTTACTAGCTAAGTTAAATCACCCTCCGTGTCGAAGTTGTGTTGCTGGGGTTGACTAGGTGCCCAACGCCGAGGGATGGGTTGGGGGTGTATGATATCTGAGGTTTCAGGGCTGGAACACTCGGCAGAAAGGGCAGTGGGAGGCACCGAAATGTACTGGAAATGGAAAGAAATACACAAAACTATACCCACACGTATAGGTTGCCGACAGGTGAGAATGAAAAAGTGAGGCGGACTGTGCATCTTATTTTGAACATTGATATTAGCATATGGCAACAACCTCGTGGGTCCCCAAGGCATAATTTATACGATGGAATTATGGCTACATATATGCCGGACCGTGATCGCCATAAAACGTTAGAAATACAACATGGCACTGGACTCCTAGGACATTGATGTCTATACCTAGGTAATCTATCTATCCATATCGGCCCATACTCCAATCTCAATCTAACTCACGCACCATACTTCTGATACCATCTAGTTAACAACGATCGAGTTACATAAATCAGTACACTACTCCATACTCGCACGATATTCCAACTCATTTCCCATGGCAGGTCGCCTGGCTCAAAGTGTAGGACTATCAGTCGCAGCAGGCAGTTTCTCAGCCCCCGCGGTAATCACGACCGGATATGCCGTAAACAGCTCCCCCGTAATGATTGTCGTGTATGCGGTATAGGTCGTCGTGCCCGCCGATTCGCCCGAAAAGGTGTAGTTGCAGTAGGCGGCGGTGCGGTCTTCGATCACGCATGTCTCGTCCAAGACAGCCGTCACACTCGCGATTGCCGTCGACAGGATGCCGACCATGGTTGAGGGCCCTTCAGTGACCGTCCAGGGCTGGGTTGTATTAGTTAGGCTTTGTGTTCAGATTCAGCTACGGAGGGTAACTTACAGGATCGTTCTGGTCACAGGTGGTTGTAGGAAAGCCAGGCATGTTGAGATGACCAGATTGGCAACGGATCTGATATGTTGTGGCCACGTCGTCTGCCGCAATAACGCTCGCATCAAAGGAGTACTCGCCTTCCCTCTTAGCACCAAGGAAGACGCCAACGGTCGTGGGTTCTGCTGCAGCCGCTGCCGCTACGACAGGGAGCGCATGAGCGTCCGAGGACATGACGCCCGCCAAGAGAAGGAGGGAGATATCAAGGAGCATCATATTGGGCTTTGATTTTGAAAAGGGGCTGGTAAGTTTTGGTCTCCCATCTTGTTTGTGGGTGATGCCGGCGTTTTATACATCCGTAAGTCGGACTGAAGTCCTCCCCGAACTTCCTATATCGCGGTAGCCGGGCCGGCACTAGTCTCTTGGCTCCCGTGACGAATCGACGATTAGCGGTGAAAATCTGTGCAAGGTGTCAGCGGGAAGAGGCACAGTCGGCAACGCTAGAATAGCGTCCGCTCGGTGAGTCACTTGGCAACCTTGAAGGACCTCGGGATTCCATCTGGGCATACTGGGCATGGTGGGTTATCGTACCCCTAGACGTCTGACGTGTCACCGTGTCATGGCATTGGGGGCTGTGTGCTCAGCATGAGTACATCTCAACCCTAAATATGCATGGTTCTATTTTTCAGACTCCTTCGGATACCTTGAAACTTAGATAATGATAGTACCAGGGAGTTAAACCAGTAAGTGCCATAGCTTGGTGCCATAGCTTGGTAGCTGCCTCGAAAACACATAGATTCAGAGAAGGATTTATTTTACTTTGAACCAAACCAAACTTGCAACATTTTTGGCAGACACCCAAAAGCACTTTTGAACAGCCTAGTCCATCTAGAGAATTTTGTTAAACGAAAACAATTCCGCAGGAATCCTCCCGGCGCCTGACGAGCATTTGATTTTCCGGGTGAAAGAAGAGAAACTCGTGCATAGAGTGGCGCGCCAGGGGCTTGTTCCCGACAAACCCAAAATCGTACTCATCCAACAACTTGACGAGCAAGATCTTAGCGGCTAGGTCAGAGATCAAGCGGCCAGGGCAAGCCCACCGCCCTGCTCCCCACGTGAGGATGTCGGTGTCGATATCTTTGAAAGGTCGGGCACGGTGCTCCTCAATCTTGTCCTCGGCACAGAAACGCAGGCCGTGGTACTCCCGAGGGTCCTCGAAATACTCAGGGTCCATCGTCCGCGTGGCGCCCGACATGGTGACAAACTGGCCCTTCTTCAGTGCCAGGCCGTTGGAGAGCACATGATCCTTCTTAACAACGCGGCTGTACACAAGCAGCGTACCCGGCGTCAGCCGGGCCGACTCCTTCATGGCCGATTCCAGCTTTTCCAGGCTGGCCAACGCCGCCATGTCCCAACGACCACGGACCTGGACGTGCTTCTCCCGAATCTCGGCGCGGACGGCATCGAGCACATCCGGGTGTGCCACCATGTCCATGATGGTGCGGCAGCAGAAGTTGGCAATGCTGTACGTAGACCCAGCCGCAATAGATCCGACAAGAGCCGTCAGCACATTGGGGTCACGCTCCATCTCGCTCCGCCCGGCCTCCACCATCCACGAGAGCACATCCGGGTTGACCTTTCTGTCGGGGCCGTTCTTGGTAAACTCTTCCTTGAGCTGCTGCACCCTGGGCACGACGTAGCTCATCAGTTTGCTCCAGCCCCTGAGCAACTTCCATTTTGGTGGGAGAAGCCACACTAGCACCGGCTGCAGGCAGGCCGGCACACAGCGCATGGCAAAGCACACCTGGAACACTATTCATCTCAAAAGTTAGCGACGGTCTGATTTACGAGGGGACACACATTCACTTTCTCACCCCCCCACCAGCCCACTCACCATTATTGGTATGCTCATGCGCCAGATTCACCAACTCGGGATTCCTCGCCGTCATCTCCTCCCCAAACAGCACCAACGCAATCGACTCACTCACACACCGCACCACCGCCTTACTCGGCTTCATCACCACCCACTCCCCCACACGCCCAGGAAACTCCTCCCCAATCGCCTCCGTAATGCGCTTCCCCGTCAGGGCAAACAGCGCCGGCAGCGCCGGGCTGATGTGCGACAGCAGCACGCGCACGTGGAAGCTGGTCTTGCGCACCACCCCCATCCCTGTCAGGTGGCCCAGCAGGCCAAAGGCATGCGACTCCCGGCTGTTGAGCACGTCGGCGCCGAGCCGGTTGAGCTCCGGGATGAGCGTGGGGGGGAGGATGATTTGCGTCGTGTCGCCGCGGGCGAGACGGTAGGGGCGGCCTTGGGCCTGGGGTGGGGGAGGGGGTTAGTGTGCCTGGGGTCTTTCACATGGAATGGGGCGTCCGTTCGGGGAGAAACATACCTTTTCGTCGGCTGCGGTGATGATCTCCTGCGCATTGGTGATCCAGCGGACCCGGGAAAAGTAGGACGGCTCCCAGGAGAAACGCTTATTGGCCGTGAAGAGGCCATCTTGGCTGTCGTCTCCCTTCTGCTTCTGAAACAGACGTGGAAATAAGATGCTCGCGATGATTGCGAATACCACAGTGATCCCGAGAAACTGTTGGCTGCTGCAGGCCTGGGCCAGGGTTGCCGTGTCAAGGTGCATGGTCAAATCTCGTCACCGTTCGGCTGGGTGCCGAAGGACCAACTGCTTAACTGAAGCCGAACAGGAAGGGGGGAAGGATGGGGACGACGCCCATGTCAAGTTCTATTACTTAGCGCAACATTATGTGGTAGGGAGTTTCCTATCCTGTCCTCCCCGTTTCGCTCCGAGAGGAGCCGGGATCTCAGCGTCGTAGAATCCTCTTGTCCGTGTCTGTACGGGATGTACTCCCGAGAGCAGGAGGTTCGTGTACATGAGAGTACCTTGGAAGTTGTCACAATAGCAGACCATCGACCAAGAGCTAGGGTCGTTGACATGGATCATGATGTGCGACAAGGGGGTCAGCCAGTTTGGGAGTCGAGGTGGTATCATCGACCCCAGGGTCTACGCCGCACTCCTACATGGGAAAAATCCCAAATCCTTCCGCGCGGGTGCCGTCCCGTCTCCGCCGACCCCCTTGTTGCAACCAATAAGGTTCAAAACCAACCCTCCGTTCCCAGATGGTGTGTTCCATTCATATGCGGGAGGGTTCGATGATTGCCAACCGAGCCAGGTTTCCCATTGACCTTCTCGATGCAGTGAGGGATACCACTCAGCGAATTCGGGACTGGGAAGTTATCGGACCATACGGAAGGCATGGGAGGTGTGTGTGCAGCGGGTAAGACCGCCGTGACACAACCCGAGGGCTGCCTCGACCCACGCTTTCTTCACCTGTGTCAGTCAGTTTGGTGTGAGTAGGAGCCGAGCCGCTGCCGAGGGAGGTGGCACACCCGGCCCTCGAATATTGCACAGTCTATGAAGGGCTGTTGACACACAGTGGTGGTGTTCTGTTCTCTTCTGGGGAGAGAGGACCGGGGAGCGCGGCCTCGACAGGGGCTTAGGCGAGGTTTTGCAGGCACTTGCAACCAACAAAACCAATCTCCGAGCTGGGGATTTTGGAAAGTTGCGCGGGAATCAGTTCATGCATGGCTGAGGCAACGAATCCTACAATTCATGGCCGCCCATCTACGAGGTAAAACAGTAAAGAACAATGCATGGAAAGACTTGAATCCGTGGTTCCCCGTCTTCGTCTTTCCCACAACGGCTCCGATCTTCGCTCTCCGTCGTTACTAGGCTCCCAAGAACTACGGAACGATGAGTCTACCGCCGGGCCCGTACCCCTCGGTCGTCACCACCGGCCTTGTCGTCGTCTCGGCCCTCTTCCCCGTAATCTCGGGCGTGTCTATCCTGCTCCGTCTCGCCGCCCGCCGCAAGGCCAGCCAGGCACTCCATCCCGACGACTACTGGATCATCGCATCATGGTTCTTGACATTGGGGCTCAGTATCCTCGTGTGGTATTTTACCCCACGAACGGGGATCGACTACTTTAATACCGACTTCATGACCGGGACTGAGAATTCCTTAGAGGTGCGGTAATTCCGTTTCAAGAACACATCTGCTGGGTCGTTAGAGAGCGTGTTGAGGCTGACTCTAAATGCGATCAGCTCATCTTCATCTCATCCTGCTATGTGCAGTTCCCCCTCGGCGCGGTCAAGATCGCGGTGCTGCTCTTCTACATGCGCGTCTTCCCAACACCCATGTTCCGGACCGTCGTGTGGTGCGTGATCGGCGTCGTCAGCGTCTGGTCCGTCCTGTTCTTCCTGCTCGTACTTCTCGAACTCGACCCGATCGCATTCCCTCTCATGACGGCCAACCTCCGGCTCGACAGCACAGCTATCGGCCTCGGGCAAGTGGCAAGCAGCTTCGCACTCGACATCCTCGTGCTGTGCCTCCCCATCCCCGTCATCGCCCGCCTGCACATGAAGTGGGAGCGCAAGGTCGCTGTAGCTCTCATCTTCTGGCTTGGAGCCTTCTGCGCTGTCGCCGCCATTGTGCGGACCGTGCTGTTGGACCAGTCCATCCGTGAGGTGGTCAGTTCCGACGGCTACGACAGAGTTGGTAAGTATCCCTCTATTCGGATCACTCGGAGCAAACTCTATCCCCAACGGCAACCCCTCAAAACAACACAACATGCTAACCCACACCCTTTTCTCCAGCCAACCAATCCCGCCAATACATCTTCATGGTGCTCGAACCCAACTGCTCCATCCTCGCGGCCTGCCTGCCCACCTACGGGCCCCTGCTCTCCGGCGGGCGCGCGCCCGAGTCCATCGTGCGCAGCGTGCGCAGCGTCTTCAGCCTGCGCAGCGCGCGCAGCAACAACGCGTCGGCGGCCAGCCTGCCCCGCAGCCGCCATAAGAGCGCCGGCGAGTCCCAGGTCGAGCTGCACGATCTCGAGGGCGAGGACTACTCGCACAAGGTCTCGCGCGAGGTCGTCCCGCCGGTGCCGTCGGTGCCCGCTACTGCTCAGGTTCAGGTTGGCAAGGGGGGCGCGGTGGGGAATCCGGCTGGGGGGGAGTGGTAGATTTAGGGAAGCGGAGTGAGATGGCAGGTTGCCGTTGCACCGTGGACGACGGCCATGGCTTTGTGCGTTGTTACTTGGCTTTAGAGGTTTGGTCCATTAGAGACGGCTTAATTCCACCTACCATTGGCACTGGAAACCTCCATATCTCCCTCACTGTGAGCAGGTCAAACTAGGTTCACATGTCACTTTTCCCAATTTTAGGACCCCGTTCCACACGACCTGGTCAAAATGACCCCTGAGATGGGCCCGGATCAAAATCTGACGGCAAAACGCCGTGTCCTCGGTGGCGGGGGAGAAAAGATCACCACCAAGGGCTGCCGAGGCCGCCTCCCCTGTTCGTGGCTGCTGCAGAGGAGCGGCGCGAGGGCGCGAAGGACACCCTGCAGATCACATTGTTCGCCTCGTCAAATCATTGGTGGTCGAAATCCTCCAACCCACTCTGCAGAATCCCTGTCTCTATCTGCATACGATTTACAAGTTCTCAACTTTGACCTGCGTTAGTCTACTGCAAGTCTGCATGCCATCGGAAGGATGACCAGTGCCTCCGTCGTGATGCCGTGGTCGCTCGTAGAGTAGCAGTATCTGTGGGTAAACACTGAGGTACCTACATGCATCTGCCGTTGCAACTCCATTCACATGAATAGCGTCCACAATGTTGCTCTTAGTCTTCGCAGTCAGCCCTCCGTGTGGTCATCGGCGTCTCTCCATGCCACATTACCCCTATTCACAACGATGAGCTTTCCGATCGACATCTCCGCCTCGCCATTCTACGGCGTAGCGGAGACGGCCTTCAAGTGGCTTTGCTACGGCTTCCTGGCCTACTGCATCACCGATGCCCTCTCAACATGGCAACTCGTGCACAAGCAAGCCGAGCACCCCCTCGTGGGCAGCCCCCTCGCGCTCGTCCCCAGGTTCCTTCTCAACCTGCTCTACTCCTGGAAATCAACCGCCCTCGCCAAGACAGGCTACGACAAGTACCCGTCCTCGCCCTTCCAGCTGATCCGCAGCGATGGCCGGGTCGTGGTACTGCCCATCACGCTGCTGGACGAGGTCAGCCGCATCCCGAGCCACATCGCCGAGTCGACGGCGGCCCTCGAGCGCGACCTGCTCGGCTCCTTCACGGGCGTCGGCCTGATCCTCGAGAGCCGCCTGCACCACTCCATCGTCCAGCGCAAGCTGACCCCGCGTCTGGGCCTGCTGCTGCCGCGGATGGAGGCCGCTGTCACCAGCGCCTTCGACAAGAACTTCCCGCAAAGTGAGGAATGGACTGAGATTCAGCCATACAAGGTGCTCAGCAGTGTCTCTTCGCGGCTGAGCGCCGAGGTTATTGTTGGCCCGTCGTTCTGTGAGAACCCGGAGTGGCTACACATTGCGGTGGAATATACCGAGAGCTGTAAGCCTTAATCCTTACCGCCATACACCCCAAACCCATTAGTTAACACTACCACCCACTACAGTATTCCGCACAGTCGTAGCCCTGCGCTGCCTCCCCGCCTGGACTCACCCCCTCATCTCCCGCCTCCTCCCGTCCTACTGGACCGGCCAACGGCTCCTCCGCCGCGCCCAACACCTCCTCGGCCCCAAAGTCCTTGACCTCCTCACCAAAAACAACTCTGGCACCTGGCAACCCCAAGACGACAACCCCGAAGACCTCAACGTGCTCGCCTGGCTGGCCGCGCTCGCCAAAGGCCCCGAGCGCAGCGCCGACACGCTCAGCCACGTGCTGGTCCTCGTCGCCCTCGCCATGGTGCACACCACCCTCCTGCGCATGGTCAACGTGATCTACGACGTGACGGCCGCGGGACCGGAGTTACGCGACCAGCTGCTGGATGAAATCGCGGGGGTGGCCAAGCGGGGGTGGCGCGATAATGGCGACCCGTACGAGGTGCTGGATAAGCTGGATAGTGTTTTGCGTGAGTCCCAGCGCATGTCGCCGCCGACGACGATGGGGATGAAGCGCTGGTTTAAGGAGGCGTATACCTTTCAGGATGGGACGCATGTGCAGGCGGGGACGTATGCGTGCATGCCGGTGTTTGCGATTGAGAATGATCCGGGGAAGGTGGTGGAGCCGGAGAGGTTTGATGGGTTGAGGGCTTACCGGGCGGCGCGGGAGACGAGTGATCCCGAGAAGGCGAAGTTGTTGAGGTTTGCGTCGCCGGCGCCGGATTTTTTGAATTTTGGCTATGGCAAGACGGCGTGTCCCGGCCGGTTTGTGGCTGGGGTCGTGGTCAAGACGGTCATTGTCAAGGCGCTGACGGACTATGAGTTCAAGTTCCTGCCGGGCACGGAGAGGCCGGGGAATCTGATTGCTCATGAGTTTCTGTTTACTTGGCCCTGGACCAAGATGCTGGTCCGCAAGAAGCAGAAGCCGACTTGCCCTTTCTGATACTGGACTCCGCTGTCACAAGGGGAGTCAGAAGTCTGTCGGGGTCTAGACATCGGCTGGGGTCCTTGGGGGTCGAGGGGACCCGGATGGCCACCAGACTCTGATGGTCAAGTTAGGAATCTGACAGAATCCATGATTATCCACATTCCATTGCGGATACAAAACAATCTGCAAGAATCCTGCATGTGATTGATACAGTGCCATTGCATGGGATGGAGTGCTGGGATGGATCAAGGTCCACCTCGGTCTGTGCTGCTCCCGGATAGGGGCCATGCATTGTAACGCTGGCGTGGCAGTGAAAGCCCATGGGCTTGTTGCAGCCGGTCAGCAATTTTGTACCAGCAGACAGCTGAATATCGTCGATCGATCACCAATCTTCCTTTCTGCCCTCTGGTGCGTATCATCGGACTGGCGGAATAAACATGAGTGATAAGGGGGTGTGATCTCGGGCCTCTCGGCCACTCGGCGGATGCCCCCCGACTGCGCCATTCATGCCAGCCGCGCCCAATGATGGGCAACCGATGGTCCAACGGTCGGGGTGATGGTGCCGGGCCGGGAGATGAAAATGCAGCCACCAGAAGGACACAAACCGAGGCGAGGAAAGAAAAGGAAACCTGCAGGCATCAAGCTAAGCTGCTGGATTCCAACATCTTCCAAAGCCCCAAGAGCTCGCTTCCTCGCACAGTTCCCTCTGCAGCTCCTCCCCTACTAGCGCGGTCCTCCCTCCGTCCCTGTCATCTTTTTTTTTTTTGCCTTCCGCCACCCCTGCACGGCGCGGGCGGGCCCCTCTCCCTCCCGCCGAACACTAAACCCCTTGAAGTGAAAGCGCCAGATCGCCAAGACGGTCGGATCGAAGATTAACACCATGAAGGTGGAGGACTCAGAGAACCCCCCTGCCAAGGCGGACCGGGTTGCCGTGGGCACGGAGGAGGAGAAGGAGAAGGAGTCGACAGACACGGCGGCGGACCTCAGGCCAGCAGCAGAAGAAGAAAAGACGGAGAAGGAGAAGAAGACAGTCGAGTTGACCGACGTGGACGCCAACCACCAGCCCGCCGCCAAGGCCAACGACGCCGTGGACATCAGCGAGGACATCGACCCGGCCAACGAAGTCCAGGGTGCAAAGCTCGTGGTCATCCACCTGGCCATCTGCCTGTGCACTTTCCTGGTCGGGCTCGACTTCAACCTGATCGCCACCGCCGTGCCGGTCATCACCAGCGAGTTCGACTCGACCCGTGACATCGGCTGGTATGGCGCCGCCTTCATGGTCGCCATGTCGGCCAGCCAGCCGCTGGCGGGCAAGGTGTACACGCTGTGGTCTAAGAAGTTGGTGTACCTGCTCTACCTGCTCGCGTTTGAGGTCGGCAGTCTCGTGTGTGGCCTGGCGCCGTCGTCGTCGGCTCTCATTGCTGGGAGGGCCGTGGCGGGGTTTGGTGCGTCCGGGTTGTTTGCTGGGGGGTTCACTATCCTCACCACCATCATTCCGCTGCATAAACGGGCTGTGTGGACGGGGTTGATGGGTGCTACCTTTTCGATTGCCAGCATTGTAGGGCCGGTCATGGCTGGCGGCCTGACGCAGAACGTGACTTGGAGGTGGTGCTTTTATATCAATGTAGGTTTTATTCAGGATTGTACCGCTGGCCTGGGCCAAGCTGAGTTGCGAGGTCTAACCCGTATTATGCGCAGCTGCCCATCGGTGGTGCCGCTGCCATCATGTTCTTCTTCCTCGTTCATCTTCGTCCCGCTAAGACCGAAAAGAAGACTATCAGGGGCAAGCTCGAATCCCTGGATATCCTCGGCTTTGTACTATTTGCGTCCTCCATCACCATGCTCCTCCTCGCATTACAATGGGGCGGTATCGAACGTCCCTGGTCCTCTTCGGTAATCATCGGCCTGCTCGTGGGTTTCGGGGTGGTGATGATCCTCTTCATTTTCTGGACACTGCGCCAACAAGAGAACGCCCTGATCCCGCCCCGGCTGTTCACCGTCAATAGAAACCCCGCCCTGCTTTGTGCAGCCGCCTTCTTCGTCAACGGGCCTTTCCAAATCGTTATCTACTGGCTCCCGATTTGGTTCCAGGGCGTGCTGGGCGCCTCGCCGACCCAGAGCGGCGTCAACTTCTTCCCAACCGTCGTCTCGGACGTGCTTGCTGCTTTCGTCGGCGCGGCTATTGTCTCACAGCTGGGTTGGTGGAACCCGTTTCTGCTGTTTGCCGAGGTCTGTGTTTGCCTCTGTGGCGGACTCCTTACTACCATCTACCCTAATGTCTCAGGGGCGCACTGGGTTGGCTATCAGATAGTGGGCGGTGTTGGGTACTCGTTGACTTCCAACCTGGTAGGTCTCCTACTGCGATTCTGTGCTTTGCCCTTGCCAACATGTCTTTAGTCTCATCTCGCCATGCAGTCCTCGCTGCCACAAGATCTCGTCCCGCTTGGCTCGTCAACCCTACTCTCCATCATATCGACCAGTTGTTCCATTTTCATGGCAATCGGCCAGGCAGTCTTCCAAGGGCAGCTTCAGGTAAACCTCAGCGGCATGATACCCAGCAGCTTGGTTGAAGACATTATCGATTCGGGCGTGACCAGCGTGAGATCGCACGTTGATACCACCGAGTTGGCGGCTGTGATTGAGAAATACAGCCTGTCCGTCACGCAGGTTTTTGTAAGTCCGGCCCCGCCTTGTTACCCCAATGGAACATTGCTTAACGGCGAGTAGTATATCCCGGCTGTAACACCAGTCCTTTCGTTCCTTTTGCTCCTCGGCTGCAAGTGGATTTCAACCAAAAGCAAGCAGACCCCGGCAGCAGCCACGGCGTTGGGTGAAAAGACAGAATCAGACGCAGAGAAGGGCGTGGCGAGCAGAGGGAGTGAGAAGTTGCAGCCGGAAGACTAGCGGAGTTCAACCAACTAAACACCAAGTACTATCCATCCCATCACTAATAATACCTAATCAACCGATACCACCACCGCTACATGCATTATTAGCTAGGTAGTCTAAGTCTCCCCCTTGGCAATCTTCTCCTCATACTCCGTGAACGTCTCAATCCCCTTCGGCACACCATTCCACTGCAAGCCCTGCTCATCCATCAAACGAGCACGGTGCTCCATAGCGCGCTTCCACGACGGCAGCCCCACCATAGCCTCATGCCAGGCGCGCACATGGGGCACGCCCTCCCACACCTCATCCCACGACTGCATCAGCACCTCGCTGAGACGGAAGTCCCACGGCGCGAACGCCATATCCGCGTACGTCATCTTACCGCCCACCAGCCAGCGCACCTCACCACCATCCGCCGCGGGCGGCTGGGCGGCCAGGATGCCCTCGAGCACGGTCAGCACGCGGCGGATCTCCTTGGTGTAGCGCTCGACGGCGGAGGGGATCTTCTCCGGGTGCAGGTGCTGGAACCAGCCGGCCTGGCCGTAGTAGGGGCCCTGGCCGCTCATCTGGAACTGCAGGTACTGGTTGCACAGGTGGCGCTCCTTGAGCCCCGCGTGGGTGAGCCGCTTGTCCGTGTCGTACACCTCGACCAGGTACTGGTTGATGGCGCCGGATTCCCAGAGGGTGATGCCTGTGTTGGGGTCCTCGATGGCGGGGACACGCCCGTTCGGGTTCACATCGATGAAGGGCTTCTTCTTGACGTCGTCGAAGCGGAAGGACTTGAACTCGTAGTTGATGCCGAGCTCTTCGAGGATGAAGACCGTCTGGGAAGGGGGGGTGCCAAGGATGGCGCCATCGTTAGCTTGGCTTACCGGCTGGGAGGTGTATTGACTGTGCTCTCAGGGGCTTTGAAAAAGTAACTGAAAAGAGAACGGAAAACCGGCTGGGGATGCTGATCGAGATCATCAAGTGGTTTGGCCAGAACCTGTCCTCATACCTTCCACGAGTTGGGCCCCGGTGCTGTGATTGGCGTTAGCAAAGCTGTCTCTCTCTTTCACTCGATCCGATGCACTCACGGGTAATCCACACACGGATCGGCTTCGCGGGGTTTGACGTGCTAGTCATTTTTCTTCTTCGTTGTTCGGTGGCGGATAAGGGATGATGTTCGCGTAAGATCGGATGTTGCTAGTCCGGTTCGAGATCTTGGCTCCTGGGTTTGGCGGAACGCTGTGGGAGAGCCGTGAGTGAAACTCCGAGAGTGAAAGAGGGGAGTTCAAGTTCCAAATTCAAAGTGCCGCTGGCTCATGTAGTCAGGGGCACGAAGAAAAGGGCAAAAAGTCTCCGTCGGAATCTGACAAACCAACAACCGTTGGGACAGTTGCACTTCCCCTGCAGCTCACATACAGTTGGCACCGTGCGGCAGGATGAAGGAGATGTTCGGTCTCTTTCCTGAGCCCTTTGTTCCCCGTTCCCTGCAGTCAAAAGAGTCCTGTGGCGGAAAGCCAATCAACCGTCGCCCCCACAAGCCAACCAACTGTGACTTCGTGCCTCGGCTGCTCAAGAAGGAGTGCCTGGATGCACCGTAACGTACAGAGTGCAGGGGTCTTTTTTGTGGCCCCATCTCGTCTCCATGCAGCCACATTCGTGTAAGCACCTGAGGTTACACCGGCGAGCAACAGCGAGGTACATACCGTCTACCCGACGCCATGTACCTTCTATGGAGCCATATCCACGGCAGCTATCGCCGGCGGCCCGGCACTATCGAGATCCGCCCATCGGCCATGGCAAGGAATTTGGAACACAGATTACCGGTGGCGCTCGGTGAGCAAGACACGTTCCTGCTTATCCAGGATGACCGATGACGGGTCGTGCTGTACATGTATCTTCCAGCTCAACACCACCTACCAAAGACATCGAAGGCATTGAGAACGCTCATCCGACTCCACTGCCGGCCATGGATGCTTCTACACCCTTACCAGACCAGGCACGGGCACTTGTTGCCGTGCTTGCAGCACAGTGCACCCAGGGCTTCGGGTCCATGTCGGCATCCGTGTACGACACGGCCTGGCTCTCCATGATACACAAATCTGGCGACTGGTTATTTCCGGAATGCTTCGATTTTATCCTGGATGAACAGCTCCCCTCAGGTGCATGGGAGTCGTACGCCACCCCCCTCGACGGCATCCTCAACACTGCCGCGGCGCTATTGGCCTTGAAAAAACACCTACAAAAGTTGGATCCCGAACGGCGCCATGACCATCTCCATGATGACTGGTTGTTCCGGAGCCACCGAGCCGAAGCTGCCCTCAAAGACATGTTGCATGACTGGGACGTTGAATCAACGGACCAGGTGGGCTTCGAAATCCTCGTCGTCTCGCTTCTGACCTTGCTCGAGAAGGAAGCCAATGTCTCGGTAGACTTTCCCGGCTATGGTACCCTGCGCTCGCTTCGGGATGCCAAATTGGCCAAGTTACCGCCCTCGACACTGTACAAGATGCCGTCCACCTTGTATCATGCGCTTGAGGCATTCATCGGCCACATTGACTTTGATCGTGTCCGACCATGGCGGCAGGCGGATGGTTCTATGATGGGATCTCCAGCGTAAGTGGGCGGGAAACGATCATAACCTGGCACTGAAGCTTGATCAGAACTAACACTTTATTGTTGCGCTGGCATCAGAGCCACGGCTGCGTATCTCATGAATTCTTCCACTTGGGACAACGAGGCCGAGGCATACCTGCGGAGAGTCTTGCATCGGAAGCAAGCAAGTAAAGCCAGCCACGGGAGTGTGCCATGCGCGTGGCCGACGACGTTATTCGAAGTTAGCTGGGTGCTCACCGCACTCTCAACAGCTGGGATTGTGATTGGAGACGCCCAGAAATCGGTTCTTGGAAACCTGCTACGAGAGACTCTCCTGGCACAGAAAGGTCTCCTCGGGTTTGGTATTGCCCTCCTCTCTCATTTCCATTGATTGTGAGAGGGTTGGACGTGCATACCGCTAACACCGTATCCCCAGCCCCTGGAAGTCTGCCCGACGTAGACGACACAGCCAAGGGGATAGAAGCACTGAACTACCTTGACCAAGGCGACAGTGTCAGTGTTGACGGCCTCATTCAAACATACGAAGCTGCCGAGCACTTCATGACATATCCAGGAGAACGCAACGCCAGTTTCAGCGCCAACTGCAACGTCCTCATTCTTCTTCTGGTGCGCAACGATCGCGATCAGTACGTCTCGCAGATCGCCAAAGTCACCCGCTTCTTGACGCGCAGTGTCTTGGAAGGACATGTCAAGGAGAAATGGGTAAGTGGGCCAACCCCTAAAATGAGCTCGCGGCACGATGGCTGACTAGCTCTCCACGCGTATCCAGCACCTGAACGAATTGTACTGGATGATGTACCTCGCTCGAGGTTTTGCACTCCTCGCCCAGCACCACGAGCTTTCCCAGGCAGTCTTTGACCTAGTCCCCTCCTTGCGGGAAGACGTCCCCTTGGCCTCCCTATCAATCCTGATGCGTATAATCGGAACGCAAAAAGTAGACGGTTCCTGGGACGGGGTCTGCGAAGTAACCTCGTACGGCATCCTGGCATTGGCATCGCTGGAAAAGATCCCCTGGATCCGACAGCTCGACACCGGGAGAATCGTGGCCGGTATGGCGCTTGGCAAGGCCTTCCTAAACTCCAACCGGGACGCGTGGGCCAAAGGCCGGCACCTGTGGATCGAGAAAGTCACGTACAGCTCGCCCGTGCTCAGCGAAGCCTACTGCCGAGCAGCAGCAGCCGTCCCGCTGCCCACAACGGTATACCCCCAGCCAGGAGCCAGCGAACCCCAGGCCGCCGTTTCGGTCAACAAGAAGGTCCTGATGGGCATTCGAATGGCCGGCAGTCTCATTGCGCGCACACCGCTGTTTTCCAAGACGGACCCTTGGTCTCTGCGCGTCGCCGAGATGCAGGCCTACTTTTCCATGCAAGTCTTGCAACGTCACCCAGTTGATGTCTTCCCGCGGACAGCGAAGGGCAAGGACAAGTACCTGTTCATCATACCCCTGGCTCTCACCGCCAGCGCTCTCGAGGCCGGTGGCGGTCTTGGCGCGGTGAGCCACTCGGTGCTGTATGAGATGATGGTCTTGTCTGTCTTGAACTTCCACGCGGATGAATACATGGAGGGTGTTGTGGAGAAGCACTTTGAGGGGCGGCTTGACTCTGTCCGTGCTGTCGTTCGGGAGCTGTTTGCGGAGATCCAGCTTGGGTCCAATAGCACTGAGGGGGACGGCGTTGCAGGGGCCGTCAATGGTCATAACGGCAGCTCGGTCCGGGAGCAAGCCCGGGGAGACTCGCAACCAACAATCGCAGACGTCAAGGCCGTCCTGGGTCGATTCGTGAGGCGTATCCTACACCACCCGGCGGTGGTCTCGAGCGCAACTAGCCTGCAAACCCGGCTGGCTTTTGAGCTGCAGACCTTCCTCCTCGCCCACATCACCCACGCCGAAGACAACCACCGGCTCCGTGCGCAGCTGGATCAAGCCCAGGCAACTGTCCACAGTGGCAACGGAAATGGCCACACCAACGGCAGTTCGAACGGCCACACCAACGGAAGCTCGAACGGCCACAGTGGCTCGAATGGAAACACCAACGGCAGCTCGAACGGCCATAGCAACGGTTCCTCCAACGGCCACGCCGATGGCAACGGCCACGCCAATGGCAACGGCACTTCCACCCAGTCCCCCTCCACCACCTCCGCGACACCCACCTACCACAACCCCGGTCGCACATTCTACCACTGGGTACGCAGCACCTCAGCCGACCACACCTCCTGCCCCTTCTCCTTTGTCTTCTTCGACTGCCTCATCCACGCGGCCGCAGCCCCCAAGACCACCACCTCCCACACCACTTCCCCAATCCCAACCCTCTTCACCACCTCCACCCGCACCGCCTACCTCACCGAATCCGCCGCGCGCCACCTCGCCAGCCTCTGCCGCATGTACAACGACGCGGGGTCCGCCGCACGCGACGCTGACGAGCGCGCGCTCAACTCACTCAACTTCCCCGAGTTCACGTCCACCTCCACATCCATCACCACTACCCCCACCCCCACCACCACACAAGGCCACAAACGCAAACGCGACCACGCGGTCGGGGACAAGGAGAAGCAGACAGGGGATAAGAAAGGAGTCCGGGACCCCAACGACGAACTCCTCTGGCTAGCGGGATATGAGCGACGCGGACTAGAGACAGCGACAGAGCTACTGGAGGCAGAGTTGGGCGAGAATGCGAGGCTGGTTGGTGCGCTGAGGCTGTTTGCGCGCGTGACGGATCTGTATGGGCAGATCTATGTGCTGAGGGATGTGGGCACGCGGACAGGGGGGAAGTAGGTGATTTGTTGGTTGGTTGGTTGGTTTGGTTGAGGGAAGGGGGTGGGTTGTGGTTTAGTTGGTCTTGTGGTGGTGGCGAGTAGTGTGGTGTGGGTGTGCCGCGGTGGAAAGTGGTTACGACTTGATGAGTTTGGATGGGCGTTGGTTGTAACTCAAGTTCGGTCGTTCTTTAGCTGTGTTAGTGTGTCGATCCCTAAAAACGCAATACCATGCCGTCACGGGTGCAGTGCATGGCTCTTGAAAACTTGTCTATCTCCGTCTATGGAGGACTAAGGACTTCCGAGGTGTCCGGTAGTTGGCACGCTGTAACCATGTGTAAGCCAAGAACGATCTGGCCCATCCGTCTATTAGTGTTTTGATGACCTCGCATTGCAGCACGCTAGAGAATTGCAGAAAGGTTTGGTCCTCGGCACCCCCAGGGTGAAGCCGCTTGGGTATCTCCCCATCTCATTATCCCCTCACATGATCACCTCGTTCGCAACGTCCTACATACAAGTTAGCTTAACTCACGCAAACCGCTCCGACAAGGTACTCACCCTCTTCAGTTCCTTAAAAGGCAGGCAGACGCAGTTCTGGACGCGAATTTCGTCACCCACGGCGCACTCCTTGCCCAGGATAGTGATCGCCTGCACCTTGACGCCGTTCTTGATGATGCTGGTGTTGTGGCTGGTCACGGGCGTAGGTGTGCCCTCGACGCGGGCCCACGCGCCGACTCGGCTGCTCCATCCAATGATAGAGTACAACACGCACGAATCGTGCTTGATCTCGGCGTCCTCCAGCACGATGGACTCCTTGACGCGGGCGCCGGCATCGATGGTGGCACGGGGGCCAACCGAAACGTTGGGGCCCAGCTTGGCCGTGGGGTGCACCTGCGCAGAGGGGTGGATGTACACGGGAGGGATGATGTTGGCGGAGGGAGGGGCGAGATCCTTGGAGCCACTCTGTAGGGCTTTCTGGAGGTAGAGAGCGTTGGCAGGGATGGCGGAACCGGCGGTCTTGATCTGACGCCAGAAGTCGGTGGTCTCGTATACGAAAAACTGCTTGCTGTCGGCCATGTCGCCGAGGATGTCTTGCTCGAGGCGGATGACTTCGTTCTTTTGGTTTTCGTCGTCATCGATCATAAACGAGCTGGCCAGGTTTTCGGATGAGCGGTACGAGCCGAGGCGGGGCCTGTCGGTGCGGCGCTTGATGGCGCTACGGATCGAGGGGAAGAGCACGTCGGCGGAGAAAAGGTAGACGCCGCAGTTGATGAGATTTGAGATGTGGCTCTCGGGCTTCTCGACGTAGTGCAGCACGCGGCGGGTGTGTGAGTCGGATACGATGCAACCAAAGTTGGTGGCGGCCTCCTCACTAACGCGCGTCCCCAAAATGACGGCCTCGGCGTCCTTCTCCTGGGCGAGCTGGAGCATCTGGTTGAGCGGGAAGCTGCAGCAGACGTCCGAGTTCAAGACAAAGATGTGCTCAGGGCGGCCCTTGAGGATAGCATCGCGGAAGTGGTACAAGCCGCCAGCAGTGCCCAGCGCCTGATATTCGCGGAGGTATTTGATGGCGATGTTGGGGAACTCGGTGGCGGCATCCTTGATGAAGTCGCGGAAGACGGATTCCTCGTAGTACCCGATGAGATAAACCTCCTGGATGGAGGGGACTTTGCTGATCGCGGTCAAGCAGTGCCAGATGATGGGGTGGCCGGCCACGTCGAAGAGGGGCTGTTGGGATCGTCAGGTTAGCGTCGCCGTCGCCGTCGTCGTCGCAAAGCACAAGGGATCTGGGTCGAGGCACGCGCATACCTTGGGAACGTCAAGCGAGAGCGGGCGAAAGCGGGTGCCGCGCGAAGCACCTCCGACCTAACCACTGTGTCAACAATTTATCCTCAAAATCGAACGCCGACTCGGAAGTCGGTGTGGCAGCAATCGAATTGCCCCCCAATTCCCCGCCATCCACTAACCAGGATCACAGCCTTCGTCGCGCCGCCAGCGCCGTTGGACTTTTCGCGGTGCGGAATCTGCAAAGACATGGCGAATATGTGAAGTTGGGCTCTGCTGTAATCTGAAGGGTTCGGAATACCAAACGAGGACAATGCTGAGGAAGCAAGGGAAGAGCAGCCGTTCTCGACGATGCCAGATGGGGCCCAAGTCCCCTGAAGCGCTGTTACGTAGCAGGGGTACAGCTAGTGAGATCATGGTCCGTGCGTTGCCCCTCATTCAATTGGGGTGTGCTGCTTCAAAGAACCAACTCAAATTTAACAACCCCCCACGTGAACTGAGATCCTGTGATGCGGTAGCCCGCATTTGGACATCGAAGCGCCACGAAGGACAAGCTTCAAATGGGAGGGCAACTGTGATCAGATCGATCCAGTGCCATTCTGGTCAAGCTTACGACATGGATGGCCGCCCCGAGCAGCTGCTCAATTTTGCTACCATTTTTTGGTGAAGTACCTACCTGCAGATACGAATAGTTAGATGCATCTTAGCATCTCAACACACCAGAGGACTATTTCTTCTCTTCCAGTTTCTGGTATCGTGTCGGATTGAGGGGACCTCGACATGCAGGGAGATTAAATGCAGGAGCGCGGAGAAGAACAAGTCGGCGTCTTGGTTACACAGCATCCTCCCATGCTAAAATGAACACTGAGACCTCTAAAACAGAAAGTCCGGCGCCAGCGCTAGTTATCTTTTAAGCACTCTCCAATTGCTTTGAACATCCACACTTCACAGCGCTGCCACTCGATTAAAACCCAATGCCTCGAATCTCAGCCTCTACCCGGGCCTTGTGGGCCGTTTCTCTTTCTTTGCCCTTCACAGGAGGAGGAGGAATCCTGATCAATATGTTGTCATGGGTGTAGCCTGCAACTCGCGCGGCTGATTCCGCGGCGCGCTCGAGCTTTCGGCTGGAGAGATTTGTTGCCCTACGTATGATGTTTGTCAGCACCGGCCCTTTGGGGAGACAAAATGAGGAATGCAAAGACTGTGAGAAGTACCTGGCATCTTGGTGCCTTTGATGGGGTGGGACTTGGGTGTGTTTTTTCATGTTAAAAGCTGGGTTTGAAGGCCAAGTGGAAGTTCGATGCAGATAATCGATTGAGCTTGCACAAATATCACCGAGGTTATCAGTTCCCGCAGAGCCAGCGCGGGGGAGAATAAGATGCAATATCCCATATTTATATTCGATTCTTCGGAGACAGAGTTGAAGACCATCCTCATCAACATGGCACATGAGGCAATGTGCGAAAGGTTGACCCGTGATACCTACTCCGAGGGAGGACACTTTTCTCCCGCCAGCATATTCTTTAGTTCACCTTGCAGCGTAGTGATAACAAATGGGGTAACGATTTTAAGAGAAGCTGCTGGCCCCAGGTAACTGCGCACGAAAATGTGGCTGATACGTGTTTGAAAGTTGACGATCCCCACTGGTCTCTGTTGCTGACCTGCTGGGTAACTTAAAAAAGGCTGTTTACAATTATGACTCTAGGAGTGCCAATGAGAACCAGAATATCCCAACTCCTTTTCCGGTAGCCTCAGGCGAACAAAGTGTACGCTTCACCTTTCGGGATATTCTGCCTGGCCCCGCACGTCAATGTTATAGGAATATTGGGCAATTAGTTCTGGTTTCCACCCCGTTGCGTGATCAAATTGCCCAGGCATCGGAGGGGAAGCATTCTCGAAAACAACTTTGAAAGCGAGCAAGAGCCTCGCTTAAAGGGCCGAACGAGGCTCTGGGAGCTTCGCCGCAAAAGGACATGGGATAACCGGGCACCGCCAGATGCAAGACTAGAAGGTATATGCTTTAGAGGGATTCAGAATCGATTATCCAGAGGGCCAGGCTCAGGCATCTCAAGGCCTTCTTCCTTTTCTGGGTATGTGGCTGCGTTATTTTGTGGTCAGTTGACGAGCACCGGTATTTATCAACTCGGTGAGCCTGTCATGTCAGCCTTGCAAGACGCCCTGGAGGTACCTTAGTCTCGGTTAGGGCAGTCAAAATGACTGGATCTACTTTGCTGTTGCCTGTTAGCGCCGAGCCCTGTCGTGATTTCGTAGCCTTAACAGGCAAGCCCTCCGCCACGCCACCACACCACCACACCCAACATGACCGTGTCATGCACCACTGGAGGCGTATGCAAGCGGGGTACCACGTTCGCAACAGCCATTGGCCCCTTAGAAAGTGCACTGCATTGCCCCCTGGCCTACCGAGAAAAGTTGCGATCAAACTGCTTAGCGAAGCCCCCTGCGTGAAGGGGGGAAGGCTACCAAAAGTGTCCTCGCTCCTGCAAGCGTAGCTAGAAGTACTCTCATATTTAGGATGCTGGGATCCTACTCGCCAGTCGCTGAGATGGATGCGTCTCCCGGAGGTACCTCCTTCTTGTCAGGACTTTTGCCCCCCCCCCCCCCCCACCCCTTTCTTTTTTCGTTTGGTACCTACTTTATCTAGTTGCTAATGGCGGGCACTCTCAACCTGAGCAATCCCCGCTGTAGTAAACGCCCACGACAGGGCGATTACGATTTTGGCACCGGCCTTGACAACACGTCTGGGGCGCCAAAGACCTTTCCGGACGACAGCATCAACCCCAGTCTTACGATGTCGAACCCGTACGGCGACGCGCCATCGGCTGATCCGCCCCAGTCGGACTCACTCTCCAACTATAACATGAACGGCGCCGAGACTACGCTTTTCTCCTGGGACATCGGCCTTCAGTATTTGTCCCCGCCCGACACCGACACAGCGGGTTTAACGACACCCGGAGTGGCCATCAACTCCAGCGACAACCACTTTTGGATGTCCCCAGGTACGACGGAGTCTTCGAACCCGTCCTTTGGGACTTCAGCCCTTCCAGGGGGGCCGCTGTTGTCTCAGCCAAGTATGGCAAGGAACAGTGGTGACCCTCCCCTCCAACAACCACGAGCATCGAGAGAAGGCCCCAGCGAACAGGAATGGGAGGAGCGCCGTCCGCTCATCCAGTTCCTCTACGCGCCAGACAAACCCAATCTCAACCTGACTCTCCAGGAGCTGATGCAGGTTATGGAGAAGGCTGGCTTTCTCAAAGGGTGCGTCAGCCCACCATGTCTTAGTGGTAAGGCCTTGCTGACCCACATGCCAGGGCGACAAGGAACATGTACAACAACCGGTTTGCCAAATGGGACATTGTCAAGAACGAGAGCAACGCTCAGAGGCGACAGCGAGCCCAACGCCAGGTCGGCACCAGTATGAAAGCCAAGGTCACGTTCAAGGGCATGCTGGACAACATCCGGGCTATCTGCGAGGCGAGCATCGCCGAGAGACGAAGCGACATCTGGGCGCTGGACGACGAGTTTCGCATCATAGACGACGACTGGGAAAACGCCTACGGCTCGGCTGCGGCGCTGGTCGTGGAGTTGTCCAAGAACCCGGACTCGCCGACTGGGTGGGAGACGATCCGCGGCGAGGTCGCGGCCATGGTCCGGGCCCTCAACTACTTCTCTCTGCCCACCATCCTCATCATCGCCTTCCGAATGTGCAAGCTGGAGAATGCCAGAGTGCGCAGCAAGACGGCGGGGGACTTTTTGCGGGGGTGCTGCGACCTCGCGCGCGCCGAGGCGGCGGCGTCCGCCCGCCACGCGCCGCTCGTCAAGCTGCTCCAGGGCCTGTACGACGTCTCCCAGAGCGACATGGACTGCCTCGCCGACATGCTCGAGCTCACCATTCCCTTCTACATCCAGCTCGTCAACACGTACGGGATGCCCGAGAGCGCCTCGGCCCTGTCCCTGGTCGCCTTCTACAACGTCGTGCTCGGCTCGGGCCCGCTCTGGCTCGAGAGCACGCTCGCCAAGATCCAGCGCCTCCTCAAACGGGCCGAGGCCGAAAAGGGCGAGGACGATATGGCGACCATTGAGATCATGGGCCTGGCCCTCTTTGTCCTGCAGCAGACGGACCAGGTGAAGACGCTGCGGCGGCTGTCGGCCCAGATGCGCATCCGCATCACACGCCGGATGCGGAGGGCCTTTGCAGACGAGCAGGAGCGCATGTACTTTGTTAACCGGCTGCTCGATGGCATCCATCTCGAGATCCGGCTCGCGCGCGACGACGTGGACGAAGACACCAAGGGACTCGTCGCCGACTTGGAGAAAGAGTACCGGGAACTCCAGGAGAGTTATGGCAAGGAGGAGGACAGCTATGGTAAGATTCTCGAGCTGGAGCTGGAGGATGTCCGAGCCAAGTTGCAAGGGACGTCCCTCTGAGGTTTCGTTGAATTCGCTCGTGGCTCTGGAAATGATTGACTTTACGTGTCCCTCGGGCAGTAGGGCGGTTGCAAAGGGGGAAGGGCCCAGAGTCTCCTACCTTTATCCTTTTGAATTGAACAGTCCAAGTGTCATTGAAGTGAGCGCTTACTCGTTCTCCTTCTACATTGATTGACCCAGCTCACCAATTGATCGCCCCTGATTGTATCTTGCACACCCACGCTGACACACTAAAAGATTACGACCTCCCAGAGACTTCGGGTCTTGACTGGGGAGGACTCGGTTTTCATCAGCCTTTTTATTTCGTTTGCGATGGACTCCCGAGGCGCAACTCGCCTCCAACCCATTTGGGTACCCGGGGGTAATTCCTCGCCCTCGGTGCCAGCCTTGAGCTGTTGAACAAAACGTAGAGTAAATTGCAGCAGGAGGTAACGGGACTGCAGGTCCACGAAAATGGGGGGGTCACTGGGCCCACAATTGGCGCCCAGGGCAGGATTTTGGCTGGCTCCGATAAAAATCACGGTGCCCCGCAGAAATGCAGAGTGCTTGCGTGAAACGCGGTCAACAGACGCGTTGCACCGCGCAACCAAGCTCCAATCGCGAGCTTGCTACAGCCCCATAATTTCCAGCCCCTTTTGAGCAGCCATCAAACTCTGGGAGTTCTCCGGACCAAGATCGAATTTGTTACTGCGCCCATGCAGATTATCACATTCTGCTAACAATCGCCATCCCCGGTAGGAGTGCAGCACGAGTTTTGGCTTTTTGCGCGCCTTTGGCCGTCGAATCATCAACTGCTGCCCGGGCTTCCACTCATTAACCAAACTTCAGGGTTCCTTCCATCGTTCTCGCCCTCACTTCAGAGTCTTCCACTTCACGACCCTCATTCCAATTCCACCTTTCCTCGCAAGCAGCATCGCCTCCTTCACTTTAATATACGACCCTCTTTTCTTGTCCTGTTTTTGGCTCTGAATACCTTCATTGCCGTGCGTGCACTCTCTTCTCCTTCTTGAACCCAGTCGGCAATCACCCATTCCAGCGATTGGCCGAGTTAAACAAGTCGGTCGAAACAGGCAAGTTGTGACCATTTACTTGCAACAACACTTTCCATCTCCATTCGTCGCCTTGATCAATTCGTTTCATTCGACTAACACAACCCAATTAGATCAACCCACCTTCAATCGTGATGGCGCGCATCAAAGTCGAAAGCGGCAGGGTCCGCTCAATGGCGACTCCGGACTCCATTCCGGATGCCCCGTCTGAAACGGCTAGTGAGCGAGTTCAGAGAGGGCGTCCAGTCCGTTCGGCAGCACGTAAGTCGTTCCCGGCCTCAACTTGTATGGCGAAATAACTGACTCCTAGCAGCCAGCATCGACACTCGTCGTGTCCGACCGACCACGGCGTCCGGCCCGCCCGACGGCCCAGATGATGAGGATAATGACCTCCTTATAATGGAAGTCCGGCGCGGCCCCAAGTCGGAGCATGAGGTTAACCTCATGGGCTCGCAGAGTGTCCAAAGCTCCTTCGTCGGCGCCAACCGAGCGCTTCGCGGCATGGGCCAAAAGCTGAAAGACATCAACGACGCGCTGGGCGAGCTGCAAGCCCGTGGTATCCAGCATGTCGCTAGCTTGCCCGAGCTGGTCCTCGTCGGTGACCAGTCCTCCGGCAAATCAAGTCTTATGTCGGCCATCGCAGGTCTCAGTCTCCCCCGCAGCAGCGGGACATGCACACGATGCCCGATCCACATCCGCGTATCTCGCGCCGATGAGTGGTCTTGCCGGGTATTTTTAAAACAAGACTACGATTTCTGCCCACCCAACCACCC
This sequence comes from Chaetomium tenue, assembly GCF_020726465.1. Classification (NCBI taxonomy): domain Eukaryota; kingdom Fungi; phylum Ascomycota; class Sordariomycetes; order Sordariales; family Chaetomiaceae; genus Chaetomium; species Chaetomium tenue. Next base: position 484,802 of record NW_027117330.1, on the reverse strand, counting down.
TCTCACGGAGCGGGACGTTACGAACAACAACAAGTTCCCGCCGTGGGCGAAACTTGACCCCAGCCGCCAAGTACGGCGCGAGTTCAAGACCGTCAGGGACCAGTTCGATTCCGAGGAGATCGAGACCGTCCTTCGCTGCGCCCAGGTCGCCATTTTGAACCCGTCCACTCATTATCAGTTCTTTATTCCGAAACTGAAGGGCGAAGTACCCGACAGCACCCGGGAGCAACATCTTGAGCAAGTTAAAAAGAAGGAGGAGAGGGCCGAGGCCCAGTTCTCACCGAACACCGTCGCTTTGGAAGTGAAGGGTCCGGATCTTGCCGATCTAAACTTCTATGACCTTCCTGGTGTTTTCATGACTGCCAGACGCAGCGAGGACATCTTCCTGGAGCGCGTCGTTCAGAATTTGACGCGAGAATACATCTCGCGCCCGAGCGCCATTATCCTATGCGCCGTTCCCATGAACCAGGATACAGAGAATTCCCTCGCCCTCAAGATCATCAGGGGCCAGCGGGCCCAGAACCGGTGTATCGGCGTTATGACGAAGGCGGACCTGCTGCCGAACGATGATTATGCCGCCTCGGGCTGGCTTGGGATGCTCAATGGAGAGGCACACCAAACCGGTTTCGGCTATTTTATTACCTCCCGCCAGGGTAGCGACCTGGAGGAGCAGAATAAGATGGAGGAGAGCTTTTTTAACCGCACTGCGGATGCCACGGGTCACTGGCCCGAAGTGTTTGATCACTTCAAGGAGAAGTGCGGCGTCGAAAAGCTGAAGGTGTTCCTCTCCGAGAAACTAGGCGAAGAGTTTGCCAAGATGTGAGTCCATTCAAAACCACCGTCCGCAAGGCAAGCATAGCATGGAACTGACTTTCCTTGTCTTAGCCTGCCAGAAGTAAAGGAGAAGGTAGACACTCGCCTCGTCGACATTCGCAAGCAGCTGAAGAAATACCCCGATCCCCCGCCGAACCCCGAGCTGGAGATCATGAAAAGCCTTGCGGAGTTCACGATTCGGGTCAAAGACCGGGTTATGAACCAAGACTTCATGAGCATTTGGGACGATAGCTACGGCGAACCATTCAAGGCCTTCATTCTCAACATGAAGCCCAAGTTCAACGTTCGCGAGCACGCAAAGGTGTCAAAGCCCCCAGTTGTCATCGACCTCGACGGCGACAGCCCGGCACCGTCGCCGACCATGAGGAAACGGTCAGCCCCCGCCATGGACATGGCACAAACTCCCAAGAGGCAGCGGCAAGTGAATGCCGTCATCAAGACCGAGGCCCAGGACAACCCGATGTTCCCCTCAACGCCTCGCCATGCGCGGAGCTCGACGCCAGTCATGACGCCTTCCCGAGGCGGCCGGTCTAGAAGCCTCATGGATATCCGGCACCTCATCCGACGTGCCGCAGTCCCAGGCCAGCCGGGTCTCGTATCTGCCAGCGTTTACGAGCCCTTGTTCACGGAAGCCGCCAAGAGCTGGGACCGGCACCTGCACAAATTCGTAGACAACACGCTCTCCCTCCTGCAAGCCGAGATCCTCACCATCCTCGACGCGGCGTTCGCCCACCTCAAGAACCGGGCCGTCTACAAAGAGTCGCGCGAGCACATGCGAGCCTTCGTCGAAGCCCACCGCATCGAGCTGCGCGGCCAGCTCGACTTCATCTACAACCTCGAAGCCAAGCGCCTCTTCACCAAAGACGAAGAAGCGCTCAAGCGCAACCAGGACGCCGAGATGCGCATCCTGGTCCGGCACCGCAACCACTTCCGCATCGCCGCGCACAACGGCGAGGAGCTCAGCGTCGTCCCTAAGGTGGAGGACATGACCGACGAGGACCGGAAGCAGGAAGAAAGCAAAATGGCCAAGGAGCTCAAGAACCTCGGCCCGGACCCCTTCGAGCCCGAGCTCGCCGTGGCGGCCTACATCCGCGGCTACTACCTCACCGCCGCCAACCGCTTCGTCGACTACGTCTCCATCCACGTCATGTCCGGCCTGCTGCCGCGCGTCGCCTCCGTCATCGACACGTACCTGCACGAGAAGCTCGGCCTGACCAGCAGCGCGACCGCGCAGGCCGTGCTGCAGCGGCTGATGTCGGAGGGGCCCGAGATTGAGCAGAAGAGGCGGGATCTGCGCGCCGAGAAGGAGACGCTGGATGGGGCCATGGATATCATTGTTAATTTGGAGCGCCGCGCGCATGAGCAGCAGCTGGCGGCCGCGGCGGCGTCCCAGTCGCAGTATACGAATGGCTTTGATCCGTCGCAGGGGGAGAGCATGACCACGCTGGATGGCCTGGGGAATGGTGTTGCGGGGACGGTGTACTCGGCTACTCAGTTTGGCGATGCTTGATGGCGGCGCTTGATGGCGGTATTGTGCTGCTTGCTTCATGGGGAGGGAAAGCCTCCTGCGCTTTTATGTTTTATTTGTTTCTTTGTTTCCTGTCGGTCGGTCTTGTCGGATATTAAGGATGGCGCACGATACCACGGCTGTGGTTGGAGTATCGGTACTGTAGGCTATATGATCAGCTTGCTGATTCTGTTGGCCAGTTCGTGGTCCTTGGATGGGTCACTGAATCTCATGTATTCATCTGGCGGATTTCGTCGACGCACATTTCGGGATTTGTATCTGGCTGGACTTGGGTGTGGATGGATCGGATTTGTTTGTGGCGAAAAGGGGCAGCGCCAAGAGATGTCAGCAGGGGATGAATTTTCCCTCGCACCACCTTGTACGAATACTTGCTGTTACTATGGCTCCTAATATTGCTGCCTATTAGCATGGCACATGTGCGCTCTGAAGAGCGCGTTCAGATAGTTCTGAAAATACCACGACTTCATGATACTTGATGAATGTTGGGGCTGCTGAGGATTGCCCTAGCAACCCAAGTAAACAGCCCCACATTGCAGCCCCTGAATGTCACTCGAGACAAGATCGCCGAGTTGCCCGACACGACGTTGATGTAATACAAACAGGAATGCCTAGCGTTTAGTTCCGGCGTTGTGTACGTCCAAAGCCCAATATTAGCTGACAAGAAATAACCTGTTTAAAAAGGAGAACAAGTCCTGTTCGCCCACCACTCGTCAGCTCCTGGGCCCAGGCCATCTGCCCATTCACCGGCTCTGTCAAGGTCAACTCTTCAACAATTATGATCATGTAGTTGGTCTCAAGTAGGCGGCGAGCCAAACTTTGGCTTGACCCCGACTGTGTGCACGCTTCATTATTACTTCGAGTTTCAAGCCCAAAAACGTTCAGATGTCAAATGGCTTCATATCGAAAAAGAAAAAGGGCTGATAAAGACTCCGAGATAAGTATCGCAACGAGGGACTGTTAGTTTTATTCCTTCGTTGCGTTGCTATAAAATTTTATTTGGAAATGATGAAGTCTTTTTTCCTCTAGGGTACTTTCCCACCATCGGTTGTTCTGGCATTTCACCATGGAGACTCTGGCTTGAACTCCTGTATTCCATCGCTGTTTTTTCTTTTGTGGTGAGGGGTGGGATTAACGTAGCCAAGGCCGAAACCAGGCTATATAGTTTACTTTTTGGTTGTTGGTTTTCAACAGATCCCATTGCAGACCACTTCGTGGTGCAGTGGTAGGTTGTGAACCTAGTCGATTCCCCCCTCGTTGAAGCAAGTTCGCGCCGTGGGTGGCGAATGACCACAACCTGTCTGTTCGATCCAAATTGGATCGGCTGATTTTTTTGTATTTCATTCCCTAGGTAGGTACTTGCACCACCCCAACTTGCACCACCCAAGAGCGACCAGAACTTCGGTCATTAAGTTTGCTAGCTCCTTTTCAAATCTGGAATGGCAACTAAGCAACTAAGTACGAAAAAAAGGCTATAATTCTCCAAATCAAGAAGAGCCTTGAGCCGAAGAAGAATACCTATTATTTGATCTAACAACTCTTACTATCCGACCAGGTATTCTTCAACCTTAACCCTGGCGGGAGTAACCCGCATCACCCAGGATCTGTGCTTCACGGGGTACTTCCTACCCTCTGACGACCTTTTCCACCAACTTGATTCCCTCGGCTTCAAGCTTAGCGCGGAGAGGGTCACAGATCTCCTTTGTGTACGGAGCCAAGACGCCCGGCTGGTTCAGCGGCTCAAAGCCGTCGAGGAGCATTTGAGTGGCGATTCCGCAAGTGATTCCGACCGACTTCGACATGGCAGAGTAACCGTTGGGATCACCAAACAACTCAAGGGTGGATGTAATGGTTTCCTGTCGAGGGTCAGCCACGGCCAGGAGAGGGTGTGACCCTGCTTGGTAAAGCGGGCGGTACTTGCCTCGGAGCCGTCCTTCCACTTCACCACAAATTTGTGCTGTAGCACCACCAAGTCGCGCTCATCAGGCTGAAAGCTGCAGAGCCTCTCAAGCTCGGCAGAGAGTGTATCCAGCAGATTCCCATGGACGGTAGCTTGCTTGCTGGAAAAGAGGCCCATCCAGCGTAGGCCAGCTAGAATCTCCTGCCGTTCGGCCGACGACGAAAATGTACATAGCTGGTCGACCTTCTTAACAAGATCCTCTTCGGAAGGTGAGGCCGCTCCGGTGGCTTGCTGCTGAATCTGAGCCCAGGTGATGCCATCCACGAGCCACGGCTTCTCCGAGGAGTCGATCCACCCAAGGTCAATGAGGGCCCTGACCAGGGCGGGGTTGCCTTCGTATCGAAGGGATCCACGAATGATGGTGTGGGCTTCGGGAATGTTGTAGAACTCGCGGAAGGGCGTCGAGTCTCGATTTGGGTACGCGAGGAACGAGTATCCGTCGAGGACGAAGTACGGCACAGCCTTGGCCATGAGATCCTTGTTCGGGATATGGACCAGCTCTCCTTTGTCGTAAAAAGTAGCAGAGTTGTACTGCGAGAGCAAGGCACCACGCGGGGACCACGAGAACTAACATGGGTAGGCAAGCAGCGTTAGGCGAGAGCAAGAGGTTCAAACGGGGGGCTGACGCTACCTTGAATTTGAGCGGGTTGTTAGCAGCCTCGGGAGCGGGAAGCCCACCACAGTACGAGTAGGTAGACAAGCAGTGTTAGGCGAGAACAAGAGGTCCAAAAGGGGGAGCTGACGCTACCTTGAATTTGAGCGGGTTGTTGGCAGCCTCGGGAGCGGGAAGCCCACCACAGTACGAGTAGAACTCGAGAACCTGGCCTCCCTTCTCGTGAACTTCTCCAATGACCTTGACAGCGTATAGGTGGTCCACGCCAGGGTCAACGCCGACCTCATTCAGCACGGTAATACCGGCCCTACGAAATTTCAGTTGGCAGACCGTCCATGCAAGCACAAGCACCACTTACTCCTTGGCAGCGGCATCCAGCTCGCGCATGGCCGGGGATACATAGCTTGTAGTCACCACCTGGGTCTTGCCCTTGATGGCCGAGCGGATCACATCGGCGTGGTAGATGAAGGGAACGAGGGATATGACGACCTGGTGGCTGGCGACGTGCTGATCTAGATCGGGGGACTTGACGTCGAGAGCGAGGGCTGTAGCCCGGGGCCGCCCGGCCACCAGCGCCTGGGCGGTGGAGAGGGTCCGGCAAGCTGCGAGTCACAGTGAGTCAACCTGTTGCGCTCGCTTGGGGAAACAGAATCCACGTACCGACGGTCAGCTCGTTTTCGGGGTCCCGCAGCAGGTAATCGATGCATGGCTTGGCCACCAGGCCACTACCGAGCACGAGGATCTTCTTTTGCGGCATCTTGGTTGCTCGGGCGATGGTGAACTTTACTTGAGTGCAGGTCAAGATCAAAATGTGCCGAGAAAGGGATAAGGCAAAGGGATTTATGATACCTATGTATGACTCAAATATCCCACTGTTACGGGCTGCAAGGATATGAGGTTTCAGGAGTTCTGATAGCGATTTAGTGGCGAATCTAAGGTATGATGTATGTAGGTAAGGAAGATCCATGGTTAAAGGGGACTTACAAGGAACACCTATAAACACAATATTCTTTTGTTCAATTCCCATTGCTCACGCCGTGTGAGTCACGCGCAACTTTTCCCTTTTTATGGTCGTGCTAGCTCAAATTTTGATTGACAAATCTAAACAATAATAAACTCACTGAGGGAATGGGCAGGAGAGTAGACAACAGAAAACGGAGAGTGGTAGAGAATGTAAGGATAGCTCAGTAAGCGAGCTCAAGGCTAGGACGTAACTCGGAACAGGATACACTTTCTCTCTCTTTCTTGTCCTTTTTCTTTTTTCTTTTCTTTTCTTTGTGTCCTTCGCTTTTACACCAATCAACACTCCTCCTCACCTTTACTCGGACTCCCCCCCATCAGACAGGTCATCATCATCATCCTCCTCCTCCTCATCAGACTCAAACTCATACGCCGCATAATCCGCGCCGCCGCCGCCCTCAAACCACGTATGATGCACATCCGACATATGGGCATACACCTCCGCCGCCGTATCCGCGACCATCGCCGCACAATTGAAGCACCAGTGCTTCCCACACGGACACGAGATATGATCACACCCCGCCGTCCTCTCCGTCGCCACCCCACACGCCGGACACGTCTTCACCACCAACCCCCCCTTCTCCCCACCACCCCCACCGGCCAGAACCCCCCCCACCGCAGCCACACACTCCTCACACCGCCACCCCTCCCCGACCTCCGGCACCCCCCTTGCACAAACCCTCTCCACAAACCTCCTCGCCCGCCCACACGCCCCCGCACACCACGCATACACCCACTCCCCCCGCTCCTCCACCGCCTCCCTCACCCCGCCCAAACACCGCACCGCCCGCGGCAGCGCAGCCGCCGTCGGCGCGGGCCGCCGCCGGCAGAAGGGACACGCGAGCGCGGCCGTGTTGAGCACGCGGCCGGGCCGGTTGGCGCCGTACCAGGCGGTGGCGCAGGATGTGCAGATGCGCTCGGCACAGCCGCGGCGGCCGCCGCAGGCGGGGTGGAGGTGGCGTTTGGGGAAATTGCTGAAGCAGAGGGTGCAGGTGCCGGATTGGGTGCGGCGGCGGGTGATCCAAGAGGTGAGGGTGGTGAGGAGGGCGGGGGTGTTGTGGATGGGTTTGTGGTGGTGCGTGAGGGTGAGGGGGGTGTTGGAGGTGGGGAGGATGGAGACTTTGCTGGGGAAGAGGGTGGTGAGATTGGTGGGGTCGGTGATGTGCGTGATGGTGTGGTAGAGGGAGCGGTTGTTGAGGGGGTCGGGGATGGTGGCGTCGTCGTTGCGGAGGAGCCAGGCGGTGCCGTTTTCACTGGCGAGGGCCGACGCGGTGGTTTCGACCGTGACGATGGTGCTAATGGTGCCGGCCGTGCAGGCGGGGCACTGGTAGGTAGATTCGTCGAAAGAGGACGGGCGGTAGACGGCAGGCCAGATGACGCGGTTGGTGCACTTGGTGCAGGTGACGCAGGGGGCGATTGTGAGAGCCTTGTAGTTGGGGTTCGTCTGAGAGGTTCTGTTGATCTGTCGGCAATAGTGGCACTTGGGGCGGACGTTGAGCAATTTCGGGTTGTACACCACGTACTGGGCTCTACAGTCCGTCATGGAGCACTCGTTCCAGCTCGCCGTGGTGTCGCTGTTGTCGGACTTGGACACACCCCCTGTGACCCGCGCTTCCTGGACTTCCCGTGGTTCATCGTTACCCGGCTGGCGAGTCCCCAGGCACACCCCGCAGGTACCGTCTGCACCCATAATCGTTACTGAACGAGGGAATTCGCAGGCGTTGCACATCACAACCGGCCCCAGAGGCGCTTTGCTCTTGTTCGGGCTCCAGCCAACCTCTGCCTCGAACGTCGTGGACAGGTTCATCTCCAGCATCTTGTAGTCGACGAGGGCGCCGAACAGCCTGCGATCCTCCTCCTTCAGAACTGTTTGGCGGCCTGCCTCAGCTGACTGGGTTCCCGCTGTCGCCTGCCGAAGCTTCTTATCAGCCTCTAGAAGCAAGCTGAGACAGTTCACGCTCCACGTTTCGGGGATATCGAGCGTGTTCCAGTTATCCCGCCAAGCCAGAAGCTCCGTGTACGCAACCTCTTCGAGGGGCTTGATCCCCAAGCGCACGCTGAGAGCTGCTAGCAACGCTGCAGGGCGGGCGGCCAGCATTGTCCCAGGAAGAACCGTGTGCAGAAGCACCTTCCAGAACTTGCACTGGTGTTCAGACCGGGCCAGTGCCATGGGAATCTTAGGAACCTCCGTCTCTGGGACATCCTTGACATGGGCGGGGAGGTCGCCCTTCGAGTTCACGTACGTCAGACGAGTGAGGATGCGGCCGAGCCGGCGCAGGATGCGGTAGTCGCAGGACCGCCCGATCTCGAGCAGCTCGTCGCGGGTGAACCCCGTCGCGTTGGCCTCGTCATCCTCTTCATTCTCGGCGGGCGTGAACCGCACCGTGGGGTCGAGGAAGACGCATGGGTACCGTGCTTCCTCCGGAACGGCCTCGATCATCTCGACAATCTCTCCCGCAAAATCGTATGACTCCTCCAGCCACTTCTTCAGGCGCTCCTTCTTGTTCGCATCCGTGGTCCTGTCAACCTGAAGGCCGAAGCTGGTGATCAGCCCATCGCGGGCGGGGTTGAGCCGGTCGTTGCAGACCGTTCGCCAGAGCGCACCGAAGACGGGGTTGACGGAGAGGGCGGACACGTCAGATTCGATGATCTCGGTCAGCTGCTCGACAACGATTTTCTGATATTCCGGGTCGGCCTTATACCGCTTAGCAAAGTCCATGGCCGGGTGTTCCCGGGACGGGATGATCTGAGACATGGTTTCCAATGAGACCTTGGGACGGACGATGTTGGCCTCGAGAGCGTTCTTGTCGGTCTTTGTGCTAGAAATGGACAGGTAACGAACGCTGGCTCCGTCCTTTTCCGATGTGAGCTGGTTGACCTTGCCCTTGTCGCGGTAGTGGAAGTGGGTAGCAATGTTCCGGGAGTCCAGTTTGGCACCCTGCTTATCCGCGCCCATCCAAGCCAGCAGAAGGTTGATGGTTACCTCGGAAATGGTGGCCACCGCCGCCCCCTTCGGAAGACCTAGGCAGACGCCCCCAGTGCAAGCCGAGAGGTACAAGAACATGGCGGCAATTTCGTCGGTATGGCTACCCCCCTCCTCAACGATGCTAAACACTTGGGCCCGCTTCTCGCCTTCGCCGAGGGTTCGGCAGACTGAGGTCCAGTCGGCAAAGAGCTTCCCATTCCCGCCGTAAGCGCCAGGCTCGCAAAGCTTGTCCTGCTCCGTCTTCCACAGGCCTGCCCTCCGCTCCGTGTGGGGGGGAGCGTCGGCATACAGCAGGACGATGGTCTTCGCCTCCGGGCGCATGACTTGATGTGCGAGAGCAAGACCGGTCCTTGCCGCCTCGGGCCAATCACCACCGGCCTGAGGCTTCAGCTTGTCGACGAAGGCCAGCAATTCCGCCTGGGACACCTCCGACTGGGCATCGCGGCTGTGCCATCCCGACCACTCGGTGACCTGTGACATGGTTTGGTCGTAGTCTCGGTACCCGAGAACGCCGATTCGGGAGAAGGAGGCGGTTGTGGCCGAGATGCGGATGATGTCGTTCAATGAGCTCTTGAGCGACACGAGGAAGGAACCCATGGATGATGTGGCATCGGTGACGATCAGAAGGTCGTACTCTTGGTGCGCAGGAGCCGTCTTACCGAGATCCATGTTGTCGAGGGCCGTGGCGACGGGAGCTACATCGTTGGCCGCCATCTCACTGGTCTTGGATCTCGAAAAGATGCGAGTGAGTTTGGTGGTGTAATTTTTCATATATTTTTACAGAAGATATTCGTTGTGGAAGATGGATGGGATGGCTGGGCTGTTGTTGTTGATGGACGAGGAGAGTAAGATGGTGAGTTGTTCCCGAGTTTGCATTCGCAATGCCAATATGAAAGGCACGGTAATAGTGAGTGAATTGGGGAAAGAAAGTGCCAATTTGGGTGGGAGAGCTGCCGTGTCTTTATATAAAAAAGCAGTCGGTTGAGGACGGCAGTGGCACAGATTCCATGCAGTACGGCGTGAGTCAACTTTACCTTTCATCCCAAGTCCTCCTCAGTCGCCCAAAGGCTCTCTCGCCGGGGCCCCAATCAAGTCCTCAATTTAGCGTCATTGACATGGAGCTTGGCAGGAACAAGGTCACAAAAAAACCCGTTCTTAACCGCCCACAGGGTCAGTCATCCGGCAAGGTGCCTGATTTGGCAGAGTCCTTGCGGTTGTTCTGTTTGTTGATTGTTGGCTGCAGGTTGTTTGTGGTTGAAGGGAACCAACAACAAAAGATCGTTTCGTGTGGGTGTCACAGCCAGGAGTCACTCATACATTGATCCCACATACCTTACTTAACCCTAACCCTGAGCCCACGCGTTGTTCCCTGCCGGCAGGCTGCACAGTCAGTTACACTTGCAAGCTGCAATCCATCACTCCCTGAAATTAGATTCTTAGTTAGCGTTCCGTCAAGATTTAGAGATGCCATGACACACGGATTCGACACCGGCATCAATTGTAATTAAGTATTAGCATTAGTAGGGCCTCGTCTCGTGTGCAACTCACGAATGGACAAGGCCTAAACATCAACCACGTTGCCCGGGTGAGGCGACACTCTCCCTCTCGGTCCCCCGTCATCCGAAAGAGGTGACACATCCCCGGGGCCTGCCCCAGGTTGCATCCCAACCCCCGTCTGCCCCGCCCCCGGGTTCCCTTCCCGTCTTAGATCAGCCATTTCGAACCCCTCCCCAACTGCCGACCCTTCCCTTCTCCTCTCAGCGCTTGCCTCCCTCATGTACTGTTCGTGCATCGACAAGGGCGGTCCCAAGGCCGCATCCGAACTGGCCTTGGAGTATGCCGGAGGAGGGGTGGGGCCGCGTGAACCCGTCCCGAAACCAAAGCTCGTATCTCCCGTGCCGCCTCTGCGGTGTCCCCGGCCCCGGCCAGGCCGGCGGAATATCAGAAACCAGAGAGCGCCGACAATGATAACAACGGCGACGGGGACGATGATGCCGATTGCGATTTGGGCCGGGTGCGTGAGTCCCCCTTGCGAGGGGGCTGCCGAGGCTGTGGAAGTGTTGGTGGCCCCAGGAGGTGAAGGGCGATCGGTCATTGTTGGGGCGGTGGCAACCGTAGTAGAGTGTGTCGTAGGCGATGGAGCCTTTGATGTTCGCGTTGTGGATATTGTCGTAGTGCTGCTTGATCCGGTGGACGACGGTAACGGGGTCGTGGTTGTTTGAGTGGGGAGAGTCGTTGTCGTCGGCGCAACCGAGCTCGGTGCCGAACTGACGCAAAACGGTGACAACGTGTCGGCCCCCATACACGTCTGCCCGTTTGCACAACAAATAGAACCGCATTGGAAGTCGCCGGCGGCGCAGACCCGCGCGCAACCAGCCCCCGCGCCTGCAGGGCAGCAAAAGAAAGCCCCGTTGTCGACAGAACATGTCTCACCGGCGCCACCTGGATACGGGGAGAATGGTTAGCGATGTTGTATCTCTCGAATTGGGGCAGCCGACTTACAGCACCAGCCGCCTTGAGGACATGTCGTCTCGTCGGCGCCGCAGGTAGCCCCCTCCGTCTGGCGGTTCCTCAACGACGCTCCCCGAATGTGGAATTCTGAGCCCGCAGGCCAGGCAGCATGAAAGAGGAACGCAGCGGGCGGTACTGCACCCTCTGGTTGACGGAGAATTTGGCCTGGCATCCTCGCCAAGTGGTCGTCACGGCCTGCTTTCCTGCTGGGGGTGCCTAGTGTGCGAGAAATTCGGTATGGCGAGAAATGGTGACCCAGGAGCTGGGGTCAAGGCGCAAGATAAACCAGCTCACACCCATCTCCAATCCGTTCCGGGCCATGTTGATCGTGATGTTGGACTGTGTAAGTGCGCGGGAAGCTGGGCTGCCGGGGTGTCTGGGGTTGGCGCTGAGTGGTCGATCATCTCTGGAGTGGCGCTTCGATCATCGTGGGGGTGGGCCAAGATTGGCCAGCATCGGACGTGTTTGCCGGGCGGCAGCTGTCGGTGATTTGAGATGTGCTTGGCGGCCATACTGCGTAGTCAGAGGGATCATCGTGAGGAGCCGTGGGGTTTAAATCAAGGGATGCCGTTTGCTCCGAGGCCGCGAAGTGCAAGGCTTTCCATGAGCATCTCCATCCGTTTTTTTCCCGATTAACGTAAACCCACCGACCGATGCTACGATGGTTGAAGTTGGTGGATGCAGTCGGTGCTATCCCCAGGGAGGCTAGTCAACTCGGTGGTGGGGATGGGATGAATGCGCGCTTGTTGGATGTGACAAGAGACTTTGCAATTTCCGCTGGGACGGATGCAAACAAGGTGTGTTTGCGAAGGAGCTTGGGATTACATAGTAGTAGAACTTGGGCTAATTAGGAGCATTCAGCTGCATGTGGGGTCAATTCATCTTTTGAGAGAAAAACTGGCGAGGTTGATAGCAAAACCGATGAATTACGAAGTACAGAACTTCAAATGCAGGAAAGCTTGAACTTCGAAGGCGGCCTGCGCTCCCACCACAGACAGGCACGCAGGCACACAGGCCCAATATGGCTCGTGCACAGCAGCACCCTTGGCAACCTGGAATGGAAATCGGGGGTCCGGGCCGCCCTTGCACCAGCATCGATTGGTCCCAGCTCTCCAGCAGCCGAGGAACGTGCAAGGATGGGCCAAAAAACCTGAGGAGGAACTCCAAGCCAAACGCAAAGACCTAGCGCCGCCCGCCCAACACTGCGACACTTGCGGCTTGGTCATCGCGAAACATCACCAACATCCCACCATTCATCGGTTCAGTTACTCAATTTTAGGCGGGGAATTCCTTCCTTATGAACCGACCGCGCTAGTTTCCCCCGCGCGGGAGCCATAGTCACTTTGACCTTCCTGTCATTCATTACTTTTTGCGACAACTTTGCTCCAATTCTTTTGCCTCGGGGGCTTCTTGCGACTGCGGTCCACACGACGTAATGGGGAACTGCTCTTCCTGCCTCGGCAACCGCCGTCGCGATGAATACGATGAGGTGTGTGCCATTGCCTGGGCCCTGAGGATGGACACCAAGACTAACTGACCGTTTCCGCGCAGGAGGAAGACGAAGCCCGACACCTCTTCGACGATCCCAACAACCTCCACTACAACAGCTTCGACCAGCAGCATATGATGGGCCAGGAGGATCCACAGGAGGTCCAAAGAGAGATTGAGGCTCTACAGAGGGTAGTGGCGCGCACATCTGAGTATGCCACCCCTCACCCCTCACCCCTCACCCCTCCCGTTCTCCGGATGGCCCCGTTGCCCCCGCTCCCGGTTCCACGGCCTTGGGACGATGCATGGCTAACCTAGTTGCACAGTGCCATGGTCGACATATACGAGATCGTACCCCAAGACAAGGCCGCCCAGCCCGCCCCGGGCCCCTACGTTTATGTCGGCCAGGACGCTACCACTGTCCGGTACCAAACACTTCTCTCAAAGCTCTCATCCCACGACGACCTCCCTTCCGTGGCGCGCGTTGATTGGGGTACCCCGGACGACGACACCATCGAGATGCAACAAGGGGTTGTGCCCATCAAGGTCGAAGGGGGCGACAGTCTTGTTGGCAACTTTGCCGATGCTGCGGCCGCCATGCTCTAATGCGCTTCCGCCTCGCCAAAATACCGCGCTCGCGACCAGCTGACGGATTAGTGGGCGGGCACGCGCCCATCTCAGCATGTGGATGGGCCTGCTGACCCGTACCGGCTGACGCCGTTCCGTTCCCTCGGTATCTTCGCGCCCGCCCCACCCACGGCCGGCGTGCCCAAGGTCCGACCCCCATCCGTCCATGTCCCACGAGAATGCGGCGAGAGTAGACGTGAAAAGGCGGGGCGGCCTGGTTGGAAAAAGTTGATGATACCCATGAAGGCAGGATACCGCCTCTTTTTCGTTTCATTTCTGTTTTGGTAAAGGACATGGCATGGCGTCCTAGCACTCTGGTGGTGTGGAGGCCAGGGGATATTGGAAGGATGTGCCATGCAGTCCGTACCCGTCCGTCATACTGCACAATTCAATCAAGAAGCTCCCTTTTGTCGTTGACTGGCCCTTATCCAGCCCTCTACCAACCAATCAAGAGCCCATCGTGCGGGTCACGCTAAACAGGGTATGTGCGAGGTCACACGCCCATATGCCACCAGCCACGTGCATAAGGGATGGGGACGCCCCATCACGGCGGGGACTGTTGTATAAACAAGGCCTTTCTCCTGCTCCCATGAACTCGAGAGCGTCCGTTGTCGGCGGCTACCGCTTTTATCTGCTTGGATAGGGCGTGAGCCCTGTCCCCTCCACCCCCCAGGCCCACGGCACGTCACCCATGTTCGCCAGTCTACTAACAACGATGCCACCCTGACTTTGGCGACACTAGCTCGGACGATAAGGGCCTGACGCGAGACGCTGGATGTGGCTCGTCCTTCAACTACGTATTAAGCGACCTACCTACAGCCCGCAGATGGCTATCGGGAGAGGAACGGGGGTCGCCACGAATCGAGAGGGGCGGGGTGAGGTCCGGGGCACAAGGACGCGGGATGACCACTAGACTTGGAAGGATATGCAGCAGGCGAGGGCAAGCGCGCACAACGCAGCCAAGAGGTCACGTCACTCAGCTCTCCGCTCAGCAGCCACCGGGTGCTTCCAGGGAGGAGTACGAGCAGAGCGGCCCAGACTGCTACCCGCCACTCTCGGACCCCTACCCTGTCCCACCCACACTCGAAGTGCTCCCCCAGCCTTCTGGTCTGCGTCTGGCTGCTTGCCATCCCCAGAACGCGTCTCCCGGCCTGTCAAAACCTCACGGACGCTACCTAGCCAAGCAGAACGGGCGTCCATCGGTGATCTTTTTGGCTGAGGCCGTTCCCGCGCCGCCGCGGCCACCTATCAGCTTTTGGCCACAGCAACCCCCGGGGTGTTCTGCCCGTCGCTTCTTGCCTCCTTCCCTGCAGTTACGATGTTCTCTCGGTCATCCCCCGCCCCTCCGGAAGCGAGGAAACCCGCCCGCCCACTGCCAGCTCAGCATTCCGGTGTGAGACATGGCCAACGCCGCCCACGCTACATACGCTCCCCCTCACCCAGCAGCTCTGTTCTTTCCATTCGCTCAGGCCCCCTCATCTGCCATGTTCTCTCACCGGCTACATGTGTTACAATGGCCTGCCAAATACGGAAACTCGGCGGACCTACCTCTGGCACCGATCACCGGGGGCGGGGCGTCCAGAGCTCATCCCTACGGTGTTTCCCTTTCTCGCTCATATTTTGGCCACAGCACCCCACGTCATCGTCCTACCGACAGACCCGATGGTGGGGAGGGGAAGCCAGTGAAATTTATCCCGGCTCTGCAGTCTGATGTTCCGCTTTCTGGGCAGTGGAAGCCTGCTTCCGCCTTTCTGCACTCTTACTCACGCTCGCCTGTCTCTGAGGATTCGAAACGAGGGCTTCCCCGCGGTGGCGGACACGGAGAATCGCCGAGAAAGGGGCACAGAGACCTGGACGCAGCCATGTTCAAATCGGTTTTGCCCTTTGGTTCTCCTCGGCTTGTCATGTCGGGCGTCAGCGGGAGGACACCTCGCCAATCAGCGGAACTGGTGGCAAGGGCCTTTGTGAAAATTGAGTCTCTTTTGTAGTAGCATCTCGTAGCAGTAATCTCGAAGCTGTCTTTTCCCTAGCCTTTCCGTCGGAACCCCCATTGCTGAGGAAAAAGTCCTGTGTCCCTTTGCCCATTCTTGCCATGATCCCCAAACCGCGCGATGACCATCGTAAAGCTCCCGAGCATGAGAAACATGAAACGCGCACTCGTTGAGAAAAAGAAAAGGACAAAACAGAACGGTTGCCCTTCTGGCTCCCGGGTCCTGTCGAAAGCACCTTGCAGCAATAGTGCAGATTCCGGCATGCAGTCCCCCCTGGCCGTCCACCTACCCGTCTCCCCCTTTTCGAGTAGCAATGGGGTCCGTGGTCCGTCTCCGAGTCCTCTAGGCCCTGAAGCAAGGGAAAAAAAAAAACCAAGGAAAACATAAGGAATGAAATCGTCGCCTTGCTCTCCCCGCCGTCGCAAACCCCGCCCTTTTTGCTCACCCCGTCCCTGACCACTCATGGTGAAACTTCCATTCGCCCCTTTTCCGGAAGGACCTCATCCTGGCCCCGGCAAGGCACGGTGGCACATGCCGTCCCAGAGCCCATGAAAGTCATTCTCTCTCCGTGGTGCCACAGCTTGAGCTACTGGCTCTCAACTTCGGGATTCTGTGTTCGTTCCAGCATCTCCGACTCTCCTTCACGCCGCTCGCTTTCGGCTTCTTCCCCCCGCTCCCTTTTCCGTCGATACACTCACTGCCCGACCCGCCAGCCAAAAACGAGCCAAAGAAAAAGAGAAAACTAAACGGCAAACGGCCCAAGAACAAAAAGAAACCCCCCCACCCCCTAATAATTAATAGCATGCTTCCTCACCTCATGCTCCCCCCACAGCTCCGCAATCTGCACATTCAGCTCGTAGATCTCCTTCTCCGTCTTCTCGATGGTCGCGCGCCGGTTGCCCTCGGCGCGCCAGCGGTGCACGTCGCTGTGCATCTTGGCCACGCGGCCCTGCTTCTTCTTGATCTGCTCGCAGTGCCGGCACACCTCGGGCTCCAGGTAGGTGTTGAAGACGAGCTTCAGCCCGCACGTCTCGCCGGTGCGGTACTCGCGCGTGCACTGCTCCCGGAAGTTGCCCCACTTCCACCAGCCGCAGGGCCAGAGTTGGTGGTCGAAGTAGCACATGGTGGTTGGGGTTTTGTGGGTTGTGGGTTGTGGGTTGTGGGTCGTGGCGTGGGTGAGAGGTTCGTTTGTTTCTCTGTCTCTTCTGTCTCTGTCTCTGCCTCGCCTTGTATTGTGCGCGTGTGTGTTGTTTCGTTTCACTCTTTTGCTTTTGTTTCAGTTGAGTTCTGTTGTTTCTCGTGGCTGTCCCCGTCCAGGGGGTTGGTCGTAGCCCGCGGAATATGGCTCGATGCTCAGGAGTTCTGGCCTCGACGGCTCTGTCGGCTCGATCGCGGCTTGCTTTCGCCTTCCCCGTTCGCTTATCGAAGCAGAGAACGCGCAAGACGAAAAGCGTCGGATGCTTGTTCGAGATACTGGCCGCGCCTAACCGAATCGGAACGAAGCAATGTACGGGTCAGCGTGGTGTTCTTCCCCCCTTGCTCAGTGGCACGCTTTCAACCCCAGGACGCCCGCTTGCCATTGGGGTGTCACAGCGGCGTGGCTGCCTGGTGCTGAACAAAAGCTCTTGACTCACCTGGTGGGAGGCCCTGATGACAGCTGGTGGATGGGGTAAACACTGGCGCTCCAGGGACGCGGTTTGATAATCGAAGAGATGGTCGATGTCTCTCGGTGACCTTGACAGGTATGAATGTCGTCACTTATGTCTTTATGTTGTTGTTGCTTCACCGTTGGGCTGTGTTGGTGCTGCCGTGAGGCGAATGTTTTGTATCTAGGTGGTGATGTCGCCGTCTTGGTGTCGAGGTCGGTGGTGTGGTGGAGCTCTTCCGTGTTGGACCTCGAGGGTCTGGACAGTTCTTATACTCGGCACGTCGTCGTCCCCGTCGACTCCCCAAAGGGGTGAAAGTGTTTGACTTTTGACAACTGTCCATGTACCAAGCGGTGTCAAGGATAGATGGTGAAAAGAAACGGTCGGGCAAGAAGAAGACGTTCCCGTACACGGAAGCCGAGCCGGTATGTACAGTACAATTCCTTCTCCTACCCCCTTGGGCCCCTCCCTGTATGATGTATCCTTCCCCCCCCCCCCAGTCCGCCCATCGTCAATCACACTTCCGATCACACGTCGAGCACAGGGCGTGCGGCGTGCCTGCCCGTCAGCCACGGGGAAACATGCGCGATGACACCCTTGGCCGGCAAATTACCCCGTTGTCCTGGCCCGCACCCAGGTCTCCTCTGGGTGGATGGCCGCCATAGGAGCCACGTTGTTCGTGGCCTCATTAGCCAGGGGTCGAGCACACACACGGGCGCGGGCTTGCCCACCGCGCCATAAATTCATACATACAGACCCATTTGTAGGTACCACTCCACATTAGTACACGCTTGGTTTGAGACAGGGCTGCGTGGGTACCGAGGTGGCCAAATCAGGAACCGACTGCCATTGATATCGAAGGGGGCAAACTTATCGTATGTACCGCATCACGCCTCCCTCCCCCCCCCCCCCCCCCCCGTTCGGCATCGTCGAGCCCCCTGCCATTGGGCCGAGGTCTGGGATGCTAGCCGTGTCGGGTGTCCGTCTTGCATATTCTACTCAACAAATTCTTTTTTTCTTGCCCGTTTTGTGCCGGTCTTCCTGCATACACGCACAGCGCGTCTTTCACCCTAGTAGCAGGTCGGCCTTGTCGCGACCCGTGGCGGCCAGGACAGATCAGAGCCCAATGACCGCAGGGGGGGTGGCTTGTTTGTCTCGATTGGTACCGTTCGGTCCCTTTTGGCTACCAGCCTACCCCGCCGTCTAACAGCAGAAACCTTCGCCTTGTGGATCACCGACAGAGGATCTACCCGTTCAAACCTTGCGCAGGTGCTGCCCCGGCCAGGCCCCTTCCGGGTCGGCCCACATGGCAACATCTGTTCGGCTAGGCTGGGTCAAGGTGGCCGCGACCTGGGCCGGAGAGGGACAGGGGGGGAGGGGGTGTCTCATCGGGGACCAGGGGAGCGGCCGCCACCAAACAAGAAACAGAGAGATCATCTTTTTGGGCCTATATTCCTGTAGGGCCGAAGTGCTGAGGTAAAAGGGTGGTGTGGATCGTCTGTTTGGTTCCCCGTCCAATACCCCCCTTGACTGCCAAGTTAGGTGTAAATCAAATAGTCTCTTGGCATTATCGGCTTCAACGACCACGGCCCTCCCGCTCGCACGGAACAGGTCTGTAAACGATGGATCACTTATACATGCTATCCACAAGGATTTCAGCAATCAACACGACTCTGTCAAGGGAAGTAGCCATGCCTCGGCTTGCTTCACTCGAGTTGACGATGCTCGTAAGTAGGCATACCACCACGGGATCTGACTCTGCCACACGGGTCCGGCCGCCCGTTTTTCGGACTCGGTCTTGATTGGATTCCCGCATTCTGCTGCAGAGCGGATCGACAGGCAGAAGCCACTCGGAAGTGTGCCTGGTAACACTGGAATGGTGGTGGCGGCCGGGTGCAGTCGAACCCGCATCCCGATTCTGTCATTATACTGCTCATGTAAGCAAGGGCGGCTGGCTTCGGCTACTGCCAAAAGCGGTCTCATCATGCTTTGACTTGGTTAGAAATGGGAGTGGTTGTCTGATATCGATCCTGGGTATTAGGCGATTGCAGGGTGATGATGTTGCCGTGCTGCCCCCGCCGGCGAGCCAAGCTGTCTCCGCAAGAGCCCAAGTATACCGACTGAGCGTGAACCCCCACAATCCGTCTGTCCTTAGAGCCCGACGGACGGATTGACCAACTGGATTGGCTACTTTGGACACCCTAAGGCACGTCGGTTGCAACCATGCTCCGCTTCCACAGCCAGAATGACACAAACCAGCGGCCGTTGAGCAGGGTCCGGTCGCAGGAACTTCCTCTCACATGAACTGCTCCCCATTTTTCAAGGCTCGGGCCCCGCTCACACGGGTGGCCGACTCATGGTGCGGGTTGGCCTCTCTAGTTAGTGACTCCAGGATGAACTCCACACGACCTGTTCGCCTCAACGGAGGGTTCATGAGCGGGATAAGTGACGTGGCGGCTCATGAGTAGCCAGTCATTGTCCCGGCCAATGTTCGAATTCATCCCTCTTTAGTCTCTAACCGGCATAGTCCCACGGATTGTCGGGGCTGGTTTCGGACAGGGTAGCACGCCGCGCGCAGTCCCAGTGACTTTCTAGAACGCCCTCTAACATTCCATGCGTGTAGCGGAACCCGCTTGTACCGACTGTCCAGGGTACTTCAGATTAGGCTGACTAGGACATGGGTCGGCAGGAAACAAAGGGAAACACATCGCCACCTGTCGAGTGGGCACCCACTAGGCGGACCCCCTGCGCGGTGCTGGCTACGGGGACAGGCCGCGATCGCCGACACACCCGATGCACGGCCAGGTGTAGATCGGACTCTTGCGTGCGGCTGGGCCGCAGTGGAGGAGGCCAGAGGCAGGCATGAAGTGCGAGAGACAAATGCGCAAGTCATTTCTGCCGTCACTTGACTTGACTCTCTCTGAGCTGTTATTGTCGTTTGTGGCTTGAATGGACGAAAAGGGACAGCCATGGCCCGGTTTGGTTGACTGGCCAGCTCATCGGACGGTCCACCATGGGGGCGGTGACTTACACCTCATCTTGCTTCCTGTGGGGTGATGAAAGCGGGATGACCACAAATGGGACGGTAAGGCCGTTTTGCTGGCAGACCGGGTAGGGCAATAGCCGGTTCAACTTCCGGGCGTGCCGGTGTTGCTCGCTCTCCCTTCCCGTTGAATGACAAGACAAACTAGTAGGGAGGGGGCCCATGAAAGCGGCCCCGGGGAGACGAAACTGACTGTGTTGTCACCGGTTTCGTTTTACCGACGCTGGCATGCGGCCATAGTTTGACTGAGGCTGAAACCCCGGGGCTGTTTACCTAGGATACGGAAATCGGAGTAGATGCCGAAGACGTGAGGGAGAGAGGCTGTATTGCAGCTTGCGGCACAGGTCTGAAATCTGGAAAGGGAAGGAAACAATGAGGGGCGCGATGAATCAATCATGTTGCCGCGACCCCGTAGGCGGCCGGGTGGAGCAGAGTAAGAGACGCAGGGGTCAATGTAAACATGGCCTCGAGACCGGCCGGGTATTCTTGAGAGGCCTTACGGAGCTCAGCCACCCTTGCCTAGTTCCACGGCAAATTCGAACGGCGAGAAACTGTCGACCCACGTCTTCATTTCAATAGTATGATGTTGAATGTCCAAAGACGGGAGCGGCCCGTTCCCCTCGGGGAGTCGGGAGAATGATGCCTACTACTTGTTTTGGCAATTCTTTTTGTTCTGCTCGCTCGGGAGGAAGCTCCATACGCTGGTGTGCTGGCCAAGATTTGTCATTGGGGCGTGGTACATGTACTGGCCTCCAGAAATCAAGCATATGTAAGCCAACTCGCGCGACGTTGCTGAGCTATCATAGACTTGGCCCGGTTTAGGTGTTGGACTGGCGAGGTGTGCAGCGTGCTCCAGCTGACATCGTCGTCGGGTGGGGCGGGAGCACAACGAGTTCTCGGTCAAGACACAAGTCGCGGACATCCCACAAACATTGTTGAAGGAGTATTTCTTGAATCGTGGTCGCATTTTCCGGGTATTGACGATGAGGACCCAAAATTGCTGACCCTGTTGACCCTGTTTGGACTTCAACACCACGGTGAATCGGGCTACAAGTCGATGGTCAATGCACGTATGACGTTGATATTGAAGGACAGGGGAGGCGGATTTAGCTCGAGGCGGCGGGCTGAAGCGATCGACTCAGCGTCCAGAGACAGGGGTGTTACAGGGCCCCTCGCGGGAATGCGGGTGCGGAAAGGTGTGTTTGGGGAACAGCCTCAAGGGGAGACGATAGACATCTCTATTGGCCAGCCCAGACTCGACGGAGGGCGGGCCACAGGAGGGGCCGCAACCCGAGCCCGCGGCGGTTGTCAATACATGTCCCGCAAACACCGAGCGAGGCTGTGGAATTCGCGTTTCCCCAAGCTACTCGTCGCGCTCAAGGGAAAGCCTTTCCTGCTGCCGCGCGAGGCTTCGGTTGATTGAAGGAGGGTTCGCGGCGCAGTATTCGTAACCCCTGCCGACTACCCTCCCTCAATGGCCGGGCGTGTGAGCCGGCTGCTTGCTTCGGACCGCGGGAGATATCCGCGTCAAGCACAACTCAGCAACTACCGATTTGCCAGGGTCGACAAAAGGATTCCGCACAACCAAACCCTAAACCTACACCGATTTTGTTCGTTGTCGCGAGCCCGATGGCACTAGCACCGGGCCACTCATCGGGCTTCAGGCTGGTGTTCTCCGGTTCAGTCCGCCCGCCATTTCCCCTTCTGGAACAGGCAACGCTGAGGGTGACAAGGAGGTTGTGGCCGCATTGTTCGAGGCCAACCCCGCCGATCCAACGTCACACGTCAGTGGCCGTGATGAAGCCGAACTTGGAGAGGAGATTGTGTTCATGGCGAAAAGCGGGCGTGTTCGAGGACGTGGGGAGATGTGGGGAGGCCATGGGCGGTGATATGGATCAGGCATCAACTGATCGAGGTCACGGTACTTGAGGATCGATAAGCGATGTATTCGGACCTGTTGGCGTTATTTTTATTTTTTGGTTAACAAAAAAATGCAGGTGATAACTTAACGAGCTAACGAAAGGCGAGATGTGACGAACCCAATTGACGAGACCCAGCAGAGGTAAAGCCCGCAGGAGATGCGCATGGCAGCGACCAGCAGCAGCGGCAGCAGCAGCAGCAGCAGCAGCAGGAGCACAGCAGCACAGTAACTCCACACCAAGCCCACGCTGTGGATCTGCTGCGACAGCGCAGGCGTGCAGCAAACCCCTGCAGGTCGCCCTGGCAGTGATGTTCGCAATGCGGTTCCTCCCTACGCACACCAGACGCACACCACTCGCAGTTTCGACCGAATGCGGAAAGTACTGTGGGGCATTACCCGCGAGAAGCGTTCTTTTCTGATTCGCCGAGAGGACCTTGTTAGGGAGCGCTTGTCTGGAACTTTGAGGCTTGGGGAATCGGCCGGGTTATCCGAGTGGCTTCCTGGAAATGCTGGGCTACACTACAAACCGGAGAAAAGCGATTTAGATTTTGCATCTGCGGAGCATCATAACCATCGATTGCCCCTTCCTCCTTACAATACCCAGGTTCGTGTCGGTCGCAAGGAGCACTTGCTGTTGTTGACTCCGAGCCGCAATGGCAAGCAAGGCACCAACCAGCCTTGTCCGAAGACCCGCCTTCCACTTTGGGACGAGCCCACACGCTTGCACCGTGCGTGTCCGGACCGTACTCTGCTCTACTGAAGCAAGGGACGACCTAAGAAAGGACTGAACTGGTGCGATATCTGAATTTCAGTCTGGTTCAGATGACGTGGCTCCGAATCAACGCTTGTAAATTTGTCCAAAGTAGCGAAGACCTTCACAACATGATTAGAATGCGGGACTGGTTGCGGAGGCTGCACAAGCTTCACACTGTCCTCCGACACTCGACGGCAAGGGTCGGCTGTCGTGCCTGCCGCTGAATCAGGTGCTCGTCTCATACTTGCCCCTTGCATTGTGGTCAGTTGCGTAATCCTGTGCTTCGCACCTGCCACCGTGACACCGCCACGAGTTGCTGCCTTTGCGGTTGCGTATGCTTGAGTTGTGGCCGATGTCATCTGCGACGGGCATTGCCAGTCTTGAAAAATGATTGTGAAAGGTCCGCACCTTTCAGGTTCGGTTTACAATACCAATTCGTTCTCTCTTCTTGGATTCACTTCGGACTCGAAGCTCCCGCCTTGACATTGCGGTTGTTCAAGTCCACACGGGACAATTTCGCCGGTCTCGTTGTCGACCAACCCATCGACTCGCTGCTCCTGCCCTTTACAGCCCACAAGTTTCCGATCCTGCCGGCAGTATTGCTAGCACACACATGATCTGATAGACAACTCGACTCCGGATTGCGAGGTACCACTTGCGGCAACCCTCTATGCACTTCGGCCTGGCTTTCACCCCCAGCCACCGTCTTGCTGAGTTTT
The DNA here is from genome assembly GCF_020726465.1 of Chaetomium tenue. Classification (NCBI taxonomy): domain Eukaryota; kingdom Fungi; phylum Ascomycota; class Sordariomycetes; order Sordariales; family Chaetomiaceae; genus Chaetomium; species Chaetomium tenue. The sequence goes on along the minus strand of NW_027117330.1, from coordinate 461,164 downwards.
CATTGTGCGGCCAAATCGGCGGCCACCCCTCCTGGTTTCTTGCTTGACGCGATCCTGTTTAGCCGCGCCGAGAATCCCCCCTCGGGACTATTGTACGCGCTCTACGCGCTGGCCGGCAGAGGAGCGTGAGACATCCGCCCGAATCGGAACCAATTTCTGCAGTTGGTGACTTTGCCAGGCTAGACGGGCGGCAACGCGACAGGAAACCGCGGGGCAATCTGAGCCTGCAGCCTGACGTGACTTACACTCGGCTTGCCTCGTTCGTTCCGCGGCCGACGGTGAAAGTAACAACTCAGACGGGCACACCTCACTCGTTGCCAGGTCATCGGGGAACTGAGAGAAGCAAAAGTAAGTCGCCGTTTTTAGAAAGATCGTGGCATCCTAGCCTGGTTTCGCTCACGATGGCGTCACTACCCATGCGAGCCGGGCAACAACAGGGCCAGCAGGTCCCAGGTCTCCAGGATATGGACGGAGGAGGCGCGGATTAGACTCTACCGTTGGCGTCCAGCTCATCGCCAAGGCCAGGAGGCTTTCGATCGCCTCGGGACCCAGGTGCGAAGTGGAGGTTTTCGCGAGCCCGGCGGACAGCGATCGCCCACTAGCTCCGGAAACACCAGCATATTCTTCTGGTGCCAGTGCCCAACCATATGTAGACTCGAGGCAAGACGACGATCCTGGCACCGTGCGATTTTCCAACGTCCACGATCTACTTAATATGATCGATCGTACGACGAGGGATTGCCTTACCATCACAAGTATAGTATTACCCTCCCATTTCTACATCATATAGGTACTAATTATTTAGATATATCCCTTGATCATTTCACCGATATTAAGTATGCCCGACAAGAGCATCGTCGCAAATTTTGCTTCCGGTTTTACGATAGTAATTCCCGAATCCTTATTCTCACGATTCCAACCTACATTCATGAGCAACTCCACCTCGGTTTATACACCGAATGTTTCGGACAGATTCACGATATGGGTTTGTCAAAGAGCTGGAAAAGTATCGGCAGCGGTGAATTTTCAGTCCAAGTTTATTCTGGACGAAGAGGTAAAGAGGGCGATTCGACCGGTGGCCCAAAGCCTGAACGAGCTTCCAAGGGTGCCTGGCCAACACTTGTAATCGAGGCTGGATACTCTGAGACGTTGGCAAACTTGCGTCTCGACATGCAGCGGTGGTTTTCGATGTCAAACCACGAGGTTAAGATCGTTCTTCTTGCCAAGTTTGACGGAACAAACATCATTCTGGAGAAGTGGGAGGAAGAAGACCCAGAGCCTGTGCTTAGACAAAGCATCACCATTACCCGAAACACCGCTACCAACCCGATTTCGTACGATGTCGCTAGAGGCGCATTGGTACTCTCATTCAGGCTTCTCTTCCTTAGAGATCCGGGCCCCGGGGAGCGAGATGTTGTTATTGGCGTTCAAGAACTAGGGGAGTATGCAGAAAATGTTTGGGTCGAAGTGTAGATGAGCAGCCCACGGGTATTGCTCGTTCCGTGCCGGGTCACTTGCAGCCACGCTGGGGGAGTGGCGAGAAGAGTCTCCCCCCGCGGTCTCAGCGACGGGAGCTCTGGTGACAGTGACCGCTGCTCCATTCTCCTCGATGATACCGACTTGTGCTGGAGCCGGGGTTGTCGATGGGGATGTGAACGTTGCTGGCGTGAGCGTAGTCGTACCGCCGCGAAACTCCCCACAGCAACTATTAGACCTCCCGAATGAGGTGCTCTTCCACATACTGGGATACCTCGAAGTGTGTGACTTGCTGGCAACTTCCAGGGTGCGTCCAACCTTCCTCCCACGTCGCCGAAGACAACATCCTTTTTGCCACAGACCCCCTTTTGTCACTGTACCCTTTCCATCTCGATACCCGAAACTGCGAGGGTTGTTATCACAGTCGCTCTTTCTTCACCGGTTCCGGTGTGGTACCTCCAAAAAAACAAACCCCTTACCCCCACGATCCCCCAACGCCCCCACCAACAACCCCCCCCTCCCCTTCTCAGATCAGACTCACCAACTAACAAACCCCTGCCATCACAGACATCCCACCACCTCCGAACCCTCTCCCTCGCCCCCTACACGCACCAGACCCGTCTCCGGCGCGCGCGGACCATCCTCCCACCCCTCCTCACCTCGCCCACCCGCCCCTCGCGCGCCGACCTGATCCGCCGCTCGATCGTGCTCACCCACGCCACCTTCGCCTCGCGCCGCCTCGCCCACCGCCTCGCTTCCATCCGCCTCGCCCGCAGCCTCGCCGCCCACCCCACCCCCGAGGCCCTCGTCGAGCGCTGCGTGCTGCCCGCCGAGTGCCTCCCCCGTGGTGCGGCCGCGGCGGCGCCCGTTGCGCCGGCGCTGGTGGCGCGGAAGAGGGCGGTGGAGAGGGAGCGGGTAAAGGATGGGTTGCGCGCGTGGGTTGGGAGTGTGTGGAAGGGGGAGGTGGGGAGGAGGGAGGAGGGGGTGCGGAGGTGGGAGGAGAGGGCGGGGTTGGGAGGGTGTGGAGGTTGAGGAGGTTTTGGGAGGGGGTGGGGAGGGGGGAGGCGTGATTTATTTAGCTTTTGTTTTTCTTGTTTCTGTTTCGGGTTGTTTTGTATGCGTGTATGATCTCTGGGGGCTGGGTCTGTCTGTTTTTGCCGGGTTCTTGCTGGGTTTGCTTGGGAGGATCTCTACCTGGGATGGGGGCTTTATGTCTGTTATCTCGCGCGTCTTGATAGGTTCCCTTTTGGTGTTTAGTGGATGACGTGGGACGATGGCCCAGGACATGATGAATTAGCCATACCAGCCTTTGCCATATTAGAAGAACGTACCACGATATATACACGAATTAAGCACGAAGGCAATCTTGACTGACGACATCAGTAGGCCATCACAATCACCACGCTTCCACGCCCTTATGCGCGGAACCGGAACCCATCCCAGTCATCCTCGTCATCCTCCTCCTCCTCCTCCTCTTCCAAAATTTCATTCTCCTTCCCCACAGCAGAAGCAGCAGCAGCAGCCTTCCCCCCAGCATCCACCCCCACCCCCACCGGCGCCGCCGTCACAGCCCCACCATTACTCTGCACCCTCAGCGCCTCGCGCCGCTCCCGCAGCTTCTTGGCCCTCGCCTCCAGCTCCTCCATCACCTCGAACTCGTTCTCCAGCGCCCGCGTCGCCTCCTCCTTCTCGTCCTCGATCTGTATGTCCACCAGCGCCCGGCGCTTCGCCCGCTCTTCCTCCTCCGACTTGGCCGCGATCTCGGCCGCGCTCATTACCGGGGCGGAGATCACCGCGTCGTTGTTAAGTAGTGCTGCTGCGGTGGTAGTGGGTTGGTTGTTGGTGTTGTTGTGGGGGGGTTTGTCGTTGATGAGGTCGGCTTCGAAGGCGGCCCATTCGTTTTCGTCTACCGTTGTTGTGGTGGTTGCGGTTGTGGTTGGGACAGGTGCTGGTTGTGCGCCTGGCCTTGTGCCCCGGATCGAGTCTTGTTGAGAGGTGGTGGCCTCGTCGGGTACCAATGGCGACCGGCCGACGGGGGCTGCCCGGGGGGTTGTGACCATGGGTGTTGCTGTTCCGCCGGGGCCGGGTGTTGCTGGGCGGGACGCGATCTGCATCTCGACGCCGGCGGTGGGTGTGCCTGAGGTTCTGCGGGAGAGAGGTGGTGTAGTCGGGTTTCCGCCGTCGTCTTTCTTTGCTGGTGTCCTCGTTTCTTGTTGAGAGTGTTCTGTTGGCGAGCCGTCGGGTTTGGTACGTTTCTTTCGGGATATTGTGTCGTCCGCGTCGGCCATGTCCTCGTCCGAATCGGCCAGTTTGCGCTTGTTGGTTGGGCCCGTCGCTTCAGAGCCCTGGTCTACAAATCCAGCATAGCCATTGGATCCGTTCTTCGTCGAGGATTGGTGTATGCTTTGTAGCCGTTGTCGATGTCCGGCGCTCCGAAGATGCTTGTCCCAAAGAGACTCGGTTTTGACCTGCTCGTTACACACGGTGCACACGAGCTTGCCGGCGTCTGAGTACAAAGCATGGGGGTGTTCTACCCGGCGGGCCGCGCGCTGCTGCCGTAGGAGGGCGCGAACATCGGCCATGATGGAGGAGAGAGATTGGGTCGAGTTGGGAGAAGACGGTGTAACGCTACGTTAAACCTTGCGTCGGAAGGAATTGGAGGGGTGGATGCAGTAGCGTGGACTTGGGTTATCGAAGTATTTTCTTGGCGAATTGGAACCGGAGAAGGGCGGACAGTGAATTGGAATCGTCAATGGGCTTGTAATAAAAAGGTTTCGACATAGAATCTGGGTTGCCAGTCTTGTCAGAGCGATGATGATATGATGGGCGGCGCTTGTAATCAAGCAACAGCCACAGGGAGCTCGCCCATGTGCCCCACGTAACAGTTTAGCCACATTGGCAGGGACAGCTTCAGCCACGGTCGCAGAGGTTCCCACCTTCATCCCACTTCCAATCCATCACCCAAAGCAACCCACCCGCTTTCCAGATATCGCATTGACGCATCCATCCCAAGGACCCTGTAAATTCGCCACTCAAAGCCATTCGAGAACCTAGCTTCATCGTAACGCGGCGAAGGATGGCATCGCTCCCGATTTCCCAGACCTGAACCCTCAACCGCATTCCCTACGAATTATTCTTGCCTTCTCCGCCACCATTTGCGCAACCCGCCTGGCCCTCATTCCCTCGAAGGGCGGCGCGCGATGGACAACCATGAAGACGACCCGAACCGAGTAACGGCGCTTTGGCCAGACCCGCCATCATTTTGGAGGGACTTCACGCCGGAGAACGTCGAACGTTACGATGGCCTCAAGGAGGACTACACACATCAGCAAGGCCTCAGCGCCGACGCGGACGCCGTTATTAGGATACCCAGCATCCCGGAGGAGCTGATCAACCTCCAACCACCGCCAGAACCCACCGAGGGGAATTGGACGTTATTCACCGAGACCCAAACTGTTGGTTTTGTCTCAGGATGGCCATGATCAGTGGCAGCGGCGCTAACCACTTACCCTCCCACAGCTCACCGAAACCCTCGTAACTCTCGAGGAGGCCGGCATCCAGCGACTCGGACCAACCTCCGACATCGACCGTGACAGCAAGCACCTCGACCGAGGGTTCCAACTAAAAAAGCTGGTTAAGTCCCTGCTGCTCAACTACCTCGAGCTAGTCGGCCTAATGGGCTACAACCCCGACCACGTAAGCCCACACCTACCCTCCCCCCTCCCCCCTCCATCAACCACCCCAACCCCGCTGACCACACCCCCCCCCCCCCAACACAAACAGGCCGCCGAAAAAATCGAAGACCTCAAGATCCTCCTCCTCAACTTCCACCACACGCTCAACGAGTACCGGCCGCACCACGCGCGCGAGCAGCTGATCCAGATCATGCACGCGCACGGCGACCAGATGCGGGCCGAGACGGCGGGGATCCGCAGCGTGGTGGACAAGGCGAAGCGCATGATCGAAGGGCTGGCGAGCATCCAGGTGCCGCAGTTGGATTCTACGGATGCTACGGATACGGGTGGGAAAGGGGGTGTTGGTGTGGGTGTTGGCGGTGCCAAGGCCCAGAGAACAAGGTTGGAGCGCGGGAGGGAAGTGGTGGGGTGGGCGGGAGTGGAGGGCGATTTCGCATGATTTGAGGTGTTTGTTCTTTATTTTTGGCTTGGGAAGCGGCGTACTTGGGTATGAGCGAAGCGGTAATCATGGATGGGGTACTTCTGCTGCGTGGGTGACATCTGTGGATTCACTGGCGACTAACATGTCCCGGGGCTAGTTATCACGATCTCATCGATAATAGAAATGAATTCAGAAAGCAATTAAACTACCCCCAGACCTTCATGATATGGCCTCTCCGGGATAATGAAACAAATCATCGTGGCGGCTGCCCCTAGCTCATTTCGAGTTATCCTCGTCCGTTGTCATACAGTATAGTATGTACATACAAAGTACGCTGGCCTCAGCCGCTCGAGTAGCGATAGTGCGAATAGAAATGCAGTGATCCACCCGTATTGGTGAAGCCGAAACCCAACCATAAAGAAAAACAAAAACGGTGAGCGCTGTTGAGCAAAAACAAAAACAAAAAAGGAAAAAAGAAAACCCGCCTCTTGTGGCGTCCCTAGCCAAACCCTCCCCTCTCCATTGCTGGAGTCCTCCATCCCGTTGATTACCATTGCTGCTTCAAGCCAGATCCCAGTTCCCAGCGCCTGGATAAGCACCACCCCGTAGCCACGCAGCCCATTTCCTACCGCCGCCCTTCGTACCATTCCCACCCCCACCTCCACTCCTCTCACCCAAATCACTCTCACTCGCATCACCTGCCTCCTCTCTCTCAATAAGCTCCGCCTCTTCCTCCTCCCTCTCCATATACTCCGCCTCCGCTTCCGCCTGGACAGCCTTCCTCTCTGCCTCACTCAACACCCCCATTAAATCCTGCCCATCCTCACTCCAACCCTCGCTGCTACTCTCACTCGCACTCGGTGTATCCTCCCACTCCGCCGCCAAGCAATGATCGCATATGCACCCCCCCGCACAAGAACACACACCACCCCCCTTTTTATCGCACATACACCTGTTCTCAGATCCACACCCGGCGTTTGGCACGTCCGGTTCGGGCGACGAGGGGAGCTCGTCGGAGCTCAAAGAATAGCGAAGCCGAGAAGGACGTTTCGGGCGGTAGGCCCGCGCCGCGGCGGTGCCAGGTAAGGGGGTGGACGGGGGTGGAGGTGTCGAGGGGGGGAACGGAGGGTGTTTTGATACATTGGCTAGGACAGGGTGGCGAGCCTTGAGGCCGGGCGGGGGCCCAAGGGCGCGGAGGATTGACCGTCGTTTTGGGAGGGGAGGTGGTGTGTCGTGTGGTAACCGGCGCGGTTCTGAAGAGAATAACACCGGAGACGTTCGCCGAAATATGGGTGGTGTTGCTACTGCTCGCCTGTGCAAAAATGAGGATCGTTTCGGTCGAGGGCTCGGTGGCGGTTCCGGGGAGACCAGTGAAGACGCGAAGCTCCGTTCGTGGGGGCGGAGTGGGATGGGCAGGTTTAGGGATGAACTGGGATGAATGGATCGTTCCGTGGAAACTCGGGCTGGTCTTGTGCCTGACGTGCTAATTTCACCCCAGCTGGATGTCAATCTGATCGGGGGTTTGCTATCAATTTCGCCCCAGAGAGATGCCAATCTGATGGGAAGTTTGCTGACAAAGGGGTTTGGGGGTAGAGACGACGTGTCTGGCGCGGAGCTCGGTGGCGAGGCCGATTCACTCTAGTTGTCGCTTTTGCCGCCAGAGTCCTAAACCGGCGGCCCACCGGAACTCGTCGTGGCTTGGGGCGGAATTGGGGGCGGCGGAATAGGGGTTTGCCTTGGTGGCCCGGCTGCAGCGGCCGGAGGAATCGGCGGTGGCGGGATGGGTGTGGTCCGAACCGGATGCGGGTGGTGTTGGACTTGTTGTTGCGACTGCTGGGTATGGGCCTGGTGCTGTTGTTGCGGTGGATGCGGTAAGGGCTGTTGTTGCGGCTGGGGACGATGCTGCTGCTGAGCGTGCGGCTGCGGCGAAGGCGGTACCTGAGCATGAGCAGGAGGGTGATGTTGCGACGCCTGTTGTTGCAGTTGCAGTTGCTGTTGTTGTTGCCGCTGTTGCTGTTGCTGCTGGCCTTCCCTCTCAAGTATTGTGCTAAGGTACGGAAGATCATCCCGGGTCCTAGGATCTCGCTCATAGATGCGCTTAATCAATTCCCACTCCTTATGTGACATGACGTGCGCCTGCGGGAGTAGGAATGCCACTGTTGGGCTGGTGATCAGATGGCCAAGGATCTCACGGGCCACGGCCTCGCCTTGATCTTGCACCTCGCGCATGTTTGGTGTTTGCCTCGCAGCTTGTGGTGCCGGCGTCTGGGATGAGGACGGCTGCTGTACTGGCGTAGACATTCTCGGCGAGGGGTACTGCGGGAATGGGCCTTGAGGGGAGGCCGGTGAGAAGGCTGGCGCAGAGACCGACGCCCGTCCTGTCGGAGGAAACCCGCTTTGGATCGGTGTTGGAGTTCCAGGAGACTGTGTGGCCCCTGGGCCATGGGCAATAGCCTTTTGGGGCACCGGTGCATGATTGGGGTCCGTCGTGCCGTGGATGCGTTGAATGGTCTCGGGGTCGTTCCGGTACACAATAACACAAAGCATCATGGGCTCCGTCCTTGTGTCGGGGATGAAGTTGTCTGCCAGGTTCATCATGAATTCAGGCTGGTTGCCAGTGCCGGCTGGCACAGGGACGAGGTATGTGTCACGAACATTGGCCACGCCCTTGTCACCCACCACTCCGTATCTCTTTTTAGAAACAAAATAGTCAATGAGTTTCTGCATCCCCGATTTTGCTGCTGGCGTGGTCGGCTCGAGGCTGACGACGACAACATCGGTGGGGAGGCTGTAACGCAGGCCGCAAAGATAGACGATGGCTTGTTGTTCATCGATACGCCCACACACAGTCAAAGTCCGGGGGAGCAGCTGATCCCAAGCAAGGTCGATGGTCTCGCTGAGATTGGCACCGCCCATATGCTTCGCGGTAACGTCCACTTCGGCGATCGTGTTCATGATGACGCTGCCTCGCCACACCACGTCCGGATCGTTCTCCACCTTAGGCGAGTACGGCGGAGACTGGGTGCCGTCGTCAAGCAGCCGATCAACGTCTGGATCCTCACCCGGCCCGTCGGATGGAGGTACGGCGAACGATGCACGGTGCGGTCCCTGAGGAAGAGTGGGTGACTTGACGCTCGAGAAGACCTTGTTCAGGTCAAAATCGGCTCTGGCCGGGGAATGCTGCGGATCAACGGCTGGGCCACTAGCTGACCGGTGTCTGGCATGCGTTGGGAATCCTGGCGCTTCCTCGGACTCTTGCTTGGGCGCGCTCGGTCGGCGAACCGGTGCGGACGGTACATCTTCACTGGCGATAAAGTGGTCGTCGTCGATTATTTCGTCGCCCTTGTGAGTTCTCCGAACGCGAGGGACATCTTGCGTAATCTTAATCGCCTGTTTCTCTGCCCTCGCCAGCATCTCGGCTGTTTCTTTCCGCAGTTCCTTGGATGCTAGCTCCTCGGTAGACATGGACGCCAACATCGGAGGCGTTAGGGTTCGGGCAACGAGTTGGGTGATGAGTTCAGGGTTGCTCTTCAAGTTGAAGGCCAAGGTCCGGATCTGGCCCGCATACGAGCTGGTGGTTGGGTGTGTGTCATTGACCGCACGCTCAATCTGAAGCGCGAGCCGTTCAGCACGCTCGGCGGCTGACACCCCGTCAGAAGGAATACTCCCGTTCTTCTCCGCCGCGCCAAATGAGGCGACCAACGACTTGGATAATGCTTTCGCGGGCCCCTGGCGCGCATCTGGCAATCCAGAGATGGTGGGAGGGATATCCCCCGGGGGTGTATACCCAGGAATAGGCACGGATGGAACCTCGTTCGCCTTCCGCATTTTCTGCGATGACATGTCAGTAACCTTGGGCCATCATCGCCGAACTAAACAGGCAGCTTGCTTACTTTGGAATCCTTCTCCTGCGGAGCATCGCCATTCTTCCGCTTCACACCCGCAGATTTTGCCTCTTTCTTGGGCTCAGCGGGTGGAGGAGGTGACTGTTTCGACTTCTGAGAGGCATCCTCCTTGAGGTCGCTTGTGCGTTTCTTGCCCTTCTTGGGACCCTTCTTCTTTTTGTCGTTCTTTTCGTCCTCGTAGGCCTTGCGACGGGCTTCCCAGGGTCGCTCACCCTTGGCCATGCCGGAAAGGAGCTCCTTGTGGTTATCGGGCCGGCACAGCTCACAGTAATACTCCTTAGGTAGGTCTTCTGTGTACTGGCTCATGCCCATACAGATGTTGTGCTGCCAGGCGCCGCACTGGTCGCATGCGATCCAGGGCTCACCCGAATCTTCATCTTGCTCTGTGGCGCCGCAGACGCAGCGGATGACCTCTTCCTCGGGCTCTTCGGGTTCGGGTGCGGCCTTCTTGCCCTTCTTGTTGCCGCCGCGGCGCTTGGGGGCCTCGATAGGTTGGTCGAGCTGCTCCAACGCCTTATGTTGGCCTTTCGTCGCCCTGACCGATCGGCGCGGTTCTGGTTCTGGTTCTCGGTTGATGGTTAGCTGCTGACCACGAGTGCTGCGACGGCGAGACGCCATGGCCTCGGCTTGCTGTCGACGACGCTGGTGCGGGTTGGGAAGGGGGGAAGGGGGAGGGGATGATATAGGTGCGGGGTGGCAATGCTCTCGGTGTTGCTTACCAGACATCGTCGCGCGTCAAGACGGGACCAAACAAATGGGCAACTGGGTGCCTGCCAAATGCCGGGGGTGCTCTCCCTGTGTTGCGCGTTCTACTGCAGATTGCTCAAAGCATGCGTGAAAGGTTGCACGCGGTCACTTGATAGGATGTTTACGCTTGCATAAACTAAAATGATGGAACTGTGTAGAATGATGTCCCAGAACAGGACGACAATTCCCTGAAGATAGATATCCCCCAAAGTCTGTGCCTTCCAGCGCCTTCTGCCTTGTTGCCTGCCAGATGGGTGACGCGGGAGATGGAAGCAGGAACAACTGGCGCGAGCGCGTGTCGAGGGAAGCTTCGGGTCAAAGCTCCAATGCGACAGACCGCGGCGATTTGCTATCAAAAAAAGCGATGGAAACACCTGTAGAATCACTGAAGTCAAGGGTAGCTTGCCACAAATGGTGGCGCGACAATGAACTTCAGTTGTGTTGACGACACAAAGTGGCAGTTCGGAAGACTTGGGAATGTTTGTGGCGCTGAGGGGTGGTTTCGACGGGGAGGTTGAAGGAGAGGAGTTTGCGGACTCGGGATTGAGACAATGCGCGATGCATTGCATGCATTGAAAATGACGGGGAGCGATTAGATAAGCACAGGTGGGGTGGGGAGAGGCGAACTGCCCGTGCACGGAGCACCCGACAGACAGCACCTGAAGTGCAAGGCACCGAGCGAGCTACGCGTGTTAGCGCTTGCCTAGAGCTCCAGCCTGCCAGCCTGGGCCGCATCGCATGCACCAAGAACAATCAGCCTTCCTCCCTCCGCTGTTGCCCGCAAACACCACCCGCCACAGTCAACAAACCACCAGCTGCCGACTCGACCCTCTGCGCAACATACCCTACTGCCCCATTCTTGAAACCGGCCACCATGTCGAGAAGATACGATTCCCGAGTAAGTTGGCTGTTGTTGCAACTCCACCATAACCAACTGGCCCATCATGGAGGAGCTGCTAGGAGGGGCAATGAAGCTTACCCCTCTTGCAGACAACCATCTTCTCGCCCGACGGCCGCCTGTACCAAGTCGAATATGCGCTAGAAGCCATCTCCCATGCCGGCACGGCCATCGGCATCCTGGCCAAGGATGGTATCGTCCTGGCTGCGGAGCGCAAGGTCACGTCAAAGCTGCTCGAGCAGGACACATCAGCCGAGAAGCTCTACATTCTGAATGAGTAAGTTGGACAGACAGACTTGGCCATAAAATTAGTCAATGGGACCGCTGACATGGCCAATAGCAACATGATCTGCGCCGTCGCCGGCATGACGGCCGACGCCAACATCCTGATCAACTACGCCCGGCAAGCCGCCCAACGGTACCTGCTGACGTACAACGAAGACATCCCCTGCGAGCAGCTGGTGCGCCGGCTCTGTGACCTGAAGCAAGGCTATACACAACACGGTGGTCTGCGGCCGTTTGGCGTTTCATTCATCTACGCCGGCTGGGACCCACAGCGCCAGTTCCAGCTCTACCTCAGCAACCCCTCGGGCAACTACGGCGGGTGGAAGGCTACGAGCTCGGGTGCCAACCACGCGAGCGCGCAGAGCTTGCTCAAGCAGGACTATAAAGAGGACTGTACGCTGAAGGAGGCGTGCGGCATGGCGGTTAAGGTGCTAAGCAAGACGATGGACTCGACCAAGTTGAGCAGCGAGAAGAGTGAGTGCGGGCTGGGTCGGTGAGATACGGACAAGAGCTAACAGGGATTTAGTCGAATTTGCGACGGTGGGCCAGACCAAGGACGGCAAGATCTACCACAAGCTATGGAGCGCGGAAGAGATCACGGCGTTATTGAAGGAGCACGATTTGGCCAAGGATGAGACAGCCGAGGAAAAGTAGACGAGGACAGGATAGACAGGATGGGCGGGATTAAGACTCCTTTCCAGTGCTGCTGCGTGTACCAATACAAGGTGAATGCATGCGAGGAACCAAAAACTGCTGCGATGAACTTTGTGTGTATATGCAAACTGTCGCCGGCTATTTCCAAAGCCTCAGCTCCAACCTCACATAACTACCTACACAGCACAAGTGCTTAATCGACCTAAATAACAAGTAATGTCAGCACTCATCTCGGACTCAGCATCCCCAGCCCAATACCTACATTCCTCCCTCGCCCCAACCCCTCCTCCTCATCCCCCAACCTCCCATACCCACCACCAACACCATCCTCCCCGGCAGCAGGCGGTCCCGCATACGGTTCCTCACAACGCCCACTCCCCAACCGCGGCCAATACCTTCTATAACTCCAATACCCCACCGTATACCCCAACAACCCGCCCACCCCGACATCATACACATCATGCCGATAGTCCTGGCACCGACTAATCGCAATCATCGTCGCGCCCAGCAACGGCACCCCACACACCAACGCGCGCAGCAAATCCCCACGCACCAGCTTCTGCGCGTGGTCGCCTACACTGCCCGGGGCGGCATGCGCGAAAATGCGCAGCTGGCCCGCCAGGAACAGCGCCAGGTAGCCCAGCCCGGCAAACGCAAACGACGAGTGGCCCGAGGGGAAGCTGCGCCAGCCGTCGTGCAGGGTGTGGTGGTGGGTCTGGGTGCACACGGCGATGGTGACGAGCTGGTCGGGTGGGGTGTTGGGTTGCGGGAGGCAGCGCGCGAGGAGGTCGGGGCGCGGGCGCCCGACGGCGTTTTTGATGATGTCGGTTAGGAGGGAGGTGAGGATCAGGGAGATGGCGAGGCCGAGCAGGGTGACGTGGTGTTTGTGGCGGGGGGCGTGGGTGAGGAGGTTGGTGAGGGTGAGGAGGGCGAGTGGGATGAAGAGTGCGTAGATGAAGTCGTGGACTGTGTGCGTGGGTGAGAGGCCGGAGGGGCCGGGGCGGTTAGTTACTTGTGCTTGTGGTGTGGTATCGGGTTGAGGGGGGGGAGGAAGCTGGGGAGGGTGCCGTATCGGGGGGGCTTACGGAGGGGCACACGTTCGACCTCGGCGTGGGGGAAGGCGATGCGGAGGTCGTTGAGGGAGAACATGCGGTGGAAGGGCTCCACGAAGAATTGGATCTGGAATTGTGGTGGCTTGTTAGAATCTGTTGACGTCGTCGGTGGTATGGAGGCGTGGTAGGCAAGCGCATGTAAATGGAACACGCACCAAGAGGTAGGACACTAATAAAAGCACGAAGCCAATGTAGTCGGAGGCATAGGTCCTCTACGGCGACAGATACCCGCGTTAGCTGACTTCACAATAGCACAATGGGCGACCATGACTTGCCTGCCAGAATCGCGAGAAGGACGCCAGAATTCCGCCGCTGGGCCCGCCGTTCGAGTTGGACCTTGGAGGCGCCATGGCGGGTGATCAGTTACGGTCGTGGAACTGCCTTGAGTATAACCCGGATCGCCGGGGTTGGGCGCCGAGGACCAGACCAAGGTCGAGGCAAAAGGGGTCTGGGAAATTAATTGATGTACTGTGTACGATCTCAAGACGGGCGAGGTCGTGTGCTTCCAGGCTCACTTCTTGCCGGCAAGGCTGCAGGGTGCTGCCGCCTTGGCATCGCTGTGGCAGGGATCTGCTGGCTGGACTGTTCCATCGCAGCTTCACTGGAGCCGCTGTCGCGAGAAGGGAGAAAAAGAACAGGCAAAAACACGAGGGAAAACAAGGCAATAAAGACAGTGTGAGAACCGTAACTTCATTAGGTATCAGCTCAAAAGTAACGGCAAAGGCAGTGAAACTAATAGAGCAGAGTCGGTACCGCTGCTCGGATCCCCTCGTTTCCCGAAAATCATCACCTAAGAATCCCACGACGATGCAAGTGCCAATGCCAGTGATGTCCTGCATACCACACCCCAGGAAACCACATGAGAAAAAGAGCAAGAAAAATGCCGAGATGATAACGCTATGTACAGCCCGCCCAAGAATATACCGTGTTGCCTAGCCCTTCCTTGCGTTTGCTTGTGTATCTGCAGCTCCTCTGCTCGCTCGCAGCCCAGATGACGATGATAAAAAGATGACATGTGTAGATGCCGAATGCGCACCGTCAAATGGCTGCTGTTTAATTTCGTTTCGTTTTTTCATTCCCCAAGTCGTCCGCGCATCATAACCCATGTGCCTCCAAGATATGAATGTTGGTCTTCAGTGTCGACGGTCGATGGAAAGCTGTCGTGCTAGCGGCTCAAGATTCCTCCGCGATCAGCCGCTGGACCTCGGCCTCATTTAGTAGCTTCCGCTTGCCCAGTTCCTCAGGTGGCTTGCCATCGCGGACAGCGCCAAAGTCGAGAATCTGTAAACTAATGTTAGTAATGGGGTTCACCTCGACGAATGCTGGGTAACCCTTACCTCAACATATGTCAGATTCCCGCGCTGCACGGCGGCCACGCATCTCCGGTCATCAAACTTGACCTGCCACACGCCGCCCAAGTCCGTCAGAAGATCCTGCGCGCAATCGCCACTGTCGACATCCCACATCTTGACCGTCTTCTCGCTGCCCGAAATCACCTTCCGCCCGTCATGCTGAAAGCAAGTGATGGCGCCGGTGTGGGCCTCGAGCACCTTCTTGCATTTGCCCGTTTCGGGATCCCAGATTCTGAGCGTGCTGTCGGCGGCCGCAGACACCAGCTGGTCGTCCCGCAAGTCCAAAAGGCCGACCAACATGCTGTGCCCTTCAAGGGTATACAAACAGGTTCCTGTGTTCAGGTCCCAGATCTTGACCAGCGAGTCCATGGAGCCCGAGATGCACCGGTTGCGCTTGTGGTCGAGCACGACGGAGTACACCTTTTGTACGTGGCCGTGCAGAACGTGCAGTTGTTCGCCAGTGCTGATGCGCCACACGCGGACGGTGCTGTCGTAACTACCGGAAACAAGCGTGTCCCCATGCGCCGAGATAGCGCGCACCGAGTGGGCGTGTCCAGAGAGAATCCGGATGAAGTAGGGGCATTGGTCATCGTTAGCCGGCGGGCCAGTCTGAATGTACCGGCGGGAGCCAGCCTCGGGCAACCTCCAAACTCGGAGCTGGCTATCACGTGAACCGGTGATGATGAGAGGCTTAGGTGGCATCATGACGGGCTTGCCGTCGTGTACTTTGCCCGTGTCCGAGGGCATAAGTATTTGCAGGCATCGGACGGTACTCGTGTGACCATAGAACGTCTGGGTGCAGATGCCTTTTTGGATATCCCAAACCCGAACAGAGCGGTCTGTACTACCAGACACAAGCGTGTTGCCCTCATACTGGAGCGCCCAAACACCGCCCTCGTGGCCTTCCAGTTTTGTCCTGAGCTTGCCGGTCTTGGTGTCGTAAACGTGTATCAAGGTATCGTCGCTGCCTGTAATGATCTTGTCGTCGTCGAATTGAAGACAGGTGATCACATGCCGGGGGTGAGCTGCGAAGGCAACGTGCCCCGGCTTGACCTTTCCGCTCATCCAGCTCTGCCGGAACATGTAGTGTCTCCGATAAAGGGATTTGAATAGGTGGAGGTTCCGCAAGGTCGAAAGACCGATCTGCGGGTCCGGGACTGCAATTACTGCCGCGTTGGCTGCTGAGATAGGACCCTCGGACTTGTGGGTTTTCGAAACGGCCAAGTTCCGGTCCGATCTCAACTCTTGGCCGCTAGCCCGCCGCTTCGCCCTCTCGGCGCTGATCTGTGTCAATCCACGCTTCCGCTTCGCACTCCTAGTCCTCGGCAAAAACTCGGGTTGCTCTACCTTGACTACCGATCGGATGAGCTCCGTCTCGCTAGACGTGAGACGACTTTGGTTGCTCAAGTCGACTTCGCATCCCTCAAACCCAACCGGATCTTGCCAGCCCCAGCCTTCGTTGATAGCCCTCTGGAGCTCCCCCGGCGGCAAATGGAAGCCGTCGCGGTCAAACAGCTCCTTCCATCCGGTCTCGTTGCTGTCGATAATATGCCGCCAGTGTTTTGAGACCTGTGCCGCGCGGCAGAGGTCGCGGTGGTCCAGATAGGAGAGGACATGGAGGTTGAGCTCGATGGGTAGTTGCTTGAGAAAGTCACACTTGAGGGCCGGGTTGACCACATCCGCTACCACATGGAGGGTCTTGCGGGGACACCTTCGCAGGAACTGATACATCATCCACGTCTTCAGCTCGTTCGGCATGGCGTCAAAGCTATCCAGCATTGAGCCCGGGTCCACATAAGATCGTCGGTCTGATCCCAGCCTCGAACGGTCGTAGCTCCCGAGGGCCAACTCCATCGCCCCCGGGACTTCGGTGTCATCTGTCATCTGGCTCTCGTCCATCCATTGTTGTTGTTCCGCGCGTGTGAGCTGTGTCGAGAATGAGGTACCCTCGCCTTCCCCGTCTTCGTCGTCAACTTGATTGGGTTGTAACTGGGTGGCTGCTAGGGTGGGTGAGAGCCTGGGACTAGGCAGGCTCACGTCCTGGGCAGCTACGGTGTTGATATTTCGTCTCGGGGCCAAGTCGTGGCCAACGTGCGGTAGGGAGTCGTCCGGTTCGTCGAAGGGCTGGAGCTCGGCATCCGTAATCGGTGGTGTCGCAACGTTGCTGAATGTTTGTGACTCGAGGTCCGCCGTGCTCTCTGCGTCATAAGCCGACGTCGACTGGCTTGTTGCCGAGTCCGCCATGTCCGCCAACAACGGCCTCAACCGTGATGCCCGCTCCAAGCGACTGCCGGCCATGTCCGAAGTGTTCGGGGTCGCTAGGTAACCAGACGATCGCCGGGGTGCCCTGGCCGCATCCCTGCTACGGCCGCGTGCTACGGCATGGCGCAGCTTATCGGAGGCCGAGTATGGGATGCCCGTAAGTTTCGTGGCCAAGCGGGAGCTCCGCGATGGCATCGGCGTGTAGCTCGGCGAGACGGCCCTGGTGTTCGGCCTGCGGGATCTCCGTTGATGTGGTTCCTGCCGTTCATGCGGGCGATGGGACGATGTCGAGACCGGACTCTCCACACCGGGCTCGCGCTTGATGTCGCCGATGTCTTCAATACTCTGGGACCGTTCGGCCTTTTGTTTCGAGGCACCTAGGTTAGCGCACCTTCTTGGGTCAAAGGCCAGCGTCGCTCACCTGAGCATCTGTGTCCTCGTCTTCCCAAGCTTCCGTCTCATAGTCGTCAAGATCAAAGGTCAACTTCCGCAACTCGGGCGGAGTTGGCCTCGCGGCGAGGGGGTATTCTTTGGAGTCGAGCGAGTGCACGTCTCGTGGTTCGCGGAGAAAGAGGGGGGGGTATGACCGCTTAGTTGTGGTTGTGGTTGTGACCGTTTTCGTCTCAACACATTCGTCGGCAAACTGCATCCTACGGCGGTGTGTTACAGTATCCTCGTCCTCCTGCCAAGTCATGGAGACCTTCTGGCTCGAACGCGGCCGGCGGGTGTCCATGGTGTGTTGTTGTGTCGGGGTGTTATTGTTTGGAAGGTCGAAGTCGCCCACTTCGTGTAAAGACGCCAGCGTAACGGTGTCGAGGTGTGATGATAAAGTGTCGTCTGGCCTCGCTGACCACGCTGTAAGCGAAACTTTTGGTTGAGGTCGGGTGTTGGTGCTCGTGTAGGTGGCACGACGAAACTCGGTCCAACACGTACCGGGCACGCCGTCCCCCGAACGCGTATCACACCCAAAAGATCCCCCGCCAGTTACCAGTAATCCAGCAGGTTCAAAGCTCGCCTATCATCTTCTGCCTTTTTCACTCGGAAAAAAGTCGCTGTGGATGGACGGAAGGACGGGAATGTGGCAGTGGGGAACGATCGAACCAAGGGTTTTAGGGGCGGCAAACGGAGATGGCGGCAGAACGAAGACAAGACAGAAGAATGGTGGACAAGATGCTGTCTGTCGATTCAGACCTCGTCACCTCTCGCTCTCTGTCCGGTTTGAGAAAAAAACGCGGGTATCGGGGTCGGACGGAGAATGATGTGGCGAACAGAGAAAGCGAGTTGAGCCCGTTGGCTCCTTCTGCTTTCTGCCTTTGCTGAGGCTAGGTGACGGGCGGTGATCCAGGAGTCAGCACAAGAGGCGAGACCCAACTTGGCACGGGTCCATTCAATTTTCGGTGCCCGTGCCACCGCCCCTAGGATTCTGAACAAAAAAACAGGGTGCATCACAGAGGCACGATGAAACTGGGGGCCAAAAACGAGAAACACAACAACAACTTACGCGGTCCATGATTATTCATTCAAGAAGGAGAAAAGCTTACTTGCTACTTTGGCCACTACTGCAATATTCTCAGTGTAGTTTAAACATCAACAACAGCGGAATCCCCAAATCAGACTTCTCCTCTGATCTGCCTTTTTTTGTCCAGGATTGCCGTTTCCGGCCAAGTTCCGGCCTGCCGAAGGGTTGGAAAGGCCGCACCAGCCACGCACCACGGAGTTGCATCACCAAACTGGAACTTCGAGGCGAGGTGCATCCAGACACAACCCCGAAACACAATTCCGAACTAAGGTTCAACACATGTCGTTTGCTAAAGAACAAGATCGGGTCCGTTACATATCAAAACCCGCAGCTCATCTTCATATGGAAGAGACCTGCTACGAAGTAAAGCTCGGCTCATCCCCCATCATGTCATGATTTTAGCGACAAACGCGGGGAAGGCAGCCGTGGAACCAAGAGCCAGGGGGTTGTCGCCAACAGGCACTGCTGCGCTGTTCAACCCATCCCTTGTTGCACGGTCAAATGTTTACTCTCTGGTACTTTCAGAACTTGTCGGGTTGCGGCCACTGAGCCCAACAGCGCCAGCGATAGTCACCAAGCCGGGCTCCCGATTTACAAGCCAGAGTTGTTTCTGTTTTCCGTCTCGGAAGCCTTGCTTACCTCGAACGCCGTCCCTGAAGGACGCGGCCCGGGTGTGGAGCGCGGGGCAGCCGGAAAACCCGAACCGGCTAGTGCTACATGGGACGGCCGCAGGCTTAAATATTAAAACATGGATTTGAGTTTGGAGTTTGTTCGTCTCTAAACCCCAAGACCATTCAGACAGCAACAAAGTCAGTTGAAACAAGATTTAAGTTATCAAGGTACCTAAGTAGGTAGGTTAATTATAAGTTCCTCAACCAACTACCGGGTTAGACTGACCCGCAACTCAACTCAAACCTGGCTTGCGTCCGCGTTCCGCTAAGTTTCGAAAGTTGACGTCAGGGTTAGGGTAATACTGAGTCTGATTTGCAAATTCCGGACCCTTGCTCGTGTCCAGTTTCTTGAGTTCAAATTCTGTGAGGAAACCAGCTTGAAATACCCGGGAATTCGACCGCTTCAAATCAAGCATAATCGGAACCAGAGGCCGCAGTGGCCCCCCGCGCATTATCCGTGCTGAGTTTGGTTCTTGCATTGCGGTTTGATGATCAACGAACGTCTCTGCCTGATCACCGCGATTCTCTACCCGCCGAAGCAGAGAATCTTGGCGTTTAAAACCACATCGTCATGGTCTCCGATTTTGCTCAGGATTTCGAATGGAGATCAAACTTAACCCAGGTACACCATCCAGCATACGTACATTTCGACACTTTACCCCGTGATAAACATTCAATACTACTAACCTACGATAATATGTCACCTCCAAAGAAACACATGATCCGACGTACCACCCTGTCTACTAACAGTCTACATTGACCGCGTGAAAAGTGAAGTGGTACCCATGGGATTCTTTCGAGAGTTCCTGTTGATAGCTTAAAGTTGAAGAACGCTGCGAATACAAAGTCGAGCCAAAATCATGTAGAAATTGACAAGTCGTAAAATGTCATCCTGCGTATAAGTCGCACCTGCCCTTCCTTTCCCATGGTACGTACCCTTTGCACCTGCCATCGCACCTCCCCTGGTCTTCGCCTGTCTTCCGCTTCCTCCTTCAGATCATTCCTCCAGTCACCTGAGCGCATCGCACCCAATTTTCCAATGAGATTCATGCAGTCCCCAGCCGACCCCCAAACACTGCGCCAGTGACGAGTCTACGACTTCATCTTCCCAAATTCCCATCTTTGATTTCCCAGACCATGGTATCATCATGCCTAAACCGTCCGCAAAGTATCACTCCGCATCCGAGCAGCCGGTCCAACGCGATTTCGAGCTGTGCAAGGTTGTGTTTGGGGCAGCAGTAAGTTGTTGCCATGATGTGGTGGTAGTCTACGAACCCATTTGATCAATTCGACTCACCTTCAAGCAGATAAGCCAGATTTTATATGCCAGGTGAGTAGCACCAAAGTGGGTGCGCCCAACCCAGCACTCACAAACGCAGGCGCGCTTTTCCACCCGATTGTTTCCAGTTGCTGCCGCTTGAACAAGTTGTTTCCCGTTCGTTCGAAGACATCGTCGGATCTGGAGATGAGGTCCAAGCCCACGACAAAGAACTTCTGAGAGATCAGGGCAGCACGCTATTCATACGGCAAGGAAGGTCTTATGAACTCAATCGCTTCCTGGGCATCATGGTATGCGCCGTTCATCCCCTTCCCCCCAAGAAATGAAACCGGGGCTGATATTGTTTGCACAGAGAGACGACATATTTCCCATGATTGAAACCGAACATCTCGTCAAGTTCCGAATAAGTTACCTACGGAGGCAGACCTGGAACGGAAACAGCCTGTTCGAATATTACACCATCGCACTCAAGTACCAAGACGACGGCAGATATGAGTTGGATGTTTGGAGGGCAGGGACAGGGAAGCAGCACGTCGCGAGTACCGACTCCCAGTTGTGGAATCTAGGAGATTATCTCAGCCGGCTCTCCTCTCGGACAGGTCCGAACCCATCTACCATCCGAATCCTCGTTCGACTGCTAACTTATCGAGCGCAGGGCCTCTACACTGGACTTTGGCATTTCATGCTACGGACCGGCCTGATGACCGTCCCATCGGTGTCTGGAAGTTCGATCGCACTGATTTCGACGACGCCAACTTCGGTCTCCAACAACAACATGGATATGCGTATGCGAGACTCACGAGCCTTGAGTCAGTAACCGCCTTGGACTGCCCCAACTACCACTGACTTATCTAGGGTTATGCCATTGCCCCCAGCCGATACCGAAGATGTCATCCTTGAGACGAGCCCAGAACCGGAACTGCAGGTGGGCTCCTTAGGCCGCCCAAAGCTTGCCAAGGCAGCCTTCACCGAAAGGAAACGCAAAAGAGCAATCAATTCTAACGCAAGAAACGGCAAAAGCCCGAGCCCGCCTCCTCGACGTCCACGAGCAGCGCAACTCTCTCCGCCTCTAACACTTAGCTCGAGTAGGAATGCGTCAAAAGACGCCACGACAGACAAGAGCAGGGAAACGGAAGCGGGTGTAAACCCGAATGACGGACTCTTTCAGGGAACCGAAGGCACTCACATCCCTCGTTCACGTAAGGGACTGGTCACGAAAAGAAAGCCCAAGCGGCCTGTGGTATGTCCTGTTGAGAAAGGCCCCTTCATCTATCGATCTGACACATGAAAGCAACTCTTCGAAAACGCTGCGTCGAGTTTGCCCGCGACACAAATCATCAGCCAGAGCCAATCATTGAGCCAGAGAACTCTGGGTGCAAGAGATAACCAAGTCCATATGATCGAGGACAAATCCGCCGATCAGGGGTGGCTTATGGAGGGTGAGCTGCGCTCATCGTCCTCTGACCTGTTTGATTCGCACAAATTGCTCGACGGGATTTCTCTGTCGTCTGAGCCCATATCTGTGATGCAGTTTCCCCACGCCGCTCTCACATCCCTCCCCGCCCAGCTTCCGGACACCCAATATGACACACGCCAAGGGACACCGGAAGGCAAGTTGAGAGGTGCCCTTCGACTTGGGCCGGCATCTGGTGACAGCGGGGCTTACCGTGGGATGACCCAATGGCAAACACAAGCGTCGCTGCCGGCGCCGGCCAACATTCTCGGGATCACGATCAGCGACGACGAAGAGCTTGTTGAGGCGCCTCTGGTGGGAAATCCCAGGAATCTAGCTCAGTCGACAAACGAACAGGACGATCATGCCGGAATCAGCTATAGCTTTTCCCCAAATACAGTTTCCCGACGGAAGTCACTTTTCGATGACCTCCCCGGCAGCAGCGATGGTGAGATTTGAGGAAGCTTCAGGTGCACGGGGGCCTGTGGCTGTGGCATGGATTTGTTACACTTTTGCTGGATTGATCTTGTTGTCTTCTCTGGGACGCTAAACTAATACATGTACAATTTGGCTTGTAATTTCAAGGATGCGAACGAAGCACCTGTAGCCTGCATTTCCAATGCCCTGCTTGTCGAAGGGTCATCATCGAGTCGAAACCAAAGCAGGCCTTTCATATATTGACATCACACCCCGTAATCTCCGCTTTCTGCTACCCCCGTGCTATACCTCCGTGGCCTTGTTAACGTGGTACCTGGTTTGTCTTCGGTTGAAAATGGTCAGTGTCAACCATGGCTTTACGCTGCATCTCTTCAGGGGGATGGCAGAAGGGCTTGAGACAACATCTACCTCGCCCACATGGTCACTCATTTGGTATGGATCACGCAGTGGCTATCATCCCAGCCGTGTAGTTACCTAATAAAAAGCTACGGTTGTGTTATCATCGTGTGTGTATTGTTTGCCTTGGGGGCATGGGCGTGGCCACGGTGCTCTGCAAATTTCTGGCGCGGACGAGGAGGCCGCTTGCTTTCGGTTGGTGAGGAAAGGTGCTGGGGTCAGGAGTGAGGTGCTGGCTTCTAATGGTAGTTCTCTGTGTGCCATAGACAAGTAGTTCTCGGTCATCCTGGTATCATTCTCATAACTTCCATGGTTAGCGCCATGCAATGGCTCCGGGGATACTCGAATTCGGTATTGTTATCTCACACACTTGAAGGTCTTCATGTTATGAGGGACTGGAGGATCAGAGCTCGGCCATTTCTCTCGCCGGCTTCAGACCTAAGCGCCCTACTGCCCACCCTTTCTGCCACCTTTCATCCCAACTCGTTGCCTGCCACACCTTCCTGCCATACCTTCCCGCCAGTGCCATATAAACCAGCTTTGAAGTCACACTGCCACCGCCTCCTCCCAATTGAACTAAACACCGGTTTAGCTCAGCGGTATTGGGAGGAGGACCGGTTGGACACCAATCGAAAGAGGACCGGTTCGACTCCCCCTCGCGGCGCAAAATTCTGATTTTCAGAGTTTTCGTAACCACCAACCTCCATTCGACCGGCGAATGGGGCTTGGTGGTGAGCCTTTTGCTTTTCACGAGACACACTTGTTCTCCGTTTTAATTAAGTTATTGAGAGATCGATAGTATATACGAGCGTTGTATCGAGCATCATGGGGAACAGTCTTTTTTAGGTTCAACTTAGCATTCTAAATTTTCAACTATTCTTTTTATCATTGCTTTTCTGATGGCACTCTAACAGTCTAACATACTCTTAACGCCAATCCATCCATTGCCCCGTCGGGTCCAGTCTCCTCCAACCATGGAGGTTATCCAGAACCAGACTCCCTCCCACCTCGCGAGCCATCACTGAAACTGCTTGTCGTAATCGACCAACGTAAACCTGTACCTCACATCATTCTTATGCAGCCGTTCCACTAGAAAAAAAGTCAGTCAATCAATCATCCCCACCCAAGACTCCAAGAAGAACGCTGGAAATACTCACGCGCCTCCCCCACCCCCTTCTCCCCCACCGGAATCGTCTCCACCCAACTCCTAATCCCCTTCTCCGCCGCCAGCTTCAACATCTCCAACATCTCCTGCCGACTCCCCAAATGCGCCGCCCCAATCAGACACCCATTCGCCAACAACGCCATCGGCCTTACCCGCCAGCGGCCAGCCTTCCCGCTCCGGCAAACCAACACTCACAAAGCGCCCGTGCACACGCAGCAGGCTCAGGTAGGCCGACAGGTCGAACCCGTCGTCGGCGCTGGCCGTGCAGAGAAGCATGTCGAAGGTCATGCCGGAACTCCGACTGCCATATCCGGTTTGTTTCTAGTCCTGTGCAAAAAAGCTATCCATTTCTAGACCCAGCCACGATTGTTGGTCGGATGGAGTCGTTGTATCCGTCATGCAGCCGTCTCAGCGGACCGCTCTCTTGGTAGGCGACCTAAATTAGGCCGACTTGGGGTTGGGCTAGCCACATCATGTCATGATCAGGCGTGTGTACTTCATCACGACTGCTGTCCTAGGTCAGGCCCAGCTGACTCAAGGACTGCTCAGCCGCTTCCATCATTTGGGAAGTGAGTCCCGTGTGAGATTGTGGTTTGGTTGGGGAACATTTATGGGAGTTCTGCTGTCCATGATCGACGTTGGAACAATTGAGCATGTCTTTAATGTCCGAGATAAGATCATAAAGTCCTGGCTGGTGGCAGAGGTCGGTGCCGTCCTCGTCGTTGCGTTTCTGGATGTCGAAACCGTGTATGTCAGCCCTTAATAGGGCCCTAACTGTCGTTCTCCATGATCCGGCATCCATGGTGAGGTTGCTGTAGTATTCTTGACATCTAATGCTGCTTTCACCCAATGGACCCCAGAGACCACCATAAGTCTCGAGGTCGAAGATAAGCTGACTTCCCCCATCCATCGCCGTTTTAGCCTCCTTTTCGACAAGCTCGGCAGCTTTGCAATAGCTACCACTTATCAATGGACACATGGCCGTCAATAGGGTGACGATAATGGGGGAAGCAATCCTGGAAGCCAAGCCTATGGAACGATCGTCTTGCAAGAGTTCGGAAGCTTGTTCAGAGGGGGCTCGGCACTGTAGACACTTGAGTACTTCGTACATTGTCCTTGAGGAGCACCGAACGGTCCACAGCGCGTTCCGCAAATCATTGGGCATTGTCGAGAGCGCGTCCAAGCAGCCGATGAGTCGTTCGGTGCAGCAACAAGGCGACTCTGGCCTACGAGCTACTTGTTTGCCTCCAGGGTCCGCATTCGGAGTTGTCGGAAGACTCCCCGCCAGGAGGCTCTGCGGCAAAGAATCTTGATCCCCGAAGTTGATACTCTTCAGGCAATTCACAACCCCAATCCCAAACTCGGTCCAGGAAGCCTGTTGATCGTCCCGGCAATTCGTCGGAGCTTGTATACCGTTAGGTTTGGAGGCCTTAGGTACCATCCCTGAGGGAGGCGATCCAAGCCGCATGATGTGCAGACAAGGTCCGAACTGAAGCTCTAATGGCTCGTGGGGATGGGACGCCTCGCTTGCCACGTGGCTCTTGGGTCGACCCATGGCTCTCCTCGGAGGGTAGACGCAATCCAGGGCTTCAGATATGCACCGCATGCATCCAGAGGACTCTTTGGTGCACCGGATCTTCCGCGTCCCTATCGTCAGCGGGTTAGTTGGTACTATTACATAGCTTCGCTTAGTCTAATGTCGGGCTAATTTGGGCTCACCGCAAGAAAGGCATGCTTGACATTTGACGGTGTCGTTAATAGTGAATGAAATTCTTTCTGGCATGGCTTTGGAGGAGGGGGGTCTCGCAGTTGCAGTGAAGTGGGATGAGAGCATTGGTGCCTGGCTAATGTGTTTGTACGCTGACGATCTAAGAAGACTAAGGTACAAGGTAAGATGTTGGGGACGGGCCTTCGCTTTCGGCTACTTTTCACCGGGCCAATTGTTCCCCGATTAGGGGAAGGCGTCAGCCCCCATCCTTGCAATAATCCATATTGCTGTGTAGTTACATTTGGTTTGTTGCATTTGATTCCTCCGCCGCAGATCTCATCTCAACTAACTAAAACTACCTACCTATTCTCCTCCTGCACAACATGCACAACAATCTTACCCTTCGACCTTCCCTTGCGAAGTTCCGCGTATGCCTGCGTCACATCGTGAAAGCCAAACGAGCGGCCAATGACGGGCTCGACCCAACCCTCGGCAACCCATCGCGCAATAAGTTCATAGTCGCTGCTGGTCCCCTTGTCCGTCTCGAAGCGAAAGGCCCTTCGACCCGGCATAATGAATGACTTCGACAGGGCCGCAAGGATTCCGCATGAGGCCCGGGCTGTTGGGTCCGCCGCGACCTGGACATAGGTCCCGTTGCTTTTGAGGAAGCCGTGGCATTGATCATACAAGTCGGTGGGTGTGCCGACATTGTCGACAACCGCGTCAAACACCGGCCCCATTCGCCGAAGCTCGGCTAGCACGTCCATCGCCTTGTAGTCAATGACGCCGTCCGCTCCCAGCTTGCAGACCATATCGACGTTGGGGGACGATGTGCTAGTCGTCACCCTGGCCCCCATGAGCTTAGCAAACTGGATGGAGTAGGTGCCGACGCCGCCACTGCCACCGTTGATGAAAACGTGAGATCCCGGCTTGATGCCAGCTGAGAGGAGAGACTTGTAGGCGATCCCCGCACTGGTGCCTAGCGCGGCTGCTTGATCGGTGCTAACTCCCTCTGGTACGGCCGCGAGCTCCGAAGCGGAGGCGACGATGAGTTCGCCAAGAGTGCCGTACCTGGATGCCTTGGCCAGCGAGCCAAAGACGCGCTGGCCTTCGTTGTATGTTGTGTTTCGCGCGTGTTTGGCCACAACGCGGCCGCTAAAGTCTACTCCCGGCTGTGCCTCGTCCCCCAGGCCAAAGAGCCGGCCAAACCAGTCGGACTCGGGCATCTTGTAGTCTGCCGGATTGAGAGAGGCTGAGAGCACCTGAATCAGAAGCTGGTCTTCGGCTAGCGATAGCCTGTCGGGTGCTGGGGCGGTGGTGTCGAGCGCGATGGAATCTTCTAATTTTCCAACAAGAGTTTTGGCCGTGGCGCCGTTGGCGTATCGCCAGGCCCTCATGGTCCGTGGAACCATGAGTTAAATAATTGATAGCTTTTTCAGAAAACAATGGAGTGAGGGAGGGATCAGAAACTGATTGGTACATATGGGAAACTGAAAGATGGCGGGAACTAGTGGTGGTGCAACTAATTGATCACTGTAAGTTCTCCGGAAGAGGAGGTCGCTCTTTATACATGCCCTCCCCCGTTCAGGAGTTGGGCGCAGGATGTGACTGCGACTCGTTTAGAGTGTCATCTATCAAAGCGAGAACATAAGCTGCAGACTGTATTTCATCTCCCCGGAGGTATCTGCTCTGTGATTAGGCTACACGGCGTCTAAAGCCGTCCCTTCGGACGGTCTGTTCGGCCCGCTCCGTCCCAATTCGGCCAAGGTCCCGAACAGAGGGCAGCCGAAAACGTGGCCGTGTTGATTACGCCGTCTCGGCAATTTTGGTGCTCGGGGTTGTGGCGGCACCCGTTCCGGTCACTTTGCTAGATTAGGCAAAGCCCATACCTGCGCCGGAGGAACTGGGTGAGACGGAGACTTCCACATGTCTACATAAAGCCGACCAAGTGATACCCATGAACCCATCAACTGAGTACCTATCTGCTTCAAAACATCCCGCGCAATCCGCCGGGAATTTTCTCCTTCGCACTTACAGGTACATCTATCTACATACGCCCGCCCCGACCTCCAGGACCTATCTATCAAATCTGTGAAAATGGCGGGGCCTCTCATCCTGCCGGTCAGCATCGCCAGCTACGCCTTACTCTCATCTTACTGCCTATGCGGCGGCATCATGGAACACGCCGCCATCTTCCGCGGATGGCTGCACGTCCACGAACCCCGGCAGCTCAAGGCGCTACAATCCACCAGCGGACACGGCACGCTCTACACCTATGTCGTCCCCAAAATCGCCCTGACCATCTTCAACGCCTGTCTTGCGGTGCGGCCACCAGTGGCCCTCAGAGGGAATTCCAATCTTAGCTATGGGCTGTGGTTCGGCTTGACGATGCTGGCAGTCTCCTGGACATCATCGTTTTTGGTGCAGGTCCCACTGCAGCTGCGCATCCAGGAAACGGGGGACCCGGCGTTGGTGCGGCGGCTGAACAAGACGACGTGGACCAGAACATTAGCCATTATGTTGCATGGTGGCAGTGTGGTTTGGATGCTGGCGGGAAGCGAGTTTTAGAATCTTGGTTGTTACCTAGGTACCTCAGAAACCCAGCAGTATTGATAGCATTCACTCTACCCTATGATTACCCACACCACACCCCCAGCCATCATCAACCTCACAACCCCGCCCCCTCCATATCCGCCGCCTGCGCCACCAGCTCCGTCACCGTATCCCTAAACCGCCTATACTCCAACCCCAACTCCCTCGCCGCCGTCTCCCCATCCACCCCACAACTCTCATCCACCACCTGCTCCTCCCTCCGCACCCTCCCCCTCGCCCACTCAAACCCCTCCTCCACCACCTCCGCCACAACCCCATACGTAAACCGCTCCGGCGCCGCCACCAGAAACCTCTTCCCCCCGGCCCCAGGCCTCACCAACGCCTCGACATGCGCCCGCGCCACATCCCTCACATCCACCCAAAACGGCACGCGCGCCACCGGCAACGGCGTCACCCCACTCGCCACCTTCCACAGCATAGCATTCGACTCATTCAGCTGGTCCACGCTCGCGACGGGGTGCACGACGGGGCCGAAAGTCATGGGCGGGCACAGCGTGACCAGGTCGAAGGTCGGGCGGCGGTCGCGCAGGAAGGCCCAGGCGGCGAGCTCGGCGAATTTCTTGGAGCCGCGGTAGGCGATTACCGCGCTGGTGGTGGGGGCGGCGGCGTCGGCGTAGCTGAGCGGGTTCCAGTCGGAGGCGGTGTAGGTGAAGTAGGGGGGGGTGCGGCGGGTGGTGTCCATGATGGAGGCGAAGGAGGAGGTGAGGACGACGCGGCGGATGGGGGTGGTGGTGGTGGTGGTGGTGTTGGCGGCTGCGTTGAGGAGGGCGAGGACGCCGTTGATGGCGGGGAGGATGAGTTCGGTTTCGTTGTTGGTTGTGTTGTAGGTTAGGGGCTGGGGGTTAGGGGGTTAGTGTTGTGTGAGAGGGTGCGGTTGGGAGAGGGAGAGGGCATACGCTTGCAGTGTGGATGATGCCGTCGACTCCCTTGACGGCTTCGTCGAAGATGCTCGACTGTTCTTTGCCATCTTTGAGCTTGTCGAAGTCATCGATTTGGACAAAGTCGAGCTTCCCGGCGTATTGTGGTCGGGCTTTGATCATGGCATCGCCTTTGGCGAGTGACCGGGTCGTGCCACGGACTTTGATGCCCCGGCTGAGCAGTTGGTCGACAACATGGGCGCCGATGAAGCCAGTCGCACCGGTGACAAGAACGTATTGCCTGTTCAAATCAGCAAGATGCCATTTAGTGGGAGTAAACCTATTTGCATACGGTAATTGTGACATGCTTGGATATCTTGGTGTTGACGGTGTTGAGTCTCGGTTCGAATCTCAGGGGCTCGTTTGTGTAGCGGGGCAGCCGACGTGATCGAGGGCTCTTCAGACAGCGGCATCAAACCTGTTTCTGACACAGCTAGTGGTTGTGGCCTCCCGGATATCGACCTCCGGGTTTGAGGTGTTTAGTTGCTTCATCGGCAGTTTACTTGGAAAATGGTGACTGTTCTCCTCGACGTCCTCGTGTCCCGCTCATGCCGCCTCCCCGCGCCTGAGTAGAAGCTCGGCTTTAAGGCGGGAGCGCTGCCGCCGACACCCGCATGGTAGGCTGGGACCCCTGAAGCAACAACCAACCCAACATTGAAAATCCCGACCAGTTGTGGACTGATTTAGGTGTGCGGAAACGCACTAACGACTCGCCGGCCCACATGTCTTCCCGTTATCCCCCCATGGGGAGAACTCCACCGTTTCCACCCACTTACCACGCAGTTGCCGGAGCCACGCGAACCTGGATCACAACCCCGGACCCCGGGAATGCTGAGGCAGTGAGCAGGGGATAGAAGCACAGGCACTGAAAACTCGCGACCGTGGCATCCATCAGATGACAGACGCCAGAAACCGAAGTAGCCGTAGACGCGCTTAGGTCGACTTGGCTGCGAGTGTTCGGATTCGACCCTCCAAGTCAGCCGGCCGTTCGTTGTCTATATGAAGCCTTGATCCGCTGCTCCATTCGACCCCCTACCGACCAGAGTCAAGGGATCGCGTCGCGTCAGTTGATCATTCGACCGTTGACTGCCTCAATCTTCACCATGGGGTTCTTCAACAATCTCAGCGGCAACTGGCTGATTGCCTGCATCACCTTGGTCAATGCCGGTAAGATGACATATTCCCGCACTGTGCCTGTTGCGGAATCGAGACTGACCCCGTGTTTGAACAGCCTCCATGTCATGGTTCGGCTACGACCAGGGCGTTTTCTCAGGCGTGTTGATCTCGGCCGACTTCAAACACTACTTCCCCGAAACGAACCAAGCCAGTATCTCTGGCATCACATCTAGCTGTTTCTCGGTACGTGCAGGCGCGGGAACTTCCGAGATATGCCGACTTACACGCGTGACGTTTAGCTCGGCGCCTTCTGCGGTGCCATCTTCGCCTTCACTCTCGGCGACAAACTCGGCCGCAAAAAGACCATCGGGCTCGGCCTCGTTTGCAATGCCGTTGGTGCCATCCTCCAGATCGTCTCGTGGCATCTGCCGCAGATGATTATCGGCCGTGTCATCAACGGTTTTGGCATGGGTTAGTGGCACCGATCCCCGATAGTCTGAGACCATATTGGCTGACAATCCCCCTCCCCCCAGGTCTCACATCATCAACCTGCCCCGTCTACCAAGCCGAGTGCTCCCGGCCCAGCGTGCGCGGCAAGCTAGTCGTCGTGCAGAGCGTGTGCAACACAGCCGCCTTCTGCCTAGCCAACTGGATGAACTACGGCCTGTTCTTCTCAGGCGGCGCTCTACAGTGGCGGTTCCCGCTGGGCTTCCAGCTCATCTTCCCGGTGATTGTCACGGCCGCGCTGCTGTTCGTGCCCGAGTCGCCCCGCTGGCTGCTGCTGCAGGACCGCCACGACGAGGCCCTCGCCGTCATCGCCCGCCTCGAATCCAGGACCGCCACCATCCACGACAAGGAGGTCACGGCCGAGTTCCTGTCCATCCGCACCGCGCTCGAGCAGGAGCGCAAGGACCGGCCTGCGTGGAGCGATGTGGTGCGCTTTAGGGATCGTCAGCAGAATCTGAGGCGGTTGTTGCTGTCGTGTGGTACGCAGTTTATGCAGCAGTTCTCGGGTGTCAATGCGCTGGGTTACTACTTGCCTACGCTGTTGCAGCAGAGTGTTGGGTTTGATGAGCAGATGTCGCGCCTTATGACTGGTGTTAACGGGACCATCTACTTGGGTGCGGCGCTGTGCTGCATCCTGATCATCGATCGGTTTGGGCGGCGGAAGTGAGTGTTTTCAGTCCCTGTCACGTTTTCTTTTCGCTGACCGACCCCCAGGATGATGTTGTACGGTTCTACCACGATGGGTGCTTGCTACCTTGTGGCGGCCATGTGCCTCCGAGCGGCGCAAGCTGGAGAGGCCGACAAGAAACAAGTGAGTCTCGCTCTCTTATCCTCCCTAACCCCAACCTTGCGACGACATTATACTGACCTCAACAGATGGGCAACGTTACGACGGCCATGTTCTTCCTGTACTACTTCTTCTACGGCACCAGCTTTGCCAAGGTGCCGTGGGTGTACAACTCCGAGGTCAACTCGCTCGGATGGCGCACGCGCGGGGCGGCGGCGGCCACGGCGACCAACTGGATGGGCGGGTTCATCGTGACGCAGTTCACCAAGGTGGGCGTCGACAACCTCAAGTGGGGGTTCTACCTCCTCTTCGCCGTCATCTGCTGGGCCTACTTCCCCGTCGTCTTCTTCCTGTACCCGGAAACCTCCCGCCGTACCCTCGAGGACATGGACGAGATCTTCATGTCGAACCCGGGCGCCATCGTCTTCAACAAGCCCGAGCTGACGCAGCGCCATCGGCCGCAGGCCTTTGTCGATGCTGAGGCCAGGCGCATTGGTGAGGGTGCAGCGGCCGAGATGGGTGGTGCGGGTGTGCTGGACGAAAAGGCTGTTGAAGAGGTCAAAACGTCGCACATGGAGCGGGACCGTGAAAGTGGCGGGGTGTGAGATTTGGTGGAGATCCGGGGATGCGAGTGGTTGAGTGGTGGGATGAAAGATATTTATTTATTCATGGTAGTTATGCATATTGTGTGTTTTAGATGGAGGTTGGGATGGAAGTTTAGCTATCGCAAACAGGTCTTGGTCGGACAATCCGTAATTCTTTACCATGTCAGTCGCGTGTTGATGTTACATACAGGGGGCGAGATACCTCCCTAATACGTGCAACTTTTAAATGAGCAGGTCGAAAGAAATAAAATTTCCATGGATTGTTGAAACAGGAATGAGAAATGAGTGACCGAGTCATGGAATATTTTCACGGCGTCCCCGACGACTCGGAATGATATTATTAGAAGGCGCCTTCCCCTGCGCGGGTCATTCGCCAGCGCTCATGTTCCACAATCCACCGCTTCCACCGCCACGCGCGTCCCCTCTCCGTCTCCCCCACAAACCCCATAAACGCCGACTCCAGATCGCGGCAAGCGGCCCGCAATCGGCAACATCGCGTCTTGTCCATTCCCCATCATGAGCTTCAACCGCCGCAGAGTGGCATTGGCGTGCACCTTTTGCCGCCACAGGTAATTAATTTTATCTTATTCTCCTTTGCCACCTCGCGTATCGGTTCCAAGACCATGGATTCATGGAAGCAATTGACTAATTTCTCCACCGTCCCACAGAAAACGGCGATGCGATGCCACACGACCGTCATGCCGCAATTGCATCGAAGCCGAAGTCGATTGCCGCTACGATGACACCCCCTCACAGCGCATCGACTCAAGTGGGGGCAGTCGCGAGATCATCAGCCGCCTCCAAGATATCGAGGCCATGCTGCAACACCACCTGCCTGGCATCTCTACACTCACTACCGGTGTCCAGGCCATCGTGTCGCAGTCGCCTACCTTATCCGCCACCTCCCCGGCCAGCCAGGCTTCCACTCTCCAGGCTGCCCGGATTCTATCCCATGACCTTGCCGGTGCCGGCGCCGGGTCGGCAGCCCAGTCATGGCCGTTGCCCATGCACATGCAGCAGCCGTCCCAACTGCCCGGAGTGACGGACGCCGAGCTCCCGCCCCTGACAATCCCCGTCGGCCACAAGACTTCTTCCAACTATTTGCTCCGCCTACCCGCCATGAAACAACTGATAGGCGAGTATCCCGCCGATCTGTTCTTCCTGCTCGAGTCGCGGAATCCGCTGCCCCCGGAGATGCCAGCGCACTTTGCTGCTCCGTCGATGAACCCCGTGCCTCCCGCCGAGCTGTCCAAGGATGTGCTCGATCGCTTCGTGTCCGCTTTCCTCTCCGGTGATGATCACACTCATCCCGTCCTCGACAAAAACGAATTCCATCGCATCTACCAGGGGTTCCTCGAGAATTACTATTCCGACCCCTGGTGCATCGAATCGATCTTGTGTCTTGTAGTCTTCGCCTTCGGGGCCGCAAAGCTAGCACGGCCCGGCGCCCAGGGGTTCCAGTCAGAGCCACCGGGGATGGTGTACATGCAGGCCGCGCTGCCGACGTTGGTATCCATGTCCTCGTGGTCTGTCAGCTACAGCCTGCTCCTACCACAGGCTTTAGTGTTGGCGAGTGTTTATTTTGCCTACATTATTCGCCCGCTCCAGAGCTGGAGGCTCGTGTATTCTGCCTCCTCACTCTTGCAGTTCAAGCTGTGTCGGTAAGAACGTCGTGGATAGCATTGCGTCCGTTTCTCAGCTGATATGACGGCAGGTTATCCGCTCGTGATGACGACCCGGCCGCGAGGGACGTTATCCTCCGCATTTTCTGGTCCTGCTTCCTCGTTGAGTGTGACCGCCTAGCCGAGCTGGAGCTGCCCCAGAGCGGTTTGCAGCAACTCATAGACAAGACCAGCCTCCCAAGCTTCAGCGGCGTCGACGACTCGCAGTCAACGACCTGTCTCGCCGAAATCTCCATCCGCCGTCTGCTCAACCGCGTGCACAACACGCTTTATCCGCGGAAACAAAGCGTTCTCTCGTTATCTTCGACCTCATTGACCGCTTCCGATGAGTTCTCGGCCGCCGAGACTGCTTCGGTCGCGTCCATCTGCGACGAGCTCTACCGGCAGCTCAATTCCTGGTACGAGTCGATTCCGGAACCTTCTCGCCCGACACTGGGCACTGAGCCTACAGGGCACGACCGCAAGACGATCTTGCGAATCCGTTACTACGCGGCGAGGCACATCATACACCGCCCCTTCGTCCTCTACATCGTCACCAACGACCTTCAACATGTGGCCAATGCTGCTATCTTGGAGAAGGCCAGCGTGTGCATCGAGAGCTGCCGGATTTACCTCCAGAATACGAGAGTGATTCTCGCGAAGCAGAGCCAGTACACCTGGACCTTTTCCCTATCGTAAGGATTTCCTTCTTGTAAGACAATGCGGACTTATATTGACGTTTTTGGCAGGTCATTAGGGGCACTCGTGGTTCTCACCCTGGCATCCCGCAGTCCCGCCCTCTCCCATCTGGTACCCGACATTGACGAGCTCCAAAGCCTGGCAATTAGCAACGTAAAACCTTGGGCCTATCCCGGCTCCAGCCTTGAGATGGTCGTCTCGGTCATGGAGGAAATGCAGAAAAAGCAGCGGCTATTATTGGCTTGCATCTAACT
This sequence comes from Chaetomium tenue, assembly GCF_020726465.1. Classification (NCBI taxonomy): domain Eukaryota; kingdom Fungi; phylum Ascomycota; class Sordariomycetes; order Sordariales; family Chaetomiaceae; genus Chaetomium; species Chaetomium tenue. The sequence goes on along the minus strand of NW_027117330.1, from coordinate 426,569 downwards.
GAACAAGTCGCGTACACAGTAAACGCCTCAACGCCAAACCGGTATGCAATCAGCCGGCTACTACAACTCCCCGCCCGTCGGCTGCGCAATAATCTTCTGCCCGATATCACTGCGCCAGAAGCTGCCGTTCGGGTAGGTGTACTTCTCGAGCGCCTCCTCAGTGTACCCAATGCTGTACCCGGGCTCAATCGGCGTGACGTAGTGGGCGTCGACGATCTTGGACGGGTGCCGCAGGCTCTCGCGGTGGCTGTCGGCGAACTCGAGCATGGACCGCTTGCCGCTGACGACCACGTAGTCGATCAGGCTGAGGTGGGAGGTCAGCTCCGTCAGGCCCATGGCGCCGTTGTGCGGCACGCAGGGCACGTTGAACTTGAGCGCCATCAGCATCACAGCTAGGCACTCGTTGACGCTGCCGAGCCGGACGGCGTCGATCTGCGCCACGTCGGTCGCCTCGGCCTGCAGGAGCTGCTTGAAGGTCACGCGGTTCTGGGCAGCCTCGCCCGTGGCGACGCCCACGCCATAGGGCTTGAGGGCCTTGCGGATGGCCGCGTGGCCGAGAACGTCGTCGGGATTTGTGGGCTCTGTGGGTGGATTAGCGGAGAATCTAGAAGGAAGACAAGTAGCAAAACAATACGAACCCTCAATGAAGACGGGCTTGAACTCGACCAGCTGCTTCATGTACTCGATCGCCTCGGGGACGCTCCAGACCTAACCACGCAAGTCAGCTTCATATCTCCGCAGCCAGACAAACCCACAAAGACAAGACTCACCTGGTTCGCATCAATCATGATCTGATACCCCTTATCATACCCCAACACATCCCGCACCGCCTTCAACCGCTCCCGATCCGCCTCCACGCTCGTCCCCACCTTAAACTTAAACACCGTAAACCCCTGCGCAATCGTCTCCGCCAACACCTCCTTCATCCGATCCCCACTAAACGCCAACCACCCCGGACTCGTCGTGTACGCCGGCACCGCCGTATTCGCCAGCGCCTCCTTGATCCTCTCCTCCTTCCCCACCTGCGTCTGCTCCAACATCGCCTGCGCCTCCTCCGGCGTCACCACATCCGTGATATACCGGAAATCAATACACCGCACCACCTCCGCGGGACTCATGTCCGCCACGATCCGCCACACCGGCTTGCGCGCGATCTTGCCCCACAGATCCCACACCGCGTTGAGCACCCCCGCCACCGCGAGGTGGGTCACGGATTTCTCGGGGCCGATCCATCGGTATTGGGAGTCGGATACCATGTATCGCCAGGTGCGGCCCATGTTGGCGGTCAGCTGGGACATGCTTTTGGTGACGACGCGACGCGCGAAGATGTCCAGCGCGAGGGTGATGAGTTCGCTGCCGCGGCCGTTGCTGAAGGCCTGGTGGGAGGGGGGGGTTAGGTCAGATCACTGTCGTCGCTGCAAGGAAAGAGAAGGGGGGGTGGGGGAGGGAGGAGACGTACGATGCCCTCGCCGACGAGACCGTCGTGGTTGGTCAGCAGACGCACGTAGGGGTGCGAGCCGTTGGTGCCGACGTGCATCGCGTCGGAGCCCACGCCGTCCAGGCTGGTGGGGAAGCGCAGGTCGGTTACCTCGAAGCCGATGATTTCGACATTGTCGAGGGTGGGTTGGGGGACGGAGCCCATGGTGGATGGTGGTGCTGTGGTGATGTTGTGGTGGTGGTGGTGGTGGGCGAGGTGGTGGGTGAGGGGGTGTTTCGGGATGTGGTTTGCGATGGCGACTGATTCCTCAGGTCGGTTCGGTCTTATTATGAGAATGGCGAGGAAGTCAAGAGGTGGGAACTTTTGTAGGGAGATCAGCGGAAGCAGGCCGCTGTCAGGTGGAATCGCGGCGGATTTCGCAGCCCGCTGATGCTTCTTCGAAACCCACCATCTCTGACCGGTCGACTCCGATATACCCCGCTGGTCTCACCGTGGGGTATCGCCATGTGAGACAGCCTTTTCGGCGGCGGCTCCATCACCCGCAATCCCGCAGTCCCGCAGCCCCCACGGCCCGGCTGTTGTGGTGGTTTAGGCAAGTTTAGGGTGGCCTCGTGGGCGGTGGAGATTCGCGGGAGCCTGCGGGACTCGCCTCACTAGCTCCTCGGCTGCATGTCTGCTCCTCACCATCCCCGGGATTACGGTATGCCGCCTTTCCCCGCAGGGGGTGCCGATCAGCCCCTTTTTCGTGCATCCGAATCCGAGTTGACAGGTGCGTGCCGCCTTTCCCCGTCACAACCACCCGATCGAACGGGTATTCGATGAAGATTCCACCTTCAACGAAGCGGGGATGTGTTCTGGTTGGGCTCCGGCTGACGCAGTACCAAGCAGGCGGGTATGGCGGTGCATTCCGGCACATGCGGTCGAACAGATGCATGACTCAGCTGTCTTGACCGCGAGGGCCGGCATCTCTGCGCGGCATACATTTGAACTCGTAACTTGCAAGTTAACTCGGACATCAACTCTTCCCGAGTCGTGATAACACACTACCCACCCCCTTCCCACAACCACAACCACAACTCACCCTCCTCTTCTCAGACCTTCTCCCTCGGACACTACACCAACACCACCACCATGACACCGCAACAACCCCAACAAGAACAACCCTCCGCCCCCACGGCAACGGCAACGACAGCAACATCACCACTCCCCAACCACCACCACCACCCCTCAAAAACCTCCCCCCTCCCCCCCGGCATCTACGCCCCCACCCAAGCCTTCTTCCACACCACCTCCCCCACCACCCTCGACCTGCCCACCACCGCGCAGCACGCCCTCCGCCTCGCGCGCGCCGGCATCACCGGCCTCGTGACCAACGGCTCCAACGGCGAAGCCGCGCACCTGACCCCCACCGAGCGCGCCACCATCACGCGCACCACGCGCGCCGCACTCGACGGCGCCGGGTACGCACATGTTCCGGTGCTCTCGGGCGCGTCGCATGCTTCGTTGGAGGGGACGGTGGAGTTGGTGAAACAGGCGCGGGAGGCGGGGGCGGGCGGGGTGTTGGTGCTGGTGCCGAGCGCGTTTGGGTGGGCGATGAAGGGAGGGGGGGTGGTGGAGAGGTTTTTTGAGGGGGTTGTGAAGGAGGGGGGAGAGGGGGTGCAGGTGGTGGTGTATAATTATCCGGCGGCGGCGGGGGGGTTGGATTTGGATTCGGATTTGTTGGGGAGGTTGGCGGAGGTTGGGGTGGCGGGGGTGAAGTTTACGTGCGGGAATGTGGGCAAGTTGGCGAGGGTGGTGGGGGAGAGGGAGATGCAGGGGGATGGGAGGTTTAGGTGTTTTTCGGGGGTGGCGGATGCGATTGTGCCGGCGTTGGCGGTGGGTGGGCATGGGGGGATTGTGGGTGCCGCGAATGTCTTTCCCAGGGCATGTGTTCAGGTATATAAGTTGTTTGAGGAGGGGCGGTGGGAGGAAGCGCGGGTTGCGCAGCAGCGCCTGGCTCGTGCGGACTGGGCCATGACCAAGAGGGCGATCCCGGGGTTCAAGTCGGTGCTGCAGAAGTATCATGGGTATGGGGGGATCCCGAGGCTGCCTGTGCAACCGCTGTCTCAGGAGGAGGAGGAGAAGTTGTTCGCCGAGGTTGAGGAGATGATGGCGTTCGAGGCTGGGTTGGAGGACTTTGGGAAGCCGAGTCAGTGAGGTGGGGGGGTTAATATACAAGGAAAGGGCTGCATGTTTTGGGTCCCTGGATGGGGATATGTACAACCTGCACAAGCAAAAGAAAAGTCTAGATTTCTGCTGCACCCACGCTTTACAGCCTACTCAACGCCCTCGTCATGAAAGAACCGCAGTATCGCAGCCGCCGCCACATCCCCATCGTGGTCCATTTCAGCCGTCTCCGCCGCCCTGTCCGCGTGCTCCAGGTCCTCGATGCTCCCACTATCCACACGCATCTGGATCTGCCGCTTCACCATGCCCTCGTCAAACGCCAGGTGCGCCTGCGTCGTGAACAGCCTGCCCTTGATGTACACCCCCTGTACCTTGGTATGCTCGCTGTGCCCCCACACCTCAACCTTGGTCCCCGGGGCGAGCAACCCCCCTGAAGATTCCGCTGTCGGAGGGGCGACGACGTAGTCCTGGTGCATCTGGTGGAGGTAGACCTCGGGTGTGTCTGTTTGGAACAGCTTCTGGCCGAGGGGGCTGAGGTTGATCTTGGAGTGGCCCAGCTCCCAGTCAGTGGATGCGGCAGAGGCGATGTCAGACCCGAGGAGGCGGCAGAGGAGTTGGTGGCCGAAGCAGACGCCGGAGAAGTGCATATTGGGGTGCTTGAGCCAGAGTTCTAACGGCGTTAGCCAGGGTGCACTCGTCTCAGGTCCGGTCAGGGGGGGTTACCTTTGAGAAGGGCGAGGAGGTCCAAGATCCAGGGGTCGTTGCCGTGGGCGTCGTACACGCTGCCCGTAATTAAGAGGGCCTCGCAATTGTCGAACTCGTGGGCCTTGGGCATGGTGCCTCCTTTCTCGGTGATAACGTAGCGTGTATCGGTCTCGATGCCGAGGGGGGGATCATGGGCGTTGCCGGCTTTGGCGAAGTGGTGGTGGAGGATCTCGCCAAAGGTGCCCCGACGGGACTTGGTTTCTGGGTGTGGTTCATCAGTCTCGAGGACCATCATGCGCACCGTTGGTCTGCCGGACTCCGTGTCCAATTCAAGGTGTTGGGTAGCCATTGTTGATGTTTTGGGTTACTTGCTGCATGTATATACGTCGCTAGCTGCAGAAAAGGGCTGTCGATCTCCCGCCTGTCGATCTTAGAACTGTGATTCAACAAACCACGAACACGGTGTCGGGTCGAACTTATATCTTCATATCAGATTACTGAGTGCGTACCCCTATTATGTATGCCAAGTGGGAAGACTTGGAATACTGCGGGGCGATGACGACGATGTGGAACACCATCCAACCCCAAGTCAAGAATTCATTGTTCATTTGCAGTTGAGCCAACTGGCTTATCCGACATGTATGGCGTCTTGAGGAGTAAATATCCTGGACATCGACCTTGGTATGAACCACCCCCCCAATGCTATCTGTTTTGAAACCAATAGCCCTCACCGTGCCTGTCCCAATAACTCCAAAGTCTCCAACTCTTAGTGAGCCGGCATGTCGCCGCTGAGACGGGAAAGAGAACCCAAGATTATACTTACAACCTTAGTTTTCATATGTTATAAATATCAGAGAATATCTCCAAACATTAGTGTCGGTTTATAGATCGCGTCCTCCAGATGAGGGCTTGGTGTGGTTTGAACCGTACGACGTTGAACCGTACGCGTCTCGGGGTCGGGGGTTCTTATGATAGTTTCTATCTTGCAACTTCGAGTTACAGCCAGATATATAAAATATCGTCATGATTTCATCGAGCCTATTCTAAATTTATCACATGCAGCGGATCCATGGATATCTAAAGACAGACACATGTGACTGTGTGAATACCAGGATATTGAATTAGAGCCCTGTATTTCGCCCGCCGATCCCCCCCACCGAGCAAATCTCAGCCCAGAACGCTGGGTCACTGGATACCTTTCTGATTTTAGGCTTTCTACTTCATAGCCCGTTCTGGTTGATGCGTGGTGGTGTCGAGGGTTCGGGGATTCCAAGCGAGAACATGGTACATACCCAGCTATTCTTTCTTTCTTTTCTTTCTTTCTTTTTCCGCCAGAGAGAAGGGTTATGATCCTTTCAACGTCTTCCCCAGGCCGACGGTGGATCAACCATGCTTTGCATCGTGCAAACACATCTGAAGCTCAGTGTCATCTTCTGAAAGAACCCGATAAAGCAAATGCAGCCACGTGGGAACTTGCCATGCAAGTCCCCAAAAGTCAGATTGCCCTGCCGATTCCCTTTTCCTTGATTCTGTCGCCAACGATGTTCGATCCATGATAGGTCAGCAGCCAAGATGCATCCTCAGCGTCAACAGGGGAGAGCATCATGCATGCGCACGAGTCCGGCGACGAGCTCGTCGACAGGTTCGCTCTTAGTGGTGGATGAAAATCGTATCCGAGAAGGCTCGGCGGAGCGAGAGGGTCCGACCAATCTTGAGAGGGAAACTGTTCGCTGTGATCTCGGGCAGGTCGGGGTATTTCTGGCCGTGGGTCGAATCAGAGTGGTCCAACGGCTCAATGTTACCTTCCCCAGTCCCACTCTAGGCGATCCTCCAGGTCCTCTGGCCAGGGTCGAGACTTCAACCCCAACCTTCTCCATGTCTGTACGACCGGGGTATTCTTGATGTTGGGTTGTGTGAATCGAAGCCGCCATGTGGCATACAAAGCCCGCCGTCACCCTCTCCCCACCATCGGATGCAACCCTTCATTGCGTCCTGCGGTCGACGAGAGGTATGCGTCTGCCTACTCTACCGTAACTACACCGTTTCAGATTGAGGCAAAGTAGTAACTCAGACGCAACTCGAAGCCTCTGAGAAGTCCCCATCATGGCGACGGGAAAGGTGCAAGTCAACCACCTCCAGAAGGTGGTTGACCAGGACCTCGAGGAGAAACTTGGCCAGAACGCCCTCCAGCAGGCGAAGCAGGCAACCGAAGATGAACACGCTCAGACCTTGATGCAGGCTCTGCGGGCGAACCACTGGGCCGTCTTTTGGTCCGTCATGATTTCCATGGCGATTATCATGGAAGGGTATGTTTGTTTCAGTTTGCACTCTGACAACCCGGCCCGGAGAAATACTAAAAAAGTAACAGTTATGACACCATTCTCATGGGCAATTTCTTTGCTTACCCCGAGTTTGCCAAAAAGTTTGGAGACTACTATGAGGACACCGACGATTGGCAGGTCTCGGCCCCGTGGCAGACGGGGTTGAACATGGCCAGCACGGTTGGTGCTATCTTTGGTACGTGTCCACGGTGGTTTTGATAGCTTTATTCCTCGCATGACTCGTGCTAACAGCAAGCTTCTCAAGGCGGTCTCATGAACGGGTACCTTGCTTCCAGATTCGGTTACCGCTGGGTCATGATCGGAGCCATGGGGTTCCTGAACGCCTTTATCTTCGTCGTCTTCTTTGCCCCCAACGCTGGCGTCCTCGTAGGCGGCCAGATCCTGTGCGGGCTATGCTGGGGTGTCTTTGCGACCCTCTGTCCCTCCTATGGTGAGTCTAAACCTGGGTGAACTTAGGCTACCTGGTTACTGATTCGGTTTCTATAATCTCTATTAGCCTCCGAGGTTTGCCCCACCAACCTGCGTGGCTACCTGACTACCTACGTGAACCTGTGCTGGGCCATCGGCCAGCTTATTGCCAGCGGTGTTCTCCGAGGCTGCCTCCCTATCGTCGGCGAGATGGGCTACAAGATCCCCTTTGCCATCCAATGGTTGTGGCCTCTTCCCCTCATGGTCATTGCCTACCTTGCCCCCGAAAGCCCTTGGTACTTTGTCCGTACCGACCGCCTAGACCAAGCCAAGCATTCCATCAAGAGACTCGGCGGCAGGAAGTCGGACGAGCAGATCGACGCCCAGCTCGCCATGATGGTGCGCACGACGAGGCTCGAGGCCGAGGTCACCAAGGGCGCCACTTACCTCGACTGTTTCCGCGGCAATGACCTGCGCCGCACTGAGATCTGCATGGTGGCCTTCATGGGCCAGATCTTGTCGGGAAGCAGTTTTGCCTACACTCCCACCTACTTCTTCACCACCGCCGGCATGGAAAAGTACAACGCCTTCAACCTCGGCCTCGGCGCCAAGGGGATGGCCTTCCTGGGAACTGTCGCGTAAGAACCCCCATCCCCCATCTCGTCTCCCACCAACCACCCATGACTTTACTAACCCCCAACCCACCTTACCACAGCTCCTGGTGGCTGATCACCTACTTCGGGCGCCGCACGCTGTACGTGGGCGGTCTCGGCTTGCTCACCGTGATCCTCCTGATCCTCGGCATCCTGGACGTCTCGGCCGGCGAGAAGGGCCTCTGGCCGTCGGGCGGGCTGTGCGTGTTCTGGCTGTTCATCTACTCGCTGACCATCGGCCCGCTGGCGTACAGCATCACGTCCGAGACGTCGAGCGTGCGCCTGCGGCCGCTGTCGGTCGTGCTCGCGCGCACGGCGTACCAGGTTACGAATATTGTGTCGCAGGTGCTGTACAGCTATATGCAGAACCCGACGGCGTGGGATTTTAAGGGGAAGTCGGGCTTTTTCTGGGGGGGTACGGCGTTTATTGTTTTTGTGTGGGCGTATTTCCGCCTGCCGGAGATTAAGGGGCGCACGTATGAGGAGTTGGATATTTTGTTTGCGAACAAGACGCCGGCGCGCCAGTTTGCGAAGGCGCATGTCGATGCGTATGCTGGTTCGGGTCATGGGCAGGAGGAGAATGCGCAGGAGCAGAAGGCTGAGTACAGGTAGGGTGGGAGGGACATTGTAATGGAGAGTAGCACGGAGGATAGCCCGGGGATCTTGGGTGAGAGGGTTTGCTCCTGACCCTGTCAACGCGTAAAGCTACATGATAGGATTGCTGCTCCAAACTTGGGTACTCCACGCTCCATAACTTGTCATGTATGTACCTAGCCAGACACTCCAAGGATAGTGCAGACAGCTACCTAAACCCGGAACACCTATTTTCGTCTGCAGCGCAAGGTAGGGCCGTAAATAGCGAGGTACCAAGCACCGGGCCGCGACCAAGCCACCCCTGATATCCAGATATCCAACCTAGTCACTGCTGCTGCTCACGCTCAAAAAGACAGCAACAACCAATACCGTAATGACGGTGTAAAGGCCAACAAACACCAAGCCCCAGAACAGCTCGCAGTCGTGACGATGACGCCTTTGTCCGCCGCGCTCGAGGTCGCACCCGCAGTCTTGAAAGATAATGTCCAGAAGCCTCGTCAGGGGACCCGGTACGTCTCCCCGATTGTTGGCCGCGGTCGTGTCGTTTGCCGCTGGGGGGTTGTTCGTGTTGGTGTTTGACGTCGCGATAGATGCATAGGAAGATGGCGCGGAGGGCTGCTCTGACTCGAGCAAGGGTTGGTCTATGACAACATGTTAGCATTCGTGAAGCTCAACGAAAAGTAGAGATGCTCGCCTTCAGTGGGTGTTTTCGGCTGCGAGGCCTCGGTTTGTGATTCAGGTTGGGAACTCATGTTGTTGAGTTCAAGAATGACATGTATTCTCCGAGTATGGACTGCCGTGCTGTTTGCTAATTATTTCTGTAAAAAGGTGATATGTTCGGCCCCGCGTCGTTGCTGAAGTAGGTTACCAACGACATACTAAGGTTGCGAGCACGAATCGAGCAATAAAATATTATTATTATTATTCATACTCCGCTATGCCCTAGGGCGTGCCGGACCCTCTGCTATTTAGTGTACAGGAAAACCGTGCCCTCCCGGGCCGGGTGAAAAACCCCTACCAACAATCAAGGAACGATGCGTTCTGGTGAGTCTACGTATACAAAGAGAGGAGGCCTCCTGGCCTCCGAACGGGGGCGCTTCAGGCCGCCGTTTCCAGCTCGAGCCTCCTGGCCAAGCTGTACATCGGCAGCCTCCCCGAGTCCATCAGCCAGTCGAGGATCCTCCTCGCAAGCCGTGCAGTCGTGGGATTGATACCGTGTAGAACTGAGTAAAAGTCCCGTCGTGTCCGAATTCCAGTTCTCTCCCATCTTCGAGTCAACGGTGGGGCCAAACACCACACTACCAGGTGTTCGGCAGTCTCTCGTCCCTCGCCACACTCGCAGGCAGGCGTCAGAACCTCCGGGACTTCCCGTGTAAACAAGTAGTCCCGTAAGCCTATTGCTCCCGTCCGGATTTGAATGAGCAGTGAGCTTTTCGCCTTGCTGAGACCGTCATGCCTCCTTAGGGTTTCGTTCCGGAATAGCGTCTCCCGCTGATGGTCAAAGTCGTCCGCCGGCCTGGTGATTGCTCTGCCGTCCCGTTCCTTTAACCACCTCGCTCTCCAGGCCTCTTCTACTGCCTTGTCCGTGTCTACGGTTCCCCCCGTCCAGCGCATGATCGTGCCCGCGGCTCTCTCTACCGCCGTGGGCCCTTGAGGTCTCAAGGTTCGCGGTCGGCCCCTGTTGCCCCTCCTCGAGCTGAGTCTCTGCTGTATCTTGCGGCAGGCGGTAAGGATAACGCTCCCCGCCGTCTTTTTGCCGCCTTGGCCGTCGTCCAGATCGGGTTGTTGGAGTCGGTTTTCGAAATCTGCAAGCCGTTTGTTTAGGTATAAGTCCAACGGTGGTACCCACGTCTCTGTCTCGAGGTTACGGATGGGGGTAGACTTAAAGGCTCCCGCCACAATCCTCAGGCTCTTGTTCTGGGCCTTCCCGAGGGCCTTGGTGATGCCTTTCTTCACCGGTTCGCCTCCCACATCCGTGGGAATGTGGAACGACGATGCGCCATAGGCCAGCGCTGACCGGATGCACTTTGTGTACACTTCTCGCGCTTTGGCTAGACCCAGTCCCCACGTCGATGCCGCTAGCCTCGACAGGGCATCGAGCAATAAAATACAGCATCAATCCACATCGGACTGCACATTCACCATCTCGTCGAGAGTTTGGAACAAGGTGATATATACAAGTACGTCACGAACAGGCAGAAAGTGACAAAAATACACAACGAGCCGCCTCCATCCGGAATAGGTATCAAAACAAACAACAGATCCACCACCCGCCGACCGCCAGAAACCAAATACTCCTCCCAAACATACAACATCATCCGATCCCACGTAAAGCACATACCCGCCCACCGTGACCTGCTCATCCACTACTGCCAGAGCACCCCGCTGACCATTCCCTCAGCCTTCCCTCCGGCCTGAACAACCCCCACAAACTCTTTCAGCCAGCATTCCGTCGCATCCCCGGGGCTAAACACAGCCGCCACACACCCCGACTCACGCGCGCACGCGTCAAAGCAGCCTGCGATGCTATCGACGGAGTCGGTCTTCACCAGTCCCAAGGTCCCATCCCCGCCGGGGTAGTTGGCGTCGCACTGAATCCGGAATGTCTTGGGCATGGCGCCCGTCACGCTGGTGGTGTAGTTGCGGTTACCGGACCCAGGGCAAGTTGGGTTCGCCACGGGGGGCATCGAGCCGCTGCTACGCCAAACAAGTCAGCACCATCATACAACATAAAACCAGCACTTCCCCATCCGCCCTCCCCACCCATCCCCCGAACAAAGCAAACAACCAGACCAAAAGAAATAACCACTAACCTCCCCTCCCCTCCCCTTGCACCACCCCCCGCCCCCCCAAGCGCGGTCCCCACCCTTCCACTCGCCACCCCCCCCAAAATCCCCGCCAACACCACAATCACCGCCCCAGCCACCACCAACACCCAAAACACCGGCCGCTTCCACCACGCCACACTTTCTCCATCCAACAGCATGCCGTGGCGCGGATCCTCGGGGTCGCCGGGGTCGCTCCATGCCTGTCGCAGTGAGTGCACCCCCGAGGGACGGGGCAGGCCCGCGAGGGGGTGGATTAGCGGGGGTGGGGGTGGTGCGGAGGATGAGGAGGGGGGGGGTTGGGAGTGGGGGTGCGAGTGGGAGTTGGAGAGGGGGGAGAGGGGGGAGTGGTGGTGGGAGGGGTTGTTGGTGTTGTTGTTGTTGTTGTTGTTGTTGTTGGGCGGGGCGAGGATTGTGGAGGGGTGGTGGGCGTGTTGATGGTTGTGTTGGTCGTCTGGGGGGTCTTGGTGGTGTTGTTGGTGGTATTGGTGATGTGGTTGGGGGGGTGGTTGTTGGTCGGGATCGTCCTGTGGGGGCGCCAGTTCTGGGTAGCTCTTCTCGTGCTTGACCTGGTCGAAGTCGTCCCCGACCACCTCGGGATAGCTCTGGTAGGTGTCGTGGGTGGCGGGGATCAGGCCGTCGTGGTAGACCCGCGGCGGGGGCTTCTTGTTTCGTCTTCCCATGCTGTCGAGGTGTTCCAATTGGGCGGATAGATGTGTTGCGGTGGTCGCGTTCAGGGCCGCGTCGTCGGGCCGAGGGTTAGTTATCGGCACGGGTTGCCACGGCGTCAATTGGGGGAGATTGCGATTGCGATTGCAACTGCGAGTCGGGCCAGGAGGGAAAGTTAAGATGTAGTTCAGGAATGGCCATGCCTCGAGAAAGAAAAAAGAGGGGAAGGGTGTCGAGTTGCGTCCACGTTCCCAACAACTGACCGGTCCCAAGCCCGCATTCCCGGACGTGCCGTATGCGGGGGTCGAGAAGAAACAAGGCACTTCAGCACGTTTAAGTTGGTTCCTGATCCCTCGAACCCGCCAATTTCATGAAAGGGGCCACTGGCCCAGCGGCGCCAACCTGCACTGCAACCCTCACTCGTGGGCTCTCCCGCCTGGCGACCTCTGGCAGCCTCTCAACCTCTGGCGACATCACTCATGTGGGCTCGTCGGCCGGTCTGGGGTTGCAATTGCGAAAACATGCTGGCTCGTTCGGTAAAGACCCCACTGCAAGGTCGCAACGGGTGGCGCGTGGGCAGAACTCTTTGGATTTTCAGTGGACTGCAATGGCCCGCAATGGTCTGCGACGGCCTGCCACGGTCTGCTGCGCCGCGCAATTTAGACTCTCGGCCGGGGCAGACCTGCCTGATTGAGACGATCCACAGGCTGGCCGGGGTTGATGCAACGGCGCGCCTGCATTAGCGTCCTCGATCTGCAGACTTGGATCGGGTTATTCTGGTGCCTGGAGCGGGATTTTGGGGACGTGGGAGCGTGGGTGGAGGGAGATGGATGGAAACCGTGGCTTGGACGCGGAGATCCTGATCGATATTCCTGGATGCGTTTCAGTCATGACTGATTGTTTGAGGACGTACCACAAGTTAATCACGGTGTGAAACTGTGATTTGAATGGGTCAAACCCTCTTATCGCTGACCTAATGTTACTAGGTAGGTGGTTGTGCCGGATGGGATTCCGCTCGCGTTCCTCGACCTGAGTCGTCCCGTGAATTAACGGCTCCATGTTACCTAAGGAAGACAGACGGACAGTGCAGTGCCCAGGTTGGTGGGTGTGGGGTTGCGACTGAGGGAAAGAAAGGAATTGGGAAAGTTCAAAACAAGGGAAGGAACCATCAACCCTCAACAGGCCGCATTTCTAGGTAATACCTACCTAGGTAAACGTTCATTTGATTGGAGAGCCCATTATTCGTTTAACACGACGGGCTTTGGGCAGGAATGGATATTAAAAACGGGCTTCATCGAACCTTCAATGCTATAAACCTCGACTCCAAGTCTACCTGCGTAGGTGTACCGACTTGGTACAGACCTAGCAAGAAGGACAAGGTACCTGACTTCGAAGTCGGACTTCAACCTAAAACAACCCGAAATAGATACCTTAGTTATGAAACTCCAATCCCATTTTTTCAAATATCGAGACTTGCGGCACCCTTCCGAGAAAATGAAAGTGACAAATGAAATGAAGTAACAGCTTTGGCCCAACCATCGATCCTCCTCCCTAGACGTTCGACTATTGGCGATGATATAGGTCGGCCTCCGGCTAGTCTTTAGCCGGCCAGTCGGCATCCGGCGTTGCCAGTGATGGAATTGACATCCAAGAATGGAATTGACGTCCAAGACTGCTGCAGCCCTCCTCGATAATGGGGATAGGCTGGGACTGAACAGCAGCCCGGGCCCAGCCGTCGGTCCTCCTCCTTACACGTTCGACAATGATATCGCCGGGGGCAGATCTGCCTGTCTGCCCCCGGCATCCGTTAGCCGGCGAGTCGGCATCCTTCTGTGGCGTTGTGCGGCTCGTGTCGAGCTCCCGGTCGGGAGGAGAGGAGGCGTTTGACCTCCTGGGCGATTATCAGATCAACCCGGCGGCCAGCTCGTTCAAGAGCACGTTGGATGATCTTCATCACGATGAAAAAGGTATCAGCTGCTTTGTGTCTAGGACTCTAGGCGGGCATGGTTGGGCCCATTCTGAGACAATATTCACCTGATCCATGACCGCATCCGCGGTTGGATTCGACTTGTCGACATGTTCTTGCACAGATGGGTTACCCTGCATCTTTGTGCCTGAGGCTCTTGATCTGATTGATGTCTGGTTGCAAGCTCTGCTGTACGTCTGAATTGACCCGATTGCTGTCTGGTTGCAAGCTGTGCTGTACGTTTGAGGGCTGCGTTAAAGCCAGCGATGAAGACTGCAATGGCTGATAAACGCCAAGGGGAGTGCGGACCTAGAATTGATCTTGAGAAGCTGTGCGTTTGAGGGCTGCGTCAAAGCCAATGATGAAGACTGCAATGACCGATAAAAGTCAAGGGGAGTGCTGCACCCAGCTTACTTATGTAGACGAAGGGGAAGAAAAAATGAGCGTCAATTCCCCATTTGGGAAATGGAACTTACCTAGGTACCTGCCATCACGCTGTTGAGACCTCCACCGAAAGGGGATATTGGAATTTCCAATCAACACCACTTCTGCCGGCTGGCTCGGAGGCATGATGCCAGCCCTTGGACCCACCGTGTCACACCCTCCCCGGTGGTTCAGCCGCAGCATGCTGCCACACAGGGTGTGCTAAGACAACGCTGGGACATCTAGGTTCAGACGAGGCTCTCTTTACAGAGCCAATTTTACCTATCGGGAATGGAACTCTGTGCTTGACAAAAGTACCTATTCAGCCTCGAACGCAAAGTCCAAGCTGAGTCTTCGTGGTTGGGCCAAGAGGTTGGGCGCCAAGTGGCACCATACCTGGGCTTGATGCCAGTGAGGCTGCGGCTGAGGCTTTGTGCCGTGCCACGACGACGAATAGACTTCGAATTTACTGCGGGGTGTAGGCATTAAGCCCCCCCCCAGCCCACCGCCCACAAGACAAAGTGCCGTTTATGCTGGGGGGAAGGACGGGACAAGTACGCCTGCAATTGCGAGCCAGTCTCCAACCCCTGACTCCCTGGGCCCAAAGCAAAATGCTGAGCAGAGCTGACAAGCCATGGCCACCGGTCAACGCGCGGGCTCTGAGCCTCGGACATCGGCACATCCTACATTCAAATACCCCTTATTTCCACTGAGAATGCCCGGGATTCTCGATTCCCGATGCATCGCAAGCGCGGCCCTCCCCACGGTATGTAAGGTATGGTTCTGAACAGCAGCAAGTCAGAACCGCAACTCTAACCCGCAACTCAGAACCACCGGCCTACCACGCACGATGCCAATTGCTTTCGATCCCATCTCCCTAACAATCACCATGTCCGGCGCTCCCAACCCCTACGATGGCCGTTACCAGCCCGGCGACGAGCTTGGTTCCAGTCAGTTTCAGGAGAACGATGGCGGCGAGAGTTGCTGGAATGGAGAGGACGACGGCAACCCAGCCACCCAGGCCACCCCTCCGACCGCCGTCGATGAATCTTTCCAGCCGCAGCAATCCGAATTTTTCGACCTGCTACCATCGTTTGACATTCCCGAACCGGGGCTCTCGTGGACTGGCGTTGAAGCTTCATCCGACTGGGCTGATTTCGAGGTTTCGTCCAATCTCTTTGCCGACTGGGCAATCCAAAACGCTCAATCATGGGACGCGGAGCATCTGGTTGTCGTTAGTGATCAGCTGCTAGCATGGTTCACCAGCGAGGGAGAGCAGTCCACGGCTGCCACAGCCATTCCCCTTATGGTGTGGGAGGAGGAGGATGAGGCAACTCTGCTTCAGCCGCCAGCAGGGCCTATGAACGCGAGAGAGCAGTCCACGGCTGCCCCAATGGAGAACGATGAGGAAACGCTGCTGAAAAGGCTCCGGGCTGCCGGCTACGGGTATGCGGCGATCTCGGAGAAGATGCGAGAGGAGCTGGGCATCGAGGTCACGGCCAACGCCCTGGTGAAAAGGTACCAAAAGTTGCCCAAGACCTGCGAGAATGTGAGTGACCTCCCGTAAACTTGTATATTCGGACCGGTTGATGGCATGCTGATGCAAGCACCGGACCATAGGTTGTGGCCAACGCAATCACCAACATCATGCCCCAGATCATGGAGCAGATCTACGTGGAGTTGCCTTACATGGACGACGGCACTCTTTCGGAAGAGGAGAAGCAGATTGTGGATCGGATGTTGCAAGACCTGCCCC
The DNA here is from genome assembly GCF_020726465.1 of Chaetomium tenue. Lineage (NCBI taxonomy): Eukaryota > Fungi > Ascomycota > Sordariomycetes > Sordariales > Chaetomiaceae > Chaetomium > Chaetomium tenue. Next base: position 410,624 of record NW_027117330.1, on the reverse strand, counting down.
AGATTCTCCCCAACTGCGTCCGGGGCAGTCTGTCCCGCAAGCGCAGGACCATGCAACCTTCGCCGTCGTTGTGATCCACCCAAGGGTGGCGCTAGGTCCATCTCTCCCGTCCCCGGACCATTTCATATTGCCTGGCGTTGTAGAAAAGGGGCTGTATGTCATTAATCTTCAACATATTTTCACTGTTTATTGGCTTTCATCCTTTGGAACTCAGCGGGGGGATCAATGTGTTGGTAAATTTCATAAGTCGTTCTTTTCAAATCAAAGTTGAGGGAACGGAAACGCATCGATCGATTCAAAACCTACCTACATTGCGAATTTATTTTTATTACTTAAACCCAAAGATCGCAGAATTGTTTACCATCGTATGTCTATTCCCCACTAACCTAACGCAATTCCCTAGAGACATCAGCAGAGCCGGTCTTCTAGGCGCCGGCGGACTTGGCGAGGTACTCCTCGTGCAGTTTTTTCTGCCTCTCCCACTCCTTCTTCAGCTTCTTGACCTGGCTCTTGGGCACCTCGCTGCCATCCGCAAGCTTGGTCGGAAGGCCATCAGCGTCCCACTCCTGGTACTTGGCGTCGGCCTTGAACATGTCTTTGTGAGACAGCTTGGCCTTGGCCCACTTTTCTTCCTCCGCCTTCTCCCTCGCCTTGCGTGCTGTAGGTTTCAAAAATGTCAGTGATCGATAGGTATTTTGCAATATAAGAACAGGACCTACCCTCTTCCTTTTGTCTGGCCTTTTCCGCTAGCAACGCCGCTTTTTCATCCCGCGCAGCAATGAGCTTGGACGCAGGAACGAACTTGATCAAACTCGGCTTGTCGGTTTGGTCATCGAGCTGGACGCCGAGGTCGGTGAGGTCATAGTCGCGGATACGGTCGCTGAGGGTAAGCACGGCCTGTTTGCTTGGGGACTCAAGGGTCGAGACAACCGCCCGCAACTCGTCTCGCAGACTCGAGGTTGCCCTGAGGTAGGGCATCGCCAATTTCTCCACGTCACGCTCCCCAGTTTTCTCTAGCTCGGCAAATTCGGCTTCTGGCGCTTGCTGTTGGAGGAGATTTTGGATTGAGGTGTTGGTGAGCTGCAGACGCTCGACGTCCGCCTTCACCTTGGCATACACTTCCGCATACGGCTTCATAGCTACCTTGGGTTCGAGGTTGGCAGCCGCCGCCGCGCTGGCAGAGGCCCACCCGAGGCCGTTATACGGAGGCTGCGCGCTGGCGTCCAGGCCAAGAATGCCGACAATTTTGGTTACCCACTTCGCAACGGCTTCGACAGCCTGCAGGTTGGGTTGGGCGGACTTGTCGTTCATGTAAATATTTGCGTTCTTGACCAGCCGGAGGATCACCTGCATTGCGCCGGGGGTATCAAAGGAGTTGCGCAGCGCCGAATCGAGATCCTTCTTAGCTTGCTCCAGCTCCTCGGTCAGACGTGTGCCCTCCTCCAGAGACAGGCCCTTGATCCCGTCCGCCGTTGACCCAGCTTCGGCTAGCTTCGCCTTGACATTGGTGAAGAAGTTCTGTCTTTGTTAGCAACACTCAAGTGTCGGATGATTTGGGGCACCCACATCGATCGTGCTCTCCCAGCTGTCCGCCTGTTTCCGCATGTCCCCAGAGATTTCGACCCCGTCGTTCCAGCGGCCCATGAGAAATACGATGCGCATGTTGCGGGCAGTGTAGGTCGTCGCTAGAGCGTCTTGGATGGTCTGGAAGTTTTTCAAGCTTTTGGACATCTTGCTCCCTGCGATTGAAAGGTGGCCCATATGCTGTGGCGCGTTAGTGGCTATTCACGGCGCCCAAGTTTCTAAGTTTCAAAATACCAAAAAGTAGTTGACCCAAGAGTGCTCGCCCCTTTCGCACTGGTGAAAGTAGGCCTCGCTTTGAGCCAGCTCATTGTCGTGATGAGGAAACGCTAAATCGATGCCGCCAGAGTGGATATCCATCTGTTCACCGAGCTTGTCCGAGGCCATGACGGAGCATTCGATATGCCAGCCAGGGCGACCGGCGCCCCAGGGACTGGGCCAGTACGGCTCACCAGGTTTCGACTTCTTCCACCTACAACCACCGCTGGTCAGTGCCAACCTCATAACTAATGCAAGGGGGGTACACCCACAAGGCAAAGTCGCCAGACCGCTTCTTCCCCTCCAGGCTCTTGGACAGCGACCCCTCTCCCTCCTCCTGCAGCGCCTTGTCGTTCTTGCTCTCGGGTCGCAGCCGGGCGTATGTGTTACCGACCTGCTCAAATGCCGCGATATCGAAGTACACGGAGCCGTTGGCCTCGTACGCAAACCCCTTGGCGATGATCTGCTCGACAAACGACACGATCTGCGGGACGTACTCGGTTACTCGTGTTACCGCGTCCGGGGGCAGGACATTGAGGGCCTCCATATCATCGCTGAATGCCTTCTCCATGGCCTGTGTGAGATCGGTGAACATGGTCTGGTCGCTAGTGTCGATTGTTTCCTTGTACAAGGAATCTAGGTACGGAAGTAGGACCTCTTCGGCGCCATCAAACCCGGAACTATCCTTGAGGGACTTCGCGGCAGAGTCCATATTGCCGAGATGCATCTTCACCTTGGCTTCCACATCGCCGGGCTTGCCCTCCCCTGACAAGGGACCGCCTGCCAACACATGGCCGTAAGCGGCCTCTTTCCGTTCCGGGTAATTGTGCTCGTCCACGGCTGACTGCCCCGCTCCGGCTAGGAGAGGGAGGTTGCTCTCAGCGTAAGCCTGGAATGCTTTAAACGCGAGCTCCCTAATGTGGCTGGGGGAGTAGGGCTTTTCTTTTTCGAGCTCGAGCAGTCGCTTCCTCCTGGCTTTGATAATGATCTACAGAACACAGCGTTAGGAACCGACCAGGGGCTAAACTCCGGGTGCTTAAACCAACCTTGTCATCCACATCTGTGTAGTTCATCTGTGACGAGGTCAGTGATCCCTTGTGCTTTCGAACATGCAACGAGACGAGAGTCATGGGCAACACTCACAACGAAGTTGACGTTGAAGCCAAAGTGATGGATAAGGATACGGCGGATGATGTCGGTTGAAACATAGTTGCGGGCATGTCCGAGATGGCTCAAGTCGTATGTAGTCGGACCGCAAGCATACCAGGAGACCTTGCCCTCCTCCCTGGGCACAAAAGGCACCGGCGAGCCGGGTTTTAGCGAGTTGTGAACTGTGATGGACGCCATTGAAAATGCCTTCAGGAACCGAGTCTTGGTGTAAACTGGTCTGAACGAAGAGAAAAAAGGTCGAATCTTAGTGAGGGAGCGCATTCAGCTGTTGGCAGGGGTCGGGGAGCGACTGAGGCGACCTATTAAAAGGTCAGCGTGGCAGTTTTGATGAGTCAAAATCGAGGGTTGGTTCCAAAGTGTGGAGGAGCGGGGCACTGCAAGGCCGGTTCCACTGCCGATGGCGTGCGCAAGCCATTGCTGGCACGGGCCACATCGCTCTAGAACATCGGAGTCGTACAAAGGCGCAGCAAGAATGGTTTCGGTCCAGCCAGTGATGAGAAAACAGCCAACCATTAATTACTCTGTCATGACTCCATATTTGACGTCGACATGTTTTTTTTTTTTTTTTTTTTTTTTTTTTAGGATTGTTAGGCTATACACATTGACTCATTATGCTCCATCTAGCCAGCGTCAAACTGTCAGTTGATTTCGAACCTCTTCTAACGAGTGGTTTGACCCGGAATCACTTCGATCGACTCATGGCCTTTTTGATGACACTCTCCGCCAGGTCAACGTCAGCATGAATGAATTCCAATCCGAAGCGGCGGCACACAATCTCCACATTGACTCTTTTCGTGTAGTCTCGATGACAAGCCACGATCGCCTTGCCGGACCGCGCCCACAAGCCTAGTTCCAACAAACTTATCGGTGCGTCTGTCTCCGGGCCAAAAAACATAATCACAACATCAGCGAGCTCCTGCATGTCCAACTCCCACTCCACTTGCGCCGAGATCTGCTCGTGTCCCCATGTGTGGTCCCAATCGAGTCGTAGCGGGTTAAGGACGGTGATGGGCAGGTGAGACACGGCTTCGATGACGGCCTGGCGCCAGTCCAGGTTGGATGACTTGGTCGTCGTGCCCGCGAGAAAGACTGACAACTCGCCGGCGATGGGGGAGCGAGAGGGCGCCTGGATTATTTGCACTTTTTGAAGCTGTGAGACAACCATTATGGGCAGCGATATGGTTCAACAATGGGAGGGGTCGAGGTTGCTTTGTCGCGGATCCGACATGGGAGGGGCCAGTAAGGGTTAGGGTGTTGAGATTACCACATTACCCGCTGCTCCATTGGGCCAGCCTGACGATGCGACCGCGTCTCGCGTTTTTGTGGGTTCATGCATATTTTGACGACAACGTGCCTCCTTCCTAGCGCCACAAGAGGCGGTGTTTCTCAAGTCTGCCGCCTGTAATAGGTACCACAGAAGTGCTCGTCATGTCCGGGGGAACTGAATTCCACCTCAATCCAGCTGCAACGCAACCAACAGCCCCAACAGCCCCAACAGCACCACCCAAACGTTCCATTGAAGAAACGCAACAACATGTGGGTCCAAGCGGCTTGTCTCAGGCACAGCAGCAGAATAATAATGCTTCTGACTCGGCGGCATCGAGCCAGCCCCGGCCTCGTCCGGTATTCAAAATGAGACGGACCGGCCACAACGGTCCCTTCCCGTTCTCGGGCCGTTCCGTTGTTACTGTTCCGCCGGATGGGAACCACGCCACACCCTCTCCTTCCGTCCCATCGTTGTGGAGCCCAGCCCCCTTTACGGCCCATGATGCTCGCCCTTCTTCTGGCCTCGCGACGGGCATGCGAAGCCAGAAGGAGCGAAAACCCATTCCAACTACCATCATCACCTTCGGTCATTCCGAACACCACACAGTTTCTGGTGACGGCGGAAATCAGGAGTCACCAAACACACAACCACAATCAAACCCTGTGATTGGCCTTGATAAAATCCGAGTATGTCACTCTAGCCAATCCTATTCGACTAACGACTTCTCCTCCTTCCTTCCGGGAACCTACCTGGTGTGTTTAGGTCGGCGCCTGACTTACCGAATTAAATGCAGAGTGCCCACGATTCATCTGAATCACATATCGATCCACCCAGAACGGGCTTTCGCGAATCAATGACTGGTGCCCAGATTCCAATTTACACGACGAGAACAACGGGAACTCCGAAACCGTCGATGCCTCCCGACGTCCAGAAAGTGTTCGATTCAGCACTAGACGATCGTCTGTACAAAACTTGGATAGGTACGCTGTCGCAACTCGGGTCGAAGGCTAGCAACCTCGGCATTTTCTGACCTATTCTGGTAGACGAATTTGGAGATAAGATACCCACCGCCGGCGCTCTGCTTCCCGTTGGGTATAAGTTGTCCGACGATCCCGCCTTCCCTTGGGTGTGTCCGGTCAGGTCATGTGAGAAGATGCTCTCTAGTCTAAACGGCTTAGGGAGACACTTTTGTGTCAGTGAGCCCGCCGTTTTCGTTCACAGTTGACCACCTGGCACAATATTGATAGTAGCACCACGTAGAACACCCACCGTGCCACTCGCTTCAACGACAACGAAGACGGCACTCTCACTGACCTAGGAACCTACGCCAGTCCCGAATACGGAAATGGAAGGAGCTCAGGAGGGTTTTCTAAGCCCCCCTTAATTGTGTCTAAGAAAACGATGAGTCTAGCGGAGGCACCAATGGTGTCACCCACACTTCACTACGCAGTCAATCCGACCCCGAAACCGACAATCCCTCAAAGAGGTGGCCCGCGCCGCTTTTCGTCAAGCGTGCCAAAACCAATCTCCGTGGACAGCGACTCAACGTCGACTGACGACGACGAGTCAACCATCCCTAGCAAAACTAGCGGGCCCGGTGAAAGCCGGCGACTCGACATGGCAAACCCTGACCGCCCATACCACATGTGGCGCGGTAAGCGATTGCAACTACTTCTCCCTAGCCGTTTTCCTCCCTCTGACCATGACGGCAGATGAATCCGGTACCCTCATCTCGTTAAAGAACGTCTTGATACCAGATGGATATAAACATGACACAACCATATCAGATCGTCCTTGGATTTGTCCTGTTCGGAGCTGTCGCCGTCTGTTCAAGGCGCCCGTCGATTTTGGGAACCATTTCAGGGGTCATCACCGCGGCTCCCGGCTGAATGACAATCTCGACGGGACCTTTTCCGTCATAGAGAAAACTGACAGTACTGCACCGGCCATAGTTGTTTCTCGGGGTGTTTTGGAGATCGAACGTATCGCCGAGCCTCTGCGGCCTGTCTATCCACGAGGCATGGCCGCTAAGAGCATTCTTTGGGTCAAGGCGACCGAGCCTGACCCTAGCCCGAATTCTAGCCTGACAAAGTCTGGTGTGGATTCTGAGATCGCGGACGTCGATGCCGACGTTGCCCTGGAACTCGCAGCGGATGGTCGCTCATACCAGGAATGGTGGGGTAAGTGACTGCTCTGCTCTCACTGTGGCTGAAGTACTCACGCTTTTTCTGTTCGTAGATGAATCGGGACAGCTAGTTAACATGGCCGGCGCTCTGGTACCAGAGGGTTATGAGCTGGATGACACCTTCCCCGACCGCCCGTGGGTTTGTCCCGTCAGGTCGTGTCGATCGGCCTGTAAATTCCGCAAGAGTCTGGGGTACCATTTCATGGTGAGTTCCGTGCTATTCAGGTGCTGCACGAGACTGAACCTGACAACGGTCACCCTCTCTTAGACCATCCACAAGTCTAGCTCCCTAAACGACAACGGCGATGGCACCTTTTCCGTCGTGGGCTCACACAACGACACCACCCCACGCGTTGTCTCCAAGGAACCCATCGATCCAAATGAAATGCCCCGTCCACCACCTCGTTTACCTCCCTACCTTCTTGACTCTCGCGTGGCAGACCCACAAAAAGACCCTACCACAGCGCTCCGAGCCGAATCAGCCGGCACCAGCAAGGACGATTCGGGTGTCGCCCCCAAGATTCTCCCCGGAAGCGCTGCAGGCCGTCTCTGGGATCACATCCGCTCGTTTGTTCCCGAGCTCTCGCACTCCGATGGCGAAGTACCCGAAGTCGCGATGCTCGTTGGCCTTCCAAAGCTCCGGGATCTCAACATCATACCCGGGACGCTGCTTTCCGACCTCAACCGAAAGCAAATCACGGCCTTGCCCATCCAGCTTGTGGGCGAGCAGAATCCCAAAGCCTGCAGTGAATGCCGCCGACATAACGGGCCGTTTGACTGCTGTGTCAGCCTTTCGGGAGAGGCTGCGCAGCGTTTGTACCCATGGCTGGGTACCAGCTCGCGGGCGTGCGCGAGTTGCATCGCTCGCAAAAACTCGTCTGCTTGTAGCCTCAGGAAGCTGGGGTCAGCCTGGGAATGGTCGTCAAGGCATGGCCTGCAGGATAATATCAACGAAAGTGTTGTTGATGCTGGTTGGGGTAATGACCTTGCCGGGCGAAGGCGATCCACGCGGCTGTTTCTAGCGAATGCCGATGGTGGTGAGGATGGGGAGGATGAAGATTCAGATGACGAGCCGCATCCCCCTAAGCCGAAGCCGAAGCGTGCGCGGTTGGTAACCTTAAAGGTAACTCGGTCCGCCGCGAATGGCCGGGCGGTCAAGGAGCCCCGCGCAGGTGCCTGGGAAGGAAACGGCGCTACTGAGAAGGTATTGCACATGGAGGACTGGGAGATGGAAGAGGGTCGCGTCAACACAGCGGGCGAGGGTATGTCATTATTGGTTTCGCCGCCATCATCACCTTCCAGACTACTAACGACTTTTTTTTTTAGCGTTGGCATTCTCTTCGACGTATCTCACCGCCAACCAGTCAGTCCAGGTGTCGCAAAACATCAACTTTCAAGCCATCACCGTCACCTCGGGTCAAGTACACCGGTTCCCGGCCGATGAAACGAGGACGCGTATGTGCACGCTGGCCAGCGGGAAGCTCAGGGTGCAGGTAGGCGGCGACGAATTCGTCGTTGGGTCGCAGGGCATCTTCAAGATTACGCCGGGTACGGTATGTACGGTGACAAATCGGTGTTATGTGGATCTTGTCCTGCATGTCACATCGCTGCGTGGGGGGGTGTAGGAGTGAACGACGGCGGGCCGCTGCATCAAGAGCCGGGGAATTCGTTCTTTGGGAGGGCTCCCCATGATACTTTCTCTGGATTAATGGCAGGGCCGTGGGTTATGGGGATGAACCTTGCTTGAGCGAGCATTCATGGGTATACTGTAATATGTTTGACGTTGGCTAGGTCTACTTGCCATTCATGGCTAAGGCAGCTGGAAAGGTATCATGGACACTCAATTATTAATACAATTTTACCTATCCCACAAACGAGCGAGCGATCATGTTTATGCCTGATGTGAGACAATTCCTCACCCACGTCAACCATCTTGAACGAAAGCTTAGCGTGCATTTCTCCGTGACTGCTAACCTCTCACTGGTATTATTTCACATTCCTCGGGCAACTTATGAGGAGGGAAGGGAGCTCCCGAGTATACAAGAAGCTGCTTTGTCCAGTGCTAGTTCAAAACTATATATATGGTCTGTTCGATGCCTAATGGGAAAAGAAAAAGGCAAGAGAACTAATCTCTTTGAATAACTGAATAACCGAGTACGTGTATTTAGGGAAGGCCAAGAAGGCCGACTTGAGCTGTCACCCAGCATCCAAGAGACACTGTATCACACTCTCTCGTCCGAGGTCAGTTTCCGAACGCTCGACCAAAGAATCCACCGCAACAAGGACAAGATTTCGAGCACTGTCCTTTGCAACGCCACGCCATTGGCCGCCAGCTGTTTCCTTGCTCTAAGTAAATTTCACTCATTCACTCCCGAGTCAAGTCAAAACGGCCAGCCCTGCCCTCTTCCTGGCTCCCCCCATCCCCTTTGCTCCAGTTGCAGTCAGCACCATCAAGTTTCTCATCGCCAGATTCCCAGATATCTTTATCATGGCTAACCAGAGTATGTTTTTTTTCCTCCTGTATCAATTGTTCCGATGGCAGCTATTTAACGAATTTCAGCCGTCGAAATTGCGTTCGGGATGCTGCCGATGCAGGGCGCCGCTGCCTTCGAGACAAGTAACAACATTCGCCAACCGCTTATTGCGGCACGGGAAGCATGGTATTGAAGATGACAATACTGGCGCTAGAGCGGCTTTTTGTGGTGTCTACCGACGCCTCGAGACATCTCATAAGTAATGTGGTCTTGCTGGTGGTTACCGCGATTGCGGCTCTCTTCATGTTCGGTATTTTCGTCATCGGAATTATCGTTATTGCCAGTATTTTGTTGGCTGTAATGGTACTCATCGCCTTGAAGAGCCTGAGCCCCGCCATCGGGATGACAATCCTCGTCGGTCTCACAATCGCTGCCGTGTCCGTCACCGCCACCATGCGCGGGATTTATATCCACCGCCAGTCACGGTACGTACACCAGCGCCTAGGCAACCGCTTCGAGATAAAGCATCTAATTGGGGTTGTTCTGCTTTCCAGACGATAATCATTTTACTGTGACGATAGACAAGACCCGAGAGATAGCTCGCGTGTCTCAGCCCGATGGCGGCTACCTTCGCTGGTGATGTGACGACAATGAGCTTAGTTTTTCCGGCTCCCATTCCGCAGAATAATAACGATTCACTGCCCTATTGAGACTCCGGAAATATCACACCCCGGATTGGCCCCGTGATCATACCACTCGTGTCTTGCTATTTCCTCTCGGCTTCAAAGAATCGGAGACCACGTTCACTCCCTGACCCCATCGCCTCACCGACGCAGCGCCGGACTTTGACCTGGATGTTCCATAGGGGCAGATGCAACCGAGGGGGGCAGGGGATGGGGCCAGACAACACCAGGGCGGTTCAGTCACATGGCGGCCGAAGTCATCCCTGCTTAGCTCCTACACTGCTCCCTCTACCTTTGCTACTTGAGTGATTTGTATGTTGTATGTCCGGCTCATCTATGTCAGACTCTGCAAGGAGTAGCTACATGCCGTCCCTTCACGAAACCAAGGTATAACCGACAATATCAGTACCTTCCCCACGTAGAACGAGGGCCGGATGGTTGCGTAGTGACATTTTGACATAGCTACCTTGGAAGATAACATTCCTACATTACCAACGGATTAGAAAAGGCAATCCTTCCCTCCCACGAGCAATAAATGTTGAGCTACTAGTCTTGAAGGGGGGTATAGTTATGTTGCGGCGATGAAGTCAACTGGCGGGTGTTTAGGAAGCTGTACGGCTGCTAGACTAGATAGACCACTGCACCAACCCATACACCCACCCCCCCTTCATTGCCTAATACTCGTATAGACTTCTTACTTGCTCGAGTATATTGAGACCACTAACAATAACGGATGGCAGATGACTTCACTCAATAGGTACCCTACTCGCCTTCCACTCAGGATAGGAGTCCGGGTGATCAAAGCTTTAGGAGGAATGGCCTCCAGAATGCACAAGAAGATGACTATATATGCTTTGTTCAGGCACAACTTGTAAGTGTCGGTTTCATGTTGAATGTATATATCACCTACATTAAACCAAACTGAAACACGCTCCCTTCCATAGTTAGATAAGAGAGTTTAGGGAAGAACAACAAGACTGGGCTCAGGCGTGATTGAAGATACAAGAAACATGATTCCGACTATTGCTATTGACCTACAACATGCACTCTCGTCTGACCTTCTCGGGATGTCATCACGGGGCTCTGACCATACGCCTCTGGTTGTTAAAAGGCCGGGCTTCCGCTTGTTTTTTTTTTTTTCAGCATCCGGCCAACCACCAACACTATATATATACCTATAACTATATATCTCTGATATGTAAAAAAGTGAACGTCCTTGAATTTCGGCCCCAAAAGTCCCAAAGCTTGCGTTGATCGAAAGCTCTCGCAAAGCCCTATCTAGCCACACCACGTGCACCGACGCGCAATCCGCAGCGCGGCCGCAGTAGGCGTGGAAAGAAGGGCGATCCGGGACACGCAGTGGCCCTGGAAATCTCTATCGCCCACGCACGGACCCACGAGCTACCCGACCCACCCACAGTTACCCAGACGACCACGCCCCCCTGAACCCCTGAGTGGAGGCGGGATGGCCGGCCCTACTGCCCCAGTCCAAAGGGGAAGAAGTGGGCTAGAGCAGTCCCGACACTTGCCCCCCACCCCGCCCCTCTCACCCCCACCCTCCGACATAGAGGTTATCAAGAAGATGGTTGACGAGCTGGTGGGACTAGCAGACCCCGAGAAGAAAGGGACAGCCAGAGGCATGGGACAGGACCTGCTAGCAGCCGTCCGGAAGGTGCACAACGCGTCTCAGTCACAGACTGGAAACATCTCGCTTGCCAACCTCCGCAAGGTGGTGGCCGAGGAAATGAAGGCAGCCGTCAACGGAACCGGAGCCCAGGACAGAGGATCCTGGGCCGCAGTGGCCGCTCATGGAGCTGCCCCCTCTCAGCCGCAGCCTAACACGCCGACAAAGATAGTGCCGACCCGCATAAACAAGGAGATTCTAGTCAGAGGCAGAGGAATGCCGGCCGATCTCGCCAAACGCACCCCGCAAGAAACCATCCAGGCCATCAACCGGGTGTCTATCAAGAAGGGAGCAGTTGCGGCCCGAAGGCTCCCCAGCGGCGATACAATCGTCACATTCCAGAACGCAGGCGCGAGAGATTGGCACTCGATGAACACCAACTGGATCAAGGAGGCTTTCGGAGAGCAGGCCGAGGAGAGCAAGAGAACCTTTGCAGTCCTGCTAAAGGGCGTGTGGAAGAAGGACCTGCAGGGGGTCACCGAGGAGGAATTCGGGAAACAAACAGGCCTCCACACAGTCGATAAAGTGAAGTTCAGAGTGCCGAGACACAGGGAGGCGACCCGGGCAACAGTGCTGGTTGCTTTAACCTCCCAGGAGGAAGCACGCAAGGCGTGCGACGAGGGAGTGATCTGGAAGGCTCAACTACTGGACTGCGAGCCTTACTGGGCTGCCCTCAGCCCAACACAGTGCTACAAGTGCTGGAAGTGGGGACACACACAACATCATTGCAAGGCTACCCCATTGTGCCCGCGCTGCGGGACGAAAGCCCATGGAGAGGGCGGCAGGGACGGCGAGAACCAGTGCCCTACTCACAAAAACGAAATTCCGCTCCGATGCCCGGCCTGCGGAGGAAGGCATCCGGCGTGGTCAGGAGAGTGCCCGGAGAAGTCGAGGACCCTCGCCAAGGCCAAGGAGGCCTACCAGTACCGGCCACGGACTTATGAGACCGCAGCGGCGAACTCTGCCAGCACGGCCCCTACGAGCGCTCCCGCGTTTAACTTCGAGGGCGAGGAGAGGGGCGACGACAGCTATCAGGTGGTAGGCAGGAAGAGGTTGAGAGGAAGACCGACGAATGCGGCTGCGGCCCAACGTCAGGCTCTCTTAGACCCCCAGCAGACCAGGATCAACTTCGAGGCTCCGAGGGTGCAGTTCGCAAACCCGGTAGTCAACGGTGTCTACACCGTCGCTCCGCCGCCCCGGGCGCCCGAACCGGCTACCGGACCAACGCCTGCCGTCGCCGCCAACCCTGCGGTCACTGCTACTCCGAACCAACGCGACCCCGAGGGGGACACTACGATGGACTCGATCACCGTCGCAGGCGATGAAAATTAAAATTTTACTCTGGAACACCGAAGGAATCAAGCAAACACTGGAAGTGTTGCTGGAAGAGGCCAAATACGACCTCTTGGCTGTGCAAGAACCGTGGATTAATAAGGCGACGGAGTCTACATACTGCCCCCGGAGCAGCAGATACCACCTGGTACACAAACTCGAGGGGCGGGCAGCGATATATGTAAGCAAAAGATTTGAAATCAGGCAGTGGGACTCCGAAGCCACGGAGAATTGGTGCCGCGTGTGGTTCCCGGAGGCGGACCTCGGAAGGGAAGACCCCGGATTCGAGCTTTGGTCCATATACAACCCTCCCGGCGGCGAGAACGTACCGAGAGCCCTGCAAGGGCGGCCAAGGCCAAGCCACCCGGTGGTTCTGGCAGGTGACTTCAACTTGAAGCACCCACTGTGGGACGATTTCGGGCGCTACGACAGGGAGTCTGAAGACCTACTGCAGCTGGGTCTCCTGTGGGACCTCACCATCAGGACCCCAAGGGGAGCAACAACACGAGCCCCTCAGGGGCGACAGCGGGGCCGTCCGTCAACTATAGACCACTTCTGGGCCTCGGGAAACCTCCAGACAACATACTACGGGGAGGAGTGTCGCGGAAAGTCAGACCACTACCCACAGGTGCTCGAGATCGAGGGGAGGCTGGGGCTGAAGCCAACCCAGCCGGACGGCTGGGCCTGGAACAAGATGGACAGAGAGAGGGTGAAGGCTGAAGCAGCGTTGCTATGCAAGGCCATGGGGCTCACGGACCCGGGACCGGACGGACTACCGGCCAGGACCCGGACAGTCGAGGGTCTTGACAAAGCTTTCGATAGCCTGGTTGAGTGGCTCACCTGGGTCGCGGGGGAAAGCACTCCACGGAAGAAGGCGAGCTGCGGCTACAGCTCTCCCTGGTGGACTGTGGAGGTGCAGCAGGCCGCCCGGGAGGCCAGGAGAGCCGAGAGGTTGGCGAAGGAGACTAGGGCAGAGTACTGTTGGGAGGAGCTCGGCGAAAGGCTCAAGGACCTTGCCAGAACAACGCGCGAAGCACGGACGAGGGCTTGGAGAAACAGCCTACAGGAAGCAAGCGAGGCAAAGAAGCCCGATCAGATGTGGAGCTTGGAAAGATGGGCTAGGCTGCGGAGCTTTTTGCCGCCAGAACCACCGAGGCTGCCGGAATTTAAGGACTCTTCCGGACAGGTAACGGCCAAAACGCACGACCAGAAGGCCAGCGCGCTGGCCGAGAGGTTCTTCCCGGACCCACCGGCCAACCTGACGGACGTGGAAGACCCAGCCTTTTTGGGCAGCTGGAACCCGGGCTTCGACGTTGTACAAGCAGTGACGCCGACCGAGATCACGGAAGCGATAGGAAGAGCAAGCCCCTGGAAGGCGCCAGGCGAGGATTTGCTCCCGATGGGCCTTCTGAAGGCGTGCGGAGCACCGTTAGCTGAAGTGCTGGCCCTTCTGGCGACAAGGTGTCTGGAGCTAGGATGGTTCCCGAACCGTTTCAAGAGGGCGAAGACTGTAGTACTACCGAAACCAGGAAAGGCTCCGCCGGTGTATCAGACCCCGGGGGGATACAGGCCCATTGCTCTGCTGCCAACCCTAGGGAAGGTAATAGAGTCAGTGGTCGCCAGGAAGGTCACTCAAACTGCAGAAGTCAACGGCCTCTTACCAGATGAACAAATGGGGAACAGAGCACACCGCTCCACAGAGCTGGCTGTCCGGCTAGTAGTAGCCCAGGTCCAGGAGGCGTGGAGACAGAAGGGTGCGGCGTCCCTATTGCAACTGGACATTTCAGGAGCCTTTGACACGGTCAACCACACCCGACTGCTAGCAACTTTGCGAGAAGTGGGCTACCCGAGGTGGCTGGTCCTCTGGACGAGAGACTGGTTGACTGGTCGAGAGGCCACCCTTCTTTTCGACGGCAAGACGGCGGCACCGACGGCAATTCGGGCAGGGGTCCCCCAAGGCTCACCCCTTTCCCCTGTTCTCTTCATCCTCTATATTTCCTCATTATACAAGCAGCTAAAAGACGAGCACCCTCACTTGGCTATAACGGGGTTTGCGGATGACACCAACCTCCTGGTGTTTGGTCGAAACCCCGAGGCCAACGTCCGGCAACTGGAGGCGGCGTGGGAAACATGCATGCGATGGGCGGACAGTCGGGGGATGAAGTTTGCCCCGGAAAAGAGCGAACTGATCCATTTCAACAAGGGACGACGGCAGTGGACAAACCAGCTGGAACTCACTAACCCAGGGGGAGGCACCAGCCCCGTCAGACCGAAGGAGTCTGCCAGGTTCCTGGGAGTCTGGCTGGACCGGAAGCTCAACTGGAAAGCCCACCTTGCGGCGGTGGAGAAGAAGCTGAGGACCCAGAGCTATGCCCTGTCGAGGCTAGCGGCATCGACGTGGGGACTGGGTCTAGCCAAAGCGCGAGAAGTGTACACAAAGTGCATCCGGTCAGCGCTGGCCTATGGCGCATCGTCGTTCCACATTCCCACGGATGTGGGAGGCGAACCGGTGAAGAAAGGCATCACCAAGGCCCTCGGGAAGGCCCAGAACAAGAGCCTGAGGATTGTGGCGGGAGCCTTTAAGTCTACCCCCATCCGTAACCTCGAGACAGAGACGTGGGTACCACCGTTGGACTTATACCTAAACAAACGGCTTGCAGATTTCGAAAACCGACTCCAACAACCCGATCTGGACGACGGCCAAGGCGGCAAAAAGACGGCGGGGAGCGTTATCCTTACCGCCTGCCGCAAGATACAGCAGAGACTCAGCTCGAGGAGGGGCAACAGGGGCCGACCGCGAACCTTGAGACCTCAAGGGCCCACGGCGGTAGAGAGAGCCGCGAGCACGATCATGCGCTGGACGGGGGGAACCATAGACACGGACAAGGCAGTAGAAGAGGCCTGGAGAGCGAGGTGGTTAAAGAAACGGGACGGCAGAGCAATCACCAGGCCGGCGGACGACTTTGACCATCAGCGGGAGACGCTATTCCGGAACGAAACCCTAAGGAGGCATGACGGTCTCAGCAAGGCGAAAAGCTCACTGCTCATTCAAATCCGGACGGGAGCAATAGGCTTACGGGACTACTTGTTTACACGGGAAGTCCCGGAGGTTCTGACGCCTGCCTGCGAATGTGGCGAGGGACGAGAGACTGCCGAACACCTGGTAGTGTGGTGTTTGGCCCCACCGTTGACTCGAAGATGGGAGAGAACTGGAATTCGGACACGACGGGACTTTTACTCAGTTCTACACGGTATCAATCCCACGACTGCACGGCTTGCGAGGAGGATCCTCGACTGGCTGATGGACTCGGGGAGGCTGCCGATGTACAGCTTGGCCAGGAGGCTCGAGCTGGAAACGGCGGCCTGAAGCGCCCCCGTTCGGAGGCCAGGAGGCCTCCTCTCTTTGTATACGTAGACTCACCAGAACGCATCGTTCCTTGATTGTTGGTAGGGGTTTTTCACCCGGCCCGGGAGGGCACGGTTTTCCTGTACACTAAATAGCAGAGGGTCCGGCACGCCCTAGGGCATAGCGGAGTATGAATAATAATAATATATATCTCTGATAAACATGAACCCCAGAGCCCGGATCTCGGGCTGGAAGTCTAACACCACATAGTGACACGGCCACATTGTGAACCGTTCATTATTCACTGCCAAATTTGTGGCCATTGTTCCGAGCCCAAGCCTATGGCTGGTACCTACCCAAGCCTAAAATGGATTTCTTGCTCTCCCCCAGCGTTTGCATCTTCATCTTTCTCGCTTTCGGCATCTTACGCAACCCATTTACCGTCAACATCGCCCAACAACTTTTCTTCAAAATTGCGTCATTTACCGCCGGCGCCTACCAACTTCTTCGCAGAACCGGCACCGCTATACTTAGGATAGTTGGAGTCGCCTTGGGAGGTATCCAACCCTACGGCGGACCTGCCGTTGAATGGGCGGCGGAGTTCTGCCAACAGTCGATCGTGGCGCTCGTCACTCTCGTAGTGGGTGCCTTCGACTTTATCATCGAGCAAGTGGTCCCGATCATCGAACGAATCATCGAACAAGTGGTCCCGATCATCGACAAAGTCCTCGACAAAGTCCTCGACGTTTTGTCCCACTGCGTCGAGTCCGCGTTCCAGAGCCCGGTCGTCCTCGCCATCTGCGGCGCCGTCTTCCTCCTTTACCAGTGGTTGAAGACGCAAAGACCGCGTTAAGTCAAAAGCCACCTACCTATGTACGTGTATCGGCATCCCGGGAGCCATTCTGGAAAACTATCTAATCACCCTTGTGTGTCCTTCTAGACCACGGCCACCACGACCATGTCTCCTTAGACAGTGGCCACCCAACTGTCGCGATGGAAACGACTCCCTGGGCATCTCATGTCCTCCATCGCGATGGAGTCGGCGTGTCGGCAGCAAGGCCACTGTGGCAAGAACGGGCAAACCTTCCTGATGGCACTTTCTTATCAATTCATGCCCGACCAAAACATTCACCTCTCACCTTTCCCGTCAACATGTCGGAATAACAGTGTCCCGTGCCGTGTCCCGTGTCGTGTCCCTCGATCGTACCAAGTGTGTCTTGCTATTAAATGCTCGTAGTCTTTTAGAACTCGCTGGCGCAACAACGGCCTTCGGCTCTAATGTTTACACGAGAATAGAAACGACCGTGTGTGCCGAGGGACCTGGGCCAGGTCGCAGCGGCCCAGTCATAACGTGGCCGACACCATGCCTTGACCCCCGCAGTTGCTGCTTCTTGAGTGACTTCAAGGTTGTCCATGACTAACACTACAGACACTCTAGGTAGGTAGCTACGAAGGAACATCATCAACAACATGACAGATGGGGGGCTAATAATTGCCCAGCGACACCTCGACTTCAAGTCACGTTACATACAGCATCGGCGCAGCAACCACACGTCACCGGCGACGATCCGAAGTGATAACATCGCTCTACGCCGAGCGACGAATGTTGAGCTGGGTAGCATCAAGGAACATGTTGAAGTCGGTTAGCGGGTGCCCAGAAGACGGTGCAATCGCATCGACCGGCCGGCGGGAGGTCAGAGCTGCAGACAATCGACCTCGATGTTATCTAATCCACTCATACGGAGGTGCTTGGCAGTCTGGCATTACTTGAATGCTTCGATTGGAAGATGATATACACATCAATGATAGTAACGTGGACGGCCTGACAAGTCACTCATTCTCATCCACTTCATCCCTCTTACTCGCCTCCCATCTTTCCTTTTATCTTCGCTATCTCCTTCACCACCCGACATCCGTGAACAATTTTCACTCGCTTGACCTAGTGTAGGAAAATTACGGACAACGAAGGACAACGGATGATTCCGCGTCTCTCTCTCGAGCAAGGCGTTTCTTCGCCCGCAACTCCAACGTGATGGCATCCTCCAGACCCGCATTCGGATCGTACCGAAACCCAGGGTAGTAGCGCGGACAGTTGAGACTCCAAACCACGTTCCCGCTCACCTGATACGACAGGCCCCGCAGGTACAGGTCCAACTTGGGCGAAACCGGTTTGTGCTCGTTCCTAAACCGCGCACAGAGCTCAAGGAATCGTGCCTCGTACCGGTTCGAGGCCGCTGCCACGAGCCGCTTCGCAACGGCCGCGCTGACCCCCCGCCACTGCATGTACAGCCACACGGCGTTGATGGGCTTGGGGGCGCCGGGTTTGGATTGCGTGTCCGCCCATTCGCGATCGAACGAGAAGTAGTCGTTGGCTAGGGCAAAGGAGGCGTAGCACGGCTGGGTAATGTGCGCGAGCAGGGCGTCCTCCCCCGCGGTAAAAGTCACGCCCAGGCCGAACAACATGAGGGCTTCGCCGAACCTGTCGTTCTGGATTAGCCTCGGGTTCGGGATTGTGGCGCGGGTAGGGTAGTGCGGGGGCAGCGGGAGGCTTACGCTCCGCCTGTGTCGATGCTGCGAAATTCGATGTACTCTTCCAGGTTCGCAAAGTCCTTAGCCTTGTCTCGGAGCGTCCTTGAGAGCATGGCCTTCCAGACGGCCATGACCCTTGCGGCACCTGCTTTGTCGATGTCGGACAACAAGGACACGATCTTGGCCTGCATCTGTTTCCTGCCGGCCTTGATGTTGGGCCTGGTTGTTTCTAGTTCTCCGAGTCCAAACTTGTCCCGTTGAGTTGACTAGCGTGGGCGGTTAGGGTCATGTTGATGATGAGGAGAAAAAAGGGAAGGGAAAAGGACAAGACAGAGGGAAAAAAACAAGAAGCAGAAAAAGAATAAAAAAGAAAAGGAGAAGAAAAAAAGAAGAAGGGAACGTAAAAGAACATGAGAAAGAGAAATAACCAAGACACCATCCAAACAGCACTTACGCTCTCCTCGCCCAACCCCTCAACCACACTATCATGCAGAAACGAATCTGCCACACCAAGTCCAGTCAGCGCGCCATGCATTACACCGCCAACGACCCGTGAAGACCACCACAACCCTACCCCCCACCCCCAAAACAGTCACCACGACAAAAGTAACCAGAAACGAACCAACCAACCAACCAACCAACCAACCAACCAACCAACCAACCAACCAACCAACCAACCAACCAACCAACCAACCAACCAACCAACAAACCCAAAAAATAAAATAACAAACACCCAAATAAATAAACACCACCTACATACACTCAACAACATACCCCACCACCCCCAGCCTCTCCACCCTGCACAACGGAAACAGCAACGCCACAAAATTCCCATTCACCGGGTTGCACGCGCCGAACTCGGCCGGGGGGCCGGGGCCGATCAGGCGGGCCCAGTCGTGGCGTGCGGCATGACAGCCGGCGTTGGCGAGGGTTTCGTGGCGGTGGCGGGCGAGGGGGAATGTGGGTGATTGGGTGGGGGAGGGGGGTTGGCAGAAGCCGTGGGTGTTGTAGTGGGCGAGGGAGAGGGGTTCGGCGGTGGGTGAGGTGGGTGAGGTGGTGGGTGGGTTGGCGTCGTTGGGGTTGTTGTTGTCGTCGTCGTGGGGGCTGGTTATTATGGGGTGGGGGGCGATGATGGTCATGGTGGTGGTGGACCGCAGGTAGGGGGGTGTGATTGGTTGTGACCGAGGGCTTGCTTGTTGGTTTGCGGCTTTGTAAATGTGAAGTGGTGATTCTGACATGTCCTGATGCGTAGTGTTAGACCTGTCTATTATTTATATTGAGCAGTCCTAGTTGTTCCCCCTTTCTCATCCCCAACCCCTGGCCGCGCGGGGACACGTATTATCCACCGTTGCAGATGATACGCCCCCCGTGCTCAATCCTCCCCTTCAGGACAATATCCCGTCAACCCCCTGAATGATGACCGACGTTCCCCGGGTGAGCCGATGCGGCTGGGGTCGAACCAACTGCATGATTCGGTACCACTGCACAAGGCTGGGGTTAATTTGAAGTGGAGTATCCTGAGCCGATATGGTATGCCCCTCGCCTCGGTCAGCCAACAACTTTGATGGTACAGACGGAGGGTTTCGATGCTCGCGCCATGGGCCCACTCGAGTGATACAGGCAGACATGCAACGTGGAGTTACCTCGACAGCAGGGGGATGGAAACTGCAAGGACACACCGCGACATCCAGGGGTAGATGAGAAGGCAAGGCTGGTCAGGCCACTTCGCAAAAGCTCAACATGGAACAGCAAAAGGAAAAGAAAAATGGCATGATTGTATTCGGCTTTCAGACTCTAACTTTGAACTCCTCAGCTGCCGTCTACATCCCCCTCAACCCTTCACGGCGCTCACCAACCGGCTCTTCAACCGCGCCAACACCACCCCCAGCCCGGTGGCCTGGGCTTCGTCGGCGGCGACAAACCGGCGGACGACGATATTAAAGAGACCGCCAAACGCTAGAGCAATAGCCGTCGACGTGAAGATAATCACGTTGTACGGCATGCTGAAGTCGGGGGTCGGCAGGCTGCACAGCAGCGAGGTGGTGCGGAGGGTGTAGGCGGCAAAGCGGCCGTCCTTCGGTGGCGGATCCAGGATGGTGATGACGGCGGCGGCGACGTCAAAGCCGCGGTTCGCGTCCGGCGGGTATTCGGTGTAGCGCAAGATGGACTTCTCAAAGTCGTAGGTCAGGAACACGGTCGACGCGGGTGGCACCCGCATGCGCACCTCGAGCTGGGTGCCGCGGGCGCGGTCGAGCGCTGGGCGGTAGTAGACCTGCTGGACCAGAGACTTGTTCGCGTGGGGCTGGCCTGCGATTCGGGTTTCCATGGTGTGCAGGAAGATGCGCATGAACCAGGGGAGGGACTCCATGTAGATGAACTCGACCTCGGTGTCGGGGCTCGGGTTCCGCAGGATGGTCTGCACCCCGCCGCGCTCCTGGCCGTGGCCCGTGAAACTGCGTTCAGCGTAGAGGAGCGGGGTTTCGGGCGTGGCGAGGTCGGTCGTGGTGGTTGAGGAAGCGCCGTCGTCGGGACGGGGGAGCATCATCTCCAGTTCGGTGTCGG
Source organism: Chaetomium tenue (assembly GCF_020726465.1). Taxonomy (NCBI): domain Eukaryota; kingdom Fungi; phylum Ascomycota; class Sordariomycetes; order Sordariales; family Chaetomiaceae; genus Chaetomium; species Chaetomium tenue. Next base: position 389,553 of record NW_027117330.1, on the reverse strand, counting down.
GGGAGATATGGAAGCAGCGAGAGGCGTCGTCCGAGTTCTTCTTTTCGTAGACGTCCTTCGAGACATAGACGCTCCGGGAGTGGGGGACTTGGAGGCAGACCGGCGGAATGGCAGGGTCTGCAAGCGGGCAGGTGCCTTTGACCGTCTTCCCGAAGATCTGGGAGAGCGTCCATTCCTGGGGGGTGTGATCCACAGGGAAGCATGTGTCGTGCGAGTTGTAAGGTTTCGAGGTATCACACGGTAGTTGGTCGCCCGGCGGAGACCTGGGGATGGGATTGCCTGTAGCATGTCAATAAACCGACGGTATGGTCGAAGGGGACGTGACTCACCCCTGGGTCGCTTGGACCGATCAATATCGAGGACCATATCGATGGTTTGTTCGATCTGAAGGACGCACTCGCCGCTCTCAGGGCAGATCGGGCGGATGTCAATAGCCATGCTCTGCCACGACGCATCAAACAGTTTGTGTCCATCCAGCAGCGTCGCGATCCCGGCCTTTCCTTTGCACGGCAGGAGCTTCAAGAAAGGGGTCAGGTTCTCGGTGCAGACCACCTCGTGTGGCAGCACGCCGTAAAGAAGATGCATGTTGTTGTCGGTCGAGTGGTCGCCTTCGGGCTGGAACGACATTACGGGCCGCGTCGTCCGGGTGCCGTCGATGAAGTTGAGGGAGGCACAGAACAAGCCCGACAGGGCGTTGGTCAGGGTCAGCCATTTGCGGTCGGCTCTGTTTTCGGCCTGTCAGCAAGACACAAGGAAGGGTGAGAGCAACTCAAGGTATCCTACTCTTCGTCAGTCTCGGTCTCGAGCCACGCCCACAACTCAACGCCGGTCCCGCCCTCGCGCGCACCGTCCCACGGCCTGGCGCCCCATGTCTCCGAATCCCACCTCCCCAGGCTGAATCTCAGATGTAGCTCGCGTGTGCCGGCATGTTGTAGAATCTGACCAAGCGAGCGCGGGAAGAAACGGAAGTTGCCCTTTTCGAACTCGGAAAGGGTGGTGTTGGAGCGGAAGTTGAAGCTGGCGAGGAGCGCTGAAAGAGGCAGCGGCCGTAGATTCAGTTGCTCGTGGTAATCGACGGCGGAGGATGCCGAAGAAGGAATCACAAGAAAAGAAAGCAACGAAAGCCAAATGAACGACAGGAATTGGCGCATCTTTCCCCCTCAACGCGGTGTTGCCATTGGCGCATGAAACCGCGAGAGCAAGGAGAGTTGGGAAGATGGAAAAGGAAGACAAACCGGAGTCTTGGCTGACTGTCGTGTTCGAGATTGGCCTGGTGTTTCGCGACCAAGGAGCAGCGCAGCCTGCAGGGGTTGGCCGCAGCCGCAAGGGTAATCCGCGCCACGGGCCCCGCTTCCCCGGTGCCGCGATTTGCAGCCTTGCAGCGCGGCTGGAAATTCAACCCCCAAAATATCATCTCCAAATTCCATCATCAAGACTCCAAACACCTTGTTGGCCATCGTCTCCAGCACTTGATATTTCACTCCGAGAAACATACACTAGAGAATCCGACACAGCACAACACGTTTCGTCCCGCATTATGGCTGCTGAACAACGAAAGCTGCTCGGTACGTTCCAATCCCAGTCCCTCCCCATGTTATTCCCACCACCGAATGCAACGGCGAGTCCAATGATGAATTGCTAACCCTTCACAGAGCAGCTCATGGGCGGGGGCATGGCGTCGCGCAGCGCCCAACTCCCACTGACCGACCCCAAAGTGTGCCGGTCGTACCTGGTCGGCACCTGCCCACACGACCTCTTCACCAACACCAAAGCCGACCTGGGCGCGTGCCCGCGCGTGCACTCGGAGGCGCTCAAGGCCGAGTACGAGGGGCTACCGGAGGCCGAAAAGAAAAAATACGGGTTCGAGTACGACTACATGCGCGACCTGCAGAGCCGGATCGAATCCTGCAACCGCAACATCGACACACTACAACGGCGGCTGGAGAAGACGCCCGACGAGGTACGCCAGACCAACGCGCTGCTCAAGTCCATCTCGGACCTGGGCTCGACCGTGGCCAACGGGCTGCTCGAGGTCGAGATCCTGGCCGAGACGGGCGAGGTGGCGCGCGCCTACGACGAGTACTACAAGGTGCGCCACGCGCAGACGGCCAAGGCCGAGCGCGAGAAGGAGCTCAAGGCGCTGTCCGAGACCTCGGGCCCGTCGGGCCACCAGAAGCTGCAGGTGTGCGACGTGTGCGGCGCCTACCTGAGCCGCCTCGACAACGACCGCCGCCTGGCCGACCACTTCTTCGGCAAGATGCACTTGGGTTTCGCCCAGATGCGCAAGGCGTACGACGCGTTCCCCAAGGAGATGCGCGGGAGGCAGCGCGCGCCGATGCCGATGGGTGGCGGGGATGAGGAGATGGGTGGTGTGCCGACTGGTCCCGGGGGAGGGTATGGTGACGGTTGGAAGGGGCCGAGGGGCCCGAGGAGTGGTGGGTTCCGTCCGCGCGGGCCGCGGCGGGGGTGGTAGGTGGGAGGTGTATACAGCATTGAGCTTCGCATTGGCTGGCGTTTGGCGTTGTTTAATGGGATTAAAATGGCAAGATATCACGGTCGGGATAGGGCTTGTTGGGTTCGAGCCAAATATGCTTAGTTAGCTTGTCGAGCTATGTACAATTTCCATAGGATCACCAAGGCACAATTCAGCTCGTTTTTTGTATCTAAAGGTGCAGGAGTCGGGGCATTTCCCGGCCGTGCCATGTATCATCGGCCTCGGCATTCGTAGGCTTTGGGACGCCCGCCGTCAACAAGTCAATTATCACTTTCCCGGTAACAATCTGGTACTGCTGTTCGCTGTCCATGCGATTTTCCTGTCTAATGGGTTTGTTGCCACTGCTGGCACAGCCCGCACGGCAACCGCTTAGGCAGGTAGGTGCTCAAGAAATTCACCGCTCCGTTCCCACTCACGCCTCCCTCCGCGTAACTGTTCTCCACCACTCTTACCACGACTCCTAGGATGGGTTATCGAGCGTGGCAGCCACCTCCTCATCCCACTTGCCGATAGGTGATGAGACGGGATAGTCAATGACATCGGGTTTCGCGACCCACGCGGTGTCGACCTTCTTAGGGGGTGCCGCGCTTGATGACGGCAAGGCAGGGAAGTCCTCCTTCTTCAAGTCCGCCTTCTTGAGCGGAGGTGGTGCCGGCGCAGGCCCCTCCTGCCGACGACCCTGGTCGCGATTAAACTCGCCCTCGCGCTCGTCAAACAGCGCCCGGCCACCTCCCCTCCCGCCTCTTCCTCTACCACCCCGTCCCCTACCACCCCCACCCCTCCCCCTCAGCCCAAACCCATCATACTCCCCGCCCTCATCCACCGGCGCCTGACCCGCAAACCGGCTCCCTCCCAACCCGCCACCACCACCACCCGCCCTCACCCCCCTCACCCCCCCATGCGCCCCCTTAAACGCCCTCCCCTCCCCCTCCCTCTCCCTCTCCTCCTTCCCCGCATCCCACCCCCCTTCCTTCATCCCCATCGCCTTCAACTTCCTTTCCCTATTCCTCGCCCGCTCATCCTCCAACTTCTTGCGCTCCTCCTCGGCCACGCAACGCCGGGCCGCGTCCTCCGCCTTACGGCGGCGCGCCTCTTCCATCCCCCGCGCGTAGGCGACCGCGTGCTCCGACTCGTCGCGCTGCGCCTCCTCGAAGCGCCGCGTCTTCTCGGCGGCCAGCAGCCGCATCTTTTCCATGCGCGCGGCGAGCTCGGTGTCGGTGAGTTTGGTGCGGGGGTTGGCGCCCGAGTTGAGGCGCGCGTGGGATACGGCGGAGGCGGTGTTGTTGCTGCCCGTTGTGGGTGTTGTTGTGGGTTGTGGGGTGCTGGCGGAGCTGGTGGTGTTGGTAACCGTTGGGGTTGGGGTGCTACCGTCGGTTGACGCCGGGGTGGCTGGGCTTTCTTGGGTGGAAGGGGTATCGCTGGTTGCGACACTCGGTGGAGGTTTGGGCGACCTGGCCTTCTTGTGATTTTTGTTGTTATTGTTGTTCTTCGGGGTGGAATTATTGTTGTTCTTCGGGGTAGAATGGGGAGGGTTATTGTCGGGCCTGGGAGCGTGGCGGGATTGTGCTAGGGCCGACTTTGCGGGTTGAGGCGGCCGAGCGGGTGCTGGTTTGACTACCGCAGGCGCCGGTGCTGGTTCGGGCTGCGCTGGAGCATCGCGAGTAGGGACAGGAGTAGGTTCCGGCACATCGATTGTCTCTTCTACTTGTTCCTCGACCGGCTCGATGTCGTCAGAAAACAAGTCGTCGTCGGTGCGGCCGCCAAACTGGTCTTGGTCCATGTTTGCGAATTGGAGAGCGTATGTCGAGTTGTTTGAAGGATGGAGATACCAATGATGGAATATATCAGCAAGCTGAAAGGTTGAGAAGCAGATATGTGAAGCAAGGGATGATGCGAGGTTCGGTTGAGGAGCCTGAATGTGGGGAGAAGTGGCAATCATATGCGATCGCGTTCCATGCTGCTGGCGGGGCAGTTCAGAGGGGGGCAAAGGCTTGGCAGGATTCAAAGCTCCCGGCTGTGCTAACAAAGGTCGCATACCAAACACCCCTCCTCACCTGTCAGCAACTGGCAACCTTCTTTCTCTTCCATTCCGTTTCCGATTGTTTGGCTTGGGTCCTTCATGAATAAACCGGGTTCAACAAAGTCCACTATTTTCGTTTGTTGATTTCATAGAGGACTCGACCCGAGACAAACCCCGCGATGTCCTCGAGATGGAAGCACTGAATGCCATTGTTCGCGATACTCGAGCCCCTCAACCACCACGATTAATTGTTGGCGATCCCTTCTTGGCACGTTTCCGAGTACCAGTAAACAAACGTCGAGAAACGATTGTTTCACCTCACCGGCTTTCTTCAGACATTTGAATGCACGCATTGAGTTGAGTTCATACTCGATTACTATTTGTGAAAATTATCAACATGGGCCTCTCCTCCCAATCCTCCGTGCCCTCTCCCTCCCTTTGTCGCATCAACCAACCCTCAACAACGTTCACCAGCCCTGCTTCTTCCAGTCCTTGATGATAATATCCGCAGCCTGCATCTCGAGTTAGCATACCGAATTCACATCCCGATCTGTTATCATCGACGGGGAAAAGGGACAAAAAAAAAAAACTCACCTTCTCGCCCACCGCATAAGCCGTCGCACTCAAATGCGCCGCCGGCAAAATCGGCATCACACTCATATCCACCACCCTCAACCCCTTCGCCCCATGCACCTTCAACTTCGGTCCCACCACCCCACCCCGACTCTTCGGCAGCATCGCCGCCGTACAGCACGGGTGCATGAACGACAGCGTGCTCTTGGTACGCACATACTGCTCCAGCGCCGCATCATCCCCCGCCACCGCCGCCCCGGGCGCGATCTCCACCGCCCCGCGCGCTTGCATCGTCGGCGTGTCCAGCAGCCCCCGCAGGTACCGCACCTGCGCCAGCTGCACCACCGCGTCGACCGGGTTCGTGCCCGCGCGGTAGTCCAGGATGGGTTGCTCCAGCGGGTTGGTCAGGTCGAGACGCACCGTGCCGCGGCTGAGCGGGTGTAGTAGGAAGGACCACGCCGTGCCGGGCGCCTGGCCGGTTGCCCAGGGTGTTTCGAGGCTGGGCGCGTCGGGGTTGTCGAGCAGGTTGGCGATGGCGAGGAGCTGCGCGTGGTAGCCGGCGACCATGGCCGGGATGGCGGCGACGTCGACGGGGAGGTGGGAGGCCGCGGTGCCGTCGGTGACCATGGCGCGGATTTGCGCGGTGATGGTGGCGTGGTTGGGGGTTACGTGCGGGAGGGACACGAAGATGGCGCTGTTGCCGCCGGCGAGCGTGTAAGGGCCGCGTGCCGGGGCCTCGTCGAAGCCGGCGATGGCGTCGTTCTTGAAGGTCGCGTTGGTGGTCATTTCGGTTGGTAGGGGGAAGAAGTCGTCGTATGGTTGCGTGTAGTTCCAGGTGACCGGCGGGCCCGAGTGGTCCTGCAGGTTGGAGCCGACGCCGGGCAGGTCGAGCGTCAGCGGGATGCCGGCGCTGGCGAGGAAGGCGGCCGGGCCGATGCCGCTGCGCTGCAGCACCGTCGGCGTGTGCAGTGCGCCCGCCGACACGATGACCTCGCCGTCGACGGTGACGTTGAAGAGGTGGCCGTCGGCTAGGGACCGCGCTTCGACGAGCGGCGGGCCGGCGTCGGGGCCGTTCGGGTATACCACCCTGACGACCTGGTGCTGGACCAAGAGGTCATAGTTGGCCCGGGGAAGCACATCGGCGTAGTGGCCGAGCCCGGCGTGCGACCGTCTCGCCGTGACGGGGTGCTGCGAGGTCGGAACCCAGCAGACGCCCTCCTTGTCGCCGCCAGCGCAGTCCTGGGGGGTGCTGATGCCCATCTCCTCCCATACCTGCCTGAGGAGGGGCTGGTCGGCCCATTGGAAAGCAGAGAAGGAGCTGTGAATGGGAGTTGAGCCCCCGTAGGAAGCCACATCCCACGTGTAGCCGTACCGCTGGGTGACGTCTGCGGGTGGCTCGGTGAAGGTCGTGCTCTATCGCACCAGGCGTGTCAGTCCTGGCTACATGGCTCTGCATGGATTTTTTTGTTTTACCTTTTGGAAGAAGGGGAAGATGCCCTGCCAGTTCCACTTGTTCTGGCACTGACTGAACTCCGGACCGGCGGCCTCAGTCCAGGCGTCGTAGTCGTAACGAGACCCGCGGTCAAAGAACATGCCGTTCACCGCACTGCTTCCGCCGACCACCTGGCCGGCTAGGACAGCAGCTTGGTTGCCGCCCATGTCGGGGTTGGACAGGGAGCTGAACACCCAACTCGGGGGCGCATCCGGGTTGCCGGTGATCCAGTCCGTCGGCGGGTCGAAGGTCCCGGGGGCGTAGTGGATATCGCCATATTCGATGACGAGTACATTTTCTGCGGTGGTCAGTTGGCTTGATGGGCCATGTCGTGCCGGACACACTTACTCGCAGGGAAGGCCTCGGTTAGGCGGTCCGCGACGGTGAGACCGCTCGTGCCAGCCCCGACAATGACAATGTCATACTTGTCGCGGAGCTGCGAGATCTGACGCTTCACACGCGAATTTGGGATACTCGCGGCGCTCGTCAGAGCAGCGAGCGACACGAAAGCGGCGCCGAGGAGACCCATTGTGCCGTTCACAGCGAGGCTGAGGATGGTGAGAATCGTCTTCGGGTTGGTGAACCTGACCCGAAGCTGCCGCTTTTAAACCCTCTCACCACGAATGCTTCCCCCTCTCCACCGTCGTTTCCAACACGACCCCCAATCTCCCGCTCCCTGTCCCGGTCGTGAGCAGCCCGGGGCTGCGGGCACGGCGGGGTAACCAGGCGTCAAGGTCGTGTTCCTGCGGGCGAGGGATAGTTGGTGCAACCCAAGCCCGTTCCGGCTCGCGGCTGAGGGGGCTCGAGGGGGTTTACCGGGGTTTGTCGGGGTTGCCGGGGTGCTGGGGGGCCCCTCCTTTCGGTCTCGCCATGTGTTCGGCATGATTCGCCGAGTCCAACTTTGCTGAATTCCCTGTCAGTTTGGAACGAGGAGCGGCATTCTGCCGGTCGCCGAATCCAACCTTGATGCTAGCCCTCTTGCCCTCCCCCTCCCCTGCCAGCTGGGAGCGAAAAAAAAGCCGTCTCTGTTGGTCACGTCGGGATTGCGAGAAAGGCCAATTGAACAAGAAAATATGTGTCATTTGAGGGGAAAATCCTTGCCTGCCTCGGGAGACAAACCCTAGTATGGATATTTCCCCTGCAATCATTCCCTGGCTTGTCCCCTTCGCGGCGCCCTGTGATCAACGCCCCCAGGATTGAGCTCCGCTTGCGAGTCCATGTTTCTGAGCTTGCTCGCATTGCTATCGATGTCGGTGTCGATGATGGTTCCTCTCTCTCGTGACGATTGGCCCACTGTTGCTGCACTTATATCTAGCCTCTTCGAAGCTCGCCCGAAGCGGAATGCGTGCAAGGGCATGGACCCGATAGTTCTCGGTCGGGTCGAGTCAGGGTCGTCCTCCAACGACTGGTGGTGGTATGGCAGGATGTGGTCCATCAGTGGGCTGAAGACTTTGGACAAAAGCGGCTTCAGCGTCGGCATGCACCCGCATATGATGGCTATATTGACCTCGGCGGTGGACCAGTTCGCGATGGTCACCAGATACCATGTCGCGTCTTTGGCGTAGAGCAGCTGGTTCAGCCAGACGGTGCGCACAATGGAAATGATACAGAGACTGACACCCTGTCGTCAGCAGCAGTCGCACGGGCAAGGGACACACCGGCAGTGCGGGTCCCAGGGAAAATGGGCAAGACTTACAACAGTCCCAACGTGAAAACGGCCAAGAGGCCAGCTTTCTGACGCACGGGGATCGTCATGGTCACCACGACGGGAATCGGGATGAGGAAGATCATAAAGTCCGTAATAATGTGCAGATACGTCAGCGCCCACCAGACCTCGAATGGGTGGCAGTAGCCCTGCAGGTCGGAATTCCACATCTTCTCAAGCGGGATGCATATGGTGAGGTACATGCCGAACCCCCAGACGTTGTAGAGGACTACGAAGCCGAGAGTCGCCCATGATACCTTGCGAATGTAGTCGTGGGTCAAGACCCGAAGGTAGAGGAGGAGGATCGAGACCTTGGTGATGCAGAGGGACAGGTTGTAACACATGGTGCCGAAGTAGGACCACTGTTCGTTATGCCGCGCCGTACGTCAGCCATCCCCATCCTTCTCACTTGCACAGCTATCGGGCTCACTGACTTTGCGGTACTCGTTATACATTTCTTTTGGCACGTTCTCGAAATGCCGGCCCAGACCGTTCCTACTTTCTAATTCCCACGTTAGTCGGCCAAGCAGCAGATAGACTAGCCCAGGAGTTTCAAGCTCACGCAAAATGACAAAAACACCGAAGCCAACACCCAAGAGCTAGTAAACGGCCACCGGGGGGCGATTCATTAGCTCCGACTGCCCTTACCCATACCGGACACGACTAGCGATGCGAGGGAGCCCTACCAACGAGACTAGCATGCACCAGTCCTCGCTCTTGACGGAGCGGATCATCTTCGCCCGCACGTAAAAGCGCAGGCCGACGGCCACGATCGAAGCGGTGGTCAGGGCGATGGCGGCGATGAGAATCGAGTGGGACCTCTCGATTTCGTCCGCCGTGGGGGGGATCCCCGTGGCCGGGACTGCCGACGACGATGACATCTGTGGAGCCGCGCGCCGTGCCTGCTATGTGTGGTGTGTGGTTGACATGGACGGGAGCGGAGAACCAGCAGGGGACGACGGGGCGAGGCCTGGCTGGCGGGGGAGAGGAGTAGTGTAGTCGGATTTTTTAGTGAGCGATGCGGTCCTCTCCTCTAAGTCCCCCCCCCTTCTTTATTATTTGTTGTCTTGGGAGAAACAAGAGATCACCGTGTTATAACTATTTGTCAGGGCAAATCAGAGCCGACCCGAGCAGATGGGACAAGATCTCGCGAAAATGTCCCAACCGAGAGGCTTGGTTTCAGCCCGCTTCGACGTGCGCGCAAGAATAGCCATGCGACAGATGCGACAGCGGTGTGTTAAGCCAATCGCTTGGCCCGGAAATGGGTTCTCGGAACCGATTCCTCACCGGTCCTGTCCCGTTCAAGCAAATCGTGGCGTTCAAACGGGCACAGGGGTGTTATTCCCCGGCCGCCACACTACCCCTTTTAAGGTTGTGGTTTCTCGGGGGGCGTCAACCAGCGGGAGAGCCGAGATGGCCAGATGCAGAGCACAATCCACAAGACAAGGTGGGCTTGGGACTTTCGGGAAGATCCCCAATCGTCCCGTTGTTTTGTTTTTCTCATCGAAGACAGAACACTGTTGACTTGTTCATGCGCGTTCAAGCTTTTCAGGCTTGGGGTGCTTGGACACTTGTCAATCCTTTGCCAGTTTAGGAATTTCTATCCAAGCTGCGCCGCTTGAGTACCGCCTGATTGGTTCCGTCACGGTCCGATGCTCCCGGTTGCTCGGACTCGGAGCGGGAATGCGGGAGTCCGCGTGTCTGCTTTTGACAACGCCCAGCCCAGACAATGCCAAACCCCCCGTTCTACATACACGTGAGAGATGCGAAATGAAACGGCAGAGTGCATGAGAAGGAAGGAAGCCGTCGACGCTCCCACAGCGTGCCAAGAAAGCCTCTTTGAATCACCTTCTGGGCGAGGTGAGCCCGGCTAAAACCCCCTATTGTCTTCGAGTTGGACAAAGAGACAACAATGCCTTCTTTGTCTCGAGGCCCATATTAAGCTATGCATAAGACTTATGGATGGACAATTGCCAAGTGGCATTATAATAGCATTGTTCACCACATCCGGTCGAAGGAATGAGATCAAAGTTTGGGTTACCGGAATGGTGGCGACGTCTCTTCGTTTCTATATAAGCAGTCAACCCTCACCTCACGTCCAACCTTCATGCCAAGATCCGTCTATAAACATAATCACCCAACAATATCACATCAAAACAAGATGACTATCTACACTACATCAGTCGCGGCCCTGGCCCTCCTGCTGGGCACCGCGCACGGGCACATGGTAATGACCACCCCCACCCCCTTTAACCTCCACGGCACAGCCAAGCTCCTCCAGGTCGACCCGCTCGGGAAGTTCCCTTTCCCGTGCCAGGGCCTCTTTGACACCGTGGAGACCACCTCCATCGCTGCCGGCAACCTCCAAACGGTCAAAATCAACGGTGGCGCCCAGCACGGCGGCGGGTCGTGCCAATTCAGTCTGACGTACGAGAACCCCCCTCCGGCGGACAAGTCCAAGTGGAAGACCATCTACACCATCATCGGCGGGTGTCCCGTCTCGGCGGCCGGCAACCTACCCGTGACCGGCACCGACGCCGACGGCCGGGCGCAGTCCCTCCAGTGCGGCAACGACAGCGGTGTCGAGTGCATCCGCCAGTTCGACATCCCCTTCCCCAAGGAGCTGCCCAACGGCAACGCCACCTTCGCGTGGACCTGGTTTAACAAGATCGGCAACCGCGAGGTGTACATGAACTGCGCCCCCGTGAGCATCACCGGCGGCGCCGACAACCAGCAGTTCTTCGACGAGCTGCCCCCCATCTTCCTCGCCAACGTGCCAGGAGAGTGCACCACGGGTCAGGGCGTGTTCAACATCCCCAACCCCGGTAGGTTTGGTAGGGTGCTGGAGCAGCCCCTGCCCGGTAACGAAGGGTCGTGTCCCAAGGTGGCCGACGTGCCAACCTTTGAAGGCGGCAGCGGCGGTGGCAGTGGTAACGGTAGCGGCAGCGGCAGCGGGAGCGGAGAGAGCTCGTCCATCATCGCGTCGCCCGTCCCCAGCGCCTCGGCCCCCCCTGTCGCGTCTCCTCCCCCTACTTCCTCTGGTTTCATCACGCAGACGGTTCCCGCCGGTGCGTCTTCTACTTCGGTCGTAGCCCCTCCTGTGCCGAGCGCCACGAACGGCGGTGGCTCCGGTTCTGTGCCGCCTGGTGGCCAACCCTGCTCCCCGAACGGTGCCATTATCTGCTTCAGCCCAACCTCCTTTGGGCTGTGCGCCAACGGCTTGGCCATTCCCCAACAGGTGGCCGCCGGCACTACGTGTAATGAAGGCGTTATCAGCCGTCGGAGTGCCAAGTTTGTCCGGTGGTAAGTATTGTAAATACTAAAATACTGCTGACGGTTTGGATTTGACAGGTAGATTGAAGTAAATACTCGGGAGGAGTACGGCGTCCCAGGATGGATGACATTTAAAATAAATACTTTCGTTTAATAAATTAAAAGTTTGTTGAAACCCTTCTTCTGCTTTGGTTTGATTTAGCCATCGTTCGTGTCCCCTTGTAACCGACTTGTTCGAATTATATGACAATATCTGATTGATAGGTAGTAACGAAGTGCATTCACATTTTTATAACAACATCGGTTCATAACATATGGAATTCAAGAGTTTCAAATCAACATGACTTCTTTCCTTGTAATGAATGACTCGTACGATTCTCTATCGTTCTCAATTTCCCATATGAATAGCGAGATTAACTCAACTTTCCGTTTGTTTTCCTTGTTAGATCTCGGTGTTCTCATTTCTCATCCAGATAGACTCAATCAGTTTGTTAGCCAACAAGCTGACCCAACTCAGCCATTCTTGACTGTTGCCGATGAAAACATGGAAGACGAATCTCCGTCCCAACTCCTCAACCCCGCTCTCTCATTCTCGAAACCATTGGCCCGTTCGTTCCCGCTTCCACCTTCGGGGCCCCATCTTAACTACGCCGGCCCGATTTCCCTCCATGACGATCCCCACCAGGGCAAAAACGTGGTTCCCCAGATCAGCCGGAGTAATATCTTGCTCCGATAAGGCCGTCCCATCAACATCCCCTCATCAACATCCCCTGAACGTCCATACACTCACAACACAACTACTACGTATCAAAATGACTGGAATCGCGTTGCTCGGAGCAGGCATCTTTGCGCGGGAGGGTAAGCCCCATCATGAAATTGAAACCCAACAACCCCTTTTCCCATCCACCCCAAAACCCCCCTCATCTCATGACTCATTCACACTAACCCCCCTCACCAGAACACCTCCCCGCCATCGAAGCCACCCCCCACCTCACCCTCAAAGCCGTCTACTCGCGCTCCCAGCACTCCGCCGAGACCCTGGCCGCCGCCTCCCAAGACCCCTCCTCCGTGGCCATCTACTTCGACAACCCCCCCGTCCCCGGCAAATCGCTCACCGACCTCCTCCAGCGCGCCGACATCGGCGCCGTCGACGTCGCGCTGCCCATCCTGCAGCAGCCGGCGGTGGTCGAGCAGGCGCTGCGCGCGGGCAAGCATGTGCTGTCGGAGAAGCCGGTGGCGGGGGATGTGGCGGGCGCGCAGGCGCTGATTGCGACGTATGAGGGGTTGGGGGCGGGCAGGCCGTTGTGGGGGGTGGCCGAGAATTGGCGGTATATGGAGTCGTTGAGGTATGCGGCGGAGAAGGTGCGCGAGGTGGGGGGGGAGTTGGTTACGTTTAGGTTGCATAAGTATGGGTCGGTGAAGGCGGATAATAAGTATTTTAATACGGCGTGTAAGTGTGGTGGTGGTTTGTTGGTGGGTTTTGATGTGGTGGATGCTGGCTGACTCCTGAGTAGGGCGCAAGACTCCCGAGTATCAGGGAGGTTTCCTCCTGGATGGTGGTGTGCATTTCGTGGCTGGACTGCGGTTTCTTCTGGAGGCGGCCGGTCAGGAGATCAAGCAGCTGGTGGGCTTCAGTGGGCTGCTCGACGAGAAGCTGATCCCCGTGGATACCGTTCAGGCTGTGGCCCTCACGGGGAATCGCAAGAGCGGCACCATCATCATTACGTTCGGCACCGAGTTCAAATCTGGGACGGAAGTCGAGGTCGTGACGACCAAGGGTGCCGTGTCCTGGAACCCCATCGAGGTCAAGACGGTGACGAGCCAGGGTGAGGAGAAGAAGGAGTTCCCTTCCAGCAACGGCGTCACGGAGGAGGTTGCTGCTTTTGGCGAAGCCATCAACGCCCGCCAGATCAACAGTCTCCAAAGTCCTCAGGAAGCGCTCAAGGATCTTGAGATTCTGCAGAGATTGCTCGAGTCAGGGGCTGGCGAGGGCGCAGTAAAGAACATTGGGTTGTAAACAAGGGCTGCGATATCGCGGCACAGCAAGGCACTAGGCTGGCGGGTTGGTTCCATCAAGAATCATCCCTGCGGCGCATTGACTGTGCATAATAAATCAAGCGAAGCAATTTCTTAACTCCACCGTCAGCTCTGAGCGCATCCCATGCAACAACAGCCTATCATTGTCGGAGAGCGCAGCCCTTTCCTGGCGGGTTTTTTTTTCATTTTTGGGCATATCCATCCCCTTTTACCGAGAGCAATGCCATCAGCGATTCAGAACAAGCAAACGTTGAACGCACAACCCAAGCTAGAACCCAAGAATTTGACTTTAAGACTCTTGGGTTCGACGCTCCGCGCCCTCTGCCTCAGCGGGACGCTCTACTTCTTGTTTCTCGGCCTTCTCACGATTCCACTTCTTCAGGACCATGCCATCTATCTTCACGGTGTAACGCTCACCGGGAGCCAAGACGTCAGAGTTGCTGAACAATGGGGATTCCTCCCGAATCAAGTTACCCCTTTTACACTTGAGACTCCAGATAGCATGACACTCCACGCTTGGCACATGCTTCCGCTGGGCATCTACCAGAAGCACCGAGATGAGCTCACCAATGAGCCCGAGGCCCTGCCAAAGGACGTCACGGCCCGCCTATTTTTCAAGTTACTCCGTGACGACCCCGACGCGCTGCTCGTGCTTTACTTCCACGGCGCAGCCGGCACGCTCGCGTCGGGATGGCGGCCACCAAGTTACCGAGCCATGTCCGCTGCCGCCCCTGACAAAATCCACACAGTCGCCATTGACTACCGTGGTTTCGGGTCCAGCAGCGGAGCCCCCTCCGAGCAAGGTTTGCTGACAGACGCCATCACCCTTGCTGAGTGGGCAATGAAGGAAGCTGGGATTCCGCCCTCTCGCATCGTCATATTCGGGCAGTCTTTGGGAACTGCAGTTGGGATATCCCTCGCGGAGCACTACGCTACCGGGTCACATCCCACGCTCTTTTCCGGCCTTGTGCTGGTAGCGCCCTTTGCAGACGTGGAGCTCTTAACAGCTAGCTACCGCATCGCCGGGATCGTGCCTATTCTCGGTCCTCTTGCACCGTTTCCACGACTCCTGGCCTTCTTTAACACCTTCATCCTCAGCAAGTGGCCTAGCAAGGATAGGGTTGCTTCGTTTGTTCGACAGTGTGAAGACATGTCCGGTGGCGACCTCAAGTACCACATTACCATTATCCACGCCCAAGATGACCACGATATTCCATGGTTTCACAGCGACCAGCTGTTTTGGCATGCCGTGAACGCGTCCCGGCCTAATGGCATCGCATTTGAGGATCTGGAGGGGGAGAAGGCGAAGAGCAAGAAGATGCTCGGGTCGGCCGGCTGGGTAGCGGAACATCGCACAAGGAAAGGGGTTATCAGGGAAGAGATCACGAAATGGGGGTTGCACGATAGGATTATGTCGTACCCCATTGTAAGCCTAGCGGTACTGAGGGCGTTTGAGGGGGGATAAACGGTCTCACATGCCGCACGACTAGGCCGAGGAGTTGTTCACAGGACTCAAACCTCAATATAGTTCACTACCTAACAATGTATGGTGTGTACCAGCTGTCAAACAAAGACCCATGTATCACATCTCCCATCCCGCTCCGTCCAACAATCCCCATCCCCTTCCCCTTCCAACACCCCCCCTCCCCTCCTCACCCCCTCAAACCGCCGGCACCAACCCCTCACACCCCCTATACGGAATATGCGGCCTACAATCCGCCTCACACACCGTCCCATTGCGCGGGACCGCCCCCGTCCTAAAATACGCCCGAACCAACTCCCACGTGCACTGACTCACCGCCGAGATCAGCGCGCCATGGCCCACCGACTCCTGCACCACCACCGCCGACCCGCCGTGCAAGCTCGACAGGCGGTGCGCGTTTGCCAGCGGCGTGACATGGTCGGTGCGTGACGAGAGGATCAGCAGCGGTGCCCTGGCGACCGTACCATTTGCCGGTGGGGGTGGTGGCGCGGGGCTGCCGAAGGGGCCGCGGAAGGCGTAGGGCGGGTTGAAGCGCCAGCCGGCGCAGTTGAGGGGGAGGAGGGCCCAGGGCTCGCCGATGGAGGAGGACTGGTTGGCGATGCGGGCGACGGTGGCGGCGGCCCAGGCCGGGTCGGTGCGGTCGCCGGCGAGGGCCTGGGAGTCGCCGCAGGCGATGCCGAGGTTGGCTTCGAATGAGTTGGTGAAGGCGTCTGAGGGGGAGGTGGAGGGCGGTTCGGTGCAGACGGCGGGGCGCGTGTCGGTGCCGAGGACGGCGGGGTTGGAGAGGATGAGGGAGAAGTTCCCTGCGAGGGCGCCGGCGAGGGAGCGGGAGAGCGGGTCGAACTTGGGGATGGGCGTGTACAGGCTCTGGCGGATCTCTTCGCGTATGAAGAGGGAGGTGACCAGGTAGACCCGGCCGTTGTGTATGGCGGGGACAGGGTTTTCCTCGAGGTCCTGGATGAGGGCGTCGACGCGGGCTCGGATGGAAGCGGCGCTGGTGTCGGTGGTTTGGTAGAGAGGGCAGAGCTCGCCGGCGTCGAAGCAAGTGCGGTAGAGGGCATCAACGGCATCCTCGGCGTCATTGATGTTCTTTGCCCGTTGCTGGGTGCACGGGTGCACGTGTTAGCGTGTCATGAGGCACAGGGGGATACTGCCGCGTGAAGATGAGATGAGCTCACTTACACCCAAGTTGAAATCCTCAGCATCAGCAATCCCATCCACCACCATCCTCCCAACCCGATCCGGGAACATCGACGCAAACGTACTCCCCAGAATCGAACCATACGAAAGCCCCAGATACTGCAACTTCGGCTCCTCCCCACCACCACAAGCCTTCCCCGTCCCATTCCCCTCCTTCACCAACAACTCATGACTCTTCTCCACAACCTCCAACATATCCCTCGCCACCGACGCCGTCGACATATGATTAAACACACTATTCTCCCCCTCCTCCCCCGCCACTCTCTCACACAACTCCGCCACCCCCCTATTCACCGCCGCCACCATGCGCAACCCCTCCTCCCTCAACACACTCGGCAACCTCTTACTCGCCATCGCCGCCACCGCCCGATCAAACTGCGACTTGTAGCACACCGCCGCCGGCGTGGTCCGCCACACCCCGCGCGGATCGACCCCGACCAAATCATGGTGCCGCACCCCGGGCGTATCAATGACCCCCTGCAGCCACGGCCCCAACACGCGCACCCACTCGGCGTTGGGCCCGGCCGGCCCCCCGCCGTTGATCAGCACGGGCCCGCCGTAGGCGGGGTCGGTGGCGGGGACCGTCGCCGGGAGCGTGATGATGGCGAGCGCGGCGTGGGGGCCGTCGTCGTCCTCGGCTGTGTCGGGGTGGCGCCAGTCGAGGGGGACCTGCAGGCGGGCGCAGCGGAAGGTGTGGTTGTAGCAGGGGTGGTAGTGGAGGGAGGGGGTGGGCGTGATGGTGGACCAGTCGAAGGTGTCGGGCTCGAGTTGGCGTGGGAGGAGGGGGTGGGTGTCGGCGGTGTGGAAGGCGGTGGTGGGGGTGGTGAGACTGGTGAGGAGGAGTGTGGTGGACCAGAAGGTCCAGGAGGGTGAAGATTGGCGACCCATTGTGCGTGGTTGTCGGTCCCCAGCCTTGTGGGGAGGGAGCACACTGGGGTGGAGTTGTGGTTGACACTAGCTTGAGGGTTCAGCTGAGATGGTGTTAAGCTGGGGTGGTGTTCAGCTGTGGTGGTGCTTTTTGTACGAAGGGGAATAAAATCTCCGAGGATCACGAACTATTTTAACCGATGCCGCCGATCTGGCAGATAAACGTGGTATCCCTGAAAGCCCACGCCCACGCGTGTCCCTGCAGGCCAAGAATTCCTACGACCCTTCGCTCGAGTCCCTTCTCGAGCCTTGTCCGCGGGAATACCTTCTTCGGTTTACCCGTTGTGGGATCTCGATGTTGAAACGAGAAAAAAGAGTTATTCCCATTGGGTGTTAAGCGAACGAGGCAAGGTTCAAGATCCTCACCAGGACCATTGCTACCATGCCCGCGGTGCCGGTTTGGAGTCACGGAACACACAGCCGTGTCAACACGTCACTTGGCTGGGCGATGTGGACCACCATTGTTTCCGGGGCCTCCATTGGGGTTTGTAGGATTCCCTTTCTCCGTGAGGGAACTTTGTTCCTTGACAAGAGCTGGGTTTGTGGTTCTCCTCTAAGTGTGAAGAGGTCGGGATGCACGCCTGTTTCAGCGTAGCTCCTTGTCGTTCGGCAGCTGAGTCTCATGTAAGAAGTTAGAAAGTAATAGGAACTCCCAATAGGAACACTACAAAGTTCCCGAACCAGCTATTGCACACATCGATGGACAAACAGAATCTCAATGTCTCTCCCGAGGCACAGCCTGCAAGGTTCTTCAAGCGAGTCCCTTGCTCTCAGCTCTTCGGTGGCATCGGGAACCAGCCCAAGCCTCCCTTATTTCTAATCTTGTAATAATTGACCGTGGAAGGTCCGTTCGTGGGGCAGGGTTACGTGTAGCCGTGTTTGCCTAGGCTATTAGCCTTCCGGCTTCGGGGTCATCTCATTCCCCGAGAATGAGGAACTGCGGACAAGCTTGATAATATCTGATCTCAAACAACCTTGAGAAAGAGGAGTTACTGGTGTTTGCCGGCCAGTGAATACAGGTTGCCCATCGCACATCATTGTGGATGTACTTATGGTTTCAGCATTGATTGAGGTCATCGCACTCTTATAAAAGCTTTCGAGTAGAAGGGATGAATGAATAGGGTCTCTGAAAGTGTTATTAGCCATGGTACATCGCTCGCAGCTGCTGGCCTGGAGAATACATTCCAATTCTACGGGTGACATGGCATAGGCTCTGGAAATTTAGCAAGGTTGCAATCACTTAGTTGAATAACTCAGTCGAGATACATTAAGCTACATGCCAAAACAGATCATCGCCAGCGAGGGAATTGCGAAACAGTTCGGAAATCAGAAATGCTCCTCCACCAGCTGGGCCACTTCCTGCCCGAGGCCAAAGCTGTGAATGTAGCCACCAATGGTCGTGCCATACGCGTGGACAGCCTTCTGGCCGTTGATTTCTTGCTTTTCAAACCTGACGCCTTGCGGTCTCAGGGGGCGTATTCCCACGGAGTTGTCCACAATCTGGTAGTCAGCGGCCTTGGGAGAGGGAAAGTGCTCTGGCAGGTGCGCGTGCGCCCGACGAAAGATCTGTGACATGTTAGTACGAACGGGCACTTTCCTCACCCAGCGCCCTGAGCAACTCACATCTTCATGCACCTCCTCCCACGGCTTGACCGGGTCGGAGTCCGCCTCCGAAACGCCCCCAACCACGGCGGTCCCATCGCCACGACCAAAGATGTACGTGTAGACCCCGCTTCCGCGGTGCACAAACGCCTCCTGAAAGTCCGACTTGACCACCGTCACATACGTCCGATCCGTCACCACCATAGCGTCCCGCACGTCCTCCAACACCCGACTCGCCCCACCCGACGCATTAACAAGGACATCATGCCCGAGATGCGCCAAATCGCCCAACGCTTTAATCTCCCCAATCCTCTCAAACTTCACCCCCCTCTCCACCAACCGCTCCCGCAACCACCCCAAAAACACCTTGGGCGTCAGCACAACACTCCCAAACCTCACACGCGCATCCACCCCATCACCACCACCTTCCTCAAGCACCTCAAACCCGGGCACGCGCCCATTGTACCACACCGCGGCCGGGCCGGTATCGCTCGCCTTGACGCCGGCGCCGCCGCCAAAGACGTCGGTCAGCTTTACCTGTCGCACCGACGACTCCGGGTGCTCGGCCGCGAGGGTGCGCAGGTAGGCCAGCGCGGCGAGCTGCATCTTTTGCTCGGGGATGGAGCCGCCGAGGGCGACCCAGCCGGCGCAGGCCCTGGGGGGTGGGGGAGGGGGTGTTAGTTTGGTTGGTTCATGTCATCATGGTTGATCCATGGTTGGGTGTTATTGTTGGGGCGGGTGTTGGTGTTGGTTGGGGGGCTTGGAGGGAGTTGGGGGGGTTGGGTTACGCAGAGGGAGCCTGGGAGGGAACCTACCAGGGGCTGGCCCAGTCTTGGGAGGGAGCATCGCCGGGGAGGTCACGGGCGACGATGGTGATTTCGTGTTTGGAGGGGTCATTGTCTGTCAGGATGGCAGCGGTGGAGAGGCCGACGATGCTTGAAGGAGGGGGGTATGTTAGTGGGATTGGCTGACTGGTTGGGCGGGTGAATGATGAGCTTACCCGGCGCCGAAGATGGTAATTTTGCCCATGGTGTTGGTGAGATGAGGCAATATTTGGTTGGTTTGGTTGTGTGGTAGATGTGGCGTGGTTTTAGTTCTGGTTGCGGTTCTTGTTGAGGAGTGTGAGTGAGGTGATTCGGCAGTTCTAATAGGGAACTTCAGAGGCAGAACAGTGTGGTGAGCCCGAGGTTGACTGGAAACTGGGTACCTTCCTGGCAATCTCATCTCGATGTTGGCCGTGACCGAGTTGATGGAGCGTGACTTGACCGCGGAACCGGGTGTTCCTTCCTGCAGTCAGTCCTCCGTGCCAACAGTAGGGATGGAGACGGAGTTGCCAACACCCCGAGTACCAACAATGGGCGCCATCACGAACATCTCATCCACCCATCCATCCACCCACCCACCCACCCACACCCCCGCACCAAGAAGAGGCCTGCCGTGCCACACGAGATAGTTACATGGCGTCAACTGCCGCTTCTGGCAGTCACGTTCACAGCCACGAACCGTAAGAGCTGATAATTGGCTAGTCGACCCAAGTCACAGATCGCCACAGAAACGCCACGCTAACTGATGGTGGCAGCCCTGGTCAATGCCGATCCAGTCTCGGCACTCAGCTGCACTCCAACACAACAAACCCACTAACCCGGGTCCAGCCTTCTCCGGTCACAGGTGACACAGGAAGAGGGCGGGCATGGGGGGGCAACAGCCTTCCCTCCCACTCGGGAGATCCCCGGCGCTGTCGGATGAGGATCTGGATGAAGACTGGCCGGGGTTGGCTACCCTGGTGCTGGTGCCGAGACAATGGCGTGCCAGGGGGGAGGTCAGCAACTTTCCACTCGCAGCTGACATTGGGGTGCGTCATGATATGGCGACACTGTGTTCGCGGCGAGTCATCTCCCCCGATCGTGATTTGCCAACCCAGGTAAGGAAGATTACGCGAACGTTAACGTCCTTCCCCCCGGAGATCCAGACTGGATCCCGGTTACGGGACGGCTTGGCGATCCCGGGCGATCCAGTCCCGAAGTAGTTCGGGCCGCCGGAGACTAGACCGGTATAGTTGGCACCATGGTGTTGATTCGTTCGCCCGCATCAAGACGCTTTCACTCAATTAGCTTAGCCGTCACCCAAGGCCTCAGCCGGACTGTGATGGGAGTGTGATGATTCCCGTCTTGACTTTGTTTGCTTCTCGCAGGGCTCTCGATTCGGTCCAGAGGAAGGCGCAGGAAGGCGCGGGGCACGATCCGGCGACGACTCCGGCGATGCCAACCCCCGCCTTCCAGGCGAAGCGAGGGAGTTAGTTCCATACCAACACCAAAACCACCAACGTTCCTTCCCTTCGGACTTCAACCCCGCTTCGTGTTGGCGTTCTTTCCGAGTCAATAGCGGTTCGCACACAAACCAACCCACCCCTCCTTCCCCCCTCATGACTGATTGATGACTCGGTGGGTCGCCCATTCCGTGATGAGATCGAACCACAACCTTGTTGTCTCGGTTGACGCCAACAACCCCCATGCCGTGGCGAAGCTCCGAGGTTCGTGACTTCCCGAACTAACCCTTCGTATCATGATCTCGAGACACGGCAGGAGGGCAGGTCGTCACTGACTCACTGCGCTGTCCTTATCACATCACTGCCGTTCCCCCACCTGCCTCCCTGTCTTCCTGCCTCCCTGTCCGCCTGCCCATCTGCCCCAGTCTTGCCACGCGGCCACCAACGGCTTTGCTGTTTACACCTGCCTGACTTACACGAACCCCCCCCCCCCTTCCCCCTCCCTCTTTCCTCCCACAAGGCTCAACCCCACCCCCCTGCCCGTCACAAACAGAAACAGAAACAGAGACGGAAAGGGCCTAGGGCAGCGCCGGAGTCAGCAGCGGCAGCAATGGCAACAGCAACAGCAGCCACGACCCCCACTTCCCTTCCTCGCACCCGAGACTTCGCTGCCGCCCGCTGCTTCTCGGAAAGGTGACAAGTGGTGACAATAGAGCTAAGCGAGAGACCTGCAGCGCAGGACATGGAACATCGCACACCTCCGCCCCAGTATGCGCACTTCGTACACACAGAGTACAATACCTACCGATGTCAGAAAGCCAAAAACCCACGAGTGGCGCCCGGTTGAACGGCCTCGGCCCGCGACGATCAACAAGGCTGATTTTCTCCGGCAGATTGCTGCTTTTGTGCAGGTGCATGAACCCCGCTTCTGCAGGCCTTGAACACAGTGCAAGGCTTTTGGTTTCTTGTCAGATCTAGCTCTGTTTTGGGAAAGGCAGGTCTCACTTATTCAATGGTGTAAGCCCTAACCCTGGTGTTTGTTGACTTGGGTGCTTGGCTCGCTCGGTGAAGGAGGGAGGGGTTCAGAGAAGAGCGGGGGTTCGGAGAATCAAGTGGCGGGGTCAATTGAGTTTGGAGAGCTTTGCGCATTGGAATTGGACACAAATAACTATTGCAAGGAAGATTGATGATGGTGGTGAATCTAGCACAGCTGGATTTCGAGATTGTTGATCTGGCCACCCCTGAGAAGCTGAGAAACGAAATAAGAAAGGAAATCAAACAAAAATCACACCCTAACCCCCACCACAACCGTTCCGGCGTTCCCTTTCCCCTTCCATCACCCCCTCCGCACTCCACCTCCCCCTCCCCCACCCTCCCTGAACTGCACTACTACATACCCCTGAACGAGGTCACACTGCATGCGCCCTCTCCGTAAAGATGACCGGCAAGGGAGCCGACACGGTGGTGAATGTATCCTGCTTCCCATCCAAGAACCCCTGCTTGGTCTGGCCGGGGGCGATGGTCAGATCGTACCGCAGCAGGATCTCACCTACCACACGCCTCAGCTCCAGCATGGCCAAGCGTTTGCCCACACATGCATACGGGCCTACCACACCCTGGTCAGCATTCGTGCCACACACCCACACACACACCCACACCCACCCACAAACTAGTGAGCCTCATTCCGGACTGAAGGGGAACGACTAACCAGTGTTGAACGGGATGTAAACCGACTTATCCCTGACCAGCTCCGGGCGGGTGGTCCACCGCTCGGGGATGAAGTCATTGGGATACGCAAACGCGCGCTCATCCCTGAAGATGGTGTAGCTTGGCACCTGAACGATGGTGTTCCCGGGGACGAAATGATCACCAATCCACAGGCCCTCCGGGGGCGTGACGCGCTGGGTGCCCGAGGGCACGGGCGGGTCCAGGCGCATGGCCTCGTTGATGACGGCGCCCAGCAGGGGCACCGTCATGAGCTGGTCGTGCGAGATGTCCGGGAGGGCGTCGAACTCGGCTTGCAGCCGCTGGGTCAGGGAGGGGTCCCATGCGAGGTGGAAGAAGATGTGGGTTAGCGCCGCGGCTACGCTGTCGCTGCCCGCGATGACGATCAGTTGCGCGTCGCCGTGCAGGTTGAGCTGGTCCCGCTTGGTTTTGGGGCCTTTGTTGTAGGCGGCTAGGATCCAGGAGAAGATGTCTGGCTGCTCGGGCTCTTTCTGTTTTCGGTGTCAGCTGGCTACTTACAGATCAGACGAATGTCCTTACCTGCTTGCGCTCGTCAACCAGTTTCTGAATCCAGCCCAGAAACTCGTAATAGTTCCAGTTCAGGATCGGGGTGCGCTTGATGAAGGGCAACAGCCAGGGCATGTGAGTGAAGAGGGCAATGTTGAACATGTCAGTGCGAATCGTCTTGAAAACATAAGCCTCCTTGCCCTCAGCCAACATGTTTGACGATTTGTTGAAGGCAAGATCCTCCATCACATCAAACACAAAATACGAAAACCATTGCGACACATCAAAGGCCTGTCCCTTGCTGCGGTCAATGGCAGCGAGCAGCTGGTTGATGGCCTTGGTGATGCGAGGATCATACCCCTGAATTGCTGTGGAAAAGAAAAGTGTTAATGCAGGGGCCCCATGAGATGAATGGCGAATCATGATCTACCTTTGGTGGTGAAACCCAGATCCCACACCTTGCGGCGACGTGCATGCTCCTGCTTGTCTCGGGCCATGAACAGCGGAACCCGCGGCTCTAGCAGCGTGTACCAAGGACCCTTGGTGACAGGAGATTGGGTGCCATAGATGGCCTTGACGGCTTCTGGCGAGGCAATGGAGATCTCACTTGGCCCTGCAGAACATGTTAACCAATGACCAATCTACAAAGGGAGTACCATTGGGCAATTAAAAACAAGACCACTCACCAAGGCGGACATAGTCTCCATACTGTTGATGAAGTTGCTGCACCTCTTTGAAGAGATGCAGTCTCTTAACCGACAATGCTGTGATGTAGAAGTTGGTGAGACGTGCCAGGAAGGGACCCGGGTACTTTGAAAGCCGGTGGAAGAATGCACGGTACACAAGCATGCTGCTGTACAACGCGGCGACGTGGAAGCCAGCCATTTGTGAGATTGCCGACAAAGGGGTGCTGACGAAGTTCGAATACGATAGCAGCGCTGCTGCGGCAAAGACAGTGGAGTAAAAAACAAAGACGGAGGGAGATGCCACATCCCATTCTCCACGGCGGAAGATGGAAATGTGAGTAAGCACGCCGCTAATCGCGGCGAGCAGGTTGAGGGTGAGGGTGGATTCCATGGTGTAGCTTAGTGGTGGTTGCTCCAATACTCGCTTTGGATGCGATGCTCAGAGCGGGAATTGTGGGAATTGAAGAGGAGAAATAAGAAATCCAGGAACCCCAGGGAGTGCAGGGAGCAGTATTATGCTGAAGAGGTTGGGCCAGCCATGACAGGTTCGACAATGTGCAATGTAACCGTTACTATCATGGATCAAAAAACACCCCGCATCACATGCACCAAATGCATCACACAGCTAGCAGGAGCAAACATTGTGACAGGAAAGCGGCGATCCCAGCTTGCTGAGACTGTATCATGGGGGTGGCACTGGGAAGCTTGACTCTAGTCTCGGTATGTCGAGAGCATGTCTCACTTACACGCCACAAGGCGATGCGGGCCCACCAATCATCACACAGAATGTCTTAGAGCCTTGCCAGGCTTGTGATTCTTTTATCCGGTTGGTCAAACCCCCTCGCCTCCAGCACAGTAGACCCGATCACGCTTCCAATATGTGGTGTACCTACCTGGATCGAACCCGTCTTGGTTGGAACTTTCCCAGATCATGAATCATGCAATGCAGCCTTGGCCCTGCCGCTTCGCTTACCAGTCGTTCTTGCCGTAACGGCAGTGCGAGCAGGCCGTTTGAAGCCGTTGGAAGCCAGTGCTAGCGCCTTTTTTCAGTCACCCACTTGCCCACTTGCCGCCCACCAGGAGGGGGGGAACTCGGCAGGATCGGCGAATCCTGTGAGAATAGGAAGGGCCGAACGGCGCTGCTGAGCAGCTTGTGGCCCTCACTGCCTCAGGAAAGCAGGTACAATGCCCGGATCCCGCGGCTGGCCGATGGGGTTCGGCAACAATGGCCCAGATCCATACCCACCTCGTGATGTCAGTCCTTGTGAATTCCCTTGCAATCACAGGAGAGAACAAAGGCAGGCGCGGCACACCAATGTTATCCATCGAGGTGCCCAGCGCCATATAATACCAGCTCTGAGGACCAAGATTCCTTCCGGGCTAACACAAACTTTCACCACACCATCCACCCACATTCTCCCTTCCCATCAACTCTTAGGGCCAAACCCTTTCCTCTTCTTACACTCTGGTAGAAATCGCAAGCAAACTACCAAATTCTTCTTCCATTTTCTTCTGGTTTTGTCCAGGCACCCCCCTCCAGACCGCACCACCAGTGTTTCCTTCAAAATGCGACTGTTTGAAGGTCTACAAGAGTACGAGCGCTCGAGCCCATGGCCTGAGAGGAGTCCCATTCTCATTCAGCTGAAGCATGGCATTGACTTGAGGGTATGTGTCATATCCCGTGTGCACTTTGCACTCCCCTCCCACCCGACCACCCAATTAACACCCGCCCTACAGCTTGATGTCCCCAACTTTGGGGTTTCAGTAACCAGCGATGACATTGATGAGTCTAGTTCGTCTTTGACTCGTGTGGTCCTTGCACACTCGGCATTCAAGGCCGCCATGGACCCGGCAGTGGCACCCAACGACGGCTTCTTCAAGAGGTGCGCCGCCGAGGTCAAAGCCGTCAGCCTCTTCTTTCCCGACATCAAGGCCGACGGACTCCGCATTACCTTCACGGCATGGCTGGCGTTTGCTTGTGGCATGGATGACATCTTGGAGACTTTGGAGATGGGAGATCGGGAGCCTGTTTTGTGTGAGACCATTGAGGTGCTAACACACGGTAAGTCACTCTGCACAATGCGCTTTTGAAAAGTTGCATCAAACTAAGATGCCAATAGCCATAGCTAGCCCTCCGCCGAGGATCCGGTCACACGCACAACAGGCCAAGGACAAGCGAATCCAGGCACTGGGAAGAGAGCTGTTCAGTCACTGCTCTCGCTACCTTTCACCAGCGAGCACACAAGCCTTTTTCAAAGCCGTGTGCGAGGTGTTGAAAGCCCACATCGCAGAGGTTCACTTCCTTCAGGGTCGGTACGATGACAGCTTCCCGGAATATCTCAGCATCCGCAGTCGGACCATCTCCCTGAACCCATTTTTCGAGGTCATCAAGACGGAGTATCTGGTGCCGGCTGACTGGAAGCTCAACGACACCTTCTTGAAGCTGCAAAACGAGATTTCGAGAGTCGCTGGCCTGCAAAACGACCTCATCGGATTGATGCGGGACATTGATGATGGCGAGGAACTCAACGCGGTCATGGTCTTGATGCGTGGCTTCCAAGGCCACAGCAAAGACCACATCGACTACGGCGTCTTGGCCAGGTGTGTCGCCTTGGTTAATGCCGAACACAACCAGAGCTCTGCCCGGTGCTTCGACTACATGAGGCAACTCCACCGAGAAGCCGAGGCCCTGGAAGGTTCCGAGATCAAGAGGGTGGAAACGGTTGCCCGGCACATGATCATGATGTGCGAGACACATTTGAGATGGTGCTCGTCGGCCAAGCGGTACAGGCTCGAGATCGGCGTCAACGGGGTTATTCCGACTCCTTGTGGATCGGTCTCCAGTGCCTTGTCATCGCCAACTCTGGAGCGACCGACCATGATTCGACCGCCCCAACTTCAGCCGATTCCGGATACGGTGATGCCTGAGCAGGAACTGGTTGTTCGCTCTGACGGCATCTTCCACGGACTTCCGTCCTTCCCAGCGACCCCGGACTGCCGCGGCTTGACAGCCCTTGTCACAGGGGCCACCGGATTGTCCGGTTACAACATGGTGAAGGTGCTCGCCGCATCACCGCAACGCTGGAGCAAGATCTACTGCCTCAGCTCCCGACCACCCCCGAGAAACTTCTTCCAAGATCTTGGTGAAGGTGCTAGCCGCGTCGAGCACTTGGCCATTGACTTTCTGGACGACCCGTCGGAAATCGCTCAACATCTGAGGGATGCGGTTCAGCATGTGTAAGTCCTCCTTCCACCCCAGCAAGTGCACATCTGACTAACCCGAATCGCCAGGGACCACGTTTTCTACTTTTCCTACAAGCAGCCTGCGCCCAAGGGTGATGTCTTGGATTTGTGGGCCAATGCTGACGAGCTGGCGACTGTCAATGGTGAGTTGACTCATGCAACGCCCTTGTGTCCCTTCCACTAACCCGAGCAAACAGTGGCGCTCTTCAACAACTTCGTCTTTGCCTTGCAACAGACCGCTCTTAAGCCGCGTCGATTCATGCTGCAGACCGGCTCCAAGCACTACGCCTTCTATCTCGGCCCTGCATCGCTCCCAGCCTTTGAGTCAGACCCGCGTGTCCTCCTGGACCGCAACTTCTACTACGAGCAGGAAGACACACTCGCGGCGTACTGTGAGTCAGTAGGTGCGGCATGGAATATCGCGCGCCCCTCTTACATTGTTGGCGCCGTTCGCGACGGCACGCTCAACCACCTCATCGGGTTCGGCATCTACGCGGCGGTGCAAGCACGCCTCGGTCAGCCCATCGCCTTTCCGGGTGACTACCGCTCTTGGGACCGAGAGCAGGTCCAGAGCACCGGCATGCTAAACGCCTACTTCGAAGAGTGGCTTGTTCTGACCGGGAAGACCGCTAATGAGGCGTTCAACATTCACGATGGCCTGTCCTTTACCTGGGGCCGACTCTGGCCGTACTTGGCGCAGTGGTATGGAGCGGACTGGACTCCGCCCGAGGTCGACGCGGACCAGTACCGGGTTATGAACCTGCCCTCCCCGAAGACTCCACGCGGGTGAGTGTTCCTGTATTACCAATTTAAAACCGCGTGAATCTAACTCGTCATAGTTACGGCCCCCAAACCACTCTGCGTTCCACATTCAGCCTGCTGGAGTGGTCTCTCCAGCCACATGTCGAAGCGACCTGGAAGGAGTTGGCTGGCCAGCACGACCTTGTCCTCAACCCCTTTGACGACCACTACCGCGCCCGCATATTCTCCTTCTCCGACTCGGCCGTCATCGGCGACGCTCCCATGACCACGAGCGTGCGCAAGGCCCGCGAGATGGGCTTCTTTGGCACCGTCGACTCATACCATTCCATCTTTAACTCGTTCCGTGATCTGGCAAAGTTGAAGCTCATTCCGGCTCCGGCTGTGGACGATTTTGTGGCTTGATTGATGTGATTTTAGTGGATTTTCGGCACATGGTTGGCGGTTTCGGGTGTCATATCGGCCAGCTGGGAGCTGGAAGGAGTGTGTTTTTTGGGGCTTTTATGATTTCATGATTTTACGAGGGATGGGGGGGAATGGGGTGTAGCCCGGAGTTCTTAGCGTTTGCTTTTTATCTCTAGTTGCTCTGGTAGCTCGACTAACATGTTGCTCACATCTTCACTCAAGTTTCAATCTTGCATTGTTCTGAGTTATTCTAAGTTACACTGTGACCGTGAAAATTTCCCATATTCGGGGCTAATAAATTTGTTGACGTGCAAAAGCGGAACACAGCACGGCCTAAGTGAAGGCGAGAGATGACCGAATGTTGCAGAGCCGCCCAAGCAAAACAAAGCCTTACGAGAATTAGAATAACAGAATATGTGGCAGGAGCCAAAGTTTGAGCGGCGTGGATGTTCATTGCGTACGGGTATCAATGGCTTTATAGACAGAGGCAGTCAAACAGAATGATGGGCGGCGTGTGGTGATGTGGCAGCCAGCTGCAAAATCTCCCGGCAGGACTTAACACCTCCGAGGCCCACCATTAGATGTGAGATAAAAACCACCAGGGGTAAGCAGCAAGTGGCTTTCGGCTTTGGGACACGGTATGGGGAACTGAGGGAAACTTGGGGAAACTCAAGGTGCGAGATAGCGCAGTTAGGAAACGCAGACGCGCAAGTAAGTCAACAAGAAATTGCAAGTCAGTTATGAAGCCCACCCCGCCACGCATGACACGGGGGCCGTCAACAAACACCTGCATCATACCTTACATTGCAAGATCCGCCCTCAAAAACGCAAGCAAATATCCCACACCCACATCCCAATCATCAGCTCAATCACATTACCCTTCAAGCAAACCAGCCCACCACTGTGGGAGTACAGCCAGCCCAAGCCTTTCAAACGAACGTCACGTAACCCCTGAACATGTCAACAAACTCCGGATCGAAGTCGGCAACCCAGTCGGGCTCATTGCTGTTGCCCTTCCTAGGTTGTTTAGCGGTAGTATCGCCGCTGATGGAGTTAGTTCCTTTCTTTGGAGGCGACACCGCAGGCTCCGCCGCTGTCGAACTGCTCGGCGACGGGTCTGAGGTCATCCCAGGAGTGTCATCAATAGAAATCACGGTGCTCGAACTCCCAGACGTATTTCGTAATTGCGCCGTTGTTGTCATACCACCGGGGGTAGCATGGTAGGAAGAGCTGCTGGAGGTATTGGCAAACGGCCCACGTTGTCCTTGGTACAGAACTTCGTCGTTTGCTCCTGATTTGAAGGCGATTTCTGTGCTTCGCGCTATTAGTTGGTTGTTTGAGGGAATTTTGTCTTGGAGTAACGAGAAGTCCTGATCATCCAGATCGTCGTCTTGGTAATCGCTTTGCCGAGTCGTCATTCTTGCACCGGGCCGGCTCTCCGTGTGTGTTGGTGCCGTGGTTTGGGCATGGTCTAGCGCTTGTTTCCCCTTTGTGGTCGAAGTGTTAGCATCGCTCCCATGGCTCGTAACAACAGCAACTCCCAGCGGTTGGAATATGTCGTCGTTTTCGTCATCTGTGTACGAAAGGTCGATACATTCCAGGGCCAGGTCGTCAAAACCGGCAGAATCCCAGTCGTTCTTTGGCGCCTTGGTAAAGTGTCTGGGCTCAGGGGCTAGCGTAGTCTGGGTGAATGATGGCGCGGCATCCATCTTCTGACGTTTTGCTCGGTTGATCTCTGGTGGTTGTAGTTGTTGTTGGGACTGGCCCTGCGAGGGCCAGAACTGGGATTGCGTTGTGTTGACCAGATCACCCGTCGGTTTCTCTGCGTTTCGTTTCGGGCGCTGCAAAGGTCGCTTGCGTGGCTTGTCAAGGCCGTCCTTACAGCACCGATGACCGCAGGGCTTACCGGATCTTGTGAGCGCTCCCCCGGCACAGGGGTGGTTGCACCGCCATTTGCCGTTTGGGAGCCGAACGGGTTCCCGAGTGGCCATTTGCGTGGAGCCCATCTCTTCCTCGCCATCACGATCTCTCAGATGGTCGTCAAAGTTGTCAGCCGAGTGTGAATAACTCATCTCCACCAGCTCCTCGACTGATGGATAATCGTCCAAATTTTGTTCGGGGGCGGTTTCAGCCCTTTGCTTTGCTGATGTTTGGACGACTGCTTGCTCGGCAACTAGAATGAGGTCCGAATCATCAAGGCCATCGTTATCAATGTACTCTTGGCCAAAGTTTCCATCTGCCGGGACTTGCCGAACTGGGAAGACGGATGCGGGCAACCTGTGCTCGATAGTCGTTGACACGATTGTTCCAACAATCTCTTCACAACTGAAGTGGCAGAACACTCGATCTTTCGCGTGTCGTAAACCAACCGAGAACTTGAGCTCGAGGCCCGCCTGCTTGTCGAGCTTTCTAATACTCCCACGCCAAAAGTACGCCAGGGTTCCGTTATCCGTCTCAGCGAGGAAGGTCAGAGCCGGCATGCGGTTCGCCCAATTCGGCGGGCCTTTGCGGTTCAGATACCGTAGCGTTGCCTTCACTTCGACGAGAACCGGGTCGTCCGATTTTGGGTGAACTCGATGACCAACGACTGCAGCTTCCACAGCTAGGCGGGGGAACTTGTCGAGCTGATCCTGCAAGTTTTTCCCGAAGGGCGGCTGCCGGGACATCAAACGTTCAAGCTCGCCGTAATCTTTGTCCGCCAGTTGTAGAACCGTGCGGATGTCCTTGCTCGCGAGCTTTCTCATCCCCACAGGGCCGATGCTGGGAACTTGAGTGAGCTGTGTGGGACGTCCCTCCCAGGATTGGGCCGCAAGCGCTCTGGCCAACTCGAGTGCCGTCTTGGTCCCGATGGAGTCGCGATCATAGCCCTTGCAGTCGATGACGGCCCGGACTAAGCGGTTTAGTCTCTCAAAGATCAACTTTCGCTCGACCATGAGTTGCCGCCTCATTTTCGCCGCGCCGCCTGAGTCTGGATATTGAACACATCCAAGGTGAGCCTGGATCACGATGGAAACCTTGTGCTGGGTCTGGGCCACTGTTTCCTTGATCGGGTACATTATCAGGGGTGATTGGTTAATCTCCCGAAAAAGCTGCCTTTCTGCCGGCTTAAAACGGAATTCCTTGAACTCACAAGCCTGGGACAGGATCGTAATCTGAGAGGTTAGCCACTGATACTGTGATGGGCAAGGATGCGTAGCTTACCAAGGCCTCCATTCCCACACCACGCGGGATCTGCAGCAACAACTTCATCGTTTGGAATTCGACCATGTACTTGGACATTGCGCGCCCGTATTCAGTACAGTGGAAAGAGTCCTGATCGGTGACAAGCTTCGTTTCTTGGAGTTGTTTGATGTCACGCTCGCAGATCTCCTCCAATCTATCATCAACCTCGGAAGGATTGGTTGTTCCACCAGTGAGCCGGTAGTAGTTGGGATTGCGCCTGAGCCTGACGCTCAGGAAAGTTCCGCCGAGCCATGTTTTGGCAGATGGCAGGTCGTGGATCGTGCCCAAGCAGATCTCGGAGTTAAGATGCTCGATCAGGTTGAGGTGCAACGTGCTCTCGAGGATTTCTTGGCCCGAGACCATTTTCTGGTAACGTTCCTTGTTTGCAGAACGGGTGAGGATTATGGCAGTTGCGCTGTCGTCAAATTGGGGCCGTCCTGCACGGCCAAGCATCTGCATGACCTCGAGGTCGGAGTACTCCTTCAGCTGATCGTCTGTAAATCCCACGGTTCCCTTGAGGACGGCGGTGTGGCAGGGTAGGTTGATGCCAACAGCCAAGGTTGAGGTACAGCAAATCACCCCCAATTGACCCTTCAAAAAGTTTTGCTCAATAGCGGTCCGGTCCTGGGGATCGAGGCCAGCATGGTGGAAAGCGACGCCAAATCTGACAATCTCTTGCAGCTCCCTACTGACGACTGGGACACGCTGCGTTGGAATGGGCCACATGTCGTTGCCGTCGGGTCGGTCAGACGCAAAGTCCGCTAGCATTGCTGCGGTGCTCTCGCACGACTTTCGCGTGAAACAAAAAACGAGGATCGGCTTCTGTCGAGCATGCTTGGATATCAGCCCCGGGAGCTTTTGATCAAGAAACTTGTCGAAGATGAAATCGTTGCTGTTGCTGTCAAAGCCGTAGACAAACTTTTGGAGCTTGACCGGTCGGAATTCCTCGCCGAAAGTTTCGCGGTGGGCGGGAAGTTGCTGATTTGTGTGGTTTCGGCCTAGCCATCTTGCGATATCATCAGAATTGGGCACAGTTGCGCTGAGGGCAATGAAGCGCACATTCGCCCCAATCGTCTTCATCCGCGACACTACGGCTTCCAGAGTTGCGCCGCGCATGTCCTTTAGAATGTGAACCTCGTCGATGAGGAACAGCTCGACCATTTGCAGCAGCCTGCGATGATCCTGCCACTTCCGGGTGATGGAGTCCCATTTTTCGGGGGTGGTGACAATAATGGAAGCGTCACCAACGCGCCGCATCTCCGCTTGTGAAGTATCGCCAGTGAGCTCGGCGCATTTGAGGTTCATGTGGCCAAATTTCTTTTCCCAGTCACGAGCCTTTTCAGAGCAAAGAGCTTTGGTCGGAGCCTGGTAAACGATCTTGAAGTTCTCGTTCCCTCTGTCAAGGGCCAGCTTGCAGATGGCGAGTTCGAGGATTGCCGTTTTCCCGCTGCCCGTTGGTGCAGCGATGACAACATTGTCGTTGGTGTGGTATATGGTATGAAAGGACTTTGACTGGACCGCATTGAATAGTTCGTAAGGGAAGATAGCGCGGAATTTGTCGGGCAAGGCCTGGCGTAGGCTAACGAGGGGGATATCGTGAACAATAGGAGTTGCGGTGCGAGGGTCAGTTTGGCTTGATGGAGTGGGCTGGAACCCGGTCTGCGGTGGCCTGTCATGAGGGACCAAGGCATCCTGTCGTTTCCGGGCACTTAATCTGGCGGTAGGACTCGAACTTCCCGACCTGTGTAAGTTGTTCGTATGAAATCCGCCGGGTTGTGAGACTTGAGAGATTTGATCTGGTGGCGCTGTTGAAAATTAGCGGAATGGCCTGCCAGATGGATCACAATTGTTTATCTGACCAGGACGCAACAAGCGAGTCCCGACTTGCCATGCACGAGGTGTTTCTCGGATGAACTGTTGTGCCGATTCGTATCTTGAGTTGGTGTTTGGTTGGGAGAAGCGTTGGCTACCCCCCGGCATCATTGTTCTGCTCAGAGGTCCCAATTCGAAAGATGGACTCGGAAGAAGGGTGGCTTCATAGTACGGCTCATGTCTGCCGTGCGGGAGAGCAATATGTGAGGAAGCTGGCGTCGGAAAGTACCCGAAGCTTTCTCGGTGGTTAGACACCTGGTTGGGATGCCGGGCGAGCAACGGCGTGTGCCCGAGGAGGTCCCGGTCTGAGTTGCGTTAGCATCCCAATCCTACTTTCACAACTTTTCGATTGGAGAGAAGAACGAACCAAAATCGTCCAAGCCATCGTCGTATGGATCCGTCATGGTTACTCGCTGTTGATAGACGGTGTCCTAGGAAAGGAGCAACGCCTGCAAATGCATCCAGCGAAGCGGAAAAGAAGCTGGTGGCCAGAATAGTGGTGCAGTGAAAAAGAGAATTGCGAGTATCAGCAAGGCGCCGTGGAAAGCTGCCAGTCCTGGAGCTGCAGGCAGCGGTGCGGGCTTGGTGGTTCCTTCCTCCTCTCGACATCCATGGTCTTACTTTGCACTCCTTCCATCCCCGCTGCTCAACCGGCACAGTGATTCACATTTGCGAGTGATGGAATTACAAGATAGGTACCGAATCAAGTATCGCGATAAGGGTCCCTGTCACCACTTCACGATTTGAAGCCCTGACCAACCCCGACCCGGCGAAGTCGGCGAGCCATGGATTCTTGGCTCGGGGCTCCGGACCCGGGCCAAGACCGGGTATGTACCTGACCATCGCGGTCCCCGCCCCCGCGACCAAGCAACTTAATTTTAGAATAAAGATCAGACATTGCTAAACAGGATTTTTCTCTTCATTGCCCCCGATCCATTTTGCCTGAAGAAGGGCGAAGGGGCCGGATTGGCAGTTCAGAGAAATGAGAGGCTATCTCATTATTAAAGTTGCTAACACGGCGAGTGTTCCCATCCACTCGCCTCGGTCGAGACTCAACTCGCCGCTTGTGCGCAAAGGGAAGGAGCACAGCCGGCCTGCTAGGCGACCCATCAGACAGCTGAGGCGGGCTTGGCACGTGCAGCACACCTGTCCATTCAGGCAGGTGTTTGGCCGCAACGTGCTATTGAGGTGCTGGAAGTGTGGACCAATCAGGGCACCGAACCCCTGAAAATCGCCAATTGCGGCACCGACCGAAGATAGCGAGTGCAACGCTGAGCGAGCGGAAGCGGCCTGTCTTGAACCCGCCCTGTGCTCGATGCTTCCCGCGCACGTGGGACCAAGAATTGTTGTGGTACATTTTGGTATATCTATGTCGTCGCGCCACAACACGATCGCCATGGAAGGACACGCTGTGTCACCCCGCCGACCCCTTTCAACCCCGCACAGCCCATCATGAAGCCAACCCCGGTGTTCTGGGCCTTTGCCAGCCTGCAGTCGCTGGCCACAGCCCTCTCCATCGCCGAAATCAATGGCAACACCTTCCTCTCGCCGGTCTCGGGGCAAACAGTTACCAATGTCACCGGCTTGTTGATCGCCAAGGGGCCCAACGGCGTCTGGATTCGGTCGACGACCCCTGACGACGATGAGGCCACCTCGGAGGCCATCTACGTGTTCGGCAGCAGTGTCGGGGCGAATTTGACTGTGGGCGACATCATCTCCCTGGACGGCAAGGTTACCGAGTACCGGTCGAACGCGAACTACATCTACCTGACCGAGATCGCCTCTCCGAAGAATGTGCAGTTGGTGTCGTCCGGCAACGAAGTTAAGCCCCTCGTTATTGGCAAAGACACACTCTCACCTCCTACGGTGCAGTACAGCGAGCTAGACGGGGGTGACATTTACAATCTTCCGAACGGAGTCGCCAACATCTCCGAGGTGAACCCTGTGCTAGATCCGACCAAGTACGGTTTGGATTTCTGGGAGAGCCTCAGCGGCGAGTTAGTCACTGTCAAGGCACCGCGGGCTATCAAGACGCCAAACAAGTACGGAGACACCTGGGTAGTTGGTGACTGGGAGATTACGGGAGAGAATGAGCACGGCGGCATAACAATGTCAGACAAGGGTAAGCCCATTTTGGTATTATGCATGGGAATTACACACACTTACCCATCCCAGACTCCAACCCCGAAGTTATTACAATTGGTTCGCCCCTCGATGGCACCAAGAACCCTACCAACTCCAAGATGGGTGATCGATTCGAGGATATCACGGGTGTTGTCCAGCAGACCTTTGGTTTCTATGCGATCCTTCCCCTGACCGCCCTGAAGACCACTACCGCTGCCTCAGCCGCCGCCCCTCCCACCACGCTCGTTAGCCAGGGCAAATGCAAAGCCCTCACATTTGGCAGCTACAATGTCGAGAACCTCGCCCCGACTTCCGCCCATCTACCCAAGGTTGCCGGCCACATTGTCGATTATCTCAAGACGCCCGACCTAATGTTTATCCAAGAAGTCCAAGACGATAGCGGGCCGACAGACGACGGCGTGGTTACGGCCAACGCCACTCTTACCGCCCTAGTGGGCGCCATTAAGTCCCTCAGCAACGTCACGTATGCCTTTGCCGAGGTCGAACCCGTCTCTAACGAGGACGGCGGCCAGCCGGGCGGCAACATCCGCGTGGCGTACATCTACCGCCCCGAGGTAGTGAGCCTGTACAAGCCCAACCAGGGCGGCGCCAATGACGCGACCGAGGTTGTGGCGCAGGGCAAGGGCAATAATTCCCAAAACGCGCCGGTGCTCTCGTTCAACCCGGGCAGGATTGACCCCGCCAACGCGGCGTGGAAGGCTAGCCGGAAGCCGCTGGCTGCTGCATGGATGGCCAAGGGGTCGACGAAGCCGTTTTATACGGTTAATGTTCACTGGTCGAGCAAGGGTGGCGGCACCTCGCTTCATGGAGATCAGAGGCCGCCTATCAATGGAGCGGTCGACGCGAGGATGGCGCAAGCCAATGTCACGGGGGTAAGTTCGAATCATTGTTAGGAACCAGGCTGTTGATGCTGACGGAAACAGTCTTTCATTGCAGAGATCCTGGCCTTGGACCCCGCGGCGAAGGTCGTTGCTGCGGGCGACTTCAACGAGTTTGCCTTCGTGCAGCCGATGAAGACGTTCTCGGCTATCTCGGGGATGGTGGACCTAGACGAGGCCGCCAAGCTCCCCATCGAGGAGCGGTACACTTAGTAAGTACCCTGGATGTGAAGCAGTGGCAACCCTAGCAACGACGATGAGGCTGACCATGAACAGTGCCTACGACATGAACGCTCAAGCTCTTGACCACATGTATGTCAGCCCAGCCCTGGCACACAGCAAGACGACGCGCTTCGAACACATCCACGTCAACTCGTGGGCGGCTTTTGATGACGTGGTGTCGGACCACGATGCCAGCATTGCTTTGTTCAACGTATGCGGCTGTTGATGCCGGAATACAGGGTGGGTATAGATGGAGGTTAGAAATGGCATGTACAACACACGACGAACTTACAATGAAATTAACCATGGCTTCTAAACCGGTTGGACGACGGTCGAAGTAAACCCCGTTACTCTCAAGACGTGAATACTTGCCGTAGCATTGTCTTCCAGGTTGGGGTTGTGGGGTCACGTCACGGAAGTGATCATGATGTCATCGATGTGATGCCTGAGCATAACACCACGAAGCACAACGATAGATTTGCCTGAATCACTTAGTTGCTACACACCTGGCCATAACCTCTAGTTCATCTCATCTATCAAACTAATTCATCGAACCTCCCAATACCGACGCCACAATGAGAGTCCCCAAAGCCCCCGTCTTCCGCACCAGCCTCCGCCCTGCCTTCGGGCAAGCTCACCGCATCCGGCATATCCAAAGCAGGCTCGCCACCACCAGCCCTGGCGCGGGTCCAGAGCGGGAAGTAGGGAATAAGGGAACCGCTAAGGAGTACAACAAGGACGGCACGAACCCCAACAAGAATGTCATGTAAGGAGATCGGCCGAGCGGGACTTATGGAGCTACGAGTATTGATTCATAACAGGTACGCTGGTCTCGCCGTGCTCGGCCTCGGGGGAGTATATGCTATGTTTGTGGCAAGGTCAGACAAAGTTGGAGAGAAGGCCAAGGCAAATTCACCGGCGGCTCGTTGATGTGTTTGAAGGAGTGTGTTGTGGTGCCGGGTTGCGTTGATGGCGTGACGTTGCTTTGTTTGCTCGATTTTGTAACGGCGTTGCAAAGTGACATGTTGCCCTATATTCTCGGGCCATAGAATATCCGCGTTTGCTCCTCTGTACCATGCGCCTCCTCAACGCCGGGTGCTTCTGTATGTTTGCAATAGCCTCAAATCGACCTTAAGTAACCAAGGCCGAAAATCACCGACATGGTTGACTCCGAATCGTCTGAGCTATCGTCTTGGTGAATTGCACATACGACTCGGAATAACTCCCTCATCGTAACGTATAGAGGGTAATTTGGTAAGTTATAAGTTATAATGAAGATAGATACGAGTGGGGGCGCGTGAAAGCCCCTGGATCAGAGAAAGGAGGGCGAGCAGACGGTAAGGACCTGAAGGCGAGATATAAAACAGCCGCTCTGGTTTGTTTGGGACTTACCCGTCCCAGACAGGTACCCAGTCAATCACTGCGTGCCTAGGTAACCACAGTTGGCAAGCCTACGGGGACTTCATGTCAACTGAGCTCGAATTGCATTGCCATTACTCCCCTCTGCTAGGCTTTCCTCTCGCCGTCTTTCGCTTCCTTCTTTCCATGTCCTTCTCCTCGGAGAAGCCATATGCCGCCTCCCCCAAGTCCCAAAGGACTTCCCAGAATACGCGCCGGTCTGCTCCGCCGTCCATCCTCGTCATCACCCACCAGATCTGGTTTGTGTTGCACAGTTTCTCACATCCTGTCTAACGCCCCTGCGCCGCTAAGCTGTTCTTAGCTCTTGCGTCCAAATTTATCGGCAATGAGTCCGTGAAGCTTTCGGCACATGGGACATCGTGTTGTCGGCTTGATATTTTCCATCATCCGGCCCGCTTCCACCTCGTATCTCCATCACCATCCCGCTTCCACTTCGTATCTTCATCACCATCTCGCTTCCCCTTCGTGTCTTCCTCGCCATCTCGCTTCCACTTCGTATCTTCATCACCATCACGCTTCCACTTCGTCCCTTCGTCCAGCGGCTCGCGAGGCTCTTTGTTCTTCTTCTTGTCCCAATACCGCTTGCGCAGTGCCCTGGCCCGTGGCTCGACAAACTCCCAGGTTCGGCCCAGGACCTGGCTTACACCAGAAGACAAGGCGATCGCGGGGATGCGTGCAAGCCCGGGCCAGGGCGAGTTCTCGAGGCCGAGCATGTTTTGAATCCGAATCTCCA
Source organism: Chaetomium tenue (assembly GCF_020726465.1). Lineage (NCBI taxonomy): Eukaryota > Fungi > Ascomycota > Sordariomycetes > Sordariales > Chaetomiaceae > Chaetomium > Chaetomium tenue. The sequence goes on along the minus strand of NW_027117330.1, from coordinate 350,665 downwards.
ACTTATAGAGTCGACCGTACGTCTCCGCGTATTGCTTCTCTGCTTTGCTGCACCTGTCAGCAAGGCGTTTCATGACCTGGGTCATTTTGTTGAACGGCTTATAGAGTTGCCACATCTGCGGCTGCGAAGTTACGCTGCGCAGCTGGTTGAAATGGCTGGGGAACAGGCCCGGCGGCAACGCAGGCTTGTCAGGGTCCATTAATGGGAACTCTATGATCCGGACCACTACGGGGAGGTAACCTGGGATCTGCTGCCTCTGGTTTAGTTCGTCGAACTTATTGGATGGATCTGGTGACTCGGTGGTGAAATGCAGCAGCGCCGGTCCCCGTGTCGCCCAGATATCACAAAGAAAGCTCCTCCAGCAGGACAAGTAGTGGAAACCTGCGCCGGTCGGCGTTGGGTTGGCGTAATGATACTGCAGAAGCTCATTGAATGCACGGTCCCACTTGTCGAGCCAAATACCTTCTATGTGAATTATGCTGGGAGAAGCGTAGACAAAGTGGTGCCACGGCTGGGCCTGCCCCTGCCTCGGGGCTCTGCGGTATAACGCGTCGAGGCTGGCAAACGAGTCGACGGGAATGTTGTCCATGGCGACGTCGTCAGTGACGTCTATGTCGAAACGCTCGAGGCCGAGTCTCTCCCACCAGTGCTGAGGATGGTGCAGTTGGACGATGTAGAAGGGATCGTCGCCGTCCACTGAGGACGGGTCAGGCGGGTCAGACCACGGGTCAGACCACGGGTCAGACCACGGGTCAGCCCATTCTGCAGTCTGGACATTGAACCGGAAATTGTTTAGAGATGCGAAGTAGGTCTCGGTGATGTAATTAGAGTAAATGCCGCCTTCGATCAACCCATTGAGGAAAGGAGTGAAGTGGAAGGGCAATGTTATCAGGAAGCTCCACCACAGGAGGCGCCGCAGCGGCTGGGGCAAGTCAAAGAGGCTGCCAAACATGGCACCGACCTGCACCGAGTTACAAAACGAGGGCGAAAGAGCAGGTTCAAATGAATATTTGTGCAGCAACAACGAGACTCTGTAGAATATTTTTTTATATTTTCTTTTATAATCGCGGGGTTAATCAGGCAGCCGCGCGCCGGAAGGGACTTTGTGGGGGCCAAACAGCCATGGGCAGCAGAGCCTGAGCTGCGAATTGACCACGCACCCTTCGGCCAAAAACAGCCGAACTCGAAAGAGGAGCAAGGAATCAAGACAAGACAAAAAAGTAAAGGAAACCAAGAAAAAGGAAGAGGTGAAGAAAACCGAGAAAAATAAATTAAATTAAATAGACCGAGTCAAATAAAAAGTAGACTTTGGCCCTCCGAATTGCTTTCTTTTCGTTTCTCCAGCTGGCAGGGCACTTGGAGTTTGGCTTTTTTTGGCCATGCCACGGGATTGGAAGTGGGGAGAAGCAGGGGTCCCGAGCTTCAAGGCTGCTTGCGATGAGCTTCCTGAGCTTCCCTCAATGATATTCGTTAGGGGCTGGCGGCCCGAGGCAGCATTTAATCCTCCTGCGGCGCATGTGTTTCCGTGATCCTTGGTTGCGGCAAAATCTTGCTTCGGCCAAGTTGGGACCCTGCAGCTCTGCGTTGTATTAAGGTCGTGAAGGCCAGGCCCGAGCTGCTGCACAAGCCCGCTTCTCCTGCAGGAGCCGGAGCGGTACTTTAGCGCACACGCGACCGCGCATTGGACGGACAATCGAATTTTGGGTCAGTGACGTCGGGGAACAGTCCTTTCACTACTTTCCACAACACTCGCAATTGTATTTAGAAGGAAGTTACCCGAGGCGGGCAACAACATCTCTGCGATTCCAATCCCATCCTCGGCCCAGAAAACACCAAAGCTTTAGTTACTTTCTCGCTTGCTCGCCCATCAGAGGCTCGTCAATTGCAACATGGCGGCCCACAGCCCCAAGATGGCAACGGGGCCTACCCTGCTTGGCATGCCTATGAAGCAAGCTTCATTACTCACGGTTTGTACTCCTCTAGGTGATAAACTATAGAGCTTGAGGTTCTAACACGGGGGGCGTAGTTAATGTTGCAGAACTCGGCCCTGATTCTGGTGCGTCGCCCCCATCGAGCCGGACCCCTTCGACCACCACTACCACCACCACCACCACCACCATCACCACTAACACCACGACCCCTAGATCATGCACTACTCGCGGATAATGACCCCGCCGGGTGACCATCGCTACTTCGCTTCGACCGCCGTTCTACTCAACGAGATCATCAAGCTCGCAATATCCCTTACCTTCTCGATGCACGAGGTCTCGAGGAGTTTGGCGCCGCAGACGCCCGTGACGGTGCTGTTTGAACAGATACATAACCAGGTGTTTTCGGGCGACGGTTGGAAGTTGGCCATCCCGGCGGTATTGTACACATTGGAGAATACATTGCAGTACGTGGCGTTGAGCAACCTAGACCCGGTGCACTTCCAGGTCCTCTACCAGCTCAAGGTATAGCTCCCGGGGCAACAGTCCAGAATTGTTAGCTGACCGGGGCAAATAGATCATCACCACGGCAGTCTTCATGATCGTTCTGCTCGGCCGCACCCTTGGTACTAGGCGCTGGCTTTCACTCATCATCCTCACCGTCGGCGTTTCGATCGTCTCCCTGCCTTCGTCAAACGCCAAGGACCTGACGTTGGACATCCACGACTTTAGCGACCACTTCTTCCCGCGATCGGTACATGAGCTCGGACAGTTTGCAGGTGGGGTGGCGGAGGCTGCGAGAGAGCTCACGAAGCGGGGTGTTGTTGGGCTGGCCAGCGAGCTCACAAGGCGATCTGCGACATACGAGGGTATCGCCGACGATCTAGACGGGGCCCCCAAGATGAACTACTCCATCGGCCTGACGGCGGTCCTGGTAGCGGCGATCGTCTCGGGGTTGACAGGGGTCTACTTCGAGAAATTGCTCAAGGACTCGAAAAGCCCAGCTTCGGTGTGGACCAGGAACATCCAGCTCTCATTTTACTCGCTCTTCCCTGCACTCATCGTCGGCGTCATCATCAACGATGGGACCGAGATCGCCAAGCATGGGTTCTTCGACGGATACAACGGCATCGTGTGGACCGCCATCATCTTCCAAGCCATCGGCGGTATACTGGCCTCGCTCTGCATCAACTACGCCGACAACATCGCCAAGAACTTCGCCACCAGTATCAGCATCGTTATTAGTTTCCTCTTCAGCATCCTCTTCTTCGACTTCCAAGTCAACCTCTCCGTACGTAACCCCCCTCCTCCAAACTCACCCACCCCCCCAAAACCCACCCCACTAACCCCATACCACCAACAACCACAGTTCCTCCTCGGCACCACCCTCGTCCTCGTCGCAACATACATGTACAGCCAACCCGAGCGCAAGCGCGCCCGGCCCCCGCCCATCACCATCGCCGGCTACGAGAAGACTGCCACCGCCGCCGGCGGTGGCGGCGGGCCCGACGGCACCACCCCCGGGTACTCCGACTCGATGGACCGCCTGGCCGTGCCCCTGGACTCCGTTGCTGCCGTCGGCCTGTCGTCGTCCTCGCGCCCGGCCTCGCCGCTCGCCTTTCACGGGCGCTCGCCGTCGGCGCGGGGGAGGCGCGCGGGGGAGTAGGACTAGTGGCGGGTGTTTTGTTGTCTGGATGGGATGAGTGATGGAATGGGAATGGCTTTGATGACTGGGTGGGGTTCACGGGGAGGGAAAATGAGACGCCGATCGCCCGCTGGTGGGGGTGATTGCGTGGGTGCATTTACACGGCGGCATGCCGCTTGGTGCATGGGCGGCCCCTGGGGCTTGGGGCCGTGGTCGAGGCGTGAAGGGGCGGGATACCATGGATTGTTTAGTTATGTTGTTGTTGGGCCGCTGCGCTGAGCACGGTCGCCCGTTTCGGATATATCATCAGTAGGGTGGGAAGTAAACCGTGCTTTACGTTATTTGCGCGGTTGGGAATAGACGTACTTGCCAAGTTGCTTGTCACTTTGACCTCGTGGCTGCCACCACCACCATTTGAAGGGCATTCATTATATTAATGATGGTGGCATTGCCAAGTGCTCGGGCGGCATATTGCGCTTTCTATAGGGCCCGAGCGCCCACTGGCGAGCTGGATCCAAGACAACGCAGCATTTTTGAGCGACGGATGCAACGCCGAGGTCGATTTTCCCCGCAGTCTTCCCGGGCATTTGATCCCGCGCCCTGTTCAGGGCCCTTGGGACCAGATCCGGTTGCCGACCGGGACCGTGGGCATGGCGGGCGGGAAGGGGATGATGTTTGTCTTGCCCGGGATAACGGCGCTTGCTTGCAAGGCTCAGTGGTTTGTTCATGTTGTTTTTTTGCGGCCTGCGCTTTTCGGAGCCGAGTGACCGCGTCAGGCAGGCTCCGTCAGGCCAAAAGAAAAAAAAAAACAGAAAAGAGACAAAAAGTAAAAGAAGCCAAGACAGAAAAACAGGTAAAAGAAAGAGAAAAGAAAAAGAGGCAAAAGAAAGAAAAAAATAGGTAAAGGAAAGCGAGCAAAATGGATGAAAGAAAGGAAAACAAGTAAACTTTCTTTTCGTTCCTCTCGTCGAAGGTTTCGGCACTTGCACTTGGAGTTCGGCTTTTTTTTGGAGTGCCAGGCGATTGGCAACAACAGCGTCCGTCGCAGGGTGCTGGAACGCATTAACTGCGTTGCTTCATCAGTGAAACTGTTTGACGCCGATACGATCCCGCACCCGAAAACGAGCGGGTTTGCACCACGTTTCGGGTCAAGTCAAATTGTCGAAACGGGCCGAGTCTCTTTGTGGCCTGCTGACTCGATTTCGAGTCCGACTTCTCGAGGCATGGTGAACACGAACATACCCAGCCGGGCATGCCGACCACGTCAGCGTCGAGCCATGATGTGATTTCCGGCGGGTGCGGTGTATCGGTACCCCAGCGGCCGAAGCATGACGGACATTTGGCGTACCAGACTCCCAGGGGAGCCAGGACCCGAGGGCCGTGAGCCGTGGGCCGAAGCTGCTCATGGGCCGATGGTCACGGTCCTGAAAGAGGCCCGTGTGTCTGTTGCTTTCGTAACTCGGCCAAGCTTTAGATCGCCGGCGTGAGATTGTGAGATTTTGGCATGCCTCACGGTGGAGCCGTCGACCATGGCGCGATGGCGTCGGTTTTGGTTTTGTGGCTGCATGTCGCGCACGACCAGCCTGACATGGCCGGTTTGATCGCAGATCATTCGGTAATTTTCATATTTTAGCGCGATTTCGGGGACCTCGTTAGCCGTTTCAAACGCAAACGAACAGTCAATTTTAGGTTTTGGGGGAGCTTCATGGTTTTGGGGTGGTGATGGCAGCTCCCGAGTCAACTCAGGTAACAAGCTGGAAGATGGATGCTGGAAATCCGTCCAAAATACCACTGCTTTCCTCCATCCAGGGCATTGGGGAGTTCGGATGAATTACCCAATCGATAACGGCTTCCCACCCCAAGAGAGGAAAGAACCGACCTCGAACCGGAGCTTTGGCCAAGCTCTCCCTCTTTTTTTTTTTTTTTTTTCGTCTGAATCGAGGCAGTTGCAGCCGATTTGCGGGATGTGGGCTGGACTCTTTTCAACAAATGACCGACTGACATCACTGCCACTTGACTTTTCCACCATTGCAAATTGCCAACCTGAAGAAAAGCATCGGGGGTCGTCCACCTGACCCCTGGCCCCCATCTGGACCCCAGCTGTGCGTGGGATTGTTGGCAAATCTGGGGGATCGTGTTTCCGTTACCCTTGCGTGCGGCCGGCGATCGCTGGCCGATTCTCGACATGGGCGCACGAGATTGCGGGTGATCCCCAGGGCTTGAGCAGGGCTCCGTTCGGCTTGCTCACCTCTCTCCGCAGAATGCAACTTTGGTGCAACTCTGGTGCAACTTGGCGGCCACGCTGGAATGAGACACGATGATCACGGTTTCTGCACGCAACGACCCGCTCAAGCCGCTGCTCCTTTCCAGACCGCCACGGCTCGAGCATCGAGTTACGCGGGCCACTGCGCTGCGCTGCCCGTTGCTTCCACCAAAAAGCCTGTTTCACCACCATCGATCGCTGCCGGCATGGGGAGAGCTTCCGTCATGGCATGGATCGATGAATGGCTTGCCAGCGGTGCCAGGCTTGTTGGGGCGTGTGCCATCCCTGCAGATTAACACCATGGATGAACCATCGCCTTCCGAGTGGGCCCCATCCCATCCACGATCCATGGGCCAGCTTTCCAGTCGAACCAGTCAGCGGCCATGGTCGGGTTCGTTGCACAATGCGAGGTAGCCCAATGGCTGCCGGCAATTGGGGTGGAAGTCGAATTGTCCAGTGGCCGCCCCACGATCCCCGATCCCCAGATGTTGCGTTGCTTGTTCCCTCCGCAAAAAGAACGGAGGAGGAAGCTGACATTTCCTGCGCAGTAGTGTACTGCACGTCTCTGCCGGAACGTTCCGTTTCCGACCAAAACTCTCGTCAAGCCAAATTGCGCCTGTCCTGCGCAGCTTAGGTGGGTGGAGTTCGCTGTAACCACCAGGGGTCCTGCTGATTGCCGATGCCAGGGGGCCCGGTCTGCACATGCTTGACCGGGAGAGCGGACGAGGCGTTGTTTGCTGCGGAAAACCATGTTCCTCCCACGCAGCTGAACATAAGACGCGACATCCCGCCTGTCGTGTCGCGCAGCCAGGCGGTCCCTTGCATGGGGAAATGACCACACCGTTGGGTCAAAACTGGGAAACCCTTTTCTCGTCACCTGGACAAACGCGCTATTGGGTCCCGGAAGCGGTCGGCGGTGCTGAGCGAATGTGATTGCCGAAATCCCCACCGCCAGTTGAGAAAACACCACACCACCCTGCCGACAAAATCTTGCCATCACTTCTCCAGCCAACTCTGTGTTTCCGCCTATGCCACAGCAACGGCAGCCCCAGCAATTGAGCGACGTTTAGAGACCGGGAGTGTCAGGCCCCGGCCAAGCCTGCTGAGGCCAGAATTCACTCTCGGCACTGCCGGAGATGGGGCACTCCTCGAAGTTTATTTTCCCGCTCCCCGGCCGCAGAACGAAGACAGCACCTCCCGCACCGGCAACAGGTCCCTTGACCACCAAGGCGCAGAAGATCCTCGGGACTGCAGAGCTCAGCCTCGACTCACGGCCGTCGCAGGGGTGGGGAACCCAGTCGAACTCGGGAATCAGCATTGCAGTGACAGAGACGACGAATGGAGAGGGCGGAGATGGCACGGCTCGCGACGAGTGGCCTGGCTCTAGGGCCCTGAGGGATAGGCGATGGGAGCAGGAGTCGGAGATCATACCTGCAGCCTTAGGCCGTCAATCGGCAATGCTTGGGGGCTCCATGGTCCCCGACGGCGCCACCGATGCGTCAAGCCTCCGGCGGCGGCAGTCGAGCTCCACCATCACATCCTACTACGACAAGACTCAGCTGCCCCTTTCGATATCGCAGCAAACCTCGAACTCGGCCATGGCCAAGGGGCTCCCGCCAAAGGCCATGGCGCTGCTAGACATGGAGGGCGATTTCACGGATCCGACGCAGGCCAAAAAGGCTCGGAAAAAGCCCTCCAGGCTTGACCTCTCCGCTTTGCTCCGGGGGCACAGGTCCCCAAAGCATCTCCACCCAGACACTCTCAAAACCCATCACGTTGGGCGCGAACTGCCGATCTCCCCATCTTCCACGGTGTCAACGGCCCCGACCCCCCCGCCGGTACAGCAGCGAGTGGACCGGTCCCTGAGAAAACAAACTACAAGAGAGTCGCTGCGGGAGAACCCGGCACAGCAAACGCCGTCTTATGACTTGGCGGGCCAACTGGGCAACGGCAAGGAACAAACCAAGGCCAGCATGGATTTGTACAACCTCTACGACCACTACGAGCAGAGGACTTTTGCGGATGCCATGGACCAGGAACTGCATGGCTGCACCTACCATCTCGAGCCGCCGTTAGACCGACAGGCTCCCTCTTACCCCATACCACCCGCCGGCCAGTCAGGGAAAGCCCTCCTCTCCCCTTTTCCGCCCACCGGGTTGCGACCCGCTCAAGCAGCCAAACCTCCACCGCTCACCACTGCGGAGCTGAGGCTGGTAGGTATCGGGAACCCCCCTAGTCCCGTGCCAGCCGACTGCGCGAGCGTCTCGAGCCGCCATACCAGGACGTCAAAAGCATCGAAGCGGACGGATCGCAGCCTCCAAGAGATCGATCTGCTGCAGAACAGCGTCCTGGCGCTCTCATCTGACTCGGAGGATGACTACGAACCCTCGTCCAAGGGATCCCTTGCTGTCCCGACACTGAGCGATGGGCAGACGAGTCCGACAAGCCCTCGGTCGCCGGTATCGCAGATAAGTGCATACGACGGGAGCCGAGGGAAGCCTGTGAGGCACGCCAACGCCACACCGAGCCCGCAAACTTACACTGGTAGCCAAGGATCTACGACATCCAAAGGCCCAAAGATTAGCCCGCGAAGCAGCTCCCTGAACTCCAAGGCATCTTCCGGTCACGGGTTGGTCCTCGAGACCTCCCGGCTCTCAACTGGCACCACTTCGACCGACCGAACAGTTTCGAATGTGCGAACCCCGGGCTCAGGCCCTGGGGTAGTCCCGACAAAGGCACTCAAGAAGGTGCGGAGCGAGTCCCAGTTTGACTTCCCTGCGCCACCCACCCGCCGGGGATCCCGATCAACATCAGTATCTCGGGTCTCAGAACAATCGCACCCCACGTCGCCCACTAGCGTGGACCTGTACTTGCAGAGCCACCGCTCCCCCCTGGCACCCGACGACGGCTCGATCCGCAGTGGCGCGAGCTTTGGCAGCGCAGCGAATGGGCGTCGCAACAGCGCGGCCAGCAGTATCCACGACAGCAACAGTGGGAGGTTTATGGCAGTAACAAGGCAGGAGGAGATGCTTCTGGCAGCACTGAGGATGAAGCGTGCGCGGATGCGAGAGGATATCATTGCGGAATTTGAGGATGACATGGACCGGGACGAGCAACACGACCTCAGGCGTGAGGTAACCAACGATAGCATCGGCACCAGCGGCAGCATGACGAGGCAGTCTTCGCGGAGCACCATACGCCAAGAGCCGGGTGCGCTGAGCGCACGCCCACGACCATCGCAGGGTGAGATGAAAGCCACCGAGAAACCAACGAGGGGAGATCCGCTGAGGATCACGATCGACCGGTCGCCGTACGACGCCTCGCTTCGCACGCCGGCCTCGGAGATTAGTGATTTCATTCACTTCGACGGAAGCCGCAGCCCGCAAAGTGCCGGCGGGCTTGAGCGGAAAGACAGCAGAGCGAGTTCGATCAGCAGCCAAAGGTCCGCCTCGGCGAGGCAGAGGGCTTCGCTGACTGCCACGGCAGCACCTGCACCGCGAAGATCGCAACGGAGCGGCAGCACGTCACGGAGGAATTCGGGGCAGTTCAGCCCGAATGGCCAAAACGACTTGCCGCACCAAATTCTGGAGGACCCGGCGGAGGACGACGACGCCGGGATTCCCCGTCCCGACTCGCCCATCTCGCCGTCCGATTTCCCGACGCCGTTGTCGATCAAGCACAACAAGCAGGTGCGGTTGAGCGCCGTCGGCTTCTACAAGCCGAGCACCGAGACCAGGTGGTGAACCAGAAATCCACCTTGACACGAGCGACAGACATCGCGATTTCCTTTGTTATCAACAGCGTGGCGCACCAAAATGGGTGGCGGCACAGTCTTTACAGCGCACTGGGTATTCCTATTGATGTGGGAAAATGGGAGTAATGCGGAAGAGCGGGCAGGTTTGGATACGGACAGGGGCATGATCTGACGACTGGAAGGCCCAACTGATACACTCGCTTCATTCATGCCGGCCCGGGGCAGGCCCGCCGGGACAAGACTTGGGAGATAGACACTTATACCTTTGTAATCGGCCGACCCGACGAGGCATGCGACGGCATGTCCGCCACAATACACTCTAATCAATTTCTTCATCATTGGTCCCGCAGTTGCAAGTGAGATGGGGTTTGGCTGATCATGGGGAGAAATCCCAAAGTTGATGGTCGCACAACACTCGCAGGATATCATTTCGCATACAAGCAATAACTAACAACGCCGTCAGAATCCGGAGCCAATCTGTCCTTCACACAGTTCCAGCCTCTCTTCCCCAGTTCATGGTATCACCGCAACCGCTCCTGCCGCTCAATCTCCTCCCGAAAGACATTCCTCCCACCACCAGCCGCACCCCGTCCCGTGGTAGGCGACCAGCTCGCCCGATCCGTCAACTGAATCCCCACGTCCGTCTCAGACTTGTTATCATCCCCACCCCATGGCACCGAACCACCACCCATAACCCTCCCACCGGAACCAACCCCTCCCCCTCCAGAACCAGAACCAGGACCAGAACCATCACCACCCCTCACGAGCGGCCCCCATCCCCCCACCACCGGCCCCAACACTCTTCTCACCCGCCCATGCCTACGCCACGACAGAAAACACAACGCCAGGCTCGACCCGATTGCTACGGCGCCGACGATGGGGAGGAGGATGGGCACTATGTCGGGGTAGGTGCGGGTTGGGTCGGGTTTGTCGTCATCATTATCGTTGTTGTTGTTGTTGAAGGGGGTGAGGAAGACGGTGGGGCCGCGGCGGGTGGTTTGCGGGGTGGTGATGGTGGTGGTGGTGTTTGGGTCCGGGTTGGGGTTGGTATAGAGGAGGTGGAAGGCGAGGTTGAGGAGGGGGGGGTTGCCGCGGGCGTGGAGGAAGTCGGGCGGGATGTGCAGCGCGTAGAAACCGGCGGAGGCGGGGATGGGGGGGGAGGTGAGGCCGAAGCTGTCGGGGGCGCCGCCGCCGCTGTCGCTGGGGGATGAGGGGCTGTCGGGGGTGGGGTTGGTGATTAAGACCTGGAGGGTGAGGTTGAGCGTTGGGGGGGAGAAGTAGGCGGGAGACCAGGTTACTGGAGGGCGTGGGAAGGGGGTGGTTAGCGGTTGTTGGTTGGTGGATGGGTGGGGAAAGGGTGAGAGCAGGGGATGTACTGTAGTAGGTCTTTCCTGGGTGTAGTTCGCTGCCTGCTCTGGGAAGGCAGAACGGCTGGACGGGGCCTACGCTGACGTTGGAGTCACACGCTGAGAAGACGCCGGCTGGGCTGTCACCTGTTCCGGTTGCGGAGGCGACGGGCGCCAGGCCGGTGTAGGTGGATGCCCGGCCGCTCGGGGAGAGGGTGTAGGTGGCGGTGGAGCGGAGCTCGGACGGGGCATCGGAAATAGTTGCGAGCTGCCCGTTTGTTGTAATCACGCTGGGCGTGATCGTCCGGGCCGAGCCTGCGGCGTCTACCGTTACCCACACAATTGGTGACTGGGTAACGGTGATGCTTGCCTGCGGGAGTGCGAGGGCATAGTAAAGGAGCGCCGTTACGGCGAGGCCTCGTAGGGCTCGTGCCCCTTTCATGTTCAGCTAATTCGGGCGACCGCTTCCGCTGTCTGTCGATGTTGGACGGCAAGGCTTCCAAGTTCCACTCGGTAGCAGTTGGTTCACTGACACAATTGAGACGGTGAGCCTGCGCTCTACAGATAACGAACCAAACCGGCGGGGCCCGCGTGCTATTCCTCGACCACGGAAGGTGCCTTAATACGATGATCTGTAGCCACAACAACCGAGGTGTTGTGCCGCGATAGTGCCGCATGTATGTACAGATTCACGGAAAAGTGAACAGAGATTGGCCCGAGGGCGCTCAAGCCGGATGGTTAAGACCAGACCAATCCACGTGTGGACGTGTGGACAGTGGGAGCTCTCTTCGTAGGGATCGTCCCCCGCCGCGGCCATATGAAGCTGGGCTCGAGCCTGGCTAAAGACAGCATACCCCGGTGCACCAGCGCTGAGTTTATGAACTTGGCTCGGAGACTGGCAAAAACAAGGCGGGGGCATGCCTCATGTGTCACTGCCGTCCATTTCTGGCCCAATGTAACCCCATATATGCGAACAACCACACCTCCATGGCTACCACGCGACATGATTCGCTAGGAGCAACCTTTTCTGTAGCTGATGCGGAGAAATGGCATACTCACAAAATCCAGTTCTACTACAGTCTAGTGCGTTCCTCGATCGAGGACTGCATTTCCGCCGGGGCTACGTCTATACCGGGTCAGCGGGATGACAATGTTGGACCTGGGCCTGTACGGAGTAAGCTCTCCTCGTCTGTCCCGGGTCTGGCACGTCTCCGCTGCATCAGCCTCAGACCGCGCGACTCGTGACAGGCAAGTTTGACTGATATTGTAGTGTAATACTGGAACGAGGGAAGAAAGTTATCTAACCACCAGTTTGTACTAGTTGCCTGGTGACAGATGAACAAGGTTAGTTCAGGATAGGATGGTACGATTATTCGTATACCAAGATATTCTTATAAGGCACTGTCTGGGTAGTTTCCGATGTCCGGGTATTCGGCTCCCCCCCACCCAAGCAGAGTTGGAGTTGAGCTCGGCTGCCTCACCTCGTAGGATCACTTCGCTACCAGGTAGCCACCAGAAAAGGCCTGGCGTACTCTTGGCGTCTTGGAAGGCACATTAGGGGGCTCTCACACGAGCCCAGAAACTTTTATTACACGCGAATACATTGTTTATAAACCTTCTTTACTGCCCATCCTTGTGTTGAGGGATAGCGCACTTTACTCCCACAACCTAACCCACGTCTTTTATCCAAGCTTAATTCAATACATCATACATATCACCCCCACGAATATCTGAGTATCTACGGGATATGAAGAATGTGGCAGCAAAATCCGCCGTCCTGGTGGGCTTATACGCCGCAGGCTCGGTCGCCCACGTGCAGACCGAGTGCTCCCGCGTTCTTGTCCCAACCTACCCTGATCCTATCGTCGCCAGCGGATGGCAGGCGCAGTTGGTTGCGGTTAATCTGACCAAGCCTCGGAGCATTGCTTTCGATGACGCCGGTGGTCTCTTGGTTGTCGAAAGCGGCAAGGGTATTAGCTGGCACAAGTTCATCGACAATGGCGGGACTTGCCTCGCATTGGACGATGCCCACATGGTTTTGGAGATGCCAGAGGTAAGCCTTTTGCCGAGGAGTACAAGAGTGGTAAAAGGTTAACATTCCAGCTTAATCACGGCATCGCACTGTCGGAAGACGGCAACACCCTCTTTGCCTCTGATGACACATCCGTTTGGACCTGGATATATGACAGCTTGGCCGGAAAGGTCATGAGTGAGGGGGACACTGTTGTGACCGACATGTATAACAAAGACCTGGCGACACGCACGCTCCTCATGTCCAAAAAACAACCCGGCACGCTCTTGGTTTCCCAGGGCGGCCCCGAGACAAACGTCGCGGGGCATCAACGTTACGGGTTGCAAATCCGAGCCTTCGAATTCACGACCCTCGCTCGGGACTTTCCCCTCTACAGCTTCTTAAAGGAAGGCGTCGTCCTTGGCCGGGGCCTACGAGACAGCGTCGGCGTGGGCGAGCATCCCGTCACGGGCGGCATCTACGCCGTCGAGAACAGCGCCGTTGGCGCGAAGCGCAACGGCAAGGATGTGCACGAGAACAACCCTGGCGAGGAGCTCAACTTCTTGGGGTACCTAAACGGCACGGCCACGGCCACGGCCAACCAGACTGCCCACTTTGGGTTCCCAGACTGTGTCGCCGTATGGCAGGCAGACGAGATCCCGGACAACGACGGCCTGGCCATCGGCACGCAGTTTGCCATGCAAGAGAACGCCACCTTTCGGGACGAGACATGCGCCGAGAACTACGTTCCCCCCCGGCTGACTTTCCCGGCGCACTATGCACCCACCGATATCAAGTTTTCAAGTGACGGCGGGACGGCGTACATCGCGTTCCACGGGGGCTGTAAGTCAACAAACAACCCCTTTTCCCGCCCTCCCAAGCAAGCTCCAAATCGATATCACAGTATCGTACTTGACCTTACACATGCATTGACTAACACCACCACCTCACCAGCCGACCGCTCCTCCACCCCCCGCGGCTACCGCCTCTCCTCAATCGCCTTCAACTCCACCACAGGCGAGCCCGTCGTAGCGGCTGACAGCAACGACGCGCTTACGGACGTTCTTACCAACTGGGACCTCAGTGGCTGCCCGGACAACTGCTTCACGCCGACGGGGCTGGCGTTTGATGGCCAGAACAGGCTGTGGATGACGTCGGAATCGACAGGGGAGCTGTATGTGCTGCAGCGGACGGGGGAGAGGGGGGAGGGGAGGTTTGTGCTGCCGGTTCAGGGTGAGGAGAATGGGGCGGGTGGGTTGGGGGGGAGGGATGCGGTTGTGCTGGGGTGGAGTGTGGCTGTTGGGTTGGGAGTCTGGTTGGCGGTCGTCTAGGTAAGTTGAGGTGGTATAATTGGGTTAACTTAGGTAGGTAAGAGAGTGCGTTTTATGTCGTTGGGCCAGGGAACCGCACAGCTAGGGGGTGGGTTGGGTGGTTGTTGTTAAGAGTATGTAACTACCTATCTAAATAGAAGTACGAGCAGAAGGGTAACTGGAGAGAATCCCGGCCTTGTTTGCGAAGAGTGGAAGACGGTGCGTTTCAGGGGGTGGACGTACTTACCTAGGTACGTACTTGTACCCGCGAATACACGATCTTCTACTCGGGACTATTTCACTATTTTACCCAACTGGGTTACTGGGTATGGACCTTGAGAGCCATTACTTCACCCGTAATGTACGCCATTGCTCGGCACTTGATAATCACATGCCCCGGCTCATCGGTGGTGTCTGTGTCCGTGGCCTTCAGTTCAGTCAGTATTGGAACCCAAGGCTTTAAGTCACCACCTCAAGCATCTAGAGTGCTGCCCCATCCCTAGCCTGGAGCAAGCTTTCCTAACCACGGAACAGTCGACGGCGGACACTCCATACTAAGACATCCTTGCATTTTGACACTTTGGCAGTCCACTCCTCATCGACAACCCCTTTGTATGTTATGATATTCAAACTAGCTAGCTGTTCACGTTTCTAGTGCATTCCTTTGCCCATTTGGCTGCGTTCCCCCTGACACAGGAGCTACCTAGGTACTCAGCAAGATCATATTCTGATGACGTACATCCCCCCACCCTTCCCTGCGCTACTAAGAAGAACCAAAAAGGACCGCTCTGAAACGTTTGAGGCGTAAATTAGTTAACTGGGTCCTTGAGATACTTCCATTGAATAGGCGTCCCAGGGGGTGGCGGGGGCACCGCCGGGGCGGGCTTGAGTCCACGGGGAATTATCCAATTCAGTTCCGAAACTGGAGTCCAGGTCGTGTGCGGCACCTTGACGGGGGACTTGAGTCGACCGGGCGAGGTATTAGTAGCAGCGGGGCCGGGTGGTGGTGGTTGGGTGGCGTCACCGGTAGGTGTCGCAGAGCGGAGGGGTAGCTGACCGCCGGGGGCAGTTGGGGCCTGCTGCTGCTGCTTTTGCTGCTGTGGTAGATTCTGCGTCACGCTAGCCTTGTTGACGGAGGTGTTGGGTCTACAGGGCGAGTTCTTGGTGGTAGCGGGCGGTGGTTTAGGGGCGCCGCTGGTAGGCATCGCAGAGCGGAGGGGCAGCTGGCCGCCGGGGGCGGCTGGGGCGTGCTGCTGCTTCTGCTGTTGCGGAGGCTTCTGCGTCGCGCTAGTTTTGTGCTGCTGTTCACCAGGCGGCGCCTTTGCTGCGGACTGGAATTTGGGCTTGGGGGCAGACATGTCCTCTTAGACTTGCTTTGCTTTTCTTTGAATGTATTGTTTTGGGAGTGGAAAAATAGAGATGAAACTCGAAGGTTTGATGAACAAGAGGATTACAATGAAATTGCTGAGGGGTTGCGTAAAGATGTGACTCGGCCCGTGACTTCAATGTATAAGGTACTAGTATGCTGCACTGCCGGACGGGGAAATGGACAGATTATGTACTACCGCTGTGAGGTGCAAACGCCCGGACGTCTTGGCGCTCGCGCGCGGGCTGCACACCACTCTTTATTTTTTGAGGTGCTGGAAAGGGGCGTGAACGAACTGCAAGATAAAATAGCTATACCAATCGCCCTACTAGATGCGCGGACTACCTATTAATATATTTTGATAGATCTAACTCTCTAGTATCTAATCCTACTACGCGATTGGTAGTGCGGATAATACGCGTTGAGATATTGATAGATTTATCTCTATTTCTAACTAAACTTTTTAGAAGTTTTACAAAGCCTCTTGGCAAAAAAACATCCATCAACATCATCTTCAGGATATATCCATCAATATCTCAACGCGTTTTATCCGCATCACCGATCGTATAGTAGAGTCAAATACTACAGAGTTAGATCTATTAGAATATATGAATAGGTAGTCCGCTGTCACGAATATGCCAACAGGTGGAACCTCGGGAGCGCGGGACGCCCCGAGCCAGTTATTCAGCGGACCAATCCGGAGGACGGAAGGGTGATCAGTGAGCTCAGCCGCTAAGAAGACTGAGCACACTGAGCACCACAATTGGGTCACCAATCAGGAAGCGCGAACTGGTCTAAGTGATCAGTGTGATCAGTATCTGGGGAGACTGAGCACACTGAGCACCATGGAAGTAGACAAGTATATAGTCACCCGTTCTGGAGAGCTCTGGGAGTTCTCCAGTTAGCAATCACAACTACAGTTCGCTACAAGCTCACAAGCCTACTGTTGAGACAAGTCTATTGTTGTGCACCTTTTGGCTGCACCGAACCTAAGCATCCACGAGAGATTACCTTCAACGAAGCTGAACCCTAACGGGATAGGATCCTGAAGTAGGTTCGTCACAAAATTAAATTTTAAATTCAGATATAGAAACCTAATATCAAGGAGACCAACTCTTATATAGACCTTTAATACTCAACTCGTTGTGTGGTGCTATAAATTACGATTCTAGGTTTTTACTTTCAAGTTTTATATGCGTTTACCACCAAAAACTGCTCTGTCCGTATATTGGATGAAGAGAAAAAAAAACCGAAAACACGAAAGAAGCAACAAAACGCCTGAAACTACCACCAGTCGATCGAGCTCAGAAAACTCTAACCGCCGACGGTAGTTTCCCCGTTGCGGGATCTGTCGCGCCTCGTCGCGATGGCTCGCAAAGGAAAGGGCAAGACCGCGCCCGGGGCTGGGAAAAATGCTGCACGGGGGGAGCCTGCCCCACCTACTGGAGGAGCCGAACCAATCACAACGAAGGACAGCGACGAAGTGATGGAAGATGACATCTACAATGGCCCCAACCCTCTACACGACGAATCAGACGAGGTACTTGCAGGGACAATAGTCCACTTGGCCAAGGAACCAAACGAGGCGGTCTCCCAAGTAGTGGCGGATGAGATCATGACACGGCTGCGGAGGCTGCGTAGACTGGAAAGCGGAAAGGCATCAGAGACGGGAAACGAGGGAATCGACGTTGCGAGGATTCAAGGAACCGTCGTGGACGCCGTGGTGGACGGTATCGGACAAGGGACAGGGAGGGCCATAGAGGAAGTGAGAAAACAGATGCAGGAAGTCCGGAAGGAGATGCAGGAGGTCCAGAAGGAATTGCAAGAGGCCCGGAGGGAACTGCAGGATCAGAGAAAGAAGCAAGCTCCTGCACCAGCAACAACGGTAGCCCGGTCGTGGGCTGTAGTGGTGGCTGGGGAAGGAGAGCTCCCGAAGAAGATCATACCGGGGCGGCTCAACAAGGAAATACTGGTGAGGGGATCTATAGAGCCGTCGCTGACCCGGAGGTCTCCACAAGAGATCGTCCAGGCGGTCAACGGGGTTTCCGAGAGGAAGGGAGCAGTGGCAGCACGCAAGCTCCCTAGCGGGGATGTTATCGTCACTTTTCAGGATGCTGAAGCGAAGGAATGGCACGCGAAGAACGGAGGATGGATCGGAACGGCGTTTGGAGAGGTGGCGAAAGAGGCAAAGCGGACATTTGCGGTTTTGGTAAAAGGGATGTTGAAGAGAGACTTGAGGGACGTCACAGAAGCGGCATTCGGCAAGCAGCTGGGGCTGCAGTCGGTGGAACGAGTCAAGTTCCGAATTCCAACGATCGAGGGAGTCACGAGAGCGACGGCACTGGTTACCATGACCAGTCAGGAAGAATCCAAAAGGGCCTGCGAGGAGGGAGTGGTTTGGCGGGCCCAGATGCTCAACTGCGAGCCGTACTGGTCTGCACTGCAGGCTACCCAGTGCTATAGGTGCTGGAAATGGGGTCACACCCAAC
Organism: Chaetomium tenue; assembly: GCF_020726465.1. NCBI lineage: Eukaryota > Fungi > Ascomycota > Sordariomycetes > Sordariales > Chaetomiaceae > Chaetomium > Chaetomium tenue. The sequence continues at coordinate 332,553 of NW_027117330.1, read as the reverse complement.
GGTTCTGCAAGAAGTCTGCGCTGTGCCCGCGCTGCGGCACAGCGGCCCATGGGGGAGGCGGGAGGGCGGGGGAAGCCCAATGCCCAACCCACGGCAACGAGATTCCATACTTTTGTCCGTGCTGCTCAGGGAAGCACCCGGCCTGGGTACGGTGGTGCCCGGAAGCAGTAAAAGCCCGGGGTGCGGCGAGGGAGGCATACCATTTCCGGCCTCGAACCTTTGAGCTTGCTTTGCAGCAACAAACACAACAGCAGCAAGAGAGACTACTACCGAGGATGCGGAGCGTCACATTCCGGGGTGCGTCCACCCTGGAGGAGGCCGACGATGGCTTCCAAGAAGGGGGAAAAAGGAAGAGACCACGGGGCCGCCCCCCCGGCTTTCTCATAGCCCAGGAGGAGGCTGCAAGGAGTTCGAGGCAAGGAAAGCTGACCTTTGCGAGGAAGGTTGATACGGATCTGACCGGAGACCGAGGAGACGGTGTTGGGGGCCTAGGGGTTACGACTCCAGAGGCCGTGGATACCTTGGAGGCGGACGGTCAGGATGTCGGAATGCAGGGAGCTGGGTAGGCTCCCTTCAACCGTAGTACGACGGATTCTGAAGAGACGGGCCAAGGTAACATCGGTACAGGTTTTTAGTCCGACTGGGAAACCAGGACGGTTTTCCTGTACAACTAGCTAGATAGTTGGACCGGCGAGCCCAAGGGCATAGCGGTGTAGGAATAATAATAAAACTGCTCTGTCCGGGCGTTTTGCGATGTCCGGCAATTTTGGCGCCACCTCTCTCTCTGTAAGAGAGGTGGGGTCGAATAACCACCGGGTAAGTTAGCCATTTCTATTTTGCAGTTTGTTCGCCCCCCTTTCCAGCCGTCAAAAAAGTTAAAAGTGGTGTGTAGCCCGCGCGCAATGCGCCAAGACGTCCAGGCGTTTGCACCTCACAGCGAAAGCCTTGATGTGACGAACCTGCCTAGGATCCTATCCTGTTAGGGTTCAGTGAAGGTAATCTTGCAAAGGATGCTTAGGTTCGGTGCAGCCAAAAGGTGCACAACAATAGACTTGTCTCAATAGTAGGCTTGCGAGCTAGTAGCGAACTGTAGTTGTGATTGCTAACTGGAGAACTCCCAGAGCTCTCCAGAACGAGTGACTATATACTATCTAGGCCCCTAGGTACCTTCGTACCTCTTCCCTTGGGAACGTGAGGAACGGTGGTCGTTCCTTTCGTTCCTTATAGAGGAACCTCAGGAACGGTAGCCGTTCCCCTCGTTTCTCTACTGATTGGTCCGGGACCCATCTTTAATGATTGGCTGGGGACGCTTCCCACGCGCCCTCCATCGGGACCCTGCATGCGGCCATAACCGTGACACTTGATTGCGAGGTGACAGCCGAAAGACTTCCATGCAAGTAAACCGCCAACACTATATAATGACGTAAGATTTATCCAAAAGAGCCAAGCATATTCAATTTTTCGCCTTGTATATGCAAGGGCCTGGCTTACCACATTGCCTTCGTTGCCTTACGTCCGCGAGGAAGCGCTCCTCGGGCTCGGGGACGCGGGGTAGGAGGTGGACGGCGGCGGCGGTGTCGTCGGATTGGTTCTTCATGTTCTTTTCTTTGTTCTCGGCGCACTTGCCGCCCTCGGCTACGGCAACGTCTCCAAATGCGTCGACGATCGTCTTCTCGGTGTGGGGGGCTTGCGCGTCGTGGCGCTCTGGTAGTGGTCGACGAGTATGGTCTCCTTGCCGGAGAAGAAGAGGGGAGGGTTCTCCCTGTGTAGAAGGGGGCCGAGGAGGATGTGCCAGGGCCGCATCCTGGAGTCGCGGAGGACGGCGACGCGGTGGGCATAGGGTATGAAGAAGAGGTACGAGATGGCGAGGATGCCGAAGAAAGTTCCGAACACGATGGCGCAAATGATACCGGCTCTGATCTCGTAGATATCCGGTACACCGGGCGCCTCGATGCTGGGGCTAGGATCGCGCCAGTAAAGGCGAATTAGAAGGGATGGTCCGCATAACTTTCTTGAAGGCGTCCTGGCGCTCCGAGGCACAGAACTTGAGGCTAGCAAAAGCGATAGACGAGAAGGCGGCGCCGATTAGAGGCAGGATCACCTAAGAGGCGGCGATATGGGAATAACTTTAGCGCGACTTTATAAACGATTAGAATAACTAGGACTCGCCGCATCGTGATGACTTTGAGTGAGCCTATGACGAGTCTCGTGTCATCGCATGGATCTGAGACAGTGCACTCCTTCTTTAAGAAGGACCTTGAAAAGCGGCGTAACGGCCCAAGGAGGAGGTTGATTGCGGTTACTAGCTAGGTCCATACAAAATGAGTATTCCGTATCGAATAAGAACAAGTAATCGGTTCCATAGTTGCAAAGCAGTATTGATTATGCCTTTGCCTGTCAATTTGAGTCACACGAATCTTCAAAGCCCAGACATACTTGCGTCATCCAAAGCGTATAAACTTCATCTTCTTCATGTCGGCTGTGCCTAGATTAGATGTTAACTCAAGAGTTGTGAATTTCAAGTACTCGGATGTTACAGCAACTTACTCGGACACGCGGACTGTCTCACTGCTAGGATGGTAGGCTTCTTGGAATTGTACTTTACCCAGTGATCACAATTCCAGAACGTCCCAACATGGTAGCAGTCGTTCGGGTCATCTTCGTCCACGAAGCAGAAGTCCCATCCCGTAGTGTTGGTGAACTCCAACGTATAGTCGTAGTTGTTGGGATGCCCGTTGAAGTACAGTTTGTATCGGCTGCAGCCAATATCCTTGACAGCCTGGCTGGCATCAATCCATTTGTCATCTCCCACGGGCCAGTTCACGCAAACGAAGCCTTTCTTAGTACAATCAACTTTCTCCCTGGCATTAGCGGCTCTGGCGGCTCCCGTAACGTCATGATCATCATCGTCGGTATTTTGGAGAACAGGAGAAGGGCGTCCATCCTCGGCCATCAGAGCCCGAGCAGCTTCAGCATCCGAGTATCTCCAGCCGACGTGGTAATCTCTACCATTCTTGGTCTTGAGTTGCTTCCAGACCATGCCGTTTAGATCTGGAACGCCCAGTTCGGTATCAGGAGGGTGGAAGGGGCCGGTGTGGGCCATGGAATACTTAATTCCGGGATGCGATTGTAAGTAAAGACGTAGCGGAGAGCTGACAGGGGAATAGAAAGATGAAGGCGGGGAAGTTAGAAAAGAAGAGGGGACGGGCCGCTTTACTGCCTAAATAGGAGGAAATGGGTTTAAAGAGCACGTGATTGCCCTCGATTTTCCCCTACTTGATACCTACCTAAGCTTGGAGGCCGGTACCTTGGGGCTGGCTGCATAGAATTTGCGGCAAGTCTACCCGAGAGTAAATCGGTAAGCGCTGACTCAGGTTGACCACGCTTCATGCTCACCCACGGCTCAGGCCAAAGCGGCAATGGCTCAGGCCCCGCGCCCAATGCGGATGTAGGAGGCAACAATTTGTCGGGGGTGACTATTGAGGTAGGTAGGTATGCACCTGATGCTCAGTCCAAGTCACTGACTTCCAAGAATACCTAGGTAACAATTATTTGATGTCTCAAAGTGGCCAACAGGCCCATGGTTTACAGAACTGTTACCATGGGACGTGGAAACTAGAAGGAGGACAGACATTGGCGCCGGTAGGGCCCTGTCGAGCGGCCTCGCCATCAATCTTGGCCCAGTCTTTATGCCTGTGTTCCAGGAGGCCATCAACTCGAATCTCGCTTCAGGAGGCCCGGTCGACAAGCTCGCTGCAGTAGGTGCGCCCGAAGCACTCAGACTTGACCAGTGGTGATAATGGTCAAACAAATCCGTGGGCGAGCTTTCCTCATCTTCCTATGTTCCATTCCCGAAACTTCAATCCAACCCATCGCCCCATCACGAACACTACTACCTAACTTTCCCTGCCCCAGACACTGAGCAGTCATCCTCATTGTTCCAACACACCATTACGCTTTCTAGCGCCACTGCGAGTTGCTAATCACCATGGCTTCGACCGCACATACCATCACCGAGGCTCTGGACACGATGAAGCACGCCATCCCCCTCCCCGAGTACGAAAACCCGAATGGCAAACAAACAGCCTCTGAACTCGGTGATACGACCAGGAAGTACTCCGCCCCGGCTTTTGCCATCGAGTTAAATGTGTCGGTGTGGACGGCAATTGGACATGGCGTCCTGCAGGATATCGAGCAGGGAAATCTGACGCCACGGCTAGACAAGCAGTACATTAACGAGAAGGAGGTTTCCATGACTGACAACAATGAGGCCGATGTCGTTCATGCCGCCGAGATCCACCTGTTGCACCCGGTTCACCAAGCCCTAGACCTGTGTCCCACTGTGAGCCAAAGCGTGAGAGTATACAGCGAGGTGCAACGGAACAAGATGCGCACCGACATGTCCTATCACAAGATCAAGGGCAACAACCCGGGCTCCACGCCAATGGCCGTCATCGAGTTCAAACGGCGCGGCATCCTTCACCACGACAAGTTTATGGATGGGCCTGTCAAGAATGTTCGTTCTGGTGCCGCAAACCCACCCCGGCCGACCAATGCCGAAATCAATGCCTTCAAGAAGGAAGCCTTCGCGGCCAACCAAAGTGAAATGACGCTGTTCGAAGACAATGCGCTCAAATGCATGATGCAAATCTAAGCCTACGCTGTTGACCGCCAAACCAAATACTGTGCCCTATTCGACTACGACGCCCTGGTGCTGATCAGGTTCGATGCTTACCAACCGGGAATGAGCGCGAACGTGGGCGCTTACTGCTCTATCACCTACCTACATTCCATACACGAACGGCTCTCACCTCATTCGTGCTGCCCTGTTGGGATTTTTGGCCGAGGCTTGGGCCCAAACTTAAGCAATTGTGGAGGAATTTAACAGAAGAAGGCGAGGGGCTGCAAACGGTACCCAGGGCTTCCGGGTAGGGAATTCGCGAGGGTGCCAACCAGGTGTCACGAATAAGGGATATGGGGAGAAGCGGGGAAGTGCAGGACGCAACCCGAACTAATCGTTAAGACAACCAATCAAGGTGACCACTGGGGAAGGACTTGATCGGTAACGACCAAGGTGACCGTCGATGATCAAGGTGATCGTGAACGGTCACCTCTGAACACCCGCGATCAAGCCAACCAGGCATAAAGGTACCTAAGGACTTAGTATATAGTCACTCATGCTGGAGAGCTCTGGGAGTTCTCCAGTTAACAATCACAACTACAGTTCGCTACAAGCTCGAGAGCCTACTGTTGAGAGAAGTCTTTGTTGTGCACCCTTTGGCTGCACCGAACCTAAGTACCCTTGAGAGATTACCTTCGACCGGAGCTGAACTCTAACAGGACGGGGTCCAGAGATAGGTTCGTCACACCAGGCAAGGCAGCCGTCAAGTATTTATTTGCAAGTCATTTTTCTGGCAGTTTCTATAGGAAAATACGTCCAATCCAGAGTTCTACGCCGCTAACATTGTACCTACCCACTACCCTCCCACAGCGATACTAACAGCTGTCCCTCCGTACATACCCAGACGCCGCACCCACTAAACACGTCTAGCGTTGTGAAAATTGCATCGAGTCCCAGCCGGATCAGGATATTCAGAACCTGTTACATTTGGCCTCCGGCATGCCCAGCGGCTGTATCTGCCCCTGGAAGTGGGTGATAGTTTAAGAAGTACTGATTTTGCTCCCTGTTCGGCCCATTTATTGTATGTACTTAGGTTACAGGTACATGTACCTAGTTGGTTTGGCTGGCTGTCACCCTCCCTCCCCTTTCCCCCCAACCCCTTCCCACCAAAGTGACCAAACCTCAACCCACACACAACCTCTCCCCCACCTCAATCCCACAATCTGCATCCAACCCCGGATTCAACGCCCTAAACGCCCCCTCACTCAACCCAAACTGCTCCCAGATCTTCGCGCACCAATCCCCCGCCACCACCGTATACGTCTTCTTGCACGCCGACGGCGCCGCCACGCACAGTACCTGCCCGACGTCGATGTCGCAGCCCGCGTTCAGCGTCGGGTTCAGCGCCCGGAAGGCGGCCTCGCTCAGCCCGAACTGCGCCCAGATCTTGGCGCACCAGTCGCCGGGTTGGACGGTGTAGGTTTGGGCGCAGGACGGGGCGGTGGAGGTGCTTGTTGGTCCACCTGCGCTGGTGGTGGTGCGCGTTGCGGGGGTGCTGCTGGTGGGTTTGGGGGTGGTTGTGAGGGCGGAGGTGGTGGTGCTGGTTTGGGGGAGGGGCGGGCCCTGCACGCAGTAGGCGTCGTCGAGGATCAGGTTGCTGCAGTCGGGTTTGAGGTCGGGGTTCCAGGCGACGAGCTGGGCCATGGTCACGCCGAGGGTGTTTTGTAGGAGGGCGCAGCTGTCGTTGGGCACGATGATGTGCCAATTGTAGCACTCGCCGGTGGTGCCGGTTGGGGTGGGGCCCGGGGGTGGGAGGGTGGTGGAGGACGGGGTGGTGCCGCCGTCGAAGGTCACGTTCCAGTCGTAGGTTGGGTGCACGCAGTACCAGAGCTGGGGGATCAGGTTGGCGCACTCGGCGTCGATGGAGGGGTTGATGTCTTGGAAGAGGGGGACCGAGACCTTGGCGGCGAGGGAGATGCGGTTGCATGTGTCGGCGACCTGGACTTGGTAGTAGGCACCGCAGTTGTCTGTGGTGCCAAAGGGGGTGTTTCCGGGGGCGGGCACCACGTTGTCGGCGTACTCCCCAAGAGCCCACGACGAGTTGGACCCGGGGAGCGGAACGGGGACGTAGCTGCCGTCGGGTGACGAGACGCAGACCACGGTGCCGTTGGGCCGGAGGTTGGTGCAGTCGCCGTTTATGGCAGGGTTGTAAGTAATGAATTGGGAGAACGAGATGTTGTGTTGTGCGCTAATGCTCCAGCAATCGTCGGACACACTAGCTTGGATGGTCTCACAGGTCTGGGGCAGGCAGAGGTTGAAGGTTGTGTCATCCTCGAGGGTCAGCCTGGTGCAACCAGCCGTGAGATCGTTGATAGACGCCAGAGTATCTTCGGCAACGGACTCGGCCAAGGCAATCGAGTGGCATGTGTCGCCAGGCTTAGTCGCGTATGTCTTGCCAGAGGGACAGGTTCTGTTTGCACCGTCTGCCGTGTTTGGGAATGTTACCTCAGGGGGAGGTTTAGGGGTGGTAACAGCATTAACATTACACCCTAGATGTGAAAGCGAAACATCAGCAAATTGAGAACTTAAAAGAATAGTGCCAGCCGCTTTCAAGTAACGTACGTGTGAATATCGTCTTGTATGTGTCAACCATGGCCTCGTTGTATCCAAGGAAGACCGAGTTCTGAACCGTCCGCATGCTGTTGATCTGGCAGTGGCTGCAGAGGACGGCATCTGGCAAATCCTCCAGTTTCGGGTTTCCGTTTGCGGCGTATTGCTCTTTCAACCATTCTAAGACAGAATGTTAGCCATGTGTGCTAGTAACAGCAAAATATCGATGGAATCTAACTCGGCACGTACTGGGACAGTATTCACCGCTGCCGGGATCTTTGTCGCACACCTAACAGTCTGCGTTAGATACCATCATTACTAAGATCAAATCTTCCAAGTTACTAACCATGTTGAAGTAATCGAAGATGATATCCCCTCTCCACGTGTTGGCATACGTGTCGAAGGCCCCAGATGCGCCGCAGGCCGAAGTGACTGCCGTATGGTAAGACACCAACGACGCGTTGCACTGGGGGTTGCAAAGGCTAGAGCTGGCGCCGTCGAGAGAAATGACATAGCCGCTGGCCGCGAGCTGCTGCATTTGAGGGTCGCAGGCGATGGTTTGGTTGAGCGCAGACGCACAGTCCGTCGAGATGGGCTGGCTGTTACCGAAGCCTACCACGGCGTCAACCGCATTGCCAAAGCTGCCATCATTGCTTGTCCATGGGAAGAGAACGATACTTCCATGGGCCACCGCAATCAGAAGCGAAGCAACGAGCAAGGCGAACGAGTGTGGCATGTTGACGGCAGCTGGAGTGGTCTCAACTTGCGGTTCTCTGGGAGTCCCCGATGGGAGTTCCGCCGATATGTACCTGGGTAAGGACGCTTGTCTGTTCGCCTCGGATGATATGCCTCATGTACCTCTACCTGGATACTTTACTCCCCGAATAAATTCCGAGGCCCTCAAGTCGGTCATGGGTTCCCTCAACACAACACCAGACTAGCGTAGAGGGCTGAATTGCTGACATCCCACTTCTTCTCGAGGTTGCTTATGCAGACTCTCATTTCCTGGTCTGTGATGGAACCTCAGGAGACACAAACTATTGAATCTGAATGCACTGGTCACACAGGCCGCCAGCCTGAATCGGGATACTACTTGCTAGGGGAGATGAAATTGACCGAACGCTCGGAGACGGGTGTGACAGCAAGCGGTTGTAATCGGGAGATAGCTCCGAGGGGTACTTAGTCAGGCGCCGGCCTGTGTGGTTAACTTTGCCTACACGCGAGGTTACATGGGGGTAAGCTTACCCACACGAAATGTGCTAAACCCCCCCGTGAGCGGGAACATACCACGCGCATGCGCGTTAAGTCCAGGGGTGGGATCTGAGTAAGTCATGAAAAAGGGCTGAATTAACTGGACTAGACTCCAGAATCATCTTATGCTCCATCACAGGCTGTAGAAATATTTGGCTGCCTAATGAAAATACAACGTCTGAAGCGATACTAGCATGCGGGTGACAGCAGCAGGGCTTTTATTCGGCATGTTTCTGTACAAGCCTCGAGGTATCTGTGGTGATGCAAATGGAGAAGCGGTTCTTGTTCTTGCCATGACCACATAAGAGCCATAGGCCCTGCACAACCGGACGATCGCTGAAAACATTGGCACCCTTTGTCAACATCCCGTTCTCACCTTCACTCGCTTCAACATGGCCAAGTCTCGGCGTGGGCCGGCGCCTGCCCGGCACAGCCTCGGGCTGTTTATGCTTCTAGCTGCCGCCCTCCTCTTCGCCAACATCGCCTCAGCAAGAGTGCTGGCTGCCGCAGATGGCCAAGCGGGGGATCCCGACTACACATGTTCCGCAGACAAGCCGTGTGCTATCGGCTGCTGCGGGACGAACGGCATCTGCGGGATGGGGCCCGACTACTGCAGCGCCGCGAACTGCATCAACTCGTGCGATGCTAAGTCGGAGTGCGATCCGTCAAATTGGGGCCCCCAGTACGCGGCCAGCGAGAAGTGTCCACTGAATGTGAGGTCCAATTCTCTATGTGCCTCGGGCAAGCAACACCACGACTGATACTCGGCGTAATCTAGGTCTGCTGCTCCAAGTTTGGCTTTTGTGGCACGACAGAGGAGTTCTGCGGCACCACACAAATTGCCAATCCTAGTTGCCCTGGCGGAAAGTCGGCGCTCCAGCGGACTATTGGATACTACGAGGGCTGGGGCGTTGGCCGATCTTGCGATGCCATGCTTCCGGAGCAAATCCCGGTTGAGGCATACACGCACATCAACTTTGCCTTTGCCATGATCGACCCGGTCTCTTTCTCAGTCGCTCCTATGAGCAGTGGTGATGTGGATCTGTATCCTCGTCTAACGGCTCTCAAGGCTTTGTTTCCGAATCTCAAAGTGAGTGGTTGGTCCGGGTGTTGTTTAGCCGGGCTGTTGACACCCCATAGGTATGGATTTCGATAGGCGGGTGGTCTATGAACGACCCCGACCAGCCTACGGCTACAACCTTCTCAGACGTTGCAGGGTCGACGGCAAACCAGCAAAAGTTCTTCGCCTCGCTCATCGCATTCATGAGCCAGTACGGCTTCGACGGCGTCGATATTGACTGGGAGTATCCCGTGGCGGAAGAAAGGAGTGGCCGACCCGAAGATTATGTGAACTTCCCTATCTTCCTCCGAAATATGAGAAATGCTTTCCAAGCAGCGGGCAAGAGCTGGGGTATCACCATCACACTGCCCAGCTCCTTTTGGTATCTGCAGCACTTTGACATTGTCAAGCTTGAACCCGTTGTGGATTGGTTCAATATGATGGGTACGTACCATTCCTTACTTGCCCAACAAAAGCCGACTTTGTGCCCATAGAGTACGATATCCACGGGACCTGGGATGCCACAAGCGTGTGGGCTGGCCGTGAGTTTACTCCCCCCTTTCCCTCCCCATCTAAGATTAGTCAGACATTGACACGTACACCCAGCCTACGTCGCGGCTCACACCAACTTGACCGAAATTGACCAATCCCTGAAGCTCATGTGGCGAAATAACATCAACCCAGCCAAAGTTGTCCTCGGTCTTGGCTTCTATGGACGAAGCTATACTCTCGCAGATCCCTCATGCAACAAACCGGGATGTCAGTTCACTGCAGGAGGGCCTGCCGGACCTTGTACAAACTCGGTTGGAACTCTCTCGTACGGCGAGGTCAAACGGCTTGTGGATGCCGGTGCAAAGCCGGTCCTGGATTCGAAAGCAGCCGTTCAGATGCTGACCTACGGCGGCAACAACTGGGTTTCATACGACGATGAGGTGACACTGAAGATGAAGATCGATTATGCCAACAACAACTGCCTGGGTGGTTCTATGGTCTGGGCCGCATCGACTGACGACTCGCAAGGCTCGGCAGCAGCGGCATTAAAGGGGGCAAGTGGGCTAAACCTACCAAGATCTCAAATTGGTATCGTCATTATTCCCGACAACCCGGGTCTCTGTTCGTGGACTTCGTGCGGCGGGAGATGCCCAGCCGGAACCACGGCGGCAGCCTATCTCCTGGACGCCTGTCCGCAGCCGACGAGCAATCCCTTTAACTACCGGCTCTTTTGCTGTCCATCCAACGACGTGCCAGAATGTAACCTTCGCGTTCAGGACTTACAGGGTCAGACCTGTATCCCTGGGAATTGCCCAGCGGGAACACAGTTGCTGGCGACGACGCAGTTCATCCTCGTCCCCTTCCAATTGTGCCCAGCCGGAGGCCACATCAACTGTAAGTGCCCAACTCACATTACCCATCTTCACTGCTGAAGTTAATTGCTCTTCCCAGGGTGTTGTTCGCAAAGCAAGTCCTTGAGCAACACACTCGGCCAGTGCTCGTGGACCGACTGCGGCGGCAGCTGCCCCAGCGGCACTACTTCACTCACCCAGACACTGACAGGCGACGGCGGAGACACGCCCTGCACAAGTGGCCGGCGCAATCTCTGCTGCCCAACAAGCGGAGGGAGCAGCTTTATCTCCAGCACCTGTGGCTGGTACCGCAACGCCTTCCATAACACATGCACACCGGGATGTCCACAAGGCAAGGTCCAACTAGCCGTCGATTCGGCCGGGGCAAACTGTGTCAGTGGTTATGGCTCCTTTTGCTGCGATCCACCCGTCAACTCGCTCGCCAGCCGCGGTGATCCACAGATGCAGGCCTTCCAGAGATTCGTCCATAACTTCATGACGTCCGGTACGTGTTCTATACACGACGGGCCCGTCCCACGGCGGAAGAGGCAGTTCGGCTCGATCCTTTTCCCAGACACCCACGACATGTCCATTAAGCTAGGCCCCCTCCTTTATGACTGGGTGTGGTCAAGGTCAGAGCGTAGCTATATCACCCCTTTCCAACAAATTTGGGACGAGGAACGGGCTTCCAACGGCAACGTCTTCCCTACTTTCGACGACCTCGCGAATGGCCTCGCGGACTACAACCCGATCGACGGAAACTCGGTGGACTATCTCAACAACATTCTCTGCTATGGCAAGCTGGGTGCAGCTTCTCTCAGCGGCAACAAAGCTACTTCGTCTCATCTGTGCGTCGAGGTCGGCGGGCAAGTAAGAAAGCGAGGCGACGTGATCGACTTCATCCCCCGCGAGCGGCGTCACTCGGTGACCAAAGCAAACATAGAGTCCGTCGCTCACAACAAGACCACCAAAAGATGGTTCATCGACGACTGGACCGAAGGAGGATCGAGGCAATACCACTGGCCTACTACCGGCGATGCGTTTGATCTTGCGAGCAGTGGTACCCTGCGGCCGGAGTTTTATAACTTCTTCCGCTACCAGGGTGATCAAATCGAGATGGAAAGTAAGCGCATAATTCGCACGTTGACCAAATGATACAGCAACTGACTTGCTTTCTTCTTAGTCGTCTTCCTCCTCGGACCGAACCCTAACAACCTGGCCTCCTTCCTGCAAGCAACAGACAGGGACCGGTTCATGGTAATGCATATCCACTTCAACGCGAACGGCCTGATCAACGGAAACCTCGCCATCGACCAGATCAACGTCCGCCATGCCGAGCGCATCCAAGCCCAAGAAGAGCCCGCGATTCCCGGCCGATTCCGCGCGAGCTTGGTCGAGCCCGGCGGAGAAGAGTGCTTCGTCTGCCAAGACAGAACAACGGGCATGGACCCAGCGACGACAATCCCACCAGGGAGCCTGCAAGAGGAACTCGTTCTCGAGGTGGTTCAGTTGATCCGCCGCTGGGGCGCCAACGGGAACCTCCTTAACACGGCGAACCCAGACCCCACACTACTGCAGCGTGTCGAAGCGGGTATCAATGCGGGCGCCATCGTGAGGGATCGTACCGGAAACACTGTTAACATGTTCAACGGCGCGACGTTTGCTAACGGCCGAGGCGGCTTGGCATTTGCTCCGGACGGCTCGCTGTATAACCCCTTTACGCGGAACGGGGGGGATATTGTCAACACGGACGGTTTCTATGTGCGTCTCAACGGACAACCTTTTTAGATAGGGAGGTCCCGTGTAAGGAAGACAGGGGTTATCAGGATACAAACAAATCTTTTACTATTTCTAGTGATTCACACACCGTAACAGTAGCTTGGTTGTATGATAGCATAGCGGTTGTTGCGTGTCACCAAACTACCTAATTTCCTAGATGGTTCAGGGTCGTTTTAAGCATGCCCCATGGTCCCCGGTGATCTAGATAGCTCACTCGCCAGTCCCCGGATAGCCCCCTGTTCCTCTGGGTTCAAAACAATCCCAAAATACTTCTCCAGCGCTTTAACCCTCTCCTCCTCGCTCTGAAAGCGCTCCACAACCTCCGACACGGCGCCCAACTGCCGCTTGACGTAGTCCCTATGCAGGATGAGCAACCCAACAGGGCTTTCCTTCTGCTCATCCAACAATGTCCACATGCACATAACACTCTGCACAAAGAAGCTCTGCGGCGCCGCCATAGTCCGCAGGTTCATAACCTCAAAGTCCGCGGCCAAGAACTCCGTCTCCACAAAGTGGTACTGTGTCCTCCACGGGCGGTCCTCGCCCTCCCGGACCGAGTACACCCACACCCGCTGATTGGGGTCCGCATGCTCCTCGAGGCGCCGATAATCCAACCGCCCCCGCGCCGCAGCCAAGCCGGCAAACTCATGGCCGTCAATCATCGGCACCGGGTGCAGCGCGCCCCGCGACCCAAACCCGACATCAACCAGGTAGCGCTGGCCGGCGATGGTCACGATATTGACCATGTGGTCCCTGCCGACTGTCAGTCCCTACCCCCAGAGAAGAAAGCGCCGGACGCAACTCACCAACCCTTATACCCACCCTTCGGCCCACATACCCTCCCCCCAACACTATACAGCGCAAACCCCAAGGTGCGCAGCACCACCGCAAACAAGGTATTGACCTCCATACAGTAGCCGCCCCTGCCGCGGTCGACCACCTTGGCGAACAGGTCCTGCGGGTCGAGCGACAGGAGCCGGTGGCGCGAGTAATGCAGCGACAGGCTCTCGAAGGGCACGCGGGCCATGTGGAGGTGTTGCAGGGCTGTGAGGCACCCGAGGGGGTCCTGCGCTGCGTGGTGCCGCGCATCGTCCCCGCGGTAGCCGATGTGCGAGAGGTAGCGGGTTAGTTGGGTGGTGGTGTAGGTGGTCATGGTGGTGGATGTTTGGTGCCTGGCTGGGCTCTGAAACGATGGATGATTGGGTGGGGTTTGGATCTTTTATCAGGGGAATGGAGGGGAGAATATTCCTTGGGGGCTCGTAGTTATTTCTATTTTCCTTACTCCGCACACAGCTTGAGGCCGACCCACGCTGACTCCAGTCCGCCGAGGCCAATTGATTACATACCAGCAACACACCGCTTACTAACAGCCGGGGTGGAAGGCAAAATGCCCTGGCTAATCCTTCAAGGAAATCGCATTGGAAAGATTAGCTCAAAGTACTAACGACATACAGAAAGGACTTGAAAAGAGAGGATTGCAAATACTGCCTTAGACAACTGATTCAGGTCTTGGTATCCCCGCCGCCGTGCCCTCCAGTCTCGAAACCGGTACACACAAATGCCCTTATGCCAGTCTAAGTGGCACCTTCAAATGTCTTTCGCAAATACACGATCAAAAGAGAATTCATATCTGCCTTTGCAGCCTCCTCTATCCACTGCAAACCTACATGTAATTGCTTCTCAATCGAATAAATAGGTAGTTACTCAGATAGAACCCAGGCTTTCATTCGTTTCGGCACTGACTGGTAACCTGGCAATGAATACGTAGTAGCTTGTCGAAATCTCCAGTGTTTGTTTCTTTTGGACCGTAGATATCTTGCACTTGTAGTTGACTGAGTGTACATACATAAATAAACCCCCTGAGCCCCTGACCGCCTGACCCCTTGAGGCGTGGCCCGTGACCCCTGACTAAACATGAACGCATCAACAAGGGTGTCTCAACCTCATCTCAACAAAGCTTGCAACAATAACCTTCCCTACAACTTCCCCACGGTTAGGTAGATGACGCCACTTCCTTAACAAGGATATTGGCGGAAGCATCGGGCCCCATGAACAGCCCCATCATGCGGTCCGGCCCCGGGCGCTTCTCACCGTCGTGCTTGATGTCGTAACGCGAGACGAGACGCAGAAATATGAGCTTCAGCGCCTCCTGTGCAAGGAACCTCCCGGGGCACGCGTGCATGCCTGTGCCCCACGCAAGCGTGTCCTCCGAGACGGAGGCAAAGTGGAACTTGGCCGCGTCCGCGCCCGTACGCTTCTTCAGGTGGCGCTTGTAGTCGAATGTCTTGGGGTCTGGGTTGACGCCTGCGTCCATCCCGTATGGGTAGCGGGGGAAGGCGA
Organism: Chaetomium tenue; assembly: GCF_020726465.1. Classification (NCBI taxonomy): domain Eukaryota; kingdom Fungi; phylum Ascomycota; class Sordariomycetes; order Sordariales; family Chaetomiaceae; genus Chaetomium; species Chaetomium tenue. Next base: position 317,549 of record NW_027117330.1, on the reverse strand, counting down.
GTTGGGAGAATTTGGGGATGTGCAGGCCGTCCTTGAATGTAAAGGGCTCAGCGGCCATACGCTCGATGGTTACTAAGCAGCGTCAGTAAGAGTAAAACATACCAAGAGCGAGGGGTTCCGAATTCGTCCCGAGATTAGGCAAGATTGTTTGCAGACATACTTTGTGTAAACGAGTGAACACGCAGGCTCTCCCTCATGAAGCTGTCGAGCACCCGCAGCTCGCCCAGGGCATGGCGCGTCCAGACAAAGTCAGCAGCCCGTCCGCTGACACGCAGAATCTCCTCTCTGATCTCGGCCATAGCGTCAGGATGGTCCAGCAAGTCAAACAGCATCCATAGTGCGGTCGAAGACGTGCTGTCAATGGCGGCCGTCATGATGACATAGATATTTTGTGCAAGGGCGTCGGGTGTCAACTTCTTTCCCCGGGCCCTAAACTCCTCCAACAGCCACTGTATCGCATCTTCGTGCTGCCGCTCATGGCGCTCTTTCTCTCCTCCGGTCTGTGGTGCTGTGTCGTCCAGCTCGGCAATACGAGCTTCAAGGACCGGCCGAAGGAGTTCGGCGCCCTCTCGCCGGTACTTCAAGACAGCGTGGACGGACGGCTCGATATACTTGGCCACCCACCGCAGCCAGTGGGGGTACTTGTGCCGGACCACCCCAGGTGCCTTGATGACAGAATTGATATAGTCGCGGGAGAGCGTGAGCCATCTGCCTTCGCACAGTTCGGGCCCAACCAGCACGCGTGTCGCAATCCGGGCGAAGCTTTGTGCGATCAGCTGGCGTGGGTTAATTAATGTCCAGTCTATCAGTTGAGCCGCGTCAGCAGTGGGCAAGACGGAAATGGAGACGCTGGAAAGACAAGGCACTTACCAGGACATGGCGGCATTTCCTTATCATATGCTTTGGCGACCATCTCCTGCATGGGTTGAATGAGCTTGTCTTATCACAGTACATGGTCAGTCGGCAGATCCCCTGATAAACGTTTCTAATGTTTGGGGGGGTGGATGAGCAGTACTGACTGAGGGCCTTATTCAAGTCCATCCTGGCGATGGTTTGTGCTTCTTCTGTCATCTCAGGGCCACAAATGTCTTTGATAACCGAAGCCTAGCAAAACATCATGATTAGAAAGCCATGCTGCCCGCATCCGTAAGCGAACTTCGAGTACCTTTTCCATGAACAATGGGAAGCTCAGTTTACTCTGTGGTGCATTCTTAACTTCTTCGAGATAGCGCAACGGCAGGATAGCGACCGGGCGCCTGGGATCTGATGCGTTGCGGATGGCAAAGGGCTGTCCGTCTTTCGTATACTAATTTTGATTGTGTCCCGTCAGAAGGAAGTGCGCTAACATCGTCATAAACATCCAGACGCACCTTCTCGTAGCCCCTGGCAAGAAGGCTCCCAGCTTCAGCGATGTACCTCGCCGCCGAATTGTCGCCCTCGAAAGCGAAGTATTCGATGTTGACCTTGGGAACATGTCTGGCCCGCCTCCAGATGGTGGCCAGTAGCCATGCTGCGGCGGTAGCAACGATCAAGATCAGAGTCGTCATCATTTCCTCTCTTCGCCTGCGCGTGGTGGGAGGAAAGTCGGTAGGCGAAAGGGACGAAAGAGGAGGAGCTTTATAAGGTTTCAAGAAGAGTGCGCGGCCCAGCAAAACGAACCAAGCGGCTCGCTCGGACACTGTGTGAGCTGCGATGCTGAAGGTAAGTTGGGGTCCAAATTCAAGCGGCGAGCGGTTGAATGCGTTGATAGCAGTTGCCTTGCCTGTTGGTGCTGTGGTGCCTGCAGTGCAACCTGAGTGAGTTTCCTGGCCATCGGCTGCGACTCTGGTCAAAACATAAGCGCAGGCTTGGCCCACAGCCACGTCATGATTTCATTGACTGTATCGTTCCCGTGTTAGCAGGGGTCTCGGAGACCGCAGCATTGAAGATCGCAGTATTGGATGTCCATGCACGTGTACCTATGTAAATACCTACCGTATACGAGTCCGTCGTATGAATACGTTACTACTTGCAAAGCTACTTCCTATTTAGTTAAATGCCTTCTACAGCCACACATCAAATGTTTACACACGGCCGCCGTAGTAACGGAAGCCACCATCCCAACAAACTTGAACCCGCCCGGCACCGATGGCAAGCTCACCGACAGTACCGATGTACCAACGGGTTTCCGCTAACACAACCAGTTCACTACCAAATACATACTCCATAGCCAATACATACGCTGTCAGGTTTCCTTTGAATCCCATGAGACCACCGACACCCGGCTAGAAAGTGTGAAGGGCTGGCCTTTATTGTTGGCTAGTGGCAGTGAGAGGATCATCGGTGTGATTAAAAGGCGTGTCACTCCGTGGCGTGGTCAAGGCGAGATCCTAAAATTCCTACCCTGGGTTCTAGGGATCGTTCGTCGAGAGGAAATAAGCGAGAATATTTGTGGTTTACCAGGGTCCAGATTCGCATTTTCGACCTCCAGAACAAACGATAGGTTTTTAGTCTTGGTTGTTATTCGAATGGTACGGTCATATCAACCATTTCTAGATAGACCCTTCTGAGCAGATGCAAAACGTTTGACTATGAGCAAATGGAAAAGCGAGCCCCTGAGCCCCTGAGCCCCTGAGCCCCTGAACCCCTGAATCTATGCGTAAACATGGCAAACGCTTCATGGACGAAGCTATCTTGCGTCACGCCCATGAGAAGCCCGCTGTGAAGCCGAAGTGTGCCGGATTCTTGACCTGGACACCGCATCACTGTACCTTCGGTTAATCTCGACCCCGGAACACCCAACGGGGAAGTCCTGCAACAATCTAACGGAGCACAACAACCCCAATAATCGATGCTTCAGACGCGGTCGGACGAAGGGATACATTAAAAGGGTCCAGTGGAAGGATGGAGTGACCAATGTCAAGCCGAGACGAAAGTTCATCTTCTCTTCGCAAACTGAATTCTCTAGGTACACCTAATCTCCTCCCCCACGCCTTGAAGATGCAGCAGCGGCAGCTCAACACCGGCCTCTACACAAAATAAGCTTTCTACCCCAAAAGTTTGAAACTTGTGTGTTTTTCAGCACAACAAGCAACATTGAAAGAAAGAAAAGGCCAGAAGGTGAGAGGTTAATGGCTCGTCAGGTTTGCAGGGATAGGCCCCTCGTACTCCGGGTTGCGGATGTTCTCAGTCAGGACAGTACCGTTGCTGAAGACGGTCCCGTTCCTCAAGATCTCGGGCTTGCCCACGTGCAGGGTCGGTGGCGGGTTGTCGATGGTCGTGCCGTTGGCAAAGATGATGCCGTTCCACGACGACACGAGCGGGTTATTGGGCTGCGGTGCCGCCTTGAAGGCGCTGGCGCGCCGCTTGGGCAGCAGCGGGGACCGCCGGGGGCTGATGTCGCAGTTCTCGCTGAGCATGTACAGGTTCAGGCCGATGGCGAGTGTGTACAGCTCGGCGCCCAGGTCTTCCCATCCCTGGTTGTTTTTGAGGAGCTGCCCGATGTAGTCGACCATGATGACGTTGGGGAACGTCGTGGGCGACATGTCGGGCACGCCGCGCCAGTAGAGCGCCGGGTTGGTCGGCAGCACGGCAATAGCCTGCACGCTGTAGACAAAGGTCGACGTGAATACGTCGGGCGTGCTGACCCACTGGGAAACGAGCACGTCGCTGCGCGCCTCCGCCCACCTGTTCACGTTAAACTCGGCCACGGCCTTGGTGTCCTCTTTGTTGGGCCAGCCGTCGGACCACGGGAGATCTCTACGGTCGTAAATGCCGTCCGACCGCGCCACTCGGTCCGCGGCGGCCATGTTGCTCAGGTGCGCCGTGTCGAGGAAGATGAACACGCACCCCTTGCCGCCGTTGGACGACATGAGACTGCCGACGGTCCGCTCGGCGAGAATCTTCCCGCCCAAGTCGGCACCGCCCTTGGTCGGGATGCCGCCGCAGCGGTTGTTGATTCTGCGCAGCTTGTCGAAGAACTCGTCCTTTTGCTTCGTCTCCCAGTAGATGGGGCCCAGGCTGGGCACGTTGCGGATACCGATGAGGTAGCGGAATTGTAGGATGATGACCTCGCCGGGGTTCTTGCTCGTGAAGTCGTTGATGTTGTCCACCACCTCGTCCAAGTGCTCGCCCGACTGCCCGATAGGTGCTGCGGCCCTTTCGTCGTTGATGTGTGTCGTCCAGAACTCGTAGTCATCGCAACACTTGGGCGCCACCTGGTGCACCGTCTGCACGCGCAGGTCGAGCCACCGCGCGCCCACCCGCAGCTGGTCATACGTGCTCAGCCCCTGCGTTTGCGTGTTGGGCGAGCTCGCCCCCGTCAGGATGGCCCCCGTGAGCTTGCTCATGCCCGAGTCGTGCGACCCCGGCATCACCACGTGCCGTAGGGGTCGGTCCTTGATGACCTCCTTGAGGGCGTTCATCCAGTTGCCCTCCCTAAAAGACAGCGATGTGATGAACCCGTAGTCGTTGCTGCCCGTGATGACCAGCGTCACCGGCGTCTCCTGCTCCGGCACCTTGTACTCGCGCTGGCCCTTGCCCATGCCGGTCAGGTCAAACACGACACGCCGCGGGTATGGGTCGGGGATGTGAGTCGTCACCCGCACCTGGAACTTCTTCCCCGTGTTCCCGATCCTGTAGTAGGCCTCGCCGTTGGTGTCGACCGGGTTCGCGTCTAGCCGTCCTGTCTTCTCGGCCATGTTCTGCCTGGACTTGCCGGGTGGGATCGAGTCCCAATCCCATCCGTCCATCTGGTATTGGTGAGTCGACTCGAGGATGAAGGGGTGTGGGGTCAGGTTGACGATGGTGATGTACCCGCGTGTCGACGTCGCCGCGTTCTTGGGCTCCATCAGGAACCAGCGCATGTACTCGCCCTCGCGCGAGGGCCGTGTGCTGCTGTAGGTCATGTCGTTCGGTGAGCACTTTTCGTCGTCCGGAATGCTGCCGCTGTTGCCGCCATCTCCTTCTCCATTCCCGCCCCCCGAGGGTAGCCCAGGAAGCCCGGGGTCGACGACGGGACCATCATCGCCACCGGGAGGGCAGCTGTTGAACCACGTCCACCCCTGGCCAGTCTTGGGGTTTACCTCTGTCATGTCGGCTCGCCCTTGGCCACCAAGGTTGGGAAAATGCAGGTTGGGCCCTGAGGAGGAGCCTTGATACTGCTTGCCTTTAGGATCCCACCAGAAAGAACTGCCCGAGATCTGCCTCTCTCCCATGTTGTACCACACATCCGTATCTCCATTGAACTTGTCAATCCACATGAAGTCTGGCCTGCCGTCTCCGTTGACATCGGCCCAGCGGTGGTTTGCACGGTCCTTGTCCACGCTGAACTTGATCTGATTCATCCACTGCAATCCACCCGGCTTGTTAAGCCATCCCGTCACTTGGCCGTTGGGCTCCAGACACAGGTAGTCGACCCGCTTGTCGCCGTCAATGTCGGCAAACTGCATCCCCAGGTCAAACACGCCAACTCCCCACCCCTGGGTGCACCCGGACTGCACCACCCTCGTCCGGGGACCGAAGGTATAGCTGTCGGACGCCTTGTCGTAGTAGGTGTGGATGACATCGAGGGCGCCGGTCGCCTTGTCGGTGATGATGACGTCGCAGAAGCCGTCGCCGTTCCAGTCGCCGAGGTGGATGGCCTTGCGCGGCACGCCCGCCAGATCCAGGACGACGCCCCGGTCGTACCAGCCGGCGTAGTCGGTGTTGGGGGGCGTGTTGACGTTTTGGAAGATGGTGATCTTGCTGTTGTGGTCGATGAAGACGTAATCGTCGTTGCCCGACCCGTTCATGTCGCACCAGCGGGCACCGTCGCCTTCATCGTGGGCAGATGTCAGATCCCGCTCAGTTCTAGAGTTCTAGCCTATTTCTTTTGGAGAAGGGGAAACAACTCACCCTTCTGATGTACTCCGCCGCCGCCGGTGTTCTTCCAGGCCCTCACCTCGTAATCACAGCGCCCGTCGACCATCGTCATGCACTGGATGCAGACATACTGACATGCAGATCCGTCCGTTAGCACAGTTTCGAAGCAGGTTAAACATGGGCGGCACCTACGTCATGTCTGCCGCTGTCGTAGAGTCTTGCAAAGCGAATCTGGGACCGAGCTCCGGCGTCGCCCATGCCGGCATGCGTAACGCCGACCGAGTCCCAGTACGGGATTAGGCCTTTGGTCTGGCCGCGTTGGTTGATGTATGTGGTGACCCTGCCCGCGTCATCCAGCCAGAGCCAGTCTGCGCGGAAGCTGTGAGGACGGAGGCAGTCAGCATAGCAAGGTTAGGTGGGGGGTCGGAAACAGGATCGTTCACTTACTCTCCGTTGATGTCAACCAGCTGGACACCGTCAATGTCGCCCATGCCCTTCCCGGTAAAGACAGGCTTGCCCTCGCCAAAGTCTTGCCAATATGCCGCCTTCTCCCCTACACCGCCGTTCCGCCAACAGTAGATGTCTCCATTGCCAGCCACGACGCAGTAGTCCAGTCGCCCGTCTCCGTCGATGTCTCCGAGCCGGACGTTGGTCTGCGCATATCCACCAGGCGCAGACCTGTAGAGGCCAACGTCTCTGAACTTCGGAGGCTTACCGCCGTCGTTGATGTGTACGTACCTGTGTTCACGAATGAGTTAGCTGTCGCAGAGTCCGTAAGACAATGAATGACAAGGTGGAAACGAAGGGCGTAACGTGCATGTTCCCTTCCGGCCCGATGCAGATGAAGTCGTCTAGTCCATCGTTGTTCTTTTGACAGAGAGGTTAGTTTCGGTGGCACACGCCCAACAGGAATAGGGGTTAGGGTGTAGAAAGGGGGTTAAAAGGGGGGTTTAACTCACCACATCCCCCCAACGGATGCCTCTCTGCTTACACGTCCCGCCAAGTGTAGGGATGAGCGTCTTATCACCAAACACGCCGCCGCCCAGGTTCTCGCGGTAGTAGATGGCGCCCTCGCCCTGGCTGAAGACCCAGTCGTCGCGCTCGCCGCCGCGGCCGGCGCCGTTGTCGACGAGCTGGGCGAACCACGCGGTGTCGTTGCCGGCGTAGAACCCGGAGTGGATGCGGCCCATAGCCTGTGAGCTGTGCCGGTACGGCCCGTCGTCGATGATGCGTGGCGACAGCGCTTTGAGCACCTGTGTCCGCCCCCGCGGGTCCGCGTTGCCGCTGCCAGATTCCTTGTCGCACCTCGTGTCTCCCCCGGCCGCGTCCGAGAAGGCCACGTCGTCGGTCGGCGCCGAGAGCCAACCCCGCTCCTCGGCCTGCTGCAACGCCTGGTGCCACTTGGCTGCCATCTTTTTGTAGCCGTAGTCGTTTGGGTGCTGATACCAAGGTTAGTTCATGTTGTTGCAAGGGAATAAAGGGAAGCTTGCTTGCTTTGCTTGCTTACAGTGGTATCAGCCAGGTCATCCGTGGTCATCCAGCCGTCAAAGTCGACCAGCACCAGACGTCTTCCCTGGCCCTGGAGCTCCGAGGCGAGTGCGCGGTACTGGTCGTTGATGGCGGCGACGTTTCCCGGGTTTGCCGTGTTGGGGATGAGGGTCGACAGCACGACGCACACGTCGGGCACCGTCGTGAAGATGTACTCGATCATGGCCCGCATACGGTCCCTGGTCGTCGACACGTAGTAGTTCTGCGTCGCGTCGTTGGTCCCCGCGTTGATGAGCACCACGTTGGGCTTGTAGAGCGGCACCACGATGCGCGCCCTGTTGTCGACCTCCTCGACGCGGTAGCCCGGCCAGCCCTCCACATCCTGGAGAAAAGAACGCATCAGCCGTCGCGTATTCACTGTGTGAGAAAGAGAAGGGAATAATAAAAGACAAACCCTATCATTCATCGTGCCGCCACCCCGGCTGCCCACCATGTTAACGTTCCAGCCATCGAACCGGAGCTGGTCACGCAGGTGTTTGCGGTATCCATTACCGTCTGACGAAGCCTGGCCCCATGTGATGGAGGCACCCAGGGGGAGAATGCGCAGGTAGAAGGTGCCGTCACGCGCAGACAAAGAAGCTGTGGAGTTCTTGTGACCATGGACGGGCAGGTAGGCGAAAGCGGCGGTGGTGTGACAAAGCATTAGGAGGCTTGCCAACCACCACCTGCTGGACGTTAGGGACGCCAAACTTGTTTTGAGGCCGTTCATGTCGTGTGTGCGGCAAATAAGATAAACAAGAATGATTTCACTCTGGGACAGTCTCAAGACTGGATGGGGATGCGAGTAAAACAGCTGTGTGTGTGTGTTGTGTCTTCCTCCCCTTATACCTGTCCCCTGCTACCTGCTTGGCTCATCGCCCCAAGGCCCAGTTCAGCCAGGAGGTATCAGTCGGTCGGTCTGGCAAGATTATTGCCGGTCCCGTCTGACCGCGGACCAACATGCCTTGACCTTGAGCCGCCCAACAGATGTGAACGCCGAGCCCCACGACGAGACTGAGCAGTGTGCCACCAATATCACATGCATCTAGTCACCAGCCTTGTGTATATCCCCGCAGTGACTCCGGGCACAAGGCCGAAGCATGCTCCCGGATGGCCACAGGAAGTGGGAATGAGCCAGGCGGCTAATCCGATACGTTGAACAGGGTGGCAGTGATATGCGGTTGGCTGAAGGCTGAAGAAGTTGAGGCAAGGCCGTTCGGGGCGGGCATCAACGGGGCCGGAGTTCCTCTTGTTGGTTCGGCCAGTTCACAAGCGAGTGCTCCTTGAATCTGTCGGCAATGGCTGTCTGAGAGGCCTAGAACGCCGCGGTCTTCAACACTTTTGCACCGGTGTTTTCCACCGATACCCGTGGTTAAAGTGTCAAGGCGACCAAATACCTCAAAAGGATTCAACATGAGACGATACCAGCCTTGGCCAACATTGAAGCTCACATCACGCCGCTAGCTGCCGCCGCCGTTACCATGGATCTTAGTCCGGGGCTGCCTGGCTGGGCCAGCTTCGGCCTTGATCCCCCCCCCCCCCCAAAAAAAACGAGAGAGCTCATCCTTCGTCCTACGTCCAACATGGCGACTGCTTTGAGAGTCGGATCCAGGCCTTTGTGGATACCACTAGCGCCAACGACCCGTAACGGCCCCCAAAGGCCATTGCGCAAGAGACCAAATATGTCTAGGTATTCACGGAAATCTCATATCCTGACACTGACAGTCAACACAGTGTGCCATATAGGTGGAGTTGTAATCTCGGTAGCATCAAGAGTATCACCAGGTCCAGACCGACGAGCCTGCCTTCGAGTTTCTGTGTCGCGGTGCCCCAACTTCAGTATTACTAGCAGGCTTCATGAAAGCGGGCTCGCTGCGAGTTTGCGACAGGGAGTCTTCTGACAGGCAGACAAAGACGTCGCGGTACATGTAGTCTCTGGTTACTTCTCTCGTAGTTCTCCTGGCAGACCCGACGTGATGGATGGATTCCGGAGTTGAAAATCCCTATTTTCTGAGGTAGTCTGGCCCGGTGACCGAAGTCCTCGGGCGAGGCGGGGACGGAGCCGAAGCCCGATCAGCCAGCCCACCATAAATGCATGCACATTTGGGACCAACATCCAATATTGGACGTTGCACTAGATCAGGTCGCAGCTGGTGCGGGTCTCGACTTACACGTGGGGGTGACAGGGGGTCTGGTTCCAGAGATGCATTCCATTCTTCTCACATTCTTCTCGGGGTTGCCCCATACGACAGGCCTCCCTGAGCCTGGACTGGGTTCCCACCTCACATTCCTGCGTCAGGTTGTATCCTCAACAAAGTCCCTGCATGAAAGCCATGCCCATGGAGACCGTGATAGCTGGTGTCGTGCCTAGCACTGTGAATGCTGCGAGCGCTCCCCTCTTGGCATTGGTTGACCGAAGGTTGTATTGGCTAAATTTCCAAGTGAAAGCAGCCTCCCTTTGGCCCGTGACCCGGGTTGCCAAGCACCTTGCAACTCGCCTCCGACCCTGGCCGCGCCGTGGTAGCAGCGCACCTTTATGCAGTTGGTTATGCAGTTGTGCGCTCCGCCCCCAGCCTAGCCTGTTACCGAATACGGGGCAGCGAGGGGAAAAGGCGAAGGTCGCCACCCCAAGCGAGCGAGCCTGGACCGCCTGCTGCCTTGTTCAACCACCTCATGTCCCGCAGACCTCTGCACCCAGTACACACAACCATCTTCCTAACATACACAAAACTGGCAAGCCGGTAGCCGCCATGTCGTCCAGCTCGTCGGCCGCCGCGACGGCGACGGCACTTCTCGCCTTCACCACGCCCTTCGTGGCACCGCCGGGCTGCCCCATCTTCAGAACCACCAGCGTCGACATATCCTCAGGCTCTACTAACGTCTTCGTCACAGTCCTCGTTGCAGACGACCCATCATGCATGCCCGATGGCTGGGACGATGTCGTCCCGGAGAGCCGGTTGGATTTCAACCCCGGCGTGTGCCCCAGTGGCTGGGTCTACCATGACATGGCCGCCGGCGACGCAACGGACACGTTCACGGCCTACTGCTGCGATCGGTGCGCCCCCCCTTACTTCTCTGATCCCTCCACCCCTTGCGCACATACTGACAATCGTACCTTATGTAGCGGCTACGATTTTTACTACTTTCCACATAGAACACTTGTCGACTCCAAGATCCCCCACGCGTGCGGCCGCTGGATCTCTGGGCTGAACTCGGACTCAGGCTCCGACGCCGCCGCTACCACCACCAGCGCCGACATTGCCAGCAGCACCCTCCTTGTTCACCATCGCTGGCGCCTCACCTGGTCCGCCTCCGATATCCCCAACCTTACCCCCCAGCCGCCTTCCTTCACCTCTGGCATACTGGTGCCGACGTGGATCCCTGGCGACGTTATCCCGCTTAGAAACCAGACTTACAACACCGGGCACGTCGACGACAGTTACAACTTCCTTGACGGATTCATGTGGTTCCCGGTCGTGGCCCTGCCCGTCATCGGCGCCCTCTTGGTCGGCTCGTGTATCTACTGCTGCGTGCGGAGGAACAAGTATAAGAAGAAGGAGAGGGCACGTCGGGCGGCTGCTGCTGCTGCTGCTGCCAGTGCCACAGCCGACGTAGAAGGGGCGCCGGACGCGAAGTGACATTCAAGCATGCACTCAGTCCGCCACGATAAAGGGAGATGGTTTTTTAATTCAAATTTTCAAGTTAGTGATCTGGTCTTGTGCTGATGTCCTTCAATCCTGCAACAGCAACATGCTTTAGTGTCACACTGGTAACAATCGTGGCTTCCCTTTCCCTGAACCCCTCAATCACCATTCTCAACTTAGCAACCTCCTTCTCCAAAGCCAGATTCCTTTCTTCTAAGTCGTGGATCTTTTCCTTCCCCTCTTTGTCTCGGGTGCTCTGTCTCTCAATGACGCTAGTTTTCATAGCCTTATCAATAGCTTCCATGATAGCCTCAGTTCCGACAGTCACAGGCATATCAGGCCGAAATGTCTCCACCCCTGACTCGGTCTGAAGCCGCGGCACTCCTAGGTGCTATGTCACAACACCTTTGCCGACTCCAGGAATATTGATACCACGAGATCTAGCAGCAGAGGTCCAGGACAACAGTGAAAGTTTGCTACGCATCCGTCGATGGGGATCGGGTGCCGAAAACTCAGCCAGAACGTTGACCAGGACGAGTGGCTGCTTTCTCGTCTGTCCCCAGCGCTGGCAAAAAAGTAGACAGGGCAAGTTGTACACGTAATTAGGTCTGCGGTTCTGCGCCGTACCTAGCTAGTCGCTACCGCGCATGGGAGGGCGATCTGCTGCAACGTGTGCAACTCCAACGCGACCATGTAGTGCTACCAGCTCCAACGAGCGCATCATTTTCTGGTGGTTGAGCCGCATTCGCGCATGTTCTACAAGGGTGGGATCGAGTTGAAAACTAGGTAGCGAACGTTCTGGCTGAACTAATCACCTAATTACGCAGAAACAAGGAGCGAGCACAACGGATTAGCACGTGCATCCAATCCTCCCCCCAATGCCCTCCTTTGCCGCCAAAGCCCTCAGCTGTTTTGCTTCCTGCAGCCTGCGACGTGCCAAAACGCTGCGGTAGTGGAAGGGGGCTGGTTCTCCGGCGGCAGCAGGCAACTTGGGCACTTCATGGATCCTGCACAGCCAGGCATATAGAGTACCACATTCGCGGCTGCCGGTTCCCTCCTCATCCGTGACCTGCGTTAGGGGTGAAGGATAAGAAATCCGGCCATAATGTTGGATTGCCCGGGCAATCAGGCAGATAGGGGAAGCATCCGAGAAGACCGGCGTGTGTCTCTGTCTTTCAAGTAACAGATGTCCGAAAAAATCGGGCGCCCTCCATTTTGCGGGCCGCGGAGTCGGCGCGGTCTCTGGAAGGAGCGTAGAGGTTGGGTTTAAGGAGGGCTTGTGTTGAGGAGTGTTGGGGACAAAACTGGCCGAGCTGAAACCCGCGTATGTCCGGTGTTCTGTGCGCTGCCCTATCGACAACGAATCACAAAATCCAGCCCCCAGCCAGGGACTAGGAAGATTGTGGAACATTACAGTTAATCAAAGAAGGCAACGAGCCGAGTAGAGGTAGAAAGTGAAACGTATGATTACAGGCCGGCAATTTAGCTGGATACCTTTACAGCCTTAAGTCCCCTTTCCCGTCTTATATAGGTACCTTTCTCCGTTTCATAATAGGTAACATAGACCCTGTAACCCCATCCTTATTGCTCGCCTGACGTGACTGATCATGCTAGTGTGTCACGAAGTACCCCCGAGACACAAAGTGCTTGGCGCCGCAGCTCCGATCACAGCCCCCAAATACGTAATCGACAAGGATAATGGGCAAAATGTTGATAGCCCCTCGAACCCAAGGATTTATTGACTCCTCGCCCGTTAGATACTCGTGAAGAGTCAAGGAAAATATCGACGCAAGGATGCGGGTAACAGGGGCAATACAGCCCAAGAGGGTACTGCCCGAGACGTGTGGCAAGACGAAGATTCGGAGTAGAATATTGAGGATCACGGTGTAGAGGAAGCAGCACCAAGCGACGAGTCGACGCTCGAGGGGGGTGCAACTGGCCGCGGGCAAAGCCTGGGGGACATCGTCTTTGTTTTGGGTATCCATGCTCAAGTGTAAGGGGTTGTGTGTTTTGCCCAGGGAAGGTTGAAAAGTAAATAGGTGGAAGAGAACTGCAATAGTAGGTGAGATGGGAAGAAGTTGAGTTCCTTGCCTAGTACTTAACTTAAGAATGAAATGGGCTGTGTATCTCGTATGTAGGCTGTGTGTCACTCCCATCGCTATACGCCACACATTTGAGCCACTAAAACCGCTTGCTTGGACGTAGGTGTTACCACCCAAGGCCGCAACGAATAACTATCGGGGAACCCGTTCGAGGAAGATCAGCGTTGACAGGATTCTCTCTGCCGGCCTCCACTGCAACCTCCACCAACCAGGTTGCAGCTGGCGCGTGGGACGACGATCCAGAGCCATGCCAAGGTTTGACAGCCGACGTCATGTCATCCTTTCGATGTAGACAATCCAGTGAGCCAAAGTAAAATAACATACCTAAAGAAGGAGGCAAGGTAAACATAGAGAATTTTGTCGGCGTTGTCAACCACGGCCCTCACACTAAATGCCATGATTTGTTGTCCATCCGACCGGGTCTTGGTATATTAGGGCGGTTCAATACATATTGACATTTCTGGGCCCAAGGGCCTTCTCTAGTCCAAGTCTAGTAGAAGCGGATGCTACCGACATACGAATATCCTGGATGGTTTCGAATTTGCTTGTGGCCGCCAAACGATGCCAGGTGCCACTGGCTAAGTTCTCTATTCTCCTTCATTCTTTTCTGTCTGCTTTCTTGCCTTTTTATCTCTCCTTCATTCTTGTTCCTGAGTTCCCACTGTTACATACTGTGGCATCGCAAGAGATTGATATCGCGATTCATCTCAACGGTAACATATAAACAAACGGATGCAACTGTTTCAAAGTGGCAGTGAAGCTGATATATTCATCTGCGTCCAGCTCCGGAAGCTTAATTACTTATACACTGGTAAATATACAAGGAAAGAATGCACAGTGAGTGCAGAGTGCTACATTCGACCTGACCGACAACCCCAGCCACATTATCCAACTCGGCCTTCATCTCTCATCAAACCCGGGGTGCCGTCGTCAAAGTTCCATTGAACCCCCTGAAATATCCATACAATGACAACCAACCCCCCCCACAAAGCCAACCATCAACCATCCTCCTCTACGCATCCACCCCAAACAGCGCAATCGTGTGGACAAACCCATCAATGTTGTCCTCATAATCCGCCACATCCACCCCATCCACCGTCACCATCTTGTTCGTCCCCACCGTGTTCAGGTTATACACCCTGACCTGGCTCTTCCCCTCCACACTGAAAATCCTCTTCTGGCACGTCGCCCCCTCCCCAATCTGACTGCAGTTCACATCATAGTTATCAAAGAAACTGTACAGCCCCGCGCCATACACCACCAACCCCTCACTATCCACCACCCTCAACCCCCACCCGGACTCCCCCTCCTCAAACACCGGATCCGCATACCGCTCATCCACCTCAAACGGCAACCGCGCATCAGGATTCGGCTGATAATACGCCGTCTCCGTCTGAATCTGGCCCATAAACACATCCCTGGCCCCCACAAACTGGTACTCATAGAACTGATGATGCTCCACGCTCGTGCCCACCAACCACAACGGGCCCTTGCTATTCTCCACCAACAACCCCCGCCCAGCATACACCGTAATCTGCTGATTATCCGCGCCCTCCTCAATATCATGGTCCGCCACCCAAATCCAGCAGTTCTCCATGTACAGGCTCGCCGCCGACGCGGTGATGTGCATGCTCATGAAGGCGGCGACGCAGTCGGCCGGGACGTCGCCCGTGATGGTGGTGTTGGGGGCCTTGGCGCACTGGGCGAGCTGCAGGTCGGAGCCGGCGAAGCCGCCGATGCGGGTGTGCACGTCCCAGAGGCCGGAGGGGGCGTTGGCCGGGGAGGCCAGGTTGTACTGGATGAGGATGGCGCCGGGCTGGGAGCCGCGCGTGGAGACGATGGTGTTGGACCATTCGATGCGGCCGGTGGTGGTGGAGGTGGAGGGGTTGCTGCCGCCGACTTGGATGACGGGCTGTGGGGAGGCGGCCGAGGCGAAGAAGGCGCCCGAGGAGAGGATCACGGGGAAGGCTTCGCCGACGATGCGGGAGCCGGGGGGGATGTGCAGGGTTTTGGTGACGAGGTACATGCCGGCGTCGAGGAAGACGATCTTGTTGGCGGCGGCGGCGGAGGCGAACAGGGTGTTGAGGGCGTCGGTGTCGTCGGTGGTGGCGTCGCCTTTGGCGCCGGCGGATCGGGCGCTGACGAATTCGGAGAGGGGGACGTTCTCGTACTGCGGCTTGGATCGCTCGTAGAAGGCGGTGCCCGCCACGAGGGAGGCCGGCCGCTGGTTGGACTGGATGGGCCCCTCGAAGAAGGTCGGGCCGGAGGACGCCGTGTACTCGTTGCCGCGGCCCCAGGCTTCGATCACAGACGTACCGGAGGAGCCGGCCAGCTCGGTGCCTGAGGGTCCGCGGATGGCAGTCGGGACGTTGTCCAGCCGCAGATTCTCAAAGATGAAGTTGTTGGCGACGGCGGGGCCGGTGGCGTTGGGGCTGCCGTAGGTGATGCCCACGGGGGTGTTATTGATCTCGCTGTCGAGGATGGTGATGGACCCCACGTTCAGGTTCCCCTGGTCGGCGGCGGTGAAGTCGAAGCCGACCTCGCAGTTGTTGATGCTCACGCCCTTGTACGTCCAGCCCCACGACCACAGCTGCTGGATGGCCGTCTTGGCGTTGTGGACGGTGATGTTGCGCATGGTGAACTGCTGGTTGCCGATGGACATGGCCTGGGCACCGCCGAAGAAGACGAGGTCGCCCATGTAGCCGCCGGATCCTTCCTCGATAAACAGGCCCTGGTGCAGGTTGCCCTTGGCCTCGGACGACCGGAAGACGATGTTGGACAAGGACGTGGCCTGCGAGCTGGGCCAGTGGATGCCCGAGATCAGGGTCTCGGGGGAGACGTTGGTGATGTCGATGACGAGATTGGCCACCTGGCGCCAGAACACATTGGTGGCGCCCCAGGAGAGTCCGTTGGCACCATACTCATTGGTGTCGAGGAGCCAGCGTCCGGTGAAGTTAGAGGTGGCCTTGAGCACAGGCATGCATCCGGGGTTGCCGATCAGCTGGGTGTAGTAGAAGTCGACGATGGGCGACGACACCATGTAGGTACCGGGCGGGAAGTAGACGAGGCCCGGCGTCTTGGTGCTGCCAGTGCAGCCGGGGCCGCAACGCTTCCCCTCGCTGATGGCCCGGTTGATGGCGTCGGTGTCGTCCGAGACGCCATCGCCCTTGGCGCCGTAGTCCTTGACGTTGCGGAAGACGTCGTAGTCTGGGCCGCCAAAGGGAGCCACGCCCTGGTGCTTGATCTTCTCGAGCCAGAAGTCAGTGCAGGCAGGAGTACCGGCGCTGCTGGTGGCTGTGCTGCGGATGCTAGACGAGCTGGATCGCGAGCTGGATCGCGAGCTGGACGGGGCGGATGAGCTGTCGGCGCTGGATGAGCCGGCGGTCGAGCTCGGTGAGAGAGATCCGGACTCGGCGGGCGAGGAGCACGGCGGGGGCGGACTCGGGGAGGGGCAGGTCGTGAGGGTCCGACTGACCACGACGGTGACGGCCTGGTGGTCTCCGTCCGCTTTCCCGTTGGCGGCGATGCCCGACACCAGAGCCGAGAGGGCAAGGAGTGACTGAAACGAGAGACGATGCATCTTTGGGGAACTACACAGCACTACTGTGTGTGGGTAGAGTTGGTGATGCTGATGGTTTAAACGAATGACTGCGATGCGACGAATCCTGATCGCATCGTGGACCGATCGAGATTGTCAGGGCTGACCGAAGGGGTGAGGTGACCTTTCAGGAAAGGAAAGGATCAATGGAAAAGGGATCGACAAGTTTAAAAGCGCCTCCCCGGGTTGATTCCAGCCCCCCCCCCCTCCCCATCCCTCCCCATCCCCCCTCGAGTGCCGAGTGCGAGAGTGCGAGGCCTGTCCATCATCCATCCACACTTCCTCCACACGGCACACGGTCCATGCAGAAGCAACGAACTGCATCCCCATGCGTGCCGTGGACTGCGCGTGGTATCGACCGGGTCATGGTGGTTCGCTCGGGCACTTTCTCCATCTCGAGCATCATGCTAATTGGCTGGGAGGCACCAGGGGAGGGTGGTAATGTGCCAAGAGCTGCAGGAACAATGTGCCCTTTGCCTAAACGGTCACTGGCGTCCCTGGTTTGCTTGTGAGGGTGCATCCAAATTTGGGGTTGGCAAGCCCCCCCCCCTGAAGAAGCAACGACAGGCGGCGAGAGCGGCATGGGGCCTTCATTTCGCACTCCACCACGGATACGTCCCGCGCCGCGCGAACTCTTGGATGCAACAACCGGCATCCCGGCATCCTGGCCTAACAAAGCACGAAGCGCAAGCATCCCTTTGTCAGCCCAGCGTCGGATCCCTCCCGCCCCCGCGAGAATGCGAACCAACACGACAGTACCACAACCAGCAAGGAGACGGCGCGGGAGCTCCCTTCACAGGTCCTCGGCTTGGGAAATGCGTCATTGTTGTGCCCGAGCCGTGACGGGTTGCTTGTGCGCTGAACTGTCCGCCACCCATGCACAGAGCCGTTGTTTGCTGAAAGCCCCTCCCTGCCTGCCAAGTGTTGGAATTCGACAATCTCCCGGATGCAGAAAAAGCAAGCAAACTGCCGATTCAGCGACCCGACGGGCTGGATCCCTCCTTTCCTCTGGGGTCAGTGTTGGAGCAGACCCCTGCCGAGGCCGTGCATCTCGTGTTGCGCGGAGAATACCCCATCTGTGCTTCGTGTATGTATGTCGGTTTGTCGGTTTGTCGATGGGGTTCCGAAGGAGCCGAGTTCGACGAGGACGGGTTCCCGGGGTTGTCTGCGATGACGGCCAATGTTAGCTGGTCCAGTCCATTGGTAAGTTGCTCTCGGGGAAGGGCAGATCCCGAGTGAGAGTCACGATACATACCTGGTATTGACATCCATGCGCAGAGAAAGAGTCGTGTCTGCGCCGGCAGTGGCGCCCTGCCGATCCGCCAAAGCGAGCGCGAGCACGACTTTTTCGAGGCCTTTGTCATTGGTGGTGGTGAGTGTCGTGGTCGGCGTCAGTGACCACTTCGGGATGGTTGCTGTTTTGGCTTGTTCTTCTTGGTATGTGCTTGGTCTTTTGGTCCCGGCAGACCGAGCTGGCAGTGTTCCCCAGCGAGGTTGGCGCGGCGGTGCGAGTTTCGTTCGTGGTTTGTTGTTTTGGCCCTTCTGGTTCGCCGCAGCGGCTGACTGGACCCGGCGATGATTGCGTCGATGGTGGCGGTGATAAGGAGTCTCTGTGGTGCCATATCCTGAGTCGATGTCTTGCAGTCGGATGGTTGGAGAGGCAGGATCGTTGTCGCAGGCAGGTGCTCACCCCTAACCAGTCAGTTCACCGCCCTTCTCCCCCTTCCCCCCCTCTCCCCTCTTTCTCCCCCCTCCTCCCCCTCGCCGGCTTCCCCCTCGCCGGCCTAATCTCTCCATGCCTAGTAATTGCGCACCTTGATGCGAACCGCCTCCAGCTGGTCAGCCGTTCTGCCGTCCAGCGGCAGGAACATGCGCCTCCAGACTGTTGTGTTGCGCACGTCGGTGAGGGGAATGCCCTTCGCCTCGGCACGGGAGACCTCGACCCGGTGCCCCTCGGACGTCAGCCCGATCTGGACCCTCTCGACGAACTCCCATCCCCGCCCGGCAACAAGCTCCGCGATCTGGCGCTTCAGCCTCTGGCTCGCCTCCGCGACCTGCTTCTCATACTTGGCTTGGGCCTCGGCGAGGCCGGTTTGCGACTTGCGAACCCGCGGCAGCACTTCCTCCCGGATGACGCGTTGGGAGGCGAGGAGGCAGCGGAGGGCGCTGGCGTAGTAGTAGGGATCAGCGTACTTGCCCCCCCGGTATGCTCTGAGGCCCGCTGGGGATGGGTCCTTCCAATGATAATCTTCCTGATCGCCGGCCCGGGCCTCCCAGGAGATGGGGGTCTGCCGGCACGGGTACTCCCAGCCCGATCCCCAGGCCCAAAAGGCGGCCCGTCGAAGTAAGCCCGGCTTTTGGCCCATCCCAGATGCCATACTGCTCCAGGCCCGCTCTTGCCGCTTCCGCCCAGTCGGAGCTGCTCAGTTCTTCGATTTGCTCGAGCATGCTGTCGAAATTGGCCTTGAGGATCGCGAATTCCTCAGGCGGGGTCTGAAACGGTGGTCCGTTCATGTTGCAGAAACGCATGAGTTCCGGCAGGTGTTTCTTGTGGAGACGGGACAGGAACCTGGCAGCCGTGCGGTTGAGGTCGGCAGCCTCGTGCTGGTTGACGTTTCCGACCAGGTCCAGGTCGTCGTACTGACCCAAGTCCTCCTCGTCGGGGTGGAAGGCCCAGGCACTGTCCTCAAACTCGGCAAAATGATCGTGCAACACATCGGCCACCGCAAATTCTGCGTGGCCTCCCATTTCGCGCCACCGTAGCGCCCGAAACCTGTCGAGATCTCGAGGCGCGGCCCGGCATGTGTTCTTCACGTTCTCGAGTGCCTCTGCGGCTAGGCGGCCCTCGACGGATGCCGACGGCCTCCCTGGAAAGTTCTTGCCGTAAAGCCATGACTCCAAGCGCTGAGCCGGCTGTTCCATGTCGGACAATGCGGCCTTCATTCGGTCGGCCCAACCCCTTTGAACGCAAGGGAGCCTGTGAACCTTGCGGCCAATCTGGCCCATGGCCATAGTTATGGCAATCAAGTCAGGGACAACAGAAAGGCGGGTGAAAGCGTAGTAGGCTGGTTTGCCGACGCCCCGGGGGGCAGCAGGTGGCGACAGGGCAGGAGGCCGCGGGGAGTCCGGGTCAGATGCGAACAACGACAACACATTCAAGCCGACGAGGGCGGCCAAAAATAAAATCACCACGCGGCAAAAGGTGACCCGGCAAGATCGGGGTCGCCTTGGAGGTGATGCAGCAGGTTTGCCTCGAGGCGGCGGGCTGAAGGGACGAGGCATCGATACGGAAGAAGCGGGTAGTGGGTTGGGAGGGGCGGCGGCGGGAGGGTTTGCACCCTTCGTCAGCCTTCGGTGCTGGGGCGATGTCATCGTTGTCGGGGCAGGCTGGTGTTGACGTTTTGACCGGGAACGAGGTGCCGCGGTCGAGCAAGAAGTTTGGGGCAACGAAGACAAACAAAATGGATGTTTATGGGAATCAGGGGCAGGAAATTCGGTGGGAGTGAGCAACGAGGAGGAACGGTGCAATGTGCAATGGATCTTTGCCATTCCCATGGGGTGTTGCAAGGTAATACCACTTGCATGGGCGGGTTCGGGACAAGCGAGTCCCGTCTGCCATCAAGCAAACGAGGATGACCGGAAACGTCCAGCTGAGCGGGAGCGTCGGTGGGCTGCAGCCACGCATTTGGTGGTCCGCTTTTTGCATGCACGTTTGCGGGCTTTTGCCACCCCCTAATGTGTGACAGCACTGGCACCACTCAAAGGAGATATCGGTGGCTTTCCCGAAAACGGCCGTCACAACCCCGTGCTTGGATCGTGCTGTCGATGCGAAAATTGGGGGGCTGTGGACTTGTTACTATAATTATTAATATTACTGCGAGCAGGATCGAATGGGGCAAACGAAGGCCCGGCACCGAGCAAAAGTGGGAAGGGTGAATGCCAGGAGTTGGGGACGGGCATTCCGGAAAGGGGGCCGGCGAAGAGACGGGAGCTCTTCGTCACGCACATTCAATCACATAATACGTATCGCTCTCTCCATGCACACCCCCGCTCATGCCCCCCCTTCCTTGCCTCCGCCCAAGACCGTAATATGATAAGCCTCTTCAGCCACATCAGACCGCCAAACCTCAATCATCCGAGCCTGAACCACCTGAACCGCCTGAACCATCGGAGCCACCCTCCCCCTGTTCCCCCCAGCCGCAGATCTCTCCCAACACCATCCACCGCTTGCTGCTGTCCCGGGTGACGGCGCGATACCAAGGCAGCCAGCCCTCCGTCAGTCTCTGGACCAACTTGAGGTAAACCGAGAGCAGTTCTGGGCGTCGAAGGCAAAGGGAGGCGATTTCGGCTGCGTCGTGGAGCTCCTTGTTGCCCACGCCCGGCCGCAGCCAGGGCTCCAGGGCTTCTGCTGTCGCAGTCTCCAAAGATTGTTGCCACGCTGGGTAGTTCCCGTCTGCAGGGGAAGACGAGAAAGGTGAAGCCAGAATATCCACCCCCAAAAGGTCGTGTGGCAATGGGGGCCAGAGCAACGGCGGGCCGTCTTGGGTTTGGTCGTGTGCTTGTTTCACCTGCCGGCTCGCCAGGGTTTAGTCAACCGATGACAGTGTCTTGATCGCATGGCAGACTTTGGCCACGTTGGTGTCGTCGGCTGCGCGCAGGGCCGGAGACATGAACCCCGCCCAGACCAGGGATTGCGTGAGAGTGGGAAGGGCGAGCATGGTAAACAAACGCAAGTGGAGGCAGGTTATTTGGGTATCGAGCGGAAGTTTTGTGATGAGATGAAGCGCAAGATGAGAGGACAAGAATGGATGTGACAGGTTTAAATGTTGATCATGACTGCGTGCAGCCTCTCAACTGCACCTCTGCCACGCACCATGATCGGCACGACCGACCTGCACATGCATCCAACGTCACGGGTTTCAACCTGAGGGATGTGTCGCTTCGTGTGCTGGGCCCGGAATCTCCCGGTGCTTCTTAGCCACTAAAACGGCAGCAAAACACTGTTTCGTGGCGTAAAAGGGGCAGCGTGTCTGGGCTCCCAACGGCTACAGAGCCACTCGCCGGGCTGTCGGTTGTCCTGCTTCAAGTGCTTTGCTGTCCCTGCCCCTGGGAATCAAAAGTCGTACCCACTCACACCTGGATTCTCAAATTTGGGGATTGCGAGGCGCTCACCAGTGACAAAGTGGCTGAGTGTTGAAGGTCTGGATGACTCCATATCCCAGCTGCAGGTGCCCGTCCCGTCGCCCAAGTTCATCAAACGCGGCCATGTTCGGTGGAGAAGACAAACTGTTGGGATGGATGCCCGATTCAGCCGACTTGGAAGCTTGGAGGGGAACCAGGCACCTTTCCGCCCATGTTTCTCTCTCGATTTCTCTCCCCCGCCATCACGTCGTTCTCTTTGCCCACCACTGGCGATTCTAAGTTTCGCATTGCCGCAACCTGTTGCGCACCACCGTTATTCCCCTGACTTGCCCTCGTTTTTACACCAACTTCAGCCACCTGCCCCCTGTTTCTTGTGTCCCCGCATCTCCCAGCACCCTCAGCGCCATGGCCGGCTGTATTGAAGCCGCGCTGGGGCTGCTGACGACTCTTGGAGACATGTTCATCCCAGCGCACCCGTTCTTTCGTTCTCTGCCGCGGCCCATTCGCTGGATCCTACAGGTCGCCTTGGGGGTGCTTGTTGTAGTCGCCGTGGTTGCCTTCGTTATCGTCGTCGGTGCCTTTTCCATCCAATTCCTGTTGTACCTCGTCGACCAGACGATGCGGTATTTTGCATCCTTGACATGGGGCGCTGTCACCGACGTGTTCAGCTTTACAGGCACCCTTTTATGGGACGCCGGTTCGATACTGGCGACTTGCGGCAGCAGCATCGCCGTCTTTGCCGGCTTCGGCGCTGTCGACGAGCTGCCTACACTTCGCCCCGTTGGAACACTCCCCGACGCTCCGGCGATCCATTGGACAATCTAGGGCAGCTTGGTTGCCGCGACCGAGGCCACTCACGAGGGCGTACAGGATCTCCTCCGCCGGTGTGCCATGAGCCAAACGCCCGATCTAATGCTTGATGCCAGCACAAGCATCTCCTGCGAAGCCCTCAACCGCCAGCTCGACTCCCCACCGTCGATGACCAAGCTGCGCCGACAATCCATGAAGCTATACAAAACCATTAGCCACGAGCTGGCCCGCGAGTTCAAAGATCTCGTCCGCTTCCTTCACCTCCTCAGGGACTCTCCTGCCTCTGCAGCTCTCGATCCCCGGATCCCGAGAAGCGGTTTTGCATCTCGCTGGCAATCCATCCAGCACCGACTGGGCGTGGTCTACCGCACCGTGTGGTGCCGCTGGCTCCATCAGCAACCGGCGTCAACTCTCAAACACCGAAAGTCTCAACTGCTCGAATTACTAAAGGCAGGGCCGAAGCGGCGCGAAGAATGGAAAAACATGTTCAGCGACCTGGAGGAGACAATACACGATAAATTCAGCCAGAGCTGCTCCAAAGGCGGCTGCAAGGAAATCGAGAAGGCGGCACGAAATCTGGGGCCTGCCTCGCTCTCCCCGGCATCCCTCTTTGGCGTCCTGAGCCCCCCCCCCAAGTCGTTGCCGACCATTGGTGGTCAGCGAAGAACAGCGCCGGTGGAAAACAGTAGGGTCAGCACGAACGGCCATCCACAAGCAACGAAAAGGCGCTGATCGAGCAACGGGAAAGGAGTTTTGAGTTGCAAAAGCTTGCTGCCAAATGCGTGGCGAAGTGCACTCTGCTGGAGGAACATGAGGTCGCGCTGCGCGGTGTTGTGACTTGGCTCGAAGCCGAATTCAGCTGGTGGACAAAGTTCGAGGAGGATCATCGGAATTCGACTGACTTGATGGTGGAACGGTTTGACATGTCGCTGCTCGCGGACCTCGTCCGCTTTGAGGGCCTGTTGGACGACATGGCTAGGACTGCAATGGGGAGGAAGGGCCCGCACTAAAGAGAACGGGGGAGGGGGGGACGGTGGGCGGAGGGCAAAAGGAACGACGGGGGGGGGGGGGGGGGGGGGGGGGCGTTGGGTTCATACTGGGAGTTGGAGGCTGGCGAGAATCATGTCGTGTACGAAGTAGTCAGATTGGAAACATAACAACAAGAGAGGACCAAGTTAACGAGGCTCGTGGTGTAATGTTCAACTGCCGTGTCCGAGAATTCTTGGCGTAGCAATGGCCAAGCGAGCGCGGAGTTGGGCGAGGCGCGAGCTGAAGATGATGCGAAACAGGGGTTCGTTTGCACACGTCCAGGGGCCAGCACCCACTTTCGGCCACTACGAAGCCATCAGCGTGGTACTCGCAAACATTCCTGTCCGTCTCAGACTCCAGAAACAGCCCCTGATACCACAGTTAGAAACCATGCAACCACCACTTTGGGAAAAGTGCAGGATTAACGAGGTCTCAACATTCGTTCGAGAATGTCTGGCATCGGCTAACCGGCTGCGGTGATGTCCACCGTTCTTTGTGGAACTGAGTATATAAAGTCATGTTGATTTCTGCCTCTCACGATCAGTACCTTCAACATTTCAAGCTAGACTTCGAGCTCGCCCTGCACTCTCACTTCGCTTCTTCTTCTTGCTGGGCCGGTCCCTTTCGACACTGCACGTACCTTAATCAGCTGCCCATCCTTTTCCGATTCGCACCAGCGCCTCACGTTCCCACAACCGATCCCGCCTCCCAGCACCGCCGCCCACAATGAAGTTCTCGGTCGCCACCATCTTCCTCGGCATCGTCGCCGTTGCCTCCGCCCTCCCCAAGGACCCCTCCGTGGTGGCCCGCCAGAACCAAAACCGCCCCGTGCCCCAAGGCACCTGCTGCGTTGCCAACACCAGCCTCAAGCAGGACACCTGCACCGCTGCCAACGGCCAGACCGGCCGCTGCGTGCCCGGCGGCAACAACTGTGCGTTCTGCCCTCTCCCTATTCTACCCCCCCCCCCCCCCCGACCTTCCTCTTCCCCCAATTGATCCCCAACCAACACAACACAAAACGACACACAAACATCCCCCCCTCCCCCCTCCCCCAAAAAGGGAAAAAGAACAACAAAAAGAACATTGACTGACAAACACCCCCTTCCCTTCTCCCCCCAACAGGCGGCGGCAGACTCAGCTGCATCGCACAGAGCAACCTGACGTGCGACAACAACGTGGTGGAGCGCGGCAAGAGCCTGTGCCGGGCCAACGCCCCCGGCGGCGGGCTCCATGACGGCGCCAACATCATCCAGAACTTGAGGGAGGCTACCGCCAACTAGGTATGGAGGGCGCAAAGAGGTTGCTGCGATGGGGTGGTGGGGTTATTGGGGAGAGGGTTCAATGAGGAGTAGATAGGTACCTATCAGCTCGGTAGAAAGAGGAGGATGGGAATAGAGACTGGAGTGTGAATGTGGAGGGCTTGTTGCGTCCCCTTGGTGATTGTGATGCTGGGTTATGTGTTGCGTTCTTTTTTGCGTGAGTTGATGCAAATAGAGACTACAGTGAGTTATGTGGATGAGATGGATGGGAACGGGGGGTTGGTGCATCCCCACAGTGAACTGAGGGTTTCTTGTTTCTAGTGTTCATCTACAACTGCAGACAGTTCCGTCGCCCAAAGCAATGTTAAACAATGCATACACCAACAAAAAGTAAAGCTATCTAAGTACATTGTTATCGCTCTGAACTCTACCTCTCCCATTCCTCCATCCTGCCCCCCATATCTTCCGAGCAACGGGTTTCGACGTGCTCGCCCCAACCCCTGGTGAACAATAAAGGGTGACGGCTAGGACGTGGCCTCGGGGACATTGGACACTGCCAAACACATGGTGAGTTGATAGTTTTGACGAACATAACATACCTACATCCTTAGGAAGGGAGATTTGTTCCCACAGGGACCAAACGTTCTTTAACTCAACACAACGGGCATGCTTGGGTTCTGGAGGTGCTCGTTACTCACTTTGGCACATTTGACGACTTCGGGAGACGTGGTGAAGCTGACGGATGAGCTCGTAGCGAGGGTCAGAAGCTGCGGATAGCAATGTGCTTGGGTGGTTTGTCAATCCGAGAGTGTTTGAGGAGTTGAGATGTGCGCTGAAGTTACCGTGAATAAGTAGGAGATGAAGGATTGCCCCTTCGTATAGGAATTAGGGCCTTCAATCTCAAGGCAAGGCTAGTTGCAACCTCTGATCGTGGCCATGACATCTACTACATGTAGGCAACAAGAGAATAAACAGATTGCATGAGCATGTCATACCTTAGTACAGACCGAAGCGGCTCAGGTCGTCGCCCGCATTGTCGTTGTCTAAACCTGCCCAGCCCAGCTAACGCTGAGTAAAATATATAGGCTGTTGGCAGCATGAGTAGACGTTGTGTGGCGAGGACAGCCTCGCGTCCTGATCCAGCCACAAACATGGGATTACTGCGGGCCGCGGCCCCGGACCAGCCAACCACAGCCCCTTTCGGTCACACAAGAACAACATCTGATTCGTTCCTTTCCGCCTCCCCAAACGAGCACAGGGCCCATCAGGCGCCCTCTCACATCCCACAGAAGAAATGTGTGGGGATACTTTTCAGGGGGCCTTCCGGCCTTCTGGATGTGATCCGATTCTTTCCTCCCAAGGCTTTCCTGATGCACAAGATGGCGCCTCCAACCAACCACGAGCTGAACGCCAAGCGAGAAGAATATTGCATCGGCATCACACCCGAGAGAAAGTATTATCGATGCGGTAACCTATGGATCAAGCGGAGCCTACGACCAACGGAATGGCAACAACACAACGGCTTCATGCACGTGCCGAGGTTGAACGTGCAGCGGATCCTGAACGAAGGAGCCTGTCTCAAATTCCTGGCCGAAAAGACAGACATCCCGGTGCCAAAACTCCATGCCTGTTTTGAGGATGACGGGGCAGCCTGCCTGATTACGGAGTATGTCGAAGGCGTTGGGATGAACGACCTCGATGAAGGACAGCAAAGGATCGTCAGCAAGGAACTTCAGAAGCATGTCGAAACGATGAAGCCGTTGACGTCGAACACGTGGGGTGGGCCTGGCGGCATGGTAAGCCCCCAATAAGTTGCCGCTGCAGTAAAGGGGGCAATATTCTGATGAAGAGAAAGCAGGTGTTACCTCCCTACCGAGTTATGAGAAAGTCCGACGGCCGGCCATGGAGGATGCGTCCCCGGGAGGAGCATAGCCTCGTATTTTGCCACAACGATCTATCTGCGAACAATGTCATCGTGGATCCAGATTCACTCAAGATCAAGGCAATCATTGACTAGGAGTATTCTGGCTTCTTTCCTGCCGAGTTCGAAAGAGAGTTCTACGCGCGGCCTGGCCCGTCGGTCGCGCTACCGGGCGAGGTAGATGATGTGGAGGTGTTGATGAGTATTATGGAAAGGGAGAAAATGTAGACAGGGCCAGGGAGCTGGATTTAAACCAAATATGTATCACTAAACAATGTACCGAAGTAACAGTGTAGAATAGCAACGGAGATTCATCTCCACCAACCCCATCAAACAAGTAGCAGAACCGCGGAGCAAATGCTTCTGTTCTCATTTCTTCATAGCCTCCGAGTCCTGTTGGTAAGTCCCGGGCTCCCGGCTAACTACATCGCCAAGCTCAGGCTTCGTTGACGACATTGAGTTGACGCTACGAAGTTGTTGAGGGTTTCGGGATGTCCTGCGGGTGGGCGATTCAGAACAACAGTCGTCAAGGGTAACGGAGCCTGAATCCAACGTCAGTATAGGTACCCAGGTATGGTACCCCGGGACCACGAATTGGACTCAATTCTCATACCGTTGATGTTAAGCAGACGTGAACAGGGGGCTGACACGACTTTCTGTCGTCGAAAAGCTTCGAGGAAGCACAGTACATCGCCGCAGATATCGGCTTGTGCTTGGCTTGCGGGTGTCGTATGAAACTCGCCTGCCGCCATGGCAACAATGTCACCGAATACTGCCCTTATTAATGCAATTTGGAAGAAGAGGGGGGCGAGGGGTGTAGTTTGTATCGAAAGCAACAAGAAAGGTAAGGTGCCGAAAGCTGACGAAGATAACTTAGTATCTGGATTTTTGTTTCTCTTTTGATCAGAGGTGTGCATGGTTCTTATAACCCCTTCCGTTGATGTCCTTGCCTTCGGGCCATGATCCGTTGCTTCAACTCTGCCGAGCTTCGATCAGAAGAAGCCCATGCCGTTTTGCTGCCATCCGAGTTTCACCCCTCCCAAGTTCCGAAAGACATGTTGGTAAAAGCAAGAACTGAAGCAGGCGACTGAGCTTGCTTGGTGCAGGACGGCTTCTCACGCATCTTGCAGCGCTTGCTCATGCTCTTGAGCCTTGGCAAGGACGTGCTTTATTTAACTCACCTCTCTTGGCGAGCATGGAACCAATCGCTTCTTTCTGCACACCCCAGCTTCAGCTCCCCAGCAACCATCGGGACCATCGGGATCACGGCTTCGGAATTTACCACGAGTTTTCCAGCAACCGTTGAATCAATCGCCCACGAAATTAACTTCCAGTTCTTAGGCCTTCAGCCCTCCTCCAGGTTGCTGCGGTGGTGCACTGGGCCCTCCTGAACACGATTGGCCCTCCACCTCAGCTGCGCCCCACTTTGCTGTTTCTGGGGTTGAAGTGCATCGTTGATGAGAGCATCTAACAAATGTCGAGAAGCTCTGGGGTACTCGATTGTCTATTGCGCGCCTCCGCTCATGGCACCGAAGTTCTCTTTCGGTGGCTTTGCGATTGTACAGTGCTTCCCTGACAGACAGATAGTGGGCCATGACGAAGACACTCCCAGGTTCATCATGGCGCCATCCAAGTTCATCGCGAGAAGTTATTGAGAACCAATCAACCCAGGATTCTCGATTCATGTCCATTCCCAATCATGGCGTCAAGATACAACGAGTAAAAACACGAGATCTCCAACAGTGATCACCTGCAGGCAACGTCGTTACATGTACGAATAGGGACAGAAGATGGGTTTTGGGCATGGGGCCGTTGGGGTCTGCGTCGAGGAGGGGTAAAAGGACTCAAAGGAGCGTGTGAGTAAACGCATTTGGGGGGTGTCGATATCTTCCTAAATCGAGGCGACGAATGTGTTGGCGGAGCGTGCACGGTACATGGGTAAATGAGCCCATGACTGGCCCTTGTCTTGAGGCGATGCACACCGCAAGCTCTTCCTCCTGCTGGTTGTCACCATGCACACGTAGACCGCCTCGCGAAGGGGCCGTTTCGTGTCGGGCAGCAAATCCACAGGGACCACGCAACGCGAATGGGAACGCGCCTTACCCTTGCCAGCCCAATCAGCTCCACAGGCCCCCTGGCTCCCCGAGGGCCCCGACGCCAACCCAGTTTGAGGGGAGCACCTCAGCAGCAGCACTAAATGGAGATCATGGGAAGGTTTCCAGTTTCCACAGCCCAAAGAAATGATAAACATCCCTTTGAGATCGAGAAAGTGTAAAGAGTTGAGGCGACAAGTCTGAGCCGCCTACCTACTCCGACCCTTCAGTCCACGACGACTCAACGTCAAATCACCGTCCCGTCACTTCCAGTCGACCACCGGATAAAGAACAAGCAAACCACATTTTGCCCTTTTCAACATCTTCCGGGTTCCCATCCCCCTCCTCTGATTCACCCATCATGGGGAAAGCGTGGGAATGGATCACCAGCAACAAGCGGCTCAGGAAGAAGGCCTTTCAGACCGCCGTCGAGTATGCCGTCAAGGCTACGCCGATCGTCCAGACAATCGAAGCTGGACTCAGGAGCACCAAGCAGTTTATGGGCGATGCCAGCACCGTCGCAAGCGAAGTGAACGACATGGTTTCAAAAGCCAAAGAGTTCATCCCCTCCATGCAGGTGATTGGGGGGTCAATGGCCGACTCGGCCAGAATCTTTGTCAGTTTCAACATGATCGCGACGGCTGCTGGCATCGCGACCAACGTCGTCTTGACATACCAGGGAATCAAGGTCCTTCAGCTCATCGACGCCCGCCTCAAAGACATGGCCACCAGCCTGGCCGCCCAGACAGCCCTCATCGCACAAAAGGACTTCCCGCCATACGTCCACGACATGATCCGGGAAAGAGTCACGCAAACCTCGCTCGACCCTGTCTGCGATCACTGGTTCTTCGTTTACCACCCTGACAACGACTGGTACCCGGGCTTCTACCACCTTTTGGAGAAGGAGCCGATCGGACCGGGGTTTTGCGGCTACACGAACCAGATCGACACGGCCTTCGTCTTCATGCTCGCGGCCAGGCGACACATCGAAAAGAGGGAACGTCGGGCCCGGGAGGAGGGCCGGACCGTCCGCCCAACGAGGCTGCATCTCTTGATCCCCGCCTACCAGCCCATCCTGATCCTCGAGGCGCTCAAGATCCCGCCCGAAATCGGCGACTTTGTCATGGAGGGCCGCATCAACAGCAACACGCATTTTGTCTGGCTCAACCTGCCCGAGGACCAAAAGTGCTATGTTCAAGACATTGGCCATTTTGCTCCACCGAACCAGGGGTGGTTCTCCTGGTTCATGTCAGGGCTTGGATTGTCAGAAAAGCCACCCAAGTTGGGCGAACGGAGGGTCTTGGGGACTAAGCAAGGGTCAACAACAGGTGCCGACGCCAATGCCGCCGTCGCCGATGCAAATAACGAGGAGGAACCCGAAGGGGAGGAGAATCGTGCTGAAAATAAACGGCACCGCGCCACGCCCCTTGGGCAGCAGTATCGACGACGCCGCGGAACGCGTCACGCCGAAGACAAAGGGAGACGTCGAAACGGCGAACCTACGGCAAAGGATTCCCGTAACGGGGGAAGGGGGCCGATGAGGCCCGCATGAGACGGCGTGGTGCAGACCGGGGTCGGGGGAAGGAATGTCGACGAAGACGAGCCGGGCTACCGGGCTATCCGAGAGCCATTTGGTGGAGCATGTCAGCTGCAGCGGGAGAGAAACTTGAATGACAACGCTGCGTTTGTTATGGTGTGGCACCGCAAGATTCGAAAAGGCTTCCGAGGAGAGGCAACAGACTGACCAAGCCGACGGACCTGGACTGGAAGCTCAGGGCGAGACGTGGGGCCGAACTTATCCTGCGGAGTTCAATGCACAAGTAGCGGTACCCAGGCAAGGCAACTTCCAACTATCTTAGTGTCGGGCGGAATTTCGAGGTAACAGATGCCTGTAATGGCCCAATAAATGAGTCGAATGGCTGACCCCTGAAAACCCAGCAACAACCGACGCCCTTCGCTTGACAATGACATGAGTCAGAGTCTGGTCAATATTTCCGACTTATAACCACTTATCACCATAACAGTAACTCGCCCTTTTCAAGTAACAACAAACACAACGCCTTACCCACCGCAATTATTTCCAGCTTTCCAGCACCATCTCAGTGTCCTCACACAACATAACACAACCAATCACCAGTCCCACCAGACCACCGCAATGCCAGCCACCACTCCCGACCTACACTTCCGCGTCGCGACCGCCGCCGACCTGCCCCTCGTCCACCCCCTCATCGAGTCCGCCTACCGCGGCGAAGGGAGCCGGCTCGGCTGGACGACCGAAACCGACCTGCTCGCAGGCACACGCATCGACGAGGCCAGCCTCCTCGCCAAGATCACCAACCCCGCCGGCGCCCTGCTGCTCGCCTTCACCCCCAACCCCACCACAACCACCACCACCACCCCCCCCTCCCCCTCAACACAACAACCAGAACAACAAACCCTCCTCGCCTGCTGCGAAATCACCCAACCCCCACCCCCCACCACAACCACAACCACAACCACAACCACCACAACCACCACCCCCACCCCCCGCACCTCCACCTTCTCCCTCTTCGCCGTCTCCCCCCGCCACCAAAACACACACATCGGCCGACGCATGCTGGCCCACGCCGAAGGGTACGCGGCACGGGCGTGGGGCGCGACACAGCTCGAGCTGACCACGCTTGCGTCGCGCACCGAGCTGATCGCGTGGTACGTGCGGAGGGGGTTTGGGGTGGTGGCGGGGGAGGAAAGGCCGTTTCCGGTGGAGGAGTTGAGGAGGTTGGGGGGGAGGGCGTTGGTGGGGGGGGAGGGGTTGAGGTTGGTGGTTTTGGTTAAGGGGTTGGGGTTGGGGGGGGTGGGTGTGGGTGTGCAGGGGGAGGGGAATGGGGTGGATGTGGGGGTATGAGTGGAGGGGGTGAGGGGGGCGTCCCGGGTTGTTGGGAAGTGGTTGCATTGCGGGATCGGATCGGATCGGATTTAGGGGGATGTGGGGCAGAGGGTACGCAGTATATTGTAGAGGTATAAGTGGGGATTCAGGTACATAGGTACATGTGCACAGTGCAGATTGCAATGGTGGTTTTTGACATGGCCCCCTGTCAATTTCCTAATCCGTCTAACATCCGTTTCCCTTGCCCCACCAACTAGGTACCCTGACAAATCACCGTTTTGAAACGGCCACCCCAGATTCGCACAACTCTGACAAACCACCGTTTTGAACGGCCACCCGTTCACACAACGCCAGTGCCAATCCAAACGGGGGCTGACGAGCAAATGAACTTGTCGCTGTTGAAGACCCGCTCGCATGCCGCCTGCACATAGCCCACACCAACAACATCAAGGGAAGGTCTAGCGGTAATCATATTCTGTTAGCCAACACCCCCAAAAATGGGTATTGATAGCAAGCACTTACGCGTCTTCGCACGCCCAGTGCTCCGAAATCTCAAGCATGTTCAGCGACGGATCAAAGCGGAAGTCTGCCGTGGTGCTAGTTCCTTCCGAAGACGTGCAGTTGCCCACAAAAGCGCCATCCTCGCCTTCCGAGGGTGAGCAGTTGAATGTGTTGCCGTTTGCCGAGCTCTTGAGCGTGAAGGATGGGCCCGTGTCTTCGCTCAGCTTTGGATCAATCGGCGAAGCCCCGGGTTCCATCTTGAAGCTGCGTTGCCATTCCTCTACCCTCCACGACTGGTATTCCTTCGATGTGTCGACACATGTTGGGGCTGTATTCTCGGAACCAGGAACCAACACAGTTGCGATGCTGAGGTTTGGGCGGGTCCCTGAATCCGTGGTCTTTGGGACGCAGTGGCTGCTATCATCTGCTGTCGTGCAGTTGACGTCGAGAGTGATCGACCCCGTGGCTAGGCCATGAGATCTGTTTGGTGAAGTTAGCGCGGATCATAAAGATGGGAACAGTAAGATTGCAATGGAGCCTTACCCTGTTGCGTCCGAGCAGGCAAACGTGTGGGCCAAGTACATAGTCTTGTTGTCCCAGTCGACCGCAAACGACACGGTATTGTCCGGTCCTGCACCAGCGCCCGTGTAGATGCAGTCCGCCCATATGATATTACTCTCGCCTTGGTACCACCCGGCCCAAGCCTCTGGCCACTGCCCGACGCATTCATACAAAGGCGTTCCGTTACTGCCCTGAAGGCTGGCCGCAATGGTCGCAAGATCATTGTTCTTGCTTGGATCCGGGCCGTCGTATCTCACGTCGCCTAGACGATATTGAAAACTCCCTCCATTGGAACCGCCGCACGGCCGAGCGGCATTGGCTCCGGACGGGAGGTAGAGGGCAGCGGCCGTGGCCAAAGCAAAGGAGACGAGGTGGTTGCGCATCGTGAACAGTTGAATTCAATGGAGCACGTCGATAACTGAAGCTGGTTGCGGGCCGAATCTAAATGTAATAACGAAAGATAGAGGGGGCGAGACTGCCCATGGAAAAGTCCAAGATAATCATATTGTTTAGCCTCATTCTGCCAGATTGCCTGCGTAGCCGACCCGTCTGGCTATGTGGCGGAGAGGGGTTGTTATTGACCGGGTATTACCAATCCCACGAACTCCTGCAGCCGGTCTGCTTTCTAGAAGGAATAAAACTGCCGAATTCCAGGAAGTCCAATCTAGGCTCCACGTGCAGAAGATTAAACGCCCGGCATACCATGGAACGGCATCGGGTTCCTTTACCCTGCCCGGGATGGAACGCTGGTGTATTTAGGACTTGGAGGCACCGGTTTCTTAGTTCCAGGGGCTTAACTCGGTTCCCGGTTTGCGGTCGTTTATCGTGCCCTTTACTCCATCGGTCTTTGCTAGAACTTTATTTTCCGTGTTCAGCTTCAACAACAACTTCATTGTTTCAGCAACTCACCAAGATGAAGCTCAGCACACTGTCCGTCGCGCTCCTTGCGCACGGGGCTACGGCCCAACAAATGATTCGATTCAGCTGCTCACAGCTCGTGGTGGCGCGTATGGACCCCCTTGTCAATCCAGGGCTGGCACAATCCCCCCACGTCCACCAGGTTGTGGGAGGCAATTCGTTCGGCGTTAGCATGGACCCAGAGACCCACGATCTTGTCGAGCAGTCCACTTGCACCAGCTGCACCTTCTCAGAGGACTTCTCCAACTACTGGACGGCCGTTTTGTACTTCCGCGCGCGCAACGGCACCTACAAGCGTGTGCCTCAGTTCCCCAACGTAGGCCTCCGTGCCGATGTACGTTGAAACCATGCTCCACCCCTTTCTGACTTGTGGGCTCCCAGCCCAAAAGGGAGCAAAGATGACATAGCTGACCATCCCAACCACAAAAGGGAGGCGTGACAGTGTACTACATCCCCCCCTACGACGGCAAGACGACCGTCACGGCCTTCAAGCCCGGTTTCCGCATGCTCGTCGGAGACGCCGGCCTGCACGAAGCCAAAGGCATGCAGAAGCAGCTCTGCCACCGCTGCCTGGGCGCCACGTACGACCAAGGCGGTGCCCCCTGCACCGGAACGGACTCGCAAACCCTGCCGAAAGGGTTCTGCGGGGGCGGTATCCGGACCACCGTGACTTTCCCCACCTGCTGGGACGGTAAGAACGTCGACAGCCCGGACCACAAGAGCCATGTTGCGTACCCAGCGGTCGGGAGCTTTGAGTCGACGGGAACCTGCCCTGAAACGCACCCTGTTCGGCTGCCTCAGCTTATGTACGAGGTTATGTGGGATGTGAGTGTCTCTTCCTGATTGTACTTGCTGGGATTTGACTAACGGTAGATAGACCACGCAGTTTAACGACGAGGCCCTGTGGCCTGAGGATGGTTCGCAACCATTCGTGTGGAGCACTGATGATTCGTGAGTGCCTCAACGCGTCGAGAGCAGTGATAGGTTACTGACTGGACCCCTGTAGCGTTGGATACACCCAGCACGGTGACTACATGTTCGGCTGGAAGGGGGATTCCCTCCAAAGGGCCCTGAATGCCCGTTGTGGTAATGCTGTCTGCAAGGAGCTCCGGACACAGACGTCAGAGGAGGCCATGCGGTGCACTATCCCGCAGAACATTCCCGAGCCAGTCGACGGCTGTAAGTGGACATTGCTGGTTTTTGAAGAGTCGCGTAGCTATACTAACATATTTGCTAGGGCTCCAGAAGATCCCCGGAATGGGAATGGTGGATGGGGAGACAAACTAAAGCTTTTGCGTGGATTCAGGGGCCACAACCTTTGGGACCAGTTCTTAA
The DNA here is from genome assembly GCF_020726465.1 of Chaetomium tenue. Classification (NCBI taxonomy): domain Eukaryota; kingdom Fungi; phylum Ascomycota; class Sordariomycetes; order Sordariales; family Chaetomiaceae; genus Chaetomium; species Chaetomium tenue. The sequence goes on along the minus strand of NW_027117330.1, from coordinate 282,402 downwards.
GAAGGTCATTTGGCTCGAGTCTCGGACTTTGCTGGAAGTTAGGTTCTGAGAGGTCCTATGGCTTCCATGCCCGGGTAACGCTTATTACTAGTGATAATGACCATGTTGGGGGTTGCCTCAGTACCAGTGTTAAAGTACAACGATTCCTAGGTATTATTTAGTCGTTCCCCATCTAAGGTACTTGAATGTCTTCTCAACAAACAACGTGTCGGGATCTCAATATTATAATTTCGGCCCTCTTGCGAATGCGTTTGACATAAACGCCCTTCCGCTTTTGCACAAGAGGCGTTGAAAGAACGCTTCAAAAGGGCTGAAGACAAGGAGAAGAAAAAGATGGCGCGACCGCTGCCTAGCTGCTACGCGAGTGACAAGGGGAACAATCCGAACATTTGATTATTTTTGAGGTAGATATGTCTGCTTGCCGCGCTGGCTCGAGCTTTTCCGTTCCGTGGGACTTTAGTGGCGATGTACTTTTACTAACTCGATGTAGAATATACCGTTGGGTATTATCAAGCCCGTGGCCCTGCGGAACGCGGGCATCGTGGCCGTTCAGTGATGTGCCATCTAACTGATTAGGCTTTGCTCCTTGCTTATCCCGTTAGCGGGTGGTCGGCTTCTGATCCTGTGTTAACACGTTATGGGTAACCTCCGCCCTACACCGGCTGGAAACTTGGGTTTTGAATGGAACCAGAGTGCAGAGCAACATGGCAACCTCTGCTCAACCTTGGGTGGTCTGCTAGCAAGAATCACAACGGCTTGTTGAATGTCCATCTCGAGGTACGTCACAGGCATCGGCTAGATGTGCGCCATTGCTTCCGTACCTGTGTTAGCCACAGCCATTTTCGCGTCACCCCCCGAGCGATGGTGATTGCGGTTGGGACGGGTGTGGAACGTCATTGTGGCATTCAATTAAGCAGACGAGAAGCTATATCTTCCCCATGCCTGGGTATCTCTTCTATTTTGGCCAAGCCGAATAGCTTTCCCGGCTCCAATACATCTCGTTTCTCTGCGATAGCCAAAATAGCAGCCTTGCAGTTTAGAAAACCATACCCTTGGTCTGGATGATCTTGGCGACGTTAATATTCCTAATCAACATCACCCCAACAAAGGCCAGAATCATAAAAGAGGTTCCGGCAGCAAGCATCCTCGTCTGGGCGTAGCCGTACGCTTCCTGGATGCCCCTCCTCTCGAGAGTCTCTCTCACGTAACCAAGCTGAACTTCCAGGTCCGAGTAGATAGATTCCAGGTCTGGGAGGGCTGACTCAGGCAAGAACCGCGATAGGGCGCTGTGGAAGGTGTTGGTCCAGATAGAGCCCGAAACGGTGGCGCCGATGGCGCCGCCGGTGGTGCCGACCACGTAGAGCAGCGACAGCGCAACCGCCACGTGTTGGTGGTCGACGGCGGCGAGGATAGCCACTTGCTGGATGATGATGAAGATGCTGCCGCCGATAGAGATGAAGACCTCGCACATGATCAGGTAACCGACAGACTGGTCGGGGCGGCGGAAGTAAATCATCAGGCCTTGTGCGAGGATGTAGATGGGGACGGCAATGTACAGCAGCCACTTGAAGTGGCCGGTCTTGCGGATAGAGTAGCCGACGATGAACAAGAGCACGCCGGATACGATGCTGAAGGTGTTGTTGACGTACCCGGCCTCGGCCACGGTGAGGTTGTTAACCACCTGGAGGAAAGAAGTGAAGTAGTTGGCCCAGCAGTAATACGAGATTTGGTACGTCGCCCCGAGCAGACACGTGCCCAGTACGGTCCGATCCGACAAGATGCTAAAGTTGAGCATCGGTGTCGGGGCTAGGAACCACTCGTAGACGACGAAGGCGCAAAGGACGACGAAGCCAACCACAATCATGGCGATGATGTAGTCCGATGCCCAACCGTTTGGCGCTTCTGCAGCAAGGGTAAAAGGAAGGAGGAATACGGTCAAGCCGGCCGAGAACAGTATGACACCAAGGGCTGTTGCATTAGTCAGTATATCTTGGGGCAAATTTGCGTGAGGATAGAGGGGGTTGATGGGCTGGAGCAACCACTCACCGTCAAACTCGACAACGTAGTGCCATATGCTCTGGAGCCATGTCCGGCCGCTGCTTTCACCGGCTAGGATGCCTTCCTTTTCGGCCTTGCGGAGGTTGAACTTGAGCACAAAGTACAAGGGAGAAGCGACGATGGGAAAGATGATGGCGAAGCAGCCAAAACCCCATCTCCAGTTGATATTATTGAGGAAATCTTCAGAGGCCTTCGGGCCGGCGAAGGCGGTGATAATGTAGGGGGATGACGTAAAGGCGTAGGCTAGACCACGGTTCTTGAGCTTGGATGCATCAGCGGTGATCACATCGACGCAGTACGTCATGCCGCTGAAGCCGAGGCTGTAGAAGACCTGCCAGGAGAGATCCGATTGTCAGTGCGATTACAAAACCACAGGGGGTATCGTGACAATGGCTGGCTTACGTATGCAGCACAGAAGGTGGGGAGGTTGTTGCACGCGGCCATGAGGACTAGGCCCAGGGTTGCGAAAAACACCATGATCATAAAGCCCGCAGCTCTGCCCCAAAGATCCAAAATCTTGGATAGAGGAATAAACACGGCGGCCGTCATGGAGTTGGCAACCACGTAGATGACGTTCAACAGCGAATGGGATTCGAAGTCGCTTGTGACGAAGGGCACCAAACTCGAGAGGATGGCGGATTGGAAGGCATTGACGAGGTAGAGCAACCAAATGCTGCAAAGCCAGGGTTAGCTGGCCATTCGGCCAGGGAGACAGAGAAGCAATGGGCGGTGATGAACGTACTTGAAGAAGACTGCAATCAGGGTCGTTTTGGTCCAGCTCATGGTGACGGCCTCAACCTCCTGGACACCCCGTTGCATGTCCTCGGCAGGATGCTCCGCTGGTGATTCGCCGCCATCATTGACAGCCGCAGCATCATCGGTGACGGCGTCCTTCTCTCTCTTCTCCGCGCCGATGCCAACGGCAGACGGTGTGCTAGGCTCTGCCTGTGCCCGCGCCCGGCGGTGGGCCGCCTTGACACCGGACATTAGCGGCATGGTGGTAGAGTTCCGAGTTGGCCTGATGATGCTCAAGGATCCAAAGCAAGCGGCAGGTCAGACAAAAGGGCAGCCGAAGAAGGGATAAAAACAACAATAGAGGAAACCCGGGCGGGTTACTGGAAGCCAAATACGACCGGACGACGGCAGTGCGTTGTGATGTTGATGTCGTGTTGTGTTGGTGTTTGTTGAAGATTGGCGGTCGACCAGAGATCTGGGAACAGCGTGGTATTGCCGGAAATGCGGCGCATGCCATGCATCGCAGTCTGTTTCGTGCGAAGCCTAGCGCCGTCCCAATTCCGCCTGGTGCTGGAACCCATCTGATAAGATCAGATCATGATTTTGCAAATATTGGCCGCAGGCCCGCACCTTGCTTGGCTTGCGATGAATTGACCTTGGCTTGACTTGGCTTGTGCTCCCATAATCTGTCACTGGCCGCGTCTTGTGGCCCCGACATCGGTCGGTATGGAACTCTCATCGGATATCCCAAGTACACAGTGTGCTGCATCAAGCACTTGGCACTGGGGAAACCCCTGATGCTTCTTGTCCCACGTGAATTTTACATAATAAAACAGGAACTGACAAGCTTCGCGCCCATTACTTCCCATTCCTCCCGAGTCTTGCCCGAGTTGGCCCGCTCTGTTTCCATTCTGGCGGGGTTGACGTGGGTCGTGCTTTCAGGCTGCAGTCAAGTTGCAGGGTTGCAATCTAATCTATCCATCAGATAAGATCAGAATTTTCAACCGCCCTTGCCCTGGCTTCCCTCGCTTACAACTCGTCACCATTCGACAACCACATTCATGCATGGCCCGTTACGGAGACGAAAAATCAATAGTTTGCTTTGTATCCGCCCACCTAGAGCTTCGAATCCAGCCACCTTGGCCGTCGCTTTTCCACAAACGCCCGGATACCCTCGTCAAAGTTGTATCCCTGCACCAACCGAGGATACCACTCGTGCTCCAACGCCGACACGGCTGTTTCGACATCACCCTCTTCCCAGCTCATGCGCACCCCCACACGCCCAACAATGAGCGCATCCGGGCTGTTCTGACACATCTCCCGCGCGAGCTCAACCGCCGCCCTCGCAACTTCACCGCCGTCGCCAGCAGCAGCACCACCGCCATCCACTAGCCGCGTAACCAGACCCCATTCGGCCAGCGTCCTCGCATCCACGCTGCGACCCGTCAAAACCAGGTCCATGGTGCGCTGCAACCCCAGCGTGCGGGCCAGGCGCGGGAGACACCCCGCCACGGGCACGATGCCCCGCTTGGCCTCGGGCAGCGCGAAGACGGCCGCCGTCGACGCGAGCACCATGTCGCAATTGGCTACCATCTCGAAGCCCCCGCCCATGCAGAGTCCGTTGACCGCCGCGATGATGGGCTTCTTGCCGCTCCGCCGCGGCAGCCCCGCCAGGCCGGGCGCACCCATGTCGTTGACTACGCCGGCCTTGTTCATGTCGTTCCACTCTGCTGGTGCGTTAGATGGGGTACGGGAGAGGTGAGGGAGATACATGGAGGTACATTGCGTATTCGTACACCCCCGAATGCTCGGGTGGATGTGGGTGGGTGTGAGTGTGACTTACCGTGGAGATCCGCCCCCGTGCAAAATGCTCGCCCCACCCCGGTGATGATACCCACCCACAAGCTCTCATCTCGGTCCAGTTGCTTCCAGACCTCGGCGATCTCGGCGCTCGTCGCCTTGTTGATGCAATTGAGCTTGTCGGGTCTGTTGATCGTGACCTGGATAACATGTTCCGCAGGGTACGACACATGGAAGTGTTGAAAATGTACGGTTGGTCGTTCCCCTGACATTGTGACGTCGAAAGAGGAGTGGGGCGCGAGGGACGGTGTCGGGGTAATACGTGTTGGTAAAGTTCTCGGTAATGGCTGCGGGCTGGAACCTGGTATCCCTTGACAATTGGTATCCTTTTTGGCTCTTTATAGCCTACCGGCTTGTTCAGGGATGAAACTCACTCCCGTGTCCCTCGGTTCGCTATAGTAGACTGGGGCTAGTGCTCGGGGCGTCCTGGTACGCGTGTTCCGGGGATCCGGTTCTGTGTCTTTCATCCATGCATATGCGATGTCGGGTGAAATCAGCTGCAATAATGCTAAAGCGTCTCCCGGAAGCTGAAGAGGCGTGTCGCTGCGTGCAGCAATCTTCAAATCGCTTTTCAGGTGGTTTCTTCCAACCTGACTCCATCTTCCCCAACCCTTGTGACATACACCTGGCCTTCACAAAGCCATCACGATGACATCAACAACACCCACATTTAAGTATCCTCCTGTGAAGCTACCCCACCCGTTCTTGACGGCATACCGCGTACGAGCCGTCGAAGGATCAGCGCCTACCAAGCTGGTTTTGACATTAGACGGACACCAACCGAAAGATGGGCGTCCCCTTCAACAACCGCTCCATTTCGACTCTCTATGCTGGCTCGATCTGACCACTCCATCACAAAATGACCGCCCATCCATCTCCGACAACAGCCCTTGGGCACGAGCACGCCGCAGCCCATCGACTGTCTTTAGTTGGACGGGATCCAGCACGCCTTCTCTAGGTCCAATCTGGAACGTGGTCCACGCCATCTTCCTGGCGCATCCGACACCTGAATACTTTAAGTTGACACTGGATGGCGAGGGAAAAGATGTCCTCCGGGACGGGCTCCTCGCCACAGGCCTAGCGATACCACACCCGTCGCCACGCTGGGATGCTCGAGGCCCTCCGGCCGGGACGCGGATGCCCATTAAGACGGGCGCAGACGAGCTGTTGGTGCTCCGAAGTTCTTTCTGGCAGGGTGCTGCTTCACCAATGGGCCCGCGGCCGATATGGGTAGTGGGTGATGGCACAGACAGCCATTTGCAAAGGCCACTTGCAGAATACCCCATCATGCCTGAGAACTTCCACATCACGAACAAGTTCCCCGACGGGGAGCCCGTTTTTACGCGCCACCCCGTCCGTCGACCAAAACCACGCCCGGGATCCATCGTCTACAGCCGTTACATACCCGAGCTGGACACACACTTCTCTCTAGAAGCGGTGAACTGGCAGGATCCGGAACACTTGAAGCTGTTTAACACATGGCAAAACGACCCACGCGTTGCAGCTGGGTGGAACGAGACAGGGACACTGGACCAACACCGCGAATATCTTCGCAAGCTGCACGAAGACCCGCATGTTCTCTGCCTGTTCGGCCGCTTCGACCAGTCGCGCTTCGCATACTACGAGCTGTATTGGGCCAAGGTACGCAAACCCCTCCCCATCCCTGGCAGTCTTTCACAACCCACTAACCTCCCCTCCCCCGTCACAGGAAGACCATTTCGGCGCGCACTACGACGCGGGCAACTACGACCGCGGCCGGCACTCGCTCGTCGGCGACGCCTCGTTCCGCGGGCCACAACGCGTCAACGCCTGGTACTCGAGCTGCATCCACTACTGTTTCCTTGACGACCCGCGCACCGCCAACGTTGTGGGCGAGCCCAAGGCCACGGGCGGCACAATTCTCACGTACGAGAACGCCCAGGGACTGGTCATTGGCAAGTATGTGGATTTGGGGCATAAGCGGTCGGTGTTGTCGATTTGTAGCAGGGAGAAGTGGTTCCAGCTGTGTCCGTTGTTTTGGGATGGGCGGGAGAAGCCGTTGGAGTCGGCGGATCGGGCGGCGTGGAATGCGAAGCTGTAGGGCATTTATTTTACTTCTAGTATTGGTACCTATGGAATCATCGTCGTCTGGTGAGGATATTCAGAGCATGACTGTTTCAGAAGTCCAACCTTTGGAGAGTAACTGTGTTGCCTATGCACGCGACGGTCCAACACCTGGCCGGAATCACTTTGGTATTCTGCATGTCGTCGATCTTGGTTCCCAACCTTTGTGGATAAGCCTCGCCGAGCTCTGACAATGCAACGAACGGCCCCTTGGCGGCGTGCACACATGAGCATGAGGCCACTGCCCCTGTCGCTTTTCCCCGACGGCTGACAGCGCCAGGAACCCGGGATGTGGGATGGGTGCACGTTGAGCCGACCGAAGAGCCAGGCCCCATGCACATACCGAAAACCAAGAGTCACATCCGAAAAGTTGATTTTTTCTTTTTTTTTCTCATGCGGAGTCCGGAGGACCCCTCCCGGGTTACGCCCTTGTTCCCACTCGAACCACTCCCCCCTTGACGGGATCCACCCCGTCAGATTATCTGATCATCTCGCATGACCCGATGTCGGCAGCGTTGGGTCTAACCCCTTACGGATATTCTTGTACACGAACCAGTCCAGCCGGATGGCACACCAGCCAACTTGGACGACCCGTCCTGCAGCCCTGGAGACACACCAGGGAAAATCCTCATTGACGACAACTTGACGGCAGCAGGCACGCATGCCCAGCCGCCATCACCCCCAAACCACCATGAAGTTCGTCAACACCTTCACAGGCTACGGCCGCCTGCTCCTCTCCGGCAACCCCTCCCGCAGCGACCTCTGCACCCTCCTCGCCGCCATCCTTTGCGCCATCGCCTCGGGCGTGCCCTTCCCCCTAATCGGGATCTTCTTCGGCCAGCTCCTCAACGACTTCAACGAAGTCACCTGCCTGGAACCCACCACCAACCCAGAAGCCCTCCCCCCCAGCGCCGCCACCGCCTACCAATCCAACGTCAACTCCAAAATCCTCATGATCGTGTACCTGGCCATCGCCCAATTCGTCACCATCTACGCCCACCTCACCTGCTGGACGCTGTACGGCTCGCGCCTGGCCCAGCGCCTGCGCGAGCGCTACCTGGCCACGCTGCTGCGCCAGGAGCCGTCGCATTTTGATGGCCTGCCGCCGGGGGAGGTCGCGTCGCGGTTGAGTGGGGATATTCAGACGATTCGGTCGGGCACGTCGGAGAAGGTGGGGATTTGTTTGTCGAGCGTGTCGTTTTTTGTGACGGCGTATGTGGTGGCGTTTGTGATGAATGCGGAGCTGGCGGGGATGTTGGTCAGTTTGGTGCCGGCGTATTTTTTGATGTCGTTTGTGGGGAGTCATTATATTGAGAAGTATTCTGGTTTAGTGGCCGATCATGCGGCAAGGGCGGCGTCGGTGGCGTCCGAGGCGTTGAGTAATGTGGTGGTGGTGCAGGCGTTTGGGGCGAATACGAGGTTGGAGGGCAAGTTTGCTGAGGCGCTGTCTGCGTCGAAGCGGGAGGGGTTGAAGAAGGCTACGGCGGTGGGGATACAGTCGGGTGTGCTGTATTTTGTGGCGTACGGTGCGAACGGCCTGGCGTTTTGGCAGGGGAGTCGGCGGATCGCCGATGCGGCAGGTCAGGAGTCAGGGGGTGCCACGGTGGGCGCGACCTTTACGGTCATTTTCATTCTCATTGAAGGTTCGTTGGGTTCCGTCCCCTCTTCTCGGATCCATAGATCCCTGTGGCTAACATTGATCTAGCCACTCTACTCCTGAGCCAGATTGCCCCTTTTGTCCACCTTTTCATCGCGGCTGTGGCATCATTTCGGAAGCTGCGCGAAGAAATGGATCGGGAATCACAGATCGATGGCACGGCCACGTCAGGGGTAAAGCTCCCGACTCAGGAAGATCCGGAGGCCAAGTTCGGTTTTGAGCTTGAGGGTGTTTCCTTTACCTACCCGTCGAGGCCTGAGATCACTGTGTTGGACAAAGTCGACATCAGCATCCCGGCCAACAAACACACAGCCATTGTCGGCCTCTCGGGAAGTGGAAAGTCCACTGTTGCTGGACTGGTTACAAGACTGTACGATCCCACAGGTGGACGAGTTCTTTTCGCTGGCCATGACCTTCGCGATGTCAACGTCCGCGAGCTGAGGAGTTTCGTCAGTTTGGTCCAGCAGGAACCATCTCTCCTCGACCGGTCCCTGTTAGAGAACATCGCCCACGGCTTAGTCAATTCCGGTAACCCGGCACATGCTCACCTCAAGACAACGCTGCTCGGCTCTGACCTTGCTGATCTGGCGGCCAAGGTTAGAGCGGGCGAGGATCTCGCAATAGCCGCGGAAGCCTTCGGCGCCAGCGTCGTTGAGATCGTGGCTCTAGCCCAAAACGCTGCAAAACTGGCAGATGCTGATGACTTCATCACACGGCTGAACCACGGCTACGGCACAGTCGTTGGCTCCAGTGGACGGTTAATCAGTGGTGGCCAAAAACAGAGGGTAGCCCTGGCTCGGGCCCTCGTCAAGGACCCATCCATGCTCGTCCTGGATGAGGCCACCGCCGCCCTCGACTCGAGAAGTGAGGAGCGAATTCAGCGGGCCATTGCCAATATCTCGGCGGGCAGGACCATGCTCACCATTGCACACCGTCTCTCCACCATCACCGGCGCGGACAACATCATTGTCATGCACAAGGGGGTCGTGGTGGAGCAAGGCGACCACGCCACATTAATGGCTGAAGACGGAACTTACGCCGAGATGGTGAAGCTGCAGACCCTCGTGTCAGTAACCCGGAAGGATTCGACCGCCAGCAGTACCGTTAGCACCACCAAGGTGGATCAAACAGCCTCCAAGGATGGAGTAGAAATTGGTACGAACAGCATAGTGCCCCGCAGCGATGCCGGTGACAAGGAGGACGACGAAAAAGCGACTCCCTCGGCCGAACCCCCTATTGCGGCGTCTGCCGAAGGAGGCGACGAGGAAGAACCCGAAACCCCGTCAAAATCACTCGTGGCCTTGGTAAAAGGCTACTCCCCTGCCGTCCGCCCACACCTCCCCGTCATCGCCCTCGCCCTCCTCGGCTCCATCCTCGTCGGCGGCGCCTTCTCGGGCGAAGCCGTCATCTTCGGCAACACGGTCGACAGCCTCAACATCTGCCGCAGCCCCGACAGCATCCGCGCCAGCGGTAACTTCTTCGGCCTCATGTTCTTCGTGCTCGCCATCATCGAGTTCTTCGCCAACGCCGCCAGCTGGACGGGCTTCGGCTGGGTGACCGAGCACATCGTCTACTCGGTGCGCGTCCTCTCCTTCCGCGCGCTGTTCGAGCAGGACATCCAATGGCACCAGTCGCGCGGCCGCACCCCCGCCGTGCTGCTCTCCTACATCACGCGCGACGGCAGCGCCCTGGCGGGGCTCAGCGGGTCGGTCATCGGCACGCTGTTCTCCATCACCGCAAACCTGCTCGCCGCCATTATTATGACCCACATCATCGCGTGGCGCATCGCGCTGGTCTGTCTGGCTTTGGTGCCGCTGCTGCTGGGCGCGGGGCTGATGGAGCTGCGCGTGCTGGGGGCGTTTGAGGAGCGTCATGAGAGTGCCTACGCGCGGTCTGTGGATATTGGGACAGAGGCGGTGGCGTCCATCAAAACGGTTGCCGCGCTGGCGTTGGAGGATGAGACGCTTAGGACGTATCGTCGTTCGTTGCGTGGTCCGAGGAGGGAGACGTTGCGGGTTACGGTGCTGGCGAGTTTGTGCCAGGCCGTGACGTATTTCTTGGGGAACTGCGTGAATGCGCTGGCGTATTGGTGGGGCGCGAAGCAGATTATTGCTGGGAATGTTACGACAGCGCAGTTCCTCATTGTGGTGTTCTCGTTGCTGGTCAGCGCGCTGCTCTGGAGTCAGATGTTCGCTCTCGCGCCGGAGCTGTCGAGTGCTCGGGCGGCAATGGCGAGGATCCTGGGCTTGATTGAGATTGGGTCGGACGGGATGCAGGGAAATGTTCGGGTGCGTGAGGCTTCTGCCGCTGCGTCGGAGCCAGCGTTGGAGGAGAAATCCCTTGAGGTAGTGACTGGTCGACGTTCGCCTGACGGCAGAAGAGCTGCGAGCGTGCAGTTTCGCGATGTCTACTTCTCTTATCCCGCCCGCCCGGACGCTCAGGTCCTGAAAGGGTTAACCATCGACATGAAACCGGGAAGCTTCTGCGCCCTGGTTGGTCCGAGTGGCGCGGGCAAATCGACGATCATCTCCTTGGTCGAACGGTTATACACCCCACAATCTGGAGCTGTCCTTATCGATGGAATTGACGTGACGAAGAGCCGGGGCACGTCTTTCCGGGAGGGGATTGCGCTGGTGCCCCAAGAGAGCATGCTTTTTGAAGGGAGCATTGCGTTCAATATCGGACTCGGTGCTAGGCCGGGTCAAGAGGCCACCAGGGAGGACATTGTGGAGGCGTGTAAGTTGGCCAACATCCACGACGTTATTGAGGCCCTTCCAGAAGGCTATGAGACGCTCTGTGGGCCAAGCGGAGCGAGATTCTCGGGTGGCCAGAAACAGAGGCTGTCGATTGCGCGTGCCCTGGTGCGGAAACCGAAGCTGTTGATTTTGGATGAGCCGACCAGTGCATTGGATGCTGAGTCGGAAAGGCTGCTGCAGGAGGGGTTGGAAAAGGCAGCCGTGGGGATCACTGTCATTGCTATTGCCCACCGGTTGCGCACCATCAAGAAGGCAGATCGTATTTTCTGGATTGAAGACGGTCGGTGCGTGGACTCTGGAACACACGAAGAATTGTTTGAGAAGTCCGCCGGTTACAGGGAAAATGTGATGCATCAGACGGTGGCAGAGTAGGGTAGCCGAGGCTTGCGGGGTGTATTTTACTTGGATAAAACTGGTGCAGGAGTTGTAATAATGGACTTAGATACCCTTTAATTGGCATTTTACAACCTTCCCAAGCGGCTCCTTTATGACTTGTCTGAGCATCTTGATTTGGGGGATTGTAGCAGGTAGGTGGATACTTTGTTCGCAAGCAATATTTTAAGAGATGCGGCCAGGAAAAGGGGTAATTACCTAAGGGGCAACAACAACTCAACACCATGGAAGCATCAAAACTTTATGGCAACAACAAAAGACAACTGCGATGGGGAAAGACAATAATCATAAGAAAAGTAATCCAAGTTAAAGAAACATGCCGACATCAACCTATTCCCCCCGTTGCGTGCTCAGAAACACTTCCTCGCCAGCAGACCCTCCTTAGTCCCCTCAACCAACTCTCTCACCGCACCCGCCAACTCCGCCAGCACCTCATCCACAAACACCACATCCGCCTCACTCCCTACAACACCAACATTCAACTCACCACCCTTGAAAAACGACACCACCTTCAACGGATACGCCGCATCCCCATGCGGATTCCACACATCCACCTTACACTCCCCGCCCCCAAACGGCATAACATCAAAGTCCTCCCAATCCTGATGATGCACCACCGAATCAAAGAACACCCCCCTTCCAACCCCACCCCATTCCTCCCAACCAACCCTCCCCGCAATAGCCCCAACCCCCACAAAATCCCACGCCAACCCCTCCGCCCCCTGCCTCTGCACGAACCCCAACAACTCCCCTGCCGTCCACCCCTTCTGAAAGGGCACGCGCACCGGCGTGAACTGGTAGCAGGGCCCCACGACGTGCTCAGCGCCGGGGGTCAGCTCGGACGCGCGGCCGGAGGTGATGCTGCCGAAGGTGATGTCGGTTGTGTGAAGGCGGCGGGCGAGCACCAGCGCCCAGGCGGCGGTGAGGAGGGTGGCGGTGGTGGTGGTGGGTGGGGGGTGGATGGTGGGGAGGGCGGTGGTGTGGAAGATGGCTTTGGTGGTGGGGGATGGAGAGGGGCGGGTCTGGTTTGGGAGGATGGAGGGGGTGGAGGTGGCGAGGAGGGTGTTCCAGTAGGTGAGGGCTTGGGTGTGGGCGGGAGAGGAGCGGCTTTGGGTGATGTAGGTGGAGAAGGGGGAGGAGGGGGTGAGTGGGCTGCCGGTGTAGAGGGCGTCCAGGTCTCGGAGGAGGAGTGGGAGGGAGACGCCGTCGTATTGGGCGTGGGAGAGCCCGATGGCGAGACACTCCTGTCCGTCTTTGCCGTGGGCGAGGAAGATGTGGAGGAACGGCGAGCCTAGCCGGAAGTTGTCGGATTCGATGTAGGATGTGCAGACACCATGCACAAACTTCCCTAGGTCTTCTTGGTCGGCTTCCTCAACGGCAACTGCAATGTCCAAGTCCTTCAAGACAACCTGGAGAAAGGTCGATCCATGTTCGATAAACACCGTCCGCAGGATGTCGTGTGCTTGAATGAGCTTGTGGTAGGCCCTTGATAGCTTCCCTCGATCAAAGCCGTCCTTGTCAGAATAGAGGAAGGTGTACTGAACGGAAGTCCTTGGTGGTTCAAGGGTGGCCCGGATATCGAGGGCTTGGGAGTCTGTCACGGGGTACACGTCTTGGACAGTCCAGTTCGCATCTGCAAGCTGTGGCCGGACAACCTCCGTAACGAACTGATCCATGTCCATCGATCCCAGCGCCGAGAACGGCTGATAACCCTGCCCCTCTTGGAGCGTCTTCTTCGCCGGCTCTTTTCGGCCAGATAGCCCATTTTTGTTCATCTTCATAACCTTGGCTGCATCACCTAAACGCATGTGGCGGAAGATATCGCCCACGGTTAGCCCATGTCCCTGGGAGCGAAGCCGCGAGACTAGCTTCATGGCCAGGACCGAGTCTCCACCAAGACGGAAGAAGTTGTCGTCGGTATCGATTTGGTGGAGTTCGAGCCCAAGTACCGTGGCCCAGGAAGAGCGTAAAATGTCTTCAGCCACTGATGTTTTCGATATCTCAGAAGACGGGTTCACTTTCCACGCCGCCTGGAGACCATCGCGGAGTTGGTCGAGGATGCGTTCGGGGACCTGGGAGGCGAGCTGCTGAAGCACAACGCGGTCGACTTGGTTGTTGTTGGTCGGGAGCTTGTTTATTATGAGATAAGCCGAGGGAACCAAGTGCGAGGCGAGAGAGTTCTGGGCGAATTTGTCAAACTTTTTGAGCGCTGAAACGAGGGTGGCAGGGGCCGTGGCAGATGCCATGGTTGTGAAATCGCCAGAGCTGATGACCTGCTCTTCCGGGATGACATTGATCGGGGACTCCCCATCAGCCACCTCCGGCCGCTCCATGAAGACAAGCAGACCTTGCCTTGCTGGCCCTTGGGATGCCAACACCGTGGTAGCATTGACCGAAGGAGGCAGATACTTTGCCAAGTGGATCTCAACCTCAGCCGGAGCCGTACCATGGCCGTTGACTTGCGTGTTAGTGTCTTTCTGGCCAACAAACACCATACTGCCATCCTCTTGAAGCTTAACAATATTGCCTGTTGGTTGGGCCTTGCCAGTCCGGCCAGGATGCTGCGAGCTTCCGGCAACCATCCAAGCGGGAGAGTCAACAACGCCATCCCCTGTCAAGAAGGCTGCCTCAAGCCAAAGCTCGCCTGGGCAACCGATCGGAGCCAGCAGAGAGGGGTTCTCAACATCGCACACCCAAGGGATCGCCGCTCGGGGGTTATAAACCGACCCGGCTTCAACAAGCCCAGCATCGGCGACGAACCTCCCGGACGTCCCATCCAACGCGAGAGGGGGGTTTCTGTTCCACTCCCAAATCTGATCCAAATCCCCCGCCGGGACACACAAAACCTGATCCAACCCCCTGTCCACATCCCTCGCCAGCTCACCACAAACCGTCTCCAACTGCGCCAACACCCTCTCCATCTCCCTCACCCCAACCACCGCCGCATCAAAGCTCGCACAAACCCTAAACCCACCACCCCCCTTCTCCACCCCACACGCCAACATCAACGGATACGGATTAAAATGCAGCGCCTCCCTGACCACATCCCCCGCCCCAAACCCCAACTCCCCCACCACCCCACCCCCCTCCGGCACCGGCTGAATAACCAACCCCATCGGCGCCTCGCACGCATACTGCGCATCGCGACTAACCTTCCGAATATGCTGCATGCCCACATGCTGGAACGGCGTGCGCGCCACCACACCCTCCGCCACGCCGCGCAGGTAGGCCGCGACCGTGCAGGTGGCGCGGTCGGGCGGGATGCGCACGCGCATGGGCACGGTGGCGATGAGTGGGCCGGTGATGGTCTCGACGCCCGGGAGCGGAATGTCCCGGCCGGTGAGGGTCTCGCCGAAGATGATGTCGTGCGTGAGGGTGTGTTGGGCGGCGACGAGGGCCCAGGCGCCGCGGATGAGGGTGGCGAGGGTGAAGGGGAGGTGGGTGGTGGTGGAATGCGGGAGGGGGATGTAGCGTTCGAGGGTGGTGTTGGGGGTGGGGATGAAGTCGCGGGAGGGGACGCGGGGGAATTGCGGGCCTGTGGCGTTGTCAAGGGCGGTGCGCCAGAAGGATTGGGTGGTGGTGGTGTCGAGGGCACGGATGTGCTGGACGAAGTCGCCCATGGTGGGAAGGGGGTTGGGAGTGGAGGGTTGCGAGATGTGGTGTAAGGCATCGCGCACCTTTTCGAGGAGGAGAGGCTCTGACCAGCCATCGTAGACTGCGTGGTGTAGCGTCCAGACCATGTACCGCTCAGCGGGGGAGCTTCGAGGTTCAACGACGGCATATCGGGCAAGGCTCTGCCCGAACTCCATTCTCTCGTTGCGGTCGTGTTCGAGATACTGCGCCAATTCGCTGCTAGAGTATCGCCATTGGATGCTGCCCTTGAGTACGACCTGATCGAGGCCGGTGTGGTCACCAAGTTGAACTAGACGAGAGCGTAGAATGGGAGTCACTGCAACGACCTCGTTCCACGCACGCTTCCAGTCGTCCAAGGTAATGTGTGACGGGATGGTTGCAACTCTCTGAGCAATGTAGGGCTCGGTTGACTTGAGAGAAAAGGTAAACAGCGACTCCTGCGTTGGCGTGCAGGGGTAGATGTCCTCAATGTTGGTTGACTCTGTCCCACAAACCTGGGATGCCTCAGCGATAGCACTATCGGGAGGTTGCGGGATTAAGCAGAAGGCGGACCTTTTCGGTAAGGTACTAGTCTGAGAATCACTGAGAACAGTGACAATTGCGGCCATGGCGGAGAGTGTTGGGTTCCCGAAGGTGTTGATGACACTGAGGTCGAGCCCCCTATCTCTGCAGGCAGACACAAGTCTCATTGCCGCTAGGGAGTCGCCGCCAAGGGCAAAGAAGTTGTCGCGAGACCGAATATTCTGCGGCTCGAGCTTCAGTGTTTCCCCCCAGGCCTGCCGCAAGTGTTCCTCCATGTCATTCAGCGGCCGGTCCTCGCCACCAAGGGGCACGGTCTCCGTCGACGGCCCCGGGTTGGCCGTCATCTGCCGCAAGTCAACGGTAGAACCGAAAAGTCGAAGCTTCTTCCGGTCCGTTTTGCCCGAGATCAAGGTCGGAATCCGGTTGACTGGGATGTAAGCGGTTGGGACCATGTAGCGCGGCAAAACCTCAGTAACCTCCTTATCGGCTCTCGACACAGCCTCGCGTAATTCCCCAGAAAGTTCGATACTCTCCAGCTCGACCTCTTGGCCATGTGCGTTGGCAAATTGGGGAGCCACAAATGCCACCAAAGTAGATTGGCCTTGAGAGGACCCCTGAGGGGCAATGACCTCGGCGATAACGGTGGACTCGGCGGGTAGCCGGGCTCTCAGCTGGCTCTCGATCTCGCCCAGCTCAACCCGCTGGCCACGCAACTTCACTTGGGTGTCTTTCCGTCCCACAAACACGATCCCGCCCGAGCCATCGGGGTCGTATCTCCCCAAATCGCCCGTCTTGTACAGACGTCCTCGGCGGCCAACATATGGTCCGTGGCCTGCCGTCAGCCACGAGGGATCTTCGATGAAAGCAGCGGCCGTCTTTTCCGGGTCGTTCAAGTACCCTTGCCCCACAATAGGGCCTTCAACCAGCAGCTCACCCACGGTTCCGACCGGCATCAAAGCATCGTGGTCGTTAGGATCAACCACCCACATTGCCGCTCCGTTGCCCTGTCCAATCGAGATGTAGTCCCTCCCGGTGGCAGCACTGCTGTTGATGGTGCAACCAATGGTGCACTCACAGGGGCCGTAGCCAATAACGATGCGAGCGTGCTGGCCCCAAATGTTGACATCCCGTGCTGACACCGCCTCCCCACCTAGGCCGAGGCCATTGGTAAGGGACGCAATGAGGTCGATATCAAGGATCCGGGCTACTGAGGGCGTGATACCGGCGTAGTTCACGCGCATCGCTCTCATGGCACCGTTGATGTCGTTCAACCGGTCCTCGTCGGATGGGATGCAGAGACAGCCGCCGTTGGCTAGAGTGAGCAGGATGCTGTCAATGCTGACGTCGAAAGCGTAGGACGCAAAGTCGAGGACCCTCGAGTTCTCCGTGTAGCCCACTGCCTTGGCTCTGGGGATGGCGCTGCTCGTGTAGGTCTGGTGAGAGATCTTGACCCCCTTGGGCGTGCCAGTACTGCCAGAAGTAAAAATGATATACATGATCGCTGACGGAGGAACTTCAGCGAGTTCTGCTGCAGCAACCTGTGGTCCCTTTGGATTTGACAAAGTGGCAAATGTCTCCTCTTCCGCTACTGCGAATGTACCGGCAGGCAAAATCAGCTTTGAGAGCTCGTGCTGCTTGCGAGACGAGAGAATGGTTTTGGCTCCGACCTGGTGTGCCATATTCTGAAGGCGAGCTAGAGGGAGAGTGGGATCCATAAGAACCATTGTTGCGCCTGTTTTCATGACAGCAAGAACAGCCACGGTAGCCCATCTTGACTTCTCGAAACACACGGGTACAGAATCGTGGAGCCCGACATTGTGATCGTTTGTCAGAAGGTGGGCGAGGAATGTCGAATACCGATCCACTTGAGCAAATGTCAGGCTGCCGTCAAACGACGAGATGGCCTCCTTGTCTGGGTGCTTCCGAGCTCGCTCAGATATCAGGTCGTGCATGCAAGAATCGTAGGTTGGGGGCAAAGCGTTGTTCCATTCCCATATCCGCTCAAGGTCATGAGCAGTTGGGCGCAGAAGGCTCTGAATGGACGCGGAGGGATTTGCCAGGCACAATTGGACTGTGTCCGCCAGCGTTTCGACGTGGTGATTCACAGTAAAGGGGAGCATATCCTCGCGTTGCCAAACTGGGCGGATCTCGAGGGGGGCATCATTGAGACGGACTTCAAGATGTAACAACGACTTTGGGGCTTGTCAGTGCTCGGTCCATGTGAGTATCAAAGACGAGTTAATTAGGTAGGTACCCACCTCGTCTTGGTCAGTTTTTGTTTTGACTCGAGAGAGAGAACCGGTGCTCAAAAGAAACGATCCTTGGGCGGAGAAAGACGGGAGTTTTGTTGTGGGTGCAGGAGAAATATTGCCAGCAATGGCAGAGACAACCTGCTCCAAGGTGCTGTGAAGGTCCGGCAGGATTTCGCTTGTTGACAGGCGCAACGTTTTGACGGCTTCAACGTCGGCGTCGTCCGTCTTGTACGCCCATTCATACGACACCTGACCGTCTTCTCTTGTCCGCAAGAGAACAACAAGCCATGCCAGGAGCAATACCTCTATTGTTGCAGTCGCCGGGATTGCGGGGGAGGCTGGTTCCGAGGAAACGCCAACAACCTCCACTGACACAACATTACGATCCTTGGTTTGGGCAGTTGACAAAGAACCGTTGACTTGCTCGAGGCCCAGGCCTGCGTGACCGTTCATGGCCCCAAGCAGCGATCCCATTTTGGCTGTCCTGGTGGTCCGTCAAGTGATCTAACTGCGAAGTGATCTAACCGCGAAAAGAAAAGGAAAAATGGAAGCTCGAACTGTTGTGTAATTCGTCAAACCCAACACCAGAACACAAATTGGAAACGACGGAACCGAAGCCCGGAAAGGGGGGATATCATGCAAAATGCGTTCAATGGTATGACGACCGCCCTCGCTACAAGAATCGGGGGTGTGCCCGACCGCAATACCCGCAAATGTGATGCTTCTACCATGAGCTATTATTAAACTAACATGAACCACAAGGGGACCACGAGGGGCCCAGCAAGCCAGCCCGGCGGATACCACAATGCCAAAGGCCGCAAGCACAGAAACCGTCTTAACCGAGATCGGCCGCAGTAAGTCTCTGCGGGCCGAGTCCACAACTCGGAACAGTGGGTGGAGTGCTTAGGGGGGTGTGCGTAGGTACGAAAGAAAAATCAGATAACCCCCAACCCAATGGCGGGAAACACGGCAAGTACACAGTAATGGCCATACGGTGTCCACATTTGGCTTCTTACCTGATCGGGTCGTGTCCCGGGGACGGTTAAAAACAGCAGCTCCCCACATTTTTTGGACAACCCCATCATGGTGGCGTACACCAGAACCATGGTTCTTCCAACCACTGCGTCTGCCCACCATTCTCTCCGGGTCCCCCCGAGGCCTCGGCTAGAGAAAACTGTTTCTAATGACACATAAATGTCCCTAATCGGCTTGCTCCATGGCTTTTCCCCTCTTCCCGAAAGTTCAACAAGGATCCCCTTGTCTAGAACCCCCTCCGACCAGTAATCTTATCAATCAGATCCATCAGATTAAGCCTGGCGTGGGGACTCGGATGCTCAGTTGATGGGAGATGGCCCAAACTCCCAATCCCGAGGAAAGCCACATGAATGCCGGCACAAACGGGCCAGGGACACACCATGGAGCAAGACCGATGTCGGGACGATGCGGGAATTAAGAAACAAACCTGCAGCGGACTACCGATCTGGTGCCGACTGTGTACCTTCTACTCCCTATGAACAACGCCAGAGGCAATGATTCTTCCCAAGCCAGCCACATGCGACTGCCCTCACGACCCCCTGTCAGCAGTCAACCAACTTTCAGCTCCGGAGATACCTGATACCTCTTCCCTAGAAATTACGCTTCAGTTGTCCAACGCCACGCCCAGCACCATGGGTTCCAAATTCTGGCCGAAACGGGGTTCGCCCGGCATCCTGCATCATTTTGTACGCCCAAGTCTCCCACTCCACCTCCGATCTCAACATCCGTGTGTGTAACAGCAAACTAACAAACCGCCTCGGTTTACTCTGCCACAGACAGAGACACTCGTCGCCTTCGAATTCACCCCCAACAACAAGCCCCAACCCAACAGCATCCTCTTCCTCGGCGGCCTGGGCGACGGCCTCGCCACGACCTCCTACGTAGCCGACATCGTCACCGGCCTGCAACCCACACAATGGTCCCTCTTCACCCTCAACCTCACCTCCTCCTACCAATCCTGGGGTTTCGGCCACCTCGACCGCGACACGGACGAAATCGCCCAATGCATCGCCCACATCCACGCCCACAAAACCGCCTCATTCGGCTCCCCCGGCCGCCTCATCCTCATGGGCCACTCCACCGGCAGCCAATGCGTGCTGCACTACCTCTCCCAGCCCAACCCACACACGCGCACCCCACGCTTCGACCGCGGCCTCGAACACGTCCACCGCCCGCCCATCGACGGCGCCATCATGCAGGCGCCCGTCTCGGACCGCGAGGCCATCCACCTCATCATGCGCGACGGTTTCCTGGGCCGCTCGCCGGCGCAGCTGCGCGCGACGTACGACCGGCTGGTGGGGCTGGCGCGCGCGGGGGTGGAGGGGGACGAGGACGGGTGCGATGCGGTGCTGCCGATCCATCTGACGGCGCAGTTTGGCTACCCGCGCAACTCGCCCGTGAGCTGTCGGCGGTTTTTGAGTTTGGTCAGTCCCGATAGTCCGGGGAGGCCGGCGGAGGATGATATGTTTAGTTCGGATTTGGGGGAGGAGTGCCTGGGGAGGACGTTTGGCATGGTGGGGCGACGGGGGTTGTTGAGGCATAGGCTGATGGTGTTGATGTCGGGAGCGGATCAGGCTGTGCCTGACTGGGTGGATAAGGAGGGGTTGTTGGCGAGGTGGAGGGCCGTGACGGATCGGGATTGTGCAGAGCCGATATGGGATCATGAGCGCAGTGGCTTGATACCGGGGGCGTCGCATGCGTTGAGTAATGACGATCAGGCTGAGCCGCGGGCGGTTTTGGTGCGGAGGGTTTTGTCGTATTTGGAGGACCTCGAGAAAAGAGGGTGATGTGGCTTGGGATACTCAAGAAGAAAAAAACAATTCCAAGGCATCTAGTGCATCTTGGGGGAGTAAAGATAATGGATACCCAGGTATTAGTATGGTTCGTTTCAAGCTCGCAGGAGGAACAAATGAAAGCACATACCAAATCCGGGGTCTCGTGTTCATGTCCTACTGACTAGATCAACTTGCAAGCAGCCCTGCGAAAATACCACCAACATCCTTCCCCTTTGAACACGATCTACCTCCCTAAGGTATGTGACGGAGGCTCAGGGGCTTTTTTCCAAACACATCCCGCGTGGTACCCCAACAACAGTCGCGTTAACTTGCCACAACTGCCCCGAGAGTTGTCCCCTGTATCTGCGGCACCCGAGTGGGGGGTTATGAGGAGGGAAGTGTTGGATGAAGAGGGCCGAGGAGCGGTGTCCTAAGTTGAGGAGTGTGGTTGAGAGTCACCCAGTCTCTCCCTCTGACTCACTGCCTGCTCGATGCCTGGAGTTGAGGGAGGTCCAACAGTGAAGTCTTAGGTGAACTGAGTTGGCAGGCACTTATCACGGACAAACCATGGCATCCCGGCCCACGTTCTAGATTAGCGATCGATGGGCGAAGTATGCTAAGATTTCTGAAATAATGCAAGACGAATCTGTCCGCTTCCAGCATAAACGCTGGCCCGAGTAGGAGGAAGTTGCTGGGGCGGTATTATCGTCGTTGCGTTGGTGGCACTGGAATCGAGTATAGGAAAGGACCCTGTTTGTAGGCCGGAATGTCGTAGATGACGGTTTTCAGTATGGCGTCGGGAAGCTTGGCCGTAACATGAACTGCACGGTCGCCGGAGAACACCACGCCATGTCGCAGATAGAACGCATAGTGCCGGCGCGGTCCCTGGACCCCTCGCATGGGGTCGGCCCCAACTTCCAGCTTCAAGTAAAGGCTAGGTATTTTTACTTGACGCGCTCCGCCGACTTTGAGACATATGGCTTCCCCGATGTTTCCGTGACAGCCAAGATCGTGTCACGGCCGCATGCCTCCAGTCTGGGAACATCTGACAAATTTGTTTCACCAATTCCCACGTATGGTGGTTTGTTCTGCCATGTTGGAGGCTGGGAGAGGGACTGGAGAACTCTCTTCTCCAAAATGCTATGACAGGCTTATTCTCTGGACAGGTCAATCAAAGGACCCCAAAAAGAACTCCACACTGCCATCTACCAAACCTTCACACAAGTGGTCCCAGGCTGCTGGAGAACCTGGACCAATTAATGGGAGGGATCACGCCGTGTTTTGTCCACGGGGATCTCTGGGAGAGGAACATCGGCAAGGAGGTGTCGACCGGGAAGCATTTCATATTCGACTCGAACGGGTATTATGGGCACCATGAAGTCGAGCTCGCGTACTGGAAGACTCTGCACCACAATATGCGCTCCCGAGATTACTGCACAGAGTATTTCAAACATATGCGGCCATCCGAGCCGCTGCCGAGGTCGACAATCGGATTAAGCTTTACGGTATCAAAGCCTACCATAGTGGGAAAATGAGGATTGGGGTTAGCCTTACAAGCCTTGTGGAAGGCTCGTTAGCCTTATGTCATGAATGACCATAAGGGCGGCCAGGGAGGCTGCAGTCGGAGGCGCGGGACGCGCCGACAACCAATCGCTTAAGGAGCCAATCATGGCAGTGTCACGATTATCACTGGTGATGAAGGTGATAATCACCAAGTTCACTGGTGATCGGGGTGATAACCCGGACGTTATCACCAATATCACCAGTGACAGGAGTGATAACAGTATGTATATAGTCACTCGTTCTGGAGAGCTCTGGGAGTTCTCCAGTTGAGAACACATCCACGTACTATGCCATCTGTCTCACTTGTACTATGACCCCACCAAATCCGCGAATATAGTTAACCCTAGCCCTGTGACATCTGGAAGTCAACCCGGGTGTAGCCAAAGTCCTTGACCTTGTTGACCGAACGTAGCTTAATAACGGAGAATTTGGCCTGGGCGCAATACTCGTGGAGGTCGGCGAGTAGGCCCTCCAGCGAGTCATAGCCGTGAGAATTGAGCTTGTGGTGCGGTGGAGGGTTCGAGAACGGAAGTGCATCGCCATTGACAGCATCGACATCGGAATCGAGATCTGAGAAGCCGCGCTAAGTGCTAGAGGTGTCCGATTCGGACGCGGACAACGTCAATCTACGCAGAATTAGCAGGCGATTCGAATGAGGGTAGTTGCAGCCTACTCAGACGACATCTTGGTTGTTTTGTTGCGGTTGGTGGTGGTGATGCGGTGGCTTGGCTGGATGCCGCGAATGTGGTGGGGGTTGGGGGCTGAATGCGCACTGAAATGCGGCTGCAATTACAGGGCTTCCGTGTATTGGCACCTGGCAAGGCTTTCATGGCATTGACAAAAATTCCAGATGTCACAGGGCTAGGGTTAACTATATTCGCGGATTTGGTGGGGTCATAGTACAAGTGAGACAGATGGCATAGTACGTGGATGTGTTCTCCTCCAGTTAGCAATCACAACTACAGTTCGCTACAAGCTCACAAGCCTACTGTTGAGACAAGTCTATTGTTGTGCACCCTTTGGCTGCACCGAACCTAAGCATCCTCGAGAGATTACCTTCAACGAAGCTGAACCCTAACAGGATAGGATCCTGAAGTAGGTTCGTCACACCTTACCAGTCAAATAAGCCTTACAGATTCAATAAGCCTTACAGCCGATTTACCAAGTTCAGCGGGCCGGTCAGGCCTAGCCGAAAACGATGCACTGGAAGATACACCTAACAGCCACTATAATACCACTACAGCCAGACCAACACTTACAAACCCAGGCCAGTGTAATGCGAATACAATACAAATGCCACACCCACAGGCCGGTGCAACGCCAATGCCATGCCCACAGGCCAGTGCAATGCCAATGCAATGCCAATGCCATGCCCACAGACCGGTGCAATGCAATGCCATAGCCAGTGCAATGCCAATGCCATACCCACAGGCCACTGCAGTGCAACGCCAATGCCATGCCCACAGGCCGGTGCAGTGCAAATGCCATACCAATGCCACACCCACAGGCCAGTGCAGTGTAAATGCAATACCTACAAGCCAGTGTAATACCATCTGGGCCAGGCAATACCATCTGGTTGGCCTATAGATATAGCATTTGCATTGCACTGGCATTGCACCGACCTGTGGGCATTGCATTCGCATTGTACCGGCCTGTAGGTATGGCATTGGCATTGCATTCGCACTGCACCGGCCTGTGGGTATTACATTTATACTGCCCCGGCCTGACATTCGCATTGTGTTGGCTGTTTAAGTTCCCGCCTCGCAACTTCCTTTCTAGTTCCAGAACCACGTATTGATAACGATTAGAAACAGTCTCCTTCCTCAATTGAACTCTCTTCCTGTAGCTTAATTGTAAAGTGCTTTCCTCCCTTTTTTCCGTGACTCCTGTGTTCAATTCCCTGTCGTGACATGTTTCTTCCATCGCAACGTTCAATAAAAAAGGTCCTGTTAATAAATGCAAGTGTTCCAGCGCCTGTCAGGGGCCATTTAGAGGGTCCTGGTAGTGGTTTTTTTTAGTGGCTCTTATAGTGGGTCTGTAAGGCTTATTTTTTTCGTAAGGCTTATTTTTTTCGTAAGGCTTAACTACTTTTTTCGTAAGGCTTACGAATCAATTTGTCAAAACTTTGTTTGTAGGCCTTACGAAAAGAATAAGCCTAACAGCCCCCTACAGAATCCCGCTGCGGTACTTGATGCATGCCGCCCATGAGCGTCAGCGTGCAATGAGAATGAGGTAGCTGGCACCTGCCCTTCCTCGGTGCCAAACCCACGACGAATGTATTTGCTAACCACTTGTCATTCATAGAGACCTGAACTACATGAACGAGCTTCTAAGGAAATATACCCCTGCCCGGCTTATACTTTGTTTTCCGCCGGGCAACGCAACCCCTTTTCAAGAATTCACCGAGACAAGCGAGTGTAAGAGTGAAACATCCGGTCTCCTTGAGGAGAGGTGGGAACTGAGCGGAACTCAAAGCAAATGAAAGACGATAGAGTTCCTGCCGTCACGCTATGCGATGAACAGGGCGTGGTAGCGGTGCAGCCGAGAGCAAATCTCGATGATATCAGGCTCATTTTCGGCGGTTATGTACCCGTGGCGAATGAGAAAGGCGAGATATGTAATGTTGCAAGTCAGCTTGACCTCACCATTCCTCGTTGCGTTGGCGAGCTCTTCGAGGGACAGGAGATGCAGTTCTCCGACTTCGCCGTCTCCAATCTTGGGCACGATATCCTGACGAAGCTCCATCTCGTACAAATACTGGACCTGATGTTGGCAGGCAGGATTCAGCATCTCGTCAACCGTGAGCTGAAATGAGAGGGTGCCGCAAGCCTTGATGTGCGACCGTGTGTAAGCGGGGTCCAAGCAGATCTCTTCTTCGCATTCGCGGACCATTCCGTCAATGGGCTTCTCCCCGGTCGCAAGACTGCCCCCGACAGTGTTATCCAGCATTCCTGGGAAGCTCATTTTGGTCAATGCCCGACGTGGCACCCAGATCTTGATACCCTCGGCTGTCATGACCCAGGCGGTCAAGTGGACCGAGAAGTTGACGATGCCGAGCATGTCTATCCCGCAGCCGTCGAGGTCCAAAACGTGTTCGCCGGTGGAGGAGTAGAGCGGGAACTCTTCGTCTGCCCAACGCCCAAGCACCGTGCTGTCGGGGGATTCGTGGGCTTTGCGCAAAGTTTCGTTCACCAGTTGGCTGCGCGTCGCAAAGTCGGAGCCAGTTGTAAGGGTCAAGAAGTGCTTGTCGTGGTCGATCTTCCAGTATTCGGGCCAGGGGATACCTGAAATGAAGCGCTTGTGCATATAACCGAACGGCTTGTCGTATCCGTCGATGAGGAAGTAGTAATAATCCTGCATGTGCCGTCTGTACGCATCGGGGTCCTTTGTGAAGTAAGCCCAGCTGTGTCACGGTCTGTCAGAATTTGTAATGATAGGTACCTATCAATTCTACCTAGGTAGGCAAGCACTCCAAGAAGATCTTACCTATCGACCCGCTCGACCAGCTGAAGGTTCGTGAACGGGGGGCCCTGTAGCGCCTCTGACATAGCGACGGATACTGATGGCGGGAGCTCGAACAATTGAAGGGACGGCTTCAATGGTGCTGGGTCGAGGCAAAAGATGAAGAGGTCGATTGCGAGCGGGAAGAGGCCAGCGAAGGTCACGTTGGGAAATGACTGGCCGAGAAGTTGAGCGTGGAAAGCAGCCTGGGACGAGAGGATTCTGAATCCAAATCCGGCACCGACGATTTCACCAACTACAATCAATACCGCGGTTGGTTTGTCGATGGGCGCACGATGAGGGCGGGGGCAACGTTGGTGGGGGATGTGCGGATGACCATGGCGAGGAAGGATCGGCCTGTAGTTGAACTCGCCGTTGACTCGTTGCTTTGGTTTTCGTTATCTTCACTTTTCTGATTTTACAATTTATGGGTTAAGATGGAGGCTCGAGGGTGGCATCGCTTATGCAGGCATTTCCTCATGTTATCTTCACCGACACCATTATTGCGTTGAGTTCTTCGGTATCGGACTGGTTTCAGGGTGGTAGTAGGGATGAAGGGGGTTTATCTGTCTGACCCATGGGGGATACTCGAGAAACCGCCCATTGCCCTAAACGCAAAACTCGACACATCCCCCTTTAGCAAGCTCTCCTCAGCCGATGCGGTAATTCCCAGGTCATTCGCGTAAGGCGGAGCGGCCCGTGGAAGGGAAGATGTTGGGGTTCTTCCCATTGAGTTCAAGTGTAACCGCA
This sequence comes from Chaetomium tenue, assembly GCF_020726465.1. NCBI lineage: Eukaryota > Fungi > Ascomycota > Sordariomycetes > Sordariales > Chaetomiaceae > Chaetomium > Chaetomium tenue. The sequence goes on along the minus strand of NW_027117330.1, from coordinate 255,809 downwards.
GTTATCGGCTGCGCGGAGATCAAAACTGTCAGGGTAGAGTGATAACCGTTAACGAGGAGAAAAAGAGTACCTTACTTATTATATACGATCTACTTGTACGAAATGGTGATTACACCCTGGTTCAAGTGTTCCTGCGCCTCTCTCTTGCAACGAAGGCCGCTAAAGTTTTCCGTTCCCGGAGGACATGTTCATGGTGATCGGCGCTAGCGTTTCATCGCGGGCTCTGTGGCTTGTTCCTTGCATGGGGAGCTAGGCGAGCCGTTGTGGTAGCAAATCATGGCTTGACTGTTAAGCCACCCGCAACGCTGTTCAAAGAGTTCTCCCAATGAAAAGTACCTGTTACCGAGGCTTCAGGCTACCCTCGTCAACGCCAAGAGCGCGGCGATCACGTACTTGGGGAGGGAGGCGGTTCAGCGCGCGTGTGTTCTAATTTTTCGGATGTTGCCATTCCTTGAGTTCTTCTAGGTCACTCCCTCTTCCCTAATTCCAACATCATCATAACCATCCTTACCTGAAAAACAGTTTCATAGTGAACGCGCAGTGTTGAAAGCGCGCCTGTGTGCGTGCGTTGACTCCCCTGTCATGAAAGGTTCCTGGCTATGGATCACTGGCTTTGCCGTCCGTAAGTTACTCCAAACGGGTGTTGTCCCCGTGCAGGCTTCTCGCCGCAGTTTTACGGTTACTCTGCTGAATATGGGGCAATATGCTAACTTCGAAAGTGAGCATTGCTGCAAATGTCGTGTTCCTCATCTCGTGCATGTCACCAGCCACCAAAAACATTTGTCTTTATCGAGTCAACGTGACTCTCTTGGCCGACGGGCTGCATAGACTGGCCGTGGTTGATGGCGGCAATGAAACCGACTTTCCTCTGACCGATGAACTGCCTACCTATTGGTATTGGGGAATGTCAGGTGCGTTGTTGATGGTCTTGTTTGACTTAAACACCTAGTAACCCAAGGCTTGATACACAGGGATGTGCGATGTCTTCGAAACTACGGGCGAGACAAACTGTCGGCGCGCGTTCCCCCCGACCAAGAATGTCCTCGGCACTCTAGAGGATTCACTGACAGACCGCTTGGGCAATGATCAAGGACGACGCATTAACGAGATTGTGTCCTCCTGGAATGCCACGCTGAGCAATATCAGCCCGGGCAGACTTGCTGCTAACGAAGCGAGGGTTGCCGCCCGGACCAAAGCCAGCGCTGCGCTCGTCATCATTGCCATCGTCCTAGACGCCATCAGTCCGTTTCTTGCTTTATGTCTACTTGGCGGCTCAAAGAAACGGCATTCTTACGTCGCGCCATTCTTGAGCTCCTTGATGGCGATCGTCGCCGGCGCGCTTGCAGTGCTGTCGATGAGAGACGGCGTGCATGGGATACTTGACACGAGTGAGCATGGGGGCCCGGCCATCATCATCTTGTTTGTTGGCGCAGCGCTACGATTGTTGTCTTGCGGCGGCGCGAGTAAGGGCCCTGATACGCCCTCAAATCGTCCTCGGCTGAACACAAATGAGGAAATCGGTCTCGACTCCAAGACACCACCAGGCCATCCTAAGCTGACGAGGAACGAGGAGATTGGGTTACAGGGAGAACATTATGTACTAATTCCTCGCCACACTAACCCCCAGTGATGTTTGGATAACTGATAGTTGGTTGTAGATACACTCATGGCTCAGAGACTTACCTGGTTGGTCCTACAAGAACTGGACGAGCCACCTACGATTCTACGCCGACCATCCGGAATTCAAAGAGCGACCGGGCCAGCATGCCGATTTTACTTACGAGGATCACCAGGGGCAGCTTTTACAGGAACTCGCCGATGCTGGGGCCGAAATCTCTCCTGACTGGCGGGCAGGAACGACATATCACCTCGAGGTGAAAACAACCCCTGCTGGATGCGGCACGACATTCCTGGTGAGCAGGAATCAAGTGCGGCTGGTGAGTTGCAATCTATGCTATGGCTCTCGCCCTTGCACTGACAGAGAAATGACAGATGCAAGACTACAGCGGCGATCCTCGCAACGCATATATTCTCGTCCGCATCTTTCAGATCGGTCGGAACCCGGCCATGGAATTCTTCCCTGATCCGTTGTCCCATCCTGGCCTTGTGTGGGGCCCGCTGAACGACAATGGGGATTACCCTGTGCATACTAGATCTTAATTTACGACGTTAAGTTCCTTGGAGTGGATCATAGATCAAAGTACCGCCCAGTATAGCAAGTGTTTGCTTAGTATAGCCCCAAAACCAGGTTATCACCCTAATGCATGACCCTTAACCTTCGATGTCCGCACCCAGGTTACCTAGCTTGATCCGTGTCTCTGTATTCAGCGGGCCGTCCCGAAGATGATGAGCATTGACCAGGGCTTAAAGTAAACGCCCGTTCGAAACTGAGGCGCGGGCAACTAGAATAATCTCCAAATGTGATCTGCTTTTTATCCTGGTCTCAGAGCCTGCAGACCTTAACTCGGCTACACCAGCATCTGACCGAGATCATGGATGCTGGCCAGACCTGAATGCCGCGAGGTGAAACAAATGACAACCAGGTACTCAGAAAAGCGTTCTAAATTTGGAATACCTTACAATATGAGTGGCATAGTGCTGTTTCTATACTTGGAGCGTTTAATATACTCGTTTTTAGCACACTACTTAAAGTTGGGATAGCTATTCTCAGTTGGGGCAGACGGCCGATTTTGAATAAAGGGAGTCATTTATCCAACATGAACTGAACCGATGATGGAAGCGTTATATTACGAAGTAGTATTTAGTTGGCTACCAACAACGGGATTCTTGAGTCCTCAATTAATATGCGGGCAACAAAATTCCTTTTCCGCCGGTGGATTTTGCCGCTGGATCCTCAAACTCTGTCAGAATATATTGGAAAGCTCGCTTATCATGCACCATGCCCTTGCTTGCTGACATGCTTGGGAGGCGACCGAAGGCTAGATCTAGGAACTAATCATGAGCGGCGATTCTATGCCCGGTAATTTGGTTGGTCCCGTTTTTTTCCTGAAATAACAAAACCCAATTGGACATCCGTTTACCTTCCTTCCTAAAGAGAAGGAATCTTGTCTTCTATTTGAATGTCCAACTTTGCTCAACTTTCACAGCTTTGCCCTTCGTTCCATATCTCTTCATGCTCTCGCAAAACCCCAGACTTCTTAATACTCTACCCAACATCAAAATGCTTCTTACATCCATCCTCGCCTTGGGGTCCGCCTCCCTAGTCGCCAGCCTGCCGCTAGAAGTTGCGGCCGCGCCACAAGGTCTCCGAGTCGTTGGGGCTTCGGTGTTGGGCAGCGGATGCCCTTACGGCACCGCTGATGTCCGAGCCGACGCATCAAACACGGCGTTCGAGATTAGGCTCTCGGAATATGTCGTGAAGACTGGTCCGGGCACCATGGCAGCCGACTGGCGGAAAAACTGCAAACTTACGTTGAACCTTGAATACGATGCCGGCTTTCAGTATGTACACCCCCAAAGTAGACCTGGTACCTCACCTCCAGGGCTGACTTTTCCTTTCTACACAGATTCTCCACGATCAACGCCAACATGAAGGGATACGCTTTCCTGCCAGCCGGGACCGAGGGACAATGCGACAACACCTTCTCCTTCACTGGCGCCTCAGGCGAAGTCAACTACGGCATCGACTTGAAGGGGGCGCGGGAAGGGGCCTTCTCGCTCTCGGCTAACCCCGATGTGGTGTCTTGGTCGCCTTGCGGCGGCTCCACGGCCATTCTGAACATGAACACACAATGCTTCATCTCACCTACGGACGACCGAGCACTTATCGCGGTAGGTGGAAAGCAATTCCGGCGCAGTGAGAGACAACCTAATGCTGATAAAATGGATAGGTCGACCGCGTCAGCAGCAAGCTGACTGTCCGTGTTGCTCTTGATTGGAGGAGGTGTTAGAATTCACGTTACCAAGAGTTTGGATGTATATATGTGTCGACGTGGGCTAGTACCTACCTCGAAGAAAATTCCTCAACCATGTTTTTCTTGGAGTTTCAAAATAGAAACTTTACCTTTCGAAACCGTTGCCGTTCACTGTTTGTACGCGTCTTAGTTCTCGTGAAAGGAGCTAAACGCTAGCCGGACGAGGTCTATGCGCACGATGATCATGTTGGCTGTGCATTGAATCGTGCTGCTAGCGAGTTGCCATGGAGAATGGGCATGAGGATGAGGCGCCCACTGCCCACTTATATTCCGGACATACGCGGATTTGTCGTGGCAGGGTTTGCCTGGACAAGGATGGCCGACAAGGGTGACCGGCCCGCGGAAATCGAGCAAAAGTCAAAACGGTGGGTCTTCGCCCGGAAAGACTCAGCTCTGATTCGACACGGATTCAACACGACGATACGCGTATAGAAATCCCCGCCCCTGGATTCCTCCTGGGCGAGCACAACCCAAGCCCGTCCTCAACACTGCCCGCCCTGGTGGCTCAGCTAGAAGTCTGGCCCTAAATGGTCGCTGTGTTGGTTTCGGTCTTGGTATAAACATGGAGCTGACGCGCGTCCAGGTGGTGCTGCCACCGAATTTGGAAACGGGGGTAACCAGGATCTGGAGCCTGGTGCTGTAGCCGCCTGCTATTATAATGAAGATGGAATGCCTATCTACGACTCGATTCCAGCTTTCATCCTTCTTTCGGTATCCTCGGTCGACGTCTTGGCCCCATTCGACGCTTCCAATCCATCGTAGGGCACTGTCGACCTCTACTCATCTCTTTACACATCTACCACACCTACCACACCTAGTGGCCGAGCCAGGGCGACACAGTACCAAGTAAACGACGTCCCGGGTCAGGGGTTAAGATGGCGGGCGAACCTGCGTTTGAGGGCGGCTTCAAGCTGTACCGTTACGACCCCAACTTGGCAGCCAATATCGTCTTCATTGTCCTTTTCGCCGGAGTATCGATAGGCCACGCCGTCCTCCTTTTCCGGAGGAGAACATGGTCGTTCATCCCGTTCTTGATAGGCTGCATCTGTACGCTGGTCCCCGCTCCCAATGCATACGCGGCGGAGCGTCGTCATTGACTACCACGAGCTAACCGATACCACACAGTTGAGACGATCGGGTACATCGGCCGAGCCATTTCCGCCCAGGAAAACCCCGACTACTCGTTGAACGCGTACATTCTTCAAACCCTTCTCATCCTACTCGGCCCAGCGCTGCTCGCCGCCTCCATCTACATGATCCTCGGCCGACTGATCCGCCTGCTCGGAGCCGAAGAATACGCGTTGATCAGGACGAAGTGGATGACCAAGGTCTTCGTGACGGGCGACGTGCTGTCATTCCTTGCGCAAGGGGCTGGTAAGTCCATGGCATGAGCAATTCGGCCATCCGCGCCACCAGAACATCGGACACTAACCACCCACCCTACTCCCAGGCGGCGGCCTCATGTCCGTAGCCAAGACACATGACGCCCAAAAGCTCGGCGAGAACGTCATCCTCGCCGGCCTCGCCATCCAAATCATCTTCTTCGGCTTCTTCATCATCACCACGATCCTCTTCCACCGGCGCATCGCCGCCCACCCCACCCCGCGCTCCTACTCCGTCACGGGGCCCTGGCGGCAGCTCCTCATCGCCCTATACATCAGCAGCGTGCTGGTGCTGGTGCGGTCCGTGTTCCGCATGATCGAGTTCGGCATGGGCAACGACAGCGTGCTTATGTCCAACGAGGGCTACCTGTTGGGGCTGGACGGCGCCCTCATGCTGCTGGTCGCGGCCGTGCTGCTGTGGAGCCACCCCAGCCGGGCCCTGTCCGGGTACAAGGAGGCGCTGGCGTCGTCGGGCGGCGAGAGCGGCCGCAATACGGCCGAGAGCTTTCAGATGCTGCCGGTTCACCCTGATGTCGCGCCCGCGGGGGTCGTGATGCCAGGGAAATATGATAGTGACTCGACGGCTGTGGTGGGGCGGCAGGGCAGTGGGTATGAGGTGCCGGCTAGGGAACACCGGTACTCCAGCGCGTATGGAAGGTGAGGGGCGGAGAGTAGGAGGAGAGGAGAGAAGTAGCGTGAGACGAAGGAAGATGATGGTATTTTCTTTTATTAAAGAAACGATAGAGGGGACTTGGGTAAACTGCAATAAAAGCCATTTCTGTCAAAGGCGTTTGGAAATCGGTACGCTTAAGTACCAGTTGTTCGGGATCTACATACATAATAATGGGGTTTCACATACACACATGGTCTTCCGAACCTCATTCCATGGTCCGATGATGGTGCATCCCTGGTGTTCACCCCTATTAAACATGGTGGAACGGGCTTCCCCTAACCCTTGAGTTTCTCATCCGAAAACTCAACTTTTAAGCAAAGCGCACCGAGGACCCCTGTCCATGCTCGAGCCATGCAAATTCTGTGACCCACACCTCAGAACCTGTTCCACACAGACCCGCTAATTAATGTTAGGGTTCAACCCCTGACGAAGATCGCTCGTCAGAAAAACACTTCCACTCCTGTGTTTAACAACAATCACCTCGGGCGTGTGGCTCAGTTGGTAGAGCGTTCGCTTAGCATACTCCTGTATGCGAAAGGTCCTGGGTTCGATTCCCAGCTCGTCCAAAGGAATCACCAGATCTTGTGATCTGGTGTCAACATGTGTTTTTGCATTGTTCGTTGCCCCCTTTTTGGCATCACACACACACCATCTCGTACCTTTGAAGACATCACAACCTTTTAATCGAGAAAGCCCTCTCTTGACCTCGGCCCCATTATAATCCCAGCCCCCTTACAATATCAGTTCGCTCGCATCCAACCCAAGCTTCCACTTCCGAAAACACGCACCTTCCACCTTCTCCCCATCTCCAACCTCGAACACACCATCTGCGGCGATGACCTGGGTCCTCTTCACAGGATAGCAACCAGCTACAGCATCGCTATCCAGCTCTCCATTATGCTAATCCTTACCGGTCCTCTTCCTTACCCTCTCACCCCCTGAAGGACTTTTGTGGCTGTCCAGGTGGTATCCCCTCCACGCGATGTGCGCCTACCCAGCCAACCCAACCATAAAGGAAAGAAACCTAGACGTGCTCAGGTTGAGCAGCTGGAGTGTCATTAGATGATTAAGAATGGGACATTTCGTATCTTCTTCCATTAAGGCGTTATCAAGGTGATATGATTCCGAGACTGCTCCCGCATCCCTCGCCACTCACGGTTTGTCATCCTGCAGATGACATGCGTTATGGTCCACGTAAACTATCGTAATCTGGGAGGTTCGTTTTCATGAATAGCCGATGTGGATTTGTTGGAAGGTAATGGAGGTAATAATATCCCCCCAATCTTTACTCTTGAACATGGATCTTGGGAGCCTTGCCTGTAAACATCTTTCGCTCCGCCCCCTAAGCTGCGGTTTCATCGAAATGCATCTGCCGTGGCGGTCCTGGTCTTATCATGTTGAACGTGATGGGCCCCAGAACATCCCTGTGGCGCAGCTTTGGGGCTTTCTAACGCCCCAAGAGTACAGATTTAAATCGATTCATTTCATCACGTTTATCTCACTACCACAGAGAGTAGCAAGGGGCGAAGCCCCAAAGATGGGGCAACCACTTATCGCGTGGCGTGACCTCCGTCCGCCCCAACCCAACCGTCCCGGCCCATGCACCATCTATGACCTCGTTTTACGTATCCACGTCATTATGTCGGAACTCATCACTCATCGTGCTGGTCAAATCATCCTTTCATACCCGTCCATCCTCTGCTCTATCCCGGCCCTCGCTCCCTTACGCAACACCAGCAAGCTTCAGGACGTTGGGGTTGTTGCTGAAGAGGCTCTGGTCGGCGTTGTAGAGGAGGAAGACAGTCTTGCGAACAATTTCGCGGGTCTCGTCGTCCAACTGGTCCGCCGGGGGGCTGAGCACCGCTTCGAACACGGGGACGAGCTTGGGGGTAAGCTGTTGGACGGTGGGTTCATTGTTCTCATCTATTAAGTGGTTAGTGGGGGCTTTCATCCCGTATGGGTAAGGGTGACTCACAAAGTTTCAAGATACACTCATACACCGGCGAGTTCTCCTCAAAGTCGTCCTTGAGGGGAAGCAGACCGACCAGCGCAGGGAGGACATCGCCGAGCGGAATCTGGTCCGGGTGCGCCATGGTCATGCGAGAGATGCAGCCCGCAGCGTTGTCCTTGATGCGCGCCTCCTGGACCTGAAGCATGGGCTCGAGCTTCTGCAAAATCGTGCCGTAGTGGGGCATGTAGGTGTTTGTGTCAGTCGAGTTGAGAATCAACTGACCGGTGGCGTAGGCGGCATTGCTCTTGGTCTCGGGATCCGTGTCTGACAGTCGCTTGAGGAGGAGCTTGAGCAGCTTCTCGGTGTACGGCGTAACGGCTGCTTCCATGTTGGCCGCACATTCAGCAATGACACCAACACCGGTGGACCGCTCGATGTTCTCCGACTCGGAGGCTGCGAACCGCATGATGGGCTTCTCGAAGATCTTCCACAGCTCGGAAAAGCCAGGGCCAAGGGCGACAGCAAGACCAATGACAACGTCAAGACCGGTGTCGATGACGAGCCAATCGTACTCGGACGAGCCTTCAACCTCCTGCTCCTCGTCCTCGTCGCCAAGATCCTGCTGGCAGGGGTGAGAGCGGGTGATGATGGTAGAGATCACAGTGACAACCTCCTTGACGAAGTCCTCCTGGGCAAGAATGGCGGGGCCGCAAGCCTTGAGGGTGGCCGCAACATTGCGGTTGATCTCAGTGACGACAGTACTTGTAATTATCAGCATCCATCCAACAAAAGCTAATGAGGAAGACACAGAGAATGAAGTGTGAAGTCAGAAGTAGATATGCACGTTTTCTCAGCATCCGCAATAATGCGTTTGAGTGAGCTGGGTATTAACGCTAGGTGGTCATCATGCAAAGGTTGGGGGAAACAGAAAGAAAATCACACATACCGATCAGCCTCCTCGTTCCACAGAGCAAGGGTGGCCTTGCACACGATCTCCCCGAGCTTCACGAGTGTGACGGTGGGGGTGTGCTTGAGGGGAAGCCCGGGCTCCCAGTTGGTGCCGGTTTCCTGCTCCATGAGTTGCCACACACGGGCATACGACCGCCAGAGTGTCGCGACAGCGGCCTTACGGCAGCCTTCGTATGAGTGTTCGGCCAAGGGGGAGATGGTCTCGACGGCCCTCTCCAAATATTCGGTAATCTCTTGGGTGCCGCAAGCATAGGTAATGATGTCCCCGAGGATCTCCATGGCAACCTCCTTCTCGAGGGCCTCGGCCGAAATACCAAAATCGTCGTACTCCTCGTCATCGTCGTCATCCATCCACTCCTCGTCGTCGTCGGCCCCTTTGATGGTGATCTTCTTGCCCGCGGTGATGACTTCGTTATCCGTGCCGACAATGCCCTTCTCCTCCTCGCTGAGCTTCAGCTTGATTTCCTCCTCCTCGAGCTTCAGGCTGTCAAACAGACCCTTGAAAACACCGGGAAGGAAGGGCGCAAACTCTTTCTCGTAGATCTTAGCAAGCGAGCTCCACATTATGAAGCTGCTCTCCTTAAGTCTCGAGTTATCGAGCTGCAGGCCTTCCTCGCTGGACCGCATCAGGTCGACGACGTAGGGCTGGAAGGTTTGAGCACCAACGGCGGTGGCGATGCGGCCAACGGAGTCGCAAACGCCGCTGCGCAGCGAGAGGTCGTCCTCGGTCTCCTTGATCGTGAGGTACGCACCCAAAGCCTGCATGGTCTGCTCAAAGTAGGGCTTGAAATCCTCGCCGAGGCACTCAGCAATGGCACCAATGGCACCGGAAGCGGCGACCTTGACCTTGAAGTCCTCATGGGTGATCAGGGCACCAATGTTACCGACCAGATCGCCGGCGTTCTGCTTCATGAACTCGGCATCCAGGCCTTCGGACATGGCGTCAAGGGCGCCGCAAACCGACCGAATGATTTCGATGTTCTTCTTGGCGAGCTTCTCGTCGGAGGCCGGGACCATGGCTGCTTGCAGGTTCTTAACCAGAGCGGTCATGATAGGCTCGTTGAATGAGGAAAGCTCTTCGGCGATGTCATCGGCGAGACGGGCGAGGCCGATCAAAGCAGTGTGCCGGACACCAACGTCGGGGTCGTTCAACAGGTTGATGGCGAGAGGCATGATGGCCTTGACTTGCGAAGCAATGAAATCGGGCGCACCCTCAACAACCGTGCCAAGAGCAAGAATGCCGGCCTTCCTGTACCCAGGGTCTTCGGAGGCAGCGAACTTGGGGAGGGCGTCCAGCAGCGGGACAATAACTTGGCGCGGCGGCAGGTCGGTCGCCAGTTGATCGAGCAAGGCCAGGGCTGACCGAGCAGGGCCCATGTCGTCGTCATCTTCGTCATCGTCGATCTCGGTGAGGATCAACAAGCTCTTTTGCGTGAGCTCCTGACCCATGTCCTTCATGCCCTGGATCTTCATGCGTCGGTAGCGGACAGTCTGCGCGAGGAAGGCCAGCGCCTGGGCGCGAACCTCGTCGTCGGCTTGCTTGTTCGCAGCAAGATCGATCATGAACTGAACTAGGTCCTTGAGATACTTGCCAAGCAAGGCAGACTCGTAGGCCAGGAATTGTTGGAACACCTCGAAAGCTTGGCCGGTCTTTTCATCGTCACCGGCCTGGACGGCGTCCTTGAGGACATCGACCATGGGCGGGATCAAGGTCTGAAGGGTGGACACGGATTCTTCGTCCTCGAGCGGTTCAAACATCAGCAGCATGGCACCGATGGACATCATAGAGTTGATGCGGACGTCGGCGCTCTGAGGGTCGCGCAGGGAGTGGCCGAAAAGCTCGAGGAGCTTCGGCATGTGGTCGGCGAAGGAAGTCGGGTTCTCCTCCAGCAAGCTGAAAATGATGTAGGAGCCGACCTCGCGCTGGCCGACTTCGTTGCTGCTCGAGAGGGTGAAAAGAGCGGGGATCAACTCGTGCCACTCACCCTCCTCGAGGTCAATGGCCGCAATGGCCGCAACCAAACGAGCGTTGGCATGGCGAGCCCGGGGACTCTGCTCATTGAGAGTGGCTTGCACAAGGTGCTGGCGCACAGCGGGCTTCTGTTCTTTGGTGATCTTCTCCCAGTGCTTCACGGCCAACCGCGCGCCCTGCACGGCTGCCTGCTGCCGCACAATGACATCTTGGTGGGTCGCGACGATCTCGACGAGGAGAAGGAGGGACTCCGGGTGGGAGTAGTAGTTTTTCTGAAGCTCGGCGGTGACCGCCTTGAGGTTCTGAGTGTCGGCTGGAGGGTAAGTGTCAGCAAAGTCACCGGGGTTCTGAGAATTGGTCTTCTGCTGGCCGATCTGTGTCGGATTGACCCGTCGGTTGTCTCAAAAAAAGAAAGGAAAATACGGGCAGTATGGGAGAGACTTACGAACTTGCGACTCCTGCAGGAGTGCCGCCAACCTCTGCTGATCCATAGTGCCGTGCCTTGGATGCAAGAAAAAGGGGTATCACGAAGAAAAGGAAAGAAAGGAAGAGGCGGCGGCAGGCGCTCAAGGTGGTTGTTTGTCGCAACAAAAAGGGCCCCAGGCAACCCAGAAAATTTTTGGATTTTCCAATTTGCAGTGTGGAACCATGAAGGAAGGAGGGGTCCCGGTGCCAAGTGCGGGGCAGATACAGCTTTCACCGCCTTTCACAATACACGTGATGAGAGGTTTAAAGAGAGAAAGTGACAAGTAAGGGTTAGGGTCATCATAATAACAGTTGCAGGCAAGGTACCCCCAACAATGTTTCCCGCTGGCATGGAGGATTTTGAGCACTTGTTTAGATTTCCTGTTTTCATTATGCCAAAATCACGCAATGGCAGCATAATTCACTTTTTCCAGGTATGACGAGTTCCCTTATCTGAAGAAAAGTTACAGAGCAAGTATTTTTTGATGATAAAAAGAGAAGAAAAAGAAGAAATAAATAAACAAGAAATAAGTAACAGCGTAACCTACTGAGATTGACGATAAGACCCAGAGCTCTTTGTCAACTCAACTTCGCTGAGGTTCTCCAGACTTGTTAAATCCCCCCGGGGGATGTCAACATCACGGAGATGGTGGAGGACAGAGAGTGTCTCAAAGTGGTGTTGACCTGGTGGCAATCTGTTGTGCTGAATATGGGGGTTGAGCCGTTGACGTGAACGGCCATCAAATGGGAGGCTTGGTTGGCTCTTGCATCAATGGGATAGGGGCTGGGAGCATCGGACTGTCCCGAGTCCCATTGAAACGCGCGGCTTTACTCACAACCAACTTCTCTGTAGAAACCGCTTGAGTTCTGCACAAGCCAAAAGCCAAGAGAAAACTCCAGAGGGACAGCCACCAACAACGGTACAGAAGACAGGCAATCACTGGAATGGCATCATCACAGCGGCGGTCATTTAAGGCAGTGTAAAAGTGGGATGTGAAGATTGTCTCAATATTTAGCCTCAAGTTGTCCTGGCATGGAGCAAAACCCTAATCCTTCCCTTGCTTCCCTGGGCCCTGGTTTCTCCACTCCTCCGAGCCATCCTCGACGCCACTAGACCATCCCAAGCAAGAATCCTTTCGGTGCTCCTTCTTGGCGGCAGTTTCTCATTGTGGCCCTGTATCCGCTTAGGGAGCAGCGACAACGGCACCAGTGCCGTACTGGATGTTGAAGACGCTATCCGGCAGCCTGCCGTTGGTGGAGCCCAGCGCATGAGGGCACGAAGGCTGGTTGCTGACAGCCAGGTTGACGGAGCACTGCTCGTCGTAGCCCCAGTGGCAGACGGGGTCCTTGATGTTGAACAGGCGGTAGTTCTTGGCGACCCAGCTGTTGGGCTGGCCTAGGCAGCTGGCGACGTAGTTCATGCTGTTGGAAGCCAACAGGGGGAGACCACCAGACTTGAGGTGCTGCACGCAGTTGCTGGCGGCCACGTTCTGGACGTCCATGTTGACGGCGCCGCCAGTGATGGGGTGGGCGGTGGCGCTCTGGCCGGAGACCAGGAAGTTGTAGGCGTCGTACGAGATGTCGTAGGCGCCGCCGGACTGGTCGATGCGAAGCAGGTCGACAGAGCGGCCGCCATAGGAGACGCGGACGCAAATGTTGTCGCAGTCGACCGACATGGGCCAGTAGGCAACCCGGTTAGTGTTGATCTTGCAGCCGAGAACGCCGACTGAAGAGGAGTACATGTCGTGGGGAGTGATGCCACGCGACTCGCCAGCGACGAAGGTCGCCAGCAGGCCAACGGCGAGAGAAGCAAGAGCAAACATGATGATGTTGCTATCGGTGAAAGCGTAAAAGGGATTGATGTGTTCTTTGTCCGGAAAGGATGCCTGAGAAGGTGTGACTTGCTTGTTGGCAAGGAAGAGATGTGCGATGGTGGTGGAAGGGAAGCTTGAAAACTGACAGCAGCAATGGGAATTTATAGGCATGAGGGAATAGCCTCCATCCCCACTGCCTTCTCAGCCTTTTCAGTTGCGCATTGTGTTTGAGAACCTTGTTTGCCATGCCAACCATTTTGATCATGGCTGCCCTGGCTGTTGAGGAATTAGCGTGAGCATGTTACTTGGGATGGAGTGCTTGACCGAGTTGGAACGCGTAATCAATGGATTAACGCCTAAACAAAGCTTTGATGTTGTTATCATTGGTACTGTGCTCGGCCGTAAGGTTCCGAGGTATTTGGAACATACATACACTGTGTGGTGAACAAGACGATAGCGGAATCATGGCGGAATGTTGCCGTTGTACACAGTATCAACTGTCAAGCAGACAAGCAACCATATCTGAGCCCCCGATGCTGTTGTCTGGGTTGCTATTCCGCACTGACCAAATCTGCGAAGGCTAGCGAGTCAGCGGCCATAATCTGTGCACGTTGAAAACTTCCCGCTGGAAGGGAACCTCGGTGGCACACAGTGAAATGGAGGTTTATTGTTAACTACACTTCACACAAACAGCAGGAGTGGCATTTGTATCTTTCCCAAACACCCAACAAAAGCCCATTTTCTACAGTTTATCTGGGCTAAGCACTGCAGTTTACCTTACACACATTATTCCCTTCACACACCAACCCAACTTCCCCCACCTCAAACCTTTATTCCAAATCCATCTCATCCCTCTCCCGCCCCTGCCGAAACACCTCCAAAGTAGTCTCCCGTTGCGCATCATACGCAAACTGAATCTCCCTCTCCCCCACCCTCCCAGCCCGCACCTCGCCCTCAGCAGCCCACACCGCACCGACATGCTCCTCCTCACTCAACCTCACCACCGGAAACCCATCCCCCTCCAAACCCCCCTCCAACCTCAAACCCTCCACCCCCACCAAAAAAGTAACCTTCCTCCACCTCTCCCCCCCACCCCCGTCAAACTCACCCACCTCCACCACCCTTTCCACCCGCCTCACCACCAGCCCCGTCTCCTCACGCACCTCGCGGCAGAGGGCATGCAGCAGGGACGCGTCGGTCGTGTCGACACGGCCGCCGGGGCATTCCCACTTGAGGCCAAAGCCGTCGCGGGGGGCGCGTTGGATGAGAAGGACGCGGTTGTTGTTGGTGGTGGTGGTGTTGTGCGGCTTGTGTAGGATGAGGGCGGCGACGACGAGGTTGGTGAGGTGCGGGTTGGTGGAGAGGTATTGGGCTGGGGTGGCGGTGGTGTAGGGGGTGAGGGAGGGGTGGGTGCTGGTTAAGGGGGTGGTACCAGCGTTGGCGGTGGTGGTGTTTGTTGACATTGTCTTGCCACTGTGTTGGTGGGCCCGGCTAATATGGCGTCCGTGCTTGTTTACTGTATCAGGCATTTCAAGAATCTGTCTAGAGTTCGGATGAGTTGTTTTAAATAATGTCACTGTTCTGCGTGCGGAACAATTCCAGTTGGGCACGTTGCTGACGCGGAAACACGCCGCAACGCGTGGCTCAAAGTTGAAAGGCACGCCTGACGCGTCCTCCAGGCTACAGTGATTTCCAAAATCTCTGCCTATTCCAAGTCATTCCCAACACACCGACCTACGGTAGGCATCTATCGATTAGCGCGAGTATCAGTAACACACGACCGGGAATATCGGCCTCTTGTCCACATGGCTCCGGCTCACCCGCCAATGGGGGAATCAGCCCACGACCCAAGGGCCAAAAGTCCTCATCATGCATGCTGTTCGAGCCTGGTGTATATACCGGGGGGGCCGGGGATATTAACAATCCACAATGGAGATTTGAGGGAAAGGAAATGTGCAGAAGAAATGTAAAGAAAAGAGAAGAAAAAGAAAACCCGAGATTTAATGCCCACCCGCCCAGTCTCAACGGTAGCTGCAGTTCCCTGAGACCCCCCGAAGTGCCACCAAGTAATCACTCTCCCCACCGTGAAGGATCACATCCTGCCAGGAACAGTTAGCATACGCACAATCTCAACAACAGCACAATAACTCGGTAAAGAAACCAAAAGGACACCTCACCTCTCCACAGGACTCAACCCCAACAACCGCATCCCAGTCTCCAGCACCTGCCTCGCCCCCTCATATAGTGCCGCCCTCGCAAGAACCACGTCCCTGCCACCCTCGGCACCTACAACCTGCAGCACGTCATAGCACGACGAAAGCTGGTGCGCCAACCGGAACAAATATGTTAGAACAGTCGACGGCTCCAGCGTCTTGAGTGCCATGGCAGCCACGTCCGGATACTGCGCCATGAGTCGGAGCAGGTCAACAGCGTGCGATTTGTCCATGAGAATATCTGCGTCCAGCCCGTCGGGATGGCTCTTGAGGTGGGTGACAAGGTCTTGTCTGGTGAGACCTGCTTTGCGCAGAAGGGAGTTGAGTCTTGCGTGGCAGTATTGAAGATACGGCCCCGTGTCTCCCTCAAAGGATGTCATGCGGTTGATGTCAAAGGGGTAATTGTTGATCCGCTTCCCGCTCATGTCCTGGACCATCACTGCCGAGATGCCAACCTTCTCCGCCACAGCATCCGGGTCTTCCACTTGAGAATATTTGACCGCGTTGTGGCGCATAACTTCGTGCATTGCCTCACGCGACTGGTCCAAAATATCGCTCAGTAGCTGCACATTCCCCAGACGCGAGGACATGCCCAGGACCTTGCCAAAATTTACATGTTGAAGGCGTGCAGCGAGATCGGAGCGGCCCATCAGCTCGAGGGTTCGGAAAACGCGACGGAAGTAGAGGTCTTGTTCGGTCGAGACGACGTAGATCATTTTATCGAAGGCATACTTTTCATCACGCTCGAGGACGGCAGCAACATCGCGGAGGAGGTATGTTGTAGTACCAGTACGACCGCGGACGACGGCTACACCAAGGCCTTTAGAGCCGTGCTTTTCGAAATTAATGACCCAGGAGCCGTTATCTTGTTCATAGACCCCTTTCCCTCGAAGGATAGACTCGACCCAGTCGATCGTAGATTTACTGACTTGGGATTCGCCAGAATATTCGTCAAAGTCGATGTTGAGCCGGGCGTAGGTGGCAACGTAGCGGTCGATACTGATATCGCGGAAGCGGCGCCACAGTGCTAGGGCCTCTTCGTCGCCGTTCTCCATGCGGCTGAAAAAGGCATTGCGCTCTGCAAACAGCCCCCGAGACTCGGTCTCGGCTGTGTCACGGCCCTCATCTCGGGCTTTTTTGCTCTCTTCCTGTTCTGGTTTGAAGACCGCGTTGATCCTCGCGTAGACGTCAAGGAGGTGCTTGAGCGGTTCGCGAGCCAGCTCCTCCTCGGACCCAAAACGCTGCCACCCAACGGCCAACAGGCCAAACTGCTTCCCCCAGTCGCCGAGGTAGTTGACCTTGACCACGTCCCAGCCCATGGTTTTGTAGAGGTTGGCAATGAAGGCTCCGATGATGGTGCTGCGGAGGTGCCCGGCATGGAATTCTTTGGCAATGTTGGGGGAGCTAAACTCCAGGACGACCTTCTTACGGCCTTGGGCTGGCAGCGCGTGGTCGCGCAGTCCCACATTGAGATCACTGCCATAGGAGTGTTGGCGCTGGAAAATGCAGGGCAGGATGAGTCGCGGCAGGGACAAGGGAACGAAGAAGAACGGGAGATGTATCCCGGCCGCTGCCGGTTCCCGGAAGAGCGGGTTATTTCTGGGAAACGCAGCCACAAGCTCGGCGCACTGTTCGGCCGGCTTCTTGCCCTTGATGCGCAGACGAGGAACTGGCAACACCAAGTCCCCGTTCGCCGGCGTGCCAGGAACCTGGAGCGACTCGTATGCCACAGCCGTCTCACACCCTGCGAGTCGAGC
Organism: Chaetomium tenue; assembly: GCF_020726465.1. NCBI lineage: Eukaryota > Fungi > Ascomycota > Sordariomycetes > Sordariales > Chaetomiaceae > Chaetomium > Chaetomium tenue. Next base: position 238,678 of record NW_027117330.1, on the reverse strand, counting down.
GAGTATATCCGCGAGATGGGCACGGTAAATATCAATGGGCCGGTTGAGAGGGCGTGCCACGGGAGTCTCTCCGGGGATGGAGGGGATAGGGCCAGCTCCAATAATCCCGGATAGCAACCCTGTAAGGCCATCCAGCGTCAGCGTAGACATTTTCGGAAGTTTTCTGTTGTTTTCGTTGCAGTCTGCAATGTGCGAGGACCTATGCCTTTCTCTTGGCTCCTGATATCGTGGGGATTAACATTGAAGGTAACGCGGGGTTCAAAAGTGCTTGTGAAAGATATTAAAGTTGCCCGTGACTCACATATCGTGTCAGCATGATAGCCCAACCAACATTTTGGCCCCCGATCCTCTGATGACACGCAGAAATGAGGGTCAGTGGTAGTAGTGGGATAAGTGGAAGGCTGTGTGGTGTTTATTTAGTCAGTCAGGTCCCGGGTCTCAGCCATGCACATGTAGGTACAGGTACTCACTCAGTCGTTGCAGCCCCTGCAGCATCTTTCGACATGGGCCAGTCACAACATGAAGATGCACTAAAAAGATTCGGGCAGCTAAGTCGCTGACGACGCCAAAACCCGCAACGCGTGCCTAAAAGGCCTAACACTTCCTTTAGGCTACGGGAATTTCCAAACTCTACCTATTCTAAGTCATTCCCAGCCCGCCAACCAACAGTAGCTCTCTATCAATTATCGGGAGGATCCAACAATACCCCCCAGTGCAGTCAGCCAAAATTGGAACCATCTACATGGGATGCACACCACCGGGAATCGCGTCAAGCCCTAAACGGGATTAGCACAGCCTTTCACCCAATGTTACCGACACACAGCACAGATCACTTACATCCTTCCGTCTGCTCCTCCACGGTCTGCTGCTTCTGGCAGGCCACCGCCTCCTCGGGAGTCTGGGTCGTCAGGACCGAGCATCGGTCGCCGGTGCAGCGCGCGTCTAGCGCCTTCTGGAGGGAATCGCCCTTCCAGCCAAACACGTAATCACCATGTTGGCCGTATCCAGTGCTGTGCGCATGTCAGTCGATGGTTTGGTACATAAAGGAAGACGCATTGGCCACTCACGCATCACCCATCGAGTAGACGAGCGGCTGTCCTGTCTCGGGCCAATCCTCCGGGTTGTTGAACTCGCGCGTGTCCCACATAACCTCGTACATCAGCTGCGGCAGGCGGACGGGGTGGGTGTCGGGACAGGTCCCGGTCGATTCGAAGCTGCCGGTGATGGGGTAGGCGACGTGGCTCTTGTGGTCGGGCGTGTCGAGGTTCTTGCCGTCCCAGCATCTGGATGACGGTGTTTGTTAGTGTGGGTATTAGGAGGTAAGGGATGCGGGCTTGGCTTATTACGTTGGGAAGGTGATGGTGGTCCGGATACCGCCGGGGCAAGGCTTCTCAGGGAAAGACGCTGTGTCATCACCCGTGCAAGGGGCGCCGCCAAAGGGAGTCTGCTCAATGTTATGTTCGCAGCGGTGGCAAACTTGCTTAGCCATGCCCTTCTGAGTCCGCCGGCCAGCCTCTCCCACCAGCATGCGGAAGCCCTGGTCTTGTTAGTACGGTACGATCCAAGGATGGGACCAAGTCGTGTCACAACTCACTGGCTTGAAGGCTGTGACGGTGGTCTTGCCGTCATAGGGCGGAATGTAGTACACGGTGACGCCGCCAGCTCCCTTGAGCCCAAGATTGACCATCTGCGGGACCCTCTTGTACGTGCCATTCTTCGCACGGAAGTAGATGTTTGCGGTCCAGTAGTTGCTAAAGTCTTCCGAGAAAGAGCATGTCGTGCATGTGGATTTTTCCGCAGGGTCATACTCGCCGGGGGTCATGCTGGCAGTGAATGAGTTGCCGCCTACGATCTGGTGGAGATGCGGAGATTGTAGTTCGCCGGGGTTGACTAGGGGGTCGAGACGCTCGATGACGAGTTGGGAACATTGGAAGCGCATCATGGCGGCCTGGGCAAACTGGGCCGAAGCCTGGCCAGCGCAGAGCGCCGCCACTGAAGCAAGGTGAGACACCTTCATCGCTACCACTTGCTTGGTTGGTGTTGGTCGATCGAGGGTTGCAGTGTGGTGTAGCACTGTGCCTGTAATCAGGAAATGACTAGAGGCTCAACTGAAATAGGGGAAGAGCTGAAGGGGGTATATAACATATCAGTCCCTAGCCACCTGATACCTAGCCCTGCCATGGCCTGGCCGACCTTTTTACTTTGTCAATTATTGTTAGAAATAGATAGCGGCTTCATACTCACCGGAAGCTGTGCCCTGGCTGGTGGGCCGGGGTGAACTGCCGCATATTGCGCGGCTAGGTGGTTAAATCAGGGGTAAAGACAACACATCCTCATTGGGCGACGCGATCATTGGCAGCGTTCCGCGTCAAGCCGAATCAGATGTCCAATCTATTGTAATGTATCTTCGCATACCCCCACATGCCTCTCAGGTGGCTGTCTGTGGACGTCGGTAGCTAAAACCGGGTTGCTAGCTGCGATGAAAAGACGATCCTATCCTTGAGCAGTGATGGAGTATATTAAACAGCGTGCGGGATCAGCATCATGACCAGCTTTCACTGTTGATCATTGTCCTGGAAGAATATTCTGGAAGAATTCCATGCATTATCTGAAGCTCCTCCCGATAGCCTATAGTGGTTCGAAAGGTTTACAATACTTTACATGCGTTTTGTGATGTTGACCCCCGTTGTCCCAAGTCTTCATGTCAACAGGGCAATATAGAGTTTATAGAAAGGGTTCCAGTTCATAAACTAAACAGGTATAAAATTGGTAAGAAGTCAAATACCAAAGTAGCGTAGTGTACATAGCTTATCCGGAGTGAGACGATGATAAAAATCCACCTGTTTGTAGTGAGTTATGCCGTTCCTTACGGTACATGTACTTCCAGGTTCAGACAATCGCCCTTCTTAAGCAAGAAGTCTGAATTGGCATTCCAACACAACCCTAACCCTACAACAGGTGCCCACACCTGCAAATCTTCCGTAGTATAGTGGTCAGTATGTGAGCTTGTCATTAAACAATCGCTCGAGACCCGGGTTCAATTCCCGGCGGGAGAGACTACATGGTCCGTTCTTTTTGCTTAAATCCGAGTCTTGTCTCTGAAATATTGGAAACCCTTTCTGACCGCTGTCTCAGTCTCTCGGATTGCGTGCGCGGCTATTTCTTCGCACAGACTGTGATAGGCAATGTTTGAAGTGCAGATCTAAGACGGTAAGAATAAGACTTGACTCGGACTTTAACCCCCTTGCATGGGCTTTTTTTTCACCCTCAAATTTTGTGAAAAATGAGAAGCTGCTGTTCGATGACTCCCTCGGGTGCAGTGCTGCCTGGCACGGATTTCCATTCCTACCAATCCTGGCCTATGGGATGGAGATGGAGAACTCACATTTTCTTCGAAAGAATTGCTTGATTGGGGAGGGTTGCGGCTCAAGTGACGTGTCCGTCAGCATAGAGTTCTTCGCTTCTTCACCACAGGCCTCAATGCATTTTCGAAACGCGAAAGCGACATGTGGCGGCAAGATCTCGCACCGATTTCCGGATTTGGAACCGGGGGCTGAGTCGAAGTTTCTCCCCAGCTGCAGGACTGCGGCCCCCTGGGCGGATCTTGCACGCATTAGCACTTTCAGCTAGTCACTAGATGCCCCAAGCGACGTGTCGTAGCCCTATGGCAGATGCCGCCAAGCGAGGGGTGCGTGGCTTGTGAAAACACAGAAATGCGGCGATCAGCCTTGCGAATATGTAAGGCTTCCCTGCCGTACATCCGATGACTTTAAATCCGAAGGCTCCCTCCCCTTTGGGGTGAGACGGCGAGAAAGTCAAAGGGGTTAGTTGAGGAAACGAAAGCGGCTGCAGGGCAACCAAACTGGAAGACTTGCGTTTCTCAACCGAGAAAATGGCTCAAGTCGCGACTCTCACTGTCAAACAACAATACTGGAATTTGAAGGACGACTCCCCCAGTCTTGCATCGTGGAAAATACGAGAAGAGCCCCGTCGGCCGATATCATGGACTCGTCAAGCCCAAGCTCGCCCCAAACGGCTTCGAATAGCCGAGTGCCGCGAGGTCTTCAGACCCAATGACACCCTCCCGAGCATCCACATCCATGGCGCCGCCTGCCGCTGCGCCGAAACACAAACCGAAAACGAACTACAAGACGATGCTCTCGCAACACGAATCGCCTCCCTCACCAGGACCATCCTCGCAACAACAACACCACCACCACCACCACCGTCCACAACAACCCACTCCCCCTCGCCATCCCATTCACCACCCCGCCCCTCAAAACGCACCCCCAAGCGCTCAAACCCCCTCCAATCCCTCTCCACCACCCTCGCCCGCTTCTTCACACCCCACAACCACCTCCCCACCCCCTCCATCCCCCTCCAAGCCGACCTCTGCATCGGCGCCGCCGACCTCGACATCGACAAAGTCGCGCGCTACCTCCTCCCCCACACCACCACCACCACCACCACCGAAAACAACCCCCCCTCATCATCCCTTAACTTCAACGTCAACGTCAACAGCCCCAACCACCTCAACCTCACCCCCCTGATGTCCGCAATCCGCTCCCCCCTCGGCCCCACCCGTCCCCGCGCCCGCCTCGAGATGGTGCGCTTCCTGGTCGAGGCGTGCGGGGCAGACGTGCATGCTGTGCGGGTGGATCGCGTGACGGGGGTTGGGGAGAGTGTGCTCAGTATGGCGTGCGCTGCTGCGGGGGGTGCTGGTGAGGAGGGGGGGGTGGGGGTGGTGCGGTATTTGGTTGGGAGGGGGGTGGTGGTGGATGGGCGGTTGCCGGTGGGGAGGGGGATTGGAGGCGGTGGAGGTGGGAGTGGTGGGAAGGGGAGGACGGCGTTGCATGTTGCTGTTGCGGCGGGGAGGGCGGAGGTGGTGAGGGTGTTGGTGCGGGAAGGGGGGGCGGATGTGGATGGGGTGTTTGAGGCGGCTGAGACGGTGGAGAGGGAGGGAAAGGGGTCGTCGCGGGGGCTGGAAGGGGGGTTGAAGGGGTTGAGGGTGAAGACAAGGAAGAGTGTGTCGGGAGAGACTCTGAGGAAGGAGAAGGGGCCGAAGCATCCGGTTTCGGCGCTGCATCTTGCTTACAACAACTACGCGTGCGCGCAGGTATTGTTGGAGTCAGGTGCTAATGTTGGGGCGAGGGATGGATATGGCCGAACACCGCTTTACTGGGCGGCTGAGGCTGGCCAGGCGGATGTTGTGCGGTTGCTTGTCGGGGCGGGGGCGGATATCAACGCCGCTTCTGACGATGGGGTTACGCCGCTTAGCGCGGTGGTGGCCTTTCTTGACAATGAACAGCGGAGCCACGGACACACCGTAACCCTGAAGATGTTGTTGCATGGGGAAGCGCCCTCCGAGTCTGGGTCTGACTCCCAAGACGAGGGGTTATTGGGGAAGAAACTGGCCGCTTTGACCACGTGGCAGGAAATGAGAGAGGGCTTTTCGGAGGACGAAGGCGTTGTTCTGGGCGAGAAGTACCTTATTGACACCGCAGCGCCAGCACGGAAAGGGGTTGTATAACTGGGGGGAAACTCAGTCGGCGGGACTTGGAGTTCCTGTAATACCAAAAGCACTGTTTATAGGCGGCGTCAACATTACCTTCATTAAAATAACATTTCGATTGTCTGAGCCAAGCTTCGTAGAGTTGAAAAGTGATTGGGTCGCTACAGGCAAGGCTTGCACTTCATTGACCAAAGGTGATGAGGGCTCAGACATTGGTGTGCCGCCAGCTGTGGTTGTATTTGACTACCCATGACCGATAGATGTCGACCGAAGTAAGACGATGATACCTCATGTATTACGCAACACCTGAGTGCCATGATGGGTTGCCGTCATTGTTGATCCTCGTGGCAACAATATGCGACTAGATCCTCGTCTGAGGCCGGCGTCCTGCATTTGGCACAAATGAGGCCCGGCACAACCCAAATCTCCTCCCCATTCGCGGCACAAGTTCGACAGAGCACCCCCGGAACCTGGAGCAATTTTAGTAAACGCGAATGACAACTACTCGACGGAACTAACAGGATGGCTTTGGATTCCTTCCCCGGTATAAGGGAAAAGCGGGACGTATTCAACCCCGAAGCTGAAGCCGTCGACATGAGAAAGGCGGGATGGATAAGGCATAGTGATGGACGTCTTGTGTGTGATGCTGCTACCGTGATATGCGGAACTTGTAGATATAGAAGAGCACGTACTGTCGTTGAAATGGAAGATAATGACCGAGTTCCATTCCAATCGAGATTTTGCCTGTCAAGATATATAACTCCCCACGGCTCACGCTCCGCGCCATTATTCCCTCATAGAAATCATCTGCCTGCCCCCTTCTAACAAAGGGAAGACGTACAACAGCCGAAAACGAGAGCCCAGTGCCACCACACAGATCGAACCTCGGCTTAGAAAATTTCGGTCACGATAGCTGTTGCGACCCGACTGACGTCAAAAGAAGGGCCTGACTGCCAGATCTGCAACCGGCGATACTCCGCCCCTTGCCAACAGGCAACAAACATATGCCGAACAAGGCTACAGCGTTCATTACTGGGCAGAAAACAAATAGCTTCCGATGCTGCCGTGGTCAGTGCCCATGCGCTGGCAGGGAGGCACTCGATGGCTTCGTCACTTCGGCATGCAACTCTTCTCACCGGTCGGGCTAGCGAGCCGAACGACTGGCTCGGGCCGGTGGAGGTTGCAACACAAACCGCGCAAGCCGCCGATTCAGTTTCCTAGTCCAGCCCAGATGGTCTGCTGCAAGACCACCCCCATGCCGCCCGCAGATGGCCCGCAGGAAACCTGCAGAATCATCCTGCGTCAGTGCGTCCTAGTACGGCACTTCCCGGTTGTCCTCATCTTGGACTTGAGGAAATGCCGCGGAGAACCAGGGCCCTCAGGCTATAATTCGTTGGCCGATACCCCGAACCAAGGTACACTCATAGACATCCCCACTTCCCTTTGGCCGAGTGATGGTCCAATCCCTGTGATGTCCGCGCGTGGCGCAACCTATGTGGGTTGTATGTACCTTGGCGAACCCTTATGCTGTTGGTCTCCACGCCGCAGAGGCGCATGACAGTGGTCGTGGAGAGGAGGGTTTGATGCCTGACAGTTACACGACACACTCCACGGGAGGGCTAGCAGGAACTTGCTTTAGTACTAGGTATAGTTGGATAAGGTTCACTGGCAGTAAGTATGACACAAAAAGTTCAGTACTACAAATTGCTTGGGGCTTTGGTTCCCAACACTGCCTCGACTTTAGCTAACCCTGGCGCCCGCTTCCCCTGTCTCTGACTCTGACAAGCCGGCGTTATCTCCGTGCTCACATGTTTAGCCAGACGGCATGCCCAGCCACGATGCGGCAAACGAAAAGCACTAGTCCCAAACCCGGTACATGCCCACCTGCCGTAGGAAATCATGAGGCGAAAGACTTTTTTTGCCTGCATATGCATGACGTGTATTTCCTGATTATGATTCCGCTCGCCCCATTCTTGGGCAGAAGCGAGGAACTTTCTGCAACCTGTGTTGGGCCCGAGGAGCGTCGACCAGGCAAGGGCGCGTGCCTTGCTTGATCGAGGATGGAACGCATGCGGAACTCCACAAAAGAGCTGCATGATACTGCGGGGACTATATCTTGCAGGGCAAAGGAAGATTGGGCCGCATGAACTAATATCATATCATACCCGGTTTCCAAAAGCCTAAGGTACTAGGTCACAACATACTCACAACTCACGTCCTTTTCCGAATACCTTCGGGCCTCTCCCGGGGCGCAACCCGCGGACCACACATCAAAGCCGCCTTTTCACGGAACCTTAATTTTTTACCGCGGCCATCATATGGCTTTGAAATCCACTACAGCACACAGTACCAAAGCTAAGTGGCCAACAAGAACTGAACGCTGGTATGCCCGTACCCGGTGTGATGTGTCTGGTCTAGATTCCAAAGAACTTTCCTTGCGAGAGGCCCTTGACTTCACGTTTCGCGACATCTCCCACCTCGAGTCCCAAAGACCCAACTCAACCAATCTTACTCAATCTTCGTCTGAACCACAGGAAACGGCGTGTTCTCCTCCTTCAACCCAAACGAACAGACCCCGCCCGCCGAGCACAGCCCACTCATATTGTCCCCAACCTTGAACCCCTCCGTCCCCTCAAACACCTCACCCCCCTTCTTCAACTCAAAGCGCACCTTAAAATCAGTCGTAGGCGAGGGATTTGCAGAATCCGACTCCAGCATGGCAAAGCTCCATTGCCCGCCGGGAATGTCAGAGCACGCGTTGACTTTGTCGTACGGCGGTTCCTCGAAGGTCCATTTGGTGGCGCAGAATGTGGGGTTGGAGATCATGCCGTTGGGGTCAACGATGGTGATGTTGATGAGGCTCCATGGGGAGCTGCCTTCCCGGTCCGGTGGACTGAAGGTGCTGAGGTGGGAGATTAGCCAGGGGTTGAGGTCTGAGTCGGCCAGTGCGAGAGGCGCTGCTAGCAAGCCACCTAGGGTGAACGAGATGATGTTGGGGAGATGCATTTTTGAGAGGTCGTGATTGTAGGATGGTGTGTGATGGCCATGGCTAGGTAGTGCTCGAGGGCCGTGGGTGATGTCCATCCATATATGGCGTTGGTTTCGCGCCACATTTCTTGGAATGTTACCGCCGGCAGCGATGATGACCCGCCGGAACTGTCGCCGTATTCCGCACAGGGCATTTCTTCTAACAATAGGTACGGTTACGAGAATTAAAGTTGCTTCTTGCAGTAAGCATCTCGCGGCTAAAACGCGGTGTAACACAACAAAACGACCTGCACGCACCCGTCCGGTCCGCCCCGTATCAAAGCTAGATCAGAAATATTACTCTGTTTCTCAAGGAGCCATTCAGGGCCAGTCCGTCAAGCTGTTCTAGGTTGGACATCCAGGACATGGGTCTGAATGATGTTGCCTGCCCTAGATTTATTGCACAATAAACAACTCAACAATTCAGCGCTCACCAACGGCTATGGCGGTTCGCCCTATGCCAGCTCCTGGCCGCCGGCGCCTCCTTGGCAGCCGCATACAAGGCCCCGTAGCTGTCGTCCGTGTCGTAGCGCCTCTTTGAGAGCCTTCATCTGGCCCCTGATGTACGTTCAAGCTGTACAAGTACAAAGGATGATCGACGATCTGACTCCGGCTAGGGTGACGGTGTGCCTCAGGATTTCTCTGTCTCTCATCTCTTCAGTTTATTTCATTTCAGCTTTAACGTAGGACTGAGGCCCACACATAACCTCCTCTCTCAGTGATGGCGCCGCTGTTCTTGGCCCAGCAAGTGCAAGATGGCAGGTCCAGAACATCTGCGCTAGTGGACTTAGGTTCTCCTCCCTTTACCTACCTATTCTTCGAGCTATATTCTCCAGGGATAATTGCTATGAAACCCAAGGAACGGTTCTCGGCGGATCATAGAACCATAGGCCTTGAGCATTGCAGCCCTGCTGCCGTTGGGACTTCTTTTATTGGGTCTCAGTCGGGGAAGCCATCGAAACTACAGATCTGCCTTTGACCACGACGAGGACCGTAACGACTTCAAGTACGTGGCGTTTACTCTCTGCGAGCTCACTACACTCGATATGGGCTTTTGAGAAGGGTTATACCCTAAAGAAAAATAAATCTCAGAGGTACTAGGGCTTGAAGAGTACGAGCAGTGCTCGGACGCGCAGTTGGTAGCAAATACCCTTCCTTGCTCACATAACCACTGGATCGAGCGCAGGCCACGGCGGAGCAGGAGATAACGCACTGCACACAAACCCCGGAACACGTATGCTGGCTAGATGTGGCTTCATTACCAAAAATAGAATACGTCCGAGCAGTGCTTTCACTTCTGGGGCAAGCACTGGCGAGCTTAGGGGTAACCCTTTTTAGTGGCAAGACTACCTAAGCAGCTCCGAACCCCCTTTGACTCAGACGAATGCCTTCTGGCACCGGGAGATCTTGTGGAGGACCATGATGGAACTCAACCGAAGATTGTGGAGGATCGGGTCGCCGAGGCGATGACACGGTGGTACGTGGATCAAGCTGTTTGATGCAACTCAGAGGGGCAACCTCAAGAACAACATCAACCCATAAAAGCATTAAGTTTGTGGTTTGCGATTACAGCAAGCTCATAGAGAGTGGTGAATACCATCATGTGATGTTATTCGATATGAGATTTCGTCCCAAAATTGTTGTCATGGAGACCCTCAGTGAAACCGCAAGTGGCACCTAATTACCAACCCAGAGCACCGTGGTGAGTATGTTCTGTGAACAGTATTTCACTCTCCCCTGTTCTGCTTCCATAGCATCGGCCAGTCATCCCCATTCCTGGTTGTTCTAGGATGGCTTGCCTTCCACCGGCCATCCAGACTCCCATGACCGACCAGGTCAAAATCCCTTGATATTCTACATTTTCCATCTTTGAAACATCCTCCCTTCCAATCCCAATAGGTATCTTCAACATCCATGTTGATCTCTATCCGTCCTTCAACTTCTTGCATTAATTACGACCACTATCCACACCCAGATCGCCATGGATATCGCTAAGAAAAAGAATCGTAGGGCCGAGTCCGAACCTCAAGGGGGACCGGGAGCCAGGCGTCTCAAGCTTACCTACCCGATGAGACATCGGGCCGCCACCGAACCTCTCCCGAAGTTTAAGGTCGAATTTCTCAAGCCTACGATACCCGCAGCAAACGATGCTAGCAAAACGAAGGACAGGGCCAAGCCCCAACGTGCAGAGAAGCCCCTGAAAGCCATATCGCCCGAAGCGACGGCACTCATCGACAACGTCCTCGATACCATCAGCACCAAGAGGGTGGAGGGGGTAGAGGTAGCGGGCTTGAGTGATGATGACCGTTCCACCCCGACTTCACACAAGGCCGATGACGACGACGAAGTGATTTGGATCAGGACAAACCCCTGCCCTCGAATCCCCGCCGCCGATAGGAGCCATGTTCCGATGAAAAGGGGCGATAGGAAACATGCGGGTTTTCCGTTCCTATTGCTGCCACCAGAACTCCGTCTGACGATATACGCTCATCTCTTCGAATTCAGCCAACCCGTGTTCCCCGACAAGACGGCATATCGGTATTATCATGACCCGATTATCGAGTCACGCTCCCACACCAACCTTGCCTTCACCATGATGTGCGTCAACAAGCAGCTGGGGCAGGAAGTGGCGCATTTCGTCTACACCCGAACCCGGTTCTTCCTACCAGGATCCAGCTCTTTTTCGTTCACCAGCATCGGCCAACGAAACTCAAATCTCTTACAGCACATCATCATTGATTGCGCGGCCCTCCCCGAGCGGGTCGCCCTGCAGCTGTCTGGGGTGCTGAGCAATGCCATATGGAGCCCCAACTTGGAAAACCTCCGCAAGTTGACCTTCTACGATCGCTGGAAAACGCTTGAAACATCCATCCTTCCCCGCACTCTCCTGGCACTCGGCTCGGCGCAGCGGTGGAAGATGTTTCCAAACCTCGAGAGCATCCATTTCGACATAAGCGCCACTAAGTTTACGTTACAAGAGCAGGTGCACTTTGAGAGGCTCTGTTTACAGAGCAGAGCGAACATCACTGTGGGCCCGGAACGACTTGGTGGGCTTCATGATGGTGATTCCTCCCAACCTGGTGAGGTCACACTGACATTGACCCCCGCCGATGTGGATATTAAGGTGGCCCTCCAGCGGGAAGAGAAGAAGAAGAGGCTGGCTGCGAGGCGCGAGCAGCAAAAGCGAGCCGCAGAGTTGATGCAGGAGGAGGAGCGCAAGGCTCAGCTGGAGGAGAAGGCCAAAGCCCCGTTGGAGGAGAAGGCAGAGGCTTAAACAGAAGGCAGTTTGTGAAACGCGCACGCACGACCGGCATGAAACGCAGCGGAAACAGTGGTCAGCTCAGCAACCAAACATTACCCTACCCCTACATAAGCCATTCGATGGCGGACGTCCAAACGGACACGGCTTTACTACGGCCGGGTTGTTTCCCGCAGACCCGCACATCCAGGCCGACTGTCTGAACAAGGTGGGACTTGTTGTTGTTACTGGTGCTGTATGACGCCGCGACGACCAGTTTAGTTATTATCAGAGCCTGTCCAATCAACCCTTATTCAACCATCTCTATAAATTTCTAAATACCTACGTAGGTAATATCTCCTTACAATTCTCCCCTCCCCTCTCCCCACCGCCCAACCCCCAACCCCCCAACAAACTCACGCCCTCTCAAAAACCTCCCTCAAATACCCACAACACTCCCGATACAACTCCTCCGACCACGGCGCGGGCTTCGTCGGATCGGGCGACTTATCCCACGCATGCGGCACGCCCTTCACCATCTTATACCTGACATCCCTCCCCAACGGCGCCCTCCCCAACCGCTCCGCCAACGCCTCGCCCTCGCGCATCAGCATGTCGTACTCGCACGTGTAGAAAATGACCGTGTCCGGGATGGCGGCGGCCAGCTGGGCGTCGGTGGCGCGCGTCGGGGAGAGATAGGGGTTGGCGAGGGGTAGCGTGGGGGGTTGCAGGTAGGAGGCGTCGAAGAGGGTGGTGAGGGTTTCGGGGAGGGTTTGGTCCGGCCGGATGGAGGCGGCGCGCTTGGCGGTGCGTGGTTCGGTGTAGTCCGTGATGGGGTACCAGGTGGCGATGGCGCGGATGCGGTGTGGGGGGATGATGGTGGTGGTGTTGTTGGGTTGTTGGCGGAGGGTGGTGAGATGGTCGGTGAGGCGGAGCGTGGAGGTGATGGCGAGATTAGCGCCGGCCGAGAAGCCTGAGGTGGCGAGCTTGAGGGGGTCGATGTGGTGATCGGGGCCGGAACGGATGAGGTAGAGGAGGGCGTCCGCGGCATCTTCTACTGCTACGGGGAAGGGGTACTCCGGGCTCAGCCGGTAGTCCACGCTGACAAAAACGGCGTTGCAGTCCTCGACGACGAAACGGGCGAAGCGCGCATCGTCGGTGCCGTTGCCGATGGTGAAGCCTCCGCCGTGGAAGTTGACGACGGCAGGGAATTTGGTGCCGGTTTTGGCTGCCGTATCGTATCCCTCGGGCGTGTAAAACTGTAACGTGAACTCGCCCTTTGTCTTGGAAATGGTCGAACGTATGGTCTTTGTGAATGCGGGACTGGGTGGTCGTTGGGGAGCTAAAAAGTGCATTGTCATGCCCACATATTGCAATGACCTCCACCAAGCGGCCGAGGTCCGGAGCCACCACCGGGAAGAGGCCGTGCCGGTTGCATCACGAGCCGTTTCAAGTACTTGAACGTCGGCATTGGCCAATGGGGGTTGTTGATCTGGCTGCTGTTGCGCAGAAGAAAGCTTGACGACAGGAATGCCGTCGACGGTCGGTATTACATTGGCCATTGCGGGACTTTTAGTGTGATGACAGAAACACTCTCTCATATCACGGCCTGAATGCAAGAAAATGAGCGAAGATTTGAAGAATGAGTGTTGGGCCGTCCGATGAATTGCATCTGAAACGGGTTCAGCTTGCGAACCAATGTTGGTTGCCAAGCAAATTGATGTCATACAAATAAGAGGTGGAGAATTGTGCCTAGAGTCATGTTTTTGTCACCCCGCCAATTATGCTGTTGTCGCGGTTATGCAGAAACGCATGATCGGAATTTTTGCTCCGGTCATTGACGTCACCATCACAAGCCAAAAAACCACACTGCACAGAGTCATGACACATCGGTCACAAAACATGGTTTGGTTTTTGGTTTAGTACCTAGGTAATTCGTTTCGAACGTTTCCGTCCCGGCAAAGGGAAGAAACCACCTCGCCACGCACCCGGCACGTTCCCATTTCCCCTGGCTGCCCCTGTTCCCGCGGGTAACTCCTGCCGACTTTGATGCGCCTTCCTTGTTTGCCCCAACTGCCCCTTGCCTGGTCGCCACGAGGCCGAACTTTTCCTGGAAGCTTCAAGTATCAACCAAAACCTTGGCCGATCGTTTTACAGGTTTTGGGCTTAAATAAAGTTGCGTCGCCAAGGACGGTCGTTTTTACAATCGCTCCCTCCCGTTCACACTTTTTATTTCCCACGCTGTCTCGCCCATCCACTGAGTCGGTTGATCTAGCCAACTTTCGTACGCCGATACTTCCGATCACGAAACACTTTAGAAGTTGGCCCAAGGAAACCCCGCGAACTGTCACGCCGCAGATATCCCTACGACACGCACACTCAACGCGAAGCCTTCACTAATTTCTCCCCATCCCGTCCAGTAAACATGTCGCCGGGCGGGCTGAAGAAACCGATTTTGGCTCTCAACCGAATTATCGGACACACGACCGCTAAGAACCACATGACCAAGCCACACATTGGCAACATTGCCGCTCTCGACAACGATACTCGACACGAAAGACAGCTCAAGAAGGCGCAGGATCGGCTCGTGAAGGAGGACGAGCGCGAGAACGAGAGGCGCTCGTTTCAACAGCGGCGGAAAGAGGAGGAGGAAAGAGCACACCAGGATGACCCGCCCGAGATCGCTGCCCGCTACGGCACCAAGACCGACGATGTGCTTGCCAAAACCGAGTCCATCCAAACACTCGCGGCCGACCCTTCCAATGCCGGCAAGGCAGTGAGTTTCATTGCCCGTATCCACCACGTTCGGTGCATGAGTTCCAAACTGGCCTTCATCATCTTCCGCGACCAAATCGAACTTATACAAGGCGTATTGGCTTACCGCGAGGGAGAGATTTCGGAGAACTTTGTGCGTTGGGCCGAGCATCTAGTCGCTGAAGGGTTTGTCCACGTCCAAGGGATACTTCAGAGACCCCCCGAGGAGATCAAAGGCTGCTCTATACGCGAGCTTGAGGTCAGGATTGATACGATGCACTCGGTGGTGCCGGTACAGGAACATCTACCTATGGACGTTTTCACCATGGACCGTGTCGACGAAGACGAGGAGACGGGCCAGTTGGAAGGTATGGCGTCAACCAGGGTCCGAGTTTCCAACCGCCTGGCCTACCTGCGCACACCAACGGCCCAGTCCATCTTCCGTATCAACGCAGTGGTCTGCAGTACCTTCCGCTCCATTCTCGAGGCCGACAATTTCATCGAGATACACACCCCCAAACTCATGCCTGGTGCAACTGAGTCAGGGGCTGAGGTGTTCCGAGTCGGCTACTTTGGGCGCACCGCCTTCCTCGCGCAGAGCCCCCAGCTGTGCAAGCAGATGAGCATCTCGGCCGATTTTGGCCGTGTCTTCGAGATCGGCCCCGTCTTCCGCGCCGAGGACAGCAACACCCACCGCCATTTGACCGAGTACACGGGCATGGACTTGGAGATGGCCATCAACAGCGATTACCGCGAAGCAATCCGCGTGATTGACAATTTAATGAAGAGCATTTTTGAGGCCGTTTACCGCCGATGCAGGAAAGAGATTGACGTCGTCGGGACACGCTTCCCCCATGACGATCTTGTCTGGCTCGAAGAAACACCCATCCTGACCTTCAAAGAGGCCGTGGATCTTCTGAACTCGTCAGGTTGGACCGACGACTACGGCCGCCAGGCTTCTGCGTTTGAAGACCTGAGCACACGCGCCGAGATTCGGATCGGTGAGCTGGTCAAGGAAAAGTTCAAAACGGACTACTACATAATCGACAAGTTCCCGGCGTCGGCGAGACCTTTCTACACACACCTTGACCCTCACGACGATAGAGTGACAAACTCGTTCGACATCTTTCTCCGTGGGCAAGAAATTACAACGGGCGGCCAGCGCATCCACAAACCTGACTTGCTTAAAGAGCGGATGAAGAAAGCGGGTATTGAGCCCAGTGGCGTCGAAGAGTACATGCAAGGCTTCGAGTTCGGTGTGCTCCCGCACGCTGGATGCGGAATCGGCTTGGAGCGACTCTTGTTCTTGCTGTTGAACTTGGGCGACATTCGTCATGCATCACTTTTCCCCCGCGACCCCAAGTCTTTGCAACAAGAAAAGAAAACAGTTGTGCGATTACCGCATCCCGAAGCCGACACAATCCGTTACGCCTATGACTTTGAGCATGGCTACCCCGGCCTCGAGCTCCCGCCAGTTGAGAAGCTCATCGCCAACTACGGTGACGCCACCAACACATCGTGGCTTGACGATCGCTACAAAGTCTGGCGGCACGAGGCAACAGGCGCCGCGGTAGGCTACGCGGAAGAGAACGGTTACAGCCTCGTCATGGGCAACCCGCTCTGCGACCCACAGCAATATCAGCCGGTGATCCGCGCTTTCCTCCGAGAGATGCGAAAACACCAAGATCTTCGGCCGCTCTGGCTGCTTGTCGGACCCGAAGTCGAAGAGATCCTTGGTTCCAAGCTCGGCTGGCGGACACTCAGCTGCGTCGCCGAAGAACGGGTGCCGATCGAGTCTGCGAAAAAGGTCACGAAAAAGGAGCGCCAAGCCGAGGACGCCGGCGTCACCATCCACGAACAGCCCGTCGACGAGCCCGTCCCGCAAGAGCTCCGCGACCGTTGCGACAAGAAGATCCAGGAGTGGAAAGACAACCGCAAGGGCAGCAAGCAAGTGCACATCACCGAGGTCCGTCCCTGGGTCGACATGGAACACCGCCGGTACCTCTGGGCCGAGACAAAAGAAGGCGAGATCGCAGCGCTCTGCGTGCTGCACCGCCTGTCCCCCGCCAACGGCTACCAGATCAAGTTCGCCCTCGATTTCCCGGGCTCCCCGAGCGGCACCATCGAGGCGCTCATCTCGGCGACCATCCAGACGCTGGCCAAGGCCGGGGTCCAAAATGTCACCTTCGGCGCCGGCGCGCTGCCGGAGATGGTCACGAGCGGGAACCTGAACGGCATCAGGGCGCGTATCCTGACCACGACGTACAAGACGGTTGCGCAGCAGCTGAAGCTGGTGCAGAAGAGCGAGTTTCGGGAGAAATTTGGGACGCAGAATGACTTGGTTTATATCTGCTACCCTTTCATGGGTCTTGGTGTTAGTGGCGCCAGGACCCTCATCAAGTTCTTCGAGGATGAGATGTGAGGGGTTTTTGAAGGGTTGCGGTCATCTTTGACGATTTCATGACGCCAGGGTACTTTTTTATTTGTTTCTTTTTGGATTTCGTTTTGTTGTTGTTCTTGATGATTGATACCTCATCGTTCGGATGGCTCGGCGTTCGTTGGATTAGAGCTTCCAGCTTGAAAAAGAACCTTGCCTGGACCCAGGGGGCTCCTTGGGTTTTAGTGCTAAGGAATAACTACACTACACGATCTACCTAATAATAGCCGCCAGAGACGCGAACAGAGCCTAGCCTTTTTTGACATGGCGCAGTACTTTGCTTCGGCGTTTGGTATCCTTGTTTGCTATCATCCCGGCGTGAAGCATTCGAGGGCGTGGGATTGGCGGGGAACCGTCCTGAAACGCTCACTGCCGCCCTCCACGGCTCTGCTTCGCCATTTAACTAGCTCTGTGGTTAGCCCCCAGCCCGTCCCTTGTTTACTCGATCATTCCATTCCCCGCGCATCTTCAACAGATCTCTTTCCGACGATGCCGCGCATGGACGGTTCTTTCGTCTGAATGGACGAGATTGGCGTCGCGCCAAATTACCGTCTCACGGATGAGCTCAGCTTCCGATCTTGGTTCCGGACCTGCCAAGGTCAAGCTGGCCCAATCATGCTCTGTCCGACGACATTGATGTGGAATCGTGGCACGTGTTTCATTCGCCGTCGATGGAGTCTAGCTGAATCTGGACTTAACCTGCGCTGCGCCAGCCCTGGCCGCATCCGATTTTTGCCCAAATTCAGTCAAAGGCCCGCCAGGGAAGCACTGAAGGGTGGCATTGGGATGCGGCACGGCTCACTTGGCACTACGCTCATCTGTCCCAAAGCGAGGCGCAGAGCCGATCGTTGTGGCAGAGGAGGAGAAGGAGCAAGCGAGCGAGGCAAGGGAGTGGTCATTCATATTTCTTCATCTTGTCGTGGGATCCCGCTGCCGATGGCGGGATTGGTGAACTCCAAAATGTTTCAAACCAGAAAACGACATGGAGACGAAAACACCTCCGGGGCCCCCAGCACCGGAATATTCCCAGCTGCCCGAGGTTTCAGCGTCATTTGGAACCGACGCCCCTGAAGCGGTTGAGATGGGCCTCGACTCTGCGAAAGCAGTGACGGGGCCATATCTCACCTTAGATAGCAACTGGATTCCACCCCAATACCCCAAACCGCCAGTACAGGCCTCGCGCTCGCCATTTCCCATTCCTACTAGCGCCTATGCAGACTCGCCAGCTCATGGCTATTCAACCCGCTCGACAATGGGAGATGGGGAAGGGTCGCGCCAGAAAACAGTACTCATCCTCTCCATTCTGGTCGGGGTCCTCGCCGCTGCTGTGGTTGGTTTGGCAACAGCTACTGGATTGATGGCGAAGCGAGCCAACGACGCTGAAACTGCCAATCTCTCACAAAATGCCGTGGACGGGACCTTCTCGACAGTAACCACGACGGCAACGACGACGACGACCGCTACGGTTATCGCCGTGAGTGGGACTGCTTCCCCGGTGCCGATAATAGACCTCTCGAACGGGTGCGGGGACAAAAACGAGAAGATTTCGGGTACCACGTACACCACACAGAGTAAGGATCCTCAGCGGCCACAAACTCACACTCACACGCTAACTTGTGACTGTTCCTCTCTTTAGTTTTTGGGAAAGTCAGCTACGTGCGGTACTGCAACGCTCAGCTGAAACAGTTTCCCATCTACGGCATGCTCACGCTCGACTTTGAGGCGTGCATGGATGCTTGCGCCGCCTGGTCGTCCAAAGGCCGCGAGATTCTCGGGAAAGACAACCCAAACGCCATCTGCGGCGGCGTGCGCTTTGTCCCGGCCTGGACCAACCGGACTCTAGCGTGGGCTACCAATGCTAGGGGGAACTGTTTCTTGCACAAGTCCCCCCAGACGGTAGACGATTTACAGGACCCAGATTTGAAGGATAAGGTACCCTGTCATGCCGCCATATTAGTAGAGAAGCGGTAGCGTAGGGGGAGGCGCATCGGCCGGGCTTGAAAGAATCGAGCAAACTTAATGTGTATATGAATCAACAGGCCATTGATGGATCACAGCGAGCTTCCCTCGGTGTCGTGGCACTTCGATTTCTTAAAACCGCTTGGGGTGACCGATCGAACCCCTTTGTATCCAGCCGGTACTCCAAACCGACCCGCCCATGCAGCTCCAAGCCCCCCCATGGGCTGTTGCCGTCGCCATTAATTTAATTCCCCTCACAAGGTGGACCAGCAAAGACAGCAACGAACGGCGCGGCTAATAATTAACTGGCCCCTGAATACAGGGACAGGCGCGTCGCAATTTGTCCATGTGCTTTATGTCCCCTTGGCCCGCGCTCACATTAATATTTGCATGCAGGGTACTCAATCGGACAATCCCTCCACCAAGGAGATGTCCATAGGAACCGTGGTGACGCCAAGAACAACCATGAATATGGTTCAGCCTATTCACCGCGTCAGCACAACTATGAACCCCTCGGCACTTGGTCGAGTGGGCGCTCCACCTGACACTTAAAGTAGTACGCTTCATCTCCAAACCTCCACGGTGACGGAGACCATCAAGCTGTTCCAGGTCTATCACCATGGCTCGAGTATCCACACTTCTGGTTACAGTTCTAGCGTTTGCCGGGCAGACCTGCCTGGCCCAGCCCCGGGGACACCATGCCTCGAAAGTATTTCTCAACGGTCGCGATGTTGACGAGCAGTACGACTACATCATTGTGGGCGGCGGCACAGCGGGCCTTACCGTAGCCGACCGGCTGAGTGAAGACGGCAAGAATACGGTCCTCGTTGTGGAATATGGCAAACTCAGTATTCTTTCCCCGCTCCCCTTTACGAGTTATTATCCCGTCATTAACCAACCCAACAGGCAACTCGGCCTCCATCCGCACCGTTCAAGGAGGGTTCATGGGCATGTCGGATGCAAGCCTCATGTACAGCATCCAGTCCGTCCCGCAAACAAACCTGCAAAACCGGACCATTGCTGTCCTCGCCGGCAAGGTAGTCGGCGGCTCTAGCGCAGTTAATGCAATGATGACCGTAAGGGGGACGGCAGCCGATTACACCCGTTGGGGGAGCTTCTTCAGCGACGCTTCGCACTGGAGCTGGGATGGTCTGCTGCCATACTTCAAGCGGGCGCTGAACTTCGCTCCCCCTGATGCAGCTGTCACGGAATCGGCCAATATCACGTACGACACAAGTTTCTGGGGCAATACTTCGGGCGTTTACGCTGGCTGGCCATCTTTCCAGTACCCGGGAACGACTGCACAGATGAAGGCTTTCGAGGGTATCCCTGGGGTCCCATTCGTTAAGGACAGCGGGTCTGGCGAACCGGGTGTGTACTGGTACCCGACCTTTATGGACCCAACACTAGTGGAACGGTCGTACGCCAGAACCGGGCACCACGACAAGGCCGCAAACCGTACCAACTATCACTTGGTCACGGAATCGAAGGTTCTCAGAGTAGTACTGGAGGGGACCACGGCGACTGGTGTCGCATTTGTGCCCGTTGGCTCCGCGAGCAATAGCACTACTGAAACGGTGGTCGGCGCGAGAAAGGAGGTCATCATTGCCGCCGGTGGTATTCACAGCCCTCAGGTCCTCCAACTGAGCGGGATCGGCCCCCGCAAGATTCTGAGCGAGGCCAATATCACGACGGTGGTCGACCTTCCTGGCGTAGGACAGAACTTCCAGGACCACCCGATGATCCAAGCGACGTTCATGTGTAAGTCTGACCAATAAATGGCGCAAGGAAAACAGTGCCAACAACTCTCCTGGAAACCCACTGATCATCAGACTACAGACAGCAACTTCACGCTCCACCCCTCCCCCCAAGACGCCTTCATGGATCGCAACTTCTCCTCCTGGATCGACACCGTCTGGAAGGCCAACCGCACAGGCCCCAACTCCATCGCCACGGGCAACGCCGCGGCCTGGCTGCCCTTCCCCATCATCTCCCCGCGCTCCGCCGAAATCTCCTCCGCCCTCGCCGAGCAAGACCACACCCTCGCCCTCCCCCCCAACACCGACCCCACCGTCGCCGCTGGCTACCGCGCCCAGATGCTCTCCTACGCCACCGCCCTCAGCACCAACTCCACCGCCTTCTACAACCTGGTCCTCACCGGCGGCAACACCAACGGCATCGTCGTCTCGCTCCACCCCCTCAGCCGCGGCACCGTCAACATCGACCCCACCGCCCCCTACACCCGCGAGCCCCTCGTCGACTACCGCGCGCTCAGCAACCCCCTCGACGCCGTCGTCATGGCCGAGCTGGTACGCTTCACGCGGCGCTACCACCTGTCCAACCCGCGCACGGCAGCCTGGGCGGCGCAGGAGCTGGCGCCGGGGGAGGAGGTGCAGACGGACGCGGACTTTGCGGCGTACCTGGCCGAGACGCTGAGCCCGAGCGAGTTCCACCCGGCGGGCACGTGCGCCATGATGCCGAGGGCGTTGGGGGGCGTGGTGGATGAGGAGTTGAGGGTGTATGGGGTGGAGGGGTTGAGGGTGGTGGATGCGAGCGTGTTTCCGACGCTGCCGGGGGGGAATACGTGTCAGAGTGTTTATGCAGTGGCGGAGAAGGTGAGTTGAGTTTGCTGATGGTGGTGTTGAGGCTGTGAGGTGTGATTGCTGACGTTGCTGCTAGGCTGCGGATTTGATCCGGTATGGGCCACCCAAGACGGTGGAATAGGTGAGATGCAAAGCCGGAAGTCATGGGGAGTACTCTCGGGCGGCATATCCGCAGGACCATCTGTCGAGCGATGGGGCGTGTACCATCAATTGTAGAAACCACCGCTTGGAACGCACAAGGAAAAGCAACATGATAACCCAGCAAGAACAACGGGGCGTTAAACACAATGTCGCTTCATCACGGGTGATGCCCCCCGTTGGTGGCCATTTCCTCAACGTCCTCGGTCGGGAACCTTGAGATCGCCCAGGCTCGACCACCCCTTCAATGGTTGTCCCGGCTTCGCTTGTGCCATTCGACTCGCATTAACCTTCTCCGTCAGCGGGTTCAACATTGTGGACAGGGCAGGAGAGGCTCCCTGGGTTATGAAGAGAGCCTTGATGATATGTTCCGAGTTGTAGGCCTTCAGGAGCTGGACGAGTCGCTTTAGGTGCGGCGTCGTGGTGGCACATTCGGCCACCTGCAGTTTGTTGATGACGACCATTATTGTTGGCGGGCCATGAGCCAGCAACGACTCTATTAGGTCAAGTGCCGGCGAGGCACTGGATATGGAGCCATCGAGCCTTTCGAATACATGTGGTTCGAAACTGCGTGATGGCGAATCCATCTCCTCTGGTAGCAGCTGTATGAGTTGTCCTGCGAGACTGTAGAGCATTGCAATGAGAACCCTTTCCTGCCGAGCCATGGTGCCGCTCTCTTCTGTGTCACTTCGGAGGGCAAGAAGAATGTCGAAATCGAACCGCCGCTTGTCAAGACCTCGGACCGCCCGTCTTCGAGGTAGCACTCCAGATGTGGTGCGAAGGCATCCTGGATACCGGCTCGGGTGTAGGAGAAGGCAGTACCCAGTGCGCTTGATGCGTGTCCATGGCTACGGTCAGCTCCTGCCATGAGAAGGATGCCCAAATATAGGCCGTGCGACTCGGCACTTGACGGTGGGTGAGATGAGATATGTAGGTACGCACCGTCCGATAGGTCATCGTCCCAAAGCTCCACCACATCATCCTCGCCGCTCAAGGTGCGTCCATGCCGTGGTGGCTGCCTGCATCCTACGGCTAAAACTTTGGCAAGTTTCATTCTATGATCTGGGGGTGGGTGCATGTATTAGCATGGTGCTGGGCGGATTTTCTGCCTCAAATGTCCACAGTCCAAAAGCCAGATATCGAGGGCTCAACTCACCCCGTTGTGATTCACCGTTGGCAACCAGTGTTCTCGTGGCTTCCCGACCCAACACCAGTAGTGAGCTCTCGTCCAGGTCGTCCAGACTCGCTCTTGTCGCCGTAGGATTTACTCTGTCCTTATCTCCCGCAAAAATCAGTTGTTTCATAATTCTTATCTCCTGGGACATGGATCCTATACCGTCCCGGATAAACAACATGCCTTGTTGAGTATCTTGGACCCTGAACTGTGTGGCTTGCTCGGCCTCGACTCTGATCCGAGTTAGCGCTTCCTTCACTTTGCCGGTGCTTTTCCTAATGTTATCAGTGTAATCCTGCCTGAAGGAGCCGAAAAGCCGTCTTCTGCCGCCACCCTTATACCAGTCCATCGCATCGCACAGGAAGTCGAACAGCGCGACGTAGAGGTCCACAACGAGTCTTCTCATTTGAAGTGTATCGGAGATTTTGACACTCGCCTGCACGGTCTCCAGATCCTTGGTGATTGTCTCAAGGCCCTCGGAGAATGATTCGGCTATCTTCTTGTGATTCACAAAGGCCTAAACGGAGGAAACATGTCCTTGCGGTGAGCCGACTATACCAGCGTACGACCATAGGATTTATGAAAGACGCTCCGGGAGCAAGTGGAAAAGGGACAAACCTTGGTCATGGACGTCATGACGCCTGTGATGAGGCTGGTGTATTTATCGCCGCTGGGGATAATGCTGAAGAGATAGGAATGGTTGTTCATGGCGCCCATGAAGTTTTCGATGGCTTGCTTTGTTTTTCCAATCCCCGACCCTTTCTTCCTTTCCCAGGCCGCTTCGGCATCCTGAACCGCCCGCAAAAGGCCATCAAGACGTGGCGGGCCGTGGTCCTCTCCGAAGACGCCATCCAACTGGAGGTGCTGATGCTCAGAGTCAAAGGTTTGCCACCTTTCCGCTACGTGCCTTTTGTGATTCTCGAGGCGAAGTAATGCCTGGTCGCTATGAGAGTCGAGAAAGACAAAGTTAGCAACATGAACTCTCAATCTGGAACGCGTATTCTACGATCTGTCCGCTTACCTGTGTTGTTCATTGGACTGTAGTCATATTGGCCATTTGGATTCGGGCTGGCGCTGCTCCTCCGCGATTTCGTACCTGGCGTTTGCGCCCAGTGCCTGACTCAGCGTATCACCAGGTCTTTCCTCCGCTACAAGAAGACTATAGCTCCGGACGGCCCCGTGGAGGGTGGGGTCACAGATACCACCGTCCATGTCGCTCGAGTAAGATATCGACAGATAAGGACAGACCAAATAGAGTTCCCGAGATTCTTGTAATTTAATAGCGCTGAATCTAGCGCCCCGGTCCTGAGAATCAATTGGAACTTCAGAAGATGGAAGGAGGATGAGTACCGAGAAAAGGACGCCGATCTGCGTTGTTCCATGGCCCTAGTGGGGGGCGCTTCTGGGCTGCAAGCTGCGCCTTCGACCCCTTAATCCTGTACTTCATTCGCTCCTTCGCAACACAAGCTCTGAGGTTGATGTCGTGGTTCACCGAGTCACACATTCATGAGCAGAATGAGCCAACGATTGGCTGCCAACTTATCCGGTGTGGACAACCGATATTTGTGTCGCCTACATGTAGCCTCAAGCCGCTGGGCTGTCAGTTCCCGCATGCTGTCCGAAGGATGTCGCGCAACTACATGTAAGTAGGCATCTTCTTAAGAGCGGGGTACTGAAGGGAGGCACCTCAAAGGCCCTACATTTTCGATACTCCCAGGCAAATCCCTCGGGGATGTGTTTTTCTTTGAACCACCACCATCTTTTCCCTGGACAAAAGTGCATGATTTGCGTTTAGAGGAAGACACAGTTAAGCAAGGCCCTGTTCTCGGCCCCACTCAACCATCACCGGAGCCTCGCGAAGAATCAGAATATGGACCTTCCGGTACCGAACGCGTGCGTCCCGGCAACCGAGACCGACACAACGCGTGCAGTTCCTTTTCAACCTTCGTTTGATCAAGCCCCCTCTTTGATCAAGCCCCCCAAGGCAATGTACCACCACAGAACGACAAGCCCATCACCAAGAGAAACCCCCTGGGATCACAGAATAATGAGTCGGACGGCCCTGTCACCGCCGCCCATGCGGCAGATTCCTGGAATGGCGTGAATGAGAAACAGTGCCGGAACTCAACAGTCATGCTGTACTGCCCCATAAACGGCCATCTACATTCAAACCTCGTTTCCTTCAATTTCATCAAATGCGCATTATGCAATCAGAATCTCGCGAGCGCCGTGCCCTGGCCCACCCCCCCATCCCCAGGCCCCCGGGTGAACGACGAAGAGAAGATAACACGAGAAGCCAACGACAAAACTGAGGCGGTGATGCTGGGCCTGGATCTTCCAGAACACCTCAATGTCGGCTACCGTGTCGAGTGTCGAGATATCGGAAACAATCCCATTGCTTCCATGGCTTGGGATGGCCCTTTTAACCTTGAAAGAGAGCTTGAGTTGGTCTTGAGTAAAACGTCGCCGATCAGGAAGAAGGACACCGTTTTCGACGTCATCACGGTGCTGGGCACCACTGTCCCGATGGGCACACTTGGTGTGTCTTACTTTCGCGAAAGGCCCAAGAGGGGCTTCATCGGCGACCCAAACATCTCAGTCGATGTTAACTACACCAAGATCGTCATTTTCTCCCGCGTGATCATCAGTGCTCTCAAATCCGTCGCGTCGTATGACACGCAGGATAAGCTTGAGGGTGGAACGGTTGAGCTCAATGAGCCCTTTGCCCTCATTGGCCATCACATTGAGGCTCTCGAGAGTTACGCACAGAGGATTGATGATGGAAACGGCACGGATGTGGTCGCTAGCGATCCTAACCAGGGGCTCGCTGCTGATGCCGCCACGGCAAACGGAACCAACTCGGTATCCCGTGAGACTCGCATTCATGTGGGCTTGGTATTAGACTTTGTCAGGCCGTTCTTGAAAGATGCCATCGCCGAGGAACTCGCTCGCTACAGACGGGATATCCCAACCTGCACCTACCGCATGCTGTGGTATCTTTTTCGGCCCGGAGAAACCGTGTACGTCAAGTCAGATGAAGGCCAAGACGCCTATATGGTGGGCTCGGTTGAGATGGATAAGTTCTCCCTCTCGTCAATGAAAATCAAACAGCTCTGCCACATTAAGTTGTGGCATCTCGAATCCAATGGCGTGCGCATCACCCGGGGCCGCCAAGAGATAACCATCAAGCCCTTCAAGGGTGAGAAAATGATCGAGTCACTGGACGTGGTGCCTTGCAAGATCTGGGACAAGATGCACGGCGGTGAGCTCCGCGCCGCTTTGGAGGAGAGAGGGAAAAAGTGGATAGATCACCTCCAGGGAAAGCATGTCGAGTATAGGCATGACCCGATCAAACCAGGAAAAAGAGTGGTGTGTCGAGTTTCATTTTCCCCTCAAACTTTATTTTAAGCGGATTCCCGGTCCCTGATTCCGCTAATTACCTACCTATGCTAACCTCGTTGCTGCCCTGGAAGATTCATGGCCGCGCGTACGCAGATCCCGCTTCGTACTACTCCCTCGTCGGCACCGAACGGGGGTTTGAGCCGTTTATCGTCCCGGAGCGGGTTGACGTCGGGGCGCGGGAAACGGGGATCACGGCGGCCCTTAAGTGGGCCAGGGGCGAGATGACGAGACAAGTGAAGCAGACCCAGACGTCTCCTACGACTAATGATGGCGATCTCAGTATCAAGGAGCTCTCCGATCTTGTGGATGACGCTGGTTGCCACATCGGCTATCTGCTCTGTTCTCGGACATTGGAGGGATTCGTGTTCGGCACGCGCACCTGGGATCCGAACATTTCATATCAATGATCTTCCTACCCCCCCTCAAGGGTTCAATACCCTACTGACTGTTACCTTTTCTGCATCACTAGAAACGCTCGATGTCAGGTACTGCTAACCTGCCAAACCCGACAGAAATCCTTTCGCGAAGCTCGTCATGCCGGAGGAAAGAAAAAAGATGATCAAGGCATTGGTATACAAATACACAGACCCACGCTATGCCAGTGACAAGTCGCAAGTATGGGGCGCCGACTTCATCAAGCACAAGGGTGAAGGTCTCGTCTTTCTCCTCCACGGCGGACCAGGGGTTGGAAAAACATATGTGAGTCGACCCTACTTCCCCTGAGCCTCGATGCCATCCTCTTCGATCCCTACCGTACCGGCCCTTTCATTTGCTGACGAGCCTGTCTTTTAATGGGATAGACCGCAGGTTCATTTCGAGTCAATATTTTCCTAAACAAGTGAGGTTATCATCCGTGGCTACAGCTAAAGCCCCGGTAGAATGCATCGCCGAGTTCACGGGACGTCCCCTTCTCGCCTTGACCTGTGGCGACATTGGCACCGAAGAGGTTGCGATGGAGAAAAGGCTACGGCAGTGGCTCGAGCTTGCGCACAAATGGGGTGCCGTGATGCTCATCGACGAGGCCGACGTCTTCCTCGAGAAGCGAATGGATTGCGATATCAAACGAAACAGCCTCGTGTCTGGTGAGAAACTGCCCCATTGCAGTCAAACAAAACCATGGCGCTAATCAAAATTTGTGCGCTAGTCTTCCTCCGAGAGATCGAATACTACCAAGGGATCCTCTTCCTCACCAGCAATCGCGTCGGAAAGTTCGACGATGCCATTGTCTCTCGTATCCATGTCGTTATCCATTACAGAGGCCTAGACCGCGACTACCGACGCGAAATCTGGGACCAGTTCTTTGACAAGCTTGAGGAAGAGCGTGGTACGACCATGAAGATCAGGAACTCTGCGAGACGTTATGTCCAGGAGAACAAGAAGATGGTGGATATGAAGTGGAATGGACGGGAGATTCGAAACGGTAAGATGAACACCTTGTTGCAGAGGGTGAACTGCCTTGGGACTAACATAACATTTCGAGCCTTCCAAACTGCCGTCGCCCTAGCCGAGTACCGCTTTCTAACCAAGCCCTTGGAGGAGAAGGACGAGGGCGAGACCGCGATGTTGGAAGAGGAGGATTTCAAACAGATATGCGATATGACCATGAAATTCCGAGAGTACCTGACCGAGATGAACGAGGGGCAAGACGAGGAGATGAGGGCTCGCTCGGACAAATTGCGAGCAGATGACTGCTAAGAGGACGACGGGGAAACAACGACTGTGGGATCCTAGTCCGTCTCCTGTGCCCTATATTGCTGCCTCCCATGCAATGGTTGTGTCCATCACTGGGCGGCGTGCGGCATGCGGCGTGCGGCGTGCGTGAACAAGGTACAGAATACGATACGTCATGTTTCTAACAACTAAATTCCCGTTGTATATCACCGCTCTCGCCGACTCCTTTCATCCTGGTGTTCCATTTTCTTGATGAAGCTAATGGTGTCTCCGGGTTTCTTTGGGGCAACATCCATGGCTTTTACTCATCGCAGGACTACCTAATTCCGTTTTATTCACGTGGGGAAATGATGTTTGGCTAAGGTACCTAAGGTAAGTTTGTGATTGACCAACCGTCCTTTCCCCACCACTTTTCTCATTTTCCCACCGGCAGGTGGCTGTACCAAAATGTCGTCCTCAATTCATGTCAACGACTCAATCCAAGTCATCAATGCCACTACCTGGTTAATTGGCCAAAATATCCTGCTCTCTCGTCAAGCGACACCGCACCCCAACCCCGGCCAGGCATCATGGAGCGATGGAAGCGGGGCGTACTTTGTCCTCTCCGACGTTCCTCCACCCCCCGGTCCCTCCCCACAAAGCCAACCACACCCGCCTGACTCACCCAACCTACCACGGGTTTACGCCGCCGGAGACCAATCAGCTGTTTGGTGCGCTGGAGAAGCATTCATCAAGATACAAAACCTTACGGACCCAGAAGCCACGCGGGAGCACGTCACACTAGAATTCTTGGAAGGCAAGAAGCCTCTCGACTTCAAGATCCCTACCGTGCTCTACCATGGCGAGTGGGATGGTCGATATTACCTCATCGCCTCTCGCGTCCCCGGGAAGACGCTGTCAGAGGCTTGGCCTACTATGGGCGAGGAGCTGAGGCGGTATTATGTCCATCGCGTGTCAGACCTGTGTGAGAAGATGGCCGAGTGGGAGGGGAAACAAATCTCCGGTGTTGATGGAGGACAGCTGACGGAGCTTTACTTGCGGAAAGATAAGAGCCTTGTTCCTGACATCCTCCGGGAAAATTGCATTGGAATCGGCATGGATGTTTCTTCCCTAGTGTTTTATCACTGCGACCTGGGCCCTGGGAATATTCTTGTTGAGCCTGATGACAATCGGGGGATGGGAATCATTGATTGGGATGTTGCTGGGTACGTTCCGAGGGAGTGGATCAGGACAAAGTTTCACCTTTCATCAGGGTTGGATTTCCCCGACATCGAGGGTCCGGAGAAGTCGGACTGGCGTCGCCTAGTCTCCAAGAGACTGGCTGCCATGGGGTTCAAAGAGGTGATCGAAGGATGGCTGGCGTTCCCGAGCACATAAAAGACAATGCTCAGTCAACTTCCTGCAAGAGTACCTACCTAGGTACCTAGATGGTCTTAGAGGATAATGCTAATAGAGCATAGAAGGAAAGCGTTTGATCGTTTACAGTCAAAGACCTCTATTTACTTGTATTAACCCTAAGTCCCTTGTAGTGACATTAATTACAGCTATGACGCATTCGGGGTGGCCATCATTCACTGACAGTAAGTGACAAAGGCATTGTTCCATGCAAACCGTGTTGCTAATATTGAAGAAATCGCGACGCCCAAACTTATTTAAACGCCTGCTCGTTGACAAGGCCGAGGCTTGAAATCATCTATACAACTCGAGGGTCTCGAATTTGCGGATCTCTTAGTAGGTACCTAGGTACCTAGGTAGATATACCAACTCGCCATGCCGTCCACCGCTTTCTTTAGCCTTCACACCGGGGCTACCGACGCTCGCACGCTGAGTCTCCTCCTCGAGTACGTCCACCAACCAAGCAACATGGTGCTCGACAGCCAAAAACACACCATCACAATGCACCCCACCGAAGGACGCGCTACCATCACATCCACCTCGCACGACGGCGTCACCGCCAGTGAGGAAATCTTCCTCTTGGCTGACAGCATCATGCTGGTTGATTTCCTCCCGCTCGTCTTTGATAACACGGTGAGACCCATGTACGCCATCGCTACCGACCGCGTGGCTGTGCTGATGAACCCGTTTACCGCCGGGATCAAGGGCTCCGAGAGGCCACTGATTTGGTTCAAGGACAACATGTTCGAAGACGTGTTTCCCGGGCGTATCAAGATTGTGCCCCAGCCCGAGGGTGAGGATATGAGTGGCAATAACAAGTCTGGAGGGTGTGTCCTTGAGGACGCGTTGAATCTGTTATTTGAAAAGGATATGAGCGTAAGATGGGGGGCACAGCAGATCCTACGTCCATAGAAGGATTGGGAGGCCCTGGGCTCTGGTTCAGGCAGGTCTGTCTCGTTTATTCCTGCTGTGCCACAGCAAGGTGTGGTTTATTGTGTAGTGCCGGAAGATCTTTTGATTGAAGATGAGTTGCTAATACCTATTCCACAAGGTGCCTCTTTCACACGGGGCACGTTGTTTTCTCCCCGTTGTTCAAATCAATAGGTAGGTACCTATATTCTTGCTGTCCTCATTTCTTTCTTAACAAATTGAATTGTGCTTGATGCTGCCCGTAATTAGATTCTAGTGAAATGGCATCGCCTTTGGCCCCCTCCGCGTGTCTACAACACTCGTGTCAAACAAGTTAGACCGACATGCGGCACATGTTTGTGGCCGGGATGTAGCCCACTCGTCACTCGATTTAGCCCGACATACCACCTTCCCAGTGGAGGGGCTAATTGTGATGGCATGGTGTGATATCGAAATGTGTGGTACAGTGTGGCTTTGAAGATAACCATTGGACAAGACTAGTCCCCCGAGAGGAACTTTTTACGACCACGCGAGGACTCTGGTTCAGGGTTGCAACTCAGTTCTGGAATATCCCGGGGCGGCTTCTTGGGAACACATATTCGGGAAGTTCATGACCCTTCATGTTACCGTCCGTGGATGCACCACGATGGCGGGGGTTGGCTCTGACGACAAGGTGTCCAGGGATGTGGTACTTGTTGACCTTGGGTTTGGAGACCGGCCCCCAAAACAATGTAGCACCCTCACTCTACACCCGGTTATTCCGGCGAAAGTATGCGCGCACCAGAGCACAAACAAGCCCTAACACGTTATCGGCTCCGCTTACACAGCCCGTTATGGAAGGTAAGCTTCCAGTGTGGAGTTGACAGGATCCAGTGTGGAGTTGACAGGAAGATCATTGCGGTATCGATCTAGCACCATTACACAAGGTTGTGTAGCTGAACCTGACGTCTCCGCTGCTGCTGCGAGGCTGCTGAAACTAATAAGACCCGTGCAGCGTCAACAAGGGTAATTAATGGGTAGTTAGGCGAGCAAGTTGACACTTGAATTCAACCTTATGAGTTCAGGCGAAGTTGTCATCCCGTCGATGTCCCAGAGCCAAGGCGGTGGAATAAGGGATTAGTTACCAGCCATAGAGCAGCAGAGACCTCATGCATGCCCTCGAGACATAACGTGATTCCGGAAATATCACCGGCAAATCCGAGTGTGGTACTGGAAATAAGGGCGACTCTAAACTCGGGGTTTTATTGATTGACTCTATTAATACGAGGAGAATAAAGAAAGGGCATAAAGGAGCGAAAAGGGCCGAAAGGGACGTCCTACAATAATACTGCATGACCAACGACGACCTCGCTTCGGCGTGTTCCAACTCTGCAGGAGGATCTGTGTAAACGGACAAGCTTTATTTCAAGGTTGGTAACACAAGGCTGAGTCCAATCTTTCGATAGTACCTTGAGGATCTGTTTACGGGCCGCCAGAGCCCTAAGGCTCGGTTAGGACTCAGGAACGTTTCTCGCTGGGTATATAAAGTAGAAGGGATCTCTCCTCTGAACCAAAAACTTACCATTTCGGCACCAAACCCTTCCAACATTCATCACCCCTGGCATTCATCCATCCCAGCTTCGAAAGCCGAGCCCCTTTTTGGCATCACCAACCCACCCAACATGCGTTTCGACATCATCGCTAGCCTGGTGTTTGCCACCATGGATACGGCCAGCGCCATCCCTCTCGACCATGACCACAACCATGTGGAGGATATGAGCTCCCCGGTTCCGAGGAGCGTTCTGGACAAGCGAGACAGCTACGACTGCAAGGGCAGCAGCATGTGTTCCTCCCTTCAGGTCCGGGCCTGTGACGATGCTGTCAACAGCAAGCTCATCTGCAATGACGACGTCAACTACGGAGCCAGCGGGTATGTACTGAGTGTAGAGATCATCCCCCCCTCCGCCCTGAAGTCAGACTTCGCCATTTTGACAGCAGGCCTGACACCTTTGCTTTGATAGGAGTGGGCGGCCCCAGGGCGGTGCCTGCTCAAACATCTTCGGCGGCTATGGCTGTGGTATTTTCATTCAGGGAAAGTCTCATTGCGTGCGGACCGGCAACCAGATGTGGTGGGATTACCAGGATATTCGCAAGAGTGGCTGCCAGAAATGCAGCACCAAGCATTGGGGCGATGGATGCATGACCACCGTTAACTATGTGTCTGGGTGCTCGACATAGCGTATAGGGAGCACACAGTGCAGGCAAGAGTTGCCCAGGTGGGACGGGGATGAAAGCAGTCCGTGCTAGCAGATATGGTGACGATATAGGAATTATCCAGATGGTTGTGGACATCTCTTGTTCCATTTTGCCACATGACAATGTCCCCTCATGGAATCCCCTGCTGTCCTAGACTCCGAGCTCCGTCGGGAACCAACAGCTAACTCATTTGACCGGCTACCAATGAATCACCGACTTTAGCTGGGGAAGTTTCAACGTGGCCGTCGTCGCTGCCTAACGCCAAGCAGGTGCCGGCAGGGAAGCTGCAGTTTCTTGCTGGTCAACAGCAGAGATTCAAAGGACAGTCCGAATCCCATATCACACAGCACTCTTTAAACTTTAACTCTACCACCATCTGTGGTGGCAAGTAGTCCTTTACCCTCTACGTCAAGCCAACTGCACGCCTACAATGGCCGCCATTTACGACGGCCTCGCTAGTCTATACGGGGACGAAAAATACACGGATCTGACCGTCACATGTGGCGGACAAACCTTCAGGCTCCATCGCGCGGTCATATGTTCCCAGTCGCCGTTCTTTGAGAAAGCATGCTCTGGAAACTTTGTGGTTAGTTTCCCTATTCCCTACGCGTACGTCGTGACTAGTTTTGAATGCATTGATCATTGATCACGTTTCTTGGTTGCAGGAAGCTGCCACAGGCCGCGTCGACCTCACCCAAGAGGATCCCGAGATATTTGCAAAGTTTGTCCGGTTCGTCTACACAGGGAACTACAACGACGAAGACCACTTGGATCCTAAACACTGCGATGACTCTGTCCTGCAATCCGTCGACGACCTGATGTTCTCCCTGCGCCACGGCACGGACATCCCGGGATTGGACCACTACGACGCGGAGCTTAGCGGTGGCATGGTGAGAGCATACGAGGGTGCCTGGGGCGACGCACCTTGCAGATGCAGTGCTTGCATGTGCGAGAATTGCCAGTGCACTGGGCAATTAATCAAGTGCCAATACTGGCAACGCTTGCGAAGACTGAATCTCTCCTGTGATGGGAGTTCCGACGAGGAGGAATACATTGTGGAGGGGGAGATTGAAGAAGTGGACGAGGAGCTTGAGGAGGGACTCGAAGAGGACCCCGCAGGGTATTTCACTAACCTCCCCCATGCCATGCTAACCTCGGTCAGAATGTACGCCATGGGAGACATGTTTTGCGTGCCAGCGCTGAAGGTTTTGGCCAGAAACCGTTTCTACAAGGCGATAGAACGAAATATGGACTCGTTCGATTTCCCAGGCATTGTGGATGAGGTTTTCGAAACGACGGGACCGGGCGACTGGGGACTCAAGGACATTTGCGTTCTGTTCATACGAACGTGGCGTTTTGGAACGCGCCATGATTGCAACTTGATGAACGCCCTACAATCCGTCATTGAGAAGCATGAAGACCTGCTTGAGATAATCCAATCAGTACAGGAGATGGAAGAAGGGCAACGTGACCTTGAAAACCAGGGCACTGAGGAGGAAGCACGGTCGGAGGACCTAACCAGTCACAGAAGCCATTCTAGTGTCGGGAGCAGCTTTTCGGATTAAGGAATTGGAGGCAAATTGCGTTGGTGATAGAGGGCTGAAGCATTGTTCCTATAAAACCTGATAACACTTTGTTACTTAGACGCATTAAAGATGACAAAAAGCCGTCCAAGAATCCCAAATACCAGAATGTAAAATACCCGCCCATTTGCGTCTAATTAACGATTCACCATCCACTGTGGATCGGATAGCCGTAGCGGGGGCTCTATATCCATGTTACTCCCCGAAATGGCCCCATTAGCGACCCCCCCTGCTGGTGTACTATCCCCTACTTTCTCTCGGAGCCTCTCCGGTTCGTTGTGGGAATGGGCGTCGTCGGGACCAGAAACGCTATCAGACTCGTCGAGCAAGGGCCATGGCGCCGCCTCTTCCAGGCTCAGGTTCGCAAGGCGAGCTGGTATCAAGCCACCGGTGTCTTTCTCCCTCGCTTCTTGCACCCGAGGAATGCCGATCCCCCACGGCTCGAACCAGGCAAGCAATGTCATGAGCAACAACACGCCCGCGAAGGCCGAGAGCAATGCCACAATACTAGTCTGCCCTTTCCCGGCCGTTTCCGTGATGGGACGAACAATAATAGCCCCGACCTTGCCCGCGGCGGCGGCGATGCCGTAGCAGGTCCCCCTAAACTCGGTCGGGAAAGCCTCGGCGGCGAGGATGAATGTGAGCGTGTTGGGGCCAAGGTTGAACATGAATTGGGTCAAGGCATAGAAAACCATGCTGACGACGTGAGAAGGCTTGCCGTACGTTTGTGAGACCGTGACGGCGATAACAGCAAACAAGACGGCCAGGATCCCTGTAGTCCACACAAAGTGTGTCTTGCGGCTGACGTAGTTCACGAGCGGGATGACGGCTAAGCTCCCGGCGACAGCAGCGACGGAGGAAAGCTGAAGGCTCCTAACCAGGTTATTGTTCATGGTTTGGAAGATGTCGGCATTTGGGGAGCCGTAGTCCTCTTTCCAGACGTCAAACCCGGGGTAGGCCTTCTTGTAGTCGTCGAGGGTGCCCTCGACCGGTTTATCCAACCACAGTGCAGCGAGCGTCCCTGGACTATCGAAACCAGTGCCGTAGAAGACAATGTCGAGCAGGAGCCACTGGAGCGAGATGGAGAGCAGAGGCTTCCAACCCTGTGTGGCGCCGAAGAAGTAGGCATACGCACGACTTCGCCACGAGGTCATCTCCTGTGGCTCGCTCTCCTCGACGTCCGAGTTAACCGACTCCAAGTCTCCCGTTAGGCTCGGCGAGCGCGATCCGACCTTCATAACTGCCTCTCGTGCCTTCATAAGATCTCGTTTGACGGCCGAGTAAAACCTGGGGGTCTCGGGAATCAAGAGCCGAAGGATGATGGCGAAGATGGCCGGGATGCCTGCGAGCCCGAGAACAAGCCGCCAGAGCGTATCCATAACCACATGGGCCTCCCCTAATTCTGGCACAGAAACGCCGTTCCATAGACCGTGGAGCACGCCGAGCCCAAGGCCATAGGCAAGCAGGCGTCCGATGGCTTGTGCGAAGAAAACGGCTGCCAGGAGAGTGCCGCGGCCTTCGGTAGATGAGAATTCGGCTGCAATGACCGCGGACATTGGGTACTGATCGAGTAAGTGGCACATGTTAGTCGAACCGCCCCCAAATGATACCTCTCTTCTTTTCCTCCCCGATTTCCGAGGAAGGGGGCTCCACAAACCTCAGCGCCAATTCCAAACCCAAGAGCAAATCGCCACCAGGCCAAGGATGCGTAGATGTCCATGGAACTAGAATACGGGGTTTCGCTACCGCTGACGGAGACTGAAGACGAGGCCCGGGCCCCAAACATATATCCCTCCGAGGAGAAGGCAGCGCCACCGATGGCGGTCAAGACGATTAGGAGTTCGAAGCCGTAGAGCGAGCTCCGGCCAAAGAGATCAGCAAGGTGGCCAAACAAGAGCATTCCCAGGACGGTCGCTATGAGAGTTACGAGGTCGAGAACTTGAGCCACGTCAACGGCCATGCGGCCTTCGGGGGAGTAGACATAATAGAGAGCTGGGGAGACCACCCCCATGGCGATCAAACTCCAGCTGGAGGCAAGGAAGCCCAGAAATGCGACGGCATAGACTCTCCAGCTGAAGCCAATGCCGTCGAGGAGTCGCAGAATTCTCTGCTCTCTTCTTTGTCGACCCTATTTGTCCATCCCATGTCAGTAGAGTATCCCAAAAGTGGAGCGTGGTCCCGAGGCCCGGGCCGAGTCTGACTTACCCGGACATGCTGGATGTCGCGGTTGATATCGATGGGGTCCCAGAAATTCCGGACCTTTTTTGCCGTGGTCTCCATGTTGATAGGGAATTAGCTGGATGGACTGAACCTGAAGACTGAATAGCGAGAGTCGAGCGGGCTCTCCAACTTGGAGTGACGAGGTCTCTCGCCCTCTCGTCCCCTGGTTGAGTTTGGACAAAGCGTGGGTTTTTAGCCTAGATTGCGTATGCAAGTGCATCACGGAAGTCTGCCCCGGTGTTCCTGGGCCCCTTGTTGTATGGACCAGGGCAAACCGCAGTGCGCCCGGCTAGTTGTGGTGTGTGTGGAAGACCTCGCCGCAGCTGAAAGATGGTTGCAGGCTTGGCTCTCCCCGACCTGCAAGGGTGGCCACGGGCTTCGATCTGAACTTGTCATTGGCCCATATTCTCGTTATTTCCAGCCTGTTACACGAACTCACGCCGGAATGCGGCTCAACAACGGGCGTCAATTCTGCCTCCAAGCACACCGGCCGATATTTGGGCCGTTTCCCACCCCCGCGGACCCCCAAAAAGGATTCACCGAACGTGGCCATGCTCGCGCTCCATGCTCCTTTCCACGTGGCAATCCAATATTGCCAAGGTAGGCGGAGCGCGCCCGGTGATCGGGTGAGTCCCAAGCGATCCAAGAGTGACTCTGGCAAGGGAGGGAGCCGCCCGAGCGTTGCTTTCCCCTGGAATCCCCGGATCGTCCGTCCCCACATCAAGCTTGCTGGCCGTTGGGGCTTTCAAAAGTTTGAGACACGGCCCGGCGACGATCTCCCACGAGTCCACGACTCCACGACACTGTCCAGACTGACAACACAGTGTACTACCTATCTCTGGGAAAGATGTCGGGCTTAGAGGTGGTCGGCGTCATCGTCAGCGTCATTCCCGTTGTCACCAGGCTCGTCAAGCACTTCGGAACCGAACGAAATGCGCCCCGCCAGGTGGAACGGTTGTCACGAATGCTCGAGGAGCTCCAAGATGAGCGGCTCTGGCAAAACGCCATGCCCACCGAGCAGAGACACATGCAGCAAATGCTGGACCGATGTACCAAGTTGATGGACAAGGAGATGGCCGCGGGCCACAGAAGTCGCGCCTGGAAATTCTTTTGGTCAGCTGAAGCTGAAAGCCGGCTGAAGGAGCACAACGACGAACTCGATAGAGAGCTTGACCGGCTCCAGCGTCGTGTGCAAATGTTTAGGACGCAAGCCTCTCTTCTTCCTATCGACATCTTCAGCTCCGTGTTAGCTGACTCTGCCTAAGGGAACCCACGCCGCCTCCGATAGTCCAATCCCCTTCCCTCGACGGCCCAACAACACCGCCGTTACAATCCAACGAATTCAGGTCTCCAGTCGTGAGGCCTGCACGAGGTTGGTTCCTTCACTGAATCAGCTGTGTCCTTAAGATACAGATACTGAATTACGTTAGATTTCATGGGGTTCCCGCCTCGGCGGGCTTCTGTCGAAGCACTTGACCTCCCAACAACACTGTAAGACCACTTGTGCCTACGTGCGCTGATCCTCAAGTACGCTAACTTTACCCAAGATGCCTACAAAACCCCCACGGCAAGCGTATCGGCGAGAAAATACGACTGCAGAAGCTCACGATTATCGAGCGAGATGACATGTGGAGGCGGATCCAGTATGTTGGCCGTGGTCCGGGGGGTGCTCAGGTTCGAGTCACCCACAGAAGTCAGCACTCTCACTTCCCATTTCGCCGCCGTGTTTCTGCCCATCAATCACCCGCTAACTCGCCGCGAACAGTTCCACGCGGCAACATATGGTTCGAAGACGAAGACCTTGAAGACCTATCCGTTTCCTTCCTCGAAGCTCACGACATCACAATACAAGATGCCGAGGGCTACAAGGTGTACCGCTCATACTCCCTATACCAGTTCGGCACGGTTGCGCACCGCGAAGAGTTCCTGGTCCATGTGCGGGAGCGGCAACTCTTGGGCCGCTACTTCGCAGAAAAGATTTGGGAACGGGGCGAGCTGATTGCCCAGCAAAAGGTGGTCCGGCTGTGGAGGAAGACCACATCAAAGGATTCACAGAAGACAACCTTGTCCTTCATTGGGCGGGACGAGAGGCCATACGAACGGCCGCTAGTCGACTTCCGCCGGAGCCCCACGTTACGAGAGAACCGTGTCGACCTTGTAGACGTAGTGGGTGGCGGCAAAACGACCGTCGAGTTCCGACGCCCACCCAAGCCGCCGAAGACCAAGTCGAAGCTATTCGGATCGCGCTCAAAGAGTACGGCGTCCTTGACCTCGGAAGGCGGCACCAGCTACGACTTAGACGCGGCCCGCTTCAAGGAAGCATTCGAGGCGAATCACCCAGCCACCTTCACGTTTTCCCCGTTAACCCTGCGTCCTACGGGCGGAGAGGCAAGCCTCCATGATATTCCAGGACTATCGCCCAGCTTGCCTGCCTTGTCACCCACTTCTTCGAGCGCCCCCACCCTATACACCATCAGCCTCCCCCCGGCCTCGATCGCTTCCTTTCCAGAAGACTTACCTGTCTCGCCACGGACTTCTATGATGCCAGTGGTAAAAGATGAAGAAGACTGGTACCCCCGATGAACCAATCTCTGCCCAGGCATCGGCCAGTGGATCACACCATTCGCGCGCGGCCTTTGAGATCCTCTCTGCACCACCGAGAAGGGGAGCAGGGGTGGGTATTAAATGCAACAACTCCCGACATACACCTACCACTCTCTTACCATCGGCCGGTCTCGCCATCGGATCTCGAAACCCATGAGTTCCATAACAGTGGGTGCGACCGGCAGCAAATGGACGCACTGTCAGCGGAAGACACGCAACCCTCGCATGAGCAAATAAGCCTCTGCTTAATACATACCGGTATCAATGGTCACTTCAAGGTACCGAGCTTTATACTCGCCGATGACAAATCTAATTCGTAAGTAACTCATTCTTTGGGGTTGAAACGAGACAAGCTTCAGCCTTTCGTTGTTCTTCTGTGTCGGTCATTCCTGACAAATGCTTAGCAATCCAGATTACTACCTCAGAGGGTGATGTTGTTGGCACCTCTATGGTACGGGAAAGAATCAGTACATCGGACGATGAAAGCGCCGCATTCACTCGCAGCAAAATAAGGACTCCTTAGGAAAAGGATATTAATACTACTTGTTTGTTACTGGTATCGGACCTTAAAAAGACAATCCGGGTCTATGGATTCACCGATGACGTGAGACGGCCGAAAACGGGTACATACATGAGCGCGGCACACTCCTTCACCGATGCAACCTCCGCAACGTTGCAAGGGTCAGATGGTTCTACGATTATTACCTCAAACCTGTGGCCGGCGATGGGTCACGCCAGCCAACACCATCGATATTGGCTCATAGTCGACACGCTCTGCTTCTACGCTCGTTGTGGCCCAAAGTCACTAGAAGTTGGCCTCTTGATGACGGTGGGCGAGTCGGCGGAGTGAGCTGGCCGTTTTTGTATTATGGAAGACCCCTTTCGGTATCGCAAGAGAAGCAATCTCAGGGTGTGGCGGCCCACTATCTACGCAGATGTAAAGGCAGGAAAGAATGCGCGAAGGAGGCGCGGCAAGCCCACATTTTAGTACAGCTTCCTTGTTGGGAACCTCATCGCCAGACTTTGGGGGCGTTGTTTTGGCCGTTCCGGACATCGCTGTTAACAGCTACATGTCCGATGAGGGGATAACGGATCCTGAGGGTCATCGCCTAAATTAAGTGTGAGTCGGGCCATAAGTCCCATAGTTGGGTAGGATTCAGCCGGACTTCGCGCTGCAAGCTCCTCTGAACTTTCCCGCCTAGCATCATCACAGGCACGGCTATAGATTAGCCCCGGGCTCGAGGTTCCACCGCATATGCCAGCACCCAATGTGTCAAGTCCGGAGCCCTTTTGCAACCCCAATTCCGTTGGAAACAGACAACACTACCGATACAATATAAAGAGGCCCATTTCTGTCCCCGACTGACGTTTGCCCTTTTTATTCTCTGATCTTGCAACCCCTTCTTGTTTGTCCCATACCTCTACACCAGTACAATGCTCAAGACATCACTTTACTCCTTCGCCTGGCTTGCCACCTTGGCATCAGCCGCTGGAAGTCCCAGCCCGGCGGCCGGCATTGAACAACGGGCATTGACAACGGCAACTGTGGTTGAGTGGACCACTACCACGGCAACGGTGAATCCGTCTGACCCAACCGTTTGGGTGACGCTGGCTACAACATGGACATGGCCTTCCACCACAACAACGACAAAGACAACCGGATGCGTGACTGTTTCATACATCTACCCGCCGGAGGACCCAACACCAACACCTAGTACCACTAGTGGCGATGCCACAACCACTACGGTGCTCAGGACAGTCACGTCGAAAACGACGGTCACCGAGACCCGCACCGATGTCCCCCTCACTACGAGGTATTCGGGGACAGTCGCAATGGTGAGCATGACGACCGACTTGACAGAGTACTCCACCAAGTGCACGAACACGGCAGTGTTGTCCTTTTACATCGGGGCTACCTACACGTCCACATATACACAAGCCCCGACCCGTACCAGAATAACCGAGACTGAGGTCTGCATGGCAACCACCACGCGATGGTTGCCGCAAACAAGCGTGACGTTGCTCCCTTCGTTTACGACACCTTACTGGGACCCTGATTACTACACGGACGGAACTATCGTCACTGTCACCGAGCCACTCTCACGGACCAGTTACGTCACCGTCACAACGGACGCGGTGACGTCGACCTCGGTGATTTGCGACAACCCGAGCACGGTCATAACATCCACCTACTTCACGATAACCAGGACGGGAGCAACTACCACAGTCCAGCCTACCAGTTGCGATAGCGCCTCCGAGCCCCCTACTACACCGACCGAAACGCCTGCAGCACCCGCGGGGTTGCGACGGAGAGATATAAGATTGAACCACGCAGGAGTTGCTGGCGGTGACGTGCGCAGACGGGCTGAAGAGCCGGTGGGGACGCGGACCGTGTTGTTCACCACGACCGGGGTGTTGACCAACGGCACCACCGCAACCGTCACTCTGACGGGTATCGCCGAGACCTACACCCAGACCCTTACCACCATCGTCATGGTTGGAAAGACGATCAGCGCAACAGCGACCAAATATCTCTCCGAGTGCTCCTCGGCAGTGGCAACAAGCAGCTAAGTGATGGTTTAGGGGTCTCGGTGTGGGTACACATGGAGAAAAGCCCGGGACGATCCAGTGTCAGAAAGCAGACAGTTTCGTATTATTAGTTAGTATTAGTTGTCAAGAGACGTGACGCACCGCGTGTTCTGTCGTCACATCATCACTATCAGCATGCACCAACGCACCTCCCTTCCCCCGAACCCCCCTATGCAAGCTCGCACTCAATCAAGCTCTCCACCCCATTCTGCTTCTCGGTGCTCCAAATCTTGACCACCCTCAGCCCAGCCCCCTTCAACAACTTCCTCCAATCCACCTCGGTCCTTTCCCTCGAACTCAACAACGACAACATCATCAAATCCAGCGCCGTCGCCTGCCAATCCGCCCCCGTCCCGGGAATCACATTCTCATTGATCAACAGCCGACTGTACCCCGGCCGCATCGCCGCCGCCACCCTGCCCAGGATACTCGCACAAACCTCATCCGGCCAGTCATGCAGCACACTGTGCATATAATACGCCCGCGCCCCCACCACCGGCTGCTCCGTATGGAAATCATACACCATCGGCTCGATGCTCGCATCCAACCCCGCCGTCTGCGCAATCACCGCCGGCACATCCTGCAGCACCAGCCTCCCCGGCGCGCGCGGATGCTTCCGGCGGAACTCCGCCAGGTCATGCCCCAACCCACCCCCAATATCCACCAGCAGGGCGGCGTCCGCGGTGGTGGTATCCAGCCCTTGCACCAGCCGCTCCTGCACGGGGTAGAAGTCCGGGTCCATCCAGGAGGGACGGCCCTGGCGGTAGCCGCCCATGTGGTGGTTGAATTGGGTGCCGTAGGGCTGGTTGGCCTGCAGCCATTCGAAGAAGTTGAGGGGGGTGTTGTAGGCGGCTTGGTAGGGGCCGTGGGACACGTCGTTGGGGGTTTGGAAGGCGTG
The DNA here is from genome assembly GCF_020726465.1 of Chaetomium tenue. Taxonomy (NCBI): domain Eukaryota; kingdom Fungi; phylum Ascomycota; class Sordariomycetes; order Sordariales; family Chaetomiaceae; genus Chaetomium; species Chaetomium tenue. The sequence continues at coordinate 196,330 of NW_027117330.1, read as the reverse complement.
CGTGGAGAGCCAGTTGGGGGTGGCGTTGAGCGCGGCGAGGCAGCCGTTGACACTGGAGGGGGGGGGGGGGGGGGGGGGGGGGTGGTTAGTGGGGGGTTCTGGCAGTGGGGGAGGGGGGGGACGGGAGAGTGGATGGGTTGCCCCTGTTTGGGTTGGGTTGGGTTGGGTTCGGTTGGGTTTAGGGGGGTTGTTTGGGCGGAGGGGGGGGGGGGGGTTGGAAACGTACATGCAGGGGTAGCCATCCCCGATGATGGGGATAGTCAGTGATTTGGTAAAATTGGTGAGTTTGTACTCGTCGGCAGCCACCTCGACGATGTATCCCATGGCGGCCACGTGGCGCATCAAGCGACCTGCGTGGCCGACGTCAGTGGCTGAGCCAGGGGCATTTTGGAATGTTCCATGGTGCTTGGAATGTTCCATGGTACGAAGTACTTACACAACAAAGGGGGATGGATGCCAAGGGTCTCAGCCATCTCCTCGGCCTTTTTTGGCCGATCACCATCTTTGACCATGTGGTGGAATAAGCCAATATCGACGGCGATGGATAGCGCCATGAGGCAGGATGGCTAAGACACACGATATCAGAACCATGTAACTATTAAATGCAGGTCAACTGCCGGCACCATGAACGGCTTACCTGGGCCCAGCAATGCTTAATCATAGTCTCCCGCGGCGTCTCTAGTGCACGCACTAGATCGCGGGCCTTCCCCAACAACCGCAGCCGGCTAGCACCGTCATCGGAGTCCAGGTCGTAGCCAGCGGCCGAAATGTCTTGGATCAGGCCCGGAACACTCTCCGGGTCATTGGGACGCAGAGCAGCAGAGACACCAACCAGGCCATTTTGGGGGTTGCCGTTTGCCGTTCCATTGGTGGTGGCCATCTTGATCGTGTCAGCGGTGCAGGGAGGGCGATGTGCAAGGGTAATGGAGCGTGGCGAAGTTGCCTGGGGCAATTGAAGCTGAATAGGAGGGAATTGGATGCCAACAACACAACGACGCCGCTGGGATCAGTGGATTTATGTTCCTCGAAGACACGGGCCCTTTCTCCTGACTCAAGGGCGTCCCCAACGCAAAGACAACGCAACGACAATGATCTGCCAATAAAACCGAGTTGATCAACCCATGGACTCCCATTAGCGCGGCAGAATTGCTGTGTAAATACTGAGAGAGCCGGGGGGTTCGGAATGTCCTCAACTCCGAATGCATGGGTCTTGCTCGACTTGCATTTTGATGCAACCCAACACGAGTCCAAGACGGCAAGTCCCACTGTTCATCAGACAAGCCATTTAGTGAAGCGGCAGACGCTATTTTAGTGACAAGCCACACGACATCGCTTGTAAAGCCACCGAAGATCTCAACCTACCGAGATCAAGGCGTCGTGGCGATCTGGGGTACAGGGGTGGTCGGACGACCCCCGGTTTTCACCCTGAAGGTCCCCGGCCGGAGGCCGGACTTGTCTCCGATGTAACGATGCAAGACCCATCCCGTAAAGCATTGCCTTTCCAGGCAGAGGAGCCTGTTAGTGATGAGGGGCGTCTGGGCTGAGAGAAGGATAGGCACTGAACAAGTGGTTCACCAGCCCTCCTTAGGCTTAGTGGCCTGCCAGCCAGTCAGATCCCTTGATTGATGACCCGACAGCGACCCGACGGTTTGGGCCGGCCTCTCGACCCGAAGGAGGTTGATCTCTCCCGCCGTTGGCCGCCCAGCCGAAAAACGGTGAGATGTGAGGATGTACTCTTCTTCCCTTCGTCTGGCATCACTCCGGCGGGGTGTCTTGTCGCGTTGGAGAGAGGGAGAAGGGGAGAAGGAAGAAGGGAAGAGGGGGAGAGGGGGGAGGGGCGGAAAAGCAAAAGCAAATGCCGATGGAGGCGTGCATGCATGCTGCTCGATCTCCGTTGGCTGACGAAAAAAACTAGTCACGGAGGATTGCCAAGGAGAGAGCCACGCGAGCGAGGAGAATGTTAAACTGGCTGTCACCGACTTCTGATGAGAAGTCAGAGATAATAGCTTAAGGTTGCCCCATTCCCCGCGCCCCTGAGTTGATCGTGCTGATCACGGAAGAGACTAGTGTCGAGCCACCAAGCAGTCTTTGCAAAAAAAGCATTATGGTTGGTATGGCGTTAACCCGGTTCAGTTTAAAACCACAATTTTCTGTGGCGAGACCGGCGACCATAGTCGGAAATGCCCGTTTGTTCTGTCGCACATTCTTGATCGGGTTACAACCACCTGCACTCTTGAAGCAGTATCCATGTCAGCAACAACAGATCCCCGGCAGCATGGGTTCTTTTTTTCTCCGTGCGCTCTCGCCACACCAGCGAAGAGAAGAGTGTTTTTCTAACCCTGGACTGGTGCTGTTATTAGGGAGCATGGGGTTTGCACATCATGTCCCGTGCACGTTTTGACCGGTTGCATATATGAGGCATTCATTTCTGGTGCGTCTCACCTTGTTCTTCCTTCGTCGACCCACACGCCGTGCCGTTTCGCCTCTATTTAGCTCTGCTTCGGTTCCCAGCTGTCGGTAAAGGCGTTGACTTTAACACACGAACCGCCAACCACCTCCCCGCAATGGCCGCCGCAAACAGCGATGCCGGTCTAAGTATCGTCGACCATGACAAGGGGCCGACGATTCTGGCGACCTCGGTTGCCGTCACCGCCGTCAGCACCTTGTTCGTTGGTGCCCGATTGTTCACCCGTGCCCACATCATTAAGAAGCTGTATCTAGATGATTACTTCATCTTCATCTCTATGGTATGTGCAGCCGCGCTTTTTCCAATGCCTTGGCGCAGACCGCTCATCTTTCTTTTCTTTTCTAGATTTGCAGCTGGGTCACTGTCGCCATATCAACCAAAGCAGTTTCATACGGCAGTGGCCGCCATGCCGCTCTCTTAACCGAGGATCAGTTATCTCACGCCATCCTGTACACCATGGTCGCCTTCTTACCGGGCATACTATCATTCGGGGTACCCAAGCTGGCCGTAGTGGCCTTGTTGACGCGCATGCTGAATCCGAGCCGGGTACATGCCATCATCATGTGGGCCATCGCCATCATTTGCCTGCTCAGCTTGATGGGTTGCGTGGGTATTTTGTTTGGGCAATGCACGCCGACCCATTCCATGTGGACCTTCAGTGTCAAGGGGAAGTGTTGGAGCCCCATGATACTGGTGAATTACTCGATTTATGCAGGATGTGAGATACTTCCGATTTCCCGTTCCGACAACAGCCTACTAACTCAAATTTCGAGAAGCTTTTTCCGCATTTGCCGATCTGTACTTCGCCGTGTACCCTGCCATCGTGCTCTGCAACTTGCAGTTGAACTTGAGGAAAAAGATCGCACTCTCCTGCGCGCTGGGAATTGGTTCCGTGTAAGGATCTCTGGTTTCCAGGTCTAGGACTTGTCGCTAATGCCTTCTTAGAGCCACGGCCGTAGCCATTTACAAGTGCACGCGTATCCCGGGTCTCGCTAGCCCGGACTTTGTTTGTAAGTCAACTGTATTATCACACGACGTTCTACCAAGTAGTCAGGTCCCTGACCAACACGCCATCAACAGATGATACTGCCGACCTCACAATCTGGACTGCGTAAGTTTCCTTAGCCCCCAGCCCTAAGAGCACCAGACCCTCGACTAACACAAGACAGAATCGAAGGCTCCACTCTGATGATCGCAACGTCGATCCCTATCCTGAAACCGTTGATGGATCTCATCTTCGGCCGCCGCACCTTCTCCTCGGACGAGTCTGGCAACAAGTACCAAAAATACGGCCCGTCGCGCAGCGGACAGGGCGAGTCGGGGATGGAGCTCTCGAAACGGTCCCGCAACCGCGGCGGCGCGACAGACACAGCCATCTCACAATTTGAGACGGCCGTCGACGCGGCGAGCTGCGAGGAGGGCCGCAAGAGTGCAGACCAAGACAGCCAGACGAACATTATGTCGAGTACGAGGGATGACCCGTTGCCGTCGACGCCGTCGACGCCGCCGCTCGGGGCAATCCGGCGGACGGACCGGGTTACTGTGACTACGTCTTATGGTGAGGACTCGCAGAAGGGGTACCCGGTAAATAGGTGGGGTTAGGATATTGGCTGTGCCAATTCCCCGGAATGTTTCGATGATACCCTGGAACATAACAAATGGGCGGGATGGGGGGCCAAAAGCGACGGAGGTTGAAGAGGCGTAGGCTTTCAGGTTCTCTTCCCTCCATGATGTTTAGTATCCATTATTAATTGTTAATTCTTCGAAGCCATGCAACAATATTTGTACTCAAGCAATTGCTTGTATTCCCCGCAAGCAACCTTGTTTGATGTTCAGAGTCTGGATTCGTGGGTGATCTTGGTGTGTTGAGACTTGTGCATGGTGTTTTGAGAGAACGGGTAAGTAGCAGGGTTAGGGTCATATCCAGGGTTTAATTCAAAACCAGGGTTGGTTCGGATTTCCATGGATCGCCACAAATCAGTTGATGACATCATTCCCTGACGGAAGCCGAGAACCATGTTTACACAAATTCTCCAACGGCTGGTTGATTCGCGTCATTGGGATCCAGATTCTACCCGCCTGTTTCCTTTGGCAGATCATTACCTGGCCATGGCACACATCATAAGGTTTCGATTTACGAGGCGCAGACCCGGATTAACTTCTGTTTACGTGAATATCTGGGACATCCCGTAAATTCCGTAAATCATTGACCAAATAAATTCATCTAGTGCCGCTTCTTCCCGTTCTACTTTTGTTCTAGATTTGATAAAACTTTCAGCATTTGAAGAAGCCGAGTTCTAGACCACCCACCATGGAACAACACAACACCGACACCATGACCAACCAAACAAAAGAAAACGACGAACCAAAAGAACCGCCACCTTCCACCTCCGACACCAGCACCACGGCCACCACGACCACCACCTCCCAACCCCATGCCCATTCCCACGCCCAGGCCGCCATCACCGGTCCCGTCGATTTTGCCGAACTACCGGGCCTCCCACGCCTCCGCTACCGCATCCTCGACTACAAGCTGAAGCTCTCCATCATAGTGTTCCTCCTCGTCCTCGAATCCAGTCTCCTCCCCATCTCCCTCTATTACGGCCTGATCCTCGGCACGACACTCCGCCCGGGCATCGTCTTCGCCATCATCACCTCCTTCTTCGGCATCGTCACGGGCATCGAGTTCGGCCTGCGGTGCCTGAAGCTCATCTGGATGGGCGACACCTACCGCCCCGTCGGCGGCACCCGCTGGAGCTTCGACTTTACCCACTGGACGCTCTCCTTCGGCTACACCGTCATGACCGCCATCCTCATCGGCGCCTCCGTGCCCCACCCCCCGATCGTGCGCCCGCTGGCGATACCGGTGTCGTTGTTTTTTATCCAGATTGGCTTGCAGTTGGTGTGGAGCGGCTGGATGAACGCGACTCGCCGGCCTGCGCCGTTTAAGATTAGTTCGGTTTCGAAGGGGGGAAGGGTGCCGCCGTTGGTGTTTACGTTGGTGGAGGATATTGTGGGGGTGGATGGTGCGGGTGGCAGGGAGTATCGTAATGCGTTGGTGGCGCGGTACGAGGCTAGTTCCCGCTTTCGTAAGATGATCGCGCAGCAGAATTGGTTTTGGGCCGCTGGTGCGCTGTTTGATGGCATTGGGACCATGGCGGTCATCTGGACCGTGCCCGAAAAGGTGGCCTACGGCGTTGGTAAGTTTCAAGTTGGCGTTGTTGGTGCTTTGTTGACAGATCAAATGCAAGCTAATGGCCCATGCAGGTTGGGGCAGCCCTCTCATTTTTGTGCTTATCTGGGCGACCATTTCCGTCCATTGGGTGCGCCTCTCGCTCAGACGGGAAAAGGAGTTATGGCGGGCGGAGCATCCGACCGACAAACAAAGGGACTCGGATACACAGCAAGCAAGGTGACGCCGCTCTGAGAACCGCACACCGACTAACAAAGGCACGCGTGACGGACCGACGGTGCACCAACATTCTTTGTCATCACGCGGGATGAGGGACCTCCTTTAAGCACGCGGCCACACGGAGAACCTGCTGTTGGCGTTTTCCCCATCTTCACCGCATCTGGTTTATCAACTCGACCGTATCACAATGACGAGGACGCTAGATCTGGGCTCGCTGCCTCCCGAGCTTATTTACGACATTGTCGAGCATCTCAACCAGAGGAGCCTGTCTTCCCTCGCCCGGTCCTCCACATTTCTCCACGCCTTCACCTCGGATCTTCTCTACACCCGCGATGCGGCCAAATACAAATCAACCGGCCTGGTGCGTTGCGTCAGGATCGGCGCTGCCCAATCCGTAGCCAAGTTCCTCGCCGCCGGCGTCAACGTCAACGCCACCATCAACATCTGCCCCGACATGGAAGACTTTGCCGGCGACACCACCCTGCTCGCCATAGCCGTCGTACGCAACCAAATAGACGTTGTTCGGCTGTTGCTCTCCCACGGCGCGGACGTCTGCGCAAAGATCGACGCGGCGCTCTGCTACTCGGTCCTAGCACACCCCTGGGCCGACGCCATCCCGGTCACCCCCTTATCCCTGGCGATCACCCATCGCCAGAACGATATTGCCATGGAACTAGTAAACCACATGCCGAACCCCGACGCCGTCGTGTCCACCATCCGCGGCATCGAATACACCGCGCTGGAGCAGGCCGCCCTGTGCCTGTGGCCCTCCATCGTCCAGCGCCTCCTCGAGCGCGGAGCCGACCCCGACCAACGCACCCGTACCGGCGCCACTATCTTGTACAAGGTCATGGCGAACTACGATGTACATCGGTGGGCGGACGGGCTCCCCGACGGTGGCCACCTGATCGGGAGGACGGTCATGGCTCTCCTTATGTACGGCGCCAACCCCGCCCTACGCCCGTACCCACCGGTGCTCCCTGACACCGCCGCCTCGGAACATTCCAAAATCGGGGCATCGCTTTTCCTACTGGGAATCGATTCCCCCTATCCACAGATCCGGCAGCACTTTGCGGAGCTCCTGCATCGCCGGGTCTGTGAGAAGTCGGCGTGTCGGGAGCACATGTACGACTATGGAGTATCTGGGGAGGATATTCCGGGTCATTGTGCTGTATCTCGCAGCCGGTTGACCCCTGTGGAATTGCGGTTAGCAGAGGCGGTAGAATGAGATGGCGGCTGCCTTGTCGGGTTCGAAGATCAGTGTGTGAATGATAGCGTAATAAGTCGTTTAAAAACATATAGTTAGTTATTATTCTAGACAATAACTTGCATATGCGATGATTACAACCCGAGTATCGCACCGAGGGCAACAATGAAACACTCGCCAGCTCTTAGATAATGATCCGAACGGTCGAGTCTAGTTGCGCCTGAAGTCTCACCAAATGAGAAGTCCTGTGGGGTTAGCAAGCTGGTCCTGATCCGTTGATGGGGTACGTGTGCTTCACGTCAGGAACGTCGTAGATCGCGCTGGCACACCAGTGCCGGTTCCGCTGCTCGGCAGTGGTGGCAGCAACAGCGACGGGTGCCCGGTGGTTGGTGTGCGGGTGTTGGAGGTTCGGGATGGCACTGGCGGCAGGAGGAGTGTGATCGTAGATGGGTGACATGCATTACCATCGATCAGTTAGCTTGAGGAAGGCATCCAGGAGGCTTCGAGCACAAGAGAGCATTGATTGAGCAGCTAACTAGAGTTTGCTGGCACGTTATTGACTCGTCTAACTACACGACCTACAACTTCTTTCCCTGTACGCCATCCTTTTCCGATCTGGCCGCTTTACCTCCAAGGGCTTACTTGGGACCTTGTTTAGCCCCTCGTTCTCCCTTGACTTTTGCGATAAAACTTTCAATCGTATCGACCATGCCTTCGGTCCAGCTGAGGTGAGGGGAGTGGCCGGCTGGGCAATTGTAGATTGTAAAGTTGCCCGTTTTATAGCCCTGAAGACCGACCATACCTTCTTGATACTCGCGAGGCAGCGTCAAATCACCCTCCAGGACTAGGTAGGCACACGGGAGCACCGAGTATGCATCGTTCGTGAGCTTCGAAGTCAGGATGGGAGAGGCCGTGAGTGTAGCTGCCCACTGTTTCGCGGAGAACTCGTGGAGATCGTTGAAGAGGAACTTTTCCGCGTTGACAACCGTGCCGAGTCCGGCGGCCCCATGTTTCTATTTTGTCTGTTAGATAATAACGTTCATGCAGTCCAGCTAAATGAGATACTTACGTGGAAAGTCATGAACGGGGGCGTCACAAAGTTGCGGTCCTTGGGCTGGAAGAAGCTGTTCACCGATTCGCCAACTGGAATGACGAATGCACCTGCGTAGAGGATGCCGATCACTCCTCCAGCAAGACCTTGAGATTTTCGTACATCAGCCTGCAGGTCACGGTGCGCCGCCTGCGTGGCTACCCAGCCGCCAGATGAATGGCCAACGATCAAGACCTCCTTGCTCGCTTCCACCAACGGCTTGAGAACGCTCAGCACAGCGTCTGTGTCCTCCTCGCCCTGGGGATAGCCTCCCGGCGGGGGTTCGCGGTCGAAGTCGGGATTGGCGACATCGCCAACGTTGAGCTTCGTGAGGTCTGCAGTGGGGAGTTGTGGGCAGTAAGCGGCGATGCCCCGAGCCTGCAAAGCTTCTAGCAGCGGGCCGTACGGGGCCGGCGTGTGGTAGGAGCCGTGGCAGAGAAGGACGGCGAGATCCGAAGTCTGTGGCATGATGTAAATTGAGACGGGCGCGGAGTCGTTGTGACTTGTGGGTTGTCGCTGGTCGGGTCTGGGTCTCGAGGATGAGCCTTGGGAGTCAGCTCGAGCGGGGAGAGATAAGCGGGCTTGGCAATATCCGGTGTGGGCGATATCTTCCGTGATTATTGTAATATCGAGGTGTTTGGCCGTTGTTTGCTCTCGGAGGCACCGGGACTTGGGACCTCTGAGGCAGCGTTGTGGCGGTGGCATGCAGGGGTCAAGTTGGTTGGTTCCAGAGTTCTGGTAGCGCCAGACGGCAGAGTCGAGCTGGGCATTCAGTTCAACATGTTGGCGAGACAGCTCGGCAGTCTTGTAGCCCCTTCCGTTCACCCCGCCTTCCGCCCTCTCAAACATGTATATGCACGTCTCTATCTGTGTTGTCGGCTGCGGTACGTAGGTAGGTAGACACCAATGTGCCCTCCCGTGCGTTGGAACCTTGAACTCCGCGAGCAATCGGAAGAGACCATCCACGATTTCGTGTTTACGCCTAGCAAGTTCGCAGCCATCCTCGCGGTATCTTGCTCGTCGGCATCATGGCAACCACGATAACACCCAGTCTGATTTTGGCCCTCCTCTTGCCTGTGTTAATGCATCTTGGCCTCCTATAAGCGGCAAATGGCATCTTCAGGCCCCGGACCTTGTCAGTAGTCCCATCCTTGCGCTCAAGCAATACTCTGTCGACCACAAGCCGTTTGGGGAAATAGATGCCTATAATTAACAGCAGCTCTTACTTGTTACCTCTTTTGGGGCCGTGGCGTTCACTAGTCCTCTCTTGGCACCACGCGGAGTGTTAACTTCTAATGAATGCTAGTTACCTAATCAAGACGCTTAGGAGAAATATCTTAGGGTCCGCTCGTCAACGACTCAACGACCAACCGCCATCCCCGAATTCCCGTCTCCTGTGTAGCCCGGTGCAATGCACAATACACGCCCGAAAAAAAAGCCAACTACAACACTGAGCCCCAACAAGAACCAACTTCATGATGATACGGCCAGCTCTGATTGTAGCACCGGGATCGACACTTTCCACCTGTTTTCGAAACTTCCAACGGAGCTTCGGTTGCAAATATGGAACGTAGCCGTGGAGATGCGTACGATGATGTAGGGCCGGGTCGTCAACACTTCTGTAAACACCCGCACTCCGGAAAGACACAGGCTATGTCCTTCACCCCGGGCCGGACGCCTGGAAGTCCTGAATGCCGGTTGGTTACGTCAAAGAGACGGAATCAACAACATCGCCGCCACCAACCACGAGGGACGCGCCGCCGTCCGCGCCCACCTCGCAACCCACCCCTTCGACAAAGCGCGCCAGAACCCCACCAGTCTCCGGCTCGACCCGGGCCCCAAAGCCGACATCCTCTTCATCAACAACCTCGACCTAGAACCCCTCCCCCTCCACCTACCCAAACTTGAACCCAACCCCACTAACCCGCACCACCCCCTCACCCTCACCCTCGCCGAAAGTCGCTTCACCAACCACTTCCACACCATAATCATGCCCGTGGTGGGCCTCATCCTTGCCAACAACCACCAGCCCCCACACCCGGCCTTGTACGCCAGCGACCCCCTCTTGCCCACGGCAACACAGCTGCACAACGGGGTGTTCGACCGCACGGCCGACAAGACTTTCATCGCGCTGGTGGGCGAGCCATATCGGGGGACGAACCTGCAGATGGGGGATCTGGAGTTTGTTGACGATGCGGAAGTCGCGAGGGCGAGGAGGAGTATTGAAGGGGGGTGGAGGGGGAAAGGGTCGCGGTGTGTGGGGTGGTTGTTGGGAGAGAGGAGACGGGGGGGCGGGGATGGGGGCGTGGCGGAGAGGGTGTTGCGGCGTGATGTGCTGGTTATGATGGCGATGTGGGAGCGGTGGACTGAGCAGGCTAAGAGGGGGCGTCTGGGGATGGGGGAGGAGTATCGCCATGTGTCGGGGGTTGACCGCCCGAAGTTGCGCTTCGCGCGGGTTAAGGAAGGGGGCGCAGGGGGGTGACGAGGGGGATATGTACACTGGTGAGAGCCCTCACAATTCCATGGCGAAGTAGTGCCTATCTACCACGTCGATCTAATACTCGTCACAAACGCGCTGCTTGCCGCTGAAACACGATCAACTCTCACCTCTCGCCGTTAAACAACAACACCCCTCAATTTCTTGGCCGTGGGGGCTACATTGCGGAACTTTGCGAGAGGGGTCGCCGCTCTTTCGCCGGCAATGTCGGTTGGTTACAAGGCAGATCGACATATTGATAGTGATTTCGAGAAACGGTCGAGGCCGCCCACAGCCCAACGAGCCCGTTCGTCGGCGCTCGCAACAGCAATGCTACCTGTCTGCCTCTCTAGCATGAGGTATAGAGTACAGGTATAGAGTACCTTGACAACTGATACATACTTTACGGCAGCTGTGAGCGGATGCCTACAAGTAACCACTCGTCTACAATCCGAGGACTAGTCCGTGCCCGGCAGACTTACTCCATTTTAGTTCACTGGTTTAGTTGGCCGCCTTCAGCACATCTTCCAAGCTCTCTCCTGTCATGAGCTTGAACACCTCGGTATACCGTCCCTTGGTCTTTTCGACAACCTCAGGCGGCATCTCGACATCCGGCTTGCCCTTCTATTTTATGTGAGCCTTGTCCTCCCGGGTACATGTGGGGGAAGAGTACATACCAGGCCATTGTCAGTCAGCCAGTTTCTTAGCACCTGCTTGTCAACTATTATTTGTTAGCATCTTGACTGTAGCCCAAGCCCGGTTTCGGCAGTGAGAGAAACGAAGTTAGAAATGACTCAGCGTACAGGAGTCCTGGTCGCGCCCCGCTAATACATTGTCAGCATGGATTATTCCAAAAAAGTGAGATACGGGGGGACGAACTCTCATAATCGGCTTTGCTCCAGAACCGCGAGGAGTCAGGTCTAAATGGCCCTGTCAGTGAATCCAAGCCGTGCATCACGATCGCCACGCCACCAAAAGACTTGGCTCAGAGGCAACGTACGTAAGGACCTCATCCACGAGATAAATGTCATCTGTCTCCTCATCCAGGCCGAACTCAAATTTGGTATCCGCCTACCAAGGCAAGGCGTCAGCGCAACTTTCCCCCAACCCGGACCCACAGGACCGCCGTGGGAGATCGACCTACAATGATGATACCGCGCTCCTCGGCATAGGCAGCCCCGGCGTTGTAGCAAGCGAGAGCCAACTCCTCAAGACGATCGGCATACTTGTCGCCGACGATGCCTCTAGCCTCGTCTGGCGAGATGTTGACGTCCTTGTCTCCGAGCTCTGCCTTGGTCGAGGGCGTGTAGATGGGTTTGGGGAGGCGCTCGCAGCGCTTCAGCCCGGCTGGCTGCGGCAGGCCGTGGATGGTCTGGGTCTCCTGGTACCTGTGCTGATGTCAGGATGTCGGGATGCATCATGAGTTACGTGCTGCTTACTCGTTCCAGGCGCTTCCGGTGACGTATCCGCGCACTTTTTACAAACTGTTAGACTAAAGCCGAAAGCTCTAGGAAGATCAGGAACTTACCGATCGCCTCAATAGGGAAGATCTTAAGACGACTACGAGGTTCGGTTAGCGGTCTCCGCCAGGAAGATTCCTTCCTTTTGCATACCGGACGGTCATCGAGCGGCCACGAAGCATCTGTTGCTCCTCCTGAGAGAGGCCGGAGGCCGGAGGGGGCCCCAGGTGGAGGAAGTGGTGCTTCAGGCCCGGCACGCGGGAGGAGAGCACCTCGAACCATTTGGCTGACAGAAGGGTCAGGATGGCGCCCTTTGTGGGAATGCCATTCTGTCACGCCACAGCGTTAGCAAGTGTTGCAGTTGTCATTCACGATACGGACATGGCGCACTTTGAGGATGACGTCATAGGCGCTGATACGGTCTGGAAAGGCATCGACGGTCAGAAACACTGCGAGGTTTGAAACACGAGCAGGATCAGCAAGTACCCGAAGTGACAAAAAGGAGCGTCGGGTTTCCTCCGTCAGGCAGAGAGAAAAGGTCCCTGTCAAAACCGAGTGTAAGTCAGGGCGCAGGTGCATCTCGGATGTCAGGGGATCGATCTGGATGCAAAACCCAGGCATTCGTGCATTTCGAGCGAAAATTTGAGCGATTGGGTGGGTAATCGCACCTGACTTTGCCCTGGGAAATCCTGGGGAGCGATGTGAGCTGAATGCTCGTCAATGCCTCGGCCATTGTGCTGCAGGTGCCCGATTCTCGAGACCCAAAAATGGAAATACAAGCAGCTTCCAGCGATGCAATACAAGATGCCCGTCAATCTCTCGACGCGTATGACTCTTTCAGAAAATCTCGCAGGAGGCAGAAACGCGATATCGGGGCGCGGGGCAAACAGGTGGGGTACTCCACAAGAGCTTAAATTGCCCAGGTACGTGGGTACGTAGACTGGGTTCCACAGGGATGTTCGTGCACCGACTCCTGCCAGAACAGGCTTTGGAGGGCTATGAAACGGACAACACGATGACAGGTCCTGGTTCAGGACTCGTTGAGGATGAGTCTGCGTTCCGTAAGGACCAGAATGGAATGATTGCGTTTGCCCTACAAACAGTGCGACGGTGGACTTGTGCTAGGATGGGTAGTGCGGGAAGGCGCTGGCCACGGCCAGTTCACCATGCCCATGCCTAGTGGGACCCTCAGAGCAGTATTCCTTGCTCATCGGAGATGGTTACCCACCGGCCACCCTCGGCCTTCTTTGGCCCGCGCCGAACCGGAGCTCCGGCGAAACTTCCCCTGATGAACCCCTCCTGTCAACCCCTCCATCGCCTGCTTTGCGCCGATTCAAAACCTCCAACCAGCCTCAACATCAACCCCAACACCAACACCAAACCCGACAAACAAGCACCATCACACTTGTACAACCACAACCACCACCACCCCCCCAACCGCCAAAATGAAGCTCCTCTACCCCACAACCCTCAACCTCAACCCCGCCCTCCTCGCCGGCTTCCCCACCCTAACCCTGCACCCCTACGACGCCAAAGCCCCCACCCTCCCCTCTGACCTCCTCGACGCCACCATCCTCATAACCTGGGCCAACAGCGCCGCCAACCTCTCCTTCGCCGCCTCCCACCTCCCCCAGCTCCGCTGGATCCAATCCCTTGCCGCCGGCCCCAACGACGTGCTCGCCGCGGGGTTCGACACCGCCCGCATCACCATCTGCACCGGCTCCGGCCTGCACGACCACACCGTGGCCGAGCACGCCCTGGGCCTGCTGCTGACCGCCGCGCGCCGATTCCACGAGATGCGCGATTCCCAGCTGCAGGGCAAGTGGCCGGGGCATCTGGGCGGGCCGCAGCCGGACCGGGAGCCGGGGACGTTTCGGACGCTAAGGGATGCGCGTGTGTTGGTGTGGGGGTTTGGGAATATTGCGAAGTGCCTGACGCCGATGTTGGTTGGGCTGGGCGCTACGGTGCGCGGGGTGGCGAGGACGGCGGGGGTGAGGGCTGGGGTGGAGGTTTTTGGCGAGGATAAGTTGGCGGAGTTGTTGCCGCAGACGGATGCGCTGGTGATGATCCTGCCGGGGGATGCGTCGACGAGGCATGCGCTGAATAAGGAGAGGTTGGCGCTGCTGCCGAAGCATGCGTGGTTGGTCAATGTGGGCCGCGGGTCGTCGGTGGATGAGGATGCCTTGTTCGAGGCGCTGGAGAAGGAAGAGATTGGGGGCGCGGCGTTGGATGTGTTTGAGCAGGAACCGCTGCCGGAGGGGGATAAGCTGTACGGGGCGAAGAACTTGGTTCTGTCTCCCCATGCCGCGGGAGGCAGGCCGCAGGGCGCAGAGGAGTTGATCGTCGACAACTTGCGGAAGTTCCTGGCGGGGCAGGAGATGCGGAACGTGGTTTGAGAGGCATAGGTCTCCCACAATGGTTCGAAATTTAGTTAACATTTAGACCACACTAATGGGAGTGATTCAATTGAAATTTTAAGACAAGTTACCTACATGTAGCTTCTCAATCCGTCGTTCCCTTTCCGTTCTTCCCCTTTACACCAGGACCGCGCCCCTGTACAGGAAGTGATCAATGAAACGAATAGATCATAAAAAGAAGAAAAAAAGAAAGCATAGATGCTTATTCTCTATATATTAATCCCCTTTCATCTTCCCCCTCCAGTATTATTTGCGGTATGCTAGGACTAGGGGTCCTACACGTGAGGGAATATCCTTCGTGGTCTGAGTAGGGGTGAGTTTAGGGTATTGTAACGGTCCCAGGAGTATATTGCAACTAACTGGTGACGACTCTACGAGTACACTAAGCTTGAAGAAGAAAAGGAAAGATGAGAGAGTCTGGCAGCTCGTGGGGCTGCTTTATGATCGCGAGCGCGATGGCCCGAGCGCATTGCTAGGATGTTCGGTGCGCTGTGGGGCAACTGGGAATAGCTTCATCCAGGGGTTCGGTGGACCGTGCTTGTACGTGAGCTGGCCGAGGGTTACCGAGGCCCACCTCGGGCACAGCCCGTTACAGTTTGGACCAGCTCTGTAGCTGTAACCAACAACTGTGACGAACCTACTTCAGGATCCTATCCTGTTAGGGTTCAGCTTCGTTGAAGGTAATCTCTCGAGGATGCTTAGGTTCGGTGCAGCCAAAGGGTGCACAACAATAGACTTGTCTCAACAGTAGGCTTGTGAGCTTGTAGCGAACTGTAGTTGTGATTGCTAACTGGAGAACTCCCAGAGCTCTCCAGCACGAGTGACTATATACTATCTGGATCACCGTCCTCCCTGTGATCCCTCCTCCTGGGGATCGCGGTTGCTTAAGTGATCCTCCTTCTGCGGGATCACTAGGTTCGTGGTGAGCCTCACGATCCCGCCTGCTTGGGATCACTCTGCCAAGAGTGATCCTCTCCTTACTGGTTCTTTTAACGATTGGCTGGGGATGCTTCCCGCGCATCCCCACTGGCCCTGCATGCGTGTGACGAACCTACTCCAGGATCCTATCCTGTTAGGGTTCAGCTTCGGTGAAGGTAATCTCTTGAGGATGCTTAGGTTCGGTGCAGCCAAAGGGTGCACAACAATAGACTTGTCTCAACAGTAGGCTTGCGAGCTTGTAGCGAACTATAGTTGTGATTGCTAACTGGAGAACTCCCAGAGCTCTCCAGGACGAGTGACTATATACTATCTAGGTCCTAGGTATCTCCGTACCTCTTTCTTGGGGAACGTGAGGAACGGTGGCCGTTCCTCTCGTTCCTTTATAGGAACCTTGGGAACGGTAGCCGTTCCCCCCGTTCCTCTCCTGATTGGTCTGGGACCCATTCTTAATGATTGGCTGGGGGCGCTCTCCGCGCACCCCCCCATCGGGACCCTGCATGCGGCCATAACCGTGACAATGCGTCCATAATCGTGACAGTAGGTAGGAAAAACAACAAATTCATTTGATCCAAACGGATGCTAAAACTCATTAAAATAGCAGGCTTAGTACTGGCCCACCGCCAACTTGTACTCTTTACGGCTCAAGACTTTGCCAGATTGGAGGCAGGGAAAAAAATAATACGCTGCCAGACTTGGATAGCTCCGAGTATTGCAGCATCCCGACTGATGAATAGGAAGCTTACTACTGTTAGTCCACTAATTTGTGCTGTTTCTAACTCTATATTCTGCTAGAACTAAAGGCAGCGGGGAAACATCACGAGACAGCCAGCCTCAGGCAGGCCGAAAATCCAGGAAAAGTGTCACAACCACTGTGCCGGATGAAGTGGGGCGCGGGACGCCCCGAGCCAATCGTTAGTATAACCAATTAGCAGTTGCTTAGTACGCTCAGCAACTGAGCAAGGTGAGCAGCGTGCTTAGCGTGCTCGACGACTGAGCAAGGTGAGTAGCGTGCTTAGTGTGCTCGACGACTGAGCAGACTGAGCACCCAGGAATTAGATAGGTATATAGTCACCCGTTCTGGAGAGCTCTGGGAGTTCTCCAGTTAGCAATCACAACTACAGTTCGCTACAAGCTCACAAGCCTACTGTTGAGACAAGTCTATTGTTGTGCACCCCTTGGCTGCACCGAACCTAAGCATCCTCGAGAGATTACCTTCAACGAAGCTGAACTCTAACAGGATAGGATCCTGAAGTACGTTCGTCTCAAAAATATAGTCTATATAACACTCTATCTTTTATATCCTAAGTTGGACATTACAACATGAGATGTATTCAAATATAAACTGGCCTTTCGGTCCAGGTTAGACATCGCTACCCCGCCGCCAGAAAGGCGAGGAACGACGCGGCGTACCGTACTTCAGGTAAGGGGTTTTGCCGCTCAACATCGAGAGGCCGAGTTGTGAGAACAGAAAATCCCAGCAGGTAGACAAGAATACATGTATGTGCCAAGGTACTTAGACCTGCACGGAAACTTGATGGTTTCGGCTTAGATAAGGAAGTTTTCAAAGGTGATGGAGTTATGAGTGTGTCGTTTAGCGAGAGGAAGTTAGCTTGCTTGCTTCTATCCCTTCCCTTATCCTATTTTATCTGTTTCAGGACCAATCAGGCGTATGTACCGCTGTACGAATAAGGGGCAGTGCTAAAAGCCCAAAACAGGCAGGGGTCTCTAGGATCGGGTCAGTGCGCGGGGCTGTGCGCTCACCAGGCATGATTTTCTTTGCAGGCGATCACCCCCCTCCCACGTTTCCGTTTTCCTAGGACCACACAATATATACCTAGCGTGATACCGACCACAGCATTAGGCCTTGTTATACTGACCGAGGTCCCGACCTGGTTTTCAACCCTTGGGACTCATCCGCTCCAGCTCCGGTCTCTTCCCGCGGTGCTATTGAAAAGTGATACAAACCCGCTACTTTGTGTCTGTCAGAAATGGTTACACCGCCTCAACCCCAGCGCACTACCAGACGTCACAATCCCTTCCGTCCTCACCGCCGCGCCCCCTTCTATGCCAACCGTACTTGTGGCAGTCAGCAACAGCCACTGCAGGTGCCCAGCAATCTCCAATCCCCTCAATCCCAGGGTAACCAGGTCTTGCCCCTAGCGGTTCGCCCCGCACCGAGGAAAAGAAGAGTAAGCAGATGCAGGCTGTACCTCCTCAGCTGGTATCGACTAGTCCGATATGAATGACGGCGTCTAACGTCGTTATAAGTTCTCTTGGTTTTGCTGTGGAAGCTATGAAAGGGCCGCCGCCATCTGGGGCTGCCTTGCCGTCGTCAGCCCCTTAGCCTTCTTTCTGCTCGAGTGGACCCGGCAACAAGATGACCCATACGCAAAGGCGACTTATGGGGAGGCACGCTACCAAAGCGACATCGAGGCTAAGAGGTTGTGCGTGGCGTTGAAGGTTTGTGTTTTCCATTCAAGCTCTTTTTATGTCCAACATCGTAAAGCTCGGGACCGAGGGATAAAGTGTTGTGTTAGGACTGAACATCCTCCAGGCTGCCCAACTTCCGTCCTCACATCTCGATTGTGACCGAATCCTCTCGTCATCCTTCCCGGCACGCTATGAGATTCTTGAAAGCGCCGTCGGCCAAGTCAAACGTCACTCTCACTGGGTTCAATCCAGCATGCTGACTATTTTGATACTGGTCCGTGATTTCCTGTCTAATAACTGCTTGTTTTCCGCGCTCGCGATTTGCGTACTGGCTGCCATCCTAGCCCTGGCTATGTCAGCGGGGAGATCAGTCAAGGCACCTCCAATAATCGACCCGAAAACCAAGCATATGCTCGTTCAAGATGCGTCTTTTCGGGGCACGTCCGCAGGGTCCAGCAATCATGGGGATAATAGTGACGAGGATCCCTTTTCAAGCCCCCACCCAAGACTATCAGCCTCGATCCCTGAGAGAGCGACAAATGCGGTACATTCATCATCAGATATTCAACCAACGTCAGAGAATAAGATGAGACGACCGGAGGCCGTACACACTCAGAAATCCTTGGTGGGTGTTGCACCCACCACGGTGAACGACGAAGAACTCAAAAATTTGCCCTCGACAGCGATTGGGAAGGTTACTCCGCTCTTGCCGGTGGCGGCATCGAAGACGGTCTCCGCAGCGCCAGCGACGACCATAATTTCGCCGATGTTGTTGACGGAGACATCGTCATCAAATTCATCGTCACCACCTTCAACTTGGAATAACTTATTATTATCATCGCCATGGAAACGGAGCCCCAGAGGATCGGGTTCGCGCCGAGATGAAGAAGTTGAACAGACAGCGACGGCCTCGCCCTCTAGCGCCGTGTCGTCAGTGCGGTTTCCCAGCTGGGAGACTGGAGAGTTAGACTCGAGTTATAAACGCGAACAGCCTAAACCGACTGGCTCGCGCTATGAAGAAGAAAAGCCCATATTACCTATGATGACGGGGCTACTCTCAAGCGCGGCTTCGGCAATCTCGTACATGACCCCGAGCGAGCAACATCAGAGCTGGTTGACGTTAAGAGTTCAAAAGCCGGAGTTATTCGAGCCATGGTGGTCATGTGTGAGTTGCGATTTGCTGCTAAAATTAGATGAGACTGCTAACTGAAACAAATTCACAAAAGTGTGCCTGTGGACAAGGCCCTCACAGGACTTTGAGAACGCCACAATGCCTTTGCTCGCATTCTACGTGCTCGAATTGCCCGATGGGCATGAATCAAATAACAGAAGCACTTATATCTTTACTTGCGCGGCCGTCAGAAATGGCGTCGTAAAGGGTGAGACTATGACGGGGCGCAACGTCGAGGACAACGCGGACAATGGAACGTGATACGGAAGTCTCGTGATAGCGAGGGTAGTAGGTAACCTATATAAGCCAGGTCGGCGATGTTGGCAAGGGATATCAAGCCGGAAGTAGTTACGAAATCAAGTTGGGCCCCAGCTGCCAAAACATACGTCAAGCCTTCCGATCTAGAGATCCGTCAGATATGCCGCGACCCTACCAAGTCTAATGTCATTGGGTGGGATTGTGAGTGGCTACCTAGGCTTTCTCCTCTGTCCAGGCGAAGGCGCAGAAATTCATACACTTGGATCTCATGTCGCAATGCGTACGTGTTATTTCGAACACTGGTGATCCCGACGTCCGCCCGACCGCCCCCATCCACGACTGAAACCATCCTAGAACCCCTATATATACTACGAGACACATCGGGTAAAAACAAAGCACTAAAAGTCAGGTTCCTTCTGGGCGGGTCAAGTCGACTCTACCTCCAGGGTCAAGGCCATCAACAGAGGTAGCAAATAATCGAAAGCCACCGTCATACGCCGGGCCTTATGGATACAGCATCTCGCCCAGGTTTGCAAAAGACACTTGGCAGCGTCGCCTTTGAAATGGCAGACACCCAGCTTCGGCTTCGCTACGTGCGTACAGGCAATCCCCCCGTCTCCAGCTGTTTGGAGCGTACCGACACATCTGGGTGTTGCGCATGTTGAGGTTCCGGTTTGGGTTCTGCTGGAAGAGTTGCCGCTCCCGGGCAGTGGGGTGATAGCCGTACTCGCCTTGCCTTTTTCCATCGCAATCCGAAAGGGCAGTCCTGCCGCTGTTTAACAACGCGCGACGGTGGCGTTTTCCCGCGTCGATACTGTTGACGATGGTTTCCCAGTGACCCTCATTGTTGCCGTGTCCGGTAGGTACCATTGTATATCACTGTTGAGGTTTCCACTGGGGATGGACCTAGTGTTGTCACTGGTGACTGTTGTAAGCGCTGCAATTGCTGTTCAGCCTGTTGGTGTTGCCGCTTCAATATTACATTGCCAGCACGGAGAATCCGGTATTTGGCATCACATTCCTTATAGTAGATTGGAAACCTAAGGTAAGGTACTTTCTAATACTTGTTTGCTGATTCTTACCGCCTGGATATGTGGCCGCACAATTGACTTGTGTTGTGCCACCTGCACGCGCCAAGACAGATAAGATGCTTGAGAACAAAGGACCCCGCCGACCTCTCTTGATAACTGGGCAGCCTTCCCATCTCCGGTTTCGCTACCTCTGCCTCACATAGCGAACCGATCAAGCCTATCCCCAACTCGCTGCTCGAGGCACAAGATGCTTCCACCGCAGCTGAAAAGTGCCTATGGGCAGTACAAACAAGATACGGACTCGGTCGCATCATGGCTAGCCTCAACGGCCAAAGCGCGGGGCTACCCCGCCGACCTTCTCAGCTCTGCAGCTGCATCACAGAGTTCACAAGGCCAGCCCAAAGGCCGCCCTAAGGGCAAGGCGCGAAAGGCTGCCCGGCAGATGAAGACCGCCACTGACCCAAATGCATCGTCGTCGGCAGCTTCCAGTTTTAAATACACGGTCGCGATTAAAGACTTCGTTCCTCTCGCCGAGTGGATTGCTTCACGCCAGCCTGCGGTCGTGGTACCCATTATCTTTGACGCCACCATCGGAAGGGTCATCAACATCAGATCCGCTGTTTCCAAGCAGATTACCAAGCAAAGCAAAAAGCTCGATATCGCGTCAGAACAGGGTCATAGTTACTTCATCGGCATCCTTGAACGAGTACGAGAGATCCTCAAGCCTCACTTGCCCGCGGCATCAACGCCGAAGGATGCCACAGTCAAGCCAAACGCGCCGGATGACCTGCCAAGCCGATTTTCGGGGTTGACAGTTTACGAGCCGGCCGAAGACGGATTTACGGACTTGCCGATCGAGAGGCCTCGGGCCGAGCCTGACGACAATGTTGTATACGAGGCGGAAACCCAGACGTCAGTTTGGGACGCACTTGATGCGTACGGCATGATGATCAATGATCTTAACAAGATTCGAGCGAGAATTCGTTGGATCTGGTCAAGCTACAAGGATGGCCACTTCGATGCCTCCGCGGCTGCCATTGGAACGAACACCGCCATCGACCTTGCCAGGAACCTCATCGCCGAAGTTTCGCCCGTTTTCAAGGGCCATTCCATCTGGGACCTCGCTGAACTCTTCTACGCCTCCGGTTGCCTCCACAAGGGGTTCACAGTTGCCCAGGCGCGCGACCAGGTGTCTTACACCACCTACGAAGTTGCCGACGACCTTTTCATGACCGTCTACAACCTTCTTCGCAGTCTTGCTGATGTCCTTGACCCCTTGCATCTCCCTCTCTTCAAAGACGGCATGTTCGGCACCTATGATCCCATACGGAATCGTAGTAAGATGAAGGGAAACCAAAAGTTCGTCGAGGATCAGATCCTTCTCTGTGAGATATTTTCCGAGCTTGTGACGGTCAACAGGATGGTGGCCGGCTATCCCGTCCAGGACGAGTTCATGCGTGGAATCGCAGAAATGGAAAAGACCGGTACCATCCCCTTCTCCCTCGTTTTTGCCGGCCAAGCATTCCTGGACATCCACCACGAGCTTCGAAGCGTGGCCACTCATCCCTTCGAGGAGATGATGCGCCAGGTGGACTTCATGGGGAAGACAATTGACGAGCATCTGGAGTTCCACAAGGGTCTCCAGTTTGAGAACTGGCCCGAGAGCAACAATCGAATTCTGCAAGCCGTTCGAGAGGCGATGAAGCTGGTTGAGAAGGATCCTCTCTACGAGATCAAGGCCAAATACTTTGCGAGAGCGGGTATTCCAATGCCGTCGACTACGCCACGAAACCGCATTCTCCGCTCGTCCCCAGTTCTCTCTGGCTTGATGCTTTTCCACTTCCGGGCGCAGTTGTACCAGTTCGGCATCGACGTCTCCAATGCTTTCGGCTCGGCCGTGTACACGTGGCAACTCTACCACGCCATGCAGACCGAAAAGTTTCTACTACGCCATTGGACTGATATGGACGTTGTATACACCATGCTGGGAGAGCCCAACTTTCACGTTGGAGACGCCGGGAAAAACACCGGAGAGTACTTCAAAAAGTTCTCTCTCCAAATGGGCGTCTCGGCCGCTGTGTTTGCGAACCCGGGCCGACGTCGCCAGAAGATCAACCCAGAGTCTCGCGCCGGCCCGCGGAGGATTAAGGAAGCGGCTCCTATATCCCGCATGTTCGTCAGTCGGTATGTAGAGGGCGGTCAACAATTTGACTGGACGCCCGAGCTTCTGGATCAAACGGTGTCCGCTAGCAACTTTGAGAGCCATGGCTCGGTCGCCGAGGGAACTCTCACGATGGAACTCAAGGACGCCCGTCAACGCGCCAAGAAGCGGACGAAGCCGTCGCAAGGAGGCCATCTGGGTCCCTCATCGCTGATCGAGTCTCTTGTCCTCGCACTGCAGGCCGAGGCTGTCGAACTCGCGTTCCCCTATCTGGTACTGCACAAGACATGCTGGCAGCTTCTGCGCGACGTCAACCAGCGCTGCAGTACCCTTCTGATCGAGAAGTTTACGCCAGCCTATTTGGAACGCGAGCCTCAATTGCCATGGGTGGTGGGATACATCTTTTGGGCCGCTAACGGATTCAGCGACGAGGATAGTCCCATGGTAGTGCGGGATATGAGGCTTCTCCAGACGGCGGCGAAGTGCTTTGACGAGCTGCTGGAGAGAGACAAGGATCGTATCCTTCAGTTGATGCGGCATGTGATGGGAATCCAGGTGGCGGTTCAGGTTGAGGACGAGGATGGTGATGACCAACACTCAGAAGACCAGGAAAGCCCCTAGGGAGGGACTTGTCAGAAGCCTTATTATACCACTCGTGAGAGACTCCAGCCCATAGTAATCTGCCATACTTAGCTAGAGAAGAGGAATATTCCTCCCCATCGCCTGTATTAACTTTTCTCTAAGCATATTTGGCGGTGCCAAGTTTACATGTAAGTGGGGGCATACATTCATCTCCCGGGTGAGTCTAGCCTGCTGCTTGGATGTGGCATCGCCTGCAGCCACCCCAATGGGTAATTCAGTGATAAATCTCGTGACCGCCTTGCGGGGTCAGATGTGGACATAACCTTGGCTCTCAAAACCTGTCGACAAGAGCAGTGGTCTCTGTACGTGGTAACCTAGTGCCGCACGTCTGGTTCTTCACCGTCCAGCATCATGTCCGCCAAACTTACCAAGTTCAAGGTGGCCGCCGCCCACGCTGCGCCTGTCTTCATGGACAAGGCGGCCACCACCAAGAAAGTCATCCTTCTAATCGAAGAAGCCGCGGTTGCCGCTGTCAAGGTCCTCGTCTTCCCTGAGACATTTATCCCCGGCTACCCCTACTTCATCGAGTGCTACCCTCCCATCACCCAAGCCGGAGCTCTCGCCAAGTATGCCGAGGAGAGCGTAGTCGTCGAGCCGAACGGGGACGACATGGCCGGCATCCAGGACGCGTGTCGCCGCACCGGCGTGGCCGTCAGCCTCGGCGTGTCAGAGCGCGTGGCGGGTGGGCATACCCTCTTCAACACCCAAGTCACGGTGGACAGTGACGGGACCATCCTTGGCGTCCACCGCAAGCTCCAACCGACCTACGTCGAGCGCATGGTCTGGGCGCAGGGCGACGGCAGTACCCTGCGAAACTTCCCGCTGTCGCTGGGGTATAACCTCGGCGGGCTGGCCTGCTGGGAGAACACCATGAACGGGGCACGGCAAGCGCTTCTCACGCAGGGCCAGCACATTCATGCAGGTGCTTGGCCGGCTCTATCGACGATGAGAGGGTTTGAGGCGGTGGCTGACGCGCAAATTGAGGCACTGATGAAGACGCACGCCCTGACGGCCCAAGTCTTTGTGGTGACGGCGTCCAACTATGTCGACGAGACGTGTCTGGACTGGATGCGGGAGAATCTGGGCGAGCAGGATTTTGTCAAGCTGGGCGGCGGCTGGTCCTCGGTCATCCACCCCTTTTGCGCGTTTCTTGCCGGGCCGCACACGGGTGCCGAGGAGAAGCTGGTCCAGGCTGAGGTCGACCTTGAGCAGCTGGGCGTGGTCAAAGTCTGGATCGATGCAGCGGGGCATTATCAGCGGCCGGAGATTCTGCAGTTTAGCTTTGACACCAGACCACATTGGGCGGATGAGAAAGTGAACAAGTTCAAGGTCAAGGGGGAGGAGGCACGGGAGGAAGATGCGGAGGCCAAGGTGTAATTTCGTCATTACCATGTAGCTACTTCAGGGAGTAATAGGTGATTACCAGGTTATTCTTTGAAACCGACTGACAGCCTTACAAGACCTTAAGCGTACTATTTCTCACCGACACCTCCTCCAACCCCCTCACTGCCTCTGCCAACTGCCGATAGCCCCCTCCAAAAGCCCCCGTAAAAAAGGAAGACGACAGCTCCGCCAGAATCTGCTGCATCCTCGCACCCCTGACAACACCCAACATCCCCTCCACACGAGACTGGTCCTCATCCGATAAACCCAGCGCCCCGATCAATGCCGGCAGGTCCGTAAACGAAGAGTGCGTGGTCCCCGCCACGCCCAGCATCGCCGCCGGCTGCCCTGGCTTACCGTGCTGTAGCATGCTCCGCCAGAACTGGTTCCACGTCGGGTCCTCGTCGGCGTGCTTCTCCCTACCGAGGAGCAAGAACGGTCGGCCGTTGACGATGGTCTTCCCTGCCCTACGCCGCAGGGAGGACGGCTCGAGGACGGGGCTGAACAGCCGGCCGTCGAGGTTGATGGCACCGCGTATGCGCCGGTCCTGCTGGAGAGCCTGGGCGGCGGCTGCGCCGCCTACCGAGTGGCCCATTGCGATGACGCGGGTGAAGTCGATTTGGGCTGTAGGGAGGTCTCGGGATGAGGGGTGGGAGGTGGTGAGGTGGCTAAGTTCGGAGAGAGCGAAGGATATGTCGGCTGCGCGGATCTGGAAGGTGCGTGAGCAGGTGTCTTGTCATTTTGCGAGCCATTGTCGACGAAAAGAGGGGCTAAGGTGTGGTGTTTTATGAAAAGGGTTGACTCACCTCAGTTAGCTGTTGCTCCATCCCTTGGGTCCAGTTCCTCCGGACCACGGCGCCGTCAGGGAACTCAACCACCTCGGCATCGTAAGGGTGGTCGATTGTTGCCACAATGTAACCCTGGGCTGCAATTGATTTGGCTGTGGCGCTGTAGAGGAGCCTGGACTCTCCAAGTCCAGGAGAGAAGAGGATCAGGGGAAACCGCGGCATCGTCTCAGTCCTCCCTCGACACCCTTTCGTTAACTTGCAGAAGTCCAGCTGAAACGACTCAAAGATGGTCGCAGGTAACCCTGCCGACTGGGAGAGAGGTCCGTACGAGGCCGCCGTGGCCGGCGGCATATACGGAATAACCTCCTGGGCGCAGTTGGTGGTGTTTGGGAGCGGCCAAAAGACTGACAAGAGCACCTGGCGCTTGAACCTATTGTTGAAAGGGTCTGTTCGTGCCTCGTCTGTCAATGCTTTGGCTCTCATGGTGACTGAGAATGGGCCTGGATGGCTTGTGACCATGAAGGCTTGGGCTATGCCCACAAGCATGCAAGCGAGAATGAAGAAACGCATGGCTAAAGAAACTGTACGTGAAGAGGCCTGAAAGAGATAAACGGCTGGTGATGGGATCAAGGAGCGGCGGGAAATCCCTGTTCTCTCTACCACTGTGGTTCATCAGGGTTATCGGGAGAGAGGGATTCTACCGATTTATATACACATTGAGAGATACATCATGACGCGTCTTCAAGACTCATGCGGCTGACTTCATCGCGTAGGCATTTCCAAAACCAGAAGCAATTGAGCGAAGTTCGCCCAGGGGCCATGGCTGTAAACCCTTGGCTCCACGCACGAGATGAAGCCTTACCAAAGGGAGCTAGTGTCGCTCGATTATTGCCGCTTTGGGAATGGCAGTCTGCTCAAAGGCCATGTCTCATCAAAGCTTTGCTTGTGGATTAGAGCGTGGTCCAGGCCAACCAAACATGAGCCGGGCCGGATCAGTACATGTCGGTAGTTGGCAAGATCGGACCGGCGACGACCAGCGAATCCTCGGTCTTGGTTTGGTGTTTTGAGTCTTCAACGGCTCCAAAATGCTCCAGATCAAGTTGCATTGCAAGTCTTGGCGGGAACCGTACGCCCTTTCGGCGACTGACTCTTCGGCATAAGAAGGGCTTGGCACAGGTTTCCCCCTTCTCCAGAAAATACAAAAGGCAACCGCGTAGTTGGGATTATCAGAGAAGAGTGCCTGATTTAAAAACAAACCAATTTGCCACGGCTTAACTGTCCATAACCTTAACCATTGCGCCATCATGAGCTCCCCTGCTGTCGAGCTCGGCCCTCTGCATGTGGGTAACCGGAACCGATCAGCCACGACAGCAACGGCCGTTGAAGACACCAATGTCCCTGAGAGGGACAACACTCAAACACTACCGGAGTTCTCACTACCCCCTACCGACACAGGCAAGGATGCGTGGCTCTTCCTAGCTGCATGCTGGGCCGTGGAAGCCCTGGTGTGGGGTAAGTACATGTAATACCAAGTAGCCCCTTACCTTACCTTGATCTCTCCCTAAGCTGTTACTTTCTTACGGCTATAAACATCGTCAATGTAGACTGACACAACTTGAATCATCACCTCTAGGGTTCGGCTTTTCGTTCGGCGTCTTTCAAGACTACTACTCCTCCCACCTCCCTTTCAAGGGTGAAGGCAACATCGCCGTAGTGGGCACCACCACTCTTGTAATACGCAATCCCATCCCACCTCCCAAATACATAGTCTCACCTGTCCCCAGGGTGTCATGTACATAGCAACACCCTTCGTCATCGCCCTCTGCCGCCTGCGCCCCCGCTGGGCACGCTGGTTCACCCTCGGCGGACTCGTCTCGGCCGCGCTCACCATGGCGCTGAGCTCGCTGTGCACGACGGTCGGCCAGCTCATCGCCACGCAGGGCGTGCTGTTCGGCATCGGCGGCTGTTTCGCCTACTGCCCCAGCATCCTGTACATCGACGAGTGGTTTGCCCGCCGCAAGGGCATGGCCTACGGCATCATGTGGAGCGCGGCTGGGTTTGGTGGCGTTGTCTTGCCGCTGCTGCTCGAATTTTTGTTGACCGCGTACGGGTTTCGCACGGCCCTACGCGTGTGGGCCGTGGTTCTGTTCGTGCTTGCGCTGCCGCTGTCGTTTTTGGTCCGGCCGAGATTGCCGTTGCCTGCGGCGGGCATGGGGCGGCACCACTTCAACCTGCGCTATGTTCTGTCGACGCGGTTTTTGTTGCACCAGCTAGCCAACATTGTGCAGGCGACGGGGTACTTTCTGCCGGGTGTTTATCTACCTTCCTACGTTCGCGGCGCCTTTGGCACGTCCACGATGCTCTCGGCCTTGACTGTAATGCTGGTCAATATCACCGCAGCCGTGGGCTCGGTCGTCATGGGTTCGATGTCGGACAAGTTGCCGGTTACGACATGTCTTGTGTTGTCGGGAGTCGGGGCTAGTGTTGCAGTGCTGGTGCTGTGGGGGTTGACGTCGACCTTGGCGGGGGTGTATGCCTTCTGTGTGGCATATGGTCTTTTCGCTGGCTGCTACACTTCTATCTGGCCGGGTATTATGCGGGAGATTGCGCGGCCGGTGGACTCGGACGAGCAGACGCACGCATATGTTGACCCATCCTTGCTTTTTGGCTTTTTGTGTGCGGGTCGGGGGATCGGCAACGTGGTGTCTGGCCCGTTGAGCAACGTGCTGGTCCGTGGTCGTCCGTGGTTCGGCGAAGCTATGGGTGGCTACGGGAGTGGTTATGGGACCTTGATCGTGTACACGGGAGTCACGGCTGTCATTGGTGGTAGTGCGTTCTTCTGGAAACGCATCGGGATTCTCTAAGACGACAGATACTATCCACTTGACATTCTTCTAGGGACCGAGAGACAGGCAGATTCTGCAAATGAACTGAGGGATAGTTTAGGTGATTAATCCAGAGAAGAGCAAAACAAAAGAACAACCACTTAAATTCCAACCTTGGCTTGTCTCCACGGATTGACTGGCAGTACACTGCCACATTGTGCTGCCCCCCGCAACTACACAAGAATTGACTTCAGCTGCTCGACCGTGTCTAACACGGTCTGGCGCCACGGGATGTAGTCCTGGCCAGTAGCTCTGACCGCCTTGGTACCGTCAAATACTGACTGCTGAGGGAATCGATAGTCAGGGAAATAACCCTCACCCGGGGTCCCCTGCTTGATGATTTCGGCCCTCTCGGGGAACTCCTCTCGGAGAATATCCGCCACAGCCTGCGCCGGCGAGTAGTAAGCCGCAGCCAGGAACCGCTGGTTGTTGGCCTCGTCGCCGTGCTCGACACCAAAAACAACAAGTCGAGCCACGTCACGGATGTCGACATATCCGTCGGAGCCCGGGAAGCCCGCCTCCTCCAGGGCCTTCCCGGTGAAGACCTGTGGAATCAATAGATTGGACATGCTGATCTTATCTGCCGAAGCGGGGACCACCAGGGGTGGGCCGGCGACGAAGCTATCGCGAGTCAGTTCCATTGGCAGTTGGATAAGCGTGGGGTATGGCTGACTCACCAGGGGTTGATGGCCGTGAGAGTGAATTTCGGCTTTTTCTCATCCCGGAACTTCCACATGGCCTTCTCGGCGGCAACCTTGCTCGCGGCATAGATGATCCGGCCAGGTGTGGCCTTGCCGAGCTCGGCGACAGCATTCTCAGCAGCCGTGTTCCAGTCAGCTTCGGTGAAAGTGTAGTCTCCCGTCTTCGGCTCGAGGATGGCGGTAACAGAGGACATGTACACACAGTTCTTGATAGTCGGTTCCTTCAGCGCCGATTCCAGGATGCGGACTGTGCCGTTGATGGCGCTGTGCAGGACGGGCTCGGGGTCCGTGAAGTCAAAGGACACGGGCGATGCGAGATGAGCAATGGCGTCAACCCCTATATTTGGTTAGATAATTGACAACCAAAGCATCGTTGTGGACGTGAATTCACCTTTAACGGCGGCATCAAAAGCACCAGCAACGGTGATGTCGGGCACCTCAACAAACTCGAGTGAGTCCGCGTATTCGGTGAGGGCTTGCTTCACTTCCGTGGCAGACGAGAGCGATCTCACGGTGCCCCTGACGGAGTACCCGGCCTTGAGAAAGGCTTCAACCGTTCGGGCGGCAATGTAGCCGTTGGCGCCGGTCACCAGAACAGTTCCTTTGGTTGACATGGTGGATAGGGATGATACGACGATTATCGAAGGGGTAGATAGGTAGGTATGGTTGATAGGCTTGGGAACGAAGAGAGGCTTTTTTGAGATATCAGTTGCTTCCGTCTTTGCTGAGTTGCTCTGAGGATAGATGTAATGAATAGCGGGAGGACCATCCAGCATTTATTCTTTCCTAGACCCTCATGTGTTGAGGACACATACATGATATATTGATGTATCATCAATCTTTCCTTCTAATTCTATTCCGTGCCCGAATCCCTTCCCTTCTCGTCCCTTACTGCCTGGCACCTAGGGGTTCCCTGCGAAGCGCTGACAAACGAAGAGCGGATGCGGCCCGAGCTTCTTTTGCATAGGGCTGGTCTTGTCTGTTGCGGTCGACCCATCGGCTCCAAGATTACTGATCATGAAATTCTCCCCTTATCATTGACCTCGGCCGTTCCGCGGCCAGTCGACGGACGCCCCACAAAGACCGGAAGTGCTGAGTAAACCACACCACACTATCTCCAATGACAATGGGTATATTGTTTGCGATTAGTTATCAGCCTTAGATTGGTCCTGAAAATGTCGCCTTTTGCATTCCACTGCGGCAATGATAGTGATCATAACCGTGACCAGACGTTTCCCAACTGAGCGCACCTCGGTCATTTTTACTCTTTTTCCTGCCCCTACTCGATTGATACATTTTCCCCGAAGACGGCCACGTTCATTGTCACACTTTTCTTGCAAGCTCGATCTAGATGCTAGCGAGTACCGTAGTTGATCCTTCGCCACCACTTAGTGTCTTGAGCTTGATTCTATTTTTCTCTTCTTTCTTCCCGGGCAACCCAGCGTAATTGCCAGCCGTTAAAGGTGTTACGAAACTCGACCCCTCGAACGATCGACCATGGAGGAAGAGGTGAACAAAAAGACTTGTGCGTATGGAGCTGACATTTCGATAGATTCAGCTGGAGAGCACTAGGTTTCGAACGGACTTGACGAGGAAAATCCGGTCCTGTCGCAATGACGATGAGCTCAGTACCCAACTCGAGTGGCACATGGATTGACTTTTTTACCCTTGGGGGCGGCGCAGTGGATGCCGGGGGTCAACCAGCTGCTTTTTTCTGGTGGCTATGTCATTGTGATGCAGTTGGTTCCGCCCACGCGGCGTCGCTCACCAGAATGTGGCCCCCAACCCATCATCAGCCTGGTTTCAGGCATGTTCATGATCGCACTCACGCCTTGTACCGGAGGCCAACTACCAACTGACCTGTGCCACCCGTGAAAGGGATGAAAGGGTTGGTTTCCGGTCCACCTGGTCACACACGCAAAATGCCCTTCTCGTTCTGCCAGCTTCGACCAGGCAAGCATTTCTACCAGCATTTTCAAGACAATTCCATTGACTGGCAACGATGGCTTCCTCCCACGAGTCAAATGTCAATCGCATAGCGGCCGATGTGCACGCCTTTTTCACACGCGGAGAGCCGTTTCGGGTTTTCCATGGCTCGACGAATTCCACTCGGCCAGCTCACGATGCGAAAGTTGTTGACATAAGCGCGCTCAACAACATCCTCGAG
Source organism: Chaetomium tenue (assembly GCF_020726465.1). NCBI lineage: Eukaryota > Fungi > Ascomycota > Sordariomycetes > Sordariales > Chaetomiaceae > Chaetomium > Chaetomium tenue. Next base: position 165,245 of record NW_027117330.1, on the reverse strand, counting down.
ATCAGCGAGGCCTCGAAAACGGCCGTGGTTGAGCCAAACGTGCCCATGGACAAACTCGTCCAAGCCACGCTGGCTCGTGGCATGGTACCGCCCGTTGTCATGGAGTTCCCGGGAATCACAGTGGGCGGCGGATTTTCTGGCAGTGCGGGTGAGAGCAGTTCATTCCGATATGGTTACTTCGACCAGACTGTCCAAGCCGTGGAGGTGGTGCTGGGTACCGGCGACGCCGTGCGGGCTGCGGCCACTCAACATCCGGACCTCTTCCGGGGCGCCGCCGGCACAGCCGGGACCTTAGGCATCGTCGCCAAACTTGAGCTCAATCTGATCCCGGCACGGCGTTTTGTTAGGCTGGAATATCACCGGTACGGCACCGTTGAAGAGACGCTAACAGCCGTCCGAAGAGCCACCGAAGACCTGTCGAACGACTATGTTGACGGCATTGTCTTCTCCAGGACGATTGGGCTGGTAATGATCGGGAGGCTGACCGACGAACTGCCTCCCTTTACTCGTCCTCAAACCTTCAGTGGTGCATGGGACCCGTGGTTTTATCTTCACGCCAAGACAAAGCCGACGTCCAGCCCGGGCCAGCCGATCACCGAGTCGACGACGACCACCCCACAGACTACATCCCACTCGCTGAATATCTCTTCCGTTACGACCGGGGCGGCTTTTGGGTCGGTGCCCAAGCTTTTTCCTACTTTCCTCTGATCCCTTTCAACCGCTTCACCCGTTGGTTCCTCAACGACTTCATGCACACGCGGATGTTGTATCGGGCCCTACAAGGGAGCAACATGTCGTTTGGCCAGATGGTCCAGGATCTGTCACTACCATACAGCACCGCAGAGGCATTCATCGATTATACGACAGACCACCTAGACATTTGGCCGCTTTGGCTTTGCCCTCTAAAAGCCATCGAGAGACCCAGCTTCCATCCGTCGTACTGTGGTCCGGATGGGGACGGTCCGCCTGAGCCGATGCTCAATATCGGGCTGTGGGGGGCCGCGTCAGGGGATGTGGAGACGTTCGTACGCCAGAACATGGAGCTGGAAAGTGTGCTGACGGGCTTAGGCGGCCGCAAGGTGCTTTACTCCCATACATACTACAGCGAGGAGAAGTTTTGGGGGCTGTACGACCGGCCTTGGTACGACAGTCTGCGGCGGAAGTATGGAGCAACCTCGCTGCCCAACTTGTACGACAAAGTCCATGTCGATGTCGAGAAAGTGAAGAGTGAACATGGAAAGAAAAAGTGGCCAGGGAGGTTGGCTGGCGTCTGGCCCATTGCAGGCTTCATGGGCATCCGAGCTGCTATCAGGAGCAAGGATTACCTGATCCATCGCGAGCCATGTTGGACATATTGGAACGGAGTGGGGGCATTATCGAACAGACCGAAGGAAGAGTGCGGGGTCCAGAAGGATGCGCGTTGATGGAGCGGGCCGAGTCAACGTTCATCTTGGACATCATTTCTGGGGGTATGATACCTGACGACTGACTCTCATCGTATATCTGTCGAATATTCTACACCACTACCCACGAATATCATGAGCAGTCAATTTCTGAATCCCCTGATCAGCACCATGGAAAGCCGAACGAGCTCCTCACGTGTGTTGATCGACTATGGACGTGAGACAATAACGCCATGGTTGTCGTGATTGCGAGACTGCGTGTATGACAAATGCTTTGATTTGTAAGGTGCCAACGTCGGGGGCGGCTGCAACCAGGCTTGATTTCTAATACATGGCACGACAACAACAAAATGGTAGTCGGAAAACATGTCTATATAAGAGATGGATATGGTTAATATTCCAGTTAAATGAATGAGAAACAAGGCCTGAAGCAAACCAGCCCAAACTAACAGAAAATCCAACCCACATCAAACACCATCCCCAACTAACAACACCCCTATCCCACACCCACTTACCTGCGTACGTCCTGTACCACCTCACAACCAACCCCTCCAACACCACCCCCTAAACCTAACCAAGCCTCCAACCCAGCCACCCACCATGGCCACCGCCACCACCACCACCCCCATCCGCGTCGCCCTCATCGGCCTCTCCTCCTCCGCCAAAACCGCCTGGGCCTCCCGCGCCCACCTCCCCTACCTGCTCTCCGCCCCCGGCCGCGCCAAATACCAAATCGTCGCGCTCCTCAACTCCAGCGTCTCCGCCGCGCGCGCCGCCATCGCCGCCTACGACCTCCCGCCCACCACGCGCGCATACGGCGACCCGGCCGACCTGGCTGCCGACGCCGAGGTGGATCTGGTGGTGTGCAATACCCGCGTGGACAAGCACTACGAGACGGTCCTGGCGAGCGTGCAGGCGGGGAAGGACGTGTTTGTGGAGTGGCCGCTGGCGCAGGATGTGGAGCATGCGAGGGGGCTGGCGGAGGCGGCGCGGGTCGGGGGTGGGAGGACGGTGGTCGGGTTGCAGGGGGGTTTGGCGGCGCCGACGTTGAAGGTGAAGGCGTTGTTGGAGGAGGGGAGGATTGGGAGGGTGTTGAGCTCCGAGGTGAGGGTGTTTGGCGGGCTGTCGGGTCGGGAGTCGGTCCCGGAGGGGCTGGCGTATTTTACGGAGAGGGCCGTGGGAGGGAATATCTACACGATAGGTTTTGCTCATAGTGAGAGGGTTTGGGCTCTTGTTAACGGGAGAGGAGTACTGACAAGAAACAGTTCTATCCCTGATCCAGGGGTCTATCGGCGAACTGGCCTCAGCCAAGGGGGACTTCCACGTCCAGCGGCCGGATGTCCAGGTTACGGACGACAACGGGAAGGTCCTTAGGACGGTACGTTCCGACGTGCCCGATTTGATTTCGGTGACTGGCAAGTGGGACGAATCGGCCCTGACGCAACAAAACGCGACCCTACACTTCCGGCTCCGCCGCGGCCAGCCTTTCCCCGGCGAGCCGGTCCTCGAGTGGACCATCCACGGGGAGAAGGGCGAGATCAGAATCATCTCGCCTAAGTCGGCCTTCCTGCAGGTTAGCGACGAGACGGTGCCCCGTATTATCGAGATCCACGACTTCGCGACAGACGAGGTGACCAAGGTCGAATGGGACTGGGAGAAGTGGCAAAACGAACTACCTCATCCGGCCAGGGGTATTGGGGCGTTGTATGAAAGCTTTGCGGAGGTCAAGGCCACAGGAGCCAAGGAGAAATACCTGACATTTGACGCTGCGGTGAAGAGGCACGAGCTGCTGGAGGACCTGCTGGGGGAGTGGAAGGCTTGAGTTCGAGTGGAGGCGTTATGATCATCGTCTCGTCCATTCTGAAGGTTTCGCAATCTGAGTTATTTGGCTTCATCACATGCAAAGGAAACGCCAGTGAATTTTATGAATCGCCCCGTGTGGCTCTTGGGTATCTATTCTAAGACGCGACCGAATTTCTATGCCCAGCATTAGTTTTCGAAGAGGAATCCCCCTTGGAACGAGACCCGAAGAAACTCCTGCCCCTACTCTTCTTCTCTGGCTTGGGCGCCGGCCCGCGGAGGGTTTGTAGGTCGATGTATGATTGCGGAAATACACCCGTTTTCCCTTTGCTGTTGGTGCCTGACCAACACCAGTAGTCTGCGTAGAGGCCTGGGTGTTGTAAGCAAACCGACTACTGGAAAGCAAAGGTGGGAACAGGAACTCACACTGAACATTGGTGATCACCTCCCCCTTTCCAAACGAAAGCCACGGCGACCCCGCTGTAACCGGTGGCTGCCACTTCCACCTCGCCGTAGCGCTCATGCCATTCTCCCCGCCGATCGGAATCTCGGTCTCCTGGGGCTCCCGCAGCTCGATGGCCTTCGCGGGGAACGCTCCAAACTCGCCGTCATGCCGCCCTAGACAGTATTTTCCTCCCCACTTCTCTGGGAAGATAACTCCCACAATACGTGCGCCCTCCATAAACTCAAGCATATCCGCGTCGTACTTGGGCGGCTTGTCGAGTTTCCCGCGCCCGGGGCGGCGATAGTGATCCTTTACCGCGATCGCCGTCGCCAGCCGGGCTACGTTCTCCGGCATCGGCACCGGGGCCGCGGTCTCAGGTAGGTGCAGGTCAAAATCCTGTGAGGGTGAGCTCGGGAGCGGCCCATAACAAACCGAAATGCCGGATATCGAGGGAAGTGGTTGGGGGTGGCGTCCCAAGTGGCGCAGGAGGTCTTTCGCCGCCCGGAACACAGTTGAGTCTCCTTCCCTACTAGTAGTGCCTGCTTGGACACACCATAGGCAGGCATAAAAAGTTTCTGTACTATTCCCTTGCCGAAGGTGAGATTTAAAGAGGAGCCGGAGGCGGTAACGGGCGCCAGATTCGGAACGTACTGCTTCGGCTGCAGCGGATGGTTAGCTACAAGCATACCCGCACCTGGATGGTCTGAGTGATTGGTGTGTTCTTACCACCACCGCTCATGTCGAGCTCCACCTCGTCCAGATCATGGGCATATCCACAATCTCCGCAGGCTCCCACTTTGGCTGTCTCGTACTGAAAAGGGACTGTGATGCCGTCAGATGCCCGCATCATGTCCCCAGCCCCAGTCGCCCCGCTACCATACTCATCCTCATTAATAAGCTTGATGCTGTCCCAGTTACCGTCCTTCCTGAACTTTGTCGCTCCTTTACAGAGCCCTCTGAGCTTGTAGTATGTGCTATCTTGGCTTATCGCACAATCCGGGATGCGAGGACTCGCCGGCCTCGATTTGCGGCGATCGCTGTTGTAGGCTGATTCCTTCAGCAACGCATCCAATCCAATCAACCCTGGCTCTTCCGCGCTATTGACCGACGAGCGAGTGTTGGTCATGGTAACCTCCGCCTCGCGGGAAATCGGCCACTCCAGCTCACTGGAATCCTCGGCAATGACGAGGGAGTCTAGACTACCGAGCAAGGCAGACGAGGACGAGCTGGTATTTGACATCACAGAGGTCCGGGTGTGCGTGGTGCTTGGGCTGGGGGCCGAGTCAAATGTCCTCGGGCGGCCTGATGTGTTGAGGGTGAGGTCTTGGGGCCGTGGTACCGGGCCAATACTGGGTGAAGCGGGAGGGGTGAACGCGTCCTGGGACTGGTATGGCCCATGTGCGGCAGCGGATTGGCTCCGTGCATGGTGATTTGCTGTTGCTGCTCGTACATTCGCTTCCACGCTATCTCGCCGGTACACGGGGCCAGCGGATGACCGCGTGCTAAGTCGGGGGCTCTGGGGCACGGGCTCGCTGTTCTCCTCACGAACATGGTCACCTTCATCTTGGGCGGCTCCGGCTTTGGACTGGGCTCGTGGGCGAATGGAACGGGTAGAGGGTGGGCGAGAACTGGGACTAGACCGTGTCTCCGGTCGACTTGGAAGAGGAGGTAAAGGAGGGAATCCCCCTGGCGGAATTGCAGGCGCTGTCGTCTCGAGCTTTAGCCGTTTTGCTGTTTCGACAATGTCAAGCGCAAAGGCTTTAGTGGCGGCTTGTAGGGCTGCATATTTTGCCTGGTCGAATTCGTCGGGTTGTGTAAAGTCGTCAAAATCCCAAAGAAGATCCTCGAGGTGCAGCCGCCTGTTCTCGATGGAGGCTAGCAGATGGTGTCAGAAATAGGCTTGATGGATGCAACTGTCTGGTATCTCATACCTTGTTGCACCATGACCTCGCGGAAGCCATCGCCATACCTGCTAACCTGGTCGCGCCAGACTAGCTGCACCTTGGTCAGTGCCCGCTCTCCTTCCCGAAGGAGGGCCTGTGCGGCCCTTGACATGGGATCGACATGGTCGGCGGACCCGGGGCTTTGGGGAGGGGCGCGGGTGGTGGCGTTTGTAACAGCGGCATTCCCGGCCGCGACCACGTCCCTGAGGGGTCGGATGAAGAGGTCTTCCGCGTTGGCGGCCATCTCCAAGAGGGGCACTGGAGCGGCGGTCACTGGTTATTAACCTTTGTCAACGGCGTGTTTGCGTCGGGTGCGTCGATGCAGGAGCTATTCACAAACGGCAGGTGGGAGTAAAGGAGATGCAGCGGGAATTTACAAGTGCCACGGGGCCACGGGGCCACGAGGGAAGGGATGCAAGCTGGGGAAAAGAAGCAGGGGAGAGAGTGAGACTTCTAGTGGGGGAATGACACCGAAGGAGTGGGAGTGGAGGTTGGGAGAGGATGGGAACACACTGGAAGCGGACATACCTGGTCACATTGGACCACGATGCCAACGGGAAAAGCACTTGGCATCGAAGGCCCTCGAGGAGAAGACTTCTGGAAATTGGATATCCGGACCTTTCGTTAGATCAGTCCAGTTCCCCGGCGCACCATCCTACAAGTATCGACCCATCCATTCCACCTTCCTTGAACGCCAGGACCCAGCGCGTTGGAACGCTGCGTGTGTGTTCCATGCAGTGAGTGCACATGGAGTCTTGGCCCTGCGCTCCCCCGGGGTGGCGTGTGCATCGTGTGCATGGTATGCATTGCATTCGATGTTCCAAGAAAAGGGATTGTGGAACATCAACTTGTGATAGCGGAAAGTGGGGGTCTCGGTCGATGAATGAGGGCGAATGGAGTGGTCCTGCAAGTCGCTGTGGCAGTGGTTGTCTCGAGAGAGACTCGCGAAGAAGGCGTCGTGCGCTGTTGCGCCTTCCTCATTCGTCGCCGGGTCGCTGGGTCTAAGAAATCAGGCTTACCATGTACGAATTGACTGGGGATACTGTGTCGAATTGGGAAGCCTGCACCCTGCTGCCCAGAGAGGAAGTCCCCTCTGGAACCAATATTGCAACCAACATTATATCCACAGCACGCGAGGCACAAAATAAATCTGGAGCGTCGATATCGAATATCTGCTACTCTTACATGCGGTGTGAAGGTAAAAGGCCCGATGTTAACTTGCGTCAGAGATGCGGTTTTTACAGTTGCCTGCTTTTCGCAACGTTTTTTGTGGGTTCGCACAGTACGATGCCCCAACACAATCGCAATTCATTCGACCAAAACACTGAAAGGGTTCTGATCAACTCCCGTCGAACAGGACATGGCTCGAATCCCATTGAACGACCCGATCCGCGCCGCATGGTTACACGGCATCGCACACTCTACTTGGGCACCAACCAGATGCAGACACCGCCTTGTCTCTCCCCGCCGCTCCCTCGGTTCCGTTTTTTGTCTGCAGTGTTTTGATGGTCGCCAGCCAGCACGGTGCATGATGGCATTCGATGCCAAGACCACGTGCACGATTCTCTGGCTCTCAACTGAAGAGCCCCCAGTGCCCTTGCTCTGATATTCGCTGAGGAGTGGGACGGTCGCGGCTTTGGTTCGCGATTGAGTTCTGAGCCGAACTGCAAATCAACGCCCGCCAACCGAGCTGAAACCGGCATCTCGACCGAGCACCCAACCCGTCAACCTCCGATGGGAGATGGAGGGGATGAGGCCATGCGCATGGGACGCTGCTATCACGCACCACATGTCCATGGCGGAGTGTGCCGACTTCTTAGCCATGATGCGGCATGTGGTGCTTTGGGATTCGCCGTACCCCGGTCGGTCCAGAGATCTTCATCAACGACGAGAGACACGCTCAGCATAGCGATTGACAAGGAACTAATACAAGGTTCCCAAGCAAGCCACGACACGAACCCATTGGAGGGCGGGACACGGTGTTGTGGCTTTCATCAACGTCCTTACCCCCACGAGGGGCAGGGCTGACCGGGGTTAGGGGCACCCCCATCGGTTGCCGCTTGGCTGCCCCTGCAGGACCCGTGGGAGCCCTGACCGAGCCGATGGTTGGGATATGCCCCGGTTGATGGGTCGCCACATCGAAAGACGAAGCTCACACGTGCCTGGGCCCCCAAGATGTATATCGCACGAGGCACCCCACCAGATTCCAGGCCCTTGAAACCTTCCTCTGTCCAGTCGTCCCTCCTTCCACGGCCTTGATGCCGTCCCAGCGTCAACATGGGACACTTTTCCGATTTGCGGGAAAGCCTGCGGTCTTTCACGCCACAAGAGCGCCGCAACATCGCCATATACATTGCGGGGATTATGGTGTACAAGTTCGGCCTCGAAGCGTTCAACGGGTCCATCATCGCGCTCGCTAGCAACAGATACGACTACGAAGCCATACGGGACGGGACACCCAGCCGAACCTTCGAACGCCTCGGCCTCCTTACCGGACTCAACCAGGCCTTCCAGTGTGTTGGGTCAATCCTCATCGGGCCACTGGTACGAGGATCCCGCCCTCGCCCACGAGCTGCCGTGAACACCACTCTCTGACAACGTGATGCAGGTCAAACGATACCCCACCAAAAATGTACTATCATGCGCCATCCTCATCTTCGGCGTATGCTCAGCCCTGTTGCTCATCATCGACGCTGCAACGGGCGGGACCTTTATGCCGGCAGATTGTAAGTCACTGTTGCGCGGCATTGACTTCTTAGTGTCACCATTGACAATGTATACACAGATCGCGACAACCACCCTGACCATGAGTGGCCCTACTACGGAAAGTTCGTGCGCCCCCGGGTCCGACTAGGTATGGGCAACCGCTGACCATCCCTCAGATACAATACCGATGTCATGATCCCGGTCTACTCTGTTTGCGGAATCGTCTATGGAATGGTTGAACTCATCCGAAGAGTCATCCCGCGTGATATCGTCGGGGGGAACATTCAGAAACTCAAGAAGATGGATTCCCTTGTATGGTCCTCCCTATGGCGTTTCCGTCTGGCGCCCTCATGCTGACTTTTGTTAGGTCCACATTTTCTACGAAATATCAGGCACTGCCGGCGCCTTCACGACCGGCCTAGCCATCATCCCCCGACTCGGCAACAACATGGCGTTTATTATCACCCCGATCTGCTTCGCCATTAGCGCCATCACCTGGTTCTTCATCAGCGAGCTCAATTTCCGCCGCGCGAAACCCACGGCCCTACGCGCCCACGACAAGCCGTCCTACTGGAAGGCGGCGTTTAGCGGCCTCTACCTCTTTGGCGAGTCCATCTGGGTCGGCGCCAAGATTCTCTTCACATCCCGCAAGTTCATCTGGCTCGTGCCGGGGTATTCAGTCGCTCTCTACGCCCACCGATACCTCGAGAACGGCATCGCACCACAGGTGGCACGCCGGTATCTCGGAAACTCAGCCTGGGCACAGATCATCGTGGGAGGAAGTAACCTCGGCGAACTCTGCGGCGCATTCTCGGTTCTGCTGTTCACCAACGCCGTACAGACGCCCATGCCGTGGCTCCGCCTAGACGCCCTGATGCTGCTGATCGTCTGGTACATTCCGTTCTGGCACCCGCCGGCGGACCAGGTCGGGCAGGCGTGGATCGCGGCCGCCACGTTCATCCCCATCTCGTACGGCTGGGCGTCCGGCGACGTCTCGCTCGCCGCCTACATCCAAGCCTCGCTCGCACGCCTCGAGTCGCAGAACAAGAACGTCTCGGCCCTCGGCGCCGTCATGGCCTTCCTCTACTCCTTCTACATCGTTACCTACGCTGTCAGCGGTACCATGCTCGGCCGCTACCTCGACGGTATCTTCAACAAGTCCGGCGGTCTCGACGGCGGCGAGGTCCGCAGCGGGCTGGTGTTTACCGCGGGCGTGCAGATGTCGGTCATCTCGGTGCTGGTCCTGGCGGCCACTTTCGTGCCCAAGGGCGCTTTTGCCTTCAACCCCAAGATCATCTCGGACGATCCCCTGGATGACGACAGCCACATCGAGATCGAGGAGCAAAGGCCGGGGCCCGAGGAAGAGGGGCATCGGCTGGAGAGCGGGTTTAAGAAGCACAGGAGTTATTGTAGCAGCGAGGATGGGTCGGAACCGAAAGTGGAGAAAAAGATTAGTGAGATCTTGTAACTAGCACTAGAGTGTCTTGTACATATGGGTTGGGGCTCTACTTTCAGGGTGGCTTTGTGTTTGGCTTCGCGGATATCCAGCATCGCAATGGCGTTTGGGTTTGGGTAGACAATAATTTATACAGTGTTGCGCCAAATAGCGTTGAATATCGATGATTCACGACTGCTCCAAACCCTTAGACCGGTGTCATGGCGTGCAACAGGTTTTTGTAGGTTGTGATTCTATGTTCTATTGCGCCTTGCGGCGCAACCGTCAACGAGTGACTGAGGTACCTAGCGTGAGAGATGAAACACGAGGAGGGGAGATCTATCAGATCAACAGCTTCAAGGGACTTAATATCCCCTTATCCATTAAAAGGATAGGCGAAGTAGTTTTTCCAAGCCCCCCCCCCCGCCTTGATTGAACCATGGATGCTCCAGGGCCTCCCGCGCCGTTATCCGTCTCGTCGGATCTAAGTTAGTCATTTTGACAACCAGATCTCTGAAACCAGTATCCAGGTTCTGCCAAAGGGAAAATGGCTTTCTCGGCTTCACCTCTGGCGCGACGGCAATCAGGCGCTCGAAGAACTCATTCTTCTCCCCAATGTGCGTTAGGAGACCCTGGAAGCCGTCTTCGTCGCCGAAATACGAAATGTGATTGTAAATAATGGGACGCCAGGCTTCGCCGCTGGTACTCGTCGCGGCCTCGTCGCCTGGCCAGAACACCATGTTTCGGAGCATCACATAGATGGCCACTATAGCGAACGAGTAGACATCGGAAGGTGTATTCTGTTTCGCCCGAGCCCAAGCCTCTGGGCTACGCCAGAACTGGTTTCCGGAGGGGCACCCTGCCAAGGCCTTGCCAGGTTTCAGATGCACCGCATCCTCCAGGTCAGAGATCTGTACCCTGTGAACCTTGTATTCTTGGTTGGCTGTCTCTTCGTAATCCAGCAAGATATTGTTGGGTTTAATATCTACAGATGAATCAACAATTATTTATATCTAGGACCCTAGATAGAAGGGCTTGATTTACTGCTTACCGGAATGAAAGATGTTTCTATCGTGCAGCTCCAAAAGCCCAACAAGAGCGCTTTTCAAAATGCTCTTCCTCAAGTCATCCGACAATGGTTTGTCTGCAAAGCGGAGTAGATCGCCGCGAAGGAAAGGATAGACGAAGAGCTGTCCATCCGGTATGGTATCGACCATAGCCCGGAGATTGGGGAGTCCCGACAGTGATTTTTGCAGATTTTGCTGGTATTCAAAGCCATCTTTGATGATATTTTTGATGACGTACTTGTTGCCCTGCGCACTTCCCGTAGGCAATATGCTGTTAGCTTTCGAAGTAACACGAAGCGTCAAGGAATCAGCCGAGTCCATACCTAGCTCTGTCACGAATATGCCAACAGGTGGGACCACGGGGCGCAGGACGCCCGGACCAATCGGTTGGAAAACCAATCAGGGAGCTAGGGAAGTGATCAGGGTGATCAGTGAGCTCAGCATGCCAAGTCCAGGCTGGACAGACTGAGCACACTGATCACTAAGACCTCACGCCAATCAAAGCACGAAGGAGGGCTCAGTAGGAACAAAGAGACCAGTGAGCTCGGTGTCCACTGATCTCCTCAGACGGACTGAGCACACTGGTCACCCTAGAATCAGACATGTATATAGTCACCCGTCCTGGAGAGCTCTGGGAGTTCTCCAGTTAGCAATCACAACTACAGTTCGCTACAAGCTCGCAAGCCTACTGTTGAGACAAGTCTATTGTTGTGCACCCTTCGGCTGCACCGAACCTAAGCATCCTCGAGAGATTACCTTCAACAAAGCTGAACCCTAACAGGATAGGATCCTGGAGTAGGTTCGTCACAAGCTCGGTAAACGCATAACAGTGGTCCCCGCCGGTCGGCGAGAACCTCTTCAATACTGTAGCTTCGTCCTGAGCTACCCTGGAGGATGTCTCCCACAAAAAACGGGTTTGGTCTCTGCGTCAAGGTTGGGGCTGTCGGGGCTGTCGGCATTGTTCTGGAGGCGCCGAGATGAACCGGCATCGTGCTTTTGGTTTGACTTGCGCTGACAGCCTTCAGCGTGCCCTGCAAGCGGCCCCACGAGCGGGACCAAAGCCTTTGCGAAAAAGCCGCTACCTTCTGCGCGACTGCCATTGTGGAAATAAGATTGTTGGTATGGAAGTGGCGGGAAGTCTGAAGTCAGAAGAAGCTGGAGGTTAGAACTTGGGAGTCCAAATCCCAACTCGTCCACGTCTGACTCGTTCGAGTGGCCTGGAGAACCAGGAACCAATACGCGATCACGTGTACCAGCAGATTCACAACCAACGTAAATAATACGTAAAAACAAAATCGACGTCCGATTAACGCGGCATTGGCACGCAGTGCGTCGATAGTTCAGTGAAGACACGAGCCTAGATTCAGAATGCACAGATGCAAGGCAAGAACATGGCGTTAGGAAGAAGGACCTTGATCCGGTCTACTCAGGGCCTCTGGTCTTGTGATCGGTATTGACGTCACTAAAGGGATGGCCAAATGATTGAAATGGGTTTCGTCCCGGCCTTAAAACCAGGCCTATATTCGTTGCAGTGGAAGTCACGGTATAATGTTTGGGCCCCTACATGTACCTACGGTGTGGGTGTAAGTAAGATTTAAGGTAGGTACCTAGGTAAGATGTAAATAAAACAACACTCAGGAAGCCCCTCCGGCTCGGCCGGCGTATGCGGATGTCGCCCGATGTACACCTCCTACCAGCGGTCCTAGTCTGACATCCTCCGCAAGCCGGACGACTACGCCAGAGCCAGCGTTCTGCACTGTAGACATGACTAGGGTACCGGAGGAACACGTCGAAGAGGCTACACCTGTGGCCCTTCGCAAGCTCATCGAGAACGAGATGCGAGCGCCGGGAGACCAACCTAAGTGGCGTTGTCTTGCCGTCACCAGAGACAGAGGAAACATCAACCGCCTTAGAATCGTTGGCAGGAACGAAGCGGAAGTAAAGAGAATCAAGGGCATCATCGAAGCGAAGAAGGCGCCGGGTGCGCAGGTCCTACGTGACCAGCTGTACCCAGTTAAAGTTGACAACGTCAATCGTACGGCTGTTCTCGACCCTGAAGGCAAGGTACTCCCCGGAGCGGCGGAAACCCTGGGCCGAGAGAACGACGTGCAGATCGCCAAGCTGGCTTGGCTGAGCCGGAAGGACACTGCGAAGGCGTATGGATCGATGGTGGTATATATCACCAAAGCTGGCGACGCTAAGAGGATCATCAACGAGGGCTTCTTCCACGCCAGAGGCGAATCGGGATACACGGGAGTCTTCGAACGCCGGACACGGCCGAACCAGTGCTACAACTGCCAGCAGATTGGCCACAAAGCTTTCCAGTGCAGGAACCCTCAAGTGTGCGGAATGTGCGCCAGCGAGGGCCACCGTCACAGCGAGTGCTCAGCAGCTATACCGAAGTGCGTCCTTTGCGGAGGACCACATGAATCGTTCAGCAAGAATTGCCGGAAGCTCTATCCATCTCGTCATGAATAGGACGTTTCGGATCATCCAATTGAACGTCAGAAAGCAAGGGGAGGTACATGACAGTTTGATGAACGACGTGGCAGTCCAGGACGCTGCCGTCATAGCCATTCAGGAACCCCAGGCGCGGAGGATCCAAGGACGGCTCCTGACGACCCCTATGGATCATCACAAATGGACCAAGATGGTCCCGTGCACGTTGAAGGAAGGTAGATGGGCTATCCGGAGCATGCTCTGGGTGAACAAAACCGTGGAAGCCGAGCAAGTGGTAGTGGACTCCCCGGACATCACGGCAGCGGTCATACGGCTCCCGGAGCGCGTAGTCTTGGTCGCGTCCGTCTACGTACCATGTGGGGACGGCGAGGCACTAAAGGACACCTGCGAGAACCTCCGCAGAACGGTAGCAAAGGCGAAACGGGGCGTAGGAACGACAGTGGATATAGTGGTTGCAGGTGACTTCAACTGCCACGACCAACTGTGGGGAGGAGACGACATCTCCTTCGTGAGACAAGGGGAAGCCGACCCTATCATCGATCTCATGAACGAGCTGACTCTGAGCACCCTACTCCCGAGGGGCACAATAACATGGCAAGCAAGTGGATACGGTTCGACCATCGACCTGGTCCTGGCCTCGGAGGAACTGACAGAAGCCGTGATCAGGTGTGGAGTCCATGGAACGGAACACGGTTCAGATCACCGCACGATCGAAACAGTCTTCGATGTTGAGATACCTATACCGACGCACCATGACCGACTGCTTCTCAAAAACGCGCCATGGAAAGACATCAGGGCCAAAATTGCAAATACACTAGGGAACACCCCAGTGAAGAGCACAGTCCAACAGAGAACGGACCGCCTGATGTCCGCTGTCTCAGGCGCACTCCACTCCCTCACTCCCAAAGCCCGGCCATCGCAATACACAAAGCGATGGTGGACCACGGACCTGACGCAGCTACGTCGCATCTACACGCACTGGAGGAACCGCGCTCGCTCGGAACGCCGGGCAGGCTGGACTACAGTCGAGACTGAGGAGTTGGCAAAGGGCGCAGCAAAACAGTACCACGATGCCATCCGGCAGCAGAAGAAGAAGCACTGGACCGAGTTCCTTTCGGACAACGACAACATTTGGAAGGCTGCAAAGTATCTAAAAACTGGAGACGATACCACGTTTGGAAGGATCCCGCAACTTGTTAGAGCGAATGGTACATCCACGACCGATCATAGAGAACAGGCCGAAGAGCTCCTAACAAGATTCTTCCCGGCCTTGCCCGATACGATCGACGATGAAGGTCCAAGACCGCAGAGGGCACCTATCATGATGCCTATCCTTACGATGGAGGAAGTCGAACGACAGCTGTTCACAATGAAGTCCTGGAAGGCACCAGGGGAGGACGGTTTGCCGGCAGTGGTGTGGAAGGAAGTCTGGCAGGTGGTCAAGTACCATGTACTGGCACTCTTCCGTACCTCGCTGGAGGACGGGGTCCTTCCCAGCCAATGGCTACATGCTAAGATCATCCCGCTCAAGAAACCGGGCAAAGAGGACTACACAATCGCAAAGGCGTGGAGGCCAATCTCCCTTCTAGCAACGCTGGGCAAAGTGCTGGAGTCGGTGATCGCGGAACGGCTGTCCCACGTCGTGGAGACCTACGGCCTCCTGCCCACCAACCACTTCGGCGCGCGGAAGCAGCGATCAGCCGAGCAGGCGCTGGTATTTCTACAGGAGCAGATCTACACGGCCTGGAGAGGACGGAAGATTGTCAGCCTCATTAGCTTCGATGTCAAGGGAGCCTACAACGGAGTCTGCAAGGAACGGCTTATCCAAAGAATGAGGGCACGTGGTATCCCGGAGGAGCTGTGCCGATGGACAAAAGCTTTCTGTTCTGGCCGTACGGCCTCTATCCAGGTCAACGGGCATGCTGCGGAACGACGGGGTCTCCCACAGGCTGGCCTGCCTCAAGGCTCGCCCCTCTCCCCTATCTTGTTCCTCTTTTTCAACGCGGATCTGGTCCAGCGAAAGATTGATAGCAACGGTGGGGCGATAGCTTTTGTCGATGACTTTACCGCCTGGGTCACAGGACCGACGGCACAGAGCACACGCAAGGGCATTGAAGCAATCATCGACCAAGCGTTAGACTGGGAAAAGAGAAGTGGAGCGACATTTGAAGCAGACAAGACGGCCGTCATCCACTTTACCCGCAAGGCCTACAAAGCCAACTCGGAGCCCTTTACCATCAAGGGTCAAAATGTTCAGCCGAAAGACCACATCAAGATCCTTGGAGTGGTCATGGATGTTAAGCTCAGGTATAAGGAGCATATCGCAAGAGCGGCCTCCAAAGGGTTCAGCGCGGCGATGGAGTTGAAACGGCTCAGAGGTCTGTCTCCGGCTACGGCGCGGCAGCTGTTCACCGCCATGGTCGCGCCAGTGGTGGACTACGCCTCCAGCGTTTGGATGCACCAATGCAATTGGAAGACTGCGCCGGCCATACACAGAGTGCAGAGGGTCGCGGCGCAAGGGATCATAGGAACGTTCAGCAAGGTAGCAACAAGCGTAGCAGAAGCAGAAGCTCACATCCCCACGGCCCAAGATCGGTTCTGGAAGAGGTCGATCAAAATGTGGACGGTCATCCACACCCTACCGGACACGAATACACTACGCAACACCACTTCCCGGATGCGCAAGTTCCGGAGATCCTACCGCTCGCCTTTCTTTCAGGTAGCAGATCTCCTCAAGGACGTCCCATTGGACAGCCTCGAAACCATCGCTCCAGTCGTATTAGCACCGTGGGAGAGGCGAGTCCGCACTACGGTTGACGGAACAGGCATGCAGCAAAAAGAAACAGAGTGGGCGGTCCGGATCGCCGTAAGCAGCTCCGCGCGGAACAACGTGGTAGGGATCGGAGGAGTCGTCCGTCTCCCGCTACCGATACGAGATGACTCAAGGAACGAAGCCTTCAGTGTGACGCTGGGCTCTAGGTCGGAGCAAAACCCGTTCTCAGGCGAGCTTGCGGCTGTTGGGTGCGCGTTGAGGTTGATTCGAAATGTTAGGTACCGGAAGATCATCCTGGCCACCAGCAACAAGGCAGCCGTGATGGCCTTGGAGCGACCACACCGGCAATCAGGGCAACAATATCTCCGTCAGGTGTACGATGCGATAAGTGCCTTACGCAACGCGGGAAACACGATCTCGGTCGTCTGGATCCAAGCGGGTACAAAAAACGAGCTCCTAAACACAGCCAAAGCGAAAGCAAAGGAAGCCACGCGGCGAGACGCTACGCCGCAAACCCAGGATCCGGCCATGCGGCCAACAGCCCTCCGTATCGCATGGGCAAAGCGGGCAGCGCCCACGTCCTTACCTGACAAAGTGGGCGGACATTCCAAGAGAGTCGATATAGCGTTACCAGGGAAGCATACGCGACTATTATACGACGACCTGTCTCGAAGCGAGGCTGGCGTGCTGGCTCAGCTTAGAACAGGCATGGCCAAGCTCAACACATACCTGCATCGCATCAAAGCAGCACCGTCAGATCAGTGCGCATGTGGACAAGCAGCAGAGACAGTAGAACACTTTCTCTTCCGATGCAGAACATGGACCACGCTCAGAACAGAGATGCTCCGATGCACAGATACGCACAGAGGCAACATTTCCTTTTATCTAGGAGGCAAATCACCCTCGGATGGCAAAGACTGGACTCCGAACCTAGAGGCCACTACTAATCCTACCAACCCACGAGAATCCGCAGAAGAATGGTAGAACGGAGCGAACACGCTAGAATGGACTTGCATGGGCTTTAAGGAGATCAAGGCATATCTTTGGAAATGTATGGTTGAGTTAGTATTAGTTGCCCTTTCGGGTTAAACCCGCCGGGCGGAATAAATTGTTTACCAACCAGCTGCATGTACCTACGAGCCCCATTAGTGAAGGATTCTACGACGCGCCAACCCCCCGAGGTCCTAGGCCTAAATCTGGCAGCAACAAACAAAGCCGCCACACTGGTCGACGGAAGGAAACCATGGATGGCTTAAAGAACCTACGCCGAAGCAGGTAATTGTCAATTCCCAGAGGGAGCCGGGTCACACACATCAGTAACTCGATTGTGCGCAAGCATGCTCCCGTCGCCCAAGCCATATTCGACGTCTGGATGCTGTTCAAACCCTTTTCAAGGTACGTGGATACATGCCACTTCAATGTGTTCGGACCTCTGTGCCTTGGTACTTGGCTCTGCCGACGGTGCCTCTTGCTGCATACCTGGGTACTATACGAGAACCCCGAAAAGACCGGTTCCATGAGGAGATAGAGTATCAGTTAGCATGGAAGATTCAAAGGCAATATTGCTTCTTCAAAGTAATAAACCTGAAATCTTAGCACTACCGTGAGAATTTTCCCTTGTCAGATCTGTTATTCTTACTTGCATCGTAGCTCTCGACTTCATATCACGGATTGTACAACGATATCTTGCAACCCAAAATCCGCTGGCAGGAATAGCAACGGGGCGTAAGTCCCCTTATGAAGACTCCACTAGTTACCTGTGATTATATGGGCTTGGGCTGTACTTGATAGGCTAAACTGGGTGCCGGGTCGTCGTCTGACGCGGGCGGGAACAGACATCGTCACACTGGGGGGGTACTTAGAGGAGCAATTTAGTTTACCAATGCCGGCAAATGAGATCGACGACTTGCATCTGCCGGTTCACTATTTGTGGGCGCCGAGTAGGACCACAGCCCCTTTAAAGATACCCTGGACCTGGCAACAACGTTATGGATTCATGATTCCAGGCTAGTCCACCAGAGCTGGACCACCAACATCGCCATGAACAAAGCCTTACTTGCTGCGGTTTCCTGCTGGTTTTCGCTCACATTGGCCGGCCCACTTGAGGGTATCAAAAGTCGAGATGTTTCGCCTGCACCTGTGCGGGCTGGGTTCCGTGACGTTGTCTCGACCCACGCGATCCCGATGCGAAAGCATGACGTGGCAGCGTCCATGAGCCACCCGGCGATGCACCGGCGTGCCAGATTGCCAGTCCCGCTTAAGAATATCTACGATGTTTACTATAGCATCGACCTCAAAGTGGGCAACCAGACGATTGCCGTCAGCGTTGACACAGGCTCCAGCGACACGTGGATGGTGCAGCAGCCATATGAATGTGTCTCCTTTTGGTTTGACCCGGCCGGTGTAAGTCACTACAACCATCCCGTCCTTGAACCCATGTTATCGCGTTGACACTCGCACCCAAACGAAGGAGCCAGATTGTGGCTTAGGAGTAGGCTTCCAGGGGAATCTGTCCGGTGGCCGCATTCCCAACCTACCACCCTTCGTCCGGTCCTACGTCGATGGTACCTTTGTGAGCGGGTTCTATGGTCTCGAGGAAGTGTCGATTGGTGATGTCACAGCACATAACCAGCGACTCGCGTTGGTCAACTACACCTACTGGCACGGCGACGGCCAAACATCCGGTCTGCTGGGTCTCGCGTACCCGTACCTGACCAGCCTGGATGGCGCAGACCAGAACCAGCCGCCCTATTCGCCGGTCTTCACGACCATGTGGGAAAGCCAGAGCATCGACCCGTTGTTTAGCATTGCGCTGTCACGAACCAAAGAGAGTACCAGCGGGATAAAGCCAGAGTCGTATCTTGCGCTTGGAGGACTGCCGCCAGTCGATGTCGATGAGAAGACCTGGGCGAGGACACCAATCCACGGCATGCGCGCGGTCCCGCAGTGGGGTTTCGACACTGATGAGAAGGGGATGTACATCATCAAGCCGGATGCGTTTGTGCTCGAGAAAGGGGGGGATGGCGCGGATTCTGGAGACGTTCTGGTTAAGAACACGACTCAAATCCCCATCCTCATTGACGTGGGAGCAACGCTCAGCTATTTACCCAAGGGTATTAATACACCGTGTCCTGGAATCAATTCATCGGAATGCTGACACGATGAATAGGTTTGGTCAACGAACTTTATGCAGCCTTCGATCCGCCGGCGAGGTACATGAGCTCGGGGGGTCTGTTTTATGCCCTTTGCAACGCAACCGTGCCGAATTTCGGTGTCCAAATTGAGGAGTCAGTTTTCTACATGGCGAAGGAGGATTTACTTCGGCAGACGGCGCGTGACCCGACAGGCGAGTGGTGCCGGATCGGTATTACCGACACCGACTCACCGCCCCATGTGTTAGGAGTGAGTTTCTTGACGAACGTTGTAGCTGTGTTTGATGTAGGAGAGTCGGAGATGAGATTTGCGGCCAGAACAAAGTATTAGGAAAAAAGGGTGTGTCTCCACTAGTACTTTCAGAGCATCACTGTATAGGTACATAACTTGATTGATTGAAGCAATGGGGCCGCAGTATACGGAAAACAGATGCACAACAGCACACATGTTAAAAGCCTGAGCTCCAATCAACAACTCGGGAAATTAAACCCCCTTATAATACTTTACTTGATTATTTTATTCACGGTTACAAAATATTCCTTTAGTTTTTCTTTTGAGTTTTCTTTCGAGTTTTCCTTCAACCTTTCTTGCTTTTTTCCCTTCGACTTTCCTTTCCTTTTTTCTCCTCCTCCTTTTTTTTTTTTTCTTATCTTTTCCTTTTGAGTATTCTTTCAGAATTTCTCTGAGATTTCTTTCTAGTTCTCTTCCTTACCCCTATTCACATTTTTACTTTACCTTCTTTATTCTCGACTTTTCTTCCGAGCTTTCTTTTCACTCCTGTCTTTTTAATTCATATCCTTCCTACAAGGCAGGCAGCACGTGCCCAGTAAAAGCGGGGCAGGATCCAGAACGACCCAGTTCTTTCGCCATTCTGGTCTCCATTCTCCAACAACATCAACCAACGTTGCGTTGTATCGTCAAAAGAAACAAAATGAATATCACCGCCGGAAAAACGACGCCTTTTCAAGCCGTACCGTTGCACCGCCATCAGTCATCTCTCGAGGAAATCCTCGACTTTTCCTCGACGGTGCCCCTTGGCGCTGAGCAACGAGGGCAGGCGAGGCGCAAGTTTTACCGCATCGTACAACATTTCGAGGCCGAATCCACACAAACCAGCAAAACCAAAACGGCGGGAAAAAGAGGGACCCGATATAATCAACCTTTGTTGATCCGCCTGACATATGAGAATGCACGATCTGAGGAGTCGCAAGATGTGTTTTTGCGAGCATTTTTCCGGTCTATGGCGCTCTCCCTCGATGGCGAAGACTTGAAGAGCGATCTTGATCTGGACTTCGGAAATGAAGCCGTCGAAGCTGACCTCCGCTCGTCATTGATTGGCTTTGCAGAGTATCTCATCGACAATTTTTTCCTTCCCTGTAAGAATGGGCATCCCTTCCCTACCCCCCTAACGCTGACAGGTAACTAACTCTCATGGACTCGACCCCCTGGATTTAGTGAAAGCATCTACCAAAAAGACGCCGCAACCATCGCCCGCGTATCACTCAGCAGTCATGAAAGCGCAGGGCATCGGGCTGCCCCAAGGGCTTGTGGGGACACCGGAGCGGCTCTCGGCACTTCGGGGCGCTTGTCTTTGTGCGAGATCGACACCGCTGTGTGATTTCGGGCAGATTCGACGGTGACGAAGCGGCAACGCGATATGATAATCACGGCCAAGATGCTAGAGACGACGATGGACGTCTACTAGTGGATGAAGTCGATCAATTTGACGTCCTAGAAGTCGCTCATATCATGCCCCATGCGTTGACGAAAGCTAAAAGGGATTCCGAATTGGTGAGTTTCAGATGTTTGAACAGTCGGTTCTCAGTGCCCGGGCTAATATGCTGCCTTCCCCTCAGAACTCCACAAGAGAGGCCGCACTTGCCATTCTTAATATGTTTGACATGGGCGTTGTACATCTCATTGATGGCGGTGAGATTGATCGGCCCCGGAATGCACTCACTCTTACCACCTATCTCCACCGGTTCTTTGGGAATTTCGACGTGTAGTTTACACCCGTTGACAACGAACAACAACCGAACACTTATACGATCGAAACATTTCTCCCTCCCAACCTCGTTCGAAACCCGAGCCTCCCCATTACTCGGACCCTTCACCTTGCCGAGACGAACACCATCGACCCTCCCTCCCCTCGGCTCCTGGCTGTCCACTCCGCAATCGCCCGAATCCTTCATTTCTCAGCAGCAGGCGCGTACATTGATAGAATTCTCCGCGATGCTGAGGAGTACGGCATCAAAGCTGATGGATCAACTGAGCTTGGCCGCCTCGTTAATCTCGGCCTGGGCGGTTGGGTGGACGGTGTCGGTGTTCGACCCTAGCCGCCCACTGCAAGTGGCAGATGTCGATGAAACATTCGACTATACGAAAGAAAGGAAAGTTGTTTGAAAGCCTGAAGCCCCCTTTTTATGTTGCTCGCTTTCTTTTATAATTTCTTCTGCTCTATTTCCCGTTTTCTTTTCTCAGTTTCCTCTACTTCTTTCTCTTTTCTTATTTTCTTGCTCCATTACGAGTTCGGCTTTTTTTTAGCTGGAGGGCGGGTACCCCCTCGCCTTTCTCTCTCATCATTTTGAGTTCGCCGCTTTTGGGAGTTATGTAAGAATGAATCTATAACCAGGCGCAACAAGGATATGTATAATCGCCCAAATAGATGGATCTAGGAGCGTTAATAGCTCAAAGGCACTAAGGGTGGAAAGCGGCAATATATTACATCCTATACTACACGGTCGTGCAGTGTCGCTATGATGAGGATACTATGCCTACCTGTCTGCTATTTTCTCACCGGGATGAGACGGACGTTCAAGGGTTTCTTTATCCACAAGTTAAAACATTTGCAGTCCAGGAAACGTTCCGACATCCGATCGTTGAGAACAAGGTCGTAGTTCCAGATCAGTCTCGCCAAGATGACCCTCATCTCGACGTAAGCCAGGCTGCGGTACACAAGTGTCAGCACTATCAACATACGCTAGGGGACATCAACCGTACTTCTTGCCGATGCAATTTCGTGCCCCAACCGAAAATGGCTGGAACGCCCCGTGTCTCCGCTGATCGAACTGCTGACCCAGGCCATCTTCCTCTAGCCATCGATCAGGGAGGAACTCGTTGGGCTTGGTGAAGTTTCTAGTGCTGTAACTCATGGCCCAGGGTAAGATGTCGAGCCCAGTCTAATAAAGCAATGTTAGCTGCGCAACGTCTGGGCCGAGATATGGATGACTAAAGTAGGTACTTACGCCCTCGGGAACTTGGTAGCCGCAAATCACATCCCCTCCCGGTTGGCAGGCCCGCGGAAGGGCGTTCGGAACAGGCGGGAATAGTCTCATGGACTCATCCAAGACGGCCAGCATGTACCTCAGATTCGCCTGGTTAACAGAGAGAAGGTCGATTTCCTCCTCCGTGGTGAAACTCGACCGAACCTCCTCAGCCAACCGCTTCTGCACCTCGGGATGCGTTGCCAGGAAAAAGGCCGCCCCGGAAAGCGCCGTGGCGGTGGTTTCGCTGCCCGCGAGCACCAACATCCTCGCATTGGACGTCACCTCCTCCATCGTCAGAATCGTACCATCCTCCGACTTGGCCGTCGTCATGGCCTGGACAAAATCCGCCCGGTCGGTATCCAGAGCCAATCTCTCGGTGATCCGCTTCCGTGCGTACTCGGCCTGCACGTCAATCTGAACGCCAATGTACCGTCCGGGAGCAAGCCTCTTGATGAACCCCAACAGCCCCGGAAAGTACCACTGCACCGCAACCATCATCCCAAACTGCTCCACGCCATGGAGAATAGCGCCCACCCAGGGATGGTACCTCGACTCCTCCAAACACCCAAACGGCTCCCCAAACGCCAAATCCCCAATCACATCAAACGTCGCAAAATTAAACCACGCCGCCAAATCCACCACCGCCTCCCGCGGCTCCCCCCCCTCCCCCCTCGTCTTCTCCCTCAACCGCCTCATCAACAACTCCACATACCGCATAATCAACGGCTGCTGATCCTGCATGCTCTTCGCCGAGAATCCATGCGACAGAATCCGCCGATAACGCGCATGGTCCGCACGCGACGCGCCCAGGATATTCTTGATGGAGATGCCATAAAAGGCCGGCTCCTTGCCGTGCTCGCCCTGGCCGCTCTTGCGGTGGCCGCGCACGCTGTGGTAGGCGTCCGGGTGGGTGAAGGAGAGGCGGTTGGGCGCGACGCGCACCACGTCGCCGTACTGCTCGTGCAGCTGGTGGATGGCGAAGGGGAGGCGTCCCGAGAGCCAGCCGAGCGTGTAGGGGATTTGCGTGGCGGCCCAGAGCTTGGGGCCTGGGACGGTGCGGAGGGGGTGGAAGAGGAGGTTGTGGGTGATGTAGGAGGTGGCGAGGAGGTTGCCCTGTGAGGGTGGGGTGTGTTAGTTTGGTGTCGTTGGCAAGGGTAATGGATGCATGCGGTCTACATACAAAGGTGATGGCCACCAATGGCCACTTCAGGCAGTGGGGAAGTTGCAGGATTGCCAACAGAAGATCAGTGTTGAGGACCGCCATGATTGCTGAGGACCGGGAGGAGGACCGTCATGTGGGAAACCTGGGTTTGATGCGGGTGCGGTCGACCCCGGCTACAAGGCTTCTCACTCGAACTCTCAACAAACGGCAGGTCCTGGCTTTATCGTAAACCACGAGGAGGGGTTGTGCTACCTAAACCGTTCGGTGGGGGGGTTGCAACACACCTGACGCCACCAACACGACGTGGCAGGGAGGTGGCTGCCGCCCGTCATGCGAGTCGTGTCCACTTCTGAGAATGACGGGCGGAAGAAGCATGTGTGACGCAATCACCAACATATGAGGTTTGTTTCGCGTGCCATGTAAATTTTCCTTCCGATCTCAGGATTATTCTGATCTGCCAGCAGGCCGTCAGGGGTGCGCATCGGCCCTCGGCATGACGGAACGGCGCGAAGGTAACGGTAACTAACAAGCATGTGACGATTAAAGCTGTGGAGAAACCGGTATGCCATGTTACATTGAGGGCAGCTAGTTTGGCGATCGAACTGGAGGTGTTATGTGGCCGAATTACCACAGACTTGAGCTTTAGGGGTGCCAGGGGTCAAAATGAGGATGGTCGATAAACAAAATACGGGCTCGGGTCATAACTGAGACTCAGTTGATCATAACTGATACTCAGATGGCCGGAAACCGGGATATGGAGCTAGTGTTTATACGCAAGAAACCATGGAACAAACAATTGGGAGCGACGAATCGTTCACGTTGCCTATTCGGCAGACGGAAGCCCCGAGTTAGAAGCGGCATAGCCATGGTCGGCATTTACACCACGTTACAAAGGCATTGCAAAGGTAGAGTACCGAGCTTGACAACGCCGTTTTATTACCGTGACAGGCGAAGTGAGTTATCCTGCTAACATCAACTAGAAATTTAGAATCGGCCACTCGCCTGAGTCGGGCGTCTCGAGCAGCAGGTCGGACATGATTGACGCAGTAAAGCCATGCCCGCCAGCAATGGAATGACACGTCAAATGTACCACGATCTGTTCTGCGGGTTGGGAGATTGGTCCTTGATAATATCTGCCACATTCCACTGTCGAGTCACACAACGTCACCTCATCAACTTCGTTTGCCACGATCATATTCTCTAGGAGTCACACGTCGCAACCGACATCCTTGACCGAAATTACTTGTTGGCGCCCTCCCAATCCCATAGTCCGAGTTGCCGTGCGCACACCGAACGAAGCCCTCTCCTCTCACGTTTTCGCGAGCTCTTTGTGCGTGACGTCCTGGTCCCCCTTGTCCTCCAATCCAAAAGCCGCGTCGCCGTTTCCTCGGTCCCGGCCATGGCAAACATATGTTCGGAATTGCCTTGCGTGAAGTCGGGCGTCGAACTAGGGGGCTTTGTTAGTTGGGGTTGCGTGCAAACTTAGTTCTCAGGGGTGGGTAAAACGAACCATTTCGTCAATCTCTTCCAAAGTCCGATCCTTGACCTCGGGAAGGAAAAGGAACACCCAGAGCCTATGGCAGAATAGTTAGTCTCCGTGAGGTGGATAGAAGCTTCCAAACCGCTTACGCAGAGATCCAACAAGAAGGTGCCCAAATGTAGCCGTATTTTGGACCCCAGTTCAAAGCCTGGGGGTTGATAAAGTATGGCGTGGTGAAGGTTGTTAACCACGCCAAAAGGAATGCGATCGCTGTTGCGAAGCCGAAAGTAAAACTGCGAAGGCGCTGTGAGGGAAGCTCACCGCCGGAAATCCACGCATATGGAGCGACCATGGACTTGGGGATAGTTAGTGGTAAGAGATTAAGGGGTGACTGGGGAGTACCAACATTATATGCGAGGATGTAGACAATTGCCAGTGCAACGATTGCCTGCCCGGTGGACTTTGCGCCAGGGTTCACCTGATAAACCACCCCTGTGAGGAGTTGAGTAATGCCACACAAGATAAGACCCGGGACGAGGAAGACGCGGCGACGGCCGAAGTGCGTGACAAGGGCGCTGTTGACGAGAATCGCCACAACACCGGCTGATATCATGATGCAAGAATTGCCAAAAGGATCACCGATGCCAGCCATTTGGAAGAAGTAGGTGCCGAATGCTACAACCCATCAGCTTTCCAACATAAATGAATCAGGATGCTCAAATGTTGCCAGAACTTACCGATCATGTACATTGCCCCTGACGAACCCTGTAAAGCCAACGCGCCCACAGCTAACATCGTCCGGCGCCGGTCGACAGGATCGCGAAACATGTCCCAGAAGGTCACAGTCTTCTCCCGTGCCATATCACTCCGCAACGCTGCCTGGATATTCCGCATCTCCTCGTCGACCTCAATATCCGTCCCCGGGCGGTGCCAACGCAGCGCTGTCCGCGCTTTGTCCAGCTCACCGTGCTGGGCCAGCC
Organism: Chaetomium tenue; assembly: GCF_020726465.1. NCBI lineage: Eukaryota > Fungi > Ascomycota > Sordariomycetes > Sordariales > Chaetomiaceae > Chaetomium > Chaetomium tenue. Next base: position 139,172 of record NW_027117330.1, on the reverse strand, counting down.
ATCGAGGTGACTCGGGCACAAACAGCAACCCAAGGGAGAGAATAACCGGGACGATGTAAATCAGCCCGAGTGGGATCATGTAGGCATCGCGGCTGTCGATTTTGGCGGTTGAGTTATCTACCACGGTACCGACGAGGGTGCCGACGGTGGTCCACACTTGGAAGGAAGATATCATCAACCCCCGGTAACGGGCAGGGGAGCATTCCTTCTCTTTGTCAGTGGTTGATTGGGACTTGGAAGAAGCCACCAAAGGATTGATGGGACAATGGGAATGGGTGGCCAATTACCTGGATGTACAATTGCGAGAAGGTCATGAACATGCCGTTGGCGATGCCAATCAACAAGCGGCCCACATACAGGGCCGCAATGTTGGTCGTCGTCATCATGATGATATTTGACACGATGCACACCAGGCTGGCAGTCCACACCGTCGTCTTGCGGGACATGACCCCGGCAATGGGCCCAGCCATAGAGGAACTGAGAAAGGCCCCGAGTGCCATGAGCGACGAGATAAGCTGCTGTCGCTCCGTCGAAATATTCCATCCCCCCGGGACGTTGGCATCTTCGTAGCCAAAGATCTGAGATGTTGATAGAGTTCAGTTGTGTGTTACAGGTCAAGCAAGCAAGAACAACATACTCTAAGGAACCCAACCATGGCCTGGAGCCCGCCGATTAATCCAAAGTCAAACCCATACTGAAATGGGCAGAGCGTCATGAGAGTACACGCTGCGAGACATTTCCAATGCTGCTTGAAGGGATATTTCGTTGCAGCTTCAGGAGCCACAGAGCCCATGCTGGGAGTCGAGAGCACCTTCTTTTCGTCCTCCATGTCGTCTCCCAAACTTGACGCCGCTGAGTGATGGTGTATTGGATGCGAGCGGGCTGACTCCCCGTCTGCGCGCCGCGTTCGAGTCCTCCAGGTGACGACAGGTCACAGAACCAACAACGAAGGTTGCATATAACCGCTGAGATGGCAACCAGGGTTAAATGCCCCCCTGCCAAGAGCCCCTAATGCTGTCGTTCTCGGGCTGTGTTCACAAACCTCCAACCTTTTGCCCAACTTTCACAGCTGGCTGGTTCAGCTCAGCTAACAACAATTAGTTAGGTGCCTAACTGTCGTGGCCTCAAACACGACTCCTGGTCCGGCGGACGAGGCGCAACAGGCGGGCCGAGATGGAGGCCCCGGTGAACTCCGGTCCAGCCGCGAAAGGTCTAGCTTCATGCGGTGAGCATTGGGTGGCTGTCGATCCGATGCTTGGTTGGGCGTCTTCAAGCAGCGCAATCTGCGCCAAATTGGTAGCTGCTAGGGTAGCACCAGCGATCGTCAAAGCGTTTCTAGGATCTTTTTGATCCATCATGCAACACCGGTCTTCCCGGACATTGTTTACGAGGCAGCAAGTTCTCAGAAAAACTTGCCTCTCAAAAGCCTGCTGGGCTTTAATGGACGGACTTAACACGTACAACAAAGCAGGCACGCGCAGGACATGCATTCTCAAGAACAGCCTAACCCTTCAAGAACCTGCTTCAAGACTGCCCCAAGACTTGGCCTGCGCTTCCCCAATTCAAGACAAACACGCCACATCCCGGCTCCTTGGAGAATGAATACAGGGGGTTTCACAGAAGTTCCTTTCTGTTTCTCGGCGTTTGATGTATTCTCGGCGAGCCCCAACTTGGAGAATTTAAAGAACCTTGAATTGTTCATCTGTCCCCATTCATCGGTGAATCCCTCGCTAGCCTCGATCTGAGGGGATCCGATCTGAGTGGTGAAGGGGCCCTTGACCCTGTCTCCTTGTGCAACCCCCAACTGTTTCCCCATGGAATGGAACCCCGCCTCCCCACACCGCCCCTCATGCCCCCAAAGCTCGACGGCATTTACATTTGCCGCCGAGAGCCCGCATCTGCATGATGCAACAACCCAACGGCTACCGTTTCCTCAACGGCCCTCGACCATGTTCTCCAAATATTCCTACCTGTTCTGCGGTTGTATTAACAATTCCCCGTTTGCTAAGCGCTGTGTGCCGCGTCTATGTTCATTATAATACTGCTTTTGACATTACGTTCGGTTCCAAGGGTTGATTCGTAACTTTGCCCCCTGTGAATGTTCACTCGTGGTGTATGTCCTCGGTCAGTCTTTAACATTTCCAGGGGTATAGGACAAGATGCTGTCTGAAAAGCTGCTCGACAGCTTTGCATTGGTGAAGCTGCAGGCAGCCATCTCCGATGCAAGTCTCTTCAATGTCGGCCTCGGGCTGTTAGTCGTTGTCGCCACGGCGATTGCAGCCGATTACGCCCACATGCTCTACCTTCGGTCAAGGATGCCACCAGGCCCGTTTCCTTGGCCCATCGTTGGCAATACATTCTTATTGCCTGATAACAAGCCTTGGATCTACTTTGAGAAGCTGTCCAAGAAGTATAAAACACCGTTGATAACATTCTGGATAGGGCGGTAAGTCTTACGGATACCCCTGAACCCCTTATCTGACTTGACTGACCCCGTCCCAGCAACCCCACGGTCTGGATCAACGATGCCTGGTGTGCACACGAAATCTTCGAGAAGAAAGCCCAAATCTATGCTTCGCGGCCACGCATGGTAGTGTTCGGCGAGCTGGGCAGTGGGCAATCGAACCTGGTGACCATGAGAATTCGCAACCAGCAGGAGCGAGACCATTGGCGCATCCACCGGAAGCTCATGCATGTTGGAGTAGGTGTGCAGTCCGTCCGCGGCTACCGAGCCATTCAGAACAACGAGAGTAAAATTGTGGCCTACGACTTTCTTCGCGAACCCAAGGAATACGTCAAGCACTTGGAGCGTTATGCGACGAGTGTTGTGTCTATTATTGGCTTTGGTCGACGGGTGGCGAGCTACAACGACCCCATTATCACCGAAGTCATTGCTTTGATGCAGCTGGCTGCCGACCTGAACGTACCCGGGAAGTCATTTCCCATGTTGCTTGAAACCTTCCCCAGTAAGTGCCGCTTGTTGTGCCTGATTCACTCTGGCCTTGTGTTAACAAATCTGCCTAAACAGTCCTCGCCAAATTCCCCCGGTTCATGCCTTGGTTTAAGGGACTCGGAAGCCGTGGCCAGAAAGGGGGCCATTACTTCTTCTACAGCCTAGCTGAAGAAGCCATCGAGCAATACGCCCAAAAGTCACCGTCCGAGCAAGCTTCCATGCCAACGCCCTACGTCAAGACCCTCTTCGAAGAAGGCCAAAAGTACAACCTCCCCGTGGCCGAGCTCTCCGGCCTCACAGGCAATCTCTTCGGCGCCGGCGCCGACACCTCCTCCAGCACGCTCGTTACCTTCGTCCTCGCATGCTGCGCCTTCCCCGAGGCCATGAAAAAAGCCCAAGCCGAGATCGACGCCGTCATCGGGCCCAACCGCTCCCCCCACTGGGACGACTCGCCCAACCTGCCCTACATCAACGCCTTCGTCAAGGAAGTTCTCCGCTGGCGCAGCGTGGCCATCATCGGCGGCCAGCCGCACGCCCCCACCCAAGACGACACCTACAACGGCTGGCTCATCCCCGCGGGCTCCTGGGTCCAGGGCAATGTCTGGGCCATCCACCACAGCGAAGCCGAGTTCCCGGACCCGGACCGCTTCTACCCGGACCGCTACCTCGAGGGCAACGACCACCACCGGCCATTCCCCGGTGACAAGGGGTACATGACTTTTGGCTGGGGCCGGCGCGTGTGCAGCGGGCAGGCGCTGGCGGAGCAAGGGACGTGGATCACCGTGGCGCGGTTGTTGTGGGGGTTTGATATCCGCAAGGCGAGGGATTCGCAGACGGGGAGGGAGATCGATGTGGATATCTTCGCGTTCACGAACGGGCTGAACATGCGGCCGCAGCCGTTCCAGTGCGAGATTGTGCCACGGAGTGAGGAGATTCGGGAGGCGATCGTCAGGGAGGGGGAGCAGGCGTTGGCTGATCTCAAGGTGCATGACGGCGAGAGCAAGTACCGCATGAGTACGTATTATCAGCAGCAGAAGAAGAAGGTGGCACAGGAGCCTGTCATTGATGAGCATGGGAATGTCAAGATCGTGAGGGTCTAGGGGAGGTAAGTGATCTGTGGGTTGGGAAAGTGGATGGAGTCAGGTCAGGGGCGTTGAGCACGATCACCGCAAAGCAAGACTGGACATAATTTTTGTCGAAGCAGATATAGAAATGGGTTGTCTATAAATTACCTTAATCAACCTACAATCATCTCCAATGTACAAGTATCACACGTTCCTTTGCGCTTGGAGATAATCCCCTGGTTCTGCCTCCAAAGCATCTGGAGACTTAGTTCCCCGGAACTTAAAATGTCAAGCACCAGGAAAACAAATTTGTATGAAAAGCTAGAGCATCTGAACCGATGTTATACAAGCAACTTCACGGGACAATGAGATGTTAATCCGTCATGCAGCTTCGCGTTGTGCCCCTTTCGGGCCGCCCCCCTTGTGCAGTTTGCCTCATGTTAACGGCACATGTTGGAGTGACCCGAGAGTCTGGTCAAACAAATGGTTCAAGGTGCACTACGACCCGGCCCACGTGGGAATTGACATTACCCAATAACCATGAAAATTCACACCACCATTTGATGCGAGACTACAAAGTCTCAGGAAGCGGTGTTGGGGGTGGTTGATGGCGAACCCTAACCCCACGACCCCTGACGGAAAACGGCATCCAGTTCTCAAGTCCGAGCGTGGTGATAGCGCCTTGGAGACGCGTGACCACTTCAACCACGCGCTTGGGTCCATTCAGGATGCGGGGGAGTGTTGGCCTGGTGTTCCCCGCATCATCCCACATCCGCGTACCATTGAAGAGTGGCAAGTTCGGCAGATGAGGAGAAAAGGCGGGCTAAGTAACAATGGTCCGGAATAGCCTGATGTTTTGCAGGTAGTAACCGTAGTATTGTGACGCGGAGCGTCTTTGGGTCACAGTCGACTTCGGAACAAGTGTCTGCGGCCCAAGGATCAACCGCCGGCCGGTCGGGGCATGCATGGGGGTGCCGTGTTGTCGCATCACATGGGTCTCATTAATATCTGTCGGCGTCTCCGTCATGATATTTACTTCGACAAGTTAAACAGATCACTTCCAAACACCACCTCAACATTCCACCAGCTTCAGATTACAGTCCCCAAGTGACTTGCGCTTGCTGGCTCCCAGGATCCCCGGATCTACACCACTACTCCCTCTTCAGTCCCCTAGACATCAAGACATCACACCACCCTCCACCATGTCGGTTCCCAAATCCGGCATCAAAGTCGTCGTCGTCGGCGCCGGCTTCGGCGGCCTGACCGCCGCCATCGAGTGTCACCGGCAGGGCCACGACGTAGCCATCTACGAGAACTTCCCGGAGCTCAAGACCCTCGGCGACATCATCTCGTTCGGCGCCAACGCCGGGCGCATCTACCACCGGTGGTCGGACGGCAAGATCGCGCGGCGGCTGCGCGAGCTGTGCATCGACCTGTCGAGCTACGGCTTCCGCATCCACAAGTACGACTCGGGCGAGGTCGTCTATCACCAGCCGCCCCCCAAACAAAACCCGGAGGCCCCGGCGCTGAACGGTCACCGCGGCGAGCTGCATGAGGTGGTCTTCAATTATGCCCGCGATGAGCTAGGTATCCCAATCCATCTGGGTCAACCTGCGGTGGAGTACTTTGAGGATGAGAACCAGGCGGGGATTGTTCTGAAGAGTGGCGAGCGCGTCGTTGCGGACTTGGTGATCGGCGCGGACGGCGTAAGATCCAAGGCGAGAGAGTTGGTGCTGGGATATGTCGACAAGCCGAAGAGCAGCGGGTATGCCGTGTGGCGGGCATGGTAGGCTTACCTCTTCCCAGTTGAACTCAGCGGAAAGCAAGCTAACAGGGGCTGACCTGCTCAGGTTCTCCAATACCGACATGATCAAAGACCCACGCACGCGCGAGTTCTGTGCCAACGGCGACACCTTCAACGGCTGGATCGGCCCCGACGTGCACTTCCTGTTCAGCACCATCAAGGGCGGACAGGACTGCTGCTGGGTGCTGACCCACCGTGACGAGCATGACATCGACGAATCGTGGTCCTTCCCCGGGAAGCTTGAGGATGTCTACAAGGTGCTCGAGGGTTGGGACCCCGTTTGCCGCGCTATTGTCGAAAAGACCCCCAGTGTGGTGGACTGGAAGCTGGTATACCGCGACCCCTTGCCGACGTGGGTGAGCAAACATGCCAGGATCCTGCTGCTCGGTGATGCTGCGCACCCATTCTTGCCAACCAGCGCACAAGGAGCGACGCAGGCGATGGAAGATGGCGTAACAATCGCCGTGTGTCTGAAGAGGGCCGGTAAGGGCAACGTACCAGCTGCCGTACGGGTGCACCAGGAACTTCGGTACGTATCCCGGCCGGTTCTTCTCTTTTCTTCATACTAACAGAAAGACGCAGGTACGAACGTGTTGGTGTTGTGCAAAAGACCGGCGAGACCACACGCGACAAGTGGCACAAGACAGACTGGGAGAAAGTGGCCAAGGACCCCAAGAGCATTGCCTTTCCTCGCGAGGACTGGATCCACCAACATGACGCCGAGAAACATGCCGAGGAAGGGTTCGAGGAGATTTTCAAGAAGGTTACGCAACCGGAACTATTCGAGGATGTCAAGCTGCTGCCTGTTGGGCCCATTGCCGTGGCAGTATGATGATGCATGCTACGCGCGACGATCCGTACCACCCACCTGGGAGCCAGGGGGTTGGGCGTTATTGGGTTGATGTAGATATTATTAGAGCAAGATAGGAACCCAGTGAGAAACTTTGTTTTAGCAGTATTAGAAAACCTATACGTGGTCACAAACACATACCCTCAAACCATTCCGGTGATCGTGTTCCTCTTGGTATGTGGTTAGTGGTGTCGAGTGAATTGTGGTTTTTAAAAGGGGTAATGAAATTTGCTCGTCGCCTGAGTTGCACGCCCCGTGAGCACGAAGAAAAGGTACGGATGAACCGTTGCTGTTCACATTTTAACTACAGCTTCATGTATTCTAATGCGAGCGACAAAGTATCTCTCCTAAAATACCTAACACATTGTAATGATTTTCTAGCTCAGAGGTTGAGCGCCATCTTCCAACCATCAAAGCCTGGTGAGGTTAATCCTCATCTATCCGCATAATAATACTCTTAGTCTCCAGAAAGTTGTTCATGCTGTACAACCACCCCTCCCTGCCCTGACCACTGCTCTTGTAGCCTCCAAACGGCAGATCCAACCCCGTCAAAGGGCTGGTGCAGTTGATACCAACATACCCGCTCTCCAACGCCTTGGCCACCCGCATCGCCCGGCCAACATCGCGCGTGAAGACGGATGCATACAGCCCAAACTCGGTATCGTTGGCCTTGGCAATGGCCTCGGCCTCGGCCTCGAACGTGTTGATGATCACCACGGGGCCAAACACCTCCTCCTTGGTGATCCGCGCCGTTTCAGGTGTGTCTAAGAATACGGTGGGCTCGATGAAGAAACCCTTGGTGCTCTCAAACGTTCCTTGGCCGCCCAGCGCTAACGTGCCGCTCTTCTTGCCCTCCTCAATGTAGTTGAGCACGTTGCGGTACTGCACCTCGTCGGCCTGTGGGCCGTGCTTGGTCTCGGAATCCAGCGGGTTCCCGGCGCGGGCGCCGGCAAACTTGGTCTTGAAGGCCTCGATGAACTGCGGCGCGATGCTCTTCTGCACGTAGATGCGCGAGTTGGCCATGCAGACCTGCCCACTGTTGGTCTGGATGCTGAACTGCGTCTGGGCGACGGCCTTTTCGAGGTTGGCGTCCTCGAAAACGAGGGCGGGTGACTTGCCGCCCAACTCGAGGATGACCTTTTTGAGGTTGGTGCGCGCCGCCTCCTCTTGGATCAGCTTGCCGGTGCGGCTCGAGCCGGTAAAGCTCAGGGCGCGCACGTCCATGTGGCGCGATAGGATTTGCCCCGAGGGTAGGCCGTGGCCAGAGATGATGTTGAAGACGCCTGGTGGGAACCCCGCTTCGACAACGAGCTTGGCAATGAGGGCAGAGGATAGAGGCGCCTTCTCACTGGATTTGAGGACCACAGTGTTGCCTGTGATGAGGGCGGGCGCAGCCTTAGAGGCGAGAAAGTGGATCGGGGCGTTCCAGGGGATGATGAGCGCCACTACCCCATAGGGTTGCCGGAGCGTCATGGTAACAAGCCCAGGCGTATTGACACTCGCCTGCCCCTGAATGTTCCCCCAGGCCTCGGCGTAGTGATCAAAGTTGGTGGAGGCAGTATGAGCGTAGTGGTGAGTCGAGACAGGCATGCCCATTGAAATAGCGTCCAGTCGCGCAAGTTCATCTTTGTTTTCCCGAATCAGGGCCGCTAGCTTCTTCAAGTGCACGGCTCGCTTTGACCCTCCAATGGCTGACCAAGACGGGAATGCTGCTTTTGCCGCTGCCACGGCGGCATTAGTATCATCGGCGCTCGCTTCGGGGACTAGGTAGGTGTCAGTGGTGACGGCTCTCGTTTCTTTCGTGAGTGGGTTGGCTGGGTGGGGGCTAACCATGGGCTGAAATTTCCTGTGTTGCTGGGTTGTAAACTGTGAAGGTCTTGCCATCCGATGCCTCGACAAGCTAAGTTGTTTTGTCAGTCTCCTCCTTGGAAGCTCAGTGGTGAATATCTCATTACCTCTCCATTGATGAGCATCCGGGGGCGGAAAGGGGCCGCTTCTGCCATCTTGCCTGGCTTCGACCTTTTATCTTGCTCCAAAGGTGATCTCTTGAATTTCTTGACGGTAGAAGAATGGAATCAACAACGAAGGGCTTGGAGGACACCAAAATGTGCCTACTTATTAACTCTCAGCTGGACACTGATTGACCTCAGCCCCAAAAATGTAGCACGTCCCACGTCAGCGAGCAATACGCGTGCGAGTGCGTATAAAAACGTGGGAAGAACGAACCCCGCCCCCAGTCCCCTGACATCGACAACCGGCAGGGGCCGAGCAGCCATCTGACGCCCCAGCAGGTTCCAGCTCCCGTTCCGTGCCATCTTCCGGCAGTTGCTGCACGCGTGCATGTAATTCCGTACCACAAACAACCCCGCAGTTGCTGTCTGGATGTTGAAGACAGAGGAAACTCCGGCAGCGGATTGGGCGGAAAGCTTTACCCGTGGAGCATTCCCGCGTCTGTGGGGACGCCAAGGAGCTTTCGTTGGTGGTTCAGATGTGGATGCGACAGTTGCCGCTGATCCGACGCCTGGGAAACGCCATGTTGCGCCCATCCTGAGATTTGCGATTGAGTTGAAGATTGTTGGACACCACGCGTAATATGAGTTAGTTGCTCGGGGTTGTCAAGATTTCTTTATATGCTTCTAGATTACGATGTAGGCCTCGAAAAACGAAACTGACAGCCAAGTCGCCCCTGAGGTAGATCTCAGGGTTTGTCGACTCGGAGATGAAGAGCCATTCGTTGTGGTATTCGCTCTCGCAAGTGCCGAACTTGGAGAAGAGCCTGTCATCGACACACGGATGGAACTCGGAATGTCGTTTCCTATCCCCGAGATGCCCTCCTCACTAAACGCCATCCCGTCGAGAACGTCGTTTGCCCCTAGGACTGACGATTCTCCCTCCTCTGCCCAGCTGCACAACTCAGAAACGATTGCGGGTGATCAGCCGATATATCAATAGCCGATATACCTTGTATAGGCTACAATAGCACCTCACCACCCTCTCCATTTCACCCATCCTCCCCTCCAAATACCACAACACCGTCACCCACAAACCTGTGAAGTACCAACACCACCATCGACGTAACACCACCATCAACCATGGCCAAAACCACACCAAAAGGCACCATCGCCATCGAAGAAGCCGTGCTCAACCCCGCCGGCCTCTCCTGGATCGCCGAGTCCGCGGCCCTCTTCAACCCCGGTCAAGCCACCACCACCTCCACCACGACTGACGCGCCCAAACCCAGCCAAAAGCTCAACCAACTCCTCCTCGACATCCACAACGAGCGCCTCACCCAAATGGACGCCCACGGCGTCGAGTACATGCTCCTCAGCCTGACCTCCCCGGGCGCCCAGGGCGAAGCCGATCCCGCCAAGGCACGCACGCTCGCCGCCGAGGCCAACGACTGGCTGGCGGCGCAGGTCGCCCAGAACCCGGCGCGGTTTGGGGCGTTCGCGGCGGTGTCGATGCACAGCGCGGAGGATGCCGTTGCTGAGGCGACAAGGGCGGTTAAGGAGCTGGGGATGTTTGGGGTGATGGTGAATGATTATCAGGTTGTGAATGAGGGTGGGGATGGGGAGGGGAAACGGTACTATGATGAGGCGGCGTATAGGCCGTTTTGGAAGGCGGTTGAGGAGCTGGGCGTGCCTGTGTATTTCCATCCGCGGTATCCGCCGGCGAAGGACCTGCTGCCGGGGACGAAGTACGGGGAGAGGAAGCACATTCTGGGTGCGGCGGTGCAGTTTCACTTGGATTTGAGCATGCATTTGTATGCGCTGTGCTCGAGTGGGGTATTTGATGAGTTTCCCAAACTGCAGGTCGTGGTTGGGCACCTTGGGGAGGGGTGAGTTCAAGATCGAGTCCCAAGGATAAAGGGGCTGATTACTGACGGTGTGATAGGATCCCGTTCAACCTCGTGAGGGCAGATCACTGGTTCAATAAGCCCGTGAAGAAGGCCACGAGACCGTCCAAGGAGGACTACAGCTACTATTTTACTCACAATATCTCCCTCACCACATCAGGCAACTTCAACACGGCCGCCCTCAAGTTCTGTATTGATCAGATTGGTGTCGAGAGGTGCCTTTACTCGATAGGTATGAGAGCGCCCTCCCGTGGTTCGAAGCCCAACCTGACCACCGTTAGATTATCCGTACGACACCATTGCTGAGGCTCAGGGGTGGTGGCATGGTGTCGACCTACCAGAGGACAAAAAGAAACTGGTTGCACGGGAGAATGCCATCAGACTCTTCAAGCTTCCGTTGGAACCTTAGGGGTGTGGCTTGTACTTAGCCTGAGCTATCGTCGTCGCCTTGTTTGTCGGCGCATGAGGCCGCGCCGGGGACCCTACAAGTTTGCCAGGAGCATGCAATGCCGCCTACACCACTTGATACGTACGCGGCCGTAGTTCGTGTTGGGTAAGACCACATGGTATAGTAGCGCCCGAGAAGGCATGTATTGTTTGTGTTCATGAAACGGAAAAAAAGCTGTGACCCCCAAAACGCCGCATATACCCGGTGCTGCCATTAATCATACAGTCATACCCCATGAATATTAACGTGCTTGTATCGGCTCCGCCCTCCGTCCGTATCGAGATGCTCCAGGCTCGTGGAGTTGAGCTGGCGCTCGTCAGTTGTGTCAAATCTGGCAGCGTAATGATTTTCGTCGCCGCGGACAAGTACGCGCAAAACGGGAATCGAGGCTGCAATGATTGTGATGGAGCCTTCTGCGGCGCCCCAGATGGTAACGGCTACACTGTCGGCTGTTTTGTGGTCAGAAAGGGTGTTGCAGAAGGGCAGGAAATGCATGCATACTTGGATCTCCTGTGAGGTTGGGCAACATGATCAGCTTGACGAAGGACGCGGCGCCAGCACTGTGATCCGTGTCAGTGAGTCCATCATCAGTGGTCGGCAGAGAAAAGACTCGTACACGACACCCATGCTCATGGCAAGAGCAATACCCAATCTTTCCTTATTGCTTAGTGACTGGCGCATGCCAAATAGTATACCCCAGGGCAACAGCGCGAGGATGACATCCGCAGCGCCGGACCAGCCTAGTCACACTCATCAGCTACGTGGGTCTCCTCATCGTATTACCGGGCAGGCAAAACTCACCAGCCGACCACTGAAACAAGGTCACGATCTTGTTCGGGTCGATGCACCAACCGTCGAGGCTGCTGTCCCATACTTTGGCAAACGGTTGACACTTGATCCACATAAACAACATGGCGGTCCCCATGATGGCGTTCATGGTAATCATGATGAACCAGATAACGGCCTTCATCCAGCCCTCACTCAGTCTGAGCAGCGTCAAGGCAAAGGAGGTTTTGCTCCAGGCGGCGGCAAGGACCGAGAAAAAGCCAGCAAAGACGGCGACGAAGGGCATCTTGGGAAGGTTTTCGGGCCGCATATCGTACAGGTTCTTTCCGTAGTCAAGACTGACGCAAACCGAAGTGGTGGCAGCCGAGACAACCAGTGACACCTAGGGTCTGGTAAGCTTCAACGATGACCGGGCAGCTATCAACACCTCGATTGGGGTGATCCTACCCATGATGCAATCAGAAAATGGTCGTCCCACCATAAGGACCGGCCACGGAGGAACTTGCAGTAGAGTCGTAAAGCCAGGAAAAAGGTGGCGAGTGAGGTGAGCAACCAAAAAACGGTGTTAAGCTGCGGGCCCAGATCTTCGTGGATCAACCCGTCGTCCGCTGGCTGGTCGAATGAGGATTGCCTCGCTACCAGCCGGCGTGTCCCCATGTCGCAATGTCCGAAAGCGGCCGAGACGGGACTCGCGGGAGAGACACATAAGAGCCACGCCGTGGCCTATAGCATCAAAGGCGGGATTGACCGGGAACCTCGGATCAACCGCCCGTCCATAGCAGTTTGGGAAAGAAATAAAAGACGGTCAAACAACCGTGGGTCTCTGGGGGTACCGCTGGCTTCAAAAACAAAACGCTCGTCGTGGAGATGAGTTTGGCCGGGTCGCTCGGGGTCGGAGGAGACATGACCGAGAGCGAGAAAACCACTTCCCCCATGGCGGCGGGGTTTCCTGTTCCATTCGAGGTCCAGCCCTGTGCTAGCGAAATCCTCTGTCGACATGGAGAATAGCGGCCGTTAGCGAACGAGCTCCTAACCCGAAGCTGGTGCCATCGCCGAGAAATCCCGTTACGCACAGACACCCCGAGACAGTTGCTGGAGACGAAGGACTTGGCAAGGCTTAACCCCCTGCCTCTCTCACAGAACTTTTGCGTTTGACGGTGGGCCGTCTCAGGTTCCCTCTCCTGGAGGGTGTGATAACTAGCCACCAGTTTGCCCCTAGATCATATGGAAACCTAAAAATTGTGTTGATAAAAGAATCGTGGTGTGGGTCAATCGAATCGATTGTAGTGTTGTCGAGAACTCATCAACATCGACGCCGTTGTTGTTTGCTGACGGACTCTAACTATCCCCTGCAGGTGCCCATGTGGCCTTCAAGGGTTTCGTCGGGGTTTCGTGTGTCAGTGTGTCTGGGTCTTTTTCCGTCGCAGAATCGTTACAGCGCACAGGTCTTTCGGAGGAGCGAGTCATGTACGCACTAGTTAGGGGAGCCAACGTCATCAAATTAATTCCGATGGTCAAGCCCTCGCGGATATCAGCTGCCAAAACAAATTTGTCGTGTCGTTAGGTTCGTTTTGTGCGTCCGGTTGGCAAGACCGTCAGCGCTAGCAGCTTTTGGTCAGACAATCGCGATCAAGAGCCGCCAACAAGGTCACAGCACCCAAAACAAGGGGGTACGCTACCCGAGTACGAAGTATGAGTCTCCAAAGATCAGCGCTGAACAAAACGTTGGGCAGACGACTCGCCTGCTCCGGGTGACTGTTCCTTTGCCACACTACAACTAGCGAGGACCGATGCACTGTCCTGCCAACACAATAACTCAAAGCCGGGAAAGGAAAAAAAAAAAAAGGAAAAAAAGAAGAAAAGAAAAGAAAAAAAGAAAAAGAAAAAGTGAAAGCAAAAACGGAAGACAAGAAGTAGAAAAGGGGAAAGGGAAAATAGAAGAGCGGGGAGGAGGATAAAAGAAAAAGAAGAAGAAAAAAAGAAAAAGATATCACATATACCATGGCTGACATTGTCTCTGCAGAACTAAGGCGTCGAAGCACGAAAGCATAACGAGCACAGCACCCGCACGGTGGCTGTGGTATTGGAGCTGCTACCCACGAATACTAGGTAAACAATAGTTTTAGACCATACAAGGCCACCGGGACCCCGAACGCCATGCACACCATCCCCCAAGCAAGCAACTCACACCCCTCCATATCCATATCCAGCCGTACGGTCCACACGTTTCCCCCCTCCGGCACCTGCGCGGCAAACCCGCCGCCCGACTCCACGGCGGGGTGGGCTAGAAAGTCCACTGTTAGAGAGAGCCCCCAAAAGGATGTACCGGGTGACAATGCCCTACCTTCCACCGGGAGGGCGAGGGTGGCGGCCGCGGCGGGGGCAGGCACCTCGAATGCCTGGTTAATTTTGGCCCTGATGTTTCCGCGACGGGGTTGGGCGACGGGTGGTGGCTGTGGCGGCCGAGGTGCGGCTGGTTGGACTGGGGGGACTGGCACTGCCGGCGCTGCCGGCGCTGCTGGGGGGTGGTGGCCGGCTCTTTTCGTATGAGTGTAGATAATGCTGTTGTTGGAATCGAGGTCAGCAGTGTGAAACGCCTGGCACGATGGGGAATGCTCGAAACTTACTAAGGCATTTTGATTGTTTATATCGAGGATGATTTTGAAGTTGTGACTTTTGATGGGAACAAAAGAGCAGATCTCAGGGCCACGGAAACCTCAGATGTTATAAAATGGATTAATATCTCCGGTGTTGGATGATGTGGGTAGCCACCCACGGGACATACCTGCCTAACGAGCTACCTATGTAAGGGCCCAGCACGGATGGACAGCGAGCAAGGACCGTCGTCAGTAGTTGCTGCCTGTGTTTAAGGGTTTCTAAGTCACTTACCCTAATGCGGTGTGCGTCTGGCGTGACATGACGCATCTTACCCAAATCACTACGTCAGCGTAACACGCCACCCACAAGCGTGATAAGAGAGCGTTGCTCTTTCCAACTTCCCTTTTTCTGCACTCTCAGCTCCTTCTCCATTTCCCGCTATCAATACCAGCAGCCACGACTCCGTGGCAGATCGAACGTATCACGGGACAAGAGACTAAGAAGTTAAGAACCATGAGGTTTAAGCGCCTTCCATGTGCTCCAGGGTTCATGTTTCGGAACGGCGAAGGCAGCAGGCACCAGATACAGCACGCATCGCATGACTGCGACGGCCTCCCTTCCTACCAGAGCCTTGAAGACCCCGCCCCAACTACAACCACAGCTCTGCCGGGAAAAGGCGGCACAAAGACTCCGAAGGGTAGCAACAATTTAGTGCGACAAGAGCACTCTAGCATCTACAATGAATACTTCCGTTACGAAGACGACGAAGGATGGGAACTCCTGGCCCTAAAGATGGTGCCTGACCCCACAGCACGGCTTTACAAAAAGGCACCATGGGCAGCCGTCCTGGAAGTTAAGACTACAGACATTCCTCGTTTGATGCGCGATGGGTTCTTTTGGTCAGCCGAGAACGTCGTACCCGAGGAAGGGTTCATGTCTCCCGAGACAAAACCGGGATGGATCGAATTTGGTTTCGTGCACAGACGCACGTGGGTTCTCGTCGATAAGTCCAACCCAACCCCGACATGGGTGGGACGTCTTGATGTATCCACGCCGTCCTATGAAATCCTCCCGAGCTTCCAGGTACAGAGTCTGACAAGCGAGAATGTATATGAGGCAATTGCCTGCAATGCGCGGGGGGATATCATTTACGACTATAACTATCGGTTGCCCAAAAGGAACTTCAACTGCATATATGACAATAAACCCCTCCAGGGTTGGTGGCCGTGGCCAAAGAAGAAGGAGGCCTTTGCAAAGTCTGCCAGCCCAGGTTTAGGCTGTGAGGGTGAGCCATCTGCACACATTTCTATCAGTTGTCATCGTCAACCTTACTAACCGTCGGAAGAGCTCTCCGGGCGTGGTAAACGTTGTGAACCTGAAGAACCGAACAAGCTTTGATCTCGGCATCCACAGTCTGATAGTTGCGTCATTCAATACCATGAGGGCTCTCAGACATAAACCGGGGCTGTATCCAGGCGCTTATAGCGATAAGATACATGTACTACATGTAGTTACTGGTCTTTCGCGGGGGCTCGTCTCGGTCATGCTGCACTAGGACTTGGTGGAAATAAGGCAATCCTTGGGTGGCAGCGACCGGGTGATGGATCAGGTAATGTCACACGTTTAAGGATGTCTTGATCGCAGATTTAACATCGACATGACGGTGAAATAACAGGAAAGCTGGTTGTTGTCAACGTTAACATAATGACAATCCCCCAATCCATTGTTCAAGGACTGAGAATAACCGTGACCATCTTGACGCCTTCGGGCTTGAAGACGTATTAGAATGTCATTGCTCACGCGTGTTGAACAGTCGCCGCAGTTGCCGCCTAACAAAACCCAGAAACCCAGGCCCTACCCGCAGACTATACCCTGGCGCCTACAAAAGATGCTCGTCAAACCAGTTAACGGCCTGCAGGAAGGCCTGCTCCTTGGCAAACTTCTGCACCTTGACGGACGTGTCACAGCGAACGGCGAACCCGTGCTCAACCTGCGAGAAGAGGTTGATCTGGTATGGCTGGCCAGCCTCTTTGAGGATCACCTCGGACCGGTGGCGCTTCTCGGCGGGGAAGATGCTGTCGGTCTCGGCGGCCGAAATGGCCAGCGGGCCCGAGATGGCTGCGAGCTCCTCCTCGTCGACAAAGGACGGGTGGGCGACGTAACCGGCGGCGATACCATCCTTGTAGTGCCGAATGACGTACTAGTCCATGTTGTTAGTCTTTTTTCTCTTGGCGTCCCGGCCGCAAGCTGCTTAGCAACGCACCTTGGCCCCAAAGCAGTAGCCCACGCCGCCAATCTTCTGGATCCCGTATTCCTCCTTTAGTGCCTTGATCCCATCAAGCACAATGGGGTCAATAGCCTCAGTTGTGTGTGGGTTCTTGCCGTCGGAGCCCTTGGCGATCCAGTCAAAGAGGTTGAAGCCGGCGGGGCGGTTCGTGAGGGAAAGCGCGTCACCGTTGTACACGTCGATCATGAGCGTCAGGTACCCGTTGGCGGCGAATTGGTCAGCAATAAGCTTGCTATTCTGCCAGATTCCAATCACGTCCGGGATAAGTAGAATGCCGACGCCCTGATGGACCTTGTCGGCTGGCGGAGTTGCGAGATAAGCGTCGTGCTTGCCAGCGACCTGAACGGCCTTGCCGACGGTGTCGCCTCTGGGAATCCAAGGTCAGTGGCATCCCGGGGCGGGGATTCAGTAAATGAAGGGAAAACATACTCATGCCTAACGCCAACGGTGCAGCATTTTCCAGGCGGGTTCGAAGCCATAGCGTAATGGTGCCTAGTATTGGATTGAGGTGACAGACAATTGGGGAGGGGAAGTTGGCGACTCCTGTGGGGAGATGTGGTGTCTTTCGGTCGGAACTTTATCTCGATTGGAATGATGGCGGGCCTTTGAGAAAAGGGAAAGAAAGTTCGCAATCGGATCACTGCTTCGGGGTTGTGCCATACCGGAGCTCCCGGCCGGCAACTGTGCCGCCCGGTGCTACCCCTCTAGGTACCCCGCCATCTGCTGCACGAAACCACGAAACATACCCCACCAGTTCCGTCATCAGGGGATCAACCTTGCCAACCCCCAGCCCCGACAGCACAAATTAACCACTCCACGGCTTCAATTTCCCTGTGACTACGGGCCTGTGGCACTAACTCAAACCTGAAATGTAACAACCCCAATTGAGGCATCTCGGATCCGAGCTTCCACTTCTTCTCCGAACCCACGCCCTTCCATGTACGACACATCTGGCACCTACCCGATAGTTATTGTTGGCGAAGCCTTATCCGATGGCTTTGAGGGCGCACCAGCCATTCGATGTGTTCCAGGTTGTGCTAGAACTTGCTTGTTGTGTGTCTCGGGGCTCCTCCTGCACGACCAAATCGGGGGATGGACATACTTGGGTAAAATCTCATTATTACCTATTTAGGCATTTATCCTGGACCTTATTTGTAAGCTCCGGTAGAAGCTCAGACAATTGCTGCAAAACACACTTGGCTGGAGAGCTTGGGCTGCTTGGCTTCCATGGATGAAAAAGGCGCCGCCGAAAGCCCAGACCATCCCTGCGACGCAAAAGTGGAGCGCCCTCCATCCCATCGGTGGCTCGGTATGCCAAGACGGAATGTTGAGACAACGATGCAGGGTTGAATGCAAACCACCGACGACAAAGTTGTCCTTTGTACATCGTAAACCTCACGCCGCGAATCTCCTCCAGTGGCCCGATTCGCCCTGCCAGGTGGAATAAGTCAATGCTCCGACCCTCGTGATGGTCACCTAACGACTTTTTCGCGACCAGTCGACCGAGAACACAGCGGAGCAGCATGGAGGTACCATCGTCTCCGGCGAAGGCCCACGAGCCATCCGACGTCTCCAAGGTCGAACCGGGGAAGGAACCTCACAAATCAAAAAATAGGAGGAGAAGTAGGAAAGGATCCCAGAATACCGCCGCACAACTCCCCTCCCCGATTTTAACACCAAGCGATCCACCGCCGACGCAAACCACTGAGACCAACGTCCCCCGGGAGCGAGCGGTGTCGAATCCGACTACCGGCGTACCGACACCGGACCCGTCCGGCGAGAGCCAGAGCGATGGCGACCAATTTCGATTACCTACTCCGCCTGCACATGCCGCACCGCTTCCGACACTTGGGACAGATCTTGACAATGTCACGAAAACCCGAAGCAGGTCTAACACCAAAACGAGCAACCCCGACGGGGTCAGGCGACTCTCGGCATCCAAGATGCAAGAACTGACCGCCGCACCGGAGTCTTTGCCCGTCGCCGCCATCCCAAAACGCATAATTGGTGACCCCCCGCTGACCGCTGGCATCGTTGAAGCAAGCCGCCGGCTATCAAAAGCAACGGAGGACCACTCGGCGCACGTCGCCCAGGCCGAGTTCCTACGATCCGAGCAACGGGAGAACGGGAGGTTAGCGCAAGGAAGGCCGATAATAAATGGACGCACACTTTCTACACCACCAATGGGCAGGCGGAAGACAACAAGCCAACCCCCAAGCCAGCCTCCGGCGCAGCAATCCTCGCGTCGCAATTCCTTCCAACCAGCCCCGCGACCGACTGCTCTAGAACTCGACAGCCGAAATACCCACGCGCCGCCCACGGATCGAACCGCCGTGCCGCCTAGGGACGGCAAAGTCGACCCTGCCCCTCCGTCCCCGATCCCGCCCACAATTCCCCTCCCGCCTATGTCCATACCGACGTTACTGCAGCTCGAATTAGCCGCCCAGCGACCAAGTCCCCTCTATATCCATCACTCGTACGCGAATGACATGCCATACGAATCCAGCGCCATCAAATTCGAACGCCTCAAGAACTTCTTGCTTCTTCCGTGGTATCTCGAGAGGGCTATGGCGTTTGGTGTTGCTGCTTGCTTCGACGCCTGGCTCTGGACCTTCACCGTGCTGCCCATGCGATTCTGCATCGCGGCGTCTGTATTGGTCCGTTGGTGGGCATACGTCATCGGGAAAGAGTTGCGGTGGATGGTGGATTTCGTTTGGTACGGACTGGGGCGCATGTGGCGGCGAGGGCGCCGGGGGCGCGCCTCGCCAAGCACGGCCGGCCAAGAAAACCGTGCGGAGGAATCGAGGAGCAGAAGCAGAGCGCGAGACGGTCTAGATGGCACAGCGCGCGCTTCAGGGGTTGCCGGCGGTAGAGCCGAGTCCGCTTCTCGGCGCCCAGGCAGCCGGCGCGTCTCCGGGCCCGCCATGGCTGGGCCGTCGAAGAAACCGAGCAGCAGACCGTCGGGGTTGTTCCGTCACCGTCGAACGAAGTCGAGTCCCTCAAACCTTACCTCGTACCACAAAGCCGACCTCCTCCAGGGCGCCATCCTCATCTGCAGCTCCATAGCTCTGATGAACCTTGATGCCAGCCGGATGTACCATTTCATCCGGGCCCAGTCGGCCATCAAGTTATACGCCATCTACAACCTCCTCGAGGTCGGCGATAGGCTCCTTTCCGCCCTCGGCCAGGACATCTTCGAGTGCCTCTTTAGTACCGAGACCCTCTCCCGAAACAGCTCCGGCCGCTCCAAGGTGATGCTCCCACTCGGCATGTTCCTGCTGGCGCTCCTGTACAACGTCCTGCACTCCGTCATTCTATTTTACCAAGTCATTGCGCTCAACGTGGCCGTCAACTCGTACTCCAATGCTCTCCTGACGTTACTGCTGTCGAACCAGTTCGTCGAGATCAAAAGCGCCGTGTTCAAACGCTTCGAGAAGGAGAATACGTTCCAACTTTCCTGCGCCGACATCGTCGAGCGTTTCCAGTTATGGGTCATGCTTATCATCATTGGCATGCGCAATGTTGTCGAGGTTGGCGGGTTGTCTGTGCCAGGCGCTGGGAGTGAGGATAGTGGGCCGAGCAGCATCCCCTTACACACATCATCAATCCTCCCAGCCAGCTTCACCATCCTGCCGTCGTGGCTGTGGTCGGGCGAGGTACTCTCCCCATTCATCGTGGTTATCGGGAGCGAGATGGTGGTCGACTGGATCAAGCATGCCTACATCAACAAGTTCAACAACATCAAACCGTCCTTTTACGCGCGGATCCTCGACATCCTGTGCAAGGACTACTACACCAACGTAAGCAGCCTTTCATATCCGCTTACCCGTAAAATACTGACAGTTTAACCAGGCCTTCGTCACTCCGTCCCTAACCCGCCGTCTGGGCCTCCCCCTCATCCCCCTATCGACCCTCTTCATCCGCGCCTCAGTGCAAATCTACAACATGTTCCTCGCCACCCACCTCCCCACCCCGCTCCCACCCACCACACAAACCTCCCTATCAGTCGACAACGCGACCCCCTCCCCGGCCATGCAGGCGGCGCTCAGCCGCATCGACCACCTCATCCGCAACGCGCTCGGCCGCTCCGTCTTCGGCTACCCCTACGCCGCCGACCAGCCCGACGGCAACGGCACGGGCGACATGCCCGGGAGCGGAAACCCCGCGGCGCCAGTGAGCAACATACTCCTCCGGTGGCTGCCGCCTATTAGCAGCGACGACGCCATCGCGGCGCTGACCATGGTGGTGGTGTTTCTGCTGATCTTCCTCGTCCTGCTGGTCGTCAAGCTGCTGCTGGGGATGGTGTTGCTGCGGTACGCGCGCGACCGCTACGCGCGCATGAAGGGCAAGGAGCACGCCGTGGCGGCGGGCGTGGCGGAGCGCGAGTCGTTTGATGCGCGCGGGCGGAGGGTGGGCGGGTATGGGCAGGTGGAGGTCGGGGAGGATCGGCGGCGGTGGATCTTTGGGGAGGATGTGGAGGGGTTGAGGAAGACGAGGGAGAGGGAGAGGAAGGCGGAGGGGAATGTCGAGCGGGATAAGGAGAAAGATTTTGGGAGGGTTATGAGGTATGAAATGGTGGCGAAGCGCATTTGGTAGACGGTTTTCGGTCTTGGGTTTTTTTTTTCCCATCGTTTGCGGTGTATTTATCTGCGTTGAGGAGCATTGCGCGGCGTTATTAGCATACATACAGAACATGCATCTTCGTACCTAAACGAGGTGATAATTGAACATCAGAAACATCACCGTCTTCATTCCGGAACCATCAAATTTCCTAACTATGACCCCTCCTCCTGATCCCTCACCAACTGGCTCTGCAGCCCCTTCTTACCCACGTGCATCGCCCGCTCAATCTCCCGCTCCTCATCCCGCAACCGCGCCCGCTCGTACTGCACCTTCTTCTCCTGCCGCCGCTTCTCCTCAGCGACGGCCCGCTCCCGCTCCTCTAGCGCCCTCTCCCGCCGCCGCCTTTCTTCACGCACCTTCTTCGCCGCCTCATCCTCCTGCTCCATGGCCTCCCCCCCCTCCGGCGGCGGCCCCAGACCCTGGATGTACGCCTCGACAAACGGATCGCGCACCTTGGGATCCAGCGAGATGTACCGCACATCGGCTAGCACCTGCCGCGGGAGCTCGGTGGGTAGTGTTTGGTTGTTGAGCGCCGACAGCGGCACCGCCTCGAGCAGCTTCTTCAAATCCGACCGCAGCGTCGCCTGCGGCAGCTTCAGCCGGTTGATGTGCTCGCGGTACCACTTCTCGCGGTCCTTGTCCGGCAGCTTGGGGTCGCGCATGGGGTCCTCGCGCTTGTACTTGCGCCGGAACTCGGGCCAGTACAGCTTGGGCGTGGCCTTGGCCTGTAAGAAGGCGAGGTAGGGGATGCGCGGGTCCTTTTTCTCCTCCTTGGCGCGCCG
Source organism: Chaetomium tenue (assembly GCF_020726465.1). Taxonomy (NCBI): domain Eukaryota; kingdom Fungi; phylum Ascomycota; class Sordariomycetes; order Sordariales; family Chaetomiaceae; genus Chaetomium; species Chaetomium tenue. Next base: position 117,121 of record NW_027117330.1, on the reverse strand, counting down.
CTCTTTGAGCTCCTGGATCTTGGCCCGCGACCACTCCTCCCACACCTCCCTGCGCGCCTTGGTCGTGGGCAGTACGCTGTACCGCGCGTCGTCAAACACCTTGCCCTCCTCGATCAGCTTCTCCCACGGGCTGTACGGGTTGATGTGGAAGTCGTTGAGCAGGTCCTTGAACAGCTCGCGCGCGTCCTCGTCGGACAGCGGCAGGCCCTCGTCGCCCTCCTCCCAGCCCTCGCCGCCCTCGCCCATCTCAGCGTCGTTGTATTCGCCGTCGTCGTCGGCTCCGTAGTCGGCGCCCATGGCGGCCAGCTGCGCGGCGATGTCCGCTTCGGTAAACTCGGCGGGTCCTTCGTCGGCGGCGGGCTCGTCGGTGCGTTGCCGCTTGCGGGGGTTGCCGTCTTGGTCGAGCTCGTCTTCGGCGCCCTCGTCGTCTGTCACCTCGACTTCTTCGTACTCGGAGCTGTCGTAGTCGTGCGCGACCTCTTCTTCTGGAGATACGTCCGCCGCGGGTTTCTTGGACTCCTTGGCATCTTTGGAGCCTCGCCCTTGTTCTTGTGGTTGCTCGGCCGGCTTCCCCTCGGCCTTTTCTCGAATGCGCGCCTGGTCCAACTCGAGGATCGCGGGCATGAGCTTCTCGGGGATGCGCCAGTAGCTCGCGTTCTTGTCGGGATTGAAGGCGAACCGGCGGCCGTATTTCGTGTAGACGAGGATCCAGGGCTCGCAGCCGGGAATGGCGACCTTAGACCGAGGCTTGTCAGACGGCTGCGGGCGTGGCCTGGGCTGGAACCCTCCCCTGCCTCCCGGGCCGAATCCCCCCCGCTGGCCATGTTGTTGTTGGGGTTGTTGTTGTTGTGTGTACTGGGCCATAAAGGCATTGGCAACGTTCGGGTCGGAGAGGTTGACCTGCGGGACGGTCTGGTGCTGGACGTAGCTGCTCATGGCCGGGTTCATTGAGGGAGCGACCGGCGCAGCAACACCCGGCCGCTTGTATGTCGACTCCTTCGTTTCGGCATTGTAGTAGTATGTGTGTCCGGTCGGTGCTTTGTGTTCGGTCCAACCGGGGGGTAGCGGCTGCAGTGCGGCGGAAGAAGGTTGGTAGGTGGACTTGACCATGACGGGCGGAAACGTGATGGCATTGAGGGTGCGTTGATGATTCGGGTTCTTGGACGGCGACACGGACCTGGAGTCGCGGGTCTGGAGAAATTTAAGTGGGCCCATCAAGCGCGCTAGGCTTGGCGGTATCCTTCCTCGCTTTGCATTCGTAGAACCGATTCAACAACACGAGTTCAACAACAACCTAAACAATCGTCATCGAGAATTGTACTCGGTAGACTTGGGGTTGGCTGCAATATCTGATTCCATAATTGCGTCAATTTTTAACTTCATTCGGTCAAAATTGTCGACGTTGTTGGCGGACTCCATGAGGCGGTGGAGATGGAAGAGACGGTGCAGCTGCGCACATCAAGCATGGGGGCCCGGGTCACAAAAGGATGAACTGGAATTTCGGTGGAAGATAACTTTAGAATGACTTATACAGATGACAGATAGGACGCAGGTTGAAGGTCTATATAGGTATCCATGATGGCTCTGTTTCCTTTGCCGACACAGTGTGCGATACCAGATGCGCACCATCAAATCTCGACAAACTGGAACACATTGAACCGCAGAAAGACAACAGGCAAAATCCCGTCAAAAGCCACGAAGGTATTGTTTAGCTAGTCCGACTCATGTGAAACTGCTGTAACCCATCAGTACTTGATATCGGAAAACATCCGACGGGAAACTTCACGCCAGGGAAACTTACAGAACTATTCCAGTTCATCCCTCGTGTGCTGGTATCGGAGTGTCTGCTGTTGGACGTGTGCGTGTTAGTGAACGAATGCCACGATCGAAACTCCATCCATCAAAACAATAGTTTGTTGCTTTTCAGACGATGTCGGCTCAAATGACATGGACTGTTCGGTCTTTTCCTCATAATATGAATCGGAATAGGGAACGATTGTGATGCATCAGACGCAACGGGAAACTGATAAACTTCTCGGGTTTGCAAGAAACTAAGACTCACAGGTTGACAACAGCTACTACCGGTGTCTCACAAAATACCCTATCAAGTCCAGCCAACCTTCAGGCGAACTGTTGAGTGGGGGGAGCGACGACACAAGGGTCGATTAGTGTAGGTAGGTGTCATCGTGGATGCGCCATGCAGCACAGGAGGTGTGAAGAGGAGAAGGGAAAAACAACAATGTAAGGAGGTCATATCATTCTATATACTTTTATTCCACCATCCTCATTCTTCAAGTTCGATCTTCTTGCTACGACCACCAGTGCCCCCATCCTTCCAGTCGTTGGCCCAACTCATCGTGAGCAATGATGATTCACTTCCCTTGGCATCAACGCCCGCCAGATTCACCCGCGGCCTGCATCACACCCACGTAGAGAAACTCCTCAAAGTTATTGGCACATGCCGTGCTATCTTCCAACACTTCAGGTTCAAGGTTAGTGGGTCATGGGCTGTCTCATATCGTGTTCACAATGATTCATCGCAGCGTTGTTACAACCACCCCACAGGACCATATGGGCACAACCACTCTCCTCTTTGGGCACAACGGGCATGCTGCAACCCTCCGGGCCCCTTCAAATAAGGCGATTCATTTCGTTATCTCTTAGCTCCTATCACGGCACAATGTGGGCATATAAAACACGAAGCAGCTCGTTAGGGGCATCCTGTCCAACACCGCGGGGCGACTACATGTATTCAGGAGACATGTTTTGAGCAGACTATATCCCGGTGCGCACATAAGGAAGCCGGTGAACCATTTCCGTCAGAAACCGCAGTCTATGGGGCATGGGTCTGTAACACACATGCGCTCAATTCCACACCTGTCAGTCCTTGTAGCCCACCCAGGTTTCCTTCTTTATAGTGCTTGGACTTTGTCTGAGTCGACTTGGAACTTGACGTTCGCCGTAGTGCTGTGCTCATGCTTAGGTATGGAGTGTGGCCGGCAGCCTCCCTGGAGGTTCCGCCTGTGTTTCTTAGTGTCACGGTTATGGCCGCATGCAGGGTCCCGATGGGGGCGCACGGGAAGCGTCCCCAGCCAATCATTAAGAATGGGTCCCAGACCAATCAGGAGAGGAACGGGGGGAACGGCTACCGTTCCCAAGGTTCCTATAAGGGAACGAGAGGAACGACCACCGTTCCTCGCGTTCCCCAAGGAAGAGGTACGGAGATACCTAGGATCTAGATAGTATATAGTCACTCGTCCTGGAGAGCTCTGGGAGTTCTCCAGTTAGCAATCACAACTACAGTCCGCTACAAGCTCGCAAGCCTACTGTTGAAACAAGTCTATTGTTGTGCACCCTTTGGCTGCACCGAACCGAAGCATCCTTTGCAAGATTACCTTCACTGAACCCTAACAGGATAGGATCCTGGAGTAGGTTCGTCACACTTAGGCAGCCCGTGTAATCAGTCCTGCATGAAAAAACGTTTTCCAGAGTTGGAATAACAAAGATACCGGAGGGACTCGTGAGAATACCTGGAACATGATCTAAAAATAGATCATACCTGAGGGTGTCCGACCAGCCGAACCCATATAGGAGCTGCCACTCCAACAATTACGACTCCTATGCCGATTAACTACAGCATCACTTACAAGAAAAGGACAAAGGGACTAAACACACGGCAAGAAAACTAACATTGGAAGAATATTGATAGCTCACCCCATGTCTATGGGTGCCTAGGATCAATATCCGGAGGCGAGACCCGAGAAAATCGGCGGATTATAAGTTGCCTGCGAAGCACATTGGGAGCTGGGGAGCATCCTCCGGATCAGTCTTGGTAACTACTAGGTGATGGGAGCTCGCCACCATTGTGTAGGTACTTTAGTCTTGGAGGAAACTTGGCGACACACCGGAAGAACAGTGATTTAATATTTACACCCCGATAACCTCAATACAGTACCGCATGTTTCCTGTATGCTCTCGTTAGGTAGCTACACTGTACGTAGGGAACTATGGTGGGTCACTCAGATTTGTATCAGCGACTGGATTGATTAGAGTAACCTCCCTCCCATCATGTAGCGCTGGTCCTGCTCTTAATGGCAAAACTAATCCAAAGTCGCGCCAACGGTGGGTAGGTAGTCTCGTAGCTAGCGTCACTAACGGTTTCCTTACTAACTTAACGAAGTCAAAATGCGAAAGATCCACAACGACTGCACAAGTGATTGTTTGAACAGTGAGCATAGCTCAAGTAATGTCATAATTCGTGACAGAAGAATTTCTGAGAATCCTCCACCTCGTCGTTGAAGGCGTAACGACAGATATACATCATCCGCATCATATAACCCATCGACCCGGGAGCCATCTCTCATATTATCACGCTCATTTGCAGAACGGAGAACCGTTGATGTACTCGCAACTGTTGCCGCAGATGGATACGAGCCGCTGTTGCCCATTGTTGCACTGGTAGATGGCGGGCCGCCCACCGCTTGATCCGCAGCTGTATACTCCTATTCCGTGTTAATTAGGGTGCATATTTCCCCATTATCTCAAGAGGGTACTTGCCGTGGGTGCAGCCGATGGCGGTTGTCTGGGCAGCGCCAAAGGCGGCCAGGGATAGCATGATGGCGAGGGTAGGGAGTTGCATCTTGGCTGAGGTGGCCTGGGGTTGGAAAGGATGTTGTTTTGTAGAATGTTTGTGAATGAACTGTGCTGTTGGTCGAGTTGAGGATGATAGAATGACGGGATCATACTACGTATTTATGTTCGCAGACTCACAGACAACTTGGGGGCCAAAGTCGAGAGCTTCAGTTCGCTGCTGATCGCAGGACAGGGGGTTGCAGAAAGGTCCCTTATGATTGGGGAGAAAACGGAAAAATGGATTCAAGAGCATAGCCGATATTACCTTCCCAGGATACCCGCATACACGGTACGAAGGAGAAGCGGAGGAGAGCACCCCTGTGAAGGAAGGAGACGGGCTTGTGCGGCAATTCGAGTAGTAACTCTATACGATTAACCTACGTTAGATCCCCGTTCTCATACGTACGTCTACGCTCTAGTTATCCTCAGTCTAAGTTGCTGATCTTCCACTCTCCCTTCACAACTCAACTTCCGTGAACAACTGAACCGATAGACTCCGACTCATTCGTGAAGGCAGTTGCTGCTGACATACATGATGCTCACCGCTTCATTCCAGTCCCCTGCGAGGATCTTGCAGAAGCGGAGTATCACAGCATGTTGACCAGGCTCCAACATCCAGGTATGTCTAGCGTTGTACTTTTAACTGTCTCTTTTTGGGAGTTGGGGGCTAAAAGACTTGGCGCTGTGAGGATGCAGAACACGGCGCAAACATCAAAGATGTTAGTTGGTCCGAAAAGCGAGGATCGAGTGTTGAGGTATTGGAAAGGAGTTGCATCGATCAAAAACCCGCCGACACTGACAATACCGAGGTACCTACGTAAGTAAGGGACATCATCGTGCCCTTGACTACCTTCATACGAACGAGCCTACCTCCCTTCCTTTGTATGGTACCCAGGCCTCTCACATCGGCTCAAGCCCAGATTTAAAGCCCACTTACCTACATGTATTGACGCATGACCGCATGACAACATTTTCCGCATTATTACAACAGCGACGCTGACAACGGCCCCTCACTCCCCATTCGTCCTGGATGCAGAGAACCCCCCCACATATCAAGCTGAGCCGCAATATTAATTTATATAATCTCACCCACTTCTGCCAAAAGCGGAGGCTCACCCAAATCACCCCGCTCACTTCTATCACGAGTTGTCGCGCGCGAAGGTCACCGCGGGCAGCCGGTCATTCCCAATCAACATAGCACAGTTCCCTCCCCAGCCTGACGCCCCTGCGTCCGGACCCGGGCCTCTGTTACTGAACCATCTGCCACTCATCCCGTTAATTGTGCATGAACCCAGCCCAGCCAAAAGCATATCACCCATGACCGGGCCGCCCCAAACCTGGGACGTGTAGAACTTGTTGGTAGGGCCCAAACCGAAGAGGTCCAGTCCAACGTATTTCTACTGAGTGTATCCTCTTCATTTGGTCCTTGAACCTACTTAGGCATGGAGTGGGCTCACTACGGGCTGCTTTTGTGTCACATGTAACTTGTTGCACACAATACCGAGCTTGACGTATGCTTGCGGGCGCACTCAATAACTTTCTTGACATCGTGGATCAACGATTGCCGGGCTTCCTGTCCCTCGAGTTCTCCAAGTCACCAAAAGCGCGTGCTTCGAATTCTTGGAATGGACGAGGGAAGATATCAAAAAAGAAAAGTCTCAAATTTAGGGAGCGCTACTTAACGTTGTGCGAATTGTGGCCTTGAGCAGCAATGGCGCTGCTTACCTAGGATCCATGAGTGGGATGATGCCTAGAACGAAGGGAACTTGAATGGGCACCTAGGTACGTTAGCTTGCGTTCAATTTTGATGACTTGACTCCTGTTTAGATCGCCGGTGTTGAGGGCAAACGATGGGGCTCAACGGGATTGCATTTAGAATACATACCCAAAAGCACTAGAAAGGGAGAGGGTGAAGAAACAATAGATGACCTTATACTGAGCCGTATATGCAGAATGACAGTCGTATTGCCTACGAAGTGTATCATTTTACACAACGCAGGATGGGGATAATTTCGGAGTAGTCTGGTTGGGACGTTGCAAGCCATATTAGAGTTAGTTCAGTATTAGTATGTCATTGACCGTAATGCTTCAAGGGCAATAGGATTACCAGTTAGGCATCTTGGATGGTTGGCTTGGGTCGTGGAGTGGTATGTAAGTCAGTTAGAGCGGCTGAAGCCGATGAAGGGCCAAGGCCCTTCACCGCAAACTTAAGGTACATTCAACTATTAAGACATGGTACGGCGAGGTAATCACCGGTATTTCAGCACCTTCAAGCTTGAAGAGCTATGCCGAGTCCAAGTCACACCCCACCAATTGCATTATCGTCCGATTACCGGCTTCTTCCTACGGCACAGAACTTTCACATGGCAATGATGGCATGGACTTTGTGTAACAGTCAAGCGCAGCTGAAAAGGATGGATGCAACCCACGATCCAATGACAATCTGTCTGCAAGGCGGCGGAGTAACCCAAATCCAACCTTGAGGGGCTGGGATGCGGCTCACATGGCGATCCGTCCCGATGATGGCACGACATTCCGCGCCGTCAGATTGCCGAACCGACCTTAACTGTCTTCTCCCCTGATTTTAAGGACTTTGAGTGAATAAGCCTCGATTCCACCACGTGGAGGTGTTTCAGCCGCCGTACACGGCTTGACCTTTACCTCTCTCGGTGGTTTGTTGAAAGCTGAGGACAAGGTCTCAAGGGTGGCCTTTGCAGTTCAGGATTTGCCGTGAGGCATCAACTTCAGATTCGGAGGAGGAATTGTGTTTTCTTTTGTTTGTTACATGGCATGTATCGCCGCACTAAGTCCCTCAACTCCCGGGCAGCCGTTACGCTTAAACAAAAGCCTCTTTCCGCCGTCACAACACCCGTTCGCCAGCCAGTTGTGTCCCCGGACTCATAATGCAAACAAAAATTCGAGGTATCATCCATATCGCTCTTAAAATCTCGCAAAAAGGCACGCAATCTCCAAAAAGGTCACACCTGTACGCCCGTGCCCGCTCCAGTCTTCAAACAAGCCGCCCTGCCGCCGATTATGAACACCGCACCCGCTGCTTTTCGTCTAGCCGGTTCCCACACCAAAGCGAAACCCGAGGGAATGATTCGTTGTCCTGGGTAGCTTTCCGCCTGATCGAGTCGCATTTATACCCACCCGTGGTCTTCTTATCCTTGCAGAAAGTGACGCAGCAGTCGGTTTTCTCGGTGACCCATACGTAGCTCGTGATACTGATGTTCAAATCGTAATATCCGGGTTCCAGGTAAACTTCGGTTGCATCGCCGGTGAAGTCGTTTCCGGAAAAGCCCTGGAAGGCAAACATCTCGAAGATGCTGGGGTCCGTTTGGTTATTGAGGAATGTGGGTGATGCGGTGGGCGCGCTCGAGGTTGTAGAAACCGACGTCGGTTCTGTGGATGATGCGCTGGTCGGGCTGTGTTTGCGTTAGCAAGGTGCACAAGTTCAGCGCCAGCTTCGTTTTCCAAGTCATTGCTCACCTGCTACCGGACTCCGTGGCAGACTCCGTGGCTGACCCCGTTTCTGCTGGCGCGGCGCCCGAATCCGACTGCCTTGATGCCATCGCGCCGGCGATGCCTGCGCCAGCCGCCACCGCTATGATAACGACCGCGAGGGCCACAGCGATGATAATAAAGACGCGCTTGCGCAAGCCGCAGATGCGCTTTTCCCTCTCAGGCTCACTTCCAACGTATGTTTGTTGGTCGTCGGCGCCGGAAAACGAATTCCACGGCACATCGCTGTTTGGGCTCAACGCGCTGACTGAATGATAATCGCCTCCCACAATCGACGCTGGCCCCCATGGTTGCTGGTATTGTTGCATGGGGCTCACCGCTGGAGTCATTGGTTTCTCGTAGAGAAGTTTTGGTGCTGTGTCGTATTGTGCCGGATACTTGTCTGTCTCCATATAGTACCGCTGTTGCGCCGCTTCTGGTGATGAATCTGGCACTACTTCTGGTAGATGGTCCGCGTGGGGATTGGGCGTGAGGGGTGGCCGGTTTTCCACCACCTCTGGAAGGTTTTCGTCTGGTGCTTGTGGACGCCCCATCTTGACTGGATCTGCTGGCGAGGATCCCTCTCGAATCGAGTTCGTCTTCCTTCACACTTTACACTTTGTCGTCCAGGAGCTCACTCACTGACTGAGGAGTCAGATGTGGCGTTCGTTGATGATGGCGCTTGCGCACAATTTCTTGGCTCGTGCCGGGCCTGGGGGACGTTCAGGGTTTTGAACGCCACTGATGATTCTGTTGATCTCTGGAGGATCTGGAAGGTCCAAGGACGCCAATTTCCCCACAGACAAGCTTCAGCAACCTTGTGGATTTGGGTCGGTAGGGCCCCCTTGGCGTAAGACGGGGGAATTTTTGGCATTGCTTTCGCCCAGCGATCAACCGGCTGTGCTACCCCATTTAGCAACATTTCCGGGAAATGTGCATACGGGGTTGCAATTCCCTCTGCTTCGCTTGCGCAGGAGAAGGACATGGGCACATGGGTGCACGCTCATTTGCTGCCCCGTGGACCCGCCAGCTCGGCGAGCGCGCACCAATTCATGGAACCCCCCAGGCACCGCGTCGTCCCCCGTCATTTCCCACGATGCGGCCGAAACAGTTGAGCCGATTCAAGCATGCGTTGCGAGTTGGATCCAGGGGATTTGTCCGCGACGATGCCAAACCCTGTTTCCTGGCCACCGCTGGCGTCGTTCGAGAAGTGTGTAGGGCTGAACTTGGCGTGGCTTTATTCCATTGCGGCGAACCATCGCGATGAATCGCTGCCAGGGACGATCGGCCTCCAATTGGCTGCCGTTAACGACACCACCCGCAGCACACGAACCAAAGACAGAATTTTGAGCCAGGCATCAACGCACGCTGCTGGCGCCGATCGGGAGCGCCGGTGACACACGGCTCTGACCGGCTCTCATAGCGATCGACGGCCCGCCGAGCCCGCGTTTTCCCATGCTGCCATCATCAGTCCATGACCACTCAACTCACTTGTTGTACTGTGTAGGCATTTCTGGCGACCGGAATCCAGACAGGACCGACGACGGCATCCGCGGCGCATCATCGCCGAAGCCGCATCGATGCGATCGTGTGTCTCGGAGCGCCGTGAGCAGCTCGGACCCAATTTAGTTCTCGGGCATCGGAATTTCCATTGTGCTTTTTGGGCGGGGAAGCGACCTGGCGACTTGCCATGGCGTCTCCGCTGCTGCATGGCCTCTGGGCTTTCGCCCTTGGCACCACAACTTGACCAAAAAACAACGCGATTCTAGTACTTTGTAACAAGCGTTGTTTCCAGATGCTTGCCTCCTTGGAAACTTAGCTATTGGTCTGGAAGGGACGAGATTCCGGACCTTCTCACCGTCAACTCGACCGTTGGGACTAAGATACGAATAGATATAACGGACAAACCGGTCCATTGCGTGCGCTGAAACCCCGCAATGTGAATTCGACGGTCCAATCGCAGTCGGTGCATCGTATTGCGCACGAAGCACGAATACTTGGAGAGTACGAATAATACTATGGCGAGCACGCGAGCCACGTTTTTGGGGGCGATCGATTAACGGGTACCGGTTGAAACAATACATCTTGATGGAGGCAGAGACCAAAGAGAAAACTGCACCTGAGCTTCGTTAGTTAGTTTAGTGACACATATCCCAATTTGACATTGCGAGGCGGCGCCTCCAAATCCCAAGCTGCCCCTGAACAGGAAGAAAAGAGCGAGAAGGCGGCCGGCATCGGCATTCTTGCTGTGTGTTCTGCCGCTCACCCGGTTTTTTCCACTGCCAAGGATCAAAATCAGTTCGAAATCTTATCAGATCATCTGTTGACTACCGAGTGAGGTGCTTCGTACAGCGCGCCAGCCCCCTTCCCCCACCCTGTTTTTCCTCGGCACCAAATGGGATTCGGCACGGCTGAACAAAAGGAGGCGAACGCAAGCTGTACTCATGCGATCCTTACCAGAGAAGTCAATCGGGGTATTCCTCTATCGAATACATATCCTCTTGCTTGCAATTGCTTCACAGATGCAATCTGTCTTACCATATGGTTTTATGGGTCCCAAAATACCTATCTAAAGCAATCGACCACCTGTATTGGTCCGTGATTTTCTTCCCTGCCTGGTACCTCCCTCACCGAGTACTAACTCGCCCGATCGGCGACGGCAGTCCATACACCGACCGCATCGCACCATCGGAACAGGGATCACCATTGTCAGGCGATCTGATAATGCAGATTTTTTCCCTCATTCCTAGGCGCCCGGAACCCCGCGAGCAATTGTTGGCGTCCGTTCCTCGGAGCAGCAAGGGGAGAAGATTCGGCTATATCCAGATAAAGTTGGATGATTGGTTGATTGGAGCCAGTCTGGTGGTGATGGAACCCACTTCATCTTATCTGATCCGAAGATAACCCCGAATGCCGCCTCAGGCCCACAGAGATGCTGGAAGAATTCGCCGGGGCCTGCAGCAAGCCTGCAGCAACGCATCATCACCCAGCACCACCCCACCACAAATACGCCGTGCCGTTGCAGAACCTTCTGCAGAGCTCGCCCGGCGAATGGCTCGACACTGGCACGCCGGCTCACTACTTTTCTTGCGTGAAGCACGACCCAAAAATTTCTCATCTTCCCCCCACTCCGCCGCCGTTAAATCATGTCACCGATTGCTCCAAAAAGAAAGAACTCCGCAATGATGCAGAAAATGCTCCCCTCAGTTCCCTGTCCCTCGTTCGATGGGAGAGGGTGGGAGAGCACACAAGTCAATGGAACCCGGCCCCCGCTCCTCGTGGTTCCCGGCCCTGCTCCAGCCAGGTACCGTGTTGTACATGCAGTACGAGGGAGGTACATGCCACCACCAGATTAGCCTCACCCCCGGCGGCCCCACGGCAGGAGAACCGAGCTCCGCTGGAGTATTTGCGTGGCCTGGGCTTGTTATATCATGATGGCACCCGCCGCCGCTCTCCGTTGTCCTCGCTTCTCTCCCGCTTGCGTCTCAATCTAACTTTCCCGTGCAATCGGCAGCTCATCCGTCTTACACTGAGTGACGTAACCCTTCATCTCATCTCCTCCCGCTTCCACCTCCACTGAGCTACGTCAACCTGGCTGCCGAGGGACCGTGCATCGTCCGATCTGAACACCAAAACCACGTTCTCTTTCGTGCCACCCAAACCTACTACCAAATACATCAGACGAGGTTCATTCACCACAGCTTGTCATTCCGGACCTTTTCCCGGTGGAAAATCACGCAGACAGCCCCTCAAAGCGTTACCCAATCCGACCTCATCATGTCGCCTCATAGCATCGACGACATGGAACACCCAGCCGTCACAAACGGCTCCCATGATACAGACGCTGTCCCTCAATTGGTCAACAGCACTGCGAATGGATATTCGGCCCAAGATGTTCCCAACAGCCGATATCTTGAACCCACAGATGCCAACTCGGAGCTTGACTTAGTCTGTGTTGGTTTCGGGCCCGCCAGTGTGGCTATCGCAGTCGCCCTCCATGATTCCATGGAAGCCGGCAAGATGGCACAAGCACCTAAGGTGCTGTTCCTCGAGAAGCAACCCCAGTTTGCGTGGCACGCCGGCATGCTGCTGCCAGGGGCCAAGATGCAGATTTCTTTCGTCAAGGACCTCGCTTCGCTCCGGGACCCGCGATCCAACTTCACATTTCTCAACTACCTCCACAAGAATAACCGGTTAGTCGACTTTATCAACCTGAGCACCTTCCTCCCCGCCCGTGCCGAATATGAGGACTATCTCCGGTGGTGTGCCCGACATTTCGACCACGTTGTCCGTTACCAGACCGAGGTTGTCTCCATCTCTCCTGTGCAGGAGGAAGGGCCACACAGGATGTTCACAGTGACTTCTCGAAACGTCAAGACCGGCGCGATCACCACTTCTCGTGCCCGGAACGTTGTCGTAGCTGTCGGCGGCCAGGCATCCATTCCCAAGCTGTTCCCCGCACACCACCCTCGAGTTATCCACTCGTCGCAGTACGCGCAGCTGGTTCCCAAGATCCTCGGCGACAAGACGGCGCCTTACCGTGTGGCCGTCGTTGGCGCCGGGCAGAGCGCCGCCGAGATTTACAGCAACGTCCAAGGCCTGTACCCCAACAGCAAGACGCGCTTGGTCATGCGGAGCGAGTTCCTCAAGCCGAGCGACGATTCGCCATTGTAAGTGTGGCAACGCTTCCAAAGAACGAGGAAAATAGATTAACTCTCGCCAGCGTCAATTCCATCTTCAACCCCGAATTCATCGATACCGTTTACCCTAAGTCCTCTGCCTACCGCGCCCATCTCCTCGATGATGCGCGGGCTACAAACTACGGCGTTGTGAGGTTGGAACTGATTGAGCATTTGTTTGAGGTTATGTACCACCAAAAGCGCACACTCGGCCCCGACGAGAAGAAATGGCCGCACCGCATCCTGGCTGGGCGGGATATCGTGGCCGTGGAGGACAAGGGCGACGCGCTCCGCCTCAAAGTAGCCACGCTTCCCGTCCCTGGCGCCCAAGATGGGCCTCTCCTGGGCGAGGAAGAGTTGGATGTCGACCTCGTTATTTGTGCCACGGGCTATAACCGCACGGCCCATGTCGACATGCTGAAAGACGCCTGGCATCTCCTGCCAGCGGCCAAGGATGCCGAGAATGGAGTTTTGAGAAAGGACCGCTGGCTGGTGGAAACTCGCAAGGCCGAGAATACATCTACCAGAGTCATGGAAGTTGGCCGTGATTATGGAGTCCGCTTCTCGCCTGGAACTGTTGCGCCAGGCTCTGGTGTTTGGCTGCAAGGCTGTTGTGAGGCAACGCACGGCGTAAGTCGGCATTTTTATCCCTGAAGTGAATTACGGAGCTAACCAAACAACAGTTGAGTGATACCCTTCTTTCTGTTTTGTCTACACGGTCTGGAGAGATGGTCCAGTCCATCTTTGGTGCATCAGCATGACTTACGGGGGCGGCTGAACCGCTGTGCGCATTTTTGGGTTGATTTGCTTTTTGTAAGAGGAGTTAAGGCCTGCACATGAAAAGCATTTTCTCGTTGTTTTTTTTTTTTTTTTTTTTTTGGATATTCCGCGCCGTAGCCATCACACGCGAGCGAGCCCTAGCCCCCGAGGAGGAACTGCCACGGCTTGGAACGTGGGCTTGGGAAGAACCTGAACCTCAGGCCGGAAAATGGTAGATGGCGGTTTTCGGGCAGCCTCCTCGCATGGTAACCCGGCGGCCGCGGAGTCTCGCCTGAAACGCCACCTGTCAGCAGCATGTGGGGGTTAAAGTCGTATCTCCTCAGTTCCACGCGGCAAACTGCTGCACAAGGCTGAATATGGACCAGGCCGACCATCGGATGGGATGTGACCCTACCTGATGGCAGGGGCTAAACGATCCCTTTGACGGCCTCGGCCGACTCGCTGCTGGAACACCGAGGCCGAGGATGACTGAAGATGGGGGTTCACCACTCCATGACACCACAACAACACCCCCCATGACTAACAAAAGCCGGATCCGATGAGGGGTTCAGCGCCAAGCGGAACAGGTGTGCGGTGGGAACATGCGGCAGGATCCGGTCCCTCTTCCGCTGGCCTCTCGTCAGGTGGACGCCGAAATCTAGTGGTCGGGAGCACTATCTGGAGCCGCGTGGATCACGAGGACATGCCGAACCACCTGGACAGGCAAGGCAGGCTCGAGGCAGGTTGTGACGGCCAAGGGACCCCAGTACAGATACCCGCACGCGAATCCCTTCCATGTTGTCCATGTTGACCCAGCTCGCCTCGTTAAATGCCGCGCCTTCCCAACCTGCGGCGGCATGGCAGTCACGCTGTACTACACCCGCAGTACACCGAGGAAACAGAAGGTGGGGGCCTGCCGCTGGTCCATCTTGGAAACCCGGTAACCAGCCTCAACAGAACCATGAACCAGGGTAGGCACACACAACCCCACATAACCCACTCCCCCTTGTGTCACAAAACCTTCAGCTGTGCACTCCTGGGACGCGGGTTGTGCAGGAGTTCGTCGTGTAGCCCCCCCCATCTTGGTTGAACAGAGCGAACGCACCTCGAATTGACCAATCATCTCGCGCCAGAATCAAATCCCACGTCTTCAACTCGCTTCTCTCCCACCCACTGGCCAATCAGAAGGGTCCCATTTCCGTTCTTGGGTGGCCTCTGTGTATTCGCTTATTGACCGGTGGTGGTATACAGAGGTACCTGTCCAGCTAGGAAGATACCGGTGCAAGTCCACGCTCTTAGGCTTACAGAGGAGAGGGACCTTAGTAAGTTGTGATTTGTTTCCTTCCAGTCGATGACGTCCCGCACTGGAAGCCGTTGAACGATCAACTCACATGGCACAGTTAGGGGCGAACAGCATCATGGAAACCCCTGTGCAAGAGATCGAGACCGCTCTGTCTATTGTCAATCACCCACCAGCTCGGTTGCCGGGACCATCCTTGCTTCACCGTCTGGTACAGGGCCCCTCCCAGGATGGGCAGACGGCCATTGACTTCCTCGCATCAAACGGCACCCGGAGCTCGCTATCGTATGGGGAGCTACACCATGCATCCGAGGCCCTGGCAGTCAGGCTCTCGGCTCTGGTTGGGCCTTTGGACTCTTCCAAGCCGTTGGTTATCCCCGTTCTTCTCCCACAAAGCCTCGACCTCTACATTGCCCTCTTGGCCATTCTGAAAGCCGGCGGAGCGTTCTGTCCGATGAACCTGGATGTGCCACTTGAGCGTGCCAAATTTATCCTCGAGGACGTTTCTGCCAAAGTTGTCATCACCACGCTGGAATTGGCATCAAAACTCCCGGATGGCGACCAGGTGGTGCTGATTATGAATGGAGACACCAGCGTCGAACCCCCGGCCGTTGCCACTCACCGACAGCCGACCCCAGCCGACCTGGCATATGTGATGTACACGTCTGGCTCGACTGGGACACCCAAAGGTGTTGGGATATCCCACGATGCCGCTACCCAGAGCCTCCTTGCCCACGACCGGCACATCCCGCAATTCACACGCTTCCTCCAGTTTGCGGCCCCGACCTTCGATGTTTCCGTTTTCGAAATCTTTTTCCCTCTTTACAGGGGCAAGACTCTTGTCAGCTGCGCCCGCTCAGCCTTGCTCAATGAGTTGCCAGGCGTTATTCGGGACATGGATGTGGACGCATGCGAGCTGACGCCCAGCGTTGCCGCCAGTCTCCTCCGCAAACGAGAAAACGCGCCTGGTTTGCGCCTGCTGTTGACAATCGGAGAGATGTTGACACAGCCGGTGGTCGAAGAGTTTGGCGGCGATCAGGAACGACCGAGCATGCTCTGGGGCATGTATGGACCAACCGAGGCATCGATCCACTGCACACTTCAACCTGCATTCGCTGGCGATTCGGCAGTTCGCAATATTGGGCTTCCGCTAGACACCGTCTCGGCCTTTATTCTAAAGATTCCGGAAGAGGGCAGCAAAAGCCCCGATTTCTTAGTGCTGGGCCAAGAGGAGGTTGGCGAGCTGGCCATCGGCGGTCACCAACTAGCAGATGGCTATCTCAACCGGCCCGAGCAGACGTCATCCGCCTTCATCGACACTCCCTACGGCCGTCTCTACCGGACCGGTGACAAGGCGAGGATGCTTGCGGATGGCACGCTAGAGTGTCTCGGTCGGATCGCTGACGGGCAAGTCAAGCTCAGGGGCCAGCGGATGGAGCTTGGTGAGGTGGAACATGCCGCCTTGAGAACGACGGGCTGTCACGGTGCGGTCGCTGCGGTTATGGACGTCACGCTGGTCCTCTTTTGCGCCGTTGACGGAACAGACAACGCACAGGATGCTATTATGGAGTCTTGCCGACAATGGCTCCCGGGGTTCATGCACCCTGGCGAGATTGTGGTCGTGGAACACTTCCCACGATTGGCATCTGGCAAAGTCGATAGGAAGCGGTTGGTGGCGGACTACGCAACTCAAATAAGCGGGACACCAAGCAAGGCAACCTACAAGGATGAGTTAGAGGAGCGGCTTTGCGACCTCACAAGCCACTGTCTAGGGATGGAAGTTCAGCCGAATCTGGATTTGACTCGGGTAGGACTGGATTCGCTCAACGCGATTAAGCTCGCTTCGTGTCTTAGGGATGCTGGAATGAGTGCTGGGGCGATAGATGTTCTCGAAGCTCGGACAGTCTCTGCGCTTTCCTTGCGGATACGGTCAAATACGGAGACAGAGGCTCTGGAGTTCGTTTCCACGATTCCAGATCCAGGGCCGGATGTTTCGGAGGTTGTGGCAAACTCGATACTATCAAGGCATAACTGGCCCATTGAAGCTATTATCCCATGTACGCCGCTACAGTCCTCTATGCTGGCCGAGACAATGGCGGACGCCCGAGCGTACTGCAACTGGGTTCAACTTAATCTTGCTGGCGCTCACTCTCCAGATACGGTTCGGTCTTGGCTTTTACAGATCACCAAAGCAAACGAAGCCTTACGGACCGGTTTCACGCATTACGGCGGGCGGTTCCTGCAAGTTATTTTTGAGCAGTTGCCTGAGTCCAGTATTTCGATCACCGATTCCAGCCCCATCATCAGAGATTTCGAGCTCTGCCAAGACGATGACTTTCTTCGCCCGTTTCGGGCTCAGATCTCTCTTTTTGAGGGTTCCGACAATACAATGATCATCCTGCAACTCCACCATGCGGTGTATGATGGTTGGTCCCTGGATCTGGTGCGTTCGGATCTGGCCAGATTGGTCCAGGGGAACGAACTCGATGCCCGACCTCAGTTTCGCCAGATCTCGGCATACCACCAGTCAGCGAAGGCCAATCAGGTGTTTGACGCAGCGAGGGAATTTTGGTCCCAGAGTCTTCTTGGCTTCCAACCTCCCGCTCTCCCAATCTTCACTCCTGAGGTGAACTACGCCCCTGCAATATTGTCGTCAACCACCTTCCTTGACATCAAACCAAGGGAGATGAAGATGACGCTCCAGGAAATTGACTGCGGGCCTCAAACGATATTCCAGGCCACACTGGCATGCATTTGGAGTTCCATGGTTGGAGCTGCGGACGTAGTGGTTGGTTCGATCCAGTCCGGAAGAACGATACCTGTCGAGAAGATTGAGGACATAATCGGACCTTGCATTGCTACCGCGCCTATCCGGACTGATCTGTCACAAGTTCGAACCATCAGAGATCTCCTGGTTAGCATCAATGCCGGAAACCGTGAAGCTCTCCCCCATAGCGTTTTACCTCTCGCCGAGATCAAGCGGGCTGCTGGCGTACGTTCCGGGCAGTCACTCTACGACGTTCTATTTATCTATCAGGAGTCTCTTTACAGCATATCGGAATGTGTCAACGCTGTTAAACAAGTGGCTCATCGAGACTACTTGGAGACGAAGCTGCTCGTTGAAATTGAGCCAGGGCACGAAGGGTTCAACTGCCGCTTGACATATCATTCTGATGTGTTCCCAGAAAATCAGATCCGCGTCGTGGGAAACCTGATCCCCGCATTGGTTCCCTGTATGCTCAAAAACATCGATTCAGATATCTCTTCGGTCTGGAACGCCTGCCCACAACACCTACTCTCGATCTTCAACCATAAGCCAAAGACTTTTAACGGAATTCCCGACTTGTCCACCGCCGTTGAGCGCATGTCTGAGAAGTTCCCCGACCATGATGCAATCTGCTTTGCAGAGAACATCTCGAGTGGTGTCCTCACAACCACCACGATCACTTTTTCGGAGCTCAATAGGATGGCAGATCGAATTGCCTGGCACCTCACACAACACGGTGTGGGCAAGACAGGGGTGGTCACCATCGTCATGGAAAAGTCCGTTCGACTCTATGCTGGTATTCTCGCCATTCTCAAAACTGGCTGCGCGTATCTGCCTCTTCTCCCCAGCACTCCAATTTCTCGAATCGAGACCATAATCCAACAGGCGGACGTCAAAGTTTGCGTTGTTGACACGGCTACCCAGGAGAAAGTGCAGCAGCGCTTAGCATGCAATTTCCTCAACCTCCAGTCCCTTGACCTTCAAGCAACCCCTATTTTGACGAAACCGCTTCCAGATCCCGAGCGGTTGGCCTATGTCATCTACACATCAGGAAGCACAGGAGTACCCAAAGGTGTTTGCCTCACACAGCGCAATATCATGAGCAATCTCGATATGCTGTCACAGATCTACCCGGTCGAGGAACATTCTAGACTTCTGCAGTCTTGCTCGCAAGCATTTGATGTTTCGGTGTTTGAGATCTTTTTCACTTGGACACGAGGCATGTGCCTTTGTTCCGGGACCAATGACACGCTCTTCGAGGATCTCGAGAGGTCCATCCGCAAGCTCAACATCACCCATCTCAGCATGACGCCTACCGTGGCATCGCTGGTTGACCCAGCCAAGGTCCCGCGAGTGCAATTTCTAGTCACTGCTGGCGAGCCGATGACGGAGGCTGTGGCGCAGAAATGGGGCGACAAACTGTATCAGGGGTACGGGCCGTCGGAGACAACCAACATCTGCAGTGTCAAGAAGATGAGCGCCAATCAGACCATTCAGCATCTCGGCTGGTCATTCGATAACACGTCAACATTTGTCCTCGCCCAGGATAGCTTGGAGGCTGTCCCTTTTGGTAGCTTGGGCGAGTTCTGCTTCGGCGGCGACCAAGTAGCTCAGGGGTATCTCAACCTGGAAGCTCTCACAGCCGCAAAATTCATCCATCACCCCACCTTTGGCCGGATTTACAGGTCTGGTGACCTTGGACGCATGTTGACAGACGGCTCGATGGTTATCCTTGGCCGCGCAGACGAGCAGATTAAGATCAGAGGGCAGCGGGTCGAGCTCGATGAAGTAACTGAGGCCATTCGGCAGTCAGGTAATGTCGACTGCGCAACCCTGCTTTTGGCGGCAGAGGACACGGGCATCCGGGATCAGATCATCTCGTTTGTGGTGTCGAAAGCGAAGGAGACGGCCAAATTCCAAACCTTACCCGTCAATGACGAAGTCAAGGGGAGCATCCAATCAATCTACCGCGCTCTCGGAGACCGGCTTCCGCTGTACATGCTTCCTTCCGCTATTATCCCAATCTCGGCTCTGCCTACCACCTCATCTGGGAAGTTGGACAAGGCAAGGCTGAAGCAGGCTTTCCGGAACTTTGGGCATGATCGACTGGCCTTGGTTAGCTACGGAGCCGAGCATACCGCAGACGACGGAGAATGGTCCACCATTGAAACGGAGATCGCTCAAGCTATTTCTGGGGCGTTAAATGTCAGGAGGACCGATGTTCAGCGATGGACTCCGTTGGCCACCCTTGGACTGGATTCCATTTCCGCCATTCAAGCGTCCAGAGACCTGGACTCAAAGCTGGGCATACGGTTTCCGATATCAACCATCTTACAAAATCCGAGCGTTGCAAGACTGGCTAAGGTGGCCCCGGTAACGGAGAGCTGGGAACAAGGACATCATCAAAGGGCTCCAGAGCTTCTGCCATCGGATCTCCTCGGCGCAATTGCTGCAGGATTGAGACAACTTGGCAAGCCGTTCACCAAAATCCTCCCTTGCACTCCGCTGCAAGAAGCCATGCTCGCAACGTCATCCACGGACAGCCAATACCTCAACCAGATGTTATTCAGAGTTAATGGCGACCTGGAACAACTGAAAGACGCTTGGAATGCCATGGTGGCCCGTCATGATATTCTCCGCACATGCTTCATGGCGACAAACGACGCGCGATGGCCAATCCTCCAAATCACCCTCGATCCGTGGCAGCCCTCCTGGCATGACCTGGGCGTTTGCCAGTCTGACATCGACGACTGTATCCACAAGTACGCGCAAATGATGCCCGACGCTGTTGACTCGCTAGAGCCGGCGGTATCGTTCGCGACGTTCAGACACAACGACAAGGTGTATCTGTCATTTCTGTGCCACCATGCTTTATATGATGGCGCGGCTATCGAACATCTCTTGTACGAAGTCGAGCAATATACCTTTGGCGCCTCACTCCCGCCTGTCCATGCCTACGATCGGTTCCTCGGCGCATCTCTCAGGGTGCCGGACAGCGCTGATAGGTTCTGGCTTGAGCACCTTGCCAGCTACGAGCCTAAACTCACAACAAATATGGTTTCGACGCTTGCTAAGACACAGACGCGCGAGCTATCCTACGAACTGGATGTTACATTGTCTGAAGCTACGGCCAGAACTAAGGAGCTTGGGGTATCACTGTTGGCGCTTGTTCAAACCGCATGGGCAATAACTCTTGGCCGCATCTTCAAAACCGAAGACGTTTGTTTCGGAAATGTCGTCAACGGCCGATCACTGCCCATCGAAGGCATCAGCGAACTTGTTGCGCCGTGCTTCAACACCATACCCATTCGCATGGACCTCTCTCAGAGACAGCGAAATCTTGACGTGATGAGAGCGTTTCACAAGACCAATGCGGAGCTCATGGACTATCAGTTCACACCTCTCCGACACATTCAGTCCATCATTCCAGAGGTTGGTAGCCGGGGGTTGTTCGATACCCTTTTGCTCTTGCAGCAGGCCTCCCGACCTCTCGACCAGAGTCTTTGGACCTTGGAACGAGATGATGGGGAGATGGATGTAAGCTTTTCTTTTCTGCGCACCTGCTACGGATTGGACAGCTGACGGATATTAGGTTCCCCTCGTTTGTGAAGTGATACCGAATAATCATTCGGACCAGTTATTCGTCAAAATGCATACTGTCGGAAGGTATGTAACAGTGTCCGTGTCGTGCTCTTCTTAACTTACCCTTTAGCAGTCGACCACTCCCTCAAGGGATTGCCAAATTAGCCTACGATTTGTTTTCTGATACGTTACGGAACTGTCTCCAATTCCCCGGGTCCCACACAACGCATACCAACATCTCTCAGGGGCTAGTGGAACGGCTCGCTCAGATCGAATACCCACCTCCGTCTCTCGCCATCGTTGCAACAGAGCAAGATGCTAGGGCTGGGCAATGGACGGAAATGGAAATCTCGGTCCGAGAGGTATTGGAAACCTTGGTAACCCAGGATTCAGACAACATACAGCGCGACACGACGATATACCGACTCGGGCTGGATAGCATCAGCGCAGTCCAAATCGCTTCAATGCTCCGCAAGCGCGGTCATCAAGTAGTTGCGAGTGATGTCATCGAAAACCCGACATGTGCCAGTCTCGCACAATTTATCGAGACACGAACCCCGGGCTCAGGGGCTGCATCAGCATACGACATCACCAGATTTCACCTTCAAGTCAGAACCCAACTCCTCGCCCACGGTATTACATCCAAGGCGGTGGAGACTGTGCTTCCGTGTACACCAGTGCAATCCGCCATGATGGCACAATTCATCAAGTCGGGGGGGCGAGACTACTTCAACCAGGCTGATTTCGAGCTCGACGATGACTTGGGGTCCGCCAAAGTCGTTGAAGCATGGCATGTTGTCTTGCGAGAACACCCCATACTTCGAACTACCATTGTCCCGGTCGAACATGACGACTGCGCGTTCGCCATGGTTCAATATTATGCGGATATGTTTGAGCACGGAACAAGCACCATCACCCAGAGTCCAGCCGACAACTTCAACTTCGACGCTTGGAAACTTGACGCCTCCGAAGCGGCGTTCGGACCACTTCGGCCACGGCTTTGGAGCGTTGCTGTCGTTCAAGGCAAGACGAAAACCAATATGCACCTTGTGATGCACCACGCACTCTACGATGCCCATTCCCTTCAGTCCATCCTCGATGATTTGTCGCGGGTGGTGATGGGCCGTGACCCTCTCCCCAGACCTCCCGTGGGAGAAGCTGTCGCGGATATACTTGGCCACGCCCTTTCAAACTCGGAGAGTTCTGCCGAATTTTGGAAGCAACAAGCGGAGAATGTGGTCATCAACAAATTCCCAGTATTGACACCGCTCCGGGAAGCAGCACGGGAGATCCTAACGGAATCAACCATGAGTGGCACCACGCTTACCACATTGGAAACTGCCGCGTCAAAGTCAGCGTACCCTGTGCAAGTCATTCTCCAGGCGGCTTGGACACGGGTCTTGTCGGCGTACCTTGGCGAAAGTTCAGTGGTATTTGGAGTTGTGCTTTTTGGACGCAACGCAGAAGCAACACGGAATGCGGTGTTCCCCTGTATCACAACTTTGCCCGTCATTTCAAGCAACGCTGATTCGAACCAAGCTCTGCTGACGCAGATGCTGTCATACAACACCAATCTCTACAAAGAGCAGCATCAGCCCCTGACACGAATTCAGCGGTGGTTGGGATGCCCGGATTCCAAGCCGTTCGATTCATTATTGGTTTATCAGAGACTTGACCACGACTCGTCAGCGAAACAGCATTGGAAAATCGTCAATGAGAATGCCAACATCGATTATCCTGTTTCTATTGAAGTCGAACCCACAGCCGGAGGTCAACTGCGGCTCCAAATCACCTTCTTCAGCGACATTCTCGCCAAAGAGCAAGCTATGCTACTCCTGAAACAATTTGACGCGGCAGTCCAGCACCTCGCCTTTTCACCCTTTGATCACGAAACAGATCTTTTCAAGCTACGCCCGGCCCTTTTCTCAATCCTGCCTCCAGAGACTGCTGAGATCCCGACGGAGGTCAAGTTCCTTCACCAGTTTGTGGAACTTCGGGCCCTGCAAGCACCTGACGCGACGGCTCTTCATTTTGTGACAGGGT
Organism: Chaetomium tenue; assembly: GCF_020726465.1. Lineage (NCBI taxonomy): Eukaryota > Fungi > Ascomycota > Sordariomycetes > Sordariales > Chaetomiaceae > Chaetomium > Chaetomium tenue. The sequence goes on along the minus strand of NW_027117330.1, from coordinate 93,855 downwards.
ACAACGGGAATGCGCCGATCGGGGATATATGGACCTACGCAGAACTCAATGATAACGGCAACAGGGTGGCACAGCTGTTGCTCTCTCGGGTGAAGCCTGGAGACATCGTTGCGGTTTACTTTAACAAGTGCCCCGAAGCATACTTTTCAATTCTGGGGATCCTCAAAGCTGGTTGTGCGTTCCTTGCCTTGGATCCTGGAGCACCACGGGCAAGAAATGAGTTCATTTTGCAAGATTCTGGAGCCTCGGTTCTAGTCACGTCGAGAGCCAGAAAGGACAACCTCGAGCTCTCCGTCATTGTCCCCACCATCTTTCTCGATCAGGCATGTTTATTGGCGGCATCATCGGATCCTCCGGTTCTCAACCTGAAACCCGATGATGTTTGCTACTGCCTCTACACATCTGGCACAACTGGCACGCCAAAAGGATGCGAGATCACCCATGATAACGCAGTCCAATGTATGCTCGCCTTCCAAACTATCTTCAACGGCCATTGGCAAGATGATTCAAGATGGCTGCAGTTTGCGTCGTTGCATTTTGACGTCTCTGTTTTGGAACAGTACTGGAGTTGGTCAGTGGGCATTACACTTGTAGCTGCCCCTCGAGACTTGATCTTGGAGGACCTCGCAGGAGCAATTTCTCGGCTTGGAATCACTCACATCGACCTTACTCCCAGTCTAGCCCGCCTTCTACATCCCGATGATGTGCCAAGTCTCTGCAAGGGCGTCTTCATTACCGGGGGCGAGTCGCTAAAGCAGGAGATCCTTGATGCTTGGGGCTCCAAAGGTGTCATCTACAATTTCTATGGCCCAACAGAGGCTACCATCGGCGTCACGGTTTTCCCACGGGTTCCCACAAACGGCCGGGCATCAAACATTGGGAAGCAGTTCGTCAACGTTGGTTCCTACGTGCTGAAACCGGGCACACAACAACCTGTCCTTCGCGGGGGCATAGGCGAGCTTTGTGTTTCTGGTCGTTTGGTTGGTAAAGGATATTTGAAGCGCGAAGACCTTACCGCGGAAAAGTTCCCAACCCTCCAACAGTTTGGAGACAGGGTCTACCGCACTGGCGACTTGGTGCGTGTCCTTCATGACGGATGCTTTGATTTTCTCGGCAGAGTCGACGACCAGGTCAAGCTTCGCGGCCAGCGTCTCGAGATCGGCGAGATCAACCACACTATCCGCAAGGGGGTAGATTCCATTCGGGATGTTACCACGCTCGTCGTGCGAAGCGAATCCCAGAAGAAAGACCTGCTTGTTTCGTTCATCACGACTGGTGACGGCGCTAAGCGAGAGGAGCCAAACACCTCGCTCGAGGTTCTCGACGGCCCCAGCGCGGCAGAACTATGCCAACGAGCTAGAGACGCCTGTCGTTCAAAACTCCCTGGTTACATGATCCCAACATACGTACTTCAAGTCTCCTTCATCCCGCTGTCTTCCAACAACAAAGCGGAAACCAAACGGTTAGCGACACTCTTCACTTCGCTTACCACTGACAAGCTCACGTCGTTGTCTTCACTATCGAACGCGTCTCCCCGTGTACTTAACGGTACTGGCGCGAAGATCGTGAAGGTCCTTGCTACAATGCAAGACATCGAGACCGACTCAGTGACAGCAGAGTCGAGCATATTCGAGCTCGGTATGGACTCAATCACTGTTCTCCGTCTCTCCCGGGAGCTGAAGAAGGAAGGTTTTGCAACGGCCAGCCCATCATTGATTCTTCGTCACCCCCTGATCGGGGATTTAGTCAGGGCTTTAGAGACTCACAAGCCAATTAACGGCTCTGACTCGGTTGCAGCAGCAAAGCAGCTCGTCCAAGCCTGCGGCCATAAACACCGGGCGCACGTTTCTCAGGAACTAGGCGTCTTGCCAGACGAGATTGAATACATCGCTCCGTGCTCGCCTCTACAGCAGGGCATGATCTCGAGGGTTTCCAGTGATAGCGCCTACTTCAACACATTCCAGTTCATCTTAGCTCCCGGTGTCTCAGCTGAGCGGATGCGTAACGCACTACAAAGGACAGTTGACGCGAACTCTATCCTCCGGACCAAGTTTGTGAGCACAGCCGACGGTGTCGTTCAGGTTGCTCTGAACGATATCTCATTACCGTGGAGCGAAATCCGGCTCGAGGCTGGCACGCCGACCGAGGACACTATCCGCGAGATGCGGGATGCTTGGTTGTTACGAAATCAGGACCGCGTTGTCGAACCATTCAGAGTTGTTCTCGTCCATAGTGACGGGGCCCGCGTGCTTTGCATCCACATATTTCACGGACTTTACGATGCCAACAGTTTCGATCTTCTTCTTGACCAACTGGCAAACCAATACCTGGCGGGAGGCGATGAGTCTGCTGAAACCGCTCACGATACACGGAGGCCATCCTTCATCGATGCTTTGTGTCATGGGCCGCTGCAAGATTTTAGCAACAGCAGGGCATTCTGGATGAAGCATCTAAAGGATGCAACTGTTATCCATTCCCCCAAGCTTGCGACATTCCCGGCAACCATCAACGTCACACGTAAGGGCCACTTCGGCGATCTTGATATGTTGAAAACCAACCTCAGAGTCACGCACCAAGCATTGGTTCAAGCGGCATGGGTCAGTGTTTTAGCCAAACACCGTTCCATTGACCCAACCATCGGCATTATCGTTTCTGGGAGGAGCATTGAGTTAGACAACGCGGAAGCCGTTGTCGGACCACTGTTCAACACACTCCCTTTTCATGCGGCTATCGTCTCAAATGCCGGGACTACCTGGTCATCCTTGATTCAACAGTGCCATGAGTTCAACACTGCTGTTTTGGCTTTCCAACACGTCCCCCTTCGCGACATACAAAAGTGGTGCTCGGGTGGACAGCCCTTGTTCGACAGCTTGTTCTCGTTCCAGCGGGGTACGGAACCGGACATCAAGCAGAGAATGCTGTGGACTGCGGTCGAATCGAAACCCAAGGCCGATTACCGCCTGGCCCTAGAAGTCTCCCTGGACTCCAACGGTTATCTGTCTTTGCTTCTCGTTGCCCAGAATGAGGAGGCTACTAGACTCGCAACTATGATGGATGACCTAGAAGAAGCGCTCAAGAACATGATTCGGGATCCTAGTGATCTTGTGGGAGGCTTGCCACCGGGCTTGACCCCTGATGCAATTCGGGGTGCTCCGTCAAACGAAGATATGTCGGATGGGCAACCTTCCCAGCCTCTCGTCGAAACGCCGCCCTTTGAATGGACCAAAGATGCTCTCATAATACGCAATGAGATAGCCGACCTCGCCGACATGGACCCACGATCTGTCCCCGAGAACGCATCCCTCCTAAGCTTGGGTCTCGATAGTATCGACGTGATCAGGCTCTCTGCATTGCTGCGGAGAAAAGGGGTCAACATCAAGACCAGCGACCTGATGAAAGCGCAGACGATCACAGCCATTACCGAGCTGCTGCAAGCCAGGGCCCATGACACCACCCAAGGCGCTCCCGCGACGCAAAGAATGAACGAGGCAAAAGCCGCTTTGCGAGATTACGTGATCAAAGCTGGCGAGCTCCTTGACGGCGAAGTTGTGCTTCCTGCGACGCCGCTTCAGGAGTCGATGGTAATGGAGATGATCGAATCCGATTTCCAGTTGTACTTCAACCACGACATCCTGGAACTTGCGCCCTCGGTGGATGTCACCAGGATGGCGGATGCGTGGAGGACCGTGATCGCCGGCTCGCCTATTCTTCGGACCAGGTTCGTACCAGTTGAGAGCCCCGAGTTGGCGGCATCGTACTGTCAAGTCATTGGCCACGGCTCATCGGTGCGCATTACCGAAGTCATCTTAACCAAGACCGAGGAGTTGGCGAAGGTCTGCTACACTGCGACGCTCCGAGCTCAGAAAGGGGCAGGGAGGTCCGATCTTCTGCAGCTGGTGTTCGCAACAGATGGAGATCAGACGTTCTTGGTCCTTTCCATTGCTCATGCACTGTACGACGGGTGGTCTCTTAGCCTTCTCCACCAAGCTGTCCATGAGGCGTATGAAGGGACATACCGGGCCCCAACCCTGGAGTCATACATCCACCAGCTTGACGGCGTATTGTTCCAGGAATATCAAGATGCATCGGCCTTCTGGGCTGGTTTCCTTCAGGGTGTTACCCCGACCTTGATACCCGAGAACCAGTCGGGGCCTGGCCAAGATCCGCTGGTTCACAGAGATGAAGTAACCTGGCCTGTCTCGGCGGCGGAGACCATGGCTTTCTGCAAAGACAATGCTATCACCTTGCAAACCCTAGGCCAGGCCTGTTGGGCTGCTTTCCTCGCCGCCAAAACAGGGTCTCTTGATGTCACCTTCGGCGTGGTGCTTTCCTGCCGGGACCCTGTGTCCCTCGAAGAGCTCATGTTTCCAACAATGAACACCGTCCCTGTCAGGAGTGTCTTGCATGGCACGGTCTCGTCATGGGTCCGTTACATGCAGGAAAACATGAACAGCATCGGTCCTTACCGGCATTTTCCACTGCGGGCGGCACAAACAGTGGCTAAGAGCAACGGGCCCCTCTTCAATACCTTGTTCATTCAGCAGCGAGGACTTCCGGGGGCGAACCAGGCGAGTGATAGACAGCTCATGGAGTCAGTTGGCGGAACATCGAAAGTGGAATACCCCGTGTGCGTGGAGATGGAGTTGATGGAGAGCAAGCTGGTCTGGCGGATGGCTTGCGATGGGGCTTATGCGTCTCAAGACGCAATGTTGCAAATGTTGCGGGAACTCAACCAAGTCCTTGTCTACATCCTGCGTTCTCCCGAGGCAGCCGTTCTGTCGTTCTCAGGGCACCGAGTTTCAGTGTGCGGCCAGTCTCCCATCATGCTCCAAATCACAGACAGTGTCCTCCCCACTGCCGCAAACAATATGGGGCTGGAAGAGGAGGACGGTCCTTGGTCTCCGCTGGAAGAAATCATCAGGGATGTGTTAGCTGCTGTGTCAGGGACACCGGCCACAACCATCCTGAAGGCCAACAATATTTACCATCTTGGCCTGGATTCGATCAGCGCCGTCAAGGCTGGCTCACTGTTGCGGAAGAAGGGAGTCTCGATCGGATTCCGAAATATGCTCAAGGCACAGTCGATATCCGAAATGGCGATGTTTGCCCGTGAAGCCCAGTCTATCCCAACACCACCAGATTCTTCCGACGGCGAAGACGAACATACCAATGCCTTTGGCGTTCCACAGGATGTCGGACTACCGGCCATCCTCCGCGGTATGGGGATTCAAGAATCCGATGCCGAAGAAGTGCTCCCAGCCACATCGATGCAGGTACATATGCTGTCAGTGTGGCAGAACACCCTTGGAAGCGTGTTTTACCCGTGTTTCCAATACGTACTGTCCGGTCAAGTGGACATGATCACCATTGCAACGGCATGGAAGGCTCTCGTGGCCGAGACGCCCATCCTCAGGACTGTATTCGTCTCAACCAATTTGAGATCAACCCCTATCATGCAGGTCACTCTTCACGCCGCAGCGTTTGATCACACACAACCTTCGGTCGACGACACTACGTGGCATAGCCGGGCAAGGGAAGATTTGCCACGGCCGTACAGCTCCCTGCACGCGGAAAAGGACGGGGACAGTTGGGTCTTGCGCTTGAAGATTCACCACGCACTATACGATGCCGTCAGCCTGGCCGCAATCATGGACAAGTTTGGGGCCCTCTGTTTCCCGAAAACCATTGAAAGTTCCATCACCACCGGGTTCAAGCGGTCGACCACTCTCGCCCCACACCTTTCGGATGCTGCTCGTGATGCACGACAACAATTCTGGATCCAATATCTTGCCGGCGTCCAGCCCCAGCCCCCGGGTCCTCAGCAAACCGAAGGGGACTTCACTGCCCGGGCGAGCACCATCAAACGGGCCGCGCTTCGAGGAGTCTCTGACATTGTGAAATTGTGCAAAGAGAAGGGAGTGAGCTTGCAAGCCCTCTTCTTCGCCGCGTATGCAGAGTTCCTCGCCTCCGCGGCCGCTCAAAATGGTGCTGAGAGGCCTGAAACGCTAGTATTCGGCATTTACCTCGCCAACAGGGCTGAAAACGAACCAGGCGCGAGTACCTACCCCTTCCTGCGTCTGGTGCCGCTCCGGGTCGTGTTACGAGACACTCCCAGTTTGTTTGACGTTGCGGCTGCAATCCAGAGGGATATCCACGCCATATCATCCCCTGTTCACGTGGAAGTTGGGCTGTGGGAGATCAAGGACTGGACGGGTGTCACGGTCGACTCGTTTGTGAACTTCCTTGCGGCAGCCCCATCTGTCTCAGATCGACGGGAGGATTCCCAACTCGAGCTGCGGGAGCCACCGGATGCCGGTGATCCAATTACCCATGATGAGTTGGATGACAACTTTGAGGAGTTGGCCGGGGCGATAGCAAGCAACCCTGCGAGGGATGCATTTCCGGTAAGTGCTTTTGTGGTGATATCTTGGCATGGTTACTCAGGGGGTTTCGCTAACCATTCATTAGGATGTGGTTGATGTGGAGGTTTCTGTGCAGCACGATACCATGACAGTTGGCGTCTTTGGGTCAAGAGAGAAACTAGGAAGCGGCGGCGGAGACAGAGTGATTGAAGCAGTCACTGCATTGTTAACGGGTGTGTTCTAAGTATTTTAGTTTTAAGTAGTATTATTACGGGTTGGTTTCTTTTAAGTAGTTAATAACTGGAGTTTTCGTTGGTATGGCATGCATTCATGAAATGAACATTGGGCAACGTCCTTGTGCCCGATATCTTAACCGCGATTGTCTCTTTACAGCCATCAAATGACCCTAAGCTACCCGGCCATGTTGCGGTTTTAGCACGACCCTGCCCCCCCTCGCCCCCCTTCGAGCAAAGCCACCATCTGTTCCAGCTCATGCACCACACTCTCGTAGATAGCCCCCTGAAGCTGTGGCTTGTTCAGATCAGCTCCGAAGCCAAAATCACAGTACAAACACTTAGCAGTCAGCTCGTCATATCGAGGCCCTAGTCGTGACGATTTTGCCGCCACCTTGCGGATCAAGACCAAATCTTCGGTATCCATCGCCTCCCACCTTCCGATCTGGAGTAGGGCGACGCCAAGGCTATGAAGCGTGATGTTTCGGATACCGCATAAAAGTTGGGTGTCGTCGTCAGATGGCGGCGTGGGGATCTTCGCTGTGACGCTTTGCATTGACATCATGTTCTTTTCTGGAGAGGATAGCTTTGTGTTGATGTGGAGTGTCGAAAGAGAGACCGAAAGTTCAGCGTCGATATCAAAGTAGGAAAGATCAGAAAGGTCCCAGTTCCGGCGCCACCAGGGCGTTGAGTGATACTGGAGCACCGAGCGGGCAAGACGGAGGGCTAGTCGGAGCTGCTCGTTGACCGCTATTTTTTGTTGGTTGGGACACCGCAGTACGGAAGCTAAACTTGCAAAAGGGGAGAGGCTGGTTTGAATCACAGTGCTCTCCCTGTCATGAGCCGCCATGAGTTGGTGGGTGAGGTTGTCGGTGGATACCAGGTAGCCGATGCAGCCCTCCTCTTTTGACTGGTGGAGTGCTTTGCCGCATTCGAACACGTGCTGGCAGACATCTTTGGATTGGCATAGATTATGGGCTAGTTTCTCGTTACTCGTGCGTCGCCACGTTCGCAGAGAAGTGCCAGTCCTTACGGAAGACTGGCCCGGAGAGTCAGAAAACCTGACTCGACGAACTTTGGCTGGTGGCTCGGGAGGCGGTAGCGAGGCAGCCGGCGACGGAAGGCCGATGTCAACCCAGGAAAGCTCCTCGGAACGGATACGCAGCAACAATAAGCTACTAATCAGGAAGACAGTGAGCTGGGTAAGTCCTTAGGTAGCGGTTAAGGAGGCCAGACTTACTTCTGTTTAAGATTTCCTGATATAGCTTCGTACGCCAGTATCATCCTGAAGTTGACACAGGTTTCGGATACATCCGGCTCAAGAAATAACTTGGCCGTGTGGGTGGAGTGGACACCATTTGAGTTCCGGCAAGACCATGTTTTTGAAAGAGCTTCGAGAAAGGATGCAGAATGTCTCGCTACCAAGCTGTATGTTTGTGGCATGGCTTTCCGTTGCATTGGGGAAATCGGGCGAGGCTTCTGTAGTTCTCTCGCTGTCTTTCTTAATCTCCGAAACTCGCCAATGGAATCGGTGAGGGCGTCGATCCCCGCCCCGAGGGTAGAGTACTTAGAAACGACCCCGACGGCCTGTTGGACATGGTGGGCTTTGGCTGCGAGCTATGGAGACGAGTAAGTAGCAGTTCATAGGACGGGGCATTCCCCGGGGAGAGGTAGAGGGTCACGGGGTTCTGACTTTGCCTTTGCTTGAAGGCTGATCCGACCCCTCTAGGGCACTGAGATCTCGGTCAAATGTCGCTACTTGGGTATGAACCTGCTCCGTCACTTCCTTGAGGTCGGGATATCTCTTGCCGATAAACTTTTGAATCTGAAACTCGAGATCCGGACTCGTCCAGTGTTCATGACTGTGATCCTCGAGCATTTCTGCGGCGAGGTCGGGCCCGATCCCAGCATCTTGGATTAATAACTGGGACTCATCTCGGAAGATTGACATTTGCGTCCGGAGCCTTTTGCGGAAACGAGAGACTTCCCGATCATGGTGTTTCAGGAGCTTGATTTTAGACTTTGCATGTTTTGCCCCTTTCAATGCCCCAAGACAGAGCGGCGCTATTCCAAGGGCGAGTGAGACGGGGTCCATTGTTACATGACCCAGAGGATTACGAAGAGAGAAAGACAGGAACCCACCGGGCTTTTGGCAGCCATGAGTTGGACAGAAAGTTTACGCGTTAATCGAACGCCACAAGGACACATCAAGCGGCTATTGGCCTGCGGAACTGAACGCCCTCCTGCATTAAACATGCATGGTGTGGTGGGAGCCCAGACGACATAGCCCCCGCACTGCCACCACAAGGAAGCCGCACGCAAGGCTCTGTGGCTCCGTGAAGACCTTGGGTATCTTACGTGCTTTGCTGAGGGACGCAATGCCACAGCCGAAAGATTTGGAGAGAGACCCTCGTCGTTCTTCGACTATGGATACGTAAGTTGCAAGCAACACCATCACCTGTCGCTTCAACCGATCCCTCCCAAGGTCCCCGCTCAATTACGGTATCTGCATTATTATTATGGGCAACGAAATCAAGCGCTGGCAACAATCCGTGGTGCGTGATGGCGACACGGAAGCTTCGTCGTCCAAACGAGACGGATTTACGTCACGTCTCAGCAAGGCGGCGTGTGCACTATTCCATCTCTGCCTCGACCAGGGTCATCTTAGAACAATCAGACCCCACCGCCGAAAGCTCAGTCGCGTTTATGGATACTTGCAGTTATGGTGCGATGGTTACGGTGCATTGTCCGGAGATCTTGACGTTGCCCTATCCGAATCGAAAAGGCTACGGCATAGCACCTACCGTCTGTTAGTGAGCATATGCCATATTCTGGCGGAGAGTAAGTGAACGTATGAGTTCCTATCGAGGTTTTAATCGGTTCTGACTGCCCCCAGGGATGACTACCGTGCTGTCGGCCGATCTTGACAACGACTGGCAGCACGAGCTGTACAAAGAAGCGGCTCGGGCCCGGGACCTAATTGAAGAGGCAACGTTTGCGGATGGCGGAGACGACGGCAGTGATTCGGGGAGCGACTCTGGAAGTGAAACGTCGTCCATGACAAGTGACTTCAATATCGAGGAGATCATAAAGGATCTCGAAACCGACATTCGTTGCCTGGTCGATTTGGGTCCCAGATACAAAGAACCCATTCGAGACAGAACTGTCAAGGAGCAGGCTGTATTGCCATCGCTAGCATTGAACTGGGATCCGGCCGAACACCTAGCTTCTCGCATACAACACCGTTATCCCGATGGAGATGCAGCCTTGGCACATGCCTTTGGCAAGATGAACTGGGAAAGGGCCAAAAGATTATATGCCGCGAGAGAGGCGAACGCCCGAGCAGTCGAGCGTCCACCAATGAAGCTTATAGCAGCGTCTGCGGCGCAAGGAACCGTAGTTGCGTCCGACTTTCACGACTCGGGGCTTGGGACAACATTAGCCTCGCCAACCTCTTACGCCGAGACGGTCCTTTCATACCGAGGCACGAAGGGCGGGTCGATCAGCGTTCCGCAGATCCCCGCGGAAGGGATGAAAGGAGAACCATTTATTTGTGGCATATGCGGCTGCACCTGCCAATTACCACAAGCCAACTGGAAGTCATCCTGGAAGTAAGAACGCTGTTTCCCATGTTGTTCCTTATAAGACCCGCGGTTCATCTTACCTGGCAGTGCTAACGTCCATGGACAGGAGACATGTTTTCTCTGACCTTGAGCCCTATGCCTGTGTCATGGCAGGCTGTAAATTTGGCCACGTCCCCTTCCCGCACAAGTACGCATGGATACAACACCTCAAATTGGAACATGATTTCCCGAGCGTCTCAAGGAAGATAGCATGCCCCCTGTGCCAGGAGCGCGTCGGCAGCGGGGGGATAGCCCATCTAGCACGGCACCTTGAGGAGGTCTCATTAACCATCCTCCCGACAAACACGGAATCTGACGACGAATCCGACGGGAACGCGGAAGAGGCATCAAGGGATGAACCCAATATTTCCGAGGAAACACTGGCGAAGTCCTCCGTGGATCCAACGTCATCAGGAGGCTCCCGAGTCCCTGGAGTAAGCAAGCCCGGCGGGCAACACAACAGACCCGCGTGGTCCCGGGCTACTGCTTTGTACGACCTCAAGCCTGCGCGAGCGAGCGAGCTCCCCTTAGTGAAAGGCCAAGACCTATGGATCCTAAAATTAGCGGAGAGGGCCCCGGGTGCAGCCTGGATTCCAGCATTAGGTGACCAAGGACAACGCCAAGGTTGGGTGCCACGCTCGTATGCAAGGTTGGTAAGAAGCAACAAGAGTCTTGCCGAAGGCGACGGCGCAACCCAACCCACAGTTGAGGGCCCGGAACCGCCACACCCAGGCACTGAGTTTGAATTTCATACTCCATGGGGAGAGAGCTACCAAGCTGCGTTGCCTTCCGCATTTCCGCCGCTTTCTCCTCTTGAAGAACCCCGGGCTAATATCGGAGCCGGCAAGCTAGAGGGTGCAGTGACAGCTGAGCCAAAGACAACGGGCAACACAAAGGAAAGTGAGGCCGCGATTATACTGCCTCTACTTGAAGCACTACGAACCCAAAAGGGAAGCGTTGACGATAGGCGAAACAACGGCGATTTTGTCCTGTTTGAGGGCGCCAGGGACAATTTGGTGTACTTCCCACCGCTGTTTGATGACACGGAAGCACCACGCGCCTCTCAAGAGTTATCGGAGGCAGCTTATGGGGATGGCCCGCGCGAGGAGTCAAGACACCCGGTGCCCTGGTCGCCCTTTACGTGCCCTGAACCAGGATGCAGTTTCAGGGCACGCAAAGATAACTTGGAGCGTCACCGACGGAGGCACCGGCATGACAGAGAGAACTGGCCTTGCATGGAGCGTGGTTGTGGCACTAGTTGGTCTACCAAGGAACTTCTGGACCAACACCGAACCGAAACACACCCAAAAACCGAAATTGAGACCCAGGCATGGCTCGACAAACCTAGTCCCGGAGTAGGTAGGGAAATGGGCCTGGATGATCCTGACCTGGAATCGGAGAGTCAGTCCTACTGGAAACGAGTGCCCGATGAGGACAGCGATATGCAGGTGCTACTTCGATCATCATACGGAAGAGTGACGGCGAAGAAGAAAGACATTGTTTAGCGAAGTGAGGAGTGATAAAAAGGCCAGCCAGGGATCCTAAAAGGAGTAGCAGCTTTCGGTGTATGTGATGGGATATACAATGGAGTATTGTCCTTGGTGCTAGAGGTCATAAACCTACCACTTACATTGTCTTCCAGGTGTAGTCCGCATCTGTGCAAGGTCAGTGTTTGTATCTATAACCTTCCTCTCCATACTCGCACTTACCTGGATGGATCTGAGGCTCCTCGATATCTTTCCTAATCGCCCTCCTTTCACGCCAATCACACCCCGGAAACCGCTTGTCCCTCTCGTCCATAGCTGTTTCCAACCCCGGAATTTGATCCGCCTTGGTTAGACTCGTCATCAGCTGCGGCTCTCCGAGCGGCAGTTTATCCCCGCGGTCGACCTGCCATAAGTGGTACACCTTGCCATAAAGCTCGACCACCTGCTCCATCTCGGCAGTCTCGGCCTTATCCCATAGCGCCTGGGGCACGAGCACCGAGGGTTGCGGCATGACGAGCATGCCCGACTTGACCTCGAAGACGTGGCTGTGCCAGAGGCGGCGCTCCTCCCGGTCCAGGGTCTCGTATAGGTGCGGCTTGATCATGTACTCGATACCGATCAGGCGGGCGCCGGGCGAGGGGCTGTCGTAGAGCAGACACTGACGAACGTCCTCCGTGAGGTGACCGCAGTAGTGGTTGGCCTCGACGACGCGGGTTGGGTCAGATGCGTAGACGTGGAAGGCGTTGAGGTGGGCGCATATGTTTTGGAGGGGCGAGAAGTCCTGGGGATATTAATAGGTATCCTTGGTATTTTAGGGTAGGTGTGTATCGTTGAAACCTGCCTGTGTCATGGCAGCACCTGTCTCTAGGACTGTGCTTTTTGTGCTTCGTGGCTCGCCAGCCACTTTGGTCTCAGCATCTCGGTCTTTTGCCTGTACTGTGGACTCCATGGCGTTGTTGCAGTGCTGGTTGGGTAGTGAGTTGATGGTTACCCGGTAGCTTTTACTAAAATGGCCTCTGGTTGTATTAGAACACCGCGCGTAGGTTGTGAGATGCCAGTGTTTACACAGTACCTAGGTAGTCTCAGTTGCCGTCCGTCATAAGTGACGTCATCGTCATCCACATTCCACTCGGTGGGTGATGGTCATGATTGAGAAACGCAGCTTCTCCAGGGGACCGGTCTCAATCCGCCAACCAACCCATCAACCGCATCAGCACATCCACCACCCAACCATTTGACATGTGTAAATTACCGAGGGGATGCATCATATTGCCGACCGAGAAGATGACCGCTGAGCGTTGCTCTAGCTGTTTATTAAAACGCGAGCGGCGATAACACTCTACCGTCCCGTCCGGCCTTCGATTTCCGAATCAGGCGCTGGTGGAGGTGATGCTGTTGCACGACGACAAACCCCAGCTGACACAAAACCAATCTTTTGATGCCAATCCTGCTCATTTCGAGTCTTGCGGTTTCTTGCAGGCGGGCACGGCCCGTCTGGCGGCCAACCACAGCGAACGCCTGCGGGGCTCCTGAACTGAGCCTCTGAATCTGCAAGCCGAGACAACCCTCCTGGAAACGGGTTCGTCTCCACATCGACACGAAACACCGAATTGTCCGCGAACCACGCGCGCCACATCGTCAAATAAAACACCAGGTCGGCTCAAGTCAACATGCACCCGCCGTTTGTCATCAGGAAATCGAAACTCGCAAGTTTGAAGCGGGTTGGCCGGCAGGATCGTCAACAGCTGAACTTGCGTTGCCCCCGCTCCGCGGAATCCAGAACGGGGCCCATCGAGCTGCCGTGCGACCCTGGCCTCGACTGTCCTTGGCCGCTTTCATGACCAGGGTCGGGGTCGAGATGCGCGTCCAGCCCCAACAAGCCCCATTGGTTGCCTTGTGCTTCCCCAGCGTCCAATTTTCTGCAACCTGCGATGCCCGAGAAACGAACCCGAGAAAGTTGCGGGCCAAAGCGGCCAAAGAGAGCGGACGCGTTGCCCGTTGCTGTCCTCATACAATGGGCTCTGCTCCCCGGAGGAGGTTGAGTTGTCCTCTCTTCAAACAACTGACTGATAGCCTTGGCCTCGAGTCCTGAGGGACGGTCGGATCGCATCACCTGAACTCGCCCCCTTAGAGAGCCTTGCCGGCTGCCTCACCTGCCCCGGGAACACGTCCACCTCGACAGCCCCTCCTAGAGACCACGCTACCCCTCCTCTACCAACATCGCCAATAACTATGGGCAACAGCAACAGCTCGGAGAGCGGCGGCGACAATGAGAACGTCGTCAACTGGGTCGCCCTTGTCATCTCGCTCGTCGCGCTGCTGGGAACCTTCGCTCAGGTCTTCCAACAGTACATCGCCTCGGCCGCCGGGTATTCGAACTGCGGCGAAAGCGTCATGGGAAGGTGGCACACGAGCAAAAAACGAAAATTCCGGGCGACCGAGCTGCGCTTCGAAGTCGAGTTCGAGACCCCCGTCTTCTTCGTCTGCCCGACCACGAATGAAAGGGGCCCCATCAAAAATCGACCCATCACCTTTGTGAGCGGCACACCGGACAGCTTGCGAGAAACGAGGGCATTACTACCCCAGGAGGAAGAGGCGCAGCGCCAATCGCTGCAGGAGAGCACAGTACACACTGCCGACAATGAGCGGGCCTCGTGGGTCGTGTTGCTCTCGCAGTTGCAATCCATGGAGAAGGAAAGCCAGCAATGGCAGCTCGATCATTACAAGGCAAACCCGCCTCAGGCGCTGCCCCACGTCGACTTTCGGAAACACACGCTCGCCGTCGCCCTGCAGGCTAAGAGACGGAGTTGGGATACCATGCCCGCCAGCGTCAAGAAGCCCTACGCCACTACCACCATGTGCCACCTTCTCGAGATCGTCGCTATGATGGGGATACACTGGAAGGAGTTCGACCGATCGCGGGAGCGATACCGGGCCGAGGGGAACGGTTATATCTTGACGGGCGCCAACGTCTCCGATCTCGGTATCATGTTTACCCTTCAGGTTACTGGTAAGAGCCGCTTCCGGGAGAATAGGGTGATCCCCGTCGACGAGGTCAAGGAGCTGTGTTGCGGCTATGTGTCAACCCTGTTTCAACAAAGCAAAGATACGCGCAGGGTCGAAGTTCTTGACGCCGAAAACAAGAATGACAAGGATACCAAGGACTTGAGTTTCCTCCAACTCGGGAGTCTGGACGAGATCGCTGAAACCATGGTCCTCATCGAGTGTAACACCGATACAGCCAAGTATTTCCGGTCCTCAGATGCTAAGCACGGCCATCTCTTCCCAGGTACGTGGACCTGGCCCTCTCTATCCCTCCATCCCACCACTGTCTCTGTAGGTATTGACCAGGCCAATCAGTTCCTTTTGAGCTCGTCGGTATGCTCGGCAAGACCCTGCACATCCGTAACAGCGGCTTCCGCATGCTCCCAAACCCCACGCCATACCACTGGGACAAGAACTTTTTCAACATGCGGAGGCTGGTGAGGGAATACTGGAAAAAGATCACCGATACGGACATCGATGTGCCGTGGAATGAACAGATCCGACAGTTGACGGAAGATGCCGACATGTTGGTGCGCGCCCTAGATGTGGATAAGAAGTCTAAAACCCCCGGATATTCCATGCCGCTGCTCAACACCCTTCACGATGTTTTAGACCAGTGTGACGATTTCCTCAAGAACAGCGACCGGGATCTTGTGCGTATGGTTGTCCGCGAACACTTCCAGGAAGTCATGAAGATGATCAACGACAAGAGCGGCGCCGACTTCGATTTCGACACCAAGAGCACGCGAACCGGCGGCGGCGGCGGCGGCGGCGGCAGGCAACTGACAGAACACTTCGACGAGCTCACGGCCGCCAGCCCGGAGCTGCGCCAGGAGGCCTTCATGGAACTGTACTTCTTCAAGGTGCTCCGCCAGGTCCGGGCCCGCGCTGTCATGTCATATGGGCGCCGACAAACCACCCAGTACGCGCCCTCGGTGCATTCGCCGGAGCCCTCCATCGACAGCGAGGCCGAGGCCAAGCCGTCCGCCCCGTCACCCGCCGCCTCTGCCGCTCCGTCACGGCCCATATCACCGGCCGTGCCGCCGGCTCACCTGCGGCACGAGAGTGCTCAGTCGGCTCAGTTAGTCCCCATGCTGAACATCCCGGACCACGGGCCGCAGCATGATCCCGAGGACGAGACGACAAAACTGGAGTCGAAAGCGTCGGCCATCTGGTGCACTCTCGTGCTGAGGATGCTGTGTTGGTTACTGCTGCACGATTTCAACAAGAAAGACGTGCAGATTCCCAAGAGTGAGCTGCTCGGGAGTCGACTGCCGGTTTATATTGCCTAGCTGGCGTGTCAAGGCGGTGTGCGTGGCGTGCGTGGCGTTAGGACTCGGGCGAGAGCACACCCCCCCTGGGTTGCCTTTTTGTTGGAATCATGAATGAAGCACGACATATTCAGGTAATCATCTCCGGCGGTTATATATTTTATTTACGTTGCATTTTACTAGGCAGAGCGCAGAATACCCTTCTGTTGTTTATATTCTGGCGTGCTTTTAAGCATTGGAAACCATGATCAATTTACCATCCTCCTTTCAGACCTCCACCTTCCATCTCCGCGGGTGCAAAACGGAGTGAGGAAAAACTGGCACCCAAAAAAGCCACCTGCGCTTGGGCCCTTGACAGCTCAGGAACAAACTGCACCTGCCATTCGCCCTGCGGAAGTCGCAATGCTGCAGCTGCCGGCCACCCAGAAAGCTGGATGTGGGGCTCGCTAATGCTGAATGAACTGGCAACCATCTCCACCTCCCCACTCGACTTTCAATGGCTCCTGAGCTTCTCCATCTCCAGACATGCCGACAGACGAGAGGAAGCAACAGAGCAGATCGAAGCTTCCAGGTTGGAAACATTGGATGCCCTGTTTGGGAAGAGCGCCAACTCATCACTATGATGCCGTCCATTCCAACCGCCTGACCTCCGTGGAGCGACCCCCAACCTCCGATGGCTTCCGTCCCGGGTTCGGTGGTTGGCACCCCTCGACCGCCAATTGCAGCGGCATGAAATACCTCGAAAATGCCACCGGATGCCCCGCAGTTGACCCCGCCCGACTAGTCATCAAGGAATGATGCGGTGAGCGAGAGTGGTGACCGCCGCCGACCGCCGCCGACCGCTTCGAACCTGAGAACCTGGGAACAAGCCCGCGGTGGTTCGGATGCCTGCCGGGCGCCCGCCCCTCGTTTTTTTGCCGGTTCAAGCTGGCGGGGGGACAGGGCGCAACTGGGTGCGACGACGTGGTGGGGTGTTCCGTGCTTCATGCCCGACCCCAAACCATCCAATCATGCCACCAGCCCTGCATGCAACAGCGTTTGCTGCCAGCATGGCATCGGGAGGCCTGAAACATTCTCGATTTGGCGCCGCCATTTATCCCAAAAGGTGCCCGTTTGCCGTCGGTTCCAGGTTCCACAACACCAACTTAATCTCGACGCCTTTTGTACTGCTCGATCTTCAAAGATACAATACGAAGTCTTAGGGGGTTACCGCACGCAAAGTCCAACAATCCAACACCCGAAGCTAAGGCGCGTGGTTACCGAGGCATGAGAAGCCTGCAGCTCATGGCTTGAACGCCCAACCACGAAAGTCGAATCACAGTCCCACTCGCTTAACACAACCTCATCACCCAAAATGCCGGCCACGGAATTCGTCACCATCATCAATAACTCGGGGAAGGTTATCAGTACGGTAAGAAACCCCCTTGGCTGCCCCGGGGAGTCTGGGGCGCATGGCACACGACACTGACACCGCGCAGGGCAAGCAGCTAGTCGGCCTCTTCAAGGAGGCGCAGGCAGCGTACCGAGACCGCCGAGAGGCCGGGAGGGCCGAACGCGCCGAACGTGCCGGGATTCGCCGGGCCCAGACTTTTGATGTGGCACCACGCGCGGATTCGTACTTCGACAACTATGACTACGGCGCCGGGGTTCCAGACGACGGGTCCGGTCGTCGGCAGTCCTACGACGACGATGCTCGCTCACAAGCCTCGTCCCGCCACAGCCGCACATCACGGCGATCGCGCCGCCCCCGTTCCCCAGACCGGCCCCTTGCGCTCACCGAGGGCAATCTAAAAACGCACTCCGAGGTATCGGCTACAGCACCGTCCAAGGTCCATCGGGCACCATCCGCCGCGAGTGCGCCTCGGGATTTGGCCCTCGCCATCCGGGCGCCGGCCCCACCCGAGTCGGCTGCGCCGTCATCAGCAGCCCCACCTGAGCGCCGCCAGCTCATCCACCGCCCACGCTCTGACCTCGGCGTCGTGAAAAAGAAGTCAATCGATATGAACCTTGCCTACGGTGACATTCCGCCCGATCTCGAGTCCCGCGTCGACCTCGACCCTGTTCACAACGATGGGGGAAGGGAAACGGTTGCGTTCGAGTCGGAAGATCCCCAGGCGGCCGAAGCAATAACCTTGATGGACCGTATCGAGGAGTACCTCGAAGAAGCGCATTGCGTGCAGCACACTGCATCGTCCATGATCGAGAATCTGCAGCGCAACCCAGAAGCCGCGGCTGCTGTCGCCCTCTCCCTCGCCGAACTGAGCGCGTTAATTGGCAAGATGAGCCCCGGCTTTCTGGCTTTCCTCAAAGGCGGCAGCCCCGCCGTATTTGCCCTGCTGGCGAGTCCTCAGTTCCTCATCGGCGCCGGCGTGGCCGTGGGTGTCACTGTGGTCATGTTTGGCGGGTGGAAGATTGTAAAGCGCCTCGGAGCCGCGGCCGGCCCAACCAGGACGCTCGAGACGCCGTTCGAGATGCGCCCCATGTCGGTCCCGGCTGCCCCCGCCCCTGCCCCTGCAGCCATCCACGACAAGGCGCTGCCTCCAGTACCTGGTCCCGCGCCGAGTGCCGCCAGCTACGACGAGGCCCTTGTGCTGCGCGAGGTCGAGGAGCTGAGCTCCATCGAGTCGTGGCGCCGTGGCATCATGACCGGCGTCGAGGATGAGTCGGCGGAGGTTGAGCTCATGAGCCGCGAGGCTGAGCGCGCTCTAAAGGAAAGGCACAACTTGGATCTGCCCGACGAGGTCGAGCCGTGTGACTCCGTCTCGCAGGTCAGCCGGGCCCCTCGCGAGCGGTCGAGTCGGTCTCATCGCAGCTCTCGCAGCAGCGCCGGCCGCAGCCACCGCGAAAGGGACGGCGAGACGCAAGTCTCGGAGCGCCGACGCAGCTCTGGCAAGAAGGACAGAGACGGAGGTGTGAGCGAAGCGGGCAGCGAGCGACGGAGCTCTAGCAAGAAAGACAGAGACGGCAGCGCGAGCGAGGCGGGCAGCGAGCGGAGCCACCGCAGCAGCCGCAGCAGCCGTAGTCACGAAGGATCCTCGGTATCGCGTTCATCGAAGCATTCCAGGATCACTCTTAAGGTCATCGAGGAGGGCGACGACGACTCTGCCAGCGCGGCTGGGAAGCCGAAGGAGAAGAAGCGAGACATGATCAAGCAGCTGTTCAAGATGAAGAAGGACAAGGATGATCGCGACCGCGCTGTTTCGGTGATGGTCTGAAGAGGATTTGCATTTATGACGATTTCTTTGGTTTGTACTGGGCTTGCATGGGAACTGGCGTTGGGGGATTCAAGATTATTTCGCTCGGGATGGACAGGGCATCGTGTGTGGCACATGCGAAGCCTGTATGTTACTTGCCTTGATAAGATATTCTGCAAAGCAAACACATGTCACACTTAACCCCACCCTCTCCGCAGGGCTGTCTCACGGCAGAGGGCGCCGATCTGTGCGTCTGCACCTTGTCATCATGTCAGCGACAACAGGTGTAGGTGGGATCTAACCATATTATTATGCTCGCCGACCTCGTACCCAGGCCAATTGCCCCTGCGCGGTAACAATCCAACCGCATTCTTCAGCCTTTCCCGTTCTGGTATGCGAGCTCTTCAAACAAGTCCGGTGAGCCGGAGCACGTCCTTGAAGTAACATAGATCTTCTTAACTTTCGCAGGGATAACTAACTGATCCTTACCCGGTAGTTGAACCCCTTCGGTGCTGCATTTGCACCGTCCCGTCTGCTCGGGCTTGGACACTCTGGGTGGGAGGGCAACACAAACACGGGATCGGAGACATCAAGTGGTCCTTGAGTTAGGACCGATCTCTTCAACCCCTTACCCCTGTCTACGGAATTCGGAGATAAATTGCTTGAGCGGGCTCTTGTTCTTGCATATTCGTCCCGTCAGCACGCAGCCGAATCCTTGCTGACCTACCGCAAAGCGAGCCCCGGCAAAGTAGCATTCACAGAGGCGGTGGGGTCCAGGCACCATTAACGGTTGGCCATCGATAGAGAAGAATCTCACCGTCCGCGAGCCTTGTCCTGGATTTACCTGGGATGTGGGTTCGGGGGAGCAAGAGCAGCCCCTTCCTTCCTGTTAATCTGACGGCTACTTGGTAGAAATGGCACTTTAGATGGGTCCAACATGATTCAGCAATGCAGCTCTGCTTTTGCCAAGTGGAAGCATTGGCTAAAAGAAATCTGGAATCCGACGCGTGTTGTCGGTGACCTGTTCCTCATTGTTGCATCCGGCAAATACGGAGCTAACGCCGGTGTTAACACCAGATGTTCGCAAGACCTGCACAGTAGACAGCTCCTCAACACTGCCGGGGTCCTCGGACACCCGAAGCCCCTTTTGTTGGGGCAGAGCAACGCCCAACCCTGGATGGAAAGAACAGCCTGGGTGCTCACTTGGTTGTGTGCTGTGTAATGCCTGCCCACCCTGACGAACCGGCGGGAAGGATCGCAACTTGGCAGACGTGAGCTATAAGTAACGACCATCCCGCTCTCTACCTCACTCCATGGAATTTGGACTACTTACAACACTACCGTTCGAACCACATCTTCAACTTTACTTCCTTCTTCAACAACCATCAACCACTTTATATCACCCCACTGAATTGCACGTCATGGGTTCTCTGTTCCCGACTATTGCTCCTGGGGCAGAGGAGGGCATGAAGGCGTACGTGGGCCCATCGCTGTTCCAGCCTCACCGTGCTCGCCAGGCCATTCGGGACGCCCACGAGAAGAAGATCCCGCCCCTCATCGGCTACTATGCCGGCCTCAGCTCCGTCCCCATCACGCGGTTCGTCGCCCCGATGGGCTATGATGTCATGTGGATCGACTGGGAGCACACCTCGTGCGGTGTCGAGACCATGACCACGGTATGCCTTTCCCGTTCGTGATTCTGGGAGCCATGACTGACAGCTACAGATGGTCCACGAAGCAATGTTCATGAGCGGTGGGCGCACGATTCCCTTCGTCAGGTAAATACATCACAGAGCAGAAGCCCTCCTGCCTTCCCTGCCCCTCCGCTAACATGTTTCCACAGAGTCCCCGGTCACGACCACGCGGCCATCGGTTTCGCCCTTGATGCGGGCGCCAGTATTGTTGTCCCCCAGCTCGAGACAGTCGAGCAGGCCAAGCACGTGGTGTCGGCGGCCAAGTTCGGCACGCGGCAGAACGGCACCCGCTCGGCGCCCCCCTTCCGCATGGTGCCCGGCCTGACGGATATGGCGGCGGACGGCAAGCGCGACGTGTGGCAGAACCTCAACGACCAGGCGGCCATCATGGTGCAGATCGAGTCGCTCGAGGGCATCAACAACCTAGACGCCATCCTGACCGAGGTGCCGGACATCGACGTGGTGTGGCTTGGTAGCCTCGACTGCCGTATCAGCATGAACCTGCCGGCCAACTTTGGTCAGGGCGAGGAGCCCGAGTGGCTCGCCGCCGTGGAAAAGTTCAACAGCACCCTCAAGAAACACAACAAGCCCCGCGCCGGCTTCTGCCTCGGAGGTGGCGAGGAGCTGGCCAAGATGGGCGAGGACAACGTGCTGCTTGTGCATGCCGCCGACGTCATGAAGTTGTTTGAGCTAGGCCCCCAGCTGCTTGCCGCGAGGCAGGCCGTTGCCAAAAAGTAATGGTTGGTTGGGAGGAACAGGGCTCTTGTATTACCGCAACTTGAATAAACCATAGACTTCGGTGTAACGATAGAATCGTGGCTTTTTACTTCATTCTTTCGCCCCTGCGTAGCCCCATCTAAGCAGCCTAGACAACGACAAAAGGTTCCGCAAAATCCATACTATTGCTGTGCCCTGCTTGCTTCGCTCGTAAGTCCCACAAATACTACCAAGACGGCCGCATATGCCGCGGTACTTGACAAGACATGTATATGCTCGTCCAAGAAACAAGCCGCAAGGGCCCCGAAGATGGCGACGAATACAGTGGTGGATATCAAAGCAACGTATAGCCCAGTTTCTAATATCATCAACCACATAGGGCCAATAAGAAAGCCAGCACCAATGGCCGAGACCACAAGCCGGCTAAGGAGATTTCTGTATCGACTTTCGGTTCGGGAGGGCACGATGGCGCCCATATGGCTGTCCCACTTCCGTACATCTCGAGCATGCCTGCCCCTGAACTGACGTTGCGTGGCCTCTCCAATTGCCGCCTCGAGAATGATGCGATCCAGTTTTTTCTCGCCTGTCATTCGAAATGGGTCGCTGCTCGACTGTTGGTTTCTTTTATCCATATAGTCGTAGTCTTGGAGGCCCTGAACTGCATCCGTGGGATTAGTCGCTTGTCGTGGATATGTACCTATGTTTGGAGGAGGTGGAATTACCATATTTATGAAGATCATCTTCCCAACAATCCTCAGCTCCCATCTGCTCATTGTCATTGGCATCCCCATTTTCATTCTTCTGATGCTGGCGATTCCAGCTGACGCGCAGCTCGCCAGTTTTCGCCCACTGCCCTATGTGACGAGCGAGCCGTATCCGCAGTTGTACCAAGTACATCCGCTGCACTTCGGCAAGGTTGACTTCGAAACTTTCTTCGCCCTGCTTCGAGGGCATGAATGGCCAGGGCTTAACTTTTGTAACAAGATGTTGCCCGTAGTGCGTCCAAATCCATTTCTCGGGCCTGTCGACGTCAAGCTCATCATCGTCTGGTGGACCTTGGATAGAAGAGCGGGCGGACCCAGCTGCGCGTATGGGACGCCGTTGGATCGGAATGTTGAGGTCATCCCGTGGTGGTGGAGTACCTCTGCGGGTGGATGGGCGACTATTTGTTCTCTGGGTCTGATGAGACGGTAAAGGGACACCAGCTTCTTCATCTCCTGGCCGATTCGCCATGTTACCGGATACGTTTGCTGGTCCTCTACAATGTCGCTCTCGCTTTCAAGAAAGGCTATCCCCCAACAAGCCGCGGGGGTCTGGCAAATAAGGGAGGACGCTGCCGGTAGTATATTATCGCTCGATTGCCTCGGACGGCTTTCAGGCTTTCGAGCTTTCACCTGGCTGCACACCCATCCATTTAGCTAAATCCTACCACTGGGTTGGCATAAACACCGCCTCAAAACTGTGCCCAACCTCTTGTGTTTCGTTGCTGAGTGGTATCCAATCAGTTGCGGCTGCAGAGCGTTGCATTGCAGGGGCGAATCCACACGAAAATATGCATTAATTACGTGTCGAGCTAACTTGGCTTGACACAAGAGGGATAACTTTTTTCGTATTTTATCAGCTCGTCTCAGCAACTCCTTTTTCTCTCTAGTATGAAATATCTTTTTACCAGACCCCGCCCCTCTTTCCTTGGACCTTGAAGAGATCAAAACACCTACTCGGAATGACCTCGGCGGTTGCTCTCAACCTATCCATCACCATAAATGATGAACCGCCACGTCTGCGGTTGAGTTTCGCGGATGCTGGCGAGAAGTACCGAAAGCACAATCCCCCCAAGAGCATACAACTAGGGGTCGGGGTGTATTGCATCCGCCTCGACAGGGCTGATTATTTTGGTATTACGTTCGATAAATCGACCGAGGCTGAAGAGTGGTATCAGGAGAGATCTTGGTATGTGTTGTTTGAGTATGAAGGCAGGACGACAGTCTGGATCCGTCGATCGTTTACCGTCACGCAACTCGACAGCCTAAAACTACCGCCCCCACTTAACAGCAGTGGTGGTGAAAAGGAGCCAGGTGGGAGCATCATCTCCGTGAGCTCTTCCGAAGATCAGGAGAGGCGTATATTCAAATCGGCGAGTAGCTGGGGTACGAAGGCTGTCCAAGGGATGGCGAATGTGAAAAGGAAAGCGGACAAAATACGGAAAGTGGGAAGAGTGTAAATTTACGGGATGGATGAGGACCGGATGTTCAGGCTTGTTTACTTCATGACCAACTGGTATTGTGGTTTGTAGGCTAGGATGAGTTGGTACATGTACCCAAGGTAGTTTTATTTTGGATGTCTGTTCTGAGACTTTTCAGAGGGTAACGATTTTTCGCCTAGACGCCAACAACAGTGCAATATCCATTGTGATCTTTTCTCTCCAGCACATCGCCCCCCGTCTCCATTTCTTCATCAAATCTTCGCCTTTGCCGACTTCACCTCCTTCCACACATCCTCAGCGCCCCCATTCCTCCCAAACATCTCCCTCAAATCCCCAACCAGCGCCTCCGGCTTTTCCCACGCCGCAAAGTGCCCGCCCTCCTTATGCACCTTCTCAAACACAACCGGCCCCAGCGTGCGACCCCAAAGCGCAGGCGGAACATCCAGATCGCGCGGAAAGCTACTAAACCCCAACTTCACCCCGCCAATCCACCGCCTCACCCTCTCCGCCACCGTCCGACTCCCATGATAGGCCTCATAGTAGATGCGCACGCTCGCGGCGGGCCCGGCGCGCGAGAAGAGATAGCAGCTCACCCACGTGAGCACCTCGTCGTCGGTCCACTGGTAACTGTCGCCGTCCACCCACTCATACAGCTTCTCGTACACCCACGCCAGCAACGCCACGGGCGAGTCGGCGAGGGCGAAGCCGAGCGTGTGCGGGCGCGTTCCATGCAGCACGTTGTACCCCATACCTTCGCTCCTGAACTCGCGGCTGCGAGCTAGTCCGGCACGTTCGGCGGGGGTGTGGCGGTGGAAGAGGGACTGGAGGTAGAGGAGTGGGTGGCGGGACGCGGTAGGTGGGAAGGCGTGTAGGAAGTTGATGTGGCTGGCCAGGAGGTGATTGGGATACTCAAGGGCCAGGAGGCGTGTGATCACGAAGCCCCAGTCGCCGCCTTGAGAGACTAGAAGCGCAAAACGCGTGCGGGTTAGTCAGCTGGGGCGGCGAGAGGGGGCGGCGAGTACATACCGTATTTGTCATACTTTAGTTGTAGCATGAGTTTGTGAACCGTCTCAGCGTACTGATGAAGCCCAAAGTTGGGTTTCTTAACCCCTTCAGAGAAACCGAAATTGGGCAAGGAGGGAACGACAACGTGGAATGCCGGCTGCGAGGCATCTGTAGGTTCAGCGAGGAGAGGAAGCATCTTGATCGGCTCCCAAAATCCGCCCGGCCCTGGCCCGGAGTCAGTACTAGTTCATGATCAGGCTGTATCAGCCAGTACGTAAGAAGATGGCAACTCACAACCGTGGCAAAATAACAGCGGGATCGCATCCGGTCGGCTACTTTTTTGATGAAGGAAGTGAATGTCGAGCTCGTCAAAGCCATCAACTTCGATCGTGGTTGTAAAGTGCGGAAGCTGGTTGAGCTTCGCTTCGTGTTTCCGCCAGTCATAACCGTCTTTCCAATAAGCTACCAGCCTTTTGATGTCCCCGAGTGGTGTGCCATATTTCGAGTCATCGCTGAATGAGACTTCGTCGGGAAGGGTAGCTAAGGAGAGCTTATTCTTGAGCTTCTCCAGCTCTGTGTCCGGAATCTCAATTTGGAAAGGTCGTGTGTTCGCCATCTCGATTCAGGTGATGGAGTTGCTCCAAGTTGCAAGTTGCCACGTGAGGATGTGGAAGGAGAGCAGCGATATAGACGAGATCAATGGAGGGTGATTACAAATACAGGACCGCCCTGCCTGCATGTATGTACAAACAGGCCGCATACATGTACTCGCCAGGGCGTTTAGCATTGACGTCAACGTTATCTTGAATACCACCTGTACCCCTCTTCCCCAACGCCCTATTGAGAACACAACCTACCGAGGTACCCTTAACTACCCTCCCACAGCCCCAACATCAGGACTTGGAGATGATCCTTTTGCTATGCAATGTTCTGCCAGCTGGAACGGAATTCCTGCTCCACTTTCCCTATCCGGGCGGGTTGTGGCCGAGATCCAATCGCCATGGGTGACGGACATCTTGGCATCATGGTGTTCTGGACCCTTCCGCCGGTCAGTGCTGGAGTGGGTGCTCCGGTGAATGAGAGTTCGGATACACGAGGCTGTGTTGATTAGCATGTCCTGTCTCTGGTTCATTAACAAACACGCCGTCGTTGCTATCCTGGG
This sequence comes from Chaetomium tenue, assembly GCF_020726465.1. Classification (NCBI taxonomy): domain Eukaryota; kingdom Fungi; phylum Ascomycota; class Sordariomycetes; order Sordariales; family Chaetomiaceae; genus Chaetomium; species Chaetomium tenue. Next base: position 67,859 of record NW_027117330.1, on the reverse strand, counting down.
GTTGCCATTTTCTGTCTCAAGTTTCTCCAAGACCATGATCTTAGGACGGGGTGTCTGGGTGCCGTGGAGTCTCTGGGGAATGGCCCCGTTCACGATCTAGGAAACAAGACATGTGGTTCAGGCACGCAGCTGCAAGGCAAAAACACCGAAACGACAAGCTGAGAAGCACAGGTAAGTAGGAGTTCACACAATGGAAGGTACAAAATGAACCCTTATATACGATACGGACGTCCTCCAATTTGAGTGGAAACCCGTTCATGTACTGGCCGAGTCGAACTGGAACCGAAACTTGAAACCAATCTTGGTGACGAGAACATCAACTCACAGACTCAAAGCACGCACAAGGAAATTCGCACTATACATCAGAATCGCACAACATGAGCACAGGGTCACCGCAGATCACAAGCACTGAGAGTAATAGTCGTTTTGAAACCGGCAGGTTGAGCCCGCCTGGCAACTCTGGCATCCGTTCCAAGTTTTGCCCGCACACTGGCCGTACTTGGCCGAGGCGCACGCCGCAGGGCCGCCCTGTGGGCCTACCAAACAAACAAGAGGCAAACCGTCAGTACGGACAGGAAGGCCAGTCTAGGGACCGCTCTGGTACACCCACCTCCCGTTAACAGCACGGGCGTGCCGATTTTGGTGGTCTCGTCGATGCTGCACACGTTGCGGCAGCCGCCCTGCCTCCCGGCCCCCGGGTCCGTGCTGTTGTAGACCATGTCGATCCAGCGGACCTGCATGTAGGCCTCGCCGCCGACCGACATGTTGCCGGACCAGCTGCCGCCGTCACTCCACGTGTTGAACATGACCTGGGCCGGGTCGCGCGGGGCCTGGAAGGTGATGCGGCTCGCCAGCTGGCCGTTGACGAACCACGTGCTGCTGCCCGGGGTCCAGTCCATGCGGTACTCGGCCCAGTCGGTCCAGCGGCGGCCGTTGGGGAGCGTCGTGTTGCGTGTGGCGCCAGGGATGTCGCTCGTCTCGTTCCACGCCGGCTGGTTGGTGTACTGCACGTACGAGGCCGGGTCGCGCGTGAGGATCTCCAGGTCGGCCTCCTGCACCAGGCTGATTTCGTCCGCCTCCGGCGGTGGCCGGTAGGTGAACATGGCCGTGACGGCTCCCGCGGCGCCTTTGGTCCGGGCTTGCATGCGCACTGAGAGGAAATGGTAGCCCTGACTGACCGACTCGAATTCGGCCGAGGACTGAAAGTCGGCATGGCGGACTGTGCGGAGGGTCATGTGCGTCATTTGCGGCTGCTCCTGGTCGTGCTCAATGTAGATGTTGTTGGGGCTGTTGACCATCTTGACGGCGGCATCGTTAAGCGTGCTGTCATTCAGTCCAAGGAGTGCCGTGTTGTTCCAGTTCATGATGGCCCACGAGTTGGTGAAGAGGTTCGGGTTCGCAAAGAAGTCACTGGAGGGTTCCGCCTGGGCATTGGCCTCGAAGCTGTCGATGGGATCCGGCACGCCGGCATACTGATGGAGAGACCGGAAATCGAAGAACTGGTGGTGGGAGAAGAAGTTGGTCACCGTGGCGTTGGTGTTGTAGCAATGGCAGTTGGAGTCGGTTGTTAAGGGGTGAGCTCCTTGGACTGTCGTTACCATGGATGCCGCAGCAGCCACAAGGGCGAGACTCCGGGCCGAAGCCATCGCCAGCTACGATATGGTGCAATGATGCTGGAGGAACAGCTTTGCACCAGTCCGACCCTAATCTGGTGCTCCGTTGACCTTCAAGTACTGTGGTATGTTACTCCGTTGAGAAATTTTCTTGGCTGCAGGTGCCAAGGAGGCCTCTCGCGTTTGCCCGCCTCGGCAATCGAAAAGGGGCTTGATCACCGGGGATTGTCGAAAATAAAAAGCTTGCTGCAGGAAGATTCCGGCAGCTGAAGTACCGGGCGCAATCTAGGAACCAAGTGCCGGATGAAGAGCATGTTGTTTGCATGTTCATATTAATAAAAGGGCCGGCTTAGGCAGCCAGTAAACACTTTGGTCACCTGCAACTGGTAGGGGCTGGCGTGGCTGTGCATCCATGTACGTCTTTCAATAAGCTTTCCAAACCACATTGGACATTGTCGGCAAGAAGGGAGCGGCGCATTTCTTGGTAAATTTAGTTCACTCGGGATCATCCGAGTGATCGTCGCTTGCTTGCGGCTACAGATTCAGGCATTTAACCGCCAACTCCCTCAGCCAGTAGTTGCCGGCAGGGGTATACTTGTAAACAACGCCAGCAATCCATCATTCCTGCCAGTAAACCCCCAACCAGGACTGGCACGTCATCCTGAGGGACAGGTTCCTCATATTGCAGGTTGTCTGCACTCCACACCGGCACGGCAGTGAGAATAAACTAGCCTGAGCAGTTTATTGCTCCTTTCACCTGGGAGCACTCGGTTTTCAGTCCGAGCTCCGGGCGAGATGATTCGTTTAGCCTGGCGCCTTGCCCACCAGGGAGATGCACACGACGTCGAAAGCGAGCAGCTCCCCACACAATGACCGAGATCTTTGCTAACAGTCGTGGAAGACGGGGACGTCCAGCGGACTCGACGAAAAAAGCCAGTTCATTATAGCGAGCGGGCACCGCGGGACCAGCCGCGCATGCACCGTAACGAAGTAATAGCGTTGCGGTTGTACCCTGCTCGTGTCACAGCGACCAGGGGTGCTAATGTTGTGGCTTCCGTCTGGCGCATCTTCAAGCGCCCAAGACTGAGTAAGCAGGTTTGTGTAAGCTTCAAAATAGGTATTCGTCCCATCGATCTTCGTGATAGGCATAGAATAGCTCGTCTAAGCCATGCCCATGGTCATCACCCAGCCGCTGCAGGAAGTCGTTGAACGTGGGTGGCCGGCGAGCTTCCCTTTCTGGGTCTGACTCTTCGTCACCCGAAAAGTAGTACTCTGATGCCTCGTCCTCCTCCTCCAGCTCGAGGTCCTCCTCCGGCGCGAGATGGCCGATTTCTCCATCCTCTGCGTCCTCGTACTCTTCTTCTGCTTCGAAATCCTCGTCGTCCTCGTTGGCTGGGGCCTCATCTTCATCTTGATAGGACGGAAGCAGATCAAAGGTTCTGAATAATATCCCTGCCTTCGCACAGCGTTGCCGGGCGGTTTCTACTTCTCGCCTAAAACGCCTGTGGAATTTGCTTTCCGCTGGCCACGAGTGAATGGCAAGTGAAATGCTGGACAACCGGTGAGCCTTGCTCGCGCATAGGCATTCGACGCCGTGGAGGATCATGTCCAAGTTGGCAAGGTAAGTCTGCTTCCAGTCCCTGTCGGTACCCCATTCACAGACGAGCGTGAAATCGCGGACCGAACGGGGCAGTAGCTGGCATAACCGCTCCCCGTCATCTTCGTCGAGAATGCCCAACGTCCCAAAGACGCCTCGATAATCGAGCATGACAGTTTCCAGCCGTGTGAGTTCGGGGATGCACCGCAGCCTGTGGTTCTCGGGTTTCCTCGGCCGTTCCATGCCGCGGGTTAGATAATGTCCTTCGGACATGGAAACCAGCTCAAGGGTCCGTAATGTGCCCGTCAAGCCAAGAAGCGCCTCGCTTAGTGTTGTGCCCTCCGGTAATAGATCCCGATCTTCGTCTGACGTAGTCGCTTCGAAGTGCACAACTAGGGTCTGCAGGTTGACACAGGCGAGGCACAGTGCCACTAATCTCGGCTCGTGAATGTGGCTGCCGTAGAGGCGGAGATGCTCGATGTGCGGTAGCGGGGGAAGTACGGCACCGCGCCCGACGACGCTATCCGCAGAAGCGCAACAAAGCTCGAGCGTCTTGATATTCGGTAGCAGCGGGAGAATCTCGACGGCGTGGTCGGCTATCAAGCGCGAGAGGGTCAGCTGGCGGTCACCGTCCTCTCGCTGGCAGTAGATGCGGAGCGATGCGAGGTTCTGCATGCGGCAAAATGGAAGGAACTCAAACAACCTCTCCGCGACGGGTGAGTAGCCTTCAGCCCGGTAACGGATGATGGCATCGCGGATAGCCGGGGCTGGTAGGTCGGGATGGTCTAGGTCGAACTGGGAATCCGGACAAGCCATCAGGTAATCCCGCAGGTTGGGTGCCCCCAAAAGGATCATCTTGAGGAGCTCCAGGGCAATTGTACCATGATAAACCCCCCCATGTTGGCTGTCCCAGCTGACTGGTCGCAGTTAATAAAAAGTCGTGGTTCGCGTGTCAGCAAAAACCGTACCTCCAACCTGTCTCTCCCATTCACGGTGCACTTCTTCGATGGTTTTCGCGGCAACGACGTCTACAAGACAAGCAATACTGCGGATCCAGGGCCTGATTTCCACGTTGGTTTCCATGCGGCGCAAGAGCGTGACCAAGGCGCGTGGTGTGGGGATGACGAGGGTATGGTACAGCAGTGGCTTGGCGATGACGGCGAGGCGCCGTGATGTCCGCGCGAGAGATAAGAGGTTGTCGTGGCAAGCGAGCCAGTCAGCCCACTGGTGGCCAACATCCCGAAATTCCCACGTGCCCGAGTCGCGAAGAGCAAAACGGGTGGTCAACGGTTGCGCGGGGACCAAGGCCTCGGCGATGGGTCGCAGCAGCTCAGTCGGCAGGCGTTCCAGGGACTGGCTGAGTTGACTCGGGGGCTCCGGCACGGGCGCCGCCGGGCCGCCGAGGGAAACCGGCGATGTCATCGGGGGCGGACAGGAGAACTCGGCTCAGGGTTCGGACCGCCGGATGAGCGCACTTGCCCTGGAATGCCGCGCAGGCGCTGCCGCCGTGGCGTGCTCCCGGCCCTGGGCAGAAGATAAGAAGGATATCCTGGGTGAGTCGTAGTGGCCGGTGCGCCCTCGGAGCCGCATCAGCGTTCCTCGCAGACGGCCGTGATTCACGCGATGGTACGGTTGGCGGGGATTTCTTCGAAAGGGCGCGCTCGCTTACGGCCAATCGGGGCAATTTTGCGGCGTTTAAGCAGCGCGGAGGCCATCGGCAACTTCCGATCTCGGCGCTGGGTCCTGCTGGTTTTCGTGAGCAGATTCGACGTTCTCATCGCCATCATCGACTATTCGGGAAGCTGCTCGCTCAGACGCGTGTTAGTGGACAGGCACCAGGTTGGCCATAACATGACCTAAGGACCCTGCCGCTGGCCACGTTGCAGGGCTGCCAGGAAGAGAAGCTGGCGCGGCAGGGAAATAGGCAGGGGGTAATACAGCAGCATGGACACTGCAACCGGCCCTTTTTGGGGGTCGATCCAAGCGCGCCAGGCTCTGGGCCCGGACGCCGTGCAGGGCTAGCCGACATCGCTCCGGTGTGGTCATTTTTATTACACGCGCTCCCGCAAATTTTGCCGCAGTGCAGCATCGGCCACGGCAACCCGCGCCCGGATCTCGGTGCGGCGGTCGTCGTGCGATTTGGGCCTCTCAAGGTTGCACATGGTGGGTCGGGCATGGAGACTGGGCGGCTCCCCACCGCAGCCGAGCCGGGACGGACCCAGCGGTCACGGTCCAGATTTAGCAGGTGCTACAGCTTCATTTGGTTCGCCGGATGGCGGGTGGGACGCCAGAGCCGCCAGCAACGGGGCCAATTGCCCAATCAGCACCAGTCAGAGAGGCGATCTAACCCCCTGAGTGAAGTTGTCGTCACCGCTCGGACTGACACTCGCGTTTTCGTCATGAGGAAGGGCCGCCACGCGGCGGGGCAGAAGGGCATCAAGCATCAGGCATCGCGGTGTCGGAGCAGGCGTCGTCAGCAAGGCTGGGGATGACACAGGATTTTAAATCGTCAGGACTGGCGTTGACTGGAGGACAGACATGAAGGGCGTTTTAACGCGATCCGGAAGGACGACCATTCCTGTGTATGTGAGTCACCTGGAAACCCCCCAATTACCAGGCCGCCGTGAACCGATCTACCGTTGCGTTTGTCTCAAAAGGGTTGCTCTCGTTGCGCTGGTTTAGGAGACTGCTCCATCTGCCGATCGTGCAACGAACGAGCACGGCCCACATATGACTCGTTCTTCACTCTCCTTCGCAAGGGATCGATCAATCGGGGGAGTGGAGAACAACTTGGGCGTCCGTTTCTCGTCGGTCCACGATCATTGCGGAGGGCCGGAGACCCAAGGTCGTGCTCCATCTCGCTGCCGCTTATGATACTAGTCGCAGTTTCTACCGGCCAAATTGGTTGTCAATCGCCAGGCTTTGGGTTCGTTTAGGCTCGATGCCAGCCGGACCTCCTGCCTTGCCAGCATCCCAAGAAGCAACAGACGTCGGGGCCATGCAACGGTCCGGACTGATCCGCACCATCCGACGCCAGCTCGAGCTGCCTAATCCAGCGATGCCGAGCCGGGTCGCTGGATTGACTTCATTGCCAACCGTGTGTCTTGATTGATGTGGCCGAGGATCCTTCCGAATCAGCTGGCATCCCTCCGCTGCGGAATGGAAACGCTATGTTTGTTGTTGGTCGACTCGTGTCGCCGGGATCGCATCGGTACTCGTCTGGGGCCGCATGCCAGAGTCGGTGACATCGCATTATGCGAAGGACAATCGTAAGGGCTCGAGAGAGCGCATGTTGGAGGTGACGGAATCCAATGATGCAGTCACGGGTGCCAAAACGCAGTCGCATGCGTGTGGTTGACGGCGTCGTGCTTCAAATGTGCGTCGCAGTCAGTCAGTTACACCGAACTGCGCCCATGCACAGGGGAGTCGCTGCGTTGGCCTTGCAGGCGCTATTTCGGTGAAAATACAACGAATGATTCATCGCCAGATCGAGGTAAAACCGCTGAAGACCGTCGGAGTTGATCCCAAGTTGTATTGTGGTTTTGGGGAAGACGGGAAGGAAGGGAGGCATCGAGCGAAGGCGGTGTTCAGCGAGCATGGATTCGGCAAGTGGGGCAATGCACCTTCTGCTAAGACATCGAGTTCCTCCCACCACCGCCGACCACTGCAACTTGAACGGAAAAAAGTTCTGCCAAACACCACAGCGATAGGTACGCACAAACCGACACAACAGTGAACCCCTAATTATAGGAGGGACTAGAATAACTACCTGGTATCGTGAACCCCATAATCTGGGGCATAAAAATAAGAACGGAAAGATTACGCTGGTAATGCTGTCCCAGGATAAACGCCATGCCATCCCCACAAAACCTCAACCCCGCCAAACTGACCTTCCGAGTTGTCTGCGGCTTCGGCACGGGGCTTGATATCACCACGACCGATGAATACCTGATAAATAAAAACATCTAATCCCGGGTCATGATCGAATTCCCGAGTTAGCTTGCATGCCCACCGACCAAACGTGAGCAGCCTGAGCTCTGGGAGCTGCCGGACTTATACCCATGGTTTCTGTCGACGGAATGTCGTCTCCGCTCGCCATTAGCAAGTCATCGACATCCCTCTCAAACAGGGATGCATAAGACCGCTTGCCTAGCGTGTGCGCCGCCGGCAGCGACACGTGCCTGTCCGATGTGACCACCGACTCGGCCAGCGTCGCACTTCGTTGTGGGCTGGTAAGCAACACCCTCAGAGCAGGACCAGGGCGCAAGTCCTCGACCAAAGCCAGCAAGGCATCGACGATTGTCACGGTATCTTCCTGCCATCCATACAAGGTAGTCTCAAGCTCGGAGACACCATCGATTATGCAAAAGACGGGCCTGGAAGGGTCGATCCGGACAAAGAGCTCGGAAAAGAGACGACAAAGGCTAGGGATGCCACCATAATCGATACCGGCGAGGAGCTGCTCATCGATGAAATCCAGAGAGGGCACTGGCGCTGCCAAATGACCTTCTACGTCATGGCTTTGCACCAGCAGTTGGTGGACTAGGTTGCGGATAAGCCCGCTTGGTCCGTTCAGGGGGTTGGGTCGTCCGAGGTGCTGACCACAGAAGTGATGGATGACTATGGGAACAGGGCGGTCCCTGTCGCCATTCCTTTCGGGGTCCATCACGGTTCTTGCGAGGGATGCACAGATTGCCGACATGGGCGTGACCTTGTCCGCCGCAACATTGCCGCAATGGCCATCAACCAGGATCAAGTCCGACACCCACGCCGGGGCTTCGAGCCACTCTTTGAACCGCTTCATTTCCATAAGGCGGTTGCTTCGGGTACCAACATCCACTTTGAGATGGTAGCTTCGCCGCGTCACGCCAGCCAAGCTTTCGGCCGCGGCATCTTCCGGCAGGTCGAGCGTCTTCAGCAGTTCTCCAAGGCTCACTAAGGATGCCCCTGGCGGCGATACGGGTTGTTCATATAATGTGACCTCGGTCTGGTTCGAGGGTATAACTGGCAAAACCCGCGGAACTGTTGTGTCTGCTATTCGGAGCCACGGCAATGTAAGCTGCGCTGGAGCTGCCCATACGAGTCGAGTTAGTCGATCCCCAGCCGGCACCCACACTATCATTTTCCCGAGGAGCAGCCAGCACTTACCATAGAGACTCAGATACGGTTGGTGGTACCAGCCACCATCGCCATCCCGAAGTCCCCTTAGCAACTCCGCCGCTTCGAGCATCTTCTCTGTCGCCGTCTGGAGGTTCTTTTCTTGGTCAGTCCCGGAAAGGCGCAATTCGAGCCGCGTCATTCCGTCAACTATCGCAGCCTGAATACCGTCGACGCCTGACTTGACTGCTTTGACCTCGGCGTCGATGGCAACGTTGCTTGCGAGGATGCTATGTTGCGCAACATGTATCTGGCCGACCGTCCGTTCTGTTGCTGCCCTTGAGCACCGGTCGACTCGCTCCGCCGCCCGCGAAACCTGAACGAGGCAGTTGTCCACCACCTCGGCTTCTTTTCCCGGGCGTTGTTTCCACAGCCGCATGACTGCACCAAGTATTAGGCCCAGGTCCACCAATATCAAGGATGCCTGGAACTTGCCTCGATTCTTGTGAGGGTGGCTGCGCAACAAGATGCCGATCAGTATCGCGACATTCTCTACCAAGGTATGATACAGCTGCCTGACCGCATGCACCAGGTCTGTAGCACCGGGAAACCGCATTCCGGCTTGAACGGCATCGAGGAATGTCTCAGGGATCCCCTCAAATGCTCGGAGGATCTTTGCGCGGGTCTCTAACCGCAAGGACACCATCTGTGAACCGCATTGGGTCAGCTCAAAACCTAAGGGGGAGACCTCGATCACGGGAAGAGGGGGCACACGGGAACTGGCACTCACCCTGCACAAAGTCGTCAAGCCGCCACGAAGGACGCAGAGGCCATCTTGGTCCGGTATCATGCCCGCTAAAGACTCGAGAACAGCAAGCTCCGGCCCTGACTTTCTCAACCTGGCCCGCACCGAGGACCTTTCTGCCTTGGCGTTGTCCTGCGCCGTGGCTGACTCGATGGCGTCGATGACATCCTGCCAGCAAGAGGAGCGGTTCGGAAGGCTGCGATCGACGAGTTCAACGTCGTGTAACACCTCAATAAGGGATCTAGACACGCTGTGTTAGTGCGCGACCGCGATGGGGGCCAAATCGGCCGTGTTATAATACCACGACCACAAGGCGAACCGGGGCGGGAACGTACTGGGGGTGGGGGCTGAGCTCGGAATTGTTGGAAGGTTCCTGCTTTGTGTCCATTTCCTGGTAAACAGCACTATCGTCGTTTGATGCGTCCTCACGCCGTTCGCTTCAAACGAGGGCAGAGCCGGTGGAATTTCACGGGGAATGAGGACGATAACACCCCAGCGTCGCGGCGGGGCTCGCGATCTTGCGGCTGGGCGGATGGTTGGTGCTTCACGGATTTAACCCCAGATTGGCGGCGACATGGGGCAGCCGACGGGCGGTTGCGTTGCAGAGTGTAGAACCCGGCCCTTACGCCGCTATTGCTTCGCCTCTTGTCAAGCACCGCCCTCGCCTACGCCGCTGCGGCTGCTGGGACGCCAAATCAACCCCAACCGATTTCCCCAGCGGGGTGCGCAACGGGAACCGCTCGAAAAGGGATGTCCACCGTGCAGGGGACCAGTTGCCTCCCATCTTTGCTCTCTCGGGCCATTGACCGGGACGGAGCTGAGACTGCGGCCGCGATGTGGGGTTGCATGATTGGCAGAAGGATGCAGAACTTGCGGTTGTGCCAGACACCTGCAGCAGGACACCCCCTCCCCTGGTGCGACCCCGACGCTGCCTTATTGGCTCGCGGCTGGACGCCTCAACTGGCCTTCAATCCTTCCTCGGAATGGCCTGGAGAGGGGCCAGAGCCTCGTCTCGAAAAGAGGGGCAGAGGGGAGATGGGGCGGTTGAAACGGTCACGATGCGGGCGAGGACATTCTTAGCAAGCCCGGACAAGGCATTTTAGCTAAAATTCGAAGTCGCGCCGCCTTGTATAAAGCACGCTACATAACGATGGTCCCTGCTGTGTGAGCCCCAACGGAAGCGAATTCGTATTTGGCACCTCATGGGCACAAAAAGCCGAAGTTGAAGTGTAGATATCGACCGAACCCTCGACTGTCAGAACATCAAGAAACGAAAGGCACCCGGAAGCCCAAAGAAACTGGGTTACAATCTCTTTTACTTTGTTTCTTTAACTTTTCGCTTCGTTTACTTTAGTTCTTTCTGATTTCTTAACTTCCTACTTTGTTTTCTTCCCGTGTTAGGCTTTTTTAACCAGAGGGTCTTAAGCTACGGGTCTCAATACCATATCGCCACAAGCATCTGCCAGCCCGCTATTTCTGAGGGAATCTCGACAACAATATGTCGCCACCCGCCGTCGAAGGAACCGCAGTAGACGAAGTAGCGCCACCCATGGTAGAGGTCTTTAACTACGAAGACAGGGAAGGCAGCGAACCGTCCGATACCGATCATTCGGAGGGGGAAACTCCACAGACACCGCAAGCCCCGCAGCCACCAACCCCCCTACCCCCACAGAGGGAAGGAGGTGGCAGAGGGGGGCTAGATGCCGCAGCAAGTTTACAACAGCCCGGCCCCCTACCACCACAAGGGGAAGCAGGCCGCAGAGGGGAGCCAGATGCCGCAGCGGGTTTACAGCCGCCCCCAGATGTGCCAATAGTCGCGCAGGCAAGAAGATGCACTTTTGAGCAGTTTGTCAACCGATTCTCGCCCGAAGAGGCCGGTTATGCGATCGAATACCTCGAAGCCGGAACGGAGCTTGGCCTCGAAATGGCTAAGGAGGTGGGGAGGCGACGTCTGGCCAAGGTCAAGGGTTACGAAGGACAGAATGCCATGGAATACAAAAGCAGGCGGTTCGACGGTGGCCTCTCCAGCGGCACCTGGCTACAAGCTGTTCGAATTCAATCCCCTATGGTACTGAAAACCCTCGCCGAGGTCACGGGGTACAATTGGGGAACTGAGCCGCATACCTTCATGCGGCCCTTTGGGCACCTCATTCACTTCCACCCACAGATCAAACAAAAGCTCGCGGCACTCAAGGCTGCCTCGCCAGAAGGGGAAGGAACCGACACTAGCGAGGAGGATGCCTTAGATCATCTCCAGTGTTACGTCTCGTTCGTTGACGAGCATCTCATGCCGCTTGTCGATCAGTTTGCCGACGCCAACCACTCCAACCCAAAGCGTATCCGATATGAGGACCTGTGGTATCTATTCAAACCCGGGGATCTTATCTACCTACCACGGAATACTCTGCAAAAGATGCTGAGGAACCGAGGTCACACGGAAGCGTATCCGGAGAGCGCAATCTACCAAACGATATGGAGGCTCGAGATCTTTTGGCCACACGAAGGTGACCTGGAACTTCCTATGATTGGAAACGGCTCGTCCGACTGGGAGGCCAAGACAAGGCTGTACTTTGTCGATTACGACGGCACCGCGTACAAACCTGTGTCGATCAGCGTGACAATGGACCACTTCGACGGCGAGAAAGACATTCGGACTCTGAATGTTTTCCCCATACGGTTCGCCCCGGACCACGAAGCCTTGATCGAGAAAAGCATGGAGTGGGGCGAAAGGTTCACGCAGTGTATCGAGCAGCGCCATGTCTCGTATAAGGCGTGGACGCTTCAAAATGAACCGTTGGGGTGGAAGTACATGAACAACAACAAGGGCCGGCCCGTGACATCTCCTGAGTTTACCGATGGCGATGTCATTATCGATTTCCAAGAAGCCTTCAACGCCCATCCGGCGTGGAAGTACAGTTACGGCCTGGCGCCAGAAACATGGTCGAGCGACGTCCTCACGACCCGCGATAAGTTCCCCATCCTGTTGTGGTCTGACGCCTCTCGATCCAAGCTCCTATCTGAGTGGATCAACATCACCGTGTCTGATGATGACATCGACTTCCTTGAGGGCAAAGACTTTGGGAAAAAACACCCTTATGGGCAGAACGGTGTTGACAAGCCTCCTAAAGACGATCTTGTTCTGCTTCCACGGCGCCTTCTCGGCTACGGGCTCCATGAGCGCCGCTTTCTGTTTTTGGATGTGGACAAGGTTAAGATCAAGCGTGAAGCGGACTTCGATCCTTTCGACTTTCTTGAAATCGATCCGACCAACAAACACATCATTCACTGCCTCCTAACGGACCACTTCAACACAAAAGAGGCGCGTAAGAAAGGGGAGATTGCGAGTCAGGACCCTATCCCGGGGAAAGGCAATAACCTCGTGTTTCTTCTCCATGGGCCTCCGGGGGTTGGAAAGACGGCTACAGTTGAGGCAGTGGCCCAGAAATACCGAAGGCCGCTGTTCGCCATTACATCCGGAGACCTGGGCTCGACGCCCGACGCAGTTGAATCTTCTCTGACTGAGATATTCCATCTCGCTAATGTTTGGGACTGCATCCTCCTCCTTGACGAAGCCGACGTATTTCTTGAAGAACGGGAGAAGAGTGATCTCAAAAGGAACGCCGTCGTGTCGGGTAAGTTGCTGGTGCCCTTCGTTGATATTCTGTGCAATTCCGAGCTGATATATCCATTCGAAGTCTTCCTCCGGGTCATGGAGTATTACAACGGCGTGCTCTTTCTCACCACGAATCGGCCCGGTCAGCTCGACGAGGCCATCAAATCTCGTGTCCACAGCGCGCTTCTTTACCAGACCTTGAGCCAGGCACAGACCGAAAAGGTGTTCCGGATGAACATCAAGAGGCTCGAGTACATCGAGATGCAACGCGAGAAAGTACAGCCTGACTCTTCTCAGCCGTATCTCCAACCAGATAAGACTGGTATTTTGGAGTTTGCCGAGAAGCACTGGAAGGAGCACGAGTACGATGAGCTAGGGCGGTGGAATGGAAGGCAGATCCGCAACGCCTTCATCAGCGCGGCAGCATTGGCGCGCGGCGATGTTGATAACAATGCCAGTGACGGCAGGCCATCCGTCACGGTGTTGACGGAGCGGCATTTCCAGGGCGTTGCAAAAAGCATCACAGCCTTTGACAAATACATGGCCCGAGCCCGCGGGGCCCTAGACTCGGAGCGCGCGCGCACTCGGGAGGACCGGCCATCGCCAGATGAGGACCCGGAGACGGGGCGGAACCGCCGGCCCTCGCGCAATCCCGGACTATCCCGCCCGTCGCTCAACCACCTCGGAGCCGCGCCCCAGACGCCAACGCCCTCCCGTCATTACACCCAGCCCCCGGTGTCGCCGTCTCCCTCGTACTACGTCCAACCCGCACCGCAACCGTCCATGCCAGTTCCAGGGCAGCAACCGTATGGCAGCAGTTATGCCTATCCAACACAGATGTACGGAACCAGCCCTGGCGCTTCGATGCCAGTCTGGCCACAGTCTGTGCAGCAAGCCGGGGTACAAGGGCCCCCGCCGGCGGTGCATTCACCCCCCCATGCCCAACAATATCCCGCAATGGCTCTCCAGGGCGGCAGCGACGCGGGTTTGGCCGTCAGACAAGGTCCGCCCCAACCACATCCACCACGGACACCTGATGGTTCTGGCTCGCAACAAGGCCACCAGGGACATCACCATGTGGAGTAAATGCCGGTGGAGTGGGAAACGGAGTCTGACAAGGCTGGGGGGACATATTGAGATTGTACGGGACGTACTAATATGACCTCTCAGCCGGTCTTGAGTGTAGTGCTTACTTCTATTTGAACGCCTTTCAATCCATCATTGTGCCTAGTCTTACTCTTCAAAACGAGCGATTGTGGTCTTCCCCATTTAAGTTGATCATATGTGCCAAGAGGTCAAAGGCAATGACACCTGAGTCGAAGAAAGAAGGGAAGAAAAGAAGATCCAAATATTGAAAATAAATGAATGAAAAGATAAAAACAAAACAGAATAAAAGCAACCGAAAAAGAAAGACAATAAAGAAATAGACCAGAGCTTGCCCCGGGATTATCTGGGTGTTTCTAACCACAACAACAGGTGAGGCGGGGTTCCATTGGCATTGAGAACGGTGTGACTCGGCTTCATAGGGGCTTGCCGAAACCAAATCCGTCTCGCCGAACCGCGCCAAATTAGCGTGGTGCTACACCAATATGATCCATAAGTACGCAGCTAATCACCATATCGCTTGTTCCATCCATCCACAACGTTATCCTTTTCCCAGCCAAGACGGTCTGGCCAACATCAAATCACTAAACCTAGGAGCAAGTCACCACATCTTCGGCCTCCTACCACAAACAATGTCGTCTATCGACCCCTCCCGCCCCGACATCGTCGCATTCATGGCACGCGCCTCAGCCGCCCTAGGCCGTGCACTCCCCACACCCAAAGACATCTTCCACTTCGGCGGGTCGTCCCCCACACTCGCCGACGAGCGGCTCCACCTCGCCATACAGGGCAAGAAGTCGGCGACCACGTCCTGGCCCGTGCCGGAGCCGCTGTACTGGGGCGTCGGCGACCTGTCGGTCATCCTCGACGGCGCGGGGCGGCCACGGGCGCTGATGCGGACCACGTCACTCGTGCAGTGCTTGTTTCGGGACGTCGAGGAAGATTTTGCGCTCGCTGAGGCCGAGGGGGACTACGAAGCGTACCGGATGGGCCATGTCGCTTTCTATCGTGAGCAGGAAGGCGGCGAGGCCTTCGGTGAAGACAGCATCGTGCTGTGCGAGCGGTTCGAAGTGATTTATTCGGCGGAAGGGCTCGGAGAGGACGACGGGCCGGTGGAGGATGTGGGCGCTGGTCAAAACCAGCAATGAGTCTTCAACATTGGGTATCCTATGTGTATGTAATTCGAGCAACACGAAACAGAAATATTATGTTTAGTCCCAACCTCCAGACAACTAATCCATCCCTGATGATGTAATTTAACCCTCCCCAGCCAGGCTCGCCAGGTCATGCCGCGTGCTTAGACGGCACGGCGGCAACGGGCCCGTGGACGACGATCGGGCCGCTCTCAGGCCGTGTGGCAACTTTGTTGTGGCATTTCGAGCAAAAGTAGTTGGTCTCCTCGAACCAGTGGGCCATGCAGGGGACGCAGGCCAGGCAGACACAGAGAAGGCAACAGAGGACACCGGCAACACTGTTTCGGGAGAACACGTCAGCGAATCCGTCAAGAGCAAGTCATAACCGTGACGGGGAACTTACATTTGCATTGATGTGCCCTCCGTGGCGACTCTGGTCATAGTCCGCTGGTGGCAAAAAGGGCAGTCGATCCACTGCGGCTGATCACCAAGTTGGTGTATGGGAATCACACCGAGGACTGGCTGTTGCGCCTCCATCGGTGCCGGGGATTGCGGTTGCTCTGCGTTCAGATCCGTCGGCATATCCTTTACGGGCGCCGGTTGTTGGTTGGGGGCTTGGTTGGGGTTTGCGGGTTCGTCGGCCGTCCTCGGCGCGTATGCCGGGGGCGCGGCCTCGATGTCTTGGGTAGCCGGGGCCGGTTGGGGTTGTGGTTCGTCCTTTTGCATATTGACGTTTGTTGGGATGTTAAGAAGTGCGATGTGATGTGTGTAGGTCGTCAGAGATTCGTCCAAGCGCTTCTTCACAATAAATAGGAGGCAATAGCGATGGTCCAATATAGACCCGTGGCCCGATCACTTATTTAGGTACATTTCAGGGAAACAGCCTCACGGCTTACCTTTTCTATTTACAGGGGATCTGCCTTCCTTTGTCCCTCGATTTGGGCCGTCATTGCCGTTTACATGTCATTCGAAAGCCTAGTGTAACCCCGAATCGACTCCTTGGGCCTTGTGTTTCCCTTGGCAGGCGTAGTGTGTGTCTACCATTGGCGAAAGACGGACTGGCATTCAACCGAGGGAGCTAGTTAACGCGGTTCACAGCCCACTCCCTTGATCCACCTTTGGGGGCCACGGGGAGTATTTATCGTGGCACAGTAACTGGCCCACTGGGAACTCGTTACTGGTCGTCTGATTATACGAGGCACACATTCAGGCGGATTCGGAGATGTGCTGGTAGGGCAGAATCCCCCTTTCATACATACGAGGCCTCTTTGACCTTCGGGACACGTGAAAGGTGTGTGACATCACCTGCCCTCGCTGACTTCCCTTGGCATTTTCTATCGACGTGTTGAAGACTCGGGGAAGTGGGGAAGGGGCCGATCAAGGGGACCAGTGCCAGCTCTAAGCGGCCATGACATCACAACGCCGCATGTGTTCCAACCTGACGTCTTGCAGGCGATAAACCACCAAGAATGTAGTCGCCTCCTCGCGGGAAAAGGTAACACACAAAACATATCATACCCCTAGCAAACCAAACCGATTACCTCGATCCACCATGTCGGATATTCTCGAAGCCATCAAGGACGCCATCATCCCCAAACGGCGCGAACAAGCAACCGTCGAGACATACGACCCCCATACGAGGGGACCTTACCCCGACCGTGCCTCAGCTGAGAACAACCAGCCGCAAGTCTCGCCCCCACGAGCCCCAGCAGAAGCTCAGCATTCCAGCCGCGTAGAGCGAAACGACCTCGGCAGCGCTTCCGATAAGTACAGGTCTCGCGCCGGCTCAGGAGACGAGCTGGCTGACTACGGGGAGGCCATGGCCAAACCGGTACATAAGGAGGGCGGGAAGTACGGGCTTTCGTGACTGTTTGTAAGGGGCCAAGAAACCAGGTGGCTGCTCAGTGAGTTTTTAAGCGGGATGGTTTTCAGGGTACGGGGGGTTGGGTTGGTCTCGGTTTTTTGTCATTGATATCTCCCAGCAACACAATGGTCTTCGCGAGTATTGGAGCAATCATGCTGTTTGTATACGTATCAAATAATCACCAGACGAACGGACCCAGTTGTGCATTTGCAAAGGGACACGCCCACTTGTCATTCCCGACAGGGGCCGCTGTGGAGAACCGTGTGGTCTGGGATCTCGTTGCCTGCGAAAGGGATTTGGATAAGGACCGTGGGCTCATTACCCAGGAACTCAGTGAAATGGCCCGCGATAGTACTGGCTGACTTGAGGTCCACTGCGATGAGCAGCGACGATCGCAAGGTTCCGGGCATCACGTATGCCACCTCCGTCTCCGGGCGCCCCTCTCCCGTCGAGCCACCTGAAACCTCTCTCGAATGATTATCGGGATGGCCAGGTGTGGGAGGACAGGGTGCCGTGATTCTTATCAGCCCGTTCAGAATAATCGAGAGTCTAGTCCGTGTCAGCTCAGCCTCTACGTTGCTTTCTACACAGAAATCTCACTGGACGTGTGGTGCCCAAGCTTCGCCGGCGGTTGTACGCGGTTCTATTCTTGACCACGTAGCCGTGGTGGTGTTGCCGATGGCATAGTTGGCTGCTGACATGTAATCGACCGCCACAGTGGACAGCTGACAGCACTCGAGCACTGAATATCCGCCGCGGGAAGAGAGCGCCGTGATGTTGAGCGGTGGGGCCACGTCCGCCACTGTGGCATGGCCCAACAAGAAGGGCGCTAGAGCGCGATGCAGCCGCATTGTGCCTCGATGATGGTGAATGGGTTTGCGTGGGTTGACGAGAGACAGACGGGCGGTGAATCCGAACGAACAAGCATACATGCCAAGATTAGATGTCTCACATTCTTCCGCGGATCTTGCGGAGGTCCGGTTCGGGACTCATGATTGGGACTTTGCGTTGGAGCCATTAGTTTATTCCTCTTAGAAAAAAAACCAGAAAACAAAAAAGCCGGAAACAAAATGCGGAGAAAGCCATACTCAGAAGGCCTAAACAGAGATATACATTGTTGGCGGCTTGGAATGACAGTCAACAAGAGTCATCTTAAGCTAAAGGACTGAGGACGAATAAGCAAGCGGAAGTCCTGAGTGAACAAATAGACCGGGATCACGGCCAGCACAGGCCCAGCAGCATAGCGAGACTTCGACAATCCCTCGTGCTTAGCCACTTGTTTAGGTTGTTGTCGGGCTACTCGGGGTCTTCCAGCGCTTCGATGTATTAGTGCGTTAGCTGCTTGCTGGTATATACGGCAGCGACATGCCCAGGCCAATACCTCAAAATAAAACTCGCCCACCTCGTCCTTGAGCTCGACCTCCGGGTCCTTTACCCACTTCCGTAGCCGGATCTTTGAAGTCTTTCCCAGTAAGTAGGTAAGTAATGCACCTTGATTGCCGAGTCTCGGATGATGAACTGATACAGATTCTGTACTACAAAAACAACTCATCCGACCATCGTAGCGCATTGAGCATAACGGAAGAGGGAGGAGTGGTACGTCTTGTTCAAATTGTTTGCAAAAATCCTTGTTTCAGTACCTATTCGTCATTCACAAGCACCGATGTGAGGGAACAGAGCAACAACGACGGTAACGGGTCTCCCCGCCTTGACAGAGAGTGACGCTTTCCATCTTCATCCGTCATGACTGGTGCCGGTGGCTTGGCATGGAAGCTGCGTCCCATCTTTTCTGCATTTAGCCCCTCCAACAGAGCACAGCGCGGGGCCAGTTGACCAACACCCAAACCGCGTCTGAGCGAGCAAACATCAATCGCAGCTTGTCCGTCGAATTTTATGGAAGATCCGCTTCTAATCGTTAACAATGACGCCTCCGCCAAACATCGCCGGTGAATGGAAGAAGCGGTCCGTTGTTTCTTGTTTCATTTTGAAGCTCGACGACGGCCAGCCCCGGGTTGCATTATTTCGACGCAGCGACAAGGTGACAACCTACCGGTAAGCCGATGGACGGCTATGGAAGCCAGGCTTCGTTTAACGCCTCACTCAGCATGCTGGCATCAACACGCGATATCTGTCGGTACTGACCCAGACACAGCCATCATCTCGCCCCAATATCCGGCAGCGTCGACGGGGCCGACAGGTCCCCCCTTGCTGCAGCCTGGCGTGAGCTCGCCGAGGAGACCACCCTCACGACTGACTCACTGTCGCTCCTTCGCCAGGGCAAAGAGTACACCTTCCAAGACCCCTCGGTCAGTCGCGAGTGGACCATCTTCCCGTTCCTGTTCCGTCTCAAGACGTCCGCGGACGAGCAGCGCATCCGCACCAACTGGGAGCACGAGGGGTGGGCTTGGCACGACCCTGGGTCCGTCATCGGGGGCGATGGGCTAGGGGGCCTGAACGGGGTGCCTCGGCTGGACGAGAGCCTGCGGCGCGTGTGGTTTGAAACGGATCTCGGACCGGCGGCGGGCGCGGTCCTTTCCCGTGGGCTGGACGCGCTGGCTCATGACCATGAGAGCGGGGCTCGGCAACTAGCGGACGCGGCACTTCAGACGCTCAGAGGAGTAATCGCGGAGATGAATGCAGGGGATCGTGAACCAGATGGATGGTGGGTGACGGTGCGGTTTGTGGCCTGGCATCTGTGGAAGAATGGCAGGGAGAGCATGGGCGCGCCCATCATGAGCGCCTTGTTGGCTGTGCTGTCGGGAATCGAGCGGGTGTTGGAAAAGGGTCAACAAACAGACCAGCTGCGGGGGGCCGCTCTTCGCGAACTAGACGCCCAGGTTGCAGCAAGGAAGGAGTCGGTGGACCTGATCTCACGAGCCGTCTCGGCATACGTTGAAGACACCTTCCGGTCGAGGCGGGGCTCACACAACCCAATTTGCATCCTGACGCTCTCGGAAAGCTCGACAATTCGGCAAGCCCTACGACGCGTGGCTCTCGAGTCCAGCTTTCCCCTCGACCTCCGCATTCTCGAGTCCCGCCCATTGTACGAGGGCGTGTCGTTGGCTGGGAAACTGGCCGAGGACTTGTTCGCGGCGGCCCCTCCAACAACTGGAACACATAGCATAACACTTTACACAGATGCCTCCGCTGCCCTCGCGGCCTCTGACGTCGACTTGGTCATAATTGGAGGCGACCGAGTCGCCGCGTCTGGGGATGTTAGCAATAAGACGGGCTCTCTACCGGCCGTGCTGAGTGCAAAATACGTCGCTCCGACAGCCCGCGTCGTCTTGGTAGCCGAGTCTGGAAAGACCGCGCTCCCTGGACGGTCGGAGGATCACGTCGTCGAAGACAACGGCCCGTCCGAGGTGTGCCAGGCCTGGCAATCACAGTACAACAGTTCGGGAGTTCGCAACGCGCTTAGGTGTGCAGAGTCGCCTGACCCCAGCCGCACCATCAAAATGGAAATCCGCAATATCTTTTTCGAGTGGGTGCCGGCACGCCTGATCGACACGTACATCACTGAACACGGCGAGTGGACGGTACAGCAGATTGCAGAATACTCGGCAAGGCTCGAGGCCGAAGAGAGGCGCTTTTTCGGGAGCTTGTAGGCGCTGCTGAGCTTAAACAACGATTCTGGCCGAGGGTGCAGTGGTCTCGCACGGAACCAAGTAACCTGGTTCAAATCGTGACACGAGAGATCTATCCAGTCACGAGTAGAGGGGGAAGTGACGTTCTTAAAGCACCCAAAAATAAACTTAGTGCTCCATTTCCGCCGCTAAGAGTTCGGCACAGCAAAGAAAGCATCATGGTATCTAGCTTGCGCAACTGAACGAGACCGCCCCAATACCGTCGCCCTGAGCCAGACAAACTAGGAAAGAAAGGTATTGTAAAACTGCATATAGTCCGCGTTCCACCAACATGACAGCGTCTGGTAGATGTCGGCCACTCCTTGGTACAGCCCGCCGCGGTTTGCTTGGTTTCTCGGCGAGTCCCGGTCCCCATTGGGAGCTGCTGCATTGTCGGTACCCTCGTCCATCATGTCTGCCACGTCCTCGGGCAGTAAGTCGCGAAGCGCGCCTTCGCCCGACATGAGGACATGTTTCGTGTCTGGGTCGTGGATCGGATTCCGCAGCTGTTGGGCGAGGTACTTCAGGTCCTGCAAGACGCGTGCACAGTCCTTAGCATACTCGTTGCCTGTCTTGGCTTCCGTCTCAAACACCTCACTGGCCCACCCGACATCGTCCAGATCCTGGGTTCGGAGGTTCACAAAGACCATCTGATGCATGGTGAGCACGATGGCAGCGTTGAAGATATTGTGAAGATCTCCCAACAAGAGCTTCTGCCGCGGACTCTGTAGACACATGAGCCGACCGAGCCGGAGATTTCGGCGGGCAGCGTCGCTACAGGCGCGGATCGGTTCGATTTGCGACTGCATGATCTCGATGTCAAAGGGCTGGTCGATGCAGACAATACTAGCAACAGCCTTCCACACAGCCATCAGCATTGCCGGGCGCACTGCAAGGATGACCAACTGCGAATAGTTAGCAAGCATTCCCCACCACTTCGGACATGTTGTCAGCTCACTTGATTGTAGCTCATGTGCAACGCCCAGCACGCTCGGTCCTGTCCAAAGCTGGCTGCGCCGGTCAACAGACTGGCAGGGCCTTGCCCAAACGAAGCGGCCTGCGTAAACAGGTCGGCAGGTATGAGCGTCAGGGGATCCAGTGGGAGCCGGAGTACTTCGGGCAGATTATCCCGCCACTTCCAAAGCATTTCCAGTGCCTTGCCGACGCGGACGGTCGCTTTGGTTAGAAGATCCGGCAACCCAGCTTCGCGGTAGCTACTGTAAACGATGTAATCCGAAATCTTACACAGCTCCACGTGCGCGCGCAGTCCGGCGGGGGAAGGAAGGCCGCTTCGAGTGGTTAGCGAGGCGTGAAATGGATGTATGAGTGGAGGGAGGCTTACGGGCTTTCGTGCGGGAGTGGAAGCGTGATGGCGTCGTCCGGAGTCGTGGGCGGACGGCCCATAACACAGCCCAGCCACCTAAAGAGAGTCAGCATCCCGTACGCTCCGACACAAACACTCTACCGTGGTTTCTACAATGCAAACTTACCTGTCCAGAACGTAGACAGTCCAGAAGGTCCGAACTCCAACCTCGTTGCCTGACCCTCCCTTGTGGAGGCCGTGCATCACGCTAATAGTCATGGCATTACTAAGAGCCATGTAGGCGGCATCTCGACGGTTATTTTCGATCAGATACAGGGCCATGAGGGCCAGCACGGCAATGTCGGTTATGGTGTATGTGGTGCGGTCTAGAATGTTGCCCTGGAGCGAGCGGGCCTTCGCAAAGTAGTCCTCGCCCAGCTGACCATCAACGGCGGAGCCGGGGTCTCGTAGATTCAGCATGCGGGCCATGGCAAAAGTCGTGTGGTACAGGGCCAAGGGGCGATGGTGCGGGCCGGGGCGCCTCAGGCCATCGGGCCCTTGAATCGCGGGGAGAGAAGCGAACGAGACGATTTTCTGGATATCCTCGAACGGCCAAAACATGATACCGCCGCTGGGAAAAGCACCGTTGCCATCCTGGATAAAGTAGCGGGCTTGCCTCATGGCGAGAATGATGTCCTCCTCGGGTGGGAGCGCGAGCGGGTCGACGTTAGCGGGCAACACCATAGGGCGTGAGTCGTGCGTCTGATACTGGCCGACGGAGCCGAGAAATGCGGTGCCGGCGAGGGTCTCCCCAGGGTCGCCGTCGAGTACCTGCGCCAGGGGCGTGGCCGTGGCGATCAGTTCCTTGAGCGTGTCAAGAAAGGTTGCCCCAGACGTCTCACCGAGATAGCGAGAGGTGCCTGCAGGGTCAGCCAGCATTCGGCCATCGATACCGCTGGGTCGAATGGTGTGCTGCGTGTCGCCATCGAGGGACGGCGAGTCGGCCGTGTCCGTGCGGGACGAGACCGAGGGCGAGCCGACCTGCTGCGGGGCTTCCCGGCGGCGGTCACCGCGCTCCGTCGTGGCCAAATGACGCTCGAGCGACGCGCACCGGCGCCGGAGCGACTCCAGTTCGGCCCGGGGGATAGTTACCCTCTCGACGGGCTCCGGGTACAAGCAGTCACGCTGGGCGCTCGTGCACTGGCGGCACGGGCGCTCGCCGCTGCACTTGATGCGGCGCACATTGCAGCTATTGCAGCTAGAGAGCGGGGAAAGTAGGACAATGTTAGTCAGGCAGGCGGCAATACGGGGACAAATTGCTCACTCACGCCGTGGCCACGCGCTTCCTCTCGTCGGGCGCGACCTTCTTCCTGCGGGGATTGACGGGCAGGCGATGCAACGGCGACGCCGCCGAGGCCGATGAGAGGTCCAGGTTCGCGGATGGATTCGGCGGCCTCGGCATGTTCTGTCATCGGGTTCGCGGGGGGAAGGGAAAATCGAGCGGATCGACCAACTTCACAATGTCGCGGCAGATGGGGTTTAAGCTTTCGGTGTCAGTACCCGTGGTGGAGGAGGGAACGGGGCGAGGTCGGGTGTCTGGCGGGGGGGAAATGAGGTTAGGCGGTGGGGCCGCCTGGACAACACTGCCCGGCACCTCATCCTGAACCCTGCACCCATGCCACCCGGCTCGCGCCCGGGGCCCCAACCGCCCAGTTCATGGCTGCTGATTGGGTGGGGTGCCCTGACCAATCGAGCCAAGGCTGCCACCACCACCACACTGAGCGAACAGCCTGTTATCAAACCAGTCGCAGGGTTTTGGGGCCACCAAAAGGCAGCAGAGTGGGGGTCCTTCTGCATGCACGCCGCTCGATTGTCAGCGACTTTCCTCACCGAGCATTCGAGCGATCATGCACCCACGCGTCACCAACTTGGTCTTATTATTATTACTCTTTTCGATGGGCAGAATGCAATGGTCTCTCGTCGTTCGTTCGTCCGTCCGTCCGTCACAAGCCATACACGAATGTCCACTTTCTGTCCGCATACCGCACACCGCCGCTCCTCTCCATCTCGATTTCCTCGGCCGATTTCGACGCCAGAATGCCCGCCCTTTGCCGATTGACCGCCTGCAGCGTGGTCCGGTACGCCAAGAACCCCGCCAATGCCGCCGCCACAAAGCCCAGGGTCACAAAGAACGGCACGCGATACCCGGGCGCGTACTCGGGCCGGTACAATTGCGACCCGATAACCCCCGCCAAGTTCCCCCAGCCGTTGACGCCCACGACGAGAGCGCGCTTCCCCGGGGCGGGCGTGTTGCCGCTGAGCCACGCCACGGTGAGCGGGGGCGGCACATAGCTGCCGAACAGGAACACGCAGAGTCCCACATACTTGGCAGCATGGGTGGGTGCCGTGACCACGCCGATGAGCCCGGCCAGGGTGATGACGATGGCAGCCGTGATGTGGTAGCCCCGCTCCCTGTGCCGATCCGAACTCGATGCGAAGAGGTACAGGCCGATTGCGCCGCACACGGCTGGGGGGACCGACATCTGTTGGCTGTGCTTAGTTGATCGCCCATGCACCACCACACCGCGGGCAACGGGACAAACTCCGGACCAGCTTCGGGTGACTTACCAAGTTGGCCTCGACGGCCTGGTACCCCATCCCCTGCACCACCAAGGGAAGGAACACGGAGAAAGCACTCGCAGGGACGCTGACGCAGATGTTAAAGGCTAACGCAAACCACAGCTTCCAGTCCCTCGCTGTCTCCACGATGTCTCTCCTGGTGAGCGTACCCGATTCGCCCTGACCTAGGTCCACGAGCCTCATTCGATGTGTCGCAAAGATCCGTTCCTTCCGCGTCAAGAACCACGCCGTGTCGGGCTTTACCGGGAGCCAGAACCACGCGGTCAGAGCCAGGCAGCAAGTGGCAATGCCCTCGCAGATGAAGAGGAGCTGCCAACTCCTCAGTGTGGAATGGGGAATTAGGAAGATACCGTAGGCTACTCCCGTTAGTCCGGCCAAAGATGGCAAGAGTAGGACTTACAGAGTGCTCCCGAAAACGCACTGGCAACCGCATACTGACCGAAGAACAACCCGATCCGCACGGCAAGGTCGAAGGGCGCATAGAATGAAGCCAAGTACATGACCGCTGTCGGGTAGAAACCGGCTTCAAACAGTCCCATGAGCAGACGCGTGGTGAGCAAGGCCGCTAAGGAGAGTTAGCGGTGGCATCTTCTCCCAGCCAGGTTTCCACATACTCCGTCCGGAGATGAAGGCCTGGGCAACGGTGACGGCGCCCCAGCACATCTAGTTGGCTCGTCAGAAAAGGCCTATGCGCCAAGTCTTCATCGGCTCAGCTTTGACGAGGGTCCCGATATGGACGCACCATCATGATGGAGATCCAGTGCCGCGGGCCTAGCCACCACCCAACTGCCGCCGATAGTGGCTGGAAAAGAACAAAGGTAACGAAGAAACACGAAACAGCAAGATTAAAATCCTCGGGGAGCGCACCGATGTCGTCAGTGAAGCCTGACCTTGTCAACATCAAAGCCGCCGGGGCCACTGCCGTGCCAGGGGCATCACCCACCTTGTGTCTGGGCATTTCCGATGTTGCCCCTGTCTAGCCCGTTGAACAGATAGAGCAGCGATAACAACGGTAGGATGGCCCAATCCAGCTTACGGTTGACGCGCCGGGCCATCTCCGCGTCGCCATTCTGAGGCTCCAGCTCGAGTAACGGCGTGGTTGAAGACGGCCTGTCGAAGCCGTGCCGTTTCGGCGAGTAGGCGATTGGCGACTTGTCCATGACAGCTGCGGGTAGAATTAGCATAGCAATGATGAAGTAAAGCGGAGCAATGCACCCACTCGTTTTAGTCGAGCGAGGCCGTCAGGCGTCAGCATGAGATGGGGAATCCTGTTGGCGGCTGTGCCGCAA
The DNA here is from genome assembly GCF_020726465.1 of Chaetomium tenue. Taxonomy (NCBI): domain Eukaryota; kingdom Fungi; phylum Ascomycota; class Sordariomycetes; order Sordariales; family Chaetomiaceae; genus Chaetomium; species Chaetomium tenue. Next base: position 42,175 of record NW_027117330.1, on the reverse strand, counting down.
TATCAGGTGATCGAACATTGTTAAAGCTTAGCGATGCTCCATTATTCGGTCTTTTGGGGCCTCGACCGCGAGAGAAAAGATGTTTATCGACAGCTTAAAAGCAGCAATGACATTGAGGTCCTGGGTATGCATTCTCGATATCTTGGGTTTTACCAAAGGTCAGATGGATATGCGCCCCTGAATGAGGGATTCCACACCACCTCAGGTATCCGGGCGAGACACGGCTGCATGCAGCCCTAGGTGGTCACCACCCGCTCTTGTGCATGTTCAGGCATGCGCGCCCTCCGGCGCCAAAAAATCGAAGACTGCATATGCCTTACCCAGACGAGGTGCGCTGCCACTGACGACCCGATTCCAAGCTGGGATGGAGTGTCAAGTGAAGTCATACCTTGCTCGACAAGCCCAGGCCCTTTCCTGGTCAATTATCCAACCAGCATCAACTCAAATCTCAAATTCCATCAAAGCTCCGTGGAATCATATCAGCAAAGTTTCCCAGCAGTAAATCCGTTAAACTTTACGGCGCAATCCATGCAGCGCGAGTCCCGCGGCAGGCCAAGTTCTGGTGCAACTTTACAACCACGCATAAACTGTTCGGCCGTAGGACGACGCCCAGTAATTCTGCCAGTAACTCAAACAGTCTCTGGTCCGTGAAACGGTCCGGGATCACAGCCGCGCAAGCTGCTGGCTCTTCCCTGCGATATTGCAAGCCGCCTTCCTGATGTCGAAGTAGTGTGTGTCATCGTAGGGTTTTGGTGGGCAACAGCAGAGCGCTTTGGTGCCGGGTGGCTGGCCAGCACTAGCTCCATGATCAGAACTTGAGATGGAAATCTACATCGGATGAATTACCCATAGTAGGCTTGATCGTTTTTTTTTTTTGTTTTTTTCGTTCTGTTTCTGCTGTGGGCCACAGTATGTGGCACGTCGGACCCGAGACTCCAGACAAGGTGACAGTTCCCCGTGTGGTCGCTCGTTCTTTCCACACACCTACTGTCCGAAACTCTGGCAGTGCCAATGCAGTGTCGCCGGTGCGCCTTAATTATTTCCAGATTGAGAAGTCATTTTTGACTTCAACTATCGCAATTCATTCTGACTATTCAAAACTCGATTTCTTTTGGTCGCGTGGTTTCTTCCCGCGACCTCGCGCCAGCGAATTCCGCGATCCCCGCCCGCTTTAAGCTTTTCTGAGGTTGCACCGCCCAGACCACGCCGCATTCGCGCCAGCGCTGGTCGTCCTCCTGTTGGCTCGCTTCACCGGGAACATTCCGATCCTTGACCGTTCGCATGATGCCCCTCCAGAATCTCCCACAGGCCTGGCGCCGGCTCGTCTTTTTCGCGCCAGCGTTTGTCGTCACCTTGGTTCTCGCGGCTGGAATCTACAATGGCTCAATTCCGAAGCCGTCACTGTAAGGATGAAGACGGCGCAGTTATCAATTTCTACAATCTTCGTTTGCTTACAATGGGTCCAGGCCTACAGTAGTATTCGACGATCCTTCAGCGGGTCCTTTCCATCAAAGGTGTGGGGACGAGCCGCCGACCCTGGACAACCTCCCCGACGTGATCCGCGCGCTATGGGCGCCCCTTGTCGTGCCGATCACGGCTCCGGTCTTCACGACAATCGACGGCGAGAAGAAGCGGCTGCCGCCGTCTGCCGAGCTGATCCACACCGAACCGCTCGGGAAGCGTGTTTGCATCCTCGATCTCGACAACCGAGAGTTCACCGATCATGGCGACGTCTTTTCTTACCGCCTCCCCGCCTGGAACAATCTAAGGGGCCCGGCCGCCGGTTTCCTGAGCCACTACCTGTATGCCATGATTCACGGCTACTCGTATAAATTCGTCCGCGCTCCCAAATACCCAGACCGCGCCCCGCACTGGTCCAAGGTTGTCTTCACCAAGGAGTTGCTCAAGCAGTACGATGTGGTCGTCATGATGGACGCGGATGCCATGTTTTCGACACCCCAAGTACCGCTAGAGTGGTTGCTGAACTACTGGAGGATCGGGCCTGAAGCCCTGGTCGCCATGCCCGAGGACCCTCTAGACCACCCGAATTATGATGTCCGCCACAGGGTCAACGTCAACTCGGGTTTCATTATTGCGCAGGCCGGTGAAAAGACGCAACGTCTATTCAAGGACTGGGCCGAATGCCCGTCTGAGACACGGTACCCGGGTTGCGCCGTCTGGAAGAAACGCCCGTTTCACGAGCAGTCGGCCTTCAGCTCGCACGTTCGCTACGACTTCCTCGACGGCTACAGTATCGACTCCCACCCGCAGTACATCCGTACCATCCCATGCACCGAGGCCAACGGCTACCCCAAAGTTGCCGGAAGCGGCTGCGTCGGCCAGTTTGTCCGCCACTACTGGGCCGACAAAAACCTGACAAACCTTGAGTTTAACCACAATGTCATGGCCGCCCTGACGCCGCTCCTCGTCCAGGCTGCTTACAAGCAGCCCGGCATCGTTGAGGACTACCGGGGGAAAGTACTGGACGGCGCGCAGATTCTCGACAAGCCGCATCGCTGAGTGAGTCCCTCGACAAAGTCGTATTTCCATTATTGTCATTTATGGCGGTTATTTCGTTCATGGAGTATTCGGGGGATATTTGTCTGGGCATTCTGGGCATTCGGGTTATTTGTCGGCGTCTGGTTAAGGGGTTTGGGAAGAATTTACCATACTTCTATGCCTTATGATCTTCGGAATCTCCTGTCAAACGGTTTCAGAATCAACATACGCAGCCAAGGAATGGCCTACATCCACTTTTCTCGGATCATACCACGGTTGTTAACTGGCTGGTGGGCGGCGTATCTGCATCGGGATTCTTGATAGTAGCATAAAAGGATTTCAGGTAATAATATATGATTCATACTCCGCTATGCCCTAGGGCGTGCCGGACCCTCTGCTATTTAGTGTGTACAGGAAAACCGTGCCCTCCCGGGCCGGGTGAAAAACCCCTACCAACAATCAAGGAACGATGCGTTCTGGTGAGTCTACGTATACAAAGAGAGGAGGCCTCCTGGCCTCCGAACGGGGGCGCTTCAGGCCGCCGTTTCCAGCTCGAGCCTCCTGGCCAAGCTGTACATCGGCAGCCTCCCCGAGTCCATCAGCCAGTCGAGGATCCTCCTCGCAAGCCGTGCAGTCGTGGGATTGATACCGTGTAGAACTGAGTAAAAGTCCCGTCGTGTCCGAATTCCAGTTCTCTCCCATCTTCGAGTCAACGGTGGGGCCAAACACCACACTACCAGGTGTTCGGCAGTCTCTCGTCCCTCGCCACACTCGCAGGCAGGCGTCAGAACCTCCGGGACTTCCCGTGTAAACAAGTAGTCCCGTAAGCCTATTGCTCCCGTCCGGATTTGAATGAGCAGTGAGCTTTTCGCCTTGCTGAGACCGTCATGCCTCCTTAGGGTTTCGTTCCGGAATAGCGTCTCCCGCTGATGGTCAAAGTCGTCCGCCGGCCTGGTGATTGCTCTGCCGTCCCGTTCCTTTAACCACCTCGCTCTCCAGGCCTCTTCTACTGCCTTGTCCGTGTCTATGGTTCCCCCCGTCCAGCGCATGATCGTGCCCGCGGCTCTCTCTACCGCCGTGGGCCCTTGAGGTCTCAAGGTTCGCGGTCGGCCCCTATTGCCCCTCCTCGAGCTGAGTCTCTGCTGTATCTTGCGGCAGGCGGTAAGGATAACGCTCCCCGCCGTCTTTTTGCCGCCTTGGCCGTCGTCCAGATCGGGTTGTTGGAGTCGGTTTTCGAAATCTGCAAGCCGTTTGTTTAGGTATAAGTCCAACGGTGGTACCCACGTCTCTGTCTCGAGGTTACGGATGGGGGTAGACTTAAAGGCTCCCGCCACAATCCTCAGGCTCTTGTTCTGGGCCTTCCCGAGGGCCTTGGTGATGCCTTTCTTCACCGGTTCGCCTCCCACATCCGTGGGAATGTGGAACGACGATGCGCCATAGGCCAGCGCTGACCGGATGCACTTTGTGTACACTTCTCGCGCTTTGGCTAGACCCAGTCCCCACGTCGATGCCGCTAGCCTCGACAGGGCATAGCTCTGGGTCCTCAGCTTCTTCTCCACCGCCGCAAGGTGGGCTTTCCAGTTGAGCTTCCGGTCCAGCCAGACTCCCAGGAACCTGGCAGACTCCTTCGGTCTGACGGGGCTGGTGCCTCCCCCTGGGTTAGTGAGTTCCAGCTGGTTTGTCCACTGCCGTCGTCCCTTATTGAAATGGATCAGTTCGCTCTTTTCCGGGGCGAACTTCATCCCCCGACTGTCCGCCCATCGCATGCATGTTTCCCACGCCGCCTCCAGTTGCCGGACATTGGCCTCGGGGTTTCGACCAAACACCAGGAGGTTGGTGTCATCCGCAAACCCCGTTATAGCCAAGTGAGGGTGCTCGTCTTTTAGCTGCTTGTATAGTGAGGAAATATAGAGGATGAAGAGAACAGGGGAAAGGGGTGAGCCTTGGGGGACCCCTGCCCGAATTGCCGTCGGTGCCGCCGTCTTGCCGTCGAAAAGAAGGGTGACCTCTCGACCAGTCAACCAGTCTCTCGTCCAGAGGACCAGCCACCTCGGGTAGCCCATTTCTCGCAAAGTTGCTAGCAGTCGGGTGTGGTTGACCGTGTCAAAGGCTCCTGAGATGCCCAGTTGCAATAGGGACGCCGCACCCTTCTGTCTCCACGCCTCCTGGACCTGGGCTACTACTAGCCGGACAGCCAGCTCTGTGGAGCGGTGTGCTCTGTTCCCCATTTGTTCATCTGGTAAGAGGCCGTTGACTTCTGCAGTTTGAGTGACCTTCCTGGCGACCACTGACTCTATTACCTTCCCTAGGGTTGGCAGCAGAGCAATGGGCCTGTATCCCCCCGGGGTCTGATACACCGGCGGAGCCTTTCCTGGTTTCGGTAGTACTACAGTCTTCGCCCTCTTGAAACGGTTCGGGAACCATCCTAGCTCCAGACACCTTGTCGCCAGAAGGGCCAGCACTTCAGCTAACGGTGCTCCGCACGCCTTCAGAAGGCCCATCGGGAGCAAATCCTCGCCTGGCGCCTTCCAGGGGCTTGCTCTTCCTATCGCTTCCGTGATCTCGGTCGGCGTCACTGCTCTTCAGGTAATAATACTGGTTGATTCCAGCCCAACTGGAACCCTGAAACCTGTTCATATTCGTCAAAGCATCACGGTTGCAAACAGCAGGTATGGCGAAATTTTCTTGTGTCCAATTTTGTTGTCTACTTTTCAAGCTCTGAACGCCGACTCGAAACATTCTAAGTTCATCCCCGTTGCCCTTCATGATCCCAGTGCCGCCTCCCAACTTCATGATCCAGCTTGCCTACGGCACCGGCAAAGTCCCTCAGGAACCGCCAGCGCACGCGCTTCACCCAATGTTTCTGCGCGAACTCGTTCATCTTGCCGTCCGGGAAGAAGACGACATGATCCAGCAACGCCTCGTCGTGCGCGGCGGCCACAAACACATTGTCATGCGCGTCTGCCTCCTGTAGCTTGGCCACTGTCTCCAGCGCCTCGTCCGTATCGTGGTTGAATGCTTCGTCCGGTCTTTCCGGCCGCGCCGGTTCGTACACAGGCCCGCAGGCCGGCCGACCGCGCCCTTGGAAGAGCGACTCGAACGTGGCGCCGGGGCAGCCGTAGTGCGACTCGAGCGGGTGCGGGTCTGGCGCGAACGGGTCCGGGATGATGCTGGCCGGCAGCGGGAGATACTTGCTCGGGCGGATCTCGCCCGGGTGGTGGATGGCGTCTCCCGTGAGGAGGATGAAGGAGCCCTCCGGCCCGGGCGTGACGCGGGCGAGCCCGCTAATGTGGCCGACCGCGTGGCCGGGGGTGTCGAGCAGGTAGAAGGAGCCGTCGCCGAAGTAGTCGAGTGCGCGGAAGCGGCCGATGGTCAGAGGCTTGAAGGTGTGGTTGTCGGACGTGCCGGAGCTGAAGTCCAGCTCGATTAGCTGCCGGTTCGTCAGGTCGCTTTCGAGGATGGTGGAGTCGGGGTTTGTTGGGTAGCCCGGGAGCATGCTCCTGAATCCCGGTCCTACGATGAGCGAGGTGCTTGGAGGGAAGGTGTTGGGGTTGCCGGTGTGGTCGAAGTGGTGGTGGCTCCAGATGACCGCCTCGATGGTGGTGACGTCAACGCCGGCATCGTTGAGAATCTCGCTCACGTCTTTCCCCACGTGCAGAGCCCAGCCCAAACGTTCTATTTGGGACAGCGATGGTGGGCTAAGGTTTTTCCAATCTTTGCGAATACCCAAGTCGAAGATGATTGAACGTCGCAAGGCGGGATGCTGGATGAGAAACGAAAACACGGGGGCTGCCAACAAGTCGTAGCCTTCGACAGGAGGGGATAAAAACAGACTCGCAAAAATCCCACGGATCGTGGCGGTTGTGTCAAGGATAGAAACGTCAACGGTGTGAGGCGAAGAGGGAATACCTAATTCAGGAGCAGGTTCTATAACAGATTCAGCCATGCTCCAACAGGTAGTCGATGAATCAATGCAGCGGGGAATTCTGTCGTGTACGCGTGTGGAATGGCTAAGCACCTCGCCTAGACAAACGGATGGTTTCGTTCATCGATCAGATCGGATGGATACAGACGTCACCACATGCATAGCCTACTTTGGCTCCCAGCTTGGTACCTACCCAGACTGGCCGTTGATATCCAGCTGGTACCAGCTGGTTGGTGTTTTATCCATGCATTTGGTTGGTTCAAAGTTATATTACTTTATTCAGTTCCTGCGACATGTCAACCACGTCTCGATCGAGCACTTTGCTACGGCACTCAACACTACCTGTTGCTTTAGAATTGATACCGTTTATCGTTTAACACATTGTTAAGTGCGGCATTCGGATTGTCCTTAATCCATGCGATCTGGTTGCACACCCAATGGTACATGGCGTCCGATAAGTGGTAGTCCTCGACCCAACCCTGGATCATAGGCTCGTCTTTGAGCAGGGATTGTAAGCCGACCGCCTGGTTGTCAAGAAGGTGACGTAACCGTTCAAATCGGCGACGGAAATCGGGAAGCTCCGAGGGAAAATCGATAAGAAGCCATTGAATGGGCTGCTTGGTTGTGTAGCGATCAAATTTCACCCCAGTCAGAATCTCCTTGCGCAAAGCTATATAATCTTCGAGGAGAGGGGAGCATCCTAGTTGTATCCGTGATGTGAAATAATAATTTACTTGGTCCCATCCAGTCCGGATCATCAATTCAAGGACTTCGCGTATGACCCGAAGTCTATCGAGAACCTTCTTCGAGAACTTTCGGGCGAGCAAACTGCGGCCATGACAGCTCTCGAGGCGACAATCGTTGCAAAGAAGAGGGTCTGCAAGCTTTTCTGGATAATGGAATCCGTAGATACTAAATAGGTCCGGCTCAGCAAAGGCGTGAAGTTCCTGCCATTGCTTGCATGAGGGACAATGTATGACGTATAAGCAGAGCTGCCGAGGACTGGGTGCCTGCAATGAGCCCCTTGGAACTTGATCGGGCGGTAACCATTGTATCAGACCTGGAAAGTCGTGCTGAAAATGTGAGCCCTCAACTGCAGGGTGGGCAAAAAATATTCGTTTTGGGCAAAATCAATATTACTAAGCAATCGAATATTCAAAATGTGGAAAATATCTCACCTTGCTTAGTCATCGTCAATATTTCCAACCCCTGCAAACTCCCCAATCAATCCTGACCTCTTCCAATGCTTCAAACACTCGAGTATCTCAATAGTCCCTTCTCCCAGTTGCATTCTTTCCCAAGATATCGTACGGCGAGCCCCAGAAAACACCCGCTCGGGCTCTGCGCTCATCGCTGGGATTGATAAAATATTGATCGCGAATTGTGAGAGCCTTGGCCAACGTTTCCGTTGCTGAGAATCCAACCACCAGGACAATGCTGACTTGTCAATAGGGATTGCATGTTCCGATGTATATTCTTCGAGATCATCTTTGCTGTGCGGCCGTGGGAAGTTCGCGAGATTCCGAGCGAAGATGTCGTAGTCGTCGTCAAGATCTTCTGTTGCTTCTTCAAAAGGTGGAGCCAATGATGGGATGAAATCTTGGTTCTTGAAGTGATCCCATAATGTTTTGACAGCTTGGACAGCCGGTCGCACCCATTTCTTATCCCAATTGTGTTTGAGATACCCAATTCGCCGAGAAGGGTGCAGAATAATGGCCGCTGCGTAATATGGCGAGTCCTCGGTCTTCAGGTAGTATTTGTCGAAGGCTGCCCAGCTCCTTTGAACCCGAGGAGAGAAGAAAGTGTTCGCTTTGAAAGTGTCAAGACTCTTCTTGAAATGCTGAACCAGAATATCCATGGTGAAAAGAACTCGGTCAATGGTTGCAAGATCTCCTTCCGTCTCCTTGGTAGCGCGGTAGAATGGCTTCAAGAATGAGAGGACTGATCGAAGGGTTTCCCAGTCTTGTGGGGATAAGAAGTCGTTCTGGAGATCATCGTACCAGATTTTTGAGTAAGAGTCAATAGCTGACTCCTTCTCAATGGCGACCTTGAGCATTTCGTACCAGCTATTCCACCTGGTGCTATTGTCGAGGGGGATATTGCGAGTGGCGAGTTCCATAAACTGCCGAGTTCGACTAGGGGAACCACGGGTGTGAACGACAATGTTGTGAAGCTTGCCAAGAGGGCCAAAGTTTCGAAGGGAAATCTTTCTCTTCTCTAGGGGATCCTCTTCTTCATCCTCTTCCTCCATTCCTTCTTTCAGTTCTTGGAAGAGAAACGCTTGAACTGCCAAGTTGATAACATGGCCATTGCACCGAATCCGATTATCTGATGCCACCCATGTTGACCCTCCCTCCTCAAGAATGGAGCCAAGTAATCGACAAAGCTTGTCGTTTGAGGAGGCATTATCGCCGATGATTGCGCCGAGTTTTTGATAAATCCCATAATCTTTGAGAACCGAAAAGAGAGCTTTGCATTGAGAGTCGGCGTGATGTGAAGAAATCGAAGGAAGTCCGATCAATGCCTTGGAAAGCCTCTCCGTTTCGCGATCCACAAATTGAGCACAAATCCCAAGGAACAGCTTCCTATTTGGAGAAGTCCAGACGTCGAGAGAGATATGGATTGTTGATAGAGATGACTGAAGCCTTTTCCGCACAAGGTCTTTATGAGAGAGCCATGACTTTTCGATTTGGCTTTTGATTCCAGAATGCGAAGAGATGATCTCGTTTGACGCCGTTGGATTGAGTGTTCTGCAAAGGGTATGGAACTCTGAGCTTTCGACGAGTCGGAAGGGGAGGCTGTGCACCACAATGAGAGTGATGATTGCCTCGGTGATGACCTCTTTGTTGAGAGCCTTCTTGAGAATTCGAGTGTCTAGCTCAGAGTTTTCATTTGTGATTGATGCCTGGTTGTAGATATTTTGCAATGTAAGGCTGCTCAGTGAATCAACCGCTCGGGAGGCGCCGAGAACAATGCCATGTTTGGAGAAAAGGTGTTGTTTGAAGTTGGAGGTGTTCTGAGCGCCGTAAGAAGGGCAATATTTGCAATAGAGCATCCGATTTTTGCCCTTGTGTGTTGGCTCATCTGCTCGAGGCGGTCGACTGTGGTCTTTTGCAGTTTGACTTGCACTGATCGATGTGTCCTTGGAGACCAAAGAATCTTCAGAAAGGAAAGACATTTTCCCCCCAACTACTAAGTTACCTTTGAGCTGCTGGGAATGTTGATGAGCGGGGTCACGGAGCACGGGCCCAAAAATATTTTCGAATATTGAAAATGTTCGATTAGTCATCAATAAGAATATTGATTTTTAACCAGGCAATTGATAGAGCGGCAGTAAACGATTGATACAGCGGCAGTGCACTTACGTCGGCATGGAAATATGGGAGCTCCTATTGGCTCAAAAACTTGGCAGCTGTCAGCGAATTCCCACTAAAAGCGGTGAAGAACAATGCACTAACACTAACATTGTCGGAAAACATTCCCGAACACTATTTCCCTAGAATAACGTTACCCAACCAATATTATACATGCCCTCCACGTCGCGTAGATCTCGTATTATACAACAAGTTTTCATCACCGCTGCTCAGCAACTCCCACTGAGATCTCCGTCTCCGAATACTCGCTTGGACCCTAGGACCACTAGCACGTACGCCCGCTGCCTTTCCTGCCCCAAGTGCTGCATTTCGGCCGCCGCATACTCCCCGATGAGTCGGTCCAGACACATCGCTTTCTCTCTGAGCCGCCGCCTGTGTTTCTAGCCGAGCAAGTGTTGACTTGTTCTTGCTCCCGCGAGGCCGGCCCCTGCCGCGCCGTGGCTGAATCCCATCTGGCAGACTAGCCCCCGAGCGCTCATTTGATTGTCCGTTCTGGTTCTGAGCGCTCAACCGGTCGACAGTTACATAGGGAGGAACTGGCTGGGCCATGTTCTTCGGTCTACCACGAAGTGATGTAGCGATCTTTGGGTCGAGGATTCGACAGTAAGGGTCCGTAGATGTCGATTGCCGTAGGTGCCATCTCGGGTGGACGTCCCATTTCACCAAAGGGACATTGCCTTCCAGCTTTGATAGAATCGTATGGCGACACGGGATACCTAGCTCAAGAGATGGCGTACAATCGTTGTCACAGAGTCCGATGCTTGCTGGCCGGGGGATCGAAGGAGTTGGGATCGCTGTTAGAGCTAGGCGGTACTCCCGTGTAATGAGACGAAGGCCTTTTTGAGAAATGACCCGGGGAAGCTCGCCCAAATACTCGGCACCACGTCCAGTATACTCGCGCAAAGTCAAAACCTCGTCCTCTGCACATGCCTGAATGAAGTCCCTCTCTTGGTCGTGCAGCATGTCGGTTATGGCCTCAACAAGACGGTATAGGTGACTCATGCCGTTCAGGAGGTAAGACTTGACGTTGTTGTTGCTCGCTTCCGTCCCAGAGGTGACCCGGCAGCCAAAATTCCGATACCTCCGGATGAAGCAACGGGCCCATTGCTCCCTTACAGGCATATATGTTCTGTAAAGGTACGACAAAATCGCCTTCTGGTCGCCAAACTCCTGACAAAGGTGTGCCCATGACTTGTCATGCTCCGCCTCGGTCTCCGCAAACATAACCAGCTTCCACAGCATTACGACGCCCTGGTGGCTGTGTGGAACAGGCTCGGAAGACTGGTTAGACCCAGAGTCGCGAACCATCGCCCTCTCGCTTGCTGTTAGGGTTGTCCGGTCCCAGGCGTCCTCGGCGGCACTTTCCTGGTCACTGCCATCGTCTGTCCTTTCTCGTATCCACTTCTGCTTTGCCTTAAGCAAGACATTGGAGATGATGTGGTGGATGCAGATTTGTTGTTGGCTCTCGGGGAACTGCTCGTCTAAAGCCTTTTTCATCTGATTATCGAAATCTGTAAGGATGATATCGGGCAGCCGGATGCTGTGCTGAATGGCTAACTGTCGGATGCCGTCAGCGAGAAACTGGAAGCCTTCTAGCCGCTCGTTATCGATAACGCCGAATGCAGCATTAAAGACAGTCCCTAGGCAAGTCGCACCAGTAGCTTGGAAAAGAGGGAGCTTGAAGCGGTTCGTGTTGTACGTGTTGTCGAAGCTGAGGACTTCTGGGAACCGTTGCCACATGCGGATACAGTACGGAAATGTCCACACAAGACCCACAAGGCGATTTGGCTCCGTTTCCGACCATTTTACCACGTGAGGGATGTCTCTCTCGTCGAAGATCTTGATCAGCGTAGCCGTAGGGTTGTAGCTATTTAGCTTCTGGCGGTTGACGAGGGCTCTGGCGTTGTAGATGTCCCTGCGAGTGAGGACGGAGTCTGGATGTTGGTTGTTCACGATGCTTCTGACGTCTCGTGGGCGGATACCGACTCGGCGACTTGTCGCCTCAATGGTCGCCTTGATAGAATCAGTGAGCTTCCGGTGGCTAGGATGGGCAGAAGGGTCGGTACTGGGAGGGTGATTATGCCCAGGATGAACAGCACCTGCAGGCCAACGCAAGACCCATCGATGATCATTCTCCGACAAGGATACGGCGAAAACCCTCCATTTACAGCCGCATTTCCGGGATTGTCGTTGTCGAAGACCAGCACCTTTGCTTTTCCCGGGTTCGCCGTATCTGTCACACTCTAGAGTATAACGTAATAGCCGACCTTTGTAAGAATAGCCCTGCCGTTTGACAATGCCAAATCCGTTGGCTTTTGCGAAGACGTTTACCTGATCAAAAAGGGCCTCGAATGTCGATTCGGGATTCCCTGGGACCAGGAGGTTCGGTATTGTCTCCGGCCTGCTAGGACTTGAGCTAGTGTTTTGACGTTTGCCTTGCTCTTCACGTTCGCGCTGCTCTTCCCGTTCTCGCTGGAGTTGGGCGCTCGGTGACAGACTCGATCGGGGGCGAGAGTGGTGGCTGCCGGTCGGGGATCGACTCCATGTATTCCGTTCATAACAGTCCGTTCACGTGAGATCGTAGAACCATCCCGCAAAATAACCTTCTCTCGAGACATAGTAGTCCTCTCTTGAGTGACGGTCGAGTCAGGAGACGACCGATGGGACGAGTATCCAGATGAAGCTAGATGTAACTCCTCTTCCTCTTCCTTGTAGATCTCGAGCGCACTGCGGAATATGGTATCGAGACCCCTCAACCGAGTTCTCCTATCCTTCTCTTGCTCCTTTATATCTCGTCGTGCTTGCATTCACTCACTAAAAGCCGGGCCTGGTAAGGCCAGCTTAACATGGTGCATTGGTCTCGCGGGGATCGGGAAATCGAGGGAGAGAAATATCTCGGAGTCGTTGCGCAGTTCCCACCAGGGCTCGTCTAACCCTTGGGATCCATGGGGTCGGGGTATTGTCGTAAAATGTGCCGGGGGATTGGTCGCAAAGAGATTGTATAAGGCATTGTCGTCGCCATAGCCGTACCATTCCTCAGGGTCCGGTCCTAAGCTACTGCCTGAAGACGTAGGCCTGGTCTGCTCGCGGGTATTGGAGGTATCGCGTCGGAATCGCTTCGCAGGTCGGGATTGCGCTTCATCGAGGTCGGCATTTTCGTGTTTAGATCGCGATCCCTTTCGGGAACTGCTGGGAAAGCGAGCCATTCTGCAATGGATGGGCATGTGAAGGCAGGAGGCTGACGGTCGGACGTTACTTTGGGTTGACAGACACTTGGCAGCTGCTAAAACTGGAGAAGAGTGTGGCAGAATTTTGATGGATAGGTCCCTGCTTAACAGGAAATTTTTGAGCCAATAGGAGCTCCCATATTTCCATGCCGACGTAAGTGCACTGCCGCTGTATCAATCGTTTACTGCCGCTCTATCAATTGCCTTTAACCAATCGAATATTTTTATTTATCGCCCACCCTGCTCAACTGTGATATTTCGACTCACAACAGCTGTGAACTCACGGGGATGGGGTGCTGGACGAAAGCGGGAAGGACGGAGTTGGGCACGGGCCCGGGCAAACAAGCCGCTTTGGCGCTGACATTCGATGCACCGACGTTTTTGCCTACTGGTGCCGATTATATATTTCTGGGCCTTTTCATCAATGTTGCCATGTCCTTGGTATCCCGGTTCCCATGCAGGTGGGCTTGTCTCCGAGCTCAGTCCCTTACGGCTGCGTTCAACGATCCGGACACAATCCTTTCGCTCAACTTCCGAGACCCTGGCCCTCTCTTGGATCCTCCTCCATCTGGCGCTCGATTCGAAGGGTTCCCAGTCTGTAACCGTAGCCCTGTTAGCCTCGACACTGCCCGGGGGCGGCTTGCGGTAGGGCCGTCGGAGGAGGGCGTGGCTGTCCAACATCATATGCGGGAGCAGCTTCATGCAGCCGCAGCAGGCATATTTATTCGACTTCCACTCTGGACTTTCACATGGTGGTGACAGCGTCTGGGAGCGTTCGTCAAACAGGGGTACAATGCCGCCGTATTCGGGGGTGAGCTCGAGGGCTAGTAGGCGCTGGTTGTAGTCGTGACGGATGGGGTTGACCAAGGCCCGCCATGATCGCGAGGTTAGAGAGAGTGTGATGAGCGTGATCGGGTCAAGGCGCTGGACAATTTGTACGAAGATCTCGTTGGGGATGTGTTCGTGAGGACCGATCAGCGGTCTTGATGCCAAGGATGGACTTGTTTTGTGTTGGCCCCGGTGTCTTCATGGTTGAGTGGTTACCTTAGGTTCCAGTCAGTGTCACATCTGTATTTATGAGCCGACACCTGATTATCGTGGCCATTACTCCATTGTTCTCTTCTCGGAATTTGACCCATGGCCTTTGCATGGTGTGCCAAAGGACAATGAATCCAACCAGGCTAAGCAAGCGAGCGAGGCAATACAAGCACAGCTAACCGAGACACAGCACGCCGTACACAAAGAAAACGAAGATCATGAATTGGAGAAGGTGCAGCACGGCTCACTGACAACCAGCCATACCTAACATTCCGACTGCAGCACCGGTTTGCTGTCGGTGTGTTTTTGTGGCACTGTGCCTGGCCTCGACCGACCCGTCCCGTCCCAGGTATGTGTGCATGGGGCCTAGCTGTGCTGTGCCGCAGCCGTCCGATTGAGACTCGACAGGCGAGCCAATCGGATCCGCTGAATCGTCAACCTGGGCTGTGGGATTACTCAGGCCCAGGCGGAATTTCCAGTCGATTCCCCTGTCGCCGATATGGCGTTCGGCCTCGACGAATCTGGTCGCGATGGCGCAGATAAATGAGCACGGGTGCCACCATCGCACACCTGCTGTGCTTCCAGGTGGACGGCGCTCTCCTGCAACATCGATAAAGTTCAGGGCTGACGTGAGACCTGAAATATTTAGCTCGAAGTCCAGCCCTAGGTATCCAACCTGAATTAAAGAGGTCACTGCCCCGGGGAGGTTTGGCTTCCTCTGTTCGGCCACTTTTTCAACGAACCAGGCAAGACTCAAGTCGGAGTGAACCTGTAGGGACTGTACCCTATCGCGCTCCACGATGGATCAACACCAAGCCGCCCAGCAGCCCACGCAGTATTACGCGCTCCCAGACGCACAGCAGGAAAAAACCGGGCAGTTCCAGTACCAGCAAGCATATGAGCCACAACAACAGCACGACGACGCCAATTCACCGGCCTCTGGCCCTACTATGCTCAATGTCACACGAGGCGTTGCGCTTGGCGTGGTGGGCGTGATTGTGTTCTTGCTGGTCACCGTAATTGGGCTCAGCGCCGGCCTCGGGGTCAGTCAGCGAGATCTGCAACAGGTGAAGGGTGATTTGGAAGCAGCGCAGGCTGTGCTCTCCGTGACTAGGTATGAGTGTCCCCGGGCGGCCCAAATGCGTGGAGACGGGGTGTTAACCAGGTCTCTAGTGCGCCGACATCCGGTGTTGTGTTGCCAACCTCCACCACGGCATCCATACCTGCGACAGCGTCCCCCACGGCGAAGGCTGACGTGCAGTGCCCTCGGGTCAACGGCACTATCTACACGGCTAGCTCTGGCGGCAAGCGGTTCCGGCGGCTCTGCGGTGTCGACTACGGAGGCGAGGGCGAGGCGGTCGACATTGGTAACGTCAAAACGCGCAACCTGGATGCTTGCATTGACGCGTGCGCGTCGGAGACAAACTGCACAGGGGCGGGCTGGGGCGTCATTGAGGGTGACAAGGGCGCAACGCACAGCTGCTGGATGAAGACGAATCTGACCAAATCACACAAGGCGATGCCCGAGTGGGGGTTTGCCGTGCTGGTGCCGGCCGGACCGGGGAAGTAGTGTAGGTCGCGGTTGAGTTGGGTTGTGGACTGTCGGGGCCATCATCTGGCAGCTTTAATAGGAGCATATCATACCTCTGTTGATGTTTTTGGCGGCGACGATGGTGACATGCATGACGCCTCTCATCTCCTGATTCTCCTCTGGTGCGCCGAAGCCAAGCCGGTCTTGACAACCACCCTGTTGTCTCGGTGATGTGCGATGACTCGAAGCATCAAGGTTCTGTTCTTTTTCAATCCGCTGTCCCTCGCCGATCATTGGTCTGGGTGTCCTAGCCTCCTAGGTGGGCATCGCGTCCTGGACGCCCTGTCCCTGATGCCAGAAGTCCGAGCCCAGCCAAGAAATCCAGTGGCGTGGTCGAGCCGTTTGTGAGGGGCCACGATCCGTGCGTTTCCAGGTTCTGGCCTGTTGCTTCCCGTGCCGCCCAAATGCAGAGCACTGACACACGCTGGCCGGCGAAGTTGTGTAACACAGCGAGAGATCGCAAGCCAAACCTGGTTTTGAAGGCGCACTCGGCAAACCAGTCCGGCCGTCGTTGGGTTGTGAGCAGAAATGTCATCCCTTGCTTTCCAGAACCTTGCTCAGGACTTTGATGTGGCGTTTGAGCTAGTCTCCTAGTGTAGGTACACGCTTGGGACCTGGGTTGTCTGCTAGCGCCTGAAATCCCTCGCGCTCGAGGGACTGATTGGGGAAAGGCCATCAAGAACGTCACAAACCCCACAGCAGCAGCCGAGCGCCAGAAATTCCTGGGGAAAAGGCACTTGGCTGCATCCATGCTGTGTTCCAGAAAAGGAGCTTCTGATGGCACAGCGGCCGGGGGCCCCACGTTATGATTTCATGCAGAGGCGGCGGGCACTCACTGGGACGCCAATTGGCTGCGACAGCGAGGCTTGCGAGGTTCCCAAGTGGCACGCAATTCAGAGCTCGTTTTCCCAACGATCGAATTCTCTTTGCATGTTCTTCGTCTCGTCCCCCGTACAAATTCCGGTCTCCATTCACCTAATGGAGTCAATAATGATTATGTACATACCTAATCAGCGAGGAAAATGGAAAATGCCTCGACAACTTCTCTCAAAAGAAACGAAAGTTCATTTTTGTTGCCCAGGCTTGGGAAATTGAGTCTGTGCACGCATGAGGTCCGGCAGCGCCAAGTGGGTCTTCTTGCTCCAACCCCGGATCAGCGTCCCTGCTTCCCGACCTTGGGCTCTGGGCCGTGTTCGGGATGCCGAGGCCGTTGCGAAAAGAGCGATACAATCATCTCGCGAAGAGGCCAACCCCGCATTTCAGCTCTGGCTCAAAACCAACGAGGCAGGAGAGGGTAACCCAAAAAAGACAGGCAGCCGGCCAAGCGAGCATCCTGCCGCAGTTTCCATCTCCTTTTGCCCCTGCAGAAATTACCTTGTGGTTGTTGTCGCCGGGTGCTGACTGCATGGGGCACAGCAGGCCTCGTGCGCATTGGCCAATCCACGAGGACGCTCCTTGTCAGGACCCATGGCGCTGACAGGCAACGCTTGCCGATTTTTGGTTGTCGTTGACAAAAATTGTCCCTTTTTCGTCTCCCTCGTGTCCCAGAGCGCTGGTCGCGCTGCAAGACCATTCTTCGAAGCACACCGACGAGTCTGTGACGAATCCTTTTCGATCGCCACTTGACCAAAGTGACGGCGCAATTTCGACACCAATCCTCCCATCCCATGTTTCCAAGTTCCCCCAAAGGATGTCCGTCAGGTGGCCCGGTTTCCCCGCCGAGCCGTTGCAGCGCCTGAAACAGGGTTCCTGTGAATTGGCTGCCTTGAATGAGCGAGGTTCTTTGCATTTTGCCGTTTTAACCACCCGGACTTCAGGTTGGGATCGATCTGCGCGTCAGACTTGCTCCTCGCTTCACAAGCGAAAATGATCTCTAACAGGAACATGCTGGATAGGATGGCACGGATAACCATCAGCGGGACGGGACGTTCTTTGAGATCTTCAAGGTTTGACATTCACTAAAATGTGATCACTCGAAGGCAAACTGGTTAGAGACGGCTCAGACGGGACGCCTGCGAGGTTGCTTTGTTGGAGGGGCTGGTTGCGGTCGCGTGCCAGCTGTCAATGGGAATGGAACAAGCATTGCGGGGATGAAGCCCCCTGGCACCACTTCCGCTGCTGCTTCTCCGCCAAGGGGTGCTTCTCCCGCCTTCCAGATAAGCCCAGTCTCCACGCCACTGCCGGCCGGATCTCCGCCGACAGCCGTGGTGCAGAAGCCATCCGCGTCCGATGTTCGATGGTGGCTGGCGACGAGCCGAGGAAAGCTCACGAGTGATCATGTATCCAGGCACGAAGCACAGATTATTCTCGATTCACTCTCAATGCCCCAGCTTGATGTCAGCCCCCAAATCCACACACCAACTACTAGTTAGACACGTCTCAGCCAACAAGTGATGGGCACTTTTGCTCGGGACCGTTTGTCCGTATCGCCGTTTCGGCCATCTGCCAAGCCCTTCCGTCGTCCGACTACTTTGGACACTACTGGGCTGCCAGAACGCATCGAGTCTGGTTCCATCAACTGGCCCCTCACACCCTGCAGTGTCACCCTCCTTCCAGTTCGGTCCACTGTCTGTCAACCTTGGCTGTTCCCATGTTCCTTCCCATCCATCCCCCTTGTCGTTCGAGGCCCAAGGGGGCAAGGATCACGGAACGCTAACGCAGACCCAACCGACACACCATGCCGCCAGGGTGCAGGCACCAGAGCGTTGCTGGGACGAGTGGGTTTCCGGGGCAGACCTCGCCGGCTCGATATGAATGCCCCTCACGCCGCCCAAGGGCCGTGAGGCTCTCCTCTGCCGCCTTTCGACTTCGCCCCCGATTTCATCGAACCCGAACGGAATCCGAACCGACACCACAGGAGCTTCACACCGAGGAGGGCAACGGGTGCAGGCTACGATGTCGTCAAAAATCAGGCCGGACTCGGCCTCGGCCGAGTTCGAGGTGGTTCAGGAAACGCCCCGGTTTCAGCGGGTGTATTGGACGAAGGAACCGCATCTTCGGAAGCTTTACGGCATGGCCATCATTCTTATGGTGGCCTCCGCGACGACCGGGTACGATGGCATGCTCGTCAACACGTCGCAACAGATAGACGCCTGGAACTGGTTCTTCTTCCCGGAGCTCAAGGACAACCCAGACCTCAAGGACCCCATTCTCGACAGCAAGCTCGCCATCCTCGTCAACATGTTCAATATCGGTTCCATCGTGTCCTTCTTTATCACGCCCTACGTCGCCGATAACTATGGCCGCCGGCCAGCTATCATCGGCGGCTGTCTCTTCATGGTTGCCGGCGGGTTCTTGACGGCCTTTTGCAACGGCTATGGGAGTGAGTTCGGCGGCTCTACATTCCGGCACCGGGACCGAGTCGGCTAACTGCTGCAGTGTACATGGGCGGCCGTTTTGTGCTTGGCTTCGGCAACTCGCTTGCCCAAATGGCCTCGCCGCTTTTGTTGACCGAGATCTGCCACCCGCAGCACCGCGGTCCCGTAACCGCCATTTATAACTGCTTGTGGAACGCTGGCGCATTGTTGGTATCCTGCATCGCCTGGGGCACGGCCAATGTCAAGACTGAGTGGTCATGGCGATCCATCACGCTCATTCAGGTCGTGCCCTCCCTCATCCAGCTCGCCGGCATCTGGTGGATCCCCGAGTCGCCCCGCTACCTCGTCAACAAGGAGCGCCACCAGGAGGCGTTACACATCCTGACCAAGTGGCACGCCGGCGGCGACCCGCACAACGCGACGGTGCAGTTCGAATTCCGCGAGATCCGCGAGACCATCCGCATCCAGAAGGAGACGGAGCGCTCCACTAGATACCGCGACTTCTTACGTACTCGCGGCAACCGCTGGCGACTGGCCATCATTGTGTCTCTCGGCGTCATCTCGCAGTACAGCGGCAACGCACTCTTCTCCAACTATATGAACGCCATCTACCTCGGCGCTGGCATTACCAACCAGAACCAGAAGTTGGCCATGTCGACAGGCAAGACCCTCCTCGATCTGATTGTCACAGTTGCTGCTGCGCTCAACGTCGACCGCTTCGGCCGTCGCCCCTTGTTCCTGGTCTCCATGGTCGGCATGGTGTTGTCCTTTGTTGCCTGGACTATCACAGGCGCCATCTACGAGAACTCGGCGGAGCAAGACGTCCAGGCAGGCTACGCCCAGCTTGTCTTCATCTGGATCTTTGGGGTATTTTACGACATCGGTTTCTCGGGTCTGTTGGTGGCCTACGCCCTCGAGATCCTGCCATTCCACCTACGCGCCAAAGGGATGATGATCATGAACATTACCGTCCAGGCTATGTTGGCCATCTCCAAGTATGTTGTCGGCGACCCGTCTCTCAATCTCGTACGTGTGCTGACCCCCCTTAGCCAAACCAACAAGATCGCGTGGGAGCGTATGCCGAAGCATTGGCATTTTATGCTTTTCTATACGCTTTGGGACCTTTGCGAGCTCGTTTTTGTATGGTTCTTCTACGTTGAAACCAAGGGCCCGACCCTCGAAGACATTGCGCGCATCTTTGATGGCGATGGTGCCGTCGCCCACATTGATATGAACGAAGTCCAAAAGGACATCTACGACATGGAGGACCGCGACCGTCACGAGTTGCCGGGACGGGCTTTCTGAATAGTCTTCTGTGGGTTCGGGTTGGAGTCTGGCGCTGGGTTGCCACGGGGCGTTGTCATGATTGCTAGTTTCTATGATACCATCTATGTTGATTGCCTTTATCCTACATCCTTCCTCTACCTTTGTCGCTTGTATATTTCTGTGTTCGGCTACTCTCGGCGTCTGTTTCTAACCCGGCTCAGTTCTCGCCCTCCCCGCGTTTCACCTCCCTCCCCATCCGTGAGTGTTGGCTCCGCCACACCGGGCCCGACGCATCGACGACAGTCCGTACCCATTCCTCTGTCCCGGATGCCTCGTTCGCGACGTCTGCATTGCCCGCCGCTAGCAGCGTGGGCTGCATGTTGACGTAAATGGTCTCGTAAGCGCCCGCCGGTACGCAGAAAGCCTCGTGGAAGATGCCGATATGCGAATACCCCTTTTTGACGCACTCTTTGTTGTACCAGTCCCATACCTCGCGGTGGATACGATCGTGCGCGAAGCGGTTTAGCCCCTCCAAGTCCCGGAAATAGTACACAGTCATGAGCGTGTTGTTGGACGCCGTCTCGTCGCCCCGGTACGACGTTCCACCAAGGCAGCCAAACTCCTTCGCGCGCCTTAGGACCTCCCTATGGCAAGCCATAAACTTTTCGCCAACCTCCTTGCTGCCCGGTGCTAACACGCCGAGCGGGTGATTAAAGCGGGCGCCCAGGTGGAGCACTACGACGCTCTTCTCCGCCGGGGCCGAACCGAATAGAGAGGCCTTTTCGGACCGAAGAGGGTCGTAGCTCAAGTTCGGAAGTTGGGCCGAGGTGCGTCCGTTGATGACTCCTCGCTTGGCGATGAACCGTTCAAGGGAGGTAGCATCGCGGACGGTGCATACCACGGCTCGTAGGAGTAAGAAGACGAGCGGGAGGAGGGCGTAACGGGAGGGAAGGAAGAGCGAGAGAACACCCTGGCCCAGACCACCCAGAACGAGGAGAGTCGGAAGGGAAAATGAGTCCTTCAACAGACTCTATCGAGTTGTTAGACCGGTTGCGTATACCAGAGTCTCAAGTCGGCCACTTACATCGAATCCGGATTCCTTCTCCCAGATACGCTTCTCGGTGGGAGAGAAGATCCCCTTGAAACTAGCCGGCGCCATTTTAATGGATTGGCGGCGGCGGGAATGGCAAGGCACTTGAACCCGAGGGAGAGCTGAGTGGACGAAACTTCGATGGTTCCGTAGTCCTGTTGTGTTGGAACTTGGAAGGATAACTATAAGTGGAGATGTTGAGAATCAAGGTTTTCGTCACCTTTCTTCGGCTTGAGTGAGTGTGGGAGAAGCCATCAAAAGACCGGTTTTCTTTGGCCTTAAATATATACAGTCTCCGACCCTTATTGCCGCTTCGTCTCAAGAATATCTGAAGTTGCCGTATGTCGCGAGGGTAATTATCGGCAGCTGACCAATCGCATTGCTTCTCCGCCCTTGATGCGAGTGCGAGGATGCGAAGCGGGCCGCTCGACTAATCCAAACATGATCCATGTCCCGGTGCCATCATCATTCCACTCACCGTTCCACACTCAGCCACTAACAGCCCTCCACGCTCTCATTTCCTATAAGAACTTGGCATAACGTACGTTGCTTGGTTGTCGAAGGGACTGGAGGGACCTGACCTGATGCGGAGGAGTCCGCACATGCAGCCAACTTGGCCTCATGGTACTGTTTGACCTCGATCCCGGTCCGCCATGGGAGAACTTCGGCACGTAGCTGTGGCACGGCGGTGACTAATTTAAGCGACTCCATCACCGCGACCTCGTTCTCCACCATGGTGAATCGCGGCCTTGTTTGGACCGACAGCAAAGGGTTCTGAGATTGGGGAGGGCCGAGGGCTCGGCATATAGTGTCGACCTCCCGCAAGTCCTGCGCCCACGACGAGTTTATCGCTTGCATCCCGGGTTGCCGCTCTAAACTTGTATTGTCGTCGCAGTACAGTTTATAGTGGGCGTACAGTATCATCTGGACGTGGTGTACGGGCAAATCGCGCGCCATCAACGGAAAGCCCTCAGCGTGCGGTGTTCGTCAAAGCAGAACGTCCATAGACGGCAGGTCTCAAGGTATCTGGTTTCTGTTGGTGAACAAACTCAACAACGGCCCTGAATTTCGTCACTTACATTTGTTGACAGGTTTGCATCAGCGCAAGTGAGTCGCTGTCTGGCTCGATACCGTTGACCAGCACAAGATCAAAAAAGGTATTGTACGTCCCGTTGCAGATGCGAAATCGCGCCGAGGGCATCTATGTTACGTCCGTCTTGGACAGAAAGTGTTCGAGCTGCTTATCACCCGCTTCGCTGACAGCGAAATCGTATCTCAATCGGCAACCGAGTGAAAAACAGGGATCGTTGTCTGGTTTTGCCACTAGCAGGGTCGAGGGTGATCGTTATTGTACGCAATGTATCACAGGGTTCGGAAGACCTCAGTCGTTTGCCTTGAGTCTTCTGTGGATGATCCTTTGCTTCGCTTGCAGATGGCCGTTCGCTCATGGCTTTCAGGTTGAGCCTAAAGCTTAAAGGGATGTGACTGCGTATGTACCTAAACCTTTTATTTGGACTGATTCTAGCCAAATTCGAGCGCTAGGGTTTGCTCTTCGTAACCGGGCCATATTCAATTGCCATGTTAAGCGATTAGGTACGTAGATTAGAAGAGATGGAAGGACACGTTGCCAGTTTAGTAGGCAACAGCTATTCACATGTACGAATAATGATTGGGGGTTCCGACATATATATTAATAAAGACTTCTCAACTGCGGTAAATTAGGTACCTACTGAAGTAAATTGACAGCACTTCAGGTGATGTAGGTGAAGGGGACCTCGGCGTGACCTAATGCACAGCCAGGCTCCCACTTACCTGAGCGAAAAGAAAACAAAGTTGGAAGCCTGAAGGAAGAGCTGGTGGCTACGAACTACAACCGAGGTTTCTCTACTCGGTCTTCGAGGCTTGCTCAAATTTTCGTAACCTTTAACCCGCCCGGGGTAAAGAATATGGGGGAATAAGCGCCGTAGGGAGGCGAAGTAGATAGGAGGGTTTATAAAGGGATTTCGAGTTCTATTTTAAAGGATTATTATATCTTGTTAATACAGATTCAGAGTTATGTTCCCGCTTAATAACCTACACGAACCACCAGAGCGCCTACGTCTATTGGCAAAGAGAGTACGAAGAGCATAAACACAATTACAGTTAATAGAGACCAGTGGCAGAAAGCTAACATGATTCAGGAATTATAGCAGAAGCCAACCGGAACCGATCACGGCAAGGAAAAATAGATTACCTATATACCAAGCTAGAAAAGAACACGAGTGGTAGTTTACAGTACAAGACCGGGATGCTGTGGGTGCTTCCGTTTCCAACTTTCTTAGCAACCGAAAATAAGTCATAGCCGCCTGAAAAGCTCCCATAATCTTTTTGGCTTCAGCCACGCAACGGACAGCGTGCTAGCGCCGGGTTTTCCACATCACGCACATTGTATTTCTCCTCTTGGAGCCAATTTGGCCGTTGATGCAAACCTTTACCGGCCAGTTACCCCTTAAACAGGAACCTGTGCCACACGATCCCCATTTGTAGGTCCGGTGGTTGTATTGCCGGTGGTAGTGGTCAAAGGACGGTCCTTCTCGGGATCTGAAATGCCAGTCCGCTGGCTTCGGCGATGGCTAGCCCACATTAGAGCCTCTAGAATCGTGTTGAAAAGGAGGAAGGCGCTGTTATAAGTTAGATGAATCTGAGCTAAGCTGGTTACTGAAGGATAATACACACAATCCAATGATGTGGAAGGCTTGAACCGTATGCTTCAGCCCGCAACGCCTGACTGCTGCGGGAGAGAAGAACCGGCACCGGTTTCCACTGTAGTCCTGGGAGGAAAAGATAAGTGAGGTGAGCCACAGATATGTGAGGGCCAGATTGAGCGGTAGCAGGTATCCGCGGTACGACTTGAGTGCCGGCAGTACCATGGCGATCAGATAAGTGAAGAGGGTGAGCACAGCCTGCTCATATTAGCTAGAGTCGGTAGAATCTGAGGGGCTGGAGACTCACGATGACCAAGTTGTACACTAGATGTGTTCCTCGGTAACCCCAGTGGCGGAGGAAATACGAGAGAATGCCGGTGATAATGACTGAAGAGGCCAGAATGATGAAATTGTTGAGACCGAGCAGGGTCCGCGCGATGCGGCCACTGAAGAAGCCTCCTCGAGTATCCATTGCTAACTGTGTATGATGCGAAGCTTGGTTGTTGAGAATTGGGGGCCGGGCAGCAAAGAAGAGGGGGAGGCGGAGACCAGTGTAATAATCAGGTATGGTGCGTTATATGCCAGTTTTCGGCCCCGAAAGCCTGGTCATGACATATCGCCCTACCTCCCTTTGCGACCTGAGCGTTTATCGTGTCGTCATTGTACGCTAGGCGGGTAGTGTGGAATTAGGGTGAATGACGTTGTCGAGCTAGGATGACCCCAACTGGAAAGCAGCATAGGCTCTGAATTTGGATTAGATGATGGCGATTTTGTCTTGCACTCGGAGGGATCCTTGCTTACTTGCTGTGGCGCCGATGCGTTCTGGTGACATAGCTGAGGAGGGGTCAAGGAATACTCTCAGAGCTGGGCAACAATGTTTAGGTCTGGAGAGGCTCAACATATCTCGGCTACCCCGTTATATACCATCGACATTAGGCCTAGGGGAAGCAGCCGGGATATACATTTGGTAGTACAACCCTTGGATAAAGCCCATCCGTTGACCGACATGTTCCGCCACGAGTGTCCTTTGCCGGCGTACAGTCCCACACAACGCAAACTCCGTAGCGCGAGTGGAATAAGTTGGAATAAGTCTCTCGGAGCATTTAACGAGGTGCTAGTCGAAATCAGGGGAGGCAACGCGGCTATCAACTCATCTAGTTACAGGCGATGACAGTGCGCTGGAAGAGACCAATATTATCGCATGGGAAGAAAGAGTTACCTTTTGCTGGGGGAATTCCTTGCCTGGAAGATACCGTAGGTTAAATATTACCGCCGCCAGTTTCCAAAAACATAGATGATAGGGATGTCCCGTATCCTGGCGCCCTCCAACCCTTTGAGGATCCAAGGCTCTGACTGAACAGATCCATAGCCCGATTGAAGAATGATGCTAATATATAGCCCAGCCATCTCCTTCTTCGGCCCTTCCCGCCGTCCAAACCAATCAACAGATGTTGAGGAACTCACCCGAACCAGAGCGGGATATCATTTTCGAAACAACTGAACCCCAGGCGGCAGCCGACCGTTCTTCTCAACGGCAACTCTGCTACATTACAAGGCTTTGCGGATGCCCATTCTTCGGATGCCGAGACTTGGTTACGGGTGCTGGCTCGTGACCCCGCTCTCGGGGGCTTCACGACTGGATTTGCAGCTTCTTCATCTTGCTGTCTTCAACCTAATTCGACAGAACACTAGTCCGCCTCCTACGGGCTCCGCCTCATACAGCGTAGCACGGTAGTTGGAGCTTGGCTAATGAGGACAGCGTGCTAGATTCGTAACAGCGAGAAAGGTACGAGCCGAGAGATACCGGCAGGCAACCGCAAGAGTCACCAGAGGATGCCGAGGGCGGCCAGCAAGCATCTACCTCTATCTCCCCCACAGCATCCCTCGGTACATTGAATGGACCCGAAGTTGCACTCTCGGGGGTTTCGGCAGCACATTCGTTGTCGGATTTCAATAGTTGAGGTACGGCATTTATTAAACCTCATTTTGACAGATAACGGCATGGTGAGTGGTGAATTTGTTGACGACAACCTTCACCCTAAGTTTTCTCGCTATCGACATTTTTCCACAGCTACCTTGCTCCCACGCGTCGCCAAAAGAAATCGTGAACGAGGGTATTCTCTTGTATTACCGAGACATGCCTTCCTCACCTCCGAATGCTTTCCGCCATTCTTCAGCACGAGATGGATCAATCCAGGAGAACAAATTCCCCGACGCTGCAACCCGATGGCCCGTTTTGATAGAGTCGGCACACCAGCACGTTGGAAGTGGCAACGGCGCAGCCTGGAGCTGGGTGTTGATAGCTGCCGCCGTATCGGGCATGTAGGGAGCCAAAAGAGAGGCAAGCAGGTGTACTAGGTTAACAGTTAAACCCACAACGGATGCCCGTTCTCGTGTATACAAGTCGCCGCTCAAAAGGGTGTCCCCACATCGCGAGATCTCAAGGGCCGTGAATAGCCCAGCACGGAGCTCGACGCCGTCCATCTCCTTAATGTACCGGGCGAGGAGGTCGTTGGTGATTTTCACGAAGCCGGAATCTTCGCTCCAACTTGGCACAATACTGGAATACTCATCAACCACCAACCGGAGAGCGCGGCTCACAAATCCACCCACGTCATGGAGGAGTAGGTTGTTGTTAACGTCGATGAGGCCATCCCAGCGAAACTCCGTGTCGCCGGTTTCCGGTCGGCAGGACAGCAGATAGAACCGCCAGACATCGGGAGGGACGTCGGTTTGCTGCACAGAATCCCCAAACACACCAACCCCACGGCTCTTGGAAAACTTTCCGCCCTCGTAGGTGAGGAAATCCGTCGTCGACAGATGATGCACTTTTGTCCACACGTCCCCAGTGCCAATCTGGGTGGCAGGGAAGACAACGGAATGGAACACAACATTGTCCTTGCCGATGAACTGGTAAAGCTGAACATCAGGGTTGCGCCACCACGTCTCCCACTGGTCCGTGTAGCCAGCCGTAATAGAGACGTAGCCGATGCAGGCGTCAAACCAGGAATAGAAGACTTTGTCGTACCCCGGGACGGGAACGCCCCATCGAATGTCCCGCGTAATGGTGAACGGTTTCAGCCCCTGCTTGAGCCAGGTTGCGGTGGCGGACCTGGCGTTGGTCGGCCATCTCTTCTCAACGTTGTGCAGCATCGACTCAACCTGGGGCTGCAACTTATCGAGCTTGAAAACAACGTGACGTGTCTCCTTGGTGACGGGTATGGATCCATCCAGCTTGCAACGTGGGCCAACAAGGTTGATGGGCTCGAGGAGCTGACTACAACCGTCACATTGGTCGCCGCGGGCATCCGGAAATCCGCAAAGAGGGCACTGGCCTTCGATCAGGCGATCCGCAAGGAAGGAGCCATGTGTATTGCAGTATGGCTGAGTCGTCGGGCGCTCCTCGAGGAACTCATGTTTCTCCAGCTTGTGGAAGATATGATGAGTGATATCAGTATGCCGCTGGGTTTTTGTACGCCCAAAAACGTCGAAGCTGATGTTGAACCACTTGTACACTTGGGCGTGTACGGCATGGAACTTGTCACACAGCTCCCGGGGCGAGCAGTTCTCCTTTTGCGCCCGAGTTTCGGTCGAGGTTCCGTATTCGTCAGTCCCTGAAAAGTCAGCATGGACTTGCTGAACGAAGGACGTTGCTTACCTCCAACATAGAGCGTGTTGATTCCTCGCCCCCTGCAGTATCTGGCGAAGACGTCTGCCGATAACACCGAACCAATAATGTTTCCTAGGTGTGGCACATTGTTGACATATGGCAGAGCACTCGTTACCAGCACATTGCGCACGCCGGATTGGGGAAGGATGATGGGGGAGTCGGGGTTCATAATGGAAGATTGCGATTTGGGAATCAAGAGAGTGTTTGGTTCGGTGTCATGTCAACCATTGATCAAGGCAAAGTTGGGTGTTGAAATAAGTCTCGCTGGGCACATCGCCAGCGGCCCCCTGCATTGGTGTAGGGAACCGACAGATGTTTGTCCATCTTCAGCCGCTGGGGACCGAATGACGGCGACAACAGCACAGCAACGGCCTGAACTTGCACGCAGACTAGACAAATCCCAGGGCCGTCGAAACCATCAGAGTGGCTTGTTTCTCATCAGTTTGGATTTCATGACTGGCCCGAGGTAAATACTTCGAAAAGGTCGCGGTGGGGCGGCCAGTGTTGGCTGACATGGTGGGCCTCAGAGCATCTTGTTAACTTCTTGTGGTCTCATATATGGATGTCCGCAGCGGGATCTTGCAGTTTCCGCGTCTCGGTTGAACAACCCATGTGGGCCAGCTTACGCGGACATTGCGTTGACAGTCGGGCAACGCACCATTGGTATTGCGATGTGGTTGGTTAACCACGTTGTAGGATTGATTCGACGGCACTCCGCCTCTTCCGGCCACGCCAGCGACTAGTGGGGGCCGAACCTGAATCCATCGACTTCACGGTGTTTCGAATCAACGATGAGTAGATAGTTATAATGTTAATTTTGCATCCGACCGTCGTCCTTATTCACCACTGCACTGTCACTTGACACGATCGCGCCGATGTTGCTCAACCAGTTAACAACAGCTACCCGGCTGTTTCGTCGCGAGGATGGATGGGATGAAGAGGAAAACTGTCTACATGTCACTCCGGGTCCGAATGGGAACGTGCCCCCGACAGCATGCAATTCCTATTATAACTTCGATCCTCAGTTCGCCCCCGCGGTCGCCGTAGCGGTAATATTCGGCACCCTAACCGCAATACACCTCCTCGAGGCTATCATCTTCAAAAAGGTAGGCCACTGCCCTCCAGGCTGCTTCGCAGTCCCTGACACCTCAGCTAACATCCACAGCGCTATGCATGGGTCCTCATCATGGGGGGGTTATGGGAGACCTTAGCTTTTACACTCCACTCACTTGGATCCAGAGATCAGCAAAACATAGGTTATGCGACAGCCTGGCAACTCCTGTTTCTGCTCGCGCCTCTGTGGATCAACGCGTTTGTGTACATGACCTTTGCACGGATGGTCTTGTACTGGCACCCAGAGGGCAAGATTACGGGTCTAAAAGCGGCTGTGATAGCCAGGTGGTTTGTGCTCGCCGACGTGCTGAGCTTCATCGTTCAGGGCGCTGGCGGCCTTATGGCAACCCCCAGCGCAAGTGCCGACGTCATCCGGATTGGGTTAAACATCTACCTGGGTGGCTTGGGTCTCCAGGAATTCTTCGTCCTTTTATTTTGCGGCCTCATGGTTCGTTTCCAACGTCAATGCGGTCGGGGGAGGGGGTTCGATGAAAAGCCAAGCTGGAAACCGCTGTTGTTTGGACTCTACGCTGTTTTAGTTTGCATTACAGTAAGCCTCCTGAAAACAACCGGGGGTTTTGAGCGTCGCTAATAACCTAGATCCGCATCATATTTAGGATCGTCGAGTTCTCTGGGGGCCTTGGCGACAGCAACCCAATCCCGTTTCACGAGGAGTATGCTTACGCGCTCGACTGTTTCCCAATGATGCTCGCTCTTCTCGTCCTTGCCGTTATCCACCCAGGCCGCTACCTGCGCGGTCCCCAGAGCGAGTTCATCCGGCTGTCACGAAAGGAGAAGAAGGCTTTGAAGTTGGAAAAGAAGACTGAACGGCGGGAAGAAAAAGAAGCCAAGAAACGGGCCAAGAAGAATACAATGGGGGACATGAGTAGAAGCGACGATACCAGCTGCGAAGCTTGACACCATCGCCGGTTATCATGGGGTTGGCAGAGGGTAAAACTTTAGTATTTCCATCGAGACACGGCGTTTAAGAAGGCATCAGTATGACGGGCTATACAAATAACATTTGGCTTTCCATCCCGATTCCCAGATGCTTTCAATGGCAGCAAGTGTTCTATGGGTAGTAAAAAGGCGCGTCCCTTGTTAGTGCTCCGGATAATTACTGCGAAAATTGCCCGTCATCTCCGCGCAAACGATCAAC
This sequence comes from Chaetomium tenue, assembly GCF_020726465.1. Taxonomy (NCBI): domain Eukaryota; kingdom Fungi; phylum Ascomycota; class Sordariomycetes; order Sordariales; family Chaetomiaceae; genus Chaetomium; species Chaetomium tenue. Next base: position 12,222 of record NW_027117330.1, on the reverse strand, counting down.
ATCCGGAACACAGTAGCGCGTTGTGGTGGCCGAGCTGAGGCGTAACCAAACGCAAATGCGGAGCACGCTTTCAGCTGGGGACATGGCGGCCCCATTACCTCTTACACTCTCTAGCAGGTGACCTAGACACGACTTAGGACCAATCTAGTCAACACAGTAAAACAAGCCAACTCACTCCACCCAGACGACCGCGCTCAAGCCATCCTCCTCCCCAGCCCGCCCCTTCTGGCCAACCTGCAGGGTAGCCACCAGCGCACCGAGCTTGCCGGTCTCAGTGTCACGCGCAATGATCGCTACGTTGGAAGACGTCTGGCCGCCAACCGCAACAAGGGTGCCGTCTTTGTTGAACTCGAAGGTACGCGGGTAGTACGAGTACGAGTTGGCGGCCTCAAGCCAGGCGATTTCGCCCGTGGAAGCGTCAATGGTGTAAGTGGCGATCGAATCCTTCTGAGAGCCGAACGTCTCGTCGGCGCGGTTGGACGCGTACAGGAAGTTACCAACCACGCGGAGCTCGGCGGCCTTGGTGGTGGGCCCGCCCTGCTTTCCGGGGGCAAACGTCGACACCGTCTGTGTCTTTTCGAGGCTGAGGCAGCCAGCGTCATCGCTCGGGTACGCGACGTCCCAAGCGGACACTGAGTTGCCGAGTTCATTTACGGTGTAAGCCTTTTGCAAGCCGTCGGCCGACTTCCAGAACTTGATGTGACGGGGACCGTCGCCCGGGTCAGCCTTGCCCTCAGAGCACGCCGTGAGCTTGCCGCTGGAGGCGTCAATCTTGAAGATGCGGATGAGGTCGGCACCGAGGTCCGGCACAATGATGAACTTTCCGGTGGGGTCAAGGTGCACCTCGTGCGGGTGGGCGACGTCCTGCCTTGGGTTGGGGCCCTTTTGCTCCAGGACAAACTTCTCAAGCTGCACCTGCTGGCCACCTCCAAACGGCATTTTGTACGTCGTGATGGTTGACGGGGAACTGACCCATCAGTATTCGTTATCTCACTCGGGCTGCTGAACTTACTACTCGGCCGTGGCCGCAAAGCCCCTGCCATCGCTCCCGCCGTACAGAATACCGTGGACGCTGTTGCCGGTGGTCTTCAGTTGGCCGGTCGAAGTCAGGCGACCGTCGTTGGCCACGGAATATTCAGCACTGTTGCCGGAGCCGAACCACGACTCATCGAAACAGTACAGCTTGCGAGAATCAGCATATAGCTGAAGCCAGCCCGGCGTGGTCCCGCAACCGGTGGTCTGAGACGTGATCGACAGCGTACCGCTGGAATTCGAGGTCGCCAGCGACAGCGAGTAGATGCCGCCAGCAAAATGAGAGGCGATTAGGGTGGCGCCCAAGGTGCCGGGCGCCAGTGCCATAGCGGCAAACAGTTGAACAAATCGTGACATGGTGAAGTGAGCGTGGGCTTGACCTGAAGCTCGACTTTCTTGGCGGCGGATACCTCGAGCTTTTTATGACAAGAGGTGACGTCCTTGGGAAATCGTCAGGGGCATAACGGATCCGCGCCTTTTAGCCGGAAGAAACACTCGAGACCCCTGAAGGGAAATCCTGTGGAGCTAAACAATCAGTCTCAAACGGGAATTAAAAGGTAACGCTCCCCGCGTTCCTTGGATCGAGAGTGGTATTAGCCGGATCGGCAACGGCTGCGGTGCTGGGGCTTCCCCACGGGCCGGCATAAATGTCACCTCGAGCAGCTGGAAAGGGAAAGACGGAGTTCCATGGAAGAATCGAAGGCATCCGCACCACTCGCATTCCCGCGCCCAATCCGCCGGATAACACCCAGCCGGGCTGGCGGACCCTGCCACGCGGACAGGCACGGCTGACCCGATCCAGGTTCGCCTCAAATAGCCAAGCGGGCACGCAAATCCTCCGGGCGCGGCACCTCAAAACGCGTGAAAGCCTGGTGATGGCCCCTGCTAGCCGACCAGGCTGGTCATTAGCCAGGATGGCTGTGATTAGCACGTCACTTCAAATTCTTAGGGAGGATTATGCTGGGCAGGTAGTTTCCAAGCGCGTTTCAAAGCTAATGAATTGCTCTAAGCTCCTCATCCAAAAATATCACCACTGCTCCGGCGACGGGTAGGTGGATGTGACGGCAGGTTCTAACCCTAACCCTGGCCGCAACCCGAGTGGTGGTCTGTGCGCCTCCCACCTGTGTTTTCCCACAGTTGTGCGAATCCTGTATCTTGATTCTTTTCTTTGGGAAGGGCTCCCAAGCACCCACGAAATACTATCAAGCACCCAGCTATACCTAATCGGGATAATCGTTTTTCTTTTACCAGTGACGGGCCGTCAGCTCGCGTAACGTATGTAATTCACGTAAAACAGGGCTAACAGCGCCAAAAGTTCCGAGATTCCCCCAATGGCACAGCAAAATCATCATGTCAATGGACGTTGTTCCAACAATATTGTTTACATGGGAAGGATACTCTTGAGGGACCTCAATCCTCTATAGTACTGTCTTCTTCCTCGCCTTCGTCGTCTTCCTCAAGAGCTGCAGCATCCTCACGAGCCAGCCGAGCATCAGCCTCTCCGTCAGCAAGCAACGCATCATATGTATCCTCGACCTCGGGATCAACAGAATCGAGGGCATCAATGATGCGCTGATACGCTCGCGGCGGTGCCGTTCCAGGCTCGTATAGATCTTCAACTTCCTGCAGCCGCAGTAACCCCAGCTTTGTAGTTGTGACTGCAGGAGTTGATGTGGCTGCCTCCGTCTCTGATGTAACTGCTACCACAATGCAGTCAGCTTCCTGAGTTTGCCGCTGAGCTTGTAGCTGCGGCTGTTGTTTGCGAGGGCGGCCGCGTGGCTTGCCCGCCGATTCTCCCTTCATTATGGGAGGAGCAGTTGACGGGGGAACAGCCGTAGCTGGTTCATTCTCGAGCTCATATTCGAACGCCGAAGGCAGCCGCTTGGTACCAGTGATTCCCTCACCCTTCTTCTTCGAAGCAGGGACCGAGGCGATGGCCCCAGCAGGGCGGCTTTTACCCTTGACCTTGACGGGCTCAACGGGAATATTTGGCACGACGTTGACTATCTGCTGCTCCTCTCCGTCGGTCACAGGCCGGTAATTCCACCAATGCTTGTGGATTTGCTTCAGCTCAACGGGGCCATCACCGGTAAGATGCTTATAGAGAGTGTGGCGGCAGGGAAGCCCATGGGTAGCCGGCAGCGGACATGTGCAAATATCGCCCTCCCCACCCGGCGCGTCTTTCGCGGGTAGCTTTGCCACTTCAGTAGCAAGCAAATGCAACGCGTAAGTTGAAATCTGGCCCCGGATGTAGCTGTAGATGACGCCATGACAGCGAGTAGGGACCTTGTTCGTGTTCCAGGAAGTGTTGTGGTCAAGGGCGCTGCGTTGGTTCTTCTAGAACAGCATGAGGCGCTCGAAGACGCTCTTGAGGTCACCCCTGGATGTGACCAGGTATTTCTTGATGGAAGAATGGGATGATTCAACTACTGAAGTAGTGGCCCATGTGAGGCACCTGGTTGGTCCAGCAGCTCACTAGTTTCTCCTTCTCGATGTCAGCAAAGATTAGCAAGCGCCCAAAAAGATCCTTACCTTCCAAGGTGTTAGCCACACATTCACGGCATATTTGACCGCTTCCTCTGGATGCTTCCCGGCCAATCTGAAGCTGGCAAGCGATTGCTCGTACGCTTTGGGAGTACTGGCGGACAGGAGAGCGTTCCATTCCTTCAGGAATTCCTTGAACTTAGGGTGACGGTGGTATTCGCTGCCCTGCTTGATTGCTGCTGGAAAGAATCGTCGGGTCTTGGCAAGCACGTTCATATTAACGTGCCAGCGGCAGAGGAGGTGTGGAATCGGGCGCCACGCATCGCTAGCTTCGAGGGCATTGAGCAGGGCTAGTTCACGATCTGTAACAATCAGACCAGGCAGGCGAATGTTGTGCTTCGTCAGGATCCTCAGCTGGGCATCCAGAGCGCCTTCGTAATGATCCTGCTTCTCCCCGCTCATGAACGTGATCGACCAGTTAAAAGTCTTGTTTTCCTGTGTAAGGCCGCAGGCGTTAAACATTGGCATCCCGTGGCAATTGATTTTGTAGGTGGAATCCAGTAAAATGAGGTCGGGATTCTGCTTGAAGAGCTCCAGGCCGCTCTTGGGAGCGATGGTAAGAGAGGTAATGCGATTTTGGTTGTCCCGGGCGTCGATGTACTCGTACTGGCTCTCAGCAGGTACAAGGAAGTCCTCGTACAAGGTTTGGAGTGGCGAACGGCCCCGGAGCTCCTGGCGGCGATGTTTTTGAAGAAGATTCCTTATGTCCTTGCCCATGACTCCAACCCGGGCAGCATCTATCGCAGCAAGGATCTGAGAAGGTCTACTGCCAGCGTTGGCCATCTGGATGACCTCTTCCTGATGGACAGCCAAAACTCGGGTGCGGTTCAAAGCAAACGACGTCGTTTCATTCCAGCCGTGACTGTGACTTGACAACTCCCCTTCAGGCACCTCTAACAGCCACTTGCCGTCAGGTAGCGGCTTGGCTGTCAGTCGGAACTTGCAGCCGGTCATCTGGGTGATGGACTTCCTCCGCTTGCTCTCGTGAATTTCGGAGGAGCGTTGATCCTTGTACTTGCGAGCCTTGGCACATCTGAACTTGTATTTGAGTCCGTTTTTCCCATTCTTGACGATGCTATAGCCGTGTGCCTGTCCGTGAGTGCAGATATTTTGAAACAGGTCGTCTAGGCTCTCGTAGATCTTGACGGGTGGCGGCGGGCCGCACGGTCGAGGTGTCACGGGCACAGCCCGTTCCATATACGGGTTAGGGTTGTAGTTAGTCAGGGTCAGGGTTGCAGGGCAGGACCCCTGGTAGTGGGGTCCTGCTAGTATGGTCTGTGCGCGGCCCACACAGACAGGGTTTTCCCTGGGCGCGCCGCGCCTCCTACATTCGGTTGCTCGTGCAACCACACAATATACCAGAGATCCCCTACCACGGCGATTCCACCCGTGATAGTTGGTTGCACCTCTAGTTCGCGTATGCAGCAGTGAGCGCTACGAGAGAGCGTCAATATCCAATCGGTTACGAAGATCTAAATCCCAACAAGTTTCTCGACGCTCCTAGCGACTTGCAGCTGTGTCGCGCGGACCACTGTATCGACAGAAAATACAAGATTCAACAAGTGATCGACATCGCCAAGAACGCCAAGATGGCTGGCGACAGTAAGTCCCCGGGTACGGGTACCCGTGGCATCAAGGACGACATCATCGCCAAGCTGGATGAGACCGCTCTTCCCAGCCTTAAGAACTTTTTCGAGGGCCTCCAAGTGGAGGTCATGGGCAGCGAGGCCACTGTGGACCTCATTGAAAACATGCAGAAGGACACGGACGGCCGCGCGTTTCTCAAGATGATTGACGACGTTGTTAGCACCCAGAATAGTCGGTACAACAACCTGAACAACAACCTGAACAAGCAGGCCTCGGAGGCAGAGGTCACCATTAGCAACTTGAGGGCGGCTGTCACAGCCGGCAATACAGAACTCAACAATTACAAGGAAGCCCTCAACAGGACCCGTGTCGAGCGGGATACGTGGGAAAAGGCGGCTACAAAGATCAGGACCAGCGGTAGTGGTGACAACGATGGGCCCAACGACCGCGATGGTTCAATACCGCACCCAGCCGCATTTACAGGCGACGAAAAGGATACTGCCAAGCGAACGAGCCAGTTCCGCACCTGGCAGACCCGCGTCATGGGCCGATGGGTGTCCCGCCCGCAGGAATTTAACACCGAAGGCAAGAAGATCATCTATGCCTCCGCCCTCTTGGAGGGTAGCGCTGCCACCGGTGTCTTTACGGGTGTCCAGAAGGTGACGGCGAACCCTTCCGATTCGGCCACCTGGCCGTGGGAAACCGCAACCGACTTTATGGACCATCTCGCCCGTAAGTACGCTACAATGGATCTAGCGGCCGACGCGGAGAACAAGCTTCGTAGCCTGTCACAGAAGGACGAGTTTGCGGCGTTTAGCGACTTTTTGACTGAATATACGAACCTCACCGACGTATGCGACTGGGATGGTACGGCCCGCGTTCGTGGTTTCCGTGAGCGGCTCTCCAAGCGTATGCGGGAGGCCCTCAACATGCAGATTAATACCCCGGAGCGCAACGATTTCGAAGGCTGGGTCAAGATGGCCCAGACACTGGCAATCAACATGGAGGGCGAAGACCACCTCCGCAAGGCAGCCAGCAACAACAACGGTAGTCAGAACCGCAGTAACAGCAACGGCGGCAAGGCTGAGGATCCCGACGCCATGGACCTCGACCAGATGAGGATCAACTTGGCAAAGATCCCTGAAGAGGAGAAGCTACGTCGAGCCAACGATGGTCTCTGCTTCAACTGCGGTAAAGCCGGCCACCAGGCCCGCCAGTGCCGTAGGCCCACATACCCGGGCCGTAGTGGTCGTGGCGGCTCTCGCGGTGGCGGCCAGCGTGGTGGCTATGGCGGCGCTTACAACAGCCAGGGCTACTCTCAGGGTTATTATAACCCTCAACAAGGTGGGGACAACAATTATTTCGGAGGCGCTTACCAGCAGAAGCGAGCGCTCAACGGCCCTGGTAACAACGCGAATACCGGCAATAGTGGCAACTACCAAGGTCCTCCGACTCGCCGCGGCGAGATGCGCGGCGATTTCCGGGGCGGCCGCAACCCCCAGGTCCGTTTCTTGAACGTGCAGAACCCAGGCCATGTGGTAGGCGAGGTCGACTCCGAGGACGGTTGGAGCGGCGATGGCCAGCCCACCACGGACTACGAAGGTCGGAGCGAGGACCGCAGCAGCCGGGGAAACGCCTAACCTCCACACAGAGCCGCGTGTGGAGGCGGAGGGCCGACTATGGGGAGGAGGACAAGGTGTTGGGGATAACCCTCGCCGGTGCCGATGACAGATTGGTCATTAGTGCTATCGGCCAGAGAAATTCCATTACATTGTCTTCTTGTCTCCTTGTAGGCGGCCGCGCAATTCCGTGTGTTTCACTGGTTGATTCTGGGTGTACTGGGTTGGCGTTCCTAGACTTCAGATTCGCGGTCAGGCACCATATTCCGTTAACGAGACTACCAGAAAAGAGGCCACTTTTCCTTGCCGACGGCGCTCTATCGTCATGGATTGAGTGGAAGACACAAGTGGGCCTAGTGATTGGCGACCATCGCGAGCAACTGCAGTTCTTTATTACAACGCTGGCGGAGGATAACCCAGTCATCCTCGGCTTACCGTGGCTGAGCAAACACAACCCGGCCGTGGATTGGAAGAAATTATCCCTTACTTTTGGCGAGGGCTGCCGGGGGCACTGCCGGCCGCCCCGAGCAATTGGGCCGACCACAGTTTCCGACCCTGGGAAGCGATTCCATATGTATGTCGAGGATGTCGAGGACGAAGGCGAACCCGAAGGGCAGCCGGAGACCGTTGCTGGCAAATTATCTGTGGAACAAAAGGCAGCGAGATCGCGCAGGAGGCGCAGCTGGCGCCTCCGCCAACAGCTGTTACAGCATCGCAACGCCGCGGAGGCGAGAGGAGGCCCCCGGTGGACAATGGCGCCACCACACGCAAGGGCCAGAATGATACCAAATCAGCCCTCCCGTTCTCCCCGGCAGGCGAGAATGGTAGCGGGGAAGCGAGCAACACCAGCCCAGCCGCACCGGGCACTGCCGGCCCCTGGGGTGGCACGACGGACCGAGCGCATCGACGGCGCTGATATTGAGTTGCTGAGCGCACCTAATTTCGCCCTGCTCTGCCGCCAGAAGGGTGTCGCGGTCATGAGAACCACCCTCGGCGAGCTGGAGCAGGCGATGAAAGAGGTACCATATACCGAGCTTCCCGACCTGCCAGACGGGTTCTTCAGGGACCTTCTCCACCGCAGTGGTGATGCAGGTGATTACAGGGCACGACTGCCAGCTGTTTTTCATAGCTTTGTTGACGAAGTCTGGCGAGATGGACCGACGATGCGGCGCATCACCGAGGAGGATGCCCGCAAGTTCTTCGACAAGTCGAATAAACCGTCTTTGACAGCTGACGAGATCAAGGCGCGACTTCCTTCTGAGTACCGCGACCTGTTTGAAGCGTTTCTACCGCGAGAAGCGGACACGTTGCCACCGCACCGCTCATACGACCATAAGATTGAGTTGGTCCCAGGGAACAAACTTCCATTTTCGCGTAACAGACCCCTCTCGCCAATGGAGCTCCGGGTGGTCAAGAGGTGGCTCGATGATAACCTCGCCAAAGGATTCATTCGGCCATCGAAGTCTAGCTCCTCGTCCCCGCTATTACTCGCCCAGAAGCCCGGAGGGGGTGTACGTATCTGCGTCGACTACCGCGGTGTGAACAATATTTCAATGAAGAGCCGCTACCCGATCCCATTGATCAAGGAAACCCTCGACTCGATCTGCAAGGCGAGGATCTTCACAAAGCTGGATGTCATCGCGGCATTCAACAGAGTCAGAGTCGCGCAGGGCCACGAATGGCTGACCGCGTTCATCACCAGATTTGGGCTATACGAGTCGCTGGTCACCCCGTTCGGCCTGCAGGGCGCCCCCGCCACATTCCAACATTATATTAACGACATCCTATACGACCTTCTCGACGATTGTGCGACAGCGTACCTGGACGATATCCTCATATACTCTGCAGGCAGGGGAGACCACATTAAGCAAGTCCGCGAGGTCCTGAAACGACTAATCGATGCGGGCCTGCAGATCGACATCGAGAAGTGCGAGTTCCACACTGAAAAGACCAAGTACTTAGGCTTGGTCATCACGCCGGGCGGTATCGAGATGGACCCCGAGAAGGTCTCTGCCATTAAATCGTGGCTGCCGCCGACGACCCGGAGGCAACTCCAGCGTTTCCTGGGTTTTGCGAACTTCTACCGACGTTTTATCAAGGACTTTTCGGGTGTGGCGAGACCATTGTACGACCTTACCAAGAGAACGGTGGATTGGAGCTGGACGGACCGCTGTCAAGCGGCTTTTGAGCGACTAAAGCACTACTTTGCATCCGCGCCGGCATTGCGGATCTACGACTGGGAGAAACCGGCAGTCGTTGAAACGGATGCCTCGGACTGGTCTGCGGGCGGCGCCCTCTTGCAGGAGGGCGACGACGGCGAGTTACACCCGGTGGCATACTTCAGCGCGAAACACTCGGCACAGGAATGCAATTACGATATCTACGATAAGGAGCTCCTCGCGGTTATCAAAGCGTTGGAGGAGTGGCGGCCGGAACTAGAGGGCGCAAGCCAGCGGTTTGACATCATCACGGACCATAAGAACCTTCAGACATTTGCAACTACGAAACAACTGTCGCCGCGGCATATGCGATGGTCGGAATTCCTCTCGCGATTCAATTTCAGAATCGTATACCGCCCCGGCGCAGCGAACGCGAGACCGGACGCACTGAGCAGAAAGCCCGAACACATGCCACAGGGCGTCGCAGATGATCGGCTGCGGAACCGGAAACGCCCACTAATCGACCCGGCTAGGTTCGACCCGCTGACTTTTGACGAGCAGGAGTCGCTGTTCGGGATGAAGATCTTGCAGCTTGACGTCTCTCGCCACATCGACGACCTGCTGACGGAGATGTACGCGAATTCACGCCCGCTTCAGGCTATAATGGAGGCGCTGGCAGACCCAGGCGCGAGGGCATGGCCGAAACAGTTAAAACAACAATTGCGAGTGCCATATGCCGAGTGCCGTGTGGTTGCTGGCAAGGCGTACTTTCGCGACAGACTGATCATCGACCCTGAGGATGCGGATATGCACCTTCAGCTAATCTACCGAACCCACGCCTCGGGCCCGGGGGGTCACCCTGGCCGGACCAAGACACTAGACCTGATGAATCGCAAGTACTGGTGGCCGGGGATGAGCGTCGTAGTCCGCTCGTATTGCAATGCCTGCCTCCTGTGCGATAAAACGAAAACCCCGAGATCGCTGCCAACGGGATTTTTGAAGCCATTACCGGTACCACTGGCGCCGTGGCGAGATATCTCAGTCGACTATATTACGCCTCTACCACCATGCGAAAGGAGAGGGCAGGAATTCCGCCACGTCGCGGTGGTGGTCGACAGGTTAACCAAGATGCGGCATTTCATTCCTACAGCTACACTGGAGGTAGAGGAATTGGCAGACCGGTTCATCGAGAGAATATACAGTTTGCATGGCTTGCCAGAGACTGTCATCTCCGACAGGGGTACGCAGTTCGTTTCAGCCTTCTGGAGGGCGTTGTCGGCACGACTGGGCGTGGCACTGAAACCGTCGTCAGCGTTCCATCCGCAAACAAATGGGCAGACAGAGCGGATCAACGCCGAGTTGGAACAATATTTACGGCTTTTCTGCGACTGGGCGCAGGATGACTGGGTGGATTGGCTGCCCCTAGCGGAATTCGCTGGCAACAATACGACGTCGGAGACAACCGGTGTATCGCCATTCTTCGCCAATTACGGTTTCCACCCTCGCATGGGCGTTGAGCCAGCGCAGCCATGCCCGCCGAACATTACAGAGGCGCAACGCCGCGAGTTCTTCCGGGCGTCAGAGATCGCCGAGCGCTTTAAAGCGATTCTCGAAAAGGCGACAGCGTTGTCGAAACAGGCACAGGATCGTTACGAGGAGGGCGCAAACAGGCGGCGGTCCGACGCGCCTGTCTACCATATCGACGACTGGGTTATGCTAAACATGAAGAATTGTAAAACCGGCAGACCGACACAGAAACTGGAGCCTCGGTGGGAGGGCCCGTTCCAGGTAACGAAGACGTCGTCACACGCGGTGACACTGCGACTGCCGGCCAACATGAAGATCTTCAATACCTTCCACGTCTCGATGGTGAGACCATACCGCAAAGAGGGTATCCCCGGCCAGGAGCAAACCGATGACGACGTTACGGCTAACCGGGGGCGGATGGTTACCAGGACCGACGATGGCGATGACGTCGTCGAATGGAGGTTCGAGAATATCCTGGATTACGGAAAGGCCGACAACGGGAGATGGCAATACCTGGTGAAATGGGAAGGCCATAACACGCCGACGTGGCAACCAGCGACCGACCTGCGAGGCTGCGACGATGCCATCTGGGAGTTCCACGATACGCACCCGGATAGTCCGGGACCGCCCACATGGGTAAAGAAGAAGGGGCGTAGCGACGAAGAGCGAGAGGACCGACAGAGACATCGTAGAAGGGCGCCGGCGGGCGCCGCAGGCGGAGGAGGCCAGCCGCAGAGGCGAAGCCGACGGACCAGGACCGAGGCCACATGACCTTGTTTCAATTTGAACGTTTTGAGAAGGCTCAGATAGATTTGATGGATTTGATGGCCGGGGGGCTAGTTTTGAGGGGAGGGTAGTGTCACGGGCACAGCCCGTTCCATATACGGGTTAGGGTTGTAGTTAGTCAGGGTCAGGGTTGCAGGGCAGGACCCCTGGTAGTGGGGTCCTGCTAGTGTGGTCTGTGCGCGGCCCACACAGACAGGGTTTTCCCTGGGCGCGCCGCGCCTCCTACATTCGGTTGCTCGGGCAACCACACAATATACCAGAGATCCCCTACCACGGCGATTCCACCCGTGATAATTCTTTTCTTTTCTTCTCTTTAGCTTTAGATTTACGTAATTGAGTGGGATTATTTGAGCCTTTGTACCTCTATTCCTCGCTCGCTCGTTATCACGGGTGGAATCGCCGTGGTAGGGGATCTCTGGTATATTGTGTGGTTGCACGAGCAACCGAATGTAGGAGGCGCGGCGCGCCCAGGGAAAACCCTGTCTGTGTGGGCCGCGCACAGACCATACTAGCAGGACCCCACTACCAGGGGTCCTGCCCTGCAACCCTGACCCTGACTAACTACAACCCTAACCCGTATATGGAACGGGCTGTGCCCGTGACACTCGTCACAATTAGCATAATTCGATGCTCTCAGAAACGCCCCTCTAGCGGCCTCAATACAGCCCCGATGGACTGCTTCCCGGGCAGTGACCTCGGCTCGCTGAGATTGCTCAGACCATACCCTATACCAGCTTTCCGGGTTATATTATCGCATCTTACCTATAGCTTCCAGAAACTCGGCAATCTCGCATCCTTCTACACTTATAGTACTAAGTGGTTAGGGTTAGGGTTAGGGTTAGGGTTAGGGTTAGGGTTAGGGTTAGGGTTAGGGTTAGGGTTAGGGTTAGGGTTAGGGTTAGGGTTAGGGTTAGGGTTAGGGTTAGGGTTAGGGTTAGGGTTAGGGTTAGGGTTAGGGTTAGGGTAGG